>NC_142064.1:118396028-123196028 GCF_059756535.1 Pantherophis guttatus | reverse complement strand
ACAGAGCTTAGCTGGATTGTTTTGTTTTGTGTTACACATTATTAAAATTTTAAAAAGATTTTTAAAATGTTAAATCTTTCCAGTTTGTTCTTGATATTTATAAGAAGAAATTGATTTTAATGCAATCAAATAAAGACAGTTAAGAATGCAATCCTATAGTCTCTGAGAGGACATAGGATCCACTTAGATTTTCTGTAAAAAGGTTTCTCCTTTACCATGATCAAAAAGCTCCATTCCTCTCACAGCCTTGTTATTGATTGGATTTATTAAAAATGAAAACAAGGTATGCTAGAAACACACAAAAAATTGAACAGGTTTCAACCTGCTAGAACTAAAGCCTCATTAAATTTTGAATGTGATCCCCCAAATAGGGGAGGAATCATATCAACTCTGAAGCTGAGAAGTTAATTTTTCTTCTTGTTGGAATCAGATCCAGAAATACATTTTTGTTAAATTTAAATTTATTGAATTAAACCCATCCTCCCCCTTATAAGTTGGTACAAGTCTTGTAGGATTTCTGATCTGAAATGATCCACCACAGATACTCTCCTTACTCAGTGGGTTTTTGCGGGTTGCTTCTGCCACTCATTTAAAACAAATTCTAAAAACTGTGATTAATAGAGTTTCAAGGAATCAGTAGAGTACCCATATTATCCCTGGTTCTTTCATTTTTACTTTTCACTGGAATGAAATCAGAAGGTAGACAAGAGTGATAACTGGATTTGGGGAAATAGTCCACAAAATCCCTCAACAGAAGGAATGGAAAGAAGGAATCTGGATCCAAAGTTGGAGAGGCGCTGAAATCAAAGTGAAACAGGGATGAGAGCAGGGAGTAGGAGCCTTAATTCTGGAGCTGTTTTCCTTTCTGCTATCTTAAAACACTGATAATGTCTACTAAAAGTTAGCAAATGCTGTGTGTAATTCATTTCCTAAAATAATCAAACCTCTTTCCAACCTGACCCAAACATAGCAAGGCTTCCTGCCATGCTTGCTACCTCTTCATTTGACCTTATGGGGCAGGCAAAAACAGAGGGCTCAGCATGAGTGAAAGCTTCTGAGTTTGTGCATTGTTGGATTACCCTTGTCATCTATTTACCCCTTGGCGGCCTTTCATATAAAAAAGTGTGTAGATTACAAAATACCATCTTAAAATGGAATCTATTAGTTTCCTAGCCCTTCTCAGTGTACTATTTGTGTTGTAAGCTGCACAGAGTAGTTGGGTATGAGATGGGTGGCAAAAATATTTTATAAATAAATAAACTATACCTGATCATTAAGTACACATACAAATAAAATAATTCAGACGTGATAAACAGCTTTTAGAGTTATTTTTTTCACCTAAATGCATAATTAATTTGGCATATTTATTATACAGTAACTCCCCTTTTTTATGACCCAGTAATCTCTTAATTTGTGGTAGCGTCGGGTGATTGGATGGAGCTGAGTATTTACTTATTATTTAGTGTATTTATTATACAATAACATCATTTAGAAAATATCATTAAACTTAAGATGCAAGCTTGGCTTAGTATACTTTTTCCTCCTGGGTACTGGAGACAGAGTCTGTAAAAGCAGCCACAGATCTGGAGTCTAACTTGGAGCAGGATGAGTTTCCAAAGCCTCTCCAGGGCTACAATGGCAAAATTTAGCAAACTGTTTACAATGGAAAATGAAAATGGGGCAAGAACTGCTTAGAATAGAATGAGAAGTATTATGTTACAAAGCAGTGGCCCCCAATCTTTTGGGCACCAGGAACCAGTTCCGTGGAGAGAAGTTTTTCTGCAGACCGGAGGAGCCATGGTTTCATATGCTGCTTGCGTTCAATGGATGGGGCTTCGCTTGTTTGTGCAGCCTGGTTTCTGGCATGCTGGAGACCAGTGCTGGATCACGGACCGGTGGTTGAGGACCCCTGTTATAAAATAATGCCAAAGTTTGTAGACTTACATTTTACACTTTACACTTAAATGGATGAGTTGCTGGCAAAGAACAGATCAGAAAGACTGTATGATTTTAAGTGGATGCATAGTTTAAATAGAATAATTGATAGGCAACAACTGGAGTATCAATGGAAGAAAACTGCCAAATTTGCAGCCAACATTTATGAGCCATTCATAGTACACCAAATTTAGAAACCAAAATCATGCAGGGTAATATTATTTTTATTATAAGGTTGTAATAACAGAATCTTACAAGTCTGAAAGTGCTTCCCCCTTCTCTCCCTTTGTCTTCATGAGAAGCAGGGAGGATCTAGTCTGAGATGCTTTGTTAGGTTATAATTCTGCTCTGGACTCAAGTTTCTTTTATCTGCCTGTTGTTGGCAACAATTTTCTTCCTGTCCCTCAAGGCCATTCCTTCTGTCCATTACAAAACTGCACATCAAGAAAATTGCTATAAGATGTTCTATCTATTACTCCAGTGTTGATTGTGAAAATAGGCAATTCATTACACAATTTGGAAATGTAACTGTCATATTGGATCACTTTTTCATATCGGTTAGTAATGTTGTAAAACCCAGTGATTTTGAAAAAAACGATTGGTCAGAGAATGAAACAAATTTTAAAAGTGGGTTTCTTCTCTCAGCTTGCTAATTTTTTAGTTAAATATTATTAATACTAATATTCCTACAGAGAATACTAAACTAAATTTGTACGTAGTAACAACTGCTAGGATTCTTTATGCGTCTTATTAGAAATTATGAACAATCCTTTCTGCAGAAGAATAGTTCATAAATTATAGAAGTCGTGTTGTAGACAGATAAGGGATTGCACTGATGTTGTCTTGTTTGCTTACTTCAAGTTTTCTGGCTTGTGTGTATGCATCTCTGTGTATATCAGAGGTGGGTTTCAGCAGGTTCTGACCAGTTCTGGAGAACCGGTAGCGGAAATTTTGAGTAGTTCGGAGAACCAGTAAATACCACCTCTGACTGGCCCCGCCCCCATCTATTCTCTGCCTCTCGAGTCCCAGCTGATTGGGAGGAAATGGGGATTTTGCAGTAACCTTCCCCTGGATTGGGGAGGGAATGGAGATTTTACAGTATCCTTCCCCTGCCACGCCCACCAAGCCATGCCACGCTCACCAAGCCACACCCATAGAACCAGTAGTAAAAAAAAAATTGAAACCCATCACTGGTGTATATGTGTGTGTGTGTCTATGGGCAATTTAATACTTATATAATCTAATCTATCAATGCTTCTACTTTCCTTCCACCTTCTTTTATGGAAGTGTCTTTGTTCGTATTTTAAATTTTGCAGTTACTTTTAACCTTATGCCTATGGTTTCATCTGAAGATCTTATAGGCGCAGTCACAGTTCCTCAGAGGGTGAAAACAGAAGCGCTGTGACCACTTTCATCCTCCTGGGCTTTACAGAGAGACCTGAATTGAATCCTCTGTACTCCAGCATTTTCCTTCTCCTGTATGTGCTCACAGTACTAGGCAATGGGTGGATGGTCACCTTGATCAGAACTGAACAGCGTCTGCACACTCCAATGTACTTCTTCCTCAGCAACCTCTCTCTCTTGGATCTTTGCTATTCCACAGTCATTGCACCCAAGGCGCTGGAGGCTCAGCTACAACAGGGCAAGGCTTACATTTCCCTTCCATCTTGTGCCGCTCAGATGTTTTGTTTTACTACTCTGGTGACAACAGAATGTTTTCTCCTGGCAGCCATGGCCTATGATCGTTTCCTGGCCATTTGCCACCCTTTGACCTATACTTTACTCATGACCCACAAGAATTGCATATGCCTTGTGCTGGGGGCTTACAGTTGTGGTTTAGTGGGTTCCATCGTCCAGACTAGTGGAGCTTTCCGGTTATCCTATTGTGGGCCAAACCGTATCAACCACTTCTTTTGTGATATCCCTGCCGTCTTGAAGCTCTCTTGCTCTGACACTCAGCTTTCTGAAGTAATCCTTTTTATTTCCACAACTGTCATTGCCATAGTAACCATCACCACCATCTCTGTTTCTTATCTCCGGGTCTTGTGGAATGTCCTCTGGAGCCACTCTACTCAAGGACGACAAAAGGCCCTCTCCACTTGCTCTTCCCACCTGACTGCTCTGAGCCTCTTCTATGGCACTGCTATCTTCATGTATGCCCAACCAAGAAACAAGGATGGATCACAAGATCAAGACAAGGTGGTTTCTCTGTTTTATACCCTGGTGATCCCTCTTCTGAATCCAGTCATCTACAGCCTGAGGAACAAAGATGTGAAAGAGGCCATGAAACATCTGTTCAGCAGGAAGATCCTGGCTATGAGGTAGCTTGGAAGATGGAAATGGTTGAACATCAGCCATAAGTTTGTCTTATGACAGTCTCAAGCATAGGCTGGTGGTGAGAGAAGTCTCATGAACTAGTTAGTGGATTGCCTCTCCCCTTTATCTTTGTTTATTCAGGGTCCCTATAGTCCATATGTAAGTGGCTAAGGATTAGACGTCTTATTTCTGAAAGTTTGCTGAGGTTTGGGTTTTACAGGGCTCTATAGGAATTTAAGGGACACGGTGGCTCAGTGACTAAAGACGCTGAGCTTATCGATCAAAAGGTCGGCAGTTCAGCGGTTTGAATCCCTACTACCACGTAATGGGGTGAGCTCCTGTTACTTGTCCCAGCTTCTGCCAACCTAGCAGTTCGAAAGCATGTAAAAAAATGCAAGTAGAAAAAATAGGGACCACCTTTGGTGGGAAGTTAACAGTGTTCTGTGCGCCTTTGGCATTTAGTCATGCCAGCCACATGACCATGGAGACGTCTTCGGCCAGTGCTGGCTCTTTGGCTTTGAAACGGAGATGAACACTGCCCCCTAGAGTTGGGAACAACTAGCACATATGTGCGAGGGGAACCTTTACCTTTATAGGAATTTAGCCCTGAGGGTTCCTTCTACTATGACTTACTGTCACACATTCCTCTCCAGGAAGGCATCAAAGCCAATCTTAGGTTGTCTTTGAGCTGGCAGCCTTTGAACTCTATTCAAATTCAGCTCAGTGGAAACACTTTCAGCTCCAACAATATCTCATGCATTTCAGCCAGTGTGTCCGACAACATAGTCCAAAATAAGAAACCAATTGCATATACTTTCAGTTTAACAGCTATAGTAACAAAATCTTGCACATCTGAATACAGTATGCTTTTTCCTCCCTCACTTTATTTTTTGTATGAACCAGGGAGGGGCTTGTCCGAGATGTTTTCTCAAGTTATTTTCTTGATCCAGGCTCAAGCCCCTCTTATCTGACCATTGCCTTGTTAGCAGCTCTTCTTCCTGTCCTTCAAGACTATTCCCTATGTCCTCTACAGCCAGATCCTTCTTAATATCTCTTTCATCTCTGTGCTGGGCTGAAATTCCTTCTTTGATCTTGAAATGCTGTCATGGTTGACAGGCAGGACTCTTTCAAATGAATGGAGGGAAATGAGGCTACAGGATCCTGCTTTTTCCAAGTAATGAAGGCTTATCTTTCTAGTCAGTCTATAGAATAAAATTAAATCACCAGCATTGATGAACTGTTTCTTTAATAATGTTAATAAATCCAAATCTCTACCTGATCCATGACGTATTGGTCATTTTTATACTTGTTCCATGCAGATTGGGATAGGAATACGGCAGGGAACTAACAAGAGAACATGCAAATCAGACAGCCTGCATTCAGAAGTTTCGAAATAATTTAGATAGTCAAAGAAGACCACATTGGCAGGAGTGGTGATGATGTGGTTAATGATTGGGCAAGAAAGGAAAAACGACCTGCTCTGTGATAAAAATTGCAAAGTGCAGCCTACCTAATATAGTTTGACATCTATTTTTCTGGAGGCACCAGCTTAAAAAGATTTCCAGGGAGGAGTGAACTTGTCTGGGCAGATCAGGTATAACTGAAACATGAAGTTTCACTGAAACTGAAGCTTTGTCTTACTTATTGCAGGTGTTATATAGAAGTGAAGCTTTAAACCTTTTGTCTATGGAGATTCTCAGCCATCCAGGCCATGGTTTCCCAAAGGTGCTTTTTCAAGAGGCAGCTTCTTAGAGCTGGAGAAGCTTCTTGGATGAGAAGCGAAACGTCTTCAAAGAAAATCCAGAAAATCCAGTTGCCTCTTGAAAAAGCACCTTTGGGAACTTAAAACCTTTTAAAATCGATCTTTTCCTTGATCTACAAAACATGATTATTTGATCTTTTTACTACCTCCATTCTATGTTTAGCGTCTGCCTTGGTTAATGATCATTCACAAATACAATGGTAATAAAAATATTTTTTCCACTTTTTTTTTTTACATTTATTAAATTTATTTGTCACCCATTTTGCCCCAAGGCAACTCATTTACAATTTTTGTGTACCTGACAACAAAGCCTTTCAGGGTGAGAATAACATGGTATAACAGTGTGAGAATTTTATATGGCAACAAGCAATGGACTTTGTAGCGTCTCTTTCTTATCTCAAGTAAGTCATGTGTTTACTTAATGACTATTTTGCTTAATGGCCTGGTTGTTGGACCAGAACTCAAGTCACTAAATGAGGGGTTGGTGTATTAGACAGGCACTTAGGCAACAAATAAGCCAGTCTCTGCAGCAGCATATAAGGCCTGAAACAGTGGTGGGTTCCAACCGGTGTTACCACTAGTTCTCTTCGCGCACGCACTTTGTGTGCTGCGCAAACGCATTAGATTTCTGACCAGATGAGGTGCAGCAATCCACTCTGCCGCGCCTATCAGCTGCGCTAAAAAACGACAAATAAAGGTAGGTATAACGCGGGGGCGGGCAGGCCCAACTCAGTCATAGAGAACCGGTTCGGTGATGTCACATCATCACTACTACTGGCTCACCCGAACTGGGTCGAACCGGGAGCAACCCACCACTGGCCTGAAATGAGATTAACAGAAGTTCTTCCTAACTTTCCTATAAAACTAATGAATTTTGTTACAAGGAGCCTCTATATACAGTAGCTACCGTATAAATGTTTTTGCATTCTGCTTGATATGCATTTTTTAAGTTGCACTTTTAGCATGTTAGTGGTTAATCAACAGCCCCCACACAATTCCATTGGTAATTAATTTTATTAAGAGGCAGGATACACGTTTAAAGCTTCTGAAACAGCACCAATGACATTAAGGCTTCTTTTTTTAGTTATTTCTGGATCACATGCTTCTGATGCAACAATCATATTAAATGCAATTCATAGGCATTGATTATTCAAAGACCCTCTGAAGTATAAAAATAGATGATTAAATCTGGGCTTGGGGGAATCAGTGAAACCCCTTCATTATAAAGCTATCCCAAAAACATCCCTTCTTCTCCACTGATTACTTTGACTGACCAAGGGCATGGATGGCTGCATTTTCCAGCACCTCCACTTTCTGCCCGTCTTTTGCTGGCATCACTGCAAGATTGGCCATTGCTCGGGCCACTGTTGTGGTAGGAATAGACATATACGTGGGAAAGAAATGGGCTACCACTCCTAAGGCTTTCCTGGCCATCCATTCACCAGGCCGAGATTCCTGCCGATCACATAGCAACACCCTAGGGAAGAGAGGCAGAAAAAGAACTTATTTTTTCTCAGTTATACTATATGATACCTGGATTTTATTGCTCTCAACATAGCACCAACAAGAAGGTAATATTTTCTTATTTGCAACAAAGAAGTGCGAAGTAAGATAAATGCAAAACAAGCCACAGGAGGATGAGATGGGAATAGTGGGTTTTAATACATGAAAGCCATCCTTATGATGAATTATTGTTTGGTTATTGATACAACACTTGGTAAAATTTGCACGCCTGTCAAGAGAATATACTGAAAAGTTTGATTACAAGTGTAACATTATATGGTACCGTTCTAATGCTTAAGATGGTGCTTCTAGCTGAATTGATTTTTGTTCCAGAACAATGTATTGGCTCTTTTGTATGAATGGAAATATTCCAATGCATCTCCTTGGTTGTATAATAGAGGGAAAAAGCACATTTCAATAAAGCTCTAAGAATTTTGTTAAAAAGTTATGTACTGCTTTATCTTAAAACACACTTAAATCTGTACACTGCTGGAAAGAAGAAAAAATCCTGTGTGCACTCAGCAGTTTATTGGTTGATTTCACTTCTTTTTCTTCAAGGTTGGGAAATAAGGCCCGTTCAAGATCAGAGAGATGGTGAAGAAATAAAATCTCTTGACAAGACAACATCTGTTGCTGGGGGGGGTGGGGTGCCAAAGCTAACCAACTATAGAGAAACTATATTTAACTAGATTGTGTTTCAGTAAGGCACACATATCTATTCAAGCTGGAAAAAGACAGTTACACCAGGATAGCTGCATATTCAGTTCAGCTTAGAAAGCAATGGCCTTGGGAGAGGTTGTTGTTAATTCCGTCTATTAGTCTGTGTGGTTCGAATAATATGTTGAACAGCCACAGGTGAAGGAAAATGGTTCACACCTGCAGTGTGATGTGAATGTGAATTTTGAGTTTGCCTTGGAAGGGCCAGGGCTTAAATTTCTGTGCATCAATAAAAAAACAAAATAGGGTAGCCACTCATTCACTTATTCATTTGCATGTTAATCTGCTTCACAGCATTGTGGCTTGGACTGCATCCCCAATTACATACAAAATGAGCTCTTGAATCTGGCTCTACATAAATGACTCCTGTGGATTAGGTTCTCAAATTTACTCAAAACTATCGCTTGTATTAGTTTTGGCCAATTTTCCTAATCATGTGTGAATGGAAGCATACTGGTACTTCCATACTTGGAGATGAAAGCATAATTTTGAAATCAGATACATTGCAATGTCTATATCTACGCTACTTATTTGGTGTACTCTTGACTTTAACAGCCCACAAAAGTTAAGGTTATTAATTTTTAAAGCAACAACTAAACAAGCAGTTGAATTAATTAATTAATTAATTTTGTTACAATGAGAAACTTCAAATCTTAACTAATCAGCAACACTCACAACTAATACAACTTCCTATGTGATGGAATGAGCATCCTTCTACATGCCCATGAACTAACAGTCTGTCCTTCCAACAGATTCATGCTTCACATATGCAATATACTTACGCTGGTCTAAATATGGAGAATCGGTCAAATCCAAGTGCCTTAATCCTGTTTTCTACTTCACCCTAAAAAAAGGAAGGAAAAAACAACTTCCATTGGATGAGATCTCTGTCTTGTACATAGAAATCCACAGAAGCTGAAAAGTATACACATCAAGATAAGGCAGAAGGAAGGATTGCTGAAGGTTCTCATATGACAGGGGAGATAATTTAAGCACTATTAGATTCCACTCTTAGAATTATAAGCTGCAGACAGAAACTAACCTGCAGGCTCTGCAATGGCTAGAATTTGACAAACCATAGATCTTCAGCCAGGAAACAACTTTCACATGAAAATGTACTACATTATGTTGCAGGTCATAGTGCAGCATTTTCTTTTGCACATATTACTTGAACAACACAGAATAACAGCTGTAATAAATAACAGTATCTCCTGGAGTCATTGCTCTAGAAGGGACTTGCTTCCTCTGCTGAAGCAATATTTATTGGGGCTGTTGAGGCTTGCCACTGAATGTATCTAGAAGGCATCAAGTTGCCTCTTATGGAATTAGAGTGGTAGACTATGCTTGAGAAAACCCACATTCAACTTCCAGCTCTGTCTAACTATCTCACAGGGAGTTTTCCTCAGGCTTAAATTAAGAGTAAAGAACCAAGTATATAATAATTACCTCCTTGGGGGATACATTAAATAAGAAGCTCTTTCTCTGTCTAATGGATGAATGGAAGAATGGAAGGTCTGGCATTTTGTATGTCAAGATTAAACAGAACCTGGGCCCAACTAAGGAGAACTCTGAAATCTGGTGGTTCTCTAACCCATTGCTTATCTCATTTTGCAGCCCATCAGACATACCTTGGTCTTTAGATAGAGGAATCCGCTGGAGCTATCTGCACCTTTGCTTGACTCTAGGATAAAGTGGTGGCACCCACCAGCTTTGGCTAGCTTTGCTGCATGTTCAACATAATCACGGTCAACACGCACAAATCCATCCTGTATTTATATGTAGAGAAAGTAGCATTTACTTATTTGAAAATGTCTCCCCTTTCTAATGACCTGCAATGAGTTAAAGCCTATATGACATATCAAGAAATGACATATAGAGAATTATCCAACCTGAGACTTCAGGGCTGTTTCATCTCCAAAATCATGTTTATGACAATCAGGCGCCTCAAAAATTGATATTAATTTTAATGTGGAAGAAGGAAAAAAAAATACATGCTGATTGGAGAATAATATAATGTATAATTATGCTTAATTAAATGTAAATGCAAATTAACTGAGATCAAATTTATTTTTTGATGTATTGGATCCACCCCCACCCTTCTCATGCGCTCAAATTAAGTGCATCCTTTGGTTCACCAGAAGTGCAAGATAACCTCCAAAAAAGTTAAATGTAAACAGCCAGTACAATGCACAACTTAGGTGACTTGGATAAAATACTGTGTTAACTATGAAATCTGGAAAAGACAGCATGCAAATTGGGTTACCATGGGCAAAAGATAAGCTAAATTGATATGAACTTCTAGCTCCTTGGAAGAAACACAGAAGAGTGAAACTTCTAAACTCTTCACACTTGTTCCACATCAGGCCAACTCAATCCCTCAAAATGCCAAGCACCCACTTCAATCTCCTGTCTCTCAGATCCCAAGGAACTTACTTTTCCCAGTTTGGTTCCTCCAGGTATACTGAAGTGCAATGACAATCAGTCCCCACAGACACTCGAATTATAGTTCAATATAGTTGGAGAATGCCAAGTTGAGAAAGACTGACACAATCTATGAAACACAACTTACCAGCAAATTCCACTCTAGAATGTATTTTATACCTCTTAACTTCCTCTCAGTCTTCCACCTTTCTCAATTCCTCCCTGACCCAGGTATTTCCCCCTTTTCCTCCTCACCGCTCCAGCTTTGGCTCTGCTTGTCCCCAAGCAGCAAAATCCGACGTCATGTCCTTGGAAGGCAGCAGCAGATTCATCTAGCTTCTCAAAGTCAACAACTTCTTGGGCCTGGAAACAGACACCCCAAAAAATCAGACATGAAAGAAAGAACGGGAGACTCCAATGGAGAAAATGAAATATATGTGTCTCCTTGCTTCCCAAAACAAATGAAGGCAGAACATCTCCTGGCTAACAATGAAATTTCAAATCATGTTGAGAAATTATCAAACGATCAATATAATGCACATATTAAAATGCACAACTTGGACAAGGCAGAGAAGGAAAGCTGAAGTTTCCATCCAGATGTGGTGTGATAAGAGAGAGCATAGAAGCAAATGTTTTCTGCTAGGCTCCTTTCTTGTGGAATAAACTATACTCTGAAATAAGAAAAGCACCTTCATTGTTGTTGTTTAAGAAGCTAGTTAAGTTATGGTTATTCTGGACAGCTTTTAGGAACTGAAGAATTGAATAGATTCATGTATCTGAGGTAAGTAATGGATATTGCAATAAATTACTGTGTTAGATTGTGTTACGATATTGATTATATATTACGTTTTTGTTCTTTTTTATTTAACTTTACTATATTTTGTTATATTGTCTTGTATAGCTATGTGTTTCCAAAGCACCTGAGGGCAGGACAAGAAGCAATGGATGGAAACTAATAAAGAAGGGACTCAACCTAGAACTAAGAAGAAATTTCCTGACAGAACAATTGATCAGTGGAACGACTTGCTTCCAGAAGTTGTGGGTGCTCCAACACTGGAGGTTTTTAAGAAGAGATTAGACATCCATTTCTCTGAAATGGTATAAGGTTCCTGCTTGAGCAAGGAGTTGGATTAGAAGATCTCCAAGGTCCCTTCCAACTCTATTATTCTATATATCTAAACAGTTATGTTCTATTATTCTATATATCTATATTTAAACAGTTATGTAAACCACTTAGATTTAATTGAAAGAAGGAACATAGAAGTATCTTAAATAAAACTGCCAGCAAGCTAATTTAAGAGTTACTGCATATAAAAAAGAGGCTCCAGTCTCTTGAAATACAGGCAATTTAGTATGATGGATATTATAGTCTAGCACATAAAAGACTGAAGACAATTTAGTTCCTCCAGTTCTTTTTTTAATATGGCAGTTTTCTTTATGGCACTATATTCTTTACGTTATTTATGTACTATCCTGTTTTCCCCATAATAAGACATCCCCTGATAATAAGCCCAATTGGGCTTTTGAACGCATGGCAATAAGGCCAAGCGCTTATTTCAGGGTTTAAAAAATATAAGACAGGGTCTTATTTTCGGGGAAACATGGTATATTATGTCCCACATAATATAGATTTATATTTTTTTAACCATTTGAAGACAGTTATCAAGCAAGTGTTGGTAAATAAATAATTATTCGGTAGGCATTTAAAATTGCTTGACTGTTTTATATTTTGGATAGAGTATTCAATAATATTTTCAATTACTTATGTTTTTGAGAAACTTGTAAAGTATATAGGATATTTAACATATAATTTATGATTATAAATAAATTTCATCCACATTACTGCCAAGGAATGTTGAGAGGCAAGACTGGATTTTCAGGTAGCATAAATTTACAGTATTTTTTTCTGAACACTAGGTTGAGGATGACTATAATAATATATATCAAAAATCCATGTGGTTAGCATTTAGAATGCAAATTAGGTCCTAAGAGACCCAGGTTTAAATCTCTATACAGTTCTAAATGGAATGAGAAAGGGGATAAAAACATAAAATAAAAAAAAGTTTTGTTTCATACCACATTACTGTAGAGAGTCCCTTCAAAATTTAGCTTTCGGCGGCCAATGAGAGTCACTCGAGAGAATTTTTGCTGCTTTAAGATTTCAAGTAGCAATTCTTTCCCAGTTTCTCCAGAAGCACCCAAGATGAAACAGCTTTGTTTCTTCTGTTCTTCTGAACTGGGAACCGCCATACTGTTGGTAAGAAGCAGCAGTGACTTTTTTTTTTTTTAAAAAAAATGGCATTTACAGTTCAGTTCTCTACATAATGCAGATTTTAACTCCCAAGAGATTCAGTGACAGCTCCTCTCCCAAATAAAACCATACAGGATTGCAGCTTCAACTTCACAAGAAATCAATTATTTGAAAACTGATAATGAAAATGGAAACACAGCATTGTTGGAGCAAAGTAGTGCTTAATTTCTCCAAAACAAACCAAAGCAAAACCATACTATACACCAAAAACAGAAACAACTTTTACAATTACTGCCAGCCCATCATATGATCATGGCATGCCATATGCAAGATCTATGACCTGAAAATAAGGATGATTATGCTGTCAGTAAACAAGGCAATATTATACCTATATACAGGTAGTCCTCAACTTATGACCACAATTGAGTCCAAAATTTACGTTGCTAAGTGAGACGTGAATTTTGCTCCATTTTACAACTTTTTTGCCACTGTTAAGTGAATCATTGCAGCTGTTGAGTTAGTAACCCAGTTGTTAAGTGAATCTGACCTCCCCGTTGACTTTGCTTGTCAGAAGGTTGCAAAAGTTGATCACACGACTCTGGGACATTGCAACTGTCATAAATATGAACCAGTTGCCAAGCATCTGAATTTTGATCACATGATCACGGGGACGCTGCAACAATCATAAGGGTGAAAAATGGTCATAAGTCACTTTTTTCAATGCTGTTGTAATTTTGGACAGCCACTAAACTAACTGTTGTAAATCAAGAATCTTCTGTACTGGTGTAGTAAGATTATTATAGTAAGGTGACCAGACGTCCCGCTTTTGGCGGGACAGTCCCGCTTTTGAGCAATTTGTCCCGCGTCCCGCGGCGTTTTAAAAAAGTCCCGATTTTTCATTCTGCCTCCTGAATCCCTGCTGATGGCTAGAGGGGAAAAAAAACTCTTTAAACTCTTGCCGCGGGGCTTCAAAGGGCCGACCTACAGCTGATCAGTGTTAAAAAAAACACCAATAGACCCATGCCTGCAAAAATAGAAAAAACAGCCCCTGTTAACAGCTTCCCCTAGGTTAATTAGCTGCAAAAAATTCCTGGAGCAGATTTTTTCCCCCCTAGCTATACTGAAAACAAAGGCGAAAGCGAAACTAAACCTGACAAAATGAGACAGAGAGAGATTTCTTTCTTTTTCTTTTTCTTTTTCCTCACCAAAAAAGGTAGGTACAAAACAAAACTGCAAACAATGGGAAATTTTGGGCAAAAGAGGAGAGTTCAAGATTTTAAAACACAAAAGAAAAAAAGCTCTATTTAACTAGGGAATTGTAATAATTGAGATACTATTAATAATTGTATATTGTGTTGAAAGCAGAAATGGTTAAGTTGTGGTTTGGAGGAATATATGGGGGAAATTATTTGGTTTATTCTTATTGGTAAATATAATTAATTGATTTGTAAGAAATTGGATTGCATGGAAATAATTGGAATATTCATGTTCATATTGATAATATACAAAAAAGATAGTTATATAACTAATTGATTTATATTAAAATGTTGAATTTGTATTAAACAACTGTATTACATAATTACATAATTAACCAATGTGAGAATGGATATAAAAATAGATGACAATGGGAAGGGGTATAATATAGAATAGAAGGGAAAAATTGAATTTGATTAAGATTAGAGATGAGGATGAAGGGTAATATTGTTTTTTTAAAAAAAAATAGATGAGGAATAAATATGGCAAAAAGGAAATATAGAAATTGTAAATTTAATTGAAATGACTAAACGCTGTTTAAATTTGTGAACCAGCCAAATATTCTGTTCAAAGAAAATACATTGTATGTTTGTATGTGTGTTTCTAATTATTGCCATTTATTCATATTTGTTCTCTTTTATTCTTTAAAGTTTAACAATTCATTCTTAATCTTAATATCTTTATATTTGCTTGGGGTTGGCTTTCTTCCCTTTCATCTTTTTTATTGTACAGCAATCTTTCTCCTCAAACCTACCACCTCTCTCTTTTCTTTCCTTCTTACTTTCTCTTCCCCCCACCCTCTTTTTCTCCTCCCTACTTCCTCTTTCTTTCTCCTTCTCCTCCTCTCTTCCTCCCTCTCTTACCCTCACTCCTACTCTAATTTCCATTCCTTCATCCCTCTCTATTGCTGTATCCTTTAATGCATATGGACTACTCAGAGGGCTGAAAAAGTTATTTTTGACTGGTCCTCACACTTTTGACCAGTCCTTGAACTTATGACTGTCCTCACATTTTACATTTTTGCCCTATCTTGTCATCATGGTGAAGAGAAGCAGTTGTGAAATGAGTGATATGGTTGTTAAGAATGCTGCATGGGCATAAATATGAGGATGGTCATAAGTGTGAGGACCAGTCAAAAGTGCGAGGACCTGTCAGAAATTACTTTTTTCAGCCCTCTGGTTAGTCCTTTTGTGCATATGGACTACTCAGAGGGCTGAAAAAGTTATTTTTGACTGGTCCTCACACTTTTGACCAGTCCTCGAACTTACGACTGTCCTCACATTTTACATTTTTGCCCTATCTTGTCACCATGGTGAAGAGAAGCAGTTGTGAAATGAGTGACATGGTTGTTAAGAATACTGCACGGGCATAAATGTGAGGATGGTCATAAGTGTGAGGACCAGTCAAAAGTGTGAGGACCTGTCAGAAATGACTTTTCAGCCCTCTGAGTAGTCCCTATACACATAGGCATGGCCACCCGGTCACATGACCAGCTAGCCACGCCCACCCAGTCACATGACCAGATAGCCACGCCCACCCAGTCACATGACCAGATAGCCACGCCCACAAAATAAGCCACGCCCACAATGTCCCTCTTTACCAGTTAAAATCTGGTCACCTTATATTATAGTAAGATAAGAGTCTGTATTTCGGAGAAAATTACTATGTTTTACCTTTCCATAAGTGAAGAATGGACACTTTTCTTCTTTCTCAGAAAGCGTACAATATTGTATTCCGCATTTTTTAAAATTGAAGAGCGACCCAAAGAACCAAGAAATTTCCCAGAACTTGTTGAACTACATATCCCACAATCCTTCCCTACCGGCTTGCAGCTGCTGGGACGTGTTGTTAAGCAACATCCCTAGAAATCGCTCCGGGCTGTCATTTACAACAGGGAGGAGGCGATTGCAATTAAAAACAAGGAGCTACTTTTCCTTTAAGAAAAGATTTCGCTCCTAATAAAAGTCACTGAAGAAAGACTGGCCGCGCTGTTTTTCTTTGACAACTCGGTTGCTTCCCCCCCCCCCCGCAAGAAAGGGGTCCGGCGGGGAAACATCGCTCTTGCACCAGGCAAATAACCCTCCCCGCCTTCTCCTCGCTGTCCTTCCCATTTTAATTCAGGCAAAACATCCAGCAACTATCCACCCCCCCCCCCCTTCCGGGGCTGCTATGGAGAGCCTCCTACCTAGCCTAATTAGAGAAGGAAAACCCCCAAACCCTGCTGCAACCCTCTTTACACTCAGAAATACCGCGCCTCGTTTACGCGCCAGGCTCGCCAGTGGCATTTCAGGCGTCTGGACGGGCCACCTTCGGGAGGGGGCTTCGCTGGCGGCTGTCCCTGAGGAGGAAGCGCCAATCGCTCACCTGCGACGAAGCCTCGGAGAGAAGCCCTGGCAGAAGCGGACTCCCGCGTGCCGCCCCCGCCCGCAAAGGGACGCATGCGCAGAGTCGTCCTGCCGCTTTGCTTGAAAGGGATTCCCCCGTGGGGGAGAATCCCCTTTTTGTTCAGGGAGGAGGCGAGGTCGCTGCCGGTGGCTCTTCCTCCGAGCGGCTTTATCTGAAGGACGTTTTATGCCCCCTCTTCCAAATAATTGATCTTTTTGGATTTTCTGGGGAAAATAACCGATGAGTTTTTCCCCCTCCGTAATGTTTCTTTTACGGCTTAGATTATCTGGAGTTTGCAAACCACCCAGAGTCTCATACAGAGGAGAGCTACAACGAATTTAATAAGATAAATTTAGAAGTTTTCTTTTAAAATAATTAATGAAGCATAGAAGTGTGATTTTTTTTTTTGTCTGCAAGGATGGCTACTATAACTGCAATGTAGCAACTATTGGGTTTTTTTTAATTATTTTTTTTACTCTTGATTTTTTTTTCTTCTAGCCAAGAAAAGGAGCTCCAGGACAAAGAACAAAATTAAATGAAATGCTCAGAATTAAAATGAAATTTAATTTGTATGTTAAAGCAGGGGTGAAATCCAGCAGGTTCTGACAGGTTCTGGAGAACCGGCAGCGGAAATTTTGAGTAGTTCGGAGAACCGGCAAATACCACCTCAGGCTGGCCCCAGAGTAGAGTGGCAATGGAGTTTTTGCAATATCCTTCCCCCAGTAGTGGGGAGGGAATGGGGATTTTGCAATTTTGCAGTATCCTTCCCCTCCCACGCCCACCAAGCCATGCCCACAGAACTGGTAGTAAAAAAAATTGGATTTCACTACTGTGTTATTTGGTACTATTTGGTACTATTTGTACTATTTGGTCATTCATACATTGTTATTTGGAAGTTTGGAAGAGTTTCTTTAATTTCTTATTCTTAACATTTTCATCTATTTTTAAATGGATAGAAATTCTTAGCATTATTATTATTTTTCTAACGTAAGTAAAAGGAAACATAATAGATCTTCCCAAATTGGAATTAGTCCAGTTTGATTCCTCTGTTTGTTTAACCTAAATAATTTGTTACAAGAAAACTGCACACAATCTCTAAATTAATTAAGCAAATATATCAACATTTAGAAACATTTCATTCTATCAAGACTCATACTAAGTACAGCAAAATAGCAATAGCACTTAGACTTATATACCGCTTCATAAAGCTTTACAGCCCTCTCTAAGTAGTTTACAGAATCAGCCTATTGCCCCCAACAATCTGGGTCCTCATTTTATCAACTTTGGAAGGATGGTAGGTTGAGTCAACCTTGAACCCCTCAAGGATCAAACTCCTGGCAGTGAGCAGTGTCTGCCTGCAATACTGCATTCTAACCACTGTCCTACTATGGCTCAAATGATGATTTAGGTAGTACATCAAAATAAAAAATTGCAGATAGGATCTTTGGTATTGTCTATAGTTGAGATACCTCAGCAGCCATAAATTAACTGGAAGCCAAATTGGAATGAATTGAAATCCATAAACATAATTTAAACTGTAGAGGTAAACCTGAGGATGTTGGAAAAGATCTACCTTTTAGGTAGAAGGAAAATTGAAAAAATTACTCAAGACATAGCCTAACCTCAACATAGATAAAACTCTGGAAATTGAAAATATCCATGGAATAAATTATTGGGTAGCATAAAGGAGAAAATTGCCAAGGAATATATTTGTTAAATTCACATATCTCAAAGCTATAAAGGCTGTAATTGAAAATATGAGAAACTGCCTTAAAACTTGATGATACAATTTTGAGATTTTATCATATGTGCTTTGTAGATTAGATTTATGAGATTTTTAACAGTTGTTCTTCAGGACAAAAAGTTTAGATAGAAACAGACAACTCAAGTTTGTCTGAAGGTCTTTTTGGATGGAGGCAAAGCTTTTGTATACTTTTTTGATGATGCTAACAGAATGTTGAATTTTTATTGGTAACTGACAGGGAAATAAAAACCAAGAACAGGCAGACCAAAGATTGGGTCAAAATAAATGGCCCAATGGGAATAAAGAACAAGAACAGATATAGTATCAAAAACAGATCCAAGCAGCTGGTGCTTCTTCATAAATTAAATGTAGAACAATCATCAGTGATCAAATATTTTTAATATTAATAAGATGAATAACCATTCAAAATAAAAAAGGAAAAAAGTGTGTTTTATATGCTTTCAAGTATTACATATTAAAAATGACGGTCTGAGTGTTGGAATTAATCATTTTGGTCAAAAATGTGTGGCCTCTAATAAATGGAAAAAAATGGGTGTAGCTATATATGTGAAAAATTACCATGAATTCTAGAGAAACAAGTCCTACATCTATCTATATATATAAAAAAGGACCTATGTATGTATGTATCAGAGGTGGGTTTCAGCAGGTTCTGACCAGTTCTGGAGAACTGTTAGCAGAAATTTTGAGTAGTTCGAAGAACCGGTAGAAAAAGTCAGACTGGCCCCACCCCCATCTATTCTCTGCTTCCCAAGTCCCAGCTAATTGGGAGGGAATGGAGATTTTACAGTATCCTTCCCCTGTCATGTCCACCAAGCCACGCCCACCAAGCCACACCCACAGAACCAGTAGTAAAAAAATTTGAAACCCTACCACTGGTATATGTGTGTGTGTGTGTGTGTGTGTGTGTGTGTGTGTACAATTATATATATATATATATATAAAATTTGGTACACAGATGACTTACTCTCTGGAAACAAATACTGTGGGGGTAAGACACCCTGGTGTGTGTGTGTGTGTGTGTGTGTCTGTGTGTTCCACCCTAAGTCTGGAACGCCTTGAGCAATTTTAACCAAACTTGCTACACAGATGACTTACTCTCTGGAAACAAATTCTGTGGGGGTAACACATGCCTAACATCCTTCAAGGTGTGGGTGTGTCTGTGTCTGTGTCTGTGTGTTTGTGTGTGTTCCAGCATAACTCTGGAACAGCTCAAGCAATTTCAACCAAACTTGGTACACAGATGACTTACTCTTTGGAAAAAAATACTGTGGGGGTAAGACACCCCTCTGTGTGTGTGTGTGTGTGTGTGTGTGTGTGTGTGTGTGTTCTAGCATAACTCTTGAATGCCTCAAGCATGTGTCTGTGTGTGTCTATGTGTGTGTGTTCTAGCATAACTCTTGAATGCCTCAAGCAATTTTAACCAAACTTGTTACACAGATGACTTACTCTCTGGAAAAAAAATATTGTGTGGGTAACACTTGCCTAACACCCTTCAAGGTGTGTGTGTCTGTGTATATGTATATGTGTTTGTGTGTGTTCCAGCATAACTCTGGAATGGCTTGAGCAATTTCAATCCAACTTGGTACACAGATGACTTACTCTCTGGAAACAAATTTGAAATTTTTTTTTAAAAAAATTGAGACTTGCATTCTCAATCACGATCAATAAGTCACAGGGTCAATCTATTAAGTACTGTGGAGTGGATTTGAGACCACCATGTTTCTCCCACAGATAACTTTATGTTGCTTGCTCAAGGGTGGGTTCACCACAGAATTTATTTATTCTTGCTCCTAGGGGTGAAATTAAAAATGTTTATAATCAAGTTTTGTCTTAAATTAATATTATATTTATTTTGAATAATATTTTATTTTATTTTATTTTATTTTATTTTATTTTATTTTATTTTACTTTATTTTATTTTATTTTATTTTATTTCTATACCACCCTTCTCCTGCGGGACTCAGGGCGGTGTACAGCCAAGATAAAACATTGCATATAAAATTTAAAAACAATTTAAAAAACAATTAAATAATTTTGGCCCAAGATTTAAAAACAACTCAATTAAAACCGAATTCAATTAAAACTGAGAGGATGGGATCAAGCCAGCCCGGCTAGATGAATAGGTGTGTTTTCAGGGCCAAAAACAATTTTACTCAGGGGTGGGTTCTAATTTTTTTTTACTACCGGTTCTGTGGGCGTGGCTTATTTTGTGGGTGTGGCTTAGAGGTGGGCGTGGCTAGCTGGTCAGAGTCATTTCTGGAAGGTCCTCGCACTTACGACCAGTTCTCGCACTTACGACCTGACTCATTTGTTTGCTTTTAACACTGATCAGCTGTAGGACGGCCCTTTGAAGCCCCGCGGCAAGAGTTTAAACAGTTTTTTTCCCTCTAGTCATCAGCTGGGACTCAGGAGGCAGCAGGGGGTGGGACCAAATAAAAGGTAAGAATAACGTGGGTGGATGGGGGGGAGGGTAGGGGTGGGGAGAACCAGTTCGGTGACGTCATATCGTCACCGCTACCAGCTCGGCCAAACCGGACCGAACCGGGAGGAACCCACCACTGATTTTACTTTATAATTTGTTTACTGTGCTTATATTTTTAAAACCCTGTAAATAAAATTGCTTTGATTTGACACTAAGGATATAATTCATTCCTTTTCCTGATTAATACAAGATTGGGATAAATAAATACCCAGACAACACCGGGTAATCAGCTAGTAAGGAATATTACACATTCAGATTGAATCTGGGGGAAAAGGCTGGAAAGCAGATGCACGAATGTCTGGGAAGTTACGTAGTCCTGTATCTAAATGATTGTTCCATATTGGTGGTATTGAAACTGAGCCCAATGTTTGGATAGCTGCTCATTAATTTTAAAGACAACTGTTTACAGTTTTTCCCCCTCTGTCCTTCACAAGCTTTTGTTGCTCAGGACCTCCATGACAGAACCTCAAAAGCAATTAAAATGGTATACTGATAGTCCTTGACTTACAACAGTTCATTTAGTGACCATTCAAAGTTACAACATCACATTGTAAGTGTGAAAAACGAAAAAAAGTTGCTTTTGACCGTTTTTCACACTTACGACCATTGCATCCCCATGGTTACATGATCAAAATTTAGATGCTCGGCAGCTGGTTCATATTTACAAGCCCTGGGATCATGTGATCACCTTCTGCATCTTTCTGACAAGCGAAGTCAATAGGGAAGCCAGATTCACTTATCAACCGTGTTACTAACATAACAACTGCAGTGATTCACTTAACAACTATGGCAAGAAAGGTCATAAAATGGGGCAAAATTCACTTAACAACTGTCTCACTTAGCAACAGAAATGTTGGGCTCAATTGTGGCGGTAGGTCGAGGACTACAAATAGATGCCATCTCTCTCAAACAATGAATTGTATTCTAATCGAAGTATCTCCCTGTTGTTTACAATCCAGCCCACTTGGAAATGATTAAGTTAATCATTAAAATTAAAATAAAAGGGCGTTGATCTGATATTTCAATTCAGTAATTACAAAGCTCTGACAGGTTTTGGCATAAGCTGTCAAAAATGAACCAGTTATACCAGCCCTAGTTGACACCCACTTAATGATGGTTTTGTTGATTATTTTATAACATCCTAGCAAGTAAATCCATCTCTGAATTTTGGAAGCTGGAAGACAGACAGATAAGAGAGGATCACGATTTCCAGGTAGGTTAGTAGGCTTCAGATAGAAGTTGGGATTTACCAGTAATTCAAAACATTAAAAACCTCTTGGCTGAACATAGATTGCAGTGATATTAGATAAGATAGAGCAAACGTGAAAAAGGTCAATAAACCCAAATTTTAAAAAAAACACCTGTGCTACGCTATGGAAAGCCATGGCCCTGAATTTTAACTTTGCATAATTAGGTGGTGCTTGTTTGGATGATGCATGCATAAGTCTTGGGATATATGTGGATATGTACATGTATATATATGTAAGATAGCCTCAAGTCAATTTCCACTCCTGATGGATAAATGCATACAAGTATGCAATGTGTTTGGCAATATTACAGGAATTTTAATCCTTTGCTTTCCTTTGGGATTTTTTTTTAAACTTCCCCATTTGACATGTAGCCCTTCAATTTCCTGGTGGTCTTTAATCTGAGCCTGATGCAGCTTGGATTTTGAGCCCAGGCAAGATCAGTGAAATTGTTGTCAATCACATTTTGGTGGTTCTATGCAAGTTAAAAACTATTTTTCTAGAATTCAAAATTAGCAAATCCTCCTAAAGCATTATGTTTCTAGTGTTCTCAACATTGATATTTAAGTGTTCAAAATATTTTATTTAGATCTTTTGTAACCAAAACTTGAAACTTCATTTCCCCTGCCCTGCCCTTATTGTGTTATGTGACAGGTGATAATTATAGCCGTATGAATTAATTGACAGGCGGAACATTATACCAGCCCTGTTAATATCAACTATCTAGGTACCTCATGCCTTCCTACACACCTTCAAATACCTTCAGTATTGAACAACAGATATTCTCCAGAAGTATGATTCTTGCATAGCAAACTAATTCATAGTTTTTCATAAAAAGAGGCATGATTGGTTCTCAGTTCCAAATGGAGAATAAAAAAGAATAGGAATAATTACCTTAGCCAACTGGTTTTTTTAAAAAAAGTTTGTTTTCAAGTCATACATGCTGTTGTTAGAGATATTTGTTAAATAGCATATACCAATCTTCTCCAACTTAATGTTTGGGAGAGTAGGTTCCATAACATATATTATATCCTACATTATACACCTCATACATCCCATCCCATGTTATATCCCATACATTTATTTTATACTCTTTTAATTGTTTTTATGCTTTATGTTGTATGCCTCCCAGAGTCACTTGTTGAGATGGGCAGCTTTAGAAATCAATAACATAAATTAATGTTGATTCCAATGTTAGAATCTTGAATCTGGAGGACACTGGGTTAGGAATACTGTAGCTTTCCGAGCCCACGAGCTGGTATATTATTCAAGTATCTATATTTGAAGATGCAGAGTGAGACAAATGGGAATTCTGTGATTAAACAGCCAACTGTCCTCAGGTATGCTGGGAGATGCTGACCAATTGCCAGTAGAAGTGCATTCAGTTGGAAATCTTTCTTAACCTAACTTAGCTGACATTATAGCAGGATGCTCTCTGCTCTCATGATTTTTTTCCCCCCCTTTCCAGATGGACACTATGGAATGTGGAAAGAGACAGCAAACAGAGGCATTTGACAATACTTTCTGGCCTGCCTCTTCTCTCCCTGACTGGATGTCTGGCTTACCTGACCACCTTTCTCTTTCCAAAATCTCCATCCCTGGCACTCATGACTCCATGAGCGTGCTTGGAGGCCTAAATATCCGTTGTCAGACTTGGCCACTTGAGGCTCAGCTAGCAGCTGGCGTGCGTTTCTTGGATATTCGTTGTAAGCTGGAAAATGGCCGTTTCCTTATTTACCATGTCAACACTTTCCAGGAGGCAGACTTTTCTGATGTCCTGGAAGGAACCTTAAGCTTCCTCAACCAACACCCAGGGGAAACGGTACTTATGCGGGTTAAAGAAGAACTCCCATTTATTCCCAATGTAGATTACGCTTCTCGCTTCCAACGTTATTTAGCTGAAGAAGGCCAGAATAAAATTTGGACAAAGGAAGCCATTCCCACTTTAAGGCAAGCTCGGGGGAAGATCATTATTTTGGAGGAAATTGAGAAAGAGGTGCTAGGTGTTCCATATGAAGAATTGAGTGTTAGTGATGTGTGGCATGTTTTCTGCCCTGAGTGCAAATGGGAGCAAGTGAAGGAGCATCTTGAGTTGGCAACCAGTGGTGACCCAACTGTCCTGCATCTTACCTTTTGTTCCGGTAATGGCCTCTTCACAAATCCTGAGAAATTAGCCAGAGACATCAACCCACGCTGTTTTCAATATCTCAAGTCTCAGGCTGGACCAGCTCTGTGTTGGGGTGTGGTAATCCTGGATTTTCCCGGCACAGGATTGATTCAAACAATTGTGGAAAGTAACTTTGGAACACAGCATGATGATGTAACTGTTTGACATTTGTGATGAAACGGTGGAAGAGGAGGATTCTAGAATGTTGTGCATATTAGCTTCAGAAGCGTGGTACATTTTTTTCAAACAAACATTGAAAATCAAGCTTGTTTGGAAGCCATGTCCTCTAATGGAGAATGTGGCTTCTTTGTCCTGATCTGCAAGATCAAGAATTATCCTGTTTCATTCTGAATTATGAATTTGGAAAAGTGACCTTGGCCACTACTGGCATTGCAACATAAGCGCAGTAGCATCCCTGATAGATGGCCATCCATCAAAACCTGAAATAAAGGAGAATCCATCATTTTCAACACATTCTCTTCCATTTCCAAATAGCTCAGGTCATTAGGAAGGCTTTGTTTTCATGCTAAAAAGTGTCTTGTAATGTAATTCTCTGAAACAAAACAAAGAATGCATTTGCTCCATTATCAATAATAGAGCTTCAGCTATTACATTATTTGATTTTTAATCATGCCATTTTCAAGTTATACATACCCAACTCTCAATATTTCCTAAAAGAATTTGATTTTTTAATCTTTCTCCAGTTTCAGTGTTTTTCCTTTCAGCCATTTTAACTGTCTATCTTTCTATCATAAGGAAAACACCAGACAAAAACATTTGTTGGATTATTCACTTGCTGTTCATTTCACTCCTTCTCTGCATAAGTTGCTTGCCTCAAAACAGAATGTACTGGGAGCCAATGCAGCTCACAAAGTAGAGGTGTTACATAGGTACACTGACTACTCATACTGCTGCATTTTGGAACAGTGCATCTGTCTTCAAGGGCAGCTCCAGAGAGAGCACATTGTAGTAGTCCAATCAGAGGTGACTAAGATGTGAGTGACTATAACTAGTCACCCGTTTGGACAATAAATGTGCACAATTGATGTACAATTGATGTAAAGGATTTCTTGGTCACAGCTGCTACCTGCTCTTTAAAAATGTTTGGCAGGAAGGAGTAATGACGCATAGCATATAATACAGCCATTTTGATCTGTGGTTAAGGCACCAGGCTAGAGTGTGGGAGACTGTGAGTTCAATTCCCACCTAAGCCATGAAAGCCAACTGGGTGATTTTGAGCCAGTCACTCTCTTTCAGCCCAACCTACCTCATAGAGTTGTTGTTGTTGTGAAAATAAGAGGAAGAAGGTGTGTTGGATACTCGCTGTATATTCGCTGCTTGTATTTGTAAACATAATAAAAAGGAAGGATATAAATAAACAAATAGATAAATATAGTTCAACATTTTACTTCCTGGCCCTGGTTTTTGGCCTGAAGATGTGCATTTGGTGCCAGGATCTACATATTCTGTTCGTATCTATAAAATTCTGATAAGATTTCAGTTTTGAACTATTTTGTTTCAGAAACCACTGCAACCCAGTCCTAGATTTTCTGATCAAGTGCCTTAGCTGAACTAAAATGGTTTTGGAGTGACTGACGGGAGAAAAAAAATGATTGATTTGATTGTGGAGAAAAAGTGGAGTTTCTTCTTGAGCACGATTGAATATCCCATTACTAAGAGGTATCAAGAAAGGCCCTTGAATATCCTTGGAGCATAATTTTAAGTTAACTTCATATTCTTGCTTTTTATATCTACCTTTAATTTTTAATTTATACTGTGCATCTTTTATATCTTCTAGCTTTTTATATTTTTAAAGCTCTTGATGTATCCTTTGTGCTTTTTATTGACTGTATCTCACTTTCTCTATGCTGGTTTAGGGCAGTGATAAAGATTTGAATTGAAGAAGTGCAGTGGAATGGCTGAAAGGTGTTGAAAGAAAGAGAAGGGCTGTTGGTATAAGGAAAGAAAACCAAAAATCCATCATATTTTTCAGCCAAAAGGCACTGAGCTATCAGAACTTTACCATGGATCTCCTCTATTCAAGTTTATAAAAATAGATGTAGAATTCCCTTTCAATTTAAAATGCAATAACCATTTTCACTTTTAGCACTTTCTTTTCTGCCTTTGTTGTTCAATGTATCTTGTAAAAGAGGCTTTAAGAGAAGTGTCCTTCTCAAAAGAACCAAAATCAAACCTAGATGGCCTATGTTTAATTCCCATTCTTTGAAGAGGAAAACATAAAATACATATCTTCACAATACAATCACTTAGGTTAATGGAGAGAAACTAGTCAAGGATCAGTTAATGAACATTCTGGCTTTGTGGGATTTGAAGTTATTATGCAACACACTTCTTCCAACTTTTTAGAGAGTAATACTTTTTGAGAGGGGTGAGGGAGATAAAGTCTCTCACCCTTGCTCATTCTTATCCAGCTACATGATGAAGCCCTCTGGGATTTCTGGAAAATTAGCACTTGGAAATCATCACCGTCTGAGCCCTTAAATAGATGTCATGTATTTACAACTTTGCAGGAAATATCAGCATGTTCTTCTATTTAGAGCCGTAGTTATGCAGTGGTTGGACTGCAGTATTGCAGGCTGACTCTTCCCACAGCCAGGAGTTTGATCCTGCTGGCTCAAGGTTTACTCAGCCTTCCATCCTTCCAAGATGGGTAAAATGAGAGCCGGATTATTGGGGGCAATAGGCTGATACCTAATTTTCAATCAGTGGTTAGAAATTAAAACAGAGGAATTGGTGTTTATAGTGCAAATGAGCATGATACTGAAGTTTTACCATTCTACCCACTCAAACAACAATTGTGAGAAGGGAATTGTTGCGATATTTTGAGGATCAGACTCAATAATGAAATCAGAAGAAATCTTGTTAATTAAAGAAGCGTTTATTCATAGAAGGAATTCTGCTTTTTCTGTCAGATTACAAAGAGAAGCGAGCAGGAGGTGCATGCACTCTCTATTTATATCAAAGGGGAGGAGTTAAGGATGGGGGTGATTTCATATGAATACATTAATGGATGAGGAATAAATTAACTCATAATACCCTGTACATATATACATATCCCTTGTTATAGAATAAGGCATTTACTTATGACAAATCCCCCTCTAAATGCCGATTCGATATATAACAGTGATTGCATTCGGATTCAGAACTATATAATACTTGTAATTTTGAAGTCAAGTATTTGTGTTGTTTAGAAGGTAAAGGCTTAGTTAATATATCAGCTATTTGTTCTGAGGTTTCGCAGTGGATTGCTTTAATGAATCCATCCTGAGATAATTGTCTCACGTGTTTAAATTTGATATCTATATGCCTGGACCTTTGACCAATGGCGTCAGATCTTGATATTTCTATAGCTGCTTTATTATCTTCTTGTATGACAAAAAGTAGTATTGGGTTTTTCCAAATATCAGATAATAAATCATTAAACCACACTAAATTATTTGAGGCTTTAGATAAACAGACGTATTCTGCCTCTGTTGTGGAAGTTGCTACTAGATCTTGCTTCCCAGTGTACCAGAATATTGGGCAACCATTTAAAAAGAATACATAACCTGAGGTGCTCTTTCTACATTTGATGTCACCTGCCCAGTCTGCATCAGCGTAACTGGTGATAATAGGTTCTTTAATATTATTGGGTTCTAAGAGTAGGCAGAAATCTATGCTGTGCTTTAGATATCTTAGTATTCGTTTAACTGCTTCCCAATGATACATAAGTGGCTTACTTACATGTCTAGATAATAAATTAAGTGGTAGAGCTATATCAGGCCTGGTCCAATTAGATATATACAAGAGGGAACCAATAATTGATCTATACAATGTATTGTTCTCGAATTCAGGTGAAGATTCATCCATATTCCTTAGGAAATCAGTCTGCATAGGAGTATCACATGGTTTGGCATCTCTTAAATTGCATTTTTCCAGAAGTTCTATAATTTTATCTTTCTGAGATAATTTGAATCCCTTTTTTGTCTTATTGATTTGAACTCCAAGATATTTGTTTACCCTTCCTAGCGACTTTAAAGAGAAATGTTCACTTAGCTTGGATACAAATAAGTTTTTCTTTTCTTTATGTTTGCCTATATACAAAATGTCATCCACATAGATTAACACAAATTCTAATGCTTCGCCTTCCTTTTTAACAAAAAAGCAATTGTCTGCAGTTGTGGCTTTGAAATTCATATTTTTGAGCACGCTGACTAGACATTCATACCAGCGCTTGCCGGATTGTTTTAATCCGTACAAGCTTTTGTTAAGTAACCAGGTCTCATCTCTGTTTGTACATTGGCTATGAGGTGCCCTTACATATATCTCTTTGTCGAGTTTTGCATGTAAGTATGCAGTCTGTACATCATATTGAAAGACATCAAGATTGAGTATAGCCGCTATGACTAACGCTGTCTTAACACTTTCAGTTCTTACAGTGGGAGAGTATGTGTCAGTGTAATCCTCAGGATATTTTTGAGCATAACCTTGTGCGACTAATCTAGCTTTATATAATTTATTACCCTCTTCTAAATCTTTAATTTTGAATATCCATCTGGTGCCTATAATTGTTTTGTTCTTAGGGGCAGGGACTGGTGTAAATACACCTAATTCACGTAAGCTGTTCATTTCTCTTGTTATGGCTAATTCCCATTTTTCTCTTTCTTCCATGGGAAGTTTTAACACTTCCTCGTATGTGTTAGGTGTTGATACCTCGTCATTCACACACATTACATAATCCTTATACTTATTAGGTAATTGTTTTCTGTTACACCTGATTGTTCTTTTTGGTATGCTCTCATTATCGTGTAGATATCTTGCTTCCTTTTGGGTTAATGAATCTGTTTTTATCCTGGTATGGTTACCTGTCCATGTTTTGTTTTTGTCATTATGTGTGTTATGCTCATGTTTCTCTCTTTCTATTCTATCTTGTTGTTTAATGTTTGGTTTTGTATTTTGGATTATTTCGTTAAGATGTATCTTAGACCAGTTGGCCTGTTCATGAAACACTGCTGTTCTTGAGACTATGAATTTGTTATTACTGTCAATGAATCTATATCCTTTTGTGCCTGTTTCGTATCCCATGAATCTGAGTCTTCTGGATACGTTATCTCCTTTACGCCTTAATTGTTTTGGTATGTGTACGTCTGCTGTAACCCCAAATATGTGCATGTGTGATATTTTTGGCTTCCTATTGTACATCACTTCGTATGGTGTTTTATTTAGGATGCTAGACCAGGTCCTATTTTGGGTATAATTTGAATATAGTAATGCTTCTGACCAGAATTGTTTTCCTAAACCAGCATCTTCTAATGTACATCTAATCATGGTTTGTAGTGTCGAGTTCTTTCGTTCTGCTGTACCATTCTGAAAAGCAGAAAATGGAT
Organism: Pantherophis guttatus; assembly: GCF_059756535.1. Classification (NCBI taxonomy): domain Eukaryota; kingdom Metazoa; phylum Chordata; class Lepidosauria; order Squamata; family Colubridae; genus Pantherophis; species Pantherophis guttatus. The sequence continues at coordinate 123,166,436 of NC_142064.1, read as the reverse complement.
TAGTCGTGAAATGTAGCATTCCTTTGTCTTTTATCCATTGTGAGAATTCCTTTGACATGAATTTGGATCCCCTATCTGTCATGATTTGTTTTATTTTGATATTGTGTTGTGTTTCTACACGTTTGTAAAATTCTTTGAATTTTTGGAAAGTTTCATCTTTGTGTTTTAAAGTATAAACAAATCCATAACGGCTATAGTCGTCTACAATAGTTAAGAAATATCTTTTTTTGTATGTGATGGATGGTGTTAATGGACCAACTAGATCCATATGTACTAGGTCAAAAATTTGGTTAGAGGTTCTTGTTGCCTTCTTTGGTTTTGGGTTAGTTCTGAGTTTTGAGGATTTACATACTGAGCATTCCAAATAGTTTTTACAATCCTTTATTTTAACGCCATCAGCATGTTCAATCATTTTTTGTATTACAGGGAAACTTGCATGTCCCAATTTTCTATGCAACATGTGTGCACATTCATCATGAATTGGTTTGCCTATATTGGGCCTTCTGTTATTGTGTGTATCACTAGTGGATGTGTCTTTGTGATTATAGTGTGTTTTGGGTTCTTCATTGTCATTGTTGTTACTATGTTCACTGTCTGAGTTAATGTCGTCATCAGTGTTTGCATTAATGTTATGCAACCATTTTTCTTCTGTTATGAGAAAGGGTAGGCCCCCTTTGATAATTACTCTATTCAATTTAGTCCCATCTTTTTCTAGTATTGCTTTTCCTCCAGAGAAGACTATATTTATGTTGAAATCTTGGCTTAATTTCACTGCACTAAGTATGTTATGTGATATTTCTGGTATCAACAATACCCCCTCTATTTTACCTAAGCCAGGTATGTTTACATTTCCTTTCCCTATGACCTGAACATTTTCTTGATTGGCTACTCTTATCATAAATTTATCATCTGTGAATGAAGACAGTATTTTCCTGTTATTTGTTGTGTGATTAGTTGCCCCTGAATCTATGAGCCAAGCATTATTTTTTGATTTTTGTATGATGACATCGTTATGTTTATCTAATCCATTTAATGATCCTGTTTTTCTATCCCTTGAATTATCTCTATCCTTTCTGCGTTCTCTGTAGTTTGGTGAGTCCCTATATCTGTATCTATCAATGGATGATTGCCTGTCTTGATACCTATCCCTATAATCACGGTTTTGTCTTTCCCTATGAAACATGGGGCAATCTCCCTTAGAGTGTTTTCTGGATCCACAATTGTAACATTCAGTTGTTTTTTGGTGATTCTCTTGGAAGGCTACTCTTTTTGTTTGTCTGTGTTCTGTGTATGCATTGTATCGATTTTTCCTCAGATTGTCCTCAGCTATTAACTTATTTGACAGACTTTCTATGGATAAGTATCCTAGATTGATTGAATCTAAGTGTGATATGTAGTTATCCCATGATGAATCTAATGAGTTAAGGATAACGCTTTTCATTGTCTGCTCTGATATTATTTCTCCTCTTAGATGTAATTCTGCCCTGATTTTGTTTAAAGATATTAAATGTTCGCTTATGGTGGTTCCAGATCTTAATTTGGCTGAAAAGAAATCTTTAGACATTCTAGTGGTTGTTGCTACACTTTCACTATGAAACAATTTAAACATGCATTGAATTATTTCTGAAACAGTAAGATTATGCTTAATACTGTAGTACATGGCAGGTGATATGCTAGAAATTATTAAATAGAATGCTCTGTGATGCAGGCAGTCCATTTTTAGAGTCCAAGGTCTTTTGGGAGGATTAGTTATAAAAAATAATAAATTCTCTTTCATAAAGACAACCTGAATTTGCTGACACCATTCCTGTAAGTTGATGCCATCAATTCTAAGTTTTGGGAAATCACTAGGTAGATTCCCAATATTATTATTCCCACTACTTACAACTGTGGGTAGTCCATGGTCCTGTAGATGTTGAAAATTGCAGAATGGTGTGGGTATTCTGTTGATGAGCTTGAGAGGTTCTTCTTGTTCATAAAGTTCATTGTAGTTCTCTGTGTTCATCTGCGCATGCGCGTTGGTCATTTCTCTGCTGAAGCCGCTGAGAGAGGTTCTCTTCGCTGTAGCTCCCTCGTAGTGCTCTCCTTCTGATGATTCGGTCTCCGGCTCGATCTTGGGTGTTCTGCTGGCAGCTGTGGCTCGTCTCTTCTCTTTGGAGCTTTCTTGCTTGGGGTACTTTGCTCTTTGGATCGTTTGCGGCGTGGGGTAAAGTTCGCAGGGTTCTCTGGGTTCGGGCGTTGTCATCATCGTTGTCCGGATCGAGTCGTGCAGGCTCTGAGGTGACTGTTTATTTCTTCGTCTCTTTTGTATTTTTGCATTATCGGCTTTTATCGATTCTTTTGAAATTGTTAGATTTGTGCCAAATGTTTTAAATAGTTTTCTCATGGGCGTTTCGGTTTCTAGTTTGGTGGATGATTCATCTGTATCTGTTTCTGACTCTTCAGAAGAATAAGTATATTTTTTGTTATTTTTTGTGTTTTTTCGCGCCAGAGTTTTTGAATGGTGCATTCTGATTGGTTCAGTCGTGTTCATTTCTGTGGCTGGTTGAAGAAAAGATGGCTGCCTTTCAAAATTTTGAGCGGGATCTCTGGTCTTGCTTCTGGTTATTTTTTCTTTCGTTGTAGGTTCGCTCACCATTTTTGTATTTTCGGGTTTGGCTTTTTTAATGTCTTTTTCTCTCGCTGCTCCGTTTTCTTCCAAGAAGCCTCGGAGTTCCGCGATGAGTTTGTGGTCATCTTTTTATTAGCCTCAGTATCTCCGATCTGAGGTCTTTGTCTTTTATTTCGTTTTCTTCTTGGTTGTCGGTTTCATTTGCTGTTTCTTCGATGTCTGTGGTGTTGTTTTCAGATTCTTTGATTGTTATATTTATTGGTTCGTCGATCATTTCTTGATCTGTTTTTGTTTCTTTATCATTTGCCCTGGTATTGGGTCTTTCTTTTTTATTTTTGAGGTTTTCTTTCTTAGGCATGTTGAATTTTATTGAGTCAGTTCAACCATCCTCTGCTACCAATTTGTTGCGATATTTTGAGGATCAGACTCAATAATGAAATCAGAAGAAATCTTGTTAATTAAAGAAGCGTTTATTCATAGAAGGAATTCTGCTTTTTCTGTCAGATTACAAAGAGAAGCGAGCAGGAGGTGCATGCACTCTCTATTTATATCAAAGGGGAGGAGTTAAGGATGGGGGTGATTTCATATGAATACATTAATGGATGAGGAATAAATTAACTCATAATACCCTGTACATATATACATATCCCTTGTTATAGAATTTACTTATGACAGGAATAACCACAGAGGATGTGACTGAGAGGCACTATCTCATAATGTGCCAATCACAAGGGGCAGTGAGCATTAGAAATTCCCTCTCTAAGTCCTCTTTGTTATCTCTTACCCTGCCAACTCTTTCTTTATGAGATTCAGGGACAAGATCATTTTCTTCCCAAGTCTTCTTTTTCCTCTTGAATTTTTTTCCTGCTAAACGGTAAGTTACTAAGTGCTGGGTTTTCCACCTACCTCATTTCTTTCCTGTAAACAAAATATCTTCCTGTTATATGTGTCAAAATCTGATTCAATGATCTCTGCACAAATTGGACCCCACTCTCCAACAATAACATCTGTGACCACCTTGTTTCCTTTTAGAGGGGGAAAAATGGAAAAGATTCCAATACTCTACTAATGGCTGCTGTAATAAGGCAGTTATTGTAATGGTTGCCCTTTTGCAATGACCAGTAATTAGCTTCAGTGCTCTTTGTGTGTAGTAGAATGATTGTGGTATAGTGTAATGGTTAAGGACTTGGCTCATGGAGGTGATGGATTATCTTTGGATTAATCATTGCTGCTCAGCATAATTTATCTTGCAGAGGTTGTTACTGCTGACATAGAATTAGGAAAGGCCTTCCATCAGCTGGTAGAGGAAAGATATAAATGTAATAAATACATGAATTAACAAGAAAGAAGAATAGGCATATTTAATTTCCAAAGATCAGAAGAATATGCATAGGATTTTCAACTCAATCACGCCATTTTCCTCAATATTCTCTGAAAGTCTTTTTCTCAAACTGGCACCCTCTAAGTGTGCTGGATTATAGCTTTTTTCTCCGGCCAGCATGAATTGTGATAATTGTGGAAGATGGCAAATAATATCTGATATATTGTGAGGGTGCTAGGTTGGGAAGAATTATTGTAAAATAAAACTAAAAAAGTAAAACTACTATAAAACTCCTATAATGCTACTATATTCTGCAACAGTATATTTTAGATCCCTATTTATCCTTTAAGGAATATTTCCCCTACTCTCTGTGTAAGAAATTTGGTGGTCTGGAAGCATTAGATACTACAATATTTTATATCCAGCAATTTTATTTCTCTTTCCATGTACATGTGTGTGTGTGTGGACGCAGCCATATTTATATGTGAATAGATTTCCAGCCATTTCTGATTCCTATTTCTTTCAATCATAGCTACAGTGCTTTTCTACATTTCCCTTCCAAAACGTATTGTATAAACATTTAACTGAATTTTAATGATATCTTTATGGATTTGGGGAGAGTTGATATCTAGAGTAACTTGTAAATAGAGGGAATAAAGCAAGCAGCATAAATTTTGAGACAGTTGGAGATGAAACTGAAATCACACATAGGAGCTGGCAGCCCTGCTTAGAATCTGAAGGCAGAATACATGTATATCTGTATTTACACAAATAACAGAATAACAAAGTTGGAAGGGACCTTGGAGGTCGTTTAGTCCAACCCCCTGCTCAAGCAGGAGACCCTATAGCATTCCAGGCAAATGGCTGTCCAATCTCTTCTTTAAAGCTTCCAGTGACGAAGCACCCACAACTTCTGAAGGCGAGCCGTTCCACTGGTTAATTGTCCTCACTGTTAGGAATTTTCTCCTTAGTTCTAGGTTGCTTCTCTCCTTGATTAGTTTTCAGCATTGTATCTTGTCTTATCTTCTGGTGCTTTGGAAAATAGGTTGACTCCTATAGGAACACTGCTATCATGTCACCCCTAGTCCTTCTTTTCACAAGACTAGACATACCCAATTTCTGTAACAGTTCTTGATATGTTTTAGCCCTCAGCCTCCTAATAATCTTTGTTGCTCTTTTCTGCATTCTTTCCAGAGCCTTTTTTATGATATGGTGATCAAAATTTATGCAGTATTGAGACTTCCGGTGGCTCCGCAAAACGCCAACGGAGCTCCTTTTAGGAGCTCCAGCCCCGTGACTCCGTATAGCCACTAGAACAGCGAAAATCAGCTGTCTAGCGGCTTAAAAACTCTCCCCCAGGGAAAAAGGGGGAGAGAAGAGCAGAAGGGTCTGGGTAGAGCTCCCCTAGACCCTCAGGCTTTTTTTTTTAAGCCTGGGGTTTGCAGGGTGAGAGCTCCCTGAAAGCCCTTTAGACGAGTCTGCTTAAAAATAAGCAGACCGAAGCATTGCGACCACACCAGCAAAGCAACTAGAAAGATTATAAAGAATTTGGATTTTGGACTTTGGATGCTGGCAGAGTTAATCCAGGAGACTAAAAATGCAAGTATTGTATGTTAACTCTGTTTAAAAAGGCAAAGATGGCGCCTTAGGGCGTGAAAATGAAACTTATAAGTGAAAGTCTTGTTAACATCAGTAACATTGTTAAAGCTATCGGGTTATTCAAGAAAAAGATTTAAAGTGGAAGTGGAATGGAAAAGACTGTGGTATTGTTTTTAACTAACTTACATCCTTAATTTGTGTGGAAAATAATTGGATTTAATGATCTGATAGCTGAATTAATACAAACATAAAGAGACAATTGAAAAATGGCTGAAATTAAAGATGGATTATATGAGTCAGCAAATTTACAAGTGGAGACTGCGAAGGACTTAAAAGAATTTTTAAAATCTTTTACTGTTGAGATAAGACAGATAATTAAAAGAACTATTCAAGATTTTAAATTGAGGAATAATAATGACTTGCTGGCTGGAAAAGAGGAAGAAATTAATCAGGATAATGTGACTTTGGAGGATAAAAGAGACACTGTTGGGGCTAAAATGGAGGTTATTATACCGAAAACAGAGGTTTTGGAAGAGGCTTCCATTCAATTAATTGAGAAACAGCAAGAAGACTCTTTACTGCAGGTTGATAAATATTTTGACAAGTTTTGGCCCTACAGACAGAATCAATATTTAAGGGATGAACTGATGGACTACAAATGCAGGAAGAGTCAAAATGGGGACTTCAAATTAAAGGAAACAACCCCAAGAAGAGAACGAATTCCAAAGACACACCAATTACAATTTCAAACCCAAAAATTTTTGAAAATAAAAGCAGGGGGAGGAGCAATGCTGAAGAAGAAAGTATTATTGAAGAAGGACTGGAAAAAATATAGAAAGAAAGAAAGACTGGTTATATTTTGGAGATTGTCTCATGGTGTTAAAAGATTTAATTAAAGTTGGATGACTTTTTGAATTTTATTGTAGTTTTAAAGTATTGAAGTTTAAAGGTGGATAACTTAAATTTAATGGATAACTTTTTGAAAGTTTTGAAATTTATATTTTGGAGAATGTTCTGCTAATGTATTAAGAGATTTTAAAATGTTTAAAATAAGATTATGGATTATAAGATTATTATTTTTTTTACAAATGTGAAATGTGATAAGAGAATTTATAAAAGGAAGGTTGAAGTATAATTTTTAAAAGGGGAGTTAACAAGTGTGAGAGAGTTTTGAATTTTGTAACAGTTAGCATATTTTAGTTTATGTTTGTTAAATGCTATATCCTGTTTTTGCTCTGGGAATTGGGGTGGGGAATTGGGGAGGGGGGTTGGGTGGGGAAAAATGATGTATGATAATTGATTTTGTAGTGTTTGGTTGTTTGAATATAAAAAAAATAAAAACTTTTGTTTTAAAAAAAATTATGCAGTATTCTAAGTGTGGTCTTATTATTCTCTCTCTCTCTCCCCTTCTCCCTCTCCCCCTCTGCCCCCTCTCCCCCTCCCACACACACACACACCCCTGTCCATCTGTCCCACCCACCATTAGAAAATAGCTTGTTGCTATTTTATCTTCATTGCCCTTCTTATATAGATTTCATTCTCCTTCTTATATGGATTGATGAATGCATTGACAATATTTATTAATTGCAGAATGAAGAATGGGGAGAGCACAAAAGCATGGAGACTGGATTTATTTTCCTAGGATTCAACACTAATGGAACTTTGCCGATTGTGGTTTGTTTTTTTTACTTTCATCATTCCACTGTCAGGACACATCTTTAATTTTTAAATACCCATGTATTTCTTCCTGTGCATCCTCTCTTTTATTGAGATCTTCTATACTCTGGTCATTATGGCCCAAATGCTGGTCAACTTCTTGGTCAAGAATAGAAGAATCTCCTTGACAGAATGTGCTACACAAATGGATTTATTTATTGCTTTTGGAGATGTGAAATTGTGTGGCATTATGCAATCCATTGTGTTATGCCTTTATCATGAGTAGAAATGTCTGTGTGCAGTTTTTGGCAACAGTTTATGCCAGTGTATTCATACTCTCAATGGGACTCACTATGCTGATTTTCAGTCCTCCATTTTGTGGCTCACATAACATTAATCACTTCCTCTGTGATATCTGACCAATGCTTGGTTTTAGTGTGTAGTCACACAAATACCAATGAAGTGGTTGGTTTTGTTGTCTGCCTGGAAAACTTGCTTATTCAATTCCTGTTTATCCTAGTTTCCTGCATTTTTATTGGCAATTCTATCTTTAAGATCAAGTGCTTTGAAGGCCAGAAAATGCCTTCTCTACTTGTGTTGCTCACCTGGTTGTGGTTATCCTCCACTATGGTTGTACTATTTTCATCTACATCTGTCCAAAGGCCAACTATTGTCTAGAACATAGCAAAGTGATCTTGTTGATCTATACCAATCTCATACCTGTGTTGTACCTTATAATTTACAGTCTCTAAAACAAGGAAGGTGAGGGAGCACTTCAGACAATATGGGAAAGGAAACTGATTTTCATGGAAAGACAGTAATTATACAGCTAGTTTTTCAAGAAGGAACTGAGGAAGCTGGTAGACAAGAAACAAATCACTTTATATTTGTAATACTGGCCTTTATCAGTAGTTATTTATACAAAAGAATTCTGAATAATTCCAAAGGCTGATTAGACTGTCTTTGCAAATACAGTACAGGTAATCCTCAAGTTATGACCATAATTGAGCCCAGAATTATGGTCATAAGTCATTGTGGTCATTAAGTGGGTCTCCATATGACGGGATCAAATTTTACAACTTTTTTTTTGCAGTACTAGTTAAACAAATCCCATGTTCATTAAGTGTATCCATTTTACCCAATGACTACTTATAACCTGGAATTAAGGAGAAACTTCCTAACAGTGAGGACAATTAACCAGTGGAACAGCTTGCCTTCAGAAGTTGTGGGTGTTTCATCACTTGAGGTTTTTAAAATGAGACTGGACAGCCACTTGTCTGAAATGGTATAGGATATCCTGCTTGAGCATTTGGTTGGACTAGAAGACCTCAAAGGTCCCTCACAGCTCTATTATAATTGACTGATTGATATTTTTTGCTGGAAATTAGAAGTAAATACCAGAAACTGGTAAAAAATGTCAAAAATTGTAGTCACATGACTGCAGGGCACTGCAAACAGCTCTAAAAGTGAGCCTGTTGCCAGGTGCCCAAAATGGGATCACATGACTAGGGAACAGTTGTGACTGTTGTAACTTTGAAATCAGGTCACAAGTAGCTTTTGTGACATAATTTTGAATGATTGCTAAGCAATTACTCATAATCAAGGACTACCTGTATTAAAAAGAGTCTACAGCCAATCTTATTGTTTTCTGCAAGAGAATGGTAACATGGTAACCTCTAGATTCTTTGATCTATAATTACCACATTAGGCTGGGAGAGAGTTTTTAGAGCAGCGGCCCTTAACTTTTTGGGCACCAGGGACCAGTTCTCTAGAGAGAGGTTTTTCCACAGACTGGAGAGAGGGGGGTGTCGTGTGCTGCCTGCATCCCACAGATGGAGCTTCACTTGTTTGTGCGGCCTGGTTTCTGGCATGCCGTGGCTTGGTGAGGACACTATGACTCCTCAGCTTTTTCACTGGACTTTTCTTATAAACCCTCAATTTGGTCTCAAATCTTGGCTGTAAATTTGGAGCCTCCACCTCAATTACATTTCTATATCCCAATGGTTCAACTCAGTGGTGGGTTTAAAAATTTTTTTATTACCGGTTCTGTGACTGTGGCTTGGTGGACGTGGCATGGTTTGGTGGGCGTGGCTTGGTGGGCATGGCAGGGGAAGAATACTGTAAAATCTCCATTCCCACCCCCTTCCAGGGGAAGGTTACTGCAAAATCCCCATTTCTTCCCAATCAGCTGGTACTTGGGAGGCAGAGAATAGATGGGGGTGGGGCCAGTCAGAATTTTTACTACCGGTTCTCTGAACTACTTAAAATTTCCGCTACCGGTTCTCCAGAACTGGTCCAAATATTCTGCAATCCACCTCTGGTTCAACTTTCAGGCAACGTTCTGAAATCGCTATAACCTTTCCCACTTGTCTATCTTTTAGTAACTACTTATGAACTCACCAGAAGGACTTTGACAAACTCCAAATGTTTTGTTCATTGCAAGGTAACCATATCAATTGGGAATATAATCTTTCTTGAAATGTCTATTAAAGCATTGCAACATCTTATACATGAAAGTGCTGTGGCAACCCTGGAAAAAGGTTGAATAGAGTATTTCCTAAGCAATGTATACCATAGGATAGGATTTCATGCCATACATAGCTTGTATGGAAGTCCTACAATGTTCATCCAGTTTAAGATGTGAATCACAATTAAATGTCTAATTTAACATGGATTTGGCATCAGGTTCAAATCTGCTTGAAAGCAGCATACTTAAATGTCTGGTTTGCTTTTAAGTATGAAGAACATTTGTATATTCATGGATGATGATTGCAGTAGTCAATAACATTCAGAAGACTGTGAATGCTCTGCTCCTTGTCAATGGGATTTGATTCTTTGGGAAGAATCAAGGCACTTAGTAAACAAACAAATCAAATTAAAAAAGGTGGAACTCCTAAGTACATTTACCAAAAATACTTCCCACTGGATTTAATTGGATTTATTTCAGACTGATCATGGATGGGAATCTATACCCAAATTTCCAATTACTTAAACATTTAATCTCCTGTAAGACTTTTAAAGACTGCTTAAACATGGCTTCATCCTTTGCAAGTGATCATGCAATATAGATATTTGCCAATGTGGCAATGAGTTCAATGCTTTAGAAAAGAAGAATGCTCAAATGTTCAAGCTATAGACTGGCGTCCTGTCTGTCTAGTCATTTTTTCATCAGTCCATCCATCCATTTGTTTGTTTGTTATGTTTGTTATGTGTTACTGTTAAAGAGATTCACAGAAATAGGTACAATTGAAAGCATGATGGAAAAGGGGAAAATTTTATGTAAGTACTGTAAATTAAAAGGAACCAAAGTGTTAAAAGCAGATAAACATCCACTATCATTTTCCATGGTGGCCAAATCTTCTCCCCTCCCCCACCTTTGACTAAAAGTTTCCAGATTGGCTGTGGTACCATTGGCTCCATGAAAAGAGAATCTGTCTAGGTAAAAGTAGTTTTTCTTACAGAAAGTGTTAGACATAGTCTTTGAGACTAAAAATATCCTTCTGTTTCTTTAGATGGCATAGTAACTACAAATTTAGACAGCTGATTAATATGCTTATTTGGCTTCATTTGCATGCAGTTCATACAATAGTGACCTTTCTTTGGCCCCTTCAAGTCAGTCTTGACTCCTGGTGTTTGCCCTGGACAAGTTCCTACAATTTCTTGGCAAGATTTCGGAAGTGGTTTGCCATTACCTACTCCCTATAGTTGATGGAGAATGATTCACCCTGGATCACCCAGCTAACATAATGCCTAAAATGGGACTAGAACTCATAGTCCCCTAGTTTTAATCTGGTGCCTTAATTCCTATACCAAGCTGGTTCTCTAATGGTAACTTGGACATCCTTATTTTGTCCAGATATCTATTTCTAAGTCATAATTGTCCATCTTGGAGAATGGAAGGAATGGATCCTTCAACTGATTGTTAGCCACTCTATATACCTCAGTTCCTTCAGCCATGAGAAGAATGCAGATCAAGATTTCTGAGTGTGTGTCCATGAATGGGGACATATCTGTGAGGTTTTGTTTTTTTTGTTTTTTTTTTGTTTTTTCTTTGGGTTTTTTTTTTTTTTTTGGTACTGCCTGTAATTCTGCACTGGAAGATATATTGGATATTTCCAATTTCACACCAAAAAAAGCTAAATCCTGTTTTGAAAACAAAACTCCAAATAAGTTAAAGGAAAAGCCAGAAACCAAGGGGACATATGGCATACCCTCATTTTTGAGCTATAGTACAGTTCCCCCCCCCCCCCAACTATGTCTCTCTCAGGAAAGTTATTTTTGGGATGGGGTAAGGTCTGAGCAACGAAGACAGACAGACATTAGAACATTCAATTCAGTGCTGAATGAAATATGTTTGAACCCAACTCATATATGATCCCTAAAATTCAAGGGTGACGATCTCAGTCCTGATTCAAATTATTTGTATAATGCCTGAGAAAGTTGCATATGGTCCTTTAATCAGGCCCTGAATATTTGAAGCTTTCTATGGAATCTCTGTTGATAATCCTTCAAAACCAACCAAACAATAAAAAATTTAAAATTATAACTTGAAATCCTAGGCTCAGCACCAACTAGAATAAAGAGCTCTTAAAAGAAAAATACAATTATGTTTCTGAGGTAGCTGAATTTCTATAATTTTGAAACACTCACTTCATACATATAGGCCTATTAAAAAAACACGCACACAAGCAAAAGAACTTTTAACATTCTTTTTTTTTTATTGCAAAAGTTTTACAATTACATTTGTTGCAATATTTTCTGGATCAGACTCAATAAAATATTTGAGAATTTATAGTTTAAATATAAATTCTTTTATTTACATAAGGCATTCTATATTCACTGAATATTCGCAGATAGAAGCAAAGGAACAGTGGTGAGCAGCTCTTTATATACACAATGGGTGGAGCTATATGTACAAGTGATGAGTCATGAATATATTATAAGTCAAAGAATCAGTTAACCCTTGATGTCTCTTATATACATTATTTACACAATAGGGGATGAGGCATTTATATCTAACAAATCCCCCTCTAAATGCCGATTAGTTATACAACACCAATTACATTCAGGTTCAGAGCTGTACAATACATGCAGTTTGGAAGTTAAATATTTATGTTGTTTAGAAGGTAGAGGCTTTGTTAATATATCAGCTATTTGTTCTGAAGTATCACAGTGTACAGCTTTTATAAATCCATCGTGAGACAGTTGTCTCACATGTTTAAACTTTATATCTATGTGTCTGGACCTTTGTCCAATAGCATCAGATCTAGAGATTTCAATAGCTGCTTTGTTGTCCTCATTCATGATGAAAGGTAAAGCAGGTTTCTCCCAAATTTCTGAAATTAAGTCATTAAACCATACAAGATTATTTGCAGCTTTGGATAAACAAATATATTCTGCTTCCGTTGTTGAAGTGGCTACTAGTTCTTGTTTGCCGGTATACCAATAAATTGGACAGTTATTTAAAAAGAAAATGTAGCCTGATGTACTTTTTCTGCAAGATGTATCTCCTGCCCAATCAGCATCTGCATAACATATAAGTCTTGGTTCTTTGTTACTATTTGGTTCTAATACAAGACAAAAATCTATTGTGCCCTTTAGATACCTTAAAATTCTTTTGATAGCATCCCAGTGATATATTGTTGGTTTACTGACATATCTGGATAATAAATTGAGTGGTAGGGCAATATCTGGCCTAGTCCAATTGGATATATAAAGAAGTGAACCTATGATTGATCTATAAAACGTATTATCCTTAAATTCAGGAGATGATTCATTAGTGTTTCTGAGAAAGTCAGTTTGCATGGGAGTATCGCATGGTTTAGCATCTATCAAATTACATTTGTTCAAAAGTTCTAAGATCTTATCCTTTTGTGTAAGTTGGAATCCCTTTTTTGTTTTGCTAATCTGTACACCAAGATATTTGTTTACTTTACCCAATGATTTTAGTGAGAAGTGTTCATTTAACTTCTTTACAAACATTTCTCTTTTTTCTTTGTGTTTACCAATATATAAGATGTCATCTACGTAAATTAACACAAATTCAATACAATCATTACTCTTTTTGATAAAGAAACAGTTATCAGCAGAAGTAGCATTAAAATCCATAGTTTTGAGTACCTTCACTAAACAATCATACCATCTTTTACCGGATTGTTTTAATCCATATAAACTTTTGTTTAACAACCAAGTTTCATTTCTATTAGTGTATTGACTGTGAGGGGCTCTTACATATATTTCCTTGTCTAATTTTGCGTGTAAGTACGCAGTCTGTATATCGTATTGGAATACATCAAGGTTGAGTGCTGAGGCTACCACTAAAGCTGTTTTGACACTCTCTGTCCTTACAGTAGGGGAATAAGTGTCTGTATAATCCTCTGGATATTTTTGTGCGTAACCTTGAGCAACTAATCTAGCTTTGTATAGTGAATTGCCTCCTTCCAGATTTTTAATTTTATATATCCACCTGGTGCCAATAATAGTTTTATCCTTAGGTGCAGTTGTGGGTGTAAACACATTTAATCCTTGCAAACTTTCCATTTCTTTTTTCATGGCAAGTTCCCATTTTTCTTTTTCTTCACGAGGAAGTTTTAGTACTTCTTCGTATGTATTAGGAGTTGTTGGTTCACTATTCATATTCATTATGTAATCTTTATATTTATTTGGCATCTTATTCCTGTTGTTTCTAATGATTCTTTCTGGTTTGCTATTATTGTCATGCATATATCTTGCTTCCTTTTTAGTTAATGTATCAATCTTTATTTTGTGTTGGCTATTTGTCCATGTCTTTGTTTTGTTCTCATGTTTGTTGGTATTTTGTTTATTTACAATTCTTTCGTTATGGTATTTTGTTTCTAGGTTTTTGTTTGGGAATATTTCATTAAGATGTAATTTAGACCAGTTGGCCTGTTCATGGAACACGGCTGATCTGGAAACTATAAACTTATTATTACTATCAATGAACCTATATCCTTTTGTGCCAGTTTCATATCCCATAAATTTAAGTCTTCTGGACACATTTTCTCCCTTCCTTCTCAATTGTTTAGGTATGTGTACGTCTGCAGTGACCCCAAAAATATGCATATGTGCCAATTTTGGTTTTCTATTATACATCACTTCGTATGGTGTCTTATTTATGATGCTGGACCATGTCCTGTTTTGTGTATAATTTGAATAGTGTAGGGCTTCTGACCAAAAATGTTTGCTTAAGCCAGCATCCTCTAATGTACATCTAATCATGGTTTGTAATGTGGAATTCTTTCTTTCTGCAATTCCGTTCTGGAATGCGGAAAATGGACTGGAAGTGTAATGTAGCATTCCTCTATCCTTTAACCATTGAGAGAATTCTTTAGACATGAATTCACATCCTCTATCTGTCATAATTTGTTTTATTCTAACATTATGTTGTGTCTCTACGCGTTTATAAAATTCCTTAAATTTTTGAAAAGTCTCATCTTTATGTTTTAATGTGTAAACAAAACCATAACGACTATAATCATCCACTATCGTTAGGAAATAACGTTTTTTATATGTGATTGATGGAGTAAGTGGCCCTACTAGGTCCATGTGTACTAAGTCAAAAATTTTGTTAGTTGTTCTAGCAGATTTTTTTGGTTTGGAACTAGTTTTCAGCTTTGTAGATTTACATACTGAGCATTCCAAATAGTTTTCACAATTTTTTATTTTGACACCTTCTGCGTGTTCAGTCATTTTTTGTACTACAGGGAAGCTGGCATGTCCTAACTTTCTGTGTAAGACATGAGCACACTCATCATGAATAGGTTTTCCTATCTTTGGTTTTTTCAAATTATGTGTATCAGTATGATCATGAGTTATTTTACAATCATCATTGTCACTATTGCTGACATTTTCATCATCTGTTTCTATACATTCTTCAACATTTGAATCAATATTATGTAACCATTCTTCTTTTGTTATAAGGTAAGGTAGTCCTCCTTTAATCATTACAGTACCTATGTTGCACTTATTTTTCTCTAGAATTGCTTCTCCCTTTGAGAAAATAATATTAATATTAGAGTCCCTACATAACTTCAAAGCACTTAATATGTTATGAGGTATTTCGGGTATTAACAATACCCCCTCTATTTTTCCTAAACCAGGCAAAGTTACATTTCCTTTGCCCAATACTTGAACCTTTTCTTGGTTAGCTACTTTTATTACAAACTTATCTTCTGTGAAAGAAGACAATATGTTTTTATTATTAGTGGTATGATTTGTGGCTCCAGAATCTATAAGCCAATTATTATTTTCACCTTGCTGTGGTTTTGTATTGTCATGTTTATTTAGTCCATTCAGTGAACCAGATTTTCTATCTCTCGAATTTTCCCTGCCCCCTCTATTGTCTTTGTGGTTTGGTGGACTTCTATATCTGTGTCTATCTATAGAAGGTTGTCTATAATTATGTCTGTTCGTGTATTCTGGTCTGCGCCTTTCTCTTGAAAATCTGGGGCAATCTCTTCTATTGTGTTCTCTGGATCCACAATTATGGCATCTATATGATTCATTATATTTTTCTTGGAAAGCTACTTTCCTAAAAGGTATATGCTCTGTGTGATTGTTAGAGCGACTTTTTCTTGAGTTATCCTCAGTTATCAATTTGTTGGATAGATTTTCTATTGATAAATATCCTAGGTTAATGGTGTCTAAATGTGACATAAAATTGTCCCATGATGAATCAAGTGAATTGATAATAACACTTTTCATTGTTTGGTCAGAGATTACTTCCCCCCTTAATTGCAGTTCAGCTCTTATTTTGTTTAAATGTATTAAATGCTCACTTATAGAAACCCCTGGTTTTACTCTAGATGAAAAGAAATCTTTAGACATCCTTGTTGTGGTGGCTACACTGTTGCTGTGAAACAAATTAAACATACATTGAATAATTTCTGAAACAGTTAGATTTGATTTGATGCTATAATACATTGCAGGAGATATGCTGGCTATTATTAGAAAAAAGGCTCTATGGTGTAGATTATCTATTTTTAAAGCCCAAGGTCTCCTTGGGGGATTAGTAATAAAAAATAGCAAATTCTCTTTCATGAAAATAACCTGAAGCTGTTGATACCATTCTTGTAGGTTATTACCATCAACCCTTAATTTTGGGAAGTCACTGGGCAAGTTCCCTATACTGTTTTGACCGTTACTCACAACCTGAGGCAGTCCGTGGTCTTGCAAATGCATAAAGTTGCAGAATGGTGTAGGGATGTCAGCAACGAGTCTGTGTGGTTCTCTCAGAAATTCAAATCTTCCCGGGTTGTCTTCGTGTCTTCGCGCATGCGCACTTCTCATTCTGTCTGTGACTTCGTCGTAGAAGGTTCTCTCCGTCGCCGCCTGATCGCTCGGTTCTTCCTCAGATGAGTCGGCCCCTGGCTCGGTTTTTGGAGTCCTGGTGGCAGCGACCGTTTCCTTCCTTCTCTCCCGAATAATGTCGCTTGCTTCTGTTTTCGGTGTGGGGTGGAATCGGCAAGGCTCTCTGGGCTCGGGCGTTGCTGTTCTCGAGTTCAGGATGGTGACAGGCAGTTTTCGATGTGCTGGTTCGCTTGCTTGCTTCTCCGGCGACTCTCTAGATATTTTTAATTTTGGTCCAAATGTAGCAAAGAGCGTTTTTATGGCAGATTTTACTTGTATATCTATTAAGTCTTCTTCATTTTCTGTCTCTGATTCTTCGGAGGTGTGCGATTTTTCTTTTTCATTTTTCATGTCGTGCAGGGTTTTTCGCGCCAGACATTTTGAATCTGGCTTCCTGATTGGCTCAGCTTCGTTCATCTTGGGAGTCAGTTGTAATAAAGATGGCCGCCATTCAAAATTTCGTGCGGGACCGCTGCTCTCCCTCTTCGCTGTATTTTTGTCTGTAAGCTCATCACTTACTATTTTTGGATCTTTTGCTTTTTTGGTGTTGATGTGTTTCTCTTTCGCTGCTCCGTTGTTTCTTATTACATCTTGGAGTTTCGCGATGAGATTTTCATCACTCTTTTGGCTCTTCAAGATCTTTAGTATTTCTGACCTGAGTTCGTTGTTTTCTGCTTCGTTTTGTTCATCATCTTCATTTATTATTTCCTCATCTTCTGTAGTGTATTCTTCAGGTTCATTTGAAATTGCGTTTGTGGATTCATCTATTATTTCTGAATCTTCTTCCATCTCTTTGCTGTATGCTCTGGTGTTGGGTCTATTTCTTTTTGACATGTTCAAGTCCTTATTGAGTCAATCAAACCATCCTCTGCTACCAGATTGTTGCAATATTTTCTGGATCAGACTCAATAAAATATTTGAGAATTTATAGTTTAAATATAAATTCTTTTATTTACATAAGGCATTCTATATTCACTGAATATTCGCAGATAGAAGCAAAGGAACAGTGGTGAGCAGCTCTTTATATACACAATGGGTGGAGCTATATGTACAAGTGATGAGTCATGAATATATTATAAGTCAAAGAATCAGTTAACCCTTGATGTCTCTTATATACATTATTTACACAATAGGGGATGAGGCATTTATATCTAACAACATTTTCACCCCATCCCACCCCCCCCTCCCCACCCTAACCCCCCCTCAAACCCCCCTAACCCTCCCCCCTGACTTCCATAAGATATAATCCCATCAAAGTCCCCTTTTTACAAAACTTGAACCCCTCAAACCCCCTTAAAAAAAAGAATTCCCCCCCCCCTCACAGTATTCATACATTTCTATTTTTATATAATACTTTCAGTGAAAAGCTATTTGGTATTTTCTAACTTGATATTTGTTCTGCACATAATCTATCCACTTTTTCCATTCCCATTCATAAGTCTCTTGTGAGCGATCTTTTAAAAATGCTGAAATCTTCGCCATCTCCGCAAAACTGGCCATCTTCAAAGTCCATTCTTCAATAGTGGGTAAAGCTTCATTTTTCCAATATTTACCTATCAATAACCTCGCTGCTGTGATCATGTACAATATCAACTTAATTTCATCCCGTGTAAAACCCTTTACTATACCCAGTAAGAACAATTGTGGAGAAAATGGAATTTTTCTCTTCAAAACATTCTGCATAACCCACCATATTTTTATCCAAAAAGCCTTAACTTTCTTGCAATTCCACCAAACATGATAATATGTAGCATCTAAACAATCACATCTCCAACATTTTGGCTGAACATTAGGATACATACAGGATAATTTCTTGGGATCTAAATGCCATCTGTAAAACATCTTATAAAAATTTTCCCTCAAATTCTGCGATTGTGTAAATTTAACGTTCTGAACCCATATCTTTTCCCATGTTTCCAACATCACTGGTTCTTCAAAATTTTGTGCCCACTTAATCATACAATCTTTAACCAATTCAGTTTCTGAATCCCTTTCTAACAAAACATTATAAAGCCTTTTAATATGCATTGGACCTTTCTCTTTTATGTGTCTGACCAATTCTTCCTCATGCAGCATAATACCAGTTTTTTGGTCCTCTTTCCATCTCAATTGTAGTTGATTATATTGTAACCAAGTTAAATTAATTCCTTCATCCAACAGTGTCTGTAATGTCTTCAACTGCCATCTGCCCGCATCTGTAAAAAGAATCTCTTTATATAAAAACCCCCCGAGTGACATTATATTTGTATTCCACATAGTATGACCAAGATCCAGCCATAACGGTATTTTGTAATCCCATTTGAGACGGTGCTTCTTCCAAACTCTCATCAAAGAGTCTCTAAGTATATGGCTTTTAAATACTTTATCCACTTTGTTATCATAAAATAAATAAGCATGCCATCCAAATTCAAGATCAAAACTTTCTATATTCAATATTCCAGTCTTTTTCCTTCCAAACCAATCACTTGCTTGAGTCAAAGCTGCTGCTTCATAATATAACTGTAGGTTTGGAAGTTTAAGACCTCCCCTTTCTGGAACATCTTGCATAATTTTCAATTTCACTCTCGGTTTTTTCTCGTTCCAGACAAACTTATTCAGTCCTCTTTGCCACTCTTTCAGTTGTTTATCACTTTTAAGCACTGGAATCATTTGAAACAGAAATAGAAATCTTGGCAAAATATTTATCTTTACTGCTGCTATTCTTCCAAGTAGAGAAAGCTGCAGTTTTTTCCATGTCTCCATGTCTTTTTGTACCTCTCGCCACAAAACCTCATAATTATTTTGAATCAGTTTCATATTAGATTCTGCAACCTGAACTCCTAAGTATTTAACCTTTGATACAATCTCAAAACCTGCCCTCCTTTCAAGTTCATATTTTCGTTCTTGTGTCATATTTTTGACTATCATCTTAGTTTTTTTCTGGTTCAGTCTGAATCCTGATACTGCACCATAATCTCTTATAATGTCTTTCATCAGGATTATTGATTCCACCGGTTGTGTTAGGGTAACAACCAGATCATCTGCAAATGCCCTTATTCTGTAATCTTCTTGCCTTATCACTATACCTTTCAAGTTAGTCGAATCCCTTATTACATTCAACAAGACTTCTAATGTTAAAATAAAAAGCAAAGGGGATAACGGACAGCCTTGTCTTGTTCCTTTTTCAATTTTAAATTCTGTTGTCAAACTTCCATTAATAATAATCTGTGCCTTTTGCTCTTGATAAATTGCTGAAACCGCCGATATAAATTGATCCCCAAAGTCCATTTTTTTCAAAGTCTTTAATAGAAAATTCCAATCCACTCTATCAAAGGCTTTCTCCGCATCCAAAAAAGCCAGCACTGCAGGGATCTGTTTATTCTTCTCAAGATATTCCAGTAAATCTATCAGTTGCCTTACATTGTCCTTCATGTATCTACCCTCTATAAATCCCGCTTGATCATCATGAATCACCTCTTGAATCACTGGCATCAACCTGTTGGCTAATACTTTTGCATAAATTTTGTAGTCATTATTCAGAAGAGATATTGGCCTATAATTTTCCGGTTTTTTAGGACCCACTTGCTCTTTTGGTATCAAAGAAATATAAGCTGTTTTCCATGATGGGGGTATTTTACCCCCTTGTTGTATATTACAAAATAAGTCTCTAAGTTGTTCCACCATTTCTACCTGCAAAGTTTTATAATACACTGCAGTCAAACCATCTGTTCCCGGAGCTTTGGCAGTTTTCAGTTGTTTTATTGCTGCAATTATCTCCTCAGCTGTTATAGGGAGATTCAGTCTTTCTTTTTGTAAGTTAGTAACTTTTGTAACTCTTTTATTTTCTAAATATTTTTCTATAAGTCCATTCTGTATGTCATCTTTAGCATATAGTTTAGTATAATAATCTACAAAAACTTCTTTAATTAATTTTTGTTGATAAATTTCTGTCCCTCCAATGTCAATACAGTCGATGGTCCGCATACTCTGCTTCTTCCTTAAGGTGTAAGCCAGCCATCTGCCTGGTTTATTGGCATTACAAAATGTATTATGCTTTGCATATTGTAGATTTGTTGCAACCTGATCTGCCATAAGCATTTGGAATTGGTCTTTCAAGAGTTTTATAGCACTACGTATTCTTTCATCTGTTGGATTTTTAATAAGTAACTGTTCTTTTTTCTTTATTTCTGCTTCAATTTCAGATCTTTTCTTTTGTCTATTCAATTTGTGCTTAGAGTTCATGTAAATGAGTACCCCTCTCATATATGCTTTACTCGCATCCCATACAATTTCAATAGGGGTACCTTTGTTCAAATTAATTTCAAAAAATTCTTTCATCTGCTTCTTAAATTCTATTATATTTTTTTCATATCTAAACAGATTTTCATTTATTCTCCATGATCTTCTCTCAATTTTTTCAGTCTCAATTTCTATCCATACTGGACTATGATCAGATAAAGTTCTTGGAAAAATTTTTGTTCTTTTTGTTTTGACAAGTAAATCATTTGATACTAAAATAAAATCAATCCTTGAAAAAGATCTATGTCTATCAGAGAAAAAAGTATAATCCAAGTCTTTTAAGTTATGTATTCTCCAGACATCCTTTAGTTCCAAATCTTCTTTCATTTCAGAAAAAGTTTGTGGTAGTCTAATCTTTGACTTCGCCAGACTTCTTTTATCTAGCTTGGGATCAATTACTCCATTCCAATCTCCCATAATCAAAATTGATCTATAGTCCCATTGCAGCATTTTAGTATGCAAGATTTTATAAAAGTAATCCTGCTGTTGGTTGGGAGCATAAAGCCCAATCACAAGAATTTGACCATATGGAGTACACAGTTCAATTGCTACAAATCTACCACCTTCATCTGCTTCTATAATTTTAGCTGAAAATCTTTTGTTTATATAAATAACCACACCATTCTTTTTTTCCAGATTTGATGCTATAAAATGTATTCCTAACTTTAAGTTTATCAAATATTTTTGATCTTGCGTTCTAATATGAGTTTCTTGTAAACAAATTATATCATTATTAAATTGTTGTAGATATGTAAATATTTTCTTTCTTTTCTGTGGTGAGTTCAGTCCATTAACATTCCAAGACAAAAACTTAACCATCATGTATACCTTTTTGAAACGACGAGCAGAATTGCCGGATGTCTTCCGAGGCCACCGACGTTGCTCTCCCCATGGCTTCCCTTTGATCTGCAGTAGTCTTAGCTCCTTTTTTATATTATTGTACCGTAGCTCTTTCTTGCAATTGTTTTTCTTTAAGTTGTTTTGAAACTGCACGAGTTATTCGCTGGTCTTTAGCTTCAGCCATACGCTCTAGGTCCAGTGCCACATCTCTTGTAGTCAGAATTGGAGAAGATTCTAGCAGGGGCTCATCCAGAAAACCTCCTTCAGCACCCTGCACTTCTGTTGGATCTAGTTCAATCTGCTTAAGCTGCGCTTCCAATTCTTGCTGGGGTTGCTTCTCCTTCTCACTCTCCTTTATCTCCAGAACAGTAGATGAGCGTGGAGATGGTGATCTCTCTTTAAAAACATTATAATAAAAATATTCCGCTTTTTCAACAGTATTCAGTCGATGTCTTTCCCCTTGGTACTTCAAAATTATACCCGTTGGGGCATCCCACCGAAATGGAATCTGTAATTTGTTTAATTCCTTTACTAGAAAACCAAAATCTTTTCTATCTTTCAGCATCTTTGGCGGTAACTCTTTATAAATTCCAACTTGGTTTCCCTCAACTTGCACAGAGGAAAGAAAAGATTTTTGTAAGATATCATTTCTCATTCTTCTGTCTGTGAAATAAATCACCACGTCTCTTGGTAATTGTCTTTGTCTGGCCACCCACGAGTTCACTCTGTAAATTTTATCTATTTTGCATAAAATCTCATCAGGATCAATTTTTAACAACACAGCCAAGGCATCAGCACAAACCTGTCTCAGATCTTGCCGGTCACTCTCCTTGATACCTCTAATTCTTATAGCAAATTCCATGGACCGGAATTTCATCATCGTGATTTCATCTTCAACTCTCTGCACTTTATTATCCACATCAGAAATTTTAAAATCAGTATCCTTTATTTTAACATTCATTTCTGATTTAAATTCTTCCAGTTTAGAGTCCACTTTAACAATAGCTTCTGACAAGCCAGAAACTGCATTTGATAATTTATCAGTCACCTTGTCATAATTCTCTTTCACCAAATTTTTCATTTCAGTAATTTCCTGCTTAATTTCCTGTTGAGATTTTTGAAATTTATCATCCAAAGCCTGCGTGATAATTTTTTTTAAACTTTCAAAATCAAACTGCTCTTCAGGCTTATGTGTGGGAGATCCCCCCCTGCTGCCTTGCTTTCCTGTTTTTTAGAAGCCATTTTGCCTCGTGAGTTAGATTTTCTAAAGAAAGAAATCCTTTTTCTTCTTCCAGCACCACAAAGTCCTCTAATAAAATCCCCCAGTTTTAATCAGGTTAGAAGTAAGTAAAATTAAACTTGTATGAAGTCAGCTTGTTTAGAAAGGGATTTTTTCACCCCCCTTCTCCTTTACTCGCAACAAACAACGCTACAATGTAACTTGTTGGAATGGCTTCAGAAAATCACTTTCCCTTTCAGCTTGTTAACTTGTTAGCGCTTGACTGGCGCCATCTTTTCAAGCCGCTTCCACTCACTTCAATTTTTAGTCAGATCAAAAAGTCACAAAGAAAGGAAAATACTTGCAATTCCTTGGTTTCAGGGTTCAGGTTTTTTTTTTTTCTCCGTTAATTGGTAAGGTTAAATTCAATCGGCTATGTTTGCTGCTGCCGGCTTGCTCTGCAGTAAACAGAGTCGTCCCACGCCGCCCGGAGTCTTTGCAAGTTGAAAGGGAGCCACGCCTGTTTCCTCCCCAGTAGCAAACTTCTGGGGGCTCACAGGGGCTCAACCTGCGCCTTGCGAACTCTCTCCTTCAAATCCTACAGATCCTGGAGTTTTCAAGCCGCTTTTTTTGACTTCCGGGTTTTGCTGTCTCCGGTGAAGACGGTGCCTTTTTAAGGTCCGCCAGCCCCGCCGTCTGTAGAGCCGCTTCGATCGTGAGAAGCGGCTAGAACTTTTAACATTCTTAAAAAGCCCTATAGACACTACGTAAAGACAATTGAAAAGGTAAGTGACAAACAGGTTATAAATCCCTCTGATCCTGGGCAACAAACATGAACATTCTTGGTGGCAGACAAGCTTACATCATTTTTATTTTTATTAATATCAATTGTGTATTTTTCTTATGACCTTCTAGGTGACAATATTTAGCCAATCATGGCTGATCACCAAAAACTAAATGTCTGGGCTAAGAGAAGATTAGAATAAGTCTTCAGAATAGATAGGGAAGTGGGAAAGAATTCCCAGTGGGAAAGAATTCACATTTGTATTGTTCCTAAGAAAACATGCCTATTAGTAGAAACTGAGAACAATGTGAAGGAGACTTTGCATCCTAAGAATATCAGCTTCCAACTACAAGATGTAGGATGGAGATGCACAAACAGAATAGTACCATGGAGGATAACTTTGTGATGCTTGGATTTAGTACCACTGGAAATGTACAGTTTGTGCTTTTCGCTTTGTTCCTTCTAATGCACCTCATCACACTCTCAGGACACCTGACCATTGTGGTCCTAACTTTACTTGATCCTGCCCTCCACATCCCCATGTATTTCTTCTTGCGCAAACTGTCTTTCCTTGAGGTCTGTTATATTCTGGTCATTGTACCTCAAATGCTTGCCAACTTCTTGGACAAGAACAGAAGTGTATCCTTGACTGCCTATGCAGCACAGATGTACTTCTTCGTTGCCTTTGAGGGCTCTGAATGCTTTCTATTGGCTTTGATGGCCTATGATAGATACTTGGCCATATGCAACCCATTGCGCTACACTGTCATCATGAACAAGAATCTCTGCAAACAATTTTTGGTGATAGCTTGTATCAGTGGATTCACAATCTCACTGGGACTCACTGCTTTGATTTTCAGTCTTCCTTTTTGTAGTTCACATAATATTAACCACTTCTTCTGCGACATCCCGCCAGTGCTGTTCCTGGCATGTAATGATACACATGACAAAGAAGTGGCTGTGTTCCTTGTCTGCACAATGATTTTACTCGTTCCGTTCTTGCTCATTCTGACTTCCTACGTCTTTATTGCCCATTCCATCCTCATGATCAAGTGTGCTGAGGGCTGGAAAAAGGCCTTCTCCACCTGTGCTGCTCACTTGATTGTGGCCGTCCTCCATTATGGCTGTGCCATCTTCATCTACATCCATCCAAAGGCCAGCTATTCCCTGAATGAAGACAAATTGGTCTCGCTGATCTACACCAATGTGACGCCTATGATGTACCCCATGATTTACAGCCTTCGGAATAAGGAAGTCAAAGGTGCATTTAAGAGACTATGGGAAAAGAAATTTATTTCCATGGGAAACATAAACAGATGAAACATTGACGTGCCAACTTCTAGGGGAAAAAAAAATCTGATTATTTTTTCCTTAACCAAGAAGAAATGTTAAATCAATAACTGTTGCTTAGGGGAGGTTTTTTGGTACTCCAATGCAGTAGACTTCATTCTTGAATCAATCCCAAACTTCTTGACTTTATTCATGCTTTGATCCCAGAGAATCTACTTCCATACTGACTGTCAAGATCTGCAGCCCCTTTTTTGGTACCTATCCCTCTGAGTATATTTGAGAGAAATTACTTTACTTGTAATTGAGTGCAATAAAATTAATTTCAGACATTGCAACCTTGCACATCACTAAGGTGAGAGAATTTCTAAATCAGATACTTCACAACTAAATTCTGAATAGTAGCATTTTTAAAATCTATGTAGATTGTTTAGAATAAAACTTTAGGAAATGACTATGAGACCATCAAAATTGTATAGATCTAAGACTGCCTGAATCTTCAGGAATCCTTGTTTCCCTGAATATTTATCTCAGACTTTCCCCAGCATTAACAACCTTCCAGTTGTGTTAGGACTACATTTCCCCAAATCCTCAGCCATTAATCAGGCTGGTTGCCAAGAGTTCTAATTCCAGCATATATGGAAGACATCATACTGAGAAGCCAGATTGAAAGAAGTCACGTTCCTATTTATCTTTAAAATAACTGTTTTTAATACACCTATGGTTTAGTAGCCCCATTTAATGAGATAGATATGCTTCCCATTTAATGAGATAGATATGCTTCCTTCCCTTGTTATTTTCTCTAGCAAAATACAGACTTCTAAACAATATGGTGGGGATTGGGTCAGTGAAAAAAAAAAAACCACTAAGTGGGAAGGCTGAGACAGGAAAAAACCAAGCAAGAGAAAGGGGATCGAGATAAGACAGGAAGTGCATTTTGGAGGGACGTGGGATGAGGGTCCAGAAGAATAATTATCCACAAATGAACTGGTGTTGAAAAAGTTTTCAAATTTTTTCAAGCTATGGAACCTGTTCATTAAAAAAAGCTTTAGTGATAGACTTTTCTTGTTTTTGTCTTTAGACTATCATAGAACTTCATCAAGTTCTCAGTGAATCCTAAGTTTCTACAGTACCTAGTTTTAAACATTATGTCATTATGTTAATCCTATGGCCCTGATTCTCAATAAACGACTCTCAATAAATTCTTCAGTTATTTTTTTAAAAAGTTCTTATATTGTTCGTTAATTTAAAGTCTCAATCATTACCTTAGTTTTCAGAGGGGTGGAGGGGGGAGAGAGGGCAATTTGTTCTGGGAATTAATGTACAATTGGTGACGCTAACTATAGCTGCCTTTGCTGCCAAGATGTCAAATCAATTTTTCAGAATTTAAACCTGAAGAGAGTGTATACATTGAATGTTTAGAAGTGGCTCTAAAACTATATCATCCACAAGAGTAGGTTTTTTAAAAAATGAAGATGGTGAACTTGACCACACTATCAAAATCTCCCTTTTTGTATGTATTGTCCATATTTCATACATGTACTAAAGTCAGGACTTTAATCATGCTGTCATGTCCATTATCACAACTTTTTCAACTGCAAAGTTTTCGCTTTTGCTGTTAGTACCCTTCATAATGCCTTCATAAGATCACACTTGGAAAACTATGTCTCTCTCTTGCATCCAATAGGGGCTCCCTCTCCTCGTTACCGGCCTCTGTTTCCTCCTCAATTTGGCTGGGGTCCAGAGGCACGTTAGCAACTGTCAGTTCTTGCTGACTCACCAGTGAAAACGGCCCCTCCGGCACATAGCTCGTGCCGGCTTCCTCCATATCATCCTCCGAATCAGCATGCGAAGATAAATCAGCTTCCGGGGCCGGAGTCACAACAGGACTTTAATCATACTGCCATGACCATCATGTCAACCTTTTCAATTGCAAAGTGTTCACCTTTGCTGTTAGTACCCTTCATAATGCCTTGGTAAGACCACATTTGGAATATTATACCCAATTTTGGTCACCACAATATAAAAAAAGATGTTGAGTCTCTGGAAAGAGTGCAGAGAAGAGCAACAAAGATGATTAGGGGACTGGAGGCTAAATCATATAAAGAACGGTTGCTGGAATTGGGTATGTCTAGTGTAGTTAAAAGAAGGACTAGGGTTGACATGATAGCAGTGTTCCAGTTTGAGGGGCTGCCACAAAGAAGGGTCAACCTATTTTCCAAAGCACCAGAAGGCAAGACAAGAAGAATGGATGGAAACTAATCAAGGAAAGAAGCAACCTAGAACTAAGGAGAAATTTTGTAAAGTGAAAACAATTATCCAGTGGAACAGCTTGCCTTCAGAACTTGTCAGTGCTCCATCACTGGAGGTTTTAAAGAAGAGATTGGACAGCCATTTGTCTGAAATGGTATAGGGTCTCTTGGTTGTGCCAGGATTGGACTAGAAGACCTCCCAAGTCCCTCCCAAGTCTGTTATTCTGTTCTGCCACTAGGAACCACAGAGATCATATCCAATTTATTTATTTAGCGTATGGTTGGTCACACACAGTATTAAAACACTTCATTTTTACAGGTTAAAAACAATTAAAACAATAAAAAAAGCAGTAAGAAAAACCTAAAAGGAAAACAGAAATAACATTTCAAAGTTTAATGTCGAGTTTGGAGATCCAGTCAGTAGCTGCCGTTGTTATGCAGAGGAAGTCCCTAGAATCTCCTGGATACCTTCTGTTAGGGCATTCCCTCACTATATGCTGGATAGTCTGTCGAGGGGCCCCACAATCACATTGTGCTGAAGGTGTCTTTCCCCATTTATACAGGGAGTCAGCACACACCCCATGAGTTGTTCTAATTCTATTATATGTCACCCATATGTGTCGGGGTAGGCTAAATCCTGGAGGTATACTACTAGGACTGATATGCTCGGAGACATCTTGGGGGGAACAGCTATTCCACGCCTCCATCCACTTTTGTGTGGTGTTCTGATGATCGGCCATCAACTTACGCACTGTCAAGATTGGTGGATTTCTTGACTTTAATCGGCATCTTAAGAGATCAGGAATGTATCCATGTATTGGTAGAGAGGAATTTAACAGGATCTTACTATACTCCCGAATGAGAGCTTCTTGTCGTTGTAAGTGCGGGGGGGGGGGGTATGTGACTAAGAACTGGTAACCGGTAACTAGGTGTAGATTTTATGCACCCAGTAATTAGGTTTAGGTTTAGGTTTAGGTTTATTTGATTTGTATACCGCCCTACTCCCGAAGGACTCAGGGCGGTGAACAGCCAACAATAAAATACATAGATACACAACATTTAAAAACCCGATAAAATCAAATTAAATTATTTGGCCCAGACAAATTAAAACACCCCAATAATTTAAAAACAGATTAAAATTTACATATTTAAAAAGGGAAGAGATTAGGCCAAGCCCGCTTGATGGAATAAAAAGGTCTTCACAGCACGGCGGAAGGAGCGCAGATCCTGGATCCTCCGTATCTCCGGGGGGAGCTCATTCCAGATGGTAGGTGCCCCCACAGAGAAGGCTCTCCCTATTAGCCCCATCGTATGGTTAAGTTGAACATCAATAAGTCCTGTATGTGAGCTGTTTATCCATACAGGTGCACAGTATTCCTCTGCAGAGTAGCAAAGCCCGAGGGCTGCACATCGGAGAGTTGGGGCTGAAGCTCCCCAAGTTGTTCCGCATAGTTTTTGTAGGATGTTATTTCTGCTGTTAACCTTGGCAGCCATATTCTGGATATGTTTCTTAAAGGACAGGGTCCTGTCTAAGGTGACCCCCAGGTATTTTGGTGTTGCCTCGTATGGGAGCAGTCTGTTATTTAGGTATACATTGAGTTCTCCTTTTGCCAATTTGTTGTTGAGGTGAAAACATGATGTAACTGTTTTATTTACACATGGGATTAACCTCCATTGGTGGAAGTATGTGCTCAAAGTTGTAAGGTCGGCTGTAAGTACGCCTTCTGTAGCTTCGATGTCCTTGTGGCTATATCATATCCAATAAATGACCATGATATTTATACAATCATAAATCACACCACATTTAATTTGCAACTGAATGGCTACACTAGCATGTATCTCTTGGGGTGGGAAGCAGGGAAACATGAAATCATTTTCCTTAATCAAAGCAGAACTGAAGAAGATCCAGACTCTTCTACTTGAAGAAAAAGTCAGATAATAATTGCCCATAGTTATTGCAAATAAATAGCTAAATAAACTGGATTGGTTCTGATTCCATGTACCATTTTGCAAACTCTTTCTCCTTTGTTGCCCTCAAATTGATCAAAATTGCTTTTGTATTGATTCCATGCAATGCCAATTCCTGGTAGCAGTCCTGTGTATCTATCTGGTTCCACATGTAGAAGTTGATGTAAGGAAAATGAGGCAGCCATTAGAAAAGTTTTAGACATCATTATTCCTGAGATAGTAGTTGTAGTAGTAGTTGTAGTTGTAGTAGTAGTTGTTGTTGTCTTAAAAGTCAGGAATACAGAACTCTTAATTTAGCAAATACAACTGGGATTGACAACAGTTATTAAGTGAAATAGTTGCTAAGTGAGCCTGCAATTGTGCTTATGATCTGGATTTAGATTTTTTAGTCATATTTGGGCTTGGTGACTTTTAAAAGCAAGTAAACTAACATGGAGACAATTTCTTTTTTCTTAGTGATAAAGCAAGATATTTGGACTGACATTGCAAAATGTTGCTCTAGTTTTATTCTGGAATAGTTGATACCCTATATTACATACTGAAATTTCATCCTATATTGATATGATTGCCTCTCCTAAGCAATCTTTCTGTTATCAAAAAATAGAGACAGATACAGATAGATAAATAGAGCGGGGGGATTTATCTGAGATTTTTTAAAAAATTCAATCAAAACAAGTTGAATATCATCAATCAAAATGTTATTTAAAAATAAGATAGCTTGAATAGGCTGGCTTTAAGCTAAGTCTGATTAGACAGATTTAGCCAAAATTTAGGCACTGCCCCACATCCTCCCATTAAAAATAAAGACCACTGAAAAAAAAACAAAAAACAGTTCACATTTTCTCAACCTTTAAAGAATCAACTTTTCATATTCTTAATATATTTTATTACATATTACATTATATATGAAAATTCTTCATTAACTGCATAGATTGATTTTGCCAGTTATTTAATTATCTAAAAATGTTAAGAAAAAAAAAAACCAAACTCATTGGGAAAGAACATAAGAACTGATAAATTATCTTACATTTTGCTGTAGTTCCAATTGTCAAAACTTTTAATAAATTACATAAATTGGTCAGAGGGGCTACTTAATATGCTGTAGACATATTTTGTGTACTATGATTTAAAGATTATTACTTAAAGGTGTATTTTTTAATTTTAAATTTAATGTAGCATTATCTAAAATGTACATTTTTGTAAGTACATAAAATGTTAAATTAATCATTCTAAAAACGTAAATCTTTGCATCATAGTAGGTGGAACTTCACATCAATGGTAGGTGGCACCATCAGTCATTGTGGCTTTATACCACCATATTTCCTTGAATTAACAAAGAAATAGAGTATGTAGTTTAAAGTTTATTGCACTATATTGAAGCTCCATGCCTTATTTTTATACCAGCAACAAACTGAGCCTTCTGCCAGTTTTCTTGTCAAAGACTATATTCCTTGAGAGCAAATACACCTCGAACTCTCATTATAGAACCAATAACTGGCTGAACATGATAGAAAGAAGAAAATTTGGGGGAGGCCATATTCTTGTAAGATCAAGAGTACTGAGATGTTTTGATGATCATACAGTTCAAACGTGACTCTCCAGGGTTGTTTTCAGACTGCTGATACCACAATTTCTTCAGCCTTAGCCAGCATAAGCAATAAGGAAAGAGGTGTGGGGTGGCGGTGGCGACAAACGATAATACTTGGAGAACGACACTTCATAAAGTCCTCTCTTATAGAATGACAAAACTATATATATATATAAAAAAAAGGACTTGCTTGTGGAAGATCTATCAACCTGGTTCCTGGGTGGTTTATTCCTCTACTTTCTTCCCAGACAGTCTGCAGAAGGCTCCCTTCACTTCCCTGTTCCTCAGGCTGTAAATGATGGGGTTTAACATGGGGATCACAACTCCATAAAAGACCGCCACTACTTTTTCCCTATCGGAGAATGTCTTGGCTTGAGGCCTCAAGTACATGGCCAGGATAGTGCCATAATAAATGCTCACTACAGTGAGATGAGATCCACAGGTGGACAAGGCTTTGTTCCAACCTTGTGCCGAATGGAAACGCAAAACAGTGAATCCAATACGGCCATAGGTCACCAGGATAAAGAAGAAGGGTAAAGCTAGTGTGATGGCACTGGTTATTATCATGTTAATTCCACTGGCACGGGTATCAGAGCAAGCCAGTTTCAACACTGCTTGCAGTTCACACTTGAAATGATTCACCACATTTTTCTGGCACAAAGTTGCCTGCATGGTGAAAAAGGGGACAATAGTAATAATGAAGGTGCTGACCCACAGGCTTACAGTCAACCGGATGCATACATTGCGACTCATGATCAGGTTGTAGCGCAGAGGGTAGCATATTGCCACAAAACGGTCATAAGCCATCACAGCTAACAAAACGGATTCAGTGACAGCTAATAAGCCGCTGATGCTCATCTGAGCAAAACATCTGCCCCATGGAATAGTAGGCCTGTCCATGAAGCAGTGGACCAGCATCTGTGGGACAGAGGTGGTGATATAGCTGATGTCAATAAAGGAGAGATTGCTAAGGAAAAAATACATGGGTGTGTGGAGGTGAGAATCTACGATAATTAGCAGCAATATGAGGCCATTGCCGGCTACAGCAATGAGATAGATAACCAAGAAGAGGACAAACAATCCAGCACGAACTTTGAAGTTTTTAGAGAGTCCAATAAGCACAAATTCAGTCACTGTGGTTACATTTCCCCATTTTTCCATGTCACCTGTAAGAGTGAAACAAATTTAAAGGTAAAAGTACTATACGTTTTTCTGGAATTCTTCATAAATATTCCACACAAACATGGGGGTTAAGAATAGGAGAATTGCTTTTAAAAGAGGAAACTAGCTTTGGGAGGAAATGATTCGAGGTTAGATATACAGTCGATATATAGATACCTCAAGTGGGGAAAAAAAGCTAAGTATAGAATTCTTTTACATAATTTTTCTGTTCCACTTTAAGACTTCTTGTGAGCCATAGAGACCACAGTCTTCTAGATTTCCTATTCCCACACAGTTATCTCCTTTTAGCTGATCCTTCTATCTAAAGTTATAGAGCATTCTAGTAATTTTTGTTTGCATTATTTACTAGATGACAAAAATGATTTTCTTAAATATTTTTTAAAATCTGCATCCAATTTAACACTCACAAAGGATTGTCACATTGTGTGCAAATTCCTCTCCAGATGGCTAACAATTGCCAGTGAATGGGTCTTTGTGTGTACGTATTTTGGCCATGGTCTGTAAACATAATAGCCTAATTCCTTTCTTCATAGGTGTTTGAAAGATAAGAAAATTTGTTATACCACTACTGTATCAACAGTAATACAAATTTTGAAGATCTGCCTGAGTTTTTCAGATAATTAGATATTCCATACATTGCAGGAATATACAAACACAACATACATGAACACTTCAAACCCAAGAATACACTAAGGCAGAAGGTTGTCCATCCGAAGGATAAAACACCCAGACACAAACTGGGCAAGCTGATATATGCAATACAATGCAATGAGACATCTGCAGATCTGTACATTGGGGAAACAAAACATCCACATCACAAGTGCATATTTACAACACAGAGAAACAAAGCCATCAGAACAAGATTCAGCAGTCTGTCTGCATTTAAAAGACAAAGGCCATTCTTTTGAAGACAGCAAAGTCCATATTTTGGACAAAGAGGACCACTGGTTTGAAAGAGCAGTCAAAGAGATCGTCTATGTCAAAATTGAACAGCCCTCTCTCAACAGAGGGGGAGAGATATGACAAGATCAATCTCATTTCTACAATAAAGTCCTTTCAGCAGTTCCAAGAAGGCTCCACAGTCATTTGCACTACTCAGGTAACCCGGAGGACACAGGTAACCTTCCAAGTGGCCTCAACGACTTTTTAGAAGAATGCAAATGACCAGCTGTCTGAAAGGAATATAAATTCATTCCCCACTATCCAGTCAGAGCTGAAGAAGCTTCTTGGATGAGAAGCAAAACATCCTCAAAGAAAAAAAATAAGAAAATCCAGTTGCCTCTGGAAAAAGCAGCTTTGGGACACCAACTCTAAAAACCCCAACAGGAAAATAAGTATAATAATTTAATACATGGGACAGTAATCATATTAACTATTAAATTTACACAATTTAAATGAACTGAAATATAAATTTGTCTTAGCATCAGTAAGAATAGCCCCATTGTTTCTGCTTGCCCCACTAGATCTATCAGTGACATTGTGCTCTGTGTCCTTTCCTTCAAACAACAGGTCCATCTTCTCTGTGGCAGGGCTTATCCTGTGGAACAGCCTCTCTCTAGAAATTCAAATGGTCCTGACCCTGTTAGACGTTGCAAGGCACTGAGGATCTGACTGTTCTCCTAGGTATTTGAACAGAAAGTTAATCAAGGTCTACTGGCTAATGTTGTGTTTTATAAGTTAAGATTATGTTTTGACTTGCATGTTGTGTTAAATTATGTGCTAACTTTGTATGCCCCCCAAAATGGGCAGTTATATAAATACTATAAACTAACTAACTTTTGTGCTCTAGTCATCATTAAGGTTTGGATTGTGGTCTCCAGTATTCCTGCCAACCTTCACATACCTCCACCCTGAAATGTTATACATACCTGTCTTCCAGCTCTGAAAGGTTCTTTATTTCTAAGGGAACCAATGTGATCTGCCCCAAAAGTCCAAAGCCAAAGAACTAACCCAGAGTCTCCGTTGGTAGCTGAGATACCACTTAAATACCTTATTTGCTACTCCTTCAGCAGGTCCATAATTTGTAATCTGAGATCAGCAGAAGGAAAGTGCCAAGTCACAGTTTGATTCCATCAAATCATTTCCCTTGAACCCTGATACCTAAATCCAGTTAACCCATATGTCGTACTGTTTACACACTATCCAGTTGCATATGGACAGGTTCTGAAAATTAATGATAAAATTACACTTCCTAAAACAACAGATGCCCCACAACATCTGGGAAAGGATAATTTCACTGTAGTAATTTCAGTGCTTGCTTAGATGAGAGTTGCAGCGTTGTTCCTCAAATGTTTATATTGTCTCTGGAGATATTCAGATTCATAACATCATAACTGAAGATGTGAGATGCCTTTGGGGACTTGGATGGTCACCTCCTGAGATTATTCACCAAAGAGAAGATAGAACAAATATTACACGCATATACATCATTGTGTACCAGCCAAGTTACAAAAGTTACTTGAAGAGTTTGTGAGACTATTCAAAGTACAACCTGTGCTGGGGATGATAAGACTTCTAGTCATGTCTAGTTCCTTTGTTGCAAAATTGGCTTGAATATAATTGAATTAAAGCAAAGCACTTTTTGCATCTGTATTCACCTGGAATTAGAACTATGACTGAGAAATTTCAGCCCTAAGGAAATAAGAAATCATTGTTTTATTATTTATTTATTTATTATTCCAATTTATATACCGTCCTTCTCCCGAAGGACTCAGGGCGGTGTATAGCCAAAAGTAAAAACACACAAATATAAAATTTAAAAACAATTTAAAAGCATATTAAATAATTTGGCCCAGCTATTCAAATAAAACACCCGTTTTAAAATTTAAAAATTAAAAAAGTTAAAAAATTAGGCCAGGCCGGCTTGTTGGAATAAAAACGTTTTGAGGGCATGGCGAAAGGTGCACAAGTCGGGAATCCTCCATATCCCGGGGGGCAGCTCATTCCAAAGGGCAGGTGCCCCCACAGAGAAGGCTCTCCCCTGGGGGTCACCAGTCAACATTGTTTGACCGACGGCACCCAGAGGAGCCCCTGTCTGTGGGAGCGTACTGGCCGGTGGGAGGCTATTGGTAGCACCAGGCGGTCTTGTAAGTACCCAGGTCCTAAGCCATGGAGCGCTCTGAAGATGGTAACCAGCACCTTGAATCGCACCCGGAAGACCATCGGGTGCAGCTCGCGCAAGAGAGGCGTTACATGGGAGTGCCATGTCGCTCCCACAATCACCCACGCGGCCGCATTCTGGACCAGTTGGAGCCTCTAGGTGCTCTTCAAGGGGAGCCCCATGTAGAGAGCATTACAGTAGTCCAGACGGGAAGTGACGAGGGCATGAGTGACCATGCGCAAAGAGTCCTGGTCCAGAAAGGGGCGCAACTGGTGAATCAGGCGAACCTGATAGAAGGCCCCCCTGGCCACAGCCATCACATGCTCTTCTAAGGACAGCTGTGCGTCCAGGAGGACACCCAAGTTGTGAGCCCTCTCCGTGGGGGCCAATGACTTGCCCCCAATAGTCAGCGATGAAACCAGCTGGCTATACCAGGACACCGGGAGCCACAGCCATTCAGTCTTGGAAGGGTTGAGTCTGAGCCTGTTCCTCCCCATCCAGATCCGCACAGCCTCCAGGTACCAGGACATCACGTCAAGGGCATCATTGGGGTGGTCCGGGGTGGAGATGTACAGCTGAGTGTCATCAGCTTACTGATGGAACTTCACCCCAAAACCACGGATGATCTCACCCAGCGGCTTCACATAAATGTTGAAGAGAAGAGGCGAGAGGACCGACCCTTGCGGCACCCCTTGCGGCCTTGGGATCGACCTCTGTAACCCTGCCAACACAGACTGCGACCGGTCAGAGAGGTAGGAGGAGAACCACCGCAACACAGTGCCCCCTACCCCAACCCCTCCAACCGGCGCAGCATGATACCATGGTCAATGGTATCAAAAGCCACTGAGAGATCTAATAGGACCAGGATAGAGGAACAGCCCCTATCCCGAGCCCTCCAGAGATCATCAACCAATGCGACCAATGCCGTTTCCGTGCTGTACCCAGGCCTGAAACCCGACTGGAACGGATCTAGATAGACAGCTTCATCCAGGTACAGGGGAAGCTGTTGCGCCACCACACTCTCAACAACCTTCGCCACAAAGCAGAGGTTGGAGACTGGATGATAATTTGCTAATACAGCCGGGTCCAGGGCAGGCTTCTTGAGGAGGGGCCTTACCACCGCCTCTTTCAAGGCAGAGGGGAGGAAACCCTCACTCTAAGAAGCGTTGATAATCCTCTGGAGCCAGCCTCGTGTAACCTCCCGGGAGGCCAGCACCAACCAGGAGGGACACGGGTCCAATAAACATGTGGCCACGCTAAACCTGCCCAAAATCTTGTCCACGTCCTCGGGAGTCACCGGGTCAAACTCCTCCCAGATAACATTCCCAAGACCCACCTCCATCACCCCGCCTGAACCTACCCAGTCAGAGTCCAAGCCCTCCCGAATCTGAGCGATTTTGTCATGCAGATATTGCACAAAATCCTCAGCCTTACCCTGTAAGGTGTCTTCCCTTGCTCCCAGATGGAGCAGGGAGCGGGTCACCCTAAACAGGGTGGCTGGGCGGTTATCTGCAGACGTGATAAGAGTGGAAAAATAGTCAGATTTTGCCACTCTTATCGCCACTAGGTAGGTCTTAATATGAGATCTCACCAGTGTTCAGTCGGATTCGGAACAGCTGGCCCTCCAACCACTCCCTAGGCATCTTTTCTGGTGCTTCATTTCCCTCAGCTCCTCGGAAAACCAGGGAGCCACATGGGATTGGTACCAGGTCAGAGGCTGCAAAGGCATGACACAATCCAAAGCTCCAATGGCCGCCCTATCCCAGGCAGCCACCAGGTCTTCAGCCGAGTCATGAGCCAGAGCCTCAGGGAATGGCCCAAGCCCCATCTGAAATCCATCCGGATCCATCAGGCGCCTGGGGCGGAACCATCTAACCGGTTCTGCCTACCTGCAACAGGGGGTAGTGGTACGGAAGTCCAATCGAAGGAGTGAATGATCTGACCATGACCATAAGTCTGGGGGTATCAACTGCCACCCCGGCTATTATGTTGAGCAGCTCGGGCAGGGCCGCTGCTATGCGGCAGGGAGCCAGGTACGCCATCAGCAGGCCCATCTGAACCCCACAGCCCCACTTCACAAGGAGGGACTCACATCCAGCTATCTGAGGTACAGTGGCCTCCCTCGGACCAAGATCTTCCTTTAGCACAACCGCCACCCCACAATTGCAGACTGGAAGGAAGTGTTCTCTGTTTCAATGAAAAGCTTCTGATAGTTCTGTTTGAATAATTCAGTTGCAACCTGCCAGTTCTTGTGCTTTCTACTCTGCAACTTCATTATGGTGAAATAATATCATAGAGAACATATCAAAACTTAGCTTTGTTATGGTGTATTTCTTATTCCTTGGTTGTGTGGGGTTGACCAGTTAAAAACTAGGAGTTATGATCATTAGCTAAGAAATAAAATGTATGTTTAGTATTAGGGACCACTTCTTCCCAATTACATCTACCTGATTGGACTCAAAAGAACCAACACCAAAACCTAGATGGCCTATGTTTAACTCCCATTCTTTGAAAGGGAAAACATTGTTTAAAAATACATATCTTCACAATACAATCACTTAGGTTAATGGAGAGAAACTAATCCAGGATCAGTTAATGAATATTCTGGCTTTGTGGGATTTGAAGGTATTATGCAACACACTTCTTTCAACTTTTTAGAGAGTAATATTTTTTGAGGGTGGGGTAGGGGAGATTCTTGCTCATTCTTATCCAGCTACATGATGAAGCTACATGATGAAGTCCTCTGGGATTTCTGGAAAATTAGCACTTGGAAATCATCACCGTCTGAGCCCTGAAATAGATGTCATGTATTTACAACTTTGCAGGAAATATCAGCATCTTCTTCTATTTAGAGCCGTAGTGATGCAGTGGTTGGACTGCAGTATTGCAGGCTGACTCTGCCCACAGCCAGGAGTTTGATCCTGCTGGCTCAAGGTTGACTCAGCCTTCCATCCTTCCAAGGTGGGTAAAATGAGAGCCGGGATTGTTGGGGACAATAGGCTGACTCTATAAACCGCTTAGAGAGGGCTGTAAAGCACTATAGTGTGGTATATATATCTTAACAGCTATTTCTATTTATGAATGGTCTGAGTTTAGAATAAGGAATACCTTCCTCTTATATTACCTCCAGACTAACAACTTCTACTGTAGGTAGTTTGGGCATGGAATATGAACTCTATAGCTGCTAAAGTTTGGTCAGTGGAATGATGAATCTTCTTGGAGGAAAAAAAAAACCCATAGTAAAAATAATTTGGCATCTGACAAGCCAAAGGAAAAATAAATATTATTTCTAAGGTAGAGGAGAATATCTCTTTTCTCCTGGAAAAGCTGAGATAGTGGACTTTCCAGGCAGAGACTTCTTTTGCTTTCATTGTAAAGAATTGGGTCAAATTGACGTTTCTTTTACCGTACCTAATTTTCAATCAGTGGTTAGAAGTTAAAACAGAGGAATTGGTGTTTATAGTGCAAATGAGCATGATACTGAAGTTTTGCCATTCTACCCACCCAAACAACAATTGTGAGAAGGGAATAACCACGGAGGATGTGACTGAGAGGCACTATCTCATAATGTGCCAAACACAAGGGGCAGTGAGCATTAGGAATTCCCTCTCTAAGTCCTCTTTGTTATCTCTTACCCTGCCAACGGTAAGTAACTAAGTGCTGGGTTTTCCACCTACCTCATTTCTTTCCTGTAAACAAAATATCTTCCTGTTATATGTGTCAAAATCTGATTCAATGATCTCTGCACAAGTTGGACCCCACTCTCCAACAATAACATCTGTGACCACCTTGCTTCCTTTTAGAGGGGGGAAAAATGGAAAAGATTCTAATACTCTACTAATGGCTGCTGTAATAAGGCAGTTACTGTAATGTTTGCCCTTTTGCAATGACCAGTAATTAGCTTCAGTGCTCTTTGTGTGTAGTAGAATGATTGTGGTATAGTGTAATGGTTAAGGACTTGGCTCATGGAGGTGATGGATTATTTTTGGATTAATCATTGCTGCTCAGCATAATTTATCTTGCACAGGTTGTTATTGCTGACATAGAATTAGGAAAGGCCTTCCATCAGCTGGTAGAGGAAAGATATACATGTAATAAATACATGAATTAACAAAAAAGAAGAATAGACTAAGTATACTTAATTGCAAATGATCAGAAGAATATGCACAGGATTTTCAACTGAATCATGCAATTTTCCTCAATATTCTCTGAAAGTCTTTTTCTCAAACTGACACCCTCTAAGTGTGCTGGATTATAGCTTTTTTCTCCAGCCAGCATGAATTGTGATAATTGTGGAAGATGGCAAATAATATCTGATATATTGTGAGGGTGCTAGGTTGGGAAGAACTATTGTAAAATAAAACTAAAAAAGTAAAACTACTATAAAAGTACTATAATGCTACTATATTCTGCAACAGTATATTTTAGATCCCTATTTATCCTTTAAGGAATATTTCCCCTACTCTCTGTGTAAGAAATTGGTGGTCTGGAAGCATTAGATATTATTTTAGATCCAGCAGTTTTATTTCTCTTTCCGTGTAAATGTGTGTGTGTCTGGATGCAGCCATATTTATGTGTGAATAGATTTCCAGCCATTTCTGATTCCTATTTCTTTCAATCATAGCTACAGTGCTTTTCTACATTTCCCTTCCAAAATGTATTGTATAAACATTTAACTGAATTTTAATGATATCTTTATGGATTTGGGGAGAGTTGATATCTAGAGGAACTTGTAAATAGAGTAAGGTGACCAGACGTCCCGCTTTTGGCGGGACAGTCCCGCTTTTGAGCAATTTGTCCCGCGTCCCGCAGCGTTTTAAAAAAGTTCCGATTTTTCATTCTGCCTTCTGAGTCCCGGCTGCCTCCTGAATCCCCGCTGATGGCTAGAGGGAAAAAAAACTGTTTAAACTCTTGCCTCGGGGCTTCAAAGGGCCGACCTACAGCTGATCAGTGTTAAAAAAAGAGTAGACCCATGCCCGTAAAAATAGAAAAAACAGCCCCTGTTAACAGCTTCCGCTAGGTTAATTAGCTGCAAAAAGCTGCAAAAAGTTCCTGGAGCAGATTTCCCCCCCCCTAGCTATGCTGTATACAAAGTCAAAAGCGAAAGTAAAGCTGCAACATGACAAAATGAGGCAGAGAGAGATTTCTTTCTTTTTCTTTTTCTTTTTCCTCACCAAAAAAGATAGGTGCAAAACTGCAAACAATGGGAAATTTAGGGCAAAAGAGGAGAGTTCAAGATTTTAAAACACAAAAGAAAAAAAGCTCTATTTAACTAGGGAATTGTAATAATTGAAATACTATTAATAATTGTATATTGTGTTGAAAGCAGAAATGGTTAAGTTGTGGTTTGGAGGAATATATGGGGGAAATTATTTGGTTTATTATTATTGGTAAATATAATTAATTGATTTGTAAGAAATTGGATTGCATGGAAATAATTGGAATATTCATGTTCATATTGATTAATATACAGAAAAGATAGTTATATAACTAATTGATTTATATTAAAATGTTGAATTTGTATTAAACAACTGTATTACATAATTACATAATTAACCAATGTGAGGATGGATATAAAAATAGATGACAATGGGAAGGGGTATAATATAGAATAGAAGGGAAAAATTGAATTTGATTAAGATTAGAGATGAGGATGACGGGTAATATTGTTTTTTTAAAAAAATAGATGAGGAATAAATATGGCAAAAAGGAAATATAGAAATTGTAAATTTAATTGAAATGACTAAACGCTGTTTAAATTTGTGAACCAGCCAAATATTCTGTTCAAAGAAAATACATTGTATGTTTGTAGGTGTGTTTCTAATTATTGCTATTTATTCATATTTGTTCTCTTTTATTCTTTAAAGTTTAACAATTCATTCTTTATCTTAATATCTTTATATTTGCTTGGGGTTGGCTTTCTTCCCTTTCATCTTTTTTATTGTACAGCAATCTTTCTCCTCAAGCCTACCACCTCTCTCTTTTCTTTCCTTCTTATTTTCTCTTCCCCCCACCCTCTTTTTCTCCTCCCTACTTCCTCTTCCTTTCTCCTTCTCCTCCTCTCTTCCTCCCTCTCTTACCCTCACTCCTACTCTAATTTCCATTCCTTCATCCCTCTCTATTGCTGTATCCTTTAATGCATATGGACTACTCAGAGGGCTGAAAAAGTTATTTTTGACTGGTCCTCACACTTTTGACCAGTCCTCGAACTTATGACTGTCCTCACATTTTACATTTTTGCCCTATCTTGTCATCATGGTGAAGAGAAGCAGTTGTGAAATGAGTGACATGGTTGTTAAGAATGCTGCACGGGCATAAATGTGAGGATGGTCATAAGTGTGAGGACCAGTCAAAAGTGCGAGGTGTCAGAAATGACTTTTTTCAGCCCTCTGGTTAGTCCTTTTGTGCATATGGACTACTCAGAGGGCTGAAAAAGTTATTTTTGACTGGTCCTCACACTTTTGACCAGTCCTCGAACTTACGACTGTCCTCACATTTTACGTTTTTGCCCTATCTTGTCACCATGGTGAAGAGAAGCAGTTGTGAAATGAGTGACATGGTTGTTAAGAATACTGCACGGGCATAAGTGTGAGGACCAGTCAAAAGTGTGAGGACCAGTCAAAAGTGTGAGGACCTGTCAGAAATGACTTTTCAGCCCTCTGAGTAGTCCCTATACACATAGCCATGGCCACCCGGTCACATGACCAGCTAGCCATGCCCACCCAGTCACATGGCCTCCAAGCCACGCCCACACAATAAGCCACGCCCACAATGGTGTCCTTTTTACCAATGTTAAAATCTGTTCACCTTACCCTATACACATAGCCATGGCCACCCGGTCACATGACCAGCTAGCCACGCCCACCCAGTCACATGACCAGCTAGCCACACCCACAAAATAAGACACGCCCACAATGCCCCTCTTTACCAATGTTAAAATCTTAACATGGTCACCTTAAAATAGAGGGAACAAAGCAAGCAGCATAAATTTTGAGACAGTTGGGGATGAAACTGAAATCACACATAGGAGCCGGCAGCCCTGCTTAGAATCTGAAGGCAGAATACATGTATATGTGTATTTACACAAATAACAGAATAACAAAGTTGGAAGGGACCTTGGAGGTCATTTAGTCCAACCCCCTGCTCAAGCAGGAGACCCTATAGCATTCCAGGCAAATGGCTGTCCAATCTCTTCTTTAAAGCTTCCAGTGATGAAGCACCCACAACTTCTGAAGGCGAGCCATTCCATTGGTTAATTGTCCTCACTGTTAGGAATTTTCTCCTTAGTTCTAGGTTGCTTCTCTCCATGATTAGTTTCCAGCGTTGCATCTTGTCTTATCTTCTAGTGCTTTGGAAAATAAGTTGACTCCCTCTCCTTTGGGGCAGTCCCTCAAACATTGGAACACTGCTATCATGTCACCCCTAGTCCTTCTTTTCACAAGACTAGACATACCCAATTTCTGTAACAGTTCTTGATATGTTTTAGCCCTCAGCCTCCTAATAATCTTTGTTGCTCTTTTCTGCACTATGATTTCCAGAGTCTTTTTTATGATATGGTGACCAAAACTGCATGCAATATTCTAAGTGTGGTCTTATTATTCTCTCTCTCTCTCACCCTCTCCCTCTCACCCCTCTCACACACACACACATCTGTCCATCTGTCCCACCCACCATTAGAAAATAGCTTGCTGCTATTTTATGTTCATTGCCCTTCTTATATAGATTTCATTCTCCTTCTTATACGGATTGATGAATGCATTGACAATATTTATTAATTGCAGAATGCAGAATGGAGAGAGCACAAAAGCATGGAGACTGGATTTATTTTCCTAGGATTCAACACTAATGGAACTTTGCCGATTGTAGTTTTTTTTTTTTTTTTTTACTTTGTTTTCCTCATGTTCCTCATTACACTGTCAGGACACATGACTATTATGATCATATCTTTAATTTTTACATACCCACGTATTTCTTCCTCTGCATCTTCTCTTTTATTGAGATCTTCTATACTCTGGTCATTGTGGCCCAAATGCTGATCAACTTCTTGGTCAAGAATAGAAGAATCTCCTTGACAGAATGTGCTACACAAATGAATTTATTTATTGTTTTTGGAGATGTGGAATTATGTGGCATAATGCAATTGTGGTTATCTTCCACTATGATTGTACCATTTTCATCTACATCTGTCCAAAGGCCAACTATTGTCTAGAACATAGCAAAGTGATCTCATTGATCTATACCAATCTCATACCTGTGTTGTACCTTATAATTTACAGTCTCTATAACAAGGAAGCAGAGGGAGCACTTAAGAAAATATGGGAAAGGAAGTTGATTTTCATGGAAAGACAGTAATTATACAGCTAGTTTTTCAAGAAGGAACTGAGGAAACTGGTAGACAAGAAACAAATGGCTTTATATTTGTAATACTGGCCTTTTTCAGTAGTTACTTGTACAAAAGAATTCTGAATAATTCCAATAGGATGATTAGACTCAAAAGAACTAATATGTCATATTTATTTAGTCTTTGCAAATACAGTACAGGTAATCCTCAAGTTATGACCATAAATGAGCCCAGAATTATAGTCATAAGTCACCGGCCATTACGCTCAGATAGAGAGGGGCTCCTCAGGGTGCCGTCGGCCAAACAGTGTTGACTGGCGGCCCCCAAGGGGAGAGCCTTCTCTGTGGGGGCACCTGCCATCTGGAATGAGCTCCCCCTGGAGATACAGAGGATCCCGGATTTACACACCTTCTGCCGTGCCCTCAAGACCTTTTTATTTCAACAGGCTGGCCTGGCCTAACTTCCCTTTTAATCGTAAATTTTAAATTTGTTTTAAAACATTAGGGGTGTTTTAATTTGTTTTGGGCCAAATTATCTAATGGGATTTTATATTGTCTTTTAAATTTTGTAGTTTGTATGTTTTATCTTTTTGGCTGTTCACCGCCCTGAGTCCTTCGGGAGTAGGGCGGTATATAAATCCAAAAATAAATAAATAAGTAAATAAATAAATAAATAAATAAATAAATAAATAAATAAATAAATAAATTGTGGTCATTAAGTAGGTCTCCATATGACGGGATCAAATTTTACAACTTTATTTTGCAGTACTAGTTAAACAAATCCCATGTTCGTTAAGTGTAT
The DNA here is from genome assembly GCF_059756535.1 of Pantherophis guttatus. Classification (NCBI taxonomy): domain Eukaryota; kingdom Metazoa; phylum Chordata; class Lepidosauria; order Squamata; family Colubridae; genus Pantherophis; species Pantherophis guttatus. The sequence continues at coordinate 123,122,240 of NC_142064.1, read as the reverse complement.
CCATTTTACCCAATGACTACTTATAACCTGGAATTAAGGAGAAACTTCCTAACAATGAGGACAATTAACCAGTGGAATGGCTTGCCTTCAGAAGTTGTGGGTGTTTCATCATTTGAAGTTTTTAAAATGAGACTGGACAGCCACTTGTCTGAAATGGTATAGGATATTCTGCTTGAGCAGGTGGTTGGACTAGAAGATTTCAAAGGTCGCTCACAGCTCTATTACAATTGACTGATTGATATTTTTTGCTGGAAATTAGAAGTAAATACCAGAAACTGGTAAAAAATGTCAAAAATTGTAGTCACATGACTGCAGGGCACTGCAAATAGCTCTAAAAGTGAGCCTGTTGCCAAGTGCCCAAAATGGGATCACATGACTAGGGAGTAGTTGTGAGTGTTGTAACTTTGAAATCAGGTCATAAGTAGTTTTTGTGACATAATTTTGAATGATTGCTAAGCAATCACTCATAAGTCAAGGACTACCTGTATTAAAAAGAGTCTACAGCCAATCCTATTTTTTCTGCACTAGAATCTGGAGGGTAACATGGTAACCTCCAGATTCTTTGATCTATAACTACCACATTATACTGCTGGTTGGGAGAGAGTTCTAGAGCAGCAGCCTCCAACCGGGACCGGTTCTGTGGAGGGTGTGCTGCCTACATCCCACAGATGGAGCTTCTCTTGTTTCCGTGGCTTGGATTCTGGCATGCTACAGCTCCGTGCCAGTCCATGGACTGGGGGCTGGGGACCCGTCTTTTATAGGACACTATGACTCCTCAGCTTTTGCACTGGACTTTTCTTATAAACCCCCAATTTGCTCTGAAATCTTGGATCTAAATTCGGAGGCTTCACCTCAATTACATTTCTATATCCCAATGGTTCAACTTTCAGGCAACGTTCTGAAATCGATATAACCTTTCCCACTTGTGTATCTTTCAGTAACTACTTATGACCTCACCTGAAGGACTTTGACAAACTCCAAACATTTTGTTCATTGCAAGGTAACCAATCAATTGAGAATATAATTTTTCATGAAATGTCTATTAAAGTATTGCATCTTATACATGAAAGTGCTGTGGCAACCCTGGAAAAAGGTTGAATAGAGTATTTCTGAAGCAATGTCTACCATAGGATAGGATTTCATGCCACAAGTAGCTTGTATGGAAATCCTACAATGTTCATCCAGTTTAAGATGTGAATCACAACTAAATGCTTAATTTAACATAGATGTGGCATTAAGTTTAAACCTGCATGAAAACAGTCTGGTCTGCTTCTGAATATACAAAGAACATTTGTACAAAGAACATTTGTATATTCATGGATGATGATTGCAGTAGTCAATAACATTTGGAAACCTATGAATGCTCTGATCCTTGTCAATGGGATTTGATTCTTTGGGAAGAATCAAGGCACTTAGTAAACAAACAAATCAAATTAAAAAAGGTGGAACTCCTAAGTACATTTACCAAAAATACTTCCCACTGGATTCAGTTGGATTTATTTCAGACAAATCATGGATGTGAATCCGTGCCCAAATTTCCAATCACCTAAAATTTAACCTCTTGTAAGACTTTTAAAGACTGCTTAGACTTGCCTTCATCCTTTGTAAGTGGTCATGCAATATAGATATTTGCCAATGTGGCAATGAGTTCAATGCTTTAGAAAAGAAGAATGCTCAAATGTTCAAGCTACAGACTGATTGATATGGCAACTTTCTGTCTTTCCAGTTCATTTTTCCATCAGTCTATCCATCCATCCATCATCTAGTCCTTTCTTGCTATAGTCACAAAAAGTATACCTATCCTGTAGTATTAACAGTGGAAATTTGTTATGTGCTATTGTTATAGAAACAGATAGAATTGAAAGCATGATGGGGAAGGGGGGAATTTTATGTAAGTACTCTAAATTAAAACAAATCTAAGTGTTAAAAGCAGGTAAACATCCTCTATCTTAAGAGCCGAGGTGGCGCAGTGGTTAGAGTGCAGTACTGCTGACTTGCCTGCAATTTGGCAATTCATATCTCACCAGGCTCAAAGTTGCCTCAGCCTTCCATCCCTCTGAGGTGGGTAAAATGAGGATCCAAATTGTTGGGGGCAATATGCTGACTCTGTAAACCGCTTAGAGAGGGCTGTAAAGCACTATAAAGCAGTATATGTCTAAGTGCTATTGCTATTGCTATCTTCTTCCATGGTGGCCAAATCCCCCACTCCCTTTAACTAAAAGTTTTCAGACTGGCTGTGGTGCCATTGGGCCCATGAAAGGAGAATGTGTCTAGGTAAAAGTAGTTTTTCTTACAGAAAGTGTTAGACATAATCTTTGTGCCTAAAAATATCCTTCTGTTTCTTTAGATGGCATAATAACTACAAATTTAGGCAGCTGACTAATATGCTTATTTGGGTTCATTTGCATGCAGTTCAGACAATGGTGGCTTTTCTTTGGCCCCTTCAAGTCAGTCTTGACTCTTGGTATCTGCCCTGGACAAGTTCTTGCCATTTCCTGGCAAGATTTCGGAAGTGGTTTGCCATTACCTACTCCCTATAGTTGAAGGAGAATGATTCACCCTGGATCACCCAGCTAACTTAATGCCTAAAATGGGACTAGAACTCATAGTCCCCTAGTTTTAAGATGGTGACTTAATTCCTATACCAAGCTGGTTCTCTAATGGTAACTTGGACATCCTTATTTTGTCCAGATATCTATTTCTAAGTCATAATTGTCCATCTTGACTCAAATTATTTGTATAATGAGAAAGTTGAATATGGTCCTTTAATCAGGCCCTGAATATCCTTTAATCCTTCAAGCAGTCCCTAAATATTTGACGCTTTCTATGGAATCTCTGTTGATAATCCTTCAAAATATACCAAACAATTAAAAATTAAAAATTATAACTTGAAATCCTAGGCTCAGCACCAACTAGAATAAAGAGCTCTTAAAAGACAAATACAATTATGTTTCTGAGGTAGCTGAATTTCTATAATTTTGGGACAATCATTTCATACATATAGGCCTATTTAAAAATGCACACAAGCAAAAGAAATTTTAACATTCTTAAAAAGCCCTATAGACACTATGTAAAGACAATTGAAAAGGTAAGTGACAAACAGGTTATAAATCCCTCTGATCCTGGGCAACAAACATGAACATTCTTGGTGGCAGATATGTTTCCATCATTTTTATTTTTATTAATATCAATTGTGTATTTTTCTTATGACCCTCTAGGTGACAATATTTAGCCAATCATGGCTGATCACCAAAAACTAAATGTCTGGGCTAAGAGAAGATTAGAATAAGTCTTCAGAATAGATAGGTAAGTGGGAAAGACTTCCCAGTGGGAAAGAATTCACATTTGTATTGCTCCTAAGAAAACATGCCTATTAGTAGAAACTGAGAACAATGTGAAGGAGACTTTGCATCCTAAGAATATCAGCGTCCAACTACAAGATGTAGGATGGAGATGCACAAACAGAATAGTACCATGGAGGATAACTTTGTGATGCTTGGATTTAGTACCACTGGAAATGTACAGTTTGTGCTTTTCGCTTTGTTCCTTCTAATGCACCTCATCACACTCTCAGGACACCTGACCATTGTGGTCCTAACTTTACTCGATCCTGCCCTCCACATCCCCATGTATTTCTTCCTGCGCAACCTGTCTTTCATTGAGGTGTGTTACACTCTGGTCATTGTGCCTCAGATGCTTGCCAACTTCTTGGACAAGAGCAGAGGTGTATCCTTGACTGCCTGTGCAGCACAGATGTACTTCTTCATTGCCTTTGGGGGCTCTGAATGCTTTCTATTGGCTTTGATGGCCTATGATAGATACTTGGCCATATGCAACCCATTGCGCTACACTGTCATCATGAACAAGAATCTCTGCAAACAACTTTTGGTGATAGCTTTTATCAGTGGATTCACAATCTCACTGGGACTCACTGCTTTGATTTTCAGTCTTCCTTTTTGTAGTTCACATAATATTAACCACTTCTTCTGCGACATCCCACCACTGCTGTTTCTGGCATGTAATGACATACATGACAAAGAAGTGGCTGTGTTCCTTGTCTGCACAATGATTTTACTCGTTCCGTTCTTGCTCATTCTGACTTCCTACGTCTTTATTGCCCATTCCATCCTCATGATCAAGTGTGCTGAGGGCCGGAAAAAGGCCTTCTCCACCTGTGCTGCTCACTTGATTGTGGCCGTCCTCCACTATGGCTGTGCCATCTTCATCTACATCCGTCCAAAGGCCAGCTACTCCCTGAATGAAGACAAATTGGTCTCGTTGATCTACACCAATGTGACGCCTATGATGTACCCCATGATTTACAGCCTTCGGAATAAGGAAGTCAAAGGTGCATTTAGGAGATTATGGGAAAAGAAATTTATTTCCATGGGAAACATAAACAGATGAAACATTGACGTGCCAACTTCCAGGAGAAAAAAAAAATCTGATTATTTTTTCCTTAACCAAGAAGAAATGTTAAATCAATAACTGTTGCTTAGGGGAGGTTTTTTGGTACTCCAATGCAGTAGACTTCATTCTTGAATCAATCCCAAACTTCTTGACTTTATTCATGCTTTGATCCCAGAAAATCTACTTCCGTCCTGACTGTTAAGATCTGCAACTCCTTTGTTGGTATCTGTCTCTCTCAGTATCATCATCATCATCTTTTAATGACCCTATAATCTTTTGAGGGGTGGAGTCTGGGCAACTGAATGGAGCTGACCATTTACTGGCTGGATGCCCTTCCTGTTGCCAATGTGGAGTTTTGTTCAACAGATATATTCACATTGTGCCCAGAGAGAGAAATATCAGCTTCTACTTATGATCCAACACACAGCCTCCTGATTGTGGGCAAGAGCTCCACCTCTAGGCCACCACACCACACTCTCTGAGTATATTTGAGAGAAATTATTTTACTTGTAATTGAGTAATAAACATTCTAGGGAACCATTTGTGCTAAATACTCAAATGGTAGTCTATTGTGCAGAAGCAACTAAGATTGGGAAAGTAACAGGAAAAGTTTTTGAAAATGGGAACTTAATCAGTAACTTGCAATAAAATTAATTTCAGACATTGCAACCTTGCACATCACTAAGGTGAGATAATTTCTAAATAAGATGCTTCACAACCAATTTCTGAATCGTAGCATTTTAAAAATCTACACAGATTGTTTAGAATAAACTTTAGGAAATGACTATGAGACCATCAAAATTGTATAGGTATAAGACTAATAAAATGACTGACTGAATCTTCAGGAATTTTTGTTTGCCTGAATATTTATCTCAAACTTTCCCCAACATTAACAACCTTCCAGTTGTTTTAGGACTAAACTCTTTTTAATCCACCTATAGCCAGGATGGCGAACCTATGGCACATGTGCCACATGTGGCACGCGGAGCCATATCGGTGGGACTTCCTGAAGTTGACAAATGGGCTGTTTTCGGCCTCCGGAGGGCTCCAGGGGTTGGGAAAGCCATTTTTGCTCTGCCCAGTCTCCTAGAAAGACTCTGGAGCCTGGGGAGAGCAAAAAATGGGCCTACAAGACCCACCGTGCCATCATGTGTTAAAAGTGGGGAGAGAATGGGGGGGGGTCATGCGCACATGCACGAGGGGCGGGGCACATAGAATTATGGGTGTGGGCATGCATGCATGTGACCCCCCTGCGCTCCCCCCGCTTTTGGCACGCGATGGCAAAAAAGTTAGCCATCGCTGACCTATAGAATACATCACTTATTACTAGTGCCCGTGATTTAGTAGCCATCCCATTTAATGAGATAGATATGCTTCCTTCCCTTGTTAGTTTCTCTAGCAAAATACAGACTTCTAAACAATACGGTGGGGATTGGGTCAGTGAAAAAAAAAACACTAAGTGGGAAGGCTGAGACAGGAAAAAAAACCAAGCAAGAGAAAGGGGATAGAGATAAGACAGGAAGTGCATTTTGGAGGGACGTGGAATGAGGGTCCAGAAGAATAATTATCCACAAATGTGTTAGATATCAAGTACAGTTCAAATGAGCCAATCAGGAATTAGTCCTGAGAGCGGGAAATTAGAAGGCACGTCAGTGGTTGCAGCCAGGGACAGCCCCTTCCTATATAAAGGGTTGCCTGGGTTTGAATTGCCATTGCTGTTTCTGGAGTTAAATAAAAGAGTTACAGTTACATTGTTTCGAGTCTTCCTTCAATCGCCCACGATTTAACATTGGCGACGAAGGTGGGATCTGAAGGAACAGGACTGCACATCAATCTCCAAGCAATCATCAGCCACCCATCCGATCCACCGAAACACCGGTCAGATCATCGGCTATCGTGATGTCTGCAATCACACCGCCCGCTCCATTCAACCCAACCGGGGAAGATTGGGAAGCTTACATGGAGCGATTCTATATGTTCATGGAGGCGAACGATCTGCTGAGCTTATCAGAGCAGAGGAAGAGGGCCCTTTTCCTCACCCATTGCGGCCCGGCAGTGTTTAAAATGGCAAAAGCGCTTGCCGCCCCAGCCGATCTGAAGACCATGACCTGGACAACGTTGCAAGAAATACTCAAGGCACACTACGCACCACAAGCATCATCCCTGGTAAGAAGGCATGAGTTTTATCGGAGGGACCAAAGAGAGGGAGAGACAATCAGTGCGTTCGTGGCGACCTTGCGGGAAATAGCTGCCGCATGCGATTTCCTGAATCTAGAAGAGGCCATGAGGGACCGTCTAGTACTGGGACTGAGGGACCTCACGTTACAGAGTAGGTTGCTGGCCCGGCCTCAAATTACATTCAAGGAGGCCTTGGAAGAAGCATCCACAACCGAAGCTTCCCAGAAATCGGCGGCGGCTATGAAGAAAATGAAAAGCGGGCCGCCCGTAAAGGAGGAGGCGGCCGTGCACTATGAAAGAGTGGAATCGGGTTCGGAGGAAGAGGACGAGGAGGATGAAGTCCATCACCTCCGAGCCGATCGCAAGGAGAGACAACAGGGGAAGAGAGAGGCCTGGTGCTCGGGATGCGAAGGGAACCACCCGAGAGCCGAATGCAGATTCCGGGACGCTATCTGCCAAAGATGCGAAAAGAAAGGGCACATAGCGAGGGTCTGCAGGGCATCCCAGCCAGCCTCAAGGAGGACCAGACCCCCCCGATCGCCAACAAACAACAGAAAATTCCAGACAAGTGGGAAGAGACAACCGTTTGGGCGAGGACAAAGAAACGATGACCATCGGGCGGATCGAGGCGAGACCCATCAAACCATCGTGATCGGCCATGCCAGCGCGGGAAGGGCAAATAAGATGGCGGCAACAGTCTTGATCGAGGGAAGACCCTGCAGAATGGAGGTGGACTCGGGATCCAGCCTATCGATGGTATCCTGGACAACAATCAAGAAGCTCCTGCCACACATCACAGCCCGCGACCTCAAACGACAGCGCCTCACCCTCATCGACTACCAAGGGAACCGAATTCCTGTGGTAGGCATTGGCAAGTTCAACGTAGCCTACAAGACATTCAAAGCCACGCTACCCCTCACGATTGTCGACAGAGACCGGCCCAGCCTGCTGGGCATGGAGTGGTTCGAGCCATTGGGGCTAGCCATCACCGGCGTCGATCACATCGGAAACGACACCTGGGAGGAGGACCTGATGAGGGAGTTCGCAGAGGTCTTTAACAATGAGCTAGAAAGCTACCACTGCTGAACCACTCCACCGGCTACTGGACAGGAAGGCAGAATGGAAATGGGGGGAGCGAGAGAGGAAAGCGTTCGAAGACATAAAGAACCTTTTAACATCAGACAGAGTTTTAGTGCAATACAGCGGGACATTACCCATAAGACTAACTTGCGATGCATCCCCCTTCGGCATCGGAGCTGTATTGAGCCACAAGATGCCTAACAGAACAGAGGCCCCCATTGCATTTTTCTCCCAGACTTTGTCAAAACCCGAACGGAACTATAGCCAATTGGACAAAGAGGCGTTAGCCGCAGTAGCCGGAATAAAAAGGTTCCATGAGTATCTCTACGGTCGGAGTTTCGAACTAATAACCGACCACAAGCCATTGTTAGGCATCATAGCAGGGGACAAACCAACACCCCCCGTTTTGTCGCCCAGAATGCTAAGATGGGTGGAGTTTCTGGCGGCCTACAACTACACACTGCTCCACCACCCGGGGAAATCAATCGACCATGCAGACGCCCTCAGCAGGTGCCCACTTCCAGAAATGGGGGAGGATCCAGCACCAGCAATGACCACCCTGCTAATCGAGACGATGGAGGAAGCCCGAATTTCTGCAGCCAACATCGCGAGGGCCACCTCAAAGGACAAAATACTGGCGCGAATTTTAAATTGGATCTGGAAGGGGTGGCCGGAGGAAAAAGACATAAGCACAGAGTTCCTGCCATACAAACGGAGGCAAAATGAACTGTCAGGACTAAGGGGGTGCGTGTTGTGGGGGGATAGAGTCATTGTTCCAAACACACTAAGACAACAGACACTCAGATTACTCCACGACGGGCACCCGGGGATAGTGAGGATGAAAGCCCTGGCCAGAAGCTACGTGTGGTGGCCCGGGATGGACAAGGAAATTGAGACGTGGGTGTCCTCCTGCGCAAACTGCCAAGAGTCGAGGGCGGCACCAAACTCAGCCCCTGTCCACGACTGGGAAAACCCGGGAACACCATGGGCCAGATTGCACATCGACTTCGCAGGGCCGTGCAAAGGGAATACGTTCCTAGTCATCGTGGACGCATATTCAAAGTGGCTCGAAGTAGTGCTCATGTCGACGACCACAGCAGACGCAGTGATTAAAGTATTGAGACGCCTATTCGCCACACATGGGATTCCCGACCTCATAGTCTCCGACAACGGGCCGCCATTCACATCAAACACCTTCGAGATGTTCCTCGCTGACCAAGGAATAAGGCACGCCTTATCCGCCCCCAAAAAACCTTCGATGAACGGTTTGGCGGAACGGATGGTGAGATCTACAAAGGAGACGCTTATGAGACTAGGCCCAGGGGACATTCAGGCCAAATTAGATAAACTATTAGCCATCCAGCACATTACACCAAGCGCCACGACCCACCGAAGCCCAGCAGAATTATTAATGGGCCGTAAGCTGAGATCCCCTCTGGACAGACTGCACCCGCAGTACAGCACAGAGAAGCCAACCGACTCCACGAGCAGAATCCGAGAGTTCCAGCCAGGGGACAGAGTCTACGCAAAAAAACCTGAGCGGAAACCCACTCTGGGTACCAGCAACAATAACCCAGGTGACGGGGCCCCTGTCCTACCGGGTCCAGACAACAGACGGCCAGCACTGGAAAAGGCACATCGACCAGCTCAGGGGAAGATTAACGAGAGTCGAGAGGGAACCCCAGCACAACAACCAGGGGGAAGGAAAAGACACGCAAGCAGTACCAGAGCGGGCCAATACACAAACGCCAGTTCTGGACACGCCTAACACCAGCCCGGAAGAAGATAACAGCGAGCACGTACCTGAGTCCACGGAGGAGGCGACAGGCGCCGAAAGGAGCCGGCGGGGACAGCCAAGTAAAGTGGGAGAAGGAGGCGAATCCACGCCGGAGACCGAGTTCGAGAGAGTTCCGGAGCCCACACAGAGAGAGCAGCGGACCTCAACCTCTCAACCCGAAGGCACCAGAACGACTGAACTGCGCAGGTCCGGTCGAACCTCCAAGCGACCCGCCTACTTACGCGACTACGTAGCATAGAGAACCCGGATGGGCAGACACTGAACTAGGGGGGAGGAGTGTTAGATATCAAGTACAGTTCAAATGAGCCAATCAGGAATTAGTCCTGAGAGCGGGAAATTAGAAGGCACGTCAGTGGTTGCAGCCAGGGACAGCCCCTTCCTATATAAAGGGTTGCCCGGGTTTGAATTGCCATTGCTGTTTCTGGAGTTAAATAAAAGAGTTACAGTTACATTGTTTCGAGTCTTCCTTCAATCGCCCACGATTTAACAAAATGCACTGGTGTGGGTGTTTTCAAACTTTTTCAAGCTATGGAACCTGTTCATTTAAAAAAACCTCTAGTGATAGACTTTTCTTGTTTTTGCCTTTAGACTATCACGGAACATAGAAGTTCATCAAGTCCTCAGTGAATCCTAGGTTTCTACAAGACCTAGTTTTAAACATTATGTTATTATGTCAGTCCTATGGCCCTGATTCTCAATAAACAACTCTCAATAAATTCTTCAGTTATTTTTTAAAAAAAGTTCTTATCTCAATCATTACCTTATGAAAGAGGGAGGGTGGGAGAGAGAGAGAGATTGAGAGAGAGAGAGAGAGAGCAATTTGTTCTGGGAATTAATCGGGGTGAAATACTCCCGGTTCGGACCGGATTGCCCGATCTGGTAGCAATGGAGGTGGGTGATTCGGAAAACAGGTAGGAAAAATCTCTGCCCCACCCCACCCCTGCCCAGCTGAGCCCCGCGATCATCAGAGGCTGTTTTTTTTAACTTTTAAAAGCATTTTTTATACAACCTCTTCAGTCGAAAAAATGCTTTTAAAAGTTAAAAAAAAAGCCTCTGATGTTCGCGTGGCTCAGCTGGAATCGTCAGAAGCTTTTAAAAGCGGTTTTCTGCAATCTCTTCGGCTGAAGGGATTGTAGAAAAAAAATGCTTTAAAAGCCTCTGACGATCCCAGCTGAGTTGCCTGATGGTCAGAGGCTTTTAAAAGCATTTTTTTCTACAACCTCTTCGGCTGAAAAAATGCTTTTAAAAGTTTTTTTAAAAAAACCCTTGGCCACGCCCACCCAGTCACATTACCCCCCCCCCACTAAGCCACACCCACATAACTGGTAGTAACAAATTTTACATTTCACCACTGGAATTAATGTACAATTGGTGATGCTAACTATAGCTGCCTTTGCTGCCAAGATGTCAAATCAATTTTTCAGAATTTAAACCTGAAGTGAGTGTATACATTGAATGTTTAGAAGTGGCTCTAAAACTATATCATCCACAAGAGCAGGTAAAAAAAAATGAAGATGGTGGACTTGACCACATTATCAAAATCTCCTTCCTTTTGTATGTATTGTCCATATTTCATACATGTACTAAAGTCAGGACTTGTTCTGTCCTCTCCCACAAGTGGCCTTGCAGAAGCTCAAATAGCCCGGCAGTAACAAACGCAGGCTAGAGAGATTGAAGCTGGCCTTTAATAAACAGTTCTCTTTCAAAAGTATATCAGTTCAGTAGTTACCGGCAATGTTCCAAAGGTATTTCAGTTCAGTAATTACCAGGCAATGTTCCAGAGGTCTTGGCAGACGGCCAGCAGGCTAATGCAGGAATGCAGACTCCTTTTCAAAACTCAAAACTAGCAGTTCTAAACTCCAGTGCATCCAAAATGCCAACAAATTGTTCACCACGCCTTTCCGGCCCAGCCACACCCTTTTATACTTTGTAGGCTGTGGCCCTACGTCTCCTGACCACACCTCTTGGGACGTGGCAATAGCTGTTCTCTACGACGTCTCCTATGTCTCTCTCTTGCATCCAATAGGGGCTCCCTCTCCTCGTTACCGGCCTCTGTTTCCTCCTCAATTTGGCTGGGGTCCAGAGGCACGTCAGCAACTGTCAGTTCTTGCTGACTCACCAGTGAAGACGGCCCCTCCGGCACATAGCTCGCGCCGGCTTCCTCCATATCATCCTCCGAATCAGCATGCGAAGATAAATCAGCCTCCGGGGCTGGAGTCACAACAGGACTTTAATCATACTGCCATGACCATCATGTCAACCTTTTCAATTGCAAAGTGTTCACCTTTGCTGTTAGTACCCTTCATAATGCCTTGGTAAGACCACACTTGGAATATTATACCCAGTTTTGGTCACCACAATATAAAAAAAAAATGTTGAGACTCTGGAAAGAGTGCAGAGAAGAGCAACAAAGATAATTAAGGGCTTGGAAGCTAAAATAGAGGAAGAAAGGTTGCAGGAATTGGGTATGTGCAGTCTAGTGAAAAGAAGGACTACGGATGACATGATGGCAATGTTCCAATATTTGAGGGGTTTCCATAAGCAAGAGGGGGTCAACCTATTTTCCAAAGCACCAGAAGGCAATACAAGAAGAATGGATGGAAACTAATCAAGGAAAGAAGCAACCTAGAACTAAGGAGAAATCTTGTAACAGTGAAAACAATTATCCAGTGGAACAGCTTGCCTTCAGAACTTGTCAGTGCTCCATCACTGGAGGTTTTAAAGAAGAGATTGGACATCCATTTGTCTGAAATGTTATAGGGTTTTCTGCTTGAGCAGGCGGTTGGACTAGAAGACCTCCAAAGTCCCTCCCAACTCTGCTATTCTGTTCTGCCACTAGGAACCACAGAGATCATACCCAATAAATGACCATGATATTTATACAATCATAAATCACACCACATTTAATTTGCAACTGAATGGCTACACTAGCATGTATCTCTAGGGGTGGGAAGCAGGGAAACATGAAATCATTTTCCTTAATCAAAGCAGAACTGAAGAAGATCCAGACTCTCCTACTTGAAGAAAAAGTCAGATAATAATTGCCCATAGTTATTTAAATAAATAGCTAAATAAACTGGATTGGCTCTGATACTGTAGACAGATTTAGTGTGCCAAAATTTAGGCACTGCCCCACATCCTCCCATTGAAAATAAAGACCACAAGAAAAACAGTTCACATTTTCTCAACCTTTAAAGAATCAACTTTTCATAGTCTTAACATATTTTATTACATATATACAGTATATATGAAAATTCTTCATATACTACATAGATTGATTTTGCCAGAGTTATTTAATTATATAAAAATGTTAAGAAAAAAACCCCCACACTCATTGGGAAAGAACACAAGAATTGATAAATTATCTTACATTTTGCTGTAGTTCCAATTGTCAAAACTTTTAATAAATTACATAAACTGGTCAGAGGAGCTACTTAATATGCTGTAGACATATTTTGTGTACTATGATTTTGATTTGAATTAACAATTATTGCTGAAAGGCGTATTTTTTAATTTTAAATTCAGTATAGCATCACCTAAAATGTACATTTTTGTAAGTACATAAAATGTTAAATCAATCATTCTAAAAACGTAAATCTTTGCATCATAGTAGGTGGAACTTCACATCAATGGTAGGTGGCACCATCAATCAATGTGGCTTTGTACCACCATATTTCCTTGAATTAACAAAGAAATAGAGTATGTAGTTTAAAGTTTATTGCACTATATTGAAGCTCCATGCCTTATTTTTATACCAGCAACAAACTGAGCCTTCTGCCAGTTTTCTTGTCAAAGTCTATACTGTATTCCCTGAGAGCAAATAAACCTAGAACTCTCATTATAGAAGCCAGAACTAGCTGAACATCATAGAAAGAAAAATTTGGTGGAGGCCATATTCTTGTAAGGTCAAGAGTACTGAGAACTTTTGATGACCATACAGTTCAAATGTGACTCCCCAGGGTTGGTTGTGCTGAGACCACAATTTCTTCAGCCTTAGCCAGCATGAGCAACAAAGAAAGAGGAGGGGGGGAGGGTTGACAAATGACTTGGAAAAAGACACTTCACAAAGTCCTCTTTTATAGAATGACAAAACTAAAGGACTATAGAATGATAAAAAAAAGGACTTGCTTGTGGACAATCTATCAACCTGGTTCCTCTACATTCTTCCCAGCCAGTCTGCAGAAGGCTCCCTCCACATCCCTGTTTCTCAGGCTGTAAATGATGGGGTTTAACATGGGGAATCACAAGTTCTGCTGCTATGCTCCGTTGCCTATGTCCTGTGTTTTCATTAGACCAAAAGTTTAACTGTTTGCTTCCAGTATACAGTATCTTCAACTTTAAAAATAGCAGAACTGGAAGGAAGTGTTCTCTGTTTCAGAAAAGCTTCTGATATTTCTGTTTGAATAATTCAGTTGCAACCTGTCAGTTCTTGTGTTTTCTACTCTGCAATTTCATTATGGTGAAATAATATCATAGAGAACATATCAAAACTTAGCTTTGTTACGGTGTATTTCTTATTCCTTGGTTGCCTCCTTTCAATGCTCAAGAAAGAAAAACCCCACCTGAGTATGAACTGAATGCAACCAAAGAAAAGCAAGGTCTGAAGCAAAAGGCGCGAAAATTACATATAGAAAGCATCCCCAAAAGCCTTCCCCCAAGTGTCCAGCATAAATCATCCGATCCACAATTCGCCCAGGGATCATGTGGGGTGCAACATCTGGTGGTGCCATCCTCCTGCTATGCCACGACAGTTGATCTTGAACTGTTATCAGCTTCAAAGAAAATGCTGAAGAAAAGTTCCTCTCCTCTTCTCCACCAGCTCACTTCCCCCCTCCCAGGAATTCCAATAGCTCCCCCTCCCCCCGTTTCATGGCAGCCAAGCAAGCAAGCAATGAAAGAGCGGAGGTTGACAGGTTGACCAGTTAAAAACTAGGTGTGAACCCCCCTGGTAAAAGGGAGCCCATGCATTGGCTGCATTATATGCAATATCTTCCCTCTCGTGGTCTTGTTTTACATGGATTTATTGTTTGTAATTGGTTCTGGATAATATTTTATTTGTAGGTTTTGTTGTACACCACTTTGTGTGAAATGGATGACCAAATAAATGTGTCCAACAAGCAAGCAAATATTAGTCTAATTATAAATGCATAATGCTATGTGAAATCACATGTGCCACATATCCTGGATAAGCCAGAACGAATTTGGGTTTCGATGGGTCTTCTTGTCCAAAGATCATCTTGACATTGAACTAAGGCTGTGGAGGTGATGGCTGCCTCTCAAGGACATAAGATGGGAAGTGAGATTTTTTTAACAAAAAAATATGTCGCATCTTAAACTGCACCTCTTCTTTTTTTTGAAGGGACCAATTTCTTTTATAAAATGTAACTGTGCTGATATGCTATATAGGAGAACATGGCTCTTCCTTTTCATTTTAGGTTATGCTGCGTACAGTAGATGAGTAGAAACAGCAGGGAAAATGTTTGGGGCAGATTGGCTAGTCCCAAAGATTGCATGAATAAAGCTCTCATAAATCAGAACAACTTATCCACATTAAAAAGCAGACACGTGTATAAAAGTAATTAAAAATTTATTTAACAGGATGATGGTATGAACGCGAAGTATGAGATACAATCAGGAGTTTCTCTTTAAAGCAGTACATCAACCAAACTGTTCTTCTATAATTTAATTACATAGTGGTTGTTTATTAAATAAAACAAAGAAATATTTCTGCATTTATATTCTATTTTAGTTCAACCTTAGTTTAGTAAATTATTTAGGAATTTTTCTTTTAACTTCTTAAGACCTCGGTGACTTTTTAGGAAATAATGTTCCATGTAAAAGCAATCGTTTAAAATGGCATACTTCACTGTTCCTACTTTTTTTTTTTGAGGCTCTCTTATTTTTACAGATCCCTTCTAAGAAAGAAAATGCCTAATTACCTTTTTACTTGCATCAGATCAGAATCACAGAACACAGAATAGAACACTTTTCCTTGCTTAGACCATAATTGAAGTTGCTGGGGAGGTAGTGGGGGAGATATTAAAGAACTCCAACAATATACTATCACTGTTGCTGCATTATATGTATACATGTAAATGCATACACACACACACACACACACAAATATATAAACATTAATACAAATGAATAAACAGTAACAGAAGCAAAGGAAGGGAGAAGAAATAGAAAAGAAAAAGTGCAAACAGAGAGAAACAAAAGAAATAAGAGGCTTCCGATTTCTTCTGGCGCAAATATGAGTACAACTGCAATATTAATTGTGATTACAAAAAAGCTCACCTATTTCTATTACCCAACTTTTTCTAATCATCCAAATCACAAATCATGAGTGCATTTTTTCTGTTTTATGCAAAAGATCTAAGAGAGGTTTCTAGGAAGTTACATTATTTTCCCACTAATCAGAGATTAATTTAGCGATCTCTACAAGTGCCATCATCTTCATCAGCCATTCTTCCTTTGTGGGTAGTGTCAACCCTTCCACCTTTGAGCTTATAATAGTATTGCTGCAGTTATCATACATAAAAACAAAATTCTACGACTGTTTTTAGTTGCCTGTCCCTTAATCCTAAAAGAAACGTCTCTGGTTTCATATGTACTTTTAACGTTTAAGATCTTCTGTGATTAATCTAGCTGCACTCAGTTTTTTGAAGTTTGATCTTGTACTGATCTTACCTATTCATTCTATTACATATTACCGGTTCTCCGAACTACTCAAAATTTCCTCTACTGGTTCTCCAGAACTGGTCAGAACCTGCTGAAACCCACCTCTCTCTATATATTCTCCTTGCTTAAAACCATGTTGATCATGAGCAAACCTGAAATATTAAATTATGCACAGTTGCATTCAGTTCAATTCAATTCAATTCTTTAGTGATTTCATACTTATCAGTCTTAGCTAGCATAGACAAAGAGGGACGGAGGTGACACAGGACAATACTTAGAGAATGACACTTCACAAAGTCCTCTCTTGAATGACAAAACCACATAAAAAAGGCTTGCTTGTGGAAGATCTATCAACCTGGTTCCTGGGTGGTTTATTCCTCTACTTTCTTCCCAGACAGTCTGCAGAAGGCTCCCTTTACATCCCTGTTCCTCAGGCTGTAAATGATGGGGTTTAACATGGGGATCACAGCTCCGTAAAAGACTGCCACTACTTTTTCCCTATCGGAGAATGTCTTGGCTTGAGGCCTCAAATACATGGCCAAGATGGTGCCATAATAAATGCTCACTACAGTGAGATGGGATCCACAGGTGGACAAGGCTTTGTTCCAACCTTGTGCTGAATGGAAACGCAAAACAGTGAATCCAATACGGCCATAGGTCACCAAGATAAAGAAGAAGGGGAATGCTAGGGTAAAGACACTGATTATTATCATGGTAATTTCATTAGTATGGGTGTCAGAGCAAGCCAGTTTCAACACTGCCTGCAGTTCACACTTGAAATGATTCACCACGTTTGGCCCACACAAAGTTACCTGCATGGTGAAAAAGGGTATAATAGTCAAAAGGAAGGCGCTGATCCACATACACGCAGTCAGCTGGATGCATAAATTGCGACTCATGATCAGGTTGTAGCGCAGAGGATAGCATATTGCCACAAAACGGTCATAAGCCATCACAGCTAACAAAAGACACTCCACCAGAGCTAAAAGGAGAGAAGTAAACATCTGAGCAAAACAACTGCCCAGCGGGATAGTAGGCCTGTCCATGAAGCAGTGGAGCAGCATCTGTGGGACAGAAGTGGTGATATAGCTGATGTCAATAAAGGAGAGATTGCTAAGGAAAAAATACATAGGTGTGTGGAGGTGAGAATCTACAATAATTAGCAGCAATATGAGGCCATTGCCGGCTACAGCAATGAGATAGATAACCAAGAAGAGGACAAACAATCCAGCACGAACTTTGAAGTTTTTAGAGAGCCCAACAAGCACAAATTCAGTCACTGTGGTCGCATTTCCCCATTTTTCCATGTCACCTGTAAGAATGAAATCAGTTTACAGAACATGATAAAATTAGTGTAAGTTGTTTTGGACAGCTGATTAAATGATGAACACAAACATGGTTTATAAGAATGGGCGAACTGCTTTTAAGAGAGGAAGCTAGCTTTGGGGAAGATACGATTCAGAGAAAAATATGATAGGGAGGGAAAGTATTAAATATGCAAGCCTTCTACACATTTTCTCCCTTCATTCAAATTTTTCTGAAACATTTTTCTTGTTCTTTTTTAAATAGAGGCCCATGCTTTTTTTTCCACACCACTTTGTCTTTTGTATTTAAGAAAACCATCAGATAATTGGGATAAGGAAAAATTGGTATCAAGCAACTATCATTGATGGGTGGACAAGCTGAAATTTCCCTAAAGTTTTAGCAATGCTACCAGAGCTGTTTAAATTTTGCTTCTAAAACCCTATTTTTCAATGGTGTATGGTTAAAATAATTTAAAACATAGCAAAGGACCATGGTACTTAGTGCAATTTAAATAAAATCGAGAAATCCATTTAAATTCTTTCCTTTAGTTTACTTGCTTGCTTATTTATACTGATTCATTCACATACTATTTCATTGTAGGATATATATGGACTTCTAAGAAAACTTCCATAACTAGCATTTTTTTTTACCTCGTTGAATTTTACAAATAAAATCTATTTTTCACATACCTTTTTTCCAAGATTTAATGGATTTTTAAAAGGTCTCACATGCCCCTTAAAATTAATCTTTTTGAACAACATTTTAGTATTTTCTTTTTTTTATCCTGATAACCTAAAATGCTCTAAAGGCAGGCTTACAAAACAAATATTAATAAAACAAATACAATGGAAGTATTAATATAATACTAACATACTATTAAGACAATAACACTTCAGGAATCAATTTTAAATTATAAAATCCCGGGGAGATGGAACACAAAAATCTTTTTACTATTTTTTTTACCTTTAACATTAGCAGTTTTCCTGCTATATATTTCTAAACTTTTATAAACTATCTATATTCCAAGATTCAAGAGTTGTCTAAACCAATAACAACTCTGAAAATTGTCTTGATGAACACCTGTGAACTTACCGGAAATGTAGAAAAAGTAAATACCAAAAAAGGGATGCTCTTAATATCTGTTTCATTACTCCTATCTGATTCATATAATTATTTTTAAAAATTTTCAGCATACATTACTACCTTTCAGAAAGTCCTTCCAGCATGATATAATATATCCTGAAAATGGTTGGTTTTTGTACAGATTTGGTCAACTAAGTGTTATCTACAGATATCATCTGGGAAAAGATCAACTCACTGTAGTAATTTAACATTTCAAATAAAAGTTGTCACTTTGTTCCTCAAACATTTATACTGTCTCTGGAGATTTGACATGCCATTATATTTGAAGATGTGAACTTCCTTTGGGGACATGAATGGTTCCTCTTCAGAGATTCTTCACCAAAGAGAGCACGGAGCAAACTTTACAAGTATATACATCAACAATTTGAATCTGAAGGGTTATTCAATGTATGAGTTATCCTACCTGGAATAATGGATTAAAGATAATGGTGTTACAGTCAAAGCCATCTTGAAAGTACCAAATTGGTGAAAGCTAAAAAGTACGAGACACTGATATCAAACCTAGAAGATTGTGGAATCACATCAAAACACTGCTTTTGCCTGTTGTGTTTGCCTAGAAAATAAAATTAACACCCAAAATTGCAGTTGTAGTTGCAAGCAAAATTATATAGAACCAATTAGAAGGTTTTCAATGAACTTTCAAGAAAAGAGCAATAAGGCTAATTACTGTACAAGATAGGTGCACTTATTCCAAAAATTTTGTTTTATGAAAAGAAAGCATACATTCATTTCTCTGTTACATACCAACCTTGCCAATCTCCTAGTGGGTTAAGACAAAATGCATAGATTACACCTTAACAAATTACAATTACAATTACATCTTAACAAAATTACACCTTAACAAAACAATCTTGGGAAGAGTGTTAAACTAAGATTATTTTTGCTTTAATAAAGAAACGGCATAGTATTTTGTCATTTATCCTAAATCAAAAAAATTCAAGGACATTTGATTGAGGAATTCTGGGAGTTGAAGTCCACACATCTTAAAGTTGTCAAGTTTGAAAAACTCTGATCTATAGCAGCCAAAAACCAGAAGGCATCTGGCAGCACTTTTTCAGAATAACACACCTTAACACACACACACACACTCACACTCACTCACTCACTCACTCACTCACACACGCAGTCTGTCTGCCTATCTATCTATCTATCTATCTATCTATCTATTTATCTATCTTCTATCCATCCATCCATCCATCATCTATTTATTATCCTTATCTATCTATTATGCTTACATGTACTGTAATGTAGGGTATTTAGCTTTATTTGGGGTAAATTCCAACTGAGTAGGTTGTGAATAAAACTCTGAATTGGCAACAGGAAGGGCATCCGGCCAGTAAACACCATTCAGTTGCCCAGACTGCATCCTGCAAGGGATTATGGGGTCGTTAAAAGAGGATGATGATGATATATATAGCTTGGACTTCACACCTACTGGTTCAGCACATTTTTCTCACACAAATGGTGGTGTAGGGAGAATAATGAAATAATGGTCAGTATGAAATCATGGGCCAGAAGCTGACAGTTAGATTTATATATATTGTCCACTTTAAAACTATATTAGACATGGCTACAGAGGGTCATAAACCATGATAGCCAGCAAAAGAAACTCAGGTCCTAACATACATAAAAAAGAGAGTAATATTAGTTTGTCCATAATAATGGTCCAGTAAAATGGTTGGCCTACTTGTGAAGCAGTGTGCCAGTTTCTGGGTGATCATGGTGGTGATACAGCAGGTGTTGGTAGAAAGGTTGCTGAGGAAACATGGTGAGTATAGAATCATAGGTCTTCTAGTCCAGCCTCCTGCTCAAGCCAGGATTCCTTATACCGTCCCAGACAAATGTTTGTCCAATCTTTTTTTGCAAACCTCCAGCAATGGAGCAGCCACAGCTCAGGGAGGCAAGCTGTTCTATTGATTAATTGTTCTCACTGTCAAGGAATTCCTGCTTAGTTCCAAGTTGGACCTCTTCTGATGAGTGTCCACCCATTGCTTCTTGTCCTGCCCTCAAGTGCTATAGAGAATAATTTCACCCCCTCTTCCATATGACAGTCCTTCAAATATTCGAAAACGTCTATCATGTCACCCTTGATTCTTCTTTTTCTTAGGCTAAACATACCTAGTTCCCATACCTATTCATCATATGATTTATCCTCCGAACTTTTTATCCTATTTGTTTCTTTTCTCTGCATTCTTTCTAGAGCCTGAACATCTTTTTTGTGTCATGGTGACCAGAACTGGATGCAGTATTCCAAGTGTGGCCTATTTAGTGCAGTATACAGTGGTACTATCACTTCCCATGATCTTGGGGCTGTCCCTCTGTTGATGCACCTTAGGACTGTATTGGCTTTTTTGGTAGCTGCAGCAGACTGTTGACTCATACTTAAGAGATGGTCCACCAGGACGCCTATATCCCTCTCATAGACACTACTATTGCATTTTGTTGGATAGGGCCCATTCCTCATGTCTGTCATGATCCTTCTGAATCTTGAGTTTATCTTCCAAAGTGTTAGCAATTCCCCCGCACATGGTGTCATCTGCAAATTTGGAGAATCCCCTCATCCCTCCATCATTTATGAAGGTGTTGGAGCACCCTGAGCCCAAAACAGAACCTTAAGATATCACACTGAACCAGTATAATCAACAAGTAAGAAGACAAATAATGTAGCCTGCACTTCAAATCAACTCAGCAGATCCCCAAGCACAATTTAGTTATATTGTTTGTGTTATCTGATTCTTCTATCTTATAGTATTTTGAATAATAGAAAATCACATTAATGTTACATTCTGTCTTAGTTATATTTCTCATTTGTTCAAAGTTTCCCAAAGAATTTTGTTAGGAATTTAAGGTTGGGGGTAACACATGCAAGGTTAAACAAGTAATTCATATTAACTGTCTCCATTAAGAATCAAAATAGTATTTTTTTCTGAAATGTTGGTACAATTACAAATAAAAAGAACAAGATGTACCCAAATGCTTATATCAGTAGGGTATATGTTTAGTTGTTTAATTGTATTATAGTTCACACGAAGGAGGAGTACCTCAAAATAAAAAATAATACTTATTAAATATTCAGAAATATATTTTTCACAGAGTAAAAAATAGATTTTATGGAAATATTTAAATTAATAAGCATACAGAAAGTCATAACCTCATGCAAGAATACCATGTTGTTGCTTTGGTTCCATTGAGACAATATCCCATGATTATAATTAGTTGAAGCAAAACAACATTCCTCATGTTAACTTCTGTGAAACTTGAAGTAAAATAAAATCAATATGACTACAAACTCATTAAAGGCCATTCAGTAGCCTAGCTCACACTTAAGCCAAGATAAGATGTATTATCTTTTCACTTGAATTACACTTGGACAAACCAGGGTTTAGTGTAAAGTGGGAGTCATAAATAATGCTGTTGTTTCCCATGTACTGATGTATAAATCAATCACAGGCAGTCCTTGTTAAGTGACCACAACTAGGTCCAGCAACTTGATCATTAAGCGAAGCAATCACTAAGTGAAACTGTGACTGTGCTTATGATCTTATTTCATCTTCCCTTTGCTTTACAGACATGAGAAGTTTGTGAATGTGCGAATTAGTCCTAAAGTTCCCCTTTCATCACTGTTGTAATTGCGACCAATTGCTAAATGAGGCAGTCGCTAAACAAGGATTACATGTACTGAAAGCTACATCAGCTATTACTAAAACATTATATGTATATGTAGGAGACATATGCTCATAATCAAGTCATATTGCGTGATAAGGTTATTGCGAAGAGACTCATCCCATCCTTGGTAGTCATTCTCAAGATTAGGAAAGTGGGTGAACCCATTCTTGATTATATTTATTGGGGGATGTCTGTTATGTGTTGTTCTTCACAGCTATTTTATGGTATTTATAGTTTTGCTTTCTCTTTTTTTGTTTATTTTATTTATATCCTGCCTTTATTACTTTTATAATAAAGCATATAATATGGAGCAAACATGGTAATACTCTTCCTCCTCCTATTTTCCCCACAACAACAACTCTGTGAGATGTCCCAAAGGTGCTTTTTCAAGAGGCAATTGGACTTTCAGGAAGTCCAGTTGCCTCTTGAAAAATCACCTTTGGGACAGCCATGACCTGGATGACTGACAATCTCCATAGATAACTCTGTGAGATGAGTTGGGCTGAGAGAGAGTGATTGTCCCAGAGTCCCCCAGCCAGCTTTCATGCCTATGGTGGAACTAGAAATCCCACTCTTCTGGCTTCTAGCATAATGCCCTAAATACTAAACCAAACTGGCTCTCTTTTATTTTAATTATTAGCTGCTTTAGAGTGATATATTTGAAATGGCCGGGCACATAAATTTAACAAATAAACAAATAGTTATCCACAAATGCAATCTTTCTACAACCTTTTTCAAGAAGAAAACTGGGGGCAGGTCAAACTGAGTGCAGGTTGATGTAATGATGGTTTATTAAGGAGGAGACATATTACCCCTTCCTTTAAGGAAAGAGGGACAACATCCACACTCAAAGATGAATTAACAACTGTTTGGATCTAGCTGCATAGATCCAGCTCACCTCCTAGGAAGCCTGGTCCAAGCAGGAAGGATCAGGACCTAATGTGTAATTTACAGCATTAACATTGCCAAAGAACCTGCCTATTTCCTTGAGACTTAAGTGTCTCAAATTTTTCCCAATAGGACAAAATTCTTCCTCAGTCAACTCTGCAAGACTTTCCCAGCCAGAGTCCAACTGAGTGATTTCACCCAGTGCTACACCACTTGTTAGCCACTTCTGCTGCCTATCATGTTTTAAACAGGTCCATTGTAAACAGCCTCTGCTGGGATTCTCAGCACATCAGTCCAGCTGCTGCCACTGTCAATGAACTACTATGCCAGCCATTTCTCCTAGGAGACTATCAAAGTTAGTAACTCTGTGCCTCTGGTGCCCTAGGCTTCACAGCCTTGATGGTCCTACTCACTACCAGCAAGGGATTGTCTAGCAGATGCCAACTCTTTATTATCTGTTGCTTTTTCTCTGTCATTGTTGAATTTACTTGCTCCTGACATAGTTCCAGATCTCTCATTACCTCTGCTCAAATTTTGCAGCCATAACAAGCCACCTACACTTTTTGCATATGAAAACAGAAGTATTCATATTGCCCAGTTTTAGGAAAATGTAAAGGCAATAAATAGGGTAAGTCTTCTGCCTTAAAAGCAAAGTGTATGTGATTTTCCACAGAGTTCATTTAGAATCCAGTCCTTGAATCTGTTCTGGGCCAGCCAGTCTTACTGTAAGTGGACCATCAGCAGTAACAGAGCTTGTCAGGGAGTAGTTGAGAGCAAAATTGTTATCTTTTCTCACTATACATGCGGAGCTCTTTTTTGATCAGGGATGAAGAACAGATCATATAACTTTTTTCCTCTATGAACCTATTTTTGAAAACATCTGCTATAATGAACATTAACACCTTATTTTACTGTTCCCATTCATAATGTATTTCTTTTGTGACTGACACTTCTGCTCAAATGCCAATTCTTTTATCCTCCGGCAGCATTGTGAAATAAAGGGAGATTTCGGATACAGATCTATTTGTATTAACTTTTGAATTCAACATCCTTGGTGTACTGGTAAGATAAAGTAAGAACTGACGATGCTACCTGGATTTATTTTCTGAAATGTTCCAAGTACCTGATCTCTCTCTCTCTCTCTCTCTCTCTCTCTCTCTCTCTCTCTCTCTCTCTCTGTGTGTGTATCTGTGTCTCACTCTTAAGCTCAGCACATTAGGCATTGGGACTGTCTGTAGAGTAGATAGCTTTGAGTCTCCATAGATCACCTTGTGCATTGTAGAAAGTAAAACAACTCCCTTCTATATCTATTATAAATACTAATATATTTATAATATAAATATATTAATTAATATTAATATTAATTAATATTAATAGATAAATATTGTACTGTCCCCATTTATTTGTATTCATTTCCTTCATTCATGTCCATGTTGATATTTATACCTGCTATCTTGTACATGTTCGACAAACTAATAAATAAATAAAATAAATAAAAATAAATGTTTTCCATCTAAAAGAGCTGGATTGGGGTACCTGATATTGGAATTTTTTGACAGTTGTATAATACAATAGGTTGTACCTGACACATCCTTTTCTGATTCAGGAGACCTTTATTATATTCTGGGTTCATTTCCCCCCTTTCTCCTCAGAATTGAGGGACAAGTCTTTCCTGTCACTTGAGATATTTTTTCCAGTAATATAGATTTGCAATTTAAGTATTTCTATAGTTTTTTTTTTAAAAAAAGACAGAAGCTGAGTGTCAGAGTATATGCAGCTATTTGCAATGAAAAAATTTCAATAAAGCATTGCAAGCACTGTCCAAATGCATATAAATTGTGGCAATTGTGCTTATTCTGTAATTGGTCTGAAAATGTGGATTTAAAAAGAAAAATTGACAATCCCTAAATTTGAATAAAACTGGAAAAGTTTCAAATTAAGTTGAAAGGCTGAACAAAAGTTGCAATTAGTCATTTCAATTCTTTAAGGTTTTTAGAGTAATTTCTCTATTTTACATCACTATTAATAAAGTTGTTATAAGAAAGGAAAAAATAAATTAGGCTTAAGCATTTCTAACTCCATGCTGTATTCAGATTATTGAAATCACTGGGCTGAAATTCCAGCATAGGAAGATATATATGGTATCTCTAATTGAACATACTTATTGAACCTGTGTATTGATTTCTTCACTTTTATCTTTTTATAAAAATCTTATTTGTTTTTTCATTAAACATTTCTAACTTTCAAAATGCTTGAAATGCATTTTGTTCCTGCACCATCGTGAGCCGTGGTGAGGCTCGCGAAGAAGGGGAGGCATCGGGGCATGTGAGGAGGTGGCTCTCCCGCACGCCGGCAGATTTCTTCTCAGGGTACCAGTGCAGAAAGAGAGCGGCGTGGGATCCAACACTGGAGGTTTTAAAGAAGAGATTGGACAACCATTTGTCTGAAATGTTATAGGGTTTCCTGCATGAGTAGGGGGTTGGACTAGAAGACCTCCAAGATCCCTTCCAACTCTGT
Organism: Pantherophis guttatus; assembly: GCF_059756535.1. Taxonomy (NCBI): domain Eukaryota; kingdom Metazoa; phylum Chordata; class Lepidosauria; order Squamata; family Colubridae; genus Pantherophis; species Pantherophis guttatus. The sequence continues at coordinate 123,096,574 of NC_142064.1, read as the reverse complement.
TATTCTATTAAAATGTAAAGAGTCTTAGTATGACTTAAGGAGAAGAAAATAATACTATTGAACAATATTTAAGGTAGCATTCAGGAGGTTATCATCCATTTAAAGCTTAAGTTCTTTTCTGGAATTGCTAAACATTGAATTAATATTTTGAAACTTGATATGCAGAATTATCCTGATGAATTATAATGCATAGCCCAAATTCACTATTTTAAAAAAGGAGGAAAGGGATAAGCCAGCTATGTAAGGCAAAAATTGTTACCTCATTTATGTTTTTGGCTTTTCTACAAAATATATCACTGTGTAGCTGTTCAGATTTGTCTTAATATACAAAGTTGTCTATCTTTATTTACTGTTTGAACCGTCAGACCGGTTGAGACTGAAATGCTGACTTTTACTCATTGTTATTAATCAACACAGCATGAATTTCTATTGAATAAAGTAGGATTTCTTTCAGGGGTTGAAATTAAGTCTTATATTGAGGATCTTATTAGACATATCCACCAAAGGACTCAACTTGTTTACCCCCTCTCATGTATTAACAGAAATATCTAATACCTTCTTTAACCTGACTTTATTCCTTCTTCCATGCAGAAAAGAAGAAGTATATAATATTGTTATGGCATCTACAAATGAAACAGTGGTAATAGAATTCATTTTAATTGGATTATCTGACCAACCCAGAGCCCAGGTTATCTTCTTTTGGCTCCTGTTGATGGTGTACCTTGTTAGTCTTCTTGGCAATGGCCTTATCATCACATTAATTATTGTGGACCCCCAACTTCATACCCCTATGTATTTTTTTATTTGTGTCCTCTCCTTGATAGACTTCATACTCATCAACAATGTAGTTCCTGAGGTTCTCATCAACTGCTTCATTTACAGGCCCACTATTTCGTTCTCCAGATGTTTGTCCCAAATGTATCTGGGTCTGCTGCTTGTTTCAACAGAGTGTGTTCTCCTTGCTGTCATGGCTTATGATCGTTTTGCAGCTATATGCAAACCCTTACACTACATGCAGGTCATGAATTCGAGATTATGTATTTGTCTGATTGTTGTGTCTGTAGGCTTTCCTTCCCTGACAACCCTTACCAATGCACTATTGCGACCCACTAACTTTTGTGCTCAACATGTCATCAATCATTTTGTATGTGAATTGCAGTCTTTCCTTAAACTGGCTTGCTCTGACACACAGATAAGTGAGATCTTCATGCAAGTCGTCACCTTCACTCTTGTAATCCCACCATTTGGCTTCATAGTCATGACTTATGGGAAAATAGGTCATGCGGTATTGCGTATCCGTTCATCCCAGGGTCGCAGGAAGGCCTTCTCTACATGTAGCTCCCATCTTGCTGTAGTCAGTGTCTTTTATGGGACAATTATGATCATGTACTTGATGCCTCAAGAAAAAACTATTTCTGACAAGGAAAAGATCCTATCTGTAGTCTATGGAGCTCTGACTCCTATGCTGAATCCTATAATTTATAGCCTGAAAAACAAGGATGTGAAGGGAGCTTTTTGGAAACTGATCGGACAAAAGATGACAGGATAGATTGGAGGCCCCTGTTTTGTACAATGCAGAGAAAATAGTACGTACCAACTGTTAGTAAACATTATTTCCTTCCACCTGCTTTGTATGGTCATTTCAAGCAAGATACACTTTCTAATAGCAATCAGGTCTAATTGAAAGTGGTGAAATTCCTCATGTGTGTTTATCAGAGCTTCAGCTGTGTGTCCAGTTCGGTGAGAAAAGAAAATGCTACGAACAGGTCTCGGTTGTCGGAAATGCTTTTACTTCAAACGATTACCAGCAGCATCAGCAGCAAGCCTGACATTTGATGCTGAGATACACAAAGTTGGCGTTGGGAGCGGCTGCCTCCCAACGCCATTTAAATACACGTGCCTTCAATTACAGCTGATTGCTCGCCCTTCCGGGTTATCGTGGCATCTGCCCATGCGCGACTCAGCAATCCCAGCCTAGTAGAACAGAAGGGCGGCATAATGGAAACCTCCACCCCGACCGCAGCGTGACCGGCCGCCTATCGTTACGCTAAGCACCCCTATCACCAGTGTGAACAGTATACCCAAACCAACCCACCTTGCCGCTGATTCAGGTATTGTGTATAATGTCAGGATCCACGGTCGCCACTATAGCTCGGAGTATCGAGGGGATCTTGACAGGCGGCTCCCCCTATCAGGGATTCTCCTGGAAGACATAAACGTATATGTTAACAACACATTAAGGTTCTATACATATACCCCAAGGCCCAGGTTTCCATGGATATTTTTTATGGAATCGTTTAAGCAGTCGGTTGGCTTTTAGGTTTGTGGCGGTAACCCATGAGGCATCTTCAAACGGGTACCCCTTCCATCTGACCAAATACCTTAGTTTCCCCCTACTGATTCTAGAATCTAACACCTCTTCTATCTCATAGTGATCCCCGTCTACCGGCCCTGGTTTATCTAGTTGTTCCCGGACAGACTCTACTGGTTTTAGCAGGCTACTATGGAACACAGGGTGGACCTTACCCAGTAACAGTGGTAATTTCAGTTCCACTGTAACTGGATTAATCACTTTCACAATAGAGAAGGGTCCAAGGTATTTCGGGCCCAGTTTATGACTAGGCGTTCGTAATTTTAGGTATTTTGTAGACAAATAAACCTGTTCTCCAACCATGAATGGTTTGTGGTCTGCTTTTTTCTTGTCTGCTTGGAACTTATATATTTTGGTTGCTTTATTCAACGCCTCTTTTATTTGGGGCCATATTCTCCCAATACGCGTAGCCCACACGTCAGGGGACAAAATTTCCTGGTTTGGTGAGTCCAATTCAGGGATTGCGGTAAATTCTTTACCTGAGACAACCTGGAAAGGTGTGACTCCTGTACGTCCATGGACAGCGTTATTGTATGCTATTTCTGCAAAAGGGAGTAATTTTGACCAATCCGATTGCTGATATGATACATAGCAACGTAAATATCTCTCTATCATAGCATTTGTCCTTTCTGCTGCCCCATTGGTACTAGGATGGAAGCCTGAACTTAAACCCTGTGACGACCCTATCATTCTAACGAAACTGCGCCAGAACTTTGAAGTAAACTGAACACCTCTGTCCGATATAATACATCGAGGCGCACCATGTAACCGATATATGTGCCATATGAACAATTTTGATAATTTCCGAGCAGACGGTAAACCATGGCATGGGATGAAATGGGCTTGTTTGGAGAAAAGATCAATCACAGTCCATATTACGGTATTACCATTGCTCTCTGGGAGATCCACAATAAAGTCCATGGCAATCTCCTCCCAAGGTCTGCTCGGTTCCGCCACAGATTGCAAAAGGCCGAGGGGTTTCCCCAGCCAGGGTTTAGCCATTGCACACACTTTACAGATTTTCACATAATGCTCTATCTCTTTCCTCATGTGTGGCCACCAGAATTGGCGTCTTACCAAGTGTAATGTTTTTAGGAAGCCGAAATGGCCTGCTAATTTAGTATCGTGACATCTATGTAGTACTGCATGTCGCAGTGATTTAGGAACATACAATTTGGTTCCCACCCAGGCAAGCCCGTCCCGATGGGTCACTTCAGTCACATGTTCCTTGAACCAGGCGTCCTCAGCTAACGCACGGCGTAAGTTGCTATCCCATGAGGATGACTCAGTGTGCGCCGTTCGAGCCACTTGTTGGTTTCCGGGTATCATTGCTTGTACCACCTCCTCTCTCTTGCTATCAAATTGCGGTAGTCGTGACAGGGCATCTGCCAGAAAATTCTTCCCTCCTGGAACATATTTCAGGTCAAAGTTGAATCTTTGAAAATATTGTGCCCAACGGACTTGTTTAGGTGATAGCCGTCTGGGATTCTGGAATGCTTCTAAGATTTTGTGGTCTGTCCATACTTCGAATTTAGTGCCACTTCCCTCTAACAAGTGCCACCAGGTAAGCAGTGCCCACCGCACCGCGAATGCTTCCTTTTCCCAAATGGCCCAACGTCTTTCCGTGATTATTAACTTGCGGGACGTATATGCGCACGGTTGTAACTCCCCCCCCGAAGCTTTCTGCAACAACACAGCACCGACAGCGACATCGCTCATGTCGGCTTGTACAATGAATGGTAACGCTGGATCAGGATGCCGCAGTATTGGTGCTTGTGAAAACAGGCTTTTCAACTGTTCAAAAGCTCTTTGGCAGTCTGGAGTCCACAGTAACACTTGTCCCAGCCTCGCTTTCACACCTGAATCTTTTGTGCGAAGCAAATCAGTCAAAGGGAGGGCTATCTGAGCAAATGTTGGAATGAATTGCCGATAAAAGTTCGCAAAACCAAGGAAGCTTTGTAACTGTTTTCGTGTTGTAGGTGCCTGCCACTCCAGCACCGTACTTACTTTTTTAGGGTCCATTTCCACCCCATCCCCTGAGATGCAGTATCCCAAATAATCCATCCTCGTGCAGTGAAATTCACACTTTGACAGTTTAACAAATAGTTTTGCTTGCAATAGTTTCGATAACACCTGTCGCACCAGTTCCGTATGTTCTTCCATTGTCCTGGTGTAGATTAGAATATCGTCCAGATAAACCAGGACACCTCGATACAGGTGTTCATGCAATACCTTGTTTATTACTTGCATGAAAACAGCCGGAGCACCCTGTAAGCCAAACGGCATCACCCGCAACTTGTAACTGCCTAAGGGGCAGTTGAACGTGGTCTTCCATTCGTCACCTGGTTTTATGCGCACCCTATAATAAGCCTCCCGTAAATCCAATTTAGTGAATATTCTCCCGGTTGACAAGGTGGCCAGGAGATCTTTCATTAAAGGAAGGGGGTATAAATGTTCGACACACACAGCATTTAATCCCCTGAAATCCACACATAATCTTAACCCTCCATCCTTCTTTTCCCGGAACAAAACAGGAGTGGCCATGTGTGATCTGCTGGGTTGGATGAAACCCCTAGCCAGGTTCTTATCGATATAGCGTCTCAGTTCTTCCAGTTCTGGCTTAGTCATGGCATACATGCGTGGTTTTGGCAACTTGACACCTGGCTTCAGTTCTATAGCACAGTCAGTCACCCTATGAGGGGGCAGTACCTCGCACTCCTCTTCATTAAACACGGCCGCTAGGTCTTTATATACGTCAGGGTAACCCGTCTGCGGCAGGTCGGCCAGAGTTCTCCCCTGTGCCTGCACCTGCCCAGTTCGGTCCTCCGGTTCTGGCTCCGGGCCTACACTTAACCGCAGCCTCCCGGAACCCCCCCTCCCACCAGATATTGGGCCTCCACTTGTCTAGCCACGCCAACCCCAGTATGATGGGTTCGACCATATTCTCGACAACTACAAAGTGAATTCTTTCCCAATGTTCCCCAACTTCCAACCGCACCAATTCGGTTACCCGCCTTGCGGGCTTCCCACCCAAAAGAGAGCCATCCATCTGTTCGAAACGAATAGGGCCTTGTAGCCTCCCTGTCTGCAAGCCCAACTCTACAGCAACAGCCTCCCGGATGAGACACCGGGTACACCCCGAATCTATTAGGGCATCCTGCTGGATTGCTTTTGCGGTCTGAATATGTCTCAGGGTAACCAGGATAACAAAAGGATGTACTGGGTCACTTACCATAGGATCGACTGGTGCTTCATCATCGCTGCTGTCCGATACCACCGGAACGCTCCCTTGTCCAAGAGGAGCATCCGACTCCACTTTTGTCCCTCGAGTACCCCTTGACGCCGTAGGTGTGGTTGCTCTGGACCATTCGGACGAAGAACGGGCCCGCTCATGACCTCTCCCAGTTGATGGTAGAACCCGTGCAGTGGCGGTCGGAATAGGAGGCATGGGGCAGTCAGCAGCTCAGTGGCCCAGTTGGTTACACCGGAAACAGTGGATCGAATCCCTCCCCACAGGAACAAGAGAACGAGGTGGGGAGGAGGCCACCTCCCAAGGGCTCGGTGGTTTCTCTACATCCCGCCGAGGGGAGAAAGGAATACTACTCACTCCCCGTGTACGGAACTCCCGCAGTCCAACATCTAGGTCCACTGCTGTGCTGAACCATTCCGATAGTTTAGGCGGTAGCCTTCGGTAAACACACGCCTGCCGTAGTTCTCTATCTAACCCCAGTCGGACTTGATGCACTAAAAGACATTCGGGCCATGTGCGTAGGCGACCAGCCACGGTACGGAATTCTTTGACATACTGTCTAGCGGGTCGGCCCCCTTGTTTTAGGGCTACCAACTCACTTTCAAGCAGCTGCGTTCTTGACTGGTTTTCAAATCGGCAGCGCAATGCCTCCAGGAACAGTCCCACATTTGCTAATTCCTTCGCATGGTCACTGTGCAAATCAGCGACCCAGTCCGCTGCTTCACCTGTCAGGACAGTAGTGATAGCAACCACCATGGCCAATGCGACAGGTAAAGACGACCGTAAAGGTCCATATAATTGAGTATCTGACTCAGAAACAAAGATACCCTATCTGCACTCCCATCAAATTTGGCCTGTATGGGGGGAGGGCCCCAAACTTGTTGTTGGTGTTGGCCTATGCCAGGCACCCACACAGGGGCCGGGCCCACCGACCGGGCATCCTGAGGGACTCCAACTCCTCCTTTTTGTTGATTAGTATGGCAACGTGCGCCCATCTGGCTCGGTTGCTGGGAGCCATGTCGCCGTGGGGCATCCTGGTCCTGGCCCACCCCATGAGGGACCTCCCCCACCATGGAAGGCGTAGGGCCAGAGGCTGGGGAGGGGTCTCTCCGTCCGGGTCTACCCACCCCCTTGTCAATACGAAGCTTCGGGCTCGCCAAATGGAAGCGGGTCCCAGTGCTACTCCGGGTGTCCTCTTGACCTTGCCAAGCATCCTGGCCTGGCACCCATGGCTGCCAGGAGGGAGCATCCCAGAAACTAGCCTCTCCAAACTTTTCCCGCAAAATGTCCAGGGTGGAGGCTCCCAATCCCGTGGAGTAACTCCAGTCACATTCTTCATCTTCTATCCATCTTCTCTCCCTCCACCCTTGGAAGGACGTCTCTCCCATCTGGGGCAACAGCTGTTTTGGGCCGGCAAGAGTAGAGCTCTGCCACCACTCACCCAGTTCGGGTTTCAGTCTGCTGGAAGAACCACAGTCTTTGACATCGAGGGAAGCACCCTCCCCCTGCTGCGACGGTCTCTCCTTGGGGTGCACCACCAGCAGCACCACCTCCTCCGCTACCTGGACACCCGGTATAGTCTCCACCACGGTATCCTCAGCTGTCTCCTCAGTCGCCGGTGAACCGGCCGTCGTGCCTTCTGCCATATCAAATATGGCACCGGCAGGTCAGACCAACGACGAGAAAACAATGCCGACTTTCTATCAGAGCTTCAGCTGCGTGTCTGGTCCGGTGAGAAAAGAAAACGCTACGAACAGGTCTCAGTTGTCAGAAACGCTTTTACTTCAAACGATTGCCAGCAGCGTCAGCAGCAAGCCTGACATTTGATGCTGAGATACACAAAGTCGGTGTTGGGAGCGGCTGCCTCCCAACGCCGTTTAAATACATGCGCCTTCAATTACAGCTGATTGCTCGCCCTTCCGGGTTATCGTGGCGTCTGCCCATGCGCGACTCAGCAATCCCAGCCTAGTAGAACGGAAGGGCGGCATAACAGAAACCTCCACCCCGACCGCAGCGTGACCAGCCGCCTATCATTATGCTAAGCACCCCCATCACCAGTGTGAACAGTATACCCAAGCCCCTTGCCGCTGATTCAGGTATTGTGTATAACGTCAGGATCCACGGTCGCCACTATAGCTCGGAGTGTCGAGGGGATCTCAACAGTTAGAGAAAGATTTGTGACAATCAGACATCAAGCATTTTCTTTGGCTAAAAGCCATTCTCTCCATCATAGGCAAAGAGATACCAGATGACTATGGTAATTGTTTCCTATTCATGAGAACTACAAAACTGATGTTGACGATGTCAGCGTTCCAAATTAGGCTCTCTTCCAGCGCTGACATAACAAGATGAAGCAGGAGCTTGATTTATTGCTGAGATGAACTTTTACCTAGTTTTGTGTGTGTACAGATAGGGTTTCCTGGGAGACGAGGAGGGGGGGCCACATTCCTGTGAAAAGAACATGCCGGGATGCAGAGATGGATCTGCATGTTGGCCAATGGGACGTTGGGGTTAGAGAGCGGAAGAGGAGGGGGTTGGAAGGAGGGTCCAGTTTGGCTGCAATTAGCCTCAGAAATGTCGGCTATCTCTGTTCTTAATAAAGAATGATTCATTAGAGACTGCGCTTGAAAATGAAACTTATTTTAAGACAGAACCGAAACCTGACAGACCCCTGGTATCGGGACAATCAACATCTCTTGACAAAAAGAGATGAACTAGCATGGAGGGGGACAAAGCTCTATGTCCCACAGAGTTTACACATCCTGATTCTCAAGAGGAGCCACGATGTTAAACCAGCAGGACACTTCGGGTTCCTAAAGACTCTGCACCTAGTACGGAGGCAGTTCTGGTGGCCACATATGAGAAAGGACGTAGACAGTTATGTAAAAAGCTGCACCATTTGTGCCACGATGAAGACAAGGCCAGGGTGCCCGCCTGGATTGTTGCAACCAGTAGCTGAGCCAACAAGACCATGGGAGGAGATTGCAATGGACTTTATAGTAGACCTACCGAGGAGTAGTGGAAATACAGTGATCTGGACTTATTCTCCAAACAGGCACTTCATTCCTTGTAGTGGACTGCCTTCAGCCCGTCAGTTGTCCAAACTGTTCCTGAAACACATTTACCGCCTACATGGAGTCCCCAGGAGAATCATTTCCGACAGAGGGGTCCAGTTCACAGCAAAGTTCTGGAGGGAGTTTCTACGATCCATAGGTTCATCCCAAGGGCTCAGCTCAGCATTTCACCCGAGTACCAATGGGGGGACAGAAAGACTGAACGCTATGATAGAACAGTATTTAAGATGCTACATCGACTACCAGCAGTCCAATTGGGCAGACCTCCTATCTTTTGCGGAGGTTGCATATAATAATGCTGTCCACAGCAGCACGGGGCTAACCCCGTTCAAAATAGTGAGTGGCATGGATTTTGTTCCCATGCCAGAATACCCGAGGGAGCCCCCTTCCTCAGTCAGTTTGACCGACTGGATGGCAATGTTGAGACAAACTTGGGAAAATGTTAAGAGGGCGCTGGCAAAGGCGGCTCAATCTTATAAGGACCAAGCAGACAAGCACCGAACTCCCCAAAGACCATTTCAGCTGGGAGAGAAAGTTTACCTCTCCACCAAGTACTTGAGACTTAGACTCCCGAGCAGGAAATTGGGCCCAAAATTTATAGGACCATTTCCTATAATAAAAATAATCAACCCCGTTACAGTGCAATTGCAGTTGCCACGGCTTTTGGGGAAAATTCACCCCGTTTTTCACAGTAGCCTTCTAAAACCTGTAGTGGGGTCTACTTTAAGGCCAACACCACGTGAACCCCCTGGGCCCCTGGTTGTTGGGGGCCAAACGCACTATGAAGTGCAGCGGATTCTCGATTCAAGATGGCACAGGGGGCGCCTTCAGTACTTAATTAAATGGAAGGGTTACCCATTGTCAGAGGCTTCCTGGGTGAAGAGCGCAAACATCCAAGCTGATCGCCTTATAGCAAGATTCCATGCAGACCACCCGGGGAAGCCGGGGGGGGGTGCACAGTCAGGGAGGGACTAATGAGACTAATCTTAATGTGTTTTCCCTATGGGATAGGTGATGTCGCAGAAGTGAAGGGAGAGGGGCCGGATGTCAGCGTTCCAAATTAGGCTCTCTTCCAGCGCTGACATAACAAGATGAAGCAGGAGCTTGATTTATTGCTGAGATGAACTTTTACCTAGTTTTGTGTGTGTACAGATAGGGTTTCCTGGGAGACGAGGAGGGGGGGCCACATTCCTGTGAAAAGAACATGCCGGGATGCAGAGATGGATCTGCATGTTGGCCAATGGGACGTTGGGGTTAGAGAGCGGAAGAGGAGGGGGTTGGAAGGAGGGGCCAGTTTGGCTGCAATTAGCCTCAGAAATGTCGGCTATCTCTGTTCTTAATAAAGAATGATTCATTAGAGACTGCGCTTGAAAATGAAACTTATTTTAAGACAGAACCGAAACCTGACAGACGAATTGTGTTCTTGAATTAGGCTTCCCTCAATGATTTTGGATCTGTTTCAGTTTTTTGTTGGTGGTGGGGGACATTTGTTCTTAGTTATCATCAACACTACAAATGGTTTAATAGTGGAGATGGTTAAACAGATTGATATGAATCATATGAACCATTAAACAGACTGGTAAACCATGCAATTAGGAAATTAATTGTGATCAATCAGAGATGTCTTCAAAGATCTTCAGTCTAGAATATATATTACCCCAATTAATTATTTTTGAACACATTTTTTTCATGAAGTGGAAATGGAAAATAGCAGCAAACAAATTGACCTTGTATATACCATGAGATACTTGGAAAGGATAGGAAATGATTAACTCCACTTCTTCCACCCAAGACCAAGGCCTTAGACATTGATCTCTATATTGATCCTGGGCTGAATCCATATTAGAATTATACATACATGTTCATACCTTTACTAATCCTAAAAATTAATAAGTAGATATATATTCCCATAGTAAATGACTTGAGCAATAAAGAACCATCTGACAAAACAGGAAAGGACTATTAATAACTGCCACCCCCCTAATACCTGCTAGGAATTGTCAAACCATCTTCTGTGACTAGAATGATACCTTACAGTAAAGTTAAGAACTGTCCTTGGTCAATGAAATTAGAGTTGATAGGAAAGGGATTTATCATAGATGATATCCCTGGAGGACAAGAATGATTACAAAATTCTCTACAAGATTGAATGCCTAGAGGCAGCCTCTGCTGAAGTAAATTTATCAATCTCGTGATGTCCATAAATCTAGTTGCCTCATTCTGAATTGCTGCTGTGTAATTGTCTTCCAGCAATACACCCAACTGCTACTCAAACCAATGATCATTTTAATGAACGATATGAAATATGCCATCATCTGCCAACAATGTCCCCCTGGATTCTACATAGGATGAACGGGCAAAAGAATCCATGGACACAAGTTGGACATCAAGACTCAAGGACAAAGTAGTATCAGAGCACTTCATCTTACAAGGATACTCTGCTGCAGATCAGAAAGTGATCATTGGCAAACTTACGTGAAAACATTTCAGGCTATCTTAAAGGATCTCAAACAAACATACTGGGGTTTTAACACATTACATTTCTTGATAAATCCTTGTAATTGGCCTGCATCTATATAACCAACCTGTCAGCCTCTCCCTTTCCTCTTCCAATTTAAACCTACATCAATCTAGCCAATTTGTTAGTTGAAAGAGGTGATACCAGACTCCTTCACAATATGTTTTATTAAACATATTGTAATTGTTTAATCTGCAACACAATTAATTCCATGTAGCCCTTGACTTATGACTGGCTGTTCAGCGACCATTTAAAATTATGGCAATGAACAAAGGGACATTGACCCCTGCCCAAAGTTACAGTTGTTGCAGAGCCCTCCCCTACTCACATGAACAAAATCCTTGCTCTTGCCAATCTGCCCACCATTAAAACTGCAGGAATCTCCCCACCCATCTACCCCTCTCTCTTCCCACTGAGTCCCTGCAGGCCTTGGGCCTGCTTCCCATCCCACTGGATTTCACACCCTCTTCCTCACCCCTGTCATATAGTAGATCAGTCACTTATCTTTTTGATAGATCCTCAAGAGGCAGCCATTCCACTGCTTGGCCTTCCTATACCATAGAGGTAGTGTGGCATTGTCTTGGAAGTGGGCACTATTTTAGGAGTAGCCACTATGAATTCTAGCCACTCTGAAATGGCACCTACTTTTGGGACTGTGTCATACAGCCTCCAGGGAGGCTGCGTGGTGGAGCGGACTGCTCTCCTTGTCAAACATGATCTCTGAGATCATAAATAAGATCACATTTGAGAAGGATATTCAAAAATTTACCCTCCTGTAGGCTGTATGGCACTGTTCCAGAAGTGAGCGCCATTTACTATAGATTTAGTCTGTTGAGATTTTGTCCAATAGGTGTAAGCAAATAAAGAATTGGACTTGACTGAATCTGATTATCTCATCTCTGGCTTGGATCTGACATCTGTACTGTTGTTTAAAATATGTCTATCCTAAGTAAAGCTTCTGGAAAACCATTTTGATCCCCTAGTTCAGTGATGGCTAACCTTTTTGCCATCACGTGCCAAAAGAGGGGGGAGGCGGGAGGGGTCATGCGCATGAGTGCCCATACCCATAATTCAATGTGCCCTGCCCCCCGTGCATGCGCCCGTGACCGCCCATGCTCCCCTCTGTTTGGCACACAATGGCACGGTGAGCCAGGTAGGCCCGTTTTTCACCCTCCCCAGGCTCCAGCGGCTTTCTAGGAGCCTGGGGAGGGCCAAAATGGCCTTCCCCAACCCCCCAGAGGCCATAAACGGCCCGTTTCCCGATTTCTGGTGAACTCGGATGGCCCAAAAATCAGTTGGCTGGCACACGCATTCGTGCTGGAACTGAGTAGGGCAATGCTCATGAGCCCACAGATATGGCTCCACATGCCACAGGTGGCACGCATGCCATAGATTCGCCATCAGGGCCCTAGTTGTTCTTGTTGATGATGATGTTGAGATCTACTACTACTATTTTGCCAGCTTGCCACAAATGAGGAACTTAGCTGGTGAAATTTCTGCCTTTTGACATGCCCTTGAAAGATCAAAATATATTTGCAACTGGTAACAATTTCTTAGCTGTCACTCTATTAGTCCAATTTGCCAGCAGCTGATATCAGGTGAGATTGAAGTACCTGTTGTTTTAAACTCCCAAGATATCTCTCTCTCTCTCTCTCTCTCTCTCTCTCTCTCTCTCTCTCTCTCTCTCTCTCTCTCTCTCTCTCTCTCTCATCTACCTTACTACTTACCTATCTACCTATATCTACTATCTATCTATCTATCTATCTATCTATCTATCTATCTATCTATCTATCATCTATTTATTTGCCACCCGTCTTGCTGTTGTGTGACTCTGAACAGTTTACAATCTGATAAAACTATAGTATAAAAATTAAAATGGTAGAACAATAAATACATTAAATTATCGAGGAATAATTAAAATAGTGTGGGGTATACAATAGAATAGAGGTTTAATCCAGTAACACCTCCAGGATGACATGTTCCTATCTGGGCCTCAGGTTTTAAGGCCTTTACGGAGGGCTAAGAGGGTGGGGGCATGTAATTCCAGAGGGTGGGAGCCATGGTAGAAAAGGCTTTTCTCCTGGACCCTGCTGAAATTCTTTGGCCAATAGGATCCATCGCATGCCCCTTCTGCCAGTGTAACTGGTGCGGGGCGATCCCTTTGGAAGAAGATTCTTCCTCAGATAACCTGGACCCATTTCATTTCTTGTGATAGACAAAGATAAGAGAAAAATGTGTACTGATATAAATGGTTTACTCACTTATAAAGAAGGCATTTTCCCAATGATGACTTAACTTGCAAAAATCATGTTTAAATGAATGTTAAATCATTGAGTATGTTTCGAATATGAGCCCAGGTACATTTAAGAACAGTTTATCCTTCTGGGCAGGGAAATAAAGTAAAACCCTCAGTTCAATGGACCTTGCACTGTTAAAAATGTATAAGGAATATTAATCACATATCAAAATGTTGGAAGTGTGAAAAAGAACTTTTACTGTATTATGTATGGTGGGCCTGTGAAAAAGCAAAGACATTTTGGCTACAAATCCATACAAAGATACAAGATTACTTATGTACAAGGATGAAAGCATAATGAAATGCCCATAGTTTTAAAAAAATGGGATATAAAATTGATGGAGCTTGTGGAAATGGCAAAGCTAACAGTTTGGTCAAGGAAAAAAGAGAAATCCTTTTTTTGAAGGACTAACCTATATGTGCTTTTTTCAACAAAGCCTGAATTATGATTTATGGATTTAGGAACTACAAAGGAGTAAAAGGGAAGGGAATTACTAAGTAAGATGGTAATTTCGTATAGAAAGAAAGGCAGAAATCATAATTTTAAATGTCCTCCTCCTCCGTTTAGTTCTTAAAACTTTTATTGTATTGAACATTCTAATAATAAATAAATAAATGTCAATGGACCTCTCCAAAGAAGGAAGAGACATAAAGGTTTATTCATGTCAAACTTTGATTCTGTGTCTTATGCCTATCACATTGCTACCTGTAGATACAAGATAAATAGGAGCAGTTTTACACAGGTCCTAAAGCTCAGGAAAGTGTATAACAGCAAATAATCCTGGAGAGTAAAGAAATTCTTTATGGAGTTCGATTAGAGTCCAGATCATAAATCACTTCTGGGCCAACCCTTCTTACTCCAGGTGGACCATCAGCAGTAAGAGTGCTTGTGACTCACTAAGGAATAGCTGGGATCAAAATCATCATCTCCTTTTTCTAGAAATGCAGAGAGCTTTTGTTGTGGCAGGAACGAAGAATGGATTCATGTAAGTATTTTCCTCCCCATAAATCTATTTTCAAAATATCTGCTATAGTGAATATCGATATCCATTTTTTTTCTTTAAGTAGTGTTTTTCCTTTAAAACTGATACTGCTGCTCAGCAAACATATTTGTGTATCAGTCCTAATCTTCTACTTCTTCAAAAGTGTTTTGGATTAAATTGCACATATTATAGAAGAACTGAATCTCATTTCAGGGCACCTTTGCTGAAACTAATATTAGGTAAATGATTCTACATTTGCAACAGAAATGTGAAAGCCTACAACTACAAACCTATAAGCCCCATATTGTTGAATATGAGATTCTTTTTAAATAAATGAATTTTTATAATTACAGCATAATTGCCACTTTGGCTTGCATTTTATTAAGTTTTGAATATCATTTATTTATAAACTTTCTGTTTATACCCTTTGGCAAATGTTCCCTAAGAAGTAACCACTTATAACCTTAAACTTGGAGTTGGGGACAGCCAGTAACTTAACAGAAGACAAGGACAAGGCCACCCAACTTCTTTACAAACAAATAACCAGACTGCAACACAACAGATTCTTTTCCAACCCTGGAAAGGTGACATCCTGCACCATGGCCTGAAGACAGCAGGTAAGCTTAGGAAAAGGAGGCAAACCGTATATTGCAAAGAAATACAATCCTATCCTTAATGTATTAACTCAGTTCATGAATTTTTCATCACGTTTTTGCACCACCTAAGATTCAGATTGAGTGGAGGTCAAGCACAGGTCTTCTCTGCTGAACTCTTCAGATTTGGGAAGAGGTTATAAGATCTATGACATTTGTGGCAAAGCTAATGAAGGATGCTTCAAATCACTTCTCACTCCACTTTGTAGATTTTGCTGAGGGAGAGCATCCCTCTGTCTGACTCCTGAGTAGATTTTTTTTCACGGAAGAATGAATATTGAGGTGATTCCATAGCATTTGTCCTTCCAACGTTCTACTGGCCAGGGAGAACCACCCATGTTTGCATCCCCTGAACTCCATGACAGAATGATTTTTAACTTCAATTCAACTCATAGAAATTGCGATTTATTTATCACTTTCACATTATCACACATTTATCACTTCAAAACCTTTAAAATGATTAAACCAGCATTCTCTTGAAATGTATGGTAAATGTATATCATAGATGACCTCTCTTAAGGCAGTATCCAATTTCATGGGTCTATGAAGTTTAAGGCAATAATTATAAGTGGGTGACGCCCGACTCATGATGGTATCATGCGTCCATGAATATTTGTCACCAGTTTTCTCTGGTTTGTTTTTATCGCAAGCTCAGTGATTTTTCAGATGTCTCCTATCCAAGTACTATCAGGATCTGCTTATTTTATATTCTCAGTCCAACCCAGCCTGAGCCTGAGCTATATTTTCAGAATATACTACTCTCTTACTATTCTTCAGGATTGTTCTAATTAGGAAACATATTTAACTAAGACCCAAGAGTTGATCAGACTGGGATATTGACCTGGATTAGAGTTTTACTTACTTGTATTGATCAATAGATCTACAGTTTCACTGAGTAATTTAGAGTATTTTACCCAGATCTAAAGTAAACTCTAAATTCAACATGTATTGTATTATATGCATCCATTGCACTCACTATTTTCTTTAACAAAGAGACATCCACATCCACAAATATGCATAGCGTTATCTAATAAGTACTATAAATACATATATTAGATATCTTCCTTGTGGTCTAGATTTTTTGTTGTTGTTGGAGTATTGTATCAATGAACTAATAACAGTTTATATATAACATGCACTGTGAATAATGGGGAGTTTGATGGCAACCTATGGCCATATTTATTTGCAATCACTGAATAAAAAGAAAAAGAAAAAGAAAATGCCCACCACTTTTAGAGATTATCAATTATCTTAATTTCTTCTACCATTACCTGTAAAGAGTATTCATTTTCCACCCCACAGGAGACAGAAAATATCTAAAGCTACTATGGGATCAACAAATGAAACAGTGGCAATAGTATTCATCTTAATTGGATTATCTGACCAACCCAGAGCCCAGGTTATCTTCTTTTGGTTCCTGTTGATGGTGTATCTTGTTAGTCTTCTTGGCAATGGCCTCATCATCACATTAATTATTGTGGACCCCCAACTTCATACCCCTATGTATTTTTTTATTTGTGTCCTCTCCTTGATAGACTTCATACTCATCAACAATGTAGTTCCCGAAGTTCTCATCAACTGCTTCATTTACAGGCCCACTATTTCGTTCTCCAGATGTTTGTCTCAAATGTACCTGGGTCTGCTGCTTGTTTCAACAGAGTGTGTTCTCCTTGCAGTCATGGCTTATGATCGCTTTGCAGCTATATGCCAACCCTTACACTACATGCAGGTCATGAGTTGGAGTTTATGCAATTCGCTGGTAGCTACATCAGTGACCCTTGCTTTCACGTTTACCTTGATCAATGGGCTTTTGCAGCCCACTGACTTCTGTGGCCATCGCATTATCAACCATTTTGTCTGTGAGCTACAATCTTTTGTCAAACTGGGTTGTTCCAACTCACATATCAGTGAGGTCTTGATGAATGTTTCCAGCCTCTTTCTCTTAATCCCTCCCTTTGGCTTCATAGTTGTGACATATGGTCGCATAGGCCGGGCTGTAATGCACATTCGCTCAAATCAGGGTTACAAAAAGGCCCTTTCCACTTGCAGCTCACACCTTGCTGTTGTCAGCGTCTTTTACGGGACAATCATCATAATGTACATGGTGCCGGAAAGAGAGTCCGTTTCTGACAAGGGAAAGATCCTATCTATAGTCTATGGAGCTCTGACCCCTATGCTGAATCCTGTAATTTACAGCCTAAGAAACAGGGATGTGAAAGGAGCTTTTTGGAAACTGTTTGGAAAAAAGATATCAAATTAAATCAGTGTTCATCTCTGTCTATTACCCAGAGGCACCTGCAGCTGGCAGTTATTCATAACTATTTATTATAGGTACTAAAAATTAGCTTTTCCCCATTATCACTGCATGGTATTTCAGCCATGGAACAATAATCTACACAGCACTCATATCTGGGTGAAAACAGTAAATCTCCCCTCTCAATCAGGAACATATCCCATTTTCATAGTTGAGAATGGGGTCTTCTGCCTATTTATATATAGTAGATTCTCTACCAGTTTTGGTAGGGATTCGAGTTTTTTTCTTGGTGATTCCTTGATTAGAGCATTGTAAATCTAATAAAGTTCAGGCAATACCTATTTTGACATCTGGTGCACCATTTAAACAGTGATGGAATTACATATCTAAATTGGTGTGGTGGGGAAAAAACCCGCTAGTTAAATATGAGGTGCTACAAGATACAAAGAAAAGAGGAGGATTGAGTTTATCTGATTTGTTGCTGTATTTTGCAGCTCATTGTTTGGTTTGGAGGAGAAATGTTGCTGAGAAATAGGATGTTTGTAGAGTAAGAGGGATATGATCTGAGATATGAGTGGCATGGAGATTTGTGATACAATAAAGTCAAAGTTAATGTGGATTTTAAAAATTATTCTGTTATATTGAGAAAATGAAATACATAGAAATCCAGGTTGTGCCCAAAAACATCTGTGTGGCTCTCAGTACAAGAAGCATTTTAAAAATAAGAAATAATAAGCAAACACAAATGGCTGACTTATTGTGAGATATCAGAATTTTGTCAAGGGGAATGTAAAATAAAATCAAAAGAAGAACTTGTAATAGTGGGATATAGTCGTCAATGCTTCTTTTATTTACAATTACTACAAAGATTTAAAATAACCAAATAATTATGGTTTTGAATGTTCTAAGACTGAGTTTGAAGTGGAATTCTGTAGAAAGGATGATCATGTATTTGTATGTATGTATGAACTATTATTAAAATTTGAAAGAGAAGAACAAGTGAAAAAATGTATGATAAAATGGGTTAAATTTTGGTTATACAGATGGCTAAAAGGACTGAAATTTGCATTGTTACAATCTTTAAAAGAACTTTAATACAATGATATACCATGTATATATCATGAGATAATTGTCTAGAATACATAAAGGCAGATCAAATTTATGTTGGAAATGTGAACAAGAAGAAACATTTTATCATGTTAGGTGGACAGGTAAAAAAGCTAAAAATTTCTGGATTCAAATATATATACCAATTCAGAGGATATTTAGAATTAATTAAAAAAATGAAACCAGAGGGGTTTTGGGGGGAGGGGGGCTGTAAAAAGGTTGTAAGAATTTGTTTTTGTATCTGATAACTATTTAAACCTTAAACGCTAAAAAACCTGGCACGTAATCAAGCTTCCAACATGCAGTCTCCTCATCCTATCCAAACATTCCTGGGGAAAAACTTCCCTACCATGAGGCCTTTTGCAGAGGCATGGTTGAGAGCGTTTTAAGAAATTGCATCATTGTTTGGTTTGATGGCAGCAGTGTTTCAAATAGAAAGTCCATAGAGAGAGTGGTGAGGACAGCCGAGAAGATTATAGGAAGCTCATTTCCTGTTATTTAGGATACTGCTTATAAGCGCTATGTGCTCAGAGCTCGAAGCATTGTTAGAGACCCACACACACCCACTTCACAATGTGTTTCTGTTGTTCCCCTCTGGAAGGAGGTTTCGAAGTATTTCTAGCAGGACTACCAGATTCTGTAACAGCTTTGTTCCCTATGCCATCCATCTAGCAAACTCGCAAGATTTGTTTTTCTCGCCATGTACATGTATACATTCGAACTAGACTATGTTGTTTCTCCAGGTCATATAATATATGTGGGTATAGGCATAGGTTTGTTTGTTTGTTTGTTTACTTATTTTGTTATGTTTATACAGTATATATTGGAGGTGGAGACCCTTTGAGAGCTACATGCAACAAAATTTCATTTTAATAATCATTTATGCCAATTAATATACATTCAAAGTAACAACAAAGTTATTCTAAGTTTAAGTCTTTTTGAAAGTTAGAGGGTAGAGGCCTACCAAACTGTACAGCAGGGCCTGCCATGGAAAAACACTTTCTAGATCCTATAAGGTGATAATGCTTAAGGACTAGGAATGTGCACACTCTATCTAACCTTATAGGAGAGACGGATAAATGTCCTTAGTGAAAGATGGTCCTTCAGATAACCTGGCCCTGAGCCATATTAGGCTTTAAAGGTGATGATCTGGAAAAAAAAAAACAAGAAGCAAGTGCAGCTTGTGCAACAGAGGTGTTATGTGGATAAACCTACAGACATCCATTACTGTGCATACTACATCATTCTTATACAGTATACTGTAGTTTACATTGCCATATCTGATGACCTAAGTCAGGGGTGTCAAACTCAATTTTATTGAGGGCCGCATCAGGGTTGTGTTTCATCTCGGGTGGGTGGGCGTGGCTAAGGTGGGTGGGCGTGGCTAGGGTGGGCGTGACCAGCTCGGGGATGCTTGTGGTGCCTGAGCACTCTGCCAGAGAAAACGGGCTCCCAAGCTCTGTTTTTGGCTGCAATGGCCTCCTGCAACCCTCTGCCAACGAAAACAGAGCTCGGGAGGGCCCTTCCGAGCTTGGTTTTCACTGGCAGAGGCACTGTGGGCTGTTTCCAGGGTGGCCCTGCGGGCCAGATCTAAGCACCCCGCAGGCCTTGAGTTTGACCCCTGACCTAAGTGAGGTTATTGCTATCCTCTCATGGTCCTGGAGGCTGTGAAGGCTTGGATGGGGGACAAGTGGCTTTGACTGAACCTTGGTAAGACCAAATGGCTTTGAGTGTATGGAGGTATGGGATTAAGGACTTTAGTATCTTTAGTTCTGGGTTGGGTTAGACTACCCCAGACAGACCTAGTATGCAACTTGGAGTGCTCCTGGACTTGTGACTCCTGCTGAAAGAACAGGTAGCAGTCATGGCTAGGAGAACCTTTGTCCAACCATGTGCTGTGTGCCAGTTGTGTCCTTTCCTGGATCGGGAGTCCCTACACTCAGTCAATCAAGCCTTGGTCATATCACGCTTGGCCTATTGCAACACAGTCTACATAGGGCGATCTTTGAAGAATATTTACAAATTATAGCTGGTGCAGATGGCAGCCATGCAGACAGTTTTTGAGTCCCCTAGGGCAGTGATGGCTAACCTTTTTGCCATCACGTGCCAGGAGAGGAGGGGGCGGGGGAAGGTCGCGTGCGCACGTGCCCACGCGCATGTGTGCGCAACCCACTCCCCTCCCCCCCCCACTCCTGGCACATGATGGCCTGGTAGGCCCATTTTTCTTTCTTACCTGGTTCCAGATCCTCTCTGTGTATCTGGGAACGGCGAAAACAGCCTTTCCCACTCCCTTGGAGGCCCTACGGAGGCTGAAAAAGCCCATTTCCCAACTCCCGGTGGGACAGGAAGTGACATTTTTTGCTGTCCCCAGCCTCCAGAACCTCTCTAGGAGTCTCTAGGACCCTCTCTAGGAGTCTGTAGGAGCCTCTCTAGGAGTCTCTGGAGGCTGGGGACAGGAAAAAACGTCTGGAGTGGGGAAATGGGCCCTTTGAGCCTCCATAGGGCCTCCAAGGAAGTGGGAAAGGCTGTTTTCGCCGTTCCCAGATACACAGAGAGGATCTGGAGCCAGGTAAGAAAAAAAAACGGGCCTTCCCCACCCCCCCCAGGCCCTCCAGAGGCAGGAAACAGCCTGTTTCCCTACTTCTGGTCGGGCCAGAAGGCCCGAAAATCAGCTGGCTGGTGCACGCATGCGCCCCAGAGCTGAGCTGGCGTGCCCACTAATATGGCTCCGTGTGCCACCTGTGGCACACGTGCCATAGGTTCGCCATCACAGCCCTAGGGTGATCCATGTTGCTCTGCAGACTGCATTATTGCATTTGCTTCCAGGTCCAATTCAAGGTGTTGAATTATCATCTTAAAGCCCCTCATGGCATGGAACTAATTTTCCTGAGGAACCATCTCAGCACAATGGGATTGGCCCACTACAACTGTGTTGGCAGAAAGGCCATGCTATGGACCCCATCAGTTAATAAATTCCAGCTGATGGGGTCCAGGATAATAGTCTTTTCTGCTGTGGTTCCCATCATCTGGAATATTGTACCCCCCTTTTCGCCTTCCAACCCAATGGAGGTATCATTTTATAGGTGGTTAATGGACTAAAATAAGATCCAATCTCCTTCCTGTGTGTATCTTGATTCTTTCCATTTTGTCAATTTTAAGCAATTTTAGTGTTAATATTTACTGTTTTAATGTTTCATCTTATTTGTATGATTGTAGGCCACTCAGAGTTGCCTCTAGGCAAGATAGGTGGCATATAAATTTAATAAATAAATAAAATTCTGACTACTTGAAGTTTCTGGGTGCCCTTCAAGGGCAGCCCCATGTAGGGTGCATTGCAGCAATCCAAAGGGGGAGTTATCATGGGAGAGACCTTGCAGTCTAGGAAGGGATGCAATTGGTACATTAGATGAATCAATGCAAAGCCCCACCCTAGCCATGGATGCTAGCTGCTCCTTAAGCAGCAGTCTTGAGTTCAGAAGGAGCCCCCAATTGTGTGCCAGCTCAATCCAAGGAAGTGTCCCACTCTCCAGTGTCAAGGATGGAATATCATCTGAGTCCGTGTGGTCTTCCAGGGTTGAGTCAAAGCCAAGTCCTCCCCATCCAGACCTTTGTTCTTTACTCTTGCCCTGCAACTGAAAGATATTGTAGAACTTGAAGGGCAGGAGAACATGATTCATTTTAATGATTCAAAAAATAACAAAATATATTTATCTCCGAATTGCCTAACTAAAGCAGTGTAATTCTGCACTACTCCACTGCCTCTGTAGTGGCTACCTTTAAAATTGATCAGAACATTGCTCGCAATCAAATTCCAAAATCTGGGATTTCAAATAGGACACAACTGTTCAGAAGGTTCTGAGGCAGCTTTTCACATAATGGACTTTGTTTGGCGGGGCTGGGATTTTAGAATAGGGACCCCCAATCTCAACCTCAGAATGTTGCATGTTAAAGCTGTAGGTCAGCAGTACAATATACACCCGGTCCAAATGAGTGGTCAGGACACTGAAGGGCAGCGTGACTTTCTTCTGGAATGGGAGAGGAACATGGCGTAGCAGCTAGACTGGGATGGTTTACTCCAGTAGTGGGTTTCAAAAATTTTTACTATTGGTTCTGTGGGCATGACTTGGTGGGCATGACTTGGTGGGTGTGGCAGGGGAAGGGTACTGTAAAATCTCCATTCCCACCCCACTCCAGGAGAAGGTTACTGCAAAATCCCCATTTCCTCCCGATCAGCTGGGACTTGGGAGGCAGAGAATAGATGGGGGTGGGGCCAGTTAGAATTTTTACTACCAGTTCTCCGAACTACTCAAAATTTCCGCTATCGGTTCTCCAGAACTGGTCAGAACCTGCTGAAACCCACCTCTGGTTTACTCTGAGGAATTCAGAGTAAAAAGAAATGACAAACAGGCCATCCATTATGGTCTGCAAGCTGTTTTGGTTCTCTGTCTAGTAGTTGGAAATCCAGATTAGAATGAAGCTCTATAATCATTCTCATTTAAGAAAGCCTGAGAATAGAAGGAAAGGGAGGAAAAATGAGACAGAGAGAAAAAGTTAATTTTAACATTAACATACAGTAGTATTGTTTTGAGAGCTTTTACATTATTTGTATACCTCCTATGACAAATCCAGAGTACTCATTGCCTTGAGTGAGAATGGCCCATTAGCCACTTCCAATGAAAATATCCACAAGCCGCTATTACTTGTGCTGAGGCACCCTGAGAATAGCTTTAAGCAGTGGTTCTGTAAGTGATGTTTTCCCTCATGCCATCCAACCTTCAGACCAGTAGTGGGTTTCAATTTCATTTGCTTCTGGTTCGCTCATGGGCACGCCTGCATATGCCGTTTCTGCGCATGCACAGAGACGTCCAGGCAGGTGACCGGAGCTTCCTGCCACTGCTACCAGTTTGCCTGATCCAGGGTGGACCAGTAACAACCCACCACTGCTTCAGACTCTATTAAGAGAAAATTGATGTGAATAAGGGAAAGAGTCTGAAATGAAGGATTCCATGACAGCGAAGGTGTGTCTCCCATTGGTTCTGCCAGCTTCCTGTGGGACCGCCCCTTTCTATGTGGTCATTAAACTATTCTCCCACCACTGGATTTTCATTTGGTTGTGAAGCACACTAGAACACTGCCTTTTACAGCCATTTTATACTATAAATGTTGTCAGTCTCTGAGAAACTAAAAAATATTGGTTTTGCTGTAAAGCTGCTTTTTTGGAAAAGAATGGCACAGTTGAATTTAAATAATGAAATAATTTATCTTTTCGACTTTAAACTTAATGGGCAGGAAATTCCCTTGAAATTCAATTAAAGACCTGCCCTTTTTATCTCGACCTTCTTCCAGCAGAAATGGCATTTATAAATGGCACTGAGGAAAAGATAAGAATGAAAAAAAAAAAAAACCTTTATCTCATGGAACTGGCAATGTTGTTCTCAATGCCAAGGCAAAAAATAGATCTAAGACACTATCCTTCTGCTAATATTTTTCCCCTTTAAGTGCTTGTTTTTCTTTTTGAGCTGTGGCTTAGAAATAAAAGCAACCACAATGAGGAACACTATGCTTAGCAAAAATACATGATGCAAAGATAGTATGACTGGATGATGCTAGAAACCTTCAGACCACAAATCTGGATCTAAACTTCATCAAATCCCCAGTTTCTTTGA
Organism: Pantherophis guttatus; assembly: GCF_059756535.1. Taxonomy (NCBI): domain Eukaryota; kingdom Metazoa; phylum Chordata; class Lepidosauria; order Squamata; family Colubridae; genus Pantherophis; species Pantherophis guttatus. The sequence continues at coordinate 123,072,402 of NC_142064.1, read as the reverse complement.
AACCAAACAGCACCATTTTTCCCACTTCGCTTTTCACAATTGCTTTGGAAGACATTAAAAAAAATATTTGACCATTTATCACTGGAAGAACACTGGGTAAGCAAAAGTTCAGAGATAAAAAGACAAATACAGAAGATAATTTAAGTGGGTAAGTTGTTCTCTGTTCTCTGTTTGTATTTGTAAAATAAATTGTGAATTCATGGACTCCTTGATCTAGACAGGAGGCTTTGAAGCCATGTCTTCAGAAGGAGCTTTGCTTGCTGGCAAACATATGCAGTTGCTATGAAGTGAGCACAAGGAACATATGTCAAACTCCATCATATCTGTATGTGATGGTGGGGTTTGTGGGTCTGTATTTGTGTGCGCATACATCTACAGACATAGCAGGACTATCTCTTATGTTTGCCACTAAAGGATCTGAGAAAGAAATAGGGTGAATGACTTTTAAATTATGCATCTGAACAAAGGCTAATTCAAAAAGATAAGAAGGGACAGAAAAAGGAAGTCTAGATGTAGATTTTAATTAAACAGAAGACTGAGGGGAAAAAAAGGAATGAGAATGGAACTGCTACTGAAATGAATTGTGTTGTCTTCTGGTAATTCTAACGTTTATTTTTCTGATAAGGCTGAACTTGTTGCAAGCATCTCTTCTCTCTCTACTCTCTTTACCTTTCATTGCAAGAATGTTTTTCTTTTTGTGAGATTTAGTTGTCTAACCAACCTCCATTCTCAATCTTAATCTTTTATGGCATATGACAGCCCAAGGAGGAGACCAAGAATTTGATTTATAACCTCTCCTTTGGATTCTAGTACAGCACAAAAAAAGTGTCCTGAATAGTTTGTGAATGGACTACCTAGAATATAGTTATTTTTTTCTAATAAAAGCATCAACCTATTTTCTATTCTGAATAGTAACATAATTTTCTGCAATCTTTCCAACCCCCCAAAGAATGAATTGTGCCATTAAGTGAAATTCTGATCATCCTTTAACTCACAATAATTCCAAAGTATTATCGTTAAAATATCAGTGCACTGTTTATAGCATAATAAAGCAAAGAAAAACAAAGCTAAGGTTGATATCTTAATAGAGATACCTCAGGTTTAGTAACAACAAACTCTACTTGCTTACAATGTACCCTGAGTGCCACTCCTTTTTTTGGCTCTGTCAGATCCAACAAAGAAAGGATAGTATTCTTGAGATCAGCACTGATTTTACTTTGCTTTGTGAATTATCTAAACATTACCTCATTGCTTCTAATGAGTTAACTCAGGACATTTTTGTTCAGTTTCTACTGATCTACTGGTAAATTATGGGTGGGATTGAAGCTACGGCTGCCAGTTTACTGCTTTCATTACTTCTGGAAATAGATTTCTTATCTGGGGTTGCATTTGAATACCTACCTATGAGACAGAATGTAGCTTACTGAGTTTTGGCTAAGCATTTTATGCGGTCACTGCAGTTTGCAAACAACATGTACTTTAATGCAGTGTGTGAAGCTACCCATGTGAGAATCCAACAATTGTATTCAATAAATCATGGTTAGAACAAATTCTGTCTAAGCATGATGTGCAAAGTAGTTTTCAAACAGTTTTTATTGCATTTTTATTTTTTCTATACAGTTTTGGCAATCTAAACATTTAAAGTGAAGATATTGCATCTCTTTTGAATGTTGTCAGTAATCAACCACTCATTCTTTCCTGCAGGGGAGGAAATGAGAGGAATTATGATAGGAACTTCAAATGACTCACTGGTGACCAAATTCATCCTGATCGGATTATCAGAATATCCCAAAACTCAGATTATTCTCTTTTGGTTCCTCTTGATGGTGTATCTCATTAGCTTTCTTGGCAATGGACTCATCATCATGTTGATCATTGCTGACCCCCGACTTCATACCCCCATGTATTTCTTCATTTGTGTCCTTTCCACAATAGACTTTATTCTTACCAACAATGCAGTTCCTGAGATTTTAGTGAACTGCTTCATCTACAGGCCCACAATTTCTTTCTCTAGATGTTTGGTCCAAATGTATATAGGTGTATTTCTGGTTGTAACAGAGTGCATCATTTTGGCAGTCATGGCATATGATCGCTTGGCAGCTGTATGCCAGCCGTTATACTACACGCAGATCATGAGTTGGAAATTATGCTTTTATCTAGTAGCCATGACAGTGGCCTTTTCCTTCATGATGACAGTGGTCATGATGTCCTTGCAGCCCACTGACTTCTGTGGCCATCACACCATCAACCATTTTGCGTGTGAACTGCAATCTTTACTCAAACTGGCTTGTTCCAACAGAGTCAGTGAGCTCTTTATGCATATCTCCAGCTTCTTTCTGGTATTCCCTCCCTTTGGCTTCATAGTTGTGACATACATCCGCATAGGCCTCGCTATACGACATATCAGCTCTACCCAGGGACGCAGAAAAGTCTTCTCTACCTGTAGTTCTCACCTTGCTGTGGTCAGTGTCTTTTATGGAACAATTATGATCATGTACTTGAGACCCGAAGAGAAATCTGTTTCTGAAAAAGACAAGGTCATATCCTTAACATATGGGGCTCTGACTCCCATGCTCAATCCTCTGATCTACAGCCTGAGAAACAAGGATGTCAAGGGGGCATTTTGGAAGCTGATTCAAAGAAAAACCTTAATGTAATGTACACGTATGCTCACCATGTTCCATGTAGGTTTTTATTGCTGACAATCTCTACTAACCTTTTAAAAAGGAATTTAATAACCAGCATTACGACTCCTAATAAACCGACTAGGGCATAAGCAATACTGAATTTTAAGGAGGAATGTATTGGGACTTCAAGAATTAGAACTCACAATGCTTTGGCAGAATATCAAGTTGGGGAATATATTCACAAAGAAGCTGAGAATTTTAGATGCCAAAATACACCCCTAAATACACCATTGTTTCAATTTATTGATGTGTGGGCTTCTCTACAAGTATATATGGTAATACTTTTTAAAAAAATACTTGCTATCCCACAGATAATAGATGCTCACAGACAAGGCATCCATCAATAAGCTGATCCTTGATTTTTTAACCAAAATACCTGTGCTGGAAGGTAATGAGGAGGTGGATTCCGAAGAGGGAGGGGCCGTATTTCATAGGAATAAGAGGTGATTCAGTCCAAATATTCTGTATGAGAGAAAAATGTGGGGAAGACAGCCTTAATAGTTTACTTAATAGTTTTCAAACTACATTGTAGAAGTTGATAGTAGCATTTTTAATACGAAATATTTTGTCTGTAGGTGTGAAACAATAAAGAAATTGCCGGCAAAAATTACCATGTGTTATCCTTGATTTTGAGCCTGACATTTTCATGAATAGCCAGTTTAGTCTCACAATTAAGGCACCAGGCTAGAAGGCAGAAGACTGTGAGTTCAAGTCGTGCCATAGCCATGAAAGTCAGCTGGGTGGGTTTGGGCCAGTCTCAGTCCTACCTACCTCACAGGGTTGTTGTGAGGAAATGGGAGGAAGATGTGTTGGATATGGGCGCTGTCTTGAGTTATTTGTAAAAATAATAAGGGTGGGATACAAATAAATAAATAACAATTTCAAGAAAGTTTACTGGTATTGTATGAAGAGCTGCATCAGGATCTCTGTCTGGTGAAGTTAAGCTTTGGACCTCTAACATACAGTATGTGGTTGCATAGATCTGCTCTGCCAGAGGAATGATTGTAGCCTGTTCAATTATGCAGGAATCACAAAGAATGAAAGAAAATAAATAAAGCATGAAACAGGGAAAGGCATAATGCACAATACACATTTTATTGAAGCAGGTTTTGAAGATTTTAAAAAGCAAACTTATTCCCTCATTCCCCACCCAGAAATCTTCTAAAAATCATCATTTGTATACAGAGAGAACCATTCATCCCAACAAGGGAGATACAAACAGAGAATCAATATAGCCAATCATAATTGGCTATATAAGAAATAACATGATTTCCATCACAGGAGGAGGGAGAGAAGAGCAGGATCATCAGCCTCAGAGGTTGCAGCCCCGAGTCCATTTTGACAGATCTCTTTCTTGGCAGTTGTCTGACCAGCCATACCTAGGAGTAAGAATAAGAATATTGCTTTTCTTTCTAAATCACGTGTGATACTTTCTTTGATGATATCTTCAAGAGATTCAGGGTTTTTCAAGGTGAGCTAGTTTTTCATTGAATGTCCTTTTCCCCGGGTTAAAATCAAAGGAAAATAATTGCTTTAGCTAAAATAGTCCTGAGTTTCTATTTCTCATAATAAAGCCTATATATCACTGATGCCCAATAGATAGTTTGGACTCCCATATAAACTTGCCATAATCTCTGTTAGGGCTGAAGAGACTTAGTCTGAAGTATGTGGTGAGCACCAGAGGCTCACAAAATCCTGCCCAAAACCTTAAGAGTGTCTTAGAAGGGCACACAGCAGTGTAACTTTTAGATAACTCTAATTGTTGACCATATAATGTCATTATGAATTGCTTTTAAATGCTGATTGCTGGTTTAAGAGTTTCCTATCTAATGATCTGCTGCTGTAGCCCCCCTTTCCTACCCATTGTATAATTGGAGGCTTCACAAACTATCTCTCTCTCTGCTTCGCTTACTACTATGCTGTTCACAAATCCAGTTCTCTGATCCTTTGGAGCTCATTCCAAGGTGGTGAGCTGTGGTGACGCAGTGGTTAGAATGCAGTACTGCAGGCTAATTCTGCTGATTGCCCGCAGCCTGCAATTTGGCAGTTCGAGTCTCACCGGCTCAAGGTTGACTTGGCCTTCCATCCTTCCTAGATCGGTAATATGAGGACCCAGATTGTTGGGGGCAATATGCTGACTCTATAAGACACTTAGAGAGGGTTGTAAAAGAGGAGGAATGCAGAAAGTAGAAAGAGATAGAAGAAGGAAGAGAAGGAAAGAGGAAGAGGAAAGGTTGTGGAAAAACAAAGGAGAGGAAATGGTAAAAGAGCAGTCCCAAACAATTAACAAATGATTAATTATGCATTAATGCATTAAAATGCATTAATGACGGATAAGAGACTGTACATTTAAATATGCTTATGAAAAACAAAAATAAAAAACACTTTTTTTTAAAAAAAAAGAGAGGTCTGTAAAACATTATGAAGCGGTATATAAGTCTAAGTCTAATTCAGGGGTGAGATTGAAAAATTTTAGCAACTGGTTCTCTGCCCGGTTGCTGGGTAGACGTGGCTATGGGGAGAATGGGCTACTCAGCCTCCTGCACCATGGTGGGGGGGCATTTTCACCCTCCCCAGGCTCTGAGACTTTCCTTGAGCCTCTGGGAGGGCGAAAACGGTCTCCTCCGGTCTCCAGAAGCCCCAATCATTTTACGTGTCTTGCACTTGATGCACATGAAAAAGGAAGAAGAGCAACCAGGATGATTAGGGGACAGGAGGTTAAAACATACAATGAACCGTTGCAGGAACTGGGCATGGCTAGTCTAGTGAAGAGAAGGACCAGGGGAGACATGATAGCAGTGCTCCAATATTTGAGTGGCTGCCACAGAGAGGAGGGGGTCAAGCTGTTTTCCAAGGCACCTGAAGGCCAGACAAGGAATAATGGATGGAAACTGAACAAGGAGAGATTCAACCTGGAAATAAGGAGAAATTTTCTGACAGTAAGAGCAATCAACCCATGGAATAGAAGTTCTTGCTTTCAGAAGTTATGGGAGCTTCATCACTGGAAGCTTTCAAGAAGAGCCTGGACTGCCATCTGCCAGAAATGGTATAGGGTCTCCAGCTTGGGGAGGAAGTGGGTTGGACCAGATTGTCACTGCGTTATTTTATTTACCAGCTGAGCTAATTATTTCTGGACTATCAGACTTTCCGTACCTTGCCAAGAATTGTTATCAGAAGCTACTACGCATGTCCATCCACCCACATTCCTTCACACTTTTTCCTTTGTTCTCCTGCCAGAGAGGTCCGGTTGGACCGGCAGGAGATCTCGCTTGCCAAAATGTAACAATTAACTTTTTCTTAGTTAGTGAGGTGTTTTATTTTCTTTATAACAAATAAATGAGTTTTATTAGAAACCTTTCCTTCGCGTTTTCTTTATCAGAATATTGCAACTTGGAATAAGCCACGACCCATCTTCTCTAAACCAGGGTGATTTTTCCCAGAGCCAAACATGGGATTAATTGATGCCCTGACATCTGGTAGCAGATCGGACGGTTTGATTTATGGCTTTTTTCCTTGTTTTGTTATTTCTGATAAGAGCGCATAGGCAATTAGTTTTTAGCTACTGAGGTACGCTAATTATTTTGCTAAGATGCCGAAACAGAAGAAGAAAAAAGGCAAAGTGAAACCAAGACCACTCTTCGTAAATGATTTGATTGATCTTTCCAACGAAGAGGTGGCAGACAGGAGATTTTCAGATTTCCAGTCCCTTACTACAGCCACACGCCTGGAACAAGAAGCCGTGGGAACAGAAATGGAGACAGATAAGACAGAAGCTGTTTTTGAAGGAGAAGCCCTACGACTGAGGTCAGTAACTCCCCCTTCTAATTATGCCAGCTCTCAACCTGTCTTCCCAGAACCTTCTGAATTTGTAATGCTCGATGCAAGGCTAAAGCAAACTGCCGAGCAAAATTCCTCCCACGCAGAGAGAGAAACAATTCATTATTCTCCTCGAAGCTCTAAGCTCACCCTGGATGAGCTGGCTATGAAAGCCTTTCGTGACCGTATAAAACTCTATGAACAGCAACTATCCCAGGCAAAAATGGCTATATCTATGCTTGAGCAAGATAAGGGAGATAACTTAAATTTTTCAAAAAGCGCCATATTGCCTTCTTCTCCGGAGCCAAAGACACTCCCCCTGGTGGATTTTGTGTCAGGCCAATTAAGGCAAAGAGCACTGCATACGTCACATGAAAGCCTCCCTGATCAAGTTACATATAAACCTGCCACGCAAACATTTCTTGTAAGTGCAAAGCTGCCCGAAGCTAAAGGTGCAGCACCATCTGCTGGCAAAAGTAATTTACTACAGGAAGCTGAAATGCCACAAGTGTTTCCACAGGCCCAAACTCAAACACCCCCTGGTGGTGTTGGTGTCCTTTTAAATGGAACACAGGCACGCTTTATGCAGCAAAGGCAAATGACTGCATCTCCAGCAGGTCATGCCAATATTGCAGATCAAGCACAAATGGCAACTGGAATACAGCAGATTCCAGTGCATCAGCCACAGCAGCTACAAATGCCTGCATATGTGCCCCAGCCACAAGTGCAAAGAGGGCCACCTCCTGGCCCACCTCCAATGGCACAACCAAGACCATTTTTAGGTCCACAACAGGCACAGCAAATACCACAGGCATTCCTGCCAGCACAGCCAGCATACCAAGTGCAGGCTCCTTACCAGGCATTTTCTGTCTCTCCACTAACTGGTGAGTCAAAACTAAAAATGTCTGAACTCCACGGTTCGAGATTGAAACCTGGTGAACAAATTGGAGGACATTTGACCAAACTGAAAGGTCTGAGAACAGAATTGAGAGAAAGAGGCCATAACATTGAAGATATTCAAATGATCAGCATCATTATTAACTCTTTGAATTATGAATGGAAAGATGCTGTTACAAAAATTAACCATGTCCCAATTGCTCAACGCACAGTGGACAATGTCTGTAGGCTTTTAATTGAAGAAGAGGCATTCATGTTGGCCACGCCACACTTGAGAGGACCACCCGCATCAAGAGCTCCAGCTAGACGCCCCTTCCGAGGAAGGACCTACGCTCCAAGGATGCCAAGATGCTACGCCTGCGATCGTGTGGGACATGCCACCCGGGATTGTCCCCAACGAGTTCCAGCTCCCGTCACGTACCAGCCCAGAGGAACAGATTCCAGAGGCAGAGGCAGAGGCGGAAGACAAGGTCGTCGTGGTCCCCGGTGTGATCCACAAACTCCACTCGCCACATTGGCTTTAACCAATGATCCACAACCTCAACCAGAGTACGACAGACGACTCCTGTGGACTTTGGACAGTGGTGCAGCATTGCATGTTACCTACAGAAAGGAACTTTTCACAGAAATGCACGAGCCTGAACCAGAACTATGTGAACTTTATTCTTTTTCCAATCATCCTTGTCAGGTCAAAGGAAAAGGAACTGTTTATGTTGAAGAGCTCGATGCATTCATTCCTGATGTTTATTACATACCAACAGCAACCAGTAATTTGCTTAGTCAGTGTCACTTGTCTAGAATGTTAAAGTTCCAAGTTCACCACCTTGAAAAAGCAAGTTACATAGTTAAAGATGGAGATATTGTTGCTGAAACCATATTAATTGGTGGTGTTTATTACTTAAAGCCAAAGCCTAAAACACAAACACAGGCAAGTATGCAAACTCCAAAAAGGGAACGCACAGGCCCAGAGAGAGATGCTCCAGAGAGAGATCCTGTTGCTACCCCTAAGGGTCCTAAAGCCAACAAAAATAGAATTGGTAAACAGGTTGCTCAGAGCAAGCATGAGGTTCCGCATAAAACTGTTAATGTTGAGAATTCACTAACTGGTAAACCTTTGCATTCCAGGTGTATCCACAAATGGCATAGAAGATTGGGGCATGCCAGTTTCCGTGTTCTTAGGAAGATGCCGGAGTTCGCAAAAGGTTTGGATCTAAAGGGGTGTAAGGTGTTTTTGGATTGTGCTGTATGCAAGAAGGCCAAATCCAAAGCAGCAGCCATTCCCAAACGCGCTACACGCCTGTCAACACGCATTTTTGATTTGGTTCACATTGACATAGTTGGTCCTTTCCCGCCATCATTTGGTGGTAGAAAATATTTTCTAACAATTGTTGATAATTACTCTAGATATGGATATGTATATCCTATGAAAGAAAAATCAGAGACTTTTCAGATCTTTAAAAACTTTGCAACCCTTGTTTCTACCCAACACCAAGTTCGCATCGCCAGAATCCAGAGTGATCGAGGTGCCGAATTCATGTCTCAGCGTTTCCAGGACTGGATGCGTAAGAATGGAATTATTCATCAGACTTCGGCCCCTGACATACCGGCTCACAATGGAGAGGTACTGCAAACCATGATGCGTTGTCTCCTAGAAGACGCCAACCTTGATATGATATACTGGGGTGAAGCTATCAAGTACGCAAATTACATTGTCAACCGTACTTGGAGCAGTGTAACAAATCAGACTCCTTTCTTCATGTTGTATGGCTACAAGCCCGATCTTAAAAACATCCATATTTTTGGTTCATATGCTATGGTGAACATTCCCTTAGCTCAAAGAAGAAAAGGAAGTCCAGCAGCAAAGAGACTGAGATTTATGGGTATTGATGATAACTCAAAATGGAGCAAATTTATTGACTCTAAACATGTAATTGTGATTTCCCAATCTGCTAATTTTGAAGAAGATATTGACTGGTCCAGGATTCATTCCAATGATCCTGGAGTTTATTTTCCCAGAGATGATACTGCTGATGCCACGCAGATTGATGATCAAGATTCCACTGATTCTTCTCAACCCGATGTTCCGTCTTCGCAAGCCGCGGATGCTGATGCTAGCGACGAAAGTGAGGACGAGGACAAAGCAGAAGAAGACTGGACAGTTGTTCCGAGACGTTCCAAGAGGGTCACAAAAGGAATCCCTCCACAACGATATTCTTGGCAACTGACAAAAGCACCCTTGCCTTTGATTTGCAATGTTACACTTCCACCTGATAATTTCACACAAATCAAGCAGCTCCCTGATTCAGAGCAAGACAAATGGTTTGAAGCAATGCAGGTTGAAATGGACAGTCTAAAGAAACTTAAAGTATTTACACCTGCAAAACCTCCAGCAAACAAAAAGGTCATTGGCACTCGATGGGTCTACAGAATCAAAAAGAAACCAAATGGTGAGTCACTATACAAGGCCAGACTTGTAGCTCAGGGTTTCGCTCAACATTATCCTGAGGACTACACAAATACTTACTCACCGACAGTCAGAACTGAGAGCGTAAAATTGCTTTAGCAACTGCAACTATCCTTGGTTTAGAAGTTTTCCAGTTTGATGTTGACACGGCTTATCTACATGCAGACCTAGACGAAGAGATCTATGTGAGAAGTCCTCCAGGATTCCGACAGCAAGAAGGGGATACCTGGTTCCTAAACAAAAGTCTCTATGGTCTGAAACAATCTGGTTTAATGTGGTATTTATGTCTTACTGACAAACTAAATTCAATGGGCTTTATTAAGTCCGAAACTGATGAGTGCGTGTTCACAAAAAGATCTAACAATGCATATGAGATAGTTCTTGTTTATGTTGATGATATTGTTTATATTGGTCCAAATAAGCAAATGAGTGAGATTTTTGCCAAAGCTTTGCAGAGATACTTCACATTGAAATCATTAGGTCACATTAGCACTTATTTAGGTGTTCAGATTGAAAAGACACAGAAGGGGTTTAGTCTTTCACAAGAAGATAAAATTGAACAAATTTTGCATCATTGCAACATGAAAGATGCTAACACAACAAAGACACCTATGCAAACAGATTTTCACAACTTGACACAAGAAGAAAGTCCTGAGTTCGAGGATCAAACACTTTATCGTTCAGTCATTGGGTCACTATTGTACATTAGTAGTTGGACCAGACCCGACATTGCACTTAGTGTTAATCTCTTATCACGACACGTAGGTAAGGCAAACAGTTTCATTGGACATGCATTAAGAAATTATTGAGATACCTAAAATATACTAAACACATGAAGTTATTGTTAGAACCAACACATACTGATTATGCAGAATTAAGTTGTTATGCAGATTCTGATTGGGCAAGTGATAAGAAATCACGTAAAAGTACTTCAGGTTATATGATGTTCTTAAATGGATGTCCTGTTTATTGGCAAGTACGTAAACAGAATTTTGTTTCTTGTTCATCTACTGAAGCTGAATATGCTTGTGTTTCAGATGCATGTAATTCTCTAACTTGGTTTGATGCTTTAGTCACAGATATCTGGACACACCCGATCCGACCGATCACCGTGATGGAAGACAATGAATCGGTGGTTTATATTTCTGAATCTCATTTCACAGGTTCTAGGTCCAGACACATTGACATTCGTTATCAAAAAATAAAACATTTAGTGAAAAAAGGTTTTGTCAAAATGCAATATGTATCTACACATGATCAAATTGCTGATATGCTCAACAAACCACTTCCAGCAGCTCAACATGAGTATCTGCGTAAGAAGATGTGCCTTATTTGATGATGAACTGATATTCGCTCAACTGGCAAAGAAGGGGAATGTCACTGCGTTATTTTATTTACCAGCTGAGCTAATTATTTCTGGACTATCAGACTTTCCGTACCTTGCCAAGAATTGTTATCAGAAGCTACTACGCATGTCCATCCACCCACATTCCTTCACACTTTTTCCTTTGTTCTCCTGCCAGAGAGGTCCGGCTGGACCGGCAGGAGATCTCGCTTGCCAAAATGTAACAATTAACTTTTTCTTAGTTAGTGAGGTGTTTTATTTTCTTTATAACAAATAAATGAGTTTTATTAGAAACCTTTCCTTCGCGTTTTCTTTATCAGAATATTGCAACTTGGAATAAGCCACGACCCATCTTCTCTAAACCAGGGTGATTTTTCCCAGAGCCAAACATGGGATTAATTGATGCCCTGACACAGATGACCTACAAGATCCCTTCCAATTCTGTTAATCTGTTTCTAGTTTCTAGAGAGACTGGGAAAGATTCCACGTGTGAATGACCTAAACGGTGAATGCAGAAAAGCTTAATTCCTTCTTTGAATCTCTTTTTAGGCACAAAGAAAAAAAAGAACAAAATATGAAAAGAACACCAAGAGAATCGGTATACAATCCCAAATAGGCACAAAATTCCTAAGGTGGCGTCCCGTAAAAGACACTGACAACAGCAAGGTGTGAGCTGCAAGTGGAAAGGGCCTTTTTGTAACCCTGATTTGAGCGAATGTGCATTACAGCCTGGCCTATGCGACCATATGTCACAACTATGAAGCCAAAGGGAGGGATTAAGAGAAAGAGGCTGGAAACATTCATCAAGACCTCACTGATATGTGAGTTGGAACAACCCAGTTTGACAAAAGATTGTAGCTCACAGACAAAATGGTTGACAATGCGATGGCCACAGAAGTCAGTGGTCTGCAAAAGCCCATTGATCAAGGTAAAAGTGTAAACAAGAGTCACTGATGTAGCTACCAGTGAAGTGCATAAATTCCAATTCATGATCTGCATGTAGTGTAAGGGTTGGCATATAGCTGCAAAGCGATCATATGCCATGACTGCAAGGAGAATACACTCTGTTGAAACAAGCAGCAGACCCAGGTACATTTAAAATGCTATCTGCTCTGAGAACAGTAAAGGTATTTTTGGATACAACCTGGGCTTTCATTTATTCCGTATCCTTAGTATCGCCACAGAAAGGACTTTTTCTCAGCAATGTCAGCATGACTGCAAAATAAACTTCAATTCTATCCAATTCAATTCAAGATAAAAATGAATTAATGGACCAATACTGTGTTTCAGAAAGCTTTTTAAAAAGCATCCTGTTAACAATTGCCAAATCCAAGGCCCTTTCCACTTGCAGCTCACACCTTGCTGTTGTCAGCATCTTTTACGGGACAATCACCATAATGTACATGGTGCCGGAAAGAGAGTCTGTTTCTGACAAGGGAAAGATCCTATCTATAGTCTATGGAGCTCTGACCCCTATGCTGAATCCTGTAATTTACAGCCTAAGAAACAGGGACTTTGAAGATGGCCAGTTTTGCAGAGATGGCGAAGATTTCAGCATATCTAAAAGATCGCTTACAAGAGACTTATGAATGGGAATGGAAAAAGTGGATAGATTATGTGCAGAACGAATATCAAACTAGGAAGTATCAAATAGCTTTTCACTGAAAGTATTATATAAAGATAGAAATATTTGAATTTTGTGAAGATGAAAAATTATATGGGGGATGGAGGGGTTCAAGTTTTATAAAAAGGGGATTTTGATTGGATTATATTCTATGGAAGTCCGGGGGGGAGGGGAGGGTTAGGGTTTTTTTGGGAGGGTTAGGGTGGTTGGGGAGGTTGGGGCGGGTTGGGGGGGGGAAATGGGGTGAAAATGTAATTGTAAAACTTTTGCAATATAAAAAAAAATAAAAATAAAAATAAAAAAATATAAGAAACAGGGATGTGAAAGGAGCTTTTTGGAAACTGTTTGGAAAAAAGATATCAAATCAGTGTTCATCTCTGTCTATTACCCAGAGGCACCTGCAGTTGACAGTTATTCATAATTACCAGTATTTATTGTAGGTAGTAAAAATTAGTGTTTCCCCATTATCACTGCATGGTGTTTCAGCCATGGAAGAATAACCTACACAGAACTCATATCTGGCTGAAAACAGTGAAATCTCCTTTCTCTCTCTTTTTTTTTTATTGAAAAAGTTTTTGAATACAAAATTTTCCCCCCGATTTTTCTCCCCCCCCTCCACCCTAACCTAAGGTGACCAGACGTCCCGCTTTTGGCGGGACAGTCCCGCTTTTGAGCAATTTGTCCCGCGTCCCGCGGCGTTTTAAAAAAGTCCCGATTTTTCATTCTGCCTCCTGAATCCCTGCTGATGGCTAGAGGGAAAAAAAACTCTTTAAACTCTTGCCGCGGGGCTTCAAAGGGCCGACCTACAGCTGATCAGTGTTAAAAAAAACACCAATAGACCCATGCCTGCAAAAATAGAAAAAACAGCCCCTGTTAACAGCTTCCCCTAGGTTAATTAGCTGCAAAAAGCTGCAAAAAGTTCCTGGAGCAGATTTTTTCCCCCCTAGCTATACTGAAAACAAAGGCGAAAGCGAAACTAAACCTGACAAAATGAGACAGAGAGAGATTTCTTTCTTTTTCTTTTTCTTTTTCCTCACCAAAAAAGGTAGGTACAAAACAAAACTGCAAACAATGGGAAATTTTGGGCAAAAGAGGAGAGTTCAAGATTTTAAAACACAAAAGAAAAAAAGCTCTATTTAACTAGGGAATTGTAATAATTGAGATACTATTAATAATTGTATATTGTGTTGAAAGCAGAAATGGTTAAGTTGTGGTTTGGAGGAATATATGGGGGAAATTATTTGGTTTATTCTTATTGGTAAATATAATTAATTGATTTGTAAGAAATTGGATTGCATGGAAATAATTGGAATATTCATGTTCATATTGATAATATACAAAAAAGATAGTTATATAACTAATTGATTTATATTAAAATGTTGAATTTGTATTAAACAACTGTATTACATAATTACATAATTAACCAATGTGAGGATGGATATAAAAATAGATGACAATGGGAAGGGGTATAATATAGAATAGAAGGGAAAAATTGAATTTGATTAAGATTAGAGATGAGGATGAAGGGTAATATTGTTTTTTTTAAAAAAAATAGATGAGGAATAAATATGGCAAAAAGGAAATATAGAAATTGTAAATTTAATTGAAATGACTAAACGCTGTTTAAATTTGTGAACCAGCCAAATATTCTGTTCAAAGAAAATACATTGTATGTTTGTATGTGTGTTTCTAATTATTGCCATTTATTCATATTTGTTCTCTTTTATTCTTTAAAGTTTAACAATTCATTCTTAATCTTAATATCTTTATATTTGCTTGGGGTTGGCTTTCTTCCCTTTCATCTTTTTTATTGTACAGCAATCTTTCTCCTCAAACCTACCACCTCTCTCTTTTCTTTCCTTCTTATTTTCTCTTCCCCCCACCCTCTTTTTCTCCTCCCTACTTCCTCTTTCTTTCTCCTCTCTTCCTCCCTCTCTTACCCTCACTCCTACTCTAATTTCCATTCCTTCATCCCTCTCTATTGCTGTATCCTTTAATGCATATGGACTACTCAGAGGGCTGAAAAAGTTATTTTTGACTGGTCCTCACACTTTTGACCAGTCCTTGAACTTATGACTGTCCTCACATTTTACATTTTTGCCCTATCTTGTCATCATGGTGAAGAGAAGCAGTTGTGAAATGAGTGATATGGTTGTTAAGAATGCTGCATGGGCATAAATATGAGGATGGTCATAAGTGTGAGGACCAGTCAAAGGTGCGAGGACCTGTCAGAAATTACTTTTTTCAGCCCTCTGGTTAGTCCTTTTGTGCATATGGACTACTCAGAGGGCTGAAAAAGTTATTTTTGACTGGTCCTCACACTTTTGACCAGTCCTCGAACTTACGACTGTCCTCACATTTTACATTTTTGCCCTATCTTGTCACCATGGTGAAGAGAAGCAGTTGTGAAATGAGTGACATGGTTGTTAAGAATACTGCACGGGCATAAATGTGAGGATGGTCATAAGTGTGAGGACCAGTCAAAAGTGTGAGGACCTGTCAGAAATGACTTTTCAGCCCTCTGAGTAGTCCCTATACACATAGCCATGGCCACCCGGTCACATGACCAGATAGCCACGCCCACCCAGTCACATGACCAGATAGCCACGCCCACCCAGTCACATGACCAGATAGCCACGCCCACAAAATAAGCCACGCCCACAATGTCCCTCTTTACCAATGTTAAAATCTGGTCACCTTACCCTAACCCCCCCTCACCACCCATCCCCCCCTGTGACTTCCTCACAACAAAAACCCAATTCATAACAGATTATATAATATTTTACCATCCCCTTACTCCCTCCTCTAAATACTGACCCTTACTTACTAATAATATTATTAATATTGTTACTTCCCCCTTTTACCATACATTTCAGAATAACATTCTACTGTAACATTGTATAACTTCTAATTTATAACTTATAATATTATTATAACTCCCAATTTAGCAATAATCTGCCCTTTTTCTCCTCCTCCATACTTATATCTATATATTAATACAACATTTCAAAACAACCTTCCACTTTAAAACTATATAATAAATCCTACTTTAACATTTAATCTTTTGTGTATATTAATATAACATTTCAAAGCAGCCTACCCCATAAATCCTAATTTAACATTTATTCAACTCTATCCATTTGCTCCACTCCCCTAAATATATCACTTAAACATCCCTTTTCTTAGACTAAACAATCAATAAACTAACCTATTTCCACCCACTTCCTACAAAATTGCCATGCACAACAATTCTTAATATCTTTAATCCACTGCCCACTCTGCTTTTATATATATATATATATATATATATATATATATATATATATATATATATATATATATATATATATATATATTCCGTTATATAAAAAAAAAAGTCAATGACTTTAAATTTATAATCCATATAATATCTTCTTTGATGTCTTTCCACTGGATTGTTGAGTCCATCATCCATAATAGGGTAACATAGCATCCTGTTGCAACAGTTTGTTCAAAATCTTCAGTCATCATCTGCCCCCATCAGTAATGAATATCCTCATATATATATAAAAGAAAAAAAAACAACCACCCGAGTGACATTATGATTATATTCCATATAGTTGTAATTGTGGCTTTCATCAGGATTATGAATTCCCATCATCCTAGTGGGTAACAACCAGATCTTCTGCATGCCCCAGCGTAGCTCTCTTGCCTTATAGCTCAAGATAGTTATAATATATTTATCGATAAAAGAAAGAAATCCAAAATAGATAATTCAAATCCAACAATTTAAGGCTCTTTTCACATCCCAAAATTACGGCATTGCAGAGGTCTGTCACTGTCCTCAGGATAATATTAACCAATACTTCGCCTCCACTATCTTTTCACATATTCATTCATTTTTTTAAAATAACTGGCTTCACTGTTGCTTAATTTAGAAATTTCTATTTTTATGAGATCTATTTCGTTTTTTCTTTTCTTTTTGTGGGTTTAATCTCCATCCTGGTTTCCTTTCTACAAGTTGTATATCAACTGATCGGTTTTCATTCTGCTTTATAACTTGATCTTGTTGGTTTTGCCTTTGTGTCTCATATTTCTTTTTTATCAATTGTGTATCAGCTAATTGGTTTCCATACTTGTCTATGACTTGATGAATCATCATGTTAGAATCCGATACCACTTCTCTCGTATTTGTAGATAGTCCAGCTGAGGTGTCTGAAGAATCCAAAAGCAGTTTATCCACAGCAGCCTCTATAATTCGATGTTTTGCCTTTATTTCCAATTCCTTCTGCTTATCCTGTATTGTGCCTAAAGATGTTAAGTTCATTTTCAAGATTTTTTGATAAAATTCTTCCGCTTTTTCAACAGTATTTAGTTGGTATCTTTCTCCTTGATATCTCAATATTATACCAACTGGAGCGTCCCACCTGAATAGAATATTTCTTTTTTTTAGCTCAGTCACTAGAAAACCAAATTTCTTCCTTTCCAATAACATCTTAGGCGGGAGCTCTTTGTAAATCCAAATCTTTCTTCCAAACAATTGCAAAGTAGAATTGAAAGAATTTTGCACAATATTATTTCTTATATCTTTATCTGTAAAATAAATCACCACATCTCTAGGCAATTGCCTTTGCTTTGCAATCCAGGAATTTATTCTATAAACTCTGTCAATCCTACAAAATACTTCCTCAGGTTGAACCTTTAAGATCCCAGCCAGAATTTCAGAAGTTATTTTCCTTAACATTTTCCTTAACAAATGACATTTTCCTCTGTCATTTTCCTGCAGTCCTCTGAGTCTAATTGCATATTCAGTAAAATTATATTGCATCATTAAAACTTCTCTTTCAATCCGTTGTTGTATGTTTTCTGCATTGCAAGTCTTTTGATCAGCTTCCATTTTAGGATTTTCTTCTGAGCTATTTTCTTGAGTGTTTGTCAAATCATTTTCAATTTTTTGTATTCTATTATCCAAATTGTCCTCAATTTCTTCCACTTTAGACTCTAATAAGTTAGTATTTGCATCCAACTTGATCATAAATTCTGCAAAACCATTAGCCACTTTTATGAACTTTCGGTCCAAAATATCAAACTTTGATTGCACTAATTCCTTAATTTCCTGCTTAAATTTTTTAAAGTTCTGATTCACAATCTCACCCCTTCTTACAATCTCCTCCAAAAGAAATTCAATTATATTAAAATCAGTTTTCTGAGACTGGAGATTTAGAACTTGTTCACGTAGTTTATTAATGGGGGAATCCCCCCCCCCTGCTTGTTTGTCCGGCTTTGCAAGCTTTAATGCCATATTTCCACACAGACAAACTATTTTTAAAAAAAGAAAAGAGAGGCAGAGAAAAAAAAAAAACTTCTTTCCAACCAAGATCAATATCAGATCTCCAGGAAGAACAAAACACAAAAGTAGAGCTTCTTCAATTGTAGCCAGAAGTATTTATTCCGCTACTTTGTATCTTAATAGAAAACGGAAGGACTCTCCCTTTCAGCCCCTTCTCAAGCCTCGGCAGTCGCCATTTTTAAAAATTCTTTTTCTCCTTTTCCATTTCCTTCTTCAATAATTGTTATAAAATAGATGAAATACTTGCGATTCAGGGTCACAGGTCCAGCTCATATCCTTTTTAATTATTCTGTTAATTTTGTAGGCTTGATCTTGTCGCCTAGCTCTGCATAAGCAGAGGTCTCCCAAAGCCCGGAGCGACGGCGAGGGAAATAGGGAGCATCATCTGCTTCGTCCCCAAAAGTAAAAAAAAAACTTTTGGGGCTATGCAGAGATCTCTACCTACCCCCGCCGGCTCTATCTCCATTTCCACATGGAAATGGAGTTTTTTCGAGCCGCCTTTCAGTTGTAAAGGTGGCTCTTTACAGGCAATGGGGTGGCGATCCCAAGGGATCGTCTAGCGGCGGCAAGAAGCAAACCGGAAGTCTCCTGAAATCTCCTTTCTCAATCCAGACCCTATCCCATTTTTATAGTTGAGAGTAGGGTGTTCTGCCTATTTATATATAGTAGATTCTCTACCAGTTTTGGTAGGGATTCGAGTTTTTTTCTTGGTGATTCCTTGATTAGAACATTGTAAATCTAATAAAGTTCAGGCAACACCTGTTTTGACATCTTGTGCACCATTTAAACAGTGATGGAATTACATATCTAAATTGGTGTGGCAGGGAAAAAACCTGCAAGTTAAATATGAGGTGCTACAAGATAGAAAGAAAAGAGGAGCATTGAGTTTACCTGATTTATTGCTGTATTTTGCAGCTTGCTGGATGAAAAATGTTGCTGTGGAATAGAATGTTTGTAGAGTAAGAGGATATGACGTGAGATGTGAGTGGCATGGATATTTGTGATATGACAAAGACAAAGACAAAGTCAATGGCTGACTGCCCAAGAGCTCTACTGGGTGAAGGAGGACCTAACTGGCCACCTGATGCTCCAGGAATGCCAGATTGCCTCGACGCTGACAGAGTGCACCACTGTCCTTGAATGGAGAGCCATGCGGCCCCTGGACCTCAGTGAGTCCCAGGAATGGGGCGCCCAACTGCTGTCACAAAACCAGACCTTGGATAGGCTGCCAGAGAGGATCGGTCAACTGAGTGTCAGCAGCCTGAGTCAATACCACCATGCCAGCAAACCGTGATGGCCCTGGTCCAGCCGACGTTCATCTTTCCTACCTAGGGGAACGTGACCACCCTGAGCGGAATTTCCTCCTTGTTCCATTTGGCACAGTAGATAATGCCCAAATCTCCCTCAGCAGGCCCAATTTACCAGTTTGACTGCTCAAATTCTGATAGCCGCCAAACCGCCAATTAAGGAAACAGGATCTTTGGAGTAAGGCTTGGAGATGATTGGCCCCTCACATAAGACATAAAAGAGAAGCGAACGGAATATGAGCTTTTTCAGGAAGCAGTTAGTTCATCTGGCTGATCAAGATTTGAAACTTCTGTTTGTGACTCTGTTCCAAGTTTGGCCTTGCCCTGCATCTGGAAATTAGCTCTTTGGCAGCATTCCACGTGAGATAGGTGGGTATTGATAACCTTCCTCTGAAAGACTGCTTATCAAGCCTTGCGGACTGTAAATGAAAGTAATTTACAGCTGTATGAATTAAAGAGGTTTGCCGGGACTAAATTTGCTGTTTATTTTCTAAGGAAGCCTGGGTCAGAACAGGATGCATCCAGTACCAATGGGCACCGGAACCCATGGCACCCAACCCTGCCTGCACTGCCAGCTGCCCCACTGTGCTTCAGGGCCACCTTTGATGGGAGCTCTGAGAAACTGGCTTATTTCCTGAACTGAATCTGGGCTCACATTGACTGCTATGGACACCAGTACCAATCAGATTAGGAGATGATTTTATCCATCACCAACAACATGGAAGGTGAAACGGCTGAATGGGTGACCCAACTGCATGATGAAGGCCCTCCCCCACCCCAATCTTGGAGATGCTGCAGGAGCTGAGAACACGGTTCGAGAACATGGCCTCAGGACAAGAGGCCGAATTTGAGATCAGCGACCTCAAGCAAAAGGACTACCCCGTAAATGAACTGATGTGGGAATTCCATAGAGTGGTGGGAAAACTGTGGTACTGGCCTGAACACCTCTTTGTCCATTACTTCAAGGAGTCCTGGATCTGCGGCAAACATGCACCTGCCTGGGTGTCCCCGAACGCATACATGAGTGGTGCTGAGTGGCGGTGGCCATGAGCCTCAAAATCCACCTGCATCAAAAAGCAGCTCCAGAGAAGAAACCCAAGAGAGCCTTAGGTCATTGGTCAAGCTCGAGACAGCTGGAAGAGCCAAATCCAACCCCAACTGGGTCCATCAAGTGCTTTAGATGTGGCCAACAAGGCCATCAAGCATTGGAGTATCTGGCTCCATCCCCCATCCCTCAGGCCTGGACCCCTACAGTGGCAAAGGAGACCCCATGCAAGCCAGCCGAGAAAGAGAAGCTCGCCCGGCAAGCCGTTGAGATCTCCTCCCTCCTCTCGAGGTTGAGGGAACTCTGGCCCTGGAAACCCTGCCAGCTGCCCCTAGTGAGAGCAGCGGTGACAGCAAAGATGACCTGATGGTAAGTGAAGCAATCTGACCCTTCACCATAAAGTCAGGCATAGTTGTGCCTAGGATAGTAGCCCCGGGAGACATAGAGGCCATCATAGACACCAGATGCACCAAGTGCCTAATCAGCCTTTCCACCGTCCAGAAACTAGGAATAACTACAATGCCACTGATGCCTGATATGCTTCGAGCAAGTTGATGGGACACTAATAGGTGGAGCCTCAGCCATCCTAGACACCAAGCTGGTGAGGCTGGATATCGGCCACCACTGGGAACTTATCCACTTTGTGGTGGCACCAAAAATGACGCAGTCAGTCATCCTGAGGACCCAAATTGTTGGGGGCAATATGCTGACTCTGTAAACTGCTTAGAGAGGGTTATAAAGCACTGTAAAGTGGTATATAAGTCTAAGTGGTATTGCTATTCTGGGTCTAGCCTGCTTGACAAATGGGCACCCACCATCACATGGGAGGATGGCTGTAGGAAGGTGAGACTAGGAGTGGGACCATTGCCACCTCGCCCTCATTGCAAAGCCCAACCAATGGTGTTGCCACGTGACCCGGAGACCTGTGACAAAACTGCCACCGGTGCCAAATCATCACCAGGCTGCCCCCAGGTCCTTAAAGAATACAGGGCCAATGCATTCAGTGAACAAGAATGCAACAACCTGCCTCCCTACTGGCCCAGGAGCTAAACTGCCTAAGCGAAAGCTGTATTCCATGACCCCCAGAGAGATGCACGAGCTAAGGCAGGGGTGTCAAACTTAAGGCCCATGAGCTGGATTCGGACTGTGGGGTGCTTAAATCCGGCCCGTGGGACAGACCTGAAAATATCAAAGGACCGGCCCACGGTGGCTCTGCTGGCTAAAACGTGCCACGTGCAGCCCTGTTCTGCCCCAGCTACGGAACCCAAGAAATGTAGCACACACAAAACTCCGAACAACTCCGTTTACTACAAACATAGTCTTTTTCAAATGCAGGCTATTACTAAAAATGTCCTTAACAGCCTGCCAGAAATTCCAAAGATTAGATAAAGGCTTACAAGAGTTGGCAATTAGCCCAGAAACCAGGTTTGCAAGGAAAATTCACTCTCAAATGCTCAACAAATGACCGGACGAACACACATTGTTTCCTGCAACGTTTGCCAGCTGTGTGCAAACTTAAATAGGCTAAGGGAGTGGCCAATTAGCCCCAAGCCTTACTCTTGAGGAGACCTCCTCCTGAGTAACCACTCTTGCCTTTTGTCAGCTCTGCGTGCTCGTGCATTGAGAAGAGGCTCCTCCACTTCACTCTCTTCACTTGAAGGAGCCTCTGGAGGATCTGAAGGTCCTGGCTGAATCTCTGCCTCTGGCACCACATCTTCTTCAGCCTCCTCGCTGTCCGACTTGAGCGCTGGCTGCACAGGCTGCTGGCGCGACACCACACCAGTCTCCTCCTCGTCAGGATCAGCCACAATCTGTGCAGGCTGCTGGCGAGCCACAACAAGCCCCCCATGCCTCATTTTCACCCTACATGGCCTCCTGCAGCGCTCTGCCGGCCAAAAATGGGCCAAAAAAGAGCCGAAAATGGGCCAAAAAGCAGCCACACGGGCCCACCACATGGACCATTTTTGGCCTCCCCAGCCTCCAGCAGCACTCTATTGGCCAAAAACAGGTTGCGCGGGGACCTCAGGAGGGAGTCTCTCATTGGTTCTGCAAGCTTCCTGTGGGACCGCCCCTTCTATGTGGTCATTAAACTATTCTCCCACTGCTGGATTCTCATTTGGTTGTGAAGCACACCAGAACACTGGCTTCTACAGCCATTTTATGCTATAAATGTTGTCAGTCTCTTTTCCTTCTGGAAAAGAATGGCACAGTTGAATTTAAATGATGAAACAATTTATCTTTTCGACTTTAAACCTAACGGGCAGGAAATTCCCTTGAAATTCAATTAAAGACCTGTCCTTGGAATTTTATCTAGGCCTTCTTCCAGCAGAAATGGCATTTATTACCCACTGGGGAAAAGATGAGAATGAAAAAAAAAACCCTTTTACCTCAAGGAACTGACTGTTGTTCTTAATGCCAAGGCAAAAAATAGATCTAAGACACTATCCTTCTGCTAATATTTTTCCCCTTTAAGTGCTTGTTTTTCCTCTCGAGCTGTGGCTCAGAAGTAAAAGCAAACGCAATGAAGACCACTACGCTTAGCGTACTGCATATATATGATGCAGAGACCATATTTGACCATTTATCACTGGAAGAACACTGGATAAGCAAAACTTCAGAGATAAAAAGACAAATACAGAAGATAATTTAAGTGGGTAAGTTGTTCTCTATTTGTATTTGTAAAATAAATTGTGAAATCATGGAGTCCTTGATCTAGACAGGAGACTTTGAAGCCATGTCTTCAGAAGGAGCTTTGCTGGCTGGCAAACATATGCAGTTGCTATGAAGTGAGCACAAGGAGCAGATGTCAAACTCCATCATATCTGTGTGTCTCCATCTGTATTTGTGTGTGCATACATCTACAGACATAGCAGGACTATCTCTTATGTTTGCCACTAAAGGATCTGAGAAAGAAATAGGGTGAATGAAATTTAAATTATGCATCTGAACAAAGGCTAATTCAAAAAGATAAGAAGGGACAGAAAAAGGAAGTCTAGATGTAGATTTTAATTAAACAGAAGACTGAGGGGAAAAAAAGGAATGAGAATGGAACTGCTACTGAAATGAATTGTGTTGTCTTCTGGTAATTCTAATGTTTATTTTTCTGATAAGGCTGAACTTGTTGCAAGCATCTCTTCTCTCTCTACTCTCTTTACCTTTCATTGCAAGAATGTTTTTCTTTTTGTGAGATTTAGTTGTCTAACCAACCTCCATTCTCAATCTTAATCTTTTATGGCATATGACAGCCCAAGGAGGAGACCAAGAATTTGATTTATAACCTCTCCTTTGGATTCTAGTACAGCACGAAAAAAGTGTTCTGGATAGTTTGAAAATGGACTACCTAGAATATAGTTATTTTTTTCTAATAAAAGCATCAGCCTATTTTCTATTCTGAATAGTAACATAATTTTCTTGTAATCTTTCCACCCCCCAAAGAATGAATTGGTGCCATTTTATGCGGTCACTGCAGTTTGCAAACAACATATACTTTAATGCAGTGTGTGAATCTACCCATGTGAGAATCCAACAATTGTATTCAATAAATCATGGTTAAAACAAATTCTGTCTAAGCATGATGCGCAAAACGGTTTTCAAACAGTTTTTATTTCATTTTTATTTTTTCTCTACAGCTTTGGCAATCTAAAAATTTAAAGTGAAAGTATTGCATCTCTTTTGAATGTTGTCAGTAATCAACCATTCATTCTTTCCTGCAGGAGAGAATGAGAGAAAATAAGATAGGAACTTCAAATGAATCACTGGTGACCAAATTCATCCTGATCGGATTATCAGAATATCCCAAAGCTCAGATTATTCTCTTTTGGTTCCTCTTGATGGTGTATCTCATTAGTTTTCTTGGCAATGGACTCATCATCATGTTGATCATTGCTGACCCCCGACTTCATACCCCCATGTATTTCTTCATTTGTATCCTTTCCACAGTAGACTTTATTCTTACCAACAATGCACTTCCTGAGATTTTAGTGAACTGCTTCAGTTACAGGCCCACAATTTCTTTCTCTAGATGTTTGGTCCAAATGTATATGGGTCTATTTCTGGTTGTAGCAGAGTGCATCATTTTGGCAGTCATGGCATATGATCGCTTGGCAGCTATATGCCAGCCATTATACTACACGCAGATCATGAGTTGGAAATTATGCATTTATCTAGTAGCCATGTCAGTGGCCCTTGCCTTCATGACAACACTGGTCAACGTGCTCTTGCAGCCCACTGACTTCTGTGGCCATCACACCATCAACCATTTTGCATGTGAACTGCAATCTTTACTCAAACTGGCTTGTTCCAACGGAGTCAGTGAGCTCTTTATGCATATCTCCAGCTTCTTTCTACTATTCCCTCCCTTTGGCTTCATAGTTGTGACATACATCCGCATAGGCTTGGCTATACGACGTATCAGCTCTACCCAGGGACGCAGAAAAGCCTTCTCCACCTGTAGTTCCCACCTTGCTGTGGTCAGTGTCTTTTATGGAACAATTATGATCATGTACTTGAGACCCGAAGAGAAATCCGTTTCTGAAAAAGACAAGGTCATATCCTTAACATACGGGGCTCTGACTCCCATGCTCAATCCTCTGATCTACAGCCTGAGAAACAAGGATGTCAAGGGGGCATTTTGGAAGCTGATTCAAAGAAAAACCTTAATGTAATGTACACATATGTTCACCATGTTCCATGTAAGTTTTTATTGCTGACAATCTCTGCTAACCTTTTAAAAATGAATTTAATAACCAGCATTACTCCTAGTAAACCCACGACGGCATAAACAATACTGAATTTTAAGGAGGAATGTATTAGGATTTCAAGAACTAGAACTCACAATGCTTTTGCAGAATATCAGGTTGGGGAATATATTCACAAAGAAGCTGAGAATTTTAGGTGCCAAAATACACCCCTAAATACACCATTCTTTCAACTTATTGATGTATGGGCTTCTCTACAAGTATATATGGTAATACTTTTTAAAAATTACTTGTTATTCCATATATGCTCACAGATAAGCCATCCATTAATAAGCTGATCCTTGATTTTCTAACCAAAATACCTGTGCTGGAAAGTAATGAGGAGGCGGATTCTGAAGAGGGAGGGGCCGTATTTCATAGGAATAAGAGGCAATTCAGTCCAGATATTTTGTATCAGAGAAAAATGGGTGAAGACAGCCTTAATAGTTTACTTAATAGTTTACAAACTACATTGTAGAAGTTGATAGTAGCATTTTTAATAGGAAATATTTTTTGTCTGTAGGTGTGAAACAATAAAGAAATCGCTGGCAAAAATTACCATGTGTTGTTCTTGATTTCGAACCTGACATTTTCATGAATAGCCAGTTTAGTCTCACAATTAAAGCACCAGGCTAGAAGGCAGAAGACTGTGAGTTCAAGTCCTGCCGTAGCCATGAAAGCCAGCTGGGTGGGTTTGGGCCATTCACTCTTTCTCAGCCTTACCCACATCACAGGGTTGTTGTGGGGACATAGGAGGAAGTGTGTTGGATATGTGCACCATCTCAAGTTATTTGTAAAAATAAGAAGGGTGGGATACAAATTAATAAATAACAATTTCAAAAATGTTTACTAGTATTATATGAAGAGCTGCATCAGGATCTCTGTCTGGTGAAGTTAAGCTTTGAACCTCTAACATATGTGGTTGCATAGATCTGCTCTGCCAGAGGAATGATTGTAGCCTGTTCAATTATGCAGGAATCACAAAGGATGAAAGAAAATAAATAAAGCATGAAACAGGGAAAGACATAATGCACAATACACATTTTATTGAAGCAGATTTTGAAGATTTTAAAAAGGAAATTTATTCCCTCATTCCCCACCCAGAAATCTTTTAAAAATCATCATTTGTATGCAGAGAGATCCATTCATCCCAACAAGGGAGATACAAGCAGAGAATCAATATAGCTAATCATAATTGGTTATATAAGAAATAATATGATTTCCATCACAGGAGGAGGGAGAGAAGAGCAGGATCATCAGCTTCATTTTTCTGTTTCTCTGTTTTGTTTTTATTTTTGTTGACAAATGAAAATAAATATGAAAAATAGAAAAAAGATGTATAAAGATACTTCTAGTGAATGCTGGAAATGTGAAAAACTTTAAGGGACATGTTATCATGCATGGCAGACTTTTGAAAAAGCAATATAAAAATTGGATACAAATACATATAATAATACAAAGAATTTTAAAGATTAATATTAAGAAAAACCCCAACACTCTTTATTTGGGATTTATGGAGAGCCAATTAGAAAAGAGTTGTGGAAAGACTGATTTTATATATGGTAACTACAGCAAGATTATTATAAGCACAACAATGAAGAATACTAAAATACCACAATGGAAGGGTAGATTATGAAACTAGCAGAATTGGCAGAATGAACTTGTTTGGTCAGGAACTGAAGTAATTTTAACAAAGACTAGAAACTATTTATGGACTTTTTGCTTTAAAAGGGAAATAAGTGAAGTGATATTAACTGCATTCAAATAAATATAAATGAATTTAATGGAAATTACTGGAAACCAATGCAAATTGGTTTTGCTCCTGGCACTATTAGCTGGCATGTCTGCTATTCTTCATTATAGAATTCATGGTCAATAAAGCCAAAACTATAGACATCCACTGGCAAAACAAGGCTTTGGGACAAGCTGAAACACCTAAATCTCAAGGCTTGAGCATCAACTTACAGTTAGTTAGATCTGTGCTCTGCTAAAGTACTATGGTTTGTCATCCCCATAAATTGGCTTCCATGTTTTCAGAGAAAGGGCTCAAAACAAGCTTTCAGGCAATAGATTGAACATGGTTTTGGTGATCACCCAAGGATTTCACATACTACCAAGGATGTAGTACAAGAACATATCAAGGGTATGTAGTTCAAAAATTGTTCTCAGATGTGTTATGCACTATTTGCAGGATCTAATCTGGAAAAGAGAGGCCCTGAACCAACCCCATGTTTGGTGGAATTCTCTGTTTGAATTGCACTGTTTAAGGCATTAAATCTAATTCAGTGCAGACATCCAAAGGAAAGCATCCCTGGCAGGGGTGAAATCCAGCAGGTTCTGGCAGGTTCTTCCCCCAGGAGTGGGGAGAGAATGGGGATGTTGCAGTATCCTTCCCATGCCACGCCCACCAAGCCACACCACGCCCACCAAGCCACACCCACAGAACCGGTAGTATAAAAATTTGGATTTCACCATTGATTCCTGGTGGATGTTGTCTATTTTCTAGTTGGACAGATCCAGCAATGAGAAGCCTACCCTTGTGTTCAGTTTTATCGTTCTTCTTAGTTTTTAAAAAAGTCCATCATCTCACTGTTTCATCAATAAACTACTAAAAAAAGGAATTCAGTGTTACTATGTAGGAAGCTGATAAAAGGTTTAACGGTTGAGTAGTTCCAAATCCTAGACACACTTCTCTTGGCCCTAATAATGCTAGATACATGCACGAAACAGAAAGCGTGGTTTCTTACATATGTAGAACAAACACATTGCAGTAAAGGGTTCAGTTGAACCAGGTCCAGACAGTTGTGGTCTGGCCAAACTGAAATACATAACAGAAACTCAGAACCCAGCAGTGTTTTGCAGGTTGATTGAGTCACCCCATAAAGGTGAACCTTTATTATTATTTTATTGAAGTCTAGAAATGTAAAGATAAAAAAATTAATATAAACTACTGTAAACCACAACATATATATTTTAACCCTAGTCACATAGATTTACTTTATAAACCTCCTGTTTACTTTTTTTAAAAAATGATCTGTAATCCCATCAAATAATGTCCCACAAATTGATTTCTTGTAATGTTCTCTTTGTCTCCTTTCAGGAACAGAATATAGCATACAGAATAACAGTTGAAAGGGACCTTGGAGGTCTTCTAGTCTAACCCCTTGCTCAAACAGGAAGCCCTATACCCGTGATGGCGAACCTATGGCACGCGTGCCACAGGTGGCACGCGGAGCCATATTAGTGGGCATGCCAGCTCAGCTCTGGGGCGCATGCGCGCACTGGCCAGCTGATTTTCGGGCCTTCTGGGCCCACCAGAAGTAGGGAAACAGGCTGTTTCCTGCCTCTGGAGGGCCTGTGGGGGTGGGGAAGGACCGTTTTTCTTTCTTACCTGGCTCCAGATCCTCTCTGGGTATCTGGGAACGGCGAAAACAGCCTTTCCCACTCCTTTGGAGGCCCTACAGAGGCTGAAAGGGCCCATTTCCCCACTCCCGGTGGGACAAGAAATGACGTTTTTTTCCTGTCCCCAGCCTCCAGAGACTCCTAGAGAGGCTCCTACAGACTCCTAGAGAGGCTCCTACAGACTCCTAGAGAGGTTCTGGAGGCTGGGGACAGCAAAAAATGTCACTTCCTGTCCCACCGGGAGTTGGAAAATGGGCCCTTTCAGCCTCTGTAGGGCCTCCAAGGGAGTGGGAAAGGCTGTTTTCGCCGTTCCCAGATACACAGAGAGGATTTGGAACCAGGTAAGAAAGAAAAATGGGCCTACCAGGCCATCATGTGCCAGGAGCGGGGGGGAGGGGGGAGGGGGTTGCACACACATGCGCGTGGGCATGTGCGCGCATGACCCTCCCCCACCCCCCCTCTCCTGGCACGCAATGGCAAAAAGGTTAGCCATCACTGCCCTATACCATTCCAGATAAATGGCTGTCCAATCTCTTCATAAAAACCTCCAGTGATGGAGCATCCACAACATCTGGAGGCAACTCATTCCACTGATTCTGGTCAGGAATCAGGAAATGGTGCGGTGTTACTGGCTGGGAAAATGTTGGGCTCCGACAAGCTTGGCAAAATCCAGCCAGATGAACCATTACCAGGGGGTCTTCGGACTGAAGCTGTCCTGTAGGGACAGTGAAGAAAGAGAGGCAGCTCTGTATCTAAAGAGGGACAGGCAAGTTTCTTGGATAGCCTGAGAAGGTCTCTCCGAGCCGGTGATGGGGGGGGCGGCGACCATGAAGCTGGAGCCTCTAGAGCAAGAGATGTGCAGGAGGGAAGATTTGGACAGAGTGCTGGTGTTGGGTGAGTGATCAGCTAACCCACAGACAATAAAAAAAAAAATTAAAGATTGTTAACTACTAAACGATTACTAAAATTACCCCGGTGTGGAAATTGCGGCTAAATAGTGGCGGAGGGAGATGGCGGATGGAAAGAGAAAGTGAGAATGACAAGCGCGCCATAGAAGAACCCGAATAAAGAATTAAAAGTGATTGACAAATGTAAATGTAAATCTGGAACTTGGATTCAATTTGAATTGGATTATAAACTGATTGGTGATGACTCGGTAAACACGGATGTGGATTACAAATAAAATGACGATTTGTTAATTAGACGAGTGGAACTGTGGATTATAGAGACACATCTGCAGGAGAAGGAAGAGCATGACATGAAATTGTTTTATTTTTAAAACCTTGAACTTTTAAAAAAAAGATAACTGGCGAGAACTAAGGGGGATATGTTTTGCCTACAAGAGGACAGACTTTGATGATTATAAAAGAAGGACCTTAATGTGATTTAAAACTGGAATAATTCAACCCGGAAAGAATAAAATGGAACAGGAACTTAATGAACTGATAAAGACGATGTGTTTGGAAATAAAAGAAATGATTATAAATTTGCATGGAAAATCGAAATCTGAGGAGGCAAAGACAGAACTAGAATGCACTGAAGATGAAAAGGAAATGACTAACGAGAAACAAGAAAGAGAGATAGATAATGAAGAAGACAAAGACAAAGAGACTGACTATTGAAAATTAAACAATTGTAATATTAAATATGGACAAAAAGAAAAGAAACAAAGAAGGAAAAGAGGGTGGAACAGGGAAAATACAAAAAGCTTAAATGATTACACTGAGATTAACAGTGGGAAGATAAAAAAGAAGGAAAAGAGATGGAAAATAATAAGAAATAAAGGACAAAATAAAAGATTTTATGATCTTAAAATACAAAATAAGCATACTAGGAATAACAAAGAAAAGAATAACAAAAAAGGAAAGAGAAAGGAGAAATAATGGGAAATTTAGGACAGAATAGGAGAGTGCAGAACTTTAAAATACAAAAGAAAGGAAGAAAAAGGGAAAACAAAAGGAAAAGAAGGAAAAGAAGGTGGAGGAGAAGAAAAAATATTTAAAATATAAATGATTATACTGGGATTTATAGTGGAAATATAAGAAAGAGGGAAAAGAGATGGAAAATAATGGGAAATAAAGGGCAAAGATTTCACAATTTTAAGATACAAAATATTAATAATGAAAAGATACGAAAAGGAAAAGAAAAGTAGAAACAAAGGGGAAACTGTAATAAATGTCACATGCTCAATAATATTGGAGATTTACAGAATGATAACTTTTAAGAATATGAATAAACCAGTTGAGGGAAATGTAATATTTGGAATATTCTAAACTATATATTTGAAACAAAATTAAAAAAGAGAAAAGAAGACAAATTAAGAATATTTTAAGAACTAATTGGATTGGGTAAAATGAGAAAGGATTAAGATGCGATTTATTTATTTATTTATTTATTTATTTATTTATTATTTGAATAAGTGGAAATATATTGTTAAAATGTTTTGAGAAATATATTTAATGATTGAAATTGAATGTAAAACTGAATGAAATTGAAATGATAAAAATGATTTAAATGTTATACTTGCAAGAAGTAAAGCAGAAAAAATATATTGGTAAAAGTAAAAAAGATAAGAGATTAGAAAAGTGTTTGAGTAAAGAGTTGAAGGAAAAAAAAGAATAAGATGAAATATATTGTTAATAATTAAAAAGATAAGGGACCGGGGCTGCCTGAACTCCACAATGGAAAACATTAAATTGAAAATGAATACAGCAATAGAGAAAGATGAAGGAATTGGAGGGGAGCAGGAAGGAGAGAGAGGGATGGAAGAGTAAGGAGGAAGGAAGGGAAGGGAAAGCAGAGTAGGAGAGAAGGTAAGACGGGGGGGGAAGAGAGGAAGAGAAGAAGAAGGAGAGGAAAGAAACTTGGAAGGAGAAGAGGGAGAGGCTAGGTTTGAGGAGAAAGATTGCTGTACAATAAAAAAAGAAGATGAAGTGGAAGAAAGGCAGCTCTGTGCAATTTTGTCTGGATCAATCACTTCCTCTTTATATAAGACTTCATAAAAATTTCTCGCTCTTTCTAGCTTATCCATTTCTTTTGTCAGAATATCTCCATTGGTGTCTTCTAATATTAGAATCTGATTTTTTTCCTGTTCTTTTTTTAATCTATATGCTAGCCATCTTCCCGTCTTGTTGGCGTTTTCAAAATGGTAGTGTTTTATCCTCTTCATTTTTTGTGCCAACTCTTTCTGATCCAGGATGTTAAGGTTATGTCTTGCCAACATCCATTTTTGTTTGGCCATCTCGTCTCCCGGGTTTTGTTGTAGTTTGCTATCTGCTTCTTCTAACTTCTTATTATATTCATCTCTAACTTTTCTTTCTTCCTTGTTTTTGAATGCCATATATGAGATCGCTACTCCTCTCAAATACGCCTTCATGGTATCCCATACAATTTCCTTCGCCGTATCCTGCCTGCCGTTCTCAATGAAGAAGCGCTTAATTTCTTCATTTAATTTTATTATAAAATCTTTTTCATTCAAGAGGTTAGATCTTAGACTCCATCTTTGTTGCCTCCTCTTATTAACGTGGTGCCAATTTATTTCCAGAAGTTTATGGTCTGTCCAGGTATTTATACTTATATCTGCTTTCTTAATTTCTAAACCTAATTTTCTAGTAGTCCATATCATGTCAATTCTAGACCATGAGTTCTGTGGGTTTGAGAAAAAAGTATATTGAGAATCATGAGGATGTAAAGTACGCCATATATCAATTAAATTGAGTTCATCAACAAGATCAAAGAAGCTTTTTGGGAGCGGTAATCTTTTATTCCTTTTTCTCTCACCACTTTTATAATCTTTCAATGGGTTGACAATTCCATTAAAATCGCCTAACATACATATTTCCAGATGGGTCCAGATCCCTAATTGTTCGTGTAATTTTTTATAAAATTGTCCCTGTTTCTCATTTGGAGCATATACTCCCACTAACAGCATTTTTGCATTAGCTCTCCTAATTTCTACCATTAAGATTCTCCCTTTAGTATCTTTATGTTTTAATTCTGCCTCAATTCCCTTTTTCACATAAATCGCCACACCCCTTTTCCTTTTCTCCGCTAATGACACAAATAATTTACCAAATTTAATAAATTCTAAGCAATTTACCTCATCTTCTTTTATGTGGACCTCCTGTAGACAAATTATATCTGGATTCTGTTTTGCCAGTTTTGATAGAATTATCTTTCTTTTTTTATGGTCATTTAAACCGTTGACATTTAAGGATATAATTTTTAGGCCATCCATTTCTTATTTTGTGTCCGGGTTCTAGTTTTTATTTGTCTTTAGGGTTACCGCTCTCACTGGTCTGATCTTTTTTCCTTGTCCTTCCGCTTCTTCTTTTTTCTTCTCCTCCTCTATATCTTCTTTTGTCGTTTGCTCTTGTGAGGTCTCTTCTTCCGTATTTACTGTATCAAGCTCTTCTTTACTAGTGTGTTCTTCTTCTCCTCCTCTTATTTGCTCTAGGAAGTCTTGTGCTTCAGATAAGCTTTCGATTTTAACTTTTCTTCCTTGCCATGATACGATCATCCCCTCAGGCAGAATCCATCGGAATATGACATTCCTTCTATTTAGGTGGCTCGCCAGGAACCTATAGCTTCTCCTCACTTCTCTCACTCTTCTAGGTACCTGTTTTAGGATATTCACCTCTTTTCCTTGGAATTCAATCTTTTCTTCTCTCGCTATGTTGAGGAGAATATCCCTCACTTTCTTCCTGGCGAACTTCACATGAACCTCCCTGGGAAGTCTATTTCTTCTAACATAGTTCGTTTGAACACGGTAGCTAACTTGCCACAGATAGCAGAAGAAGAGAGAGAAATGTTAAATAATAAAATCACAATGGAAGAGCTTAAATCTGCGCTTGCTAAAATAAAGAAAAATAAAACACCAGGTCCAGATGGTGTCCCGGGGGAAATCTATGCAAAATTTGAGGAAGAATTACTATTAGAATTGTTGGACATATTCAATGAGGTACTAGTGGGTACAAGAATCCCAGACTCCTGGAAGGAAACCTATATTACCCTCATTTTGAAAGAAGGTGCTGACCCAAAACAGATAGCAAATTATAGGCCAATTTCTCTGTTAAATTCAGATTATAAATTATTTACTAGTATAATTGCGGAGAGACTAAAAAAAATTTTAAATGCCTGGATTCACAGCGATCAGAAAGGATTTCTCCCAGGGAGACAAATGAGGGATAATGTGAGGACAATAATAGATGTCATAGAATATTATGAACAACACCCGGAAAAACAGCTGGCGTTAGCGTTTTTGGATGCCCAAAAGGCGTTCGATAACCTTAATTGGAAATTCATGATTAACCAAATTGATTTGATGGGATTTGGCACAAACTTTAGAAAGATGATCGAAAATATATATAATAAACAGAGAGCAAGTATATTAATAAATGGGGATAAGACACGGACATTCTGGATACAAAAGGGAGTTAGGCAGGGATGCCCCCTGTCCCCCTTGCTTTTTATAATGGCCTTGGAAATTCTATTAAGAAAGATTAGAGACAACAAAGAAATCAAAGGATTACAAATTAAGAAAGAAATTTTTAAAATACAAGCCTTTGCGGATGATGTGGCCTTAATAATGGAAGACCCCCTAAAATCTGGTCCCAAGGTACTCCAGGAAATACAACAGTATGGTGAAGTCGCTGGTTTTAAACTTAACAAAACTAAAACCAAAATCTTAGTAAGAAATATGGAGGAGATGAATAAGAAGCGGTTAGAAAAGTCCCTGGAACTGCAAATAGCAAAAAAGATAAAATATTTGGGAATCTGGATTACTGTAAGGTACTCCTCCTTAAAAGAGGACAATTATAGTCCATTACTACAGAAAATAAAGCAGGATATAGATAGATGGAAGAAACTAAAACTATCCCTTACAGGTAAAATTTCAGCAATTAAAATGAATATTCTTCCCAAAATCATATTTTTGTTTCAAACCATTCCGGTGAACTTGGATAAAAAATATTTTTTAGAATTGGAAAGGAAGGTGCGAGATTTTTTGTGGGAAGGGAAGAAGGCAAGAATTGCATATAAAACGCTGCAAGGGAAAAGAAACATGGGCGGCTTCGGATTACCGGATTGGCAATTATATCAGAATGCGGCCAAATTAGTATGGATCAAAGATTGGGTCACACTACAAAACAAAAGAACTCTGACATTAGAAGGCCACGATCTACAGGCAGGCTGGCACGCTTATTTATGGGGCCCAAAGAACAAAAAGAAATTACATTTCCACAGACACAAATTAAGGGAGACTCTGATCCAAACATGGGAAGAAATTAGACAAAGATATTATACCAAAACTCCGATTTGGCTCTCAATTACAGAGGCGCTACTTGCTGCTAATAAAAGGGATATTGGAAAATGTGGCACGTACAAAGACATACTAGATGGAAATGGTACGCTTAGACCTCGAGAAACACTAAACAATCAAGGGTTTAATTTGGACTGGTGGAGTTACATGCAGATAAGCTCTAGATATCAAAAAGATAGGGATCAATTCGGGATAGAGACGAAGTTTAACAATTTAGATAAAATTATGCTGGGGACTGAAAAGAAAATGCTAGCCAGATTCTATAATCTCTTATTAGGCGAAGACAGGGCAGAAGGGATAGCAAGGAACCAACTAAGCATTTGGGAAAAAAATATCGGCCACAGATTAAACTTTAATGATTGGGAGGAGGATTGGAATAGAAATTATAATTTCACTAAATCAGCAACTTATAGGGAGAATCATTACAAAATATTCCACAGATGGTATCTAGCCCCAGCTAGATTAGCAAAAATATTTCCTAATGCCTCAGGAATTTGTTGGAAATGTGGAAAGGAGATTGGCACCTTCTTTCATATGTGGTGGTCCTGCTCAGAGACAAAGAAGTTTTGGACAAAAATACGAACTTGGTTGCAGGAAATAGTGGAAGAAGATATAAAATTTTCTCCAGAAATTTTCTTACTGGGAATGACGGGAGACGAGTTCTCTAAGGACAAGACACAATTAATAATACATATCATAACAGCGGCCAGATTAACCTTCGCAAAATATTGGAAGGATAAACAAGCCCCTCCAGAGGTGATAATAATAAATAAAATTTTGGAATGTGCAGAAATGGCGAAATTAACCAGTATGCTTAAAGATGAGGAAAATTCAAAATTCAAGGCAGTATGGCAAAGGTGGTACATATGGTGGAATAATAGAACATGACTATAAGGATATTCTTAATTCTAATAATGATTAATAACAATGATTGATTTGAAGATATTTGCTGTGTATATACTGTATATAAAATGATTAATAACAATGATCGATTTGAAAATATTTGCTGTATATATATTGTATATATGTAATCGCACGATACCTCAGATGTTACCTGAGATTTGATATTGTCTTTCTTTTTCTTTTTTCTTTTTAAACTTTTTTTTCAAAAAACTCAATAAAGTATATTTAAAAAAAAAAAAAAAAAAAAGGAAGAAAGGCAGCTCTGAACAAACAAATATAAATATATTAGGAAAAAGAATGAATTGTTAAAGAATAAAAGAGGACAAATATGTACAACTAGCAAAGTTAGAATTTAGGGATAAATGAAGAAGGTGTTTATATATGCAAACATAGAAATACTGAGGTATATTTAAAAAAAGAAAGGGGGGAAGATGATATTGACAAAAATGGTAATTGAGTAAAATGTATTTGAATTTGACTAATTGTATAAGATAAGAAACGGCCAACACTCTGTTCAAAAAAAAGAAAGAAAGGGGGGACTCCGCGGACGTCGAGGACGGTCTCCATTGACTGCCAGCCACCCGATCTGTAAAAACCACCCTGACAGCGTTAAACTGCTGTCCGGCGGTTTGAAAAAACTCTCCTTCAGGCAAAGAAGGAGAGGAGAGTCGGAGGGGGTGGGTAGAGCTCCCCGAAAGTCCCTGGATTAATTCCAGGGACTCGGAGGGTGAGAGCTCCCCAGTTCAGCCCTCCCATTGCTCCGGATCGCTGGTGCCTCTGTTAACCAGAGCTAGACGTCTGCATCCAATTCTGCCGGCAAACAGTGAGTTCTAATGATTTTCAACAAGGCAGACAGAGCGGAAGCAAGAGTGCAAGCTTTTTAAAAGAAACAGAACTTAACTCCGTGAATACATTGTTGCAAACGGAGCTTTCCTGAGCTGGAGGCTGGAGAGGAAGCCTTTGTTATGGGCGGAAGGGAAAGTGAAAGTTAAAGGGAAATTGCTTCTTAAGAGTCTTCTGCCTGAAGAGAAAATTGCTGGGGACTGAGAATAGTTTGAAGAGAGGACTGTTTATTTTGAAAAAACCTCTGAAATAGACATTGTAAGACTGTTTATAAGACTTTGTGGCTGTAAAAGGAAAAAACTCATTTTAAAATAAAATGGCTGCTAAACAACTAAAGCCACCAACTTCTAAAGGGGGAGGAGGTTTCCCTGTAGTGACTCAAAAACAACAACTTCCAGCTGATACACAGTCACAAGACCTTAAAGAATTTATAATGGGTGCCCTGAACAATCAGGCAGAAATGATGAAAGAATTTTTAGAGGAGTTAAAGAAAATTAAAGATGTGGTGGAGGAAAAACATGATGCAATAAGAGATGATATTGTTTTTGCAGTTTCAGGACTGGCTAATCATATGTTAAAGATTGAGGAGAGAGTACGGGAAATTGATGATGCTAATTTGGAGCTTGCAACTAAATTAGGAGAGGTTATGATACAAACAGAGAAAGTGGATGATGAAATGGTTATGTTACAATACAGATCAATGGAATTTGCCCTGAGGCTGAGAGGTTTGAAAGAAAAGAGTAGTGAAAATTTAAAAGATATTTGTTCCAATGCTTTAGCAGAGCTGATTTCAGAAAGGCCAGAAGATGTGGCAATTCAAATGGACAAAATCTATAGGGTTAACTCCTGGCTGGCAAAACAAAAGCAGCTACCAAGAGATGTGGTGATTTATTTCACAACAAGGAGAATTAGAAATGACATTCTGCAAGCTTCTTACAGAAACAAGATTAAAGTGGATGGACAAGAGCTGGTGGTCCTGAAAGAGCTTCCTCCTAAAATGTTAAGAGACAGAAAGCAGTTTGGTTTTTTGGTGAATGAATTAAGAAACCAGCAGCTCCAGTACAGATGGGATGTCCCATTTGGGATAATAGTGACATACGCTGGGCAAAGATATCGCTTAAACACAGTTGGAAAGGCAAAAGATTTTTACACCAATGTTTTAAAGGCTGGACGGCCACCCTCACCAGGGGGTGCTAGAAAGCAATTGGAAATGATACAACAAGAGAAAGATGGAGGGCAACCACAAACCTATGCTCAGGCTTTAGCTGGAGGAGCTAATTTGGAAGAAGATTTATTGTTGAGTGGGGGTCCACCACCAACCCTTGAGCCATTAAAGATGATAGAGTTGCCAAAAGATCAACGATTGACAAGAGCCACTTACAAACAACATCTGGCACGACAGCCTCAAGATTCAACCCAACAAGTCCAAAAAACACAAGCAGTGGGAGGAGCTAGGCCGAAGTCCAAAATGGCGGAGGAGGTTCAGCTGATGCTCTCAAAGCTTGGAGGACCCAGAGATGGCAAATAAATTTTTATCTTGGAATGTCAACGGTTTAAATTCTCCACAAAAAAGAAAGAAAATATTTCACTACTTGAAGCAATTTTAGAATGATGTTATTTGTTTGCAAAAAACGCATATTAAATCCTCAGATCAAAAGTACTTGATAAATTCGAAATTAGGTACACATTTTGTGGCATCAGCACCAGAGAAGAAAAATGGCCTAGTTATATATGTTAAAAGAGGCTTATTGGCCAATTTAATTGAGGCTGACACTCAAGGTAGATATATTGCAATTGAATTAATAACACAGAATGGGAAGCTGCTTGTAATTGGAGTATATGCACCTAATCAACAACAAGACAAATTTTATAAACTTTTACATACTAAAATACTACAATGGGACTATAGATCTTTACTTTTAATGGGTGATTGGAATGGGGTAATAAATACCCAGAAAGATAAAAAAAGTCTTTCCAAGATACCCATGCGTGCTAAGTTGCCTAAATCTTTTTTTGATATTTTGGAGGATATGGAGCTCAGAGACATTTGGAGAGAAAGGAACGTATTGGAAAGTGATTTTACTTTTTTCTCAGATAGGCATCAATCTTTTTCTAGGATTGATTTTATATTAACCACAAATGATCTTTTTTCTAGGATGAAGAATACGAAGATATGTCCAAGAACTTTAACTGATCATAGCCCGGTTTGGGTGGAGCTAGAGCAGGAAAGAGGGGAAAGGAGGTCTTGGAGGTTAAATGAGAATTTATTTAGATATGAAGATAACTTGAGTGAACTTAAAAAACAAATGAAAGAATTTTTTGTTAACAATATGAATAAAGGTACCTCGATGGAGATGGTATGGGATGCGAGTAAGGCATATATGAGAGGAACATTAATTTTTTTGAACAATAAATATAGACTAAAACAACAAAACAGACGGAAAGAGATAGAGGAGGAAATTAAAAAGAAAGAACAATTGCTTATAACTAACCCAGGAGACAAAAAGGCAAAAGATATGATCAATATCTTAAGAGAGAAATTTAATATGTTAATGGCTGGGCAAGTAGCAACCAGCATACAATATGCCAGACATAATACATTCTGTAATGCTAATAAACCTGGGAGATGGTTGGCTTACACGATGAGAAAAAAACAAAAATCACGTGTTATAGACAAGATAGAATTTAGAGGTAAGGAGATTTACCAACAGAATTTAATAAAAAAGGCTTTTTTGGAGTTCTATACAAAGTTATATGCTAAAGATGCAATTCAAGATGTTGATATTGATAGATATTTAAAGATAGATATTCCTGAAATAACGCTGGAACAGAGAGAGAGATTGAATCAGCCAATAACTTCCAAGGAAATTGTTGGGGTAATTAAACAATTAAAAATAGGTAAGGCTCCGGGAACAGATGGACTAACAGCTGTTTATTATAAACATTTACAATTTGAAATGTTAGAACCACTCAAAATCTTATTTAATAAAATACAGGCAGGGGGAGGAGTACCACCTTCCTGGAAAACAGCTTTTGTCTCACTAATTCCAAAGGAGGATCAAAATTCCATCAAACCTGAGAATTTTAGGCCAATTTCACTTTTGAATACTGATTGCAAGATTTTTGCTAAGATACTAGCTAATAGATTAATGCCAGTTATGCAACAAATAATTCATAATGACCAATCAGGGTTTATAAAAGGGAGACACATGAAATATAATGTTAGACAAATTGTAAACTTACTGGAATATTTGGAAAAAAATAATCAAGTCCCTGCAGCGTTTATATTTTTGGATGCAGAGAAGGCATTTGATCGCTTGAACTGGCAATTTTTGTTTAAAATAATAGAGAAAATGCATTTTGGGGAATATTTCACACAATCAATTAGAGCGATATACCAGCAGCAAACAGCACAAATTATAGTCAATGGAGGTTTAACAGAGGTTTTTAGAATTGAGAAAGGAACAAGGCAGGGGTGTCCTCTGTCCCCATTGTTGTTTATCTTGACTTTGGAAGTGCTATTGAATAAGATACGTGACTCAGAAAAATTGAAGGGTATTGTAATTAGACATCAAGATTATAGATTAAGAGCATTTGCAGATGATTTGGTTGTTACCTTATCCCAACCTATAGAGTTGGCTCCACATATATTGGATATAATTGATCAATACGGGAAAGAATCAGGATTTAAAGTTAATTCACATAAGACAAAGATGATGTTAGATATAAATGCCTCTTTCCCTACTCTGTAAATAATGTATATAAGGAATATCAAGGGTTAACTGACTCTCTGACTTATAATGTATTCATGACTCATTACTTGTACATATAGCTCCACCCATTGTGTATATAAGAAACTGATCACCACTTTTACCTCGCTTCTATCTGTAAATATTCAGTGAATATAGAATGCCATCTGTGATTAAACAGAGCTTTATTTGAATATATAATTCTTATCTTAATTATTGAGTCTGATCCTGAAAATATTGCAACAATCTGGTAGCAGAGGATGGTTGGATAGACTCAATAAGGACTCGATAATGCCAAAAAGAGATAGACCCAACACCAGAGCATACAGTAAAGAAATGGAAGAAGATTCAGAAATAATAGATGAATCCACAAACGCTATTTCAAATGAACCTGAAGAATATACTACAGAAGATGAAGAAATAATAAATGAAGATGATGAACAAAGCGAAGTAGAAAACAACGAACTCAGGTCAGAAATATTAAAGATATTGAAAAGTCAAAAGAGTGATGAAAATCTCATCGCGAAACTCCAAGATGTAATAAAGAACAACGGAGCAGCGAAAGAGAAACACATCACCAATAAAAAGACTAAAGACCCAAAAACAGTAAGTGCTGAATCTGTAGACAAAAATACAACGAAGAGGGAGAACAGCGGTCCCGCGCGAAATTTTGAATGGCGGCCATCTTCATTGCAACTGACTCCCATAATGGATGAAGCTGAGCCAATCAGAAAGCCAGATTCAAAATGTCTGGCGCGAAAAACTCTACACGACATGAAAAATGAGAAAGAAAAATCGCACACCTCTGAAGAATCAGAGACGGAAAATGAAGAAGACTCAATAAATTTACAAATAGAGTCTGCCATGAAAACGCTGTTTGCTGCATTTGGACCGAAATTAAAAATATCCAGAAAGTCACCGGAGAAGCAAGCAAGCAAACCAGCAAATCGAAGACTGCCTGACACTACCCAGAACTCGAGGACAGCGACGCCCGAGCCCAGAGAACCTTGCCGATTCTACCCCACTCCGAAATCTGAAGCAAGCGACATTATCCGGGAGAGAAAGAGAGAAACGATCGCTGCAAGCAAAACACCAAAGACTGAGCCTGAGACCGAATCGTCTGAGGAAGAGCCGAACGATCGGGCGGCGATGGAGAGAACCTTCTACGACGAAGCCACGAGCAAAATGAGAACTGCGCATGCGCGAAAACTCGAAGACAGCCCGGGAAGATTTGAATTTCTGGAAGAGCCACACAGACTTGTTGCTGACATCCCCACACCTTTCTGCAACTTTAGACATTTACAAGATCACGGACTGCCTCAAGTTGTGAGTAACGGTCAAAACAATGTAGGGAACTTGCCCAGCGATTTTCCAAAATTGAAGGTGGATGGAAATAACCTGCAAGAATGGTATCAACAGCTTCAGGTTATTTTCATGAAAGAGAATCTGCTATTTTTCATTACCAATCCCCCAAGAAGACCTTGGGCTTTAAAGATAGATAATCTACACCATAGAGCCTTTTTTATAATAATAGCTAGTATATCTCCTGCAATGTATTATAGCATCAAATCAAATTTGACTGTCTCAGAAATCATTCAATATATGTTTAATTTGTTTCACAGCAACAGTGTAGCCACTACAACAAGGATGTCTAAAGATTTCTTTTCATCCAGAGTAAAACCAGGGGTTTCTATAAGTGAACATTTAATATATTTAAACAGAGTAAGAGCTGAACTGCAGTTAAGAGGGGAAGTAATCTCTGACCAAACAATGAAAAGTGTTATTATCAATTCACTTGATTCATCATGGGACAATTTTATGTCACATTTAGATATCATTAACCTAGGATATCTATCAATAGAAAATCTATCCAATAAATTGATAACTGAGGATAACTACAGAAAAAGTCGCTCTAATAATCATACGGAACATAGAACTCTCAGAAAAGTAGCTTTCCAAGACAGACATAATGAATCATATAGATGTCATAATTGTGGATCCAGAGAACACAATAGAAGAGATTGTCCCAGATTTTCAAGAGAAAGGCGTAAACCAGAATACACAAACAGATATAATTATAGGCAATCTTCTGTAGACAGACACAGATATAGAAGCCCACCAAACCACAGAGAAAATAGAGGGGGCAGAGAAAATTCAAGAGATAGAAAATCTGGTTCACTAAATGGATTAAATAGACATGACAATACAAAAACAATGCGAAATGATAACAATAATTGGCTTATAGATTCTGGGGCCACAAATCACACTACCAATAATAAAAGTATATTGTCTTCTTTCACAGAAGATAAGTTTATAATAAAAGTAGCTAACCAAGAAAAGGTTCAAGTATTAGGCAAAGGAAATGTAACTTTACCTGGTTTAGGAGAAATAGAGGGGGTATTGCTAGTACCCAAAATACCACATAATATATTGAGTGCTTTAAAACTTAGCAGAGAATCTAACATTAATATTACTTTCTCAAAGGGAGAAGCAATCCTTGAGAAAAATAAATGCAACATAGGTACTGTAATGATTAAAGGGGGACTACCTTACTTCATAGCAAAGGAAGAATGGTTACATAATGTTGATTCAAATGTTGAAGAATGTATAGAAACTGATGATGAAAATGTCAGCAATAGTGACAATGATGATTGTAAAATAACCCATGATCATAATGATACACATAATTTAAAAAAACCAAAAATAGGAAAGCCTATTCATGATGAATGTGCTCATATATTGCACAGAAAGTTAGGACATGCCAGTTTTCCTGTAGTACAAAAAATGACTGAACACGCAGAAGGTATCAAAATAAAAAATTGTGAAAACTATTTAGAATGCTCAGTATGTAAGTCTACAAAGCTGAAAACTAGTTC
The DNA here is from genome assembly GCF_059756535.1 of Pantherophis guttatus. Classification (NCBI taxonomy): domain Eukaryota; kingdom Metazoa; phylum Chordata; class Lepidosauria; order Squamata; family Colubridae; genus Pantherophis; species Pantherophis guttatus. Next base: position 123,029,060 of record NC_142064.1, on the reverse strand, counting down.
CAAACCAAAAAAATCTACTAGAACAACCAATAAAGTTTTTGACTTAGTACACATGGATCTAGTAGGACCGCTTACCCCATCAATCACATATAAGAAACGTTATTTTTTAACAATAGTGGATGATTATAGCCGCTATGGTTTTGTTTACACATTAAAACATAAAGATGAGACCTTTCAAAAATTTAAGGAATTTTATAAACGCATAGAGACACAACACAATATTAAAATAAAACAGATCATGACAGATAGAGGATGTGAATTCATGTCTCAAGAATTCTCTCAATGGTTAAAGGATAGAGGAATGCTACATTACACTTCCAGTCCATTTTCAGCATTCCAGAACGGAATTGTAGAAAGAAAGAATTCCACATTACAAACCATGATTAGATGTACATTAGAGGATGCTGGTTTAGGCAAACATTTTTGGTCAGAAGCCCTACACTATTCAAATTATACACAAAACAGGACATGGTCCAGCATCATAAATAAAACACCATACGAGGTGATGTATAATAGAAAACCAAAATTGGCACACATGCATATCTTTGGGGTCACCGCAGATGTACACATACCTAAACAATTGAGAAGGAAGGGAGAAAATGTGTCCAGAAGGCTTAAATTTATGGGATATGAAACTGGCACAAAAGGATATAGGTTCATTGATAGTAATAATAAGTTTATAGTTTCCAGATCAGCCGTGTTCCATGAACAGGCCAACTGGTCTAAATTACACCTTAATGAAATATTCCCAAACAAACACCTAGAAACAAAACACCATAAAGAAAGAACTGTAAACATACAAAATACTAACAAACATAAAAACAAAACAAAAACATGGACGAATAGCCAACACAAAATAAAAATTGATACATTAACAAAAAAGGAAGCAAGATATATGCATGACAACAATAGTAAACCAGAAAGAACTTTTAGAAGCAACAGAAATAAAATGCCAAACAAATATAAGGATTACATAATGAACATGAATAACGAACAAACAACTCCCAATACATATGATGAAGTTCTAAAACTTCCCCAGGAAGAAAAAGAAAAATGGGAGCTTGCTATGAAAAAAGAAATGGAAAGTTTGCAAGGATTAAATGTGTTTACACCCATAACTGCTCCTAAAGATAAAACTATTATTGGCACCAGGTGGATATATAAAATTAAAAATTTGGAAGGAGGCAATTCATTATATAAAGCTAGATTAGTTGCTCAAGGCTACGCACAAAAATATCCAGAGGACTATACAGACACTTATTCCCCTACTGTAAGGACCGAGAGTGTCAAAACAGCTTTAGTGGTAGCATCAGCACTCAACCTTGATGTATTCCAATACGATATACAAACTGCGTACTTACACGCAAAATTAGATAAGGAAATATATGTAAGGGCCCCTCATAGTCAATACACTAATAGGAATGAGACTTGGTTGTTAAACAAAAGCTTATATGGATTAAAACAATCCGGTAAAAGATGGTATGATTGTTTAGTGAAAGTACTCAATACCATGGGTTTTAATGCAACCTCTGCTGATAACTGTTTCTTTATCAAAAGGAGTAATGATTGTATTGAATTTGTGTTAATTTACGTAGATGATATATTGTACATTGGTAAACACAAAGAAAAAAGAGAAATGTTTGTAAACAAATTAAATGAACATTTCACACTAAAATCATTAGGTAAAGTAAACAAATATCTTGGTGTACAGATCAGTAAAACAAAGAAGGGTTTCCAGCTCACACAAAAGGATAAGATTTTAGAACTCTTGAACAAATGTAATTTGATGGACGCTAAATCTTGTGATACACCTATGCAAACTGACTTTCTTAGAAATACTAATGAACCATCTTTGGAATTCAAAGATAACACGTTTTATAGGTCAATTATAGGCTCACTCCTTTATATATCTAATTGGACTAGACCAGATATTGCTTTACCACTCAATTTATTATCTAGGTATGTCAGTAAACCAACAATATATCATTGGGAAGCTATCAAAAGAATTTTAAAGTATTTAAAAGGCACAATAGATTTTTGTCTTGTATTAGAACCAAATTGTAACAAGGAACCGAGACTTGTATGTTATGCAGATGCGGATTGGGCAGGAGATACATCTTGCAGAAAAAGTACATCAGGATACATTTTCTTTCTAAATAACTGTCCAATTTATTGGTACACCGGCAAGCAAGAACTAGTAGCTACTTCAACGACTGAAGCAGAATACATTTGTTTGTCTAAAGCTGCAAATAACCTTGTATGGTTTAATGACTTGATCTCTGAAATTTGGAAGAAACCTGCTTTACCTTTCATCATGAATGAAGACAACAAAGCAGCTATTGAAATCTCTAGATCTGATGCTATTGGGCAGAGATCTAGACACATAGATATAAAGTTTAAACATGTGAGACAACTGTCTCACGATGGATTTATAAAAGCTGTGCACTGTGACACTTCAGAACAAATAGCTGATATATTAACAAAGCCTTTGCCCGGTAAACAACATAAATATCTAACTTCCAAACTGCATGTAATGTATAGTCCTGAACAAGAATGTAATTGGTGTCATACAACCAATCGGCATTTAGAGGGGGATTTGTTAGATATAAATGCCTCTTTCCCTACTCTGTAAATAATGTATATAAGGAATATCAAGGGTTAACTGACTCTCTGACTTATAATGTATTCATGACTCATTACTTGTACATATAGCTCCACCCATTGTGTATATAAGAAACTGATCACCACTTTTACCTCGCTTCTATCTGTAAATATTCAGTGAATATAGAATGCCATCTGTGATTAAACAGAGCTTTATTTGAATATATAATTCTTATCTTAATTATTGAGTCTGATCCTGAAAATATTGCAACAGATGATAATTAAAAATATGTCTATACTTGAAAGAGATGAATTAGCAAGAATAACAGATTTTGAAATAGCTAAAAAGGTTAAATATCTAGGAGTGTACATAGCAGCTTCAAATACAAAATTATACAAAAGTAACTATGAGGTTCTTTGGCAGAAGGTACAGAAAGATATGGAGAATTGGAAAAAAAATTACAGTTGTCTTTATTGGGAAGAATTGCAGCAATTAAAATGAATGTTTTACTTAGATTTTTATTTTTGTTCCAAATGATACCTGTGCTTAAGAAAGATGAAAATCTGAGAGAATGGCAGAAAGGTGTTAATACTTTTATTTGGGCTGGGAAAAAACCCAGAATAAAAATGAATATTATACAAGATACACGTGAAAGAGGGGGTCTCAAAATGCCTAATTTAAGATTATATTATGAAGCAGGGGTCTTATCACAAATTAGTGACTGGTTTAACTTAACTGAGGGGAGAATTTTGAATCTAGAAGGTTATGATTTGTTATATGGATGGCATGCCTATTTGTTATATGACAAAAAAGTGGATAAAGTATTTAAGGCCCATATACTTAGAAATGCTTTGTTGAGGGTTTGGAAAAAATATCAATATAAGTTAAATTATAAGATACCTGTATGGGCAAATCCTAGACATGCAATAGAAAATATAAGTATAGAACAAAAACAGGAGGTGATTACCTATAAAGAGCTTCTTATTATGGAAAGGGGGGTATTGTATTTGAAACCTTTAGATATATTGAGAGAAGAAGGTATAATTTATACATGGTTTCAGTACAGTCAACTTCAAGCTAGATGGAAGGAAGATCAAAAAACTGGCTTCGTGCAAAATGAGGGGAATTTGGTAAAACAAATTAGAGATCAAAAACAAATGCATATTAAAAGGTTGTATAATGCTTTATTGGAAATAGACTCTGAGACGGAACTGGTTAAAGACTGTATGATTAAATGGGCACAAAATTTTCAAGACCCAGTAATGATGGAGACTTGGGAAAAGATTTGGACTAGAAATGTGAAATTTACACAAGCACAAAATTTAAGAGAAAACTTTTATAAAATGTTTTATAGATGGCACTTAGATCCCAAAAAACTATCATGTATGTATCCTAATGTGCAAGCTAAATGTTGGAGATGTGACTGTGATGATGCAACTTATTATTATATATGGTGGACTTGTAGAAAAATCAAAGCGTTTTGGATAAAGATTTGGTGGGTGATTATTATTATTATTATTATTATTATTATTATTATTATTATTATTATTTATTAGATTTCTATACCGCCCTACTCCCGAAGGACTCAGGGCGGTGCACAGCCAAACAATAAAAACACATAGAATACAAAATTTAAAATAGAATAAAATCAAATTAAATAATTTTGGCCCCGACAAATTTAAAACCCCAAACTTTAAAAACCAATTTAAAATTGAATATATAAAATACTAAAAGATATTTAAAATTTTAAAAATCTTTTATAAAAGAGGGGGAAAATTAGGCCAGGCCGGCCTGGTGAAATAGTAAGGTCTTTAAGGCGCGGCGGAAGGTGCGCAGATCCGGGATGCAGAATATTTTTTAAAAAAGACTGAAATTTACTCCACAGTTGTTTTTACTGGGTATAACTACGGACTGTACAGTTGCAGAGACTAAGCTGATCTTGAACTTGATAACAGCAGCAAGATTGCTGATAGCACAACATTGGAAGAAGGATTTTTTGCCTACTATTGATGACTGGATATTGAAAGTAACTAATTTAGCTGAAATGGCTAAAATTTCAGCACATTTGAAGGATCATACACAAGAAAGGTATATACAGGACTGGAGAAGATGGATTGATTATATTCAAAATAAGTATCAGACCAAAAAATATCAAATAGCTTATGAATGATTTCTTTTAACTGTATAAGCGCTATATAAGTGATATTAGACGTTTTATGTCTAAGAAGTAGGATTTTATCTATGGGGGGTTAAGAATTTTTTTAGGGGGTGTTAGTTTAATGATTGGTTAAGCAATTTAGTTTATTGTTAAAAGTTAATAGAAATACCTTGTGTTCTGCTCTGGGAAGTCGGGGAGGGGGAGGGGGGGTTGGGTGGGAGGGCTGTGGGGAAATTGTGTTTGTTTTAAAACTTTTTCAATAAAAAAAGAAAGAAAGAAAGAAAGAAAGAAAGAAAGATGTGGGTGAAGGTGGGAGGGGAAAAGAAAAAAAAACCAATAAAATTTGTTTAAAAAAAGAAAGAATGAAGGTCAGATTCCAAAACTGGGAATACACATCTTCATCTCAATAGGATCTCTCTCCCTCCCTCTCTCTCTAGCTGTCATCTATCCAACCATCCATTCATTGAGGTGCAGTGGCTTAGTGGTTCATTGATGGTGGAGATGGTCTCAGCTCCAATGGTTCAAGCCCAGACACTGTGTGGCAGGGTGAGCTCCTGTCACCCTCCTCAGCTTCTATCCACCTAACAGTTCAAAAGCATATTCTATACAAGTAGGTACTACTTCAGTGGGGGAGCTGGTGCTCTTTTCAGATTGTCTGATTCCTAATAACTCTGAAGCTTCCCGGCTGCAGTGCCCTGTTGCGAGGCAGCTCGAAAAGCAGGAAAAGCCACTTGTTTTTTCACTGGTATGAAGTCATCTCGCCCTCCTGTGGCACATCTTGGGAAGTGTGCAAGCATGTCTTAGAGCTGGTATCTTGGCAAGCCAAACTACTACTCTGCAATAGCATTGTGATTTCATTCATTCATTCATTCATTCATTCATTCATTCATTCATTCATTCATTTAACCATGAAGTTAGTGGGAGAAAGTCTTGGGGAAGGATTATCTCTGCCATTTAAAGCAAAAATCTTTACTTCCGATAAATAGGGATTAATAAAGTGATAAATTGAGAGGAACCCTGAGAAAATCTGCTTGGAGAGAGTAAATCCAGGATAAAAGTGTTCTAACTGAGGTCTCAAACAATGGCCATCAAAGCTGCCGCCTGTTACATTCTCTGTGCCTTCCAGCATCCAATGAAGATGAACACTTTGCAAAGAATAATACTTCTCTTGATACATCTAAAGGAGTAGTTTGTCACTGAGTCTATATCAAAGTGTAACATCTCATCACTTTACATTATAGAACACTAGCTGGATGCCTGTGCTTCGCTACAAAACTATGTGATCGGGTGTGATAAATTGACACTTAAAGCCTGAAACTTAATGTAGAATGTGTAACTCCGTAGCATCAGAGCATGTTAATATAAGGCAACTGGCAGTTGGAACAGAGGGGGAGGGAGAGTAGAATGTCCCAGCCTGCAGGCCTGATGAGTCACACACTGGCCACGCCCACACCTGATTTAGCAAAGGGGTAGCATCACAGTCTGTTAATATAAGGCAACTGGCAGTTGGGACAGAGTTTATTTCAGGTGGGGAGGGGGATCTAACTCCTTAGCATCAGAGCATGTGAATATAATATTATATATGAAATAATCATGATTTGATGGTCATTTCAAAAAATCCTTTCTTAGCAAGCCAAGAGGAACATACATGCCAAATTTCAAGTTTGTAGGTTTTACGGTTCTGGAGATTTCGTGATGATGTGTGAGTGGTTTTCACTTTTATATATATAGATAAGCAGGCTTCCTAATGAGAAGCTATTTAGCCATTCCCTCCCTCCCAGTGAACTACTAATGTTAGTTGAAGTTCCTGCTGTCCACGCCTCATGAAAAACAGACTATAGTATCATGCTACATGATATGTTTCTTATTGATGACATTAGCAAAGATATGCTGGCTAATGGCACTATGTATTTACATAATGTTAAGTTTGATCCAAAGGGCAGAGCTTTTATTTTATTTTTTTTAAATTAGATTGCAATCCTGTAGACATTTGAAATAAGTCTAATTGAACTCAATGGGTATCAGTTCTCACAACTCCACATAGTTTGGGTTGTTTGTGAAGAGGTTTCAAGGAGATACTTAGTGGTTAATGTTTGAAAACTAAAGAAAGTCAGAAAACAGTTAACTATAACTGCAGTATCAGCTGGTCTTGGGGGGCATTTTTGGGAAAGTACAAGTATTTAAACAAATTGGAAATATAAATATGAAGTCCAAGTATTTAAATTACACAATTAATTAAGGATCAATCAAAATCCAAAAGATGAATGCACTTGACCGCAATCCAAACAATTTCATTTCATAATCTTTATTTCTCGGCTGCCAGCAATAGAGAACTGAAAGGGCTCTTAACCAGACAAACAGCCCTTAAAACACACTCAGATACTCAGAATCCACCTATTTTTTTACTTTTGTTTCTTGATTTGTCTTCCAGGGACAGAGCAGAGGAACTTATTCACTGCATTAAAGCAATATGTCTGCCTAAATTGGTTACAAATCATGCTAACTTTGGTTAGTTTTAACATTTGTTAGTGTTTTTGGTTCACTGTATTTATTTATTTATTTATTTATTTATTTATTTATTTATTTATTTATTTATTTATTTATTGGTTCGATTTATATGCCGCCCTTCTCCAGAGACTCAGGGTGGCTTACAATACGTTAAGCAATAGCCTTCATACTTTTGTATATACCTGCTTAGTAGGGCTTTTGCCCGCCCCCACCCAAGCGATGTTCTAGTATTGTTCAACGTCATAAAATGGGTTGAGTAACCAGGTTAGGTTTGTTGTGTAAAACAGTCTTTGGTTTCTTCTATGCTAACAAGTTTCCAATTCAAGAAGACTTAGAGCTTAGAACTTAGAATAACTTTATTGTCACTTTGAATGTACACTAACCAGCATACATTAAAATGAAACTTCATTGCATACAGCTCTCAAAGGGTCACCACCTCCAATATACTCTACATAGACATGACATGACATGACATGATTAATTAATTAATTAATACATTAATTAATAATATGTATATACCCACATATATTATATGACACAGAGAAAGAACACAGTCTAGTTCAGATATATACAGGTACATGGTGAGAGAAACATGCAAGTTTACCAGACAGATGGCATAAGGAACAAAGCTGTTACAGAATCTGGTAGTCCTGCTAGAAATACTTTGAAACCTCCTCCCAGAGGAGAGCAAAAGAAGCAGACCATGAAGTGGGTGTGTGGGGTCTCTAACAATGCTTTGAGCTCTGAGCACATAGCACTTATAAACAGTATCCTGAATAACAGGAAGTGAGCTTCCTATAATCTTCTCAGATGTCCTTACCACTCTCTGTATGGACCGCCTATCTGAGGCACTGCAGTCACCAAACCAAACACTGATGCAGTTTGTTAAAATGCTCTGTAAAAAGTGGTGAGGACAGAAGGAGAAAGATGTGCTCTCCTCATCCGGTGCAGGAAATGCAGATACTGGTTTGCATGCTTCACTAAGGAGGATGTGTGGAGAGACCAATTGAGATCGCTGGTTATCTGAAGTAGCTGAAAGAGTAAATTTGTAGTTTTAATTGAAACTTTCTTTCCTGGGCTTCTCTGTTCCAGCTCAATTATTTCTCAACAAGTTTGGGAGATGCCATTTGTTTGAGAGGGCAATATTGGGAAAGAGGAATCTAGCAAACATTGCAGTTATTAAGGAAGAATGAATATGCTGGACGGCCAAGACATCATACAATAGATCATCCATCATATTTACCTCTGAGGTTAAAGATCAGTAGTGAATTTCAGGAAAGCTGATCAACTGTTTATCAAAGACATGATGAATCTGTCTTTCCCTCTAATTTCCCCCCTAAATTTGTTCTATTTTCAGACTCATTTACTTCAGCAAAGGTTGTTTGGCCAGAAACAGTTCTTTCTCTTCTTTTAACCAATATTACTTATATTTCACCATAATATAATAACAATACAATACCACATAAATATGTGTGTGTATATATACATATCAGGGGTGGGTACTTACCTCTGCTACTGGTTCGCAACGCATGTGCAGATCATTCATGATGACATGTGGGCGGGTGGGCGGAGCCTCCCGCCGCTGTTACTACTGGTTCGCAAGAACAGGACCGAACCGGAAGCAACCCACCAGTGATACATAGATACATAGACATAGATATATATAAATAGATATACAGTACATACTGGTAGATATATGTATAGTGTATTCAAAAAGTATTCAGATCTCCTTCACTTTTGTCAATTTGGTTATGCTGCAGCCTGATATTACAGTTGTTGAAATTCATTTTTTTCTCATTAATCTACATTCAATACCCCATAACGACAAAGTGAAAACAGAATTTTAGAAATGTCTGTTAAGAAGACAACCATTTCAATCAATCAATCTTCTTACCTGGGAACTTTTCTTCCCCATATGGATTGAAATCTCACTTCCGTTTCTTCACTTCTGATATAGCTGAGATACATTTCGAAAGAGCAGGTTTACTTACTTCCTAAACTCTGAACAGCCTTGGACAATTGCATATACATCAAGAATAACCAGTTCCAAAATATTACAATTTTAGTTACTGGAAAAGATTTCACATCACATTTCAGCATTTGTGCAATTTTGACATACCTGGGGATGTCAAAATTGCATTTTATGAATAATTGTTCTATTTTAGGTATAATTTAGGGACCTAAATAAGCATGGTCCAAATTAGTAATGCCAGTGGCTATTTTATAGATATTTTATAAAATATTTTATAAAGGTGATGGCAGTGTGGCGGTGTGGTAATTGGTAATACCTTGCAGTTCTATCAAATTCATTTTGTCTCATTTTTGAGGCTGATAAACTGGTTTGGAATATGCGGGCATTATTATGATGAATATGAATTGTACGTTACTTTAAAATAGTTATATTCAAACATGGTATGTAATAATTGAGGATTATATTAAAATAGGAGAAATTAAAATTGTCTTCCCAATTGCTGCCCATTTGCTGTTGGGGAGAATTTCTGTGACAAAAATGAGTGTTTTCACTAGAATGATTTTTTGTTGATTGTTGTTTTAGACGATACCTGTTCCAACAATGATGTACCATTCAACCAATGGCAAGCAGACATATCTAAATTTGGAAGACAAGAGAAAAACCATCAGATAATTATAAAGGCAAGATGCAAAAAACGAAAAGAGAGAGAGGGGGGAGGAAAGAAAGAGAGAAAGAGAGAGAAGAGACAATTTATGAATTTGAAATTGTATTCTGCAGCTTGTAGTTTGGTTTGGATAAAAGAACGGGGGTTGCTGAGAAACAAAAGACTTTTAGAGTTAGAAGACCATGACCTGAGGTATGGATATTTATAGTAAATGAATGCATTACGCACTATAGACAAATAGTTGGTGAAATTGACATAATTTGCTGAGATGGACAAACTGACATCTTTGATTAGAAAAAGTTCATTATTAACATTCATCAATGACTGAAAACTCCTTATGGACTTTTTACATTAAAAAGAAAATGATTTTATGATTTATGGTTGAGATTAGAAAGAATAGGTTATAGCAGGGTGTCAAACTGGTGGCCTGCAGGCCGGATGCGTCATGCACAGGCCACGCCCACCACAGTTCCGCAAATGGGAAATAGTCGCAAAACATCATGTGACGGCAATGTGACGCAGCAAGTTTGACACCAGTGGGTTATAGAATGAAAGGAATTATGATGTCATCTTAGAGAAAGAGGTTTGATAGAATTGTAGAAGATTAAAAGTCAAAGAGAGAGAAAGTATTCTGTTCATTTATTTTCTTTTTCTTTTCCTTTTTTCTGCCCTCTTTTTCCTTGTTTTTCTTTCTTTTTTTTCATTCTGTTTTTCTTTTCCACATTTACTTTACTATTTTTCCTTTTCTTTCCTTTGAATGTATTTCATTCATTCAAAAACTAGTTTTAAAAAAGAAAGTTGGATTACTCTATTTACCAATAACATAGCAATATTTGTAAATCACCTAGAATCACTTAAGTGAGATGGGTAACATAGAAATTTTATAGATATATAGATGGCTAGATAGATGATAGACAGATGATAGATATAGATAGATGATAGATAGATAATCAGAAAATCAGAAACTTGATATCCATTCATATACAGTAACCAGATCATGTAGAATACATATTTTTTTACTAATAGTGTACATGATAAAGTTGCAGTTAAAATGTTTGTATCCCGATGTAACAGCAATATTAGGTGATTTATAAAAGTCTTATAAAAAATTTAGTCCTTTCAAAATAACAATTATATCTGCCTCGTAAAATGATAAGGGAAACCCTTTATCAAAAGATTTCTCTTTCTAATATAAAGGCTGAGCTTCATTTTTATTTTTGTAACATTCTTTTGGAAACCCAAGTGGTACAGGCACCATTCCAAAATTCATAAAATCAGTTCTATTCAATATTTTCTACAGTATTAAAATTATGGCTAAAGCCTTTGAACTTGCTTGAGAAATCTCTGAAAGATTTTTAAATTTTTACTTTTTAAAAAGTTAAATTTTACTTTTTAAAAAAACTAATAATCTTGCTTGACAGGTAACTATATAATTGAACAATATTTATTTTATTTATTTATTTTATCAAATTTATATGCCGCCCTTCTCCCGTAGGACTCGGGGCAGCTCACAGAATAGAAACAACATAACAATAAAATAGTGCTAAAACAAGCCAATTTAAAATTCCCAGACAATTAAAACCTCGTGGCAGATCAGGGAATTTGCTGAAAAAGCCATGTCTTCAGGTCGGCACGGAAAGTGCGGAGGTCGGGGGCCGTCCAGAGCCCGGTGGGTAACCCATTCCAGAGGGTCAGTGCAACCACAGAGAACGCCCTCATCCTGGGGGCCGCCAGCTGACATTGTCTGGCCAACGGAATCCGGAGGAGGGCAGTCCTATGTGAGCGCACTGGGCGGTGGGAGGCTGGTAGGAGGTGGTCCTGCAAGTGCCCTGGGTCCATGCCATGAAGGGCTTTATAGGTAAGTATCAGCACCTTGAAGTGGATCCGAAGGGCCACCGGCAGCCAGTGCAGCTCCCTCGAGAGGGAGTAACAGGAAGCTCCCATAACAACCCACGCGGCCGCATTCTAGACCAGCTGGAGCCTCCGGGTGCACCCCAAGGGCAGCCCCATGTAGAGGGCATTGCAGTAATCCAACCGAGAAATAATGAGAGCATGAGTGACTGTACGGAGGGCATCCCTGTCTAGAAAAGGGCACAACTGGCGCACCAGGCAAACCTGTGCAAAAGCCCCCCTTGTCACGGCCATCAGATGATCCACCAAGGACAGCCGTGAATCAAGGAGGACGCCAAGATTATGAACCCTTTCAGAGGGAGTAAGCAACTCTCCCCCATCCGAAGTGATGGGGATACTAGATCATGAGATGCCTGCATCCACAGCCACTCAGTCTTGGAGGGGTTGAGTCTGAGCCTGTTCCTGCCCATCCAGACCCGTACCGCCTCCTTAGACATCATGGAAAGGGCATCCCTGGGTTGATCCGGGGTGGAGATGTACAGTTGGGTATCATCAGCATACTGATGATACCTCACCCCGAAACTGTGAATAATCTCACCCAGCGGCTTCATGTAGATGTTAAAGAGCAGGGGGGAGAGAACCAAGCTCTGTGGCACCCCACAAGTGAGGGGCCTCGGAGAGGATCTCTGACACCCTGCCCAAACAAACTGTGTATGGCCTGAGAGGTAGGAGGAGAACCACTGTAAAACAATGCCCCCCACCCCCAACCCCCAGAGCCGTCGCAGTAGGATACCATGGTCGATGGTATCGAAAGACACTGAGAGGTCAAGTAGCACCAGAACGGAGAAATAACCCCCATCCCGGGCTCACCAGAGATCATTCACCAGGGCGACCAATGCCGTTTCTGTGCTGTGTCCGCGCCTGAAACCTGATTGGTACGGGTCTAGATAATCCGTTTCCTCCAGGAATTGTGGAAGTTGGTATGGCACCACAGACTCAACAATCTTCACTATGAAGTGAAGGTTGGAGACGGGACGAAAGTTGTTCAGGGAGGCCAGATCCAGAGCAGGCTTCTTGAGAAGGGGATGAACCACTGCCTCCTTAAGTATGGCGGGGAAGACCCCATCCCTCAATGAAGCGTTGATAATTGCCTGGATCCAGTCTCCAGTCACCTCTCTGGTTGCCGGAACAAGCCAGGAGGGACATGGGTCCAACAAACATGTGGAGGCCCCCAATCTACCCACAATCCTGTCCACTTCATCTATGGAAACAGGATCAAACTCAACCCAGATGTTACCTTCAGGACTTGCTCCCACCTCCGCGTCGGATCCTGCCCAGTCAGAATCTAAACCCGTCTGGATCTGAGTGACTTTGTCTTGCAGAAATTGTGCAAAGTCCTCAGCACTTCCTTGTAAGGGGTCCTCTCTCGCTCCCTGATTGAGAAGAGAGCGGGTCACTCGGAACAAGGCCGCTGGGCGATTTTCTGCAGACGCAATGAGAGCAGCGAAATAGTCACATTTCGCCACTTCCATCGCCACAAGGTAAGACCTAATATGGGTTCTTAACTGTGTTCAATCAGGTTCGGAACAGGAAGATCTCCAACACTCCTCTAGGCGTCTCTTCTGATGCTTCATCTCCCGCAGCTCCACGGAAAACCATGGAGCTGCCCGGGATCCCCATCGGAGGAGAGGCCGCAAAGGGGCGATTCGATCCAGTGCCCCGGTGGCAGCCCGTTCCCAGGCATCCACCAGGGCCTTTGGCGAATTGCGGGATAGGTCAGTGGGAAATGTCCCAAGCTCTGTCAGGAACCTGTCAGGGTCCATCAGGCGCCTGGGGCGGAACCAATGAGTCGGTTCCGCCTCCCAGCGGTGGGAGTTGACGGATGGAAAGTCTAGTTTAAGGAGGGAATGGTCGGTCCATGACAGGAGCTGAATGGAAAGTTCACCCCTACTCCAAGCATTTATCCACTGCCCAGACATAAAAATCAGGTCGAGTGTGTGCCCACCACTGTGAGTTGGGCCCTGTACAACTTGAGTCAGGTCCATGGCTGTCATGGAGGCCATGAACTCCCGAACCAACTCAGATGTCTCACCGGCTGACGGGAGATTAAAATCTCCCACAACCATCAGGTTGGGGAGCTCAACCGTCAATTCAGCTAAGACTTCGAGCAGTGCGGGCAGGACTGAAGACATGCAGCTGGGAGACAGGTACATAATCAACAGAGCCGACTGCACTCCAGGGTCCCAGTTAAACAGAAGTGATTCACACCCGCCTATCTGAGGGACAGTGACCTCCCTAGGTCTAAGACCTTCCCTAATAACAACCGCCACCCCAACACCTCTCCCGTGGAGTCACGGCTGGTGTAGTACATGGAAACCTGGTGGACATAAATCAGAGAGAGGGACCCCTCCCTCTGGACCCAACCAGGTCTCAGTGATACAAGCCAGGTCTGCACCCCACTTGTCAATCAGATCTCGCATGAGGGGAGCCTTGTTAACAACGGACCTGGTGTCCGTTGTTAACAAGGATAACAATAGAGTTGTTAACAATAGAGTTATATATAAAATTGGATGGAATAGGTAGAAGCATTCACACAATCAGCACTTGTACTATTTACTATGAGTTGAGAGGGAGCTGTAGTGGGTTGTAGTGGCATGAATGACTGGTAATTTAAGGGGATATTGGGGAAAAATATTTTCAGGTAAACAGCTGATCTCTTCTCAAAACTCAAATCATCTTTAGAGAGATTGTCTTTCTTTCAAGATCTTTACAATTTGGTTAGTCTAGTGATTTACTATGTGAAGATATTAACTATAGGTACGGTAATGTGGAAACAATTCCTAGTTTAGTACCAGCTGATGATCCCTCTACAAATAAAATTTTGGGGTTTTGTTAGGAGTCCCCATCAGAAACTGGGACCTATAACCTCCTGGTAGGTGCATGGTGCATGGTGCAATACATTTAGTTAGAAATTCATAAAGAATGGAAGAAGGAAACAAAAACAAAACTAGTAGACTTACCATTTTCTAAAAATAAGAAAAGGAAGGAACACTGTGGTAGTTAATAATCTTTTATCTGACCTCTGGGGAAATCCAGAGATTCTTCTCAAAAATCAGAAGCATTTTTAGGACTTCCCCAGAGGTCAGATGAAAAGATTATTAATTACCACAATGTTCTTTCCTTTTCTTATTTCTAGCCAACTGTTTTAAATCTACCACATACTGGTTTCATTCCCCATCCTTCCTCCTTACCACATTTATTTATTTATTTATTTTTATATTTAAATTTCTATACCGCCCTTCTCCCGAAGGACTCAGGGCAGTGTACAGCCAAGATAAAACCCACAAATATAAAAGTTAAAAGCAAATTAAAAGTATTAAATAATTTGGCCGAAACTAAAATAACATAAAACAACCATTAAAATAACATTTAGGCCAGTCTTGCCTGCTGAAACAAAAGTGTTTTGAGGGTGCGGCGGAAGGTGCGAAGGTTGGGAATCCTACGAATCTCAGGGGCAGCTCATTCCATAGGGCAGGTGCCCCCAGTTCTCCCCCAGGGGGTCACCAGTCAACACTGTTTGACAGACAGCACCCCGAGGAGTCCCTCTCTGTGGGAGCGTACTGGTTGATGGGAGGCTATCGGTGGCAGAAGGCAATCTCATAAATACCCAGGTCCTAAGCCAAGGAGCGCTTTAAAGGTGGCAACCAACACCTTGAATCGCACCCGGAAGACCACTGGGAGCCAGTGCAGCTCGCGCAGGAGCGGTGTTACATGGGAGCAATGAGTCGCTCCCATAATCACCCGCGCGGCCGCATTCTGGACCCGCTGGAGCCTCTGGGTGCTCTTCAAGGGGAGCCCCATGTAGAGAGCGTTACAGTAGTCCAGACGGGAAGTGATGAGGTCGTGAGTGACTGTGCGCAAGGCATCCTGGTCCAGAAAGGGACATAACTGGTGTATCAAGCGAACCTGATAAAAAGCTCCCCTGGCCACAGCCGTCAAATGGTCTTCTAAAGACAGCTGCAAATCCAGGAGAACACCCAAGTTGCGAACCCTCTCTGAGGGGGTCAAGGTCTCACCTCCAATAGTCAGTGATGGAACCAGCTGACTATGACGGGACGCCGGAAACCACAGCCACTCGGTCTTGGAGGGGTTGAGCCTGAGTTTGTTACTCCCCATCGAGATCCGTACGGCCTCCAGGCACCGGCCCATCACGTCAAGGGCATCATTGGGGTGGCCCGGGGTGGAAATGTACAGCTGAGTGTCATCAGCGTACTGATGGAAATCCACTCCAAAGCCACGGATGATCTTGCCCAGTGGCTTCACATAAATGTTGAACAGTAGGGGTGAGAGAGACCAACATCTTACAGCTATTTCAAAATTAGGAAATAGGGGAGTCAGGTTAGCTACCTGGCTCATTCATTAATTTTGGCATTGGGAAAACTTCTCAATAGCAACAGCACTTAGACTTATATACCACTTCACACTGCTTTACAGCCATCTCTAAGCAGTTTACAGAGTCAGCATATTGCCCCCAACAATTTAGGGTCCTCATTTTACCTACCTCGGAAGGATGGAAGGCTGAGTCAGCCTTGAGCCTGGTGAGATTTGAACCGCCAAATTGCAAGCAGCCAGCAGTCAGCAGAAGTAGCCTGCAATACTGCACTCTGTGCCGTACCACTGTGCCACTGTGGCTCAAAGGAAACATATCAGAAGCAGAATCGCTAAGAGGAGAAAAAAATAGTATGAAACCACACCAAATACCTCTTCAGACTATGCATTATCCCAATTGGCCAGCCAGTCAGTTAATGCATATGAAAAATCTTCATCTTCATAATAGGGGAAACTATTTGTGGTTACCAAATGAGGCCTACCCCACTGTAGCAGTGTATGTGCCTTATATATGCATGTATTTTATTTCCTAATCATATAACTAACTTAGAGTCAGAGGAGGGAAAGATAAGTCCCTCTTATAACTCCTCCTCCTTTGGTAGAAGTAGACTTGAGAAGGGTAAATTTTATAGGAACAGGAAGAAATACTGCTTGGCAAATATATTACGTAATAGAATACAGATAATAGCCAAGTACAGTGCTATTCAGACAACAGGAACTGGATCATTATTGACACTATAATGATTAAAGTAAACTGAGGCTTTCAAAACAGAACAAATACATCAAGGTCAAATATAATTTCTGAGATGTAAATAGACAGGGTCCAGCTAATTCTAATATAATCTTGATAAAAATAATGACTGAATGAGTTCATCGATCTCTTGAAGGCAAATCAACAAACAAAAGTGGGAAGTTTCCTCATTCCTGAACCCAGGTGCTTTTTGTGAATCTGGGCGTGTTTTAAGAACTGTTTGTTTGGTAAAGAGCCTTTTCAATTCACGGTTGCAGGCAGCCAAGAAATAAAGATTATCTGTTTAAATTGATTATGTACAACTGCATTAATCTTTTGGACTTTGATTGATCCTTAATTAACTGCTCCATTTTAATACTTGGACTTTCATATTTATATTTTCAGGTTATTTGTACTTTCCCATAAATTCCCCCAAGGCCAATGATACTGCAGTTATGTTAACACATGCATTTCCTGACTTTCTGTAGTTTTTGTGACTACTGACTACCTACTAAGCATCTCCTCAAAACCTCTTCAGAAACAACCTGGAAACTATGTGGGGTTGTGAGAACTGAGACCCACGGAGTTCAATTAGATTTATTTAAAAATGTCTACAGGATTGCGATCTAATTTAAAAAGCAAAATAAAAGCTCTGCTCTTTGGATCAAACTTAACATTATATAAATACATAAGGGTAGTGGTGAAATCCAAATTTTTTTACTACTGGTTCTGTGGGCATGGGTTGGTGGGCGTGGTGTGGCTTGGTGGGCATGGCTTGGTGGACATGGCAGGGGGAGGATACTGCAAAATCCCCATTCCCTCCCCACTCCTGAGGGAAGGATATTGCAAAATCTCCGTTCCCACCCCACTCTGGGGCCAGCCAGAGGTGGTATTTGCTGGTTCTCTGAACTACTCAAAATTTCCGCTACCGGTTCTCCAGAACCTCTCAGAACCTGCTGGATTTCACCCCTGCATAAGAGCCATTAAACAGCACGTCTTTAGTAATGTCAGCAATAAGAAATGTATTTACATGGTACCGGATTCTGTGCTTCATGATGTTTGGACAGTAGGTAACTTCAACAGATTTTTCTCATCAGAGTTGGTTTATGTTACATAATGTAAACATGATGGAAGAAAGCAGGATGCTTTATAATTAATAACAGTTTTATAAAAATGTTCTTCATAATGACAACATTGGAGATTCCTCTCCTTGGACTACTGCAGTGAGCCAAAATAGCAAGGAGGTTGGCATTCCATGGAAACAATTCACAAAGGGGACCTGGTTCAACTGAACCCTTTACTGCAATGTGTTTGTTCTACGCATGTAAGAAACCACACTTTCTGGTTCGTGCATGTCTCTAGGATTATTAGGGCCAAGAGAAATGTGTCTAGGATTTGGGAATACTCAACCGTTAAACCTTTTCTCAGTTTCCTACATGGTAACCAGTGGTGGGTTTCAAATATTTTTACTACCGGTTCTGTGGGCGTGGCTTGATGGTGGCTTGGTGGGCGTGGCAGGGGAAGGATACTGTAAAATCTCCATTCCCACCCCACTCCAGGGGAAGGTTACTACAAAATCCCCATTCCCTCCCAATCAGCTGAGACTTGGGAGGCAGAGAATAGATGAGGGCGGGGCCAGTCTGAATTTTTACTACTGGTTCTCCGAACTACTCAAAATTTTAACTACCAGTTCTCCAGAACTGGTCAGAACCTGCTGAAACCCACCTCTGATGGTAACACTGATTTCTTTTTTTTAGTAGTTGGTTTATGAAACAGTGAGAGGATGGACTTTTTTTTAAACCAGGAAGAATGATAAAGATAAACATAAGGGTAAGCTCCACATTGCTGGATCTGTCCAAGCAGAAAATAGACAACATCCACCAGGGAAACTGAATGTGCACTGCCCTCAACAGTCCAATTCAAACAGAGGATTCTAACCAAACATGGGATTGGTTCAGGGCCTCTCTTTTCCAGATTAGATCCTGCAAATAATGCATAACACATCTGAGAACAATTTTTGAACTACATACCCTTGATCAGTGGTGGGATTCAAGTAATTTAACAACCGGTTCTCTGCCCTAATGATTTCTTCCAATAACCAGTTTGCCAAACTGCTCAGAAAGTTAACAACTGGTTCTCCTGAAGTGGTGCGAACTGGCTGAATCCCACCACTGCCCTTGATATGTTCTTGTACTACATCCTTGGTAGTATGTGAAATCCTTGGGTGATCACCAAAACCATGTTCAATCTATTGCCTGAAAGCTTGTTTTGAGCCCTTTCTCTGAAAACGTGGAAGCCAATTTATGGGGATGGCAAACCATAGTACTTTAGCAGAGCACAGATCTAACCAAACATGGGGTTGGTTCAGGGCCTCTCTTTTCTAGAAGTGATCCTGCAAATAATGCATAATACATACTGAGAACAATCTGTCCTCTTTCCAAATGCAGAGTATATTTGGTCACTGTGTGTCAGAGCACCTCTGGCACAAGTCCCAATTTTGGAAGTTTATCTTCAATACGATCTTTGAAGCGGAACAGCATTTGTCTGGCAAGATAAGAGGAATCAAGATTTGGGGCTGAAAATTAATCATTTATTAATTTTTTTAAAAACCACTAAGTCTTGCTTGAGTTCCAGTCTAGCAGCCAGACCTCCTGCCCAAGGGCTGTACTGGAATGAATAGTTTGCACTCTTGAACAGTTGAACGGTTTGCACTCTTCCTGGTTAGTCAATGGAAATTGACTGAGCTCCATATGGAGCTGGGCCAAGGGTTTGACCTGAGATATTCACAAAGCAAAGTTGTGTGCTTCTGGAGAAAAAGAAGCAGCAAGAATTACTGCTGAATTTCTCTGGGTCTTCCAACAATTTGAGTTTGCTCAAAGGGATTAAGTCTCTAAACTAGTCAAAAAGCAACAACATATAGCCGTGATGGCGAACCTATGGCACGTGGGCCCGAAGTGGCACACGGAGCCATGTTGCCTGACATGTGTGGCGTCGTCTGACCCTCTTCCGGGTTTCTGGTGCGCATGTGCGTACGACGAACAGCTGGCCTTCATGCGTGTGGCAGTGCCGGAAACTGGAAGAGCTGGTCTTCCATTTTCCGACGTGGGCATGTGCACTGGCCAGCTGATCATCGCGCACACATGCGCCCCATAACTGGAAGACTAGCTGGTCATTGCACATGTGCATGTGCACGCTGGAAACCGGAAGTTAATTTCCCGGCATGCACATGCGCGCACATGCCCCCTTTGCAGCTCCTCTTCCAGGTTGTGGGTCTGATGAGCGCATGTGTGCGCGCAAAGCACACAACACAAAGTGCTCCCTTTTCGGCACTTGGTGCCAAAAAGATTCGCCATCACTGACATATAATGGATTTTAATTGATTTTAGGGATTTTATGTGTAACTTTTAACCCGGAGTTTTTGTTTTATTTTTCTGTTTTATTGTTGTGAGCCGCCCTGAGTCCTCTTGGAGAAAGGGCGGCATATAAGTCTAAACAAACAAACAAATAAATATAGCATAATTTTCTGTCTTAGAAAATTTTATACCCTGAAAGGTAACAAAAGACCATCACAGTAATATTCCGCAGCCTTTATTAATTTGGAAGGCATGGAAATTTTGTTTTTATCAAATTATCCTTCCTCAAAATATCATGCCTGAAACACTCTAGAGAATTCATGGCAGAAGAATTATCAAAAATGTTTGCCAAGGTTTGAAAGGGAAAAGGAAGGAATCGTTCTAATTTGTAATAATTTCTCCATTACAGTTCCTTCTCTAATATAATCACTACATTCTAATTCTAACCTAATTCATTTTTTCATATTCCTGTTATTCTTAATTTAACGGCAGAGAAGCAAGTCAGGTAGACATTTCTGTATCCACAAAAAGAAAGTTTAGTAAGGCTGATAGCCTTCTTTTTTGGGCAAAAGGAAATCCCACCCTTGCAGAAAGTTAAGGGGCAGAAATGAAGCAGTCCCACTTTTCTCTAGTCTTTCCAGGGCTGGGATACAGGCTCTCTGTGAACATCAGGCTGGTTCCCTGCTTGGTAGTTTTTCAGAAACTTTAAAGACTGGGTTGTTTTAGAAATACTTTCACTGATTTAACGCTGCCACTTTATTTTTTTAAATGGTTTACTGTTATATAGTGGTTGTGGTTTCTTTTTCTCTAAGTTATGTCATGGATATTTTCTGTTGTATCTTTTTGTGTGAGCCATACAGAATCTTTTGATTGGGGCAACATATAAATCAGGGGTGAAATGCTCCCAGTTCGGACCGGATCGCCTGATCTGGTAGCAATGGAGGCGGGTGGTTCGGAGAACCGGTAGCAAAAATCCCTGGGCCCGCCCATATCCAGCTGAGCTGCACAATCATCAGAGGCTTTTTTTTTTACTTTTAAAAGCATTTTTTCTACAACCTCTTCGGAGGAAAAAATGCTTTTAAAAGTAAAAAAAAAAAGCCTCTGATGATCACGCGGCTCAGCTGGGATCGTCAAAGGCTTTTAAAAGAAAAAAACCCTTTTTTTCTTTTAAATGCCTCTGACGATCCCAGCTGAGTTTTTTTTAAAAAGCCTCTGCCGATCAGGCAACTCAGCTGGGATCGTCAGAGCCTTTTGAAAGCATTTTTTTACAACCTCTTCGCCCACCCAGTCACATTACCCCCCCACCACCAAGCCACGCCCACAGAATCGGTAGTAACAAATTTTAGATTTCACCACTGATATAAATATATAATTATAATATTTTTATACCATTGCTAGCTCCCGTATATCCATTCTTGAAAATACCTATAATGCCATAGGGCATTTATTTGCTTTACATTTTGTTAACTGCACGAAAGAAAGAAAGAAAAAGAAAGAAAGAAAGAAAGAAAGAAAGAAAGAAAGAAAGAAAGAAAGAAAGAAAGAAAGAAAGAAAATTTTAAATCAAATAGGAAGATAGCTAAGTGGTGCTAAGGAAGGCATAGCTAGGTATAATGGGTGTTTAATTTGTGGTTCTCCTGCTGTTTTCAATAATGAATTTAATTACCTGTAGTTGACAAATAAATCATTACTATAGTGTTTGTACTGAAAAGTATAAAGTATAACCAATACCAGGATTTAACTATGCCCCATATGGAACTGGACCAATAATTTTACTTCAGATAGTCACAAAGCAAACTTTTGTGCTTCTAGAGAAAAATGAAACAAGAATTGCTGCTGAATTTCTCTGACTCTTCAGAGAAAACAAGGCAAGCTGGACTTTTCACTATCCTTTACATGCCTGATGGATCAGCTTCCTATCCAGGCTGCAGAATTTGTTTTATTTTATTTTATTTTATTCTTCCCCAAGGTGCATGATCTTTGTTTTCCTCCAAAGAATTTGCAGGTTTACTGATATTTACTAAGGTGACCAGATTTTAACATTGGTAAAGAGGGACATTGTGGGCGTGGCTTATTTTGTGGGCGTGGCTAGCTGGTCGTGTGACTGGGTGGGCGTGGCTAGCTGGTCATGTGACCGGGTGGCCATGGCTATGTGTATAGGGTAAGGTGAACAGATTTTAACATTGGTAAGAAGGACACCATTGTGGGCGTGGCTTATTGTGTGGGCGTGGCTTGGAGGCCATGTGACTGGGTGGGCGTGGCTAGCTGGTCATGTGACCAGGTGGCCATGGCTATGTGTATAGGGACTACTCAGAGGGCTGAAAAAAGTCATTTCTGACAGGTCCTCGCACTTTTGACTGGTCCTCACACTTATGACCATCCTCACATTTATGCCCATGCAGCATCCTTAACAACCATGTCACTCATTTCACAACTGCTTCTCTTCACCATGGTGATAAGATAGGGCAAAAAACGTAAAATGTGAAGACAGTCATAAGTTCAAGGACTGGTCAAAAGTGCGAGGACCAGTCAAAAATAACTTTTTCAGCCCTCTGAGTAGTCCATATGCATAAAAGGATACAGCAATAGAGAGGGATGAAGGAAGGGAAGGGAAATTAGAGTAGGAGTGAGGGTAAGAGGGGGAGGAAGAGAGGAGGAGAAGGAGAAAGGAAGAGGAAGTAGGGAGGAGAAGAAGAGGGGGGGAAGAGAAAGGAAGAAGGAAAGAAAAGAGAGAGGTGGTAGGTTTGAGGAGAAAGATTGCTGTACAATAAAAAAGATGAAAGGGAAGAAAGCCAACCCCAAACAAATATAAAGATATTAAGATAAAGAATGAATGGTTAAACTTTAAAGAATAAAAGAGAACAAATATGAATAAATAGCAGTAATTAGAAACACACATACAAACATACAATTTATTTTCTTTGAACAGAGTATTTGGCCGGTTCACAAATTTAAACAGTGTTTAGTCACTTCAATTAAATTTACAATTTCTATATTTCCTTTTTGCCATATTTATTCCTCATCTATTTTTAAAAAAAAACCAATATTACCCTTCATCCTCATCTCTAATCTTAATCAAATTCAATTTTTCCCTTCTATTCTATATTATACCCCTTCCCATTGTCATCTATTTTTATATCCATCCTCACATTGTTTAATTATGTAATTATGTAATACAGTTGTTTAATACAAATTCAACATTTTAATATAAATCAATTAGTTATAAAACTATCTTTTTTGTATATTAATCAATATGAACATGAATATTCCAATTATTTCCATGCAATCCAATTTCTTACAAATCAATTAATTATATTTACCAATAATAATAAACCAAATAATTTCCCCCATATATTCCTCTGAACCACAACTTAACCATTTCTGCTTTCAACACAATATACAATTAATAGTATCTCAATTATTACAATTCCCTAGTTAAATACAGCTTTTTTTTCTTTTGTGTTTTAAAATCTTGAACTCTTCTCCTAAATTTCCCATTGTTTGCAGTTTTTCACCTACCTTTTTTGGGGAGGAAAAATAAAAATAAATCTCTCTCTGCCTCAATTTGTCACGTTGCACCAAAGATCCTGGTTTCGGTTTCGGTTTCGTTTCTGCAGCTTAGCTAGGGGGAAAAAAAACTGCTTCAGGAACTCTTTACACTGATTGCCTGTAGGGCGGCCCTTTGAAGCCCCGGGCAAGAGTTTAAACAGTTTTTTTTTTCTTCTAGCCATCAGCTGGGGCTCAAGAGGCAGAATGAAAAATCGGGACTTTTTTGAAATGCAGCGGGACGCGGGACAAATTGCTAAAAATCGGGACTGTCCCGCCAAAAGCGGGACGTCTGGTCACCTTAATATTTACAGAAGTAACAAAATGCTCTTGTGGTCCTTCTTGGTCCACAGATTCCACAGGAATCTCTGATGGCATTATTATTTTATTTTATTTTGCTTTGTAGGAAGTTAGTACTCACCCCTCTCCTAGAAAAATGAAATATTTTAGGATATGCTAAAAAGGCAGAATATTTTCCCTAAAAGAGAAGCAGAAATTCAGCCCCCCACCTTTGTTAATGGGCCATTAAGGCCCGAGCCAATCTATTCTACATAACAAAGATCGACCCCCTTCAGGCAGAGCCATTTAATTGCCCTTTATTGCAACACCCACCAAATTTCAACCAAACTTGGCACACAGACAACCTAAAAAGCTAGCTATGACCTCTGGCAGCAACCAATCAGGATACTCTTCCCGGGCCCCAGGAAGTTCAAAGCCAGAGAGGGCATAAAACCAAGGCACACTCAGCATCTCTGCCCTTTTCTGTTCAGGAACTCAAACCATGTGATCTTGTCCACCATTAAACCATCTCTCCAAGCAGTCTCCATATTTCCAGTGTCTTTTCCCCCATTTGGAGCTGAACCCAGAGGATATTTCTTCTAACAGCTTTATATTTTATTTTATCTTGTAAAATGTATTGGTTGTCCATTTTACCCAGGGTAACTCTGGTTGGCTTATAGTCATAAAAGATAAAGCTATATAAAGCTATACTGCTGCCTAATTAAAAGATGGGGAGGGCAGGACCAGAATGGGGGAGAAGGTGGGATCTGTTGTCGATCTCTCAACCACCTCCAAGGTGATGTGCTACTGACAGAATCTACCCCACTAGATGCCGATATACCTCCTAAAACCTGGGAACTTCACTTTCGGAGATTGTATGAAGGTCCCTCTAGCGAGAGTATAAGGTACAATGAAGGCTCCCTCTCAAAGTCAGTCAAAACACAAAAGGGGGTTAAACAGGGGTGCATTTTGGCTTCTTTGCTTTAACAATTACAATTACTTTGCTTGCTCCATTAATCCTCCAAGACAAATTCTTCTCATCATGGATCAAGGCTGTCAAGTCCAACCTTACCAAACTAGGCTTCTCCCCAGCCGCAATACTCAAGTTGGACTACGACCAAGTACAACAAACCTTGCGAAAAAGGGTAGAGGACATTGAAAGGCAAACGGACTTAGAGAAAGCTCCATTGTTTCTGGCTCCAGACGCCATTAGATATGTTGTTACTCCTGCCAGCTCTCTCAGATACTTGGAATCAGCAAACCATTGGAAAGCATTTTCGCTCACATGTTGCCATGCGCTTCCATCAGCTGTCCTGTACAAATATAAAAAGATACCAGTGACTGTTCCTGTGGCTCAGGAGAGGTGGAGACTGTTAGTCACATATTTCTTCAATGTTCCTTTAACACAGAGATTCAGAAAAAACATATCCTTCCAATTATTGCCAGGTATCTGGCCATTCTGACACTGCTTACCTCCAGTGGCTGTTTAAGAACAAACAATCCAAAACTACAGCACAGGTGGCTAAATTCTGCACAGCAGCACTGGGGATTCATTGGAAACACGTGTCTAATCCACCATAGCTATTTTATACAACAAATGTGGCAAATCCTTTGCATTGCTTATTTCTTTCCCTTTTAGTAATAAACTGACTACGGGCTGTTGGAAGAAACATCCTTCTGGGTTCTGCTCCAAGTGGGGAAACAGACACTGGAAACATGGAGACTGCTTGGAAAGATGGTTTAATGATGGACAGGATCACATGGCTTGAGTTCCTGAACAGAAAAGGGGGCAGATACAGAAAATCTTCGGGTTTTTATGCTCTCTCTGGCTCTGCATTTCTTGGGGTCCCAAAAGAGTATCCTGATTGGTTGTCAGACTCCCAGGGGGTGGGGGCCTTGCTGGCTGATGGTCACATGTGCTTCCCAGGTCACATGTGGTGAGTTTCTGCTGCTATTGTGTAAAGGGCTAATCCTATCTTTGGCAATTCCTACTATGGCTCTGCCTGAAGGAGGCAGATCTTTGTTATGTAGAATAGACTGGCCCAGGCCTTAATGGCCCATTGACACTGGGTGGGGGCAGGAAGATGGGAGCTGCTTCAAAATATGCTTATCCCAGGGAAATATAATATTCTGCCTTTTTCATATTTCCTAAAATATTTCACTCTTCCAGGAAAGGGGTGGGTGCTAACTTCCTACAGGGCCACACAGTTTATGGATTATAATTTTAGTATAGTTAGACCATGTGTAATTGACAGACTGAATTTTATCATAGATTTTATCTGTTATTTGTTATTTTATTCTATAATTTTTAATTGTATATTTATTGAGTGTTTTTATTTGTTCTGGTCTCTGATATATGACTGTAATAAACTGAATTGAATTGACCACATTATCTGGATAAAATAGAATAAATATAGACCTGTTTTCCAATCATGATGATGCTCTTTTTACCAGATATTCTAGTATTACTAGATATAATATGTAACTGAACAATGAAGCACTCAGGATATACCATTGCTTAAGTCTATTGCTAGTTTGCACTACATCTGAGAAACATCCAGCTGTATTGCATCTCACCTTGAGCCTATAATTTATTTGAAATGCATGTAAGAGGGGGAGTCAATTGTAGAAGATATAAGTTTGTGCTTAAAGGCAGGACCAGCTTTGGGCTAAGGCAAAGAAGGCACTGGACTAGGATATCAAAACTTAGGGAATACCAATCCTTTGCATTGACTGGAAGTGGAGCCATCACTCAATGTACCTTAGGGGTGCCATATACAGTAATCTTAAGCGAGTATCACTAAAAGTTTTCCATGAAAATTGAATCACGTTTGCTTCGGATCTACAGATAAAGTGGAGGCTCTGCCCACCTGCCTGGACATAATATGCGAGCACTGTACATGCGCAGAAGGCTGTGTGCATACGCATTCACATTTGCGAACCAGTAGGGAAGGTAAGTGAATCCCACCTCTGTGTTTTAGCCAAATTTCCAGTAAGTATGTCTGGCATTGATTCACCAATTGATTGATTCGCTGGCCAGTTAGGGCAGTTATTTAGAAGTGACTTCAGTGTTTATATTGATTCAAATTGTTCAGCCAACATGCAACTAGAAGAAATCCCAGCTTTCATTTCCAAGCTTGTTCTCTCACCTAGCCTGTGTAATGGCTTCTGATAATCAAGGGGACGAGGAGATGAAGTTATTGACTTGTGTTATTATGACATGTACCTATGCCATTTTTTTGGTTCTCTGTTCCACTGGGCATGTATGGATGTTCTACAAAAGTAGAAATTTGGAATTGAAAAACTGAACTTTTCTCAAAATTTCTGAAAAGAATAATTGAGTGGATGGAAGGCATTTCTTTTTTCTTTAATGTAATTTTTATTAAGACTTTTTACATATATAAAAGAGAAATATAAAAGTGTGTGTGTGTGTGTGTGTGTGTGTGAGAGAGAGAGAGAGAGAGAGAGAGAGAGAGAGAGAGAGAGAGAGAGAGGGAATCGTAATTCAAACAAACAAAAACTCAAATAAGCATTGGGTCCCCCAGAGAGGAATGTTTATGTGTGGAATCTGAAAAATAACGCTGTCAGAAGCCACCACACAATGAACATCCTGTTCCTTTTTCATGTGCAAGACCATAAAATGGTTGAGCTTCAAACTCTCACTTGCAGCCCCCACTTGTACATTTTTGTTACCCCTCATGTAGAGTCCTTTGACTCAGGATCTCCTCAGGTGCCACAAATGCTCTTCTCACCCACTGTTAGTTAGGTTTGGCTTTTTATGAAATTGAAAATGACAGTTAAACCTTTTTCATGGTTTGTGTTCCACTGATTCCTCAACCCTCCATCACATCCATGACCTTTCTTTTTCTTCCTCATTGGTTTTTTGCCCTCAACTGTCCCTGCTTGTCAATCCATAATAACCACAGATTGGGGAAATCTTATTGCTACATACTTTGTTTACCATCCCTCCAAAGGAGCCAGTTTCTCTCTCTCTCTTTTTTTTTAATTGAAAAAGTTTTTCAAATACAGATTTTTCCCCATTTTTCCCCCCTCCACCCTAACCCCCCTCCCCCTCCCCTCCCCCCATGGCTTCTCCAAAATAAAATCCAAATTAACATCAAATTATATAATACTTTACCATCCTTTTACACCACCCCCCACATGCTAACCATTTCTTTCTAACATTATTATTATATCCCCCTATACTATACTATACTTTTTAAAGCAACCTTCAGCTATAAAACTATATAATAAATCCTAATTTGGCATTTATTCAACTCATAATCTACCCATTTCCTCCACCCCCAAACATATATCTCTTAATTCAAATCTTTTGCATATATTTATATCTAAACATAACATCCCTTTTCCTAAACTAAACAATCAATAACCTATCTCAACCCATTTTCCTACAGGTCTAACATACATAATATTTTTAATATCTTTGTTCTTCTGCCCACACCACACCACTAAAAAATATTTCCATATATAAATAAAATCCTCAGATGACTTTAAATTTGTAATCCATATAATATCTTCTGTAATGTCTTTCAACTGGATTATTAATTCCATCACCCATGTTAGGGTAATATCAGGTTCAGCTTTCAACAGTATATTCAGCATCTTCAATTACCATCTGCCCCCATCAATAATAAGTATTTTCATATATAAAAAACCACCCGAGTGACTTTATATTTATATTCCATGTAGTATCTTCTGTAGTGTCTTTTATCTAGATTGTTAATTCCAACCACCACATTGGGGTAACAACCAGATCTTCTGCATGCCCCAATCCCATAGATCTCTTGCCACATAACTCAACATATACGTAATCCATTTTTCAAAGAGTCCAAAATAGAAAGTTCCAATCCACTCAATCAGAGGCCATCTTCCACATCCCAAAAGCACCAGCATTGCAGAGATCTGTTATTCTTCTCAAAATAGTATAAGTCAATAATTTGCCTCAGTTATATTTTCATGTATCAGCCTTCTATAAATCCTGCTTATTATATTTAGTCGTCTCTTAAGTAACTGGCATTAGACTGTTGTTGAGTTTAAATTTTTTTGGTTTTGTAGGACCTGCTTCTTCTTTTCTTGGCTTTTTGTGGTTTAGATCTCCATCCTAGTTGCCTTTCTAGAACTTGCATATCAGCTGATTGATTTCCATGCTGGTCTATAACTTGATAAGACATCACATTAAAATCCAAAGCTGCCTCTCTTGTATTTATAGGTAATCCAGCTATAACCTCTGAAGGAGAATCCAAAAGCGGCTCATCCAAAAGGGCCTCTGCAACTTGTTGTTTTTCCATTACCTCCATCTCCATCTGCTTAGCCTGAGTTTCAGTCTCTTGTTCATTTTGCTTTTCTTTATTCCCCTCCTGTGTTCCTAACACTGATGGCATACATGGAGATGTTGGATCCATTTTAAAAACCTTGTAGTAAAATTCTTCCGCTTTTTCAACAGTATTTAGTTGATATCTTTCTCCTTGATATCTCAATATTATACCAACTGGAGCATCCCACCTAAATGGGATGTTTTGTTTCTTTAGCTCAGTCACCAAAAATCCAAAGTCCTTTCTATCTTTTAACATCTTGGACGGCAGCTCTTTATATATCCAAATCTTCCTTCCGTTCCTTTCCAGAGTGGAGTTAAAAGACTTTTGCACAATATCATTTCTTATTACTCTATCAGTAAAGTAAATCACCACATCTCTAGGCAACTGCCTTTGCTTTGCAACCCAAGAATTCACTCTGTAGACCTTATCAATCCTACAGGATACCTCTTCAGGACTAACCTTTAAAATCCCAGCCAGAACTTCAGCAGACATCTTTCTCAAGTCATCTCTGTTATTTTCCTGTATTCCCCTCATTCTGACCGCAAATTCCATGGACCTGTATTGCATCATTATAACTTCTTTTTCAATCCTTTGTTTCATATTGTCTGCATTGTAAATCTTGTGGTCAGCTTCCTTTATTTTAGACTTTACTTCTGAGCTATTGTCTTGAATATTTATCAAATCATTTTCAATTCTTTGTATTTTATTATCCAAATTATAAAACTTATTATCAGCTTCCTTCATTTTAGACTCTAATTCTAAGTTGGTATCATTATCCATCTTTATAGCTATTTCTGAAAAAGTTTTCAAAGCTGTTACAATCTGTTGTTTCAAGTTGGCATATTTTCGTTGTACCAACTCTTTAATTTCCTGCCTGAATTTTTCAAGATTCTGGTTCACAATCTCATCATGTCTTGCCATCTCCTCCAAAACAAATTCCTTTAGGTCTTTAAAACCATTCTTCTGAATCTGCAAGCTCAAAACTTGTTCATATAATTTGTAAATGGGGGAGCCTCTCCCCCCCCCCGCTGCTTGTTTGTCTGGCTTTGTCAGTTTTAACACCATCCTGCCACACAGACAAACTCTTTTTAAAGAAAAAGACTTCTCTCCAAACGGTATCAATATCAAGTCTCTAAGAAGGAAGAAACATAAAGTAGAAATTTTTCTCTTCAATTCTAGCCAGCGCTGTTATTTCAGATACTTTGTAACGTATTAAACTATTCAGGCAGAAGGACTTTCGCTTTCAGCTTTCTTCTTCTCAAGCCTCAGCCAGTTGCCATTTTAAACTTTTTTTCTTCGCTTTTAAAATCACTTATAGAATTGTTAGAAATACTTGCGATTTAGGGTCCCAAATCCGGATTTCATCCTGTTTGTTTAGACAATCTGTTAGTTTTCATTAATTGGATTGGTCCTGTCGCCTGGCTCTGCAAAAAGCAGAGTTCCCCCGACGCCCGGAGCAGCGGCGAGCTGAATAGGGAGCCACATTCTGCTTCCTCCCCAAGAGTAAAAAAAGACTCTGGGGAGTTCGCAGAGGGCTCTATCTCTCCTCGCCGGCTCTATCTCATGTCTCCTCAAGGAGACTGAGTTTTTCGAGCCGTCTCTCAGCTGTAGAGACGGCTCTTTACAGGCAACGAGGCTGGCGGTCCCGAAAGACCGTCTGGCGGCGACGGAAGCCAAACCGGAAGCCTAAAGGAGCCAGTTTCTCAAGTTGTGACTATAAAATCCAGTAGCCATCCTGGAAAAATCAGACATCATCTTCCAAGGAGCTGCAGCAATGAAGGCATTAGTGCTCACCCTCCTCTTCCTCCTCATTGCGGCCAGTGAAGCCAAACGATATTCCAGATGTGAACTGGTTTCAATTCTAAAGTGAGATGGCCTGGATTGATATCATGGCTACAGTTTGAACAACTGTGAGTTTACTCAATCTTTTTCTCCACCTTCGCAAGTTCCAGGTTTGCAAGGCGGATGCAAAATGGGGAACTTCCTTCCCAGAAAGAATTCATCCAGACCACCCAATGAATAAAAAGCTCTGTTCAATTTTCTTAGAATGGTAAAATATGCTTTTGTCCCATCCCAAATGTCTCAGAAGATCTCCCTGCATTAACACCCTTAGTTTTAAGAGGGTGATCAATATCCACTTCATTGCCTGTTTGCACAACAGCAGAATAGGAGTGTGGTTAGACCACTTCGGTTTTTGTATTTTCACAATCACTGGCTTAGATTTCTTCTCTTCAGAATAGGGTTTATTTGTGCCAGGATAAGCATCCTCTCAAATGAAAGATCCTTCAGATTGCCCCAAATCATTTTAATTCAGGATACAGTTGAAGGGGCCATCACGGAAGATTTTCCACATTTGTGGTATTGCAAAAGTCCTACAGTGGAAAAGTACCTCCTCCTTGGAAAGCCCAGTTTAAGAAAAGAGAAGGAAGGAGAGGTGGCTTTATGTGCCATTAACAACGGCAGGAATATCTTGGAGATAAGATTCAGTTTTATTCCAAATTCTCTTGAAGGTGTCCAATATATATTGGACTTCTCAGGTCCTTCTTTGGTTCAGGAAAAATGAATATATGGTTAAACATTCTGTTTTAAATGTTCTGTTTAAAAAACTAGAACAGCTTTTTCATTTACAGCATATGCTTTTTATAGACTATGCCTGTTTGTTTTCTTCCAGGGGTCTGCATGGCTTTTTATCAGAGTGGATATGACACCCAAGCTGTGGGACAGCAAAACTGGGATGGCAGTTACGACTATGGGATTTTCCAGATAAACAGCAGCTGGTGGTGTAACAATTACCAGGGCCATACAGCTAATGGCTGCAATAAGCCTTGCAATGGTAAGACACATATTTTAGAGGACAGATAAAGA
The DNA here is from genome assembly GCF_059756535.1 of Pantherophis guttatus. NCBI lineage: Eukaryota > Metazoa > Chordata > Lepidosauria > Squamata > Colubridae > Pantherophis > Pantherophis guttatus. Next base: position 122,996,807 of record NC_142064.1, on the reverse strand, counting down.
GACAAGCTTTAACAAACTTTCAAAATTCAAGAGAATTGACACAATGAGGTGGTATGCTTGTATTCCTTGCAGTGTTGCTTCCTGACCTGACCTATTACTTATTTCACCTACCGTATTTTCTGGCGTATAAGACGACTTTTTAACACATGAAAATCTTCTCAAAAGTCGGGGGTCGTCTTATACGCCGGGTGTCGTTCTCCTGTAACCAGACAGACCAGCCCGAAAGGCTCTGACGAGCCTTAAATGGCTCTGGCGATCCAAGCTCTGACGATCCCAGCTTTGCCTGCTAATCAGGCAACTCAGCTGGTGATCTCAGCTGAGTTGCCTGCTAATCAGGCAACGCAGCTGGGATCGCCAGAGCCATGTAAAAGAAAAAAAACCTTTTTCCTTTTACATGACTCTGGTGATCCAAGTTCTGACGATCCCAGCTGAGTTGCCTGCTAATCAAGCAATGCAGCTGGGATCGCCAGAGCCATGTAAAAGGAAAAAAGTTTTCCCCCTCCAGCTTGCTTACCTTAGCTGCTAGTCGCAATGCTTGCCTTGCTTCACTTGCCTGAATCCATTCCATCAGCAAGCCGGCAGGGAGGGAGTTGTGGACTTCAACTCCCAGAATTCCTCAGCCAGCAAAACAAAGCTAGCTGAGGAATTCTGGGAGTTGAAGTCTACAAGTCTTAAAGTTGCCAAGGTTGGAGACCCCTGTTCTATTGGGTAAATTTTTTTCCCCTTTGGAAGCTTTAAAAAAATAGTTAATTGGGGTTTTTTTAATTGTTCTTTTTTAGACCTAGCCATTTAAAGTTTAGGAAGTTTTAAATTTAGTTTTCATATAAAAAGAAAAATAAAATAAAATAATATTTGTGCAGCTTTCTGAGATTTAGTGTGTTTCTGTAGTGTTTCACTCTAACTACACAAACATACAAAATCTCACAAAGCTGTATGTGGAATTTTGTGTGTGTAAAGTGTGAAAGTTGTTTTTTTGGGCTTTTTGTGGCTGTGTGAGGTTCCTGCTTATTGCAGGGGCCATTTTGGGTCTAGCACAGCTGCTTTTACATTGTGGGTTTTAAAATCTCTTTAAACACAGAGTCAACATTGGAGTTAACAACCAGCTGGGACAGGTAGCAGAAAAATTTGGCCAATCGCCTTTTAAACACCAGGGCTCTGATCCCAGGAACGAGCTCCCATGGGAACAGGGATCTGGTAGGAAAAGAACATAGTAGTGAGGGAAGCAGAGAGAGAGATAGTTTGTGAAGACTCCAATCATAGGATAAATAGCAAAGGGGGTTGCAGCCGCAGATCATCAGATGGAAATCCCATAAACTGAGCATCTAGAACAGGGGTATCAAACTCAATTTCATTGAGGGGCGCATCAGTGCTGTGATTGACCTGGGGGGGGAGGGGGGGACAACTATGTGGGCATGGCTAACCGGGTGGGCATGGCTAGCTTGACGCCACTCCCCAAACTACTGACATGTTTCCTCTTCGCATTGGGTAGACCAGGCTGAAGCCACGCTGGCCTGATCTTTCCTCTTCACACTGGGTAGACCAGGGCAGCCCCGTGTGCGGGATCCGACCACATTGCAGGCTGGATCTGGCCTGCGGGCCTTGAGTTTTTAATTAGGTGAGAAAGACAGAAATCGAAAGTGGATGTGAAATTAATGGGAAGGAATTATTCAGTTATAATGGGCATCAACACTCATGCTGGTAAATTGGGTATCGCTTTGCTTAAAACCTGGATTTAACAATCCACTAATCCCAGGTTTAGAGGTTCTAAAAAACCAAACTATATTCTAAAACAACCCAAGTGCAAGTATAGAAACAAAAATGTAATTTTCCAAATTCAAAAAATGTATTTTACCACCCAGGCTGAAAGTTGTACAATAATTTAAAGAAAGGTAATTAACTTTCATGACCACAAGAATAAGTTCATTTGCTACTGAATGGTACAAGTAGAAAGATGTTAATGAGAGATTGACTCACCAGGCATTCATCCTATTGGGATCATGCACAATTCTCTTAGCACAAATAATATCATCTCTGATGTCATCATTTATGAAAGCTGCCAAAAGAGGCAAGTTAGAATATGTCCAAGTTCAGATGTTTCAAAGGTATTTCCAAAGATTTGCATAAAATTATTATTTAAAGCAGATTCCTACCTAACAGGAATTTTAGTTATAGGAATTCATTAGTTATGTATGCAATACATTTACATTTTTAATGGTATGACCTATTTTCTGTACACCTGGTGTGGACCATAAAATCCTCTTCTCATGGACCATTTAACCAAGTAGAGTAACAATTCTGAAAAGTATAGAACGCTAGGAATCTGTTTTCTCTCTGGAGCTGAATATGCTGCATATGCAGGCTTCCTGGCAGTCTCACTGCACTCTTGGAAAGGGGTGAGAGAAGAATTGTCTCACTGGAGTCCCAGAACCAGATTTCTCTGACAAAAGACAGAAAGCAGAGAATTGGGTTCCTTAGCCAGGTGGTGTTCTGATGCTGAATTTGTTGCCCTTAACCTCTCTCTCTCTCTGGCAGGACATTGATTAATTTTAGTGAAGTTGGGATCAGGTGGCTCTGCTAGGCAAGCTACCTCTTACATTGTGGATGGAGAGCTAGTTTGGTCTAGTGTCTCCAGTCTAGAAAAAAGCAAAAGAGATCACAAGACTGTTGATGTGGGACAGGGGAACCTCATCAAATATGTGTCTGGTATTCATTAGAACTCAGACCACACTGGGATGGGTGCTGTGGAGGTACAAAGTGAGATTTTTCTTTGTGATGGAAGTTAGAGAACAAAGCGATACCCAATTTACCAGCATGAGTGTTGATGCCCATTATAACTGAATAATTCCTTCCCATTAATTTCACATCCACTTTCGATTTCTGTCTTTCTCACCTAATTTAAAATCTCTTTAAACACAGAGTCAACATTGGGGTTAACAACCAGCTGGGACAGGTAGCAGAAAAATTTGGCCAATCGCCTTTTAAACACCAGGGCTCTGATCCCAGGAACGAGCTCCCATGGGAACAGAGATCTGGTAGGAAAAGAACATAGTAGTGAGGGAAGCAGAGAGAGAGATAGTTTGTGAAGCCTCCAATCATAGGATAAATAGCAAAGGGGGTTGCAGCCGCAGATCATTAGATGGAAATCCCATAAACTGAGCATCTAGAACAGGGGTATCAAACTCAATTTCATTGAGGGGCGCATCAGTGCTGTGATTGACCTTGGGGGGGGAGGCGGGGGGACAACTATGTGGGCATGGCTAACCGGGTGGGCATGGCTAGCTTGACGCCACTCCCCAAACTACTAACATGTTTCCTCTTCGCATTGGGTAGACCAGGCTGAAGCCACGCTGGCCTGATCTTTCCTCTTCACACTGGGTAGACCAGGACAGCCCCGTGTGCGGGATCCGACCACATTGCAGGCTGGATCTGGCCTGCGGGCCTTGAGTTTTTAATTAGGTGAGAAAGACAGAAATCGAAAGTGGATGTGAAATTAATGGGAAGGAATTATTCAGTTATAATGGGCATCAACACTCATGCTGGTAAATTGGGTATCGCTTTGCTTAAAACCTGGATTTAACAATCCACTAATCCCAGGTTTAGAGGTTCTAAAAAACCAAACTATATTCTAAAACAACCCAAGTGCAAGTATAGAAACATTTCCAAATTCAAAAAATGTATTTTACCACCCAGGCTAAAAGTTGTACAATAATTTAAAGAAAGGTAATTAACTTTCATGACCACAAGAATAAGTTCATTTGCTACTGAATGGTACAAGTAGAAAGATGTTAATGAGAGATTGACTCACCAGGCATTCATCCTATTGGGATCATGCACAATTCTCTTAGCACAAATAATATTATCTCCGATGTCATCATTTATGAAAGCTGCCAAAAGAGGCAAGTTAGAATATGTCCAAGTTCAGATGTTTCAAAGGTATTTCCAAAGATTTGCATAAAATTATTATTTAAAGCAGATTCCTACCTAACAGGAATTTTAGTTATAAGAATTCATTAGTTATGTATGCAATACATTTACATTTTTAATGGTATGACCTATTTTCTGTACACCTGGTGTGGACCATAAAATCCTCTTCTCATGGACCATTTAACCAAGTAGAGTAACAATTCTGAAAAGTATAGAACGCTAGGAATCTGTTTTCTCTCTGGAGCTGAATATGCTGGATATGCAGACTTCCTGGCAGTCTCACTGCACTCTTGGAAAGGGGTGAGAGAAGAATTGTCTCACTGGAGTCCCAGAACCAGATTTCTCTGACAAAAGACAGAAAGCAGAGAATTGGGTTCCTTAGCCAGGTGGTGTTCTGATGCTGAATTTGTTGCCCTTAACCTCTCTCTCTCTCTGGCAGGACATTGATTAATTTTAGTGAAGTTGGGATCAGGTGGCTCTGCTAGGCAAGCTACCTCTTACATTGTGGATGGAGAGCTAGTTTGGTCTAGTGTCTCCAGTCTAGAAAAAAGCAAAAGAGATCACAAGACTGTTGATGTGGGACAGGGGAACCTCATCAAATATGTGTCTGGTATTCATTAGAACTCAGACCACACTGGGATGGGTGCTGTGGAGGTACAAAGTGAGATTTTTCTTTGTGATGGAAGTTAGAGAACTTGTGACAAATTGAGTGGGGAAGCAGATTGAAAAAGGATGAGACCAGCTGGAGACATGTTGACTAGATACTATCAAAGATGACAGAAGTAGGAACATGACAGAATTTTGAGAGACAGGGTGATTTGATGCCAATCTTCATGAAGCATTGGAGGCAGTTGGACAATTACAGAGACCAATAAAGGGGAAGAAGGACAAAGCTGGCTGAGGAATTCTGGGAGTTGAAGTCTACAAGTCTTAAAGTTGCCAAGGTTGGAGACCCCTGTTCTATTGGGTAAGTTTTTTTCCCCTTTGGGAGCTTTAAAAAAAATAGTTAATTGGGTTTTTTTTAATTGTTCTTTTTTAGACCTAGCCATTTAAAGTTTAGGAAGTTTTAAATTTAGTTTTCATATAAAAATAAAAATAAAATAAAATAATATTTGTGCAGCTTTCTGAGATTTAGTGTGTTTCTGTAGTGTTTCACTCTAACTACACAAACACACAAAATCTCACAAAGCTGTATGTGGAATTTTGTGTGTGTAAAGTGTGAAAGTTGTTTTTTTGGGCTTTTTGTGGCTGTGTGAGGTTCCTGCTTGTTGCAGGGGCCATTTTGGGTCTAGCACGGCTGCTTTTACATTGTGGGTCAGCCAGTTGATGTTTTTTAATTTTTATTTGGTGTGCATTGGAAGAGGGGTAGTCTTATACGGTGAGTATAGCCCAATCCCTATATTTTAACAGGAAAAGTCGGGGGTCGTCTTATACGCCCAGTCATCTTATACGCTGGAAAATATGGTATTTCACTAGAAAAGCAAAACACGTAAAATGTCTCTCTAAATCAGATGAAATTTTGTAGGCAAATTCTAGTCCTTCTTCCCCTTTATTGGTCTCTGTAATTGTCCAACTGCATCCAATGCTTCATGAAGATTGGCATCAAATCACCGTTTCTCAAAATTCTGTCATGTTCCTACTTCTGTCATCTTTGATAGTATCTACTCAACATGTCTCCAGCTGGTCTCATCCTTTTTCAATCTGCTTCCCCACTGAGTACCCCATTTCTCTTTTTTTTTTTTATTGCAAAAGTTTTACAGTTACATTTCACCCCTTTTTCCCCCCCCACAACCCCCCCAGACTTCCCAGCCTCCCTAACCCTCCCTAACCCTCCCCTCCCTCCCAGACTTCCCCACAATATAATCATGTCACATAAAGAAACCCCCCTTGATAAAAAACTTGAACCCCTCCCTCCCCCCTTATAAGTTTCATTGCATTAAAATATTTCTAATACATTGTTTTCAAATAAAAGCTATTTGATACTTCTTAGTTTGATATTTGTTCTGAATATATTCTATCCAGTTTTTCCATTCCTATTCATAAGTCTCTTGTGAGCAGTCCTTCAGATATGCTGAAATCTTCGCCATCTCCGCAAAACTGGCCATCTTCAAAGTCCATTCCTCAATAGTGGGCAGAGCTTCATTTTTCCAACATTTACCTATCAACAATCTTGCTGCTGTTATCATATACAATATCAATTTTGTTTCGCCCGATGTAAAACCCTTAACTATACCCAATAAAAACAATTGTGGAGAGAATTGAATTTTTTTCTTCAAAACATTCTGCATGACCCACCAAATTTTTATCCAAAAAGCCTTAACTTTCCTACAGGTCCACCAAACATGATAATATGTAGCATCCACGCATTCACATCTCCAACATTTTGGCTGAACATTAGGGTACATACATGACAACTTTTTGGGATCTAAATGCCATCTGTAAAACATTTTATAAAAATTTTCCCTCAAATTCTGCGACTGTGTAAATTTAACATTCTGAACCCAAATTTTTTCCCATGTTTCCAGCATCACTGGTTCTTCGAAATTTTGTGCCCACTTAATCATACAATCTTTAACTAATTCAGTTTCTGAATCCCTTTCTAGCAAAACATTATAAAGCCTTTTGATATGCATTGGACCTTTCTCTTTAATATGTCTAACCAATTCTTCCTCATGCAACATAATACCAGTTTTTTGGTCCTCTTTCCATCTCGATTGTAATTGATTATATTGTAACCAAGTTAGATTAATCCCTTCAGCCAACAATGTCTGCAATGTCTTCAGCTGCCATCTGCCCGCATCTGTAAAAAGAACCTCTTTGTATGAAAACCCCCCGAGTGACATTATATTTGTATTCCACAAAATATGACCAAGATCCAGCCATAGCGGTATTTTATAATCCCATTTGAATTGGTGCTTCTTCCAAACTCTCATCAAAGAATCTCTAAGTATATGACTTTTAAATACTTTATCAACTTTGTCATCATAAAATAAGTAGGCATGCCATCCAAATTGAAGATCAAAACTTTCTGCATTCAATATTCCAGTCTTTTTGCTTCCAAACCAATCACTTGTTAGAGTCAAAGCTGCTGCTTCATAATATAACTGTAGATTTGGAAGTTTAAGGCCTCCCCTTTCTGGAACATCTTGCATAATTTTCAATTTCACTCTCGGCTTTTTCTCGTTCCAGACAAACTTATTCACTCCAGTTTGCCACACTTTCAGTTGTTTGTCACTTTTGAGCACCGGAATCATTTGAAACAGAAAAAGAAATCTTGGTAAAATATTCATCTTCACTGCTGCTATTCTTCCAAGTAGAGACAGCTGCAGTTTTTTCCAAGTCTCCATATCTTTCTGAACCTCTCGCCACAACACCTCATAATTATTTTGAAACAATTTCATGTTTGATTCTGCAACCTGGACTCCTAGATATTTTACCTTAGGTACAATCTCAAAACCTGCCCTCCTTTCAAGCTCAAGTTTACGATCTTGTGTCATGTTTTTAACAATCATTTTAGTCTTTTGTTGATTCAGTCTAAAACCTGAAACTTTACCATAATCTTGTATAATGTCATTCATCAGGATTATTGATTCCATTGGTTGTGTTAGGGTCACAACCAGATCATCTGCAAATGCTTTTATTCTATAATCCTCTTGCCTTATCATTATACCTTTCAAGATTTTAGAGTCCCGTATTGTATTTAGCAAGACTTCCAATGTTAAAATAAATAGAAGTGGGGACAACGGACATCCCTGTCTTGTTCCTTTTTCAATTTTAAACTCTGTTGTCAGACTTCCATTAATAATTATCTGTGCCTTTTGCTCTTGATAAATTGCTGAAATCGCCTGTATAAATTGATCCCCAAAGTCCATCTTTTTTAAAGTCTTAAGTAGAAAATTCCAGTCCACTCTATCAAAGGCCTTCTCCGCATCCAAAAAAACCAGCATTGCAGAGATCTGTGTATTCTTCTCAAGATATTCCAACAAATCAATTACTTGCCTTACATTGTCCTTCATACATCTACCCTCGATAAATCCCGCTTGATCGTCATGAATCACCTTTTGAACCACTGGCATCAACCTGTTGGCTAGGACTTTCGCATAGATTTTATAGTCTGTATTCAAAAGAGATATTGGTCTATAATTCTCTGGTTTTTTAGGACCAACTTGTTCTTTTGGAATCAAAGATATATAAGCTGTAGTCCATGATGGGGGTATTTTACCCCCTTGTTGAATATTACAAAATAAATTTCTAAGTTGTTCCACCATTTCAGCTTGTAAAGTTTTATAATACACTGCCGTCAAACCATCCGTGCCAGGAGCTTTAGCTGTTTTTAATTGTTTGATTGCTACTGTTATCTCCTCCTCTGTTATAGGATAATTCATTCTTTCCTTTTGTTGATCAGTAATTTTTATAACTCTTTTATCATCTAGGTATTTTTCTATAATTCCATTCTGCACCTCCTCTTTAGCATATAGTTTAGTATAATAGTCCACAAAAGCTTCTTTGATTAGTTTTTGTTGAGAAATTTCTTTCCCTCCAATATCAATACTATCAATAGTCCGTACACTCTGTTTTTTCCTCAATGTGTAAGCCAACCATCTGCCCGGTTTATTAGCATTGCAAAATGTGTTGTGCTTCGCATATTGTATATTTGTTGCAACTTGTTCCGCCATAAGCATTTGAAATTGATCTTTCAAAAGTTTTATAGCACCACGTATTCTTTTATTAGTTGGATTTTTAATAAGTAACTGTTCTTTATTCTTTATTTCTGCTTCCAATTCAGATCTTTTCTTTTGTCGAGTCAGTCTATGTTTAGAGTTCATATAAATAAGCACCCCTCTCATATAAGCTTTACTTGCATCCCACACAATTTCTATTGGAGTACCTTTATTCAAATTTATTTCAAAAAATTCTTTCAAATGCTTTTTAAGTTCTGTTATATTTTTTTCATATCTGAACAAGTTCTCATTTAATCTCCAAGAGCGTCTCTCAATCTTATCCATCTCAATTTCTATCCATACTGGGCTATGGTCGGTCAAAGTTCTTGGGAAAATCTTTGTTCTTTTTGTCTTAACAAGTAAATCATCTGACAACAAAATAAAATCAATCCTAGAGAAGGATCTATGTCTGTCTGAGAAAAAAGTATAGTCCAATTCTTTTGGGTTATGTATTCTCCAAATATCTTTTAGTTCCAAATCTTCTTTCATATCAAAAAAAGTCTGAGGTAACCTAATCCTAGATTTCGCTAAACTCCTTTTATCTAATTTGGAATCTATTACTCCATTCCAATCTCCCATGATTAAAATAGATCTATAGTCCCATTGTAGTATTTTAGTATGTAACATTTTATAGAAATGATCCTGTTGTTGATTGGGAGCATAAATTCCAATCAGAAGGACTTGGCCATGTGTTGTAAGTAATTCAATTGCTACAAACCTGCCATCTTCATCTGTTTCTATAACTTTAGCCGTAAATTTCTTATTTACATAAACAACCACACCATTCTTTTTTTGTAGCGTTGAGGATATAAAATGTATTCCTAATTTGGAGTTTATCAAATATTTTTGATCTTGAACTGTAATATGTGTTTCTTGTAAACAAATTATGTCATTATTAAATTGTTTCAAATATGTAAATAATTTCTTCCTTTTTTGTGCTGAATTCAACCCATTCACATTCCAAGATAAACACCTAAGCATCATCTTCATCTTTCCGGAGCAAAGAGCAGAATAACCGAATATCATCCGGGATCTTCGGAATCGCTCCTCCCATAGCTCCAGTGAGTACCCCATTTCTCAATTTGTCACAAGTTCTCTAACTTCCATCACAAAGAAAAATCTCACTTTGTACCTCCACAGCACCCATCCCAGTGTGGTCTGAGTTCTAATGAATATCAGACACATATTTGATGAGGTTCCCCTGTCCCACATCAACAGTCTTGTGATCTCTTTTGCTTTTTTCTAGACTGGAGACACTAGACCAAACTAGCTCTCCATCCACAATGTAAGAGGTAGCTTGCCTAGCAGAGCCACCTGATCCCAACTTCACTAAAATTAATCAATGTCCTGCCAGAGAGAGAGAGAGGTTAAGGGCAACAAATTCAGCATCAGAACACCACCTGGCTAAGGAACCCAATTCTCTGCTTTCTGTCTTTTGTCAGAGAAATCTGGTTCTGGGACTCCAGTGAGACAATTCTTCTCTCACCCCTTTCCAAGAGTGCAGTGAGACTGCCAGGAAGCCTGCATATCCAGCATATTCAGCTCCAGGGAGAAAACAGATTCCTAGCGTTCTATACTTTTCAGAATTGTTACTCTACTTGGTTAAATGGTCCATGAGAAGAGGATTTTATGGTCCACACCAGGTGTACAGAAAATAGGTCATACCATTAAAAATGTAAATGTATTGCATACATAACTAATGAATTCTTATAACTAAAATTCCTGTTAGGTAGGAATCTGCTTTAAATAATAATTTTATGCAAATCTTTGGAAATACCTTTGAAACATCTGAACTTGGACATATTCTAACTTGCCTCTTTTGGCAGCTTTCATAAATGATGACATCAGAGATGATATTATTTGTGCTAAGAGAATTGTGCATGATCCCAATAGGATGAATGCCTGGTGAGTCAATCTCTCATTAACATCTTTCTACTTGTACCATTCAGTAGCAAATGAATTTATTCTTGTAGTCATGAAAGTTAATTACCTTTCTTTAAATTATTGTACAACTTTTAGCCTGGGTGGTAAAATACATTTTTTGAATTTGGAAAATTACATTTTTGTTTCTATACTTGCACTTTGGTTGTTTTAGAATATAGTTTGGTTGTTTTAGAATCTCTAAACCTGGGATTAGTGGATTGTTAAATCCACGTTTTAAGCAAAGTGATACCCAATTTACCAGCATGAGTGTTGATGCCCATTATAACTGAATAATTCCTTCCCATTAATTTCACATCCACTTTCGATTTCTGTCTTTCTCACCTAATTTAAAATCTCTTTAAACACAGAGTCAACATTGGGGTTAACAACCAGCTGGGACAGGTAGCAGAAAAATTTGGCCAATCGCCTTTTAAACACCAGGGCTCTGATCCCAGGAACGAGCTCTCATGGGAACAGAGATCTGGTAGGAAAAGAACATAGTAGTGAGGGAAGCAGAGAGAGAGATAGTTTGTGAAGCCTCCAATCATAGGATAAATAGCAAAGGGGGTTGCAGCCGCAGATCATTAGATGGAAATCCCATAAACTGAGCATCTAGAACAGGGGTATCAAACTCAATTTCATTGAGGGGCGCATCAGTGCTGTGATTGACCTTGGTGGGGGAGGCGGGGGGACAACTATGTGGGCATGGCTAACCAGGTGGGCATGGCGAGCTTGACGCCACTCCCCAAACTACTGACATGTTTCCTCTTCGCATTGGGTAGACCAGGCTGAAGCCACGCTGGCCTGATCTTTCCTCTTCACACTGGGTAGACCAGGGCAGCCCCATGTGCGGGATCCGACCACATTGCAGGCTGGATCTGGCCTGCGGGCCTTGAGTTTGACACCCCTGATCTAGGTCAAAGCATAAACATGTTATGTGCTCAATAACCAGAATTATTTAAAATTTACTCTGATATGTGCGATTCCCAAGCATTCTAAGAATTTGGATAGAATTTTGTGAGCTTTTTAGTGTTAACCCAATTCTCCAGATCTTAACTGCCCTGGGCAATGGCTGGTATGGACTCTGGCAAGGTTATGTGGGAGTCCAAACTATATTGAGCAGTAGTGGCATATAAACTTGATTGTGAGGAATATAACTCAATCAATCGTAGTTCTTTTCACTTTAACCTGGAGAGAAGAAGATTAACAATTAGGAAAGAAAGTCAAAGACGAGGAAAAATTAATGAACGAGAGTTGCCACTTGCTCACCTTCCTCAATTTCTCCAAGGAGATTTACATCAACTAAAATTGTCAAAGAATCAAACATATGTGTGATCAACAAAGGCATACATTATGTTTATTTTTAATTTGCATTCTTATTTTTAGGGTTGCCTGGAAAAACAACTGCAAAGGAAAAGATCTATCACAATGGACCCGTGATTGCGAGCTCTGAGATTGATGATCCTGCATTTCTCTTCCTCCTCCTGTGATGCAAATGATATTATTCCTTATATAACCACGTAGAAGTTTGATTTTATTCTTGCACTCCACATATTGGGAACAATGAGTTTCTTTGCACAAAAATGATGATTTTTAAATGGTTTATAGTTGGAAAAGAGGGAAGGTGTTTTGCTTTTTAAAATCTTTGAAAATTGCTTCAATAAAACGAATTTTGCGCATTATGCCCTTGCCCTGTTTCATGCTTTATTTATTTCCTTTTCATATTTCATTATTCATACATACGGTAATTGAACTGGTTACCAATCATTTCTATGGAAGAGCAGACCTGTGCAACAAAATGCAGCATTGATTCAAAGCTTGGTGGTGCTTAACAAAATACCAGAAAAGAAAAAAGAAATAGCGTATCAGTTTTTTCAAAAACTCTATGAACAAGATAGAGTGACAGATGAAGAAATAAATAAATATTTAAATGGAGAGGGAATGTCGACCTTAACAGAAGAAGAAAAGGAAATATTAAATAGGGATGTCACCATAGAAGAGCTAAGAGAAGTGATCAAGAAACAAAAAAATAATAAAACACCAGGGACCGATGGAATACCAAGTGAATTTTATAAAGGACTAGGAGAAACATTGGATTGGATATTATTAGAAACATACAATGAGGCATTAATAGAGGCAAAGCTATCAGACTCATGGAGAGTAGCTTACATTTTGTTGATACCAAAGGAAGGAGCAGATATAACACAAATAAAAAATTACAGACCAATCTCTTTATTAAACACTGATTACAAAATTTTTATGAATATAATGGCAAATAGGATGAAAAAAATATTGAATTGTAGGATACACCCAGATGAGAACGGGTTTTTACCAATGAGACAAATAAAAAATAATATAAGAACAGTAATTAATGTATTAGAATATTATGAGGTGCATCCAGAGAGGCAAGTAGCCCTGATCTTTCTGGATGCACAAAAAGCTTTTGATCAGGTCAATTGGCAATTTATGCTCCAACAAATAAAAAACATGAAATTCGGGGAGAGATTTGAAAACATAATAGCCTCCATATATACAAAGCAAAAAGCAAGTATAATGGTAAATGGAGACTTTATTAAATTTTTTGAAATAAAGAAAGGAGTACGGCAGGATTGTCCACTCTCACCCTTACTTTTTATTTTGACATTGGAAAATTTATTGATAAAAATCAGAGCAAGCAAAAAGATAAAAGGGTTAAAAGTAAAACGAGAGGAATACAATGCCCAAGCATTTGCGGATGGCCTTGTATTCTTCATAGAAGAACCATTAAAAACAGGACAAATATTGATAAAAGAAATAGAGGAATTTGGGAAGGTAGCTGGTTTAAAAATTAATTAAGATAAGCCCAAAATGTTAACAAAAATATGATAGGAAAACAAATAGAGGAATTAATTAAAGAATCAGGATTACAGGTAGTAAAAAAGGTGAAATATTTAGGTATATATTTGACAGCCAGATGTGCAACAATAAAGGAGAATAATTATGTAATCTTAGTCCAACAAATAAAAGAAGATTTAGAAAAATGGGGGAAACTGAAATTATTATTATTAGGGAGAATAGCAGCAATAAAAATGAACGTTCTGCCGAGGCTGCTTTATTTATTTCAGACAATTCCAGTAAAATTGGACAATTTTTTTTTAATTGAAAAAGTTTTTCAAATACAAATTTTTCCCCCTTTCCCTCCCCCTCCCCCCTCCTCCCTAACCCCCCTCCCCCTCCCCTCCCCCCATGGCTTCTTCAAAATAAAATCATTAATATCAAGTTAAATAATACTTTACCATCCTTTTACACTACCCCCACATGCTAACCATTTCTTTCTAACATTGTTATTATATCCCCCTATACTAAACATTTCAAAGCAACCTTCAGCTATAAAACTTTATAATAATTCCTAATTTAACATTTATTCAACTCATAATCTACCCATATCCTCCACCCCCAAACATATATCTCTTAATTCAGATCTTTTACATATATTCATATCTAAACATAACCTCCCTTTTACTAAGCTAAACAATCAGTAACCTAACCTATCTCCACCCCTTTTGCTACAGGTCTACCATACATAATATTTTAATATCTTCATTCTTCTGCCCACACCTCACCACTAAAAAAATATTTCCATATATAAACAGAATCCTCAAATGACTTTAAATTTGTAATCCATATAATATCTTCTGTAACGTCTTTCAGATAGATTATTAATTCCATCATCCGTGTTAGGATAACATCAAGTTCTGTTTCCAACAGTATATTTAGTATCTTCAATTACCATCTGCCCCCATCAGTAATAAATGTTGTCGTATATAAAAAAACCACCCGAGTGACTTTATATTTATATTCCATATGATATCTTCTGTAGTGTCTTTCATCTAGATTATTAATTCCAACCACCGTGTTAGGGTAACAACAAGATCTAATTTTTATTTATTTATTTATTTATTGTAAATTTGAACAAAATAACCACAAAATTTGTATGGGAAGGAAAAAAGAATTAAATTAAGTATATTGCAAGATGACAGAGCCAGAGGTAGATTCGGATTACCAGCATGGGAAAAATATTATAAAGCAACAAGTTTGACATGGATTAAGGAATGGGTGAGTTTGAAAAATCAAAGATTGCTAATATTGGAGGGACACAATCTGATGATGGGGTGGCACGCCTTCTTATGCAACACCAGGAATAAAACAGATAGGTATTTTTGTAACCATATATTAAGAGACTCATTAATTTGTACATGGCAAGAAATTAAAAATTAACATATATGAAAGTTCCTGGAGGGCTATCCACAATAGAGGCAACGATACACCCCAATACTTTGACAATTCAAAAAATGGTAAGATGTTATGAAATATTAAATCCCCAGGGAATATTAAAAACACAAGAGGAACTTAGAGAGCAAGGAATACAGATAGACTGATGGCCCTATTTACAGATAAAAACAAGATACAAAAAAGACCAAGAGGAAAGAGGAATTGAATTAAAACCAAATTGGTTGGATAAACTTTTAGAAACCACAGACGAAAAATTGATTTCAAAAATTTATAAATGTTTATTATAATTTGATTTAGCAGAAGAATTAGTAAAGGGACAAATGATAGCATGGGCAAGAAACAATGGACATAACATAGAATTGGAGGACTGGGAAAGAGTGTGGGAAAATAATTATATTATAACAAAATCAGTGGCTCATAAAGAGAACCAGTACAAAATGTGGTATAGATGGTATCTGGCCCCTTCGAGATTAACAAAAATGTATTCGAATGTAAGTCCAACTTGCTGGAAGTGCAAGCATTTTTTTCCATGTCTGGTGGCTTTGCCCAAAAATTAGGAAGTATTGGAAAAAATAAGGATTTGGCTAACAGAAATAATGTCGGAAAAAATAGAACTCAAACCAGGGATTATTAAAGAAAATTATAAAGTATTTAATACTACATATAATCACTGCAGCCAGATTGGTGTTAGCTCAATTTTGGAAAACTGATCAACTGCCAACAGAAAACTGATAATCCAAAAAATCTAAAATTGTGTGGAAATGGATAAATTAACATTTGAATTGAAAGATAAGGCAGACTCAAAATATTATATAGCATGGAATAGATGGTATGATTGGATAAATCGGAGAAATAAGGCAAATGTAAAATTCTGAATGATAACAAAAAAAAATGCACCATCAATAAGACAATGGATATGTGACTAAAGTCACTTTTTTTTTAATGTAGTGTTGTTTATATGGATATATATGTGTTTAGTGTATATATGATGTAGCATTTCGTTTTTAAATGTTTAATAAAGTTTGTTTTTTTAAAAAAAAAAAGAAAAAGAAAAAGAAATTTGTGGTGCTATATTGTGTTTAGGAGTCTGACAGCCCATAGGTAGAAGCTGCTTGTCCCTAAGTATCTTCCTTACTCTGCTGAAACAGCGAGACCTGGCGATGTCATCCAGTGGTGTTAGAGAGCAACCAATGGTTTCTTGTGCTGAATTAATCACTGTTGTGGTCCGCCAGCAGCCTGCGGAGCTGGCAGCGGAGTGGGACAGTGATGAGGCTGAGGAAGAACATGGGCCAGTCCTGGAGGCTGGGGAAGGCCCGGATGAGGGCTCTGCGTCAGAGGCAGAGATGGGGCCAGGGCCATCGGGGAGTGAGGTACGGACTCCAGAACCTCCACAGACTGATAGGAGTGAGGCAGAGGAACAGGAGGAGCCTGTTCCTAATGCACACATGAGAAGAGCTGCCAGAAGGCAAGAGCAGTTCAAGCAAAAAGGACAACTCGGGAATAGGGCCAAGAGATGATTGGCCCCTCTCATAAGTAAGGTGACCAGACGTCCCGCATTTGGCGGGACAGTCCCGCTTTTGAGCAATTTGTCCCGCGTCCCGCGGCGTTTTAAAAAAGTCCCGATTTTTCATTCTGCGTCCTGAGTCCCCGCTGATGGCTAGAGGGAAAAAAAACTGCAAATTCTTGCCGCGGGGCTTCAAAGGGCCGCCCTAGAGCCAGTGGTGCAGCCGAACCCTTTGCTAAATTGCTGGCTTGCCCCGCCCCTCCGCACCACTATTTATTGCCAATAAATAGTGGTGGGCAAGGGGCGGGCGAGCCAGCAATTTAACAAAGGGTTCGGTGTTTTTTTTGTAATTTTATTGGCCCCCGGAGCTTCAGCATAGGCTAATTGGCCTCCCGGCTCTCAGCTGATTTGTCTCGGCTGTTTTGCTCAGGGCTCTTCTGCTTCCTTGCAAAGAAATGAAACTGAAACTGCTTTGCCCTTGCTGCAAGGTTGGAAAATTAGGCAGGCAGAATTCTTTTCTTTTTCCTCACCAAAAAAGGTAGGTGCAAACAACAGGAAATTTAGGGAAAAAAAGGGGATTTTAAAACACAAAAGAAAAAAAGCTCTATTTAACTAGGGAATTGTAATAATTGAGATACTATTAATTGTATATTGTGTTGAAAGCAGAAATGGTTAAGTTGTGGTTCAGAGGAATATATGGGGGAAATTATTTGGTTTATTATTATTGGTAAATATAATTAATTGATTTGTAAGAAATTGGATTGCATGGAAATAATTGGAATATTCATGTTCATATTGATTAATATACAAAAAAGGTAGTTATATAACTAATTGATTTATATTAAAATGTTGAATGTATATTAAACAACTGTAATATTACATAATTAACCAATGTGAGGATGGATATAAAAATAGATGACAATGGGAAGGGGTATAATATAGAAGGGAAAAATTGAATTTGATTAAGATTAGAGATGAGGATGAAGGGTAATATTGGTTTTTTACAAAAATAGATGAGGAATAAATATGGCAAAAAGGAAATATAGAAATTGTAAATTTAATTGAAATGACTAAACACTGTTTAAATTTGTGAACCGGCCAAATACTCTGTTCAAAGAAAATACATTGTATGTTTGTATGTGTGTTTCTAATTATTGTTATTTATTCATATTTGTTCTCTTTTATTCTTTAAAGTTTAACAATTCATTCTTTAACTTAATATCTTTATATTTGTTTGGGGTTGGCTTTCTTCCCTTTCATCTTTTTTATTGTACAGCGATCTTTCTCCTCAAACCTACCACCTCTCTCTTTTCTTTCCTTCTTACTTTCTCTTCCTCCCCCTCTTCTTCTCCTCCCTACTTCCTCTTCCTTTCTCCTTCTCCTCCTCTCTTCCTCCCTCTCTTACCCTCCCTCCTACTCTAATTTCCCTTCCCTTCCTTCATCCCTCTCTATTGCTGTATCCTTTTATGCATATGGACTACTCAGAGGGCTGAAAAAGTTATTTCTGACTGGTCCTCGCACTTTTGACCAGTCCTCGAACTTACGACTGTCCTCACATTTTACGTTTTTGCCCTATCTTGTCACCATGGTGAAGAGAAGCAGTTGTGAAATGAGTGACATGGTTGTTAAGAACGCTGCATGGGCATAAATGTGAGGATGGTCATAAGTGTGAGGACCAGTCAAAAGTGCGAGGACCTGTCAGAAATGACTTTTTTCAGCCCTCTGGGTAGTCCTTTTGTGCATATGGACTACTCGGAGGGCTGAAAAAGTTATTTTTGACTGGTCCTCGCACTTTTGACCAGTCCTCGAACTTACGACTGTCCTCACATTTTACGTTTTTGCCCTATCTTGTCACCATGGTGAAGAGAAGCAGTTGTGAAATGAGTGACATGGTTGTTAAGAAAGCTGCATGGGCATAAATGTGAGGATGGTCATAAGTGTGAGGACCGGTCAAAAGTGCGAGGCCCAGTCAGAAATGACTTTTTTCAGCCCTCTGGGTAGTCCTTTTGTGCATATGGACTACTCAGAGGGCTGAAAAAGTTATTTTTGACTGGTCCTCACACTTTTGACCAGTCCTCGAACTTACGACTGTCCTCACATTTTACGTTTTTGCCCTATCTTGTCACCATGGTGAAGAGAAGCAGTTGTGAAATGAGTGACATGGTTGTTAAGAATGCTGCACGGGCATAAATGTGAGGATGGTCATAAGTGTGAGGACCAGTCAAAAGTGTGAGGACCTGTCAGAAATGATTTTTCAGCCCTCTGAGTAGTCCCTATACACATAGCCATGGCCACCCGGTCACATGGCCAGCTAGCCACGCCCACCCAGTCACATGGCCTCCAAGCCACGCCCACACAATAAGCCACGCCCACAATGGTGTCCTTCTTACCAACGTTAAAATCTGTTCACCTTACCCTATACACATAGCCACGCCCACCCAGTCACATGACCAGCTAGCCACGCCCACAAAATAAGCCACGCCCACAATGTCCCTCTTTACCAATGTTAAAATCTGGTCACCTTACTCATAAGGCTTAAAACAGACCAGCAACGGCGTTTGGGTTTTGCCAGAAAACAACTTTGGAAGCTTTGTTTTCTCCTTCGTCTATGTCTTGTATTTATTTTTTTATCTGTGACTTCTGAATGTTTGCCAAGAAAGGCCTTTGGCAGTTTGCCTAATTGGATCAAGATTTGTGAGGAATTTGTTTTGGGAGGAATTTGCTTTAATTTAGTTGAATGACACTGGGAGTGAAGTAATTCTCAACTGTTTGAATAAAGTTTGTTTGTTTTTTCACTGACTGATTTTCCTACTACTTACTTGGGCCTGGGTCACAACAATCACTCTCTGTAGTACCTTCCTGTCTGCGGCTATTAAACCAGCGTACCATACATTTATACAGTATGTGAGGACACTTACTTTCGTGGACCGATAGAAAGAAGGAATCAACTGTTGTTCTACCTGATTTTTCCGCAGGACTCTAAGGAAATGAAGTCTCCTTAATCTCTGAATAATATTAGATAAACAGATAAAATTGGAGATGAGGCATCCTGTGACCACATAGAGTTTTTGCAGATAAAAACCAGCAACTTGAATTCCCCCAGAAACCAAGTGGCAATTAACTAACCCCATCCCTGCCTCTGCTGCCATCTTCGGGACCAGATCTGGCTTCTGGGTAGCCTTCTGGGACAGCCTGTGTAGAGTTCACTGCAGTGACCCATACCATGAATAATTTACAAAATCCAGTTGCAGAATTCAGCAATTTCAGATCATGATGGAGAAAAAAACATCTGTATGGTCATTAAGAGCTAACAGAGACTTGATGACACATAATCAATCAATGTTATTCAGAGGAATCAATGACTAATCTAACACGGTAATTTTTGCTCTACCAATTCACGTCCATATCTCTCATCATGGCCACAAGCCAAACAAATTAAATTAAATTAAATTAAATTTTAAATTAAAAGAATTCAAGATCATGTTTCAGAAAGTTTTTAATAAAGCATCCTGTTAAGAGTGACAAGTTGCTAGAAGGTATGAATTCATTGTGCATCCATGTCAGATTCTCCTATAAGAGCAGAAAATACAAAACTAGAGCCTCATCCTCATCTTTCTCCCTCTCCCTCTTTATGTGCCCTCAAGGAGGATAATAAGGCAATAAAACCAAACTGAAATAATACAGTTCTCTGAGTAATTTCAGTATGTTGCATTTCTCCGCAAACTTCATGAGACCAAAAAATATGCACTGAACTAGAGTTGTATTGAAACACCCAGACAGAAACCACAACCAAATGAGAGAGAGGAATGTCTTTGGGACTGGGATCCCAAAAAATCAAGAAGGCAGCAGTCACCACACAATAAAAGCCCTCTTCCTTTTTCACATACGTCACATGCAAAACACATAAAAAATGATGGGGCTTCCATCATGCAATTGTGACCATCACTTGTTCATTTTTGGCACGTCATTCCCTTTGACCCAGGATCCCTCAGGGAGCTATAAATGTTTTTCTCACTCTTTTTAAAAAATTGGTTTAGCTTCTTACAAAATTAAAAATGAGTGTTAAAAATATTTTTTCTTCTACTTTGCACTCAACACTCTCTTCTGGTTACTCCATTATTGCTTCAGCTTTGGGAATTACTATTGCCACATACTTTGTTGTCAATCTCTCCTGAGTTTCCTCTTACACAAGCTGTGACTATAAAATCCAGTAGCCGCACTGGAGAAGTCAGACATCCTCCTCTGAGAAGCTGCAGCAATGAAGGCCCTATTGCTCACTCTCCTCTTCCTCCTCATTGCAGCCAATAAAGCCAAAGTATTTACCAAATGTGAACTGGCTTCACGTCTGAAAAGGGAGGGGATGGATGGATATCATGGCTACAAATTGGGCGACTGTGAGTTTACTTTTTCTATCTCTCTGTTTTAGCCTGGTCCAGGTTTTCAAGAGGAATGGGACTGTGGGTCCTTCCTTGGTTGAGGGAAGAATGATTGAAGATGGTTAAATATTCTGTGTAAGAAACCAGGATAACTTTTCACTTATAACAATAACCTTTTATATTCCTTTCCCTGTTTGCTCTCTTCCAGGGATCTGTATGGCCTATCATGAGAGCAGATACAACACCCGAGCTGTGGGACCACCAAACTCAGATGGCAGTCGTGACTATGGGATTTTCCAGATAAACAGCCGCTGGTGGTGCAACAATAACCAGGGCCCTACAGCTAATGGCTGTCATAAGCCTTGCAGTGGTAAGACACCTAGTGTAGGGAAGAAATTATCTTGATGAAGGAATACAAGAGTTGTTAGGAGAACTGTTAGGGTTTTAGTCCTTCTTCTCCTTTATTGCTCTTTGTACTTGTTCAATTTTGTCCAGTGCTTCATGAAGTTTGGCATTAAATCATTCTGTCTCTCAAAGTAGTTTCAAGTTCCTGCTTGGGTTAACTGTGATGGTATCTAGCCACCATATTTTCTGTTGGCCTCAATCTGCTCCTCCACTTTGTACTCCATTTCCCAAATTCTCACAAGTCTTTTAACTTCCTTTTCACAGCCATATCTCACTTTGTGCCTCCAAACACCACCTACCACAACATTAGTCAATGTCTTGCCCAGAGGCACAAGTTAAAGGCAGCCGTAGAACTCCAACTAGCAAGGAACCTGATCCAGTGTTCTCTGCCCTTTGTCAGAGAAATCTGGTGAGACAATTCTTCTCTCACTCCTATCCAAGAGTGCAGAAAGACTGTCGGGAAGTCTGCATATTCAGCTCCAGAAGGAAAACAGATTCCCAGTGTTCTACACTTTTCAGACTTGTTACTCTACACACTTAGAGGATGAGAAATGTCATTTCATGTTCTACACCAGCTGTATAAAAAGTAGCTTACACTGTTAAAGAAGTGAATGCATTACATAATAACTATTGAGGTCCTACATCTAAAGTGCCACTTGGGTAAGAATCTGCCTTAAATAGTAATATTATGCAAGTCTTTGGAAATTTTTTTTTGAAACATCTGGGTTGGGACATATTTTAATTTGTCTTTCCTGGCAGCTTTCACAACTGATGACATCACAGATGATATTGTTTGTGCTAAGAGAATTGTGCGTGATCCCCAAAAGATGGATGCCTGGTAAGTCAATCTTTCATTAACATCATCCACTTGTAACGTTGGGTAGCAATTGAATTGTCTTGAAAGTTAATTATTTTTCTTTACATTATTGTACAACTGTTAATCTTGATGGTAAAATACAATTTTTGAATATGGAATTGTGTATTTTTCTTGCTAGAGGGGTTTGTTGATACCTATTGTAGCTGGATAATTTCTTCCCAGTAATTTCCCATCTATTATCCACTTTTGTGCTTCTCACTAGTTTTAAAATCTTTTATCACAAGTTCAGCATTGGGTTTGGTACCAAGTTGGGGCAGGTAGCAGAAGAATTTGGCAGATGGCCTTTTAAACACCAGGACTCTGATCCTGTGGAGGAGCTCCACAGGATCAGAGAACTGGTAGATAGAGGGATCCTGACGGATTCTAGGATATGGGGTAGGATTTTGTGAGCCCTCTGGTGATCACCAAAGACTTTGGATGGGAACTCCCTTTAGCTCTAGCTAGTAGAGACCCTACCTAGGATATGTGGGAACCAAAGTATCTCTTGGCATTACTGGTCATATAGGCTTTATTGTGACAAATAGAAAGTCAAGAGTATTTTAGCTAAAACAAAAAAAGTGTTGGATTTTAGCCTGGAGAAAAGGAATTCATTGACAAACCAGCAAAGGAACTTTAGCAATCAATAAATAGGAAAGATGAATGAAAAATAGTTGCCACTAACTCACCTGGAAATTCCTGGCTCCTGCTTGAGAGGGGGGCAGGGGGGAGTTGGATTAGAAAAGGTCCAAGGTCCCTTCCAATTCTGTTCTTCTCCTATTCTGTTACTCTTGAAGATTTACATAATCAAACAAACCACTCCTGCATGTGGTTTGGAAAGACATGCAATATTCTTCTTCTTACTTCTAGGGTTGCCTGGAGGAACCACTGCAAAGGAAGAGATCTGTCACAATGGACTCATGGCTGCCGGCTCTGAGATGGATGATCCTGCATTTCTCTTCTGCATTTCCCTTCCTCCTCCTGTCATGAAAATGATACTTCTTCTTATACCGTATAACCAATCTTTCACAATTCGATGTGATGCGTGTACCCCAGAAGTTGGGAAGAACAAGTTTCTTTGCATATAAATGATGATTTTAAATCTCTTTTAAACTCTTCAAATATTGCTTGAAAATGTTCAATAAAATGAATATTCTGCATTTTGCCACTTTCATTTCATCCTTCATTATTCTCACATAACTGAACTGGTTATTAATCTTTCCTATGGCAGGGGAGAACTGTGTAGCCAAATATATCATTGGTTCAAAACTTGGCATCCTGATGCATCTCTTAATACAATATTAGTAAACTATCTTGAAATTGTTACATGAAAATTCTAAATTGGCAGTCAAGGCCAGACAATATCTAGGATGTACCTCCAGTTATACTGTACAGCTTGGTTTTGTTGCAGTGTAACTGATGTCTGAATTTAGAATCTGATGGCTATTTTACTACAATCCATTGACCTGGCAGATACCAGAGTATCCAAACAAGAAAGCAACATTAGCAGATTAAATTATACAGGCAAAATTATTGTGATTTACCCTGTTCCAAACTCCTCATTTTACCTTCTTTCAAAGTATAGATTTGTTATTGTATTAAATCTAGTCTATTTAGTGCATCATCAGCTCCAGAATGTAGTTAACAAGTCAGAGGAAGACTGACCCAAAGTCACCCAGCTGGCTTGGTGCCTAAGGGGGGACCAGAATTCACAATGTTTTGGTTTCTAGTTTGGTGCCTTAACCATTATTCCAAACTAGCTGTTCTGCATACAGTGAGCCACAGTGGCGCAGTGGTTAGTGTGCAGTACCGCAGGCTAATTCTGCTGATTGCTGGCTGCCTGCATTTGGCAGAATCTCACCAGGCTCAAGGTTGACTCAGCCATCAATCCTTCTGAGGTTGGTAAAATGAGGACCCAGATTGTTGGGGCAATATGCTGACTCTGTAAACCACTTAGAGGGGGCTGTAAAACACTGTAAAGCAGTATATAAATTGAAGTGCTATTGCTATTATAATTAAATAGAATGACTTGATTTATATTCAGTCTCCTAAAACACCCCACTCTCACTATGCTGGTACTGCAATGGTCTATTGCACCAGGGAATTGCAATTTGTTTCCTTTTTTGTATATATTTTTTATTCACGGTATTAAACAAGAAGATAAAAATTAATATAAACTAATGTAAAGAAAAAGAAAGAAAAAAAATAAAGCAAAGAGGGCAAAACATACAAGAAAAGAAAAAAGTTGAGGAAAAACAAAATGGAGAAAAAATATAAAATTAATATACTTTTACTTTCTAAAATTACACACTACTCTTTTTTCCATAACCTATCCTATCTAATCATCAAAATCATATATCGTTCCTTTTTTATTTTTATGCAAAAGTTCCATAAGAGGCTTTCAGTTACCTATATATACAGTATATATATATATATATATATATATATGCAAAATCCTCCACAAACATAACATCAAGACAGCATTCTGCACAAACCGAAAAATATCCACCATCCTAAGGAACCCCAAAGACAAAATTGAGTTAGAAAATCAAGGAGTATATGAAATCCCATGCACCGCCTGCCCCACCACATACATTGGACAAACCAACAGACGAATAAGTGCACGCATAGAAGAACACAAGAACTCAGTCAGAAAAGAGGAACCAACTTCTTCCCTGGTCCAACACCTTAAAGCCACAGGACATGATATTGACTTTAAAAAGACCAGAACTATCGCCAAAACTGAACACTTTAACAACAGAATAATCAGAGAAGCCATCGAGATAGAAAAATGCCCACACAGCTTGAACAAACGAGACGATACCTCCCGCCTACCAGCCATTTGGAAACCCGCCCTTATTGACAAACGAGTCCCTAACACGACGAATGACACCAGACCCACACTCACGAGAGCCACACAGGATGTCACCACCACACATCCACGCAGAAAGCAGACTCAAACCCACACTGATAATGAGCCATGACCAAGGACCAGAAGCCAGACCGCAGCTGCATCATTAGCCACTTTAAACCCCTCCAATCCATATATGAAGCAGACTGACACCCACCATGAAGAGGTCGCACGGCCACAAACATGAAGCCAAACAACAACAACGCAGCTCACCAGCTCAAATCCCCCTGCAACTCAGACTAAGCTGAGCACAACCAAGCCCCCACCCAAACAGAACACACCCCCAGCCAATCAGAGCACAACCAACCCCCCATCCAATCAGAGCACAGCCAAGCCCCTAACCAATCAGAACACACCTCCACCCAATCAGAACACAGCCAAGTTCCCACCCAATCAGCTCACACCCCCACTAGCAGTTAAAAGGAAGAGACAGCTGTGATCTCACATTGCTCCTGGAAGCACGAAGCCGAGAACACCAGCCTGAAGATGACGAATGAGACTTCGTCGAAACATCGCCAAGACACTTCCAATTTTACGTGGGAGAAGACCCGAATAACCAAAGACCTACATACATATATATGTATGTATGTATGTATATATATATATATATATATATATATATATATATATATATATATATATATTAGCATGAAAATAAAAAAGGAACATGATATTATATTATATATAATATAATCAACAGGTCTTGTTCAGGGGTGAAATCCAGCAGGTTCTGACAGGTTCTGGAGAACTGGTAGTGGAAATTTTGAACTGTTTGGAGAACCGGTAGCGGTCACTAGCGGAAATTTTGAATAGTTCAGAGAACTGGCAAATATCACCTCTGGCTGGCCCCAGAGTGGGGTGAGAATTGAGATTTTGCAATATCCTTCTCCCAGGAGTGGAGAGGGAATGGGGATTTTGCAGTATCCTTCCCCTGTCATGCCCACCAAGCCACACCACACCACACCCACCAAGCCACGCCCACAGAACTGGTAGTAAAAAAATTTGGATTTCACCACTGGTCTTGTTGCATGGGGGATGGGATTGCTGATGGGACAGAGAAGCTTCTCATGCCCAGGTGCCCATCAAGTTGGTTTTTAATTTTTAATTTTTAATTTTATACTAATTGATTTTGCATTTTTAACTTTTATTATATTGTAAGCTACTCAGAGATGTTGCATTGGTCAGATGAGAGGCATAGAAATCCACTAAAGAATAATAAATGATATCTTTCGCCAACTGGTTAGAAAATTCTGGGAGTTGAAGTCCACACATCTTCAAGCTGCCAAGGTTGAGAAATATTGATACAATGAAATGATCCACTGTGGCTTTCTTCTAACTGTTTATCCATTAATCCTAAAAGGGAAGGTTCTGTCTCCCATAGACTATTGATCTATAAAATCATCTGTATTGGCCAGGGGTGGTTCTACTTACCTTTACCACCAGTTGGCAACGGTGCTTCTGCGCATGCGCAGATTGCTGCTGATGATGATCTAGGGTGGTGGGTGGGGTCTCCCGCCGGTTTTACCACTGTTTCTTGCGAACCGGTCTGTACCAGGGGTAACCCACCACTGGGATCGACGTATATCTTTGAAATCAAATATTTTTAATTTTTTTACATGACCACCAAGCATGATAAAATGTCCCCTCGTGGTGTTCATATTTCCAATATGCATTTGAAGAGACTTTATTTTTCCAGCCTAATGCTGGAAATAACGCTAGCTCCGCCCATGCGCAAAAGTGTCACGCGCACGTGTGACCGTGCGTGCACCCACGAGCAAACTGGTAGCAACGGGTCTTGAAAAAACCACATGCACCCCGGATAGAAGGCCAGACAAATTCTATGGTCAATCTCCAGTTAAGTTAAGGCTTGGCTTTTCTCCTATTGTGTAAAAAACCACGATCTCCAAATTTAAAATTTGGTTGCCATTTAAGTCCCATCAGTTTACCTGCCAAATACTAGAGCAGCGGTTCTCAACCTGGGAGTCGCAACCCCTTTGGGGGTCGAACGGCCATTTCACAGGGGTCGCCAAAGCCCTCTCTCGCCCCCCCCCATGCCTTCACTCACCCTCACTCTCTGCCTCTGTTGGATCGCCCGGTCGCCTTTCACTTACCCCGCCCACTCCCAATCTATTGCTGCCTCTGGAGTCCCAGCTGATGGCTAGAGAGAAAAAAATTTTAAATTCTTGCCGCGGGGCTTCAAAGAGCTAACTGCAAAGAGGTAAATTCCTGGAGCAAATTTTTTTTTCCCTAGCTATGCTGAAAAAGCGAAATTGAAAGTAAGGAAGCAGGGTCTTTGCTGCAACGTGACAAAATGAGGCAGAGAGATGTCTTTTTCCTCACCAAAAAAGATAGGTGCAAAACTGCAAACAATGGGAAATTTAGGGCAAAAGAGGAGGTTCAAGATTTTAAAACACAAAAGAAAAAAAGCTCTATTTAACTAGGGAATTGTAATAATTGAGATACTATTAATTGTATGTTGTGTTGAAAGCAGAAATGGTTAAGTTGTGGTTTGGAGGAATATATGGGGGAAATTATTTGGTTTATTATTATTCGTAAATATAATTAATTGATTTGTAAGAAATTGGATTGCATGGAAATAATTGGAATATTCATGTTCATATAGATTAATATACAAAAAAGGTAGTTATATAACTAATTGATTTATATTAAAATGTTGAATTTGTATTAAACAACTATATTACATAATTACATAATTAACCAATGTGAGGATGGATATAAAAATAGATGACAATGCGAAGGGGTATAATATAGTATAGAAGGGAAAAATTGAATTTGATTAAGTTTAGAGATGAGGATGAAGGATTATATTGGTTTTTTTAAAAAATAGATGAGGAATAAATATGGTAAAAAGGAAATATAGAAATTGTAAATTTAATTGAAATGACTAAACACTGTGTTGGAAGAAATATCCTTCTGGGTTCTGCTCCAAGTGGGGAAAAAGACACTGGAAACATGGAGACTGCTTGGAAAGATGGTTTAATGGTGGACAGGATCACATGGCTTGAGTTCCTGAACAGAAAAGGGGCAGATACAGTAAATCCTTGGGTTTTTATGCTCTCTCTGGCTTTGCATTTCTTGGGGCCCCGAAAGAGTATCCTGATTGTTTGTCAGACTCCCAGGGGGTGGGGTTCTTAGCTAGCCTTGCTGGCTGATGGTCACATGTGCTTCCCAGGTCACATGCTTCCCAGGTCACGTGTGGTGAGTTTCGGTTGCTAGATGGGGCCCATTGTGTTAGTTTCTGTTGCTATTGTGTTGCAAATGTCCTTTGACAAAGGATTGACTTTCTGCCTCTGGCCCATTAACAAAGGCAGGAAGGTGGGAGTGCTTTGTCTGTAAGATATGTGTTGCAATATTTTCAGGATCAGACTCAATAAATGAATTAAGAATTATATATTCAAGTAAAGCTCTGTTTATATACAGAAGGCATTCTATATTCACTGAATAATCACAGATAGAAGCGCAGGGGAAAGGCATACAGCTCCTTATATATACAAGGGGTGGAGCTAGATATGGGAGTGGTTAAATATATATACATTAGGTAGTGAAGAATAAATTAACCCCTGGTATTCTGTACATATACTATTTACATAATGGAGAATAAGGCATTTACTTGTGACAAATCCCCCTCTAAATGCCGATTCGACATATAACAATAATTACATTCAGATTCAGAACAATATAAAACTTGTAACTTGGAAGTTAAATATTTGTGTTGTTTAGAAGGCAAAGGTTTCGTTAAAATGTCAGCTATTTGCTCTGATGTTTCGCAATGAATAGCTTTAATGAATCCGTCCAGTGATAATTGCCTCACATGTTTGAATTTTATATCTATATGTCTGGATCTTTGTCCAATAGCATCAGATCTAGATATTTCAATGGCAGCTTTGTTATCTTCGTGTATGATATATGGCAATGAAGGTTTTTTCCAAATATTTGACAGTAAGTCATTGAACCATACGAGATTATTTGAAGCTTTAGACAGACAAACATATTCTGCCTCAGTGGTTGATGTGGCTACCAAATCTTGCTTACCAGTATACCAGTAAACTGGACAATCGTTAAGGAAAAATATATAACCAGATGTGCTTTTTCTGCAAGTGGCATCACCAGCCCAGTCCGCATCTGCATAACATGTGAGAATGGGTTCTTTTACATTATTAGGTTCTAATAATAAACAAAAATCTAAACTATTCTTTAAATATCTTAATATCCGCTTGACAGCTTCCCAATGATATAATAATGGTTTGCTGACATGCCTGGATAATAAGTTGAGAGGCAAAGCAATATCAGGTCTAGTCCAGTTTGAAATATAGAGGAGGGAACCGATAACAGATCTATAAAGTGTGTTATCTTTAAACTCTGGGGATGATCCATCAGTGTTTCTTAAAAAATCAGTTTGCATGGGAGTATCACATGGTTTGGCATTGTTTAAGTTGCATTTGTTCAAAAGCTCTATAATTTTATCTCTTTGAGAGAGTTTGAATCCCTTTTTTGTTTTGCTAATTTGAACTCCAAGATACTTGTTTACCTTTCCTAATGACTTTAAAGAAAAGTGTTCATTTAGTTTTGTTACAAAAGTTTCTCTCTTTTTTGTATCTTTGCCTATATACAAAATATCATCCACATAAATTAACACAAATTCTAAGGAATCACCTTCCTTTTTTACAAAGAAACAATTGTCAGCAGAAGTGGCATTAAAATTCATAGTTTTGAGTACTTTGACTAAACATTCATACCATCGCTTGCCAGATTGTTTCAATCCGTATAGACTTTTGTTTAGCAACCATATTTCATTCTTGTTTGTATATTGACTATGAGGAGCTCTTACATATATATCTTTATCTAACTTTGCATGTAAATATGCAGTCTGTATATCATATTGGAATACCTTGAGATTAAGTGCTGATGCTATAACTAGAGCTGTTTTAACACTCTCAGTTCTTACTGTGGGAGAGTATGTGTCTGTATAATCCTCAGGATATTTTTGAGCATAACCTTGTGCGACTAGTCTAGCCTTATATAAAGTATTGCCTCCTTCTAAGTTTTTGACTTTATATATCCATCTGGTACCAATAATGGTCTTATCCTTTGGTGCATGTGTGGGTGTGAATACATTCAATTCTCGTAAACTATTCATCTCCTTGGTCATTGCTGACTCCCACTTTTCTTTTTCTTCGGGGGGAAGTCTCAATACTTCTTCATATGTGTTTGGTGTTACTATTTCCTCATCCATACACATCACATAATCTTTGTATTTGTTTGGTGCCTGATTTCTGTTACTTCTGATCATTCTTACAGGTATACTATCATTGTCATGTAAATATCTCGCTTCTTTTTTTGTTACTGAATCAGTTTTTATTTTATGTTGACTGTTTGTCCATGTTCTAATTTTGTTTTTGTGTGTGCTGTGATTGTTTTCTTCTCCAATATTCTTATCTTGATGTTTGGTGTCTGAATTGATGTTTGGGAATATTTCATTAAGATGTATTTTGGACCAATTGGCCTGTTCATGAAATACTGCTGTCCTTGAAATTATAAATTTGTTATTGTTATCGATAAACCTGTATCCTTTTGTACCTGTCTCATATCCCATGAACTTAAGTCTTCTGGATACGTTTTCACCTTTACGTCTTAATTGCTTAGGTATATGTACGTCTGCAGTGACTCCAAATATGTGCATGTGTGCTATCTTTGGTTTCCTACTATACATTACTTCATATGGTGTCTTGTTTACAATGCTGGACCAAGTCCTATTTTGGGTGTAATTGGAGTATTGTAAAGCTTCTGACCAGAATTGTTTACCTAAGCCAGCATCTTCTAGTGTTGATCTAATCATGGTTTGTAGTATCGAGTTCTTTCTCTCTGCCACTCCGTTCTGAAATGCAGAGAAAGGGCTAGATGTGTAATGCAATATCCCTTTGTCTTTTAGCCATCGGGAGAATTCCTTTGACATGAACTCACATCCTCTATCTGTCATAATTTGTTTTATTCTAATATTGTGTTGTGTCTATGCGTTTGTAAAATTCTTTAAATTTCTGAAAGGTTTCATCCTTGTGTTTTAATGTGTAGACAAACCCATAACGACTATAGTAACAATGGTTCTAACAATGGTTAGAAAATAGCGTTTTCTATATGTGATTGATGGTGTCAATGGACCAACCAGATCCATGTGTACTAATTCAAAAATTTGTTTGGTTGATCTGGTTGACTTTTTTGGCCTGGGACTAGTTTTGAGTTTTGTGGATTTACACACTGAGCATTCTAAATAGTTTTTACAATTTTTTATTTTAACACCTTCAGCATGTTCAATCATTTTCTGTACTGCAGGAAAACTGGCATGTCCTAATTTCCTATGTAAGATATGAGCACACTCATCATGAATTGGTTTACCTATTTTAGGTTTTTTATCATTGGATGTGTTTTTGTTGTTATGAATTACCTCATGTTCCTCATTATCACTATTGCTATTCTCTTCATTATCTATGTCATTGTTATCTTCCATGTTGGAATCAATGTTGTGTAAGCATCTTTCTTTTGTTATTAAGTAAGGCAAGCCTCCTTTGATAATCACAGTACCTACGTTTGTTTCATTTTTCTTTAACGTTGCATTTCCTTTTGAGAAGACAATGTTTATGCCAAAGTCCCTGCTTAGTTTTATTGCACTAAGTATGTTATGAGGTATTTCAGGTATTAACAATACCCCCTCTATTTTTCCTAGACCAGGTAAGGTTATATTTCCTCTACCTATGACTTGAACCTTTTTTTGATTAGCTACTTTAATTACAAATTTATCTTCTATAAATGAAGATAGTATATTTTTATTATGTGTAGTGTGATTTGTTGCTCCAGAATCGATGAGCCAATCGTTGTCCTCTGATCTATGCATGTTAGTGTTATTGTGTTTGTTCAGCCCATTCAGTGAACCAGATTTTCTATCCTTTGAATTATCCCTGCCCCCTCTATGTTCCCTATAGATGGGTGGACTTCTATATCTATGCCTATCAATGGATGACTGTCTGTTGTGATATCTATCTCTGTGATCTGTCCTTTGCTTCTCTCTGAGGAATTTAGGACAATCTCTCCTATTATGTTCCTTGGATCCACAATTGTGACATTTAATTGGTTCATGATATCTCTCTTGAAATGCTACTTTCTTATATTGTTTATGTTCCATGTGGTTGTTATAACGACTTCTCTTCGAATTATCTTCAGTTATCAATCTATTAGATAGGTTTTCTATGGATAAATATCCCAAATTGATTGTATCTAAATGAGATATGTAATTATCCCAAGATGGGTCTAATGAATTAATGATGACACTCTTCATTGTTTGGTCTGAAATTATCTCTCCTCTTAATTGTAATTCTGCTCTGACTTTGTTTAAATATATTAAATGTTCACTTATGGTAACCCCTGATTTTAACCTGGCTGAGAAGAAATCCTTAGACATTCTTGTTGTGGTGGCTACACTCTCACTGTGAAACAATTTAAACATGCATTGAACAATTTCTGATACAGTTAGATTTGACTTAATACTATGGTACATGGCAGGAGATATACTGGAGATTAGTAAGAAAAATGCTCTATGATGTAGGCAGTCCAATCTTAAAGTCCAAGGTCTTTTTGGGGGGGTCAGTAATAAAAAATAATAAATTTTCTTTTAGAAAGACAACCTGGAGCTGTTGGCACCACTCTTGTAAATTAACACCATCTATTCTCAGTTTTGGGAAATCATTGGGTAAATTCCCAATATTGTTAGTCCCATTACTTACAACTGGAGGAAGTCTGTGATCTTCTAAATGCTGGTAACTGCAGAACGGCGTGGGGATGCTAGCGATGACTTTGAATGGCACTCTCTGTCTCTCGTGGCCTCCGAAGCTGTCTGTGTAGTCTTGCACATGCGCATTGTCCATTTCGCTCCTGAAGTCGTAGTGAGAGGTTCTTGCCGCTGCAGCTCCCTCGCATCGCTCTTCTTCGGATGACTCGGTCTCCGGTTCGGTCTTGGGAGTCCTGGTGGCAATGGGCGCTCTTTTTCTTTTATTGAGAACGCTGGTCTCTAAGATCGTCTGCGGTGTGGGTTGGTATCTGCAGGGCTCTCTAGGTTCGGGCGCCGGTGCTTTCGCCGTTTGAATGGAAGCGGGTGAATTTTGAGAAGTTTGTTTGCTTGTTGTTTTTTTCTTTATCTTTTTACTGCAGTCTTTCGTTGATTCTTTAGTGATTCTCAACTTTGATCCAAATGTCGCAAAAAGCGTCTTCATTGCAGATTTTACTTGAGTTTCTATTGTGTCTTCTTCAAGTTCTGTGTCTGATTCTTCTGATGTGTAGATTTTCTCTCTTTTATTTTCTGCATCGAGTAAGTCTTTTCGCGCCAGATATTTTGAATCCTGCCTTCTGAGTGGCTCAGCTTCGCTCATCTTAGGGGTCTGTTGAAACCAAGATGGCTGCCATTCAAAATTTTGCCGTTGTTCCTCTCCTTCGTTGCATTTTTATCTGCAGGCAAATCGCTCACCGTTTTTGAGTCTTTATTTTCATCTGTAATGATGTGCTTCTCTCTCGCTGCTCCGTTGTTTCTCAATAAGTCTTGGAGGTTCGCGATGAGGTTTTCATCGTTCTTTTGGCTTTTTAAAAGTTTTAGTATTTCTGACCTGAGTTCGTTATTTTCTATTTCGTTTTCTTTTTGGTCATCATTCTCATCTATTATTTCTTCGTTGTCTGTAGTGCAGTCTTCAGATTCTCTCGATATTTCAGTTGAGTATTCATCAATTATTTCTTGATCTGCTTCCATTTCTTTACTATATGCCCTGGTGTTGGGTCTTACTTTTTTGTTTCTCGATTTTTCTCTCTCAGACATTGTTGAATCTTTTATTGAGTCAATTAACCATCCTCTGCTACCAGATTGTTGCAATATTTTCAGGATCAGACTCAATAAATGAATTAAGAATTATATATTCAAGTAAAGCTCTGTTTATTTACAGAAGGCATTCTATATTCACTGAATAATCACAGATAGAAGCGCAGGGGAAAGGCATACAGCTCCTTATATATACAAGGGGTGGAGCTAGATATGGGAGTGGTTAAATATATATACATTAGGTAGTGAAGAATAAATTAACCCCTGGTATTCTGTACATATACTATTTACATAATGGAGAATAAGGCATTTACTTGTGACAATATGCTTCTCCATTTCTCATCCAGGGAAATATAATATTCTGCCTTTTTAATATTTCCCAAAATATTTCATTCTTCTAGGAAAGGGGTGGGTGCTAACCTCCTACAACTGTTTAAATTTGTGAACTGGCCAAATACTCTGTTCAAAGAAAATACATTGTATGTTTTTATGTGTGTTTCTAATTATTGCTATTTATTGCTATTTGTTCTCTTTTATTCTTTAAAGTTTAACAATTCATTCTTTATCTTAATATCTTTATATTTGTTTGGGGTTGGCTTTCTTCCCTTTCATCTTTTTTATTGTACAGCAATCTTTCTCCTCAAACCTACCACCTCTCTCTTTTCTTTCCTTCTTACTTTCTCTTCTCCCCCTCTTCTTCTTCTCCCTACTTCCTCTTCCTTTCTCCTTCTCCTCCTCTCTTCCTCCCTCTCTTACCCTCACTCCTACTCTAATTTCCCTTTCCTTCCTTCATCCCTCTCTATTGCTGTATCCTTTTATGCATATGGACTACTCAGAGGGCTGAAAAAGTTATTTTTGACTGGTCCACGCACTTTTGACCAGTCCTCGAACTTACGACTGTCCTCACAATTTACGTTTTTGCCCTATCTTGTCACCATGGTGAAGGGAAGCAGTTGTGAAATGAGTGACACAGTTGTTAAGAATGGGCATAAATGATGACCAGTCATAACTGCGAAAACCGGTCAAAAGTGCGAGGACCTGTCAGAAATCACATTTTTCAGCCCTCTGGGTAGTCCTTTTGTGCACAGGGACTACTCAGAGGGCTGAAAAAATTATTTTTGACTGGTCCTCGCACTTTTGACCGGTCCTCGAATTTACGACTGTCCTCACATTTTACCTTTTTTGCCCTATCTTGTCACCATGGTGAAGAGAAGCAGTTGTGAAATGAGTGACACGGTTGTTAAGAATGGGCATAAATGACGACCAGTCATAACTGTGAAAACCGGTCAAAAGTGCGAGGACCTGTCAGAAATGACTTTTTTCAGCCTTCTGAGTAGTCCCTATACACATAGCCATGGCCACCTGGTCACATGACCAGCTAGCCATGCCCACCCAGTCACATGACCTCCAAGCCATGCCCATAAAATAAGCCACGCCCACAGAACCGGTAGTAAAAAAATTTAGAACCGACCCCTGGTTGGGGGTCACCACAACATGAGGAACTGTATTAAAGGGTCGCAGCATTAGGAAGGTTTAGAACCACTGTACTAGAGCATCCAAATAAAACAGCAACATCAGCAGATTAATGATGCAGATCAAACTATTGTGATTTTTGCTGTTCTAAAGTCCTTTTCGCATCTCTTCTCATAGTCCAGATATGCTAGTCTGTTGAATCTAGTATATTCTGTGCATCCTCAGTTCCAGTATCTACAATAAATCATGGCCCAGCTGTGGTACCTGCATACATAGAAAATTGAGAAGATTGCTGGAAACTCTGTTCAAGTAAACATACACAGAAAACCCCAAGCAGCAGTTGGCAGAAAAAACTAATGGCAGCTCCTGGCTAACTTGAGTTAACATAAGATGGATTCGGTTTTTTAATTTCAGCAGGAACTAGATATGCCTTCAGTTGCAATTTCCCACAGCCATTTGCAGCCCCATTTTGTGGCACAAGACCTCCAAGGCTGTGACTCACAATTCAGGAGCACTGGGGGCTCTTGTCAGGGATTTTGAAATCAGAAAGGTCACCTGTAACTTAAGAGGTAGGAGACACCCATAAATTATGCATGTTACACATTTATGGTGAAAGATTAGAAGAAGTAGATGGATGTAGCTTGGTAGAACAGCTCATCCTCATAAGGATGAGAAAAAAGATATAGTTTACCTGATAGAAAGTTAGTGTGCAGCATGTAATCTGTTGAAAGGATCATACGTTTATTGAAATAAGCAGAAAGCTTTATATGTAAGAGGGTTTCTGTTCACTTTAATAGGTGGAACTGAGGGTTGGAGCCATGAAATGAATCCCAGTGCAGCAGGAATGGTATCCTGAAGTACTTCTCCTCACAATTTCATGGTGGGATAAGATTAAGAATGCATGAGTGATAGAAGGCATGTGGGTTGAATGCACCAGTGAGTGACCATTACAAAGAACATTTATAAGAATACTTTGATTTGGGTGAGTGATTTGTTCATATAGAGGCAATGAGTGAGGATCAAATTCCAAAATAAATCTTTGAAAGAAGTATATTTACCCAGAGTGTTTACAAATACTAGCAATAGCATTATTATAGCAAATCCTACTGATTTGAGCTGACAGTGTTAGGACATTAGATCCAGATTGTACCTAGGACCACTAGACTAAACTGAGTCTCCATATGCAATGCAAAGGGTTGCTTGCTTGGAAAGCCACCTGATCCTATCTTCACTGTAATTAATCAATACCTTGCCTGAGGCACAAGTTAAAGGCAGCAATTTCAGCTTCTGAATTGAAAAATCTTAAAGGAAACAGAAACAAAACACCCCAGCTCCCTGCCCCCAGCAGATATTTTGGTGCCAGCTTATTTACAAGAAAAAAGACTGGGTCAGTCTATCTACAAAACAAAAGACCTCAGCTCCAAGATGATGGGATTATCCTTCAGGGCAAAGCCATTCAGCCACAATAGGAAACTGCTCTTCATCACCCTGCAAAATTCAACTAAGCCTGGGACACAGACAACCTACAAAGTTAGCTAAGACCCCCACCCCCTGGGAGACTGACAGCCAATAGGATACATTTCTTGCACAGGAACAGGAAGCTCAAAGGCAAGGCCCAAGACAGGGTACAAATGTATATATATATAATGTGGTCAGCTACCGAGGACATCAAACTCATGTGGGACAGTTGCAGAAGAATTTGGCAGACGGCCTTTTAAACACCAGGATTTTGATCCCACGCACAAGCTCTTCTGAAGCATTCTCAGATTTTGGCTAGGATTTTATGATTCTCTGGTGCTCACCGAATACTTTGGAATTTAATTTTCTTTAGGCATAGACTCCATCAAGGTTATGTGGGAGTCCAAATTATCTATTGGGCATCCGGGGCATCTACTTCTGATTTTATTGTCGGAAGTTAAAAGTCAGAACTATTTT
This sequence comes from Pantherophis guttatus, assembly GCF_059756535.1. Taxonomy (NCBI): domain Eukaryota; kingdom Metazoa; phylum Chordata; class Lepidosauria; order Squamata; family Colubridae; genus Pantherophis; species Pantherophis guttatus. The sequence continues at coordinate 122,959,638 of NC_142064.1, read as the reverse complement.
AGCCATAACAACTATTTAAACCTGGGGAAAAGGGAGAACTGACTCTGCATCGATGAGAAGTGGTGCCATCACTCAACGTGGCCTAGGAGTGCCATATACTCCAGAGCCAGCACTGTTAAAAGGTTTCCATGAAAACTCATTTGCTTTGGGTCTACAGAGAAAGTGGATAAAGGGATCTTAGAAGACTGAATATGCTTTTCAGTCAGGTGGGAGAGGATCAGGCCTTGGCCTAGCACATAGCAGAATCTAAAACTGTCTATTCATTGGCTAGAAGGGTAACATCTTTTAGCGAGTTTCCAGTAAGTATGCCTGGCATTGACTTTATTAAAAAGATTCACTGGCCAGTAAGTTCAGTCATCTAGGAGAAGTGTCTTCAGTGTTTATATTGATTCAGATTGTATAAATTCAGCCAGGTCCACATGCAACTTGGAAGAAATCCCAGAGTTCAGTTCCAAGCTTGCTCGCCCATGTGTTATGGCTTCTGATAATCAAGGGGGATGAGGAGATGAACCAATTGGCTTATGTTATTATGATATATAACTATACCAATTTTTTTGGGTTCTCTGTTCCACTGGGCATGTGTGGATGCTTCATAAAAGTAGAAATTTGGTAATGCAAAATTGAATTGAAAAGATTAATTGAGTGGATGGAGGGCCCTTCACTTTTCTTTAATGTAACTTTTATTAAGAGTTTGTACGTGTATAAAAGATGAATAAAAGAGAGAGAAAGAGAGAGGGGGGAGGGAGGGGGAGGGAGAGGGGGGAATATATATGGGTGGGGGTCCGAAAAATAACGCTGTCAGAAGTGACCACACAATGAACATCCTGTTCCTTTTTCATGTGCAAGACCATAAAATGGTTGAGCTTCAAACTTCCCTTGACCCAGGATCTCCTCGGGTGCCACAAATGCTTTTCTCACCAACTGTTAGTTAGGTTTGGCTTTTTATGAAATTGAAAATGACAGTTAAACCTTTTTCGTGGTTTGTGTTCCACTGGTTCCACAACCCTTCATCACATCTGTGCCCTTTCTTTTTCTTCCTCATTGGTTTTTTGCCCTCAACTGTCTCTGCTTGCCAATCCACAATAACCACAGATTGGGGAAATCTTATTGCTACATGCTCTGTTTACCATCCCTCCAAAGGAGCCAGTTTCTAGCCAGCAGACTAGATATGTCTTCAGTCTTAATTTCCCATAGCCAAATGCAGGGGTGGGTTCTAATTTTTTTTACTACCGGTTCTGTGGGCGTGGCTTATTTTGTGGGCGTGGTTTGATGGTCATGTGACAAACGATTATTTAGGATTTAGCAGAGGTACTGGTCTACCAGGCTTTTAAACTGCTTGCAGAGCCGTACCGGTCTACCATTTGTTTTTGAAGCATACTGGTCTACCACCACACTGCCTTTTACCACTGATCAGCTGTAGGGCAGCCCTTTGAAGCACCATTGCAAGAGTTTAAACAGTTTTTTGCCACTCTGCCACCACCAAGAGCATCGGAAACCGCTTTCAGGCAGCTTGGCCTCAATTGCCAATCTACCACCACCGAGCGGTTTACAAAGAGTGGATCGGTTCTAGCCGATCAGTTGGGAGGCTTCTTGGCTTCTCAATTTAAAGCTAAGATGTCTTGCTTTTTTTTTTTCCTCTTCTTTGGCAATGAGCCCTGATTTTTTCCTTCTAGCCAATCAGATGGGACTCAGGAGGCAGTGAATAGATTGGGGAGGGGCCAGGCAGAGGTGATATTTAAAGGTTCTCTAAATTACTCAAAATTTCCACTACCGGTTCACAAGAACTGGGGAGAACCGGTAACAATCCACCACTGGCCAAATGTAGCCACATTTTGTTCCCAAAGACCTCCAAATCTGTGTCACAATAACTCAGGACCACTGGTGGCTCTTGCTGGGGATTTTGGAAGCTATTTATCTGAATAAAAACTTTTTATGTATTTATGTATTTGTTTGTTTGTTTGTTTGTCAAGCATATATAAGATAACAGATATAAGTATAAACATGATTATGAATACAGGAAATGGATACGAATAAATGGGGACAGTAGGACAGGGATAGTAGGCACCTTGGTGTGTTTATGCATGCCCCTTACAGACCTCTTAGGATTGAGGTGAGGTCAACAGTAGACAGTCTAATGTTAAAGTTATGGGGGTTTGGGGATGAAACCACAGAGTCAGGTAATGCATTCCAGGCATTGACCACTCTGTTGCTGAAGTCGTATTTTCTCCAATCGAGTTTGGAGTGGTTTACCTTAAGTTTGTATCTATTGTTTGTATCTATCTATTGTGTGCTTGTGTATTATTCTGGTTGAAGCTTAAGTAATCATTAATAGGTAGGACATTGTAGCAGATAATTTTGTGCACTACGCTTACGTCAGACTGAAGGCGGCATAGTTCTAAGTTGCCTAAGCCCAAAATTTCAAGCCTGGTGGTATAAGCATGAGTGAAATGCTCCCGGTTCAGTCCGGTTCACCCAAACCAGTAGTAAAAAAGGCTACTGGTTAACATTTTTTTACTACCGGTTCTCCAGAACAGGTAATTAAAAATGCTTTAAAAAGTAAAAAAAAAAAAGTTCCAAAGATCGCGCGTCACTCAGCTGATCCTTGGAACTTTTTTTTTTTTTCTATTTAGGCATTTTTTACTACCAGTTCTCCGGAACCGGTAGTAAAAATGCTTTTAAAAGGTAAAAAAAAGGCTCCGACGATCACAGCTGTGGTGCGCGATCGTCAGAGCCTTTTTTTTTTACTTTTACTCAGCCGAATAGGTTGTAAAAAATGTGGAGCAGGGTTGAAATGTACTTACCTTTTCTATAGGCTTGCAGATGTGCATGCTTCTGCAGATGCGCAGATGGTCAAAACTGGGACATGACGATGTCCTGGTTTGGGGGGGGCGGAGCCTCCCACCGGCGGAGCTACCAGTTCTCTGAACTATCTGCTGCCGGTGCTACAGGCTCCCACAAGCCGGATAGAGCCAGCAGCATTTCGTCCCTGGAGTGGAGGACTCTTCTCGTGAAATATTTCTGGAGTTGGATTTGGAGTTGCCAATTGTTTGACCAGTCAAGGTCTCTTTGTAGGGCAGCAGCATTGTTGGTGGTGTTGAATAGTTTTATATCATCAGCGAAGAGAACGCAGTTGCTTACAAAATGATCGCAAAGATCATTTATGTAAAGTATAAAGATTGTGGGTCAGAGGTGGTATTCAGCAGGTTCTGACTAGTTCTGGAGAACTGGTAGTGGAAATTTTGAGTAGTTCGGAGAACCAGTAAATACCACCTCTGACCGGCCCCGCCCCCATCTATTCTCTACCTAGCCAGTTTCTCAAGCTGTGACTATAAAACCCAGTAGCCATCCTGGAAAAAGCAGATATCATCTTCCAAGGAGCTGCAGCAATGAAGGCATTAGTGCTCACCCTCCTCTTCCTCCTCATTGCGGCCAGTGAAGCCAAATTATATTCCAAATGTGAACTGGCTTCCTGTCGGAAGTGTGGTGGCCATAATATCCTGCAGCCCTAATATCCTGGATGGATATTATGGCTACAGTTTGAACAACTGTGAGTTTACTCAATCTTTTTCTCCACTTTCGCAAGTTGACGGATTGCAAGACGGATGCAAAATGGGGAACTTCCTTCCCAGAATGAGTTCATCCAGACCACCCAATGAATAAAAAGCTCTGTTCAATTTTCTTAGAATGGTAAAATATGCTTTTGTCCCATCCCAAATGTCTCAGAAGATCTCCCTGCACTAACACCCTTAGCTTTAAGAGGGTGATCAATATCCACTTCATTGCCTGTTTTCACAACAGCAGAATGGGAGTGTGCTTAGACCACTTCGGTTTTTGTATTTTCACAATCACTGGCTTAGATTTCTTCTCTTCAGAATAGGGTTTATTCATGCCAGGATAAGCATCGCCTGAAATGAAAGATATTTCAGATTTCCCCAAATCATTTCAATTCAGGATACGGTTGAAGGAGCTATCACAGAAGATTTTCCACATTTGTGGTAGTGCACAATACTTAGAGCACACTAGACCAAACTAGCTCTCCATCCACAATGTAAGAGGTAGCTTGCCTGGCAGAGCCACCTGATCCCAACTTCACTAAAATTAATCAATATCTTGCCAGAGAGAGGGGGGGGTTAAGGGCAACAAATTCAGCACCAGAACACCACCTAGCTAAGGAACCCAATTCTCTGCTTTCTGTCAGAGAAATCTGGTTCCTGGACTCCAGTGAGACAATTCTTCTCTCACCCCTTTCCAAGAGTGCAGTGAGACTGCCAGGAAGCCTGCGTATCCAGCATATTCAGCTCCAGAGAGAAAAAAGATCCTAGCATTCTATACTTTCCATCTAATTTAAAATCTCTTTAAACACAGAGTCAACATTAGGGTTAGCAACCAGCTGGGACAGGTAGCAGAAGAATTTGGCCAATGGCCTTTTAAACATCTGATCCCAGGAACGAGCTCCCATGGGATCAGAGATCTGGTAGGAAAAGAACATAGTAGTGAGAGAAGCAGAGAGAGAGATACCGTGTTTTCCCAAAAATAAGACCCTGTCTTATATCTTTTTGAACCCTGAAATAAGCACTTGGCCTTATTGCCATGCGCTCAAAAACCTGATTGGGCTTATTATCAGGGGACGTCTTGTTTTGGGGGAAACAAGGTAGTTTGTGAAGCCTCCAATCATAGGATGAATAGGAAAAGGGGCTGCAGCAGCAGATCATTACGTGGAAAACCCTTAAGCCTAAAAGCAAAGCATAAAAATGTTATATGCTCAATAATCACAATTATTTAGAATTTACTCTGATACGTGCGATTCTCAAGCATTCTAAGATTTTGGATAGAATTTTGTGAACTTTTTAGTACTAACTTAATTCTCCAGATCTTAACTGCCCTGGGCAATGGCTGGCATGGACTCTGGCAAGGTTATGTGGGAGTCCAAACTATAATGAGCAGTAGTGGCATGTAAACTTTATTATAAGGAATATAACTAAACCAATTGTAGTTCTTTTCATTTTAACCTGGAAAGAAGATTAACAATTAAGAAAGAAAATCAAAGAAGAGGAAAAGTGAGCGAACGAGAGTTGCCATTAGCTCACCTTCCTCAATCTCTCCAAGGAGACTTACAATACATCATCTGAAATTGTCAAAGAAACAAACATATGTGTGATCAACAAAGGCATACATTATGCTTATTTTTAATTTGTATTCTTATTTTTAGGGTTGCCTGGAAAAACAACTGCAAAGGAAAAGATCTGTCACAGTGAACCCGTGGCTGCTGGTTCTGAGATTGATGATCCTGCATTTCTTTTCCTCCTCCTGTGATGAAAATGATATTATTCCTTATATAACCACATAGAACAGTTTGATTTTATTCTTGCACTCCACACATTGGGAACAATGAATTTCTTTGCACACAAATGATGATTTTTAAATGGTTTATGGGTGGAAAAGAGGGAAAGACCTTGCTTTTTAAAATTGCTTCAATAAAATGAGTATTGCGCATTATCCCCTTCTCTGTTTCGTGCTTTATTTCCTTTCATCCTTCATTATTACAACATAATTGAACTGGCTACCAATCATTCTTATGGCAAAGCTGATTTGCAAATGATAGAAGCAGTGGTGGGTTGCTACCAGTTTGCCCTGGTAATAATCTTCAAAAATTATTTCATGCTTTATTTATTTCTTTTTCATCGTTCATTATTCCTACATAATTGACCTGGTTACCAATCATTTCTATTGAAGAGCAGACCTGTGCAATGAAATGGATCATTGATTCAAAGCTTGATGTCACTTAACAAAGAACCAGATGCATCTCTTCACACCATATTAGTAAGGTATCTTGAAATTCTTATATGAAAACCCTAGACTGGCATCCAATACAGATTCTGTGGTTAACCTCCTGTTTTATTAAGGATTTTGCATTTGCTCCATAATATAAGAAAAACTCATTCCGAATTTAAAAATTGGTGGCTATCTTCTTCCTATTCATTCACCTGCCAAATAAGACAGCTTCCAAACAAGAGGGCAACAGCAGCAGATTAATGATACAGGCCAAATTACTGTGACTTCTGCTGTTCCGAGGTCTAGATCTCATCTTCTCACAAAGTCTGGATATGCTTTTCTGTTAAATCTAATCTATTCTGTGCCTCCTCAATTCCAGGATGTAGTCATTGTCCATCTGTGATACCTGAACATGCAGATACTTGGAGAATACTAAGCAAGATTCAATTTGTAAAATCTTCCAGTCTGTAATAATTTCAGCTAGAAAGAATGCAGATTCCTTTTTGAGATTTCACTCAATGGGATTTGCCGTACTGCATTCTAGTGAGAACTGAGGGCCAAGCTAATCTATATTTCAAGGACCCAGCGTAAGGAGGATTCAGCTGTTAATTTCAGCAGAACTAGATATGTCTTCAGTCTTAATTTCCCATAGGCAAATGCAGGGGTGGGTTCTAAATTTTTTTACTACCGGTTCTGTGGGCGTGGCTTATTTTGTGGGCGTGGTTTGATGGTCATGTGACAAACGATTATTTAGGATTTAGCAGAGGTACTGGTCTACCAGGCTTTTAAACTGCTTGCAGAGCCATACCGATCTACCCATTTGTTTTTGAAGCATACTGGTCTACCACCACACTGCCTTTTACCACTGATCAGCTGTAGGGCAGCCCTTTGAAGTGCCATGGCAAGAGTTTAAACAGTTTTTTGCCACTCTGCCACCACCAAGAGCATCGGAAACTGCTTTCAGGCAGCTTGGCCTCAATTGCCAATCTACCACCACCGAGCGGTTTACAAAGAGTGGATTGGTTCTAGCCGATCAGTTGGGAGGCTTCTTGGCTTCTCAATTTAAAACTAAGGTGTCTTGTTTTTTCTTTCTCTTCTTTGTCAAGTGAGCCCTGATTTTTTCCTTCTAGCCAATCAGCTGGGACTCAGGAGGCAGCGAATAGATTGGGGAGGGGCCAGGCAGAAGTGATATTTAAAGGTTCTCTAAACTACTCAAAATTTCACAAGAAACGGGGAGAACCGGTAACAATCCACCACTGGCCAAATGTAGCCACATTTTGTTCCCAAAGACCTCCAAATCTGTGTCACAATAACTCAGGACGACTGGTGGCTCTTGCTGGAGATTTTGGAAGCTATTTATCTGAATAAAATCTTTTTATGTATTTATGTGTTTGTTTGTTTGTTTGTTTGTTTGTTTGTTTGTTTGTCAAGCATATATAAGATAACAGATATAAGTATAAACATGATTATGAATACAGGAAATGGATATGAATAAATGGGGACAGTAGGACAGGGATAGTAGGCACCTTGGTGTGTTTATGCATGCCCCTTACAGACCTCTTAGGATTGAGGTGAGATCAACAGTAGACAGTCTAAGGTTAAAGTTATGGGGGTTTGGGGATGAAACCACAGAGTCAGGTAATGCATTCCAGGCATTGACCACTCTGTTGCTGAAGTCGTATTTTCTGCAATCGAGTTTGGAGTGGTTTACCTTAAGTTTGTATCTATTGTTTGTATCTATCTATTGTGTGCTTGTGTATTATTGTGTTTGAAGCTTAAGTAATCATTAATAGGTAGGACATTGTAGCAGATAATTTTGTGCACTACGCTTACGTCGGACTGAAGGCAGCATAGTTCTAAGTTGCCTAAGCCCAAAATTTCAAGCCTGGTGGTATAAGCAGGAGTGAAATGCTTCCTGTTCAGTCCGGTTCACCCAAACCGGTAGTAAAAAAGGCTACTGGTTAACATTTTTTACTACCAGTTCTCCAGAACTGGTAGTTAAAAATGCTTTAAAAAGTAAAAAAAAAAAAAGTTCCAAAGATCGCGCATCACTCAGCTGATCCTTGGAACTTTTTTTTTTACTATTTAGGCATTTTTTTACTACCAGTTCTCCGGAACCACTAGTAAAAATGCTTTTAAAAGGTAAAAAAAAAGGCTCCGACGATCACAGCTGTGGTGCGCGATCGTCAGAGCCTTTTTTTTTTACTTTTACTCAGCCGAACAGGTTGTAAAAAATGTGGAGCAGGGTTGAAATGTACTTACCTTTTCTATAGGCTTGCAGATGTGCATGCTTCTGCAGATGCGCAGATCGTCAAAACTGGGACATGATGATGTCCTGGTTTCGGGGGGGCGGAGCCTCCCACCGGCGGAGCTACCAGCTCTCTGAATTATCTGCTGCTGGTGCTACAGGCTCCCACAAGCCGGATAGAGCTGGCAGCATTTCACCCCTAGAGTGGAGGACTCTTCTCGTGAAATATTTCTGGACTCGCTCAATTGTATTAATGTCTGATATGCAGTGCGGATTCCAGACAGATAAGCTGTATTTGAGAATTGGTCTAGCAAGGGTTTTATATGCCCTAGTCTGAAGTACAATATTATAGGAGAAGAAGGTTCGCAAGATTAGATTAACAACTCTTAATGCCTTTTTGGCAATGCTGTTACAGTGGGCTCTGGCACTTAGATCATTAGAGATGAGTATCCAAGGTCCTTGACAGAGTGAGGGTCATCTACGAGCTCATAGCCACCCAGCTTGTATTTGGTGTTCTGATTTTTTTTGCCAATGTGTAAGGCACAACATTTGTTGGTTGAGATTTGAAGTTGCCAATTGTTTGACCAGTCAAGGTCTCTTTGTAGGGCAGCAGCATTGTTGGTGGTGTTGAATAGTTTTATATCATCAGCGAAGAGAATGCAGTTGCTTACAATATGATTGCAAAGATCATTTATGTAAAGTATAAAGATTGTGGGTCAGAGGTGGTATTCAGCAGGTTCTGACCAGTTCTGGAGAACTGGTAGTGGAAATTTTGAGTAGTTCGGAGAACCAATAAATACCACCTCTGACTGGCCCCGCCCCCATCTATTCTCTGCCTCCTGAGTCACAGCTGATCGGGAGGAAATGGGGATTTTGCAGTAACCTTCCCCTGGAGTGGGGAGGGAATGGAGATTTTACAGTACCCTTCCCCTGCCACGCCCACTAAGTCACGCCCACCAAGCCATGCCCATAGAACTGGTAGTAAAAAATTTTGTAAAAATATCTAGTGTTAGATATTAAGTCAACAGAAATCATGCCCAATATTTGGGCAGATCATAATCCATTAGAGGTTAAATGGGAATGTATGCACAAGAGAAGAAATACAAGATGGAGATTAAATAATCAATTTCTAAAGGACAAGCAAAATGTTGAGAAAGTAAAAAAAAGAATTAAATCTATTTTTTGAAGTAAATGAAAAGGAAGTAACATCTCGAGGTATCATATGGGGATACAATGAAAGCGTATATAAGAGGACTAGCAATATCGTATAGTGCACATAGGAATAAGGAAAGAAGAGAGAGGCAGAAGGCATTGATAGAAGAATTAGGGAAAGCTGAGAGGGAACTACAATATAAACCAGATAATAAGGTTGTTAAAGAAAATTGGATGGTTATACGGCACAAATTAAATGTTATGGATCAAGAGGAATTGGCATACAAAATGAAACAAACCAAACAATATTATTTTGAAAATGCAAACAAACCGGGCAGGTGGCTGTCATATAGGTTAAAAAAAGAAAAAGAGAAAGGCATAATTCATCAATTGGAAGACCCGGAAGGCCACCTTAACAATAAACAGGAAGATAAATTGGAGATTGCCCGAGAGTATTATGCGGCTCTGTATACGGAAGAACAAATTCCTAATGAAAAGGTGGTCCAATACTTGTCAAAAGAAAGTCTTCCAAAAATCGGGGAAGAGGATAAAGAAATACTTAATAAAGAAATAACGATGACAGAATTAAGGATGGTAATATCAAAACTTAAAAAGAACAAATCCCCAGGCCCAGATGGACTTCCAGGGGAATTTTACAAAAATTCGGATTTGGAGGAAATTTTATTACCAAAGTTGTTAGAAATTTATAATGAGGCCCTAACAGAATCCAAAATTCCAGAATCATGGAGAGAGGCGTATATTACTCTCCTCCAAAAAGAAGGAGAAGACCCAAAATTAATTAAAAATTATAGACCAATCTCCCTCCTGAATACGGACTACAAAATCTATATGGGTATTTTAGCAGGAAGGCTAAAAATAATTTTGAATAAATTAATACACAGTGATCAAAATGGATTCCTTCCTGGGAGGCAAATCAGGAATAATACAAGGATGATAATAGACATATTGGAATACTATGAGGAACACCCGAATAAAGAAATGGCATTGGTCTTTGTCGATGCCCAAAAGGCATTCGACAATTTTAATTGGCAATTTATGAAACAACAAGTTATCCAAATGGAATTCGGATCAAATTTTGTCAATACGATATCCACAATCTATCAAAAACAAAAGGCCAACATATTACTGAATGGAGAATTAACTAAGGCTTTTCAAATTAGAAAAGGGGTCCGACAAGGGTGCCCTCTATCCCCACTTCTATTTATTCTAGCATTAGAAGTATTCTTGAGAAAGATTAGGAACAATAATGAAATAAAGGGTTTGACAATCAGAAAAGAGATATATAAGACACAGGCATTTGCAGATGATGTGGTGTTAATCATGGAAGAACCATTAGAATCAGGCACTAAAATTCTGGAAGAATTGGGCAAGTATGGGGAGGTAGCAGGCCTTAAAGTAAATAAATCCAAAACTAAATTATTAACAAAAAACATGACAGAGGTAAGGAAAAAAGAACTGGAAGAATCAATGGAGATCAAAACCGCCAAGAAGGTAAAATACCTGGGAGTCTGGATTTCATCAAAGTGCTCGGCCCTCAGAGAGGATAATTATTTACCATTGATTAGAAATATCAAACAGGAGCTGGAAAAGTGGGGAAGACTACAGATATCATTATTAGGCAGAATCGCGGCAATAAAAATGAGCATTTTACCCAAGTTATTGTATCTATTCCGAACGGTCCCTGTTAAATTAGATAAAAAAAATTTTTTGGAGCTCAACAGTATCATCAGGAAATTTATTTGGGAGGGAAAGAAACCAAGGATTGCAATTAGGAATTTACAGGACAAGAAGGAAAGAGGGGGCTTCAGATTACCTAAATGGGAGTTATATCAAAAAGCTGCAAACCTAATATGGCTGAAAGAATGGGCAACCCTGAGAAATAAAAGACTGTTAACTTTAGAAGGGTATGATCTCCAGAAGGGTTGGCATGCATATCTCTGGGATACTGGGAAGAAGATAAAAACTTATTTCCATAGACATAAAATAAGGGAGATATTGATACAAATATGGGGAGAGATGAGACAGAAGCACTATAGGAAAATTCCGAGATGGCTTTCCACCATGGAGGCTATAATATATCCAAATATACTAGAAATAGGTAAAACGGTCAGATACAATGAATTATTAGATGGGGGAGGGAACCTTAAAACAAGAGAAGAATTGATGGAAGAAGGTATTTCTATAGATTGGTGGCCATATAACCAAATTAAATCTAGATATAAAAAAGATAAGGAGGAATTTGGCATTGAAACGAGCATAAATGGATTTGACAAGATATGGATGGGTACGGACGACAAAATTCTAGCTAAATTGTATAATTACTTATTGGAGTACGATATGGCAGAGGAAGTAGTTAAAGAACCGATGTTAGCATGGGCCAAAAACATAGGACAGAATATAAATCTGAACGAATGGGATTCAATATGGAATAATAATCTTAAAATGACAAAGGCGACGGCTTACAAGGAAAACCAATACAAGCTGTTTTATAGATGGCATATGGCCCCAGCCAGGATAGCGAAGATCTACCCCAATTCGAGCCCTAAATGTTGGAAATGTGACCATCAGCAGGGTACTTTTTACCATTGCTGGTGGACATGTAATCAGGCACAAAAATTCTGGAGGATGATATGGATGTGGATTAGAGAAATAATAAAAGAAAATTTTGATTTCGACCCAAAAGCCTTTCTCTTGGGAATTTTGAAAACTGAATATGCAAAAAAGAAAAAGTATTTAATTATACATATTCTGACAGCCGCTAGAATTTCCTTTGCCCAGTATTGGAAAGAAAAACAAATACCACCTCAAGAACATGTTATTGGAAAAATATTGGAGTGCGCCGAAATGAACAAATTGACTTTAGAAATTAATGACAGAGAAGATTCGGAATTTTATAGCGTGTGGGACATGTGGTACGAATGGATGGGGAAAAGAAATAAAGAAGGAAATAGAGGTTAAATATCAACTAATTAACAAAATCTATATGAATAGTATTATATTTAGCCTTAGAGAGTTGAGTACTATTATCTTGAAGTGCTTTGAAATTAAATCTAGCTTTAAGAAACAATATCAAACGAAAAGACAAGTAATAATGCATGTAGATGTATATATGTATATAATTGCACCAATGAACCGAAAATGTACCGATTGTATCACTATATGTTATAATAAAAATCAAATTAAAAAAAAAAAAAGAACTGGTAGTAAAAAATTTTGAATCCTACCACTGGTGTGGATCCTAAAATGCTGCCTTAGGGACACCACTGTTAATAGGTGCAGGGTCAGATCAGAAATATGCCAATCCTGTTAGATATTATTAGATAGACAGATAAAATTGGAGATCAGGCATCCTGTGACCACATAGAGTTTTTGCAGATAAAAACCAGTACCTTGAATTCCCCCAGAAACCAAGTGGCAATTAACTAACCCCATTCCTGCCTCTGCTGCCCACTTCCGGACCAGATCTGGCTCCTGGATAGCCTTCCGGGAAGAGCCTGTGTAGAGTCAGAGTCAGCCTGTAGTGAACCATACCGTGAATAATTTACAAAACCCGGTTGCAGAATTCAGCAATTTCAGATCATGATGGAGAAAAATATATATATCTCACCACGGCCACAAGCCAAACAAATTAAATTAAATTTTAAATTAAAAGAATTCAAGATCATGTTTCAGAAAGTTTTTAATAAAGCATCCTGTTAAGAGTGACAAGTTGCTAGAAGGTATGAATTCATTGTGCATCCATGTCAGATTCTCCTATAAGAGCAGAAAATACAAAACTAGAGCCTCATCCTCATCTTTCTCCCTCTCCCTCTTTATGTGCCCTCAAGGAGGATAATAAGGCAATAAAACCAAACTGAAATAATACAGTTCTCTGAGTAATTTCAGTATGTTGCATTTCTCCGCAAACTTCATGAGACCAAAAAATATGCACTGAAACTAGAGTTGTATTGAAACAACCAGACAGAAATCACAACCAAATGAGAGAGAGGAATGTCTTTGGGATGGGGGTCGCAAAAAATCAAGAAGGCAGCAGTCACCACACAATAAAAGCCCTCTTCCTTTTTCACATATGTCACATGCAAAACACATAAAAAATGATGGGGCTTTAATCATGCAATTGGAACCATCACTTGTTCAATTTTGACACGTCATTCCCTTTGACCCAGGATCCCTCAGAGAGCTAAAAATGCTTTTCTCACTCTTTTAAAAAAATTGGTTTAGCTTCTTATGTAATTAAAAATGAGAGTTAAAAATATTTTTTTTCTTCCTCTTTCTCCTCAAGACCCTCTTCTGATCCGTTATTGCTTCAACTTTGGGAATTACTATTGCCACATACTTTGTTGTCAATCTCTCCTGAGTTTCCACTTTCACAAGCTGTGACTATAAAATCCAATAGCCGCACTGGAGAAGTCAGACATCCTCCTCTGAGAAGTTGTAGCAATGAAGGCCCTATTGCTCACTCTCCTCTTCCTCCTCATTGCAGCCAATGAAGCCAAAGTATTTACCAAATGTGAACTGGCTTCACTTCTGAAAAGGGAGGGGATGGATGGATATCAAGGCTCCAAATTGGGCGACTGTGAGTTTACTTTTTCTATCTCTCTATTTTAGCCTGGTTCAGGTTTTCAAGAGGAATGGGTCCTTGGATCCTTCCTTGGTTGAGGGAAGAATGATTGAAGATGGTTAAATATCCTGTGTAAGAAACCAGGTTAACTTTTAATTTATAACAATAACGTTTTATACTCCTTTCCTTGTTTGCTTTCTTCCAGGGATGTGTATGGCCTATCATGAGAGCAGATTCAACACCCAAGCTGTGGGGCCACCAAACTCTGATGGCAGTCGTGACTATGGGATTTTCCAGATAAACAGCCGCTGGTGGTGCAATAATAACCAGGGCCCTACAGCTAATGGCTGTCATAAGCCTTGCAGTGGTAAGACACCTAGTGTAGGGAAGAAATTATCTTGATGAAGGAATACAAGAGTTGTTAGGAGAACTGTTAGGGTTTTAGTCCTTCTTCCCCTTTATTGCTCTTTATACTTGTTCAATTTTGTCCAGTGCTTCATGAAGTTTGGCATTAAATCATTCTGTCTCTCAAAGTAGTTTCAAGTTCCTGATTGGGTTACCTGTGATGGTATCTAGCCACCATATTTTCTGTTGGCCTCTTAGCCTTCCTCAATCTGCTCCTCCACTTTGTACTCCATTTCCCAAATTCTCACAAATCTTTTAACTTCCTTTTCACAGCCATATCTCACTTTGTGCCTCCAAACACCACCTACCACAACATTAGTCAATGACTTGCCCAGAGGCAAAAGTTAAAGGCAGCCGTAGAACTCCAACTAGCAAGGAACCTGATCTAGTGCTCTCTGCCCTTTGTCAGAGAAATCTGGTGAGACAATTCTTCTCTCACTCCTATCCAAGAGTGCAGAAAGACTGTCGGGAAATCTGCATATTCAGCTCCAGAGGGAAAACAGATTCCCAGTGTTCTACACTTTTCAGACTTGTTACTCTACACAGTTAGAGGTTGAGAAATGGCATTTCATACTCTACACCAGCTGTATAAAAAGTAGCTTACACTGTTAAAGAAGTGAATGCATTACATAATAAATTTTGAGGTTCTACAACTAAAATGCCGCTTGGGTAAGAAACTGCCTTAAATAGAAATATTATGCAAGTCTTTGGAAAAAAATTTTTGAAACATCTGGGTTGGGACATATTTTAATTTGTCTTTCCTGGCAGCTTTCTTAAATGATGACATCACAGATGATATTATTTGTGCTAAGAGAATTGTGCGTGATCCCCAAAAGATGGATGCCTGGTAAGTCAATCTTTCATTAACGCCTTCCACTTGTAATGTTGGGTAGCAATTGAATTGTCTTGAAAGTTAATTATCTTTCTTTACATTATTGTACAACTTTTGACCTTGATGGTAAAATACAATTTCTGAATATGGAAATGTGTATTTTTCTTGCTAGAGGGGTTTGTTGATACCTATTATAGCTGGATAATTTCTTCCCAGTAATTTCCCATCCATTATCCACTTTTGTGCTTCTCCCTTGTTTTAAAATCTTTTATCACAAGTTCAGCATTGGGGTTTGGTACCAAGTTGGGGCAAGTAGCAGAAGAATTTGGCAGATGGCCTTTTAAACACCAGGACTCTGATCCCATGAAGGAGCTCCACAGGATCAGAGAACTGGTAGATAAAGAATGCAGTGAGAGAAACAGGGGGAGATAATTTGTGAAGCCTCCAATCCTAAATTGAATAGGAAAGGGGGCTGCAGCAGCAAATGGTTAGATGGAAAACCGTTAAGATGGGAATGTAGAACCAAACAATAATGCTATTATGTGGTCAAAACTTAAGAATAATTTAAAAGTTGTTTTGCTGTATGCCTTTCTGAGGGATTCTAGGATATGGGGTAGGATTTTGTGAGCCCTCTGGTGATCACCAAAGACTTTGGGTGGGAACTCCTAGGATATGTGGGAACCAAAGTATCTCTTGGGCATTACTGGTCATATAGGCTTTATTGTGACAAATAGAAAGTCAGGAGTATTTTAGCTAAAACAAAAAAAGTGTTGGATTTTAGCCTGGAATTCATTGACAAACCAGCAAAGGAACTTTATCAATCAATCAATAAGAAAGATGAATGAAAGATAGTTGCCACTAACTCACTTGGAAAGTCCTGTCTCCTGCTTGAGCGGGGGCCAGGGGGGAGTTGGATTAGAAAACCTCCAAGGTCCCTTCCAATTCTGTTCTTCTCATATTCTGTTACTCTTGAAGTAGATTTACATAATCAAACAAACCACTCCTGCATGTGGTTTGGAAAGACATGCAATATTCTTCTTACTTCTAGGGTTGCCTGGAGGAACCACTGCAAAGGAAGAGATCTGTCAGAATGGACTCGTGGCTGCCGGCTCTGAGATGGATAATCCTGCATTTCTCTTCTGCATTTCCCTTCCTCCTCCTGTCATGAAAATGATACTACTTCTTATACCGTATAACCAATCTTTCATAATGCGTGTACCCCAGAAGTTGGGAAGAACAAGTTTCTTTGCATACAAATGATGATTTTCAATCTCTTTTAAACTCTTCAAATATTCCTTGAAAACTTTCAATAAAATGAATATTCTGCATTTTGCCATTTTCATTTCATCCTTCATTATTCTCACATAACTGAACTGGCTATTAATCTTTCCTATGGTAGGGGAGAACTGTGTAACATCACTGGTTCAAAACTTGGCATCACGTAATAGAGATCCTGATGCATCTCTTCATACAATATTAGTAAACTATCTTGAAACTGTTACATGAAAATTCTAAATTGGCAGCCAAGGCCAGACAATATCTAGGATGTACCTCCAGTTATACTGTACAGCTTGGTTTTTGCTGTACAGTATAACTGATGTCTGAATTTAGAATCTGGTTGCTATCTTACTACAATCCATTGTCCTGGCAGATACCAGAGTGTAAGAAATTGGTGGAGATAGTGTTGTTTTTGCAAAGAAAGCAATTTTTGAGAGATGTGGATTTAAAAGTTCAGTAGGACATTGGGACATTAAAGGTAAAAAGTTCAAGACTGGAAAACAGGAAGGGTCTGCCATTCTGATAAGCGAGTCAGCTTGGGCAAGCAGATTAGTTAACAGTTTTAACCACACAAGTCTAATATATAGTGGAGAGATTAATTAACCGCTTGCCTCAATTTATTATACTTATGCTGCATGGCAGTGGTGAAATCCAATTTTTTTTACTACCGGTTCTGTGGGCATGGCTTGGTGGGCATGGGGTGGCTTGGTGGGCGTGGCTTGGTAGGCATGGCAGGGGAAGAATAGTGCAAAATCTCCATTCCCACCCCACTCCAGGGGAAGGATACTGCAAAATCTCCATTCCCACCCCACTCTGGGGCCAGCCAGAGGTGATATTTGCAGGTTCCCTGAACTACTCAAAATTTCCAGAATTACCGGTTCTCCAGAACCTGTCAGAACCTGCTGGATTTCATCCCTGCTGCAAGGATTGTAAGGAAACAAGAAAGGTTAAGAAATAAAAAAGAGACAAAAGGTAATCTGGAAAAAGGGGAACTGGGAAAAGGTGAGGAAACAGATTAAGTATGGGGAGATTCATGGAGAAACAGGCATTCTGGGAAGATTGCAACCCTGTGGTCTTTGTCAAAGGGGGCTGCAGGGAGGGATTTGTGGTTTGGGCTGGAGGGAATAAAAAGTTGGAGAAATGTATTACTCAGTGTGCCTATCTACTAGCTATCCGTTCTTGCTAGGAAGTATTTTACATGCAGTAAATTGCTTGCTGCTTCATGTTCTTCATGACCCTGTCAAATTTCTGACTGGTGAGTCTGTTTCTCACAAGAGTATCCAAACAAGTAACAAGTAATGTTAGCAGATTAAATTATACAGGCCAAATTATTGCGATTTATGCTGTTCCAAAGTCCTCATTTTACCTTCTTTCAAAGTATAATGTTATTCTGTTAAATCTAGTTTAGTCAGTGTGTCATCAGTTCCAGGATGTAGTTAACAAGTCAGAAGAAGACTGCCCCAAAGTCATCCAGCTGACTAGGTACCTAAGGTGGGACCAGAACTCACCATGTCCTGGTTTCTAGTTTGGTGCCTTAACCATTATTCCAAACTAGCTGCTCTGCTTACATTATATTTAAATAGAATGACTATTTGATTTATATTCAGTCTCCTAAAACACCCCATTCTCCACCATGCTGTTTCTGCAGTGGTCTACTGCACCAGGGAAATGCAATTAGTTTCCTTTTGCGTATATAATTTTTATTCAAAGTATTAAACAAGAAGATAAAAACTAATACAAACTAATGAAAAGAAAAGAAAAAGAAAGAAAAAGAATAAAGCAAAGAGGTCAAAAAATACAAACAAAGAAAAAAGTTGAGGAAAAACAAAATGAAGAAAAATGTTATATAAGTAATATATTTTTACTTTCTAAAGTTACACGATACTCCAGATTGTTGGGGGCAATATGCTGACTTTGTAAACCGCTTAGAGAGGGCTGTAAAAGCATCATGAAGTGGTGTATGAGTCTAAGTGCTATTGCTATAATGTGAATTCAACCTTTTTGACCGTGTATTTTCCTACTGATTATCTGTATAACCAAAATTCTTAGTTATCATGTATTCTTTAACTTGTTCTTCCTCTGCTTCAAATATCAACAAGTTTGCACATTTTTATAATTACAGTTCATGTTCATCATCAAAACACAATTATATTTCAAATTCTAGCTCTCTGCTTTATACTATGCCTTTTTTTAAATCTATTTTAAATCTTTCAATGACTGTAAATGGGAAAATCATTGACAATTATATCCATCTGCTATTCATTACACTCTTGATCTGATTTTAAATTCCCCTTGAGGATTTTCCAATAAGTTTGATATGTCAGCTATTTATCTTTGCCAGTTTTCTTCCATAATATGCTTCTTGAGCTGAGAGACTTCAAGGTATTTGTTGCCAAAACCTGGGTCTATTGTATATCTTTAATATGGCATGATGAAGGGAGTTATTTTGAGGGAAGGAGAACTCTCAAAAAATTTCTCAAAGTTGGAAAAAAATCTTGACCAAAGACAGGATGCGATAACTGAAAAAACCCAACTGAATTTCCTCATGGTAACTTCCTTTATGAATTAAGAAAAGCATGGAAAGTCCCCAAGGTTGCAGGCTGTTAGAGAGAGGATTTTATTGGACACAATAAAAGGTGGAACATAAATAAGTGTAATAGTATCTCCTGCTCATATTTCGAAAATCTAAAGAATATCTACAACAAACAAGAGAATAGAATAGAACTCGTGGCTAAAAAGAAGGTGAAATGGGAAAAGAAGGAACTTATTTAAGAGCCTTGGTGGCGCAGCAGACTAAAGCACTGTTAAGTAACACCAGCTGCCTGCAATTACTGCAAGTTCAAATCTCACCAGGCTCAAGGTTGACTCAGCCTTCCATCCTTCCGAGGTAGGTAAAATGAGGATCCGGATTGTGGGGGCAATAAGCTGACTTTGTATAAAAAAGAACACCATTTTGGGGGGGGGGGGGCGAAAGTCCTACTAAGCAGGTATATACAAAAGTATGAAGGCTATTGCTTAACGCATTGTAAGCCTCCCTGAGTCTCCGGAGAAGGGCGGCATATAAATCGAACCAATAAATAAATAAATAAAATAATTTTAACTTCTATACTGGAAACTGAGCTGAAATCGGATATGGATTTGTTTAGCTATTTCTATTCTATTTCTCTGAACACAGCTTATAATGGTTAAGATGAATGAGAACACTTTAAAATCACATAGAGGTTGTCATGGGGAGGTGCGAGATACACAACCATTCGTAACAATGATACCAATTCAGAAGTGATGTCACTGAGGCCCAGTAATGAGGAAGCAGAAAGGGGTTCTAGGTCTTTTAAAAGAGAGCAGTGTTGGGACTGTGTAGATCTCGAAGAATGACGACAGATTCCTGCTTTCTGGGATACAAAATATATTATTGTACTGTTAAATAGATTGGATGTGAAATATCCCAAACCTGTTAGATCTTACTAGATAGATAAACAGACAAAATTTGAGGTGAAGTAGTCCTGCAGGCACAAACTTGCTTCAATTCAATTAAAAATTAATTTACATTAATGGAATTAAGATTGTGTTTCAGGAAAGCATTGAATAAAGAATACTGTTTTAAGAGTTGCAAATTCCTAGAATACATGAATTCATTGTGCAACCATGTCAGATTCTCCAGTATGTTTCAGGTGCAAGAAATTAGGAATCAAGATTGTTCAAATGAATGCAAAGCTCTCTACCTAGGGCTGCCCTTGAAAACCACTCGAAGGCTTCAACTGGTGCAGAATGCGGCCGCGCGGGTTGTGATGGGAGTGTCCCGACACTCCCATGTTACACCCCTCCTGCGCGACCTGCATTGGCTACTGGTTGCCCTTCGGGTGAGGTTCAAGGTGCTGGTTATCACCTATAAAGCCCTTCATGGCCTAGGCCTGGGATACTTGTCGGACCCCCTGCAGCTAGCAACAATCTCCAATCACCCAGTGCGTTCCCACAGACAGGGCCTCTTCAGGGTGCCGTCGGCCAGACAATGTCGGCTGGCAACCCCCAGGGGGAGAGCTTTCTCTGTGGGCGCACCCACCCTTTGGAACCAACTTCCTTTGGAGTTCCGGATGGCCCCTGACCTTCGCTCGTTCCGCCGTGATTTGAAGACCTGGTTGTTTCGTAGCCTGGACTGATGGGGGGGAGGGTTTCTTAATAGTTTTAAATTGATTTTAAACTGTTTAAATAGTTTTAAATTGATTTAAGTTGATTTTAAACTGTTTTAAATTTTAATTTCATATTGTTTTAATGTGCAATTGTGCATTTTATTGTTGTGAGCCGCCCTGAGTCCATTGGATATAAATTGCATTAAACTTAAACTTAAACTTATTCCATGCTACCTCTATGCAAGAAGACCAACAGTCAGGGCAAATTGGTGGGAGATAAGAGTCAACTGAATTCAATGAGGACTGGACTTAGATCTCTTGTGCGCACAAAGGGATTCCAGATTGATGATATATTTAACCCCTCCCTTGGCCTCGGTCTGGTCATCTCCTGCAATATGATCCAAAAATACAAAATCAGAGCTTCTTTCCCACCTTTTTCTCTCTCCTTCTATGTGTGTTTTTCAGGAGGGTAATGTGGCAATAAAACCAAGAAATAAAATGCAGTTCATTGGGTTAATTCAATATATTGCTTTTCTTCACAAACTTCATCAGACAAAAGAAATATATACTGAAACCAGAGTTGCATTGAAACAAACAAACAAAAAATTCAAATAAACTTTAGGTCTCCCAGAAAGGAATATGTTTGGGGAGGGGGTTTGAAAAGTCCAAAAAGTCAAGACAATAGTAATCACCATGCAATGAAAGCTCTGTTCCTTTTTCACACACATTACTTGCAAGACACATAAAAATGACACACTTGTTTATTTTAGGCCCCTCTCATGCAAATTTTCCT
Organism: Pantherophis guttatus; assembly: GCF_059756535.1. Taxonomy (NCBI): domain Eukaryota; kingdom Metazoa; phylum Chordata; class Lepidosauria; order Squamata; family Colubridae; genus Pantherophis; species Pantherophis guttatus. The sequence continues at coordinate 122,938,449 of NC_142064.1, read as the reverse complement.
TTTGCTTCAACGCTGTTCCTGTCAGACCATAATTAACTCAGGTTGGGTCTAAGTAATTATTACGGCTTTATTTACAATCTTTACAGAGGTGCCAATTTTTCAAGCTGTGACTATAAAACCCAGTAGCCATCTGGGGAGAAGTCAGGCATCATCTTCCAAGGAGCCGCAGCAATGAAGGCATTAGTGCTCACCCTCCTCTTTCTCCTCATTGCAGCCAATGAAGCCAAAGTATACTCCAAATGTGAACTGGCTTCCCGTCTGAAACAAGGTGGCATGGATGGATATTATGGCTTCAGCTTGAATGACTGTGAGTTTACCTTCTCTTTTTCACCACCTGTCAAAAAGTTCCACAAGTTCCAGGTTTGCAAGGGGGGTGGGTCCAAAACGGGGCAGATCTTTTGAAGAATTGAGTTCATCCAGCCAGCCCAAAGAATAAAAGCTCGTTTCAGTTTTCTTACAATGTTAAAATATGCTTTTGTCCCATCCCAAATGACTGGGGAAGTCTCCCACTTCACCCTGCACTAACACCTTTATTTTTATGGGAACAAACAATATCCACTTCTTTGCCTATTTGGCATAACAGCAAAACTGGAGTGTGATTAGACCACTGTATTATCTGTATTTTAAAAACTCGTGCCTTAGCCAATATTTTATATCTTACCAATATAATATCTTCAGAATATCAATATAATATCTTCAGAATATCAATATAATATCTTCAGAATATCAATATAATATCTTCAGAATAAACAGTTATCCCTGCCAGGGATCTGACCGTTGGATGCTAATCATCTTCTCAAAGGTGAAATTCTTCAGATTCTCCCAAATCATTTCAGTTCAGGATATGGTTGAAGGAGCCATCACAGAAGATTTTCCACAGGTACAGGAATACCTCCCCCCCCCCGGAAAGGCCTGGATAGGGAAAAGAGAAGAGGTGGTTTATGTGCCATTAACAACCCCAAAAATATCTTGGAGACAATAATCAGACTTATTCCAAATTGTCCTGATGGATTCCAAAATATATTGGACTTCTTGGGTCCTTCCTTCCTTCTTTGGAAAAGAACATTCTGTTAAATATTCTGTTTTAAATGTTCTGTGTGAGAAACCAGGATAGCCTTTTCATTTACAGCAAAGGCCATTCATGACCCTTTCCCCATTTTCTTTCTTCCAGGGGTCTGCATGGCTTTTCATGAAAGCAGTTTTGACACCCGAGCTGAGGGGAGGCCAAACAGGAATTATAGTTGCGACTATGGGATTTTTCAGATAAATAGCCGTTGGTGGTGCAACAATTACCAGGGCCGTACAGCTAATGGCTGCAATAAACCTTGCAGTGGTAAGATATGTAGGGAAGAAGAGCTATAATCTTGATAAAGGAATGCAAGAGTTGTTAGGAGAACTATTAAGAGAAAGTTATGAGAAAAGAATGACAACTCAGACCTGGGAAAGAAGGAAGCATCTGAAAGAGATTGAAAATTACCTGACCTTGATCTTGTTTGTGTGTGAGGTGGGAGAGAGAAAGTTTTAAAATTCTGTTCTTATTATTGTGGTCTATGACAATGAAGTAATATAGATTCCCATAATCCTTGTAATGTTTTTTTTCTGATCTACTATCAAGGGTTTTCCTTAGAAAAGGAAAAAGGTGAAATAACTCAATTGAAAATTTTCTAGGGAAATTCTAATCCTTCTTCTCCTTTATCGGTTTCTGTAATTGTCCAACTGCACCCATCACTTCATGAAGATTCAAGTTTAATCATCCTGTCTCTCAAAATTGTTTCAAATTCCTACTTGAGTCATTGTGACAGTACCTAGCCACATCGTTTTTTGTTGACCTGATATCCTTCATCAGTCTACTCTTCTATTTAGTATCCCATTTCTAAGCTTCTCACAAGTTGTCTACCTTGCCCCACAAAGACATATCTGACTTTGTGCCTCCATACCACCCAATCCAGTGCAGTCTGATTTCTAATGAGCATCAGATCCATAGTTGGTGAGGTCCCCTATTCCACAAACATCAACATCAACAATCTCTCTTTATTTTTTCTGCTTGATATATTAATGTTATGCAAATATTTGGAAATAACTTTGAAACATCTGGAGTGGGACATATTCTAATTTGCCTCTCCCGGCAGCTTTCACAAATGATGACATCACAGATGATATTGTTTGTGCTAAGAGAATTGTGCGTGATCCCCAAAGGATGAATGCCTGGTGAGTCAATCTTTCATTAAGATCTTCCACTTGTAACATTGGATAGCAATTGGACTGTCTTAAAAGTTAATTATCTTTCTTTTGTTGTACTACTGTTCAACTTTAACATTGGTGGTAAAATATAGTTTCTTGATATGACTTTTTTTTAAAAAAATTGCTATACTTGCATCCTGGTTGCTTTAGAATATGGGTGTAACAGTATTTTGAATTTGGGTTTAACCATCTTTTAAATCCTGATTTAAAAGTAGATTGGCACACAGCTTAGCAGGATGAATGTTGATGCCTATTATAGCTGGATATTTTTTCCCCAATAATTTGACATCCCTTATCCAGTTTTGTGCTTGTCAGCTATTTCTAGATCTTTTTAAACACAGGTTCACCATCAAGATTTAGCACCTAGTTGATTTTAAACCAGAAATATTTTTATTAGGGATTGTACCAGAAACATATAATAGAGAACTGAGATACTTAATTGTGAATGTCTTAACAGTGGCTAGAATTGTATTTGCTAACAACTGGAAAGGAGAGAAGATACCTACTGATGATGATGTTATTAAGAAAATTTTGGAATGTGCTGAAATGATCAAATTGACATTTGAAATTAGAGAACAGGAAGATAAACAATATTACTTGATATGGGACTTATTTTACCGATGACTAGATAATAAAGCATGGAAATGAAATATGAAATATGAAATGGATGTAATAATAAAATACTTAAAACGTTTTTTTTTAAAATGGGAGATAAGCCATTGTTAAATAATTGGTAAATGAGAATATGGATATGGGATTAAGCACAAAAGATTTGTAACCGATCAATACACTTTCTGTAATTGTAATGGATGATGGTTTTTTTAAGTTTTGTTTAAAAAAAAACTTTTTTTCAAAAAAAAAAAAGATTTAGCACCCAGTTTGGACAGGCAAGAAAAGAATTTGGCAAATGGCCTTTTAAACACCAGGATTCCGATCTCACGAATGAGCTCCAAGGGATCGGAGAACTGGATCTGTAAAGAACCTAGTAGTGAGACCAGCAGAGAGAGATAGTTTGTGAAGCCTCCATTTATAGAATGGGTAGAATAATCTGCAGCAGCAGATTATTATATAGGAAACTCTTAAGACAGCAATCAGCATTTAAAAGCAAATCATAAAGATATTGTGTGGTCAACAATTAGAGTTATCTAATAGTTGCTCTGCTGTGTGCCCTTCCAAGACACTCTAAGGTTTTGTGCGGGATTTTATGACCTCTCTGGTGCTCACTCACCCAATACTTTGGAGTTTAAGTGTCTTTAGCCCTGCCTAACATGGATTCTGGCAAGTTTATGTTGGAGACTGGAGTCCAATGTATCTGTTGGGCATCAGTGGCATTGTGAGAAATAGAAACTCAGGGCTATTTTAGCTAAAACAATTATTTTTCTTTGATTTTAACTTGGGGGAAAGGGATTTATTGAAATAACTAGCTCACCTTGAAACTTCCTGACTCTCTTGAAGCAGAGTTATAGCATCCAACAAATAAGCATGTGTGTGATGTAGAAAGGAAAGCAATCTTCTTATTCTTACTTCTAGGGTTGGCTGGAAAAACAAATGCAAAGGTAGAAATCTGTCTGAATGGACTCGGGGCTGCAACCTCTGAGATTGCTGATCCTCCATTTCTTTTTCCTGATGAAAATGATGCTCCTTCTTACATAAGCCACATTTGACAACTTGATTCTATGCTTGTACCTCACATGTTTAAAATAATGGATTTCTTTGCATACAAATGATGATTTTTAAAAGATTTCTGGGTGGAAAATGGGAAAGTAGCTTGCTTTTTTTAAACTCTTCAAAAATTGCTTCAATAAAATGAGTATTGTGCATGTCCTTCCCTGTTTCATGCTTTATTTATTTCCTTTTTCATCTTACATTAGTCCCACATAACTGAACTGGCTACCAATCTTTTTTGTGGCAGGAGATACTTGTGTAACCAAACATATCATTGGCTCAAAGCTTGACTTCATTTAACAGAAATCCTGATGCATCTCTTCATACAATATTAGTAACCTACCTTGAAAATCTTACATATGAAAACTCTAGGTTAGCATCCAAGGGCAGACAATTTCTAGGGTTAATTTTCCGATGCTTTCTCTCTATGGTATAAGGAAAATGGATGTCTGAATTTGGAATTTGGCGGCCATCTTTCTCCTGTCTCTTTATCTGCCAAATTGCAAGTGTCCAAATAAGAAGGCAACATCAGCAGAATAAAATAGAATGACTACTTAGGAGACAATACTTAGAAATTCAATCTCTTAAAACACCCTGCCCTCCCACCATACTGGTTCTGCAGTGGTCTACTGTACCATGGAAATGAAACTTGTTTACCTTTTTATATAACTTTTATTAAAATTGTTAAACAAGAAGATAGAAACTAAAACAAACTAATATAAGCAAGGAAGAAGAAAGAAAAAGAAGAAAGCAGAGGGAAACCAAAAAGTGCAAGAAAAGAAAAAAATTGAAGAAAAACAATTGAAGAAAAATGGTTTCTGATATCTTTACAGCGGTTATAAACACAAATTAATTTTAACCTCTCTCTCTCTAAAATTACATTGTATTGTTCTTCTTTCAACAATCTATTCTATCAAAACCATAAAATCAAAATTTTAAAATGATTTTCTATCAAAATCATCAAAACCATAAATCATGTTCATTTTTATACAAAAATCCCATAAGAAGTTTCTAATCACCAATAAATAGATCAAAGAAATCAATTTACCTATTTGAGCAAAATTCATCTACCAGTCATTCCTTCATAATGGGTAGTGTCAAACCTTTGCATCTCTCCATGTATAGTAATCCCATTTTAGTAATTATATATTGAAATCATCTTCCATGGATTTTTTTCTGTTTATCCATTAATCCTAAAAAGGAAGGTTTTGGCTTCAATGGTATATTGATCTATACCAGTGGTGAAATCAATTTTTTTTTACTACCGGTTCTGTGGGTGTGGCTTGGTGGGCATGGCCTGGTGGGCGTGGCAAAATCTCCATTCCCATCCCACTCCTGGGGGAAGGATATCGCAAAATCTCCATTCCTACCCCACTCTGGGGCCAGCCAGAGGTGGTATTTGCCGGTTCTCCCATGTTGCAATATTTAGGATCAGACTCAATAATGTCAATAAATGTTAAAGGCTCAAATATATATCCTTTTATTTACAATAGGCATTCTATATTCACTGAATATTCACAGATAGAAGCAGGGAAAAAGAGGAAGGTGGCTCCTTATATATACAATGGGTGGAGCTATAAGTAGGAGTGGTGAGTCATGAATAAATTAAGGAATAAGGAATAAGTTAACCCTTGATACTCTATATACATGCTATTTACACATTGGAGAATAAGGCATTTATATCTAACAAATCCCCCTCTAAATGCCGATTAGATATACAACACCAATTACATTCAGATTCGGGACAATACAATACATTTAACTTGGATGTTAAATATTTATGTTGTTTAGAAGGCAAAGGCTTTGTTAATATGTCAGCCACTTGTTCTGAGGTATCACAGTGTATCGCTTTTATAAATCCGTCTTGAGACAATTGTCTTACATGTTTAAACTTTATATCTATGTGTCTGGACCTTTGTCCAATGGCATCTGATCTAGATATTTCAATAGCTGCTTTGTTGTCTTCATTCATAACAAAAGGTAAAGAAGGCTTTTTCCAAACATATGAAATCAAATCGTTAAACCACACAAGGTTATTCGCAGCTTTGGATAAGCAAACATATTCTGCTTCTGTTGTTGAAGTGGCTACTAATTCTTGTTTGCCGGTGTACCAGTAAACTGGACAGTTATTTAAAAAGAAAATATAACCTGATGTACTTTTTCTACAGGATGTGTCTCCGGCCCAATCCGCATCAGCATAACATATAAGTTTTGGTTCATTGTTATCATTAGGTTCTAATATTAGACAAAAATCTAATGTGTTTTTCAGATATCTTAGAATTCTTTTGACAGCTTCCCAGTGATACATAGTCGGCTTGCTGACATATCTGGATAATAAATTGAGTGGTAAGGCTATATCTGGTCTAGTCCAATTTGATATATAAAGAAGTGAACCTATGATTGACCTATAAAACGTATTGTCCTTAAATTCAGGAGATGATTCATCAGTATTTCTGAGAAAATCAGTTTGCATAGGAGTATCACAGGGTTTGGCATTAGTTAAGTTACATTTGTTCAAAAGTTCTATAATTTTATCTTTTTGATTAAGTTTGAATCCTTTTCTGGTTTTGTTAATTTGTACACCAAGATATTTGTTTACTTTCCCTAATGATTTAAGTGAGAAATGTTCATTTAGTTTTTTTACAAAAGCTTCTCTTCTTTCTTTATGCTTTCCAATATACAAAATGTCATCAACATAAATTAGTACAAATTCAATATAATCATTGCTCCTTTTGACAAAAAAACAGTTATCAGCAGATGTGGCATTGAAATCCATGGTTTTAAGTACTTTTACTAGACAATCATACCATCTTTTACCGGATTGTTTTAATCCATATAGACTTTTGTTTAATAACCAAATTTCATTTTTGTTAGTGTATTGACTGTGGGGGGCCCTCACATATATTTCCTTGTCTAGCTTTGCGTGTAAGTACGCAGTCTGTATGTCATATTGAAATACATCAAGATTGAGTGCTGATGCTACCACTAGAGCTGTTTTGACACTCTCTGTTCTTACAGTGGGGGAATATGTGTCAGTGTAGTCCTCTGGGTACTTTTGTGCATAACCTTGGGCAACTAACCTAGCTTTGTACAGGGTATTACCTTCTTCCAAGTTTTTAATTTTATATATCCACCTGGTACCAATAATGGTTTTATCCTTAGGTGCAGTTGTAGTTGTAAATACATTTAATTCTCGCAAACTTTTCATTTCTTTTTCCATGGCCAGTTCCCATTTTTCTTTTTCTTCACGAGGAAGTTTAAGTACTTCTTCGTATGTATTAGGTGTTATGGGTTCCCCATCCATATGCGTTACGTAGTCTTTATATTTATTTGGCATCTTATTCCTGTTGCTTCTAATAATTCTTTCAGGTTTGCTATTGTTATCATGCATATATCTTGCTTCCTTTTTTGTTAGTGTATCAGTCTTTATTTTGTGTTGACTATTTGTCCATGTTTTTGTTTTGTTTGTTTGTTTGTTGATATTTTGTTTATCTACAGTTCTTTCCTCATGGTATCTTGTTTCTTTATGTTTATTTGGGAATATCTCATTAAGATGTAGTTTGGACCAGTTGGCCTGTTCATGGAACACGGCCGTTCTGGAGACTATAAATTTGTTGTTGCTATCAATGAATTTATATCCCTTAGTACCAGTTTCGTATCCCATGAATCTAAGTCTTCTGGATACATTTTCTCCCTTTCTTCTCAACTGTTTAGGTATATGTACGTCTGCAGTGACTCCAAAGATGTGCATATGTGCTAATTTTGGTTTTCTATTATACATTACTTCGTATGGTGTTTTATTTACAACACTGGACCAGGTTCTATTTTGTGTGTAATTTGAATAATGTAATGCTTCTGACCAAAATTGTTTGCTTAGGCCAGCATCCTCTAATGTGCATCTAATCATGGTTTGTAACGTGGAATTCTTTCTTTCTGCAATTCCATTTTGGAACGCAGAAAATGGACTGGACGTGTAATGTAGCATTCCCCTATCTTTCAACCATTGGGAGAATTCTTTGGACATGAATTCACATCCCCTATCTGTCATAATTTGTTTTATCCTGATATTATGTTGCGTTTCTACGCGTTTATAAAATTCCTTAAATTTTTGAAAAGTTTCATCTTTGTGTTTCAGTGTATAAACAAATCCATAACGACTATAATCATCCACTATTGTCAGGAAATAACGTTTCCTATAATTAATTGATGGAGTTAGTGGACCTACTAGGTCCATGTGTACTAAATCAAAAATTTTGTTGGTTGATCTGGTAGATTTTCTTGGTCTTGGACTAGTTTTCAGTTTTGTGGATTTACATACTGAACATTCCAAATAATTTTCACAATTTTTTATTTTGACACCTTCTGCGTGTTCAATCATTTTTTGTACTACAGGAAAACTGGCATGTCCTAACTTCCTATGTAAGATATGAGCACACTCATCATGGATTGGCTTACCTATTTTTGGTTTTTCTACATTGTGTGCATTAGTATGATCACTAGATATTTTACATTCATCATTGTCACTGTTGCTAACATTTTCATCATCTATTTCTACACAGTCTTCTACATTTGAATCAATATTGTGTAACCATTCTTCTTTTGTAATTAGGTAAGGTAGACCTCCTTTAATCATTACAGTACCTATATTGCTTTTATTTTTCTCCAAAGTTGCTTTTCCTTTTGAGAAAGTTATATTAATGTCAGAGTCTCTACTTAGTTTTATGGCACTTAAAATGTTATGGGGTATTTCAGGTATTAACAATACCCCCTCTATTTTTCCTAGGCCAGGTAAAGTTACGTTCCCTCTGCCTAATACTTGGACCTTATCTTGGTTAGCTACCTTTATCACAAATTTGTCTTCTGTAAAAGAAGACAATATATTTTTATTATTAGTGGTGTGATTTGTTGCTCCAGAATCAATAAGCCAATTATTGTTCTCTTTTTGTTGTATTTTTATGCTGTCTTGTTTATTTAGACCATTAAGCGATCCTGATTTTCTATCCTTTGAATTTTCTCTGCCCCCTCTATTTTCTCTATAATTTGGTGGACTTCTATGTCTATGTCTGTCTATGGAGGAGTGCCTATAATTGTGTCTGTTCATGTATTCTGATCTATGTTTTTCTTTTGAGAATCTGGGGCAATCTCTTCTATTGTGTTCCTTGGACCCACAATTATAACATTTATATGTCTCATTATATTTTTCTTGGAAAGCTACTTTCCTAAAGGGTTTATGTTCTACGTGATTGCTAGAACGATTTTTTCTTGAATTGTCTTCTGCTATCAATTTGTTGGATAGGCTTTCTATGGATAAATATCCTAGGTTAATAGTGTCTAAGTGTGACATAAAATTGTCCCATGATGAATCAAGTGAGTTAATAATAACACTTTTCATTGTTTGATCTGAAATCACTTCCCCCCTCATATGTAGTTCAGCCCTTATTTTGTTTAAAGATATTAAATGCTCACTTATAGAAACCCCTGGTTTCACCCTAGATGAAAAGAAATCTTTAGACATTCTTGTGGTGGTAGCTACACTGTCACTGTGAAACAAATTAAACATGCATTGAATAATTTCTGAAACAGTCAGGTTTGATTTGATGCTATAATACATTGCAGGAGATACACTAGCTATTATTAAGAAAAAAGCTCTATGGTGTAAGCAATCTATTTTCAAAGTCCAAGGTCTTCTTGGGGGACTAGTGATAAAGAATAACAGATTCTCTTTCATAAAAACGACCTGGAGCTGCTGGTACCATTCTTGCAAATTAATACCGTCAACCCTTAGCTTTGGGAAGTCACTGGGTAAGTTCCCCACATTATTTTGTCCGTTACTTACAACCTGAGGCAGTCCGTGGTCTCGTATGTGTAGAAAATTGCAAAACGGCGTGGGGATGTCTGCAACGAGTCTGCGCGGTTCTCTCATCAATTCAAATCTTCCCGGATCATCAGCAAGACTTCGCGCATGCGCGTTGTCCATTTCTTCTTTGGCGTCGTCGTGGAAGGTTCTCTCCTGGCTGGTTCGCTCGTTCCGCTCCTCTTCAGACGAGTCGGTCTCTGGCTCGGTCTTAGGAGTCCTGGTGACAATGGCTGTTCTTCTCCTCTTTTTGTGAGCGCTGTCACTTGCTTCGGTCTTAGGTGTAGGGCGGAATCGGCAAGGCTCTCTGGGTTCTGGCGTGGTCGTTCTCGAAGTTAGGGTGGAAGCATGCAGGTCTCGAAGCATCGGTTTGTTCGTTTGCTTCTTTGGTGATCCTTTGATGATTTTTAGTTTTGGTCCAAATGCAGCAAAAAGCGTTTTCATTGCAGACTTTATTTGGGACTTTGTTGAATCATCTTCACTCTCCGATTCTGATTTTTCTGAGGATTTTGAGTCCTCCTTCTCATATTCACTGTCTGTTAACGTGTTTCGCGCCAGAAATTTTGAACTGAGTATTTTGATTGGTTCTGCTTCACTCACTTTGGAGGCCTGTTGAGACCAAGATGGCTGCCATTCAAAATTTTGCGCGGGATCACATTTCTTCTTCTTTTTAATAATCTCTTCTGTAGTCATATTACTCACTATTTTTGGTTCTTTAAACTTCTCATTAGTGATGTTTTTTTCTCTCGCTGCTCCGCTGTTCTTCAGCATTTCTTGGAGTTTCGCGATGAGGTTTTCATCATTCTTTTGGCTTTTTAATAGTTTTAGTATTTCTGACCTGAGTTCGTTATTCTCTATTTCGGTTTCCTCCTGGTCATCATTCTCATCTATTACTTCTTCATCTTCAGTAGTGTATTCTTCGGTTTCTTTTGAGATTGCATTTGTCGATTCGTTGATTATTTCTTGTTCTGTTTCCATTTCTTTGCTGTAAGCCCTGGTGTTGGGTCTATCTTTCTTGGACATTTTTAATTCTTTTTCTTTTATTGAGTCAATTAACCATCCTCTGCTACCAGAATGTTGCAATATTTAGGATCAGACTCAATAATGTCAATAAATGTTAAAGGCTCAAATATATATCCTTTTATTTACAATAGGCATTCTATATTCACTGAATATTCACAGATAGAAGCAGGGAAAAAGAGGAAGGTGGCTCCTTATATATACAATGGGTGGAGCTATAAGTAGGAGTGGTGAGTCATGAATAAATTAAGGAATAAGGAATAAGTTAACCCTTGATACTCTATATACATGCTATTTACACATTGGAGAATAAGGCATTTATATCTAACATCCCAACTACTCAAAATTTCCGCTTCCAAAAATTTGGAAGGTTTTTTTTACATGTCCACCAAGCATGAAGATACATCCCTTCATGCTATTCACATTTCCAACATACACTTGAAGAGCCTTTATACGTTCTACATCATTTTTCTGACCTCATGTAGAATGAGATTCTCTTTGACACAATGTAAATAACCAAAATTCTTATCCCAATAGGCAATTACTGGAAAAGCCCAACTGGAGGAATTTTGTTATGGTAACTTTCTTTGTAAATTAAGACTGCTGGAGAGAGGATTGATGGACACAATGAAAGATGGGGTGTAAATGGGGTGTAAATAAGTGCAAAAGTGTTGTTATGCACACTGCTGGGTTTGGTTTATGGTCAGTCTCACACTCACAGCCCTTATGAAGAGCCATATTCAAATCACTTTCAACCGAATGTAAGGAACAACCAGAGAGCGAATGAATTTAAAATAATAATAAAACTTCACCGGCTACAAGGTACATTTGCTCTTACACACACACACACACACACACACACACACTGATCCAAGGTTATCCACATTTTTAACAACTAGGATGACAAGCACTCATCAGAAGCTGCCAGACTTGATCCAAAGATGGCTGAAAGAGTGGATGGGTTTGTGGCTCTTTTATCACCCAAAATCTAATCTAATCTAATCTAATCTAATCTAATCTAATCTAATCTAATCCAGTGGTGGGTTTCACTTATCTTTGCTACCGGTTCGCTTCTGTGCATGCGCAAAGGGTATTTGATGATGTCTGGGCGGGTAGGTGGAGCCTCTCATCACCGCTACTACTGGTTCACCTGAACCGGGGTGAACCGGTAGCAATCCAGCATTGATCTGATCTGATCTAATCTAATCTAATTTAATCTGCTTTGCTTTGCTTTGCTTTGCTTTGCTTTGCTTTGCTTTGCTTTGCTTTGCTTTGCTTTGCTTTGCTTTGCTTTGCTTTGCTTTGCTTTGCTTTGCTTTGCTCTTTGCTCTTTGCTCTTTGCTTTTTGCTTTGCTTTGCTCTTTGCTCTTTGCTTTGCTTTGCTTTGCTTTGCTTTGCTTTGCTTTGCTTTGCTTTGCTTTGCTTTGCTTTGCTTTGCTTTGCTTTGCTTTGCTTTGCTTTCCGCTTTGCGCTTTGCGCTTTGCGCTTTGCGCTGCTTTGCTTTGCGCTGCTTTGCTTTGCGCTGCTTTTTGCTTTTTGCTTTTTGCGCTTTGCGCTCTGCGCTCTGCTCTGCTCTGCTCTGCTCTGCTCTGCTCTGCTCTGCTCTGCTCTGCTCTGCTCTGCTTTGCTTTGCTTTGCGACAAGACTGGCAGCTACTCTTACCTTGCTGTTTTACAAGTCTGGAAGGTATTGATGATTATCTACAACGAACTCTTTTACAAAAGGAGGTGAAGGGGAGGAGGAAGGAATTTTAATTTTTGTACACTGAGAATGGAGTCGAAGTCTCAGACTTGACATGGAGTTGTTTATCGGTTTATAAATTCTATTTCTCTAAAAGCAATTTTTTTAAAAAGGTAATAATTTTAAATCATGTAAAAGAGGTGTAAAATACACAAACATTCATAATAATGAGTCAAATTCACTGGCCCAGTGACTGAGGAAGCAGCAAGATGCTCAAGAAGTCAAGATCTTTCAAAAAAGAGCAGAACTGAGGCTCTCTTCTCAGGGAAGCCAGGTTCTTGCTTTCTGAGATCCAAAAGATGTTACTGTTTAGATCAGATCTGAAACAGTCTAATCCTGTTAGATCTTATGAGATACAGTCAGGTCCAGAAATATTGGGACATCGACACAATTCTAGCATCTTTGGCTCTATACACCACCACAATGGAGTTGGAATGAAACAAACACAATGTGCATTAACTGCAGACTGTCAGCTTTAATTTGAGGGTATGTACATCCAACTCAGGTGAACGGTGTAGGATTTACAGCAGTTTGTATATGTGCCTCCCACTTGTTAAGGGACCAAAAGTAATGGGACAATTGGCTTCTCAGCTGTTCCATGGCCAGGTGTGTGATATTCCCTCATTACCCCAATTACAATGTGCAGATAAAAGGCCCAGAGTTCATTTCAAGTGTGCTATTTGCATTTGGAATCTGTTGCTTTCAACTCTCAAGATGAGATCCAAAGAGCTGTCACTATCAGTGAAGCAAGCCATCATTAGGCTGAAGAAACAAAACAAACCCATCAGAGAGCTAGCAAGAACATTAGGCGTGGCCAAAACAACTGTTTGAAACATTCTCAAAAAGAAGGAATGGACCGGTGAGCTCAGCAACACCAAAAGACCTGGGAGACCACGGAAAACAAGTGTGGTGGATGACCGAAGAATTCTTTCCCTGGTGAAGAAAACACCCTTCACAACAGTTGGCCAGATCAAGAACACTCTCCAGGAGGTAGGTGTAAGTGTGTCAAAGTCAACAATCAAGAGAAGACTTCACCAGAGTGAATACAGAGGGTTCGCCACAAGATGTAAACCATTGGTGAGCCTCAAAAACAGGAAGGCCAGATTAGAGTTTGCCAAACAACGTCTAACAAAGCCTTCACAGTTCTGGAACAAGATCCTATGGACAGATGAGACCAAGATCAACTTGTACCAGAGTGATGGGAAGAGAAGACTATGGAGAAGGAAAGGAATTGCTCATGATCCTAAGCATACCACCTCATCAGTGAAGCATGGTGGTGGTAGTGTCATGGCGTGGGCATGTATGGCTGCCAATGGAACTGGTTCTCTTGTATTTATTGATGATGTGACTGCTGACAAAAGCAGCAGGATGAATTCTGAAGTGTTTCAGGCAATATTATCTGCTCACATTCAGCCAAATGCTGCAGAACTCATTGGATGGCGCTTCACAGTGCAGATGGACAATGACCCAAAGCATACTGCAAAAGCAACCAAAGAGTTTTTGAAGGGACAGAAGTGGAATGTTATGCAATGGCCAAGTCAATCACCTGACCTGAATCCCATTGAGCATGCATTTCACTTGCTGAAGACAAAACTGAAGGGAAAATGCCCCAAGAACAAGCAGGAACTGAAGACAGTTGCAGTAGAGGCCTGGCAGAGCATCACCAGGGATGAAACCCAGCGTCTGGTGATGTCTATGTGTTCCAGACTTCAGGCTGTGATTGACTGCAAAGGATTTGCAACCAAGTATTAAGAAGGGAAAGTTTGATTTATGATTATTATTCTGTCCCATTACTTTTGGTCCCTTAACAAGTGGGAGGCACATATGCAAACTGCTGTAAGTCCTACACCGTTCACCTAAGTTGGATGTACATACCCTCAAATTACCTCCCAATATCAGTTCCATTTCTTCAACAGTCTGGCATACGCCCCAAGGTTATAATTTCAGCAATAGCTTAAATAAAGGGTAAAACATTTTTAGATGGTGATGAGACAAATAAAGCAATGTACTTTTTGCTGTTCTAAAACAGAATTAAATCTCCTGGCTTTTTTCCTTTAGTCAATAACTCAAATAATGGACTAAGTAAATGCATAGGTAAAGAAAAATATGAGCAGTCCCAATTAATAGTACCCAGTAATTGTTGCAAATTTAACTTTGGGTAACTTTAAATAAAGAAAAGCCTGGAGTAGAAAAAGATTGCAATAATTTATGCCCTAAATACAGATAAGAAGCGTACAGCTGTATTTTTTCTGGGGCAATGTGCAATTCATTTACACATAAATCATTTTGTATTTCAAAAAGCCAATTAGGTTGTTTTCTTGAGGTTTGCTGCCTGGTGATAAAGCAGTGCTAACAAATTGGTTTTATACGATGTTCCTATATCCTGACACACTTTAATCATATCTGCCAAATCAAGATTTTTTTCCAGCCCAACAATTGCTTTTCAGAAGAAACGTGCAAAGTTGCAGCCGGTAGACAAACAGAAAGCATTTCAAGAATTTATTCTATATTCCATCCCCCTTTTTTTGTCTAACTGTTTCTTTAAATTCTGCTTAGTGGGGGTGCAACTGACTCCTTCAGAATGAGCTGATGTTTAATTTCATGCCGTGCGTCTGCGTGGGTGATTTAACGCGAGAGCGCAACTTGCAGTCTCTCAACAAAGTCTGAAAAGGAACTATTAACAATGTTCTGAAGGCTTTTTTTATACATCATTAAACACTCTATAACTAATCTCCAGAGTGCAAAAAAATTTTTCAGGGCTGGGGAGGTTCGTGGAGGCATGTTCCCATCTGTCTCCACATTTTAACTTTTAAAGAGCCCTTTTCCGGATAAGCCGGATAATATTGCCAAAAGTATTTTAGAAGGTAAATCAAATTCTTTTTTATCACGGGCAGGACTTTCCCGTTATCTTTTAAAAACAATAATATTAGTCTTGGATATCTCACCAAGCTCCTCAGATGCTTCGTCTGTAGCTTAGAAAGACCTTCTCCTTTTCTCACGAAAGATTATCGCCGTGTTTCAGGCAAAATCGGGTGCGCAGCCTCATTCCAGGCGGTGAGAACAGGAGTTCCAAGAGACGTATAGCCTCAAGGGTTATCATGTCGGGGTACTTGGCAATTCTGCCCCCATACTCACGATTTATGGGAGGGTGCTTCGTCCGCAGACGACCGGCCCTGGTTTGCAGAGGCTTCTTCCAGCCGAATGAGTATGAGGATGCCAAGAGACATATAGCCACGAGGGTTATCACGTTGGGGTCACCAGATGTTGCATTCATCCTGGTGGGCTTCTCATGAGTAGTCCGGATTAGAGAAAGCACAAGGACAGGTGTTTCTCGTGATGAGAGAGCAGAGAGCAAAAGCCTGCCATCTCTTTTATTAGTTATCAAAATACAGCGTCATCAGAAGGCGTTATTATGGCTACACATCTCATATTACATACATGAAATAGAAACGCATCCATATAGGTTTCACATTCTACAATTACAGTAAATCACGTGAATTCTAGGAAAGCGATACTTAAGGTGAAAACAAAACTTATCATATTTGCTGCTAGCCGAGAGGCCCATTTTATCAGATTACCTCAGCCCTCAGGAATGTAGCAGAAGGAGATGTCTCTGCCTTTGCAAATACAGTCTATGTGATGAACAAAGAGAGAACGAATAGGGCCCTTCAGAGAGTATCCATATGAACCCGCTTTTTCTACTCAGATTATTTCGGTGCCAAGCTCCATACAGTGTCCAACCAGTTAGACTGGTCTACACATATACTATGGCCACCGCATTCCCACAACACAAGTGAGAGATTCTTCTCTCTCTCCTTTCCAAGAGTGCAATGAGACTGTTGGGAAGTCTGCATATCCAGCATATTCAGCTCTAGAGGGGAAACTGATTACTGGTCCAGAACATTTTTCAGAGTTGTTACTCTGCATGGTTAGAACATGCGACAAGGCAGTTAATGGTCTACACCAGCTGTACAAAAAGTAGATGATATCACTAAGGACATGAATGTATTGCATGATGTACATAATTAGTGTTCTAACATTGACATACCTGGAGTTGAACAAATTCTAATTTGCCTCTTTTGGCAGCTTTCACAGATGATGACATCACAGATGATATTGCTTGTGCTAAAATAATTATGGCTAATCACGTACCGTTCTATCAATGGTGAGTCAATTTCTCATTAACATCTTCCATTTGTAACATTGGGTAGCAACTGAATTTGTAGTCATAGAAGTAAATAGTCTTTCTTTAGACTATTGTACAACTTTTAGGATTGGTGGTAAAATATGCTTTCTAAATATGACAAGCTGCATTTTTATACTTTCATTCTGGTTGCTTTAAAATATGGCTTTATCTTTTGAACTCAGGTTTAATGGTAGACTAAGACACAAGGGGAGGGGCTATTGATGCTGATTATAGCTGTATTATTCCTTCCCACGGATTTCACATACATTAGGCACTTACGTGCTTTAAAATCTGGGGTTTACTACCCAGTAGGGACAGGTGGCAGACGGCCTTTTAAACACCAGGATTGTGATCCCATGCACAAGCTCCCTAGGATCAGAGAACTGGATCTGTAAACAGCATAGTAGTGAGAGAAGCAGGGAGGGATCATTCGTGAAGCCTCCAACTCATAGGAGGGCTAGGAAAGGGGGCTGCAGAAGCAGATCATTAGATGGGAAACTCTTGAGCCAGAAATCAGCATTTAAAAGCAAAAATAAAGACATTGTGTGGTCAACACTTGAGTTATCTAAAAGTTACTCTGCTGTGTGCTCTTCTGAAGCATTCTCATTTTTTGGCTAGGATTTTATGATCCTCTGCTGCTGACCCAATCCTTTGGAATTTAATTTTCTTCAGCTCTGCGTTGCAGGGACTCTATCAAGATTATGTGGGAGTCCAAAGTTTCTATTGGGAATGAGTGGCATCTATTTCTGACTTTATTGTCAGAAGTAAAAAGTCAGAAAGAACAATTTTAGCTTTAACAATTATTTAAACCTGGGCAAAAGGAGATTCATTTAAACAACAAAGAAAATTATAAGATGAATGAATGATAGTTACTTCTAGCTAACTTGGAAAATTCCTCAATTTCTCCTATTGGGCTGAAATCTTCAAAGAAACAACCATACATTGTGGTCTACAAAGACATGCATTCTGCTTATTTTTATTCTTATTCCTTTTTTTAAGGTGGCCCTGGACGAAGAATTGCAGAGGACCAAATATGTCAAACTGGAGCAGCGGCTGCAAGCTCTGAGATTGATGCTCCTGCATATCTCTCCCTCCTCCTGTGATGAAAATGATATTATTCCTTATATAAACACATTGAACAACTTGATTCCATTCTTGTCCTCCACAGGTTGGGAAGAATGAATGGGTGGGAGAGAGGGAAAGACTTTGCTTTTTAAAATATTCAAAAATTGTTTCAATAAAACGAGTATTGCGCATTAAGCCCTTCTCTGTATAGTGCTTTATTTCCTTTCAGTGGGGTTTTGTCTGACTGTGGTGCTCCTCGACAAAATCTCCATCACATTTGTGTCCGAATCTCCATCAAGAGCTTATACCTGCCCAATGTCTGATTTTTTCAACATATACCACCCTGTCCTTGAATGGCTGGGTGGACAGGACATCAATGTTTCAACCACTATAAGTCCATGTATTTGTCATATGCTAAATAAATAAATAAATCTTTTCATCCTTCATTATTCCAATCATTCCAATCATTCTGCCTCCTGTTGCAGTTAAGCAGAAAGGCCCATGTGGACAGTTCACTTTGTTCTGTAGGGATATACACCAGTGGTGGGTTTCCCCCAGTACGCACCGGTTCTATAGAACCAGTAGTAAAACCAGCAGGAGGCTCCGCCCACCGACCCCCAACAACATCAAAACGCTTCTGCGCATCCGAAGAAGAGCGAGCAAATGAGCAAAGTGGGTGCGCACCTGCGGCCCCGCTGCACACTGGTAGTAAAGGTAAGTAGAACCCACCCGTGATATACACAGAATTTCTAATCGGGAGATCAGTCTCCAGTTTTGTCAGACTATTCATGACTGGAAAGACATGGTAACAAGGTCAGCCAATTGGGAGCTGAGACAGACTGGAGACAGGGCGGGTCTTAGACTGCAGCTTCTGATTCTGTGCAGAGAATTGAAACTGAAACTATTCAGAGTGAGTGTGTGTTAAGCTCTCTGCTGTACTCTGTGTGTGAACATGGCTGCTGATCTGAGCTGAAGAATCAACTCTTGATATTGTAAATATACTTTATGTGTTATTATGAATACAAAGAAGTTAATCAATCCAGCTGATTCAGTTATCTGTGTGTGCTTCTGGATTTGATTTTTGCAAGAAAATCTGATAAGTTTGTTGCCTGATTGGGACAATTGCAACGTATTGTTTCAATATGTTGCCTTACTCCACAAACATCATCACAAACAAAAAATATACTCTGAAACCAGAGGATTTTTGTAGGGCTCCTGTAGATTAAAAAGAACCAGCATCCTGAATTCCCCAAGAAACCAAGTGGCAGCTAACTGACTTATACCCAGCCCTACCTATGATGTCACTTCTAGAATACATGTAGATTCTGAGTAGTTTTCCAGGGTAGCCTATATAAAGCCCACTATACTGGCCCATATTGTGAATAATTTACAGATTCCAGTTGTAGAATTCAGCAACTTCAGATCAGATGGATAAAATCCATCTACATGGTCACTGAGACTGGATGAAGACTTGATGACTCGTGTAAGAAGAGTAAAACAGTAATAAAACTAAGAAATAAAATATAGTTCATTGTGTTGTTTCAATATGTTGCATTACTCCACAAATATCAATATATACATACACACACACACACACACACACACACACATACAGACTATTGGCTAACCTCAATTTGGACTCACAAATCCTGGATGCACTAAAGTAAGAGCTAGGGCAGGTTCAAGTAACCATCCCTTGGAAATGGGCAGCCATTTAATTTAAAGGAAAACCATGGCTGTGAAGAGTTTTTGTGCTTGCTTGAATCCTGACTGAAAGCTCACAGAAAGTGATATATGATATCTGAAATTAATTGGCATGGAAAACTGGATACTGTAAAATTCTTTCCAGAACTTTTCTCCTGGCTGCTAGACCTTCATTGTTGAAAGCTTTTTGGGAGCCACTGAAGGAATCCTTCTGCTGCCTCTATCAATGCCTTCCATTTGCACCAGAAAAAAATTAAAAGCACCCATCAAGCCTCCCTGATCTGATCAATTTTAATCTTTTGCCAAGAACATGTTTCAAAAACTCACATGTTTTTTAGGGTGGAAAGGAGGGATTGTAGGAAGTTAGCACTCACCCCTCTCCTAGAAGAATGAAATATTTTAAGAAATATTTAAAAAGGCAGAATATTATATTTCCTGGATGAGAAATGGAGAAACATGTTTTCAAGACAAAGCAGCTTCCTGCCCCCTCCCCCCCCACACACACACAAACCTTTGTCAAAGGACCAAGCTCACTCATTTCCCCCCTCTTTTGTCAATGGGCCATCATTTGCAACACAATAGGACCCAACTAGCAACAGAAACTCACCACATGACAAGACTCAAGCAAGCTTGAGAGACAATTTACAAAGTTAGCTAAGACCCCAGACCACCTGGGAGTTTCACAACCAATCAGGATACATTTCTTATAGAGGAACAAGAAACTCAGAGGTGAGGCCCAACAGAGGGCATAAAACCAAGGCACTCCCAACATCTGGGGCTTCTTTGTTTTCTACTCAGGAACTCAAGCCATGTGATTCTGCTCAGGAACTCAAGCCATGTGATTCCTGTCCACCATTAAACCATCTTTCCAAGCAGTCTCCATGTTTCCAGTGTCTTTTTCCCCATTTGGAACTGAACCCAGATGGACGTTTCTTCCAACAAGGAAAACCAGAGTATAATATAACATACAGTAAATAAGTAACACTAAAGATTTAGGAGACAGTTTAACTTACTATTATATCGCATTTACTCCTGTAGTTTTTTGGATTGATACCAGGAATTTAGTTCCCCTCAATTACTGTCATCACAAAATAGAAAACATAATTTCTCTCAGCCTGCCACCAGCTGCATTATGCAAATATCACAAGTCACACCATTTGCAGGGATCACTGACTATTAAACAGAGCTATTACTACAGGATTGAAATGATGTATTGATTTATTATACCGCCAGACCTTTGCATTTGATATCATTCATGGCAGTTGCATAACATCGCAGTTGTCAATATTATTGAAAGATATGTAGATCTATCTACACATAGGTACCATGTTTCCCATCTCTACTGTACTGTTCTACTTGTGAGGAACCTGCTGGAATAGTGTTTCCCAACCTTAGCAACTTTAAGATGTATGGATTCAACTCCTCAGGAGTTCTGGAAGTTAAAGTGCACACACCTTAAAGTTTGCCAAAGTTGAGAAATACTGTGTGTTGCTGAGGGACCTCCAGGCAAAAAGAAGAGTCCCTGACAACTTACTAACGAGAAATTCAAACTTTAAAAAAAAAAGAAAGAAATTCATTACACTTACAGTAACCACCATCAAAAGAAATTATGAGTAGATACATAAATTGATAAAATATTGAAAAACGTCACAAGGAAAGTGTTTTGTTTTACCAAGTGTTGCCATCTATGAACACTTCTTTCATTCTGTGGTCTCATTTGCTGAGAGAGACTAAAAAACTTGAGAAAGCAGAATATTTTAGGCCTCTTTAACATGCAGTTGGAATTCTACATCAAATATGTCACATGTGGCTTGTCAAATATGGAGAAGAAGCAGGCTGAAGTTGCCTGCTAACCTCAAATGCTCACCCTTGATTTCATCATGCTATTTGCAGGAGATGGGAAGGGGGGTGATGGGAGCAGTTTTCAAGCCATGATGGTCCTAAATCTGAGTAGCCCAAATATGCTTATCTTCCATGACTAAGTCCCAGAGATCTTGCTGCTAACCCATTTCCCCTCAGTGTTCCTTCACAACACGAGGTGATTATTTTTATTCATTTAATTCACTTTTAATCTACTTTCAGTGGAATCATCTCAAAGCAGTTTACAGTATGAAAGTGATTAAAATAAAGAAAATGTGCACATTCACACCCAACAGTTAATATGTTAAACATTCATTAATGGTTGAATAGAAAGGAAGATAAAAGGGACAAATCAATTATCTAAATTCCCCACAAGGAAATAAGGCTTGGTGAAGAGAGAAACTGAAGAGATCCATTGGAGCTGCCTTGAGGAAAGTTAGAAATAGCTAACTTGGAAAATTCCTCAATTTTAGACTGAAATCTTCAAAGAAACAATCATATATTGTGATCTACAAAGACATACATTATGCCTATTTTTATTCTTATTCCTTTTTTAAGGTGGGCCTGGAGAGACAATTGCAGAGGACCAAATATGTCAAAATGGAGCAAAGGCTGAAAGCTCTGAGTTTGATGCTCCTGCATTTCTCTTCTTCCTTCTGTGATGAAAATGATATTATTCCTTATATAAACACATTGGACTATTTCATTCTATGCTTGTCCTCCACAGGTTGGGAAGACTATGTGTCAGATTGGTCTAACAAGTGGCAACTTCAAATCTCAACCAACAAATGCTCTGTCTTGCACATTGGCAAAAAAAATCAAAACATAAAATACAAATTAGATGGACATGACTTTGTAGATGACCCTCACTCTGTCAAGGACCTTGGAGTACACATTTCTAAAGATCTAAGTGCCCAAGCCCACTGAACAACATTGCCAAAAAGGCATTAAGATTTGTTAGCCTATTCTTGTGCCGCGTCTCCTCTGGTAATTTTGTACTACTAACTAGAGTACACAAAACATTTGCTAAACCAATTTTTGAATACAGCTCATCTGTCTGGAGCCCGCACTGCATATCGGACATAAATACAATCGAGAGAGTCCAGAGATATTTTACGAGAAGAGTCCTCCATTCCTCTAACCACAATAAAATACCTTATGCCACCAGACTCCAAATTTTGGGCTTAGACAACTTAGAACTACGCCAACTTCAGTCTGACCTAAGCATAGTACATAAAATTATCTGCCACAATGTCCTTCCTGTCAATGACTACTTCAGCTTCAACCACAACAATACACGAGCAAATAATAGATACAAACTCAACGTAAACTGTTCCAAACTTGATTGCAGAAAATATGACTTCAGTAACAGAATGGTCAATACCTGGAATGTACTGCCTGACTGTGTTGTTTCTTCCCCAAACCCCCAAAACTTTAACCTTAAACTGTCTACTGTTGACCTCAACCCATTCCTAAGAGGTCAGTAAGGGGCGTGCATAAGTGCACCAGCGTGCCTATTGTCCCTGTCCTAATATTCCTTTTTACTTACTCTTTTAATGTATTCAAATTATATTTATACTTTTACCTGTTATTTTATATATGCTTGACAAATAAACTTATGATTATGATAATGTGTTTCTTCATACCACTGATGATTTTTTAAAAATTTCTGGGTGGAAGAGAGGGAAAGACTTGGCTTTTTAAAATCTTCAAAAATTGCTTCAATAAAACAAGTATTGTGCATTAAGCCCCTCTCTATATAATGCTTTATTTCCTTTCATTTTTCATTATTCCCTCATAACTAAACTGGCTACCAATCAATCTTACGGCAGAGCAGATCTTTGCAACCAAATATGTCATTCACTTAAAGCTTGGCATAGACCAGACCAGACCAGACCAGACCAGACCAGACAGGACGAGAAGAGAAGAGAAGAGAAGAGAAGAGAAGAGAAGAGAAGAGAAGAGAAGAGAAGAGAAGAGAAGAGAAGAGAAGAGAAGAGAAGAGAAGAGAAGAGAAGAGAAGAGAAGAGAAGAGTTGGAAGGGACCTTGGAGGTCTTCTAGTCCAACCCCCTGCCTAGGCAGGATACCCTACATCACTTCAGACAAATGGTTATCCAATCTCTTCTTAAAACCTTCCAGTGTTGGGGCATTTACAACTTCTGGAGGCAAGTTGTTCCACTGATTTATTGTTCTAACTGTCAGGAAATTTCTCCATACTTTTAAGTTGCTTCTCTCTTTGATTAGTTTCCACCCACTGCTTCTTGTCCTGCCTTCAGATGCTTTGGAGAATAGCTTGACTCCCTCTTCTATGTGGCAGCCTCCGGGATAGTGGAACACTGCTATCCTGTCACACCTAGTCCTTCTTTTCATCAGACTGGACATACCCAGTTCCAGCAATATGTTATAAGTTTTGATGAATCTCTTCATACAATATTAGTAAACTATCTTGAAACTCATCTATGAAAACCCTAGACTGGCATCCAAGGCCAGACAAACTCTATGGTCAATCTCCAGTTATGTTAAAGCATGACTTTTGGTTTTTGCTACCGTGTTTCCCCGAAAATAAGACCATATCTTATATATTTTTTGAACCCTGAAATAAGCACTTGGCCTTATTGCCATGCGCTCAAAAGCCCAATTAGGCTTATTATCAGGGGATGTCTTATTTTGGGGAAACAGGGTATAAGAAAAAATGTGATCTGAATTTAGAATTAAGTGGCCATTTAAGTCCCATTAGTTTACCTGCCGAATACCAGAGCATCCAAATAAGACAGCAACATCAGCAGGTTAATGACACAGATCAAACTATTGTGATTTTTGCTGTTCCAAAGTCCTTTTCGCATCTCTTCTCATAGTCCAGATATGCTAGTCTGTTGAATCTAGTATATTCTGTGCATCCTCAGTTCCAGTATGTACAACAAATCATAGTCCAGCTATGACACCTGCACATATAGAAAGTTGAGAAGACTGCTGGAAACTCTGTTCAAGTAAACATAGGCACAAAACCCCAAGCAGCAGATGCAGAGAAAACAAGTCAGCTCCTGGCTAACTTGGGGAACATTAAGGAAGGTTCAGCCTGCAAAATCTCCCAGTCTGTAATAATTTCATCCAGGAAGAATCCAGACTCTTTTTTGAGATCTCACTCTGTTGCAATATTTTAGGATCAGACTCAATAATATTATTAAGAGTTAAAGGTTTAAATATATTTCCTTTTATTTACAATAGGCATTCTATATTCACTGAATATTCACAGATAGAAGCAGGGAAAAAAGGAAAGGTGGCTCCTTATATATACAATGGGTGGAGCTATAAGTGGGAGTGGTAAATCATGAATACATTAAGAATTAAAGAATAAGTTAACCCCTGATATCCCATTCACATACTATTTACACATTAAAGAATAAGGCATTTATATCTAACAAATCCCCCTCTAAATGCCGATTCGTTACACAACACCAATTACATTCAGATTCGGGACAATACAAGACATGTAGTTTGGAAGTTAAATATTTGTGCTGTTTAGAAGGTAAAGGCTTTGTCAATATGTCAGCTACTTGTTCCGAAGTATCACAGTGCACTGCTTTAATAAATCCATCCTGAGACAATTGTCTCACATGTTTAAATTTTATATCTATATGCCTGGACCTTTGTCCAATGGCATCGGATCTAGATATTTCAATAGCTGCTTTGTTGTCCTCATTCATAACAAAAGGTAAAGCAGGTTTTTTCCAAACATCTGAAATTAAATCATTAAACCATACAAGGTTATTTGCAGCTTTGGATAAACAAACGTATTCCGCTTCTGTTGTTGAAGTGGCTACTAGTTCTTGTTTACCGGTATACCAGTAAACTGGACAGTCATTTAGGAGAAAAACATAACCTGATGTACTTTTTCTGCAAGATGTGTCTCCAGCCCAATCCGCATCTGCGTAACATACAAGTTTTGGTTCCTTATTATCACTAGGTTCTAATATTAGGCAAAAATCTAATGTACTTTTCAGATATCTTAAAATTCTTTTAACAGCTTCCCAGTGATACATTGTTGGTTTGCTGACGTGTCTGGATAGTAAATTAAGTGGTAAGGCTATATCTGGTCTAGTCCAATTAGATATATAAAGAAGTGAACCTATGATTGATCTATAAAATGTGTTATCCTTAAATTCAGGAGAAGATTCATCAGTATTTCTGAGAAAATCAGTTTGCATAGGAGTATCACAGGGTTTAGCATTGATTAAATTACATTTATTCAAAAGTTCTATAATCTTATCTCTTTGAGTAAGTTTGAATCCTTTTCTAGTCTTATTAATTTGTACACCAAGATATTTGTTCACTTTACCTAGTGATTTCAGTGAGAAATGTTCATTTAACTTATTTACAAAGATTTCTCTTCTTTCTTTGTGTTTTCCAATATATAAAATGTCATCTACATAAATCAATACAAATTCAATGTAATCATCACCCTTTTTGACAAAAAAACAGTTATCAGCAGAGGTAGCATTGAAATCCATGGTCTTAAGTACTTTTACTAGACAATCATACCATCTTTTACCGGATTGTTTTAATCCATATAAACTCTTATTCAACAACCAAATTTCATTTTTGTTGGTGTATTGACTGTGAGGTGCCCTTACATATATTTCCTTATCTAGCTTTGCGTGTAGATACGCAGTCTGTATGTCATATTGGAATACATCAAGATTGAGTGCTGATGCTACCACTAGAGCTGTTTTGACACTCTCTGTCCTTACTGTGGGGGAATACGTGTCAGTATAGTCCTCTGGGTATTTTTGTGCATAACCTTGAGCAACTAATCTAGCTTTGTATAGGGTATTACCTTCTTCTAAGTTCTTAATTTTATATATCCACCTGGTACCAATAATTGTTTTATCTTTAGGTGCAGTTGCAGGTGTAAATACATTTAATCCTTGCAAACTTTCCATTTCTTTTTTCATGGCTAGTTCCCATTTTTCTTTTTCTTCACGAGGAAGTTTTAATACTTCTTCGTATGTATTAGGTGTTATTGGTTCACCATCCATATGCATTACGTAATCTCTATATTTATTTGGCATTTTATTCCTGTTGTTCCTAATGATTCTTTCAGGTTTGCTATTGTTATCATGCATATATCTTGCTTCTTTTTTTGTTAGTGTGTCAGTCTTTATTTTGTGTTGGCTATTTGTCCAGGTTTTGGTTTTGTTTTTATGTTTGTTGATATTTTGTTTTTCTATAGTCCCTTCCTCATGAGATTTTGCTTCTTTGTGTTTATTTGGAAATATTTCATTAAGATGTAATTTAGACCAGTTGGCCTGTTCATGGAACACGGCTGTTCTGGAAACTATGAATTTATTGTTATTATCAATGAATCTATATCCTTTAGTACCAGTTTCATATCCCATGAATCTGAGCCTTCTGGATACGTTTTCTCCCTTTCTTCTCAACTGTTTGGGTATGTGTACGTCTGCAGTGACTCCAAAAATGTGCATATGTGCCAATTTTGGTTTCCTATTATACATTACTTCGTATGGTGTTTTATTTATAATACTGGACCAGGTCCTATTTTGTGTGTAATTTGAATAATGTAAGGCTTCTGACCAAAATTGTTTGCTTAAGCCGGCATCCTCTAATGTGCATCTAATCATGGTTTGTAACGTGGAATTTTTTCTCTCTGCAATCCCGTTTTGGAACGCAGAAAATGGACTGGACGTGTAATGTAGCATTCCCCTATCTTTTAACCATTGGGAGAATTCTTTGGACATGAATTCACATCCCCTATCTGTCATAATTTGTTTTATTCTGATATTATGTTGTGTTTCTATGCGTTTGTAAAATTCCTTAAATTTTTGAAAGGTTTCATCTTTATGTTTTAATGTGTAAACAAACCCATAACGACTATAATCATCTACTATAGTCAGAAAATAACGTTTTCTATAAGTGATTGATGGAGTTAGTGGGCCTACTAGGTCCATGTGTACTAAGTCAAAAATTTTGTTAGTTGATCTAGTAGATTTTTTTGGCCTGGGACTAGTTTTCAGTTTTGTAGATTTACATACTGAGCATTCCAAATAGTTTTCACAATTTTTTATTTTGACACCTTCTGCGTGTTCAGTCATTTTTTGTACTACAGGAAAACTGGCATGTCCTAACTTCCTATGTAAGATGTGAGCACACTCATCATGAATTGGCTTACCTATTTTTGGTTTTTTTATATCGTGTGCATCAGTATGATCATGAGATATTTTACATTCATCATTGTCACTGTTGCTAACATTTTCATCATCTACTTCTACACAGTCTTCTACATTTGAATCAATGTTATGCAACCATTCTTCCTTTGTTATTAGGTAAGGTAGGCCTCCTTTAATCATTACAGTGCCTATATTATTTTTATTTTTCTCCAAAGTCGCTTTTCCTTTTGAGAAAACTATATTAATGTCAGAGTCTCTACTTAGTTTTATGGCACTTAGTATGTTATGAGGTATTTCAGGTATTAACAATACCCCCTCTATTTTTCCTAGACCAGGCAAAGTTACATTCTCTCTGCCTAATACTTGAACCTTTTCTTGGTTAGCTACCTTTATTACAAATTTATCTTCTGTAAATGAAGACAATATATTTTTGTTATTAGTGGTGTGATTTGTTGCTCCAGAATCAATAAGCCAATTATTGTTCTCATTTTGTTGTAGTTTAGTGTTGTCTTGTTTATTTAGTCCATTCAGTGAACCAGATTTTCTATCCCTTGAATTTTCTCTGCCCCCTCTATTTTCTCTGTAATTTGGTGGGCTTCTATATCTATGTCTATCTATGGAAGACTGTCTATAATTGTGTTTGTTCATGTAATCTGATCTATGTCTTTCTTTTGAGAATTTGGGGCAATCTCTTCTATTGTGTTCCTTGGATCCACAATTATGACATTTATATGTTTCATTATATTTTTCTTGGAAAGCTACTTTCCTAAAAGGTTTGTGTTCTGTGTGATTGCTAGAACGATTTTTTCTTGAATTGTCTTCTGCTATCAATTTGTTGGATAGACTTTCTATGGATAAATATCCTAGATTGATAGTGTCTAAATGTGACATGAAACTATCCCATGATGAATCAAGTGAGTTGATAATAACACTTTTCATTGTTTGGTCTGAAATCACCTCCCCCCTCAAATGCAGTTCAGCTCTTATTTTGTTTAAAGATATTAAATGCTCACTTATGGAAACCCCTGGTTTTACTCTAGATGAAAAGAAATCCTTAGACATTCTTGTGGTGGTAGCTACACTGTCGCTGTGAAACAAATTAAACATGCATTGAATAATTTCTGAAACAGTCAGATTTGGTTTGATGCTATAATACATTGCAGGAGACACACTAGATATTATTAAGAAAAAAGCTCTATGGTGTAAACAATCTATTTTTAAAGTCCAAGGTTTTCTTGGGGGACTAGTGATAAAGAATAGTAAGTTTTCTTTCATAAAGATAACCTGGAGCTGCTGGTACCATTCTTGCAAATTAATGCCATCAACCCTTAGCTTTGGGAAGTCACTGGGTAAGTTTCCCACATTATTTTGTCCGTTACTTACAACCTGAGGCAGTCCGTGGTCTCGCAAGTGTAGGAAATTGCAAAACGGCATGGGGATGTTCGCAACGAGTCTGCGCGGTTCCCTCACCAGTTCAGGTCTTCCCGGACCGTCTGTGTAGCTTCGCGCATGCGCGTTGTCCATTTCTTCTTTGACGTCGTCGTGGAAGGTTCTCTCCATCGCGGCTCGCTCGCTCTGCTCCTCTTCAGACGAGTCGGTCTCTGGCTCGGTCTTTGGAGTCCTGGCGACGGCGGCTGCTCTTCTCTTTCTTTTGTGAGCGTTGTCACTTGCTTCGGTCTTTGGTGTAGGGCGGAATCGACAAGGCTCTCTGGGTTCGGGCGTCGTCGCTCTCGAAGTCAGGATGGAGGCGGGCAGGTTCCAAGGCATCGGTTTGCTCGCTCGCTTCTTTGGTGATTCTTTGGTAATTTTTAGTTTTGGCCCAAATGCAGCAAAAAGCGTTTTCATCGCTGATTTTATTTGGGACTTTGTTGAGTCATCTTCACTCTCTGATTCTGACTCTTCCGAGGATTTTGAATCTTCCTTTTCATTTTCGTTGTCTGATAACGTATTTCGCGCCAGAAATTTTGAACTGAGCATTTTGATTGGCTCTGCTTCGCTCACCTTGGAGGTCTGTTGAAACCAAGATGGCTGCCATTCAAAATTTCGCGCGGGATCACATTTCTTCTTCTTCTTAACGACTTTCTCTGTAGTCATATCACTCACTATTTTTGGTTCTTTAGACTTCTCATTAGTGATGTTTTTTTCTCTCGCTGCTCCGCTGTTCTTCAGCATTTCTTGGAGGTTCGCGATGAGGTTTTCATCATTCTTTTGGCTTTTTAATAGTTTTAATATCTCTGACCTGAGTTCGTTATTCTCTATTTCGATTTCCTCCTGGTCATCATTTTCATCTATTATTTCTTCATCTTCAGTGGTGTATTCTTCGGATTCTCTTGAGATTGCGTTTGTTGATTCGTTGATTATTTCTTGTTCTGTTTCCATTTCCTTGCTGTAGGCCCTGGTGTTGGGCCTATCCTTCTTAGACATTTTTAAGTTTTTATTGAGTCAATTAACCATCCTCTGCTACCAGATTGTTGCAATATTTTAGGATCAGACTCAATAATATTATTAAGAGTTAAAGGTTTAAATATATTTCCTTTTATTTACAATAGGCATTCTATATTCACTGAATATTCACAGATAGAAGCAGGGAAAAAAGGAAAGGTGGCTCCTTATATATACAATGGGTGGAGCTATAAGTGGGAGTGGTAAATCATGAATACATTAAGAATTAAAGAATAAGTTAACCCCTGATATCCCATTCACATACTATTTACACATTAAAGAATAAGGCATTTATATCTAACACACTCAATGGGATTTGCAGCACTGGATTCTTATGAGAACTGAGGGCCAAGCTATTCGGTATTTGAAGGATCCAACATAAGGAGCATTCATTTTTTTTAATTTCAGCAGATAGCTGAACTAGATAGCTTTCCAGTCACGTTTTCCCACAGCCACCTGGTGGCCCATTTTGTTCCCCAAGACCTTCAAGGCCATGACTCAGAAATTCAGAGCATTGGGGGCTCTTGTCAAGGATTTTGAAATCAGAAAGGTCACCTGTAACTTCAGAGCTAGGAGACATCCATAAATTATGCAAGTTATACATATATGGAGAAAGATTAGAAAGGTTATACATATATGGAGAAAGATTAGAAGGTAGATGGATGGATGTACCTTGGAAGAATATTTACTAAGGACGAGAAAAAAGATATAGATAGTTTAGCCGATAGGAAGTTAATGTGTGGCAGGTATTCTGCTGAGAGGATCATATATTTCTTGAAATAAGCAGAAAGTTTTGTATGGAAAACTGTTTCGGTTAACTTTAATATGTGGAACTGAGGGTTGGAGACATGAAACTAATCTCAGTGCAGCCGGAATTTCATGGTGGGATAAGATCAAGAATGCATGAGTGATAGAAGGCATGTAGGTTGAACGCACCAGTGAGCAACCATTAGAAAGTACATTGTAATGTACTTTGGTTTGGGTGGGTGATTTGTTCACATAGAGACAATGAATGAGGAACAAACTACAAAATAAATCTATGAAGGAAGTGTACTTGCCTAGAGAGCTTGCAGATACCACCAACAATTACAATTCCTGCTAAATTCAAGGTAGAAGTTTTAGGACATTAGATCCAGAGACTTAAAAGCAATTCCCCCATATCAACTGCATGTCAGAAAGATGGCTGAGAGAGGAAGACTGGCCCAAGATGACCCCCGATTGGGACTGACAGTCTCCTGGTTTCTATCCTGGTGCCTTAACCACTACACCAAACTGTCTCTCTTATGTTCCAATGAAAGGGTAATTAAATGGAAGGAAAATTCAAGGGGAGGAGAACAACTCAATAATCTTCTCAAGGCTGGGGGAAAAAATCCTGACCAAAGTCCCCAGGTTTGCAGACTGCTGGAGAGATGATTGATGAACAGAGTGAAAGATGGCATGTAATGGAAGTGTAAATAAGTGCATAAGTATAGCCTGCTCTTATTTCCAAAATGTAAGGAATATCTAGAAAAAAACTCTTATAAAAAGAGGGGGAAGGAGGAATTTTAACTGCTGTACACTAAAACTAAACTGAAGTCTCATTCGTTGAAATAGATTTGTTTATTTGCTTATCCATTGTATTTCTCTGAAAACAACTTACAAAAGTTAAAACAAATGTAAATGATATCATGAAGAGGTCCAAAGTACACAAAAATTCATACCAATAGTTCTAATTTAGAAAAGCTGTCATAGAACTGAGCCCAGTAACAAGGTGTACAAGCTCTTCTACAATCTTAGAGAATGAGACCAGAGCTGAAATATGTTAATCCTGTAAAATCTTACTAGATAGACAAACACAATTTGAGGTCAGGTGATCCGGCAGGCATCCTGTGACCATGTAGGGCTCCTGTAGATTAAAAACAGCACCTGAATTCCCCAAGGAACCAAGTGGCAACTAACTGATTTATGCCCAGCCCTGCTTCTGCTGCCCACTACATATAGATTCTGAATAGTATTCTAAGGCAACTTACGTAGAGTTCACTGCACTGATTTATACTGTGAATAGTTTATAGAATCCAGTTGCAGAATTCAGCAATTTCAGATCAGATGGATAAAATCCATCTACATGGTCACGGAAATTGGATGAAGACTTGATGACTCATGTAAGAAGGATAAAACCGCAATAAAACCAAGAAATAAAATACAGTTCACTGGGTTCTTTCAATAAGTTGCATTACTCCACAAACTTCATCACAAACAAACAAACAAACATACGTGAGACACATAAAAAAAGTTGGGGCTTCAATCACACAGTTGAAACCATCACGTGTTCACTTTGGGCACCTCTCATACGGATTTCCTTGATCCAGAATCTGTCTGGGGTCTTAAAATGCCCTTCCCATCCACTATTAGTTGTGTTTGGCTTCTTATTAAATTGAAAATGGTAATCATTTCCTTCTCTTTGATTTGTGCCTCAGCACTCCCTGCTTCTTCCTCCAAATTATCTTCAGATAGGGGAATAATTGCTTTCTTTGCCAGCTCTCCAGAGGTGCCAGTTTCTCAAGCTCTGACTATAAAACCCAGGCGGCTTCCTGGAGAAGTCAGACATTGTCCTCCAAGGAGCCACAAAAATGAAGGCATTAGTGCTCACCCTCCTCTTCCTCCTCATGGCACCCAGTGAAGCCAAAATATTTTCCAGATGTGAACTGGCTTCAGTTCTGAAACAACATGGCCTGGATACATATACGGGCGAGTTGGACTTGTGTAAGTTGACTCTCTCTTTCTCTCCATCTGAGCAAGATCCAGCTTTGCAAGAGGATGCAAAATGGGGCAGATCTTTTCAAGAATGAGTTCAACCAGCCCACCCAATGAATTAAACGCTGTTTTCAATGTTCTTACAATGAGGAGATATGCTTGCTCCTCAACTCAAATGACTGGGGAGACCTCAGACTTCACCTAACACCCTTATTTTTATGAGACTGATAGATCTCCGGTTTGTTGCCTGATTGAACTGGAATACGGTTGCACCACCTTGGTCTCTGCATTGTCTTTTTATAATGATAGCTTAGCCAATATTTTGTTTACCCTCTTAAGAATAGTGGATTATCCCTCCCAGGATGAGCATCCTCTCACAGGTTAGATCTTTCAAATTCCACCAAATCATTTAAATTCAGTATGTGATTGAAGAGGCCATCACATTTCTACATTTCTACATGTGCAGATTGCCAGAGGATGCACAATGAAAAAGAACTTTCTCCCTGGAAGGCTAGAATTAAGAAGAGAGAAGGAAGGAGAGATGGCTTTATGCGCCATTAAAAACTCCAGGAATATCTTGGAGACAAGAATCAGATTTATTCCAAATTTCCCTGAAGATTTCCAAAATGTTCTGGAGTTCTTCAGACCTTCCTTGTTGGGGGGGAAATGAGAAGATGTCTAAGCGTTGTGTTATAAATGTTCTACTTTTAAAAATCAGGATAGATGTTTCATTTATAGGACCGATCCTTTATAGCCCATTTCCCATTTGCTTTCTTCCAGGGATATGTATAAGTTATTATGCAAGCAAGTACAACACCCAAGCTGTGTATGACAGTACCTACTATGGAATTTTCCAGATTAGTAGCTATCAGTGGTGCAGTGATAATCATGAGGGTATGGATAGTTCATGTGGTAAACCTTGCAGTGGTAAGTCACATCTGTCAAATCTTTAACAAATCATCTTATTATTATGCTCTACAATACAAAGCAGTAGCTCACTCCTTGTGGTGTTTATTTCTAGACCTGATTTACCACCAAGGCTCACACCTACTTCATTAGAAAAGCAAAAAAATTGAAATGTTCCAAATATGCCAAATCAAAATTTTGTAGGGAGATTTTTGTGCTTCTTCTTCTCTTTTATTGCTCTCTATAGGGGATTGCTCTCCATGAGGATTAACCCACACTGTTTCTCAAAATTGTTTTGAATTCCTGCTCAAGTCAACAATGAAAATATGTGTTTTCTGGCCTATTAGCCTTCTTCTATTTAGTGTCCTGTTACCCAAAATTATCTGGGATTAGCATGCAGTACTGAAGGCTACTTCTTCTGACTGCCAACAGTTCAAAGCTCATATGTGGTGAGGTCCCCCTGTCTCACTCACATTAGCAATCTCACACTCTCTTCAGTGCTTTCTAAACATTTTTTTAATTCCCCCATTTTTATTATTTTTATAAACAACTCAAGGTTCGTACATACCTATTCTTCCTTCTCCTATTTTTATTTATTTATTTTTATTTTTATTTATTTATTTTTATTTATTTTTATTTTTATTTATTTATTTTTATTTTTATTTATTTTTATTTTTATTTATTTATTTATCTGTCAAGTACGTATTGCATAATATATATAAGTATAAGCATGTATTGAATACATAAAATGAATATAAATAAAGGGAACGTTAGGATAGGGACGGTAGGCATGCTGGTGCTCCTATGCACGCCCCTTACAGACTTCTTAGATTTATTTTTTTAGTTTTTTAAAAAAATTCTTAAAACAACTTAAATCTCTGAAGTGAGAGGATGTGACAGGCCCAAAGTTACACAACCAGCTTTTATTTCCGAGTTGAGACTAGAACTCACAATCCCCCATTTTATAGCAGGGACTCCTAACCACTACTAGTCTAAACTGGGTCTCCATATGCAATGCAAAGGGTTGCTTGCTTGGAGAGCCACCTGATCCTATATTCACTGTAATTAATCAATACCTTGCCAGAGGCACAAGTTAAAGGCAGCAATTTCTGATTCTGAACCCCACCCAGTTAAGGGACCTGATCCTGTTTTTTCTGCCCTTTGTGGGACAAATCTAGTTCTTGGACACATGTTGCATTCATCCTGGTGGGCTTCTCATGAGTAGTCCGGATTAGAGAAAGCACAAGGACAGGTGTTTCTCGTGATGAGAGAGCAGAGAGCAAAAGCCTGCCATCTCTTTTATTAGTTATCAAAATACAGCGTCATCAGAAGGCGTTATTATGGCTACACATCTCATATTACATACATGAAATAGAAACGCATCCATATAGGTTTCACATTCTACAATTACAGTAAATCACGTGAATTCTAGGAAAGCGATACTTAAGGTGAAAACAAAACTTATCATATTTGCTGCTAGCCGAGAGGCCCATTTTATCAGATTACCTCAGCCCTCAGGAATGTAGCAGAAGGAGATGTCTCTGCCTTTGCAAATACAGTCTATGTGATGAACAAAGAGAGAACGAATAGGGCCCTTCAGAGAGTATCCATATGAACCCGCTTTTTCTACTCAGATTATTTCGGTGCCAAGCTCCATACAGTGTCCAACCAGTTAGACTGGTCTACACATATATTATGGCCACTGCATTCCCACATTTCCTCTGTTTTTGTTTTTTTGCAACAGGGTTCAGCTGTGTTGTTATTATGATGTTCTCTTTATGCCTGGGAAACATGCCTATCATCATAGCAAACAAAGCAGGAATATATTGAACACTACAACATACAGAAATAAGCAAAGCAATGATCATGAGTACAGTAGACAATATGTTCTTCAGCCATCTGGTTTCTGCAAATGTTTTTAGCTCACCCATCCTTTTATTACGGTGAACAAAGTTAGTGGAAAAATGGCCAGGAGATGTCAAGCGAGGTAGGCCATCATGTTTCTGAGTTGTATTCCAGTTATACATTTCCACAAATCGCTCACACAAATTGTCCAGTTTCAGGCACCCAAGAAAACCACATGTCAGGAGTTTGTAACCTCTGAGTTATCTTGGAAGCCCTATCTTGCAAGTCCCAAGCACCTTCTCTGACCACACCTGATTTGTTCCTCCAGTTCCAGAAGGGCTTTGGTTTCACTTTTCAGGACGTCCTTCCTATTGGAGGGAATAAAACCTTTGCACATTTGCAGAAGGGAGGGGAGACATTGGATGCAGCAACAAAGCAAAACAAGCAGTACAATTATAGATACAATAGTTGGCATAATTGATTTCAACCAAGAACCATCCGGGAGCCATGACCAAAGAGCAGCCCAGATGTCAATGGCGCCAGATCCATTGGATGATAAGGGATTGTTTTTTGATCAAGTTTTCCATATGTTCTATGGTGTGAGTGATGTTATACTGATAATCAGATACATAGGTACAACAATGTGAGTGTATGAGGGCACAATCGCCTCCTTTAGCTACTAGCATAATATCTAAGGCATATCGGTTTTGTAAGACTACCTCCCTGATTTCAGCCAGTTCTTTGTTCATCAGCTTCAGCACCTTGATAGGCTCGTTGAACATATGTACTGTCCAGTTATTTAATAAATGAAGTTCCCGATAGTTCATTGCCACCCGAGATTGGGCAAGATGCCTCTGGATATCTGAGTTTTTAATGAGCCACCCAGTGTCAGTGGTGGGTGTGGTTTGAGAAATAGGAGTAGTGGAGTTTGTCCGATTAGCAGCTATTTGAATGTCTTTTATTACTGTCCCATCATGATTGAATGTAGAGGCTGCTGACATGAAGGATCATG
Source organism: Pantherophis guttatus (assembly GCF_059756535.1). Lineage (NCBI taxonomy): Eukaryota > Metazoa > Chordata > Lepidosauria > Squamata > Colubridae > Pantherophis > Pantherophis guttatus. The sequence goes on along the minus strand of NC_142064.1, from coordinate 122,901,990 downwards.
AGATGTAGGGGCAATAGATGCAAGATCGTGACTTAATTCCAGAATCTGTGATATATAGTCTCCTTTATGCAATTGTTACAGAGGCCCATTGTCCTTATCCACTCCCCCTTCAGCTGGAAATGTCAATATGGGAACCTTAGGTGGTGGAGTAGACTTAGAAAGAAAGTAAGGACCTTGTGCATAGACAATGCGTTTGTGGCGGGAGCATTCTTACATGGTCACTTGAGAGTCCCAAAGCTAACAATGTCCAAGGCCATAAACAAATCATAGTCACTTATACGTGTGAAACAAAATTACTAGCAAAATTAGAAAAACTATTCTACTAACATTAGTATGTGTAAGAAAGTGTTAAAATGTATATGTACAATGTGAAGGTAGTTTCCTCCTGATGAATCTTCCGCTGTGCGCAGGGGACCAACTGATCACCACCGTGCGTTGAGAGTCTGTTGCCGGTAAGACTCAGCAAGATGTTTTCTTCTTAAATCTCAGCATCAGGGGTTTCTCCTTCTTTTTGTTGTAAATGAAATGGTCTTACGTGTCTTCTGGGGATCCAAATAATGCGATCATTGTCCTGGACAGCAGCATATCCATGGCCCCAGGTAATAAGGTCAGCAGGCCCTCTCCATGCAGGATCAGGTAGTTGGTGGAAATAGACCTTCGGTTTTAGGGCAGCTGATGGATAAGCAGAAAAATGACGGCTCAATGCCAATGTGGGAGGCTGTCCAGTCAGGTTAAGGAAGTTCAAAGTATATAAGCAAAGATTGAGTTTGTTTTGCATGGCTGGGAGCCCGAGGCATTTTTCCTCTTTCAATTTATAAGCCAAATTTGTCTGTGATGGACCACTTGTTACAAAAGTCTGCAAAGGCAGTACTGGTGTACGCAGGTCCATTGTCAGTTTTAAGTTCAATTGGGTGTCCCATCGATGCAGAAGTCCGAATACAATGATTTATTACATGTTTGGTTGCTTCCCCCTTTTTTGGGAATGCCAATAATAAATCCTGAATAAGTATCCAAGGAAACATGCAAATATTTCCATGGGCCAAAGGAAAGATATTGAGTCACATCCATTTGCCAGATTTCACAAGCTTTGAGTCCTCTAGGTTTACACCCATAGGGATAGAATGAGCTTGTTGACTACAGGTAGGACATTGTTGTATGATGGCAGTCGCTTCGGCTGCCGTGAGACCAAATTGTTTCGCTAATGCTTTTTTATTTTGATGAAAATAGGCATGACTGTCCCATGGTGTGATGGAAGATATAACCATGAGCGCAGTTGCAGCTTTGTCATTTCCCTCTTCCAATCTCTGTCTCCGCCACCCACAATATCTATAACCTTAAACAATTCTCCTTATAACACTAAACATTCAAGTCCTTCTCCCACTGCCATTCTGACTTCCAACCCAAGTCTGTGCAAACCAACTTTCTCTTAAACAATTCAACCCCTTCTCAGCACCAATATCTGATACTTCCTTCTAAATCTCCTTGTAAACAAGCATACTTCCAAAAGTCAATTTTCTGCTTTCCTTCACTAACTCTCTCTTACATTCCCTGTAACACTGGGTTCTTTGCATACCAGTCTTTATTCAAAATAGCACAATTATCTATTCACAGCCTACAATATCCAGTCAATCCTAAAAATTTCCTCAACTCTTCAGGTGTTATTTTCTTTCATTAATTAAATGTCCTATGTATTTTATCTCTCTGTCTACATATTGTAACTTCTAACTCATCTCTGTGATAATTCCTAAAAAGGCAGCAGCTTATGCTGCTGACAAACAAACAAATAAACAACAGACAAACAATGAACAAACATGCCATATGCAAAATGCACGCAGACATAAAAACATAAGAAAAACAGGTTCAAAATTAAAACAAACAATCTAAATGAGGTATTTTGAGTCAATACTCTGAAATAGAATTGGGTATGAAAGTATTTGAAACGTCAAAAATTTCCAGAAGGAAAAAGAAGATATTGCATTCTGAGCCAAGACAGTGCTCTGCAAAGGCAGGTATCAGATATCACCCTTTCACCCCGCCTTTCTCTGGCTGGTTCTCTGAGAGAAAAAAAATGCTTAAAAGAACAGAGAAACCGTAGCCCCCCCCCCCCCTCTTCGTGCCTCTCATCTCCCAGGAAAAAAAGGAGGGGGTGAGGGAAAGGAAAAAATTACATTTCATGCAATCCAATACACACCCATTCACATCTGTACTGCAATCAGACCTTTTGTATAATACGTCCTCCATGCAAATCAGTCATTCAAATTATTTCAATGAACTAGCTTATCCCGAAAACAGTGGAAACACAGGCAAAAGTCATAATCACAAAAATGATATTTGGGCCCATAACCATTGCCCGGCTCTCCATAGTTTCAAGTTCAAGCCCAGTCAATTTTTGCTGGCCAGCCAAGCATATCAAATCCACACACTATCATTATAGATGTACATCAACAAATTATTTTTAACAGAAATCACTTCAAGTTGTTTCAGCCTGTCAAACATACTGAGAGTCAGAGATCAAATTAAAAGGTTGTTGAGAAAAAGTGTGAAAGCTAAGATAGCCGCAGACAATTAGTGTAAAATTCTTTCCAGATGTCGTCATGAGTATCCTTGTAAGCAATGGCTCCTCTGGAGAAAGTCATTAAGCAAGTAAACCTAGGATCTTTAGGCAAATGATATGAAATACAGCCTACATAGTCAGTTAGAGCACACTGAAGAGATGAATTATTCTGAAGATAAAAGTGAAAGTCAGATTTTGAGATAGAAAGAATAATATTTATTAGATCAGTTCCATTTCTTCGACAGTCTGGCATACGCCCCAAGGTTATAATTTCAGCAATAGCTTAAATAAAGGGTAAAACATTTTTAGATGGTGATGAGACAAATAAAGCAATGTACTTTTTGCTGTTCTAAAACAGAACTAAATCTCCTGGCTTTTTTCCTTTAGTCAATAACTCAAATAATGGACTAAGTAAATGCATAGGTAAAGAAAAATATGAGCAGTCCCAATTAATAGTACCCAGTAATTGTTGCAAATTTAACTTTGGGTAACTTTAAACAAAGAAAAGCCTGGAGTAGAAAAAGATTGCAATAATTTATGCCCTAAATACAGATAAGAAGCGTACAGCTGTATTTTTTCTGGGGCAATGTGCAATTCATTTACACACAAATCATTTTGTATTTCAAAAAGCCAATTAGGTTGTTTTCTTGAGGTTTGCTGCCTGGTGATAAAGCAGTGCTAACAAATTGGTTTTATACGATGTTCCTATATCCTGACACACTTTAATCATATCTGCCAAATCAAGATTTTTTTCCAGCCCAACAATTGCTTTTCAGAAGAAACGTGCAAAGTTGCAGCCGGTAGACAAACAGAAAGCATTTCAAGAATTTATTCTATATTCCATCCCCCTTTTTTTGTCTAACTGTTTCTTTAAATTCTGCTTAGTGGGGGTGCAACTGACTCCTTCAGAATGAGCTGATGTTTAATTTCATGCCGTGCCGTGGGTGATTTAACGCGAGAGCGCAACTTGCAGTCTCTCAACAAAGTCTGAAAAGGAACTATTAACAATGTTCTGAAGGCTTTTTTTATACATCATTAAACACTCTATAACTAATCTCCAGAGTGCAAAAAAATTTTTCAGGGCTGGGGAGGTTTGTGGAGACATGTTCCCATCTGTCTCCACATTTTAACTTTTAAAGAGCCCTTTTCCGGATAAGCCGGATAATATTGCCAAAAGTATTTTAGAAGGTAAATCAAATTCTTTTTTATCACGGGCAGGACTTTCCCGTTATCTTTTAAAAACAATAATATTAGTCTTGGATATCTCACCAAGCTCCTCAGATGCTTCGTCTGTAGCTTAGAAAGACCTTCTCCTTTTCTCACGAAAGATTATCGCCATGTTTCAGGCAAAATCGGGTGCGCAGCCTCATTCCAGGCAGTGAGAACAGGAGTTCCAAGAGACGTATAGCCTCAAGGGTTATCATGTCGGGGTATTTGACAATTCTGCCCCCATACTCACAATTTATGGGAGGGTGCTTCGTCCGCAGACGACCGGCCCTGGTTTGCAGATGCTTCTTCCAGCCGAATGAGTATGAGGATGCCAAGAGACATATAGCCACGAGGGTTATCACGTCGGGGTCACCAGATGTTGCATTCATCCTGGTGGGCTTCTCATGAGTAGTCCAGATTAGAGAAAGCACAAGGACAGGTGTTTCTCGTGATGAGAGAGCAGAGAGCAAAAGCCTGCCATCTCTTTTATTAGTTATCAAAATACAGCGTCATCAGAAGGCGTTATTATGGCTTCACATCTCATATTACATACATAAAATAGAAACGCATCCATATAGGTTTCACATTCTACAATTACAGTAAATCACGTGAATTCTAGGAAAGCGATACTTAAGGTGAAAACAAAACTTATCATATTTGCTGCTAGCCGAGAGGCCCATTTTATCAGATTACCTCAACCCTCAGGAGTGTAGCAGAAGGAGATGTCTCTGCCTTTGCAAATACAGTCTATGTGATGAACAAAGAGAGAACAAATAGGGCCCTTCAGAGAGTATCCATATGAACCCGCTTTTTCTACTCAGATTATTTCGGTGCCAAGCTCCATACAGTGTCCAACCAGTTAGACTGGTCTACACATATACTATGGCCACCACATTCCCACAACACAGGTGAGAGATTCTTCTCTCTCTCCTTTCCAAGAGTGCAATGAGACTGTTGGGAAGTCTGCATATCCAGCATATTCAGCTCTAGAGGGGAAACTGATTACTGGTCCAGAACATTTTTCAGAGTTGTTACTCTGCATGGTTAGAACATGCGACAAGGCAGTTAATGGTCTACACCAGCTGTACAAAAAGTAGATGATATCACTAAGGACATGAATGTATTGCATAATGTACATAATTAGTGTTCTAACATTGACATACCTGGAGTTGAACAAATTCTAATTTGCCTCTTTTGGCAGCTTTCACAGATGATGACATCACAGATGATATTGCTTGTGCTAAAATAATTATGGCTAATCACGTACCGTTCTATCAATGGTGAGTCAATTTCTCATTAACATCTTCCATTTGTAACATTGGGTAGCAACTGAATTTGTAGTCATAGAAGTAAATAGTCTTTCTTTAGACTATTGTACAACTTTTAGGATTGGCGGTAAAATATGCTTTCTAAATATGACAAGCTGCATTTTTATACTTTCATTCTGGTTGCTTTAAAATATGGCTTTATCTTTTGAACTCAGGTTTAATGGTAGACTAAGACACAAGAGGAGGGGCTGTTGATGCTGATTACAGCTGTATTATTCCTTCCCACGGATTTCACATACATTAGGCACTTACGTGCTTTAAAATCTGGGGTTTACTACCCAGTAGGGACAGGTGGCAGACGGCCTTTTAAACACCAGGATTGTGATCCCATGCACAAGCTCCCTAGGATCAGAGAACTGGATCTGTAAACAGCATAGTAGTGAGAGAAGCAGGGAGGGATCATTCATGAAGCCTCCAAGTCATAGGAGGGCTAGGAAAGGGGGCTGCAGAAGCAGATCATTAGATGGGAAACTCTTGAGCCAGCAATCAGCATTTAAAAGCAAAAATAAAGACATTGTGTGGTCAACACTTGAGTTATCTAAAAGTTACTCTGCTGTGTGCTCTTCTGAAGCATTCTCAGTTTTTGGCTAGGATTTTATGATCCTCTGCTGCTGACCCAATCCTTTGGAATTTAATTTTCTTCAGCTCTGCGTTGCAGGGACTCTATCAAGATTATGTGGGAGTCCAAAGTTTCTATTGGGAATGAGTGGCATCTATTTCTGACTTTATTGTCAGAAGTAAAAAGTCAGAAAGAACAATTTTAGCTTTAACAATTATTTAAACCTGGGCAAAAGGAGATTCATTTAAACAACAAAGAAAATTATAAGATGAATGAATGATAGTTACTTCTAGCTAACTTGGAAAATTCCTCAATTTCTCCTATTGGGCTGAAATCTTCAAAGAAACAACCATACATTGTGGTCTACAAAGACATGCATTCTGCTTATTTTTATTCTTATTCCTTTTTTTAAGGTGGCCCTGGACGAAGAATTGCAGAGGACCAAATATGTCAAACTGGAGCAGCGGCTGCAAGCTCTGAGATTGATGCTCCTGCATATCTCTCCCTCCTCCTGTGATGAAAATGATATTATTCCTTATATAAACACATTGAACAACTTGATTCCATTCTTGTCCTCCACAGGTTGGGAAGAATGAATGGGTGGGAGAGAGGGAAAGACTTTGCTTTTTAAAATATTCAAAAATTGTTTCAATAAAACGAGTATTGCGCATTAAGCCCTTCTCTGTATAGTGCTTTATTTCCTTTCAGTGGGGTTTTGTCTGACTGTGGTGCTCCTCGACAAAATCTCCATCACATTTGTGTCCGAATCTCCATCAAGAGCTTATACCTGCCCAATGTCTGATTTTTTCAACATATACCACCCTGTCCTTGAATGGCTGGGTGGACAGGACATCAATGTTTCAACCACTATAAGTCCATGTATTTGTCATATGCTAAATAAATAAATAAATCTTTTCATCCTTCATTATTCCAATCATTCCAATCATTCTGCCTCCTGTTGCAGTTAAGCAGAAAGGCCCATGTGGACAGTTCACTTTGTTCTGTAGGGATATACACCAGTGGTGGGTTTCCCCCAGTACGCACCGGTTCTATAGAACCAGTAGTAAAACCAGCAGGAGGCTCCGCCCACCGACCCCCAACAACATCAAAACGCTTCTGCGCATCCGAAGAAGAGCGAGCAAATGAGCGAAGTGGGTGCGCACCTGCGGCCCCGCTGCACACTGGTAGTAAAGGTAAGTAGAACCCACCCGTGATATACACAGAATTTCTAATCGGGAGATCAGTCTCCAGTTTTGTCAGATTATTCATGACTGGAAAGACATGGTAACAAGGTCAGCCAATTGGGAGCTGAGACAGACTGGAGACAGGGCGGGTCTTAGACTGCAGCTTCTGATTCTGTGCAGAGAATTGAAACTGAAACTATTCAGAGTGAGTGTGTGTTAAGCTCTCTGCTGTACTCTGTGTGTGAACATGGCTGCTGATCTGAGCTGAAGAATCAACTCTTGATATTGTAAATATACTTTATGTGTTATTATGAATACAAAGAAGTTAATCAATCCAGCTGATTCAGTTATCTGTGTGTGCTTCTGGATTTGATTTTTGCAAGAAAATCTGATAAGTTTGTTGCCTGATTGGGACAATTGCAACGTATTGTTTCAATATGTTGCCTTACTCACTTATTTCCCCCCTCTTTTGTCAATGGGCCATCATTTGCAACACAATAGGACCCAACTAGCAACAGAAACTCACCACATGACAAGACTCAAGCAAGCTTGAGAGACAATTTACAAAGTTAGCTAAGACCCCAGACCACCTGGGAGTTTCACAACCAATCAGGATACATTTCTTATAGAGGAACAAGAAACTCAGAGGTGAGGCCCAACAGAGGGCATAAAACCAAGGCACTCCCAACATCTGGGGCTTCTTTGTTTTCTACTCAGGAACTCAAGCCATGTGATTCTGCTCAGGAACTCAAGCCATGTGATTCCTGTCCACCATTAAACCATCTTTCCAAGCAGTCTCCATGTTTCCAGTGTCTTTTTCCCCATTTGGAACTGAACCCAGATGGACGTTTCTTCCAACAAGGAAAACCAGAGTATAATATAACATACAGTAAATAAGTAACACTAAAGATTTAGGAGACAGTTTAACTTACTATTATATCGCATTTACTCCTGTAGTTTTTTGGATTGATACCAGGAATTTAGTTCCCCTCAATTACTGTCATCACAAAATAGAAAACATAATTTCTCTCAGCCTGCCACCAGCTGCATTATGCAAATATCACAAGTCACACCATTTGCAGGGATCACTGACTATTAAACAGAGCTATTACTACAGGATTGAAATGATGTATTGATTTATTATACCGCCAGACCTTTGCATTTGATATCATTCATGGCAGTTGCATAACATCGCAGTTGTCAATATTATTGAAAGATATGTAGATCTATCTACACATAGGTACCATGTTTCCCATCTCTACTGTACTGTTCTACTTGTGAGGAACCTGCTGGAATAGTGTTTCCCAACCTTAGCAACTTTAAGATGTATGGATTCAACTCCTCAGGAGTTCTGGAAGTTAAAGTGCACACACCTTAAAGTTTGCCAAAGTTGAGAAATACTGTGTGTTGCTGAGGGACCTCCAGGCAAAAAGAAGAGTCCCTGACAACTTACTAACGAGAAATTCAAACTTAAAAAAAAAAAAGAAAGAAATTCATTACACTTACAGTAACCACCATCAAAAGAAATTATGAGTAGATACATAAATTGATAAAATATTGAAAAACGTCACAAGGAAAGTGTTTTGTTTTACCAAGTGTTGCCATCTATGAACACTTCTTTCATTCTGTGGTCTCATTTGCTGAGAGAGACTAAAAAACTTGAGAAAGCAGAATATTTTAGGCCTCTTTAACATGCAGTTGGAATTCTACATCAAATATGTCACATGTGGCTTGTCAAATATGGAGAAGAAGCAGGCTGAAGTTGCCTGCTAACCTCAAATGCTCACCCTTGATTTCATCATGCTATTTGCAGGAGATGGGAAGGGGGGTGATGGGAGCAGTTTTCAAGCCATGATGGTCCTAAATCTGAGTAGCCCAAATATGCATATCTTCCATGACTAAGTCCCAGAGATCTTGCTGCTAACCCATTTCCCACCAGTGTTCCTTCACAACATGAGGTGATTATTTTTATTCATTTAATTCACTTTTAATCTACTTTCAGTGGAATCATCTCAAAGCAGTTTACAGTATGAAAGTGATTAAAATAAAAGAAAATGTGCACATTCACACCCAACAGTTAATATGTTAAACATTCATTAATGGTTGAATAGAAAGGAAGATATAAGGGGCAAATCAATTATCTAAATTCCCCACAAGGACATAAGGCTTGGTGAAGAGAGAAACTGAAGAGATCCATTGGAGCTGCCTTGAGGAAAGTTAGAAATAGCTAACTTAGAAAATTCCTCAATTTTAGACTGAAATCTTCAAAGAAACAATCATATATTGTGATCTACAAAGACATGCATTATGCCTATTTTTATTCTTATTCCTTTTTTAAGGTGGGCCTGGAGAGACAATTGCAGAGGACCAAATATGTCAAAATGGAGCAAAGGCTGAAAGCTCTGAGATTGATGCTCCTTCATTTCTCTTCTTCCTTCTGTGATGAAAATGATATTATTCCTTATATAAACACATTGGACTATTTCATTCTATGCTTGTCCTCCACAGGTTGGGAAGACTATGTGTCAGATTGGTCTAACAAGTGGCAACTTCAAATCTCAACCAACAAATGCTCTGTCTTGCACATTGGCAAAAAAAATCAAAACATAAAATACAAATTAGATGGACATGACTTTGTAGATGACCCTCACTCTGTCAAGGACCTTGGAGTATACATTTCTAAAGATCTAAGTGCCCAAGCCCACTGAACAACATTGCCAAAAAGGCATTAAGAGTTGTTAGCCTATTCTTGTGCAGCATCTCCTCTGGTAATTTTGTACTACTAACTAGAGTACACAAAACATTTGCTAAACCAATTTTTGAATACAGCTCATCTGTCTGGAGCCCGCACTGCATATCGGACATAAATACAATCGAGAGAGTCCAGAGATATTTTACGAGAAGAGTCCTCCATTCCTCTAACCACAATAAAATACCTTATGCCACCAGACTCCAAATTTTGGGCTTAGACAACTTAGAACTATGCCGACTTCAGTCTGACCTAAGCATAGTACATAAAATTATCTGCCACAATGTCCTTCCTGTCAATGACTACTTCGGCTTCAACCACAACAATACACGAGCAACCTATTTGCTAGTATTTTAGCAAAAATCTTACAATCTGTATTTAAGAGTGATATAGGCCTATAATTTTTTGCCTGGGTGTGGTCTTGATCCTAATAGGATCCTAATAGGTTAATGACAGTCATGCAACAAATGATTCATAACGATCAAACTGGTTTTATAAATGGTAGACAAATGAAGAGTAATGTAAGACAAGTTGTTAACTTATTAGAGTATTTAGGGAAGAACAACCTAATCCCTGCAATGCTAATATTTCTTGATGCGGAGAAAGCATTCGATCGATTGAATTGGCATTTCTTATTGAAAATAATAGAAAAGATGCAACTTGGAGAATATTTCACACAATCTATTAAGGCAATATATCAGAAACAAACAGCGCAAATAATAATTAATGGTAGTTTAACAGATACCTTTAATATAGAAAAAGGAACAAGACAAGGATGTCCCTTGTCTCCATTATTGTTTATTTTGACTTTGGAATTTTTGTTGAGTAAAATACGGGGGTCAGATAAAATAAATGGAATTAAAATTAGGCAGTATGACTACAGACTACGAGCATTTGCAGACGATTTGGTTGTTACTTTAACCCAACCATTACAGTCGGTTGTAGGTTTAATGGATATAATTAATCAATATGGACAAGTATCTGGATTTAAAATAAATGCAGGGAAAATGAAGATAATAACTAAAAACATGACTACAAATCAAAAAGAAGAATTAGAAAGACTAACAGGGTTTGAAATAGTAAAAAAGTTAAGTATTTAGGGGTTTACATTACGACATCAATTATTTAAGCATAATTATGATCCGTTGTGGCAAAAAATACAGAGAGAGATGGAAAATTGGAAAAAATTACAATTATCTTTGTTGGGAAGAATAGCAGTAGTAAAAATGAATGCTTTGCCTAAGTTTTTATTTCTTTTTCAAATGATACCAATTTATTTTTATTTTTATTTTATTTTTAAATTTGTATACCACCCTTCTCCCTGAGGACTCAGGGCGGTGAACAGCCAAGTAAAAGCATAAACTACAAACATTAAAATTCAATTAAAAAGATATATATAAATTTGGCCCCATGATTAAAAACAATAACAAACAATTAAAAACATTTTAAAAAGTGTTAGGCCAGCCCGGCTTGCTAGAAAAAGAAGGTTTTAAGGGCACGGCGGAAGGCACCGAGGTCTTGGATTCTCCTTATCTCTGGGGGCAGCTGATTCCAGAGGGTAGGTGCCCCCACAGAGAAGGCCCTCCCCCTGGGGGTCACCAGCCTACATTGTTTGGCTGATGGCACCCCGAGGAGGCCCTCTCTGTGGGAGCGCACAGGTCGACGGGAGGCCGTCAGTAACAGCAGGCGGTCTCAAAGATAACTAGGTTCTATGCCATGGAGCGCTTTAAAGGTGATAACCAACACCTTGAAGCGCACCCGGAAGACCACTGGGAGCCAGTGCAGCTCACGCAGGAAAGGTGTTGTATGGGAGCGCTATGCGGCTCCCATGACTACCCGCGCGGCCACATTCTGGACCAGTTGGAGCCTCCGGGTGCTCTTCAAGGGGAGCCCCATGTAGAGAGCATTGCAGTAGTCCAGGCGAGAGGTGATGAGGGCATGAGTGACTGTGCACAGGGAATCCCGATGTCAGACTTGGGGGGCAAAAGGTCAGTTTTGTCCGTCTGTCAGACTTCGATGCTATCTCAAAATAAATGAATTTCCAAACTGCCAATCTTTAAGGAAATCTTCTCTTTATTTGAGCACAGCAACTGGATCATGACTCAATGCGGACCAGACTGACCTTTGCCCCCCAAACCCTCCCTTTCCGATACCCAATTATCTGCTTCTCATTGGCTATCTTCCAAGTCACTCTACTGACTTCTTGTCTCGTCATTTCACAGGAATGTCCCCCCTCCCTTCATTTCCACAACGACCCAGCTTCAAAGGGATTTAGCAGGCAAAAGTTCAGGGCTTATCTCTCTCCTCTCTATGCCAGCGGTGAGACGCTGACATCCAATCAAGAAAGGGCCGCAACTGGCGAATCAGACGAACCTGACAGAAGGTCCCCCTGGCTACAGCCATCAGATGTTCCTCCAAGGACAGCTGCGTATCCAGGAGGACTCCCAGACTGCATGCCCTCTCCGCGGGGGCCAAAGACTCGCCCCCGATAGTCAGTGATGGAGTCAACTGACTATATCGGGATGCTGGGAACCACAGCCACTCAGTCTTGGAAGGGTTGAGCTTGAGCCTGTTCCTCCCCATCCAGATCTGCACAGCCTCCAGGCACTGGGACATCACTTCAAGGGCATTGTTGGGGTGGCCTGGGGTGGAGATGTACAGCTGGGTGTCATCAGCGTACTGATGGTACTTCACCCCAAAGCCACGGATGATCTCGCCCAGCGGCTTCGCATAAATGTTGAACAGAAGGGGCAAGAGGACCGACCCCTGAGGCACTCCACATATAAGAGGCCTCGAGGTCGGCCTCTGCCCCCCTGCCAACATGAACTGCGACCGGTCTGAGAGAAAGGAGGAGAACCACCGTAACATGGTGCCCCCCATCCCCAACTCTTCCAACCGGTGCAGCATGATACCATGGTCGATGGTATCAAAAGCCGCTGAGAGGTCTAACAGGGCCAGAACAGAGGAGCAACCCCTGTCCCGAGCCCTCCAGAGATCATCTACCAACACGACCAATGCCGTTTCCATGCTGTGCCTGGGCCTGAAACCCGACTGGAATGGATCTAGATAAGACGTTTCCTCCAGGTACTGCGGAAACTGTCGTGCGACCACACTCTCGACAACCTTCGCCACAAAGCGAAGGTTGGAGACAGGACGATAGTTGGCTAATACTGCCGGGTCCAGGGAAGGCTTCTTGAGGAGAGGCCTCACCACCGCTTCTTTCAAGGCCATGGGGAAGTAATCCTCACTCAACGAAGCGTTAATAATTCCCTGGAGCCAGCCTCGTGTAACCTCCCGGGAAGCCAGTACTAACCAGGAGGGACATGGATCCAGTAAACATGTGGCCGCACTAAGTCTCCCCAGAATCCTGTCCATGTCATCAGGGGTCAAAGAATCAAACTCTTCCCAGATAACATTCTCAAGACTATTCCTCGCCACCCTGCCCAAATCTACCCAGTCAGAGTCCAAATCCCCCCGGATCTGAGCGATTTTGTCATACAGATATTGTCCGAAATCCTCAGCCCTGCCTTCCAAGGGGTCCTCCCGCGCTCCCGGGTGGAGCAGAGAGCGGGTCAGCCTGAACAGGGCGGCTGGATGATTCTCTGATGATGCAATAAGAGCGGAAAAGTAATTAAATTTTGCCGCTTTTATCGCCACTAAGTAGGTCTTAATATGCGACCTTACCAGTGTTCGGTCAGATTCAGCGAGACTGGCCCTCCAACCGCTCTCTAGGCATCTTTTCCGGCGTTTCATCTCCCTCAGCTCCTCGGTGAACCAAGGAGCTGCGAGGGATCGACACCGGGTCAAAGGCCGCAAAGGCACAACTCGATCCAAGGCCCCACCAGCCGCCCAATCGCAGGCAGCCACCAGGTCCTCGGCCAAGTTGTGTGCCAGATCTTCAGGAAATGGCCCAAGCTCCATCTGGAACCTATCAGGATCCATCAGGCACCTGGGGCAGACCTACCTAATTGGCTCCGCCTCCCTGCGGCGGGGTGTAGTGGTTTGAAGGTCCAGACGAAGAAGTGAGTGATCTGACCATGACAAGGGTTTCATGTCTATATCCCCTATAATAAGACCACTCAATCACTGGCCAGAGACAAAAATCAAGTCCAGAGTGTGCCCCCCCCGTGAGTGGGGCCAAGAACTAACTGGGTGAAGTCCATGGCCGTCATGGAAGCCATGAACTCCCGAGCCATCTCCGATGTTACACCAACGGACGGCAAGTTGAAATCACCCATGACCATAAGCCTGGGTGTATCAACTGCCACCGTGGCTATCACGTCGAGTAGCTCAGGCAGGGCCGTTGCTAAGCGGCAGGGAGTCAGGTACCTAAGCAGCAAGCCCATCTGAACCCCATGACCCCATCTCACAAAGAGGGACTCACATCCGGCAATCTGTGACACAGTGGTCTCCCTCGGACCAAGACCTTCTTTAATAATAACCGCCACCACCACCACCTCGCCCCTCTCCTGGGCCCTCGGCTGATGGAATGCTCTGAAACCTGGTGGGCACATCTCAACCAGAGGGACCCCTCCCTCCGGGCCCAACCAGGTCTCTCTAATACCCGCCAGGTCCGCATCTCCCTCTTGAATAAGATCGTAAATGAGGGGGGCCTTATTTACCACGGACCTGGCATTGCACAGCATCAGCCAGAGGCCCAGGTCCTGAGTAACTGTGCCACCTAGTATCCGAGAGGAGCCTTGGGGACCGGGGTGCGCAATTGCTCTCAAGTAGCGAGTGCGCACCCCCGACACATGATATGTTCCCCTGCTCCCGCCATATCTGCCCCTCCCATCAACCGTGCTAATGGTACATCCCTCATTAAGATAGCCTGCCTTCCCCTCCCCAATCCCTCGTCCTGCACCCTCCAAACCGTTACCCTGTGCCGGGCTCGGCCCCGACCTTGGTGGATTACCCCCCATCCCCCTTGGTCGCCCTCCCAGTTCCCCTTAAAAAATTATTAAAAGCCCTAATTAAAAAATCCCTCAATCCCCGCTTTAAAACATGCCACCTTTCAGGGCTCCAAAGCCCGTCCTTAAGGTAGGCTTTCGATAAAGTGGAAGGCCATCGCCGCGAGAGGGCAGCAATGAGTAGATCCACTGAGGTGTAAGCCATATAAGTATGACGAGGTAAGGGAGAGTAACTCTGGGTGTCAGCGATGGTCCTAGAGGTGCGAGATAGCAATACGGTTAAGCAATACCAATACTTAAAAAAGATGAAAATTTGAAGATTTGAAGATATGGCAGAAGGGTATTAATAATTTTGTCTGGGCAGGGAAGAGATCGAGAATAAAGCAAAAAATAATGCAGGATATACGTGAAAGAGGAGGTCTCAAAATGTCCAATTTAAGACTCTATTTTAAGGCAGCTACCCTATCAGCAATGAGTGACTGGATGAACTCAACAGAAGAAAGAATATTGAATATTGAGGGATATGATATGGTTTACGGTTGACATGCTTATTTATTATATGATAAGAAAGTGGATAAGACTTTTAAAAGTCACATATTAAGGAATGCTTTATTGCGTGTCTGGAAAAAGTATCAGTATAAATTAAACGAGAAGTTACCAATGTGGGCAATACCCAGACACGCGATAGAGAATGTAAGTGTAGAGCAAAAACAAGATGTGACTACATATAAAGAGCTTCTTGACAAGGAAAGAGGTATACTACAACTAAAATCTTTGAATCAAATAAGAGAAGAAAGGATAATTCAAACATGGTTTCAGTATGGACAGCTGCAAGCTAGATGGAGAGAAGATCAGAAAATTGGTATCTTGCAAAATGAGGAGAACTTGGTCAAACAAATTAGAGATCAAAGTCAAATGCATATAAAAAGGTTGTATAATGCATTGGTAGAAATAGATTCAGAAACGGAGTTAGTTAAGGACTGTATGATAAAGTGGGCACAAAATATTGAAGAACCAATAATGATGGAAATGTGGGAAAAATATGGATTAGAAATGTGAAGTTTACGCAAGCCCAAAATTTAAGAGAGAAATTTAAGGGGGTGGGTGGAGGAGGGAAGGGGGGGGGAGGAGGGATGGGAAAAAATTGTTGTAATACCTGATAAAACTTTTTAATTAAAAAAAAAACCAATACACGAGCAAATAATAGATACAAACTCAATGTAAACTGCTCCAAACTTGATTGCAGAAAATATGACTTCAGTAACAGAGTGGTCAATACCTGGAATGCATTACCTGACACTGTCATTTCTTCCCCAAACCCCCAAAACTTTAACCTTAAACTGTCTACTGTTGACCTCACCCCATTCCTAAGAGGTCTGTAAGGGGCGTGCAAAAGTGCACTAGTGTGCCTATTGTCCCTGTCCTAATATTCCTTTTTACTTACTCTTTTCATGTATTCAAATTATATTTATACTTTTACCTGTTATCTTATATATGCTTGACAAATAAACTTATGATTATGATAATGTGTTTCTTCACACCACTGATGATTTTTTAAAAATTTCTGGGTGGAAGAGAGGGAAAGACTTGGCTTTTTAAAATCTTCAAAAATTGCTTCAATAAAACGAGTATTGTGCATTAAGCCCCTTTCTATATAATGCTTTATTTCCTTTCATTTTTCATTATTCCCTCATAACTAAACTGGCTACCAAACATTCTTATGGCAGAGCAGATCTTTGCAACCAAATATGTCATTCATTTAAAGCTTGGCATAGACCAGACCGGAATAGAATAGAATAGAATAGAATAGAATAGAATAGAATAGAATAGAATAGAATAGAATAGAATAGAATAGAATAGAATAGAATAGAATAGAATAGTTGGAAGGGACCTTGGAGGTCTTCTAGTCCAACCCCCTGCTTAGGCAGGAAACCCTACATCACTTCAGACAAATGGTTATCCAATCTCTTCTTAAAACCTTCCAGTGTTGGAGCATTTACAACTTCTGGAGGCAAGTTGTTCCACTGATTTATTGTTCTAACTGTCAGGAAATTTCTCCATACTTTTAAGTTGCTTCTCTCTTTGATTAGTTTCCAACCATTGCTTCTTGTCCTGCCTTCAGGTGCTTTGGAGAATAGCTTGACTCCCTCTTCTTTGTGGCAGCCTCCGGAATAGTGGAACACTGCTATCCTGTCACACCTAGTCCTTCTTTTCATCAGACTGGACATACCCAGTTCCAGCAATATGTTATAAGTTTTGATGAATCTCTTGATACCTGCACATGTAGAACGTTGAGAAGACTGCTGGAAACTCTGTTCAAGTAAACATAGGCACAAAACCCCAAGCAGCAGATGCAGAGAAAACTAATGTCAGCTCCTGGCTAACCTGAGGAACATTAAGGAAGGTTCAGCCTGCAAAATCTCCCAGTCTGTAATAATTTCATCCAGGAAGAATCCAGACTCTTTTTTGAGATCTCACTCAATGGGATTTGCAGCACTGGATTCTTATGAGAACTGAGGGCCAAGGTATTTGAAGGATCCAACATAAGCAGCATTCATTTTTTTAATTTCAGCAGGAACTAGATAGCTTTCCAGTCACGTTTTCCCACAGCCACCTGGTGGCCCATTTTGTTCCCCAAGACCTTCAAGGCCATGACTCAGAAATTCAGAGCATTGGGGGCTCTTGTCAGGGATTTTGAAATCAGAAAGGTCACCTGTAACTTCAGAGCTAGGAGACATCCATAAATTATGCAAGTTATACATATATGGAGAAAGATTAGAACAGGTAGATGGATGGATGTACCTTGGAAGAATATTTACTAAGGACGAGAAAAAAGATATAGATAGTTTAGCCGATAGGAAGTTAATGTGTGGCAGGTATTCTGCTGAGAGGATCATATATTTCTTGAAATAAGCAGAAAGTTTTGTATGGAAAACTGTTTCGGTTAACTTTAATATGAGGACAAGAGGGTTGGAGACATGAAACTAATCTCAGTGCAGCCAGAATTTCATGGTGGGATAAGATCAAGAATGCATGAGTGATAGAAGGCATGTAGGTTGAATGCACCAGTGAGCGACCATTAGAAAGTACATTGTAATGTACTTTGGTTTGGGTGGGTGATTTGTTCACATAGAGACAATGAAGGAGGAACAAACTACAAAATAAATCTATGAAGGAAGCGTACTTGCCTAGAGAGCTTGCAGATACCACCAACAATTACAATTCCTGCTAATTCAAGGTAGAAGTTTTAGGACATTAGATCCAGAGACTTAAAAGCAATTCCCCCATATCAACTGCATGTCAGACAGATGGCTGAGAGAGGAAGACTGGCCCAAGATGACCCCCGATTGGGACTGACAGTCTCCTGGTTTCTATCCTGGTGCCTTAACCACTACACCAAACTGTCTCTCTTATGTTCCAATGACAGGATAATAAAAAGGAAGGAAAATTCAAGGGAAGGAGAACAATTCAATAATCTTCTCAAGGCTGGGGAAAAAAATCCTGAGCAAAGTCCCCAGGTTTGCAGACTGCTGGAGAGATGATTGATGAACAGAGTGAAAGATGGCATGTAATGGAAGTGTAAATAAGTGCATAAGTATAGCCTGCTCTTATTTCCAAAATGTAAAGAATATCTAGAAAAAAACTCTTATAAAAAGAGGGGGAAGGAGGAATTTTAACTGCTGTACACTGAAACTAAACTGAAGTCTCATTCGTTGACATAGATTTGTTTATTTGCTTATCCATTGTATTTCTCTGAAAACAACTTACAAAAGTTAAAACAAATGTAAATGATATCATGAAGAGGTCCAAAGTACACAAAAATTCATACCAATAGTTCTAATTCAGAAAAGCTGTCATAGAACTGAGCCCAGTAACAAGGTGTACAAGCTCTTCTATAATCTTAGAGAATGAGACCAGAGCTGAAATATGCCAATCCTGTAAGATCTTACTAGATAGACAAACACAATTTGAGATCAGGTGAAACGGCAGGCATCCTGTGACCATGTAGGGCTCCTGTAGATTAAAAACAGCACCCTGAATTCCCCAAGGAACCAAGTGGCAACTAACTGATTTATGCCCAGCCCTGCTTCTGCTGCCCACTACATATAGATTCTGAATAGTATTCCAAGGAAACCTACATAGAATTCACTGCACTGATTTATACTGTGAATAATTTATAGAATCCAGTTGCAGAATTCAGCAATTTCAGATCAGACGGATAAAATCCATCTACATGGTCACGGAAACTGGATGAAGACTTGATGACTCATGTAAGAAGGATAAAACCGCAATAAAACCAAGAAATAAAATACAGTTCACTGGGTTCTTTCAATAAGTTGCATTACTCCACAAACTTCATCACAAACAAACAAACAAACATACGTGAGACACATAAAAAAAGTTGGGGCTTCAATCACACAGTTGAAACCATCACGTGTTCACTTTGGGCACCTCTCATATGGATTTCCTTGATCCAGAATCTGTCTGGGGTCTTAAAATGCCCTTCCCATCCACTATTAGTTGTGTTTGGCTTCTTATTAAATTGAAAATGGTAATCATTTCCTTCTCTTTGATTTGTGCCTCAGCACTCCCTGCTTCTTCCTCCAAATTATCTTCAGATAGGGGAATAATTGCTTTCTTTGCCAGCTCTCCAGAGGTGCCAGTTTCTCAAGCTCTGACTATAAAACCCAGGCGGCTTCCTGGAGAAGTCAGACATTGTCCTCCAAGGAGCCACAACAATGAAGGCATTAGTGCTCACCCTTCTCTTCCTCCTCATGGCACCCAGTGAAGCCAAAATATTTTCCAGATGTGAACTGGCTTCAGTTTTGAAACAGTATGGCCCGGATTCATATACGGGCGAGTTGGACTTGTGTAAGTTGAATCTCTCTTTCTCTCCATCTGAGCAAAATCCAGCTTTGCAAGAGGATGCAAAATGGGGCAGATCTTTTCAAGAATGAGTTCAACCAGCCCACCCAATGAATTAAACGCTGTTTTCAATGTTCTTACAATGAGGAGATACGCTTGCTCCTCAACTCAAATGACTGGGGAGACCTCAGACTTCACCTAACACCCTTATTTTTATGAGACTGATAGATCTCCGGTTTGTTGCCTGATTGAACTGGAATACGGTTGCACCACCTTGGTCTCTGCATTGTCTTTTTATAATGATAGCTTAGCCAATATTTTGTTTACCCTCTTAAGAATAATGGATTATCCCTCCCAGGATCTTTCAAACTCCACCAAATCATTTAAATTCAGTATGTGATTGATGAGGCCCTCAAATTTCTACATTTCTACATGTGCAGATTGCCAGAGGATGCACAATGAAAAAGTACCTCCTCCCTGGAAGGCTAGAATTAGGAAGAGAGAAGGAAGGAGAATTGGCTTTATGCGCCATTAAAAACTCCAGGAATATCTTGGAGACAAGAATCAGATTTATTCCAAATTTCCCTGAAGATTTCCAAAATGTTCTGGAGTTCTTCAGACCTTCCTTGTTGGGGGGAAATGAGAAGATGGCTAAGCATTGTGATATAAATGCTCTGTTTAAAAAAATCAGAATAGATGTTTCATTTCATCTTCGAGACCGCTTGCTGCTACCAATGGCCTCCCCACTGACCTGTGCGCTCCCACAGAGAGGGCCTCCTCAGAGTGCCATCGGCCACGCAATGTAGACTGGTGGCCCCAAGGGGGAGGGCCTTTTCTGTGGGGGCACCTGCCATCTGGAATCAGCTGCCCCCAGAGATACGAAGAATCCAAGACCTCGGTGCCTTCCGCCATGCCCTTAAGACCTTTCTTTTTCAGCAAGCCGGGCTGGCTTAACAAATTTTTAAATGTTTTTAATAGGTTTGTTATTGTTTTTTTAACTATGGGGCCAAACGCATATATATCTTTTTAACTGTATTTTAATGTTTGTATTTATGTTTTTACTTTGGCTGTGCACCGTCCAGAGTCCTTCAGGAGAAGGGTAGTATATAAATCTGATAATAAATAAATAAATAAAAATTTTAGGACCGGTCCTTTATAGCCCATTTCCCATTTGCTTTCTTCCAGTGATATGTTTAGGTTATTATGCAAGCAACTACAACACCCAAGCTGTGAGTGGGCCAGACAACGATAGCTTTAGCTACTATGGGATCTTCCAGTTTGGTAGCAATGATTGGTGTAGAGATAACCAGAAGGGTATACATAATTTCTGTCGTAAACCTTGCAGTGGTAAGTCAAATCTGTCAAATATTTAACAGACTTCAAAATTATCTTATTATTATGCTCTACAATACAATAAAAATAAATAAATAAATAAAAATAAAGCGGTAGCTCACTCCTTGTGGTGTTTATTTCCAGACCTGATTTACTACTAAGGCTCACACCTACTTCATTAGAAAAGCAAAAAAATTGAAATGTTCCAAAAATGTCAAATCAAAATTTTGTAGGGAGATTTTTGTCCTTCTTCTTCTCTTTTATTGCTCTCTATAGGGAATTGCTCTCCATGAGGATTAACCCACACTGTTTCTCAAAATTGTTTTGAGGCCTATTAGCCTTCTTCCATTTAGTGTCCTGCTACCCAACTTGTCACAATTACTCTAAATTCCTTCACACAGATATATATCAATTTCTCCCCACAGAACATCCACCACAAAATTATCTGGGATTAGCGTGCAGTACTGCAGGCTACTTCTGCTGACTGCCAACAGTTCAAAGCTTATATGTGGTGAGGTCACTCACATTAGCAATCTCACACTCTCTTCAGTGCTTTCTAAAAAAAATTTAATTCCCCCACTTTTATTATTTTTATAAACAACTCAAGGTTCGTACATACCTATTCCTCCTCCTCCTATTTTTATTTATTTATTTTTATTTTTATTTATTTATCTGTCAAGTATCACATAATATATATAAGTATAAGCATGTATTGAATACATAAAATGAATATAAATAAAGGGAACATTAGGACAGGGACGGTAGGCACACTGGTGCTCCTATGCACGCCCCTTACAGACCTCTTAGATTTATTTTTTTTAGTTTTTTTAAAAAAATTCTTAAAACAACTTAAATCTCTGAAGTGAGAGGATCTGACAGGCCCAAAGTTACACAACCAGCTTTTATTTCCAAGTTGAGACTAGAATTCACAATCCCCCATTTTATAGCAGGGACTCCTAACCACTACTAGACTAAACTGGGTCTCCATATGCAATGCAAAGGGTTGCTTCCTTGGAGAGCCACCTGATCCTATCTTCACTGTAATTAATCAATACCTTGCCAGAGGCACAAGTTAAAGGCAGCAATTTCAGATTCTGAACCCCACCCAGTTAAGGGACCTGATCCTGTTTTTTCTGCCCTTTGTGGGACAAATCTAGTTCTTGGACACAGGTGAGAGATTCTTCTCTCTCTCCTTTCCAAGAGTGCAATGAGACTGTTGGGAAGTCTGCATATCCAGCATATTCAGCTCTAGAGGGGAAACTGATTACTGGTCCAGAACATTTTTCAGAGTTGTTACTCTGCATGGTTAGAACATGCGACAAGGCAGTGAATGGTCTACACCAGCTGTACAAAAAGTAGATGATATCACTAAGGACATGAATGTATTGCATAATGTACATAATTAGTGTTCTAACATTGACATACCTGGAGTTGAACAAATTCCAATTTGCCTCTTTTGGCAGCTTTCACAGATGACGACATCACAGATGATATTGCTTGTGCTAAGCGTATTAAGACAGTTAACTATCCACCAATTATCTGGTGAGTCAATTTCTCATTAACATCTTCCACTTGTAACATTGGGTAGCAACTGAATTTGTAGTCATAGAAGTAAATAGTCTTTCTTTAGACTATTGTACAACTTTTAAGGTTGGTGGTAAAATATGCTTTCTAAATATGACAAGCTGCATTTTTATGGCTATACTTGCATTCTGGTTGCTTTAAAATATGGCTTTGTCTTTTGAACTCAGGTTTAATGGTAGACTAAGACACAAGGGGAGGGGCTGTTGATGCTGATTATAGCTGTATTATTCCTTCCCACGGATTTCACATACATTAGGCACTTAACGTGCTTTAAAATCTGGGGTTTACTACCCAGTAGGGACAGGTGGCAGACAGCCTTTTAAACACCAGGATTGTGATCCCATGCACAAGCTCCCTAGGATCAGAGAACTGGATCTGTAAACAGCATAGTAGTGAGAGAAGCAGGGAGGGATCATTCGTGAAGCCTCCAAGTCATAGGAGGGCTAGGAAAGGGGGCTGAAGAAGCAGATCATTAGATGGGAAACTCTTGAGCCAGCAATCAGCATTTAAAAGCAAAGATAAAGACATTATGTAGCCAACACTTCAATTATCTAAAAGTTATTCTGCTGTGTGTTTTTCAGAAGCATTCTCAGACTTTGGCTAGGATTTTATGATCCTCTGGTGCTGACCCAATCCTTTGTGTTATGTCCTTATAAGGACATCCACCGGGGATTGGCTAATCCACCGGCGGGAGATTTGAACAACTGTCATTGGGCGGCTGAGTCTGCCGGAGCATATATAAAGAGCCCCGGCAGCACAGCCGCTCGTCTTATTCTTGAGCTGAATAAAGGTTCTGAATGGACCAGAGCTGGTCGCATCTTTCTTTCCCTGCGCTGATCTAACACTTTGGAATTTAATTTTCTTCAGCTCTGCGTTGCATGGAGTCAATCAAGATTATGTGGGAGTCCAAAGTTTCTATTGGGAATGGATGGCATCTATTTCTGACTTTATTGTCAGAAGTAAAAAGTCAGAAAGAACAATTTTAGCTTTAACAATGATTTAAACCTGGGCGAAAGGAGATTCATTTAAACAACAAAGAAAATTATAAGTCAATGAAGCGGAAAGATGAATGAATGATAGTTGCTACTAGATAACTTGGAAAATTCCTCAATCTCTCCTATTAGGCTGAAATCTTCAAAGAAACAACCATACATTGTGGTCTACAAAGACATGCATTCTGCTTATTTTTATTCTTATTCCTTTTTTTAAGGTGGCCCTGGCTCAACAATTGTAGAGGACCAAATATGTCAAACTGGAGCAGCGACTGCAAGCTCTGAGATTGATGCTCCTGCATATCTCTCCCTCCTCCTGTGATGAAAATGATATTATTCCTTATATAAACACATTGAACAACTTGATTCCATTCTTGTCCTCCACAGGTTGGGAAGAATGAATGGGTGGGAGAGAGGGAAAGACTTTGCTTTTTAAAATATTCAAAAATTGTTTCAATAAAACGAGTATTGTGCATTAAGCCCTTCTCTGTATAGTGCTTTATTTCCTTTCAGTGGGGTTTTGTCTCTATCCCTCAGTCTGACTGTGGTGCTCCTCAACAAAATCTCCATCACATTTGTGTCCGAATCTCCATCAAGAGCTTATACCTGCCCAATGTCTGATTTTTTCAACATATACCACCGTGTCCTTGAATGGCTGGACGGACAGGACATTAACGTTTCAACCACTATAAGTCCATGTATTTGTCATATGCTAAATAAATAAATAAATCTTTTCATCCTTCATTATTCCAATGTAAGTGTACGGGCTCCAATCATTCTGGCTTCCTTTTACAGTTAAGCAGAAAGGCCCAGGTGGACAGTTCACTTTGTTATGCAGGGATATACACCAGTGGTGGGTTTCCCCTGGTACGCACCGGTTCTATAGAACTGGTAGTAAAACCAGCAGGAGGCTCTGCCCACCGACCCCCAACGACATCAAAACGCTTCTGCGCATCCGAAGAAGAGTGAGCAAATGAGCGAAGTGGGTGCGCACCTGCGGCCCCGCTGCACACTGGTAGTAAAGGTAAGTAGAACCCACCCGTGATATACACAGAATTTCTAATCGGGAGATCAGTCTCCAGTTTTGTCAGACTATTCATGACTGGAAAGACATGGTAACAAGGTCAGCCAATTGGGAGCTGGGACAGACTGGAGACAGGGCGGGTCTTAGACTGCAGCTTCTGCTTCTGTGCAGAGAATTGAAACTGAAACTATTCAGAGTGAGTGTGTGTTAAGCTCTCTGCTGTACTCTGTGTGTGAACATGGCTGCTGATCTGAGCTGAAGAATCAACTCTTGATATTGTAAATATACTTTATGTGTTATTATGAATACAAAGAAGTTAATCAATCCAGCTGATTCAGTTATCTGTGTGTGCTTCTGGATTTGATTTTTGCAAGAAAATCTGATAAGTTTGTTGCCTGATTGGGACAATTTCAATATGTTGCCTTACTCCACAAACATCATCACAAACAAAAAATATACCCTCAGCCACCTCGGTGGCCCATTTTGTTCCCCAAGACCTCCAAGGCCGTGACTCAGAAATTCAGGAGCACTGGGGGCTCTTGTCACGGATTTTGAAATCAGAAAGGTAACCTGTAACTTCAGAGGTAGGAGACATCCATAAATTAGGTAAGTTATACATTTATGGAGAAATATTAGAACAGATAGATGGATGGATGTACCTTGGAAGAATATTTACTAAGGAAGAGAAAAAAGATATAGATAGTTTAGCTGATAGAAAGTCAATGTGTGGCAGGTATTCTGCTGAGAGGATCATACATTTCTTGGAATAAGTAGAAAGCTTTGTATGTAAGACTGTTTGTGTTCACTTTAATACAAGGAACTGAGGATTGGAGATATGAAACTAATCTCAGTGCAGCCGGAGTGGTATCCTGAAGTCTCCTTCTTAACAATTTCATGGTGGGATAAGATCAAGAATGCTTGAGTGATAGAAAGCATGTGGGTTGAATGCACCAGTGAGCGACCATTACAAAGTACGTTGTAATGTACTTTGATTTGTGTGGCTGATTTGTTCACATAGAGACAATGAATGAGGAACAAACTACAAAATATATCTACGGAGGAAGCGTACTTGTCTAGAGAGCTTGCAGATACCACCAACAATTACAATTCGTGCTGATTTGAGCTGATGATCCAGAGATCCAGAGATTTAAAACCCATTCCCACTTAACTGCATGTCAGAAAGATGGCTGAAAGAGACAGACAGGCCCAAGTAGACCCAAGACTCTGGGACTGACAGTTTCCTAGTTTCTAGCCTCGGGTTTAAAACCAAACAGTCTCTCTTTTGTTCATCTTACATCATAATAAAAAAGTGCACTTTGTTCTGTAGGGATATATACAGAATTTTTAACAGGGAGCTCAATCTCCAGTATGTTGCCTGATTGGGACAATTGCAGAACTGAGTTGTTTCAATATGTTGCCTTACTCCACAAACAAAAAATATACCCTGAAACCAGAATATTTTCTGTAGGCCTGTAGATTTAAAAAAAACAGCAACCTGAATTCCCCAAGAAACCAAGTGGCAACTAACTAACCCAGCCCTATCTCTGCTGTCCACTTCTGGAATACATGTAGATTCTGAGTAGTTTTCCAGGGCAGCCTATATGGAATATCACTACACTGACCCATACTGTGAATAATTTACAGAATCCAGTTATAGAATTCAGCAATTTCAGATCAGATGGATAAAATCCATCTATACCGTCATGGAGACTGGATGAAGACTTGATGACTCGTATAAGAAGAGTAAAACAGTAATAAAACTAAGGAATAAAATACAGTTCACTGGGTTGTTTCAATATGTTGCATTACTCCACAAACATCATCACAAATAAAAAAAATATATACACTGAAACCAGAGTTGTATTGAAACAAACAAATAGAAACCTCAACCAAATGTTGGGAGAGAGAGAGAGAGAGAGAGAGAGGGAGGGAGGGAGGGAGGGAGGGAGGGAGGGAGAGAGAGAGAGAGAGAGAGAGAGAGATTTCACCACTGTCTCTCATACAAAACAGAGAGTAACAGATTTGGAAGGGACCTTGGAGGTCTTCTAATCAACCCACTGCTTAAGCAGGAGACCCTATACCATGGGCCTGCAACCTTAAACACTCAAAGAGTCATTTGGACCCATTTCCCATAGAAAAGAAAACACCGGGAGCCACAAAACCTGGGTGGGCATGGCCAACTCAACATCACTCACTCCCATCCAGTCACATGACCTCCTAGCCACGCCTACCCATCCGGTCATTAGGGCAGAGAATCGGTTGTTAAAAAACACCGGAAGCCGCAAAACCCTTTTGACATTTAAAATGATGTCAAGTGATGTCCCTCTCTCTCTGCATATCTCTCTCTCTCCCCCTTCCTCTCTCTCCCCCCTCTCTCTGTTGTATCTCTCTATGTGTCTGTCTCTCCCCCTCTCTCTCCTCTGTATCTCTCTCTCTCCCCCTCTCTCTATGTATCTCTTTCCCCCTCCCTCACTCTCTCCCATGGGTGAAATCTAAAATTTGTTACTACCAGTTCTGTGGGCGTGGCTTAATGTGACTGGGTGGGCGTGGCCAACTTCTTTTTTTTACTTTTAAAAGCATTTTTTTCTGCAACCTTAAGAGGTTGCAGAAAAAAATGCTTTTAGAAGCCTCAGATAATCAGGCAACTCAGCTGGGATCGCCAGGCATTTTTAAAGGCAATTTTTTTTTCTACAACCTCTTTGGCCGAAGAGGTTGCAGAAAAAAATGCTTCTTAAAAGCCTTCAGTGTTGGAGCACCCATATCTTCTGAAGGCAAGTTGTTCCACTGGTTGATTGTTCTTACAGTCAGGAAAATTCTCCTTAGTTCTAGGTTGCTTCTCTCTTTGTTCAGCTTCCACACATTGCTTCTTGTTTTGCTTTCTGGTGCTTTGTAAAATAAGTTAAACTTCTCTCTTTATATGGAAGCTCCTCAAATATTGGAACACTGCTATCATGTCAGTTCTTCTTTTCACTAGACTAGACATACCCAATGTTGTGGCCCCGCCCTCTGAGCCTATCTCATCGGAGGAAGAAAGCTCCGAACATGAGGAAGAGGAGTCAGCCAGGCCTCCCTCTCCAGGCCCCTCCCCTCTGGCACTGTCTCAGGTGCCGGCCGAGGGAGAGGAGATTAGCCAGGAGCCAGGTGTCTCGGATGAGAGCGAAGGAGAGCCTCATTCCTGGATGCACGCCAACGAAGGCGTGATAAACGGTTGCAGCAGTTAAGGAGGCGTGCTAGGGATTAGAACTGAGTCACTGGACCACACCCCAGAGACTATATAAGAGAGGGTGGTGGCTGGTAAAACTCCGTGACAAACAAAAACGAACTTTGGCTAGTCACTTGAACAACGTCTGAAGCTGCCGAAAGGAATATTGTTTTGCTGGACTATTTGCAATGCGTATGTAATTTTGTGTTATCTGTTGCAGTAAAAGCTCTTAGCAGACGGTGATTATATTGCTGCCAAGTTTGAGATAACGACCTGTGTGCGTGCCAAGTACTTTCTTAACCCTCAGCTGGCTGTGTTTGTGTGTGTGTGTGGACGGGGACAGATCATCCAATTCCTGCAACCGTTCTTTGTATGTTTTAGCCTTCAGCCCCCCAGAGTCATCTTTGTTGCTCTTCTCTGCACTTTCCAGAGTTTCAACATTTTTTAAAATATTGTGGTGACCAAAATTGTATGCAACATTCTAAGTGTGGTCTTACCAAGGCATTATCTAGCAGTACTATCACTTCTCATGATCTTGATTCTATCGCTCTGTTAATGCAGCCCAGGACTGCAATGGCTTTTTTTTGGCAGCTGCAGCACATTGCCTGCTCATATTTTAGTGATTGTCCACTAGGATTCCAAGATCCCTCTCGCAGTTATTGCTGTTGAGCCAAGTTTCACTTAGTCTATACCTGTATATCTGTTTTTTCTTGCCTAAGTGTAAAACATTACCTTTTTTCTACATTGAATTTCATTTTGTTAGAGCCCAGTCTTCAAGTTTGGGCTCTATCCATCTGAGATCTTGAGCCTATCTTCTGGGGGCTTGGCTATTCCTGCTGGTTTGGTGTCATCTGCAAATTTGATGAGTTTTCCTTCTGTTCCCTCATCTAAATTGTTTATGAAGATATTAAAGAGTACTGGGCCTAAAACAGAACCTTG
This sequence comes from Pantherophis guttatus, assembly GCF_059756535.1. Classification (NCBI taxonomy): domain Eukaryota; kingdom Metazoa; phylum Chordata; class Lepidosauria; order Squamata; family Colubridae; genus Pantherophis; species Pantherophis guttatus. The sequence goes on along the minus strand of NC_142064.1, from coordinate 122,873,558 downwards.
GGGCACCCCACTTGTTACTTCCTTCCATGAAGATGTAGTTCCATTAAGGGCTACATGTGGAATGCGATTTGTCAACCAGATACGAATTCATCTGGTAATCATGCTGTCTATCGCACATTTTTCTAACTTTCTAAGAAGTAGATTGTGGTCTACTGCCTTACTGAAATCTAGGTATACTATATCTATAGCATTTCACTGGTCCACTGGTTTAGTCACTTTGGCAAAAAATGAAATAAGATTTGTTTGGGATGATCTGTTTTTGACAAACCCATGCTGGCTTTCGTTTATAACTTTGTTTCTAGATACTTACCAAATTGTTGCTTATCTTTTCCAGGCTGATTGATCTGTAGATTCCTGGATCTTTTTTTTTTTTTATGGGGACTACATGAGCTCTTTTTCAGTCCTCTGGTAGTTCCCTGGTTCTTCAGGATCTTTGGAAGATATGGTACAATAGTTCTGAGATAACATCTGCCAGCTCCTTCAGAACTCTGGAATGTCCCAGTGATTTAAAGTCATCTAGATCAGAGAGGTGTTCTCTTACCATTTTCTTGCTTATTTTATTTTTTATTTCTAGATTGTCTTTTATTATTATATTTTTTGTAGGTTGGGCTAGATTTTCTTTTTACATGAAGACTGATGCAAAGAATGAGTCATCTCCCATTAGTGGGCCAATTATTTCCTTGACATATATATATATATATATAGGTCTTTGGTTATTCGGGTTCTCTCCCGCGTAAAATTGGAGGTTTCTTGGCAACGTTTCGATGAAGTCTCATTCGTCATCTTCAGGCTGGTGTTCTCGGGGTCATGCTTCTAGGAGCAATGTGTGTGATCGCAGCTGTTTCTTCCTTTTAACTGCCAGTGGGGGTGTGAACTGATTGGGTGGTAGCTTGGCTGTGTTCTGATTGGGTGGAGGTGATGTTTTGACGAGTCATAGATGACGAATGAGACTTCGTCAAAATGTCGCCAAGACACTTCCAATTTTACGCGGGAGAAAACCCGAATAACCAAAGACCTACATACAAACACCCGCGAAAACCTCCGAAAACGTGTGTGTGTGTGTGTGTGTGTGTGTGTGTGTGTGTGTGTGTCTGTCCCACCCCTTGTCCTCCCTTCCCAATCACTCCTCACCTGGCAAGGGAAGGGCGGGGGATGGAGATTCGCTCCATATTCCAGAGCAGGAGCAAAGCTTCGTCTCTTGCTGGATAAATAAATAATAATAAATAAATAACTTTATTGTCATTGTACGTGTATACACAGTATACCCATACAACGAAATTCACTTAACACCCAAAGACCAGGTCCAACACACATAACGATCCCCAAACACACTCCCACCCACCACAACTCTCCACCCTTAAACCACCCAAACTTCCACACAACAGACCAAGTAATACTGTCCAACAGTTCACTGATGGTGGCCCTGCAGTTTCTTCCAACCCTTGTTGGTGCTCCATGCACCTCAGTCTCTCGGGGAGATGCTTGACTTCCTCTCAGCCCCAAGACACTGGCTGGCCCATGAGATGAGAAAAAGAAAGAGAATGAGAGAGAGAGAGAGAATGAGAGAGAGGATGAGAGAGAGGGGATGAGAGAGAAAGAGACAGAGAGAGAATGAGAGAGAGAATGAAAGAGAGAGAGAATGAGAAAGAGAGGGAGAGAGAGAGAGAGAAAGAGTGGGAGAGAGAAAGAGAGGGGGTGGGAGAGAGAAAGAGAGGGGGAGAGAGAAAGAGAGAATGAGAGAGGATGAAAGAGAGAGTTAGAACAGAGAATGAAAGAGAGAAAGAGAGAGAGAAAGAGACAGAATGAGAGAGAGAATGAGAGAGAAAGAAAAAGAGAATGAGAGAGAGAGAAACAGAATGAAAGAGAGAATGAGAGAAAATCAGAATGAGAATCAGAATGAGACAGAGAGAGAAAGAGACAGAGACAGAGAATAAGAGAGAAAGATACAGAATGAAAGAGAGAATGAAAGAAAGAGAGAGAGAATGAAAGAGAATAAGACAGAATGAGACAGAAAGAGAGAGAGAGACAATGAAAGAGAGAGAGAAAGAGAGAGAGAGAAAGAAAGAGACAGACAGGGAATCAGAAAGAGAATGAGAGACAATGAGTGGGAGAAAGAGAAAGAGAGAGGGGGACAAAGAGAGAGAGAATGAGAGAATGAGAGAGAAAGAGTGGGGGAGAGAGAGAGAGAGAGAGAGAGAGAGAGAGAGAGAGAGAGAGAGAGAGAGAGGATGGAGAGAGAGAGAGGATGGAGAGTGCCTGAAGGACCCCATCCCATCACTAGGAGTCCAGGCACTTCAGCAAGTGGCACACTGGATTTGTATTAGTGGTCCGTGGGATTTAAAATTATGAAGTTGGTGGTCCCTGAGGTCAAAAAGATTGGGGATCCCTGGTATATATAACTTAAAATATGTTTCTTCTTAGATTTCTTATTTTTCTTCTTTGGTGGTATATAATTTATAATTGTATTCTTTAGAGTTTCCCAAGCTTCTTCTTTTCCCCTTTAAGATTCTATTCCATGGTGTCCTTCCCAAGCTCTCTATAAATTTGTAGAAATCAGCTCTTTTGAAGAATCTGATTTGATTATGTCTATTGTTTGTGTCTATATTGAATTCCAATATGACATGATCACTCTCTCCCAAGGTTGCAGCAACATTATCCTTCTCTATAATTTCTTCTCTGTTAGTAAGAATTAGGTTCAGTATAGCAGTCCCTCTAGTTCCCTCCTCTACGTTTTGGATAAGAAAATTGTCAGTTAGGCTGGTCAGAAATCTGTTCAATCTCCCACTTGATGCAGAGTTTGTCTCCTAGTTGATGTCAGAGTAGTCAAGGTCTCCCATTATAATGTGGTGTGTTTTCTACACATATTTATTAACTGGTTAGCAAAAGAATAAATAGATATTTATTCTGTTTGCTTGGGTAGCCTGTAATATACACCTATGGCAATATCATCATTTTTCCTTTTTATATTGACCCATATACATTCAAGGGACTTTCATTCTTGGTTTTATGCATTTTTATAGAGATGTAGTGATTAGTTACAGTATGTATAATGCAACTCCATCTCCTCTTATGTTAGGTCTATTTCTATTGAACAGTTTGTATCCTTCTGTCAATACATTTCAGTCATGAATTTCATCCTACCAAGTTTCAGCAATGGCAACTATATTATAATTGCCTTCATGTACTGGTCTTTCAAGTTCACCCTGTTTGTTTGCCAAACTATGTGCATTTGTGTATACTGTAGTTATTTGAGTCCATTATGTTTGACCCAGGGGTGAAATCTAAATTTTTTTGCTACCAGTTCTGTGGGCGTGGCTTAATTAGTGGGCGGGGTTGGTGGTAAGGTGACTGGGTGGGCGTGGCCAAGTCAATGTCACTTCTTTGCCCTTTTTTAACCTACAAAACACAACACAACACAACTGGCTCACCCACAATGTAAAAGCAGCTGTGCTAGACCCAAAATGGCCCCTGCAACAAGCAGGAACCTCACACAGCCACAAAAAGCCCAAAAAACCAACTTTCACACTTTACCCACACAAAATTCCACATACAGCTTTGTGAGATTTTGTGTGTTTGTGTAGTTAGAGTGAAACACTATAGAAACACACTAAATCTCAGAAAGCTGCACAAATATTATTTTATTTTATTTTTATTTTTATATAAAAGCAACTAAATTTAAAACTTCCTAAACTTTAAATGGCTAGGTCTAAAAAAAGAACAACTAAAAAAAAGCCCAATTAACTATTTTTTTTAAAGCTCCCAAAGGGGAAAAAAACTTACCCAATAGAACAGGGGTCTCCAACCTTGGCAACTTTAAGACTTGTGGACTTCAACTCCCAGAATTCCTCAGCCAGCTTTGCTGGGAGTTGAAGTCCACAAGTCTTAAAGTTGCAGTTAGAGCTGCTCACCGATGAGCTTGATTGCAGGCAGGGAGATTCAGTTGCTTGCTGATGCAATGGATTGCAGGTATTACAGCAAGCGAAGCAAGGCAGGCGTTGCGACCAGCAGCTAAGGTAATCAAGCTGGAGGCTGGGGGGTGGGGGGGAGAAAAAAAGAAACTTTTTTTCTTTTAAATGGGTCTGACAATCCAAGCTGAGTTGCCTGATTAGCAGGCAATTCAGCTGGGATCGCCAGAGCTTCGCTCGTCAGAGGCATTTAAAAGGAAAAAAAGGCTTTGATGATCGCGCGGCTCAGCTGGGCATAGGGGGCGGGGGTAGGGATTTTTGCTACCGGTTCTCCAAACTGCCCGCTGCCATCGCTACCTACTCACCCGAGCCGGTCCGAACCGGGAGCATTTCACCCCTGGTTTGACCCTAGATATGCTTCCTATATCTCCTATTTCGTATCTGAATTCTTCTTCCTTCCCATCACTTTCTACCTCATTGTTTGATTGGTTGTCTTGGGGTTTGTGGTTAGAATTAAGTTCCAAAGATCCTAAATATTGTCCTAGAGTTCCTATACTGTAGATTGTTCACCCTCCCTCCTCATTTTTAGTTTAAAGCCCTTCTGATAAATTGAGCCAGTCATTTTCCAAATAAATTCTTCCTGGTTCTTGTTAGGTGCAGCCCATCTTTTGTCAAAAGCCCTTCATTTAGGTAGTGCAGATCATGGTCTAGGAATCCAAAATTCTCTTGGTGGCACCAACCCTTAAGCCAGTGATTCATTTCTATAATCCATTGTTCTTTCAACAGATGTTGACCTTTTGTTGAAAGTACAGATGAAAACACTTCTTTGCGAAAGAAGAACAGGTGCACTTGACATAATCCTAAGAAAAAATTGTCAGGGTATGAATAGTTAATAGCTGTAAACTGATGAGAAGTTGTAAGCAGAGGCAACCAGAAGCTGATGCAATGGAATGAGGCAGCAGAGTTACTGCCACTTTAAGAAGCTGGGTAAGAGGCTGCCTATATAAGGGAAGTCATTAGAGAGTGTCTCCCTTCTCCTCATGTTCTCTCTCATCATGTATCTCATTGCTCTCCTTGTGTCAGTAGCTGTACGATAAGGTATTTAACCACATATATGTCTGTAAATATTTAGCTGTAGATAAACCACTGTGATTTATCTAAAGGCGCTGTGTGCTGTGTGCTGTGTTTTACTCCTGAGTTTATCTCAGAGGTGAAATCCAGCAGGTTCTGACAGGTTCTGGAGAACTGGTAGTGGAAATTTTGAGTGGTTCAGAGAAGTGGTAGCAGAAATTTTGAGTAGTTCGGATAACTGGCAAATGCCACCTCTGGCTGGCCCCAGAGTGAGGTGGGAATGGAAATTTTGCAATATCCTTCCCCTGGAATGGGGTGGGAATGGAGATTTTGCAGTATCCTTCCCCTGCCATGCCCACCAAGCCACACCACGCCAACCAAGCCACACCCACAGAACCGATAGTAAAAAAATTTAGATTTCATCACTGGTTTATCTCATAATACTAGTTACGCTGCCTAAACTCTGACAAAAATAAAACAATAACCTCTTTTAGAAGGTATACAATGAGGAACTGCTTTGTACTTTCTGACTGGATGTGGAATTCTTGTCCCAATTTCTTTTTTTACCAAAAAATTAAACAATGGAATTAAAAGATTTAATGAGAATAAATTGTTTTGTGTTTCTTTGAGTATATATTTGAAGGAGAGATAAGGCAAGAACAGAATCAGCTTATAGGGGAGATGGGTAGCATATAAATTTAATAGATAAGTAAACAAGCAAACAAACTGACCAAGCAAAAGTTCTATGACAGGGCTCTTACTTGAAGTAGAGAAATAAATATTTGACTTTTGGATGTATTGTGAAGGAGAGTCTCTTTGTTTATTACACTGGAGGCTGTATAGAGATCTGAAGAAGTCACCTCTCAGTTCAGCATGTTTTCTGGAAGAGGCTGTTCTATTTATAATTGATTAAAACATTTTACTCACCGCTTCCCACAAATAGGATTGCTATCTGGAACACCAATGAGCGATTTTTATGAAATACTAATTAATGGATTTTTGATACTGGTTTCTTATAAACTGCCTAGTCTTGGCATTTGATGCAATTACAAATATATCTTTTGGCAGTTAAACAATCTGAAACTTTCTTGTATAAAACCAATTCTTGAAATCCATTTTGTTTCTCATTTTTCTACCTTATTTTTGAAACTAATAATCCTTTGGTCAAGCCGAAGAATATCCTAGTTTAGGAAGACAGCACTGGTATTTTTCCTCTCTCACTCTATGGCTTTTGTTGAGGTCATCAATCAACTAATTCTTTGGGGCCAGCCAAGTCTTTGAGAGGAGTCTGAGGAACCTCTTCTTCATGAACCCAAAACACTTTCCAAAACATCTGGAAAGGATCCAAATTATCATTTTATTGAATACAATGGGTCATTGGACCCTATGTTCTGCAGGCAAAGAATCCCAATTAGGATTATATATGTATAACTCACATGCATTTAATATACAAGATTTAAATAATAACATAGGCTGTTGTTTGGTAACAAAGATGAAGTAACAAGTTTGATGAGTCCTTTATCCTGAGTATCAAGATACTCCAAAGGGATTTCTTAGTATATGGTGTTTTTTTGCTTTATTAAAGAGTGTATGTGATATCACTATTCTGATATATGAGAATTATGTCATGGAGTATATGTCTTATGTACTTCTTATATAGCACATTGCTTTATTTCTATCAATTGATTGAACTGAGCATTGTAACTTGGTTTGGTTGATGCTTAAACAGCCTTCCTGATCCCATTCCTTAAGGAATTCATTATTTTAGGGTATTTTAGCCCCCTGCTGCCCTCCCCAGCCACCCACCGCTCCCCAGCACCTCGCATTGCTGCCCCCCCCCCAATAGCTGCCTGCTGCCTAATTGGCTGCCAGGAGTCATGGCTTCTTGTCCCATGCAGCGAATTGTCTTGATAAAACTGTGCCTTGGCGAATCAGCTGGGATGAGGGGCTGGGAGTGAAGGGCTGGGGGGGGGGGGACATTGGCAGTGGAGAATCACCAGCAGAGGGCTGGCATAGGAGGAAAGCCCACTGTGGGTTGGCTGTGGCAGGTGGCCAGGAGTGAAGTGGGCACAGGGTTGGCATCTAATCGTCCCATTCTGGCTATGGCTGTGTGGAGCAGGTTTTCACTGTCACATGGGGAGCTTATATATTCTGAAAAGGAAATTTTTACTGCCATCCAATTTGAGGGAGAAGGTAGCAAAGAAATGGCTTGTATCCAGAGAAAATAAAGTCATCAAAACTAACAGAGACAAATGGGGCTGGCAGAAGAGTGAAAAGATAACACAGTTCACCTATCTGGTGGCCAAGGAATAAAAGACTCAAGATTTTTGAATCTAGACTATAAACCAGTATATATTGCCCCCAAAAGGCCAGATAGAGAAATTTCAAGGGTTATTTATACAAGAGCCTTTGGAGTCATTCCGGCAAATTAGGGCATGTCAATTTTTTCAGCTTTTAATTTCCAGACATTTGGGGTGCCCAAACGTTGGACATGCCTTGGGGATTGTAAAGATATTTTGGTTACTTTAATATAATTTAGATGTGCTTGGTAAGCAACTACATAAATATCATAACTTTTTAACATTTTGTTTGTTTCATTTGAAGGCATGCCTGCTGCATATATTGTATCTATGACATTAGATACCATGTCAATGTGAATGTTGTTCCTAACTCTTTTGATAGATTTAAACACACACACACACACACACACACACACACACACTTTCAGATGTCCTTTGAAACCTCAATAAACCAGACTTGAATTCTATAACAAATCAAAGATGCCGATTATTTTAAATGACTACAAGCAGTACTTTAACTCACATGCATTTTTTTGTGGAATAAAAGGAGTCAGTTTTATCAGGGAAACATCAGAATATCAATTTAGGAGGATGAAAGAAAAGAACAGACTATTTACCTGTCATTATTTAGAGATCTCACATTCCCAGCAAGCAGCCCACAGCTTTAACAACATAAAACAAGAACATGCGCTATAAAATCTGACCATCAGAAACTTTACAAACGTCTTTAATAATCAGTACTTAACTTCAAGGTCCAGACAATGAAAAAATACAATGATAACAATATCCACTGAAAATGTATAAAACAAATGCTTGGAGAAGGAAGAATTGGGTATAAAATGAAGCTTTAACTCTTATAAAATGGGGGAGAGAGGGAGCTATCCAGGGGTGAAATCCAGCAGGTTCTGACAGGTTCTGGAGAACCGGTAGTGGAAATTTTGAGTCGTTCGGAGAACTGGCAAATACCACCTCTGGCTGGCCCCAGAGTGGGGTGGGAATGGAGATTTTGCAATATCCTTCCCCCAGGAGTGGGGAGGGAATGGGGATTTTGCAGTATCCTTCCCCTGACATGCCCACCAAGCCATGCCCACAGAACCGGTAATAAAAAAATTTGGATTTCACCACTGGAGCTGTCCAAACATCCTAGAGGAAGGAACTAGTTGCCACTTGTTCTCCAGGTTGTCACATGCAAACAACTGAGGATGATTGGTGATGCTAGTTGACAGCTAGGGAGGGAAGTGGAGACTTCAGATGAGCAGGATCTAAGCTGTTTAGGGGTTTTATTCATCTGTTAATTTAAAATATTTAAATATCCAACATTTTTTACCAACTTCTGGGTGACTTGCAACCAAAAGATAAAACTGCATCTTTATACAATAAGAATATTAAAGCCAAAAATATTAAAATAAAAAACCATGACACCATAACTACACTTCCTCTAGCTTCCTCTATCCCAGCTATTGCAGGAAAAGCCAGCTCTTGAGTGCTTTTCAAAAAGTTAAAAGGTAGCTGGACCTCAGGGGCAAGGATGTTCCATAGGGCAAGGACCACCTGTTATGGTCCGCCAGCGGCCTGTGGAGCTGGCAGCAGAGTCAGACAGTGAGGAGGCTGGGTAGGAACATGGACCAGTCCTGGAGTCTAGGGAAGGCTCAGACAAGGGCTGTGCGTCGGAGGCAGAGATGGGGCCAGGGCCATCTGGGAGTTATGTGCGGACTCCGGAGCCTCCAGAGTCAGACATCAGTGAGGCAGAGGAACAGGGGGAGCCTGTTCCCAGTGTGCACATGCGCAGAGCTGCCAGAAGGCAAGAACAGTTAAAACAAAAGGGACGACTCGGGGGTAAGGCTTGGAGATAATTGGCCCCTCCAATAAGACATAAAGGAGGAGCAAAGGCACATAAGCCTTTGCAAGAAGCAATGTTGTTAGTTTCAGCCGGTTTAAATTCTGCAGCTCTGTTTTGACTCTGTGTTCTGTGTGGCCTTGCAAAGCCAATTAGGTCTTGGCAGTGTGTCAAGGGAGATAAAGGTGGGTGCTTATCAGCCTTATCCCAATGGACTGTGGCAGACTTCTGTCGGATTCTTTACAACTATTTGTGACTCATATGTGAATGAACAGAATGAGAATGAACGGACTGTGAATGAACGAATTCACAGCCGTTGAAATAAAAAGAGGTTTTTTGGGACTAATTGTGTGCTTTTTACTGTTTCAGGAAGCCTAGATCAGAACACCACCATGGGAGAGTCATCCTTCCAAGGACCTACAGGATAGGACAGGGGTGTCAAACTGGCAGCCCGCAGGCTGGATGCGTCACACACAGGCCACGCCTATCCCAGCTCCGCAAAGGTAAAAAACATCACGAAACACCATGTGATGGCAATGTGACACAGTGAGCGTGATACCCATGGGATAGGAGCATTTAAAAGAAGGGACCTGGAGCGTGACTAACCTATCTGATCTGGTGGGACAAGCAGATGTCCTTAGGGTGAAGTGATCCAGAAATATATCCAAACAAGCACTTTGGATTTAAAACATTGGGCATGCAGCCCACCGCATCCCAGACTCCTACAAGGCAATCATCAGTCACATCCATCATGCTCAAACTATGGTAAAATTCCTTGATTATAGCAATTTACTGGCAAAAGGCTGTAGGAATATTTGGGGAATATTAAAAGAGGCAGAATATTATATTTCCCCAAAGGAGAAATGAAGAAGCACGTTCTTAAAGGCAGAAAGCAGTCCCAGTCTTCCTGCATAGTGAAATAGCCTCCAGCAGATACCTGAAATCTTTAGAGATGGATATTTTGTACCTATTAAGAAAGACTAGGCCAATCGATTCATAAATAAAACACCTTCAGCTCCAGCTGATGGGATTAAGAAAGACAGGACATGACTTTTAGGACATAATAGGATTAATCCGCCACCATTAGAATAGCAAAAGACACAAGGCTCACTACATTGTACAACCCCTTAGGATCATTTCAGACATTGCACAATCCCCTAGCAACATCTCAGAACCCTATAAAATCCATGTACTCATCAAACCAATTTGTCAGCTATCCCAGAACCACATGCCGTTTTTGGTTCTGCTCATCAATAAACCTTCTTTCCTAGAGCAGCCTCCATTTTATTCCCAGTTTGGAACTGGACCTGATTTTTCTTCCTACAGGGCCATTACAGCAGCAGGAATATGTCAGGCAACAATTGAAAAGGCTGTCTATGGAGATTCTCAGCCATCCAGGCAGGGGTGGGTTCTAAAATTTTTTACTACCAGTTCTGTGGGCGTGGCTTATTTTGTGGGCGTGGCTTGGAGGCCATGTGACTGGATGGGCATGGCTAGCTGGTCATGTGACCGGGTGGCCATGGGTATGTGTATAGGGACTACTCAGAGGGCTGAAAAAAGTCATTTCTGACAGGTCCTCGCACTTTTGACTGGTCCTCACACTTATGACCATCCTCACATTTATGCCCGTGCAGCATTCTTAACAACCATGTCACTCATTTCACAACTGCTTCTCTTCACCATGATGACAAGATAGGGCAAAAATGTAAAATGTGAGGACAGTCGTAAGTTCGAGGACTGGTCAAAAGTGTGAGGACCAGTCAAAAATAACTTTTTCAGCCCTCTGAGTAGTCCATATGCATAAAAGGATACAGTAATAGAGAGGGATGAAGGAAGGGAAGGGAAATTAGAGTAGGAGTGACGGTAAGAGAGGGAGGAAGAGAGGAGGAGAAGGAGAAAGGAAGAGGAAATAGGGAGGAGAAGAAGAGGGTGGGGGGAAGAGAAAGTAAGAAGGAAAGAAAAGAGAGAGGTGGTAGGTTTGAGGAGAAAGATTGCTGTACAATAAAAAAGATGAAAGGGAAGAAAGCCAACCCCAAACAAATATAAAGATATTAAGATAAAGAATGAATTGTTAAACTTTAAAGAATAAAAGAGAACAAATATGAATAAATAGCAATAATTAGAAACACACATACAAACATACAATGTATTTTCTTTGAACAGAGTATTTGGCCAGTTCACAAATTTAAACAGTGTTTAGTCATTTCAATTTAATTTACAATTTTTATATTTCCTTTTTGCCATATTTATTCCTCATCTATTTTTTTAAAAAACCAATATTCATCCTCATCTCCAATCTTAATCAAATTCAATTTTTCCCTTCTATTCTATATTATACCCCTTCCCATTGTCATCTATTTTTATATCCATCCTCACATTGGTTAATTATGTAATATTACAGTTGTTTAATACAAATTCAACATTTTAATATAAATCAATTAGTTATATAACTATCTTTTTGTATATTAATCAATATGAACATGAATATTCCAATTATTTCCATGCAATCCAATTTCTTACAAATCAATTAATTATATTTACGAATAATAATAAACCAAATAATTTCCCCCATATATTCCTCCAAACCACAACTTAACCATTTCTGCTTTCAACACAATATACAATTAATAGTATCTCAATTATTACAATTGCCTAGTTAAATAGAGCTTTTTTTCTTTTGTGTTTTAAAATCTCCTCTTTTGCCCTAAATTTCCCATTGTTTGCACCTACCTTTTTTGGTGAGGAAAAAGAAAAAGAAATCTCTCTGCCTCATTTTGTCACGTTGCAGCAAAGAGCCTGCTTTACTTTCAGTTTCGTTTTTTCAGCATAGCTATGGGGGAAAAAATCTGCTCCAGCACTCTTTGCAGCTAGCAACAGAGCCCTGCGTAAAACAACTGAGAGCAAATCAGCTGAGAGTCAGGAGGTCGAGCTAATCAACTTGTGCTAATTAACCTATGCTGAAGCTGAATGGGGTTTTTTTTTCTATTTTTGCAGGCACCGGTCTACTCATTTGTTTTCTTTTAACACTGATCAGCTGTAGGGCAGCCCTTTGAAGCCCCGCAGCAAGAATTCAAACAGTTTTTTTTCCCTCTAGCCATCAGCTGGGACTCAGGAGGTAGCAATAGATTGGGAGTGGGCGGGGTAAGTGAACGGCAACCAGGCCAGGAACCGGTTCGGGGGCGTGGCCAGCCAATCTTATTACCAGTTCTCCGAACTATTAAATTTTTTTACTACCGGTTCTTGGGAACTGGTGCGAACCAGGAGCAACCCACCACTACATCCAGGTCATGATTGTCCCAAAGGTGCTTTTTTCAAGAGGCAACTGGACTTTCTGGTTTTTCTTTGAAGACGTTTCGCTTCTCATCCAGGAAGCTTCTTCAGCTCTGACTGGATGGTGGGGAATGGAAGAATTTATACTCCTTGCAGACAACTGGACATTTACATTCTTTTAGCGGGTCTGTAAGGTTTATTTGTGTCATCAAGGTCACCTGAGTGGTGCAAATTGGTGTGGAGCCTTCTTGATTCTTGGAACCAAAGCAGAAACAACCACTTCATAAATGCATGGCACAACATAGGAGAAAAAACACATCAGGACTAGATTCAGCAGTCCATCCACATTTAAAAGACACAGGCCGCTCTTTTGAAGACAACAAAGTCCATATTTTGGACGGAGAGGATCGCTGGTTTGAAACAGGGGTTAAAGAGGCCATCTTTGTCAAGACTTAACAGCATTCTCTCAACAGAGGGGGGGGGATATGACATCCTCTATCTCCAGTCTACAACACAGTCCTTTCAACAGTTCCAAGAAGGCTCCACACTCATTTGCACCATTCGGGTGACCCTGATGACACAGATAAGCCTCCAGGTCACGTTAAAGACCCACTAAAAGAATGCAAATGTCCAGCTGTCTGCAAAGAGTATAAATCCTTCCACTCCCCACCGTCCAGTCAGAGCTGAAGAAGCTTTTTGGATGAGAAGTGAAATGTCTTCAACAAAAAACCAAGAAATCCAGTTGCCTCTTGAAAAAAGCACCTTTGGGACAATTGAAAAGGCTATATTCACTCTGTCCCTAACTCGGTCTTTCAAGGGAAGGAAATCCTTTGCACCAAAATGTTTTGAATGAGAGTTTGAATAACCAATAGTCACAAGGCCAGCCTACGGTTGCAACTTCCATTAGCTATAAATGTGTTCAGTGTTCTGAACACAGCAGTTTTCCAAGTCTTGCAGCAATGAAGGAGATTTTTCTCACCTTATTCTGCTTACTCATAGCAAGACAGAAGGCTAAAGTATTTGATGTTTGTGACTTATATTACATCCTGAAGTTTTTTCAGATGGATCCTTTCAAAGGCATTTACTCAGAGCAGTGTGAGTTCTATTTCGGGTCCTCATAACTGATTTCGATTGTTAGGATTGATCAGATCTAATTATCATCTACTATATTTTCCCAATCTCTTTCTCTCTCTCTCTTTTTTTTTTTTTTCTGATTGAAGTAAATTTCAGCACATTTATTTATTGATTTTTGTTTCTTCCAAATGTTTCCTTTAAAGCTAGGAAGGTTCATTGTCCTCGACGAATGTATTCGATTAAAAGGGTGAACATGGAACATAAGAAGAAAGAATGCAAAAAGCAAAACACATCAAAACACAATGAAGGACAAGATAAACCCAAAATGTTGGAGAAGTTTCCCAGTTTGCTAGTAACGTCTGATCGCATTGCTTGCTATTTTGCAAGATCCTAGTGGGTAAAACGTAATTTTGAAAAGTCAATATTAAACCATCAGCGTCTTGAAAAGGCCAATCGATGAATTGAGTTGCCAAAGATAACAAATGCTTTTCTTGCTTTCTCGTCTTGCATTTTGGATCTGATTTTTGAGAAAAAACAAAAAAAAATCCTATTTCTTTCCTTCTTCTCCCGCTAGTTGTCTGTGCAGCTGATTACTCAAGCAGACTGGATACTTTGTACTATGAGAATATTCTGGGTGTTCCCCGTTATGGAATATTCCAACTCAGCGGCCTCGAATGGTGCGATAATGGAAGGCACCCCACTCAAAACAGATGCAACGTTAGCTGTGATTGTGAGTGATTTCCTTTTTTTTTTCCTTTGCTTTTCCCTTATTGCTCAAAAAGGAAATGCCAACCAGAAAGCCAAACAAAATGTTCTGTAAACTATTCTTCCAAATTCTAAATATAAATGATCTACTTACATTCCATTGTGGCTTTTCCCTACTTGCCTCTGTGATACAATCATGCCCTAGCAACTTTTCCATTTCATTTTTTGCTCTACAACTTTCTTCTTTCTTTCTTTTTTTTTTTTGCCATGTCCCCATGATGCTGTTTTCCTCTTGTCCTCAACCCATAAGTCAGACAGACTTAAGTCTTCCTTAACTGTACAGGTAGTCCTCGATGTACAACTGTAATTGAGGCCATAATTACTGTCATAAGTTGTGCCAGTCATTAAATGGGCCATCGCATGATTGCACCTGATTTAACCAACTTTTTATGCAGTGGCTGTTAAGCAAATGTGCTTGTTGCTAAGTGAATGCTGAGTCATTAAGTGAATGCCATGGTTATTAGGCAAAGCCATTATTCACTATGAATGTTTTTTTGCTGGAAACTGGAAGAAATACTGGCAAAATACTGGCCAAAAAAAAAAAAACAACCCTGCATAAATTGTGGTCATGTGACTGCAGGGTGCTGTAAATGTGGCTGATTGTCAACCACCCAAAATGTGGTCACATGACTGCGGGGGGTGGGTGGAGTGGCCATTGGAACTTTGAATCCGGGTAATAAGTATCTTTTGGAGGTTCATCATAACTTGGAACGTTGGAACTTCAGATCAGATCATAAATTGGAGATCACCTGTTCTGATATTAATGTAGTGCTCCCCCTCCCTTTATCCAATGCGATTCAAAGGCAGCATCACGATATGTTAGACTTTCTCACCTGTTGACTTGTATGGAAATCAGGTGGGTGCAGGGACAGAGGCAAGAGAAACAGATAACAATGGGGACACTCTATTTCACGCCAGTATAGTTTTCTGACAATCTAAGAAAGGGAAAAGGCCCTTGATGGTAGCAGTGGTCATGTTGGTGACTGAACCAGAGGTGGGTTTCAGCAGGTTCTGACCAGTTCTAGAGAACCGGTAGCGGAAATTTTGAATAGTTCGGAGAACCGGTAGTAAAAATTCTGATTGGCCCCACCCCCATCTATTCTCTGCCTCCCAAGTCCCAGCTGATCAGGAGGAAATGGGGATTTTGCAGTAACCTTCTCTTGGAGTGTGGTGGGAATGGAGATTTTACAGTACCCTTCCCCTGGAGTGGGGTGGGAATGAAGATTTTACAGTATCCTTCCCCTGGAGTGGGGTGGGAATGGAGATTTTACAGTATCCTTCCCCTGGAGTGGGGTGGGAATGAAGATTTTACAGTATCCTTCCCCTGGAGTGGGGTGGGAATGAAGATTTTACAGTATCCTTCCCCTGGAGTGGGGTGGGAATGGAGATTTTACAGTATGGGTGTGGCTTAATGGACCCTGCCAGGTTCACTAAGCCACACCCACCAAGCCATGCCACGCCCACCAAGTCACACCCACAGAACCAGTGGCAAAAAATTTTGAAACCTACCACTGGACTGAACCTCCTGGTTGGTCAAAGCCCATTTCCCCACTAATAGTTATAGCAATTTCTGGAGTCATCCTTGTGACTACACAACAGTAATGAGAACAGGCTTTCTATCACTTCAGTGATCTAGGTGATCTATGAAGAGATTGTATTGGGGAAATGGCCAAAGGCATTTTTCCCATATTTACCAAATATGTACCAAGTATATACCATATATAGCAAAACTCAAAAATGCCTGAAATCAAAGGCTTTAGGAATTACTGCCTACTATGTCCCAGCTGTTTATTACTCCTTCATCGATTCTTCTATGCATTATGATGCGTGCCAAGATAGCATTAGGAACATCATAGACAAAGCTGCCCAAGACAAAACAAGATTAAAAGTATCTCTATGTTATTTATACACTATTATTTACTAGTCGAATACTTTCTAATCGAACACTAATAATATTATTTCACTCAAAGTCTAAGTAAAATTTGAGAGCCAAGTGCTAGTCTGGATGCTTGAGGATATCAGAAGTCACAAAAGTACACAGGATTTAAACATATTATAATTTACAGCTGGTATATATATCCATCTCCAGCAGTGAGTGCCTCCATCCAGCAAAGCCATGTTTTACTACCCTTCGGATAGACCAGAAAGGTGGGAGTAGTTCTCACCTCCGGTGACAGACTGTTCCATAGGGATGGAACCAAAGCAGAAAACACTCTCTTGCGTATGTTAATTGTGATTAGTTTTGAACATAGAGATACTTTTGAACATAGGACAGAGAGATCCTATGTTGGGCGATTCCCTGGTGAAAAAGTGTACTTCCCAGCTACCTTAGCTTATTTATTTTAAAATCAGTTACCAAAGTACTGTAGATTAAAAACATTTTAGCAAATGCTAAAATAATTTATTACAAAGATTTCCTTAGGATGTTTTCATGTCTACAACCCCATCCCTGGACAGCTGGCTATATTGATCTTTGTTGGCATGCCACCAAGGAGTTAAGTCAGAATAAGACCCATCTTCTCTCCCCTCATGTTTATTAGCTGGCCCATGGGCTTATCATGGTCAGTATATTACTACTTGATGACATTCTTAGGCTAAGGAACCCAATCCTATTCTCTCACAGCTGACTTATCTCACAAGACTGTTAATTAAAGGTAGAAATACTGGTAGAGGAAAAAGTAGATATGAGTAAGGAGTAGATTAAAAAGACCACAGCCTCTGTATGTCCCACTTCAAGATGAAGTTCTGACATCTTGGAGAATCGGCTGGCATATCACACTTTCAGATTTAACATTCTTCATTGAAATTATCTTCACAGTGTTCTTAGATGACGACATCCAAGATGACATTTCATGTGTTAAAAAAATAGTTCAAAGAACAAAGGATATGAAAGCTTGGTGAGTGCTTTTCTCTCCTTGCAGTTAGTGCTTTCAAGGGCTTTTCTGCATTGCAGCTTTGACCAGTTTCTCTCTTCTGAAGAAACCGGCTGGAAATGAAGTCTGTACATTGGGTTGGTCAAGTGTTGTATATGGATGGCAGATAACGTGGCTGCGATTGGTGAATTTACCTACTTCTCTTCCTTCCTGCCAATTCTAGGAAAGCAAACAGCAAATCCACCCCACCCATTTTTCAGACAGGGCTTTTGAGCACTGCAAGAAACACTTCCAAGTTTCCTCTTCTGCTTGGCTTCAAGGGGAAACTTGGCAGTTCTTGGCAATTTCACTCTTTCATTACCAAACTTGTAAAAAAAAAGAAGAATAAGAAGGAAAAAGATCAGCCTTTCACTGTAGGCAGCTCACAAAACTCAGTATGAAATGTCCAGTAGAGAACAGCAGAGGGAGCAAAGGGGAGGCATCAGAGGACATACAAGCCAATTAGAACAGAGATCTTTGTGTAGGGTAGAATGAATCACAACAGGCATAATTCCTGTTTGAAGCAGCAAAAGTGGAAAAACTATTTTTGATGCAAACCCAGAAAGTTTAGATGGAGATCATCTTTCCAGCAGGATGAGAACAAGTTGAGGACTTGGTCTTCTATTCTTGTCCTTCTAAAATGGGATTGGCCTAACCTTGTGCTGGGGCAAATAGGAAGTCTGGATCAGCCTCAAGGTACCAATCAGATGAATTTTATTCTGGGAGCAGCTTTTCCAAAATGGTGCCCCAGATTGGATTTCACTTCTTCTCCGAACTGCAATCTATTTTAGGACTTTCTACGGCCATGGTAGCTGAGGAGAGTAATAACTGAAGCAATTTGGGGGAGGCTATCAAAAAAGGGTTTAAGTGATAATTATAGTCAAGAGTGCATGTGTTTGAAAAAATATCTCTGTTTCTTTCATTCAGTGGCACTTTTGAAAATAATTTCAACAATTTTGAATATATTTGGATATCAATTTTTTAATCCATTTGCTTACGTTTTCCCATTTTGAGGTGAGAATGTAGAATGAGGAGCTAATTGGAGAGAAAGGATGGGAGGGTTACAAACAGAAAGCAGTGGCTATCTATAACTTTCTAAATTTTCATGAATTTTGCAATAAAATCCTTATTGAAGAGTATCACTAATGTCAAAACAAAATAAGCTTTTCTTTATGCTGGCAAAATAAGCTATTCCTCTGTTTATTTCTCTTTTTGTTTGAAAGATGTTTCTTAGGTGGATGAGACATCAATCGTTCAGAGATATTTTCTTCTCACTTATATAAACAATTTGTAATAGCTAATCGAACTTTTCCCCCCATTACTTTTTCAGGCCACTTTATCTGAAATACTGCAACAAGCAGACCATCAACTATTATTACATAAAATGCCTTTTTGGTAAGAATCAAGGTACACCCCAAAAAAGAATTCGACAGAAGACAAGGACACTTAGCTTGGTAATGGCTTTAAAACAGCTTCAAAACTTGAAAAAGAACTTCTAAGGAAGTAGATTGATAGATGACAGACAGACAAACAAACAAATAGATGTTATAGATGATAGATAGACAGATAAATGATAGATAGAATAGATGGATATATATATATTGTATATATAGAGAGAGAAAGATTGTATTTCCTTTTTTTTTTTTTTTTTAATTTATTTATTTAAAACAGTACATCAAACAAACAAAAAATAGTCAAACAAATGATCGCGACAGAAACTTTACATGATATTTACACTTTCTACGGTATGTAGGCTTCAGTCAAATTTAACAAATATTAAACATAGTCCTGGTTATACTTGACTTTTTGGGTGTCTGTTGTTCAACCAAACATACCATTTGTCCCAACATTGGAAATATACGGAGTCCTTTTGATCTCGCAATGCTTTAGTCAGTCTGTCGGCTTCCGCATAATCCAAAATTTTCTCCAGAATCAAATCCTCAGCCGGCAGGTCTTTCCCCTTCCAATGTTGGGCGAAACATATTCTTGCTGAGGTGGTGATAAATACACACAGACACCATATATTTGTGCCTATATTATCTGGCCTAATGTTCAGTAGATAGTACTCTGGTTTCAGAATTAAGTTATAACCTGTGATTTCCATAATCCATGCCTGTATGGTTTTCCAGAATTCCCTCGTCTTGGGACAGGTCCACCACATGTGGAAATAGGTGCCGATCTCCCCGCACTTCC
Organism: Pantherophis guttatus; assembly: GCF_059756535.1. Lineage (NCBI taxonomy): Eukaryota > Metazoa > Chordata > Lepidosauria > Squamata > Colubridae > Pantherophis > Pantherophis guttatus. The sequence continues at coordinate 122,854,231 of NC_142064.1, read as the reverse complement.
AACAGTTTGGTGAGAGATTTGAATACATTTTAGAAAGACGGGCAGGTGGAAGGTGCCATCTATACAGCATCTTGTACACATTTTCTTTATATGATGTTGCCCACAGGAGTTTCATATGTTTGAGCCAGATTTCTTCCCATTTGGTCAAATCAATTGGATAACCAATATTTCTCCCCCAGGCAATCATAGAGTCTTTAACTATTTCATCCCCTATCCAATAGTCTATTAGAAGTTTATATATCCTTGATAACATTTTATCCTCTTTTCCTAGAATGATATTGTCCAGATCATGCTGATTCAAATTAATACCAACTTGTTCCCTATCTTTTTTAAATTTCGAGCAAATTTGGGCATAAGCCCACCAATCCAGTTGTCTTCCCTGCAACTCCAACTCATTTCTTGTTTTCAGACTGCCATGGGGGTCCAAAAGTTCCCGGTAAGAGAGGTGATTTTCTTTGTTATATAGAGGCCTATACGTTATAGCTTCGAGTGGGACCAGCCAGGAGGGGACTGAAGAGTAAAATTTACCCTTAATTTTCCTCCACGACTCAATTAGAATATTCCTCACATAATGTCCTGCAAGACACCTGTGCTTTGGGATTTTATTTTGCCAAAGAAAATAATGCCATCCTTGATGTAACCCCTCACCTTCCAAAATCAACAACCTCCTTCTTCTCAGCAATATCCAATCCCTAATCCAGACTAAATTTGCGGCCTGATAGTAGTATTCCCATTTTGGAACACCAAATCCTCCTCTTTCTTTAAGTTCTTGAAGCATTTTAAGTTTAATTCTGGGTTTTTTATTTTGCCAAATGAATTTAAGGACATAAGAATTTAATTTTTTAAAAAAATTGTTATCCAGTCTAACTGGTGCTGTGTAGAATAGGTATATCCATTTCGGAAGTATATAAGTTTTTATAATTGCTATTCTACCTAGTAGGGATATCTGCATACTCTTCCATTTCTCTAGATCCTGACCTGTTCTCTTGAGAAGGTTCAAATAGTTGTCCTCTTTGATCGTGGAGCATTTGGCTGATATAATAATGCCTAGGTATTTTAGTTTGTTTACAATTTGGAACCCCAAATTCACTTCTAATTCTTTCCCTTGCTTTACTGTTAAATTTTTGGCAATAATTTTAGTTTTTTCCCTATTGACTTTTAATCCCGCCACCTTACCATATTTTTCTATTTCCTGGGTCAGACACGGTCCCGATATCAACGGATCTTCTAATATAAATACTAAATCATCAGCGTAAGCCTGCACCTTATATTGTTGATTTTGGATATAAAGACCTTTTATCCCCATATTACGTCTAATTTCCCTCAATAAGGGTTCTAATGACAGAATAAATAGCAACGGGGAAAGCGGACACCCTTGTCTAGTTCCTTTCTCAATATCAATTTGATTGGATACATCACCATTAATTGAAATTTTAGCAGTCTGCTTTGAATAAATTGCACGGATTGCCCGAATAAATCTTTCTCCAAATTGCATATGTTGCAGTAAACCTATTAAAAAACTCCAATTCACACGATCAAAGGCCTTATGTGCATCCATGAATACCAGGGCCAATTGTTTATCAGTATGGGTTTCGTAATATTCCAAAACATTCATGACTATTCTTACGTTATCTCTAATCTGTCTGCCTGGTAAGAAACCATTTTGGTCTTCATGTATAAATTGGTTAAGAAACCCTTTGAGTCTCTCTGCTAAAACCGCTGCAAATAATTTATAATCCGCGTTAAGAAGTGAAATGGGCCTATAATTCTGAATCTGAGATAGGTCACTATTGTCCTTTGGCAAAAGAGTTATTAGTGCTTCTGTCCATGATTTCGGGGTCTGTCCCTCCCGAATTACCCCATTAAATAGGTCAGTCATATGCGTACCTAATGTTTCCCAAAGTGCTTTGTAATATTCAATCGGTAGGCCATCTGTACCGGGAGTTTTCCCTGTCTTTTGTTTTCCCATGACCCTTTCAATTTCCCCCTCCGTAATTTCTTCATCCAATACTTCCCTAGATAAGTCTGGTATTTTGGGTATGTCTGATTCCTCTAAGTATTTCTTTATTTCCTGCTCAGACTTATCTTCCTTACAATATAAATTAGTATAAAATTCCTGTGCAATTACTTTCTTCCCTTCTTCCCCTGTAATCCAATTGCCTTTCCCATCTCTCAAATTATGAATTCTGTTCTTTTCCTTTTCTTTATTTAGACGGTAAGTGAGCCACCTCCCTTGTTTATTTGCCCTTTCGAAGTATCTTTGCTTCATCCATCTTATTTTTTTCTCCAAATCCTGTTGATCTAATAAATTAATTTGGTGTCGTGCTACTTTCAAATTCATTTTAAATCCTATATTGCTTGGGTCCCGCTGTAACATAGCCTCACTTCTTACCAGGTCATCCAATAATTTATTACGCTCAGCCCTTTCCTTCTTTCGTTTCCCTGCCATATAGTTAATCACCAAACCACGAAACACAGCCTTCGCTGTGTCCCATACGTTGAAAGGGCATGCATCCTCCCTGTTATTTTCCTGAAAAAAGAACCCCATCTCTTTCTTTAGGTGTTTCCGGTTCCGGTCATCGTGACAGCAAGATGGATTTGGAGTTAGCTCCTGTCACGATCTTGCCAATTTCTTAGCCTGGGCGGCTTTGTTTTGCCGGCGGTGGCCCCGGAGAGGCAGCCGCAAGCGGAGAGGAGCTAGGAGCGTGTTAGGAGTGGCAATCCAGCACGTGAAAGCGAATCTCTCCTGTCTCAGGCTGAGAAGGCAGCGCCAGTAATGGCGGCTCCGTAGCGATGACTGCCCATTTAGGAAGGGAAACCTGATCGCGACGGACAAGACGCCCTATACCTTCAATTAAATAAGAGCTAATGGAGACGGTGTTTTGACTCTTCTGAGAGCCCCACTGGATATGCTGAGGTGGTGAGATCTATGAAAAGTGCCCTGTGTGTGGTTGGAGCAAAGACGGGATAGCGGCTACGTGTGTCCCTCTCCTTACTTGTGGAGCCGATTTTGAACTGTGCTGGCTGAATGGAACATTTGAAAAGGATCGAGTTGTGAGTTGTATCTGGTGGAGGGTGTGACTGATTTTGGGCTGATCTCCTGCTCCTTTCTTATATTTTCTATAGAGAATTTGGGAGGACCTGTGACTGAACAAACAGCTATACTTTTTGCTAGAAATCTATTACCCTTTCCCCACCCCCTTTTCCTCTCAACGTGCTTACTAAAGGGTGTGTGTGCAGAATAGCGCTATACCCCCATCTAGTGGAGATCTTTATTATAACGTGTGTATAGCAACTCGAGGAAGAGAAGAATTCTGCCGAGTAATATTTTTTTGGATTTTTTTTTCCTTACTTTTCTTTCCTCTCTGAACTATGTATTGAATACTACCCCTACTACCGATTAGACTGCTCACCTGATTAATTTAAACCTTGCTTACCCCTGACTACCCCTTTTCTTTGGAACTGATCGGATAAAAACTCCTCCAATCAAAATGTCAACGGCAACATCAGTGGTAACCGCAAAAACTGGGAAAAAAGTCCTGACATTCCCTATGGTCGCTGCTACGGCTACACCCACCTCATCGCCTTCGTCTGCCAGGTCACTGGATGATATGGTTGCTGCAGGGAAACCACCATCGCTAGCAAGCTTACAGAACATGCTGCAGGCTATGTACGAAGTGATGACCAAAAATCAAGAAGCTATTTCTAAAAACTTAGAGGACCTAACACTAGATATTAAAGGGGAGTTGGGAGCCGTTAGAAATGATATCAAAATGTTGAATGAGAGCTTGGAAGGTGTTCAGGGGGTCTTGACGCAACAGGAGAGTAAAATACAAGACATTGAAAGGAGGATGGGACGATGTGAGGAAAGACAAGATGGAGAGGAAAGGGAGCAAATAGCGGTGAGCAGGGTCTTCGAAGAGGAAATTATTTTTTTGGAAATGGACAGATCATCTTTCTACTTGAGGATTCAAAATGTGGTGGAAGAAAGGGGGGAGCCATTAAGAGATATAGTAGCAGAAATATTGGCTGGGACTTTGGAGATCACAAAGGAAGAGGTTTTGAGGGATATAGACGATGTGTTTCGGGTTCACACGAGTTATGCCAGGAGACAGAAACTTCCAACTGAGGTTCATATCAGATTATCTAAGAAAGCCCTTAGGGAAGAGGTAATTGCAAAGGCTAGAGATAAAACAGTAACCTATAAGGATAAACAATTGATATTTTTGAGGCAACTCCCTAGGCGGGTTCGGGAAATACGGCGCAATTATCACTTTTTAACGGCCCAACTGAGAAAGCATAAAATATTATATAGGTGGCTACTCCCAGAAGGTTTATTATTTACTTGGGCAGAAAAAAGGGTGAGAATCGATAATCTTAGAGACGCTAGAGATTTTTTTATTAGACATTTGAACCCCTCAGAAGCAGACGTGGGAGAAGAGTTGGAGAGCAAGAGCGGGGAAGAAGTACTAGAGGAGGAAGAGAGAGGGGAAATAGAACAAGTAGGTGAAAGGAAGAAAGGGAAAGGACAAACTCAGACTCAGGTAGAGAGGGGTGTTGAAACAAGACAATCAAAAAAGAAACCTCAAGCAGAAGGCAAGTAAGGGTAATAAGGAAGACGGGATGGGGGAAGAGATGCGTCTAATGTCTGTGAATATCAATGGATTGAATAGTCCAAATAAAAGGAAAAAGGTTTTTACTAAATTAATGAAAGCACGTTCGAATATAGTATGCCTCCAAGAGGTACATATAAAAAGAGATCACCTCTACCTATTGAATTATAGCAAATTGGGTCAACTATATACATCCCTAGCAGAAACAAAAAAAAGAGGAGTAGCTATTTATGTACAAAAACACATAAAGTCAAGGCTGATTTTTGCAGACGAAGATGGGAGACTGCTGATGGTTGAGGTAGAAATATGTGATAAAAAATGTTTATTGGTTTGTATATACGCACCTAATGGAAATCAGAAAGTTTTTTTTCAGATCTTACACTCTAAACTTGTTGAATATGATTACCCACATATCTGTGTAGTGGGAGACTTTAATGCTATAGAGGATAAAAGCAAAGATTATATATCTGGAAAGAGGAAGCAGGAAGGAGAAAAGAATACGGTAAAGAAAAGGCTGCCTTTTATCTGGCAGCAAATACAAGAAGAATTTGGACTTAGAGACATCTGGAGGGAAAAGCACCCAGATGATAAACAATATACATACTTCTCCGCCAGGCACTCATCTTGGTCGCGGATAGATGCGGCGTGGCTGTCAGGGGAATTGAGTCAGGGGATACAGAAAGCAGAAATAGGCGTCAATGAGTGGGCAGATCACAACCCTCTTTGGATAACATGGGGAAGCCGGAAAATAAGGCCTAAGTGGAGATTGGACATAGGAGTTTTTAAAGATGAGCCATTCTTAAAACACCTAAAGATTGTATTTCCTTTTTTAACATCATATTTTATCATTCTTTCTGAACGAATAATTGGTTTCCAAGAGGAAAGTTCTTGATATCTTTCTCCTTAAGCTCTTTATGGGTATTAATTGTCCTTGGTGGTGCAGTGGTTAGAGTGCAGTACTGCAGGCTACTTCTGCTGACTGCCAGCTGCCTGCAATTTGGCAGTTCAAATCTCACCAGGCTCAAGGTTGATTCAGCCTTCCATCCTTTCAAGGTCTGTAAAATGAGGACCCAGACTGTTGGGGGCAATAGGCTGCCTCTGTAAACCACTTAGAGAGGGCTATAAAGCACTATGAAGCGGTATATAAGTCTAAATGCTATTGCTATCCATAAAAACAGACCCTAAGCTTATTCCCAATAATTTTCAAGAACAGGTGGATCTTGTTAGAAACTGTTATTCTTCATTTCATCATAAGTATATGCCAAACAATTGTTTGAGTATTTTATTTGAAAGCATATTTTAGGTTGTTCTAGAGTTATTTTTCTGCTTCTTTTACTTTTTTGACTCTTTTTTAAAATCTAATAAGGTGTAGAAAAGTTATTTTATTATTTATTTATTACATTTATTATTATTTATTAAATTTGTTTGCCACCCAACTCACCATGAAGAGATTCTGGAAAGCTTACAATATTAAAAATAATAAAACTATACCAAAACATGTGTATAATAAGAATAAAATACTACAAAAATGCATATTATCAGCTATAACTAAAAGATAAAGAGGGAGGGAGTAGGCTGAGTAGGGGGGAGATGGGATCTGTTGTTGATCCATCAATCATCTCCAGTGTGATACTTCCCCATTGGAGCCCCGGCCAACTGACAGAGCCAGGTGTTCAAATGCTTTGGAAGGTCAGGGGAGTGGGAGCTGACTTCACTCTGGGTGGCAAGATGTTCCAAAGGGCCCAAGCAATGGCAGAGAAGGCTCCTCTCCTGAACCCCACCATCCAGAATTTCCTGGCTGATGGGGCCCACAACCTGCCTCATCTGCCGGCATGGGTGGGTAGGTCAATCCCACTGGGATAAGATAATTCCTCAAGAAACTTGGACCCCTGCCATGAAAGTCTTGAAAGGTGATAACAAACACCTTGAATTGCACCGGAAACAAACCAGCAGCCAGTGCAGCTTGTGAAACAGTGATGTAATATGAGCTACTCTGGAGGCCCCAAAAGCTGCCTGTGCCACCACACTCTACACCAGCTGTAGTTTCCAAATGCTGTTCAAGGGTAGCCCCGTGTAGAGTGCATTGCAATAGTCCAAATGTGAGATGACTAGGGCTTGAATGACTGAGCGCATTGACTCCTGATCCAGGAGAGGCCATGACTGGTGCACAACCCAAAGTTGTACAAAGGTTCTCCTAGCTGTGATTGCCACCTGCTCATTGAGCAGGAGTCACAAGTCCAGGAGAACTCCCAAGTTGCAGACTAAATCTGTCTGGGATAGTGCCACCCCATCCAGAAGTAAAACTATCAAAGTCCCAGATCTTGGGGGTCCATACCAGTGGTGAAATCTAAAATTTGTTACTACCGGTTTTGTGGGCGTGGCTTGGTGGTGGGGATGATGTGACTGGGTGGGTGTGGCCAATTCTTTTTTTTTTTAATTTTAAAACCATTTTTTCTACAACCTCTTCGGTGAAGAGGTGGAAAAAAATGCTTTCAAAAGGCTCTGACGATCCCAGCTGAGTTGCCTGATCGGCAGAGGCTTTTTTTCTTTTAAATGCCTCTGACAATCAGACAACTCAACTTGGATCATCAGAGGCTTTTAAAAGAAAAAAAGCCTCTGCCAATCAGGCAACTCAGCTTGGATCGTCAGAGGCATTTAAAAGAAAAAGGTTTTTTTTTTTCTTTTAAATGCCTCTGACGATCCAAGCTGAGTTGCTAATCGGCAGAGGCTTTTTTTCTTTTAAAAGCCTTTGACGATCCCAGCTGAGCCATGCAATCATCAGAGACTTTTTTTTTTACTTTTAAAAGCATTTTTTTGGCCGAAGAGGTTGTTTTAAAAGTAAAAAAAAAAAAAGCCTCTGATTAGTGTGCGGCTCAGCTGGGCATGGTGGGGGGGGAGGAATTTTTGCTACCGGTTTTCCGAACTACCCGCCTCCATCGCTATCGGATCGGGTGATCCGGTCTGAACCAGGAGCATTTCAACCCTGCTCCATGCACCCAAATTCATTCGGTCTTGCCAAGATTCAGCCAAAACTGATTGTCTCCCATCCAACCCCCCACAACCTCCAGCATCACGAGAGGGCAGCAATAGCTGCACTTGGGTCACCAGGGATAGAGATATAGAGCTGAATACGATAAGCATACTGGTGATGCCCATGGTGACAGATGATCTCACCTAGAAGCTTCATGTAGATGTTAAAAAGGAGTGGAGAGAGTACCAAGTCCTGAAGCATTCCACAAGAGAGTGGCTTTGGGCTAGATCTCTCACTTCCTATTAACATTGAATGGAACCAGCCTTGGAGAAAGGAACTGAACCAGCACAAGACTGTGCCACCCAGTCCCAGTACCCATAGCTGGCCCAAAAGGATACCTTGGTCAATGGTATCGAAGGCCGCTGAAAGATCAAATGTAGCAAGGATGGTTGCACTACCCCCATCCTGCTCTCACCAGAAATCAACAGGTGAAACCAATGCTGTTTCCATAACTAGGCCTAAATCCTACATTTCATCCAGGACCCTCTAAAACTGCCAAGCAACTACCTTTTTCACCACCTTCCTTAAAAAAGAAAGATGAGAAACAGGGCAAGATTGTTGCTGATCCCGACGACGAGGAGGCTGGTGTGGTGCTGTGCCAGCAGCCTGTGCAGCCAGTGCTCGAGTCGGACAACGAGGAGGCTGAAGAAGATGTGGTGCCAGAGGCAGAGATCCAGTCAGGGCCTTCAGAACCTCCAGAGGCTCTTTTAATTGAAAAGGATGAAGAGGAGGAGCCTCTTCTCAATGCATGGGCACACAGAGCTGCCAAAAGGCAGGAGTGGTTCCTCAGGAGGAGGTCTCCTCAAGAGTAAGGCTTGGGGCTAATTGGCCACTCCCTTAGCCTATTTAAGAAAGTACGCAGCTTGCAACAAGCTGCAGGAAACAACTTTAGTTCGCTAATCATCGCATTGGGATGTCTCTGCAAACTTGCTTCCGGGCTTTCTGCCAACTCCAGTAAGACTCTGACTATCTTATCTGTGGAATTCTGGCAGGCTGTTAAGAACGTTTATTAACAGCCGGCATTTGCTAAAACTGCGTTATTTGAGTAAACTAAGTTTTGTTCAGAGTTTGTGTTGCTATATTCTTTGGGATCCATAGCTGGGGCAGAACATATAGTGACAAAATAATCACTGCCTGAACCCACCTGCTAGTCACCTTCCTGGAGGCTTCCACCATCCACAAGGGGTAAAGATCTAACTGACACATGGTAGCATTGATAGCATCAAGGACCAATATTCCAGCACTGTGTAGGGGGAGGTTATTGGGAGCGCCATATCAGCTGTCCGCTCCCATCCACCATCTTCCATGTGATCTTTGTTTATTTTCCCAATATAATCCAAAATGTTCAAAGAAGACGCTCTTAGTCTGAATCTATTCCCAATAAAATTAAGGTTAACACATGGAAAACAAAAATAGGAGAATTAATATTATCCACCACTTCTACTACTGAGTGTAACTACATTCAGTCCTTTTCAACCAGACTATAACCTATACATTTGGCCTTGCTCTCATTGCAAATTTTTCTTCTGCCCACTGTTCATCCAGAACAAAATCATCTTTGAATGAAGTTTAAAGGGCTCATTTTAATTGAGTCTAATTTTCCGATGAGGATCAGGGTATTTTGTTCCTATTTAAAGTGGACAAGCCATGCTCCAACCCACAGATACATTGTAGAATATAATGAAAGAAGATTATTGAAAGATCATCTTTGGTCTATTTGTTATCTTTTACAATCATCAAGAACACCGATGTCATTTTGCTTCAGAAATTGAATTGTCATGGTTTGGAGTCTTCTATTCTTACTGAGAACATTAAATATATATATATCTTGGAAAGCAAAGATCTCAATATCTCAAAGCATGTGAACCTGCGTAAGAAACCTGCTAGTGTTATGGTTGGAATGGTCATCATCATCATCATCATTTTTGACATTATCTATTCACTGCAGGATGGAGGCCTCTTCCACATGTTTCCAACCTATATAGCCCTGAACTTTCTTTTGCCAATTGGGCCTACAATACTTGCTGATATCGTCAATCCATCTTGCATTACGTCTCTTATGTGTAAATGTACATCTGTAAATATGCATGCATTTAAGTGCCAGCTGTCATTTTTCCCAGACCTCCAGGTTTGCCTCTGTATTCTCTTTTATCATTTTTATTTTTATTATATAAAATACAAAAAGAAAAAAAAATAGGAAATTAAGGGAGGAAAAGAGAACGAGGAAAAGTGGGTCTGAAATACAAGAGGGAAGAGAAAAAGAAAGAAAAGGGGGCATTGACTTTCAATTCACAGTACAAGATAAACACACTCCAACCTCAACTTTTTGCTTTTGCACATCAGTATATGACTAGCCATTTCTATAACAACAAATCTTTCTAATCAACAAAACCAAGATCAAAGTTTCATTTTTTTTCTTCACAAGCACAAATTCCAGAAGTGATATCCAAATAAGAACATATTTTCCTCTTTAAATAAAATAATCAATTTAACAATTCCTGCTTTATCTTCCTTGCTATGGAAATAATGCGTATTTTTATTTATACCCGGTAATCTTTGTGAACTGTCACCATTTTTATTTACAAAATTTATTGTATTCTTCCAAATTCTTTGGCCTAAAAAGGGGGGACGGACCCTTTTCTTGTACTAAACTTTTTTTAAAAAAAATCAAAACTTTGTAATACCTCTTATTCTTTGACTTTAACATACAAGCTTTACACTTCAATATTGAATTCAGCTCCCTCCCTCCAAACTATCCTTATAGAATAATTATTATTTTTTCTTTTATAAACATCCTTTTTAACAGTTTTTCTTTAAACTGGTATGTTTTCTTTAACTTTCTCTTAATACAGGTACTCTCAAATACATTTTCAATAGCTTTTGCCTAGTTTAAGAGTTACTTAAGCATTATATATATGTAAAAAAAATACATTTTCAAATTTCAGGTTAAACCTTTCTTTCAATTTGCACATATCAAGCAGAGAAAAATGCATCCTGATTCCAGTTAACTCATTAAGTTTAAATCACTCTTTCCAGCTTATCTTCATGGAGTAAAATCATTTTCTTCTCTGGAAGTATCAAAGACTTTTAATCCTTTCATTTTATCACGAGATCCTCAACTTTGTTAATGTCCTTAAAGAGAAAGTCCCAAATTTGTCTTTTTTCTCAACGCTCTTCTTTCAGTTTCAGATTTGCTGCTGTATTCTCAAAGATGCTCAATTCTATTCCTGCTCTTTCTTGAGATAGTTCAGTCAGAGTGTTTATATTTCCATCAAATACTGTAATTGCATGAACTGAATGAGATACAACTAGAAAAATCTGGGCAACATATATCCTATCTCAACACAAAACAAAACAAAACAAAACACCCTTATATGTGATCTTTAGAACCTCTTTAAACATTGTTTCTGAATTGCCACGGAAGGAAAATGGGACACGGTCATATTAACTGCATTAAATTACCTTGCTGCATTAATTTCCATATTAGTTCCATACACCCCTTGCCCCCCCATGTCTTTATTCTCATTCTGAACATGGGTCTTCAGCTTCTGGAGCAGTAGCATTTTGTGTAGACATCTTACCAAGAGAAGAAAGTTTACAGAGACACCCATCACTCCATTGCTAATTCTGCATCTTTCATTGCCCATAACATCCCAATATTTGGATAAAACCACTTCCTATCACACCTTCTTCCACTATTGGCTGGGGGGATTGCAATTGGCATCTCCAATCACTTCTGATTTCATACCAATACTGTGAAAGCTATACTGCTGTCATGCTGAATTGCCCATTACAGATAGCCCTAGTGTAGTGATCACAATGGGGATTGGAAAATCAGTTGTTAAGGACAGTGGTTGCTAAGTGAAAAAGCAACTATACTTATCATCTTACTTCAGCTTTCTGTTGCTTTACCGGCCTGCTAAGGTTATAAATACAAAAATTGGTCGAAAAGTTACTTTTTAATCAACTTTAAGATTGCGAACAGTCGCTAATCAAGGCAGTTGCTAAACAAGAACTACCTGTATATCTCTTTAAGCCTGAGGCTATAAATTTTCTAGGATTTCAGCTCCATCAAATTATATTGAAATCTCAGCTTCCTCTGTTCTGTATAGAAGATGGTACCCCATAACACCCTTTTATTTTATTTTTTCATTTATTACTTAAGAAGTATTTGATTACATCCCTTCCTCACTCGTGGATGGAGATACCCCAAGACTATGCCATGTGCTTCTGACTGACTGTTCCATTTTTAGACAGACTGAATCTGCTGGCCAACGTTGGCTATTCTATTTCGTCAAGTATGGCCCAATGGTGGGTTGCTCCTGGTTCTGTTCGGTTCTTTAGAACCGGTAGTAAAAGCAGAGGGAGGCTCCACCCACCCGCCCGGACGTCATAATTCTGCATGCGCAGAAGCAAATGCGTGTGTGCTCCCGTTGTGAACCGGTAGTAAAGGTAAGTAGAACCCACCCCTGGTATAGCCCCAATTATCATTATTACCTTTTTCCTTTATGAATTATGGTTGGCCATTCCATGCTTTTAGAAACTTTTCCACCCATTACAATTCCTGCAAGGAAATGCTTGGATTGTGTAAACCATTTTCCCTCAATAAAGTCATCAAATCTGGAAGCTAGAAATGTGAGCACAAGGGCCCATGCAAACAAACACAGCCATGTTTTCATGAAGTTCTCTGCAGAGGTTTAGCTATGAGGCAGTGGTGGGTTTCAAATTTTTTTACTACTGGTTCTGTGGGTGTGGCTTGGTGGCCATGGCATGGCATGGCATGGTGGGCGTGGCTTGGTGGGCATGGCAGGAAAAGGATACTGTAAAATCTCCGTTCCCACCCCACTCCAGGGGAAGGATACTGCAAAATCCCCATTTCCTCCTGATCAACTGGGACTCGGGAGGCAGAAAATAGATGGGGGCGGGGCCAGTCAGAATTTTTACTACCAGTTCTCCGAACTACTCAAAATTTCCATTACCGGTTCTCCAGAACTGATCAGAACCTGCTGAAACCCACCTCTGCTATGAGGTTGGTTTTAATTTCTCTACTATACATTTCCATAATTATTAGTTAATTATTAGTTAATTTATATTCTTCCTCAGTGTTGAAGAAAATAGTGATATTAACATTACTATTTTTATTTGAGGCATGCAGCTATCCCAGATCTTTATGAATGCCAACCTGTGACTGCAGGAACATAATGCTCTAAACTTTATCTGACCGCCATAAAAATAACATTGGTAGAGAGAAGAGGCAGCCCCCAACTAAAACAAATAAAGCAAGGCTATAAAAACTTTGCAAGTCAGAGCATATCATTTTGCAGACCTCTGCAGTGATGAAAGGTCTGTGGTTTGCCTTCCTTTGCCTGTTTGCTCAAGCAAGTAAAGCCAAAGTATACTCCAAGTGTGAACTGTTTACAGAATTGAAGAAACATGGATTGGAGGATTACCATAAAATTGGCCTAGGTCACTGTAAGTTTTCTTCTTTGTGTGCATCACTTCTTTCCCTGTTGGAGGCTTTAACTTCAATATTTATTTATTTATTTATTTATTTATTTATTTATTTATTTATTTGTCATATTTCTATGCCGCCCACTCTCCAAGGACTCTGGGTGGCTTACACCAAAGACAGTATACTAAATAGCATATTGCCCCCGACAATCTGGGTCCTTATTTTACCTACCTCGGAAGGATGGAAGGCTGAGTCAACCTTCAGCCGGTGAGATTTGATCCGCTGATCTGCTGAACTAGCAGTCAGCTGAAGTAGCTGCAGTACTGCACTCTAACTACTGCGCCACCTCGGCTCATCTGACTATGACTGTATATCCTTTCAGTTCTATTCTGGAGGAAGTTTCTTTTTTCTTTAATGTCTAGATTTTTAAAAGGACATTCATATTAAGGTCGAAAGTTAAGTAATATGAGTATGCAAGTTCCAGTGTTTAAGCAAAATTATCTGTGGGGCAGCGGGAGGAGGTTTATCCATAACTATCTCCCACCCCCTTATACATGCATCATGCACCTGAGACATTAAAAATGAGTGGGTTTCAATTGCATTGTCACAAACACTCCTACCTCAAAGTTTTCCTTTGACAGTGAATCAATTATTCATGTTTAATTGCTATGTTTTCCTCCCAGGGTTATGTTTGATCCTATTTAGCAGCGGGTTCAACACTGAACATTATATCTATACCGAAGGACAGCCATATTATGGTTTATTTCACCTGAGTGGCCTACTATGGTGCGCAGACGGAAGACATAACAGCCAGAACATTTGCCGAGTAGATTGTGAGAGTGAGTGATTTCTTTGTACTTTTGCATTAATTGACACCAGCAACCTGGGTTCCAGTATCAGATGAATCAAAGTAAAAATTACCCTGGAAATAAAGCTCTATGCCCTTCGAACTTTCTTTTATTAAGCTATATAATGATCTGTACCAGTGGTGAAATCTGGACGGATCTATCCGGCTCGTGTGAGCCAGTAGGGCCGGCAGCAGGAGGCTCCGCCCACCCGTCGGGACATCATCCCGTCCCATTTTTTACCTTCTGTGCATGTGCAGAAGAGGTGCGTGTGCTCACATTTCCGATCCGGTAGCGAAGGTAAGTGCATTTTACCCTTGATCGGTACACAACAATCTAAGGTGATCTTCCAAAGATCCCATTCCCAGGTTGATGTATTTTGGACATCCCTAATAAATAAAAATATGAGAGCCTGTGAGGGATAGTGACTGAAATGGCAGACTGGCTCACATTAACACAGATAACAATATCACAATTAAGACCTCCTTGAATGAGCACACTGGAAACTACTTGCCATGAAACTCTAAATCTCTTGCAAGATCATCTTAAGCCTTAGAGCCATGCTGGCGAATCTATGGCACAGCTCCAGCGTGCATGCACGCACCGGCCATCTGATTTTCGGGCCCACCGGAAGTTGGGAAATGGGCCGTTTCTGGCCTCCAGGGGGGTGGGGGAAAGCCGTTTTCATCCTCCTCAGGCTCCTAGAAAGCCTGGGGAGCCTGGAGAGGGTGAAAAATGGGCCTACCTGGCCCACCGTGCCATTGTGTGCCAAGAGCGGGGTGGTTGCACGCACATGCACGGGGGGGGCGGGACGCATTGAATTATGGGTGTGGGCACGCGTGAGAGAAACCCCCCCACGTGCGCTCACCCCGCTTTTGGCACACGACAGCAAAAAGGTTAGCCGTGATTCCACCATGTCTTAGAGAATCTCTCTGCCTTAGAGATTCCACCATCACTGGAAAGCCAAAGCTCAGCATTTGAAAGAAAGACTATTGGTGTTCCGGTGAATGGTTCACTACTTAAAATCCCAGTTTTTTCATGGGAAGAACTTTGATTTCATTGAAAGCTTTCCTTCTCTTCCTCCACAGATTTCCTTGATGATGATCTTGAAGATGACATTAAATGTGCTAAGATAGTTGCCAGGACTAGCAAAGGGATGTTGTTTTGGTAAGTAGCATCTACTTCGTTAATTCTAGGAAAGAAAGAAAAAGTGTTAGAAAGTATTATTTCATCTTACAAAACCTTAGTAGAAGTCCCTTATTATTAGGGGGTACTAGTATCTTTGTGTATGAAATACAACTCTTGAGTCTTCTGTATTTTGCTGTGGGCCATTCTTGTTTTGAAAATAAGTTGGGGGAAAGAAATAGAAGAATGCAGTGGTGGAGGCTACTAGATAACAGGGATATGATGAGCCAGTTTGGTCTAGTGGTTAAGGTACTGGCCTAAGAACCTTAGGCTGTGATTTCCAGTCCCACTTTAGGCCTAAAAAACCAGTTGGAGGACTTTCAGCCAGTCACTCACTCTCTCAGTCCAACCCACTACACAGGGTTGTTGCTGTGGGGAAAACAGGAAGAAGTAGTAGTATTAGGTATGTTCACTGCCTTATTTATAAGCAATAATAAAGGTGGGATTTTAAAAAATCAAATAAATAAATAAAATACGCAAGATTTCTCACTTTGGGAATGTAACATTCTAGAGAACTCTGGAATGTTCCATTTCCCTCCCCCCTCCCCCCCCCCCCGCACCAGACCTTGTTAAACTTCAATTTCTGACCATGCCATTCCAGGGTCAGATTGGCGTTTTCTAGAAAGTCTCACTTTGCTTCCAGGCCAGATCAGAAGAGAACACTTCAAATTACTTCTGCTTTAGTGGATTAATTGGAGTGCGATGGCTGATGTGATTGGAGGTTAGCAAGCCCGCATTTGAAACCTGAGTGCTGCTGCGTGGCGGGGTAAACTCTCTTCATTTGCTCCAGCTCCTTGACTGGGACATGAAAGGCGCCTCTACAGGCATCCTCCCAGCAATGGTGATGTCACCAGCTGATCCTTTCAATCCAGAAATGCCTCAAGCAGAGCCTCCAACATGAAGCGATGGAGTGGATTTATTTCCAAAATATGCCAACCCACCCCCAGGATGACAGAGGAAATGGAATGTACATTCCAAATTTGTACAGAATATTCTGTTCCAAGATTAATGAATTTTGCTCCTCAATAGAACTTCGATGAAATGTGAGGTCCACTATGGGATAGTTAAAAGCACTGAAGTAAGAATCAGGAGATCCAGAATTTAAGTCTTTTCTTAGCCATGGGAGTTAATTGTGTGACTTTGCTTCCCCAACAATGAACACTCTAAAACAGCCCAAACTATTTACAGGATTGCTATAAGGAGACCAATAACAGAAAGGAGCACTATGCAACCTGAAGCTTTTGGAGAAAAGATTGGATATAAATCTAAATAAACAAATAAGTCCCCAATAATGCAAAATAATGAAAAAGCAAAGCCATTTCCAATCTATATATTAAGGTCTGGTCCAAACAATTGCCCTACCCATGCAGATTTTTGTCATTCCCTCACAATATTGAGCATTTTGACCTAAGAGTCTTCTTTTATATTTCTGTTGTTCCTTGCACTGGCTCTGAAAGGGAATTGTTTGCACACAGTAGGTGCAATACAAAAGCACATTTTGGGATGTACTTGTTGAATCAAAATCCATTGCTCCATCTTTTTAAAACAATGACATCTGTACTTAACCTGTTCTGCTCTCCTCCCCTATTTCTTTAGGATACGCTTCTACGAATACTGCACTCATCCTGTGCCCGAAATATTACTTTGGGAATGTGTATGAAATACAAGAATCGATGCGGCTTTTTATTTCCTTTCTGCTTTTGGATGACTCTGTCCAGTCCAAACAGCTTCTGGAACGACTGTACCTGTTGCCTGGAAACCGGCTTCCCATCAGAATCTCGGTCAGTCAGAATCACAAGTTGCTTGCCTTCTAAACCAAGGAGGAAAATCTAACCCATTTTCAGGAAACCATTTTTGTAACCCTCAAATTTTATGAGTTTTGGAATAGTATGTTAGATCCATCCTCTGAACTCTTAAGAACAAAATTAAAATAAATAATATAAAATCTACTTAAAAGTACATGAAACAGCCAACTGATAGGAATATTTATGTTTCCATTGTATGACTTGCAAATACTGTATACAAAATGGAAGGACAAAGTACAAAAACAATATTGTTTAAATGTTGACATATCCTATACTTCGGATGCAAAATCAGAATAGGTTACAACTTTTAAAATTCACCTCTGTTTCTTTCAATCAGTCACATATCTGGTCAATTACTGAATTGAATGCTAGAGGTCTTGCTGTCGTGTCTTGGACCATAAACCCCTTTTATGATCACTTGGTAGGAGGATTCCTCTTTGGCTAAACTTGTGCTCATCAACCATCTGTCTGCAGTTGCATCCTTGAGGTTCTTGTATGCCAGTACTAGAAAATATATCTACACACAGAGAGACACCCAAGATCGTAATATCTATCCCTGTGCATAACAAACAAAACTTGACCAGAGTTTATAATCAGTACCTTAAGTATTATACATTATGCCACGTATAATATTTTAAAAATAGTAGAAAAATGTATTCCGCATCTGGTAAAAAGCAGAGCAGGGAAGCAACCGCACTTTATGGGACAAGATATTTCATAAATTGGACTCAGTTGCTAGAAAGATGCTCTTCTTGGGCCTTTCAGGATCCTTCCACCTAAACGAGATGCAAAGGAAGATCTCCTTTTGATCTTACAGAGCAAGTAAATGCAATGAAAGAACTGGTTCATAAATGGGAATGGGGTGAGGAGGAAGAGGTTGGGTCTGTACCAGGGCTAGGTTTCACTTACCTTTGCTACCGGTTTGCTCACACGCGTGTCACTTCTGCACCTGCACAAAGCGTATTTGATGACGTCCGGGTGGGTGGGCAGAGCCTCCCACTACAGCTGCTATCAATTTGCCTGAACCAGGGTGAACCGGTAGCAACCCACCACTGGTCTGTACTAACACGACTGCTCTAATGAAGTAGGATCCTGCTGCCAGCTCTGCTCCAGCAGCCCAGCTCTTTGGGACTGTAGGGATTTTACTCCCCCATCTTTACAGTCTTGGTACCGTATGTATTTTTTTAATTAAGGATTTTGATTATAATAGTAAAAACTACTGCAAATTAAACTTAAAGAAAGACAATGAAATAAAAAGAATAAAAAGCCCAAAAAAAGAAAAAGAGAAAGAGAAAAGAAAGAATATGATAAAAAGAACAGAAATATATAAAGGAGCAACTTCCAGCCTTCATTACAAGCATAGACAAATATACTAATTTTTCACACCCTATAAAGTCACAAACAAATATCTCTTCATCCCATATTTCCTTTCTCTACATTTTTTAGTGGTGCAGTTGACATTGTTTTGTTTTATTTTGTTTTTTTAATTCATATTATCTGGGTCTTTGGTCCTGGATTATGACTTGCCTTGTGGACTTCTGCATTAGTAAGATGTTGGAGAATACGTATACATCCATTGTTTTGGGCTTCCCACATTTTTTCCATGACAGGAGAGAGTCCTGCATGGAGATCAGCTGGGAATGGAATGTGCTGCACTATAAGAAATGTGGCTTGGCCGTGAGGGGGTATCATTGTTACATGTAAATGCCTAACTTTATATGTGCATGGTATGGCATGGGTTAACTCCACCTTTCTCACCTGGCCCTTCCCTTGACCCCTCCTTCCCTTGACCCCGCCTCCTTGGTATATAAGTCCATGTCCAGGGACTGATTGCTGTATTCCTGATGTTCACCTGAAAGAGAAGGGCAAAGACCAAATAAATGCCTTTGAATAAAAGTCACTTCGTATTTGTAGTTATTGGGCAAGATCCTTGGAAATAATTAACAATATGGTAGCAGAGGATGGTTGTGCCCAATAACATAAGAATAATAATAGAAACACAGTTCATCCTGAGATGGAAGACAGAATGAACACAAGGTCTATCACCAAACTGATGGCAGAGCTACAGGAATCCGAAGGCGCAACAGCAAGAATTCCAACAGCCATGAATGAAAAAGACCTGAACCAGCCAAACAGGAGCGAGAAGCCACGAGGAGATGCAGCCAGGTACGAAAGGGAGGAATCGCCCGAGAGAAATGAGCTGAGAGAGATCATACAGAGAATGATGGAGGCCTCCATCAGCAAAAGAGAACTCATCGCAAAACTCCGGGACCTACTAGATGACCACGGAGCAGCGATGAGCACCCAAGAGCAAGACCACGAGACTGCCAGCCCGGTAAGGGAAAGACGCTCCCTAGCAGAAACCCAGAACTTAAACAGCTCCAGTTTCATCAGGGCCATACATTGCGAAACCACTGAACAAGTCGCAGATATCCTGACAAAACCATTGCATAACAAACAACATGCTTATCTGACTTCAAAACTAAGAGTGGTCATGCAATGTACAGGATCATCTCCAAACATTAGACATTTAGAGGGGGATTTGTTACATGTAAATGCCTAACTTTATATGTGCATGGTATGGCATGAGTTAACTCCACCTTTTCCACCTGGCCCTTCCCTTGACCCCTCCTTCCCTTGACCCCGCCTCCTTGGTATATAAATCCATGTCCAGGGACTGATTGCTGTATTCCTGATGTTCACCTGAAAGAGAAGGGCAAAGACCAAATAAATGCCTTTGAATAAAAGTCATTTCGTATTTGTAGTTATTGGGCAAGATCCTTGGAAATAATTAACAATCATACAAATTTCTGCTATGAAACACCATATTAAAATGATGAACAGCAGCTACTGGACAAGCATGGTAAATTACATTCCTTAACCTTCAAGAAAGAGTCATCCTTCGCTATATCCAAATTAAAATAGTGGTTTCCCTCTTATTCCAACACTGACCAAGGGCAACTTCCAGCTGTATAAAATCAGGCTTTGTCACCCATTGTGTTGGAAGGATAGTGGGTGACTGTACAGACAAAAACAGAGGAAGTAAAGGCAGAATGGAGAGAGCAAGTTTCTTGACTGTTTTTTTTATTACATGGAGTAATAGAATTCAATTCAACATTCAATTCAACAATGGGCAAAGGCCCCAAGACCTTATTTAGAAGAATGTTTATAGTAAACATAGTACAGTTTACATGAATAAACTGGTGAACTGTAGTTGCAGAGGTGAAATGTAGCCAGCTCCATCGGCTCGCACAGGCCGGTAGCGCCGGCAGCATGAGATTCGGCAAGCCAATAGCGCCAGTGGCAGGAGGTTCCACCCACATCGTCACATCGTGGTTTTAACCCGCTGCACATGCGCAGAGGGTCATAACCGTGACATGATGGTGGCGCGCGCACTTTCGAACCAGTAGGGAAGCTGGCTGCATTTCACCCCTGTGTAGTTGTATGTGTCAAAACATAATTGTTTGAACTAGTAAAGGCAATTATTTATAATCAAGAGTTTCAGATTTGTGGTACACCCCTGATTTATGAAGAACTATTTTTGAACTTTCAGAACATACAGCATCTGTTAAGATCACTGCAAATGGTAAACACAAGTCTCATTAATCAACTTTACTGAAAAACAACTACTTGTATCTGACATATAACTATTGTTACATAACATATGCAATTTGAGGACAATTGGACCAATGCTCACAGCTATTTCCTCTGTGTGTGTTCAGATCAACCATTCAAGACCAAATCTTTGACTGATCTGTTGAACTAAATAGAATGTTAGCCAGAGTCTTCTAACCATAGCATTTGCCTATATTGAAAACCCCACTCAGTTAGTGGATTTTTCTGCTTTCATAATTTGAAGATTCGCAATGCAAAGTGAAACAAATAAATTATAGGGTCTGTGTCACCATACCTCTGGGGTTCTGATTTTTTTTAATGTTTAAAAAAGCAAACCCTACTTAGTGCATTCTGTTTTCTTGCTGTTCAACAAAAAAGCATTTGAAGCGGCTAGCAAAACCAATTTTAAAATGACAAAAACCCATTTTGTTGTTAAAAAACTCAATCAAGATGCAGCTTTGACTCCCTCCTATCATTTGCTTGTTTAATTGTTATTCATTTATTCTATTTCTAAGGCTGTCCAATTGCCACACCATCCAGGATAGCTTACAAAAGACAGGTGTGGTAAAGGAGAAGGCCTGCTTTCCTCTCTCCCATAAGACAGCATTGTCTTATTGATGAAATCCAGAGCATGCCAATTCTGTCACATCTTCTAGCAGAAATAATTGGAGACAGGCATCCCACAATCACCCAGGTACCCTGAGCCATGAAACCTTTAAACATAACAAGTTTGTTTGTTTGTTTAGCATATGGCATTTACAGAAGACATGCAACACTAATAAAATTAATTATACATACAAACACAAATATAAATTTAAATAAAATATCAGCAAATAGATGTAATAGGTAAGCAATACAATATGCGAGATAAAGTATTAAATTAAGATAAAACCATAATAAAATCACCAGAGTATGGTTCCAAAGAATTGCAATAGGATAGATGTTTTAATTTGATATCTAAAGATATTAACCCATCTAACTGCTTCTGGTATGGCTGCAATGAGATCATCCCAGGTGCCTTGGAATTAGATGGCAATCAACACCTTGAATTGCACAGGGGCGCCAACTACAAACTGATACAGTTCACAAAAAAGCGGTGTCACATACAGAATCCCTAGTTGCACCCATAATTTCTACAGTCCCATTCTGAATCAGCTGTAGCTTTGAAGAGGTCTTCAAGGGTAGCCCCACATAGAGCACATTGAAGTAGTTCCAGGTATTGCCAAGGTCTGGAGTGGGGGATGGCCAATTTATTATCTTGCAATCACTCAGATTCTTGGATATTCCATCCTTAATCCATCCATGTTATTCTTCTCCCATTCTGTTCGTTCACTCTCCCCAATCACCCATCTACCTGCATACATACACATACATATACTTGCTTCCCACAGCCCTCCCTTACCATTTCTTGCTCTTTCCTTTCACCTTTCCTTCACCAAGCCACAGCATAGGAACATTTTTTTTCCTTCCTACTTTTGCAAGAGCTTGGATAGGCTACAAAAGTCCTCCAGCAGAAGGGTGCTGCTGATATATTGGTGCACTTTTGATACTTCTCTTATGCCAATATGCTACTAAATACAAATTGTAACGGAAAGGATAATCCTGTGTCAAAGGAAAAATCTGATGAATTTCAGCTCATTGTGTTTCATTAATGCCACCAAATCTAGGTTGGGTTATGCAACACATTATGGTGAAATGCCTCTTGAGCTAGTAAGACACCAGGTGGCACTGTTAGACATAGAGAAACAAGGACTTGATTGAAGTAATCTATTTTACTGTTTCCTAAAGGTAAAGGTTCTCCTCGCACATATGTGCTAGTCGTTCCTGACTCTAGGGGGCGGTGCTCAACTCCGTTTCAAAGTCGAAGAGCCAGCGCTGTCCAAAGATGTCTCCATGGTCATGTGGCTGGCATGATTAAATGGCAAAGGCGCATGGAATACTGTTACCTTCCCACCAAAGGTGGTCCCTATTTTTCTACTTGCATCTTTTACATGCTTTCAAACTGCTAGGTTGGCAGAAGCTGGGACAAGTAATGGGAGCTCACCCTGTTACATGGCACTAGGTATTCAAACCGCTGAGCTGCCGACCTTTCAATCGACAAGCTCAGTATCTTAGACACTGAGCCATCGGGTACCTACTGTTTCCTACCTAGACCATATTCTTTCAGTATGCTGGGTCTTGCTTTTTTCCCCCAAGTTTGTTTTGCTCATCTAAACTAGCTTTTACCAACATACTGAGGCACTTTCAGATCAATCTCAGTCTTGTCAAGTAAAATCTGTTCCTCTTCTATAATGTCTTTTAAACGATCTATCTATAGAGGCTAACACTTAAAATCAATAATATGTCCATTGTCCAAAAATATCATTCAATATGTTCAATATTTAAATATTTTGGTTCATTCTGTATTTGTACTTCAATTTTCAATATTCTTTAATTGTAATTTTTTTTTCTAGTTCCTTCTGGTATCAAACTTTAAAGTCTTATTATATTTTTTAAAAAGAATTCCAAACAAAAGCATTTTCCCACAGGAAAGATTTTATAATTAATTCCAAAATCTTATTTCAAATTTATCTATCCCTTTAGCTCATTTGTGGCTTTTGTGAGACTAGGCTGAAGTTGCCATACCTAAAGATCAAGCAGGCATGTAGGCAGGGTGGATAGCAAGGAATCTTGTCTAAAAGATCCCTTTAGGCAAGGAAGTAGTTAAGAAAGAACCAAGTCATTAAGGAAACAAAGGGGAAAACATCATCTGAAGATGGCAAAGGAAATTAGGCCTGAGCACATAGAAAATGACTCCTAAATCCCTATCCATTGTTGGAAGACATATCCATCTGGTTCAGTTACAAGCAGGGATAAAGACACTGGAAACATGGAGGCTGATTGGAAAGATGGTTTAACATCAAAACCAATCAAGTTGCAGGAGCTTCAAAGGGGAATTAAGCATAAAAGGCTCAGACTAACACTCCCAAGGTACTTCTGAGCCAGGAACACTCAATCTGTGTCACTTTTTGCTTCTTGCCTTCCTACTTTAAAAGAATTCCACTTTCTGGCAGCTGGCTTCTGCATCCATTTCTTCTCAGCATCTGTGGTGTGTCCCAGCTGGGAACAAACTGGGGAAATTTCTTCCTGCAGCTGTCACTTTTTACAAATTAAATTACCGTAGCCATCATCTTCAAACTGAAATGTACAGGTGCTTTAAAACTGGATCCATATTTACAGTTGTAATTGCAGTTATTTTTGCAGATATAATTTTGGCTAAAAAAGTATAATACCAGCCAGAAGTTAGAGCATCAATCTGTTGTTTACCAGAAATACACAACCTCCCTAACACCTCTTTCAGGGGTATTCATAGGTGTTTGTATGTTATGTGTGTTTGTGTGTGTAAAAAAGAAGTCCAAATTGTGGCTACCACCATGCAATTGTAATCCTACACTTTTCATGTGTCCCAGCACATACATGAAAGAGGTAGAAATTCAATTGGATGGTGGTTCTGCCATCTTGACTTGTTTTATTTTTCCCCCACCCCTTCCCCATCACCTCTGATCTCTAACTTCTCTTGTGGTTCCAAGACATGTGCCTCCTGCTTGAAATTCTAATAAAGAGTGTTTCCACATATTTCCACTGCTCTGAATCAAATTCACAACCTTATAATCCCCAACTATGTTTGTAAACTGAGACAATCCTTTTGTTGCAATCCATTGTTTCCTAGGCTCAACAGAAAGGTTGTAGATTCTTTTAATTTTATTTTTTTTCCAAAATATTAAAATACAAACTCCAAAAAAGGAAAACAAAGAAAATACAAAAACACAACAAAACTAGACAAAACAAAAAAGCCTGCATAAAAAGAAAAACCGACATATACATAAATTGTCTCCCCTAGTTGAATACTGATGTATTTCAAAAATAAGTTTCCTGCCCTTGTGAAGCAGACACAATTGATGAACTACTACAACTCTGTTTAACCAACCCATTTGATCTGACATCTATTTACTATATAGAAAAAGAAGAAGAAGAAACAGTCAACAGGTAAAGCTAACAGCACCACAATCATTGTCACAGGTTCCTCCAAAGTCAAATAGCCTCAATTGAGTCTTAATAATAAGGCTTTTCCTTAAAATCCTTATTATTATGTAACCAGGATCTTTCCCAACAATTGGATCCCATTCCTCAAAATCATAAGTCTCTGTTGTGGATATCTCCACAGCATTTGTTGTTCAAAACCTTTCCTGTAAGTTAAAATACAATGGCTCTTAACATTTATTTCCATTTGGATATAATAAATCCATTCCCCAATTTCCATCAATTTTCTTTTTTAAAAATCCAGTTTATCAGTTCTGCAAACGTTGAGACTTTAAAATCCATGCCTCTTTCAGCCTTCTCCAACCAGCCTGCAGTTTTCAAATCAGACTCCTTCTCCTTCAAATCTGCCAGCAGCAAATTAAATCCCAGTCCATCCAGTAATATGTTTGATTTAACAGCTATTACTTACTGTAGATCTGAATATCATCTTTAGGTTGATTTAAAACTGTTGTTATTTTATCAAATTTTTAATCTAAATTTTCCATTTGAACTTGTAAGTTGAAAATCATTTTTTCAAAGATTTCCCAAAGAGCTTTGTCCTTAAATTGATGCATTGTTCAAAATTTTAATGTAATCCAAGACTCTTCTGTAGTTGAGCTTTTACAGCCAGTCATAAATTCCTCTCAAGGACAGGGGAAACACCATAACAAAATAACTTCAAAGAACGTTGAAATAAACTTTCCCATTTTTTTTATTATTATTATTGGTTAATCTTTAGTGAGATTCACAGCCTTTGAGGCTGGTTAATAGCTCAGCAGCTCGAGTCCTAACCAAGGACCTAGGAACTGTTAAGGTATTGTCAGAGGATGTAAGCTGTTCCGAGTAAGGTGGTTTTTTGTAGAGTCAAAATGTTCAAGTCTGGCAAATTTAGAATTTCTAAATAGCAGGGTAGCCCTTTGGGTATTGCTCCAAGGGCTCCAATTACAATTGGGACAACACACGATTTCTTTTTCCACAGTCGCTCAACTTCAATATGCAAGTCCCGGTACCTTGTGATTTTTTCTTGCTGTTTATCTTCAATCCATGCATTATTATTATTATTATTATTATTATTATTATTATTATTATTATTTAATCTTTAGTGAGATTCACAGCCTTTGAGGCTGGTTAATAGCTCAGCAGCTCGAGTCCTAACCAAGGACCTAGGAACTGTTAAGGTATCGTTGGAGGATGTAAGCTGTTCCGAGTAAGGTGGTTTTTTGTAGAGTCAAAATGTTCAAGTCTGACAAATTTAGAATTTCTAAATAGCAGGGTAGCCCTTTGGGTATTGCTGCAAGGGCTCCAATTACAATTGGGACAACACACGATTTCTTTTTCCACAGTCGCTCAACTTCAATATGCAAGTCCCGGTACCTTGTGATTTTTTCTTGCTGCTTATCTTCAATCCGTGCATCATCATCACCATCATCATCATCATCATCATCATTATTATTATTATTATTATTATTATTTAATCTTTAGTGAGATTCACAGCCTTTGAAGCTGGTTAATAACTCAGCAGCTCGAGTCCTAACCAAGGACCTAG
Source organism: Pantherophis guttatus (assembly GCF_059756535.1). Taxonomy (NCBI): domain Eukaryota; kingdom Metazoa; phylum Chordata; class Lepidosauria; order Squamata; family Colubridae; genus Pantherophis; species Pantherophis guttatus. The sequence continues at coordinate 122,828,080 of NC_142064.1, read as the reverse complement.
GAACTGTTAAGGTATCGTCGGAGGATGTAAGCTGTTCCGAGTAAGGTGGTTTTTTGTAGAGTCAAAATGTTCAAGTCTGGCAAATTTAGAATTTCTAAATAGCAGGGTAGCCCTTTGGGTATTGCTCCAAGGGCTCCAATTACAATCGGGACAACACACGATTTCTTTTTCCACAGTCGCTCAACTTCAATATGCAAGTCCCGGTACCTTGTGATTTTTTCTTGCTGCTTATCTTCAATCCGTGCATTATTATTATTATTATTATTATTATTATTATTATTATTATTATATAAAAATAAAATAAAATAGGAAATTAAGGGATAGAAAGGGAACAAGGAAAAGAGGGTGTGAAATAAAAGGGGGAAGAGAAAAAGAAAAAAAAGGGAGCAATGACTTCCAACTCTTCCTAGCACAGTACAAGATAAACACACTCTAACCTCAACTTTTTGCTTTTGCACATTAATATATAGCTAGCCATTTCTATAACACCAAATCTTCCTAATCAATAAAACCAATGTCAACGTTTCATTTTTTTCTTCACAAGCACAAATTCCAGAAGTGATATCCAAGTAAGAACATATTTTCCTCTTTAAATAAAGTAATCAAGTTAACCATTCCTGCTTTATCTTCCTTGCTATGGAAATAATGTGTATTTCTATTTATACCCGGTAATCTTTGTGATCTATCACCATTTTTATTTACAAAATTCAAATTCTTTGGCCTTACTGGAAAAAAAAGAGGGGGGTAACCTTTCTTTTCTTTTTCACCCTCTTCTTTCCTTCAAAGTACTAAACTTTTTAAAAACACAAAAGAAGCACTTTTTTAAAAAAATCAAAACTTCCCAATACATCTTATTCTTTGACTTCTTAACATACAGGCTTTAAACTTCAATATTGCATTCAGCTCCCTCCCTCGAAACTACCCTTATAGAATTTTTTTTCTTTTCATAAAAGAAACATTCTTTTTAACATACACAGTATTTCTTTAAACTAATACACCATTTTTTTTAACTTTCTCTTTACAGATACTCTCAAATACATTTTCAATAGCTTTTGCCTAGTTTAAGAATTATTTAAGCATTATATGTATATTTTAAAAACGTTTTAAAATTTTGGGTTAAACCTTTCTTTAAGTTGCACATATCAAGCAGAGAAAAATGCATCCTGATTCCAGTTAACTCATTAAGTTTAAGTCACTTCTTCCAGTTTATCTTCATGGAGTAAAATCTTTTTCTTCTCTGGAAGTATCAAAGGCTTGTAGGCCTTTCTTTTTATCACGAGATCCTCAACCTTGTTAATGTCCTTAAAGAGAACATTCCAATTTTGTCTTTTTTCTCAATGCTCTTCTTTCAGTTGTGTTGAGAGTTTTACATTTGAACCATAGTAATGAGGATGAAAGTGAAAGTTAATATCATGTTCTTCCAAAACTGTGATAAACTCCCCTGCATTTTCAACTACTTATGAAGTTGCCTCAGCAGTTTCTCCACATGGTTGCATCTCAGAAGTACTTTGAGAGGATTTTTTTATGATCAGAGAATAACTGGTCAACAAATCAGCGTATTTTATTTTAGACACCTTTCAAATATATCTCTAATATTTTGCTCCACCATCTTGGCTTCCTCTTTTAGTCAGAATCAAAAGATTTTAGCCATCCACAGCTAAGAAGATCAAGCTACCAGTTGCTACAATAGTAAACTAAAATAAACTAAAAAAATAAGTGGGAAACAAAGAGCCACTTCATCAAAGATTTTTTTTTAAATTAATAAAATGTAAACGCCCTGTAGTGAACTGATACAAATGTAAATTAAATCAGTTCAATTTTGTTACTCAGGAAGTTACCTTCAACTTCCATATAGAGAAAATGAAAGTTATTTACAACAACTAATAAAGCAGAAAAAGAAAACACCAAAAAGCCACTTTAAAATCTAGCAAGTGGATAGAATAAATCAACATTCAACTAATCTATTCACATTTAAAAGGAAAAAGCAAAAGCTGTCATGTGTAAATGCCTCATTCTTAAATGAAAGAAATATATATTCAGGAGTGTCAAGAGTTAACTCATTCTCCTCTTTCTAATGTATTCCTCACTAACCACTCCCCACTTCTAATCCCGCCTCCTTGGTATAAAAGATGATGCACACTCATTCCCTTTGCTTCTTTCTACAATCACTCTGTGAATAAAGAATGCCTTCTGTAAATAAACTATCTTCTGTTTGAATATAAGAAGTCTGAGCTTATTATTGAGTCTGATCCTCGAATTACAGTAACAATCTGGTAGCAGGGGATGGTTGGACTGATTCAATAAGAAATGGAAACAGATCAAGAAATAATCAACGAAACTACAATAAAAATGACAAAAGAACTTGAAAACCTCACTACAGACGACGAAGAGGTAATTGATGAATCCAGCGACCAAGAAGCGAGCAAGACAGAAAACAACACACTCAGATTAAAAATACTAAGGCTGCTGAAAAGCCAAAAGGACGACAAAAATCTCATCGCGAACCTCCAAGACATCATAAAAGATAGTGGAGCAGCGAGAGAAAACTACATCAACACATCAGAACCAAAAGACCACGAAATGGTAAGCAACTTACCCATAGATGAAAATACGACCAAAGAAAAGACTAGCGATCCCGCGCAATAATTTGAACGGCAGCCATCTTGGATTTGTCAGCCCACCAAAATGACTGACCCAGAACCAATCAGAAAGCAGAGTTCAAAATGGCTGGCGCGAAAAACTCTACACAGCAAAAGAAATAAAGAAGAAAAATTCTACTCATCAGAAGAATCAGATACAGACACCGAAGAGACACCAACTGAACTACAAATCGAAACAGCTATGAAAACACTCTTCGCAGCCTTCGGCCCGAATTTAAAAATCTCAAAAGAATCTACGAAAGTACCAAAGACAGTCGATCAAACAACAAAGAAAAGACAAACTGCACGATCCAAAAACGAAGGTACAGAAACGGACACACAAGCGTCCCAGCATCAATTAAAATCCACTCCAATCCGACCGACAAGAACGCTAACGCCTGAACCCAGGGGGTCTTGCAAGTACTCGCCCACACCGCAGACACTTCCGGGAGCCAGAAACCTCAGCCGAGACGACTACGAAGGAAAGAAACTAACTCCGCTGCACACCTGGACACCCAAAGCCGAACCAGAAAGTGAATCTTCAGAGGAAGAGCACTATGAGGGAGCTGCAGCGCCGAGACCCTTCCCCGACAGCTTCAGGAACGAAATGATCTACGCGCATGCGCAAATACGTCCAGACGAACTTAGAGATAATAAAAGACAGAGAGAACCATTCAGACTAGTCGCGAGTATCCCTACACCATTCTGCAATTATCAGCATATACAGGACCATGGACAGCCACCAGCTGTAAGTAATGCAACAAATAACATTGGAAATTTGCCTAGTGATTTTCCCAAATTGAGAATAGATGGTGTTAATTTACAAGAATGGAGTCAGCAACTCCAGGTTGTTTTCTTAAAAGAAAATTTATTGTTTTTCATAACTAACCCTCCTAAAAAACCATGGACACTAAAATTGGACTGCCTATATCACAGAGCATTTTATTTACTAATCTCTAGTATATCACCTGCTATTTATCATAGTATTAAGCATAACTTAACTGTTTCAGAAATAATTCATTGTATGTTTAAACTGTTTCATAGTGAAAGTGTGGCAACCACAACTAGAATGTCTAAAAACTTTTTCTCAGCCAGGATAAAACCTGGGACTACCATAAGTGAACATCTACTATTAGTAAACACAACTAGAGCAGAACTACATTTAAGGGGAGAAATAATATCTGACCAGACAATGAAAAGTGTTATTATTAATTCATTAGACTCATCATGGGACAACTTCATATCACATCTAGATACAATTAACTTAGGCTATCTATCTATAGAGAGTTTATCAAACAGATTAATTGCTGAAGATAATTTGAGAAAAAGTTGTTACAATATACATAAAGAGCATAGACAGATCAAAAGGGTAGTATTTCAAGACAGGCATCAGGACACAATAGAGTGTTATAACTGTGGATCCAAAGAACATTACAGAAGAGACTGTCCAAAACCTCCTAGAGAGAGACAAAGATATGACACAAGAAACAGATATCATGATAGACAATCATCCATTGATAGATATAGACATAGAAATTCACCAAACTTTAGAGAACATAGAGGGGGCAGAGACAACTCAAGGGACAGGAAGTCCGGGTCATTGTACGGAATAGATAAACACACAAAAATCAAAAATCAAGACTCAAAAGATAGTGCTTGGCTCATTGATTCCAGGGCAACAAATCATACAACACATGATAAGAAAATATTATCTTCCTTCGTCGAAGATAAATTTTTAATTAAAGTAGCAAACCAAGAGGAAGTCCAAGTTGTTGGAAGAGGAAATGTAGAATTACCCGGTCTAGGGAAAATAGAGGGGGTACTATTAATACCCAAAATACCTCACAACATTCTCAGTGCAATAAAGTTAAGCAGGGACTCTAACATAAATATAATATTCTCAAAGGGAAAAGTAACACTAGAGAAAAACAAAATAAACATAGATAATATAATTATCAAAGGAGACCTACCATACTTAATTACTGAAGAAAAATGGTTACACAACATAAATTCAAACATAGAATCTAACACTAATGCAGAAACAGAAAATGATATAGATAGTGACAATGAAGAACATGAAACAGAACATGATGATGAAACTGCATCTGACAACAATACACACACAAACAGAAAACCCATAATTGGAAAGCCAATTCATGATGAATGTACACACATATTACATAGAAAATTAGGGCACGCCAGTTTTCCTGTAATACAGAAAATGAGTGAACATGCTGAAGGTGTTAAAATAAAAGACTGTAAAAATTATCTGGAATGTTCAGTATGTAAATCTTCAAAACTGAAAACTAAGCCCAGACCCAAAAAGGCAACAAGGTCATCAAATCATATTTTTAATCTAGTGCATATGGATCTAGTTGGTCCATTAACTCCATCAATTACATACAAAAAACGATATTTTCTCACTATTGTAGACGACTTCAGTCATTATGGCTTTGTCTACACCTTAAGACATAAAGATGAAGCATTTCAAAAATTTAAAGAGTTTCATAAATGTGTAGAGACACAACACCATATACAAATCAAACAAATCATGACAGACAGAGGGTCTGAATTCATGTCAAAAGAATTCTCTCATTGGCTAAAATCAAAGGGAATGTTGCATTTCACCTCTAGTCCTTTCTCTGCCTTTCAAAATGGAGTGGCAGAACGACGAAACTCGACACTACAAACTATGATTAGATGTACATTAGAGGATGCAGAATTAGGCAAGCATTTCTGGTCAGAAGCCCTGTTATATTCCAATTATACACTTAACCGACTTTGGTCTAGCGTCATAAACAAAACACCATATGAATTGATGTATAATAAAAAACCTCAGATAGCCCACATGCATGTATTTGGAGTTACAGCAGATGTACATATACCGAAACAATTAAGGCATAAGGGGGACAAAGTGTCCAGAAGGCTTAGATTCATGGGTTATGAAATAGGTACAAAAGGATATAGATTTATTGACAGTAACAACAAATTCATAATCTCTAGGACCGCTGTATTTCACGAACAAACCAATTGGTCCAAAATACATCTCAATGAAATACTTCCAATAACAAGGCCCAATATTAAAACACAAGGTAAAACAAAACAAGAAGAACAAACTTGTAACACACAAAAGGACAATACCAAAATGTGGATAGGAAATTGTCCCAAAATCAAAATAGATTCATTAACACAAAAGGAGGCAAGATATTTACATGATAATAATGATAGACCAGAAAGAACAGTTAGGTGTAACAGAAATCAAGTACCTGAACGATTTAAGGATTATATAATGCACATACATAATGAAACACCAACACCTAACACTTATGAAGATGTATTAAAACTCCCTTTAGAAGAAAGAAACAAATGGGAATTAACCATGGCCAAAGAAATGGACAGCTTACGAGAACTTAACGTATTCACTCCAGCACCAGTCCCAAAGGATAAAACAGTTATAGGCACTAGATGGATATTTAAGATTAAAAATTTAGAAGAGGGTAACACACTATATAAAGCACGATTAGTAGCACAGGGCTTTGCTCAGAGATACCCTGAGGATTATACCGACACATATTCTCCCACAGTGAGAACAGAAAGTGTTAAGACAGCTTTAGTGATAGCCTCAGCTCTTAACCTTGAAGTTTTTCAGTATGATATACAAACTGCATATCTACATGCCAAACTTGATAAAGAAATTTATGTAAGAGCTCCACACAGCAAATACACAAATAGAAATGACACATGGTTACTGAACAAAAGTTTGTATGGATTAAAGCAATCCGGCAAACGTTGGTATGAATGCTTGGTCAATGTACTCAAGACCATGAACTTCAATGCCACGACAGCAGATAATTGTTTTTTCGTTAGAAGAGAAGGTGAATCATTAGAATTTGTATTAATTTATGTGGATGACATTTTGTATATTGGCAAACATATAGACAAGAGAGACACTTTTGTATCAAAGCTAGGAGAACACTTCTCATTAAAATCATTGGGGAAAGTAAACAAATACCTTGGAGTACACATCAATAAGACCAAGAGAGGGTTTGGCTTATCACAAAAGGATAAAATAATTGAGCTCTTGAGCAAATGTAATATGACTAATGCAAAACCTTGTGACACTCCAATGCAGATTGATTTCATAAAAAACATGAATGAATCATCTCCTGAATTTAATGACAATACGCTTTATAGATCAGTTATCGGTTCTCTTTTGTACATTACTAATTGGACCAGACCTGATATTGCTCTACCCCTTAATTTGTTGTCTAGATATGTCAGTAAACCTCTAATTTACCATTGGGAAGCAGTTAAGAGAGTATTAAGATATTTGAAACACAGTTTAGATTTCTGTTTATTATTAGAATCAAACAATATTAAAGAGCCTATTCTCACTTGTTACGCTGATGCTGACTGGGCAGGTGACACTAAGAGTAGGAAAAGTACTTCCGGTTATGTATTCTTCCTCAACAACTGCCCAGTCTACTGGTGTACTGGGAAACAGAATTTGGTAGCCACTTCAACCACTGAAGCAGAGTATATTTGTCTGTCAAAAGCAGCTAACAATCTCATCTGGTTCAATGATTTATTGACTAATGTTTGGAAGAGCCCATCACAACCCATTACTATATATGAAGATAATAAAGCCGCAATAGAGATATCAAGAGCAGACGCTATTGGACAAAGGTCTAGGCATATAGATATCAAATACAAACATGTAAGACAATTGTCTGAAAATGGGTTCATCAAAGCTATTCATTGTGACACTACAGAACAAATAGCTGATATATTGACTAAACCTTTACAATCCAAACAACATAAATATTTAACCTCAAAATTATGTGTTCAATATTATTCTAATTCTGAATGTAATTATTGTTGTGTGTCAAATCGGCATTTAGAGGGGGATTTGTCATGTGTAAATGCCTCATTCTTAAATGAAAGAAATATATATTCAGGAGTGTCAAGAGTTAACTCATTCTCCTCTTTCTAATGTATTCCTCACTAACCACTCCCCACTTCTAATCCCACCTCCTTGGTATAAAAGATGATGCACACTCATTCCCCTTGCTTCTTTCTACAATCACTCTGTGAATAAAGAATGCCTTCTGTAAATAAACTATCTTCTGTTTGAATATAAGAAGTCTGAGCTTATTATTGAGTCTGATCCTCAAATTACGGTAACAAAAGCAAATATCAAAATGTGCTAAAATCAATGTATGATTAAACAAACTGTAGGAAGTTAGCACCCACCCCTTTCCCAGAAGAATTATATATTTTAGGAAATATTAAAAAGGCAGAATATTATGTTTCCCTGTATGAGAAATGGAGAAGCATGTTTTAAAGACAAAGCAGCTCCCACCTTCCTGCCCCCACACTTTTGTTAATGGGCCAGAGGCAGAAACTCAATCCTTTGTCAAAGGACCATCATCTGCAACACAATAGGACCCATCTAGGACAGAAAGGCTAGGTAAGACCCCCACTCCCCAACTGCTTTCCTGTGAAACAATGCATGTTCTTTATACAAGAAGGGAAAGTCAGTAATGTATTTCATTACATTATTGACTAATTCCCCACAGAACTATGATTCCATTAGATGTGTAATCCTGATAATTAATTTCTTGTTAAAATTCACCTAAAAACAAACAGTTCCTTTCCCTCATAACTAATTCCCTTCTCCCACCCAGACTTCTAAAGCTGTAAGCAAAATTGCATTGATGAGAAAGTGAACATTCAGAGAGAAGAACATGAGGAGACAGGTTTTTAATAATCCCACTTATGCTAATTTAAGAAAAAGAATTTATTGGACAGCCTTTTTTTCCTCAGTAAATACTCCATTTCTCAGAGCAGTGTTTCTCAACCTTGGTGACTTTAAGATAGATGGACTCAACACCCAGAATTCCCCAGCCAGCCATGCTGGGGGTTGAAGTCCATTTTATCTTAAAGTTGCCATGGTTGAGAAATACTACCGTATCTCAGGACATTTTTCTGAAAATGTAGGTCTGTGTTGAAGCTGATTGGATTGCAGCAAAGAAAATTAAATATGTCAGACTTGATCACTTCCCATTTTTCTCATGTTTGCCTTTCTTTGTCCTATTTTTATTCAGAATTGTGGGAAGCCCCCCCCCCCCAAAGAATGAAATGTTTTGGGAAATATTAAGGCAGAATATTATATTTCCCTGAAGGAGAAATGGGAAAACATTTTTTTAGAGGCAGAAAGCAGTCCCCAGTCTTTCTTAATAGCCCACAGCAGATGCCAGCACTTCAGGAGATAAAGAGTTTATTGAAAGAAGAAGCCAATTATCTAGATGGCTCTATTCATAAGCAAAACAAATACTGCAGGCAGAAATCCATTCAAGACAGGATATTTCGAAACTCCTTGCAGTGAAGTTTGACAGCTAACAAAAGCAGAGTGATGGGATTAGAAGCAGCCCCTCACCCAAGATCTAACACAGGATGAAAGTCATTAACCACAATAGGAATTGCCCAACACCCTTTCAGAACACAAACCCGTTCATTGCACCAACCCCAGAATAGTTCAAACTTCAAAATCACAGAAACCTATAAAGATCCATCCACTCATTCAACCATTTGTTCATCTGATCCAGAACTGCTGTTGGTTCTGTTCATCATTAAACTTTATTTCCAATCAGCCTCCATGCTGTTTCCAGCATCTTTCTCCCAGCTTGGAATTGGACCAGATGGATTTTCCTTCCAACAGTTTGCAGATTTGTCCAGAAAAAAAGTCCAGGAGTTCAACAACATTGATTCTTACATATACATGTTTATTTGCAACCTTCCCAATATACAGAGCAAATCTAATGTGTGTTTTTAAAATTCAGCACCTTATTTGTTAGATATAAATGCCTTATTCTCCAATGTGTAAATAGTATGTATATAGAACATCAAGGGTTAACTTATTCCTTATTTCTTAATGTATTCATGACTCACCACTCCTACTTATAGCTCCACCCATTGTATATATAAGGAGCCACCTTCACCCCTTTTCCTGGCTTCTATCTGCGAATATTCAGTGAATATAGAATGCCTATTGTAAATAAAAGGATATATATTTAAACCTTTAACATTTAAAGATATTATTGAGTCTGATCCTAAATTTCGCAACAATCTGGTAGCAGAGGATGGTTTGTTGACTCAATAAAAAAAAAAAAAAGAATTAAAATGTCCAAGAAAGATAGACCCAACACCAGGGCCTACAGCAAAGAAATGGAAACAGAACAAGAAATAATCAACGAATCGACAAATGCAATCTCAAGAGAAACCGAAGAGTACACCACTGAAGATGAAGAAATAATAGATGGAATCGATGAACAAAAGAAAAACGAATTGAAAAGCAGTCCTCTCGGATCAGAACTATTGAAGCTGCTAAAAATCAACACAAAGATCAAAAACGCTATAAAAAACGAAGAAACGAAAAAAAGAAAAGAAACCCACGCAGATGAGAATGATGGCCAGGAAGAAACCGAAATAGAGAATAACGAACTCAGGTCAGAAATATTAAAACTATTAAAAAGCCAAAAGAATGATGAAAACCTCATCGCGAACCTCCAAGAAATGCTGAGGACCAGCGGAGCAGCGAGAGAAAAAAACATCGCCAATGAGAAGTCTAAAGAACCAAAAATAGTGAGTAATATGACTACAGAAGAGATCGTTAAAAGGAAGAAGAGATGTGATCCCGCGCGAAATTTTGAATGGCAGCCATCTTGGTTCCAACAGACCTCCAAGATGAGCGAAGCAGAACCAATCAAAATGCTCAGTTCAAAATCTCTGGCGCGAAATACGTTATCAGACAATGAAAATGAGAAGGAGGATTCAAAATCCTCAGAAAAATCTGAATCGGAGAGTGAAGATGATTCAACAAAGTCCCAAATAAAGTCTGCGATGAAAACGCTTTTTGCTGCATTTGGGCCAAAACTGAAAATCATCAAAGAATCACCAAAGAAGCAAACGAACAAACCGATGCTTCGAGACCTGCATGCCTCCACCCTAACTTCAAGAACGACGACACCAGAACCCAGAGAACCTTGCCGATTCCGCCCTACACCTAAGACTGAAGCAAGTGACAGCGCTCACAAAAGAAGGAGAAGAGCAGCCACCGCCATCAGGACTCCAAAGACCGAGCCAGAGACCGACTCGTCTGAAGAGGAGCGGGACGAGCGAACCAGCCAGGAGAGAACCTTCCACGACGACGCCAAAGGAGAAATGGACAACGCGCATGCGCGAAGCCTTGCTGATGATCCGGGAAGATTTGAATTGATAAGAGAACCGCGCAGACTCGTTGCAGACATCCCCACGCCGTTTTGCAACTTTCTACATCTACAAGACCACGGACTGCCTCAGGTTGTAAGTAACGGACAAAATAATGTGGGGAACTTACCCAGTGACTTCCCAAAGCTAAGGGTTGACGGTATTAACTTACAAGAATGGTACCAGCAGCTCCAGGTCGTTTTTATGAAAGAGAATCTGTTATTCTTTATCACTAGTCCCCCAAGAAGACCTTGGACTTTGAAAATAGATTGTTTACACCATAAAGCTTTTTTCTTAATAATAGCTAGTGTATGTCCTGCAATGTATTATAGCATCAAATCAAACCTGACTGTTTCAGAAATTATTCAATGCATGTTTAATTTGTTTCACAGTGACAGTGTAGCTACTACTACAAGAATGTCTAAAGATTTCTTTTCATCTAGAGTGAAACCAGGGGTTTCTATAAGTGAGCATTTAATTTCTTTAAACAAAATAAGGGCTGAACTGCATATGAGGGGGGAAGTGATCTCAGACCAAACAATGAAAAGTGTTATTATTAACTCACTTGATTCATCATGGGACAATTTTATGTCACACTTAGACACTATTAACCTAGGATATTTATCCATAGAAAGCTTATCCAACAAATTGATAGCAGAAGACAATTCAAGAAAAAATCGTTCTAGCAATCACGTAGAACACAAACCTTTTAGGAAAGTAGCTTTCCAAGAAAAATATAATGAGGCATATAAATGTTATAATTGTGGATCCAAGGAACACAATAGAAGAGATTGCCCTAGATTCTCAAAAGAAAAACATAGATCAGAATACATGAACAGACACAGTTATAGACATTCTTCCATAGATAGACATAGACATAGAAGTCCACCAAATTATAGAGAAAATAGAGGGGGCAGAGAAAATTCAAAAGATAGAAAATCAGGTTCACTGAATGGACTAAATAAACAAGACAACACAAAAATACAACAAAATGAGAACAATAATTGGCTTATTGATTCTGGAGCAACAAATCACACCACTAATAACAAAAATATATTGTCTTCTTTTACAGAAGATAAATTTGTGATAAAGGTAGCTAACCAAGATAAGGTTCAAGTATTAGGCAGAGGGAATGTAACTTTGCCTGGTCTAGGAAAAATAGAGGGGGTATTGTTAATACCTGAAATACCTCATAATATTTTAAGTGCCATAAAACTAAGTAGAGACTCTGACATTAATATAACTTTCTCAAAGGGAAAAGCAACTTTGGAGAAAAATAAAAGTAATATAGGTACTGTGATGATTAAAGGAGGTCTACCTTACCTAATAACAAAAGAAGAATGGTTACACAATATTGATTCAAATGTAGAAGACTGTGTAGAAATAGATGATGAAAATGTTAGCAACAGTGACAATGATGAATGTAAAATATCTAGTGATCATACTGATACACACCATATAGAAAAACCAAAAATAGGTAAGCCAATCCATGATGAGTGTGCTCATATCTTACATAGGAAGTTAGGACATGCCAGCTTTCCTGTAGTACAAAAAATGATTGAACATGCAGAAGGTGTCAAAATAAAAAATTGTGAAAACTATTTAGAATGCTCAGTATGTAAATCTACAAAACTGAAAACTAGTCCCAGACCAAGAAAATCTACTAGATCAACTAACAAAATTTTTGACTTAGTACACATGGACCTAGTAGGCCCACTAACCCCATCAATTAATTATAGGAAACGTTATTTCCTGACAATAGTGGATGATTATAGTCGTTATGGATTTGTTTATACACTGAAACACAAAGATGAAACTTTTCAAAAATTTAAGGAATTTTATAAACGCATAGAAACGCAACATAATACCAGAATAAAACAAATAATGACAGATAGGGGATGTGAATTCATGTCCAAAGAATTCTCCCAATGGTTAAAAGATAGGGGAATGCTACATTACACGTCCAGTCCATTTTCTGCGTTCCAAAATGGAATTGCAGAGAGAAAGAATTCCACGTTACAAACCATGATTAGATGCACATTAGAGGATGCCGGCTTAAGCAAACAATTTTGGTCAGAAGCCCTACATTATTCAAATTACACACAAAATAGAACCTGGTCCAGTGTTATAAATAAAACACCATACGAAGTAATGTATAATAGAAAACCAAAATTAGCACATATGCACATCTTTGGAGTCACTGCAGATGTACACATACCTAAACAATTAAGAAGAAAGGGAGAAAATGTATCCAGGAGACTTAGGTTCATGGGATACGAAACTGGTACTAAAGGATATAGATTCATTGATAGCAACAACAAATTTATAGTTTCCAGAACGGCCGTGTTCCATGAACAGGCCAATTGGTCCAAACTACATCTTAATGAGATATTCCCAAATAAACATAAAGAAACAAGATATCATGAAGAAAGAACTGTAGATAAACAAAATATCAACAAACAAACAAACAAAACAAAAACCTGGACAAATAGTCAACACAAAATAAAGACTGATACACTAACAAAAAAGGAAGCAAGATATATGCATGATAACAATAGCAAACCTGAAAGAATTATTAGGAACAACAGGAATAAGATGCCAAATAAATATAAAGACTACGTAATGCATATGGATGGTGAACCCATAACACCTAATACATACGAAGAAGTACTAAAACTTCCTCATGAAGAAAAAGAAAAATGGGAACTAGCCATGGAAAAAGAAATGAAAAGTTTGCGAGGATTAAATGTATTTACACCTACAACTGCACCTAAAGACAAAACAATTATTGGTACCAGGTGGATATATAAAATTAAAAACTTGGAAGAAGGTAATACCCTGTACAAAGCTAGGTTAGTTGCCCAAGGTTATGCACAAAAGTATCCAGAGGACTACACTGACACATATTCCCCCACTGTAAGAACAGAGAGTGTCAAAACAGCTCTAGTGGTAGCATCAGCACTCAATCTTGATGTATTCCAATATGACATACAGACTGCGTACCTACACGCAAAGCTAGACAAGGAAATATATGTGAGGGCCCCCCACAGCCAATACACCAACAAAAATGAAATTTGGTTATTAAACAAAAGTCTATATGGATTAAAACAATCCGGTAAAAGATGGTATGATTGTCTAGTAGAAGTACTTAAAACCATGGATTTCAATGCTACATCTGCTGATAATTGTTTTTTTGTCAAAAAGAGTAATGACAATGTTGAATTTGTATTGATTTATGTTGATGACATTTTGTATATTGGAAAGCATAAAGAAAGAAGGGAAACTTTTGTAAACAAATTAAATGAACATTTTTCACTGAAATCATTAGGGAAAGTAAACAAATATCTTGGTGTACAAATTAACAAAACTAGAAAAGGATTCAAACTTAATCAAAAAGATAAGATTATAGAACTTTTGAACAAATGTAACTTAACCAATGCTAAACCCTGTGATACTCCTATGCAGACTGACTTTCTCAGAAATACTGATGAATCATCTCCTGAATTTAAGGACAATACCTTTTATAGGTCAATCATAGGTTCACTTCTTTATATATCAAATTGGACTAGACCAGATATAGCCTTACCACTCAATTTACTGTCCAGATATGTCAGCAAGCCAACTATGTATCACTGGGAAGCTGTCAAAAGAATTTTAAGATATCTGAAAAATACATTAGATTTTTGTCTAATATTAGAACCTAGTGATAACAATGAACCAAAACTTGTATGTTACGCTGATGCGGATTGGGCCGGAGATACATCCTGTAGAAAAAGTACATCAGGTTATATTTTCTTTTTAAATAACTGTCCAGTTTATTGGTATACCGGCAAACAAGAACTAGTAGCCACTTCAACAACAGAAGCAGAATATGTTTGCTTATCCAAAGCTGCGAATAACCTTGTATGGTTTAATGATTTGATTTCAGATGTTTGGAAAAAGCCCGCTTTACCTTTTGTTATAAATGAAGACAACAAAGCAGCTATTGAAATATCTAGATCAGATGCCATTGGACAAAGGTCCAGACACATAGATATAAAGTTTAAACATGTAAGACAATTGTCTCAAGACGGATTTATAAGAGCAATACACTGTGATACTTCAGAACAAGTGGCTGACATATTGACAAAGCCTTTACCTTCTAAACAGCATAAATATTTAACTTCCAAGTTAAATGTATTGTATTGTCCCGAATCTGAATGTAATTGGTGTTGTATAACTAATCGGCATTTAGAGGGGGATTTGTTAGATATAAATGCCTTATTCTCCAATGTGTAAATAGTATGTATATAGAACATCAAGGGTTAACTTATTCCTTATTTCTTAATGTATTCATGACTCACCACTCCTACTTATAGCTCCACCCATTGTATATATAAGGAGCCACCTTCACCCCTTTTCCTGGCTTCTATCTGCGAATATTCAGTGAATATAGAATGCCTATTGTAAATAAAAGGATATATATTTAAACCTTTAACATTTAAAGATATTATTGAGTCTGATCCTAAATTTCGCAACATTATTTATCTTGCCTAAAATCATAGTGTAACAGTATGAATGGGGTATCCTACTAGCAAATATTTCCCTGTTCTGTGGAGACCCAGATTCAAAGGTCAAAATGTGATTCACACACAGACACAGGAATACTTTAAAGCAGCTGCATCTTTTCTTGGCACCCATATGGGCCATTCTAGAAAAAGTCACATTTAGCTTAAGGTGTTCCCCAAAACACCTAGATACCTGCTTGCTCTCAGCGTTCTCAATCACATTTTGACCGTTGAGTTTGGCCTTCTTCACAAGCCTATTATATAAATTGCTTTGTTCACAACTGCAAATCAAATCATGTTTTGTAAAGGGAGATTTTTTTCTTCTGCTGCCTCAAGAACTACCCTGTGACTCAATTATGAGAAAGATCCTAAAGATAACATTTTTCGCTGTTGGTGCTCCATTCACTATAGAAAGAATGTCTATGCCTCACCTACATTGCCAATCATAGCAAACAATGGCCTACAATAGTTCATGTGTGGCAATTGTGAAAAACCTGAGGGGTAAGACTAGATTTGCATTATCTTTACAACTTTCCTATACCCAGACTTTACAGTTTAGGTAACAGACATATTTTGCATTGGTGTCTCACCCCAAAACTCATGTAATATGATTTCCTCTAATCAGTTAGCTCAGGGGTGTCAAACTCAATTTCATTGAGGGCCACATGAGGATTATGTTTGACCTTGGAGGGCAGGAGTAGGCGTGGCCAGAATGAGCGTGGCCAGCTTGACATTACTCGTGTCGGAGACGCCTGTGGTGGCCCGTGAGCTCCGTTTTCTGCTGTGACAGCCTCCTGCAACCCAAAGCCAGCGAAAACGGAGCTCCATTTCACTGGTAGAGGCACCATTGGCCGGTTCTTCACTGTTTCCAGGGTGGCCTCGCAGGCCAGATCTAAGCACCCCGTGGGTGGGATCCAGCACATGGGCCTTGAGTTTGACACCCCTAAGGTCCTTCAAGACCATCAGAAGAAAGGTTGAGAATTCTGACTAATGCCTAAACCTCACAAGGCTCTTCTAACTAGATGAGGAAAAAAATGGAATCTATTGAATGTTTGTGGTGTTCTGAAGGAAGCCTCATTCGCTGAGCTAGGATTACAATATCACATTGATTCTCAGAATCTGTGCTGGCAGAATGGTGAAGGAGAAAAAATTGTAGGAGTGGGTTCCTTTATTTCTCAGTAGATAAGGAGCAAAGAAGTCAGTTGTAAGCTTGCTGAAAGAAAGTTACAGGAACCCAAAGAAAATTCAAGAAAAACAGAGACAGATGGAAAAGGCTGAATTGGTGGGGAAAGGAACCAAGAAAGGGAATAGAGGGGGTTACTGGATGACGAAAAAATATAAA
Organism: Pantherophis guttatus; assembly: GCF_059756535.1. Taxonomy (NCBI): domain Eukaryota; kingdom Metazoa; phylum Chordata; class Lepidosauria; order Squamata; family Colubridae; genus Pantherophis; species Pantherophis guttatus. The sequence continues at coordinate 122,811,284 of NC_142064.1, read as the reverse complement.
CAAGGCAGTATGATTACTGGAAATCAGAATAGCTGCTGGAAGCAAACAATAAAGCAACAAAACTATTTTCACCACTAGTTCCACCATTGTACAGGCTATGGTTTACTTAAGCATGATTTAATATTGACCAGATCCACATATCCTAAGCAGAAGTGGGTTTCAGCAGGTTCTGACCAGTTCTGGGAAACTGATAGTGGAAATTTTGAGTAGTTCGGAGAACCGGTAGTAAAAATTCTGACTGGTCCTGCCCCCATCTATTCTCTGTCTTCCAAGTCTCAGCTGATCGGGAGGAAATGGAGATTTTGCAGTAACCTTCCCCTGGAGCGGGGTGGGAATGGAGATTTTACAGTATCCTTCCCTTGCCACGCCCACCAAGCCACACCCACAGAACCAGTAGTAAAAAAAAATTGAAACCCACCACTGATCCTAAATCACATCCGATTGTTATCAATCACAAAAATGCCTGATAAAAACAAACAAATGCATTATGGTTTAGCACAGACTGAATCCAACAGACTGTAACCTAACAAGAAGGTGGAAAAATTGAAGGAAAAACAGAACTATCGTGTAGTCCAAAACTTCCACAAAAAGCCTTCTAATGTGTTCAGGGGCTAATTTGCTGAAAAATCAAAATGTAAAGTTCCCCCATAGAGGTCAGGATTTGTTTCCTTAGCAACAGAAGACAATTGAGTCCAGGTTGCCAGGGAGAAAGGCATTCCATATCTGCAAATGCATATTTCCCAGCCCAGCCCTGCACTGTTTGTTGTTCTTAGGAAAGGCAGGAAAATGAAAATTCTTTGGTCCCCAGAGCTATTGTTTGTGTCATTGAATTGGTCTCCTCCCAGTAGAGTTGGCTGGAATATGAGGTTTAATCAGAGGCAGGTTCTGACCAATTCTGGAGAACCGGTAGCGGAAATTTTGAGTAGGTCAGAGAACCGGTAAATACCACCTCTGACTGGCCCCGCCCCCATCTATTCTCTGCCTCCCGAATACCAGCTGATCGGGAGGGAATGGAGATTTTACAGTATCCTTCCCCTAGAGTGGGGAGGGAATGGAGATTTTACAGTATCCTTCCCCTGCCATGCCCACTAAGCCACACTCACAGAACCAGTAGTAAAAAAAATTGAAACCCACCACTGGGTTTAATGCCTGCAACTGATGGCCCTGTTCTGGGTTTCTACCTTTTAACCCTCGAATCCCCAAAGTTCCTCTAATACTCAAAACCCAATGGCCAGATCTCAAACGCTTGCAAGTTACATGTTATTTATTTATTTATTTATTTATTTATTTATTTATTTATTTATTTATTATTATATTTCTATACCGCCTTTCTCCCGTAGGACTCAAGGCGGTGTACAGTCAAGAAAAATATAGACACACAAACATCATAAAATTGCTAATTAAAATAATTACTTAGTTTGGTCAATCAAATAAAACCCAGAATTAGATAACATTTAAAAAATCATTCACATGTTCGTATGTTTAGCCCCGCCTGTTGGAACATCAGGGTCTTGAGGGCACAGCGGAAAGCACGGGGATCAGGGATATTCCGTATCTCCGGGGGCAGTTCATTCCAAAGGGTTGGAGCCCCCACAGAGAAGGCCCTCCCCCTGGGAGTCGCCAGTCGACATAATTTGACTGACGGTACCCTGAGTAATCCCTCCCTGTGAGAACGAACTGGTCGGTGGGAGGCTATTGGTGGCAAAAGACGGTCTCGTAGGTACCCAGGTCCTAAGCCATGGAGCGCTTTAAAGGTGATAACTAACACCTTGAATCGCACCCGGAAGACCACCGGGAGCCAGTGCAGCTCGCGTAGGAGAGGTGTTACATGGGCGTAACGAGCTGCGCCCATAATCACCCGCGCGGCTACGTTCTGGACCAGTTGGAGCCTCCGGGTGCTTTTCAAGGGGAGCCCCATGTAGAGAGCATTACAGTAGTCCCTATGGGAGGTAACTAGGGCATGAGTGACCGTGCGCAAGGCATCCCGATCCAGAAAGGGACGCAACTGGCGGATCAGGCGAACCTGATATAAGGCACCCCTGGCCATGGCCGTCAAATGATCTTCTAAAGATAACCGTGAATCCAGGAGGACACCCAAGTTGCGGGCCCTCTCTGTGGGCAGCAAGATCTCATCCCCTATTGTCAGTGATGGTACTAGCTGACTATACCAGGACGCCGGAAGCCACAGCCACTCGGTCTTGGAGGGGTTGAGTCTGAGCTTGTTTCTCCCCATCCAGATCCGCACGGCCTCCAGGCAACGGGACATCACAGCAAGGGCATCATTGGGGTGGTCTGGGGTGGAGATGTATAGCTGTGTGTCATCAGCATACTGATGAACACTCACCCCAAAACCACGGATGATCTCGCCTAGCAGTTTTACATAAATGTTGAACAGAAGGGGTGAGAGGACTGACCCTTGCAGCACCCCACAAATAAGGTGCCTCGAGGTCGACCTCTGCCCCCCTGCCAACACAAACTGCGAACGGTCAGAGAGGAAGGAGGAGAACCACCGAAGCACGGTGCCCCCTATTCCTAACCCCTCCAGCCGGTGCAGTAAGATACCATGGTCGATGGTATCAAAAGCCGCTGAGAGATCTAATAGGACCAGGATAGAGGAGCAACCTCTGTCCCGAGCCCTCCAGAGATCATCTACCAATGCGACCAATGCCGTTTCCGTGCTGTATCGTGACCTGAAGCCCGACTGGAACGGATCCAGATAGACAACTTCATCCAGGTATCGGGGTAGTTGTCGCGCCACCACACTCTCAACAACCTTCGCAACAAAGCGAAGATTGGAGACTGGACGATAATTTGATAATATAGCCGGGTCCAGGGAAGGCTTCTTGAGGAGGGGCTTCACAACCGCCTCTTTCAAGGCGGCGGGAAAGACACCCTAACTCAGAGAAGCATTTATAATCCCCTGGAGCCAGCCTCGTGTAACCTCCCGGGAGGCCAGTACCAACCAGGAGGGACACGGGTCCAATAAACATGTGGCAGCGTTAAGCTTGCCCAGAATCCTGTCCACGTCCTCAGGAGCCACAGAGTCAAACTCTTCCCAGATAACGCTCTCAAGACCTGCCCCCGTCTCCTCCCCTGGATCTACCCAATCGGAGTCCAGGCCTTCCCGAATCTGAGCGACTTTATCATGCAGGAATTGTACAAAATCCTCAGCTCGATCCTTTAAGGGATCTTCCCGCACCCCCACCTGAAGTAGGGAGCGGGTCACCCTAAACAGCGCAGCTGGGCGGTTCTCTGCAGATGCAATAAGAGCGGAGAAGTAGCTAGACTTTGCCGCTCTTATCGCCACTAGGTAGGTCTTAATATAAGATCTCACCTGTGTTCGGTCAGATTCAGATCGGCTTGTCCTCCAATTGCTCTCCAGGCGTCTTTTCCGACGCTTCATCTCTCTCAGCTCCTCGGAAAACCAAGGAGCTAGATGAGATCGGCATCGGGTCAGAGGCCGCAAAGGCACAACGCGGTCCAAGGCCCCAGTAGCCGCCCTGTCCCAGGCGACCACCAGGTCCTCAGTCGAGTTGTGAGCCAGAGTTTCAGGAAATGGCCCAAGCTCCATCAGGAACCTTTCAGGGTCCATCAGGCGCCTGGGACGGAACCATTTGGTTGGTTCCGTCTCCCTGCGGTGGGTGGAAGTGACTTGAAAGTCCATGTGAAGGAGAGAATGATCAGACCATGACAAGGGCTTGATGTCTATATCCCCTATTCTTAGATCATTCAGCCACTGATCAGAGACAAAAATCAAGTCCAGAGTGTGATTCCCCAAGTGGGTGGGGCCTTGAACTACCTGGGTCAGGTCCATGGCCGTCATGGAAGCCATGAACTCCCGAGCCGTCTCCGACATCTCACCAGCGGATGGCAGGTTAAAATCCCCCATAACAATAAGTCTGGGGGTTTCCACCGCCACCCCGGCTATAATGTCGAGCAGCTCAGGCAGGACCGCTGTTACGTGGCAGGGAGCCAGGTACGCAATCAGTAGGCCCATCTGAATCCCCCGACCCCACTTCACAAGGAGGGACTCACATCCGGCTATCTGAGGAACAGTGGCCTCCCTTGGGCAAAGACTTTCTCTAATGATTGCTGCTACTCCCCCACCCCTTCCCTGAGTCCTTGGCTGATGGAATGCACGGAAACCTGGCGGGCACATTTCCACAAGGGGAACTCCTCCCTCCTGGCCTAACCAGGTCTCCGTAATCCCTGCCAGGTCAGCACCCCCCTCTGAAATAAGATCATGAATGAGGGGGGCTTTATTTACCACTGACCTGGCATTACATAACATCAGCCGTAGACCCAGGGTCTGAGACTCTGAACAACCCGGGAAACGAGCAGTGCTTTGGGGGTCGGAGTGGGCAATCGCTCGTAAACAACGAGTGCGGACTCCCGAAACATAATATGGCCCCCTGCAGCCGTCATATCTGCCCCTCCCACTTACTATACTAATGCCTATCGCTTCGTCCCCCTGCATCCTTGTCAGATTTCTGTCCCCATCCTCCCCACCATGATTATCAGACCCATTACCCCTTTCAGTGGATTTATGGATCCCCCCAGATCCATTCCCACAATCCCTCCCAGAACCCCTTAAAATAGAAATTAAAGATTTATCTAAAAACCCCCAAAGCTGTCGGTTTTTTGCAAACCACCTCTCAGGGTTCCAAAACCCGTCCTCAAGGGCGGCCCTTGATAACTGAGAGGGCCAGACATGCGAGAGGGGGGAATCTCGCAGTGCAAGGAGCTCCGCAGTTGAATACATCAAAGATAGGAGCGAGTTGAAGGAGATGAAGGATCATTTTCTTCTAAGAGTGTTAGAGATGGTTAAGACAGGTAATTTAAAATAAGGGAGGAAATAGATGTAAAAGGGAGACCAGTATGTTACAAATGTCAATACATCGGAACATCATCGCCCTCTCACGACGATGGGAAGTCTTATTATGACAGGTCCTTCTTTCTATTTCCTAGCAATGCCATCAATAGACTGGGTACCTCTTTTGTCAGCTTCTCCCAATGCATGCCTCCTCTATACCTTGCTCAGGTTGCATTTTTTTCAATATTTTTTTATTTTTTTATTCAAAACGTTAAACTACAAACTGCAAAAAAAGAGAAAAATATACAAAATGAAGCAAAACTAAACAAAACAAAGAAAATAAATGTGCATAAAAAGAAAAAAAAACATAACATAAATTCCCCCCCCTTTTGAATACAAACATAAATAAGTTTTGAAATAAATATATTTCAAAAATAATAGTTTCCTCTTCTGAGGTAAATTCATTCTCTGAATGTTGTCTTGTGTCATCCCTAGTAGCTCCCATTCGAATTTGGGAAACATGTCGCCAGACAGCCAGCTTTTTGTCAGCGGGAGAGAAAAATTGTCCTGTCACTTAGCATGCCATCTTCGAAGGACCATCCACCCCATTTGCATTTTCTACAATATATATTTACATTTGAATGTTCCAATATCCTCCTCTGTCTTCTTGATAATTCCCCAGTTTATAATGTTTATGCTCCTTCCAAGCAGCCAATGTCTGCCTTGCCCACCATGTTAAAGACATCCAGGCAGTTCTGGCCCTAATAAATCACATAAAATTCTGTTGAATAACCTTACCATATAAATATCACTTCGTTTGCTTGTTCAGCTGTTCAATCATTTCCAATTTTTTTCGGCTGTTTGTCTTAGGACTGCCATATAACATGGATGAAATAAAAAATTCCGTTGACCTTTGTGAAAATCAAGGGGCAATATTCATAAAGGTATTCAGTATGATTATATTATTTACAATACCAGTCACAGCAAACAAATATAGTTTTAGAAGCCCGAATAAACTAATCTCTACATCAGCTATTCTGATGAAAGATTGTAGGCAGTTGGAGAAATTTGGTGAATACAATTCTGACTTCTCTGGTTTATGTCCTTGGCATTGTTCTTCTTCAGATCATTATTGAAATTGATAAAAAATAAATAAATCACCCATTTAAAAAGCTGCAGAATATCCTATCATAGAAAACCATGCCCTGTCATCACATTTTATTGAAATCTGCCCTTAAATGAGTGCTTTTTTAAAACCATACCTGTGACAATAGTAGCTACAAAGAGGTCATTGTTTACATTTAAAGCTGAAAAATCACACATCCCAAAGCAGAACCTAAATGTTGGTGCTGTCAATGGAAAATGAGCTGCCACAAAACTCTCTATTCTAAAGCTAATCGCTCTATCTACAGATCAAAGGGGAAAAGGGAATCACCCTTTACAACCCCTTCCCACCTGTATACAACTAAGAATAACCCGTCAGGCCCCAAACCAGTGGTCAAACGTGATAAAGGAGGCAGAGGTAGCGCAACAGTTCAGGTGTCACATTGATGCTTCTCTGGTCAGCAGGCTCAATAGCTTAGGCAGAAGAAAAGGAAAGGGCGAGGGGAAGGAGTGCCTTCCAAAAAGGAAGCTATTGCCATGTTTAATTGGTAGAAATTTGGTTTTCTTTGATGTGTCATTTATTATTATTGTACTATGTGCAGTCTCTTAGCTTCAGTGAGCATATTAAAGGTGTTTAGTTTGGTTTGATTTGGGTTGGGTTGGGTTGGGATTTGGTTTGGTTTGGTTTGGTTTGGTTTGGTATGGTATGGTATGGTTTGGTTTGGTTTGGTTTGGTTTGGTTTGGTTTGGTTTGGTTTGGTTTGGTTTGGTTTGGTTTGGCTGGGCTGGGCTGGGCTGGGCTGGGCTGGGCTGGGCTGGGCTGGGCTGGGCTGGGCTGGGCTGGGCTGGGCTGGGCTGGGCTGGGCTGGGTAGGGTTGGGTTGGGTTGGGTTGGGTTGGGTTGGTTGGATATGAGTCCAACTTACTGTCTTTATGAAGGTCTCTTTCCATCTTAAATCTATTCCCGATCAGCTATGAGGGTTCCTTGGTGTTCTCTGAGCTTGGTTGTTTCCTTGCAGATGTTTCATCCAAACCAGGTAACATCATCAGTGCATTGATCATCTACAACAAAACAACCAAGCTCAGAGAGCACCAAGGAACCCTCGTTTCAATTCTGAGCTATTAATATTCTCCTTTATTTGATCAGGTATTTGGGGATGTTTGTTTGTTTGTTTGTTTTCTTGCTTGCTTGCTTTGTTTTAAAGGTTTTACTAAAATCCTTTTTTTTTTCTTTTTGTAATACACATGGGCAATTGACAAAGTTGCCCATGTGCAGCCCTGGATCCACCTTACGATATGGACTCCTTCAGCAACTCCAAAGCATTAGCCATTCGTTTTAGCAGTGCAGGAACACCCCCCTTTAGGTCTGTTGTATCCTTAATAGTTTAATGGTCAGGTGTCAGGTTTTCAAGCCCCAGTGGCACTGTGAGCGATGCCACAATCAGCACCTGCCACAATTCCTTCTTCCCCATAATTCTTCCAGTTGAGGGGGTTGGTCAGCATTGTGAATAGAGACCCAGGGAGGCAATAGATGGCATTGTTTTGAAGGATGAGTAGGATGTTTGAGCATTCAGTGAGGGAAGCCATCCTTTCCTGGGGGTAGAGGGACCCTGGCACATAATCCTACTATGTAGGGCAGCTGGGCAGCTCCATCTCCTCCCTGCCTGCAGTATATAAAGAACTGTGTTATGTATCCCCTATCATCATTACAGTATTGAAATGAAGACTCCCTACTTCGTTCTTCTTTTTCTCATTGTTGCAGTGGCCAGGAGCAATGCTATCGTCTTTAACATATGCAGCTTCTCAGCCATCCTGAAGGAAAATGGATTGGAGGGATTTTCAGGCACCACCATCGCAGAATGTGAGTGTGCTTTGTTTTGTTCTGCTTGCAGTCTCCTCAATTATTCCAAAATATCCTGATTCCCAGCAGGAGTCAGGATATTTAATGTCCTTGGTGTATTTGTAATACTACAGTACTTGCCTGTTTTCAAAACACAATCTGTTAACATTCCGTGCCCCTGAAATAATGCTTTTTAGGAAATGTCTTTAATGCAGCTATGTAGCTCCATTCAACTCCAACTGTCTTGATAGTAGATAATCACATTTCAGCAATGGAATTCTGAAGGCTTTAGAGAGCTCATTCATTCTTTGAGCTATAAGTTGTTCCCTCCTTCTGAAACTGGTGCCTGCTACATCTCTTTGGTGGGAAATGGCAACTCAGACCACCATACGATTTTTTTGAGCCTGCTTTCCTTCACCTCCAGGGATTTGTTTGGTGTTTCACAGCAGTGGCTTTGATACCTCAGCTCTCAATGTGGGACCAAGGGCCACCAATCACGGGATCTTCTTGCTAAGCGCAAAGTGGTGGTGTGACGATTTCAAGACACCACATGCACGTAACTATTGCAACTTAAGTTGTGAAGGTAAGAAATCATGAGCTTCCATGACGCCTTTTCTCTTTGCTAATAGCATTTGGCAGAAAATCAAATAATGAATGCCATCATTCATGAAATTACCTTTTATATTATAAAGGGGATAAGACACCTTGTTTACTATCCTTTCCAAATTCTTTCATTTCATCTATGAACTAGTCAGCTATTTCTTAAAGCCAGCACCATAACTCACGGTAGGAAATTCTACCATGCTACATGAAAAATATTTCCTTTGTCCTGATTTTTCCAGGATTTAGTTTCATAGGACGACATCTGGATTTTGTGTTTTGGGAAAAGAAAAGTAGCTTCTCCTTACCTACTTTAACTTCTCCTTACCTACTTTATTCATATTTTGCATAATTTTATACATCTCAATCAAGTCCTCTCTCATTCACCTCCTTTCTAGATGAAAGAGGCCCACATGTCACAATAAGGAAGTTGTGCCAGTCCCTTGATCATCTCAATTTCCCTCCTCTGAAACCTCTTTAGTTCCACTGTACCTTCTTTGAAGTTGACAGTGACACACAAAATCCAGAAAATATGCCCCTTTGATTAATATAAGAGTATTGAATATATTGGCATCTTTTTTCCTTCATTTTCTTTAGTTTTCCTGTATTCTTTTAAAGGCTATCTCCTCCGAAATATTCACTCTGAAGCAGGGGTGAAATCCAGCAGGTTCTGTCAGGTTAAGGAGAACCGGTAGCAGAAATTTTGAGCAGTTTGGAGAACTGGCAAATGCCACCTCTGGCTGGCCCAAGAGTGGGGTGGGAATGGAGATTTTGCAGTATCCTTCCCCTGGAGTGAGGAGGGAATAGGAATTCTGCAGTATCCTTCCCCTGCCACACCCACCAAGCCACGCCCACCAAGCCACACGACACCCACCAAGCCACGCCCACAGAACAGGTAGCAAAAAAAATTAGATTTCACCACCGCTCTGAAGCACTCCTCTTGTTTTTAACTCCTTATCTTCCTCTCAAAACTAACAATACTGAGAGCTTAGAGAGTCAAATACATTTTCATGGTGCTCTAGCAGTCAACAAGGACTGGATAGGCTTTCAAAAGGAGAATATACCTCACTGCAAGTCTGGAGACATTGGGATACTCTAGTACTAATGAGAATTATCATACTTTTGCAACAGTCCAACATTGTAGCCCATCTTTGAGTTGGGTTTACACATTGATGTTTATACATGAGTTTATATATTGAACTAAGTCAGGTTTGTTATAGCCATGTTTGCTCAGTAAGTCATTGGCTAGGTTCATACTATAATGGGTTAGAAACTTTGATCGCTAAATCACAGTGGCTGTGTGTGGAGTCATGCAACAACCTACTAGATTAACTACATATTGGCATAGCCAAAGTATGAACATATCCAAGAATCAACTTGCTTTATTTTTCTCAGTTTAGTATTTCCTCTGACTTTAATGATAACTATGCTCAAGTAAACTTCAATTCTCCCATCCTTTTCTTCTTCAGCCCTACGGGATGATAACATTACTGATGATATCCAGTGTGCCAAGAGAGTTGTCCAAAAAAGCAAGGGCTTTGCAGCATGGTAAATGGATTGTTATATTCTTATTTGCTCTGTTATCAATCACATATACCAGAAAGGAAAGTAAGGTATCTCTGGAAGAAAACTGCCATGAATCTTTATTCACTGGAAAGGTATATATGTTGCCTGGATAGTTCCATAAAAGGCTAAAGTTTACAGTGATTATTTGTGGTTGCCATTGGTCCTATTCTCCCCAAAAAAAAGGCAGGAAAGCAAAAATAGAACTCATTTCTAAAGCCAGGAATTGTGCTTGCCTCTCCTCTAAATGTTGCATTCTTGAAGGTTTGCCTACACCTAAAGTAAAATAAAGCCAAATTCACTTCAAAGAAAGCTCACCAGAGGAGAAGGAAAGTACTGCCATCAGATTGATCTTGGCTATAACATTATTGTAGTTTTTCTATCCTGGCATTCTGCAGAAATGTGTGGGATGAAACTCCCAGAATTCTGGAAATCATCTAACATATGTGGATCTGAGATTAGAGTCATTTGTTCACCTGCTCCAGCAGGCAAAATGTCATCAGTGAATAAAACTTAAGGGAGAGAAGTCCTGTCCTCTGTGTGAAAGCCTTTTTCTTGGTGGTATCCTTCCATTTCCCTGTGCAGAAACCAGGAAATCATTACATGTTTTCTCCTGTGATGAACAAAGCAATCTGTGCAGGACAACAGAGGTCACCATTATTTTGTCCAGAATCACACACTGTTCCCAATGGAGCAAGAAAGGACAATTTTGGCTGCCAACATCAACATTTCAAGGGGAAAATTAGTTTTTAAGTCTATTGATATGCTTATTTTAGGACTTACACTGCAGTTATCAGATGTTTCTCACCTCAGAACAGGAAGTTGTGCTATCAGTTTTCAGCTATCATGACCATGGGGACTGTAAAGACCCCAAAAGGGGGATTGAGAGATTGCTTTGAGACCCTGGAACTATAACCTGGCCACCCTTCTGCATATCATATAGCAATAGCAATAGCACTTAGACTTATATGCTGCTTTACAGTACTTTACAGACCTCTCTAAGCACTTTACAGAGTCAGCATATGGCCCTCAACAATTTGGGTCCTCATTTTACCCACCTCGGAAGGATGGAAAGCTGAGTCAACCTTGAGTCTGGTGAGATTCGAACTGCCAAATTGCAGGCAGCAGAAGTAGCCTGCAGTACTGCACTCTAACCACTGCGCCACCACAGCTATTCAATGATGATGGAACAGAAAGATTTGTTAAGGGAATGATATGAATTATGGAAGGATGAAACATGATGCCTTGACTACTAGTACAATTTGGCAGTTATTTGGGGACTCAAGCTTCCATGTGGCAAAATTCATACTTTTGTCTTCCCAAGTATAGTACATGTTTAGTCAACTAAATGGTAACAATATCCTGACCAAGGAGTTTTCATTATAGGGCTGCCTGGAAGAATCACTGTAAAGGACAAGATCTGAAGAAATATATTGTAGGCTGTGACCTGGAAGAAGTCACCTCTTCACCGCCAGTCCCAGAAAAAATCTTTACTAGTGACCAGAGGCCCAAGACTATACATCCAGGAGTAGATCTTCTGACTACTCCTTTCCGAGACATGTACCCCAAATCTACTCCCCCATTTAAAAAGTGGCTTAATTCTGAGCTTCCAGACATGGGTTCTTCAAAGCCTACAGCATCTATAAGGAAGTTCCCAAATACCACTTTCCTATCTGAGAATCTTCTGAAATCTAACATTTCTGTCAAAGAGCCTCCAGGATTCACCCTCTCAACACATAGTCCCTTAAAACCCTCTGTTGCATTAGGGGAAGTCCTAAATTCCATCCCACCCAAGATTCCTCCAAAACCTATGATCTCCATCAACGAGACTTCAAACTCCACCCTCCAAGCAGTTGATCCAAAAAAATATCCAGTCCCATCGCATAATGATACAGAACCCAGTGTTTTTTAACCACGCATACAAGAACAAATAGTAAAACTAATAGTAAAATTAGGTTTTTAAAAAATCCTATAGTATCAAAGTTGCCATGAATGTGTAATGAAATTGCACAATCTTTTCCTTGTGTGGAGCCATAGTACTCTTATTTGGGAATAGTGGTGTCATTTATTTATTATACTCTTCACTTATAAGTGATATTCTATGCATGAAAATAATGTTCTCAATAGAATTAGATAAACTGATGTGGTTAGAAAAAGCAAGGGCTGTGTATAATATGAAAACATATGCCATTGCTTTAAATAAAACAATGCAAAACTCTGGACATTGTTGAATCATCAGTGATCTGACAGTCTAATATGACTATTTTCAATTCTCCCAACATTGACATTTCTTGGTGATGTGCGTATAAACAAATAATTATACCAATTAAAATTCTTTCATATTTATAAATATGAAAGAATTTTAATTGGTATAATTATATTATGGCTAAAATTCATTCAAAAACAGAAGAGATGTCCTCTGTTAATGGCATCTGCCCACCTTACAAAATAGGAAGTGTTACTGCTGTAAAACAAATGAAATTCGTTCTGGAAACAGTTCATCTTTGATAGCAGGGCAGTTAAGGCCAACTTTAGAGAACCTGAAAAACTCTTTGCTTGTCTGCTTGGAGCTGACCCACTTGATTTGTGACTGGTTTGCTTTTGGTTTGTTTATCATAAAACATAATTGGCTGAGTGCATACTCGGTAAAGGCAGTTTTCCTCAAAGTGGGCTCATACATTTCAGAAAGTACTTTCTTCACATTCTTTTCTGAACAGACATACCAGTGTTCTGATTGCAAAGCAATGGGACAGTTCCAGAAATCCAGATGAAGCCTCAGCTGTCTTTCTTTTTTTTTAACACAAGTTTTTGCCTTTTGAAGGAGAAGAAATCATGGTGGGAGATCATACAGCTTCCATGCAAAGGGACTCTCTCTGCACAGAGAGCTGTGCCAGAGGGGAACAGAAAGAAGGTGGGTTGCGATAGTACCAGTAATCTCAAAATGGCTGGTAACTTTTCCCACACTAAAATTCTGAAGAAAAATTTCCAGGTTTTTCATCATGGTAAAATGTTGCCAGAGGTTAGTGATTTTGCTTAAAAGCCATTTGCAATCCAGGAGAGAAAGATGGCACTATCAGCATAGGGGGGGATAGAAACAAAATCATTGTATAAATGAGGTGTGTCTGTGAAACTGACATTGAAAACAACATGTTCCATGGAATTAGTGGAAAAACTAAAAGCATGCAAGTCTGCCCTCTGTTTGACTCCATTTTAGAATGATGAGTAGTGGAGAAAGTCATCCCTTGAGATGCAAATAGGTATTTTCTGGGAGCATCATAATCTAGTGAAGGAGCAGGTTAAGATCTAGTTTACCAGCTGTCAGTTTCCTCCGTGACCACATCACAGCGCAGAGTTGCTTTGTGAGGGCAATGGATGGTTGGTCTTTGATCTTAATTAAAGACCAGGTTTTTTTCATCATTTAACATATGTTTCTGTAAAGTTTCCTTCTCTAGATCTATTCCATCTTTCTTCAAATGAGCATGCAAAACTGGCCAAAGTATTCTAGATGAGGTTTAAATCATGCAGAATAGAAAGCGATTCCTGCCAGCATTTTGGAAACAATGGATCTGTTAATCCATTGTTAATCCAGGTAAAACTTTTACCTCTTTTGCTAATTGTATTACACTTCTATCCTTTATTCTGACAGGAATCAATGCTTAAATTATCCTCCTATTCAATTTCCAGTATTACAATCCTTCATCCCATACCTGTGCAATTTTTTTGCATAAAATAAATGTAAATACGTCTCACTTAAATGATTTCAATTCGTTTTAATATCTGTTCCTCAATTTTCCCTGGTATTACAGGTAGTATCAGAGGAACATGTCTATAATGTTCTGGAGCCTCTAGATGGCAGCATTTGAATGCCTCCAATCTTACACTGGATGTCTCCAGTAATTAGTTCCATGTCTGTTTAAATTTCCAAAATATGTTGGGTACTTTGTATTTTCTGAGAGTAAAAGGCCAATGCCATTTAGTATAACCAATATTGACCAAAAATGTGAATTAATGTAATACTATTAGATATTTCTAGCCATATCTTGATCTTTCACTATTTCAATTACTTGTGCAAGATTGGATTTAGTTTTCCTTTTAAGAGAAAATTGGAAAAAATTTGTTTGGTTGTCATTATTTGTTAATATTTTATTGTGCTTAGTGAGGAAGAAGCCAGAGTCGGCAAACTTTCTAAGTACCAAGAATGAAAACTAAAAATGACAATAATCTCACAGGACTTCCAAACCTGAAAATCCTCTGCACTCCCACCTGAAATTCCATAAACAAACAACATCCATTTAACAACATTTTTTGTTATGAGGGTTTGTGGATGCTGCCTAGGAATAGTATGGGGGCCAATGGGGGGGCTGGATGAGAAGCAATAGACTTCATCTGAACCCTGGCAAGACTGAGAAGCTTGGGTTTTGGAGCTCTCTGGTTCTGGAAATGTCCTCTTTGGTGTTGGGTGGGGTTCCATTGCCCCAAAGAAACCCTGTGAGCAATCTGAGGGTCCTTCTGGTCTCACAACCTTTGCCTGATGAGGAGATGGCAGTAGTGGCTAGGAAGAGATGTGCCAGTTGTGCCTGTTCCTAGATTGAGAGCCCTACTCACAGTCACTCACACACTGGTCACCTCCTGGTTGGACTATTGTAATGTGCTCTACATGGGGCTGCCCTTGAAGAGTATCCGGAAACTTCACTGGTGTAAAATGCAGCAGGGTAGAGTATGTGTATTTCTGGTAGAACACGTTACACTTCTGTTCAAAGCTGTATTGGTTACCAGTTTATTTCACAGTCCAAATCAAGGTATCAGTGTTGACGTTTAAAGCCCTACATGGCAAGAGGCCAGGCTATCTAGGAGAGGATTGCCTCTCCCCAATTACATCTGCCCATCCCACCAGATCCAACAGACCCAGCATGTAACAGGTTCTGTCATCTAGGGAATTACATGTGTTGGGCACTAGGCATTGGGCCTTCCTGCTGTGGCATCGCATTGTCGAATATCCTCCCCCACCACCCCCTGAGATGAGGCTGGCTCCATTACTGCTGACCTTCCAAAGATCCCTCAAGACCTGATTGTGCCATCAGGCCTGGGTACCCCAAGGGCCTGGTGAATTAGTGAGGTGGCTCCATTATTATTAACATCTTTTTACTTTTAAAAAAATCTTTGCTTTTATAATTTGTAATGTTTTTTAATCAAAATAATTATTTTTTAAAAAAATTTGATTTATATGCAGCCCTTCTCCGGAGACTCAGGGCGGCTTACAATGTGCTCAGCAATAGCCTTCATCCTTTTGTATATTTATACAAAGTCAGCTTATTGCCCCCACAGTATGGGTCCTCAATTTACCTACCTTAGAAAGGATGGAAGGCTGAGTCAACCTTGAGCCTTGGCAAGATTCGAACCTACAGTAATTGCAGGCAGCTGGTCTTAATAACCAGCTTAATAATAGGGTGCCTTAGACCACTGTACTACCAAGGCTCTTTATTTTTAAGTATTTATTAACCGTTCTGGTGATCGTTATTATGCCCCCCCCCCCAAAGTCTCCTTTTTTGTGAAATGGGTAACTATATAAATTTGACAAATAAATAAACTTGCAAGACAAACGAAGTTCTATATATGAAAATACTGAGGACTGTATTCAGACCCTATAGTTTGATTTAACAGAGGTACCACCACTTTATGTAAGCTAATAAAACCTCCCACTACAATTCTGAGCCCGTGGGCATTCAGCGGGGAATTTGTGAGTTGATGGTCAGCGAGTCACCCTCGCATACATATTGAACAGTCATAAAAAAATAAAAGTATTGGGACTTAGGAGAAATTTACACAACAATCTTAGCTACTCTTCTCCCCCATGTTCTCACAAACCAGTTCTGAGGATTCTCACCTTAAACAGAAACAAGAACAACCAAAGACCATTTGCTCTTTCAAATTTTTAATATGTTAAAAAAAATAGAAGCCAGTTCTGATTCGTTATTTCTTTGAGGATAGTTTCATTCTTTTCTTCTGAAAGAAAAATATCTCACATCATGAAAGTCAGACAAACTGCAAAAGGCGCAGGGGAGGAGCAGATAGAGGTTGCTGCTACCGCTGCCGCCAACTACACTGAAGGAAGACATGAAACAAAACCACAAGTTAGCAAGTGACATACAGCTATGGCTTCTGTAGAACTTCCCTGAACAGAACATGCTGGAATCTCTCAGCATATAGCATGGCAGCACACCAACTTCTTCTCAGGCACCATTTGTGGGACCTTTTCTGCTCCCCAGAGCATAAGTCTTGCAGATCCTCAAACAAAATTCCTCATCCAAACCCCAAAGCACGAAGCAAAGGAAAACATGTTTGAGGCAACAATTCAAGTTCTAAACAAATCGGGGGAAATGTCTAGACCATAAGGATTTGTTTGAAGAAGGAGATTCTATTGTAAAATCCCATTCTTCCTGGGTCTGGTGAAGATCGTACTGTAGATCTAAAATTCTCCAGGAGAGTGCTAGATATGACAGAGTGGGACTAGGCAAGCAAAAACAATGGAAACAGGATCCCAAACGGATGCATTGCCCATCTCCACATGCCCATCGTATCAAACTATAATACTACATTGCCAAACACATAAAAAGTTTTAAAAGTGCACAAAACTGGTGGTCAGCCCAAGTTGCTGTGATACACACTGTCCACCCAGTACTTCTCTAGCAGGAAATGAGTAAATGGCTAAAGCAAGACTGGATTTTAGTCGCCAAAAGAAACCTCTCTGAACAACGGAAGTGCAGAAGCAAGTTACCGGGGGGGTGGGGGGTGGGGGGAGATCAGAAAGAAGACAAGAAGGAGGAATATATCTTTTTGTGCCAAGCTATTCAACATGAGGGGGAAAAATAAAGCTATTTATGGCAAGGAATCATCCTTTTAGAAATCCAAGCCATGTCCAGTGTCAAAATTAAACTTCAATTAACTGCTCATTCTCAGACCAGAGGACTGTGGATCTATCTCCAAATTCCTTGCCCAGCTTGGTTCTCAGTGAGTGCCGCTTCCTGATGGCCAGGGGTTGAGCCGGCAGTGTGGGCAGCAGCCTGAATGAACAAGAATATCACAGGTCTCAGACCGTTCTCTAGCATGCCACCCTGCAGGCCAACCCAAACAAAGTCGGTAGGCCTCCAGATCGCAGATCAGTTCCACCACCTCATCAACCGTGGTCAGGCGGGCAGGGTGGCTGGCATAAAGTTCATGTTCCTGAGGCACCAGCAGATCTTGCATTACCACATGGAAAAAAAGGCCTGGCCGGATGTGAATGACTGCAGCAGACATGGTGGAATGTTTCGAGCGCTGGATGAGACGCAGGTCTGGGCTGCCAAGTGGAGGCAGCACCTCCCAATGAGCAGGGAGAGGGATCTCATTCAGCTCAGCCAAGAACTCTCGCAAGACACTGTCCAACTGAGAGAGGGGCTGCACACCACCCAGGCTGTAGACCTCCATAATCTAGAGAAAGAGCAAAAAAAAAGACCAGTTTAGTATCCTTTAGTACAGGTAGTCCTCGACGTATGACCACAATTGAGCCCAAAATTTCTATTGCTAAGTGAGACATTTGTTAAGTGCGTTTTGCCCTGTTTTATGACCTTTCTGCCACAGTTGTTCAGGGAATCATAGCAGTTACGTTAGTAACACGGTTGGGCATCAACCGCAAAGTTAATGGGGAACAAGCAAAGTTAATGGGAAATCTGGCTTCCCCATTAACTTTGCTTATCATGACACCCAGGACACTGCAACCGTCATAACAATGAGTTCATTGCCAAGCATCTGAATTTTGATCACATGACCATGGGGATGCTGCAATGGTTTTTAAGTGTGAAAAAGAGTGGTAAGTCACCTTTTTCAGTGCCGTTGTAACTTCAAACAGTCACTAAATGAACTGTTGTAAGTCAAGGACTACCTGTTTCTAAAAGAACTTTAGATAAGCTGCCATTTTCCCCACTTTGGATTAAATAGGGCACAAGGCCCTCTGTTTCAAGGCCATTCCTTGCCATGATTAGAGCACTGACCCAAGGTCTCAATTAATGTAGCAGTTCAGCCTCAGATATGTATCAACTACAATTAAACTTGGGTCTGGGACAGTGGTGAAATGTAAAATTTGTTACTACCAGTTCTGTGGGCATGGCTTGGTGGCGGTGGGGGTAATGTGACTGGGTAGGCGTGGCCAACTTTTTTTTTTTTTACTTTTAAAAGCATTTTTCTACAACCTTAAGAGGTTGCAGAAAAAAAAATGCTTTTAAAAGCCTCTGACGATCAGGCAACTCAGCTGGGATCGTCAGAGGCTTTTAAAAGCATTTTTTTCTACAACCTCTTCGGCCGAAGAGGTTGAACTCTCCTTTCAGAAACCAAAGAGGACTTGGAAGAAAGTCCAAAGGATTAAAGAAGAGAGAAATTTGGCCTCTTCTTGAACATCAAAAAGACTAAGCTAATGACCACTGTGAGGAATGAACATGTCAAAATAACAACTGACAATGAAGAAATTAAAAGTGTGCAAGTACACTTCTCTAGGATCGCACATTAATCAAAGCAGTGAACGCAGACCAGGAATAGAGTTAAATTGTACTGGGTCACACAGCAATGATGAGCATGAATTGCCTGGCAACTAAATGCAGATTAAACTGCAGTACCAGGTTTCCCACAGCTACCTACAAATGTGAAAGTTGGACTATTATAAAAAAACACTAGGCAGGAAAAAAGTTAATTTGTTTGAGCTGTGGTGCTGGAGAAGGCTCCTCATATTCTTTGGTCAGCAAAAGTGACAAACAAACAAGTACTGTGGAATGTATAAAATCAGGCATATGGCTGGAAGGCAAAATCACAAAATTCCACCTTACTTATTTCAGCCATGTCATGCAATCAAACTCATTGGAAAAGGCAGTTTTGCTCAGAATGATAAGTGATAAAAGAAAATAAGACCGCCAAAAAACACAGTTGCTAGACATAATCAAAGTCGACACCAGCCAGAGCATAAAACAACTGAAAGAAGCTGTAAAAGACTGGAAAATGTGGAAACAGCTGGTCCACAGAATCGCTGAGAACTGGACATGATTGAATGGATAGCATCATTGTTTAACAAAGATGGTTGGCAAGCTGGAACAACAATATGTACCCTATCTCTTTTTTTTTCTTTTTCTTTTTGTCTTTTAATGACGCCGTAATCCCTTGCATCAGGGTGGAGTCGGGGCAACTGAATGGAACTGAGTGTTTACTGGCCGGATGCCCTTCCTGTTGCCAATGCAGAGTTCACAACAGATATATAGTCATTGTGCCCAGAGAGAGAAATATCTGCTGTTACCTAGGAGCGAACTCACAGCTTCCTGATTGTGAGGTGAGAGCTCCATCTCTAGGCTACTGCACCACTCGTGTATCCTCTCTCTTATCTGTATTTATTATTATGGTTGGTCAAGGACCGCAATAATTTTTTCAAAACAAGGTTTCCATGCTATTTTCCCACAATCCACCTCTTCCCAAACCTCTTATTGTTAAAAAAAAAAAATCCCCGCAAACATTCCACAACTTCTCCTGCACCTCACTGATATCAATATCTGTTGTTGTGTATCCATCACCTTCCACTGGCCATATGTATTGTGATTCTCATCCCCAGGACCAGGAACAAACATGCCCAGGATCAACAACCAGAAAAGAAAACTCTAAAGAGTTATTATCACAGTGCCCCAAATTATCCCATTACTCACTACTGGAGGCTGAATTTGCTGCAATAGTCCCATTTCATTGTCTTCTGAATCATCAAGAATTACCACTTCTGTGCTTGGTGTTCTTGATAGTTTCTTAAATTGAGGGAATCCTGCTGATACCTGCAGCAACAAGAATAGGCACAAAGTTCACTTTGGAAATGCCAACAAATAGGCCTTAGACTTCTCAGTGCTGAAAGCCTACTTCAGATAACAAATCTGACATCAGAAGAGAATTATACATACAGAGATATACACAAATGACATTTGAAAGGAAGTTGAAGGATAGATTATTCAGAGAAATCAAAATACATGGGATTATAAAGTAGACTACAAGAGACCTCCTTGAAACATCTCTTTAAATGCACGGGCCCAGAAATATTTCTTGTATAGTTGGAAATCCATGAAAATAAAAGCCATAAGAACATAAAATAAATAGTTCCCTGCTGGATTGCATCTTTTGTCCATCTAATCCAATAGTCTGTTCTTCACAGTGGCCAAACAATTGCACGCACGCGCACACACACACACACACACACGCACACGCACACACACTACTTGTCTCCCAGGAGATCGCCTTCAAAGGCAGTCACGCTGCCATCCAGTCAAATAGTCACTGACCTCTAAGAATTGGTCCAAGTGTTTTAAGAAACCAGCCAAACCTGGGTGAAATAATACAAAAGCAAAGGGTTGAAAAATTAAATTTCTTCCCAGGTCAAAATTTGGCAAGCATGGAGAACTTCCGGTTTGGCATCGCGGCAAGACAGTCAGGAAAATAGCGGGCTCTAATGAGCCCCGCAAAAACCCCAGCTGCCGAACCGCCGCTGATGGGTCTTCGGACCGAACCCGTCTTGCAGGGACAGGGGAAGAAAAGGGGCGCCTCGGATGACCAAGAGGAACAGGCAAGTTCCTCGGAGGTCAGAGGGAACTCTCTGTGAGTCGGCGGCGGGAGGCAGCAGTCATGGCGGCTGCCACGAAGCTGTGACAACCGGGCAAGAAAAGTGCTGGAGGAAAGCGGAGAAAAACGGAGCTCTTTGAAGCCGGGTGAGTGACAACAGCCCAGGCTTGTAACAACGTTTGGAGCATCACTAATTATTAGAAGATCCTTAGCCTAAAACAGCGGCTATGCAACAAAGGGGCTTTGGAAAAAATTTTTAAAACTACAACTTTAAAGAGACAAAGACCCGAGAAACAACTAATTTTGGAACAGAACTAAGAGAATTAATCTGGAGATATAGTTAAAAGACTAAACACTTTAAAATTTGAACTGGATTTTAAAAAGATTTGATATTTTTTTTAATTAAAAGAAGAAGAAATAAGAAGAAATAAATTGGATGGTTATATAATAATAAATAAAATTGAGTCTTACATGACTAATGGAAATGTGGATTATAGAGAGACACCATCTGGCATAAAGAGGAACTTTGTAACTTTCCTTTGTTATGGGAAACTCTGAGTTTTATAGATAAAAATTACCGAATTCTGTGGAGGAGGATTTTTCTTTCCTGTATGCAGGCAGTTGATTATGGTGAAAAGAAAATAAATTTACAATGGAACTCCTACAATTGAAATAATAACAATTTAAATGTTGGTGCAGGAATAGAAGAAGGATTAAGCGCAGCCTTAAAAGAAAAAGATTTGATACATCATATCCTGAATAAAAATAAGAAAAGAGATTTAATGTGATTTATGGAGAAAAAAATTAAAAATTTGGAAAATGGAAGGAAATATACGTTTGCATGCGAGGAAATGAAGATAATGTGATTAAAAATAAAATAAAGTAAAGATGGATTGTAATAATAAAAGGGAGGTTTTTATAGAAATTAAGAATGTTAAAAGAAATTAATTAATACATGTAAAGATATGCTTGATGCAAGAACTATGTTTTAATGTCAAAATGTTAAGGAAAAGAACAAGGATAAATATGATTAATTGAAAATGTTAAAAGGAATTTATAAATACAGTTAAAGATATGTATTAAGAACCATGTCTCAATGTTAAAATGTCATGAATGTCATGAAAAAGGATACAGAAAAATAAGATTATATGAAAAAGCAATGCATAGATGGATGGAAACAAGAAAGAAAGGTTTAAGTAGAAATTGATAGTTAAACAAACTATGAATATGCTGTGTTCAACAGCCAAAAAGTTATAATATGCTGTGTAACAGCCAGTCAAACAAAATGATTATGCTGTGTAACAGCCAAACCAAAGTGAATATGCCATGTAACGGCCAAAAAACCAAAAATTAATATGCTGTGTTTAACAGCCAAACAAAGGGCATGCTGTGTAACAGCCAAAAAAAATAAAAAAGGATATGCTGTGTTCAACAGCCAAAATAAATGGTTATGCTGTGTTTAACAGCTAAGAAATAAAAATGACTGGTTTAACAACAAAGATAAAGACAATAATGTTGGGTTTTTGTTTTTTTTTAGGAAAATATAAAATGAGGTGGGGTAATTAAAGTGAGGGGAGGTATATTGAGAGTGATAGTTAAGATAAAATGAATGATAGTTTAATAATAGAAATAAAGAATATAAATTTTGAATTTAATAGTTAGAAAAAAATGGGTATGTTGAAATTAAAATTTTTTGGAATGTTTAAAATAATTGCATGATTTATATTGTTAAAATATATCCATCTAAGCAAATGAAAGAGAAAATGGATTGATAATTGGTTAGGATTTAAGATTTAAGTAACGGGTTTTTGGGGATAATGGCATAGTTATATAGATAGATTTGAGGGAAATACTTGTTTTAAAATATTTAATTAATTAATTAATTAATTAATTAATTAATTAATTAATTTTTATGCCACCCTTCTCCCGAAGGACTCAGGGCGGTGAACAGTTAAAATAACATACATATAAAATGTGAATATAAGATGATTAAGCTAATTTGGTTCATCGGTTAAGAATCTTCAGCATAAAGATTTAGAACAATTAGAAGAGATTTATGCCAGCCCGGCTTGGTGAAACAGAAAGGTCTTAAGTGCACGACGGAAAGTACGAAGATCTGGGATCATTCGTATCCCTGGGGGTAACCTGTTCCAAAGGGTAGGTGCCCCCACAGAAAAGGCTCTTTCTCTGGGAACCACCAGTCGACATTGCTTTAGTGACGGCACCCTGAGGAGGCCCACCCTGTGGGAGCGTGCTGGTTGGTGGGAGGTTATTGGTTGCAGAAGGTGGTCTCGTAGGTACCCAGGTCCTAAGCCATGGAGCACTTTAAAGGTAAGAACCAACACCTTGAAGCGCACTCGGAAGACCACCAGGAGCCAGTGCAGCTCACGTAGGAGAGGTGTTACATGTGAGCGCCATGTCGCTCCCAATATCACCCGCACAGATGCATTCTGGACCAGTTGGAGCCTCCGCGTGCACCTCAAGGGGAGCCCCTTGTAGAGAGCATTACAGTAGTCCAGACGGGAAGTGATGAGGGCATGAGTGACTGTGCGTAAGGAGTCCCGATCTAGAAAGGGTTGCAACTGGCGAATCAGGCGAACCTGATAGAAAGCTCCCCTGGCCACGGCTGTCATATGCTCTTCTAAAGACAGCCGCGTGTCCAGGAGGACACCTAAGTTGTGAGCCCTTTCCGAGGCCAATGACTCACCCCCAATAGTCAGCGATGGTATCAGCTGGCTATATCAGGACGCCGGCAGCCACAGCCACTCGGTCTTGGAAGGGTTGAGTCGGAGCCTGTTTCTCCCCATCCACAACATTTAGTTGTGTTAATTGAAAAATAAGATTTGTTAATGATTTGCTTTAATATGTGACCGGAGCAAAAGCTTCGTTTTGAAAAGATGTGTTTTATGTTTTTGTTTTAAAAATTAAAAAAAATTATATAAAAAAAGAACTTGGCAAGCATCAAATTGTAATTCAAATTTGTTCAGTTCTGAATTGAAAGGATTGCTAAGTCGGTACAAAGTCTACAATTTCAATTAAGTGGGTGACATCCTTTCCTTTTGTCCTACACTTCCATATCCACTCTAGTAGGGAGCAGAAGGACTTGAATTATAACTGAAAATCATTTCACCAAGCCACCACGTTCCGTTAGGACTTAATGATGCTGGAACTGCTGGCCAGAAATGGTTTGCACTCCAACAGTTTGAGCCTGGCTCTGTGAGACAGAGTGAGCTCCCCTAGCTCCTGCCCTCTCAGCAGTTCAAAAGCATGCAATATTGCGAGTAGACAAATGAATACCACTTCACTGGGAAAAAAACGTCATGTGTGCAGAGAGCAGAAGCTGGCAATGGATCTGGCCAGACACGAGGCATCACAACACAAGGTGAGGCGAGACTGGTAGAGAAACCTGGAACAGCTAGCAACCTGAGCACTGCTACTTAATTGGTGTAAAGCTAATTCACCCCCAATGGTGCACCAAGGACAGCCACGCAAGCGCCAAACAGAATGAACTAGCAATCTAGGCTGTCAGGGCTGCATTGTGTCTAGCATGTGTAGATTTCCCTGACATTGTATGCCACATGCTAAATAAATAAATACATTAAAAAATCAGCAAGCAACCAGAACACTAAGGTGATTTGACAAGGAAAGACACCTTAAACTAGAGCTTACCAGAGAGTCACTGGATGCCTGACAATTCCCACCTGGTTCTGCATAGTCTTGCTTGTTTTTGGGAGAGGTGGCAATAAGGAGATTGACAACAGGCAGTTTGGTATCTGGATCCTATGAGATACAAAATATTAGAGCCTATAAATGGAGGTTTTAAACCTAATGTTTCAAGCTACGTACAAGGTGCAGTTTTAAAAAAAGAGACACAAACGGACTCTCTACCACCAGCAGTATTTCACTGCTGCTGTTTCTCAAGTCTAATCGTGCCATGTTAGCATGTTCATTCAATAATTCATTACTCTGGGGGAAAAAAATCTTGCTCAGGACACAACACATAAGCACACACACACACATCTGTGAGATCACTCTGCTTGACTTTTGAAAACTAGGTGTCTCATACAAACAGAATTAAAAAAGATAAAGCATATTTTAAATAAGCTACCAAGTGGGAGGGAAAGTCAACAAAGGCTTTGCAGTTTCAAAGGAATACATGCATGGCAAAATCTACAATTTTTCTTTCTGTATATTACAGAGAGAGAGAGAGGGAGGGAGGGAGGGGGAGAGAGAGAGAGAGAGAGAGGGAGAGAGAGAGAGAGAGAGAGAGACAGAGAAAGATACTTGAAAAATGCAAGTTTGTTTGCAATTTGAAACCAGTTTTGGTACAGCCAACAAATTTAGGAGGGAACTAAATATGTGGCTTCTGCATGTCCCTCCTCTATTTTAAAGGAAGAAAATATTAATGTACTGTACTAGAAAGCATTTGCGATGCAGTGTTTTCACGAAAAATCAATGCTAAACAAGCTAAGCAAAAGCAGCTTTTGGAGGCAATATAAACAAAATGCCAGGTCCCAATCCCATTTTAGCCAAATATGCACTGTTAAAGATGAAAAGCTAGTGCATCCAGAAATGCCTTCTTTTAGAAATGATCTTCTAAAAATCTCTGAAAGCTCAAACTGCCCAAGGAGCTGCTGATACAGTTCTACAGAGGAATTATTGAGTCTGTCATCTGCACCTCTATAACTGTCTGGTTTGGTTCTGCAACCCAACAAGACAGACACAGACTTCAGAAAATAATTAGAACTGCAGAAAAAACAATTGCTACCAATCTGCCTTCCATTGAGGACCTGTATACTGCACGAGTCAAAAAGAGGGCTGTGAAAATATTTACAGACTCCTCACATCCTGGACATAAACTGTTTCAACTCCTACCCTCAAAACGACGCTATAGAGCACTGCACACAGAACAACTAGACACAAGGACAGTTTTTTCCCAAATGCCATCACTCTGCTATACAAATAATTCCCTCAATGCTGTCAAACTATTTATTAAGTCTGCACTACTAATAATCTTTTCATCGTTCCTACCACCCATCTCCTTCCACTTATGACTGTATGACTGTAACTTTGATGCTTGGATCCTTACGATTTATATTGATATTGTTTCCTGATTGCTTATTTGTACCCTATGATTATCATTAAGTATTGTACCTTATGATTCT
Source organism: Pantherophis guttatus (assembly GCF_059756535.1). Taxonomy (NCBI): domain Eukaryota; kingdom Metazoa; phylum Chordata; class Lepidosauria; order Squamata; family Colubridae; genus Pantherophis; species Pantherophis guttatus. Next base: position 122,785,592 of record NC_142064.1, on the reverse strand, counting down.
TGATTAACGTATCTTTTCTTTTATGTACACTGAGAACATATGCACAAATTCCTTGTGTGTCCAATCACACTTGGCCAATAAAAACTTCTATTATTCTATTCTATTCTATTCTATTCTATTCTATTCTATTCTATTCTATTCTATTCTATTCTATTCTATTCTATTCTATTCTATTTTCTATTCTGAATTAGACTTTCAGGATATTGCCACCCAACGTTTCCAATGCTCTCCTCCCACACACAGATACTTTCCCAAACCTACAGATCAGTGATCTTTCTTAATAATTATTTAAGGCTATTTTGGTGATCAAATATTCAGTTTTGTTTTAACCTCTATTAGTGATACTTTTATCTTTTTCAGCACCTATCTATAAAGTAACATTCTGTTTATTTCACTGTTACTCTGTTTTTCAGGCAAGTGCAAACAAGGTCTAACAAACATAGCAACTTCTCCCGCCCTAAGCATGCAACCCCAACATTTGACATTGGAGAAACAGTTTAGTGGAGGAACAGTCATACATGTTTTAAAAGGTACCAGCTTTCACCCACCTTTCCTATGACCGAGGTGGTGAGGATGGGGTGGTGAGGTATCCCTTGCTCTTGCTGGATATATGCTGGCACAACGGAGTACTCCTTTGTAGGTTGGTGGGAGGCAGAGGATATGATTTCCTTCTTCAGCTTCACTGGCGGTGGTAGCTGTGGCTGCAGATGCAGTTTCTCCTGCTTGGGCATCTCTAAGCCCAGGGATTTGGGCACTTCAGTCCACTCACTAGTCAAAGAAGATTCCTTCAGTGCCACAGGAAAGGAAAGGAAGAGACATAAGCCACCTTATACTGGCTCAGCCAATTTGTCTATCGAATTCAGAATCATACGGGACAATTACTGTGAATAATTCCACCAGAGTGATAGTAATGGGGGGACTTTTCCTATTCTGACATCAACTGGGAAACGAATTCTGCAACGAGATCCCAAGGATAGGACAAGAAGCAATGGTGGGAGTTTGTCAGGAGGAGAGCCAACCTGAAAATAAGGAGGAATTTCTGGAGAGTGGAAATTATTAAGCAGTGGAACCACTTTATTTTATTTTATTATTTATTTATTCACTTATTTATCTAGCAAGCTTCTTAACAGTCTATTGCCCTCATAAAAGGGCTCTTGCCTTCTGGAGTTGGGGGTGCTCCACCAATGGAGGTTTTTAGGGCGGAAAAACTGGACGGCGATTTGTCCAAGATGCTATGAGGATTCCTACCTTGGGAAGGGGAGTTGATTAGAAGAGCTCCAAATGTCCCTGGTCCAGGCCTTATGATTCTATGAATCTATGAACTAACAGAGTGGTTCCAGATTAGAAAGAAACCATCCCAGTTAAGGGTTGAAGATGGCAAGGGATGAACCTGGAACTCTTCCACAAGCAAATGTACACTGGCCCTCCCTGGACTTTTTTTTTATACAGGTGGTCCTCGTTTACCAACAGTAATTGGGACTGGGATCTCCACTGCTAAGCAATACAGTCATTAAGACACAGTGTGTCACATGACTGTGCCAATTTATGACAGTAGTTCTGGCAGTCCCAGTTGCTGTCAATAGACAAATTCCACACAGTCACAACATCCCATGATTGTAATTTACGACCTGCTGGCTTCCCCATCGACTTCCCTCGTTAGAAGCAGGTCATGAAGGTTGAAAATGAGATCACATGACAGCAGGACACCGCAATGTCACAACCGAGAGCTGGCTGCCAAGCACCTGAATCACAGTCACATAACAACAGGTAGTCCTCGATTTACAACAGTTCACTTCGTGACCATTCAAAGTTACAACAGCATTGGAAAAAGTGACCTATGACCAATTTTCACACTTATGACCATTTGCAGCATCCCCATGGTCACATGATTTACAGATGCTTCGCAACTGATTCACATTTATGACGGCTGCAGTGTCCCGGAGACATATGATCATCTTTTGTGACCTTCTGACAAGCAAAGTTGATGGGGAAACCAGATTCACTTAACAACCATGTTACTCATTTAACAACTGCAGTGATTCACTTAACAAATGTGGCAAGAAAAGTCATAAAATGGGACAAACTCACTTAACAATTGTTTCACTTAGCAACGTAATTTTGGGGCTCAATTGTGGTCATAACTCGAGGACTACCTGCATGGGGTCTCTGTGATTGCCACAATCATAACTCATCATAACTTTGAACATTTGCTGAACGAGTGGATGTTAAATGAGGACTATCTGTACCTCCATGTATAAAACCAAAATTTAGAGATGGGTGGTAGTATTAGCCACAAGTTGCTTCACTGTTGAAATTTTAAGCTGAGAAAATCTCAGAAGCCAAAATTTTTGTCACTGAATAGGAAGAGGAGGAAAGGAGGGTCAAAAATATCTCTTTATTTTTCCTCTATAGAGCAGAAATCAACAAGCTTTGAAGTGCTATTTTTATGTGATGTCCCAGGCATCCTTCCCATCTTATTTCTAAAAATTGTCTGAAATCTAACAAGCTTTTAATAAACTCATAAAAGTGCGGTGAAATCTTTCAACATTCCATCCGTTAAAAGGAGAAAAAAAAAAACCAAATGAGGAACAGTATATACAAACAAGGTTTTATTACTCAAGATTTCTGTTGCAAAAGTACAGAAACTATGTCTGATAGCCACCTGAAATTTCTTGCTGTCAGTTTCAACTAGAACCATCTTTTTTCTTTCCTAACCCCCAACTGCATGTTACCTGCAGAATCCAAATCAGTTTATTTTATTTTATTTTGCACCAAAGGATTGTGTTATTAATCTTAGTCCAAGTATTTTAATTAATTCCAAGTGGCTTTTATGCAATTGATAGTTTCTTGCTGTCTTAAAAACTCAGGAAATATTATCAGTTCAAACTAAGGGCAGCAGTTAAGGCTTATTTACTGATGAGAAACATACCTATGTTGATATTTATTTATTTAGCCTATCTCACAGAAAAGTGATACTAAGTTTTGCACAATAAAAAGAATCATAAAATCAAAATATTAAAACAACTACAATTAAAAGATGACAACAACAGTAATATAATAGCCAAGAAAAATGATATTAAAAACAATGTGATTATCTCATTAGATTGCCATTCCCTTGAGATCCCCAAGCCTAATTTTACTTAATTTTTAAATTAATTGATCTCCATCTGTATATACCAGATATTCTAACACATATTCCCACCTATCCCTCTGGCAGAACAGAAGGGGAATGAAAAATGAAATAAATGGATGGGTGGGAGGATCAAAATTCAGATGGTTGACAACGGACTTATATTTATGACGATTGCAGTGTCCAGGTTTATGCAATCACCTTTTGTGACCTTCTGACAAGCAAAGTCAACGGGAAAGCCAAATTCACTTAACAATCATATCACTAACTTAACAACTTCAATGATTCGCTTAACGACTATGGTACAGAAGGTCGTAAAATGGGGCAAAACTCACTTAACAAATGTTTCATTAAACAACAAGAGATTTTAGGCTCAATTGTGGTTGTAAATCGAGGACTATCTGTAGTAAATTTAAGACACTCCCTCCTAAAAAGGGGAAGAATTGATAGAAAAACACATAGACAAAATTCCTATAAAGTTTCCAACTCCCATGCCTGGTTACCCTATGATTGCCCAACGCCAACTGAAACCAGTCCTTGAGATTTCCTTCTTTCCTGTAACTGTGACACACTTACAGAATCCATACACAAGAAAAGGGAAAGGGACCCAGACCATCACTTCCTCCCATTCAGCCCTGGGGAAACTGTAGCTCGAATGACAAAATGGAACGTTTATTATCTTAGGGACTTAGTTGTCCACCAGGGAAGGCAACACAAAAACAATGCCAAAGTATCAACAGATTGGTCTCTACACAGATGAAAAATGTGTAATAGTTTATCGGAGCCAGCTTGGAAGAGAGGAGGAGGAGAAAAGAAATGGTAATAGAAATACGAAAAGGAGACAATTGGGAGGAAGGAGAAAAAAACAATTCTTTTATTTTTCATGCAAACTTGAGAATGAAGACATTAGCCCAGTAGCCCTTACATCCCCTCCAGGCAGAGCTTAGTTAAAGATTTAAGTTTGAGGGGAGAAAGAAAAACTCCTCTGTGGTTTTTTTTTAACCTTATTCTTAAGACCTTGCCAGGTTGTTATTTTTTTGTGAATTATCACAATCACCGCCATTGTTTTCCTTTCAGGATACTGGTTGAAATGAACCATGGGGAAATTCCTATAACAAGTCAAGCAGGCAAAAGGCCTGGCATCCCTTCAACAGCTCTTGTTCGCAAATTTACCTTTCTGCTATTCCCAAGCACAGGGAAAATGTTTTCGTTTCCCCATCCATTCATCTCTGCTTATAGGGCCTTTGAGGTCACCCTAACATTGGAAATTCCAACATAAGAAAAGTCGGCCTTGCCTACCAGAGCCCAGAGAAGAATAAGGCCCTAGTTACCTCTTTGAACTCAAGAGGGTAAAAGCCAAAGGATCCTATTGGTTAGGATGCTATCCTAAGCAGTAGGTCACAGATTATTTCTTAATGATTTCTATTCCCAAGAAATAATACATTGTCTCACAATTACATATTCAATTATGATACAGTGAAATTTACCTTTACAAATTGTCTCAATGCCCATTAAAAATATATTAAGGGGAATGTCATTTTCAGTCCTTGGCCTCATTTTCTTGTCTATACACCCATAGGAAAGGGTGCTGGTTTGTATGTCTTTTGACTGAAAACCACTACATTTTCTAGTTTTAAAAAGTCAAAAATGCTGACCTGAAAACTATATTATTATTATTCCTGACCATTCCAAATTGCCTGCAAGGAAAACTACACATTTCAAGTTAGAAAGCAGGATTGAGACTGGTAATTTGGATTAGAATTCACAAATAGTTCAGACTAGAAAAGCATCCCTAATGTCTCCTCTCTAGATGGGCAATCGGGACCCTAATCTTACAATAAAGACAGTAAATGCCCTAGACTGAACAGAAAATTGAAATCTATAGCTGACAATCAATATTCCTCTGCTCTCCACAGAATTACCTCAAAGTTTCTTAGATAGAACCTCTATTTCTAGAAGAAAATCTTTCCAAAGACTCATAACACACTGTGAAGGAACTTATACGCAAGCTCTTTAATTTGCAAAGTTTACGCCACTCTTAGAACAAAGTTGTGGAATAGAAGTTCTCAGTTTCTGTTGCTAAAGATAAAAATGATAGAAGACTAGTTTTCTAAAAATAGTAGAAATAAAAATAGTAAAAGACTAATTTTGTTTTTAAACAAAAACCAGAAGTAGTCTTCCAAGGTATTTTTCTTTTACGATTCTTTGTCTTTTTCTGTAAATACTTAGATAGCATGTCCATTTTCTTTCTTCCAACTCATCTATCTTCCAAAACAGTTTTTAAATGTTTTTCTTTATTTTTACTATGGACTGCAGCAGATCTCTTGTTTATAAGTCCAGATAGAATAGCAAATGAGTGAGACAATAAAGTCAGGATTAGTGATCAAAAACAGGTCAACACAAAACCACCCAGGGCAAAATTTATGGAATATCAAACACAACTAAGGCGGTAAAACAACAGATTATTTAGAAATCTGTTTCCTGGTGGCTCAGCAGACTGATAGCATTGTGATTAACACCAGCTGTCTGCAATTACTGTAAGTTCGAATCTCACCAGGCTCAAGGTTGACTCAGCCTTCCATCCTTTCTAAGGTAGGTAAATTGAGGACCCAGTTTGTGGGGGCAATAAGCTGACTTTGTATAAATATACCAAAGTATGAAGGCTATTGCTTAACGCATTGTAAGCCGCCCTGAGTCTCCGGAGAAGGGCGGCATATAAATCAAATTTAAAAAAAAAATGTATGTCCTTGCTCAAGTACTTCTCTGGGTTTCTCCACCTCTACGGCTGAAGAAAAAGACAACAGTATCCAGTTCATTTTAGCAGATACCTAAGAGTTCATGCATCTCTTTTTGCATTCCCTCTATGTTGCCGCTTACTCGTTTCATTTATAACTATGGATGTAGCTTATACAACACTTAGTCTTGCATGCAAACAACCGTTCCAAAGTCATGCCAAGTGCAGATGTTTCATAGTGTAAAAAATTCATCATTTCGAGAATCTAGGCCCGTGATGGCGAACCTGTGGCACGTGTGCGACAGGTGGCATGTGGAGCCATATCGGTGGGCACGCGAGCATTGCCCTAGCTCAACTGCAGCACACCCCGGCTAACTGGTGGGACCGGAAGTCAGCAAACAGGCCATTTCCAGCCTCCAGAGGGCCTCTAGGGGGTGGGGAAGACCGTTTTCGCCCTCCCCAGGCTCCTAGAAAGCCTCTGGAGCCTGGGGAGGACGAAAAACAGGCCTATCAGGCCCACCATGCCATTGCGTGCCAAAGCCTGGGGAGCGTGGGGGAGGGGTCACACACGCATGGGCAGGGAGTGGGGCACATTGAATTATGGGTGTGGGCACGCACATGCATGACACACACACACACCCGCTTTTCGCATGCGGCGGCAAAAAGGTTAACCATCACTGATCTAGGCCTTCTATTCTCAGCAGATTAAAACTGTTTAGCAAGTGTGCATAAGGAACATTTCCAAGTAACCGACCCAAGTTATAACCCGAGCCACTGACACTTATATGACCAGTTTGCTCAAATCCTGTATGATCTAAATTAGGTCAACACAGAACCAAGAGAGCAAACTCTTTCCTGCTGGCTCTTCCTTAGTTCTTACAACTTTCATAGTCTACAGCTATATAGCTCAGAATTAAAGCCCACCATTGCAGTCAAATAAATGGGTGCTGAATTCATTTCTCCATATAAGGAAGTAAAGAAACTGGAGTTAATCTCGGTAAGTAAAAGCCATGCTTGAAAAAAAGAAAATTCCAACTTTCTCCAAATCTAAATGTTGGCTACATTCAGGAATAAGAACTGAGCTGAAACAACTGGTCAAGCTGGTGATCTCTTTAGAAGATTTTGTGCAGATTTATCTGCTGTTGTATAAAGCCTACTTGCTTTTGCATGTTTTGATTCTACCTCGTGGTATCTTAAATCTGACCTTGGACAGACAAAAAAATATTTGCCTTGTTTGTTTAATAAACCTTATATTTTTTCCCACATTTTACCGTATCTGGATGGTTTCTTCCTGTATTTAATCTGTATTCAAATTAACAAGATCAAGATAAAAACCTTGCTCCAGAACTGGCAATACTATAATACAGTCAAATCTTCATAGGATTAACCAAGGAACATTATTTTAAGTGGCATAAATGCCAAATCAGCAGGGACTGCTTCATAGCAGGAAGTCCTGGATGTAAACTTCTAACCACTGCACTACCTCGGCTCTTGTTCTGGATGTAAAAGAAGCAAAGCTTGTTATATCTAAAAGAAAAATCCTACAAATCAAATCCAGAGAAGTGTGACCAAACTCAGAGAGAGAGTCCCCACCAGTGCAGGACAAAGAGTTAAGCTGGAAGTAAAAAACAATACCCTCCAAAACAACAATGTTCCTTTTCAGATCATTTTTTAAAAATATATTAAATATAACAATAAAATACAAACAAAACAATATAAAAGAAAAAAGAAAAAAATAGAAGGTACTACAAATGATCTCTTCTTCCTAGCTCCCATTTCTTATCTATAAACAAATCCTTAAAATCTCGTCATTTCCATTATGATCAGGGTGGATAAAAATCAGTGATTTTTTTAAAAAAATCAAAAAAATCAGATTTTTTTTATTTAAATCAGATTTTTTTGATATATTTTTTTTTAAATTTGATTTATATGCCGCCCTTCTCCGAAGACTCAGGGCGGCTTACAATGTGCTCAGCAATTTAAATTGGATTTTTTTTATTTTTATCAAATTTTATTTTAATAAAAAACTTTTGGGGTAAAAATCTATCGTAAGATAGTTTTCTATTTAAGATACATAAATAATTTAGTTTATTCAGCATGAAATGGAGCTTAGTTATGTAGCATGAGGCTGTATATTCTGCAACACTGGGACTATCGGTGAGTCAACAGTGGGTCAAAGGAGTAGCAGAGATGACAGTTGCTCTTTAAAAATTATGATTTAAATCGAGTTGATTTAAATCAAGCCATTTTACTAGTGATTTAAATCATGATTTAAATTGTGATTTAAATCAACTCGATTTAAATCAAATCCACCCTGATTATGATGTCATCAAAAGTCCATTAAGTGATAACAATGTATCTATTTTAATCTTGACCAAATAAACCAACTTTATATTCCTTACTTTTACTTCTAACAATCGTAATCTGGAGTTCCTTTAAATAGTGTCTAGAATTTGATTTCCTTTTATTTTTTCTTTGCCCTTTCTCACAAAATTCTTCAAAGCTTTAACAAATCTCTTCTATAAAACCAATATAGGAAAATTATTCAGGTCACTTTCTTAGTTTGTTATTTGTATATCTCTTATAATCATTAAGACATCAGTTACTTTTGTATATCCAGTGTAATGTCTTTTTCCATGTCATTCTTGTAGCCTTCAAATCAATCTCAAATCTTGCTAGGTAAAATTTGTTCTTCTCCCACAGTAGCTTTTAGACACAGAAAGGCACAAACTCTTAAATGCTGTAAAATGTATTGATCCAAAGAATTCCACTGGTGCCAGTTTGCCTCTATATTCAATTCAAAGTGTCGACTGTGACCTATAAAGCGCTACATGGCATGGGGCCAAGCTACCTATAGAACCGTCTTTGTCCCATTAAGATTGGTGCCCTGAGAGCCCTCTCTTTGTCTTTTTAATTAATTTCTAACAGAATTTAATAATCTTTAACTCCTTTTAAAGTACATTTCCAAATTTGTAATTGTTAGACGGTGTTTTTATATTTTAACAGTTTATTGTACACTGCCCAGAGGCTCTCTCCAAGAAACATGGGTGATTCAAAAATGTGAAGAAAATAAATAAATAAATGCATGTGATCAATCTACATAAACCACAGGAAGTGCATACAGTGGCAGTATTGGTTGAAGTTAATGAGTCCACCACTGTTACTCAATGTACATATTCTCCCTTTGTGTATGTGATCACAGATAGTCTGTTTGGGCTAAAACAGGAACACATATAGTGGAGTTACTGACTGCATTCCCTATAATACACTGAATATTGTCTGGCAATTTTAATGCAGGAATTGATCTAATGACAAGGGGAAATGAATTATTATGGCATTATCCTGTGGTGTTATTTTGTCACTGCCACCAGATCAACCTTAAAACAAAAGATTTCAAACACAAATCAATTGAAATCTGCTATTCACCTCCAGGAGGTATTTATAAACAATCAATTTCAGGCTGCCCATCCCTGGAATAAAGAAACCTGAGTTGATCAATCCTGACAATGCATAGACATTAGATCTGACAATTAGACAACATGCTTTTGAACAAAATGCACATACTGCAACACGACCTACAACATGCAAGGCTTTGTTAGTGGGAACTCTTGATACCCACACTTAGCATAGAGAAGTATGAAATGGCTTACAACATACCGGTACTACATGATGAAAAGAAAACTCTATTGATAGCAAGTAGCAAAGTGGTGATAGAGAACACAATAAAACAAATGAGAAGGTGCACCAACCATTGCAAACTGCAGGCACCGTCTCCACCGGCACTTCTGCTGCTTGAGGTTCTGCCCTCCAAATTTGGGCTTGTCACAACAGAAATCACAGCGGCCACAGTCTGTTTTCAGCAGACAGGCTTCACATTCACCACACTTCTGGTTTTGCTGATTTTTGGAAGAATGCTACGAGAAAGAAAAGGGAGCTATCAAGCCAGGAAGAATATGCTGCAAAGCCTAGTACAGTATCTAAGTAATCCAGTTATTTCTAAAAGGTGTGAAGTTTATAAACTCTGTACTATGTGAGAATTAGGAAATAAATCTATCTCAAATGCAATTAAAGCATAAACAATTCAACCAGCCTGCACAACTAAATGTCTACGGAGATTCTCAGTCATCCAGGTCATGGCTGTCCCAAATGTGCTTTTTCAAGAGGCAACTGGACTTTCTTTGTTTTTCCTTGAAGACATTTTGCTTCTCATTCAAGAAGCCCAGAACTGAAGAAGCTTCGCGGATGAGAAGCGAAACATCTTCAAGGAAAAACAAAAAAGTCCAGTTGCCTCTTTAAAAAAGCATGTTTGGAAAACCATGACCTGGATGACTGAGAATCTCCATAGACAATTCAACCCGCTGTATTCTTTTTCAGAAATCTTAGAACCATTGCGTATTGCAGGAATTTTTAAACTATGAAGCCAGTTGTTATAGTAAATTTTAGAAAATCAAGGAAATGAAAATTGTTCCCTGGGCCTAGAATGACCAACAGCTGTAGCTCTTACAGTCTAACAAGAAACAGGGATTCAAATCTGTACTTCTGAAGAATATAGCTGCAATATCTCTTACTTGTTATAGCTATACCAATGATCACTGAGATAAGGACACAGACCTTTGTATCAAGTTTTAGCTGCTTAGAGTTATGTAAATTCAACTTGTTCATCATGCTTAAATTGGGTTTTAAATGTTTTTAGATAAATTGGATGTCTTAAATTGGTTTTTTGAGCCCAAATTATTTAATTATTTTAATTATTTTAATAGTTTTTAACTTTTGTATGTTCTTTGTATTTTTATCTTGGCTGTTCACCGTCCTGAGTCCTCTGGGAGTAGGGCGGTATACAAATATGATAGATAAATAAATAAATAAATAAATAAATAAATAAATAAATAAATGCTAGTTTGATCTACTATAACCATAGAGTGCTACCTGGAAGAAAGAAAAGTATTAAGACGAAAAGTGACAACCTTCAAGGACTGTACACTCAAATCTTCCTTTTCTTTCTTATGTTATGTATTTGTCAAGAATTATTGTTCTAAGATTATTGAAATTGGATCAGGTATTTTATTGCTGTCTCTGCCTCTTTGGAGAGTGACAGACTTACAAAACTCTACAAAGCAAGTTCTATAGCTACTCACTTTCCTTCCTCCCACTTTGGCTACTCATAGCCCATTGGACCCCAATAAAGAATCTGTTTTGCACTTCACATGGGAGTATGGATTTGCTTTGCAGTGGATTCACCTAGTCCTCATCAGCTGATGAGTTCACCTATTTAACCCGTTTGCCCAACCTGTTAACTCAAAATTGGCCATGTTCCAGATAAATCCGAAAACCAAAAAAAGAAACACATTTTACCACACTGTTCTTGAGTTTAGCCACAGGATGCTTGGGAGGACGGCCCATTTTCTTCCTCTCTTTCGCCACTCCCAATTGCTTCTTCTGTTGGGAGGAACCCAACATAAGTTAGTGGCTGGGAGGACTTGAAATTCTTACTTGTTCTCCAAGACATTTTTAGTTCAGAAAGTTGGAAAACATTGCGGCATTCTTCTCCCACTGAAAGACTCTCTCTGCAGTTTGTGGGGTGTACTTTGAAGTACAAAAAAGACCCAGGATTACATGCCTTGTATCATAGCATACCCAAATGAAATGAGTAAAGGACTAATTAGGGAAGATGATTCCAAGAAGTGTTATGGAGGAAGCGCAGTGATTTTGACGCCTTTTATTAATACCATCTAAATTTTAACCATGTAAGTTAATCCTCGACTCATGACCACAATGGAGCCCAAAGTTTCTGTTGCTAAGTAAGACCGTTAAGTGTATTTCTCCCCATTTTATGACCTTTCTTGCCACAGTTGTTAACTGAACCACTGCGGTTGTTAAGTTAGTAACTTAGCTTACTAACTTAAGTTGTTACGTTAGTTGCTAAGTTGATAAGCAAATCTGGCTTCGCCATTGAATTTAATTGTCAGAAGGTCACAAAAGGTGATCCCATGACCCTGGGACACTGCAACCATTATAAATAAATGCCAGTTGCCAAGCATCCAAATTTTAATCACTTGACCATGGGGATGCTGCAATGGTCAGAAGTTTGAAAAACGGTCACAAATCACTTTGTTCAGGGCTGTTGTAACTTTGGTCACTAAACAAATGGTTTTAAGTTGAGGACTACCTGAATAAGGTAACTGATTTGGAAAAATGATAAATTCCCTCTGCCCCTTTAATGTATACTTTGAACAGGGCTGTTTTAGATTCAGGTACACCGCACTGGGATGCCTCTTCCTCTACTGCTGCAAAGCCCACCCTGGCTACTCTTAGCAGTTCCTAGCACCACTGTTCCTAAAACCTGCTGGAGCCATACTCTCCCAGCTAAGGAGTCACAGTCCCAAGCACCACTGGGATCAATTTGGCCTTTATTTTTCCAAATCCTAGTTCCTCCAATTCCTCCTTCAGGCCCATGTACATCTCCAGCTACTCATATTCTTTCTTCCTTGTGTCGCTGTCACTTGGTACTGCTACATCTCTCACCATCACTGTTTTCTGCTCCTTGTCTACTATCACGATGTCTGGTTGACTAGCCAGTACCTGCCTATCTAACTGGAAATCATACAGGATCTTAGCTCTGTTATTCTCCATGACTTTCTGTGGAATCTTCCATCAGGCTTGGAAGGGTCTAGTCCATACTCTGTGCAGATGTTGCTGTATATAATGCCAACTACTTGGTGGTGCTGTTTAGTACTGGTAGATACAGAGAGTCTGTACCTTGGGTCCTTAGTATAGTAGGCCCCTGCTTCTCTGGATATGGTGTTTTAGTGCCTGTTCTTCTGCTGCTAATATCAGTGCCTCAGTGCTGTCTTTCACTCCAGCCTTTTCCAGCCACTGGTAGAATTTCCCAATGTTGGCCATCACACTATCTGTAAATGATTCATCCCATCCACGATCTTGTCTTGCCCTGACACTTTTGTGGCTCCGATCACCAGCCTGTGTTATCAGCAGGAGAGGACTCCGAGAATGAAGGAAAGGAGTTGGCAAGGCCTCCCTCTCCAGGACCCTCCTCTCTGGCAATGCCTCTGGTGTCCTCCGAAGGCCAAGAGATAGGCCCGGGGCCAAGCACTTCCACGCAGCCGCAGGTCGACAGTAATGATGATGATGATGAATCTTGGTTGGACCCTCGACAGCGTCGCAGAGATAAGTGCATGCAGCAGAGGAAGAGGCGTGCCAGGGATTAGGCTGAGTCACTGGACCACACCCCACAGAGTATAAAAGGGGGGGTGTGGTGGCCGTTCAAGCTCTGTGATGAGCAAAAACTGATATTGAACAAACCTCTCTGCATTGCTGGACTTTCGAATATTCTTTTATCTGTTGTGTGTTGGCTTTGAAAAACACTCCCTTCGTAAGTAAAAGACTCTTGGCAGCCAGCCACTGGGTTGCTGACAATTCTGCTCTTAAAGAAACCTTTGTCGGCTGGTTTATTTCACTATTGACTGTCTGTGGGGATGCGTGTGTGAGACGGGGACAGAACAGACACTTCCTCTGTTTGATCCTCCTCCCATGTCTGCTTCTGCCTCAGGTATTATTTCAGTAGCTTATCTTTGGTGAAATATTACTGAGGTATTCCTGGATGCTCTGAGTTTCATCCAAGATGGTGGATTACTAGACCCAGCCCACCTTTCTTCCATCTGATGTAGCCTCTGGGTTGGGATGGAAATTTCCATACATTGTGAAGAGCTTCCAGGTCTCAACTTGGCCAGCTACCATACTCTCCTTTGGTCAGTTCACTGTATCAGCAGAATATCTCATGACCAGCAGAGTGTATGTGTTGATGATATGGATCTTGTTCTTCACATTGAGCTGGCTCTTCATAATCTGTCTGATGGTACTTGGATGTTGCTATTTTCCTTGCCTCCTCATTGTGGTATCACTGTGGGATACCAATGTACATGTAGCTTGTCTATATGGCTGCTATGTGACCCACTGGTAGCCCCACTGTCTTAATTATCTCCTCTCTCTTTACTATGATCCAGCCACCTCTATGAATGACCTCCCAATGTCCTCTCTGTAGATCAATGTCAGGTAGATCTGTGAGCTGATGTCTTATTCATTCTTAGCACAGAGCTTTATGTCATCCATATAGAAGAGGTGGCCAATGGTAGTTCCACTCCTGAACTTGTATCCATATCCAGTCATTGTGATTATTTAGCTGGGGGGGGGGGGGAGTTTCAAGCTCGTGCTGAACAGCAGCAGGGACAGGACATCACCTTGGTACATGACATGATCACTTGTGCAAACTTTCTTGAACTGATTTCCAATGTTGTCTTCAACAGTCCTACTGGGTTCTTGAGTAAGGTCCTTAATGTTATGTTGACTTTACATAGTACCTGGAATTCACAGAATCGTGTGTGCGGCACTCAGTCCAAAGCTTTCCGGTAGTCAATCCAGACTGCTCTCAGATTGGTCTCTCTATATCATGGGTTTGGGCGATTGTTTTATCTATGAGCAACTGGTGTTTTGAGCTTCTATGTAGTATTGTTTCCAATGCCCTTCTGAGCTGTGCTCACATACTGGCCCATATAGTCCTGTAACTTGGCAGCTACAATGCCTGATAGGATTTTGCATGTTATGGGGAGGCTGGTTATTGTTTGGCAGTTGGCTGGTATTGTTTCCTTGGGAGAGGGGATATTTCATGATCAGCATTGTCCTTTCTTATGTTAGCCAGTCTGGATAAGAACTTCTTGCTAGCAGCTGGCTTGTCTGTGCTGCTAGGCATTCATGCCCTGCTTTTAATTATTTTAGCCAGTAGGTATTGATCATCTGGGGCAGGTGTTGTCCAATTCTTCAAGTTCTTGACTTGCTACTGGACGTCTGCTACTGTGATAGTGACTGGTTCCTATTCTGGAAGATAATTATGGTCTGTTCTCAAATCCTGCAGCCACTTTGTACTGGTGTTATGTCTCTTCTCTTTCTCTCATATGTTATTCCGTTATTGTTCACCAGTTGTTGCAATTGAGAGTACACCTTGGACAGTTCTTGGGGGAATAAAGTGTTTTATCTTCTTGGCTTTGTTTCTCCAATATAGCTCCTTAGCCTAGCAGTCAGTGCTGAGTCTTTGTTTAGCAGTCTATAGGGCTTGGGAGTTAGGTCCTTGTTGTTGTTTTTAGTAGCCGAGTCTTATTTTTAATCACCACACAGTTCTGTAATTCAATCAGCTGGCTAACCTTTGAGTTGCCATAATTTTAGCCATTAATCTCATTTTAAGGGGAAGGGTGTGTCTATGGTAGTGGTTATATACTGCTGTTCTTGATCAAGTAGGCAAGCATCCCCAGGATTACAGTGGCTGTAAGGTATACAAGATCATTGGTTTGAGTTATGGTGGTAGCAGGGATTGTCATGAGGGCTCTATTAGCGTCTTCTAGCCTACTATTTGATGGTACTTCTCCACTGAGCCTTGGTAATCGGCCCCAAGAGCTGACTCTAAATATCGTAGTTTATCCATGGATCTTGTGCCTCATATTAGCTACAGTGAGCTATGGTGACTCAGTGGTTACAATGCCGTATTGCAGGATAACTGTGCCCACAGCCAGGACTTTAATCCTGAACAGCTCAAGGACCAGCTAAAAGTGCTCTTGCTTTTGCTCTTGCTACTGAGCTTTGTAATGGAGGGGATGACAGTGACATTCCAGCTACAGGTGTTGGTTGCATATCCAATTGTTCTTCAAGATGTTCTTGAGTCTGGGATGTAATGATGTTGTGGCCCATCAGTGGCCTGTGCGGATTGTAGCTGACTCTGACAGCGAGGAGGCTGGTGTGGTGTTGCGCCAGCAGCCTGTGCAGCTGGCACTCGAGTCGAACAATGAGGAGGCTGGAGAAGATGTGGTGCCAGAGGCAGGGATTCAGCCAGGGCCTTCAGAACCTCCAGAAGCTCCTTTAAGTGAAGAGGACGAAGAGGAGGAGCCTCTTCTCGATGCACAGGCGTGCAGAGAGGCCAAAAGGCAGGAGTGGCTTCTCAGGAGGAGATCTTCTCGAAAGTAAGGCTTGGGGCTAATTGGCCACTCTCTTAGCCTATTTAAGGAGGAACACCAACTGAAGCAATTTGTAGGGAACAACTTTAGTTCACTCTACTTCACGTCTGGGTTCTCTGCAAATTACTTCTGGGCTTTCTGACAATCTTAGTAAGATTGTGATTACTTTACCTTTGGTTTCTTGTAGGCTGTTATGAAAGTTTATTAACAGCCTTTGTTTTGGGAAAGACTGAGCTATTTTAGTAAATTAAGTTTTGTACAAACTTTGTGTGTGCTGTATTCTTTGGGGTCCGTAGCTGGGGCAGAACAAATGAGTAGTTGGTCTACCTCAAGTTGTGAGAGCAGTTTCCTCTTTGCTATGTTGAAGCTCTGGGTAAATAACTGTTTCTCAGTTAGTGTGGATACAGATCTTTTATCTATAGATCCCTCATAGGTTTCATATATCCTCTCTCATTAGGGCTGCTGTTATAGTAGCATTCCATCAGTTCCTGGTTCTCTTGTCTCACCCATGTATAGTTTGTTCCAGTAGCCCACTTAATTATCAGATTTTGTCCTGGTTCCTCAGCATCCAACACAGATTGTATTAATCTAGACAACATCTGAGTCAGATGTTGACTTTTCTAATTCACCTAACTCTCATCTGAGGAAGATGAAGCATTAGGGAGTCTTTTTCCAGAGATTACCAGTAATGTAGGTATCAACCAGGATTTAAACCGGTCTCCCACATCCCAGGCGACACTCTAACCACTACATTATCCAGTCACTCTAGAGATAAGGTATCTCTAGAGTCCCACCAATTACTCTATGAAACTACTACTATAATACTCAGTTTCAGCCAGAACACAAAAAAAAATCCAAATGAGTGAGAGTTAGTTGGAGCTGAAGCAACACTTGTCATGCAAGAGTAGTTTTTCCTTAAACCTGAATCAAATATACATCTAAATAATGAGAGCTAACCAGATCAAATGTTATTTCAAGTTTCATATGAATGTCATATTACTTTCCCTCCAAACTTGTCAAAAAAATAACTCAGTCTCAGTTCCCAGATTATGCTGTACTGAAATGCTCTTTGCTTCAGAATTCTCCATGGAAGACGACTGACACTTTCTTTCTCTCTTTTTTTTTCTCTTTCCCATTTTGGGGAAACAAGCTATGTTCTGGTATTTTTGGTTCTGAAATTCCAATATTTCTCATAATTTCTAAGGGACCAGACTGAAATATACTTTCAACATTTTGAACTGAAATAACTTCAGTCTTCGCCAAACTAGAAAAGGCCAGAACATTTTATCATTGTTCAAAGGAGCAGAAATATATAGTACAAGTAGGATAAATGTGGATGTGTCTATTTTATAATTCCTTCACTAGAAAACATTCAAGATCCCTGTGTCCAAGTGGATCTGGGTATCCCTAAGCACTATGCCACATGAATATTTACTATTCAATTTGCAAGACAGACCAGCCTATTTGCTATATTTTTTCTCCTACTGCATACATACCCTATGCCTTACAAGAGAATTGTCTCCAGGATCCCTTTGTATGGTAGGTTTCCATTTCTAGAATAAGAAGCAAGACAGAACAAGTGATGGAATTAGCAAATGGAAATTACAATCTAAGTGGAAACATATGAGACTGAAGTTAGGCTAATCTGCCTTCCCTAACTCCTGTCAGTTAACCAAATGAATTTTCTTTTCATTTAATCAGAGAGTTTTTCAAAATTTTATCCACGAGTAAAGGGAGAAAATTAATTTCTAAATAAGAAGGAATGAAAGTAAGAAAAAAAAGTCTTTATAGTTATATTAAAAATATCCCATCTATTGCACTTAGTTCAGGAGGAAAAAGAAAGCATTTTCAATTGCTCTTCCACTCATATTTGTTCCGCCCAATTTCCAGATTTAACAAGTGAACATTTTGAAGAACATTAGAAAAAAATGATTCTGAATTATTTTATCTTTTGGAAAGAGTATAGCGTATGTTGTGATTCAATTCTGCTCAACCCACATACATAAATTATAGATTTTATGTCAGACAATTTATATTATAGTACTAGCCTAATAGAACAAGTATGCAGACCACTTACTGGGGTAACAGACTGCCTCCGGTGGGGGTGGTCTGGGGCCAACTGAGCCTTTGGAAATTGCCCACCCTGACAGCCAAAGAAATGAAGACAGCAAAGAAAATGAGATTGAAGATAGTCAGCATGCTCAAAG
Source organism: Pantherophis guttatus (assembly GCF_059756535.1). NCBI lineage: Eukaryota > Metazoa > Chordata > Lepidosauria > Squamata > Colubridae > Pantherophis > Pantherophis guttatus. The sequence goes on along the minus strand of NC_142064.1, from coordinate 122,767,508 downwards.
ATATTGGAAAGTTCCTTGCCTGAAACATCTGCATAAGAAAGCTCTTCAATCTTTTCATTAGGTTAATGTGCTGATGGAAATGCTCCATAAAGCACATTCAATATATATCTGACCTAGAAGACTGACCACGTGAAACCCATTTTCCTAACTGTAGCAGCCTTATAAAGAGAGTTTATAAAGAACTAAAACCCACACTGCTTGGATCATCATTTCAGAGATATTTCCTTACCTAAACAAACAAATAAAAAACAGAATGACCAAAGGCAGGCAAAAAAAACCAGCAGGAAGAGGAGCAAGTTCTTTCCTCCTCCTTCCTTCCTTCCTTCTTTCCTTCCCCTTCCCTTCCCTTCCCTTATTCTGATAGACAGAGGAGAAAAAACAAGGAACAGATAGACACACAAAGCTGAAGAACTTCTAGCTCCAAATTCATTATTAGTCAGATTCAATATAATTGTTTCCCAAGAACCTTGTAGTATCCAATGTTAGCCCAAGGAAATGTGCCTGACCTAAAGCAGAGGAGGACATAGAAACCAAGCTCCTGTTGGTCCAATATTACAAATATTGCACAAGCTTCCAGCATTTAACATCCTTGAAATTATGGTAATTCCATAATTACCATAATTCTCATAAACTGGTCTGCTTCCAGTATCAACATATATAAGTAAGGGCTGGGAGTGGAGACTCAGATCCCTGTGGAACATTAACTGTCATTTTTATTTGCACGAAAAACTAGTGCCACTCACTGTGGTTAAAGTTGGCTTTTTCTGTCCACATTGTTTTGGGGTGAAGACATTCTTTGCTGAAGATTCCTGGGAGCAACCGAGAAACATAGGGCAAAGTTGTAGCAAGTGAAAGAGAAATTCTATGCATAGATGCGCACACTGCATGGGTTTCTCCCCAAGAACAAAGATGGAAAGCCATGCACAAAGCCACTTTCATGCCATATTCCAATTTGCACAGGCACTATGAACTAAGAAGCACTCCACAATGAAATGATGTTGTTGCTTGGGAGAAAAAGAGTTCCCTTTATAATCCTGTTTGCCAGGATGAAGCATTGTTCCTGCTTTGCCAATCTCTTGCTGCTGATTCATTTTTTAATTTTTTTTTAATCATGCTGGAATTCGCAGTGATAGAAAACCATGCAAGCAGTTCAGAGGAGCAAAAGAGTCAAGCAGAATGAAGTGGAATGAAAGGGAGCAAATGCCAAGCCCCAGGAAGGTCACACAGCAGGTACTTACTGCTATAACTTTCTTTGAGCTGCAGCTGTCCTTCTTGGGTGCGACTTTTTTCTGGAAGGATCAAGAGCCGTTTAGTGCTACAGTGACAGGGTTAACATACATCTCAGATACATTCAATTTTTAGGAATCACTCGTGTGGAATCTGTATTCATTGGGGTCTTTGACCAGGGATCTCAGGTTCAGGATAAAATCATGCATTCGCTAGCGATGAGCATTTCCAGTTAATGCAGCCACGTATTCTTAAATTAAAATTCTTATAGTTCATGATCATTTCCATACAGAGCACAGATTTTTACAGACGCAGGAGAAAGACATCAGACCACATAAAATAAATGTTAGATTGGAATCCATGGGTACCCTCAGATTTTGAAACTCATATCAAATGCACCAACAATTCAAAATGATCTTTAATTGTAATTGTCTCGGGAAATTATTTAATTTGGTTTTAATTATGTTTTTTAACTTTTGTATTTATGTGTTTTATTTTGTGCCTGTTCACCGCCCTGAGTCCTTCGGGAATAGGGCAGCATACAAATCTAATAAATAATAATAATAATAATAATAATAATAATAATAATAATAATAATAATAATAATAATAAATCCTAAGGGAATGTTCTTTATATAACTCTTCCTTAAGGATTATCTAGCCCAAGATTCCTTTCATGCCTGCATGTTTCAGAGAGAAGGGAGCCAGTCATCATGCAGAAATTTTAACTTCATCTTGGGATACTTCACAAGCAATTCTAGTTTCCCCTTGGATGTCCATAAAGGAGAACATGTAGCTTTCGGTCATTTTGCTCAATATTTATTTATTTATTTATTTATTTATTTATTTATTTATTTATTTACTTATTCATTCATTCATTCATTCATTCATTCATTCATTCATTCATTCACTCATTCATTCAATTTATATGCCGCCCTTCTCCGAAGACTCAGGGCGGCTTACAATGCGTTAAGCAATAGCCGTCATACTTTTGTATATACCTGCTTAGTAGGACTTTTGCCCCCCCCCCCCAAAGCGGTGTTCTTTTTTATACAAAGTCAGTTTATTTCCCCCACAATCTAGGTCCTCATTTTACCTACCTCGAAAGGATGGAAGGCTGAGTCAACCTTGAGCCTGGTGAGATTCAAACTTGCAGTAATTGCAGGAAGCTGGTGTTACTTAACAGCACTTTAATCTGCTGCGCCACCAAGGCAAGGCATAAATGGATAAGTGTACTGGTTTTTATTCATTTGTTTAATTGAGTTCTCTTTATTTAATTTTAAGACATGTGGAGAACAGATCATATTTTAGGTCATATTTATGCAGAAATATTGTCAATTCAAAAGGGCGCATAAACACTTAAGCTCCACCTTATTTACAATGTTCTGGTTACTAAAAAAAAAAAAAAGATACACCAGGCATCAACAGTTTATCCTCAGCCCGTAGACATCATAACTGAGGTTGCAGTTATATTGCCCCTTACTTGAAAATCAGTTCTATTAAGTCAAATAGTCTTCGTATTAGAAAATATTCATGAATAATTAACTTCTTATCGGATTTCGTGCTTTTCGATATAAGTTAGACTAGAAGCTCCTAACTTTATAAACAAAAGCAAAGAGTTTCAGGAGGCTAACCTCTATTTTAGCCCCACATACTTTTATTCCCCTTCAGAATTGCAATATAATATACATCATCATTCCCCATCTGGTTTATACTAAAAGTATTCTTAGACCAGAGGACCATGGTTCATTCTAAACTAACCAAAAAGTCACAATTAGGAGTAACACTATGTACAACAATATTGAAAGAAAATGCCTCAGTGCCTAAGTAGTCCAGAAATAGTCTGGAAAGAACAGCAGAAATTCTGAAAGGCAAAAAGCATAGAATCATACCAACTCTGGATTCTACTTACCTTTACTACCAGTTCGCAACGGGAGCGTGCATGCAGAGATTGTCAATTATGACGTCCGGGCGGGTGGGCGGAGCCTCCCGCCACTTTTACTACCGGTTCCAAAGAACCAGACAGAATCGGGAGCAATCCACCACTGAATCATATATGTCATAATAAAGATGAACTAAAAGGTTTTTTTAGAAATGTCCTTATGTCTCCTGGCCCTCTCGCAACTGTCCTCCCTATTCACAAAAACGCCAGCTACAAAGATTTGGGGGCATGGCTGGATTCTGTCATATCTGAAGTCCCAATTTTCGCCTCTTGGCTAAGCTCCTCTAAGCAAGCTACTAAAGGCTCTGATCAGGAACCCTTTGAATTGATGCGGGAGTGCCAGGTTGCCTTTGACAACATCAACGAAGTCCTTGTGCATCGGGCATTCCCGATGTTACTAAGCTGTTTACATTGTATGTGTCTGAAAACAAAGGAATGGCTGTGGGGCTATTGTCCCAGACCTTTGGTAGCTGGGAACACCCTGTAGTGTATTCTTCCAAGCAACTTGGACTCTCTTGTCAAGGCTGACCAGGGTGCCTCCGGGCAGCTGCGTCCATTGTCTGGAGCTGAACAACTGACATTTGGAGCCCCCATAGAGGTTGAAACTCCTCATTCCATAAGGGAATTGTTAGAATTAAAGGGGGGGGGGGTGTCATTGGCTAACAGCAAGTTGATTGGTGAAATATCAAACTGCTTTTCTCGACAATCCTCCTGTTCAATTAAAGAGGAGCACACAATTTAATCCAGCCACCTTTCTTTTCCGCACTGGAACAGGGCATCTCACTTGATACTTATTTGGCAGACCACCTTTTTGATAGGAACCTGTATACAGATGTCAGGAACTTCATATGTCACGGAGAACAACAGGCTGGCTACACTGTGGTTGTCAGGAGATGTAGCCGAGCAACCAGTGGTCACCATGGACCAGTTAGTAGAAGAATCAACTTTCCCTATTGGGACTTCAGCTCAAAAGGCTGCATTTATTGCCTTGACTAGAGCCTTGGAGTTATCAAATAGTGTGGTTTTCAATATTTATACCAATAGCAAATTTGCTTATGGTGTAAAAGATAACAGAACAACAAAATAACGGAACAGACCTTAGAGATTTTCTAGTCCAACCCGCTGCTCAAGCCGGAGACCCTACACCATTTCAGACAAATGGTTGTCCAAACGCTTCTTAAAAACCTCCAGTGTTGGAACATTTACAACTTCTGGAGTCAAGTCATTCCACTGACTGTTTTCGCTGTCAGGATGTTTGTGCTTCTAACTGTCAGGAAATTTCTCCAACTTGCTCACGGTACTTCATGGAAGGAGCGTGGTTTGTTAATTGCACAGGGGAGCCCAGTTAAATATGATCCTAATATGCTACACCTTTTGGATGCCATCCTGCTTCCTTGCATGCAAGGATGACAGTAAACATGGCAGCGGTAATGCTTGTGCTGACAGCACTGCAAAGTCTGCTGCTTCAGGTCTTTTCCCCTTGGTATGTGCACTCATTCCTTCCTAATTACCTATGCTGCGCCCTTCATGTACTACTCAGGATAGGCACACAGCTCATTACAGGGGAATTGGTGACAGAAGGATGGTAAGAAACTTCTCCTGGCTCATGGCCCTCTTAAGAGAATTACATGCAAATACACATTGGGGGTTCCAAGGCCGTGGCTGAATTTTTGTTAAAAGATTATATTTACCCTGGGATTTTTATAAGGCTCTTTCAGTGGTCAGGCAATGCGTTGTTTGTCAAAAGAACCCAGGAAAAACACAGAAGTGCCAGTTGGGTAAGTTTAGGTATGGTTATGCTCTGGACAGTTTTTGAAAAATTGATTTTATCGAATTGCCCCACAAACAAGATTTCTGGTATTTGCTGGTTTTGGTTGATGCCTTTTCTGGATGGGTGTAGGCTCTCTCGCTCCCTCTCTTGTGGATGCAGAGCTAGGCCCAAACAGTCATTGGGTCTGTCCCCTCTTGAAGTTATATATGGCAGACCATATGCTTATCATAGTTCTATATCTACCTCTCTTCCCTCCTTCAGGGACCATGTCCTTCAAGAATACGTTCACTTTCTGATTAACAATGTTTCTTCCATTTCTGAAACTGTTTAATACTGTTTGTCCTCCCAGTCTAAGTCACCTAGTGCACTCATTCTGCCCTTGAGATTAGGTTCCTGTCAAATCCTGGCATTCCGGTGATCCTTTGTCCGAAAAGTAGAAGGGACCTTGTATTGTTCTTCTCACCACCCATAGGTTGGTTATTGGAGTCCAGACCTGCATTCATCACACCTATCTGAAGGCGTCTTCTCTCCATGCCGATGATGAACTTTGGGTTGTTAAAGTCAAACACCACTATGGTTGTTGGTTCATTTCAGGATGCTATATGATATGAGCTGAATGCTCTATATTGCTTCTTATCAACCCAGGGACTTTTGTGCTTTTGGTCCTTCTTTCTTCTCTTGCTACAGAATTGTTTGCTCTTTACTGCCATTGACTGCCTCTTTTTATTTGTGCTCCATGGCCTCTCCTATTATTTCCCCTTTGTCTCTGTCTGTCTTTCTCTACCGGGGGGGGGGGGGGGGGGGGGGATTATTAGTGCTATGGGACTGGGACTGAAAATGATTGGGATGTAGACATAGAGGTGATTAAGGATATTCAAGATTCTCTGACCCTGAGCTTTACTCTTCATAGTCTTCTGGATTCTTTTTGTTGTTGTAGTTGTTGTATACATCTTAAACCAGTATACATGCAGGCTTGTCCTAAGAAATTTTACAGGGCGACTGAACAATTTTCCGAGTGATACTTCTCCGCATTGCTCGAAGTATCAAAGGGGGGATTATGATGATCAAGATTCTTCCATTGAAATGGCTGAATTAAAGAGAATAAATGAGCAGTAATAACATCTACTTCTCCATAGCTCAGGGAGGCATGACAGGAAACCAGATAGGGCACAATGGATTTGCTAAGTACGCTTCTTTCTAAATGTACTTGGTGAGCAATGACATTGTAGCAACTTTTTTTTATCTACTTTTATCTACTTTCATGCAAACGACTGTATTTCTTCCTTGTGTACTCAAGTAAATGATAAAGGCATGCCAAATAAATCATTTGGGGATCTGAATAATCATGTGATCTAGGCAGATCATATTAGTGGTCCGTGGGATTTAAAATTATGAATTTAGTGGTCCCTGAGGTTTGAAAGGTTGGTGAACCCTGTTCTAGAAGCCGTGGTGGCACAGTGGTTAAAATGCAGTATTGCAGGCTAATTCAGCTCACTGCCAGGAGTTCGATCCTGACCGGCTCAAGGTTGATTCAGCCTTCCATCCTTCCGAGGTCGATAAAATGAGGAGCCAGATTGTTGGGGGCAATATGTTGACTCTGTAAACTGCTTAGAGAGGGCGGTAAAGCACTATGAAGCAGTATAGAAGTCTAAACACTATTGCTATGTCAACCACTCCCTTCAAAGAAGTTCAAAACTAGTTAGATCAAGCACACACCTTGCGTTTGAGACAACGGCGCTTGAGACATTTCCATTGACGTTTCATGCCAGGTCTTTGCCTCCGCAAACAGATTGCACAGGTCCCACAGTCCTCAGTTATCTTGCAGGCCTGACAAATGCCACAATCAAGGCCCTGCAAACCAGAATGAGAGTGGATGAGAGGTAACTGTTAAAGCTTAAGACCGTGTGTAAGCCTATGTGAAGCTGGAAAGAATCAGCAGAAAACAAGGAAAAGCACAAACCATGGAAAAAGGAAGGGAAGGGAAGGAAAAGCAGGAAGCAGCCTATGGTACCTTTTTGACAATCTTCAAGCATCGGCGCAGCAAGCATTTGATGTCAATGTGGAACTTGGGGTTTTGGGCTCGCAGAACACATACACTGCAGATGCCGCAGTCCTGAGACATCTGGCAGGCCTGGCACACACCACAGCCAATTTGCTGCAAGGGCAGAGGGGTAGGGATAAACAAGGTTCTAGGGAAAGCAATCACCTCAGTGGCCCTTTCATCTCAAAAGCACCACACTTCACCTATCTGGCTGACCACATCAAATGCATCACACTGGATGTTTACATCAAGCCTTTAACAGCAATTTGTCAAGCTGCCAAACAAAAGAGGCCTACCACCTCTCTAAACTAAAGACACCAGGAGTTTTTAACTATTGTGAACTATTCAGTGTCACTACGAGACAGGTGGCATGTACATTTAATAAAGTATTACTATATACACAAAACTGTTAAGGCATAGTTGTCAGTTCCTCAACTGATATTGGCCTTTATCGGCATCAAGTTATCCCCAAGAACCTAGGATGTTGTAATGTATCAGCGTAATCTATGCGCGGATCCAAGCTGTATAGCCTTTTATAACTGACAGATGGAAATTTTGTCAATACATGAGATTTTCTAAGTGCTGGCCAAAGTTTTTTGGTATGGCACCCAGTATGATGATAACCACTGGGACCACCACAACTGATCTTTCAATTTTGATTTTCAGATCTTGATACTTTGTGATCTTCTCCAATTTTTGGTCTCCTATTGTACTACTATTGCCACATCAAGTATCCACACTTTCTTCTTTTCAACCACAGTTGTTATTAACCCATGGTCCATTACCATCTTGGGCCAAGATTCTCTGCAAAACACACAACATAGGACATTTTTGGCTGGAGATAGGATCAACCGTAATGCACAACCTGCCAGATAGACTATTTTGTTTTATAGCTCTATTTTATATTCTGTCATGGTCCTAGGAGCTTTCTTCCTCCAAGAGGCAAACAAAACCTTAATCTTTTCAACTTAAAATTCAATCTTCAGCCCTGCTGCTATCGATAAAGTACATGTTTCTGTACCTCTGCAATACTCTAATACAGGCAATCCTTGACTTACAACAGTTCATTTAGTGACTGTTCAAAGTTACAATGGCACTGAAAAAAGTGAGTTGTGATTGCTTTTCACACTTACAACCATTGAAGCCTTCAATTGGTCATATGACCAAAATTCGGGTCCTTGACAACTGGTTCATATTTATGACGTTAGCAGTGTTCCAGGGTCATGTGATCACCTTTCGTGACCTTTTGACAAGCAAAGCCAACCGGGAAGCCAGATTCACTTAAAAACCCGGGTTACTAACTGAACAACTGCAATGATTCACTTAACAATTGTGGCAAGAAAGGTTGTAAAATGGGGCAAAACTCACTTAATAAATGTCTCACTTAGCAACATAAATTTTGGGGTTAATTGTGGTCGTAAGTCAAGGACTACCTGTATTCTAAATCCAAAACAGAGCACCTTCTAGTTGAGCTCAACATGCTGGCTACAGATTATAAGAAATGAAGAGCAAAAGCATCTAAGAGTCTCTCATTGGGAAAGCCTCTTCTAATATATTCCAGTATACAGCCAAGTTGTGTTTCAACTACAAATAAACAATTTTCAAATTTGAAATGGAATCGTAGCTTTTCAGCTCTTCCATTTTCCAGCTCTGTCCTTCTCTCTATCTGCGGTAAAACCGTTCTTTCATCAGTTGCAAAGCGGATAGCAAACACAGAGGTGCAATCATAAAAATTCAGACTAATAATAACATGCATACTTGTATCTTACAATGTCGCAGTAGCATTTTTATATGGGGCACACTTATAACTAAGCACAGTACCTTTTATACTCACATACTTCAGTGCACTTTCTAAATAAAACAGAAAGTGTGACTGTGCCTTAGATCAGAGTTCCCCAACCTTTCCAGCTTTGCGGACTAGCTGGCGGAGGGGGAGGGGGGGGAGATGGTTCCACGTGAGTGGTGGGCATGTGCACGTGCGCAGCTCCATTTGCGCAAGTGACAAGCACACATGCATGCTGCTCGCACAAATGGAGCACACTTGCCCGTGCTTGTGCACTGCTTTTGCAAATGGGAATGCGTGCACATACATTCACCCACCACTTCTGTGGCCCAGTTCCAAAGGGCTCGAGGCCCCTGTTTTAGATCTTACCTTGAAATATCTTTGCTCCCTGTTAAAAGCTCTTCTCTGAGCTGAAAGAGGCAAAATAAGTAAGTAAGTAAAGCTGGCACACAAAAACATTGTCTTAGTGTCTACTAACAAATTCAGCAGCGTAGAAAAGAAGTCAATCAATCAAAAGGTTACTAGGCACAATAATAAGTGAATCAAACATCTGACAGATTGCCCTGCTTCTCAGGCAGAATAGAAGATGAATAAATATTTGGATTAGAAGAAAACAAAGGAAGGTTTCCAGCAGTCTTTCTGATTGACAGAATTGTCATCTCTGAAACAGACTTAGAGAAAGTTCAAATAGAGAAAGCAAGGGAGATGGATACTCTGGCACACTTATGCATTAGAACCTTCTGGTCAAAAAAAGGCCTTGCAGATTCATACCTTGCCTTCAAATGTAAAGCTAGCAATATTTTATTGAAGAAAGAAAGAAAGAGAATTTATCGTTCCTACCGACATTTAATTACTGTATTTCGATAGCTTGACAAGAGGGCCAAATTGATAGTCTTGAAAATCCTGTTCTCTTCCTTAAAACCAAGAGACTCAAACCCCTCGGGAGAAATTCCATTGGACTTGCATACTCGAAGTCCAACTCAGAGCATCTTTGGTTAGATCACTCTCTTTTTCCTCTAGCAAAAGAGAGAGAGTAAAGCAAGGGACTCTCCAGGTACCACAAGTTGAGAGAGACCCCTAAGTCACAATCAGGTCTAAGGTCATAATCACTCATTCCAAATAATGACTAAAGCCTAAGGTGAACAATATCCCTGAGCCTCTGAGACAACCCCAAGTTCCCTCTGGAACCTAACAGAATCTCTAAACTCTAAAGCAATCAAGGGGTCAACTGATAATGACAAAAGACTGATGTCAATTATTCTCATATCCAAATCTTGTCACTATTCTTGTCACTATTCTGAGACAAAAACCAGATCTGACATAACCTCCTCTGTGCATCAGGCCATCAATGATTTGAGTAAGGTCATAGTGCCTGTGAGCCATCTCCATTTCCACTTCCAGGAAAGAAAAAAAACAGGTTGAAGGAAATTCCACCACTAACTCAGAGCTGAATAACTCTGAATAGGAGCAGCAGAGTTCCTATTCAGCAGGAAAGCTAATTTAGTAATAGCAACCCCAACTGATCCCTGGTGCCCAAATTTAGAAACTGGATCTCATATCCAGTAATCTGTGGCACAGTGCACCTGAAACCACATCATTGTTGATAATATAAAAGCAAAGCATCCATCCTTACAAAAGCTTTCAAGATATGGCTTTGCAAACTTTGTCTACAAAGATTTACATCATTCATTGTCAAGAGTAGCATTTTCACCTTTGTCACAGCAGTACAGGTAGCCCTTGACTTACAACCCTTTGTTTAACAGTGGCTGAAAGTTACAACAGCCTTGGAAAAAGTGACCTACGATCTGTAACTTGCACTTACAACTGTCACACCTCCCCCATGTTCAAATGATTGCAGTTTGGGTGCTTGCCACTGGCTCACAATTATGACCATTTGCAGCATCACATGATCATGATTTGCAATCTCTTATGCCCGTGTTCAGCAAACACGAACACAGCAAAAATGCTCTTTGAGAAGCTTAACAACCGTGTGACTCGCTTAACAACTGCCATCAAAAATTGTCATAAAATTGGGTCTGACTTGGCTTACAACCGCACCAATTTACAACAGAAATTCCAATCCCAATTGTGGCTGTTGAGAACTATCTGTATCAGCCCTTTCCTTTTAGATATTAATGAGCAGTCCAACATGCATTCAGTCACATGAGAAAAAAAGAGGTGCTTGCAAAGCAAGAGAGGCACAGGGAGACATAATGAAATCCAAACATTCAGCCACCTGCCTTCTCCAAGCAGTGACTAGGGCTTTGATCAACCACCCATCAGATCCTCATAGAAAATGCCTTTCTGGAAATCAATAGGGTCCATCAGTCACCTGGAGCAGGCTGATCAAGTAGTTCCTGTCCCCTTGCCAGGAAGGGTGACAAAAGCAAGCCTGAAAGCAATCAGAGTAAGTTCTCCATGACAATAGATTGATGTCAAAATCCTTCTGTACCAGATCATGTCACAATTGCCCTGAGGCAATTGCCACAGATCATTTATGTTTGTTTTATGTTTTATTTGATTTAGTCACCAGTATGTGTCAGATCAGTGGATACTTGGGACATGTTTATGGAGGCCATCAACTCCTAAAATGCTCTGGACACAACATTACCAGATGGCAAATTGAAATCCCCAAGAACCAGGAACCACAGGGGCTTCAACATAGTAACCACAGCTCAGTGATAAAATCCCATTGCTCCAAAATGGAAGCAGCTCAGCAGCAGAGAGGGAGTACAACAGTTATTCCCTAGAGTCCAACATCAACCAGAGCACCTTATATTCAATTATCTGCAGAGAACAGCCTCTGAGAGCTTTCAAAACTCAGACAACAGCCCCTGTATCTATCCTTTCCTGGGTCTTGGTTAATGCACAGCCCAAAATCCAGGTGAGCATAATTTCAAGAGGGGAACTTATCCCTCTGAGCCCACCTGCACATCTCAGGCCTTCCAGGTTGATACTCTTACCCTTGGTAAGATCATGAACGAGGGCAGCCTTTTCACATACTGATCAGAGGGTTCAACAGCAGTAGCCAGAGCAGAGAGCTATTGAGGAACCAATGACCAGGCACCAAGAGTAGAAGCCAAAGGCCAGACAGTGAGTACACTTTCAAATATTGGATCTGGTATCCCCAGGTATGGGCCACCTCCAGATTCCCACCATATCTTCCTCTGCCTGTTATCATTGTGATGTTCCTACCCACCTTCTCAACTCTCCAACTTCTTCTAGCTTTTTCCCCCTCCACACTTCCTACTGAGGGAATGGCCAGTTCATCCTTTAATTGCTTTAGTGGAACCTAAGTAAGTAATCAATCTACCATTCCAGCACAGCTACAATAAAACAAGCCCTTGTATCTCATCACTTGAAATACCAACCTCTGCAGTCTGGGCAGAGCCACCGACAACGTCTCTGAGATGGTAGCATTACTTCTGGGAACTCTCCCCTACAGCTGGCACAGCACCTGGAAGAAGAGATGGACAGGATCATTCCTTTTCACCCACATCGTAATTCTTTCTTACTTGGTTGCTTATTGCAACATGCTTTATCATTCCAAGAAATTTTCAAAACTGCTCTCCAAAGATTTCCACTGCATAACCATATTCGGCTGTATTATCAGGAACAGTAATAACAGGGCGATCATATAGTGCCAATGATTAACTTGGCAACATTTTTATCCAATATTTGATTTGCTTTGTCATAATTCTCTGGCTATTACTGGCTAAACAACACAATTCACTGAAGATCTCCAGGTCAGGGGAACATGGCTTAGCTTAGGATGGAGGGTATCTTCCTGAACTGCATGGTCCCGAGGCCACAATGACAACTGAGACTTCAGGACTGCTGTTACCAAGTGATGTAGTCATGTGACACTGTGCTTTATGACTTCATTGCTCAACAATGGAAATTCCTATCCTAACTGTGGTAACCCAAACGTTACCTTTACTTCATATAAACCTGGTAAGAATTATTATTTTATGCTCTGATGTAGAAATGTCAGTTCTGATCAAATAATTGGCTTTCTTAATATGATTTTGTAAGCGTTTAAATTCAATTTTAGTCAGTTTTAACCTGCAACAGAGTTCTCTTTTGGTAAAAGAGAGAAGGAGACCTCTTTGCCTTAGAATATAATTTAAAAATACCGTACATTTAAAACCCAAGAGATACTTATTCCAGGGAAGTTTGATAATGCATTTCAGAAACTTGAGTTTCGCATTTGGCTAGTAAATGTCTTAGCTAGAATGGAGTCACATTATCAGATTTTGGAAGAGAGCAACAGCTCACTCTATCAAAATTTGTATCTGAATTTATGATTTTTGTATGTGTAAATTTAAGAAAAAAAATACAATCAACCGGCAAAGATCTGCTTGTAATGGGACAAGGGAACTGCTCACGCCATAGCTTCTTTTGGATTGCTCTCCTGCAATGTCACATCTTCTATTTTTCCTGGAGAAGGAATGGCTGGAAGAGGCTGCCGATAACGTTTGCGCGGCTTTGCTGCCTGTTGATCCAGAGTAACAGGAAGTTCTGACTGTTGACTCTGCATATTGGCTTGGTTCTCTCCCAGAAACCCTAATTCTGGCTCTGAACGTTTCTGGTCCAAAAGTCCCTGTCCTGGAGAAGGCTGAGGCTCTAGAAACACCTGCAAATAAGGTGGTTTCTTGGATGGTAAGGTGGTTTCTGTCAGATGCAGTAGGTGCTTTTTACTACTCTTTTTGACCTGTTGGAGGAAGAAACAGAATGTGGTCTCAGCCCTATGACAGATAGACTCTTGTCTGCAAGTAAAAGCTTACTTCAAGGTTAATGGCTATATAAAATCCATACTTCACGTTCACCAAGTGCCATTTCTGAACCAAAACAGATAGGATTCCTATATATATCAATTAATAACGAAACTCTTCCATCCATGAAAATATTTTACCAAGGACCAAAAACCAGGGAAATTAATCAACTGTACAAGCCAATCCATGATTTCTACAGTCCATTTGCTTTTACATTGCTTCACCCAGGCAAAGGGTACCGATTAAGTACTTTCTCATTCAAACACTAGAACAAAATATTGTAGGATACAACTTGAAAAACCATGGATTAGAATCTTCCCTTTGCATGCAAAGAGTGGAAAACAATTATCCTTATGGTAGTTTTAATCATGTGGATTTCCATTTGTAACAGTATGTGGGAATGACCTTGGGAGATAGGAGAAAGAGCCACAGCCTAGACCTGGGGGGGGTCAAACTGGCTGCCCGCAGGCCGGATGAGTCACGTACAGGCCAGCCCACCCTAGCTCCGGGAAGGGAGAAAAACATTGCAATACATCACATGACAGCAAAGTGACACTGCAAGTTTGATACCCATGGCCTGGACAATGGCCTGATAAACCGAAATTTGAGTTGGAAGGAGGAAGAGTGGTGAAAGCATTTCAGAAAGGATTTTCCCTAGTTTTTTGGGAGAGTAAAAGTGAGGGATGGGAGGAGTACTTTCAGATTTGCAAGAATGTAAGCCTGCTATATACAGCTAATACTCCTGGTTATGGTTCTTATCTGGATAATATAGGTAGTCCTCAAAGTACAACCGCAAATGAGCCCAAAATTTATGTTGCTAAGTGAGAAATTTGTTAAAAGCAAGTTTTGCCCCATTTTACGACCTTTCTTGCAGTATTTCTTAAGCGAATCACTGCAGCTGTTAAATTAGCAACACGGTTGCTAAGTGAATCTGGTTTTCCCATTGACTTTGCTTGTCAGAAGGTCGCAAAGGGAATCATGTGACCCTGGGACACTGCATCCATCATAAATGTGAGTCAGTTGCCAAGCATCCGAATATAAATCACATGACCATGGGGATGCTGCAACAGTTGTTAAGTGTGAAAAATGGTCATAAGTCCCTTTTTTTCAGTGCCGTTGTAACTTTGAACGGTCACTAAGTGAACTGTCGTAAGCCGAGGACTACCTGTATCACAAGGCTAATCTCCACGGAGAATTGGAGGCTACTAAAATTGTTAATGATCCAGAGAACACAACTAATTTACCACTTAAACAGGACATGTTTGGAATGTACTTTTTGGGGCTTTATCAAATAGCTTTCGAAATTGTTCACTAGTTAATTTCTATTCAGCCAAACAAGTAAACCAATGATGCTGATGACTTTCCATCTCTTCTGCCTTATCATATTTTGCCAGTTGGCAACCAAGCTAAAATATCACAATGTTCTGGCTTGTGAAGATTGCATACACTCACCCTCTGCGGACTTCCTTCAGTAGGTGACAGGAGTGCTGAGGGCAGAGGCTGCAAGAGGAGATAAGAGGCAGAGGAGACAGTTAATATACTACTAGTATTGCTACTAGGCATTATAATCTATTCATTTATTCTTAGTTTAGGAAGTTAACTAGTAGATAAAATAGAAATTTGTGCATCGTTCAGCCAACGGATCACCTCGACTATAGACTTTCTAACAAAACTAATTAAGCACAATCTGGGCTCAGCTTCACCCATCAGAAGACAAGGATAACAGATGTTCACAGAAAAGGAGCATCTTGTACAAGTGGAGAAAGCTCCCCAGTAATCACAAATCAACTACTACAGATAGTCCTCAACTTACAACCATTCATTTACAAACTACTTACAATGGAAATTCTGGTCCAAATGTAATCATAAATCGAGGATTATCTGCATATCTAAATTATCTCACAAAATACCATAATTTTCGGAGTATAAGACAAATCTTTTCCCCCCCTAAAATTTAGGTGCGTCTTATACACCGAATGTAGCTCTGCCCACCCACTGGCCCCCACCCTTTGGCCTCTCCCTTGCAGCAGTTACCTCCTTGCAAGCAAACAGCAAAGAAAAAAAGCTCCTTTCAGCTTCAGCACAGCCTAATTAGCACAAGTTGATTGGATCGGCCTCCCGACTCTCAGCTAATTTGCTCTCAGCTGTTTTGCACAGGGCTCTGCTGTTTGCTGCAAAGAGATAAATTGCTGGAGCAATATTTTTTTTTTCCTTGTGCTAATCAAGCTATGCTGAAAACGAAAATGAAAGTTAAAGCAGACTGTTTGCCGCAACAAGGCAAAATTGCTCAGAGGCAGAGGTAGAGGGAGATTTCTTTTTCTTCTTTTCCTCACCAAAAAAGGTAGGTGCGTCTTATACTCCGGTGCGTCTTATACTTCAAAAAAATACGGTAATTATGAGGATTAAATAAAGGAAGGGCCAGGAATCAACAAAATAAACATAAATAAAGAAATCTACTTTGGAAAAATGAACAACAAAAAAATACTGAAAAGCCTGGGATTAATTGGAAGGTAGCAGTAAGACAAAACCTTTACAATATGACTCGGAACAAAATTTACAGCGACCAATTAGGCTATCACAGCCAGTGTTACCTATAATAATACCTCTGTGTTTGGCTCAACAAAAATTCCTCTCCTGTAATCAAAATCAGTCAGATCCCGTGAGCATCCCAGCAATCTCAACAGCTCCACTCTGCTGCGGATCTTCTCTCCTCTGGGGCTGTGAGAGAAAGTGAAGCTATTATTAGAAACTTTCAGGGGGAAAAAAATTCAATGAAAATAAGAGCACCACCTTATATCAAATTTCCATTTTCTGCTGTTGCCTCCTTATTCTACTACAAGGCCAGCGTGGAGGCTAAAAATGAACCAAGTTCTTAGTTAGTATGTGTAATTTCAGGCTGCATGGGGAGTGGGTCACATAATATATTAGCAACAGTAACCAAGAGTTCTGTCTTATTGTTCCCAGAGAAATAATACTAGGAACCATCTGCTAACTTAACCTATTTTCAAAATTCATTTGATATTCAAAAAACTTCTCCTATCCTCACAGCCTTTAAGAATCTTTAATTACTTAAGAGCACAGGAGATATAGTGGGGAACCCTCCACCCCAAATTATAGACTCTTTCTCTATGCCCACCTCTTCTGCTCCCCGCCCATCCCTGGCTGGAAATCTCTTATTTGGTCTTTGTACCCAATTATATCTAGCTGACCTCATTTGGGCTCAGAAGCTGAGTTGGGTTGGTTGATTGGTACATGGATGGGACATCCCCTGATAATAAGCCCAATTGGGCTTTTGAGCGCAGGGCAATAAGGCCAAGCGCTTATTTCCGGGTTCAAAAAAATATAAGACAGGGTCTTATTTTCAGGGAAACACGATACAATGGATGAACATTAGACTGGGAGGTTAGAAGGTATCCCCATACTGTTTCTAGAGAGCTTGACATGTTCATAAAGTGTTCAGGAGTCAAAATAAACTTAAAGGAATATATAGCTTTAACGTAATGGGTAAATATTTCCCCCTTGGATCTATCTTTATATATTTTTCTCAGTAGTGATGATGGACATAAAACTAGAAGAGAGTTGATTTCCAAGTTGGTATTTTTTTTTAACAAACATTTTGACTCTCTAGTAGGAGAAGCTGGTACCTAGGCCGTATCACTGAATGCCAAGAACCAGGATAAATTAATCATTAGGCAAATTAACATATTCTTAATTATGTTCTATGTGAACTTCCAGAGGAAGAAATGGCAGGCTTAAGATGGCTCCATAAAAAATGGATGGTGGTGAGCTACAAAAAGCTGATGAGTAGACCAGGTCTTTGAAACTGTCTAGGCCAGGACTGTCAAACTGGCAGCCTGCGGGCTGGATACGTCATGCACAGGCAATGCCCACCCCAACTCCACTAATGGAAAAAAACATTCTGAGATGTCACATGATGACAACGTGACACGATGAGTTTGACACCCATGCTCTACGCAAATAGAGGAGGAGGAGGAGGAGGAGGAGGAAGAGGAGGGGGAGGAGGAGGAGGAGTTGGAAGTGATTTATGTATACAGTTATTTTCTTCTTCACTATATTCTTACTTTTCTTTCTTTTTTCTTTCTATTCTTTACTTTTTTCTTTTTCTTTGTACTTTTTACACTTTTTTCTACCCTTCTTTTAGTTTGCATTAACCTTTACTATTGCAATTATATCCTTTAATAAAATTCTAAGTCAAAAAGGTAGAGGACGCAATACTATTCATTCCAATTAACTTCTTGTAGAATTTCTGGAAATCTCACATATATGACAACCTTAGATGAAGTAGAAAAGAACAAGCAAGAACAATAATTCACAATAACTGACAACGGTATTTCATTGAATGGAGTAAACAAATGTTTGGAAACAGACCAGATGACAATTGTTGCCCTGAATACATTGAGCAACCATGAAACTCCGGAATGCTTCTTACCCTCAAAGGTTTCCAAATAAATGTTTTGGAAACGATTGAACGCTTTTGCCTAGGGATAAGAAATTGATACCAGCATCCTTTTCCCAATTTGATCCCAAACAGAATTACCTTATATAATAAGTGTCTGAATGGCCACTCCTTGTTCCACTTTTACGCAAGACTTCACGACGCTTCCAGCCAGGGCCCAAGGAGGGACAATCCACCCAGCCGTCTGTCATGCTTTCTGCTGGGATGGAAAAACCATTGAGAAGGCCCTAAAAAGATAAGGAAATGGAAGGGTCATAATAATGGCATTGAAGGAGAACTTACAATAAACATTTACAGATATGCAAATTATAGAGGAGGAGGAAGGAGGAAGAAGAGGAGCAGCAGCAAGAAGGAGGAGGAGGAGGAGGAGGAGGAGGAGGGGGAGGAGGAATTATTTTTCTTCTGTGGATACCCCTTTGTTGTGGGTGGGGGTGACCCTTCTGGCAGAATATACTACATAGCATTCATCAGAGCATCCCAAGGTGAGTCTGGAAGCTGCAATTGTATGCAGACCAACAAACTGATTAAGTGTTTTCACCAAACACAGCCCTTTTCTGTGCTGTTCCCTGAAGTCTTGATCTGGCTATACCACACAAGTTCAGATCCAACCTATAACCATATCTGCTACCTTTTCCATTTCTCCTCCATGGTGTTCCTGATATTGGGCAGCTTATTCAAACTGTTCACAATTGCAGATTTACCATAACACCACCACCTTGTTGATTCTAGGCCTTGGTTATCTCTAGCTCCCACCACATCTGACATTTAACATGACTTTTTTTGGAATCTTCCTTTTTCTTGCTAGGGTTCCTGACTTCTTTCTTGGAAGATGCCATCCTAGGAACTTATTCCTTATCTCAAGTCTATGCATGTGATTGCCTATCTATTAAGACCCGAGGAAAGAGGCCACCAAACTAAAAGAGGCCTCAATTTAAAGATAAGAGTGAGGCAGATCTTTAATGAAAGCTTAAATGTCTCAATATATTAATTATAAGGAATATGTGTAACAATTGTAACAGAAAGATGCAATACAATGCAAACGAACAATCATATTGTTCATTAAAAGGAGAAAGCTGCACTCTGAATAAACTGTCAGAATCTATTTATCACACTGTTCGCCATTCCAGGAGGATTCAAGCATATTGTTGCTCCTAAGCACACAATGGTCAAGTCAGCTTGCCTAGCATTTTATTTTAAATCTTTATGGATTCAAGTTGACAGCTTGGGAAAACCTAGGCCGAAGGAGGAGTCCCTATTCAAGCAGCATTTTCCAAAGAAATGAAACAGAAACAGATTTCTCATCTCTTCTCAGTCCTACCACAATCCATATATCAGATAATCTGCAGCCTCACTTAAAAGGAGCTAAATTCCAATGTGTAATGTATTACTGAGAGTTCTTCCTCATCACTGGCATCCCTTGTTTTATAGTGTGCTCACTCTTGAGTTCCACCTAATACTATTCCAAAGATTTTTGGCTTGCTTCCATAATGATAAAAAGTAGATTTGTGATCATTTCTCCGTGAAAATTCTTGACTGATCATTGGAGTTGACAAGAGATTAACTACAACAGGGGTGTCAAAGTCGCACCATCATGGCGGCATCATGTGACATATCGCGACTTTTTCCCCCTTCACTAAACCTGGTGTGACGCCCCTGAACTACAATAATCTGAATGCAGCTCTGACACCAGCATACACATCTAGTAGAAACCAACAGGATTATTATTCAATGTCCATAAAACATTCCTGTCAGGCCATAGTGGCTAGAAGATTCTAGCCTAACTTGACAGACTTATTTGAATAGGAGAAGAAGAATAAAGAGAACACAGATATTATGAATACTAGAGATAAAAGGAGTTGCAAGTCTCCTGTTTTGGGACGCAAAAGAATATGAAACGTCATCAGATCAGACTTGGTATATTGTGCATTCTTCATACTCATATAACACCTACTTGCTCAAAAACTGTCAACTATTTTCTTTCATTACCATTTTCTGGAATATAATAAACAAGTAGTTTCTAGTTCTGTCTCTGAATGTAAGCACCTGGCAACTAAACTGCACAAAAACCAGAGAGAGAAAAAATGCATAGAATATTCCCCATATGTAGCAATACTCCAATGGACCACTAACTTTATCATGTACTAGCTGGATACCCGTGCTTCGCTACGAAACTATGTGATTGGGCTTGATCAATTGACACTTAAAGCTTGGTGGGATTAAAGGTTTTAAGCCCATCTATTTTATTGTTGTTAGACTTACAATAATGTCTTAATGTGTAACAGAAACTTAGTTTACCGTCTCTAACAAAATCTGAGGTTCATATTTAAAACCAGACAAATACTTATTAGTCCAAGACATTGATCTGATTTGTGATATCTTTTCATTGTATTTAGCTGTAGCTGCCTGATTAATGTAGGGGTTATTAGATGCATACTTTTTAACAGCCTCTCTATTGACTTCGGGATGACTTTGACAATACTTTTTTGCAGCTTCCCTTACTTGTGTTTTCCTAATCACATCTGTAAATCTTTTCCTGTGTTTTTTCCCTCTTTTCCCTTTAACTGGTGTTACAGTAGAAGGAACAGATTCATCTGAACTGAGGAGGTCAGTGTAAAAAGTGAGTTGGGGCTGGGACACTATGCAGGAGAAATTCGATTCACAATCTGTTGGCTCAGTGGTGGTCGGTGATTGAAACTCATAAGAGAATATCTCTCCCGCCACCTTGAGTTCAGAAGCAGTTCCATAGATGGAAGGCGTAGACATTTTGGTGAGGTAATGATATTTAGTACTGTAAAGCACCCCAGACCACTCCTGAGCGAAGGAGTGGAACGTCTGCCAGTTTGAACTGAGGTAACGGAATGTGAGGCAACTGGCAGTTGGAACCGAGTTCCTTTCAGGTGGGGAGGGGGAGTGGAACATCTAACTCCTTAGCATTAGAGCATGTGAATATAATACTGTATATGAAATACTAATGATCTGATGGTCATTTCAAAAAATCCTTTTTTAGCGAGCACCTAGAAGCCAAGAGCAACATACGTGCCAAATTTCAAGTTTATAGGCTTTACAGTTCTGGAGATTTTGTGATGAGTGAGTGGTATTTGGCTTATATATACATTCTTTCTAAAACGCAGTGTCCAGAATTACATGCAATATTCTACATGAAGTCTGAACATTGGTTGAACAATTACAGGTAATTCTCCATTTACAACCATTCATTTTAGTAACCATTTGAAGTTACAATGGCACTGAAAAAAAGTGATTTATGACCGTTTTTCACACAACGGTTGCAGCATCCCCAGGTCATGTGATCAAAATTCAGATGCTTGGCAACTGATTTATATTATGACTTCAGATGTTTTTGTACTTCAAAGTACAGCAAACAAGCTGCTGCTCTGCCTTGCGAGTCTTCAGGGGGAGAAGAACGCTGCAATGTTCTTCTGTTGTTTAGCAACAGAAAATTTTGGCTCAATTGTGATCGTATTTATTTTGATCTAGTCACAGCTTATTACAAGTAGTCCTTGTTTAAGAATGCCAGTTGAGACCAGCAACTCAGTTATTAAGTAAAGCCACAATTGTGCTTATGATCTTATTTCAGCTTTCCTTCGTTTTCCTTATCTTTACTTTCCTTCGTTTTCCTTATCTTTACTTTCCTTTGCTTTCCTTATCTTTACTTTCCTTATCTTTGGTTGCCACTCCTGCCTTGTGTTAATTCTCATTTTGATGAAATCCATTTAACAGTTCTTATTTGGGGAGAAGATTAAAGCAAGAAAGTCATCATATTTCACTAATGTCTACAAAATCATATTCACTTTCCTGCATTATGACTTCTAGTTCTTTTTGTTTGTTGTCTATATTCTTCACATTTGTACAGAGATACTGGAACTCAAGGGCCACATAATTTGGCCTATTTCTTTCTGAATGTATATGTTCATTATTAGTTGCCTCTATTCTTTTTGTACCACTGCCAATACTTTTTGCACTGGACTATTTTCTTTTTAATTTTCTTGATTCCTTCCTTCCGTCTGTCCTTTCTTCCTCCCTTCCTTCCTGGCCATTGAAACTATACGATTATGGATAAAACATGTGACAGTGATACCTATTGTCATCGGGGCACTTGGCACCATGTCCAAGAATTTTACAAAATACTTCAAGAAATTATAGCTTCCAATAACACCAGCGGAACTGCAAAAAACTGCACTACTTGGAACATCGTACATTTCGGTGCCAGTCAATAATATTTGTGCTACATTTTTAAATGTTCAGTTGACTGAGTTTCATGTTTAATGAATAAAAAGTATAATAAAAATCAATGGTTCTACCAATAGTAATCGGAGCCTTTGAAGCAATACCCAAAAAGTTGCCTAAGTACATTGAAATTTTGAACTTATTAAACCTGAATATTCTGACTTTGCAAAAAATCACCTTACTTAGAACTGCCTATATGCTCAGACGTTAATAGCTTTTAGGTCCTTGGTTAGAACTTGAACTGTTAATTTTTTACCAGTCCCAGACTGTAAATCAAATTGAAGATTAAATCAATAACAATAAAAACAATAATAATAGTAGCAGCAACAATAAAAACAATAATAGTACCAGCAACAACAATAATAATAAATTAACAGTGACATTTCATCTTTCAGTTCTTTAAAACATTTTTTAATTTACAGAAAGCAAATAATATGGCGGCCAATCTGTTTTAAAGTGGAGTCTGCTCTATAGCAGAGCTGCCCCGATTGAAAAGCAAATGCTTCTGAGTTCAGCCCTTCTCATCTTGTATAGTACAAGATAAATAATCTACATAAACTGTCCCATATAACACAATAACCATCCATATTTTAGCAGAGTACACTGCATGGTAAATTGATGCTCCAATATGAAACGCAAACAACCAACTTGGATGATGTTACCATGGATGTTAATCATAAAAAGTCAAAGGGATGTGGCCATCAATCACTACATAGTTAATATTAAACTTAGCATTATGAACATATACAATCAATACAGAAATCTAACTCATATTATTCTTCCCAATCCAACAGAAATTTGGAAAGAATTTATGTAGAAAGGCTTGGGATTCTTTCAGTCTGTATCTGTCTGTTCAGCACAACTCCCCAAAAAAACAAAGCAACTGTGGTGCTGGGAGGGAGCACTGAAAAGAGTTTTTAAAAATCGGACGTTGTCTTACCTGAACGTCCCTTCTCGGCGCGCTGCTGGAGAATCCAAATGTTGGGTTGTTCCTCAGCTTGATTGCCAGACTGGGTGAATGTTTCTTTAAGAAACTTCCTTGGCCACTCCTCCTTCGCTTGGCTGAGCTCCAGTTTATTCACGAAGACAAACAGAAGACAGTGCTGCCAAAACAAACAATAAGAGAAACACACCATCCGGAACCACAGAACGCAGCCGAAGGGGTGGGTTGGATTCTCCAGCAGCGCGCCAAGAAGGGACGTTCAGGTAAGACAACGTCCGTTCTCTAGCGTGCTGCTTGGAGAATCCAAATGTTGGGATATACCCAAGCTAGTCAGATGATGGGAGAGCGGCTGCGTTATCCCGGGAGGGGAAAGCCAGAACAGACTGCAGCACATGCCAACCAAAGGATGCCTCAGCCGAGGCAAAGGAGTCCATTTTGTAGTGTCTAACAAAAAGTGTCAAAGAAGTCCACGTTGCAGCCCCTACAGATGTCTAAGATGGATGCCTGGGAAGCCCAAGCAGCTGAAGTGGCTGCACTTCGGGTGGAATGTGGAAAGATTCTACCCGGCAGAGGTTTCTTCTGGGTGCGATACGCCGTCGCAATGCAGGCTTTAATCCAACAACCAATCATGGACGATGAGTCCTTCTTGCCCAACATAGATGGATTGAAGGACAGAAATAAGGCTTCAGACCTACGGAAGGACGATGTCCTCTTAATATACCAACGTAGGGCCCTCCTAACGTCCAAGGTATGCCATTGTTCTTCGAGATGATGGCTAGAATCCGGATAAAAGTCAGGCAGAATCAGTTCCTGGGCCCGGTGGTACGGAGAGTTTACCTTGGGCAGGAAAGAGGGATCCGTTCGAAGCACCACCTTGTTAGGGTGAAAAATGCAAAGGTCAGCCCGCACTGACAATGCCGCTAGTTCAGAGACCCTTCTTGCCGGGGTAATCGCCACAAGAAAGGCGACTTTGAATGTCAGAAACCAAAGGGAAATTGAAGCCAGAGGCTCAAACGGAGGCGACATCAGGGCGTTAAGGACCAATGCAAGGTCCCACGTAGGATACTGGTGAATAGTAGTGGGCCGGAGACTGGATGCTCCTCTCAAGAAGGTCTGTATACGGGGATGATGAGTCAAAGGTTGATCGTCGACCGCAGTTAAGACAGTGCCAAGGGCTGCCACTTGACGCCTCAGGGTGTTAGGAGCAAGTCCCTGGTCCAAACCGTCCTGCAAAAATACGAGTACATTAGAGGGAGACGCAGTCGTAGGGTCCCGATGAGTCTTGAAACACCAGGAACAAAACGAGCGCCAGGTGGCATCGTAGATACGATTTGTGGAAGGGCGTCTGGCGGATTGCATAGTGTGGATCACGCTCGCAGGGATGTTGTCCTTCCTCAGACGAATCCTCTCAAACGCCAGACGGTCAACTGCAACCATTGCGGGTCTGGGTGCAGTATGACCCCCTGGCTGAGAGATATCTTGTCATCAGGAATGTGCCAGGGGCGCTCCACTGACAGGCTCAGGAGGTCTGCGTACCAGGGCCGACGCGGCCAATTGGGAGCGACTAGGATGAGATCCGCCTTCTCCGCCAGCATCTT
The DNA here is from genome assembly GCF_059756535.1 of Pantherophis guttatus. Taxonomy (NCBI): domain Eukaryota; kingdom Metazoa; phylum Chordata; class Lepidosauria; order Squamata; family Colubridae; genus Pantherophis; species Pantherophis guttatus. The sequence goes on along the minus strand of NC_142064.1, from coordinate 122,742,707 downwards.
GCGAATCACGGGAGAGGGGGGAGAGGGGGAAAAGCGTAAGTAGCCTCGGGGGCCACACGCTTCGAAGTGCGTTGCAACCTTCTGCTCCAGGACAGGGGAATCAAGAGAAGAAGCGGGGTATCTGAGCATTCAGCGGGTGAGCAAAGAGGTCGACAGATGGGAAACCGAACCTCCTCGACAGGTCCCGGAACGACGGATGGAGGCGCCATTCTGCCTGATCTATTTGGGTCCGGCTGAGCCAGTCCGCCTGGACGTTGTCTGTGCCGGATATGTGTTCCGCCATCAGTGACAGGACATGCTTTTCCACCCAATTCAGCATCCTCGTCGCCTGGTCCAGCAGGGGCCTCTAACGAATTCCGCCTTCCCTGTTCAGGTGGGCCTTCGTTGTTGTATTGTCCGTGAGGACCAGCACGTGACGCCCCATGAGAGATGATTGGAAATGGCGCAGGGCAAGGTGGACTGCCCGCAACTCTAACCAGTTTATGTCACGCTGTAAGTCCCGCGCGGACCAGCGGCCCTGAGCGACAGACGACCGCAGGTGCGCGCCCCAGCCGAACTTGCTCGCATCCGTCATGATGGTGATCCGGATGGGTTCCTGGAAATAACAGTCGTTCCGTATGGCCGGGGATATCCACCACCTCAGAGACAAGCGTACCACCGCCGGGAGGACAATCTTGGTGTTGAGCTTGCTCAGTGAGACCTCTGATAAGGCAGAAGATACCACTGGAGAGGACGACTGTGGAGACGGGCCCACGGGACTATTGCAATGCAAGAGATTGGTTTGCCGAGCAACTAGGACAACATGATCAGGGGAACGGCTCTGAGCAATAATACCTGAGTCACCAAAGATCTTATGCTTCGAATCCTGTCGGGAGACAGGAACACATGGCCGGTGACCGAGTCTATGACAGCTCCGAGGTGGAGAATGCGAGGAGTGGGCAGTAGCTGACTCTTGTCTAGGTTCAGGGAGAACCCGTGCTGTCGCAAGAGACGAGACATCGTCCTTAGGTCGACCACAGCCTGATCCCATGTGGCATACAGAATGATGATGTCGTCCAGATAGCACATAACTCTGATTGGGATCTGCCGTAAGGAGGCAGCCACTGTCGCTAGCAGCTTCGTAAAGGTCCAAGGGGCGGACGAGAGGCCAAATGGCATGGCCCGATATTGGAAGTGTCGGTTTGAGTAGGCAAACCGAAGGAAGCATCGATGGGAAGGACAAATCGGGACATGCAGGTAAGCCTCCTTGAGGTCGATTGACATCATAAAATCCCCCTGTCGGATGCCCTGCAGAATCAACTTGAGTGACTGCATTTTGAAGTGGTGATACCTAACGAATCTGTTCAGGGCCTTTAGGTCTAAGATCCCCCTCCAGCCCCGGAAGACTTTGGCACGAGAAAGAGGCATGAGTAGAACCCGGAGCCCCGTTGTTCCACCGGTACAGGTTCAATAGCGCAGATGTCGAGCAGATGTTGGACCTCTGCATCCATCAATTCTCTCTTCTCCAGATTGCCTGACAGGGAATGAAGCAGTTCGGAGGGCTGGAGGATGTGAGGCCGAACCTCACCGTTTGGAGGACCCAGGCGTCTGTTGTGGAGGAAACCCACTGGGCCAAGAAGTGGCGTAGACGACCACCAATAGGCAGATCTGCGTGGTAGTCACTTGCCCCTTCGGAATGATCGGCTGGCGACTCCACGGAACTGTCGTCTGGCGTTGGGCTGACCTCTGCCTCGATCCCAGTAGGCAGGCCTGTCAGCGGACCGGTCGACGCCCTGGGAGTAGTGTCTAGGAAAATAGGACCCGCTGGGTCCAGACTCAGTCCAAAAGGGCTGTCTCTGGTTGTAAGGAGCAAATCTCCTATCCTGTCGTCTGAAGGAGGATGGCATAATTTTACGTTTATCCTTATCCTCCACTAGTATAGGGTCCAAAGCCTCTCCAAAGAGAAAGGAACTCTTGTAAGGAGCAGATGCAAGCTTCCACTTTGACTTGAGATCAGCCCTCTAATGACGGAGCCAAAGGAGGCGCTGAGAAGTGACGGTAGAGACAAGGGCCCTTGAAGCAAACTTGGCCGCATTCAAGGATGCGTCTGCCAAATATTCAGTGGCTGCCACTATTTTATTAATGTCCTGGTGGAGCCTGCAGTCATCAGGAGGCAAGCGCTCCTGCAGTTGGCGCAGCCAGATAAGAGATGCGCGAGCAAAGAAGGACATAGATGTTGCAGCCCTGATGGCCCAGGCTGCCGCCTGATGTGTCTTATGGAAAGACAGTTTAGCCTTCCTGTCCTTGGTTCTGAGACCGTCAAGCACATCATTGGAGATGACGGAAGAAGATGTCAATTGAGCCACTGGGGCATCTACAGTAGGCAGCTGGATGAGATTTTGTAAAGTAGGGTCCGAACAATACAACTTTTTGTCCAAGGCATTCAGAGCAGAGATGTAAGTCGATTGGGACCATGATTTTTGAACCACTTCCGTGAATAGTTCAGGACATGGAATAAAGTCCTGTTCCGGCTTGTGCATCTGAAACAAGTCGTCATGGGGATGAGGATCCACCTGTCGAGATGACTGCGTGCTCGACAGTCCCATATTTGTAGTAAGCTTAGCCTTGTGGAGCAAGGACTTGAACATAGAAGGGCGGAAGAGGCCCGTGAAGGAAGGCCTCTCAGGAACAAGGTCCTCGTCCTCAGACAACTCTAACTCTTCAGGTTCCTCCTCATTCCACACGGAGTCATCGGGAAGAAATGAGTCCGCCTGGTATGAATAGCTCCGATGCTGGTCGCCATACGTCTGAGACAGTGGTGGATGCATAGCTGTCACGGGAAGACCATGAAGACCCTGGTGGGGGCTGATGTCAAGATCCTAGAGATTGTCTGAGATACTAAGTCCTGGATATCTTGGGAAAGTGCCGGCTGAACGCCTTCAGCAGGACGGAGACCAGCAGCGGTCGGGGTGAAAGTAGCCTCCAGAACAGAACGTACCCGATGATGAGTAGCCTGCACGCTGGGTCCTGAAGAAGCAGGCAGGAAGGTGGACTCCCGTAGGAGTTCAACTTCAGATGAACAATGGGTGGCCGCAGGAGGGTCCTGAAACGCTGGATAAGGCTTGTCAGGAGACATCTGGCAGTTAGAAGACTGAGCCATTTGTTGAGCAAGAAGATATTGTTTCTCAAATACTTTACGTCTTTTTTCCTCAGCCTTACCAGCTGCTGCAGAGCGCGTGGTGGGATGAGGGCTGGCAGAACGTGCTCTAATATTTCGAGGCTTGGAGGCCTTGGCAGGAGCCTTGGAGCGTTTCTTGGCCTTAGGTGGACTATAGGAGTGTTCGAGGTCGGAAGACAGATCAGACTCCGCCATCTGGACAAGCCAATTGTAGGTAAGTTGATGAAATGGTTGAATAGTAATAATTAAACAAGTAATTTAATATTTTTTTTTAAACAGGAAACCGCAACGACGAAGAGAGGCAGATAGTCCACAGGACCTAACAGTCAGATGAGACGTGAAGACAGACGAGGCAAGTATCAGTCACAACCAGCAAGGAATAGAAACAGGTGTCAGAACACCTCAGCAAGCCGCTTCGTACAGCTCCTCAGCAACACCTCAATTACAAGCAGGAAAATGAACAGCGATTTGAAACTGCGCTACCTGCAGCTGCTAGTAATTCTGTGAGGAAAATGGCGGGCGGTGAAGGACAAAATGGCGCGCGGCTCATATTTTGCCGCCCAGCACCTTCGCAGAGTGAGGGAGCCAAATTTGAAATGTGCGCTAAGCTGGCGCAGCCCGATCGGCACAGCGAAGCTCTCAATAAAGGAGTTTGCCATTTATTATTAGGCAGGGACTCCTGGCCGCCAGGAGGTCGGAGGAATGGTGTGGATAGCGGAGGTGGTTCAGCCGGCGATCTGGAGACCAACGCAACCGCCAGCGGCAAACACAATCACTCGGAGATTCCTTAAAAGGTATAGCTCCGAGGACACTTATAAATCACAAGTGACAGGGGGGAGCCCTCCTGGAGATCCAGGGGCAACTCACCCACTGCCAGAAGTCCCAGTAATTAGTGTATCCGATGAACAGCTGATTCCAGGTGAAATAGCTAATCCACACCGCTCGAAGAAAATTTTTAGAAAAAAACCAGCAAAAGTGTTTGGAAAATCCAAAGAAGGTTTATTCTTCAGCCTGATTTTGCCAGAGCCAAGGAAAAGACCAGTCTCTCGCTCGACTGAGTGAATAAACTGGAGCTCAGCCGAGCGAAGGAGGAGTAGTCAAGGAAGTTTCTTAAAGAAACATTCACCCAGTCTGGCAATCAAGCTGAGGAACAATCCAACATTTGGATTCTCCAAGCAGCATGCTGGAGAACACCTGATTCAGGGTTATGGCGAAAAAAATCCAAACCCAGGGGGGGAAAAATCCAATGCATCCCAAAGGCATAGGCAGTTGGGAATGGCTTAGCATGTTACTTACTTCTCTATTCTAACCCTTTCCTCTCTTCTTTCTGATCATGTGAGCTTGAAAACTATTTTTACAGAACAAGAAAAAATTCCAGAAGCCATGCTTCCCACACCATCTTTTTAATAGTAATGGAAATAACATGTTTTGCCTTCTCAACCGATGTCCCTCTACCACATAACCTTCCAAAACCCAAGTAGTTGTAGCCCGCCAGCGGCCAGCAGAGGTGGCAGCAGATTCGGACAGTGAGGAAGTTGGGGAGGAACGTGGGCAAGTCCTGGAGTCTGGGGAAGGCTCAGATGATGGCTCTGAGTCAGAGGCAGAGAGGGGCCAAGGCCATCTGGTAGTTCTTTGCTGCCTCTGGAGTCTCCGGAGTCTGACATCAGCGAGGCAGAAGAACAGCGTGAGCCTGTTCCCATTGTGCGCATGCACAGAGCTGCCAGGAGACAGGAACAATTAAGGAAACAGGGTTGACTTAGGAGTAAGGCTTGGAGATGTTTGGCCCCTCCCATTAGACATAAAAGAGAAGCGAATGGGACGTGAGCTTTTGCAGGAAGCAATTAGTTCATCTGGCCAATTCAATATTCGAACATTCTGTTTGTGACTCTGTGCCAAGTTTGGCCTTGCCCTGCGTCTGGAAATTAGCTCTTTGGCAGCATTCCACGTGAGATAGGCGAGTGTTGATAACCTTCCTCTGAAAGACTGTTTATCAAGCCATGCAGACTGTAAATAAAAGAAATTTACAGCCATATGAATTAAAGAGGTTTGCCGGGACTAAGTTTGTACTGTTTAACTTCTAAGGAAGCCTAGGTCAGAACAGTAGTTTCAAAGGCAGAAAGTCACAATCTTCCCAATTTTAAGTTGATTATTCTTATTGTAAATATTAAATCAAGGCACTTGCCTGTTTGAAAGAAGATGCACTGTGCTCCAAGGACTCTTTTAAAAGCACTGAAAGATCAGCAAAAATAAAAACCGAATAATGTGTGATTTCATTTTTTTACTCTCTACAATCCAAGAAGATATTACCAGCATACACACATATTCTGTGAAAACGTAAAAAACAAGTTATAAAAAAAGATAGAAAAAAATTAGTTATGTGATCCAACACTGTTATTTCAGGCAAAAATTGGAAGTGAAGGAAACCAAACCAGAAATGCCTTATCTTGTATTTCAGGAAAGCAATTACCTCTGAAGAGCAGGCTTAGCAAATGAGCCATGGACACATTATCACTTCTTTCAGCTTTTTCAGAATGATGAAATGCTAGATGCCAATTTTAGACATCATAAGACAGAATGAATTAAGATTTAATATATTAATTTCTCTAGAATTCATTATGAGTTATTATTATGAATAACCACTTTGCTTCGATTGCACAATTAAAGTTAAGCTTTTAATTGGAAAAACTATCCAGATTCAAATCTCTGTATAGCAATGGCGTGAGTAGCTCTGGGAATTCCAGTCTCTAGCTCATAAGCCATTACATAACTAATAGGCAGCTTCTTACATAACACATATAAAAACAAATAGTACCATAAACATGATCATTGATTAGAAATGCCTCTCAGATGTCACCTATTATAGGGCACATATTCAATTACTTGCTTTGCACAATGAACTAATGTAGTTTGACTTATTTGATAATATACAAATTCAGTCATGATGGTTGCCTAGTATACCTATGGATTACAATTTACAAATTATGTCTGTGGTACAAGATTTAGTGAATCGAGCAATGGTTTCATTTAATTTGAACCAGGATAGTATTTTTACTAAAAGCTTTAACTTGACTAGATAGTTAGGATAGAATCGCTTCAGGATATGTTACAACAGAGGTTATTTTGTATAAACTACCTTTTAAAATGATGACACTTTTCGAAATGTTTGCAGAAAGGTTAGATTATCAGGGTCAAAAATTAATATACTTTGAGTACAGAATCAGCAGGTATTGGGAAAAGGAATAACAGAATAGAACAAAAGAATTGGAGGGGACCCTGGATATCTATTCTATCCCTGTTAATGCAACCAAGGACTGGTATTGTTGGCTTTTTTTGGCAGCTGCAGTGCACTGGTGGCTCATATTTAAGTGACTGTACACAAGATTCTTCTTGCAGTTACTACTATTGAGCCAAGTACCACCTATATCTATGCATTTGGTTTTTCTTGCTTAAATGTAGAATCTTATATTTCTCACCATTGAATTTCATTTTGTTAGATAGGGCCCATGTGTTACTACAGTATAATACTGTGTTTCCCTGAAAATAAGACCCTGTCTTGTATTTTTTTGAACCCTGAAATAAGCACTTGGCCTTATTGCCATGTGCTCAAAAGCCCGATTGGGCTTATTATCAGGGGATATCTTATTTTGGGGAAAACAGGATATATACAAGTAAGTTAGATTATTACCTTTAATATGCTCTGAGTAATGGGAAAGCAAGGTAATTTAATTCTTTCTTTTCCTGCTCACTGATTTCAAAGACCCTCTCTCAAGTTCCCCATAATTTTCCTTTGCTTTAACAGTAATATAAAAAGTTTGTCAAACCAAGCTATATATAGAATAAATCACAATAAGCGGTGTAAAACAATATATATAAATAATAGTTTGATAGGCATTTATACAAAAAAGAAAATACAGGCTATCCACTGAAAACAGATTACAAACATTAAGCATGTGAATAAAACATTTAAGCTTTTAATACATTCTGCATTAGTATATAAGGATCTGAAGCAGGAAGTTCTCAAGCAGATTTGTAGAAAGCTTGAGAACTATTTCTGTAGTTCACTTTTTTCCCAAAGACAGCCTGTAAAATGTATGGAGCAGAGAAAAAAAAATTATCTGCCATGAGATCACAAAGTTGCAACTAAACTGTCTTTGAATAATATTTAAAAGGTATAAAATGCTCACAAAACAGGGAGACAAGTGAAACTGTCACTTTCACAAGGGAACACATTTTCATACTATAGGAAGTTAGCACTCACCCCCTCCTAGAAGAATGAAAAATTTTAGGAAATATTAAAAAAGGCAGAATATTATATTTCCCTGGATGAGAAATGGAGAAACATGTTTTAAAGACAAAGCAGCTTCCTGCCCCCCCCCCCCACACACACCTTTGTTAATGGGCCATTAAGGCCTCAGCCAAGCTCACTCATTTCCCCCCACCTTTGTCAATGGGCTATCATCTGCAACATAATAGGACCCATCTAGCAACAGAAACTCACCACATGGCAAGACTCAAGCAAACTTGAGAGACAACCTACAAAGTTAGCTAAGACCCCTAGACCATCTGAGAGTTTGACCACCAATCAGGATACATTTCTTATACAGGAACAAGAAACTCAGAGGTGGAGTCCAAAGAGGCATAAAACCAAGGCACTCCCAGCATCTGGGGCTTCTTTGTTTTCAACTCAGGAACTCAAGCCATGTGATTCTGCTCAGGAACTCAAGCCATCTGATTCCGTCCACCATTAAACCATCTTTCCAAGCAGTCTCCATGTTTCCAGTGTCTTTTTCCCCACTTGGAACTGAACCCAGATGGACATTTCTTCCAACAATTGGCGACCCAGATGGGACTCCAAGCTAACCTAACTACTAATGGACCTGGCCGAGGTAAGCCTCCCTTGCCGGCAGCAGACCCATTGAGTCTGTGGATGGATTTTTCCTGGACTTTGGCCATTGGGAACTAGGTTTTAAAGGGGTTTTGAGTTTTGAGCTCAAAGACTGCTTGGAAAGAAGGTGAGTACCTCTAAATTTTAATTTGAAAGCATGGGAAAGCATGGGAAATGTGTGTATGCCTGCCTGTGTGTGAGTGAGAGGGCCCTTCTCCCAATCACAGCTGAATCTTGCTTCCTCTGTGCATTTCCTAACCGCAGAAAGAGTAACAAGTCTGGAGAGCATGGGGTTTTTGCCAGAACACAAGACCTTTTGTTAAGGAAGGAGGAAGAGAGTGTGTGTGTGTGTTTGTGTGTGTGTGTGTGTGCTGTGATTGAAGGGTGGGAAAGGAAATTTCATACTTTTAGATAGGTACCAGTTAAGACACTTTCGAACTGGAGTTGAGTTCTGATAACTGCAGCTATGCCATTACGGATGTATTTTGTCACCATTCCCATCCAGAACGTTCTTCTGGTTTTCCAGTACAGCCAACAGAACTTGAACAGCCAATGCCTCCTGCCCCATCAGCTAAGAACTAACTAGATAAGATCTCATTTAGCTTCAGAAATTAGCCCAGGTAAACTACAGGAAGTCCTTGACTTATGATTATAATTGAACCCAAAAATTCCATTGCTAAGTTTTGCCCTATTTTATGATTTTTCTTGCCATGCTTAAGTGAATCAATACAGTTAACTCAACAACAAGGTTGTTAAATGAATCTGGCTTCCCACTGATCTTGCTTGTCAGAAGGTCACAAAAGGTGATCACATGACCCCAGAACACTGCAACTGCCATAAATATGAACCAGTTGCCAAGCATCTTAATTTTGATCATGTGATCATGATGTGACCATGGGGATGCTACAATGGCCATGTGAAAAATGGTCACATTTTTTTCAGGATTGTTTCGCTTTGACTGGTCACTAAACAAATGATTATAAGTCAAGGACTACCTGTATGTTTTGCCATCAAAAACACACAGAATTAAAAGCAACAAACAATTCTCATTCAAGGAGCCCAGGTCTTTAAAGCAGGGCTCCTTAACTTTTATATGCCAAAGGCATGTTTTATCTTTGAAAGCGTTTGGTGAGCACTCAGAGGAAGTAGCTGTTTTGTGGGAGACTCTATGAAACATTATTCTAAATTCCAGGACATTATTGAAAATTTAAAAAATTAAATAAAAATAAAATTTGGGAGGTTAGTGCTGTATTTAGCAGCATATCTGCTTATTATTTAAAGCTTTTTAAAATTAGAAGTTTTTAAACATTTTTAAATATAAAGTAAAGTAGGTGGAGCTGATGGTTGAAATGTCTATCGGCACACTGTTTACCATGGGTGGCAGACTTCGTTTATAAACGCAGAGCAACTAAGATCTGCACTGTTGTCAGTTTTGTATTACTATATTTTTTGGAGTATAAGACGCTTCAGACTATAAGATGCATCTACCTTTTCTGGTGAGGAAAAGGAGAAAAAGAAATCTGCCTCTGCCTTCCAGCAATTTTGCCTCGTTGCAGCAAACAGCAAATAGCCTGCTTTACTTTTTATTTTCGTTTTCAGCATAGCTTGATTAGCACAAGAAAAAAAATCTGCTCCCAGCAATTGCAGCAAGCAGTAGAGGCCCGCGCAAAACAGCTGAAAGTCAAGAGGCGATCCAAACAACTTGTGCTAATTAGGCTGTGCTAAAGCTGAAACGAGCTGTTTCTTCTTGCTGTTTGCTGCAAGGAGGTAAACTGCTGGGAGGCAGAGGCCAAAGGGTGGGGACCAGTGGATGGGCGGGGCTACATTCGGTGTATAAGCTGCACCTAAATTTTCACCCCCTTTTAGGGGGGAAAAAGGTGCATCTTATACTCCGAAAAATACAGTAAATGATACAGTAGTTCAGAATCTAACAAAAGGCTGATTTCTTATACAGTAACTTTTTCCCCCCAGTATTAACTGTTCTGCTCTGTTCCTGCATCCAATTTTAACTCGTTTTTCAGGCACTAAGCCAAGAAACTTTCTATACCAATAGCCACCTTTCATAAGAATATACTAAATGTAAACAACTACACTTCCATATTCCAAAGATTAAGAATCACAGCCCTGACTAAGAGAACTAGATCAGCCAATAGGGTGTTTTTTTTCATGCAGAGCATGCTCTTCCTTGGAAACTTATATAATTAAAAATAACTTGTTTTTCAAAATAAGTTTGTTTCTGTTTTTTGTCCATATCTCATAAATCCTGGACTTTAAAGAGCAACCACAAATTGATATAAACTGTTCATCAAAACTATTACAGATAGTCTTTGACTTACAACCATTCGTTTAGTGATGTCAGCGGAAAATCCAAATCATTAGCAACAAAAGGGCACCTAATAGAAATTGAACAGACAACACACCAAAAAGCATCTCACTTTAGGATCCAGAGGTTTATTGAAATTTAGAGTATAGCAAACATAAAGCACTTAGATCATGAACACATTGCAATGAGGACCAATCGGACAAGCAGTCAAAAGGGACGGCTTGAGACCAATTGGGACCAATTGGCCCCGAACCATTATCTAACATTACATTATACAGCTTAACCCTCCAAGAATAGACTAAAATATAATAGAATTCTTTATTGGCCAAGTGTGATCGGACACACAAGGAATTTGTCTTGGTGCATACGCTCTCGGGAGTACATAAAAGAAAAGATACATTCATCAAGAATCATAAGGTACAACACTTAATGATAGTCATAGGAAAAAAGTCAATATAAATCTTAAGGATATCAGCAACAAGGTTACAGTCATACAGTCATAAGTGGGAGGAAATGGATGATAGGAACATGACTTTTGAGATTTTGCCACATTGTCATAACAACTGGGGCAACTTCCCTTCCCTCCCTACCTCAGCATTTCAACACAGGGAAATATACAGGAACAAAAGGAGCAGGGCCTCATATTTTATAAGGCGGCAGGCAGAAAGAAACTTAGTATGAGTGCGCAACGAAACAGCAGACACAGAATGGGGGACGGTCAGTCAAGACCGCAAAGCCGTTTGAGTAGTAGGCCTGGGGTATTTCAAAATGGCCTGAACACGGGAAAGGAGGATGCACCATGAACCTTGAGAAAGAGGTCACCAAGATATATACCTTCAGGGAGATGTAGTTTACTCTTGAATGCTTTATGTCCTTTCTCGGCAAGTATACAAAGCAAGACAAGAGAGTAGGCTTGATAAGCTGCCAAGGAGCGGGAGACAAGCAGAAGGTCATCCACATACTGGATGAGGGTAGAACCATGAGGAAAATAATATCATCAAAGTCTTGGTGGAGAATCTGAGAAAAAAATAGAAGAGGGACTCAGAATATCCCTGTGAGAAACAGCACCAGGTCAGCTGGAGGCAAAGAAAAACTGGTAGTCGGGGTGGATAGGAATAGAAAAGAAAGAAGAAGAAAGGTCGACAACGGTAAAGTACTGGGCATCAGAGGGGATGGAAGACAATATAGTGGCAGGGTTAGGGACGGTGGGATAGGAGAAGATAAAAATCCTGTTGAGATGGCAAAGATCCTGCACAAAGTGCTATTTACCAGAGGACTTTTTTGGGACGGGAAGGATATAGGTATTGCAGACACTCCTAGTAGGGGTAAGAATCCCTTGTTGAAGGAGGGACTCAATAGCAGGGTGAATCACTTCCACTGCTTCTTTCAATAAGGAGTACTGTGGAACATGAGGCAGGAGTTTTGTGGGGTCCAGTTGAATTCAGGCGGGTAAAGCTGAATGAATTTGACCGATATCATCAGGATGAGTAGACCAAAGGGTTTCAGGAACCTTAGCAACAAGATCCTGGAGCACCTGGTCAAGGGAAGAGTCAGGAGGAGGGCTGACAAAAGATAGGGGGAAAAGATCAAGAGCAAGATATGCAGGGATGGAATGAAGGAAACTCAACATAGAAAATTCATTACAAGAGGGAACGTCCAGGAAAAAGCCATCAGGTTGACAGTAAATAGTGCAGCCCGATTAGCACAGAGGTTCACAGCCCAATAGGTTAACAGGGGAACAGGGACTAAGGAGAAAGGAGTGTTGTTGTGAGAGAAATGGAATTATTCCTGTAAAGAAAATAGCCTGAGTGACTCCATATTTACCCTTCATATAACTTGAGCTAACCCTCAGCTATTAAGCTGAGTAAGATACCTAGAAAAGGGAAGGGTGTATGATGCATGTTCGGAGGAAATAATGTGTTAGTACATTCTGAATTGGGTCAGGCTAACCCAAGCTCAATTGGAAGGAAGGAAGATACCCTGTTCCAATTAATTGTCTTAGTTAAGGATATATTGAAAGGGTATTTCTGGAGGGGAATTCCAAGCTGGAACAAATGTTGCTGAGAAAGCTAAAATGTTATGTAACATTCGAAAAACAATGACAGGTGGGGGCGTTTTAAATGTTTTGCTGATTGCCTGAAAATTAAACCATGTATTTGGAGCGGTAAGACGTTCTCTCTCTTTCATGGGAGAACCCTTTTGCAAAAGCTTATGAAGCATGAAGCCAAAAACACCAGCCTGAAGATGACGAAAACGTCAAAATGTTGCCAAGACACTTCCAATTTTACGCGGGAAAAAATCCGAATAACCAAAGATAGATAGATAGATAGATAGATAGATAGATAGATAGATAGATAGATAGATAGATATTGTATCAACTAAAACTTTAATAGGGTGGCCATCAATATGAATAACAAGTTCAGATTCAGAAGGGCTAAAGGGGATAAGAGAACATACTAAAGAGGAAATGAAGTTGCTAGGCTCCGGCCAATACTAACAGTTGGGAAAAGAATCAGCTGGCTGTGAAAGGTGAGGAAAAAAAGGACGATTCCTACGGCAAGGAAAGGAGGCAGGGGATATTGATATCCAGAAAGAGGCGGATAGGGACAAGTATTCCTAAAATGACCCTCCTGACCACAATTAAAACAATGAAAAGCCCTATTCTGAGCATCAAAGGAAGTAGGGTAAGTTGGGGTGAAATTACCAGGGGTGAAATTCAGCGGGTTCCGACAGGTTCTGGAAAACCAGGAGTGGAAATTTTGAGCAGTTCAGAGAACCGGTAGCAGAAATTTTGAGTAGTTCAGAGAACCGGCAAATACCACCTCTGGCAGGCCTCAGGAGTGGGGAGGAAATAGGGATTTTGCAGTATCCTTCCCCTGCCATGCCCACCAAGCCACACCACACCACACCCACCAAGCCACGCCCACAGAACCGGTAGTAAAAAAATTTGGATTTCACCACTGGGTATTACCCTAGGTCTCGGACGAGGGTGGAAAGTGGGCGGTGAATTTTCAAGGGCATGGAGTTGCAAAGCCATAAATTTAGTTTCTTTCTCTTCCCTTTTTTGTTTGAAGGAAGAGGAATAAAGATCTGCGTAGCCTCAGCCAGCGAATGCTGCAGCTCTAGGCCCATTGTTTCACCAAGTCTAACTAGTTCTGCATAAAGAAGAGAAGAATGGCTAATTAGCTGACCTAGCCTTTGCAAATAGTGATAAGACATTTCCTCCCAAGTAAAACAAACCCCTTTTTATAACAGAGCAGTCACAGTCTTTTATTCACAGGGATAAACAAAAAAAGCAAACGTAATTAGTCCCAACAAGCCTGGGTTTATCCAAGAAATCCAAATTGCTTGTATACTGGAAACAAATGGTTGTCTGCAACAACCGGCCATTCCCAAACCCCTCCTACTTATTTCCCAGGTGGGGAAGGGCTGGTTATCGTCTACATCTGTCTCTCCCTGAGAGCCGGCTTACTACTTTCCTTTGCTCAACTCTCTTTTCCTTTCTGTGCATACACACATTCGGGATGGACCTCATCTGTTCCTCTCTCTCACTCAGTTCACACCCCTAAGACAGCTGCCTTTCCACCTGGGGGAGGACGGTAGACCCTGACTCTGTCTCTGATGCTGTTTCCTTATCACAGCCTTCCAAAGGCTCCAAACTGGCCCAGGCTCTCACTCCACCTCCTTGTCTGACTCTGCAGCTATCTCTGCTGGCAGCCGACGGGCCACAAGTGGTGAGAGCAAAGACTACCACCAGAAACAAGGCCACATAGAACACAAGGGCACGACCCTTACCAAAGGCGCTACCTCGACTACTACACGGCTGTTGATCAGGCCTCTGGAACGTCAGCTCCCCTTCGAGTCCCGGCCACAGCAGTTGCCTCTCCCATGGGTGTGCCCGACCGTTTTGCCTCCGGGGCATAACAACAATTACTCATACAACTTCATCACTACCAATAAGCTCAGAAGGGAGTGATCCTTCCTGAGTGGCTGATAAATTCCACTTCCCTTGATAAGCACTAAAGGCTTATGTCCTCAAGGGTCCCCAAGGAGGGAGGTCCCTCTTACCTCTGGTCCAAACGCACCAAACTCTGGTCCAAAGTGGAGGTGTGTGTGTACGCAGAGAAGGAGCAATCCGGAAGCGGAGAGCGGAGATGGTCAGAGGCTCAGTCAGGACACCAGGCCTCTTTCAGCGTGTCCTTCCCAGCTAACACATCAAACTGTCAGGGGAAAATCCAAATCATAGCAACAAAACTGTATCTAATAGAAATTGAACAGACAACACACCACAAAGCATCTCACTTCAGGATTCAGAGGTTTATCGAAACAGCAAACATAAAGCACTTACATCAAGATCACATTGCAATGAGGACCAATTGGACAAGCAGTCAAAAGGGATGGCTTGAGACCAATTGGCCCCAAACCATTATCTAACATTACATGATATAATTTAACCCTCCAAGCACATAACTTTTGGGGTTTTGCTATGTTGTCATACAACTGGGGCAACTTCCCTTCCCTCCTACCTCACCATTTCAACATTGTTACTTCATCATGTACCATTGACATTCAGTTCCCTATTTCCCATAACCCTAGCTCACCACATCCTGTAAAACAAGGAACTAAAGGTGTGGGAAAAGAGGATCCATACACTGAAACATACCTGCAAGCCACAATTTCAACAGGTGTGTGTTATACACCGAATGTAGCCCCGCCCACCCACTGGCCCCCACCCTTTGGCCTGTCCCTCGCAACAGTTACCTCCTTGCAAGCAAACAGCAAGAAAAAACAGCTCCTTTCAGCTTCAGCACAGCCTAATTAGCACAAGTTGATTGGATCGGCCTCCTGACTCTCAGCTGATTTGCTCTCAGCTGTTTTGCACAGGGCTCTGCTGCTTGCTGCAAAAAGGTAAATTGCTGGAGCAGATTTTTTTTTTCTTTGTGCTAATCAAGCTATGCTGAAAACAAAAATGAAAGTAAAGCAGGCTGTTTGCTGCAACAGGCAAAATTGCTCAGAGGCAGAGGGAGATTTCTTTTTCTTCTTTTCCTCACCAAAAAAGGTAGGTGTGTCTCATTCTCCGAAAAATTCAGTAAATACTGCCGTGAAAGAAACAAAAGACAGCAACAAAAACAATAATTCTTACTTTGAGATTCAGAGATTTATTTCACTAATAATTTGGAACATGAACAAACATCATAACATCACTTACATCAATAACTCAGTGATATAGCAGGTCCAGCAAAGACAGCTATAGGCCAGGGGCCATAAGCTGATCTCTAGCTCTATTTTTTTATACCAGTGATAGTTAACCTTTTCGGCACCAAGTGCTGAAACTGGAGCGTGCGCACACCGGAGCACCGGAACCCGAAAGAGAGCAGCTGGCCAGTGCGTGTAACGGCCAGCTGCTCTTCTGGGTTCTGACGCACGTCTGATGCGCATGCGCATCGGCCAGCTGTTCTCTTCTGGATTGTCGCACACATGCATGCGACAGAACCCAGAAGAGCAGTTGGCGACGGCTTGCGTGCCCACAGAGAGGGCTCTGCATGCCACCTCTGCCACGTGTGCCATAGGTTTGCCATCATGGTTTTATACCCTTTTACTAATGGCCACACACAGATGGACACTTTCTTGCAACATTTCATAAACCGTTTCCTCATTCTTTCTTGCTGACCATCAGTTTCTACAGACACCCACGTACATCTGAAACCTTCATCCATCTGTTACTTTCAACTCATTTCTCACGGTTTCATCCTTCTAGTTCCAAATATACTCATGAAACTATCTACTTTGCAAAATCACATTACACAAATTGCAGCTGCTCAGCAATTACAAATAGTTCTGTTCCATTATGAAATCGTCCTAGCTCAGTGATGGCGAACCTTTTCGGCACCAAAAAGGGAGCACGTGTGCACACTCGTCAGGGCCATGACCAAGAAGAGGAGTTGCCCAGGGAGCATGCGCACCGGATAAGGTACTTCCGGTTAGGGTTAGGATTAAGATTAGGAACCCAGAAGAGAGCAGCTAGCCAGTGCGCATGCACACGGCGGCTAGCTGCTCTTCCAGGTTCCGGCACGCAATCGGTGCACGTGTGCAGTGGCCAGCTGCTCTCTTCTGGGCTGTCATGTGCACGCGCACCAGACCAGCTGGCCGGTGCGCATGCTCACGTCAGAAAACAGAAGCCCAGCTCTTCTGGTTTCCGGCACTGCCGCACAAAGGCCAGCTGATCGTCGCATGCACATGCACGCCAGAAACCCAGAAGAGGAACGGGCGATGCCACGCATGCCAAGCAACATGGCTCCATGTGCCACTTCGGCCACACATTCCATAGGTTTGCCATTACGGTCCTAGCTGAAGACTTTGGTTCATGTCTCTTCTCTGGGGCCTGCTACCATTCACTTAGGCCAGGTGTCGGCAACCCAGGGCACCCTCTGCTGTGGCTCCCTGTCCCATCACTGGCTGGCCCCTCCCCGTCACTCCTTGCCTGGCCTGAGAAGATAAGGGCGACAGCAGGGGATGTAGAAGCAGCCGGGGCTGATTCTCCAGCGTCTCACTCTTGCTGGAGCTTCTTCCAGCCCTTGTTGATGTTGGGCATGCCTCGGTTGCTTGGGGAGATGCGCAACCTGCTCTCCGTCCTGAGACACTGCCCCAACCTGGCCACGACCGATACCAGTTTTGCTAACACGAGAGCTGGCAGAATGGGAATGTGATCTGGGAGGATGGGACAACGGAAAGGGGGACGGGCCCGCAGCACCCAGCCGTGGCTTTAAGAAGCACACAGCAGCAGGAAAAAGGAGGCTGGCCCAGCCGAACCTCACATGTCCACCCCGGGGCTTAGGAAAGCCGAGGCTGGGGCAAGCTGGGGCTCTTTGCTACTCCTTTTCTTTCTTCTTTTTGGAAATCCGGGCTGGCTGACGAACGAGCGTGAACCACAGCGGAGGCTTCCCTTCAGGTGACCCTTCTCCTTTTGCGACCCTCTGGCTGGCTGTGGCAGGGCCACAAATGTGCACACGAGCAGGGAGACCCTTAAGCAAGCGGGTGGGCTTGGCCAAAGTGCAGCAAAGGCGTGTGTGGGGTGGGCGACTGCTCGCTTGAGGGGGGCTTTCCAAGAGAGTGAGAAGAGACACAGATACAGAAATACATGCACTCGCGCGTGCGCGCGCGCACACACACACACACACAGACACACAGACATAGAGACATAGAGTGGGGAGAGAGAAAGACGGAGAGAGAGAGAGAGAATGATACAGAGGGAGGAGAGGGGGAGATACAGAGAGAGGGGGGAGAGAGATACAGAAGGGGAGAGAGGGAAAGAGCAATACAGAGAGAGAGAGAAATGGAGAGAGGGGGAGGGGGGAGAGGCGTAGAGAGATAGAGGGAGAGGGGGGAAGATGAAAGGGAGGGGAGGGGGAGAGAGAGATACAGAGAGATATACAAACGAAGGGGGAAAGAGAGACAAAGAGAGACGCAGAGACACAAAGAGGGGGGAGATAGAAAGGAAGAGGGGGAGCGGGAGAGACAGAGATACAGAGAGGGAGGGGGAGATAGAAAGGGAGAGACATAGAGAGATACTGAGAGAGGGAGGAGAGAGAGGGGAAGATAGAGTGGGAGGGGGGAGAGATACAGAGAGAGAGAGAGGGACAGAAAGGGAAGAGAGGGAGAGAGATACAGAGGGGGGAGAGAGAGGGGAGGGGGAAGGGTTTTGTGGTTCCTGCTTCTCTGCCCTAATGACCAGCTGGGTAGGCATGGCTAGGGGGTCATGTGACCGGGAGGGAGGGAGTGACGTTGAGTTGGCCACGCCCACCCAAGTTTTGTGGTTCCCTGTGTTTTTTTTTCTGTGGGAAAATGGGTGCAGACCCCTTACTTAGGCCTTATTAAATCCAATAGATCAATAGGCTATATTTTCGTTTCCCACAATACTATCCATCCTCTCTGTTGCAGAATTGCTGTACAACAATATATGCTATTCTGAGTTCAATCTTGATACAATATTATGAGTATCCATTGTTAAGGAATTCGCAGAGTAACCCTTGAGTAGCAAGGGTGTGCTCATGAAAGCAATTGAGAGTAGTTACGAATAAACACAGTCAACACACAGATACACTGAGTTGTGTTTACTTTCAGGAAATAGTAAGGCACAGTCCAATAAACAGTCCAGGTCATACACATATAAAGCAGGAGATAGCCAATAACAAAGTCTTCTTACCAGTTCTTGTTGTCATTCACAATAAACAGTTCTTCTGGATTTGCAAACAGTAGCATACAGAGATATCATAGAGCAAGAACAGCAAAGAGAACAAACCATGTTTCTAGCTCCCTCTTAAGGACATTGGCTACAGAGCTAACCAATCAGGACACAGTATGATGCAATACAGCAGTCTTAAAGCTACATTGATGGTTTATATATTGCCAACCCAACAAGTTAGGTAATAGTCATTTCCTAACACCCATAAAAATCAAGTGTAAGTTAGAAAAACACTCTCTTAATATGTTTCCATATCTTCTAATAATCAAGAAACATTGTCAAATTAAAAGGAGCTGTTCCCATTCATATATTCAGGCTTTTGCTGTCTAACTTAGAGGCAGTAAAATAATTAAATGATTAGGATTCAATAGGAAGCTACAGTTAAAACACCAACACAATCAAATATATCACTATCAATTCTAGTCGACAGAGTAACAGTATGGAACCATATTAAGGTACAGTGCTCTAATAGGAGCCTTCTGCTATTATTCAGTGTACAAATAATGGTTTAAGACAGGACAGAGATGGGTCTCAATTAAAAAAGAACCAGTGTTTCAGATACAAGGTTTTTCACTATGACATTAACAATTTCTGATTGTATAGTTCAGGGGTGTCAAATTGGCGGCCTGCAGGCCAGATGCATCACACGTAGGGCATGCCCAGCCCAGCTCCGCGAAGAGAAAAAAATGTCATGATACATCACATAACAGCAACATGATGCTGCGAGTTTGACACCCATGGTATATAGTTCATGCCATGCAAACTGACCACATCTATGATTTCACTGTAATTTCAGGAGTATAGTATTCCACTTTTTTTAAAAAAAAAAACACCCATCCCATGCATTACTTCTGAATAATTTTGCTGTTGCCACAGTGCAAAAGTATAGCTCTGAGAATGTAGCGATTCAGGATACGACCTTTATTTCATAGTGGTTTCACATAAAAAGTATAAGGATCCACAAAGAGTTTTTACCCAAGATGAACCTGATGTGCACACACATTTTTAAGACAACACAGTGCCACTTTTGAAGGCAGTTAACTCATATCTGAGGGATTAGACCTATGCTAATAATGACTGCCAACAACTCGCAGATTAAACAGCATGGGAACCTACAGGTAGTCCTCAATTTACAACTGCAATTGAGCCCAACGTTTAAGTTGCTAAGAGAGAAATCTGTTGAGTTTTACCTTATTTTACAACTTTTCTTGCCACATTTGTTAAGTGAACCACTGCAGTTGTTAAATTAGTAACACAGTTACTAAGTGAATCTGATTTCCCCATTGACTTGGCTTGTCGGAAAGTGGCAAAAAGGGATCAGATAACCCTGGAACAACACTGCAGCCATAAATTTGAGTTGGGTGGCAAGCATCCAATCAGGTGACCGTGGGGAAGGCCGCCACAGTCATGTGAAAAACGGTCGTAAGTCACTTGTTTCAGTGTAACTTCAAAGCATCCAATCCGGTGACCTTGGGGAAGGAAGGCTGCCACGGTCATTAAGTGTGCAAAACGGTCATAAGTCACTTGTTTTGGTGTAACCTCAAAGCATCCAATCAGGTGACCATGGGGAAGGCTGCCATGGTCGTTAAGTGTGCAAAACGGTCATAAGTCACTTGTTTTGGTGTAACTTCAAAGCATCCAATCAGGTGACCATGGGGAAGGCTGCCATGGTCGTTAAGTGTGAAAAACGGTCATAAGTCATTTTTTTCAGTGTAACTTCAAAACATCCAATCAGATGACCGTGGGGAAAGGCCGTCACAGTCGTTAAGTGTGAAAAACGGTCATAAATCACTTTTTTCAGTGTAACTTAAAAGCATCTAATCTGGTGACCATGGGGAAGGAAGGCTGCCACGGTCATTAAGAGTGCAAAACGGTCATAAGTCACTTGTTTTGGTGTAACTTCAAAACATCCAATCAGGTGACCATGGGGAAGGCTGCCATGGTTGTTAAGTGTGAAAAACGGTCATAAGTCATTTTTTTCAGTGTAACTTCAAAACATCCAATCAGATGACCGTGGGGAAAGGCTGTCACAGTCGTTAAGTGTGAAAAACGGTCATAAATCACTTTTTTCAGTGTAACTTCAAAGCATCCAATCAGATGACCATGGGGAAAGGCCGCCACAGTCGCTAACTGAAAAACGGTCATAAGTCACTTTTTTCAGTGTAACTTCAAAGCATCCAATCAGATGACCGTGGGGAAAGGCCGTCACAGTCGTTAAGTGTAAAAAACGGTCATAAGTCATTTTTTTTTCAGTGCCGTTGTAACTTCAAGCGGTCACTATAAGCGTCGGGTTGTAAATCGAGGACAACCTGTATAAAAAGATGGGCATGGGACCGATTCCCACAACCCTCACGCTTTATAAAATTGGCCACCTTTCTCGACCTCTCGGATGTGGCGCTGCTCTTGGTACCAAGGAGCGCCATCAGGGCAATATCCTGGGCTCCATCTCGAGCATCCATAAGCCTCCAACTTATGAGCGGCTTTCTGTAAATTAACTACTCGGGCTAGGATGCTATCAGCGGCATCCCAAGGCAACCGGCCGCACAACGTTTTCAAGTGCGTAACAGACGCATCTCTATCCGGAGCCCTCTGGAGCCCCGCCTCTGCCCCGCTTTCTTTCCAGAGCCCGCCCGCATTTAAAGGCCCAACGGCAGCCTCACTCACCGATCTCTTCCTCAAGGCTTTTTGCCCTCGGGACGGAAGGGATCCAGACGAGCTCCGCGTAAGGAGCTCCGCCGCCCGCGACGCACCGCCGATCTTTTCCTGCCTCGCCAAACGGACGAGGAGGAAAGTGAACCAACTCACCACCAGAAGGGCCCCCTCCCCCTCCCCGCCAACAGAAACAACAGTCCGCAGAAGACCCGGAAGCGGAAGCGCCTTCAAAGGCTGCGGGCAGAGAGGCACGTGATGAGGGGGGCGGAGAGAATGGAGCGTGGTTGGGAGGGGGGGGGAGTGTTGGAAGAACTGGGCGCCGAGAAGCGCTGCCTGCTTGCGTGGCACGTTGACGGAGAGCGTGGAGTCCTCTCCGCTCGATTCAAAAGGCAACGTGGGAGCGGGAGCGCGCCTGCGCGGCGCGTACCATATATACCCCTTATAACGTCCGCCCCTTTTCCGAGTTCCGCATGTACAGGTGGTCCTCGACTTAACAATAGTTCGTTTAGTGACCGATGTTACAACGGCACTGAAAAAAGTGACTGATGACCGTTTTTCAGAGTTGGAAGGGACCTTGGAGGTCATCTAGTCCAACCCCCTGCTCATGCAGGAGACCTGTACTAGGGATTCGAACCGCTTCGACACTTCTGATTGACAAGCTCGGTGTCTTAGCCACTGAGCCACCTAGTCAGTTATGACCTTTGAAGCATCCCCATGGTAATGTGATCAAAATGCAGATGCTTGGTAGCTGGTTCATACTTATGACTGTTGCTGGGTGCCAGGGCCATGTGATCCCCTTTTGCAACCTTCTGACAAGCAAAGTCAACGGGGAAGCCGGATTCACTGAACAACCGGGATACTATCTTACCAACTACAGTGATTCACTTAACAGCTGTGGCAAGGAAGGTTGTACAACAGGGCAAAACCAGTGGTGGGATTCAAATAATTTAACAACCGGTTCTCTGCCCTAATGATTTCTTCCAACAACCAGTTCACCAAACTGCTCAGAAAGTTAACAACCGGTTCTCCCGAAGTGGTGCGAACTGGCTGAATCCCACCACTGGGCAAAACTCACTTAACGTCTCACTTAACAGAAATGTTGGGTTCAATTGTGGTCGTAACTCGAAGACTACCTATGCACCAAATCCCTGGTCAGTGGTTCTCCTTCCTGGGATCTCTGTAGCCTTTGCCCCACACCAGAATGGAAGTTGCGCATCCATGAAGAGACCTTACTGAGCATCAACGCACTGTCCCCACAAAAAGTGACATAACGATGCATGCAGCGCTTCTTGGAATGGGAAAGTGAATTCCATATGCCAGGTTCACTGAACAACCGGGTTACTAACTTATCAACTGCAGTGCTTCACTTAACAACTCTGGCAAGGAAAGAGATAACCTTGGGCAAAACTCACTTGACAAATATCTCACTTAGCAACAGAAATTTTGGGCTCAATTGTGGTTGTCAGTTGAGGAATACCTATACTTTATTTCTGCACAGAAGCAAAAGGTGTTTCGCTGATGGCTTCAATAAAAGCAAAGCCCTGGATCATGTTTACATCAAGCTTTTTATGTTTGCACAAGGAAGCATAAGGTTATAATTTCATTTGTTGGTCAGTTGTCACTTCCTGGTTCTAGTTACTGCCTGCATTCCAAGAAGCTGGCCGCTACTTTTAGATCACCACAGTTATTCCAGTTTATTTGATGTACTACATGTGTTTCAACAACAGTTCCGTGTTTCAGGCGTGCAACATAGCCAGTAGCTACTGTAGGGTGTACATTGCCATTGTATAAAAACAAAAGAGCACAAGTACATATTGATCCAGCTTTCATATGTTTAAAACGTAAACATTTTTACACAAGGGAACAAAGAAGAGAAGTTAGAATATGGGAAGCTGTCCAAGCTATGAGTGCTTGATGAGTCTGGCTTTCTGCAAATTAGTAGTTATGATAGGATGCAGGGACAGAGATTCATCTCGCATGTACAGCAAAACGGAGACTGGACAGTTGTGAAGCTATGCAAAGATAGGATGAAGGAGTACAGCAAAGAATTAGTATGATTTTCTTTTTTAAAAAAAATTACACAATCTCCATCCACAGTAAAACCAACAAACAATAATATTTCTGGGTATTTTATTAGTTTTTAAATTTTTCACTTCCAGGCAGTAGTACACACAATAGGCTAGTACATCTGTGCAAGACTGCCCTCCTTTGCTCTGATTTAACAGCCTCTAATCGCTACTTCCAGGTTCTCAACAGAAGCTACATGGAAGGGCAATGGGAACCTATTATCTATAAAGATCTTTGCTGCAAATCTTGCTCCAATGGCAGGGACCATTCCAAGCCAGTGAGAGACAAATATTTATTGTCCAGGTGGGGAAGGGCAGGGTTAAAAAACAAGGAAGACCCATCACTACATTCCTTTCTCCAGGACCCTACTGTCAGACTTCTACCTTAGAACTGTAATAATGTAAAAAAATAATTAAAAAAGGACTGTTCACAGCAAGGCTATAATACTGACACAGAGATTAGGGTCAAGGAAAACTAGATTCTACAAGAGTGATGGGGAGGCTGGGCTAAGACCAGACAGTTTTAATGAAAAAAGAGCTTAAGAAAAATAATTTAAAAAGATCCGGGTTCAGTTGGCACTGAATCATGAAGGCCTCATCAGCAATCAAGAAAGCACCTGCAAAAAAAAATGAATATTGAGGTAAGAAATAGTTTAGATTTTGGATTTATGTGTTGCATAAACCATAGTTTTAACTATGATTTGTTAAATAACCAATAATTTGCTGCACACATATGAACCAAAGAAAACGGACAAGCCACACTATGGCTTGCCATAATATGTGAACTCACTCTGTATTTTAGCTGAGCCAGGAATTATAGTTGATGTTCCCTATATCTTCTTTTGTTACCATGTTTCCCTGAAAAGAAGACCCTGTCTTATGTTTTTTTGAACCCTGAAATAAGCACTTGGCCTTATTGCCATGTGCTCAAAAGCCCAATTGGGCTTATTATCAGGGGATGTCTTATTTGGGGGAAAACAGGGTACTTCCATTTTCAGTGCCATAAGAAGTTGGCATAATCAGTTCTTGGGGCTCAGATTTATGACAATGGCTGATCGGATTAGGTATAATACACACTATCCCTAAAATAGATATTACATACTGTATATTTCCCAGCAGCACAAGGAATTGTAGGATAAATATACACATATGGCTCCTTCTCTCCATTTGAAGGAGGCATCCAGACATGCCCTAGACTTCCTTTGCCTAGACTCACGAATTCCTTAAGAACTTGGATGCACACATTCAATCTTTCCCAATCAAAAGCCCAGAGTAATACCAAGCCAATTAACTCACCAGCTCAACGATCAGTAGTTGTGCGCAAATCTGTGGTCAGTGGATCATGCTGGATTGTCTGATGCAACATGAGGGCAAGCAACCCAGCCCGGTTAGTCATAGCCATCCGAACATTTCGTTCCTGCTCAAACAGCTCATCCAGTTTGTACCACTGCCAGTGAATAAAGAAATCCTAGATTACTATCTCCATTCTTAGATCAACGCCAGGGAAACTATTTCTTTAACAGGTCTATATATAGAGAAGGCTCCCTGTTCACTCCTTGACATCTCCAAGTTGATCTGGAACTAAAAAGCTGAAGGGTTGATGCCAGCCCACGTGAAAAAATCTGGACAAGAGAGGCTAGCGGTCCAATTTATAAATTTGTTTTTAAATAAATAAATGTTTAACAAAAGATTAAGTCTTTGTGTTCCTACAAGATCCTGAACGTACCACACGCACTCGCTCCAAGTCCACCTCAGCCCGGCGCAACTTCTCCCAGCAGTAGTGTCGATTGCATTTCCGTTTGGGCACCCGGCAGAAATCTCCAGTGAGCTCAAACACATCTTTTACCATGGGGCACCCACACACCTCGTCTGCCGAAACCTACGAGAAAAGTCAAGAGTCAAGATTCAGCAGGAGAAAACAAGAGTTATGTCTACCCTGACCAAATACCACCCCATCCTATGACATCCCAAAGGCAGCTAAAGATAAGGTGCAATTTTAAAAGTATTGGTGATACAGATCTGATCATTCACATAACTTATTCTGTACAGTACAGTCTTCCTGATCTGGGGAAATATTACTCCACCATGCTCCCAGTTAAGGGTTCAATAGATACTGCCAGAATCTGTAGATACAGAATCTGTGTGTGTGTGTGTGTGTGTGTGTGTGTGTGTGTGTGTGTGTGTGTCAGAATCTGTATATCTGTATAAATCTGTATAGAGTCTGATTGTACTGCCAGACCTGTACAATCTTAGTTGTACAGGTACAAATCTGTATCTATATGTATATGTGTGTATCTGTATAGATATATATACACACACAAGCACACACACAAAATATAAAATACTTAAATCCTAAAATTTAAACTTATTTTTATTCGGAAATGAAATCCAGATCAGTATATGGCAGTCTACACTTTCCTTGCACTGTTAGCAGAAACACGGAGCCCACTTGACATACTTTTCTACTGAATTCTGACCAATGGCTAATTTCCACAAAGATCTACCCTGGCCCCTCAAAAGGAATGCAACTCTGTACTTACTTTTGGGTCACGGGAATGCTCTGGGCACAGGACTTGCAAGCGTTTGCAGTATGTCTTGCTTTGTGGGTTGTAGACATCACAGAAAAGACGAGTAGCTCTGGGAGGGGAAAAAAACAACCACCACCATGCATCATTTTACACACCTCAAACACATCTCCCTCTTACTATTTTTTTTCCTAAGCTAAAAAGCCTGCAAAGATTTAGTACCAACCATTTGCACTCTTCCTATCTGGATATAGAGACAATCTTCAACTTACAACTGGTCGTTTCACGATCATCAAAAAAAAAAATTATTTACAACCCACACTCAAAGTTATGATTGCTGCACCAGCCGGTGGTCATGTGATCACATTTTGCGTGCTTGGCAAGCAGCTTGCATTTACAAGTCACATGACTGCATTTTCCACAGCTTTCCAGCAAAAAAAAATGCCCATTAGAGAAGCTGCATTTGGATTTACAACCATATGATTTCCTTAACAACCACAGTCAATTACTTAATAACCATCATAAAAATGGTTCTAAAATCAAGACAAGTCACATGGTGATTCAACTTACGACCACAATTTACAACCAAACTTCCAAAGCTGAATCATGGTCCTAAATCAAGGACTACCTGTACTGACAACCTGCTTCCTTGTCTTATTGACACACCATGCTTTTTAAATTGAGGCTGAACTCTGCTGTTACTGGAATCCGTTTGTCTATATGTATGGGGTGGAGACACTTCCTGCTTCTTTTATAACCTTTGCTAACTCGATTATTGATTTATTTAGTTCACAAGTTTTATAGCTCATCCCCATCTACAGTCTCTGAGCAGAGTATGACAGAGTAAAACTACAGATTAAGAACAAAAAAAAAAAGAAGACATGAAATGCCTGCCACTTGGTCTATGTCCCCCTCACATCATAATATTCTTACTGCACAGTCAGATTAACCTTGGCAAGGCAAAGCTTCATGTAAACTGATATTATGCCATGTAGGGTTTCATAGATCCGCACCTTGAATTGGTCCCAGACACCTTCTTGTAATTATTGCAACAACTTTAGTAGTGGAGTTAATCTGCTGTGATAGGATTATCCCATCAACAGTCTAATCGTAACATTTTAAATCAGGTTCTGGATCGTATTGAAATATAGTCCCAAGAAGAGTGTGTTACAATAATCTGAGTAATGATCAAAGTATGCGTTATTGTGGTTGAAGTATCCTGCTCTAGTTAGGATCATAATTGGCATACCAGCCAAGCCAAGCCACACAAACACACTCAGACAGCTTATATCTGCTGTTTAAACTGTAGCCACAAATCCAGGAAAACCCCCAGATCACAAACAACTGCCTTCAAGAGATTGTCACCCCATCCAAAATAAAATAGCAGGGCTGGAGTTTGCAAATTCCGAACAAAAAGCAACTAGGTTTGCAATAATTCAGTCTAAGCCTGTTTTGCCTTATCCAGATCCCGACAACCTCCAGACAAGCTTTGAACAGAATCCCTAATCTGACTTGGGGTAGCAATGTACAACTGGATGTCATTTGCACACTGATAGCACCTCGCCCAAACTGTCAGATGACATCTCCTAATGGCATCATACAAGTTTTAATTAATAGGGCAGATAGCACTGAACCTTGTGGTACTCTGGATTGTAGTGCTGGCCATCTCCTTGTGTGAAGTTTCCAAAAGATGCCCTAATTAATTCATGAGCCACGAGCCAAACTTCAAAAGAAATACAGTCATTTATTAGGAGCACCATTTTGGCAATATTCGGATGCAGTTAGAACTAATCCCACATAGATTTACTTCCCCTATGACTCTGTCTCTCCCCTCCTCCCTGGCCATGTCATAAATCACATTCTCCAATTAACCACTTTGGCTGGCTGTGAAACCCAAAACTCTCCTACTGATTGAGGTAAAAAAGCATCTGTGGAATGTAGTTTCAGTTAGGAAAATCAATCAGCTCCATCAATTCTCCCTCCCTCTTGCTCATGGCAACTTGAAAGCTTTGCAAGTTGACACCTTGATTACAGACTTAAATCATCCACATAAGCAAGAGCTCAGTGCCTATGATCCTCCAGTGTTTGGAGGCAGTCCAGCACTATTCTATGGCAGCCCAAAAGGTCTAACAGTACCAAGGTCCAAACAAAAGGGCAAAGAATGTGGTTTCCATCCATTCCTTCTGAATCCTCACTAACAGCAATCTGAGACAGTCCATTTCTTCTAGCTGAGTCATGATCACCTTTTCAATAACCTTTCCTAAAATGGGAAGTTTGGAGAATGTTCACATAAGTGAACATGAGCCTAGGAATTTTAGAAAGATTTTTTTTAAACTTGCTGTTTCCCTCAAAGTGGTTATATAACAGCGAAGACACATAAACAATTTCACACACAAATATATACAGTTCCCATCATAATTCCAGCAGAAACACACACACACACACACAAAGAATGACAATGCAATAAGGGTATACTGCATAGCAAGGAAAGGAAATATAATTGGATAAATATGAGGAAAGGGAAAAATTACCACCCTCATTATACAAATAGTTATTTGAAGGGAGAAAAATATAGTTATTTATCTGAAAGAAAGAGGATCCCTAAAGATGATCCAAAAGAGATGGATTTTAATTGTTTTTTCCCCCTGTCTATTCTTCTTGGGGAGGGGATGTCTTAACTTTAGGACCATCTTCTTCTCAGGAAAATCAGGTAGAAAGATATACTTTATCTCAAATGAATAGAAAGAGACTGGGTGGCCAATGTTTGATAGCAATGAACTCAGATTTCTTACCCTTCAATACGTGTCGGATACATAGACCCAAAAGATGTCTGGCTCTCATACTGCAGAGGGAAGAAACAGTAAAGCACAGTTGTAAAGTCTGAATAGAAGAAAAATATCATGGTCATTTTCATTATGTGAGGAAACATTAATCAATACTATGAGTACCTAACATGAAAGCTCAGAAGACTGCTTATCTCATGCAAAGTTTTTTAAAAGGGTTGCAAGATTTTGTTAATTTCAAAAGTAGAAGTATAGGTAAACCCAAGGGTGCTTTTTCAGGAGGCAACTGGACTTCCTTGTTTTTTTCTTTGAAGATGTTTTGCTTCTCATCCAAGAAGCTTCTTCAGCTCTGACAGGATAGCAGGGAATGGAAGTACGTTAAAGTGGCCATTAAGTGAGAGGTAAAGGTAAAGATTCCCCTCACACATATGTGCTAGTCGTTCCCGACTCTAGGGGGCAGTGCTCATCTCAGTTTCTAAGCCAAAGAGCCAGCGCTGTCTGATAACAATTCCGTGGTCATGTGGCTGGCATGACTAAACGCCAAAGGCGCACAGAACGCTGTTACCTTCCCATCAAAGGTGGTCCCTATTTTTTCTACTAGCATTTTTACATGCTTTCGAACTGGTAGGTTGGCAGAAGCTGGGAGAAGTAACGGGAGCTCACTCCATTACACGGCGCTAGGGATTTGAACTGCTGAACTGCCGACCTTCTGATCGACAAGCTCAGCATCTTAGCCACTGAGCCACCACATCCCCTAAGTGAGGGTTACCTGTGTTCATATGAGGCACTGACAACATAATAGCAGCGGGGGGGGGGGAGGGAAAAGATTGGAGGTGAGCAGACCTGTGGAGTACAGTGCGATGAGCCACCAACGGCAATTCAGGGAGGGGAGGGAAAATATTGAGAAGACTAATGGAGGAGCAAGTGGGAAAAGGAGTTATACAGGCTTCACTATCAGCAGCAGTTTCAGGGAGGAAGTAAGGAAGGTGATAGGAAGACTAAGGGCCAAGTGGGAGGTGGGATTACAGTATGCAGGTAGTCCTCGACTTACGACCACAACGGAGCCCCCAAATTTCTGTTGCTAAGTGAGACATTTGTTAAGTGAATTTTGCCCCCTTTTGCGACCTTTCTTGCCACAGTTGTTAAGTGAATCACTGCAGTTGTTAAGTTAGTAACATGAATCTGGCTGCCCCATTGACTCTGCTTGTCAGAAGTTGCAACAGGTAATCGCATGACTCCAGGACACTGCAACTGTCCCAAATATGAACCGGTTGCCAAGTGCCTGAATTTTGATCACGTGACCATGGGGATGTTGCAATGGTCTTAAGTGTGAAAAATGGTCGTAAGTCTCTTTTTTCAGTGCCACTGCAACTTTGAACGGTCACTAAATAAACTGTTATAAGTGGAGGACTACCTGTACCATTCTAGGTATACAGCCCCTGCCATGGCAACAGAAGGACTGGCACACACTACCTATAGCCTTCACTCCTTATCAGCCACTCCTTGGCTTTTTCCTCAATTTACCCCCAATCAATTTTTTATTGTGTCTTGCTTTTATTCTTTGTATGATGTTTTATGTTATAGTTGTCTGTCCAAAGTTCAGAGTTTTAAGATGAGCAGCCATATAAACATTTAAATAAATCACACCTGCCCTCAACAGCCCCATTTGTTCCACCACCTGAACATGTTCCATGCATGGACATTTTGCATATTCCCTAAAGGTTAGATAATCTTTTCTGGCACATGTTAATCCCTGAAGGCTTAATTACACAAACTTGGGGGAAAATAATAATAGTAATTTATCTTCATTTAATGAATATTGCTTGAATAAATGGTAATTGGCTGGCTTCATAAATCATGTGAAGCTACAACTAAATACCAGGACTTTCTTATTGTTGTACCATGGCATCCTGCATTCTCAAATACTCTTATTTAACTGATAATATGCTTCCTTTTTCTCAAGGATTTTTCTTATGTTTTTAAATGTTTTTCACCATCACACACCACTTGGTATTAAGGCTGAATAAAGAATGACTACGATAACTACAAACATAGCTAACATGAATGTTTTTGAGGCTTGTTAAAAAAAATCATTAACAATATGATTTGCTGTTGCTGCCCAGTTTATATCTTATCCGTGGTCCTGAATGCTGTGAATTTGTGAGTTAAAAGGCAACTGGAACTGAGCATATGATTATTTTTTGCAAATCATACTAAGCCACAGCTGTCATTTAAAAATCCGACAATAACATGGTTTAACATGATTTATTTACTGATTCCTTTCAATATTTCGCATCATATTAACCCAAAGCAAGGAAGACAACTTATGCCTTGATTATAAGTAGTCCTCAGTTGAGGATGGCAATTGGGACCAGGATTACTATTGCTAAGTGATGTGGTCATAATGCAGTGTTAGGTGACCACATCGTTTAATAACAGCAATCCCAGTTGTCAGCATCATCCCAGGACTGCAAAGGTTATTAAGCAGGAAGAGGCAGAGTCCCAGGTGTGCAGGAGTGTGTGACATGGGGGAAGGTACTGCAGGTAGGCATTGGGGAGTACAGGTGGGCAGACCAGTGTGGTAGAAAGTGCTGGCAGGCTGGCTAAGGCAGCAGGCAAGCACTGGGGAGTACCAGACCAACGAGGGCACCAGAGGGAACAGCGAGGGTTGCAGGCAGGCACTAGGGAGCCCAAGAGAACAAGAGTTTATTACAGAATATGATGTCTCAGGGAATCTCATATTCCATAGTGGAGCTCCTTGGAAGAAAATGTGCCAGAAGCGACTTGCTACCTTTCCTAACAACTTCCCAACTGACTTTGTGTGGAAATCATGGGGTTGTTGCAATGGTTGCAATTTTGCAGACTGGCTGTAAATTCCCCCTCGTTCAGCACTGGATGTCGCTGAATGGGTGGTTGTAACTCGAGAACTACTTTGTACAATGCTTAAATCCTTCAAAATGCAATTCAATAACACACTGAAGCAGCACTGGAAAAACCGACATACCTTGGCGTAACATCTTTCCATGTGGCGAAGGGCAACTTTGGGGTTGATGGGATGGCCACAGGAGACACAGAATATCTGCAAATCTGTGTCATCACTGTCTCCTTCACTGGTCTAAGAAACAAGCAGAGATCAAAACAACAAAGTGAATTTTAAAGAAAATGGAACATTGGATTACCTGAATGTCCATTTTCCCATAACTGAGGAATGTCGGCACAACGACATGAAAATAGCACCTTACCCCATATGTACAGAACTTTTAATCCAACCAGGCAAACGAAGAAGAAACAAGAATCTGGCAAGAACCCAACTGCAGAGAATTATGCTTTGGCAGTCATGCATAAAGCAGTGAGAGGGTGGTTTGGTTTTTAGTACAGCTTGTTGAACAAATCAGATGTCACGGGATACATTCAGAAAGCTAAGCCTTAAAGAGGAACCATTGGTGTAGTTTTGAATATGCTGGGCTAGAAATCAGGAGACTGCAAGTTCTAGGCCTTTCTCAGGCATGAAAGCCATCTGAGTGACTGACTGACTCTCTTTCTCTCTCAGCTAAATTCACCTCACAGGATTGTTGTTGTTATGAGGAAAATAGGAGGCAGGAATGTTGGGTATCCTGTCTTGAATTATATCTTTTTAAAAAGGTGGGGGAAAATATAATATCACACACTAATTAGACAAATCATACTATCATGAAGCACTATATGCAGATCTAGCCATTTTCCCAACCAAGCTTGCAAAGCCAGGTTATTAAGTCTCTTACGGCAGAGTGTGTGCGTGTGTGTGTGTGTGTGTGTGTGTGTGTGTGTGTTCATGCGCCTTCAAGTCAGTGCTAGGCCCTGAACAGGTAGTCCTTGAATTATAACCCTAATTGAAACAGGAATTTCCACTGGTAACACACAATATTACATGACTTAATGACAGCAATACAGATTGCAGTTGTTAGGCCAAGCCAAGACTGTAGAGTCATTAGGTATCTGCCACCACATCACTACTGATCTGTTTTTCACCAGGGTCTGCCCACTGTTTTTGCCCTCCCAGCCAGGAAAAAGAAACGTTTAGGGTACTTTAACTGCTGCAGCAATATCACACAGCAGCACATAATGGGTTCAGGCTCACAGAAAATTACACTCAAATTTCACATCAGAAAGTGCCACACACAGAGCAGGAGGAGGTAGGCAATTCAATACGCTCCATGTACTGGATTATACTTTGGTACTATAATTTGGGGAAGTACAAGCATTTGCTTAGGAAGTAAAGGGACAGATGTTCTGCTTTCTACTCAAGAACGTTCTAAAAGAATTCCCAGTATTAGCTAGTATTCTAATCAAGAATTATTACTATTTCCTCACATATTTAAAGACTGTTAACAAAAGAAATGGTCAGGAGTTTCACCATTACACTTTAACTTCAACCTAGAATTAGGTTTGGCCAGTCTCAACTAGCCAATGAGGCTAATGTAAGCAAAATCAGGACAAATACAATGGACTGGCAGAATAAGTAGCAGCTAAAGCAACTGATTTCTCATTAATTACTTCATCAAGGCAAGAGGATAGATATTCTATCTTTTAACCGCGTTTCCTCTGTGGCTTAAATCAAGAGTTAACAAAGCTTTGCAAAGCCACTATGACAATGAAAAAGATTCAGGAATGAATGGCTGCTTAATTCTTTTAACATTATCTAAATGGCCTCAATGTAATTTGGGAACGCACACAAGCTACTGGTGTTTAGAAATATTTGCAAATGTATGTCTATTTATTTATTTATTTATTTATTTCCATTTCTACAGCCACCCATCTCAATCAATGACTCTGGATGATTTGCAATCTAAGCTGCATAGGTAAAAAAACAGGGGTATAGAGTTAAGATGCCAAAAAGCTCTAGCTGTATCTATCCAAGCTCCCCTATCTGTCCTAAGATGGTGTTCAACAATTCTCTCTCCTCCTCCTCCTCCACATTTTCCAGGTACCTCTTCATCTTCCTTGATAGCCTGCTGCTTAGCCCGGACAATAAGAGCTTCCAATTCATGGAATTTCCGTTCCATTTCTTGTAACTTAAGCCGGGCCTGCTGCTGCTCCCGCCTTATCCGCTCCAGTAGCTTCTTGCCATGCTCTTCCGCCACGCATGGACTTTGTTGCCACTGCTGTATGCGTTGTGGGAGGATCTCATAGATGCGGCTGAGGAAGGAAGGAAGGAAGGAAGGAAGGAAGGAAGGAAGGAAGGAAGGAAGGAAGGAAGGAAGGTCGATCATAGGTCACTATGAAAGAGCAGGGATCAAATGCAACATGATGTTATCGTACCCAGTTCATATGCCTCAAGGGTATCATAAACTTGGAAGGGACTATTTAAGGCAGCAGCCCCCCAACCTTTTGGGCAACAGGGACCGGTTCCACAGAGAGAGGTTTTTCCCCAGCCCGGAGGGGACGTGGCTTGGTGTGCTGCCTGCATTCCCCCAGATGGGGCTTTGCGTATTTGCATGGTCTGGTTTTTGGCATGCCACAGACTGAGGGTCGAGGACTCGATTGAAGGCATAATAGAACAGCAAATGTCTCAGATGTCTCAGAAAGAAAGCCATGAATGCATTTTATATGTGTAGAAGGAAAAGGTGCTTTAAAAGTTCTCTGTGCACTACAAAAATAGTTCCCCATTGTCCTAGTCTACAGCAGAGACAACCCATGGGAACAAGAAAAATGTTTCCACACCGAAGACAGGCATCAGAGGTGCCCATGTGCTCTTCTGCCATAAGAGGTTTCTATTATGGATTATGACACTAGTTCCCAAAACTGTTCCTTTTAGTTTCATCATAATTCTACCTTTCCATACAGCTGAAGTTTGGGGGGGGGGGGGGGGGATTGCCTGTATTTCACTACCAATATCTATCTTACCCTTTTATCTCACTCCAGCTCCACAAGCAAAGTCCCCCTTCCCCTAATCCATGCTGGAAGGTAAACCCTGAGGAGAAACGGGGCCAAGGAGACATAGTTCTTACTTGGCTGCCAACTTCATCCCGCATTCATCGGAGCAGTACTTGGAGGTAGACCGGGCAGCTTGGATGCAGCCAGGGCCCAGACATTGATGTAAAGAAGACGGATCTTTGGCATCCACCCGTTCGGCATGTTTTGACCTGTCACGGTGTTTCTGCTTCTGCTTGTGTCGCTTATATTTCTCCTCCTTCTGCAGAGCAAGAAGCACAAAGAGGGCTCATATTTAGAGATACCTCCAAAGGGAAACCAAACCACTTTCAGCTCCTTTCTTTCCCCCACTGAGAAGATTCTTAATATGAAGGCCGTATTTCTCAACCTCTAGAGCAGTGTTTCTCAACCTTGGAAGCTTGAAGATGGGTGGACTTCAACTCCCAGAATCCCCCAGCCAGCAGCGCTGGCTGGGGGATTCTGGGAGTTGAAGTCCACCCATCTTCAAGCTACCAAGGTTGAAAAACACTGCTCTAGAGTCATATTTCTTGGACACCCTTGGTGTTTTGTTTTTAAATGCTCTTGTTTTGTTTTGCGCGTTCAACAGATGGTTGGTTGAAACTGGAAACCAAGGCCAGGCTCAATGTTTCTCAACCTCATCAACTTTAAGAGGTGTAGATTTCAGTTCCCAGAATTCCCTGGCTAGCGTGGATTCCGATTGCTGGAAATTTTGGGAACCGAAGTTCACACTTCTTAAAGTGGATGAGGTTGAGACACTCTGGCTAGACTGAATGGATCCTGACCTGATCTAAACAGGGAACACTTATTTCATTATATATAGCAATTTAAGTCCTGGACTTGGGAAGCCCAGATTCTCCAACTTTTTCTTACTAAAAAAAAAAAAAGACTACAAGCCACCACCTATTTACTTTAGCATCTCCCGTATGACTAAAGGTAAAGGTAAAGGTTTTCCCTATCCAGTTGTTTCCGACTCTGGGGGCAGTGCCCATCTCCGTTTCTTAGCTGAGGGAGCCAGCATTGTCCATGGTCATGTGGCCAGCATGACTTTACATCAAGGTGCAGGGAATGCTGTTACCTCCCCACCGAAGTGGCACCTATTTATCTACTCACATTTGCATGCTTTCAAACTGCTAGGTGGGCAATTCTTTTATTTTTATCTTCAATTAAAGGCAGGATGGGAAAAAAATGTTTCTATGTGATATTCTGCTTTTCCTTTAGAAAGCAGAAGGTCCCTACCTCTTTCAGTCTGAAATACTTTAGGCTAAGAGATGGTGACTCAGACAAAGTCATCCAAAGATTTTCAGTTTAGGTAGGGATTTGGTCCTGGGTCTCCCCACACCAAATCTAACACTGTTGTCATGACAACAGTGTAGTGGCCTAGTCCACAAATCATGCCAGCTGGCTTGTTTATATTATACGTTATGCAAATAACTACTGTTGGCTGAGCTCACAAAATATGCCAAGCCAAAATCAAACAATCCATATTATTCTTTAATATAATGTGTGTGTGTGTATATATGCTGGGTTACGATGGTCTTAAAGAAAAATTCAAGTTTGTCATTCCATCTATTTCAAACTTGATGCTGAACACTATTTTAATAAATTGTTACAAGTCTGTATATGAACATGTATATATATTTATAGCATGCTTTCAGGTACTGATCTCCCTCTCTCCTCCAGCATAAGCATTTATTTCCCCAATCAAGAAGCGTCTCAAGATTCTGTGGAGCAAGTCCTTGTTTTCTCCTTTAGCTACACCTCCCTTTCTTTCTCCCAAAGGGGAAAAAAAATGCATCATTCTGGTTTACCCCAAAGAGTCCTCCCAACTGCTAGTATATCATTCACTCAAGGCTGGCTTGCCATCCACTCAACTGTGCCTTTCATATGATATTTTATATCTTCACTATGATGCAATAAATCTCAGAATACAGATATATCAAGATGAGAGGGCTGACACCTATCCTTGCATGCAGTAAATAATATCTAGCTGTTCTCGTGAAAAAGACCAAAGTAGCAGATGATAAAAAAAAAAAAATACCCATCTCTGCCCCAAAGATCCCACGGAGCTGTTACCGAAGAATGAAAACAAAACTGACCTCAATGGGCCCATCATCCCACTTAGTGTATCCAGATGATCGTTGTCTTTGTAGAACAGTTCTAGCAGGCTGCAATGACATCTCTCTAACGCTGTGTTTCTCAACCTCAGCAATTTAAAAATGGGTGGGCCAACTCCCACCTGGGGAATTCTGGAAAGTCCACACATCTTAAAAAGTTGCTGAGGTTGAGAAACACTGGTCTAGAGCAGAAGCCCCCAACCTTCTGAACACCAGGAATCGGTTTTGTGGAGAGAGGTTTTTCCATGGACCGGAGGGAGCACGGTTTCGCATGCTGCCTGCATCTCACAGACGGAGCTTCACTTGTTTACATGGACCGGTTTCTGGCATACTGCAGCCCGGTGCTGGTCATGGACCAGGGGTAGGGGACCCCTGGTCCAGAGGATAGCTCAGCATCAAGATTCATATTTTTTTTAGG
This sequence comes from Pantherophis guttatus, assembly GCF_059756535.1. NCBI lineage: Eukaryota > Metazoa > Chordata > Lepidosauria > Squamata > Colubridae > Pantherophis > Pantherophis guttatus. Next base: position 122,705,611 of record NC_142064.1, on the reverse strand, counting down.
CATTCTCCTTTTTACTGTTGTTCTATTTTGCGCATCCAGCACATGGCTGATTGCAACTGGTAACCAAGGGAGTTTGAGAGCCAGCGTGATACAGCATCTAAGGTGCCAGGATAGGACTGAATAGACCTAGGCTGAAGTCCAGCTCTAAGATGGAAATTCACTGGTTGACTTTGGGTCAATCACTCACTTTCAGCTCAGCTATAATCCATAAGGTTATTGGTGCATTGATGGAAATGGGAGGATGAAGAACTATGCCTGCTGTATTGAGCTCCTGGATGAAAGGCAAGATATACATCTAATAAATAAATAAGTAAACTAGGAAGTTCTTCTGTTTCTGATGTCTCAGACTTGGCTATTTTAAATCAGGAGGAAGAAAACGATGGACTTCTAAGCACATTATGGAAGGGATTACAGCTTTAGAATGTGATCTTCCCATTAAAAATCCCACTTCCCATCTTGGCCGCTTGCCGTGTTGGGTTCCTACCTTCTTCTCTGACTTCTTTTCCCTGCGCTTGACGTGCTTCACTTTTACGGCACGTTTCCGCAACACAGGATCAAGGAAGGGCACATCGTCTGTGTCACTGAGCCATGGCTAAAAGAAGGAATAAGACAAAAAAAAAAAGTGGGGGGGGAAGATTAACATTTCCAGAACAAGACTTTTAAGAGAAGTCAAGCAGCAGTCAGCTTTGCTTCCATTTCTTCTTTCAGGAAATACATCCTGTAATTCTATTACTCTGGCCAGCAACTTATTGTGTAATAGAACCACTTTGAGAAAAAAGACACCAGGGTAATAACATGTTGGGATTATTTAAAAAGAACAATGAATATGTAAAATAGAAATGTATTTAATACATGAAACTACATGCTCCAGCTCCATTAATGGCCAAGTTGTCACAGATGGTGACAATCCAAGATTTTCTTTTCTTCATGAAGATTGGAATATAGAAAGGGAAGCACATCTGGCCTAGGAGTCAATGCTGCTGATCTTTAAACTATTAGTTAAGCACACAACATCTCAAGTTGACTAGAAATTCAGTAACCTTTTCTATCGGAGGCAACCATAAAACCCTTGGTTTTATGGGAACCATAAGAGTGTAACATCTGCCTTGGGCTCACTCTGTGAGTCACTCTATTCACACAAGTTGTTTCCAGCTTCCTAGGATCTTTCTAACACATTTGAGTTATAATTCTTAAATGCCCAGCTAGTATGGCCAACAGACATGGAAAGTATATACCTTTGCCAGTTAGGTGCTTTGTAGTTATATAGATAGTCCTTGCTTAACAACCCTAATTGGGATCAGCAGCTCTGCCACTAAGTAACCTAAGTAACTAGGTTCGCCTGATACGCCAGTTGCGCCCCTTTCTGAGTCGGGATTCCTTATGCACAGTCACTCATGCTCTCGTCACTTCTCGCCTGGATTACTGCAATGCTCTCTACATGGAGCTCCCCTTGAGGAGCACCTGGAGGCTCCGACTGGTCCAGAATGCGGCCGCACGGGTGATTACGGGAGCGACATGGCGCTCCCATATAACACCTCTCCTGCGCGAGCTGCACTGGCTCCCGGTGGTCTTCCGGGTGCGCTTCAAGGTGTTGGTTCTCACCTTTAAAGCACTCCAAGGCTTAGGGCCAGGGTATTTACGAGACCGCCTTCTGCTACCGATAACCTCCCACCGGCCAATACGCTCTCACAGAGAGGGCCTCCTCAGGGTGCCGTTGGTCAAGCAGTGTCGGCTGGCGGCCCCCAGGGGGAGAGCACCCGCCCTCTGGAACGAGCTACCTCCCAGGATTCGGCTGATTCCGGATCTCTGCACTTTCCATAAGGCCCTGAAGACGTTTTTCTTTCAGCAAGCCGGCCTGGCCTGAATAGGTTGTATGGGTTAGTTTTTTAATTGTATAGCTTGGGGTTTTAAATTGGGAGGCCGATTAATTTAATTTATTTTTAGTTATCTTAACTTTTATATTGTATGTTATTTTAATTTTCGGCTGTTCACCGCCCTGAGTCCCTTCGGGGAGAAGGGCGGGATATAAATTCAATAAATAAATTAATAAATTAATAAATTAATTAATTAAAATAAATAAATAAAATAAATAAATTGGGAAAGCATGTGACTGTGACTTCCAACTGGAAAGAGACAAGACTACTTAATTCCACACCTTCAGCTTTTATTTTTTTTGTTTGACTTCTAACCACTCCCTTGCCTTTGGAATGCCTGAGTGCCTGTTTACTGTCTTGAACACTAAAAGCAATGTTATTGCACTCTAGCCCAGAATGAGAACCAGATGCTATGCTTTACTCTCTTGAAACCTCTGTCTCCAATCTTTCTATTCCATGGGGAGGAGGGGGAAAAAGCAAGCAATTTATGTAGGCAATCTCCCCCTTGCCTCACGCTTTCTCACTGCCACTGCAATCATACAGCTTTTGATGCGTAAAAGAGCACAGAGTTTATTCTCTTGAAATCTCTCTCCAATTTTTCTGCTCTGGGGGGGAGGGGCAGGCAAAGGAGAAATTGCCTACAAGAAATCACTTACTTTTTTCTCCCCAACTCCCCAACTTCTTCACAGAAGAAAGAGTTTGGAGAGAAAAAGATTTCAAAAGAGTACCGCAGCATCGGACTGCTGGCAGAATCACATTGCTTTCAATGTGAAGAACAAACAGCTTACTTTCTTGCAATCCCTTTCTCTCCAATCTCTCTGCTCTGCACTCTGTATGTTTGTGAAAGAAAAACCCATAAGTCAGGCATAAGACAATGCATACTGACTGTAATAGCAAACACATGACTGAAGAATGCTGCAGAGGTTGTGAATAGATTATGAAGTTATTTTTTTCAGCACCACTGTAACTTTGGTCAGTAAAAGAACGGGAGGTAAGTGAGAAATATCTATATTGGATATAGTTGCATCAATAGAGCACCTAACTAACAAAAGCATATTAATATGCCTTAAGATGCGTGGTACTGTCTCATTAAACCCAGCATCAAATAAGCAAAATAAGACTGGCCATTTGTAATAATAATTAAAAAAGGATCTTTAGTGCCTATTACACTTATAGTTCTCTGTACAGAGGTTATTATACAGATAGTCCTTGATTAATGGCAGTTATTGGGACTGGGAATACTATCTTTAAATGAGGCTATTGCAAAGCGCAATATCATATGAACACACCAACTCACAATGGCAGTTCCAGCTGCAGGCATTAGATGAATCCCATAATGTCACGGGACTGCCATTTGTGACTTCCTGCAGGCTTCTCCGTTGACTTTGCTTGGCAGAAGTCAGCAGGGAAGATCAGAAACAGCGATAACATGGTCAGAGGACACTGCAACCATTGTAATTGCCGTTGCCAAGTGCCTAAATTGCAATCAAATAACTGTGGCGATGCCCTCATGGCTTTGAAGATCGGCCATAAATCTCCTCATTCAGCACTGTTGTAACTTTGAACAGTTGCTGAACGAGTGATCATAAACCCAATGGCTACCCGCACTTCCCACTACAGACTTAGGTAAGCACGCCATAGTAACCTTTTCTAAAAGAATTTGAAAAACCAAATTACACTAGTGAAATGATGTAGAAACCAAATCAATTTTTCCCACGCGTGGCAATTTGCAAGAGTTTTTCTGACAAAGCAACAGCAACATCTCTGACCGTTTACAAATATTCTTAGTTACGGGCTAGGGGGAAGAACTGTCCATGGAACAATGATCAATAGCGCAGCTTCTGTGAGAGACATGAAACGTCCATAAGAAAACCTACGGGCGGTTAAGCAAAGGGTAAACAGGCAAGCAAAAAGCCTAGAATTGGGAACCTTTGCAGAAAGAGAGGCAGAGTAGTCAGCAGAAAAGCAGAGCTGAGAGGAAGCAGGGTAGAAGAATCAGAGGGAGAAGATAAAAGGAATAAGGGGAAATCAAGGCAAAAAAGATTGCTGGAGAATAAACTGAAGATACAAGGCTCAAGAAATAGTTGAAAGTGGGCAAGCAGGGAGCTTTTAAATGCTGAGGAACTGGGTCAAGTCCCACGTGAAATGTTGAGCCAAATGTTTTGCTAGAGTTCCCGACACTTTTGACAGATGTCCTTCCACAGCCCTGAATGACATCGGGAGGGGACCCAGGACATGCACTATCTTAGGGCAGTTGCTGTTCTACCCAAGCAAGCATTACCCTGCCAACATGACCTAGGAATCCCAAGGCAATGGGTCTACCATAGGTCTCACCAGATTCTGATCATCGAAGGCCCCTGAACAAAGCTCCTGATACAAATCGGGATCTATGTGCAGATCATCATCCGACAGAGGCTCAGGTGTGGCAGCCGATTCTAGCTGTTCCTTTAGCATCTGCAGATCATCCTCCCGCCCCCGTAACATCTATTGAGCGATTGGGGAAGTGGGGAAGAGAGCGGGAAAAAGCAGTGAGAGAGGAAAAAAGGGGGGGAAAGAAAAGAGAGAGAGAGAGAGGAAAGCATTAAAGAAGCCATCTGCCTGGCTTCACAAAAGCACCAGGCACCAAGACAGTGCAAACACACCCTTCTGTTCCTGTGCACAGAGTGGCAAACAGAGAAAATGGGGCTTGCTGAATGCCAAGCGGCAAAGCGCGAGCAGCAAAAAAAAAAAAAAGAATCCCCAAACCCACTTCTTTTAAAAAAAAAAAAAAATTAAAAAAAAATAAAAGAGGAGAGGAGAGGAGAAAAGGCTTAGAGCTCAAAGAAGCAAGGCCAAATGGCCCGGCGAAACCTGCCACCTAATACAATACAGAAAGCATGCAATCTGGGTCTTCGAGCACCGGGCCTCTCAAATATGAACCCGCTTATGTGTTAAGCCGGATCTATACAGGCAGCAGAATGAGGTGGAAATAAGATGAAAGGGGTGGACTGCATCACTAAAGAGAGAAAAGGCATAGGAACTACAACGGTTGCCTTGCTTGGGGTTGGAAGAAGAGGACAAGAAACCTCATACAATTGAAAAATCTGGAAACCCAAAGTAGGGCAGAGGAAAATTTTTCTCCCTGCTGTGTTGGTTTTCTCTTTTAAGTGGGAGAGACACATGGGTGCACATGCTATGTACAAGTAGTCCTTGATTTATGACCACAATTGAGCCCAAAATCTGTCGCTAAGCGAGACGGTTGTTAAGTGAGTTTTGCCCCCATTTTTATGACCTTTCTTGCCACAGTCGAATGAACCACTGCAGGTGTTTACATTAGTAACACAGTTATTAAGCGAATCTGGCTTCCCCATTGAGTTTGCTTGTCAGAAGGTCGCAAAAGGGGGATCACCTGACCCTGGGACACTGCAACAGTCATAAATATGAGCCAGTTGCCAAGCGGCCAACTTTTGATCATGTGACCATGGGGATGCTGCAATGGTCATTAAGTGTGAACAATGGTCATAAGTCACTTTTTTTCCAGCGCTGTTGAAACTTCAAACGGTCACTAAACGAAAGGTTGTAAGTCGAGGACTACCTGTATGTAAAAGAGAGAAGTTTCACACCCACGATCTCAAATAGTTCAGTCCACCACTTCTAGGCTATCGACACCTCATTGTATTGGATGTATAGAACCTTCAGTCTGCTTCCCTATCTAGGGGGGAAAAAAATCCCAGGAGTCCCAAACTTAGCACTCACCTATTATCTTAATCTTGATTATTAAGATTTTTTAAAAAAAGAAAAAAAAAGAAAAAGAAAAAAAAACTGGAGGGAAAAAGGAAACTTACCGAAGCTGGAAAATATTTATAGGACTCCTAGGAAGAAAAGAATGGGAAAAAAAAAATCACGTGTGAGCTACACACAACCAACAGCTTCAAATTCGAGGTGGCTGCCTCTTGGGAGTGAGCAGCCAAGAAAGTGCCCCCTAGAGAAAACATGCAATGATCTCAGGGCAGGGAATTGCCTACCACGACACTCACCCGAGCCCGAACCTGGCACTGCCTCAGGCGGCATTTCTGACGGATTTTGTTAGGCCCACCAAACTTCTTCATGTCCCGGCAGAAATCACACTGCCCACAGTCCTCCGTGCGCCGGCAGGCCTCACATTCTCCACACATGCGGGCCGAGCGCTTGATCTGCTGCAAATAAGAAAACAGACAAATGTGAGATGGGCTTTGAACCTGAGAAATCCCATCTGCTCTGTCCCTGGCTTAGTCCCAAACACTCCCCACCCCACCCCCACCCCCATCATCACTGTGTTCCTCAAAAGAGCCAGGATGCACAAGCATGGACTCAAAATTAATCACAGGCAAGGACCTCGAGTTCAGGTTTACACAGAAGTAAGCTTTGGTATGTAAATAGAAGGGGAAGAGGCAACCTTCTCATGGATGAGGCCTACACATAATATTTTTTGGCTGTCTTGAGCTAATAATGGTAATAATGAGTGGGTTGGGAAATAGGATTGGGGGATGGGGTAAAATTGGCAAATCAAAAGTTTCTGTTTTTGCAGGGTTAACACTCATCTAGGGTAATTTGTTAACTGTGTTGCCAGTGCCCAACTTCTTCTGCAGCTGCTTGAAGCCAGACACCACATGGTATGTTGCACCAGTGCCGCCGCTCTCGGCAGGATGCCACATGGCGTGTTGCACCGTTGTGCACGTGGGTGGCAGCACTGGCACGATGTGGCATCCGGTCACGAGCGGTGGCACCGGTGCATCAATCTGGCCTCTCAGAAGTTGGGCAGTGGCGTGACAAGTGTTGGGGCGTGGGAGGCCTGGCTGTGGTGATCCCAAGATAAGCAGGTAAGACATCCCCCGAAAATAAGACCTGGTGCTTATTTTGGGGCCCAAAAGGAAAGATCAGGTCTTATTTTCGGGGAAACACCATATATACAAGAAAGAGTATTCTTTTAGGTAAAAGTGAGGGCATGCTCAGCCTACAGGTATGAATGCCAGGAAGTTGTTTAGCAGCTTCTAGAAGATACACACTCCACAATTAAAAGTAACTATGGCTTGTTCAGGTGGAGAATTCAGTTTTCCCTAATACATGGCTAGTGCTTTTCAATTATGATAAAACCTTCCTAGGTTTAGATCAAAAGTGACAGGATTAGAAAATAGGGAGAAACAAACAGGATGGTATCAGTCTTTTCAAAGCTCCTTTTTAAACTTTCCCATTATGGTCTTGCTGAATTATCATTTCTATGTTTTGCATTTTATAAAACAATTACTAGTATATAATTCCATATAAACCAGTGCTTCCCAAATCTAGATAAATTATCCAGAATTGGGTAAAAGTGGTTTTTACAAACACATTACCCCAAGCACAACAGGAACATTTAAATTGACTTAAAGTATTTTATCTATATTGGGTAAAAAGGAATTTCTGATAAGTGGTTTCAGCTAAAGAAGGAAAAAAATGGAAAGCCCTAATATAGGCGATATAAAGGGAATTCTAAAATTGCACAAGTCAAAATCTCATGAATCCTATTCCATTGTGCATGATTCAAAAGGGCCTTTGGTTCATCTCAGATTTGTAGAAAGAATACAGGAGGAAAATGCAAAATCAAAGATGCTTAAGCATTAAACATTAACAAGAGCAACTGATATTGCCCATCTGATATTTATTCAATTTATATCCCCACTATTTTCTACAACTAAAGGCAGCATACAAAATATTTCCTCCTCCTTCTCCTAACAGGAACTCTCTGAGGTGAGTTGTGCTGAGACAGAGTGACCCTCTATGCCAAAGGGAGAACTAGAACTTATAAGTATTCTGGTTTCTAGCGTAGACTTTAACCTCAACCGTAAACTAGCTTTCTAAATAAGCCCTAAAGAGGCACATCTGATTTAAAATACATAATTTTGTCATAGTAATAAATAATAATTTGTTTAAGCATTAATATGAGTAACAATGAGGAAAGGGAAAGAAAATCTTAAGAGAATCTGATTTGGCATATTAACTAAACAGACTGAAAGGAATGCTTTGAATTTACAAATGCAATTTGGCTTTAGGGATCTGTAACTGTCCTACGATCTTCTAAAAATGATTTCATCTTCCTGTCATCCTATCAAAGGGAAGAACAGCTGGGTCCCCAAGTAGCTAAAAACTAAGTATGGCATTTACCTATTTGACTACATTAAATCTCGATCTTGTGGCTATGTACCGTAAATCTAATGAATGACAATAAACAGCCTGAGCACGACTGTTAGGGAAAGGCAGTTGCTTCAATATACTAGTTGAGAACCCAACAGTTCAAATCACGTCAACATTCTGGAGTTAGAATGCCAGGCCCTGTAAGATGATGTAATCTCCATTGCACTCCAACCCCTTACTTTGGAGTTGCGGCTCTGCTCCAGTGCCAGTTCTTGGGCTTTCACACGCATCTCATCTTTTTCAGCACGTTCCCGGTCACCTTCACGGTCCTTTTCCTTGGACTTTTTGTGCCTATATCGGATTTCAAGGGTGGGGTCTCTCTCTGAAAGAGAAAGCAATCTATGTTATGAGAATACATATCCCATTTCAAAAAAAAAAAAATCTGAATGTAATTGATTTTTTTTTTATATTAACACTTTTCTGTGTTACTTGAAAAAACAAAAATATAACAAAAACAAAATATAATCTTAAAGCAATTTTACCCAAAGTAAAAGAACAGTTGGGACATACCTCTACCTTTAGAAATAAAATAGCAGGAAGCTAAGATCATTTTCATTTGTTATCTGAAATTTTAAGGGATTTTTAAAAGTTTATATTAGTATTTTAGCATAGCAGTATAGGCCTTTTTTTCTAACTTTAGGGCTCTGATCCAAGATCTTTTTTATTATTATTTTGATAAACTAGCTTTCTCAGCAACTAAACAACAGGGAGCATATTCTGGAAATCCTTAAATACACTTGCAAGTATTAAGAAAGTAACTCAGCTGGGAAAAGGAATGTTGTAACCCATAAATTTGCCACTTGTAAAATGTTATCAAGAATCAATTGTTTATTTAATTTTCATATCTAATCAATATCTTTTATTATTTGATGAGTTGCTTTCCCATGCCACACATATACCAAATGTTTGTATCATTTGTTTCTGTACTTTATAAAAAACTTGACCCTCCTCAGTAAATGCTTTACTGGGGGGGGGGGGGGGGGGGGGGGGGGGGGGGGGGGGGAGAGAGAAAGAGATTGGCCCAAAGTCACCCAGCCAATTTTCATATGCCTAAAGGAGGCCTAGACTTCAGTGTCTCCTTGTTTCTGGGTCAGAACCAATACCCCAAACTGGCTCTCCTTTGTCCCTGGAAACTGCATTTTTACCAGTTCAAGCTATGTTGCACTTAGTCAATCTTAGTTACTATACAGAACAATTGTTCCTAAATTATTTTTATATTCTACAAAAAGCTTTGCTATATTCAAAGATCAAAAGGTGATTTTAAGTTATTATTGAAGCTTCATTACTGAAGCATATTTTGCCATTAAATTTTAAATATTAACTCTGAGGGGAAAATCCCTTTAAATTCTATGTTTCTAGCACACCACTTAAGTACATATCCATATATGCTTCACGAGACAGAGATTTATCACACACATACATACACAAAAAGTCAAACAGGGCTTTAAACTTACCTCGGCACTGCATGCAGTACCATTCTCGAATTGCTTTTGCCATCTTCTCCGTAATGTTAATGCAGTGGCCATGGAACCATTCATTGCAGTGATCACAGCCTCTGGAGAGAGAAAAAAGAAAAGTGAAGATTCATTAACCAAATTTCTTCTGCATTTGAAAATCTGTATAAGAGGGCTAACTCATCTGCTTAACTATAACTGCATGTTATCAATACTGACCCCTGGTGACTGCCTGGACAAGTCCCTGCAGTTTTCCTGGCAAGATTTCAGAAGTACTTTGTTTGCCTCTTTCCTAGGGCTGAGAAAGTGACTGGCCAACGGTCACCCAGTTGGCTTTGCAATTAAAGCAAGACTAGAACTCAAGGTTTCCCAGTTTCCAGCCTGAAGTCTTAACCAGACTGGCTCTAACTAACTAAGCATAACAGGGAACTCTTAAAAAGCATAGCATCTTCTATTGGAAAGGGGTGAATAAAAGAAAGATAAGGTTGAATAATAAATATGTAGATAACCTTTAGTAGATCAAGAGTTTCTTCTACCTCTCAAATATTTAATAGGGATCCTTTCCCCGCGCTCACCTCTCCCCCACCCCTGATTGAAGCTCCTCATATAAAAGAACACTTAGAAGGGAAAATCAGAAATGTCAAAAAAGTTGAAGTTCTGGTCCTGAAAATAAATCCCCAGGCTAAGCATAGGATCCAAAGCACACTGTTCATTAATTTTAGGTGAGCCACAAACCACAACTTACCAATTGCCAAACTAATAAACGTAAAAGCAAAACAAAGTAAATCTTAAACTTTGCCCATCTCTGCTCTATCACATATAATGGCCTTATCCTGATGACTCCTATCTTAAATCCATGACTTCACAAGACATTTAACATTTGTCATACTGCTTTTTTGTTTTAGAACTACTGTTTGAATTTAATGGTAGTCACTTGCTATTGAATAATATTCCTCTCAAGTTACCAGACAGAAATAGCTTCTTGTATCAATGCCCTGTATGCCCCAAGCATCATCTGACAATGGTTTTTTTGGGTTCTTATAGGATTTAACCTCTGGATATATATTTAAAAGTGTGTCAATCTAAACTGTGATTAGTATGTTCATTATTTTCTAATTTTTGCAATATTTGGGAACTTTGGGTAATTTGCCCTCACAAATACTTCATTCAATAGAATGTTGTCTTTATTATTCCTTTTTACTGTATCCTTCACAGAATCTCTTCTCTTGCCCTTTTCATCTGCCATTAATATCTTTATGTTGAAAAGTATTCACCAGAATGAACAAAGTTTTTAAAAACTTAAATTAAAATTAAAAATATTCAGTTTTAAAGAACATGTCCCAGAAGACCTTGCTAAGATAAACCAGCACGTATCATACTGTCAAAAGTATTTTGCACTGGCTGCCATCCTCAATACAACCTCATAACGTGTGAAGTAGCCCCCATTACCAAGTTCTTTTATTCCTTCCAGCAATACTCACATCATGAAACAATTGATATCCGGTTTGCGACAGATGCAATAGACAGGAGCATTCTCTCCATTCTCAGATTTTGATTCTTCACCCATAACTGCCAAATCAGGATCCGAAAATTCATCCTGAATTCCAGGAAAGAAATAGAAAGAATTAACAATGACGACATGACCACTTATAAGAAGCTAACAGCAGGCACTTCTGATCTTTAAATTGCACTATTTCAAATATCTGAATCGAGCAATGGAAAAATCATAAAATACATTTTCTAGGGATAAATGGAGATCATGAGATCTTTATCCCAGAAGGCGATAAAATGGGTTTAATTTCAAGGAAGCCCAACTGTGTTGAGCCAAAAGGGGCTGCAAAAAAAAAAAAAGTTTGAAAAATCCTTCTTTATCCAGCTTTTAAAATTGGCTTGATTACAAAAGAAGCCAGTCTGGCTCAACGGACAAATCGTCTCATCCTACAGATCCGATAAGTCCCATTTTCTTTGCAAAACTTTAAAAGAGCCCAGTTTCCACCGTTGGTCAACCCACTGAGCGGACCCACTAATGGGGAAAAAAACTCGGAAGAGATTCCGGAAGACTCTGCTTCTTCCCCCCAACCTGCCGTTCCCCTTCCACGGCCGGCATCCCGCTTGCCCTTCCATCCACATCCTTGCCGTCCAACGGCCCTGCTCTGATGCGAGCCAGCGACCCAAAGGCAGCCGTAGCGATTTGTCCGCTCACCATGATCTCTCCGCTCGGCCAGCTCCTTTCTTCTGAATCAAGACAAGGGGGCCAGGAGACAGGAAGGCAAATGGCCTGCTCCTATCCATTTCCGCTACCCTTCGCTCAAAGAGAGAAATAACATCCGGGTCGCTCGATCTCTTCTGCCCTTTACAAAGATGGCCGGTTCTCGCAGCCATTTCCGACGGGACTGCACGGGTTTCAGAATTATTCCCAACAGAGTGATTAGCGCCCTCTGTAGGAGAGAAAAGCGAAGTGACCGTGCTTAACCATCCCTTGGATAATAGCTTGGAGAGAAAGAGCTCAGTTCATCTGTTTCCTCGGAGCTTGGGACAGAAGCAAAGCAGTCAGACTTTATACACCAAGCGTAGCCTTACCCAATCTTGGGACTGTCTTAAGTGGGGTACAGCTACATTTTCTGTCGCCCACGGCCATTATTGTTACGCTGTGCTGCGACTCTCAGCGTTCATAATGGTCGAGGCAATCCCGTGCTAGCTCAGGATGGTGAGGATTTTAGCAAAACATCTGGAGGACCAGGGTTAGGAGGAGTCTCTCTCTATGCGATGGTTGATCCAGGCTCAACTAAATAAGATTTTTTTTAGATTCAAGAAACGGGTGATAGTTCTTATTATGCAAAAAAAAAAGCGACTAACAAAGTAGTTATACTATCTGATATAACATTCATCATAATATATGCTAACATTTGGAAAGCACTCGCCTTTTCATTTGTTGCTGGTACAATAATTTGTGCTATATGCAACCTTATCACATTGAATGAAAATATCAAACAGCATATCCCATTTGATCAAATCTGGGAATAGTGACTACTGCTGAAATAAAAATGGGTACCCTGGGTGAGAAATAATTTTAGCAATGGCAAAATTCTAGCCATGTAAATTGTAAATATGTTGTACCTTCAATTCTCATTTTACCAATAGAGGAGCATATTTGTAACTCGGGGTTGAAACTATGGGTTCTCTGTGCTCTCAGAATTTGATTGTTTTCCTGCAGACGTTTCATTACCCAAATTAGGTAACATCATCAGTGCTACTAAGGAGTGGGATTTGCTGTCTGTTTATATTCTAGTGACTTGTCCTATCAGTGTTGGTGGGTGTGGTCTTGGTGGTTATTTGGTTGGACTGTTTACTGTTAGCTTGTTTGGCAGTTCCTTGATTGGGGTATTGTTTACTTCTTGATTGTTGATCTGGTGTTAATCTTGATGTTAAATCTATGCTCATCTGGGTGCTGATTGCTACAGCTGTCTGTTCAGGTGTTAAAGAGTTTTCATCATGTCTTCTGACTGCTAGGATTCATGTTCGTGGATATGTTATGCTAGTCTTCTGTTTGTCCTACGTGGTGGCTGTTGCAGTCTTTACAGTATATATTGTAAATGATTCCTGGGTCCGTCCATCCATCCCCAGCCCATCTCTCCCCCCCCCTCCCCACCTTGCTGGGTCTTTAGGTCTACTTAGGATATTTTGGAGAGCTTTAGTTAGTTTCTGTGCTATGCTGATACCATCTAGTTTTAATAGTTTATTGGTGGTTTCTGAATGTTTGTGATGTGTAACAGTGTTAGCCTTATAGCTTGTGCTTGGTTGTATTGCTATATTGGATTGAGTGGCCAAGCACTTTTTGATGAGGTTGCATTTTGTTTCAAGGTGTTATATAGATTATGTTTCCTTTTTCTGATGTTCAGGGTCGCTGAATGTGTTTGTGCTCATCTGAATAGTGATCTTACATGACATTAGAGGTTGAGTTGTTACTTTGGTAGTGATGTACTTGGTTGGTGTGGTTAGTTTTTCTGTAGACTTGTGTTTCTAGTTTGCCACAGCAGTCTCTACTGATAAGGATATCCAGGAAAGGTAGTGTGTTGTCTTCTTTTTCCCTTGTGAACTGGACCCCTTTGAAGATGTTGTGAATGGTTTTGTAGGTCTTCTCTAGCTGATCCTTTTCTGTTATACTCAGGGCCGGATTTTCCTATAGGCTAACTAGGCTTCAGCCTAGGGCCTCAAGATCAAGAGGGGCCTACACAGTGGTGGGATTCTGGGGGTTCTAGGGGGTTCGGCCGAACCCTTTGTTAAATTGCTGGCTCGCCCGCCCCTCGCCTCCCACCCGCGCGGCGCCAGCCTACCGTAGCCAGGGGTAGGCAATTGTGGCTCTTTTACAACCTGTGGACTTCAACTTCCAGAATTCCTGAGACAGCTTGGCTGTCTCAGGAATTCTGGGAGTTGAAGGCCACAGGTTGTAAAAGAGCCACAATTGCCCACCCCTTCCCTAGCCTGTGTTCCGCTGCCTGGGATCCACGTGGGCTGCCACGTGGTTCCCCACCGGCTCCGGACGCAAGAGAGCAGGATGGAGAAAGCAGCTTCCACGCCTTCGCTCACCCTCACTCTCTGCTCTGTTGGATCGCCGGCCGTTCGCTTACCTCGCCCACTCCCAATCTATTGCTGCCTCCGATGGCTAGAGGAAAAAAAAACTTCAAATTCTTGCCACGGGGCTTCAAAGGGCCGCCCTAGAGCCAGTGGTGCAGCCGAACCCTTTGTTAAATTGCTGGCTTGCCCCGCCCCTCCGCACCACTATTTATTGCCAATAAATAGTGGTGGGCGAGGGGCGGGCGAGCCAGCAATTTAACAAAGGGTTCGGTGGTTTTTTTGTAATTTTATTGGCCCACGGAGCTTCAGCATAGGCTAATTGGCCTCCCGGCTCTCAGCTGATTTGTCTCGGCTGTTTTGCTCAGGGCTCTTCTGCTTCCTTGCAAAGAGTGCTGATTTTTTTCCCCCTAACTATGCTGAGAAACGAAAGTGAAACTGCTTTGCTGTTGCTGCAAGGTTGGAAAATTAGGCAGGCAGAATTCTTTTCTTTTTCCTCACCAAAAAAGGTAGGTGCAAACAATGGGAAATTTAGGGAAAAAGAGGGAGAGTTCAGGATTTTAAAACACAAAAGAAAAAAAGCTCTATTTAACTAGGGAATTGGAATAATTGAGATACTATTTATTGTATATTTCTGAAAGCAGAAATGGTTAAGTTGTGGTTTGGAGGAATATATGGGGGAAATTATTTGGTTTATTATTATTGGTAAATATAATTAATTGATTTGTAAGAAATTGGATTGCATGGAAATAATTGGAATATTCATGTTCATATTGATTAATATACAAAAAAGGTAGTTATATAACTGATTTATATTAAAATGTTGAATTTATATTAAACAACTAATATTACATAATTAACCAATGTGAGGATGGATATAAAAATAGATGACAATGGGAAGGGGTATAATATAGAATAGAAGGGAAAAATTGAATTTGATTAAGATTAGAGATGAGGATGAAGGGTAATATTGGTTTTTTTAAAAAATAGATGAGGAATAAATATGGCAAAAAGGAAATATAGAAATTGTAAATTTAATTGAAATGACTAAACACTGTTTAAATTTGTGAACCAGCCAAATACTCTGTTCAAAGAAAATACATTGTATGTTTGTATGTGTGTTTCTAATTATTGTTATTTATTCATATTTGTTCTCTTTTATTCTTTAAAGTTTAACAATTCATTCTTTATCTTAATATCTTTATATTTGTTTGGGGTTGGCTTTCTTCCCTTTCATCTTTTTTATTGTACAGCAATCTTTCTCCTCAAACCTACCACCTCTCTCTTTTCTTTCCTTCTTACTTTCTCTTCCTCCCCCTCTTCTCCTCCCTACTTCCTCTTCCTTTCTCCTTCTCCTCCTCTCTTCCTCCCTCTCTTACCCTCACCCCTACTCTAATTTCCCTTCCCTTCCTTCATCCCTCTCTTTTGCTGTATCCTTTTATGCATATGGACTACTCAGAGGGCTGAAAAAGTTATTTCTGACTGGTCCTCGCACTTTTGACAAGTCCTCGAACTTACGACTGTCCTCACATTTTACGTTTTTGCCTTATCTTGTCACCATGGTGAAGAGAAGCAGTTGTGAAATGAGTGATACGGTTGTTAAGAATGCTACAATGGGCATAAATGATGACCAGTCATAAGTGCGAAGACCGGTCAAAAGTGCGAGGACCTGTCAGAAATCACTTTTTTCAGCCCTCTGGGTAGTCCTTTTGTGCATATGGACTACTCAGAGGGCTGAAAAAGTTATTTTTGACCGGTCCTCGCACTTTTGACCAGTCCTCGAACTTACGACTGTCCTCACATTTTACATTTTTGCCCTATCTTGTCACCATGGTGAAGAGAAGCAGTTGTGAAATGAGTGACATGGTTGTTAAGAAAGCTGAACGGGCATAAATGTGAGGATGGTCATAAGTGTGAGGACCGGTTAAAAGTGCGAGGCCCAATCAGAAATGACTTTTTTCAGCCCTCTGAGTAGTCCCTATGCACATAGCCACGCCCACCCGGTCACATGATGAGCTAGCCACGCCTACACAGTCACGTGACCAGCTAGCCACGCCCACCCGGTCACATGATTGCCAAGCCACACCCCCAACTAAGCCACGCCCACAGAACCTGTTGTTAAAAAAATTGAATCCCACCCCTGGTGAAAGGGCCTCATAAGTGGAATAGCCTAGGGCCTCTTTTCATCTAAATCCGGCCCTGGTTATACTAAAGGTATCATCTGCAAACCTGATCCGTATTTGGGGTTGTATATGTGTGGGAGTGCTGTTGATTCCACTTGAGACCACTCCCACAAACACTAACAGGACAAGCCACTAGAAAATAAAAAGAGACCCAACTCCACTCCCTCCTAGTATTAATGATGTTACCTAGTTTGGGTAATGAAACATCTGCAAGAAAACAACCAAGCTCTGAATGCACCAAGTACCCCTCGCTCTCATTTTAATTTTCTAACCATGTGATCAACATTCTTTTTTCTAAATTACTTCAAGTTTTTTGCAGGTATTAAGATATCTGAAATCGTAACAGCTATCTTTCAGTTTGTTTGTATTTTCCTTTTTTTCCAATGAAATTAAAATATATTTGTTCAGACTTATTTATCTTAGTACCCTTTCATAGTCAGTAAATGGTTGAGTTGGGATGTGACCAATATAGCCAGTATAGTACATTTAAAGGCTGATATGATTTAATTTTTCTATTATTTCTCATTAAAATTGGGTGTATGGTAGTTATCAACAGCCTTGGATTTTGAGCAGAATTGTTAGCTATTAAATCAGAAAAATAACTACATTTTGATATATTGATGGGCCTGATAGCCCTAAGTACCTCAGAATTGTTGCTACCATAGAATAAAAGGATGTAACATTATTTGCAGAACAAGACAATAGAGTAATACTTTTACTTACTTAGCTTTCAGCAAGAAAGAAAAAGCAAATAATGTCTTTATCTTGCTAGACCAGCAATAAAGACTTTTCTCATACCTCTCTCTCTGCTTCAGTGACTAAAAGTTATTTGTTAACAAATTGGCAACACAACACTGGATTGAATTATTTTTCACTGCTGGACTTGACCTTAAGCAGTTGAAGCACTCACATTAAAAAAAAAAATCTTACACAAACCAGCATCTCAGATTATGGCAAACTCTGTATATAACTGTACATGTCAATAGGTCATACCATGGAAGGATTACATTCTTCCTGCCTGTTTAGTTTGTGGAATCTGTAATGCAAGATTCTAAGATTTTGAAACATGGATTTCAATTATGGTATAGTTGTTTTCACATTTTGATTGATTATGTGCTATCAGGTTGTTTTCAATGCCTAGCGACCATTTAGATTTTCTTCCTGATGCTCTTATCTTCAACTTGTTCTTGCAAATCTCCCAACACTCATTGCCACTGTCACTTAGTCCATCCACTTTACTGCTGTGTTTTTACATTTGGGGGTCATTTTTATGTGAATAATTTTTAGTAATAATATATGGATTTTGTTTTAAATTAAATTTTAACCAAAAAATACATGAAAATTTTGTCCTTGCAGCAATTTAATGCAGTTTCAATTTGAATGTACCTTCTAATTTTTTTTCTTTAAGAGAAGTTGATTGTGCTAGCACTTTAAAAATTATTTAAATTGTTTAATTGATAACAGTAATTCAAAAGAATGCATTCTTAATTCTTAAGGGATAGAGTGCTAATTTTCATAATTCCTGCCATAATAACCAAATCACGTTGCATCAAGAAGATACTTGTTTGGGGAAAGTTTGCTGTATATACAGTACATATAGGCAACAGAAATACTAGTAAAATTCCATATTAACACCAAATGATTATTTTTATTTTTTTATGGAAAGGCTATGTAAAGTATTCAAAAGAGCTAATTTGCACTATAAAGTACATTTGTGCAAATGAGGATATCTGTTTGGAACAACTGTAGCTATGTCTTTGGACATTAGAAGCAGTTTTTGAAATAGGTGCGCAAACTTTGAAAAGAACACTATACTAAAACTTTGATGACAAATATTTCATTTATTGCTAATGCACTTTGTGAACAATCTGTTTCCAATAATTTGTGAAGTGCTAATATCCAAATCAGTATTTCTCAACCTTGGCAACTTTAAGATGTTGGCAATCTTTAATTCCCAGAATTCTCCAGCCAGTATGTTAGTCCACAAATCATACAGTTGCCAAGGTTGAGAAACATTGATCTAGAGATAGTATGCATCAAGAAATAAATAAAAAATTCCATTAGACCATTTTTATGACAGCAGAAGTAACAGAAATTTATTAACAGCAAATGGTTTGCCACAAATTTAAGTGTGAAGCAAGACATCCAATGTTCCACGGAGATGATTTCTCTCAGTGCTAAAGCAAAGCTCCTGCTGTACACACAAACCTATCGAGGGGATGGGAATAGAGAGAGATGTAAAATTAGGAAATTATCTCTATAATCTCTTAATCTTTCCTCTATCCTTGTATGGATCAAGGGAAAATGAACTTTAGTGTCCATTAAATCAAGATAGGCCTAAAAACACTGCCACACTACCATTTCGCCAACCTGATTCGCCAGTTGCTCCCCTTTCTTGATCGGGATTCCGTGTGCACAGTCACTCACGCCCTCGTGACCTCTCGCCTGGACTACTGTAAAGCTCTCTACATGGGGCTCCCCTTGAAGAGCACCCAGAGGCTTCAACTGGTCCAGAATGCGGCCGCGCGGGTAGTTACGGGAGCTGCATGGCGCTCCCACATAACACCGCTCCTGCGTGAGCTGCACTGGCTCCCAGTGGTCTTCCGGGTGCGCTTCAAGGTGTTGGTTACCACCTTTAAAGCGCTCCATGGCATAGGACCTAGTTACCTTTGAGACCGCCTGCTGCCACCGACGACCTCCCATCGACCCATACGCTCCCACAGAGAGGGCCTCCTCGGGGTGCCATCAGCCAAACAATGTAGGCTGGTGACCCCCAGGGGGAGGGCCTTCTCTGTGGGGGCACCTACCCTCTGGAATCAGCTGCCCCCAGAGATAAGGAGAATCCAAGACCTCGGTGCCTTCTGCCGCACCCTTAAAACTTTCTTATTTCAGCAAGCTGGGCTGGCTTAACAAATTCTTTTAATAATTTTAATTGGTTTTGTCTTTTTAAATTTGGGGCCAAACAGAGATATTTCTTCTAATTGTTTTTAATGTTTGTATTATATGTTTTTATCTGGCTGTACACCGCCCTGAGTCCTCAGGGAGAAGGGCGGTATATAAATTTGAAATAAAATAAAATAAAAAAATAAAAATTTCCTCAGAAGCAGTTTGAAGATATGGACTGCACTTCTGCCAGCTTCACAGTGGGTCAATAAAATAAATTGTTTTCACATAAATTATTTTACGTTACACTTTGCCACGGGCAAATCCAAGTGCTTCCTATGAGAGGAAGCTGCAAAGCCATCAGTGTCTTTCCTTTGAAAGATCCACTAAAAATGGCAAACTCAAGAAACCAAGAGGTAAAGGAAAGCCAAAGTTCCTGCCAACTGAGAAAGACTGTCAGCTATCTCCTCAGAGCTGCAGCATTTCAATGTTTTATTGAGGCTTTGACTGTATTTACTGATTTATTTGTTTTATGAACTTTATATGTTGCTCACCTCCCAGCAACTCTGGTCAGTTCACAAGTAAAAAGTGAAACGATTTTTTTTAATAACAATAAAGAAGTAAAAGATAGCAAAAGTGATGAAAACAGAAACAACAACAACAAAATCCCCCATCCACACAACCTAAATGGGCTTCGATCAGCCAGGCCAAAAGCCTTGGCAAAGAACCAAATCTTCAGTGTTTATCAAAACATCTGCAGGATAGAGACCATCCAGATCTCAATGGAATCTCATTCCAGAGGGTAGGCTCTACTTGAGGAATGTTACATCAAAGTGAGTGAATAGGAACTAATTATTGAAACTTTAAGAAACTAATGTTTCATTTTGTGCCCATGAACTCATATCTAGTGTGGCATAATATCCCAAATTTTTCAATATTGTCCTTGAATGCAGGAGAGCTGCCTCCCTTAACATCTTTAAGTAGAAAGCAAGGACACTTTGGTTGCAGCCTAGAAATTTTGTGATAAAGAGTTCATTCTAATTTTGCTTAAAAGTCTTATTGTATTAATCCGCTCTCTAATTTTAGAATACCAGATAAGTGGCTGCTTCCATCCTGCTTATAGACTGTAACTGTTAAATAACAGCTTTAAAGAATGCATTAAAAGTATTTACATTTCTTCCTGTACAGCAGTATGGTGGACTACAAGCTAGTCTTCATTAATGCTGTCATCCTCCATCCCGAAGACCTCCAGCTCTATTCTTAACCTGAAGTAAATTAAATACTTGAACAATGTAAACAGGATCAAAATAGAAGTAAATATAAAGGAAACAAAATGAGGCAGAAAACTAATAACCATATTTCCATTTTTAACAAAGTTTTTATAATTTTAAATAAATCTTGCAGGAGTAGGAATTCTGGTAGATGGTAAAGGTAGTTATCTTTGTTTTAGAATGTTTCAATAATATATTGATTCTATGCCTCTGTTTATACAACCAAGGATTGTATTAACCTTTTTTGGCTAATAACAGCTAATAACAATAACTTTGAGAGGGATCTTGGAGTCCTGGTGGACGATCACTTAAATATGAGTCAATAGTGTGTGACAGCAGCCAAAAAAGCTAAAACAATCCTGGTTGTATAAACAGAGGCATAGAATCCAAATCATGTGAAGTATTAGTACCACTTTATAAAGCCTTAGTAAAGCCACATCTGGAATACTGCATCCAGTTTTGGTCACCACACTACAAAAAAAGATATTGAGATTTTGGAAAAAGTGCAGAAAAGAGCAACTAAGATGATTAAAGACCTGGAGACTAAAATATGAAGAATGGTTGCAGGATTTGGGTTTGGCTAGTCTAGAGAAAAGAAGGACTAGGGGTGACATAGTATTCCAGTATTTGAGAGGTTGCCATAAAGAAGAGGGGGTCAACTTCTTTACCAAAGCACTTATAGGCAGGATAAGAAACTGGATGGAAACTGATCAAGAAGAGAAGCAACCTGGAACTAAAGAAAAATTCCTAACTGTGGTAACAATCAATAGAAGAGCTTGCCTTCAGAAATTGTGAGTGCTTCATCACTGGAGGTTTTTAAGAAGAGATTGGACAGTCATTTGTCTGAAAGGGTATAGAGCAGGGGTGGGTTCTACCTACCTTTACTACCAGTTTGTATGCCTTGCTTCTGCGCATGCGCAGATCGCTTCTGATGATGTCAGGGTCAGTGGGCGAAGCCTTCTGCCAGTTTTGCTACCGGTTCTATAGAACCGGTCCGAACCGGGGGCAACCCACCACTTGTATAGGGTCTCCTGTTTGAGCAGGGGGTTGGACTAGAAGAATTCCAAGGTCCCTTCCAGCTCTATTCTGATTGATTGAAATTAAATATTGACTTTTGCTTGTATCCTAATAGATTTAAAATGTTTAATGATACATCAAATTCACATTTTGAATCTGCTTCAAATAGATAATGCACCATAGTCCAAGGATAATTACTCTCTTGCCTAGACATTCTCATCTTTCAGAAATGAATCTGCAGAAGATTAATTATATGTTTTCTTATTCCCACTTTTCTGCTCACTTGTTGCATTTCTCCTGCAAATCAGAATTGTACTTTGAGGCTGCTTCAAGATAACCTTTTGCTTTTTTGTTTTCCTCTTGAAATAACTCCCTGGAAATGAAAAAGATATGAATAAGAGTTCTTATATGTCAAATCTATCAAGCTATTAGTTGCTTTTGTGGTGAGAAATTATTTGGCACATGTATTTTTATTCCAACAGTCCAAAATTACAAAAAAATATAATGCGGCACACCAGAGTTTTTAATAGTCTCGTGTAATTTTGCTTAAGGCATGTATAATTAATGTTACTTATTTATTCATTTTATTTATATCTCATATTTCTGAATGGCCCATCTCCATCAAAGAAGGGCAATTAATTACTTATTGGTACAAACAGCACTTTTACTTGCTATTGTAGTTCATTTTAAATCTTAAATGGTAATTTCTTGGATATTCTTGGGAAGGAACAAACTTTCTTACCTGAGTTCTAAATATTATTATCCCAAAAGAGAACAGAAATATACTCACAAAGTAGATGCAGCTGCCTGGCTTTTCAGAAACTTCCTCTCTTCACTCAATGCAACCTGGCTCAGCAAATCCAGTTCATCTTGAACATGAGCCAGTTTCTCTTGGATTAGTTTTTCTAATGGAATATTACAACATATAAATCCTCTATGGCACATCACATTTAAGAATTCTTACCTGCCTTGAAAACTGAAGGTACTTTCAAAGTACATTAGAAATTAATTGGAATTATTTTAGATTGGGTAATCTCAATTACCTAAATACCCCAAATAGTGCATTTTCTTTCTCACCTTCAAGTAGTAACTGCTCCTTACTCTTTTTCATGTCAGCCATTGGTCTCTCCCTGGCCTGAAAAGTGGAAAATGATATGATGAAAAGAAACAAGACAACAACAAAAAATATGCTATAGATATGAGGAAGGAAATCAATAAAAATATTCTCCTAACTTTAAACAAAGTCTCCCAAATTTAAACAAAGTAAATAATGTAAATGTCTATATAATGTGGTCAGCAAAAACAAAAATTAATAGATGCTGTAGCATCAGGAAGAAGTCAACCTTTCTGCTCGTGCTACCGGTATTTACCCAATTAAAATCAGAGAGATAAGAAAATAAATATTTTAAATAAATAAATATTTAATCCAATGTATATTTAAACACATAAATAGCCTCCAATTATACTCATCAAGCAAATATTAACATGAGGGAGGAGTAGGAAAGGTAGAATGTAAAATCAGAAAAATATCACAGTAACAATACAAATAAGAATAATTTTTACATTAATTATATGCATTTTAATATTAACAATCCCATCTGTTTAAGTGTTAGCTGGTTTGAAAGACTGACAATCTTTTTGTGACCAATCTATACTTTTATAAATATTTTGTCTACTAATGAGCAGCAAAGGGATAACAATATGATATCACTAGAAAGAAAGATTGCATTTGGAACTTTTTCTCTTGAGATTTTAAAAAACATGTTATTGATGATTAAGCCTATTGTCAATTTATGTACTATTCTTTTCCCACTAAACACGAGGAGGAATGTTGCTAATTCAGCTACTGTTGAATTCAAGCAAAGCAGTCTTAGTGGGACATGAGGACCACAAATAGATTAAAACCCATATATTAGCTTGGGTTGCCCATTCCACTCAATAAAACAATTCCAGTGTGTAAATGAAAAACCTATCAAGAGTGCTTGAACTAGCCACACTGTATAAATAGAGTAAATGCATGTATACCATTCAGCAACACCCACATGCCCTCATCTGTCCAGCAGTGATCATACATTCACACAGGAGCCATGATGGCATGCAATCCGGCAACTATGGGGTAACATACATCTACAAGTAGTCCCTGATATACAATTGAGTCCAAAATTTATGTTGCTCATTTGTTAAATGGGTTTTGTCCCATTTTATGACTTTTCTTGCCACAGTTGTTAAGTGAATCGCTGCAGTAGTTAAATTAGTAACACAGTTGTTAAGTGAATCTGGCTTCCCCATTGACTTTTCTTGTCAGAAAGTTGCAAAAGGTGAACACGTGACTATGGGACACTGTAATCATCATAAGTATATGTCAGTTGCCAAGCATCCGAATTTTGATCATGTGACCATGGGGATGCTGCAACGGTTGTAAGTTTGAAAAACGGTCATTAAGTCACTCTTTTCAATGCCGTTGTAACTTTGAATGGTCATTAAACTAATTGTTGTAAGTCTAGAACTACTTGTACTCCTAAATTGTATGGACCATTGTGTTCTTGCCATTTTGGGTAAATAAGAGTTACATAACAGTTTTCTTGGTGCATAGCAGGCAGTCTTGCTACTGATGCCCTGGACATAACAATTATTGTGGAGAAAGTTCTCTCTATATATCACTGGCTTTTTATTGTTTTCAACATGGCAGTTGCCTAGCCCTTTTCCACCTGGCATTTCATTTTAATCTCATTTACATGGCTGTGCTCCAAGGAGTTAAAATAGGAAGGTAAACTGAGAAAAGCACAGGTTTGGCTCATTAGAACACCCAAGAATCTAGACAACAGCAGTCAGTCTGTAAGCAAATAATATGTACCTCCCTGTTCCTAATACACCCACAGACCTTTGACAGTATTTCTCCAATGCAGTAGCTGTTTTTCCTGGGAGGATTTTCCCACGCCTGTATACAGTAATATCCACTCTTTCTATTGCATTTTCAGACCTCAGCATGAAACTGTGAAATATCTCTTTGTGGACAGCGCCAAATGTTTTTTAGATAGTTTGATGTCAGTATTCCCAAAGGCAATTGAAATTCAAGATCTTTAACTCACAGTTTTGCTGCCTACATTTATTACAATATTAAGGAGTACTGTAGAGTATAATTTATGCTACAGGGAAGAAAAACAGGCTCTTACATAAAGTTCCCAGAGATTCTTGTGCTTCTCCGTCAACTCATCAAGTAACTGCTCAAATGCGAATCTGAAAGTAGAAAAAAAAAATAAACACAAGGCAGGAACAAGACAGAATAAACTATTGCATTGCAAATAATTTCAACTCCTTGCTGCACTTCTAGGGAATGTCAACTGCAACAGAATCTAGCTCATCAAGCCCTTGAATGGGCTTTCTTGCAGGGCTGGTTAAGGGGAGACGTTGTCTCAAATGCAGATCCTGGGCCTCAACTTTGGAAGTACTGAGCCACTTTACCTATATACAGTATGTTAGAAAAGGTGAAGCAGATGCCAGTCTTAAAGGGCATTGCTATGGAGTGGGTACTTGGTGTGGCCATGCCTATTAGCATAATTGTGTGGTAAGCCAAGAAGCTGCAAGTAAAAGAATCAGCCATGTTAGGAGCCATGGTGGCACAGTGGTTAGAGTGCAGTACTGCAGGCTACTTCTGCTGACTGCCAGCTGACTGCAATTTGGCAGTTCAAATCTCACCAGGCTCAAGGTTGACTCAGCCTTCCATCTTTCCAAGGTGGGTAAAATGAGGACCCAAATTGTTGGGGGCAATATGCTGACTCTGTAAACCACTTAGAGACGGCTATAAAGCACTATAAAGTGATATATATGTCTAAGTGCTATTCCTATTGCTACTTTGACTAGCATTGGGTCCATTTGTATTCTAGGTCTGATAGCATTCTTTAGTCATCTCTGCCTGCTGTGATGTTACTTAACTTAATGGAATTGCAGCCATTGTGCAGGAGGGCTGGGCATATCATTTTCAAGGCAGGGCATTGTTATTTTCCTGATTCAGTCACCAAAGTGCTGATCCATGTTGAATAGTTGAAAATGATTTGTGCAGTTCAACATGTGCAAGACTAGCTTGATTTTAGAGAGGATGTATGAGATACACACGCCCACAGCATTCCTGCAAGAGTTTCTAAAAATACGGTCTACTTGTTCATGTAACACCATTGTTATACAGACATACTTGAAACACTGCTATAGATTCATCTTGTTCCACGTTCAGTTGTATTCATTCAGTTATACAATCGCTATTCATATTCCAAAGGAAGAAAATAATGGAATAGTAACTGCATATTTGTTTTCTTCACCTTGTAAATACAGTAAGTGCAGGACTTCAGAATATTGACATGGCATAAAGTTTTCCATTGTGGCTAAGGCATACAGACTATTCTGTCTGTCTAAACTATTTTATAGCTATTTAAGTCAAAAGACTTACTTTTCTAGTAAGGAATTCCATATACTAAAGATGTTAAGTAAAATGGTATTTTTGTTAGTATTAAACTTACCTGCAAACAATTTTATTGAATGACCTGAATGTTGTGACGAAATCAGAGATTTCTTGAGTTCCATTACTGTATTATTTATTCTTTCAATTAATGCAACTTTATTCTTTTCAGAAAATGATTTGCTAAAGGAATGAAGGCAGTCTGAAATGTGATCTGATAAATGTAAATGCAGTAACTTTTTCGATAATAAATGAATTAAATGAAATCAGAAGATGCTAGCACACGTACATTTATAGCAAAATTGCAAGGAACCAACCTCTGCTCCCTCTGCTTCAGTTTTTCCATCTGAATCTTGGCTGTGATTTCTTCAATTTGTTGCTTGCAGGCAAGGTTCAATTTCTGCTCCCTGGTAAATGAGAAGAAGCCAAGATATAGAATGGGCTAATTCTTAATTTTGTTATGATAATCACTTTGCCCTTGGACCATGTATTCCAATATAATCATTTTAGTGAAAACATATGCATTAAGATATAGTAGAATGGAATGGAACAGAGCAGAATAGAATAGAACAGGGAAGTCAAACTCAAGGCCGCGGGCTGCATCTGACCTGCAAAGGACTGGCCCATGGTGCCTCTGCCAGCAAAAACAGAACTCTGGAGGGCCGCGTGCCCTACCCTGGCCCCCCTGAGGTCAAATACAACCTTGATGCAGCCCTCAATGAAATCAAATTTGACACCCCTGGAATAGAATAATGAAACAGAACAGAACAGAGCAGAATATTCTTTATTGGCCAAGTGTGATTGGACACACAAGGGATTTGTCTCTGGTGCATAAGCTCTCAGTATACATACAAGCAACAAATGATAATCATGATAAAATACAATCACCATAATAGATAGATAGATAGATAGATAGATAGATAGATAGATAGATAGATAGATAGATAGATAGATACTGACAGCATTTTTGATATATATATTTTCTTGGAGTAATTTGTTGTGTTTCTTTCTGTAGTCTAGAACATTGCTCAGTACTTTTCAATAGCTAAGTCCACAAAGCAGGTGGATCAGAAGCCCTAGCTCACCTCTGCATTTCAGCTTGTGTCTCCTTTGAATGCATCTGCATGACTTTTTTGATCTCTGCAAGAAAGGTAAAAATTAATTCTCAGCAGTTCAGGTTATTTTCTTTCTGCATAATATTTCTGCCATGATTTTATGTACTGTATGTTCTCTAAAACTGAAGTAATGCCACTACTTTCAAGGAACAAAACACATGCAATTACACAATGCCACAACTTTCATTAGATAAAGCAAGAAGTGACTCTGTATTAAGCACAGGTAAACAGAAAATACTTAAAGAAAAAAGACTAATCAGGAAAGGATGTTGGGCTTGTGATGATCAGCTTGCTGAAAATTTTGGTCCAGTTTGTATTTTCCATGAAAAAAGTTTAATTCCATCTTATGAAACTTCAAGAGGGAAATAAAAAAATAAAATGAGCAATATTGTCAAGTACAGAAATTATTTAAATTACCAAGTGGAGAAAGTACATAGAGATACTTTTCTCTCTGTACCACCCACGATTTTTAAGTGTTGGTTTTTTAGTTATACTTACAGTGGTATCTTGGTACTCAACTGCTTTGAAATTCATCAAATTTGGTTCTCAACGTATTTTGATGTGAATAAGTAATAGGGCTTTGAGGGGAGTTAGGGGTGGTTTTAAACTATGATATGAGTTTTCATCTGCTTCTCTTCTCAAAATTTGGGGAATTGTTGCCTTTTGTCAGGGATGGCTCAGAGAACTATAAAAGCCAACTTGTGCTGTATATAGCCTGTGGCCACAAGTCCTCACCTTGTCTTAACTCACTGCAGTGGTGGGATTCAAATTTTTTTACTACCAGTTCTGTAGGCATGGCTTGGTGGGGGTGGCATGGCTTGGTGGGCATGGCTCAGTGGGGGTGGCAGGGGAAGGATACTGTAAAATATCCATTCCCACCCCACTCCAGGGGGTTACTGCAAAATCCCCATTTCTTCCCGATCAGCTGGGACTCAGGAGGCAGAGAATAGATGGGGGCAGGGCCAGTCAGAGGTGGTATTTACCAGTTCTCCAACTACTCAAAATTTCCACTATCAGTTCTCCAGAACTGGTCAAAACCTTCTGAATACCACCTCTGACTCACTGCCTATGAAATATGTCATCTTCATGTAACAAATGGGAATAAGTAAAGCTGGGAGGAGAAATGCTGACTTTTGTAGCTTTTTTTTTTTTTTAAAGGGCAATGCGGAGCTTTAGTACTGCCATTGTCTCAAATGAATTTGAGTATTTTTTTTCTCTGTTTCTGTTGCAGTTCTGTAAACCATCCTGGAAACATATGCATTGAAGGATGGGATATAAACGTATATCGTAACAGCAACAATAAGAAACTATTAACACAAAACTTAGTTTTTTTTCCCTAACATTAACAATAGAAACCTATACAAAAATGGTACGAGCATTGGAAGATAAATTTTAATTAAATTAATATTAATTCCTACAATTAAATTAATTTTACAATAATGCCAAAACATAAAGTATCACTTAAAATGCATTTCATACTGCAATGTATCTCTTGAAACTGTATTTCATATCGTAATCATATTAATAGTGAATTGTCCTTGCAACAAATGTGAAATTTTAAGGAATATAATGTGGACAAACTGCTAAAACTGATAATGTTAAAAAAAATCAAGCCAGTATCTTAGAATTTTCCATTACCCTTTTTCTCATTCCATATTTCTTCAAGGCTTGACTTTTCAGCATTCACTACAAGAGAAGGAGTTATTTCATTTAGGCATTATTTTTATCATATTGCAGAAAATACAAATGGAAGAAACCTCAGATGTTGGTGCTTATTTTTCTAAAACTGAATTATAAAAATCTACCCTCTGTTCCCAGGTCCTATACATTTACTACAGCTAAAGTGCCTTCTGTTCTCAAGCATGAACAGAAAAACAATTCAAAATAATCTTATTGCATTGATCTTTCATGCTTTTATATGCTGGTTGTCCAGTTTATGGTTCTCCCTTCTGTTTCTCAGTCATTCCCATATACTGGTACATCTTATGTAATATATTGGCTGTTGTTAAAATAGTTAAATTAACAGGCCTGTACCTGCAGATCAACAGCACTGTAAATCATACATAGCAACATAGCATAATGTGGCTGCTTGCTTAGTGATGTCCACCCATTATTGTTCAATATATATGAACCCATCCATTATGATTAAGATTATGTAGTAACCAGCCATTATGACTTATTCAGCATAGTATGGTTTAAAACCTTGCTTTAATATTACTAGGCGACCATTATAATAATACAGTTTTAAACATGTCTATTTAAAACTAAGCATTCTTCAAAGCGGATTGCATTCTGAAGTTCATATATTTTTAAAAAAAAAACTGGCTGTGGAGGGAGATATTAGTGGCATTTGATTAATTGGCTTCAATCTGAACTATGACAGAACAGATACCTACACTTTTCCAGTTCTATCTGAAGTGTCTTACTATGTTCATTTGCCTCAGAGATCTCTTCATTTAATATCTTCTTGGCTGAAGAAAAATGCATATAACAAATTGAGATAATACATAAGTGGGAAGCTCATGACAAGGACCTTTTGCATCTGAGTAATATTATAGTATAATGGTCAAAATATTCTGTACGCCGCCTTGAGTCACCATATGCGAACAGACAGCAATATAAATTTCCTAAATAAAGTAAAATAAAATAAAATAAAATAAAATAAAATAAAATAAAATAAAATAAAATAAAATAAAATAAAATAAAATAATAAAATAAAATAAAATAAAATAAAATAAAATAAAATAAAATAAAATAAAATGCACTTAAACCTTTGTAATATTACTCAGCTAAAATAAGTGCAGCAATAACAATTTTTACTAAGACTGTGCTACTAGAATTTCCAGATAGAGGAGTCCTAATAATAACAATTAAAGATATTGTAGAGCTATTCTGCTTTTTATTTTTAACAGACCACTGTTTGCAGATAGAAAAAGACTGAAATGCAATGAGAAAATATTAGAGCATTAAATAAAAAGAGAAGACCTCCAATCTTATAAAATAGGAGGGGGGAAGTCAAGGCCAGGAGATGTTATAAAACAGTCCCAGGCCTCCCCCTGGAGGCGAGATTAATTGCATTGATAATAACTTTTCAGGCGTTAGTTAAAACTGATTTATTCCAGGAGGTTTGGGGGTGAATTGTGATATTATGTTATGTAATCTTGATTTTATTTTAATTTTATATTTAGCATAGAAATGTTTTGTTTTGGAACTGTTGTGAACTACCAAGAGTCTCAAAATATCACAACATATTTAAATCAAATGAATAATCTCTTCAAATGAGGTAAAACATTTCTACTGCTCAGTTTATGTTCATCCAACTAAGTTTATCAAACAAAGTATATTAATGTAATCCATGACTTCTGCCAGCCAACCACAGAAACCAGCCTTTTATTTTGTGTCCCATTTGAATCTCTTACCTTGCTGCAATTTATTAATTCTTTTTACTAGATCTTCTATTTTTGGCTCTAGATTTCCCACTATGAAGGAAAGGAAAAAGAAAGAGAAAGTTTAATCTGAATTCTTCATTATATTAGTATCTTAAAACTTTATATAAATTCATCATAACCACTTTCCTGTGTATTATTGAATATCTTTTCTTCCATTGCAAATGCAACTGACAGCTTCAGAAAGCAAATAGGATAATTTAAAATAACTGTCAAATTATATTGACAGTTGGAACTGGTTCCTGGTTGGAACTTTTTTTTTAATGTAAACTGGATGTTTAAACCTTTCCCCTAAAATCAGCATCTCTTCTTCCATTTCCATATTTTTCTTTATATTTTTCTTCTGGCACCCAGTAAGAACTTCTGGCCTTCCCCCATCATGCAAAATTCTGTTTAAATGAAATACACACCACACCACTCTCAAATGAATAGATCCAGGAGCCGCAGAATCTGGCCATTGTTTGGCACCAAAGCAATATTACAATTGCAATACTGTATACATAATGATTACATTTTGTAGGTCCCATGGATTATGTGATATGGTATTTTGTTGTGCCTCCCTCGCCCCCCAGGTGGCATTAAATCAACTATTTCCACAGTACAGGCGTAATGTTCCAACATGCTGTATACGTGAATAGAAGTGGCAGTCTACCTTTACACATTTGGAACTACTTTACTTAATTTGTTTATAGTCAACAATTAGCAAACTCATTTCCTGCAAATATATCTCAGAAATTTCAGCCTTTAGATTTTGTCCAATTTTATCTTCTAGTCAGAACAACTCTTTCCATAATAAGAAGGGAAAGAATTCCAAATGTCTCAATTCCCATCTATTTTCTATATGGTAAGCAATGTGTTGTCCTCCAGATTTTAATAACTCATCAATTTTCTAGAGGACTACCCATTTTAACCATTGATAGGTACACGTTACTGTCATGTGCACACTCCAAAATTTTACTAAGATGTCTAGTGCCCACTGTTAGGGCCCTAGTTTCAAAATACCGTTTTGCATTTGTTTCACAAGAGACAGTATCTCTTCCATTTTTGATGAAAAGTTCCAGGAATCTGGACAAAGAACAAGAACAAAGATAATTGTTTAAATGTTTTCATAAACCACATAAGCTATATATCATCATTCACCCAAGTATGTCCAGTATTATGTATTAACCCAGATGGAGTATATCAAAATCTGAACAGCATGTAGACCTTTTGCCTATATGGAAGATTTTTTTCTCTTAACTGAAAGAGTCCTCCAGTAAAATGCAAATTGCAATGTTCTTCCTGCATATGTTACAAAATCAAAATTATAATACTTTCCACACAGAGAAAATAATAGCAATTAACTGATGCAGTTTAGGAACAGAACAGAACAGAACAGAATAGAATAGTTCTTTATTGGTTAAGTGTAAGTGGACACAAAAGGAATTTATCTCCTTGGCAAATTTGTCTTCTTGGCAAATGAGTCCATTTTCAGATTTTTTCATGTGGCTGTCCTTTGCAGTTGATGTAGAGAGTAAGGAGGATGAGCTTGATGGAAATATGCAGGAACTATCACAGTACTTAGACAAAAGGAGTTGACATATATTTTAAAACCTGGGAAAATTTCAAAAAATAATAATAATTTAGAGCCATGGTGGTGCAGTGGTTAGAATGCAGTATTGCAGATTAATTCTGCCGACTGCCAGCAGTTTGATTCTCACCAGCTCACTCAGCCTTCCATCCTTCCAAGGTCAGTAAAATGAGGATCCAGATTGTTGGGGGCAATATCCTGATGTTGTAAACTGCTTAGAGAGGGCTGCAAAGTACTGTGAAGCAGTATATAAGTGCTATTGCTATTGCTATTCTGAAGTATTTCAGGCAGATGCTTTCCTGATTCACTGGAAGGAGGAGGAAGTATAATGCAATGCAAGATTTTGTTATTTTAGATATGGATTCAGTTGAATAGAAAATTATTGTATCTTCCCTCCAACATATCCATCAGAGTTGAGGGCTTCCTGAGATGAATTGATAGAATACTAGAATAATATTTACATTAATATTATTAATAGTATAAAATATGTCATGAAATATTCTGTAGTTTCTATTAAATATTAATATAGAATATTGCATAAATATTTAAAGAGTAGAAAAGGATTTGTAGAATAGGCTTTCATTATAATAGAAGACCTTTACAGTTCAGGATTGAGACTTAAAAATTTTTTTCTCTACTGTATCCAGTAGGACCAAACTAAGGGTCCTTCAGCTTTAAGACTTCATTCTGGCCACGCATGATTAAAAAGTGGACAGAAAGACCAGTCCTTGGCTACACCATTTTTTTCTCCACTTGGAAACAAATCTACTAACAATGATGGACTCAGGGACCTCCCACAAAAGTCCAGCTTTAGACAGCATTCCAAAAGAGCAAATATTCATAGTTTATTTCCTTCAGGGAAGCAAAATCAAACTTTGTTGATTTTTCTGTGTAGGGTAAAAGATAGGAGCAGGGGACATCAAATTCAAGCATACCCAGCCATAGAAGCTTACTGGATAACACAGCCTAATCTGTTTGTTTTTGTGTGTGCAGATATAGATGAAGAGGGAGCACTATATATGCCACCTTGAATCCCTAAGGATATAAATCTAGCCTATCAAAAAATACATCATCCTGTCATAGTATAATGCTGGATCATGCTTATTTTTCTTGCTTTTAGTACATAATATTTTGGAAGGCTCAAC
The DNA here is from genome assembly GCF_059756535.1 of Pantherophis guttatus. Lineage (NCBI taxonomy): Eukaryota > Metazoa > Chordata > Lepidosauria > Squamata > Colubridae > Pantherophis > Pantherophis guttatus. The sequence goes on along the minus strand of NC_142064.1, from coordinate 122,672,442 downwards.
TTAAATCCAGCAGGAAATTCTAAATCCCAAAAGCTAACCACTCGCACCTGGCAAGAGAAAAACGAACCAATCTAGCAGCTACTTCTTCCATTGCCTTATTTAACCCTCATTTCCCTTCCTTTTGGATTGAGCAGCTGAGGAAAAAGAAAAACCACAGCTCATCTGCCAAATGTTTCTCACTAACGGTAAACCGCAAAAAAAGGGAGGGAAGCTTAAAAAAGTGGGGGGGGGGAAGCTGGCTGAGAAGAGGGGGAAATGTGATAAAATGGATGAGATTAGAGTGGAAACCCCACTTTGCAAAATTTTACATTTTGTGAGGAGCCCCTCCTTCTCCTTGCTGCTCTTAGAAGGAAATAAAAAAAAAACCCTTTCCAGTGTTTGGCTCTAAACCAGGAAAGAAAATGCTAAATGACCTTTGTGGAGAATCGTATTTTTTCTTTATTAAAAGACCCCAGCATAGCAAGTAAGCAGGGTTGGGCAATGGCTGCGCAGAAACACTGCCAGATACCCCCTGTATTCATTACCTTTTATCTTTTTAGCCTGTGGTTACTAGTTGGCACCTCCTTACTTGAAAAAGCGATCTACTTCCTATATGATGTACTTGCTTCTTTCTCTTATTGTTATGGAGAATTTGTATGCTTTATGATTAGCATTTTAATAAAGGAGATATTTGCATTTTAACATGGCATCTATGCCACTTTTTGAAGTTTAGGAAATGATGTCTTTCCTTTGAACCAAAGCCATTTATTTATGGATTGATTTATACTGTTTATTAATCAAATTTATACTGTCACCCATCTCACCAAAGGCAACTCAACAAACATCAGGTAAAACTTATAAAAACACAAATATTAAAAATATAAAAATCACATTAAATATTACAAAAACAGAGATACAAACCATGGGCACATTGGGAATAAAAATAATGGAGTCCTCTAAGCATGTCTCTGGTTACCTGGGAGTCCCAGGCCTGATAACCAGGTCTTGATATTCCAAAATATAAAAAAGGATGGAGTGTATCATCAGGAGAGACTCGGGATGGAGGTTTAATGATTGTTACGAAGAATCTCTTAGTTTTTAGAGGCCCTGTCCCACATGCCCCAAGTGGTGAGACTCTGTTAATAAAGCTGGGCTCTACGGATCAGTTGGGATCCTTTTTAAAAAAAAATTTTAATACCTTATGCTTGTTAATAATAAAATAAGTAAATATTTATTGTTTTAAATAATAAAATAAAAACTTTTATTAAATAAATAATAAAACATTACTAAGTTTTAATCGTATTATATAAACCTTAAAGCACCGATATCTCCCTTGAAATAGTACCATGCATCTTGATTTATAATGTTACAACAAAGGAGTGAAAATGAGGGGGGGAAAAGAAATTTACAATACATGATCCTTCCACCTTGTTCAAATGGGGTTTCTGCTCTTTCCGGGATTTTTTTTTTTATATATATATATATATATATAATTATTGAGATAGATAGATATATCAATAAAAATTATATCTATCTATCTATCTATCTATCTATCTATCTATCTATCTATCTATCTATCTATCTATATACATAATTTTTATTGAGAAATTTCCCTTGAGTAAAAGAAAAATAAGTAATAGGAAAAAAAAAAAGGAAGAGGGAAAAAGTATAGGAAGCAATACACTTAAAAGCAAAAATAATTGGCTTCCAACCTTTGTTACCGCAGTTAGTCAATATTATTATCCCTCTCAAACATAACACTCCTTCTGTTCTACCCATGCGCATTACTTCTGCTAAATATTATGAAAATAACTGATATCATGATTTACAATATTACAATAAAGAAGAAAAATGGGAGGGGGGGAAGAGTCTGTGTCATCCTCCCACCTTGTTCAAATGGGGTTTCTACTCCTTCTGTTCTAAAAATGGAGTTACTTCTGCTAGATAACCTGACACTGCTGCCTCCCCTCTGATGGCTCAGGATTCTTCCCTCTGACGGTCCCCATCTTTGTACCCATCTCCTCCTTACCTGGGTGGCTGCCCTCCATTCTCTTTCCCCGGGATGCAGGAGGGTCTTTTCTCCTTCCCACCTCTTCTCAACCGACACTAAACAGAAAAAGGAAGCAACTGCTCTGCTGCTTAGAGACCAATTCAGCTGCAGACTGAGGAGAGAAAACTAGGCCTCTGTTTATCCTGCCCTTGTACCAAAGAGTTACTTACCACTGTGTGGATCTTAGACATGTGGGGGGGGGGGTATCACCCCATATTTTTCAATTAAAATTTCCAATACAATAGAAGTATTGAAAGTGAAAGGAAAAAAAAGAATATAAAAGAAATAACGTAGAAAGAAAACAGAAGAGAGCATAGAATTATGGCTTCCACCCTTCTTTCTCTTGAGTTATTCCATCTGATTTTTTTCCCTTCAACCTTTTTAAACCTCTAGACCTCTAAATCATCAATTCAGTCTTTTTTTCTTCTTCCAACAAAAAGTTCATATAATGCTTCCCATTGTTTATTTTTTTTAAGTGTTCATCCTTTTTTGTGCTGGCCAGTTGTGGGGGTTTTCTGTGGCCAGCACAGGAAAAAAAACAATTCTAGCAGGAAAATTGGAGAGTCCGTGTCTTGCTGTTACTAATACGGTGATGAAGTGAATTTGGGCACATGATACAACCAACAGAAGCTGGCTGCTACTCCAATCTTTTGTTAAGAGCATACAGGAATGCAGATATTCAGACACCGACCACACTTAAGTCTACAATATTTTATTAGGCTCCTTCAAGTGCAGCTGTTGACATAGCTTTATTATTTTATTTACAAGAGCTCAGTTCTTCCTTCAAGACCTCAGAGATTCTGCCAAAGAGAAATACTCTGATGGGGCTAATTTGCTTACAACACTCCATCAAATTTTCTATAATGTACAAAAGCAGCAAAAAGGGGGAAATAAAATAATGGTCAAGTTTAACAGTCCTATTACATAACTAATGTAAGATCCTAGGGCAGGTTATACAATTGCAGAGGACCAAAGAAATGCTGTGTTTTAACAGAATACTGGTAAAATGTGGAGAAGGGAAAAAGTGGAAGAAAAGCAAATAAAACACTGAAAACATGATATGACAGAAAGTTACATTTTTCAAGTTCAAAAAATAAGTCGAACACATATTTCTGGAAAATAAAGAGCTGTTTCAATTAATAACAAAGTAGGGATTACTCTTCATTTAGCACCAAAAAGGAAAGATGACATTTTTAAATGATCAAGTCAATCCCTCCCAGCTCAGAAGAAATTGGTTTGTAGGACCTGCTTTATCCATAGTAAACAAAGCCCACTTGAATTTCTGCTTCTTAAATTATTCTAGGCTTTATCAAGTCTTCCAGAATACAGAATTTTACAAAACATGATGCACTATTTTAACTGAACTGAATTTAATTTAATTTAGCAATTCATCTTACATTCTTGATTCTAGGAAGTTTACAAGTTTCTTGGATGGAAATGCTTCTGGCACAGCACAAAGTTTACAGTTTTATTGGTCAACACCAGCTCCATGAAAAACATTTGATAAATAACATGGAGTGAGAGAAGAGACAATGAAGCATACAGGTAATCCTCGACATACAATCACAGTTGGGACCAGAATTTCTGTCAGAAGCCACTGTGGTTATAAAGTGAGTCATCACATAACTAGATCCAATTTCACAATCATTTTTTACTATGGTTGTTAAGCTGTAGAGCCCTTGATGCTCTCTGAGCTTGGTTGTTTTCTTGCAAACATTGCCCCTGTGGACAAGCTACCATATATAAACAAAAAGCAAACCCAGCTCCCTTCTAGCACTGAAGATGTTACCTAGTCAGGTAATGAAATGTCTGCAAAAAACCAACCAAACTCAGAGAGCACCAAGGTCTCCACAGTTCACTCCTGAGCTACATATATATTCTTCAATTGGTCATTAAGCAAATCACACAGTCATTAAATGACTCACATGGTTGTTAAGCAAATCCGGCTTCCTCAATTAACTCTGTCAGAATTCGACTGCAAAGATTGCAAATTGCAGTCCGTGTGACCACAAGATGTTGCAACCATTGTAAATGCAAGTCAGTTGCCAGGTGCCTGAATTGCAATCACACAACTGTGGTGGTAGTACAATGGTTGTAACTTCAAGGATAGGTCATAAGTCACTTCTTCTGAAGTAATCATAACTTCAAACTATCATTAAATGAATGATCATAAGTTGAAGAATATCTGTACATGATTTTCCTTGACCTTGCAGATGGCCACTGAAAACATCTATACTGTCCGAAATCCTATATAAACAGACATTATTGAGGCCTACCTTTACCATTCCAAAAACCTGAATAATTTATATATATGAAAAAAATCATAGTTTATTCTAAAAGTAAGAATTACTACCGGTCCCTAAATATTCAAATTCAGTAGTACCTCAAGCTAAATGAAGAGAATGAGCCAAATGTATTGAGTCAGGATGCACAGGTAGTCCTCAGATCCATTTTTGCAGCTAGTCCCCAACCACTCTCCACTCCACAGTGCTATCACAATTTAATAACAATGCAATTTCAGGAGAGGGGACACATAAAACAACACATTATTTTGCATAAAAGAAATACCAAGGCCACTTTTTAAAAAAACAAAATTTATGGCTCAATCCCCTCTCGGAAGATTAACCAGATCACTACTCATGGTGTGGCCCTCAGTGGCTGAAAAAGATAAAAGTAAAAATATAGCTCTAGGTAGTAAAACTTTGTCCATGTTTGTTTTAAGTTACTCAAGTGGACTCAAGTCTTTCACACCACAAAGCTTGCCAAGCATTACTTTTTGATTTTGTCTAGATTTAAATACAATTGCCTTGTCTGCTTCCAGTTTCCAATGTACAGTAATGAAAAATTATACATAATTTACATATATATAATACAACATTCTTCTACTGGTAATGTGAAACATAATTTATTCTGCAGGTGCAGATAATTGCTGACAGGCTTTCTGACAAAGGGGGGAAAACATAAGGACTATCTTTGTGTAGTCTGACTGGAAAAAAAAATATTTCGAACATGTTTTCAAAACATACAGTTCAAGGATACACCATATTACAACAGAAAGGAGCCAATTCTTTTGGAAGAGATCCAAAATAATAATAAGTTACATTCACACTCATTGGAGAAAGGGAGACATGCAGAAACAATCCAAACTGGTGTAAATTGCAATGGGTCAATAATAGCTGAAGGGCATCCCACCCCTGCAATCCAATATATCTATTCCAGGTTTGGTGTAGTTCTAAACTGCAGCATTCAGCAATGTTAACAATGTTGTGCTCTCCCTATTCCAGACAAGGCAACAGATTCAGCAAAAGTGGTGAATAAATGTTCAAAATGGAGTTCAAAACCTACTTCATCTCCAATATAATGGGAGGCAAAAAAAATGACCAATTTTATACCCATTGCAGCAGCTTTTGGATGTTGTCAGTTTAAGGAAAAAATAGGCTTTAACGCTACAGCTAAAAATGAGTAAAACTTTCCTCAGCATGAATTGAGGATGAGATGAAGGCAATACTATGGGGACCCCACAAAAATGGCATGTTTATTTCATGCTTAGGTGCAACAGAGAAAGATCCATCAGGTGACCAGTGTGAGTGGGACCAGAGTGGCATTTGTTGGTGAATTCTAGGGGATACAGCATGCTCCCTCTCTTCTAATCCTTGATCATCTTCATCTGTCACTATTTTGCCATCAACTCTAAAAAGCTGGGTACAGTTCAATACTGTAAATATTTCAACTGCTCTAACGTAAGGCTGAAGAAGCAGAAGCATGAAGCGGTATTAATAAAACCAAGCTGGAAGAAGAGATATATCACTAAAATGGAGCAACTCTAAAATGACAAGATCAATTTCACCTTCCCAGTTGCTTCTCAAGCAGACCACAAAGGAATCTGGAAGTCAGCATTTATTTTACATAAAGGAAACATGAGAAGGGGAGAGAAATCCTGCTGTTTATGACACAACTTCCTTTGTGAGTCCAATTTGTTTTTTTTTAAGTTTATTCAAACTGTCATGTCAGAATAGGATATAGGAAGAGGACTCAAAAGAAGGTGGACAGGATCCCATAGTCAGACCTATCTCCCACAGTGCCATACAATATGTTCTTTTAGATGATGATATATGTATAATTTGAGGGTGCAGTGGCTCAGCGGTTAAAGTTAATGAGCTTGTCACTTGGAAAAGATGACAGCCTAGGTTCAAGACCCAAGTGCCACGCAATGGGTGAGCTCTCATTACTTGTCCCAACTCCTGCAACCCTAGCAGTTCAAAAGCATGCAAATGCGAGCAGATAAATAGGCACCACTTTGGTAGGAAGGTAATAGAATTCCATGCACCTCTGCATATAGTCATTTTGGCCACATGATCACAGAAGTGACTTTAGATAACGCTGGCTCCCTCAGCTTTAGATGAGCATCACTCCCTAGAGTCGGACATGACTGGACAAGGGAAACCTTTACCTTTATATGTATAATTTAGTCAGCATCATTTGTCAATGACCCCGAATACACACAGCAAAGGAAGAATCAGCAACAGAAAGCAACAATATTCATCTGGTATAGGGTGTTTTTTTTTTTGACATCTCAAGAACAACAGATAGCACTTTAAGTTAGTAGTGGAGAAAAGATAAACAGCATTATACCTCAGCCTTGTCCCATACAATTTTGACCAACTTTCTTTTGTTGCTATTCATCCTGAAAACTAATATTCTCAAATTAGTGTTGATAGCCCACCTGGACATCTTCTCCAAAGATTATTTATCTAAAAAGTTTTATAAATAAAATAATAATTTACAAGTAAATAAATTAACATCTCAGTGAAATATATGTTGTAAGACTACACATAACTCACTAATGCCAGCTAATCTGCATAGGACAGAATAGTTTTTGAGCCCAAAAGGCTTAAAATCAACTGCAGGAACCAAGGAACAAACTGCAGGAAAGGCACAAAATAGAGGGACAAAGAAAAAAAAGTAAAAATAAATAAAAATAAAGGGGAAAAAAATCACGTAGAAAGCCTCCTGACAAGTGTTTCAGATTTTTTTTCTTCCCCAATTGTTAAAGAGAAAAATATTTAGAAGCTACAGTTTACCTCTCTTTAAATTTTAGAGGAGAGTAAAAAGATGTAACTTTTAAATTTCTACTTGTAGGATCTCTTCAATATTTTGTATGCCGTTGGTTATCAGTTGAGTGCAGTCTGCAGGTAAATTTTAAAACATTGGATTTAGAAAAAAAAGTTGTATGTTTCTTATATCTAATAAGACATTTCTTCCAGATAAAAAAGCTGTTTCTTTAAGAAATGAATTACCAATCAAATTACATTAAAAACAAGTAGCCTCATTAAAATGTTGTTAATCAACTTTTTGCATATCTTCAATGCTAGTTAATTAAATAAATTAATTAAAATCATTTGCATAGATTAAATAAGTGCTCCCAATTAAATGAGTTCCTTTTTTTAACTACATATTGAAGTACTTGTACAAAAATACAAGGACTTTACTCTACAAGTACTTACAGAACACAGCAACTCTCAAAGCTCTTCCCCTTCCAAGTAAGAAGAATACCATTTTTAAGAGTTTGCCTTGGTAAGAAATACATGTTTAAAATGTTCTTTTTTTACAATAATTGTTTTTTTCCTTATATCCAGATTTGATAAAGGTATAAATGAATTAACTGATGACTAGACGGCATACAATTAAAGTAGACCTATTTTAACAATGTGAAGAAACTGCCTTGGTACTTGCAACATTGGCACAAAGGATCCCTGAAACAAATAATGCAGCTAATCCTTACAAGTTAAAGATATCTTTTTTACAAAATGTGCCGGCAGATGGAAAAAGGAAGAGACACATGCCAAGATGGAGCTGATTTTAAAACGGATTTTGTTGGCATGTCATCAGATGTCTCCAGTTCTCACTGTATCAGCTCAGCTAGAAATATAAACTTTTAGCATCAGCCAGCCAGTGCATACAAGCAGCGCTGTTCTTTTATGGGTAGAAAAAATGCCAGCCAAAAACAACCATGCATCACCAAAAGGAATTGAATAGCAACAGATTCAAAATAACATAATTCCTTCACTTCTTTCATGGTTGGCAAAGAAGGTCAAATCCATTTTATACTCAGTCCAAAACTACCATCCCACTTATACAGGAATCGCAGGTTAAATTAAGTCTTCCCTCACTATGCACACACATACTCTCTCTCCCCTCCTTCATCATAAAATATGATACAGGGATAGGATTATATTCCCACACCTAAGCCTTAATTTTAACAAATATGAATAGAAACACAAAAAGACTCAGTAAAAGAGCAACTAATTTATACAGAACATATTTTGCATGGCAGAGCAGCAACTGCTGAGGAAGGGAAATAATACAACTGCTTGTCAGTGATGTGGCAGCTCCCTAGGTGGCTTAGTGGCTAAGACGCTGAGCTTGTAGATCAGAAAGGTCAGCGGTTCGAATCCCTATAGGTCTCCTGTGTGAGCAGGGGGGTTGGACTAGATGACCTCCAAGGTCCCTTCCAACTCTGTTACTGTTACTTCGATGTCACTTTCCGAGAACACTTACATTCAGACAAAATCTGAATTTGGCAGACATGGCGTGATATTTGTCAGTACTAAATCTAAAAGTAAATTTATGATGGAGTTATGTGTCTTCCTAATTATGAGGTGGGAAAAGAGAACAGTGGCATCTCAACAAAGGGAAAAAAAATACAAGAATCCTTTTGAGAGCAGTGTATTCCAATTGCACATAGGAATTTTAAAACATGAAGAAACAGAAGAAGAGGAAGAGGAAGGAAGACAGGAAGAAAGTTATGAAAGGCAAAGGAACAGTTAAATCCAGTTAGGTTCAAACTGAAGACATTAAAAAGTAAATCAAAATGCCATCATAATCAATTACATTGTCCAAGTTGAGCCATTACATACAGACATCAAATTTCTCAAAGGACTACAAAATACCCTTCACATATTATATACCACATTATATCACACATTATATACCTTCTCGTGGTATCAGAATAAAGGGCTGAAGCAGCCTCTCTCATTCAAAGGGTAATTATAGTACAACATGAAGATGCAACGTGTATGTTCATCAAAAATACTGCTAGATAGTCCCAGGATAAAAGACTCTTTGGAACTGGGCATTTTGACCTACTCCCAAAGTTGCATTAAAATTATTCAAATCAGCTATCTTTATAGAAAATCTAAATTACACACTGTCTGAAAGTGCCAGCCTTCCAATAAATCACCACCATTGTGATGGGCTTTGCACACGCATTCCAGAAGAACTGTGGACAATCAAGCAGTTGTATCAGAAAGCAGCAAGTATTTTCAAACTTTTCTAAGATTAACTTTTTGTCTCCCACTGTGGCTCTCTTTATATTATTACCCCATTTGTACTATTCTTTGAGACAAGCAAAGCACCCAAGTAAATTGCTAAGGAGGAAGAGGAAACTGAATGGAGAAAACAAAGCAATTACCCAGTGATAACAGGAGTTTTAAGAAATGTAAACCCACTAGGCTGCAAAAGCATCAATGTAATTTAAGCACAATCCTTATGAAATTCCGTAACTTCCAGTTATATGTCACTTCCAAAGATATATCAGCCAAAGCCTCATCTATTTCCAGTCAATCTCAGGATCTCCATCTGACTCAGTATCTCCCTAGAAATAAAGACCACAAGTGGAAAAAATATTTAAAAACATCAGGCTAAAGCTTTCTGGATTTATCTCCAACAATGTGACCCAGCTTAGCCTGGTAAACTCCGATCCTTCTCATACCCACCATCCTGTCCTGGTTTAGAAAACAAGACTAGGAGCTCCCCCAGATCACAGAACGGTTCCATCATCCAGGGCTATCTGTAAGGTGGCACGCATTCAGAATGCATTTGAGAGCAACTGGAAGTCCTTGGTCTAGTGACCTCCTCCAAAGAAGCCATTCTCGGTACCATCCGTTCGGGGACCCCTGCTTCCTTTCCCAGGATTAGGTGTAGTGGAATACTTGGGTGGGTAACGGATGAAGAGCCGGTCTTCTTCCTTCTTTATCCAACGTAAGAGTTTGGTCAAGACATTGATGGCACCAGCTTTCGTCACCAAAGGATTGAAACAGGTATATAATTCAAATTTACTTGTAACCTATTGAGAAAGGGGGGGAAAAAGATTGACCGTTCAGGCTGCATAGCTACCACCAGAGAACACACGTAAAATTTTAACTGGTGAATGCAGGGGAAGCCAACAACTCCAACTAGGAAAGAGAGAACTTTTGAGAATAAACAAAAGGATTAAGATACCCCAGCTCTTTCCCAATTCCTAGATGAAACCTTAGTTCATTATAAAACTTATCAGTGGTTTTGGTTCCTAAATTTTTGAATGACCAAAAGGTCTCCAATATTTCCACGAAATATTTTGTTTTACAGGACCATTGACTTCCTTAAGATGTATAGTATGAAAAATATGGCCAATGTTTAAAATGCTATGGTAATTCTTAGTCATACTGCAGAGCTTTTTGAAAGCATTCAAATATTGCTGTAATACAAGTTTCACTTGATATGTAAACATACTGCTACTACTCCTGTAAATTACCAAATTGAAATTTATCAATTTAAAGCTTTCATTCTGCTGCATTTATGTACAGGTAAGCTTGGTGTAGTGGCTAAAGCATCAAATTAGACTCTGGGGTCTAGTCCTGTCTTAGGCATAAAGCCAGCTGGGTGACATTGGGTCAGTCCTTCTTTCTCAGCTACAAAAAGCAGGCAATGGCAAACCATGAATAGGATTGTTTTGTAATTTTGTAATCACTGCAAGTAACATAATTTTATGTACTATAATTTTGCACAATATTTTTATGCTTAAATAAGAAAATACTGAACAAAGTCAAAATTGCTCCCATTTTTAAAATTGGAACTAGATTTTTTTTTTTGTCATTGCTTCAAAATACCCAAGATGTTTACATCTTTTCTGAAGGGTTCTCCCTGAGCCTCTGTAAAGTAGTTTCATATTCTTCCTGAAAGTAATGACTCTCTAACTGATACTTATTTCTTTTCCTTTTAACCTTTCCTTTACCACCAATGACAAAGATGAAAACCAGTTTAATCTAGGACAGTGCACTTTTAAAAAAGCAATGTGAGAATCTTTCCCTTCTGCTTCTTCTCCTTCTGCTGCTAATAATTATTTATTTCAGGTTTAGAAAATCGACTGGTGTAACAACTATTAAAACCAATAAGGAAAGATTGATAGTAATTATGACTGATCATGCAGTCAGCCAAATGTTTAGACTAGGTTTGGCATTTTTATCCACCTATCAAGTATTATAATGGTTGGTAGTTTATTATTATTTATGGCCGAAAAACCCATCCCCAAATAAAGATTCATAATAGGGAATCAGTGAACAGATGAAAGACTAAAGACTCCATCTCTCCAAATAATTTCCTGCAAGTTTTTGCCCTTTATGTAGTAAGTCAAATGAAGAAAACATTGGTTTAGGAATGCTCTAATAATGTCCTCATCTGAAATAGATCTAGCCCATCCACCTGAAAGTCTACCACAGAGTTCCATCCTTAGCCAATAAAGTTGCCAGGCCTCACCCAAGCCAATAAAGTCTCCTTTTCAGCTACATGGTAGATGAGACGTAAAGGACGTGAGGTACTGTGGATGCGATCGTGAAGGTAGTGGTAGAGGTCAAAGAGTCGATGCCGTTCATTCTCATTGCAATATGGCCCCTCCAGTTCTGGACTGTGGTAGATGAGAAATAAGATATTGAGGAAACAAGCAGCTTAGTGTTTGCCTATACAATGTCTTATCACAGAACAGACTCCAGAATTTGTATACAATGAGCTGTTGTTCTACAGATGTAGAACTGAGCATTGCTAGATGTGGCAATGCTCAGCCCAGTGCTAATCACTTAAGTTTAATGCCATCAGCTTTCAGAAAATTTTCAGAATCTTCTGAAGCGACTATAAATCTGATTCTGAAACAGGCTAGATTTGTGGCTTACCCTACTATTCTATAATATATTGTACTATATAGGTCAGAAGAAGCTCCCTGGACCTGGGAAGACTCTAACAGAAGAAACTGCAGAACAAGTTCTTCTCAAAATAAATCACATGGCCCATTCTAATAAGAGAGGGATACTATTCATGCAGTTTTTCCCAAAGCCAATGAAGTGAAGAAAGAGGATTTCTTAAACAACATCATTCCTTTAAGGCACTAAAATACATCAGTCAATTTTATTTCTTAACATCTTTTAGATTATTGTTGTTTATAAATTTTGCCAGCTAATTGGGATCTTATGATGTTCAGCCTTTGATTCCCTTCTTGCAGCAAAGAAACCGCAAGATAAAATCTCTTTCTGCACATTGATCCTTGTGGACTGGAGGAAAGAAATGTCACATGACTGCTCTATTTAAAACAAATTGAATAAACGTAGCTTAGCATTTCCTACAGTTTCTGGCTGCCAGCTATAAAGAGGGGAAGAGTAAAGGAGTGAGAAGAACAGCCTCAACTCAGCAAACTTTAAAAGAAAAAAGATCTAAGGTAGCTTTACTACTGAGGATACACTCAAAATGCAGTACATGTTTACTGCCAGGAATGACAAAACCCAGTGGCAAATTCAGCTTTGTTTTTGATATCAGAACATCATCTTCCCCCACACATCTCCAAAATCAAGAGGAACATTAATTTGTTATGAGGGAAAGTTACAACAAAAAAAAATCTCAGGAATTCTTTCTCGAGCAGGTACAGGCCATTAAAAAAAACTAGCCATATTTCTAGATTTTACTCCAAGCCTGAATCGAATGATACGTCACATTAAGACATCTGTGAATATCTAGGGCAGTGATGGCTAACCTTTTTGCCGTCACGTGCCAAAAGCAGGGGAAGCGCAGGGAGGGCACACACGCATGCGCCCACATCCGTAATTCAATGCACCCCGTCCGCCGCACACGCACACGTGACACACACACACCCCGTACAACCCCCGCTTTTGGCACGCGATGGCACAGTGGGCACGGTAGGCTCGTTTTTCACCTTCCCTAGGCTCCAAAGGCTTTCTTGGAGCCTGGGAAGGGTGAAAATGGCCTTCCCCACCCCCCACCCCCCACAGGCCCTCCGGAGGCTGGAAACAGCCCGTTTTCCGACTCCCGGTGGGTCCGGGAGTCCCGAAAATCAGCTGGCCGGCGCACACATGCTCGCTGGAGCTGAGCTAGGGCAACGCTCGCGTGCCCACAGATATGGCTCCGTGTGCCACCTGTGGCACGCATGCCATAGGCTCGCTATCACGGATCTAGGGGAAGAAGAACCAAAAGACAGATGAAACTGGCCCCTAGGATGACATCATAGATACCTTCTTGCTTCAGGAGGTATCTATGATGTCATTTGGTCCTGATCAGAGTCAATTTCAACCCTCCAAAGCATATTACCTGGTGAACTGGGGAAGCTGTCGGTAATTATCTGGTATATCTAGAGGTTTATACATAAAGTGCCGAAGATCTGGCACTCCCACCAGTCCTACACTATAGGATGGGCTCTTTAAGCCACTTGAGAGTGCCTGCAGATAGTTCTGAGTCCTCATGCCTTCCTCAATGCGTTTCTTGCAGTCCGAGACAGAATAGAAAGAGTCCTTATCCGTAGAGAGAAGGATGAGGCAGACAGTACATTCTGAATCCAAATAAGAAATATAAGCATAAAAGTAACAATCAGGATTGAAACGTGGCAAACAAATAGGTGTCCAAATTTCCCCCGTTTGAAAGGCAGAAGTTGCCCCAATGAGATTGAGTAACAGGTGCAAGTCAGTAGGTTCTAATCGGCAATCTTCAATGACTGTTTTCTCCTGCACTGTGGTGACCAACTGACTACCAGCCACCAAAATAGAGAAGACCAGATTAGGGGTGATGGCTTTTTGGAGCAAAGTGCCGAGGGAATCCCGGATGGAGGCAGCAAGGGGTAAACAGCGGACAGCTCCAAGGAGGAAACAAGGATCTGATTCAACCAAGTTCAGCAAACGGTCAAGGATCTTCTCCGAGCCGGTCAACAAACGCCGGAGGTCATAGTTCTTTTTCCGTTCAAAGATGCGATTGATGCTGGCCTGAGTAAGCATGCTGATGATCTGATCGTAGACATACAAAAGCTCCTGGCGTAGTTGCTGCTCTGATTGTAGGGTATGTGAAACTGAAACCAGTACCAAAGGGCCCTGCTGCACAAAAACCAGTTTGTGATCATCTACGGTAAAAGGAGGGAGGGGAAAAAACAGTCATTGCTTCAGTAGATCGAATGCGGCACTGTGGTAATAGAGCCAGTTTTGGACATTCAACAAATGCAATATTAGCTTTCTTAGAATCTCTATTTGTTTTCCTTTAAAAAAAAAGTTAAACCAAGGATTTACTGTACAGGATTTGAGTTGATGGAGCAAATCTGGGCAAAGAAGAAGAATCTCAGTATAAATGCCAGGAACTGGGAAAATAGACCATGAAATAAAAAGTGAGCAGAATACATTTTTGTTATCATAAGGATTTGAGGAGTCTTTTTCTGGTTCTGAAATATATCTTCTACTGAGTAAAACTAGAAACAAATTAATAATTAAGAATAAGATTATTTTAATGATGGCGTGGCACAGAAATTCAAGGACTAAAGTAACAGTGAAAACTGCTCCTGCATTGAAGATGCTGGAGGGAACAGATCTTACAAATAATATTTTTAATATCTTATTTTTTAATCTTATCATCTATGGCCAATAGCTTGAAGTCAGATAGTTTAATGCAGTTAAGAAAAAGAGATAATTGCTCTACTTCTATCAGTACAACCACCAAGTAATATTAAGAACTGGTGATGGTTATTCTAGAACTGAACTGAACCTGGTTCAGCTCTTAATGATTTTACAAGTATTAATTGCTTCCTTGATATTAAGACTATTGTTCCATTTTAAACATTAATATGAAAATCTGGCACCTTGAATCAAGCTGACAAATTGGCAATATTTGTCACTGTCTTTTCCTTCCTTTTTTGGCTTCCTAATTTCATCAACAGTCCTGGAATACTCAGGAAATAATCACTTAATCCCATCCAAATACTACAGTACTAGCTTTTTCAAGATTTGCCTAGATTGGCTATGTGTGACATGGATCATGTATCTTCTAAAAAAGTCCACATGTCTCACCGAGCACTGTCTTCAGGATATATCAAACAACAAAAATAACTTTTTATCAGAAATGAGAATTATAGTCTGAGTAGTGAAATATAATTTAAACCATATTTAGAATTTTAAATATGAATGTATTTCTATTTAAATAAATATAAATGTATGTATAGTTAAATACAAATTTTCCTATCTAAAACTTCACATGAATCTGTTTTAAAGTAAATCCATCCGAACGTCAATACCCATAAATCCCAAGCTAAATTAGCTGAGAATTCTGGCACCAAATCACAGATTAGTTCGGTGCATGAATCTAATCCCTTTTCCCTTAATTAGAATTTGGTGACGTCAGCAATCTTCTAAGCTTTTGCTGGGAGCATGAACATGTGGTTGGGAACTTTAAAAGGAAGCATGCATTTGCACCAAGCAGGCACTCGGCTGCACATATCAAAATATTAATAGCATGGCAAAAGTTCCAGAATTAAGATGTGCTCACCGTAAACTATCTTTAGAGTTTGGGTTTTTTTCTTTCCTGGATAAAGAGTTGCTCATAAAACCACCTTTCTCTTTGCTCAGCATAATACTACATCATAGTCTGTGGTTTCTACTAAGACAAAAGCCAGAATTTTATCTATTAAACTTAGAACTAAAATCAAATACAAGCTGGAACAACAGTTTCTTTTTAAAACAGTCAAAGCATGCTTTTATTCGTCCAGCTATACCCTTACGTATCTGTTCTCCAAGTTCAACTTCCCATCCCACCTAGAACATGTTATAATAATTTTGTTTTAATACAGATAGTCCTTGACGTACAACCACAACTGAGCCCAGTGTTTCTCTTGTTAAGTGAATTTTGCCCCATTTTACGACCTTTCTTGCCAGAGTTGTTAAATGAATCACTGCAGTTGTTAAGCTGGTAACATGGTAGTTAAGTGAATTGGGCTTCCCCATTGACTTTGCTTGTCAGAGTCACAAAACGTGATCACATGATCTCAGGACACTGCAATTCTCATAAATATAAACCAGTTGACAAGCATCTGAATTTTCATCACACGACCATGAGAATGCTACAATTGTCAGTGTGAAAAATGGCCATAAGTCACTTTTTTCAGTGCTATTGTAACTTTGAACGGTCACTAAACAAAAGGTTGTAACTCGAGGACTACCTGTAATTAGCAATGGAGAAAATACAGTAACATATTGCATGTTCTTCTCGCATGCTGATTTTAAATGGTTCTTTAAAAAAACCTGTAGCAAAAAAGAATACATTCTGTTTTCCATATTATTCCTTCCATATTCAGGAAGGCTGGATATAGCCAGCAGCTGCCTCATGAAGGCCCAGGTTGGGAACACATCTTCAGCAATGGGAGGAAGAATAGTAATAGCAATAAGACTTATATACCGCTTCACAGTGTTTTACAGTCCTCTCTAAGCAATTTACAGAGTCAGCATACTGCCCCCAGCAATCTGGGTCCTCATTTTATCAACCTCAGAAGATTGGAAGGCCGAGTCAACCTTGAGCCAGTCAGGCTCGAACTGCTGGCAGTTGGCAGAATTAGCCTACAAATAGTTCATTTTAACCACCTCACTACCACGGCTCTGGTGAAAGTCAGCTGAGGCAACAGGGACAGAGGAGTGCACAGGCAGCAAAGCACAGGGCAGCCAAAGAAGGGGGAAGATACTGAGGCAGGAGGAGGGAAGTTGAAGTGGAGATGAGTAACACAAAGCAGAAGCAGCAGGTCCTCACTTAACAACAGCACGGTCCTGGCCTAATGACTCCAACCAGCACTGCTAGAACTGCCAACATTAAGTAGTATAGTCACATGATGCTTCACTTAATGACTACTTTGCTTAGTGACAGAAATTCTGGTCCCAATTAGGGTTGGTAAGCGAGAATTACTTGTATATCAATTCATTCTTTGCCTTTTGTTTCTTGAATTTCTCATCCTTGAGGAGTTCCTCAGTTTAACAAAATGGAGATTTCCTTGGTTCTCCTCTTGACCCCTTCACTCTTCCTTTATAGATTTGTTTTGCAATATGATCCTCATTCATTCAACTTTTCAACATAAACTATCAAATCAGTCATGCTTTTAGATTTACATTCCTTTCTTTGGCATGTATTCACACAGACCTATTTAAACCACATATACTAAACAAACATACCTTTTTCTAAGCAAATATTCACCAATAATCACCATTTTCATTTATTCCTGAGTCTTCAAATGGCCCAGGCGCTTTTTCTATGCTCTTTTATCTTCCTATCTACTTGCTTGTCACTTAAAAATATTTTTTTCTTA
The DNA here is from genome assembly GCF_059756535.1 of Pantherophis guttatus. Taxonomy (NCBI): domain Eukaryota; kingdom Metazoa; phylum Chordata; class Lepidosauria; order Squamata; family Colubridae; genus Pantherophis; species Pantherophis guttatus. Next base: position 122,654,998 of record NC_142064.1, on the reverse strand, counting down.
CCTCACAGTTATTCAAAATGTTGCACCATTTTTCCTAAAACTCATCCGTGATTGACCTAATTTATACTAGCTGACACACAGTTCTCTCTTTTATTCAAAGTTTAACTCTACCCTTTCATTTTACATGAATTCATCAACTCTGCTCTAAAAAATTATATCACTATGGCACCCTTCCCCTTTATAATTTCCTAAACTCCTCTTACATTTCGAGTTGTAAATTTAATCAACGGAGGCTTTTACACAACATTTTTAGTAAGATTCAAAAAATATCAACTAGGTTACCAGCTATAGCTATACCGCATTATGTAAAGCGTTCCTTGCTAACGTTTAAAGACTGGTTAGGTTTGAGGAAATTTTGGGCAATGTACTAGAAATTTAACCAAAACTCCATTTTACTTCAAGCAACCACACTATATTCTATGTAAAGTTAAGGTTTCTAATTTATAAATTACAAGTTGGCATACTGTTGCCTACATTTCACCACCTACAATACAGTATAAATATAGTATAACGACAACCTCAAGATACTAAGTAGCAAGGGAAATACAACTGTTTTTGGTGTAGTGGTTAGAACAGCCTACTTGGAAAGGCTCTCAGACATTTTAATAAACAATACTTATCAAAATGGGTACACATATGGGAACTGATCCATAACCCAGTGCTTTAAATTATGTGGGTGGCCCATAATGAACTCTAAACACTGCAATCCCAAGCTTTTCTTATTTTAGTTAGATCATAGGCACATATAACCTCTTAATAAATTACAATATTTGTTAAGCGTTACTCCTTTTAAAATTGTTTCCATACCAGAATAAATGGAGCGAATAGAGTTATCCCCACTTTGGATGAATGACACCAGTGCCATCATGACACCCATGGTGGAACTAAGGGCTTCTTCATTGCCGTAACGTGAATAAATGGGTTTCCCAGCCTCACTTAAAATGAAGACATGTTTCCTGTGTGCCCGCCAACTTTCTGCAGTCACATCTTCATCTCGGTATGTAGCCAGGCGTGACTGTATCACTGCCTCCTCTTCTCCTGATGGTCCATCTCCTATCACCATTTGTCGGTGAAACTCACTCGAATCTTCCCAAGTGTTGTCAGTTGAGGTTGAGTCAGACACATCTTTGTCACTCAGTTCTTCCGGGGCCTCTCTCAGCTCCTCCTGCCCGTTCACTTTGTCAATTACCACACTCATGGGTCCATTATTTGGGGCAGCATGTACCTCCTCCTGCTTCTCTGAGACAGAACAGGACTCATCCCCATCTGGAAAAGCATATTGAGAAATCACAGGGGGGGAAAAATCCAGAAGTAATCTTTGTCCCCCATCTGCTTTCAATAAACTGGATCAGTAATTAGAGATTCCCATTTATTCGGCAGATTATGTAACTATATCAAGGGATAAATAAAGTCTTCACATCAAATTCAGTAAACTCATCACGACACACATATTCCTCCCATTGACATAAATTAAATGGTCAAGTCTCTCTTATTTTTTTCATAATGCCTGAATTAATTCTCAGAAAACAGGATATTTAGGGTGGGTGGAATTTGATTGCTGCAAGTTGCTAGGACTAATCCCTAGATAAGAGAAAATGCCTGGGGACAGTGCTTTTTTGCTTACAGAATACTTTTCATGTATTTCTCACCTGAAAATGATCAAAAGTTATACTATCAGTTTTTAGCAATCATGGTCAGGATAAGTAGGCTCCAAAGCCTGCACTAACCATGTTTTGTTTCCATTTATGTTCTATATGAATACAGGGTTCATATATCATACTAAATCAAGATTTGTTTCAACCACAATTTGTTGAATTTCTTATAAATGGTATATTAATACATATAGCACTTAGCAATAGCACTTAGATTTATATATCGCTTCACAGTGCTTCTCAGCCCTCTCTAAGCGGTTTACAGAGTCAGCATATTGCCCCCAACAGTCTGGGTCCTCATTTTACCCATCTTGGAAGGATTGAAGGCTGAGTCAACTTTGAGACTGGTGAGATTCGATCTGCCAAACTGCTAGCAGCCGGTGATCAGCAGAAGTAGCCTGCAGTACTGCACTCTAACCACTGCGCCACCGCAACTCTTAAACTATCATTAAATTATCATTAAACTATGGCTGGGTTTACACAACATACTAAGCCAACAGCCAAATCCCCCCTTATTGTAATTTAGTAAGGTGTGTAATAATTTAAAATATTTTATTGATTTTGTGTGAAAAGGCCATAGTGGCTTAGTCAATAAACTGTACTTAACATATCATGCAAATACAGTGCTTGCTATTTTTTTCTGAATTGTTCTTCCAAGCCCACTTGTTTTTCTCATTAATCTTTGCTTTTGAAAACAAAGATTACATATCTGCAAATGTGTGAATTCACATACAGCTCTTATCTTTGCTTTTCCCTTTATTGTGCAGAGGTTTAAACTGTAAATTTTGGGAGCAAGGATGTATCATTTTCTGCTTACAGCCCTTGGAACAGTACCAAATATATTGAATGTTCGCCATACAATATATTGTATGTTGAACCAAACTCAGTTCAAGCAATGATCACATCAAACTAGACAGCTTGATCCAAACAGTGACTATAAAGTGAAAAGAATCCAGCGTCAGAGTGAAAAGCTCGCTATAGCCAATCAGAAGGTTTGGAGTAGAAGAAACACACCATATCAAGGTAAAGTCAGTGAGAGTATAACCTTATGAAGTGGGTGCCCCCACAAAATAGTTGCCCTGGAAAATCTGTCTATCCACAAATGCTTGCCCCAAATTATTCACTTCCCAGGAATTAATCTACTTCACACAAGTTGCTCTCCATTAAATCAGAGAGACTAAAAGGCAGTTACTGTAAATAAATGTTGTGAGAAGCTGGTGGAGCTTTCAGCAAGTGGTTTCCTATTTATTTTTATTTATTTTTTTGCTAAATGAAACTACGTCAGACAAGCAGAGCCTGTTGGCCATCAAAGGAGGTGTATCTGGGCACTACACTTTCTGCCCCGCTCTCTAGTTCCAAACCACATAGTTCAAAGTACTCACTTCTGTCTGTAGGATCCAGCCCACATTTCTGGTCAGGGAGCTCCATCTCCCCTTTACAAGGTAAGCCAGGGTCTTCGTTCTCCATCTCCACATCTCAAACAACTGCAAAGACAAAAGGCAAGCATGAGGAAATTCCCTAAGTAGCAAACAGGATGCAGGTGCTATGGTGCCTCCTCACCAGGCCCAACCCATTTCTCAAATTAGGAACAGAGCTACAAGTACCACCTCCCAAGTGTCCTGTACTCTCCACCCTAACAACAAACAGTGCGCCTAATGCAACTCTTCAAGCTGGAATGTACCAACCCAGATTGAGGAAAAGGACACAGCCACTTCCAGGCTCTTTGCAAAACTCAATCTGTGCCTGCTGTCCCAGCTATAATCTCAATCACATGCCCAAGCAGGGGTGCCTCAAAGAGACAGCAGGAAATGCCGGGTGGCCACTAATCACTACAAGCAAGTTTTTGGAGCTGCATTCCTGGGAAGGGCTGCATCTCCTTAGTGATCTTCTTTGTCATGGCTATAACTGATAAAATTCAACCAAACTGTAAACTTTCTTTACAGAAGGCAGCCTTCTGCCTGAAAAGCTATTTGCTTGAATCCCAGTTCAGAGATAAAGAATTCTTGAAAAAGAGCAAGGGCCTTGAAATTGGCCATTAATGATTAGAAAAAGGATAGGAGGTTGAAAGTGCTGGAAGCAGCGGTGTCAAACTCGTGGCGTCACAGCGGAGTCACATGACGTATCGGGACTTTTTTCCTCTTTGCTAAACTGGGTGTGGGCGTGGCCAAAACGTGACGCATCTGGCCCACGGGCCGTGAACTTGACAGCCTGGGTTAGATGCATAGACATTCACTGTTTAGTTTTCCCCCATATTATTGGCATTTTATTTGCATAATTATCTCAAATAAGAAAAAGAAGCAAAACTTATTGATATCAATAAGCACTGAGAATATAACCAATGTGTAATGAAGTCCAAAACAAATAAAAAACAAAGCCAATACAGAAACAAATAGCAAATATGTTATTTGGGGGGGTGTATATAAATACATCTTGTAATCTTAAAGAAGAGAGATGAAACCTTAAATATCCATTATTCTGTAAAAGCAATTTTAGAAATGGAGATACATTTAATTCTAAATTTTCATCCAAGCATATAAATTCACAAATTTTTACATGTACATATGTCCAGACTTTCTTTGGGGAGAAATATGTTCTTCTTCTTCTGGCCCTCTACTGGCAAAACTGTGTTCACACAAGATATTTATTATTAATTACCGGTTGTGTCCTCAATTAGCCTGATTAAGAGCGCATAAACCATAAATTAAACTCACTGACACAATATGTTGGAGTATACTGTAGTTGGCTGGTTTGTAATCCAATGTGTCAAATGAACACTGAACAAAAATTGGCTGTACTCATACTTAAGAAAGAGAACCATTTGAAGACATTTCTATGCTTTTGCTGTTCCATTTTGGTCTAAGGAGAACAGAAATAACCTGGAAATAAACAGATACCAACAAGAATACATCTTTTTTTTACTTTAAATTGTTGTAGAAAAGAAGGCATTTTGATAGGTGCAACTTAGGTAAAGAACAACTAAAAATGAACCTGCCAGCTATTAAGAGTTTTGTTTTTCTAGTCAAGAGAATAGACATTTTTGTAAAAGTGTCCTATATACCTGATTGAGAAAGAGGGACAAATATTGATATAGATTGAAATAAGATTTAGCACAATCACCCATAGCATTAAGATATTTTGTTAACCATGAGTTAAAAATCATACCGTACTAAATAAGCTACACTGGAATGGATTCTCACATAACACAAAGACAAAATCCCTTAACTGTAAATCATAGCGGTGGATCAATATAGCATAAGCCCAAATCAAGCAAATTATATTATGACTTAGTACAGCATGTGAACCTAGCCTATGGAGCTAGAAAACTCCTTGTCTCAAAAGACTAAGGCCAGGGGCCATTCAGCAAAGCTGGCTCAAAAAGAGATTTACAGGCAAAGCTTCTTACCAAGCACATAATCTGTAGAATGCATATCACAAGACATGATGATGGCCAATAACTTGGATGGCATTAAAGAAGGTACTGAATAAGTAGATGAAGGACAAGAATGTCAAGAGTTATTAGCCTTGAGACGCAACCTCTCAACTGAGGACATTGTTACTCCAAATATCAGTTTCAAAAGAAAGAAGAAGCACATGTCCCTTAGCTGAAATCCTGAAGTTTCCCGAAAAAAAAATTAAGTAAAGGATACAATTGAAGAGTTAGAAAAGAAACAAAATCACCAGCTAAATCAGTACAGCATTTGGTTTCCTACTGTGTACGTTTGCCATTTCAGCTGCTGTTTAACTGAGATGTTTCTGAAAGTACCATTCTCAAATAATTTACAGTAGGCTTGTAAATAGTCTTCAGGCTGAGTCAAGGAAGAAATACCTCCAAATCATAGTGCAAAACAATTTTTTACTTACTGGAAACAGATGGGGGAGAAAAAATGTACCTAAATATTTATTTTTGTTTCCTAGGTAAATAGGTCACTACCATAAATTAAAAATGGGCAATCAGTAAAAAATATTTGTCAATAACTTTTGTTAACTGATTTGCAAAGCTGGTGCCTGAACTTCTAGCTTGTAGACACTCTGTTTGGCATCGCAAAAAGTGAAGCCAACACAATACCTAAATAGGGGATTTAGAAATGGCTGCAATTCGGAACAATCTAGGTCCCCTTCAAGGAATTATGTTCAACTCTCTGAGTCCCGGAGAGGGGAGGGGACGGCAATATAATCATGAATAGTAATTTCCACCAGCCAAATAGTTTTGGCGTTGTTTACCTTTTCCAGAAATATGGCAAACCCATACATATACAAATTAAAATCAATAAAATCAACAAAAATTTGGAGGATTTTTGAAGGATCTCATGCAAGAACACTAAAACACTGTAAAATAAATTAAAATAATAAGAAATAACTTAAATAAATTTTGTTTAATGGTAATAAAAAAGTTGGGTTCCACAGGAAACATGAAGGTGCCATGCTGCCAACCCTCCAAAAAATCCTACCCAAATGATGTCATAACACCATCCCTGTTCCAAGGCTGGCAACTTTGAGACTTCCAGAATAATGGAAAAGAGCTTTGCTCTCAAGTTGCATATACTATCTTCACCCTCAAAGTCTGGTTAGAACTAGTTTTGTGGTGCTTGGTGATAGTGCTTAAAGTTCAATTATCATACTGATGACACAAGTACTGCAGTATGGAATAAAGTATTACTGTACTACATAGCTAAACAAATATGAGAAGAATATTTATACATTTCAAATGCTTCCGCCCATCTGAAGCATTAACACAAAGGTAATATTTTCCAGAAAGTAAGAATTTCTTTCACAAATACATTTATGGTATAAGGTGCAATGAGGTTATTGACAGCAGCCAAGTGAGAAAACAACCTGCTACAGGATTGCTTATGAAAGCAGCTTGTCTCAAATAAATAAGTAATAAGTAGGACAGACACAAAAGATCTGAGTTCACCCCTGATTAATTCAGGAATTGGACAATCTCTTTGATAGACACCTTTGTAAGCCAAGCAGTTAACCATTTATTATTTTGTACAAATGAGTCTAATTTCAAGTAGAAGATGCCACGTTTCAGATCAAAGGAATGGAAATGTATCTTTTTCAGCAATTTCTCAAGCAATTCCTGGCAATGATACCTGAAAAGAGTGAAAGATAAGATATTCCATCTATCTATGACCAAGTCAGAGCATTTCTTCATCTCTGTACACATGCCTACATCTATTTGCAAGGATCCAGTACTGGAGACGTCGATCAGGATCCAGTACTGGAGACGTTGATCCATTTAAGAAGTTCAGAAAGCACAGCACATACATTTCCAGAATGAAATCCCAAGTTAGCAGGTTCAATAACTTCAGAATAGCTCAATACCATAAGTTCCCCTTTCATGGACTGACAAACCCCTTTGTCCCACACTAAGTGCCCTCCTCTATTATAAGTGAGTGACCTAAGGAAACAAATTGATAGAAGGTGTCAAGATTGTTAAAACGAAGCTTGTTTTAACATTGTGTACAATTAGTGGATAATAATAACTTTATTGTCACTTAGCACCCAAAGACCAGGTCCAACACATATAACAATCCCCAAACACACCCCCACCCACCACAAATTCCCCGCCCCTAAACCACACAAACGACCAAGTAATGCTGTCCAACAGCTCACTGATGGTGGCCCTTTAGTTCACTGTTGAGTGCAATTATAGCTATTCTATATTCTATATAATTCTATAGGTGTTGCCGTTTCTGAAAGATTTTTCATTCAGGAATCAGATGTAGCCTTTTATGTTTCCATCAAAACGATCTCCTCCTACCATATACCATTGGCACATTTGCTGTGCTTTTGGGCTAAGCCGCTACAATTCTCTGGCGCAATGGAGGTTTTGCCACACTCCTTAAGAGTGCAAATCCTTAGAAATCCAACGCACGCAGAAATCTATTAGCTTGAAACTTTGGGGGCTGACAAAAGATTAGCTCTATGAGCAGCGATTAGTGAAACAGAAGCTGCAAGCAGCACTCTTGGGGATACGAAGAACAGGCCAATACCTTCCCCCCCCCCCAACTTCCTCGGGATCTTTCCCGGCACATCTGGCCGGATGTTTTTGAGACCAGGATACTGAACCAGATGTGCTAGTACCGAGCTAGTCCTGCAAGGTCGGTCTTATGTCTCAACCCCCCTCGGGAGCCTTCAGGTTCAACCCAAGTGAAGCCATCCGATTTGGAAAAGAAGGAAAAGCCGACAGCCCCACCCCTAACCCTGCGTGAGAAGGGAGAGGCGAAAGGGGATTCCGCCCGCCCGCTCAGTCCCAAAACCACCGGCTTTATTTCTCACCATAGACCCCGGGATCCGCTCGCCTTCCCATCGCAGAAACAGATCCCCGAGCACTCCGCGACCAACACTTCCTGATTCGGAATGGCAGAAGGCGGCAACAGTAGAGACATTGACGGCCACCTCCACTAATCACCTAACGAATGGAAAGGAGGAGGCGTGGCTTGAGAAAATCCAAACGCCAATCGTAGCCGCGCACCGTCAGAGCGTAACGCGGAAGGCCAATGGCATCCTCGCTCGACAAGCGCGTCAATGAAAGGGGGGCGGAGGGGAACCTTGAGAAGCCGGAGTGAGCGACAGGGACGTTGGCGAATCCAAATGGGAAGATAAAAGGTGAGGCGGAGCAATCCTGCCTAAGGCTCAATCGGTCACTCAATCATAATAAACTGGGTGAGAGGAGAGGGCTGGATCAGTCAGAATTTGAGCCAATTGCGATGGTCATAATTTCTTCTCGTACCAATCAGAGAGAAGGCGTTACTTTGGAAAACGATATAAAAGCCAAGCCGGCGAAGTTGGTGCAAGCTGTCATTGTTTGCGGAGGACTGGGGAATGACGTCAGCTTGTATGCTTTGGCACCTCTTGCTCATTTGGTAGGAATTCATTGGCGCTGGATTATTTGGCAGTGGCTCCTGTTATTGTTGTCCTATGGAGCGCGAAGGTAACGTCCTTTTTCAGAATGGCATTTTGCACTGCGGTATGATGTTACAATCATCACAAACTCAGATCCAGGCACCTTAAGAATTTATTCTCTGGGTCGTTTCTCCTAAGGACAACAATACAAAACCGGACATTGAAGGAAAACGGTAGAAAAAAGCATTTCATACCGTTTTCCTTCTCCCGATTCTTAGTTTGATTTCACCTCCGTGCAAATAAATATTCCTCGCTGCTTTGCGATTTAGTGTGTGCGACCTACCTAAAAGAACTACAAAGTTTGCGGAACCTTCGTGGAACAAAAGGCGACGTGAATAAAATAAAGCCTGAATATACAATTGCAGATTGGAAGAAGGTATTTTTTTGTTCCCGAAAGTGAGGAGGGTTAAAAAAAACCAAAAATAATCGACACATTTCCAACAAGTTGGAGGATCTTAGACAAAACAACAGCAACCAAACATAAGAAAGGATATATGAGAGGGAGATGGGTTGGTCATTGCTTTCTTCAGGATATTTTTTTAAATTCCAGGTTTTCATTGCAAATAATATCCAGATCTGAGCCTGTTTAGTTTTTATGTCTTATTTTCTATTTCATTTTTTGGAAGAAAATGTAATGAAAATATAAAATAGGAGCCATACAGTGATTATTCCAGTCAGGAAAAAATATTAAGGTGAGCTAAAACTGAAGAGAAAAAAGCTGCATGTAATAATAAAAATTCAATCCTTTAAGGTGTGAAATAAATACAGAGTTCATTGTTTCATTTTAACAAGTTTAAAAACATTTCAAAAACGCCAATAAATCACATATCATGAATCCACTAATTTGCTAGTCAACCAGATGCCTACAGTGACTAAATTTCACAGATTAAATTAAGGAAAGGCAACTAGTAGCCAAAAGCTTCACTGGACCTTTAGTGTCTTCTCCAGCTCTTGCACACCTGCATTTCCACCCTGTCTTTTTAGTGTGCCCCATGAACAGAACAAGGCTTTTATGCTGCTTCCAACCAGAGGGGCAACTTTTTTTCTTTCTTGAATGAGACTGAGTGCCTGGCAGACTCTCTCTCCCCAAAATGCAGTCCTGTAAAGCAGCCATCTGACAATGCTATATCCTGCACACTGGAAAAGGAGAGAACAACCCTCTTCTGAAGGAACCAGATCTCTTCCTCCTCTTTGCTGGTCATGTGGAGATGTGGAAGAAGTATCACTGCAAGAAGAACTGAGGCATGTTAAAGGAGGATTAGGTGGTGGAAATGAAGTAAATATCCTATATAAATATCAGAAGTGTTGCCTATAACTATTATATTTTTAAAGTATTTTTAGAAAAGTAATTTAAAATTCTCTGTATATTCTAATATCTTATTGTAGCATTTTGCATAATAGACACTAGATGGCAAAATTGGCATCTATAAAACACTATTTTACATTTGGAAAACTAATCCTCACTGTTTATACAATATATTCTGCACAGCATAAGAAGAGCACTTCTAGATCAGAACAATTTTTTTTTTTCACAAAACAATTTTAGACGGTAATATTCCTTGCTGGATCTTTACGGTTAAATATTGGCATTTCTGTGTTACACTAAAGGAACCAGTTCTTTTCAGTCACTGTCTTGAGGATAGGAGAGTAATGACATTATTCAGAAAGCTTAAATTGCCACTTATCATATCTACTTCCTCATCTTGGAATTAATGCCATATTGGTATACAGAAACCATTTATTAAAAATGACAGTTTGTAAATAGTTCTTCCCTTTCTGAACATATATTGGTTGAAATGTTTTGGTTTTGGACTGAAAGGTAAAAAGAGAGGCATAAGTGGGACACAACACCTGTTTCAAACCAACATTTTATAATTCTGGAATTCCACCATCTCTCTCCATCTTCAGATATTTAAAGGTATATACCCAAATGCATGTTCATAATCTGAATATTTGTGGGAGGAAATAAAGAAATGGGAGGTGTGATATATCTCACAAAATGACACTAAAATGATCTTCCCCAAACCTATGGCAATCAAATATTCTCACACTTCAAAAATTCGGATTTTTTTTTTCTGGGTCTTTCCCCCCCAGTTAACTTCATTAAGATAAGGGGGTATGGAAAGAAGGTAAAATATGGATTACTATCAAAAGTTGACACTATTATCTGTGGCAATGCTAGATAAAACCTGGGACACTGACTAAGTTCACAAAACATTTTTGGCTACTTAGTGCCACCCTCTGTTTTGCAAATACAGCTAGAGTGGGTAGTTTATGGTTCACAGGGTTATGCAAACCCAGGAATTGTTAACTCGAACCATGGTTGAGTTAACCATGATTTAGCAAATTGGGCAAACAATCTGTCTGTGTAAAGATCTTATAAAAGGACTATTGTCTACAAAAGACAAGTACAAATGCACTGCAGCAACCCACAACACCAGAAAAAGGAAACTAATCACTTATATAACATCTTCCAATAAAATGGATACCCATACAACTTTATCAAAAAGTGTCTGACTACTTAACCCACTACATCACAGATGTCAAATTCGATCGCGTCACAGGCCAGATCGTGATGTAATCGCGATGTTTTTTGCCTTTGTGGAGCCAGGGTGGGTGTGGCCTGTGCTTGACGTATCCGGCCCGCAGGCTGCCGGTTTGCCATACCTGCACTACAACATAAGCAACACAAACTATGGAAAGGATAACACTATCATACATCAAACAAGCCTCAAGCAAACAAGCAAACAGAAAATACTGTACCCTAATCAAGAAGCTATCAAGGAGAAAACCCCACCTCCACCAACACTATAGGGCAAGCTACTGAATATAAACGGAGCAAGCCTCACACCGCTAGCACTGATTATGTTATCTAGTTTGGTAATGAAATGTCTGCAAACAAACAGCTAAACTCAGAGAGCATCAAGGACTCCAAGTTCAATTCTGAACTATATATATTCTCTTCTATTGGAAATAAAATGTTTGTTCAGAAACATCTTGGGTTTAGGAAAAACAAAAAACAGGTGTTTGGAACTCATATGTTCAGTTGTCTGTTGTAATGGTATATGGGAATTATATCTTGAGAGATAGGGAGACAGGGAAGAGAAAGAACCACAAACTAGACAACAATCAGACTAGTGGCCACTTAGTCCACAAAAGGAACGGGTACACGGCAAATATCTCAGATATCTCAGGGACTGTCCCTAGGATGTTAGACTGTAAAGGTGAGTGGGGACAGAGATGCACTTTCAGATTTAAATGATTCTGTTATTGTAACTTTACAGTAAAGTTGATGTTACGGTTGTACATCTGGGTCTGTGTGTACCTTGTCTGGACTACCTAATGAGATTGACAATTATTAATTTACACGTAAATGAATATTTTTGAAAGGTAAGCCACACCGTCATTAAGGAAGCCACAACAGAAGTACCGGTACTTTCCATAGTCTGGAACCCTTGTTGTTTATTTAGGGCCTCAATCTATATAGGAAGCTTTTTAAATAGTTCCTCTCATTTTGTGGGGGGGAGGCAGTGGCCACCCTGGGTGGGCAGAGGAGACCCAGCCTGCAAATCCATTGTTCTCTTGCAGTTCTAACCGGTTACAATATGCTGTTCTACCAGGTTACCACACAGTGTAATATAGATGTGTGTTTTCTCTGTGTTTAACTGAGCCAATCTTTCTTCAACCTCATTTTCTGGGTTCACACCAGGGGTGAAATCCAGCAGGTTCTGACAGGTTCTGGAGAACCGATAGCAGAAATTTTGAGTAGTTTGGAGAACCGGCAAATGCCATCTCTGGAGGCACCTTCCCCCTGGGGGGAAGGATTTTGCAATATCCTTCCCCCCAGGAGTGGAGAGAGAATGGGGATTTTGCAGTATCCTTCCGCTGGAGTAGAGTGGGAGTGGGGTGGGAATCGAGAGTTTCATTTCATTTTCATTTTTTTTCATTTTATTAAATTTGTATACCGCCCTACTCCCGAAGGACTCAGGGCGGTGAACAGCCATAAAATAAAACATATAAAATACAAAATTTAAAAAAGAGATAAAACAGATTAAATAAATTTGGCTGACCATATTAAAACCCCAAATAATTTAAAACCGAATTTAAAATACCCATTTAAAAGAGGAGAAAGTTTAGGTCAGGCCAGCTTGTTGGAATAGGAACGTCTTAAGCATGCGACGGAAGGTACGCAGATCCGGAATCCTCCGTATCTCGGGGGGGAGCTCGTTCCAGATCGTAGGTGCCCCCACAGAGAAGGCTCTCCCCCTGGGGGCCGCCAGTTGACATTGTTTGGCCGATGGCACCCGGAGGAGCCCCTCTCTATGGGAGCGTACTGGTCGGTGGGAGGCTATTGGTGGTAGCAGGCGGTCTCGCAAATAGCCAGGTCCTAAGCCATGGAGCGCTCTAAAGGTGATAACCAAAACCTTGAAGCGCACTCGGAAGACCACCAGGAGCCAGTGCAGCTCGCGCAGGAGAGGTGTTACATGGGAGCGCCACGTTGCTCCCATCACCACCCGCGCGGCCGCACTCTGTGCCAGTTGGAGCCTCCGAGTGCTCCTCAAGGGGAGCCCCATGTAGAGAGCGTTACAATAGTCCAGACGGGAGGTGACGAGGGCATGAGTGACCGTGCGTAACGAGTCCCGATCCAGAAAGGGACGCAACTGGCAAATCAGGCGAACCTGATGAAAAATCCTCCCGGTCACGGCCGTCAAGTGCTCTTCTAAAGACAGCCGTGAATCCAGGAGGACACCCAAGTTGCGAGCCCTCTCCGTGGGGGCCAATGCTTCGCCCCCAATAGTCAGCGATGGCATCAGCTGACTATATCGGGACGTCGGAAACCACAGCCACTCGGTCTTGGATGGGTTGAGTCTGAGCCTGTTTCTCCCCATCCAGATCCGTACGGCCTCCAGGCACCGGGACATCACTTCAAGGGCATCGTTGGGGTGGTCTGGGGTGGAGATGTACAGCTGGGTGTCATCAGCATACTGATGGTACTCCACCCCGAAACCACGGATGATCTCGCCCAGCGGCTTCACATAAATGTTGAACAAAAGGGGCGAGAGGACCGATCTTTGTGGCACCCCACATATAAGGGGCCTCGGGGTCGACCTCTGCCCCCCTCTCAACACAGACTGCGACCGGTCGGAGAGAAAGGAGGAGAACCACCATAATACGGTGCCTCCCACCCCCAACCCTTCCAGCCGGTGCAGCATGATACCATGGTCGATGGTATCAAAAGCCGCTGAGAGATCTAATAGGACCAGGATAGAGGAACAACCTCTGTCCCGAGCCCTCCAGAGATCATCCACCAACACGACCAATGCCGTTTCCGTGCTGTACCCAGGCCTGAAACCCGACTGGAACGGATCTAGATACGTCGTTTCATCCAGGTACTGGGGAAACTGTCGTGCCACCACACTCTCAACAACCTTCGCCTCAAAGCGAAGGTTGGAGACTGGACGATAATTAGCCAATATTGCCGGGTCCAGGGCAGGCTTCTTGAGGAGAGGTCTCACCACCGCCTCTTTCAAGGCGGCGGGAAAGACACCCTCACTCAATGAAGCATTTATAATCCCCTGGAGCCAGCCTCGCGTCACCTCCCGGGAACCAGCACTAACCAGGAGGGGCACGGGTCCAACAAACATGTGGTCGCATTCAGTCTACCCAGAATCCTGTCCACGTCCTCAGGGGTCACAGAATCAAACTCATCCCAGATAACATTCTCAGGACCTGCCTCCGTCATCCCCGCTGGATCTACCCAGTCGGAGTCCAGATCTTCCCGAATCTGAATGATTTTGTCATACAGATACTGAACAAAATCCTCGGCTCTTCCCTCCAAGGGGTCCTCCCTCGCTTCCTGGTGGAGCAGGGAGCGGGTCACCCTAAACAGGGCGGCCGGGCGGTTATCTGATGACGCGATAAGAGCAGCAAGATAAGTACATTTCGCTGCTTTTATCGCCACTAGGTAATTCTTAATGTGAGATCTTACCAGTGTCTGGTCAAATTCAGTGCGACTGGCCCTCCAACTACTCTCTAGGCGTCTTTTCCGGCGCTTCATCTCCCTCAGCTCCTCAGTAAACAAAGGAGCCAGGTGAGATCAGCGCCGGGTCAGAGGCCGCAAAGGCACGACTCGATCCAGAGCTCCAGCGGCTGCCCTATCCCAGGCAGCCACTAAGTCTCCAGTCGAAGCGTGAGCCAGGACCTCCGGGATTGGCCCAAGCTCCGTCTGGAACCTATCAGGTTCCATCAGGTGCCTGGGGCGGTACCATCTTATCGGTTCCGCCTCCCTGCGGCGGGGTGCAGCGGTTCGAAGGTCAAGGCGAAGGAGAGAGTGATCCGACCATGACAAGGGCTCGATGACTATGTCCCCTATCTCGAGATCACTCAACCACTGTCCAGAGACAAAAATCAAGTCCAGTGTGTTTCCCCCCATGTGCGTAGGGCCATGAATTAGCTGGGTCAGATCCATAGACGTCATGGAAGTTTGCAGTATCCTTCTCTTGCCACGCCCACCAAGCTACGCCCAAAGAACCAGTAGTAAAAAAATTTGAATTTCACAACTGGTTCACACAATACGTTAGACTAAAATATGCAATTACTGCAGGTTCGAATCTCGCCAGGCTCAAGGTTGACTCAGCCTTCCATCCTTTCTAAGGTAGGTAAATTGAGGACCCAGTTGTGGGGGCAATAAGCTGACTTTGTATAAATATACAAAAGAATGAAGGCTATTGCTTAGCGCATTGTAAGCCGTCCTGAGTCTCCGGAGAAGGGCGGCATATAAATCAAATTAAAAAAAAATATATGGTTGACTGGATTAGCCCTCATTGTATTGTGTGAACCCAGTGGCAGAATTTTCATACAGAGAGCTAAATTTTCCTAGTTCATTTCCTGCAGATCCTAGTAATTCTGTTTTGCTTTAGCCATCCAGATTTTTCCGTCAAGATATAAAATTTCTCCTCTCTTCATTTCCTCTTTTAGGCTCCCAAAGAGAGAGAGAGAGAGAGAGAGAGATAGGACATACTCATTGTTATTTCCAATCCAACTGGAATGTTGAAAAAAAAATGATGTAAAGGAGGTTGGAATCGTTCATCAGCACATAGCTTTCCAAAATCTGAACAGAATGGAGCCAAATTTGGTGTGGAGGAAGAAAATGGGCACAATTAGGCTGCATGACTTGGAACATTGGTCACAGCTCTATTCTAAGACCCCACCCCCACCTCTTCCAGTCACATGATCCACAGCAGAACATATACATCTTGTCCCTTCTTTCCCATTGCATACAAGCACAAAGCTATATGGCCCCTGCTGATCAATGCACTAGCCAGAATTCCAGAAGCCAATCTATGTCTTTTTTCTCTACACATTCTTTAGGTAAGAAGAAGTAACAACAACCAAGAAAACACATGACAGCATCAATAAACTGTAGCCACTGATTCGTCATAGTTCTCACAAACCTACTATAAAACTAAGGAGAATGAGGGCTTGTAGAAAAAGTGGGTATGTGACTTGAACTTATGTAGATCTGGGCTGAAAAAATTCAGCCTGTAGGAAAGAAGGACAGAAAAATCTTAAACTTTGATGCCATCCTGTGGCCATCCATATATTTGCTGTCCAGATCTGGTAACCTCAGCTTAAGTCTCAGCAATTCTCACTTTGAAAAGACATGCGGTTATGAATGAATAGAAAAATTAAGAGTATTCATATTTAGTGAAGTAAAAGGGGAGTTAAAGTGTCAAGGGGATGATAGGAGTCCATAGATAGTTAGCTCAGTTTAGTATATGATTGTTAATTGTTATACCCTGTATTTTGTTCCGGGAAGTTTGGGAAGGAGGGTTGGGGGGGGTAAGGAAGGGAGGGGGGAGGGGGAAATATTTGTAAATTTTTTTGTAAAACTCTTTAATAAAAAAAGAAAAAGAAAGGACGTGCGGAAAGTTAGAACTATTACAAGTCTGCCTTATTGGCTTTGCATTCTTCCATTTACAGACAATGTCTTTGGAGGGACTTTCCATATACAGTCACTGACCTATGATTAAATAGTAGGAAAAATGGATCATAATTTCCCAACCCCCCAAGATAGCAAAATCTAGTAAATAAATATATTCCTCCTACAGGTGGCTGAATCAGAAGTCATACAATTACTGTTTGGCAAATAAAAATTAAAGACTATAGTAGAAATATGGGGATTTCTTGCGAAATTCAATAGATTGTCAATATTCTAAAATTAAAAGAAATAAAGTATCTAGTTGAAAGATTACATTCTATTTATTTCTTTAATAACATTTAAAAGTCATCCAACTCCATTACAACTCTGAGAGATGTTTAATATACAAAATTTAAATTAAAGCAATTCATACCGTCTATCATAGCTTTTTGTGAGTGTGAGGAAAGAGCTAAAGACATATTTGTAATTTTTGTCTCTATGGAACCTGGTTTTCTGATTATTCTGTATCCAAGTGCGCAGATGACTTTCTGCAATTGTGTTCTCTTTTAACAAGTTACAGCTCCCATCACATGCAGTTAATATAGTTTATTATGATAGATATGGTCCAAACCATCTAGAAGACCCCAGCATGGGGAAAGTGGGGTTAACATGGTTTCATCTATTATGTTAAACCAAGGTCTGTTTAACTCTGGTTTATCAAACAAACCATAATTCACTATGTTTATGCAACCCAGCAAAATGAGCAAACAAAAGAAATGACATTCTGGGTCAATGTTTTATATGCCCAATATTCTAATTAGATCTATGAAATTCACTAGATTATTTTAGGATAGTTTCTCTATCTCTCTCAGCCCAATTTTCCTCATTGGGCTATTGTAAAGAAGGAAAGCTACATGGGGTTTTTTGGAGGAAGAAGAAAATAAAATGCCATGAATGGTACTATATTAAATTATTAAGTTTCAGAATCCAATGGATCTTACTCATACAGATGCACACAATTCTTCTATGAGTCCAACTTTACAGGATGGGTAATGATTACACTTGCTTCTCAATGTCATTGTGATACCTCTTTCCAACCTTGCTAAAGACTGGTAATGCCCTTGCATCTCCACCTTAGGCATAATTGGAGCATACAGTCACTCATGTAGCTGTAATACACTGAATGGTTTTTATATAATACATCATTTTACTATTTGCAAAAAAGAAGAGAAGAAAAAAGAATTTATATGGATATTCATAACCCCTAGACTTGTTTGACCTTTTTCTGGCAGTTGTATAATAGACATGAGTTGTTAAAGCACACACCTTCTTTTAACTTTCTTTTAGAAACATGCCACGTCTTGTTTCCTACTTGCTTACACTGGAAACCTCTAAGATTAGGGGTGAGATAGCTTTACTAAAGGACACCTGGTCTACTGAGCTAGAGAAGCTTTAAAATCTCTGTATCAACCAAAATTCTGGATGGGTTGTTTGAATGGCACCATTTAAGACATAAGCATGAACTTATATTTTAAAAATAGAAACCACCATTATTAATAGTTTTATTACTGAGCTTCTCTGCTTGAACAACCCCCTCAACCCCCATGAGCTCAATCAAGAGGGTGAAACCGAGACCAAATGAGGTCCATTCAAAGCTGACCTATTTTCCATCCCGCTGCAACTTCTATGTAGGAGTAATCCTGTGCAATATGCATTGTAATGGCCAGAATGGCAGACTTTGGCCATACTTCTATTTATCAAATTTATATGCCATTCGTCTCATACTGTGAGGCAACATAAGTTTCCCTAAATAACACTGCACGTTTGAAAAGCAGCTAAAGTCCTGTAAATGAATGCTTTCTCACTTAACCACATTGACTTTTGAAAGACAAGAAGAGAACGGCTACGTAAAAACATCTTCAAACCTAACCTTTTTATAGAAATAATCTACTATAAATAGGTTAGGTTTGAAGATGTTTGTATGTGGCCATTCTCTTCTTGTCTTTGGAAAGTCAATGTGGTTAAGTGAGAAAGCGTTCATTTACAGGACTTTAGCTGCTTTTTAAACATGCAGTGTTGTTTAGGGAAACTTATGTTGACTATGAGATGAATGGCATATAAATTTGATAAATAAAAATATGGCCAAAGTCTGCCATTTTGGCCATTACAATGCATATTACACAGAATTACTCTTATAATCTATAAATTGCAGCAGGCAAAATGGGACAGCTAGGCTGCTAAATTGTAGGAAGTACACATAGATCATATAACCGCTTTCTGAAAGCACTGCACTGGCACAATTTAATGTGTTCATATGGTATTAATTTTTAAAACCCAAGTGGTTTAGAGCCATGCACAGGTGGGTTTCAGCAGGTTCTGACCAGTTCTGGAGAACTGGTACAGGAAATTTTGAGTTGTTCGGAGAACCGGTAAATACCACCTCTGACTGACCCCAGCCCCATCTATTCTCTGCCTCCTGAGTCATAGCTGATCGGGAGGAAATGGGGATTTTGCAGTAACCTTCCCCTGGAGTGGGGAGGGAATGGAGATTTTACAGTATCCTTCCCCTGCCATGCCCACCAAGCCACGCCCACAGAACCGGTAGTAAAAAATTTTGAAACCCATCACTGGAGCCATGCTATCCAAAAATCTTCCTGTTTAGTGGCCTATGAAGATTTTCAGGAGAGGCTCTTGTAATTCATTCATTAATTAATTAATTAGATATATACTATACCCTGACTTTTCATTAGGGCCTCAAGGCAGCATACATAGTGCTCCCACCTCTTGTCTCCACTAGCATCGACACCCCTGTAAAATAGGTTGAGCTGAGAGATAGTGACTAGCCCAAAGTCACCCAGAGTGAAGATGGATTAGAACCTGGGATTCATTGCTCTTAATCCAACACCTTAACCACTACAGAAAAAACTAGCCATGGGAAAAGTTGTTGAATGTATTCCCTTGGGAATTATCATTCATTCCCACTTGGTCTACCTTTAGAAGAACAACCCAAAACCCATCACTTTTGCCAGTATTGTTAATTAAAGAAGGTACTAAATTATAGGTATGCTTCTTACCTTTCCATTTTGAATTCTATTTTAGTCATTATTAGCTGCCTTGAATACTTACTTAAGCAGGATATAAATCTAATATATTCATCCTTGTAGGCTAATCCATTGTCATTCTTGGTTCTATCCTCTTTGAAACATTAAGAACTTGCTATGATGGGCCTGGGGGAATACTTCATACCATCCCTCTTCCTGGCCTTTTTTTTTATTATTGTCAGGAGCTTTCTGTTGTGAATATCATAAGCTCAACTCATTATACCCTCTCTTCCTATAACAACTGACTATCATGGTATTTCTTGAGCTACTTCTTTTTTCCGCTCTGTTACAATTTCAACTAAAGCCAATTCAATTTCACTTCAGATTCCAAAACCACATAGCTACATACTTCTTTCTCAAGGCCCTCGCCCAACCAGGCAATATTAGCACCATGTGGTCTTGTAATGGGAACTTGTGAATGCGGAAAATCAATATGAAAACTCAATGTAACTGCTTAAAATAGAGCATTTCAATCCTCTGTTATGAGAAACCATGTGTATTGGAAACCCATGAGGATTAGAAACAAGAAATGAAATTAAAATTTCATATTCAGTGAGTCTTCTTGTTTTCTTGATTTCAGCTGAACAGACTTTGCATAGTTTGGTAGACCAAATTCTAGTGAAATTTCTGAGATGATGTTACTGTGCAAATAATGTAAATTATGCAAAAAATATCATTTGCATTGGCCACAATGATTTTTTTAATTTCCTGGATTTCGTTATTTCATTCATCTGCTGAAATATGTTTTCACAGTACATAATTTATGTTGTTATTGCAGCAATAGAACAATAACCAGATCCTATGCCTTTTTACCGTTAAGAGAGACTATACACAGGAGAAGAATATAATAAAATGGTATCAACATTATACAATAGTGTTCCTCTATTGTGAAGATAAACTTTCCACAGGATTTACAAGAAACACACATAATTTAGAACTAGTGATGCAAATATAACATCGAAAAAATACCATGTGACACGAATTATGGTGTGGATGTACACTACTGTTGCAGCTGAGAGCAGTTCTAACAGGTTAAGCAGTTTCTTGGAACATTTATTTATTTGATTGACTGAAGTCCTGCTTTTCTATTCATTTAAGACCTCAAGGTGGCTAGCAAAACCTGAAATACCAAATAGAGGATAAAATGGGATATATATGTAATTTTCAGAACATGTGGTAGAAATGCACATTAAATGACAGCTAAGGAGGATTTCAGCCACAAAGCATTTTATTTTCTAAGAATGCTGGTAGAGTCAAGAGGCATTGCTGGAAATACAGGCAAGTCTCTTCAGGCTGATGCTTTTCTTTGAAGCATGCTGGCTTCCCATTAACTTTTAATTTTTAAAAAATAAATTAGGTAGGCAAGGTATTTATGTGTACAGTAAGGAACTTGTTAGGGAGGGCACAGTCTCCCCCAAATACCACACAGGGAACTGACAATTAAGGATGCTACTACAACAGCAGATATCTGTGCTGTAAATTTTGAGATCGTACAAAGAAGAGTGCTGGTTGACCTGTGCTTCTCAGGTGCTCAGTGTTCACACCCTGTTCCCACTGTGCAGAAAAGATACCATCCCTTTCCCGAGAGAGCAGGCAGAGGGCCAGGCAGGTCTGCTGGGCCCATCCCACTAGCCACAATCTGGAGGCGTGGTGCAAGGATGTCAACTTCCTCTTAGCATTTCAGAACCTTCAGCTCCAACATTGCCACCGTTCCCTCTTCTGAAGCAGAGGGATGAGTCGCTGTAAAGAATACCTAAAGGGCTTTCTAGCCCAGGTGGAAGCTAAGGCCGGGCAGGAGAAAGGGCAGCTGGCTGAGGAATTCCAGGTGAGTGAGATCTATTTCTCTGGTAATGAAGAGCCGGGCCTCAGGGAAGCTGTGAAGTAACTTCACTCTACCCTGTGCTTTCCCTGTCAGTACCTATTTCCCTCTTTTTTTTTTTCTACAGCCAAAGGTTTGTCTTTGCTAGGAGTGAAGCAGGAGCAAAGCTATTTGTTGGGTTTTGTCTCTCTTTCTCCCAGTTTTCTAGTGCTTTGATTAGGTACTCAGCAAACAGAAATTCAACAGCTGTTCCTGGCTCTGTGTTTCTGTTCCAAGAACAGAAACACATGTTGGGTTTTTGCCTGACCTACATAATGTATGTGTGCCTTTTTTTCCCATACATAGGAAAGAAAACGGGATGGTGGTGGGTGCACAACTGACCTGGTAAATGCTTCTGTGGAATTGGCCTGCTGAAAAATGTCTTTTTGCTTATGTATCAGTGCATACTTTATCGTATTGAAGAGCTGATGTGCTCTTGTATGAACCTAGCCTGATGTCTATCTTGCGAAGACTGTCAGGTCCTTTTGCCAAAGCTAAGGGAAAAGCGAAGATGATCCCTCTACAGTTGGTTAATAATTATTCTTGAGGTTAAGTGGCCAGGTGATGAATGCCAAGAGAGAAGGCCGGTCTATTCTAGCTGTTGGAGAGAGCCAATATATGTGTTTCACTGTTTAGCAACTGGGCTATGTTTGCCCATATCTCTCTTTTAACCACTGTAAAGTAACCAGGCTAAGAAAGGGTACTGTATCAAGGAGAGCAGTTACTAAGAGGGTTTTTATTAAATGGCATTAGTAGAAAGCAATGTCTCATTTGCCGTCAAAGTAAACCAACAAGCAGATGTGGCAGGAATTTCTCTTAAATTACAATGTATTTAGTATTATGAGGAAGGGATGGGCCTACGCTAGAGCAGTGTTTCTTAAACATTTTGCTCCAGGACCCGAAAAGAGCTTTTCTTTGTATGGGTTACCTTTATTAATATCTACTGTATTAAAAATGAAAGTCAATGCATTTGTAGAATATTTATTGAATTATGTAAAAATAATGATATTAAGTCCATTGGATACTAACACATAAATAAATGTCAGTTAATACATTTCTTGAAAAACCCTATACTCTTTTAAATAAAAAAATAATCAGAAGAGCGGCATTGTTTTAAATATTTGCAAATCTCTTCAACATAAGGTAAATAAGTTTTGATTTTGTGGACCCCTGAAAGGATCTTGAGGAATCCCCAGTAGTTCTCGGATAGTGGTGGGTTGCTACCGGTTCGCCTCAGATTGGGCGAACCAGTAGCAGTGGCGGCGGGAGGCTCCACCCACCTGCACAGATGCTTCTGCACATGCCCAGAAGTGTTGCGCAAGCATGCAAGCACCCACGAACAAACCGGTAGCGACGGCTTTTGAAACCCACTACTGTTCTCGGACCACACTTTAAGAAATACTACTCTAGAGTGAAATATATATGAGCATATAAGCTGTGAACCAAGATATTTGTAGTTCATTTATTCATTCATTTTAGTTCAATCATATCTGCCATAAATTCTGTAGAACGCAAGCCATCTTTCTATTCCTCCCTGCCCTTTGCAAGATAATACTGAATTATAATGTATTGCTTTGATTCCTGCTTTGTCAAAAAACTTTACAGATGCAGACTGTGCTACTATCCTGAAGCCCATTTGACTCGTAAACCTTTTGCAAATAATCTTAAGGTCTGGCAAAAGTACTAATGCTACAATAGAAGTTGCCAGCCAGTTTGTAGAAGAACAAATTTATGAGGTGTTTGATACAAAGTTCTGTCATTTTAAAGTTGGAAGACTGATTTAACTCCATACTGCAGGCTTAGGCACTAAGAAGGGGGTGCTAGAAGCCAGCAATTTTAGATTTGTTCTCAGCCACTGACACACTTACTTTGGACATTATGGTTGGAACTTCTTCCTCTCTAGATGTTGTATGTAACCACTTACTTTAAAATGTAGTAATGGTGCCCTGCTGCACTGTTGAGTTGTATTTCTGCTTCAAATTCCTATCCAAAGAATACCAATAATTCCCAATTTCAAAAAATGAGAAAGGAATGATTCAGAGGGAGGGGCTGTGGAATCATATTTGTGTGGTGTCCTTGGTGCTCTCTGAGCTTGGTTGTTTTCCCACAGACACTTCATTACCAAACTAGGTAACATCATCAGTGCTACCTAATTGATGCTACCTAGTTTGGTAATGAAACGTCTGCAAGAAAACAACGGAGCTCAGTGGGCATCAAGGACCCCACAATTCAACCCTGAGCTACAAATATTCTCTTCCATTAGGGTCATATTTATGGAAGTTTAGAAGGGGTGCGCTGGATTGTATCGCCTCTCTCTGCAATTCCCCCACCTCTCAAAAAATAGAATGCTTTCTTTAGAATTGTGAGGGGCAATTTGTTAGAAATCAATAGCTGTGCAAAATGAACAGTAGATTATACGCTATAAATCTGAATACAGATTTTTCTTTGAGGCTAAGTTTCTGGCACACAAAGCCAGCAGGACTTTTCCATGCTCAGCTAGACAACTGAAATTATGAATCCTTCTAAGCCCTCCAGCATCCCAATTGGCTACTGCACATCATGTGCCAAGATATGCTGCGATTGGTCACTTTATGGGTGAACTGACTAGAAAGACGCATTAGATTGCTTAGCTCACTTAGAAAGGTGGGAAAATACAGCCAGCTACATTTGACCATAAAGGGCCACATGCAGGAACCCTCTATATTTTATGAGTCATATTTTGGTCCTTGCAGTGCCAACTACATTTTAAGAAGTAGTGACAGTTTTCCATTCTGTGTAAGACATCCTTACTGATCCATCTTGCAAATTCAAAATACCCTTTATAGACTGAGAATTTAATACCCATTCTGATTGCCAGCCCTATGACGAGTTGATAATGTTATATTTCCACATGCCTCAAAGACTCGTCGGTCTTGAACTGAGTTAAAAAAAAAAAAAAAGCTACTATAAAGGGTTCATAAAGAATGCCCTAACTGATAACATGGATACATTCCATTTAAATTCAGGTTTAAGATGTCATTCAACCTGTTTGGTCAGCAGCCACACAACATGTACCCGATTTTTAAAAATTTAAATCATTTGGGAAAGGGTTGCTTTGCATAATGTAATCACACCCTGCTAGGAAGCAGATGGAACAGAGGTGCTTCAGATTCAATGGGCTTATTTTGCATCTGTATTGTACATAACATTTAGGAACGCTCAGCTCCTCCTAACTTCTTCCTATAAATACACTGACTACCATTTCAGTAGTCACTATTGAAAGAAGAATTAGTTTTAAAAATGACTATTCCCACTTAATGTATAATTTTAGGATTGTAGAACTGGAGAAGGTGCAGAAAAGAGCAACTAGAATTATGAAAGGGCTAGAGTAGCATTTCAAAGAGGACAGATTGAAGGATCTTGGAAAAGGTAGGTAAAGAGAAATGCACTAAATCTAAAGTGATACAGCATGAAATTATACAGGAAGGGAAAAGTAGTATTCCTTTTCCCCTCCCCCATATTCCCTGGTCCATTCCCACTTAATAATAACAAATAATGGAAAATTCAGGACGTGCTTCTTTCTTTGCTGGCTCAGGATTCTGGGAGTTGTAGTCAAATGCATCCTTAAGGTACCATGTTGGGGAAGGATAGATTGTGCAAACCTAGTTCACATACTAGAAATTTTGACTTCAAGCCTGCTGATTTAAACAGAAAAAGGAAATGGAAATATTTCCCTACTGGCTTTCATATACACACACACACACATAAACTAGATAGTGAAATAGAAATATGCCTGTGTGCACATTTCTATTTCACTTTTAGCTTAGAGGCAGAGGAAGCAGAGACTCTATGTATTGAAATTTTATTTTTATTTATTGATTAGTTTTTTATCTCACTTTCATTATTACTCTGTAAATAACTCAAGGCAGCAAACATACTTAATTTTCCTCCTCCTCCTATTTTCTCCATAACCACCGTTCTGTGAGATGAGAGAAAGTGACTGGCCCAAAGTCATCTAGCAGGCTTTTTGTGCTTAAGAGGCAAGATTAGAACTGACAGTCGCCTGGTTTCTAAACCAGCACCTTAACCACTACATCAAACTGGCATAATAGGGCAGAAAAGTCCTTGCCTTTGAACTAATATTCCACAGAAAATATAATCAGTGTTTGGATTATATGTTGTTATATGTTTGAGTTATATGTTTGGGTTATCTGTAAACTAAGAACACAGCAATATATAGCTTTAACAAATAAGCAAATAAAGACATGCTTTGATATACGGTTCCTTTTTAAGTCCAGGTTCCTCCACCCTGCATATAGTCAGTTAGGCTTCCTACTCCACCAAGAGACTGAAATTGATATCAAGGCAGCCCAGTTTCCCTGCTAGCTACTGAGATCTCTACAAGCTGCAGCATGTTTGAGCCTCCACTGCCTGGCCACATGAGACTACTCACAATGACTGTTCTCTTTTTTTTTTTAGTTTTTTTTTTATTATTAAAAAGTTTTACAAAGAAAAATTCCCCCCCCCAATATTCCCCCCACCCTTTTTCCCTCCCCACCACCCCCGCACTCCTTCCCCCCTTCCCATCCCACCCTCCCCTCCCCCAGACTTCCCAGAGCAAAATTCAGGGTATTTCAATTAACAATCATAAACTAAATTAACCTAACTATTCTTAAACTACCAAATCCCCCCCCTGAAACCTTAACTCCACTATAGATAACGTAATACTTCTAAAGTTTAACATTCATTCATAAACTATTTGATATTTTCTTGTCTGATACTTATTTTGAATATAATCAATCCATCTTCTCCATTCCGATATATATCTTTCTTGTGTATAGTCGTTCAAGTACGCTGAAATTTTCACCATTTCCGCTAAATTCGCTACTTTCAATGTCCATTCTTCAATAGTAGGCAAAGAGTCCTTCTTCCAGTATTGCGCTACCAACAGGCTAGCTGCTGATGACTGTTCTCCAAGACATTCACTCTTCCTCATTGTTATATAACCCAATTCTCTTCCTGAAGACTTTCCAAAGAGCCCTTAGAATACATATGAACCTTTTCAAACACTGGTCATGTTGTCCTGTGAATGGCCAGTAAAAGCCCAGAAAATGAGAGAACTGGAGCCAATTTCTAAAAGGATTCATCAAGTGTTTAAATCTGGCTTTCACCAACTTTCAGGTTGAGTTTGAAAGGAGTATTAGTCCAAGATGTCTGGAAGGCACAGAGCTTGGAAAAATTAGTTCAAATGATGTCTGCAATGTCCCCTTTTGTTTTTATTAATTTTAAAGCTTGCCCATTTCCATAAAACTCTGGGTAGCTTAGACCACTAAAAAAATAATAAAGGAATAAAAACCATGAACCATCTGTGTCTCTTTGCACCAAAGAGATGCACAGTTGGCTTCCATAGAGGTTATAAACAAGGAATGGTTGATTTCTAAAATGGGGTTCAAACTTGCCTAAGAAAAAGATTCTTATTTACCTTGAAGAAATATGCTACTTTTGAATAGATTTACTTCCAGGGTAAATATTTTTGTTCCAGATCAGAGACTAATTTACTACCAGATATTAGCACACTGAGTTCCAGGTATATTTATTTTTATCCAAAATTGACGAGGAAACAGCCTTTCAATACACAGACAGTACTTACTATTTTATTATTACAAAGGCAGATCAACAGAGTAGAAATGAGACAACAACAGTATTTACAATCATTCCTGTTTCTCTTTTTTTAAAAAAAGTCCCTCTTGGAAAGGAAAGAATATACTAAATCTTCCAGTTATCGGGTTTTGCAGGATTTAATCAACAGAGGCCTTTTTCTTAGAAAATTTCTGCTCTTGCACCAGAGGTGGGTTTCAGCAGGTTCTGGCCAGTTCTGGAGAACCAGTAGCAGAAATTTTGAGTAGTTCGGAGAACCGGTAGTAAAAATTCTGACTGGCCCCGCCCCCATCTATTCTCTGCCTCCCAAGTGCCAGATGATCCGGAGGAAATGGGGATTTTGCAGTAATCTTCCCCTGGAGTGGGATGGGAATGGAGATTTTACAGTACCCTTCCTCTGCCATGACCACCAAGCCACGCCAATCAAGCCATGCCATGCCCACCAAGCCACGCCCACAGAACCGATAGTAAAAAAAATTGAAACCCACCACTGTTTTGCACATAACCATGGCATAAACAGACCAGAGCAACAGCTTTTTCTGCCCTGTCTTTATCTCAACCACAACGAACGCATTAATTGTCATCATTGACAGTTCCAGCATAGAAAGTAAGATTTTTCTTCTTAATCTGTCCAAAGGGACCTTGATGTCTATCAAATCTGTTCAGCTTTGTCATCTTGGTGGAAATCCACTCTAACTGGGAATAAAGACAAGAAATGGCATGTAGATATCGTTTTCTTCGGATTCAAGAATAGTTGAGGAGCAACCTAACACAGGGAAAGGCTTTGGTGTGAAATCTAAAATGTTTGCTGGAAAAGTATATATTCATATCAAATAGGCTTTCATGGGCAACAAGAGTCAGACTGGCCTAGTGGTAAAAGTGTTGGACTAGAAAATAGGAGATTGTAAATTCTAATCTTACCAGAGGCACAGAAACCAGCTGGATGACTTTGGGCTAGTCCTTATAATTCAGCCCAGTCCACTTTTCAGGGCTGTTGTTGTGGGGAAAGTACAAAGAGAAGTACATTGCCTTGAATTGTAACCCACCCCACTCAAAAAAAAAAAAAAAAAAGCAGGATACAAATTTAATAAATAAGAGCAGAAAAGAAAATTGGGCAGGGCTTTAAAGACAAGGAAAGTTCATAGGAATAAAATATGAAAGGGAATGGACAAATCAGTAAAAAGTGTTGGATATGGAAGCATCCCAGGTGGTCCTGAAGATGGGATAGTTTTGACAGAAGGCTGACAGATATTGATAAAATTGTAATTCTAATCTCTCTGTGTCCAGAAACGGTTTTGTACAGGAGGAATAACTAAACGTATTCTGCCAAGAAGCACCATCCAGATACAGGTGAAAGAAAAGGACATTCTGACAGATCTGTTTATCAGTATTTGCTGTCTCTCTATCCAGACCAAGATATAGGATATAAATAAAAGTCATGGATTGTTTTCCCTCACCTGCCATTGCTCAGCCCTGATTGGGCAAAGAGAGAAACAGAGGCCACACAGGAATCTCATATGATATCTTAGAGGCACATCCAGGCTACTCAGCACAGGGTTCCACTATGATATCATCTGTTGATTAAGCTAAAACAATAATCAACACCTGGGAACTGGAGCTGAATTCAAAATATCATAGAAAAAACACCCAGGTACAAACAATGTGTGTATTTAGGGAAGGAAATACAAAAGCAAAGGAAAAAAATATAAACAACAGTTCACTCATGTAATTCGAATTTTCACTTTCGTAGCACATTCTGCAAACAATGCAGGCCCATGAATTAAATGTTCATTGCCTAATAATGCCTTTCCTCATGCTTTAAGTGGGCAGCCTGCATTTTATAGAAGGCTTTTCACACTGTTTTTGTGGAACCTCAAGCACAATCAGTTGTTTATTGCTAGAACTTTGCTACTTGATCAGGGCTTTGGGGAACTTTGTTTTAACTAACAGGTTCTGCCGACTGAAATTATTTGAAAACTCCTTTTCAAGAGCACAATCCTAACTTCCAGTTCTGCTACCTGGAGGACTTTGTACCCATTGTATAGAAAACTACGCAGTTTCTCTAAAACCCCATTTTAAGCCCATAACCCCATTCTGTCCTGAGGTTGGTTTATGCATTTTCTCCTTTACTGATTTCAATGTGGAGAGGTAGATAGACAAAACAAAATAAATAAAAATCATTGGGTGAAAACTGCTAAAACGCTATCCCCTGCTACCTCCTGCTTAACCCACTTAGATTCCTTTTAACAGTGCTATACAAGGAGGAAGGCTGCGCTAAAATCATAGGAAAGGTGTTGCAATATTTTCAGGATCAGACTCAATAATTAAGATAAGAATTATATATTCAAATAAAGCTCTGTTTAATCACAGATGGCATTCTATATTCACTGAATATTTACAGATAGAAGCAAGGTAAAAGTGGTGATCAGTTTCTTATATACACAATGGGTGGAGCTATAAGTACAAGTGATGAGTCATGAATACATTATAAGTCAGAGAGTCAGTTAACCCTTGATATTCCTTATATACATTATTTACATAGTAGGGAAAGAGGCATTTATATCTAACAAATCCCCCTCTAAATGCCGATTGGTTGTATGACACCAATTACATTCTTGTTCAGGATTATACATTACATGCAGTTTGGAAGTTAGATATTTATGTTGTTTACCGGGCAAAGGCTTTGTTAATATATCAGCTATTTGTTCTGAAGTATCACAGTGCACAGCTTTTATAAATCCATCGTGAGACAGTTGTCTCACATGTTTAAACTTTATATCTATGTGTCTAGATCTCTGCCCAATAGCATCAGATCTAGAGATTTCAATAGCTGCTTTGTTGTCTTCATTCATGATGAAAGGTAAAGCGGGTTTCTTCCAAATTTCAGAGATCAAGTCATTAAACCATACAAGGTTATTTGCAGCTTTAGACAAACAAATGTATTCTGCTTCAGTCGTTGAGGTAGCTACTAGTTCTTGTTTGCCGGTGTACCAATAAATTGGACAGTTATTTAGAAAGAAAATGTATCCTGATGTACTTTTTCTGCAAGATGTATCTCCTGCCCAATCCGCATCTGCATAACATACAAGTCTCGGTTCCTTGTTACAATTTGGTTCTAATACAAGACAAAAATCTATTGTGCCTTTTAAATACTTTAAAATTCTTTTGATAGCTTCCCAATGATATATTGTTGGTTTACTGACATACCTAGATAATAAATTGAGTGGTAAAGCAATATCTGGTCTAGTCCAATTAGATATATAAAGGAGTGAACCTATAATTGACCTATAAAACGTGTTATCTTTGAATTCCAAAGATGGTTCATTAGTATTTCTAAGAAAGTCAGTTTGCATAGGTGTATCACAAGGTTTAGCGTCCATCAAATTACATTTGTTCAAGAGTTCTAAAATCTTATCCTTTTGTGTGAGCTGGAAACCCTTCTTTGTTTTACTGATCTGTACACCAAGATATTTGTTTACTTTACCTAATGATTTTAGTGAGAAATGTTCATTTAATTTGTTTACAAACATTTCTCTTTTTTCTTTGTGTTTACCAATGTACAATATATCATCTACGTAAATTAACACAAATTCAATACAATCATTACTCCTTTTGATAAAGAAACAGTTATCAGCAGAGGTTGCATTAAAACCCATGGTATTGAGTACTTTCACTAAACAATCATACCATCTTTTACCGGATTGTTTTAATCCATATAAGCTTTTGTTTAACAACCAAGTCTCATTCCTATTAGTGTATTGACTATGAGGGGCCCTTACATATATTTCCTTATCTAATTTTGCGTGTAAGTACGCAGTTTGTATATCGTATTGGAATACATCAAGGTTGAGTGCTGATGCTACCACTAAAGCTGTTTTGACACTCTCGGTCCTTACAGTAGGGGAATAAGTGTCTGTATAGTCCTCTGGATATTTTTGTGCGTAGCCTTGAGCAACTAATCTAGCTTTATATAATGAATTGCCTCCTTCCAAATTTTTAATTTTATATATCCACCTGGTGCCAATAATGGTTTTATCTTTAGGAGCAGTTATGGGTGTAAACACATTTAATCCTTGCAAACTTTCCATTTCTTTTTTCATAGCAAGCTCCCATTTTTCTTTTTCTTCCTGGGGAAGTTTTAGAACTTCTTCATATGTATTGGGAGTTGTTTGTTCGTTATTCGTGTTCATTATGTAATCCTTATATTTGTTTGGCATTTTATTTCTGTTGCTTCTAAAAGTTCTCTCTGGTTTACTATTGTTGTCATGCATATATCTTGCTTCCTTTTTTGTTAATGTATCAATTTTTATTTTGTGTTGGCTATTCGTCCATGTTTTTGTTTTGTTCTTATGTTTGTTAGTATTTTGTATGTTTACAGTTCTTTCTTTATGGTGTTTTGTTTCTAGGTGTTTGTTTGGGAATATTTCATTAAGGTGTAATTTAGACCAGTTGGCCTGTTCATGGAACACGGCTGATCTGGAAACTATAAACTTATTATTACTATCAATGAACCTATATCCTTTTGTGCCAGTTTCATATCCCATAAATTTAAGCCTTCTGGACACATTTTCTCCCTTCCTTCTCAATTGTTTAGGTATGTGTACATCTGCGGTGACCCCAAAGATATGCATGTGTGCCAATTTTGGTTTTCTATTATACATCACCTCGTATGGTGTTTTATTTATGATGCTGGACCATGTCCTGTTTTGTGTATAATTTGAATAGTGTAGGGCTTCTGACCAAAAATGTTTGCCTAAACCAGCATCCTCTAATGTACATCTAATCATGGTTTGTAATGTGGAATTCTTCCTTTCTGCAATTCCGTTCTGGAATGCTGAAAATGGACTGGAAGTGTAATGTAGCATTCCTCTATCCTTTAACCATTGAGAGAATTCTTGAGACATGAATTCACATCCTCTATCTGTCATGATCTGTTTTATTTTAATATTGTGTTGTGTCTCTATGCGTTTATAAAATTCCTTAAATTTTTGAAAGGTCTCATCTTTGTGTTTTAATGTGTAAACAAAACCATAGCGGCTATAATCATCCACTATTGTTAAAAAATAACGTTTCTTATATGTGATTGATGGGGTAAGCGGTCCTACTAGATCCATGTGTACTAAGTCAAAAACTTTATTGGTTGTTCTAGTAGATTTTTTTGGTTTGGAACTAGTTTTCAGCTTTGTAGATTTACATACTGAGCATTCTAAATAGTTTTCACAATTTTTTATTTTGATACCTTCTGCGTGTTCAGTCATTTTTTGTACTACAGGAAAACTGGCATGTCCTAACTTTCTGTGCAATATATGAGCACATTCATCATGAATAGGCTTTCCTATCTTTGGTTTTTTTAAATTATGTGTATCATTATGATCATGGGTTATTTTACAATCATCATTGTCACTATTGCTGACATTTTCATCATCAGTTTCTATACATTCTTCAACATTTGAATCAACATTATGTAACCATTCTTCCTTTGCTATGAAGTAAGGTAGTCCCCCTTTAATCATTACAGTACCTATGTTGCATTTATTTTTCTCAAGGATTGCTTCTCCCTTTGAGAAAGTAATATTAATGTTAGATTCTCTGCTAAGTTTTAAAGCACTCAATATATTATGTGGTATTTTGGGTACTAGCAATACCCCCTCTATTTCTCCTAAACCAGGTAAAGTTACATTTCCTTTGCCTAATACTTGAACCTTTCCTTGGTTAGCTACTTTTATTATAAACTTATCTTCTGTGAAAGAAGACAATATACTTTTATTATTGGTGGTGTGATTTGTGGCCCCAGAATCTATAAGCCAATTATTGTTATCATTTCGCATTGTTTTTGTATTGTCATGTTTATTTAATCCATTTAGTGAACCAGATTTTCTATCTCTTGAATTTTCTCTGCCCCCTCTATTTTCTCTGTGGTTTGGTGGGCTTCTATATCTGTGTCTGTCTATAGAAGATTGCCTATAATTATATCTGTTTGTGTATTCTGGTCTACGCCTTTCTCTTGAAAATCTGGGACAATCTCTTCTATTGTGTTCTCTGGATCCACAATTATGACATCTATATGATTCATTATGTCTGTCTTGGAAAGCTACTTTCCTGAGAGTTCTATGTTCCGTATGATTATTAGAGCGACTTTTTCTGTAGTTATCCTCAGTTATCAATTTATTGGATAGATTTTCTATTGATAGATATCCTAGGTTAATGGTATCTAAATGTGACATAAAATTGTCCCATGATGAATCAAGTGAATTGATAATAACACTTTTCATTGTTTGGTCAGAGATTACTTCCCCTCTTAACTGCAGTTCAGCTCTTACTCTGTTCAAATATATTAAATGTTCACTTATAGAAACCCCTGGTTTTACTCTGGATGAAAAGAAATCTTTAGACATCCTTGTTGTAGTGGCTACACTGTTGCTGTGAAACAAATTAAACATATATTGAATGATTTCTGAGACAGTCAAATTTGATTTGATGCTATAATACATTGCAGGAGATATACTAGCTATTATTATAAAAAAGGCTCTATGGTGTAGATTATCTATCTTTAAAGCCCAAGGTCTTCTTGGGGGATTGGTAATGAAAAATAGCAGATTCTCTTTCATGAAAATAACCTGAAGCTGTTGATACCATTCTTGCAGGTTATTTCCATCCACCTTCAATTTTGGAAAATCGCTGGGCAAGTTCCCTGTATTGTTTTGACCGTTACTCACAACTTGAGGCAGTCCGTGATCTTGTAAATGTCTAAAGTTGCAGAAAGGTGTGGGGATGTCAGCAACAAGTCTGTGTGGCTCTTCCAGAAATTCAAATCTTCCCGGGCTGTCTTCGAGTTTTCGCGCATGCGCAGTTCTCATTTTGCTCGTGGCTTCGTCGTAGAAGGTTCTCTCCATCGCCGCCCGATCGTTCGGCTCTTCCTCAGACGATTCGTTCTCAGGCTCAGTCTTTGGTGTTTTGCTTGCAGCGATCGTTTCTCTCTTTCTCTCCCGGATAATGTCGCTTGCTTCAGATTTCGGAGTGGGGTAGAATCGGCAAGGTTCTCTGGGCTCGGGCGTCGCTGTCCTCGAGTTCTGGGTAGTGTCAGGCAGTCTTCGATTTGCTGGTTTGCTTGCTTGCTTCTCCGGTGATTTTCTGGATATTTTTAATTTCGGTCCAAATGCAGCAAACAGCGTTTTCATGGCAGACTCTATTTGTAAATTTATTGAGTCTTCTTCATTTTCCGTCTCTGATTCTTCAGAGGTGTGTGATTTTTCTTTCTCATTTTTCATGTCGTGCAGAGTTTTTCGCGCCAGACATTTTGAATCTGGCTTTCTGATTGGCTCAGCTTCATCCATTATGGGAGTCAGTTGCAATGAAGATGGCCGCCATTCAAAATTTCGCGCGGGACCGCTGTTCTCCCTCTTCGTTGTATTTTTGTCTACAAATTCAGCACTTACTGTTTTTGGGTCTTTAGTCTTTTTATTGGTGATGTGTTTTTCTTTCGCTGCTCCGTTGTTCTTTATTACATCTTGGAGTTTCGCGATGAGATTTTCATCACTCTTTTGACTTTTCAATATCTTTAATATTTCTGACCTGAGTTCGTTGTTTTCTACTTCGCTTTGTTCATCATCTTCATTTATTATTTCTTCATCTTCTGTAGTATATTCTTCAGGTTCATTTGAAATAGCGTTTGTGGATTCATCTATTATTTCTGAATCTTCTTCCATCTCTTTACTGTATGCTCTGGTGTTGGGTCTATCTCTTTTTGGCATTATTGAGTCCTTATTGAGTCTATCAAACCATCCTCTACTACCAGATTGTTGCAATATTTTCAGGATCAGACTCAATAATTAAGATAAGAATTATATATTCAAATAAAGCTCTGTTTAATCACAGATGGCATTCTATATTCACTGAATATTTACAGATAGAAGCAAGGTAAAAGTGGTGATCAGTTTCTTATATACACAATGGGTGGAGCTATAAGTACAAGTGATGAGTCATGAATACATTATAAGTCAGAGAGTCAGTTAACCCTTGATATTCCTTATATACATTATTTACATAGTAGGGAAAGAGGCATTTATATCTAACAAAAGGTTTTTGGATCTCACTAAGAACCCAACTTTTCTCATCCCCATAATTAGAAGGTAAGACCCATATTAAGTCCTGCTCTGCTCTTCTACCATCTAGGGAAGTGACAAATGGAGTAACACCAAGTTTTGACACAAGCTCAGTATTGTTTTGGATGAAATAATGATTTGAACAAGGAATCTGAGAACTGCAGATGAAACCCAACCAGATGCCTGAAAGAAAAGACCTTAGAATGGAGATAGGTAACGTGATGGTGATGCTTCAAAGCTTGCTGCAGGATTTATCAAAATGACAAAAGAAGCATTGCTACGATGGTGACTGAGGCAATTAATCAGCCGTATTGTTTAGTTTGAAAAAGATAAAACAGCCAGTTCAAAATATTTAAAAGAATCAGATGTAGATGAGAAAGAAGATTTATATCCTTTTGTTATACAGGGCAGAATTGGTTCCAATTACACTGAAAAGGATTTTGATAAAACATTAGGGAGCCCTTCCAAGGATATAAGCTGTTTTGATACACTCTGAAATATGCTAATGATGACATTTTTCATTGGCAGTAAGGTAAATCAGATAGGCTTTGGGAATTTTTTAAGCTCCATGATCCCAAAATACACAAACTTTACAATCTTGAAGAGTTCTGTGACCCATCCCTTTCCCAGAGAATCCATAAAATCTGTTCTACAGGTGAGATTTCTGAATGTTACACTTTGCCCAATGACTATAAATGTCATTTTCAGACACTCTTCTAATTCTGATATGTAGTCTCAGCTTAGCTCAAGGGAATGTCTGCATTATCTTTAAAATTAAAAAAACCCTACCTGGAGCAACCTTGGGTGGGGATGTGAGAAACTATTAAGTGGCCCAACCAGTTCTGGAGAAGGAAATATCAAAGTAAGAACATCATTTCCCAGAAGGGCTGAATGAAGCTTTTCCGGTTTAAACATATAGTCAGTATTATAGGAGACCAAGATATTTCATAACTAAGGATAGGGATTTGGCTACTGACTGCACAATTACAATCAGCTGGAGAAATGGCCTGAAAGCTACTGTAGATCTTTAGGCTCATGGAGCTTTGTATTTCACTGGTTTTATACCAATATTTCTTAACCACAGCAACCTTAAAATGGCTGGCTAGAGAATTCTGAGAGTTGAAGGCCTGTAGAAGGAATGGCAGAACCTGGCAGCAGAATTTAAAAAGGGATCGGCCTAGAATCCCTACAAGAAGACTAAGACCAATCCCTCTTGAATTTCATGTACCCTTATCTAATTTCTGGTGCTAACCTTTAATTGAGAAGATTCCTGTGCATAGACTGCTTAGCAATAAAATCAGTTTAGTTGGACCTTCACACATGGACCTGGTCTTTCACACCTGACAAGTACACACTTCTTAAAGTTATCAAGGCTGAGAAACTCTGTTCTTTTTTTTAAAACAAAGTTTATTTTCATTTTTAAAAATACAATACTTTACATATATACATACAAGGTTATTGCAACTAACGTGCACAAATCTGCGCCTATACCACTAATACAATCCGTTTCATTTCCCTCTCTTTTCTTTCACCCAATTATACCATAAATTCCAACATTTGTAATAATCAGAATCTTTTTGGTTCCTAAGTAATTTCGTTAACTGGTCTGCCTCTGCGCATTCTGTAATTTTCCAAATCAATTTATTTTCTGTGGGTAATACCCACAGAGAAACACTGTTCTATACTAGACTCTACAGTTCTGCAAAAGGGTAAAGTGATAAAGTTTCAAATGGCAAGAATTAATAATAATAATAATAATAATAATAATAATAATAATAATAATAATAATGGGAGGTTGCAAGTACCCATTCTGGGAAGAATCTCAATTGGTCAATGACCAAAACAAAGGATAACCTGTTCTGATCAGAAGGACTTAAAGGGCAGAGTCTAGGAAAGACTTAAATTATTGTCAATGATATTCAGTATATAGTTCATTTATATAGAAATCAATGTATGCATAGAGCTTTTGCTTCAAATATATTTTCATAACCATCACTGTGAACCATCACATTTTTGTATTCTTCTGCTAGTTATCTGGAAGTAAAGATGACTTCCTATTTCACAATCTTCCTCCTTGCTCATCTCATCATTCTAGTCTGCTAGTTATCTAGAAATAAAAAATAACTTCTTCTTTTTCCCAACCCCATCTTCTTTCTCCTATCCTATTTCATCTTTTATTCCTCTACTAGTTATCTAGAAGTAAACAAAAACAAAAACCCACCCATCTCTGAAGAAGGAAGTCACAAATACAAACCACTTTTATATTATGCAAAGGAATGTACCTGGATCTATTTATAGGCATACTGAGTCACAATGATGCCAAATTGAGGTAATATGCATGTTGCAAGCTCCACCATTTCATGCTTATGTCACAATGTCACAGAGAAGTTACATAAGTAGCAATATTTGCATTGCAATGTTCATTTTGTCTTTTGCCCCTGCCCTCATTTCAACCCATACTTCTGGAGAACCACAATGAGACTAGCAGGGCTTGAAGGATACTTTCCCCCACCCCCTGTGGTCATTATTTCTATTTTGTTTTGCTTGCTCAAAAATTTTGGCTCAGTTGGCACTGAGGTAAACAGCTCACGGAACCAAATATCCTATTCCAAGAAAGACATAATAAACAGGAAGCAGGACAACTTGGCAACAGGAGGGCACCCATCTGGAACAGCAAGGGTGGAAATCAGCAGTGAAATATTGGAGGATGGAAGATTTCACCTTCAAAACTAGCATTTTACCCATAGATCACGTGCAAGAAAGGTCTGAAAGCTACTCATGTCAGTTTCCAAATGTGTAATCGGAAGCACTAAAGAAACAAAATATCTCAAGCCAACTGATCTTGGGGACTGGCTGAAATGGAGTACAGCAGTGGTGGGTTTCAAAATTTTTTACTACTGGTTCTGTGGGTGTGGCTTGGTGGGTGTGGCATGGCTTGGTAGGCGTGGCTTGATGGGTGTGGCAGGATATTGTAAAATCTCCATTCTCTCCCCAATCCAGGGGAAGGTTACTGCAAAATCCCCATTTCCTCCTGATCAGCTGGGACTTGGGAGGCAGAAAATAGATGGGGGCGGGGCGGGGCCAGTCAGAATTTTTACTACCGGTTCTCCGAACTACTCAAAATTTCCGCTAGAACTGGATAGAACCTGCTGAAACCCACCTCTGGCGTACAGGCTAGTGGAAAGCAGTAGGGAAGGCAAGTATATATTCAGAGAAGTAGGAGACAAGCCACCTATGTGACATTTGAATTATTTCTGAACTAAAATCCCAGAATCTCTCATGTTTCCTAAGACTGCTGGGAATTGAACTTTAACAACATATGACATGCCACACAGAAAGCTTAACAAACCATAATAGTTTTGTTTATGTAAAATACTACTCTGAAATAAGCAGACCATGTTATAGGTTAGAGCAATAGCTTCATTCACATAACATGATAAATGATAACGGTTGAAGAACGGTTACATGAACTGGGCATGGCTAGTCTAGTGAAGAGAAGAGAAGGACCAGGGGAGACATGGCCGGGGTACTTACGAGACCGCCTTCTGCCACCAATAGCCTCCCACCGGCCAGTACGCTCGCACAGAGTGGGCCTCCTCAGGGTGCCGTCCGCCAGACAATGTCGGTTGGTGACCCCCAGGGGGAAAGCCTTCTCTGTGACGGCGCCCACCCTCTGGAACAACCTCCCCCCAGAGTTACGTACAATAACAGACCTCCGGATTTTTCGTCGGGCCCTGAAAACCTATTTATTTCAACTAGCTGGGCTGGCTTGAGTTAAATTTTAAATTGATTTTAAATTGGGTTGTTTTAATTTACGGCCAAAATATTTAATTATTTTAATATTGTTTTTTAAATTTTGTATGCTCTGTTTTTTACTTTGGCTGTTTCACCACCCTGAGTCCTATTTGGAGAAGGGCGGTATAGAAATGGAAACAAATAAAATAAAAATAAATAAATGATAGCTGTCTTCCAATATTTGAGGGGCTGCCTCAGAAAGGAGGGGGTCAAGCTATTTTCCTAAGTACCTGAAGGCCAAACAAGGAATAATGGGTGGAAACTGACCAAGGAGAGATTCAACCTAGAAATGAGGAGGAACTTTCTGACAGTGAGAACAATCAACCAATGGAACAGCTTGCCTTCTGAAGTTGTGGGAGCTTCATCACTTGAGACTTTCAAGAAAAGATCGGACTGCCATTTGTCAGAAATGGTATAGGGTCTCCTGCTTGAGCGGGGGGTTGGACTAGATGATCTATAAGGTCCCTTCCAACTCTGTTACTGTTACAATAGGGTTTTTGGTCACTCAGTTTACACCACGTGGTGGAAACAAGCTAGACTCTAATGCTAAATATGCTCTAATGCTAATTATGCTGGTGATAATAATCAATCTGTCAGGAACATTAGCAGCATAAAGAGGTAGCAAAACAAGTTTTTCATGTACACATTACTGACCTTCCCATTTTGTGGAGGAAACATACTGTATTTACAATACGTACAAGCTTTTCAGGTGTTAGGCAATCTATATATTGAATGACCATTAGATGGCAGCAATGAATCAGACTTTTCTATATTGCTTTGTTACTCTAGTGCAGAGGTCCCCAAACTTGGCAGCTTTAAGACTTGTGGACTTCGGAGAATTCTGGGAGTTGAAGTCCACAAGTCTTAAAACTGCCAAGTTTGGGGACCCCTGCTCTAGTGATTGCCTGAGGTATTATAGCACAGTTATAGTACAGTACACCCACAAATGCAATTTATAAGTTTTTTTTTTAATGAAAGTGGACTGCTAAGCAACTTAACTTTTAACTTCCATCAAAATAAAGAATAATTTTGTGTATGTACTTAAGGTAAAAGGAAAATTCTCATGAAAATAAAATATTATTTCCCCTTTAAAATCTAACATCTACTTTGGGTTTGACTTAGTGCAGGGGTGGGCAACTGTGGCCCTTTTACAACCTGTGGACTTCAACTCCCAGAATTCCTGAGCCAGTTTGGTTATATCAGGAATTCTGGGAGTTGAAGTCCACAGGTTGTAAAAGGGCCACACCTCACTTAGTGTATGACATGAATCCTAGCCTACCAGATAATTGATATGGGGGTGGGAGCGGTAGGGCTGTACTGCTTCTTGATAGCTGGGATGTGTAGCTAGTTTGCCTCCTTGTGGTGGACCCTGGATAGCGCAACAGGATGAACTAAATGAACTATCGTAGCAACAGATGGCAGCCAGACTATTGTGTAGACTTTCCTGGCTCTCAAAATACATAGCAACAAAAACGAAAATCCATATGCTAAATAAATAAATAAATAGTGTAGCCAAGTATCTCCAGGATTACAGTGGCTGTAGTGTATATCAGGTGACTAGTTTGTGTTACGGTCATAGTAGGGATTGTTGTGAGGACTCTATTGGCATCTTCTAGCATACTATCTGATGGTAATCAACCTCGAGAGTTGATTGTAGCTAGTTTATAAATGATCTTATGCCTCATATCAGTTGCTCTGCTCTGTAGAGATAGTCCTTGACTTACGACCACAACTGAGCCCAAAATTTCCATTGCTAAGCCAAGCAGTTGTGAAGTGAGTTGTGCCCCATTTTTATGACCTTTTTGCCGCCACAGTTGTTAAGTGAATCACTGCACTTGTTAAATGAATCATGTGGTTGTTAAGCAAATCTGAATTCCCCCATTGATTTTGCTTGTTGGAAGGTTACACATGACCCGGGACAGTGCAACAGTCAGTGCAACAGTCATAAATACATGCCAGTTGCCAAGTGCCTGAATTCTGATCATGTGAACATGGGGATGCTGCAATGCAGAGGTGGGTTTCAGCAGGTTCTGACCACTTCTGGTGAACCGGTAGCAGAAATTTTGAGTAGTTCGGAGAACCGGTAAATACTACCTCTGATTGGCCCCGCCCCCATCTCTTCTCTGCCTCCTGAGTCCCAGCTGATCAGGAGGAAATGGAGATTTTACAGTATCCTTCCCCTTCCATGCCCATCAAGCCACGCCCACCAAGACATACCCACAGAACCGGTAGTAAAAAAATTTGAAACCCACCACTGCTGCAATGGTTGTACGTGTAAAAAACCAATCATAAGTCTTTTTTTTTTCAGTGCTGTTGTAATTTCGAACAGTCCCTAAATGGTTAAGGAGTAAATGCAATGGAGAGGATGGTGATGACATTTCAACTTCAGGTGTTGTCTGCACATCTAGTTGTTCTTCTGGAACTTCTGAGTATGGGATGTAATGTGTAGTTAGTCTATCTCCAGTTGTGGTAGCAGCTTGCTCTTTTCTAAGTTGAAGTGTTAAGTAACTAGCTGTTTCTCAGTTAATGTGCATACAGGACTTCTGTCATCCATATAGGCCCCTCATATATTTCATATATTCTCTCTCACTGATTGCTACTTCTGCTGTTGAAGTAGGATTCCATCAGTTCCAGTTCCTGTTTCATTCATGTATGGTTTGTTCTAGTAGCTCACATATCCTCAGATTATCTTTGTTCTCCAATATCTGTTGAGGACCTTGTTGAATCTGGTGTCAGGTTTCAATGCTATCTCAAAATAAATGAATTTCCAAACTGCCGATCTTTGAGGAAATTTTCTCTTTATTTGAGCACAGCGATCTGATCCTGGCTCTTTCGCGGTCAGTACTGACCTTTACCCCCCAATCCCTCCCTTTCCGATCCCCAATTCTCTGCTTCTCATTGGCTATCTTCCAAGTCACTTTCCTGATCTCTTCTTCGTCAGATCACAGGAATGTCTCCCCCCCTCCCATCTCCGAGGAGACAGAATCTTCAAAGGGATTTAGTAGGCAAAAGTTCAAGCTTCTCCTGTCAGTGCTGGGACGCTGACATCTGGGCAATGTGTAAGCCAGCATGATGCTCTTATTTTGTGTGAGTCTATATTTTGAGGTAGGCAGGGGAAGCTTCAGGGGCCTTTGCCCAAGGATGCCTAATGGTAGGGTAGGCATCAGCCAGTGGTGGATTCCAACTGGTGTTACCACAGGTTCTCTTCACGCACACGCTTTGCATGCTTTGCGCGCTCCACGCAAGCGCATTAGATTACTGGGCAGCTGAGGCGCAGCAATCCACTCTGCTGCGCCTATCAGCTGGGCTAAAAAATGACAAATAAGGTTAGGTATAACGTGGGGGCGGGTGGGAGGACCCAGCTCACAGTCATAGAGAACCGGTTCACTGATGTCACATCATCACCACTACCGGCTCACCCAAACCGGGCTGAACCGGGAGCAACCCACCACTGGTACCAGCCAGAACCCTAGTCTCCTGCATCAAAGATGGCACTCTAACCATTATACTATCCAGGTGTGTGCGTGGGGGGGTCTTTCAACAGTCTTCTATTTCTTCCACTTTGGAGGCTATGTATTAAGTTTAAAAAGCAGATGAGAATGATCTGAAATAAATAAAATGAAAATTAATCTCTCTTGCCAGGAAATCAAGGCCCGAACGTTAGCATTTCGGCAACAGCAGGCCATTTCAACCGAGGCTGGGTGCAACAAGGAGAATATCAAGAAGAACCGTTACAAAGACATCCTACCCTGTGAGTTAACAAGAACAGAGGGCTCCCTTCCCAAGGACAATTTCCATCCATAGCCTGAAGGATTTAATCTGGCCTTTTCAGCAACCACTCTAATCTAGCTGGTCTATCTTATTCTTCAGCTTGGAGCACCCCATTCCAGGGACAATTTGACTGACACACAGCTGCTCTTTTCCAGCAAAAAAATGACCTAGTGCTCTCTTTTCTGATTTTGCAGCTGCAGATTTGGGGTCCATTTCAGGATTGCAAAAGAATTCTCAGGTCCACCAATCAGGAGCTTTGTAGCTCTATAAACAGGTGTAGTAGAATGGTTATCTACAAATCTACTGATAACTTTGGGAAAATAACACAAAAGAAGTTTGCCAATGGAAGCAGTGGTTATGAGTGCTCCACCCTGCCGAAAAATAAACACTGTATTTGTCCCTCGCTAATATTTTTGAATTTCCCATTGCAACTTTGCTGTTTTACTTGAAATACTGGGGACCTGATATCTCTTTCCAAAAAAAAAAAAGTACCGTATGTACCGAAAGAAAGAAGACAAATATACATATATTAGCCCGTCAAGAAATCAAGCATGGAATTCATCAGAATTATTATTTATTTAATTAATTAGTTATTTGGTAATTTATATAAGCTGGCTTTCGTCTACAGCGGTGGCAAATTGACAACTTTAAGATGGGCGGACTTCAACTCCCAGAATCTTGGGAGCAAGCTGGCTAGGAAATTCTGGGAGTTGAAGTCCACACATTTTAAAGTTGCCAAGGTTGAAAAACACTACTCTAGATCAGGGATGTCAAACTCAATTTCACTGAGGGCCGCATCAGGGTTCTGCTGGACCTCGGGGGGCTGGTGGGGGGGGCACTGGGATGGATGTGGCCAAGGTGTGCATGGCCAGCATGATGTCACTCATGTTGGGGGGCACTTGTGGTGGCCTGAGCACAGTGAAAACAGGCTACCGAGCTCCCTTTTTGGCTGCAACGGCCTCCTATAACCCTCTGCCAGAGAAAACTGATCTCGGGAGGGTCACTCACGGCCCTCGTGAGCTCCATTTTCACTGGCAGAAGCACCGCAGGCCAGTCCTTTGCTATTTCCAGGGCAGCCCCACAGGCCAGATCTAAGCATCCTGGGGACCAGATCCGGCCCCTGGGCCTTGAGTTTCACACCCCTGCTCTAGACATTCAAGGTGATGTACATAACATTTCCTACTTAAGTTTGGATCTACAATAACAACTCTGTGACATAAATAGGAATGAGGGAGAGGGCTGGCTGAAAGTTACTAGTGAATGTCCATGGCTCCCCAATCTAAGTCTTACCTCTGAACTACTATATTACACTGACCTGAGAAGCAACTGTCACAGGAACATCCTTGATGCCACAATTGTGTATTAGAACTACTAGCCATTTTAATATATTGTTTCTTTTAAAAAGGAATGGCTAAAATGACTCAGCAGTGGCCATCACATCAATTTTTTTTTTTTTGAGGGAGGGAGGGAGACTTCCACAATATAGGTTT
This sequence comes from Pantherophis guttatus, assembly GCF_059756535.1. Classification (NCBI taxonomy): domain Eukaryota; kingdom Metazoa; phylum Chordata; class Lepidosauria; order Squamata; family Colubridae; genus Pantherophis; species Pantherophis guttatus. The sequence continues at coordinate 122,610,759 of NC_142064.1, read as the reverse complement.
CCATATTAGATGAAAAATGATAAGAGGCACAGGAACATCTTAAGACAAACTCTGCAACTTTCATTCTTACAGTATGTCCACTGTTAGTAATCAAGTATATAAGGGTGGAGTTTATGTCATAATGTCTTGCTGCATGTTTCATGACTTCTGTGCACATACTCTCAGATACTTATAGCTGTGCATTTAATTACATTGAAAATGCATGGTGTCAATTAATGTAGCCTTCTCCAACCTGAGTGCTTTCGGGATGCATGGACCAATTCCCCAAACTCTCAGCATTAACCATGTGGCTTGGGTAGTTGACATCTACACATTGGTAGGGGCCAGTGGTGGGTTGCCCCCGATTCGCACCGGTTCTATAGAACCGGTAGTAAAACTGGTGGGAGGCTCCGCCCACCAACCCCAACGTCATCAAAATGCTTCTGTGCATGAGCAGAAGAGTGCGCGCGCGCATGAGCGAAGCAAACACGCCCGTGCAGCCCCACTGCAAACCGGTAGTAAAGGTAAGTAGAACCCACCCCTGGTAGGGGCCTAGTTCATGGAAGATTAACATAAGTGAGCCAGTGCTTTAACCCTTAGGAAAGAAGCTCTCCTTTTCATCTATTCCCAGACCCCTTTTCTCCACTGCTATCCTGGTCCCTGTCTGTACTCCATGATACTAAGTTCTAATTGTGCTTCTCTTACAGATGACCAAACCAGAGTTGTTGTGAATTTGCTAGCAGAAGAATGCCAAGCAGATTACATCAATGCCAGTTTCATTCAGGTAACAGATATTCTACAGCCATTAAATAGCAGATCCCTAAAGCAAAATTTCTCAGACTTCTAAGAGCCGAGCAACTGGTATCTCCTCATCATTCAAGATTAAAACTAGAAGCACAAGTTGGTTGATCTTATTATATATAGCCTATAAAATTTATTTGGGGAGAGTATCTTCAGCAGCGTTTCTGCAAGAATCAAGGATTAGCGTGCAGTCTGTGACCGGAAGGAAAGAGCCTAGAACAGGCGGTCAGTCAGGAAGCTAACCAGTAATCATTCTAATAATGATTGCTTTGCTGTGGCTTTGCTGTGGAAGGTATTCATACCCACTTCCTGAATACCTCCATCTGAGGCAAATAGCACAATATCATGCAGAGATACAACATGCAGCATCTTCCAAAAGATACTTTAGTCTTGCTTCTATGCTTTTTGTTAGATATAAATGCCTCTTTCCCTACTCTGTAAATAATGTATATAAGGAATATCAAGGGTTAACTGACTCTCTGACTTATAATGTATTCATGACTCATCACTTGTACATATAGCTCCACCCATTGTGTATATAAGAAGCTGATCACCACTTTCACCTTGCTTCTATCTGTAAATATTCAGTGAATATAGAATGCCATCTGTGATTAAACAGAGCTTTATTTGAATATATAATTCTTATCTTAATTATTGAGTCTGATCCTGAAAATATTGCAACAATCTGGTAGCAGAGGATGGTTTGATAGACTCAATAAGGACTCGATAATGCCAAAAAGAGATAGACCCAACACCAGAGCATACAGTAAAGAGATGGAAGAAAATTCAGAAATAATAGATGAATCCACAAACGCTATTTCAAATGAACCTGAAGAATATACTACAGAAGATGAAGAAATAATAAATGAAGATGATGAACAAAGCGAAGTAGAAAACAACGAACTCAGGTCAGAAATATTAAAGATATTGAAAAGTCAAAAGAGTGATGAAAATCTCATCGCGAAACTCCAAGATGTAATAAAGAACAACGGAGCAGCGAAAGAGAAACACATCACCAATAAAAAGACTAAAGACCCAAAAACAGTAAGTGCTGAATTTGTAGACAAAAATACAACGAAGAGGGAGAACAGCGGTCCCGCGCGAAATTTTGAATGGCGGCCATCTTCATTGCAACTGACTCCCATAATGGATGAAGCTGAGCCAATCAGAAAGCCAGATTCAAAATGTCTGGCGCGAAAAACTCTGCACGACATGAAAAATGAGAAAGAAAAATCGCACACCTCTGAAGAATCAGAGACGGAAAATGAAGAAGACTCAATAAATTTACAAATAGAGTCTGCCATGAAAACGCTGTTTGCTGCATTTGGACCGAAATTAAAAATATCCAGAAAGTCACCGGAGAAGCAAGCAAGCAAACCAGCAAATCGAAGACTGCCTGACACTACCCAGAACTCGAGGACAGCGACGCCCGAGCCCAGAGAACCTTGCCGATTCTACCCCACTCCGAAATCTGAAGCAAGCGACATTATCCGGGAGAGAAAGAGAGAAACGATCGCTGCAAGCAAAACACCAAAGACTGAGCCTGAGAACGAATCGTCTGAGGAAGAGCCGAACGATCGGGCGGCGATGGAGAGAACCTTCTACGACGAAGCCACGAGCAAAATGAGAACTGCGCATGCGCGAAAACTCGAAGACAGCCCGGGAAGATTTGAATTTCTGGAAGAGCCACACAGACTTGTTGCTGACATCCCCACACCTTTCTGCAACTTTAGACATTTACAAGATCACGGACTGCCTCAAGTTGTGAGTAACGGTCAAAACAATACAGGGAACTTGCCCAGCGATTTTCCAAAATTGAAGGTGGATGGAAATAACCTGCAAGAATGGTATCAACAGCTTCAGGTTATTTTCATGAAAGAGAATCTGCTATTTTTCATTACCAATCCCCCAAGAAGACCTTGGGCTTTAAAGATAGATAATCTACACCATAGAGCCTTTTTTATAATAATAGCTAGTATATCTCCTGCAATGTATTATAGCATCAAATCAAATTTGACTGTCTCAGAAATCATTCAATATATGTTTAATTTGTTTCACAGCAACAGTGTAGCCACTACAACAAGGATGTCTAAAGATTTCTTTTCATCCAGAGTAAAACCAGGGGTTTCTATAAGTGAACATTTAATATATTTGAACAGAGTAAGAGCTGAACTGCAGTTAAGAGGGGAAGTAATCTCTGACCAAACAATGAAAAGTGTTATTATCAATTCACTTGATTCATCATGGGACAATTTTATGTCACATTTAGATACCATTAACCTAGGATATCTATCAATAGAAAATCTATCCAATAAATTGATAACTGAGGATAACTACAGAAAAAGTCGCTCTAATAATCATACGGAACATAGAACTCTCAGGAAAGTAGCTTTCCAAGACAGACATAATGAATCATATAGATGTCATAATTGTGGATCCAGAGAACACAATAGAAGAGATTGTCCCAGATTTTCAAGAGAAAGGCGTAGACCAGAATACACAAACAGATATAATTATAGGCAATCTTCTATAGACAGACACAGATATAGAAGCCCACCAAACCACAGAGAAAATAGAGGGGGCAGAGAAAATTCAAGAGATAGAAAATCTGGTTCACTAAATGGATTAAATAAACATGACAATACAAAAACAATGCGAAATGATAACAATAATTGGCTTATAGATTCTGGGGCCACAAATCACACCACCAATAATAAAAGTATATTGTCTTCTTTCACAGAAGATAAGTTTATAATAAAAGTAGCTAACCAAGGAAAGGTTCAAGTATTAGGCAAAGGAAATGTAACTTTACCTGGTTTAGGAGAAATAGAGGGGGTATTGCTAGTACCCAAAATACCACATAATATATTGAGTGCTTTAAAACTTAGCAGAGAATCTAACATTAATATTACTTTCTCAAAGGGAGAAGCAATCCTTGAGAAAAATAAATGCAACATAGGTACTGTAATGATTAAAGGGGGACTACCTTACTTCATAGCAAAGGAAGAATGGTTACATAATGTTGATTCAAATGTTGAAGAATGTATAGAAACTGATGATGAAAATGTCAGCAATAGTGACAATGATGATTGTAAAATAACCCATGATCATAATGATACACATAATTTAAAAAAACCAAAGATAGGAAAGCCTATTCATGATGAATGTGCTCATATATTGCACAGAAAGTTAGGACATGCCAGTTTTCCTGTAGTACAAAAAATGACTGAACACGCAGAAGGTATCAAAATAAAAAATTGTGAAAACTATTTAGAATGCTCAGTATGTAAATCTACAAAGCTGAAAACTAGTTCCAAACCAAAAAAATCTACTAGAACAACCAATAAAGTTTTTGACTTAGTACACATGGATCTAGTAGGACCGCTTACCCCATCAATCACATATAAGAAACGTTATTTTTTAACAATAGTGGATGATTATAGCCGCTATGGTTTTGTTTACACATTAAAACACAAAGATGAGACCTTTCAAAAATTTAAGGAATTTTATAAACGCATAGAGACACAACACAATATTAAAATAAAACAGATCATGACAGATAGAGGATGTGAATTCATGTCTCAAGAATTCTCTCAATGGTTAAAGGATAGAGGAATGCTACATTACACTTCCAGTCCATTTTCAGCATTCCAGAACGGAATTGCAGAAAGGAAGAATTCCACATTACAAACCATGATTAGATGTACATTAGAGGATGCTGGTTTAGGCAAACATTTTTGGTCAGAAGCCCTACACTATTCAAATTATACACAAAACAGGACATGGTCCAGCATCATAAATAAAACACCATACGAGGTGATGTATAATAGAAAACCAAAATTGGCACACATGCATATCTTTGGGGTCACCGCAGATGTACACATACCTAAACAATTGAGAAGGAAGGGAGAAAATGTGTCCAGAAGGCTTAAATTTATGGGATATGAAACTGGCACAAAAGGATATAGGTTCATTGATAGTAATAATAAGTTTATAGTTTCCAGATCAGCCGTGTTCCATGAACAGGCCAACTGGTCTAAATTACACCTTAATGAAATATTCCCAAACAAACACCTAGAAACAAAACACCATAAAGAAAGAACTGTAAACATACAAAATACTAACAAACATAAGAACAAAACAAAAACATGGACGAATAGCCAACACAAAATAAAAATTGATACATTAACAAAAAAGGAAGCAAGATATATGCATGACAACAATAGTAAACCAGAGAGAACTTTTAGAAGCAACAGAAATAAAATGCCAAACAAATATAAGGATTACATAATGAACACGAATAACGAACAAACAACTCCCAATACATATGAAGAAGTTCTAAAACTTCCCCAGGAAGAAAAAGAAAAATGGGAGCTTGCTATGAAAAAAGAAATGGAAAGTTTGCAAGGATTAAATGTGTTTACACCCATAACTGCTCCTAAAGATAAAACCATTATTGGCACCAGGTGGATATATAAAATTAAAAATTTGGAAGGAGGCAATTCATTATATAAAGCTAGATTAGTTGCTCAAGGCTACGCACAAAAATATCCAGAGGACTATACAGACACTTATTCCCCTACTGTAAGGACCGAGAGTGTCAAAACAGCTTTAGTGGTAGCATCAGCACTCAACCTTGATGTATTCCAATACGATATACAAACTGCGTACTTACACGCAAAATTAGATAAGGAAATATATGTAAGGGCCCCTCATAGTCAATACACTAATAGGAATGAGACTTGGTTGTTAAACAAAAGCTTATATGGATTAAAACAATCCGGTAAAAGATGGTATGATTGTTTAGTGAAAGTACTCAATACCATGGGTTTTAATGCAACCTCTGCTGATAACTGTTTCTTTATCAAAAGGAGTAATGATTGTATTGAATTTGTGTTAATTTACGTAGATGATATATTGTACATTGGTAAACACAAAGAAAAAAGAGAAATGTTTGTAAACAAATTAAATGAACATTTCTCACTAAAATCATTAGGTAAAGTAAACAAATATCTTGGTGTACAGATCAGTAAAACAAAGAAGGGTTTCCAGCTCACACAAAAGGATAAGATTTTAGAACTCTTGAACAAATGTAATTTGATGGACGCTAAACCTTGTGATACACCTATGCAAACTGACTTTCTTAGAAATACTAATGAACCATCTTTGGAATTCAAAGATAACACGTTTTATAGGTCAATTATAGGTTCACTCCTTTATATATCTAATTGGACTAGACCAGATATTACTTTACCACTCAATTTATTATCTAGGTATGTCAGTAAACCAACAATATATCATTGGGAAGCTATCAAAAGAATTTTAAAGTATTTAAAAGGCACAATAGATTTTTGTCTTGTATTAGAACCAAATTGTAACAAGGAACCGAGACTTGTATGTTATGCAGATGCGGATTGGGCAGGAGATACATCTTGCAGAAAAAGTACATCAGGATACATTTTCTTTCTAAATAACTGTCCAATTTATTGGTACACCGGCAAGCAAGAACTAGTAGCTACTTCAACGACTGAAGCAGAATACATTTGTTTGTCTAAAGCTGCAAATAACCTTGTATGGTTTAATGACTTGATCTCTGAAATTTGGAAGAAACCTGCTTTACCTTTCATCATGAATGAAGACAACAAAGCAGCTATTGAAATCTCTAGATCTGATGCTATTGGGCAGAGATCTAGACACATAGATATAAAGTTTAAACATGTGAGACAACTGTCTCACGATGGATTTATAAAAGCTGTGCACTGTGATACTTCAGAACAAATAGCTGATATATTAACAAAGCCTTTGCCCGGTAAACAACATAAATATCTAACTTCCAAACTGCATGTAATGTATAGTCCTGAACAAGAATGTAATTGGTGTCATACAACCAATCGGCATTTAGAGGGGGATTTGTTAGATATAAATGCCTCTTTCCCTACTCTGTAAATAATGTATATAAGGAATATCAAGGGTTAACTGACTCTCTGACTTATAATGTATTCATGACTCATCACTTGTACATATAGCTCCACCCATTGTGTATATAAGAAGCTGATCACCACTTTCACCTTTCTTCTATCTGTAAATATTCAGTGAATATAGAATGCCATCTGTGATTAAACAGAGCTTTATTTGAATATATAATTCTTATCTTAATTATTGAGTCTGATCCTGAAAATATTGCAACACTTTTATTTTTCAAGATACACTGGCAGCTCTCTTGTGGTATGCTAATACAACCTACTACCACTCAATATGAGAACTACTGGACCAGAAAATGTCAGTGACTCTTCATACAGTCCAGAAAAATGCCTGATGTCATTTTGAAAATATAGTTACACGTTTGTTTTCCCTGTTAAATGCTTCAGCGGTATCTATACAAGGATTCTACTTCTTCAGAAGTAAAGCACTTTTAAGAAATCAATTCAATTTCCATATTTTTCTATGAATGTACAATAAGTGGCTCTAATAATTAAATGACCCCGAATAAAGGACAAAAGTGAGGGGGTTTTTTTGGGGGGGGAAATCTAAAGGACAGCTGACGTCTTCCATTTTGTCCTCCTCACAGGGTGTGGACAACAAGAGGTGCTACATCGCTACTCAGGGGCCTCTTGCCCATACAGTGCTTGATTTCTGGCGTATGATTTGGCAATACAAAGTGAAGGTAAGTTGTAGCACTGGATTGCAGAGGCAGTGACTGAACTCAAGACAGAATCTGAAAGAACAATGGGATTCCTTAAGTTATAACTTTGCCCTCATCGGGGTGAAATCCAGCAGGTTCTGACAGGTTCTGGAGAACCGGTAGCGGAAATTTTGAGGAGTTCGGAGAATCGGCAAATACCCCTTCTGGCTGGCCCCAGAGTGGGGTAGGAATGGAGATTTTGCAATATCCTTTCCCCAGGAGTGGGGTGGGAATGGAGATTTTGCAATATCCTTCCCCCAGGAGTGGGGAGGGAATGGAAATTTTGCAATATTCTTCCCCCAGGAGTGGGGAGGGAATGGAAATTTTGCAGTATCCTTCCCCTGCCATGCCCACCAAGCCACACTCACAGAACCGGTAGTAAAAAAAAAATTGGATTTCACCACTGCCTCAGAGTCCTGGTAAAAATGGCAGACTTGTGTGTATGTCAGTGGGGAATTTTGCTGCTGATATAAATAAAGCCATAGAGAAACAATAGATATCAATATAGTCATCCAAAAGTTTGCATAGTCAATAGCACTGGATGTTAAGTAGGAAAAAAGGAAAAGGGCTTGAGGTATTCTGAGAAACCCACAGCCCTTATAATGTATAGAATTGCCAAAGAGAGCATGGCCGGCTTGGTGCCAGTATTTCTGATGAAAAAGATTTTATTTTATTTTATTTCACTGAGATAATGGTGAGATAAGATAAAAACCTGTGTTGTTTCCAATATCATCTGATCACCTTTGAGAATTGCTCTAGAAAGGATCCACTCTGAGAGTTCCCCTGCCTTACTCTACATGTTTGTTACTATAAATTACAAAGGTGGTTTTTGACAATATCTCTCTTTGCAGGTGATTGTCATGGCTTGCCGGGAAGTAGAAATGGGCAAGGTAAGAGCTAGTAATGGAGGAACCGTATCAGGAAAGCAGGAAAGCTTTCTTCTGCTTCCCTTCAGCCTTGTAGCTTGATGGGGAAAGTATTCTTGGAATTTTAGCTAACCTCCTTTCTTTCTCTCTCTTTCTTTCTTTCTTTCTTTCTTTCTTTCTTTCTTTCTTTCTTTCTCTAAAAAAAAATTAGAAAAAATGTGAACGTTACTGGCCTTCTTCAGAGGAAGCCTTGCATTTTGGACCCTTCTCTGTGGCACAGGTGAGATGATTATATCTGGGCAGGCAGCAAGCAAAGTGAGGAGGAGGAATTCAAGCCATAGCAAGCCACGTTGCTTCTAAGTCTAGCAGAGACATCTGCACCATTCACCACAGCTTGATTAAGGATCAAGATTTCTCATTCACAAATTCTGGAAATGTAATTAAGAGTGAAAGAAATTGCCTGGTTAGATCAAGCCAGTCCAGCATTCAGCCAACCAGACAGAAGTTCTCAGGTAGGTCATTAAAAAAGATGGTCATTCCTGGTTTGCTCATTGGAGTTTCAAGGCTGAATTTGGAGTGCTTACAGGAAATCTAGTAATGTCCAAAGTATATACCTTGAACAACCTCCAAAACAGGAGATGCATGCTTGGCAGAGCTCACCGATGCTTACATCTGTGTTGAGTTCAGCCATGTTCAAGGGCTGAATCTTCAAACTACCATTTAAATGCTCTCATTCCCAGGGCATTGTGGGAAACTTAAAACTTTAAAATAGAAGTTCAGTTCATAGCCACCTGTTGCTGTTACCCACAGCAGAAAAGAGATCCATGACATGGGACTTTGACATGTCTACTTTTAAATTTAAAGGCAGGCCTATTTAGATAAAAACTGTTATTAAACCAACCCCTGATTCAGCTTTCCCTTCCCTACTGCTCTTTAAATGCATTGAACTACCAATTGCCATTGTTCCCCAATCAGTAGAGCAAGTGACGTAATACTTTCCAGACCTAAGTTAATTTATGATCACCCATTTCTTGGTGAACTGAATGACATACGGGCCACAGTTGACCAGAGGATCAATTACCTTGTTACATAATTTCCATACAGATATCTCACTGTTATACCTATGATGTAGGTAGACAGCATAATTGACTAGAGCTATTTGATCTGGGCTACAGAAATCTCAAATACTGTCAGAAATCTACTCCCATTAAATGACAGCAAAAGAATTTTTTTAAAAAAAACTCTCAACTCTTTCCTCTTTAGGGTTTATTTGGATGTTTGCAACCCTATAACTGAGGGAATCAGAGAATCTCAAAATTCAAACATCACGATGATTTTGACTTTGATCCTCTTTTCTTTTCTTAGGTCAAAGAGCAGGAACTCAACCCAGACGTCATTTTGCGGGTACTTACCCTGGCATTTCAGCAGGTGAGCTTCACATTTTAAGAAATTCAGTTCCAATTCATTTCTTGAAACTCTCCAGAGTGTGAGATCAACTGATTGCACTGCACCAAAGAAAAATGTGATGTTGAGAGAAACACACACACACTTTCACTGTAGTCATTCATAGAAATCCTAGTCAGACACACACTCTGTCAAGAAAGACAAACCTGCTAATTTGTTCAAACACACAAATATAGAAAACACTGACAAATGTCATTTGCATTTCCATTGCCTCCTTTGACCTTGGAGGATGGCATTATAGTTGTGTCGAGTCCTACCGGAGCTCGCCATCGATGGGAGGTGTGGGAGACGGAGGAGCAGAGATAAGCAGCTGCAGAGAACACACAAACAGTTCCTGGATATCAGCATTCCTGCATAGCTGCAGCTGTTACTGTTAAGGGAGTGGGGGGTGCTTGATTGATAATCACCGGATGTATGTTTAAGGGGTTGAGTTTTTGTTAAATAGCACTGTGGTGTGGTTACACCCAGCGCTGACTTTGAACCAAAACACCGACTTGTACTTTACTTTTGACTGCAAGCTTATCATTGCCAAAGTAAACCCTGATTCTCTGTGCGTTACTGGTGATTATTTCCTATCGCAGTTCTGAACGAACGACAAGCCGAGAAGTTGTTGTATTTAATATTTTTAATACATTGTTTTAAAAGGGGGAGCTTTGTGGGAGGCTGTTTGCAGGGTGCTGTTTGCAGGCAGGTTAGAGTTTATGGGTTGCAAACCCCAGTTGTAAAGAGGTCATTCTAGACATCCAGGTCAACAGTTTTGTGGTTTTTTTGTGAAATTTGATATATTTGTGAACCTGATTCATACATGCGCTTCTGTCATATTTTATCATATGAAATTGTTAATTGTGGTGTCTCCTCATTGATTTATAGTACAAATGTAAGTGATTACTTTTCTGATCTCAGGAAGAACGGGTGATTTCCCATTTCCAGTATGTGGCTTGGCCAGACCGAGGCATCCCAGACACTTACGGCTATTTCCTCAACATGATTGAGCAAGTGAGATTTAAGCAGGGTGAGGACACCGTACCCATCTGTGTGCACTGCAGGTAGGGGAGGATTTGGTGGCAAGACCCTGTAGAAAGAACGCATCGCTGATTTACTGAGTAAATGTAACAATTGAACATGAGAAAGCAGGCTTTTTGTTGAATGAATGAATTAATGAATGAATGAATGAATGAATGAATGAATGAATGAATGAGAGAGTAGGAATATATTGATAATTTTTGCACTGAAGATGTTAGCCCTTTCAAGGTAATCTAGAAAAGAAGCACAATTATGAGTTCTAATTTATATTAACATGGGGGTTCCCAAACTCTCATTGACCCCTTCATGAAGTTTCAGATTGTTCATCAACCCCCAAACATTTATATTATACTAATTTAATAATACTATTTTAATAACACTATGAATAATTATAACATGAATAATCCCTGTGGTTATCGGCATACTGCATGCCATACCAAAAACTCTTGGACGTCACTTAGAAAATCTGTGTGTTGACAGAATTTCCATCTGCTAATTACAAAAGGCCATACTGCTTGGAACTGCACATATACTATGCCAATACATTACAACATCCTAGGTTTTGGGGAAGAGGCCAATGAGTATGAAGGCCAACAGCAGCTAAAAAACTGTCTGTTGTGATTTCCCATTTTTGTTTACATAATAATATTTGATAATCCCATCAACCCTTGAGAATCAATCTTGATCACTTTGGAGAACCATGCATTAACAGAATCTTGCAGGACTAAAAGAATTTCTCCCCTCCTTTTCCTATTTCTCTCCCTTCATTTCCCCCCTCTTTTTATTTTCCAGAAAACAGAGGTGGGGGGAAAATCCCTTTGCTGGTCTGGGATTATGATAAAAATTGACTGACTGACTGACTGATTGATTGATTGATTGATTGGAAGGGTCCCTTCTGATACACTTCCCAAGACCCCCCCTCCATCTGTGGTCTGAGATATCTTTTATATGACAGTTGTCCCATGTGGTTCTCCTGTTTCACAAGGTCATCCCCACATACCATGCTAGAAAGAGATATGTCAACATCTTCCCCTAGGACAACTCACCATGGCCTACTCATTGTGGTACAACTCAAGACAAGAGTTACACTTCTATCATTGAAATGGTGGAATAGAATAATTAAAGAAAGGATGGCAAAGGAGGGATAAAACGAAATGCGAATAATATAAATTAAAATGTTTTTTAAATTATTTTAAATAATTAAATTGAATTATTGAATTGTCCCATGGTGATTTGTCCCATGGTGAGTTGGCCATGGTGAGTTGTTCTATTCTGAGAATTATATAATAGGATGCCTTGAATGTTTTTTTTTCAGTAATCACTTACTGTATCCTCATAGCATCACTCAGCTCTTCTTCAGCCATTCAAGTGATATATTTGGCATTACTATTTGTTTGTCACTACAGTATAATGGTTGGATTATTCTAAAGGATACTACTATACAGTCAGTAGTGGGGAATTATGTCAACCTTAAATTATGAGAAGAGATGGATAAATAGTGAGGTGGTCACATTTAGGCCAAAGGGGGGCAGCTGACAGACCCCTGGCTTGTGTTCCCCAGAATTCCATAAAATTGTACCACCAAAATTAGACAGCAAGCAGTAACAGTAGATTGACTTTAAATCTAAAACAATCAAATTTAAAAGAAATGAGCCCAAAATTATCAAAAATTCCAACACACTCCTTTCAGTGATATGAATACCTCAACACAGTAACTCTTAAATTAATTGGAGATAAAAAAATCCACCTTAAGTTGCAAAAGAATCCTATCCCCCTCATTTAGGGAGAAGATCTAGGCAGACTGCAAAGAATTTCAGAAATATTGGATAAATATCTAAGAAACATTCATTGTTGCATTGTAGAACCTGTTCAACCATATTTGCAAGATTCGGTGTATGTGTGTGTGTGTGTAGATCCTTTCTCACTATTTCTTCCTCTTCTTCCTTTCTTTATAGTGCTGGCTGTGGTCGGACAGGCGTGATCTGTACATTGGAATATGTACGGCAGCTGCTGCTTAAAGAGGTACTTGGACCTTACTAGCCAAACTCACCAAGAAAAAAGTAAAGAGGTTGATTTCTTGCTGAATGGGATCTGATTTTGTGTGTGTGGCTTTTTATTTTTTTTTATTTTTGGCCTGTGTCTAGTATACTATTATAACATGGGGCCTCCCAGATACCTTGGGCAATGAGATTCCTACTGCCTCTTTTACTAGTGAAATATGGGAATTATAGTATAATTTATTGGGAGAACATTGGCATGAAAAAACCTGAGACAGCTGCAAAAATATTAAGGTATCACATATGATGAGGAAGAGAAGATGTTCAGTAATGCATACTGTATATCTGAAGCATCTGCACATATAGCCCTTTAATATTGTTGTGTGCATACACTTCCAAGCAGTGAGACATTCCAGGTTGCCATGATTTATTCAGTGTACATTTTCCCTCAGAAGACGTCATAAAAACAATTGGTGGCATTTAGTCACATAAAGCCAGAGGTGGGTTTCAGCAGGTTCTGACCAGTTCTGGAGAACTGGTAGCGGAAATTTTGAGTAGGTCGGAGAATCGGTAGTAAAAATTGTGACTGGCCCCACCACCATCTATTGTCTGCCTCCCAAGTCCCAGTTGATCAGGAGGAAATGGGGATTTTGCAGTAACTTTCCCCTGGATTGGGGAGGGAATGGAGATTTTTCCGACCCCTGGAATGAGGTGGGAATGGAGATTTTACAGTATCCTTCCCCTGCCACGCCCACCAAGCCATGCCACGCCCACCAAGCCACACCCACAGAACTGGTAGTAAAAAAATTTGAAACCCACCACTGCATGAAGCATATTCCTGCATAGCGCTCAGCCATGTAGGAAAGGGCACCCATCAGAATTAAATATCTACTCAACACCTGGCAGTAGGAGGATGTTTTGGAAAGTTCTCTAAACCCCTGTTCAAAACCTGGGAACCCTGCAGCCTACCAGACGGAGGGAAAAAAACCCACAATAGTAGCAGTGAAGAATAACTGAGAGCTGGGAGGAATGGGTCTGCATTGGTTTGAAATTGTCAACAGTATCCACATTTCTCCTTCTCCAAGGATTCCCTGACGGTGACACTGTCAGAATAATCAGCAAAGCACATTAGATTTTACACATCTTGGAACTGCTGTAGGTTACTGCCTGTTCCAGGAAAAAATAAACATATTTAAATATTGAAAAAGATAAGCATGAATTAGATCATGAACCTCATTCATGACTGTGGCAAACTAAAGGCATGTCATACAAACATAGCAGAAGGAAGATTGGGAGAAGGACAGGGCATGTTTATATCCATTAGATGCAAATGGGGAAAGATCTATAGTCCCAATTCTTTTCCTTGAAGAATTGACTAAGTGAGCTGGACAAACGCTTAACCTTTGACTGGATTATAGTGATCCCCGTACATTTATTTCAAAGGGAACTTTCTTTCCCCCATTCAAATAATAGGTGCAAACACAATGTATAGAATTAAATACCCTTCAAATCTACCCAGAGATCTCAGTCCAAATCAGGAGGAGATTGAGGTGAGTGGTGGCCTAATTTTTTCCTCACCCATTCATCACCAAGGTACTTCTTGTACTCAGGAAAACTTCCTGAGTTGCTTGTCTTTTTTTTTTTTTTTTGTAATGCAGACGTCTTATTAAGGTACCCTCATAGCTCAAAGAGAATTATAACTGAAAGGAATAGTAAAATAGATTAGCGTATGCATGCATATATGCAGATAACTTCTGTTTGACAAGGCACAATTGAGATCCAGATCCCTCTCTGATGATGTTCCAGGTAGACATTGAAAATGTAATTATTCTCCTAGATCTTGAGGTAGGAAGTCCATGCAAGATTTAGTATTTGTTTGGCATGGATTTTCTTCTGCTGAACAGACATCTCTTGTTCTTTTACTTTATTGTTACTAGCATTTTATAATTTAAAACATCCAGTCATTGAAAGTCGGGCATTTTTTTAAAATTATGCATAAATGTTGTTCTGTGAGAAAAAGGAATGTATCCTCATTTGTCAGTTTTTCATTCTTTTTCAGAGGATTTCTCCATATTTCAGCATTTTTGATATAGTCCTAGAAATGAGGAAGCAGAGACCAGCTATTGTCCAGACCCAGGTGAGTCCTTTACAGTAACAGAGTTGGAAGGGACCTTGGAGGTCATCTAGTCCAACCCCCTTCTCATGCAGGAGACCTATACTAGGGATTCAAACAGCCGAACTGCTGACCTTTCTGATCGACAAACTCAGCATCTTAGCCACTGAGACATAGCTGGGAAGAACAAATTAGCATGCAGGTATTGAAACTAATTCTTGAAAAAAAACACTTTCCAATACTTATTAAGATCTCAGTGGGATGAAATAATTACATTCTACCTGAATCTAAAGAGATGTTGAATTCTGAAAATCCTTTATTCCAACCAATAATTATAATAAAAGCTAAAATAAATGCCCAATGATAGGCCTGAAGCTATAGATAGTATAGATAGCCCACACTTCTCAATAGGAAACTGTAGTTTACGGTGTGAGAACCTTGAAGAATGCCTCTGCTAAGGGGAATTGTATGATAACATATATATTTATTAAAATAATAAGAGAAATTACAAGGATATTCTTAGAATCACCAGTGGATGGAAGCTAGTATTGCCTTCAGGATCAGTTTTTTCCTGCTGTCAACCTATGCCTGTGTCAGCCCTGGAGGCCATCTTTTTCTTTGGATCTTCAGGGCTGCCATATTTAGTGCTGTGGGAAAATGGGAGGGGGATTGCATGGAGTTGGTGGAGATATATAGCCATAACAACATTCTTTTCTCTGGGAGTCAAGGACATTCAGCCTGCACCTGGAGATGCGTGACTGGGGAACATCTCAAGTTGGGACGGTGGATTGATTGGACCATGTGATAGACATGTGGGTGTAGGGGAAGGGACTTTTACTTTCCTTTAGGTGGGGAAAACCCGGGGGTTTTCAGATTTGGGTTTTCCCTGATGTGTCAATATGATATCTCTAATAAAATGGAACTTTGAGGAACTGCTGGCCTCGGAGTCTTCCTTGGTTGGGGGTGTTACTTGGAATCTTGACAGCCTGTTTTACTAGACCTGGCAAAACTCAATGGGAGCCACTGATAATTGCTACCAAATACTTGTTTGCATGTAAGTCCACAACTACAAGTAGTTCTTGATTAATAATCATTTATTTAATGATTGTTCGATGTAACAATGGCACTGAAAAAAATGACTTATGGCTGGTTTTCCCACTTATGACCGTTGCAGAATCCCAATGGTCACATGATCAAAATTCAGGGGCTTGACAATTGGCATGTTTTCATGACTCGTGATAGTTGTACTGGGTTCATGTGATCACATTTTGCGTCCTGCCCGGCTGGCTTCTACCAAGCAAAGTCAATGAAGGAAGCCAGATTCACTTAACAACTTCATGATTCACTTTACAAATGTGACAAAAAAAGATCTTAACATGGGGCAAAAATCACTTAACAACTATCTTGCTTTGCAATGGAAATTTTGGGCTCCATTGTGGTTGTAAGTTAAGAACTATCGGTACACAAATCCTTCTCCTTCCTAAATGGCAGCAAAAACCTAGCCTTTCTTGTGTTATCGTGCTGCCATGGGTTAATTTTAAATTTTTTAGATTTTAGTTTTTATTTTTATTGTAGCTTGTGTTTTATTGTTGTGAGCTGCCCTGAGTCCATTGTGAGACAGGGCGGCATATAAGCCGAATAAATAAATAAATAAATAAATAAATTTAATGGTTACCTATAGTTTGCAGCCTACATACAATAGCCCTCTCTGCATGAACAAACTATAAACTTATAGTTTAAAAACTATAAGTTTCCCACTCATCTGTGTCACATCTTTTCTTTGCAGGAACAGTATGAGTTTGTGTATCGTGCAGTCACTGAAATGTTCCGGGATGCCCTGGACATTTCCTATCCAAATTATGAAAATCTCAAAGAGGTAAGAGATGGGACCAAACAAATTTTTTCCACAGAGGGCATGATGGCTTCCTTATTCTATGAAAAATGGAGTTTCCCCTTAAGCCTGACAGTCATGAGGCAATTTTGCTTTCTTGAAGCAACCTTACAAGAACTACTTTGAAATACTTGGTTTAATGCAGGCAAAAATTAAATCCAGTTATGTATTATTCATTGTATTTTATGTGTTTTGTAAATGATACGACAATTTATCCTCATGACACTCAGGATTTAGATTTAGATTTCCCTGTTATTCATAGGATTATTTTAATCCCCATAATTGTTTTTCATTTCCCAAAGATTTACTCTGGTTTCTAAAGCTAGGTCCTTTGTATTTAGTGAGGTTAATTCTGAGATCAGCATGCAAAGATGAAAAAATATCCTCCTATCTTGCGGTTCAAGGCAGGAGCTCCCATTTCATTGCTGCAGAAAGGAAGATTTAATCTTTCTTATTGCGTTTTCTCTACCCAATGGTACTATTACTTCTGCAAATAGGGGGGAAATGCCACTATATAAGTATTCACCTTGGCAGGATGGAAAAAAGCCGTGACTAAATTCCCTATTGGAAACTCTAACCCATCATTGTCTCTCCCTGCCCTGCCCCAATTGGTTCCTTTTTCCCCCCTGAAACAAATAAAAATATTCATCACCAACAGAAAAAGTTGCTTCCATTTTAACTTCACAGAAAGTTAAGCATCATGAAGGTGGTGGGCACAGCTGGCTAAAGCAATGCTCAGCAGGGAGCCTGTGATTTTTTTTTTTAAAAAAAAGATGGCCTGGCAATTGCTATAGTCCTTTGAGTGGACTATGGTTTCACTCCAGTCAAAGTAGACTTCTGTGTAAATTATTCTTTATTTGTTAGATTTGTATCCTGTCCTTTCTTTAGTGCAGAGATGGCGAACCTTTTGGGCTTGGCATGTCAACAATTCAGAAAATGCCTGCCTTGACTCTGCTGGCGTCTCTGTCTCTCTCCCTCCCTCCCCCCCTCTCTCTCTCATACACACACACACACACACACCCCATACCCCCTCACACACACACCCTGGAGAAAAAAGAAAAAATTCATAACAAAATAATGCATTCAATTAAAATATTTAAATTTATTGTTTGTTTAATTAATTAATTAATTAATTAATTAATTAATTAATTAATTCTTACATAAATGTAAAGGTTCCCCTTGCACATATGTGCTAGTCATTCCCGACTCTAGGGGGCGGTGCTCATCTCCGTTTCAAAGCCGAAGAGCCAGCGCTGTCCAAAGACGTCTCTGTGGTCATGTGGCTGGCATGACTAAATGCCAAAAGTGCACAGAACGCTGTTACCTTCCCACCAAAGGTGGTCCCTATTTTTCTACTTGCATTTTTTTACGTGCTTTTTGCTAGGTTGGCAGAAGCTGGGACAAGTAACAGGAGCTCACCCTATTACACGGCACTAGGGATTCAAACCGCTGAACTGCCAACTTTTCGATCAACAAGTTCAGCGTCTTAGCCACTGAGCCACCGCACCCCTAAATATTTACATAATAGTATATATTTTTCTAAATGTCTATGCAAGGCAGCTCCTGGTCAAACAAAGCCTGGAAACTTCGGAGAATACTCTTCTGTGATAGTGGGGCGTCCCAAAAACAGCAGGAAAGCACACCTCATCCTTGTGTGCTTTTGGGAGGCTCCAGAGGCCGCACAAGAGTAGGGCCCTCTCACACAACAAGTGTCCAGAGACCTGGCATACCATCAAAAATACCATGGCGTGTCATAGCCTAGTAGCTTCCATGGTTGAGAATGGAGATAAATCTAGGCCTCTCTGATCACAGTCCATCATTGCATGTGAAATAACTTCAACAGGCTATCAATGATCCTCGTTTTTGCTTTCATTTCACTCTCATAATAAATTCCCCTTTCACACCCACAAATGCCTTCTGTTATGGACTTTGAGCTGACTCCTTTCTCCAGAGGTTTGCTAAGGAAAGGTTATATTGTCATCATTGACATGGCTTCCTGGTCAGAAGTGTTCCCTCTTTACCCCAGATGCCAAACTTGACATGAGGCTGTTATCTCTGCCCCTGAACATTTCCTCCCTGAACGAGTGCAGAAAGGGATGGGAGGACACGCTTGTGCAGATGTGGTAGTTTGAGAGCCCAACACACCCCATTCATTTCCTTTTTTAGGATGGTATCTTGCATCTGGGCAGGAAGGAAAGAGGTATCTGATCATCTTTTTGAATCTTTTCTACCACAGAGAAAACTTCTACCCAAAGAAAACTTTCTTCCAACCATTCTATCTTGTTGGCTTGGAATCCAGAGACATTTCCACAATGGTTGGTCCTTTTACAGGACACAGCTCACTGCCTCCGTCCTAGAAGAATTGCAAATCCCATATTGCACTTTCATGCAAAAGTTTTTTGTTATTACAGGAGCTTGGACTGTTTCAGAATAATTCAATTATTTTTCTATGTGTGTGTCTCTGAAATGAATCATGGCGATTTAGCAGGGGTAATATTTTCTTTCTTCCGTTTTTCTCATATGCCATCAGATCCTATTCCCTGCCTTCCACAGAAACCCAAATTTAAGCATCCACTTGTGTGGAAATCAACTTTGGAGCAGGATATAGCTGGCCCTGTCTCCTAAAACTGTATACGTATTGGCTTTGATGTTCTCATTCATGCGCCTATCAGAATAGAATCCTGAGTTCCAGAGATATTTTAAGGATCAATTTTAAAAAGTTATTATTTTTTATTTTTTTAATAAAATACTTTTATTATTTTTACATACATAATAACTCAAGGCAGTTAACATCAGTGGTGGGTTTCAAATTTTTTTACTACTGGTTCTGTGGGTGTGGCTTGGTGGGCGTGGCATGGCTTGATGGGCGTGGCTTGGTGGGCATGGCAGGGGAAAGATATTGTAAAATGTCCATTCCCACCCCAATCCAGGGGAAGGTTACTGCAAAATCCCCATTTCCTCCCAATCAGCTGGGACTCGGGAGGCAGAGAATAGATGGGGGTGGGGCCAATCAGAGGTGGTATTTACCGGTTCTACGAACTACTCAAAATTTCCACTACCGGTTCTCCAGAACTGGTCAGAACCTGCTGAAACCCACCTCTGGTTAACATATCTATATCTAACGCACCTTTCTCCTCCTGTTGTTCACACAACCACCTGCAGGGTGGGTTGGGCTAAGTGCCCAAGGTCACCCACCTGGCTTTCATGGCTAAAGCGGGACATGAACTCAGGGTCTTTTGCTTTCTAGTCTGGTGCCTTAATTGCTAGAGATAGACCAAACTGGCTCTTCATTTGAAGTTTTTCTTTTGATTGTTTTATTGCAAATTTGTATTATTTATTATTTTCATGTTAATTATTTTAATTTTTATTGCAAAATTAAATACAAGATATTCTGTGGTAGACAAAATACAAAATACTAAGGTCAGGAAAAAGAAACTTTTCAAAAAGCAGCGAAGCACAGGATAGATTTTAATAAAGAGCAGTAATTCAAGGAACAATTCTAATTGTCCTTTTCTCTCTTCAACATGGAGAGGGCTACTTCAGGGTTAATCTGGTTTATGGTAAATTTCCTGCTACAGGAAGTTCAAACAGCTGTCCTCACCTAAAACATTTTTCACTTCCCTTCTCTTTGGTTTTGCACAGAATCGTCTTCCCCTTTATGACGACGCCCTCTCCCTCCGGCAACCGGCTGCTCCCTTGCTCAAGCGAAGCTCCATCCTCCGGTAAGGACTGCTAAGGGTCAGCGCCTCGGCAGTGGGATATGATCATCCCTAGAACAGCAGAGCCTTTCCTGTAATGACCCCTTGTGAGAAAAGCCAGGGGTGTGTAGACACTAGGTCCAATGTTAAGGAGGAGTGAAAAACCTTCTAACAAGACTGATGCATACTTGTGTATGTGTATGTCATATTTTGTATGGGTTGGTTTAATAATTGTGCTTGTATTGTTTTGTTGTTTTGCCTTGTAAATGTTTGTGTTGAGTTTTAATTCATCTTGGAAGTATGGAGGATGATAGTATCTTTTACTAAATAGAGTAAATAAATACAAAACTAACCGTCATTGTAGTTAGGAAAGAAACTCTACATGATTGAAGAGCAACGAAGGTCTTTCTGGCCTCATCTCCCAATTATCAGCATCAGGTTTGGGCATCTCAGAAAGGCATAGGCGAAAAATGTTCAGCTGGGCAGGAAAAGAATTGGAGGTACCATTGTACATGACAAAGCATATCTCTTTCAAATTCTTCAATTGAGACAAATTTCACTATGCGGAAATCCTGATAGGTGGTATTTCATTTGGGCCTCTGGTTTTTTTCTGATATAGGAGCATCTCAGTGCCTGCTGATCCAACACCAGCACCACTTCCTGAACAGCCAAGAAAACTCGTCAAGAACATGGGTGACACTTACGCTGTTGTGAACAAACTCCGGCGAAATGGAGCAGGAGCTTCTTCTGCTTCTCCTGCCAGTGAGGACAAGTCCATCGGAGAGGCACAGCTTTATACTGCGGTGAAGCCACGCAACAGCACCGTAGCTGACTTTCCATCAATAGACCCCAGTGCCTTTGTAGGAGTACAGGCCAGTCACTCTCTGCCTGGAAGTCCTGTGCACAGGGCATCTTCGAATACAGCTTGTGAAAATGCCCGTCTTAGTTCATCTCTGACAGGTGATGTGTGAGAATAACTGTGGATATACAAATGCAGAAATGTAAATTTTAGATTGGGTTTATTCATTTTGCTAAGCTCAAAAATGCGTACTTTTACATATGTTTAGATGTTTAACTAAAGGGTTTTTTTTTAAACTAAAGCACAATCCATATTACAAATTCAGCATGATGCTGAGGTTCATATAGCATGCTGTACATTCTTTTGGCTTACAGCGGTATTTTAACTTAGCCAATATAAAGTCTGTGACTTTGGCTAAGGATTTTGTACGCATGTATGTCTGTATGCATGCCTGCACACACATTGTCTTAAGCAATAGCAAGTCACATGTAATAATAATAATAATAATAATAATAATAATAAGCATAATTTAAAAGTACAATTCAAAGAGAAAAGAATTAAAAATGCTTGGAAACCATACGATTAGCAAAATAGTTCCAGAAAATTTGATCTGATTAATCAAAACTCTCTTTTTTCTCTCTACCGCCCGTAAACAAATTAATACAAATGTTGACCAAAAGATGCATCTCCTCAGTCCATTGATGTAATTCAGGTGTGTTCCAATATTATCCATTAATGACTTTGGCTCCACATAATCCTCCCTCACCTAAATGAAGAATCCACGATTGTTGATGGCTTGATCAATTTTAAGCACTATGTACTGTATATAGCCAAAAAGAACATGTAATTTTGACAAGTAATAATAACTTAAAAGTCATATTGACAATCTTTTTACCTCTAAGGCTCAGTTATGGCAATAATGAAACAAGTCCAAATCACATGAGTTAATGTTCTAGTAATGAATGTTAGGGCTATGTGTTATGTGAACCCAGCTCTTGTGATAAGGAAACTATTCTTTATGCTTTGGCATATGGTTTTAACCCAAATAATCATGGATTGCATAATATACCACAGCTAAACAGGCCATAGGTTAACTTTTTGTGTGACATTAACTCTAGTATTTATGTAGCAATCAAAACTCATCATAAACTTTATCGTTATATCAATCTTGTAAAAGCTGTCATATTTTACTGAAAGTACAAAATATAGACATGCTAAAGATTGCTACCTGATCTAAAGCCATTATAATTGGAAACCTTGAGCATATGTGAACTGTTTGTCAGTTAATAGCTGAAGAAGTTTTTGAACTGGATTTGCATTTGTACTTAAACTATAATGAGGTGTGCTTGATTTTGGCTTAATCTGATATGAGAACCCAGCCACTATAGGTAGCAATATATGGCTTATGGGAAGGGGTGAAATCCAAAATTTTTCCCTTCTGGTTCTGTAGGTGTGGCTTGGTGGGCGTGGCAGGGGAAGGATACTGCAAAATCTCCATTCCCACCCCACTCTGGGGCCAGCCAGAGGTGGTATTTGCCAGTTCTCCAAACTACTCAAAATTTCTGCTACCAGTTCTCCAGAACCTGTTAGAACCTGCTGGGTTGCACCCCTGTTTATGGGATATCATGGTCTGAACAAGTCCACTAGGCCTTCTCCAACTAACTAAACCACAATGGATGTATGAACATCATCATAAATAGGTCCCACTGTATTACATTTTCTTACTTAACTGTGCTAAATTACGGTAGTTCTAAGCCCACTGAGGATCACAAAATGCAAGTTTAGGGAAAGAATATCTTTGTTATTCCGAAAATGGATGGAATATCAGATTTTGGCTTTTCTGTCCATTTGCAACATTTAGCTGAATTCAAGAAAATGCCAATGGGAGTCTAGCATTATTGGGTATATATTTTGCTTTTAGAAAAAGCCAATGAAAATATCAATAATAAATTATGAAATGGCCTAGATCTCATCGTTTATTAAGAACTCAGTGTAACTGCAAGGTTTTATGGACAAACTGGAATTAAATAAATGGAAATCTTGGGATGGTAAGATTGGGGTTTTCTGAGTTATTTTTATAATCTGAATAAAAATACCCCCCCACCCCCGATATCTCTTCTTCAGGAGAATCCAATTCTGGAGTCACCTCCTCTCCATCTCATACAAATGGACTTGGGAAAACTCTTCTCAGGAATCTGATGCCCCCAGTAAGTAGACTGATCTTTTGCCTTTGTTTCCCAAGCCCTACCCATAGATGCCATAATAATACAAATCCCATTTATGAGTTTTTAAAAGAACTCATCTTTAGCCCTTCTAGAAGTTGAGTAGTCATTATTTTCCCTATTTTGTAAGGATGGCATATTTCTGCTTTTCAGTGAATATTTATTTATATACTGCCTGGGAAAGATACAGTAGTTCTTTTCTTATGAAAAAGGGAAATTTTTCATCATCCTCTTGTGAGTAATGATTATTGCTCCAGAAATCTAGGATGTTGATATAGCTAGGCAGTGTTCATGTGGTATGACTCCTAACCAACCTTTTGAAACAGGTGGGCAGTGACCAAGGCAAATTCATGCTCAACTTTGGCCTAATTCACATTGAGCCAAAGAAATGAAAGTAGATTTCTCTTTCCTCTTGAGTATCGTGTTATCTGTTGTTGAAATACACATCATGCGCAACTTGGTTACTAAATTAATCCACTTCCTAGGTTTGCACAATGCACTGAACCATAAACTCAACAAAAGAGTCTTAATTTGTACAAACCCCTAATGAGAATTTAGCATGTTTTGTGAGCGAAACTAGTGACCAGACAACCAAGCTGTGTAAACACAACTGCTATGTAGGCAGCAGGGATGTTTGAAAAACATGCAGAATACTGGATACGACATCCAGCTGAACGAGCTTCAGCTTTGTAATTCACAGATATTGTAGAACTCACTTTTTCTTGGGACAAAATGAAAAGTTCTTTTTATTCAATTTTATTTTTTCCACCTTCTGCTTCTTAGGCTTTTATCTCCCCGTCTGGAAAGAAAGGTAAGAACAAATGGGCTTATATAGGATTCAACTTCTAACTGGAAGTGAGTAACAACAAGCCAACTTAGGGATGTTGCCAAAGGAAACTACGAAGAGAGAATCATAGAGTCAAGCTCAAAAAAGTATATTCATTTATCAAATTTATATAGGAGAAACTCACAGTCGCCCCTTTATTACTTGATAAATTACTCAAAGCTGTGGACTTACCTAATACTGCTTCCTCCTCCTGTTTTCCTCACAATAACTCTGTGAGGTGGGTTGGTTGGTCTGAGAGTGAGTAACTAGCCCAAAGTTACCCAGCTAGCATTTTGCCTAGAACTCACACTCTTCTAGTTTCTATCCTGATCCCTTAACTGCCACACCAAACAGACTCTCTATAGTATATATCTTTTCCAACTAACTCACTTCAGGCATCTTTGGTGCTCTCTGAGCTTGGTTGTGTGTGTGTAGATGTTTCATTATCCATTAGTGCACTGATGTTGTTACCTAGTTTGGGTAATGAAACGCCTGCAAGAAAACAACCAAGCTCAAAGAGCCCCAAGGGCCCCTCATTTCAACCCTGAGCTACAACTATTCTCCTTTATTGGTAACTCACTTCAGTAACAGAGGTGGCCTTTGCTGTGATTACAAAATGGGGAAGATTCAAAGATGTGGTCTTTCAGGTATTGCTGAGCCAACTCTCCTTTGCCATGTTTATTATTTATTTATTTTATTGGTTCGATTTATATGCTGCCCTTCTCTGGAGACTCAGGGCGGCTTACAATGCGTTAAGCAATAGCCTTCATACTTTTGTATATACCTGCTGAGTAGGGCTTTCGCCCCCCCCCAAGAGGTGTTCTTTTTTTTTTAATACAAAGTCAGCTTATTGCCCCCACAATCCAGGTCCTCATTTTACCTACCTCGAAAGGATGGAAGGCTGAGTCAACCTTGAGCCTGGTGAGATTTGAACTTGCAGTAATTGCAGGCAGCTGGTGTTACTTAACAGCACTTTAGTCTGCTGCGCCACCAAGGCTCTTACGTTGCGAGTTGTAAATCAACATCTCAAAGCCATAGGTTACCCCCCCCCCTTTGATATATAGTACCCATCTACATGAATGATCTCTACTGAGGCATCAGAAAGTTCTAACTCTTCACAATGTTCAGTAGAACTAGGCTGTCCTTGTAGAGGTAGTCCTCAACTTACAACCACAATTGAGTCCAAAATTTATGTTGCAAAGTGAGACATTTGTTTAGTTTTGCCCCATTTTATGACTATTCTTGCCACATTTGTTAAGGGAATCCCTGCAGTTGTTAAATTAGTAACAAGGTTGTTAAGTCACTAAATGAACTATTGTTAAGTCGAGGACTACCTGTATTATCACATTTGTGTATCATTTTAAAACTGGACAACTTTAAATCTCCCAATAATGCCAGGTCCTCTCAATGACCATAAATAGGAGTGTGCAAAACGTTTTGTTTTGAAACAGTTGGAGTACAAATGTGATGCAGCTAATATTTTGAAAAACCCTCTGACGATCAGGCAACTCAGCTGGGATCGTCAGAGTTTCGATCGTCAGAGCCACTTAAAAGAAAAAAAGTTTTTTTCTTTTAAATGGCTCTGCCGATCCAAGCTGAGTTATCTAATTGGCAGGCAACTCAGCTGGGATTGTCAGAGCTTGGATCGTCAGAAGCATTTAAAAGAAAAAAGCCTCTGATGATCGCGCGGCTCAGCTGGGCATGGGGGGCAGGGGCAGGGATTTTTGCTACCGGTTCTCCGAACTGCCCGCCGCCATCGCTGCCTACTCACCCGAGCCGGTCTGAACCGGGAGCATTTCACCCTTGGAAGTGAGGCTCTCTTAGTTCTGGCAAAATATTTGCTTAAATCTTTCTCGCACTAGATTGGCAAGTATCAGAAAGTCACTTTTGTCCCTGAACAGTATCATCATCGTCTCGGACTGTCCCTGTGCAAACCTATGAGGATGTGGCCGACACCCCAGTCAGGACTTGCCCAAATACTGCAGGGTCTTCTGCCATGGGTGAGTAAGAGATCTTTAGGTCACTGTGATGCTAACATTCCAGTAGGTGAAGGTATACTTTAGGATGGGGAGAATTTTTCAGTATTTGAAACTGAATACACGTAGTTTTTAATTGTAACTAAATCTTGAGTCAATTAAACAGCAATTTTCAGCATCAACAGTGAACTTTTTACATCAGTTATGTTCTTGCCGCTAAAGGAGAAAATATTGTCATGTCTCAGCAAACAGCAGCAGCTTTAATTAGTGAAATGCCCGCTTGGCTGTGTAAGACGATTAATAAGCACCTATTTTTCACTATTCATGCTGCTGGTTCCTTCACAGCAGCTAACAAACTGCACAGCTATCCAATTAACTCATATTCATTGTCTCACAAAGTGTAACTCAGGTGTCATTTCACTCTCCAAAATAACCATTAAAAAAACCTACTTTATGAATAGCTTTTGTTTACTAAATTAACGTTTAGAATAGTAGGGGATTCTAGTAATTTTATATCCATTTGAATTATCTTGATCTAGCGACTCAAGTGCCCATTAGCTGTCTTTAACTGAATTTAAGAAATGTCAAGGATGCTTCAATATAGGACCAAAAAGAGAGAGAGAGAGAGAGGAGAGACTGTTTGTGTCCCAAATTCTGTATCTAAGATGGCTGTGCAGCACCTCGGTGTAATTTGGAGCATATGAAAGTATTGATAGAGCACTGGTCGACAATCTCTTAAAACAACTAATTTTTTTTCCTCTGGGATTATGTAATATTATTAAAATTATTTAATATGTTTTTAAATTTTTTTTAAATTTTATATATGTGCTTGTTTTATCTTTGGCTGTGCACCGCCCTGAGTCCTTCTGGAGAAGGGCGGTATAAAAATTAGATTAAATAAATAAATAAATGTGGTTACCCTCCATGGCTGCATTTGGTTTAAGGTGTGACCAAGAAGAACTGCAATTCCCAAAAAAAGCATTTGCTCCTTCCAACTTCAGCTTTCTTGACTTCTTGCCCCTTTGTCACTGAACGTGATCAGTGCGTCATGTGGGTCCTACTGATAAATCAAGGGAGACTGAGCGAATAAACGCTAATCCTTCTCCATGTTTCATTTATTTCTAAAGTGAGTCAGCCATGCTGTTTTGTGCTATGTCAGTGTTTTTCAAACTTTGCAAGTTTAAGAATGTATCTCTCAGAATTCCCCAGCCAGCATTTGAAGGAACAGCGAGGGCTAATTATGGAGGTATCTCCATAAACAGAGCTGCTTTGGACCAGCCTTGCCATAGGTAAATTTCACAAACATGAGCTCCCCTCATTACAGTGAAATTCTCACCACCCAGATCCTAAGAATGCACCCATTCAAAAGAAATTTCTAAAGTCATGTGTAAATATATCATTGATGTGTATTAGTCTGGAAAAACTCCTATAGCCATTTCTGGAGCTTGAGTAATTCAGTCTTAATGTGGAAAAGATTAAGACAATCCAGAATCTTCCTGAGAATGACTTAAGAAACCAAAACCACTCCAAAAGCACTGCATAAAGTTGTCCAGGAAGTGGCAGAGAATCTAAGGTGACCAGACGTCCCGCTTTTGGCGGGACAGTCCCGCTTTTGAGCAATTTGTCCCGCGTCCCGCGGCGTTTCAAAAAAGTCCCGATTTTTCTTGAGCCCCAGCTGATGGCTAGAAGAAAAAAAAACTGTTTAAACTCTTGCCCGGGGCTTCAAAGGGCCGCCCTACAGGCAATCAGTGTAAAGCAGTTTTTTTCCCCCTAGCTAAGCTTCAGAAACGAAACCGAAACCAGGGTCTTTGGTTCAGCGTGACAAAATGAGGCAGAGAGAGATTTATTTTTATTTTTATTTTTCCTCCCCAAAAAAGGTAGGTGAAAAACTGCAAACAATGGGAAATTTAGGAGGAGAGTTCAAGATTTTAAAACACAAAGGAAAAAAAGCTGTATTTAACTAGGGAATTGTAATAATTGAGATACTATTAATTGTATATTGTGTTGAAAGCAGAAATGGTTAAGTTGTGGTTCGGAGGAATATATGGGAGAAATTATTTGGTTTATTATTATTGGTAAATATAATTAATTGATTTGTAAGAAATTGGATTGCATGGAAATAATTGGAATATTCATGTTCATATTGATTAATATACAAAAAAGATAGTTTTATAACTAATTGATTTATATTAAAATGTTGAATTTGTATTAAACAACTGTATTACATAATTACATAATTAAACAATGTGAGGATGGATATAAAAATAGATGACAATGGGAAGGGGTATAATATAGAATAGAAGGGAAAAATTGAATTTGATTAAGATTAGAGATGAGGATGAAGGGTAATATTGGTTTTTTTAAAAAATAGATGAGGAATAAATATGGCAAAAAGGA
This sequence comes from Pantherophis guttatus, assembly GCF_059756535.1. Lineage (NCBI taxonomy): Eukaryota > Metazoa > Chordata > Lepidosauria > Squamata > Colubridae > Pantherophis > Pantherophis guttatus. The sequence continues at coordinate 122,582,025 of NC_142064.1, read as the reverse complement.
AATATAGAAATTGTATTCTGTTCAAAGAAAATACATTGTATGTTTGTATGTGTGTTTCTAATTATTGCTATTTATTCATATTTGTTCTCTTTTATTCTTTAAAGTTTAACAATTCATTCTTTATCTTAATATCTTTATATTTGTTTGGGGTTGGCTTTCTTCCCTTTCATCTTTTTTATTGTACAGCAATCTTTCTCCTCAAACCTACCACCTCTCTCTTTTCTTTCCTTCTTACTTTCTCTTCCCCCCACCCTCTTTTTCTCCTCCCTACTTCCTCTTTCTTTCTCCTTCTCCTCCTCTCTTCCTCCCTCTCTTACCCTCACTCCTACTCTAATTTCCATTCCTTCATCCCTCTCTATTGCTGTAATCCTTTAATGCATATGGACTACTCAGAGGGCTGAAAAAGTTATTTTTGACTGGTCCTCACACTTTTGACCAGTCCTCGAACTTACGACTGTCCTCACATTTTACATTTTTGCCCTATCTTGTCACCATGTTGAAGAGAAGCAGTTGTGAAATGAGTGACATGGTTGTTAAGAATGCTGCACGGGCATAAATGTGAGGATGGTCATAAGTGTGAGGACCAGTCAAAAGTGCGAGGACCTGTCAGAAATGACTTTTTTCAGCCCTCTGGTTAGTCCTTTTGTGCATATGGACTACTCAGAGGGCTGAAAAAGTTATTTTTGACTGGTCCTCACACTTTGGACCAGTCCTCGAACTTACGACTGTCCTCACATTTTACATTTTTGCCCTATCTTGTCACCTTGTTGAAGAGAAGCAGTTGTGAAATGAGTGACATGGTTGTTAAGAATGCTGCACGGGCATAAATGTGAGGATGGTCATAAGTGTGAGGACCAGTCAAAAGTGTGAGGACCTGTCAGAAATGACTTTTTTCAGCTCTCTGGTTAGTCCTTTTGTGCATATGGACTACTGAGAGGGCTGAAAAAGTTATTTTTGACTGGTCCTCACACTTTTGACCAGTCCTCGAACTTACGACTGTCCTCACATTTTACATTTTTGCCCTATCTTGTCACCTTGTTGAAGAGAAGCAGTTGTGAAATGAGTGACATGGTTGTTAAGAATGCTGCACGGGCATAAATGTGAGGATGGTCATAAGTGTGAGGACCAGTCAAAAGTGTGAGGACCTGTCAGAAATGACTTTTCAGCCCTCTGAGTAGTCCCTATACACATAGCCATGGCCACCCGGTCACATGACCAGGTAGCCACGCCCACCCAGTCACATGGCCTCCAAGCCACGCCCACACAATAAGCCACGCCCACAATGGTGTCCTTCTTACCAATGTTAAAATCTGTTCACCTTACCCTATAGACATAGCAATGGCCACCCGGTCACATGACCAGCTAGCCACGCCCACCCAGTCACATGACCAGCTAGCCATGCCCACAAAATAAGCCACGCCCACAATGTCCCTCTTTACCAATGTTAAAATCTGGTCACCTTAAGAGAATCCCAAAATAATAGCCAGGGATCTGCAGGCCCCTCTCACTTTTATTAAAGTCAGTGTTTCATAACTACCACCAGAAAAGCACTGGATAAAAATGAGATTCTTAGTAGTGAGGAAGAAGCCATTGCTTACTAATAAAAACATTGATACTTGTCTCAAGTTTGCCCAAAAGCCACTGTAGTTTGATCCTTCATCAAACTACATTTGATGAATGTAGTTCATCAAATTTCTGAAGGAATGTTCTAGGCAAGATGAGTCAACAGCACAACTTTTCAGGCTGCATAGTCCTCATTACATCTGATAGAAACAAACCCCACAATGCACAATAAAAATATCATACCAATTGTCCAGCCGAGAGCTGGTAATATCATAGTTTGGGAATACTGTGTTTTCTCAGGACCTTAACACTTCCATCATTTCATTCTGTATCAAAGAATTCTACAGGACCTAATCCCCATGGAAATGTGGCATGACCTAAATCAAGTAGTTTATACTAAAAACCCATTATTTAGCTGAAATACTGTAGTTCACTGTAGAAGAATGCCCCAAAATTCCAGTACAGTGATGCCAGAGAACAGTTACCAGTTAAAGGAAGCATTTCGCTGTGGTCACTGTAGCTAAAAGTGGTGCTAGTTACTGTATATGTCAGTTTTTCATAGTGGCACATTGCATGTTGGATGACTTCATTTATGGAGAAATAAAACATTAAACTAGTGCTCCTTGTTCACTCAAAGTCCCCCTATATGTCAATAGTACTAACATGAAGCTCTCACATTCAGTAACAAAGAGATGCAACTATTCAGAAAATTTGAAAGAGGGCAAAAACTTCTGCCATATCTACTTGGGTTGTTCAGTCCTTTGGATTTAAAGGGGGAGGGATTTTGGTGCACACATTCACACAGTACTTTCAATAACCCCTTTAAAAAGTTGTTTTCTTTTCCTGCATTGCTGGCTTGCAATTCTAGGAAAGAGACAGCTGCTTTAATGAGACGATGACAAGTGCTGTACGAATGTCCCTCCATGTACTGCACAGAATTTGCGTCTTGTGTTTTCGGCGACATACTGATAAAATAAGAATTAAAATCAAATGGCATGCACTGTGTACCTTAGGCTGAGCTATGTGAGGAAAAATGTAAGGCGCGACGGGCAATAAGTTCATGTGATGCAAAAGGACTGAGTGTTTGTTAATAGGATTCACTGGGCTAGGGATTTGTCTTTCACTGTGAGTTGTATTGTGTGGGGGGGGGTGCACGAAGGGAGGCTCAGCCAATTTGACTGTACACATGTTGTACTCTGACAATAAAGGTTTGAATTTGAATTTGAAAAGGTTAGGTGGGCAAAATCCTTGACAAAAACAACCGAAGCTCTCAGTATGGTGTCTAACGCCTTTCCTATTCTTCCATAGGATTTAACATCCGGATCGGGAAGCCAAAAGGACCAAGAGACCCTCCTGCTGAGTGGAGCAGAGTATAAGCTGTGCTTCTGAGAAGGACACTCTTTAACAGCAGGGAGGAAAGAAGATGGCTGCTGCTTCTACCAAAGAGGAGCACTAAATACTACCTGTAGATGCTCACCTCCTTCATAAGGAGCAACTATGCAAAAACAGCAAGTTTTTCTGACCACGAAGAGGACAGCTACTATGAGCACTAAAGCTCAGGACATTTCTAAGACCAAATCCTCCAGTTAGAACAACTTATTTTGACATGAACTTGTCTTTATCAGATCTTGTTGGTGGGAGCCAAGAGTGTGGCTGGCTTGGAGATTTTCAGCAATAATGATTTGACCCAGTACTTGGTATAATCATGCCAAGGAAATCCAGAACAGTTAGCCAATTAAACAAAATGTATGGCTATTAATGTAATGTTCTCCTTAAGTTGCAGCCACTGAAGTAAGGATAAGCTTTATCGGATGCTACCTATTGTGTTTGAGCATTCATGTTGTTTGATGGTTTTGACTTATACAGGGTGTGTGAGCCTAAGCTGGCTCAACACTTAGATGGTCTCATTTTCTAATGGAAAGCATAGAAAAAAAGAAACCAGAGTCAAGAGAAAATGATTGTACAAAAGTTATAAAAGTTCGGTGCCAAAGAAAGGGTACCTCTTGTACAATTACACACTTCCAAATAATTGCATCAGGAATAGGTTTGGCTAATTCAGTCTTCAGAACATATTTTGCTTGACTTGTATGGAGAGATAACTACACTGGAAAGGAATCTCTAATTCACTCTCCCACATGCTCCTCTTCAACAGAGCTTCAAATGTAACTCTGATAAGCTGATAATGTTAAGTGATGGTGCTGCATTTTAGCTAAGTCTGTTGTAAACCTAGCCAGTGTGGATTAGTTAGTTAACTGCAGCTTAGTGAATTACAACCCAGACATTTGGGGTGAACGCAACGGACACATCTAGCAAAGCAAAAAATAACAGACCAGGTGAGGAAAGTCTCCTGCCCCATTCTGTAATCTCTTTATTAGTCCTATTTATATGTTTAAGTAACCTTACTACCATAGACACCAACAGAGGGAAGAAGTTATTGTAGAAAAATTGCAGGCATGAAGTAATAAAAACCAATTGGAGGGTTGAGAAAGCAGTAGTCACGCAATGCTATAGTAAATTACAGTGAACGTGTCTGTCCACCATCATTGTGAGTCTTAACAACTGCTATTTGACTGTCTTCTTTGCTGCTAATGTAGCTTTCAAAATCAATGCCCCATAGACATTTTTCAGAACTGGACAGCCAGCTCCAATGTTACCCAGTACGTTTCTGCTAAATAAAAACTTACACAAGTTAACCAGGAAGGCCAACCCAGTCAGAACAGGGAAGTGCAAAAGCCCCTTTCTGCTGGACAAGCATCATGAGTTCCATGTCAGAATGGGGAAGTCCTGGAATGGGTGAGAATTTTGACATGAACCAAAAGGATGATCACTCTTAGAACAGGCAGAAAGGGAAAAAAATGTATTTATGGGAGCAAGCTTGAAAAATCCAGTTCATGTAAGGTCCAAAATACAGTCTGCTTCTTTGATGAGGAAGTGGCAGTTTTGAGGCACTGCTACTCAACACTGAGGAATTTTCTCTTCTTGGCTGTGTGGGTATAAGGATGCCAGCGCCACTCCACGTCAGCGGTGTTCTCTTGCTCCAAGGTTCCCAGTTTGATCATATATACTGTAATATAAGAGAAGAAAAGTTTGAGCTGGCTGTCGTGCTCTGTGCTTCAGGGAATAAATCCCACAATTCTGTTTTCAGTCAGTCTCTGAATGTCCGCAGAAAATGATTTTTTAGGACAGAGGACAAAGAAAGATAAATCCTATCCGAACAATGGAAAGAATCCTTAAAATTCAGAGCATTTTATGCTCTGGCTGAGTTCATACCTGCAGTTAAACGTTAATGGGGTTTGTTAAATTTTGGCTTAGTATGTTGAGACCTAATCAGTGTAACACAACCAGAGGTTAGGAAATTGCAATATATGTGAACTCAAACTACCATTATTCTTTAAACCAGTTAAGTGGCCTAGCTAGCACACATCAGAGCTTGTTCTAGGACAACGTCCAAACAGCCAGCCAGATATTTCTGAAAGCAAACCCTGAAACCACAATAATCATTCCCAGCATTTGAGTCTCACAGATTAAGCAACGTTATGTTTAAGGATGAGTCATGAAGTAAGCCATAACGTATTACTCTAAAGTTGAGGAAATCACATTAGAGTTACTGCAATAGGTGAACCCAGTCACTAGAAACCATTATTGAATGGTAGTTAACACACACACACACACACACACACACCTCAATATCACAATGATTTCGATGAACAAAAGCCAAGATTCTGATTTACAAGAAGCCTCTCAGGTTCTTCATGTGTCAGCTAAGATTTGAATCAGCAACTTCTTGATTATTATACATACTAACCTCATTGTCTTTAGATCAGAATGGAGACAGGTTCATACCAAACTCTAAAAAGGGTGATCCAATCGATTCTAGCGTTCAACAGACATAGCAGTCATTTGAAAAATCTTGTGACCCATAAATATTGAACAATTGTGTTACTGTTTCTCTTCCCTGAAGCAAATGCACAGAAGGGATTTTTCCCCCCAGAAGGACAAGAGTCATGGACATATCTACACACTGGTCCAGTTTTTAAAGTGCATAGTGAAAATCCATGTAATATGTGTTATGTATGAAAGCACAAGCAGCAGCAAAAGATTTTTTTTGCACAGCATTCTCAAATGTGGTGCTCAATCAAATGTGGTAAACTATAATTCTCATAATTTCCAGCCAATGTGGCTGTAGTCTATGAATTACAAGACTTGACCAAACATAACTAGAGGGCGCTTGAACTAAGAAGCCACTTTCTTTTAAGAAGCAATCTTACAGTCAACATCAGCAGAAAACTGTTCCATTATGTCATCTGTAGCACAATAAAGCAAGAATTGTCAATAATGTTGCCTCTTTTTCTTAGGAAGGAAATAAGCAGATTGACTCATGCTAGAGCTTGAGATCCTTTTGAAAAACACTGTTGTCAACTTCAAGGGAAACCGGATTACAGCCCTTGACCTAATTGTGAGAAAAATAACTGAAGATTCCACGTACTCTGAAAAATACTGCAATTTGCATACAGTACACTGTGTCTTATTGCTTTAATTGCCATTTGTTGCAAATAGGGCTGGAGATGGGTGTTTCTTTACTGCAGAGTCAGCCATATTTTAAAAAAAGATGGGGAGAAAGGAAGTCAGATAACAAGATGGATTTCCTTTCTACACGTGTTTACTCATAGCTTGATATTTCTAATATTGACTTGGAGGTTTTACCTGAAAAAAGCCATTCCATTTAAGCCTGCAATGTAGTGACATTATAGATTAGCTTTGCCCATACAAGGGATGCTGAACCAATACCTAGAATTCCCAGTAGGACTTGCTCCAACACATAGATTATTCCAAAATCTCCTCCTCTTCTTTTCCTTCTCCTCCTTTTTCTTCTTCAATGCTTTTGATACTTACAATATCAAGTGTCAAATACAGTATCAAAAGGTTGACTTAGCCTTCCATCCTTCTGAGGTCAGCAAAATGAGGACCCAGATTTTTGGGGGGCAATATACTGACTCTGTAAACCGCTTAGAGAGGGCTGTAAAGGCACTGTGAAGCGGTACATAAGTCTAAGTGCTATTGCTACAAAGCTGAAGTTGCCCCTCTGGTCATTGCAGATGTGTTTTCACATATTTTGTCAGCTCCAACGCGCTGTTGGCATGGAGTTGCCATTCTTGGGGAGAGGAACGCACGAACCTCATTTCAGCCCAGCATCTGCTTCGTCAAGCCTCCCAGGAACTGATAGGATTGATGGGAGGGAATAGCTGGGGGATGACATCATCATGGCCAGCCGGAAATAACAAGTGGATTAACTGTTTAGATGCTGGTTGTAAATACTCAAGAATTAAACATAAGCCAACTTCCGGGTCACATGGGAGGGAGCAGCATGCGTGATTGGGTGGGTGGTGATAACTAATGGATTAGTTCTAACTAATGGATTAACTAATGGTGGTGGGAAGCACAGGGCAGTAGCCCTAACAAGATTTTCATCTGCAATTGTCAGTGAGTGCTAATAAGTGATTAAACTAAGGTAGAGCCATCCAGGTTTGTCTCCTTTTATTTCCTTCTGTTTGGAACTTGACATATTTATTCAGTCCACTTGCTAACCAGCTGTCTTTCCCAATCACTTAACTGGATTCCCAATCCGTCTGTCTGTCTGTCTGTCTGTGTGTGTGTGTGTGTGAGAGAGAGAGAGAGAGAGAGGGAGGGAGGGAGGGAGGGAGGGGGGGAGGGAGGGAGGGAGAGAGGGAGGGAGGGAGGGAGGGAGAGAGAGAGAGGGAGGGAGGGAGGGAGGGAGGGAGGGAGGGAGAGAGAGAGAGAGAGAGAGAGAGAGAGAGAGAGAGAGATACAGAGATACAGAGACATACATACACACACAACACACAAATCCAGTTTGGTCTAGTGTTTAAGACACCAAGCAGGAGACCCTGAGTTGAAGTCTCACTTTAGGCATGAAAGCCAGTTGGATGATCTTCGGCAATCATTCTCTCTCAGCTCAGTTCACCTCACAGAGTTTTGTGGGGGAAATAGGAGGAGGAAGGTCTATTGGATACGTTCCCTTTCTTGAATTATTTGTAAAAATAATAAAGGTGGGTTACAAATAAATAAAAATGTAGCAGATGCTACCAGAACTGTGACTCAGTTAAAACTGCTCTGGCAAGTCAGTGATGGAGGCAAAGTTTCTGATTACACAGTTCATAGTTTGATGGTGATACTTACATTTCATTTCAAACCTTGGCCCAACCTCAGAGAGCTCCACATTCCGATGGTCAGTCTTCTTGTAAACATGGTGCCTGCCCCAGATAGTATTGGAAAATTATAGAGTAAGCACTGAGAAGAATGAAGAGCAGTCCTCTTCCCCAGCAACAGGCTCTTTGGTCCCTCCTCCTCCTAAATTTTTCCACCCATTAAGCCCAAATCACAGCTGCTAAAACAGGGACAAAGGGCAAAGACTTCATTATTTCAAGCAAAGCAGCAAAAGCCACACACACCCCATATTGGCAAATGTCTCTCCTCATCTTCGATGACCAAATCTAAATCAAATTGATAGTTGTCTGCCTTTTCAAGTGGCACCACTTCTGAAGCGATCATTCTCCCCATGGCAGAGCCAGCTACGGGATGCATATTTGCATTCAATTCATTCCCTCTACAATTAACACTATCTGTTAACATCTGCATTCATATCTTCTTTGTGGACACTACTAACAACGCAACTTGTTGGTTGACTTTAGTTGACTCTACATTAATTAAACAACAGACAAACTATATTTTGGTGTTACATGTTGCATGAGCCCAACTGCAGCATACCCCAAATGGAACATAAGCCAGGGATAAAGTTTATTTCTTTATTTACCAACTTTTATCCTGCCCACCATTGGGTACTTCAGTGATGGATGGGTATCACGTGTAAAGTGATTAAGTTGCCCACTAGATTACTGAAGACTCTGCAGAGGCAACTTTCATGACCTATTGTATTTGGAAGCTGGTGGCAATTATTAAATCATCACAATCTCAAACTGATAGCAGGCAGCACTAGCTAAAGAAAAGTGCTGTGGCTTCCCTCCTTTGGCATTTTGAAAGAATCAATAAAGTGCAGAACTAAAGCAAATCCACAAATAAGCCCCCAAATGCCCTCCATGGCTGCCCATCCATTTTATTTCCAAAGCAGCTTGAAAAATGCTCTTTCATCTTTCTTTGGCCTGAGTCCTTTCACATGTGTTGGGACAACATTTACCACACTCTACAACAAGTATAGCAATTATAATCCAACTATTCAAAAGGGACCAAATTGCTACCACCCAGAGCACTGTCCATGAACAAGACTTCACAACTGGCACTAACAAAAAATCTAGCACCAGTGAAGTTTTGTGTTCTCTTGGCTCCACTCTCATAATCATTTCTGCTCAGCCTCACCCAGAATCCAAACCAAGTACACATACCTGAAGGAGATATAGTCATCTTGGTTAGCAAAGGTGATGACCCGCTTGCTGTCTTCTTTAGGTACTGGAAACAAGTATTTGAGAATGCTAGTGACCTATGAAGGAGAAAGAGGGAAATGCCAGGACCTTGGTGATAGAAAGTGGATGATGTGTGATGAAAGTTGAAAACAATAGTAAATGAAATATCAGATGTTCCTGTAGTCTCAAAGTCAAGTTTTCCCTTAATGGGATCAGATTTAAAAAAATACGTAACTGAATACAATTGCAAGATCAGGCCATTAAGTGAGACTTAACTCACATGACAGTCTTTGAATGTGCTTGGCCATGGACCTCCCATAATCCCCAGATAGAATGATCTTTAGTAACTCAAATACTATTTGTATGATTTCTGGTACATAAAAAAGTGAGAAAACCTCCTGTGATTATGCTGCTTCTCTGATACTCATATCTTTACTTTGCCCAAAATACCATATAAAGAACACTGATGGATCCAGGCTAAAGCGATAATCCTACACTCATCTCTGTAGAATGAATTCCACTGCTCTCAGGGGCTGAGATCACAACATGCTAACCTAGGACAGTAAAAGATCTAACAGCTTTAACCCTGTTTTTTTTTTTAAGTTGTGGCTTAGTCTATTGAACAGACCCAGTGTGTTCTGCTGCTTTACGATACATTTTGTAAGCCCAAAAAACAGCAATCACATTTAGTGACTTTGGCAAACACTTTTGCCAGTAGATCTTACTCAGGATTTTCTGACTTGCCATCCCTCAGATATTTTGCAGACCTGCTAGCTACCTTCTCCGTTTTGATTTTTAACCTCAGTCTAAACAGTTGTCAAACACCAAGGAAACAACATTCTGATCTACCACTTCATCTTACCCTCTGTCCAAGACGAGACGTGACATTGTGGAAGATGAGATGAGGGTTGGCTTCTGACATGGTGCCAATATCTGGGATATCATGGCGCATGACCACGTTGCAGAGGGTGAAGTAGGCAGTGGGGCCAAAAGGCAGGTGGCTAACTATGAGTCCATCTAAGTAATGAAGAAGCGGGGAACAAGGAGCAGAGAAACTAGTTAGGCCCAGTTGCTACCAATGGAAGATGAACCCACTGAAAAAAGAAATCGTTATTATGACACAATCTGATGTGTGGGAATGATGCTTTATCCACCAATTTTGCTTAAGATTTGCTCATAACCAGCTACTCCATCTAGCTCAGCATCATCAGAAGCTTCAGATGGAAGTCTTCCCAACTCTACTGGTACTTGGAGGTCTGATCAGTGAACCTAGGGTGCACAGCCTACATTTTGCCACTAAATATTAACTTCTACCTAGGCTCAAGTAAGCAGCATACTGGATTTCAGCTCTTGTCAACCTGAGGCAAGCTAGCAAAGGACTGTTGAACTATAACAAAGTATCTGGAAGGCATTAAATTCCTTCTGAAGAGCAGAGACACTGCCGATAGATTTGACCTCAAACAAGCAACTTCAGCCTATTTCCAAATGAGCAGAGCTGCACCTTCTGTATGATTCCATCAAACTGCCTTCTTCAAGTCCAGTACAAATGAAATAAAATGACCATTGAATCTCTACTAGATATGCTCTCATAACAACAGGTTTCAAAGCACAAGTATTTAGTGTGTACTGTTTACAAATCACTTACCTGGCACCCCTCTATGCTCATGCACCACCAGCAGGTCGGTGACCCCATTGGCTTTGCAGGCACGGACCAAAGCACCCACCTCATGCCTGCCTCGGTTCATTCGCTGGGCTCCAGGGAAAACTAGCTTCACTTCCTAAACAGAACATGGGAAAAACACATGAAATTATAAGCAGCCATTTACAATCAGATTTCTGAGCAGAAGGAATTGATGTCACCGTACCTAATGAAAACACGGGTTAGATTCACTCTACTGATTTTTTTTAAATCTGGAAAGCTTGAGCTGAGATCTTAAGAGGTGATCCCCTGGCACAGTCTCTGTTAAACCATTTGCTTTGACCTCCTAACTGCCCAGGGCTGAGATGAACTGTGTTTAATGTCTGGCTCAAAGTAAACCTCTTCAATGAGTTTCCCTTCTGGCAGGCCAGTAGCCAGATTTGAACTAGTGCCAGAAACAAGTACTCAAGCCTGCCCCATTAACCTGCTTTCTAAATCCATGCCTCCAACTAAACAGAGCAAAGCATTTGCTGTTAACTTACTTTGGCAAACATCTTGAGGCGAGAGCTGGGGTCACGGGAGGTGGTAACCATAATACGGGGATCCTCCACACCAGCCCAGCGGTATTCGTCATCCACATGACTCGTCACTCCTGCCAAGCCAATGTCATAATTACAAACCTTCCCAGAGACAGACAGATTCCCCAGAAAGCATTTAGAGGGCTCCAGGTTGGGTATGATAGCCCAGAGGTTTGGCTCCAATGAGCCACTCACCTTCTGCCCCTCCATCATCAAACTCCAGTGCTTTCTGGAGGACCAGGGCTTCTTTTCGAAGTTCTGTGGGAATCAGGCAGTTCTCTAGAAGGGAAAAGCACAGATGACTTTTAAAAAAATGTAAAAATCCACATTATTGGGTCTGTTATTGGTTCATTTATACAAATTATAATTCACCCAACTTCCAACAACTCTAGATGGTTTACCACTTAAAAGTAAAAATCACAAAACATTATACAAATAATATAACCCTGATTGTAAAGTATAAAAGAATATATAAAATACAATAATTCAAGCAGACTGAATATTAAGAAACAAATAAGGAAAAGAAAAAATAAAACAAATATAAGAATAATTTAATCCTTATGAGGAAGCAAAGCTGAGGTGAGAGGATTCTTCTATTCACCAGCTAGCATGCCCATCATTATTTGTTTTAGGTGAGTACTGTAAGAACTGCAAGACCTAGCTCTTTCAATAAGACTTTTGAAAAGTTTACAAGAACAACATTCCCACCTATTTTATTTTTGTATTTATTACAATTATATCCTGTTTTTTCCATTTCTCCTCCAATTTTATACCTAGAATGGCCATCTTTTGAAGTTGGTAAACAAAAACTGTCTGATGAAATGTCAGCTCTAGGGCTGAAGTGGGTCTTGAATCTGGGTCTTCCTTATCCTAGTACAATCATTACACTATACTGGCTTTCTCAAAAATTACTTTTCAACAATTCTGTGAGATTGGCTGGCTGAAATGGCTTCATAAATCAGAATATCCCTTCTTCAACCCTTGTTTGATTAGAATGCCAGACAAGCACTAAAAACACTTAGTTTCAAATCTCCATAAAGCTATTAATTCATGGATAATTGTGCACCTAGTCTACTTCTAAAGGTTATTTGTGAAGATACCTTTTGAGAAATCTTGAGTAAATGAAAGGAAACATGGGGAACAATTGTAATAAGTGAATAAAAAGCACATTGGTTCAATTATAGAACAAACTATATATGCTTTCTTATATATAGGATCCACTAAGTTTAGTAGGGCTTACTTAAAGGCCTCAAGTTTCACGTTCTCAGAAAATACAATCCTGTTATATATTGCAATTCCAAGTCATTAATGTGTACCATCCAGAGCCTTTTTAATTTTTTCTTTCTTTTCTTGAAGAGTCCGGAGTTTTTCTTCTTGAGCTTTGCGGTAAAGATACTCCCGCCTCTGACGAGCCTCCCGACGCAACTAAGAAAGTACAAATGCACCAATTAGATTCACTAAGACCATTTTTTTTCATTTCCCTTCTGACTTCAGTATACTTAGCGATGGGAGAAAACGGATCTGTCCTTGAAACATTTGTTAAAAATCCAGAAATTTTTAACTTTTTGAGTTACTGACATTCAAACTGGCCACAATTAAAACAAAGTAAGGCTGTAATCCTACAGCTGCTTCCTTGGGAATAAACCCCGTCAAATTTAGTTGAATTGCTAAGTAAACATTTAAAGAATTATGGGGCAATTAAAAAAAAAAACTAACCAACATTGCCAAGCACTGTAATTCAATATACCTAGAAAGCAACAGGCCAAGAAGCCTGATTAAAAATATAGGTAACTTCTACAGACAATATGCAAAATCTATACTCTTTGCTCCGAATTAGTCTAGATTAGAATGTCTGCTATCCCGAGGCTTCACTGAATCGTTGGACAAAGTCTAAACTGAACTATCTGGGAACTCTGTCTCCATTCTCTTAGCCAGAAAGCAAAACCAATTACTGTTCATTTTTCCAAAAAAAAAAAAAAAAAAATACTGCTTGATGCACAAAAACTAATTCTTACCATGATCTCCCTGGATTCCCAGACTCGACCACGTTACGATTTACTTTCTTTCAATCGCTTCCGCCCTTGTCGTCGGTTCTCATTGGTCAGGAGAAACGGCCTATAACAGATGAGAATGAAAAACCCAAAGGGAAGCCTCAGGCCCACACCAAACATGGCAGAACAAAGGGAGGTGACGTAATGAGGACGCGTGCCCGAAGCCTCCACGGCGACGTCAATAAAATGCGCGCGCAGACGATGTTTCTGCATAGCGATACCATTTAGATTTATATACCGCTTCACAGTGCCTTTATAGCTTTATAGACTGTTGAGTCCCGAGTAACATTGTTGAGATTTTCTTTTGCTAATGGAATATTGAAATACTGGGATCTAGGTTTCCTCCCCACTCTGCCTTCCCTCTTTCTGTGCCTCTCCAAATTGATTCCCTTCCATCAGTAGGCGAAAAAGCATATAATACGGAACGAAGATCTAGTGGATCCTGTTTCATACTTCGTATATTTCCCCACACTTCTGCCCTCATAGATTCCAACCTGAAGGAGAAATGAAAATGCTATTGGGGGCTTCTAGGAGACAAACCGGAACACAGAAAATATTTTGATCCACTGGGTTTTTTTTTTTCATCCCTGATCTGATACCCATATATTTCCCAGCCTTTGGTGGTGGTGGGGATCTCTGTTTGGTCAGCTTTATCGATTCAAAAGATATATATCACCGGCCATGTCCGAAGTATCAGAGGGGGCAGCAAAATACAAGCCCGCGTATACACAACACACAACTCCCTTAATGAACATGGTCCCTGTTTAAGTCTCTAAAACAAATGTTTATCCACCCCAGCAACTTCAACTTATGTGTTCTTCAGCGAGCTGGTTGAAGAACTCTGGGAGTTAAAGCCCCCATATAATTGCTGAGATTGACAAACGCCACTCTAGAGATAAAGGGGAAAAACTTCACAACCGGAAGCGGCTATGCTTATTATCCGAGTCGCTTCTGTACCTCGGTTAGCAGCCGATTGGTCAAAGATGAACATATTTCTGATCTTATTGGCCGTGGAAGAAGAGAAGGTGGAGTCATGTTTTAACAGCAGTAGGTACAGGAAATCAATTGAGAAAAACGGATCGGGTGCCGTGAGAGAACTTGGGGGAGGTTGAGCGACCAGCTTGCCTTCGCTAGAGGAAGACCTATGAAGTTATCCTGATATATTTGCTTACGAACTAAGGTATCTTCTTTCTTTCTTTCTTTAGATTAGCCGATCACAGTTGCAGGTAGAAAGAATGAGAGGCTTGTAGCATCTCAGGATTCTTTTATTGTGGCGTCATAAATTAGAATTAGAATAAAAACAACTTGACCTTGGAGATCTTCTAATCCAGCCCCCTGTTCAAGCAGGAGAACCTATACCGCTTTAGATAAGTGACTGTCCAGTCTTTTCTTAAAAACCTCCAGTGATGGAGCACCATCACTTCTGGAGGCAAGCTGTTCCACTGGTTGATTGTCCTCACTGTTAGGAAGTTTCTCCTTAATTCCAGGTTGCTTTCTCTCTCTGATTAGTTTCCAGCCATAGTTTCTTGTCCTGCCCTCTGGTGCTTTGGAAAATAATTTGACCCCCTCTTCTTTGTGGCAGCCCCTCAAATACTGGAATAGTACTGAGTAAGACTGCGACAGATTCATCATTAGCTTTACAGTAATGCAACCCGCTCTTGTAATGTCTGGCCCTGGAAATGACGGGTGTAGCAAAGCAGAATAAATTCGTGGATCAGTCAGAACTCTTTAAAGTCCTCAAATACTGTAATAACTTTGAATTCTGGAGGAAGGTTGGATCAAATATGTAGTTTATATGTTTTAAAAGGGAAGAGAAAGGTGAGGGAAGAAATGTCCATCTGGGTTCAGTTCCAAGTGGGGAGAAAGATACTGGAAACATGGAGGCTATTTGGAAAGATGGTTTAATGATGGACAGGACCACATGGTTTGAGGTCCTGGGCAAAATGAGCACATGGGTGAGAGAGATTTATATCCTCTGTTGGCTCTGTTGGACTTTGAACTTGCTTCCTGTTCCTGTGGCAAGAAATATACCCTGATTGGTTGTCAGACTCCCATGGGGCCATGCAGGGGTAACTTTGTAGGTTGTCTTGAATCCCAGGCTTGGTTGAATCTTGCTGGGTGATGTAATCTTCTCAGGTGTCATGTGGTGAGATGGGTAGAGGCTAATCCTATTATGGCCTGAGGGTGAAGGTCTTTTGTGTTGTAGATAAGTTGGCCCAGCCTTTCTGGGGCTATTAACAAAGGTGGGGGCTGCTTTCCAAGAACATGTTTCTCCTTTTCTCATCCAGGGAGGTATAATATTCTGCCTTTTTAATATTTCCTAGAATATTTCATTCTTCTAAAAGAGGGGTGGGTGCTAACTTTCTACAGTGGTATTGGGCCTAATGAAGCAGAGCAATTCTGGATATGTCTGCTCAGAAGTAAGTCTTCCTGATTCCAGTGGGTTTCTGGCTGGTATTGTCACCACAATACCTGACTGTGACACCTCTTAAAATTCTTTGCCAAAGGAAGCTTGTTTTGAGTTTTCCTTTATGCCTTTCCATCAGCAGAAGTTGTATTGATTTGGACAGGTTTTTAGCTGAGAGTGTTTTGTAAATATGGACACAGATCCAAATATTGTATATCTGAATGGAAAGAAACAAGCTTTTCTCACCTTTCCTTTCTCTTATAGTCCTAAATGCTTTCTCAATATTCCACAAACAGTTGTAAGTTCCTGCTAAATGGAGTAGAGAGCCTGAAAAGATAGTGGGATCTTTTTTAAAAAAATCATCCTGTCAGCATTCCTCACTTTGCTTTTTTTTCAGAGATCCTTCCTTCTCCACTGGAGGATATCCCATTCAGTGGGTTTGTCCATCTTCTTTACAATATTTTGAAAAAAAATATTGCTGTTGGGACAAAAGGCAGGGAATCTGCTTCTACCAGTTGTATGCATCTATATCTGGCTCTAACTGATGGTTAAATAGGTTGCAAAAGGCTTTAATTGCTTAACTTCTGATCTTATTTGGTTTTTTTTTGTTGTTGTTTGCTGTTAAGTGGTTTTGAACACTATTTGATGGAAAGACCGTGTGCAAATTAAATATATAAGGTAATAATTTACATTAACATGAATGTTTATCTATTATAGCAGAAACTCTTGAAACCTGTGTGACACAAGGTCGAATAGGATCAATTGCACAATTTTCCATTCAGATGGCTCCTGCAGTGGACATTGGACAAATTGAAATATGTGAGGAATTGGACCGTGTTATCCTGCACCTTTTTGATGCTCTAGAAATCCTCCAGACCAAGAGAGAAGCTTTCAATAGCCTGGTGGAGCAGGTGAGAACATGGCAGATAAGACCTGAGTGAAGGCCAAAGGCATGCTGCCAAATGATGGGGTCATTTCCTCTTTCCCCAGCTGTTGCTGCAGTTGGGCAGAGCTGTTGATTCCTTTTTGGGAAATGCGTCATAGAGATTGCTTTTGTATTCCTAGTGTCAGAAAATCCAGAATCAGTTCATTCTCTTTTCAAGATGACTAAGAATTCTGGCAGTTGTAACTGTTCACATTGAAGTTATCTGGTCAGAAAGATTGCTGTAAGATGTGGTTTGATTTTGCCTCTCCAGGGTTGGTTCTCACTCTCCAAATCTCGCTATGCCATGGGTAACAAATCTGTATCTACCCTGCAATATGGACACCAGATGACACCACTTGTTCGGATAGAAACTAGGTGAGCGGGAAAATTGCTAGATTTTGACAAGGGGAGGGAAATTCTATGGTGGGGAATAAAGGCAGCATCTGCAATCATACATTGTGCTAAACCAAAATATGGTTGCCTTGCTTTTTGTTTAGTTGTACAGACACAATCATTGTGCTTAATGGATTATGATTTATGGCTTAATGTGTTGTATAAACTCAGTCAAGTTAAGAATGTGTTCCAATCATTCTGTCTGTCTTTATCTCAAATTTCTATCTAATTGGACTTATGAACAGACTGACTATTAATACAAATGGTGGACGAATTTTCCTTCCTCAATCCTATGAACTACTGAAACCACACAATGTTTTCATGAACTGCTGAAAACAGGCTCTATATTATTTATTATTAAATTGATATGCTGGCCATCTCATTATCTCATTAAAATCTCATTAAAAATGCCTACAACTTCAACGGTTCATGAAAACATTGTATGGCTTCAGTGGTTCATCATCTCAAGGAAGGAGAATGCCACCCATCATTTTTAATAATAGCCAGCCCATTCACAAGAATAAGGTGTCTATAAATCAAATGTTCTTAATCCAGGGGCTAATAGTAAGTAGCTAGCCAGTCTAATGAGCTTCAGTGAAAGAGAAAAACAGTAACTAGATGCCTTCAGAGAGGGGCGGCATATAAATTGAATTAATTAAATTAAATTAAATTAAATTTTGCTCTTGCCTTTTGAATTTTTCTAAAAACAGATGGGATCTATTTTGTGTTCTTTTTATTGGAACCTCCCTGCAAATATTTAAACTATTATTTAGTGCTATTATTTCCATTGCCATTCAGCTGCGGAATAGTAGGGATTAAAAAGTTAGATGCATCAGATTGAGGAAGATTGCTCCATTCCATAATAGCTTTTCCAAAGCATCAGGTCATCCTAATAACTCCCGGAATTGTTGATCCAATTCCCTTTGTAAGAAGGGTGTCTGTTTCACTTGGCTGTATTCAATCAAACTTTAATTATGAGAGCTTTGTATTCTCTTAAGGTTTTAGACAAGTGAGAGAAGTTTTGTTATGGGTATTTTGGATTGCTTTGTTGATAAAATCAGTACTGGAAGATTGTTTTATTTCTTTGATTTTGGGATAAGGACTGGAGAAACCTAGATTCAAATCCCATGTGGAAAACTCTTCGGAAAATCTTGACCCAATAGTTCCCCCATAATCTGATGTACATCACAGTTATTCTGGAATAACATTGATAGGGGCAATTATAATGTACACCTATGAAGAAAGAGACAGCTAAAACTGAAATAATCTCTGTCTCAGAGAGCCCCAAATAATTATTATCGCTATTGCCTATTCCTTGGAAATGAATCGGTTTCAAGCTAAATTATCAGTCTTGCATATGACTCTCTATTTCTTCCATCCAGCAAGGCAGAAGATGGGCAGACTCAGTTTCAGGTGATCACAGAAGATGCTTTCAAAGGGAAGGATGAAAGCCCAGCTTTTGTGGAAGAGATTGGCCCCAGTGAACAAGGTAAAGGAACAAAATCCACAAGATTTTTGAACCCACTTGATCAGAATTCATAAGAAACTGCAATCATTTTGCCAAAGTCTGCCTGAATCTTTCCCTGCCAGATGACTCTTAAAATGACTATTGGTTACTATATTAATACTAAAAACCAAAGATGTAACTATTTGATAAAATAAACACTGTACAGTAGAAACACAAGTCAGAAATTCTTTGTCCCCAATGATATGAAAACTACAATGCAACCATTCAAAAGAAGAATTCAAGGAAGCTATTGAAAATACCAGAAATCAGTCTCAATCACTCATGGACAGATGAAAACTGTCCAACTGTGCTTTCTAAAAGGACCTACAATAGGCATCCTCAGAATTGTAGTTCAACAACCTCCATTTCCCTGCTCGCCAGTCTCCTTTGATTGAAGGTGCTATTTGATTGCTTCTAGTTCTACGGCGACGAAAAGGTCCAGGAAAAGCAGAGGATGTGGCCCAACCCCAGAATACAGCATCCCAGCCTGCAGAGACCTTAGGCCACCAAGACCCCCTGAACTGGTTTGGCATCCTTGTGCCTCAAAGCCTCCGACAAGCTCAGAAGACTTTCCGAGAAGGTGAGGCAAATGGCAGCTGGGATAATCACAATGAATGCCATCTACACTTCTGTCCTCTTCTGATTCCTTGTCTAAAGATCTAAGAAAAAAAATACTATCATGCAGCCTTTGGCTTTCTTACGTGAAAGCTGCCACTTGGGTAGCAGAACATCAATTGAGGGAGTTGCTTTGTGGCCAGGTTCTGTTCATATTATCGTAGTCACCATCTGAGGAACCAGACTAAATTTCTGGTATTCAATTCAAACCTATTATATTGTGGCACTTCCTACGTGCAATAAGGGCGTTACTCCTGATCTGTAATTTATGTATTTATGTATTTATTTAATTTATATTGCATCTATTATTTTTATAAAGAACTCAAGGCGGTGAGCATAACTAATCCTCCTCTTTCCTCTGATTTTCCCCATTAACAACAACCCTGTGAGGTGGGTTGGGCTGGAGAGAATGACTGGTCCAAAGTCAGATGAGCTTTTTAGAGATCTTCACCATTCATAAAACAGTTTTTCCAACCAAAATGCCATATGGATAAAAGAAGATTCCAGCTCCTGGAATTCCCAGTTAGAGTTTGGCAACATGGAAGTTGGCTGTTCTATCATATCTGGAAACAATCCAATTTAGGGGACAGAGTAGAATGGAATTTCTCTTTTTAAAAATACTATTTAGGTTTGCCTATTGATAACCCCTTTTTCATTTTGTCCTGTTTCAGGGATCAACCTGGCTGCAGAAATTGCCTCAATACAAAGTGAAATTGAGGCCACTCGAAGTTATTACCAGTCACTGCTGGGAAAAAAACAAAAACTGGTAGCTGGAAAGAAGCAGTACTCTCCTTGATCAATAATGATCACCTCTGCTGATATAATATAAGCTATGAAGTATAGCCTATATTTATTGGAGCAGTTTTGGAAACCTCAATGTTTGTTCTGAACTGTTTTTAAATCTCTATGTAAAAGATAATTATAATTATTAATGGCTTTGTACGTTACAGGTGCACTTTAGATTTGTTTGCAGAAAGCTAAAATTGATGTATTTTAAAATAAAGCATAGCTGGAAAATCTAGCTTAGTGTATATACAGTATTCTTCATCTTGCCTTTTTTTCTTATTTGTCTGAGGCAATATGTCTCTTAAAGTATTGAAACAAATGTCTTTGGTTTGTAGGTTTGATTTTCATGTATCTTATATGCTTTCGTCGTAAGCAAAACTTTTCTGTCTATCAAACCAAAAACAGATTTACATAAGGCACACGTTTTGATTGTGATTAATCTAAGGGGGCTTTTTAACATTTGACATCTTGAAGGAAAAAAGTGGCAATCCCAAAGAAATAGGCCCCTATATTGTCTTACTTGGATGTGTATCTCTTTAAGAAAAAGTTCAAAAGTGAAACTATGGTTTTTCATTTTAATAAAAAATTCTCCTCTGCCTATTGTGGTTGCTGATATTTTTATTTCTTCTAATGACAAAGTTGTGGGTGATTTTGAAAATGAGCCCCTAAATCACTCTTTTAAAATTATTGAGAGACAGGGCACTAGAGGAATATTGGAAATTGCCTTAAATCAAATAACACCCCGGTGTGTTATCGCTGGGGTGGGGGGTTATTTTATTATTTTATTATTTTAATTTCTTTTATATGCTGTTTTTATATCCTTGTATGCCGCCTTGAGTCCCATGTAGGCATGGGACTTGAGTAGGCGGCAATATAAAATTTCTAAATAAATAAAGCTACCACTGAGTTCACAGCACACTAAATCAGTATGTTGTTGTTGTTAGTCTCGAAGTTGTGTCCAACCCATTGGGACCCCATGGACAACTTTCCTCCAGGCCTTCCTGTCCTCTACCATCCCCCGGAGACCATTTAAGCTCACACCGACTGCTTCAGTGACTCCATCCAGCCACTTCATTCTCTGCCGTCCCTTTCTTATTTTGCCCTCAATTGTTCCCAGCATTAGGCTCTTCTCCAGTCGTTCCTTCTCATTAGGTGGCCAAAGTATTTGAGTTTCATCTGCAGAAACTGGCCACCTAAAAAGCAGTCAGGGTTGATCTCCTCTTGGACTGACCGGTTTGATCGCCTTGAAGTCCAAGGGACTCGCAAGAGTCTTCTCCAGCACTATAGTTCAAAGGCCTCAATTCTTTGGCGCTCAGCCAAACAATATAGTGTTGGGTAAACGTACCATAGTTATCATAGCTTATTCAAAAGTCACTGGTTGCCTATTCTATTTTAGTAGGCAATTGGATTTGAGTGTTTCAGGTGGAGATGCTCCTTCTTATATCTGCTGGAGTTGCTCCAGCAAATTGGAGCAAAAGGGTTTCCAGAAAGGTAAGCTCAAATGCTGAAGAAGTGTACCCCCCACCGGTGGTGGGATTCAAGTAATTTAACAACTGGTTCTCTGCCCTAATGATTTCTTCCAACAACTAGTTTGCCAAACTACTCAGAAAATTAACAACCGGTTCTCCCGAAGTGGTGCAAACTGGCTGAACCCCACCACTGCCCCCCACCCCTTGCAAGGGTTTGCCACGATGAATCCAGACATACTGCAAATCCCCCTGAGGGGAGAAAAGACAGACACATCTAAACATATGCTGAGCTGCAGCAGAATGTCTTTAAAAAGACCTGGCTGATTCATGCCCATCCTTCACAGAGCACAAAGCTTTTATATATTTGAGTCTTAATACAAAAAGTAAAAAAAAAATAAAAGTAAAAAAAAATTTAAAAAAAATCTACCACCATTAAGCCGTCTGTCCAAGCACAAGAAAGAAGCAAGACCAGAAAATGCTTAATGAGGTTTTAAAGTTTAGTGATTTTATTCCTGAGGAATGGGTGAGAAGATAAAAATACAGCTTAGAGCATTAGGGATGTTAACTAAAGCTATCAATATTTCTTAAAAATTGGATAACAATTGGTACAAGAAATTCAAGAGACTTTTGAGAAATGTAATTGCTTTTATTGAGCTGTTACCTCTATCAGTCATTTCTGCGAGGATTTGGACAGTTTCCTCCCATATGGTCTAGCGGTTAGGATTCCTGGTTTTCACCCAGGCGGCCCGGGTTCGACTCCCGGTATGGGAAGAATGACTTTTTAAAAAAAAATAAAAAATAAATCTAAATTATTCACTGTGCACACCCGAGCGTTAGCAAAACAACTAAAGCAACCCCTTTGCTTTTTGTTATCGGATCGAGAACCAATGGGAAGACATTAGGGACTCTAAGAAGTGAACCTTAGAAAAAGCTTGTTGCCGACACTTTTCGTTTAAAAAGAGATGTTTAGAGAGAGGCCACATTATGCATTTCGGCCTCTTTATAGTTAACTTACTCTCCTCTGTGTGTAGATAGGACATGAAAAAGAAAATGTTTTGGGGTTTTTTTTGCAAACGGCTGAGCGTCCAAAGGCTACTCTGGGACCAGACTTGCACTTGCTGAGACCTTGAAAGGCGCATTTCCTCGGCCTGCCAGTAGGGGTCGCTACGCCTTTAGAACTGCTTTCAAAAAGTACCGCGATGCGGGGAGGGGGAACGGACAAGGAGGAGCAGAGAAGGTTGCCTCTCCTACACTTGATCTCAGTGAGGTTGCGAGCAGGAACGGGGGGGCCTTTATTAAAAGCAACCTAGCCTAAAAGAGAATTGATTGAGTTAACTAAAATTGTGCTTGTAGCCATCTTACCTTGGTATGAGAAACATTTATCTGATATTCCATCCCCAGGCCTTTGGATGCTTGAATTAAAATATATGATTGGTACCAAGTGGTCCATGCTGTGATTTTTAAAAGTGTAAACGTAAAACTGCTTCTGTGCATGCCTGTGTTCAGATATATGTGCTTGATCTCCTTGCTCATTTCATCAAAATAATAAAAGTTATACTTACCATAAAAAGATAAAATAAAAGCAACCTAGCCTGCCGTGGCTCAAGAAGATCGCAGTGGCCACATTTTTTTTTTTTTAACAGTTCGCGTGCCTGGTCTTATGTAAAGTTGTAATGTGAGCTCAAATCTGTCTCGCAAATAAATTAATAATAATAATAATGCAATAATGCAAAATAATGCAAAAACAGGCAGTGACGAGGATCCCCCTAGTTTTTGGAGACTCAAGAAGAGGCAACGGTTGGAGGGAAATTGCATTTGGATCCACATATGGATTCGCATCCTTAGAGCACCGGCTGAATTATTAGAAACGACCAAGTTGGGACCAGTATCACTTCTCTGACCTTTTGAGTCACTTTTCCCCCTGGCTTTCAGGCAAAGCGAGAAGGCTTCCTCTGTCCGGTTAGCACTGGCCCAAGAGAAGGCTGGCCTGCACCGCCCTTCCTAAGTCCAAAACTCCCCTGCTGGAGAAAGTGACCGAGAGCATCGGACGGCAGCACAGTTTACACACAGGGTAGTACAAAGAGGCCTCCTGTTCAAGGCGAACTTTGTCAAATTTAAGAGCTGATCTGTGGATTTCACATGCCCCAAAGTGAACTGGAATCTCTCTACTTTCCTGGAGAAGTTGCCTAGAGCAAGGGTTTTCAGCCTTGGCAACTTTAAGCTTGGTGGTCTTCAACTCCCAGAATTCCCCAGCCAGGAGAGCTGGCTGGGGAATTCTGGGAGTTGAAGTCCGCCAGGCTTAAAGTTGCCAAGGTTGGAGACCCCTGGCCTAGAGTCTGTATCAGGGGTGGGTTCTAAATTTTTTTACTACCGGTTCTGTGGGCGTGGCTTATTTTGTGGGTGTGGCTTGGAGGTCATGTGACTAGGTGGGCGTGGCTAGCTGGTCAAAGTCATTTCTGGAAGGTCCTCGCACTTACGACCCAACTCATTTGTTTGCTTTTAACACTGATCAGCTGTAGGACGGCCCTTTGAAGCCCTGTGGCAAGAGTTTAAACAGTTTTTTTCCCTCTAGTCATCAGCTGGGACTCAGGAGGCAGCAATAGATTGGGGGTGGGACCAAATAAAAGGTAAGAATAACGTTGGGGGGGTGGGGGGTGGGAGAACCGGTTCGGTGACGTCATATCGTCACCGCTACGGGCTCGGCCGAACCGGACCGAACCGGGAGCAACCCACCACTGGTCTGTATCCCTGGATATCATATTACATTAATTCATTCTTGCAAATCTGGTAGTGGCAGAATTTAACCCGCAACATCAGATTGAACTTCTGGTGGCTGAGTTGACTTTTTAAGCACTCTCCCATATGGTCTAGTGGTTAGGATTCCTGGTTTTCACCCAGGCGGCCTGGGTTTGACTCCCAGTATGGGAAAGTTGGAATTTTATAGTGCCATTCTCTCCCGTTGCATTCTGTTTAATTCTGCTAATTCATGAAAATCCCATTCTTGAGGCTTTTTGCCTTTGCAAAAAATACTAAATACGAACTTTACGCAGACTTGCTACTTCCCATTTTATATTTTATAAGTTACAGCAGACGCGTTTTATGAAGCCCTGTAAGAAATCAACGATCTGGATATTTCTCGGAAACTGATACAAATCACCTCCATATTCCTTTTGCCCAGTTAATGCATCCAATTCTGTGTTTGTCCTCTTTTAAGAATCTTGTGTATATTGAAAGATAACACTTTAGAAGCCTTGCTCTTTGTAATCAAGTAAGTTTGAAATTTCAGTGGGCTTTAATGGTTTTAATTAGGAAAGAGTATTTGTAAAGGAAGAAATCTTTTTTTAAATTAAGAAAAATGCTTTTCCCATACCGGGAGTCGAACCCGGGCCGCCTGGGTGAAAACCAGGAATCCTAACCGCTAGACCATATGGGAGAAGATGTAATTTTGTTTCTTGTGATCTAAGTTGATATTATAGCATTTAGTCTGTTCTCACTTTCAATCATATATCTTATTTTCGGTTTTAAAACGACAGAGGAAAAATATACAGTACTGTACGGTATTTTGAAATTAAGGGGGGGAATGCAAGATAATGTCTAAAAATCAAAATGAGGCACGCACACACACACACACACACACAAAAAAATCTTTCTTCCCATACCGGGAGTCGAACCCGGGCCGCCTGGGTGAAAACCAGGAATCCTAACCGCTAGACCATATGGGAAGAGCTTGTAAAATGGTTCCAGGAAATGGTGGTCCAATCTAAGCCATAACTATCGTCTCTGCCCCTACAGGTACGTTTAGGAATTGCAGCAGTCGTCCTTCAAAATCCAACCGGCTTCACATAAACTTTTTGTAAATCCTGATGGTTTTCCGTAGAAAAGTGGGAGGTTGACGTTTTAAATGCCACTATGCACATGTTTGAAAACTGAAACTCCAAGCCCAATTAAAATGTGCAAAATAAAATAGGGATTTTTTAAAAAAAAAATTAATCGGGGAACCTGCGTCACATGTCTTTTCCTTGTCAGTTTCACTCCCGCTTCACCAATTCTTTTCGAATTAAAAAAAAAAATCACTCTTAGTTTCATTGTTATGCAGCGTTTCTCAACGACTTTCTCAGCAACTTTTAAAATGCGTGGACTTCTACTCCCGGCTTTCCACAGCCAACGTGCTTTGCTGGGGATTCCTGGGAGTGGGATGTCTATAAGCATCTTTAAAGTTTGTGGGGGCTTGAGAAGAATTACAGCCCTAGTGGAAATTGAGCGGGTCTTCCAAAGGATCCCATCGGGCTGCCTCTATTGCCAGTCCTGGAGTGTGAGGACAATGGCTTCGGTTGATTCGTGCCGATTCCTTCAAACCAGATGAGGGAAGATTCATGAAGAAGACTTGGGAGTTGTGTCTAACTTTTCCCAGACCCAAGCATAAGCAACCTACGCAGGTGCGTTTAAACCCGCCTCGTTCAATTGTGCACCTGCATCGAGACATACACGTGCGCACAGGGCGACACGCATCGCTTTCCTCGTAAAAACGGGGTTATATCCACGCACAGAAATCATACACGCGGTTTCTGCGGGCAGATCCCAGACCTGTGCCTGAGATTAAACGCCCTGATCTTTCGCAAATTTATTAGCTTCTGCACGAGAGGCAAAAAGATGATCCTCCCCTTTGGCACCCCAGCAGCTGGCAAAACGATGGATGCTTCCCTTCTCTTGTCGAACGCTACAAAAACAAAGGGCAGAGCTCTTTAAGGGTCACCATGGCAACAATGAAAGAAAGGCTTCTAGAATCAGCCGGAAGTTATCTGCACCGGATTTTCTCCCCCCCCTCCCCTCCACGCATTGCCCAATCCAAGCAATCGAGGATGCTCGGCTTCTGGCAGGAAGTGATCCCAATTTGATGGGCAGGTGCCAAAGCTTATCGGAGCGGGAGGCGGGGTTTTAAGGGGCAGCTGGGTCCCGATGCTGCTGCTAGGGCTCTTGGGTGAGGGTATAATGAAGGGGCTGGGAGAGTAGAATGGAAATAAAGGTGATGGAGCAACGGAGAGGGAGAAGGGAGGGCAGAAATATTTGGGAGGGCCTCAAGGGAATGGGGACGGGGAAGAAGTATGGCCAGGGAAGCTATGGGGCAATGGTTTTTGTGGGGGTTGATGAGTTGATAGATATGAACCATGCTTGGATAGCAAGGAAGGGAGACCAAGGAATGGCTATAGATAAGCACATATTCCTTGGATTCCACTTACAAATCTTTAAGAGATTGTGTATTGCCCCCTTTTGGGAAGTCAACCATGGGGTGGCACTGCTTATCTGTACCATATTAGGAATCTAGGGGAAGCGGAAAAAACTCTCCCTAACCCCTTGCTGGGAGCAAGGGTAGGTTTCAAGCAGTATCATACATTGTTTGAGTGGGTATAAACCAATGTTTATAGATCAAATCAATATGAAATTTTAGAGGGACAAGGAATGATAGGATGGTAGGGGTTAGAGGAATTTAAAGAAGAGACTTGGGAAACAGTTGAACTGAAGAGAGATAGAGATGGGGGGGGAAGGAAGGGGTAGGATGTCAAGCATGGCTCTTGTGGACAAGTATGCAGGATGGTTTGGGAAGTAGGAGCTGAAGTGGGAGAAATGGCAGATCACCAGGTGAGAAAGAGAACAGAAGGTTCCAGAGATTCATCCCTCTGCATCCCTTACCCCCTCTGCTTTCTCACAGAGACAGTGGGGACGATGGGGCTGGTGGCTTGCAGAGGGGACTGAGTCTCTGCCTGTGAAGAGGCTTCAAGTGTATGCCCCCCTCCTCCCCCATCATGGAGCCCTTGAAGGAGCGGGCTGGGTGGTGCGCAGGCTACCTGGGGGAGGAGGCTGTGGCTGAAATGAGACCTTTGCTACAAGAGAACGCTGGCCAGGTGAGTATCAGGAGGGCCACTTATTGGGTCTCTCTTCTTATTACTGTCTTCCGCATCTTTCTTTTGTCTGCAGTCATCATGACCCAAACTCTGTTCAATTACATTTGTCTAAGAATGTGAAAATGGTTTTGCTGGGCTGAGGTTTCAAGAAAAGTCACTAATTTTTCTGTCTGTCTTATGGAATCACTTCAGCATCAGTTCCATTGTTCTGCTGGTCTTCCAACAGTAACATTACAAATGCCATATCCAGCAGATCAGATGAAAAGCTAATATGTCTACAGCAGTGGACTGCAAGCTCATAAATAGAGCCTGTCGGTGATTCTCGGTGCTCTGAATCTAGTGGCTGGTTGACAGGGTAACCCTGCAGGCCAAATCTAAATCAACTGTTCTTGGTCGTGTTTCTTGGTCATGAAGGAAGAAGTTCTTTATCTTATTTTTGGGCCTATCCTTTATCCCTTGCATTAAGTGGGAAGGGACCTTGAACCTCTCTATTAATCTATCAGCAGAGTACTCCACTATATAGCATAAAAGGGAAATGTTATTCCTGGTTTTCCTTCACTCCTCCTATCTCTTTGCAGATTCCCTCTCTTTCTATAGAATTCCATTGGGCAGTATATGCATCTTCTTTTTCAGGATGGTATTGAAATGAAGGTTGAGCCCACAGGTTGGGGATCAGACGATCCAGAGTTAGAGGAGGAAGACACTGGTCCAGATCCTGTGCGGGTCTTGATGTTGCCACTTCAGGCCCAGCATGCCATGGAGAAGATGGAAGAATTTGTTTTGAAGGCAAGTTACACCAATTAAATTAAGCCTCCTTGGGTGCCACACTCTTTGTAACTTCATTCTTCTACAACTGTTGTCCAACAGTCAACTCTTGAATGAGCCCTATTGATTCTGAGGCAAGCCAATATGTCACAGCAGTACTCCAGGAAGCATCATTATGACTTCAGCTGCTGACCAACATCCTTCTTCTTCTCAGCTTTACCAAGCTGGGAAAAACAGTCCCCTTTGCCAAGTGATTGGGAGTAGGAGAGCCATAAGATTTTCATCCTTTCCCCCCGGGGAAGAAAGCCTCCTCTCTGCCATGACAACCCGTTCTGAGCCAGCTTCTGTACGGGTTCATAGAGGGGCAAGGCCATCTGGCCACATTACCCAGAACCAGGAAGACCAGGAGAAGCAAAATTGGAAATGCTGTGGGCTCACTCTTCTGACATGCAACTCAGTCACCCAGCTGAGTTCCCTTCAGGTCCACATCTGAGGGAGGCCATGGGAAGGAGACATAAGGCAGCACAAAGAGCAAAAGACTGCACTTCCAAAGATCTGGAGGTGAACTATTGCCAGATAAAGGCAAGTGAGAACAGTCTTCTCCTGGCTCAATATTGTCCTCTGTTTTTGTAAGCTATGTCCAGTCTACTTTTGAATTTGACTAAACTCTAGCATGTAAAGTATCTTATCTGGGACTCCCAGAAAGTTATTCCAAAGTTGTATGTATGTATGTATGTATGTATGTATGTATGTATGTATGTATGTATATATATATATATATATATATATATATATATATATATATATATATATGTGTGTGTGTATGTATGTATGTACATACGTACGTATGTATGTACAAACGGTATGTATGTATGTAAATGTATGTATTACTATATAAGAGCCCCCTTCTCAAATAAGATCATTACATCTAGGGTCTAGAGTTCCTCACTGCATCGAAGACTTGCAATTAATAGACAGTTTCCAATTACCTCTATTGAATGTGGTACAGTAGAATTAGAACTTGAGATACTGCCATAATCCTATATCCATTTACCTGAATATAAGCTTCATTAAATTCCCTTTGACATCTAAGTAAAAATGCATCAAATAACACAATGTGTCTCAAATGTTGAATATAAAGATTAGATTAAAATCTCCACTTAACCAAGACATTCCCAGAACCTCTGTAAGGCCAGAGTTAGCAATATATTCCCTGCAGATACCAACAGCACTATTAGACTGCCAAAATTGAATACTTGTTGTTGCTGTTGTTTAAACAGCTGCAATTTCTCAAGAAAATTACATCTCAAAATAACTCCATGTTCTGGCATGAAATACTACTGTTAATAATAATGATAACAATAATAATGTACCAATAGTAATAGGAGCCCTTGGAGCAATACCCAAACGGATGTTTAGATAAATGGAAATTTTGAACTTATTAGACTTGAATATCATGACTTTGCAAAAAACCACCCTACTCGGAACTGTCTATATACTCAGACACCACCTTAACAGCTCTTAGGTCCTTGGTTAGGACTTGAACTGTTAAGTTTTTACCAGTCCAGACTGTGAATCAAAATGAAGATTAACAACAACAACAGTAATAAAAATGCACTGGTACATCATGAATCCTAGGTTCTTGGAAAGAACTTGTTGCATATGAAAGCTAAAAAAGTCGACAGCTATGATTTCACACTGTTGTGTATGTAATAATATAATTCTTATTATTTCCATGCCTCTAAATGATGCAGTGGTACCCATGGCCTGGAAAGATGGCTTGTTCCTGAAATAAGGCTTTTTGGTCAGTACACCACTCCAACTCATTTGATTTTATTGCCATTTTTTTGCAAACAACTCTTTCTACCTCTGTATCCCACTCTGTAACGGTCTGTGAGACTGTTTTGAGAAACAGGAGGAGGAGCCACAGATGAGGCGACAGTTAAATAAGAAACAGGTGAATCCACGGAAGGAATTGGGGCTTCTTGTCTGGACAACCCAGTGGTGAAATCCAATTTTTTTTTACTACTGGTTCTATGGGCTTGGCTTGGTGGGTGTGGCTTGGTGGACATGGCAGGGGAAGGATACTACAAAATCTCCATTCCCACCCCACTCCAGAGGAAGGATACTGCAAAATCCCCATTCCCACCCCACTCCAGAGGAAGGATACTGCAAAATCCCCATTCCCTCCCCACTCCTGGGGGAAGGATATTGCAAAATCCCCATTCCCACCCTACTCAGGGGCCAGCCAGAGGTGGTATTTTCCGGTTCTCCGAACTACTCAAAATTTCCGCTGCCAGTTCTCTGAACTGCTCAAAATTTCCACTACCAGTTCTCCAGAACCTGTCAGAATCTGCTGGATTTCACCCCTTGGACTACCTCTAATTTGCCCGGACTGCGGCTCCTCCTCCTGCTTGCTGTCACTCCAGGACATTCTCACTTTGCCTTTTCAAAAAGTTTATATGGTCAGACTTGCCACATTTTTATGACAGAAGCTGTTTGATTTTAACAGTAAGAAATTACAATATGTTTTTTTTTTCCCCCATTGCGGGAATGCTTGTTTTCAACCAAACATTCATTCAAGATGGAAAGTAAACACTGTTGGAAGCAGGGCTAGCTCTGCTCACTTGCATATCTTCTGCAGCTAACAAATGAACAAGCAAAGCAGAAGGGATTGTGAACCCAGTGCATTGTTAAAGAAGAACCTGAAAGTGATTGATGACTCCTGCTGTGGTATAATCATGATCTTTAAAAAAACATTTTTTTTTAATTACACCTTGTCTTTCTTCAAGATGCTCAAGTCAATAGAGGTAGCATTCTTTGTATCTTGCCCATTTTATCCTCATGGCAAGTCTGTGAGGTGGACTAGACTTGTTTATAACAAGAGGTTCTAACTGGAGATTGCATTGGGAACTTCCCAATGCAAAAAATAATAATCAGTTTCTTTAAAATTAATTATAGCTGGAAGATACCCCACTGCCCGTTTTTAAAATACAGGATCAAGGCGAGGGAATACATCTCCATGCTAAATACATATGCCCATGTAATTCATTTGGTTTGATTTACCTTAGGGATGTTCAACGTTTTTTTCAGGATGAGGTCCACACTTCAGCTCTGGGTGGCTGTGCATCAGGAAAAAAAGAGAGAGAGAAAAAAAAACTGTATAAATTGATGACCAGATCAGGGCTCTGTTCTGAAAAGATGTAATTTGTGTGTTGGAAAAAATAAAAATAAAACAACTTTTTGCAAAAAAAAAGAAAAAAGGAAAAAAAAAGAGACAGGTCCAGACAGTGCATTTAAACTAGAACAGATTTATTTTAAATTACATTAAATTCAATGCGTCCTTTGAATATAATTCGTTCTTTGGTGGATTCTATTACTCGCCTCCACTTTGGCATGAAAAATAGCAATTTGCTTAGAACGTTTGGAGGGCCCCATCTAAATCTTGTTGGTGGGGGGAGTTAAGATGTGCAACTTTGCCCTAACTTTAAAGCACTTTGGAACCTTGAATTTATTTTTATTTTTTTGGTCTTTTAATGACCCTGTAATCCCTTGCATCAGGGTGGAGTTGGGGCAACTGAATGGAGCTGAGTGTTTACTGGCCAGATGCCCTTCCTGTCGCCAATGTAGAGTTCACAGCAGAAATGTTCTCATTGTGCCCAGAGTGAGAAATATATGCCACTACCTAGGATTGAACTCACAGCCTCCTGATTGTGAGGCGAGAGCTCCACCTCCACCCCTAGGCTTATAGGGAATGAAGGCAAAAAAACAAAACAAAAAACCCTCTACTTTGAAACTTGATGATGTGAACACTAGAAAAATTCTTTCTGAAAATACTAGAAATTCTTCTCTCCTGGGTTGGGTTTTTTTTTTTTCCTCCAAGAAGCATACCATATCCTCAAGTATACAAACGCACTCACTGTTCTGATGTTCTCAGTTCGCAGAAGGAAGGGTAGGTGAGCTCTTTCTATGACTCTTCTAGCCTCTCTTCTGCTGTTGCAGGTTTGGGAGGGCCGTTGGCGTGTTATGCCCTATGATGTGCTGCCTGACTGGCTGAAAGACAACGATTTTCTCCTGCATGGACATCGGCCACCCATGCCTTCCTTCCGCGCCTGTTTCCGCAGTATCTTCCGGCTCCACACCGAGACTGGCAACATCTGGACTCATCTGCTTGGTCAGTCACAGGGCAGAGGAGGAACAAAGAGGGTGGGAAATAAATTGCACTCACTCCACTGCATCAAACTCTTTGGTTTCCACAATATAAATGCTTTTTCACCCTTTTTTTTTACAGAACAGCATAAAACTTGGCTAAAAGTGATGATTCTCCACCAGTGATGTTTAATGACAGCTGACATTACATCCTTGGCAATATGAAAGAAAATTTGACCCTGTTCTAAGCCAAATGTCCTCCTCTACCTTCCCTTCATAGTAATCACCAGGGAGTGAAAGGAGGTCAGGATATAATCAAACTCTCTCTGTGCTTAAAAGATGGAGGAAGAAGGCATTGGTCCTAGAAAAAGTGTCCTCTTCTCTCCAGCCTTGTTCTTTCACTCACCAGAAGCCAAAAGCAATTCGCCTTTCCATTGCTATAAAAGTAAGAAGGGTAGAGAAAGAAGTTTGTTTTCACACAAAGAAAGTACTCCTCTCTCACGACTTTCTATTTGTATGTAATAAATTGATTCTACTGCCCCACAAAACTTTTTGGTCCATGGATTGTATCATTATTGTGCAACTAGATGGAACTAGGGATCCAGAATCTAGTTGACACAATTTTGCATTAAGAAACCATGTCTGCAAAATAAAAAAAGCATTTAAAAAAACTATTTGAATTCTACATTGAGAAGACATACATTTTTGTAACTACCCCAGTGATGACAATGTCAGGGACTTCAACATTTACTTTTGGATGCCTTTTCACATAATCACATCTGCCCAGTTTCTTGGAGACAATGTACTCTTAGATCTTAAAATCCTCTTTCACTATGAGATGTCCAGCACCAAACCTGATCTGACACTGACTGATACCAGAAAGTTTCTCCAACTAGCAGGAGTAAGGCAATTTGATCAGCCATGATCCATCTCTTGTAATACATACATTTGAGGATTTGTGTGTAAGAGAAGGATCTATAGTTTGAAAGATCACTGTGGTCCCAAATCTGGTTTACTGGTAACATGATAAATGTAGGACTAACTCAGTTACTGCTTCTTGAACTTTAAGACAGCAGGCTAGGCCAGCTTTGGTCAAGTTTTTGGCCTTCCCCTCTCCTGGCTAACTGAACAATGCTTGCTCCGTCTCTAATAATGTTATTGAAGTTTTTAATAAACATAGTAAAAACTAATACAAGCTAAACTAGAAGAGAAAAAAGGTTCAGAAGGTGCAAAAAAAGAAAAGAAAAAACACTAATAAATTAGTGGCTTCCAAGCTTCATTATACCAAGCATAAGCAAATAAAATAACTTTTCATCCTCTTTTAAAGTTGCAAAATAACCCCACACCTCTTCTCTCCATAGTCTTTTATCTATGCACAATCCAGAAATCATCATATTTTCAAATCTAGTTCAGCAAAAAGTCCACTGCGAGAAATATCAAACAAATAGTTTATCCCTGGTCAAATAATCCAACTTTACATTCTTTCTTTTCATTATATACAATCTTGATCTTTAAATCATTCCTGTGCAAAATCACAGGATTCAATCTTTCATCATTCTTTGGCATTTAAAAGTCTTCAAAGCTTTCACCAACCTACTTTGTAAAAATACTGCTGTATTTTTCAAATTTATTTTAAATTCTTAAGTCTCTTGCTTAAAGTTTGTTAAATCTGAAGAAGAAAGTAAAACTCGTCAGGTGTCAAATTAAACTGCCATTTTGAATGTCTTTAACATCCATAAAGTAATTAAATTGAACATTTCCTTTGTGACCTTATGAAAGGCTTCACTGCTGCTCAGCACAAAGATGTTGTCTTGCTTGGCTCCTGGCATTCAAACCAGCTGGAGGCTGCTTTTCTTGTTTCTCATGAGGAGTTGCCGTACAGAGCACTCATAGGCAATCTCCAATTCTCCCCTTCTCTGGAGAGACTTGAACAATCAATCTGCTCACTGGTCTTTTGTCTTCATAGCAGTTGTCTCCACTCATTCGCAGAGACATCTTCAGTCAACCATGACTCACACCAGAAGCCACTTGTACTTCTTCCGTCTCCCATTTCACACATTGATTCTCCCAACTTGAGAAAGGCCTATGAAGTTCCTGAAATGGAGTCTCTTCAGGGGTAGATTCAGAAAGGATTCCTACAGTCAGTCCCTGCCAAACCAGATGTATGTTTTCCGTTTCCAAACATGCCCCAGTATTTGAATACATGCAGAAACATTTATATATTAGTAACTTTCTTCCCTCTCCTCAGGGTTCCTCTTCTTCCTGGTTTTGGGCATTGGATACATGTTCAGTCCCAACATGAAATATGTGGCCCCCATCCAGGAGCGTGTGGTCTTTGGCATATTTTTCCTCGGAGCCATTCTCTGTCTCTGTTTCTCCTGGCTATTTCACACAGTCTATTGCCACTCTGAGAAAGTTTCTCGCACCTTCTCCAAGTAAGTTGATTTCCCCTCCTCTCTCCATCCACCCGCAAACTTCTGAGGCACATGACCAGCAGGCAAGAATTAAGAATCAAGATGTATTCTCTCATAATAAAATGTAAGGACTTATGCTTAGAGTATCTGAGGCAAATTTCTTCTTTGGCTGATAACTGGATAGCCTTTCTTATTGTAAAAGAAAATCCCCATCAAGCCAAAGTAGATGACCAATCAAGTATTGGAATCTGTGAGGAGTTTGCCAGTCTCCCCCACCCCCAAACTTTTTCTTGTTCTGTGCTACACAAGCAACCAGCGATGGAGGTGCATCAAGACTCTGGTATGCCACTGTCTGGGCTGGCCTGTAGCACCATGCAGCATCTGGAAACAACCCAGGGCCCTGATAGGACCTCACAGCTGATGCTTCACCATTTGAAACTTAATAAAAATGCTGTGCTCCAATTGAAGTTGAATCTTGGAGTCATCTGATTCCTTTTTATAACAATATCTCCGAAATGGTGTTCTTTAGAGCACTATAAATCAGTGTTTCTCAACCTCCTCAATATTAAGATTATGGACTTCCACTCCCAAAATTCTCCTACGTACCTTAACATTGCTGAGGTTGAGAAACACTGCTATAAATGGTTTAGACAGCCCTTTTCCTCAAGACTTCTTGAGCCAATAAGGGGTGAGCTGCATTTAGTCTAGTGCAGGGGTAGGCAAACTAGGCTCTTTTATACCTTGTGGACTTCAACTCCCAGAATTCCTGAGTCAGCCAAGCTGTCTTAGGAATTCTGGGAGTTGAAGTCCACAGGGTGTAAAAGAGCCATGTTTGCCTACTCCTGGTCTAGTGCATCTTTTCACCTCCTGAGCACTTCCCGATTCCGTTGAGATGACAATTCCCAGGCAGTCAAGTCAAAGGTTGTGCTGGGTGAGAATTTGAAGGCTGATCTAGTGGATCACAAGAAGTGCAGGCCTGAGAAGGAGCCCTGGCTATACCTTGTCTCTGGTTAGTGGTACAGAAGCCTGTAAAATCTGTGGGCAGGGATTATAGTGGGATACTTATGGAGAATGCCTCCATTTTAGAAGGAGGTGACAACATCAATTACTAGTCCATAAAAGAGGGTTTCATTGTTCTCCTTACAATCAAGCCACCATAATGTGACAAAAAATGTGATTCTTCCTTGTAGAAACTGGCATGTAGGTAAAATCCTTGCTATCCATGATGTCTGCATACATGCTTCCCATAACATGGATCATCTTGGCAGTATAATGAAAGCTAGAGGTTCTGCACAATATCTTGCCCACACTGGCTATAGAGATCTATACTTTAGTAAAATAGTTTAAAGTTCCTGTAATTGAAACTTTATACACCAAGCCCTGCCCTATGCATGATGTCCACTGATCTCCCAACCTTGCTTTCTGTGGTACCTTCTGTACAGATTGGATTACTCTGGAATTGCCCTGCTCACCATGGGCAGTTTTGTTCCCTGGTTGTATTACTCGTTCTACTGCTCACCACAACCCCAGCTCATCTACCTCATCATCATCTGTGTGCTGGGTATAACTGCCATCACGGTGTCACAGTGGGATCATTTTGCCACACCACAGTATCGGGCAGTGCGGGCAGGTAACTATTCTTGATTTGACTGCATCCTCACACTGCTACGTTATGTGGAGAAACCTATTAAAGACAGGGAATACTGTTAGTTGCTTTCCAGTCTTTTGGTTACATTTCCTTTCCCTGGTCTTTCCACTCCTCTCTTCCCACAACCGTTTCTGTTTTTGGCCACACAGTTCTCACTAGTTTTTGGAGTCCTCTATTTATATGTTTCTGGAAATCTCAGGGGTGCCAAGATTCCAAGACCTTTTTTGTATTTTTCAATTGTACCAATTTTGGTACACAAAAAACACTCATAACCTGATCATTGGAAACCGAAGTAATTTTATAATATATAGAGGAACTTGCCTAGCACAATGCAGCCTTCCTAAACCTAACATTGTCCAAATGTGAGGAAAGTCCAACATGAAAAAGTAGTAATCCCAACACATCTGGAGGGAACCAGGTTGGGAACAACTGGCGTACTGAGTTAATATAAAAGATGTAGGAACAAAACAGTAAGTAGCATAATATGATAGCCATTGCCAACAACATCAGTTCAATATGAAAATATGTGTGTGCTTTTGTTGTCTAACTTTGCAACAGCTGCTCCTTCATTAGCAACATTAAGACTCCAGTTTGGGGGGTTAAGGTTTTATTAATTGGATTGATGTTCAAGCCACAGAAATGTCCATCCAAGTTACATTCTCTCTTTCTTTTTGGGGTAGGTGTATTTCTGGGCCTAGGGCTGAGTGGACTAGTGCCCACCCTTCATTTCATGATCACTGAAGGTTTTATCAAGGCCACGACAGTGGGACAGATTGGTTGGCTCTTCCTCATGGCAGTCCTCTACATCTTGGGAGTAGGCTTGTATGCTGCCCGCATTCCTGAACGTTTCTTCCCGGGCAAGTGTGACATCTGGGTATGTCTTTGGCAAGAAAATATGGAAGAGGGATGGAAGTATTTAAACTGAGAGTCTTCATATGAGTTCCACATTATCTTTTCTCTTGATAAAAGCCATAGCTTCATTCTGTGATAAATTTGACATTTCATTTTGTAACGTCCAAAATATCAGGGGGCAGATTAAGATAAGTACTTTGCCTTGGCAAACTGTGAGGGCCCATACCAAATCAGACAAGGTAGGCAACCTTTTTTCAAACAAAAGAAATGGTGACATGGCAACATTCCCAGAATAGGCAGAGTGACATTTTTGCTCCTCCCATTTTTTTTTTTTTAGGAAGGAGAGAGAATATAAGGAAGCTTAAGGATAGCCTACCCAGAGGATGTGACAGCGTGCAATCCATGAAAGCAAGATTTTAAAAAAACACAAGTCAAATATATATATAAAATTATGCACATTATTAATGTATTTAATCAATGTGTGTTTGCATGCAAGCAGTATAAAATTAATGAAAAACACAGAGTAAGTGCTGTGAAACACTTAAATGACAGATTTACATGATCTGAAGAGAAACCAGGGTATGAGTACATTTAATGCATGGCTTGGCTGGGGATCTTAAGTCACAATTCTTTATTGGCCAAGTGTGATTGGACACACAAGGAATTTATCTTTGGTGCATATGCTCTCAATGTACATAAAAAGAAAAGATACATTCGTTAAGAATCATAAGGTACAACACTTAACGATAGTCATAGGGTGCAAATAAGCAATCAAATCATACTAGGAAATAATATAAATTGTTAAGGATACGGCAACAAATTACAGCCATGCAGTCATAAGTGGGAGGAGATAGGAACTGTGAGAAGACTAATAGTAATAGTAATGCAGACTTAGTGAATAGTTTGACAGTGTTGAGGGAATTATTTGTTTAGGAGAGTGATGACATTCGGGAAAAGCTGTTCTTGTGTCTAGATGACAAATCCTGCAAAAGCCCCAGCTACTTTGTTTTTTGTTTAATTTGTGAATGTCAAGAACAAAAAGAAATCTCATAATGTGGTGATGGTCATCAATATGAGGCAGGTTGGGCTCCAATGCCTCTCTTCTCCTTTCTTTCCAGTTCCATTCTCACCAGATCTTCCACGTCTTGGTGGTCGCAGCTGCTTGTGTCCATCTTCACGGGGTCTCCCAGCTGCAGGCATTCCGCTCATCACTGGGTGGCAGCTGCACGGAGAACACTGTGCTCTGATACCTTTTGAGGCCCCAGGGACACCTCTGCTGAATGAGGGCAGCCCTCCTGTCACCCTGCGCACTTCTGGATATGGACCACGAGGGGCAAGGCTTCTCTTAAAGGGCACTGCACCAAGTCTCCGTTTGAAAAACAATCTTTGTGTCCCAGGTCTTCTTTGCAGTTGGGGGATGGCTCTCCTTTCCTCCACTAGGGCAACCCACACTTGAGCCTGTGTATGATATGTGTGAGCATGTGGATTACACGTGTGTGTGAATTGCCAGCAACGGGTGTACGGCTAAAGAGATGGGCGATAATAGGGTAGGCATTTAATCCCTTCAGACAGCTTAAAATGAAGGTTCATGTGGGGATTCATATAGAGCACGATGGATGCATACAGTATCTCCCATAAGCTACGGAGATACTGCCTTTTTTTAGAAAAATACGAAGTATTCTCAGGTCTGTCCAAGCCGTGCATATTTGTTCAGTTCTATTTGTGAACTGGTGCTCTTTTAAGAGGCGGCTTATTTTCAGACGGGTGCCAAGAAAGCATGTCGTCTACTGAAATACGCAACAAACTATTTTTGTTCCATCAAAAGTAAAAAGTGAGGGAGGAAACCACAAGGTGATTGAGTTGGCTTTGTTGCTGGATTGCTTGCTTCTTTACGGAAATGTAGGTTATAAATCTTAAGAGCTAAGCCTACGGTCCAGACCAACATCGGCATGGATGACTGGCATACATCTATTTCCCCCCCCCCTGCCCGAGGTAAAGATGGATGCAGTTATGTGCCAGTAAGTCCCCCCCACTCCACCCTCCGAGATTTGTGGATGTTTAAATGTGTCAACCTTCCTGGGTTTTTAGGGTACAGAAAGGGAAACTTTTCCAATCACAACTGCATAGGGAGAGATCAGGGCTTTGGCTGGAGAAGCCTCCATTTTTTTTATCATCAATTTACTAGTTTGGAAATTACAGTAGCTGTTGGTCAGTTCTCTGTTCTTTAATCCCTGACAAATAGCTTCAAGGGTAGGACATTTCTTAATAATAGATTGTGTGTATGTCTGTGCATGTAGTGAGGGATCAGGTTTCTTCTTCTCCCCAAGAATCTTGATTACAGAAAATGAAAATCATCTGAACTGAACTCTCATTGATCCTTCGTCTTTTGAAGGACTGTTAGTCTATTTGGTGTTTTGCTACAAAACCCTCACCCTTTTTCTGTGGAAGAAGATGTGGTGTGAAGGGAAAAGACAGTCCAGTGTAACACAAGAGTCTTTTTTCTTTACACATCCCTCCCTGCTACTAGAAGACCAAGAGGCTCCAACTTTCATCCTGGATGGCACAGTGATGCAACTTCTTTGGATGCTGTCGGTAATACCAGTTTTTGGAGGAAATCTGGAATCTGGATCTCAACACTGAAAGTTCCCTGCAATCATATCCATAACCACTGGACTCCAACATCAGCCAACCCAAAACATTCTAGAACATTCTTCCCTAACCTGATTGCCTTTGGATTCTCAATCTGCATAACCAATGTATCTGGAGATGACACCAGCTACTTAAAAGTCTGAGTAAATGCCCATCCTCTCCTGCAGCAATTTCAGTTCTTTTGAAGTGTTTTAATAACTCTAAAGCACAAAGAATTAAGATGCTGAGGCAGGATGGGGAGGCCGGTTTCTTATTAATTTATTGATAACATCTATTGATCAATCTAAGTGGTGTTTAGTACTGGAGATGGTTCTAGTTCTTTCAGGATACAGTGGAATTTATAGGGAAAAGAAATGGAGGAACAAAAAGAGGTCAGTTATAAAGACAATCATCTGGATTCTTTTCTGAATGGTCTAGTTTGACTGATATGAAAATGTGAGAGGAAAAAAAGACCGGCATCTAAGATATGCCATCTACTTTGTTCTGAGTACAAAGCTGCAATATTCAATCCAGAAACTGGCCAGCTTTGAAGAAGAGGGGCAACTAGGCATAGATACTTTTGCCTCTAGGCCAGGCCCTTTTGGAGGGGGGGGGAATGGAAGCCCTTTTTATCATGGTACAATATCGAGAAGGTGTGTCACTTCTCTAGAAACGATGGGATATGTTGGAAAATAACCGTGGAGACCATGCTTCCAAAGGGAGAGCTAAGGAAGCAAGGTGATCACATAACAAAAGGGTGCATGGCTTTTGACCTACCAACCCAAACCCAGCATATTGGCCGGGTGTAGCAGCTTCCAAAAAGTTTGATACCAATCCATACCTTTGTACAATCCCAAGCAGGCAAGCAGAATGACTTAATACCTTCAGTGGATTGCTAAGCAATGCTAGTCAACTGGGTTTATATTGGAGACTGGGATAACAAGAAAGAACAAGCTAGATTTAACAGGATATATTGTTGATATGTTTCCCTGAGATGAAACAATCAAGAGGGAGTGTCTTTTAAAATACTTTTTCCCACATCCTTTTTTAAAGAAATTATTCTAAATGATTTTCTGGATCGCTTGCTAGAGTACAAATTTCACAGAAAAATAATTTCCCTCAAATTCCTAGGTTCTATTCCCAACCTGGAAAGATGAAGCAACAGCTCCAACTTCCCAGTCCCATTACAATCCCAAAGGGGTTCTGCTACTTGGTGGGTCATAACAGAGACCAATCAAGTATAAATTAAAATTAAGCACCCTGAAGAAAATTAATTTACTACAAACCTCTATACAGGGTTCATGACTCAGCCTCGCATTCCCAACTGTTTGATTCAAAGCAGGGCACTTGCACAGCCATTGATACGAATTGCTCTGTACATAGTAAACCGTGAGTCCCTTTGTGATATGCTCTAAACCCATTGCTTCCTCACCCCATACTGTAAAGTGTCTCCACTCTGCACTGTTCCATGTTTCTCTTTTCTCCTGATCTTTGTGGGAAGTGCTAAAGAGCGTCTTTGTTTTTAAGAGTTTGGTTATTTTTCTACTGGCCATTGTGATAAAAAAATTCTTAAGAGATCAGACATTTTAGGGAAAAGAATAGAAAGAAAAATGTAAAAATATTCAAAGTGTAATATTAATAATTATAAAAATAAAGAAGAACATTTCCCTAACTCAATGACTGAAGTTTGATTCTTTTGAACTGGAATTACAATTGATGGCTGAATGAAGCCCCCACCCCCACCCCCCTTTATTAGAGCAGCACATTTCTGTTACTGTATTCTGAATTAAATAATGAAAAACTATTTTCACACATTGGCTGTTTTCATACAACATACTTCACCAAGCTCAGTAAGACATCAGGTAGCTGCATCTATACAACATACAAGCTTATTTTTAATCTTGGAGAAGGGCTTTTTTTCAAAATTTTCCTTAGCCGAATTAGTTGATTTCTGGTTTGAGGTACTGTAAAAACCGAGAATATGACTTAATTCAATATATAGTGGTACCCCGGCACTCAACATTAATTAATTCCGGGAGGTGCAATGAGTACCAAAAACTATGAGTAAGAAACAAATTTTTCCCACAAGGAATATTGTAGTGAGCCACAAGGCAGCCTACATCAAGGTTCTAGCCTGTGTATCAAGTACCAAACGATGAGTACAAATTTTCATGTCAAAATGAGTATCAAATTTGATAAGTTTCAAAGCAGTTTTTTTTTTTTAAATTTGATTTATATGCCGCCCTTCTCCGGAGACTCAGGGCGGCTTACAATGCGCTAAGCAGTTGAGTACCAAGATACCACCAAATAAGTTAAGTGTATCCTAGATACATAGTTATGGGGAGCATTTAGGAAGCATGTGTATGGCCAGCAATGGCAAGAAAGTGCCAATGTAAACTATGTAATATTTCTGTTAAATTCAATAACTTAATTTATTAATGCAACAGAAGGCCCCGAGATCAAATCTTGAGCAGGTTCTCAGGAGGCAAGAGGTCCTTTGGATAACCTGATCGTGCAAAGTTGAGTGTTTTAAAGTTCAAAGCCAGCACTACATTGAAGCCACAGACAGGTAGCCAGAGTAAATAGAACAGAATTGTTATTGTCTGCCCTGCTTTCTCCATAATGCTCTAAGTGACTTAAACAAGCTCTATGAATTACTGACTCTATGAATTAATATCACTGCAGGCTAACAGCTACATTAGAATGAAATAAATGACACAGCAAGTGGGCTTTGACATCCTTGCACATTATTTCTGATTATGATAAATGCTTCTGCTATCCAGTCATATACAACTCTGGGGGGTAGAGCTCATCACCGTTTCTTAGCCAAGAGAGCCAGTATTGTCTGAAGACATTTCCATCCTCATGTGGCCAGCATGACCAGTGGTGGGTTGCTACCAGTTCGATCCGGTTTTTGCGAACCAGTAGTAACAGTGGCAGGAGGCTCCACCCACCCGCCCAGACATCATCACGGACAATCTGCATGTGCATGTGTGCGCACCCGTTGCGAACTGGTAGCGAAGGTAAGTGGAACCACCCCTGAGCATGACTTATACCCTGAGGTGCACGGAACACTGTTAGCTTCCCACCAAGTTATTCTTGATATTTTAATCAGTTCTAGAAGATATTATCCTGTTATCTGGCATTATTTTCTTTTCTAAAGAAATACATTTAAGTCATGTAAGTCATGTAAGTGTAAGAGGTGGTATTCAGCAGATTCTGACCAGTTCTGGAGAACCGGTAGTGGAAATTTTGAGTAGTTCGGAGAACCGGTAAATATTACCAGATATGACTGGCAGAAAGAATTGGATCTACCTGGCCTCAATTTGGAAGTCAGGGTAATAAATCTACCTGAATCAAATAGTGAAGTTTTTCCTGGCTGTGTCATTTATACACTGGAGTTGGGTTGTAAGGTTCAATGTTTCCCGAAAATTTAATTCTCTGACTAGAAAGCATAGAAACTGAACAATCCTTATTAACATATGAACAAAAGAATAGCCATTCCTTTAGGTTCAGAAGGTACATTAGTATATTGGAAAGCATGTCATAGTCACTTACAAAATCTTTACCCTTTTTTTCCAAACAGTGTGGAGTAGTGGGCATCCATCATTTTTATTTTCTACCAAATCAAATGCCACTCTTGTAAATATGAAGGTG
Source organism: Pantherophis guttatus (assembly GCF_059756535.1). Lineage (NCBI taxonomy): Eukaryota > Metazoa > Chordata > Lepidosauria > Squamata > Colubridae > Pantherophis > Pantherophis guttatus. Next base: position 122,538,643 of record NC_142064.1, on the reverse strand, counting down.
GTTTGCTGATTTACTTATCACCTTTCCACTTAAATTAAGTATTCAAAAATTAAAACGGGTTAAGGCAGGGAGTCTAATGGGCATGAGGGCAAGGGCCATGTCAACAATATGTCCCAGAGGTGGTATTCAGCAGGTTCTGACCAGTTCTGGAGAACCGGTAGTGGAAATTTTGAATAGTTCGGAGAACCGGTAAATACCACCTCTGACTGGCCCCGTCCCCATCTATCCTCTGCCTCCCAAGTCCCAGCTGATTGAGAGGAAATGGGGATTTTGCAGTAACCTTCCCCTGGGGTGGGGAGGGAGAGTGGAATGGAGTGGGGAGTAGAGTGGAGTGGGGAGCACCCACCAAGCCACACCCACAGAACTGGTAGTAAAAATTTTTGAATCCCGTATGTATGTATGTATGTATGTATGTATGTATGTATGTATGTTTCACACTTAACTGCCCATCTCCCTCACAGTAGTGTTGCTGTCAGCTAGATTTAATTAGATTTCTTTTTTTTTCTTAAGCTTATGATTTCAGTTTCCTTTGTCTTCGACTTCTCTTTTGTCCACTTTGGATAAAGTGGCATTTTCTGAAAGAGAACAGTATGATGGGTACCTATGTCTGCATTATTAAACCACAAAGAGTTGGACACCCCTACTATCTAGTGTACTGCATTGCAAACTCCAGAGATCTTCCAATGAATGCAGACCCACATCCTTTTCACTCCCGAGGTATTGCAATAGCTGGTCGCTTTCCAAGTTCTCTACTAGTAGCTTTTCTAAAAAAAAATTAAAATTAAAAAAAAACCCCATCCTCTGATTCTTTTTTGGAATTGGGTTTTTTAAAAAAAAAAAAAAAAAAAAAAAAAAACACCATATTTCTCACCAGAAACCTTCGACGGTAAAAGAGGCGAAGCGCTACTAAGTCGGATCTCCGAGCTCTCCGGAGCTTCCCGATGGAATTCGAAGGATGAAGGCCAATCAGGAATCAGAACGACTGGTCGAGCCAATGAGAATTACGCTTGGAATGGTCCGGCGTGATGAGCAGGGGTGAGGGCGGGCTTTCTACAAGAGGCACCATGGCGGCCGAAGGATGGTCGGAGCGAGCGCGGAAGCTGCTGAAGAAGATGAATTCCTTTCATGGAGCAGGTACGACTGCGGGCTTTCCGCCTGAGCCGTTTTCTACAGAATTTAGCCACCGGAGCGCATACACACCCACACACAAGCAGATTTAAAGCCAGCGTTTAGGCGCCTTTCAATATTAAACGTCCTGGACAGGATTGAAATTCAACCGCTAGAAATGCAGAAAGCTTCAGCCAAAAAGGTAAGCCAAGGCGAGCTTGACCTCGTAAGGGCATGTTTCATTACCTCCAGCTCTGCTATGGGGAGAGACCCAGATAATGGGAACGTATATAAAGGTAACCGCCGCTTGCTTTAAAAGCGCGGAAGAAATAAATGAGAAACGGACTGAATTCATTTTCCCCTCCTCTTCGTTTTGCAAATCGCTTGCAAAGACCGCTATGCAAACAGCAAGAAAAAAAGGAGCATTCGCTTGTGGTTTAATTATTTCTGGTACAGAAAGCCGAGAGTAGGAATAAACGGACGGTTTTTGCAAACATTGGGACTGATGCTTTTCAGCACCTTCCTAAAACGATCCGGAATGAAGGCAAACTATGAAGTGGATCCGTTTGCTGATACTTTAAGGTTGTTGTTTTTTTAAGTAAATGATGATGAAAAGCTCTTTGCAAACAAGGAAACGGACATCAAATGGCAAACGTGGTTTAAGATAAGTCATGTAAAAGCAATGGGGCAAAAAGCTTAATTTTATGTGTTCTGAGTGAATCTGAGATGATGGCTTTAGGACTTTTACTAATCCTTTCTTCATAATGATTTTGCTGTTAAGTTTTCTTACCACAAAAGCTACTTTCTCTATATCATCTTTGAGTTTGTACAGGTAATCCAGAATGCGGCCACGCGGGTTGTTACCGGAGCTTCCCATTACTCCTGTGTTACACCTCTCCTGCGCGAGCTGAACTGGTTACCAGTGGTCCTCCGGATCCACTTCAAGGTGCTGGTACTTACCTATAAAGCCCTTCATGGCATGGGCCCGGGGTACTTGCAGGAGCCCCTTCTGCCGGCCTCCCACCGTCCAGTGCGCTCGCATAGGGCTGTCCTCCCGGGTGCCATCGGCCAGGCAATGTCGGCTGATGGCGCCCAGGATGAGGGCGTTCTCTGTGGGCGCACCGGCCCTCTGGAATGGGTTACCCATCGGGCTCCGGATGGCCCCCGACCTCCACTCCTTCCGCAGGGACCTGAAGACATGGCTCTTCCAACAAATCGTCTGATTTGCTAGGAGTTTTTAGTTCTCTAAGGGTTTTAATTGGATTATTTTAATTAACTTAAATTAATTTATTAACTATTGTTCTGTGGTTTTTATCTTTGTGAGCCGCCCCGAGTCCTTCGGGAGAAGGGCGGCATATAAATATGATTAAATAAATAATAAATAGGATTTCCGTTGGCACCGCCGGCATCGCGGACGGTCTTTTCAGACGGCCAGCCCCGCGATTCCGTTGGAGCTGTTCTGATAGCGCTAATCAGCTGTCAGACGGCCCGAAAACCTCTCCTTCGGGAGAAGAAGGAGAGGAGAGCCGGTGGGCGAAGGTAGAGCTCCCCAGGAGCGCTTGGAACAATTCCAGGGGCTTGGAGGGTGAGAGCTCCCCGTTCAGCCCACTGAAGCTCCGGATATGTGGCGACTCCGTTTTAAACGGAGCTAGACGCCGGCGACCAACTCTGCTGTCAACAAGAAGATTAATTGATTCCAAAAGCAGGCAGAATGGAAGCAGGAGAACAAGCCTTTGCAAGTATTTTGCTTAACTCCTGGGATACATTGTTTCTATTTGATTTTGCTGAGCGGAAGGAGAAATGGCGTCTTTATTATGGCTGGACTGAAAGTGAAAGCTAAGTGCTTGATAATAGATTTGTGCTTAGAGACTGGACTTAAGCTGCTGGGATTTGAGAGCTGGGTGTAGAAAAGACTATCTTGCTTGATAAACTACAAATAGATTTGAGAAAGTTGCTTAAGAGATGTTTTGGCTTTGAAAAGAAAAATTTTCTTAAAATAATATGGCTTCCAAGTAAGGAGTTTCTGAAAGTGGTGGAAGCTTTTTAATGGTGTCAGAAATGACACAGAGAACTGATTCACAGAGCCAAGAGGATTTTTTCAGAGATCTTACAGAACTTATAAACGAAGCCACGAATAACCAAATGGCAATTATTAATAACTTTACAGCAACCATAGAGCAAAAATTTATAGAGCTGGTGGAGGATTTAAAAGTAAATGAGGATGTTTTTGAAGGAAAGCACAATGACAATGAAGGAGACATTTTGATTAAAACAGAGAAGCTGGATTTGGCTGATTCTCAAGGATCTTCAAACCCTTTTCCTGCCCTTGTGGAATTAACTCACAGTACTTTTCAAAAACATAATTTGGAGCAGAGAGAAGAAGAAACTGATCAGCCCTACGAGGTTTCGGAAGATTTGGCAGAGGCTTTCACATAATTAATTGAAATGCAACAACTGGACTTTTTTTGCAAACTCATCGAGTTAACTTTTCGTTCTATGGACTGACTGATTATATAAGCAAGAAGAGTCAATATGGGGGCTCCAAATCAGAGGAAATGATTCCAAGAAAGGGACAAGTTTTAAAAATACATCAACCCCCAGTTGAAAATCAAAACCTCCTTAAAATAAAAGCAAGAGGGAGGAACAAAGATTGGAAAAAATATAGAAAGAAAGGAAGAAGGGAAGATTAATTTTCTTTGGTTTAATAATTGATGTATTAATGACTAATTACAATGATTAAGTAAATGAATTAAGAATTCAATTAATGATTATTTAAGGTTTAAGGAAAAATATTTGAATCTTGAGAATAAAAGCAGGAGGGAGAGTAAAATGATTAAGAAAATGAACTAAGAATTCCTTACAGATGTATTATGAGAACTTTAGGCTTTGAATGATCTATTAGTGTTTGTTAATGTTTTTAAAACTCTTAGCCGTAAAGGATTATATGTTACTTTGAGTTTAAAGGGAGGTTGATGAATAATTTGTAGAAGGGGAATTAAGGGGTCTAGGGAATTATAGTCTTGCATTATTAGCATATTTTAGTGTATGTTTGATAAAACTTATATCCTGTTTTTCTTCTGGGAAGTCGGGGGAGGGGGGTGGGAAGGGGGGGTGGAAGGGTGGGTTTATAAATGTTTAAATATACAAGTGAAAATGTTATCTGTTTGATTATAAAAAATAATAAAAACTTTTTATTAAAAAAATATGATTAAATAAATAATAAATAAATAATCCTTGACTTGCTAGCACAATTAAATCCAAAATTTCTGTTGCATAGATAGATAGATAGATAGATAGATAGATAGATAGATAGATAGATAGATAGATAGATATTCTTTATTGGCCAAATGTGATTGGACACACAAGGAATTAGTCTTTGGTGCATATGCTCTCAGTGCACATAAAAAGACAAGATACATTCATCAAGAATCATAAGGTACAACGCTTAATGATACTCATAGGGTACAAATAAGCAATCATTTGTTAAATTAATTTTGCCCCATTTTATGGCCATTCTTGCCACAGTTGTTAAGTGAATCACTGCAGTTGTTAAGTTAGTAACCCAGATTATTTTCCAAAGAAGCATTTTGGCAGTTTTGACTTATTTGTAGAAACTAGATCTTAGCTGCAAGAGAGATTGATTTGGGTTTATTTCTTTGCAGGTTCTTTCAAGGCGCTGTGTTTGCCATTTATGGTTGCTGGACAACAAGTAGGATATGTCCCACCGGCTGTAGCCAAATGTCTCCATCAGTACCCGACTGTTTTCTCAGTGTCTCAGGGAGATAAAGCCCCTCCAAAGGTGGAACTTAACAAACAACTGACTTCTTATGACCAGAGGACAGCTGCGGTACAAAGAGTGCTCAAGGAGCTGAAAGCACAGCAAGCTTTTCCTTGTTTAAAAGGCTGGAGGGATGAGGTGAGAAGCCTTGGCGCAACCAAGCAAAAGGAAAGGGACTCTCTTCTATTTCTGACTATTGAAGAGATGTAGGCAAGAAAAGTCCAGTGTTATTCTGAATAACAATTTAGGAAGACAGTGCAGTTGCAGGGAAGGAGAGGGTTCCAAAACCACAGCTATTCACTAATAAAAATATACCTGTGTTTCAGATGTACAATGTAATGCCCTATTTTTGTGACACACCTTTCTTCAGCATGGAACGGGCTGCAACACGTAAGTTTAAAATTTAAAAATCTTGGCACTATGCTGTATAGGAAAGACCTGACTTGTGTAAAAGTAAATAACACAACTGTGTGTAATTTTTAAAATTATAAATTATCTTAGAAAAGAGAGCCAGAATGATATGGATTGTATTAGGGGCAGAGAGACCAAGATTCTAGTCCACCCCCAGTCATTGGGTAACTTTGGGCTAATCCTTTTTTTCTGTTTATCTTCTCTTACTGGGCTATTATGAGAAAATCGGAATGATGCACTATATAGGGTGCTTTGAACTCCTGTGCAAAATCTAACAAAACTATTTTAAGCTGCAGAGACATGGGATAAAGCCTTAACCAAAGAACTTAGGGCATTCCATAAGTTCCAGAGTCCAAAATATTTCATCTACTTAGGAAATTTAGATAAGAAATACCTTAGTGAAGAAATCTCAGTGAAGAAATGTGGCTTCCTTGCTGATATTCTTTTAAATATGTGCATTAACAATAGTTTAAATACTGTAAATACTGTGTTTCAGAAACTATTTCATTATTAAGGTGTCCCATGAGCAAATACATAAATCTCTGCACCTGTTTAGGTATGTTCACCAATTCTAAAGAAAAATGGTATTTTCTTCCTGTTTCCTGTTTCCCAACCCAAAAGTAGGAATGAGCAACGAATCTTGCCATCACATTTTGCTCCAATATTGCTTCCTGAATACCAGTATATAATTTTATAGGCCTTTGAACACATATTTTATAATTTTATTTTAAGACAGATGGCATAGTTTGCACGTAAAAGGTAGATCGCTATTCCTTCAAATTGTTAGGATGAATACATGTCAAGATCACTGCACACCAAAAAAAAAAAAAAACAAACACCCACCTTAAGACACTAATTTTCCTTCCCTATTAAAAAAAAACAGATTTCTTCCTCTCCAATTTTATGCTATGAAAAAAACTGTTCATGCCAAGCATTCCTCTTCCATAAAACTCAACAATTAGAAGTATCAGACTTCCATGGGCCTTGATATATCAGTGTATAGGAAGCTAAGCACAGGCAAATCACTTCAGAAGAGACAATAGTAATTTGTTTTCTGCATTGGAGTTAACCACAATGCAGTCTCTTCAATGCAAAATTCTGATTATTGAAAATTTGGGATGGGTTTCTAGGTATTTTTAATGGACCACCAATCTTGGATCAACTTCAACAGCTCTAGAGAAATAAAGAAAAGTTTGAACTTGCGTTAAGAGTTCTTCAAATATTGCATTGTAAATCGTAAAGAAGGAATTGTATTTACGGACATTCTCGCTGTTCCTTTACTATCCTATTTTCTCGTCAACATTCCCCAACGCAGTATTTTAATAGTAAATACTATTAATAGTAAGTACATTACGAAGGCTTAAGCAGATGAAATTACTCATAAAATCAGAACATACGGTGCAAAGGTAGGTGTTTGGTTTAGGCAGCAAGAAATGCTGCCTAAATTCATATCTGATTTCTCTTGATCCAGCACTATTTGGAGTGAAGCGCTATGGTGCCCACCTGAATGGCTATACTTGGCGAAATGATGAAATGCACATGTGGCTGGCCCGTAGGGCCTTGAACAAACCCACATATCCTGGCTTATTGGATAATTTGGTAAGAGATAAAATAGGATGACAAATAGAATATCTCATATGAAGATGGGATTAGCTAACAGTTGTCTAAATACTCTTTATTGCTCCGATACAGCCAGAGAAATCACTTAATGAGCTTGGGCAGGCCACAGTATTGGGTTGAATGCCCTAAATAGAAATAAGCCTTTATTATTTATACAAAATTATAATTTCAGCATGAACCATTTTTATTAGCAATGTGAACATAGACGTTCTTCCTGCCGATATTTTTCTTAAGAGTAAAAGCATATATAGTAGTCCTCGATCTACAATTGGGACCAGAATTTCCCTTGCTAAGCAAGGCAGTTAAAGAGAGCCGCACCCAATTTTATGACCTTTTTTGCTATGGTTGTTAAGTGAACCACTGCAGTTAAGTGAAATACACAGTAATTAAGTGAATCTGGATTTTCCCCATTGACTTTGCTTGTCAGAAGCCAGTTGGGAAGGTCGCAAATGGTGATCACATGACCCCAGGACAGTGTAACCATTGTAAATTCATGCCAGTTGTTAAGCACCCAATTTTAGATCATGTGACTGTGGGCATGCGGCAATAATTATAAGTGTGAGGACCAATCATAAATCACTTTTCAGTGCCATTGTAACTTTGAATGTTTACTAAATAAATGGTTGTAAGTTGGGGACTGTATGTAAACGCTCCAAAGAAGTCTTGAAGCTATCTAATTTGCCAGCTCAGAAATTATTCTTCTGTTTGATGGAAAAGATCCTTCTTAAATACCAAAAATAGCTAATGTTGACTGCTTGCTTTATGGTGAACCACAATTTGGGTTTCTTTTTTGGCTAGGCTGCAGGTGGCATTTCATCAGAGCTGGGTGTCAGAGAAACACTAATAAAAGAGTGCCAAGAAGAGGCTTGCATTCCTGCTTCCCTTGCTACATTATCCAAATCTGTTGGAACTATCAGGTAATGTAGAAAGTTCTAAAATCCAAGGTGCATTGTAGCGTAGCAGTATTTATGTTTGCTTGTGTGCATATATACATACATATTTCCCTTGAAGTTGACATCAAGGGAACATACTGTATTTATAATCAATAATTTTTCATTCAACTATATGATTTTCTTGATTGCTACCTATTCCAGCTGAATCGTGAAAACAAATATGTCAAATATAGAAGCAGTGTTAATATGTAGAATTACCAGACCACAGATTGCCTTGATGTAGCACACACCATTTATCCATAAAGCATACATGGACCTCTAAATGTCACTCCTAATTTCATAGGAATCCCGGAAGCAGTATAAAAAGATGACTTGGGCTCCTCTGAATGAGGTCACTTTCACTCTGTAACTCATATCAGTGTTACTCCGCACGAGAACATACGTGAACATTTGAACATTCTCTATGGAAGTCACTGGTGTGATTGAATTATTCTTTTTTCCCCATCCCAGCTACACATATGAAGGATCAGATGGAGGCATCTATCCTGAATGCCAGTTTGTATATGACCTGGAGCTGCCTGAAGAATTTGTGCCCCAAGTGGGAGATGGAGAAGTGCAAGAATTTTACCTTTGGTCACTTGATAAGGTTCGTAGATGCCGTGTTGCTTACCAATAAAGGTTGCCTTTTGAACAATGAAAGATAGCACTGATGAGGCCCCCCTCAAACAAGCAGTTTTCTTTGCTGTTACCATTTGTAATGATGAGTATATCTTTGGAAATCCCAGTGAAAATTGATTACGTTATGGATACTGTACCATTTTGTGGCATATTTCAAACAAGAAATGGTAGGACTGCAGCTCTCCTATAGTTTTCTAGCTCGTTATTATGTTTAGTGTTTAACTTTATTTGGAATGATAGAAGAAACGTATTAGCACACATTCTCATTAATTCTGTGCTATGGTAGCTGTTATCTTAGTCTAAGCATGACATTGGAGTACTAACTGCCATTTCTACTTTATATGTTAATTGTAAATCTTCCCACGCAGGTGAGAGAGGCCATTGGATCTTCCGATTTCAAGCCCAACTGCGCAATGGTAGCACTGGATTTTCTAATCAGACATAGTTACATTCAACCTGATCAAGGTAGGCGTCCTCAATGTCAGCTATGTATGGTCAAAGTAAAAAAAATGAACTCTGGGAAGAGAGACGGGGGAGAAAATGACAAAGAGAGGCTTCTTTGTAGAAGTACCATGCATACAGAGCTTTCCTTTGCTTCTCTCTTTTCAGAACCCCATTATGTAGAGTTGGTGGAAGGGCTACACCAGAGCCTTTGAAAAGCCAAGAGCTGCCTGTTGAGATGAGAGTTTTCCCTGTATTTTCTTTTTGCTAAAGCCAAGACCAGCATGTCAGATGGAAACCCCGAGGACTGAGACTACAAAATCCTAGTCAAGGCTATAATTAGGTACAATCTTTGTACCTATATGTGGAAATCTTGTAAACTCAAAGAGTTTACTGTACCACATATTTATACATAATGAACATTGGAAATGCTTAATAGTCACAAGAGCACCAAGTGTATTGTTCATTTTCCACATGCTTCAGCCATGTAAAATCCTCTGTCCAAATCCTTGTCCATTTGAACATTTAATTAAAAAAAAAGTCAACCAAAAGAACATTCTGAAAGTTGGAAGGCGGGGGAAGTAAGGGGAGACAGCAGCAAAATACTGTACAGGAGGTGCTTCTTACAAAGTTCAGTCTGACTCGTTGAAACGAGTGAGCATTGTCTTGTGCAATGCTTCCCGGTACGACTCTGATGCTACAGCCCCATAAGAGCTGCCACGGGAGCCAAGGCCAGACCCTCGTACTCGAGTTGGGGCCTAAGAGAGAAGGAAAAAATAAAATCACAGAGCCTCCCAAACAAGATAACACATTGTAACAAAAGGAAAAATAAAACTCTTCATCATAGAACTACTCTATTTTGGCCTATTTTGTAAGATGCCATCTTTTCTCATTGTGTGAAATCATTTTATCAATGTCAAACAACCATACCATCAACTCCCTTCTTGTGGAACAGTTCAGTTCTTGCTCCCAATTTCTATTTTTAACAATCATGTTTCCTATCACAGCAATTTCCTTTTTTACAGACAGTGTAATATATGGGACAGAAGAAAGCCAAGGCAATATATATAAACTGATCTATTAATGTTCTAATAGCAATAGCACTTAGACTTATATACCGCTTCATAGTGCTTCACAGCTCTCTCTAAGCGGTTTACAATCTGGGTCCTCATTTTACCCTCCTCGGAAAGATGGAAGGCTGAGTCAACCTTGAGTCTGGTGAGATTCGATCTGCTGAACTGCAGCTAGCAGTCAGCTGAAGTAGCCTGCAGTACTGCACTCTAGCCACTGCATCACCTCGGCTCTAATACTATGCAATAAGACTCAAAGTCTTTCCCTTTATGCAAAGCCAGTATATAATAAGAGAAAGCAACTGGAGAGATTGCATGCCCTTCCAGAATACAATATTTATTTATTTATTTATATATAGAACAACCTGAAAAATTACCTCAATAGGGGTTACAATCCCCTGTTTCTTGCGACCCAACCCGCTGCCTTCTTTCCAACCCATGGCCTGCAGCATGCGGCTGCCAATATTGTCGCTTCCCAGTCCATCTCGTGTTGGTTGTTCAAAATCCCTGTTGCAAATGGAGGAGGGGATGAAGTAAACAGTTAAGACAATCCTGCTCTCTCTTCTGCCAGTCGAGACCAAAGAAAACAGCCCAATGCAATGGGGCAAAGAACACTCTGCTAAGAAATGCAGCCTCTTCTAAAAATGAAACCTGTAGTGTAAAACTTACACCGTGGCTGGGGTCATAGCTGAATATTTTCTTTTCTTGGGTTCTGGTGGCTCAGGAACACCGTATTTTTCCCTTCGCTCAGCTGCACGATCTCGATACTTCATCTGAAAATAGTGATGAAGGGACAGTGTTAGCTGATGAGATGTTTTCTGTATAAACTGTTCCCTTGTAGTGTCCCCCATCATCTGTCCCATCTATTGTACCTCCATGTCATTCTTTTCAAGGGCCTCAAGCTCTTGCTCTGACAAATGTGCCCGTCGGTGAATCTCCAAATTTTGCTATGGAGGAGAAAAAGAATAGAAGGATGAAGGAGTGGAGGAAGACTCAAAACACTCTCTGGAGAGCCATGTTTGCTCCTAAAACATGCAATCATTTCTGTATTAGCAGTATTATGTTTATATTTTGGCTTAATATTTTATTCCTGAAGTACCAAAGGCAGTAAGCATCTTAAAATTAATAACAAATTAAAAATATATAGGTATAAAAAACATTATAGGTGAAACTGTAACAAACATTTTCAGATTGCAATCTAAACCTTACTAAAGGATCCAAACTCAACAAAGAATGCTTTCTGGGTACTCCTACAAAGCTCTCTTCCGAATTATAAACTCCATTTGGGAACTTTCCCCCAATGAAGTAAGACTAAAGACTGCAGGGAATTATATTGTAATTTAGAAACAATTTAAGCAAATTATTGTGTCTTTTCTATGCATGTTGTTGGTCTCTTTTCAAATTCTTAAAATCTTCTGTCTCTGCTATCTATCAATCAAATTAAGGCATTCTTTACCAAAAAGCCAAATATGCTTTCTTCAGGAACAACTACAATTAGCACACCTACAAGCTGGGCAAAAGCACACTAGGTAAACCTGCCAGATGTATTCAGGAGCTAAGTAAGTATTTGCTCCTTTAAGAGGAACACAACTTAGAACACAAACTGCATTCCTGGATAAACTATCCAATAAAACTACCACGGTTTTATCTGGATTAAGCCTTCTATTTTTTTCTCCAGGAACTATTCTCTGAATAGTTTATTTCTCTGAAACTATCTCATAATACAGTTAGAACTAGACTGAATCTTTTGGGCTTGATTAAGACTCTGCCGATAAAAAGCTTTTGGGAACTTTCTTAGCCAATCTCCCCTTGCTAGCTAGGTTTGGCTTTACCCTAAGGAGGCAGAGTATCGATTATTTGGCTTTCCTTGCTGACATTTTCTGCTTTTGCCCAGGATAAAACGGAAGCAGAGGATTTGAGATTTAGATATTCAATGCAGTGTTTTCCATCTTTCCTACAACATAATTGGCCCCTCAGATCTAGATTTTAATATCTTATACATTCTTTATTAGAGACTTTGGCACAAACTGAGATACTACCCTTCAGGACAATAACTGATTAACCCTTATGAAAGCAGTAGTTGCCTGAATTCAGATATAAAGGTTGAATTACATCACATGTTATTAAAATTCCTATTATACAGCTAACAGGAATCAAAACTCCTATCTCCCATTGTTAGTAGTTTCACTTGCTCTTACTATTACAAGATTATACTTCTCCTATTTGATCAATTCTCAGAAACCTTTATGAAAGTTGCAATATTCTTACTGATAGCCATTATTCTTATAAACCATTTGGTGTCTCCTTCACATTGTCTTTCACAATATTAACTCTTTCGGGTTTTTAAGGCTAATTCAAAACAATGGCAATCTGTTCAACATGTTGACAAGAACAAAGTTGTTTTCTAACAATTTATGGCTAGGAACAGTGGCATTTTGCTGGATCTTGCATGGTCAAAGTATTAAAACTTTGCCTACAAAGAATTAGAATCATCCGAAAATTCCCCCATGGCCTCTAATCCAAGTAGTTCAAGTAGCTGCTATTGTTGATTGTACAGGTAGTCCTCGACTTACAATAGTTCATTTAGTGACTGTTCTAAGTTACAACGGCACTGAAAAAAGTGACTTATGACCATTTTTCACACTTATGACCATTGTAGCATCCCCATGGTCACGTGATTCACATTCAGATGCTTGACAACTGACTCATTTATGACGATTGCAGTATCCTGGGTCATGTGACCCCATTTTGCAACCTTCTGACAAGCAAAGTCAATGGGGAAGCCAGATTCATTTAACAACCTTGTTACTAATTTAACAACTGCATTGATTCACTTAACAAATGTGGCAAGAAAAGTCATAAAGTGGGACAAAACTCACTTAACTAATTTCTCACTTAGCAACATAAATTCTGGGCTCAATTTGTGGTCATAAGACTAGGACTACCTGTACTGAAAATGATAAGACTCTTGTCAGCTGCATACCTTATGTAAGCCCGATAGCTGCTGGTGACGAATAAGAGCCTCCTTGCTGGGAAACTGTCTGCGACAAAGCAGGCAAGCCAGTTTGTGCCAATCAGTTAATTTCTCCTCCCGATCAGCTGCCTTCTCTTGTTCCTCTTCACTGTCGCTTTCACCACTGTATGCAGCCACTAAGCCTCGAGGTGGACTCTGCAAGGGGGGAGGATTAAATACCAGAATCAGAACTATTTACCTTAATCTGATTTTTCAATGTAGCAAGTTAACTCCCATAATCCCCACTCTTCTGGATTATCAGAAATAGCTTTTGACACAGAAGAGTTCTTGTGTTCAACACTTCCCTTGATACATAAATATTGGTATCTCTATTTCATATTTCAGCATATTAAATATCAGCCAGATTTGTAGAATCTCTAGAACTTTACCCATTCTTCTGGTCATTCAGAGTGAAGCCCAGAAAGTTTACATTTCAGAGAAAGTTGAGAGGAAAGACTTACCAGCCGATCATCACCAGTAAACTTGGACAAATCCATGCTACTATGCTGCCTCTCAGCCAGTGCTCCCTAAGAACAACAAAACAAAGCAGGAAAATATTTAATCATTTTTCCTAATGAAAATACATTTTTTCTACACAGCAGTCAAAACAGTCTCTCAAACTACACAAGGTGGTCATTCAGGATGCTGCATAATAATAAACATTAACTCAAATATAACCACTCCCTCTCTATTTCTGCATGATTGTATTTTTAAAAAAGCATACAACATACCACATTGCAATAGCAATTGTACAATATATATACGTTAATGCTGAAACAATACCCAATATACTTTTTTATTAGTTAACAAATGCTGATGAATCTTTATTAACTACAGGCAGTCTTCGATTTACAACAGTTCATTTAGTGACCATTTGAAATTACATTGGCGTTGTAAAAAGTGACTTATGACTGTTTTTTACACTAGTCAATGTGAAAACAACCAATGGTAACGTGATCAAAATTCAGATGCTTGGCAACTGACTCATATTTATGACATTTGAAGTGTCCCTGGGTCATGTGATCATCTTTTGCAATCTTCTGACAAGCAATGGGGGAGTCAGATTCACTTAACAACCATATTACTAACAATAACTGCAGTTATTCACTTAACACTTAACAATTGTGGCAAGAAAGGGGGCAAAATTCACTTAACAATTGTTTCACCTAGCAACAAAAATCTGGGGTTCAATTGTGGTTGTAAATCAAGGACTACCTGTATCGGATTGTTTTGTTACAGGTATATTCCTGGTTTAATGGTGCACTCCCCACAAATTGTACCTTCTTCTCAAGGATAGCATAGCCAGCGTCAGCTGTGGCTGATTCCCGCCTTTCATCCTCTCGTATGGAGGAGACTGGCTGAAAGCTATTTTTGAAATTCTCCTTCTGTTTATTGAGGCTGCGGGCCCAGCGTTCCATATCCTTTGCAATCTGGAAGACAGTCCATGAAAAGGAAGGAAATGTACACAGGGGAAAAAGAAAAAAAACAAGGAGAAATGAGCTCTCGTTTCACATTGGGAAGATACGTACGCTATCTTCAAAAGAGCAGGAATGTTAACAAGACTGAGAGAGAACACTAAATTGCTATCAAAAGGGCTCCAGAGAAAATTGCCTTCCCCTCCCCCTCTCCTCATTGGGGGAGAGGGGAATGCTTTTCCATTATGGGATGCCTTACTACTATTTCAAGTCATCGAGTATATTTCCCTGCCTTGAGAAAAAATCTTACCACAATGTTAAACCTCTTCCCTGTGCAAAAGTTCTTCAGTCTATAGAGGAACGCACTTTGATGAAAGCAGACCTTCTAACTAGTCCCAAGGCAGAATTATAACTATACCAGCTTGCCAGAAAAAACGGGTGTCAAGGCTTAGGGGCCGGATTCGGTCCACAGGATACTTAGATCCAGCCTGCGGGGCTGCACTTGAAACAGTGAAGGATAGGCCCACGATGCCTCTGCTCAGGACAACTATGTGCAACCCTCCCAAGCTCCATTTTTGCTGGCAGAGGGTTGCAGGAGGCTGTTGCAGCCGAAAATGGAGCTCGCGAGGACTTCAGCCGGCACTCCCAAGCTCTGTTTTTGCTGGCAGAGGGTTGCAGGAGGCCGTTGCAGCCGAAAACAGAGCTTGGGAGCCCATTTTTGCTGGCAGTGCACTCAGGCCACCACAAGCGCCCCCCGACATGAGTGACGTCAAGCTGGCCACACACCCCTGCCCCCCCCCCGAAGGTCAAACACAACCCTGATGTGGCCCTCAATGAAATCAAGTTTGACACTCCTGCTCTAAAAGGTATTCAGGTATGAAACACCTAGAATTCAAAGGCAAATGAAGAGAAACGGGATGAGAAAAAAAGAGTGATGCTCACCTGCTGGGCTGTTTTTGTCTTATGCTTTTCCTTTTTCTCTTTTCCCTCTTTGTTGCCACCTCCTGAACTGCTACCATCCTTGTAGCTGTCAGCCGCCTGGTCTGAGGCTGGGATGTAAGTGCATCTCTCACTTTCCCAGTACAGATACTGCTGCATCTGAGCATTGTAGTAATACTGGAAAGAAACAATGACACAGCTCATCTTTGGATACTTCAGGGCATTGTGCAATTTGAGAGCTAACACAGCACTACAAGACGAGTCAAACTTTCAGCTCATTGTTCTCATCTCTGCCATATGCATAAAGTAACAAAGTCTGCCTAAAGACAGACAACTCACCTGGGAATTAGGGTCATAGTAGAGCCCAGTAAGTGGATCGTAATAGTAGCCAGAACTTTCATCATATTGATACGTGGAGACATCTGGGACAGCTAATGGCCAGAAAGAGAAAAAGCAATTAGCAAAAGCGGCCATACAGCCTAGGAGAGGCTATTCTGTTCTCCGCTCCTAATGGGATTCCTGTTTCTAAGAAGATCTGAATATATACCAATCCCTCTTCCCTCCGCCACTCACGGTATTGTGTGTAAGGTTCCTGTCCAGCAGAGCTGGCTGGCAAACTGGAAGTGCTGGTGGACATGCCAGGAGTTGCACTGGACAGCTGGGCAGCATTAGGCACATCGGGCTTCAATACAGCGGGTGAAACTATGGTGTATGACTGAGAACAGGGGAGAGAGTAGATTGATAGGTGCATAGATTATGAAATCTTTTAATACATGCACTTAAATCACTTCAATTGTACCTGAGCAACAGCAGCATTTCCTTGGGCTGGACTTGCCCCTTCAGAGCTTCCACTGGCCTGGTACGTGGCTGTTACAGCTGCGTTCTGGGTGGTACGAGGAAAAGTTGGTAGGACAGGCATTGGATCAATACCTGGCACACCAGGTTCCTGTGATCCGTCAGCTATTTTGCAATGGAAGAGGCAGAGGCAAAGTCAGGAGGTACAAAACATCCTACAACAGGTCAGAAAGGAATATGAGGCAGAGGAGCTTACCTGCTACTGATCCCTCCCCCTGGATCTTGTCTGCCTTCCCAACAGCTGCTGTCCCAGAAGAACCAGACTGAGACTGGGATCCTTTCAGGTATCCCCCCTGCGAGTATGCTGTGGTTTCTTGAGCGCTATAAGATTCATCATGCTGGTAATAACCATAATCAGCAGACTGCTCATCCTGGGTAGCCCATGAGGCCTCTCGGCCCTGCGATGCCTATTTGGAAGACCAAATAAAAGAGGAAATCTGTTACTAAGGCAGGGTAGTAATTAGACATTTTTTCCACGGTTAGACATAGATGTTTTCTTCTTTTTAAAAGACAATTATTTTACAGCACCATGCTTTGTAATATTATATAATTACACGCGCAAGAGGCAGCAAGTATGCGGGGACCAACGGTATCCAGCAGCAGCTGCAACCCACTGGTCCCTTGGTCGGCGCACTCTGGGGCTGCGCAGCACATGCTGCGCAGGTGAATTAATTCCCTGTCCAAGTAGCAGACAGAGGCAGAGGTGAGGCAAGCAATTTGGATGCGCCGCGCGGGCCACGGGAAAGACGAGAGCACTAGCCGGCCGTAGGAGGCCCATCTTTGCACGGCGGCACTGACCGCAGACAGAGGCAGAAGGCAAGCCAAGAGACATGAAGACAAGCCTCCCGCAGCCAGCCCACTGATTCTCAGTTTTATGACACCGTCGGAAACCCCCCTCGTTGGTAATAGTTCACTGTATATCGCTGTATGAATAGAAAAGCATTTTTGCTGCAGTATGGGATATACTTAGATGTTTCCCCTCCTGCCCAGAGGTGCTATAAGAAGTCAGAATATTTTCCAGGATGCATTTGAGGAGAGAAAAGAAAAAGTCCCCCCTTCCTCCTCTGTGTCCAAAACCCATTCAACTTCCTTTCCTTTCTCTTCCCTCAATCAATTTACCTGTGAGATAGCCCATTGCGCAGCTGCAATGGCAGTGCTGGCTACTGAAGCAGCACTAATGCGATTTCCATCTGATGAACTTAGGTCCCTGCAAAGGGATAAAGAATTTTTAAATTTTATTGTATTCAACTTGTACCCACCCAAACTCAATGACTTGAGCGTTGTTACACAACAGAAGACTCAGTTCTAGGGAAATGACTTCTTACAAACCGTTTGGAACCTTTTGCGAATTCCACATTAATTGTCTTGCCATCAATGTTTAGTGGTGGATGCAGGGCCTGAAGGATCTGCAGCAACTGAGCTGCCTCCTGAGAAACGAAAGGACAAGAAATGAAAACCCTCAGAAAAACAAACATACCAATTGCTTAATACGATGTTAAGTGTGGTGGAGGGGTTAATCAGGAATACGCAAATTCAACTTCCCTCTCAACTACAAAGGATCGCTAGGTTATCTTTGATCCCTCTGTCTCAATCCAACCTGTTTTCCAGCATTGTTTTCTTACTGGCATTTAGTCTTAGCAATTTCTTTAAGTGTTCTTGAGGGTCAACTCAGAGGTGAACAAATCTTATTAATCCTCACCTCCATTCTCCATTTTGTACTATAGGTAATTCTATAGTACATGGACTCAATGCACAAAAGATTTTGGATTGTGCTCCAAGGTAGCACCAAGGTTGTGTTTTGCTCTCCAGTATTAAAGTAAGTACTAGTATATTTACTTTTCCATAAACTGCAAAACCAGACACTGACATAATTTAGTCTATATTATTTTTCTTCCGTTTTCTGTTTTCATCCTCTCAAGTCTCTAGCTGTAGTTAGTAGAAAGGAGGGAATTAATGCCTTGAGTCCATAAGATCTTCTGCATAGCTTCCCCTTGGCTTTCCTCAGACTAAAAGTTCAGTTAAACTCTGTTTTCCAAGCTACTTTATTACTTTCCTAAAGCCCATCATTCTCATGATCTCAACCTCTAACACAAAGCAGAAATGCCATGTGTACTATTTCTTGCACTCACCACAATAGTAGAGAGCTGAATGAAAGCAAAACCACGATTGAGCTGTGTCTGCTTGTCTTTAATGACACGGACATTCGATGAGGAGAGAACTGCATATGGCGCCAAAGAACTTAAGATGGAGTCCATTGTGCTATGTGGATTCAGGTTTCGCAAGATAATGGCTGGCAGAATAAGAAACAGTAGTTGGAACTGTAAACTTACAAGGACATGTGAATTTTCACCTGAAGGAATTTTAAACTCTGCACAGCTAAGAAAGTACTATTAGTAAAAGCCAATAAAATTTTGGCTTCCTCTTTTATTGATGATAATAAATAACATTTATATACTGCCCAATTCCCACGACTCTGGCCGTCATGGCCATAAAGGAAATCTATCATTATTTTCTGTTAAATGTAATAGGAAGCCAAACCAAATCTGAATTAAACAACTTAAACGACACTGTAAGCACTCTTTTTGCTATTCTGTTTACATATGGCAATGGCAGATCTACAATTTGAATATACACTGCCATTACCATCTGGCTGCTTCGTTTTGATAGCTTCTAATGGACAACAAAACAGCCTTCCAACCAATTGTTCAGGTCAGGAGGACACCTTTTTTCATTTCAGATACTTGACTATGACATTCCCTTTCTCAGCAATAAAACAGTAGCAGAGCAGATAAGTATTCAATTTTAGGGCTCCCTTCTCAGTTTTCTTACTGCTATTGCAACTATTATCTTCTTCTCCTGGAGTGAAAAATATCTCTTATCAAATAAGAAGCTGTGGTATATTTTTCTTCAACAGGAAAAGGGAAGAAGGTAACAGTAATAAAATAGCTGACCAATAGCTTGTGTGTGTGTGTGTGTGTGTGTGTGTGTGTGTGTGTGTGTGTGTTCAGCTCATTGCAGTCTCCATAATTTTCATAAACTATCTTTGCTTTGCAAACAGTGTTTTTCTGTTTCTGTTTTTCTATATTTCCTGTTTCCACTTTATAAATTCTCCATTATCCATTTCAAACCAATGACAATACCAAGTCCTGATACCGGATTACTGTCAAAAACAGTTGACACAATTCATTCCAATAGCAGAATCGACTTTTGCAGGGGCTTTCTTCAGCATGAGATTTCAAAACTTACTATAAAACATCTATACATTAGCACATTTTCCCCTATTTGCCAATCAAACTTACCAATCTGTGCTCAATTTCTAGAGCTAGGAGTTACATTTAAAAGCTACACCAATTAAACCAGCTAATTTCTATTTTACAGCCAAGCTGGGACTGCCAACCGACTTCTAAGCCTGAACACAAAAATTCAACTACCGTATTTTTTGGAGTGTAAGATGCACCTTTTTCCCCCCTAAAAGGAGGTGAAAATTTAGGTGCGTCTTATACACCGAATGTAGTCCCGCCCACCCACTGGCCTCCACCCTTTGGCCTCTGCCTCGCAGCAATTACCTTCTTGCAAGCAAACAGCAAGAAAAAACAGCATCTTTCACCTTCAGCACAAGCTAATTAGCACAAGTTGATTGGATTGGCCTCCCGACTCTCAGCTGATTTGCTCTCAGCTGTTTTGCACAGGGCTCTGCTGCTTGCTGCAAAGAGGTAAATTGCTGGAGCAGATTTTTTTTTTTTCCTTGTGCTAATCAAGCTATGCTGAAAACGAAAATGAAAGTAAAGCGGGCTGTTTGCTGCAACGAGGCAAAATTCCTCAGAGGCAGAGGGAGATTTCTTTTTCTTCTTTTCCTCACCAAAAAAGGTAGGTGCATCTTATACTCCGGTGCATCTTATACTCCGAAAAATACGGTATGTAAAATGTTATGGGACCTTCCTCAGAAGCTTGAGGTTTTTAAATTAATAAATCAACTGAAGAAACCTAATTAATAAATCTCAATCCTCTAATCTACAACAATTAAGAGTTTCATGGGGAACACCATGAAAATTGAATTACTTTATTGCTGCTGTATATCAAATTTTATACTCACTGTCATTAGCATTCTCTGCACATGGTTCAGATATGGGGGCCACAGGCTGAGTGGACAGAGCTGCTGACACCTGGTATGGCTGCGGGAGAGGCAGAAGGCCTTGGCTAAGTTCACGCCCTGATAACGCCACTAGTTGATCTAAGCGACCGCCAGGGGGTAGCTTCTGCTCAGCTTCTGTTGCAAAGTGGAAGATGATGAAAAAAAAGGGGGGGGGAATTAAGAGTAGTTTCTACAGGCATAAACAGAGCTAAAAGAACTGAGCTATTAATCTTACCAGATCTGGGAATGCCACACTTGAAACATTTCTCTCTGCGCTTGAAATTCTGAACTCCACACTATTGGTGGGGGGGAAAAAAAAGACAATCTTTATTTTCAAATAAATGTCTCCCACAAAACACTCTTTCATAAAAGTGTTTCCCTATCAGGATATGTTCCTTACTGCAAAATCACAAGTTTCTCTCATTATTCAAGGATTTGGTATCTGTGGTTTCAAATAATTAAAGTTGGAAAATACACAACCTGACTTTGGTGTCCATAATGTATTGTCCCTCACATCTCAGGTTTTTTTCACAATTTTGTGTTATTTTATGCTTGCAAACAAGCTTTTTCTGCATGTGTTTTTTGTTATCAGTAGATATTCTATTGGAATAGGATCTTTTGTGAATGAAAGCCACTGTACCTGCTACTATTATCCCTTAATGCATAATTTAAATTCTTGTCCTAATGGTTGTGATGGAAAAGCATTAAAAAATATTCAATAAAACCTGAGAAAATAATCCCTTTGTCCGATTATGCCTCAGTCTTTGCTCATAAAGTCAAGCTTCCTAAACGGCTCTGTATCTTTTATTTTCTTGTTGTTGGTGCAATCTTTGACAAAAACATTTGCAATCACTATTTTAGAAAATATTAAGGAAAATAACACTTTAATCATTATTTCAAAGCAAAACTAAGCAAGAGGGCTGAACTTATATTGAGTCTTCATCATTGAAATAGGGAGGTTTTGCTTCTGCCTTTGATTAATATTCAATATTTACCCCTTGCAATTGGAAAAAGTCATAGCCATTGTTCTAAGTACATCAGGCTACTGTTAAGCCCACTAATCTTGTTCCCCCGGCAGGACAACATCCTTCACACAGCAGTCCAGACCCACAGCTCTGAGTACCACATCACAGAATATCTCTACAAACTGATTCAAAAAAGCAGATACCTTGCTGCAGAGCCAATCCTCATTGATCTTCGGTTTAGGGTCACTGTAGTGCATGGAGACTTTCTGACCAAGGATGGTGAGTGAATGCTGCAGGGAGAGAAACACCCCAATGAGACTCTGAAGTGGAGGGAGAGAGAAGGTGCCCATCACTGCCGCAGCAGAAAGAAGGAGAGGTTCAAACCCTTCAGCTGAATGGATGAGGGTGAGGGAGGGAAGGGAGCATAGGCTGAGAGAGTTTTGGAACTTGGCTATTTGGCTAGAGAACACCTAATCTGGCCGACACCTGTTTCTACCCAAGGTACCGGGACGTCCGGTTGCTGTGATGGAGGGAGAGTGTGTTGGAGAGAGAAAGAGAGAAAGATGAAGAAAAGGAGAAACAGACAAGAGAAATGCAGCCGTGCTGTGAGATACCACTATACAATACCTCTAGACCACTAGAATAACCTTTGTTGACCTTCTGCCCCACCATTTCTCTTTTCTTCTCTTTTCCCAACCCAGTGCCACTGTGCCCACACAATGGGCATATTTCTCTATCCGCTCCCTCATTCAATACAAATCTCTGCTACAGTAGTGTCAATTCGAATTTAAGGGCATGCTTGGAGAAACACTCAATCTCCCTTGAAAATGAAAGCTTTTGGGAGAGATTAAATAAGATTTTAATATTATGCACACATCCACAGATGTTCAATGCTAGATTTCTATTCTGTTCTGCCATACACAACACCCCAATTTAATTACTCTAACCGTATATTCCCTAAATGGCCTATCAAAATTACTATTTTACTCAATTGCAAGGTCTCTACATTTGGTGAAGACATCAAACAATTCTATGGGCATATAATCCAGGAGGACCAGAACACTAAACCAGACCACTTTCCAAAACCAATTCCTAAAAGCTGCTAAGTCAAGGCCTAATTGACTAGAACCTCTTTCTGATAAATGCAAGAACCTTGCCTATCCCTTGCCCACTGCCAACCTTTGGAGAGAAACACTGCCAAATTTCACACATAGTTGTACAGTCTGTGCTTAAAAGGCAATCCTCACCATATGTCTCTCAACCCAATTTTTCCACATCCCTCCCACATCCAGAGCAACATGTATCATCTCAGCCATGCTTGAGGCTACACATGTCAGCTCCCACTGGGGATGCGCACATGTGGCCCAACTATATTGTCAACACAGGAAAACAGGAAGAAAAGGAAATGGCAAAGGTAACTGCCATAGCTGCATAAACCCCAGGAAACCCAGTCGGGCTAGGATTGCATTTTCATCCAGATTATAGTCGCTTGGAAATAAGAGTACAGTTTTAAACTAGTCAGAACAGACACAGTTTGGGTCTTAAAAACATGGCATGTCACATCATCTCTACTGTAAACCTACGGTGCTAAAGAGAACATGGGGTCTTAGACAGAGAGGCTGTCAAGAAACAGCTGTTGTGATAAAGGAGAGAAGAAAACCTTCCTAGGGAAGATTCCATTTTAGATTTGCACTCCTAATAATTTCTGGCAGATTATGGAGTAAAAGACACCCACTGACGGGTGGCCAGCTTCAATATCTACTGTTCAGCTATAGCTATAAACTGCCAGTGTCACACTGAGCATGCATATTTCCAGAGCAGGGAGAACACAGACAGGATTCATGATTTCCCAAGCCCCTATTTCTTACAGCTAGGAACTCCCACAATCCCCTTAATGTGGATCAGCATCTAAATTCCTCTGCTCAACTTGTCAGATCCCGCTGTCATCCCCATGGTGGAAATTAAATCCAGTTCTGACTTGCTGCCTGAATTTTTTAATGTCACTTTGAAGCCCTGTTTTCTTGAACCTCCCCTTTTTTTTCCAGGTCATGAGTAGATCCCAGAAGTCAAACGCCTAGTTCCCAGTACTCTGTTTGATTCCTTGAATTGTAAACAAGGCAAGATAGCTGACTTTCAGTTCTAGCTGCTCTTCCTAATCCCAGTTCAGTGATTCCCTAAGGGGGAAGGCATCTAGAATTTGTCACGTGAACCAGGTGTTGAGATTGGTCATTAACAGTAGCAGTACTTGTGGGTTTCAAGTGCAGCAAAGCAACCTGATTGGCTTCCATCCATCGTGTAGCGTCCTGCAAGTGATTAAACTCGACGAAGGCGAAGCCCCGGCTCTGACCTGGAGGACAGCATTCAGATACAGACGCAGTGTGTTAGTCAACAGATCCAGCCAACATCACGCACCCCTGTTGCTGTACCAAATGGGGCAAGGGCAGGGCGCAGGGGAGAAAATAAGGTAGAGTGGGAAGGCACAGAAAAGGCACCCTAAGTTGCAAAATGGAGTGGTGCAGACTCAAATGCTGGTCTCAAGCATCTCTTATGATCATTCCAGTAAAGTATTTTTGATGGACAGATGCTATTCACTGCTACTCAAACCATCTAGTTGTTTATTTTTCCTAGAACTGAGAAGAGAATTGTGGTATCCCAACTTCCAGGTCAATGCTTATCTAGCCTGTATTTCCGAAAGGATAAAGGACAAGAAGGAGAATATTGAAGAGATCTATTTCTAGCACTAATAGAGTCAGTTATCCTTTTTCATATTTTAAGAAATAGCTGGTTAAAAGAATCTATGCAGGAGGCTACATATGGCACTTGTCCTACTGACTTTGCTGTTTAGCTTCAGGAAAGGTTAAAATAACCCCACATAACAGGAGAGGATCAAGATAAAATGCTGCAGTCTGCTGAACTTGATTCTGAAAGAATTGTATTTAAATTCTGTCTTAAAATTCTTCTGATAACTCCATCAATCACTCTTTCAATCTTATCGGTCCATCTGTCCAACAGAAACAACAATAGTCCCTTTCTATTGCAATAAAGAATGATAAATGTTGCTTGCATAAATGTAACATAAATTCATGTGCCTAAATTGAGAGAAGTTTATTACAATTCCAAAAAGGCACTGATTCCCACTTTTTTCCTTAGTAGCACTGGAATTAAGATAAAATGTTTAAAGGGAAACCAAACTGACATTAGGTAAGACCAGTCCACTAAATGGGAACATTCAAGAGACTACATTTTGGGAGGCTTTTTCTCAAAAGTCTGCAATTCCAGTCTTTGTTGAAATGTAAAATTCATTTTGCATTGTAATTGTCTTCTCTTAGCCTCTGGTTGCTCATAGAAGCAGGGTGCCTTTCTGTACCCTCCATCTTGCAGTATCTGCCGGTCCACTTCAGGCCTTGAACAACAAGGGCAGATACAGAGGACTATCATCAAAAACATAAAGCTTGCTTTAAAATAAAGGAAGGGGGTGGGAGAGAAAAGAAAGGTACACAGCCCTATCTCAGGGCCTGCAAGTGTGTGTGATAGGTAGGGAATAACCTTGGCAAGAAGTAGTATACTTACCTGTGCTTGATTAAACAACTTACTTTATACTCAGAACAGCCCTACATTGTTTCATTTTGGAGCAAACTAAAGAGATCTCTTTTTATTCTTGCATATACCATACCCATTCAACTTGTTGGCAACCTGTCTTCCTTAATGCAGGCTGGCACTATTTATGGTCTATTAAACTGAGCAAGTTCACGAATCAAGTACTGTATTCACACAGGTGCTTGACAATCGCCTATCCCATCACAAAAAAGGCAGAAAAA
Organism: Pantherophis guttatus; assembly: GCF_059756535.1. Taxonomy (NCBI): domain Eukaryota; kingdom Metazoa; phylum Chordata; class Lepidosauria; order Squamata; family Colubridae; genus Pantherophis; species Pantherophis guttatus. Next base: position 122,513,508 of record NC_142064.1, on the reverse strand, counting down.
AGCCAGTTTTCTTAAATCCTTGGTGAATCACAAGTGCCTGCAGAATTATAGTTAATCTGGTGGGGTCAAAAGTCGGACACATGCTCAGGTGTATGTTTAATCAGTAGCAATCTTAGAATGGAGTCTAATTCAGGCTGCAAAGATCTAAAAAGGCACACCGACGTATCTGATAAAATATGGTCAAATAGAAAGTGCAATATCCAAAAGGTTGTCTTCATCCTTTGCCATGTATTTGTGAAAGAGGCCAAGTAAGAAAGACAGAGAACAAGTAAGAATTCATCTTAATAAGAAAAGCAATATTGAACCACTAAACTTCCGAAGAGTCACACTTATGCAGAATACAGTGAAACTTGGAAATGACAGGCCACATCTTCTGCTCCTTTTTCAGGCCAATCTCACAGCAGAAGAACCACTGAGGCCCATATTTATAGGATTTTGATAACAGACAATAGCACTTAAAGGACTACCTCTGAATCAACTGCTAACATCTGGAAAACTGACTTATCCTTATCACTGACTGGCAGATCCTAAATACGCTACAGCAGAAGCTACAATTGAGTACTTAATGCCACAGGGCAGAACTGCTCCACAAGCACATACACATAGCATACCACATTCTAATTTGCAATGTGTCAAATGCTACTTGAACCATTACAACCATATCAAAAGAAAGGAGTAGAAAAAACTGTGAAGAGAAGCTCACCTGAGGCTTTATTTCGCATCAGTCGCACCTCACGGGGCTGGAATCCGTGTGCCTGCAGCTGAGCCCGGATCTACAAATGCAAAGAATCTGTTAATAATGACAGTAACAGGAGGCTTTAATATAACAATCACTGAAAGAAGTCCAACTGCCTCTTGAAAAAGCACCTTTGGGACAACCATCACCTGGATGACTGAGAATGACACTGAAAGAAGTAGTGAATGTTAATGAATTCTTGTATGGGCTGTTCCTACAAGATGCTGCTCAATTACAATTGCCAGCAATCCCAACCACCATGCCAATTGAGTTCAGTAACATTTGGGGGCCATACATTCTCTATTCCTGAATCAAAGATCCCAAAACGCCTTTTAGCCCAAGCAACCAACTTACATCACTCTCAGTGGCAGATTGAGGTAACATCCTCAGCATAATGATACTGCTAGCCTTCTGTTCTTCTTCTTCTTGTTCAGTCCGATAGTCTTGGTCCCGGTAATCACCATCACCAGGAAAGCCCAAATGCTCATTTGGGCTATCTCGTTTTCTGTGTTGTGTCTCTGATCCGGAGGAGGCCTCATAAGAATCCTAAGAAATAACAGCACAGAAGACAACACCTTAGCAGGGTGGAAGACCAAGACTGAGCTAGACAAAGAAGCCCTCAAGCTTGCAGGCGAAGGCCTAGCAATGTGCAGACAACCATGTTGCCTTCCGAGCATTCTGCCAAATAGACACCATGTTTTATGATCAAGCACTTATCTACAAACCCAGATCCAGTGTCTCAATTATTTTGCATATAGTCCTACATGATTTCTTCATATAGCCCGCAGGAGAAAAAATAAGGATGAATCCACCCAGACATCACTTATATCTGCTACTAAGGTCTACCTTGCGGTGGTAAGAGAGACAAAACATCATTATTTCTCCACTCTTGTTGCATCTGCAGACTGTTGCCTGGCAGCCCTGTTCAGGCTCACCCAGTCTCTCCTGGGACAGGAGAGCTCAAGTGATCATCTCCAAGGCCATACAGAGGAATCTGTTGAACAACTGGCAAACAAAGTCGTTTAGATTCGCTCCCAGCTGGAACACATGTATGGTGCAGGTCCATTAGAGATCCCTGGGGAAAGATCTTACCCGATCCTGTGGGACCTGAGGAAATGGACAGGATCCTTGATTCCGTCAGTACAACCACCTGTCAATTAGATTCCTGTCCCTCCTGTTTGGTGATCCCAACTGTCTGGATAATTTTCATCTAGTCTGCCACCTTCCCTTTCTAGGGAAAATGGTAGAAAAGGTGGTGGCTTGGCAGCTTCAGAGGATTCTGGATGAAATGGATTATCTTGAACCCTTCCAGTCAGGATTCAGGCTGTTTTGGGGACAGAAATAGCACTGGTGGCACAGTGGTTAAAGTATAGTATTGCAGGCAAACTCTGCCCCCACTGCCTGGAGTTCAATCTTGATGCAGCTCAGGACTGACACATCCTTCCATCCTTCTTCGGTCAGTAAAAAAGAGGACCCAGATTGTTGGGGGCAATATGCAAATAATGCTTACACTGTAAACCATCCAGAGAGTGCTGTAAAGAGCTATGGCGGTATATAAGCCTAAATCCTACTGTTACTGTGGATATTTTTGGCGAGAGTGGTATGGGGTTAGTGCATCCGTCCTTACTCTCCTTGACCTCTCAGCAACCCTTGATACTATTAACCATGGTATCCTTTGGGGCTGGTTGCAAGGCTTGGAGCTGGGTGGCCGTCTTGCACTGGTTTGTCTCCTTTCTCCAATGCAGGTCCCAATTGGTGTTGATAGGGAATGAGAAGTCGAGCCCATAGCTGCTCCTTTGTGGCGGGTGGTAGGGCTCAGTATTCTACTCCTTTTTAACATCTACATAAAGCCACTGGGTGAGATCATCCTCCACCATGGGATGAGGTACAATCAATACGCTAATGATACTCAACATTATATCTCCATTTCCAGTGATACAAATGCTGCTGTCACTGCTCTCTTGCAGTGCCTGGAGGCTGTGGGGATCTGAATGGGGGATAACAGATTTTGGATGAACCCTGGTGAGACCGAAAGGCTTTGGGTGCACAGACCTTCATGATCCGGGACTTTTAACATTTTTATTTCTGGAGGGCTTGTACTACCCCAGATCGACCTGGTGCGCAACCTGGAGGTTCTCCTGGATTCCTGATTCCTGATTGAAGAGCAAGTGACAGTCATGGCTAAGAGAGCCTTTGCACAACTTTGTATTGTGTTCCAGTTGCACCCTTTCCTGGATTGGGAGTCCCGGAGAAGAGCCTTTTCTGCCATGGCTCCTGCCCTTTAGAACATTGTGCCCCCTCCAAGGTGAGAACAGCACCCACCCTTTTGATCATCCGAAAGGGCTTGAAGACCCGACTCTGCCAACTGGCCTAAGGGCCCCAATGGGATCACGATCATTCTGGAGGTGGTTAACAGACTAGATAAAATTCCCTCCCCCCTCCCCCCACTGCATGCTTTTGCTTTCTTTCTTACCATCTTTTTCAATTTCAAATTAATTTAAGGTTGCTATTTACTGTTTTAACATTTTTATTAGTTTTTAATTATTATGAGCTGCATAGAGCTGCTTCCAGGAGATGGGCGACATATAAATTGAAGTAACAAATAGTAAATAATTTTGACCTCCCCACAATCACCTTCACTTTGAATGGCATGGAATTTCATTAGGGATTCTAAAGGATGAAAGACATTCCGAAGTATGAGCCGAAGAAATCCTTACCCACAAGGCAGCAGTTATTCAAAGACTCCAAGTTATTGAATTGCTCAGAAAAGCCATTACTATTGCTGAGAAAACTGCATGAAAGTGACCGTTAAATGAATAGGAGACAAGATTTACTGGAAGGAGATTTTACCCTCCACTCACCTCCACACTGTGTTCTTCAGAGGAATCATCATAATCATTAGCAGGTTCCTGGCTGTTGAAATCTCTCATGTAGGATCGATAATCCATATCTCTGTAATCATGGTCCCTCTGATTCCGGCCTTCTGAGTTTTCATCCTGAATCTGTTCAACAGCACCATATCGACCTGTCCGATCCCCACGGCCACCTCTACAGTGTACAAAAAGAAGAAATGTATAAAAAGAATTGTAAAGTACTAGTACAACCACTGACTAAGAGGGGAGCACATGCCCTACTTAAACTTTCCGTTACACTTTCTAACACCACGACTGAAACAGAAAAAACTGAAAAAATGTTTATTTAAAGAAGTCAGGGCTTCTAAAGAGTATTATTTCCCTTATTCTTGTTTACAAGACCTGTGTTTATATACTTATATTTACCCATATAGCAGCCCATCTCACAATCAAGTCATTCTGGGCAGAGCATACAACAAATCTGTGTTCGTGTGTATGTGTTAAAACAACATATGCTGAGAGCTTATGGCTTCTAGACAGTATTGAAGTTATGCCCCATCTCTCCCAGGAAGCATGGGAAATGGATTGAAGATGAGTGTTGTAGACTGACATTATTTAAATGGCTATAACTTCCTCATTATGTACTAAAATCAGCAAGAGAGCATTGCTCTGGTTGCAACTTAAATTACTTGCATGCTAGAGTGCAATGAATAGGATTACATCACTAGAATGATACACTGCAAGTTATGGTTTTTCATTTCTTTTTGCTGTTCTAGTGATGAGAAACGCAGGCAAAACTCAGCACAATAGGTTTCCTAGTACTGCCAAGCCCTTTCTATAGCTGCTTTCTCTGGCAGAGTGCATTAAGTGCCTTTCTTGGGCTAAATCTTTTCTTTACTACATTAAGAACAGTGGACATATACAGTAGATTACATTATTATTCTCACACAATTCTCATATTGTATTGTTGCTTTGCCCCAAAAAGATTTCATTATATTTGTAAGGTCAGCTCACAAAGTTTCATGTCCATCATTACAGATTATACATTCTTCCTATTCTACTAATAATGATGTTGAAGTTAATGATGATTAAAGAGAGACTGGCCTTAATTTAGCTATTCATTGAGTTTTAATAAATTATGTGCCATCAAGTTGCTTTCAACACCTAAGCAATCATATAGGTAGATTTTATCCACAACAATCTATCTCTGTTCTTTTGGGTCTACTTTTGTAGGTAGACACATCATGGCTGTCAGCGTCTCAGCACTGACATAGAAAAGGGAGCCTCACAATAGCCTCCTGAAGTCTGTGGTAAGGTCAACTTTAAGGCCGGTGCCACGTGATCCCCCAGGGCCCTTGATTATTGGAGGCCATACCCACTATGAAGTACAGCGGATTCTTGATTCGAGGTGGCACAGGGGGTGCCTCCAATACTTAATTAAGTGGAAGGGTTACCCCTTGTCAGAAGCTTCCTGGGTGAAGAGCACGAACATTCAAGCTGACCGCCTTATAGCTAAATTCCATGAAGATCACCCGGACAAGCCGGGAGGGGGTGGGACACACCCTCGGACGGGGTAAGGTACTAAACTTGTTGTTTGTCTCATGCAGGCCTCACTGGGAGAGTGAAGGGAGAGGGGCCGGATGTCAGCGTCTCAGCACTGACATAGAAAAGGGAGGATGAAGCCTGAACTTTTGCTTGCTAACTCCCTTTGAAGATTCAGTCTCCTCGGAGATGAGGAGGGGGGAAACATTCCTGTGAACTGATGGAAAAGGAATCAGGAGAGTGACTTGGAAGATAGCCAATGAGAAGCAGAGAATTGGGGATCGGAAAGGGAGGGATTGGGGGGCAAAGGTCAGTATTGACCGCGAAGAGTCAGGATCAAGTTGCTGTGCTCGAATAAAGAGAAAATTTCCTTAAAGACTGGCAGTTTGGAAGTTCATTTATTTTGAGATAGCATCGAAAGCTGACAATGGCATTTGAATAAGTTTTCCAGGGTCTTCATGGCTGCTCTATCAAGTACTAATCTATTGCATATTTCTTGACTGCTTATTCCTTTACTGTTGATGGTTGTTCCTAAAAAGCAGAAGCTATCCACCATTTCAATAACTTCATTGTCAATTCTAAGGCTGGGTGTTCTATCTGTTGTCATTAAATTGGTCTTAATCCCGTTTTTTCAATGTGCTGCTTGACTTAGTACTAAGGTTTGGAGAGCCTCTGCATTTTTGGCTATCCGGGTAATGTGATAGCACAGATTATTAAATTTCCCCCCCTCCAATTTTAAAGCTACACCCATCTTCTACCACTCCAGTCCTTCTCTTAATATATATTCTGCACATTGTCTGAATAAATAAGGGATGAGTATTCAGTCTTGTCGTACCCCTGGAGCCAGTTTTTTTCACCATGTTCAGTCTGGACTGTGGCTTCCTGACCTGTATCTAAGTTTCTTGTGACGACAATGAGATGTTCTGAGATTCCCATTTTTCTGAGCATATTGCACAAATTGACACAATTAAAGGCTTTTCTATAATCAATGAAGCACATACAGACATCTTCTTGATATTCTTTGGCTTTTTCAATTATTCAGCATGCATCAGCAATGTCTTGTGTTGCTTGGTCTTCTCTAGGCCAGACTGAACATCTGGCATCTTCTTTTCCATGTAGGGCTCTAGTCTGTGTTGGATGATTAAGCATTATTTTGCCAGCATGTGATATTAAAGATATTGTACAATAGCTTGCATACTCCATTAAATCTTTTTTTTATTGGAACATAGATTGACCTCTTTTCATTGGTTTGCCCGTGTCATTCTTCATATTTGCTAGCATAACTTGATTAGGACTAGGATTCTTTTTGTTGTTGCTTACCATTTTTAATGGGTATTCCATCAGTTCTTGCAGCTTTCCAATTTAGTAATGAATGCAGTGCTGATAGTATTAGAGGTTGTCATAAATAAGGAATATCTTCTAAGATATCTTAGATGTTGACAACTCTATTGTATAGTACTTCAATATACTCTATCCAACTTCCTTTGATCTCCTTTGACTTGGTTACCATCTATAGTGTCCTTTAGGATACTAATTTGAGGTTGGAACTTTCTTTTTAAAAGACAAATCATTTTTCCTGTTTCTTTTCAACTTCAATGTCTTTATAAATGTTGCTGTAATACTGCTTCTCATCTCTTCTAACAGCTTTCTGAAGCTCATTGTTAAGTTTCTTTCCAAGATTTTTGTCTTTCTTGGCTTCTTGGCAATTTTCATGATTTATTCCGACACCCAGTTTTCTTTCTTCTTTTTCAATAACCTCTTTTCACATTCATCCTTAATTACTTGTTTAAATTCATTCCATAATTTCTCTGATTCTCTATCTTTGAAGTTCAGGACTTCAAAGCGATTCCTGAAACTTTTCTTGAAAAATGTTGGTTTATAATCAAGATCATATCCTGGAAACTGACTGGCTTTCTTCTTCTTTAGCTTAATTTAAAGTAGTTCATGGTTTGTTCCAGTCAGCACCTGGTCATGCCTTTGATGATATAATTTAGTTCCTCCTATTATTAGCAATAATATAGTCAATATGATTTCTATCCATTACATCTGGTCAGGTCCATATATAGAGCATCATTTTGGTTGTATGAAGTTTTAACAAAGCAGATCCTAAAATTAGCATTGATTTCTTTTCACAACTTCTTTGTTTAACAGCATTATTTAATCCTAGCAATTTCATAGAAAAAGAGACACCATATATTTCTTCCTAGGCTGTAAAGTAATTGAAAGAATACTTTACCTTCTTTCATACTCCATTGCTATCTGTGAAGTACAAACGCCTCAGGAATCTTCTAGCACAAACCCTTCAATGGGTAATTGCCATTCCAGAAGGTCATAAGAAGTGGATTATAAAGACTTCTGTAGGGAAAATAGAATACAATGTTTTTATTCAAATGCTCATGTAGTTTATAATCCCAGCAGCAGTAACTTCTAAAGCAACTTTAAAACCAAAATGTTTCCAGCTTCCAGTGTACAGGCTGCCTAATTTTTAAATTAATTGTATTTAATATTTTGAAGGAAGTGAAAAGAATATGAGTAAAAGAATACAGAACATGTAAACACAAGAAATAAGATACAGATAACTATTCTGATTGAATTCTGAATTGAACACACTTGGTTAATGCAGTACTAATCACTGACAAAACTATGAACAGTAAAGCAATGCATTAGATCAATACTAAAACTGATTAAGATATAATTCTGTAAATAAGAAAAACAAAATTCTGGATATGGCATAAATCCATATATTGCATTATAATGCAAGAATGATTACAGGTTCTCAAATCTGCAATTCCGCACAGCGGTAACCCACAATTTCACAAACATTCCAACTATTATCTTCAACTTTGTAAATACCTGTTAACATAAATATAAATCTAACATCTCATTGCTGGAATCAGCTAAGTATGCAACTAAGGTCAAATTTGTATCACTGGTTATTATTAAATAATGTGGAGAATTCTTTTGTAAACTGTTCATATGGAAAGTGGTATGGTTTCAGAAAGCACAGGTAGATAAGGACAGACCACTACTTTTCCCACTCAGATCCCTCCCATTTCCTGAGCTCCAGAAAGACTAAATTCTAATCTTTCATGTATTCATACTAGTTAAAATTTTACATATGCACTCTTAGCTTTTTAATAGACTGGCTATTTGACTTTGAGTACATAATACTGTGTTTTATCACTCAGATAATCTTCTGCATTTTTTATGTTTGAAACAGATTTAGAAAGATTTATGGGTCTAAAAGCACTTTGATTTTTAGTACACAAAGCCTCCACTAACATGCAAAAAGAAAATCCTTTCAAAGTAGAAACATTCTGCTATTCTCTTGTAGAATTCCAGAAGTAATTATATTTCTTAGAGAGCAATTGCTTATGAAAACTAAATTCCATGAATTTTCAACATGGAAAACAACAAATACAGGTAAGTCAAAATTGTGAATTCTTTATGAGCTCCATAGCAAATGTTACCCTCATTTTACAATAGTAATTGAGATGGGAATTGCTGCTGATAATTGACATAGATGTAAAATGCAACATCACATGACCATGTCACTTAGCAACAATTCCAATAGTCCCAGTTGCCATCATTAAGCAGAGACCACACGTGACCATGACTTCCAACCTCTTAATTGACTTTGCTGGTGGGAACCCAGCAGGGAACATCAAAAATGTAATGGCTGGAACTCCAAGGACCAGTTATAAATCTCTTTTGTTCAGTACAATTACCAAGTTTGAACGGTTGCTAAACAAATGGCCATACCCCAAGGACCACCTGTACTTTGCTACCATTATTCACATACTCACTATAATGGTTCTCATGAGGATCTGGAATTCATCTTTTAAGAAATAAAGATGTTCTTATCCCAGCCAGATAAATTTAAGGGCCTTTGTAGGACCCATGCTTGGCTTACTAGTTCCCATTCATCTAGTGTTAATCTAAAGGAAAGGTACAATTAAATCATCACAAAACTGCAGCTTTTATTGTAGTGGCACAGTGGCTAGAATGCAGTAGTACAGGCTAACGCTGCCCACAGTCTGGAGTTTGATACTGATGAGCTCAAGGTTGACTCAGCCTTCCATACTTCCAAGGTCGGTAAAATGAGGACCCAGATTGTTGGGGGCAGTATGCTGACATACTCAGAGTACTCCGAGAGTACTGTAAAGCACTATGGAGTGGTATATAAGTCTAAGTGCTATTACTAATGGAATGTGAAACATACAGAGGATATAAATATTGCCACACTTTCTTTGCGCATGCATGACTATTATTCTATGATCTGCTTTCTTATTCACTTCAAGATACACAAAGCTTTACTGCCACATCTTTAGAACAGAAGTCCAAACCAAAGTTTAATAACCAAACTAATTAAAACTGACCAAGAAAGAAATTCCCAGTGGCCAAATCAGTCACTACGTCTCTTATTTCCCATTAGTATCTTCTCTCCTCTGATGTTTAATTTCCTTCCTTCCCAAGCATGTCAGATGAAATATACATTTGCAAATCAGCATGCTGAGATTCAGTGGCTGTGAATTTTTATTTTTTTTAAGTTTGAGTTTGAAAATGTATGTTTGGCTTCATCGGTTTATCTCATAGGTTAAGCATAATATACCGTATTTTTCAGACTATAAGACGCACCGGAGTGTAAGACACACCTTAGTTTTTGGGGAGGGAAATAAGAAAAAAGCTGATTGGCGGGTGGATCAGCCTCCCGGAATCAGTTGTTCCTAGAGGTGAATTTTAGCAACAGGTTCGTTGGTTGTGAGCTCTGTGCGTTGCTTTTTTTTCAGCTTCTGAAGTCTCCATTTCAGAGGCTTTTTTCCTGAAGCTTCGTTTCGGAGGCTTTTTTTGGCCTCTGAAACCTCCATTTCAGAGTCTGTGCAGGGCTACATTGAGAGTATAAAATGCACCCAGATTTTCACCCTCTTTTTTTGAGGGGAAAAGGTGTGTATTATACTCCGAAAAATACGGTAGTTTGTCTCTTGCTTAGCAAGTTCTAAAAATCTAACTAATGTGATTTAGGAACCAAAGTTATATTTTATTGCTGAGATTAGCATCAGCTTTCATGTACCAAGTATCATTTTTTTAAAAAACTCCAAAATCTCACATCAAAGTTTTGGAGGATTTGCTTATCTTCCAAAATGTTGATTACTTTGTCTTAATTTTGATGTTTTGAACTTACTTTGATGAGAATAGTCAGACTGTCAATTAATAGCTTAATATCTAGTACAAAATAAGCATTTTTTCCCATTAATAAAGCCATTCTGTCAGTGCTTCAAGTTAATCTGGACCAAAGCCAATACCATGAGTAGCAATACTATTTTTATTGTGGGGTTACAGTAACAAAGTCTTGCAAATCTGAAAGCACTTCTCCACTGCCTTGCTTTTACTTTTCAGAGAACTAAGGGGATGGGTCTCTTTTGAAACATTTCCCATGCCCCTATTTCCTTCCACGGCCTGAGATATCTTGTCTGACTATTGTCTAAGCTGAAGCTATTCCTCGTCTTCCAAGATCATTCTCACAGCCCCATTACACATTCTATAATACAATGTTTATTAAACAGCAGTACTGTACAGTACATACATACAATATATACCCACATATATCTGTGGATAAGATGACACTCAATTTTTTAACCAAAATATCATGAAAAATGTGACACTATCAAATAAGCCATAGCTCAAAATTTTTGTATTTTTTAAAAAATGTTCACAATTGGCTTATCTGCAGGTAGTGCATTCTTCATTATCATTTCGGTTAAAAATTCAAGGATCTGCTTAGATGTAGATGGGCTTATCCATGAGTATGTACATGATACAGGGGTACTGACGGAAAAACCCAGCATATATATAAAACCAATGTTTTGCAAAGTGTACTAAAGGAGTAAAAATAAGTCAAAGTATGAAAGCATCAGATACAAAGAGAAGAAAAAATAGCTAAATTTAATTTATATCAAACCATTCATTGCATCACTCCATATCCTTCTATCCTTGCAAACCAACCTTGTTTTTATCACTTCCACACACTGCTTTTTACATTTCCTTTTATTTTTAAATTCTCAACTCATGCCTTTGAAGGATCTTTACCAACTCCATCCAACCAGCCACGACTACTTTCATAATCTTTCTCTTCTTCTCTTTCTTCTTATATTAGATTTGTGATTCAGTCTGATTCTCTCTACATCACTAAAATCATCCAAACATGTGGAAGATTCTCATTATTCGTAGAAGTTATGTTATATAAAGTCACAGTGAAAAACTGAATTAGCAAATACTGAAATCTCAACTCCCATCAAGTACTGCAGCTTGAACCATCAATTCTCAATAAACAGAAATAACAGAGTTGGAAGGGACCCTAAAGATCTTCCAACCCAACCCCGCTTGGAACACTGCTATCATGTCACCCTGAGTCATTTTTTTCACTAGACTAGACATAACCAATTCCTGCAACTGTTCTTCATATGTTTTACCCTCCAGCCCCCTAACCATCTTTATTGTTTTTTTCCGCACTGTTTCCAGAACTTCAACATCTTTTTGATAACACAGTGACCAAAACTGGATGCAGTAATGTACAGATTCTAAGTGTGGTCTTACGGTATTAAGGCTTTATCAAGCGGTACGTTTCTACTTGAAAATAAATGTCAATTCCCTGAACAGAAGACACTCCTAGATACGAGTGGGCTTGTCATATTAAAGAGAGCAACATTACCAGCAAGTGGCAAACTGGGGGTTCTTTGTTATCATATGCTGCATATACAGTTCTCAAGCGTTACTGACTAACTGCCTCTCTTACATTTCCTGGCCGTTTAGCTCCTGTTTCAACGTTTCCGCTTTGAAGCCAGCGTTTCGCAGGATCTGCCCTTCCAATCCCCAGAGAAAACAAGATCCTAGACTTCAAAAGCTTGCACCACGATCGATGTGTGTTGTTGACCTGCCACAAAAAACACGTTCATATACACACAAGGGCACAGGAAGCGAGCCCAGGCCGCTCTCAATAGGAGCTTTTCGCTCACCCCACCCCGTTCCCTCCCCTTCCCCCCGCACGACTGAGCAGGTTTCCCCTCCCTCAAATTTTGTATTCGGATACGGGGGCAAACACTGAGAGGTATTTCAAGTGCGGGAAAGACCAAGCGGGCTTCGGATCAGTTTCCGTCAGGCTCCAAAACTGGGCGGTTTTCTTCCCGACCAGGAGGGAGGAACGACGCTTCCTCTGGGGTTGCCTGTGTGGCGCCTTGAGGGAGGCCAAGCTTACACCGCCCCGTCCAGGCCACCAAGCCCCGCCCGGCCTCTCCTCTCCCCTCCCGCCGACCTTCCTCACCTGGCGAGCGCTTCCCCGGGGCTCGCGACCACCGAGCCACCCGTCTCGCCTCGCAAAATGGCGGCGCTCCTCCAAGCCACCTTCCTCCTCTCCTCCTCCCCCCCTCCCCCTGTGCGCGCGAGCCTCTTTTCCCAAGACTCCCTTCGTCACGGTCGTCGTCGGTGACACCGGAGCGTTCCGACCGCCTCCCTCGTTTCCCCCCAGCGCGCGAGGGAAGCCCGTCCGCGCGCGCCCATTGGTTCGCAAGCCGTCGTAGCGGCCGCCCGCTCTGGGTTAGGATTGGTAGGAGACTCCGTCGCTCGAGCTCTGGTTTCCTCGCTCGCCTTTCTCGCGCCCGGCTCCTCTTGAAGCTGGTCCTCCCGAACTGCTGGGAGAGTTTGCTTTGATTTCGTTTCTTTGTCGGCAGTTATACGAATATTATGCAGTTATTATTATTAGGCAATATTTTTTGGGTTAGTTGGGGCCTTCGAAAGATCGGCTCCTGTTTGCAAAAACTTCTGCAAAAGGAGCAGGAATGCCCAGCTGTGCGGACCAGCTCAGTAATACAGTAACCATCCGTTTCTGCCCCAAAGGTGCTTTTTCAGGAGGCAACTGGACTTTCTTGGTTTTTTTTCTTTGAAGACGTTTCGCTTCTGATCCAAGAAGCATCTTCACTCTGACAGGATAGTGGGGAAGCTTCTCAGAGCTGAAGAAGCTTCTTGGATGAGAAGCGAAACGTCTTCAAAGAAAAAAAACAAACAAGAAATTCCAGTTGCCTCCTGAAAAAGCACCTTTGGGACAACCATGACCTGGATGACTGAGAATCTAGAGACATCCGTTTCTGTATTAATTGCCTGCGTGTCATATTGAACAGCACACTTAACTGCACCAGCTAGGTTTGCACTACGCACCAAAACTCACTTCAGTCTAGTACGTTGTGCAAACCTAATCATAAATGGAAAGTTTTGCATCTTTCCTTTAATGATATACAATCTTCCAAAAAGACTTCTCAATCATAATACACTATAAATATGAAATAGTATTTAATGGCACTGGCCTTGAGGAAAGAATAGAGCTGGAGCAAGCGTCAAGGGATGGGGTTTTTTTTTGCCTGTCTCTTCCTAAATTATTTTTGCCATTGTGGAGTCAGAAAGGTATTGTACTTGGAGTAATTAATGTCCACCCCCCCCCCAATGAATTCATGAGACATTTTCTACATAGAATAAAAAAAAAGTTGCACTATTAATAGTTGCAATAAGGAAAATAATTCAGTGAAGTATACTTTTTAAAATAAAGTTACGGGCAGAAACATTCCTTTTTCAGAATAAAAGGGTAGCAGAGGCAATTGCTCTATTACTCACCTGTCAAGTCTACTAGCTTTGCAATGCTAATTCCAGGCCAGTAGAGTAGGGACCATTAGAAGAGAAAGCCATAAGCGGGAGATTTATTTATACGGATAAGCGATCTTTGGAGTTCACTACCAGGTTGCAACAATCTAAATAGTATTTAGTCATACATCATCACAAAGGCTTTTCTCTATCGGGGGCTTTTATTTTATTTTTATTATTTTATTTAAAAAGTCATCTCTCTGCAGTCCCGAGATATCCGTCGGATTTTTCTCTACCACTGCCTTATCCGGACTAAAAAAATAAAATAAATAAAAACAAAAGAGCGTGAAGCATCCGGTTTCCCTCTCCCTGCGCTACTTCCGGAGGAACTGGTTCCGCTTCCGGTTAGGATGTTGACCATGGCGGCGCTGCGGAGGCTGGCGGGCTTGCAGAGGTTGCTGGGGTTACCGGTTCGTGCCGTCTCCTCCGGCCAAACAGCGAATCCCACGGTTTCTGCCCGGATCGTCCCGGTCTCTCGCCCTCTGGACGTGGTTGAGTGGCACCCAATGGAGCAGCAAGAGGAGAAGAGCCCTTTCATCAAGGTGAGAACTGTCAGAGGGGAGAACTAAGAGGGCAGGGGAGCAAAAGGGGCAGCTGAGTACGGGTTTCCTTCCATTTCTGTTTGAAAAGGAGGTGCCATTTCTTTTTTGGAAAGAGACTTCATTTTCTAAGAACGGCTTTCAGCGATATGGTGTCCTCTGGGTAGGTGCGGGCTACAGTTTGCGGGATTCTCAGCCAGATATTTTGGGCAGCGATCTTGTCAACAGGTTTCTGAAATGTAGAAATGCCTATCCTGGAATTATGAGTATTTGATGGCCCCACTTTGTAGCTGCAAAATAGTACTAACCTGTGTCCTGAGGATGTAACTACAGGCATCCTTGACGTATAACAGTTCGTTTAATCACTGCTTGAACATACAATGGCACTGAAAAAAACTGACTGATGACCATTTTTCACACTTATGTACCGTTGCATCATCCCTGTAGTTATATGATTTACATTCGGATGCCTGACAACTGACTTGCATTTATGACATTTTGCAGTGTTCCCGAGTCATGTGATCCCCTTTGACCACCCTCTGACAAGCTATAGGGAAACCAGAGTCACTTTAGCAACCGTGTTACTAATTTAAGAACTGCAGTCATTCACTTAACAAATGTGGTGAGAAAAGTCGTAACATGGGGCAAAACTCACTTAACAAATTTTTCACTTAGCAACTTAAATTTTGGGCTCAAGTGTTAGTCGTCAGTTGAGGATTACCTGGAGTACTGGAGTAAGTGTAGGATAATAAGAGTGTTTGAAGGATTCTGCTCAAGAGTGCATCCTTTATGCATCTTTCAGGATTTGTGTTCCATGGAGAGATGGGAAAACTAGTGCTATATATGTTTTCTTCACTCTGTTAAGTGAAATTGTTACTATGTCTAATTTTAGTCTTTCAGAAACCTGAATTTATTTATTTATTTATTTATTTATTTATTTATTAATTATATTTCTATACCGCCTTTCTCCCGTAGGACTCAAGGCGGTGTACAGTCAAGAAAAATATAGACACACAAACATCATAAAATTGCTAATTAAAATTATTACTTAGTTTGGTCAATTAAATAAAACCCAGAATTAGATAACATTTAAAAAAAAAAATTATTCACATGTTCATATGTTTAGCCCCGCCTGTTGAAACATCAGGGTCTTGAGGGCACAGCGGAAAGCACGGAGATCAGGGATATTCCGTATCTCCGGGGGCAGTTCATTCCAAAGGGTTGGAGCCCTCACAGAGAAGGCCCTCCCCCTGGGAGTCGCCAATCGGCATAATTTGACTGATGGCACCCTGAGTAGTCCCTCCCTGTGAGAACGAACTGGTCGGTGGGATTGCTGATATGATCATTAGAAAGGGTTGTTGAGTTTAGGCTGTAGTTTTGAAACAGTTCTTTCTTTTTTCTTTCTATTTTAGAGAGCCATTATGTCATAGAATTATCATTGGAAAGAATCTTGAAAATCGTCATCTCCAACCCATATTCAGTGCAGTGTGCAACCTCAACATCAGTGGGAGATAGAAGGCTCTTGATTTTTACAAATATTAAACAAATTGCTGTCAACATAAAAGAATCATGAACAAAGACAAATGAATCCGATTTTTCACTCTAGTGTATTGTTTAAATTGAAACCTAAAATAGCACCATAAAATCTAAGTAATATCCACTTGTTGATTAGCATTATGCCATGTATATTTTTATATTATATTAGGCCTTGCTTTTTCACGGTAAAACCCTGGGATTGAATAAGATTAATGCTCATTCTCTCTCGCAGACATGTGGAATGTCTTGGTCAGGTATTTGAGCCTTGGTGGCACAGCAGACTAAAGCACTGTTAAAGTAACACCAGCTGCCTGCAATTATTGCAAGTTCAAATCTCACCAGGCTCAAGGTTGACTCAGCCTTCCATCCTTTCGATGGTAGGTAAAATGAGGACCCAGTTTGTGGGGGCAATAAGCTGACTTTGTATAAAAAAGAACACCGCTTGGCGGGGGCGAAAGCCCTACTAAGCAGGTATATACAAAAGTATGAAGGCTATTGCTTAATGCATTGTAAGCCGCCCTGAGTCTCCGGAAAAGGGCGGCATATAAATCGAACCAATAAATAATAAATATTTAATTCTTAGTTTCATTCCCATTTATAAATCAGTATTTTCACGGTTTGCAGAATTGTTTATGTGAAATATGTATGAGTTCAGTCTTTTAAAATAAAATTCCATTCAATTATATGGGATTTTAACATTCTCACTTATCTGGAAATAAATACTGTCTTGGAAGTTATTTCTCAAGAAACATATTGAAACAAGCTTCGCTTTCATGCAGTGTATTAATCACCAAAATCTCTTTTATATGCCTGCATGACGTAAAAACTAAAAATCAACGAATGATAAACAAATAACTATAGATCTATGTGTGCAGGAGTTCCAAACAGTAGCTAATAAATATGTTCATTGTATCTTATTGTTTAAAAAAAATAGCAACAATGGGATCTTGTAGTGAGCAAATATGAGGTGAACTGTATAATCAAATGTATACAGTATTATTTCAATAGAAGAGTATTTAAATGCTTTTTTTTTTTCTTCCATACAGTTGTGACAAGTTGTAGAGTTTGCCTGGACAATCCCTACAGTTTTACTGGCCAAATTTTTCCAAAGTAGTTTGCCATTGCCTCCTTCCTGTGGCTGAGAGAAAGTAACTAGCCCAAGGTCACCCAGCTAGCTTTGTTCCTCGAAAGTGAAACTAGAACTCATTCTCCCATATTCTAGCTTAATGCTTTAACCACTATATTAAACTGGGTCTCATAAATGTAGCTGGTTGCAAATAATATAAGACAAAAGAGAATTAAAATGAAGGAAGTACAGACAAAAAAATCAGTATGTATAATAAACAATTATTTTTTAACTATACACTTTACTATCTGTTAAAGATAGTTATGAGGTTTGTGAGCATTATATAAACATCTATTCATTAATCAGCTGATTTCTTTTTCATAATCTTAATATGCAATTTAGAGATTGGCTTCCTATCTTACACTAATTCTAGTAGTTTGTTTAAAGCAGCATGTTGTATGAGCCTAAACAAGCCATGGCATAGTGTGAACCTGTCTATATGATTCTCTACTCAGAAATAAAAATTAGTTGAATGCAGCACATATTGGGAGTGGGAGTGGCCCAGAGTTGGTTGGAAGATAGGCACCTATATAAATGTTTTAAATAAATTTTATTTATTTATTAGTTTGATTTATATGCCGCCCTTCTCTGGAGACTCAGGGCAGCTTACAATGCATTAAGCAATCAAATCAAAACTCAACACCAAATATTTTACATAAATAAAATGTGAACTGTTCTTTGTATATATTTTTCTTTTTGCCATACCTAGCCACAACTTCAAAAAGTATAACTTTTTATTAAAAGGGTGATTGTGTCTTCAGTTTTTACCGTGCTTGTAAAATTTATTAAAATCAGCTGTTTTAAAGAAAATAAGAATTGTACTTTATATCTGTATGGAATACCTTTATCTGGTTACAATTATTCAATTGTATGTTTTCAAATGAAAAATTCTAAAAGCAATTCAAACAATAAAATGTAAGGCAGGGAATTCTGAGAGGTCCAACTTTTGGGTGGTTATTATAAAGATAACTACTATCATTGCTAGATTTCTCTTTTCTTGCTGGATCAAAACATACGTTCCAAATCAGAACACCCACTCCACTCAAAGTAATTATTAAGGTAATCTTCTCCAACCCCTTTTGTGGGAGAGATTAAAAAAAAGAAATATTCAGACCTATTAGAATTAAGTAGATGATACTTCATCATCGTTTTAGCCATTGTCCACTGCAGGATGAAAGCCTCTTCCACATGTTTTCAACCAATACAGTTTTTAGCTTTCTTTTGCCAATTGAGCCTGAAATACTTATTGATGTCATTGATCCATCTTGTTGTAGGTCTCTTTCATGGATGCTTTTTATCAAGTGGGATCCATTGTATGACTTGTTCCACCTGCCATCAATTCTTCTTTGTATGTGACCAGCCCATTTCCATTTCAATTCTTTTATTCTCTTGATGATATCATATATTTTTGTTTGTTCTCTAATCCATATGCAGGTCTTTCTATCTTGTCTTGTATTGCCGAGCATGTATATTTCCATGTATCTTTGAGCCACTCAGAGCATTTGTATCGATTGTGAAGTTAGTGTCCATCAGGGTGGATAAAAATCGTTTTTTTAAAAAAATCAAAAAATCAGATTTTTAAAATTTATGGTAAATCGGATTTTTTTTTATTTTTATCATTTATTTTAATAAAATGCTTTTGGAGTAAAAATCTGTCTAAAGATAGTTTTCTATTTAAATAGAAATTATTAATAACATTAATAATTTAGTTTATTCAGCATGAAATGGAGCTTAGTTATGTAGCATGAAGCTGTATATTCTGCAACATTTACATTTTTGGTAAACTCATTGAAAGAATCCAAGCTCTGCAGCTAAACAGGAAACCTTCATTTTGTTTGCAAATAATAATATTAAAGATTCTAACTACCAGCAAGAATGAGTCCTGATGATCTGTCCCCGTCTACACACACACACAAACACAGCCAGCCGAGGGTTAAGAAAGTACTTGGCACGCACACAGGTCATTATCTCAAACTTGGCAACAATATAAGCACCGTCTGCCAAAAGCTTTACTGCAACAGATAACATAACATTACATACGCATTGTAAATAGTCCAGCAAAACAATATCCCTTCGGCAGCTTCAGGCGTTGTTCAAGTGACTAGCCAAAATTAGTTTTTGTTCGTCACGGAGTTTAACAAGCCACCACCCTCTCTTATATAGTCTCTGGGGTGTGGTCCAGTGACTCAGTTCTAATCCCTAGCATGCCTCCTTAACTGCTGCAACTGTTTATCACGCCTTCGTTGGCGTGCATCCAGGAACGACGGCTCTCCTTCCTCGCTCTCATCCGAGACACCTGGCTCCTGGCTAATCTCCTCTCCCTCGGCCGGCACCTGAGACAGTGCCAGAGGGGAGGGGCCTGGAGAGGGAGGTCTGGCTGACTCCTCTCCCTCATGTTCGGAGCCTTCTTCCTCCGATGAGATAGGCTCAGAGGGCGGGGCCACAACACCATATGTTTAAAGAGCACTGTCATTTCAGATCCATCATGGCAGTGCCTGTTAGCAGGCATCCACTCACCTGCTGCCCACCACATCCCTCACCTTGTTGTGTCACTGCCGCATCACCAGCCATCCCATTAAACTGAATGGGACTGTCAGTGAGTCAACAGCAGGTCAGAGAAGAAGCCGCTGCGGGACAGAGATGACAGTTGCTCTTTAAAAATTATGATTTAAATAGAGTTGATTTAAATCGAGCCTTTTTACGATGATTTAAATCAAATCCACCCTGATGTCCATGTTTCACCGGCATATATTAGAGCAGATAGCACACACTGATTGAAAACTTTTCTCTTCAGGCATAGGGGGTGGAAGGTCATTCTTGAAACTTATGCTTAGCTTGCTGAATGCCTGCCAACCACATTTAATACGCTGTTCAATTTTCTTTATTGTATCACCTTCCATTGAGATCCATTGACCAAGGTATACTATATATAGTGGTCTACTACATCTAGTTCTTCTCCAGTTATAAATTTTTTTCTTTCTTTGGTGAATTTATTAAACATAACCTGGCTCTTTTTCAGGTTTATTTTTAAGCCAAATGGTTCTCCTGTTTTGTGAAGCTCTGGTATGTGTCTTTGTAGCTCTTCCGAGTTTTGTGAGAAAAGAACAACACCAGCTGCAAATCTGAAATGGTTTAAATAATGGTTATTTATGATACATGGATAGTGATTAGATGAACCCATTATGTTAAGATGTAATTTGCTTTTATCACCACTTGTTGAAAAAAGCCGCAGTGATTTAATGTGATGCATGAGCTCAGCCAATATGGGGTTTCTTTTACTCTTCTGTAACATTGGATATCTTTGCTTATTTTGGTTGTTCTTTGTAATGGACAACTGAGCCTCTCTACAGACAAGCACCAGGTTTTTTTCCTTGCAGAAAAGAGAAACAAGGAATGTGGAAGCTTTACTGTCTACTCGGGCATGGAGTTCTGACACTGGTCACCAAGTTGTCATGGTAGAATCGTCCCTTTCCATTTTGTTCCCCTGCAGGGATTTTTTTAGGCTGTAACCGCAACAAGAGCTTTTCTTTCTTTTAGTGGAAGAAAAAGATAGGAGGTTTGCTTCCAGTCTTATAGCCAAGGCCAAAAAGCTCCTGCAGTCTTTCCCTATACATTTGGAAGGCACTGTTAAAGAAAGGTAAAGGTTAAAGAAAGCTGTTTTCAAACAGATTCATAGAAAAATAAAAAATCCGTTTTCCCCTTAGCAATTTGACTGGATGTATTTTGTTGGGGGATTTAAAGCATTAAAGTTCTGTGTAGGTTTTATTCATAAAGGGTTTTGTGGTTCGATTTTCTTCTTTTAGTTCATATTTTATATTTTATGTTTAAGTTTTAAAGCACTGTTTTTTAATACCATAATAATTTATTATTAAAAGTGGTTGTGTATGCCATCCCTGCGTGAAGGACAATCAATCTGTGTCCTGTGTTTCTGGTACAAGACTGCCAATACTAATTTCACTTAATTCAGCCTTCTGCTAGAGATAGAAAAAATGTCATTTAAAAATAAAGACAAGAGTTCCTGGACTAGAAAAGAATAATGTTTTTCCCTTTGAAAAAGGGAAGAGAAGCAGAAGACCTTTGCTTCTGGGCGATTTTATTTCTGTAGAAATACATAACGGATTTTAGCCAGGAATTTGTGTTAAGGTCTTGATTTATGTTTCTCTCTAGTGCAAGTCTCATTGTCTCACGTTCATAGTTCCCTGAACTTAGAATATTATGGTTTATATCATTCTTGAATCAGTTCCATGATTTTTCTTTATAGTTTCCTTGTGATCTATGATTTAATTTGGAATCCAACATGGTTTTCTTTGGTTAGTGTGGTAGGAATCACCCCATTTGTAGCAGATCAATGTCATTTTATAGTCTGACTGAAACATTCCGTTCCTTTTGGATTTTTCTTGTTTAATACCGTGTTTCCCCGAAAATAAGACCCTGTCTTATATTTTATTGAACCCTGAAATAAGCACTTGCCCTTATCGCCATGCACTCAAAAGCCCAATTGGGCTTATTATCAGGGGGTGGTTTATTTTGGGGGAAACAGGGTATTGAATGCAGATTTCACTATCCTTTGAATCTCAAGGTTTTAGCTCCAATAATAAGCTAGGAACTTTTAAAGAGCTAAGTGGATACTGTACACTTAAATGAATGCTATTAAAAATAACCTTTAGAAGTCATTGGGAGATTAAGTCAGCTTTCCAATGGCTAACCCTCTTATATAACTTATTACTATGGTTATATTATTTTGTAGTCCTTGGCCTTTTCGGAGATGAGTATTCTTGAGCCAGTATTTGCTTTCCAATTTGTAGACTTTTACGACAATAAATATTCATTGTTAGCTTTAAAGAATATATGGGGTTCAGGCTTGACTTGTGGAGTCCTTTGTGCTCTTTGAACTTGGCTTTTTTTCTGAAGATGTTTCATTACCCAACAAGGTAACATCATCAGTGCCAGAAGGAAGTGGGGTTTCCTCTCTGTTTATATACGGGTAGTCCTTGACTTACAACCACAATTGAGTCCAAAATTTCTGTTGCTAAATGAGACAGTTGTTAAGTGGGTTTTGCCTCATTTTATGATCTTTCTTGCCACGGTTGTTAAGTGAATCCCTGCAATTGTTAAGTTAATAACATAATTGTTAAGTGAATCTGGCTTCCCCATTAACTTTCTTTGTCAGAAGGTCATAAAAGGTCACATGACCCTGGAACACTGCAACCGTCATAAATATGAGCCAGTTGCCAAATGTCTGAATTTTGATCGCGTGACTGTGGGGATGCTGCAAAGGGTCGTAAGTGTGAAAAATAGTCATAAGTCACTTTTTTCAGTGCCATTATAACTTTGGTCACTGAACAAATGTTTTTAAGTGGAGAATTACCTGTACAGTAGCTTGCCCTGTCATAGTTGGTGTAGTATTGTTTTTTCCTTTGTAGTTCCTTAATTAGGCTGATTGATTAAGCAGCAGCCTAACCTTGAATCACCTTAATTCAACAACCAGATGCCAACCATGGTATCCAGCAAATCAAGAAACTACCTGGGGGGGGAACCCCATCCTGGAGTTATTGTCATGCAATAAACAGAAGATTTTCTTACTTCTTCCAGGCTTCTTTATAATGTTGAATTATAGCATTATAACATCCCTTTGTTAAATTTCATGAGTTAAGGACCAACTGGAACTCTTGGCTTCTCAGTTACATCCGCTGATCTTGGAATAGCTGTTACATCTGGCCACATGGTGGTGCTGTTACTCCATGTGCCATTATAACTGGGGTTTTTGTTTTGTTTTTAATTGCTATAGCATGTGTGATAGTTGATCCTGGCCTCTTATGTAGCTTTGGTGCCTGAAGGAAATTTTAAGTAGCAGGGCAAGAGAGCAAGCAATTCACCTTTACCATTACCTTTATTGAAATGTTTGATTCAGAGTCATCTCATTGTCTGGTTAAGTGAGACAAGAGCTAAAAGGACATCATAATATCCATTGCGTTTAGCGAGAATTGTAGCTATTTGCTACTAGATGGGAAAATGTATTATTGGAGGTTGCTTAGTTCTCTCTTATCCATGTATGTTTTTCCCCCATTGCTATAACTTTGGCATCCTCTCTCAGTTTCAGTTAACTAAAATAATTTTCTTTGTTCCTGTTTCTCTAATTTCTCTCTCTCTCTTCAATATGGATTGTTGTCTGATTGCAGGTAAAAAGAAACTTTACAGGAAAGCATGATGGTTTGCTTACAGTAGGTGCTAGAGAGCCAATGAATACAGATTGTTACCTATTCAGGCATTTTAGTGGAATTTTCTCCTCCTGAGAAATTATGTCAACATTTGCAAAGAGCACACACATCTCTACTTGACAAGATGCAGGGAAATGAAAACCTCAAATGCGTTACAAGATTTTGACAAAGACTGTCTAACTGAATGTGATGTTGAAAAATCCATGTTTTGTCTCTTGAATGAGCAACTAAATATATATGGTTTTCTCACCTGACTCAGGAAACTAGAAACCATCTCCACTTGTTTCTTGATTTGCAGGGCCCAAAGCTACTGAGAATAAAATAACGGGGATGGTAGAATTTAAGACTGCTGGGGATCTTGGAAAGTTCTTTGACTATGAGTTAGTTTTCTATATCCCACACCTTACAATTTTTTTTTTTAATCAGTACTGGTATCTCTACGATACTGGTATTCATTTGTATACAGTTGAATTCATTTGGAGCTGAATTTCCAACTGGCTACTGATGAAGTACAGCTTCAGCAGCAGTTTAGCATAAAATAAGTGAAATTATTTGCATTAGCCAGTACACACTACTCATGGCTGTACAATTTTCCTGACTCCAGACATTTATCATCCTATATATTTAACCAAATATCATTTCTAGTTTATAGAAAGGTAGGATTGTGTGGGCTGTGGGGTTTTTCCATTAGTATTATGTACCCAGTGCTATGAATGTTTCTGTTGAGTACTACATAATATCCTACTGTGAATATAAAATTGTGTTATGTAATTTCTCAAATAGTACATCAGGAAGTGTTCCTCTGATTTTTGCCTTTGTGGGAATATATAAAATCAACTGTAGTGATTTGTAAACTATAGCTTTTAGTTTAATGTGTTTTAAACTATTTAAAAGCCTTGGAGAATAAAAATATCCTTTCCTACATCTGAAAAAATAATAAAGCAGGCATCAGGCATTGCTAAGAAAGGCATTTGGTAATAGAAGGCCAGAACTGAAAAAGAAGACTGTCAATTGAATTAAAACCTCTACAATTTAGTCAGATATTTCTTTCACAAAATATCGACGGTTATATGAACAAAGGTGGAAAGATTTGACTTTACCCACAATGGAGGAATGATAGTGCAGATGATGGAAGCTCATGAAATGTTCAATTTGACTGCTCTAGAGAAAGGACATTGTATAAATTTAATGGTGATTGGAAATCTCTTATTGACTTTTTATGGGAAGTAAAATAAGTCATAATATATTGTTTTGAGGATTAGATTAAAAATAATAAATTATGGAGAAAATGTAAACAATGCCATATTTATTTAAATTGGTTTGCCACTCATCACACCACAAGTCAAACTCTATAACTATAAAAAAGATTATTTTATATTTTTTACTTATAACAGCTGCTAGAGAAAATATGAAGTCACTCTTTTACCATTCTTTTTTTTTTCTTTTCTTTGATTACTGCACCTTTGTCTTTACTCTTTTGTTTTTTCTTTTATTTTTCCTTTTTTCCATTTTAAATATTCTGGTTAGTTTTTATTCTGCTTTAAAATTTTCATTTAAAATGAAGTTTCTTCCACAAAATGGTCCCTTTGTCTGTTATCCTTTCTGAATAGGTTTCTGATTTTCTATCTCAGTTGCTTTATTATTATGATAACCACAAACTTTCCTATACCGTAGTATTGAAGTTGATGTCTGGTAGGTAGGTGAACAGCATTTTCTCTGCGAAAGTAATGAGTTTTGAGACCCACTGTTTCCATCACTATGGTGATAGTGAAGCCATTATGATGCTGTGCTGTTTTAAGGGGCAATATCCTTGAAAGTTAGGTTACTGTCCCCAGAATAATCTATGAATTTGACCAAAGTTGGGATGAAATTAAGGCTTTCCTATAGTTATGAGAGATGAAAAATAGTATCTTTACATAGATTTTTTTTTTATGCTGTTTCTGAGAATACCTTAGAGCAGGGGTCCCTAACCTCCAGTCTGTAGACCGGCATCATGACGCAACATGCCAGCAACTGGGCCACGCAAACAAGGGAAGCCCCATCCGCGGGATGTAGACAGCATGCAAAACCACGCCCCCTCCAGTCCATGGAAAAACACTTCTCCACCAAATCGGTCCCTGGTGCCCAAAAGCTTGGGGGCCGCTGCCTTAGAGGTAATACTGTTTCTCATGATGGCTGAAGTTTAGGAGATTTCCAGAGAAATCATCTGAGTTTTGAGTTCTTCAGAGAAAACTCATATTTGTGCTGTTGTTGATTGAGGTAATAATCTCAATCAAGATTGAGGTAATAGAAGTTGTAGAGGTAATAGTCATGCTTCTTTAACACCATCAGTAGATACTGATACTGATAAATAAATTTTAAGTTATGTGAATTATGTTTTAAAAGGGAGTTCCTGTGTGGGCTGGAACGTTGGTGTAGTTCTGTCATTGACTGCCGTCCATTAACAAATGGGCTGTTGTATGGTACAAGGGGATAGGTTAGGTTACTGATTGCTTAGTTTAGGAAAAGGGATGTTATGTTTAGATATTAATATAGTTAAAAGAAATATAAGTATCTAGGTGGAGAAAATGGGTAGATTATGAGTAGAATAAATGCCAAATTAGGATCTATTATATAGTTTTTAGTCGAATGCTGTTAAATGTATAGTATACAAGGGATATAATAATAATGTTAGGAAGAAATGTATAGCACATAGGGGGTGGTGTATAAGGGTGGTAAAGTATTATATAATGTGATATTAATTTGGATTTCATCTTGAAGAAGCCATAGGGGGAGGGGAGGGGGAGGGTGGTTGGGGGGGAAAGGGGGGGGGAAATCTGTATTTGAAAAACTTTTTCAATAAAAAAAAAACACATTGGGCTGTTGTATCATGTATTCATACACTTCTGAATAACCATCAGGGGCAGCCCTGTTCTTAGCATAATAAACAAATGCTGTGTTTGTTAAAGATCACGCAGAACACTAAGTGATCATGTATTTTGTTTGATTTTTGACTTGTAAATTGCTCATATATAGCTAATTGTAGCTTTTGCAGTAAAAGTAATAGAAACCATGACATAGCAAGGTACAGGACTGCAGTCAAGCAAGAAAGAATAAGGATGAAAGGGAAAAAGGCTCAATTGCATTATAGTTTCAGGAAAGAGTGGAAAGTA
Source organism: Pantherophis guttatus (assembly GCF_059756535.1). Taxonomy (NCBI): domain Eukaryota; kingdom Metazoa; phylum Chordata; class Lepidosauria; order Squamata; family Colubridae; genus Pantherophis; species Pantherophis guttatus. Next base: position 122,487,122 of record NC_142064.1, on the reverse strand, counting down.
AATTGCAGGGAAAGAAGATTATTTGTAATTGAGTTCTGAAATCCCATCTGCCCCCGATTCTTTTGGGAACAAAGTTTTCAAGATTAATTGAAACTGTACAGTGCTTTCATTGTGTCTCCTGCTTCATTTATAAGTACACTTCCTTTCCCATCCTTCATCCCTCAGATCTGGGCACGGTACCAACTGCATCTTGACACCTTTGATCTACTTTCCTTTTTCAAATCTCATTTCTAATCCTTGCATGGTACTATGTGGGTCAGATGAAACATAGCAATGCAGGTATAAGATTTACTGAATACACAAAGGAAACTTTTACTGTAGCCAGACTTTGCAGCTTCTTGTTTCTCAGAAATGTGCGGTGGCTATATTGGGATAGAGAATTATCCATATTTTAAGATGTCACAGAGGTTTTGTGCTTGCTATGCTTGCTGAAATAGGGACACTAATTTTGTCTACAAGCCCTTTTTAATACTTTCCTACTTGGCCTATGGTGAGAACCCCAATTCCTAGTGTTAAAGAGCAGCCGTGGCTTTGCAGGGTACGACAACTCTTGGTGCTCTGTTGGATGGGATTCAGAGCCAGCATATCTATTGGATGGACAGCTGAGATCCAGGCTTCTTGGAAGCATTGAACAGCTGGCTGATTGCTTCCCTCCCAGAGAGGCATTCCTACTGGAGCATCTGCCTACTGCACCTGTGCTGCTTTTCCCTGTTCCATTTGAGTTCCATTGAAAGAAAAAGCTGGATCTGATCCAGGTTAAAACTTTACACCTAAGAATACAACATAAATGGTGTCGTTCTCCCACTGATCGAAACAGGAGCACCTGTTGCTTGCATACCTTTTATTCAGTCCCGTAGTATTTGCGCAGGGGAATATGGAAATGTGAGCTTTGAATGGTGAAAATGCCATCCCCTAACTCTGACCTCAAGAAGTATGTCCTTAGAGGTGCTGATTGAGTGATTGCTTCTGAACAAGACTGTAGGAGCAACGTAAGACAACCATGATCCAGGGGAATTACATCACTAAGTGAGACAACAGGAGTTCGAAATGGGACAACTCGCCAGAGCCAACTTGTCATGGCCAACTCACCATAGGACAACTTGCCACGGGACAACTCGTTGCGGGACAATTTAACAATTCTATTTATTTATTTAAAATAAATAAATTATTCTAATTTTTGCCATTCATATTTCATTCTGTCCCTCCTTTTGCATCCTTTTTTTAATGATTCTTTTCCACTATTTCTTTGCTATTAGTGTAACTCTTGTCCTGCAACGAGTTGACTGTGGCAAGTTGTCCCGCAGCAGATTGACCGTGGCAAGTTAACCATGGTGAGATGGCCGTGGCGAGTTGGCGTGTCATAGACCCCAGGAGTTTGCCAGAAGGACCAGTGGAGAAGCTCCTAAAAATTTTTTCCTGTAAATCGAGAGCTGGTATTTGGCTAATCTGACAGCCTACCAAGAGAGCAAGAAGCACTAAAAGTCTTTCTACTCGTTGTGCCCCAGTAAGCAAAAATGAAGTTGAATGAATAAATGTCAACAACTGTGACTTGCAACTGGTTGCTTAGCGACCATTTTAAATTAAGACAGACCCCCCAAAAAGTAACTTACAACCCAGATTCAAAGTTCTGGCGGCCACCCCCCATCCACATGCTCATATTTTGGGTGCTCAGCAACTGGCCTGCATTTTGCAGCCGTTTGCAGCATCCCTCGGTCATGTGAATGTGGTTTACATTTTTTGCCAGAAACCAGACAATGAATAGAATAGAATAGAATAACAGAGTTGGAAGGGACCTTGGAGGTCTTCTAGTCTAACCCCCTGCCCAGGCAGGAAACCCCACATCCATGATGGTGAACCACAGGTGGCACGCATAGCCATATCGGTGGGCACATGAGCTTAGCTCCGGCACACAAGCGCGCGCCTGCCAGCTGATTTTCAGGCCTTCTGGGTCTACCAGAAGTAGGGAAACTGGCTGTTTCCTGCCTCCGGAGGGCCTTGGGTGGGGGGGGAAGACCCGTTTTTCTCTCTCCCCAGGCTCCAGAGCCTTTCTAGGAGTCTGGGGAGGGTGAAAAGGGCCTCTCCCCCCCACCCCGGAGACTCTCCGGAGACCGAAAACAGCCCATTTGCCAACTTCCGGTGGGCACATAAAATTATGGCTGTGGGCACGCACGGGCGCCCCCTCCCCTCACTCCTGGCACGCGATGGCAAAAAGGTTAGCCATCACTGCCCTACATCACTTCAGACAAATGGTTATCCAACATCTTAAAAATTTCCCATGTTGGAGCATTCACAACTTCTGCAGGCAAGTTGTTCCACTTATTAATTGTTCTGTCAGGAAATTTCTCCTTAGTTCTAAATTGCTTCTCTCCTTGATTAGTTTCCACCCATTGCTTCTTGTTCTACCCTCAGGGGCTTTGAAGAATAGTTTGACTCCTTCTTCTTTGTGGCAACCCCTGAGATATTGGAACACTGCTATCATGTCTCCCCTAGTCCTTCTCTTCATTAAACTAGACATACCCAGTTCCTGCAACTGTTCTTCATACATTTTAGCCTCCAGTCCCCTAATCATCTTGGTTGCTCTTCTTTGCACTCTTTCTTGAGTCTCAACATCTTTTTTACATCGTGGCAACCAAAACTGAATGCAATATTCCAAGTGTGGCCTTACCAAGGCATTATCAAGTGGTATTAACACTTCAAGTGATCTTGATTCTATCCTTCTGTTTATGCAATGGGCTCACTTAACCACCAAGATGCTCACTTAACTGCCACACACATAAAAAAAAATATCATAAAATTGTGTCAGTCACGCGATGACCCAATTAACAACCAGCGTGACTTAAGACCATAATTCTAGGCTCAATTATTGTCGTAAGTTGTGGACCAACTATATACTCCTACTTTCAAACAAGCCGACATATATATGCAGTAAATACCGGTTTGTACATTTCCTTGAAGAATCAGGCAAAGGATTGGAGCACTTAAGCTGTTGAGAAAAGATGAGGATTTATCAGTTGTACAAGGAGATTGTACAACAGAAGCTGACAGTAAAAGCAGTTTCAGTTCAGGAAAACAACCAAAACAGAGGATTAACACCAATAACTGAGAATAACAACTAGAAGGATAGGGTGCGGATGATATTCTGTACTGTGGGAACTGAGAAACAATTTTTAGAGATGAAACATGTCCTGAGCATTTAGCAGGAAGAAAGAAAAAAAAACCCATCATAGTAAATTTACAAAGGGCAGAAATGTACTCTGTAAGAAGGCTAAGAGAAAAGCAGTGATCATTTGTGACTCACTACAGGAAGGAATCCAAACAAATAAAATGATAAAATAAATAATAATAATAATAAAAAAAAAACAGCACACCTCTTCATGAGCAATCAACACCCAGATAAGCAGGGTGAACACCAGGAGAGCAATCCAGCAGTAAATAATACTCTAATCAAGGAACTACCAGCTCAAGTAGTAAACAACAGCCTAATCAAGGAACTACCAAGGAGAAAAAAAAACCTTCAGCACTGTCAGGCAAGCTGCTGTCTATAAACACCCTGCACTTCTAGCACTGAAGAATGAATGGGGTTATACTTCCGCCTTAGGCTAATGAGCAACTGGGGATCTTCTTGGAGTCATAGCTCCTGCTTCAGGAGCTGGTGACCTCTGTGGCTAGGAAGGCCATTGACCAAATCCTTCTTTTTTTCCCCCCTTTTTACTGTGTTGTTATAAATCTTGACATATTGCATTGTTTCAGTACAGTGATGTTTATATAATTAAAGATTATTGGCATGCCATTATTATAACTTACAGCACAGAGTACTGAAAATAGGGGAAAGAAAAAAGTATTCTACATATCACCCACAATTTCAGATATCAGCCTCCCAAAGATAACATAATTTGGCTTTTTCATTCAAAATTGAATATTATACTGAAAAAAGAACTGCTGTGACTCACATCAAAGTATTCATTATATGATAAAGATTTTAATCTTAAATTACTTAATATTAAATATTAATACTACTAAACTAAATATTAAATATAGTTGTCAGTCATCCAGAGTCCGTATATATGAATTGCATAGCCATATAAATGTATTAAATAAATAGTCTCAATTGTTTCTTCCTAGATGTGTGTGTGTGAGTGTGTGTTAAAGGGTTATGTGAGGGAGAGAGGGAGGGAGGGAAGAAAAAAGAAAATAAAGAACAAAAATGGCTTCTGATTTCCTCCTTTTTATAGTTCTGCTAATTTGCAATATCTGTAGGCATTTAGAACCATTAGAAGCTATATTATATTTGCCCTGCTGTGTAATGTCTTGAATGTATGACTTTTGGCTTAATTTTTGGCTTAAATTAAATATACACTTCTATTGTGTATATACAGTATATACTGTATCCGTGATGGTGAACCTATGGCACATGTGCCACAGGTGGCATGCCGAGCCCTCTCTGCAGGCACGCCAGCTGTCGCCCCAGCCCTGCTCCACCTGCTTTGGGCACTCGGCACCAAAAAGGTTAACCATCACTGGTATATACACTATTAGTTTTGCCATTGATGTTTATCCCTCAAATTTTAAATTTCAAATCAGACTTGTTGGAATTGTATCTTTTTTCCATGTTGAGCAAAATTTATTCTTGCTGCTATAAACATGTATCTCATTAAATTATGATGTTGATTTTCTGTGAGTATACCTAGTAAGAAAAGTTGTAGTTTCATTTCAAATGTAAATGCCAAGAATGTCTGTATTCTACAAGATATGTTTTTCATGTAGCAAAAGCTTCCTTCAGTTTCATGACATTTTCAACTGTTATAATTAGTGCACCCATTGTGCCCATAGCTAGACTGGGAAAACAATCACTGATGCTTTATTCATCTTATATTTGGACTGTTGCAATGTGATCTATATGGGCCTGTCCATGAAGGCCACTCAGGAGCTGCAGCTAATCCAGAACACAGTGGCAAAGGCAGTTAGGAACATGTTATAGCATACCCATGTAAGAGCATTGTTTTGTGAGCTTCCTTGCTTACCAGTAAGTTTTCAGGAACACTTTAAGATGCTAGTTATCATGTATAAAACCCTTCAGGGCATAAGATCTAGTGGTTTATGGGACCAGCTATAGTCCATATTGTGGTGGGATTCAAAATTTTTTACTACCGGTTCTGTGGGCATGGTTTGGTGGGTGTGGCATGGCTTGGTGGGCGTGGCTTGGTGGGCATGGCAGGGGAAGGATACTGTAAAATCTCCATTCCGTCCCCACTCTGCAAAATCCCCATTTCTTCCCGATCAGCTGGGACTCAGGAGGTAGAGAATGGATGGGGGCGGGGCCAGTCAGAGGTGGCATTTACCGGTTCTCCAAACTACTCAAAATTTCCGCTACCGGTTCTCCAGAGCTAGTCAGAACTTGCTGAATACCACCTCTGATTCCATAGTTTCCATACGTCCTATATAATCAACGTGTTTTGGCTCTCCTTGATTAGACATGAAACTTAATGGAATCCAGGTAAGCTGCCCCATCTGTCATAGCACCTCCTCTCTGGAATGATCTCCCCCCAGAGCTTGTATAGCTCTTACCCTAACTCAATTTAAAGAAACACTTTAAACCTGGTTTTTTTCCCCCCAGGCCTCGAGTTAGTGGTTGGTGGATGTATTGATGATATTTATTTATTTTATAAAATTTGTATGCCGCCCTATCTCCAAGGTCTCAGGGCAGCTCACAACGACAATCGACCAAGCGACTGTTAAAAACAACAAATATACACAAAAGAATAAAGTTTTTTAAAAAATTTAAAATATACTACCCCATCAGTCCAGGCCGGGGGACATAAATAGCCAGGTTTTCAATTCACGGCGGAAGGTGCGAAGGTCAGGGGCCAACCGGAGCCCCAGGGGGAGTTGATTCCAAAGGGTGGGGGCGCTCACAGAGAAGGCTCTACCCCTGGGAGTCGCCAGCCGACATTGTCTAGTCAACAGCACCCTGAGTAGGCCCTCTCTGTGAGAGCACACCGGGCGATAAGAAGTTGACGCTGGTTGCAGATGGTCCGACAAATAGCCTGGGCCTAAGCCATGAAGGGCTTTATAGGTTAACACCAGCATCTTGAATCTCCTTGAATTTGTTTTGTTAGTGTTGATGTGCTTTTTCCAGGTGTTTGTTTTGTAGAATATTTGTATTATTATGTTGGTCTTATCTTTTACGCTACTTTAAAGTTGGAGAGCCTATACATTGAATACATTTAATAAATAAGCAATTATGTGATATGTTGAAGAAAGAAAGATAAATGCACTGTTGATTTGTACCAAGAAAAATATACATTCCGAATCATGTAAAGGATTGTAATGGTTCTACTTTATTCTGTTATGGTAACACCCCATTTTGTCCTGTTTTGGATATCACACTGTAAGATGGATTCAGATTCAGAGAATGGCAGTGACAATGATCAGGGCATTAGATATTCATCCGTATGAAAAGAGACTGAAGGAGCTGACTTATGTTTAGCCTGGAAAAAAGATGACTGGATGGGGATAGGATACTGTTCTCGAAATATTTGAAAGGATATCACACAGAAGAAAGCAAAATCTGTTCCCTTGTATTTCCAAGTGCCAGATACACAAGAATGGATTTAAGTTTTTGAAAGATTTTTTTGTATTCGTTAGAAGAGGTATCCGCAGGCTATGGTTAAAAAAAAAAAAGTTAAGTTGGTAGCCACAAGGGTCTGATTGAAGCTCTATCTGTTTTTTATTGGATTGTGCATACAATGCACATAAAAAACACTTTGATTGCTCTATTACAGCCACCATGTTGACTTTCTTTTAAACCTGAGCATTAAGGGAAAAATCCACCTTGTAACAGTAAATGCAGTTTAGCGCTAGAATTAATTATTAAGAGAGGTGCAGATCTCATCCTCATTTGATGTACTCAAAATCTAGATTGTTCATTGTCTGAAATTATTTTATCATATTTAAGGACTGCCCATCTGCCTCATTCAGGGAATCTGAGCAGTGTATGATAAAATATTAAAAGGATGAAGATACAATATATAAAATTAAAAAGAAGCAAGAAATGTTAAGAATCACTTAAAAGGCAGGGGAGAGGGCTTTCAGGGCACCAACCAATCCCACGAGCTCATGTTCATCTGCTTTAAAAATACTTTAATTTGGATTCCTGCACTGCGCGGATGATTAAGCTTGATCATACAGGATGGCCATTCCAACCCTGTGTTTTTGATTGTACAACGGAAGGTGCCCATTCAATTAAACCTGTCTCTACTCAGTCAGGTTTGGCACTTAAAATGTATCAATTGAGAGGGATTCTGTCTGATCTAGATTGGTAGCAGCAATCAAGGAAATATAAATTGTATTTTCCTGAATCCATACATTCCATTGTAAAATGAATTGAGACAAAGTCGTTAATGCAACCTTGGAAATACAGTTTTGTCACTAGTATCTTTCAATAGCATAGAGGCCATTCATAGTTTAATGTTTGCTTTATGTACACTTATAAAAGGAATACCAAGCAGTATGCAGTTTAAGTAGTGGTGAAAGGAAAGAGACTGTAGAACGCCCATAATTTTATCCGGTTGGATCATTAGTGCTGTTAACAGCATTTCCTGGGTTGCTTCCTTCCACATGTATTGGACTGCGGTTTCATCAGTTCTCAATCAATGACCATGGCCAGAGAAGATTATGAGGTGCATAATCCGTGTCATTAGGAAGATAGCAAGTTGAATTAGAGGATAGAGCTAAAGTTATTAAGTACATAATTTGCTACCAAACAAGATAGTTCGGCATCTTCTATTTTGTCAATTGTATGCAATGTGTTCAAAGACCACATGTGTTCAATTAAACTATGGTACATTAAACTACAGTCTGGTAAATGAGTCATAACTCACTGCAATCATTTCCTTATGTGAGCTAAAATCAAAGTAAGCACCTTAAGGTTATTATTTTGTGAACAATTATTGTATTGTGAACTCAGCCATTGTCTTGTAGGCTGCATACACTTCTCAGTATTTCATTGCTATTGCTGGCACTCATCTCTCATCTTATTAACAATGAATGTTAATAGGTTACTTTTCAATGTCACCTCATTTGTTATAGGAAACAATACATAGGCTAGACAGCTTCTGTTTCAATGTTTTATTTGACCTCTCAAATTTTCCTTAATGTTGAGTGTTTCCTCTTTGATGATTGGGAAAACAATGCTCTTTATTGGCATTTTAGAGCATGTATAAATGCACACTCATAAGTCAATAAAGTTAGCAATAATAATAATAATGAATAATAATGAAAAAGAACCATAAAGAGGAATCGTGGTTTCATAAACCACTGACTAGAAAGGCTAGTCTAAACGTATTGGCAATATACCCATCTTCCCCTATTTATTTACTATATTATAGAGTAAAAGGTACCATATTTACCCGAAAATAGGACATGTTCCGAAAATAAGGCCAAGCCTAGTTTTTGGGGTGGGCGTAAATATATGCCCTCCCCCCAAAACGAACATTGGCTTACCTGAATGTTCCTTTTCGGAGTACTGCGACTGCAGTCCATAGCTGGGTTCCTTCATCATCAGTTCCTTTTGACTGGGTGATCTTTAAGAATATCTCTCTCTTCGTCCTGTGGCCACGCCCCTTCCTCCCATAATGCACCAGTCTTTGAACGAAGGCGCGACCACCAAAACAGTCCAAGACAACCCAACGGTCGGTAACAGCAACAAATCCAGACCGGCTCAGAGACCAGTGGACCGCAAATTAAAGAAGACAAAATCAAGGGAGGGGATGGACTGCAGTCGCAGTACTCCGAAAAGGAACATTCAGGTAAGCCAATGTTCGTTTTCCAGAGTACTGCTCCTGCAGTCCATAGCTGGGATATACCCAAGCTCAGAAAAAATAAGGGTGGGAAACTAAAGGCCCCCGGGGTCCTGCGTCACCAGAACACTCTGCAGGACACGACGGCCAAAGGAAGCCTCAGCCGAGGCAAACGAATCCACCCTATAGTGTCTGATAAAAGGTGTCACCGAGGACCAGGTGGCAGCCCGGCAGATGTCAGAAACAGATGCCTGAGTGGCCCAGGCAGCCGATGTTGCCGCACTACGAGTAGAGTGAGGCAAAATCCCAGTAGGGACCTGCCTGGCCTGACGTTCATAAGCGGTAGATATGCACGCTTTAATCCACCTGCCCACGGTCGATGGAGATATTTTCTGGCCCAAGGATCTCGGATGGAAAGATATCAACAGGGCCTCAGTCTTCCGGAACGACTCAGTCCTGCGAATATAACGCCGGAGGGCCCTGCGCACATCGAGGGTATGCCAATCCTTCTCACGTTGATGCTTGGGCGACGGACAGAAATCCGGAAGAATCAATTCCTGAGCGCGATGAAAGTATGAATTCACTTTCGGCAAAAAGGCCGGGTCCAGGCGAAGGACAACAGTATTAGCGTGGAAGATACATAAATCGTTCCGGATTGACAGAGCTGACAGTTCGGATATCCGCCTGGCGGATGTGATCGCCAAGAGGAAGGCAACCTTATATGACAAGTACTTAAGAGACACAGAGCCCAACGGTTCGAAAGGGGGACTCATAAGCGCCTGAAGGACCAGGGAGAGGTCCCAAGTCGGATATCTGCGAACTGGAGGTGGGCGTAAGTTCATAGCCCCATGCAAGAATTCCTTGAGTTGGGGGTGCTGAGACAGAGATGAGTAAGGTGGGCAGCGAATGACAGTGGACAAGGCAGCAGTCTGACGACGAAGCGTAGATGGCGACAAACCCTTGTCTAGGCCAGATTGTAAGAAACAGAGGACGTCAACGACCTGAGCCGAAGTAGGGTCCACCAAGTTATCCGCACACCAGGCGCAGAAGGCCCGCCACGAGGCCTCGTATATGCGTGATGTCGAAGGTCTGCGAGACGCCTGCATAGTGCTGATTACAGAGTCGGGTAGACGGTCCTTGCGCAGGATGACCCGCTCAAACGCCAAACGGCCAATTGGAGCCATCCTGGATCTGGGTGGAACACCGCTCCTTGGCGTAGAGAGAGGCGGCTCGGAGGAATCTCCCACGGGGGACGTATGGACAGAGCCACCAGGTCGGCATACCACGGCCGACGAGGCCAATTGGGAGCCACCAGCAGAAGCTCCGCACGTTCTTCCAACAACTTTCGAATGACTTGAGGAATCAATGGAAGCGGAGGAAAGGCGTACAGGAGGCCGGGAGGCCAGCGGCACCGTAGAGCGTTGTGGTCCTCTGCCCTCTGAGTTGGGTAACGCGTCACAAACCTGGGCAGCTGGGCGTTCGCCGGGCTGGCGAACAAGTCCACCACAGGCTGGCCGAAGATGGTGACAGCCTCCTGGAAAATCACGGGGTCCAGTTGCCATTCTGACTGATCTATGCGTTGCCTGCTGAGCCAGTCTGCCCTGACATTGTCCACGCCGGAGATGTGATCGGCCTTCAGAGACAGAACGTGACCCTCGGCCCAAGAAAACAGCTTCTCTGCTTCCAGCATCAGGTCCCTCGATCTCGTGCCCCCTTCCTTGTTTATATGGGCTTTGGCAGAGATATTGTCCGTGAGGACAAGGACGTGCTGGCCCTGCAACAGGGGCTGAAAATGACAGAGAGCTAGGCGAATCGCTCTCAACTCCAAGATGTTGATGCTCAACGTCTGTTCCGAGGATGACCAGCGGCCCTGCACCATCTGATCGTCGAGATGAGCTCCCCAGCCCAGGAGACTGGCATCCGAGGTCAATGTCATCCGGTCCGGGAGCAGGAACTGTGAGCCGAGAAGAAGGTTGGGACCCATCCACCAGTCGAGGGACATGGAAATTTGAGGAGGGAGAGAGACCTTGTGGAGAGAATCGCTGCGACCCGTGCGCTGAAAGGGTAGCAGGAACCACTGCAATGGCCTCGTGTGTCTGCGCGCCCATGGCACTATTGAGAAGCACGAGACCATCTTTCCTAGCAACTGGGATAGATGCAGTAGAGGAACAGTCCGCCTGGAACGAATGAGCCGAATCAGGATGCGAATGCTTTCCGCCCTGTCCGGGGATAGGGAGACCTGGCCCCGTACCGAGTCGATTACCGCCCCCAAGTGTTGGAGAACAGTGGTCGGGTGCAGATGGCTCTTTGGGAAATTGATCGAAAACCCGTGGTCCTGAAAGGAGCCGATGACATGGGCCAGGTCCTGAGATGCTTGGCTTCTGGAGGAGGACAGGACCAGAACGTCGTCCAGATAGCACAAGATTCTTACAGGCAACATCCGGAGAGCAGCTGCCACCACCGCCACCAATTTTGTGAAAGTCCTTGGAGCAGAGGACAAGCCGAAGGGCATAGCACAGTATTGATAATGGTCCTCCCCAAGTTGGAAACGTAGATACTGGCGATGGGCCGGGAGGACCGGGACGTGCAGATACGCCTCCCTGAGATCGACAGACTGGAGGAGATCGCCGCGTCGCACTCCAGCGAGGATGGATCCCAGGGAGTGCATCTTGAACCTGCGGTAGCGGACCGACAGATTCAGCTGCTTCAAATTCAAGATGGCTCTCCAACCCCCGGAATGTTTGGGGACCAAAAAGAGAGTAGAGTAGAAGCCCTTGCCCCGCTGGTCCAGTGGAACAGGTTCTACTGCTCGGATAAGGAGTAGGTGGAGGACCTCCTTCCGCAAGAGAGCCGCCTTGTCGGGGGACAGGTGGGTCGGACAGCGGACATAGCGGACCGGAGGACGTCCCAGAAATTCGATGGCCAGTCCTTGGGATACTGTCCGAAGAATCCAGGCGTCCATGGTGGAGCGTTCCCATTGGTGGCTGAACAGTTGAAGCCGTCCGCCAATAGGATCCTGGAGGCTGTAGTCATTTGCCTCGACGGGACTGGCGGAAGCCGGCTCCACGGTAGGGGCGTCTGGAATTGTTGGATCTGGACCTGTCCCTAAAACGCTGCCTGTCCGAAGATCGGTCGGACCCAGGAAACATACTGCGCTGTGAGTAGGGGCCCCCGGACCCCGACGAGGCCCGAAAGGGCTGACGCTGGGAATAGGGTGCATAGCGCCTCTCCGGTCTACGGTACGAAGACGTGGGCATCACTTTTCTTTTATCCTTGTCCTCGACCAAAACAGGATCCAGGGCAGGGCCAAAGAGATTCGGGGCCTTGAAAGGGGCCGCCGCCAACTTCCACTTTGCTTTGGCATCAGCTCTCCAATTTCTGAGCCAAAACAATCTGCGAGATGTAACAGACGAGGCCAAGGCCCTCGAAGCAAACTTCACGGAGTTCAACGAGGCATCCGCCGAATACTCGGTTGCAGCCACAATTTTATTTATATCTTGATGAAGACGTGTGTCTTCCGGCGGTAGTTTCTCTTGAAGTTGCCTCAACCAAAGCAATGTGGCCCTATTAAAGAACGACGTAGCGGTCGCCGTTTTAATTGTCCAAGCAAGAGATTGATGCTCCTTACGAAAGGAGAGCTCAGTCTTTCTGTCCTCTGATTTCAGAACGTCCAAAGCGTCCGAAGACAAGAGCGAAGAAGAGGAAAGACTTGCAATTGGAGGGTCAACCACAGGCAAGGATAACCAAGAATCCAATTCTGGAGCCCCACAATATAGTTTCTTGTCCAGGCTGGTAGGGCCCATCAGAGAGCCCGGTTGAGACCAAGGGGACTGTAGGACATCAGCAAAAAGTTGAGGGCATGGGATAAAGTCCTTCCCCGGCTTGGATGACGAAAATAACGCCTCATGAGGCGTTGAAGAAGTAGAGGGCTCAACAGACGGAACACCCATATTAGTGACCTGTCTAGCTTTATGCAGCAGAGATTTAAATAGTGAGGGCCTAAACAAGCCGGAAAAGGCTGGGGTGTCCGGAGCCAGGCCCTCGTCCTCTGAGAATTCCAATTCCTCAGGGAGCTCCTCCTCCTGTTCAGAGTCCTCAGAAGAGATGTGAGCCCTTCGTGATGGAGACTTGGAGCGACCTGGAGCAACTGAGGGAGAAGTATGGGCCGGAGTTGGAAGAGGATGCTGAAGGACAGACTGTTGGAGACCGGCAGCCAAAATGGAGGAGAGAGCATTGGACAACGCTGCCTGGAGGTCTACTTGGGGGGTCAGCATCTGCCCGTCTGGACCCCGAAGTCCGGCAGCAGTAGGGGTAAACGTCGCCTCAGCCCTACGAGAAGATTGAGCAATAGATCCAGCAAGCCCCACAGCCGAAACATCTGGCAAGGATATAGAGGTCCTTTTGGACAGGCCGCGAGACAGCCCAGGCGAGACCTGAGAAGTGGGAACGTCACAATCCGGAGCGAACGCTGTATCCAGGTCAGGAGCGGCTTCAGGGGTCAAAGAAGAGTGACCTTGAGGAGATAACTGCTGGCTGGATGCGAAGACAGAAGCAGCGGCCTGCCTGGCCCTATCATATTGCCTCTCAAGTGCCCTATGTCGGCGCTGAGCGTCTTTCTCAGCCGCTGATGAGAGCCTGTGCTGGTGAGGCTCAGTAGAAGCGGCAGTAGACTGTCCTCGTGATGTCGATTTGCGCTTGGACGGGGGCCTGGGTGGACTGGGCTCCCGCTCAGAGTCAGAGGACAAATAGGAGTCCGCCATAACAGCAGGAAACCACTATATGTGCAACAGTCTGTGTATAATGTTTTTTTTTTTTTTTTTTTTTTTTTTAAATGATTTTTTGATTTTATCTTCTTCTTTTTTTTTTTTTTTTTTTTTTAATAACAACGATGAACTATATACAAGAGTCACAGGCCACTGCGTATGAAGGGGGGGGCAGTGGAGAACAACGAGGCGTGGAGGAGACAAACTCAAGATACCCAAACCTGACAGGGCTTATAACCAGGCAATGCCAGCCCCTGATCCCAGCACGCAGGGATAGCAGTGAGGCAATAAAGAGGCTAGGAGTGCCCGAACACTCCAATAAGGGGAGACAAGAACTGCCAGCAAGAATGTCAATTGGCGACCAGCCGGAGGATCGAGACAAAATGGCCGACGTCACGAGGATGGCCACAAAATGGCGCCCGCAGCGCTCCGACACACGAGGGCCAGCAGCGGCGAAATTAGGGCGATCTGAAGCACACAGCAAATCCGCCCAAGAAAGCGCCCTCAATCCAGCTGCACTCCCCAAAGGCGCCTCCCGAAGGTCGGACGCCCAGCACGCTCACCGCCGGCCGTTCGGGACCGTCTGAAGCTCCGCGATCTCCCCTGATCAAAGGCGCCGTCAGTAGATGAAAGGGCAAGCCGGCAGAGCTAATCAGGTCTCGCTCTAGCAGAAGAGGCCGCACACACACACATCAGAGCCTGCAGGGCAAACCTTGCAAGACTCCGGAGCCGCCCCTACGAGAGCCGATTGCAGAGCTTCAATTGAAAGTTGTGGGGGGTGCCTACGGCGATCCGCAAAGCCTGCACTCACCCCGGCGGCTATAATAGAGGGCAGGGGACCGCCCCGAAGGGTCGGAAAGCCCCCGCTGCGGTCTGACGGCCGTCAGAACCCCTGGGAAGAAACGGACTGGAGCCCCAGCGCCGGTTTCTAGTCCCTGCAGCTTTCTCCTCTATAGGCTCTCACCGAGAAAATAACTAGCAAAAATAAATAAAAAGCCTAGCGCCAGAACCTAATAAGGGATAATAATCACGAAGAGAGCAAAGAAACACACCAGTCTTCAGTGACTGAGTGAAAAGACTGGTGCATTATGGGAGGAAGGGGCGTGGCCACAGGACGAAGAGAGAGATATTCTTAAAGATCACCCAGTCAAAAGGAACTGATGATGAAGGAACCCAGCTATGGACTGCAGGAGCAGTACTCTGGAAAATAAGCCCTAGTAATGGGGTGAGTATGGCCAGCACAGGAGGCAGCCCTTCCCTTCCCTGGTCACCTCAGGGCTTCTCGGCCCCTTAATCGAATCAGCTGAGCTGCTCAGGTCGCCTTTCACAGCTGATCCGCGGGTGCCACTCAGGCCGCCTCCTCCAGCAAGCGCAGCCACTTTTGCAGCCAATTGCGGCTGCAAAAGAAGCTAGAAGCCAAGCAACGCACCCCACACGCCTCACACCCTCCTTACCTAATGGTGAAAGTCACAGCAGGCAATTCCGCCCATGGAACAGCTGCCTCATGGGTGCCGCTCCGGCCAGTGCCTCCAGCAAGCGTGGCCATTTTTGCCATGGATTGCAACCACTTCTGCAGCAGGAGGCCAAGCGATGCGCCCCATGTGCCTTGCGCCGGCCTTCCGAAGGGTACTGTAGCAGCAGCTATCCACAATTTTTTTACCCTTATTTCGTCCCGACTGTACTGGGCCACGTGGGTCAGGACGAAATAAGGGATAAAAAATTGTGGATAGCTGCTGCTATGGTACCCTTCGGAAGGCTGGCGCAAGTCTCCTGCTGCAGAAGAGGCTGCGCCTGAGGAGCGCTTTTGGGAGAGAAGGCAAAGGGGAAGCGATCACTTGCAAACTCCCGCCCTGTTCCCACCTCTCCACCAGGCGACTCTCAGCAGCCCTAGACGCCCAAAGCCCGCGCACGCCCAGTTCCCTTTTCCACGGTGCCCGGCTCTTTATCGAGTGAGGGGTGGCAGGTGGGGTGGGGGAGAAGCGAGATGCATGGAGCGAGACAGGGCTCGCTCCTCTTGCCGTCTCTTCTCCCCCACTTGCCGGGCATTGGATACAATTTGGGGGTGGCAGGTGGGGAGGGATGGGGATGGGGAGACGTGAGATGTGTCTTACCTGTCTTGTAGCTCCGTGTCTCGCCGTTGTCTGCAGGCAAACACGTTGTAGGGTTTGATGGGGAAGTAAATGGACATCCTTTTTTTTTTTTCAATGCCATATTTTTATCAGACTTTAGCTTATAATGTGTGCTTTCAAATTATTTTCTTCTTTCATTTCCTGATACCATAAGTATCTATGAATATGCCTAAGCCAGCTGTTTTCATGATACCGGTAGATGTTCTGCTATTATCTATTTGGTTATCCATGTTAGACAGCTACCATCATAATATAATTTATGATTAGGAAATGCAAGACCGCCTCTTTCTTTTTAATCTTGCAAAATTCTAAATCTTTCTGTTGTTCCCCTCCCCCCCCCCCCCCCCCCCCAATATAAATTGTTGAGACTGGAAAAAGTTCAGAGAAGAGCAACTAAGATGAACAAAGGCCTGGAAACTAAAACATATGAAGAACAGCTGTAGGATTTGGGTTTGGCTAGTCTAAAGAAAAGAAGAATTAGCGGTGACATGGTAGCAGTATTACAGTACTGCCACAAAGAAGAAGGAGTCAACTTATTCTCCAAAGCCCCAGAGGGCAGGACAAGAAACAATGGTTGGAAACTAATCAGAGAGAGAAGCACCTTGGAATTAAAGAGAAACTTCCTAACAGTGAGGACAATTAACCAACGGAACAGCTTGCCTCCAGAAATCATGGGTGCTCCACCACTGGATGTGTTAAATTTATATTTTACCGACAAAGAAATAAATATTTTTAAAATATTAATTTA
Organism: Pantherophis guttatus; assembly: GCF_059756535.1. Taxonomy (NCBI): domain Eukaryota; kingdom Metazoa; phylum Chordata; class Lepidosauria; order Squamata; family Colubridae; genus Pantherophis; species Pantherophis guttatus. The sequence continues at coordinate 122,470,684 of NC_142064.1, read as the reverse complement.
ACACAAAAATAGTTTCTCGCGAAAGCGATTGCCTGCGGAGGCTCCTGGATTGGGGCTGAAAGGCGGAAGTGGAAGCAGTATGCTCCGTCCCATATTTGGCTAGACTAGGCTGCCCTGATAGATAGATCTCACCAGAAAAAACACTCCATCACTGGATGTTTTTAAGAAGAGTCTACACAGTCACTTATCTGAAATAGGATAGGTTCTGCTTGAGCAGGGGGCTGGACTAGAAGACCTCAAAGGTCCCTTCCAGCTCATTCATTCTATTCTAAATCTATTTTACTGTTCTTGCCTACACTTTTGATTATATGCCTGTAGGATTGTGTTATGGAAAAGAGCTGGTTTGAGAAGGTATTGTTCCATCTCTAACTCAGTCTTGTCTACACTAACTGGTAGTAGCTTGCCGGGATTTTAATCAGTGGTTTTCTTAAAACCAGAGCAGAAGTTCCCAGGATTTGAATCTTAAGATTTTACACTTGCAAAGCATCAGCCATGCAACTGAACTTCAGCCTTTCACACTGCACTTCATGGAACCTCACACAGTAATAAGCATTATATATGTCCTGCCTTAAGGGATTTAAATACAGGTTAGATATTAAGGTCATTAAATGGCAAGAAAAGTTAGGAAAATCTTATTAAAACTGAATCATTGCTTCCTTCCCAATTGTTAAGCCATAGTTGATCACTTAACCTCTGTTTTGTGACATGTATCTGTACAGTGAAATTATTAATCAAAGGTGACAGTAGTGAGATGCTGTGTAGTATCTTGTATCTTTATAGAATTGAAGCATTCTTTAGTTACATTGGGAATTAGCTTGCACAACCTGCAAACCCAGTTCTAATTGTACCTACCAGCTTGGCATTAAGTCTGGCCTTGGAGATGTATTTATGTTCTTACGATTATGGTTTAATACTAGGCAACTGATGTCTGCCCTGAAGAAGGTTGTGATGGCTAATTTTTTCTAAGTAGCATGATGTCTACTTTTTGCTAGGACAGCAGCAGACTGTATCAGGAATATTAGAATCGCAATCCACTTCAGTTCACAATAAGTGAATAGTTAAGAAGCCCCTGCTGTAGAGAAATTAGATTTTTCCAGACTGGCAATACCGTTGTCATAAATCTCCTGCCAGGTTCATTTTAGCAGTCGTTCTCTCTGAAAATCTCAAAATTGACATTACCCAGAAGCCAGAACAGACTTATACCTTTCATGCTGGATGGAAATGTAAGGAAACGTCTAAGTATCTTGGGAGCAATTTTGAACTTGGCTCCATAATTAGCCCTCAGTACTGGGTGGGCTGGAAGAAGTGGGGGGTTACCAGAGTCAATGCATGATACATCGACTGTCGTACCTTTAGTAAGGAGTTGGTTTTGTAGCTTTAGGCAATGTTTTATACAGGTTCCATGTATGTCAGTACTGATGCTGCAAGGAAAAGGCAGCAACTGTGGAGCCCTGGGGGTAGGCATTTATTAGGCCCAGGGGAAATTAATTGTAATGCCTGCTGTATTTCTGAAGGCTCAGGAGAGAAAGGAGAGAATCAATTTCTGCCTGAGAAATTTTCCACCAAGGAGAATGTGGCTCATAAAATACTAAAATTTCGCCTCCCCTTCAATCGGTGAGTTGGGCTTTATGGTGAAGAACCTATAAACTATAAACTACCAAACTATATTCTGCAAGAGTGATCCCTATATGTTATGTTATATTAAGTGCTGCCATTTAACTCAATTGTGAGCAGGTCACAAATATCACCAAGCAAAATAAATAAATCCTCAAAAAATGAATAAACTCACCTATAAAATATACAATATCAAAATTATATTTAAAAATATAGAAAAATATGCCTCCTCAACATTAAATTTTTCAAACATAGCCTGTCCTCCTCCTGTACATGATGGAATAACCAAGTCTTAACTGCTATCCTGAATCCCAGAAGGGAAAGAATAGGCCAAATCTCCATGGGGTAGGAATTCCAGAATATAAGAACAGTAATTGACCGTATTCAACTTGATCAGATGGACAGATGAATATGGGAGAAGATGGTCCTCAGATAGCCCAGTCCTACAACCAGAGCTTTAAAAGAGACAACCAGTACTTTGTCACCCAGAAGCAACTGACACCACGCAGCTCCCAAAAGAGTAGATTTGTCCTGTCCAGGCTGCCATGTTTTGTACCAGATGCAGTTTCTGAATGCTTTCCAAGGACAACTCCATGTAATATGGATTACAATCATCCAAGCAGGAGGTGACTAAGGCATGAGTGACTATGAGCATGGCCTCCTGATCTAGGAAAGGTCACAATTGGCACATAACACTGTACAGAAATCCTGAGCATAGTTGCCACTTTCTGATTAAGCAGAAGCTATGAGGCAGGAGGACCTCCAAATTGTGGACCATCTCTGATTGGAGGAACACAACTCAGTTAAAATTTAGTAATTCTGTAGAATTGTTTGGTTCACTAACCACTGACCCAAAGCCATTTTCCTGAGCGTTGCTCCCACTATCCATAGCTGGGTTACTTCCTCAGATCTTGACAACAACTGAGTGAGAGCTAAAGTCCAACTTCTGCAGCTTAGCCACGCCCACAATCCCATGAGCCCCCAGTCTTCACTCAGTTGCTGACAAAAACTGACGTGAATTTCTGAGCTAGTGATTTTCACTCTAGATATTCCTTTTTTTCTTCTTTAGGTTCGTTTAGGCTTTTTAGTTATTTTTGATTGTCGTTTCTTCGTGTGGAGACAGGAGATCGTTCCTGCAGCTGCGTGGGGTGCGCCTGGAGCTCTGGGCTGCCCGCGCTTCAGCGCTCGGCGCTTTTGGCACCGCTGGCCTCCGTTCCCTTCAGGGCAGATCCGGCTTCGATTGAAGAGCCCACGGAGGTTGCGCTAGGCTGAGGGCCGCCACGCCATCACCTTTGATCCTCCCCGATTTCGGCGGCTTCGGAGCAGCGTCACACCGACTGTGAGCGCTGCGCGCATTCCTCTTCCACCGAAGCGATCTGACAGTGACGGACAGGTGATATTTCCTAGGCACCGCGCGGAGACGTCGACCTCGCTGATTGGGCAGATTACGGCTTTTAGACAGATCTTCAGGCTGCCAATTTGAGTCCGCTGACTTGCACCCGCCATTTTGGATTTTGCGCTGTGAGCGCCCGCCAATTTGACAGACCTTTGGGCTGCCATTTTGTGCCTACCTTCTCAGCTGGTGCCATTTTGGCTTTCACATCACTAGCGGCCGACAATGGACGGACCTTCGGGCCGCCATTTGTGACTCAGTTCTCTTAGTGTCATGTTTTGGACTCGGACACACTGGCGGCCGCCATTTTGAGGGACATTCGGGCCTTTATTTGGGGATTCTCCTCTTTTGCACCGCCAGCTGTGTTGTGGTCTCCGACAATTTGAATACACCACAGCGGCTGCCATATTGTCCAGGCCTCGTTTCAATGCCTCGGCTTACAGCTGACGCAGGAGATTGATTACTTGCCGGTCTTCTATTGATCACAGTCACCTCATTCATGGCGGAATCTCCTCTCTCCTCCGAATTAGAGTCTGAGTCAAGTCCTCCATGTAAGCCTGCCAAACGCTCCAAAGAGACCTCAGGGAAGCGGTCTGGATTGTCTAGCCGCAAATCCCATAAGGGCAAGGCATCATCAGCCCAAGACAAAGACACGTTGAGGCGCCACAAGGCTCTGGAGCGACAGTGCTCCAAAGCACAGAGGGCAGCTGCGACAGCCCTAGGCCTGGACACTTGCCATTTACAGTCTGCTTCTATTGTACCAGGGGACGCCTGCCCTGGGGCTGCTGGGTCCGGACCACTTCATTTGGTTCCGCCTGCCCCTGACCCGGCTGGGTCTGGACATTCATTGCTTCATTCGAAAGGGGTGCCCCTTTCTATGCCTGATGTCTCAGCGGTCGGCTCCTCCGCCTTGCACTGCCGCTTGCTGGAAGCAACCTTCACCCCGACGGCTGCGGGTCTCCATGCCCCAGAGGTGTCATTGCCGGCTCCTCAACTGGATCTGCAGACAATGTTTTCTTCAGCCTTGTCATCCCTCCTAGCAGCGGGATTGCAGCAGGCTTCGCAGATCCCCTTTCAGGCACTGGCCGGACATGGGTCTCAAGAGCAGATGTCATCCCACCCGCAGGTTTTACACAGACATGCAGATTCATCTGAGGACTCGGAACAAGTGGAGGACTGCCCCGAGGACATTGAGTTCTCAGAGGACAAGGGTCTTTTGCCTGATACTCCGGCCTTCACTGGGTTGTTCCACCCTGCCTTATTCAAGTCTCTTCTTCATAAGGCTCGATTGATGACAAATCTGGGGGTACCTGATGAGGCTCTTCCAGGCACACAGGCTTCAGTGGGTCCTCACGAGGCCCTCTTCAAAGTTTCAAAACCAGACAAAGACTTCATCCCCTGCCCCCAGCTTTTCTCAGACGTGATCCAGACTCTCTGGGGCCAACCTGGCTCCTTGACTACACCTAGTAACTAGGATAAGAAACTCTGCCCCCGAATCAGAGGACCTGCTAGCTCTTCCTTCAATGGTTCAGCCAGTGGCAGCCCCGTCTTCCGCCTCTGTAATTTCCACGGATTCGTTGGATGGCCTCAAGGCTGAGGACAAGCGGGCGGAATTGGCCTTAAATAAAATTGTGGCAGCCACTGAATACTCAGCAGTTGCTTCACTGAATTCTGTCAAATTTGCCTCAAGGGCCCTTGCCTCCACAGTTATGTCTAGGAGGCTATTTTGGCTACGCAATTGGAAGGCCGTTCTTAAGGCAAAATGGAAGCTGGCTGCGGCACCATACAAAGCACCTAACTTATTTGGTGCGGCTTTAGAAACAGTCCTTATTGAGGACAAGGATAAGAGAAAGGTGCTCCCATCTGCCCAGATCGCCGATATGCCCCATATTCACACCAGCAGCCCTTTCGGCCCAGCTCAGGACCCAGCGGGTCCTCATCTCAGTGTTCCCAGTTTCAAGGCGGCGAACGTTATAATGACAGACAACAGTTCCGTGACCGCGGCATGAGCTAACAGTCCTCCAAACGGCCGTTTCGGGGCTCCGGATACAAGCTGTTCCGGAGGGGCAAATGACTCCCGGGCTTCGGGTCCCATCGGCGGGAGGCTCCATTTCTTCCACCAACAGTGGCCTGGTCAACCTTGGACTCGTGGCTGCGGCGCATTACCTCGCTAGGACTCTCCATCGAGTTCACCGACTGTTCTCCCAGTAGCTTTCTGCGTTGCCCGGTCCGGCCTCTCCGGAACTCAATCTCCTTATGACAACGGAGATTTTCCACCTTTTAAGCATCAGGGCCATAGAACCGGTGCCACTGGACCAGCACCGGGCTGGCTTTTACTTGGTCCTCTTCCTCATGCCCAAGACTTCGGGGGGCTGGAGGGGTATACTAAATTTGAAACATCTGAATCTGTCGATTCGTTACCGCAGATTCAAAATGCACTCCTTCCGGTCGATACTGGCAGGTGTGAGACAAGGGGACGTTCTTCAGTCGGTCGACTTGCAAGAAGCCTACTTGCACGTCCCTATCCATCACGACCACTGGAAGTAACTGAGGTTCGAATACGCAGGCTAGCACTTCCAGTATTGTGTGATGCCCTTCAGACTCTCATTGGTGCCTCGCACCTTTACCAAGCTGGTGGCAGTGGTGGCGGCAACTCTCAGGCCCCTGCCTGTTCGGGTTCTATGTTATCTCAATGACATCTTGGTTCTTTCATCATCTTCAAGCCAAGCGGTCAAGGACTTGGACCTTCCAAGATCCCGGCTTCACGATCAACTTCGAGAAAAGCCACCTGGTCCCGTGCACCCGCCTCCTTCATTTGGGGACAGTGATAGACTCGGTCAGGGGCCAGGTGTTTTTATCTCCGGACAGAGTGCAGAGCATTCTCGAGCTGATTCAACAGGTCCTTGCACTGGAGAAGGTTCCCTTATTGCATCTATCATGTCTGCTCAGGAAAATGGTGTCTTGCCTCAACATCATTCTGTGGGCACGCAGACACTCCCGATCCCTAAGTGGTTCCTGCTCCCTTTCCAACGTGCGGGCAGATCCAACACGAGACACAAGGTATACTTGCCTCCTCAGGTCCACCTTTCCCTCAGTTGGTGGACGTCTCCGCTGCTTCTCAAGGGTTGCGACTTCCTGGAGCCGGATAGACTGGTCCTCACCTCTGACACCAGCCTTCGCGGATGGGGGGCGTATCTTCTCAAACTGGTGGCGCAGGGCCAGTGGTTGGAGGTCGAACATCACAACAGTATAAACCTTCTGGAGCTGCGGGCAACCAGATTGGCTCTTCTACATTTTCGTACGGCAGTGGAGGGTCATCACATCCTAATCCTCATGGACAATATCTCTGCCAAAGCGCACGTGAACCGAGAGGGGGGCACGAGGTTTTGAGTCTTGATGTTCGAAACGGAAGCGCTGTTCAGTTGGGCGGAGCGGCACCTTCTCTCGATAAGAGCGGATCACATCTTGGGGACAGCCAATGTCCAGGCCGACTGGTTCAGCCGGGAACAGATAGACCCAGTGGAGTGGCAACTCCATCCACTTCTTTTTCAGGAACTCATCTCTCGTTTTGGGACTCCTGTAATCGACTTATTCGCGACCCAGGCCAATGCCCAGCTGCCGCATTACCCAACTCCGTTGGCAGAGGATCACGATGCTCTTCGATGCTGTTGGCCCAGCGGTCTCCTGTACGCATTCCCGCCAATACTGCTCCTGCCCCGTCTCATTCGGAAGTTGCTGTCCGAAAAAGCCAACCTACTTCTGTAGCTCCCACTGGCCGCAACGGCCGTGGTATGCCACTCTCGTGGCACTCTCCGTAGACCACCCGTGGGTGATTCCATCTCACCAGATATCTCTGTGCCAGGAGGCCGTCTGTCATCCAGAGCCTCAGTGGCTCCAGTTGGCCGTCTGGCATTTGAGTGGGTCATCCTAAAAAAGGACAACTTGTCCGATAAGTCATCGGTACCATCCAAGCGGCTAGACGCCCTTCTACTTCTCATATCTAAGAAGCCTCATGGAGAGCGTTCTACCTCTGGTGTTCCGGTCAACATGTAGGCCTCACTTCTGTGACGGTTCAAGACATCCTAGAATTCCTCCAGGCGGGACTCAACAAAGGTCTGGCCCCTTCTACATTGCGATGTCAGGCAGCAGCTTTGTCCACCGTGATTACGTGTGCACCCTACCATTCTCTTTCGCACCATCCGCGCATCCATAGTTTCCTGCAGGGCGCCATGAATTTGCACCCACCCACAGTACACCATTACCCGACGTAGGATCTTCCCCTGGTCTTGTGGGCTCTAACGTCTCCCCCCTTTGAACCAATGGGGTCGGTTGCGCTCAAATACTTGTCTTTCAAGGTGGCCTTCCTCCTGGCTATCACCTCCACCAGGAGGATGTCGGAGCTTGCTGCTCTATCTGTTAGGAAGGATCTTTGCATCTTTAGGGATAGCATGGTGATCTTGCAACTGGACCCTTCCTTTACACCCAAGGTGAACTCCTGGTTTCACCGGGCCCATGAGCTCATCCTGCCGGACTTTTGCCCATCACCTCGGGACCACCGGGAGAAACGGTGGCACACTTGATGTACGTCGAGCCCTCCGTCACTACATTCGTCAAACCGCTTGTTTTCGCAGGACTGAGGCACTTCTTGTTTCCTTCAACCTGGCCTCGATGGGCCTGAAGGTCTCGGCTTCCACGGTTGGCTGATGGATCAAAGCCTCTATTGCCTTGGCGTACGATTTGAGCTCCAGACCACTGCCTGTCAAGATTCTGCCGCACTCCACTCGTAGTGCGGCCACTACGGCGGCCTGGGCAACACAAGCATCGGTGGCGGACATTTGCAGGGTGGCAACCTGGTCGTCGTTTTCGCCTTTCATTCGCCACTACAAAATCGACTCTTATGCTTCAGCGGAGGCCTCGTTTGGTTGTCGAGTTCTATAGAGTGTTCATACGGACACGGACGCTGGGGGCAGTCAGCCTCCCTCCCTAGGGGTTTGAGCTTTGGTATATCCCAGCTATGGATAGTGGGAACAGCGCTCAGGAAAACGGACATTGGCTTACCTGAACGTCCCTTTTCTGGGTGCTGCGACCACTATCCATCCCCTCCCTTTTGTTGGTCATGGCTTCCTGCCCTGATTCTTTTTTGTTTTCATTGTAGATGGGTGTGTTGCAGTTTGGAACGTTGCTGTTGAGTTTACCTTTTGGGTTTCAGTCTTGCTGCACCTTTGTGACAGACTGGGGGCTCATGGGATTGTGGGCGTGGCTAAGCTGCAGAAGTTGGACTTTAGCTCTCACTCAGTTGTTGTCAAGATCTGAGGAAGTAACCCAGCTATGGATAGTGGTCGCAGCACCCAGAAAAGGGACATTCAGGTAAGCCAACATCCGTTCTGTCTTAGAGAGATATGTTCTGAGTCTATTTCTCCCCATCCAACCCCAACAGCTTCTAGGTGCAAGATTAGCATTTCTGTTGTATTACCTGTTCAACTCAGGCCCAAGATGTATAACTAGATACTTGTAGAAGGCAGAGGGAATGACCTTGAGGAACTGGAGGAAGAACTCCTGCCCAAACAGTGGTCACATTAAAAAAAAAAAAGGGCACAGTCCAAGACAGAACAGTAATGTACACGAATACCTCAGCCAAGCCCCTTCCTACTTTGCATGATGATGGAGAGGGAGCTGCATTTAGACTTGCAAGGTTCTGCTATTAAAACTTTACAGTGAAAACAGTATTGTCTATATTACTTTGGTTTCCTAATCTAATCTTTTTAGAAAGGCTGACAGTATAATCAGCATCTATTGCTATCAGGCCATTTTACAATATGTGACTTCCCCTAGCAGTTTTACGCAGATATTAAAAAATGTGGAGAGAACAGAAAGGTCTGAGGGATTCCACAATAGTAGTCATCCATAATCAGATCTCTCCTACCCTCCTATCACTGATTGAAGTCATCCCTTTAGAAAGGACAACCACGACAAAATAATGCCTCCACTCCAGTTCATTTAGGCAGCCCGAAAGGCTACTGTGGTCAATGGAGTGGAAAGCCACTAAGACATCAAGAAAGATCAAGAGACGTGAAACTTGACTGCCCAATGTCCAAATAATCCATTTTGTTTAGGGTCCTCTGGAATTGTAGGGCCATCATTTTCTCTACAATGTTCTCTGTAAAGGCAAGGTTGGAGACAAGTCCAGAGATGGGCGGCAATAGAAATCAATCAATCAATAGTTGTGAGTCAAACAAAGGCTTCTTCAGTGGGGCCCTACTACAAGCCCCTAAAGAGGTCACGGGAGCAATCCTTCACTCGAAGTGCTTAGAATGCAGTATGGCAGGCTACTTCTGTTGACTGCTGGCTAACTGCAATTTGGCAGTTCAAATCTCACCAGGCTCAAAGTTGACTCAGCCTTCCATCCTTTGGAGGTTGGTAAAATGAGGACCCAGATTGTTGGGAGAAATATGCTGACTCTGTAAACAGCTTAGAGAGGGCCGTAAGGCATTATGAAGCAGTATATAAGTGCTACTTCTATTGCTATTATCACTTGAATCCAATCTCCTATCACCTCATAACCAATCACGGTATCCAACTGAAAGACGGCAAAGTTGATACTGCAATGTACCCTGTACACTTTCTATAAATATTTTTAAATGTTAATTCAATGTAAATTGAATCCAAATGTGGTTGTCTTGGCCCCACCAATTTTTTTATTATTTTTAATTTTTTGGGGAATGCAGCCCCCTGTTTCCCATTCAGAGTCTATGACCTAAAAATGGTTGTATAACACCTCTTTGAGAGGGATGCAAAGGAGGATAGGTCTGATTGAAGGGAGGGCAAATGTGGGTAGGAAAGACTAAAGTTCAGAAGATGACAGCCAGTTTTCTGTCAGAGCTGGGTAGCTGCTGTCAAACTCTTCCACTTCTCCTCTGGCCCAGTAACCTCCTTCAAATTAAAAAGGTTAGCACTGCATTTCTGTAGGGAAAGTACTCTTGATTGCTTCCTTGAAACCAGGGGACTCACTTCTTCCCGCTTGAGCATGAGTTATTATCCAGGAAGGTTAAATTTCTGCATAAGTGTTTTTTTTTTTCCCTCCACCAATGATAAGAAGCTTAAGCAAAAGCTAACAAAACCATAACAGTATGATCAAACAGCAGAACGTAAACTAATAGCACAAGAGCAACAATAAAATTAATAAAATAAATCAAGAAGGACTTAAATTACAAGCAATATAACTTGAGGTTGTATAGAGGAGGACCCAGAGCAAAATAAAACAGAATATTTTTCAACCAGGTAATAAAACGCCAATGGGAGGATAAGTAAGCTTATTGGGAAAGGGAATTTCCCAGTCAGTTATCATTGCAGATGCACTGTACTGTACTGTACATGTAGTAGCTGTACTGCCAAAAGTGCTATGATAGGGATTTTCCCTCAAAGACCTACTGTAAGCAAGCAAGAAAGATCACGCTGAAGAAGGCCATGCTTTAAGTAGCATTGAGTCTAGTGGTCTAGTGGCTGGCACAAAGCCAGTTGGGGGACACTCAGTCTCAGCCCTAGGAAGGAGGCAAGGGCAAACCACTTCCAAAATCTTGCCCAAAAAATCTGTAGGGATTAGTCCAGGGAATCAACACTGACTCAAAGATACAAAAAAAAAAAAGTTTTTAAAATTGCTTGATATTAATAATATCTATGCATGGATATCAATATCTATGCATGGACAAATTGTGTGCGCCAGTAACACTTTGAGACATTCTCCATGAAGTACAGTTTCTAAACACTTTACAAAGTCAAGCCCTATAAAGCTAGAGCTATTACCATGCAAAAATGTGGGTTACCTTAGTCTGTTGTTAAAACGGTAAAGCGTTTACCGTTACCATAAGTTTGTATGTTTACAAGCTGTAATTTTTAAACAGATTGGAAAACAAGATTATTATTCTGCAGAACCCAGTTATAAAATATATTGATAAAAGTATGTGACTTAGATGTATGACAATGAGTTGATCTGCTGATTAAGCCGTTGTAAGGATAACTTTTTAAAATCTGTGTCTTTACTTTATAAGCCTTTAACATATCTACCCTGAATTCAGCTAAAGAAGCATAGATAAACTTTGCAACTAAATAGCCATTGCAGTGTTCGTTTCAATAACCTGGGAATTTTTCATGCTACCAGTCAAAATATAAAACAGAAGCTGCTTCCCAAGGCCATCAAGGAACTAAAATAAATCAAAAGTATGCCACATTAGTAAGGCTTTCAATCAATTTAAAATAGAAATAATTGATTGACTGGGAATTTTTTAGACTAGTAGTTGTGAACATATAATTATGGATATTTATAGAGGCAGCCAAAATGTTCTAGACACTCAACAAAAAGTGAAACATAGCAGAGCCCCTTTCCTCATGCCAAAAAAAGGGGGAAAAGAGCAAGGAGGAAAACTGGCAAGCTCAGGTAGTAGTTTTTAAAATTATGAAAAGTTATTATCTCATTATTCTTAGAATGATAGTTAAGGAAGGTTTGGAGAATGGAGGAGTAAATGGCAGGTTGTCCTGGCCAAAGCAAAGGGATAGCCTTAGTGCCACTCATCTCTCTCAAAGATAGATTAGGACCGTGATGGCGAACCTATGGCACACATGCCAGAAGTGGCATTCAGAGCCATCTATCCAGGCATGCGAGCCATCGCACGTTGCTATTCCGGGTTCTGGGGTGCACCAGCCATCTGAAACCAAAAGAGCAGCCATTTTGGCACTCAGTGCCAAAAAGGTTCGCCAAGACTGGGTTAGTGTGTTTGGACTTAATTGGACCCTGTAGTGATTTCATTGCATTGCGTAAAACATAAAATTAGAATCTACTCTTCATTGTTAATTATATGCTCTGTTTCAGATTTGTCCAGAACCAGTACTGAACCAGTCTAATTTAGAAAGATTCAAAAGGTGTTTCAATTAAACAAAGGGTTTGCTTCTTTGAATTATAGTCTTCTGATAATGTATGGGTAATTCAAAGGACATATAGGCATGCGGTCACTGGTTTCACATAACCACAACATAGCTTGGTTTGATTTACCCTGTTATAAAAATCCTGCAGTGGTGCTTTGTAAATTGTAGCAGGTAGCTTAGCAATGATGCAAGATCTCAACCTATTGTGGATTATTCAACTAATTAATTAAACATCATAGCTTTAAGGCAATGTGTGAAGCAGATCAGGGTGACTTTGAAAATGGATATATTTTTCCCCAAGGAAAAGAAATGTGAGGAAAAGCCCACTGTTGGAATGGAGACAGGGATAAAGATTTTTAAGTGATCACTCTAACTTCTATCTGAGGAGCCATCTTTCCCCAATGACACAAATCTGCCTCACTGAACTCGTCTGCTAAGCAATTGAAGCAGGCGGGATCAAGGAGAAGAGTCTTTTCTGCTGTGGCTCCATCCCTGTGGAACACTATACCACTGGTGGTGGTGACTGCCCCCTCCCTTTTGGCCTTCCTGAAAGGTATCAAAACGTGGCTTTGCTAGCTGGCCTGGAGCCTCATGGGAGGCGCTCACCACTGAAGATGGCTGATGGGGTAAGAAGAAAGACCTCATCCCTACCCCATCTGTCTCTTAGTTCCAATTTTAGTACAGTTTTTAATAATATTTTAATCTGTGTATTTCTAATGTTTTCATATTTTAATTATTTTTTGCTTGTTTTATAACTTGTAAGCCCGCTCAGACTCACCTTATAGGGGAGATGGGCAACATAAAAATGTAATAAATAAAATAGATAACTATTAATTACAGTCTATTGTTTTAGCAGATCTTCCCATATGCAGTGCTCTGTGGAAGTAAAATAATTCATTGTACTTCCAATATTCAGTATTCTTTGTTAGTTGTGTCTGTCATGTATAGTAATGTTACTATTTTTTTTTTTGATTCAGTAGGATGGTAGTATTTGGTGCTTAGACATTGGTTACAAATAGAAAAACAAATTATATTTGTTTCTTGGTTATGATCTGAATGATTATAATCTGTGGCATGAAGGTTTTGTCTGAATTTTGGTTTCAGACTTTTGAGTTGAATTGGGCAGCTTCTGAATAGGTCAGAGGCACATCAGGTTATTTTCTGAATTGCTATATCAGAATCTAAGTGAAAGTTTATGGTCAGTTGGTATACATTATCAAGTGAAGTCCTATGTCAGCTCCGTTAGGCAGACTGGAGCAGAAAATCCTCTGAAAGGCTAAAACTACTGTGTTTCCCCGAAAATAAGACCCTGTCTTATATTTTTTGAACCCCAAAATAAGCGCTTGGCCTTATTTTTGGGGAGGGTCTTGTTATTTTGGGGTGCATGAAGCAAGATGGGGCTCCTCTTGCCATCTTACCTGATTTCCAGCTCTGCGTTTAAATATTTTCAGGGAGGGCTTATTTTTGGGGGGAGGCTTATTTTAGCGCATGCGCTCAAAAGCCCAATTGGGTTTATTATCGGGGGATGTCTTATTTTCGGGGAAACAGGGTACATTTTAGCTATAATATCAGAGTCTTGCAAATCTGATTGTACTGTACTTCCTCCCGTCACTTGTTATACTCCAGTGAATTAGGGAAGCATCTATCTGAGCCATTTCTAGATGTTATTTCATTCTTAAAAAATGAAAAAAATCATTCTTAAAAAAAATAAAAAATGAGAGAGAGAGAGAGAGAGAGAGAGAGAGAGAGAGAGAATGATAAGGCTGAACATGACAATTCTGGATAGCTTATAAAAAATAATATAAAATAATATAAAAAACATAAAACAAAGGAGAAAAACACATGGTGTCCTGAAGAACAAAACCATCCAGCTCAACATTTTTCACAATTCTCAATCTCAGTATTAAAATTGCCCCATTTTACTTAACGAGAGTGGGGTTATTAATATAGGTCTAAACTTGCAGCTTTTGCTTTTCACTAGTTGATGAATACTAATTCAGTTTTTGCTGGTGATATATGAAAGAAGGTATATTTATGACTTTACTGTGCCACCTGTTCTTTTGGTGAATCACTTCAAGATTGCCTTAAGTTTGAGCATTCATAAAAATACAATTACACCTGAGAACGTGAAGAATGGGGAGAATAGGATAGTATCCTTTATGGTGCTGCAGCATGGGTACAACGGCTTTGAGGTCTCCTAGAAGAAATCTATAGACTCCCTAGCTTGGAATGCCAGACTGATTGCCTAAGAAAGAACAGATCATAGTCTTGTTCTGCAGCAGAAAGCCAAATCCCAGGCCGTCTCTTCCTCCTGCCTTCTCCAATGGCTGGAATTGGCTTTCTTTAAAGAAAAGGACATGCTTGCTTCCACCTCCCTCTTCTCTATTTTGGTAGCGTCATACTTCAGATTGCCTTTCAGAGAGAGGAAAACTAGTCCCAGGAGACTCTTCCATCTCCATTAAATAAATTAATTGGTGAATAAAGAATGGGAGCTCTGGGGAAGTACAGGTTTAAAAATACAAATAGGTGTATTTGTACTTTTTAAATTAAGGCATATTTCATGAGCAGAAAAAGAGAGCAAGGTTATCTGCCCTTTGTTACCAAAGGGAAAAAAGAAAGAATAGACTGATTCTACTCTGAGAAAATTGAAACTACATATTTAAATTCTGCTGAATAGGAGAACCAAAGGAGTCAGGATACACCAGGTTTGGCTGATTCAAGTTACAATAGGATGCTATTGCTGGGTGTTTTAACCTTCTTGAGAATAATGTATGTCACAATAAAGAGCTAAATGGGAACCGTTCCTCCTGTTCAAACCTCTGTCTTGCAGGGTAAAAGGGGCTCATGCTTACTTTGCAAATTTAATAATAGCCTGGCTTTGCGGGGCCACAGTAGGAAACATTGATTGAGCCCACAGAAGCATCACTAACTTGACTGTTGCTGCATGCAAGTGCAATTATTGTCCAGTAACATGATGATTTGTAGACAGGCATGCGAATGAGCAGTGAGGTATGTGCAATTTTGCGTGCCACTTTTGAATTCTAAGAAGCCACGTTTTCCTTGCTTTTATGCGACTTACTGCCTTTTAGAAAGGTCATTGAAAACTTGTCTTCTGGCACTTTGAGTGTTTAGGGAGTGATCAGGAATGACAACTACTTTCTCCCTTGAGATCCACTCCTCAGCCATATTCTTCTACGCCTTGCCTGTTTTTCACATCTTTTAATTCTGTTACACTGCTCCACCCATATCTGTTCATAGCGCTAAATATGCACGATGCTTTTATATGGCGTTTCGTTGCAAGTCTGTTTGCATAATTTGAGTTTTTCCTATTGTGGAAATATTTGCCGATGATACAGCTTTATTCTTGAAATACCCTCGTCCTCCTCTTTCTATTGACTGTTACACTCTAAATAAAAATATGAGGTATGGCGGTTTTAAAATTTGGCCACTGATGTCGCAAAATGCATCCATTTCCAAGCTACTGACTGAATAATTGCTATTCAAAGATTGCCTGAAGAGGTGAAGGTCATGGAAGTATACAAGAGATGTCTGTCTGCTTCACAGAGGCCCATGTACAAGTGTGTGTCATTTCCAACAGAGTATTTGACAACAACCACAATACATGATTAGGTCTGGCAACCCGAAATGTTAATGGAAGGGAAACAGGCATGAAGTGCAAGAGGTCACTGCTCAGTCTGTATTAACATGGCAACTCTGACTTGTCACTCCAAATTACCTCTCTCCCACCCCATAAATAAATAAACCTCTTCTGATGTCTGGTATCAGAAGAGATTGCCTGAAAAAAGGAAAAATTACATGTGATGTCCCAGGAATTAAGAGGAAGAGGAATTAGGATTGTCTACTTCGAGATGTTTAGTAAAGCAGCTGCTTCAATACAATAGTTTCAATACAATAGTTACAATTGTATTAAAGATTTTTGTATTATTGAAACGTCAGTATTTTTCTGAGATACGTGAGAATTTAAAATATACTAAACATATTTTACTGTAGGCAATATGTCCTTTTTTGGGGGGGGGGGTTCTTTTTCATTTCATATTAACAGATCTCAAGTCAAAATAATTTCAAAAAAAATCCGGGGTGGGGGCTTCAGTTGTTACACTAAGACCAAAAATTCCACTGAATTATTCCAGGATGGACAGTATGTAGGGTAGATGAGCATAGTGAATGTTTTCTCTTTCTTTGGGTCCGATTGATACATATCACTAAGCCATAATGTGATTTGGCTTTTTGGCATAGCACGATGTAGGAAACTGTTTTGTGCAATAAGCTATAGTTAAATAACCCTAATAACATGCACAAATGCAATACTGTATTTTGTAGATGGATGGAGAAATAGGTTTTGCTCTGTCTTTTGCTCTGAACCTTAGATTGAAGTTTGTTACACACTGGGAGCTTAGGCTACTGGCAGCTATTCCTTGGAGAAGGGCCAACAAAAAAATGAGTATGAATTGGAAGAAATCTCCAGCATTATTGAACAATGCAGTTGGGATTCATTTGGCAGACTAATTACTTTGTATTAAATGCAGTGAATAATTACTTTGGTTTTTCTTTTTTATTATTTAGTGCCTGATTTCCTCCATTTTTAATATGATTAAAACGATCTTTCAATTCTGCCAAAGCTGCATTAAGAATCATTCACAAGGCTGTTGGCTATGTCTGTTAATCTCGCCCATCTGCCTTATCCTATCTAAAGACACTTGCAATATGGCCAGACAAGGAGAGATGCAGTCAGAGGATGTGAGAGAGCTATTAGGAGCTGAATAGTAGCCTTAGGGGGAAAAAACATACTTGACCAGGCACTGTTGTAAAATCATGCTGACTACTCATTAGAAGCCTTGTTATACTCTAAAATACCACTGTATATTTCCCAGCATTCCCTTGCAGCCATGAGTTTAGCACCATGCTGTTTCTTTACTAAAACTACTGGAGCCTGAATTTCTAGAGCTGAAGGGCATGTTATTTATAAAAGGAAGTTGTGAATATTGGGCGGCTTCAGCCTTTGAATACCTCCACATTAACAGTCAAGCTCCAGAAAAAGTCAGAATCTTATTAATACATTCGCACGTATCATCCAAAAAGGAATGAATAGGATTTGAGTAAAACGGGTTTGAGACACTTCTAAGGCTGGGGCTTGTTACCACTTTGTAAGAATGCTGCATCCCTTTTCTTTCTACTACAGTAGTGTAGATATTTCGTCCTGGAGGATTGCTTCCAAGAACAACATATCTTTGAAAATATCTCAGTGGAAGCATTGAGCTGCTTGCCCTGCTTGGATTTGCCAAACATGGTGTTTTGTGTTGGGTGGAGGAACATGCTTGCTCCGAGCAGGATTTAGGTGGGAAGGTCAGGTATCACAGCAAGGCTTGCCAATAAAGAAATAATAAGATTTTACTGACAGCTTGTCATGTCAGACACCTCCACTTATGAATCTGCCAAGTTGATGCATGACACAAAGCTGGGCTCGCGAGGAGGGGAGCAAAATTCTGTAATTTTACTCACCCCCGAAAATCTCAATTTCTGTGACACCAGAATTGATGCGGAGGAAATCCTAATGATTTGAGATAGATGATGCTTATGTCTCTGGAGGTGGCATCCCAGGATAAGGATGGTATTAAAGAGCATTGGAAGCCTGGTGATACCAAGGAGTCTTTTAAAATTTAGCTACTTTTTCCACACAAACACAAGTTAATGTCTGAATGTGGGTGTCCTAACAAATATGTAATGTTGATTTCCTTTAAAGAAGGCTCAAGCTGTTGCCAGGGGGAGGTGTGAAGCTAACTCTTTCTTATTCACAATTGGAGGGGGAAGAGCGGCACACAAAATGTTGCTATGTCATCATTATGGAATTAAGACAGTTATGGACTGTTTACATTTTTACAGTTTTAGAAAATGAATATTGAACCAACCTTTATAATTAATCCACCTATTTTTTTTAAATGCACCTATTAAAAGCTGAAGCCTAGTCAAACCATAGTTTAGGACTTTGTTTTAGTTCTTGGGTTTGTATTTTGCCCTTCGCACAAAGATTATGGCAAATGTGTGTTATTTTGCTGATTGCTTGTAGCAACCCTGTATGAACAGTTACCATGTTTTTTTACACTATAAGATGCACTTCCCCCCCCCCCCCCAAAAAAAGTAGGTGGAAATGATTGTGCATCTTATAGAGTGAATATTGCAGTGGGGGGAGAGGGGTTGGTGTGGTGGCCACATTCGCCACCGCCACCTGTTACCGCTGCTGCCGTTTGCCACCACCGGGGAACACTGGAGCCTTTGCTGTTGAGCAGCTAATTGGCAGTTGGATTGGCCTCCCAGAATACTGCCGATCAGCTGTTCTAGGCAGTGGGGATTGCCGCCGCCAATCGCCACAACTGAATGCTGACAGCAGCATTGGCGGCGATAGGTGGCGGCAATCCCCACCGCCTAGAATAACTGATCGGTGGTATTACAGGAGGCCGATCCAACCGCCAATCAGTGTTTGGCAGCAAAGGCTCTAGCATTCCCCGCTGGCGGCAACAGCTCAGCTCAATTCACCAGTGGTGGGCACAACGGAGCGGAGCCCTGACGAACCACATGCTGCTACTGCGATAATGTGCTGAAGCTGACCAGGCTGTTTGTTGCAAGGACAGATGAATACTGGATGGATGCTGGGAGGCAGAGGCAGATTTTTTTTTTCTTGTTTTCCTCCTCTAAAGCTAATGTGCATCTTATGATCCAGTGCATCTTATAGTGTGAAAAATACGGTAAATTGTGAGAATTATTTCCCCTAGAATAATTGTGCATTCTTGGGTAGTCTGTGCCAGGTCTACACATTTTCAGCTTTACCATGTCAGGAACAGCATGCCAAGCCTGTCCTATCCTTCTTTGCAAACCTAGGAAAGCAGTTGTAGCAATTTAATGAATCCTTATCTTCCTTATATACTTGATGACCGGCCTTCTGCCTTGCTCAGCACATCACTGTGGGAGTCTGGCTTAAGAGATGATGGGGGATTTGGAAGTAAATGGTCTCTGTACTATTTTCAATAGCACTATCCAGATGGAATTTTGTCTCCGGTGGCCGAAAGCTGTATGTAATTGAGCAAGAAGGGCTCTGATCTTTAAAGAGCAGAGTTGTTGAAGCCTGTCTTGGGAGTCTGAAATGAGCAAATGGCAGAAGCCACCGCCAGGAAAAAAAAATTGTAGATCCCTCCTTCTCCCATCCTCTTACTTACCCTAGTCTTAACACCTGCTAATTTTCTGTGTGTTGTGTGCCTATATGCATGTGCGCATACACATTCATGCAATTGCCCCTCTTTGGAAAATCTCTTTGTTATTATTTAAGAGATGGTAAAGCTGCCCATGCTTTTTTAAATAAACCATTAGGACCTAAAATTGCTGCCTTGCCTGAGGGAAGGCTCCAAAGCAGCATGTATGAGGTTGGGATAAATAAAATGGAGAAAAAAAGCATTGGGTCAAGGTTGGGAGGATCTCATTGAAATAACCTTCTTATCCCCATTCAGTTTAGCCAAGTTGCTTTTGTTGGAAGAAATGTCCATTTGGGTTCAGTTCTAAGTGGGGAGAAACATGGAGGCTGCTTGGAAGGATGGTTTAATGGTGAAGCAGAACCACCAAGCATGTGTGGCTCTAGGTAGCTGACCACATGGAGTGGAGAGTGAGTGTTATACCATCTTTTGGGCTTTGAACTTGAGCTTCCTGTTCCTGAGGCAAGGGCATGTATTCTATTAGCTGTCAGATTCCCAGGGGGCTATGCAGGGGTCACAGCTGAGGTTGTCTGAATTAAGGTTGGTTGAACCTTGGGCTGATGTAATGAAAGGTGAGCTCTGCTGATAGATAATCCTATTAATGTCTGGAGGTCATGTTTTAATCCCATCACCCTGGACCTGAGGTCTTTTGTTTTGTAGATAGGCTGGCCCAGTCCTCAATGGGCACCAAAGATCTGCTGGGGGCAGGGAGCTAAGTTTCTGTCTCCCTTAAGATTTCTATTTCTCTTTTAGGGGAAATATTCTGCCTTTTTAATATTTCCTAAAATATTTCATTCTTCTAGAAAGGGTGAGTGCTAACTTTCTTCACTTTCATTTGCTCTCTATCTTTAAATCCAGCTAACTTTTATCACTTAATGATCCATATTCTTTTGTTGTCTCCTCCGTGTACCAAAAGGATATGGCCCAATAAGCAGTGTTTCTATAACTCTTCAATATGGAACTGTGGATTTCTGGATGTTCCAAATGGATAAGGCACTGACTCTTTCTGAGCATCTGCATTTTGCTTCTTCACCACTGAAGGAACAAGTTCACTGTAACCAGACTGGGTACTATGAGATTTGAGAGCATGCCTTCTGGGTATAACTCCTAGGTTTAAGTTCTTAAAGAATGAAATAATTCCTTTTGGCCGTGGCCTTGCCATGTATGTTGTGATGTTTGAGGGTAAGAGAAGAAAACAATAAGGTTTATGGTTCAGCTAAAAATATACGTATATGTGAAGCATTTGGGGGAGAAATTTAGTAATTGTGTCTTCCCAAAACATTGTCTTTGCATAGTTTCTTTCCGATAGGGTGGTAACATGTTTTGATGCAAAGCATTAGGATCATATCAGAAAAAAAGAAAACTTTAAAAAAGTACAGAACTTTGTATTATGTTAGATGTGGGGCATAACGAGCAGAAAGCAATCTTAAGCACTTTTGTATCATAAGATTATAGTGCCCTTCCTTCGGTTTATTGAAATGAAAATTGGGGTTGGGCAGAGGTTTCAGGGTTAGGGACTGCACTTTGACTAAGTGATCAGGAACAAGCAGTTCTAAGCAGTTTTTATAAAACTGCCATGTCAGGTTTCTCTCCCTTCCCCTCCCCAAATTCAATTGTCCCAGCTCGGCTACCAAAAGGAAGGAGGGGGAAATCTACTGCAGATAATAGCTCTGTGGATTCAAAGGGAGGACTGTACTTGGAGGCTTGCTGTGTGACTCAGCCGCAACCAGTTAAGTAGGCGAAGGAATAAGGAACCCTTGCTGTGTGTGTGTGTGGCATAGGGATGGGGGTGGAGAGAATGGGTGGTGGTACAGCCTAACTCCATAGTCCAGACTGGCTCTCTAACCAGCTAGTTATCTCATCCCCACCATGCATGGACAGAATTCCTGAGGGTTAGTTCAGCATGCCCGTGAACCTTGGCTTCTGTGCCTACCCATTGACTCCCCTGTGGTTCCAAGGAAGCAGGAAAAACCAGAATGCTTCCAAGTGAAGGCAGTCAGAGCTGCTGCAAGAGAATTTTATTCATTTGAAGGCTGCTGTTCTGCCCCTCCCAGCACCCAAACTCTGAGATTTGTCCTTCACAACCCTGGCGCCTAGAACTGGGCAAAAGGGGTATCCAAGCAACAGCTGAATGAGATTGCAGCTCTACAGTTTTTTTTTATTAGCCTTCTGAAATGCCTTTTATTTCCCCTTTTTGTGCATGTGATGGCAAGAAGAGAAAATAAAACCCCAAATGTCGACGCATAAATAGAAAATAGGCAGTAAACAAACTAGAGGTACAGGTGTTTGAGAAATGTGTTTGAGAAACGAGTGGACTTCCCACCTTAAAGGTGTCCTGGTTTCTGCAAGGCTGAATACTAGGAGGCATATGCCGTCTTTCAATTTACCATCAGAGAAATAGGCTGCTTCTAGTTCAAAGCCCTCGTCTCATGCTTTCTCGCTTTCAATCTCCTCTCGGTCATGTAGCTCTGACTAGCCCATTTGTTCTTGCAGTGAGTAGATTATATTATTGTGCTACATCCACCCAAATAATATATGCGAGATATTCTATAAATGAACGCATATATTTTATTTATTGCCTCATGTTACAGCACTGCACACTGGGAAAGGGTATTTGGATGAGTGAAGCAAATTTGAAATACTAATAACATTGCTTTGGCTCTGAAATCTTGCTTACGTTTTAATAATCTAGGCTGCATGCTAGAGTCTTTTTCTGTTTTTCAAACTGTAGCCTTTTGTGTCAGTAGCATAGACTTCCAAGGACTTGAGTATGCTTCCCTTCCCCTTCCCCTTCCCCTTCTGTTCCAGCTTAAACAATTCAAATTGTGCTAATCACTAGGAATGTTATTGTTATTGCCTACCTGCTCTCTGCTGGACCTGTTTTGCTTAGCACCTGCAATTTGAAGGGAAAGGAGTTTCTCTGAGCATTTGTTTCCACAGTGTCCCTGCAATTGGCTTCCTTATACCTGTGGTTGCTCTGTAGGTGTGTTTCTTAGAGCTTTTGCATCTGAAACCCCAGAAGTGGCTGCTGATTTCCACAGTTGACAAGCTGTGGTAGCTAGCATTGTTGGCTATCCTCACCTTTTTGAATAGGGCATTGTGTTGCCACATATTCAGTGTATGTGTATGTGTGTTTGTTTCTTTAGTGACCAGCCTGCCTCTGGGCAAAGATGTAAGCTCTTCTTCTTTTGCTGCCGAAGCAACAGCTGGGGGGGGAAACGGGACATACACATCTCCAAAAGCCTCCTCTGTGCTTCTGTTCAAGTTCACGATGGCAAGGCAGAACAGGTTCTTTTGTAGCAAAAAGGGCAAGTTGGACACCAACAGAGCCTGAGACTTAGAATGGCTGTGCACAATTCTAGGAAGATAAGGAGGACAAGAAGTTTGAAAGCAATTGTATCATAAACATCATGTGTATGAGTAACCTTTTTCTGGGACATTTTTATATAAGAGAATCTATCATAGGCGCACATGAACGCACCTGTCCAGTCCAGAAAATGCTTGAAGTTCATACTTTTACTCCCCTTCCCTGCTTAGAATTGGTCTCCACTAGTGTATTCTAGTAATTTTCACCTTTTCCTTTTTTTTTTTTTTTTGCACAGCTGAGGCAAGATTTTTGGCAGCATTAATTTTGTTCCCTTTTTTCCCATCTGGCTTCTAGCCTTACCAAAGTGGCTTCAGGTTTGTCGGAACGCTATGTGTAAAAAAGTGATGTGTGTGGTGGAACCGAGGTCTCTGCTGAGCCCAGAGGTCAGATCCAGGCCCTCCTAATTTAGAACTGTTTTTTTTCCCAAAACATTTCGTTTTTGTGCTTTAGCAAAGGTTTAATGGAATCAGCTTGCAAAGTTATTGGTGTGAAGTAGCACACAAACATCACGCACATACCTCCTTAGTTGAATCTTTGTTGAAGTGTAGGAAAAAATATCCTTCTGGGTTCAGCTCCAAGTGGGGAAAAAGACACTGGAGACATGGAGACTGCTTGGAAAGATGGTTTAATGGTGGACAGGATCACATGGTTTGAGTTCCTGAACAGAAAAGGGGCGAGACGCAGCGAGTCCCCGGGTTTTATGCCCTCTCTGGCTTTGAACTTCCTGGGGCCCAGAAAAAGTATCCTGATTGGTTGTCAGACTCCCGGGGGATGGGTGTCTTAACTAGCCTTGCTGGCTGATGTAATCTTCCCAGGTGCCATGTGGTGAGTTTCTGTTGCTAGATGGGTCCTATTGTGTTAGTTTCTGTTGCTAGATGGGTCCTATTGTGCTGCAGATGATGGTCCATTGACAAAGGGTGGGGGCAGGAAGATGGGAGCCCCTTCGTCTTTAAAACATGCTTCTCCATTTCTCATGCAGGGAAACATAATATGCTGCCTTTTTAATATTTCCCAAAATATTTCATTCCTCTAGGAAAGGGGTGGGTGCTAACTTCTTATGGAAGTAAGCAGGTTAGAGGAAGATTTTGAAGACAGGTGATAACTGACAAAATTAATTTCTGTGTCTCCCATTCCTTCATATCTTGCCCTCACGTGTATTTCAAATTTTTAAGATTTTTGGAAATTCCTATCTTTATAAATGGGAAAAAATGGCCCTCAGCTTCTGTTATCCACCAGGAGCATAGTAGGTTGGATGGACAAATGCAGACGGAACTTTACTTAAGGATGAAACCTCCATGGCTTTGGCATTAGAATGATTGTTTTATTTTACCCTAAAATAAAACAAGATGCCATTTTCATTATTAGAGTTGGATTAGCCGTGCTATTTTTCTTTTGATGGCGAGGTTTAGAATGAGGGTATCTATGAAGGTGAACTTTAAGGGAAAATATCAAAGGGGATATGTTGAATACACTTTGGGCAGCTGTAATCTAACTCCATTTTGTGTTTTTACATTTCAGAATCCAGACTTTCATGGCTTCGATGAAGATCCTGTTGTTGATGTGCAGAATATGCGCGCTGCCTTCTTCTTTGGAATATCTATTTGTCTCGTACTGGGCACTACCTTCTTGTATTATCTGCCTGACCTTAAGTAAGATTCAGAAGCTAAATTCAATTTTCATTTGTGCATTGCCTTGTAAGCCTTCGGGGTATTTTGTCTTGATGTTTTCAAACCCCGAGGCCAGTGGATCTTCACTTCCAAGTTTTCCATAATTCCATTTATTTCTTGCTCCTTCAAAGAAGAAGGAGTCAACTTATTCTCCAAAGCACCAGAGGGCAGGACAAGAAACAATGGTTGGAAACTAATCAGAGAGAGAAGTACCTTGGAATTAAAGAGAAACTTCCTAACAGTGAGGACAATTAACCAATGGAACAGCTTGCCTCCAGAAATCGTGGGCGCTCCACCACTGGATGTGTTAAATTTATATTTTACTGACAAAGAAATAAATATTTATAAAATATAAATTTAACACAAAAATAGTTTCTCGCGAAAGCGATTGCCTGCGGAGGCTCCTGGATTGGGGCTGAAAGGCGGAAGTGGAAGCAGTATGCTCCGTCCCATATTTGGGTAGACTAGGCTGCCCTGATAGATAGGTCTCACCAGAAAAAACACTCCATCACTGGATGTTTTTAAGAAGAGTCTACACAGTCACTTATCTGAAATAGGATAGGTTCTGCTTGAGCAGGGGGCTGGACTAGAAGACCTCAAAGGTCCCTTCCAGCTCATTCATTCTATTCTGGCTTGCCTATTAAGCGATGCATCCCTGCCTCCGTGCTGGCAAAATTCATTAGATTTTTTTAGTCTCATATTTGCCCGATATTTCCTTTCCTAGAACCACACTATCTTAAAAAGAGCAGGGCCATTACAAAGAGGAGTGGGATAAAAATAACCTTGTGATAATCCTCTTTAAGGATCACCTAAAGATATCCTAGAACATGAGATGACAGAGTACCAACATTCCAGGGACTAGGAAATAGTTCTATTTTATCTTATGTCACCTGTATGAAAGGAAGGGGTCATCTTAGATGCTTTTAAACTTACGTTACAATTCCCCAGTGTACATTTTAGCTGCACTAGTGAGCTAAAGTATAAATGCTGACCTTCTCCTCTTATAAGTGTAGTCTCAGTAGTCTCAGAGGTATATTAACTAATGAATATGGGAGTCCTCTACCATTCTAGCTTGACAGCGTAGATTCTTTTTCATAAGCTTGGCACACCAGCAAAATGATAAACATGCACACAAACGTACAATATCAGTAGGTTAGTGGAGAAGTGCACAGTTTATGGCCCCCCAGAGTTGTATGTGGCCCCCAGAAACTTTCAAAAGTTGATAACACACGCTAATTCTAGTCCTAATTTCCAATATGAAAAAAGTAGAAAATTAGAGGAATTTTCTCTAATATAACTCATATTATTCCTAGAGGAATAATATGAGTTATATTTTAGGCACATGCGTGTCTCAGTGTACTCATAAGTGAATTGAAATCATGTTTACCTTTTGCCTGGACCCTTCCATTAATTCTTGAATGTGTTCCAGCACAGCATTCCATAAAATGTTATGTCCCTCTGTGTTAGGGGTTTTCTAGCTCTTTATCAGAAATGTTGCATAGATAAGGATATAGGTATGGATATGGGTATCTATACTGTACAAAGTTTGTTACCTGTTTTTTTTAATAACTATTTTTTCCAAAGCAACGTTTGCATGAGTTTGAATGTGGAGAAGGTTGTATAATATAAGAATAGTAACCGACTCTAGCAGCCTAACCCTAACCCAACCGGGTACGTAGGAACTGTGAGAAATTTATTTCTCCCACCTCACAAACACACATATACAGACACACACACACACACACACACACACACACAGAGAGAGAGGTACAAGCAGAGAAAGAGAGGGAGGGGGAAAGAGAGAGAGAGATTGATTTGCATCATGTTTGGGAGCTTTCACTACCTTTTGTGTCCTTTTTTGGCTAGAAAGGGAACATGTGTGGAAGAGATCAGAGAGAAAGATTTAGCAGAGATGGAAGTTATTACAGAGGGGAGAAAAAAATCAAAGGCCTTGAATCTGCAGCTTGTGGTAGGTCTAAGTCCCTTTAGGGATATCAGTGGATTTGATGGACAGGAAACTATCAAAGCAGATTCCCTCCCACCCGGCAAGAAGCAGACATCATGCTTTGATTTGAAACTAAGCCTGCTGCATTTGATACATGCATCTGATGACAAAAGAGTATTCTGTGTTTGGCACTCTGCCTAAAACTTTGCTGTTGTTCCCACCCCTGACATGGCTCCAGATGATCCCATCCCTATGAAATATTGTGGCATGAAATTGTATCTTTCACAGACAGGGCCTCGGTTTGGTGCCAGTTTTCACAGGTACTGAAGAAGGCAGTGGCTACTATAAGCTTGGAGGGCATCTGTACCTTGTACATTTGCAAAGGCTTAATCAAGCATTAGCAACATGAGACCCCAGAGCTTTATGTGGCTCTCAAAATCCTTCTGGATTGTTCCTATAACCACCACCCCCCTTTTACAGTTGCCTAAAATGGATGAGATTGTTTCTCATTGTCTTGATTTGGCAGGCACTATCATTGCCTCACCTACTGCCATTCCTGCCTTCCGAAAATGCTTTAAAAGTTGCCCCACCCTGGTTTAACCAATTGAGATTCAATCAATAATTCAGTTAACTTCCCAGTAGAGTTTCTATTTCTATCCTCAGCAGAATGAAAACAGGGAACTTTCTATTTCAGTTTCTGTTCTATGCCACACAAAGGTGACTGTTCTGGGATAAGGGAAGCAAAAATAAACCATCCATTAGGAATTGGGATACTTTCCTCATTAGTTTTGGTTTGGGGACAGCAAAATTTTGAAACCATGGAAAGGTACATTTTGAGCAGAATTTGAAAAACCCAATTTGGAGGCCTACCTTTCTTTTCTCCAGAGACCTTGAGCAGAAGAAGAAAAGAAAAAGGAAAAATGTGTCTTGGCAGATGGAAAGTACTAAAAACAAACAAGAATGTTAACAACAATATCATAAGAGGAAATGGAATGATTGATAAAGCTTGGATCAGCCAGAAATGAAATGAGACCATTTATATTGCTTTTTCTAGTTTTTACTTTTTTGAAATAAGATTGCAAGAACTGGGATCCTTCCTTCCTTCCTTCCTTCCTTCCTTCCTTCCTTCCTTCCTTCCTTCCTTCCTTCCTTCCTTCCTTCCTTCCTTCTTTCCTTTTTTCCTCCCTCCCTCCCTCCCTCCCTCTCTCCCCTTCCCTTCCCTTCCCTTCCCTTCCCTTCCCTTCCCTTCCTCCCTTACACTTAAATTAGGATTACTCACACAAACAGTAGAAATTGAATAGATTAAGATGAACAGTACTTCATTTGCATCATGAAGATTAACAATTTGAGTAGGATGACACTTTTTCATCAATCAGACCAACCACCTGGCTCTTTTGCCTAATGATTACAATCATGACTAGAAATTCTAGGAGGTCTATTCCCAATGCATCTGAAAAGCAGCAAATTAGAAAAGGATGTTATAGGTTTGTATTTTTAATCTATTTCCACCACCATCTTTTTCCAAGATCCAGGAGTCCAAAAGAGACCATTGTAACCTGGTTACGTGGGCTATAGAGAAGAGAGAGGCATCCCTGTTAAATAGCTGCAAGTTCTGAAGCTACTAAAACAGAAACAGAGTCCCTGGCAGCAATACTATTGCCACAATGTAAAAAAAAGATGTTGAGACTCTAGAACAAGTGCAGAGAAGAGCAAACAAAGAGGATTAGTGGTCTGGAGGCTAAAACATATAAAGAAGGGTTGCTGGAACTGGGTATGTCTATTTTGATGAAAAGAAGGGATAAGGGTGACATGATAGCAGTGTTCCAATATCTCAGGAGCTGCCACAAAGAAGAGGGAGTCAAGCTATTCTCCAAAGCACCTGAGGGTAGGATAAGAAGCAATGGGTGGAAACTAATCAAGAACACAAGCAACCTAGAACTGAGGAGAAAATTCCTGACAGTTAGAACAATTAGAACAATTAACAGTTAGAACAATAAATCAGTGGAACAACTTGCCTCCAGAAGTTGTAAATGCTCCAACGCTGGAAGTTTTTAAGAAGAGATTGGATAACCATTTGTCTGAAGTGATGTAGGATATCCTGCCTAAGGTTTGACTAGAAGACCTCCAAAGTCCCTTCCAACTCTGTTACTCTATTCTGTTCTGTTCTGTTCTATCCTATCCTATCCTATCCTATCCTATCCTATCCTATCCTATCCTATCCTATCCTATCCTATCCTATCCTATCCCATCCCATCCCATCCCATCCCATCCCATCCCATCCCATCCCATCCCATCCTATCCTATCCTGTCCTTTTGCATTTTTATGTGTAGGTAAACAGGCTCATGTGACCTTAGAATTAGCCATTTGTGCCAAGGATTAGGGATTCCTCTTGGTGTCTTAGATAATTCATAGCCTGACTTCAACTGAGAGTTCAAGATAGTTGGCACATCTGAATGTTATAGATGGATCCAGAGCTTGTAAAGAATTTTTATAGAAACCAATCTGATAAGGAGGAAATATAAAAGTGGGTTTCTCTTGCTATGGAAACCCATATAAACAGAGGAGAATAGGGCATCATGAAAAGCTATCTAGCGAGGTAAAAAACAAAAAGTCTTAATTCCATTGGAACCAAGAGGTCCAAGAGATAGAAAGCATCTACTGAATACAAATAGGTTCAAGGCTACGTTTAGTCCCTAGTTAAATTCTGGAAAGACCCTGCTTTGAAATATCAATGCTTGTCCTCCCAATCTGAGCTATCTTGCTCAAGGGCCTTGACAATTTGTCTTTGTCTGACCTAGGGGAATCAACGGGAAAGGGGTACAGAAGCATAGGGCGAAGATTGCCTCTCTTCCTGTATAATGATCAAATAGCCATTATTTTTTATCCCACTTGTCGATCAAATAGGATTCAGCATCTGTCAAGGGATAATTCACATAATGCTTTGGAGCATATATGGAGCAGTATTTCCCTTTGCAGAAAGAATTTCAATCTTTGGTGTGTTTTTTTTCATTTAGGGAAAAAACAAGTCAAGGGGGAAGGTAATTGAGTTACCGTGTAATTATGTGCAGCCTAATACTATGTATTTCAGCCTTGTGAGAAAGGCTGAAAGGACAAGAAATCCATGGTGGCTTCTGATCTCTCAACCACAACTAAGTGAATGAAAAGTAAGCTACAGGACTGAGTGTTGCTCGCTTTGAGACAGATTGTTCCTGCCCAACTAAATTGCAGTTAAATGGTATATCGTATGGTGGTCTTGTCATGACATGTGAACCAGGGGTGGGCGCCACTTACCTTTACTACCGGTTCACAGCGGGAGCACAAGCGCTTCTGCGCATGCGCAGATCACCCATGATGATGTCATGGCAGGTGGACGGAGCCTCCCGCCAGTTTTACTACCGGTTCTATAGAACCGGACCAAATCGGGAGCAATCCACCACTGGTGTGAACTCAATATTATCTAGTCTTAATGCTATCCTGCATTTTTTCTCAAACAAGATGACTGAGTGGGAAACTGGTTAAATGTGAATCTAGAATGGCTGTCATATCTATATTTGGCAGTAGAAAGAGAAAGTATGCAGGCTTCCAGGCTTCTTCAGTTTGCTTAAACATGATTAAAACATTACAAGAATAATGTCTCCCCCAGCTCTCTTTACCCATCTAAATAAAATCACATCTAGAAGACCTTGGCCCTCCTCTGAGAGGCTTATAAACCTGTAATTTTTATCACTCTTCTGCCTCCTCGTTCACCTCTTAAGGAAGGAAAGGAAAGCTATAGAATGGTATTTGTCAACCCTGACCATTTCAAGATGTGTGAACTTCAACTTCCAAAATTCCCAGCATAGCTGTCTGGAGAATTTTGGTGGCCAAAATCCAGTCATCTTCAAATGGCCAGGCTGAGATACATTGACATAGAAAGTAGGTTTAAAAGGTAGTGTTGAAGGAGGCAGAAAGCAACTAACTATACACACACACACACTCTTAAAGAACTGTCCGTCCTTTACCAAATACTGTATACACAACCGCAAATCATTTTTCTACAACCCCTGAAGGCTGATACAATGCTCCTGACTGTTGTAAAGGAAGCTATAATTCTCAGGATGCCAAATGATGAGCATGATTAATGGATTCAACATGTTTGTGTCTTAAAGCAGTAAATTTGGAAATATGTACCGACAGGAACTAGAAGATGTACTTCGGCTTAGAGCATAGCCTTGGGGTTCAGCATCAACGACCAGCCTTGCCCCTTCAGTCTCTGAAAGCCCTCATAGTGCTCTGTATGAAAGCATCCCTCTCAAGCATATGTCAATTCTTCTTCCCATCTTCCTCCTCACACCGGAATCTTTTCAGTGTCTTTTCCAGTCTTGTGTCCTGCCTAGCTGGATGAAAGAATTTGTTTTCAGGCAAGATAACCTATTTAGAAGGGGCGTTGTGGAAATTCACTGGCGCTCAGAGGAGTTATTTTGGGGGGGTGCACCAGCTGGTGCTAGGTGTGCGCATATATATATAGCCTATGGGATATAGATAGACCAGGGCCCAGAACTGGGAAGCGTGTTGTTTTGGCTGGCAGGGAGGGGCCGGCTATAGCCCGTCTCCGCTGCTGACGCACACAGAACCTTCTGATCAGAAGCAGCTTGCACAGTTCCTGTCCCCATGCGATAGAGCACTGAAGACGAATCCTGTTAACAACCTGAGCTTTGCTCCCACCTTTTTGCACCGAGAAAGGAATTTGGGAGCTTTGGTGGCTGTTCCTCCCATCTTCGGAGTGGGTGTTCGTTCGGGAGCAGTACAAAGCCCACTTACTCAATCCTCTCTGCTTTAGCTCTTTTGCTTCCAATGCTTGTTCAGGGTTTAGGTTCAGTTTGAGTGAAGGGAGATGCAGATTAGCAGGGAGTTCAGAGGGGCAGGCAGGGTTGCAGCTTGCCCTGCTGCAGGCAATACTCAAGGGTGCTTCCATGTGTCGGGCATTTGGGGAAATCATCTTCCCTTTGTAATGAGGGAATTGGTACTGATTAAGTCAACCCGGAGTTGTGCTTGGTTTCGGTCTGGCGTGTAACATTGGTTCTGGCAGGTAATAAGTCTTGGTTAAACAAAACATAATTTAATATCGGATCACAGGGTGCATTTGATTATTCCTTTGCTTCAGCTACAAGGCGCATATGCACAACGCCGGCTTTACAAATCAATCTTCTACAGCTTTACTACTTCCAGATGTGATTCTCCTGGCCCAGCCTTAGCAGGTATGCTTAGACGAATTTGCAGAATCGATCCCAGATAGTAGATCTGAACACGCTTTATCTGCCATCTTGATGCCAAATTCCAGTTAAATATACTGTATGTCAAAGAAGTGCTTTTGGTTTGCTTTAAAAACAAAAAACAAAAAACAAAAAACGCTACTTAGGTGTGCAGTCTTATTCACATGGTTGTGACCT
Source organism: Pantherophis guttatus (assembly GCF_059756535.1). Classification (NCBI taxonomy): domain Eukaryota; kingdom Metazoa; phylum Chordata; class Lepidosauria; order Squamata; family Colubridae; genus Pantherophis; species Pantherophis guttatus. Next base: position 122,439,093 of record NC_142064.1, on the reverse strand, counting down.
GTGCTGAGCTATTTTTCTGACTGCAGATATACAATATTAAGCCAGCAGCAAGACTTCAGGGTTGATTCTTCGTAGACTTTCATCTTCTCCGATTGATGGAGACTCATTCTCTCTTCCTTCCCAACCCCCCCCCCCCCCCATTGTCCCCATCCCACCTTTTCATCTTTTCTTGCTGCCTCTCTACAGCAAGCATCTTTGTGCCTTCTACATTTTTTATTGTTCCGGCTTTGGCTTTGCTTTCATAGGATCGTTTTTCTCTTCTGCTTTTCTTTCCTGGACCGTTCCTGTTTTTACTCCCCCCCCCTTTCCCCCCCCCTTCTGCTGCCACTTATTTTTCTGTGCTCTTATCCTTTTTAAATCCTGGCCATTCCTGTTTCAAATCACTGCCTGCCTTCTTTATACAGCTTTTTAATCACTAAAGCAAATAATTAAGAGAAGCAAACTCTTATTTCCTATCCAGTTGTTTCCTGTAATTTATGTCTTATACCTACCCCGTACATATGTACATATGTACTTCCTCATCGCCATCCAAATTACTTCTCCCAGTTGGGGATTAAGAGATGCGCTTGTTAAACCAGGTGTTTTTTTTTATAAAAAAAAGCATCTGAGAGAAGGGCTAGGCAGTTCCAAAAGAATTGCCTTTATTCTCCTTTTCTGTGAACCATCGTGCAGTTCTCTGCCGTCACTACTGACCATGGAGAGTCAGGTTCACCTGCTTGAAGTCAGAACTCGGAAAGCAATAATAAGGATGGAGGAAGCCAGTAAATTCGCCAAGCCAGATGATAGGTTTTAATGAATGCTGGGCAACGCTGAGCAAATTGCATGTGAGTTCATCAGATTTTAGTCTCAGTGGTGCAGAATGCTAAGTATTCTAATTGTGAAACGGTGCAACAAAAGGAAAGACAAATGAGTTTTTGAGGCGAGGGTCCCCTGGCCCAAATGAGTTTAACCGTTTGCAGAGGGAGGTTGGGTGGTGAGCCAAACATATTGATGCTTCTGAGCTGTTCTATCTTTCCTGCCACAGTAAAGGCTAGGAACCCGACGGGGAAACAATTCAGAGCCCGAGTTGCTTGGAAATGTAATAAGTAGCCTAGAATATTTGCTGCAGTAACTTGCATTTGTTTTTATGCATGAAGAATCCTTTCTTGTGACTGCTGCTTGCTGTGAAAACACACTAAAGGGCAGCAGGAAATGTTTTTTTGCCTACTTACAACAACCACAGCTCTGCGGCTCTGTTGTGTATCTCTCTCTCCCTGACATGTAACCTTCTGAATTATGCAGGTGTCCGATTCAGATGATGAGAAGAATTTTGGGCCAACACAGGTAGTCCTTGACTGATGACCACAACTGAGCCCCCAATGTTTTGTTGCTAAGTGAGACATTTGTTAAGCGAATTTTGCCCCATTTTACGACCTTTCTTGCCACAGTTGTCAAGTGAATCACTGCAGTTCTTAAATTAGTCACACGGTGGTTAAGTGAATCCGGCTATCCCATTGACTTTGCTTGTCGCAAAAGGTGATCACAGACTCTGCAACTGTCATAAATAGGAGTCAGTTGACAAGCGTCCGAATTTTGATCACATATGACCATGGGGATGTTGTAACGGTTGTAAGCGCGAAAAAAGGTCATAACTCGCTTTTTTCCAGTGCCGTTGTAACTTTGGCACTGTAGTAAGTCGAGGACTACCTGCAATCTGGCTTTTACCACAAAGATCCCCTGATCCAGACACACAAATGGGATGAAGCTTGGCAAAAAGCTGCAGGAGATCCCTGTCTGGAGTCTCCGTGAGGAGGAAAGCTGGCTCCCTTCTGTGTTCTGGGGAGGCGCCTGATTGTGAGACGTAACTTATCTCTAATTAGTGAGGCCCTTGGGGAGCCAATAATGAACACCACTGCTGCCGCGAGCATCTCTGACTGCCTGGTTTAGGAGGTAGAGGAGGGGGGGACCACAGGGAATTGAGCTACCAGCTTTTAGAGAGGGCAAGTCAAGGAAGAAAAAGATACAGACAAACCCATGCTGGGATGAGAGGTCTTCTGCTCTTCTGATACAATTATCTGAAATCACAGGAGCCTACGTTTCCTCACAGAACAGTCCACAGCCCACAGGAGGAGTTACGTTTCCTCAGAACAGCTTGGGAGAGGGGGGGAGGGAACCCTTCCGTTTTACAAATGGCAGACTGAGTCTTGGGGTCTGATCGGATTCTGCTGCTGGCAGAAGGCCGCTGTGGCCCCTGGTCTTGTGTGCCTTTGTCTAGCCCTCCAGCCCTTGGGCCGTGGCGGAGCCCTGCTCCATGTGCCGTGTCTCATTTGGCTTCCGTGTTTTCTGCATGTCTCCTGAGCGTGAGATAGCACGCTTCATCAGTCCTTGGTACATATTTAATGTGCCATTTCAGTGCTCATAAGGGGCATCAAACATTCGCTCTGATTGGCAAGGGAGAAGAGGGGAGTAATCTGATCTTTTTAGTCTGCCCTTTGGAACAGGAGTCCTCCTGGAGGGCTTCTGTTTTCCTTTCCTTTTGAAGGCTGTTGCTGATGAACGATGCTCCCCTCTCTACATTCCTTCATTCTTAACAAGCTTCTTCCCCTGGAAATGTTTTCCTTGCCACTTAAATGTCTTTCTGCCACCGTTCCTGATTCAGCTGCTCATCGGTCCGGCACCTGCTTTATCTCTGGAATTACCGCAGTCCCATTTATCTACCAGAGGGGCTCAGATGAAAGTTTGCAACCGCCCGTTAATATTTGGCTTAATGAGCTGACGAGGCAGATCTTCTGCCATTGCAGAATGAGGAATAATCATTAAAGTTGTCTGTAGGCCAAGGTTTGGCATTGCTGTTCTTCCAAAAATATTGGAAGAGTGAATTCCCCGACATCTTACATCTCTTTCCAGCTTATTCAGGTGGTTAGAGCAGACTGATCTGTCTTGAGAAAGCGTATCCTTCAGAAGCAGTGCAGGATGGGTGGTAGATGCATATTAACATATATTTATATTGCATAACTGATCAGCCCAATGCAAAATGCTGATGCGCTAATAATGCCCTTCTTTTGCTTCTGTCTTCTACAATACCCAAAATGTTTCCCACAGTGCCCTCTGCTGGGAGTGGAGGGTTTATGCTTTCCCCCCTCATTCGATCTGGTCTATGTCTGGCTGTCTATCCATCTTTCTCAACCCGGCACTTCAAGCTGTGTTGGTCTGCAATTTTCCTAATTTTTTATGGGCAAGGAATAATGGGATTTGAAATCAAACACATCTGGAGAAAACAGGTTGGGGTTTGCACCAGCCTTTCCTTGGAGGGAGAGAGGGCTGATTGCTTTGAAGGCAGGCAGAAGGATATAAAAGTAGCATGGTTTACATCTATATTGTTGACTGAAGTTCAGTCCTGCTATTCTGAGGTTTCCCTTTAAAGTGAAAAGTGTCAGTAGAAACCAACAAGTAGCATTCGAGATTATAGTAAAAACAGTTTAAGCATAAATTCACTCCTCCCTCCCAAGCGGCAAGAAGAGGCTTCAAACAGGATGCCCATTAAACACTCAATGCTTAAGAAGTAACAATGGAGGTGGGCTTGGACCAGTGATGAAATCCAATTTTTTTTTATTACCGGTTCTGTGGGTGTGGCTTGGTGGGCGTGGTGTGGCTTGGTGGGCGTGGCAGGGAAAGGCTACTGCAAAATCTCCATTCGTATCTGGATCCGTTCCAGTCGGGTTTCAGGCCTGGGTACAGCACGGAAACGGCATTGGTCGCGTTGGTTGATGATCTCTGGAGGGCTCGGGACAGGGGTTGCTCCTCTGTCCTGGTCCTGTTAGATCTCTCAGCGGCTTTTGATACCATCGACCATGGTATCATGCTGCACTGGTTGGAAGAGTTGGGGGTGGGAGGCACCGTATTACGGTGGTTCTCCTCCTTTCTCTCCGACCGGTCGCAGTCTGTGTTGACAGGGGGGCAGAGGTCGACCCTGAGGCCCCTCATATGTGGGGTGCCGCAGGGATCGGTCCTCTCGCCCCTTTTGTTCAACATTTATGTAAAGCCGCTGGGCGAGATCATCCGTGGTTTCGGGGTGAAGTACCACCAGTACGCTGACGACACCCAGCTGTACATCTCCACCCCGGACCACCCCAATGATGCCCTTGAAGTGATGTCCCAGTGCCTGGAGGCCGTACGGATCTGGATGGGGAGGAACAGGCTCAGGCTCAACCCATCCAAGACCGAGTGGCTGTGGTTTCCGACGTCCCGATATAGTCAGCTAGTGCCATCGCTGACTATTGGGGACGAATCATTGGCCCCCACGGATAGGGCTCGCAACCTGGGTGTCCTCCTGGATTCACGGCTGTCTTTAGAAGAGCATGTGACGGCCGTGACCGGGAGGATTTTTCATCAGGTTCGCCTGATCCGCCAGTTGCGCCCCTATCTAGATCGGGACTCCCTACACACAGTCACTCATGCCCTCGTTACCTCTCGTCTGGACTACTGCAACGCTCTCTACATGGGGCTCCCCTTGAGGTGCACTCGGAGGCTCCAACTGGCGCAGAGTGCGGCCGCGCGGGTGGTGATGGGAGCGACATGGAGCTCCCATGTAACACCTCTCCTGCGCGAGCTGCACTGGCTCCTGGTGGTCTTCCGAGTGCGCTTCAAGGTTCTGGTTATCACCTTTAAAGCGCTCCATGGCTTAGGACCTGGTTATTTACGGGACCGCCTGCTACCACCAATAGCTTCCCACCGGCCAGTACGCTCCCATAGAGAGGGGCTCCTCCAGGTGCCGTCGGCCAAACAATGTCGGCTGTCGGCCCCTAGAGGGAGAGCCTTCTCTGTGGGGGCACCTACGATTTGGAACGAGCTCCCCCCGGAGATACGTAGGATCCCGGATCTGCGTACCTTCCGCCGCGCGCTTAAGACCTTTCTATTTTATCAAGCTGGCCTGGCCTAAATCTTCTCCCTTTTTAAATGTGGAAATTTTAAATTTTAAATTCGTCTTATTTATAGGGTCATGGGTACAGTGTTTTAAATTGGGGAGCCATTTTGGATTTAATTCTGTTTTAAACGTATTTTAATGTTTATATTGTATGTTTTTTAATTCTGGCTGTTCACCGCCCCGAGTCCTTCGGGAGGGGGGGGGTATAAAAATCTAATAAATAAATAAATAAATAAATAAATTCCCTCCCCACTCCTAGGGGAAGGATATTGCAAAATCTCCATACCCACCCCACTCCAGGGGAAGGATACTGAAAAATCCCCATTCCCTCCCCACTCCTGGGGGAAGGATAATGCAAAATCTCCATTCCCACCCCACTCTGGGGCCAGCCAGAGGTGGTATTTGCCGGTTCTCCAAACTACTCAAAATTTCCACTACTGGTTCTCCAAACTGCTCAAAATTTCTGCTACCGGTTCTCCAGAACCTGCTGGATTTCACCCCTGGCTTGGACCTTCCTGTCTCTGAGCTTCCCAACTGTTTGATTAAACAGAATTTCTTTTATGCTCAAAATGGTTTTAAAAAAGTAGAAATGCCAATATTGGCAGCATGTGAATTGTGAGTTAACTAGAAAAAAATTAAATATATTGTAACTTCTTTGGAGTAGGAAGCCGAGTTTTGGTGGTGGGGGGGAAGAATGACCTTAAAGCAAATATTGACAAATATTTTGTTATGTAAATGAAGAAGCATTCCTTAAGTCCTGGGAAGGGAGAGAATATAGCCAGTCCTTGACTTACAACCACAGTGTCTGTTGTTAAATGAGACATTTGTTAAGTGAGTCTTCCCCCATTTTACGACCTTTCTTGCCATGGTTGTTAAGTGAATCATTAAGTATGAACCAGTTGCCAAGCATCTGAATTTTGATCACATGATCATGGGATGCTACAGAGGTGGCAACTGTGAAAAAGGGTCATGAGTCATTTTTTTCAGGGTCGTTGTAACTTTGAACGGTCACTAAATGAACTGTTGTAAGTTGAGGACTGCCTATATTAAGAAGAGAGTCCAGTTGGCACCTCCGTGACTCTCTGGAATGTAAGAGGGAGGGGAGGAAAAGCCCAATTAGATGTGCAAAATTCTGTTATTATAGCCTATCTTATATACAGTAGAGTTCTGGTCTTTCTGTGAAGTCTGTTTCTGCCTCGAAAGGTTGATATTTGATATTTGAAGGTAGAGCAGCTGCCCCCTTTGCACTTTGCCCTTACGAATCCCCTGCGGCTCCATGGAGATCCTTTCAACTGGAAAGGTAGTCCTTGGGTGGTTTTGTAACCATTCGTAGTCACAATGGCCCTGAAAATAGTGACCCGTGACCATTTTTCACATTTACGACCATACCAGCATCCCCATGGTCATGTGATCAAAATTTGGATGCTTGGCAATGGGTTCATATTTTCGATGGTTACAGTGTCACGGGGTCACGTCATCCCCTTTTGCGACCTTCTGACAAGCAAAGTCAATGGGGAAGCCAGATTCACTTAGCAACCGTGTTACTAACTGCAGTGATTCGCTTAGCAACTGTAGCGAGAAAGGTTATAAAATGGGACAAAACTCACTTCACAACAGAAACTTTGGGCTCAGTTGTGGTCATAAGTCGACCATCTGAATTTCAGAGGCACAATTGCTAAAATAAATAATAGAGTTATCTGTCAATTTAAAGCATGTAACTCAGTGGTGAAATCCAATTTTTTTTTTACTACCGTTTCTGTGTGCGTGGCTTGGTGGGTGTGGTAGGGGAAAGATACTGCAAAATCCCCATTCCCACCCCACTCTGGGACTAGCCAGAGGTGGTATTTACTGGTTCTCCGAACTACTCAAAATTTCCGCTACCGGTTCTCCAGAACCTGTCAGAACCTGCTGGATTTCACCCCTCATGTAACTGAAAAATAGTAGTGCAAGAAACTTCAGGTGGTTAAAAACGAGTAGCAACCACTCCCCTCCCAAATGACTTTAAAATGAACATTTCAGCCTATTTTGCGTCATTGTCCCATCCATTGTTGGTTTTATGCACCTCCTCTCCCCCACCATGTTAACTGTTCCTGCCACCAAACGTTTGGTCATCCTTACGATTTGTCAGCAGGTCAAGGTTAAAACAAACCATGTTATGACACCGTGATTTATTCTGACCTTGCTTTGTTGACAAATCATAACATTCTGGTGCACATGTAGTGCTGAATTACAAAGTATGGTTTACAAGTCCCATTGGCTGGATCCACCATTGTGTAACACCAGAGCACATGAAAGCCAGCTGGGTAACTTTGGGCCAGTCATTCTAAGTAAGCCCAACACATCTCACAACATTGTTGTGAGAAAAATAGGAGGAGAAATAAATATTAGATATGTTTGCCACCTTGAGTTATTTGTAAATAATAATAATAATAATAATATGGGCAGGATAATAAATAAATAAATAAAATGCCCACAAAACCAGTTCCCCACCCTTTTCATAATGCCAACTGTTGTCAAATCCTTCCTGCTAAACTGGGACTGTCAAAGGAACAAGATATTATGTTTTCCAGCTTTATAAGCCACTGGGCATACTTAGCATGCTGTGAGCAAGTTGGGGCAAGGTAGAAGATGGAAGAGAACAGAATAATAGAGTTGGAAGGGATCCTGGAGGTCTTCTAGTCCAGCCCCCTGCTCAAGCAGTAGCAAGCCAGACAAGTGGCCATTCCGGACCAGTAACTGTCCAGTTTCTTCTTAAAAGACTCCGGTGATGAATCACCCACAACTTCTGAAAGCAAGCCATTCCACTGGTTAATTTTTCTCACTGTTAGGAAATTTCTCCTCAGTTTTAGGTTGCTTCTCTCCTTGATTAGTTTCCATCCGTTGTTTTGCCTTCAGGTGCTTTGGAAAATAGGTTGACCCCTTCTTCTTTGTGCCAGCCCCTCAATTGGAACAGTGCTATCATATCACCCCTAATCCTTCTTTTTCACTTTTTGAGTGCAGCTTAAAAATTAAAAATTGAGTTCAACTTCTTTTCACATGGACCGACATGCCAAACATACATAGAGCAAGTAGTTTGTTATCCACCAATAAGAGATTTATGCCAGCCGCTTGGTATCTACACTCATCTTGGTGAGAAACCTGAGCAGGTCGAGCTGGGGAATTCCCTGAGGAAAGCGATTTAGCAGAGTTGGGTGGGTAATGAAGCTCTAGTGCAGAAGAGGATTTTACTGCAGAAAGGGGATGTATTAAAGTTGGAGCTAGGGGAAAAGGTAGAAGGTAGCAGAAGCAGGTGGGGGCCCTTTGCCTTTATGACATGAATCCCATTGTCTATTTGCTGGCTGCCTGAGAAGAGAGGAGCCTGCAACGACTAGAATTAGACACTTCTCCCATGACAAGGTTTTGAGCCATGTGCCAGTTGGGCAAACCAGTTCATTTTTAGTAGACTGAATTAACTGTGAACTCTGTGTAGGGTTTGTGTATTGGTATGCTTAAGAAGAGTTCTTTATTGGGTTGAGGAGATGAAAGGTGTTGAGAAGGAAAATGGACAGACCCTGGCTCAGAGTTGGCTTTGTTGTACTAGAGTAGTGTGATATCCAAGACAGAAACACATAAAGCATCCTCTCTCCCTCTCTCTGTTGGAGTTGCTTCACTTCCTGCTTTCCCAATTGAAGGAGAGAAGGAAGCAGCAGGCGTTGGTAAACTAGGCCAGGCCCCGTTACTGCTTTCTAATTCATGAAAGCAGATGGCTGGCTCTTTAGATTTTAGATTTATGCAATATATACCATACATACAAATCGTGTGGCTCAAATTAGCCACTTGGGCATCTCATGTCAGACTCGCTCTCTCTGGTTGGACTGATTAAAAGTTCAAGCAGGAAACTCAAGGATAAAGTGATCTGGAACGGTCCAAATATGGAATGGAAAATGCTTGGACAGATGGAATTCATGAAAATCCAACATGAGATCTCCCTTCCACTTCTGATTATTTTATTTTTTTTTTTTATCTTTCTGTGGGTGGCCCTTCCCCAAATCCTGCAAACTGGAACAGACTAGAACTGTGCAAAAAAAAAAAAAAAAAAGGAGATTGTGTCTTCATTCCCGCCAGCTAAGCAGCAGGTTGATGACTTCTTGACGAAGCACTAATTAAGGCAAGCAGCTTTGCGCTTCATCTCAGCACAGTGTAATTAATGCTGTGGCTTTGATTGGGTTCATACTCTTAACTTCGTCTGCTGATGGCATGTCAAAGATGCTACGGACAAAACAGCTGGAGTGCTGCTGAAAAGCACTGCTAGAGCATGCTGCGTAAGAGAGAGCACGGAAGAAAACAGTCCTTGGGAAGTGGTGGGACTTGGATGGGTCAGGATAGGTGCTACGTGGCCTTTCTGTTCCTTTCAAGAGTCTTTATATCTTTTTGATCTGAGGACATGAGCACACTTGGCTTTAGTCTAGTAGTCAAGCTAAATTCTACGTCCCGGGCAGTTTTAGTTGAATCAAATTTCTTCAATTCCTCAGAGTCATGAAAGGTCTTCACTTTGAGGAATAGATTTCTTCACCGGGCTTGCCAATTCCATTTTTTTCTGGGAAATTTGAATGCAGCTTTTCCACTACTCCTATTTTTCCTTCTTCCAAAGAAACACAAATTCTGTAATTTCTCCCGTCTTAACCATAACAACAAAAACACTGATTCCCCTTAAAAGTACACAGCTTGAGCAAATGATGTAATAAGCACATTTGCATCAGTATGAAATAAAGAACATTTCTGTAATGCAATGCCTAATTTTTTTTTTTTTAGAAATGTTCTAGCTTATCCCATTTCTCTGCTCACCAAGGCAGATTAATAATACCTAGCGGTTCTTGTTGCCGTTTTTCCCTGGAGTAGGATCAAAGGCCCGCTTGAATACAACATCTACATAACCGCTTCCGGACGACACTTCTTCATAATTCACTCAGAGCTGCTTTCTGTTTTCCCCTGTAGGATGCATCAGTGGGCTCGCCGGGAAGCTGAACGAAGAATTAAGCAGCGAGCTGAACAAGGGCTACCCATCCTTTCCTCTTATTACTTCGACCCTAGCAAGATTGTGCTGCCTCCTGAAGAAGAAGAATGATCACTTTAATGTTTACTTATATGTTGAGAATAAACCTCTAAGATATCTATCCTGGCCATCAGCATTTTGTATTTCTCTCTCTCTCTCTCTCTGGGGTTTGAGCAAAAGAGATTTAACTACTTGATCTTCTTACTGTATGGAGCAGGCCAGACATGGTTCCCTATGGAGGGGGAGTTATTTTTTTTGCCAGTGTAGTTTGTTGATCGAAAGGTCAGCAGTTCAGCGGTTCGAATCCCTACTGCCACATAATGGGGTGAGCTCCTGTTACTTGTCCCGGTTTCTGCCAACCTAGCAGGTCGAAAGCACGTAAAAAATGCAAGTAGAAAAATAGGGACCACCTTTGGTGGGAAGGTAACAGCGTTCCGTGCACCTTTGGCATTTAGTCATGCCGGCCACATGACCACGGAGACGTCTTCGGACAGCGCTGGCTCTTCAGCTTAGAAACGGAGATGAGCACCGCCCCCTAGAGTCAGGAACGACTAGCACAAATGTGCGAGGGGAACCTTTAGCTACTTTTAGTACTAGGTATCAATAGCTTACCTGCAGTGCTGGGGCAGGAACTGCATGCATGAGGTCTTCCAGGGTGAGAAAAGAAATTAAGCCATAAGGCCGGCAGGCGCAGAATATTTCCAACAGATTCCAAACCTGAAAAAGGATGTAAACGCCAGAGTTGAGAATTCTAGCTATATTTTCTTTGTGGAGGGGGGGATAATGGAGGGATTCTTGCCAGGCTTCTCCTTAAAGCTATTGAGAATCTAGTCGAATTTGGCTGCACCATCCCATCCCTGGCATAATTGTACCCTGAGCAGATGGCTCTGCCTGGTGCCTTGCAGTGGAGGGCTATATATATATATATATCTATATATCGCTGCCCATTTTTGCCGTAGCTCAACTCACTCCTGCCTACGGTGCTTACCTCTTCATAGCCGATCCAGCATGAATATATTACTGGCAACAAGCCTGGAATCCAGTTCTCCGAGGTTCTGGCATTGTATCTTTTCCCTCATGTTGGAATTTGATAAATACTGCTTATTGGCCACACAAGGATGAAGGCATTGTGCGCAGTTATTGGTACTGCCATCAGATTAATCCTTCTGGCAGGGCTACTAGGCCTTTAAGGAGCATGTTAAGCAGAAATCCAACAGCCGTGCTGTTATATCACTTGCATTCTGTTGTTTCTGTTGGATTTTTATGTCTGCTGCACATGTTTTTGGAGAAACAAGAGCCTGGTTATGGAAGGAGAGGTGCAGTGAAAAGGACAGCTCCTTTTGAGGCACAGAAGAGTAAGAGATTTAGTCATTTCCCTTGAAAATGTTTGTGTTGTATTTATGTTTTAAAAATCAAGGGTGCTGTCATTCCCACCTTACATTACTCTTCCATCACTTCTATTTTTAAGATTAACTTTGAATAAGGAACCCTGTGTCCATTTTGGGACATGCTGTTGATGCTGATGATACTTACAATACAACTGCAAACTCCATTAACACACACACACACACACACCTCCCTGCTGCCCCCACATACTGGATGCTGGTAATCAAGGCTTCTCAAGGGATTACCCTGAAAAAAATCTGGCCATTCTGTGCACAGCTTCTGTGCGCTGAGAACCAGGTGAAAGATCTTGTATTACACCAGAATTTTTTCAGGGCTGTGGCAGTCAATATAAAGGAGAGCCAGAGTGATTTAGGACCTAAAGGAATGGACGATATGGGGATGCTCAGGTTCTGGTTTATCATCACCCATGGAAGCTCACCGGCAGTTTAGGCCAGTCATTCTCTGCCCCACCTTTGTTGCTGTGAGGGAGGATAAGAGTGTTGCACATACCTCCTCCATTTCCTGACTGAAAGGTAGGATATAATTCCCATAAATAACATGCAAGACACCTTTGAGGTGCAATTCTATTGCCCTTTTTGCCACTGCAGCCTTTTGTGTTTGATTGTGTAGGGGAAAAAAATACCATTTTTGCCAGAATTTATGTTTTACCGACAAAAAGGGAGACTAGTATAGATCTATTTCAAGCATTTAGCTCCCCTCAGCTAGCCATACCCTTCTGGGATTCAAATCCAGGCTACTTGCATATTAGACAGATATATTAACCTCTAAGCCACCGGCTCTCCTTTCTTTGTTGCAGGGGTGGAATGTAAAATTTGTTACTACCGGTTCTGTGGGCGTGGCTTGGTGGTGGTGGGTTAATGTGACTGGGTAGGCGTGGCCAACTTTTTTTTTTTTTTAACTTTTCAAAGCATTTTTTTCTATGCTTTGAAAAGCCTCTGCCAATCAGGCAACTCAGCTGGGAGTTGCCAGAGACTTTTCAAAACATTTTTTTTACCACCTCTTCGGCCAAGAGGTTGCAGAAAAAAATGCTTTGAAAAGCCTCTGATGATCCCAGCTGAGCCGCGCGATCATCAGAGGCTTTTTTTTTTTAACTTTTAAAAGCATTTTTTCTTCAGAAGAGGTTGTAGAAAAAATGCTTTTAAAAGTAACAAAAAAGCCTCTGATGATTGTGCGGCTCAGGTGGGCATGGTGGCGGGTGGGGGCGCAGGGATTTTTGCTACCGGTTCTCCGAACCACCCACCGCCATCGCTACCGGATCAAACCGGGAGCATTTCACCCCTGCTATGTTGGCTATACCAGGGGAAAGATTAAATGTTTTTTATCTGGGCAACCTGGCCTACCCAATTATGGGATGGAGTATCTATACTAGTCTTTCTTTAGTTCTTTGTCAGTAAAACATATATTCAATACAAATATCGTTTATCAAGAATGCGACTGCCTGTAAAGGCTCCTGGATTGGGGCTGAAAGGTGAAAGTGGAAGCAATATGCTCCATCCCATAATTGGGTAGACCAGGTTGCCCTGATAAAAAACATTCATTTTTACCAGAGATATGTAGCTGTATAACTTCTTTTGTCATCCTAGCTGGGTCTTCCTTTAATGCAGGGGTGTCAAACTGGTGGCCCACGGGCCAGATGCGTCACACGCAGGCCACGCCCACCCTAGCTCTGTGAAGGGAAAAAATGCCACGATATATCATATGATGGCAATGTGACATGGCGAATTTGACACCCGTGCTTTAATGTAATGGAAGAGAGAGAGAGCCTTTTGCTATGCACTTTCTATCCCGGCTCCCTATCTTTTATTTTATTGAACGGGTGAAAACAAAACAACAACAACAACAACAAAAACCAGCAAGGCTTTTGTATCATTCACAGGATTGAAATACAGGTAGTCCTTAATTTACAACCCTTTATTTAAAATTATTCAAAATTGTGACAGCACTGAAAAAAAATGATTTATATGACCTATCCTTCTACTTACAACTATAGGGTGCTTGATAATTAGCATGTATTTACAACTGTTGCATGTCATATAATTGTGATTTGTGACCTTTTCCAGGTAACGTCCGACAACCAAAATCAATGGGAAAAGCCAGATTCACATAACGACTGTGCAATTCATTTAACAGCGATGGCCAAAAGACTATAAAGTCAGGCACGACCTTCTCAATGACCACTTCAGTAACACAAGTTCCATCCCCAATTGTGATGATAAGTCTGTCTATAAGTAGCTGATTTCGAAAAGGACACAATTATTTAATGGTTTAGACCAGGGGTCTCCAACCTTGGCAACTTTAAGACTTGAGGACTTCAACTCCCAGAATTCCTCAGCCAGAGGTCTCAAAGCATTTCCTGCTGCACTCTCATAACTTTTATTCCTCCAGAACTTTTATTCCTCCCCTCTCACCCTATTGGAGAAAATGAGGATGATAATAGAAGGCCTGTTATCATATATTATCAGATAATGCGGACTCCAATTCCCATCATTTCCGACCACTGGCCATGCTAACTGGAGCTGAGGGAAGTTACCATCAACTTCTTATATTTTTTCTATTCCTGTATTTCTTGTGTATTCTGCTTAAACCTCTTTTTTAGAATGCAGATGAGGCCAGTTTCAGACACTGGGGGCTGCTTCAGAAAAGAGTGTTGGAAATAAGGGGAAACGAAACATATTGGATAATCTTCCGCCAGCTGGTCCTGGTAAGCCTAGCCTCCTGCCAGTTGCTTTTCAAAAAGAAATGAGAAGGAACACCAACTTTTTACCTCTTACTTATGGGAACGGTAGTTGCAACCAGTCATCAAGCTTTACAGCTGGTCCTTGACTTAACGACCACAACGGAGCCCCCAAAATTATTCTGTTAAGCGAGACATTTGCTCAGGGAGTTTTGCCCCATTTTACGACTTTTCTTGCCACAGTCATTAAGTGAATCACTGCAGTTCTTAAGTTAGTAACACGGTTGTTAAGTGAACTTGGCTTCTCCAGTGACTTTGCTTGTCAGAAGGTTGCAAAAGGTTATCATATCCAGCAGTGGGTTTCACATTATGTTACTACCGGTTCACCCCGCACATGCACGCTTGCTTGAGCTCAGGCGAGCCTGGTTCCCACATGCACCTGCCTTCCGTGCATGCGCCCAGCTACTGTGCATGCGCTTTGCGCGCGTGCGCACCTTCCACACATGCGCCCAGCCTCAAAAATGTGCCTAAATAGGATGGCATAAAGCCAGGGCGGGTGGGTGGGGGCAGGCCCAACCGTGATTTCCGCTACCGGTTCGGGCGAACCAATCCAAACCGGTTGAATACCACCTCCCAGGATGCTGTAATTGTCACAAATCTGAGTCGGTTGCCAAGCGTCGGAATTTTGATCGCTTGGCCAAGGAGATGTTACAACTGCGGTAAGTCTGAAAAATGGTCCTAAGTCACGTTTTTCCATTTATTTATTTATTTATTTATTTATTTATTTATTTATTTATTTATTTATTTATTTATTCAATTTCTATACCGCCCTTCTCCCGAAGGACTCAGGGCGGTGAACAGTTAAAATAACATACATATAAAATGTGAATATAAGATGATTAAGCTAATTTGGTTCATCGGTTAAGAATTTTCAGCATAAAGATTAGAACAATGAGAAGAGATTTATGCCAGCCCGGCTTGGTGAAATAGAAAGGTCTTAAGTGCACGACGGAAAGTATGACGATCTGGGATCATTCGTACCCCTGGGGGTAACCTGTTCCAAAGGGTAGGTGCCCCCACAGAAAAGGCTCTTTCTCTGGGAACCACCAGTTTGCAAAAATGCCATTTTGAATGGTCACTAAGTGAACTGTTGTAAACTACCTGTTAGTTGCACCCACACGTCCTGCTTTGATCCAGATTCAATGACTGGGTTACTTTTGACTTAGCAGGTTGTGTGAGCAGTTCTTGCGTCAATTGTGGGATCTGACTTACTTAAGCCTAGCTTAGTGATACATGTGTACCAGGCACTCGGCTTCTTTCCCCGTGCACACGCTCACAGCTTTCCTTGTGTGTTTTCTTCTCCCTAGCAGCCTGAGAGAGGGTTGCTCTGCAGATCATTCCATGCCTAAAACGGTCTCCCTTGAGTTGTGCAACTCAGGTTTAGAGCAGGAACAAGAAGCTGTTGGTCTGGTGGAGGGAGGAGAGAGAAGCTGCATCTCAAAAAGCAGCTATGACTCACATATATTCCTGTGCGAAACACACACACACACACACACATGCGCGGGCTTCACAAACACGCAGCCGTGGGAGTGCAGCAGGCAATGCTTTGGGACCTCTGCCTTCTCATTGTCTTTGCCCCATCTCTTCGCTCCTTAAGGGTTTCCACAAAGGGTTTCCCCCCACTCTCTCCATTCCTGCCTTGCCGTGTGCTTTAATTCTCTTTTTCTCCCCCTCAGCTGTGGCTGGTACCCGAGCATCCTAACTCTTCACCTTCCTAGCTTTTTCACCAGGTTTTGCTACACTCTCTCTGGGAATAGCAGTTCCTAATTCAGGCACAGCTGTTCCCATTCAGCAAATGGTGCTAATCTCCATTCACAGCCAAGGCAGAGCTGTGATATCATCTTGCTAACATGTTGAAGCTTTGTAGACGGCTGCACTGCTAGGCCTGCCCCAACGGTGGCTGCATTCTTTTCGATGTGTGGCAGACAGACATACGGAGGTTGTGAGTTAAATCTAGGGATGGGGAGGGTGGAAGAAAGAGAGATAAAAACTAACACGGTCTGGGGTTCACAGAAATGATTGTGTTCCCTGTTAACATATGCCTTGGACGTGCGAGAGGGTTTCCTGAAGAAGTGAGAAGGCTCAAAACACTTGCGGATGGTGTAAATTAAAATGAGAAAATTTAAAGCCCCTCACAACATTAGACCAAGGCTTGGATTTTGAACAAATCATAATCGCTAGTCATGGGAGATTGAATCAATGTGTTCACTGTAGCAGGATGCTCAACATTTTGAGCCAGTGGGCACAAAATTTTAAGAATCTTGTGCAGATGCTATGTTTGCCATGAATAAGGGTGCTTGCCCATTAGAAAAATGGCTGCTAGAGTGGCATAGTCAGCCTTAGAACAAAAATGCTGGGAAGAGCTTGGAGGACTCAAAAAAGAGGCTCATGGGACATAAATCTCTCTTCTGGGATTCCAAGAAGCGTCCTCTGCATTATCATCTGCCTTTCTTCAAGGTCTCTCCTTCCTATCCATATTGTCCTTGCAATATTTTGATGGTCTAAAATGACAAGTTGCTGGGTTTATATGACATTGTCCCACAGTTGAGTTGACATACTTTGAGAAATCATATATACTGCCTCAATGTCAAAAGGGGGAGAGAATGCAGAAAATAAAGAATAAAAACTAGCACTGATGATGTTACCCAGTTTGGGTAATGAAACATCGCAAGAAAACAACCAAGCTCAAAGAACACCAAGGACTCCTCATTTCAACCTTGAGCTACAAATATTCTCCTTTATTGGGGCCCCTCAATAAAGAATATGATTGCAAAAGAAGTTTCCTTTGTCCTAGCCATCAATCAAGTTGACCAGAAAAATTGCCTGCTGGTAGGTTTCTAATAAAGTTTTTCAATTACAGCTCTGGTAGCTAGATGAAAATGTAGTTATTCTGACCTCTTTTTTTAATGCCTCATTCTTTGAATCAGAACTTTGTGTTATTTTTGTTAATGTTCCAACCAAAATCTGGAATTGACAATTAAATTACTCTAATAATCTTGTTTTATAGGTATCCAAACCCTAAGGAGTTTGAGATATAGCTTAGGGAAGGACCTTGAAGTGTTTTGGCAGTCCTCTACATCTCAGCAAAGGAGATGTTTTGGATCACAATTCCCATCATGTTCCATTCAACATGGCCAATAGAATTTGACTTGATGTTGCAAAGAACTGGTATAATCCTACAAATGGGGCCATGTTTCAACCTACTCTTGGCTAAATTTATATACATCTATGGTTTACTTGGCTTTGTAACATGAATTTCATCCACCACAGTTTGCACCATAAATCAGGATTAATCAGGTGGTAGCATCGGTAGGCCCATGTCTGAACTTGGAACTGAGGCAGAATTGGGCCAGGATGCTACTTGACAGAAGACTGCGGAGTTGGAAAGTTGAAAATCTCTCAACAGCATGTGGATTTGAACCACATGCTGTTGAGGATGCAATACACTTGTGCTTCTACGGTCACACCCTATATGTGCTAATGTGTGGATTTCACGGGATTTATATACGGCGGAGAATCAAAATGGGGGTGGGGGGAATCTGAGAATGTTCAAATTTCAGAAAAAGCAATACCAAATATTCATCAGACGAAGAACATTTAGCAATTTTGCTTTCTGCCGGCGATGAACAGGTCTTTCTTATTGTTCAGGTGAGAGTGAGAATTGTGCAACTTCTCCATTCTTCCTGCCTCTTGGGCTGCAGTCAATTCAAAACCTTTACCGCATGATGTGACTGAATTTACAAAGTGATGGGTCTTATTAACTGGAATGCCCTGTTGATCAGGAAAAAAAGAATCACTTTTGAAGCAGGCGAGCGCACACAAAGAGAAAGAGAGAGAGAGAGAGAGAGGTCTTCCTGCCTTCAATTGGAGCTTAAGCTTCAGAAATCATCTCTAGCTTTTCCTAATACAGAGATGAGCGTCAGCCACTAATGGCTGCAAAGCTGTACAGCTTCTACGCACAGACGAGAGGGAGCTGCTTGAAGTTTAAGGTGTGAGTCTATTTCCACCTGTCTGCAATGAGTGAAGACAGGTGCCTCTCAGCCACTTATTCTCATTTTGTTTAGAAACAAATAGAATGACATAGAAATAGAAGGAAAACATAAACTAAGCCTGGGGGAGGGGGGGGGCTTTAAGACAAAAGTGACCTGATCCTTTGGGGGTTTATGGCTAATGGTGTCTGACTCCCAAACATACCCCAACCCCCCCTCCCCCACTCCAAGGATCTCTGCTCTCATTAGCACTCAGCTCAGCTACATATCTCTGAACTCCCCATCCGCGTCGCCCCTCCCCACTCTGCACAGAGCGTGCTCCTTCTCTTTCTGAAGAAACTGGTTGGATGCGCAGAAGAACACCACGAGGTGCGCAGCTCTCTCCCTATTTATGCATAGGGTGAGACAGGAGCACCTGACACAATCGCGATATAACAGGCTTCAGGAGTGGTATATTCAGCTCCCTTATGTGCCCAGAATTACATCTCCAAACAAACATTCAGCTTTTGAAAAATGCCCTGTTCTTGTTTACACAATGCCACGTGGGAGTAAACGCTTGGATGCACACGGCTAGGATGCGTACGATTGCTTATGCGCAGTTAGGTGATGGCAGCCGACCCTGTGGAAGCCAGATAGTGAATGTTTTAGAAACCCGTTTTTCTGCTGTTTCCTTTTTTCCCCCCGATTCCCCTTTTTTTCCACATCTGGGCATCTCAAGTTTCAACCCAGGATCTGGTCCAGTCATTCCTGCCTCTCATTCCCCCATCAACAATCTTTGATCCAATCATTTTTATATCGTGCCATTCTATTCTTGGCTGTATCTGACTCCCCCCCACCCCTCCCTGGTTCCTGTGAAGAGGAGCTGGCTGAAGACCGTGAATTTCTGCTCTTTTTAGCTGGGTTTAGCTGCTTGAAGGGTCAACCCTCCTCCCCTCGTTGAGCAGGTCTGTAAATCATCCTAAAACACGTCCCGCTCCACATGTACATCCAGGAAAAGTGAATCCAATCCAAGGAGCCTGCCGTGCCATCCTACAAACAAACGCATACATGCGTTTTGCCTGCGCACCCCCACGCCAAGCTAGAGCGGCCGCTTCTAATCTGTAGAAAAGCTGCTTTTGTTTCTCGTGTACTGGGATTAAACCCTGGACGGACCACAAATCTTGGCATGGGCCCTGAAAAAGGAGACGTCAAAAGAAGGCTGAAGCCCAGAGAAGAGTCCCTTGGAACTTGCCCGTAGTTGTGACCAGCATGCTCCTCTTCTGAAGTTAAAAGGCAGAGCCTCCCCAAACCCGCCGGGACAACAGGCCGCCGTGTGTGCGGGTGTTACGCGCGCGTGTACCCACGCCCCGTTTTCTCAGGGTGGGCTGCCCCCCACCCCAACTTCTCAAACCCTCCTCTTTCCCCCCCCCCGCCGCCGAAGAGACCCCTTGTGCCCATCGATCACCCTCGGCAAGGAGCAAAGTGGCACCTGTTTGCAAGCCCATGCTGCTCGGCGGGGAGTCTCTTCCCACACACCAGCCAACGGCGGAGAGAAGGCGAGCGAAAGGCGCGTCGCGCAGGTGAGGCTCCGGGGCAGCGCGTCTCTGGGCAGCCGGGAGTGGGAAGGCCAGCCCTTGTCTCGGGGGGGAAAAAAAAACATTGGCCGCCTTGGCCAGGATCTGCCCTGTCTACACGCCTCTTCCAGCCCCCAGTCTCCAGCCCCAGCTCTCCTTCTCCGCGTGGCTCTGGCTCTCTCTTCGCTCCGTCCCCCCTCCCAGCTGCCGCTCCCTCCCGCCCGCTCCTGCCTTCCGCTACTTGGGCTCTTTGCCAGCTCAGGCAGCGCTCAGACTCTGCCAGGAAGCGCAGAGGCGGGCAACTCCGTGCCATGGCTGAGCCATCCCGAACGGCCGATCCTCTGCCCCGCGGCAAGCAGTAACGTAGCCAGCCAAGCCAGCCCCAGGTGGGGGAGGGACGCCCAGCTCCACCCCAGGTAGGACGGGGAAACCAAAGCGGGGGAGGCGGCTGGATCTTTGGGCCGAGGCTGGGGAGTGGGATTCACAATTGGCTGGGCAGGCAGAAGATGGTGGGGGGGGGGGATAAGGCGGGGGGAGGGGTACCAGAGCATCCAATGGAAGAAAGAAGTGGGGTGGGTGCTCATCTTGAAGAGAGAGGAGGGCGTGTGTTGCTTGATGGACAAGGGCGTGAGTGTAATTATTTTCTTGACACTGGATGGTCAGAAAGTTTAGAAGCATCTTTAGGACAAGGGGACAGAATTGGACCCATGTTTGGGGAAAGCTGGGATGATCAAGAGCAGCTGTGAGTAATATATTCCTGTGTGTGTATGTATAAGAGAGCATGAAATAAAAGAGGCCCGGAGCACTATTCCACAGAAAGGAAATTTACTTTGCACGCACACACAGGCAGTGATACTTCCGTTTGGGCATTAGATGCACTCAGAGGCTAAAGGGTTTTGAAGAAGCTTGTATCTGGATAGCCGTCTCATTTACCAAAGCAGGGACAATTATAAACTGACTATTCTGCACATATTCACAGGATTGGTGTTAGGTGGACCATAGGCATATGTTGAAGCATACCCATAAGATCATGAATGTGAAAGGCATCCATTTATTCATGGATGTCTGCAACAGTGCGTTCGTGTATGTGCTCATTCGTGCATAATAGGCTTCTGTTAGATTGCCCTGCGATTAGTTGGTGTCTTTGGACCTTGATGTGTGGGCTTTGTGCTTCGTGCCTTCACAGCTATAGGGGTAACTTCCTTGAGATTCTGCCTGCACAGACAAATCACTTACTTTGTGATTTGTCTGCCAATTGCCAAATGACCGTCTCTGGAATAGATTGTCTCTACAGGGAGTCCGTGCAGAACACACTGTCACAAAACTGAATTGTGGCTTCAGCCACAGGGTTGGGACCTTTTGGGGATATGGGCAATGTCGAAGAGTAGCTAATCCTCCTGACTGTGGAAAATACGCTTTTGGGAGACCCTTAATTGATCTCCTTAACACTCCTTGTCTATTCCTCTTATCACCAATCTCCTCTCTCCACCATTCTCTGCAGCCCATGACTTTCTTTTGAGTTGCATTTTCCACCTTCTCCTCCCCATTGTATTCTTTTACAATTTGGGCAAAAGATTTGATTGACTCTCGAGAACTTATGGAGAGTCTTTGATACTCAGTTGATACTCAGCTGATTTGTGTTGTGCCTAAATAACATCCGATTGATTCATTCACAGAGCATTTTATGCATATGTGTTATGTCACACAATCTACAAACTGGAGCTGGCAGAATATGAGGTTTGAGGATGCCAGAGGCTAAAAGGGCTCATTTCCCTAGCCTTCTATTGTCTCAAAAATTCCCCACAGACTGAAATCTCTGTCTCTCGGGATTAAAGAGAAAACTTTCCTTGTAATCCCAGTGATGAAGTATGCTGAAAAGTTATCGAAATATTATAAGACAAATGCCTTGTTGACAATGTGTCAGCAGTGACGTTCAAACTCTGGGCATTTATGCAAGTATCTGAGCGAAAAAGTCTGTCCTGTTTATATGTGCTGCATAATTAGAAGTTATAAATTCACGGACTAAAATAACACAGCTTCAGAAAGAGGCTGAAGTAAAATGGTACTCTGGAATAGATAAAATTGCCCTGCTTTCTTCCTCAAACAAATGCATATACTATTTCCCATGAGAGCAAAAGATCTAATCCAATTGGCAACTAATTCAGAGCAGGAAAATAAACAGCATTTGCTATCATTATTAATGCATGGCATTTGCTTGCCATGGTCCCAGCCTGCACAGGAGATCTCTCCATGGCTATGGAAACTGCCACCAGAAGCAACATACCACTGGATCCCAGGAGCTGGAAAACACCACAGTGAAGAGACTTTTTTCATATCCTTCTTAAAGCTTTCCCAGAAGCAGCTGAGTAAAGGACAGGATGCTTGGGCTAGCTGGAATGGGATCCTGGTCTGATGTAGCAGTGTTTTCATTACTGTAGAACGTGCTTTATATTCAGCCCTGTTCTTAGGTCCAGCACAGGCCATTTAAGAAAGTGTTAATCTCAGCCAAGTAAAGACTTCCTTCTTATGGGCCATACAGTTTTGCAATCTGGGGGTGGTTTTTTGGAGAGATTTAATTCTGGTGGCCTTCACTGTGTCTGCAAGGATTGGACCAACCCCTGCAGATTGCTTCCTTGAATTTAAGGATAGTCAAAAGAGGTGCCACTCATTTGGACAGGAACAAACCATTAGCCTAGCTCCCAGCTCTGTTTGGTCTTGGACAAGTCCCTGGTCCTTCATACAGTGGGTTGTGTTTGTTAGTTCTCTCTCTTTCTCTTGCAGAGAGTGCAATGGACGTAGACTTGGAGTTTAGTAAGTATGCTGTGAGCTCGTTAACGCTCATGCCAGCTTGAGTTATGTTGTCATTCTAAGTGAAAATACGTAGGGAAAGGAGGTAAAATACCTCCATTTTACCTCCTTTCCCTTTTCCCACCCCTTCCCAACCTTCTACATATCTTGTTTCCTTTTCAGTGGGGATGAAAAGAGTGTTTTGGGGGACGTTGCATTATCCCCACCAGGTTAAATATTTTCCTAGTTGCATCCACATCTGTTCAGCTGAAACAAAAAGATATGTTTTATTCAAGGCTCAGCAAGCAGAACCAGAGGCCTGCGGTCAGAAAAAATAGAAGGGATGATGGGAAGGTACAAATTGTCAGGTTGTTCACTCATGAGGTGGTTTGTTTGGTTTTGATGTAGTGTGTGGTCTGTAAGCTCCAGTTTATGGTTTAAAAGAGTTAATTAAAGCCAAGCAACTGTAGCTTATGACATACGCTATATAAGACAGGGATCACCAACCTTTCGGATCTCAGGGACCACCAAATTCATAATTTTAAATCCTGTGGACCACTAATATGATTTAAAAAAAAAGATAAATAGTATTTAGTGCAATATAAAAAATGCAAATAATTTTTCTGTGGACCATCAAAATTTTCTCGTGGACCACCAGTGGTCCATGGACCACTGGTTGGTGACCACTGATATAGGACAACAGCACAAATTGTAGTTGTGGTACTTCCACGGCGGTTCTCCCACTTCCCACCCTTACCTCATCCCAGTTTGATCTTCTAATTAGCTGGAGGACCATTGAGATTCTCCTTGTCCAAAGGACCAACCTCTTTTATCTGCTGGGATGAGCTGGGATGTGTTTCGCCTTGGCAAATTCCTGCTCAGCAGCAACTTGCACATTTGTATGCTGTGTTTGAATTTGCCCTTGTGACAATCTTGTCCGGCTGGGGGAAAAAAAAGAAAGAAAAAAAAGCGAAAGGCAGGCTGTCAACTGCCCTGGTAGAGCTGCGTTCGCACTTCAGTAGTGAGTACGTTTCTTTTTAAGTGGAAAGGTCAATTGCGAGGCTGTGTCTGGGGCCCAAAATATGCATCTAGCGTAGCTTTGCTGGATTCTGGTGTGAGATAGATAAATAAATGTGAGAATAAATAAAAAGTACAGTAAATAGAAACTCTTCCTTACAGGGATGGGTTTTTGGATTACTGGCCAGAATTGGGAGGGACGGTGAGTGAGGGAGAGTTATTAGACTCAGCCTTGGTGTGTGGATTGATTAAATAGTCCTGTTTCTCAAAATATTGGGACTGTTTATCTGTTCTCACATATGTGAACAGGGTATCATCTAGCCCCCACCCGACCATCCTTTTTTTAGCTCCTCCAAGGAAATGCTTTTCAACATATTCACACCTCTTGATGCCAAACGGGGGTAAAATAATAAATATAGAGACATTTGAATGTATGTGTGAATCAGGGAAATGGATGATGCAAGGGCATCCATAGACTCAGAAAAGCTACAGACACAAAAAAATTGACTTGCATAAACAGCTGCCTGCCACCCTGTATCATTCAGGGATCGTAGAATCCTTCCTGCGTTTAGTTTATTTCTGGGACAGCTTTTCTCCTATCACACAACCTTTCCTTTGAATGCAGATGAGTTTAGCCAGCAGCACCTACCGTACCCATTTAAACCAGCTTCCATGGTTTTTACTTGTTGCCTTTCCCGTCATTTACCATGAGTACCAATGCTTCCTCGTGGGGTTAACAGGGTTAACAGGATTAACAAATAAAGAACAGACAGGAAGGATTTCCAGGATTTTCATGGGATTCGCTTCTCTGCTGGACTGAAATCAGAAGGGTTATTTGAAAATAACATAAAATCAGTTATAATAAACAAGATGATAGTGGTTGTTAGCAGCAATAGACATTAAAAATCACTTTGGAAAGTGAAAAGCGCTTTATATATATATTACCTTGGCAATTCTTATATGATTTCCCTGCCAGGAGAATAATTTTTGAAATGTGAAGCAAAATACCTTCTTGCTGCTGTTGTACTGTATTTCCCTTAAGTTTGAAATAGAACTTGCCAGTTCTGATTGTAGGATGAGCAGGGTTTTTTATTACCTGAGAAAAAGGGGGAAAGCCTCTTTTCCCTAGGTGTAACTGTGGAACAAATGAAAACCAGGGACACATGTAAACTCAAGTTTTAGTCTTCTCAAAAACAATGGTTTGCTTTCTATCTAAGATATGATGGTTTGTAACATGCCCTTGTGTGATCTTATGGCAAAGGAAAGACTTGAAACACAAGGTTGGCTAGCTGTAATTGTGGGTGACAAACAGAGAAAAGAAGCTGAAAGGGAGCTGCAGAAAAAAGGGAAGAATTCTGAGAAAGGAGTTTTGACTCTTAACATGCCCATACATACGCAGTTTTTTTCTGATTCCAGTGTTTGCTGGGCTTTTCTGCTTAAAAACCATGCTAATACAAGAGTCTGAGGTAAATAAATTCCTTTTATTCTCCCCTTGGATTTTGTACAGAAGGGTACAATATTACTTCAAGCACTTTATTTCATTGGTCTTATGCCTAAAAAGTCCTGAATGTTTAGGATACAACTTCTCATAATCTTCTAGCCCAAATGGAAATCATCTGAAACAACTACTCCCCTCCCCCCATATTTAGATTGGGCAAAGTTATGAGCGCCAAATCAAAGGATTGCAGTGTGAATCAAGAATTATTTGATTTGATCCTTGCTTATTTTTCTTCCAACTGCAGCCTTCCAAAACTTGGTGCGCTCCAGGTTAGTTGGATTATTTCCCATAAGTCCCCATGAGCAGAAATGCTGATGAGGGATGGCATCAGTTCAAACCCAGCACACCAAACTGGAGTTAGCTGCTGTAATGCCATGAGTTCACTGGAAAGATTATCCTGTTGTCAAAAACATGCATTGCTGGGGATCACATGCTGAATTATTGAAGAACCAAGTAAAAATCCCTGCATTCTCTCTCTGTTTAGTTATTAATGTGTACGGTCTTTGTGCCCAGTTTTAAGCCCACACATCCAGGAAAACTATTACCCTCTTTTTATTCCAAATATAGGTTTCTTCTGCAAGGAAGGAATTTTTTTGGGGGGGGGGTTGAACTTTGCTTGCCTTAGGCAAGTTGAGGCTGTTGTCTCAGATGGCTGATCTGCAATGTGGTGTTTTAAAATATGTTGTTGTTGTTGTTATTATTATTAAGCAATTGTGCTGCTTGTGAGATTTAATATATTTATGGTACAATGGACCTTGACTTAGGGTCAGAGCAGGGGTGAAATCCAGCAGGTTCTGACAGGTTCTAGAGAACCAGTAGTGGAAATTTTGAGCAGTTTGGAGAACCAGCAAATACCACTCTGGTTGGTCCCAGAGTGGGGTGGAAATGGAGATTTTGCAATATTCTTCCCCCAGTGGGGAGGGAATGGAGATTTTGCAGTATCCTTCCCTTGGAGAGGGGAGGGAATGGAGATTTTACAGTATCTTTTCCTTGCCACACCCACCAAGCCACACCATACCACACCCACCAAGCCACGCCCACAGAACCGGTAGTAAAAAAAATTGGATTTTACCACTGGGTCAGAGTGATAAACCATTTACTGGTTTGCCTTAGGCAGCATGTGCTTATTTCAAAAGACCATTAGCCGGATTTTTGAGAGCCCAAAGAGGAATTTGAGCCGTTTTTATCCTCAAAGACTGCCGAACGTCAAGGCAACCAGACTTGCAAGGACCATTTTTTAAAACTCTGTAGGTTTTTAAAAACAGTAGGTCAGCAAGATCGGTTGCTCCAAAAGGAGGGCAAGGAGAATAAATATTATTTAGTACTGTAAGCAGTTTGGAGGTGGGGGCGAGTAGGTGAGTGGCTGACCCCTGTCAGGTATCAGATCTCTGAAATTGTTGAACGGTGCATCATTGTAGTTCAAAGAAATGGCTTTGTGTTGCTACCTTCATGCTTCACCAAAAGTAGCTACTCTTTTTAATAATCAGAATAAAACTATCTTGGCTCACTGGACAAATGTTGGTGGGAGCTCATAATGTTGTGGATAAGTGTAAGGAGAAAGCCGAGAATCCTAGGGGTAGAAAGGATAGACCATATTGCCTTGGCTCAACCATGCTGCCAAATTTTGGAAGCGACCATTACGTATTTTTTCATGGATGTTCAGGCATGTTCAGCAGCCCTTGTTTTCATGTAAGAGGCCGGTGAAGATCATCCTGTGTTGGCAGTGATTGTGACTGCCCTAGAATGTCTCTGATGGTTATATTTTAGTAAGGTTAGGGCCGCTAGGCATATCTGCTACGTGTTTTGTCAGGTTTTAGTATCGCTTTACAATGTGTTTTTTAACAATGGCAAATCACTCAAGCGTCTGACAGGGATTGCATCCAAATACTATAAACCAGGAGTCTCCAACCTTGGCAACTCTAAGACTTGTGGACTTCAACTCCCAGAGTTCCTCAGAGTTCAACTCCCAGAATTCCTCAGCCGGCAAAGCAAAACTGGCTGAGGAACTCTGGGAGTTGAAGTCCACAAGTCTTAAAGTTGCCAAGGTTGGAGACCCCTGCTATAAACTGAACAAATAACAGTCTTTGAGAAGAATTCCCAAAATGTAGCAAACTGTGAGGGTTCTGAGTGTACCTTTTGAATATGAGCCGGTTTAGGCAAGCCACTCCATCTGCAGTGCATCATTTGTGATTCTGCAAAATGAGCAGGGCATTCCCATCACTGGGAATGGTGGCCTACTTGCCAAGAGGTGCATGAGACAGCTGGCTTGTGCAGCTGAGTGTGGCTGTTTATGGCTTCAGGTCTTTGCCACTGCAAAGCCCTACTATGCATGTACTACCGGGTGCAATTTGATGGCGTGTGTACATCTTGCCTGGTAGGTGAAGATTATTCAGATATATCTTCCACAATGTGTGGGGCACAACTGTGCACAGGCCAATAGCCCTGGATATGAGTCCTTTGACTGCATCATACAGCATCCTTATTAAGTTATCTACTGGTAACTCAACCAGATGACAAGAGAAGTGACTTGATGTAGAGCTCCCAAGGCTTACAGTCACATTGTTGTATGCTTGTGTGTATTTCTTATGCTATCTCTGTCAGGGTATGTTTATGTTGCAGGGTGTAGCTGGGCTCCTCATGCATTGTGGCCCATTAAGTTACTTGACAGTGTTGCTAGCGAGTTGATGGGTTGCCATGGAAACTCCCAGCTTTCTTGGGGGTTAAAACACCAATAACAGGGTTAAAACTATCCCCAGGCATTCTCTGTCAGCAACAGGTTTGGAAACTATAAGTTGAGACCGATGGCAGAGGGAGGCCTTTCCAGACCAGCCTGAAGGACTGTTGCTTTGGGGCAAGATAACAGAAGGCCAGACCATCAATTTGGCAATGGAATTTATCCCAGCTACTATGGGATATTTTGTGCACATCTAAGAAGGTAGCTGCACCCATGGATTGCACCCCTGGCTTCCTGGTCTGATGTGGATCTTTCCACCAAAAGCCACTTTGATCTCCTCGCTGCCTTGTTCTTTTCCCAACATTATTCCCCAAATCTAATCCTGGCATCTTGCTTTCAGGTTCTTTCAAGTCATGACCTTACCTTCTCTTTGGCTTCTCTTGCTTGTAAAGTGACAAAGTTGCTTATCCTCTACAGACCTACCTACCAGGGCACACTTTTTCATCCAGAGCCAACTGTCTGGCAGTGTGATGGCATCTCCTTGTGGATGCCACAGGATTCCACATATTTTTATATATAAGAAGAATACTGCCCTATCATTGTGGCACTGGAACAATGGAAACCAGCTTTCTTCTAGAGATGGACATAAATAGTTCAGGTAGAAATGGATTTCCATCAGAAAGCAGTAAGAGAACACTGCCAGATTTCTAGAAGAATGAAGGCAGTGGTCAAATGTTTCTAATTTCAGTGTAATCTTTTAAGCCATCCCTAGTCCTTAAATTTCTAATTCTCTGGATTTCTGTTCCATGTTTCTAAGGTTTCCCACAGTGAAAATTATTGGGTACCCCTCAAACTTCACAGTGAAATACCTTCTGAATTCTGGCCAAATTCTCCTTGTTTTCACCAACCTTTTTCTGGTTGCCCGAGACATTTCAGCACAGGACATTGAAAGGGTTTTCTTTCACCTCCTTTAGAAATGAACAAGTGACAATTTACTGTCGTAGTAGGATGGATAATAGAGATTCAAGATTGTCATCTAAGGCAGCCTCCCCACTCTGCCTCTCGGTGGCATTTGAACACTGGAGTTACGTTCTGGAGACCTCTTTACCTAAGAAACTGCTTGTAGTTTCCCATCCTTTAGAGAGGGCTGCTATCCTCGCCTTTTTTTTCTTCTTCTTTTTTTCATCTCCACTTCTGTCTTCTCACTCAGTTGTTATTATTAGTGTGAAGTATCATCATAGAGTGCGTCTTCTTTGGAGTCTCTAGGGAAAGCTACAGAGGGAATTTTGCTTATTTTTCTTTGAAATTGAAGGAAAAAGAGAAGAACATAAATAAATCATTCACTTTTTAAAAATATTTTTTAAAAGGAATGATTTACAGTATGGGGGGGGGGGCGCGTTTCTTTTTCCCAGAAGCCCTTTCGGGGCAAAATTCCTCTTGTTGAACAGCTGGGATGAGGGCAGCAGTTCTGTTGAAATGGGAGTTGACAAGAGAGGGAAATTTGCATCCATTCCAAGAATTTCTCTTTTAAATTTGTTTTGTTTTTGTTGGGTAGTGTTGCTTGCCTAGAAAAATAAGATACCATACCAGATTTCAATGCCAGGTCAATTTTATTTCCATTTCATTCCATGTTATGTGGTATCTCTCGTACATTTTCTGCCAATCGAGGCCTTTCAGAGAGCTTGTGTCATATGTATTATTAATAGCTTGGCAAAAATTCATGAAAAAGAACAACAAAGTGATAAACCACAAGAATCTGTATTGCAAAAGCAGAAGGCAGTATCTACAACTAATTAGGATATTTCAACAGCCTAACACCGGCAGAAGAATCTCATTTTCACTCTGTTTCTCAAGAACCAATGGAAATGATTTTGCATACTTTCTCCTGGTTAGTGAAGAGCCGTCTTAGTCAACCCTTTGTTTTTTAGATAAAGATAAAGAATTCCACAAGGTGAACTCAATTGCTGATGGTTACAGGGACTTGAAATCACATCTGCTTATTGGGAATAGTCCTTATTACTTGTTCCTGTAAAAAAAAAATGCATTTAATTTTTTTTATTAGTGCGAAAGGCAAAAATCAAGAGTTTTATTTCTTGCTCAGGATCGTTAGAAGTTCAATATTCTGTATATCAGAGTTAGAGCAACCAGCAGCTCTATAAAATAAGATGATTCCAACTTCCATTTTCCTAGATCATGATGGCTGGAGAAGCTGGAACGATATCTAAAGAGCCTCAGATTCTTCTCTCCTGTATCTACGCATTCATCTAAGAATAAATCCACTAAACCCAGTGGGGATTCTAAAGAGATATGTAAAGGATTTTGCTCTGTACAAAGCTGGATGTCTTTAATTTGTAAAAAGACAGTTGCTGAAGCACATTCGGAATGGTTGCCAATAAAATGTGACCTTATTTCTAGCATATATTTTATAGTACAGATAACAAATTGGAAAAGCTAGTTTTGTGTAGTGGTTAAGGCACAGGGTTAGAAACTGGGAGACCACCCTGAGTTCTACTCCTATCTTAGGCACAAAACCAACTGGGTGACCTTGAGCCAGTCATTCCCTCTCAGCCCTGAGAAGAAAGCAAAGGCAAATCACTTCCAAAACATTGCCAAGAAAACTGCAGGGACTAATCTGGGCAGGAGTCAGCAATGATTCAAAGGCACACAGGCACAAAACTCCCCCTAACAATTCCAAATTGGAAAAAGATAAATATTGCAGAGAGGGCTAAATTAAAGGCACAGTAGAGCTCTTGGCAATGTGTTAACGATGAGCTGTTATTATGCAGAACAAAACGCTCAGGCACCGGTTCTTGGTATAAAAGATGGGAATGTGGCAACTGTGAATCTATTTCCCTTTCCAAGCAGAAATATGCAATCCAATATCCAGTAATCCAAATACGGCAGTCATTTTTGTGAATGGATTGATTTTGGCAGAACTTTTAATTGCAATCTTAAAATAAGTTTACTTTACACACAAATATGACCCTGTGAAACCAGTGGAATGACCAAATACAACAGTACTACACTATTGATTTTGTCATACTTACAATGTGATTCTCCAACACAAGTCTTCCCCAATGCATTCAATGAAACTTATTTTCTGAAGAACTATATAGCCTCAGCAATTTTCCCTGGAAAGCAATATGGAATTTGGTCAAACTTAGAGCTGTAAAACAACCAGAGGGAATCTGATTAATTTTATTAAAAACTCAAGTTTCTCTTCTTTAACTTTACCCCCAACTGTTTATTTTATAACTTGATTATTGTGTGTGTTTGCTTTTTCTTTCTTCCTGTCAACATGCTGATTGCAAGCATAGCTCTAAGCTGTTTGTATACTATTCCCAGGTTGTAAAATTAATGATGTGGCATGTGCAGCCTACAATAATGTATTGCTGCAATTCTGTTGAAATTGAAAGCTTTTGCTTCAAAAACATATTGAGAAAACGGCTACCAAATAAATCACTTTCTACCCCAAATCCTAAACATTTTATAACGTAGGCATTGATTAACTATAGTCTGCTCGTTGCCATAGATTAGACTGGAGAAGAAATGACTAATTAGGGCTGAAAAGCAACAGTCAAACTACAAGATCTTCAGCCAAGGACAGCTCTAAAACAAAAAGGGGCTTGGATAAATTTTGAGCCTTGAATAGCAATTGAATTTGCAGAAATTTAGGAGCTATGTTTGCAAGTGCAGAAAATTGGGGTGCTGTAAGTTGCTTTAATTTTCCATGTGGTTTTCTCTCCTATGCCTATTTTCTGACCTGAGGAGGCCTCTGGAGTCCGTGTCCCCTTTCTGCCTCAGCTTTCCAGCCATATTAAGTCTCCTTTCAGTCTTCACCTTCTTTGCTTTCCTTTCAACTTTTTGTTGGTATGGTTTCTTCCAGTGGTGATATCTAAATTTTTTTACTACCAGTTCTGTGGGCGGGGCTTGGTGAGCATGGCAGGGGAAGGATACTGCAAAATCTCCATTCCCTCCCCACTCCAGAGGAAGGATACTGCAAAATCCTCATTCCCTCCCCACTCCTGAGGGAAGGATATTGCAAAATCTCCATTCCCACCCCACTCTGGGGCCAGCCAGAGGTGGCATTTGCCGGTTCTCCGAACTATTCAAAATTTCCATTACCGGTTCTCCGAACTGCTCAAAATTTCCACTACCGGTTCTCCAGAACCTGCCAGAACTTGCTGGATTTCACCCCAATACCATAACCATTTGAGGCACTGGGTTTTTAAACCTTTGTCCCCCCTCGTTGTATTTTAAGTTCCATTTCATTCTACTGAATGATTTACATTTTAAATATAAATAAGCTATTTAAACATGTACTTCCTGAAAAATAATCCATATACAAAATTTAATCTAATTTGGTAATCATTTTGGATTACATTCTCATGGACCTGCTCCACATCCACATCTCTTAACTTAAAAGATAGGTTTTTCCCCCCAACTCATAAGACTAATTTTTCATTTTGACTTATAATTTATATTCTGGTAATTACTGTTCTTGATACCTAATATTAACTAATAATGATCTGTGCATGAAGATATCCAAATATGTACAACAAATGTTATTTTGAAAATGTGTACTCAGTACAGTCGATTTTATGATGCTTGCCAATTTCTTGCCTGTTTATTTTGTACTTCTCTATCACTTGCCTCACTTTTGGTTCTTTCTTCCCTTTTAAAATATTAAAGGAATTAAGATAGAAATAAGTCTGTGCTCCTTTGGCCATAATCTGCACTGCCTTCCAGTGACTTATAAGGTAGTTCAAATCAGTTCATGATTGCATTCAGTCTTTCCTACTGTTATACAAAGTGAAGCTGTAGGAAGATGATGTAATGATATGTGAGAAAGACCTTGAGAAAGGTGTGTGTGGGGGTGAGAGAAGAGATGCTGCCTAGGGAACAGTCAGATAAGAGAGGGCATAGCCTGCAACAACATAATGGGCAGAAAGAGGCACAAAAGGGACATCCCTGGCTAATTACTCAGATTGTAAAGGAGATGGTGGGAGATTTGTACTTTCAGATTTGCAAGATTCTAAAATAAAGTAGAATTCACTCATCTGTTTTAGTTTTCTATCTTGTTTACCTGGGAAGGCTGATAGATGTCTCCTTATTCACATCCCCATTTACCTACTTAGTCAAAAGAGTGATTCCGTTATATGAGCTGCAAAAAATCCAAGTGAGCCATAGATGGCGATAAAATGATGCAGAACAGTCTTGCCGTGTGCTGCCATGGATGGTACCAATGGTTCCCTTGATTCCTGCAACCCAGACATGGGATGCCTGGGCAAAAGTGGGGTTGGGTAATTCTAACTCAGCATGTTGTAGGAACCTAGCCACTGTTTTAAGCGATTGTGTAATGATTGTGTAATGCACATCATCACATTAAGAAGTAATATACTTTATTCTTTGATATTCTGTGATATAAATACTTTATAGCACTCGTGTTTTATTAACCTAGACTTAGGGTTCAATGTCTTGTGTGATGTTTTCTGAATTTTCAGGCTGTCTGCTAGAGTCAATATTACAGGATTCAGGATGAGTTGACTGGTGATGAACTTGCTTAAAAATGTCCCATGTGCAGCCAGTTGTGGAAAGCCTTTCTTCTTAGTTAATAGACAGAAAAAACAGTCATTGTAGGCCTTGCATATATGTATGCAAGCTTTCCTCAGTCCGTAAGATGCAAGTGCTCCTGCATTGCTGCATTTCTGTAATTGGCAGTGAGTAGAGGCTCTGTTAATTAGAAGGCCTGTTCAGTGAGTGCACTTAGGCTCTGGAATGCCATCCTGAGGGAGGCCTGGGTCACTTCCTCATTCACAATCACCTTCCAGAAGGTGGAGAATTAGGAGAGCCTTCGGTGCATAATTCTCAGGCCATTTTCAGTACTTTAAATGCTTGGCTTTTCCCTACTATTTTTGGTCTTCTGGATTGATTTTGGTGGGGCTGATATTATGAACCACCTACTACATCAGATATACATTAATATCTTGAGCAGGGAGTGACCAAATATGACATTGATGTCAACTTAGGGCACTCTGTCCTTTCTCTGCCCATCTAGTTTGTTTTTCTTAGTCCTTTTCGCTGAAAACCTTGCAAATTTTGCAACTCACCCTGGCCTTTGCCTTCCCCCAACTTTAGTGTTTCGTCCAGTTCTTTCTTTTCAGCCCAACATGCTTCCTTATTGCCATCCTTTTCCCATTCTGTTGCTTTCTGTCATTTAGTTTCCTGGCCCTCAACCACCTTCTCTAAGTTGCACTCTTGGTTTTGTTCTCTTTCCATTTTGTAGTTCATCTTCCTATCCTCTTTTTTATTTGCTAGGGTCAGACATCATGCTCAGCCCTAATGTGGTTTGCTTAGGTTTGATTTGTTATCATTATCATCACTATGAACCCAGCCACTGTGGCTTAAGAACTGATTAAAGATATGTGAAAATAAGATTGTTTATAATTATTGTCCTTAGGCCTTTTTTCTTTGGCAAGTCTTCCCCATGAGTTTCTTTCTCCATCGCTGCCTATTCTACTTCTTCTTTTTACTGAATTACCTGTCCTTTGGGTTTCAGTATCTTAGTCTCCTTATTTGAGGTGCTCTTTTGACATTTATCATCTGAACTCTCTGCCTTTCTGCATGCAGTTCTTTCTTTCGTCTTCATGGTGTTTTTGCTGGATAAACATTACCATTTTACTTTCCACTTAGAAATGTTAGTGTTTGTGAGCATTCAATTGCTAATTGTTTTCCCTCTTCTGTTAAAATGCTTTTAAACATTCCATGACACTATAGGCCATCAGCCAATGGATAGGACCTTGGAGACTAATAGACAGCGAGCAAAATCTAACACTGGCAATGAAGATTCGCATAGAATGGGATTTTCTATTAAGCCCCTTTCCTTCCCTCAATCACTTGATTTAAGTCACTGGATTCCATATAATGGACAGCTGTTAATTCTACTTTATATAATAGGGTTTTATCTCATGAGAACATACAGATTTTGATCTTTTTAGACACTTCAACCACAGGAACTGCTCAGAAGTGAGTGACATTAAACTTAATAATTTCCCTCCTTCCAGGTTGTCTATTGAATAAAATGGAGCAAAAACTCCAGAGGTCTACATGCCCAGGATCCACCAGCTTCTAAAAAAAAAAAAACTGCTAAAAATCTTTGTAATTCCAGGTTACTGCATCTTGCAACTTTTTTTTCTTGCACCAATGAATATAAAGCACTGGATAAGATATTTAGCAAGTTGCTTGTCAAAAGGATAGATTTAAAAAATCAGAAAGAAATAAAGGCCAAAGAGAAATTGAGTGAAAATTCAAATCCAAACCATCCATAAAAGAAAATTGCAATATTTTACTTCTGGGCTCCATGCAGCTGCCTCCAGATATTAGCTTCAGCTCTTTAAGTGTGGAGCCAGAAATCTATGGATCTGTTGCTGAGATTCATGATGATGAGTCACCCAGAATTGGCTGCATGAATATGGCCCCAGCTCTCAATGTTTCTTTGTGCAAGGAAAATCAAGTCTGATATTGCTCTGTTTGAACAAGAAGGAGCATCTGTGTCTAATGATGCCCCTTGGGGTGCCGACATACTGTATCTAGAATGCCTTGTGGAGCTAGATTTGGAGAACGGGTGGGTTGACCATCCCTTGAGTTGAAAAGGCATTGGAAATTTCACACGGGTGTCACAGAGCATCACGATACTGAGGAAATGCCTTTCAAAGGGCCCTACTAGCACTATTAGAGCAAATTCCACACTAGCAAATTTAAATTGATTTCTATAGTAGTTCTCAGATCTTTACCTAACAGAGACTACATTTGCAGGACAAACTGACACATGCTTAACTACCATAAATATATGGCAATTAATAGTTAACCATGATTACAGGTAAGCAGCCAACACACATCCCCACCTCCCAATTACCAGAGACATAACATTTTCATATCCTGCCTTTTCTTTTCCCCTGGAAAAACACCAATTTGAAATGAATTGGTTGAGAGAAAATGACTGCCCCACAGTTACCCAGTGGCAGAGGAAAGTCCAGCGGTCCCCAAACTTTCTGACTCTGCAGACCGACAGTCTGCAGGGGGATGGTTTTGTGCACATGCCCTGCGCTTGCGTAAATGTAGCTTTGCGCATTTTCCTACCGCTTAGGCGACCCAGTTTCCAATGGGCCAGAGATCGGTAGTAGTCCATGGACTGGGAGGTTGGGGACCCCTGCTCTAGTCCATCCCAACATTGTAACCACTAGGTCATGCCTATGCAAATTGGAGCTAGTCATACACCATCCATTTTCTTCTTTTTGCAGGGATAGCATCTCAGTGATCATTTGACAAACAACAGAAAGCTCATGTACAGCCATTACACGGGATACAGGGCATATCTAATGCTTCCCACATCCTAATGTTTTCCCATAAGGTAGCCCTTCAAAACTGCAAAGGATATAAAAAACAAATATGGAATACAGAACAGATGTTCTTGCTATGTCTGACCTAGTTTCCTTAAAGGACTAATAGTTACTCACCATTTACCTTGGAAGATGCTACACATTACACCATGGGCTCTGCTTGACCAAGACAAAACTTATTACAATGTCTTTACCTCTCAAGATGCATATTTCCATCAAAACCATTACATCGGCACCATGTGGTATAATGTGTGATAAGTTGGAGCAAAATTTAGGAATAAAAAACTAGGAACTAGTGACCGACTTTACCATTTTAAATGACTAAGTTTCTGAGCCAATTGCAATCTCATATATTGCATACAGACCCTGAATGCCACCTTGAGATCTTTGGAGACAGATCAGACATAGCTGCACTCAATAAATGAAAGGAAGGAACATCATAATAGCTAGATGATGCTATAGCCTAATGTTAGCCCTAAAATAG
This sequence comes from Pantherophis guttatus, assembly GCF_059756535.1. Taxonomy (NCBI): domain Eukaryota; kingdom Metazoa; phylum Chordata; class Lepidosauria; order Squamata; family Colubridae; genus Pantherophis; species Pantherophis guttatus. The sequence goes on along the minus strand of NC_142064.1, from coordinate 122,402,616 downwards.
ATTTGGACTTTGATGTGACGCAACACACAGATACTTATATGCCAAGTCTTAAAATCAGTTGGAGTTTTTGGAACTGCCTGACAGGATTATGAAGGAGGTGAAAAACTGCAAAGATAGCCTGTGACATTATGAATCAAAATAGAATATTGTCTAAAAATCCACATCATTACTCTTACTTTAATCTTTCAAATATTGCAAAACTTTGTTCTTCCCCTTTTGGGAACTCATTCTGTTACAAAAGGAGGACTGTTTGTATATGTAGAAGTTCATATGCAAAAATATCAGATGCCTCTCGTAACCAGCAATCGTTAACAGTTGTTCATATGGATGCAAATGAAGTCACAACAGAATGCCGAAGAAAGATTATGAATGTTGTTGTCCAAAGTATCTGAAGGGCAGCAAGTTAGGGAAAAATATTTAAATTGCATCAAAGTCATTGGGACACATCAGTCATAATTTCATTTAATTAATTGAAATTTAACCTCTTAAACAAAAATTTAAGCGCACTTGGCCTTTTGTAAACTGAGATGCTCAATAAACTTGGAGATGAACAGTTTTCTACGCATGAAATCAATGTGACCCCAGGTCATAGTATAGGATCCACCTTATATGGGAGATGGGTGGCATGAAAATGGAATAAATAAGTAAACACATTATTATGCTTTCCTCCTTGATGATGTGACCTAAGATCTTTTATTGTTTCTTTGGCCACAGGAAAAATGGAGGACTTCTAGAGAATTGGAGAATATGTTGAAAGTGAGTTCTCCTGTGAGTGGAGAGAGGCAGAACTTAAGGCTTTATCCTCAGCTCTAGATTTCTCATTCGCTATGTGTGAAGTACGAAGGTCATGCTAATGAAGCACGAAGGGAATTCTGAAGGGTCATAAATGCATAGACACTTTCAAATTATGACATAACCTGACCCCCTCTCTCTACTGAAGGGCAATGCCTCCTATTAAGAGCTAGTTTGGAGTATATATGAAGCTTCCATGAGAGGATATAAATAGGGGATTTGGAGATAAAAGTTGGGAGGTATCCTGCAAAAAGAAAAATGAAGCTGTTGGTTCAGAACAAAACATGCCAATCCTTCCGATTTGTGCTTGGAATCTAGCAATCAAGGCTGTACTAAAAGCTGCATGGTTAGCTATTGCTTGCTTGAATATCTCCTTTTAAAGCTGGCTGCTTGAGGTTCTACGGCAAAAGCCAATCTCCATCTTTGACTTATAACCTGTAGGGAACTCAGGATAAACAGGCTCAGAAAAGTTACACCGAGACTCATAGTCAGTCTTTATGTCTCCCTCATCCCCAGGATGCCGTTTGGCTGCATCGGACTGCGGGATGAAAAGAATTACAACAGCCTTTCTGACATCACCGACAAGTATGAGATTGGACAGCTGCTACGAGCGTAAGTAGGGACCCTGCCTGAAACTACTCTCAGCTTGCTGGAGTCCTGAAGTCCACCTTAGAAAGGAATGGATTTGCAACCAAGGTCCTAATAATTTAAGAGATGCATCATTTAAGGAAGCCTCTTCCTTTCTTCTCCAGCTATTAGGAGATCCCCTGCAATAACACTGCCACATCCAACACACTGTGGTATCTTCTCAAAGTCAGCCTATTATGAAATAGACATGTGGATTTCAAATTGCAGAACAGGTACATTATTTTCTCTGCTGCTACCAGGTACATTCAAGGTTCTGGGTCTTGTATCACGTGGTTGTGGATCTATGACCTCCTTTCTATTGTTTAGATTAATTGCCCTTCTCTCTTTGCTTGTCTTGCTCTTTGTACTGGGGTTCCTGAAATACTGTCTATGATGCTCAGTGGATACGGAGATTCGTCTCAGCCTGTACCTGGTCAGCCAATTTGCTACGAGCAGCAGGAGGAAGGAACAGCAACATAGGTCCTGTGAAATAGCTTATATCTGATTGCAGCTGCTGAGAAGGATGAGCAATAGCTAGTAGATGGCTTCCCATTCTGACTGCCAAACAGACAGTCTAGGCCATATGGTATTTATAATATAACACAACTCAATTTCAAACTTTTTCAACATAAAGATTACGACGCTCAATGAATAACAGAGGGATAGGATTTATGCATACAACAGTATTGCTATTATCAGATCACCAAAACTAATAACCATGTTAATAATAGAAGAGTTAAAAGGATTAGAAAACTATTCCAATGGAACAATTCCTCTATGTTCTCTATTGTGGCCCACACCCTCTGGAACAACATTAAGGGCCAGACAGCCCTTGAGATCTGGTTCGGTTTCCAGTTAATATGATTGTTATCAGCTGGTGGAGCCTCTGTGGTATTTGTGTATTGTTTGTATCGTTGACCATGTAGTAGTTCTAGTCCTGTGCTTGTTTAGATGGATTGTTATGTGACAGTTCTGGGTTCCATTATGGCTATCAGTCAAGAACTACTTATAGCTAAAAATTACAACTGCAGTCCAATATTTTCCATATAAGGTATCTTACAGCTTTAAGAGCATTAGCAAGAATGCAATTACCCATTTTGTAGTTCCATGAGGTCACTCAACCTCTGTTAAACTGAGCCCAAAGAAGAGTGGAAATCTGAAGTTCTTACTCCAGTCAGCAATTAGATAAACGCCAGTGATAAGGCTGAAAGTCAGGAAGTCCACTTTTCTTTACAGGTGATTCTGTTTTATGTCCTTGCTGAAGAAATTTATTCAATGGGCTAAAAAAACCTGTTTATGCAAGGCTTCCCAAAATGTAAATCAAACTTGGAAATAAAATCAATCACTTTTATTTTACCGCAAATACACAAAGGAATTCTAGATGTTTCAGGTTTGCCATGGTGTCTTGCCTTTACTTATTAATTCTATTTATATTTTATCTCTATCCTCCACTCCAAGGAGGTAAAACACTGTGCAAGCTCTTCTGTCTCTTTCACACACACATTATATTCCTACTGTCAAGTTTCCGAAAGATGCCCTAATTAATTCATGAGCCATGATCCAAACTTCAAAGGAAACATTTATTAGGAGCAACATTCCGGCAATACTCGGATGCAGTTAGGACTGATCCCACGTAGATTTACGTTCCCCTATGACCCTGTCTCTCCCCTCCTCTCTGGCCATGTCATAAATCATATTCTCCAATTAACCACTTTGGCTGGCTGTGAAACCTAACACCCTCCTTCTGATTGCGGTCAGAAAAAATGTATGGAATTCACTTCAGTTCTCCCTCCCTCCTGCTCATGGCAACTTGAAAGCTTTGCAAGTCGACACCTACAACATGAGGCAGGCAAAGCTGAAAAAATGGTGATCATATTGGGCTTTAAATAAAACCTCTCTAGTCTGTTTTGCTTTCTTTGATCCTAACCAGAGAGCATGTAAAATATCGTTTTGTCACTGTCTACTAATTCTGATAGCTAAAACAGTTTTAATTACTTGATGCTGGGATAAACAACAGGGATTGGACATCTCTTTCCATTTTGGCTCTATACCATGTAACGATATTTGGCTGGTAACTATAGAAAACAGAACATCAAGAACATCAAGCTAGCCATTAAAAAAACAACAACAGAGTTCTTTCTGATCGCTATTCCACAGGAAGGAATTCTGTGAGATCTGTGTGGCCCGCGAACGACAAACAGACAGGCTGTACATCTGCAAGAAATTTCTCAAGAAAGATGGACGCAAAGTGCGAAGAGCAGCCAAGAATGAAATCTTCATCCTAAAAATGTAGGTTCTTGGTGTGTATATGTGTGCACGCATGTGCAAGAACTGATGTTACCTTTCTGCATCCTTGTGTAGCAAAAGGAATTTCAGTAAGAGCCGCTATCTGTATCATTCTAAATAAAGATATTCCCTTTTTTTGTAACAACTACCAAATGGATTAGATATGCCATATCTGGGCTGCATATATCCAAATGGCCACTAGATGGCTACGCTTTGTTATAATCTAGGGCAGGGCTGTTAAACTCCGGCCCGTGGGTGGGATGTGTCACGTGCTGGCCACGCCCACACCCAGTTTAGTGAAGTGGGGGAAGTCCCAATACGTCATATGACACCGCCATGACGTGAGTCTGACACCCCTCATCTAGGGGTTGTCCAGCTTTCTGCATCGTCAGATGCCTAAACTGAAGGGTGTCTATAATGAGTTAATGGACACTCTAGCTAAGTTGTATCCTATATGTTCAGTTATGACAACAGATGTACGGGGAAGGAACTTGAGCACACTGGAGTAATGAGAAAGGGAACAGAGAGAGACCAAAATATTGGGGAAAATTAAAACAACAGACAGCAGCAAACATGCTGAGGTATTAAGGAGCCATCTGCTTCTTTGTTTTCCTGGCAGGCTTCTGTGCCCTTTAACAACTGTACCACTAGATAGGAAATTGTTCACTACAGCTTTCCCCCTCACTATTTTTGAAGAGTGGAAAAAATTATTCTCTTATTGAGAACTGTGTCTATGGGGAAAACATGATCAGCATACGATCAGATAAGAACTGTGCAAGATAGCCAAACTTTAGATCAGGCAGGGTTGGATGAGAATCCTCTGATCATCTGACTATGGATAACTGCTAAAGCATCCATTTCCAGCCTTACTTGGAAACATTGCAATGCTGATTCTTTCCCACTGGAAAGTGGGTCAGTGCTGGCCAGTAGGGGATGGCAGAATGGCTTCTCTTTTCAGATTATTTAGTGACATAGGACAAAGGACTACTGTGTACGTTTACTCATTTATACCCCACATTTTGTCCACTGCACCAAACTGATGTAAATGTGGTTCCAAGGAAATCTTCTAGAGCGGGGGTCTGCAACCTTAAACACTCAAAGAGCCATTTGGACCAGTTTCCCACACAAAAAAACACCGGGAGCCACAAAATCTGGGTGGGCATGGCCATCACCACATCACTCACTCCCACCCAGTCACATGACCCCCCCCCCGGCCACGCCTGCCCAGCCAGTCATTTGGGCAGAGAACTGGTTGTTTAAAAAGACAGGAAACCACAAAACCCTTTTCTCTCTCTCCCCCACCTCTCTGTATCTCTCTCTCTTCCCCTCTCCCTCTCTATCACCCCACTCTATATACCCTCCTCTCTCTGTATTTATGTCTCTCTCTCTCTTCCTCTCCCTCTCTCCCCCTGCCTCTGTATCTCTCGGATTTCCAAGGCCAGGCAAGGAGTGACTGGGAGGGGAGGGCGAGGGGCGGGGCCAGTGATGGGACAGGGAGCCACAGCAGAGGGCCCAAAGAGCCGCATCCGGCTCTGGAGCCGCGGGTTGCTGACACACGTTCTAGAGAGTCACTAAGCCAGATTCATCTTAAGACCCTATCCTGGGACCACTGCAGCAAATCTCTGCCTATCAAAATGATAGAAGAACTGGGCTTCAGATCTGGAGAAACTTGCCCAAGCGGGGAGGGGGCTCTCTACCAATCAAAGCTCACTATATATTTGCAGCAGTAGAGTAACAATGAAAGGTACCAGTTTCCCAGTTATGTATGTTTCCCTGCAACCAACAGATCCCTAGAAGCCGGGTTCTACCACACTACGCAGCATCCAAGGTGCAGACAGTGCAGAGATTTCAATCCAATGCACAATGGCAGGAACAGCATATACTGAACAGCACAACCAAGTACTTGGCATTGTATACAGGAACATCTGCAGTGTATATGGGCTAGACCAGGAGTGTCAAACTCAAGGACCGGAGGCCAAATCTGGCCCGTGGGGTGCTTAGATCTAGCCCGCAGGGCCGCCCTGGAAACAGTGAAGGACCAGCCTGCAGTGCCTCTGCCAGTGAAAAGACCTCCGTTTTTGCTGGCAGAGGGTTGCAGGAGGCTGTTGCAGCCGAAAATGGAGCTTGGGAGCCCGTTTTTGCTGGCAGCGCTCAGGCCACCACATGCACCCCTGACACAAGTGACATCGAGCTGGCCACGCCCACCCTGGCCCCCCAAGGTCAAACACAACCCTGATGCGGCCCTCAATGAAATCGAGTTTGACACCCCTTGGGCTGGACCCTCCCAAGCCCAGATAGGATATTCCACAGAAGATCATGGAAAATAACAGGACTAAGATCCTGTGTCATTTCCAGATTCAGACAGACAGGCAGGTACTGGCCAATCAACCCACACATCATTGTATAGGTAGTCTTCGACTTACAACAGTTCATTTAGTTCAAAGTTACAGTGGCATTGAAAAAAGTGACTTATGACCATTTTTCACACTTATGATCTCTGAAGCATCCCCATGATCATGTGATCAAAATTCAGACGCTTGGCAAATGACTCATACTTACGACCGTTGCTGGGCCCCAAAGTCATGAGATCACCTTTTGCAACCTTCTGACAAGCAAAATCAATGGGGAAGCCAGATTCACTTAACAACCAGGTTACTAACCACTTACCAACAGCAGTGATTCACTTAATAATTGTGGCGAGGAAGATTGTAAAATGGGGCAAAACCAGGGGTGAAATCCAGCAGGTTCCGACAGGTTCTGGAAAACTGATAGAGGAAATTTTGACTAGTTCGGAGAACTGGCAAATACCACCTCTGGCTGGCCCCCGAGTGGGGTGGGAATGGAGATTTTGCAATATCCTTCCCCCAGGAGTGGGGAGAGAATGGGAATTTTGCAGTATCCTTCCTCTGGAGTGGAGTGGGAATGGAGATTTTGTAGTATCCTTCCCCTGCCGTGCCCACCAAGCCACACCCACCAAGCCACACCACACCTACCAAACCACGCCCACAGAACCGGTAGTAAATTTTTTTTGGCAAAACCCACTTAATAATTGTCTCACTTAACAACAGAAATTTTGGCCTCAATTGTGATTGTAAGTCGAGGACTACCTGTAATAGACGAGGACCAGAAGAGAGCATTTGTGACAAATGTAGCACTGCCAAGTGACAGCAACTTCAAGGAGGACTCCCAAAGGTGCCTCCCACCCCACAACTGGAATTGCTTGGTTTTTTTCCTTTGAAAAAAGCTTCTCATCTTTTCATAGGAAAAAAATTAAGAAAACCCAGTTGTCTTTTTTGGAGGGAGTGAGGGGACCACATTTGAGACAACCATGACCTGGATGATTGAGAATTTTCGTAGACATCAGGAAGGAGCATGAAAGCTGGAGAAGTACCAGGGCCTGAAGGAGGAACTAGAGAGGATGTGGAAAGCAAAGGCCAAAGCGGTGGCAGGAATACTCAGGGTTGTGACTCCTAAGCTGGAAGAGATGCTCTAATTGATCCCAAGAATAATATCAGTTCTTTCTGCCTGGAAGAGTACTGTGCTAGAACAGTTAAGATACTCTGAAGGATTGTTAAGTTTTTCTTTTTTGTTGTTCTTAAATAATGCCAACAGATTTAATACATTTTAATGATAGTCTCTTAACAATAGCAAGGTTATTCACTGCCAATTTATTTGGGAAATATTCCTGTTCCTGTTCTTTTTTTAATAGCACATCAACAACTGAGGCATAATTACAGCAAAACTCTCCATGTCATTCCATTCCATTCCTTAACAATGCTAATATTCTCCTCCAATTGCAAAATATTGGACAGTATGCAACAGCAAAAAAACAACATCCAATAAAATCACAAATCAGATGCCAAAGATAAATGTCCTCAGATGGGGAGAGTGTGTGTCTACGTTTAACTTGTTTTCAGAATGTTAAAAAGGTAGTATTTCCAGTGGTTAAAAAAAAAAAAAAAAAACAGGTCAATTTTTTTTTTGCTTTAAATTCATCTCGAGTGCTTTGAGTCCAACAGCTGTTATGTAAGCAAGCAAAAAGTAAAGCAATGACAAGGAAGAACGAAGTTCACATCCTCAGAAAAAGAATTAAGACTCCCTTCTCTGTCCCCATCATTCATTGTAGCTAATGCTGCTTTTTCTTTAAAGAAAAAAATGCACTTTTTATTTCCTGACCTGCTGGTATCAGAAGAACTGTTTTAAGTTTCTTTACTGTTTAAAGGCCAGGCATGAATTATTGAGATAGCCCTAGGGCGGGTTGAGATTTCTGCTGACTTGGTCTCTGTAGAAATTAACTCTGGGGGGCAAACAACAGAGCCAGGCAGTAGGGAAACGGGCAAGGCAAGAAAGATCTCAGCAGGGGAGGAGATGGAGGATATCACAGGCCAGGTAAGTTGATGACAGGCAGAATAATTATGACTGGGCTAAAGGGAAGAGGGGAAACTGAGGTCTCTCTGCATTTTTCTTCCAGGGTCAATCACCCCAATATCTTACAACTGATTGACACATTTGAAACGAGGAAGGAATTCTACATTATCCAAGAACTGTAAGTTTGACTGGGAAGTGATGATAGATAGATAGATAGATAGATAGATAGATAGATAGATAGATAGATGATAGATAGATAGATAGATAGATAGATAGATAGATGATAGATAGATAGATAGATAGATAGATAGATAGATAGATAGATAGATGATAACGAGATATGCAAAAAGAATACAGAACATTAATATTGATGTATTGAAGATATGTTCTCCCCTCCTCCAGGCTGAAACGCCAGCTTTATTGTATTTATACCTTTCCAAGGAAATCAAAATAACATATGCAGCTTTCATATATCCTCATTTTTTTCATCACGATATTCGTATTAGATGGTTTAATCAAGAGAGACATTATTGGCCCAATGAAATCAGAGGTTTGACTGCCAGCTGCCTGCAATTTGGCAGTTCGAATCTCACCAGGTTCAAGGTTGACTCAGCCATCCTTCCATCCTTCCAAGGTCGGTAAAATGAGGAGCCAGATTGTTGGGGGCAATAGGCTGACTCTGTAAACCGCTTAGAGAGGATTGTAAAGTGGTATATAAGTCTAAGTGCTATTGCTATTGCTATCACCAAAGCATAGTTTTTAATGCAACAGGAAAGAATAATTCTACACATGAAGGGGAAATCATATAAATAATTGAACTTGAATTACATTTTAATGACATGAGAGGGAGTTTTAAATTTGCAGCTGCCCGATTCTTTGCCCTGGCTGCATCCACACATTTCTGGACTGCAGGCGTTCACATGTCAAAGAAGCCATCTTTGGGATGGAGAAGGTTGCCCCCAAACTAAAATCAAACTATACTTTAGCATGATGGATAAACTGGACCAATGAATTGTGGTTTGTAAACATGCTTTAAGGTTTATGTAAATGCAACCAAATTTTTTTTATAGTAGATGATAGTTAAGCAAGCCTTGGCTTAGTGGATGAATAGACCAGACCAAGTGTGATTCACCCTGCCTTCAGATTGCTCCTGTTTAGCATTCTGAACAGAGACTTTGCAATTGTCAAGCTCTACCCTGGCATGGTGTGCACTGTGCCTTTGCCTATTACTGAAGCATACCATAGCTTTACTGCAAGAGTCCAGATGGCCAGTAGATGGTAGCAGAGGATGAGCCTTTCCTGTATCTTTTTGTGTGTCACTGAGTGGCCATCTGAGATCTACTCAATTCCACTTGTCAAGCTGGCTGTGGTATTCCCTACAGGGCTACTGGCGGCGATGTTTTTGACTGGATCCTAGACCAGGGCTACTACACAGAAAAGGATGCCAGCAATGTTGTGCGGCAAGTGCTGGAGGCATTAGCTTATTTACATAATCTGCACATTGTTCACCGCAATCTAAAGGTAAAGAAACAGCACGGAATGCTAAAACCAATTTTTTTTAAGAGCAACTATCCCCCTCTAGTGGTATTATGTAGGATAGCTGTGCTTTTAGCATTGGAAGACATGGGCTGATATTTTCATGAAGGGGCGTGGGAGGGAGAGGGCTCCCAGGAAGGAGAGTACAAGGAAGATTGCTAATTTGGAACTCTTTCTTTTAGCTGGAGAATCTTATGTACTACAACCAGAATAACCGCTCTAAAGTGGTTCTGCGGGATTTTTATCTCTCACGCTTTGAGAATGGTGCCATCACAGAACCATGTGGGACACCTGAATATTTAGGTATGTACTTGTCTTTGGACAGAGAAGAAATATCTCAGGCGTGGGATACTTTCTCTCTGCTACATTGCAATAACTGGGCTGAAAACTAGAAGCTCCACACAGTTGCAACCTGTCCTGAAAAAAGAACCGCACAGGCAAAAAATCCAACAAGTAGAGTTGTTCTCTCCATAAAGACAGAAAAGCTCAGCTCTTAAATTTCTGCTGGTTTTTGTGCATCGACAAAATTCTCCTGGGAAATGTGAAAATAGCAAACCTAGCATCTACCTCTTGCTGCGCGGGATATATCTTGCTCACATTTTCTATAGTTGTCTTTGATCCATTTGTCTGCCCTCCCAGCTCCTGAAGTGGTTGCTCGGCAACGCTATGGACGTCCTGTTGACTGCTGGGCTGTTGGAGTTATCATGTTTATTCTGTGAGTTCCATGTGAGAGGGAGGGAGGGAGGGAGGGAGAGATAGAGAGGGAGAGGGAGAGGGGGAGGGGGAGGGAGGGAGAGAGAGAGAGAGAGAATGCATGCACTTGCATGACAAAACGTACAGAAAAAGGACAGGTCCATCTCTCTGCAGTTGCTTTGCTACAACTATCAGATCTAGGCAAACAGTTGCTAAATAGAAGTGATATGGAAAACATGAATTCTTTGCTGCCATCTAATGGTTACCAGGATTTCTGTAGCCTAGATATGCTATGCTAGGTCACAGGTCTTCAAACTTGGCAGCTTGTGGACTTCAACTCCCAAAATGCTATGCTGGCTGGAGAATTCTGGGAGTTGAAGTCCACAAGTCTTAAAGCTGCCAAGTTTGGGGACCTCTGTGCTAGGTGGACACAATAACCCTCCTAATCGAGCACAATTTGAAGCACATCAATCCAAGGAGTGAGGTGAGAGCCAGCATGTATCCTTTGGAGGGATTGGGAGAAGGATTTCATTTATACCCCACCCCCACCCACCTCTCCTGATATTCATTTTAGAAGGATTAGGGGAAAAGTTCAGTATTTAAATTCCAGAACATAGCCACACAGAAATCTCTGACTTTTTTTTTTTTTTTGCACTGTAATAGGATACCAACAGTTGTGTTTCAGGCTTCATTCTTGTCTGCAATAGGATTCTTAATTAGCCAGACTGTGTCTTCTGCCAAATCTAGTTTAGACCTGAATTAACATTAAGAGACTGGAGACCTTTGATTTACTGCCAAACTCGGGTGTGAAGCCTAAGTGTCATGTTGGGACAAGTTAATATAAGTTGAAAAAAATCGCAAGAAGTTGACCAGCATATTTGACTATATAAGCATAAAAGCTACATAAGAAAACAACTTTGTAGTTTTTGTGACTTCTTCTTCCCGCCCTTACCAAAAACAGATTGTCTGGGAACCCCCCCTTCTATGATGACACGGATGACGAAAATAGCGACAGTCACAACCGCCGAATCTTCCGCAAAATTCTGGCTGGGGAGTATGATTTTGACTCTCCATATTGGGATGATATCTCTGTCACTGGTAAGTACCACCCAGTCTTGTTAGCTTCTCTCCCATAGACATGGAATTGCTCTTATGTACCACACCAGGCCAGGAGGAAGTGGGACACCCTTGAAGACAATCCTTCTTTGCAGGTTGGAGATGCTGTTATGAAAAGGAAAATGTGTGCCAATTTTAAGAAAGCAAAAGCACAATGAGGGAGATTGCAACTCTGCCTATTCTTTGTTATTCTAATTTCCGGTCTGAAAACAGAATATTCAAAACGGCAATTCTCCATGCATTAATCTTTTCTACTTTCTTACTATGGTTCCTCTTCATTTCCTGTAATGTGGATCCAAAATCTAATCCTAAGAGTGATCACATGGATAACCATTTGTCTGAAGTGGTGTAGGGTTTCCTGCCTGGGCAGGGGGTTGGACTAGAAGACCTCCAAGGTCCCTTCCAACTCTGTTATTCTATTCTATCTGACTCTCCTAAACATTGCCTAATTCCCTATCTTTTCTTTTCTATTTTCTTGCAGCTAAGAAGTTGGTGTCGAGACTAATGGAGGTAGATCAGGACCAACGAATCACAGCCCAAGAAGCCTTGGGACATATCTGGTGAGTGGAACTCTTTCAGACAGAAGCAAATGCATCCCGTGCCCATTTATTTATTTATTTATTTATTTATTTATTTATTTATTTATTTATTTATTTATTTATTTATTTGTTCGATTTATATGCCGCCCTTCTGGTGAGTGGAACTCTTTCAGACAGAAGCAAATGCATCCCGTGCCCATTTATTTATTTATTTATTTATTTATTTATTTATTTATTTATTTATTTATTTATTTGTTCGATTTATATGCCGCCCTTCTCCGGAGACTCAGGGCAGCTTACAATGCATTAAGCAATAGCCTTCATACTTTTTGTATATACCTGCTTAGTAGGGCTTTCGGCCCCCCCTAAGCGGTGTTCTTTTTTATACAAAGTCAGCTTATTGCCCCCACAATCCAGGTCCTCATTTTACCTACCTCGAAAGGATGGAAGGCTGAGTCAACCTTGAGCCTGGTGAGATTTGAACTTGCAGTAATTGCAGGCAGCTGGCAATTAAGTGCTACTTTAACAGCACTTAGTCCACTGCGCCACTAGATGTACATATGCCTAACCTAAAATGGCTTACGTGTTACACTGTAGCATCACCTACCTAGTTATGTCTCCCACGTAATGGTATCAATACTAACAGGACAAGAATAAATATTTTTAAAGATACGGCCATTTTACTTCCTAACTCATTCCCTCTATTCTTCTCCCACCCATCCCCCCAATACTTAGAATCTGCAAGTTTCTATCTCCCAAAATAGTACTGCAATGAAAAGACTAAATTCAAATATGTGGCTTGCCATGAAGTCATTGAATGATTGCAATGCGCTCTATATGGGGCTACCCTTGAAAAGTGTTCAGAGACTACAGTTGGTCCAGAATGCAGCCGCGCCAGCTATCGTGGGTGCACCTAGATACACCCACATTACACCAATTCTCCGCGAGCTGCACTGTTCCCTATTGGTCTCCGGTCACAATTCAAGGTGTTGGTTATTACCTTTAAAGCCCTACATGGCTCAGGGCCAGGTTATCTTCGAGACCGCCTTCTACCACATAGCTCCCAGAGACCGGTAAGATCCCACAGAGTTGGTCTCCTCCGGGTCCCGTCAACTAAACAATGCCAGCTGGCGGGCCCGTGGGGGAGGGCCTTCGCTGTGGCTCTCTGGAACCAGTTACCTCCTGAGGTCTGGACCACCCCCACCCTATTGGCCTTCTGAAAAGCGGTGAAGACCTGGCTTTTCCGGCAGGCCTAGGGCTGTTGATCTCGCTGTTGTGATCTTGCGAGATCCGGCCATGAATGGTGTGAATGGGTTTTAATATTTTAATTTTTAAATATTTTTATAATGGTTTTTTAAATGCATTGTAAGCCGACCTGAGTCTCCGGAGAAAGACAGCATATAAATTGAACTAATAATAATAATAATAATGATTTGCGCCTAGTCATTATATCTGCATTACTCTGTTTTGCAGAATTATTGCAATGATAAAAAGAAATGGGTGGAGCACAAGCACTGCCCTGAATAACTTGGAGGAGAAACATGTGAAATAAAACTGTGTTTTCTACTTTTGTTCCCAGGATATCTGGAAACATTGCTTCCGAAAAGAACCTCAAAGAAGGGGTCTGTGCACAGATTGAGAAAAATTTTGCCAAGGCCAAATGGAGGGTGAGTCATTGGAAGAGATCAATTCTTTATACTGTACATTGGTTCACAAAAAACACTGATAAATTGGAGCAAATCCAGAGAAGAACTTGAAACTTCAAGGGAGTAGATACAAGTTAGATATGAGGAATACCTTCTACACAGTAACAGCTGTCAATCAGTGGAAGAGGTTGCCCTATGGAGGGGTTTCTTTCCCTTTACTGGAGGTTTTTAAACAGAGGCTGGATAGTAATCTAATAGAGATAGTGAAGGGAATACTATAGTTTGCAGGTTGGATTTGATCACTTTCCAACTCTATGATCTATTCTATAACAAAGGGAAAATGTGGCAAGTAATCAGAAAATAAGATATTTTAAAAAATAGGTAGGGAGAAAGTGTCTTCAGTGGTGATAGGGCAGAAGGATAAATTTCTCCAGATGGTTCTCTTGAGGAAGAATTTTGATCTTTCAAACAGCTTGGCCTCAAATCATGCAAGGCTTATAGGACATGTAAATACAATCATGTTTTTCATTCTTCTCTCCTATGAATCTTTAGAATCCAGTGTTTTAAGGAAACCATTGACGCAAATATATTGCTACTGTTGTAAGGCTACAAAAAGAGGAGAAAAAGAAACCATGTTCCTGCTTCTCAACATTTTACTTCTTTAATTACAGCAGTTGCAAGCTGCAGAAGCCTTAAATCTGTACCGGTTCTTCATTCAAGAGCCAGTATCATTTAGCACTTGGATGAAGGACCAAAAAGGGTAGCAGTTCAGATGCTCATTTCATGCCATTTCTTGATATTGCTTTTCTTATTGCAGAAAGCCATCCGAGTCACTACATTCATGCAACGTCTCCGGGCCACAGATGTCAGTGGCCGCCTCCCTGTTACTCCTCGTACCTCTATGAGCGTGGCTCACGAGGTCACCATTGAAGCTCCCAGACTGGCTGAACATTTGGAGACTCCATGTTCACTAGAGGAGCAAGAGAGCAAGACAGAAGTAGCTGCTGAGCAAAGAGAATAATTGCTCTTGCTTCCTGATGTTTTCTCTGCTGGATCAACACACTCTGCTCTTCAAAGGGGAGGGTTCTGTGGGATAGCAGCATGGGGGGAGCTTCACAGTGGTATTATCCATTTCCCTATTCCTGCCGATTTGTCAGGAACTACTTGGTATGATGGACAGGCGACTGGACATCAGGACCAATCAACCACATCAAGTTACATATTGTACATAGGAAATAAAGACTGAGGATCAGAGGCACCATTAGCTAGACGATTTTCAGCTGTCATCAAACGCAGTATACACCTCATACCTTTATGGGAGCATAGGCCTGCTTTTGAAGCCTTTCCCAGTAGCCAGTACAAGCCATGGCCCTTGTCCTCCAGCTTTACTTGTCCCCATGCAATGAACCCTTATGCCTTGCTGAGTGACAGTATCTCTCAGGTCCAAAGACCAAGGTCCCACAATATTTGCATCCCTGCCTCTGTGGTTTCATAGGGGCTTAGAAGACAGCACAGTTTGATTCACAGTTGCTTCCCTCAGGGTGGAAAGCCAAAAAGAGAAAAAAACTTCACCTCCTACTTGTAGATACTCTTAGGAACTAAGAACACCTACACTGCTGGCAAAAATGTATCCAAAGAGAACGGAAAAGAGGGTAATGCCAATGCCAGAAGACAGTCCATTCCACAAGTCAAAAGGTCAATTTTCCAGCTTTTCCCCCATTCTGCAGTGCTGGTCTCACATGTAATTGTTAGCAACAGCAGGGACAGCTTGGAAAGGCAGTGATGATGAATTGTTACTCTGTTAAATCAATCTCAACCTCAGCTGGACTGTGGAAGGAGGGAATGGAATAAGTGGGATGCATGTCCAGGCCAGCTGCATGTTTTATGAAGATGTTATTTTAATACAGAAAATCCTAGCTGCCCTCTCCTGGTGCTGTCTTTCCTTCCCCTGGGGCAGCTCTGGGAAAGAAAATAAACAGGGTCTTTCTCTGATTATTGTCTTTTTTTTTTTAAATGTGCTTCTTGGGGATGAATTTATCATCCAGGTACCTCAAAAATCCCCAAACAGATTTGGGGAGAGGAGTAAGAATCTATTTTTAATTTTCCTGCTTTGAAAAATAAAAGGTTGTATTGTCAGAACACACTGATTCAAGCTACAGAACCCATTCATTCAGGCTACTTATAAAGACCTAGCAGTTGCAGTTGTGCACATTGCTAAATCTGAGTGTTAGACTTGATTAGTCTGTTTGGCTAGTTCAGTCCAACGTATATAGCCTAGAAAATGGGTTAAACCAGAATAATTTAGTAACCAAGTTAAAAGTGTTGGGTTATTGCAGCTTAAATACATCACAATGCTTAGAGCTTTTTCCAACTATGACTTATCTTATGTTAAAGCTATCTTTCAATTCCCAGTAAAAAATACCTTGAAACTGAAGCATGGAGAAACATCAGAATTTGATTGTTCCATTCTAAAACAAATGAAGATCACATTAAATAATAAAAAAAAAAAATCTTTGCCATCATATGCAACCTACTGCCCACCAGACATGTTGAACTACAGATTCCAACATTTTTGTTCAACACACCAGGAGGAAAACAGGGTTTGCCTCTCAATTGAGAAGTGGAATTTTGCAAAATATACAATACATATTCTAGACTTTTTAAAAAAAACCCGAATCTGTTATGTTCGGATAACATAACACAACAGAATCCTTTTGAATTCAAATGGAACATGAAATACCCTTACCTATCAATCAAGATGACCCACCTTGAGATAGCTCAGTTCTCACCAGAATCAGCAATGTTCTTACCCAGGACACTCTATCTGACAGTTACCCATCTTTCATACATCTCCAAAACAAAGCAAAAGATGTGTCAGAATAGTTTGGATACTTTGTTTGGAAGCATTTCCTGGTTCCCAAATGGCAGAAATCAAGCTATTATGTGTGCTTTGGAATAAATCTACATTAAAAAGCAGAACCTTGACATTGCATTCAAGTTTCTAGTCATTTTTGGTTCCGATTGAGCTATATTTTCCTTGCCCCATCATATGGCTCCTTGTGAAATGTGAATTTACCTGAAGAAAACATATGGACCAAATGATGCCATTCCTTCAACACTAAAGTGATGATCCCAAGTGGTTAGGATTATTCAAAGGATAAAGAAAGCATTCTATAGGGGTTCAGAAGCATCCTCTATTTCCCTAAAACCCTCAAAGGAGGATATGTTTCCATCATTATCTGATTCAAATGAACCTGCCAAATTCTCCCATCAATCCTCTTCTCTTATCCTCCTCTGTCCAATGCTCCTTCATTTTAACGCTTCTCAGGTAGAAATAGACACGACTATCTCTGCATTTGATCTCATTCGGTTCTCCCGCTCGTTTCACCCCGCTAACGACCCGCCTCTGCCTTCAATCCTTTTGAACGACGACCATTCGCCTGATCTACCCCCGATTCACGCGACCGCAGCAGCCACGTGCTCGCTTAACCATCCAGCCGATTACAAACTACATTGCCCAAGAAACCTTGCGCTCGCTGAGCTCCACCATTCCGAACGTGGTGATGGCGGGGGGGGGAAGAATCGCTGCTTTGATTCCTCTTCTTTCAACCCATCAATTCTTTTTCCAAAAAAAAAAAAAAAAGGATCTCCACAGGAAAGAAATAGCATTTTTTCAGAATACTGGACAGGAATTACTTATATGGCTGACAGGATAGCGGATGTCAGGGAGGACTGAGCCACTTTTCTCCCCTCTACCCCTGAATGGGCTAGGCCGACTCCTTCTTCATAGCAGGCAGCGACGAGGGCCTGCAGGCATCTGTAGCGGCGGGAGCAGAAGCCGGAGTTGGAACTCAGGCGGTCCACAGTGGGGGGGTAAGATCCGAACCGGGGGAGGCATGAAGAAGAGGGCAAGGAAGGGGGCGAGAAGCCAAAAGCAAGGGGCCAGCCTTCTCCTCTGCTGCGCGGGGGCATCGCTTAAGCAGCGATGGTTGGTGATAAAATGATGGGCGGAAAGGCTGAGAGTGGAGAAGGAACGTGGGGGGCGGAGGCGGCGCGTTGAAGCACAAGGTCATTTTGCTGATGGGGGGCATCAAGGTCTCTGCAAAAGGTATGGCCGGGGAAGAAAAGTTCACAGCCTGTCATGCACTTTGCAGGGTGTGCGTCTGTCTGTGTATGTGTGTGTAGATCACTTCCCCACCCCCAGTATTTCCCAACTGGGCATATTTTTTTTTTTCTTTACGGTGGGATCGAGCAATATGGATGGGTTTACCGAAAGCATTTTTTTTCCCCCAGCTCGGCCATCCTGTGCTCCGTTGATGCTGAGTTTGAGTCCTGTCCGTTGGTAGATAGATAATAAATAGACATAAATGCATATACAGTACGTGCCTAAGATAACGAGAAAGAAGGTGTAGTCACTCCTCTTTTATCTAGCTCGGGACAACTCACAACGTTTCATATTCTTTATATGAGTCGCATCAGTGGTCAGGGCACCTCACATCTAAGCAAAAAAAGAAGAAAAAGTGGGGGTGGGGGACATCTCTCAAAACTCCCCAGAGACAACCTAAGTTTGGATGTGGAAACAACCAAACAACCTGCCCTGGCTCTCTCTCTAGTGATCAGTAGGATCCCTTTCTTTATTCAGGATTGCATTCCTGGCACATTGATCTGCGAAGAGAATATTGGTTTAAAAAGGATTGCTTGATCTGTGCGAGATATTTTCACTTCCAAGCCTTTTTCTGGATTGTGCTCATGGAGCAAAAAAAAAAAAAACCTGCCTTGGTGCTGCTGTGAAGCCTCTAACAGCATCTTGGATCTCGGGCGCTCTTTCTTTGTGTATTTGGAGGAGACAAAGGGTTAGTAATCAGTTCTGTTGCAAGGCTTGTCAGGAAGGGAATGTGAATTTAAATGAGGCAGACTAAATGGGCTGCAGAAATTTGGACAACCGGTAGATGACAGAAAAGAATTAGGGTTACTGCCATCTAGTAGTTGTCTGGAGGTTTGCAGCAGAAATTTTCTTTATCACTAAGTAATGATAACTAGAATAATTTCTGGCCAAGTTTAAACCAAACACCAACAAAAGGATCTACTTTTAGGTAATTTTGGTGACTTGCAATAGATTTGCAAGCATCTAATTTTTAAATACAATCCCTCAATTTAAATTATGCTGATGAAATAGTGGAAGTTTTGACACACTTGGAACAGATTTTTGTGTGGAGGACTGTAAGGTCTATTCAGTTACTCTTGACCCAGACTCCAGTTGGTGCATCTCCAGAGTTTTAATAAAACAAAATAGATCCCATAAACCTGAAGACTGTCAGTCTTGCTTAACCCTGGGAGTAAGAATGTCTTTCTGATGTGTACCATAGGAGAGTTATTTCAATATAAAACTTCTCTGATATTTTTCTCTCTTTTAATTAGACTACCTAGGTTGCCAGTTGGAGTTCTGTATATAGAGGGAAAATAATTTTAGACAGCCATATGCCTACTAAGCATCTATACTTCTGAATACATGGCTCCAAACAAAAATTTATATTCAGGATATAAATTGCAAGTAGCTTGCAATTTTTTCTCACATATTTCTTTCACTGTGGCAGCCATTGAACCAAATTTGTTGATGCTAAACAGTTGTAAAAAAAGCCTATAAATAACCTATTTCCTGCATATCTACAAAGGAATTTATATAGATATCTGTGCTCAGTTCTTGATGTATGCTGATTTATTGAATCGATGCATGAAAAATAATGAAGGCAAGTATCTTGATTTAGCTCTTCCATTTTCAGACATATCTTAGACTCTGCTGAAGCATTGACCTTGTACAAATTTCCTGGAATTAAGAATTGGGCTTTTAGATGATCATAAATGGCTTTCACAGTCACAGTTTTTATTTTAGACATTGCTGTCCATTCCCATCTGTGGGAGAAAAGTGTTTGACTGCCTGCTGTTTTCTGACTTGTATAAGACTCTTTTTTAAGACAGAAGTAGGAGGGAAATCTGATATTAAGAGCCTCTGAGTTTCTTGCTAGGGAATGGTGTGAAGTCACATTACTACAATAGGCTTAAACACAAGGCTGCACAGTGAATACGACACTGCTTGTTGCTTTGCCTGACATGCTGTCCTTGACTCACATCTGTAACAGGCTGGCATGGTTTATAAACAATGAATTTGGTTGGCTTATAGCTAAGCATATCTTCTGAACTCAAGATACATGTGTTTGGCTGAATGTGTTATTGTGTATGCAACAGTATGAATGATACTGTTAACAGTAGTCAAAAAAACTTTGCAGACACAATCTCAACTGAGTTTGCAAAAGCCCTGTTAACAAAGAAAAGCATCTGAGGTCTCATTTGAGTTTCAAAAAATAAATCTTGATTTTATCAATTAAACTTTATAGTTAATTAATAAAGTCTTCAATTTTCGTCAGAATATAGTGATTCTTTAATACTTTAAGGCTAAACTTAATTATGGAGTAAATATGTATTGTTCAGGAAAACAAGACTGTGTATTGTCTTTCTGTGAAGTCATAAAATGGCTTCAATAAGTACCCCAAAATGTAGAATTCATTCAGTCTTTTTTTTTGCATTTTGCCTATTTCTTATAACTGATCCATTTGACCTGGTTAACATGGAGCAGAATAGTTTAGTTAATAATGACCACCTATTAATAAGCTGTTAAAATACTTAGGAATACAATTTGTGCTTTAAGTCAGAAGTGATCCATAATGCCTCTCCATAAGTTGTTACCAAAGTTGTATTTTTAATGTGATCCATAAAGAAAATTATTAAATAGTAGGTAGAAATAATCTTTTCTGCACCTAATTACTCTAGAGTTATTTTAAATAAAACTCAGTTTAAATCAAACTTAGTTTTTGACCAAGCTCCATCAATTTTGGAGGATAGTCTCTGACATGTAACCTCAAAAGGTGGAAGACTATTTACACTATACTTTGTACTTATAAAGACATATAAAAATATATGTCCATTTAGGATAGAGGTTAGTGGCTGTCAATGGCCATGTTGACCGAGGTCCCCATGGGAATGTCAGTGGGTCCTTCAGTAGCCAATCTAGACATTTAAAGAGGAAACATGCTGTCTAGCAAAACCAAACCTGAATGATAACCATAAATATTGGAGCTCTTCACTGCTTGTTCACTTCTTGAAATGTTTTTTTTTAATAAAAACTATTTGAACCCTTGTTTGCAGCGAATTTTATGGCTCATTGTGTTATGCTAGTTCAGGAAAGATAGTTACTCCTTAGTCAAAGATCTGTTACCGTGCATCACAATAAAAAATTGTGTATAATTCTTATATAGACTGATAACTTAGTGTAACTCCTTAATTCTGGCTTTATCAATATCCTGGCCCTGATGCCTAGGGGAATAATCTAAGCGCTTACCATTTTCCTCAAGGCAGGGTTGCTATTCTGCAGGTTCTGACAGGTTCTGGAGAACTGGTAGCAGAAATTTTGAGTAGTTCAGAGAACCATCAAATACCACCTCTAGCTGACCCCAGAGTGGTGTGGGAATGGGGAATTTGCAATATCCTTCCCCTGGAGTGGTGTGGGAATGGAGATTTTGCAGTATCCTTCCTCTGACATGCCCACCAAGCCACGCCCACCAAGGCACGCCCACAGAACCGGTAGTAAAAAAATTTGAATTCCACCACTGCCTCAAGGCCAATAGAATTGGGGTCATTTGTATTTCTGGAGGGAGAGTTTTCCATAAGGAAAATCTTGACAGAGAAGATAAGGCATGTTTCTAAGGTTTCACCATGAGGACCTGGATACCCATTCTACCAGATTAAGATGGGGCAGATAGAAACTATCAAGGATATCTGGTCCCACAAATTACCTGGCCTCATGTCATGTTGAGAGTCAAAGGTAATTCTAAGATTCAATGAAGCTCATATAGTAGCAGTGCTATATGGATGTACTGTATATTACTGACGGTTCCACTGAATTCTGGACCACTTGAAGTTTTTATATACTCTTCAAAGGAATTCCCATGTAGAGCACACTGCAATTGTGGGGGAATAATAGGTGATCCAACAATAGGAGGTTAGTAAGTTATGAATCACTGAAAATAGTCCGTGTTTGAGCAGGAGCTATGAGTCTAGGAAGGCCCCCCCAGATAATCCACCAACTTTAATGGGGATATAGCCAAAGTTAAAGAGGGTAAATCATTAGATATGGTGGGACGTAAATCCCACAGCCACTCATTCTATCAGGCTTGAGACAAATCTGGTTCTTCTCCATCTAGACCTGTACAGTTTTCGGGCACTGAGAAACACTCCACTACCTAGGGCAGAGATGTACAACTGTTTATCAACATCATAGTGATGATACTTGACCCAGTGCCAATGGTTGACCTCGCTCAGAAGTTTCATGTAAATGTTAAATAGGAGCAGGGAAAGAATTTGGTCTAATGGTTAAGGCACCAAGCTTGAAATTAGGAGACTGAGTTCTAGTCCCAATTTAGACATGAAAACTGGTTGGGTGACTTCGGGCCTGTAACACTCTTTCAGAATTATTGTTGTAGGGAAAATAGGAGGAAGAAGGAGTATTAAGTATGTTCACTGTCTTGAGTAATTAATAGAATAATAAAGGTCAGATAAAAAATAAATAAATAGACCTAAGCCTACTCCCGGCAAAGGGCAAGTCTGTGGCTAAACCTTTCTCCCAAATCATCACCATTGGAGCTAATTCTTGAAGAAGGATTAGAATTGCTGAAAAACTGTGCTATAACCAAAGTCTTTAAGGCAGGATGCTCAATCTTTTGGTGACTCCATATACCTTTTTAAAAAAAGTTTGGGATTACAAAATGGATGGAGCTAGCTGAGCTGGGTTTTGCAATAGGATTTGTGGGTGTCCCCACCCTTGATTGTACAGTTTATTATCCATTTAGCATATGGCATCTACAGAGGTCATGCAATCACTGATATACAAATTTAGTTTAAAGAAAGCATCAGCATTATTCAAATTAAATATATATTTAGTTGATATATATATTCAAGGACCTGGGATATCTCATCACAGCATGCATGCATATATATTTATCTCATCACAGCGTGCATGCATATATATATGAGAGAGGAATGAGAATGGACAAAACAATATAGGAAATAAAATAAAATAAAGATAAAACCATAATAAAATCACCGTAATATAGAGCTATAGAATTGCAATGGGATAGATGTTATAATTAGATATCTAAAGAATTTAACCATCTAACTGCTTCTGAGGTAGCTGTGTGAGATCATCCCAAGTGCCTTGAAATTTTCTGAGGAGGCATTCTTGAACTATATGTGTTATGGTTTGTTCTGCTGCACCACAGTCACATTGCGAGCTCTCAGCTAGTCCCCACTTGAAGAGCTTTGCATTAGTTGTAGCATAGCCTGTCCTGTGGATTCTCCCTTCAGTAAAAAACTACTCCCAATTCATGGGAGTCATAATCGTAATATACAAAACGTAATATACCTTATGAGTACATTCCTTGTTGGAGCCACACCATAGAAAATTTATATGAAGAATACCAAAGAACAGGCACCCCATATCTAGGAGAAGAAATACAATGCTCCATTAACAACGAGCATAAAGCAAGATGGATAGAAATAACTGAAAACGTTAAACTTCACCCAACGATGCCCTTGAAGTGATGTCCCGGTGCCTGGAGGCCGTGCGGATCTGGATGGGGAGGAATAGGCTCAGGCTCAACCCATCCAAGACCGAGTGGCTGTGGTTTCCGATGTCCCGATATAGTCAACTGGTGCCATCACTGACTATTGGGGGCGAATCATTCGCCCCCACGGAGAGGGCGCACAACTTGGGTGTCCTCCTGGATTCACGGCTGTCTTTAGAAGAGCACTTGATGGCCGTGACCGGGAGGATTTTTCATCAGGTTCGCCTGATCCGCCAGTTCCTTCCCTTTCTGGATCGGGACTCGTTACGCACGGTCACTCATGCCCTTGTCACCTCCCGCCTGGACTATTGCAACGCTCTCTACATGGGGCTCCCCTTGAGGAGCACCCGGAGGCTCCAACTGGCGCAGAGTGCGGCCGCGAGGGTGGTAATGGGAGCGACATGGCGTTCCCATGTAACACCCCTCCTGTGTGAGCTGCACTGGCTCCCGGTGGTCTTCCAGGTGCGCTTCAAGGTTTTGGTTACCACCTTTAAAGCGCTCCATGGGTCAGGACCTGGGTACTTGCGGGACCGCCTACTGCCACCAATAGCCTCCCACTGGCCGGTACACTCCCATAGAGAGGGGCTCCTCCGGGTGCCGTCGGCCAAACAATGCTGACTGGTGGCCCCCAGGGTGAGAGCCTTCTCTGTGGGGCACCTACTATCTGGAACGAGCTCCCCCCAGAGATACGGAGGATCCCGGATCTGCGCACCTTCCACCGCGCTCTAAAGACCTTATTATTTCACCAGGTGGGCCTGGCCTAATTTTCTCCCTCTTTTATAAAAGATTTTTAATTTTTAAATATCTTTTAGTATTTTATATATTCAAATTTTAAAATTGGTTTTAAATAGTTTGGGGTTTTAATTGGTCTGGGCCAAAACTATTTAATCTGATTTTAATTCTACTTTTAAATTTTGTATGTGTGTGTTTTATTGTTTGGCTGTGCACCGCCCTGAGTCCTTCGGGAGTAGGGCGGTATAGAAATAAAATAAAATAAAATAAAATAAAATAAAATAAAATAAAATAAAATAAAATAAAATAAAATAAAATAAAATAAAATAAAATAATAATAAATAAATAAAATAAAATAATAAAATAAAATAAAATAAAATAATAAAATAAAATAAAATAAAATAATAATATAATATAATATAATATAATATAATATAATAATATAATATAATATAATAATAAAATAAAATAAAATAAAATAAAATAATAAAATAAAATAAAATAAAATAAAATAAAATAATAAAATAAAATAATAAAATAAAATAAAATAATAAAATAATAAAATAAAATAAAATAATAAAATAAAATAAAATAAAATAAAATAAAATAAAATAAAATAAAATAAAATAAAATAAATAAAAATAGTAGCCAGAAAGTCCCTATTTCACAATAGGGACTTTTCAGAGCCAATGAAAAGTAGCTAGGTGGTTGCCAGTTGGCTTTCCCTGGCTTAAAATGCCAACAGACTCTTGTTTTCCTAACAGTGGAATCATTTTATTCCTATTTAAATAGCCACATTGTTCAAATAGATGGGCAAAACAGAGAAATGACAGTAGTCCAGAATAGACATATTTTATGTATTATATGCACACGTCAGCATTTATACAAAAGGCGATAAACTTTTTTATTTCATAGCTGGTTGGGCTGTGAAGGGCTGTGATTGGTAAGGTCTGCGTTCAACTTCCCATTTGGTTGTGAAGCTGACTGAGTGACAATAAGCCAGCCACTAACTCTTGCTTATTCCATCTTCTATTGATGACTGCAGATAGTTCAGACTACCTCACAGAATTGTTGTGGCAGGCGAAAACATGGGACTATGTATGGTGCTTCTGAATTAAAGGTGGGCTATAAATGTAGGAAATAAAAACAATATTTTTCATGCTTTATAATTCAGATTCTTGACACAGGAATAGATTATATATTTATCACCATACCAACTCCTGAAAATGTTTGCCCAGATTAAAAGGAAACAAGGCAGGCATGACACAGTGCTGATTATGGAGCAGGAGAGAACAATAAGTGTTTTGCTCTGGCATGACTGAAATAGGTAGGACTGTGGAGGAACAATTTTATACAATTATTCAGTGTGATGGTAAGTGGAATTTCCACGTTTAGTGGTCATATAGCTTAAATAATAGTCGGCAAATTATAGAGGGGAATTGACTGTTTATGCTTTGTGAATGTGAGCTCTCTGATGCACTTGACTAGATAGTATGGAAGTAGAATATTAGGAATGGAGAATCTTTTGTCTAATCCAGTGAATTCTTGTTTAATTCCTAAATAGCTTTATATGTGGACAAGATATTCTCTGCTCAGAAAGCCAAATGTGCAGACACTACAGTACTATTTATATAGGAAGGAAGCCAATGTTGTTCAAATTTCCTTTATGAGAGTTACAGAGCACACACTGCAGGTGCCCTTGGAGAAACATCTGCAGGCTTCAGCGTGTTGGAAGCTGCTGGCTGTTTGTGAGTATTTGCTAGAGGAAGGCTGGGCCTGGAGTGAACAGAGGGCCTGTGGGTAGGCTCTACAGATGCTGGGCTTGCTTCCACTCCTTTCTGAAATCAGCAGCCCAGTTTTCCAGGAGTGCTTCCAACATAAATTGCAGAGTGTGCGCTGCGCCTCTGGGAAGCCTGCATCTTTCTGCTTTCTTCAGTTCTGCTTCCACCCCCCAAATAGTGCCTCCTGCAGGGCCTCCACCTTCGTCGGGGAACTGCCATCGGCTCTTCTGCCTCACCCAACGATGGAGAGCACCACAGCTTGCCATCCCACTGCCAACCAGGCCTAGCAAGTTCCCTTTGGCAGACAAGGCTCTACTGTCCTGTTACACATAGTACAGGGCCTGAATCCTGGACCAGCAGCAGAGAGAAGGAGATGGCACAGGTCAACTGCAGGCAGCGGGGGTGTTGGGGGCAGGCAGTGGAGTGCGGGACAGCCAAAGGGCAGAGTTGGGGAGTAGATAGGTGGGTCGGAGTTAAAGCAAAGGCAAGCACAGCAGAGAAGTGTGAAGTCCTTACCTAATGAAGACACTGTCCTGGCCTAACAGCTGTAAGTGGAACTATTGGAACCAGGGTGGATTTGATTTAAATCGAGTTGATTTAAATCACGATTTAAATCATGATTTAAATCACTAGTAAAAAGGCTTGATTTAAATCAACTCGATTTAAATCATGATTTTTGAAGAGCAACTGTCATCTCTGCTACTCCTTTGACCCACTGTTGACTCACCGATAGTCCCAGTGTTGCAGAATATACAGCCTCATGCTACATAACTAAGCTCCATTTCATGCTGAATAAACTAAATTATTTATGTATCTTAAATAGAAAACTATCTTACGATAGATTTTTACCCCAAAAGTTTTTTATTAAAATAAATTTGATAAAAATCAAAAAAATCCGATTTAAATAAAAAAAATCTGATTTTTTTTTTGATTTTTTAAAAAAAATCATTGATTTTTATCCACCCTGATTGGAACTGTGATGTATTGCCTAACGATTGAATTGCTCGCCAATGGAAATTCTGATCGTAAGTTGAGGACTACTTGTATTTACTGATTCTTCTTGCGGTCCAAGGTATTTTCATTTTTTTTTACAGACATTTCATTAAAGATTACAAGTACAAAGATAACAGATACAAATTATAGAAAATATGAAACGTAAAGAAAAGAGAAAGAAGAGTGACAAGAGATAGAAAAAAAGGAAAGAAAAAGAAGATATGTAATAGATTACTTCCCTCACCCTCCACATAAGTATAAACAGTTTGGATAATTTAATACCTCTAGTCCAGCACTTCAATGTATTCCCATATCTCATCCCTTCTCAGTAATCAAACTGCAAAACGTATCATTTAGTCCTAATCAACAAAAGTCTTATCTCTTTTCAGGAACAGCTTGAGTAATTCCTCTTTGTCTCTTCTTCCTAGAAAGAGTTTCCGTGATTGCAGACATTCCTTTTGTAAATCCAAGATAGGAAGGCTTTCCAAGTCACTCTTTTGATTTATTATTTGTATTTTGCTTTAAATTATTACCGTAATTTATTTAAATTATTAAGACAACAGTTGGTGTCATGTGTAAATCATTTTTGCACTGTTTTCCATATCCCTCTTAAAATCCATTTTCAGATCCATAGCATCATTTTCATATCACTTTGGTAATTCAGAATTTTTTAAAACGCCAAATCCACATTCAAATCAATATGGGTTTTATCCAATAAAATATGTTATTCTCGAGTAGCAAACAATCTTGTAAATGACATCTGAGTATAGGTAGTCTTCGACTTATTACCACAATTGAGCCCAAAATTTCTGTTGCTAAGTGAGACATTTGTTAAGTGAGTTTTGCCCCACTTTATGACCTTTCTTGCCACAGTTGTTAAATGAATTACTGCAGATGCTAAGTTAGTCACGGTTAAGTGAATCTGGCCTCCCTATTGATTTTGCTTGTCAGAAAGTCACAAGAGGTGATCACAAAACCCCAGGACATTGCAACCGTCATAAATATGAGTCAGTTGCCAAGAGTCTGAATTTTGATCACATGATCATGGGGATCCTGCAATGATTGTAAGTATGAAAAATGGTCACTTCTTTCAGTGCCATGGTAATTTTGAACAGTCACTAAATCAAGTGTTGTAAATTGAAGACTACCTGTGCTATTCTATATTGTTGTTTTTGCTTTTGGAACAAATAGATATTTCCCAGTCCTTTGGCTACTGTTCTATTTTCCATATCTGTTACAGACTACAAGGGGTTCTTAACTGTGTCATCTCATAAAATTGTAGTTTTTCTGGTACTTCATCCAATTCTGCAGGTTTGTCATTAGCAAAATTTTCTAAGGCTCATTTAAGATGATCTCCAAGGTGACCTCTCAGCCTTATGATTCTACGTTGTAACTTTACTTTCTAGCAAGTAGGCCTTTTTAGATATCAATTTGGGAATTATTTTGGTGTAGTACTTTCATGTAGCCATATCACCTCTTCTTTATATGATTTTTCTCTGCCTTCTTTGTCTTTTAGAGTGCTCATCTTTACCTAAGTGGTTCTCTTGATTTCTTTTTTTTATCATCTATTATCCTTCCCGTAGAATTGCGTCGTTTCTTTAACTGATTGTCTCCTTTTTGCTTCATTTTGGCCTTTCTTTAGTTATTTTCAGTATGTAATAGATACTCATTTCATCTTTTTATGGTTTCTCATTTTGGGATATTTTTCTTTGCCTCATCCTTAATGATGTCATAAATCTGTGGAACAACTTGCCTCCAGAAGTTGTGAATGTGCCAACACTGAAAGTTTTTAAGAAGAGATTGGACAATCATTTGTCTGAAATGGTATAAGGTTTCCTGCCTGAGCAGGGGGTTGGACTAGAAGATCTCCAGGGTCCCTCCAACAAGTCTAGTCTAGCCCAGCCCAGCCCAGTCCAGTCTAGTCCAGTGTTCTCTAGGTCTTATATTTGTCAAATCTAATCAGCTAAATCTCTTCTGTACCTCCAATGTATATTCAGGTGGCATATCACTTCCTGTTGTTCTGATTATTGTATTCTTTTTCTTTAGGTTAAATTGTAATTTTGCAAGGAGTTTGTGAGCTGAATATAATTTCTCCATCTTTGCTACAGATAGAGATTTGATTTTGAGGTTGTTCATCTGGTGATAATACAGAATAATTTTTGAGTTTACTGAAAGAAATATTTGCTATAAATATTAAATCTTCTTGTCAGAATGTTAGCCTGTCTTCTATTTAATTTTGTACATAGAGCCCAAATTCATTACTGCAGATGCCATTTTACTTCCAATGTTAGCATGCCAATCTCCTCTAATTAATATGAGGTCTTTTTTTGTTTTTATTTTCTTTTGTGTTACATTGACAAAGGGTTGCAAGTTGCCGATATTCAACTTCTCATCTGTGTTTGGAGGATAGACTTGGAACACAGTGGTACTGATTGGTTTGATTGTTTGATTGGTTTGGTTGAAATGAACCAAAGCATTTACCTCTTTACCCTTTTATTTTAAAATGATGGCTACTTCATTTCCGCAATGGTTTCCTTCTCCACAGTAAATCTGATGTTCTTCTGTAGTGATCCATTCCAGTTCATTTTCTATTTGGTAACTTCCAGAATGTCTGTCTACATTCTTGATATTTCTACTCCGAGAGCATCAAATTGTTGCTCTGACATTCCACATGTCAGTGGTTTACTGTACATATCTTTGCAGCATTAAATTTTCCTTTTGGCTATGAGCATATCAGCAGGTGGTCATCCTTTCAGCAGCCACATTATAAACATTAGTGCTTTTCTTGTTTACCCGCTGTTTGTTCTTCCTGAGTAGCTTGATGGATACCTTCTAAATCTGGTGGGGTTCAGCTTTCTGTATCATATTGTGCTGACATTGGCTTTGTGAATGTCTATTTGGCTTCTGTGCAGGATCCTGAAATGGGTCATCATTTCCTTCCCCAGTCTTCAAACAGTCTGAAATCCGAGGGAAACATACTCTTTTTCTCTTGGACTTTCTGAGTTTTTAAAAAAGTTTATTTTGGAAGAAGAAATAATTGGACTTAATTTGTATAACATATAAGCCATGGTTCTCCATAGTGTATCTATGGGAGGTGCCAGGATGGGTTATTCTAGGCTCTAGCTCTACGGACTGAGTTGAATTTTCTGAGGTTCCGCCTCGCTGGTGACATTCCTCAGTTTTTTCAACTCAGTCTCAGTTATGGACGCATGTTGTCTTGCTCCATAGAGCTTGCCTATTTTTCCCTGGCTATTTTCCTAAATAATTTTCCTTTAATTCATTTCTTTCTTATTGGGGTTTACAACCTAAAATCAAGCAGGCCATATTTTGGCTTAGCATCATATGTGGAACTAATTTTTCTATAAAACTATGGAAAAGCATTCATTTTTTTTGCATACATATTCATAACCAAAAATGAAATGGTATATGTTACATTCTGGGTATGTAATATATGTATTTATAAATATACACATATACTAATTTTAGAAGTGAAACCTTGTGAAATGATCTCTGCTAAATTATCTCTAGAACTGTGCTCAACAAAGCTCCACAAAAATGCTAAATTCAAGTATCACATTTTGCACATTAATATATCACGCAGCAAAGATTAAACTGCTAGAAAGATATATTTATATGTTATTTTTGACTAAATTTTAAAATTTTATACAATATGCTTCCATTAAGAGCCCAAGGCAGCAACTTCAAGTTCAGTCCCTGCCTTTTGTAGAGAAACATCAAATACTAGAACTGAAAAAGATGCTGGTTGGGTTCAAGCAAATCAAGCAAAGTTGATGAATCCAGCTATTGCAGATGGTAAAGAGTGGCTTACGACTTATTATGTTGAGTGAACTCCACCTGGCAGGAGTGGTATATTATATTTATTTATTATTAATTTTATTTCTATACCGCCCTTCTCCCGAAAGACTCAGGGCGGTGTAGAGCCTGATTAAAAGCACAAAGACAGACAACATTTAAAAATAATTAAAATTATTAAATAATTGGCTCAATTATAAAACCCCCAAATTTAAAATCCCATATTTAAAACCAATTAAAATCTTTACATTGATAGCCCAGCCTGGTGGAACAACAAGGTTTTATATGCCCTTCTTGCTAAAGAGCTCCATCTGACGAGACCCAGGAGACAAGCTTTTTCAACTGTGCCTCAGGCTCTCTGGAACACCATCCTTCCCAAGGCAAGGTTAGCCCTATCCCTACCAGCCTCATAGAAAGCCCTTAAAACATATATATGTTTGCAGTATCTTTGGGGATTCCATGAGGACAAGAAGCCTGCAAGATAGTTGTATTATATTTAGGATGTTGTCCATTCTCCTGTAGTCTTGGTTTTTATTTATGTTTGTTTTTAATATTTAACTGTCTGTTTTATTTTATGCTGCCTAGAGTCATATTTAGTGAGATGGGCAGCCTTATAAATTTGCTAAATAAATAAACGAGATTTATTCAGTTAACCCAGTTCTTAAAAGCCATTTCTATGTTGATAAAATGTGTGTAGTGGTGTCCAGAGGTACAGTGATCTACAGCTACTGTAGCAGTTTTCTACATATAAATCTGCCAGGCTTAAAAGCCTGGCAAAGAAGCACATTGGATTTTGTAGGTGATTCATGAGTTCATTCAATATTCCCTTTAGGAGCACTCTGCCTTCTATTATAGTGAAACAGCGACACACAAAGGATTTTTTAAAGGGGTGATTTTTGTTTTATGTTTCTTGTTATCTATTCATCCCAAAGTACAATATGCATAGTGTGTAAGCTCCATCTTATTTTCACAATACCTTTGGGTCAGTTGGGTTAAGCTGTGTCTGGCCCAGGGTCACTAGATGAGTAAAAAATGTCTTGAGCCCTAGTCGAACAGTTCAATCATTAAGCAGGGACCTTTGTCACTGATAATTGCTGATTGTGCCTAGAGTTATGGCAGACTGTCATGAGAGAACTTTCACTGTGCTCCCAGGTTGCTTCTTACTGCTACATATTGCTATATTGGTGATGAGGTTTTAAATTATTTTTATATAGTAGATTTATTATTAATTCAGCATATAGATAGTCCTCGACTAATGACCATTCTTTCAGCAACCATTTGAAGTTGCAACAGTGGTGCTGAAAAAAGAACTTTTGACCTGTGCCAAAAGTTACAGTCATCACAACACCGTTGTGGTCATGTAATCAAAATACCGTATTTTTTGGACTATAAAACGCTCCTAACTTTTGGGGAGGAAAACAAGAAAAAAAATTTGCTTCCCAGCAATTTGCCTCCTTGCAGAAAACAGCAGCCTGATTGGTGGTTGGATCTGCCTCCTGGAGTGCCACCTATCAACTGTTCCAGGCTGCGGGGATCGCTACCACCCAATCTCTGCCATCGCTGCCCATCATTGCTGCCGCCTATTGCTGCCTCCCCATGTCCTGTTTTGGTTTCTATGCGCCCCATTTTCAGCCTTCGTGCCCCATTTTCAGCCCATTCCAGGTGGCGGCGATGGGCAGTGGTGATCCCCGCAGCCTGGAATAGCAGATAGGCCGTATTCCAGGAGGCAGATCCAACTGCCAATCAGCTGCTCGTGCCAAATCAGGCTGTGCTGAAGCTAACCAGACTGTTTGCTGCAAGGAGGCAAATTGCTGGGAGCTGGAAGCCAAAGGGTGGGGGCTGGCTGGTGGGTGGGGCTTCTGCAACATTTGCTCTATAAGACACACAGACATTTCCACCCACTTTGAAGGAGGGAAGTGTGTTTTATACACTGAAAAATATGGTACTTGGCAGTCAACTCACACTTACAACACAGGGTGTGTGTATGTTTCCAGACCTGTCTATCTCACTTTCCAATTTGTGCCCTTTTGGCCACCTGCACACTGCCTTGTAGGACGGTATGTTGCCCCAGAACTGTGTGTCTCTGAGGCCATTTGCCATGCCTCAGGAAGACACAGTCACCCTAACCTACCCCAGGAAGCGCTAGCAAGCATTCACCCACCTGTCTTCTCTCCCAGTTTCCTGCACTGACCTTTTGCCTTTGGCATCCAGCCACCGTGGGCAAAGGAGAAGTGCCTCCATACCTTTGTTGTCTCCTTTTCAAACCCGCAGTTACTCTACTATCCCAGGCATTCCTCCTTTTCTGGCTTCCTGCATATGACTCCCCCATCCTGCTGCAGCAGTGCAGTGCCAAGCTGCAGTGCCCATGAAGCCCCTGCAAGCATTTGACCAACTGCCTTCTCTCCCAATTCCCCATGCTGACCTTTTGCCTTTTGCACCCAGCCTCTGTGGCCAAAGGAGAAGTGCCTTATTGTCTTTGCTGTCTCAATTCCCCAGTGTACATTCCTTACAATGTTAGTTAGCTGTGCTTTCGAAATGTTGCACTGTCTTTGGAAACCTTCGGGAACAACAGCTGGGCACAAAAGGCAACAAGTCAGTGCAGGGAATTGGGAGAGAAAGCAGCTGCGTGAACAAATGCTTGGTGGTATTTGTTGGGGTTTCATGGGTACTGTAGCTTGGCACTGTGCTGCTGGGGTATGCTGGAGAGCCATATATAGAAGTATTTGCTGGAGAAGCAGGAGTGCCTAATGTAGCATGATGGCTATGAGTTCGAAAAGGAGGCAGCAAGACTTCTGCTTTGTCTATGGATGACAGTTGGTACATGTAGAATGTGTGAATGACCTTGGGGGACTAAGGAAAAGAGATTCTGCTTAGGAAACAATCAGACAAGAGAAAGGGGGCCTCCAAGGGCTTAATAGTTAGAGGAATAAATTTAGGA
Source organism: Pantherophis guttatus (assembly GCF_059756535.1). Taxonomy (NCBI): domain Eukaryota; kingdom Metazoa; phylum Chordata; class Lepidosauria; order Squamata; family Colubridae; genus Pantherophis; species Pantherophis guttatus. The sequence goes on along the minus strand of NC_142064.1, from coordinate 122,369,082 downwards.
AGGACCCGGTCTGATTGATCAAATGGTTAAAAGTGGCAGTGGGAAGTTTGGATCTTCAGACTTGCAAGATCCTGTTAATGAAGACTTACAATAAAGTAGAATTATCTCATCAAGTCGTATTTCCTTTCTGGCTTACCTGAGAGGGCTGACAGTCGGTGTGGAGAACTGAGAGAGAAGGCACATAGGGAAGCTTTTAGCATAAACTGATAGGCAATAAAACAACAAAACATCTGCCCTGGGGGAAGAGGAAAACTTGAAACCTTGGCTCTCCCAGTAAGCCACTAGGGCAAGCAAGAGCTAAAGTTTTTAAGGCCTTCCTAAAGGATGACAGTATCCAGGCTCTTAAAAAAACCATCTTTCCTCTATGACACTGGTGTCAAACTCGCAATGTCATGTTGCCATCACGTGACGTTTCACGTTTTCTCTATTCATGGAGCTAGGGTGGGTGTGGCCTGCACATGGCACATCTGGGCCACCAGTTTGACACCCCTGCTTTATGACTTTTATGTGACATACAGTATTTTCCATTTACTTTTGTCATTATAATATCTCTAAGGTGTGATGGGCTGAGCTATGATTATTTCAGATGTCATTTATTAGCAACTTTTACAACTTACAAAAGGTATAAACTTTCATAAGCCTCATTTCATTCAATCAGATGCAACAGAGTGGCTAGAGTGATATAGGATTTATACTGGGATGAGTTGGGAGTGAGACAGAAGACAAGTAGTTATTCAGATGCAAGAGAGACTACAGGGAGCTTGTCAATTAACTTGTAAGGTTGTTGAGCCCTTCAGATTGGTGTAAATTACAGCAGCTGAAAACATTCTGAGAACAGATCTTTTCATTTTTGTTCTCTGCAGATTTGTGCAGTCTGACTTCATATTGACAGCTTGACCCTTTTTTACTGTTGCTGAAGAGTTGTACTGTAGTTTCATTTTACTCATGAGTGATTTGAGCATAATGCTTACAATACTTGTTAAATCTTTAGTATTGGGTGTTGGTTTCACCAGTATGAAAGAGCACAAATGGTTGCTGGATTGCGCAAGAAAAAATAGCATACTGCCTCTTATTACGTGGTTGAGCTGGACATAGTTTTTGTAAAAACAAGTGGAGATATCTGATTGACAGCTGCCTACCATAACTTATTTGGGGCAACTGGTTTTTCCATTATTATTTATACTTGTCTTTTATAGTTGTAAGGATAAATTGCTTATATTTAAGAAAAGTACTTTTAACACTCCAAATCCCTTGATAGCAAAGTATATTATAGGCTTTTATGCTCGCTTACTAGCAAAGGTACTGTAATTTTTATAAGTATAGGGGTTTTTCCACACTGGCAAAACATTTCTCCTGCTGTCCCAAACATGTTTTTTCAGCAGGCAACTGGCTTTCTTGTTTTTTTCTTTGAAGATGTTTAGCTTCTCATCCAAGAAGCTTCTTCAGCTTTGACTGGATGGTGGGAAAGGAAGGCTTTATATTCCTTGCAGACAGTTGTTCATTTGCATCCTTTTAGACTAGAGGGTCCTTGAAGCACTTGGAGGTTTATCTGTGTCCTCAGGTCACCTGAGTGGTGCTAATGGTTCCTGGAGTCTGCAATTTTTACTCTCCAACATCATTCGAAGGGTGTTCATCCCAAATTGCATAGCTAAAAGTCTATAGAGTTTCTCAGTCATCCAGCCCATGGTTGTCCCAAAGGTGCTTATTGAGGAGGCAACTGGACTTTCAGCACCTTTGGGACAACCATCACCTGGATGACTGAGAATCTCTATAGATTTCTCCTGCCGAAATATCTATTTTGCTTGCAGTTCCTTTACATAAGGAATTGTCTTTATCTTTCTCCCTAACTCAGGGGTGAGATACACATTTCTACTCCTTAAGACGTTGCTGGGCTAGTTTCATTTCCTCCGTCTTTGCGTGAAGTTTCGAAGGGGCATGGCCCTGATACTGCAAGGGCCGCCTCTTTTTACCTCAAGGCTGAGGCCGGGCGGGAGGGGCTTCCCCGCAGCAGTTTTTCATCATAAAAGGAGGCAGATTCCCCAGGTCAGTGGGCGTGGCCTCACGCTAACTTTTCTCCTTTTAGCCTATCAGGGCGAGCCTCTGTGTGACGGACGCTGGCTGAATCCAATGGAGTCGCGCCGAGGAAAGGTTGGGTTTAGTCGCAGTCTAGATAGGAGCGGTGCGACACTGGGGAGGTTTTTGTTCCGGGCCCTGCCGCGGCCATCTTATGTCAGTGCAGGCCGGAGGAGGAAACAGCAGCAGCAGCAGCGCAGAGCGGTGACTCGGCAGCAGCGGCGGCCGCGGCGGGGCCTGACACAGCCTCATTGGTAATCTTGGGGGCCTTTTTCCCTCCCCCCTCCCCCTCCCGTCGCCTATTTCCCTAGAAACAGAGGAACATTCCAAAGGAATCTGGTCTCCATAGAAACACCTCTCCCCCCTTTTGTGTAGGGTTCCTTCTTCCAAGCCGGCAAGGCCTAGACCACATCTCGCCGGCAAGTAGCGTTACGGCCAATTGCTCCTCCTCGTCTTGCCTCCCCGCTTCCGTCCCTTCCCTCACTTGCCTGGGATTTCCACCTTTCCTTACCTTTTTTATTTCTTTTTACCCTTTTTTCTGAGGCCGTCTGGTGCCAAGCTGCTCTCTAGCTGGAGCAGCTCTTCCTTCCCCCCCCCTTCCTGTTAGCCTTCGCGCTGCGTTTTCAGCCCATTCAGAAAAATGCCCCCCTTTCTCGCTCTTTTCGTTTCGCCCCTCAGATTCCCTTCCTCTTCTATGAAGGTGGAATAACTCGCGTTTTCCCAGCAAAGGGAGTTTCTGACTCTTCTTGGTCTGGCCTTCTTTCCTGAAAGTGGCGGGGGGGGGGACGTGGGGGAAAGAGAAGAGAAGTGGAAAGTGTGGACTGCCGTTAGCTGCTGTGATTTTCTCCTGTTCTCTCCACACACACCCATTGAAGTTAGGGGTGGGGATGCGGGTTTCAGAAAAGAAGAGCCCGAATAAAAAGTCCCGGGGAGGTTAGTCACCTGGGCGTAAATGTTGAGTTAGGAGTGTGGGGAAGCACTGCGAATTGTTGGGGTGGGTTCCTTCAGCGTCTATCCTAACGGTATTTTGTGGAGAGGCCGTATCAGCTCCCTTGTGCTTCCTTATTACACTATTCTTCGATTTACTGAGGAGTTACAAAGGAGATAAAACACAATCTCAGTCATGCCAGTAGATGGCAAGCAGATTTTTGGAGGATTCCCCCCTCCTCCCTCTCGTGGAAGGGTGTAGGGAAATGTGATTCTTCAGTGGTCTTTGATAAAGAGTATATTCCAGTTGACTTGGTTGTGGGTGTTACCTCAGTATCTATTCCCAAAATGCACAGACAAAATGACAGTTTCCCCCCTCAGTTTTCCACTGACTTCCTCTACCACTGGGATTGGTTTTCCAAGAATTTCTATCTGGGTTTTTAAACTTTTTAAGAATTCATTTTTGGAGAAGTCTCTATATTACTGAAAGTAGGGGAGGCAGACAGAGAACAGGTACTGTAGTTTTGCATCTTACTAGTTCATGTATTAAAAGGGATATGTTAGGAATTTTGAGGCAATCAGGGCAGTTGCTCTTTTACGTATCTATGGGTGTGTCTTATAATCACATTTATCTCTGTCATGTAATCCTATCTATCTGAAATAATATAGCCCATATTCTTTGTATTTGTCTGCCTGGGCATATATGTCATGGGGCAGCTTGAATGTGATTCTGGTAAATCTGCCTGAACTGATTTGTGACTTAATTGCCTTGCACAAGTAGCTAATTAAAAGATTTGCCCTGTTTAACTTACTACCTTTATTGGTAGTCCTTATTTAAAATGTATACTGTAATTGACTGGCTATATCTTGTATGTCCCATAAGCATTGACAATTAATATGCCAGGTCAAGTTTCCATGGCTTTTTTTTTTTTTTTTTTGGTAACTTATTTCTTCAGATACTGTAATTTTAACCTGAGATAGCTGTAAAGAGAAAGAAAGCATGGAATGTGTTTTCATTCATTGCTTCTGGGTTTTATAGTAGAAAAGCTCAGAACTTCATATCAGGTCAGAATTAACTGTGTATTTTAACTTTCCTTCTTCATGTAGGCCAAAACTATTTAAAGTGTATTATCTCCAATTCTGTTTTATGCTTTCTTTTATAGACATCAAGAAGTTTGGAAACTGAACTCCAGATAGGATTCTGAATCTAATTTTGGCATTTATATAAAATCCTGGGACATTGCCTTTGTTTTGCTTTTTGTTACTTAGTTTTCATTACCTCAGGATTAATTTAAAAAATTAATAGTAAGTGTATGACTTTGTAGCCTATGCCTTTCAACAGATATACCAAACCTCAGGTGTTAAGCATTTTAAGAGATCTGTTCTGACAAGGCATAGGACTTGTGGCTGCTAAATTTTGACAGTCCATCAAACTCGTATGCTTTTTCATAATATGGTATTTGTGCCCATTATTATGCCCTTACAAGTTCTTCTCAAACCCCAACCAAGAAAGTTTACATAAATAAAGATTAAATATAGGTTTCTATGTAAAAACTCATCCTAATGAAGCTTTGTTCCAAAGTTGTGAAATTTTACACTTTCATCTTCAGCATCGATAATAATTTTTATTTTATTTCTAATCTGGCTTTTGTCTTTCTTATTTCTTGATTGGCAACTTTATTTTTGGAATCAATTTTATCTAGCATTTGATAAATGCACCAATTTGCAAAATTGTCAATCATGGAATATATTGAGCCAATGGAAATGGGCATTTGTTAGATGGAAAATCCTCAACTGGACTACATTTCACCTTGGCTTTATGGCAGAGATTATTGTATTTGTGCTAAGTCTTTTTAACTCCCTTTTTTTCTGAAGCATATCTGATATGATTGGTTGATCATTACATAGAATATCCCTGTTTATTGCTTTACTAAACTATAATGATAGAATTATGCTTTACATTTCCTGAAACTTACCTTGTGTATTTTTGGGGGGGTTGGCTTTTGCTGGGCTTAAAATTCAGATATAGATACTAGAGTTAAGATATCCTGAATGTAATACGGATTTGGGGTTCTCAGATCATTTAGAAAACCGCTCCAATGAGTCTAGAATGGGAAGCTGTAGATCACAGAGTTGATACAACATAATGACTTATAGTTAAAAAAGATATCTGATTACATACAGACAAAATTTGTTGTCATTGTTGGAATATTTAGTGTAATTTCACATAAAACCTATTCCTGGCTTAACCCCAAACTTTGAGCAACCTGTTGATATGGCAGCTTAGTTCATTGCTGTACTGTTAAACAATTGAGTATCTAACATTCCTGTTTTACAGCAAATCATTCATGCCAGAATATCCAGTTCCATTTTCTGCCTGTCTTTATGAGAAAGATTCCTTCTAGAACTCAACATCTAGTGACTGTATGAGCACCTCTGTTTTTTCTTGTTTGCTCCAAGTCACAGCTATTTATTTCACCATTGTGGTGTTTGTCTCATATGGTTGCAGAGTCCCCTTGTTTTGCACTGTGCCCACTTCAGTTCACATAGCAAAGTTATCAATACATAAAATTACCAGAGCTTTTGGGTTTTTTTTTTTTTTTTTGTCAGCTTGTCACAGAGCCCGATTTCTATGTTTAAGGAAGGATTAGAACATTTGTTCTTCCCATTCCTAGTCCAGCATCATAATATCAACATCCCATTGGCTCTTACAGTTTATTCTACAGTTATTTATATTTAATGTAATTCTTGTGTTACTGCTTTTTCCTCACCTAGTTCAAATAAATGCTTTTAGGGAAAAGTACCATATAATGTATTATATGTATTTTCATCAAGATTTATCAGGATTAATATAAATATATTAATTTGTTAAAATGACTTAATGTTATAAAATGCTTGAAATTAATACTCATTGGTGGTTCTTATTGCTCTTCAGGCGTACAAAGAAACAAGTTTTATACCATGTTTCCCCGAAAATAAGACCCTGTCTTATATTTTTTTGAACCCTGAAATAAGCGCTTGGCCTTATTGCCATACACTCAAAAGTGTGGAAATTCTTCCAAAATTCTTAGGATAATTTTTGAGTTAAATTATTCTTTGTTCAAGATAATTCCCTTTGCCTTTTTCTGCTTAATTTATTCTACTTCAGTAATTTCTGCTAGAAAATAACTACAAATATAACTTTGGAGTGGTGAATATAGTAAAAGTTATCTTTGAGGACTATCGGTACTGTTTGATAACCTTTTAGTTCAGTGAATGTACTGGCTAAATAAAAATTGTCATTTTTATTAGAGGTATACAGCTTAAACAACATACCAAAAAAATTGCTGAACCCAGTGCTTACTTGGTTTTATTAATCAAAAAGCTGACAGCTGTGGTTTCCTCAATGGTCCCTGCATAAAGGATGGATTAACTTTTAAGTAATGGAAGCTGTCCTTGCCTGGGCTTCATAGTTGTAATGCTGAGCATGTTAGGTCCAGTTGTATGCCTCAGTCAGCAGTGTCCTTTTATAGTATAGGACATTTTTCTCTCTCCCCCAAATAGCCTCAAAATCCACTTCAGAGAGGTACAAATTTGTATGCTGCTTTATTTGCAGGGTCTAACTCACTTACAATTAAACAATTATATTAATATAACAATCGATAATTATTGAACCAGCAGATCAACTGTCAGTATCAGAAACATAACAAGTCTCAAAAAAATTCTTGGCTGATAATACAGCCGTAACTCAGATGTAACAGGAATATTCTTCAAAAGCTGAACAGAAGAACAGTTTGTAACTAATTTATATGATCCTTTTGTTCCTGATTATGGCATTCGTTACCATAAATCAGTATTGTGATTTAACTCTGTAAAAGCCTTCCTTTCATTTTTTTTTACACTTCATTCTGTTTATATTTTTTACTCTACATTGCCTAAGTCTCTCCCCCCCCCCACTATTTTTTATGAAGCAGTAAAAATCTTGTTGACCTTGTATATATTATTCCACATATTGAGAAAAGAAAAGAATATACTCCCTATTTTTTGTTGGCCTGATTTTTATTTGAAATCAGTTGTACTTCCTACTGCGTGTTTTGTCTGTTGGTGCTCTTTTCCAGCTTGCTTCTCTTCAATCTGGAAACTAACTTGCAGTTGACATTTCCTTATTGGATGATTGGATATGGTATATTCTTTCTCAAAAACCAGCAGGAATTGTATTTAATCAGGAAGTAAAATGTTACATTGGTGTGGAACATGGACAACTGCAGTCATTTTACAGTTACATAGAACAAGAAATCCACCGTCTTTATGATCTTTTTTACAAGCAGATAGGAAAGATTACAGGGAGTCCATAATTTATGACCACAGTTGAGCCCACCATTTCTGTTGGTAAGCGAAACATTTGTTAAACGAATTTTTTGCTCCATTTACGACCTTTCTTGCCACAGTTGGTAAATGAATCACTGCAGTTGTTAAGTTAGTAACACAGTGGTTAAGCAAATCTGGCTTCCCCATTGACTTTGCTTATAAGAAGGTCATGTAACCCAGGGAACCACCATAAATACGAGTCAGTTGCCAAGCCTCTGAATTTTGATCATGTGACCATGGGGATGCGGCAATGGCTGTAAGTGTGAAAAATGGCCATACTTCACTTTTTTCAGTTCCGTTATAACTTGAATGATCACAAAATGAACTGTTATAAGTCAAGGACTACCTGTACTTATAACATTAAAATTATATATACAATTGGGAGGAAAGGTGATACATAAGTATTAGCTTTGCAGAAACTGACATTAAAACTTTCAAGCATTGTTAGCTTACCTTGCAGCTAGCGTCATAGTTTCTTAGGTTTGAGAACCATTGCAATCATTGAACCATTTGTTACTTTTCCCTTTCATGCTGTAATTTCTTAAAACAGATCCAGATTAATATTACCTTGGCTGCTAGAACAAGAGTATCAGCACTTCAACGTAGCATCTGGCTAACAGATAATTTTTATTATGATTTTCTTTTGACTGAGGAAATTCAGTCATTTGTGTCTAAAATCATGATAACATAGCATCATTGAGCAGGCTGTATGGTGTGGGGTTCCATTAATTAAACTCAGCATATGGCAAAAGAACTAGATGCTCTTTTGAAATGGATGTTCATTTATTGAGCTCTTGTGAGAGGGCTTGCAATAATAAAAGTAAACTCTTTTTCTAGGATGAATAGAGCTGATAATGAGATGCTGAATTCATACACAACAAAAATAAATGTAATATCATTGGATGGATTTAAATAGGCTATAGGTAAAGCTGTAGGATTCAATTAAAGAATCTATAGAATCTATAGAATCTATATTCTATAGAATATATAGAATCTATATTCTATAGAATATATAGAATCTAAAGAAGCTATATATAATTTCCAGTGCCCCAACACTAGAAATTTTTAAGATGATGTTGGATAACCATTTGTCTGAAGTGGTGTAGGGTTTCCTGCCTGGGCAGGGGGTTGGACTAGAAGACCTCCAAGGTCCCTTCCAACTCTGTTATTCTATTCTATTTTATTCTATATCTAGAAACATGGAACTGAATCTTCTTTAGCATTAAAAAGTATTTGCTAGGTTCACAAGCTGGCACAGTAGTAATGGGCCTTGCATGAATCCAACCATTATAAATCATGGTTTTTGACTTAGCCTGATATGTAAATCTAGCTGCTGTTCAATCAAGTCCACCTTTATATTTTCTTTTGAAGTGTTTATCAATTTCTATAGAAGTCTTCTTACTATAAACTGTTGGGATGTTTCTTAGAAGTATAAAAACATTTTAGTAATATTACATCCTAATGCTCTGTAAGCAGTAAACTCAATGGAAATAGCTACTAATATCATTTTTCCCACCTAAGAGTGATTCACCTGCTCTTTTTTGCCAACTAAAACTGATTCATTAGTAGCCCCTCCTTAGTCAGCCTATTGATTACTATTGAGTTCTTTCTGTGGCATCTTGGAGACATTTGCCATAAAACAGCCTAAACTGATGTCATCTGGTTCAGAATTCTGTGATAATAGATGCAGCATTGAAAAATAACTAGTTTTATATAGTAGATTAAAAAGGAACTTCATATTTTAAAACTCTTAAAATAGCACACCATATTGTTCCAGTACACTGGAAATACTTTTTTTTTCCTGATGAGAAATCTGCTAAGAAAGAGTGCCCTTTACAATTGATCCAATATAAAGCACTTTTTTTATAGCACAACGTAAAGGAAAGCTATGCTTACTCAAAGGTTTGTTTTCCATTATACTACTGCTACACTTGATTAACTGGTATGATTTAGTTGGTTGATACTGCAATTAGCACTCCAATGGGACATGGGAAATAGGTCCCTTCTGGGTGTCCTAAGAGACCACTGGTAGCAACATGTTCTTCACATGGAGCAAATCTTTTGATTCCCTCAGGCAGCAAAGATTGTGGACCAGTATTGGGAGGAAATTGCTAATTGCTTCTGCTTCATTGCAATAGGCACTATTTTTGTATTTGTCTTATTCCCATAAGTACTTTGCCTATTACATAGGATATTTTTGTTTTTGGTAGAGTCATAATCCTGCTGCAAAATGAGTAGATTATCAAAGATTGTATTCTCATATCTGTATTTTCCATTATGCATTTAGATGTCCAGCTCGCCGTTGTCCAAGAAGCGTCGCTTGGGTGAATCAGAGTCAAAGACGGGTTCAAACTGCTCCTCTGGAAAATCCGTACAGACTGATTTGCGTGAAGCGCCTGCCAACGTAAGTTTCTGAATTAATACAGCATACTATCTCTGATTCTGACAGACTGATTCTCTACCTTAGCAGCCTCCAACCTTTTGGGCATCAGGGACAGGTTCCATGAAGAGAGGTTTTTCTGTGGACCAGAGGGGGCATGGTTTTGTGCGCTGCCTGCATCCCTCAGATGGAGCTTCACTTGTTTGCAGGGCCCAGTTTCTGGCATGCTGTGACCTGGTGCTGGTCCATGGACCGGGGTTGGGGACTCTTGTTCTACTTGCACAGAGAAAATATGTTAGCTTTAAAGATGAGAAAGGGTAAATCCAGCATTAATTTTGACCTTGTCATGATACAGAGAGGAGGCAGAAGATCTTAATATTGTATTACAGAATCCTCCCCAACTTGCAAGCACTCAAGGTCTATACTGGTTTTTTGTTAGTGTATATGTGTATGATGTATCTAAACTGGATTTCTAGATTTTGCGCCCAGATTGAAACAGTCTGAATTACAGTCCTTCCCTTAGAGCCTTTCCTGTGAAATTGATAGAAACCATTAAGTATCCAAATAGTTATATCTTGAATATGTTTATAGATAGCAATTATTACAAAATCAATACAAGAGTTTACACTTCTATAAAAATGCACAAGATAATCTGGAATCTGCAACCTTTGATTATATAGGAGTCAAATTCCCTGATTTTGCATCTTGGGGATCTTTACTGATGTGCATATATATAAGTCATTGTACCCATTGTTACTATCTCTTATATCTAGCTTTTTGTACATGTTACAACACATACTTTCTTGTCCTACTAGAGCAAGTGGTATAGCAGGCAGTGGGTAGTACAGGTAATCCTCGATTTACAACCACAATTGAGCCCAACATTTTTATTGCTAAGTAAGACAAGTGATTTTTGCCCCATTTTACCACTTTCTCACCACATTTGTTAAGTGAATAACTGCAGTTGTTAAGTCAATAACACAGTTCTTAAGTGAATCTGGCTTTCCCATTGACTTTGTTTGTCTGGTCATAAAACATGATCACATGAGCCCAGCACACTGCAGCTTTCATAAATATGAGTGTCAATTGTCTGAATTTTGATTGCGTGACCATGGGAATGCTACAAAAGTCATATGTGCAAAAAACAATCACAAGTCACTTTTTTCAGCGCTGTTGTAACTTCAAATGGCCACTAAACAAACTGTTGTGAGTCCATGATTACCTGTATTCGTAATATGAATTTGCAGTCATCTGGTCATCTTGTATGAGTTATAACTGGCTTGTGTTCAGCTCTTTCTTAGTTTGGAGAATGTATATTGTGCCATTATTTAAAAAAAGATAGGCTTTTACTGTTTTGGTTTCATTTCTTGGAGAAGTAATTTGGGGCAGATTGTCATATATTGGGAAACCACTGCTATGCATTGAGAGTACTACAGATTGGGATGGTGTGGTGTGGGATTGAAAACTGCAACTCTCCTCCCTGGTAATAGGTAGCCTTAGTTGTGCCCTTGAAAAAATGTGCTCTGCATGCTTCTGTAAGGAATTAATAAGCCTGAAAGTGTGTCTTCATATAGTGTTAAAAGGAATACTCAGATTTGTCCAGAGGAATAGAGGGACAAAGAATGCTGTAATGCTCATTTTCTTTTGTATTTGTTCTTCTTTCTTGTAATGCAGTTGTGGGTTTGTGAAATATATTCCCTGAATTGCCATCCATGATTCACTTCTTGACTTCTTTTTGTACTTTAAATTCTTCCTTGGTAAATAATAAATATTTGAAATGCATTGAGAGTGATAAAATATAGAAACCAAATAGCAGCTGTTCTTAGTTATTTGTGTTCCTTTATCACATTCTTTTAATGATCAAAAGGCAGCCAAGGACTAAGTGATTATATTTGTCCTTTCCAGGGTATGGCCAAGAATGGAAGTGAAACAGACATTGATGAGGGTCTATACTCAAGGCAGCTGTAAGTATCAGAAGGAGAGTGGAAGGCATACTGTTTTGAAAAGTAGATTGTTAGTACCAGTCTAATATGGGAATAGTAAGTTTTGATATGGTTTGGAGCTGTTGAACTTTATCAGATGTTGAGAGGAAACTGCCTGTATATAGGATGTTCAGTTTTCAGGTTGGACCAACAAGGCACTGAAAATTTAATCCTTTTTCCCATTTATCCTGAATAGATATGTATTGGGCCACGAGGCAATGAAACGAATGCAGAATGCCAACATCCTGGTATCTGGTTTGCGAGGACTAGGTGTGGAGATAGCAAAAAACATCATCTTGGGTGGCGTTAAATCAGTCACAATCCATGACCAAGGCATAGCTGAATGGTCTGATCTCTCTTCCCAGGTAGGTTCTTCACTTAAATATGGTTCTGTTTGTGATTCCCTTTATTGAAACATATTTACTACTAAAACATCCCCCTCTTCTCCATCCTTTCTTCCAGTTCTACCTTCGTGAGGAAGACCTTGGAAAGAACCGTGCTGAAGTATCTCAGACACGGCTCGCTGAGCTCAATTCCTATGTACCTGTTACTGCTTACACTGGGCCCCTCAGTGAGGACTTTCTTAACAACTTCCAGGTATTTTAATTTCTTAATTTCTCAGGAGAGAGGGTTATTAAACACTTAATATCAAGAATTACTTTCCTGGTTCAGTAAACAATATAGTTAGATATTTGGCTTATATTTTCTATATACACAAACATCTAATGTTCTTGAGAGTTTCTTGAGCATTACAAAATAAAATGAAAAATAGGATGGGAGAGAAGACATGGTTGGGAATACTACTTGCCATAGACCAGGAAATCTGAACAGTGAGCTGATACTGGAGAGCTCCAGATTTCTGGTGTGATTTATTTCAAAGGCTTTTTCTTCTATCCATCCATCCATCTGATTTCATAACCGCCCATCTCCCTATCTCATTTTTGCAGGTAGTTGTACTTACCAATTGTCCCTTGGAGGAACAGTTACGTATTAGTGATTTCTGTCACAGCCAAAATATCAAACTTGTAGTGGCAGATACAAAGGGACTCTTTGGGTAAGACAGTACCTTGTTTTTATACCCTTTTCTGTGTTGTGACCATGTAGGGTTCTTCTTCTGGTTGGGATAAACTGGGATTCCCACCCACCATATGTCATGCGCCTCACAGCCCAGTTATGGGCTACCAACCTTCGCTCTTAAGACCATCTGTCACAGTGCTGAAGGTGCTCCAGAGCCCCTAAGTTCACCCATTTTCTTTCTCTTACAGCCAGTTGTTCTGTGACTTTGGTGAGAACATGGTTGTGACAGATACCAATGGAGAGCAGCCACTTAGTGCGATGGTCTCAATGGTTACTAAGGTAATTACTTCTTGAAGCTGGCAGTCAAGGTTCTGTTTTTGAGGTGGATTTATTAATTTTCTCACAGAGACCCATACAGTAATTCAGAATTTTGTTCAAATTTCTTTTTCCTGTACAGGGGTGCCCTGGAGAGGTAACCTGTCTAGATGAGGCTCGGCATGGTTTTGAAAGCGGAGACTTTGTTTCTTTCATGGAAGTTGAGGGCATGAAAGAGCTTAACAGCTGTGAACCAATGGAAATCAAAGTGTTGGGTGAGGCATGGTGTTGCTTTGACTTGCACAAAATTTAGATGTTACTAGAATGGAATATCTGTCAAAGGTTTTTTTAATTGTTTGACAAAATTACCTTTTGGTATGTTGGGAATCATGTAGTGTGTCTAATATATAACATTATCTTAGAATTTTAGCCTGAGTTACAAGTGACAGTCAGTTTGGTGGAGTGTTGAAAAATATCAGACTAATAGTTCTAGAGGCACAAAGTCATTTGGGTGATTTTGGGCCAGTCACACTTTCTCAGCCATAGGAAGAAGGCAAGAGCAGACTATTTTTAAAATTGTTGCCAAGAAAACTGCAGAGACTTGTCTAAGAGTGAAGCTGACTTGAAGGTGAAAAAAACAACAAAAAAGAAGCCTATAAACATTGAATTGATTGTGAGTCTTAAGCATGCTACAAATAAGCATGTTAGAGAATGTAGAAAGATACTCATTGTAGCATCCTCATTCTCTTGTATGATTTTTTTAATTTAATTTTCTGAAAATTCTCCAATTCATTATTCAGAATATAATTCCTCTGGCACAGCATAACAAAAACATTTTCCACAGTCCGTCTTTTCTCTTTGCTGCTTGTTTATTGCACCATGATGGCATATTTCTTTTCTTCCACTGTTACTTGCAATTTAATTCTATTGTGGAAGTGTTAGAAAAATTGGCTCTTACTTGTTCCTCACGTCTATTAAGAAAGTTCTCCAAGACTGCAGTAATTTGACATGATTGTTGAGGATTCTTGGTGCAAGTTAATATGGCAATTCTGCAGTACCAATGGTTTTTTTTTTCCAGTGTGGTTCTTTGCCTGTGACATCTGTATGGGTGTACTTCTTATTCTTTTCTAGGCCCCTACACATTTAGTATTGGTGACACCTCCAACTTTTCAGACTATGTACGTGGCGGCATTGTTACCCAGGTCAAAATGCCAAAGAAGATTAGCTTTGTAAGTATCTTTTCTGACAGATTCTGCATTTTATTTTATTTTATTTTTTTGCTGGGCAAATTCCCATGGTTCCCAGCAATGTCCTGCCATTAAAACAATCTGGCACCTTTTGATCTGCCTGTGCCTGTTCTTGGGTGTTAAGTAAGCACTGGCTTGGAGATTGGAAGTAAGCAACTTGCCTGCCACAAAAGGGTAACTATGAAGGCATTGCTACCTATTTTCAATTTCTCCATTATTTTTCTTTCAGAAATCTCTGCGCACCTCTCTGCCAGAGCCAGAGTTGGTTGTCACTGACTTTGGCAAGTTTGATCGGCCAGGCCAGCTGCATTTGGCATTTCAGGCCTTGCATGAGTTTCACAAAAAGCATGGTCATTTTCCCAGGCCTCGTAATCAGGTAGGCTATTTGGTTCCACCTTTTTCTAATTTGCAAGTTGAGATCCCCACCCCCACCCCCCAGTAACAGTAGTTCATATCAACCACAGAATATACAGGTACTATTGCAAGCAAAATCACTAATCAAAGAATAATGCTTGGAATGCTGGTGTAAATCTTGTACAGAGTTGCTCATTTTCCATTTCTTAATCTGCTTGAATACATTACATTAAATACAATACATTTTTATTCAGGGACCACTAGTTGTGGAAAGTGATCTTTTTATGTACTTTTATGCTTAGGCATTTTTTAATGATAGCCATTATTTCACACAGACTACATTTAGCACAGGTTACATTTATGATTTTGATGAAAAACAGTTCCTTACAGCTTTCCTTAGCCTTTATCTGACTTTTTCTATTCTTCCTCAGGCAGACGCTAGTGAGGTGCTATCTTTAGTGAAGGATCTCAATGAGCAAGCAATGCCCCCACTTAAGCAAGAACATTTGAATGAGGACATCATCAAGGAATTGGCTTTCCAAGCCTCTGGAGATCTGGCACCTGTCAATGCCTTCATTGGAGGCCTAGCTGCACAAGAGGTTATGAAGGTACAATATTTGAAAACTTGGCAGATAATAAAAAGCATTCCACTTAGTCCATGTTTCCCTTAACTATCAGCTTTTGATTTGGTTAACAAATCCTCTGTAATAATGTGATGGTGTATAATGCCAGTTTATTCCTGAAATTGACTTTTTCAGGCAGAACCATACAGTGTGGTATCAAAGAGATTCAAATGTTCTTGTTTTTCTATTTCTCTGTTTTAGGCCTGTTCAGGTAAATTCATGCCTATCATCCAGTGGCTATATTTTGATGCATTGGAGTGCTTGCCTGAAGAAAATAAGGATACCTTGACTGAGGAAAATTGCAGCCCTGTGAGTTATTAATATAAGCATAAGATGTATGCTGGGAATGACCAAAAAAAAGTACTACTCTGTTAATGCCTTATTTTACTGCAACAGAGAGAGTCAGAAGTCAACACTTCTTTTTCTTTTTCCCAATTCTTCCTCACTTCTCTTCCTCCATCTCACTGCTTTCCTATTTACTTTCGTATTTTGTATCTTATTTCATCTTATAACTCAATGAACTTAAATGGGGGAAAAAAGTACTACTCAAAATGGCTGGGAAAATAATTTGTAAGTTAGGTTTATATATGAAGCCTGAGGCCAAAAAATTGAATGGTTTTAATTGCTTATACTAAATTTGATGGTGGAGTATATTAACGTATAATATATTCTTTCCCGTGAATTCCCTGGTATACAATTGAAGTAGCATGTAAGACCAGGAATAGACTCATAATGAAATTATTGTATCATTTATATGAAAACAGTAGCACTGGGAATTTGAAACTTTTGAAGTAGTATATAAATAAAATGCAGTGTTCTGCATTTATAGTAATAAATTATTATTATTGATTATGATTATTAATGAGCAGGATTAGGGAAATGGGGAAATTCCATACTTTGGAGAACAGGTACAAACTGGTTGTCTCTTTTTCTCCCTGTCTTGATAGAAACATTGCCGATATGATGGACAGATTGCTGTGTTCGGCAATGAATTACAGGTTAAACTGAGCCAGCAAAAATACTTTCTGGTAAGTCTTGACATGATTTTTCAGTTTCTTGGTATATCCATCCAAGCAACCTGCTGACATTTTTTCTCTATCTCTTAGGTTGGTGCTGGTGCCATTGGCTGTGAATTGCTGAAGAACTTTGCTATGATTGGTCTGGGATGTGGACAAGGGGGAGAGGTGGCTGTGACTGACATGGACACTATTGAGAAGTCCAATCTCAACCGGCAATTCCTCTTCCGACCTTGGGATGTTACGGTCCGTTCCATTAGTATCAGGAGTATGATTTCTGGGGTTACAGAAGGGTCAGTCATAGGACTTTCGGTGAAAAATTGTCATAGTTTGCCTTGGGAGTTTAGAGGAGGTTTAACAGTTGATTTTGGCAAATTTAAGGGCCAGAAACCTGTCGTTTTGTGATCCATTGTGAATACTGTGTTTGCTTTTTATTTTTAGTTTTTTTAAATAGTGATAATTCTGGAAGCTATACTGTGAAGTTTCTATACCCAGAGTAAGACTTAATGTTTCAATCTATCTAGAAAATGAAATCTGATACAGCAGCAGCTGCTGTGAAAGAAATGAACCCAAACATTCACATCACAAGCCACCAAGATCGTGTAGGGCCAGACACTGAACGTATATATGATGACGACTTCTTTGAGAATCTTGATGGGGTGGCAAATGCACTGGACAATGTAGATGCAAGTAGGTATCTGCACGTGGTTTTCGAACTCATCTTAATGTTAGAAACATATCCAGGGATAGAAGTATAACAGATTAATGTAGTGAAGCTTTATGCTATTGTGTTTACAATGTTAGAAGAATAGACAAGAATGTGACTAGCTCCAGTGACTTTTGAAAGCGTGCCAAAGGTTCAGACTGAATCAAACCAAATCATTACCAACGGAGATTACATTATCTCCAATTTTTAGATTTTAAAAAATGAATTGGTTTTAAGTGACTGAAGATTAGATTTGTCTGCTCTCTAGATCATAAGTGCTCTCACAGCAAATACAATGGTTATGGAAATGAAATGTTCTTGCTTCAACCACTGAAAATATAATTGATCCAATTTGAGGCTTTAACCTCCAGTGCTATCCTGACTGGCAATCATTCACAATTTTCTTGCATACTTGTCTTTAGGGATGTACATGGATCGTCGCTGTGTCTACTACCGCAAGCCCCTGCTGGAATCAGGGACACTGGGGACCAAAGGGAACATCCAGGTGGTGATCCCATTCCTAACAGAATCATATAGCTCTAGCCAAGATCCACCTGAAAAATCTATCCCTATCTGTACACTGAAGAACTTTCCTAATGCTATTGAGCATACTCTACAGGTGAGATTCCAATGATACAAACATTTGATAGCAACAATACAGTAACAGGTTTCTTTGTAGTTGGAAAGTGATAATTGAAGTGTTATAGTGATTCTTTGTGGTCAAATGATCTTCCTATTGACATGGTCAAGGAGTTGTTTTTCAATATGTTGCCTGTAGCTCTTGCTTCCTCTCTCTCTAAGGAGCGAACTGGATCTCTTCTTCACCTTGTTAGCAGGTCCTGCAGACTTCTTTGTATCAACTATTGTGTGATACTTTATTTTGTATAATTCTGTTTAGCGCAAAACAGACAAACTACTGTTACAAACATCAGCACTTGGAACCAATTGGTTTAACTCCTGTGTCAAGATTGGAACTCCTGTTGTTTTATTTTCCAGTGGGCCCGTGATGAATTTGAAGGCCTTTTCAAGCAGCCTGCAGAAAATGTCAACCAGTATATAACGTAAGTACTATACTGTATTGAGGGCCCAAAATCGGCTAAAGGTGATTAACTTTTCATTATAAATACTAAGGTATAGCTCCGTGCATTCAATAGGTTTGACACTATTCAATAATGTGTAATGCTTTCTGATAATCTCTAAAGAAGCCAATTGATTCAGAATGGTGAAAATATGCATCTTAGTGGTATAGTTTGCAGTTTCTATTAGCCTCAGGGAAAATCACTGAAGCAGTTCTCATTACTTTCCAGAGATGCCAAATTCATGGAGCGGACCCAAAAGCTGCCTGGCACTCAACCTTTAGAAGTTTTGGAAGCTGTATTCAAAAGCTTAGTGACTGACCGTCCTAAATCCTGGGGTGACTGTGTGGCCTGGGCATGTAATCATTGGCATACCCAGTATAGCAATAATATTCGTCAGTTGCTGCACAACTTTCCTCCAAATCAGGTGAGTTGATAAGGATTTCTGTGTCATGGCCTTAGTCTGTCTTTATAATGGTAAAATCGTATGTTTTGCTTTGTTGTCCTTTTAACGCTATTTTCATTTTTCTTTTCAGAAAACTAATTCAGGAACCCTCTTCTGGTCAGGTCCAAAGCGATGTCCTCATCCACTCACTTTTGATGTCAAAAATGTAAGAATCTTGATCTGCTTGAAAATTGAAAAATATGTTAGTTAGATGATAGGTGATAGAAGAAAGATTCCTACTTCAGTCTTCTGCCCTTACAAAGTGCAATATTGGCATTTACACGGGTAGTCTTTGACTTACAACCATTGTTTTGCGCCCGTTTGAAATTACAGGAATTTTGTAAGTCACGTGAGCAATCTCTAAAGGTCACATGATCAAATTTTGGGCCCCCACAAAGGCACTTCAAGTCCCCCCCACCCCATTGATTCCTTTTGGGGGACCCCGCACTCCATGGCCCCTGCTGCCCTAACTGCCCTTTGCCATCTTTTTGCTGGTGAAGCATGCCTGGTCTGGCCCTTTGCAAGGCACCTGCTGGCCACATGGGACTTTCTCCCCCAGCTCACACATGGCAGTTTCCCCATAGGACCTGGGGCAGATGGTCTCATGTTAACTCACATAAGGTTAGAGTAGGCATGCCTCATCATCATCGGGGAAAAAGGATGGCAAAGGTCAGCTGAGATGGTGGAATGCAGAGCAACAGGGTTCTTGGAGTGCAAGGCAGCAAGGGTGGTTGGACTGAGGCAGCTGGGGCTTCCTGGGTAGCAGTTTCACACAGTGGTATTGGGCCGGGCTTTGCACTGCAAAGAGATTTGCATTGCACTAGAGCTCAAAGTTTCTTGTAGCTCCAGAACTGCAGCATGTCAAGCAGCCTCAGAGTTCTGTGGCTCATGGTCTGCATGCCACTCCACAAAGCAAAGTCGCCATAGATGTGGGTGGGGAGAGTTCAAGAGGAAGCAGTCCTTTACCTTGCCAAGGTTCAGGGCTAGAAGAGATCAAGTCCACAATGGCTTGGCTGGGGATGAGTATTCACTTAATGACTCACAATTCTCGGCTAACAACGGAAATGGGAAGTGCTGGGATTGCTGTCACTAAGCAATTATTGCAGTCACATTGTCAGCTGCCACCTGTTCTTACTTGTGTTTTGCTGCTATGTAGTGACAGACTGCCATGAACTCTGGGGAGGGGGAATGAGATGGGGAATGAAAGTAAGTGTTGTATCTCCTCTGAGACTCTGCTTCAAGGTCACCCAGCTGGAAGAAGAAAGGGGCCACATTCCAAACTTTGTTTGACGGTTAGGAAAACATTTTGCCTGAACCAAATAGGTTAAAGTGGTGGGGGGAAATGAAAGACGGTTAAAAGAGGGAAAAGTAGAATTTAGGGATTTTGGTGGGCGATTTTCAATTCTGGCTTTGCAATACTGTAATATGATTGCTCTCTAATAAACTACACCTTTCTCAACAAATGGAACTATTTAGTTCCATTTCTATTTAGAGATTTAACTTGTGGCAGGTCTGACACCCATGATGTCATGCTTATGACTTTTATTTGCTTAGGACATTCTGGTCCTAAATATGGTTGTAAATCAAGGACTACCTGTATTTAAATATATATGTTATTTTAAAATAAAGCTATAAAAATAGAAGCATGGCAAGAAGGAGGAACTATAGCTTACAGTTTATCCATTTTGGAAAAGGTGTAGACTGCTAGCTGATGAATTAGTGCAATTTTCAGTGAGAAGCAAAGATGTTTATGCTAAACATTGAGATAGTCAAAAAGTCTAAAATTACCTTTCTCAGGCAGCTTGTGATCACTCCCAGAGAGATATAGGAGATAAAAGAAAAGTTGTGCAAAATAATTTATGAATGGTTCTACTCAAGATCTGATTATCATATTTAGGGATGAGAATTTCTCTTGGCTTATTTTGGCTAAAGGCACTGTGATAGACTGCCAGCATTTAATTTGGATCTTTTGCTTCCTCTGACTTGTTATTACAGCTTCAAAGGAATAGATTGTTAATAGAAAAAAAGCTTAATGGCACTTCAACTATTATTATTGCATAAGCTATGGAGCAGAGTCTATCAGATGCATGGAATATAATACTCAGGAGGAAAAAAATACGCATATAGGATGTAGCATATAAGGCAGTTTGTTAGAAGACAATGGGTGAAACCTAGGGATGATATAATTAAGCTGGAGTAGATAATCATTTTTCTTGTATGTAAACTGTATACATATATCTATGGATTCATTTTAGCTAGTCAGTTCAGATAGAAGCTGGTTGCTGAAGTAGAATTTCATCTGGTCATGTGTAGAATGTTTAGTTAAAAAGGCTGCATTCAGAAAAATTGCCAATCTGACTCAATTAACGTTACCTCCACAGCCTTTGCACATGGATTATGTAGTGGCAGCTGCAAACTTGTTTGCCCAAACATATGGCATCACTGGCACTAAAGACAGAGAAACTATTGTGGAGCTGCTGTGCCAGGTGCAAGTTCCTGAATTCACTCCCAAGTCTGGTGTCCGCATCCATATCTCTGATCAGGAGCTACAGAATGCCAATGCTTCAGTTGGTAAGAACTGGGAATAAGATGAGTCTGCCAAAGGCAAGATTTTAACTAAAGAAAAGCAAAGAATGCCAGGCTTTGAGTGAGAATAAGTCTTCTCTCTGAATAATTTTGATTCTATTGAATGGAAGGCTCAGTTTCTTCTTTAAGTGTTGCTATCTCTCACAATTTCACAATCCATATTTTGATTTACTGTTTCATTTCTGGAGCAATTCATGTGCTGCTTGCATAATTACTATCAGATTTTAATAGCTTTTTTTGAAATGCTGTTCATGGATTTAAGCCAGAGTCGGACTAATAAACAAGTTTAGGGCTTTGAGATTGCAGTGCACTATATCAGTTTAGAGCAGAAAAGGTTTTAGGTTGCTGAGAAAGAGATGACATGCATTGTAGCAGTCTTTTCTGAAATCGATGCATTTATTTTTCTTAGATGATAGCCGGTTAGAAGAACTAAAATCTTCACTTCCGAGTCCTCAGCAACTTCATGACTTCAGGATGTTTCCAATTGATTTTGAAAAAGTAAGGCATTTTTAAATGAATAAATTGTTTATTTAACTATAATCTGACATGCAAATGATACCAGAAATGATCTCTACTGTTCAGTTTTGAAGCCATAAGTAAGCTGCTGGTTTGGCTAGCAAGCTGCTTCAGATTTTTTCTGGCATTTACTGTGCAGGTCCCAAAGCCAAAAGAATGCTGAGGACAGAGACATTGCTGGTTGTAATTATAACCTTGTTTGTACTAAATTTCAGGATGATGACACAAATTTCCATATGGATTTTATTGTTGCTGCTTCTAACTTGCGAGCTGAAAATTATGATATTCCTCCTGCTGACCGGCATAAGGTAAGCTTACTGTGATGGATAACGGTTATGTACAGTAGAATGTATTAGGGGTGTGAGGGAGACAGTGCAGACTTTTCCTATACTTCAGTCACAGGTATGGAAGCTCACTGGGTGATTTTGAGCCAATCACTTTTTTTTAGCTTGACCTACCTCACCTAGCTGAAAAATTGGGGTGAGGAAAAGCTGTAGACACTTCATTGAATTCCTAGATGTAGTCTAAAATAAAAATTAAAAAATCAAAAAGCTCTTTTGTCTTCTCTTTTCAGAGCAAGCTGATTGCAGGGAAAATTATACCTGCAATTGCCACGACGACTGCAGCTGTAGTAGGCTTGGTTTGTTTAGAACTGTACAAAGTAATACAAGGCCACAAGCGACTTGAATCTTACAAGAATGGTTTCCTTAACCTGGCATTGCCTTTCTTTGGCTTTTCTGAGCCGATTTGTTGTCCAAAGAACAAGGTGAGTGGGGAGGCTTTTTTCACACACATATATTCATCATCTTTTGTTTACACAAGTAGCCTCTGATACTAAATTGAAAAAATAATCTCTTGAACTTGCATTTGATAGTTTCTTCTTTGAATACCATACAAAGAATATTACTAAAGCTTGTCAAAAAAAATTCCTTTATTTTTTGTAAGTTTTGCCAAGTGGGACATATTTCATTGCGAAGGTTGTTGAGAGTGTGGTCGCGCAACAGTTTCCGCAATTCCTGGAGGAAACATCCTATCTAGATCCGTTCCAGTCGGGTTTCAGGTCTGGGCACAGCACGGAAATGGCATTGGTCGCGTTGGTGGATGATCTCTGGAGGGCTCGGGACAGGGGTTATTCCTCTGTTCTGGTCCTATTAGATCTCTCAGCGGCTTTTGATACCATCGACCATGGTATCATGCTGCACCGGCTGGAAGAGTTGGGGGTGGGAGGCACTGTGTTGCGGTGGTTCTCCTCCTTTCTCTCCGACCGGTCACAGTTTGTGTTGGCAGGGGGGCAGAGGTTGACCTCGAGGCCTCTTATTTGTGGAGTGCCGCAGGGATCGGTCCTCTCGCCCCTTCTGTTCAACATTTATGTGAAGCCGCTGGGCGAGATCATCCGTGGCTTTGGGGTGAGATACCACCAGTACGCTGATGACACCCAGCTGTACATCTCCACCCCAGGCCACCCCAACGATGCCCTTGAAGTGATGTCCCAGTGCCTGGAGGCTGTGCGGATCTGGATGGGGAGGAACAGGCTCAAGCTCAACCCTTCCAAGACTGAGTGGCTGTGGCTCCCGGCATCCCGATATAGTCAGTTGACTCCATCACTGACTATTGGGGGCGAGTCTTTGGCCCCCACTGAAAGGGCTCGCAATCTGGGAGTCCTCCTGGATGGGCAGCTGTCTTTGGAGGAACATCTGACGGCTGTTACCAGGGGGACCTTTTATCAGGTTCGCCTGATTCGCCAGTTGCGGCCCTTTCTTGATCGGGATTCCTTGTGCACAGTCACTCACGCCCTCGTCACCTCTCGCCTTGACTACTGCAACGCTCTCTACATGGGGCTCCCCTTGAAGAGCACCCGGAGGCTCCAGCTGGTCCAGAATGCAGCAGCGCGGGTAGTGATGGGAGCAACATGGCGCTCCCATGTAACACCGCTCCTGCGCGAGCTGCACTGGCTCCCGGTGGTCTTCCGGGTGCGCTTCAAGGTGTTGGTTATCACCTTTAAAGCGCTCCATGGCATAGGGCCTAGCTATCTCCGAGACCGCCTGCTGCTACCGACGACCTCCCATCGACCCGTGCGCTCCCACAGAGAGGGCCTCCTCAGGGTGCCATCAGCCAAACAATGTAGGCTGGTGGCCCCCAGGGGGAGGGCCTTCTCTGTGGGGGCTCCCACCCTCTGGAATCAGTTGCCCCCGGAGATAAGAAGAATCCAGGACCTCAATGCCTTCCGTCGTTCCCTGAAAACCCATCTTTTTCAGCAAGCCGGGTTGGCTTAAGAAGAAATTTTTAAATTCTTTTAATTAGTCTGTGATTCTTAACTTTTGGGCCAAAATTTATATATATATTTTAAATGTTTTAATATTTGTATTCTATGTTTTTTATCTTGGCTGTACACCGCCCTGAGTCCTCAGGGAGAAGGGCGGTATATAAATTGGAAATTAAATTAAATTAAATTAATTTTCTGTAGCAACTTAAGGTAGAGAAAGGAAAAGAGAGACAGAGGCATGCTGAAGTCTCTTGGAAGTTTATGTAAATCAGCCTTTCTAAGAGTTTCGTGCAACTGCCTCTTTCATTTCTTTTGTTTGTGTGCTTGTTGCTTTGTTTTCATTATCTCCATCTGTTAGGGGAGAATACTTCTGTCCGTTTTCTCTGTTTGTTATTTGGATAGAGATATAGAGATCAAAAGAGTTGCTCTAAGAACGTTCCCATGTCCTCACATGTTAGAAATTATGAATAACTATGATGCCTTCTTACATGGAGTAAATGACCATGAATTATGCTTTTGTGTTTGTTGCATTTTTTTATTGAGCATTAACTGTAGCAACTAACACTTGTATTACATTTTTTCTTCAGTACTATAATACTGAATGGACTTTATGGGACCGCTTTGAGGTGCAGGGTATCCAGCCTGACGGACAGGAGATGACACTGCGTGAGTTCCTGGCTTATTTCAAGGTAAGCTTTGAGAGTGTCCTGGTCACCATTTGCCACAATATGTTAATAGTTTCAGAAGAGGCTTGCGAATGGACATAGAAACCTTTTCGGTAAAGAACCTTTTTTTTTCTTTCCTTCCCACATGTAGAAAGAGTACAAGCTGGAGATAACAATGCTGTCCCAAGGAGTCTCTATGCTTTACTCATTTTTTATGCAGCCAGCCAAGCTGAAGGAGCGCCATGATCAGCCGTATGTATTGTTTTAAGAGAATGAGCACGGGCACTGACTTACTTCAATTGAATCTGCATCTGCCTGACAGCTGTCTTTTTCCTTTCCTCCTTCCAGGATGACGGAGATTGTCACCAGAGTTTCCAAGAAGAAGATCGGGCGTCATGTGAAAGCCCTGGTCTTTGAATTGTGCTGCAATGATGACAGTGGCGAAGACACAGAGGTGCCGTATGTGCGCTACACCATCCGCTAGCAGCCCCCTTGCTAGCATTGCCCACTTGCCTGCCACGGACTGTTAGTGTGGAGGAGGATCTGCCTCCCTCCCTCACCTGTCACGGTTAAAGTGACTCAAAACATGAAATAACTTTTGTAATCTTTTAGGAATTTTTTTTCCTTTTTCGTGTCCATCAGGGCCTGGGAAATTCTCCACTCCTGCGGCTGCTCCCTCTTATCCTTAGCCCGTGCAGTTATGTCATGTTATTGAGGCGCCTTAACACCCACTTCCCATTCTGTCCTTTCCTGTTAATGTTAGTCGTGTTGTGTTTTGACTCCTTGACCACCTCCTCTCCTTCATCTCTATTACTCACTAGTAAGGGAAGCTGCTCTCCTCTCTCATCCTGAGGAAGCCGCTAGTAAGAGGAAATGCCCCTTTGTTGTATTCTGAGAACTTACCCGGGCTGGCTTTGCGGGGGAGAGGGAGAGGATACGAGTGGGTAGAAAGTGTAGGTCAGAACTGATAAGAGAAGTAAATGAGTCAATAAACATTTGCAAAAGCCAGTAGTCCTTTATTGTTCAAGTGGAATGGGGAGAGTTGCTATGTACATAACATAAAACTTCATCCCAGTTCAAATGCTTGGCATTCCTAGTATGCTAGCAAATTCTTAATTTATCTTGATTTATTTCATAATTTCTCATTTTTGAAAGCAGTTTGCTTCCATGATAATCAGGTGTTTAATGCTATTGTCTGAAAAATTTTCCTCTGCTGTGAATTTTTTGTTATCTTGCTGCTTGTTTTGTTTGTGACATCTGGAATAATACAGTGACAACCATACTGTCTATCCTTAACTCCTTATGAAATTAAGTGCATGTATACAGACTGGGCTGGAAGCAGCTTCACTCCTTTATGTCCATGCACTGGCTCTATACATTGGCTAAGATCCTAATCTAGTCAATCATCATTTATCAGTTCTTCGTTATATGACTATACGAAGAAGCAGTTTCATTATTAGTTTTTAATTTTTCTTAGATTGGCATCCATTGAAGTTTAGAGCTCTAGAGCAGTGGTTCTCAACCTGTGGGTCGGGACCCCTTTGGGGGGCGAACAACCCTTTCACAGGGGTCGCCTAAGACCATCTGAAAACACATATTTTCAATTTAGGAATAAATTTAATTTAGGTTTTAGGAATAATTTTATGGCTGGGGGTCACCACCACATGAGGAAC
Organism: Pantherophis guttatus; assembly: GCF_059756535.1. Lineage (NCBI taxonomy): Eukaryota > Metazoa > Chordata > Lepidosauria > Squamata > Colubridae > Pantherophis > Pantherophis guttatus. The sequence goes on along the minus strand of NC_142064.1, from coordinate 122,342,871 downwards.
TGTATTAAAGGGTCGTGGCATTAGGAAGGTTGAGACCCACTGCTCTAGAGGGATGAATGATTATATAAAACTCCTTGTATTCTTTCGACTACTTCAGTGATAATAGTTTCCAAACTTCTGTGATCTTTACAGCATACCTTTAGTTTAGATTTTGAATCCATGCATTTTGGATGGGTCATAAATAAGGAATTTCCATTTTCAGAAATTGGATAGCATTTTTATTTATTTTTACTTTTCTACAATATATAAACGGATATGTGCTACTTATGTAGTTTGAGTGGCTGCTGTAGTAAAGATGCTCCTCAATATGACCCTGAAAGCAATTTTGTCAAGGTATATTTAAACTTAATATGTATCAAGCATGCAATTCTTGTTTAGAGTTGCAGCTCTAGTTAATACATTGGAATATAAAAGCTGTGCAGCTTTGCTACTACTTTAGAATTTATAGAAGTCTCATGGATGATACTTGATATTCGTATTTATTCACATATTTTTACAACTTTATAATTAAATGAGATATTCTGCTCTTTTAGTGGCACAACTGATGAGTTTGCAACATGCTAAGCCAGCTTGGTATAATTTATTGAACCGCAGATGGCTGTCTTCATATAACACATTTGTAAATTTATAGTTTACAAGTTGGATTCACATGCATGCCAAAACCAAACAGTTCACACAGGATGGTTTATCCATTAAGTTCAAATGGAACTTCAGTTACAGGCTTTAGCCAAATGCATTTGTGAGAACATCAGTAGTTTTGTTTCCCAAATGGATTTTCACAAAATCTTGTGAAGGAAGAAGATATGGAAGGTTTTTTAACAGAGTGATGAACTCATTTTCCAACTACTACTTGTCTTTCTCATCCCAGAAAAAACCGTACAGAATTGGCCACTTTGATCAAATGACAGATTTCAAAGGTGGTAGTTATTGTCATTCAAAGATGTGAAAGGAATTGCACTTCAGTTCTATAAACATCCTGTGCAAAGAATATCATCATCCTGATAGTTTTTATAAACCCTGATAGTACTTTCCTAAAATCCATATGTAGTTGATTGAATTGGGTCTTAATGTTTAAAGTAAGGTTCAAAATAGTAGTTATTCCAATCTTTGTGCAGGAGACAAAACATTTTTAAAAAATTGCTATGAGGAAAAAAAGTTCAAATGGATGTGTTGCCATAAAAATGTGCAATGAGTTCACTATAAATTTTGTAAACCAATGTAGGGGAAAACAGCCTAGCTTTTTTCTGGTATTCCATTGCAAATCTTGGATGTTAGCTAGGATCGATGGACATTAAGAGTGTACCAACATCCAAATATGGATTAAAATGTTAGATTAAATTTAAATTGCTTCTATACACAAGATGTAATTCTGCTTAATTGTAGGCTCCTTCTGGCTATCATGTTCATTTCTTTTGCCCATATATTTCTATGTAATATTGGACTACTGGCTGCCAGAAATTCCTAGGTTTAACTTGTAGTATCTCTGCAAGTCTTAGACCTATATGAAGTTTAATTCTTCCATCTTTAGTTTGAGTTGTACACATAATTGGGCTTGAATAACTTCCCTGCAGTTCTCACTTAGTTGTTTGCAAACCACAACTCTTCCCTATAAATGTGTTGGAATTGCAATCTCAAAGCATACCCTAAGAATTGCAATTCAGTTTGGACTTCTGGCATGTTAAGGTTGCGAACGCTGGCTTGTTGTTGCAACCTGTAAGTATAGAGTATGCCTGTCTACCGGCTGGAGACAAAAAAGACTCAGAATCAGATGTCTGCTTCACCTCATCCTTCTACCACCACAAATCAAATCACAATACTCTGGTTCTTCTAATTCAACTTTGATCAATGGTGTGGCTACTTGTGAAATCATTTTGGATGTTCGTCGAAAGTGAACCTTCCCCCTGCTCCATTGCGCCTTCATTTTAAGATAGTCTTTGAATCCGGGGTGGTAGAGGAGGATCCCAGTTCCTGAAAGGCCTTCACACAATTCTAATTGCCAGAGGCGTAAGGCAGAAACTTCGCAGCTTTTCGGGGAGGAAGGAAGGAAATGCGTCCATTGGCCTCTGGGGGCGCGAGTGAGAAACTTCCAAAATGGCTGCTAGAGAAAATCACTGTCTTGGAGAGCCATAACGGCGGGAAGCAAGCTCCATGCGTTGGTTGCTGCGAGCCTGTTCGCAAGGGTTAAAGGGGCGGGGCTTGTCGGGGAAACCCTATTGGTGTGTGCTGATCCTATTATCTCTGGATGGGCGTGGCCTCCAACTTAAACCCGCCCTTACCGGGAAATGACTACAGTATTTTCTTCATGCGTCCTTATTGGCCGCAAACACACGGCCAATGGCAACAAAGTCTAGGAAAGGAATGGCCCGCCTTCCGTGTGTAGTTGGATACATTTTTACTTAATCCAGGCACGATTGGTCTATCTCCATTGCCTATCAGATTGTTCTGGAGGTTGGCTGCCGATTGGTCGTCGGGTTCCATCATTCCGGAATCGGACAGCGCCCGATGACACGATCAAACAGAAGTTGGAGAGCATGGTGCTTTCCCATTGCTTGCTCTCTATTGTCAATCTGAAAGTGGGGCGGACTCGGCCTTCTTTTATATGACGGTAGAGTTTCATGAAGTTTGCATAGGTTATGCAATAGGGTGGAGGTTCTTGTCAATCACGAAGTGGGTGGGGTTTGTAAGGGGCAGCTGTGGAGAGTCCGGGCGGCGGCGGCGGCGGCGGCGGTCAGGGGAGCCGGGCGGAGCCGGCAGTCGGGTGAAACCAAACCGGTAAGGCAATTTGTGGGAGATTGGATTTTTTAAAAAAAAAAAAAAAAGTCTGGGATACTTTGTTTTCCCGAGGGTGCGAACATTTTAGAAGTTCGGGGGGGGGGCTTCAAAGTTAAAGGGCTGAAGCTTTTAAAAAAAAAAAAAAAAAAAAACTGTTGGGGTAAAGTTGGATGCAGGGTGGGAAGGAATCGGAGAGGTGCCTGGGACGCATGCGCGAAGTGAGAAGACAGTTGGCGGTGGGGCGGCTCGTGCCTCCCTCCCAACCGGTGCGGGGGGGGGGAAGTGAGGGGTTTTGACTGGGTGGGGGGGTCTCATTTACGAAGTCGGGGGTGAAGACATAAGGGGTCCCTCGCGCTCGCACAGCTTAGTTTTGTAGCTTTGGGGCGGGGGTAGCTTGTGAAAAGGAAAAAAAAAAAAAAGTCCAACCAACAACACCCGCTGGTTTCCGGCTCGATTCGGAAATCTCCATTTTACACGATAAAATTGGTTAAAGGCGATCTGGAAATTCCCTTCGAGGGGAGGTGGGAAGCCAGCCGCCTGTTTTTGTTGTGTTTTTTTTTCCCCCCTGCGTTTCTTTCCTCGGCTCTTCTCACAATGAAGTTGAAGTGACTTCGGATGACGGACCCAACCACTTGTTTGTACGTAATATTTGTGTAGTCTCTGGCGCTTGCTTCTCGGCGGTCGCAGATTTGCATGGTGGTGTAGGACTGTCGTGAAAACGATAAAAGAGCAGAACGTTTTAATTGCTCCATGTTAATTTATCCCGGTCACAAAGAGAGAGAGAGAAGTTTGTACATCACAGTTTTACTTATTAATATGGGAAGCTTGGAAGCTTTGCAAAACGCATTTCCGCTTTCTTGTTAAAAATAAATTCTCCCAAAAGCAGTATTTTCTTTCCTTGTCCTAAGAACACTGAAAGGTAAAATGTGTATATTTTTAATCCCTGTTTGGACAATAATAATAAACAAAACTGTAAACAAAAAACTTTTAACACAGTAACAGTATCTTTGTTTTGGCTAGTTGAAAATCAAAGAACCGAGATCACAAATTTTATGGTAAATTAAAAAAATGTAATTCATCTTAATCTGTTGGCTAAGCTTTTTCATCTGTAAATATGAAGGGTAGTTTATGAGAACACACACATTATTACAGTAATTGTACAGTAATTACAGTTGCACAGTAAGTTTCAGACTGTCCGATTTGGGAGTCAAATTTAATTTTAAGTTGAATTTTGTGAAATAAGTTCTGTAGAAATTTGGAAATGTGCTGCATATACTGCAGTACATTATTTCGCTAATCTGTTTTCTTTGAGCTACATGTAAGTTGAAAGTTTTTTAAGAATTAAGATTTGGTTTTGTATATTTGTGTCTTGATTCTTGAATATATATATTTGCTGATGCCTGCATTATGTATTATTATGAGGATTATTATGCTGTTGGTAGATTGGTAGATTTTTGTATTTGCTCTTAATAGTGTTTCTTGTGTATGGATCTTGTCTTTTATGGCAACCCTATAACAATTCCCACTTAAGCAATATCTGTGTTATTGGTAGAGAAAATTCACTGTGCAAGGTTCTGTTTTCCCAAACTTCTGCTTTTCCCACTAAAAAAAAATGGTGACACATCCACATAGGAGAAGTGCAAAATGTTCCAGCTTCTCTTTATTCCTTCTTATCTAACTTTGTTTTCTTTAAGTCAGAGGTGAGCAAAAGTCAGTCAGGATCTGGTAACTTTCTGGAAGATTTGTGGCACAGGAGATCAGCAAAGAATTGATTGAATTATTTAAACATTCCAGGAAAAACTGCCTGTTCTAAATTGCATTAGTAGTTGTTTAATTCTGAAATAAAAATACATTAACACATTTAAAAACTTGGGTGCACACTTATTTTGATACTGAAAACTGATTCCTCAGCTCAGCATGTGCTTGGAGGAATCTACAGTTGTATTAAATTTCTTGAGGAATTGTTTTTATTTACTCAGTTTGTTTCAAAAGTTCTGAGATCCAGCAATTTCGGTTTCAATTTATTACAGCCATTATTCAGCAAAAGCAATGAACTAAATAGATCCTATCTAATTAAATGAGAGGAGGCATTGTGTGATACTTTTCTCATAGTGTTTATGATCATGTGTTTATGGTCAATTACTTATCCACTATTCTGGCTAGAACCAGTGATAAATTGGAATTCAACAGTAATCTTGGGCTGCAAATTGTTAAATTCTGCTTATTCTTCTCTTAATGTTCTTTACTAAACTTTCACTACGATATTCGTTATTCGTGTAATACAGGGACAGTAACTGGATTGCACAATGGATATAACACATCTCAACCTTATCTCCTAATTGTTCTTCAAATATGGGAATATTTATATCCAATATATTAATTTCTTATTTCTAGAGATAATGCATTAAAAAAAATTTTTTTAAATATTTTTTTTACATCAGAAACCATGCTTTATCAAGTATGAATAGTATTAATCTTGATACATTGTGTATGAGATTAGAAACAAAATGCTGTCAAATCCGCAATACTGAGTTGCTACAGTTCTTTATTGTGAGCTTTTCTGCAGGTGGATTGTTACTGTGAGTTAGCTCTCTTGAATGGTGTGTTGAATATTTAAACTTTCTTAGATCACTGGGATGATGCTCATTTTTATTGTAGGTTCCAAAGGTGCTTTTCAAAAGGCAACTGGACTTTCTTGATTTTTTCTTTCTCTTGAAACTGTTCCACTTCTCATCCAAGAACAACTTCAGTTCTGAATGAGAAGCAAAACATTTTCAAGGAAAAAAACCAAGAAAATCCAGTTGCCTTTTTAAAAACAACTTTGGGACAATCATGACCTGGATGATTGAGAATCTCCATAGACATTAGGGTAAATGGGCACTATCTTGGCTCTTTTTTAAAAAAATTCTAAGTAATAAAGGAGATTCCATTATAGTGAAAGAGTAAAGGGACAGCTGATTTGAGTGTGTAAATTCTGGGGAAGCTAACCTAAACCCCATATAGTAGAATTTGGGGGCTGGTTTTGGTGACTAAAAATAGGAAATATTTTTAGCGCTCTCACCCTGTGCTTCTTAATTAAATCATAATAAAATTGTTTGCCAACTTGCTGAGTCACTTGAGGATGTTGACTTCAATCATATACTAGATGAGAAGAGCATAGCTTAATTTTAGAATTTCTTAATTGGAACTGTGATGATTGCAGTCTAGCACCAAGGAGAGGTTAACATTGATTGCTATTATGGAGAATTCTCTAGCAGTATGAACTCTTTTCAGGATTCATGTGGAATTGAATTCGATCAGTTAGTGCTGGCTTTAAAATCTTTTAACAAGCATGTAGTGTACCTGTTGGTCAAGCAAATAGTATTCTCTTATCGTCTGAGTATCTTGAGAATGAGAAATTTTTCTGCAAAAAAAAAAAGCTCATTCAGTTCTTTTTCATAAGCATTGCTAATATGACATTTACTAATGTGTATTACATTATTAATTTGCATTTTAATGCAAATTAAAATTTAAATACACTTTTAAAAATAAATAAAATATAGTAAAAGCTTATTTCAGTCTTATTGTAAATCAAGGTTTGGCCCTCTTGTTATTGCGGAGTTGCAGTTGATATCAGTCGCCTACCAGCATGGCCAATAGTTATACAGGTAGTCCTTGACTTGCTAGTGCAATTGGGACAAACTTTCCATTACTAAGCAAGGCTGATGTTAAATAAGTCATGCCCGATTTTACAACTTTTTTTTTTGCCATGATTAAGTGAGTCACTGTAAATCATATGGTGAATCCAGCTTTCCCCATAACTTTGCTGTCAGAAGGCAGCTGGGAAGGTCGCAAATGGTGATCACATGAGCACAGGATGCTGCAACTGTTATAAATACACATTGGTTGCCAAGCACTAACATTTTGATCACTTGACCATAAGGATGCTGTAATAGTATTAAGTGCAAGGAGCAATCCTAAGTCACTTTTTTCATTGCTGTTTTAACTGCAAACAGTCACTAAATGATATCACCTGTATCTGATTGGATTTGTACAACATCTGATGTTGCATAGTTGTGCTTGAGATATGCTGATCACAGATACGCAAAACCACATTTCCCCAGGCATCATTGAACTCCAGGTTTCCAAGGATAAACTGTTTTTTTTATATTAAGGTAGCAATAGTTAAATTAAAGTGGAAGCAGATGCACACAATTAGAGCCCATATTTATTTATTTATTTTATTTTATTTTATTTCTATACTGCCCTTCTCCTGCGGGACTCAGTGTGGTGTACAGCCAAGATAAAACATAGCATATAAAATTTAAAAACATTTAAAAAAACAATTAAATAATTTTGGCCCGAATATAAAACAACCCAATTAAAACCGAATTCGATTAAAAAACTGAGAGGATGGGATCAAGCCAGCCCAGCTAGATGGAACAAGTGTGTCTTCAGGGCCCGACGAAAAGTCCTGAGGTCTGATATCGTGCGTATCTCAGGGGGCAGGTCATTCCAGAGGGCAGGTGCTGCCACAGAGAAGGCTCTCCCCCTATGGGTCGCCAGCCGGCACTGTCTGGCCGACGGCACCCTGAGGAGGCCCTCTCTGTGCGAGCGAACCGGTCGGTGGGAGGCTATTGGCGGCAGAAGGCGGTCTCTCAAATACCCCAGCCCTAAGCCATGGAGCGCTTTAAAGGTGGTCACCAACACCTTGAAGCGCCCCCGGAAGACCACAGGAAGCCAGTGCAACTCACGCAGGAGAGATGTTATATGTGAGCGCCCCGTCGCTCCCATAATCCCCCACGCGGCCGCATTCTGGACCAACTGCAGCCTCCCCCAAGGGGAACCCCATGTAGAGAGCATTGCAGTAGTCCAGACAGGAAGTGATGAGTGCTTGAGTGACCGTGCGTAGGGAGTCCCGATCCAGAAAGGGACGCAACTGGTGTATCAGGCGAACCTGATAAAAAGCCCCCCTGGCCACGGCTGTCATATACTCTTCTAAAGACAGCCATGCGTCCAGGAGGACACCTAAGTTGCGAGCCCTCTCCGTGGGGGCCAGTGATTCGCCCCCAATAGCCAACGATGGCACCAGCTGGCTATATCGGGACGCCAGAAGCCACAGCCACTCAGTCTTGGAAGGGTTGAGTCGGAGCCTGTTTCTCCCCTCCAGGCCCGCACGGCCTCCAGGCACTGGGACATCACTTCAAGGGCATCGTTGGGGTGGCCTGGGCTGGAAATGTACAGCTGAGTGTCGTCAGCGTACTGATGGAACTCCACCCAAAAGCCACAGATGATCTCACCCAGCGGCTTTACATAAATGTTGAACAGAAGGGGCAAGAGGACCGACCCTTGTGGCACCCCACAAACAAGGCGCCTCGGGGTCGACCGCTGCCCCCCTGTCAACACAGATTGCGAGCGGTCAGAGAGGTAGGAGGAGAACCACCACAGAAAGGTGCCCCCCACCCCCAGCCCCTTCAACCGGTGCAACATGATACCATGGTCGATGGTATCAAAAGCCGCTGAGAGATCTAACAGGACCAGGATAGAGGAACAACCCCTATCCCGAGCCCTCCAGAGATCATCCACCAACGCGACCAATGCCGTTTCCGTGCTGTGCCCAGGCTGGAAGCCGGACTGGAGCGGGTCTAGATAGACAGTTTCATCCAGGTACCGGGGAAGCTGCCGCGCCACCACACTCTCAACAACCTTCGCAACGAAGCGAAGGTTGGAGACTGGACGATAGTTAGCCAAAATAGCCAGATCCAGGGAGGGCTTCTTGAGGAGGGGCCTCACCACCGCTTCTTTCAAAGCGGCCGGCAGGACCCCCTCACTCAGAGAAGCGTTAACAATCCCCTGGAGCCAGCCTCGTGTAACCTCCCAGGAAGCCAGTACCAACCAGGAGGGGCACGGGTCCAATAAACGTAACATATAATTGCTAACCTGCTTCATCTATCTTATTAAACCATGGTTTGCTTAATAATGCTTTTAAATAAGTCACTGTTGGTTGGGTTTGCATAATATATGCCATAATACTTTATACATAAATCATTTTATGGTTAAAGTCCTGCCAGCGTCTAAGAACACAAACATCATCATGACATTGATTGCCAGTAAGCTTGCAGGGCCAATTCTGATAGCTGGTTATTATATTTGTTGGCTTTGTATGGCAGCCTTATCATCAAGCCTTCTTGAGATCTACCCTGTTTCCCCCAAAATAAGACATCCCCTGATAATAAGCCCAATCGGGCTTTTGAGCGCATGGCAATAAGGCCAAGCACTTATTTCAGGGTTCAAAAAAATATAAGATAGGGTCTTATTTTCAGGAAAACACGGTAGTAGTCAGAGTCTGGATAAAACTAAATCTGCCAGTCTAGTCCAGTCATTTAGAGGAAGTCTGTTGAAGGTATCTGCCCATAGAAGAAATTTATGGGAGTGGTTCAGGCAGCAGGTCTTCTCTGTAATAAGCATCACCCTTTAGAACTTTCCTCCTAAAAGTATATTCAGCTCCTGCTCTTTTATAGCCTTCCAAAGTAACAAAGTAAGTAAAACTATTTCATTTCAATGTACTTTTGGCTCCAATGAGTGATTGGCAGTGGTACCTATTAGAGGTATATACTTGGAATTTTATTTCTATGTTGTAAGTTGGGTTATATATTTACATGTTGCCCAGAATCCTTAAAGATAGGGATGGATTCTAAAAAATGATTTAAAAATTTATAAAGATAGATAAGTTCAAAGCATGCATTTCTGATTCCATGTGATTTCACAGTCATCAAAAATAATAATGGGGTTTTGACCATTTTTAAAAATACAAGTATCCTTGCTTACTGATAGTGTTTGGGACAGGACCTCCATTGCTATCCAATGCGGCCATAAAGCATAATATCACATGACTGCACCAATTTAACCAAGGCAGTTCCAGCAGTCCTATTGTTAGGTGAATCCTGCGCAGTTGTAGCATCCTACATATATTTGCCATTTTCAACCTACCAGCTTCCCTATTGACTTTGCTTGTTGTCTGTGGGACATTACAATGTCATAATAGGGATCCAGTTAGCGAACATCTGAATCATGAATGGGTGACTACGGGGACACTGCAGTGGCTGCAAGTACTAAGGACAGTCTTAAATTTCCCTATTTCAGTGCCATTGTAACTTTGAATGGTCACTGAACAAATGGTCATTAAATGAGGAGAAGCAGAATGAAATAAGATGCATAACTGTTACTCATACCCTTATGACTCCCACTTGGACTACTGCCATGCACTTTACATGAGGCTCCTCTCGAGCATTCAGAAACTTTAGTTGGTGCAGAATGTGGCAGTATAAGTAGTAAAATGGTGCTGGTTATTCAGCATGTGTAACACCACTATTCTGTAAGCTGCATTGGTTGTCAGAATGCTTCCTAATGCAATTCAAGGTGCTGTTGTCATCTTTAAAGATCTTCGTAAGTTTGGATCAGGTTAAAGAACTCCCCAGTTCTTTCGGGCCAGAGTGGATGGGCGTGCTTTGGATCCCATCAGTTAGGGAGTGCTGGTTAGTGGAGCCCACAAGATGTACTGTATCTTTTCTGCCACAGTTCCCACCCTATGGTGGGAAGGGACATTTCCCTTCTTCAAATCAGGGTGGCCCCAATTCTCCTGGCCTTTCACAAGCCTTTAAAAGGTTGTAAAATCAAGCACGGGGGGGGAAAAAGTCATAAAATCAAGGACAACTCACTTAACAACCACCTTGCTTATCAACAGAAATTCTGTTCTCAATTGTGGTTGCATGTCAAGGACTATCTGGATACTTGTGGAACCACTGTTGGTTGGAAACCACCCAGAGTTCGATATAAGATGGGAACTATATAAATGTTTTCAATAAATATGAGGATCCAAAAAGTTTGAAATGAAGGTTGTACTTGAGTCCCTGTAACATGATAGGTTTTTTTTTTTTTAAGGTAAGGCCATCTGAAAATAAAGTCAAGTGGGACAATATTTAACACTTCTTATTAAAAAAAAGTAGCCATACAATCAGTTGCTGAAAATTTTTCTTCTTTTAGTAGAGATGGCTGCCATACGCAAGAAACTTGTCATTGTGGGAGATGGAGCTTGTGGAAAGACCTGCCTCCTTATTGTCTTCAGCAAGGACCAATTCCCTGAAGTCTATGTCCCCACTGTGTTTGAGAACTATGTGGCTGACATTGAAGTCGATGGAAAACAGGTAATTTGCTGATTTTCAAGAATCATCTAATCCTATAGGAGTATAAAATTCAAAACGCAGTTGATGGAAAGGTGTGATCGTAAGATACATTTGTATTCTGCATATATGCAGAAACAAAAATAAATTATTTTTGTGGTGGTCTGTGTTTTGGAATGCATGAAATGTGTGGGGAAAGGTGGCATAAATTATGAGTGCCTTTTACCTATTGCTTTGGACTCTGGACCAGGCAGTATGCACATCTGAGATTTTACCGTATTTCAATTCTTTCACACTAATTTTAATTAGTGTGAAAGAATTGAAATACGGTAAAAATAAAATACAGATCTGCATTTTTCCCGATTGAATTCAACTAATACTCTGTGCTTTGATTCTGAGTCGTTTCACTGAACCATTCTAAGGATGCAATGGTTTGAGCAACTAGTTTATTTCAGAATGTCCTCTTAAGTCCATGTCTCTAAAGTTTGCTAACTTTGTACTTGTACAGGTAGAACTTGCCTTGTGGGATACAGCTGGACAAGAAGATTATGACCGCCTGAGACCCCTGTCTTATCCAGATACAGATGTTATCCTCATGTGCTTCTCCATTGACAGCCCTGACAGTTTAGGTGAGTCTTTAATCTCTCATTTTGTGCAGAACAAGAATATTTAAATTCGGAGGTGGGGCAGAGAATCCTATTCTCCTTCTGAGTAGTGTGTTGAGATCTACGCTCAAAATTTGGAGTCACAGAAAATGGTAGGTCAAACCAAGAAACCCTCCTTCTCTTTTTATTTAATTAAAAATTGAGTACAGTTAATTTGATGGCTCTGTGTGTATATAATACTTTCTTCGTTGGTTACACTAAATATTGCTTTACTTATGAAATATTTATATTTCAGAGGAAACTTGTGGAAAGCCTCTGGAGACTGCATTTAGGTTTTTAATTGATTGCTTGTCCTAGGGCCTCAGATTGTCTATTCCTGGTACAGGGAAGAAAGTGGAGTTCCAGATTTACTCTTTACTCTTTACTCTTTACCCTTTTTCCTTTATCTGTGTAGAAATACTAGTATATATATATGGTGTCTATTCTTGAACAAAATTGTCAATGTAGTAGAATATGATTGTGCCACTTACTGTATTTCTCCATAGTAATACTGTTACTGTAATTCCTTTTCTGAGGATTTCAGTAATGTTCCAGGAAGGGGAAATGTCTTTACATTTCTTTGAAGCAGTAATGAAATTGCAAATGCTTCTCAGAAATTAGCTCTGGGAAAACTTTGGAATAAAAATGCTTTTCCGTGTGTTGTTAGTATAACCCAAGTGTCAGCAACCTGTGGCTCTGGAGCCGCACGTGGCTCTTTGGGCCCTCTGCTGTGGCTCCCTGTCGGGTGATTCCACCACTGGCTGGCCCTGCCCCTTGCCCTCCCCTCCCAGTCACTCCTCGCCTGGCCTGAGAAAGTAAGGGCGACGGCGGGTGATGGAGAAGTGGCTGGGGCAGAGACAGAGAGATACAGAGAGAGGGGGGGAGAGAGGGGGGAGGGAAGGAGGGAGAGATGTCAAAAGGTTTTTGTGGTTCCCGGTGTTTTTAACAACTGGTTCTCTGCCCTAATGACTGGCTGGATAGGCATGGCTAGGGGGGGTGTCATGTGACTGGTGGAAGTGAGTGACGTTGAGTTCGCCACACTCACCCAGTTTTTGTGGCTCCCGGTGTTTTCTGTGGGAAACAGTTCCAAATGGCTCTTTGAGTGTTTAAGGTTGCAGACCCCTGGTATAACCTAAATGTCTTTATATATTAATAGGACTAAGATACTTGGATCTTAAAGTTGCAATATTACTGCAAGGTTACAGATAGTTGTAAATGGTTCACAGATTTTCTGTCACAATTGTAACACTGCCTTATAACCAAATTACTCAGTGAATTAGAGTCTCTCATGAAAAGGTGTTAGTTCATTTATGTTCTCGTACTATACAGAGAACATCCCTGAGAAGTGGACTCCAGAGGTCAAGCACTTCTGTCCCAATGTGCCTATCATTCTGGTAGGAAACAAGAAGGATTTGCGTAATGATGAACATACACGTCGGGAGTTAGCCAAGATGAAGCAGGTGAAGTCAATAGTTTTAACAACTCTTTCTGGACCTACTGCTATCTTTAAAATGGGATTGCTTTGGAATCTGTTAAGGGAAAAAAGATCCTTATTTAAAATGAAAGTTACTTGTAGAAGCCCATAATTCTTATTGCTGGATTTTTGCTGAGTGCTACTTACTTCTTATTTCCTTCCTCAGTATGAAGTACAAGAGACCTCACTGTCTTTTTCTCATTTAGGAACCAGTGAAGCCAGAGGAGGGCAGGGATATGGCCAACAGGATTAGTGCTTTTGGCTACTTGGAATGTTCTGCCAAAACAAAGGATGGAGTCCGGGAAGTGTTTGAGATGGCAACCCGAGCTGCCCTACAAGCCAAACGTGGGCGCAAGAAGACCTCATGCCAATTGCTCTAAAGCCTCCCCAGCCTGCCTTCCCTGCCTGCCAGCCAAGTCATTGAGCTGTTAGCTTCCAGGCTTTCCTTCCTTCTGAATACTGTGCTGAAGGCAGGACTGGCATGTCTCTTCAGAGGGGAATCCTGCTAGAGCTGGGCAGGGGTTCTTCTGGAGCATGGCAACTAACTATGGAGATGGGTTTCTCAATCTGTCCCAGGCTGTTTCCATCACTCTGCAGGGGTGGCATTTTCCCCTTTCATTACAAAAGTCTGACCCTTCCAAAAAAGGTCAGAAGGTGTTGGCCTTCGATGGGTCAGGGGGAGAGCTCCTTGTCCTTCTATGCCTGCTTGCTCATAGCAGTCTTGCCTCTTTCGTTAGTAGCCCACGGCACTACATTGTTCTTGGCAATTCTTTTAGAGAAGACTTCCTGCAAAGTGTGAAAGCTGCTTGCTTTAGTAATCTGAACATCCAGTCCCAGAGTTTCCCCTAGCGCAAAAGGGACTGTTGATTTGTAAAACAAGTCAGTCACTTTGGGAGGTAGGGAATGCCTCCAGCACAGCAGTCAATAGTTCACTAAGCACCTCCTACTTTGGCAGATACATTGATTCCTTCGTTGCCTTTTCTGCTGTTCAGGGTGTAGCAGACTTACTTTGGACCATGTCCTTTTCCTCAAGGAAAAGACCAATCAAAAAGCCATCTAATTTAAGATTTTAATTTGAGGGGTGCCTTATTAAAATGGCACAGGTTCTTCTAGCTTTTACTTCTACCCTGTACTCTGAATACTTTTCTTTTTTTGGAATAAAATATTTAATTTCCTGACAGGAGAGCAGGGAGCTTTTTCTTTCAATCTACTCAGGAGATTGGGTCTTACAGCTTGGCCCCTTCTTAGCAACGTATCTACATTTGTAAGCAGAGGTGCTATGGGCCAGCTTTCTGGACCTCCTGTGGCTGAAATAGTCACTGCCACAGTTCCCAAGTGCAAAGGACCTTAACTCTGTTGCTTCTGTCTCTCTGCTCTCATTCACTCCTGCTGCTGCCTCCTCCTTTCCCCTCCCCAACCCCACTCACTGCGTTGCCACCGGGATGTATGATTTTTGTGTTTAATTTGTATTCACATGTTTAAAAAGTGGTTGTTACTTTTCAAAATGTACTTGAAAGACAAATCTGTAATAAATTTGTAGCAATGTTTAGTATAAGTGAGGTTCCGCTTCTTGCCTCTTTACACATTTGCTGTTGAAAGGGAGCCCTTTGCTCTGTAGCCAAGAAAGATGAAAGTTGCTAGGACAGGGTCACGGGATAGTTCTCACTGGAGGGTACATTTCAAGAAAATCAAGTGAATGGCATGGAGTAATTTATGTCCACTCTGAGGACAGTCAAAGAGCATTTCTTATCCCCACTATTAGAAATAGGGTAAATGCTTAAAAATGATGTATTGGAACATATGAAAATCCAGTGAAAAGCACAATTTGTCTTGGATTCTAGCTACAAACAATCCTGGAAACCACCTTTTCCTGAGTCCATATAGTTTCAGTAATATCCATAAAAGCACCTGTCCTCTAAATGGATAGGAGTGAAGAGTGGCAGTCTAAGCAAAAGCATTTTTTCATGATCAGATTTTAAATGGTTCAATTCTCAATACTATCTGTGATTTGGAACATCTTATTTGCTAGAAACCCAAAGGAAATAATGATGGAAATTGTTTTATAGCATTGTATGTCAAGCAACTGGGATGTTCTGGTTTTGAGCCATTTCTCAATCTATATATACCTTCCCCAACTACTCCCCTTGTTAAAGAGAAATTGGTTCAAGGGATCACAGATACAGTCATGGCCGTAAATGTTGGCACCCCTGAAATTTTTCCAGAAAATGAAGTATTTCTCACAGAAAAGTATTGCCAGTAACACATGTTTTGCTATACACACGTTTATTCCCTTTGTGTGTATTGGAACAAAACCAAAAAAGGAAGGAAAAAAAGCAAATTGGAGATAATGTCACACAAAACTCCAAAAATGGGCTGGACAAAATCATTGGCATCCTTTACTTAATATTTGGTTGCACACCCTTTGGAATAAATAGCTGAAATCAGTCGCTTCCGATAACCATCAATAAGCTGCTTACACCTCTCACCCGGAATTTTGGACCACTCTTCCTTTGCAAATTGCTCCAGGTCTCTCTTATTGGAAGGGCGCCTCTTCCCAACAGCAATTTTAAGAACTCTCCACAGGTGTTCAATGGGATTGGGATCTGGACTCATTGCTGGCTACTTCAGAACTCTCCAGCGCTTTGTTGCCATCCATTTCTGGGTGCTTTTTGACGTATGTTTGGGGTCATCCTGCTGGAAGACCCAAGATCTCCGACGCAAACCCAGCTTTCTGACACTAGGCTCTACAGTGTGACCCAAAATCCGTTCGTAATCCTCAGATTTCATGATGCCTTGCACACATTCAAGGCACCCAATGCCAGAGGCAGCAAAACGACCCCAAAACATCAGTGAACCACCATATTTCACTGTAGGTACTGTGTTCTTTTCTTTGTAGGCCTCATTCCATTTGCGGTAAACAGAATGATGTGCTTTATCAAAAAGCTCTATCTTGGTCTCATCTGTCCACAAGACGTTTGCCCAGAAGGATTTTGGCTTACTCAAGTACATGTTGGCAAACTGTAGTCTTGGTTTTTTATGTCTCTGTGTCAGCAGTTGGTTCCTCCTGGGTCTCCTGCCATAGCGTTTCATTTAAATGTCGACAGATAGTTTGCACTGACACTGATGCTCCCTGAACCTGCAGGACAGCTTGAATTGCTTTGGAACTTGTTTGGGGCTGCTTATCCACCATCCGGACTATCCTGCGTTGGCACCTTTCATTAATTTTTCTCTTCCGTCCACGCCCAGGGAGATTAGCTACAGTGCCATAGGTTGCAAACTTCTTGATAATGTTGCGCACCGTGGACAAAGGGAAATCTAGATCTCTGGAGATGGACTTGTAACCTTGAGATTGGTGATATTTTTCCACAATTTTGGTTCTCAAGTCCTCAGACAGTTCTCTTTCTGTTGTCTATGCTTAGTGTGGCACACACAGACACACAATGCAAAGACTGTGAACTTCTCTTTTTATCTGATTTTAGGTGTGAGTTTTATATTGCCCACAGCTGTTACTTGCCCCAGGTGAGTTTAAAGGAGCATCACATGCTTGAAACAATCTTTATTTATCCACAATTTTGAAAGGGTGCCAATGATTTTGTCCAGCCCATTTTTGGAGTTTTGTGTGACATTATGTCCAATTTGCTTTTTTTCCTCCCTTTTTTGGTTTTGTTCCAATACACACAAAGGGAATAAACGTGTGTATAGCAAAACATGTGTTACTGCAATACTTTTCTGTGAGAAATACTTCATTTTCTGGAAAAAATTCAGGGGTGCCAACATTTACGGCCATGACTGTATATGTGCTATTTAACTTGCTTGTTCATGAGTGCTGCATCTCTTACTGCTGTTGTTCAGTCCAACAGAGCAATATTATGATGCCTATGTTGGTAGTTCCCCAGCATCTTACCTCCATTGTTGTTATTTGACATTGAAGCAATCTACACTATGGATATCATTTTTTCAAGTAAATATCAAGTAACTTAGCAAAAATTCTCTTTTCATTGGTTGTGCATTGGCAAGAAGATTTAACAGTTCTGAGAAATTCGGCTTTGTTAAAATTTGGAAATCATTCTCAGTTTCTCCCACATGAAGCATACTTGTTTTGTAACTGGAAAGCCTTCAACTGACATAACAGCCAGATAAGACAGTCAAAGCTTATGGTAGCTGTATAAAGTGTATAAAGATAAAGTGTGACCCATTTGTAGGGCAGCAAGTTGGTGGATTGCTCATCTAGATGCTTATTTATGAAAGAACTTTGTTATGAAACAATACAATGGAGATGACTTGGATTTAGAAAACCCATGCATCTTGTGTTACAGAAGAAAGAACTGAAGCTGCAATAGTTGTAGTTTATCTTAAAAAAGGGCGATCAAGTGTAAAGTCTTTATATGTTGCATAGCAGCGTTCACCATATTTACTTGGGATTGGGTTATAAAACTTTTCTCTAAAGGCTACTTGAGCATAGTGTAGCATGCACATTCAATTTTTTACCTTTGCATGTCAGGAGAACAATGGAAAGATAAACAAAGGGATCAACTCCGAATGGTAGGCATTTCAAATCTAAAAAGCATAATTATATAATGGAAAAGTATTCAACAGGATAGCTTTTTT
Organism: Pantherophis guttatus; assembly: GCF_059756535.1. Classification (NCBI taxonomy): domain Eukaryota; kingdom Metazoa; phylum Chordata; class Lepidosauria; order Squamata; family Colubridae; genus Pantherophis; species Pantherophis guttatus. The sequence goes on along the minus strand of NC_142064.1, from coordinate 122,325,214 downwards.
TAACTGGGAAATTTGTAAAAACACTCATGCATCATTTAGCAGGCATGGAGGTTTTCTAAAATGACCACTATAACAAAGCAGAAATATGCTATGCAATGACTAACAAAAATGAAAAGTGTGTAGATCTTAAACATAGTACTGGTTTTAAAGTCAATTGAACTTTTGAATTGAATAGTACTTTTAAAAGTCAATTGAAAGGCAGAAGAATATTTCTTGCTGAAATATTGCCTCTAGTGTCAATTAGCAACTCTTTCAGAGCATATTGGTTTATTTTTTTTATATTCTCACATTTGAGCCACATTCTGATTTCCTTTCTATGGTAGAGTTGTAAAGATTACTTCAGCTAGATAAGATTGCCAGGTAATCGTACTAGATAATTTTTCTTCCCATCTTCAAAGTTTGGTTCCCTTACCACTTAACCATTTACTTACCAAAGTGTCTTGGTAGTCTTTGTAGACATTTAATTCCTTTGTCTAATTTTTTTCAATGGTCAATTTAAAAAGCTTTAGTAGTCATTTGTTCCAAATATATATAATATATACTGTATATGTTATGATGTAATGGCACCTTTATAGCCTTCAGAAGTTCTTCAATTTACAGGTACAATTTATAGGGGGCCAGAGGCAGGGCTACATCATGGCTGAATCCAGAATCTATAGAACATTGAAATAGCTTTTTATTTAATGTGTAAAGCACATTTATATTGAAAATCTGCAGAAGGCTCAAGCTGTTTATGACCTACAGTAAATGAAGCTGACCACAGTTGTCATGATTGTGTACCTTATGTAGAGCAACATTAAATGCTGTTGAGTAATCTAGGCATTCGTTAACACTTAAAAAAAATACTAGCTTGAATGTAGATTAGAAATGATTTATTTATGAAGCGCTACATGCTTTACACCCTGTGTAGCAAACACTCAGTAATTTCTATTGCTATGCCTAGATCCCTTAGGATGGGTTTTCCCTGTAACAGGATGCTTGATACAACTTCATTTCATGGAAACCAGGAAGCCTTAAAGCAAGGGAGTTTTGGAATGTGTTCAAGATCAGAAGATCCTCACCTCTGTTATGTGTTCACTTTGTAGCCTCCTTAGTTTGCCTTTCTATAAAATGAGTATTTTGTACTTAATTGTTACAAATGTATTCTTGCAACCAATATTTTATAACCTCAGAACCCTAAAAGTTCCACATGTGCCCACTATCCCTAAAAGTTTGAATAAAACTGCTCTAGAAATTTACACAAAGCACAAAGATACCCAAATATACCTATTGTAGGCTTTTTATTACATAATACACAGCTGCAACTCCTAGAAATAAATACTTCAAAAATTACATCTTGCCACTATTCCAGTCTTTTTATAAGATGTTTAGGAATCATTCCTCCTTCCTATCACAATTGCTCCAGATGAAACGTATCCCTGGATATCATTCGAGGAATCAATGCTCCGGCCTAGAAAGAATTAAAATGTTAGCCTTTTCATCTTCAGAGCCATACCTTTCTAATCGAAAACATGTTATCATGCTTATGCTTGATAATATAATTCAGAACATACTGCAACCAATTTTATATCATTAGCTATAGTGAAATGTATTTGTTTTCACATGATTGAGTTTAAGGGGGAAAAGTACCATTTTGCAAGAGACAAAAGGACTCTTTCTGGAGGACTTTCTTCCAGTCCTTAAGATGGCAGGAAAGTATGTTGGCATATTTTGTACAGCTCTCGGTCTCGATTCTATTTCAGTTAACACAGCCAGTATACAGTTCTTAACGCTCGGCACAAGAATGGAATCGGTGGTATCTTGTGACTTCACTTACCCCTCAACAAATATCATTAGTTACTGGGAAAACCACTCGCCTAAACTTGGGATGGGAATGGGAAGGAAGGGAGTTTTGAAGATGGCTGAAGTGGTGGGTTTAGGCCATTTGCAAAACAAAAAACCATTGGTTTTGTGCATGTCTTTCATGTGTGTATATTCATCTAAATAGATCCCTTTCACATGGGTTTAGTGCTATTCTGAAATAGTATCAAATTTGGAATGCCTTGATTCTGGAGTAGCACTAAACCTGTGTTTCCAAAAAAAATATATATCCCTTATGTAGAACAAATAGCCTCAGTTTTGGCTGAGAACAGATAGATTAGGAATCTGGTGAAAGTGCCATTTTGTGCTTGTCCAATATATAACTGAGGATCAAGAGGTAGAACTGATGGGGATACACACAAAATGGGTGAAGGTACCGAAGAAGCCACGGAAACTGAATCGGATTCTCACCATTTTTTAAAATCAGTTTTCAAAATCAGCTTCATACTCTTGTCTAGTTTCACAGCTGGAGGATTTGTAATAGCCCTGCATGATGGAGGGGTCTGGGGAAGACCTTCATAAGGTGACCAAGACCATGACTTTCTCCATATCCCCATCCCACGTGCATACACTTCTGAGAACTAGCACTCTTCACCAAACATTTAAAAACTAGGACACCCAATAAGCACTTCAGAAAATATCAAGGCATTATGTGGGCAGATGTCTCTACAGAATCTAGTTGCTACTGTGGTCCAAACCAAAATCCACCCCCACCTCCTGAGATGACAGATGTCATGCTTGCACCAACGTAAAATAGTCAATAAAAACTATACAGATCCTACCTCTTCTCAATGAGGTATCTCAGAGTAGAATTTAGGTAAGAACAAAGTGGGAAATCCTAATTTTAAATGGAATAGTTGAGGGTGAATTTAAACCACTTCCACCCTTGGGTTCAGGACAGGACAAAGCAATGCCATGAAGACACATCCTTAACCTTCAAAGTGTAGTTATGATATGTGGTTGAGACCAAGTGATTTTAATACTTGTAACATTTATGGAGGCTAAAAGATTATACCATATCTTATTGTCTTTGCTCTTTGTTTGCACCCAAAACAGAGATGCTGGAAGAACTGAAAAGTAAATATTAACCCATACCTATGTGAGTTGATATGTGCATATTAAGGCTGCTTGGACACATTTGAGACTCATCTATAGGCATTATAAGTGGTGCTAAAATGTTACCATATCACATAAAACAAAATGTTTTAGTTTTTTTTAACTATAAGAACCGTGCCTCTAGGTACTGTCTAATATGTGCATTTTTATTTTCCACAAACCAGGCTTCTCACCTTTCTCTGACCATGGCACAGGCTAGTATCTGACATTACAGGAAAGTAATGAACAGAGTAGGCTTAAGAAGACATTAACTTACATGACAAAATATGCACTTGTACACATTTTTGAAAGAGCGAGCTTTTGTTTCAGAATATAGTTTCTGATAGCCAATTTTTTAAAAAATTGAAAGTTTATAGACAAAAGCATTGGACACGTGGGAAACCATTCTCAACCAAACTGCCTCCGATCAGGCTATTGAAGCAGCATGCCAATGAATTTGGTGACTACATCAGTTGTCCAACTCATCTAGGAGGTAAGAAATTGGGCAAGGTTGTAGGTAAAGAACATAGCATTTTGCAATCCAGAGGGCACGGCAATCTAAGTCATTTGTATTCTAATCCCTTACCTGCTCTTTGCTTTCTGGGAATACAGTGCCTGATGCAAAGGGCATCAGAAGATGGCTGGGTGGAATCACAGATTACCGCGCTACAGTGGATGTAGATCTGAACAACAGACAAAAAGCACCAAGCATCACAAAACAGTTTGAGAACATATTACTAAAGAACATGGCAAAATACAGAAAATATAGAAAATACTTCTTGTCCCCTTGGGAAGAATTGAATTCAACTGGTTTTAAAATAAAACTGAAATATTCCAGTTTTAACACAATATTACAGAAATATCCTTGTAAAAGTTCATAGCTTAGAAAAACTATATTATTGTCATACAATATCTTTGGTAGGGAAATAAAGACAATAATGCTATCAAGGCAGAATGCTGGAGGAGAACGTTACCAATGGAACAGTCAATTACCCTGATATACCATCAGTAGGACCAGCTTGTTACATCATGAAACGTCATGTCAAAAATTACCCAAATTGACCCATAAAGGCAACCCTTACCTGTCCTTTAACAGCTTGACTATTCACCACAAACGTAAACATTTTTACTTCAAACCTCTTCAGGTGTGTAGGGAATGGGACAGAATTGTTGGGGACATCATGGAATGTGGTCTGATGTGAATCTGCTGTATTCTCACAACTAGCGAATAAGATTAAAAAAATAATTTGGTATATATATATTCATGTGTATGTTTGTGTATAATAGACAGACAGACAGACACATACAAAATATATAACATATATTGTTTCTCAAGAAAACTATAGCTATAAGATCCAGCCTGTGCCAAATTGGCATTAAAGACCAGAAAGTCCACTTAACTAGATTATGTCATGGAATGCAATATTAGCGCAACTCCTATCAGTACAACTTCAGCCACAAAGAAAGCCTTTGCATCTGACTGATGAAGTAGAGAACTCATGCCGGATGATTTAGAATTAAGGCTCTAGATTCTAAGAAGATACACCATCAAGCTCTACGGTATCTTGAGTTTTGAGCTTATGGCAAGAATTGCCAATGTGTCTTTCAGTTTTTAAATGACTGAATTATTGAACATAGAATAGCAGCAATTTCTGCAGCTGGTACAAAGTGCTATATTTTGTTCTATCTTGGAAAGTTTCTACAGATGTTTCATTCCCTAGCATAACCAAGTCGCTTTCTAGGCAGGCCTTGTCAAACTACCTTCAGCAACAAGTTCACTCACAATGTTCAAATTTTCATATAAGTGGCAAACGACCTCTAGCCCACATTTAAAATTGGTACCTGTCAACCACTATGTGCCACTGTGGAAAACTGTTCTTGTCAGATTTTGCAGTAGCCCAGCAGTTCTCCAGAAACAACTCCAGTTGTGGATCTTGGCTGTGAAGAAGTTCTACCTGAAAGTAGAGAGGCTCTCGCAGGTAACGGCTTACTGGATACTCAGTGCGTTGATAGAAATCTCTGTAGGACTGGTCTGCAGAAAAGTCAGATGGGCAAAAGAAAAAAATATTAGGACCCCAGTATCCAAAACTAATGTATTCAATTTAAGAATCAATCTTCATCACCAGTCTAAACTAGGATTATGTATTCTACTCTGATCTGTTTATTAGCCCAAGAATTGTATTAGCACAATGCAAGAGTACACTGATATTTTAAGCCTAGATCAGGCAACTGGAGTGGAGGCAAAGGCATCTCTAGAGTCAGAGCTATTGTTATCATTTGTGAGAAAACCAGGATCGGAATGATTTTATCATTGATTCAATTTCTATAAGTTGAATTCAGGAAAGAATGCTATCAAAATTGCTAAGAGTCTATTAATGTAATTAAACAGTAGGAACTGCAAAAATGTGTATTACCAGGCTGCTCGCTGGATCGGGGGACACCGATTAAAGATTTTGTGATAGGACTGAAAAATGTTCTTCTTCTACAACTCATGCTATGCCAGTTATGCCAATTAGATCAAAACTAATTGTTTATTGTTAACCAAAAATACAGCCAAGAGATGTTCTTGGCTGCTGCCACATGCTTAGATTGGGAGGAGGAACAGACAAAAGAAACAATAAAACTGAACCCTGTTTTGCTGGATGACCTGATATGCTCCCTTCAACTGACAAATGTGACATGCTAAGTTAATTCAAGTTTAAACAGCCCAAGTTTCAGGACTCAAGTTCATAATTTCCTAACAATATAAAAATTCCCAGTGAAGCCAAGAGAGCAGTGGAAGTTCATGAGTGCTCACTTAGATAGTTGAGACTCATCAAAAATGAATCCCACATAAACTTAGAAATCCTGTAGGATCCAGTTTATTATAAATAAAGCTTACAATACTTAAAAATAGCTTTGGTGAGATATTCCATTCTTTTTAAAGTTGGATTTTTTAAAAGGTAAATACAAATGATGTTTAAAAGTACAAATAACTGTTGCCTTCTTAAGTTGCATTCTTCCTCTCCATCCAGCAGGAAAACGTCGAACACAATCCCTGCCTTCAAATTAGTGCAAAATCCAAATTAGAAATTATTTCTCATGCTGGTGGCCGATACGACAAAATACAGTACCATAATTGAATTGATTACGGTCTTAGATATGTTGTAGGTGACCCCTCTGCTTTGAAATTACCTCTGGCCAGTTTAAGGGCAAGTTCCAGTTGCCCAGTCCCAGGCAGTATGGTTGGCGATGGTGCTCGTGCAGGGCTATACTGGAACAGCAGCGTATTTCCAATGAAGTACTGGCAAGCACATTTCAACCTTGAAAAGATAGAATTTGCCAGCAAAAGAGCCTTCGTTTATTCACCCAAGCTCACCAAGAGCTCTAAAATTTTAGCTTCTCTCTTTTCACATTTTTGAGAAGAAGTTGATGCAACATAGGAAATTCAGAGAAGCTTTGGTTGGTTATATTGGAGACCCATGTCTGCAGTCTCTCCAGATGGGCTCCAAATCACCCCATACTATTGTACCCTGTTTTTATCTCTTGATATTTTAGAATAAGGTAAAGGTTCCCCCCGCACATATGTGCTAGTTATTCCCAACTCTAGGGGGCGGTGCTCATCTCCGTTTCAAAGCCGAAGAGCCAGTGCTGTCTGAAGACGTCTCCATGGTTATGTGGCCAGCATGACTAAATGCCAAAGACGCACAGAACACTGTTACCTTCCCACCAAAGATGGTCCCTATTTTTTCTACTTGCATTTTTTACGTGCTTTCGAACTGCTAGGTTGGCCGAAGCTGGGACAAGTAACGGGAGCTCACCCCATTACACGGCACTAGGGATTCAAACTGCTGAACTACCGATCTTTCAATCGACAAGCTCAGCATCTTAGCCACTGAACCACCACGTCCTCTTTTTTAGAATAGAAAAAAAAAGAATTGCTTTTTTAGAAAAGCAATTCTTCCTGAAGCAAAGGATTCCTCCTCCTAACAGTTCTTTAACTCAAATTCTCCCCAACCTGGGAATTCCAAGAACCGCCATATCAGCACATTTGGAAACCACCCAAAGCAGAGCCAAGTTGGCTTCAAGCCCTTCAGCTCTCAAGTCACAAATACTCACTGGTAAACAGGTGTTGCTTGGCCTGGGAGGAAATACAGGACCTCATTTTCATAAGTCATGATGGTCTTTTCAAACTGTAAAGAAGAATGGAATGAAACGTTCTGAATAGAAACTGGATCCCTGCCCTTCCTCCAAGTTGGTCAAAGGCCCATGTTAGGGACCTTTCCCTCTTCCCCTTTATCACCCCATGTGAAATAGGAAAGATCCAGTACCATAGTAAAAATATAGTTCCTAGTTTTTCCTCTAGTTGTCACTTATAAAGCTGTTCATTACGAGCACAAATGTTGATGCTTGTCCTATTGGATGGATATAAACCTGTTTTCCCAGCCTGGCTTTCCCACCCTGGGAGAAGGTCAGTAGATATATCCTATTCTACTTTACAGCATCCTTTCCAGACCCTCCAGAAGAGAGGGGAACCTTCCCCCAGTAATCTCTCACCTTGCGAGTTGTGCCACAAGAGTTTACACTGAAGAGGAAGTCTGCTCCTGCCTTTGTCACAAAAGCTGGTTTACACCGTTTGTCTCTCAGCACTAAATTGGAGAGGTCCAAGTCTGGCATGCCAACCAACGTCCGAGCAGAGACTGCAATTGTGCCGTTAGGCTGGCAGTCTGCAAGAGACAGAGTTTATTCCAGGAAGTTCAGGAGGTAAGGATTCCTTCCTTGCTAACCCCAGTACCCCCACTCTCATCCCTCGCCTTGAGGAAGAGCCGCATCATTGATGCCACCATAGATGCCTCCAGACAATCAGCTCTTGGTGCTGATCATAGTTTTTCACAGCCAGATATAAGCAAACACTGCAGCAGTCATTCCATGTTAACTGGCACTCTTGAGTACCCATTCACTCCAACACTTTCATACCGGCCTTCCATTCCCAAAGAAATACGATTTTCACATTGTGATTGTTGAAGATAACAATTTACAGCATATGTCACCACCTCCCTCAGTAATGGGCATCATTTTTACCATTTTCTCCCTCGTTTATTGATTAATCTCCCATCTTTCATAAAGGAGGTCAATGCCTTTTTTTAAAAAAAGCAACAAAAGGAAGCATGACAAGTATAACAAGGCTATACATTGAAGAGCAGGGAAGCAAACCTACCAAAATCACTTGTCCTATAATTCCTGCCTAGCCCACATCAGAGAGAGAAGGGGGAGGAAATTACAACAAGAGTGGAGATTATTAACAAGAGTGGAGTGCACTGCAGCCCTCTATGGAAGCCGCATTAACTTATTGATCCTTTTGTTAAAAAAATGAAGATGTTATGGAAGATTGTAGAATAGAACTGAGATTGTATCCCCATCTAAATATCTGCTGGGCATAACCATTCAATAGTAACTGTTCTCCCCCAGGTCACTGACTTCATCCCCAGTGCATGAGTGAGAAAGTGTTTCTCTCCTTAGCTCTATCAGCATTAAATTAATATTTGTCCTTTATTCTCCCATGGTGGTTACTGTCGCTTGTGAACCCTGTTTCAAATGTGCTTTTATTTTTATCTGTAATGGGAGGGAGGGAGGGGAGGGAGGGAGGGAGGGAGGGAGGGAAGGAAGGAAGGAAGGAAGGAAGGAAGGAAGGAAGGAAGGAAGGAAGGAAGGAAGGAAGGAAGGAGGGAAGGGTCAATTTGATGTAAGGTACTGGCCTTAGAAATCAAGTGATCGTGAGTTTTTAGGCATGAAAGCTGACTGGATGACTTTGTGCCAGTCATTTTCTCTCACTCAAACCTACCTCCTAGGGTTTTTGTTCTGGGGAAAATAGGAGTATTTTCGTGGCCTTGAGTTACTTATAAAGTAATAAAGGTGGATACAAATCTAAGGAAGGAAAGACATTTTTGGAGAGAAGCTGGGTGACAGCAGAGACTTAAAACAGAGATGAGAGGCAGAATAGAGGTCACTAATGGGGAAAGTCAAATTCATGTCAGTATTTTCCCATAAACCATAAGGTGGAAAGGACTACCTCAGATAGGGAAAAACTGTGTGTGTGTTGCTAATTAAATATCAATAAAACAATGGTGATTCCAAAACCTATTTTCAGTTCCAGCCCACTTTAAATTTTAAACTGGCAAAAGGCCAAACTATTTTCTTTGCACCTTAGAATACCTTCTCTGTGTTATATAAAGCTTCGTACCATATAGTTTTTCTACAATGTACTGGAGACAAAGGAGCCAAGAATCTGTGAGAAATAAAGTTTCTCCAACCCAAATCTAAATTACAGTTTTCTTGTGGAGAGGGAAGAAATAATTATGTGTGTGTGTGTGAGTGTGTGTACAAAATAACATGAATGATATGCCACTATACTGTATATATGAGTGCCTTCATAGTTAATTTATTAATCTAGATTAAGTAGATTGAAAGTGACATCTTGAAATCTGGTTGACTACTTCCCAAATGGATTTAATGTATCTGGAAGGATATCAGGATCAACATTCTTCAGACATTTAATCAGAAATATCACTTACCAATTAGATCTTTCGGAGAGAAGCTGCAGGAAATGGTAAATTCAATCATTTCTATTTGACTGAGATGGTCCTTAAATTGCAACTGGAAGGTGAACACAATCCCAAAGGAGTTTATTTCCTAGGACACAAAGAGAGTAGGTTTTCAAATGATAGAAGGGGGAAATGATTAAGCATCATATCACAAAGTACAATTTAATGTTAGGTTTTCAGGGTATTTTATTTAGGGTTTTCTCTCGGCTTGTGATTCAAAGTTCAAATGCAGCTCTTAACCCCAGCAATTTATGCACCTTTGCAGAAAGCAAGGTCCTCTTTGGAAATAGCATGATGATTACAGTAACACATCTAGATCATGGTGGAAGAGAAGGGACAGAACCTGCTCCTGAACCAAAGAGGGTTTTGATACTGGTTTCTAATAAAGAAGCAGGTTGCTTACTCCCAGAAGCAAAGGAAGTCGACTACAGGTTGTTTCTAGGAAGCAAGAATTGCCCCCCCCCCAAAAAAGTATAAGTAATGTTCTCTACCCCCAAAGCAAGACTCTTACGTATGGCAAAGAATCCCCCTATTTCCTGCTATTCAGTGGTTCCCTGGACTTTTTACAGTCCAGATACAATACGGTGTGTGGCGATTTTCTCGCTTTGTGTTCTTTCACAGAGAGGTAGGAGGAGGGAGAAGGGCAAGTGAGTGAGTAGCACCGATTGTGGGGAAACCATGAACAATTTCCAAGGTTAGCTGCCACAGTACTGATGAGGCAACAGCTGACTCAGGAACATCAGGAGAAAAGGTAATAGCAGCCAAAGTGGCAAGTGGGGGGATTTATTTCCTTACTCTTCTGTTTTATTCTGGGCTAGTCTTCCATCATGGCTCATCCTTGGGTTGGAGACATCCAGATGATCACAGGATGGCAGTGCCGAGACATTGAAAACTTACTTTTTGCTGCCTTTTAGCACCATAGCAGTAGCACTTAGACTTCTATACCGCTTTACAGTGCTTTACAGCACTCTCTAAATGGTTTACAGAATTGGCATATTGCCCCCAACAATCTGGGTCCTCATTTTACCCACCTCGGAAGGATGGAAGGCTGAGTCTACCTTGAGCCTGGTGAGATTTGAACTGCCAAATTGCAGGCAGCCAGCAGTCGGCAGAAGTAGCCTGCAGTACTGCACTCTAACGACTGCGCCACTGTGGCCATCCACATGTTTGTCACGTAGATAGTTGGAGCTGAAGGCAGCAAGGGGGAATTCAATGCATACTGTGCCTGCAGATCCTGGGAGGCTTTTTCACAATATTTACCCAGGGTTCCCACTCCATCCCAAAAGGGACCCCTTCACATTCTTAAATAGAATACTGCCCAGACCAAGATTTGTCATACCTCAAGAAACACGTGAGTGGCGAGCTTTGGCACTCTCAGGACCAGATGAGTTTGATTAACCTGCAATCCATATTGAAGGGTCTGTGCAGTCTCTTGGGTTAGGGGTGTGTTTCCTACAAAGGGCAACCAATTCTGGTCCACGTTGCCACGTTTCACCACTAAATAGAGGGCTTCGTTATCACAGAATCCTTCTGCATGGGGCAGCACTGGAGAGAAGATAAAACAAGATGGGTGCCTGTCCTTTTACTTTCCCACTCACTGCGCATTTCCACAAGCATTTCCCATTAACATTTCTGACAGCTTAGTTTCACAGAATGGCATGAGCAACTACCGTGTTTTCCCGAAAATAAGACCCTGTCTTATATTTTTTTGAACCCTGAAATAAGCGCTTGGCCTTATTGCCATGCGCTCAAAAGCCCGATTGGGCTTATTATCAGGGGATGTCTTATTTTGGGGGAAACAGGGTACTTGATAATTCTTCATACAAATGACTAGCTACATCATAATGCCACTGTTTAACTGCCTTATTAAAAAGTATTAAGATATCAATGAAAGGCTATAATTGTTTCTAACAACTTTAGACTGACATCTTCTGGATCAATAGAATATAGAATAATAGAGTTGGAAGGGACCTTGGAGGTCTTCTAGTCCAACCCTCTGCTTAAGCAGGAGACCCTAGACCATTTCAGACATGCAGACAAAAGACTTTATTTTCAATTCACTAGCTTATCTTCTTAGTTGCAGTGGAAATGTCTACTACCCGAGGATCTATCTTCCAGATTCTATCCATATTATTTCTGGTATCCATAATGGAAAGAGGCAGAAAATATTAGCTCCAATCAACTCACCTGCATCCCTCACCAAGGCAGAAAGAGGGACTGGGACTTCAAAGACTTCTGCCTGAGGAATCACAGTGAATTGCAGTACAGGATTGGTAGTATAATTTCGAAAGTGTTCTGGCACATACTGGGAAAAGTATAAATGGAAGGCATTAATTTCTACATTATCACTAACAGTGTAACTATTAAAAAGAAAGCTGAGCTTAGTATTGGTTACATGCAATCTATTCAGATGGATGAAATTTATGGATTACAAAATACGTCCTTTTCTGTAAAATCTACACAATATCTAACAATTTACATAGATAAATGGACTGCCTCAGATGGTTGCAAACCCTTTAGAGCAGCCTTATCCAGCCAAGCAACCTCTAGATATCTGGACTTCAGCTCTTACAATTTCCTAGCCAGCATGACCATCACTAAGAATTCTGGGAGCTGAGGACCACATATTTGGAGAAAACCAAGATCGTGGAAGTCTTGATTTTGACTCCATCTTGGAAAACTTAAATTGCAAAACTTGTTTACATGTGTCGCATATTGAAACACTGTCATACCCCTACCCCAGATACCCTTTAACTTGAATCTTGGCTCCCTCTTTTATACAACTTGATAAAAGGTGTCCATGCATTCTAAGCCTACCTCATCAATTATTTCTCTGCAAATACAATTATCTAACACCCAGTTTTACCCAGCCTTTGACCAACCATGTTCCATTTTGCGCTGGGGAGGGAGGGGAAAGACATTCAACTTGCCTAAAATTCTTCTGAAAACTAAGAGAGGCAAATCCATCCCCAGGTTAGAAATTCCCAGGAATTCTCAGGAATGGGTGGTCCAAATAAATATTGGTACTCAAAAAGAATATCATTTCATGGAGTTAGTGACCTCCGCTCCAATATAGAAGGGAGAATCTGAATGTGTGCTAATTATAGGCATGCAGAATGAAACACAGTATCTGGAAAAATAAAACGTTTTAATTCATTTCACATAATTCATTTTTTGTTGAATTATTATATTGGGGTTAAAAGGAACATCAGTAGTTTTGTTGTCAGTGCTTTGCTGCTAATAGAATAGAACAGAACAGAACAGAACAGAACAGAACAGAACAGAACAGAACAGAACAGAACAGAATAAACAGAGTTGGAAGGGACCTTGGAGGTCTTCTAATCCAAACCCCTGCTTAGGCAGAAAACCCTATACCATTTCAGACAACTGGTTATCCAACCTCTTCTTAAAAACTTCCAGTGTTGGAGCATTCACAACTTCTGGAGGCAAGTCATTCTACTGATTAATTGTTCTAACTGTCATAAAATTTCTCCTTAGTTCTAGGTTGCTTCTCTCCTTGATTAGTTTCCACCCATTGCTTTTTGTCCTGCCTTCAGGTGCTTTGGAGAATAGCTTGACTCCCTCTTCTTTGTGGCAGCCCCTGAGATATTGGAAACCTGCTATCATGTCTCTCCCAGTCCTTCTTTTCATTAAACTAGACATACAGAGTTTGTCTAGTGTTTAATGATTGTCTAATGATAAGACATTCCACAGTGACACCTGCAGACAAGGCCTACATTGATAGCTATTCATACCTCCTTCTCAACTCCAGGACTATCAAATGAGATCTGCACAAGGTAATCTTTGCTGCCGTTGGGGTGTTTGATTTCAATGATCTTACAGCCCCATTTCTCAGCCTCAGGCAATGGCAAGGGCCCCGAATGACCCACTGTCACACCAACCAGGTGTACATCTGGCAAGAAGGAGCCAACCGTTGCATTGAAGAGCTTGAGATTTATCTTTGTATCTGCAGGGGGAAGAAAACGATTTGAAGGAAAAATCTGTTTTGGGCTTGATGTTCTCTCTCATCTTTTCCTCCAGCTGCTTTGTGAATGAGCCCCTTTGGCTGATTCTAAGATTCGAATAGCCAATATGATGCCCACTGGCATCAGTGTACTCACGGAGATACCTCCTGATGCCCCCCCAGACTCTCCTACCCTATTTATTGGGGATGGCATTGAATGAACTTTTAAATAAATCAGTTGGAAAGTTGGCATGATGGCAAAGCAAAGCATCATCAGCCAGTGTGGTCTCTATCAGTAATGGGCAGGAAATAGGATTGGGATCCACTGGAAACATCTTCAAAGGTTTAGGAGTATCCCTTGTCCAGAGGCAGCAATTTGTTACGTTCCTATTGAGACCTTTTTTTTAAAAGCTAAGATAGTAGGAATGAGGTAGTGTACATCAAGAATGAACAATTCACAGGTCGCTACACAATACCCATTTTCTGGGTCTCAGGTCAACCCTTACTGTCAAAAGTGGTGCATTTTCTCTTCCTTTGCCATCTGTTGCCACCCCTGCAAAAGGCTGCAAATAGATATGCTAAGCCTCAGTGAAGCTGACTTTTTGAGTTCAGATTTTTCCTCCCTCTCTCTTTCTCTCTGCGTGTATGTGTATACACACACACACCAGTGGCGGAGGTAGGAGGCTCTGCCCACCTGCCCAGACGTCATCACAGATGCTTTACGCATGTGCAGAAGGTTCTGCACATCCGCAGAAGCGCCGTGCGCGAGGGGAGCAAGCGCATGCATGCACACGTTCCCGGTTCCGAACCAGTAGTGAAGGTAAGCGGAACCCACTACTGACACACACATACATACCACATTGCACATTCCTCTCTCTATATATGCACACAACACATCAAGAATGGTTCAGCCAGATTTGTAGAGGGACCCTGGACAAGATGTCCTAGATTCCACCACTCCCTCTAAGAAAACCCTATTGCTTTCTGTCTGTTAAGAAGTCCAGAAACCCCCTTTGTTGTCTTCTGACCCATGCTTTATAAGAGGTCTTCAAACTTGGCAGCTTTAAGACTTGTGGACTTCAACTCCCAGAATTCTCCAGCCAGCTATGCTTGTTGAAGTCCACAAGTCTTAAAGCTGCCAAGTTTGAAGACCTCTGCTTTATAAATTAATCAAAAGACCATTCTTTTCTCTCCCATTTCTCCACTTCTTGTTATTGAGGGATAAAGATGGCAGCAACATGTCACAACATGTTTTTTTTTTTAATGTCTAACTGAGCTCCAGCACTTAAGGAAATGAAGATGGTTGGGTGTGGTTGCCTAAAGCTGTGCTCTGCAGTAATATAAAATCCCCTTCAAGCAACTCCTGATGACTTCATGGACACACCCATGCAATTTTCTTGACAACGCTGCAATAAAAAGTTGTTTGCCACTGCCTTCTTCGGAGAGATTTTTACAGCAGCTTTTATATTCTCTGAACTTATCCCTCTGAGTAACCAGCTTGTGGTAAACTAAAGAGTACTCAGATGAAACAATATTAGGAATGATAGACAATGGGTCCTGCTTAAATGACCATCTAAATGTTAGATCATTATTCTACAAAAGTCAAATTAAAAGTCAGCTCTCGTAAAACTCAAGCGTGCCCACATATCTAGGTGGCTTGCCAACCACTAGGGGGCAATAGAGAACATTCCACGACTAGAAGACTTTATAGAAAATAGCAGGTTCTACAGGAGACTATAGAAGAGGCATCTTTCTACTGTCCTGTATCAATTCCTTATAAAAACAACAACAACTCACAGTCTGTAATCCTGATGGGTGCAAGCTGCAAAGGTGTGCTGATCTTCTTCAGTATAAGATGCTTCGTAATAACTCTTTTGTCATCTTCCCACAAATGATCCACAAAGATGTTGATTTTGTAGGTGATCATCAATTTTCTATCAACCACGTGACTCTGGAAGACAAGAACAACTGGTAACCATTGCTTTAGGCCCGGGGGGGTCAAACTCACGCGTCACGTTGCTGTCACGTGATGTTTCGTGATGTTTTTCCCATTTGCGGAGCTGGGGTGGGCATGGTCCACCGGCCGCCAATTTGACACCCTTGGCTTAAGTGGTCATATAAAAAGACAAATCATGTACTAAAAATGGGCAGCCCCCTTAAAATCCAGTTTGCTCTTTTCTTTTTCTTTTTTTAAATAATCTTTATTTACATTTTTCGTTAAAAAACATAGAAACAACACATCATAAAAAGATAACACACAAAAACAAAACAACAATAAACATACATACTTCCTTGCTTCTTTGCAGTACCTTAATACACAAATATTCGGTACAGTTTGCTCTTTTCTTGATGTTGCCATCAATCGGACATTTCAATGCACCGTCCCATTCAGAAGCAGAAGCTGAACTGTGGTCAACCATTTGTTTTTCTTTCCCCCCACTTCAAATAATGTATCTTGATAGATCAAAAATGTGCAAAATGTGGCTCTTCGGATGGTGTTAAAACTACACCGTCACCTGTCAGCAATGGCCATGTTGTCTAGGGCTTGTGACAGTAGGAATCCACCAGCCCCTCTCGGAAGGAGATGGGCAATTCATGTCTAAAACTGTGAAAAATAAATGAACACTTGGAAAGTGTCCTTATTTATGATAGACTAGGGTTCAGCAGCTTGGGTCCTTAAGAGGTTGATATGGCACCCAAATATTTTTTCACAGCCTCTAAAGAAAAAGGTGCTTTCCACTTTATTGCGAGTTAGGAAAAAGATGAGCTATATATCACAATGGGCTTAGCACAATAAAAATGAAGAGAAAATTAAAAAACCCGCACCAGAACACCTGACTCATCAGAATATACAACAAGCACATTTTGTAATGCACCATCACATACAGTAGCTTTTAATATCCAAAAAGTTTCCCATGCCTACCTTGTAGTTACCACCCAGTGCACCAATGGGTATCTTTACTATAATGGCATCCTTGTTACTGGCCAGCATGTAACCTCGGCTTTTTATATTCTGGGTTGACAGTTTGTATAAATCGACACCCATCTCTACGTGCAATTCTTTTATTGTAGCAGTTCCAATTAGAAGAGAAATGTGCTTTGGGATAGTCCAAGTGATTGTTTCTTCGGTGTAGGTTATACCATCTAGGGAGTAATAGGGTAGAAGAGAAAAAGATAGTACAAAGCTATAAGAAGGGAAACCTAAGCCTTCAGAGATTAGGTCAGGGATCCATAGCCTGGAGATCATTACTCTGTTTTTACCCACCTATAGGGCAGGCCACGGCAGTATCGACCATGAAGAGCACGAAACGCTCCTTGTAGTAGGTACTGGATCTCACAGAAGAAAAAGGGACCCCACTGATCTGAAATAGGAGCAAGAAGTTTCCAACTTTTTACTTTGCCCAAGTGTCAAATTGCCAGTTCTTCAGGACACGGAATAAAATATATCTCTATATACGAATCACATTTGATGACATTACATTTTTTTAAAAGAGCAAGTATCTCTGGGCCATAGACAGATAGGTGGGTGGGGGATTAGGAATGTCACCAAGTTCTTTAGACTGAAGGCACCATTCCCATGTTCCTATCCATACTAACGGAGAAGGGTAGAAATGAACATGAAATGAAATGAAATGTGGATTTACAGGTGGTTTATTTATTTATTTATTTATTTATTTATTTATTTATTTGTCGCATTTCTATGCTGCCCAACTCCCTAGGGACTCTGGGCGGCTTACAGCAAAAAAAAATATAAGTTATGTTATATTGTATGTAACATATATATGTATATGTTACATATAAGACCAAATCAGAAAGAAGGAGGTGTTAAGCCTCCTGGGAAAGCCAAGGGAAATCATCAAAACCATAAAAAGGCGAAAGAATATTTTGGATATGTGATGCGACACCCGGAAAAATACAGCATACTTCACTTAATCCTCCAGAGAAAAACTGAAGGCAAACGAGGTCCAGGCAGAAAAAGAACATCATGGCTTCAAAATCTAAGGGACTGATTTGGACAAAACTCAGCAGCACTTTTTCGTGCAGCTGTTGATAAAAATAGGATCGCCAACATGATCTCCAACGTCCAATGACGGATATGGCAGAAGAAGAAGAAGAAATGAACACCTATTCCCACAAGCTACGGTTATTTTAGCTAAACAACATTACTGAATGCATGGATTCTGGTCACTGCCTTCTCTCCTGCGTCTTCATATGTTCTGAAAATTAAAGTGAGCTCACTTCCACTTTCTGAGCTTGAGATGCATTGTAGGGCGCTCTCAACACGATCCTGGTCTCTGTCATTTTAATCCCATAACCGGCAGCTTGAGCTTCTTCAACCATCATCGAGCTCTTCTCAGAGCCCATGTGAAAGACTATTTGCCAAATGGAGGGAGTTCCAGTTTTGACCTAAAACGTGGGAGCAGAAAGCAAGAAAACGAAGCATTTTAAGAGTTATATAACTGCCCGCATGGAAATTATGCTATCTGGGCTCTGTTTGGATCAGGGAGAAGACAGAGAAATACCTCTGAGAAAGCAGATGCCCAGTCTTCAGGCTGATCTTGAAGAAAACCATCTGAGATTGAGGGAACATTTCTTCTCACTGAGACCTGGAGGGGAAACAAGAGACCATAGAGTTGGGAGATACTTCAAGGCATTTAAGAGAGCATAAATGTCTATCATTCCAGCCCATTGCTTCCAGTTCTTAATTCAGCCTGGATGTTTTTACAGTCATTAAGGCAGAGGTGGGGAACTATGGCAGGGGTGAAATTCAAAAATTTTCCCTATCTGTGGGCGTGGCAGGAGAAGGATACTGCAAAATCTCCATTCTGCCCCCCCAACTCCTGGGAGAAGGATATTGCAAAATCTCCATTTCCACCCCACTCTGGGGCCAGCCAGAGGTGGTATTTGCCAGTTCTCGAACTAATCAAAATTTCCGCTACCGGTTCTCCAGAACCTGTTCGAACCTGCTGAATTTCACCCCTGAAATATGGCCCCTTTATGACTTGTGGACTTCAACTCCTAGAATTCCTGAGCCAGCATGGTCACAAGTCACAAAAGGGCCGTAGTTTCCCACCCCTGCATTAAGCTATAACCTTCTCAATAACTACAATCTGTTTCTTGTTTTCATGCTGGTCAAGAAAGGCCACACTCTGATCTCCAGCTTTACCATCTTGAGGACTCCCTATCCTGGCTTGATTTGTGATGGAAAACAGCATAGTGCAGACACGCATTAAATGGAAGTCACTTTCCTTAATCAGTAGGTCCAAGAATGGGTAATAAATGTACTATTTGCTAAGGTAGTTGAATACCTTCTGCTTCTGCCTTCTAGTGAGGCAGGAGCGACAAGTATTCACTGAGCTAGGAAGATTAGAGTTTAGAAGTGGATTAATCTAGATCACCAGCCACACTGGCAGCTCACTACAACTTCCTGCTTAAGGCAACGCTCCTTGCAGAAATCAGAAGTATGTGTTGTATTATCAGAAGCTTAGAAGGTCATATAAAGCAAATGTGTTGCAGTACATTGGGAAAGTTCTGAGATGAAGTGCAGGCTTGTCTCACTGCAGAATGGTTAGTTGCTACACCGACACCATGCAATTGGGAGAGGAGCACTTTAGGTTGGCGAGAGGCCACCTTCCTCATATTTGTAATCCCGAGAGGCCAGTTGATATCTTTGGGATGTTGATCCATGCTTCCTGGGTCATGCTTTGCAGATGAGGCAAGACGCATTAAATTGTAAGCAGGGTATGACGGATAGCCTTATTTTATGTCCATGCTATAAATTAAGATTTCTCCCTTCTACTCTATCAAAGAGGCTAGTCTGCTCTAACAACGTATGCGTGCTTCCCTGACTTCAGCTGAGTTTTCCATCATGGATCAGTGGAAAATTGAGGACAGATCGTTGTCTTTACTTCTACTTGCTTAAATTCTCAGACCGATAGGTGCGGTATATTCATTTACCGGTATTTAGGCTATGACATATCACTACAATATATTAACATTCCACCTAGATTAGTAAAACACAATAAAATAGAAATGTTAAAAAGATCTATGTTCAAATGCCAAATGTCTAAGCCAGAGGTCTTCAAACTTGGCAGCTTTAAGACTTGTGGACTTCAACTCCCAGAATTCTCCAGCCAGCATAGCATAGCATAGCTGGCTGGAGAATTCTGGGAGTTGAAGTCCACAAGTCTTAAAACTGCCAAGTTTGAGGACCCCTGGTCTAAGCCATCTAGCCAGTGATTTTGTTTATACTAACAAAATCAGATACTGGACAGGTGTAATATTGTGTGTGGTATATAATATGGCTCTTTATATGGTATAACATGGCTTTTTATATGTGTTACTTCAACTGTTCAATTTCAAACTTACCTCCAGGCACATTCAAGGTTATCTGAAAACAGAACCAGCCTTACTATGTTAAAAAAAAAAAAGGAACCACCTTGTGCAGAAAATTCTGGGCCCAGCTCTCTATTATTCTTCTCCCAGTCCCTAGACTGGACTGACCCATCGTTCTGGAGTTAAGCAGTTGGGTCCTTTCTGTAGGAGGAGGATTTATTCCAGCATTGCCCTTGAAACCAGATTCAGCTGCCAATCCAACTGGATCCAATGACTGGCATGATCACGCAAGAGGCTAATAATGTTCACTCAAATAGACTATCCCAATACCAAAAATATTCCATGGTCTCACATTCACATGACAGAAATCCAGCCACTGCCTTAGTCTATCATCTGTTGAACTACTCATCAATCTCATCTTAGTGAGTCAAATCCAGTGGCTATACAGGTAGTCTTCGATTTATGACCACAACTGAGGCCAAACTTTCTGTTGCTAACTGAGACATTTGTTAAATGAGTTTTGCCCAATTTCACCACCTTTCTTACCACCTTTCTTAAGATCTCTGTTAAGTGAGTACTGCAGTTGTTAAGCTAGTCACATGATTGTTAAGCGAATCTGGCTTCCCTATTGACTTTGCTTGTCAGGTGGTCGCAAAAAGTGATCACATGACCCCGAGGGACTGCAACAGTCATAAATAGGAGTCAGTTGCCAAGCATCTGAATTTTGGTCATGTGACCATGGAGATGCTGCAATGGTCATGTGAAAAACGGTGATGTCACTTTTCCAGTGCTGTTGTAACTTTGAACGGTCACTAAATGAAGTGTCATAAATCGAGAACCACCTGTAGTGGAAGGCTGGGTGTGCTTATGTTATCTCAGGCAACTGAACAGAAGAGCACACAGCCCTGCATATGGGTATTGGGAGTACTTGTCAAAATGCTAGGATGACTGAAAGCAGAGACTGGCTAGATATTCATGTCCTGATCCTTCCCCAAGTTGCCTCTCCCAAATTGACACAATTCAACATCTAGCCTTAATACAGAATTATACTTGCAAAATGTGGCTTTTTCTGGCAGAGGATTAGGACTTCTTGGCTACAGATTCTGCAATTGGTATCCATAAAAGAGAACATACAGTTCCAGTATTAATCTCTTTTCAAATGATTCGCCTTACAGGCTTTAACCTGGTGATACAAAAAAAAAAAAAAAAAACCCTAAAGGAGAATCTAAGAGCCCGTGCAGGTTAAAGTGCCAACTGCATTCTACTCCCATTACTTCTATATAACATACACAGAACCAGAGCTATTCAATTGCAGTTCAGCTGTCCACCATCACGATGTACCCGAGACCTCCAGGCAACACGTTCATAGGAAAATTGAACAACAATCACAATTTTGATTGTGCAGCACTATCAGTGTTGAGGGTTGCTTGACCGTTCTCCAAACTTACCTCCATGTAGTTTGTCTCACAGACGATTTCCCTGGGCTGCCATGGGCCATACGAGCAACTCACAGGGACATTAAGGAAAGTTGCAGTGTGCATCTCTGGGTTTGTTGCTGCCTGGATTTGTATGGTTAGCGTGAACTGCTGATCATCCTGAATAAAAGGTTGCAGAAAGAAGAAAACAATAATTAACAGCAAGGTCTTTGGACGTGCATATAGAAATGACGCCTCCAAGCTATTATATTGTGCTAGTTTAAGTACTTAAGGTACAACATTGCTAGTGAGGCGTACTGTATAGGAAAAGGACATCTTCAGAACTGCTGGAACAGGATTACAATTTCCACATCAACATCACAAGCAGGAAGTTAACAGTGTTGCAGAACAAATTACAAGCTTCATAGAGACAGGAATCCTATACCATTCCAGATGATGGCAACTCACAATTATATAGTAGGACTGCATGTAGCCTAAGAAGATAAGTAGTGATAAGTAGTATCATGACCTCGCCTACCCCTAGGTTAGTGTTTGGTTTTCCCAGTTGCAATGTATGGTTGTAAAAGTTGAACCATAAGGAAGACTGAGCATCAAAGAATTGAAGCTTTTGAACTATGGTGCTGGAGAAGACTCCTGCAAGTCCCTTGGACTGCAAGGCAATCAAACCAGTCAGTCCTAGAGGAGATCAACCCTGATTGCTCTTTAGAAGGCCAGATCCTGAAGATGAAATACTTTGGCCATTTAATGAGACTCACTGGAGAAGAGCCTAATGCTGGCAACAATTGAGGGCAAAAGAAGAAGGGGACTGCAGAGAATGAGGTGGCTGGATGGAGTCACTGAAGCAGTTGGCGTGAGCTTAAATGGTCTCCGGGGGATGGTAGAGGACAGGAAGACCTGGAGGAAAGTTGTCCATGGGGTCACAATGGGTCGGACACGACTTCGCAACTACCAACAAATACATCTTCCAACCTGGGAACAGCATTCTGCATTTTTTTCCCCAGGATCCCTCAGATTTTTGTAGATTCAAGTTAAACATCTTAACCGTGGGTATAATGAGGAAAATCTTTGAACACCTCACAGCAGGGGTGTCAAACTGGTGGCCCGCGGGCAGGATGCCTTTTGCACAGGCCACACCCACCCCAACTCCACGAATGGGAAAAATGTAGTGAAATGTCACGTGACAGCAACATGACGTGGTGAGTTTGACAAGAGTTTGACAATCTTATTGTCATAAGATTGGCTTATGACAATATAAAAGCATAGGTTTTTTTTCTTTGATCATACCCATTTCCTTTCTTGCTCCATCCTTATAGTCCCCTCAACACCCTACCTGCCGCCTTTGCCCAAAAGAAGAAGATTAACAAATCATCGTTTCAGAATTGAGACATTAATATAGAATTCTAGAGCCTGGTTTACAGCCAGTCCACCATTTTACACCTCTCCTGCCTACCACTATCTGAGTGTAGCAGCCAATCAGGGAGGCCCGGAACTCAATGTTCCCCCAAGCGTCCTGGAAAATGGTATAGCCACATTTCATAGCCTGGACCTCATCAATCGACCAAGCTCTGCCAAACCGATCTGAAAGAACAAATATATTGGTTATTTAGAAACAGGAAAACTGCATTTCTAAGCACGGTTATCATCACCATACTGTTGACAAGCATGATCTTGCATAAAAAATAAGCGGCACAGGCCTTCTTTTCACTTAAGCCAGATCCAGATTTGCAAATGTTTGGGAAAAGTCATTTCTTCCCTTGTGTAAAAGATGGAGACCTTGAGTAGAGAAAATATGCATCAGAATTATAGGGACCATCATTGGCAGGGAAGACAGCACACCAAAGAGATGTCTACAATATTAAATGGTTGCTAAAATAGCTTTTGCCTCAAAAATCAATTGATATTAATAGTTCTAACGGTTTTTTTTTTTTAATCTGATGGTGGTGGGGAGATGTAGAGGAATTACAACATACAGAAACCATTAAGTATATTCCTTCAATGTGCAAGTGGAGGACATAGGTGGGAGTTTCAGACAGCCTCCCATCCAGGCAGTAAACAGACCCAAATATGTGATTTCCAAATGGAATGAAGGGAGGTTAATGTAGGAAGACAAACTGAAGCTATAGCACAAGTTATTGTCATTTTCCTAGAACCTAGAGTTAACCACTCGAGAGAAAGCCACACAGTTCTTTGGATTCACTTCCTGAAAGATGTTGCAGAGAGTGAACACTGCATCTGTTTGCAACATTTTAAGGCAGCTGCCAGACAATCCTGGGAATAGACCCGGCTGCTTTAAGATGCTGCAGGCAAGATGTTCCATGAAGGTTCCTGCGGTGCATTTTAAAACATTCTCTGGAGATTGAATCTGATGCACTGCACCGCTTTACTAAATAGCATTACTTCATCCTTGCATCATCAGATGGGATACCATATTAAAAGACAAAGATCAGATTGAAGAATTCCTAACAATTCACAATAAAAGACAGAGGAGGATCAAAACTCACCCAGGGCAGCAAAACCGACATACTTGTTCTGGAAATAACTCGGATTCAACTTGAGTTTTGCAAGGCTACCTAGACATTCCACTTCCACCTGATCTGAACCGCAAAGAGGAAGAATATTTTATTAGATGTTAATCTCATCTTTCATTCAGGAACACAAAGTGGTGTATCTAGTCCTTCCTTTGCCTATTTCTCCCAACAATCGCCCTGTAAGGGATGTTGCAAGCTGACTGGATTTGTTTTAGCATAGGAACAAAGTTTCCAAAAGGATCAGGTCACGATCCCTCCACCGGGCTAGGCAACTGCTCAGAATACCTGAAATTCCTGACATGATCCAACTGATAACTAGAGAAGCCTGCACCAATTCACCAGCTTCTCCAGACATTTTACACTCCAATTCCTTTCTTTCCAGCCAGAGACTAAAGGCCTAAAAGATAATCCAAATAACTAAAGCATGTTAAGCTGGGGAAGGCTGCGATAAAGAACACCAAACCAGCTTACTCTGTGCATAACCTGTATGAATTATGAATATGGTATGGAAGAGCTTGGAAGAATTTAACGAGAGAGCTTTGCCCAAGTCTGAGTCCCAAGATACTTTTCCAATTGAGCAATAGCCAGAAGTATAATATCTGTTGCTATCTCTAACTGAGCCTACAGATCTGATCTTTCTTATTAACCGTTCTAATAAGGAATAATGGAAGAAATTATTAGTCAAAGTATCTAGAACAGAGGTGTTAAACTCAAGGCCCGGGGGCCGGATCTGGCCTGCGGGGTGCTTAGATCTGGCCCGTGGAGCCGCCCTGGAAACAGTGAAGGAGTGGCCCGCAGTGCCTCTGCCAGTGAAAACGAAACTCCGTTTTTGCTGGCAGAGGGTTGCAGGAGGCTGTCGCAGCTGAAAATGGAGCTCGTGAGGGACATGTGCAGCTTTCCTGAGCTCCATTTTTGCTGGCAGAGGGTTACAGGAGGCCATTGCAGCCGAAAACGGAACTTGGGAGCCCATTTTCACTGCCAGAGCACTCGGGCCATTACAGGTGCCCCTGACATGAGTGATATCAAGCTAGCTATGCCACCCTGGCCATGTCCATTCCGCTGCCCCTGCCCCCCTGAGGTCAAACACAACTCTGATGTGGCCCTCAATTCAATTGAGTTTAACACCCCTGTTCTAGAAGGTACCAATTTCTTTCCTTAGTAAGTTGCACCTTGGGAATGAGCAAGACAGAATCTCTTCCCGATTTGTGTGCTTAGTCAAGGTGAGGACTAGGCCGCCTTCTATTTCTTTAAAAGGAAGAAAAGTGGGTGAGGGACACCTGTGACTCTACATCAGAGGGGTCAAACTTGTGTCGTCACGGCAGCGTTATGCCTTTTGTATCGTGACTTTTTTCCCCTTCGCTAAACCGGGCATGGCCATGGCCAGCACATGATGCATCCGGTTTGTGGGCCGTGAGTTTGACAGCCCTCTTCTACACCATTGAGATGTCCTTCTCCAGAGGCAGTCAAAGCCATACCAAGATCTTACAAAGCAGTTTGTTTTGCATTTGTGGAGCCTCCTGCTTACCTGTTAGAGAAACCAACTGGAGCCACGTTCTGGGGACCAGAACGACGAGGAGAAACAGTCTGAAAGAGATATTACGGTACAGGTCACATTTTATACAGGCAACTCAATCACAGGGGGCACCCTCCTCACTCTTCCCAGGCTGATTGGTATGCTTGATAAGATGCTGGCTAGCTGCAGCATAACCTGAGATTCCAGGATCCAGCGCAGCTGAAATCCAAAACCCATTTCAGGGTCTTCCCCCGCAGGAAGAGCAGCTGCTCAGTAGCTTTCATTCAGTTCCATTCTCAAAGAAAATCCATTGCCAGAATAAGTTAACACCCAGACTCAATCTTTCCATTAAGCCAAAACCCATAAGGCACAGTAGAGATGATGGGTTTATGCACCACTTTGACAAATATCAAATAAATCACATCTTGGTTTTTGTTGGCAAACCCAGAGAGACCATAATACATCCAGTCTGAGTTCATATCTTAGAATACCACCCGAGTTTAGTCATATGGTGCCATTGGCTGGGTTCACAAAGTGCTTGGTTTACAACCCACAATGGATTGATTGACCCATCATATCCAGCCAAATCAAATAAAATCACAGGATGCAATAAGTTACCCCCATGGTTACAAATTTTGGGTTAGAGATGGACTCAGGTAGAACTATACTTTATAACTATAGTTAATTATTTAACTATACACACTAAGCTATCTGCTATGGTTTGCAACTAATAGATGATTAAGCCAAAATAAAAAAAAAACAAACCACATTACAATTTAGAATAAGAAGCTACGTGGTTTTTAGAATATAGTGATAAAATCTAGGGAAAGGTAGCCCTCTATTGTGTCAAATATTTGGGTTCACATATCGCATTAAGCTATTATATTGATAAGTTTTGTAAGCTGTGTGAACTCAACCAGTTGTTGCTTATCTAATAAACCACAGTTAAGTAAAATGCAGTTTAATATGACCCACAATCCCAAATAGAAAGCTTATTTTAAGTAAGATAAAATTTTTCCAACTTTTTCCACCATCCCCCTAAGCTCACCTTATTGCAAGATATGAAACCATTCTGCTGGAACATGAGAAGGACAAAACTACCAAGCTAAAAGTTCTCTTCCGTAGGATCACTCAGACTTTCCCCATCAGTACAAAAGCAATTTCAGAAGAGAACATTAGGGAGGAGAGCTTGCAGCTGCCTTTTAACCAGCTCTGCCCCATGATATCCCAGGTGTCTGCAGTTATCTCCCGCCAGTTTACCTCTTTCGCTTACTCCTTAATTGGATTCATCAGAGGAAGATGTTGCTCTTATGGGGAGCTGTTGGGTTGCAAACCTCTGGATTAACGCTGGATGGCAAGGAATCGAAACAATCCTCTTCCTCATTGCTGCCCTCTGCTGGATTTTCGGAATTCTGCAGTCTGGATCAACATCTCAGGTCCGAAGGGACCTCGAGCTGCAATCCTAAATGCACCTTCCTGGATGTAAACTTCATCATAGAATTTACTATCAGGTAAACGTAGGGAGACTCCAGCGGGCCACAGGAGATATTCTTTCATTTAAGATACTACTGTAGTAGTCTTATTGCTGCATAGGACTGACAATGCAAAGGAAAGTGACTGCTTTAAATTAAAGCACTTTGCTGTCCCTCCAAAAGATGGCAGGCACGGGCTGGCTTGACTTGACTTTCTTCAGTCTTGACCTGAGCCGCGGAAATGAATTGAATATGTCCTTCCCATATGGTCTAGCGGTTAGGATTCCTGGTTTTCACCCAGGCGGCCCGGGTTCGACTCCCGGTATGGGAAAGATTACTTTTGCAACAACGTTTTTTGGTCTTTTTGCTAAGTTGGAGGATATTAATTTTAAATTAGCTCACGAGAAATTTTTTTGTTAGGTTCTCTGCTTTTGTAAATCCTGCCCTAGGTATTTGAAAAATGCTTGCCATAGTGCTATTTATCCATAAATTCCATTTTCTTGTGTGCTCTATTTATATTTTTACATACCATCCCTTCAATTCAAGGGTCTTTTACAATATTTAAGAAAGGCAATACTGCATAAGAAAATATTGTTTAATGCAACGTTCATAAAATACAACCAACCTAGAGTAAGATTACTTGACATTCTGAAGATTACAGTGCAAATTAGAAAGTAAAATGAGCATGTTATATGCCTTATATAAAGCCCATTTTGAATGAAGAAGCTGATGGCCTACTGACATTGTTAAACTATGACTCCCAACATCCCTTGCTGGTGTCCATTCTAGGGAAAGCTCTCTAGGGAAATATACTGTAGCCCACTCCAGTTCCAGGTGTTTTTAGTCATCTCCAGATGTTTAAATGTTTACTTTTCATTTCCAGTTGTAAAAAATGATTATGGTTGGGTGCACAGCCAGATGAGTTTGCATTGTTATCCACCTACTGGGTCCTGCTCAAGAACCTGGGAGAGACAGATGTTGCTTGACGGAAGGAACTGTCACAGGATGTAAGCTGTTCCCACATAAAGCTGCCCTTTGCAGTTGACTGATGGTGATTTTTGTCATCGTTGTCATCATTATGCTTGTCAGACTGGATTTGGCATTTTTGTCTGTCAGCTCCCTCTGGAACCGCCTGTGCTTCGCCGGACAAACACCACACGCACATGCTCAAAAGGTGAGGCTATCCGGTTTAATCGTAGCTTACACGGCGGTCATACAGTAAGCGCTGAAGTTCTTCAATGAGGATTAAAGTCGGAGACGGCCGGTTCCGCCATTTATCCGGCTTTATAGAACGCTATTCAAACATCCCGCCCTTGCTCTATTATAGATTTAAAGTAACCGCGCTATCTATCCCATTCTGGTTCGTTGTGGTTCGCCATCTGCTTCTGGATTTCCGCTGTTCTCTTGTATCATCGGTATCTGCTTTATACTAACGTCGTTATATCTATTGATCCCCCCGTTTCTCTATACCGTCCACCACCTGATATCACCGTGCCAGGCTAAGCGCTACAACACCCCCCTTCACCGTGTCTTTGTTCTTCTGGCCCATCGTGCTTTATACAGTTGCTCATGTTCAGGTGGGTCATATTCCCCAGGATCTTGGGTCGAGGAGTTTTCTGACACTCGACAATTAACTCTTTCCCAAAGTCCTGGGACAGGCAGATGTTGCTGAATAGTATTAAAGGTATCGTTGCAGGATACCTTTTACCTGTGCCAAGTAATGCTGCCTTTTGCAATTGACTGGTAGTGATTTGGTCAATGCCAATGGTGATGCACCAGATGTTATTTTTATACAATATATTTATAATACATTTTGTATTATATATTTATATTTATTTATATATGACGTACACATCATTATATATGCCGTTGAGTCAGTGGTGAAATTCAATTTTTTCTACTACCGGTTCTGTGGGCCTGGCTTGGTGGATGTGGCTTAGTGGGCAAGGCAGGGGAAGGATACTGCAAAATCTCCATTCCCTCCCTACTCCTGGGGGAAGCATATTGCAAAATCTCCATTCCCACCCCACTCTGGGGGAAGCATATTGCAAAATCTTCATTCCCACCCCACTCTGGGGCCAGCCAGAGGTAGTATTTGCCAGTTCTCCGAACTACTCAAAATTTCCGCTACCAGTTCTCTGAACTGCTCAAAATTTCAGCTTCTGGAGAACGCTACCGGTTCTCCAGAAGCTGTCAGAACCTGCTGGATTTCACCCCTGCTTTGAGTCAGTCCTGAGTCCTGACAACCTGAACTAATCGCCTACTTTTTATGGCTGAGAAAGAGAGACGGGCCAAAAGTCACCCATTCAGAGTTTCCCGAGTTTTAGTCTGATGCCTGACCACTACACCAACTGGCTCTCAAAGATTATGGTAAAAGTTTATGGGAAGAGTAGTCCAAAACAGGTAAATCACATCTTGTGGGAAAACTGTTTTATGGGAATATACTTTGCATATGATCAGGACAGACTTCCTTGATACTTTTATTTACATATTAATTTTTACACATTAAGGAGCCAAATCCTAATCAGATTGTGATGTGTTTGTACATGTTTAATTTTCTGAATTTGCCTGAACATTTCAGAAAACAGAAGAACTGTATATAGATTATAACGGAATGGCAGCTAAAGAGAAAAAAGTCAATGGCATCTGTCATGTGAATCTTAATTTCATTTGCTTTTTAGTTTGCGACCTTTTACTTAGGAGCTTTGGACAATCATGGCATTCTACATACCTATCATTTTTCATTTTTTAAAATCTGCTGTGGACAGAGATGTTACTTTCTGCAGATTTTTCTTTGGCCTTCCAGGAGAAAGATTTTTCCCCCCACTCTAGAATGCCATTTAGTTTAAAGATATTCCCTTGGCATGATTTGTTTAATGACTGCTTGCTATTTCTCCCTCTTTAAAAAAAATAAAAGCTCCTGGCAACATCTTGTGCCTTTTGTAAGCAGAGGCCTCCCAAAATAAAAAGATGCCCCTCTTGAATATCCTGGTTTTAAAGGCACAGGCACCTCTTTCTCAGGAGAAGGAAAGAAACAGCAGGCAAAGAGAACTAGTTAACCTATTGGGAGATGCAAGAACAAGAGCGTGAAGGATAAAAGATAAAACCAAAAGAACAACTGGTTGCAGAGGATATGGTTTTTGTATAGACAGTTAAAAAGAAAGATTTAAAGCAGATAATAGGGCATTTGGAACTGAGCACAGCAGAAGACAAAATTTGAAGCTGATTACGGATTTGATTAAAATGTACAATATTTTCTACATGCAATTTGAAACAAAGAACAATTGAAAGCTGGCATGATAAAATGGGCTAAGAACTTTTGTGATAACAAAATATTGAGATGGTGGGAAAACATGTGGTTAAAAGGATGGAAATTCATCCTATGTTATAATTTAAGAGAGAATGTTTATAAAATAATGTACTGTTGGTATATAGCTCCAGAAAAATTATCAGGAATGTATAAAAGATACTTCAAATTTATATTGTAAATGTGAACAACATGGTCATTTTATCAAATCTGGTAGACTTGTAAAAGAAGGATAATGTTGGGTTCAACACAATACAAAGAATTTTAAAAATTAATATTCAGCTGAAATGAGAAGGTTTTTTTGGCTGGGGCTAATAGACAATTAGAAAAGTGCCATGGGAGACTATTTTTTTATATGATCATTGTTGCCAGATGTGTAATATGTGCAAAAATAGAAAGGCTCTGAAATATCCACAACAGAGGGATGAAGATGTTGGAACTAGCAGAGATGGCAAAATTGTTTGCTTAAATTAACAATTACAATTGTTAATGAACAGAAACCCCTTATGAATGTTTTCCTGGAAAAAAAGGAAAAAAACTGATTTATGGATTTGATGATTAGAAAGGATAGATTATGGAAAGTAGAAAATTATGTTGTAACCTTAGAGAGAGGATAAAAAACAGTCCTCAATTTACAATCATTTAACAATGATTCAAAGTTATGATGGCCTTGGAAAAAATGACCTACAACTTGTACAGGTAATCCACGAGATACAACCACGATTGAGTCCAAAATTTAAGTTGCTAAGTGAAACATTTGTTAAGTGACTTTTGCCCCATTTTACCACTTTCCTTGCCACATTGGCTTTGCTTGTCAGAAGGTCAGAAAAGGTGATCCCATGACCCCAGGATACAGCAACTGTCATAAATATGAAACAGTTGCTAAGCATTTGAATTTTGATCATGTGACTGTATGGGGATGCTGCAACGGTCATGTGAAAAACAGTCATGTCACTTTTTTCAGTGCCGTTGAACAGTCAGTAAATGAATTGTTGTAAATCAAGGACTGTATTCACAACCCCAGCTCACACGATCACAATTAGGGCTCTTGGCAACCAGCTTGCTTTTACGATCAGTTGCAATATTCCTTAAGGGGTCAGGTGATAGCAATTTCTGACCTTGTTCCTTGATTTCCAACCAAAAAAACAAAACAAAACGGGGAAACTGGATTAGCCTAAGAACTAGCCATTCGAATTGTAAAATAGGGTCTGACTGGATTTATGATTGCAACAATTTACAACAAATTCCAATCCTAATTGTGGTTGTAAATTGAGGATTACTACCTATATAAATGTGCTTGTAGCTGGTTTTAAGAAGTTTGAAGGCCATTTATTACTTCGTGAAAAAGAAATAGAAAGGAACAGAAAAACATTCTTATTACTTTTATCCTTTTTTCTCTTCAATTCATAATTTGCATTGTTTTCATTCTGTTGAATACTTTCTTAATAAAAACTATTTTTAAAAAGGAAGGAGGAGTGGTGTTGCTTATGGAAATTGTGTGACTAAATGATAATTTTCAAGAAGCTAAGTACAGAAACCTTAACATAATCCTGTCAGGCAAAAGAGGTCTAAAATAACCCCAGAGGGCTGTTAAATTGCTCAGAGCTAATCTAATTACGCCTCTTCCTGTTAGTTGTCTGAAAGCTATAATTTACATCAACCAAGGACTTGATCTTACCTGAAAAGGAATCCTGGGTGAATCAGAACTTCATACAATGTTTTTTTTTTTTTTTAATGAAAAAACGTCTATTGGCTTAAATGGCTGCACTGAACATAAAATAGGCTCAAGGATTAAATCAAAACCCTGGTGTGTCAAATCCTTTGATTGTACTCATGTTTTTCTCATGAGTAATCTGATTCTTCGTCTGGAACATAGCATACAATGCCATTTTTACGACTGCAGCTCTCTGATGGCTTTATTGATAATGTAGATGTCTGATTCCATATCTTTTTGAATCATCTGACTATTTTGCTAGGGTTTTATAACCTAGTTTGTAAACTTTTTTAATTAAACAATTATTTTTAAAAAGGAAGTTTGTAAAACTAGCCAGATTTTTTATGGTTTAATTTAAACCACAATTAGCTGAGTTTGCATATGATGAACCGTGATTTATAAACTACAATATGTCCCCCCCACCCCCAAACAAGACAAAACACAGTATGGCATTGCAAGCTATATGGCAGTCACATGCTTCATTTGGCCAAGGTCAACTACTGTATCCAAGAAACGCAGCTAATGTTTTCTGTGAGGAATATTTCCTCAGGAAGGATTCCTTTTGATATAACTGCCCGACTACCTTGTTCCTTAATTCTAAGCATGGGATATGAAGCAGAAAGGTTCTAGGTCCACAAAAGTGGAAAAAATAAAATCCTGTGCCTTTAAGAGCGGCTTTACCTGCAGATTTATATTGCTGTGAAAAGCAGAGAGTGATTGTAAAAGTGTTAGAACAAGCTTTGTTTTCTTAATCCTGGGTCATCTGGTAATTTTATATTCTGGTCAGCCATTGACTTCCCAATCCCCAAGGCCTCCAAAGACAATGTATCTCTCTCTAGGCTGGTGAGATCCTGGGAAGAGTGTGCACGTCACCCACACCTGTTGTCTAACCCTTTTTTCTTCCAGCTGTGGTACCTGCTAGGCAACAAGATAGGCAAACCCTGGCACGTGTCCTCTTGACTAAAATTGGCTTTGTTTGATAGGGACAGCCCAGCCTGCTGTGTTGCAAGGCAATACATTTTGCTGTTGCTTAGGGCAGAGAGAGAAGCGAGACATGGTTTAGAAAACACATGTAGCACCATAAACTAACTGCATTTGCTGTGCCTGCACCAAAACGGGCTTTGTTTGTACAACATAGTGCAGGGGTATCAAACTCGAGGCCCGCAGGCCGCATCCAGCCTGCAGGATGCTTAGATCGGGCTCGTGGGGCCACCCTGGAAACAACGAAGGACTGGCCTGTGGTGCCTCTGCCAGTGAAAATGGAGCTTGGGAAGGCTGCATGTGGCCCTCCCAAACACCATTTTTGCTGGCAGAGGGTTGCAGGAGGCCATCACAGTCAAAAACAGAGCTCGGGAGCTCATTTTCACTGGCAGAGACCAGACCACCAAAGGGACCCTGACATGAGTGACGTTGAACTGGCCATGCCCCCCCTGGCCCCCGAGGTCAAACATAACCCTGATGCAGCCCTTAATAAAATTTGAGTTTGACTTAGTGAATAACAAGATAACCAATCACATTTTACCTTAATATAAATATACATATTATTCCAGCTCTTGGTTAATTTCTAATTCAGCATGTCACATATGATCCAAGAAAATTAGATCAATTGAGCATGGCTAAGCACGTAACACAAACACAGCTGATGTATTCAAAATCGGGCAACTACATTTCGGCCTTGTTATACAGGTGGTTTTTGACTTACAACAGTTTGTTTAGTGATCATTCAAAGGTACAGTGGCACTGAAAAAAGTGACATGACCCTTTTTTTTTCCACTTAATGACTGTTGCAGCATCCCCATGGTTATGCGATCAAAATTCAGACGCTTGGCAATTGACTCATATTTATGAGTGTTAGTGTCCCAGATCATGTGACCACTTTTTGCAATCTTCTGACAAAGTCAGTGGGGAAGCCAGGTTCATTTAACAAACGTGTTACTAACTTAGCAACTGTTGCAAGAAAGGTCATAAAATAGGGCAAAACTCACTAACATGCCATTTAGTGACAAATTTTGGGTTACATTGTAGTCGTAAGTTGAGGACTACCTGGATAACATAGCCAATATACAAAATTGTTATGTCAGCTAACGCAGGTTTCAGCCTTCGTTTATGTGGTTTTGAAAAAGGAGAAGAGAAAAAGCAGTCTACCAGATCTAGAGCTGATATGTTTGCTGCTATCATTGTCTGATGCAAGTTGGGTTTACCCAACACCCTTAAACTAATGCTTCCCAAATCGGTTAATTACCCAATTGGATAAAAGTGGTTTTTCTTTAGGTAATGACACATGAACCCATTATCCAATCACAACAGGAACATTTAAATTGACTTGTTTTACCTACATTCAGCAAAATGGATTTTCTGATAGGTGGTTTTGGGTAATGAAGGAAAAATTTGGGAAGTGCTGCTCTAAACTATAAACAGATGTAATACGACTCATTCAACAAACCATGGTTATAGATAAGCAATCTGATGTTCTCCAGATATTTTGGAATTTAGGACCCATAAACCCTAACAATGGTCCCTTATGAAAATGAAAACTCAGTGACTTTATTTTGTCCTTTGCTCTAAATGCTATGTAATTTTGGTAGCTAATGACTGAAAGAAATGAGCAGATATGTGATGGTTCCTGGTAACGATATGAAATTTAGATTGCAAACATCTGAACAGCCACTGGATGACAGAAAAATGGTCAGAATGTACTAACTTCTTACTGTTATCTGGATTTCTGCAGCCTCAATCTGATAGCTCTAGTTTCATGGCTTTTGAAAATTTGTTACTAAACCATATCTCTTGATCCTTATTTATGAAACAAAATCAGCTTTTCCACTATGCCCTTGGCACCAAACTCCCAAATGAAAATTCACAACAATATGAACATGCATGTGAGCAAGCATGGAATCGAGATGCCATCCAAGCTCTTTTTATACACCACCATCATTGAAATATTTACAGCTGACAATCTTGGCAGAAGATTGATCACAGCAAGCTTGCTACTAGGAGGCAGAAAAATGGCTTTCTCCATCTGTTCCCTTTTTACCCCTCCTCTGATTTATTTAGTCCTTAGGCAGGTAGGATTCCAATATGAATTAGGATCCTTTCGCTCCTGCTTTATGGGAAAGCTGGCATTGGTCAGGTCAAAATGGCAGCAATAAAACATCTGCATCAATTGACGGATTTAGTTTTTAATTTATTAAAAGAATAATAAAGAGCGGAGAAGAAAGTCATATCGATTCATATGTTATTTATTTCGACCTTTCTAACTTACCTAAAATGAGAATTTAATTTAAAAATGTTTATAGTGATAACAAATATAATAAAACAGCCATAAACACTAAAGCCCTAGAGAAAACAGAACTTTAAAAAATCCAGGCCTTCATCAAGAACTGCATACCAATGGCTAGGAATGCTGAAAGTTATAATTTAGCCCATCTGGAACATAGTAAGCTGAAAGAGGCTGACATATAGAACAATAGCCAAGGTTTGAACAAGAATTCCTCTGGGTCCACCATGCAAAAAGGACTTGGCCAGCATAACAATATGTTACAAATCCTTGTCCAAGCAATTTAAATTATTTCCAGCAAAATTAACAGGCCTAAAGCCAGTTTGAAAAGGATCACAATCAACGTATTTTAAATATATATATCTGGAGCTGAGGCTGGCCTGTATGCTTGGTGACTTTGTTTAAAAAGTGAATGATTGAAAATCTACACAGCCCTGCATTTTTCCCTATTTTACATCCTGCTTTTCCAGCCCCCCCCCCCCCCCCAAAAAAAAAAATAAAATAAAATTCTGTAGAGTAAGGAGTTTGTCACAGTCTGCAATAGTAGTATCACAATTGTTTTGTCTTCTTTGAGTACAAGGATATAATAGCATCACCAAACATGCCGGTCAAATGTTTTTCATGTTATTAGTAAAGTGATGTTTGAAGGTCTTTGTAGGGTAGTTCTAAAGCTCCATGACCATGACATTACTAATAAAAACAGAAATAACCAGACAACCCATACAACTTTCATGCTTTCAGACAGATTTCCTTACTAGATTCCTCACTGCCTCCAACTATGACAGAATTTCTAATATGCTGTATTCACTGGAAAAGTTGGAATATGTTGAGATATATAGGCCTTGAAAATAGCCCACGTTGAACTATACATCACTGTCATCAGCACAGGAATGTTTCATGACATTTTAATTTTTATGTCATAAAACGTTTTATAACATTTGCCAAAGGGGTTATGGTTCCCAGATTTTGGACACATTCTATAAATTAGCCCATTTGAGATACCTTGGTTCAAAAATTGTTGCCCTGTAATGCATAATTTCATCTACTTAAAGGGTATGGGAACCAGAGTTTTATTGGTATATTTTAGTAAAAAGTAGTATATAGATTGAGGAAACAAATGTACAAGGATAGGATGGGGAGTATTTGGTTAAGCCCACTTGGGAAAATGATCTTTGACCTGAACTGATCATAAACTAAAAGTGAGTCAGCAGTGTGATATGACTGCCAAAAAGGCAAATGGCTAAATCAAAGGAAATATATCTTTTCCTTCAATGAGAAGGAATAATTTTATCCCACTGCTCATACCCATCTCTAATACTGTGTCCAATTCTGGGTACTGTATTTCAAGAAAAGTTAAGATGCAAAAAAAGGAAATGGGGCTGGATCAGGAGATTATAAACTAAATCTCCTATGGACAGATTAAAGGTAACTTTAGTTCACTTTAGAGCAGTATTTCATAAAGTGTGGTCCTAAGACCCCCTGGGGGTCCCCAAAGCTCTCTGGGGTCCATGAAATCAAAATTGTTTTTCAGCCTGTGTTGAGAAATACAGTATTAAAATCAAACAACTGTGAGAAGCAGTAGCGAATGTGTCAATTTTAATATAATATATATTGATAAGTATAAACTATATAAGCACAAACTTATATTTTGGGGTCTTCCATAGTTTTTAAAAGTGGAAAGATATCCTGAATTAAAAATAAACCACTGGTCTAGAAAAGATGGCAGAGGTGGATAATAGCATTCTGCAAGTTATTTGAAGCAGTGCAGTAATCCTCGACTTCCAACAGTTCATTTAGTGATAATTTGAAGTTATGGCACCAAAAAAAGTGACTTATGACAGTTTTTCAGTGATTTTTGCAGCATCCCCATAATCATGTGATCAAAATTCAGACGCTTGGCAATTGGTTCATACTTATGACCAGGGGTGAAATCCAGCAGGTTCTGGAGAACCGGTAGCATGCATTTTGAGTAATTCGGAGAACTGGCAAATGCCACCTCTGGCTGGCCCCAGAGTGGAGTGGGAATGGAGACTTTGCAATATCCTTCCCCCAGGAGTGGGGAGGGAATGAGGATTTTGCAGTATCCTTCCCTTGGAGGGGGTCAGAATGGAGATTTTGCAGTATCCTTCCCCTACCAAGCCACACGACACCCACTAAGCCACACCCACAGAACCGGTAGTAAACAAATTTGGATTTCACCACTGCTTATGACTCTTGCTGTGTCTGTGTCCCAAGGTTTACAAACTTCTGACAAGCAAAGTCAATCGGGAAGCTAGATTCACTTAACAACCAGGTTACTAACTTATCAACTTCAGCAATTCACTTAACAACTGTAGCAAGAAAGGTTGTAAAATGGGGCAAAACTAAAATGCCTCACTTAATGACAGACATTTTGGGCTCACTTGTGGTCGTAAATTGAGGACAAACTGTACTTGGAAAATGTGTCTACCTGTTCTCTAACATAGGGTTCAGAACACAGAATAGTGACAAAAAGGCAGATCTCTGCTGAATATAAGCTTATTAAAGATAAAAGCATTCTGACAATGGTATGGGTAGGTTAGCTCCCCTTTGCTGAGCAAAAAGGCGATTATTTGTAAACTATAATTTTAATTGGATTTCTGCATTAAGTATTGTAAGAGATTAGACAAACAAATCCTTCCATTATCTCTGTGGATTCCAGTTTGCTCTTTTTAATCCAAGCTTTTTCACTGTGGGACCCTTGGCTGGAGGGCAAGTTGTTCTGGGAAATAACAGCCTTTAGAATGGTGACAATGACCTACGGTAACTGGTTACTGTGTCTTTAGTCTTGTTACTATGACAGCAGCCTTTTTCGGCCTAATAAAACTTCTGAAAAACTCCACAGAGCAACACCATGGCTCTCATTAAGGTCCCTTCTTCACATATTATCAAGGTTATGGGAAGTGTGGCAGACCAAGGGAATACGATTCGTCTGTAATCCTTCCTAGCTCAAACTTAACTAGCCAGGACAAGGCCCAGAAGCAAGACTTAATGCCATACAACTACAGCACATTAGCTATTCACCTGAGGCTGCAAGAAAAGAAAATACGTTTCCTCGCTCCCTTCTTAGATCCTGCTCTAACCCCAGTAATTAAAAAAAAAGTGGAGATTAATTACGGCAAACTACTAGAAAGCAGGCAATGCAAAACATAACGGTGACACATTTAAAACCTCTTATTTGCTTAACGTTCAGACGGTTTGCAACAGGAAAAAAAGAAAAATCATTCGAGGACACCAATTTGGTGGTGCAAAGCAGTATTAAAATCGGCCACGATTAGTGGAAGGAAGCACGGAAGGAAGGAAGGAAGGAAGGAAGGAAGGAAGGAAGGAAAAGAAGTAATAAAAGTCTATTGCTTTCCTTTTAGGATTAGGGTAGGAAAGAAGCATCCAGTTTGCGAATTCCGCGGGAGAAACCGCCGTAGATCTCAAGCGAGTTAAGTCACGGCTTATTATTCTCGTCTTTCCTTCATTGTTCTCAGATTTCAAGGAAGAGCTTGGAATGTTCAAACAATGCCCCGAAATTTTAGACGGACGTTCCAAATTCTGCTCCGCCGATCGCTGCGCTCTACGCTTTACGGGTGGCGGCTAAACTCGGCTCAATTTAATCGCTTGAGATCCACCAATGTAAACCTCTCCGCCCCCCAATCACCAATAAATACTTATGGGTTAACCTGAGCCTAATTTGCTTCATTTAACTCATCACTACCGTCTTATACGTAACTAAGGACCTAGATTGTGGGGGCAATAAGCCAACTTTGTATAGAACAACACCGCTTAGGGGGAGCCGAAAGCCCTAATAAGCAGGTATATACAAAAAAAGTATGCAGGCTATTGCTATAATGTATTGTAAGCCGCCCTGAGTCTACGTAGAAGGGCGGCATATAAATTGGACTAATAAATAATATGACGTCGCTTGGTTGTCGCGCAACCCATTCTTCTGCGGCTAATAAAGTAGTTTCGCTTAAGCCTGGAATAGTAGTTTTGGGTTTAAGATACAGGTAACCCAGATGCGTCTCGAACCGATTTGCAGGATCCCGACTTAAAAAGAGGATTTAAATACCAAGAGATTTGCGGTTATGCTCAAGCTCCTTGAAAGTGAATATGAATTGCCACTATCGGTTTTCCGAAACTAAAAGCATCCCCCCACTCCTATCCAGCGAACAGTGGTGGAGCAACGTCTGCTAATGATTAAGAGGAACGGTTACGGGGGGGGGGGGAGGAAAGATAGTGTGGAATGTACCATTGTGATGCAGATGGAGGATAAGCCCGTCCTTTAATGTCTACCGAATACCTGAAAGTTGTCAAGTACAGCGACTGAGATTTATTGCAAACGGATTGCAGAGAGTTAAAAAGTTTCATCAAAATACAGAAGAAAATATCGACGTTTTTATTAAGGGGAGATTCCCCCCCCCCTCGCATCTCGGGAAAGTAAGAAGGCTGGGATTCTACCACATGAAATGAAAGAGGGGGATACTTTATTGTTCTCGCACAGATTCGTAAAACTCCGTATTTCTGGAAATGACTGAAGGGTTGGCTCCGTTTCTTCCTTTCCCTCCTTTAAGTGTGGGGTGACATTAATTGTGCAAGGCCTCCCGCTTTTCTAGTGGTTTTTCCCATGTTGACAGGGAATGATGGTACGCTCCAAAGGGGAGGGGAGAGTTAAGCCCAGCCAGGGGGTTGGCGTTGGTCAGTCGTAGGGTGGGAGGCGGCTGGGCTGGGGGTGGTTCTTCGGAGCTGGGAGGGAGGAGTCGAGGAGACCCGGGCTTTGGGGGGGTGACCATGGGTGGTTGAGGGGTGCCGAGTTCAGAGGCGGCCCATGCTGGCGGCCATGGCCGAGGATTACTGGGACTCGCAATAGCAATAACCGCCGCCAAGGTAAGAGACAGTTCTTTACCGAGGAGAGATTTTTGTGTGGGGGGGGGGAGGAAGGGGGTCGTGAATCCAGCAGGACCTTTGATCCCTTGTTCCGAATCCCCTCCCCCCGAAGGAATCATTCTCCCAGCTTTTAGGTTGGATCTCCCGTTTCCATACGACAAATTTGATCGTGCAAGCAGTCTAGCTGACCTTTCTTTAATTCTTTACTGGCCTAAACACTCCCAATCTCCTAAATACTGTGCTTTATTAATTACTGAATCCCCGTTAAAAATATTGGCTGCCTTTCTCTTTCATTAGGGAAAAGTAGGGTCAATGACTCTGTGTTGATCTGTTTTTCAGCTGTTTCTATTCCATATTTATCTCCAGTCTATTTCTAAACTCTTCCTCAATAGAGCTGCATGAATCAGATCCTGCTCCTTTGGCCCAAAGGCAAGCTGTTTTAGCTCAGGATATTAGAGGTCCAGACTTTCTTCTTAATCTTCCTTCCCTGGTTTCATGTTCTTTCTACAAAGTCCCTGGGATCCACCCCTTCAGTTAAGGTTTGAAACCTGGTGTATCCTTAGGGCTGAAATTAGGAAAAGTAGGGTTGGATTTACATGGATCTTGAGTCTTCATCACTTTATGTCCCATCTGTATTATTGACTCCCCCCCACCCCCAAATCTACTTCTCCCAATTAACTGCCAGGCCCTAAAGTTTCCCCATTCCTATCAGAGCTCCCTTTTTGTTCAAGTTTTTCATTGTCTTTGGCTTTTTTGAGATTCAGTCCAGATATTTAATAGTCATCCTGTGACTGGATGATTCAGGGTTAGATGTCCTTTTCTAAGAGGTGTTTGAACTTGCTCAGTGAATCTTTCACTCCTTCTGTTTTTTAAGGGACATCCTCTTGTTCTTTGCTTTATGCTCAGATTGACTTCTCAAATTGTCTTTTTTTCTCTCTCTAATCACATATAAACTACTCTCTCTTGGAGGTGAGACATCTTTGCCCTTCTGATCTTAAAAGTAGTTATTCTTTCTAAATGGTTAAGTTGCATTTCATTAGTCGCATCATATAGATTTCTTTTCACAATATTGGAGAGGTGGTTAGAACTGGATGTATGTCTTTCCTAGAGAATTACGGAATCCTTCCCCTCCTCCCTCCTCCCCTTTTTACACTTTATATACATGGAAAAGGATTGTGTGCTCTTCCTTTCCTTCTCCCCTGGAAACCATGTGCAGAAATGTGTGTGGAAAGAATGTAATGGGGATCAGCATGCTTTCTGGCTAG
Source organism: Pantherophis guttatus (assembly GCF_059756535.1). Lineage (NCBI taxonomy): Eukaryota > Metazoa > Chordata > Lepidosauria > Squamata > Colubridae > Pantherophis > Pantherophis guttatus. The sequence goes on along the minus strand of NC_142064.1, from coordinate 122,283,973 downwards.
GAAAAAGAGAGAAGAAATTGAATTCCAAAGGAGGACAAACAGATGTGAGCTGATCTCTGTTCTGGAATTCCAGCTGTTCTTGGTCAGGCTGGAAGGGAGTTCATTTTCTCCCTTCCCACCTCCAGACCTGATGCTATCACCTGCTGCCTCACAAGTCTGATGATGTAATGGGGGGGGGGCTTCCATCTCCTCTCTTCATGCAGTGCTGCGTCTGCAACTAATAATGTGTGGGTAAGTAAATGGTTCTTATGACGATGCTGGAAGGTTGGCATGGATCAGGGTTGTCCTGAGAGGAATTGCTTTGGGACAGCTGCTGGCCAGATTACTCCTGGAGACATTTGGTGCAGAAGCCTGAAAAAAGGGAGTGGGCCTAGCTGGATCTTTCTAGGTTTGTTCTTTGTAAGTAACCTAGAATTTATTAGAAGGCCAGATTTCCTTCTTGTCAGCCTGTTTTACTATTTATTTTGTTGGACCTGACAACTTAGCTGCTGCCATGTCTTTCTTAGTTAGTTTGTTCTCAGTTGGCTCCTGAACCTTTGAGGAAAATGTTTTTGTCTGTCTGGCGTGCTCATTAGGGTGCTACACAATTTGTGGGTACTTAGTTCTGTGTTGAGATGGCTTTCCCCTTCCAACTTATTTCTTTCCCTGCCAACTGAACCATGGATGCTTGGTTTTTGGCACTCAGTGGACTTGGCATTTGGGCCAGGTCGTATGGATCTGCAGAGAAAACTGCATTGACATCTTAGCTGCTCAGTTAGTTTTCGGAAGACAAGGGACTTGGAAAGGCTTGGTTGCAATGAAACCTTTCTTCCCTTGTTTTTAACATTTTAGGACTCTAAGTGAATAACTTGCTTTTTGTTTAATGGCTTTTATTGGTCAGTGGATTTTAGTTACCCTGGAATGTGTCTTGTTATTGAATAAACTCTAAACAGTATCGGAATGGAACCATCATATATTTCTTGGAGTTGCAATACACCACTCCAGATATTTTCAATAGTGTGTCCTAACCAATACAGATAATGTTTGGGAATCGGGAGAGCTGTAATTCAAAATGGTACCAGATTGCCACTCTTTAACTACTTTAGTTACCCATGCAAGGCAGATCCTAGCACACTATGACAAAAGCATCTGCAGAAAGGATGTCCGCAAGGTAAAAGAGCTGTACTTGATGCAGGTAAATGAGCCAACTTGCAATATTTTGAATGCATGAAATAAAAAACACAAGAGAATGGAAAATATTATACTATTGCATCCAGGCTTTTGATTCCCTTATTATTCATTCACAGAATAAACTGTCTGGGGAGCGAGTCTTATTGAGTCCAGTAGGCCTTATTTCTGATTAAACCTGCATAGACTGTATTGATGGATCATCTTTCCCTGGGAGGTTGATTCTGGTCTCTCATTATTATCTCCACTGTTCAATCCAGTGCTTGTAGTTGTTCTCTCTTATCATTCTTCATTGGTTGTGATGGCATTTATGTTTTATCCTTCTAGTACCTATTGGACAACTACTCCTGCATTCAGATGAGGAACAGTTGAAATATCACTCATGCCCTCGTCACCTCCCGTCTGGACTATTGTAACGCTCTCTACATGGGGCTCCCCTTGAGGTGCACTTGGAGGCTCCAACTGGCGCAGAGTGCGGCCGCGCGGGTGGTGATGGGAGCGACGTGGCGCTCCCATGTAACACCTCTCCTGCGCGAGCTGCACTGGCTCCCGGTGGTCTTCCGAGTGCGCTTAAAGGTTTTGATTATCACCTTTAGAGCGCTCCATGGCTTAGGACCTGGTTATTTACGGGACCGCCTGCTACCACCAATAGCCTCCCACCGACCAGTACGCTCCCATAGAGAGGGGCTCCTCCGGGTGCCGTCGGCCAAACAATGTCGACTGGCGGCCCCCAGGGGGAGAGCCTTCTCTGTGGGGGCACCTACGATCTGGAACGAGCTCCCCCCGGAGATACGGAGGATCCCGGATCTGCGTACCTTCCGTCGCTCGCTTAAGACCTTTCTATTTCACCAAGCCGGCCTGACCTAAGTTTTTTTCCCCTTTTTAAATGGAAATTTTAAATTTGGTTTTAAATTATTGGGGTTTTTAATTTGTTCAGCCAAATTATTTAATTTCGTTTTAATCTATTTTAAATTTTGTATTTATATGTTTTATTCCATGGCTGTTCACCGCCCTGAGTCCTTCGGGAGTAGGGCGGTATACAAATTTAATAAATAAATAAATAAACAGTTGATGGGATACTGCCATTTTCCCACGGCTAACTAATGGGTGGATTTTAAACTTGGTTTAAGCCTGTGTTATATCTATATGTCATCCTCCATGCTAATAAAACTTAGACATTTTTTCTTCCCTCTAGGCTTAACTCCCATGTTCTTAATTGCTGAACAAAATCTTAAAGAGTCTATCACTGTTCCTTAATTGTCCTGCAAATATGACAGGCTGCAGTTTTTATACATCTGTATCGGGAATAAGTCTTCTTTGAATTATTAAGATTTACTTAAGGTTAAATGCATTTAGAAGTGCCCTTTGATCTATGTAATGGGATTTAAATATTGAAGCATACATTTTTTCCCTTTGGGGTACACCCAGATTCATTTACCTTGTTTTGTTTTTTATGGATTTGGTTACACTTTCAGAAGTATCACATTTAGGATTCCTGCCCTTTCAGTTTTTATTCATCCCCACCCTCCGTATCTCCCCGTTGAATATAAAAGATGATTTGGTTCTTCTTCCTCCTGTCTTGTGAAGGTAGACTTCAACAATGCTTGAGTAACAATGCAAAAACATGGAAGGGAAAGATGGGCCTCTGTAGGCACCTTAATTCCCTTTTGTACTTTGTTGGCCCTCATCTTGGATAGAATAATAAATTATGTTAAATAAGCAACTTTTTCTATCTTTTCCCAACTTCTATAATATGTATAGGGCTCAGTCTTTCTTGGCATAAAATTCTGCCAAAGATCAGAATTATGACCCTTTAAAAACAACAGGCCATGCTTTTCCTCTGATGATAAGAATTTTGCTATGTATACTGATTGCTTGTCTTTTTAAGCTCTTGACTGCTTGGGCCCCAAATGACAGCTCTGTTAGATTTTTTAAAAAAAATCCTGTCAAAGTAAAGAACTTCACACTGTACAAAGCACAAAATAGCTACAGCTCGGTAAAATCTTATAATTATCATTACAGGAGTAGCCATCTTCTTGCCATCATAGATTACATGTTGTGTTGATTTTAACCTTTGTACTCCACCCAGAGCCTCTGCTATGAGATGGGTGGTTCTATAAGTCATTTAAATAACAAAATAAAATAAACCTTCCTTATACGTCAAGTAGGGCCAGCATTACACCCTTCAGGCACTCTGGATTTCCTCATTAAGAGTGCAGTGCTGCCTTTCTGATTTAAACATGAAAGGTGTTGTGAGGTCCATGTAACACAAAAATGGCACCTGTTTACAGCTCCTTAAAGCAGCTGCAATTGCTCTTGGGGTTGCATGAACACCTTCTGTAGCTGTTTCAGAATCCTGGAGGAAGATGAATTTCAGACAACTGCTAGATTCATGCCCTAGATCCTCCAAAGAATAGCCCTAGAACCTAACCCTATATTAGAAACACTGCATAATCTCACTCAAGTCAAAGATTTTCTGAAGAGGAATTTTGGCTGCTATCCATTGCCCTTTGGGAGTTGGCATGAGGCAGTAATGCAGTAAGTGCATCCATGAGCACTTTGAGCAACTTTTTTCATGTGTTACCAGTACATTGGACAGTGCATGTTAGTTATATATGAGTTGGGAGTTGGTTCTGTGGACCGTCAGCGGCTTCAGTGGTTTTGATGTGGGGGGATGGTTTTCTGTGCACAACCTGTATCCCGCACATGCGCAAATGAAGCTTTGTGTGCCTGTCCGCCGCTTTGGTGGCCTGGTTTCCAGTGGGCCGCAGCCCAGTAGCAGTCTGCAGTCGGGGGATTGGGGACCCCTGCTGTATCTGTATGCTTAATGGAATAAAATAGAAGACTGTTTTTTGTTAGTGCCACAAAAAACAAAACCCTGGACACAATTTGAGAACTTGGTAGAACCTCCGAAGGCCTGTGATTATCACTTGACTATCTTGGGTCTGTCAGGTGGCCAGAACAGAGGTGGAAGGAGAGGACTTGGCTAGGCATTTATTTCAGCTTGCTTTTTGTCCCTTTCTTGCTCAGGCTGTGTGGGCAAAATGAAAACAATGCCCCATTATATTTACTGTTATTAAATATTGACTCAAAGAAGGTGGCTTTGCCAGTTTTTCCCAAACTACATATTCGTGAAATGTAGTTGACCTGTAAGGAAATAGTTCTTTGGTGGAGACACACCATGAAGACTGATGTTTGGCCTATCCTAAGTAGCCATATTTCAACATATTCAGCTATTACCTAGTAGAAATAGTTACGCCCAAACTGCTTATAGGATGTGTCTAATAGCTGGTTACTGAAGGTACAGAAAAGTTTGATAAAAGATTACAGTTGTCTTACATAAAGAGTGAGAGTGGTGTATGTTGTTGGGGTATTTAGAAAGGGTGTTCTAGTTTTTACCATATGAATAGGTTCTCATTTGGACATGCTTATAAAAAGCCTTTAAAAAAGAAGACATGAAGCAGTAGGTAATGCCTAGGCTTTTTTATGGCATTACTTAACTGTTTTGTTTAGACTAACAGATATAGTGTTGACTTGTTGACTGGATGCATCGTTGCACTAATCATGGTTTAATCATGTTTAAATAACAATGATCGAGTTCACACAGTGCATAAACCGAAGTTCAACAAACTACAATATAACTTAACGTTTCTGATAGGAGTGTGCTACAATACATTGGCATGTTCATCCTTTTTCTTCTTTTTAATGTCAATAATATTTAATAGTGGCAATTGCCTAATCTGTTGTTCAGATGATGGTCAAGAGCCCAAAATATCTATATACCGGTATTACTAGAATTCTTACGTTTGTAATGTTTTAACTGGATGAAGTGATGCATCATAAGGCAAAATGTTTTCAACCAAGCTACCTCAAATGGGCTAATTTACACATCCATAATCCAGAACCCGGCTCCTATGGGATTGAAATTTAACAAATTTTATCAAATGTTTTATGATATAAAAGTTATCATAAAGCATTTTATGATTTTATATTATACCATACAACATTTCCTCTGGTCAATTCCTGAGGTTTGACTGTACTCTATACATGGGCTACTTTCAAGGCAGATACATCTCTGAATACAATACCCTGAATTTTTAAGAACTTTTCCAGTACCATTAGAAGCTTTGCTATTGTTGAAGACACTGTGAATCTGGTAAAGAAATACCTCTGAAATGAGGGAGGGAAATGTTTCCTGTTTGGTTTACATGGGAGGGCTGACGGGTATCAAAAGCCACAGAGAGGTCAAGTAGGGCAAGAATGAATGCACAACTCTCACTAGAGGTCATCCAACAGTGTAACATATGGTACCTGGATCTGAATCCCAACCATACTATAAGAAATTCAAATAATTCATTTTTTCCAAAGTCTGTTGAAATTGTTGCACAACCACAAATTTCAACCACTTTCCCCCAAAAGGGGAGGTTAGGTGCTGGATGAAAATTGTCCAGAATATGGAGCCCAGTGATGTCTTCTTGAGGAGGTGACAAACCAAACTTCTCCTTAAGAGGTAATGGAACAATTCCCTCATTCAAAGAATGTAACTTCTACTAGAACCAACTCATGTGTCGTGCCACTTTAACAAGCTCTAGGCGGTGCATGGATCTAAAAAGCCGGTGGCTGAACTCATAAGCATAATGACCTTGTCCACCTCCTCAGGCTCAAACTGTTCCCAGATAACCAAGCAAGATTTCTTCCAAGGCATCTCCTCTGGATCTGCTACCAGAGTCCAATTCCAAGTGAATCCAAGCAACTTTATCCAACAGATGCTGAACAAATTCCTCTTCATGCTCCTGTAAGAGGTTCTCCAAGCCCCCCCACCCAAAAAGGGCTCATGTCATCTGAAAATGGGTGCAGTAAGGGTGGAGAAATACTGATGACACCCTTACCACCACACAGTACTCAAACCTATGTTTAGTTGTGTTCAGCTCTTGTTGATACCAGCGACACTCTCGACATCTCTTGTTTTATCTCCCTCAACTCCTCCATAAACCATGGGGAGTAATGGGATCCCTGAGGGCAAAGAGGTTGCATGGGCACAATCAAATCCAAAATTCCTATCACCCATCTCCTCCCACTTATGACTATGTCTGTAACCTTGTTGCTGGTATCCTTAAGATTTATATTGACTGTTTCCCTATGACTATCATTAAGTGTTGTACCTTATGATTCTTGATGAACGTATCTTTTCTTTTATGTACACCGAGAGCGTATGCACCAAGACAAATACCTTGTGTGTCCAATCACACTTGGCCAATAAAAAATTCTATTTTATTCTGTTCAAAGACTCAGTCAGCCCCTTATTCCGAACAGTGACCAAGATTTTGATGGATCGTGCAGTAGATCAGCAAGAACAGCCCCTTGCTCCCTCTGAAACCCATTAGTTGTTGGGAACAGACCAATCTAATGGTCCAGCTTCCCTGTAATGGATAGTGGCATTAGAGAACCTCATGGCAATCGGGGTGTGATCTGACCACGACAAGAGAAACATCAAGAGCTCTCCCCATTTCAGATCACATAGCCACTGTTTCCATACGAAGACCTGATCCAGTGCATGACCAATCTCTCATGTTGGGCTCTGAATGATGTGGAATAGGCCCATAACTGTTATGGTTATCATGATCTCCTGAGCCACCTCATACCCCGCTCCTACAGAAGGCAGATTGAAATTCCCCCAAGACCTGAGGAATTCCACAGACAACCTAGAAATGAAGTCAAGGAGCTCAGGAAGGGAGGTTGCTGTACAGCAGAGAGGTTAGTTCAAACAGCAACAATCCCAACCGAATCCTTGAGCCCAACTTAATGAACAGGGTCTCACATCTGGTGATCTCTGGTATAGGGACAATGAAAGCCATGAGATTCCCAGATGACAGTTGCCACACTTCCACCTCCTGCCACAAGGTCTTGACTGATGCCACATTCCAAAAGCAACTGGAGATAATCTCTGAAAGCCCCCCCCCCATCTTTCCAGATCCTGCCAGTTTGAACAAAACAAAAATTTGTTTTTGTTTTGTTCAAACTAAGCTACGTTTCTCTGATAGTCACAGGCAACCATTACTTTTCTCCAGGCAAGTGAGGAGGCTGACGAAGGAATAGCTCGCTCCTTTCCTTCTCTGCTAACCTTTACTTCTCAATAGCTCTTTCTGTCACTCCTCAGTAAGAAAATGGATTGCAGAAGAGGGTGGACAATCTACCAGTCCTTGGTGCTGTCTATCAGCAATTTGCTAGTACATCTTTATATCACATCCTGTCTTTTCTGAGATGCTCACGGAACATATGTGGCATTCCTCATGTTTATCTTTTGTGGGGGGGGCTCAAAAACATAATTGGTTTAAAGAAAAGACAGCTTCTTTTGGTTCCATCTTGGTGAGTTTTATGGATTTTATAAGACCATTTTAAACCATGCTTTGCTTAGGGGAAGCTAAAGATTAAATGAAATTGCTTTGACAAAAGCACCCTAACATTTTTGCCTTAACTCCCTTTTGATTTCTGGGCAGCATTCAGGAACCTAAGATGTGTTTGCTTCAATTGTGGTTTCTTGAATAAAGTGCAGTTGGCTGGGTTCATACCCCATGCTGAACCACAAATCATAGTTTAGAAATAATGAAGGATAGATTCAAGAAAAGGAAACCAAATCCCTTTCCCAGTTTTGGCTTACTGCTGTGGGTGAGTTCAGCCATAAATAAGCTTAGTCCCTGAATTATTACGGCCTGTTATGGTATATCATGCTCCCATCTGAAATGTCCTGGTTCAGCTGCCTTGGCATTTTCATTCTTTTGGAGCTTGGTACAGAGAGCTGATCCTCCCTTCCCGAGTCCACTTTAGTGATTGTTGAGAACAGATGTGATGTAGAGAAAACAGCAATTTGGATGAAACATCAAAGTCATACTGGGAGTAGATAAGGATAGTAGTTGCTAGATCCAAACAAATCCTTTGGCAGCCTTGGGACAACCCCCCCCCCCCCCCAAATCTTGCAAACATTGGGCTGAATTTGAGTCCTCAGTAATTGTTTTCCCTGTTGTCTATGGAAGAGCTAGAAATCTGCATATTTAAAAGTAAGATTGTCATAACTTAAATTCTTGGCATTATCTGTTTTAAATAACAATGTACTGAATCTTGCTGACCTGTTCAACTCAATAGACTGGCCTTGGTTGGAAAAAAAAGCAATTTAATGTACAGGAAAAACTAAAAAAGAAGTCAATTCCCGACTTCTGCTGGTTTCTTTTGTCTGATGAGGGTTGGTGGAGGAATTTTCTTGCTGGGATGGGTAGCTTTCTGCTGTTTTCCCTTCATTAAGCCTATCCTTGTGGAGTTCAGGTTTGTGGTTTCTATCACTGTATTCCTTTCTAGGGACATGCAATCCTGAGATCAGCAAGTTGTTTTAGGATCCATCCAGGGGCCCCTCAGGTAATGCAGCCTTTTCGAGTAATGTTTTTGTTGCATTGATATGAGTGCATAGCTTGGGCAAGATTTGGTTGGATCTACCACTATTCACAGGCCAAGGTATGTGTTTGCCCTGATGAATGTCTCTGCTGGAATTCATGTGTCTTGATAAGCCATAACCGTTAATTTATTATGTATTATTATTTACCATATGGCACGGTTAATTTCATTGTGATTTAATGTGCTGTGTGAACACAGCCAGTTTATTCAACAAACTGTGGTTTATCAAGGAGCAGCATAGTGGTAACATGAATTTTACTCATTGAATATTACTTTGCAAGCCCATCTCATGCTTGAAAATTGATAAGACTATCATCATCTGGGTATTGTAGACTGCCTCTACCTTTATAAATGAGCCTAAAGCAATAGGCTTGGTCTACAGTCCAGAAATGTTGTTGTTCAGTTTAATTGGATGGACAATATGTTTATTGGTGTGGATTCTAGTTGTTTGAACTTCCAGTAGTGAATTCAGGCCATTTCCTCCAGATGGAGACCATTTCTTGTTCTTTCTAAGTAGGAGAAAGGTTGGCTAGAACAGGAGTCTCCAACCTTGGAAACTTTAAGACTTGCGGACTTCAACTCCCAGAGTTCCTCAGCCAGCAAAGGAAAGCTGGCTAAGGATCTCTGGGAGTTGAAGTCCACAAGTCTTAAAGTTGCCAAGGTTGGAGACCCCTGGGCTAGAATGTCTTGTCTGCTCCCTCATTGGGAATATGAGATAGCCAATACAAATTTTCTTTATTAAGAAAATAAAAATATGCAGCAGCAAAACCATGTTCTCAATTGGAAATCTTGAGTTCTGCCTGCTTCATTGCTGTCAAAATGTTACTGACTCATCCACCGTTGCCTTCAGGTGCCACCTCCAAGTTAAAACAAGAAGTGAGCTCTTTAGCTGCTGAGAGATTGCCAGCCCCTGCATTAATTTTTTATTCACATTAGCTACTGTTTGCTAAACAAGTCAGAGTCACTAAGTCTTGAACTAAGCAACCATGGCTTGTTTGGCCAAGTTCTCCTTTGCTTTCCTTTGCGAATGCTTTTGCTTTGGATCTCCAGGGAACTGGGTGCAAATCAAGACAGAAACCAGTGGTGAAATCTAAATTTTTTTACTACCGGTTCTGTGGGCGTGGCTTGGCGGGCATGGTGTGGCTTGGTGGGCATGGCAGGGGAAGGATACCGCAAAATTTTCCTCCCCACTCCTGGGGGAAGGATATTGCAAAATCTCCATTCTCACCCCACTCTGGGGTCAGCCAGAGGTGGTATTTGCAGGTTCTCTGAACTGCTCAAAATTTCCGCTACCAGTTCTCCAGAACCTTCAGAACCTGCTGGATTTCACCCCTGACAGAAACATGTTAGGACACTACAGACGTCCAGCTCCATTTGCAACTGTAGCTTAGGCTGCTGTACATTCATGACAATCACGGGGTCATGTCACTCCTGATAACTCCGTTATAGAAGCAAACTTTGGGCTGGCAATAACAGGCCTCCGAAGTGAGCTATGGAGTCCCCCCCCCCCGCCACAGTGCCTGCCTTAGACTGTATCTTGATGTGAAATGGAGAGAATGGTGCTTTTTTTTGGAGATCTGCATTGTCCAATAGGTAAGCTGCTACTCTCTTCGCCAGACAGTCTGCAACTGAGTCTGAAAAAAACAGCTCGGCTCTTCTTCGATGTGAAAGAGAAACCTCTCGGGTTTTTAAATGTTTCCTCGTTTAATTTCCTATAGTCTGGTGGGGTGAGGTGGACCGCAGTTTGAGAAAAGCTCAAAGCCCAAGCAAATGATCAATACTGAAAAGGGGCTTATCTCTGGCTGAGGTAGCAACTGTTACCTGCAAGAACCAAATATTCCAGGATGTATTAGATCAGCGCCCCCCCCACCTTTTGGGCAACAGGGACCGGTTCCGTGGAGAGAGGTTTTTCCGTGGACCAGAGGGGGTGTGGCTTCACGTGTTGCCTGCACCCCACGGATGGGACTTCACTTGTTTATGCAGCCTGCTTTCTGGCATGCTGTAAACCGATGACAGTCCACGAACTGGGGATTGGGGACCCTTGTATTAGATGTCTGGATGTTGCTTTTCCCTAAAGCATATCATCCGTCTCAAATTCTGTAATGGGATTCCCAAATGTCTATTCAGATAAGGTGAAAGCTTAATAAGAGATTGCTCATTTTTTATTGTCTAGCTTTATTTGGGCTTGGGGTTAAAAAAAAAAAAATCCATCCCTTGAATGGAATCATTCACAATGCTTGTTCCCTCTCATTAGCAATTAGCAGTTAGTGGTCCTGGGATCCAGATGTATGTCTTGTGGGGAGAATGCCTCAATTGTCAGTTTTGAAAAAAAAAGTGTGTCTGTACTGGAAGTAGTGAGAGTGGATTTACTGACAAGCTCACAGAAATAGAAGTATGATCTTCTGGAATGGAGATGGGCAGTTTGTAGCACCAGAACCAGTGGTGGGTTCCTCCCGGTTCTGCCCGGTTCCGCTGAGCCGGTAGCGGTGACAATATGACGTCACCGAACCGGTTCTGCCCTCCCCGCCCCCCCCTGCGTTATTCGTACCTTTTATTTGGCCCCCACCCCCAATCTATTGCTGTCTCCTGAGTCCCAGCTGATCGGCTAGAAGGAAAAAAAACTGTTTAAACTCTTGCCGTGGGGCTTCAAAGGGCCACCCTACAGCAGATCAGTGTTAAAAGGCAGTGTGGTGGTAGACCGGTGCCTGCAAAAACAAATGAGTAGACCAGTGCCTCCAAAAACAAATGAGTAGACCAGTGCCTGCAAAAACAAATGAGTAGACCAGTGCCTGCAAAAACAAATGAGTAGACCAGTGCCTCCAAAAACAAATGAGTAGACCGGTACAGCTCTGCAAGCAGTTAAAAGCCTGGTAGACCAGTACCTCTGCTAAATCCTAAAGAATTGTCACATGACCACCAAGCCACGCCCACAAGATAAGTCACACCCACAGAACCAGTAGTAAAGAAAATTTAGAACCCACCCCTGACCAGAACCATATGCAACCATCGGGTCTCTCTTTATTTGAAGCCCCTGGATTTTTTTTTTTTTTTGTGGCCGAAGATCATTGTGTGATTTTCTGCAGTTTAAGGGGAAGGGGAGATAGGAATACATACATATTGCATTAAAATATGCATATTGCATATTGCACTTTAAAACAGGCATGGTGCATCTTAAAACCACTTTGTGTCATCTTCCTGCTCCTTGTGGTCCTCACTGCCTACCCCCCACCAATGTTAAGTATGGTCCCTATCAGCAGCGTTAGACCTAGCCTGACTAGGTGGCTCAGTGGCTAACACAGTGAGCTTGTAGATCAGAAAGGTCGGCAGTTCGAATCCCTAGTAAAGGTCTCCTGCATGAGCAGGGGGTTGGACTAGATGACCTCAAAGGTCCCTTCCAACTCTGTTACTGAATCTCTAGTGCTGCCTCAGAAGTGGCCCTCCAGTAAAACTAGTTCTTGGTACGAAATAGCGAACTCCACCCTCCAAAGCTATTGTTTATATGGTCTCTTAATCCAGGATGAAGTTCAGGGAGTTGAACGAAGTGTTACTAATGTTGATAATCTGATTCATCTCTTCGGTTTTAGTAAACCAAGCCCATCCATGTGTAGATGTGCTAGGGAGGGCCTCTGTTGATGGAGAAGTATGGGGAAGGGATTAAGAATCTTTTAAACTTTTTGTCGTGCCCTGCAAAGAATCTGGGAGATGTTTCATTCTGCAAGGACATGGAGGTGGTGATGAACAGCATGCAACTCTGAGGCCACCGATGAAGGGAGTCAAGTTTGAAAGATGTACCCTACGCCGAGGTGGCGCAGTGGTTAGAGTGCAGTACTGCAGGCTACTTCAAATCTACTTCAGTTCAAATCTCACCAGGCTCAAGGTTGACTCAGCCTTCCATCCTTCTGAGGTGGGTAAAATGAGGACTCAGATTGTTGGGGGCAATATGCTAACTCTGTAATCTGCTTAGAGAGGGCTGTAAAAGCACTATGAAGCGGTATATAAGTCTAAGTGCCATTGCTATTGTTACATAGATTAGTACAGGGAGTCCTCGACTTAACGACCCCAATCGAGCCCAAAATTTCTCCTGCTAAGTGAGACAGGTGTTAAGTGAATTTTGTCCCATTTTACGACTTTTCTTGCCACAGTTGTTAAGTGAATCACTGCACTTGTTAGGTTAGTAACACCGTTGTTAAGTGAATCTGGCTTTCCCACTGACTGCTTGTCAGAAGGTTGCAAAAGGAGATTACATGACTCCGGGAGACTGCAGCCGTCATAAATGTGAGTCAGTTGCCAAGTGTCTGAATTTTGATGACCTCGGGGAATCTGTGGAAAACAATCATAAGTCACTTTTTTTAGACATCGTAACTTCAAAAGGTCACTGAATGAGCTGTTGTAAGTGGAAGACTACATGTACTAGCTTTCATTTACTTACATAGCTCCAGCAAAAGTTGGGGGAATTGCAGGGTTTTAAGAGCCCTCATCTCCATTCCCCTTAAGAGGTATTCCTGGTGTTAATGAAAATGATTTGTTTTTGATATTGCTTTGGAATAATTTGTGTGTATCTGTGAGAGAATGGGTTAACACATAGTAAGCCTTAACCACAATTTATTAAATAAACTATAACTGGCTGATTCACAGTACACACCAAATCATAAATCAAGTTTTACAAATCACACGTGTTCAGGTGTCATATGCTTCGGCTTGCGGTACTGTCTGGAGTCAGCCTTAATATGTTTGTAAGTGTGTTTGTGTATCTGTTGTTGTTGACCTGTTCACATGCATCCTCTTGAGATTTGATCATGCTGACAAAGTATCAGCAATCACTTTGAAGATTGAATTCTTAATGCTGGCTTGCGAAAGAATGAGGCAAACGGAATTCAGGCTTGTAAGATTTTCTCGCCCATTAAAGTTCTGTCCAAAGAAACATGAATATGGTAGAGTGGTTTGAAGCACAAGCTTATCCCAGAAAACGATGGATACTAGACCTACTTTACAAATCTCCTGGCCTTCCCTTGTGCGTTCCCCCCCCCCCCAGCAACCAATTTAATGGCTCTCTGTTTATTTTCTGCTTGCTTCCACTATAGAGCTGGGAAGTTATGCATGAGGGACCAACAAAAATGTTGCCTGATTTCTTTTATTTTTTTCCCTTTGTAAAACTTTTCATTTGCATTTATATAATTCAGAGCATTCAAGGGAGCAGTGAGTTGGGAGCTTATCTCAGCCTCAGTTGTCTGTAATGGAAAAATGTATATTATTTGAACTGTTTTTGAGATGAGAACCTGATCCACACTTTCCAGTAGGTCTTAATATGATTGTTAGTTTTCAGATTAGTTGGTATGATTTGCAGTGGTTTATTAGCTATGACTTACGACTTAACTGTGGCTCCACATGATTTGTGAACCTAACCTCAGTGGAAACTATTGAGAACTGAGCCAGTTCATACTGCTCTGCCTTAGGCTTTGATTTTTAGACATGCTAATTTCTAAATAACAGTCTCAGGGCTAACATATCTTACCATGTTTCCCTGAAAATAAGACCCTGTCTTATATTTTTTTTGAACTCCAAAATAAGCGCTTGACCTTATTTTGGGGGAGGTCTTATTATTTTGGGCATGTGGAGCAAGATGGGGCTCCTCTTGCCGTCTTACCTGATTCCAGCTCTGCATTTAAATATTTTTGGGGAGGGCTTATTTTCGGGGGGGGGGGCTTATTTTAGTGCATGCGCTCAAAAGACTGATTGGGCTTCTTATCAGGGAATGTCTTATTTTTGGGGAAACAGGGTGGAAATCATCTTACAGATTCTTGGACATTGGTCTTGTAATTTCTGAAATTGTCCAATGTAATTAAGTGCTCAGGATTTCCCTTTTAGTGCCTCTATAGAGTCTAGAATGTTGGGTCTTTAGGGCTAAACTATGAAGATATGAATTGTTTTCTTCGTGGGTTGGCATCTTCTGATTATTTTTCAGCACTCCCAATCTTTCTAACCTTGTCTTCTAGCAAAAAGAATCTCTTTTCATCAATCTGCCAGGAGCCAGAATAGACGTTCAGCACATACCATCTATTCTATACCTTATGAACTTGTTCCTTTCTTTGGATTTTACTTGTAAGTTATTTCTCTTGACTGAGAAGTGGGATAAGACTATAATCCGCATGTTTGTGAGTTATACAGCAGCTTTGTCTGGAAAAGATTTCTAGTGATCAGCCCAAGTGTACCCACTATTTTAAACCACATCAAATCTGGTCTTGCCTGTACCCTGTGATTCATGTTTTTGGAGTCCTTTGTTGGGCCAAAGCCAAGTGCCATTTAATTGATTGGATTGCAAGGAGACGTATTGAAAATAATCACTCCTGCTCCCCCCTACAGCCTTCCCTATGTTGAGACAATCCTTGGCTGTTTGCCCTGTACTCAGCAGGCTTGCTTCCCTGCCACTTCATTGGCCAAAGTATTCCCAGGAGTATTAATAGCATGATGAGTTTAGCCCCCTTGCATACTCAATGGAATTGGTGGCTTCTGGCTCTGAACCTCTTGGTGAGGTAGGATCCCATTTCTGCCTTGAATCTGTCCCTTTAAGACACGGGGAGTGTGCTGGGTGGTTTATTGACTGCCGGAGAGCTGTGCTGAATTAGGAAGACTTTAAGAGTTGCCTTGCCTGGCCAGCCCTGCTGTCAAATGCATGTCAGCATGTCTTTTCCCAGCTTTTATTTAGAGAGCTAACTTTGGGTGTTGTGGCTTTCCTGCTTAGAAGGCTATATCTTTCCTGTTTTGCTTATACTTGCCAACATTTGAGGAATAGACCACAGTGCCACGGTGTAGGAGACAGTATGATCAAATCCACCTAGGTCTGAATATAATGATTATAATTCACTAACGGGAAGGCTGGTTCCTTAGACTGTCTTCCAACTTGGGTGACCTCACCTATTGTTGAGAAAAGCTGAGCTAAAGCATTTACGACTCCAGCAAGCATTCCGAGCAAATTCCTGTCCTTTATTACAGATCTCTTTTTTTCCATTTGTTTTCTGGGATGAGTTTGATTTTCGTGCCTTGTGTCAGAGGGATTGGTGAGAAGATAACTGGTGTTCCCAAAGCTTGCACCAAATATAAAACGCAGAGTGAGGCTCCGTATCAGATCTGTCCTCAGAGCTGCAGTCCAGTCCTTGGGTGCAGTTTGAAATAATGTGTTTTTCTGAGCGTTCACCATTTTTTCCTCCAGGAGTTAATTTCTGAGATGGGCTCCTATGTACCTCCTTTACCTAGGAAGAAGATTTGACAATTGTACCTTTCTATCTGTGCCGCTGGCTTTGAAAGCTGTCGTTGCAGCTTGATCTGGAAGAAAGCTGCGGTGGCAGCACCCCAAGACACAATGCATGTTATAACAGAAACTTCTTTTTCCTGTCTGAGGTTGTTTTTTTTCTTCAGGTTATTAACAACTGGATATATGCCAGTTCTAAAAACAATTGTCTGCTAGTCATACATTGCTTTTCTAAATACATTTAGAAGGATTTTTAAAAATAAGTATTTATTCTGACCTTCAAGCAGGATTTTTTTCTGTTTCGAATTTATTTTCTATCTCCCTTTTACTTTATTAGCATAGTTGGAATGGCTTGGGCCCTGCACATGTTTAATTAGCTGAAGCTACCCACCCACCCACACAAGATCAATGAGGTTTATCTACATAAATTATAAGATTGTGGGATTAAAAAATTAGGTGCCATATCAAGCTAAAACGTTGCCAGACCTTTTTTTTTGCTAGCCCCTTCGGTTTCTCCTCTTCAGCTCAAGGATGTGAGCAACTCAGAAGCTGGCAGGGAGAGAAACTTGAAAATGTCAACCTGATGGGTAGCAATTGTGGGGGTGGGGGTGGAGGGTGGGAAGGCAAACTCTATTCCTGGAATGATTAACCAAGGCATGGAAAATAAAAACTGCTATCACAATTCCTTTAGGAAAAAAAATACCTCTTTACGACCATACTTGGAATATGGCACTGAAATGAATGGCTGCCTTTTAAATGTGTGTCAAAGAACTGGAAGAAGAGTAAACACAGTAATGGGGGGGGGGTAGAAGAAAACCCCCTTTCCTTGTAGACTTCAACTTACAACAATCATTTAGTGACTGTTCAAAGTTACAACGGCACTGAAAAATGGGATGACTGTTTTTCAGTTATGACCTTTGCACTTTCCCAGGATCATGTGATCAAAATTCAAATACTTGGCAACTGGTTCATATTTATGACTGTTGGTGTGTCCCAAGATCAACTTCGGTGACCTTCTCAAAAGCAAAGTCAATGGAGAAGCTGGATTCACTGAACAACCTATTAGCTTATCAACTGCAGTGATTCACTTAACAACTGTGGCAAGAAAGGTCATAAAATGGGACAAAACTAACATATATCTCGCCTAACAACAGAAATGTTGGGCTTGTTAAGAAAAAAGATAAGCAAGAAGGTACCTAGCCCAATTTGGTAACATAATGCATGATCCACCTTTTTTATAATGCTGCCATCCGAGGTATCTAATGAAATCATTATTCGGTATGTAACAAATTTATAGAATTTGATGCCACACATAAGCAATGATACTTTAGAAACGGGATTAGGCCAGGTAGTGGAAGATAGCTGATTATAATGGCTGCATTCTGCTATGGGTTGAGGAGAGTTTGGATTTGACGGGTGTTTGCTGGGGAACAGTAAAAGGAGGGATACGATGACTTTATGACATACTTGGAGGTTGGGGGAGGGAGTGGGGGGGCGGGGGGAAGGGAGAGGCATCTGATCGACCACTATGTGAAACGCTGAGCTTTTTTCTGATCTTCTAGCATCCTACTGTGTTTCCCCAAAAATAAGACCCTGTCTTCTATTTTTTTTGAACCCTGAAATAAATGCTTGGCCTTATTTTCGGGGATGTCTTATTACTTTGGGGCCTGTGGAGCAAGATGGGTCTCCTCTTCCCGTTTTACCTGTCTCCCTAACTCTAACCAGACGAAATGGCGGGGACCGGCTGTGCATGCATTTAAATATTTTCGGGGAGGGCTTATTTTTTGGGGGGGGGGCTTATTTTAGTGCATGTGCTCAAAAGCCCAATTGGGCTTATTATCAGGGGATGTCTTATTTTAGGGAAAACAGGGTATCTTCCTATGAAGTTAGGACAACTCAGCTGGTTGGTGCTTCATCAAGGCCACAAAATTCCACATCATATATTAACTGCTTTTGGAACAACAAAACTTCTGGCTGTTTTCCTTAGCTTTTCTTATGGACAGAACCTTTACTTCCATGTTGAATTGGTTTAAAATAAGTTTTCTAGCACATGTGTTAAATAGCTTACCAGTGCTGGGTTGTTTAGCATACCTCTTGATCAATGATTATTTTAATCTTGTTACATTCGAGTAAATGTGCAATTATTTTGATTATTATTTAATCATCCTCTGACAGAGTTGCAAAGGGTTACAAATGTACACATTTATGTGCGCTCTCTTTTTCTCTCACACAGATCCAAAAGTCAATTGAGGATATGCTTCATTTATTTGAAGCCAGTTCACAAAAATGTGTATGGTCTAATAAATGAGCCTAAGGTACCGTTTTGTGTTTGCAGGAGTAGATTAACACGGGCATCTCTTTAGAACTTGTTCACTTGACGTATGTATGTGTGTTTTAATTTAATTTAAGCATGTACAGTAACTGGTTGACAGAGCTACAATTTGGCTTCTTCGTATATCTTGCTTGCACAACGCAGCAGCTTTTAGCTATGTGGCCAAAGTCACACAAAATTGCATTTGCTTAGATACAAATGATACAAGTCATAGAAATGATTCAAGTGATTTAATGATTCATCTTCCATAGAACAAAATAGCATTTGGTCTTGAGTAAGCATGCCTACAAGAATTCAGAGTTTCCTATAAGGGAAGAAGAATCTTTTTCAAGTCAACCTTGGCTTCCATTCACTTCATGGATATGTCCAGATAATTTTCTTGGCAAAAAAGTTTAAATCTCAGAATTTTGCTTTCCACTGAGATTGCAACACATACTCCTCTCTGTGTCTCTTTATTTAGCTTCATGATGATACTTACAGTAGGCCTATTTCGCACATGAGTAAAAATTTAACATTATGTGGCTGAGCTGCAGGTTTCTACATTCCTATTTTTGTCAAGCAGCTGAGAGAAGAAGTTAACTATGAATTACCTTCAGCTTTTACAGTTTTTATTTTTTCAGTTCTGGGAACTGTAGTTTAAGCCACAGTCTGATTTATAAAAGAAGCTATTGTCTAAAGTTGGCTTGTTTGTTATCAGGCAAAAGTTTGTTTTGATGATAACTTTTTACCTCATATCTAATGATATGTAGAAAGGAATACTGAATCCTTGTTAAGTGTTATCACAATGATTTATTATGGAGCCCTTTAGGTTAGGAGCCCCTGTAAATTCAAAGCTGTGTTTGAGCTTATAAAGGTTCATCTCATGTGGAGTTAAGCTATGTGCAGTATCACTGATTTAAGACCATAATAAAGTTTAATTATTTAAGCCATCTACAACCATATCTATCATTCCCCACTCTCTTTTAGCACTGATAATGTTACCTATTTGGGTAATGAAACATCTGCAAGAAAACCTCAGCATCAAGGACCCCAGAATTCAACCCCAAGCTAGAAATATTTTCTTTTATCAGTCTATCATTTCTGCCTGTGTCCACTGACATAATCAATCTCATGTTCACTTCTTGGCCAGAAAATTGCTTGCCCTTATACAGGTAGTCCTTGATTTATGACCATTTGTTTAATAACTATTCATGGTCATGTGATTGCCATTGGCAACCTTTCCACTGGCTTAGGGACCATGGTAAAAATGGAAAGCTTGCAGGGATTGTTGCAACTTGCAGTCATGTGATGACTCATTTAACAGTCACACTGTTAATAATGAATTATTCCGTCTCAATTGTGGTTATAAGTTGAGGATTGTCTGTTTCTGAGCTGCAGCACAATATGAGATCTGTATCTGGAAGGGTACTCTTATTAGGATGATAAAACAAGAATCCCAGATCACCTTATTGAGTTTTTTGGATAGGTCTGGAAGTCTAATGTAGATAATGTAGATATTTTTCAGTTTTTATAGAATATTTTCAATAATACAATTATATTAGACAGAACTCAATCTTTATGTAACTGGTCAAAGCAAGCCTGGTCAAAAGTATGGCATATTTATTTTGATAAAAATTATTTCCCGAAATAAATATATATAAAATTTGTAATGTCACATTGAGTAACATGTTTACCAAAAAGAACCAAACTTTTCTGTATGGTGCTTTCATAATAATGCAATGTCTGTGATTCAGGTTTTTTTTTTTTAATGTATGATTTAAGTAGTAAAATGTGTGGTAAAATCTTCTGCATTGGCTGCCGATTTTCTTCCGGGCACAATTCAAAGTGCTAGTTGTCACCTTTAAAGCCCTACCTGGATTGGGACCAGTTATTTGAAGGACCGTCTTTTCCCGGCCACATCTACCTGATCCACTAGAGCAGGGAGGCAGGGAATGTTGCAGGCATGCTGTCCTAAGGAGGTACATCTGGTGGGGCCCAGAAAACTTCTCTGTGGTGGCTTCCTTCCTTTGGATCATCCCTGCAGAGATTAGATTAGCCCCCATTTTTTGGCAAGGCCCTGAAGACCGGTTTTTACCAATAGGCCTGGCCTGGGGAACCCAGAGTGGGATGGAGCCCATCAAGTGGCTTATCTGATTGACTGATTGTGGTGCCAGAAGGTGGGAGGGGTTATTGTTTTTATTATTTATACATTGGGTTTTTATGTTTGTAAAATGCCCAAAGTCACCGAAACTTTGGTGAGTGGGCGGCCATATAAGTTTTCATAAACAAATTAACAAACAGATATATAAATTTGTATTGATATTAAAAAAAGAATTGATTTTTATTTCCTTTGCTTCCTGATGCATATATTCTATTTCACTCATTGCAGGAGAAGTCAGTATTTATTTAAAGTCAGTACTTGTTTAAAGAATTTCCATGTAGTTTTTGCTTCCTGCTGTGTATGAAAAGGTTCCTTGAGGTATATTTTGCTGCGTATGAAATATAAAAAAAAGCAGATGGGAGCTAGGGTGGGTCAACGGGGAGGCATGGTGTGGCACCCTGCTTTGTACTGTTTAATATGCACATACTGGAAAAAAGTGCCTCTATCTTCCATTTCAAAGGGATCTTTCTGAAACAAATGCACCCTTGGTAGTGTCAGTTTCCAGTACAAACCTTTTACCTTTTTTGCCCATCTTATATAAATGCATTTTTAAAAACATCATTAATTCAAGGAAAGAATTCCTTGAAGGAATTCAAGAAATTTAGTATAAACAATGTTTTAAAATATATTACTGACCTGTTACCCCAAGCACTAAGTATTCTGTAATGGAGAGTAGGATTTAACCCAATCTGTGATTATTTTTCCTTCATGTTAGGGAAAGGCTGAGGATATCTCACAACATCTAATTTAAGGCAAGAGATGCAAGCTTGAATGTCACCTCTATCAAAATGAATCATAAAGCTGCCAGTTTTCTCCAGGAGCTTGTAAGTGTCGCAGGATGGCCTTCCTAATCAGCTGTAGCTCTAGAGGTTTGGCCTTATTTCAGATTCCTGACAGAGAAATAGAAGTTTGCAAAATTGGAAGTATCTTTAAGAAGCTTCCTTTCAAAATCAGGTTGCCCTTTGCTTACCAGATTTCTGAGGAAAGCTGCTCTGAAATGTTCCCTAAACAAATAATTCTAGAACCTTCCTTTTCTATAGTGAGCTAGGGCTTCAGTGACAAAAGAGCTCTTTATTAAGGTTAAGGCAAGAGCTGCAACCTGGACATTTTGTGAAGATTGTTAAAGGAATTTCTCAATTGTTATTGGTGTTTTTTTGTGGCATTAGTTAGAGCGGAATTACAGAGGGCTAACTACCGTGTTTCCCCAAAACTAAGACTTCTCCGGATAATAAGCCCAATTGGGCTTTTCAGCACATGTGTTAAAATACCCGCCCCCCAAAATAAGCCCCCCACTTACACGCATGCGCAGCTGGTCCCGCCATTTCCTCTGGTTGCTTGCCGTGCAACCAAAACGAGTTGAGGCGAGGCCCAAGGGGGGGGGGAAGCAGGGGAACATGCCTTCCCCTCCCTGTTCTTTGTGCCAGCTGAGCGGCTGCCCTGACGTGTCCTGCCGCCACCGCTGCCTCATGGAACAGGACTCTGCAGGGCTTGTTGTGCCGTTGCACGCACGAACTGCAGCACCACCACAAGCTTCATCATACCGGCACAGCTGGTGTCCTGCCGCTCGCGGCTGCGCCGGTATGTCAAACTTTGTGGCAGTGCTGCCGTTTGTTTGTGCAAGAGCACAAGCCTTGCAGAGTCCTGCTTTATGAGGTAGCGGCGGCAGCGCAATGAGTCTTACAAAGACTCATTTCATTTCTCCCCCTCCCCCCTCCCACTCGCCAAGCATGGCAGGGCTCCTGCCCCTTGCTTAGCTACCTGTCCCCTTTAGGGATGCAATTTGGGGGTGGCAAGTGGGGTGGGCGAGAAGCAGGACACACATCTTACCTTTCCAGCTCCATCGTGTTCCTCGCCGTTATGTCCAGGGAAACACGTAAAAAAAAAACTTCTTGCGAGTTAAATGAAGTTTTTTTTTACAATGTGTTTCCCTGGACACAAATGACAGTGTGTTCCTATCAGGCTTCTCCCTCCAATCACATAAAGGTAAAGGTTCCCCTCGCACATATGTGCTAGTCGTTCCTGACTCTAGGGGGCGGTGCTCATCTCTGTTTCAAAGCCAAAGAGCCAGCGCTGTCTGAAGACGTCTCCGTGGTCATGTGGCCAGCATGACTAAACGCCAAAGGCGCACGGAACGCTGTTACCTTCCCACCAAAGGTGGTCCCTATTTTTCTACTTGCATTTTTTACGTGCTTTCGAACTGCTAGGTTGGCAGAAGCTGGGACAAGTAATGGGAGCTCACCCCGTTATGCGGCACTAGGGATTTGAACCACTGAACTGCCAACCTTTCAATGGACAAGCTCAGCATCTTAGCCACTGACCACCCCGTCCCTATCATGCTTCTCCCTCCAATCACATACAGTATCCATAATTCTACCCCATATATTCAAAGACTAGCACTACTCGCAGAAGAATAGCAAAATATTTGCAAAGACCTTTGCCTCTGCTAATTGCAGAAGACCACTAAAAACACCAGTGCTAAAATTCCTGCCACTTAATCTTTTGCAAACAGTTTTGCATACTGACTTGTAGACTAGGTTGTAGTCATAAAATTAGGCTGCTGAAGGAGAGCTGACTTGGGGGGGTGGGGGGTGGGGTGATTTTTTTTTTTGGAATTGGAAACAAGAGAGACCTGAATACTCTCCCAGTTTATCCAGGGATTCCCCACATTTATCCAGGGTTTCCCGCCATACACACATTTACCGTAATTAACTTATTTCATTTTTCTGCCAGAAAACAAAGCGGCAATCAAACTTTTCAAGGAAATCTGTATTTGCAAAGAAACAAAACTCTCAGACTTATTTATCTAATCAGCACTTCTAGTCAAGGACTGCCTGCATGTCAAATATTGAACCAGGAAACCTGCTAAAATCCCCTTTTTATGGTGATGACTGAGAATGGTTGTCTTTAAGCCAGACAGGTCTGGCCCTGGACAATTAGTAATGAGGCCCCAGAAGATAATACAAAATATACAAAAACAAAGGAAGTTTGTTATTTATAACCATTAACTATATTAATATATTTATGTGCAGCCCAAGACAATTACAGTACTTTTCACTCAGTGCGGCCCAGGCAAGCCAAAAAATCAGATAACCACGCTTTAAACTGAAAGAACTGCACAGTTCAGTCCTTTCCTAAAGCTTTTCCCTGGTATGCAGTGCTTACCAATCAAAGCCTCTTTCACTATTCCCCCAAATCCAAACTCACACATTTGCTTTGGTCTTCTTGTTTCTGATTTAAAACACAACTGAAAAGAACGGGGTTTGTTATTTGTGGGTAAGTGGCATCTTTTGCAAGTTTGGCATGCAGAAAAATTGTTTGCAGAAGATCACAAGTGGTAGCAGTGAACATCAAAGGGTCTTTCATAAAAGTGAAACAAGTACATTTCCAAGTTTCTCTCACCATCAAAAATATGATTCTGAAAATACCGTTTCTTGCATGTGGCTGCTCTAAGTTGCACCTTCGAGAATGCTGCTGGAACTGACATCAGAATTCAGTTGTATACCCATATGTAATGAAGTGTGTGTGTGTGTTTTTAATTAGGTCTTCCTACAGCCTAATTAGTTTTTGTAGCTGGGAAAAGTTTGATGACAAACCTTTGTCTGATGAGCCTGAATTCCATGGAGATTAATGTGAATAAGATCTGCTGTGTAAATGGCCAAATGAAGTTCAAGACACAGAAAAATAATATTTTCAAAAATAACAAGTTGACTACCATATGTTGGAACAGATTGACTTTTTAATCCCATAGGGAGTGACTGCATTGTACCATGTAAACTTGGGTGTGGGGGATGCCATGTTGAATGCTCAGTTGTGTAAGTCATTGGTGGGGAATCTACAGTCTCCCAAATGCTACTGAGCTGTTTCCCCACAGTCCTCACTGTTGGTCAGATGGTTGTTGGGGGTTGAATGTCTGTGGAGATTCTCAGTCATCATGGTTGCCTCAAAGGTGCTTTTTCAGGAGGCAACTGGACTTTCTTTTTCTTTGAAGACATTTTGTTTAGTTTCTTCAGCTCTGACTGGATGGTAGAGAGTGGAAGGATTTATGGTATATTCCTTGCAGATAGCTGATCATTTGCATTCTTTTTAGAGAGTCGTTAAGGCTACTTGGAGGTTTATCTGTGTCACTTGAGTAGTACAAATGGGTGTGGAGCCTTCTTGACTGCAGGATGTTTTCTGCCCTGTGTCCCTTCACTGTTAAAGACAAGCGCAGGCTGTTGGGGATGAGTCTGTGTTGTCTGTATCTCAAACTGAAGCCAAATGGTTTCTGTAGTCTGCAGTTTTTCTGGAAATACATTCATACTCCCAACACCATTTGAAGGGTGTTCATCCCGAAGTGCATAGCTAAATGTCTGTGGAGATTCTCAGGTATCCAGGTCATGGTTGTCCCAAAGGTGCTTTTTCAGGAGGCAACTAAAGTTTCTTGTTTTTCTTTGAAGACGTTTCATTTCTTATCCAAGAAGTTTCTTCAGCTCTGCTTCTCTCTGTTTTTCTGAATGGATTTCCAGGGGATTTCCTCAAGGACTCTCTAAAAGAATGCAAATGACCAGCTGTCTGCAAGGAATATAAATCCCTGCACTTCCCACCATCCAGTCAGAGCTGAAGAAGCTTCAGCCTTCAAAGAAAAATAAGAAAAAACAAGTCCAGTTGCCTCCTGAAAAAGCACCTTTGGGGCGTTGATGGGAATTGTTAGTCAGCAACACCGATAGGCTGAGTGTATCCCAATCTTGACCTTAGGATTCATTCATGCCACAGTTTAATAGCCATTCACTCTCCTCCAGCTAATTTTGGGAGTTACACTTTGATGAAGTAGAATGCATAGTGGTGTCTCTTTAGACAGAATTACAACATTATTCTCACTAAAATATCAATCAATTATTTGTGGAGGATTCAAAGAAGATACCTCAGCTGGTGACATCTAACGTTGGCTGATTTCAAAATCTAAACAGGGTTAGCTCTCATTAGTGCTTTGATGAAGAACCACCCAGAAATTTGAGGCTGAGAAGGTAAAAAAAAAAAAAAAAAAAAAATGAAATAAGAAAATAGTATCACTGTTGACAGCCAAGAACACTGCATAGATGTAATCTCCCAAGAGTCAAGTTTGACTTAAGGGCATGTTTGCTTTTTTTTTTTTTTTTTTTTTTTTTTGGTAAAGGGGAGATAGATCTATTGTGGGTTTATAGTAGAGGTGTACAAAATCTTTAAAATATACCTAGAAGTAGGAAACCGTGATATCACAGTTAGAGGTACAATACTATATTGTACTCCATTGGTCATTGTTATTGTAAACTTTTACAAGTCATACCATTCTACTGTCCTAGTTTTTTTTAATTGGCAGAGATTCCCCACCCCCACCCCCACCCCCCACCCCCCCGGCATGGTGAACATTAATAATGTGTAGCAGTACATTGTCAGAGTTTTGTGACCACATATGTAAATGAATCTACATAGAGTTTTAAAAATAGACATATTTGTAGCTGTTGATAGAGAGTATACCACAGCACAAGTGAAATAGTGCCTGTATTGTACAGGTAGTCCTCAATTTATGACCACAATTGGGACCAGAATTTCTGTCATAAACCAGTGTGATTGTAAATTGAGTCAGCATGTGACAGACTCAATTTTACAACCATTTTTACCATGGTCCCTAAGAAAAATCACTGCGGTTGTTAAGTGAATTATGTGGCTATTAAGCGAACCCGACTTCCCTAATTGACTTTGCAGATAGGAAGGTTGCAAATTGCAATCATGTGACTGCAAGATGCTGCAGTTGTGGTAAATGTGTGAACTGGTTGCCGAGTGCTGGATTTGCAATAATGTAACGGGGGGGTGATGCAATGATCGTAACGTCGAGTACTGGTCAGGAAGTCATTTTTTCCAAGGCTGTTGTAACGTTGAACCGTCACTAAACAAACAGTTGTACAATATGTTGAGGACTTCCTGTTATAGAAAGTATATACTTTCTTTGTCACACACATATGTATGTATGTGTTTATGGCTGAGGAACAGATTTTGAAATATACAAGAAGAGATGGTTATTATCACTGGACCTTGTCACAGTCAGATATATTATGCTGAAGTACTGAGACATGGATGGAGCCAGCAAGATAAATGCTATATTGATATGTTTTTAAAAGTGGTTTGATTTCTTCCCCACTTTTTGTTCTTCTATTATCTGGGCCAGGGGTGGGTTCTAAATTTTTTTACTACTGGTTCTGTGGGCGTGGCTTGATGGTCATGTGACAATTCTTTAGGATTTAGCAGAGGTACTGATCTACCAGGCTTTTAACTGTTTGCAAAGCTGTACCGGTCTACCCATTTGTTTTTGGAGGCACCGGTCTACCCATTTATTTTTGCAGGCACCGGTCTACTCATTTGTTTTTGGAGGCACCGGTTTACCACCACACTGCCTTTTAACACTGATCAGCTGTAGGGCGGCCCTTTGAAGCCCCACGGCAAGCGTTTAAACAGTTTTTTTTTCCTTCTAGCTGATCAGCTAGGACTCAGGAGGCAGCAATAGATTGGGGGTGGGGCCAAATAAAAGGTAAGAATAACGCGGGGGGGGGGGACAGAACTGGTTCGGTGACGTCATATCATCACCGCTACCAGCTCGGCGGAACCGGGAGGAACCCACCACTGATCTGGGCCCTGTGTTTATTGTATACCCTTGAGAATTAGAGTTACACAATAGCTCAGACTTCAGTGCCAAGGCAAAGCCCAAGATTTGAGCCACGGTGGAGCAGTGGTTAGAGTCCAGTACTGCAGGCTACTTCTGCTGACTGCTGGCTGCCTGCAATTTGGCAGTTCAAATCTCACCAGGCTCAAGGTTGACTCAGCCTTCCATCCTTCCAAGGTGGGTAAAATGAGGACCCAGATTGTTGTGGGCAATATGCTGACTCTGTAAACCGCTTAGAGAGGGCTGCAAAGCACTGTAAAGTGGTATATAAATCTAAGTGCTATTGCTATTGGTGGAGGACATATCAAGATACTTGCTCTTGTAGTCACCTGGTTATTGTGATAAATTGTGATTTGATCAACCATGGTCTCCTGAATCACGCAAACAGATTTAGGGAAAGAAAAATACATATGGTTTCAGCATAGTATGTAAATCCAACTTCTCTCTCTCTACTTCTTGCCCCCTGTCCATTTAGCACTTCGGAGATGTGTTCCTGTGGTCCCCTCCCAGTATATGTCAAAGATCGTTGTGTTGCTAATTTTTTTTTTCCCAAGTGGTGGACACCATGGCTTGATGAGATATTTTGGGTGGTTCCTTAATTAATGAAATTATATTGAAATGAAAAAATTGAGGCTGATACACGCTGTTGTCATTCCAGGGACGGATGATACGAATTCCCTCTATGAAGACATATGAACACAATCATTGTTGATTATCTGTCCCTCTTGATCTTTTGCCCTACGAGCTGAGCTTGGCAAAACATCAGAAGTTGCCATTTTTACATTTTATTCTCCTTCCTTGACCCCTCTAAAACCAAGGGGTCAAGGACTGGATCTGCTTATCAGAGCCCTAGGCTGACCAGATAACTTCTTCTGATAAAAGAGGGAAGGAAGACCTCTGGAACTTGTGGTTGCTTCACTCAGCAATTTGTTTTGGAAGAGGATTGCCTGGTTACTCTTGTTTAATAGGAATTCTTTGGTAAACATGGTTAAAGAAACCATGGATTAGTGTGTTGTACAAATCCCAACATAACTGTGACCCAGACAAATATATCAGTTATAACATCTATGGGCCAGAAATGGTGAAGAGTAGATTATACTATAGATAAGAACACGTGTTGGTATGTGATTGTTAGAACACAAAAGGACTGCAGTTTAACATGACTTGTTGCTATGAGCTGGCTTCATCATTTTATTGGCAAAGGATATAAAACAGTTATGAAGCCTTGCAAAAATCATATGGTGCTGGCAAAAACCTCTGTCTGAAATTTCAGGGAGCCGCTCTTTGTTCTGTAGGCCAGGGATTCCCAATCCCTGGGCTGTTGGGAACCGGGGCCACGCAAGCTGCGGGCAAGTGTGCAAAGCTTTATTTATGCATGTGTTGGATTAGGTTGTGCCCGCGCAACCATCCCCTCTTCCCCCCCCCTGCTGCTGCCGCCGGTCTGCAGACCCCAAAAAGTTGGGGACCACTGCTGTAGACAATAGTGGACATCCCAAAGGCCACATGTGGCCTCTAGTCAAGGCTCCCCCTGATCATACTATCAAAACTGGATGGCATATATATATTTTTTTCTGAAGAAATAGGAAGTAAAATACACCTACTTTACATACTCCCTCAAACTCCAATACTTCCAAAGGAAGACTGGAAATTTTGGACACCCCTCATTGGATAACATCACTGCTGTATTTCCTGTATACATTTTCTGGTGGGCGTGCTGGTGGCAATAGCTCTACATCCTAAAATTATCCCAAGCTAATGAGGGCTTCTCCTGCTCTTTCTTAACACGAAGTGACAAACTGAGGTGAAGGATGTCATCTTCACTCATAGCCTGCCTACTGTTCACTGCCTGTCTCATAATCCTGGGCTCCCAGGTTGTCATATCTTTTTGACTCAAGGATGTTGGGCCTGGCAGGAACATAGCCGAGGTAGGTAATTGGAAAAACTTGGGTAGAGGTCCCCAAGTTTTCCCACCTGGAGCTGGTTGGAGAAGATGCATTGTGGAAATGGGGTGCACAAATTTATGAAATAGTCCTTTCTAACCAGAAGTGAGCATTAATTTCCCTTTCCAGCATTGTTAAGTATTCAGCAAAATCAAATTGTCTGATCTTGAGCATTACCCTTAAAGGTATGGATTTATCAGATATCCTGCCTTTCTTTCAGGAGCTCAAGGTTAGAAGGTACAAAACTATAATGTATCTAATGCTTAAACCATTCAATATTGCAACTTGCATCCTTAATGTTCAAGCTGTCTGTTCAAATTCCGCTCAAAATAGGAGTGCTATTTATACATAGTTTTTTGGATTGTGCTGAGTATTGTTTATGCCAAAAATACGTACTTAAAATTTAAAATATGCTTTATTTGCTCTATTGGATTTCTAATGACCATGCAGGTCCAGAGTTGGAGCTGGAATATTACAAATATACAGGGGCCAGGTTGTGGAAGGCAAACTTTGTGTATCATGATCTGAGGCGTCTGCTGAACTAAGTGACTGGAGATTTTGGTTTCAATATCTCCTTTTTAATCATTCAATGTATACAACTGAAAAGCTTGCTTTACTGAATGTTTACAAATGACAATGTCCTATACCAACATAGAAAGAGATTGTGCTGATAATCCCAAATAAAGGATTTTTTTTTTAAAAGTAAAAATGTGCAAAATGTTTGAATTCCCTTTTTCACACCTGCAATGTGTGTTCTGAACTCGAATTAGAGGATGGTGAGCTTGAGCCATTTTGAATTTGAAATGTTTTGCACGCCTCTTGCCGCTACAGTTTTAACAACAGGCATAAATATGCAATCATGTTCATTTCCTTGCCGTGAGAAGTTTCCCCTGCTGATTGCTACTCAGTCAAGGTACAAGTTTGGGCCAGGTTGGTCTGATGGCTACCTAGGCCGCAGTGGAGTATATAAATAAATCTGGTGGGAGGGTTTTTGTTTTGTTTTTTTGCTGTTGTCTGCCTGCGGTAATGAAACATGGGGAGGCATTTGAATAAATCATTAGCCACTGTACGTGGCTGATGGGCTGTGCCTGTCTTGGTAGCTTGAAGCGTTTTGCAAAGTCTGCATGTAGGAAAGACAGTAAATACACAAGAGTATTAAATAGGGGGAAGTCATTTGTTCTGTTTACAAGCAGATGTAGCATTTTGAATGTGGCTAATACTAGGAATGTCACAGCCACCTTGCAGCAAAATATGGCAATGAATGAGGGCTTTTTGATTCCAAATTACATGTAGGCCCAGTTGCGAAGAAGGAAAGCTTATTCCACTTTTGATAAATTATGACCTTCAGCAGATCCAGTTCCTGTGCTTGCTTGCTGGGTTTGGATCTCATCTGTGAAGTGCATGGTTAGACCAGGCAGATTCCTTATTCGCTACCATTCTTTGTGCTTAAATTTCATAAATGCTCCATAAGCAGATGAGAGCAAGAAAGCCTCCCGATTTAGTTTGTAATCAAACATAGCTTGTTCTGGCCTCAGATGACGTCATCCTTCTTTCCCTCAGGAATGCCACAGATGGGGAAGGGAGGCTTTCTGCAGGGACTCACACCCTTCGAATTATGTGCTTAGCATCAATTATGCTAATTGTATTGTCAGCCACAATGACCCAGGGCAGAACATTTTCCCAGATCCCCGTTTGGTGATAAGTATGACATAAAAAGCCAGTCTTAAAAAAAAAAAAAAAGATTTATTTTCCCTCGTCTCCCTGACATGCAGAAAGTTTACCAAATGCATTCCTCTTTGATGGCTCGGAATGGTGGAGTCTTAAACCTACCGCTGTTGAAAAACCCTTCTCATCCAAGTTGTTACTTTAGAAATCCTACCATTTGCTACATAAACTCCTTTCTGGAAGCTGTAGATTGGCGTACCTCTTGGGTCTCATTTGTCTAGGCCCAATTCTACACACACAAGCTGGCTATACAGCATTCTTCTTTGTGCCCGAGGGCAACTGGCTAATTGGGTTACAGGGCAGGTGACAAAGGACATAAGAGCTCTTTTTCCTTCCATGCTTCGCTACCATTCCAGGTCTCCACCTAGCTCTGCCTTCTGAGGAAGTTGCCTTTCCCTTTTTGTGTGGTGACAGCCCTATGTGTCATTCCACGTGAACTGAGACTACACCTTTGAGGCACGCATTATTTTTTCCTTCATCACTAAATAATTAGCTCTGAGAGCAGAAGCTTGGGGAAGGGTGGATGGCCAATCTATTGATGTTTTCCAGCCTCTGGCAAGTATCCCAGGAACTAGTTCTGTCCTCAGGCCATTGACTGTTTTATTGTTAGGTTGTTCAGTTTTCTACAGTGTCCAGATGATGGTTCATATAAGCTGCCTTTGACATTATACCCTGATATCCAATGGAGTTATCACTTTTAGGTGGAAACATAAACAGTGTTGCTTATAACTCCTCCCCCCCCTCCCAAAGGAGAGTTATGGTGAGATTGCCTCCTGGCAAGCTTTACTTAAATTTACCTTTCAGGAAGTATGTTCGTTCTTCAGTCCATTCTACCTCCTGTCATTTAATGATTTCATACTATAAAAAGAGATTGCCTGTTAAGTCCTTGCTATAAAGCCACTCTGTCTAGGCTTCTTTTGGCTTCCTCAATTCTTTTCTGTTGGAGGTCAGAGTGGCTCTTAAGAATAGATCCTTCACTGGATTCGGGGTGAAAAAGGCAAGCACGGTGGGGAATTTCTCAATTTCGTTGGGTTTTGACTGGCTTTCTTAGAGATAGTAAAGGAGATAATGTTTGGTGTTAAACTACAGTATTTGCTTTTTTTTAAAACCTGGAAGAGAAACATTGTCTCACTTTTGTGGAAGCCAGTATAAGTCTGAGGAATCTTGCTGATCAGAGAAAGCACAGTACAGGTAGACCTCATGTGCGCTTGCAGATCTTCTGTGCATGCACAGAAGGTAATTAACACATTATTTCCTGGTTAAAACCAGAAAGTAACAACACCCAGGCGGGTGGGCGGAGCTTTGCTCCGCCATCGCTACTGGATTGCTGAACCAGCCTCCAAGATCGCTACCGGATCGCTCGATCTGATGCAGACCAGGAGGATTTCACCCCTGCTTTCACACTTATGACCGTTGCAGCATCCCCAGGGTCACGTGATCAAAAATCGGGTGCTCGGCAACAGGATCTTATTTATGACGGTTGTAGTGTCCCGGGGTCATGTGATTGCCTTTTGCGACTTTCTGACAAGCAAAGTCAATGGGGAAGCCAGATTCACTTAACAACCGGGTTGCTAACTTAAGAACTGCAGTGATTGACATAACAACTGTGGTGAGAAAGGTTGTAAAATGCGGCAAAATTCACTTCAAATTTCTCACTTAGCGACATAAATTTGGGGCTTAATTGTGGTCGTAAATTGAGGACTACTTGTGGACAAAAGTGTGAACAGTTAAGTAGAGCCTATCTGGCCACGAAGTGTAAGTTCTGCTGCCGTCCACCTGGCTTGTTCAAGCAAGAGGGTCACCATAAGATGGAAAAAAAGAGGCTGGTTGTGTTCCTGGATTTTCAGATGTTCAGATGCTCTGTTAAATCATATCAAAGGCCACTTAGGCAATGTGCTCTGTTCCCACAGATGGTAGGTAACCAGATGCTTTCAGGAACCCCTTAAGCATCATACAAGTTTAATAGGGTTCCCTCTCTTTCCCTCAAGGAACAGTTATTGAGATACAGGCTTCTATACTGAAGATAATAGCTACTATCAGTCGTATTCTTTACGAAGCTATCTAATCCCCAGTGTAGATAGCTGTACAATGGTGAATTTCATAGTGCCATTGTGTAGGATGTTTGCTGCGCTCTGCCCTAGTTTAATTTGATAAACAGCATGCTCTTGGTTCTGTGAGCGATTCCCCTGCCATTCATATCTGCGCTGACCTTCAGTAATGCAGAAACAGAATTTATTTTATTCTCCCATCTCCCTAAAAATTAAAACCATATATTTATTTGTATCACTACACGGTAACGGCGCTGGGAATTTATGGCAGTTGGTGCTTCTCTAGTTTCTGGCAGTGATTGGCTGTCACGCTTTATTTTCCCAGAAGAACAAATAGTCGGAAGAGCTGGTCAAAGCCAAGAAGGGGAATGAGCAGGTAGACCTAGGGATGGAACGATGGAAAAAGGAGGAGTTCAACTAAGGTGAAACCAGGGAAGTCAAGGAATACAGGTTATGGACTAGGAAATGGTGGTTGAGATGTGAAAATGGAAGTTCTCCAGAGGAGTGAATAGAAAGGACAAAAACATGGAAGATGAAACATGAAAAGATACAGAGCAATTTTGGTACCTTTGGTCAAGTTGGATGGAGCTGTTGGAACCATAGGTTGCTTTACCTTGAACTATTCAACCTGGGGATCAAGTAAAGTAAGAGATTTGATGTTGGTTTGAAATCTCCAGTAAAATCTTGGGCTGTAATCTTCTGGATGCTAGACTAGGCTGTCTTGTACAGATGTATTCCATGTATCTAAAAAATATTGTTTAAAAATCAATTAAGATACAAAAGTCTCTAAGAGCTGTCCCTGAATTTTGGAGGAACTTTGATGAGTCACTTTGGGTTTTTTTAATCCATTTTAATTGACGGCATTCATTCATTCAAGTTTTTACCAGCCACTGTTTGGCCAAGAATCTGAGCTGCAGTCTAATGCTGCATTAGTTTTGCTACATCTGACATATTCTATACCAAATAAAATTGCTTGTTTAACACCCTGGATAACTTTTCCTCATCCCATACCTTCAGCAGTGACTCCAGCCCCTTCCCCATCATGGATCGGATGAAGAAGATCAAGAGGCAGCTGTCCATGACGCTGCGGGGGAGCCGAACTGTAGAGAAAAACCTCAATGAACCCATTAATATAGAGGAAAACAACAGCAGCGACAATGGTGAGTTCCCTCCTTGATCTTCCTTGGAGGGAGAATCGACAGATTTTTTTTTTTTCTGATTTACTTACAGTCGCTTTTCTTGTCTGTACCCTTAACAGAACATTATGCTAAAAAGCAGCAAAATCATAGGGTGCTTGGCAAAGCTTCTTTAAGCTCAAGCTTTTTATTAACTCAGTTGAAGATATCAGACTTTGCTGCCTGTCTAAACTTCTGATGTGAAACTTTTATGCACTGGCAAATGGACCTAGAAGATTTTCTAACGTAAACCTTATTAAATAGTTGGATTTATAGATGACTATATAGCCAGATAGAGAGGATTTATAGGCATAGGATTAGTCTTTGAGATAATCAAGCCTCCAGGTATTCAGAAATTAAGATAGCATCTGGGATTAGGAATGAAAGCTTCAGGACAATCAGGAGATGGCACAAAATCGAAGGAATGTTTTCTGATCTACTGGCCTTGTTCAAACTCTGGGCAGGGGCTCTTTGTACTCACTGAAGCTTTTGGACTGTCTTTGGAGATAGGCCCCATCACTGGTCCTGCAACAGGCTGAGTAATGGTGTGCAAAGGAGTGAAGAATGCATTTTGGGGTGGGACATCCAGGATAGAATGTAATGGTTGCCCTTTGTACTGAAAATAGTTTTGAAGAAGCACATTTCTAATGCTAAAATTTATACAGCTTGCATGAACATTCTCTCTCTCTCTCACACACACATACACTCCACTCACTCACTCACTCACTCATATGGAAGTGTCATGGCAGTTTATTAAGGCCAATGAGTTGCAAGCCTGAGTAGAATCCCACAGGGTACACGGTGCTTTTTAAAAAGGACAAAAAAAAAATAATCCAGTACATTTGTCAGGCTGATTTTAACTTGTGTGTGTGTGTGTGTGTGTGGGTAGGTGGGTGGGAATATATTTTCAGTTTGAAGGATGGGAACTGAAACGGGAGACATCTGGATGCAAACTATTTATGTTCTCACCTTTAACTTCCTTACCAGCTCAGTGGCAATTTGGAAGCTGCTTTCAAACTAGCCTTTGGAAATTTAAGGAGAGGTGATTGGATTTCTGGAGGCTTCCATTTCTACCATTGAACATTCCCTACCCCCCTTCCTCCAATTCTAAAAAATGGACAAATTCCTGAAGCCCTCTGGAAGATAAGGAGGCAGAATTGTGGCTCCTGACTTCTTGAACATTGCCAAACCCTGGGTTAAGTAGGGCTGTTCTGTGTTAAAATGACATAAATATGCCCCCATTCAGTAGAATCAGCACATTCAGCAGAATGCTTTTCAAAGAGTTTTAGCAACTTCCTTTGCAAATGGTCAGATAATTCCCTGCAACCTGGAGGCCCTTTTACCCAGCTGTGAAACTAGTTTATCTAAAGAACTGAACTGCCTAGGCTACAGTAATGGACAGCTTTAGAAGTGAAAAATGATGGTAATAAAGGTGAAGGGGAAAAGGATGCATTCTGTTTCTCTCTATATATGCCAGCATGACCTATTTTCATCATCCTAAACTCACAATAGCAGAAAATGAAGGACGTGTTGGATGGATGCAGAATAGCATAGAAAGCAGTTCTGAGTCTGATCCTGAGCATTAGTGCAGGTGAAATCAGTGAGTATGACTTAAGATGTTTCTGTTGCACTAAAAGAATAGGCATAGGCATAATCAAGGCCAATAGACATCTGGAAATTCATTGTGGACTACTCAACCCATCTTGCCTTTGCTGGGTCAGGGCTACGGGTGTAATAGTGAGATCTGGAATATTGATCTTTCACTTTTAAGAATGCAGCTGAGATTCTGTAGAATTTGCTAAACTGATGAAAAGCTACACTAGAAGACATATTTTGTGAGTTGAAACAGTGCAGCAAACCAACATTACTCATTGTTATATTATAAATATTCCAATCTCAAATATATTTGAGGGGTGGGTTGGGATCTCCATTTATTAAAATAGTAGAGAGAAAGCTGTCTCACTCAGGTAAGTCCTGTCCCTCCGTTATATCCCTAATTCTGCCCCTCGGCTGAGGGCTGTCTTTTGAGTTTGATTTCCATTCTACTTTGATTTGTGTTTTGTTTTTCCTTCTTTCATATTTCTCTTTTTTCCCCCCTCTTCTTTTTTCCATTTTTCTGTTTATATTGGCCTCCCTTCTTCTGTGGCGGCATCAATCCCTTCGCTTATGTGGTGGCCACTGTCTGTCCCCCATGCCTTCGGTTCTTTGCTGTGGGCTGTTTGCGCGACCTCTTCTTTTCCTTTTCCGCCTTTCGTGCACCTGTCTTTTCCATATCACTCCGTTTGGGATGTTGCTTGGGTTTTCCCTTTGTTTCCACCTCCCTCCCCCTGTTTATACTTCCACTTTTTTGTGGTGGGTGGAGATGGATATTCTTCTGGTGTTCCATTTTCTGGGATCCCACATTCCTTCTCCCTCTGTTGCTGCTACTTCTGCTTCTCACTGGTGTTTCCCTTCCTACCACTTCCCTTTCTCCTTTTGCTGATGTTCTGTTCTTCACTGCCCCGACACCACATTCCCCGGCCCCCTGTGTATCCCTCCATTTTTCCTGCATCTCCCATATCCCTCCCTCCCATCTGTCTGTCTGTGGGCTTTCCTCCTCCCTTCCCTCTCCTGCCCCCCAGGCCCCACAGTGAAGAGTGTGCATCCCAGCACCTCCCGCAGCGTTCACGCCTTCCTGCACCACTACGCAGGCTCCTTCAGCAGGCCCCGTCTGGCCGTCAGCCGCAGCCTGAGCTCTCACCTTGGCCGTACCACCCGATTAGGTGACTATCGCACCTCGCACTGTACTGCCAGTAAGGGCTCCCCATTGTGGGTTGAGGCTACAAGTCAAGCCAGTTTGACTTCAAAGGAGGCTTTTTGGAGTCCCTGTTAACTTATTTATACACCTGAGCCTCTTGGGTCAAGCTGGGGTACTACATCAATTCCTTGAGTAAGGAGTCTGGGGGACCCAGAATCTTGCATTTCTGCTCCAGGATGAGGTTGGTAAGGAAGTTGGAGTCTCAAATTGCTGGGGCTCACTTGAAGAGAAATTAGCCTTGGTTTTATCCAGTGCATCATTCTGAATCTGTGTGTTTTATTCTGGCTGGTCTCACTCACTATGCTAATGCATAGTATGATTTGTTAGCCCAATATGTGAAACCCGTATTACAGCAGATGTTGTCCCTAAAGCTAGGTGGATTTTTTCAGTAACTATGGTTCAAAATCCTGGTTTAGCATAATGTGTGAACCTGGCCATGATGTCACATTTACTTTTTATTATTTTTCCTGGGCTATTCTAAGTGCCTTCCACATGTCTAGTTTATGCCAGGCACATCCTCTGTATAAGATGATTTTGAGCAGAAAGTGATTAGCACAATCTTCTGTGAGAGATGAAAGATTGACGTGCTTTAGGAATAAAGTGGGAATCTTTTCATAAAACTACCCTGATGTTGCTCTCTAGAGAGTGCTGAGCAGCTGGACCAGTGGCCTTAGTATGAAGTGATTTGCTGTCCTTTTAAATCAGCCTTTCCCAACCAGGTAACTTCCAGAGGTATTGAGTTATAACTTAATTCAGTTTAATTTACTGGGATTTGAAGCTTCCTGATTCGAAAAAAGACACTTTTGGCTTATGACATATAGCAATGGCTATGGAGGCTGGGAATTTGGGGCATTAAAAGCATTAGATCAGAAAATACTGTTTTGGGTTCCTGAGAGTATCACTGACATGAATTCAACATATATCTGTTTTTTTAAAAATACTGAAGCAGATCTCAAGGTTCATGTTGTCTTTAAAAAGATGCACAGAATAAGAAAGCCAGTGTAATCCCATTCCCAGAGCAACTTTCTTAAATCTGGTGCTCTTTAGATATGCTGGGCTATACTTTCCAGTGCCTAATGCTGTCTGGGGAAGATGGGTGATGCTATCATTTCCTGAGGGCATCATATTGAGGAAGGCTGGCCGACAGTGGTATATACTTTTGATTGTTACATACTTAAATTATGATACTGAACATTTAGAGAACTTTTTACATGAAATTGTGGAACCAACATAATTATAAGTAACACAACTTATCAAACTATCTTAGCAGAAATGATTAATAAATCGGGGATAATTGGGTGTATATTTATACTGGACAATTTTAATGTTTTTTATGCCCAGTGTCGCTCTGAAATGAGATGGGTGGCAAATATGTTATCCCATTTTCTGATCTTATCTATACCCCCTATAGCTGAGTAAGATAACGGAGTAGGATGTAGAACTTAAAATCCTGCTAATATAGAACAATTACATGGCAGAAGGAAAGTCGAACAAAGGCTCTTACATGTTGTGGTAGCTTTTTATATGCAGGGAACCCCTTAAAATTGTGTTCAGTCTAAAAAAGTGAAGTCCAGTCTATCATCTATAGTCATGGAGCCTTACTTTTCTTTGGTGAGGTACTCCTGGTGGCAACATGTCTAAACCTTCTGGAAAGATGGAATTGATTGCAAAAAAAAAAAAAAGGAAAAAGAATTCAGTGTTGGGTGGAACATATGTGGAACATTCATAAAATGGTTTCGAACTAAAAGGGCATTTATTTAAAACATTTATGACTTTACATAAAACATTATGCTTTGGGGTTGACAGCAG
Organism: Pantherophis guttatus; assembly: GCF_059756535.1. NCBI lineage: Eukaryota > Metazoa > Chordata > Lepidosauria > Squamata > Colubridae > Pantherophis > Pantherophis guttatus. Next base: position 122,245,478 of record NC_142064.1, on the reverse strand, counting down.
CCACTTCCCAACTAGGGCCCACCAATTGTAATGGGATTGCAGTTCTAGAGGTTTCAGTAAGCATAGCCCATGGCCTGGGAATGATGGGAGTTCTAGTTCCAGCACATTGGGCTGATCCGTTGCTTCCTTCTACAGCCCAGCCTTACAAATATTGGAGGGAATGGGGTGAGTCCTCTCTGCCCACCGTGTCTTCATCTGCATTTCTCCTTGGTGCAGAAATTGTTCATGAGGACCTCAAAATTGGTTCGGATGGTGAGAGTGATCAGGCATCAGGAACATCGTCAGATGAGGTGCAGTCTCCAGTCAGAGTGCGCATGCGGAACAACCCGGCGCGCAAGATTTCCACTGAGGTATGTGGGTGCTGGCTGGTAATGATGGAGGGACAGCTTAAGGTGGGAACAAAGAGTTCTCTGTCTCCCATTATAATGGGCTGTTTTTGTATGGAGAGATGTGAAAGGAATAAAGATGTCTTGCTTCTCAAGTTACATTCTCTTCTTTTACTCCCCAAAGTTAACTTCAGAGGTTAGGGAATGCAAAGTCTACTCCAAGTAACCTCAGATAAAGTAAGACAAATGATAAATGCATGGATTTTGCACAGAATTCCTCGCCATGTTTGCATTGCATGCTAGACTAAATTAATTTGGGGTTGATTTGTTAGTGGTTTATTTACATCTACTATTTGTTAACCAGATACCGAGTTTAACATATTGTGAGTCTAACCTAGGGGTGAAATTCAGCAGGTTCTGACAGGTTCTGGAGAACCGATAGCGGAAATTTTGAGTAGTTCGGAGAACCAGCAAATATCACCTCTGGCTGGCCCCAGAGTGGAGTGGGAATGGAGATTTTGCAATATCCTTCCCCCAGGAGTGGAGAGAGAATGGGGATTGTGCAGTATCCTTCTCCTGGAGTAGGGTGGAAATGGAGATTTTGCAGTACACTTCCCCTGCCACGCCCACCAAGTCACACCCACAGAACCGGTAGTAAAAAAAAATTGAATTCCACCACTGGTCTAATTGCTCAGTAAAATGTGATCGTTCTTTGTGACTTCTTTGTATTCCCTTATATGGATTTGTGAGATCGCACAGGAAACTCCTACCAAGATTTCTAGATCGCCCCCAGAGGTCCTGAAGAATCCAAAGGTTATCGATGCTTTTCTCAGGACTTACCTAGTCTTCTCTTTGCTTAGATTTCATACTGGTTAAAGGGGAGGTTGTGATTTTTTTTTGTATCAGGCTACTGCAGGAGAAGCTGGAGACTCTGTTTTCTTCACTTCTAGCCTGTGCATTTCCTTTTACTATCTCTCAGTCCATTCATCCATCCATCTATCTAGGCTTCTAATTTTGGGAGGCTTTAATAAAAAAAGCTGACTAATTTTTCCTTGCTTCCCAGGATATTAACAAGCGCCTGTCACTCCCTGCTGACATCCGTCTGCCTGAAGGCTACCTGGAGAAACTGACCCTCAACAGTCCTCTCTTTGACAAGCCCTTGAGCAGGCGGTTACGCAGAGTCTCTTTGGTAAATAGGAATCGTCTGTCTCTCCTTCCTACTTCTCAGTGTTCCCCCTTCACTGGTGCGGGACCAGTAATAAGTACTGCAGGTCAGCAACTGCTGCTGTTGCTGACTCCCTAAGCACCTCAGCCCGAAAAGGGCAGATCCATTACACTTTGTTCCTTGGTCCTTTTTCATTTAGTCGGAGATTGGCTTTGGGAAGCTGGAGACATACGTGAAGTTGGACAAATTGGGAGAGGTGAGTGTTGTGGCTTTTTTCAGACTGGTCAAAGGTAAGAACTGGATTTTAGTTCACTTCACAAATGGTTGTTCTTTATTTCAACATGCATTGGGTTTTGGTGTATAGGGGCTCAGGGTGATTTCAGCTCCCATCTTTTTATCTTCCTGTTTGGTCCTGGATTCTTGCCAGTCTTTTAATGGGGGAGAACAGAATCCTACAGTGGGTTGTTTTCTTACCATCTCTAGTAGCCATGACCAAACCATTGGTTGTGGGAAATAAGCCTACCTCCCAGGCTTCAATCTTCTTCCGTGTTCTGATTTTGGACATGACCTCTAACTGCACGATTACTTTCACTATCCTCGTATAGCACATGAGCAAATTATTCGACCTTTTATTCTAATACTTTTTAAAATTCCTATCATCTTGGTAGCCACCTTTAGGACTTGATTTGCCCGGGAGAGTCAAATGTAGTCAGAACCCTGTATTTGGAAGTCCTTGAACAGAGATTCAGTTTCCCTTCCCTTCCCCCAAGAAAAGAAGCACATGCACTTGGAATTTTATATTTCTCAGCTAATATCCAGAGCTCCAATTTCACCCCATTTCATCTTTGAGGGTTAGTCGAATGGCTTATTAATGACCTATTTCATACTAAATAAGAAAAGGATTAACTATTTTGAAGTTATGAAGTCAGGAACAAAATATTCCTTTCTATTCCTGGTCAGAGATTCTCCTGTCCTGATAAAACTAGACTGGTTACAGGTATCTTTCTATCAGTATATGCGCTTAGTGCTACGGTTAATTTACTGTTGTCCAAACAAGCCTTGGAGGCACTTGCAAACCCAAGTACCGGACTCACATATTTGCTGATGGACATAGTTACCATTGTGGCTGTGAAGAATATAAATGTGATGTCCTTGGTACTCTCTGAGCTTGGCTGTTTGCTTGCAGATAGGTACTGTATTTTTCGGAGTATAAGATGCATCTACCTTTTTTGGTGAGGAAAAGAAGAAAAAGAAATCTCCCTCTGCCTCTGAGCAATTTTACCTCGTTGCAGCAAACAGCAAACAGCCTGCTTTACTTTCATTTTCAGCATAGCTTGATTAGCACAAGGAAAAAAAAATCTGCTCCAGCAATTTACCTCTTTGCAGCAAGCAGCAGAGCCTTGCGCAAAATAGCTAAGAGCAAATCAGCTGAGAGTCGGGAGGCCCCAATCAACTTGTGCTAATTAGGCTGTGCTGAAGCTGAAAGGAGCTGTTTTTTTTCTTGCTGTTTGCTTGCAAGGAGATAACTGCTGCGAGGCAGAGGCCAAAGGGTGGGGGCCAGTGGGTGGGCGGGGCTACATTCAGTGTATAAGATGCACTTAAATTTTCACCCCCTTTTAGGGGGGAAAAAGGTGCGTCTTATACTCTGAAAAATACGGTAGGTAACATCAACAGTGCTAGTGAGTGCGGAATTTGCTCTCTCTTTATACATACTGTAGTAACTTGCTCTGCCAGTGTTGGTGGGCATGTGGTTTTCTTGCCAAGGAAAGAGGAAATTCCACACTCACTGGCACTGATGATGTTACCTAGTCGGGTAATGAAACAACTAAGCTCAGAGAGCAGCAAGGACTCCACAGTTCAACCCTGAGTTAGGTATATTTTCTTCTGTTGGAAGAGTACAAATGTCACTGCCACTAGTGAAAAGGTAGCAAAGAAGTTGGGTGAACAGTCGATAAAATAGGGATTGTTCTCATTGAAATGACAAGTTTGTCTGATCGGTACAACTTCAGAGATAATTTTTCTGTTTTAGGAAAGTTTAGGCCTGGGAAGATAGGAATTATGATGAGGAGGAACATCCGGATGGGATGAGGATGAGAAAAGGGAATGAGAGACAATGAAAGGAGATATACATTGAAATAATTCTCATGTTGAAACTATAGTTTTGTATCTTAAGTGTGAGGTGAAATGCAAGAACTGAAGGATGGGCTGGTGCTTACAGAAGATGACAGGATATTTATTTATCAAAAATTATTTAATCAAATTTGTATACCAGTCATCTCACTGTCTTAAGAGACTCTGACCAGTTTACAAGTACCATGTTGGGTGTTAACTTAAATTCTGCCTCTTCCACATCAGGGAACCTATGCCACTGTCTACAAGGGAAAGAGTAAACTCACTGACAACTTAGTGGCCTTGAAGGAGATCCGTCTTGAGCACGAGGAAGGCGCCCCTTGCACAGCCATTCGGGAAGGTATAAACCTGTAGCCACTTCTTCCAGGGCTTTGAAAGAACTCTGGCATTGTCTTGTCTTTTAACAGAAACTGTGGGCAGGTATTATTTGAAAGAAAAAGAATCCTGAAAACTGGTTGGCTTGATATAGAATTGCACCGCTTGTAAGCTGCCTTGAGAACTCCATGTAGCTATAAAGTGATGGGAGGTTAGAAGAATCTGTAGACCTTAAAAGCGAAGAAAAGCATAGCGTTCAACTGAGCCAAACAGCCATAACTGTACATAGAGGAGTCATTTACCAACGTTTAGTTCAGCCTTTCCTAATCCCATATTCTTCAGATACGGTCCTGCATGGAATCCTGAGCAATTTAGAGCGTGTCAAAGCAGAGAAGGCTGCCAGAGATGGGGCACTGAACTTGAAATAAAAAAATAAATAAATTCATAGTATATGAATCATAGATGCAGTGGAATTCAGTCAAGGTCTGGATGAGTAAGATGTCTAGAGAGACAGATCTACAAGTGACATTTTCGCTTTTCCATCTACGCACCACAAGGGCTGAATGAAAAATAATGAGCATTGTGACTTGCCAGCAGACAGCAATACAGGTAGTCCTCGATTTACGACCACAATTGAGCCCAACATTTCTGTTGTTAAGTGAGACATTTGTTAAGTGAGTTTTGTCCCATTTTACAACCTTTCTTGCCGCAGTTGTTAAGTTGAATCACTGCAGTTGTTATGTTAGTAACCCAGTGGTTAAGTGAATCTGGCTTCCCCATTGACTTTGCTTGTCAGAAGATTACAAAAGTGGATTTATATGACTTTAGGACACAGCAACGGTCATAAATATGAACCAATTGCCAAGCATCTGAATTTTGATTACATGATCATGAGGCTGCTGTAAAGGCCGTAACTGTGAAAAATGGTCGTAAGTCCCTTTTTTCAGCGCCATTGTAACTTTGAAGGATCACTAAATGAACTATTGTAAGTCGAGGACTACCTGTACTGATAGTTCTCAACTTACAACAGCTCACTTATTAACATTCATATCCCTTTCAGCCCTGGATTGCAGTTCCACTCATCTACACAGAGTAAAGTTGGTCCCTAGCTTTTTCTCCCACAATTGAATTCAAGGCTAGAATACTTAACTTTAGAGCAGTGCAACTGATAGCTCGTTAAGTATGTTTTGGGCTCACAGGAAACTTGAATATTTTTCTTTTATGTTCAAATAATTCTGTCAAAGCCACATATTTGGAAATGATTGCATTAGAAGTATTTGTGATGCAGATCTCATGCCTCCCATCCCTCTTTCTCTTACAGTTTCACTTTTAAAAGATTTGAAACATGCCAATATAGTGACCCTGCATGATATCATCCATACAGAGAAATCCCTGACTCTTGTCTTCGAGTATTTAGTGAGTATATGGAGGAAGGGAGGGAATGCAATAAATTGGGACACAACTTTCTTTTATGTCTGAAAATCCAGTTCTCACTAAGATCTGGAAAATTAAGAGTCATTGCCTTCTTTCCTTATATGCAAGCTGCCACTTTGGTTTGAACAACAATGGCCTTTAAACTTTAGGCAGTAGAGACATCCTTCTGAAGACTTCTGGGAATTGTAGTTTTCTTGGGAGAATTCAAGTACTTTTGTGAGAATTCTCTGCTTGTTTTTGGAACAGCCAGTTCAGCAGCAAGTTTTGTAGCTTGGGTGGATCCTACCGTAGTTCTCAAAGGTTAATAAAGCATAATAAATGACACAATAACTCCTCCTTCTAAGAAGGTAAAGTGTTTCATATATTTGACCTCTAAATAAAACAAGTATATATCGTAGATCTCTACGGTTGCTTTCTTGCTTCCCATGGGAAGTTTCTGGGGCTGAAAGATAAGTGGCTTGTAATGCCTTTGGTCAATGCTTCTTGGCGGAGCTATGAATAAAGAATTGGATCAGGGACTGGCTTCCATCAGCTCCCATGCTTCATTTTCCTAATTCAATTGCCTGTATCTATAGGGAGTGGTGCGGTGGCCTAGAGGTGGAGCTCTCGTCTCACAGAAAAGGAGGCTGTGAGTTCAATCCTAGGTAAAGGCAGATATTCTCTTTCTGAGAATATATCCGCTGAAAAAAACTCACATTGGCGACAGGCAGGGCATCCAGCCAGTAAACACTCAGCTCCATTCAGTTGCCCTGACGTCACCCTGCAAGGGATTATGGGGTCTTAAAAGAGGATGATGAATTGCCTGTATCTATGTGGGGAATCACCATAGCATCCAATAAAGCTCATGCCTTCATTAAGATGAGTCAGCTTGGGAATCAGCTGGCATGGCGTATCTGATGCTACCCTCCCTCTTACTTCAGTTCAAGTTACTCAAGCTGGAATATTGTTGAGGCAGAGGTGGATGCTTGGGGTACCACAGGTTCTCAGATTGCTAAATTGGCCCATTATATCTTGGGAAGGGTGGGAACTGTATCTTCTGGCTGCAAAGCTGTGTCTACCAGTCTGTGTTTGCTTACCCAGCATTAAGACCTTCCGATTTTATTGTTGAACAATATTATCTTGTTGGAACACTAAATGTACCAGAGATAAGATCCTGTCCTTTTCTTTCACAGGATAAAGACCTCAAACAGTATCTAGATGATTGTGGGAACGTAATAAATATGCACAATGTGAAGGTAAGGGTTAATTCTTAGTACGGCTGATCCTTTCCTTTCAGCGATTGCTTTCTGCTTCTTCAGTGATAGAAAAATTGCTTACAGTGCGAGCAAAGACTCAGATTACAGGTAGTCCTCAATTTACAACCACAACCGAGCCCCAAAATTTATGTGAGAAATTTGTTAAGCGAGTCTTGCCCCGTTTTAGGACTTTTCTTGCCACATTGGTTAAGTGAATCATTGCAGTTGTTACATTAGTAACACGCTTGTTAAGTGAATCTGGTTTCCCCATTGACTTCGCTTGCCAGAAGGTTGTAGAAGGTGATCACATGACCCCGGGACACTGCAACGGTCATAAATGTGAATCAGATGTCAAGCATCCAAATATAAAGGATGTGACCATGGGGGATGCTGCAACGGTCACAAGTGTGAAAAATGGTCATAGGTAACTTTTTTCAGTGCCATTGTAACTTTGAACGGTCACTAAGTGAACTGTTGTAAGTCAAGGATTACCTGTAGTTGCAGATTCCATTGGGGGATCTGATGCGTTTCTTGTAGTGGAGGAGAGTATCCTTAGTTGGCTTCCTCCCTTCCACTCCTTTTAACAGGCAGGCCTGCAAATTTCTTGTTTTCCCTATAGAAAGAGAGAGAGAGCAACCTCCAGGCTGGTTTTCTAGCTCCATTTCTCAGGCAGCTCTTGCGAGATTATTGAAAAGTGATAAGATCACTTATCTCAGGGCTCTGACTTGCTACCTTTGCAGGAGGGCTAACTATTCACCCTGGTTGCAACCTACATTCATAGGAGCACCGGCGTCAAAAGATATTGGTGCACAGCATTTTTTAGGGCATGAAATAAACCCTCACACTTCCTAAGGACTATAGTGGATGATCACTGAATTCCCTACTACCGTGTTTCCCCGAAAATAACACATGTCCGGATAGTAGGCCCAATCGGGCTTTTTAGCGCATGCGAGAAGCAGGACACAGATCTTACCTTTCAAGCTCCGTCGCTTTCCTCGCCGTTGTGTCCAGGGAAACTACGCTGTAAAAGAAAAACCTCTTGCGAGTTCGAGAAGTTTGATTGAACTCGCAAGAAGGTTTTCTTTTACAGCGTGTTTCCCTGGACACAACGGCGACGGAGCTGGAAAGGTAAGACATGAGTCCCGCTTCTCACCCGCCCTACCTGCCATCCCCAAATTGCATCCCTAAAGGGGGCGGGTGGCTAAGCGAGGGGCAGGAGCCCTGTCATGCCTGGTGATGGGGGGAGAAAAGGTGGCAAGAGGAGCCACGTCTCGCTCTATGTGTCTCACTTCTCCCCCACCCCACCTGCCACCCCTCTCGATAAAGAGACGGCAGGAAAGGGAAGCAGCTGTTGCCATTTGGGTGGGACGGGACGTGTTGAGCCGCTCGGCCGGTGCGAAGAACAGGTAGGGGAGGTGACAGCAGCGACAGAAATCCAGTCCCATGCTCGCCGCCTCCTGCACCCCCAAAATAATAAGACCCCCCGGTAATAAGGCCAAGCCCTTATTTGGGAGGTCAAAAGAAAATAAGACCCTGTCATGTTTTCAGGGAAACATGGTATTGATGATTGGGAGAGTGCTCCTTCCGTGTGGAATGTGAAGTTGGATTAGGCATGTAATCATAGAATTCTTTGCTCCTCTCATTCTGTTCGCTCTCTGGGTTCTAAAACTCTAAAACTCACCTTATAGTCGCATCCCTGACGTTTGGAAGAGAAATCGGGAAACTTCATCTTGCTCAGCTGCCTCCACTTTTTATGAATAACCTGGTGTGCAGGAGCTGCTGTCTTAAACAGTTGTTTCATAAGTGACCCCGTCTTTCTAAGGGTGTCTTCTCCCTCTTTGTTTAATCCAATGCATCTGGGCAAAACTGCAAACTGGGACTCACCCTGAAGACTGAGAGTGTAGGAGATGACCAGGCTGAGTCTCTCTCTCTCTCTCTCTCTCTCTGTGTGTGTGTGTGTGTGTGTGTGTGTGTGTGTGTGTGTGTGTCAAATGTGTCGTCAGTCATGAGTCCCTGCATGCCCACAAGAGATCTAAATCCAGTCCACCTTCAATTCCTTTCTTAACTCCTGGTAATTTCCCTTGACCATTAGTAGTTCAGATTGTTATAGAGAACTTACTTTACTTTACTTTTACTTTTATTTGATTTGTATACCGCCCTACTCCCGAAGAACTCAGGGCGATGAATAGCCAACAATAAAATACTTAAGCTTGCAGTAAATCTTTATACTCATTTGAACTGCCTGAATCTCCTGGTTTCCCCAGTACTTGACAGAGAGAAAATAGTAGAATGTCTTACTGCCTTACGTAAATCAGTTCCATCCTTTTCCTCTAATAGGGAAACTGGAGAACCTTTGGCTGAAGAGAACAACAAAATAATAGCTTATTCAGAGCCTTTTTTCTTGCATGGATTCTTCACTTTTGACCAAGGAAGTCAGTAAGAGGCTAATTTTAAGGACCTCTCAGTAACTGGTCAACCTGGTCATGAAAACCAAATACGTTTCACTCAAAAGAAATTACCAACAGTGACCAGATATCATGATCTCTTTCTCTGTTTTGAAGCCTTAAAGATTCTTTCGGTGGATGCTCCAATAATCCATTAGTTTCAGGCATGATGCTGGAGAAAACCTCCCTCATCCCAATAGGATAACGCAACAGTGTTTTTCTTAAAACACTAGACTTGAAGTGGGGGAGGCTTTGTATGGAGTCATTGGATTTCATCATGGAATGTCTCATAGGCTGAAACATTCTGGCTTCCTTGGATCTTCAGGAGGCCGGTTTGCATATTTTGATTTACCCCTCTCACCACCAGATCCTCTGGTTAAAATGTTTGGAGAACTCTTTTCAAGAAAATTTCTCCTTCAGCTTGACGTTGGTTCCTAAAACATTCACTCTTTACATTGGTGATGTTTCTGTGGGATTGGGGAATTCATGTTTATCTTTACCTAGATGATTTTTTCATGAGGTCTGTTTTAGCATCTGCTGAGTGAGACAATGACTTTGTGTCTGATCAGTCTGGAAATAGGAGGCAACCTAGAAAGACACAGCTTTTTCCTACTCATTCTGCTCTTGAGTACAGTATTAAAAATTTAACTACAGCCTGTATTTCAAAGAACGGGAGATAAAGACCTTGTCAGATTGCTCTTACATATGCTAACTCTAGCTCATCTCTAGGAAGTCATTATTGCAGGCATGGGTGAAGGATCATTCTTGTGTATTCTTGTTGGAACTTCTGCCATTTCTGAAGGAAGTAGTTGTGAGGTCATGGAGTCACTGTCTGGCTGCCTTTTCTTAAGCGAACATCTCCATGATTTCAGCAGGGAAAAACTTTGTGGTTATGCGCTCCTCCAACAGTAGTAACTAACTAGATCAGCTATCAGTGGCTTTATTTGTGCTGCAAAGTTGAAGGCTATAGCTTCTTCCTTATTAACTTCCTGGAGTTCGAGGCCATTCTTCTCCATTGAGAGTGGAGACAGCAGCCAGTGTGGGTAGTAGTCAGCCAATCAGATTAAGGACTGAGTCTGCCAATAATTTTAAGTCCCGCCCTTGTTGCCGGGCAGGCCAGCTTTTGACTCAGTCCTTCAGTTGGACTGGCGTGTGGGTTTCTAGCTCTAGCTTATTCCTTCTATTTTGCCTTTACTACTTGGATTTTTCGGTATATTTCATCTGGACTGTTTTGTGACGTTTCTGCTGCCTTATCCCTCTAACTTGGTGTTTTGGACTGAACTTGGTGTTTGGACTATCGTGAGTTTAAACTTCTTAGTTGTGACTGGGGCTCTGTTTGGTGCTGTCGTATTGGGGCGTTTTTTTCCGTCCCCTTGGGGGCTCCCTGGGGCGTCCTTGGAGTGCCTGCCATCCTTGGGGGGGGCTTCTCCCTGAAGATTATCCACCTCCCGGACTTCAGGCCCTTGCCTGCCTTCCTATCGGCGTTTTTTCGCGCCGTTTAAGTTGCGGCCGCCATTTTGTCCCCTTCGCCCCTCAGCAAGCCGTTTTGCTACGAACTTTAAATTTGGCGTTTTAAGGCTTGCTTCTTGCTGGATCGACTCCCTGCCTTCTTGGCAGCATCTGATTTGCTTCGTGGCGTGCCTTGCCTGCCTGCCCCGACGATTTCATCTCCTGTCGCCGTAACTTGCCTGCGTTTCCTGACGGCTCCCTTTGCTAACCGACAAGCAGCTGGGCTAATTACTGGAGCTTCCCAGCTCCCGCCGTTTGGCAGTTTGAAATAAAGCCTCTTCTCAGCTGAGCCAGCCAGTCAGTTTGCCTTCAGCCAAGCTTCCCTATCGAGCAGCTGCCCTATAATTGAACTGGTTCTCCCCTGGATTGTGGAGCTTCACGCCCCCACCCTGTTGTTGCTGGACATTGCTTCTCTTTCTGCCATCACTACTCACTGCGACCATTTGTGGAGTGTCTGCGCTCCCCTGCCTTGGCAAAATTCTGACTCTCGCTTACGGTCATTAGTGGAGTTGCCGCGCTCCCCCCAACTGTGTATTATATTGTGACTGATCCCTTGGTCTGCAAATTGCCATCATGCCTAAAGCAGTTGCAAAATCGAAGCACGGTCGCAAGGCCGGCTCTCCTTCTAATGAGCAAGCTGCCAGGTTGTCTGCACAGTCACAGGTTACTCCGCCCTCCAGTGCGCACCACAAGAGTAGTAAGCATGGCAGTGCCTTATTCAGGGTAGAGAAACGTACAGACAAAGTTCTCACACAACTTTGCGAGAAAGCATGCGCTGACCGTCAGCCTTCAGCTGCTCATCCACTTACCAACACCACCTCAGTGGATTCTGGCCCGGACCCTCGTCCGATGACCCCTGACCAGCTATCTCTTCGGGATTGCCCTATCACCATCTCTACTTCCAATTTGTGGGGCGCTGAATCTGCGGATCATCTTGCTACCCCACTTCCTGAAGGGCCTCTCGTCGCTCCCCCGCCTTCTTCTACTCCGACTCAGCCACAAGAGGCGTTGCCTGCACCTTCTTCGGTTTCGACTCTCCCGCTTGAAGTGGTGTCTTGCCCTCTGCCTCCAGATCAACTGCAGAGACTTATAGAAGCAGCAGTTCAAAAGACTCTGGCTGCTGGATTACGCCCTGCCAGCGTCTCTGGTTCTGTACGGTCAGTTTCGCCGGAACAGTCTCGACCCTCTGAGCACACTCCCTCAAGGGCTCCTCTCTCTCCGTCTCGCTCCCAAGCTAGTCATGTCTCGACCCTCTCTGAGGCTGAGGGTAGCGACTCTGGGTTGTCAGATGATGAGAATCTTCCCCCTGATCAACCAGCTTGTTCCGGCCTATTTCCGCAGGCCTTGTTCAAGTCTCTACTCTTTAAGGCCGTGAACACGGCTCAACTATCTTCTCCGACTTCCCAGCCTTCCACTTCAGTACCACTGGGGACCTTGGACCCTATGTTTGCAGAACCGACTAAACCAGTTATGGTCATTCCTATGCCTCCGCTTTTTCTGGACACCGTGAAGCGGCAGTGGTCTTCGCCAGGGTCAGTTCCTCTACCTTCTTCAGCTGACCGTTCAAATTTCCACGTCGCGTCTGAATTGGACACTCTTCTGCAACTTCCATCGATAGATGCTCCCATCTCCGCTCTCCTGTCAAATGCCACCGCCCCGGGCGATCCTGGTGAAGGCCTGCGCCCCAATGAGTGTGAAGCTGACCTGCTTCTGCAGAGGGCACATCTAGGGGCTGCTTGGGCCATTAAGGCGGCTTCCACGGCATCCTTCTTTAACCGCACCACGTTGTTGTGGCTTCGCCAACTACAGGACAAATTGTCTCCTGAGGATGCTCGCATAAAGCAGGACCTCAATAAGATTGTGGCTGCGGTCCAGTTTTCGGCGGACTCGACACTCAGTGCTGCCCGTTTTGCCGCAAAATCATTAGCCTCTTCGATTACGGCACGCCGTTTGGTCTGGCTCCGGCATTGGCAGGCGGATGCCAGGCATAAGTGGAGGCTTGCTTCAGTCCCATTTGGGGGGTCCCTTTTGTTTGGGGAGGCCCTAGATCCCTTTCTAACTGAAACCAGGGACAAAAGGAAGGTGTTGGCGGCGGCTTTCCGTAGGGGAGATTCACGCTTCTCTCCATACCCCCCTCGACCCTAATTCCGAGGTACTGATGTTGGGGGACCTTCCTCCTCCTCCTTTCCCTCGTCCCGTTCCTTCTCTGGCTGGGGCAGACAGCGGGGCTCTCACGATAGATCCTCCCGGGGTCGGTCCTTTGGTTTTAAACGGCCCTTTCGAGGGGGAGGAGGTCGTTCCATCCGTCACCGGCGATGATTGCATTACTGATCCTCCCATAGGCGGCAGATTGGCCATCTTTGTCGCCACTTGGGAGCGGTCCACCTCTGATCAGTGGGTTCTAGCCACTCTTCGTTCTGGTCTGGCTATCGAATTTGTCTCAACCCCTCCCGACTCCTTTGTCTGCTGTCCGATTTCTCATAACTCCGAGAGGAAGTCCCTTATGGACTCAGCGGTTCAGCACCTCCTGACCATCAGGGCTATTCAGCCGGTTCCTTCTGGTCAGGAGGGTACGGGGTTCTATTCCCTGGTGTTTCTGGTTTCCAAATCTTCGGGCGGGTGGCGGCCTATTTTAGACCTGAAACGATTAAACAGGTACGTGGTGTACTGCAAATTTAAAATGCAATCTTTAAGAACTATTCTAGCCGGTGTTCGGAGGGGCGATCTCCTCTCTTCCATAGACCTAACAGAGGCCTATTTACACATCCCTATCCTCCCTTCCCATAGGCGTTTTTTAAGATTTTGTTACGGGGGGGGGGTGCATTATCAATATAGGGCGTTACCCTTTGGTCTGTCCTCTGCCTCTCGTACCTTTACGAAGGTGCTGGCCTCTTTGGCGGCCTCCCTTCGAATCCATTCCATTAGGCTTTTATGTTACCTCGATGACATTCTTGTGTTGTCTCCCTCCGCCCCTCAGGCGGTTTTGGATGTTCGCCTCACGGTTGAGACCTTGGCGGCCCATGGTTTCTCGGTTAATTTAGACAAGAGTCACCTCTCCCCTTCCACCAGTTTGATTCATTTCGGGGCTCTTATTGATTCTGTTCAGGGCAGAGTTTTCCTTTCCCCCGATAGACAGGCGGGGATTCGTCAGTTAATATCTAAAGTTGAGAGTTGTCGGTCTGTCTCCCCCCTTGTCCTCTCACAACTGTTAGGGAAGATGATCTCTGCCATCTCCATAGTTCCCTGGGCTCAACTACACGCACGGGAACTTCAATGGTTTCTCTTGCCGTTGCAGAAGGCGGGCAGAGGCACTTCGTCCAGGCCAGTTCCGATTCCTCCGGCCGTTCGCCGATCCCTGCAGTGGTGGCGCTCCCCGGCCCTAGCGGCGGGGTCTTACTTTCTGGAACCACAGAGAGTGGTGGTGACTACGGACGCCAGCCTCCTTGGCTGGGGTGCCCATTGCCAAGGTCAGTTAGCGCAGGGCACTTGGAGCCCGACAGATTCCCGTCGCCCGATCAACTGGCTAGAACTGCAGGCGATCTTCCTGGCGCTCAGGGCCTTTCGAAACCTGATCTCCGGTGCCCATGTCCTCGTCCTGACGGGCAATGTTGCAGCAAAAGCGCACCTGAACAAGCTAGGAGGGACCAGGTCAAGATCTCTACTTCTGCTGTCACTGCGACTGGGATTCTGGGTGGAAAGACACCTCGGCTCGCTCCGGGCAGAGCACATTTCAGGTGTGGACAACTCCCAAGCGGATTGGCTGAGTCGTCGTCGAGTGGACAACGCGGAGTGGCATCTTCATCCGCGGATCTTCCAGGAGCTGTCTCGCCGGTTCGGCTTACCGACCATCGACCTCTTCGCGACGAACACGAACGCTCAGCTGCCACGGTTCTTCGCCCGATTTCCAGATCCTCGGGCAGCAGGCGTCGACGCTCTTCGGATTCCTTGGCCGGCGGGCCTTCTCTATGCCTTTCCCCTAACGTCCCTCCTTCCCAGGGTCATCCGCAAGATCTTGTCCGAGCGGGCGGAAGTGGTTCTTGTAGCATCTCATTGGCCCCGGAGACCCTGGTATGCGGACCTTGTGTCCCTCTTGGTGGCCCCATCGTGGCGCATCCCCCTCGAGGACGACGCTCTGTCCCGGGGCGCCCTGTTGCACCCGGACCTGGCCTGGCTCAATCTGACCGCTTGGCGGTTGAGCGGAGCACTTTGACAGCAGTGCATATCCCACCGGACGTTATCCAAACGTTACAGGCCTCATGCCGTCCCTCTACGGACCGGATTTATTCCGCCACCTGGCAGGCCTTCTGTTCCTGGTGTTCCCGGTCGGGCGTGTCCGCCCTTCAACCGTCCATTGTGGATATTTTGGTTTTTCTGCAGCAGGGCCTAGCTCAAGGCCTTTCTTCCAATACCTTGCGTCGGCAAGTCGCCGCGTTGTCTTCTGTCCTGGTCTGCGGATCCTTGTCATCATTGTCGCAACATCCTCTGATCCGTCGCTTTCTTCGTGGTGCCACGAATTTGTGTCCTCCTGTGTTGCACAGATACCCGACCTGGGATCTCCCTTTGGTGTTGGAATCTCTGATGGGCTCCCCATACGAACCTCTGCGGACTTCTAGTCTCCGACTGCTTTCCTACAAAGTCGCCTTTCTTGTAGCGATAACGTCGGCTCGCCGAATATCTGAGTTAGCGGTGTTGTCTATCCGTTCTGATCTTTGTGTTTTTCATTCGGACCGTGTAGTCCTCCGCTTGGACCCCACCTTCGTCCCGAAGGTCAATTCGATTTTCCACCGTTCGCAGGAAATTATTCTGCCTAATTTCTGTCCGCGGCCGACTCACCCATGGGAGCGACGTTGGCACTCTCTCGACGTGCGACGAGCCCTGCGGATCTACATTAGGAGGACATCTGCCTTCCGCCGTTCGGAGTCGCTGTTCGTCTCCTTCCTACCTGTCTCCCAGGGATGCAAGGTCTCCTCATCTACCGTCGGTCGTTGGATTCGACACACCATCTCTTCGGCCTACGACCTGCGTTCCCTTCCGCGTCCAGATCGACTGACCGCCCATTCCACCCGTAGCGCGGCTACGACTGCTGCATGGGCGACCCAAGCACCTTTGCTTGAAATCTGCAGGGCGGCCACGTGGACTTCGCCGGTCCCCTTCATACGTCATTATCGTCTGGACCAATTTGCATCGGCGGAGGCGGCGTTTGGACGACGAGTACTTCAGCGTGTCGTTGCTGGGGAGACTGTTGTTGTTGATCAGCCGGTTCCCACCCTGAATTCGGGACAGTGAACTGGGGTATGTCCCACACTGGCTGCTGTCTCCACTCTCAATGGAGAAGGGGCGTTGGTCCTACCTGATACACTCCTTCTCGTTGAGTGGAGACAGCAGCCAGACCCCCCCTTGGTCCGGCTGTGTTTCTGTGCTGTTTTCTTCTCTTTACTTACCTGGTAGCTTCTGCTACTTCCTGTACCCACACGCCGAGTCTGTCTTACAAGTCTTCGCCAAAAGCTGGCCTGCCCGGCAACAAGGGCGGGACTTAAAATTATTGGCAGACTCAGTCCTTAATCTGATTGGCTGACTACTACCCACACTGGCTGCTGTCTCCACTCAACGAGAAGGAGCGTATCAGGTAGGACCAACGCCCCATCTGGCTCTGCTTAGCTTCAGTCATCTTCTATACCAGGGGTGTCACGGCGGCATCACATGATGTATCGGGACTTTTCTCCCCCTTTGCTAAACCGGGCATGGGAGTGGCCAGCATGTGACGCCTCCAGCCCACATGCTGGGAGTTTGACAGCCCTATTCTATACCATTACCACATGCTCCTGGTGGAAAGCCACAACCTACATGCATATCTGACCTGAATGAAGTAGTAAGTGTAAGGAAGACCTCCAAATTACGATATCAGTGGTTGCATCTGATTTCTATTTTGGTGAAGTACATCCAAAGTCTTTTCTACTGATGGCTGATTGCTTTGATTGTCCAATTGATCTTAGGTAAGAATCACTATGAAGCTTGGGAAAACCTCTCTTCATGTCGCCAACTGAAAGCTGAATTATTTCCTCTGATTCTCCACAGAGGCAGCAGCTGTGGAAGACGTTAAGTTTTGAATGGCTGCCAAGCCTGCTTTATACTTCCCATTTTTTTCTATCGCTGTTCAGAATAATTAATTGCTGTTATTTCAATCTGTCATATTTCTGAACTTGTAGGGCCACATATGATTTTGTGCATGCTGTGAACTATTTCATCATTTATGCCTACTTAAGGTTATCCTTTATGCCTAAGGACCTTAGCTACGCCTAAGATCTTCATTTATGCATAAATGTATGTTTTCAGCATACATAGGGGTTGTGCCTCCCAACTTCTATTTTGTCTAGGTTAAAAAGGACTAGCATGAGCTAGATGTGGCAGACTGTCAAGATTTATATTTTGGGTTTCACATTGTTTTATTTCAACAGCCATTGTTGTGGCACAGAGTAATTGTTTGCAACTCTCTGCAGGTGAATCTTGGTTGCATAGTTCTTTAAGCGCTGCTCTGCTACTGTGTTGGTCAGGGCCACAACTTGTGCTACTAAGATTGCAGCCATTTCTGTACTTTAGCCCTTGTCCCTAAGGTTGTTCTGTTAGATATTAGTAAGACAGCTGCATGATCATTCATCTCTTCCGTTGTGCAGCGTTACAGTTTAGATGTGTAAGCCTTGGCAGAATATATATATATATTCCACATATATAACAGTCAGAGAGCCAAAATAGTTTGCCCCTGCCACTTTTGGAAATGTTTTGGTAGATTCCAGCTGTGGATATCCTTCTCCCCTTTGGAAAAATAAACATTGGACTATCATTAAAGATTTTTTTTATGCAGTTGGCAGAAGGTATTCTACTCTTCCATGTCCATTTCCTTGTGAACATCAGGGCTTTTTGTTGTCTTCTTACTAATCTTGGAATTCTCATGTTTGATATTTCCATCGATAGGCTTGGAGATTGCTCTCTCTGTATATAGGGACATCAAAGAATATTTGTTCCTGTCTGATGGGAGTGAATGGGAGAAGCAATTATGAATAACTCCCTCCATTGTAGAAAAAAGACCATCACACTAAGTCAAATGTTCCATATATATTATTAATGTTTTACTGAAAAGTAAAAGATGTACTGTACCAGGATTTCCCAAGCTGTTTCCACGATCCCATCTTGATTTTTTTCCTGTCTCTCTTTAATGGTATTAAAGGAACAGAGCTTCTAAGTCCCACATGTTCAGGGCCTAAAATATTTGTAGGTGTATGTCCAGGCAATTACAATCCAAAAAAATGCATCATGGATCCTATGTGATATGTGAGAAGAATTGAATGTATCATAAGATAAGATAAGATAAGATAAGATAAGATAAGATAAGATAAGATAAGATAACCTTTATTGTCACTTTTTCTGTGAACACACTGGCATACATTAAAAAATGAAATTCTGATACCCGCTCTCAAAAGTGTGTGTGTGTGTACACACATATACTACACACACACACACACACACACACACACACACACACACACACCAACCACAGACCATTTAGAATACAGAGCAGAAAAAAGAATCTTGAGATTTAACAAGGCTGATACTATATGGTATGAAGTTATTACAGAATCTCATTGTTCTGCTTCGGATACTGCGAAGCCTCCTCTGAGAAGGTAACAAAGAAAACCAGTCATGGAGAGGATGTGTAGCATCTCAGAAAATACTGTGGATCCTGATCAAGTATGGCTTATATGCCATGTCCTGGATAGAAGAGAATGAACTTAAAATAATCTTTTCTGCCATCCTCACCACTCTCTGCATAGCCTTCCTGTCCATGGTGCAAATTTTGGACTCAAATGGAACTGCTATTGGACATTCCTACATTAAATGTACTAAATGTGCTTTTGGAGAGTCATATTCCCCAAATGATCACAAGCAGTGATGCCCAGTAAAGAGAATTTTTTAAAATTCTTTAACTATATATAGCAAATCCCAAGTTAAGAATGCCTCAGTTTAAGGATAACTCATAGTTAAGTACAGAGCCTATTGTAGCAAAATTCAAGTTAAATACACAGTGTTTCAAATTCATTACACAATACTAGTTACACAGTAATACAATAATACTGGTTCTGATTTACATGCAAATTCAACTAAAGGGCAGATCTTGGGAACAGAACTGGGGACTACCTGTATTTTCCTTTCATGTGATGTTGGTTATAGATGTAACAGTGGCACTGCTGTGTGATCTGGAAGTATATTAGGAAAAGAAAGCAACATACAGATCAATTACTGTATATAAATGTCTATCTAAAAGATATGCAGTATGGGCTGTTCTGTGAATGGTAGGAAATTGTGTTTGCCTAGAAAAATTCACTTAGATGGCTTTGTTCCCCCTTCTAGTTGTTTCTGTTCCAGCTGCTACGTGGCCTAGCCTACTGTCACCGTCAGAAGGTGCTGCATCGAGACTTGAAGCCGCAGAATTTGCTTATTAACGAGAGAGGGGAGCTCAAATTAGCAGATTTTGGTGAGTATTGTCAAATCCTTTTTTGATCTATATTCCAGCAACCTTTGGGTCGACATGCTCTTCTTATTCTTGGTAACTGATGGCCTCGAGGGTAGGAGCGATATGAGAGGATTGAACCAGATTTTTCATTCCCGATACAGTTCCAATGTTTGGCAATATATTATCAAATATCACTGGTACAATTCTATCAGCTGTAACATAGTTTTAAAACAGGAGCAGGAAGAGGAGGAACATCTCAAATCTTTTTTCTGCTCCGTGAAAATGGATTTGCAAATACATTTCTGTGTTTTACAGGATTAGCCCGGGCAAAATCTATCCCTACCAAGACCTACTCCAACGAGGTGGTAACACTTTGGTACCGACCGCCTGATATTCTGCTGGGCTCGACAGAATATTCCACCCAGATTGACATGTGGTACGGATTTTAATATCTGACTCCCTGAATGGTCTTTTTTAAAATAGTTCCCTAGGGTAATTTATTCATTTGCCACACCGTGGGGCACTCAATTCAATGATACCCAAGTTCAAAAAAGTATTCCTAAGTTTTAAAAACTGCACAAAATAATTTAGTTAATTATAAGTTTTCAGAAAATATGTTTTGCATTTTTTCCATCATCTTTGAAAAGGTTCAGGCTTTGTTCTTCCTGGCTTGTATGCAGAACTGAGGCTCTGTGCCTTGTTCATTAATAAACACACACTCTAGACCACCTAGAGTTCAGGAAGGAAATTGTTGCAGAACAGAAAAAGAGGATTGAAGCTAGAGTGAAGTGCTAAATGCACAGCTGCTGATTCCCTAAAGCAGTTAACTTCAGTTTGGGTCTCTCCAATTCCAGTTAACTCTTCCTTCAATAGAGTATAAGTGGTCCTCGCTTAACAGCCATTCATTCAGTGACTGCAAAATTATGATGAACAAATGGTAGACTGGTCTTTATGTTTGTCACTGTGTCTTTGCGATCTGGGTGCTTGGCTGCTCAGCTCGCAGTTATGACATTGCAGTGTCCCACGGTCACATCAATTTGTGACCTTTTTTGACAGTGGAAAAGTCAGTAGGTGGTTGCAAATGGCAGCCAATGTGTTATCCTCACCTAACAACTCGCAGTAATTTGCTTAACGATGGCAAGCAGAAGTGCCAGAATTTCTGTCACTAAGCAGTGCATTCAGATGATGGCGTTCTTTGTGACCACACTGCTTAGTGACAGAAATTCCCATCTCAATCACCATTGTTAGATGAGGACTACCTCTAGTGGTTTTTGAACTGCAGTGTGGGGCTTTCAGGAAGCATAGCATCTGTTTTTTATAAAGCAGAGGCTCTTCCTGGCAGACAAGTTCACCTGAATTGATATTTATCGTAATATATAGGTCAGTGATGGCTAACCTTTTTGCCATCGCATGCCAAAAGCGGGGGGAGTGTGGTGAGGTCACACGCACGCGTACCCACATCCATAATTCTATGCGCCCCGCTGCCCCCTTGTTCTCCCCCCACTTTTGGCACATGATGGCATGGTGGGCCCGGTAGGCCCGTTTTTTGCTCTCCCCAGGCTCCAGAGCCTTTCTAGGAGCCTGGGGAGGGCAAAAACGGCCTTCCCCAGCCCCCCAGAGGCCCTCCGGAGGCCGGAAACAGTGTGTTTCCTGACTTCTGGTAGGCCCAGAAGGCCCGAAAATCAGCTGGCTGGTGCACGCATACGTGCCGGAGTTGAGCTTGTGTGCCCACTGATGTGGCACCCGTGCCATAGGTTCGCCATCACTGATTTAGGTATTGGATACTGCATTCCTCAAGGAACACGGATTGACTTTGTAGAAATGAATTCAGTGCTCTGTTTAAAATCCTAACTATATTTTTGGATATTTTCAAAATTCCACATATTTTTTTCCATGGCTAAAGGATTTGCTGGTGACATCACCGTTGCCCAGTGGATGCCCAGTTGGGGGTTCCTTTCATGTCCCTGTGAAGTTGCCCACCAAAATGGTATCCATTAATCTACTTAGAGTTGCCCGCTTTCAAACTGCTGGGTCGGCAGGAGCTGGAATGTGTGATAGGAGCTCACCCCTTCCCATGGCAGCAACCGGTCTCGAACATGGGACTGCCGATTTGTCAGCCCACTATTCTAACCTTGTGAGCCATCACATATGGGTCATTAGAAACATTAATTGCTCTTTTTTTAGCAGAGTGTACAAATAGATTTAGCCCCCCCACCCACCCACCCCGTTTTATGCAGACTATTATATATTTTAAGACAGATTTTTAAAAAGATAGTTTCAAATGTCAAAATCATTGGCTGACCAGCAAAATCCGGTCATAGAAATGTTTTGTCGGTCTACTAGTGATTTTGTTCAATCATCACAACAGACAAAAGATGTAAAAGTTAGGAACTCTAATTGATAGCACAAGGTTACAGTCCTTCCTATTTTCTCGGTGCTGATATTGAAATCTGCCTGCCTTTCTCCACAGGGGTGTGGGCTGCATTTTCTATGAGATGTCCACAGGGCGGCCACTCTTCCCAGGCTCCACAGTTGAGGAGCAGCTGCATTTCATTTTTCGGATATTGGGTAAATATCTGCCAAGGTTGCATTGCTGAGAAATCAATGAAGAAATGGGAGGCAGAGGAAAGGAAGACCATCAGACAGGTTGATCTATAATTTCATAACAGAGGTTAAGAGTTTCTTCTGGGATACCAATTAAAACACCATAAGATGATCAAAGGCAAAGCACATTTTTAAAAACACTCCCAGATCAGCCTGTCACTAAAATTTTTTTGTATCTGACCTCACTTGGAATTTTAAAGACACAATTCAGAAGAAGAAAAGGAGCTTGGAACAAAAGGGCGGCGGGGGGGGGGGGGGGGATCATCCCTATCAGCTGGAGTGAAAACTGTCCAGGAGAAGGAAAGTCCCATCTCTTGGCCATGCTGTTGAAATGATCTTGTTTCTCATCTTTTTGCTACTTTCATGTGATATGAAAATTGGAAATCCCTTTTTTAAAAACTCCTTTTCAGAACTCTGCTTCTTCTCTTTGTTGCCAGGGACACCCAATGAAGAGACATGGCCTGGAATCCTGTCCAATGAAGAATTCCGAGCGTATAACTACCCCAAATACCGTTCAGAGGCCCTGATCAACCATGCCCCAAGGTGAGTATCAGCCTGTAGTTCAGATGTGGTAGCTTTTGGTGGGTGATAAGCTGCTGTAGTCATCTCATAAAAGAGAAGGAGAAAGATGGCTGCGTCCTCAGAAGAGTTGGGATAGGACATTCTGGACTGGACAATTTCATGTAATCCTTTCAACCATTAAGAATGGAGACTTCTTTAAGAAGAAGAAGAAAAGAGACATATGGACTCATTGTGCAGACATAGGTAGCTTTTCTTGCTTTCTCCTTCTCTCAGTGTGGAAAGAGTAAAGATAGCCCATGGGTCAGGTCCTCCCAGGATCTTGTTCTGAAGATAAAAAAAAAAAAAAGTTGCTCTTTTTTTCAGCAGAGATAGATGCAGGCAAGGAGTTTTGCCTGGGGTACCTTCTCTGCTGAATTCCAGGCAAGACCCAAATACACGGGTGTGAGTTGCCAGAATGCATCGGTGAGCATTTGGTTAAAACCTTGTGCTTTATTGGGAAGAAAGGGGGATTAACAAAATCTTTGTTTGGGCCTTGGCTTCCAAGGGTGGAAGAAACATTGATGACTTTTTGGTGCAATTCCAAATGAATACTTGACTTAGGGACATGAACTATTTTACATCTTCAGATGTTGGAAAGACATTGGATAGCAGCACCAGTGTCAGAGAATAACAGTCCCAGGAAGCAAAGCCTCAGTTCTCCTCGGGAAATGAATGAATCTGACCTTTCTTTTCTCTCCTAATTGTACAGGCTGGACAATGATGGGGTTGACCTTTTAGGAAAGCTGCTGCAGGTGAGCAGTTATTATTTTTATTTTATTTTTTATTGGAGAATTAAGGTTTTGAGGTCTCTGACTTTTTCTTCTAGGAATCCTAAACTCCTTACATTCCTTTCCCATCCCTGAGCAGTGGAAAAATCTTCCCTGTCACGGCAAGCAAACAACAATCAACCTCATTAACAAATAAGAGATCATATAAAGAAAGTATTGTCTTGTTGTCCCCAAAGAATAAATGCACTGGACAAAATGGGCTACCAATTAGGACCTCAAGTGACTTCAAATAAAGCTGCTTATCTTCAAGGACTGTTGCAGAGCTATTCTTTGGGAATGTCTGCACTTATGTGCGTACACACAAACAAAAGCAAATTCCAAAGTGGAATACATTAAAAAGGACCCATCAAGTGGATCCATCATAGAGCAGGTGCTCCTGCAGAAATAATTCTGCTTTGTTTACCTTAATTCCTCTGGGTGCTAATATGGCATGTGACTGTAGATGGAGAAGTAGAAGAGTTTTTGAACGCTATGGGTTTCAGCCTCTCTGCTTGTTTTGCAGGTCATTATTGGCAGGGTTTTATTCATTTGTCTCTTGGTCAAAACAGGTGAAACTTTTGATCCACTAATTCAAATATTTTGCATTAGGCCTCGATTGACAGCCTGTCATATGCAGCCCCTGTGGGTTGTTTGCAGTCTGCCTGGAAGTGTGCTTAAAAAAATAGTGTAGTATGTAGTTGAGATTTGATTAGAAATATTTTACAGTTCACAGTATCCTTGTAACTGAAGATAGTTAAAATCCTTGGGCTTTTCCACCCAGTTTGGTCTACTTGTTAAGGCTAAAAAGTAGGAGACTGATTTCAAGTCCCGCCTTAGTCATGAAAGCCGACTGGGTGACCTTGGGCCACTCTGTCAGCTCAATTCACCTCACGGGGTGAATAGGAAGAGGAAAGTGTGTCGAATTATGTTCACTACCTTGAGTTATTTGTAAAAATAATAAAGGTGAGATATAAATTAAAATAACATCCTTGCATTCTGGGTCAGCACTTCAGCTTGTTCTGAGTTTTCTCTTGTCTTAAGCATTGGGGAAGAGGAGATAGAGGTATCTGAATGGTTGTGTTTTGATGTTATGGGGAATTTTTAACCCTATTTCCTTTTTGGAGATTTGGGCACAATTTAACCTGTGATTCCAACAATGTGATCACTTTTGGGGGGAAATTAACAGCCATCGTCGAATCACTAAGATTGATCTCTTTTCTATTCTCTCTTTTTCTCTCCCCAAATGCAGTTTGAGGGCAGGAAGCGGATCTCTGCAGATGAGGCCATGCGTCACCTGTTCTTCCACAGTCTGGGAGAGCGGGTCCTCAAACTTCCAGACAGTAGGTTCGGGCTGAAGAGGGAGGGAGGGAGGGAGGCCAGAGATGTCAAGTAGTGGTTGAGTGAATGAGAACAAGGTTAAGAGAAGGGCATGTGATGAAAACATTAAGTGGATGATAAAAGGACCATGAATTCATTGGCATGGTATGGCCAGTTCTTGCTGTGAATGACATCTCCATTAACTTCTTTTAACTTCTCAGTTCCATCTGTTACGATGTAGTGGTTAACTGGAGAGGATGTTTTCATTGATGGGCTAAGAGTTTAAGGGCACCCATGCTCTTTTTGCAGTTATTTTGTTACTCAACTCATCTAGTAGGTTAGTGTAATACACTGCTAAAGGCTGGAGGGCAAATCTGATCAGTTACTTCAGCATATAAGAGCTATCTTCATACTTCCTGTCAATTCAGAATCACAAAAGACAGAAGATCTAGATCAGGGGTGTCAAACTCAATTACATTGAGGGCCGCATCAGGGTTGTGTTTGACCTTGGAGGGCCGGGGGGTGGGTGGCCAGGGGTGGGTGTAGTCATGGTGGGCATGGCTAGGGTAGGGGTGGTCCAGGGGTGGTATTCACTTACTTTGCTACCGGTTTGCAAATGTGAGTGCACGTGCCACCTCTGTGCATGTGCAGGATCTTCCGTGCATACACAGAGCATCAAAAATGGATGTGATTACGTGCGGGTGGGCGGAGCCTCCTGCCGCCGCCATTACCGGTTTGCCCGAACCGGATATGATCGGCTGAATACCACCACTGATGTGGTCATGGTGGACATTTGACACAGGCTCAAGATGTGCTTTTTCCCTTTTTTCTTTCCACAGTTCTTTACTATAATCATTTTCCTATCTCTTCTACCAGGTATTACAGGCAAACATTTATTACTTATTCTTCATACTCCATTAAACTTTTTATTTCTAAATTTATACCCAAGTGTTTAATAGTAAATAATAATAATTTGAAATATAACTGCCAAGTAATCTTAGTGTTAGGGTCCTATGTGCCTTAATAATAAAAATGCCCTAAATCTTAAATATGACTCTGATTCCACTTTTCAGAATTCTCCACATTTTTGAGGTCAGTGCAACTCACTTGTTCTTCAAGGTGTTAATAATTGGATATAGATTTTTTTTCAGTTGTTCTTTCTACCATATCCAGAAAGCTGCAGGCATGTAACTATTGATAACTTGGCTTCCAGTTTTGTGTGTGTATGTGTGTGTGTGTGTGTGTGTGTGTTTACATGTTTGTAAATGCCTTTGCTTCCCTTCTCCCAAATACAATGTTTCTGTTCTGAGCAGATTTTCTTCGTTGAAAGTACTGTCCATAGAGTGGCCATTTAATTCCAAAATGGTTGGAAAATAAATTTCTTGGAACCTCTCCCTTGTAATCTTTTATAAAGGTTACTCAAGAGTATCGTTTGTATCATTTATCAGCTTCCAGGTGATAAAGATCTTGATCAGATGTTCAACCCAAGATCAATGATCCTGAACATTTTGTGCTGTTTTAGGGATATGTTGAAAAGGTGTTCTGCAAGAATATCTTGGGAGGCTCCCGTGTGGCCCGTTTTTGGCCTCTAGAAGCACTCTGCCAGTCAAAAACGGCCTATTTTTGGCTGGCAGAGTGCTGCTGGAAGCCATGGAGGCCAAAAATGGGCTGCATGGGGGCTGCATGTGGCCCTCACGCAGCCCATTTTGGCCGGCAGAGGCATCGCAGGCTGGTCCTTTGATATTTCCAGGCCGGCCCCGCAGGCCACATCTGGCCCCACGGGCCTTGAGTTTGACACCCCTGATCTAGATGTTTACCATTTGACTCTCTGGCACATTGTATGAAGAGTCTTTTCCTTAGACTTGCACCTCACTGACCCTGCTTTGTGTCTTTTCTTTTCTTCTCCTGTAGCAACATCAATATTTGCACTAAAGGAGATTCAGTTACAGAAAGAGACTGGGCTGAGATCTGCTTCCCTGCCTGAATCAGGTGAGAAGTGCTTGTCGAGCAATTCTGTCAACAGGAGTTCCTCCGCTTTTTCGTTAGCCCTCAGTTTTGAATAAAAGTCTCTTCCTCCCCCTGAATGGGTGGGCCACATTTCTTGGTACTGAAAGGGCACCTTGATAGTCCCTTCCTATCTCCAAAAACTGCTCTCTTGCAGAAGCAGTCTTTTCCCATCTCCCTGCTTAACATTACATCTCTCACCCCTCCCACAAGTAGCAACCATGTTCCAGTTAGTGGACACTGAACTGTAGCCACCAGCTCAGGTATCTGTGCCCCACCCAGAGGTGGGTTTCAGCAGGTTCTGACCAGTTCTGGAGAACCGGTAGTGGAAATTTTCAGAGAACCAGTAAATACCACCTCTGACTGGCCCCACCCCCATCTATTCTCTGCCTCCCGAGTCCCAGCTGATCGGGAGGAAATGGGGATTTTGCAGTAACCTTCCCCTGGATTGGGGAGGGAATGGGGATTTTACAGTATCCTTCCTCTGGAGCGGGGAGGGAATGGAGATTTTACAGTATCCTTCCCCTGCCATGCCCACCAAGCCACGTCCACCAAGCTATGCCACGCCCACCAAGCCACGCCTACAGAACCAGTAGTAAAAAAAAAATGGAAACCCACCACTGGCCCCACCCACTTCCATTCGCTCTTCTTCCTGTTCTCATCATCATGAGTTGGCACTGTCCCATCTCTCAATCACCCTGACTAGAGTCTTCCTGGCACCTCTGTTTCAAATCTGACTGAGTCTTTTTAGCTCAGTGCATCTCCAATTCAAAGTTTTCCCCATTAGTTCAAATCTAAAGAAATTTGGGATCAGAAGTAGGGTAAGTGGAGCAAAATGATGGAGGAGGTGGGGAAGGAACCAGGAGGCAAAAAGCATGTGGCATTGGAACCTTACGATCCTGAGACTGAGTTACAATTGGATTGAAATGCCCTTGTGCAAAACCCAACTTGGTGATGTTTTCATCAGGCGGCGTTAGGCAAGCTGCACTTTCTAGCCCACAGTTCTTCCATCCATAAAATGGGGCTAAAAATATTGGACCTACCTAATGTGTCTGCTTCATCAGATTGCTGAGAGAATGTGAAATTTGCATCCATATTACACAAAAAAATGAAGTTCCAGATTGCCCAAAGCATTATGACAAGGCTGGGTATTACTATGAGACAGGGAGACACTACCAGGTTGGGGAGGAAACATTAAAAGGAATCTGGGGGAATGTTAATGGCATCACATCCTCTAAAACAGTGTTTTTCAAACTTGGCAACTTTAAGGTGTATGGGAATTCTGGGAGTTGAAGTCCAAACATCTTAAAATTGTCAAGTTTGAAAAGCACTGATCTAGAAGTTGGGGGAAGACGCAAAATGCATTCTATCTATAACACTTTTGCTGTTTCCCTACAGTGAATGGTCAGAATGGACGACCAAGCCTGCTGCTTTGAAGCCTACAGTTCTGGGTTGGCAAGGGTAGAAAGAAGCCAGGTTTCTCCCCCCCCCCACACCTCCACCCCATGGACTGTCTCCACTGGTGGCTTCTTGGTATTGAACTGTGGCATGAGAACCTGTGCTGGGAATTTGCTGGGGCAAGGGTGGGGGGCCCTGGAACTGAGGAGAAAATGACTGCTCCTGGCACCAACAAGCCAGCCACCAATTCTCTGTGCCGCTGGGACGGACTCTCCCTCCCTCCCTCTCATACACATGGTGTTTCATTTTATTTTTTAAGTTTTATTTTTTCAATGCAATATTATAAATATTATATTTACAAATATCTATACAGAGAAAGAGAGAGACACCCCCCCCACCCTAGCCTCTCCAGTAATGGGGAGTGTACAGTATTAACGAGGGAGCCAATCCCCTCCCTATCTCATCCCAGTAGTGGGCCAGGTGGAGGGAGGAGAAGCACTGGGGCCAGAGTAGTTCCATCCTTTGCACTCCGTAATCTAGGAATTGATGGGATTGGGGAAGTTGTTAGTATTTAGGATGAATGAGCGGACTCCTCCTTCCCAGCTATAATCACTTTCTTTGGACGTGGTGGGGGCTGTGTTTTCTTGGCCTAACCCTGTATTTTGAAATCCAGGGGAGGACCAGGCAACCAGGTGTCCTCTGAGAATTCTCCAAGTCTTTGGAAAGATGGTCCTTCCTTTCCTGTCTTCTTCCTTATTGGGACTTTCTGGCTGCAAGAGTGCCCTCTTTCCAAACCCCTTTTTGCTCAGCTTTGGAGCTGCTTCCATCTCCTTCTCACACCAAAGTGGAGTCTCCTTTTTGATCCCTTGGGTCTTGACTGGTGCCTCGCCTGGACTTGTGCTTGGTTAGTGCTCTCAATCGTAGCTTAACTCCTGTTCATCTGTTACGGCTCTTATATTACTTGCTTGGTACTCAGGGTTTGCATTTCTTCCATTGCCTTTCCAGACGCAGTCCACTGACTTCTAGTCCAGACACAAAGCATCAGATATTCTAGTAGGCCTTGTGTAGGATGGTGGATCCAATTCCCAGTGGATTGTGCCTTGTTCTTTCACCCCTGTTCTTTGTTTTTTATGTATACTACAGTTCCTAGGTGACCATGATTTGTAGCGTGTCTTAACATTTCTTATAGCCAAACACCTATGTTAGAATGGGCCCATCGAGATCTTTCTCCGATGCTGTATTTTTTTTGGTATGAAAACCTTGGCACTTTCCAAAAATTTTGGACAACACCGCCCCTCATCCTCAGTCAGCAGGATCAGCAGTTTAGGAATATGGGAGTAATCATCCAAAACATATGTAGGGCTATAAAATGCCAACCTTTATTTGGTCTTCATGCAAATCATTTGCCTTGTCTCAGTGCTGCTTAGATTTTCACATCAGTTCCTACAATTTTCACCCAGTGGTTATCTTTGTAACAATTTGCAGTAGCAGGTTCTTAGTCCTTAGTTATGTAGATTACATTAATTCCCATTCTGTTTTTGAATCCAAAGTAAACCAGAACAGAACACCTGTTCTGCAGTTAGCCACTCCAGTTACCTCTTCTACCATTGGGAATCAGAGATACTTAAGAGGCAGTGGGCCCTTTCCCCAGCTATGTCTTCACTGGTTTCAAAGATTGATCAACTCCTATCTGTGCTTCTTCTGGAGGAACTAGCCCCCCCCCCCCCCCCTTTAACCAATATCCCTCCAAAACTATCTGCTTTTTGGATGGATTTTTTTGGTCTTTACTCAGATGACTCTGATGCCCTTTCCTTCTGCTCTTGTTTATTGCAGTCTTTAGAGATTCAGCTCTGCATGCCAGAGCCTTCAGTATTTAGACAAAAAAGTCTCCATGGGACCTGCCTGTGTATTTTCAGTGTTTGGGCTCCCTCTGCTTCCAATTCTCCTACAACTAGGAGAGCTGATTTACAGGAAGAGGGAAATGCCCAACAGTATCACAGCTCCCCAGGCCAAGACTGTTCCTTTGAGCTCAGGGCACAGAAACTTTGGTGCACAGAACTAAAGTGGGTGGGAGATCCATCTCCTAGAGTTTGTGCTCCAGGGGTATTAGACAAAGTGGTACCAATTTTTGCTGTTTGATCACAGCCTATATATATGTATGCGTGCGTGCGTGCGTATGTCTGTGTATATATATATATGTACATATGTAACCATTTTTATATGCAGCATGAAGCGCTTATAAGGTTCCAAGATCTTCCCTTGATGAGAGCCATACAACGAACTGTTCTAGTTACTGTTACAACGCTCAGGCAACTTAAAAGGATTTCTGAAAATGCCTACAGAGGACAGAGATGTAGCCTACCTTGTGCCCTGGGATGCAAGGAGTTCGTGGTGCTGGTGACCTCTTGCCTTGGCATTCAGATGCTGCTGTCCATGTACTGGAGACATCGGGGGGGAAAAAATCTAGCCTACACTACTTTGCCCAGCATGAGTCTCTGTGTATAGGTTGAAAGTAACCAATGCTCAGCTCAGGGGATAAGAAGGTTGTGTTTACACAGGCATCCTAATAAGCAGAAAGGACCAGCCTCTTTCCTTCAATCTAGTGAATATCCACAAGTCCTTTTTACTAACCTGCTTGCATGATCCTTCCCTTAGTTACTGCCTACTGGGTTTTTGACTATGGCCTCCCAGGTCCTTTCTTTGGTCTCCTCTTTCAACTGCACCTTAGAATCAGAAACCTCTAGTTCTGAAATCTCTAGCTCATCTTCTTGTCCCTTCTGATCAGAGTTCTCGCTTTCCTCCCTGGAACATGTCTCTGAAGCGCTCTGGACCTAGTGGTTCAAAAAGTTTCTCCGCCTCAAAACTGGTCTGTCTTTAGTAGGTCTGACATGAGGTCATACTTCCAGCAGGAACTCAACAATCATAATATGTATGTTTTGTTACTTCCATTCTTGCAGACATAATTTGTCAATACGATACAGCACGAGACTTGGTTTGCTGTCAGAATCTTGATTGTAGAGGTACAGTGAGTCTATAGCTGAGGTTGCTCAATTTAAAATCCTGCTCTTAGAGAAGATATAAAGAGTCATCAGAAAAACTGGGGAGATCAGGAGACAGTTTAACTAAGGTTTACTCAATGCAGTGTTGAATCATAGGTAACACAAACTCTGGATTCAGGACCCCACTTGAGACCATAGTTTTAAGGGCTGATTTGCTGCATTCTTTATCCATTGTTAATCCGAACAGATCTCTTAACCCTAGTGAAGGACCACAAATCATAGCTGATATAAGTATTGAATCTGTATGGGACTAGCAGGAACTCATATTATGCTGTGGTTGAATAAATTAACAGAGAAATATGGCCAAGATATACAGGGCTACCTTTGCGGGAGGGATCCAGAGTCTAATCTGGTTTAGTTCATGGAATTCCCATTTTCAGTCTTTGCTGAAAGAGAAGAAATGAGGTTCTAGAATATGAAAAAATGTAGCCGAGATGTGATACATGAGGTATTCTCCAAACACAAATGACTTTATTGAATTTTCAGGAATTTGGGGAAGTGTGAGTTCAGAATGATGCTGAGTATTTGAGAGCAGTTTAGGTCCTAAACTGAGGATTCAGAATTCTCAGAAGTGACAGCAGGAACAAAT
This sequence comes from Pantherophis guttatus, assembly GCF_059756535.1. NCBI lineage: Eukaryota > Metazoa > Chordata > Lepidosauria > Squamata > Colubridae > Pantherophis > Pantherophis guttatus. Next base: position 122,214,115 of record NC_142064.1, on the reverse strand, counting down.
GCCACCCACGATGGCTAAACCAGTTTGCTTATAGTATGGATGTATTCTTAATACAATCCATTATGGGAGCTTTTATGTGAGAAGAAAACTGAAGATGTCCTGTTGGATAATGAATGTACAGAGGATTTGGATGTTGCTTTTGAGGAGGGTGGGGAAGGGCAGAACCTCATAATTTGTTTCTAGACTGGAGACAAGCAACCAACCTCTTCTTGCAGGAAACAGAAACCCAGGAATGGATAATCATTAACATATGGAATGGACTATCTCCATGGGCCTCCCCCACCTCAATCCTGCTTCCCTCCACATCAGTGGAGTAGATACGGAGTTTCAGCTCTCCTAGTATGGAAGAAGAAACTCTATTGTTGTACATAACTTGAATTGGGGGAGGAACTTTCTGTTTCAAAGATCAAAGCTTACCATTTATAGAAGAAAAGTCCCTAAGGAACAAAATGAACAATCTTTTCTCTCCCCCCTCATGCTCTGTCCACCTTCTTTGGGGTTAATTAATGCACCATATCCAAATGTATGGAACTGATTAAAAGTCTCCAACAATCTTCAGTGTATGCTGTGTTGTATTTAATCTTGAGTTGGGATTAAGGGATCTTTTTCTTCAGTAGAAGAGGAATACCTTTGACTGCCTTTTAGGTATTTTCTGCTGCTACTGATATTTCCAGATGCTCAGTTCATATCAGTAGGCACTGTAAAGCACCTTCAGATTTCTCAGGGGCAAACCATGGAAATGATATGCTGACTCACAAGCAAGTTTACCCATTGATAGGCCTCTGGGGAATCCTCCAAATCAGGATTTTGCCTTCATGAAATGCCAGCCAGTTGATGTGGGAAAGACTGTTGCCAGATTAGATAACAGTCTTCCATGAAGAATACCGTATCAGTGTACCTCAATAGAGCCACTGGAAAGAAGCTTGTCCTTGTGGAAAACATAATTTCTGTTCATACATGACATGGGACATCTGGGGAAATAAGTCATTTTGAAGTGAATATAGTTTTCTGTGACCCAACATGGCTTAATGGCAGATAGTCATGCAACATGCTAAGGCCTAGTTACCCAACATTTTGGAATTTTGAGAAAATGGGTCTGCTGGATAAAATTGTTACTTTATTTTACAAAAAGGACTGCCACAAACTTATCAGTCCCTTAAAAAGTAAGATGGATTTAAAGTTACCCACAACTTCAGTGATTCCTATAATCCCTGTTTATTTTGCCTTGCATTTGTGCAGGTGTTTTTATTTTCTAAAAAGCGAGGCTAGCGGGTGCTAAGGAGGGTACGAGTAGGCATGCTGGTTTGTGGGAAACATTTGTGAGGATTACTGCTAAGATGCTTCATCCTGGCCTCATTTGCTAATAGTTTAGGAAATGATTGCCATGTTTGGCCCACTGAAGTAGAAATAACAATTTTGAAATTGCATTTACAGTTTGTAATAATGTTGGAACTGTTAGACTAGTAAACCTGTTTTCTTCACAAGAAAATTTGCTTCATTATTGCAGTGAGTAAATCTACACAAAATTAAGTGCTATAAAAGTGAAAGTATGCTTTGAAGTTTCATCCATAGTTCTAAACTCTATATACGTTCTTAAGTGATGTGTATATTCAAGCTGTCCTGCAGGACTATCTGTTGCATGGGAAGGGTAGTTTGAAAAAAATCGAAAGCAGCCAACTATTGTAGCATCACCTTTAACTGACAAAAGATAAAAGTAAGGTGTAATGTAGAGGGTTGCTACATAGACAAGATATATTGCAAGAAAAATCAGTGAAAGAACTGCATGGACTTGTTGGAAGAAATATCCATCTGGTTCAGTTCCAAGTGGGGAGAAGACACTGGAAACATGGAGGCTGATTGGAAAGATGGTTTATTGATGGAAAATGACCACATGGGTTTGAGGTCCTGGTGCAGCTGAACACATGGAGTGGAAAGTGCCATTTATACCCTCTCTTGGGCCTTCCCCTTGAGCTTCCTGTGGCAAGTGCATGTATTCTATTGGTTGCTGTAGTCAGACACTCGTGGCCATGTGGGGTCAGTTTGACTCGAGTTTGAAGCCTGCTGGGTGATGCGATGAAGAGGCTTGTGTTCTGAAAGGGTGTTGGACCATTCCTATTGTGTCTTAATGGCTTTCCTGGTTAGGATCTTGAGTGAGGGCTGATCCTACCATTCTACCTAATTCTGCATTTGTTCAAAATATCCTCTCTTGAATGGATTACCAAATCTGCATTTCTAAAAATTGGCCTCAGTTTAGTATCTGCTTGGGGGCAGGGAACTCTGGGTCTAAGTTTCTGTCTCCCTTAAGATTTCTATTTCTCTTAGGGGAAATATAATACTCTTGACTTTTTAATATTTCCTAAAATATTTCATTCTAGGAGGGGGATGGGTGCTAATTTTCTACAGACTTAATTACATGCATTGTGCCAAGCCATAATTTGCCCTGCCCACAATTTTTTGAATAAAATTGGGTACTTGATGCATTTCAGAAATGTCTACTTCTGCTCATTCTATAGTATTGGCTTCCCAAAATGTACACTGCTCAAAAAAATAAATGGGAACACAAGCAGAAGACATCCGAGATCTGAATGAATGAAATAGCCTTATTAAATACTTTGTTGGTTACATACAGTAGTTTTGTGTTCCCTTTAGTTGTTTGAGCTGTGTATAAACTACTGTATGTAAAGAACAAAGTATTTAATAAGGCTATTTCATTCATTCAGATCTCGGATGTCTTCTGCTTGTGTTCCCTTTATTTTTTTGAGCAATATATTAAGTCTGGACTCTCAATAACTGGTGCTACTCTACAAGTTATGCTGTTATTCGAAGTCAAAATAGCTGTCTCCACACAAAATACCACGCTCGAATTCAGATTATGCAAATCTGCATAGGAACTTAAAATAATCATGAGATCCTCTGGTTAGAAATTAACTTCAAAAACCGCTGGAGAATTTTAGTATCTCTCAAAAAGCGATTTGAGGATGATAGGCAGCTTGCTATTTCGACTCTGCCTTCTCCTCCCGGTTCTTCAAACACGACAGCGCCAAAAATTCATTTCGACCGGGCAACGTGAAAGGCTGCGTTAGCCAAGTAAGCAACTTTCCCTTAGTAAAAATGGCAGCTGTAAGCATCGCGCATATGCTATCTTCCTGGTGTTGGTTACTTTAGTCGCAAGAATTCTGACACCGACGCGGGACGAAGGTCAGCACTGCCGGAAGCGGATCAATGCACGAAGAGACCGCCTGCATTTTTTTACGATGTTTTTTTTTAAAAAAAAATATGCCGTAATTAAGAATCTCGTCGCCTCTTGTTTCTGCCCGGCGTAAACGCGCTCAACCAATCAAAGCACTGACGTTCCCGTTCCGCCCCGCCCCCCCTCCCGCTCGTTCAATTTCCCGCGCCACCAGCCCACCAATAAGAGGCAGGGCGGATAGCGCGGCTTACGTCGTGACGCCTTCGCCCGTAGGCCACATTCAACATGGTGCTGGGTCCGCTCTCTTCCGTCCCGTTTGCCACACCTATCCGGCCGGTCGGAAGCGGGTGGGCGGGGCCATGAAGAAGGAGCCGGGAGAGGGAAATAAGGTGTCTCCCTTTCTCGTTTCCGGGCTGGCGGAGGAGCGGCGGAGGTGTGTGGGTGGCGATGGCGGAGAGGGGGCTGCCCGGGCTGGAGGCCCAGCGGCGGCAGGTAGAGGGAGAGGGGCCGGGCCAGCCCGGGAGGAAGAGACCTCTGGGAGCGGGAGAGAAGTGGTAAGTGCAAAGCGGGGCGTCCATCCCGGGTGGAGAGGTTGCTCGGGCTTTGGGGTCGGTAGGGCGGAGTGGGTGGGTGTCGAGCCTTGAAGCCTTCCCCGCTTCGTTCGCTTCCACCGGGTTTCACCTGCTCCCAGCCTCGGAGAAGCCTTGATTCGGGGCTTGAGGACGCCCCCCCCCCACCAACCTTGGGAGCCGAGGGGATTCCCCCCCCTCCACCTCACGAGAGACGCGCCGCATTCCTGTCTTGCCGCAGGTTGTATTCAGGTGGTCTTCGAGATGCGCCTTCACGCCCCAAGGCTGAGGAAGTACAGCCGTAGCGTAAAAGCGCCCTTTTTTTTTTTTTTGGCTTTAACCACGGATTTATGATCATCGCGCTTGTGGAAAAAACAAAAGTTCCCTTTGTTGAATGCAATGAGATTTTTTTCTTTTTTTTTTTCTTTTTTTTTTTACTCCTCGAGTAAAGTACCCTGTTTCCCCCAAAATAAGACATCCCCTGATAATAAGCCCAAATGGCAATAAAGGCCAAGCACTCAAAAAAAATATATATATAAGACAAGAGTCTTATTTTTGGGGAAACATGGTATAGGGTTGGGCTACCTACTTCATATGCACTTTCAGTTACTGCGCTGAGGCAAACATGGATGAGGTTTTACTTTAGGATGAATTAGGTACCATTTTTCCTTGGCCTTTTGTGCATTTTTTTTTTTCCTTTAGGATGAATTAGGTACCATTTTTCCTTGGCCTTTTGTGCATTTTTTTTCCCCTTTAGGATGAATTAGGTACCATTTTTCCTTGGCCTTTTGTGCATTTTTTTTTTTCCTTTAGGATGAATTAGGTACCATTTTTCCTTGGCCTTTTGTGCATTTTTTTTCCCCTTTAGGATGAATTAGGTACCATTTTTCCTTGGCCTTTTGTGCATTTTTTTTCCCCTTTAGGATGAATTAGGTACCATTTTTCCTTGGCCTTTTGTGCATTTTTTTTTTCCTTTAGGATGAATTAGGTACCATTTTTCCTTGGCCTTTTGTCCATTTTTTTTTTCCTTTAGGATGAATTAGGTACCATTTTTCCTTGGCCTTTTATGCATTCTCCCCCCCCCCCCCCCCCCCCCCGCTGAAGCGCCTTCTCCAAATCGCTTTATTTAGATTTGTTCCCTTTTCTTATATTTCTAGTACTTTCCCTAAATTGCTCCTTGTTGGGTTGGTTAAGCGATGCTCAGTATGTCATGTATTCTCAATATATGGTAGGTGTAGAACGGTGGCTCTAAGCAACCTTAACTATTGTAAACTGGATCACTTTCTGAAAGCATGTCTTCCCGAATTAGTCAAGTTTGGTTCTTTTGTTTTCCATTTGGTTCAATGGCATCACAATGAATAGATAATTTTTAATTAGATCCTCTGAGTACTTTGAAAATAGATTTCTTCTCTATAATCATCAAATGTTTGTCCCTTATTTTACAGTCAGGAAAGGAAACTGAAACAATTAAAAATCTACTTGTCATTCCTATACAGGAGGCTAGTTTCCTCTATACAGTAGGACTTGACTTTTTTTGGACACTTCCTCTTTCTTCTCTTAGAAATCTTGTACTTTTTTACCATTGTAACTAGCAGAATTTCAAGCTATAGGTAGCTTTGAGTGACATAGACTAGTGCATGGCAGACCTGATATTTGTTTTAAATATTTATTTATTTATTTATTGAATTTATATTGCCGCATATTCACCCATGGCAACTCAAGGCAGCTTACAGAATATAAAACCACATTTAAAACAATAAAGCTAATAAAAAGAATCAAATAAATTAATATAGTATAATATAATAAAATCACCCCCCCCCCGGCCCTGGCGACAGCAGATCACATGAGCCATTTAATGGGCTCCATCCCGCTCTGGGTTCCCCAAGCCCACTGCAGAACCAGGTCTACAGTGCTTTCCAGAAGAGTATTAGCGTGGGGGCCATTCTAATTTGGGGGAATGATGTTCCAGAGAGAGGGAGCCACCACAGAGAGGGCCCTTCTTCTGGGTCCCACCAGGTGTACCTCCCTTGGGGATGGGACCCGCAACATTCCCTGCCTCCCTGCTCTGATGGATCAGATAGATGTGACCGGCAAGAGATGGTCCCTCAGATAATTTGGTCCCAAGCTTTAAAGGTGACAACCAGAACCTTGAATTGCACCCGTAAGCAAATCGGCAGCCAATGCAGCTCCCGCAGGAGAGGTGATACATGTGAACACTGGGGTCTGAACAAAACCATGCGGGCCGCTGCATTTTCCACCAGTTGGAGCTTCTGGATGCTCTTCAAGGACAGCCCCATGTAGAATGTGTTGCAATAGTCAAGACGGGAAGTGACTAGGGCATGAGTGACTGTGAGTAGGAATTGTTGGTCCAGGAAAGAGCGTAACTGGCGCACAACCCTCAGTTGCACAAAGGCAGTCCTGGCCATGACTGCCACCTATTCTTCGAGCAGGAGTCGTGAGTCCAGGAGAACCTCCAGATTAAGCACAGGGTCTGTTTGGGGTAGTGCCACCCCATCCAAGACCAAATATGGCAATTCTCCCTGAGCCAACAAACCCCAAACCCAGAGCCACTCGGTCTTGCCAGGGTTTAGTTTCAACCTGTTGCTCCCCATCCAGCTCCTAACAGCGTCCAGGCACTGCGAGAGGAAGGATACGGCACAGCATCACTTAACTCACCACGGGCCAAGACATACAGCTGAGTATCATCAGCATATTGGTGATACCTCAGTCCATGGTGACGGATGATCTCTCCCATTAGATTATCTTAGTTTTATTTATTTTATAGCTTTTAGATTCTGCTCAACTTAAAAGACAGGGCTGGTTACAATATGTTAATTTAAAACAACAACTATAAATCAACCTACCCCTAACATAGAGATCAGCAATATTTAACTAGGGTTGAAGTCTTGGTGAAATAAAACTATCTTCAGTGCTCTTCTGAATGATATCATGGATGGGGCTTTCTGAACCTCTGTAGGTTAGAAGTTCCAAAATATGGTCACTGCCACAGAAGATGTTCTTCTGACTTCAGATAAAGAGTGGGACTCTTAATAGAGCTTCCTGATCTTCCTTTCATGAGATGGCTAGATTCATTTTTGGCAAGGCTGTGGTGCTACCAAGCTACACCATATAGGGCTTTGTAGGTGGCTAATAGCACTTTGAATTGGGTGTAGAAATCTACTGGAATTCAGCACAAGGCCTGCCTGTTTCAGAGAATGAATTGTCATGGGTGTGCTCTGTGTTTCCTGTGTTAAATTATTTGCTTATGTGCCTTTTTGAAAATATTGCAGCTTAATGTAATAACTCTTGCTTTGCATGCTGAGATAGATGTTATAATTGATACACTAATAATATAAGATGAAGTCCTATGTTTCTAAACAAAGTTTTTTTTCACTGGGGATGTATCTCACTTTGGAGGCAAAACTGCATGCCAGTTCTGCTTTCTTTCTCCTTTATTTTATATAGTCAGTTGACCTATATAGTCAGTTGTGATTGTCCTTAAGTAGTGCTTGTCTAAGAAAGTGACTTTGGTTTCACTCTTCATCAGCTAGCAGACTTCCTATTTTATGAAGCAAGTTGAGCTCACAATAGGAATTATTTCAATTGTTCTTGTATCCTGATGGATGGGCTTTAGAGTGATGTTGTTTGAGTCTTTCCTTACAGACTGACTTGCCTGCTGTTATGTCTGGAGTGAGACAAACAGGAAGTAGCAACCCAGTAGGAGAATAGGAACCTCCTCTGTTGTGTTATTACAAAATAAACTATCTTACACATTTATATTTTACATTCGTATAATGAGATTGCAGGCTCAGCCTATGTATCTATTATACTTAGAAAGCACTCCCACTAAATTCCTTGGATCTTGCTTTTAAATAAATGTATGTAGATTGTAGCCTTCTGAAAAAATGCATGAAAAAAAACAAGGGAGGGGTAATAAATAACAAATGCACTATTGAGAAAGCTAGTTTGATGTTGTGGTTAAGGCACTAGCCTAGAAACTTTATGTACAAAGCTGGGTAACTTTGGGCAAGTTATTCTCTCTCAGCCCCAAGAAGCAGGCAATGGTAAGCCGTGTCTGAAATCTTCCAAAGAACCGCAGGGAGTATCCAGGCAGTTGCCAGGAGTCATCACCGACTTGAAAATGTGCATACACATGGCACTTTCAACATCAGCTTCAGCCTTAAGGTTTTTAGTTTTTAAAACGTCATGGTCATATACCCAATAATAATTATTTATTTATTTATTTATTTATTTATTTATTAGATTTATATACCGCCCTATTCCTAAGGGACTCAGGGCGGTGAACAACGAACGATAGAAATACATGTAATACAAACGTTAATAAAAACCAATTAAAATATACTAAACACTCTGGTCCTAGATAATATAAGACATCCCAGTTTAAAATAAAATCAAAAAGCAATATAAAGGGAAAAATTAGGCCAGCTTTTGTTTGTATAACTCAAGGGAACAGACATACTTAATATTCCTTATTTCCCCACAACACTCACCCTGGGGGGAGGGTTGGGCCGAGAGAGGGACTGTCCCAAAATCACTCACCTGGCTTGCATACCCAAGGCGGGACTCAAACTTCTTGTCAGAAGTTTCTAGATCTTAGCCATTAACACCAAACTCGGGCGCCTTAAGATACTGTGGCCCTCGAGGTGTTCCCAGTATTCCTTAATGACAGTATTAGCAGCTGCTGGGAGCAGTACATCTATACATGGTCATCTTTTGTTACAATGCCTGTCCATACTAAATCAAGTTACAGCTAGACCTTGACTTACAACTATACATCCAATATTGTATTTGCTGCAGACAAATAGATTTGATACAAAAAGCTATTTAACCAAACCAGTTTTACACCATGCTTCCTTTTTAATAAATCTCTACATTACTTGGTATGCCAGTAGGAGCCTGTTAGGCTACTCGAAAAGAGGCAGATGGATCTGATAGATTTCTCTTTGGCTTTCATTGTAGCCAATGGTAGCGGCTTACACTGAGATTGCCTATTATTTTTTACAGACTTTGGAGGCCGTTATTCTACTTTCCCAAGTCAAACCAAGGGAAAGTTTTTTTTACAGCCTGCCTGGCCCGATTTGTTCATGTTGCGGCACAATGGCACACTATAATATTAATTGTGTTGAGAATGGAATGCTTTTTCCTTTTAGTGGAGTAGTCAACAGCTAGGAAGAATGAGGATTATGGTTTGCCGCTGAGCAGAAAATTCAAACTGACTTGTCCAAACATTTGACATTGGGAAATGGAAAATAAGCAGATAACTAAGAAGGCCAGATTTTAGCCATTTATAAATGGAAGGTTCTTCAAGGATTCCCAAGTGTTTCATACACATTTGTCTGCACTTCTGTCTGTTGTGGCCAACTGAAGGGTTAGTAAACTATGGCACAAGGACAGTGACTGATTTGGCAAGTTCACAGCTAATAGTAGAGATTTGAATTAGAGATTTGAAAATGTTATTCCTTATTTATGGTAGCATAAATTCCAGTTTGGAGAATGAGAGATAAACAACATGGTTTTATGTTACTCCCTGTTCACCCAAGCCATCCTAATTAAATACCATGGAAGGGAATGAGAGATGCCAGCTGCAACTATGTCATGTAAGATGTTACAGGGAATGGAACAAATTGTCTTGTTATGGTTCTAGGAAGCCCTTGGAAAGATTTTTGACTTTTGTAAGTTTATGTCTGTTGTCTTACTGATATGAAACATTAGAAAATATTTAGGATTCTTGGGGATTTGTGTATAAGGGCTGCAAATAGAATTTAGCTGTTCTTTAGCATAATCAGATGCATATAGCCAGCCAGTGTTTCAGTCTTGGGCCTGGACTTCTTATAATCCTATTTGTGATTGGGAATGAAGGGAGAAGAATTGCTACTGGTAACTGCTGATTGCATGTTAGACTGTGGTCTTGATTTAGATTTGAGCTATCTGCTTCCTTGCTCAGGTATTTGCTGGAAAATCATTGGTACAAGCAGTGGAAAGCTTATGTGGAATCTGGAGATCAGAACTCAAATGCTTTCCCTGGACGGATCAACAATGCTGAACTTTTTGAAGGTATGGTTTCCTCTGCCTTATTTCTTTTATTTGAGGCTTCTTCTCTGCCTTTCAGATAAATTCCCACATTACTTAATCAGGAGGATATGAATTATTTGATTTTTCTCTTTCTTCCTCTAGAATGCTCCAGATTGCATACATTTGATCATTGCAATAAACCAATAAAATATGTTGGGTTAATGAAAAGTGACATTGGGTTTTCTCACTGCCCTTCAGCAGGGATGACCTAATATAGTTTGCTGAATAAGACACAAATGAGTGGGTTCATATGGCATGCTAAAACAACATAAGGTAGATAAAATAATTAGCACAATGTGTGAAAAATTATACACCCAATTTCACATAGTATATTTCCCAGGTAACTTAGACTTTGAATCTGGCTTTCTGCACTATTTCAGCAGTAATTGCTGTACCATACTGGTTTTATGAGAAGGGGCTTTCTATGGAAGCTGAAAAAATATTTCCATGTTAAGCACTTGGCAGTTACTAAGAAGCTTGGCTCCTTTTCATGAATGTCAAAATTGGTGAGGCCTCAGCTGCTCTTAAGCTATGGGCTTCTTTAAAGAGGGTGAGTCTTCCATGATTTCAGTCTGCCTTCCTTTCTCCCTTCAGATTTGGAGTCTTACCGGTTGAAGGATAGGCTGGTAGAACATGAAGAGTACATTCTGGTGCCAGAGGAAGTGTGGGACAAGTTGGTGAGCTGGTATGGCATTGAACATGGCCAGCCAGCCATTGAACGAAAGGTGAGAAATTTGGAGTTGAGAAGCACAGGTTCTCTTTGGAATTTTGCGTGCCCTGCAGCATTTTCCATTGCAGTTAATAGAAAAGGTGGCCAGAGAATGAAGACTCTTTCAACTCCCTATATAAGTGGAAGACTTTTTTCTAGGGATAGAATTTAATAATACTTAATTTATACGCTACCTTTTTTTAAAGTAATCTTTCCCCCAGTATTATCTAACTCTTGCTAATGGTAAATTGGAGGGGTTGACAGAATGGGGAGCGGTTTATAATATATAATGAAAATAAAACTTATAAAGGATCTCATTCTTGCCACGAATGCTCTTTGTGCAGCCCATATACTGATTGACATTCTGCTAGGTTCTTGCTAGAGTTACAGCTTTTGCTGCTTTTTACATATTTTCCCAAAAGAACTATGTGTTCTACTGATAAATAAGGGCCATTCGGCTTTATGGATGGGGTTGGCTTTCCCCTTCTGAGTCTCTATTTGGAGAGAGTTGAGCAATAAGTATCTACCATTACTGATTTCCCCAATTTCTCTTAATGATATTCTGTCCCTTGTTTGATTCTTGATTTTGGTTCATCCTTCCCAGGTGGTAGACCTTCCTAGCATGCAGAAGGTGGAGGTTTACTTAGTGGAGCTGTACCTCTGTCAGCACAATGATGTAGACAGCCACGCGGTCACTCAATTTAGCCGGATGGATACCATTGGTAAGGTCTCAGGAATTCTGAATTCAGCTGAGAGGGAAAAATGGAGGGGAAAACAGTGGGTATTTGTCCCAAGAAGTCATTTTCTCTTTGTCCTCTTGTCTCTTGCCCCTTAGATATAGTGCTAAAAGAGGCCCGGAATCAGTTTTCGGTTCCAGCAGAAGATGAATCAAGACTCTGGGTGAAAAATGCTGATGGCTCCTATGAGAGGTTACGAAACTTGCAGATGACTGTGCTGGATGCCTGCCTAAGTTCAGGGCAGGTAACGCTGCTGTCACCAGGTTGAGGCTGGCCTGTATACAGAAAGAGGCAGAATTGGTTTTGTGCCAAGATTTGCATATTTATATGAATTGGTTTTCCACAGCCTGTTGCTCCTCAACTGTATTTGATTGTTACAATCAACTTTGAGCAGGCTGGCTGAAGGTGGAGCCATCTGGAAGATAGCAGTTTGAACTGGATTTGTGATTATCAGTTCCAAAGACTGGATTTGAGATAATCAGTCAGACAGAGTCCCTGGAGAGGGACTGAAAGTTTAGACTACAGTGGAGTACACTTATCTAAATAGCAAAGCTGATTTAAGGGAACTGCAGTTTTTACTGGATAGAAGCCACTCTTTGCATCTCCTACACAACCGGCATACTTGGATCTGGATCCAAAAATTACTTTTTTTTGAAAAAACCAACACACACACACACACACACACACACACACACACACACACACCCTTGAACACCAGGTGAATTTTAGTAAGGAGACCTATTAGTTGTGTGATTAGGACTCCTTCCTGAAATCTCTTTTGGAGGGTCTCAAGACACTTGTGCTGAGGAAGGATATTGGAAGACATGCAGAATGCTTTTCCCCTTAGGGAAATTTAATGGCCTCTCAGACACCCTCTTAACAAGGGAAAGAACCTCTGGGCAGCTAGTTTGATTGTGAGCCTTCTGTATTTCTTGACATCACACATTCAAACAGCCATCCTTCCGAGGTGGGTAAAATGAGGACCCAGATTGTTGGGGGCAATATGCTGACTCTGTAAATCGCTTAGAGAGGGCTGTGAAGCGGTATATACGCCTAAGTGCTTTTGCTATTGCTATCCTCCAAAACCTTTTCTATCTCAAATCTCTGCTTGCTTTTAACATTGAAGAAAATGTATGATCACAATCATATTTGGAAATTGGGGAGGTAGCTCTTTGGCCACAATTAGGCGTTTATGAGTGTTCCAGTACCATAAGAGAGAGAAGTGTCTCTTTGAAGTGTGATAAAATGCTGCTTTTGTTGGAAACAGTTATGTCTCGCATAATAATTTCTCCAGGGAAATTATTCACCAATGGCTTCAAGATTTTCAATTAAATGGAAGTCATTAAGTCAAAGTAGAAAAATATAAGATAAACAACATGGAATGGATTGTGTGTGTGTGTGTGTGTGTGTGTGTGTGTGTATCTAGGTGCATATAACAGGCTTTTCCCTGATTGCTTAATAGTCATTTTTTTGGGTTCACATAATGTATTAATAAATGAATTACTATAAGTAGGCTGGATTCCCACAAAATACCAAACAAAAACACACAAAAGCAACAAAAATTAACCATACTTAGCATTTGTGACATTTACCTGTGCAATATTTAGCCGATCTTGTTAAACCTTATGAGAGTTGCCTTGCAGCAAGAGAGAAAACGAAGGATAAGTTTGTATCTTTGACAAATCATAGGAGTGCCTGTGCTGCCCTTGAGCCATGCACTACTTCGATATGCAAATAATGGTCTGAAAATTATGTTGCTTTGACCCTCTTGTTGGTGGGCTTGCAAGTGATAGTGATAGGTGATAAGAGCAAGGAGATAGATGCTGTAAAAGCAATAAAAAAGGAAAGAGATATAATTGTTTTCAGCTGGACAGTAATATTGCATGTTTGCTTTCTGTGGGTTTTAAAAATGTGAGTAGCTTGAGCAACTCTAGAATAATATAGATGTTATGCTTTTTATTAGCCAGTAATTTTGGCTGAATAAATGGTAATTCAGGTTGGAAGTCTCAGAAACTGATAGAAGAGAATACATGTAGCTCAGGGTTGAAATGAGGGATCCTTGGTGCTCTCTGAGCTTGGTTGCTTTCTTACAGTCATTTCATTACCATTATCAGTGCTGATAATGCTAACTAGTTTGGTAACGAAACAACCAAACTCAGAGAGCATCAAGGACTCCACAGGTCATGGACAGTTGCTCACCTATATACTAGTTAATGTAACCCAAGTTTGTTTGTTTTTTTACTTGTGCCTCTCTTGACCTTTTCCTACTTGCACCTGTTCCCTTCAGATTGTGATAATGGAGACCAGGAGTAAAGACGGTACTTGGCCCAGTTCCAGACCACATGTCATGTGAGTATCTAACACTAGCATTTCCACTGTTCTGAGGTATACCTGTCTAGGGTGGATTGTACTTTAAAAATTAGGCAGCATTCCAGTTCCCAGCTTTCCTGAGCTTTGGGAAGTATGGCTGTCTTGTGATCTCGTGCTGCTCCAACAGGAACCAGGCTGTGGATTTCACCACCTCTTTTTCACAGTCTCACTTTACCTGCATCTTTCAGGAAGAATTCCATTGATGAGGAAGAGCGGTACCGGGGCCAGCCAGGGATTTGTGGCCTTACCAACCTGGGGAACACATGCTTCATGAACTCTGCTTTGCAAGTAAGAAATACGAGTGATCTTTTGGTGCCAAACTTTGGGTACTGTGATGACTTGCCACCAAGCAGAACGAAAACTTTGCTCACATTCTGCTAGTATGTTAGTTGCATTGCCAGTGTTGTTACATGTCTGCCCACATGTACTAATGGGTTATGTATTTTGGCATTGTCTGCTTGAATGCCTATTTAGAGTAGCTGTTACATTGTAGGGGGATTAACCCATCTTGGCTGATTGTTTCTTAACACTTACCAATCCCTGGATGCTTCCAAGAGAAAAAAAAGTCCACTCTTTTCTGAGAAGGGCACTTATACATTTATCTGTGTTATCAGTTATGATAAATGTCAATCTTGTAAAAAGTACAATATTGACAATAGCTTTTGCTTGACCAGCAAACCATACAATTGAGAATTCAATCATCTGGGAAGCTATGATGATATCACCAGCCACCTCTTAGTGATAAGCCTCTGTTTGCATTTAATTGTCCAGCATCCTAGTCAAAAGAAAACAGATCTCTCCTACAGTACGGTAACATAATTCAATAAAGTCTGCTTGTATCAGTCTCTGTACAGTCCTAATCTAATATCAACCCTAATAACAACACCTCTTTGTTTATATTTACCTTCCACTCCCAAGTACCACCCTGTAGCCAAGGCGGGACATTTCTGTCCCATACATACCAGTGAGGCATGATGTCTTTCCCTCCCTTTACAGCAAGGAAGTTATAGGTTTTTCCTGCCCACTGCAGCATTTGATCAACAAAACCAACTGTCTCAGCAAAGATGACTAGAAATTCCTGCTTCCCTCCCACACATGGATTCGGATGAGGGAGTTGCAGCCCATCCAGGATCTTTTGTACCACCAGTAGCATGCTTACCATCTGTGGAAGAATATTGGATTTGTTAGTTCAAGGAATTTTGATTACAGCATCTTTATTATGATTTGGAATGATTGATAAATTAAAGATAGCTCTCGTTTCTGTTTTTTAAATTCCCTTGTAAATAATTCCCTCCTTTTTCTCTTAACTTTCAACTGGGGAAAGTAGAACAACATAGATTATAATAATACAGTCAAACATTTCTTTTACCCAATGGGAAGAAGAACAGAAGGGACTCTTCTGACATTTGGCTATTGGAAACTTTAAAAAAAGCTAATTTGCACCTACCTATTCCTTAGTAATGAGAGTTTGTGTTCCCATTACAAAAATAATGGCTGTATAAATGTCACAGCTACATTTGTCCTTGGTATACATTATTTTTGTTTATATGAAAAAAATGGCTACTGGGAAAGTTCTCCAGTTCTGGGTCAATATAAGTTTGCTTAACCTTACTTTTAATTTCATTCATTTTCATAAAGAAAAGATTCTGTGTCAAAGATGCTTTTTTTCCCCAGAGCTTCATTCTGAAAAATGAACTACCACCTAACACTACATTTGGCATGCTTTCATTCTTTCTTCCAGTGTCTCAGCAATGTGCCTCCTCTGACGGAATACTTCCTCAATAATAATTACCTGGAGGAACTAAACTTCAGCAACCCTCTTGGCATGAAAGGTGAAATTGCTGAAGCCTATGCGGATCTCATTAAACAGAAGTGGTCTGGCCACCACCGCTCCATTGTGCCCCGAATGTTCAAGGTTAGTTGCGTTCTTGTCTTACTGCTTTTTTAGTCTGTATCTAGAATCTTTGCTGATCTCAAGAGGCCCTGTTTTTGCATCCCATTCAGACCAAAGTGGGCCATTTTGCCTCTCAGTTCCTTGGCTATCAGCAGCACGATTCCCAGGAGCTTCTCTCCTTCCTGCTTGATGGTCTGCATGAGGACCTCAACCGTGTCAAGAAGAAAGAGTACATTGAATTAAAGGATGCAGCAGGGAGACCCGATGAGGTGAGCATGAATTGTAAGGGAAATATCGGAGAGTCCAAATTGGATTCCAGCCAACGGTGATAGTACATGTATGTTTGTAGTAGGAATAACGTATCATCAAACGTGGAAACTTCTGACTGGAGATCTTACCTGTTGAATTTCCATTGTGAACTTTACATGTGTTCTTCCGGTCCATTTCAATTTTTATATCATGGTATAGAAAAAGGGTATTTGAGGGAAGACCTTTCCCCAGTCACACCTACCTGTACCATCAGGTCTAGCTGAAAGGGCATGTTGTGGGTCACATCCACAAAGGAATATTATCTGATAGGACCCAAGAGGGAATCCTTTTCTGCTATGGTACCTGCCCTTTGGAACATCTTCAGACTGACCCTGATCTTGTTGGCTTTCTGGAAGGGCCTGAAGACATGGCTTTGTCATCTGGCCTGAGGATCTGGTAGTGGTGTTAGAAAAATGAATGGTCCTTTCCCACAGATTATGGGTTGGGTTTTTTTTGTTGTTGTTTTGTTTTTACTGTTTCTAATGACTCTTGTTACAGTTTGGGTTTATTTTTTTCTATGGGGTGGTTAACTTCGTAAGCTTCCCAGAGTCACAGAAATAAGACGCAGGTGACTAAGCAAATTCAACCAATCAATACTTTACTCCCAGTGCAGTCCAATGAGGAATTCATATTAGTTCCTCAACTCCAAAGCTCAGTGAACTCTTAAGTGTTATTGGTTTATAACTAAATTTCCCGAGAGGGAGATTTTTCTTGAAACCTTAGCATGGATATAGAAATAAAAATCAAATTTTTGTTCTCTCCGAGCAAGAGCAGTGCTGTACAGTGCAGTGATGAAAGGGGGGTGCTCCCAAAGGCTCTATAGTAATCAGATACAGATTTGGCAGTAAAAAAGAAAGGAAGCTGGATGTAATTTGATGAGGCTTGGAGTCTGCTGAAATGAGGCATAAAGAATAGACCATAAGAACCACTCCATTACTGCAGTGAACTGCGGATGTCCTTTCACTAGGGGTTGAGTGCTGTGGGAGTTGCAAAATATTCAGTCCTGACCTCAGAACAGGCTCTGTGTGCTTTTGTTGCAAAAGCCTTGGATGTAGTACAACTTCATGAAAACTCAGAATAGCCTATTTCAAGGTTGACAGGGCTGGAGCATTTTGGAAAAGTATAGTGTTGATGCATCAGCTATTCCTTTCTCTGAGATCCTTGCTTCAAACTCCTGTGCTCAGTTTATAATACTTATACATTCTCTGAGGTTTTCCATCACAAATGATATGCATTAATTGGTGGTGATATAATAGACCTCCTCTTACTCTCCCCCTACTCCCTTGCAGTTTTCCCCCAGCAGCAGATGTAGGCTAGCATGAATAATTGGTTTTACTTTAAAGATAAAGGTGGCAGGGGAAAATTAAAAAAGCCCTTTGGAGGTGATTGAGATTTGTCTGTTAATTCTGAGGTGTTTGTTGCCAAACTCCATGGTAAAATTCTAAGGTAAACTTCTCTGCTTGTAAACATCTAGGAAGAGATAGGAAACTTGCCTTTGACCTCAAGTTGTGGTTAACATTGCTTGAGCTGATGTATTTAGTAAAGTGAAATACTGAGAATTGTAATTCAGAAAAAATGGGTGAGCATGGGAAGAGAGAGGTGGTAGCTTTTCAGACTATTCATTCTACCTCTTCTTGTTCAGGAAGTAGCAGAAGAAGCGTGGCGCAACCACAAACGTCGCAACAATTCCATCATTGTTGATATCTTCCATGGACTCTTCAAATCAACATTGGTTTGCCCTGAATGTAACAAAATTTCGGTGACCTTTGACCCCTTCTGCTACCTCAGTGCCCCTCTGCCAATCAGCAAAGACCGAGTGATGGAGGTTTTCTTTGTATCCATGGATCCCTGTAAGAAACCTGAACAGGTACCAACAAGCTGTCTGGAAGGTGCCTTAATGGGGCAAGAAAGTTGTGGCGCATCTTTATTGAATGAGATTTGAGAGTTCTGGAGTGTGGAGGAACCATCCTAGAGCCCTTGTCATATATATAGAAGCTTAATACTAAGGATGGGTTCCCAACTGAAACCCAGGAAAGAGGTTTCCAGCTATTTGGATAACATGACCAAATGGAACCAAAATTTGACCTGAGTTTATATAGCTTCAACTTATTTTTATAATTTATGCTGAAAGGTAGAGAATGCAAGCATGCATGATGGATAAATAAATAGTTTAGATCTGACTATGGACTTTACACTTAATTGAGACCTATAGGTCTGTCCCCAGATCAGTTTCTGTTCTGGAGATGGATTCAGCCTAGTGGGGAATTTGACTTGGGCTTTGGGTTTGATTTTCAATTGACTTTCTTACTAGTTTGGACCTGGCCTCTTTTGTTGTTGTTCTTACAGCATAGGCTGATTGTCCCGAAAGCTGGGAAAATGCTAGACCTCTGTCATGCTTTATCAGAGCACACAGATGTGCCTGCTGAGCGGGTAAGTTTGCCAGGAGGGTGAAGGAGAGATGCCTCAATTGATTGTAGAAGCCTGTTCTATGTCTTCCCTTTCTCATGGCTGTTCCTTTGCCTCCACTCCAGATGATGGTGGCCGATGTGTTCAGTCACCGCTTCTACAAAATCTATCAGAGGGAAGAACCTCTCAGCTGTATCCTGGACCGGGATGACATCTTCATGTGAGTTTAGGGAGGGGATAATGATATAAGGCAGAGCAGTTGTTACCCTGATGCCCTTCCAGTGTGATAAACTGTAACTTTCATTACTCAGCACAGTTGGCGTACCTAAAAAGCCCAGATTGGAAAAGCCTCAAATAAAATAAAGTAAAGGAGTGAGAGCTAGTGAATCATAGACTCACAGAGTTGGAAGGGATCTCGGAGTCAGGTAGCCAATCCCCTCCTCACTATAGGATTTATTGGAGCATTTTCCACTACAATGAGTCTGAATAATAAGATGGACCTATAATTCAAACTAGCATTTTCCTATAGTGAATAGCCAGGTTCACAGCAAGCAGAGGTAGGTCAATTGTGATAGCAGAAGCAGCAATGAGCATAAGTGGTAAATACGTCATTGCTCAATGGGTTGGCATGGTCTGAGCATGACATGCATAGAGTCTTGTTATTTTATCCCAGCAGTAAGCAGAGAGGAAAGATCTTGGGGTGGTGCTCAAGGTGGACACTGTTAGAGTTTAGGGGACATTTTCTTCACTGACAGAAGCAAGTTGGGAAATGTCAGCATATGTGGAAAATTGAAGCTGCCCACCTAAGAGTGTATCTGCTTCTTGCCCCCAAAGTTGCTTTTTTGAGCATCTTCCTTTCCTTAAGGAAATTTGATGGGGCCACCATTATAGTCTTATAGATAGTCCTCGACTTAACGACCATAAATTCAGAATTTATGTTGCTAAATGAGAAATTTTGTTAAGAGAGTTTTGCCCCATTTTACAGGTTTTCTTGCCACATTTGTTAAGTGAATCATTGCAGTTGTTAAATTACTGTATTTTTCGGACTATAAGACGCACCGAAGTATAAGATGCACCAAGATTTCAAAGAGGTAAAGAGAAAAAAAAACGTTTTTGCCCTTCCCAGCTCCCAGGAGTACTCTTCAGGCCTCCCAAACCCTCTGCACGTCCTGTTTTTTGCAAAACGGGGCCTGCAGAGAGTTTGGGAGGCCTGCAGAGTCCTCCCAGGGGTTGGGGAGGGCAAAAACATGATTTGTAGAGGGTTTGGGAGGCCCAAAATGGGCCCGTTTTTTTGCAAAAACAGTGTTTTTGCCCTTCCCAGCCCCCAGGAGCACTCTGCAGGCCTTCCAAACTCTCTGCGTGCCCCGTTTGTGCAAAAAAGGGCCCATTTTTGGCTTCCCAAACCCAAAAAAAAGATGTGCGGGACGGGGTTTCAGAAGGTGAAAAATGGCTGTATTCAGTGTATAAGACGCGCCAAGATTTCCCCCCTCTTTTAGGGGGGGAAAAGGTACATCTTATACTCCAAAAAGTATGGTAACATGGTTGTTAAGTGAATCTGGATTCCCCATTGACTTTGCTTGTCAGAAGGTCTCAAAAGATGATCACCTTACCCTGGGACACTGCAACTGTCATAAATGTGAACCAGTTATCAGCATCCGAATGTAACTCACGTGACCATGAGGATGCTGCAACAGTCATAAATGTGAAAAATGATTGTCAATCCCTTTTTTCAGTGCCATTGTAACTTTGAATGGTACTAAATGAACTGTTGTAAGTTGAGGGCTACCCGTATAGCCGTCAAGTTGAGACAGAGCACTCTGCAAAGTCCTTTAAAACCTTAGCTAAACTAACAATCTCAACTAACAATCAAGGGTGCTGTGATGCCTAACAGAATCCTTTCCCCTCTACAGCAGACAGATAATAATAGAGAACCTGAGAAAGTTAGGCCTGTAACACACAGCCAGGATGAGGAAGCAGGAAGAAAAACTGCTGTCCTCCAATCACAACATAGAGTTACAGGCTAACCAACATATGTCAGCAGCAGCAGCAAACATAGAAAAGCGACAGCTCCGACCTCACAACACACCCACAGCTTCTAAACTAGATAAGAGCCTGAAGATGACAGGGTTGTGAGCCTGTCGAAACATTGCTATAAGAAAAACTTGTAAAGTTACTGGTAGGATTTTAGCTAAGGTTTTAAAGGACCTTGCAAAGTGCTCTGTAAGGATTTTTAGAAGATTTTAAACTAGGATTTTAATCAGAATTTTAAACATTTTAACTAACTTATTTAATATGACGCGGGAAAACACCTGAGATTTTAATTTTTTGCCTATCTATCTATCTATCTATCTATCTATCTATCTATCTATCTAAAAGAGTTTTACAAAAAAAAAATTTTTTTTTACAAATATTTCCCCATCCCCCCCTCCCTTCCTTACCCCCCCCCCCCGAACTTCCCAGAACAAAATACAGGGTATAACAATTAACAATCATATGCTAAACTAAGCTAATTAGTTAAGGATTCCTATCCCCTCCTTCACACTTTAACTCCCCTTTTACTTAACTAAATATTCATACTCTTAATTTTTCTATTCATTCATAAGCTATTTGATACTTTTTAGTCCACTATTTGTTTTGAATATAATCAATCCATCTTCTCCATTCCGATATATATCTTTCTTGTGAATGAGCTTTCAAATATGCTGAAATTTTCGCCATTTCTGTCAGATTCGCTACTTTTAATGTCCATTCTTCAATAGTAGGCAAATCTTCCTTCTTCCAAAATTGCGCTACCAGAAGTCTAGCTGCAGTTATTAAATTTAAAATCAATTTAGTCTCTATAACCGTACAATCTGTAATTATACCCAGCAAAAACAATTGTGGAGTAAACTTTATCTTCTTTTTAAGAATATTTTGGATAATCCACCATATTTTAATCCAAAATGCTTCATGTCCACCATATATGATAATAAGTGGCGTCATCACAATCACATCTCCAACACTTAGATTGCAAATTCGGATACATGCAAGCCAACTTTTTAGGATCTAAATGCCATCTATAGAACATTTTGTAAAAGTTTTCTCTCAAATTTTGTGCTTGCGTAAATTTTACATTTCTAATCCATATTTTTTCCCGTTTCCATCATTATTGGTTCCTGAATATTTTGTGCCCATTTTATCATACAATCCTTAACTAATTCCGTTTCTGAATCTATTTCTATCAATATATTATATAATCTTTTTATATGCATTATAAAATATGCATTTATATTATTATAAATTGGTCTCTAATTTGTTTTACCAAATTTTCCTCGTTCTGCATGATACCAATTCTCTGATCTTCTTTCCATCTAGCTTGCAACTGACCATACTGAAACCAGGTTTGAATTATTCTTTCTTTTTTTAATGCATTTAGGGATTTTAACTGCAATACACCCCGTTCCATTTTAAGAAGCTCTTTATAGGTAATCACCTCTTGCTTTTGTTCTACACTTATATTCTCTATCGCATGTCTGGGTATTGCCCACATAGGTATCTTATAATTTAACTTATATTGATACTTTTTCCAAACTCGTAACAAAGCATTCCTTAATATATGACTTTTAAAGGTCTTGTCCACCTTTTTATCATATAATAAGTAAGCATGCCAGCCATATAACAAATCATATCCTTCAATATTCAGTATTCTTTCTTCTGTTGAATTAATCCAGTCACTAATTATTGTTAGGACAGCTGCTTCATAGTATAATCTTAGATTAGGCATTTTGAGACCGCCTCTTTCACGTATATCTTGCATTATTTTTAACTTTATTCTCGGTCTTTTCCCTGCCCAAACAAAGTTATTAATACCCTTCTGCCATTCCCTCAAATTTTCATCTTTCTTGAGTATTGGTATCATTTGAAACAAAAATAGAAACCTAGGTAAAACATTCATTTTTATTGCTGCTATTCTTCCCAACAGATATAATTGTGGTTTTCCCCAATTCTCCATCTCTCTGTATTTTTTGCCATAACAATTCATAATTATTTTTATATAATTTTACATTTGAGGCTGTAATATATACCCCTAAATATTTAACCTTTTTTACTATTTCAAATCCTGTTAGTCTTTCTAGTTCTTCTTTTTGCTTTACCATCATGTTTTTAGTTATTATCTTTGTTTTTTGTTTATTTATTTTAAATCCAGATATTTGTCCATATTGGCTAATTATATCCATTAAACCTGTAGCTGATTGTACTGGTTGAGTTAAAGTAACAACCAAGTCATCTGCAAATGCTCTTATTCTATAATCATGATGTCTAATTTTAATTCCCTTTATTTTATTTGACCCTTGTATTTTATTCAGTAAAGGTTCCAAAGTTAAAATAAACAATAATGGTGATAAAGGGCATCCCTGTCTTGTTCCTTTTTCAATTTTAAAAGTTTCTGTTAAAGCACCATTAATTATTATTTGTGCTGTTTGTCTCTGATATATTGCTCTAATAGATTGTATAAAATATTCTCCAAACTGCATCTTTTCTATTATTTTCAATAAAAATTGCCAATTCAATCGATCAAATGCCTTCTCCGCTTCCAAAAAGATAAGCCCTGCAGGGACTTGGTTGTTCCTTTCCAAGTATTCCAATAAATTTACAATTTGTCTTACATTACATTTCATTTGTCTCCCACTTATAAATCCAGATTGGTCATTATGAATCATTTGTTGCATGATTACCATTAACCTATTTGCTAATATTTTAGCAAAAATCTTATAGTCAGTATTTAAAAGCGATATTGGCCTATAATTCTTAGGTTGACTACGATCTTGGTCCTCCTTTGGAATCAATGAAATAAAAGCTGTTCTCCAGGAAGGGGGTACATCTCCTCCGGCTTGAATCTTACAAAATAATTCCTTAAGCGGTTCTACCATTTCTAACTGCAAATATTTATAATAAATAGCTGTCAGTCCATCTGTACCTGGAGCTTTACCCCCCTTTAACTGTTTAATTGCTAAAATAATTTCTTCCGAAGTTATTGGTTGGTTCAATCCTTCCCTTTGCTCTGGTGTAATTACAGGGATATTCTCCTCCTGTAAATATCTATCTATATCTTTGCCTTGAATTGTATCACTAGCATATAACTTTATATAGAATTCTAAAAAGCTTTTTTAATCGTATTTTGTTGATATACCTCTTTACCTTTGTATTCTATTTTTTCTATAGTACGTAGCTTTTGTTTTTTCCTTAACAAGTAAGCTAACCATCTACCTGGTTTATTTGCATTACAAAA
Source organism: Pantherophis guttatus (assembly GCF_059756535.1). Taxonomy (NCBI): domain Eukaryota; kingdom Metazoa; phylum Chordata; class Lepidosauria; order Squamata; family Colubridae; genus Pantherophis; species Pantherophis guttatus. Next base: position 122,190,569 of record NC_142064.1, on the reverse strand, counting down.
AGTGTTATGTTTAGCATATTGTAGATTAGTTGCCACTTGGTCTGCCATCAACATATTAAACTGCCCTCACAACAAATTTATTGTTTCCTTTATTTTCTTATCTGTTGGATTTACTATAAGTGCCTGCTCTTTCTTTTTTATTTCCTCTTCTAAGTCCCTTGTGTACGTCTATTTTTATTATTCAAATGTATTAAGATTCCTCTCATATATGCTTTACTTGCATCCCAAACCATTTCCATAGGTGTACCCTTGTGCATATTCATAACAAAAAATTCTTTCATTTATTTTTTACATTCTTTCACATTTTCCTCATATCTAAACAAATTTTCATTTAACTTCCAAGACCTTCTGGCTCCCTTTTCCTGCTCTAATTCCATCCACACCGGACTATGATCAAATTCTTGAACATATCTTCGTCTTCTTTACCCTAGAAAAGAAATCATTAGTGATTAAAATAAAGTCAATCCTAGAAAAAGATTGATGTCTATCAGAAAAAAAAGTAAAATCCTTTTCTTCAACATTTAGTTCCCGCCAATATCTCTCAGCTCCATATCATCCATTATATCAAAAAAAGATTTGGGCAATCTTGCACGATTTTGGGTTCCAATTGTAATTATAATTGACACTGTTCCCCCTGTACTGTTTAGTGGCTCATTACCTCTTAGTTTGTGGTGTATAAAGTATTTATTTTTACTGTGTTTATAGAATTTTATGTTTATTATGCATTTCTGGTTCTGCTTATTACCTTGGAATGGCATTTAAATTAAGAGCCTTGGTGGCACAGCAGACTAAAGTGCTATTAAGTTGCACCAGCTGCCTGCAATTACTGCAAATTCAAATCTCACCAGGCTCAAGGTTGACTCAGCCTTCCATCCTTCTGAGGTAGGTAAAATGAGGACCTGGATTGTGGGGGCAATAAGCTGACTTTGTATAAAAAAGAATACTGCTTAGGGGGGGCCGAAAGCCCTACTAAGCAGGTATATACAAAAATATGAAGGCTATTGCTTAACGCATTGTAAACTGCCCTGAGTCTCCAGAGAAGGGCAGCATATAAATCGAACAAATAAATAAATAAATAAATGGAGGCTAGGTTGAGAAATGAAACACTATAAACAAGCAAGTAGTCTCCTCCCTGCTTCTCCTCCTCCTCCCTCCTCCTCCTCCTCCTCATAGCATGTCTCCATCCTCCTCCAGATATGAGGTTTCTGTGTCCTGCCTGGAAGACCCGGCTTCAGCAGACGCAGTGGTACTGCCAATCTACCTTCGGGAGCGTACCCAGGGCCGGGACTACAGCAACAGCTACTACGGGGTTGTGCTTTTTGGTCACCCCCTTCTGGTATCCGTGCCCCGGGATCAGCTCTCCTCAGATGCCTTGTACCAGCTCCTGCTGCATCGGCTCTCGTGAGTGGGTTCAATCTCTGAGATAGCTTAGCTCAGTTCCTTCACAGCTGGGCTAATGAAGGGAGAGATGTACGAGAATATTTCCCCGAAACAGCTTTCTCCAATTCAGATGCCTCTTCCCCCCAAACTAAAAGTCTCGAACGCCCAGGGTTCCTCAACCAATAGGGCTGTTGCTGAGCATTCTGGGAATTGAAGTCTACATACTTGGCGGGATGGCTAGATTGGGAAAATAATGGCCTAATGGAAGTCTATACTCAGTGCTATTCCAGTAATTCAAAGTGAATCCACTTCTATTTTATACCATTACAACTGATGTATTGATTTGGTTTGAAGGATCCAAGCTCTGATTTTGGCCAAAAAGCATTTTTGTGGCCCTAGTTTGGAGTTCACTTCCTGATTTTAGTCATGGCAAAAAACAGCGAGGTGAAGCAGGCTGGCTGGCAACCTGGCCAGGATGATAGATTTTCTTAGCTAGCTATTGGGGGAAAAGCAGTCCTGAGAGGAGAATTGGACTCTGTAGCTATGACAAGTGCAAGAACTGCTACAGGACTGGCAGATGCCCCTATGGGTGTGTTGTATGGTTTTTTTGCATAGTCCAGTCCTGGAGCTTCCTTTGCATAACCAAATGATGGCCTGCCATTTAATCTCAGCTGCCTTCCTTCTGGTCAAATACAACATTCAGGGATAGCAAAGTTGTACTCAAACCAATTATGCAGAGAGGGTAGTGTTTTGCTTCTCAGGGATTGTGACTCTGACATATTTGGATGGGGTAGCATTTCCCCATTTCAAGAAGGGAGTGCAATCTATGAGTCTTCCTGGACTCAGAGCTGCTTCTTGATCAGGTGGCAGCTGTGACCAGGAAGGCCCTTGCACAGCTTCATCTGAGGCACCAGCTGTGGCTTTTCCTAGATTGGGAGGCCCTTCAAACAGACACTTGCACCCTGGTACCTCACGCCTTGACTCCTGCAACTCACACTTTATGGGTTGAAGACCCATAAAGAAACTTCAATGGGTCCAGAATGCAGCAGTATAGGCAGTGATGGGCATGCCTTGGTATGCCCTTACTTCTGCTTTGTGAATTGCATTGGTTGCCAGTTTGCTTCTGGTGTGATTCAAAGCCCTGGAGTTACCTACAGTCAGGTCCAGAAATATTGGGACATCGACACAATTCTAATTCTAATTGTGTCGATGTAATTCTAATTCTAATTCATATGTGCCTCCCGCTTGTTAAGGGACCAAAGGTAATGGGACAATATGCAAACTGCTGTAAATCCTACCGTTCACCTGAGTTGGATGTACATACCCTCAAATTAAAGCTGACAGTCTGCAGTTAAAGCACATTGTGTTTGTTTCATTCCAACTCCATTGTGGTGGTGTATAGAGCCAAAGATGTTAGAATTGTGTCGATGTCCCAGTATTTCTGGACCTGACTGTATAAAGCCCCACAGGGCTCAGTTTCTTGTTTCCCATAGTATCTTCCCGGCTAATTCAATCCAGCAAGGTGGTACACTGTAGGTTTAATTAAATGATGTCACCTGTCGGGATCCTGTAAGTCTGCCTTCTTTCACAATGCCTGTCCTCTGAAATGAGATTCTCCTGTATTTCGAATTGCCTTCAAAACCTGATTCTTTGACAAGAGTGATTGAAACTCCTTTAACTGATGTGGGTTTCTATTACTTCTTATCTGATTGCTGTCTTTTATTCCTTGTCCTTATATCTCTTATTATATTGATTTATTCCTTTTAATGTTGTTCACTTGTGAATCATCCAGGGTTATTGGGAGTCGGGCAGCATACAGATTTGCCTAAAATAATAGGAATTGCTTAGCCTAAGATTCTGGAGATGGCTGAGAACAAACTCCACAGTCCTTAAGAGCAAGCTGGTCCTATATCAGAAGTCTGACTAAATTGTAAGGGTTTAAAAAAAAAAAAAGAATGAGTGTTGACAGACATCTGACCACATAATTTCTCTTTCCTGCCTCCTGGAACCTGTCCATCCCTGATTCTACAACTGTTCCTTTCATTGGATTACAGTCACAGGGGCAGGTGCTTTCTCCCTGTGTCAGGCAGAGGATGTGATTTGCTTCTCTCTTTGACAGCCGCTATGTGACATGGCCAGACTCTGAGGAAGAACAGAGTGAGGAGGAAGAGGAGGAGGAAGAGGAGGAGGAAGAGGAAGAAGAAGAGGATCTCTACAATAAGAGATCCAATGGGCTGAGTGAAGGTGAGGAAGATTGGTGAGATAACAAGAGTGTTGAATAGGAAGGGAGGGAAAAATTAAGACGTTCGTTCTAATTCACACCTGCTTTCTTTACCTGTAATTTTCAGGGGAGGATGAGGAGGAAGACGAGGAAACAACAGCAGAAGGTTTTGCCAATCAGGACCCTAGCTCAGGGACAGAGGAAACTCCTTCAGACACATCAGTGGGGGAGGAAGGGGCCAGTGTGGAGGAGAGGCGGAGCCCCAACACATCTCCCCCGCAGCCTCCCCAGTCTCCCCGTGTGCCGTCTTCCAGTCCCAGTCCTCCTACAGCCAACCAGGCGAAGCGCAAATGCTGCCTGCCCCAGAAGCGGCCAAAATTGCTTTTTACGCTCCGACCCGTCAGTTCTAATGGCACCAGTGACTGGCTGGCCGGCCAAGAGGAAGGCAATCCTGTCTCCTTCAACTGTAAGTCCCTTCGGTAGAATAACTTTGAGTTTGTGGTAACAAAGGCTTCCGCTAAGAAAATGTTTGGTGGTGGTGGAGGGAGTGGGTGGAGTCTGAGGGTTGGTGGCCGAATTGAGAATGTTGAGGAAACATCATTGGTACAGTCACAAAAGGGTTGCCGAGGGAATCCTGTGATGGCGGCTGTGATGGAAAGACTAAAAGAGTCTTGTCCTTGTGAGCCTCAATACATGATAGGAGTCAGGACAGTAGCCCCAAATGCTGACTTGTTTGCATCTGTGAGCTTTGTTGATGCTACACAAGCCAGATTTATTTCTGTTATTGCAGTATGAGAGTTTCTCTCCATGCCCAGCTCTCCCTGTCTCTGCTAGCTTCCCTTCCTAGGTCACCTATCATACTTACAGTATGTCCCTTTAGATCAGAAGTGGGGGACTACGATTGGCTCAAGAATTCTGGGAGTTGAAGCCCACAGGTTGTAAAATGTCCATAGTTCCCCATCCTTTGTTTTACATCTTCTCACTTGTTCCCATTGTGTCAGATCATTCAAATCCCTCCCATTAATCTCAGCAGTCTCTTACTGGGATGACCTAATGTCTCTTAGCCCTTTGGTTCTGGGATTTTGTAGGTGAGCCCAAATGTTCACAGAAACAGCTACTGTATGGTACATTAAGGACTGGAAAGGTGAATGCTGCTCTTGGCTGCTCTCAGTATTTGCTGGGGAGAAAGTCAAGGCAACAGAGCACTCCTGCCTGGGCCCAGTGTGCTGAACCTATGTAATTAACATGCAGCGTTCCTGGATTTCTGACTCAATTTCTCATCCTTTGCTTCAGCCCAACCATACGTTGCTCTGGACTGGGATTCTGAAATGAAGAAGCGCTACTACAATGAGACTGAGGCCGAAGTGAGTGTGCAACTTTCTAAGTAGGGAACCCTCTCTTTTCTGTTTTTCCTGTAGTATTGTGCTCACGTTCTTCAACCCGGACTACTGTAATGAAATCTAGCTTCAAGTGTAGACTCTACTACAGATCTCACCGGGAGGTCTTAGGCTAGTCACCCTTTATCAATCTTACAGAGTTGTGTGGATAATAAAGTAACACCTAATGTATGATATCTCGGACTCTCAAAACTTTTTCTCAGGTATAAATGTGAAAACGACCTTACTCTTCCTTTCTGCCTTGGGGGAGAAGTTAGCCTCTGATCACTTTATCCATCATGTATGGATGTTCTTCCCCTTAGGGCTACGTCAAACATGACTGTATGGGCTATACGCTGGAGAAGAACCCTGTTAAACTGCAGGAGTGCATTGAGTTGTTCACTACCATGGAAACGCTAGAGGAGGAAAATCCCTGGTGAGAATTGAAAACCTGTGTATGATAGAGCCTCTTCCATTGAGATAGCAGGGAATGGTGTGAGGTGATTGGATGCTAACTCAGTGTTGGTCAACACTTCAAAATTCAGTAGATAAAGGTAACAAAACAAGGATGCTGCATGAGCCAAATAAATCCATGTGGATCTTATTTCATAATAATACAAATTAAATTAAAAAATCCAGCAGATTTTGGAATATATGATAAGCTCTCAGTTTATCGGATCATTCCAAGCTAAAACCTCTCTCTCAAGATTGGGGAGAGGGAAAGGAGCCAATTTGTGGAATGCTAATTCTCTTGAAGGAAAAGGTGTCAGGTTTATGGGTTTGTCTGTTACAGGTATTGTCCCACCTGCAAAAAACACCAACTTGCCACCAAGAAGCTGGATTTATGGTCACTACCGGAGATTCTGATTATTCACCTCAAGCGTTTCTCTTATACCAAATTATCCCGGGAGAAACTTGATACCCTCGTGGAATTCCCTATCCAGTAAGCCAGGGGACCTAGTCATTAATTTTTGTTACCAGGAGTGAAATGGGTGGTTGCTGTATGTGGCTGTCTTTGGATGGCATAGATCAGGGGTGTCAAACTCGTGCTGTCACATGACGTATCACAACTTTTTTCCCCTTCGCTAAACCGGGCATGGGCGTGGCCAATGCGTGATGCATCCAACCTGCAGGCCGTGAGTTTGACACCCCTGGCATAGATCATGGAGAATGCAATCAGGGAACACTCATCCTTTCATCTGAGGAAACAGATGAGTGATAATGTATGGCCTCTGAAATTGTGAAAGCTGACTGAAAGCCTTCATCATCTACTTTGGAGGTCATCAAAAACTCAGCCTCAGTGAGCCATGGAAATTTGTTGTCAGACACACCTCGCGCTCAAGAGGTGGAAGGCTGGATTAGTGTAAAGTTATTGTGGCAGCTGGGAGCACATATTGAGATAGTAGCAATTCTTTTGTGCACATATACGACTTTTCTCCAAAGGGGTTGCTGTTGGGGTATCTTTACTCAACCGTTGAAAAAAAACAAAGTGGCTTTGTAATTTCTCTCTTACAGGGACCTGGACTTTTCTGATTTCATCATCAAACCCCAGAAAGAAACTGACGCTTCTCTGTACAAATATGACCTCATTGCTGTGTCCAACCACTATGGTGGCCTCCGGGATGGGCATTGTATGTATCCTGAAACTAAAGGAAATATTTTTTTTTTAAGGAGGTGGGGATAAATAAGGGGCCTCAAAGAAGAATAATTGAAGCATAATCCAATAAAAATATACTGCTCTTAGTAAGGGATATGTGCAAATATTTGAAGGATATGTGCAAATATTTGAAGGATAGTTATATATAAGAATGTAAGCTACCCAGAGTCGCTTTATCGGTGAGATGGGCAGGATATAAATTTAATAAACAAGCAAACAAGATTTCCCCAGCCTCTCTCTTTCAGAACCTACCAAACTGCCTTTAGTTATAGCTTTCAGGTCCATGAACCCATCTGCCAGGTTTTTTTGTTTTTATTTTGTCACACTCCTCCTCTCCATCTGGAGGTCACAAGCTGCCTGCCACTCATCTGATGGATGAGGACTGTTTGTCCTTACAGTAGTTGCAAAGTAATAGCTGAAAACTTGCTCCAATTTTTTGCCGGCAATGGTACCAATACTTAACTAACTTTAAGGAAAGAATCTTGTTTTCTCTTCCTCTTTTAGGAAGGAGACTAAGATCACTCTTTTTTAATTCCTTTGAGCCAGTCTTGATTCCTGACTACTGACTGGACTAGCCCCTGCAGTTTTTTGGGGCAAGATTTTCAGAAGTGCTGTGCCATTGCCTGCTTCCTAGGGCTAAGAGAGAGTGACTGGCCCAAGGTCAGCCAGTTGGCTTTGTGCCTGAAGCAGAACTAGACACTGTTCCTACTCTGGTGCCTCAACCACTAGACTGAATTGGCTGTCATTCTCTCTTAGTTCAACATGACTAGAAAGCAAAAACAGTGAAAAAAGAGAAGAGCTTAGCCCAGGGGATATATTCACTGGAACTGTAAAGAAACAGACGTAAAACACAACTGCTGAATTCCTTTGTGATAAGACCGCATTTGTTTTCTTGGTGGATAACAAAAGAATACGGAATGATCTGACTCATCTCTTGTACTCTCTAGACACTACTTTTGCCCGGAACAAGGACACTGGGACGTGGTTTTATTTTGATGACAGCAGCGTGTCTGCGGTTTCAAACAACCAGATTGAGGTAAGGCATTTCATATTGGAATGGGCTCGTTTCAGTACTTTGCTGGCAAATGCCTTGCTGCATAATCGAAGCGCTGTTCTCCTTCATACCTTTTGACTACACAAATTGTCAGATCTTGCAACACAATATATTCTTTGAATTGCATTTGTTTTATGGGTAAATTTTGAATGGAACCTTGGAAACTGCATGTTGCCAAGCAGGCTGGGCTTTTTAGTGGGAGCAGATTGAAATAAATTATCTATATATTACTTATTAAGAAATGGGACACGTTCCGGTGTCTCTAAAGAGTCACTTCGAACAACTATAGGGGAGAAAGGAGGCTTATTTGCCTCGGATTGCTTCCTTAGTCTTGCCATCGATTTAGGGCATTGTAAGATGGAGGTTTGCTATGTAAAATGTGTGCTGCATCTGCAGTAGGAGTAAAAGTGCAGAAAGTGACTCTAGCTTTTTGAGAATGTCTTTTGTTAAAGTTAACTCTTTAAACCCAGCTTTTGATGCCTTGGTATTTTTTAAGATACTATCATCCCCAGATTTTCCAGCTAGCATGGTGATTCTTTTATGGGCTGCAGATTCTGGAGTGGTCAGTTTCAGTACATCCTAGTATTAGAGCTGTGGATTAAATTTTAAGACTGAAGAAGTCTGCTCTGAGGACATGCTTCAGAATCTTCATTCTTCTCATAGTGGCCAAGCTGGAATAAACATGACAATGCAAAGCTTTATCTCCTATGATGGCTCTTACATTAAAGCAATGCAAAATTTTATAAACAAATCCAGGTGGTTTTTTTTTGGACCTGTAATCTTTCCACGGCCAGTTTGATAGTCCATCAAGTTCGGGGGATTTACGCACATGGGAAACCATTGTCAATTCAATGTTTTCCTTTTCTTCGACCTAGAAGCTGCTTTCCCAAGTGTATCTTCCAGGCTGTGTTGTTGTTTTGTCATTTATTAACTTTCCCCTGTTCTTCTTGCCAGTCCAAAGCTGCCTATGTCCTCTTCTATCAACGCCAGGACAAAATCCGCCACCCAACTCCCCTTGCTGCATCCACGAGTACGTCTGCTTGTGGGAATGAGGAGGACTATGCTGCCTGCTGTGATTCTCACTCTCAAGAGCTAGCAAACCGGGACTTCATGGATGTGGACTGACCTTCACCTCGCTTCCTTTCTCCATTTGCAACAGGCGGAGAGCCATATATGTTCCCTTCCTTGAACTGAAGGGGGCAGCTGGATTTCAGGCCTTGGAATAAGGGCAGGACAGGGATGTAGGAGACGAGATAGAGCCCCTTACCAGCACAAGCAGACCTGCCATCTTCCTGTGTCCCAAAATGCAAGGCTCTTTGCTTTTAACATAGTTCCCCACTGTGGAGGGGAAGATTGACTACCCTTTAAAAGGCTTGTGCCTTACATCAACATCATAAGATGGCTGGTGGAAACATAGGCTTCCTGGATTGTCTCCTCCATTCCCTTTTTTCTTACATCTCAAAATTGAGATGCTTTTATTAGTGCTAGGTTTCCTATGTGGAAGGAAACTTAAATGCATTGTTTTTATGCTGACTGTGCGCACACACACACACACACACCACCCCCCACCCCAATTTCCTGCAGTATTAGGCCACTCTCTAATCAGGGTATCTGCCCTTGTTTTGCTGCTCCGGACTTCATGTCTTCACCTCCACTTCTCCATTGCTGGTTCCTGTGCTTTGGGAGGAGTTTGCAGAGATACTAACTCCTGTGTAGTCTGTGGCTAATTAGGTCACTTCCCTGCTATTGCCCTACGTCTGACATTGGATAGGTCTGGATAAATGGCCCCTCATATTCTTTCTTGTCATTTACCTTCCAAGTGCCTCCTTTTAGCTTCCCAATTAAGCAATAATTCCAATATTATCCTGCCCATCTTCCAGCATCTGGTAGAAATCTGCAACTCACATGCATGTTTCTGGATTTGTATTATTCCTCATTTCTGAAGCTTCTCTTCAGTTATTAAGGTGACTGAGCCACTGAGCCCTAAAATCCTACTTTTTACTCTTGCATCCAAACCTGTTTGGGAAGACAGCCATTTTCAGTCTGTACTGTGTTACAGTACAGTCCCTTAAGCCTAAGGACTGTAGGAGAAACTTAAGTACCAGCTCTTGAAGTTTCTTCTCAGTTGGCCTGATATCTACCAGATGTATCCCCGTTTGAGCAAAACTTGGGACTTCTTCCCTTTACTGAGTCTCTGCTGCCACTGCTGTTGCTACTTCTAGGCTCAGGGATTGCACTAGTTTGTAAATAGGTTTGTGTGCGCAATGCAGTGGATGGAATACAGCAGGAAGCAGTGTTGATCAAGCACAGGACACTCACTGTTGGCAGGAGCACATAGTGCATTTAATTACTTAAAGAGTTTGGAAGATTATTCCTTCACTCAACTCTTTGAGCTTTTATTTCTCTTGAAGTTATCTTGCAGAAGAAAATATTTTTGGCATGTGTACATAAAGTAACTTCTTTTAAAAGGCATATGGACTCTCTTTTCCCTTGGTATTATCCCTTACAGGATGCACACTCAGTACATTTTTGCCTTGCTTTATTCCTCTTTGGGGGGGGGGCTTTGAACCAAGGTCTGTAAAGATTTGTCTTTCTATTTTGCTTCGGTCAGTACAAACCAAGAACAGCCACATCTGATAGCTTCTCAGCTGACATCAGACAATTGTAGCTCCTAAGAGTTGCAATCTAGATCTCCCTTTTGCTGGAGATACTCTGTAGTGCCCACAAGTTATTTCAGTGCTGTGTTAAAAGTATTTAAACGGGGGATCTATTTAGCACCTCTTATAATCTGTCCCTGAACAAATAACAATTGATCAGGAAGAGTTACAGCTACCTTAATTTATTACCCAGTATTCTGCAATACCATATACATTAAATTTCTACCTGAAGCCTCCAAATACATTTATCACATTTTTTCCCCTCTTGCTGCACATGAGGAAATGGCAGAAGACACTATTCCACGCTTCAGCTCTTCACAAGGTTTCTAAAACCGTTTCCTGATCAGTCTGCTGATCATTGATTTTCAGCGCTGTCAGTACCTTTTGCCATTTAAATCAAGCACAGCTTCACAACTTTAGCACACCATGCACAATAGGTGGTCCTTGGCCACCAATTCGTAGTGATGAACAGGGTATCTCTGGGCACTGTCATCCCGTAGGACTGTATTCCAGAGCGGGCTGATAGAGCTCAATCTGGCCTGGACATCCCGGTCAACTTGAGGTCCTGTGTTATCAGCTGTTCCTCAACATCCTGAAGTGCCCAGTGGTGAGAGACCAATTCCAAGGCTTCCCACTCAGCCTGAAAGAAAAGAAAGGGTTTGTTGGTAATTTGTGAATCCATGCTGTAACTCTCAAGTACTATAGTTGTACTACCAACTGCAAGAGTGGCAGAACCAAAGCCCAGGCTTCAAATTAAATGACTTTCACTAGATTTAGTTTTCACATTAAGAAAAAATGCACATCTTGGAAGAATTTTTTAAGTAAATAAGTAAATGGTGAGTGGGAAGAGTGCCCAATTATCCAGAAAAAAGGGGGAAAAGTTTTAAACTAGCATTTGGAAGCATCTGTGTCTATAGTGTGAGTAACACCACCCATTTGCCACCTACTGAAAAGGTGTTTTGTGATAGCCATGCCTGCCTTGGAAGGCATAGTATGAAGACACTTGCTTTCAAAATCCCGTCTGCCCATTTCCTGAAAAAGATTACCTGTTCCTGTTCTATATTAATCCAACATAATTTGTTTTTTTTTACTATAGTTTTGTTTTATATGAAATAAGTTTGTTTTCCCATCCATTTCCTGACAGATCCTTCTGATCTAAAGGAAATTTTGACAATCATAATTAAACTGAAGTTCACACAGTGAGTTGAAAAATCTATGATCCTCTATGACTTTTATAGGTCAATATAGATAATGGTGAGGGATCTTGGGAGTTGCAGTTCGGTAATAGCTGGTTCCCTGCACCTGCCTTACGCTTTGCAGTAGAATTATTCAGTAGAATAAAGAACCTTACTTTGAAGGCCTTGTTGGGATCTGGTGGAGCAGGAATATCTGGGCCCATGAACTGAACTTCGAGCAACAGCTGATTTGGCTCTGTAGTGAAAGAAAGGAAGGTAAGTGTGAGTATGTGAGAATGAAAAATGGAAACTAACATCAAGACATGCAGCAGACCACATTTTATTAAGTGTAAGGTCTCTACATTATAGAAGAGTTAAGTATTAGGAGAGCACAAGAAGTTGGGGAAACATATAGAAACTATAATTGCATAGTGAGATTTACTCTCTGAAGATGTGTGTACCGTGAATCTGAGACTATAGAATACTAGACAGGTTTCCCCCACTATAGCAGACTGATACAGCTATCCTTGAAATCATTTCCCTGTAATTATGACAAAACAATTATAAAGCGCACTTTCATAACTAGATAAGATATACTCAAGAAAATTAGACTGAAGATATTACTGAATGCTGGCTGGATATTTTCTTTTGGGGAAAGAATCAGTCAAAACAATCTTGAAATATTGAATCTTGCTTGAAAAGGTAATAGAGACTAGATTGAAAGTTGAAATAAAACTTAGTTCATATGCTGCACCCATAAGATGGTTTATTTAACCCAATTGCTAGATTCACACAACACGCTGAACCCATAAGGTTCATGCAAACTAAATTCGTACCACAGGCTAAGCTAAAATGTGGTTGGCTAGTTTGTGATTCAATGTATCAAGTGAGCTTTTATTATACCACAAAGGAAGGTGGCAGATGCTGTTCTGCAAATAGGACTTGTAGGAGGCACAGCATCCTATTTCTGTAACCATTTACAAAGTTAGATCTGAAAGCCAGATCTGACAATGTAGTAAGTTGGGAACAATTCAAACTTCATTTAAGGCTACACTGTCCTCTCTAGCACTCTCAACTCTACTGTTTACAGAATGTTTTCTTCCTGTTTTCAATGCAATCATGAAAGTTGGGAGTTGCAAGCGTTGTATCCTGGTCTCTTTAAAGTTAGCTTGCTCACTTGAAAGGCTACTAAGCCCACACATGGACCGTCCCTTTGAACAATTTCTCACCAGGGTCCTCTCTCAAAACGTGTTTGTATATTTTGCGGAGTCCAAAGACGTTGAGGAAATACCAGGAGGCCGAACTCACCCTGGGAAAAGAAGAGTTTTCAGTAACTATCCTGAACAGCCTTGCCCACCAGTCCTGTACCAATGACCTCTTCCCATCCTGCCACCCAAAGGACTGGCTAGACCTGGGGCAGATGGTGGCTTACCACGAGGGATCCATGGAAGGCAGGTTAATTCCACGCTGCAACATGGGCTTGAATCGCAGGGTCAAGGGGAAGGGAACCTTAGCTAGAAGGTTGGGAGGGAGAGGGATTAGAGTTGCCTCTCCCTCCAAATTCTACTCTCACCACTCAGTCCCCCACAGCCCAACCTTTCCAAATTGCTGTTCCTTGTTGCTTTAGATATGACACCAGATAAGATGAAAATCTCCACTAAAACTGCTGGACCATCTTAGTCCTTGCTGCTTTATTTCCCAAGGCATTCCAGACCTGACCATTATGTTGCTACAATGGTAATGCTGCATTCTCTTTCCTGTATTATAAACTAACATGGGGCGGTATATGGCTAACCTAAAATTCAAGGTAGAAGTAAACAAAGTGAAACTCCTGGTTCATGGTTCAGATGCTATAGTAGCAATTCCCAGGCTGTGCCTTTCAGATATGCTGAGCTGGCTTGCTGGCTGAATAGTTATGGGAAATGGGGTCTCAGCATATCTGGAGGGCAGCAAGCAACCAATCGCCTGCATTTCTACATTTGTAATGATATAAAACTAGGTGTACCTCACGGACCAGCTAAACTAAGAACTGTAAATCACATTGTACATAAGCAAAGTTATTGTCACAGTCATCTTGCTCCCCTCATCAGTTTCACTATTTTAATTAAAATGGTTCTGTTTCAATGGTCACTCTTCAAATATTGCAGGCTGTAATAATATAAACTCAATATTCACAAGCCTGAAGGTCATTGGAGACCTTGAATAACAGAAAATATCAAATAAATAGGAAACTAAACACAAAATGCTTTGTCACCTCCCCTCAATGATTCCCTTCCACTCACTAGCCACAAAGCCAGAGAAGGCCCAGTTGATCCAGCCTCCAATGAGAATCATGGGCAGAACATCGATAAGGTTGCCCTTCATCATCTCTGTAACCATTGTGGGATCTAAAGGAAAAGGAAAGGAAGTGTTAAATTAGAGCCCTAACCATGCAGTATAACATGTTTTAACAGTATAGAAAAGCTGCAGAATATTTAAGGCATATTAAAGTGAGCCTCCAAGTCAACTTTCATTCAAGCCTATTTTTAAAGTTTTGATCTGCGCTGGCTGCGTTTAGGTAATCCCTACTGTACTTAAATATTATAATACAGGGATGGGGGTGGCAATTTTGAACCATGGTAACCAAGGAAAGTGTTCTGGTGCCCCACAGAGCTCTCTTCTGCTTGGAAGAATCTGATCAAACACAAATGTATTTGGAGAGGTGATTGAGTCTACACTGAAAATTTCTAAAAGCTATATTTATTTTATTTTTATTTTATTTTATATCCAATTTATATACCGCCCTTCTCCCTGAGGACTCAGGGCGGTGTATAGCCGAATAAAAACATAAATTACAAACATTAAAATAGTATTAAAAGAATATATATAAATTTGGCCCCGTAATTTAAGAACAATAACAAACCCATTTAAAACATTTAAAAATTAAGAAAAAAAGTTAAGCCAGTCCGGCTTGCTGAAAAAAAAAGGTTTTAAGGGCACGGCAGAAGGCACCGAGGTCTTGGATTCTCCTTATCTCTGGGGGCAGTTGGTTCCAGAGGGTGGGTGCCCCCCCAGAGAAGGCCCTCCCCCTGGGGGTCACCAGCCTACATTGTTTGGCTGATGGCACCCCGAGGAGGCTCTCTCTGTGGGAGCGCACAGGTCGATGGGAGGCCGTCGGTAGCAGCAGGCGGTCTCGAAGATATCTAGGTCCTATGCCATGGAGCGCTTTAAAGGTGATAACCTATATGTCTCTGCCTTAGGAGAAATACACAACCTGGGGCCTCCAGGCCTATTATGAAATGGCTACCAGTTTGGCAATGCCCTCCCTCCTTTTCCAGTTGGTGCTAATGCAAGAAGGCAGTCTGACAAAAATGATCCAAAGAAGCAGCGATCTGCTTACATTCCCAGGCATTTCAGACGGTTCCCCTCCAATAAGATTGATAAGAAGACTAAGGAAAGACGACAAAGATTAAATGAAGGATAAGGAAACCAGACTCGATGGCAGAACAATGTAGGGCACGTGTAGGAGGCAGCATAAATTGGCCATGTTTTTTGTATGTACTATACAGAAAAAGTCAGGTTTGAGATTCTGCATCCCAATAAGGCTAAGAAAACCATCTGCTAGAGCTGCCCTTGAAAGCTGCTGTCAGTCAAGATGACAAGACAGAGTGAAAGATGAAATAGAATTGCTCCCTGCTCTGAAATTTGTCTTTTTATCAAAACTTCATTTCTTTTTGCAGGGATAATCATGTACCTTAGCCTAGTTTAGTAATATATAATTTAATGTTTATGTTCCAAAGAATGTGTATGACTTGAATATGTATGAGATAAGAGCAAATGGCTTGAGAAGAGGAAGACCATGTTTGTATGGTTGGAGGATGCTCAATTAGATGGAAAAAGAGTGAAATTTTTAAAAAGACAATTACAAAGAAGTGAGGTTATGGTGGAGGCAAGGATACTGAATGGTTTAACATCAGCTAGATTTATCTTCTCTTATGTCTTAGTCCTTTAGCATACTTTTTTGTATTATTTTTCTGTGTTATCTATTACTGTGCTTCCCTCAAAAGGGAAAGTGTGGTGGGTGTATCTATCCAATAGGACCTCAAACATATAATCCTATCAAGTATGATAAAGGAGACTGCTGTACGATTTCTGTATTAGGAATGGGTGCAGGGAGCAAACTGGAAGCAGAGCAATTTTCCTATTTACCTACTGAATTAAAAGCAAAGGAAATCTGAACCAACCATTCACTAGATTTCTCATTCTCTAAGTCATGGCAAAATTAGTGATGGAAGGCTAACAGAGAATATACTCAAATGAATGCCCCTACAAATCATGGAGTGTAATACTTGTGAACTTTCTTGACAGCCTTCTGCCACACACAGAAGCAACACAGAAATATTTTCCATAACAGAATCTACAAGAGATCCTTTAGACAACATTGTTTAATGCACCCCCCCTATGGGGGAGCCTTGGCTGGTTTATGTAACAGTGACAACAGCAAGAAGGGTGGTAATAGAGCTTGTTCTGTAAACTGACAGCTCTATTTTGAGAAAGCTTCAATAATAGCCGTATACATCAGCTGGCTGGGAATTCTGGGAGTGGAAGTCCACATATCTTAAAGTTGCCAATTTCAAGTTGCTAATGTATATCAACACTGATATACATCAGTATTTTCACAGTCAATACTGATGCCAAAACTGAGACTCTTTCTACAGATAACAATCTTTTCAACTAGGGCAGAAAATGGCAAAAACTGGCTTGAGTCCACTTAAGGTCCTACTGCTACCTCCTCTGAGTACAAACCAGTCATACATGTTACCTGTCAGCAGGTTTCGGGACTGCAGTTTGCGTTTAGTTTTGCGAAAGAAGCCATTCTCAGAATTATTGAAGTAATGCTTGCGCATAAGAAAACCCTG
Source organism: Pantherophis guttatus (assembly GCF_059756535.1). Taxonomy (NCBI): domain Eukaryota; kingdom Metazoa; phylum Chordata; class Lepidosauria; order Squamata; family Colubridae; genus Pantherophis; species Pantherophis guttatus. The sequence goes on along the minus strand of NC_142064.1, from coordinate 122,174,151 downwards.
GAAAAAATAAAAAAATGACAAAACTTGAGATGAAATTTGGGCTATTCAGAAAAGAAAAATACACACAGTTCATGTTGATAATCTTTAAATTTACCTTTATTTAGAGGTGTTTACAGTACCACTCTGGCATTCTATTTGAAATCTTCAGCATACCTTCCTTATAGGTAGAGCACTGTTGTAGATTTGCCTTCAACTAGTCTCTTAAAGTTCAATCCTATCCATCTAGATTTAGAAAGCAAGCACACTGACCAGCCAGCTTTAATTCCAGATAAGCACATAAATTCATATAGTCTGTAGTGCCATATGATGGATGCCATTTTGATTTGGGTCAGGTGAATGGGAAGATGCATAGGCAGAGGTCAAATAAGGTAGGCTGATTAAAATAATAGTATTACCAGAGCAATTTACAAAACAAGAACAACCTTAAATAAAAGCAGCAAGAAGTCCAACAATTCTAGAATCCTGGAAGACAGTAACAATACTGAAGTTCAATGAAAAAGTCATCCAAAAACAGTCTTGGTCCAGGAATAGTTGTTATCCAAGAGAACCTGAGGTAAGTATCACAAAACAACAGCAACAGCAAAATCCACTTTGGTTATGTTTGTTAGTTCATTTTGCATCCTTAGCAAAGTTTTGGTTTTGATAGGAACAAGCACATGCAGCTTGAAACGCTGGGAGATATCTCCATGCCAAGAAGCTTCTGATGGGTATCTGCCAAAATCGGTCTAAGGAATAGGGGTGTTCAAGAAGAAGCCAACTTCAGTCTCTCACCTGGTGAGTTAGGAACCGTCCATTTTCTCTCAAGAGGCGGCTGCGAGTCAGAATTTGCCTGACAGATAGAGCACTCAGTTCAGTTGTAATATTAATAAAGTTTGTTAGCCCAAGATATTATCTGATGTGCAAATCTAGATCTATCATCAAACCACACTCTGTTCCCTCCACACAATCGACCTGTATACAGTTGTTTAAGGCAGCATTTTAAAGCCACTGATGAAGTAGTCTATGAAATTTAGTCATAATTGGTCCCTTAGAATCCCATGCAATTTTATAGACATTGTAGGAGAAAAGCTTTGTTGGTATCAAAAATGAGAAGTCCTTTTAATAAAATGTGATAGTTTTAAAAGGTGCTACCAGATGCCTTGATTTTTGCAGTATTATGGGAACTGTTGCATGATTCCCACTGTGACTTCCTCCAGTATATTTTTGCAGCTGTTAGTTGACTTGGTTCAAATGTCTTTAACATGATACTGGAAATAGGCAATTAAAAAACAGGGTTGGAATGCAAGTCTTCTTTGCCTCCAGGATTCCTCATGATCAGCAAAATAACTCTACTCAAGAAGTATGGTATACTTTACAACAGTTTCGTATAGTTGTCATTATGAAGTCAGCATCCTATGCCTTTATATGGAATATTATTGGAAGCTACTTGGGGAACCATAGAGTTGCATTATGGAGACATGGTATTGTAAATGATTTAAAAAATACAATGGGATTGCCTTCACAATAGTATATGCTATATAGCTGAAAATATCTACATGTTTCCATGAATGTTTCTGAAACTTTTCAAAATGTTTCAAAAGAAATATCCCCAAATATTTTTATAGGGTGTACAATACTTGCATTTCTTTAAAAAGGGAAGAATATTGAAATAAAAATATGTTCATATTCTTCATTTTCTCTTATATTTAATGCACCAATTATAAATCATTAATAGGATGTGCAAACTTGTATTTTTTTTTCTATATCTGGAATGAGAATTGTTTTTTAAAAAAAGAATGAGCATAATGTTCTTGATTGTAGGCTACCTTGATTGTAGCCTTCTGAAAATCCACTTTTCACAAAGACACCATGAAGAAAAAAGTAGTATGCTCTTTAGTGTTTTTGAGGAAGTTTGAGGAAGACAGTTTAAGAAATACAGATTTATGGTGTTATCTTGAAGTTTACTATTTGCTTACTCTTAGCTGAGAAACATCAAAAAGAAAAAGGCTGTTGCTCCCTAATGTAAACATTATGGAATTTTTTTAATGTAAGGTCTCTTTTCAACCCTTCAACCCCTTTTTCAGGAAAGGTGAAAAATATCCTTGTTTCAGACAGATTAAAAGAGGAGGCAGGCTGTGAGTCTGCTCTACTGTTGTATTTATTACTGCTGGTGGGTATTTTGATTTTATATTATCACTAGATTTATATTAAACTGAGTTAGGCTTTGAGTACAGAAAGTCCTCGATTTACGACCACAACTGAGCCCAAAATTTATGTTGTTAAGCGAGACACTGAATTCTGTCCCCTTTATAACCTTTCTTGCCATAGTTGTTAAGTCAATCTCTGCAGTTGATAAATTACTAACCCGGTTGTTAAGTAAATCTGGTTTTCCCATTGACTTGACTAGTCAAAAGGTTGCAAAAGGCAATCACATAACCTTGGGCAATAACAGCAATGGTCATAAGTATGAACCCAGCCCCAAGCCTCTGGATTTTGATCACATGATCGCGGGAATGCTACCTAGATTGTAAACCGTGAAAAATGGCCGTAAGTCACTTTTTCAGTGCCTTGTAACTTTGAACAGTCACTAAATGAATTGTTGTAAGTCGAGGAGTATCTGTAGTTAACCAGTCTGGGTTCCTATTTTTGGCATAGTGCTTGGGGAATTCTGGGACTTGAAGTCCACACGTCTGAAAGTTGCCCAGTTTGAAAAAAAACCGGCCAAGAGAAAAGTAGCAACCCCGCCAAGATTTCTCTGCCAATTCTTGGTGGGGTTGCTACTTTTCTCTTGCCCATTTTTTTTTTTTTCAAACTGGGCAACTTTCAGACGTGTGGACTTCAAGTCCCAGAATTCCCCCGTCAGAATGCCAAAAGTGCGACAGAATTCTCGGACTTTCAACCATTCCAGCGGGCTCGCGCCTCTTGCCTCCCTCCCCGCCCTTTAAAGACCTTTGGAACGTCGGCGCGTCCTTCGCAACCCTCCCCGCGACTCACGTGTCCTGCCGTTGCTCAGGCCAGGCCGGCTGGCGCTCGCCGCGCAGCAGCTTCGCTACGCGCAGGCGCAGAATCCCCACAGCCACCGCGATCCAGGCCACGGGCAGCAAAACCCAGAAGCGAATGGAAGGGTCCAGCCGCAGATCCGGCACCGTCATCGCGAGAGAGAGACCGCGGAATCAAAGAAAGAGCCTCCTTAATCATTGAGCCGAGCCGGGCGGCAACGAGACGAAGGCGGCGGGAGCGCCTACCAACCGGAAGTACAGTTCACTTCCGGTGTCATGTTTATGTACCTTACCGTCTCGAGAGCCCGAATGAAAACTGGAGGGAGACTCGGGTAAAGGAGGAATGGCCGCCCTCACGTTGCTATCAAAAGCGATAGCGATCATTTCGCCCCCCCCCCCCCGGAAAACATGGCAGCAGGGTAGTTGCCCTTAATTGGTGCCCCCTCTCCCTATTCCCAGCCTCTATTGGAAACTAAACGCCGTCACATCTGGAAGTTCACCAGGTCGGGCGAGGCTGCCCCATAATTAAACTGGGAAAATAGAACCACTTGACCTCTCCTTAGACGCCGAGCCGAGAGGAACCGTCTCCTGTCTTAGAGCAGGAAAAGAACAGCGTTGCTTTAATTTTTCTGCCCCGGGTAACTCTTGGCCGCCCATTTGGCGGCTTTCACTGGATACATAAAGCTGCTATGGGGCGGGTGGGGGAGGGCAAAAGTTTCTCCCTTCTAGCACCCTTCCTTTCTGACCTGCATGTGCATTTCTGGGTTTCATGGGCTCACCTGGTTTACGTGGGGTAAATATTCAAATTTAGATAAAAACTGTTGGAAGAGTGAAAAAGATGGGGAGAAAAATGAGGTGTATTTGCCCTACAGGGTTTTTGTAGGCAATACAAAATACCTTCTGCAAAAGCAGGTCGGGTGGACTACCTTTTCAAAATCTTTTTTTTTTCTTTCCTAGTTATAGATATTATTTTTTCCAATTAACTTTATTATTTTCCACTCCAGGAGCTATTTACTAATATTTTTTGTGGAATTCTCATGGTGATGCTTAGTGAACAGCAGCTACAAGAGAAGGTGCTTCAGTACGAAGCATTTATCAGTGATGTTTTGCAGAGAGACCTTAAGTGAGTGATTTTAAAAAATACTTTCCAAGTCCTCCTTTTATCTACCTCACTACAGTTAACCCATCATATGTCATGCTTTCTAGGTCTCTTAGTCATTGATATGGATATTTCAGACATTAATATTTCCCTGCAGGAAAGTGTTGGAGCAGCGAGATGAGATTTATGAAAAGATTGCTCAGTATTTGCAACTCAAGAACATTATTGAACGTTTACAGGTAATTCAAAACTCTTTCCAACTACTTTGGAAATATTTATGAAATATACTGTTTATATTTCTTTGCAACCATGTGATGTACTCTGCTGTAGTAGGCACAGGAGATAAGAATTAAGAGCTGCTGTGCCCCAGGTAAACTGGTTATTTTCTTTTAGGAAACAGGAAGCCAGGAGCTGAAAACTCAAGTGGATCTAGGCTGCAATTTTTATGTCAGTGCAGAAGTGTGAGTAGATTACCGATCTTCCATGTATTCAGTATCATACAACTTTCTAGTCTTTTATATTTTTTTATATGGTCTGCAACTTTTGAAAAATTCAGTTAAAAATACTATTTTTATGCCTTTCGTAAGAACCAACTGGTAAAATCTTAAAAATGAAATGAGACAGAGGGCTAGTTAGTCTAATTCTCTCTTGCAAGAGAAGTGACCTTTGTGTAACTACTAGCAGTTAAGTTTGTTGTAGTGGCAGTCAAATCAATTGTGACAGTTTATTCACTGATTATTTAATTTTCTTCATGATTGAGAAGAAGGCTCACTTCTTCAATGACTGCCAATCATACAAATGCTAAAGTCTGAAGGATTTAATGAAGATAAATAGAAATGATAATATTTCTCAGTGATTCGATATACAAAGCACTTTGAAATTTATAAGTGATTATTATTGGTGATGATTATTCTTCATAAAACTAATTTGATCTACCTGCGTGTGAGTGATAGGTTTTAAGGATTTCAGCTAATAAAGAGTATCTGGTGGAAGATAAACTAATTGCATGCTGGATTAATATTTATATGGACTGGCATCCCGTTTTTCACAGTGATTCACTATGAAGTCAATGAAAAGAACAAAAACACTATAGCTTCTTGTATTATTCTTCCTTGGCTGATATGATTTTATTTATGACCAAAAGGCCCAAAAGCAAGTTATAAATATAATTAATATGGAATTAGATAAAACAATTTAACAAAGAAAATATTTAATAACTATTACATAATACACTTAAATTCCAACTCATTGTTCATTTAATAACTGTTCAAAATTACAAGGCACTGAAAAAAGTGACTTAGGACCATTTTTCACACTTACAACCTTTGTAGCAGCCCCATGGTCATGTGATCAAAATTCAGATGCTTGGCAACTGGTTCATACTTATGACCGTTGCTGTGTCCCAAGATCATGTGATCACCTATTGCAACCTTTTGACAAGCAAAATCAATGGGGAAGCCAGATTCACTTAACAACCATGCTAACTTATCAACTGCAGTGATTGAGTTAACAACTGTGGCAAAGAAGGTCGTAAAATGGGGCAAAACTCATTTAACAAATTTCTCAACACAAATTTTGAACTTAGTTGTGGTCGTAAGTCAAGGACTATCTGTACTCAGAATATCTTGTCTTGGTTTGTATTTTAAAAGGCCAGGTAACTTCCTGCCATTTTTAAAAATATTTTTTAAATATTCACAATAGAATAGGTATCAGATTTTTATAACTGTCATAATTAATAACCACTGATAGTTTCAGTCTTCAGATTTATCTATTTCTTACTGAAAACTATTTTTCTGTCTTGACTCTCCCACCATTGGATTCCCCTATAGTCTAGTATTATATAACCTGATTTATAATATAACAAGGAATCTATACATCTTCTCATTTTATTTTTATTTTTTCTTAACCTGAAACACTTCTCAAAAGGTTGAAATATATTTCATTAGAAAAAAACCCAGAAAATTAAAATTCTGTTCTTTAAATGTAAGGAAAGAATAGCACAATAGGGTTCACAAGTTAAAATTTTGAAAGTAATCTCTGCTAAATTCTTATAAATGGTTTCTTTTTTTGGTTAGGCTGTCATAGACAGCTGTAAAGGCTGATATTTATTTACAGCGCACCATTTATATACTGTATGCTGTAATTTGGAGGCTAATCCCCAAAGAAAACATCCAGATCTTTTCTAAAGCCATAATTTTCATGTTGTATTGCATGAGAAAGCTCTAAGTGAAGTGTGAAAAATGATTTAATCAAAGATTCTTGTTGGACTAATGGGTAAATCTTCTGAGGAGATTGCCTGCAATTTCTCTGTATGATTTGGACTTTTAGTTCTCCATCCCCTCAATCAGGAAACATGCTCAGAATGATGAGTCATGCACTCAGGCTATTCTTAGTTGTAAAACATTCTGGAGAAAATTCTTTGGACTGCAAAATAAAATGTTTTCAGGTTCAAGGTTTTTTAAAAATACATACTGTACATTTACATTTATTTATTAAATTAATATGCTGCCCCTCTTGCTGTCTGAGGCGACTCTACTAGTTTAGGAAGCATTGTTTTTAATAAAGGGTATTAGAAATGAAAAGAAGATGGAACACTGAAAAAAGGCAAAGTCAGAAGAGAGACAAGCAGTTTAAGTCTTGTCTTTCCTCCTGACTCCCCCCACCCCATCTGTCAGAATATGCGTCTGAAGGGAGTTAACTCTCTTAATAAAATTTCCCTATAAATTAAAAATATTAAAATTTCATTTTTCAGCCTGGGAAAATATGATATAAAAATGTTCTCAACTTTTCCCTAAATGTTAGTGCTATGAAATCTATAAATTCATTACAAATGGATGATGATGATTTGTGGATATTTTATCCCCAGGTGAACCCATTCTTGGTTAAGAACGAAAGGCTGTGCATTGAAAGATAATGTGCAGAATGAGAGCCAAATTTAGGCTGCTTTCCCACTAGCTTTGCCCAGTATAAAGACAGGTGGCTGAGTGTGAAGTAACGCTTCTTTCTTTCCCCTTCCTAATAGCAGAGGGCCAAGGATAGTGTGAAGACACAAGTGTAAGCAGAAAGAGATTGTGTTTGCCAAACAGAAACAATGATGAAAAGCTGGCATCCTGTATAAGAATGAAAAATATTTAACAAAGATGGGTAATTGTTGATGAATAAGATAATTTCTCAGGGCTTAAAAATTGATTAATGAGCATAAATTGTCTTTAAAATAAGTTAACTCTATTTCCGAATTTACAAGTAGTCCTTGACTTAACAACAATTGGGACAGGAATTTCTATCAGAGCAGATGTTAAAGTGAGTCATCATGTCACCAGACCTGGGTTTACATTTATATTTACCTATTTTAGGTAAAAATAAACTACAATTTTAGTTAAGCAAATCCAGCTTCCCCAGTTGACTTTTTTGTCAGAAACCAGCTGGGAAGATTACAGATTGTGATCATGTGACTGGAGGATGCTGTGACAGTCACATGTGAGGACAAATTGTAAATCACTTTTTCCAAGGCTATCATAATTTTGAACCATCATTTAATGATCGGAAGCCAAAGATTACTGTAATTGCTATCTTCAAATGTAACCCATACACATGAGCATGTTTCTCTCCTTCCAATGTGGGAAAATGGAGCTGCCCTGGGACGGAGTGAGGAAAGAAAGAAGATGAAAACTGGATAGAGATGAGACAAGGGGAAAAAGTAGCTGGGAAGAACAGAAAAGAAATAAACCCTGTTCAAACATTACAAAGATCCTTCCATTTCCTACCATCCAGTTAGAGCTGAAGAAGCTTCTTGGATGAGAAGTGATATGTCTTCAAAGAAAAACAAGAAAGCCCAGTTGCCTCTTGAAAAAGCACCTTTGGGATTACAAAAAGGGCTAAATTCAGAAGACAGATTGTTATTGCACTCTATTGTACGTCTTGCCTATTTTCAACAGTTTCTTCTTTTATCATCAATGTTGAGGCACCCTTAAAAGATATTGGTGATTTAATGGACAGCATGGTACTCTCTTTCTATGTCATCCTACAGTGATACAAATGTAATACATTGGAAAGCTAACTTTACATGTATATATGTATGGGGGTAGGGAAGTAGAACAGTTTATAGAAAACAATGTAAAAAGTCAACTTTTTTTTTCACTTTGCTGTCCTTCTCTTAGATCTTTTTTCCTCTTATAGGAAAAAAATTAACCCATCCCATCTATTTTGTTACTTTCCGTTATACTGCTGTCACCCAAATATTTCAAAACTGGAAAAAGAAACACTGGATGCACAGCAGGTGGCAGTATTTAGCTGGCTTTGATTAATCAAAAAAATGCTAAATAGAAACAGATCTGGCTAGTATTTGGATAGGAGACAACCAGGAAATCCTGGATCTGGAAGTTAGATAGGGAAGCTTGAAAAAAGTCCCAGATAAAGACAGTGGCAAACCATTTCCATTTTGCTTCCAACAGAGCTAATATTCATGTAGTTACCAAGAGGTTGATCTCAACTGAAGGAAATCTTAACTCTACATTGTATGCTTTGTTTACTACACTCCATTTTTTTCTTGATTCATTAACTTCAATATATTCTACCTTAACATGGTATATTTTACGTTTCAAATCTTCCTAGTGTCTGCCAGTTTACCTTTCATGAAGAAAATAGGAAGAGATGGCTCATTTTCTCTGAGATATATTTGCAATTTTTTTTAATAATATAAATTGTGATTGGATTTACATAACATGCAACCATGGTTTCCTTAGCCTTTATTAAAGAAATCATAAATAGCTAGATCTGTTCAATTCAAAATGAAACAAACTCATGTAATTTAGCAGAACATATGACCTGAACTTTTATACTCAGCAGACAGAATCCCAATTGCTATTTCTGTTATGTCTGTGGCTATATTAAATGCCAATTGTACTCAGTTTCCTTTTCCTACCTATAGGCCTGATACATCCACCATATTCATAGCTCTAGGTTATGGGTTCTTTGTGGAGCTGACTCTACCAGAGGCGCTAACCTTCATTGAGAAGAAGACGAAGTTGCTTAATGAGTGAGTAGAAGAATTTAGTCTTTATATTTTCTATTCCCACCTCATTAGTGAAAGAGCAATGCTTTGCTTTGTTGTGTCCTATTTGATAAAACCTAGGGTTAATATCCTTCTCTAGCTGTTCTTTAGTAGCATATTTTCTGGCTGCTATAAGTAGAACAAGCTTCTTGAATGTATGTACAAGATCAGACTAGATTATAGTATAGCCAATTTTTTAAATAAATATTTGATTCAGTAGATCCATGTATTCTTTTAGACCATGTACGTATTACTGACTTAACATGGTTAATAGTCACTCTGGCATAGAAGAATCTGCAGTTTGTATTGCTGTGCATGAGGCTAAGGAATCTGACAGTCATCACAAAAATACATTCGCAGGATTTGGAAAGAATGTCATCTCATGTAAATTAATGTAAACTCAGTGCATCTTTATGATATTGGTATAAATTTCATGCAGCTATCTATCATTAGTCATTGCTACAACTTTATAAAGTAGTACTGTATTTATAAAGTGAGGAGATTGAAAGGAGGCTGCAAGTGTATGATTAGAAGCAAGATTGGCTCCTAAACTGGTTTTCAGTGCAGTTTCTGGATCTGGAATTTATGGAGTATAATTTTGCTAATTGGAATATATCCTTAAATACTAGCCATTAGTGGGAATACTTTTTCTAAATTCTTTCCTCCTGTTCAGACCATGCTTTCAGTTAGCTGGCTCACAAAATTAACATATAATAATGCAATTATCCACTGCATTTAGAAAGTGCCTTTCTATAAGCGTAAAGGCAATTTCCAACCACAGATGATGGAAAATAGATCATTTGTGAAATAGGAATGGTAACTGAATGGTAATGATAACCAAACTAAATTAAAACTAAACCACAATTATAATGACTTTTTCGCAGTGTAGAATTGGAAATGGGCAGTGAAGTGACATCAATAACTTCAATACTTTTGAAAATGCAAGGGTCAATTCTGTGGAGGGTGAACCTGAATTGTGGGCAGCTACACTCTACATCATAGCTGGACATGTCCTCTTTTTACTTCGATAGGCTCCAGCAAACTATAAAATATAAAACTATAAAATATAACTATAACTATAGTTTATAAAACTATAAAATATTGAGCCGAGCAAGCATAGATGAAGCCTCTTGTGCAGAAACAAATATGTCCTCCTTTTCTTTTGTGCAGCTTAATCCATGTTTTTATTCAGTGGAGTTTGAACTTTGATGGGTTCATATAGGATTGCATTCTTATTCATATTCAGATAAATTTTCCAGGATACACTATAAAAACAGGTCCTCCCTGTATGCCATATTGTCTTCATCTATGGGCAGTCAAGAGGTGTTACGGTTTACCAGGCCAACCCTCCCTTCTCCATTATCTCCTGTGGATTTTTTCTGTTTTTTAACAGGCTCAGTGAAACGCTTACTAAAGATTCTGCCAGAATAAAAGCCAATATCCGGATGGTTTTAGAGGTAATGGGATGTGGTCAGCAACATTTTTACTGTTGGGGGAGAAATGGGGGGATGTGGCAGATGGCATTCATTCTTCCGGCAGGCAGATCAAGAAATGATGGGTGGGTTGGAACTAGATTTGAAGAAAAGAGTAATTGCACAGAATTAGCAGGAACTGCTTTTTTCTAGGCTACTGTTCTATGACTGACTTCCCCAAACTGAAATGTTAGCAGATATGATGGATGGCTATTTCCATCTTCCATAACTAGTGTGTGATCATGTACCATACAGGCTGAAGAGGTTAGGTGCTTTGGTCCCACATCAGATCAAGAAAGTTCCTTTATGGGACAAAGAGGATTTTTTTTTTCTAATATAGTTTTGTTATAGATCGTGATTATGCTGTAAAAGAAAATAAAAGGAATCAGTAGAGAAACCTGAGTCTCATCTTCCTTTTCTTTCTGAAGGGATTACGTGAACTGCAAGGTTTCAGAGATCTGTCTGAGGAGAACAGAAGCGATGTTTTCCTCTAGGTATCCATCTTCTATGATCCACAGGGAGTAATTTTGGTTTTCTAGAAGAAAAATTGATTGTGGATTTTTTGCTGCAGTAGGGGCTGCATGCATGAGAAGAAACTGGTGAATGAGAGACAGTGACATGAGGTAGTGATGGAGAAGAGCAGCTCCACTTTTAATGAGGGTTTTAGGCTCTTTGAACTTCCTCCCATGTCTTATTCCAATTTTAGTATTTCATTTTGAAAATAATTGTATTAATAAAGATTCTGTATTTGTACTGGACTCTTGTCTCTTATCTTCCTTCCATTTTCAGTATCTGTTCCATTCAGTTGTGCTTTAATTTATAAGAATAACCTCTGCTTTTACTTGTGCAAAGTTGACATCCTTACACCTTGTTTATTTTATATTTATAACCTTTATTCCTATCAAAATAAATAAAATATAAAGAGTAAAAATAAGATATATTTATATAATTTATAGAAAGATTTCATGAACTTTTTTGATACTTGGCAGAAATGAACAGTCTTGGTATTGCGATTATTTATTGCTTTTTTGATAATGAAATTTTAACAAAGAAGAGAGGACTTCTCTTTCAAAATGTAACTGCCATCAGACACCTCAGTTGTATTCTTTCAAGTTAACATCCTGGACAAAAAACCCTGCAGTGCAATGCCCTTATACAAATCAGTGATACCACTGCATCTGGAATATTGTGAATACTTCTGCTTACCACATTTGATAAAGGATAAGTCCAGGCTGGAAGTACAATGCCTCCAAATACCTCTTGCAGAAGAACAGAGTGGAGAAGTGAATGAAGGGTATGTTTCTATCTTCATCTTGCAAACATTCCAAAGATATCTGCCTGGCTACTGGGAGAAACAAAGGAACTGACAAAATTGGCCTTGACCATATCCAGCAGAGCTACTTTTATCTTAATAGGATTTTTTCCTGTCCTGATTATAAAATACCGATTCCCATGTATAAATCAGAAACAGATAATTGGGAGTTGGAGCTGATTTACCTGCTTCTTACTCTAGTGACTCCGTGTCCTTTCACATAACACTCTTCACCTGATTGAGTTAGGCCATTTTCTAGGTGGACCTTCCCCTTCTTTTTATCACAATTTTCATAGCTCAATTTGACCAACATTAAACCATGCATTGTTCAAATAGGCTGGGTTACCCAACATGTTAAGCCACACTCAGAAAACAAAATCTAAAACAGTACAATTTATTTCCAAGCTTAACACGTGCATATGCACCTGTTCAGTATTTAGCTGACTTGCTGAAATGTAGTCTCTGAATAAACCCAGTAGATTGATGTAATTCTGTTGCTGAGGGATATTCAAAGTATTGCAATTGTGCAGTGAACCAGGCACAGACCTGGAGCTTGCATGCCTGTTACTGTTAGTTAAAGGTAAGTAAGATGGAGAGCTGTGGATACATGGTGGCTAAGGTGATAGGTGGGTTGGGAGGTATGCATTACTTAAATTCAAGAGAGCCAGTAGGAAGGCCCATTGACCATTTGCATGTGGGCTGCTCAACAAGCTAGATGTTAGCCCTTTCACGTAATCCCTGAAGCACAGCAATGAATACTAGTTCTATATTTAAGGTTACATTAATAGACTCTTGCAAATCTGAAACTATTTCTCTTTTTTGTTTTTACTCTCCGGAAAACCATGGTCTTGTAAAGCCCCAAAATATACTTGAGTCCCAGAATGCCAAAGAGAGAGACTCAAGACGAGGCTTGCAAAAAAAAGCAGATTTTATTTATGGCCAAAAACAAAATACTGGGTGGGACTGTATCCAGAACATATAGATACAATGCATGTGAGGAGATAGCCACACTTTGGGGAAGGTATGGTGTCCTTTTTATTCCCTCAGAGACATCATCTTAGTATCCAATTCTGGCCTCCTAGTTTAGGTTTGAGTATTCCTTGTTGCCCTGCAAAGGAATAGAAGCCTCCCAATTAACATTATCTCTTCCTTGAGCATTCCTTTGTTCTCCAAATTGCTCATTTGGCCCCCTGGCTGCAGGGAACAGATCAAAGGTGTAAGTTAGGGCTGAAGTGTAAATTATCTCCTGGATGATGTTTGCAGTTCCAACTGAGATAGGTATCATGCTCTTGGATGGCACGAGAAGAAGATTAATTTGGGTTCAGATCAAATGACAGGAACATACGTTTGACAAATACCAGATACATTACAAAGGCCTAATAACAGAATATGTTCGTTACAGGAGATACAAATATAAAGGCATAATATATGTGATATAAATACAAAGGCATATTTGTGTTACAGCTATAAAGGTACAATATATGTGTGTTATACAAATACAAAGGCTATATATGTATTACAGGAACCTAATGGTTACAGAATAACAAGTTTCTATTAATTCTAGTATACCAGTATATCATATTATAGTATTATTTATTATATCCTTATTACTGTTTCCCTTCAGTCTCTTCTGAAACATTTTCCACACCCCTGCTTCTGTGAACTGAGTTACAATTTGCATGATGATTGTCTAATCTGCAGCTTTTCCTCCTGTCTCCCAAGGTAATTCTCATATATCATTACAATGGAAGAAATAAATAGGGGTACTAGCTTAGTTCTACTTCCCTCCTAAGACTCCTGAATTTTTTTCTTGGCCAAAATCTGGAACAAACAGATCTTGATTTTGCTATCTTGCAATAATAATAGAGCAATAATTTGTTTTGTCTGTGCCTCTATTGTTGACTTTTCAGTTCTTCATTTAATGGAAAACATGGATTTCCATCAAGCCTATTGCAAAGTCTGATGTTCCTTCTCTGAGCAATCAATGTATATGAGATATGTACAAGGCCCAGAAGACAAACAAAGCCAGAATTCTGGAAGGCTGGAACTGGGAAAGAGAAATGGGAGACTGACAAAATGTATGAGAAAAAAATGCAGATAAGGAGGGAAAGGTAAAAAAGTTTCAGGAGCAACATTCTCATAATGAAGTTACCATGCTTAGGAATCGTGGACAGGGTGCAATAATTCTAATAGTTGGGGAATCAGAATAGAGTCCCAAGTTTGTAAAAGTTGATTAGATGAAAGATTTTTCAAACACAAGTACACACCAAATGATAATTCCCAAGATAGCCACTAGAAGATGATTCTTTAAATGGCAATCCAGAGCCAAAAATGCTGAAATTTGTGATAAATTAGTTTTAGGTTATGCAAAATCTCTCAAATTCAACCATTTTGGATGCAAAATGTCTTTTCAGTGCAACCTTCATATTTGAATGCAAAACACTATTCTGATCATTTTATAAGAATTTGTAACATCCTTGGCTGGATAACCTTTTTAAACCATGACTTTCTGAAACAGGATATAAAAACCAATTGATGTATCATGTTTGCCAGTTTGCATTTGCACGCAAATTTATGTCAACATTTTAATGTTTTTTTTTTTTATTTTAACCTAACCCTTCTGGAAATTCTATTGAAGAATGTCTAATAAACGCTGTACATATAAATAAAACCAATGGCATTAAACTGCTAAAGTGAAAGCCTGCCTAGATCACTAAGATTTAGGATGCATACTGAATTCAGTGGCATAGCAAAGACAGCAACTTCCTTTAATTTCTATTGAAAAGTAGGATTTTCTGTTTGTTAGATCAGTATGAGATTTTAGTTCACTGAACTCTGGTTAAAGCAGTTCAAATATTTTACCTTAATAATCCTGACAAGCACCCCAAAATTTGTTTTATAATCACTGTGCTGTACTGAGGAGCTGCTTCTGTGATAAGTAGCTTCCCTATGACTAATTGCAAAAAATGAACTTATGACCTTGCTGTACCTTCTGATTCAGATGGCATTTGGGGAGAGCAAAAATGTTTTCCCTGTCATCTTACAAAATGATGCCTCTTAACTGGCCAAAGGTCATCACCCTTCCTTCAATCGATTTCCCAAGCCAGTCTAGGCCTGGGAAACTTTCCTTTAGGAAAGGCATGGAGCCTTTTGAACGATCCTATCCTTCTGGGGCCAGAGGTTACCATGGCAGCATCTTATTTCTCTCCCACCCACCTTTCTCCCCCCCACTTGCCTCTGCTGTCATGGTGGCTTTCCGTTGCCGTGGTAACCGAAGGGCAAGTAAGGATCAGGCAAAGGGGGCGAGAAGGTCGTGGGCTGGCTGCCACGAAGGCAAGATCTACCCGCTCGCAAGGTGGGCGGAGGGGGCGGTGGATGTTTGGCTGGAGAAGCGGAGAGGTGGACATCCCCCCCACCCCGCCTATCTCACGCCTGGGAACTAACTCCAGCCCAGCTTTCTCCAAACAGGTGTCCTCATGGCGTCTGGGAATGGTGGGGATGTTAGTCCTAACACAGCTGAAGGAGTCCCGTCCCTCTCCGCATTTGCAAGAGCCCTGCGGACTTCCTCGTGCAAAAGCAAAGCCTAGATGATGCCCTGGAATCTCTCCTCCCGCAGTTGGCATCCAACAGGTCGAGAAGCCCGGAAGCGCACGGATCCGCTCACTCCATCTTCAACCCAGGAAGTTCTGGCTCCGTCTCCAGCCCGCCGGTCCAGAGCGGTCAGCCCAGCCTGGGATTCTCAGCTCTCCGAAACCGGCGCTTTAGGAAAGGATCCCAGGCGTCCTGGTTTCAATAGATCTCCCGCCTCGACCTGAGCAGAGAGATCCAGAGCCAGAGATCCAGAAGCGCTCGATTTCACCCGCCTCGCTCCAGCAGGGATCGGGCTCACGCCAGTCTTCCGCGGGGTTCGGACCGGACCCGGGACTCTGCCTGGAGCGCTCCTACCCGCGGACACCGTGCAACCCCGGGCAGAGAGGAGACGGAACGAGGCGTCCGGGCCGCTGCCGGCTCCGCCTTCTCTCCATGTGACAGGCGCCGTCACCGCTGCATCCCCGGCGCTGCAACCAGCGGCCTGCACGGCTCGTCAGAGGCAGGAAGAAGAGCGGATCCGCCCCCTCTCCCCCTCCCCGCACCTTCTCCCCCATTCACCCTCCCCAGCACATCCCAGAGCACCCACGCCGAGTGGCGAGGCGGTCCGGCGACGTCAAGGTCTTGCGGGGGACACTCGCCGCTTCCCCACGCGAGAGAGCCCGCCTCGCCAAGCCCTCCCGACGGCGATCCATCCCAGCGGAGAGAGCTTCAACTTGAGACCGGTCGGCAACCTCAAGTGGGACCAGCAGAGGTGGTGGGAAAGAGCAACAGGGCCAGCGGACGAACTGAGAAGAAAAGTGGGAACTAGGGGATCAAGACGGGTCGTTCTCGCCTGGGAAACAGCAAGCGGACTGGCAAGCTACCCACCCCCCGGCGGCAGAGCTGGGCCCCCCTACCCAGCCCATGGAGCCGCCGGGATCTGGGTTGGGGGGCGCCGCCATGCTCACTGGTGAGTAGTAGACGATGGAGGGAGAAGGAGAGACCTCTGTCCATGCCTCTTCTCCAAGTCTAAGACCTTAGAGATCCAGAAGGTAACGATCCCTCCCCCCAGTTGACAGCAGGTTTTGGGCTAGGCAGCCTGGGAAAAGATGGGCACAGCATTTCGGGCAAGTGATACCATCTCCCTCCTACTCCCATGACTGGAAAGTGACAGAAAGAAGGCACACCTGTCCCTCTAATGAGTCTGAAGTCATTTTCAGATTATTGTGAACCCATCCTTGTTAAAATCTGGGGAAAAAGAGAGACAGGATTGATGTGCAAACAGGGTGGAACTGTGTGTATTTATTTTTTGTGTCCCCTTTGCTGGGCATTTGAGATGGGGACTCCTAGCAGCCAAAGAGGAGATTTCTGTCATATGCTTCAGTACCTTAAAATAATTTTGTTTTCACTTGGAAAGGAGAGATGGGGTACCATATCTCTCCTGTTTGTGGCACTTTCATTCCATTGATTTCCTACAAGTCTTACCACTAGCTATTTTTATTAGGATCTCCTGTTCAAATACTACCTGTTATGTGTTTCTTTGTGTGTGTATATATACACACAAACAAGACATGTTTGGACCAAGACATCAAACATAAAATACAATAATATCCCATGAAGTATAGATTACCAAAATGCTCTTACCATCAAACCCATGTCAATTAGATGTCAAAAATAATTCTGGACTTTTCCCACCTCTCTTCTAAGTATTTACTTGTTCCTCCATCTCTTCTGATAAGGCCTGTAGTCTTTCCCAGCTTTCCCTACAGCCTTCACTACATTAACTGCTGGATTACAGCATTTGATGAGATTTTTATGAAATCCAGCCCTAAAATCCTTTCTTTAGGCCAAATTCAGATAGGCATTTAGAAGTGGAGCAGAGGAAGCAGGAGGAGAAGAATGAGTGGGTGAAAAAGCCTTTATGCTGTGTGACTCTTCTCTCCGACCTGGTGTATACTTTTCCTCCAAAATCAGAAACAACAAACTGGGTATTTTGTGTGCTTCTTGGGAAAATGAAAAGGGTGAACACAAGTTAATTCTTTTATTTAAAAAAAAAAATGGATGGCTAGGTCTCTCATTATGATATTGCATAGAAATCCCACGCATACATATGACAGAGGAAATAGACTACAGTAGCTAAGAAAGGAATGGGGTTTATCTCTGTTGTGGTTCAGGATTTAGGTTTAGGAAGCACCCTGGTAGATTCAGCCTCCTGAAACCTCTTGAAGCATATGTAGTGTGCATTTTGTTCCCCCTGAATACCTCAACTCTTTAGTGTACATTTGGGCTGAAGAATGTCTTTTCAGAACAGAAGCTGCAATTTTGACCTCTGTGTTTCCATTTTAGAAATTAGTGATGGCTGCTTGAGGCGTTAAGGTATGGTAGCATGAATTACAATGGTTTAAAATCTAGCTGATATATATATGCAAATGCCATTAAACAGCCACTTACATGTTTCTGCTAAGTATCTGTTTCTTACAATGTACCTGTAGCTATATCCTTTGTATATATTCTCTGCATACAGTCTTCTGTTTTCTTTCTCCCTCACACTGTCTTGTTTTGCAACACATTTTCCTTGGTTATGTGTGAATGAGATACAGTGTAGGACAGGAACATTCAAATATACTGTAGGATCAACTCATCCTTCATTGTACCTGATGGCTGAAATGGATAGTTATTAGTATGTAATTTTTTAATATCAGAATAAATAACTGACAGAATAAAAGTGATTACAGAACTAAAGACTACAGGAATTAGACAACTGTCTTTTCCTTGCTTGTTTATTCCTTCTAGACATCTATATGGAGTGTCATCACTTCCTTCAAATCCCTTCTTGAAACTTACCCTTTCTGTGAAGCTTTGGCTTAAGCCCTCATTGCATAAACTGGCACTAAGTCATCTAATTTAGTAATCTTTAAGCATGAATCTTTAGCTCTTCTCGCTTGTTTGTGAAAATTTAGAATTAACTCTTTTTTTAAAAAAAAAATGTTGCATTCTAAAGCAAGAATATATAACCAGCAGCCCACAGGTTGTTTAGGCCCTTAATAGTCTTGGATATCCCAGGGATCTTTCCAAAACTTGCTATTAAATTAGAATAATAAATGTGAGAGAAGAGGGAAATTTTACTACAGGGAAGTGAATTTTCCTTAATTAAATACATTTTAATTCAGTTTGCATTTATATAAAATACAAAACAAAAGTTGCTTTTGTCCTTGTTTACACCTATTTTCATCTGTTCACACCTACTTTTTGGGCTCCTGACGTGCTTCTCAGAGGTTCGATATGGGCTTCAACAACCCCATTGTAAAAGATGGTGGACCTTGCTATCACATTCTTTTTCTCCTTGGATGTATCAGGTCTTGTTCAGGTGACAATATGTTATTTTAAGCCTTTCCAAAGGGAAAAAAAGGAAAAAAAATGCCAAATGCTCTTCAGGAATGACCTGGATCTAAAGTAAAGGATGACTGTGTGTTTGCGGTGTTGAATAGGACTGCTGGCTCTCCATGAATTAATTAATGCTTCAGGGCATTTGGAACAATTCCCATGGCTAATTTTGGGAGGGAGCCTTGTTTGTTTGAGTATTACTCAGGTTCCAGACATTTTGTGAGGTGAAACTGTGTTTTTAACCCATTCTCAGTTGTGTACATATGTTTATGGGTAGTACTGCAACATCTATTATAATAGTTCTTTTGAGGGATGGAATGGTATCTACTCTGTTGTTACTCATTGTTCTATTTTAATAGTTATATCCCAGCACAAGTTGTAGCATTATTTTTAAAGATTGGGATAATCTAGGATTATCTTCATAGTCCTTGATGAAGTAACCTGATGAAATGATACTGCATGCATAATCGATGATAGAGATTTTTCCCCCCCGATTATATATGGCAAAAATAATAATAATCAAGGTTTTGCATGAGATGCTTGTATAATTTCCAGTGATAAAGGAACAGCATCACACAAATAATCATTTACAGCTATAGAAGTTATATTTAAAGCCTGCAAGGGAGTGACTTCATCGCCATAGCCAGTGCTCTTTGGTCTCACTTTTGGTTATTTGAGTACTGTGTGTGCTATTACATCAATAATCTCCAATCAGTGCTCCCAGAGTTACACATTATCCCAAAAACTAATTCAAAAACTGCTGCTGAACTGTAGGTTTGAGGTGACATACAAGGAAATTAATAAAAACACAGGGAGTAACTGGGTAAATCCCATGCATTTAAAATTTAATTATATGAAAAGAAATATATTTTTGGCTCTGGTTCCACTTCTTTAATTTGGGCCATGCTCATTATTTGAGTACATTTCTCACCCAGCACCCAAAAGTCCTGTGTAGCCGATAGACCAAAGAAAGAATCCATTCTGTTGTTTGAAAACTGATGAAACACCCTCCAGGAAGGTTGAGGACTGCAGTTCTTTTAAGTCTGTGGATCCTGGACAAAAGATTACTGTTATCTCCAGAGTCTCCCTATAAAAATCAAACGTCTTTGAGGAAAGCCATGAAGCAATAGCTTGTTTAAACATTATGTATCAAGACTCTCAAGCAGCCGAAAGAGTTGATGTTCATGGTATTTGTGGAGTGTTTTTTTCCATCCTAGGCTATTCTTCGCTTCCCAGCTCAATAGACTGGGCACAGCCTTACAAAGCACATCTGGAAGTATTCACCAAACTGGTTTTAGCCAAATCAAGTGGTTACACTTTTTAAAAAACTTTTATCTCTTCAGCATGGGTGTGTGAGAGTACATGTGTGAGTGATTGGGGAGGCTAGAATAACTGGTTGCTTTGCAATGAACCCCATCTTCACCCACATCTCCTTGCATGTAGAAAGCAAGTATGTCAAAGAATGATTCAGCTCAATCTTTTCCTTAATACTATTTTTTCTCTATGAATGAAGTTCTCCATCACCCACATCTTCTAGTCAACCTCAGCCATAGCACTCATTACTGGATTCTTCTAATTTGCAAACATTACTTGTTACCTATCAAGGACTGTGCCCTTCAACGAGCTGTATCCCTGAATTGGCTGTCCTTTTGCTCTTCCTTTTTCCCTTTAGTCATGGATCCTTCAGTCACTCTGTGGCAGTTTCTTCTGCAATTGCTGGAACAGCAGAGCAATGGGCATCTGATTGCATGGACATCCAATGATGGGGAGTTCAAGCTGGTGGATGCAGAAGAGGTTGCACGACTCTGGGGCCTGCGGAAGAACAAGACCAACATGAATTATGACAAGCTGAGCCGGGCCCTGCGTTACTACTATGACAAAGTGAGAAACCACTTTGTAAATTCAAGATGAATCTGCCAGTTCCTGCTTTGCTTTCCATTTCAGCCCAGCCTTAATTAAGGAGAGCACAGTGAAAACCTAAAAGAATATTTGGGGTAGATGAACTTTTCTTACAGATCAATAGGGAAGGAGTAAATGATGGAGCACAGGCTTTCTTTTGAGAATCTCTGCAAGAATTAAATGCTAGAGTAGAAGTCTATATTTGTCTTCTGAGACGCCCAAGTTTATTTTCCTCCCCCCCCCTTTTTTTGGGTGTGCGTATGTTCTTATGCCTGCAAAGATAAGCTTGAAGTCGTATGAAATCTCTGAAAATTGTTTGTGTCTCGGTAAGAAAAGAGAAATTATTTGTAGGAAAACAAAGTAGATTTAGAAACATCTAGCAACTAACATATACCTGTTTTGTTATATGCATCCCACTTTCCAGAGCAGAGTGACCTGATTTTTTTCCCCCTTGGAAGAAAGCCCATTGAGGTTTATATATATATGAGGCCAAAACCCATTCTCTGTCATTCTGAATGCAGGAAATAAAATACAATAGAAGTCAGAATTCAACTGAAGGTTAGGTAATGCTTCTGAATAGCAAGAGCAGTTTGACAGTGGAATTAATACTAACACAGAAGGGTGGTGTTTTCTTGTATTTGTTCCAACGGATGCTAGGCTTTAGCTTGGGATGCTAAATTAGGATTCCTGCATCAAACAGGAGCAAATCCTGATGGCCTCAACTGCTCCTTCCAACTTTGTGAATCTATGGAATATATAAATGGAAAGAAACACCATAAACATCTGGTGGCCCTCAGTTTTTGCTAATCTACCAGTAGCTCTAATTGATATTGCCAGTCATTATCAAATGCTGGAAATTCAGCAACAGCTAATATGAGCTACAAGTTCCTTACTCCTTTAGCTACCTGATATCAGATTTTATAAAAAAGATTGGTATCCCGTGTATCTTCATTCTCTGCTTCTGTAAATCTATACTTACATACTTTAAAGTAAGACTCATTGAACAAGATAATCCCATGGTTACTACATAGTAATCCATCTACACATTATTATTGTGTGAAGGTTTCAAAACTACTCTCCTTTAACAGATACACACATGTGCACCAGTGGTGGGTTGCTCCCGGTTCGTACCAGTTCGCAAGAACCAGTAGTAAAAAATTGTAATAGTTCGAAGAACCGGTAATAACATTGGCTGGCCACGCCCCCGAACTGGTCCCCGGCCCGGTCGGCGCTCGCTTACCCTGCCCACCTCATCAGAGGCTTTTTTTTTTTTTTTACTGTTAAAAGCATTTTTTCTACAACCTCTTCAGCTGAAAAAATGCTTTTAAAAGTAAAAAAAAAGCCTCTGATGATTGCCCGGCTCAGCTGGGATCGTCAGAGGCTTTTAAGAGCATTTTTTCTACAACCTCTTTAGCCGAAGAGGTTGTAGAAAAAAAAAAAACCTTTAAAAGCCTCTGGCAATCCCAGCTGAGTTGCCTGGTCATCAGAGGCTTCTAAAAGCATTTTTTCCTGCAATCTCTTAAGGTTGTAGAAAAAATGCTTTTAAAAGTTAAAAAAAAAAAGTTGGCCATGCCCACCCAGTCACATTACCCTCACCAAGCCACGCCCACAAAATAAGACACGCTCATAGAACTGGTAGTAAACATTTTTATAACCCACCCCTGATGTGCACCTTATCTGTAATTGTCTCAAAAGCCGAATAAAACACAGTTATGCAAATAACTCACATTTTTTCAAGTCAGAAAGTATCAACTGCAGTCTAGCTCATTTCAGAATACACTATATTTTTAAATTCAAATATCTTTCCAGAAAACGTTATCAATAGAACGTTCTCTTGTGAAAAACATAGCTGTATTACTTTGTCTCTGCTGCTCTAATTCAGCCATCCTTTCTGTCCATTCCAGAATATCATCCGTAAAGTCAGTGGTCAGAAATTTGTCTACAAGTTTGTCTCTTACCCGGAACTTTCGAGTATGGAAGGCATGAAGGATGAGGCAGGTACCAAAAAACCTGAGCAGGTCCCAGGTGAGGCCAAAGGGGGTGAAGGAGCATTTGGTACCTCCAAAGCTCCACGAGGAGGCGGAGGTGCCCCACGTAGCAGTCGAAATGAATACATGCGTTCCGGACTGTACTCCACTTTCACCATTCAGTCACTACAGAACCCTTCACCCGTTGGACGGCCCTCACGCCAGGAGGCAGAGGTCTTGCCTATGGTGCCTCCTCTTGCTGCTGCTCCGGAGCCAATGGCCCCCTTTTCCATGGCCCCCGTGGAGGACCTCCCACAACTACATATAAGCATTGAAGAACCAGAGGACTCTCAAGAGTCCCTGCAGGTGAGTCATGAAAAGAGATTTCTAGATTGCTGGAAGGGGAAGACTAGAGCTAGCTTCAGATTTTAAGGGGGTTTTGAATAAGATCTCAGCAGATCACACCCTGGATGGATTTGCTTCATCCTTTGCAGTGTTGTTACTTTTTGTTTCTTTGCTCTCTCTCTAAACAGGTCGTCCTCAATTTACGATCTCAATCGAAGTGCCCAAAATTTATGTTGCTAAGTGAGACGTATTAAGTGAGCTTTGCCCATTTTACAACCTTCCTTGCCACAGTTGTTAAGTGAATCTTTGCAACTGTTAAATTAGTACCACAGTCGTGGAGTGAATCTGACTTCCCTGTTGTCTTCACTTGTCAGGAAGTCACCAAAGGTAATCACATGACCATGGGACCCTGCAATCATCATAAATATGAGTCAGTCACCAAGCATCTGAATGTTGATCATGTGACCACGGGGGGATGCTGCAATTGTCAGCATTCCAGAAAAACCCCAACTCCAAGTAAAAACTCTGAAGCAAGCATTTTTCAAAGTTCTATTTACTAGAATAGATAAACTGGCACATCTGGGAAAACCCGAATCTGAGAGGTCCGGGTTTTCCCTCAGTAAATCAAAACCCCCAAAACCATCCCCTCACTCCTCAGTCAATCACATGCTCCAATCACCATCCATCCCATCTTGAGACATCATTCCTTCTCCAGATGCAGAATCGGCCTGACCTTGACTGACAGGAAGAATGCTATTATGTCTAAAGACAACCCCTCTACTAAATCCCCCCTCCTACTTTCCCACACATGAGAAGGTGGCAGCATGGAAGCCTCCGGCCTAATATGGCTTCTAAAGCTGACAGCAATGGTCGTAAGTGTGGAAAACGGCCATAAATCATTTTTTTCAGTGCCGTTGTGACTTTGAACCAGGGGTGAAATGCTCCCAATTCGGACCGGATCACTCGATCCGGTAGCGATGGCGGCGGGTGGTTCGGAGAACCGGTAGCAAAAATCCCTGCGCCCCCCCACATCCCCAGCTGACCCACGCAATCATCAGAGGCTGGTTTTTTTACTTTTAAAAGCATTTTTTCTACAACCTCTTCGGCCAAAAAAATGCTTTTAAAAGTAAAAAAAAAAGCCTCTGATAATCGTGCGGCTCAGCTGGGATCATCAGAGGCTTTTAAAAGCATTTTTTCTACAACCTCTTAAGGTTGCAAGAAAAAATGCTTTTAAAAGTAAAAAAAAAAAGTTGACCATGCCCACCCAGTCACATTACACCCCCCACCACCACCAAGCCATGCCTACAGAACCGGTAGTAACACATTTTAGATTTCACCCCTGCTTTCAACGGCCACTAAACAAACTGTTGTAAGTCGAGGACTACATGTATTGGATTAAAACACCCAAGGAAATGGCAAAGCAATTAAAAGCTCCTGCCCCCCTTCATCCTTGTGAAGAAAAATACTGATATTTTAGTCAGGGCGGAAAAATGAATAAGGCTAGCAAAGAACAGCAGGAGAAGGAACCAGCGTCTGGAAATGGATATCCATCTCCAGCAGGAAAGAGATTTTATTAGGGCCAGCAATGCTGACTAAACTATATAATGCACACGTTTGGCAGTCATGGGAGCCTTGTACATACAGATAGTCTTCGACTTACAACAGTTCATTTAGTGACTGTTTGAAGTTAAAACGGCACTGAAAAAAGTGACTTACGTCCATTTATCATATTTAATGGCCATTGCAGCATCTCCATGGTCACGTGATTTACATTCAAATGCTTGACAACCGACTTAACATTTATGATGGTTGAATTGTCCCAGGGTCATGTGATCACCTTTTGCAGCCTTCTGACAAGCAAAGTCAATGGGGAAACTAGATTCACTTATCAACTGGGTTATTAATTTAACAACTGCAGTGATTCACTTAACAAATGTGGCAAGAAAAGTCATAAAATGGTTAAATTCACTTAACAAATTTCTCCGTTAGCAACACTCAATTGTGGTTGTAAGTCAAGGACTACCTGTATACTATTGGGGTTTGGGTTGCCATTTTGTTTCTGGTTTTATCTTTGTGCCTTTAATTATTATATGTTTGTGACAGCAGGACTAAGCCTGCAAGATGAAAGATTGGCAGTCTCAACTCTTCTCCCCTTCTGGGTCTACACACCCTAGCTCCACCTTCTGCTTTGGTATGCAGTTTGGTAATTCTTGCTGGGAATGCTTTCCCTAACATCTTCTCCACTAATATTGGCATACAAGCAGGATAAGCTTTTTACCCCTTCTGTCACTTTCTGGTAATTTAAAATGAAGAAAACAGAGAGATAAATAAATAAATAAGATAAATTCTATAGCACCATCTTCTGTCCATGTAGTATTGAGGTTTGTTTGATTATGGAAAATAGCCAGTGGCGAAATGTAAAATTTGTTACTACTGATTCTGTGGGCGTGGCTTGGTGGTGGTGATGGTAATGTGACTGGGTGGGCCTGGCCAACTTTTTTTTTTAACTTAAAGAGGTTGTAGAAAAAATGCTTTTAAAAGCCTCTGACGATCCCAGCTGAGCCCTGCGATCATCAGAGGCTTTTTTTTATTATTTTTAAAAGCATTTTTTTGGCCGAAGCGGTTGTAGAAAAAATGCTTTTAAAAGTAAAAAAACAGCCTCTGATGATCGCCCGGCTCAGCTGGGCATGAGGAGGGGGACAGGGATTTTTGCTACCGGTTCTCCGAACCACCCGCCTCCATCGCTACCAGATTGGGCGATCTGGTCCGAACCGGGAGCATTTCACCCTTGAAAATAGCCCATTCTTCCCTCTCCCCTTTTGGGGAGCTAGATCAATCTCACAAGAGGCAAATAAAATAAAACCTTATTTAAAAACAAAAGGGAGAATGTAAAAAATATTTTTGCCTTTAAATAGTCAGAAGCAAAATATTCAAAGGCAAAGCTAATTTTAAAAAAGCTGCTGAATCTCAGATAGCATTTTAAAGGGATCTCCCATAAAAAAAATAGAAAGATTTGGCTAACTAGAGATAATGCTGGCCTGCTCCTATATAGAACCAATTCTATTATAAAGGAGTTCCAGTCTCTCAGAAGACAAAAGACACTGAGTTTGCATTAGACAATACGTAACAGAAGTAATAAATTACACTTAAAAAGCAGAGATTCAAAATAGAAGTAATTGCATGCAGTATTTCTAGCTCAACTTGCCTACGATAAATTCCCTGGAATAATCTAATGACTGAAGCCAGAGTCCCTTTCTCGCTTTGGGCCTTTTCCCAGCTTCATGTAGATTATAATCTTTTTTTCAGAGGTTCAGGAAGGCTCTGTACTGAAACACTGCTTGTTTTTCATTCTCTCAGAGAACTTTGTGTTGTTTTCAGAAGAATAAAAGTTGTTCCACCTGGAGAGGGAGTGGTTCTGGGAATGGCTTCTTTTGTGACATGCTAAAAGCCTCTCTCCTCAGGAAGGTCCTACTTGAGACAGAGACATGGGTATTCCCTGTCCAAGAAGCACTTTTTATTTTTGTGAATGCTGGATGATATCACAGCATTATATCATATAGAACAGGGGTCTCCAACCTTGGCAACTTTAAGACTTGTGGACTTCAGCTCCCAGCATTCTGGGGGTTGAAGTCCACAAGTCTTAAAGTTGCCAAGGTTGGAGACCCCTGATATAGAAAGTGCAGCTCTTTGCTTCACTATAATTCCCTGTCAAAAAGAGAAAAAAATGGTAAATATTTGATTCTCTGGCTGCTCTTTACAGAATAAACACTGTTTCCCAATTTTTTTCAATTTTTTTCTACAGGTTTACTTTTTTAAAAAAATCAAATGTTCCCAAACTACCCGTATCAGCTTTGCTTCAGCTTGTATGGCAGTTACTCCCCTTTCCAAGAGAAAGTTATCCTCCTTTTAGCAATCTGTTGTAATCCTGTCTTTTGAAATATTTTCGACAAGTTTATCAGTGAATGACTCTTGAAACTGTGACAACTGCAGCTTCTGCTTTTTGCATTTTTGCCCCTTCCTCTGTTGACCACATGGCATATTTCTATGCCAGTTCTTTTGGCTTTCATCCTTCATCCAGGGACAGTTCAAGCACACCCTTATATTGAGCAAAATTGTCAAAATTTTCCAGAAAAAAAGCACCTTTTCTTATATAAAATGCCCCACAATTTGAAGCAATATAATACAGAGTTTTTTTTTCTATTTGACTTACAATTCTATTTTAGAAAAAGCATGTGCACATATGCTCGTGCGCATATATACACACATACACTCCATAATGGGGACAGCATTAGAATGAATAGGCCCTAAATTTATGTATTTCAGAAAGTCAATATTTAATCTTAAGGCAGTGTTTTTCAAACTTTACTACTTTAAGGTGCTGGCTGAGGAATTCTGGGAGTTGGAATTCACACAGCTTAAAGTTGCCAAGTTTGAAAAAGACTGTTCTAAAGCTTAACGTTTCTACTTGATAGCTTAAATTGTAATAAAAAAAATGCACAACTGAAAATTAACATTTTTGTTACTCGATTTCAGTGGCATAATTATGAGAGTTTGACCTCATGTAGTTTGTGGGTTTCCCAGACTTAAAGTTTAAGGCTCTGTAATACATTCCTCCAATAAGAAAAGATTAAGAGTTTTGAAAATACCGAAGAGATTTGTAGCAGCAAAATTATGGAAAATTCTCCAAGATTGCTTAAATTGGATTTATATTTGGATTAGGAATAAGAGAGTTCTTTAGATTTTTTTAGTAGGATCATTTACTGGTAGTGGCTATTTTTATTTTTGTTTTATTGTATGTACAGATGTATATACATCTGTATGTTTTATTGTATGTACAGATGTATATATATTTTATTGTATGTACAGATGTATATATGTTTTATTGTATGTACAGATGTATAAATAAAGTGACTGAAGGAAGTCAGTTTAATTTGGGAGGAAAAACACAGAAAAAGTTTTCATTTAAACTTGAAAATGGACGAGATTATCGTATGGAGAGAAAATGGAGCAAAAGAGTAAAAGAGGAAATATTGCATCTTGGTGCTGATCTGCCTGCCTCCCAGAGGTGGGTTTCAGCAGGTTATGACCAGTTCTGGTGAACCGGTAGCGGAAATTTTGAGTAGTTTGGAGAACCGGTAGTAAAAATTCTGACTGGCCCTGCCCCCATCTATTCTCTGCCTGCCAAGTCCCAGCTGATCGGGAGGAAATGGGGATTTTGCAGTATCCTTTCCCTGGAGTGGGGAGGGAATGGATATTTTACAGTATCCTTCCCCTGCCATGCTCACCAAGCCACGGCCACCAAGCCATGCCACACCCACCACACCAAGCCATGGCCACCAAGCCATGCCACATCCACCAAGCCACACCCACAGAACCGGTAATAAAAAATTTGAAACCCATCACTGCTGCCTCCTACATAGACATGATGACTTGGATTCAGGAGGATTGGTGTCTTTCTTCAGGAGAGTACATTGCTGGTAGCTTTAAAGGAAGTTGTGTGAACCCAATCCATAAGATGTCCTCCTTGGATTTGAGAATTATAACCCAGCCTCCTATCTTACCTTCTTACAGAATTTCATTGAATGCATGGTGGAGATTCAACTGCACTTCATAGAAAGTAAATTATCTGTACCCCTTTCAGGGAGAGTTCAAGCTTGGGCATTGGGCATAGGCAGTGGTGTGCTGCTAAATGTTTTAAGGATTGGCTTTGCCCGCTCCATTATTGCTGCTATGCTGTGTATCTAGTCATAGAACAGCTGATTGGCATGCTAGGCTCAACTCTGCTATCAACTGGCTTGCAATATTTTTTTAAAAAAAATTAATAATTGGTTCTCATGAGCCAGTGTGAGCATATTACTGGGCATGCGGCTTCTGGTATTATTAACTATAGAATCTTCCTAGACTTTCTGTGGAGGTAGGGGACCAAGGACATTGTTTTGCAGTGGTTCTGTTGCTAGCTCAGTGGGCAGTTCCAACCAGTGGTAGGGAAGGAGATATTTGCCTGGTGGTCACTTCCTTGTGGGATGCTGAAGGAATCAGTCTACTCCTCTTGCTGTTTAATTTGTGTGTGAAACTGCTGGGAGAGGTCCTTCCATGATAGAATGATGATATTCAGCTTTATAGTGTCTGGACCTCATTGGAGTTTCTGAATAAAATTTCTCCCACTGTTTGAAGATGTTTGGGATCTTAATGGAATGAAATAGGTGGAAATTGAGCCCCAACAAGACAGGTTAAGTTACATAGCAAGACATAGTTGTATGTTGTTCTCTGTCAATCTCCAGAACTCACATCTATAACTGGATAGATTGTTGGCTATTGTGGCTAGGAGGGTGATTGGTGAGCCAATTATGGCCCTTCTGAAGTGGGAAGACCTACCACACAGTGATTCATTCCCTTTTCACCACAAGGTTATAAACTTCTGCAATGTATTTTACATGGAGCTGCTGCCTTTGAAAATCACTGAGAAAATACAATGGGTCACAATGGAGTAGCCTTTTGCTGGCTGGCATACAGTAATTGCTATGATTACATCTATCTGGCATGTTGTGGATTAGTTAATAGTAGATTTCTTGGTGCCATTCAAAGTTCTACTTTGACTTTTAAAATACATCTCAAGGGCCACCTGTTGCAACCAAATGTGGAACCCCAATGTAGTGAAGTGAGGGGCTTGATGCCAGAAAATGCATCAAATGAAAATGTTTCTCAATCATGGCACCAGTGCTTTAAAAAACCCCTCTCCAGTGGTGGGATTCAAATTTTTTTACTACCAGTTCTGGGGGCGTGGCTTGGTGGGCATTGGAGGGGAAGGATACTGTAAAATCTCCATTCCCTCCCCAATCCAGGGGAAGGTTACTGTAAAATCCCCATTTCCTCCTGATCAGCTGGGACCCGGGAGGCAGAGAATAGATGGGGGTGGGGCCAGTCAGAGGTGGTATTTACCAGTTCTCCGAACCACTCAAAATTTCCGCTACCAGTTCTCCAGAACTGGTCAGAACCTGCTGAATACCACCTCTGCCTTTCTCTCTCTAAAAACTAGCTGGGCCCCTTGGTGATAGTGCTTCAGAAGCAAATGAAGACCAATTTTTTTCAAGATGGCTTTGGGGAGTGATTGCTTGACATTTATAGCTGAATGTTATTTACGCTACAATTGTTGTTTTTGTTTTGCTCTTATTATGATACTATTTGCGGTTATGAATTAATTTTCCTACTTTATTATGTACGTATATTGGGTTTTGGTGTCTTGCTATTAGCTGCATGAGTCTGGAAAGATTTGGCAACATGCAATTATTATTTGTTATGTATGAGTAATCTGCAGTTAGATTCACAGTCTAAAACTGGTAGAAACTTAATAATTCAAGTCTTAACCATGGACCTAAGAATTATTAAGATAGCATCTAAGAATATATGACAGTTCCAGGGAAGGTGGTTCAGGTCTGATAAATTCAATATTTCCAGATATCAAGGAAGTCTTTTAGGTATCACTTCAGTGCTCCAATCGTGATTGGTATAACAACAGATTTCCTTTTCCATAAATGTTCAACGTCAAATTGCAACTTGCAGTATTTCATAATTTTTTTCTAATTGTTTTTCCTCAATCCTAGCATCATCCAGAATAGCAACATCAATGAATCATACTTTTGCTTCTTCAATAATTGTTATATCAAGCATGTTATGAACAGGATGACTGTCTGTTTGGATTTTAAAGTCCTGTAATATCTTAACCCTCTCATTTTCCAAAACCTTCTCAACTTCATGGTCCTGGTAGTTTTTATTCCATTAAAATCCAAACCTTTGGCAAAGTTTCTAATCAATGATTCTGGTAACTTGGTCATGACTTATAGTGCTTGTAGTTAGTTTGTGAAATTTTCCTGCAGCCATTGATCAAATGGTCAATTGTTCCATCTTTTTTTTTTTTACCACAAAGATGACATTTGTTTGTTACATGTTGAATTTTTACCTTCATGCAGTTAGTTGTCAAAACTTGTTCTTGAGCCACAAAAATAAAGCCTTTAGTTTCTTTCTTTAACACCCCTGATCTTATCCAACTATATATGGGGTTTTAATCAGCTTTTCCTTCTATATCCTTTAAGCATTGACCATGCATTGACTTGTTCTTCCAATTAACAAATTGTTCAATTCTGTGTTTTTATCTATGTTCAGACTTCACTTTTATTATTTTAAGAGCTTTCCTTGAATTACTATGTTCATCTAGTTTCTTCACTTTTCTTAATTTAATCATTCAGGCCATGCTTTTCTTCCTCCATAGTTTGTTTCACCTATAGAAGTTCTCTACCCCTTCAGCTCTTTGAAAATATAGTCAACAAATATCATTTTTTGGGAGCAAAGTATGGTGTCTTGTCATTAATTTTCCTGTCTTCCAATCCAAGTTATCAAATTCCATCTGAGTCCAGTCAACTATTCTTTCTATGTGGCAAACAACAAGAACTGCTCAGGTTTTAATTGTTTTCATGATATTTCCACAATTTAGTTTTAGTTTGAAAAGTTTATAAACTTGTTTGATGTTAGAATGGATAACATCATCATGATCATTTCTTTGACTTGATTCTGTAATAAATTGGACACTTCCAAAATTCTCAAATATTTGTAGCCTTCTTCTGGTGCTACCATCTTTATTAGATCTTCATTGTTAAGTTGCATTCATCGTGTTCACCAATTTTGCCTGTCTTTATGGCTATGGTTGCTCACTTGTGGATGTTAAAGTTCATTCAAATATCTTTATTGATGTCTTTGTGCTTTTTAATAAGGAATCAAGTTTAGCCTTTGTTTTTCGTAATAGTTTAAAATCATCTATATAGAATAAATATGAATTTTTTACTTCTTTTTTGGCCAATTCATGTCCATAGTTTGTCGTTTAAAATTTAAACGTCGTTTAAAAACAGCAGGGCCATTGATAGTACCAAAAGCAAAGGTGATAATGAGTCATCTTGGAAAATTTCATGTTTGATTTTGACATCTTCAAATTCTTCCCTATTAGCCATTAGCTTCGTTCGCCAAAACTTCATTGATGTGTTCATAAATTGCTGAATGTTTCTGCTGATTCCAAAAATTATGATCCATCCAGTTAATGTGAAAGAGAATTGAATGCCTTTTTGCAGCCTATCCAAGTGTAAATATATTTGCTTCCCCCCTCCCCCAAATTCTTTAAAAAAATGTCAATCAATAACTGGTCCTTTGTTCCCTCAAATTTTTGGAGCACCCTTTTTTTTCTACAGGGAGTAAATCATTTCTTTTCAAATCACTATATATTTAATTTGCATTTATGCCCGTAAGTAACTTGTATGTTGTTGGCAAACAGGTGATGGACCTATAGTTTCTGGGCTTGTTTCCCTTCTCCTTCTCACTCTGAAATAGGAATAACTTTCTGGTTGTTAGGCATTTTTAGTTTGTTTGCCGATGCTTCCAAAACCTTATTCATCTGGCCTGCCAATCTCAACTGTAGATTTGTCATCCATTTTAGCCAGAATCTATGGCGCTCATTTCTGCCAACCTAGCAGTTCGATTCTGCCAACCTAGCAGTTCAAAAGCATGTAAAAAATGGAAGTAGAAAAGTAGGGACCACCTTTGGTGGGAAAGTAACAGTGTTCCGTGTGCCTTTGGCGTTTAGTCATGCCGGCCACATGACCACATAGACATCTTCGGACAGCGCTGTCTTTTTGGCTTTGAAAGAGCCAAAACACCGCCCCCTAGAGCACCGCCCCCTAGAGTCAGGAACGACTAGCACATATGTACGAGGGGAACCTTTACCTTTACCTTTATGGCGCTCATCCAGTCCAGGATTTTTTGATCTTCTCTGGTTGCTTTCATACCATTTCTCAGTTATCGTAATATCTTCCATATAAGTACTTTCACTTTTTTTCAACTCGCTTAATCTACATTGGATTCCTATTGTGACTTGTATTGTTTTCTCCAAGAACCTTTCTAAAACTTTAGGATCTTTTCTTGTCAGGCTTTTCATTATTTGTCAGTCCTTTCCCATTTTCAAAGGTTTTACAGAATTGATGCCAATTTGCTCTAACCTGTTGGAATATTCATACTCATTTGTCATATCTCTTGATCTTCTCTGCAAGAGCCATGATACTTTGTTTCAGTTGTTCTATATCCTCTGCAATTCCTTACTCTTCAGGTAATATTTCACATACAGATTACTTTTGATTTTCTTATTATTTTCTTAACATATATATATACCATATATTCAATTATTATGGTCCATTGCATAGTCAGCCATAAATTTAGACTGGATTTGGCATTTTTATATATCTACCATTATTATTGTTCTTATTTGTTTGGAATTTTGTTCTGGGGTCTTTTTCAAGGATTTTAAGAGCCTTAAGTGGCATTTAAACAGAGGCACTCTGAATGTGTTCTTCTGTTTTAAATAGACAGTTACACTTTTTAAAAATTTCATCACGTATTAAAATGCTTTAACATGCAGGTAGGTTCTGTATTTTAAAATATTTTTCCATCTTGGTTTTAATGAATTAGATGCATCATGTGATGTTTTTCTTCTGCTTTATGACATTTAATGTGTGGCCATCCGTTCGCTACGGTAAATATCGAATTTGCAGTTACCAGCTGTGGTCATGACCTTTTATTAGATGTTTTTAAAAGGGGAAATACCTTTTAAACAGAAACATCCAGAATCAAAAATTGCATGTTCTAATTACCAGTTGACAGTGTTTTTGGATATGTATCCCACTTGCAAACTGCTCCACTATTTGTTGTTGAGCACTTTGCAGAATGCTGAATTAGACTAGCTTTTGCTGTGACTCAACAGGGATTTTCTTAATTTCACACACACAAAAAAACCCCTTATTATGGCAAAAGACCAGAATAAAGAAGTACAATATACAAAGGGTTTGGAACAGTGGTGGGTTTCAAATTTTTTTACTACCAGTTCTGTAGGTGTGGCTTGGTGAGTGTGGCTTGGTGAGTGTGGCGTGGCTTGGTGGGCGTGACTTGGTGAGCATGGCAGGGGAAGGATACTGTAAAATCTCCATTCCCACCCCACTCCAGGGGAAGGTTACTGTAAAATCCCCATTTCCTCCTGATCAGCTGGGACTTGGGAGGCAGAGAATAGATGGGGGTGGGGCCAGTCTGAATTTTTACTACCGGTTCTCCGAACTACTCAAAATTTCTGCTACCGGTTCTCCAGAACTGGTCAGAACCTGCTGAAACCCACCTCTGGTATGGAAGTATAAAACTATAATATAAAAAGCAAAGGAAGATACTATGTAGGGAAAACATGACCCATCATAGGAAATCGAGGCCTAAGAAAGAATATGATTAGAATATGATTTTAATTTATATTTGTACAAAAATTCACATTTGTGCATTCATGTGTATGTGTATAAAAGTAGTACAGAGAGCAACTATGTTTAACTATAAATATATAAAGCAAGTAAGTATTAAAACGGTAGCTGAAAGGAGATGGAAACAGACACACAAGGAAATGAGGAGCAAAAACTGAGAAGAGCTTTTCTAAAGTTGCTTTATGTTTAAATTGTATATCACATATACAGAATGAACAATAACTCTCAAACAACTTTATAAACAAGTAAGGATCAGAAAGTGGGGCTCTTGTTTTATTTCTTTTTCTGTTTGTTTGCGCCATAAGGAACATGTTAACTAAAATTATGAGAAAGGGGTTGGCCAATATAGAAATGGCCATAGCTCAAATAATGGATGGGATAATACATAGCCAGAAAAAGCTTATGAAGTAAATTTAGACTGGAGAACATGTTTAAAAGATGCCTGAGAAGAGAGAGGAGCTAGACAATAAAAAATAACTATGTATTTAGAATATAATCAATGACTATAGTCTCATATTGTGCTAAATTATGTGCTTAGAAATGGCGTGTTGACTAAGCACATTTCTGTGGCAGCATCATAGATTATGCAGGGGTGAAATCCAGCAGGTTCTGACAGGTTCTGGAGAACCGGTAGTGGAAATTTTGAGTAGTTCAGAGAACCGGTAGTGGAAATTTTGAGTAGTTCGGAGAACCGGTAGTGGAAATTTTGAGTAGTTCGGACAATCGGTAGCGGAAATTTTGAGTAGTTTGGAGAACCGGCAAATACCACCTCTGGCTGGCCCCAGAATTGGGTGGGAATGGAGATTTTGCAAAATCCTTCCCCCAGGAGTGGGGAGGGAATGGGGATTTTGCAGTATCCTTCCCCTGGAGTGGGGTGGGAATGGAGATTTTGCAGTATCCTTCCCCTGCCATGCCCACTAAGCCAAACCACACCCACCAAGCCATGCCCATAGAACTGGTAGTAAAAAAAATTGAATTTCACCACTGAGATTATGCTGTAATGTAAATCATGATTTAGAAATCGATTGGTTTATATAACATACTAAGGTAAAATTCACATGGTATTTTAGGTTGATGTGGTAACCTAGGTACTGTTGGACATAGTAAAAGAGCTTCTAATTAAAATTGTAACCAGCCTGCTAATAGTTTTTTGCTGGGATCCAGTTGTTGTTTTTTTAACAGAAGCTTTTTTTGAACCTGGTGCCCTCCAGATGTAGTGAAACTGCAATTCTCAGAATCCCCGGCCTATACAGACAGTGACTATCCTGGCTTGGAATTTTAGGAACTTTATTTCTGGCACATATGAAGGACACCAGACTGGGGAAAATGGTAGAGACAATATGTTTCCGAATGCCTCAGGAGAGGATGTTTCATGACCGTGGCGGTGACCGTGACCAGGAGAGAGCAGTTTCATGACCACCTTGAAATAATCTGACAGTGTTTTGAAGGAAAGAGAATGTATGACCAACCTGCAAGATACATTTTATGAAAGCTCAGTTTTAAGGAGAATAGAGCAAACAAATTAGTCCCAAATCAGTAGACCAAGAGTGAGTACTGATTTTTTTTTTTTTTTAACAATAGGACTGGTTATTAGCAGAGAACTCTGGAAGAAAACTAAGCTGTGCCTGACAACTATTCTACAGTACCAAATGAATCATTTGAGCAAAGTTAGGCTCTGGGTTTTATTTTTGGGACTTCCCCTGTAAATGATAATTAACTCCCAAACCAAGTAAACTGGTTCTGCCAGTTTACTCTTTGATCTCCCAAATCTTCTCCTGGTAGCATCACTTTTATCACCTCTGTTTACTGTCCCCATCCAGGTCATAGTGGAGCCCATTCCTTTGGAAACTCCTGCCCTTGATGAGAAGGTGCTAGTGAAAGTGGAGGAGAACCTGGACCTTGACGAAGAAGCAGCTGCTCTGATGGTTTTAATGGATGGCGGAGTGAAGGAAGAGGCAACTCCTCCGGAGAAGTCTTCTCCGGAGAAGGAATCTGTGGAGGCCGATCTGCAAGAAGACGGAGAGAGGCTACTGAAGAAGGAAGCCCAGTTATCTCCCAACCTGGTGTCTGTTTCTCTTGAGGGTCAGCCGCAGAAGGGCAAGAAGCCTAAAGTCTTGGAGCTTCCTTCATTGCCAACTCAAGAAAAAGTGAATGCAGCTGTTAACAGCCTCCTGGCGCCGGGTGGGACAGGAAGCACCTTGACACCAACCACGGTTATTTCCTCCCATGCACTGGTGAGACCATATTTTTCAGCAGGTCTTACTGGATTTCGATCCATTCCCATGAGTTAGGGATGCAACTGGGGATCCCTTTCCGAAGTTAAAGGGATCTGGGTTTTTTTTGTGGATACATCGAATTTGAACGGGATGCTTACTGTTTCCTTGGAGTGCCAAGCAGAAAAACAGACAGACCAACACACTGTTTCTTGGGATTGGGCAGAGATTAGTAGTAGTATTTAAGACACAGAAAATAAATGCAAAGTAATGAGTAAAAGGAATTAAAGGCAGGAGATAACAGGGAAGAAAAGAACATATAACTAATTCTAATTTACTATTCACTTTTGGGGTGGTGGGGTGTGTGCCTTCGAGTCAGTGTTGACTCCTGGCGAGTGCCTGAACATGTCCTGCAGTATTCTTGGCAAGATTTCAGAAGTGAGTTTGCCTTTGCCTCCCTCCTAAAGTTGAGAGCAGCCCAAGGTCACCCAACTGGCTTTTTTGTCTAAGGCAGGATTAAAACTCACAGTCTCATGCTTTCTACCCCAATAACTACTGCACCAAACTGCTCCATCCATTCACTACACCTCTTCCTACTGTTCCTTCCTTACAGTCTATCTTTGCTTCCACCACATCCATGTCCTGATTCCTACATTGTCTTGTTCTTTAAACTTCTCAGCTTTCTCTTTTTGAGAACCTCATCAGTTCTGTCTCACCCTGAATCTCAGACCCTTTCCTCTTGATCCAGTCACTCTTCTTGGGCAGATCTCTCTTAATCCCACCTGCCTATCAAAATGCCTACCCCCTTCCCCCTACTGTAACTTTCTCTACATACCTCTACGGTTTCTCTCTCCTATCATCGCCACCATACATATAGCAGTTTGTCTACTATCCACGTCATGGCTAGTGCTTTGGCGTATAATGTGCGGTTTGGCGTAGTTATTTAAATTACCTGACTGCTTAGAGAGGCATGCCAAACTGAGGGAGAAGTGTTTTTCTATTGAAATTACAATGAGAATATCGGTCTCTTCTCAAAAATTAAGAGAGCCCTATTCCTGTGGCAAAAACTTTTTCAAAAACATTACATGAATTCCATTCCCCATAAGAAGAGAAAAAGTCCACTTCACGGGTGATTCAGCTCGCATATGGTAAGCACTCAGTGAACATATAGAAATAATACAAATGAATACCTTGTTTTACCTTACCCTGCTACATGTTGAGAAAAGTGATTGATGGCTGGTTTTACCATTGATAGACAATACTGGGTAGGTGGAAAAGGGTAGCAGGGAACCCACCAATCATTGCCCTAAAGCAACCTCACATTAAACTGCAGGTAGGCTTTGAAGGAAACATGTCAACATACTTCCAATGCAGGAATGGTAGGAAAGCACATTAATATAGCTGATTCATGCTCTCTATGTGACCAAACCACCTCATTGTACTTCTTTAACACGGGCACTTAACTTTTGCATTCCTCATACATCCTTTCATCACTCGTTCATTCCCAGCCATACCTCTTTTTGTACACTTGCACACTTCTTATGTATCTTATTTTCCACTCCATTCAAAATACTATTATATTTCTTCTGACATTTACAACACTCATATAATAGAGTGTGCAGAATCATGCTTTTGTACATTTAGATAAACATTCGTTTCTTGCAGCTGACCATATATTTCCCAATACTTTTCCAAAAGGATGGGCATATCTTAAAAAACTTCCATCCATTTCCCCATATTGATAAACATTCATTAAATGTATGTATTTATCTAGTTGCTCTTTTTGCCCTTTATGTATTAATTGCATATGTTTATTCCACAGTCTCTACATCACATACCATGTAACACCGTGATAGGGAATCGACGGCACGTGTGCCAGAGGTGGCACGCAGCGCCCTCTCTGATGGCACACGAGCTGTCGCCCCAGTTCAGCTCTGCTGTACATGCGCACGCACCTCCTGCTGGCTAGCTGGTCTTTGGGTCTCTGCTGCACATGCATGGGGTGAACGTGCCTGCGCAGGGGGCGGGATGCACACATGCATGTGTGGTGGCAGAGCACATGCAGGGGCCCGTGCACGCATGCGTGGGGGGACGGTACGTGCAGCGGGGACCGCATGCGCATTGCATTTTGGGGGTTCGGGCGATGCATGCGCACTTTGGGCACTCAGTCCAGAAAAAGTTAGCCATCACTGATGTAACATAATTACAAATTGTTCAGGTTCTCAGCCAGTAAATGGAATTATCTACATACAAAAGGACATGCTTATTCACTTCTCTGACTAGCACATTTCTAATATCACCACAACCATTCCTTATTTATTAACTTATTGCATTTTCTGACCCACTTTTCCTGCCACCACACCGCCACTGGCTCCAGGTACAACATCAGATATTCTCTTGCTCTGTTCTTGGTGTTGGGATGATTCAGGAAGCATTTAATATATTTTACTTGTATGCCACTCGTGTTGCATTCAGCAATCTTCCTCCACCCCACATTCATGGAAAACATTCCACACTTGGCACTTGTTTAATCTTATGTTTTTTCTCAATTAATACATTTGAGTTAGACTTTCTCATGTTCATATATTTATCAGGGATCTGCCCAACAACAAAAACCTGAATCCTCATGTTTAATGTGCATTCCTCCTAAATTAGCAAAGTGTATGTTGACAAAACTGCACTCTTGTGCCAGCATGCTGACAAAATTGCATTCGGTGCCAGCAAATGGTGCTGTCCTTACAGCTTTAATGTGGGACACTTTAAAGGCATCAATTGACCCATTTTCCTTGGGTTTTGTTTTTCCTTCTAGTAGCCAGCATTACATACCTGAAGGGGGAGGAAAAAACCCTACAATCACTTTCCTTAAAGTGTGCATTGATTGGCAACTTGAGTTACTTTTCAAGTTCCCCAAGTGGTAACTCACTGCTGTAGTGTAGATCACTTGTGAAGCGAATTCTAGGGGTCTTCTAGAATAGCAGAACAACCATGGCCCCTACTCAAAAAAAAGAAAAAAGAAAAAAGAATGCCAAGGAAACAGGTTGCACGTGAGAAGCAGTGCAGGCTTAGGCATGTTGGAACATTTTTTTCTGGTTCCATCTTGTGCAGCCTGCCAATTAGACAGTTTAAAAAAACCCAAGCTTTTAATTTATGCAATTATCTTTTACTCTCTCTGCATGTTATACTCTATACATCTTTATCTCATCCCCATTTATGACACAATAATTCTCTGAGCAATTTCTCTTACCCAGCCTCTTTCAGTTCATAACCCCACCAAGCATTTTTTTTTTCATACTTTCCCTTCTATACACTTTGGAATGCAACGTTTTCTCTCTCTCTCTTCCAAGCAGTTTTCATGCCCTCTTTCCTCATGTCCCCTTTTTATTTGTTCTGTTGGGAGGCTAAGCTAATATTTTTCATACATTTTTTTCATATCGTTTATTTTTCCTGCAGTTGTTCTTTCATTGGCTTTGTTTCCTTCTGTGTACATTTTCTCCAAGATCTACTCTTAATAATGATCACTATCTTAAGTCTTTCCTCAGGTTTTTTTATTTTTTCCCTTTTCCATGATAGTTATAATACTACATAGGTCTTTTAAACAGATGCTTACCAGTTATCTTTCTTATTTATTCCTGGGTCTCCTAACAGTTCAATCACATTTTGTACTCTCATTTGATTTCTTTCTATCCACACATTCAGGTCCCCCTCAGAATAATTCCCCTCCCATCACACCCATTCAGAATGTTGCACAATTTTCCTCAAACTCATCCCTGATTCTTTTCTATTGCTTTCCAAATCAGTGGAGGATAAGATGTCTCTTTCATATTGTGAATTCCTGATTTCACAGATCTCCAAAAGAGTGTAAAAGGGGCATCAATTCATTCTTCCGGACGTACACTTTAGCCATTTTGTTCATAATTAAGCCTACACTTTCATATAACCTGCATGTTTGCAGCAAGACCAGCTAACCTTCATTCATATCCATTACATCCTTCCCATTTCTCTTGATTTCATACAAAAAGTGTATCAGGTTTTTCTTTCATTCATTTCGTAACACTTTTTATCATTTACTTCTCTTACATGCCAAGTTGAAATCTTCTATGTGCCATTGACCACATATTGCAAGTAAATTCCATCAAGCCAGTTTTGGGTGAACTGTTATACCCCATTTAGAGGCTCAGTGGATTGGATTGGTGTAAAAAACTTATAAATTAGGGGGGGAAAGTGATTACTATATGAATACAAAAATATTGACCACTGCCACTAATCAAGGCATTCACACAATACTTCTTAGTAAGATACTTACTGTACTGCATCTGGGCCACCCATAGTATTGCTTGCTGAGAGGAAAGTTTGGCAATAGTTTAACCAGTATACCACGTGTGCAGCCAAAACCCATTTTTATCCCCAGACATGTTCATGTTCTTCTCTGCAAGCTTGGCAAGCTTGCAAGCCAGCACACATGAAAAGTTTATACGGTGTGACAGTCTCTTGTTTTAACAGCGGATTCCACTGAGTTTTAAGCTGTTCCCCAAACCTGGGATAGAACGTGGAGGTGCTTTCCAAATTGCAAGGAGCAAACCTGATTTAAATAGATTGCTTAAAATTTCTTTGAATATTATTATTATTATTATTATTATTATTATTATTATTATTATTATTTCATCATTATTATCAATATCTAAAAGCTATACCCATATAGTAGGACAACTAGGGCCTTCAGGATCAGCTCTGCTCCCTGAATTCCAGCAATTGATTTTTTTACTTACTAGACCAGACACAAGAGAAATCTGAGGAGATAATTCTGGATATTAGAAAGAAGGCTCTGATAGTTTAGGTGAAAATTTATAGTTTTATGGCCTGACACTATTGGGGAAGTCCTTTCACTGATACTTTTACCTAGATGTTTCTGAAAAGGCTTTTTAAATGGCCATTATGGTTAGAAAAGCCCAACTTCATTTAGTATTGGTGACTTTTGAAAGTTGATGTTTACTGACAATTGTGTATACCTGAGGTGGTAGATTGGAAAAATGGTTTGCCAAGTTCCAAAAATAGCTTGCAGCTGAATGATAAATCTGAGTGTTGCAATGGTTATGTCTGTCAAATAATAATGCATAATTTAAAAAAGTATGTCTCTTCAATAAAAATCGTGATTTTTAAAAATACATATAACCAGATAAACACCAAAGTAGAAAATTATAAGATTGTCCACAGCACTGATGCTTCTCTGTATGCAAAGAAGAAAAATGTCTCTTTAATACCTGTGGAAAAATGAGAATATTCGCAAGGGAAGAGTGCCAACTCTCTCCTTCAAAATCTTTCCTTGTCTTCTTCGTGAGAACCAAACTTGGAAAAAATGGCCAATGCAATAAGTGGCTTTTTGAAGAATTGGGATGTTGCTAGTTTTCCTTTTTTAAAATTTTGTTGTTGTTTTATTCTGATTTTCTTTGCAGACTCCAGTACTGCTCACCCCAAGTTCCTTGCCACCCACCATCCATTTCTGGAGTACCCTGAGCCCTATTGCACCACGTAGCCCAGCCAAGCTTTCCTTCCAGGTATGGTTTGAAATCTACATCATCTGTGAGGGGAGAGAAAGGGTGTCTGTGAGGGGAAGGTAAAACTTGAGATTGGGATCACTAATAGTGGATGGATTTGAAGTCATAATTTCCTGAGAGAGTGGAAGAATAGTCAAGCTTGGCTCATAAAAGGAATACATGAAGACTGTATGTGTTTGGGATGTTTGCAGGCCTCGTTAGCAAGTATGGAATGAAGAATTAGTTTGGATTGGGAATGAACTTGGCTATGTTTTTGGTATAAGGCATATTTTACCAGATACCTATACATATATAAACATTTTACATAAGTACTTCAGTAAAATAAAGTCATATTTCATTATAATCATCCATAGTTGATCTATGTCAAGAAGTGATGTGTTCATAAGTTACTAATAATATCAGTTTTGCTAATCAATTGAGTAGTTGGAGCTGATATCTTTCCAATGCTGAATGAATCTTACAGCTATAAGTAAGACATGAGCAATCCACTTTTTTGGGTCCAGATATCAGCTTCCATGTAATTGAAATGTAATTCAAGATGATACGAACATCCTAAAATAAACTTGATGGACCTCTTTATATGTTATTTTTAATTGAGTCAAGCGTGGACCTAATGTATAATACAAACTTGACACTCTGTTCAACAGTGGGATTACAAAATATTAGTTTCAGCTCCCAATAGTCCTAACTTTGTTCTGAATTAATTTAATTTAATTTAATAATTTAATTTAGCACTGCCTAATTACAAATGACTCTGGGCAGTTCACAAATTAAAAAATTATTTAAAAAAACTAGCAAGAGATAAGAAAGTAGATAAAAGAAAAGCGTAGGGTGTCAAATCTAGCCAACAACAAAAAAACTCAGAAGGGGTTCCAGTCTTCCTAACTTCAGGCCTGGGAGAACAGCCAGGTCTTCAAGGCTCCTCCTTTTTTTTTTTACTTTTAAGAATGGCTTTTGTTGGAAAGCCAATGTTTGTGTATGTGGCATGTATGTGTGGAGATTTGGAATAAGGAAAGGAGAAGATGGAGCATTTCAACACTCACGCTTCAAAATTTCAAAATTGTTTTTTCATAGGCTACGCAATCATTAAGCAAATCCTAAGCTTTTCCCTCTTTCTCTCTTTTCAGTTTCCCAGTAATTCTAGCTCACAGGTTCACATCCCGTCACTCAGTGTGGATGGACTCTCCACTCCTGTAGTCCTTTCTCCTGGTCCCCAGAAGCCATAATCTTTCCTCTGCATCACCATATTCTCTACTCCTGCCAAAGAACTGGCTTGAGTCTCTTTTCAAGCACTTGGGTCTACTTCAGCTAGACAGCTATGTGTCCCTTCGTTAACTGGAAGAACCCTTTGATGATTCAAGCCGCGTCAGCTTGAAGAATGAAAATGGCATAGCAAGCAGATTCATCCATTAATCTTTGATCTGCCAGAATTTTTCTTTGAAACCAAATGGTGTTTTGCTGGTATCAAGCACTTGATGTGTCGCACTTGCTTCTTGTTGCAAAATTCAGGCAGCCCTCAAATATGTCTGTGAGGGCAATGAGAATATAAGCTTTATTTGGTCTCCTCTCCAAGAGGCTGCCCTTATTTGACACTGTTGTGGCAATATGGCTTTCTTTATCTGTCCCCTGTGGTGGTCGTCACTTTTAATAACAGTTCATCTGATGGTCCAAGGTCAAGAAGGCTACCAATCTTCATCCACTTTGCAAGATAAATCAAGTCCTTCACTTCATCTCTACCTTTTTTTTCCCTAGCTTACTTTTAGCATAGTTATTATTAGAGAAGTAAGTAGATCCTGCCAACCAGGTTCATTTTAGGAGTAGAAACCAGTGCCAGTCCAATTTGTTTTGTCTCTATATATGGACAACACGTTGATATGCAAGCCATTTTTGTTTTGGCAGGATATACAGTCATAAGGAATTTTGGTCAGCTTTGATCTTGGATGGATAGGTGTGGGAGTGCCACATGCAACATCGGTTGCAAGTGAACAAAGTAGAGAAGAGGAAGCACTGTTGATCATGTTTCTTCCAAGAATACTGATAAGTCATTGTTGTATTTGATTTGGTTTCATAGAGGGGAAAAAAAAAACAAAACGGGATGTGTTTGCTGTGCAACACAGTAGGAATAAACTGTCAGCCATCTTCTATTTGACCAGCAAAAGCAACAGGATCAGTTGCATTTAGTTTAAACTCAGTTAATTGTGTGTTGTTGTTTTTTTTTACTCACTGAAGTTGGAATGTTTCTGGTATTTCTTTGGGAGAAAAATTCTCCATCGGACACCAAGATTT
Organism: Pantherophis guttatus; assembly: GCF_059756535.1. Classification (NCBI taxonomy): domain Eukaryota; kingdom Metazoa; phylum Chordata; class Lepidosauria; order Squamata; family Colubridae; genus Pantherophis; species Pantherophis guttatus. Next base: position 122,129,694 of record NC_142064.1, on the reverse strand, counting down.
TAGCTGGGGAGGTTTTGATCATTTTCCCCCATTGGTCAAAAGTCACCGATTCGTCAACGTGGAGACCAGAGAATGAAGTCTGCTTACTGAATTCAAGACCTAATTTTTTTTGTAGCAGAATGGTTTCCTTAATTTATTTCCTGGCGATCAGAGGTCATGACAGAAATGGCCAAAGGGGAAGTCTTAACCCTCTCTATTTTTGACTGCTTTTTATGGTTTCGTTTCTGTCATCGTAAAAGAAATATTAGGCATCAACTATTATGGTGGAAAATGTTCATTGCAGATTGATCCTGATCTCACATACCTCTCCAGTTTTCTTCCAGCTCTTGAGTCATCCTGGAAACAGCAATGACAAATCCACCATCTTACAATCTCTTCAATTCCTGGAGCCAAAAAAGCTTTTTTTAATGGAAACAGTGGAAATGGTATATTTCTATAGTTCCACATTTTATTTCAAAGGCATCATAAAGGGACTCTGCAAAGGGCTGTGTCTCTTTGTCAGCGGGTTTATTAGAACTCATATATTCAGATGACAAGAATTTCATCACTAGTTTATTGTGGTTTTTTTTGGAGGTTATCCATAAGTATTTGTTAATGCCGCAAAAGATATGCTATTTCAGAGGTATCAGCCAATTCTTAATCAGAGTTCCTGGCACCTTCTATTTTTTCACAGAGTATCTATATCTATATATCACAATTTTATCTATTGTCAAGAGAGTTGTATTAAGAGAAAAGGAGACGGTTCAGATCTATATTTATCTTTTCGTCTGTCCATTTTGATAGCTATTTTTTAAACCACAGGATGGGAATGAGAGAAGATTCTTTTAAAGAGAAGTTGGAAAGCATTTGGCTCTCTAATTGTTTGTATGTACCTGTGTACAAATTTTGAAGTGAAAAGAAGATAAGGGCGTAGTGTGGAGAAATGTGATTTTGAAATTATTCCCAGTAGAGTTTTCAATGGAACTTCAATAATGATGGACCAGGTTCTCTATAAGAGTAGTTTCCAACTGTGATAGTTGAAGATCTCAAGTCTTAGTCCAAACTATTGAAAAGACACCAGTCTGAAGCCTTTTCCAGGATGTATTTGGAGAGTGTGCGGTCCCATAGACACTATCTTGCCTTGTGCTGAAGGTGTTCCCTGCAATGTCCCTTGGAATCCTTGGTATCGTTCCAGGAATACTAACAGCTACTGAACAGTTCCTTAGAATATGGATAATGAAAGTGGGCTCTGTAAGAGCAAATCAACACATTAATACCAATAAGAAGGATCAAAGCAGACATTTGATGAGAAGGTCAGGCCAGACTCTGAACTTGGGTATTAGAAAATCTATCATTGGAGAATGACTTCACTAAAATTAGTGATCACTGGGATTTAGATTAGAATGTCAGAAAATCTGTGGGTTAAAATCTTGAATATGAATCAGTCATGATGAAAATGGACAGCAGGGTAAAGGTAAGCTAAGAAAGCAAAAGAGGATTGTGCCTGAATTTTTTGCAACTAACAGGCTTACCTCCTCACAATTTGTACTGTACTCCCAAGTGATTTTTCTATGCTCCATCAGAAGTCTCATTCAGTATGTAAAACTTTAATTAAATTACCTGGGAAACTGACTGCAGAGCGGTGAACTAAGAGCAGGTTTCACCATCTAGATGCCAGCTTGCTTTTAACTCACTCCCTGCTCCAACTTGTCTATGTGATTGGTGTAGAAGTGAGTTTAAAAGATAGGCTACATTTATGCCCAATGGAGCGCTGTTGTAATTTTGAAGTGATGGGCTAGAATACGATTTCATAGGGAATTAAGCAAGTCTACCTGGATTTATTCTGGCAAGAAAGAGATGAAACTGAGTAGGAGATTCAAGATTTAATCAATATTTTAGATACCGGATTTGGGAAGGCTTCAAAAACAAACGTTTATAGCCAGAAAAATATGGTTTATTTTTAATCATCCTATTCTGTAGCATTAATAATAATGATGATTATATTTTTGTTGCACTTCCATATTGCCTCCTCCTGGGAGAAATCTAAGTGCTTTATAAGAGGTGGTTTACAGTTTTATTTAACAAATTAGGCACTTTGTGTAATCAGCAATCTGCAAAACAATCAGGTACAATTCATGGGTGTTACCATTCAAATCATGTGTAAATCATATGTGATTTGTGTATAAGTAAACTGTGCTTTAGAGTAAACTGAGCACAGCATGCATGTGTGTGGTGTGGGTATATGGGTATGTATGTGAGTGTATACACATAACACACACACACACATATACAGTTGCAAGAAAAAGTATGTGAACCCCTTGGGATTACGTGGAGTTTTGCATGAATTGGTCATAAAATGTGCTCTGAACTTCATCTAAGTCACAACAATAGAAAAACAGTCTGCTTAAAATATTACTACACAAACATTTGATGTTGCCATGGTTTAATTGAACATAACATGTAAACATTCACATTGCAGGGAGGAAAAAGTATGTGAACCTTTGGACTTAATAACTGGTTGACCCTCCTTTGGCAGCAATAACCTCAACCAAACGTTTCCTGTAGTTGCAGATCAGACCTGCACAACGATCTGGAGTAATTTTGGACCACTCCTCTTCACAAAACTGTTTCAGTGTAGCAATATTCTTGGGATGTCTAGTGCGAATCGCTCTCTTAAGGTCATGCCACAGCATTTCAATCGGGTTGAGGTCAGGACTCTGACTGGGCCACTCCAGAAGGCGTATTCTGTGCTGTTGAAGCCATTTTTTTGTTGAATTACTTGTATGCTTTGGGTCATTGTCCTGTTGCATCACCCATCCTCTGCGGAGCTTCAGTTGGCGGACAGATGGTCGTACGTTTTCCTGCAAAATGTCTTGATAAACTCTGGAATTCATTTTCCCATCAATGACAACAATCCTTCCAGGCCCTGAGGCAGCAAAGCAGCCCCACATCAGACAGTGCTGCTTGAAACCAGTAAACCCAAAACGTGTGTGTATTTTTAAAGGGCAGGACAGCTGTCAGCAACACATCCAATATCATCACACTGATTGGAGTCAAGGTTGGCTCACTCCTGGCTCCAATTAGCTCTTGGAGAAGTCATTAGGCTAGGAGCTCACATACTTTTTCCTCCCTGCACTGTGAATGTTTACATGTTATGTTCAATTAAACCATGGCAACATCAAATGTTTGTGTAGTATTATTTTAAGCAGACTGTGTTTTTCTATTGTTGTGACTTAGATGAAGTTCAGAGCACATTTTATGACCAATTCATGCAAAACTCCACGTAATCCCAAGGGGTTCACATACTTTTTCTTGCAACTGTACATATGCACACATGCGTGCTATACTCATATATTCAGCAAACAGATGGAAAGGAAGACAATATTGTGGCTGAGCACAAAGCATTCAAGCTGATGTGTAAAAAAATGAACAGAGTTATTTTGTGGCACATTTATGTAATGCCACTAGTACATCAAGAGTAAGTATTTGCATTGTAATGGATCTGCAGTGTACTTTCATACAATAACCTTCAGTTTTATTTTAGCCTTCCTACATGCAAGCCATGGGTAAACCATGAGTAGCCATCAGTAAAATTGCAAACATTGTTTCTTGTAAACTGTAAGTGAAATGTGGTTATACTTTGAGTACACCATATGCAAACAATGAATAAGTCATGTAAGCCATTATTGACCTATGGTCAAGCCATGTGGAAGCCGATTCAAATGTTTAAACCCTTTGGGGTATGGTTGCTTTCTTAAGTCATTGGCTTTCCACATTAAACCTCTGTTTTTCTCATGCAGGTGCCATTGGGCTTGCCCAGTTTTATTGAGAGCACCCAGCAAAGTAGCTTTACAAGTATCTTGTCTAGGACCAATGGCTGCTTCGGCACTCTCCATCCTGAAGCTTGGTCTTCAGGGTTAATTGCTTTAAAGTCCTAATAGGGCTTAGGAGGGTGTGGCTCTCAGAGCCAAACAGTAGCACTACGGTCCTAGTCTTTCCTCACTTCAACTTGTGCAGCTTTCAGAAACTTTGTGCTAGAGTAAGACAATATTTTGTAGCCATATATTATTGCTGACACATACAACAAAGGTATCCCTGCTATGGCAGCATGTTCAAGGAGCAATTGCAAAAGGACTATTAAAGAAGATTGCAAACATTTTACACACACACACACATACACAGAGAGAAGCACATATACACATAGAGATATATAATAAAGGTATATATATTCAGAATACAGACACATAGATATATATTTATATTCCTTTCATAAGTAACTCTTCAGGATTCATAGGGCTATGGATTCCTTTATCTTCAAAAAAAAAAAGGGAAAACAGGTAATTTAGATAATTTACTCTGAAAGTGCTTAATATCTTTCAAATAACATTAATACAAATAATTGTAAGTTGATAGTATTCTTACCACAAAAGTAAATTAATCTTAAATGGGGATCTTTCATGATCTGCATTTTTAAGTCCATTGAAATCCGTGGGTTTGCTTCCAAAATTTTTAATAGAACTGGGTGAAGGCAGTAGGTGTGAATCCCTTTATATCTTCCTCATGGTGAAAAGATGAAGTACTTTAATAAATTGTGTACTGTATCTGCTTGGCAAAATGTCAAATGAGAGAGAAGCAGCAGTATCCTTAAAATACTCCCTCAGTTTAAGTCAGGAGATGTCCTTCTAGATCAGATGAGCTCGAAAGTACATTTTCTCTCCATTCCAGTAAAATCCTAAAATGCACAATACATAGCATTCCTCACACTTCTCAAACAATTGGTTTGAATGTGTTTCTTTGACAAGTTTTTTTACAGCCATGAAATACTGCACTTTGTCCTCCTCTTACAAGATGACATTTAAAGGGAGGTGGCTTTTGATGTAGAAGAGAGAAAAGTTACCTGTGAGAAATTCGTATTTCTACATAACGGCTAAAAACTGCTGAAGCTCTAGTTGCCAGCTGGCCAACTTTTCGAAATGAGTAAATTTAATAGGAAAAGTTGCCACTATTTTTATAAACAGAGGCAGGAATTCTTTGACAGTGCACAAAAGGCAGGAATGAGCAGGTGCCGTTGTCAGTAGGATGTTGAGCAGGCTTATTTGCCCTGAAATTGTTCAATACTATTCATGATGACAGTCCTAAAAGACAGCCATCCAGCTTACATACTTAAGACCAGTGGTGGGATTCAGCCAGTTCGCACCACTTCAGGAGAACCGGTTGTTAACTTTCTGAGCAGTTTGGCACACTGGTTGTTGGAAGAAATCATTAGGGCAGAGAACCGGTTGTTAAATTACTTGAATCCCACCACTGCTTAAGACCTTGTAGAAAAGAAATCTGGAAAATAAGGCAAGACTCAATCTCATATGTATGGCTAGTGAATTTCAAAACAACCCCCTTGTTTAAGACTGAAGTCTGACCTCTTCCAGCAAAGATCCAAGTCTCTGTAATAAAATAATCAAGTGAAAACAAAATTATAGAGCAAATCATTTCACTTGACAAATAAAAGCCCCCAGTCTCTACCAGGAATCTTAAAGCACCATAAAATCTTATTATTAATTGTAATGGACTAGGGCACCAAATTTAATGTCAATGAACTTCCATCCCAAAGAGCTAATACCACAGTATCATTAATTTTAAAGACCCATTGAGGTTTGTGTTTCCTCACGAAAGAATCAGGTGTACCATTGTTTTCCCTGGAATGTACACTGGGTTTGCGGCTGTGAGTACATTTTGCTCCCATTATAAAGTGTATTTTTCTGCAATGCCCAACTGGTACATCAGTCGTTTATTCTTTAATGAAATCAAAGTGGTGGTGGTAGAGAATTGGACATGGTGGAGCATTGCTGTGTAACAAGAGTACAATCCAGGAAAAATACCATTGCTCAGTTCTGTGGTTTATATAAAGCACCATGACTTTATTTCATTCCATTTCACATGCTGTCTACATTCTGCAAGTCTTTCAGCTTGCATTTGGTCTTATATTTTCAAGAGGCTGCTTTTAGATGATTTTGAAAAAATGGGACCAAGAAGATAGGATGATCTCCGACCCCCATAGGGATTGAATAAAATAAAGCTGGAGCCAACCTGCATTAATTTGGCGTGGCCATTCTTGATGAAAAGGGCTAAGAACTTGATCTGTCATTCTGCAAAGCTTCAATGGGAATGTGCATCCACATCTTTCGGGCTTATGTTGACCATAGAAATAGGACTGTAGCCTCTAAATTTAATTGGGAGAATGTTAGGGGAAAATGATGACTCCCTCCTAGGCTCTGAATGGGATACTTTGCATGACTGATTCCAAGAATATTTGATTTAATTTATTGCAAGAGAGTGTACCTAACACATACTAAAAACCAGGAGTGTCTTTTTTGCCTTTCTCACTTGAACATGCTGAGTCTATGATATTCAGAATTTATTTCTTTCTCAGTGACACTTTGAGTTGCTAAGAGTGTCAGTGTAGCAGGGATTGGTGAGATAATGTGAAAAGAACAGGGCAAAATCCAGGGATTTAACATTTTTGGTTGAAGTAGATATTTTGTTGGGATTCTTTTCCCATGGAGGAAGTCCTACAAGATGGTCTGGGAAATTATTTATTTTCCCTGTTTCTCTTCATTGTTGAACTGGTCTTGGTCCCTGAGCCAGAGGTGATAGGGATCTGTCCCTCTCTAGTTACCTCTGCACTGGGGTTTGGATCCTGTTTATTTTTATGACGAAACTCTCCGGGATCCTGCCCTGTAAATAAATTTATTTTTCAACAAAACTCATTCATTGCTGATTTCTTTTTATTTTCCTTTCCTGTTTCCTCTGCCAGACTCCAGTTCTATGTGTCTCCTGGAAAGTTTTCCCTCTCTTGGTCCATGTGATTAATTCATATTTATTTTTCTGGAGGAACAGCTTCTATCTGATGAACCAAAATTCAAACAATGCCTTCCCTGGGTATCCTAGTCCATATGCTCCCAACATAATTTTAGAAAAATGACTCTATAACATGGTTGCTTTTGCCATTGCGAAGAGAAAAAGTCAGAAAGGACAGACCCTCAGAGAACCACAACCTTACCTTATGTTTTCATTGGACTGATAAATTTGCTTTCATACCACAAATTCCACTTCCAAATGTTGATGGTATAGACTACATAATGCTCCATTTTGCTAGGCCGAGAAGGACAAAGTAAGTATTTTCTTTTGTCTCCCATGGTGAGGGGAGTAAGGGTGCTCCAGTCAATGGTCAAGAAAGAAGGAAAAAAGATAATTCTAGGAAGAGCTGTTGGGGTGCAAAGCAACCAGTGTAGCTGCTAACACACCAGATCACAAGAATGCAGTTCCAACCATTTCTCATGTGGTATGAACTCTGCCATGGTGCAACTGGTACTCTATGCAGATCCTCCCTGTTCTGCCTCCATGCCACTATACCTCTCTTGGGAAGGAAGGAATCCATTTTATGGGGAACTGGTTGGTATCCTCCCCTTTGCAACAGGATACATAGCTTGGGAGACCACAGCAGGCCAATACAAGGAAGATGCTTCTGCCATACCTGGAGCAGTGGGAAATTCAAAACCTTATTCTCGGAGACTACAAGGGCCAAGGCCTATGGAGATTCTCAGTTACCTACAGTAGGTTAAGGTTGTCCGAAAGGTGCTTTTCCAAAAGGCAACTGGACTCATTTTTTTTCCCCCTTGAGGACATTTTGCTTCTCATCCAAAAAGCTTCTTCAGTTCTGAAGAAGGGAGAATTGAAGAAGCTTCTTGGATGAGAAGCAAAATGTTTTCAAGGAAAATCTGTGGAGATTCTCAGTCAGCCAGGTCATGGTTGTCCCAAAGGTGCTCTTTTCAGGAAGCAATTGGACTTTTCAAGGAAAAGAACCAAAGAAGTCCAGTTGCCTTTTGGAAAAGCACTTTTGGGACTACCAGGACCAATATTTCACACACATCCAGCTATCGCCTTAAGGCACTAACTGGTAGATGCGGTAATTTGGATCTTTTCCTTCTTTCTCCTTTGACTTACCTTCATGTTTGGGAGAGAAAGGTTGCTCATATGGGATTAAAACACAATGCCCCTCCTGAATTGCATCTCAGCTCGGCCCCAGTGGGGCAGCTTTTAGTTAAACCGACACTCACACGGACATAATATTTACTTATTTAATTTATATCCTTTATTAGTAGCCCTTGTGCCTGCTGTGCAGGAAGAATTCAGCCTGAAATGCTCCTGCTTGTGTTTTCTCAGTGCTTTTCACTTTGAGATGGCTTTTCCTTTACAATGGAGATAATAAAGAAAGGGGAACTTGCTCTTTCCAACAGTTTTTTTTCCTCAGGGTCTGCTGTTACATGCCGGCATCCTTCTCCAAAAAAAGTCCATCTGCTCAGAGAGAGTTAGAAACAGCAAGGCACAAGGAAGTATCTTTGCACACAATGGTTTGTTACCCACACCACAGGTCAAGCAAAACTGCAAAACCAGCATGACTTTTATTTTTTGTTCTGAGGTAAATTGCAGGGAAAAAAGGTACAGGTTTTCCTCAACCACTGTTTCTCCTGTCCCCCCACCCCCACCCCAAAATGATATTCATCTTAATGCAGAGGCATGGAACCATTTAATGGTTGAAAACTACTTTTTTTTAAAAAAAAAAAACAGAACACTTTTTAGTCTGCCTCAAGCCTCAATGACTAGAATTTTTGATCTCATTTAATAATACTCAAGGAGGGATTCATTTTGGGTGTATTGCGCCTTTTGGAAGCTTAATATATCTAGAGTGCCAATACATCCTTTATTTTAAAAGACCATTCTTTATTTCAGAAAGTATTCTTTTAGAATTACTTAATATAATTATTTATTTTCTTTGCTCTTCAATTTTCCTTTGTAAAGCACAGTTATAAGGATAAACAATTTTTTTAATCCTTCGGAATGTATTTCGGATTTGCCCCCTTTTCAGGTTTTTCCCCTTTATTCCCCCCTCCCCCCCCAATAGGGCGTCTGTAAATACACCTATCTGCTTTTTCTTCCCACTGAAAATTGCAAGAATTTGTGTTATAGCCATGAAACAGCTACGTGGGTAATACCCAAAAGAGGACCAACTTGAGTGTAGATGTGCACAAAATTTGCATGCATATAAACTTGCTTTCTGTGTGTATACAGCAGATACACTCTAGGAATAGTTATACAATGTACTGTATCATATACTATACAATGTAGACAATTCTTTTTAATCTGATATAGATTATTATTATATAATCAGATAATTCATGCATCCGTTCCAACTGTTACCCAGTTGTTTCCTGTTAATAGGCAACTTCAAGTCTGTACACTTCATATAGTCCCATTATTTTTATATCTGACCTACATCCACAGCCCTTTGAGTTGGATGGGCAACCTGGGACTCTCCTGCAATTCCCAGCATCCTTCACCACTGACCAGCCTGCCTGGGCCTGCTGGGAGTTGAAGTTCATCATAATTGCCTTCTGATATATGATTGTCTGTAAACAATAGTGAGCCACATGGCCATCTATTCCTAGTCCTCCGAATGAATCTCAGAACAGCAGGTAAGAAATGTTAGAGCACTGTCACCTTGGTTTTGTGCCTCATGTCATACTATTTAGCATATACTAAAATACTATTTGCATATACAGTGGTACCTCAGTACTCATTGTTAATTGGTTCTGGGATCTGCAATGAGTACCAAAAACAATGAGTACCGAACAAATTTTTCCTGTAAGGAATAATGTAGTGAGTCACAAGGCAGCTGACACCGACAGGTTCTAGCTTATGTGTTGAGTACCAAACAAACAATGAGCACTGGGACAAAATTTTCACATCCAAATGCATTGAGTACCAAATTAGATGAGTGACAAAGCAGTTGAGTACCAATATACGACTGTATAGTTGATTCTATTTACTTTGTGGATTGTTTAGTATGTGTGAGAAAGATCTATCTATCTAACACAAAGCTTGTTTGTCAAAGCACCAATAGATTTCCTTTAAGAAAAGTGGAGGAGTGGCGCATAGAAAGTTTTTGCACAGATCTTTCAGGTTGTCATTCTGAAATTTAGAAGCAATCACCATAAATACTCATAAAATGCTTTTTTATGTATTACCTTTATATACACTCCCAGATTCAAATGCTTTTTTCACACAATTTCCCTAACATACAACATGACATATTTAGAGCCCTAGAGAGCTTAGCCTACAGAGAGTCTAAGATTGTTTTTCAATCTTTCCTCTGTCTCTCTCCTGAACTTCAACTTCTTGTTTCTTCAGCTCCTGCAGCCTTGATTTAAGGAGTTCTGGGTCTCCAGCTTTCTTCTCTGGCATGGCTTCTATGTCTTTAAGCTTTCCAAATAACAGACATTCAGCTGGTTGAACTTTGCCTGGGGAGACAGCTGTATGTATAAGAAATTCAGCCTGTCACACTGCTATTAAAAATATGGGGAGCCCTGCCAGGAAGTAATAGAAAAGTTGGCAGCTTTAAGTCTAATGAGTGGGTGAATCACTTGCTCCACCTTTTCCTTCCCTCTGGCGCTTATTAGCTGTTCATTTTAAATGTAGCTTCTATACCTGGTCTCTTTGTTCTTTAATTCATGGCAGTATATTTCTAGTCTGCTGCAATGTGGGTGGATGCCAAATCTGGTTTTGGAGATCAAGGTTGCTATTCTCCTGGGCTTTGTCTTCCTTCCAGCTCCTCTGTCCCACCTGGGCATCCTTGGCTCTGGCTGCTTTGCTTCAAGCCAAGTTTTTTAACAAAAGAGAAAGAGTTGTTTCTTACAGCTTATATGGCATTGGGGGTTGGAAACAGCTGTTCCATAGGCTCTTCATCGAAATCTTACCACTGCTAGTCACTGGTTAGGAAACATTAGCAGAGCTGCAACTTTTCTACCTCGGGCCTTCATTGGCACAATACAGTAGGATGATAAAAACTTTGACCCAATTTATAGTGTTGTGGCAGGGTGGGGGAGTGTTGCAAAACCACAAAAATAGTTATATAATTGCTAAGAATTTTATTAAGCCTTTGGCACATTGCGGATTCACAGAACATGAATCTATAATTAAACTGAATCACTGAACGCTATAGTTTAGTGATTCATCAATGTACAGGTTGGAACAACTCTCTGAACCATAGATCAACTATCATGGCTGGTTATGACTAAAACTGGTAAGTAAATTTTAGCCTAGTGTGTTGAAGAAACCCAACTTGTATAAATGTTATATTAGTCCTCCTTCTTTGCCCAGAACCATTCTGGATCTTTTTAATCCTGGGTCTGTGGTTTATCAAGTCCAACAATGGTTAATTTCATCATGGTACTCTCTTCACTACTCATTGCCAAACTATTGTGGTCTGCCAGCAGCCTGCAGAGCTGGCAGCAGAGTCAGACAGTGAGGAGGCTGGGGAGAAACATGGGCCAGTCCTGGAGTCTGGGGAAGGCTTGGACGAGGGCTCTGCATCAAGAGGCAGAGATGGGGCCAGGGCCATCTGGGAGTTATGCACAGACTCCGGAGCCTCCAGAGTTTGACATAAGAGAGGCAGAGGAACAAGAGGAGCCTGTTCCTAGTGCGCGCATGGGCAGGGTTGCCAGAAGGCAAGAACAGTTAAAACAAAAGGGACGACTCGGGACTAAGGCCTGGAGATGATTGGCCCCTCCCATAAGGCTTAAAAGAGGAGCAAAGGCACATGGGCCCTTTGCAGGAAAGCAACGTTGTTAATTCTGTTCCCAGTCAGCATCTCTGTTTGATTCTGGACTCTGTGTGGCTTTGCCAAGTAGTCTTTGGCAGCATGTCAAGGGAGATAAAAGGTTGGTGATTATCCCGAAGGACTTCTCCCGAAGAACTTTTTGCAACTAATTGGGACTCAACTGTGAATGAACATAATTCACAGCTGTTGCAATAAAAGAGGTTTTTGGGACTACTCGTGTGTTTTAAAGACTCAGGAAGCCTAGGTCACAACACAAACTGCACATCACTTGTTGTATCCAGAACCCATAAACAGCTTGTGGTGATCATCTACACCTTCCACCCAGTTAATATTTTGTGTGTGTGTGAATGTTGCTAGGGCTAGCTTTTTTTTTTCTAGCACAGCTCCACTTTGGAACGAACAGTATAATAGCGAAATGGTGTTTCTGATTATACAAACTCTGTCATTTCTTCACCAGGAATCTTATATGCACAAGTGAATGCTCTAAGGCAGGGGTGTCAAACTAGATTTCTTCGAGGGCCGGATCAGCATTGTAGTTCTCCTCTGCGGGCTGGCTGGGGGTGGGGAGACGGGATGGACGCTTCCTGCATCACTTTGCTGCCCCACGCCCCATTTCGGCCAGCAGAGTGCTGTAGGAGGCTGTCCAGGCCAAAAATGGGGCGGGGGGGCGTGCGCAACTCCCCCAGGCCCTGTTTTGGCTGCCAGAGGCACCGTAGGCCAGTCCTTTGATATTTCCAAGCAGGCCCCGTGGGCCAGATTTAAGCAACCTGTGGGCCAGATCTGGGCCTTGAGTTTGACACCCCTGCTCTAAGACTACGGAGCCATTTGCAAGCCACCAAAATCTGACTTCTCTTTAAGGTAGAAAATAGGACAATTAGGTAAAATTACTTCCACTCATCTTCTTGATCCTCAGGTTGCCATCTAGATCACATTGATCTGTCAACGTCAAATGATAAAAGTGGTAGAATTTCCATCATATGCAGTGCTTACACGTATAGCAGTAGTATCCCTGACAACCAACATCTTGTTCTATACTTTTGACTTGCAAAGTGATTTCCTTTCTGGGAATATTACAGAGCCCCTCTTATTCTAAGCTATGTAGGCTATTTATACTTCCTGACTCCCAGACTGCCCCAAGGTTTCTGTGCCCTGTCATGTTTGTAGTCTCAACCAAATGACAAATCGTCGTTACTTCAAAGAAACCGGACTGGCAACACTGACCATACGAATACATATGGAAGGATTTTGACCTTGTGCACTGTTGTGCCAAGTAAGCTAATCAGTAGAGGCTGCAATGGAGCATGCGCAATAACAGGTATAGATCTGTATAATGCAATATAGAAGGTCATTTGGAATATCCATTCTGCATCTCCAGGCTTGATTTCAAGGTTTATGGATCCTAAAAGCAGAACTTTGTCCCCCCAAAAAAGTTAGTATTCAGGATTCAAAGTTCAGATTCATTTTAGAAACTGAGTACATGATTTTCTGAATTGTACCCTTCGGGAGATGATGGGAGTAATTATCTCTCATATCCACTGGGTGGGGAAAGGCTGAGCTAGTTCTTTATATTAGCAGCCAGCCAGTTGCTTCCAGATTGTCACAAGCAGAGTGTAAAAGTGATGGACTTCCCCTGACGATTGTCTCCTACATCTAGCGTTTAGATGTATGTGATAAGAGGTGTTCCATCTAATAATGAGATATACTAATAACAAACTCACTCCAATTGCCAATTATTATGTAGCTCCTGCATAGCAACACCTCAAGAAGCTGGTATCAGCAGGCCTAGAGAACTAAGAACTTTGCAAAAGAACACACGTGTTTGTTCTTTTGTGGACTCTGTCTCTCTCTCACACTCTCACATTAATTAGGAGGGGGGAAAACAAGGGGGGGAAGGAGAATCAGCCCTTTGAGGATGCCAAATGACCAGAGAATGCAATGATTAGATACAAAAACATTGTGAGCCATAATGCAGTTGGTTAGTGGCTTAATTAAGAAAAGAAATAAAGAAAACAAGATTTAAGATATGATCACATATTGCCATGAGTGGGGGTAGTGGAGGAAGAATAAAAACGTATGTATCTCCTTCAAGTCAGTCTTAGCTCCTGGTGAAGCTCCTTAGACCAGTGGTCACCAACTGGTGGTCCGTGAGAAAATTTTGGTGGTCCGCAGAAAAATTATTTGCATTTTTATATTGCACTAAATACTATTTATCCTTTTAAAAAATTCATATTAGTGGTCCGCAGGATTTAAAATTATGAATTTAGTGGTCCCTGAGGTCCAAAAGGTTGGTGACCCCTGCCTTAGATTGCCTGGACTCTGATAGACTCTAATCTCTGCAGTTTTCTTGGTAAGGATTTTTTTTTTTTTTTGAAATGGTCTGCCCTGGAGAAAGAATAGCAAAGGATCAGCATCCCCCAGTTAGTTTCTCAGCAAATCTCAGCAAAACCCTGTTGATAAAATAAGAAGCCTGGTTACTGGTGCTCTCTTGCCCCTTCTGATAACAAGAGCTAACAGTTTTGGCAGGAACAACATCCAAGCCGACAAGTATCAGGCCTGAGCACATAGAACTGGGGGAAGGAACTCACAGCTCAGCTTGCACACATTTGTGGTTTCCTAAACCCCTGAGAACTGGACTCTCAAAATTCAGTGAGAAATTGCTATGGGGATTTCCTGCCAGTTTTAATGGAAACAAAAGGCTTCCAATTTGTAAAGTGAAATTAAAGAGGAAAAGAAAGAGAGAAAGAAGCCCTGAAAAAAACCTTTCACCCCCACCGAAAACCTCACTCCCCAATACTTACAGGGTAGTGTAATAACTGCTGAAAATAATAGTAAAAGAAAAAAGTGGGAACCACAGAACCCTTTTCTGTAAGTGGTGTCAAAGACTGACTTGAGTTGGACCAAAGACAATTTCCTGCTGCACAAGGCAAAAGACAAGACACTAAAATAATAATATGGTGTCTTCTTTCCAGTCGAGAAGTAGACTGAATTAATAATTGACCGGCACATCCGTGATGGTAATAGGATAATGTTCTTCTTTGTGCCACAGCAACAGCTTAGTTTGTCAGCCCCAGGACAGGTTGCACATGCTCAGGTCTGTCCTCCAAGAGAACAATTTTGGAAGACTGTCTCATCCTGCCCAATGGTGCCACTATTCCTGGCCCTTTGTCACTTTTTCCTAGTTGCTCATGCCTCTAGGGCAGAATTCCCCAACCTTTCCAGCTTTGTGAACTGGGAGTGGTGGTAGGGAGAGGGAATGGTTTTGCATGAGTGGTGGGCAAGCACCAGTGGTGGGTTTCAAATTTTTTTACTACCGGTTCTGTGGGCATGGCTTGGTGGGCGTGGTTTGGTGGGCGTGGCAGGGGAAGGATACTGTAAAATTGCCATTCCCACCCCACTCCAGGGGAAGGATACTGCAAAATCCCCATTTCCTCCCGATCAGCTGGGACTCAGGAGGCAGAGAATAGACGGGGGTGGGGCCAATCAGAATTTTTACTACCGGTTCTCTGAACTACTCAAAATTTCCGCTACCGGTTCTCCAGAATTGGTGAAAACCTGCTGAAACCCATTTCTGCAAGCATGCAGGCGTTCGCCCATTACTTGTGCAAGTGGGGATGCATGCGCTTGCCCACCACTTCTGCAGCTCGGTTCTGAATGGCTCAAGGTCAAGGCCCGGTAGTGGGCCGCGACCCAGGGGCTGGGGACTCCTGTCCTCCTATTATTATGTGAAATAATAATATAATAATTAAAGGGCTCTAGGCATATGCATAGCACCTTTATATTACCACTCAGTAAAATTAACTAACCTCCCTGTCTGACAATGGAAGGATAGATTTAGAACGTATAAGAGATTTCTATTCAGACTCTTATTTTGCTATTTTTGACCCTTGAAATGGGAGCCTGTAATCTTGCTCAAAAGCTTATTGATAAGGCTTATTATCCCCAAAATGTTCACTAGAGGGCAGCATATCAATCTTCTTGGGTGAAAGAAAAAGGCGCTTGATCCTGGATGAGGCGAAGAGATTTGGTTCCTTGCATTGCCTGTTTTCAATATATCTCCTTCCCCAATAAACACATCCACACATTTTAAATTTTGTCCAACTCAATTTTATTCATTTTTTTTTACCTGCCCCCCAGGGGCTACACTGTCCCAGGGGCCCTGTTATCTGCCTGATACTCTCCTCTCTCGTTGGCTATAACTACACAGTGAGACCTTGGCTAAAAAAATGTCCAAGTTCCTCGTGCCCTCGGTACATATAGTGCACAGGTGAGTACAAGGGGTAAAAGTGGGAGGCAAGAACCTGAACTGGGAAGACCTGGAGACCCAATTCTGACATCCTAAAAGCCACAGGGAGGAGAGATTTCCCACCAATGTCTGTATTGAGGCATGGGTACCAGCACACCTCAAATTCCTTCATGGCTGTTGCCATAGGTAAGTCTTGGAAGTGTCAATTTGGCCAGGAGGAGATGGCAGCAAAACAGTGTGTCCACCTAGGGCAGGGGGAGGTGGCAAGGTTGGTGTGGGTGGAGCCAGTTGTGCTAACGGGGCCATTGGGAGGGGAGGGTCTCCCTCTGCATCCCACAAGCTGATCAGGGGTGGGTAGACCTCGTTGAGTGGGATGGCGGCTGCATGTTGCATGTATTTTTTGAGTGAATGGCGACACCCTTTCTCCTTGAGTCGACGAGAAGCACAAAGGAGCAGGAGCACAGCACTCAGAGCTGCTAATAAGGAGCCAGTAATAGCAGCCAAGGCTGCCCCTCCTGCCCAGCCTCCCATCAGCTCCACTGAGAGGGAGGCATCTTTGGTGGTGACATTGAGGCAGACGTGCTGAGTGTGGGGCAATAACCAAGCAGATGGAAGACCTGCAGAAGCTTCCATGGGACCTATCATGGATGCAGAGGAGGGTTTGGAAGTTCCTGAAGAAACCACAGTTGAATGACTCATAAAGGACAAGGAAGGACCCCTGGGGATTATCAAAGAGCTCACAGATGGCGCTGAAGCACCTGTGGTTGCTGTGTCCATTTCTGAAGAACTCACAGAAGACAAAGGAGAGTTTGTAGAAGCTGCTATGGCAGAGGGAACATCAGTGTAACTGGCAGCAACTGAGGACTTGGGAATGGAAGACATGACAGTAAGGCAAATCTCATAACGGGTGGAAGGTTGCAAGTGTGTGAGGTTGTATTCCCGGATGCTCACAGGAACCCGTGAGGTGTAGGTAAAATGGGGGTTATGGATGCGCATGGTAGCTGATGACCAGGGTGAAGGAGGTGGTGGGTGGGCAGTGGCTGATTCAGCTCTCTCATTTTTATGCCCCTCTATGTAAGATGTGGTCCACTCCAACACCACAAAATGTGACTGTACCTTTTTGGCAAAGACCAGTAGCCTGGCAGGAGTTACAGGTCTTTCTCCAATGACATTGAGGGACAGACTGTGGCTAGTAGAGGCCAGTTCATTCCGGGCTACACAAATGTAGACTCCTGAATCTGCTGGGTTGGCTCTGCTAATCTCAAGGGTTCCACCAGCCCTAAGATGCATCTTCCCTGTTCCAGCAGTCACTTTCTTTCCAGAAGGTAAGATCCAATGGAATTGTGGTGGTGGCTCTGAGCTGGCCTGACAGTCCAGAATTACTGTAGAACCAGATGATGCCTCCAGGTGTTCTGGAAGATTGGGTGTGATTTCTGGCAAACAACCTCCCCCCCTGACACTTTTTAGGGCTTCTTGGAGCTCTTGACCCATGGCTTCTGAAGGTGAAGTACAGAGAGTAGTTTGCGATTCAATCAGCCGAATGTGTCCTGTGGTCCATGGTTTCCAGTTCTCTAAGCAATCGCATCGCAATGGATTCCCATAGAGACTGAGTTCAGCCAAAGCTGGCAAGGCATCTCTCAGGCCTAAGGGAAGAAAGCCAAGGGCTGTGTTGCTGATTAGCAGAGTGCGAAGAGCTGGCACCCCCCGGAAGGCAGCTGGATGCAGGTATGAGAGATGTGGATTGTTGCACAGCTCAAGCTTGGCTAATTCTGGAAGATTCTCAAATGACCCTTTGTGGATGCCAGTAAATTCCTCCATGCCATTGAGGCTCAGCTCTTCCAGATGCAGCATGTCCTTGAAGTCTCCTGGCTGAATTTCTGTGATAGGATTTTTGTTGAGATCCAGGAATTTCAAGAGAGGTAGGCCTCTTAGTGCCTTGGTGGGAACATATGAAAGGTGGTTATCATAAAAGGAGAGACTCTCCAGGTAGTCCAGGCCTTGGAAAGCATCAGGAGGGATTTCAGTTAGCTGCATCCCAGCTAAGACGAGGCTATGAAGCCTTTCCAAAGGCTGAAAACTCCCCCCTGTTAACTGGGAGATGGGATTCTCTCCAATCATCAGGATCTCTAAATTGTGGAGTGGGAGGAACCAACGATGGTCAATGGCGTGGAGACGGTTGGCATTGAGGTGCAGCCGGAGCAAGCTGGTTAAGCCCGCAAAAGCCAATGGCTCAATAGAGGAGATACTATTGTGATTTATGTAGAGTTCCTCTAGTGAAGTAAGGTCACTTAAGCAGTGGTTGGAAAGCTCCTCCACCTGATTCTCTTCCAAGTAAAGTGTAATGAGATGTGAAAGGTTAGCCAACCCAGCATCACTGATTCTAGAGAAGTGGTTTTGGGAGAGGTCCAGCTCAGTCAAGTTGGACAAGTGCTGGAGCTCCCTGTTGACCTTGGAGATCTTATTACTCTGTAACAGAAGGACCTGGGTGTTTGAGGAGAGATTGCCGGGTACCCGGGTGAGCAGCAGATCATTGCAGTCCACTGTGCTGGCCTCATGATAAATGGATTGGGGAGTGAACCATGGGCGAGTCTCGCAGACACACTGTGGAGGGCAGGAGTGAGTGGCAAACAGTGATCCTTGTAGACACAGCAACAGCAGAGCATACAAGGGGAGACAGGACATGGTGCTCTCCCCTGCTATGAGCCTTCTTGACCACCGACCACTTGTGGTGTAGCTTTGGATATAAAGGATGACTTTAATCCATCAGACGAGCTCAGAATAGCCTGTGGAGTCTTGTCATCTCTGGAAGAGAAAAGAAAGGATGGATATGAAAGTATAAGGCTTCTTAGGGTAAACTAAATTTTATTCTGAAAATTCATCAAAGCTGTTGAGATTCTAGTCCAGGGATGGGCAACTGTGGCCCTTGTACAACCTGTGGACTTCAACTCCCAGAATTCCTGAGACAGCCAAGCTGGCTCAGGAATTCTGGGAGTTGAAGTCCACAGGTCATAAAGGGGCCATATTTGCCTACCCCTGTTCTAGTCAGCAGTCAGCTTGGGTCTGGAGGTCATGCGGTCTTTAAAAGTTCAAAAAGTTTCTCCAAACATTGTCCACCCACTGTAATTGGTGGCAGCATTAACAGAGAAAAGAGAAAACGAATGAATGAATGAATGAATGTCATATTAACTACATACAGTATATTTAATTTTATTCATTTTATGTATAAATTATATTGTAGATGAACATCAGTTGTCCTTTTTCTGGTAATGTTCTACAGTGCAGCCCTGGAAATGCCACTTGTAGTCCAAATGGGACCCTCGGTTTTACAAAACGTGCACTTCTACAGGTACTAATTTTTAGAGTTGGTTCCTATTCCCTGTTACTTTATAAAACAAAAGGTAAGTAACCTCAGTCAGAAATTTTAAGCAAAACTCTGTAATAATCAAGCTCTAATTTATAGCCATTGTGATTCTTACATTTCTCCTAGTCCCTGTTTTTGCCTCATATTGTTCACATCCATTTCCCAACTCTGCTCTGAGCTGATAAGCTCAGATTTGGTTAGTTCCTACATTTCAGGACAGATTTAAATCATAGAAAATCTGTGGCCTTAGAGAGCTTGCATTAAGTTTGCCACATAAAACTCCATTCATAACCCCCGTTTAGACGCCATTTCTAAATTCAGACCGATGGTTTAGGTCACCTATTGTTACCACAAAATGACAAACCAGATTACTAAACCTCATATGCACTACATAAATAAACTAAGGGTGCTTTCTTAGTTTTGAAAATGTCACCGGGATTTTTTAAAAGGGCAAAACTTGTCTAATGTAATTTTTATAAAGAGTTTTACATAGATAAAAGACAAGTGTAATATATATAACATAAAAGAGAAAAAAAGAAAATTGCAAAAAGCAATGCGGTGAAAGAAAGAAGAGAAAGACACAAGAACCAGAAAAAAATAAATGTTATAGACAAACTCATTGTCCACCCTCTTTTAATATTAGAAAAATCCCTTAGTCCTTTAGTTGATCCTTTTTCAATTGTCAAGTCGCAAACTCATTTCACTTTTTTCTATTTCAGAAAAAAAGTCTATAAACGTTTTCCATCAATACTTAGAATTTTGTCCCTGGCCAAACAGGTCAGTTTCATCATTTCTGCCAATTCTGCCATCTTTGCTATCCATTCCTCCATTGTGGGTGCTTCAGTATTTTTGCATCATTGTGCATATAATAATCTTGCATCAATTACCATATATAAAAATTAAAAGGGCAGGCCTGAATTTGCCAGACTTCCTAATGCAGTGAAAGTCATCCAGCCAGTGTTTGGTGATTGCTTCTTTGCTTTAAGATACTCAGGAGAAACAGAATTCCTTCAGCTTGCTTGCTACAGGACTCATTAAAGGCAGCAGGATTCATTCTGACCATCTCTATACTTCAGGATCAGCCATCAGCCAGGTTTGCCATGGGTTGAAATAACAACTTGGTATGCAATTAGGATTTCTTGGATAATGATAAGCAGGACTACTTATCAGAAACAGATAGTTAAAAGCACAGAGCTTGGGAAAGGCAACATGAAAAATCTAGAACAGTGGTGTCAAACTCAAGGCCCGTGGATCTGATCCGCCCCACGGGATGTTTAAATCCGCCCCGCGGGGCCAGCCTGGAAATATCAAAGGACCAGCCCACAGTGCCTCTGCCAGCCAAAACAAGCCATGTGCACCCCAGCGCGGCCTATTTTTGGCCTCCCCAGCTTCCTGTAGCACTTTGCCGGCCAAAAACGGACTGCATTTTTGACTTAGGGTTTAATGTGTATGAACCACGGCATGATAGTTCACTTAAACATAGTAGTAATTCACACTAAAACATACCATAGCAGTCTTTGGTGTGCAATCACTTTGTGTGACTGTATATATTTGTAAGGCAGCTCTCCAATGCAGCCCTTCCTGTGGCCATTAGGATGGGAAGTCCACAAGAAGAGAACCTGCTGAGCACTGGAAGATGGTCAAGACAGCAGAGAGCTAAAACAAGGGATCCACTGTAGCTGTTCTCAACCTCTTTCCTCATGGCTGGTATTATCTGGAGTAAACTAGTTAAACAGCCAGACAAAACCTTCCCTGTATGGTGAAAAGTGGCAATGAATGCTTCCCTGAATTGATCTTTGTAAATGATGCTGGTATTACTGATGCAGGAGAAAGAACTGCACATTTGTATATTTTGCACTAAAACGTAATTTTTCCTTCTGTCTTGCTTTGCTCATCCAAACACCTGGTGATATGGACAACCATCTCAATTAATGAATACATAGAAAGGTAAGGAAGTGGTGAATTGTAGCTCAACTTCTGATGACTACAAGGCTACATCTATGCAGTTTTCTTTGTCTTTTGACTCCTCAATGCTGCCTACACCTCTGGGATTTCCTACCCAAGTACTAGTCAGATCTGACTCTGCTTAACATTTTTTTTTTTGAGATCAGTCGAAATGGAGTAGTTGCTACTATAAGATATTATATCTGGAATAAGAACAAGAAGATGATAGATGATGTAATCCATCATCTCCTGCTTGAGCAGGAAGTTGGACAATGGATGATATATGATGGACAATGAATGAACAATGGATGATGTATTAGAAGACCTCCAAGATCCCTTCTAACTCTATTATTCTGTTAATCTTTCCTAAAAGCTCAGAAAATCAGGTTCTAGTTCAGTGATGGCTAACCTAGTTCAGTGATGGCTAACCTTTTTGCCGGCGTGTGCCAAAAGTGGGGGGAGCGTGGTGGGGGTCGTGTGCGTGCCCACATACATAATGGAATGCCCTCCCGTGCCCCCTGCTCATGTGCATGAGACCACCCCATGCTCCCCATGCCCCCCGCACATGCGCACATGACCCCCCCCCGAGGCCCGTTTTGGGCCTGGTAGGCCTCCCTGAAATCTCCTGGGACCAAAAATGGACCGCAGGGCAGG
The DNA here is from genome assembly GCF_059756535.1 of Pantherophis guttatus. Classification (NCBI taxonomy): domain Eukaryota; kingdom Metazoa; phylum Chordata; class Lepidosauria; order Squamata; family Colubridae; genus Pantherophis; species Pantherophis guttatus. Next base: position 122,107,842 of record NC_142064.1, on the reverse strand, counting down.
CACACCACACACCCCTGTGGCCCGTTTTGGCGGGACACACCGCCCCCCTGCTCACCGTGCATGTCTGCGCACCCCTGCGCATGCATGCATGTTTCTTGCATGCGCCCCGTCCCCGTGCCAGAGACCCGAAAATCAGCTGGCCATCAGGAGGCAGGCGCACATGCACGGTGGAGCTGAGCTGGGCAACAGCTCGTGTGCCCACAGAGAGGACTCCACAAGCCACCTGTGGCATGCGTGCCATAGGTTCGCCATCACGGTTCTAGTTTATAGTTGGACAGCATTCTGTTTGGAAAATCTATACATGCTTCCTTGAGTTTCTAGCAGGATAATGACAGAATGTGCAAGCACAAAAGAAATAACCTACTTTATGTGGTAGCAAATTGAATATTGAACCAGTTTTATTTTTTCTCTCCAAGAATGTCAGTCCGCTCTCAGTCTGCAATAAATTTCCTAAAGAAATAAATCCTATTATGTACATTGGACACATTTTAGGTAAGCAGATACTATTGCTATACCATCTACTATCAACCTATCATACATGCCTTTTAAATATGGCGATATACCCTTCATTTGCCTTCTTGTTCCTTACAAAACAACAGCTGTCCTTTTTAAAGTTGTGAAGATGGTGCACTGAATAGGGAAAAGGAGATGATTGGGTGAGACCACAGGTCTTCACTAGAATGTGCCTATCGCCCTCATCTCTCTTCCATCTCTATTCAACTAAAGCGTCTGGTGGAAACATTCAGCTTTCTCCTCCCCCCCCCTCCCACATCCAAAGCCAGATATTTGTCAGGCAAAAGTTATGTTCTTCTGGAGAGCAGCTACTGTTTTGGCAAAAGCTACTCTTCAGATAATATATTTGCCTTTGCTGATGGATTATGGACTATGCCTCTCTTGGGCAGATGCTTTGATGGGAATTCAGAATTCTTTATGTGAATTTTCATAAACTGCTGTTCTTCTGATGCAGTTCAGCTCGGCCAAATGGTGGTTATTTTCTCCATCTCTTTCTAAGTTTAGCACTCTGAAAATTCATTTCACATCCTAATTTGAAAGCTTTAAATTCCATCTTTGCCCCCAGCAGTTATATCCTAATTCTTACCATGTGCTGTTTCTTTGCAGGATTTGCCTGACCCTTAGTTTAATGGCTTATGTGAGGGAAGGGATCACTGGGTGATCCCAAATATCTAAAAGCCAGAGAGGTTTTGAAAGTGTGGAGATTCTGTACTGTAGCTCTTTTTCACAGGTGACATTTTAATGCATTTTCGCTGTAAGTATGACAATGACAAAGTAGAACATGCAAAATATATACAGGTAGTTACTGCTAAAAACTGCTTCCATCCATCAGGGATTAAACTGAGGTGATTTAATGTAGACATCCCAAAGGCATGGAGGGAGTACCTTGTCATCAATATGCCCATCATATTTCTGTTTTAGATAAATCTTAGTGAGCGTTCATATTCTTATTATATATAGAAAGATGCTTTTTTCACCAAAAAAGGAATTTAATCTGGACATAAAATAGGTATGTTTTAATCTGTTCACTAGGGTAACTAGATGCAAAAGAGAACAAGGATCCTGCATATTTAAAGACTGTAAGGAAAACAAAATTTCAGCAGAATATGTTTTTTCTACTCTTGAGTGACAAGTATATTGAAGGTTTTTTTGCAGGAATAGAGGGATTTGTTATTTTCCAAATGAACCAGCTCTCTACATCTCCTAGCATTGTTCTTGGTGGTATGAGACTAGGCTGAAATTGCCCTAACAAAAGATGAAGCTGGCACATAAGCAGGAATCTTGCTAAAAGATTCCTTCAGGGAAGTAGCTAAGAAGGAAACAAGTTGTTAAGGAAATAAAGGAAATAAGGAGCCTTGGTAGTACAGTGGTTTAATGCACCCTGTTATTAACACAGCTGCCTGCAATTTCTGCAGGTTCGATTCTTACCAGGCTCAAGGTTGACTCAGCCTTCCATCCTTTCTAAGGTAGGTAAAATGAGGACCCAATTTGTGGGGGCAATAAGCTGACTTTGTATAAATATACAAAAGTATGAAGGCTATTGCTTAACGCATTGTGAGCCGCCCTGAGTCTCCGGAGAAGGGCGGCATATAAATCAAATTAAAATAAAATAAAATAAATCCCCTGAACCAGGCAAACAAAGCAGGGCCTTAGCACACGGGAAAAAACCCCAAAACCAAATCCTAGCTAATCAAAGGAATAAAATGGGGATCCAGACTTGGCAGTTTCCATCCCTCTGACTAGTTAGCATAGTTAGTGCCGATGGGTGGGGGTGGGGGGGTTGAGTGGGGGGGAGACTGACTCTCCAAATATTTTCTGGCTGTTGACCAAGCCGCCTGTGAAAGCAAAGGGAAATCATCAAAACTATAAAAAAGCAAAAATTAGAATATTTTGGACATGTGATGCAGCACCCAGAAAAATACAGCGTACTTCACTTAATCCTCCAGGGAAAGGCAAACGAGGTCCAGGCAGAAGAAGAACATCATGGCTTCAAAATCTAAGGGACTGGTTTGGAAAAAACTCAGCAGCACTTTTTCATGCAGCTATTGATAAAAATAGGATCGCCAACATGATTGCCAACGTCTGATGACGGATGTGGCACAGGAAGAAGAAGTAGAAGATATCTCTTGTGTGCTCTAGCTGCACTTATCTCGAAAACGCAAATCAAGCAAGGGGTTTACAAGATTCGTGGGCCTCAACAGGCTACGAGTGACCATAAGCCGAAATCTGGAAACTTGTGTAACATGGTTCCTTGGAATTGTAGTCTAGGGAGCCACAGATTGCTCATCTCAATTACATACTGTATCCCATATGCAACTTCCTTCTTATCGGATCCTGCCTTTAAAACCCCAGTTTTAACGCCAATCCTCACTTTCCTCTTGACCCACCAGCCACGGCAAAGATAGGAGACACAGTTGTTCCTAGGCGATGTTTGGTTTTTGTGATTGCTCAGTTCATTCACTGTGATTTCTACTGAGCAGGATGTGACCAAATATGTTACATTTTGTGAGGTTTGCCAGTGTGTAGGGAACTACCTAGAGCAGGGTGTGTGTGTGTGTGTCAAACTCGATTTCATTGAGGGCTGCATCAGGGTTGTATTTGACCTTGGGGGGCTGGGGGTGGGCGTGGCCATCTTGACATCACTCGTGTTGGGAGCGCCTGTGGCCCAAGCGCTATGCCAGCGAAAACAGGCTCCCGAGCTCCGTTTTCAGCTGGGAAAGCCTCCTGCAACCCTCTGCCAGTGAAAACAGAGCTGGCGGGGAGAGGCTATGTGCAGCCATTGCAAGCTCTGTTTTTAGCTGGGACAACCTCCTGCAGCCCTCTACCAGTGAAAACAGAGCCCCCCTGAGTTTTCGCTGGCAGAGGCACTTTCTCTGTTTCCAGGGCAGCCCTATGGGCTGGATCTAAGCACCCCGCGGGCTGGATGTAGCCCCTGGGTCTTGAGTTTGACACCCCTGACCTAGAGTGAAAAAAGGGGCCTACAATTCCTGCTGATCATGGAAGTGCCATTCCAGAGAGTGAATGGAAATATATGGGGTCCCATAATTCTCAAGAGCAAAACAGTAAGTCATGACCATAAAGGGCTATGCTTGACTCTGGAGTCCTGACCAGAAGTCTTTTCCATTTTGTCTTCCAGCCTTTTATTAGATGTAATGAAATTACTTTTTTATCTGATTGGAGTAAAATTGAGGAGGGGTGGTGGTGGTTTAACATCTGTGATTACATTAGTCCTCAGTTTGACTACAATTGGGAGCAGCAACTTACTTGTTGTTGTTGTTGTTGTTGTTGTTGTTGTTGTTGTTGTTATTATTATTATTATTATTATTATTAATTTAATTTGTATACCGCCCTTCTCCCAAAGGGACTCAGGGCGGTGAACAGCCAAAATTAAAATACATACAATACAAAAGTTAAGATAATTAAAAGAGATTAAATCAATCAGCCACCCAACTTAAAACCCCAAGTCTATAAAATTTAAAAATCCCATTAAAAACCATTTAGGCTAGGCCGGCTTGCTGGAATAAATAAGTCTTCAGGGCCTTAAGTGAAGCAGTTGCTAAGTTAACCTGTGACTATGCTTATGCATATACTTCAGCTTTCCTTTGTTTTGCATAGCTGTGAAGCAGGGGTGGGTTCTAAATTTTTTTACTACCGGTTCTGTGGGCGTGGCTTATTTTGTGGGTGTGGCTTGGAGGTCATGTGACTAGGTGGGCGTGGCTAGCTGGTCAGAGTCATTTCTGGAAGGTCCTCGCACTTACGACCAAGTACTCGCACTTACGACCCGACTCATTTGTTTGCTTTTAACACTGATCAGCTGTAGGACGGCCCTTTGAAGCCCCGCAGCAAGAGTTTAAACAGTTTTTTTTCCCTCTAGTCATCAGCTGGGACTCAGGAGGCAGCAATAGATTGGGGGTGGGACCAAATAAAAGGTAAGAATAACATGGGTGGGAGGGCGGGGGGTGGAGAACCGGTTCGGTGATGTCATATCCTCACGGCTACTGGCTCGGCGGAACCGGGAGGAACCCACCACTGCTGTGAAGGTCGTAAACGCGAGGCCTGGTTGCAGAATTACTTTTTCATCACCACTGCAAATGGTGTCAGTTGCCAGATAACAACGACCCATATTGCTGCTGGTCCCTAATATGTTATAGTTTTAGCCTATCATTTGTTTTAACTGGTTGTTTTTCATTACTGGCTGCTCCAAGAGCTATTTTAAGATGCGGTAGCAAGGTAAAACAAAAATAAATGCAGCAAAACAAATATATCCAGGGATATTTTTCTCACCGGCTAATGATATCCTGAAATACCTTGAAAGCATATCTTCCCAAAGGCAGAGGCAAGAGTGTGGTGTTGAGTACAACCTTCTGAGTTTATTTGTGCTAGTGCAGGGTTAACAGATAATAGATTAACAGAGTTGGAAGGGACCTTGTAGGCAGGGGTGGGTTCTACTTACCTTTACTACCGGTTCGCAAAGGGGCCACATGCGTGCATTTTGATGACGTCAGGGTCAGTGGGCGTAGCCTCCCGCCGGTTTTACTACTGGTTCTATAGAACCGGTGCGAACCGGGGCAACCCACCACTACTTGTAGGTCATCTAGTCCACCACCCCCCGCCCAAGCAGGACACCCTACACCATTTCTGACAGATAGCAGTCCAGTCTCTTCTTGAAAGCTTCCAGTGATGAAGCTCCCACAACTTCTGAAGGCAACTTCTGTTCCATTGATTGATTGCTCTCACTGTCAGAAAATTTCTCCTTATTTCCAGGTTGAATCTCTCCTTGTTCAGTTTTCATCCATTATTCCTTGTCTGGCCTTCAGGTGCTTTGGAAAATAGCTTGACCCACTCCTCTCTGTGGCAGCCCCTCAAATATGGCACAATATCTACTACATACACTAAGAAATTCAAGTGGGGTAGATTCCTTCATAGAATCACAAAGTTTGTATTGGGCAGATGCCAATACATTTGACCTTCCATCTTGAAATTTTAATTTAGGGATTGGTCCAGATCAAAGTGTAATAGCCACAGGTCCTTTTTCATAAACTCTCATCTACAAGCGCACTTAATCCTACATAACTATAAGTATACCCAAACAAAACATACAAACACGCATACTACCTAAGAATAAATATGACATTTTCCATCACGCTCAATCTATGCTGATAAAGAGTCATAATGCCTTCCTCAAGAATATTGGATTGGTATGATATACCTCTTCATTCCTCATGGCCCAGCTGATCCATGCTGAGAACACTAAGAGTGTATTGATAGATGTGCTTTGTTGCCTGCTTCCAACACTATCAAGTTGGCACTATAGTTACCCAACCCCTGGTCTGTACTGCTACCAGTCTGCGGCCCATTGGAAACCGGGCCATGCAAGTAGCAGGCAAGTGTGGAAGCACACAAAGCTCCATTTGCATAAGTGGCGGACATGTGTGCAAAACTATTCCCTCCTCCCCAGCGCCACCACCGCTGCTGCTGGTCCACGGAGCCAGAAAGGTTGGGGACCGCTGTGCTAGTAGACAGACTTCCTTATAGCCTGGTTAACCATTTTGCCATGTAAAATGGTATAACAGCCTACCAGTCATTTATTTGAGAGTAAGCTCCCTAACCTAGTATTTCAAATGATTAGTTAGAATTTTCTGAGGTGTTTATCGCTACGAAGAAAAAAAACCTGATATTCTTTAATTAAGCACAGATATTAATAACATAAGCCTTGCTTGGTATACTGAACCCCAAGTGGCAAACAGAAGAATGAATACTGAACCAGTTTTTATGAGGCTTCTTTGGGTTTAATTAATAGCAAGGAAAACAGCTGCTTCAGAGGCTGAACCTTTGCTCCTCCTTTTGGAGGTGTGACATGAGCCTGTTATGTGCTTTTGAAAATCTGTGGTCTTCCAAAGGAAGATATTGAAGATTGAAGAAGGCCCTGTGAAAAGCAGAGCTGATGACCACAGTGAAGAATGAGTAGACAATGAGTAGTCAAATAGAAAGAGAGGATTGGGAGACCCACAAGAAAGTGGTCTCGAGGTGTGTTTTGAGTACTGGGAGATGAGGGAATCGTCATCTTCCTCAGTCGGCCTCTTTAAAAGGACACTAAATTCACATACCTTTTAAATCCCATGTGGAAATTGCTTATGAACTATTTTCAACAATTAGAAACGTTTGAACCGACAGGTATGAAAACACCGGATGTGTCTGCCTTCAGAGCTTAATGAAATAAAAATTTAGCTTCAAATTTAATAACTTAATTTTTTAACCAAAAAAAGCAGCAAAAGGTTGATTATGACTTTGATTTTTAGAAAGCTAAACACAGACTAACCGTACAAATAAATTTGAAATAAGATTTTGAAATTAATGATAATCCTTCCTGTGGGAAAGATCTTTTGTTCTGAATTTAAAAAAATAATCTCGTAAAATAAGAATTTAAAAATTGGACATTAGAGTGAAATAAAGCTTTCAATTAAAAGAGAAGAACACATGAATGACAGTTATAGAGTGCAAAATATTCTAACACTGGAATTCTTGAAGGACATCTTTGGAGACTAGAGTCAGAAAATATTAACAATGTCAACAGTGACATCTGCCTCTATGGATAGACTGTATTTAAAACATGTTATGGAAGAGGAACCAGTTTTATTTGACAAGACAGAGATTGAGTTGAAAATGGATTTACAAATGAAAGGCTACAAGAATGACATCAAAAAAGATTTTACACTGGCTATACAAGAAACTGACTGATCTTTTAATAATTGAAAGGGACATGCAAACAATAAAGCAAGACTGAGTGACCTGGATAATTTTTCTATATTGGATTTACAAAACAGACTTATCAAAGTTTTGAAGAATTTTATGAGATAAAGGGATAAAGAGGAAATAATAAAAAGAAAGCAAGTTCTATGACATTATTTGAATGGACTAAAGATAAAGGTTATTAGAAGTAAAAGGAAGGACTATAAAGTCGGTTTATTTCATTAAGGTTAAAATAAATATGTTGCTATTTTTGATAACCCTTAATGAAATTTTGCTGACACCAGAACTGAGATAACAATGCTTTATGGATGTTTTTTTTTAATAGACAAGATATAGAATATGGGCAGAAGAGCTCATTCAATGTAATTTAACAGTAGACAAAAAGTTACTAAAATTCTTTATACTTTATATTATGATGAAGATTGGGAGTCATTTTCTTACATATTTCTTTTCTTTTTGTTTACTATATTTTTTCTTTCTTTCTTTCTCTTTCTTTTTTTCTTTCTTCTTTCTATTCTTTACATCTTTCCTATTTTTTCTCTTTGCACCTTGTACTCTCTCTTTCTTTATATTTTTCTCTCTTTCTGTATGCATTAATTTTTTACTTTTGCAATTATCTTTAATAAAAATACGTAGGGAGAAAAAAAAATCTGCTAGTTCCGGCCATAAACTCCACATCAGTTCTTTGAATACTAATAGTGATGCTGGTAAAAGGAGTGCCTGCTGCATAATTGGTGACCTAGATAAACTCCTGTGTGGAATGGCTGGTGCCTGATCTACTTTCTGGACTGCCTGAGTGTGACAGCACACAGGATTTGCAATTGCTAAGAGAGATAAATGATAAAGGAGAACTCAAAACTTAGTCTACCATATCTAGACTCAGCTGCAAAATTCCAGACACTTTTGTAGGCCAGATTCTAAAATGGAGATGTAGGTTTAGAGATGTTAATTCATACTGGTGACAAAGGAGATCAAGTTAGGTGGTCAGGCTCAGTCTGCTTATGGTTGTTTCCATACCCCAATTCCTCAAAGCAAGTTTGAAGATGAGCCATCACCATTATCATCTTTAAAACTGCCTATCTCAAAAACACCGTTAATAGGAGTTGCCCCATTCCATGAACAGTTGCCGGTCTATGAATAGCATAATTTCCCTTACCCTATTCCAGAAGTGAAATCCAGCAGGTTCTGATAGGTTCTGGAGAACCGATAGCAGAAATTTTGAGCAGTTCGGAGAACCGGTAGCGGAAATGTTGAGTAGTTTGGAGAACTGGCAAATACCACCACTGGCTGGCCCCAGAGTGGGGTGGGAATGGAGATTTTGCAGAATCCTTCCTGCAGGAGTGGGGAGGGAATGGAGATTTTGCAGTATCCTTCCCCTGGAGTGGAATGGGAATGGAGATTTTGCAGTATCCTTCCCCTGCCATGCCCACCAAACCACACCTACCAAGCCATACCACACCCACCAAGCCACGCCCACAGAACCAGTAATAAAAATATTTGGATTTCACCACTGCCCTATTCTATAGAGAAATTCCTTTTCTGAATTTATCCGTCCATACAGGCAATACATAAATAAATTAATCTCAACAGTTCCTATGAGGGAGCGTTAGAAAGTGATCAAGGCCACCTCTCCTCTTGAAAAACCCAAGGTGGGCAGGGGGATAAAGCAAGAGTTCCCATAAATAGTAAAACAGATGACCCACAAATTTCACAGAACTGCAGTGTCTTAAGTAAACAACAACAACAACAACAACACATTTCACTGCAGTTTTAGATGCACCACAGCTGAGCTACAAATAATTTGGCCCAGCTTTAGAAAACAGTGAGGTCTGGGGGCTGCTTTCAAAATGGTATGGAATCCTTGAGGGATTCCTCAGTGTTTGCCTCAATGCTGGGAAAGCAAGAGATCAATAGGATGATTCCCCCCCCCCCCAGCCCTTCATTAGCATATTATGATGCTCGCCTCACCACCACCCCTGAAGGGGGGGGGGACCCTTGGGGACACCCTTGTAAAAGTAACTCTCTTGGATAATATATTCATTGAATAAATCTATATTTCAGATCTTTGCCTTGGATTTGGCTTTCTGGGTTGCCCATGTTTAAAAGGGGCCTCCTGTATGACTTAAAACATATTGCCTTTTTCCTTATTATTGGATATGTGTGAAAATGAGTGTTTTAAGCATCACAGCTTTAAAAGCCGCAAATGTTTTCCCTCCATAAAGCTTGACCTTACTCATCTTTGAAGTGTGATCGCTGACATATCATTTGACGCCTGACGTGGCCCTCAAGCTGATAAAAATGGCACATTCAACGTGGCATAATGTGACCTGACGAGAAAGTAGAAACTGAGTCTCCTCACCCCTTCTCTGATGTGCAAATAATTGTGTCCTCTTAATAATGGCTGAAAGAATGGGGACTCCTTCTTGCCTCTCCTTCCCCCACCTTCCCTTCTCTCCCCACTCCCCAAGTTGCTGAATTGGCACCAAGCCCGGAAGGTGCTGTGACTGAGCTGTGTGAGGTAGAGCGTGAGCTCATTTGCACAAGGGCTGAGAGCAGCAACAGCAACCAAACATTGTGAAGGGGACGCTAAAAATAGAGATGTGTGAGAGAGAGAAGGAGAGAGAGATGGAGAGATGGAACTGCAGAGGGGAGGATAGGAATCCTGAAGAAGGCTCAGAGAATGAAGGTCAGCACCCAAGTTGTCAATTGATTCAGAAGAGACATAACATTGAGCCTGGTCTGAGGTCTTCCTTGGATGCTTCCCTTGTTTGGCTATGGTGACTAGGAGGAGTACAGGATGGCTGGATCCAGTGGTGGGTTGCTCCCAGTTCAGTCTGGTTCCATAGAACTGGTAGTAAAACCGGCGGGAGGCTCTGCCCACCTGCTACGACATCATCATGGGTGATCTGTGCATGCACAGAAGTGCACGTGTGCAAGTGAAGCAAGTACGCACGCGTGCTTCTTGCAAACCGGTAGTAAAGATAAGTAGAACCCACCCTTGGCTGGATCCTATCTCTGATGTAAACTACTGTACAGGGTGACAGTGGTGGTTCTCTTCCACCACTGAAACATTCTGAATCCTGACCTCATGGACCTTCTTGGGTGGCCTCTCTTGTCAGCTTTGCTGGGAAGCCAATTAGAAAGGAAGCTTCTTATGGAGATCTGTTTAGGGAAAGAAGATTGGAGATAAGCCTTCTAGAAATTGGAAATGGTCTACACACAATGTGTCTTTTTACCTGGGGGCCAAATATATACTTGATACTCTCCCCACCACCACTTTCTTCTCATTGCAACCTATGAAAGCATTTGTTTTTCTAAACTATCAGTAAAAACATTGTTTTTTCATTTATTGATTTATGTTTATATCTCACCTTTATTCTGGAGCTCAAGGTTACATATCAAAAAATCCTCCTCCAATTTTCCTCCATAACAATTTTGTGAAGTAGGTTGGATTAAGAGAAAGCAATGATCTAAAGTCACCTCATGGGCGGGAAGGAAGAACCTAAATATTTCCAATCCTAGTCCATAAACCAAGATCTTAACTACCACACCACACTAGCAGTCAATCCATTGAAATCTGGTCCAAGTAATGGAATGAGGGCGGGAAGCTACTGAAATAGCTATGGCCTTGAATAATAAGTACTGTTCTGTCTGACTCATTTGAGATACAACAGCATACTTCCAGTTGGAAAGAGTCTAGGGCCGATGCCCCCGTTTTTTCCAAAACTAAAATTGTGCTCTAAGGCCAGAAGAACTTCTGAATTCCTGAATGAGGAAGAACCAGTCAGATGGTAGGACTTTCATTTTTGAAGCCTGCAATGTAAACCATCGAAAGCCCATAAGGTCTTTCACACCCTCACACAGGCAGTAACAACCGCAGTTCATGTGGCATTTTCCAAACAGGTCATTGTATTGGTTAACCATCAGCTCCAAACCATTCTCCCTAGCAGGCCTTTGTTTACTAGTATGTTTCTGCTGTAGCTTTAAGTCCAGACTGTAGCCCTACATGAGAAGGTCAGGAAACACAGATTTCCCCTAAGCAAGAAATTAAGCCAAGCCACCTTCTACCTTGCCTTTTGCTGTTCAGTAATTGCCTGTCATTACAAGAAACAATGGGGTCTGCAATAACCAGGGGGAGCAGATGCCTAAGCGGAGAGCATTCCTGCAAAAAAGGTTTGGCAGCTGCCACTTTTCATTTCCTTGCCATGACAGGCTGCACCTGCTCAGTTTCTTCACACCAGAGAAAGCATCACCCGCTGCTTTTCTGTTTGCCAGGTTACTGCTGAAAACACTGAGACAGGTTGTGTGCTTGTGATTTGGCAGTGGGGCCTGAGGTAATAATGGGTTGTTTATCTGTAGAAAAACATGCTGCAGTTGTGCAGAAAATGAAAAACTCTTATTATATCTGCCGGCCTACCTGAATTTGCATAACCTGAGGCCTGAGCAGGACAAGGGCCAATGTTGGTCAGCTTCTTTTGCTAAAGGGGACTCTGCAGTGAACATCATTGCTGGTTGGGGTCTGCACATTACTCTTTTGTTAAAGCCACAGGGCAAATCACAATATTTCCCCAACCCACTGATAAAGTTTTATGTAAACTTCATTTAAGCCATTATTTCTTAATCCCAATTTATAGGAATAAGATACTGGCTGAGTTTCCAAATATGCGGGCCTTCCATATATTTGGACTTCAAGTGTTTCCTGACAAAACTTGTCACCCAAACAAATAAGTGACGAAATATATCTGATTATATTATTGATATTTGGGCAAAAGCAGAGGCTTGGTAGTACAGTGGTCTAAAGCACCCTGTTATTAAGACCAGCTGCCTGCAATTACTGCAGGTTCGAATCTTGCCAGGCTCAAGGTTGACTCAGCCTTCCATCCTTTCTAAGGTAGGTAAATTGAGGACCCAGTTGTGGGGGCAATAAGCTGACTTTGTATAAATATACAAAAGGATGAAGGCTATTGCTTAGCGCATTGTAAGCCGCCCTGAGTCTCCGGAGAAGGGCGGCATATAAATCAAATAAAAAAAAAAAGAGAGAGAAAGGCATCTTAGGAAAGGCTGTGTCATGTAACAAAGTGAAGCAGATTGCTTTAAGTAGCAGCATTCACTGGGGAAAGGAAGTGACAGAAAAGATGAAGTGGCAGGAATTAGTATGTATTTGGACAGTCAGTTCCTGACAGCAACATGCAGCCTCTAATTGTTTGGATTAATTCTGGGGCCTCTTGCACAGGAATTGGCATTGGCTAGATTTGATAGGAGCTTATCCCAAGCTTGTCTCCTCAGATTTTCATGAGGAGCCCTGTTCTGGATGCGCCTGACAATGGAGATTAAGCAGGCGGTCACTCTAAGCAAGACTTCTCCTCTAGCAGGCTGCCTCTTTAGAAACGTTCTAAAGAACATTAGGAAATGTTTCTTTGGTACATTTGTTTCCATTTGAATGCAAAATGGCGACTGTCTTATTCTTTCTGGATAGCCGTTTAATTTTGTTTACCTGATATTATGCTGCTTTGAATACTTGTTGACTTGTTACTTATTGTACCTAAACAGCTGATATTTCAATTCAATTTCAGTTCACCTAGCAAGAAAGTACCCTGGAATTGATTATAGTGCCAAACTCTGAAGTCAGCTGGATAACTTTCCCCACTGCATACAAGACTGCATGGCCTGAGCCTAGAGAGGACAGTGGGCCATCTTCAAGGATGGGTTTAGTTGCTACACAGGAGGTTGTTTCAAGCTCTTACATGACTCTTGGTCCATAATCCCCTCTAATTCTCACACTTATTAGAATTTAAGATCACCTGTGTGAGATGATGTTTTATTCTTATCATTTGAGCGAGATCACTTGCAGGACTTCATCCAAAAGACCTGAGAAAAATCCCACCTAAGCCAGGCATCAGCAAGAAGAGAAGTGGGTTACCCCCCCCCACCTTTCCACAAAGTATTATTTATTCTATGTTAATTTTTGACAATTTGGTGCCCAAGATTTAAGCATATGAATTGGTCTCCTCAATAATTGATTTCCCCCTCCCATCCAATCCTGAGCTGACCCTCTTTGTAGATAGTCATTTGCTCTCTATTACTGGACCAAACAATACTTCTTTTAAAATATAATGCACTGATATTTCTACCCTGGAGCCTGAACAATGGTTTTGTCCAGTGGTTCTCAACCTGTGGTCTGCAGACTCCTGGGGAGCCGTCATCACAGGGGGGTCCTCGAAGCCTTGAAGAAATGTTATGATTTAAATCTTGAGTTAAGTCTCGGGGGGTCTGTGGCCACAAAATATATATATAAAGCGGGTCCATGGTGAAGAAAAGGTTGAGAATCACTGATTTTGTCTATTGTGCTTATTTGCATACATGCCTTTGTGTGTGAAGCCTCTCTTCCCTCAGATGAGCTGATGAAAGGAGTTGCTTCTTCTGTAGGAACGGAGGCTTATTCAGCAAAGGTGAGAAGAGCTATCCCTGTGATATTTTCTCTCTGTTTAATAGCACAGAACTACGCTCCTCTGTTTTACTTAGACAATTTATGCTCAGAAGACAGAATGATTAAAGTCCTTCTATTCCACCCAGAAAACTGGGGGGGGGGGGGAGTATAACAATCCCCTGGCTTCATACAGACAAGACTAATTGTGTATGAAGTGGAGAATACAAAGTGTATCTTCATATGGCTGTACCTTTCCCAAATCAGTAGGAAGTCTGCAATTATGTTATCCAAGATTTTAATCAGTCAATATATATTTCGTAAAACTCAATTCCAGATATGAATTGATGAATGAATGAATGAAATTAATTTACAGTTTCATATATAAAATTAACTTAAGAGATAGTGGAGCAAACAGGGGGTCTTTTGAGATAGCTAGTTTCTGTTGACTGAAATCCTCTTGGTTCCACTATTAAAATGCAGGAAAAATATTTCTTACAGTTTCTAAAACTGAAAGCTATTAGAACACTAAGGGAGCAGTTATGTTTGCAAGCCAGTGAGAATTTTCCCTCCCTAGCCTATAGCTGAACACAAAAAAACTTATCAGCCAGCCAGTGTATGCTTGTCAATTAGTAACCAGTGCATCACACTGCTCTTGGAATATCATATCGAAAAATAAGGCCATGGCTTTCTAGAAATGATAATGGGTTTCTGGGTTCAACATGGTGCCAAGCCAGTTTTGTCTTACAAGCTATTTACATGGTCCTAATAGCTAAACTGGATTTGGGCCCCTTTACCTAGACAAGACATTCAGCCGCCATGTCAGGACACCAGGAAATGGAAGGGAGGTCAAGCTAGGGATCCTCTTCAGTGATCACCATATCGCTCTATGCAAGACAACACGATAAAATGATTATATGTGTGCAACAAAGCTCGCTGCTTAAAAGCAATATTTATGGAGTAACAGTTTGGGATTGGAACCAGGATAAACTGGGACTTATAAGCACCCAACAACAGTGTTATAAGATTCAGGGGGTGGGGGGGTGAGGGGTGAGCCTCAACTTGTTGTGCATCCATGCAGCCACATGTCATATGCAGCCCATTTATGGCTAAAGAGTGAATAACTTGCAAATGTGTATTTGCATTTATATAATTATACTTTTTATAGAGATAATCATTTTCCTTAAGTCTTTGACAGCAAGTCTACATTTAAGCCAGTAGACTAGACTAGACTAGACTAGACTAGACTAGACTAGACTAGAACAGAACAGAACAGAACAGAACAGAACAGAACAGAACAGAACAGAACAGAACAGTAGATGATAAATGTTAGATAGATAGACAGGCAGAATGGAAGAAATGTTGTTGATTTTCAAAGACCACATAATTCTAGCTTAGTTTAAATGAGACCATCTCACATTTCCCACCCAAATGGCTGCTAGAGGTCCTGGACAATTGCTTCCATTAATAAAGAGGAAGGTGATATATGAGTTCATGGTGAGTTACCTCCTTTTGAGAAAAGAGGCGACCATTAGGGCTATATGTGCTTCAAAAATGATTGGAAGAAATGCTTCTGAACCCATGCAAGAGAGACCCTGTGCACTAATGCAGTCTAACTTTTGTCAGGCTTTGATGTGAGTCTGAAAAAAAGGATGCATGGCTCTGTTTTAAGCCAGTGACTCATTCAAGTTAATGCAGCTCTTGGTTAATCATTTCTGAAGCATGCACAGTCCTAAGAACTATGCTTGTAGTGCATAAATTCATGTTGAAACATAGCATAGTCTTGAGAATTAATCGTCCAGATGAGAGATTTTGTTGTTTTAGATGTTCTTGCTCTGATGTTAATGCAGAGAGAAGGTGATAGTTGCCATGAGAAATGCCTAAGGTATGCAGTAAGAGCTACTGCAGAGTTAACTTGGAAATTATTCTGAATCTGCAGTAGAAAAACAGACCCCACTTCAGTAGGTACTGTTCATTCACTTGGATGGACTGATCTGTTTTGTTCTGTTTTTATGAAGCTATCTTTTGTTGTTATAGATTTAATTTCTTGATAAGCAAAAGTAAAAGCCAATGACTCAGAAATACCCAGTAGCCTGGAATCAAGGCAGGTTTTGTTTTTAAAAAATCTAAACCTAAAATCTAATTTAAATCTAAATGCTACAAATAAAAGATCTTTTAAAACAATGCTACACACCATGCAAGTTAATATTCTTAGGATGCCTGTGAAAACTATTTGTTGGTGTATTTCAAACAGCCTTTTAGGCATTGATTCAATCTGATTTTGCATCTAGCTGTTAAGATAATTTCAGAATGTTTGGTTTTCCTGTCTCGTGTCTAAGGAAAATGTGCATTCCCTCCTTGGCTCACTGCAGTAAAGAATGAAATATAAAATATTTAAGCAAGGAAATGCATGTGAATTGAGACAGATATATATATATATATATATCTCAGAACCTTGGTTCTGAACATTCAGTGATGAAAATAGGAGAATAAGGGCTGCAAGCCATCTGGGTGTCTGCTGTCCTCTAAACTCCGGAGGATCAAAAGACCTCCCTTTCCATCAATTTGGCATCTTTGAGCATCCATTATTTTGGCTCTGTGTTCTAAGAAAGCCAAGATCTCTAGAGCCAGTATCTCAGAGCTGCTTTTCTTCCCTTTTACAGCTTTTGTTTCCCATAGGCTTCTTCAGCTATATAGATGAAGCGGTACCCTAAAGAGGCCCAATTAAAAGGACATCTCCCAGGCCAACTTCAGATAAATTGCACACCTCCCACCATTAAATCCACAAGGGCCAAAGACAGGGTGGGAGGCAGAGTGTATTTCTCATTAGCTGGAGAAAGACAGCATTTTTCCAACCACCTGTCCTGTCTTCAGGCACAACTAATTAACTGCACACCGTCTCTACATGCACACCCTTCAGCTCTTTTCCTTCTTGGAGCAAATCTGCTGCACGTTTCCATTAAAAAACATCTTCCCTGTTAATAAAAGCAGTTTTAAGTCAGCAGCTTATCTATGAAGCTGGAATTTCACAGTCAAATTTAAAGGCAGCCTGTCACTTTGAAAGTGGCAGGAAATGAAGAGTCTTGATCTCTCCTGGTTTATTTCTCATTCCAAACACATTTAGCCAAAGGAGAGGATGCAGTCAACTCTTTCAATACTACTCCTGGACTGCTAAAATGCTGGGCTGCAGGCAAGAGGATGCTGATTGGTCTCTACATTTAAAAAAAACAACACAGTCTAATTATCATTGGGCTTAATTAAGATTTGAAATCTTAGCTTGCTTCAAATTCTCAGTCTGTTCACAGATGAAAATAGAGACAGCCCTCTTCTCCTAACAGATGTCTTAGTCTACCTCTTCCCCTGATTATTGCATATTGTGATGATTGCAACCCACTGGTTGCTATTTCCATTTACTCGCCAGCCGCATCTCCATTGCTGATTTAAAAACCCAATTGAGTTTATTCTTTTGGCAACTGATACAATAAGCATGATTGCTTTGTGCAAAGCTCTCCACAGCACAGTGTGTGGGTCTGTGTGTGTTTGAAATCATTCAGAGATGAGGTAGGAGCCAAGCCCTGACAAATGACAGCTGTCATCCTCACTGGAACATTTTTAGAAGATATTCCCACAAAAGGCTATGTCAGAGACAGTGATTGATCAGGGAGAAGAACCAGAAAATGTGGGCTGTCCTGGATTCTCAACAATTTTTCTATGAACCTCTATTTAGCCTTAAACATCAGGCTTGCCTTTGCTTCTTTTCTCCTTCTGCCTGCTTTAACCTCATAACTTTTTCAAACAATGTGGCCATGATTTTTAGTGATATTTTTACTGAATAAATCAGAAATGACTGGCTTCATCCAGAACATTACATACGGATTTTGGTTAACCAACCACAATAATTGGGTTTACACATTAGGCTAAAACATAAATGTGGTGGACCCAGGCTTAAGACTGTAACTCTGGAAAGTAGGAACTTACTTATGATACTGAAATTACCCTGGTACATTTTCAGCCAAAGATAAAAGTTAAACAAGCAAACAAACAAGCAAAAACTTACAAAATGCCAAGAGTAAATGGTTCTAAGAGGTAGTTATAAAGCAATTAGCTGTGGGCAGATAGCTGCTGTTGTTAGATTTTTATCCTGCCATTTTTAATATATATTCAAGGCAGCAAACATACTTAATACTCCTTCCTCCTTCTACTTTCCCTATCACATCAACAAGAACCTCTCAGGATTAGCCTGAGAGAGAAGGATTGCCCAAAGCCACCCATGATCCATCCAGTTTTCATGCCTAAAAAAGGCCTACAATTTCCCATTTCCTGTGAGATGGTTGTCCCCATTTTCTATTTTTTTCTAAGCCATCTATTTATTTTTGTTTTTCTTGAAATAACTTAAACTGGCTAATAACAGTGAGGAACTGAAGTATCATTCCTAAATTTGGACCCTCCAAAATAAATTGGACTACAATTTAGTCCCATTTATTTTGGAGGCATTTCCAAGCATCTTAGAATTCTGCATCTTCCTTTGCAGAAATATATAATGTAAGCAATAATGTTCATGCCTACAGTATTTTTTTTTTATTGCCTGTCAGGCTCCAATTCCTCCTGAATTTTTTTTTTTTACATTAAAACTATTTTAACTAAAAAAGAAAAAAGAACTTGGAATGTTGAAAAGTGAAATGTCAACCTCCATTATCTGTATTTCCAGCAATCCCTCTGAGCTGCAAATAGATCCTAGATGCTTTCTTAGAAAGTGAAAACAAAGTAGTAGTAATAGTATGATTGTAGTATATTTGAAATTTCTCCCTCTACTCCAGAAAAGCTTGAAGATAAGCAGTGCTAATATGGCAGACCGCACAGAATAGCAGGCAAACATGAATGGTAAATATTCTGTAAATCTATATTTTTTGAGTGGTTTTCTCTCTCTCTCTCTCTCTCTCTCTCTCTCTCCCTCCCTCCCTCCCTCCCTCCCTCCCTCCCTCCCTCACACAGACACCCCCACACACACACACACAACCAACCAAACAAACACATTTTGTGAGGGCTATCTGTTACTGGTGTTTTGCCTTGATCCCTACTGATAGCCTGGACAAGTTGTTTTCCAAAGTGATTTGCCATTGCCTGCTGCCTAGGGCTGAGACTGTGTGGATGGCCTAAGGTCACACAGCTGGCTTTGTGCCCAAAGAGAAACAAGAGCTCATGGTTTCCCAGTTTCTAGCCTGATGCCTTAACCACTCTACCACATGGACGCCTTCTCTTAGATTCTCATTTCAAAAGCACCAAAACACTCTTTAGTATAAATGTGTGGGGAGGGGATCCCTAGTTTGGGTAAAGAGCAATCATGGCAATGATATCTGCCTTCTCTATTGGACCTAATGTGTTGAAATCAGCCTGGCGATTTCTCAAAAGTTTAATTTCTCTGCAAAAGGTTTTCATGAAAAAAAAATTTCCTCTTATTCTCAGAGAGGTTCAAATTTCTCTCAGCTGCGGTTTTGAAGGTTTTCAAATGCGTGGTGGTTTTCAAATTGCTAACTAGTGTTGTACCTAATGCAGTCTAACAGCATGTAGTTGAAGCTCTTCCCACCTGGTCAGAAAGGAAACTGTCCAAATAGCAGAGGAACAAAAGATCAGCTTCTAATTAATAAGATGATTTTGAACAAGTACAAGAGAAGGAAGACCAACCTGAATGCAACTTGGACTGATTACAAAAAAATCATTTAACTCTTTGCCACATATCTGGATAATCAAGTGCCTAGAAATAACAGCAGTCAGTAGAAACGTCAGAAGCTTTGTGCAAAGATCAATGGCACAATGGAAGACACAGTTGCTGGTCAATGATGATAGACTGGGAGAAGTTAATATCAAGAGAGAAATATTTCAAGGAAAACTTCTATTACCGCTACTGTTTGTCATTGCATTGATTCCTCTGTCAACAATACTGAACAAGTCAGGCATGATATGAAACATCAAAAACATCTGCTAAGTTATCCAACCTTCTTTACACGGATGATCTGAAGCTGTATAGAAAAATACCATCTGAAATAAAATCATTGATCAACACTGTATATACAGCCAAGATACTTCAGTGGAGTTTGGACTGTACAAATGCATCACCTTTACCATCAATAGAAGAAAACTAGTAAACACTGAAAGAATCAAAATGCCCTATGGAAATAACATCAAGAGTCTTGGTGAAGAAGAACACTACAAATATAGCATTAAGTACACTGAAGTCAAGAAGGAGGTTAGAAATGAATACATCAAGAGAGTGAAGAAGATCTTAAAGTCAGCAGAAGAAATACTATCAAGGCAATTAACACCTGGGCAATTCCAGTCACTAGTTACATAGCTGGAATAAGGGACTGGATTCAAGCAGAACTAAAAGCCCTGGATATTAGAAGACCAGAAAAATAATGGCAATGAATCATGCTCTCATCCACGCAGCAACACTGACAGACTCTACTTACCAAGGAACTAGGTGGGTGTGAAACACTGCAAGTACACCAGACAGTCGAAGAAGACAAAAAAGGGCATTGTAAAAATATCTGAAGGACAGTGAAGAGAATTACTGAAGCTACGGTGGTACACCATGAAAGTTTACTGAATAGTAGAGAGATCAAGCTGGCCTACAAGAAAGACTAACGAACAATAGAAATAGAAATAAGACATGGCAAGGCAAAGTATTATATGGCCACTACATTAGCAGGCAAAGCAGATAACAACAAGAGCAGTGGCCAAGAGCAGGAAAGTTGAAGAAAGACATAGAGGAGCTAATTCTGGATGCACAAGACCAAGCCTCAAGAACAAATGCATACAAAACCAGAGTTGAGAAGACAGCAACAGACAGCAAATGCTATCTCTGCACAGAAGCTGAAGAAACAGTGGACTGCCTAGTTAGCTGCTACACATACTGTACAGGGGTGAGTTCTACTTACCTGTACTACTGGTTTGCATTGCGCCCTATGCATGCGCAGATCACCTATGATGACGTCCGGGTCAGTGGGCGGAGCCTCCCGCCGGTTTTACTACTGGTTCTTGCGAACCGGTCCGAACCAGGGGCAACCCACCATTGATTCTGTATTGAAAACAGCTCGACAATATAGCAACAACGGTGCATTGCAGTATCTGCAAGAAATGCCATTTGCTTGCAAACAAGAACTGTTGGAACTACAAATTAGATAAAGTCATAGAAAATGAAGAAGATGAAGTCCTCTGGTACTTTAAAATGCAAACATTGAAGCATTTGCCACACAGACTTAACAATTGTCAATAAGAAAAACAAAGTCTTTGGCAGTGCCTGGAGACAGCAGAATAGATGAGAAAGAACTGGGGGTGGGGGGATCACAAAATACAAAGACCTGCAAGTAGAAGTAGTGCAACTGTGGCAAAATAAAGCAAAAATAGTATCAATAATAATAGGTGCCTTGGGTGCAATCCCAAACCCTCCAGAGCCCTATTAGAACACCATCCGCATTGACAAAATCACCATCAGTCAATTGCAAAAGGCAGCATTACTTTTTAACGATGGACATCATGCAATAATACCTTTAACATCATCAAATAACACCTGCCTAGCCCAGGCCCCTCGGAAGTTAGATAAAAATGCCAAATGCAGTAGTCTAAACATCTGGCTGACTGTGCCACGAACCACAGTATACTATTAAACACAGGGCTGAAAACCAATTACCTTCCGTACCGGTTCGGAAGTGCATGCGCCATGCATGTGTGCTTGCTCCGCTTGCGCACACGCATATCATGTGTGCGTGTGGACCCTCTGCGCATGCAGAGGGTAAAAAACAGATTAAAACCAGGAAGTAACGATGACCGGGCGGGTGGGTGGGCGGATCCTTGTGCTGCCATCGCTACCGGTTCTCCGAACCACCCGCTGCCATCGCTACTGATTTGGCTGAACCGGTCCAAACTGGTAGCATTTCACCCCTGATTAAACAGACTTCAAAAACATAGAGCTGTCTGCTTTGCTCACATTTCCGCATAAGGACCAAAAGAGCCTGCGGAGGCAAGATGGTTTTCAGAGTCTTTTGAAATATAAGATCTATCTCAGGGTCAGGTTATTCAATGATGTGGGAGCTACTAAAGAAAAGACCAGCATTGCCTTCTGAACTGTAGCCCCTCTTTTGCAGGGAGACCAGACCCTCCCCAGCTGTAAAGATAGGAGAGGCAGAATCATATTTAGTAAAATGGTCATTGACATCATCCAGTGTTGTTCCAGGCAGGGCTTTATATGTGATAAACAGCACCCCGAATCAGGCTTGGAAATCTGTTGTCCATGAGACTAGTTACTACACAGTAGTACAGAAGAAAGCACAGGGGTTTCCAACCCCCACTTCATGGACCAGCACCAGTCTGCGGCATGCCAGCAACTGGGCCACGCAAACAAGTGAAACCCCATCTGCGGGATGCAGGCAGTATGTGAAACCACACCCCCTCCGGTCCATGGAAAAACCTCTCTCCACAGAACCGGTCCCTGGTACCCAAAAGGTTGGAGGCTGCTGCTGTAGCATATTTCCTTCACCAGGAATCTGGCTGTTGTATTCTGAACTAGTTGCAGCTTCAGGTTGTCTTCAAAGGCAGCCTCACATAGAGGGCACACTATTGCAGTAGTCCAGTCATGTAATGTTCTTGTCATCACCAGGGCCTCTTGGTTCAAATGAGTTCTAACTGGTGCACCCAGTGGGTAAAAAGTCCCTTTGCCATGGTTTGCATCTGCTGTTTAAGAAGGAGCTGTGACTGCAGGGAGACCCCCAGTTTATGGACTCGCTTCTTAAGGGGAAATATGGACCTGTCATTTTTTGCTGTCCCCAGCCTCCAGAGCCTCTCTAGGAGGCTAGGGACAGCAAAAAAGTCACTTCCTGTCCAACCGGACTTTTTTGCTGTCCCCAGCCTCCAGAGCCTCTCTAGGAGGCTAGGGACAGCAAAAAAGTCACTTCCTGTCCAACCGGAAGTTGGGAAACAGGCTGTTTCGGGCCTCCAAAGAGTGGGGAAGGCTGTTTTCGCCCTCCCCAGATGCATAGAGAGGATCTGGGGCCAGGTGAGAAAGAAAAACGGGCCTACTGGGCCATCGCGTGCCAGGAGCAGGGGGGAATGGGGGGTCACACGCATGTGGGGTGGGGCACATAGAATTATGGGTGCGGGCATGCGCGAACCTCCCCCTCTCCTGGCACACAATGGCAAAAAGGTTAGCCATCACTGTCTTAGAGCCTCAAAATGTTGCTTTAGGACTTCATGCTTTTCTGGGATGGGTTGTATAATTGGGTATCATCAGTAATTTGGAATGATGCCTCATTCCAAATCAATATAGGTAGTCTTTGACTTACAACCATTCTTTTAGTGACCATTCAAACTTACAATGGCACTGAAAAAAGTGACTTATGACCAGTTTTCACATTTATGACCATTGCAGCATCCCCATGGTCACGTGGTCAAAATTGGGATGCTTGACAACTGGCAACAGTTGTCAAGATAAATGAAAGTTGCACTGTCCTGGGGTCATGTGATCACCATTTGAAACCTTACAGGCTGACTTCCAACAAACAAAGTTAATGGGGGAAGCTGGATTCACTTAACAATTGCATTTGCTTAATAACTGTGGCAAAAAAGTCATATAAAAAAAGTCCCATATAATGGGACCAACTAACTTAACAACTGTCTTGCTTAGCAACAGAAATTTGGGGCTTTGTTACAGTCAAATGTTACGGACTATCTGTAGTTGTCCTCATCCAGTGATTTCATATAAGTAGTAAATAATATGGAGGACACAGACAGGAGGAAACCCTGTGGCAGTTCACACTGGAGCAATCATGACCTCTTTCTTCCCCCAGCCCAGGGGTGAAATCTAAAATTTGTTACTACCGGTTCTGTGGGTGTGGCTTGGTGGGGGGAGTAATGTGACTGGATGGGCATAGTCAACTTTTTTTTTTTTACTTTTAAAAGCATTTTTTCTACAACCTTAAGAGGTTGCAGAAAAAAATGCTTTTAAAAGCCTCTGACAATCAGGCAACTCAGCTGGGATCGCCAGAGGCTTTTAAAGGCATTTTTTTTTCTACAACCTCTTCGGCTGGAGAGGTTGTAGAAAAAATGCTTCTAAAAGTAAAAAAAAAAAAGCCTCTGATAATCGCACGGCTCAGCTGGGATCGCCAGAGGCTTTTAAAGGCAATTTTTTTTCCTACAACCTCTTCGGCCGGAGAGGTTGTAGAAAAAAGTGCTTTTAAAAGTAAAAAGAAAAGCCTCTGATGATCACACAGCTCAGCTGGGCATTGGGGGGTGGGGTGCAGGGATATTTGCTACCGGTTCTCCGAACCACCCGCCATCGCTACTGTATCGGGCGATCCAGTCCAAACCGGGAGCATTTCACCCCTGCCCCAGCCCCATGTCATCCAATATGATAGCATCAAGAGATGGTCTCTTCTGGAGGGGTACTATAATAGTATGTGGGAATGACCTTGAAAGACAGGAGACAAAACCATAGAGAGGGGGAGTAGAGGGGTACTTTCAGTTTTACAAGATTCTATCAGAGCCTTTATTGCTGGGGAGTGCTTCTTATCTGAAGTACCTTACAAGGCTGACATCAGTCTTGCAAGTGTAAAAGTACATTTCTCACTCCCTGCTTTACAATCCAAGAAACTAAGGAACATCTCTTCTGTTGGCCATTCTTACTGCAGATTCAGCTGGAGCTTGTCTGACCATTGTCCAGTGTGTGGGTTTTCCTCCTGTCTCCCAAGGTCATTGCCACATATCATTACAAGTAGAAACCACTACCTCCTTCAAAGTAGATGGAATCATGCCTTCCCTCAGAGAAGAATTTACCATCCCCTAAATCCAATAATAAACTTTCCACTCAGAAGTGAAGAGGGGTAATGGTTAATGGGGATGTGACCGAGAACTTTAACATAAGAAAAGGCATGAGACATGGATGTCCGTTGTCCCCTCTATTATTTATATTAACATTGGAAGTACTTAATAGAAACAAACAAGACTCAGAAATAAAAGGAATGCTAGACTTCTGGTAGCGCAATATTGGAAGAAGGAAGATTTGCCTACTATTGAAGAATGGACATTAAAAGTAGCGAATCTGGTGAAAATTTCAGCATATTTGAAAGATCATTCACAAGAAAGATATATATCGGAATGGAGAAGATGGACTGATTATATTCAAAACAAATATCGGACTAAAAAGTATCAAATAGCTTATGAATGAATAGAAGAATTAAGAGTATTGATGCTTAGTTAGTAAAAGGGGAGTTAAAATGTGAAGGGGGGGATAGGAATCCTTAGTTTATTAGCTTAGTTTAGCATATGATTGTCAATTGTATACCCTGTATTTTGTTCTGGGAAGTTCGGTGGGGGTGGGGGGGGGGAAGGAAGGGAGGGAGGGATGGGGAAATACTTGTAAAAAAATTTTTTGTTTTTTTTTTCTTTCTGTAAAACTCTTTAATAATAAAAAAAAGAAATAAAAGGAATGGAAATAAAAACAGAAGAATATAAGCTACAGGCATTTGCAGGTGACGTGATATTTATCACTTAGAAGAACCACAAGAATCTAGACCCAAGTTAATAAAAATAATAGCAGAGTATGGTGAAGTTCCAGGACTGAAAATGAATAAAGAGGAAACTAAAATACTAGTTAAAAATGTCACAGAGAAACAAAAAAAAAGAGTTTGTGGAAAAAATAGATATTCAAATAGTTAAGAAAATTAAATACTTGGGAGTTCAGCTAACTGCAAGATGCGCAACTATAAAAGAAGATAATTATATGAAACTATTACAACAAATTAAATTAGATTTGGAGAAATGGAAAACCTGCAGCTATCGTTGACAGGAAGAATAGCTACAATAAAAAATGAACATTTTGCCGAGACTGTTATTCTTATTTCAAACAATTCCAATATAAATTAGATTTTTGTGTGTGTTAACAACTAAACAAAATGATACTAAATATATTTGGCAAGGGAAAAAGCAAAAATAAGACTGAAACTGCTACAAGATATTAAAATGAAAGGGGGCCTTGGCTTGCCAGACTGGGAGCTATATTACCAGGCCTTTGCACTTGTCTGGGTGAAAGAATGGATAAACTTGAGGCATAAAAGACTATTAATTTTGGAGGGACATGATCTCCAGCTGGGGTGGCATGCCTTTTTATGGTATGGGAAAAATAAAATACATGGATTTTTTCAAAGGCACTTGTTAGAAATGCACTAATGTTAGTATGGTGAAAAATTAAAGAAAGACATTATATAAAAATACCAGTCTGGTTCTCCACAATAGAGGCACTGATTCATCTGAATGTGATTAATATGGAAAAAATTGTACGGTATAAGGACATTTTGAATGATAAAGGGGAACTTAAATCCAAACAAGAACTGATTAATCAAGGGATTGATCTAGCATGGTGGCCATAGTGCAAGTACAATCTAGATATGAGAAAGATGCAAGAATGTACGGTTTTTATAAACAACCAACAGAACTAGACCAGATGAAAAATTAATTTAAAAAATTTATAGCTACTTACTGAGTATTAAAATGGAAGAAGAACAAGTGAAAGAAGCAATAAGATGGGCTAAAAACTTTGGTTACCCAATAGAACTAGACAAATGGCAGAAATTGTGGGATAGACACTGTAAATTAACAATGTCAACGGCCTATAAGGAAAATCTATACAAAATGTTAGATGGCATTTACCACTAGCGAGGTTAGCAAAGATGTTTGAAAACTTAACAGCTAAATGTTGGAAGTGTAATCAGATATGAGGTTCATATTATCATACAGTATGTGGTGGACATGCCCAAAGGCAAAAAAATATTGGACTAAAATACATACTTGGTTAGAAAAAATGATAAAACAACACATAGATTTGAAACCAGAAATATTTCTGCTGGGGATATTACCAGAACAGTATAATAAAGGGAAGACATATTTAATTTTGCATGTAGTAACAGCAGCAAGAATAGTGTTTACACAACAATGGAAAAATGAAGAGGTCCCAACAGATGAAAGTGTAATAAAAAAAAAAATTAGAATGTGCTGAGATGGATAGATTGACACTTAAGATAAAAGAAAAGAAAGAAACAGAATACTTTTTAACATTGGCTATATTTTACCAATGGTTAACTAACAAAAACAGAGGTTAGAATTTAAAGAGATAACAAAAAATTATATTGAAAATATTATAAGATGGACAAACTAATTGTTTTATTATTTTATGATTAATATTGATATGTTTATTAAAATTACTAGTATGATTATGGTTATTGTTGTACTTTTACTCAAAATTAATTATGCCCAGACACCATGCTATTCAGGTAGATGTGGAATTTTTTATATTTTTAAAGAAAAAAATATACCAATATAATATATATTTTTTAAAAAGAGAGATATAAGAGAGACAGAGGAAAACTCTGGCAGGCTTTCAGGATTCTATTATTATAAGCTATAACAAGAAAATAAATGGCTAACACCAAATAAAAAGAAAGAAGAAGAAGTGAATAGGGGTCTAGATCCAGCCCACATGTAGTGGGGCATATACTCTGTATCCTATCCTATATCTTCTCTCTATGTATTTCTATATAATTATCTATCTATCTATCTATCTATCTATCTATCTATCTATCTATCTATCTATCTATCTAATATAACTCTTCCTGGATTCCACCAGCTAAAATGAATTCAAGATCACAGATTCTAGCCCTCTTCATCTCACTTGGCTTCACCCAACTAAGATCCACATCTGATGAAAGTGAGGGACTTCCCTTGTAAGGTACCCCACAAAAGCCTCTGGATGGCTGGAGGCCAAGTCATCCTTAATAGAGCCATTTGTTGGGAAACAGTGGCTGCACTAAACCCAGAGGAAAGCAGAGACTTTGCCATTCTTAGCACCAGTGTGTAGATCTTAACATGGGCACATACCTGTGCTTAGACACATCCATTTCATCTGCAACTTCTTGGTATATCAGGGAGCTACAGGAGATTGGCTACTAAGAAAAGGTCTAGCAGGAGCAATCCCATCCAGAACGGTGGCCATTTCCATATTCCAAAGATCAGCCAGTATAAGATCGCATTGTCACCAAATCACTGAAGCGCTTAATTACAGTCCTCTCAGAATGAGCTGTCAAACTGGGCTGCTCCACCTGTCCCCCTATTACCTCAACAATTGCTGCCTAAAGGAGACAATTAATTTTGCCTGGTACGGCCAGCCTGGAGGGTGAGGTTTAACTGACTTGTTTAAGGACCCTAATTCCTTCAGTGTCCTTTGTCTTTATCTTGGATTAGAAGACTGATGGTAACCTAAAGCCTCCTTTGATGTTTTTAACCCTTTGTTATGACTCACTTCGTAAGAAAATAATGGAAAGGAGAGAGAATTACCAAAATGACAGGCCAAGTTGGGATCCTGAGTTTCCTGTAACTTCTTATTAATGCTAGCTTCCCACAGCACGCTTAACATACCCAGTTAAAGACTTAGTAGATGCATTCACACCACAACAGTTTTAACCTTCGTTAGTTTAGTTTATTGTTATTGCACATAGTACAACAAAATTAAATGCCGTCTTCGGTGTTAGCCTGCTTTGGTTTGTTTTTCAATGGAGTGATATTATTCTATTATTTATTATTATTATGTATTTATTTATTGTTTTGCTATTTAGCATTGGGCACAACTCAAAAATAAATTAATTCAATAATCAGATTAAATGGGCTGGCCATACTGAGCTGTTGCTGGATGTTTCTTTTACCATCTATTAAGAATTCTTATTACTTCAGGCACAGCTGGGTGGGCTGTGATTTTTAAACAGTACTGTGCTCATGCTTTTGTTATGATATTAAAAAAGAACTTGAGCAATTGGACTAGAAAGCAATTATTATAATAAATAGAAATTGTATAGAACAGAAAGCGAGTAGAGTAGAGTACAGCTCAAGGTACTCTGCCATACTTAGTGCTGAATTAAAACAATAAATAAAAGCATGTCCTACAGAATATTATTTTCAAGAGTGAATAGTCACTAACAGTCCCAGAAAGATAGCTCAAAAGGGCACCTTGAAAAACTTGACATTCTGTGTTAGATCAAGACAATTTCATCTGAAATCAATTTGGACAGTTATGTATTCAGCACAATTAATGAAGTCTGTTTATTTGGGGTTTTATCCCAGCAAGAAAATTGGTCTTCCTTTTGTCTATTTATTTATTTTGGTATTTTGGCACAGAAACCTTTTGCTTCTCATGGTCTAGTGAGTGGCAGGAGTGCAGATCCTCCTTTTCCTGCCAATTTCAGTTTATAACCTTTCCTGCGAACAAGGATCCCTTGTTACTCAAAGCTGTGAAAACAGTCCATTTCTTTTTTACTTCCTCCCTTCTTTTATTTCCTAATGCCCTTTCTAGATCCCATCTGATTTATCCCCGGAATATTTAATTTCTTTCCCCACAGGCCAGGGCCGCACAGTGAAACCACGAGGGTATTTGAAAGAATCAGTGAAAGAAGCAAAGCTCCGAGGGAATTTGATGACAAATTAGTACAGTAGAGAATTATTGAATGATTATATTAATCCTTCAATGGAAGGATGCCCAAAGGAACCTATTACTGGGGGAGGATTCAAAGGGCTTTGCTAGCTTATCTTTCCCGTCCTATTTTTGTTAATTGGTATTATTCTGCTATTGCTATTATTATTCTGCTGTTCTCAAAAGAGACATGACCAGCTTCAAGACAGGGCCAAGGCATTCTGCTGCCTGAGGTAAAGCAGTAAAGGGCACCTGCTTCTTCAGGCTGATCCAAAAATCTTAACTAGCCACAAAGATGTTAGATTAGGACCAGGGACCCACGTTCAAATCTCCCCTCAGTTATGGAAGCTCAGTTCATGATTTTGCGTTATTCACTTCCTCTTAGTCTGGTTTGCCTGATAGGGCTGTTGTTATGGGAAAAATTAGAGGAAGGAGGGAGGATGTTGGCTTGAGTTCTTGGAGGAAAGGGAGGATGCCAATTAACAATTAAAAGATATAGAAATGAATAAACACAGGCTACTGTGGATGTGTGAAAGTCTGAAGAACTGGATGGAGCAAAAGACAATGGCAGGTAAGGCAGGAGTTCCCTTACCTTAGGTATCCTGTCTCAAATTACCTCACTTGGTTTGTCCCTGCATCAATTCTCAACAACTGGGGCAGAATCATTCTCAAAACCCCGTTCCCGTCCCGATGGATAAAAATGCCACCACAATATGCTAAATAAATAACCAGACTGCTCTCCTACAAGAAACAAAATTAACAGCCTAATGGTGAACAGGCTGCAGTTCCTCACCAAACTAGACCTTCCTTGCCAAGAGGGAAGCAGCCACCCGCTCTTTTGCAACCAGCACAACAGCTTCCCTGGTTGTGTTGGGATTACAACTCCTTCATTCACGGAGATTGGAGATTCTGTGAGCTGTAGTACCAACACATCCAGCAAGCACCAGGCAGAGGAAGAGGCTGGTGAGCAATAAAGGGAATGAAGAGAATGAAAGCAGAAAGCAGAAGAAATGAACGCAGATGCGAGGTCAAATTGCCCAAGGCCTCCTAGACTCTGGGAATTCATTTCACCGACTTCTTCGAGCTGCCCTCTCGACCAACTCCTCTTTTGAAATTTGGTCCTCCTCTTAGAGTTTTACCCAACTTTGGAATCTCAGTCCAGGCCACAAGTGGGCCTTCTCCCAAAAGAGTTTTAACGAGGGTCAGGTTGCCTGAAGAGCTTTCCTTCTTAACCCCACTTTTAAAAGATGCTGAGTTTGGGGGGGGGGGAATGGCAGGAAGCGAGAGACCACACAGTCATGTCCTTCTTTGATGTAAATCATGCATTGCAGCAGAGTTAAGTAATGGAGTTACTTAAGTATTCAATGGTTGTTGATACATCATGCCCTTCATTGCAATCTGGGATTGTTCAATTAATTCTAAAGCCCTTGACATTAAAGCAAGGAGAAATGGGGTTTCGCATGGGTGATTAAATAGATGAGAAGCAACTAGATGCCTTAAAAATCACAAGAGGTTGGCTAGGCATTGTGGCATGGTGGGGAGGGGGGAATGGAAGGCGGGGCCCCCAGTCACTATTGTCCCTCTCTGCTGCAAGGATTTCTTCTAGCACTCTTCCCTCTAATTCGGCCGCCCTCCCTCTCTGACTTTCCTTCAGGAGCTCTCTGAGAGAGATCCCAGCCGGGCTTTCTTCAATCCCAAAAAGAGAGCCGCTTAACAGTTATGCTGCTTAACAATTACCACAATCTTTCTCACAGCCTTTCTTCCTTCTGTGCCAGTGGAAGAACTGCTCGGGCTAGTTCAGATTACTTCAGAGAGAAACAGTTTGTAAGAACAAGCAGCAACTCCAGGGCTACGTTCCTTGCTGTTAGGTGAGGTGTTGGACCATGCAGGAGGCTTAGGAGGTAAGCAATTTCCCTGCATATTGTCTTGGGGCCAGGAAGTAGGGTTGGGGACGGTGCACCAGTGAGAATGCAAGACAGAGCAAAGGAATGGCCAAAAAGCATCAAGGAAGCCCAGAGGAACTAGAAGGAAGATGCTGGGCTCCAAATTAGCGGGCTGAGAAATTAGGTCAGCAAAAGGACCAGACAAAAAGGAGAAACTTTCCGCCTAGCTGCCTCCCCCTCCCACCTCCTGCATTCCGTCTCCCCCAGCAACTGCATCCTTCAGCAGCGGCATGTGGTACCCAGAGGCTCACTCACCCGCTTGCCTGTGACTGAATCGGGCTGTCTTCCTCTCGCTGGGGATTGGTGCCCAACTCCGACTATCAGCTGTTAGGCTCTGAAGTCCCAGATCCAAGGAGGGAGGTTGTAGGGAGAGCGGCGTGGGGCCGCCTACTTCTGAGAATGACAAGCAGCTCCCGATGGCCAATAGGGAGACGCGAGCCGCCCAGATGGAGAGCACCATTCGGTGAAGTGGGCAAAGGACGGGGGATGATGTCATGATATATGGAGGGGATGAGGGGAAGCGGTGACTTGGATTCCCTCCCCCTCCCTTTTTTCGGGGAAGAGAGGACGTTGCAGTTACTTGCTGGATGGGAGGGGGCGGGGGCTGAATGAATTTGGGCACCGGGTCGCTCTCTTGGATAAATGGATCTGTTGGATTTTGGCAGGCTTCCTCAACTCTGGCACACTCCGGATGGGTTGGATTGCGGACCTCATTGTCTAAGAGGGCTAGGAGTTCACCCAAGACAATTGAAAGCCACCAATTTGGGAAAAGGTTAGATTTGGGAACAGCAAAAAAAAAAAAAAAAGTGATCTAGTAAGGGCTGGGTGCTTACTAAGAATAACAGAAGGGTTACCTATGTTAGAGATAGCTTAAAGGGTACAGAAGATGCTCTTTCTCTGAGAACAAACTGTTTAAGAATAAAAATGATTAAAGAAGCTGTATTGAACTCAGTAAAACTTGCTTCTAACTTAATCTGCCTGAATGTGAACTAGGAATCCCGAATGAAACTGGAGCCAGGGAGAAGGGTGGAAAACACCAAAGCACAGATTTTCCCCACATTTCTATTATTTTACTCATATCCTAATTTTCTTCTTTGAAAAAGAGGCAAGCATTTTGGAAGTATAATGGGAGATAGCCTGACAGATAATAACTGATCCAAAGTTGCCCAGGAAAGTGTCATGCAATGGGGGCCTGGATCTACTTTACCCCATATCACCACTGCATTCAACAAGCCCATCTTTCTTTTCCATGCATTGCAATCATTTATGATGAAGAATTCTTGGAAGTATCTGAGTGCTAGCATATTACTATAAGAGTTCTGTGGTAAGTGCTGGGAGAGATTTAGATCAGGGATTTGACTACCAGAAACATTAGCTGGGAAGAGAGCATAATCTATGCTAACAAAGACCTTGATTATGACATTGTTCAATTTTAGAAACCGTTCCAGTAACTGTGAGATGTACAACAATGATGGGGTTGGAGATGATTTCATACAGATGACATCAACACATTTTGAAGATGATTTTCTTTGTCCTTCTACAGGGGTTTGATACGAAGGCTAGGCTTAAGGTCTGAAACTCCTAAGGTTACCCAATTTTATATGCCCTCACAGGAATTGGAGATATGAGTGGTCACTAATGCCAATGAAGTCCTTGCACAAACTAAGCAAAAGCATGTGGGACAAAGCCGGGCTCCTCAACCATTTGGGGACAGTAAACAAGCTTTAAATTTTAATAGCATGTCATAATGCTCTCACAAAATGGTTGCCATGGAGGACCTAATGTCACAAAGCACCCATTTAGCGACAGGTAAACCGATGAGGTCGTTCCTTGCTGCCTCCTCTAGTCCTCTTAGATGCTCTCTGAAGTCCCATCAGCAGCTGTCTTCTTCTTTTGAGCAGGAGATCACATTTCCAAATAAAATGCCAAGATGATTAATTAATGCCGTCTCCAAATAAAACTGTTCTTTGAGAACTTGCCTTGGAGTTCTGTTTGTGATGGGGTCGTCACTTGGAATCCTGACACTAAGCTGCTGTCACTTACTCTTTTTAGTTTCTAAAAATGCTTCTGGTGTTCAGATGAGACCCAGATGCATTCTTAGACATAAATCTTTCTGCAGATGTTGGCATTTTGGCTTCTTAGCGTGCTAGCTTCCCTTTAATTTTTATTATTATTGTAATTAAAACAGTAAAAAAAAATTAAATGGGCCATAGAACCAGAGACATGTCATAGAATATATTAAGAGCAGTCTTAAAACATGGGCTGCTTTTTGTCTGGGTTTAAAAGGCTACGGTATCTTGCATGAAGTTAGGAAATTAAATTATATACTGTTACTTAAAAATATGTGATGATGCTCTGATGTTTTTAACTTAGCATGATTTAGCATAATGCCTAGTAATGAATGGCTGTGGAAAGTTTCAGGTAAAATCTACAAGGGGCCTTTTATATGCAAAGCCAGGTACTCTATGTTAAACCAGCAGTCTATTGTAATGCCAAATTCCAAGGCCAAATGGTACAGATGAGTGGTTACAAAAAGTTCACTCGGGTGCTATAGCAGCAGTAAGATCCCTCCATCATAAACATGGAAGCATGGTTTAGAGCAGAGGTCTCTAAACTTGGCAACTTTTAAGGCTTGTGGACTTCCACTTAGCATAGCTGGCTGAAGAATTCTGAGAGTTGAAGTCTAGAAGTCTTCAAGTTGCCAGGTTTGGAAGCCCCCTGTTTAAAAGCTGGGAAGAAAAGGACACCTGAAGATAGACAAGTTTTGAAAACCATTGCTCTTAGCTTCTGAAATAACCTGCTATCCTCAGATAGATGATCTATACTACATCCATCAACTAGATCCAGAAATTCTAGATCTAGTTCTGGATGAGGAACAATCCTTGCTATCTCATCCAGGCTACTGGCTAGGAATTATGAGACCTGGTGTCCATTAGACTGTGAAGGTGCTGAGTTAGAAGGATATATTTTTATACTGTAAGAAAAAAGGGGTTGTATTTATGGAGGATCATTTTCTGCAGGATTGGATTTTATATTGCTTACTAAGTTCTCTTCAGTGATCTTTTTAGTGTTTTCCCACTCCTTCCCATTCATCTCTTTTTATTCTTTCCAGCTCAAGGAATTAAAGGAATTATATGATGGGATTCAAGACTATGTTAGCAGGACAGGTTCCTGAAATCGGAACAGAAAGAGACATGTTTGATGTTTGCATGTGTTTCTGATGGAAACTGAGAAAGGCAAAATCAAGTTTGGAAATGGGCCAGATTCAGACAAAATCCAATCAATTTTTATTGTGGTCATAGATCATCACAAAGAGATGAGGTGGGAAAAAAATATAAAATGTTTAAAATCGTATGTAGGTGTAAATATGAATGGTACAAAACATGTAAAAAGAGAGAATGTAAAAGGAAGGATGGGAGAATGAGAAGGGCTGTGAAGGAGAAGATTCCAGAATGAATGACACCCCCACCCCGCCACAAACATCTCTAGGGGAGAGTGGCTGACTCCTCCATTCTAAGCTCTTCTCCTTCCTCCTCCTGCCATGTGGCCCAGAGCAGAACTGCTTCTGCGGATTTGGGAAGAATAGCAGCAGCAGCTGTACTCCACAGGCATTCAGGTATGTATTCTGCTGCATGTTTTGCTGCTCATTATCCAATATTTTATGTATTTATGAATCTAAATAAAAGCAACTATGATGATGGCTGCCCTGAAAATAGCTCTGAGATTAAAACATTGCTTAAGGCCAGTCTAACTGAATGCCTTGAAGTGACATTTTATGATAAACTGGGTCAGTAGGAACTCTACCTGCCTGATAGTAGGTAGACTATTCCAGAGTTCAGGACCACCACAACAATCCAGGCTTTCAATATTATCCAACAAACCAAGCCTGATAGCATTTTTCTCAGTCCTGGCAGCTCTGAGGCTCCCCTTTGATCATGTAACACAGGCCTCATTTAGGTCCCAGCCTAGAATTATTAAATCATCACATCAGGGATTATCTGTTGTTTTTTTTCTGCTAAACCAACAAAAAGAGTGTGTCTCTTTTCAGACAACCTGGTCATGTGATCTGCTCCAGGGGTTTTATCCTAAGTCTGGACTTTACTCAGAAATTTAGTCATGCCCTTTTTCTTTTGGTAACTGTCTGGTACCCCCGCTGCCATTTCTCTTCCAGCATTTACTCTCTCATTTAGGATATGGTCTCAAATCAAAGTTAGAGTAAATTAGTTCTGTGTAAGCTAGCTCTGTATAAGGCTATTCTCTTCTCTTTTGCCCAACTGCTCCCACCCAAGCAATCATCCATAACCATTCACTGCAGCCCATTCCAGAAAAGGGTATGCTTTACAGCAGCGGTCCTCAACATTTTTGGCACCAGGAATTGCTTTCATAGAAGACCATTTTTCTACGGACCGGGGTGGGGGTGGGGGAAGGAGTGCATAACTTAGATCCTGCGCATGAGCAGTTATGCTCACCTGCCGCTCACCTCCAGCTATGCAGCCTGGTTCCTCACAGGCTGAGGGTTGGTCATGGCACCAGAGTTTGGGAATCCCTGGCTTACAGAGCCATAAGATGTTTTGTGGCGGAACCCCTGTGATCTTTCCCAATGCAATTAAATTAGTACCATTTTTTTTTCTGTCATTGGATCCCCAGCCCATGAATAAAGCAGATTTAAGTCATCCTAAATTGTACCTAGTGGTAAAGAACAATCTCTCCCCTTGGTGAACAGTATCAGATGATGTTACAAACTGGCTAAAGCCTATTATGCTTCACCATGCCTTATGGTTCTTAAAGGTTTAATGTGAACCCAAAGTGGTGAACTGGAGGAATAGTGAATTGATGGTACCAACCTCCCTCCAACTGCCTCCAAACAAAACAAGAGCACGTTGAAAATTGCATCTGTTGCATACACAGAGAAAGAAAAGCAAGGGAGTTTGGAAGAGAAAGAAATCCTAAATAAAAACACTGCTTGGGGCTCTGCACCTTTGTGACTCCAGTCCCATCAGCAACTTTATTCAACTCAAATTCCAACAGAAGGGAGTATGGGGAAGGGGGAGGGGAGCCCAAGAAGGACTCTAAAGCTGATGGACAGAATCTTGCAGTAAGATCTGCTCCGTTCCTGCTGTTGTGCTGTGATTAGCCAATGCTTTTCCTGCCAGCTGCAGTACAGGCAGAGGATAACAAAGCTGGGGGACTTCAGCCAATCACTTTGCCTATCATATGCCAAGCATCATTTGGCAATGACTCAGAGCAGGCAGGCAATTCCATGCTGGTAGAGTTTTCTGCTGACCCGAGGATTGGTGGACAGCTGAGCAGTGGGGAACCCCCCTAAAAACTAGACAGAAACATTCCCAACCCCAAGACTCCTTGTCAATTTCACAGCATTTTCTTTTTTGAATTTTTTGTTTTTATTTCTCATACTCATAATGTAAACGTACATTCTCTTATACATAATTGGTCATACATATACATATTTTTCTTAACAAAAGCATAAAAATAAGGCATTTTAATTACATTCGGGGTTGCTCTTCTACCCTTTCTTTTCCCTCGTTTCACAACAAGCCTTCTTCTTTCTTTCCCTTTCCTCCCTCCTCTCTTCTCCTACTTTCTCCCTCTTCTCCTTCCTCTTTCCTACTTTCCCTTCCTTTCCCCACTCCTCCCCTCTTTTCCCCCTTTCTCACCTTCTCTCCTACTCCTGTCCCCTGTCCTTTCTTCCTCTCCTTTCCCCTTTCCTCTCTTTCCCTCTCCTTTCCTTACTCCTCTTTCCTTTCTTTCTCCTTTGTTGTGGAATATTTTCCTTGTTTGGTATCCAAGTAAAATTGAAATGAAATCAAAAATAAAGTATATATTATTAGAATATTGGAGTTGCTCAAATTTCACAGCATTTTCCAGTGGGGGTCTAGTCAGTTTTGCTTTCTAGTCTAATGTTCAAGATTTCTGGGCCCACATAAAATACCAAAAACCTCTAGTAATAAAACGAGGAAAGGAGAGGGGAATAGAAAGTCATGCAAGAGTTATTGTTCAGAGTTATATTATAACTGCAGAGGAGGATTTGGACACGGTCCAATAGTCCAAATCAGAAATGACTTAATAGCTACACTCTTCCTTATGACTACCTCCAGAATTATGCCCTTTCCAGGCAGCAAATGACATCAACATTTGGTGCCCTCCAGATGTCTTTGATTTCAATCCTTTTAATTCCTAGAAAGGGATAATTCCCAGCATGCTATCTGGGAATCATTATCATTGAAGTCCAGCAGATCTTAAAGATCTCTGGATGAGGAAGGTTGGGGTAGAATTTAATAAATAGAACATGCAATGGAATCCCTGAGGAGAAGGGATTTGCTATGAGGGCGAACATTCACACGTGCTTGTAGTTGTGCTCTAGGTGAAAAAAATTCTGTCACAATCCGACATGGGAGGCAGAGCTATTGCACATCACTTCGGACGTAACATGCGAAAGTGGAGACAAACATCATGTTTAAATGGAAGGCATGGAGTAAAGTTGAACCTTTCCTTCAAATGCTAATAAAATAATCTACAAACTCTTCCACTGTGGCACATTGTTGCAGGTATCTCTTTCAGTGGCCAGATTGCTCTATTCCTGTAAAATGGGGAGTGATGTAGCAATGGAGGAAAAACCCGGGTCTTCTCCATGTTTGTCAGCCCTTCGATATTTCAATATAATCAAGTAATACTGAAGATACCACAGGAGCTACTGGTACTCTATTATTAAAGGATATAATGATTATAATGACAGAATATTGAAAGTCTGACAAAGGCTTTCATTCCCCCATCTCTTATTCCAAGAGAATCTCTTATACACAAAACAAGGCAATCTTAAATTTCCTTCTTAGTCTCTTCTAAGTTTACCTAATGATTTTTTTTCTTCATGGCCATCTCCATGCTTCTCTACAATGTTCCAGAGTTCCAGTCTTTGCAGGAATGGTTTTAATGGTCTGTGAGAATGTCCCTGAGAGGCAGGAGGAGGAGGAGGGGAGGAGGAGGAGGAGGAGGAGGAACAGAAGGAACAGAGATGCGCTTTCACATTTATAAGGTTTTGTTACTGTAAAGGCAGCATTAGTACTCATGGTTAGTGCTTCTGGTCTGGATTACCTCTAAGGGCTAACAATGGTTTTCCCCTGGACTTCATACAACCCAGGAAGTATCCCAGCTTCCTGACTGAAACAATCCCCCACCCCCAAAGCTGGTGACACAACTGTTCTTTGCCTAGCATAGCAATAGACCAGTAGCTTTCACTGCCTCCTCATATTTCCCACCATCTAAGCAACTATGCCAGGAGAAAGAAAAAATGATTTCAGCTTTTCTTTGGACAGATGGTGATGATGTGCCTTTCAAATGTTTGGAATGGCCCTTGATGCACTAATATTCATTACTATCCTTTCCTGCCCCCTTCATCACATGACCTCACATGACCTATAAAAGTACAGCATGACTCAAAAACTCCCTATCAGACTAATTTGGGCAGCTATCAGATATATGGCTCTTACTCCTGCTGTAGCTTGTTCTATGAGGATATAAGATTCTACAAATGCTTTATAGCCTTCTTTTTACATTTCCTCAGATACATTCTGACTTTCCCACAAAAAATGGCTATGGCAATAAAACACACAAGAAAAACCCAATAAATACTACATAGAAATCAGCAGTCAAATTCTATAAAAACAAGCCAGTAAAAGCGTAACTAGAAATATCATTAAATAAAAAATCCAGGTGATACATAAAACTGCTTAAAACAAACCCACAGAGACTTGAGGATTATTATGGACATGTGAATGTGAATGTGAATGTGATGAATTCTATGGTTTGACATCTCCCTCTTGTGGGCACACATGGCAATTATTGGCTCTACTTATATGCTGTCGGAAGCCTTCCAGAACAGTTCCTTGGGAGTCAACCTGAGATAGAGGACCGATGGGAAACCGTTCAACCTGCGAAGACTCCAGGATATCTATCACCAAAATAAAGGAGACTGTGCTACGAGATCTCCTTTTTGCTGACGACTGTGCCCTGTATGCTGAATCAGAGCAGGAAATGCAAGCCAGCATGGACGAATTCGCAGCAGCATGCGAGAACTTTGGCCTCCTCATCAACACAAAGAAGACCGAAGTGATGTACCAACCAGCTCTTAATGCCCAACACCAAGAGCCCGTCATACAAGTGAAGGAACAAAAGCTGCAAGCAGTGGACCAATTTACATACCTTGGCAGCACCCAATTGACATTAACAATTATTAACAATTGACATTGAGGTCAACTGCAGAATTGCCACGTCAAGCTCTGCATTTAATAATAATATATAATAACAGTAACAGAGCTGGAAGGGACCTTGGAGGTCATCTAGTCCAACCCCCTGCTCACGCAGGAGAGCTATACTAGGGATTCGAACCACTGTACTGCCGACCTTTCTGATCGACAACCTCAGCATCTTAGCCACTGAGCCACCTAGCCAGGCTATAATTTGGCAGACTACTGAACCAACGTGTGGGACCGTCATGGAATAAGCCTTGCTACAAAGCTCAAAGTCTACCGAGCAGTAGTGCTAACTACCCTGATGTATGCCAGTGAGACTTGGACTGTATACAAGAAGCACGCTAGGCACAGACCCAGGAGTCCTTTCCAGAGCAGGCCTGCCATCAGTTCACACCCTGCTAACCAAAGTCCAGAGACACTGGGCAGGCCATGTTGCAAGGATGCCAGACCACTGCATCCCCAAACAGCTCCTCTATGGTGAGCTGTCTCAAGGAAAGTGATTGCACGGGGGGACAAAGGAAGCGATACAAAGACATGCTGAAAGCCTCTCTCAAGTCCCTGGATATCGACACCACCTCCTTGGAAACCCTGGCACAAGATCGATTGACATGGCGCATGTTGATCCACCAAGGCTGCCAGACATTTGAAGACAGAAGGACAACCATAGCACAAGAGAAGTGAGCACTCCACAAAGCCAGAGCTGCAAATGTGGTGCCCACACATGTCTGCCTGACATGTGGCAGAACATTCCGTGCCCGTATAGACCTTACCAGCCACCTGCGGACACACCGTGGACAGCCCACACAACTCATTAGATGTCAAGTTCCTCTTTGAAAACGATGGACGAACATCACTGGCTCTGCTTTTCGATTTTTTAAAATCCCCAATGACTACAGTATATTATTCAAGTTGAGTATGCATTGTATAAAAATATTTGAAGATATATGCTGATCATTAAGCTTTCACTCCTCAGACTACTTGCTGCAGACAAAAAAAGTCATTTGATAGGATTGCAATATCCATGCAAGATATGATTTTCCATAGAAACTGGTCTTGTATTTACAATAAAACCAGTCTGGGAATTTTATGTTGAAAAGAGACATGAATATTTGCTAAATATTTAGGTCTTCATGCTTGAAAAAACCACTCACTCTATTCTCTGTTTTGCAGTGGAGATGAGGAATTCAGTCACAGTAATTATGATTTCTGGTGAATGGTCTTATGAACAGAATAGAACACAACACAACAGAACAGAACAGAACAGAACACAACAGAATAGAATATTTTACTGGCCAAGTGTGATTGGACACATAAGGAATTTATCTGTGGTGCAGATGCTCTCAGTGTGCATATAAATCAGAAGTGAATGGCACAAAAAACCTGATTCATGTCAGTAGACATTGTATTCATTTTTGTCTGATAGCTCTGTGAATCATTAAAGGAAAAAAAAAACCCTGGTTAAATCAGCGGATGTTTCCTCACAGACTTGGAATACATTTCAGGAATAGATATGCATTTCTCTACAAATTACACAACTCTGCTTGCTTTGCTGAGTCACCCTTCCTTTAAAAAGAGACAAAGCAAGGAATGGTGATGGTATCCACAGATACACAAACTTTTGGGAAAGCAACATAAATATTATGTTCATTTATTTTTATTTATTTAATTACAAAAATCTGGGCACCCTGTAGATGGCAGCACAGAGGGTTTTTTTAAATGCATGCAGTGATCATCTGAAGTTATTCAGCTTGGTAGCCCTAAATGAATAGATAATTGGATTACATGGATGATTGTGAAAATAATTGAGCATAGAACAAGTCAATACTTAAAAGTTTTAGTATGGAAGTAACAGATATCCCAGCTAAGAGGCTTTTATTTTTCCACTTTAACCTCATCTGGCATGAAAATTGATTATAGGTCTTACAAATCTTCCAGGAAGTCTGCATTTTATTCAGGAAAAAGAAGTTATACATTTTAATTTAGATTGAAAGTGTCATGAAGGACAGTATCTCTCTAGAGATCCAGAGGGGTCTGAGACACTGTACTTGGCACCTTTTAAAGGGCAATAAATTCACGAATCTCCTTTTCTAACCACATTCAGAAATTGATTGTTAACTATTTTTAAGTTATTGGAGACCTTCGGATTGACAAGTATAAAAAAGTTGGGTGAGTTTTGTTCCAATCCTTAACGAAAGAAAATTTTAATCATAAATTACTGATTTTTTTAAAAAAAGTGAAATAAACAGCAATAAGTTAAGTTTTAAAAATTGGACACTAGAGGGAACTAAAGATTTTAGTTAAAGGAGAAAAATACACAAGGCTGATTAACAGCTAATTAACTGGCATGTATAAAATGACGCAAAATATTTAAACATTGAAAATATTGAAGGACACTTTTGAAAAAATCTAAATATAGGTTATTATCAACAATATTAATAGCATTGGTTGCTTTTATGGACAGATTGTATCCAAAAGATGCTATGTAAAATATCGCAGATAAGGAATAAGTTTTATTTGATAAGAAAGAGACAGCATCAAAATAGATTCACAAAAGACAGATTACAAGAATAATATGGAAAAGGATGTCTCCCTAGAAGATATTCAAAAGAATGGTTGATGTTTTAAAAATCAAAAGAGAACTACAAATAATAAATCAAGGGAATGACCTGGATAATTCTTTTATACAGTATTAGATTTACAAAAGAGCTTTATTAAAGCTTTGAAGAAACTTGTGAGAAAGAACATAGAAAAAAAAGAGGGGGGATCAAATTCTATCACATTAATTGAGTGGGCTAAAGATGAAGACATTAATTTTTTAAAGGACATTAAGTTCACAAATCTTACATTCTAATCACTTTTGGAAATTGCCTACTAGCCATCTTAAAGCTATAAGAGAACTTTAGAATGACAAGTTTAGAAAGTCATTGGATCACTTTTATCTTCAAATCTGAACAAAAGAAAAAATAATTATAAGTTTGCAAACTTAAATAATTTGAAATAGAGCCAAAATTTTGATTTTGATTTTAAAAAGTTACAAATGGATTGAGTATAAGTTTGGAATATTGACTATATTTTTAATTTATTATAAAATTTTGGAATTAATTAGGAAGATAAATAGCTACTTGTTGGAAAAAGACTTATTTCATTCCTGGCTATTGACAAAGATTTATTATTTTAGAAAGTGAACACTAGAGGGCACGGAAGGTTCTATGCAGAAGAGGAGAAATATGTCTGTTCCTAATGCAAGGACTTACCAAATGATACCTAATGTTATATTATTGGAACCCTAAAGGAGATATTTGAAGAATGGAGCCAGAAATTAGTAACTACAATATCAATACT
This sequence comes from Pantherophis guttatus, assembly GCF_059756535.1. NCBI lineage: Eukaryota > Metazoa > Chordata > Lepidosauria > Squamata > Colubridae > Pantherophis > Pantherophis guttatus. The sequence goes on along the minus strand of NC_142064.1, from coordinate 122,065,101 downwards.
GTCAGTATGAATATCTGATTCTCTGGATAAACTATGTCCAAAAGATATTAATGAAGGAATATCAGCTGTGGAACAAATGTTATTTAATAAGACAGATAAAGTACTGAAAGTGGAACTACAAATGACAGGCCAAGAGAATGAATCAAATAAGTACTTTTGGCTAGATATATAAAATAAACTGACAGAAGTTTTAAAAATTAAAAGGGAAATACAAATGATAAACCAAGATAATGATCCGAAAAATGCTTTCCTATTGGATTTACAAAAGCCTTGTTAAAGTCTTGAAGAAATCATCCCAAACCTGAAGGTGATGGGATGAAGAAGAATAGAAGAGAAATCAAATCATATGACAATATTTAATTAAATTAAAGATTAAGATGATTAGAAATAAAAGGAAGGAATACAAGGTTGGTTTATTTGATTGAGGTTAAAATAATAGTTCAGTACAATTGCCCATTAGGCTTTTCAAAAGCAAACACCAGGGTTCACAAAATTAAATCTTAAATTCAAGTTAACCAAAGATAGCTTCTACCGGCATGTTCACATCACATGCTATTTTCAAACCAAGACTTCATCCTGAATCCATTGGCAAATGTGAAGTAAGGTTTCCTTTGAACTGAGCTGAAAGCTTCATGAGTTCATGAACATTTTCATGGTAGTTTTCTTAGCAGCAGTAATACAGAATTGGATTTCCATTGCTTTCTTCTGGGATTTTTTTCAACTTCCTAGGTTAGATTATACAGCCTTATGGTCCAACCCTATTACTTTCAAAACCTTAGTTTTCTTCTGGAAAGAGCACTATCCATACTACATTTGTAATTTGTATGCTTGGTACCTAGACTGGCCCTAAAATCACTCATAATGCTTATGCTGCTACTGTGGTTTCTGGAAGCAAAGGGCTACTGAAGCATACTATTATGGGAGAAAGATTTCCCATACAGTAAATAGGAAATAAAACATTCCCATGAAATAAATACATTGGCTGTAATGAGGCAAAAAGTTCAAATATTGCCATTGTAAATTCATTCCTTGGTCAACCGATTGGACTACAGTGAATCTTAAGATGTTTTCTGCTTCAGGGAACATACAAGCCACCAATAGTAAAGCAGGAATCTTCAACTAAACTGAAAGAGCATTGTGTTTTGAACGAACATTTTGGCATGAAGATTGTGCCATGTTTTTCATGTTCTCAGGAACCTGCCTCATGTTCTGTCATATGTTTGGAGAAACATGCCATTGCCAACAACCTTCTCATGACAGCATGAAAGTATCATGCTCATGTTACGTTTTCAACATTGAAGCTGTGGGCATTGGCCGCAAAGGATTCCCTAACTCAAGATAGGCATCCTTATTTTGGGTTGGACTTGGTGTGGTGATGAATGCTGGTGTTCCTGTGTTTTGTGGTTCATTGTGATTGTTGGCTTGTTATCAGTGATGGGTTGCTCCTGGTTCGGTCTGGTTTTATAGAACCAGTAGTAAATTCGGTGGGAGGCTCCGCCCACCTGCTACGACGTGATCATGGGTGATTCTGAGCTCCCGCTGCGAACCTGTAGTAAAGGTAAGTCAGTTGGTGCCATCTCTGACTATTGGGGGCGAGTCATTGGCCCCCATGGAGAGGGCTCGCAACTTAGGTGTCCTCCTGGATGCACGGCTGTCCTTAGAAGAACATGTGACGGCCGTGGCCAGGGGGGCTTTTTATCAGGTTCGCCTGATCTGCCAGTTGCGTCCCTTTCTGGATCGGGACTCCCTACGCACGGTCACTCATGCCCTCGTCACTTCCCACCTGGACTACTGTAATGCTCTCTACATGGGGCTCCCCTTGAAGAGCACCCAGAGGCTCCAACTGGTCCAGAATGTGGCCGCGCGGGTGATTATGGGAGCGTCATGGCGCTCCCATGTAACACCTCTTCTGCGCGAGCTGCACTGGCTTCCGGTGGTCCTCTGGGTGCGATTCAAGGTATTGGTTACCACCTTCAGAGCACTCCATGCCTTAGGACCTGGGTATTTACAAGACTGCCTTCTGCTACCAATAGCCTCCCACCGGCCAATTCGCTCCCACAGAGAGGGGCTGCTCCGGGTGCCATCGGCCAAACAATGTCAGCTGGTGACCCCCAGGGGGAGAGCCTTCTCTGTGGGGGCTCCTGCCCTCTGGAACGAACTACCCCCCGAGATACGGAGGATTCCCGACTTACGCACCTTCCGCCGGGCCCTCAAGACGCTTTTATTCCAACAAGCCGGGCTGGCCTAATTTTTAAATTTTTTAATCGTTAACTTTTAACTTTTAAATGTCCAAAACGGGTAGTTTTATTTTAATTAGATATGGGCCAAATTATTTAATATTTCTTAAATTGTTTTTTTTTAATTTTATATCTGTGTGTTTTATTTTGGCTGTACACCGCCCTGAGTCCTTCTGGGAGAAGGGCGGTATATAAATTAATTAAATAAATAAATAAACCCACCCCTGCTTCCTCTAAGAAATATTAGTTTGGGGATGGGTGGAGAAAGGGGGGCACAGAGCAAATGGTTTTACCCAGGCAAGGAGAGGGAAAGAATCTTCCAGATGCCTGCATTTAAAATGCCCTCTGTCAGTCCTTGAGCTGTCCAAGAAGCATGCCAGCATGAACTGTGCTCCCTGCATTTTGCCCCAGTAAGAAAATTGGGGAATGGTGCTGTCCTTAGAGGCAAGGCTTTATTCCCCTGCCCCCAAGTGCCACATGCTAGTGACAAAAAAACTATCAACTGCTCTTCTCAACAGGAGGTTGTGGATAGGAGGGGTCAGACAGAGGATGGTAGGCAAATGCTAGGAATGGTAAATTTAGGCACTTGCAAAATTGTTTGTTTGAGGGGTGGCAAAGCACTTAGGAGGGGTGACTTTCTTCTGCAGGTTATGCAGGAGTAGCTTCCAGCCTTCTCAGGTCATTGATACATTCACCGAGGACTGTCTGTTTACCCTTCTCTGCCAGATTGCAAGAATGCAGGTCAGAATCTGGTAGAGCAGAAAAGCAAATTAAGTGAGTTAGAGTGGGGGTGGGGGGTGGGGAGGAATTAGCAAGTTGTGCATTGTCAGAGAAAGGCCTCTTGAAAGAACTGAGAGTTCTTTGTCCTGGCTGTGCCCTGGCATGATGGGCCTCACCCCACCAACATTTGGGCAGTGAATTATTCAGGGAGATTGAAATTTTGCACCAGGCAGACTGTATGCTGGAAGTTTAGCAAGGCCAATCTGTACAATAACCCAACGTACATGAAAGTGTATGAACGATCCCTACTGCAGGTGACAGGCCTAAGGCCAGCCTTCCTTAATCCACATTTCCAAATGTTTCGTGTCAATTCTTATCAGCACCAAGGAATGCAGCAATATTCATCGATTATGGCTACTGTGGCCCAAAATATTGGAAGGTCAGTGCTGTGCGATCCACTTGGCTATTACACATTGCAGTCCTGGGAAAGTGCCTTTAATTTTAAACAAGGAAGCCCTGTGTATTGATCCCATTTTCTTCTCCATTTTTTGTCTCCCTCTGGAGCAGGTTTGACTCAACTCCTCCCCACCAGAGCTCTTTTATCCTACATTATCTATTTTTCTGTGCTTTGAATAGCCATTCTTAATAAAGAAGCTGAATTTCTATTGCGGTTTCTGAGAATAGTTGATTTATAAGTGGCACTGGTTTTACTACATCTCTCTTCTTTCTGCAACATGAGGAAATAAAAGAGGGAAACCAAGCCTTTCTTTCTTTTTTCCAAAAAGGAGGGTGACAGATTTAACCTCTCTTTGCCCAAATGGAAAATAATGAGGGCATGTTATTGCTCCTAGCAAATTCACTTATTAGTTTGCTTTTTAAAGGAATCCATGTATTATGTTTCCATATTAAGGACTGGAATCCATGTTCTAGTGCTATAATGCTCTTTTTCCACATCAAAGCCATATGTACACCCAGGGGCATTACAACCCAGTGTGCAAATTGTGTGCTGCACAAGGGTGTTATGTGGGAGGGCCCAGGTTTAAAACAATGACCGAGTGTGCATGCACACAATTGGAATGCTTTTTTTTTCAAAAAATATTTTTATTGATGGGCAAGTGTGCATGTGTGTGGCTGGAATATTTCAAAAATATTTGGAGTGATGCTAAGTGGAATTCTGCAGAAAGGCTTGTTGTATGCCAGCAGTGCCTGTAAGTGTATCCCTTCTCTAGAATAGCTCTTATTGTAGCAGGAAATTTATTTCTGTTTAATTATCTCTATTTATTTATAAGATTTATCTACTGCTTCAAACCAGAGAGCTTCCGGGCAGTATACAGTACAGAGCTTTTATACTGCCCAGAATAAGATAATATGAGAATAATCTCAGAGTGTTTACAGCGTGACTACTATTTTGAGACAACCCAGGAGCAAAATACAGGACACAGAGGTTTGTCTTACAAACAGTGGTTTATATACAAGATGTCTATATACAGACATACAAGTGGTAGTAGAGGATGGTTTCAATCCATCAACCTCTGCCACCACTTGTATAATAACTACAAAATAATAACTACAAAAACTATAATATAATAAAATGAATATTGGCACTTTTAACTTCACAATCCATTCCTGAAAACTTTCTGAATGAGCCTGAGTTTATCTATCTATCTATCATCTATCTATCTATCTATCTATCTATCTATCTATCTATCTATCTATGTCTATGTCTATGTCTATGTCTATGTCTATGTCTATGTCTATGTCTATGTCTATGTCTATGTCTGTCTGTCTGTCTATCTATCTATCTATCTATCTATCTATCTATCTATCTATCTATCTATCTATCTATCTGTTTTCTGAGGTTTTTGCGGGTGTTTGTATGTAGGTCTTTGGTTATTCGGGTTTTCTCCCGCGTAAAATTAGAAGTGTCTTGGCGACGTTTCGACGAAGTCTCATTCGTCATCTTCAGGCTGGTGTCTTCAGCTTCCAGGGATCAGGTAGTTCCAACGAACACCCAAATAAAATATAACGGATTATAAGGATGAAAATTAAGAAGCAGGCAGACACTATTGTTAAGATGAATTTTAAAGATTTGCAAAAATAAAAAGGCACAGACAGGTAGTCCTCAACTTACAACCATTGGTTTAGTGACTGTTCAAAGTTACAAAGGCACTGGGGGAAAAAAATGACTTACAAATTAAATTGGTTCTCGCATCTATAACCATTGCCGCATCCCCATAGTCACATGCTCAAGATTTGGTTGCTTGGCAATTGGCATGTATTTATGATAGCTGCATGATCCTGGGGTCATGTGAATGCCCTTTTTGTGACCTTTCCAGCTGGCTTCCGACAAGCCCCAGGAGTGGGGGGGGGGAGGTGGATTTGTTTAATAACCACAATTCACTTAACTACAGTGATTTGCTTTAACAACCATGGCAAAAAAAAGGTTATAAAATTGGACATGACTCATTTAACAACTCTCTTGCTCAGCAATAAAAATTCTGCTCCCAACTGTGGTCGTAATCAGATCCCTGATTTGTGGTGAACGTTTTCCCGAGAATTGCTATGGCAGACAATGAACCTCTTTCACAAGGCTGCTGTAATTGTATCTTTAACATCAGCTTCATTTTTAGACCATGCCAAAAATATTATCTTCAAACTGTATAGAGCAGGTTTTCCCAACTTGGATCAGACAACAATTCTTGCCATCATATTACAATTCTCCACTCAGGAATTGGCTAGGAATAACAGAATGACAGGGACCTTGGAGCTCATCTAGTCCAACCCCCTGCTCAAGCATATATTCCACACAAGTGACTGTCCAGTCTTTTTTTAAAAGCTTCCAGTCATGGAGCACCCACAACATCTGAAGACGAGCCGTTCCACTGGTTAATTGTTCTGTCAGGAAATTTCTAGGTTGGTTCTCTCCTTGATTAGTTTCCATTCATTGTTTCTTGTCTTGCCTTCAGGTGCTTTGAAGAGTAAGTTGATACCTTCTTTTATGTGGCAACCCCTTAGATAATGGAACACTGCTATCATGTCAGCCCTAGTCCTTCTTTTCACAAGAATAGACAAACCAAATTTCTCCAACCATTCTTCATATGTTTTAGCTTCCTAATAATCTTTGTTGCTCTTTTCTGCATTCTTTCCAAGTCTCTACATCTTTTTTATAATATGGTGACCAAAACTGGATGACGTGTTCTAAATGTGGTCTTTCTAAGGCTTTATAAAGTGGTACCGTGTAGCACTAGGGCTTATTTTGGGGGGATGTCTAATCCCACCCCCATGTAAGAGTACGTGGAAGGCCCATTTATTCTGCTGGCTCTTGCTAGTGCTGCTGCTGCGAATCAGGGAGTGGAACTGCCCCATGTGCCCCACACTGGCTTACCTCAGGGCCTCTGCAGCCAGGCCATCCATGCCCTGGCACCTGCCTCACCTCGTGACCACGGCACCACCATATTGCTCGACCTCCTACTCTGTTGTGGCTGCGCGAGCAAGTAGAAGAAGTGGGCCAGTGGCTATGCAAGGTCCTGCTGGATGGGGTTGGTGGAGCCGCCACCACAAGGCTAGGCAAGTGTCGAGGTGTAGATGGCTCCACCCACCTCCCCTCGCAGCCGTGCCACCGCAAACAACCAGATGGAATGGGTGGCTGGCTGGCTGCACAGTTGCTTAAGTAGGGCTTACTTTGGGGGTATGGCTTATATTAGGCGCACATGAAAAATGTGATAGGTCTTATTTTCCGGATAGGTCTTATTTTCAGGGAAACACGGTACTAATACTTCACTTGATGTTGATTCTGTCCCTCTGTTAATGTGACCTAGGATTGCATTGGTTTTATGGCTGCTGCTGCACACTGCTGGGTCATATTTAAATGATTGTCCACTAAGATTCCAAGATGCCTCTCACAGGTACTGCTATTGAGCCAGGTTTCACCTAACCTGTACCTGTATATTTGTGTTGTCTTGCCTAAGTGTAAAACCTTATGTTTCTCTACAATGAATTTCATTTTGTTAGCTAGGGCCCAGTGTTCAAGTCTGTCAAGATCCATCTGCATCTTGAGTCTATCTTCTGGGGTGTTAGGTATTCTTGCCAGTTTAGTGTCGTCAGCAAATTTGATGAATTCCCCTTTTTAGGGAAAAAGCTATTTCAAGGGGCAAGGAAAGGAGGGGAGGGAGGGGTAGGGAAAAAACTAGAAGTAAACTACTTCAGAACTGATAAGCAGCTGGTAGCAACCAAGGTCACTTGTTGGTAGCAACCAGACATAGAAAATGATATCTCTGCTGCCATCTAATGGTTGCCTGGATCTGTGCAGCCCACGTTTAACTACGTAAGCTGTTACTAGATTCACTGCAGCAAATCAGGTATATTTACCCTCTGCATTTGAAGATGGTGAAGTCTGCAGGCTCTGGGACCAAACTTCAGCTGGGAGGAGCTTCTACTCAAAGAAGGATATGATGGGAGAAAAACAAGTGTGTTGCAATTATGAAAATAAAAGGTCAGCACGAAAACTTCCTCTTAATGTTCCCAAGAATTATTACACTCGGTAAAATGTTATTAATACAGGTTGAATGACTTCTCTCCCACCCACCCACCCCAGTTCTATATGCCTATTCAGCATTATACTTTTTCTTTTTTTGTAATTTTTTGGAGAAAAAGATCAAGCTGCACTTTTCTTTCCCAAAATACAAAACATGGACAATATTAAAAATGCTGAGGTAAATGTATTTCCCTTTGTATGTCACTGTAAGACAGTTCATCAGGAGGTTAAATTTCTGTTAGTTGACAAAGTCTAAGCAAGTCAGGAATGTAAAACCTTTCCTGTCCATATTTAAGGGTTGGCGGATTTCTGTCAATGGCAGAGCGGAAGCTTCTGGATGGAAAGTTCAGAAAATACAGTGTGAAATGGGTCAGTGACTTTTATCTTTCTATTGTTAACGGATTCTTCTCTCTGGAAGGAAAAGATGGAAGAAGCAATGGGAAAATACAGAAGGGTCTCACATGGAGGACAATGACATTTTGATGCTCTGTAAAATGTTATGAAGGAGGCGGAACGATGGTATAATTGAGGCCTCCTATGGAAGCCCTGCGTTATGGGGCATCTAAAGATCAGCTAGATTAATTACAGCAGAATTTGGGGTTGATCAGAGTAGAAGTTACATCAGGTGCATCCTTCTCTTGGTGGATTATTTCCTGTTACTGCATTTTAGAATATTGATGATCTTATATACTGTGCATTCACTGTTTTTCTGTGGACACACACACATCAGAACTCCCTTCCAATATCCCTGCACGCTGTCCATTGTCCCTGGCCAGGACTGGCCCTGCCCCTTGCTTACAGAGGCTTCTCAAAAGAGAGATGTTAAAACCTTAGGATGTCCCACCTACCAGGGTGGAGTCACTCACAGTCTTGGGACTTCCCCTGTTGTTCATTTAAAAGCCTTTCCATTTTTCTTATGCTTCTTCCTGGAGTCAAAAGTCATCATGAAGACCATGTGGCAGAAGAGTATGCAGTTCCTCGTGATAGTATGCTGGCTTTTCGTGAGCTTGGAATCCCCTGCAGGTAAAAGGGGAGAGGGAAGAGAGGTCAGGGAAAGTTTTTTTATGCATGCACCTGTCCCTTTAACATCACAGTAAGAAATTAAGTCCCTTATTGGGACTTATTGGAAAACCCTATTGTTTTCCATCCTTGGGGGAAAGCTTTATATCCACGTACCAACTAAGAGAAGCACAGGAACAAATCCAAGTTTTAAAAAGTGGCAGCCTCAGTGACACTTGCATTGGTTACTAGTTTTCCGTTGCCACAGCAGAACTGGTGTACTTTGGATTAATTCCATTGAAGGCAATTCAGACAGGGTTTTCTCATATTCAGTTTCTGCCCGACAACATACACCTGTTAAACAGAGGGGAAAAGAAAGAAAAGAAGAAGAAAAAAGAAAGGAAAAGAGAAAAAGAAAAAAAGAAAGATTTATGGGAATCCTTGGTGCTTGATGTTCTCTGAGCTTGGTTGTTGTCTTAAAGATGTTTCATTACCAAACTAGGTAACATCATCAGTGCTAATGATATTGTGTTGCTTGTTAACTAGTTTGGGTAATGAACCGTCTGCAAGAAAACCACCAAGCTCAGAGAACCCCAAGGACCCCATATTTCAACCCTGAGCTACAAATATTCTCCTTTAAAGATGTGTGTATTTATTTATGTCCCACCTTTATTAAATTTATATATAACACAGCAAATGTACCTAATATTCCGCCCTCAACTTATTTTCTCCACAAAAATAACCACCCTATGAGGTAGACTGGGCTGAGAGTGATTGGCCCAAAGTCACCCAGCCAGCTTTTATGGCTAAAGCAGGATTGGAACTCATGTCTCCTGGTTTCTAGCCTGATGCCTTAACACTAAACCAAACTGGCTCTCTATACTACTCCATTCAAAGTAGAATGCTTTTTGGAGAGTAACTTAAACCTGCAGAAATGAAACGGCTAAAAACTATAGTGCAAAATATTTCCATGGAACTTGAGATATCACCTCCAAAGTGTTTCCCACGGATATATTGATTCTTTTTAAGTCTCTTGTTAAGAAATTGGATTAATACCTGGTTTCAGAAATTGGATTAATACCTGACTGCTGTCCAAGCAAAATCAATGCAAAATCTCTTTAGAAGTACTGATAGTTATTTAAATATCTATTTTTGGTGTAAAAAAAATCTATAAAACAGTCATAACAGTTGTTTTATACTGCTGTATCTGCTCAGGCACTGAAACTGAAATAATAACACAAATTATTCAAATTATTCTGAATTATTATCTGAAATATCTAGAATTATAGCCAAACTTTGTAATATAGCAATGGCAGTTAGATTTTCTGTACTTGATCAATTGCCCAGGGATGCTTAACTCATCCATAAATAATATTTTTAACAAACACGTATGTTATGCACTTTTTTTTTGCTTTTTAAAATTTTTTGTGTGTTTGGTCCCTGATCATGTATTTTATGATCATATATTTTATGATCAATATTTTAATAAGCTAAGGTAAACACATATGGAAGAGAGTTTAGAGAACATTAAGAAAGGCTTCTGTCTGTGAATGGAAACCCTCTTATATAATGTTATTTTTTTAATATGGTTTTTATTAAAAGATTTTGGAAAAGGGAGGTTAAAAACTAATAGAAACTAATATAAAATAAGAACAAGAAAGGAAAAAGAAATAAAAGAGAAAGCTAAAAAGTGTAAGAAGCGGGAAAAGGAAAAGAAAAATAAAAAAGGAAAAACTACAAAGTTTCTGATTTTGTAGCAGTTATAAATACAATCCTTACCACTTTCTATAGAGGGATGATTGAAAGCATTGTATCGTATTGTATTTCTGGTTGGTTGGGAAACATTACTGCTTTGGATGGGAAGGCTTTGCAAAGAGTGGTGAGGGGGGCAGAAAAGATTATTGGAATTTCACTTCCTTCTATCAGGACATGGCATATAAGCTCTGCTTGACCATAGTGTTGTCCGTAGTGTTGTCAGGGACTGTACACATCCTCTCTATGATCAGTTTTCATTGTTGCCTTCTGGGATATCTGAGATGCTTTGTGATGCTTTGTGATATCCAAAGCAGAACAACTAGATTCTATAACAGGTTTGTTCCATATAGTATTAACCTTGTTAACTCTCAAGACTCTTTCTTCCACTATGTATTCAAAATGGACTGTGATTTTAGTATAGGTTTTGGTGTCATTTTTGTATTACTTGGCATTTGTGGTGGTGTTGCTGTTATTATATTATTATTGTTATCTTGGGATGGTGACATTGCTCGGTAGGTGGCATTCCTTCTTTCAAGAGTGGCGCATTGGAATTTCATTTTAATGTGTTGTATATTCTGGTAAATAGCAATAAACCTTCTTTTTATCTTATCTTAATTGTATATTTACCTCTTACTCTGTGCTTACAAATTACTTTCTTCTTTCTATCCTATCTAATCATTAAAACATAAACATTAGGTCATTTTTCCCGGCATTAGGTATGCTTCCTAATTCCTCACAGTCAATATTCTTTGGCTGATGGGATCCAGAGCATGCCCATCCTACTGACCAAATTGGAAGGGGAGAAACATTTAGGAGAAGATGTTCCCTGAGGGGCCATGAAGGGCTTTAAAGAAGACAACCAGCACCTTGAATTGCAAATCAGAAACACATTGGCAACTAATCCAACTCAAAAAACCATAGTGTTATGTGTGCCAAGCAGGGGTGAAATGCTCCCAGTTTGGACCGGATCGCCTGATCCGGTGGCTATGGCGGCGGGTTGTTCGGAGAACCAGTAGCAAACATCCCTGCCACCCCCCACCCCCCCCCATGCCCAGCTGAGCCAAGCAATCATCAGAGGCTTTTTAAAATTATTTTTAAAATCATTTTTTCTACAACCTCTTCGGCAGAAAAAATGCTTTTAAAAGTAAAAAAAAAAAAAGCCTCTGATGATCCTGCGACTCAGCTGGGATCGTCAGAGGCTTTTAAAAGAAAAAAAAGCCTCTGTCGATCAGGCAACTCAGCTGGGATCATCAGAGGCTTTTAAAAGCATTTTTTGTACACCTCTTTGACTGAAGAGGTGGTAGAAAAAAATGGTTTTAAAAGTTAAAAAAAAAAAGTTGTCCACGCTCACCTAGTCACATTACCCCCCCACCAAGCCATGCTCACAGAACCGGTAGTAACAAATTTTACATTTCACCACTGGTGCCAAGTATCTGACACCATTTACTACCCATACACCTGCATTTGTCCCAGTTGGAGTTTCCAAATGCTCTTCAAGGGCAGCCCCTCATAGAGCATGTTGCAGTAATCTAGACGGCAAGTCACGAGGGCATGAGTCACAGCAAAACCAGGAATGGGAACAACTGGCCTGCAACCAAAAGATGTGCAAAAGCCCTCTTAGTCGTGGCTGCTACTTGCTCTTCCAGTAGAAGCTGTGAGTCCAAAAGGACCCTCAGATTGTGCATCAATGCTATGCCATCAAGGAGCAAAGGTGGAAAAACCTTGACACTGGAAGACATAATTACCCTAAACCACACAGTCTTGTTTGGGTTAATCCAAAGCCCATTGTGCCCCATCCAGGCCCCATCCAGCCTCCAGACACTGAGACAGGACAGCTGCAGCATCACTCAGGCAGCCTGGGATGGCAATATAAAGTTGACTATGATCAGCATAACGATCTCTTTAAACCATCAAATCACCTCATCCAGCAATCTCATGTAGGTTTTAAATAAAAAAGAGGACTGAGCCCTGCGACACCCCACAAAGTAGGAGCTGTGGTCTGGGCATACCCCTCCCCCATCAACAGCAGCTGGAATTGACACCAGAGGAAGGAGGAAAACCAGCACAACATTGTGTCACTCACCACTTGGTCACCACGCTATAAAAAAGATGTTGAGACTCTAGAAAGAGTGCAGAGAAGAGCAACCAAGACGATTAGGGGACTGGAGACTAAAATGTATGATGAACGGTTGTTGCAGGAACTGGGCATGGCTAGTCTAGTGAAGAGACGGACCAGGGGAGACATGATAGCAGTGTTCCAATATTTGAGGGGCTGCCACAGAGAGGAGGGGGTCAAACTATTTTCCAAAGTACCCAAAGGCCAGACAAGGAATAATGGATGGAAACTGATCAAGGAGAGATTCAACCTAGAAATAAGGAGACATTTTCTGACAGAACAATCAACCAATGGAACAGCTTGCCTCCAGAAGTTGTGGGCGCTTCATCACTGGAAGCTTTCAAGAAGAGACTGGACTGCCATCTGTCAAAAATGGAATAGGGTCTGCTTGGGCAGGGGGTTGGACTAGATGACCTACAAGGTCCCTTCCAACTCTGTTAATCTGTTAATCTATTAACATCTGTTAACACTTTTAACCTCAAACTCCCAAAACTGCTTCAGAAGGATACCATGATCAATGGTACTGAAGGCCACTGAGAGGTCAAGAAGAGCAAGGATGGGTGCATTACCTGTATCCTGCTCTCACCAGAGATCTTCCAAAAGAATGATCGATGTTGTCTCAATCCATACCCTGAATCCTGTTTATTTCATTCAAAATAACCTGCATTTTTCTTGACTTTTCTAAATTCACTGCCATGTTATTCAAACTAACCTCTAATAAAAGCTTTAGTTTCATTCCAAATCTTTCCTAAATCAGTACATTTACATAAACTATTTTTGACAAATTCTTTTAATTTCTTTTCACAGTCCTCCACAATTGCTTCTTTCTATACCAATATTTCATTTAGTCTCCATCTAAAAGAATTAGATTTTCTTACATAAACCAAATTCACAGGATTATGATCTGAAAAACTCTTTGGTAACATCTCTGTTTTTGAAACCTTAGTAGCCAAATCCTTTGATGTCCAAATTATGTCCAAATTATTGAAGAAGATTTACGTCTCTCAGGAAAGTAATATTCTCTCTTAAACTGCCATTTTTCTGCCTCCATATATCAATCAGCTCTAAATTGTCCATCGAATAATAATTTAAAAAAAACTTTTGAAAATTTGCCTAGAGTAACCTTAGTATTTTTCTCAGAATTTTTGTCCAGTTGTGGGAAATTGCTCCACTCCAATTCCCCATCAAACATTTATATAATGTAAGGTTGAACTGTGGGATTTCATGTTAATTGGAAAGGGTCAGTTCAACATCAGCTAATATAATTGGTAGAAGTCTGGCAATTCACTCTGCTGTGCTCTCAAAATTTATGTATTTTAAAGGTTAGTTAAAGGTTATTTAATCTAATTATATATTGAGTAATTTTATTATTTATTATTTCTTGGGTTTACAGTATATGAGGAGCGGCATGATGGCTCAGTGGTTAAAATGCTGGGCTTGTTGGCTGGAAAGCCAGCAGCTCGGGTTTGAGACCGAGTGCCATGTGATGGGATGAATTCCGTTATTTGCCACAGCTCCTGCTCACCTAGTTGTTCGAAAGCAAGCAAATGCGAGTAGATAAATAGGTACCACTTTTATGGGGAGAATGACCGCAGAGACTTCTTTGGAGGCCTCTGGCTCATGGCTTTGAAATGGAGAGTCCGCACAGACTCCTTTCTTTTCCTTTCCTTACTGAGAGGCACATGACATGGATTTTGTAACTTGCTGACTAACATAGTTACTATGTATTTTAATTTGATTTATTTTCTCTCTTTTAAAATGATTTCCAGATTGATTAGCTTTTAACATTCCTAAACTGATAAACAGGCTGGAGACTAGCTCCAAATAAGAAAAAGTTTGTTAGTACAAATTGGGGTTTATCTCTTTTGTGAACGCCAAACAACCTTTTCCCTTACAATTTACGCCCCTTCTTGAGGCCTGTCAGACCTCATTTTAACAAACGTGTGATATTATGGGATGCAAATATGTAACATGTTTGACTACATCATGGGTATCAAACTCGCCACGTCTTGTTGCCGTCGTGTGACATTTCATGTTGTTTTTCCCATTTGCAGAGCTGGGATGGGTGTGGCCTGCGCGTGACTCATCCGGCCCATGGGCCGCCAGTTTGACACCCCTGTAACTTATGTAACTGATTTCCTATGCAAAGGGGAGGTTACTTTTATCCTATCCAATCAACTTTCCTCTTGCATTTCCTTTGTTGTATTAATTATAAAAAGGAATGTAACATGGGGTTCGAGGTTCTCCTTTTTCATTGGGAGATCCCACTTTAACAGGATACCCCCCAAAAATGCTTTTATTTTTTTTATTTTTATTTTTTTTATTAAATTTTATTAACATAAACAAACGTAAAACACAAATACATGTAAACACTTATACATTAACAAAGAGTCAATCGACTAACTTCTAATGCTTTTAAATGATCTTCCAACTCGGTTGCTCATTGGGAAGGTGAACTGAGGCAGAACCTAGGGCCAGATTTGGCTGTCAATACCACTGGAGCCAACAGAAATTACTCCTGTAAATAAATAGTACAATACATTCTGAAGTTCTTAGGAATATTTATATTTTTAATTCCAGTTTTGGCATATAGCCTTCCAGCAAACAAATCAAAAGTAGTTAATGTAAGGATATGATAATGGTAACAATAACAATCCAAACCCAATCTGTTACTTGAACATTATTTGTACAGTAGCAGAAAATCCGATTAACAGGAACTAAAAAGATGAGTGGGTGTGTTGTGTTGACAATGAATTATAAACTTCTGAGAATATAAAAACCTGGTGTAAAAGAGTAAACTTCCTGCTTTTGATTCAGAAATATATTTTTCCCGTGCTGCTTTTTTATTGAATGCAAGCTCTCCTCTTTATTGTCTGTTGTTATCAGGCAACTGTCAACAACATAGAATTAGGATTTATAAATGGCACTCTAGAGCTAGCTTCCATAAATCCCACCATGAGGTCTTTACCATCAGAAATAAAATAAAGAATGATGACATTTTTATGTTTACTACAGCAGAAGGTTTCATAGATCAATGTCCACTTCCTTAGGCACATGAAATGTTACCCTTGCTCAGCTGGTAAGGGGAAGGGGAACAATAGATACAATGCAGAGGCATGTAAAAAGTGCAGTCGGTGAGCATTCATTAAAATTGAAACATCTTAGTCAGTGGTGGGATTCAAATTTTTCTACTACCGGTTCTGTGGGCGTGGCTTGGTGGGCATGGCATGGCATGGCTTGGTGGGCGTGGTGTGGCATGGCTTGGTGGGCGTGGCAGGGGAAGAATACTGTAAAATCTCCATTCCCTCCCCACTTCAGGAGAAGGTTACTGCAAAATCCCTATTTCCTCCAGATCAGCTGGGACTCGGGAGGCAGAGAATAGATGGGGGCGGGGCCAGTCAGAGGTGGTATTTACTGGTTCTCCGAACTTCTCAAAATTTCCGTCACCGGTTCTCCAGAACTGGTCAGAACCTGCTGAATACCACCTCTGATAATAGCTATCAAATGACTGATCACTGAAGGAATGAGAGCAACTACGATTCCGTTAAAAAGACCATAATCTGACTCAAGCAGGTAGAGAAGGAAAGATAGAGGACAAGGAGCAGAGCAAAACTGATCCATTTAAAAAGAAACACCCAAATGGAGTAATTTTGGGCGGTTGAATCTAGCCATCATTTAAATTTTCCAAAGTACTCAGAGATGCTGCTATCTTAGTAACTTGTGGGAAATTTTAAAAAGTGAATTCAGCAATTTGAGGTGATGGTGGTAATTTGAGGGCAGGGAGCAGTAATGGTAGACCTTCTCTCCAGAAGTTGCTCCTAGACCCCTCTTCCAGCTGCTCTTTTTGTTTGGAAAACAGAACTGGTTCTTCCCTTCCAGTACCTCACATGGCAGATTTTCTGCCCTTAGGTCAGCTTTACCATCCCATCTCCAGAATAGACAGAAAATTCAACAGCCAGTCAAGCTGGCTCCCAAATGAGAAGGTTTTTTAATATCATCTTCTGCAACTATGTGTATTGAGCTGCTATGAGCTGCTGGTACAGTTCTACAGAGGAATTATTGAGTCTGTCATCTGCACCTCTATAACTGTCTGGTTTGGTTCTGCAACCCAACAAGACAGATACAGACTTCAAAAACAATTACTACCAACCTGCCTTCCATTGAGGACCTGTATGCTGCTTGAGTCAAAAAGAGGGCTGTGAAAATATTTACAGACCCCTAGCATCCTGGACATAAATTCTTTCAACTCCTACCCTCAAAACAATGCTATAGAGCTCTGCACACCAAGACAACTAGACACAAGAACAGTTTTTTTCTGAATGCCATCACTCTGCTAAACAAATATTTCCCTCAACACTATCAAACTATTCACATTAGGCTGCATTACTATTACTATTAGTCTTCTCATCGTTCCTATCACCCATCTCCTCCCACTTATGACCACATGACTGTAAGTTTGTTGCTTGTATCCTTACAATTTATATTGATATTGATTGTTTCCTAGTATGATTTGATTGCTTATTTGTACCCTATGACTATCACTAAGTGTTGTACCTTATGATTCTTGATGAATGTATTTTGTCTTTTTATGTACACTGAGAGCATATGCACCAAAGACAAATTCCTTGTGTGTCCAATCACACTTGGCCAATAAAGAATTCTATTCGCACTGGCGCGAACCTGTAATCCAGCTACTCCGGAGGCTGGGGCTGGCGGATCGCTTGAGCTCAGGAGTTCTGGGCTGCAGTGCGCTATGCCAATCGGGTGTCTGCACTAAGTTCAGCATCAATATGGTGATCCCCAGGGAGCCGAGGGCCACCAGGTTGCCTAAGGAGGGGTGAATCGGCCCAGGTCGGAGACGGAGCAGGTCTATTCTATTCTATTGAATCTACTCCTTCATTCATAACAAACCTGACTTTTCTGTTTGATGAAACAAAATGTGTGGCCTTGGGTTATTCTCCACATTAACAATCTGGATGTCTATGGAGAAAAGATCCAATCTGGGTTAGTCAATGGGACCAGAGATTTAGTCTTCTGAGTTTTCGGACTTGTGCTGGAGCCCTGAGAGAGAAGTTCCCTGAGGAGAATGGACTCTAGCACAAGTCCAAAAGCTCGGAAGATAAAACCTCTGGTCCCATTGACTAACCCAGATTAGATCCATGCCATATTCATAGGACACGAATATTTGCCTTCCTTCGCCTATGGAGAGCATTCAGATGGGACTTGTTCCCTTTCATTTTTTATATGTCTTATTTTATTTGTGTCCTAGGTAAATGGCTTTTTAAAAATGCAGACATTTGAGCAAAACTGTCATTATTGATTTTGAATACCTACTCAACTAAGAGACTAATTGCTATTATGGACAAATAAATGCTCATGTTGAGTATAGTTATGAAAGGTAGAAAATGGAAACGAAACAATCACTTTAAGAAACAAGCATCTTCTCAGCTTTCTGATTTTTATTTTGCTGTCTTTTCCTTGGTTCTTAAATCTTCCTCTGGACCGTTCTGGTGTGGATAAAAATGTCTACCTCTGGGAAGTGGCTCTCTGATCTCAGAACTAAACTGGGCTTCCTTTTTCAGAGGCTGAGAATATTCTATGCTACAAAACCTTTGATGCAGTCTCAGGGACTTGCAGTAACTTGTTGGGAGGTGGTGTTTCCCAGGAAGACTGCTGCTTAAACCATGAATATGGTTTCCAGCGGACGGAGCATGGGCCCTGCCAGTCCTGTCGGTAAGTGAAACACCAACAGTTCTAATTAACTGCATATTTGTCATGTGCTGCACAAGTGGTCCTAAGCTTACTTTCTTCTAACCCTCCAAATATTACCCATTGGTGGAGTGCTGGGCATCTTTCCTTAGGGTTGCTTATCCCATCTCCTCTATAGGAATAGAGGCTATAGGATAGTCGCATGCACTATGCATACAGCACCATGCAGTTCTCATCTGCTATCTCCAAGCAGGGCTAAATAAGTTCCTGCCTAAACATTCTGAAGCTTCTATTGGTCAGTGACAACAATATTCCACCACATGTCCCATTGACAGAAGTGTTTAATTTATGCCCAGGCTTCCTGTTTATACTTGACCCACCACTAAGGACAGGTGTGGGTTCTACTTACCTTTACTATCGGTTTGCATCGTACCTGTGCGCGCATGCGCAGATCACTTATGATGATGTCCAAGTCAGTGGGCGGAGCCTCCCGCCGGTTTTACTACCGGTTCTATAGAACTGGTCCGAACCGGGGGTAACCCACCACTGACTAAGGACAACTTATTTAA
Source organism: Pantherophis guttatus (assembly GCF_059756535.1). Taxonomy (NCBI): domain Eukaryota; kingdom Metazoa; phylum Chordata; class Lepidosauria; order Squamata; family Colubridae; genus Pantherophis; species Pantherophis guttatus. The sequence goes on along the minus strand of NC_142064.1, from coordinate 122,046,462 downwards.
GAGCCCTGGTGGCGCAGTGTTAGAATGCAGTATTGCAGGCTAACTCTACCTACAGTCTAGAGTTCAATCTTGACGGAGCTCAAGGTTGACTCAGCCTTCCATTTTTCCAAGGTTGGTAAAATGAGGACCCAGATTGTTGGGGGGCAATATGCTGACAATGTAAACCACCTAGAGTATGCTGTAAAGCACTATAGGCTGGTATATAAGTCTAATTGCTATTGCTATTATTTCAATAAAAATGAGGAGTATAAAACACAAGGACATTGATGCAGTTAGAATCAAAACCTAAATTAAAACCAGTTATTAAAATTAATTAAAATGGTTAATTTAAACATTATGCTAAGCCAGGGTTCTTAAACAATGGTTTATTGAAGCCATTATGAGCCACAAGTAGCTGTAAACCCAGGCTGTATAAGACATAATCTACACATAATCTATAATACATAATCTATCTTCCGATAGATTTTTTAATTAATGTATTTTTGTACTTATAACTTCCAGATTTTTTTCCCATTCTCCCTGCCTGTAGTTTTATCTAGCATTTATCTGGATTTGGTTAAGTGACCAATGCATAGCTTTCTCTACATCTAAGTATAGAGAATCGCCTAGAGAAACAAAACGTTCTGTTTTAATTTCACATTATTCCTTCTAAAGAAATGTAACAGCAGATTTAAGCTAAATGTTTTCCTTGTTCATTGAATCAACATTCTGGCAATCAGCTCCTCCCCCCCTCCCCCATGTTCTTTGTGGAATTATGGAACATATATATGAACATACTCTTACATACAATTCCTAGTTAAATTACAGAACATGTCATGATGACAAAAAATTTGGGCATCTTTTTGACAGATTAATAATGGTTAAGTCTACCCTGAGTAAAAGCGTGCTCATATCTTGCTCTCCTTGGAGGCATCTGGATGGCAGCTACTATGGGATCAAAATGCTGGGGAAAAATGGGCCTTTCCTCTAACCCAATATGGTTCTTGTTGGCTTGTCTTTGGATCCCACTACTGAAGCTCCTTAAGTGTTTCCTTTGTTGTTGGGAAACAGGATGCTGGGCTAGATGGACCCTTGATCTGATCTAAAATCATGGCTGGATTTTACATTATGGGGAAACCCTGATCCAAGTCAGTTATCTTTGCTCTGCTTTTCCTTTAGCGAAGCTGAGTGGAGTGAATGGACCTCATGGAGTTTATGCTCGGTCTCCTGCACTGAAGGTGTCCAGCGGCGCAGGCGCATATGTTATGGCTACCATGGAGGGGCATGTCCACCTGGTACACAGAAGTGGGAGATGAAATCCTGCGTTCTGAAAGAATGTTGTCCTGGTAAGCAATTTTCTCTCCTCTTGATCTTTATTTAAGCTTGAAGCTAGAAATGAGCCAGGGTCATTTCTTTATCCTTGCATGACCTTGAATTTTGAGATTTTGTAGTCTTCCGAAGCAGGATTCTAAATTAGCTGGAGGTGTTATCTGTCCTACCCACCCACCCCCGCCATTTTAAGTGATATTTCGAGAATTTCCCCTCCCAAAGCACCACCTAAATACTTATTCATTTATGCCATCTTGCTTTTCCTCATTAAAAAAAAAAAAAACAACAGAAGTTGTGGGGGAGATGTGTTTGTGACATCCCAAGTGTTAAGTTTGTCAGCACCAATCGCAATCAACTTTTAATGCCATGTTCCAGAATGTTTCCTTTTTCTTTTTGTAGAATGTACCCTGGAGAGAAAAAGGTACATGTGAATTCGACTTCATGAGAGTCTTTCCAAATTTAGGCGCTAGAGGGCTTTTGGTCTCTCGCCCACTTCTAGTGGCAATGGCATCCTATCTGCCTAAAATTAGATTCTCGCAGTAGCTGCAATTTTACACCCATGTATCTGGCAGCTATTCCTACTGAGCAAAACACAAGCTTATTCCTGAGTAACTGGACTAGACTCAGTTGGGTGAAGCTTCAGGCAGAGCAACATCTCATCTTATTCATTTGAAATACAGGTGATTAATCCTCAGTTAAGGATGGAAATTATAACCGACAACTCTGTTGCCAAGCAAGGTGATTGTAAAGCATAACATCAGGTGACTGTGCCAAAATTACAATGGTCCTTGTGGCGGTTTTGGTTGCCATCGTTAAATGAATTCCACATAGTCTTTAGGCATGACATCGTGAGATTGCCTTTTGTGACCTCCTGCCAGCTTCCCTGCTGATTTTTGCTTTGCTTGTGGGAAGCCGGCAGAGAAGGTCACAAATGACAATCACATGACTGCTGGGATGTTGCAACTATTTGCAGTTATGAACCGGCTGCAAGTACTAGAACCATGATTAGGGGGTCACCATGATGGTTGCATCTATGAGAACTGGTTGTAAGTCTTCTCATTCAGCACCGTTGTAAGTTCAAACAATCCCTGAACAAGTAGTTGTTAAATGAGGACTACCTGTATAAACTTAGAACATTTTAGTTACATCCATAAACAATAAAACTTAGACTTACATATCACCTTCATTGTGCTTTAAAGCACTCTTCGGGCAGTTTACAACATCAACATATTGCCCCCAACAATCTGGGTCTTCATTTTACTGTCCTTGGAAAGATGGAAGGCTGAGTCAATCTTGAGCCCAGTCTGGATTGAACTCCAGGCTGTGGGTAGAGTTAACCTGCAATACTGCATTCTAACCACTGCACCACTAGGACTCCCTAAGAGATAATCAATGTCTGAGGCATCCACTTTGGGAGAGTATGTCGGTAATGTGGATAATACTGGCTTTGACAGAATTTCTATAGTTTATGAAATAAGGTTATTAATGAACTAGAAAGAAGAAAAACACCACAAGCATTCTCAGTCTTCAAGTCTTCAGCAATTATTTTGATGGGCAGAAAATCATGAGACAAGTGTTGGCTTGGGTGGTAAAGATAGCAGGCTAAATTGTTTTTAAAGAGAGTTACAATAGACAATTGAAAGCAAGCAAACAACCTTTTTGTTTCCGTTTTTCAAAATTGTCCATTGTTTTCCTTTAATGCCTGTAATCAGAAAGTTTAAAGACAGATTTCTTTGTTTGATGATTTGCACAGGACATCGGTGATTCTGTGTGGAACAATGATCCCATGTGTCTGCATTTTTTTGGCACAGCTCCAGAAAATTTATTTATTTTTATTTTATTTATTAATTATATTTATATACTGCCCTTCTCCCGAAGGACTCAGGGTGGTGAACAGCCAAGATCAAATACATAAATATAAAAATTAAAAACAATTTAAAACCAGATTAAATACTTTGGCCCATGATTAAAAACATCCCATTAAAATCCAATTTAAAATTTAAAACCGTTAAAATTAGGCTAGCCTGGTTTGCTGGAATAACAAAGTCTTCAGGGCACGGCGGAAGGTGCGCAAGTCCGGGATCCCCCGTACCTCCAGGGGCAGCTCGTTCCAGAGGGCAGGAGCCCCCACTGAGAAGGCTCTCCCCTGGGGGGTCGCCAGTCGACATTGTCTGACCGACGGCACCCTGAGGAGCCCCGCCCTGTGGGAGCGTACTGGCCGGTGGGAGGCTGTTAGTAGCAGAAGGCGGTCCTGTAAGTACCCAGGTCCTAAGCCATGGCTAATAATGGCTAATAAACCCACAGATTACCATTTCCTACGTGATAATTTGTTTTGATACTTTCACTTCCTCATGTGTGTACGTTTTTTGGAATCCCCCCCCCACCCCCAGGAAATGGGATTTTGCAATTTAGTAATTCCCCTGGTTGGATGTGGATTGCTTTGTATTATGTCTAAGGGCTGATGAGTCTCCACCATGCCTGAACCTTGATGTCAAATGTTCTTTCCTTGCAGTGATGGGTGGATGGTCAGAATGGAGTGCCTGGAAACCTTGCTCAGTGACCTGTCGGACTGGGACCCAGTTAAGGGAACGAACTTGCACCAATCCAACCCCTTTCTGTGGAGGCACTTGCATAGGAGTCAGCAAAGAAACCAAGCCATGCGATACTAACCAGATTTGCCCAAGTAAGTTGGGATAGAGAGGCAGTTTGGTGTAGTAGTTTAGGCATATGTTGGAAACTGGAAGACCGTAGGTTCTAGGTCTGCCTTAGTTCCAAAGCCATCTAGGTGGCCCTGAGCCAGTCTTATTCTCTTAGCCCTAGGAAGCAGGTAATGGCAAACCACTTCTGAAATCTTGTCAAGAAAACTGTAGGGACTTGGCGTGCATGTACAAATACCCACCCATCCACACTTACAAATTGGGATAATTAAATACTTGAAGAACAATCTGGAGTGAAAAGTAGCGTGATGGAGAAAAGAGAAATGTTTACTAAAGATTGTATTTCAATCTCTAATTTAGGGTGGGCAATCCAGTCTACATATGGCTTCCCTGAAGGTCCCTTCTCAAATGTTACCGGATTTGGGCGGGAGGGCAACCAGCCCTGATTGAGGGCAGTTTCACTGACTTCCATTCACCATTAGATAGGAAAAGGTCAAATAACAACTTCTTAATTATGCAATCTCTTAATTATGATCTCTTGAGTTTTACTAGCAGATTAATACAGAATGGTTTTATTTGAAGTTGTTGACAAAAGCCAAATTCCTCTTTAGGATTGTAAGGTAAGAAACAACCAATAAACTTTATTTAGGGCCAAAAGACCTAAAAGCAATAAGGATATTGTTGGCAATTCCATAAGGAAGCTATGGCAGTTTTCTGGCCTGGCTCACAATCTCAGGATTTTCAGCAGAATTTCCTTCCAACCACGAATAGCAATTTTTGTTTCGTTAATTTTTTAAAAGTTTTCACACTTCCTTTGCTATGGAAAGAAAGAAAGAAAGAAAGAAAGAAAGAAAGAAAGAAAGAAAGAAAGAAAGAAAGAAAGAAAGAAAGACAGACTTTGAGAATGGGGAGATAGAAGGCAATAAGAAGAGAGAGAAAAGTTATGAGTGTACTAAGATAGCAACTTCAACTTCTCTAACTTCAGCTCTCAAGATTTTTCAAAATGAGTGTGACCTTTTTGGGAGTAACCAGCTGGGGAAATCTGAATTAAAGGAAATCTCAGTGGTAGATCAGTTTGACCAGATCAGGCAGACAGAGAGGAAGAGATATATTGAGGCCTGATAGAAAGAAGAAAGGATTAACTCAAGATAGCAGAAAGAAGTATGATTGATATGAATTGTATCCCTGGTCTCTTCCACAAGTTTTTGACCCAGCATCTTCTGATTTTCATTCTTCTTTCATGTTTTTCTTTTCAATGCAGCTCATGGAAACTGGGGCAGCTGGGGACCTTGGCAGCATTGCTCCCATAATTGCGTTGTAGAAGGCTCAGCTTCACTGCCTCAGCAACAACGATCCCGTCCGTGTAACAATCCTCCACCTTCTTTCAGTCCTCCAGGCATGCCATGTCCAGGAGCAAGCCGGGAATCCCAAAGCTGCACAGGACTGCCCTTCTGCCCACGTAAGAGAAGGAAGCCACACTTTCAGTCATCCCTAACCAGCAGGGTGTAGAAGGCAACTTAGCACTCCTAGGAAGATGCTCTTTTCCTTTATAGCTGGCCATAGGACAACCCTCTCAACAAAGCAGAAGACCAGAGGCTGTGCTCCTTGGGGTCTTAGGCCAGCTAGTTCGAGGTGAATAGATCCGATTGGCCCATTGCTCGTATTTTGAAACACGCTCATTGGTCATCTTGATTTGGTTTGAGGAGAGCTGCGCTCCAGGACATCTGGAAAGTGCCAGGTTCAAGAAAGCGAGTCCTGATTACTTTTTAGGAGCAGGAAAGATATAATATGCTTTTATGGTGTTTCTCTGAACAAGTATGGAGGCCAGGAAGTGATAAGGACCTGCCTCAGGGATGAAATTCAGCTGGTTCTATTTGTCTCGGGCGAACCGGTAGCGGTGGCTGCGGGAGGCTCCGCCCACCCGCCCGGACGTCATGACGTCACTTTTTTGCGATGATTTTAAGCCTCTGTGCATGCGCAGAAGGCTTTGCGACACACGCACATTTGCGAACTGGTAGGGGAGGTAAGTGAATTTCACCCCTGACCTGCCTCTTCTCTCTTTTGACTCCACCCATTTTTTTCTCCCACAGGGGATGGCAACTGGGGCAACTGGAAACCATCGCAACCCTGCAGTGTGACCTGTGGGGTCGGCCAAGTCTTGCAGAAGCGTCTATGTGATAACCCTTCACCAAAGCATGGAGGGAAGACTTGCCCTGGGGAGGACATACGTAGACAACCCTGCACCATCAAGGTGCCCTGCCCAGGTAATGGGGAAAACAAAGAAGGTAAAAGAATAGAGAGAACCTGTGAGAGACTAATCCACAACCTGAACACAGAGAGTTGCTTCTAAGGTAGCTGAATCCAATGAGGTCCACGCCCACCCTCTCCCCCCATTATGCATCTGTTCTGTTCTAGAAAGCTTTAACCAAGTTGACATTTGCATAAATTGGAATCTACATTAGATGTGATTTCTGCTCAACTAAGGGATGGGGTAACACTGAGAAACAGGACTGGGTTTAACGGGATCTCTTGAGTCAGGCCCATATTTTATGCCTAGTCCTTAGAACTTCTCGGCTAGCAACATCAGGTGTCTTCAGCAGAGGTGTCTTTGCCCTTCTGGGTACACTGCTAGAGATAGGATCCAGATATATGGGGAAGGATGATTTTGTTCCTGTAAAACTGTGGGTGGCTTTGGGCTTAGATTCTTCTCTCTCAGAGAATCTGGCTGGAGAACTGTCCCCTGGCCTCAACCCTTTTCTGCACTGACCAGATCTTTTTTTATACGTTTCCCACAGTGGATGGTCATTGGGCTGAATGGTCACCTTGGAAGAATTGCAGCCGTTACCAAATGGATATTACTATTGAGTGTGAGGAAATCCCTGCCTCTCAGTTAAGAAATAGGAAGTGTATTGGACGGCGCAATGGGGGCAAGCCTTGTGTGGGACTCGGCAGAGAATCCAGGACCTGCTACAATTTCCAAGGATGCAGTGGTGAGTATTGGGAATCAGAAAAAAGGTACAAAGAGCTTCCATGTCCCAAAGCAGTCTTCCAGGGGTGAAATCCAGCAAGTTCTCACAGGTTCTGGAGAACTGGTAGCGGAAATTTTGAGTAGTTCGACGAACCGGCAGATACCACCTCTGGCTGGTCCCAGAGTGGGGTGGGAATGGAGATTTTGAAGTATCCTTCCCTAGCCATGCCCACCAAGCCACGCCCACAGAACCGGTAGTAAAAAAAAATTTGATTTCACCACTGCAGTCTTCCCCAATCTGGTAGGCTCCAGATGCCTGGCAATTACTAGTCTCCTTTTGTCCAAAGAGCTCACTGTCTGGGAATTGAATTCCAGCACATCTGGAGAAGCCAGGAGGTGGCTGTTTTTTTCTTACACAATCCTGAGAAAGTTCTAAGAAGTAACAGGGATTCCATTGAAACGTGTTTTGAATATTAAGATCCTCCTAAGTGAGGGGCACATGACATGGATTTTGTAATTTGTTAACTAACACAGTTATTTTGTATTTTAACTTGACTTATTTTCTATGTTCAGGCTCATTGCAGATTGGAACGTAGAAAAATGTTTATCCTATCTTTGTATGGATTCATTCATTAGATAGCTTTTAATATTCCTAAACTAAAAAGATAATTTACAGAAGGATGTCTGGATGCTATCTTCTGATAAGAAAAAGTTTCTTATTGTCAACCAATATCTGGTTATCTAAATTCAAACAAGCTTTGTGGTTGATTTACTGTGCAAGGAGGGGTTACTGTTATCTTGTCCAACCAACTTTCCTCTTTCGTTTTTCCTTGTTATGTTAACTATAAAAAGGAATGTAACATGGGGATCAAGGTTCTCTCTCTCCTTTTTCATAGAGAGATCCCACTTTATCAGGGTACCCCAATAAACTGCTTTTAAATGACCTTCTGACTCGGTTGCTTATTGGGAAGTTAAACCGAGGCAGAACCTAGGGCCAAATTTGGCTACCATGAGTCCAGGTAGAATTTATCTTTTTTATCTTTTTGTGAGCATATCAATTATCTGCTGAAAAAGTTCAGGGCTCCAGCAGTTTGATGCATGTGGTGAGGTCAAAAGTGCAGTAAAGGGAAAGCAAGAACTTTACAGAAGTAGGGATTAATTTTGAAGGGCTCTTTCTTCATGTTTGCAGCAGAAAATAACTGTAAGCAGCACTCACTGATTGGTCTCTATAACATCATCTAGAAAACATTCTACCTGAAGAATTTTGCATTTAATATGGCATCAGAAAAACATTATTGTATTCATTTTTAAGTGACAAATGAACAGTTTCCTCGGTAAATCACACAATGCTTTTAAAACAGAAAAATGTGGATAAGGGAGAAGATTGCTCACCAAGCTAGTATTGTATTCAGTTAACTGCTCTTTTTGTTATTCATAACACAAATCAGAGGTGGGTTTCAGCAGGTTCTGACCAGTTCTGGAGAACCGGCAGCGGAAATTTTGAATAGTTCGGAGAACCGATAGTAAAAATTCTGACTGGCTCTGCCCCCATCTATTCTCTGCCTCCCGAGTCCCAACTGATTGAGAGGAAATGGGAATTTTACAGTAACCTTCCCCTGGATTGGGGACGGAATGGAGATTTTACAGTATCCTTCCCCTGCCACGCCCATCAAGCCATGCCCACAGAACTGGGAGTAAAAATTTTTGAAACCTACCACTGACACAAACCTGGGAGCAAACTCTGCTCACCTCATGACTGACTGACTTTCCATGACTTCTCTTTTTATACTTCCCTGTTCCAAAATCCCTACCTCATCCATTCACAAATGTAGGGGATTGTGCCACCCTAATGCTGTATATGTGTTTGGCATATAGTTTCATCCTATTATAATAAAATAGGATCAATATCCTATTTCCCCTATCAGGCCTCTAAGGAGTTCTTTTTAGGCCCCTTCTAATTTCACAAGTAATTTGTGGTTGAGGGATAGCAACTTGCTTAAAGTCTTTGAGTGGCTGTGTTTACATGATACCCTTAGCTAGCTTACTTACAAACCTAGGAGAATCATTCAATAAGCTTGGTTAGTGTTAAACTGGGTTAAGATTTTTATGGGAGGCTTATTTTATCAGACAAACATAACTCATCTGGTTGATTAATGGAAAGCCAAAAGGTTGTTTAATATAGTACCCAAGTTACACATGTCTGAACGCTATGATAAGGCAGGGATTCCCACCAGTGGTGAAATCCAAATTTTTTTACTACTGGTTCTGTGGGCGTGGCTTGGTGGGGGTGGCTTGGTGAGCATGGCAGGGGAAGGATACTGCAAAATCTCCATTCCCACCCTCTCCAGGGGAAGGATACTGCAAAATCCCCATTCCCACCCCACTCTGGGGCCAGCCAGAAGTGGTATTTACTGGTTCTTCAAACTACTCAAAATTTCCACTACCGATTCTTCGAACTGCTCAAAATTTCTACTACCAGTTCTCCAGAACCTGTCAGAACCTGCTGGATTTCACCCCTGATTCCCACTCATGTCTTTCTGGGCCCAGCCTGAGATGTCAATCGTGGTCCTATATTAGATAAAGGGCAATGGTGAAGGCTGCCCCCGATGAAGTCTGCTTTTTTTATTGTTGTGTTTCTTCTCAGTGCCAGGAGCCTGGACAGTTTGGAGTCCTTGGGGTCTCTGTGAGCCAGCCTGTGGACCTGAACCTATAAGGACTCGTAAGAGAGTCTGCGAGCCCATCTATCCTAATTATCCGTAAGTCTGAAATCTGGAAGGAAGGAGGGTTGAAATAAGAACAGTTTCAGTCAAAGGTTAGGACTGCACTACTGCTTCCAAACTTTGTGCTTGAAGTGGAAAAAAATGAAACTTTGATCTTGGGTTTTACCGATTAGATTGATAGTTCCTTATAGAAATGGTTAGCTTATATTATTATGAAAAAACAAATAGTTGTGATTTGATGTTAATGACTTATTTTATTGCAATAGAGAGAGTCGGAAGTCAATGCTTCTTTTTCTTTTTCCTAACCCTTCCTCACTTCTCTTCCCCCTCTTCCTCCCCACTGCTTTCCTATTTACTTTCGTATTTTGTATCTTATTTTATCTTATAACTCAATAAAAACGTTAAACTGAAAGGGAGGGGGGGAAAGGTTAGGACTGAACTAAAACTTTTAATGTAGTTCTCAACTCTTGGATATTTGTTGCTACAACTTATTTTATTTATTTATTTATTTATTTATTTATTTATTTATTTTATTGAAAAGTTTTATAGGAAATGCAAACATTTTCTCTCCCCCCACCCTTCCCCCCTCACCCCATCCCTCCCCTCTTGCCCTCCCACCCATCCCCCCACCCCCCTCCCTGACTTCCCAGAACAAGCACAGGGTATAGCACTCACAAACTTAAAACTAAAATATGCTAACAAATTATTGACTTCAAATTCTTTCTAGGTCTTTAACTCTTTATAACTCAAAACACTATAAACATAAGCTAAACATTAAAAATATTTCACTCATAAGCTATATGAATCTTCTTAGTCTGATACTTATTTTGAATATAATCAATTCATCTTCTCCATTCCGATATGTATCTTTCGTTTGAATGGTCTTTAAGATATGATGAAATTTTTGCCATCTCTGCCAAATGCACAACTTTTAATGTCCATTCCTCAATAGTAGGTGGATCTTCCTTCTTCCAATACTGTGCCACCAGTAACCTGACAGCTGTTATTAAATTCAAAACCAACTTAGTTTCTATTGCAGTACAGTCCGTAACTATTCCCAACAAAAAAAAAAAACCTGTGATGTAAATTTAATCTTTTTCTTTAAAATATTTTGAATAACCCACCATATTTTTATCCAAAAAGCCTTAATTTTTTTACATGTCCACCATATATGAAATTACGTAGCATTTTCACATTCACATCGCCAACACTTAGGTTGTAAATTTGGATACATACAGGCTAGTTTTTTTGTGTCTAAATGCCATCTATAAAACATTTTATAAAAGTTCTCTCTTAAGTTTTGGGCTTGTGTAAATCTTAAATTTCTAACCCATATCTTTTCCCGTGTTTCCATCATTATTGGTTCTGCTACATTTTGTGCCCATTTTATCATACAGTCCTTGACTAGCTCTGTTTCTGAATCTATCTCCACTAACACATTATACAACCTTTTTATATGCATTTGACTTTTGTCTCTTATTTGTTTTATCAAATTCTCATCCTGTTGCAAAATACCAATTTTTTGATCTTCTTTCCATCTGGCCTGCAGCTGCCCATACTGAAACCAAGTTCTAATTATTCCTTCTTCTCTTAATTGCTCTATAGATTTTAATTGTAATCTAACTCCTTCTTTATAAAGGAGTTCCTTGTATGTAGTCTTATCTTACTTTTAGTCCAAATTTATATTCTCTATCGCGTGTCTAGGTACTATATTGGTAACTTATCATTTAATTTGTATTGATACTTTTTCCAGACACGCAATAGAGCATTTCTTAGTATATGACTTTTAAAAGTCTTATCTACTTTCTTATCATACAATAAATAAGCATGCCAGCTGTAGACTTATTTATTTTATTTATTTTATTAGTCACATTTTTATGCCGCCCAACTCCCAGGGACTCTGGGTAGCTTACAACAGAGAATAAAGCAGTGCAAACAATATCCCATACAAAAATTTAAAAGAAAACATTAAAACCCATACACTCCAATTCGTGGCTGGGTCTCGCAAGATCACCATAGTGAGATCAACAGCCCCAGGCCTGCCGGAAGAGCCAGGTCTTCACCGCTTTCCGGAAGGCCAGTAGGGTGGGGGCAGTCCAGACTTTAGGGGGTAATTGGTTCCAGAGAGCTGGGGCAGCCACAAAGAAGGCCCTCCCCCGCGGGCCCGCCAGCTGACATTGTTTAGCTGACGGGACCCGGAGGAGACCGACTCTGTGGGATCTTACCGGTCGCTGGGAGCTGTGCAATAGAAGGCGGTCTCGAAGATAGCCTGGCCCTGAGCCATGTAGGGCTTTAAAGGTAATAACCAATACCTTGAATTGCGTCCGGAGACCGATAGTCTATTTGTTTTTATGAAGTTAGTTCAGTAACGGCATTCAACTGCACTTGCCATCTAGCAGAACTTAGAAGGAGTTCCTGCTCACACCCTCGTATGTGTGAAGAGCATATTCTGACTGGGGATTTTCAGCATTCCTAAAAATTACCCAAAGCAGCCCTTTCTCCTTTGGAACCTTTCCAAATAGTTGAAGACTGATGAGGATTGCAATTCTCAGGATTCCCAATGTGCTGGGAGGTGTCATCTTAGAGAAGGCCAGTAAAAAGAAACATTTTGGGTGGCTTCTGGCTCTTCTGCCTTTTGCATCTCATCCTGAAATATCTTCTTTTAGTTTCAAAGGAACAAGGGAAGCCATAGCCTGGGGCAGTGGTGAAATCTGAAGCGGTTTACCACCGGTTAGCTGGCTGCACATGCGCGGTAGCTGCCAAACATGTGCTGCATGCGCATGCACAGTGCACACCAAACACACACCATGTGCACATGTATGCACAGTACGCACCAAACACATGCTTCACACAGAAAAAGGAGGCTTGGGAAGGTAAGCAGAACAGTGAGGGTGGGGGAACAGCTGTGCTGCGTGATTTAGATTCACTAGAAAGCAGGATTTCCTGCTTTCTACGATTTTAAATCGTGCGGCACAGCTGATCGTTGGAAATTCTGGCTCGGAGGAACCGGTAGCTTTTTTTTATTACTGGTTTTCTGAATGAGAAGAGTCAGTCAGACTGTCAGCCATTCTGGAGTCCTATTAGGAGTACCATGTCTTGATCTAATCAATAAAAAGCAAATCCCAACCAATTAAAAAGGATTGTAGGTGTGACAACCTAGCTCTATCCTGCGTCTCTCATTGTTCTGCCCCAGCTACAGATCCCAAAGAACGCAGCACACACAAAGTCCGTTCAAAGCTTAGTTTACTAAATAAACCAGTCTTTTACAACAACGGCTGTTAATTAACTGCATTAACAGCCGCCAAAAATTCAAAGAATAATAACTGAAAGCTTACTATGGTTGGCAGAATGCCCAGAAGCAATTTGCAGGAAGCTGATAAGATAAGCAAGACAAGACAGGAAGGTATGTGAACTAAGTTGTTCCCTGCAAATTGCTTCAGTCGGAGTACCAGCTGCACAGGCTGCTGGCGCACCACACCAGCCTCCTCGCTGTCAGAATCAACTACTAGCTTCACAGGCCGTGTACGGGCCACAACACTGATATATATATATATATATATGATGAGGAACAGGTTAAGGAAAGCAATTCTTGCTGGTGGAAGAAGCATCAACTTGTTGCTCTCTTAAACAACTTAGCCTCAATGGCAATCAGTTCCTGTGATAAATGATTCACCGTTTCTGGGTAAAGAGCAATTTCTGCAATTGCTCTTGGCATCTCTCAGTTTCTATTGCTCCCTGTCCATTTCTCACCTTCTCATTTATTGGCTTGCTTCTTTCCCAGAAAAGACATTGACTGGGGATGCTCTGAGCTGGCTTTCCATACTTTGAGGCAGGGCTTGGAGAGATTTGGCTTACTCTGTGATTTCTTTTCTTCTTCTTTCTTTCTTTTTTTTTTTTTTAATGTGTTGCCTTTCGTTTGGTCTTCTTGCTTTCTCCCACAGCTTTCTTTTCAGGGAAAAGATGCTCCTTGATGTCATAGGAACAGTAGCATCTGAGCCCTGATGCTCAGAGCACAAAAAAGGAAACCAATACAAAACAATGGCAAATTTCCTGCTCGAGCCGGAAACCATTTTTGTGCCCCACAGCCAGCTCTGTCATGAATCCCAATGAAATAGCTGCTGCTAGAAGGTGGGGAGGAGCAGTAAATTGTTGGAAAGCAGGAGTAGTTCTGACATGTGGCTTACCTCTGGCTCAGGAGAAGACAATAGCCCATGGCAAGACAAAATGTCAACTGCTCATCTAATCGGATTCTGTAAATGGAGATAGAGTGCTTCTGGGTGCCATCTTGTTCTGCCCAAGGCAGCCAGTGGGAGGGTTATGTGTGGTTTTCATGTGAGAGATGGTCTGTCTAGCATATCCAGTTAAGACTGCCAAGAATGACATTCAAGTTTGGGTGTGTGTGTGTGTGGGGGGGGGGAGGGCGGAAGAGGGTCTTTAACTTTGTCCCCATTAAATTTATTTATTTTTTTATTTATTGGTTCGATTTATATGCCGCCCTTTTCCAGAGACTCAGGGCGGCTTACAATGCGTTAAGCAATAGCCTTCATACTTTTGTATATACCTGCTGAGTAGGGCTTTCGGGCCCCCCCTAAGCGGTGTTCTTTTTTATACAAAGTCAGCTTATTGCCCCCACAATCCGGGTCCTCATTTTACCTACCTCGGAAGGATGGAAGGCTGAGTCAACCTTGAGCTTGGTGAGATTTGAACTTGCAGTAAATCCTGTCAGGAGGCAAGATTAGGGCCCTTCTATTTTCTCAATAATGTTGATCAAAGTATTTTTTCCTTGCTCTTAGCAGTTTCTTCTGTTATTAGTGGAGACAGTAAATTTAAATCACTGGAGGAAACTAAATCCTTGCAGGGAAAGACCATAGTAATCTCTGCACTACAACCTATAGCAGGGGTGTCAACCTCACAGCGTCACGGCAGTATCACGTGATGTATCTGGACTTTCCCCCCTTTGCTAAACCGGCTGTGGGCGTGGCCAGCGCGTGACACATCCAGCATCTTTTAGAGCAGTGATCTCCAACCTTTTGGGCACCAGGAACCGGTTCAGTGAAGAGAGGTTTTTCCACAGACCGGAGATGGTGTGGTTTTGTGTGCTGCCTGCATCCCATGGATGGGGCTTCGCTTGTTTGCACTGCCCGGTTTCTGGCGGTCTGCAGACCAGGGGTTGGGGACCCCTGTTTTAGAGTCATCCAACCATTGTCTTGTCAAAATAACAGTAACACAATAGCAATAGCACTTATACTTATATACAGCCCTCTCTAAGTGGTTTACAGAGTCAGCATATTGCCCCCAACAATCTGGGCCCTATTTTACCGACCTCGGAAGAATGGAAGGCTGAGTCAACCTTGAGCCAGTGAGACCTGAACTGCCAAACTGCTGGTAGCTGGCAATCAGCAGAAGTAGCCTGCAGTACTGCATTCTATCTACTGAGCCACCGTGGCTCTTACAAACAGACTTTATTTAATTTATTTATTTATTCATTTATTTATGTAATTTATATGCTGCCCTTCTCCTGAAGGACTCAGGGTGGCTTACAAAGAAAACATTCAACAATTCGAAAATTACATAAAAATTAAAATCCAATTAAAATTAATTAAAATTATTTCAATGTAAAAATCCCCCAACGGATCAGCCCATTTGATATAAAAGAGCCACGTCTTCAGTTCGCGGTGGAAGGAGAGGAGGTCGGGGGCTGTCCTAAGCCCGGTGGGCAAACCGTTCCAGAGGGTCGGCGCTCCCACAGAGAACGCTCTCCCCCTGGGGACCGCCAGCTGACATTGTCTGGCTGATGGTACATTGAGGAGGCCCGCTCTGTGGGAGCGCACAGGATGATGGGAGGATGGCAGGAGATGATCCTGCAAGTACCCCGGGCCTAAGCCATGTATATAGCTGGCTTGGTGATCTTACAAAGGCATTATAAGTTGCTAGTGCGTGAATGATGCTTTTATGTTCTGTTCCTTAGCATCACCCTATTCCCAATATCCAATAAAACTTTTTAAGTGACTGGTTGGGATTCCAACTCTTTTTGAAAGAGGGCGTTCAAAGAAAGCCAACTAAGGGATTTTTGCCCGAGCAGCATATTCTCTGTGGCAGGAGGGAAAGGAGAGAGGGCCAAGAATGATTGGATCATGGTAATGGGAAATTAAAGAGGTGATGGGTAAGGTCTCTGAGTGCCATATAAAACCTGGATATTACTAGTACTCATATCTATCCTAGTCAAATAAGATTGGAGCACAAGGAAAAGAAAACGTACCATTCACTCTTTCTGGGTTGTTGGCTCTGATTCTCTATTTTTTTTTCCTCTTTTGGGTTGCAGAAAGATGATGGTAGGAGAGGATGGGAAGGAAAAAAATATAAGTTTTTGGGGAATCCCCAAACCTCAATGTAAGCGTCTGGATGGACAAGACTTGGAAGTGGTGGAAGAAACACAATGCCAAAATGTGCCTCCTTGTGAAGGTGAGGAGGTCACAGTGAGATTCCCTTGGGGAAAAAAATATATATCAAAGCTTCGCATGGCTGCTCATCTCAGGAGTCAGGGGGCAAATGGCACTTCTAATTCTGGGCTATCTTGGGAAGCATCATGGACAAATCTGCCAGGGACTATCCTGTATTTAGGAATGTTTTGAAGCTGCTGGCATTTATCTGTGGTCATAGAGAGGATGCAGGTGTCAAGTACTAGACATATTCCAAGTATCCCAAGGCCAATTTTTCTGCAAAAAACTGGAGGGAGGCAGAGGGAGGATTCAGTTATGTACACAAGAATGCTCCTGTTCTCCACTGGTTTGGAAATTTGTAATCCTAAAGGTTATGCCTCTCAGATCCTTGTGGGCTCTCTGCCCAGATTCCATTTTTCAATACAACTTCGGTGGCTGGTTAGTGATGAATGTAAAGGAAGCATTTTGTGGGGAGAGTCTTTATTCCTGCATCAAAGGCTAATTCCTATTAAAGAACAGGGAGCAGATTGGAATCTGCTTGTGGAGTTCTGCATGAATTGCTCTAGAGCAGCAAGGATTTGAGTCCTGGTTATTTAACAAAGGCAATTACACAAAAGCAGTTCCCCAATTCAGCGTAAAGCTGCTAGGATAGAAGACATTTAGGAAAACGGTTGTTTTTAATGTCTGAATTCAAATGTGGCACTGAATATTCAAAGTAGGACTGGACTTCCTGTTTACTCCAATTCCTTTTTTACTTTCTTGTAGACTGATTCTGCAGAACTGGAGGCTATAAATTGCTGTACTGGAAATTCCTGTGAACCATAATATATGCGGCTGTGAGATATGCTGAGTTTGCTTCCTATGATTTTTGCACCCATTATCTACTGCTTTTTTAATGATTAAATAATCATAGAGTAATAAATTACATTGGACTTTTGTCTTTTCTATATACAGTAAAGGAGAAAAAAAATGAACATGTTCTGTGTTGTCTTCCTGTTTTTCAAATGCTATAAGGCATACTTGATCTTAAATATTTTTTTTAGCATTGCATCTATATTTACAATTTAAGGGGTATAGTTCAGTGGGTGTTAAGCCAATGATCTCTCATTTAAGAGTTCCACAAGAGTTAAAGATACACTTTAGCAAAGGAATCAACTTGGCATTCAAATGTTTTACTTGTAGATACAATGAAAAATGCAGTGAACATATAGATGTGCTGAAAAATGGATTAGTCAGTTTGCTTTAAAGCCATAAACACTTGTAAAACAAAAATCCATTTTAAAGATTTCATTATTAAATTAATGGCATTGTCAGCTACCACCTCATGCTGGCTTGTGCTTCACTGCTACGAAGTGACAGATTGCTATGAACTGCTATGAACTGACAGACAGAGACATTATAAAAAAGATGTTGAGACTGTAGAAAGAGTGCAGAGAAGAGCAACCAAAATGATTAGGGGATTGGAGGCTAAAACATATGATGAACGGTTGTTGCAGGAACTTGGCATGGCTATTCTAGTGAAGAGAAGGACCAGGGGAGACATGATAGCAGTGTTCCAATATTTGAGAGGCTGCCACAGAGAGGAGGGGGTCAAGCTATTTTCCAAAGTACCTGAAGGCCAGACAAGGAATAATGCATGGAAACTGAACAAGGCGAGATTCAACCGGGAAATAAGGAGAAATTTTCTGACAGTGAGAACCAACCAACCAATGGAAGAGAAGTTGCCTTCAGACATTGTGGGAGCTTCATCACTGGAAGCTTTCAAGAAGAGACTGGACTGCCATCTATCAAAAATGGTGTAGGGTCTGCTTGGGTGGGGGGTTGGATTAGATGACCTACAAGGTTCCTTCCAACTCTGTTAATCTGTATCTATCTGCCTTGAACTGTGGGGAGGGAGAATGAAGGGGAAGCGAAAGTAAGTGCTGTTTCTCCTTAAAACAGGGGTCCCCAACCTGTGGTCCACAGCCCACTACTGGACCGTGGGCTAATCACCAGTGGGCTGTGTGGGGGGCCAACTGGTGTGCACGCACAGGGACCCACTCACGCGAGTGTAGTCATAGGCCCCTTGCGCGAGCCTCATGGGCGCTCACGGCCTCACTTGCACAAACATCACCGCGAACATCACGGGCACTCACATACGCTTGTCCCTTTCACAAAATCACCCGCTCTTTCCCCCCACCCCTTGCTCTGGGTCACCAACCTGGAAAGATTGGGGAACTCTGCCTTAAGACACTGCCTTAAGACACTTGGACAGACTGTCACAAAAATATCTTGCCTGAATCTGATTGGTGATACTGGGGTGGGCAATGGGAAATAGTTAAGGGAGACAAAAGTTGAATTTAGGGATTTTGACAGCCAATTCTCAGTTCTTTAATCAACTATACCTTTCTCAAAAAATGGAGCCGAGGATCATTTCTGTTTAGAGGTTTAAGTTGTGGCAAGTCTCACACTCTCAGTTTATTCCTCCTGGAGATGTCAGTTAATAATCTATTTGAGGTGTGTGTGTGAACATACTTCGCCTTTTTCCACATATTATTGAACCTCCATGCAATCCTGAAGCCTGATTGGCAGCAGACAGAAATGGCATAAAATGTTGTTTTATAAAATATAATAAAAATGGAGTGGTATTGAATTGAAACTAAGAATAAATGGTGATAAAATTGTAAGGTAAACACTTAACAAGAGGTTAGAATATTGTAAAAATTATTTTGATATGACTTGTATAAGATAAAGAAGAATAAAGATATGTTTAGAATTGTTATGCACACGTAAAAATGAGTGAAAGTGAATTTGAAACTAATTTTGGATAGATACAATGGATTTATATAGATGAAAATGTTAAATTTGAGGTAAAATTGGTTTTTTCTTAAGTTTTGAATTTCTTTTTTAACTTCTCTTTTTTTTCTTTTTTTGTTTATTTATAAAAGATGTAATGGAAATTGTGAATTGAGCTTGTGAAAGGAATGTAAGCGTGGTAACCATCTATGACCGGATCGAGATTTTTGCTCTTGAAAGTTATGTTTTTATGTTTAAATTTGAAAAAATAAATAAAAAATATTTACCAAAAAAAAAAAAATGACAGGGATCTGAAGTGGTAGAATGCAGTGCATTGCTTTAGACTGGATGGATGCTGAAAAAAAATTTGGCCAGCTAAAGAAATAATACAAAATAGCTCCATGAAAAATAATTTAAGAACTTTTTTCTCTCCCCTGTTAGGTTTTTTTTTTTTTAATGATTATTTGTAGTTTGATAAGAAGCATCAAGAAAATGGTATTCTGTTTTCACAGCAACCTGCCATCCCGTTACACAGTTAAATACTACTTTATTGACATTCATGAATTACAAATAGGAGAGGTGTAGGTAGGTAGAGACGCAGAGAAGCTAATCTCCATTTTCTAGGCTGTGGGCCTTCCTCATATGATTCTTCCAGTGTCAGCGGTTACTTGAGGTTTCTGCTTTTCCGGGCATTGCTAGGTCAACCACCGTTTCCTCTTTCCTGTATTTCTTTGCAAGTCATTGTGTGTTACAAAGATTTCCCCGTTTGTGTTCTGGAGAAAATAAGATTACACTTGCCAAGTGTAACATATGAGAACAATTTGAGTTTGCAGTACTTTTCTACTTCATTACAGGTAGCCCTCGACTTATGACCCCAATTGCCAAGTGAGAAATTTGTTAAGTGAGCTAACAAATTTTACGACCTTTCTTGCCACATTTGTTCAGGGAATCACTGCAGTAACACTGTTGTTAAGTGAATCTGGCTTCCCCATTGATTTTGCTTGTCAGAAGGTTGCAAAAGGGGATGGCGTGACCCTGGGACACTGCAACCGACATAAATATGAACCAGTTGTTGAGCGTCCGAATGTAAATCACATGACCGTAAGAATGTTGCAAAATGTGTGAAAAATGGTCATAAGTCACTTTTTTCAGTGCCGTTGTCAGTTTGAACAGTCAGTAAATGAACTGTCGTAAATTGAGGACTATCTGTATTATTAGCCCGTATATATCTCTTATGCATACACCCCATTCACACTCTTTGATAGAGGATTGCTATAACAGGTAGGATCTACAAGAAAATCCACCAGGTTCTAGACAGCCATGCCACTTCCTTTTCTAGGAAGTCCCTTTTCATTTCCTCCAGTTTTCTGTTCCCCTCTTGCTGATGTTCCTGGATCATGACTGGATTCAGTTATTATTGAGCTGGATTTGTCTTCTCTTCCTTAGACTGAGATTCTTCTAAATCCCCTTCTTCTGCTTGGAGAATGTCATTTTCACTCCCAAAGGATTCTGAGATGATTATTGATCTAGGTAAGAGATTTCTCAAGCTTGACAACTTTAATGTTGTCTGCGGAAATGTGGAGGTTCAGCTCCACACATCTTAAAGCTGAAAAACACTGGTACAGACCAGGGATGAAGTCCAGCAGGTTCTGACAGGTTCTGGAGAACCGGTAGCGGAAATTTTGAGCAGTTCGGAGAACTGGCAAATACCACCTCTGGCTGGTCCCAGAGTGGGGTGGGAATGGAGATTTTGCAATATCCTTCCCCCAGGAGTGGGGAGGGAATGGAGATTTTGCAATATCCTTCCCCTGCCATGCCCACCAAGCCGCACCCACCCAGCCACACCATGCCCACCAGAACCAGTAGTAAAAAAATTTGGATTTCACCGCTGGTACAGACGGTAACTAAATGGACCTTACTACATAAAGGCAATACCCAAGTACCACATGGCAAGGACAAAGAATATCACGTCTTGCCTATTGTGAGACACACGGCTGGTTTTTACTGGAAATGAAATGCTGAACTAGAAGACTCTTCAGCCATGCAGATTAGCAAGAAATTATCTATTTGGAGTGGAGCTTTCACATATATGGATTTAAAGTCAGGAATGCAGCTACCACCAAAATGGAGATCACTAAGCCAGATTTAGGGTGTAGGAACAGAGTAGGCTACCAAGATACAAAAAAAAAGGGAAGAGGCGAGCATGATTTTGGGGCCCGGTCCTAGGAAGGACAGGCTGCTACAGGGGTATAAGAGGACTTCCCCAGGTCAACGACAATGCATAGGCTATACAAAAGCTAGGTTAGAGATTCCCATCTGCCTCTTTGATTGTCTGCCTGGGAGATGCTTCTCTACTGAACGATGCTGAGATGCTGGTGGTCCATGGACAAAGCCTTTGAGAGCGGGGAAAATTGGAGGTCACGTTGTTCTGCTTTGCTGGGGAGAGCTAGGGAGAAAGGGAAGTAGGTTAGTTAGGAAACATATACTTCTGGTTTCATTTGTCTAAGATTACATCTAGCCGAGGTCAACGTGATGCTTCCAGATGTTTTCTGAAGTTCAGAAGTTATCAGTAGTTGTACCCATTCTGGCCAATGATGAGGAATGCATTATGTGTTGCAGTGTCAGTGGGAAGGTCATGGTTCCACATCCCCTTTTCTAAATGACCTTTTTCCCCCCTTCCTTCCTCTTCTGATCTCTAAAAACAGATTGGAAGGGGTTGTTCCTGGTCCTTTAATATGGAGAAAGACACAGCAGTTAAAGGAAGTTCAGTTGAGGGATGATTGAGGACCCAGATTGTTGGGGGCAATAAGCTGACTCTGTAAACCACTTAGGGAGGGCTGTAAAGCACTGTAAAGCGGTATATAAGTCTAAGTGCTAGTGCTAGTGCTATTCTGACCTAAGTGACCTTGATTTGTTGTCTAACCAGAGGTGGGTTTCAGCAGGTTCTGACCAGTTCTGGAGAACCGGTAGCAGAAATTTTGAGTAGTTCGGAGAACCGGTAGTAAAAATTCTGATTGGCCCCACCCCCATCTATTCTCTGCCTCTCAAGTCCCAGCTGATTGGGGAGGGAATGGAGATTTTACAGTATCCTTTCCCTGCCATGCCCACCAAGCCATGCCCACCATGCCATGCCACGCCCACCAAGCCACGCCCACAGAACCGGTAGTAAAAAAATTTGAAACCCACCACTGTGGCTAACCCTACAAGCTACATAGAAACTTACGGAATGGAGTTTGCACTGCGTTCATGAATCTATCAAAGAGATCGTTGGTAGATACTCGTCTCTGAACAATCAAGAAATTTCCAAGGAAAAAACAACCCTGATAGGGCAAGATACAAATCCCTCTCCCTTCTAACACTGAAGATGCTACCTAGTCTGGTAACAAAATGTCTATAAACAAACAACCAAGTTCTGAGAGCAGCAAGGATTTCACAATAAGAAAAATGAACTTGATGGATACAGATAGTCCTCAACTTACAACCACAACCGAGGCCAAAACGTCCGCTGCTAAGCAACACAATTAAAGTGAGTTTTGCCCCATTTTATGACCTTGCTTGCCACAGTTGTAAAGTGAATCACTGCAGTTGTTAAGTTAGTAACATGAATGTTATGTGAATCTGGCTTGCCTATTGACTTTGCTTCTCAGAAGGATGCAAAAGGTGTTCGTATGACCCCGGGACACTGCAACCGTCATAAACACATGTCAGATACCACGTGTCTGAATTTCGATCACGTGACCATGGGGATGCTGCAACAGTGGTAAGGGTGAAAAAATGGCCATAAGTCACTTTTTTCAATGCCATTGTGACTCTGAATGGTCGCTAAACGAATGGCTGTAAGTCAGGGACTACCAGTATATGCAAGAACTGTAATCTAGGCAAAAGATAAGTGGTTTACAGAGTCAGCAATATACTGACTCTGTAAACCACTTAGAGAGTGCTATAAAACGCTATGAAGTGGTCTATAAGTCTTAAGTGTTATTACTATTGCTAAAAGGGGCTGAAATTTTTTTTTTTTCCAGTTCAGAACAAGAGATAACTTTTGGAAGTCATGCAAATACCAGACACCTCCCCAGGGGGGAAATGCTCCCGGTTCGGACCGGTTCGGTTAAACCGGTAGCGATGACGGCCGATGGTTCGGAGAACCGGTAATGATGGCAGCTTGAGGCTCCGTCCACCTGCCTGGTCGTCATTACTTCCTGGTTTTAATCAGGAAGGAAGTAACCTGTTTTTTACCCTCTGTGCATGCGCAGAGGGTTGATGCGCGCTTGTGACGCGGTGCGTGCACTTCCAAACGGTAGGGAAAGTAAGTAGATTTCATCCCTGCACCTCCCTAATTCATTGAACTATAAGAAAGAGGAGATGTATATAGGTAGTCCTCTTTAAACAACCATTCTTTCAGCGAGTGTTCAAAGTCACAGTAATGCTAAAGAAAGGGGGGGGGGGACTTATGAAAGTCCTTGTAATTGGAGCCGTCGCAGCATCTCTGCTGTCTAGTGATCGCAATTCAAGTGCTTGGCAACCAAAATGCCCCAGCCATCCCACCAGATGGCTCTATCTATCTATCTATCTATCTATCTATCTATCTATCTATCTATCTATCTATCTATCTATCTATCTAGGCCCAT
The DNA here is from genome assembly GCF_059756535.1 of Pantherophis guttatus. Lineage (NCBI taxonomy): Eukaryota > Metazoa > Chordata > Lepidosauria > Squamata > Colubridae > Pantherophis > Pantherophis guttatus. The sequence continues at coordinate 122,022,966 of NC_142064.1, read as the reverse complement.
CGCAAGGGGGAACTCTGAGCCGGTAAAGGAGAAATGTTCTTGGAAGGTTAGCGAAGGGCTCAAAGAAAGGGAAAGGGAGTGCGAGTGGGGAAACATGAAGACTTACTGGGGAGTTGGGGCTTGGCGGCGCCTCTGGGCGGCTCCGACGTGGGGCGCAGGTGATGACCGATGGTCGCATCTGAAAGATTGAGTCAGAGAAAGAAGTGAGGAAGGGAAGGGAAAGGAAAAGGAGAGGAGAGGAGAGGGAGAGGAGAGGAGAGGAGAGGAGAGGAGAAGAGAAAAAAAGGGCACTGAGCCGACTTACCTGCTGCAGCTGGGCGACTGTGAGGACGGGCTCCGAGACGGGCTCCTTTGGGGGGCATTTTTGTGCGCAGGAGGGCAGAAGCCCATGGGAATCCCTGCAAGTGGCAGTGCTGGAGGTGGAGACGCAGGACACGGCAATGGGGGCAACGGGGACAGATGCAGGAGGTACCACCTGGTCCGGAGAGCTGAAGAGGAAGAGAGAGAGACACACACAAAACCTGTTATCCATCGGCAGGAAGGCTTTCTAGCCTTCACAGAGCTGGATTCATTGCATTTTTCCTCCCCCCACCCCCCGGCATGGAATCCAAACCCAGAGGAAGGATGATTGCAAGAGAGAAAATAAGCAAATCGGTTAAGCTTTTTCCAACAGGGAGAGCTCTGGAACTGCCGGAGGGGTACAACTGAGGTGACTAGTGGGTTTTTAGAACCTATAATGCAATACCGTATCAGGTGGGTTGGGATTTCCTTCTGTGACTTCAGGGTCAGTCTCATCACTTGAGTAGTGGTAAGAAAAGTGCTTCTGAGCCATGTGCAGAATGTCATGTCCCTGCCAGGGTCTAACACCAAGGAGGCTTCATCTTGCAGCATAACATTGCTTATAACAGAGAAGCCTTTCCTGCTGTTGCTGTTGGGCATCACACTTCCTTATAAAACATTTGGTCAAGTGCAGGGGTTAAATGCTACCAGTTCGGGGCAGTTCACCTGAACTGGTAGTGAAAATGCTACTGGTTCACCTGAACTGGTAGTAAAAAAATGCTTTAAAAAGTAAATAAAAAAAGTTCCGAAGATCGCGCAGCACAGCTGATCCTCAGAACTTTTTAAAAACTTTTTTTTTAGCATTTTTTTTTACTACCGGTTCGGGCAATAGGTAGTAAAAAAATGCAAAAAAAAAAAAAGTTTAAAAAAGGTTCAGACAATCAGCTGTGACAATCAGCTGTGCCGCACAATCGTGGGAACTGGTTTTTTTTTTTTACTTTTTTTTTTTTTTTACTACCTATTGCCCGAACTGGTATTTTTGTGTAAAATGCGATAGTTTGTTTTTAAGGTTTCTGTGACTCTGTGAGGCTCCTGCTTGTTGCAAGGGCCATTTTGTGTGAAGTCCAGTTGCTTTTGCTTTGTGTGTGACTCAGTTGTGTAGCTTTTGTGTTATTTTTGTGTAAAGTGTGATAGTTGGGTTTTCCCAGTCATATGACCACCAAGCCACACCCACCCAGTCACATGACCACCAAGCCACGGCCACAGAACCGGTAGGGAAAATTTTTGAATTTCACCACTGGTCTAGTGGTTAAAGAACCAGGCTAGAAACCAGAAGAAGATCATTAGTTCTAGTCCTGCCTGCCCTAGGCATGAAAGCCAGCGGGGTGACTTTGGGCCAGTTCCTTTCTCTCAGCCCAGCCCAACTCACAGGGTTGTTGTTATGGAGAAAATAGGAGGAGGAAGGAGCATTAGGTATGCTTACTGCAATGTGGGTGTCAGTTTATTATTTCAGACACAAGATCGGTTTGGTTGCATTTGTGCACCAGAAAAGGAAAATGGGGTCAGGAGACCTCGGATTATAGCTCGGTGTTTCGATCCGGCAGCCCGTTAAAATGGATGCTACCTTTTAAAACAGAAATGGTGGGGAGGGTGATATTCAAAACAGAAAGGCCTATTTCCTCTCTTTGCACCCCCACCTCCTTCCAGTAATGGCCTGATCTTTGTACCAGGAATGATTTATATATATATATATTTGGAATGTATCTTCTAGAACAGGAAGAGAGGCCTGTAGGGTACCGGATGCAGACTTCTGCATTGTGTGTGTGTGGCTTTCACACCAGATTTTGCACTTGGTGTGGTGGGGACCTCAGCCCGAAAGGTAACGGGGCGGGGGAGCTAAGTCCAAAAAAGAGGAGTGGACCAGGAGAAATATTAAATTTGATTTAATTAAAATTAAATCCATTGATTTCATTGGGAATGATCACTCTGAATATATTTAATCATGTTCTTTTTGGGTCACCTTAAGAAAGTGATCCGTTCTTGGCAACTTTTAAATAGGCTGTGTGTTGTGTTCGGTTAATACTGTGGAATTTCAAGGTGTGCTCTTCTACCTTAAAATAAGATAAGCCCCTTAGTCTATGAATCAGTTCCCAGAATAGTTTTCTAGCTTAAAAACATGGCTCATATCCAACCTGTCGGTCTCTTTTAGTTTCCCCTCTCCATTAATATAAAACAAACAGAAGTGAAATGAATCTAAGATAGCCTACATATTTTAATCTCTTATATTATTCATGAGAAATTGAAGTTAAGAGATTAATGACTCACCCAGTGCAACCGGATTTAAAATTCACAGTGTGCCATTTAAACTGGAATGTTATTAAACTGGAAACATTTGCCTCCAGACAACGGCTATATATCAATTGGACGTTAGAATTTTAAACTTTTGAAAGGGAAAATAATGCCAGGTTTGCTAAAGCGGGACCTTTTGCAAAGAAAACCCAGTTCAACCTGGTTCAACCCAGTTCTGTGTTTTCTGAAATAGAGAAAGGATGCGTGGATTTGGTCCCTCTGTTTGGAGACATGGTCGCAGGGGAATTTATTCAGGGGCACTTCAGTATCTTACCAGCTATAGCAGTGATGGCTAACGTTTTTGCCATCGCGTGCCAAAAGCGGGGTGCGCGTGCCCACACCCATAATTCTATGCACCCCCCCGGAGGCCCTCTGGAGGCTGGAAACTGGGACTGGAAGTCGGCAAATGGGCTGTTTCCAGCCTCCGGAGGGCCTCCGAGGGAGTGGGGAAGGCCGTTTTTGCCCTCCCCAGGCTCCTAGAGAGGCTCTGGAGCCTGGGGAGAGCAAAAAATAGGCCTTCCCCCAATCCCCTAGGCTCTCTGGAGGCAGGAAACAGCTTGTTTCCCTACTTCTGGTGGGCCCAGAAGGCCCAAAAATCAGCTGGCCGGTATATGCATGCTCGCCAGAGCTGAGTTCACATGCCCACTGATATGGCTCTGCGCGCCACCTGTGGCACGCATGCCATAGGTTCGCCATCATGGAGCTATAGAATAAAAGAGAGGGTGAAGGAATTTCTAGCTAACAGCTGGAAGTCAACTATTCTAAGACTTCTCCAGAAATTCTGCTTTTCAGATAAGAAAAGACTAATACAAAGCCAGGTCTGGAGTCACTGCCTAAAGAAAGAAGCCTCTTAAAACAGGAGTGTCTCTTTGAGAAAGGAGAAGAAAATGAAATCAGATTAGCGGGAACCCACTATCTTAAAGAGCCAGGAGCATCAGGGAATGACAAAGCCGTATATTGGCAGGTTGTGAAGTGACTGGCATAAAAGGGAGTACAGGGAGTCCTCGACTTACAACAGTTTGTTTAGTGACCATTTGAAGTTACAATGGCACTGAAAAAAGTGATTTATCACCATTTTTCACCCTTATGACTGTTGCAGCTTCTACATGTTCACATGGTTTACATTTGGATGCTTAACAACTAACTCACATTTATGACAGTTGCAGTGTCCTGGAATCATAGTGATCCCCTTTTGGGACCGTCTGACAAGCAGAGTCCATGGGGAAACCAGATTCACGTAACAACTCGGTTATTTATTTAGCCACTGCAGTGATTCACTTAACAAATGTGGCAAAATAAATCGTAAAAAGAGGCAAAACTCACTTTTTTTTAAAAAAAATTTGATTTATATGCCGCCCTTCTCCGGAGACTCAGGGCGGCTTACAGTGCGTTAAGCAATAGCCTTCATACTTTTGTATATTTTATACAAAGTCACCTTATTGCCCCCACAAACTGAGTCCTCAATTTACCTACCTTAGAAAGGATGGAAGGCTGAGTCAACCTTGAGCCTGGCGAGATTCGAACTTACTTTAATTGCAGACAGCTGGTGTTAAATTACAGTGTTTTGTCTGCAGAGCTATCCAGGCTCTTAACAAATTTGTCACTTAGCAACAGCAATTTTGGGCTCAATTGAGGTTGTATGTTGGGGACTATCTCTATGTGTCTTCATCAGTGGTGGGTTTCTACCAGTTCACCCTGTATCCGTGAACCGGTAGCAGCGGTGGCGACAGGAGGCTCCGCCCACCCGCCCGGACGTCATCACAAAGGTCTGCGCTACGCGTGCGCAGTCACAGTTGCAAACCAGTAGCAAAGGTAAGTGGAACCCACCACTGGTCTTCATGTAAGAGGATGAGACTTCCCCAGCGTTAATGCTACTATAGGTGGAAAAAATTTCTAAGTGATAGGAAATAAATCCAGAATAAAACTGTGTCCCCAATAGGAGATTTCAACTTTTGGGTAGCTGAGTTGTAAGCCAGGACATTTTTAGCCTAAATCTTGTACTGTTCTTGCGAACTCCAATAGTGAACTCTCAAAATAGGTATGCTTCTTTATGGATTTTCCCCTCAATGGTGTTTCTTTGTTTCTTACCCCCCTCTCTTATAATAAAAGGCATATGTTTCATCAAGTCCCTCGTCTTTGTCCTCTCTATGCAATATAGAGATGATACCATTGAGCTACCTTGCAGGGTGGTTATACGCAGAAAGTAGAACAGAACCTCAAAGCTTGTCATTCTTCAATGCTAAGATTGTCCCTGGGGCGGATTTTCTCCTAGGGTTACACTGCCCTCTACTGAGCATACTCAGTATACTCACTCAGCTGCAATAGGCCGGCATGACAATCGCCTGACTTTGGATGCTTTCTGTCCCTCAGGGATTCTTCTCACATCCAGGCTGGCCTTCCGCTTGATCGGACAGGTGGGCAGACGGTAGGCTGGGAGGCGGTGGAACCTCTGCTCGTTCTCAAAGGAAGAGTGGCCTGGCAAGAGGGAAATAGGTTGGCAGCTGAGAAAAGTGGAGAAATCTTGGTGTGTGTGTATTTATGTATGTGGGGATACCATTGTATTTCAGTTCTAGGAAAGGCTGCGAGCAAGGGCTAAATTGGAACTTTTGGGCGGTGTTTTTAAACATTCAATTGATGTTACGAACGTCATCCATTGTTTGAAAAGACCATGTTAGGCATTGATATATTAAGGCCTTAAAAATAGCCCACTTGGTTAAAGATTTGTGAGTTCATTCAGATAGTCTTATTCAGTTATTATTTTTATTTTGTATTTTACCATGTTAATAAACAAAATTATATATACATATACACACACATCTATCTATCTATCTATCTATCTATCTATCTATCTATCTATCTATCTATCTATCATCTATCTATCTATCTACCCATCCAATGGTAGGATTCAAATTTTTTTACTACCGGTTCTGTGGGCATGGCTTGGTGGGTGTGGCAGGGGAAAGATACTGTAAAATCTCCATTCCCTCCCACTCCAGGGGGAGGTTACTGCAAAATCCCCATTTCCTCCCAATCAGCTGGGACTCGGGAGGCAGAGAATAGATGGGGGCGGGGCCAGTCAGAGGTGGTATTTACCGGTTCTCTGAACTTCTCAAAATTTCTGCTACCATTTCTCCAGAACTGGTCAGAAGTTGCTGAATACCACCTCTCTATCTATCTATCTATCTATCTATCTATCTATCTATCTATCTATCTATCTATCTATCTATCTATCTATCATCTATCTATCATCTATCTATCTATCTATCTATCTATCTATCTATGTATCTATTTATCTATCTATCTATCTATCACAGGAAAAAAAGCTTTTCTGCAACTCCATCTTATTGTCCTTCATTATTTTTTGTTCTGGTAAGAAAAAGTAATAGGAAAACAATGGGAAAACAGGTTCATGTGGACCTTGAGAAATTTGAGGCAGGCAGCTGCATCGAAAAAGCTTCCTCCTAAAACATTTGATTTTCCAAGCAGCACCGGAGAATGAAATGGTGTCAAAAATAACAAATGGATATCATTTCATTTCAGTTCCTGTCAAAGGAAATTAGGTATTTCTGGCATTTATTGCTTTTGACATTAGGTGTTGAACTGGGTGTGCAGGAAACAAAAAATGTCAGGTCCTGCCATGCAAGGAGCTATTCCTAATGTTCTACCTGTCTCTGTTCCCAAAGGTCCTATTATTTCTGGAATAGACATTTCATTAAACTGTCATAGATTGTCTCTCTCCCCCCCCCCTTACTTTGTTGAGGCTATATAGCCAATCTAGGATGATTACCATCACCTTTACTAAGTTTCCCGACAATGTTGTAAGGGCTGGACTTATATGAGGGTAGCTCAAATAAACACCAGACTGAGTCAGGGGTCCCCGTTTTCATCCTGAGTAACCCAATGCTTTCACCCTGTTTTAAAAGTTCCCTGAAAAACACAGCCAAAACAAGTGTAAAGTTTTTTCATGGCATGCATTTATCTTTAACTCAGGCCAGACCTTCTCAATATTTCCCGTCAGCTTAAACTCAGCTCCAGTTCCAGCTGTGAACTAGAAATTCTATCCTTTCCAGAGATCAAATTTAATTTAATTTAATTAATCATATTTCTATGCCGCCCAACTCCCAAGGGACTCAAATCATGTCTTTGATTCGTGTAGCGTTAGGCAAGCCATATTTTCAGCTTTTCTGTCCTGCTCCCAGTATCTAGCGAGAATAATACTAAAGTATGGTGTGCGATGGCAGGGGTCCCCAACCCCCGAGCCGTGGCCCACTACTGGGCTATGACCTATTTGGAACCAGGTTTGCGCGAGAGGTGGGCTGGGGCGCACACTCATGCACGCCAGCCCATCGCACGAGTGGAGCTATGTGTGCATAAACACCAGCCTGCTGCTTGCATGCCCAGTTTCCCTCTCTCCCCAGCTGGCCCACCAAGCCGCGAAGATTGGGGACCACTGGCTATAGTATGGAATGGCATGGTATAGTATGGTATGGTATGGTAAAAATTTATTATGTTATGACTATATGGGCATGTCCATGTAATTTTTTTGACTATAATATTTAAATGATTCACTATTGCTTTCATCCACAATGTTGTTGTTTTTTTGATTTCCCAGTCTAGTCTATAATTTTGGGATTACCTTTTGGTCTCTGATCCAAATACCAACCAATTCCAAGCTCGGTTAGATTTCAGGGATCAGCCAAGATCAGCTACCGTGTTTCCCTGAAAATAAGACCCTGTCTTATATATTTTTTTGAACCCTGAAATAAGCACTTGGCCTTATTGCCATGAGCTCAAAAGCCCGATTGGGCTTATTATCAGGGAATGTCTTATTTTGGGGGAAACAGGGTAGATACTTCTCTCTGCTATAGGCAATATTGTCAGACTTACTACAATAATGCATTGAGGGAAAATGCCATAATTGCCCAAGTCCTTCCTTGTTTGTTTGGACATGGTCCACTGATCTAACTGTTGGTTTGTTCAGGCAGGTAGGTTCCTCACCTGCATGCTAAGGAGATCTAATGCATTTCTTGGCAGGCTGAGGCATACACTTTCCCCGAATCCCTAAATTGGCCCTCCGGGAAGATGTTTAAACTGAACTTTTCTGCCCTTATTAAAATAGGTGGCATAATCGCTGTGACGAATGGCTCCTGTTCAGACAAGTTTGGTATGGCATTTGACACACATTTATAAGAGGTGCATCAGGACGTGCGTGTGGGATTTGCTAATTAGCAGTGAACTTTGGCCTATTTGTAGGCCAGGTTTCCTTTGTTTCAAAGAACTGGGTGCCTGGGTTGGTGGAAATTTGGAGAGAGAAAAAGAGTAATTTTGGAAGAGCCCTTTGGAGCCGCAGAGGCTGAAGTCCACAAACAAAACATCATGTACTGCGAGATCTGGCTAGGTGGCTCAATGGCTAAGATGCTGAGCTTGTCGATCAGAAAGGTCGGCAGTTCGGTGGTTCGAATCCCTAGTATAGTTGTCCTGCGTGAGCAGGGGGTTGGACTAGATGACCTCCAATGTCCCTTCCAACTCTGTTACTGTTATCTTCACTTGGGGGCACTTGCTTAGGCATGTCTCAAATGGTGGGATTCTTCAATACTTGTTTTCCCTTCTACAGATGCTAAATCTGAATGGTTTCATTTCCGCAGCGAGAACCCCCCAAAACCATTATTTTCATTAAGGGTATATAACAGTCGTGGGATTCAAGTAATTTAACAACTGGTTCTCTGCCCTAATGATTTCTTCCAACAACCAGTTTGCCAAACTGCTCAGAAAGTTAACAACCGGTTCTCCCGAATTGGTGCGAACTGGCTGAATCCCACCACTGGTATATAAGAACCAAAGCAACATCAAAGAAAGACAACCTTGAATTTAAAATTATTAACACCTTCTCAACCCTTATCAAAAGGAAGTTTACTCAAACCCCCCCCCCCCATTCATCTGTTTTCATGGTCATATCTTAACAGAATTCTTCCAATTTAAAAATAAATTCCTGAGGGAAAATACCTCTTCCTTTCTGCTAAATATAGCATTACATGTTCTCGCCCGAAGATTCAAATGTTAGCCGTGCACAAAGTAACCCATGGGACTGACTAGAACTGCAAGGGTGACAAAGAAGCTGGAGATCTAAAAGTAAACACGATGAGGTTGAAAATAAATCAATGTGAATGAAAGCAAACACATTCACATTTGGATTAGGCGTTTGAGGCGGTTGCATCTCCCACGATGATTGTTTTGGCTTAGAGGGTGAAAAAAACCTTGACCTAATTGGAGTGGGATGGAGACTGGGTTTGGCTGCTTTATGGAAGGGGACAGGTTTTGGTGGCAATGGATGGTATTTTAAGGTAGGATAACACTTGGTCCTGTGGAGGACCAAGGGTGCTAGAAACGCAGAGTGTTGGTCGAAGAAGGCCCGCTGGAGCCTCATGAATGAATTTTCATGCCCTGGGGGAGATTGTCAAGCTGTATTGTGCAGGAGTAACAACAGCTGCTATTCCCATTCAAACTGGACTTTCCTGATCTGATTGATCTTCAGATTCTGGATCACCCAGATTCAACGAAATGCACACACACACACACACACACACACACTTGAATCATTCTATCCCACTGCCCTCTGGGAATTAAGGAGAAGGCTGAGCATTGGAATGGACAGATTCGGATGGCTCTTACTTTTCCATTAATAAAAGTCTTTGCCCCCCCCTCCAATAGCGACATTTGATTCCTGAGCAGATGCCAGTTCCATCCTAAACTATTCATTCAAAGCCTGAAAATTGCCAAGCATCATAGAAGAAGGTGCGGTGGGGGGGGGGGGGAAGGTTTTCAAATACTCACCTTCCAAGATATAGACTTTGAATCCACTGCTGATCCCTGTGGTGTAATGAAAATCAGCCAAGGCCATCACTGCTGGGGGAAGGGACTGTCCACACAGGATGGATGCTGACCCCAGACAATTGCAAGAATATTAACTCTGCTGCAGAATGGGGGGTTACCAAGGAGGTGGCCCCCAGAATCTAAATGTTTCAGACCTTCTTATGCTCACGAAGCAGGGACCTGGGGAATTTCAGCCCTAAATCCTTCTTTCTTTCTCTTTCTTTTTCCCCTCCTACCCTTCCTGCTTTGAAAGCGTCTCCTTTCTCCAGACAAGCAAGGGGATCACCAACTACCTGGACCCTGCAGGTTGTTCTTTCACAGAAGTCACACACCCTTGTACCGCGTGCCACTTCCCTTCATGAACTTCTGGAGTGTGCCTCTGAAGGGGCGGGGCTTCAGTTGGCCAGCCACAACAGGCCCGACACACGCCTCTCCGAGCCTGTTAGCCCCCTCTGGGCAAGTGCGTGTGCCTGGATTGTGTCACTCCCTTGCAGTGTGTGTGTGTGTGTGTGTGTGTGTGTGTGTGTGTCTGTGTGTGTGTGTGTGTGTATATTTGTACAGGGTGGGGTTGGAATGGAAGTAAAAGGGAGAGACAGGCATGGTGAGAGTCCAAAAGGAGTAGGAAATATTGGCTCTGCTAGGGAACATGTGTGATCAATTTCAGAGGAATGATCTGCATTTAAAGGTTCATTGCTGACGAAGAGAGAGAAGAAAGGAACTGACAGAAGAGCTGTATTATTTGGGGGAAGATTTGCTAATCTAGTATTGGTGGTGCTGACGATAACTATTTTATTTTATTTTATTCATCGCTTTACCATACATCAATAATCCAGTAAAACAAAATATAATGGAATAATTTTGCAGCCACTTCATTTCATTTTTATATTGCTTTCTTTATATTAATTTATGAATGACAAATAGAAAGATTGCGCTCTTCTGAAGAATTCAAGAATCATTAATCAACTAATCAAATGGACTGGTTCATATGATTATTTCAAATACTAAGCTACATTTTGAATTGTGTGTGTGTGTGGGGGGGGGGCTCCTTTACTTGCCTTCCCCAAAGACCCTAAAAAGATGGATGGAAAGAAAGAAGCATGTTGGTTGGAAAGAAAGGAGAGAATTATTATTCAGGATTTGCACAGGCAGGAGAATTTCAAGGGCCTTACAGAGTGGGAGAAAGTTGTGAAGATTGTCAGTTTGACATGGGATACATTCTGGAAAGCTTTCTGGCACAAGCTAGTTTCTCTTTAAAGTGACATGAAATCTGGATAATAAGCAAACATTCATGCATCTTCAGTTGGATTGGGCAACAAGCAATGTGTGTGTTTATGTGTGCACACATCCTCGCATCTGTATGCATGTGGTTATGCATGTTCAATTATTTCTAAAGTCAAGGGATGTGGAAGAGTTTGGAATAAGAAGTGGACAGAGGTTCTTATGGGGGTGAAGGATGCTTGGAGAAACTGCCCAAATTGATTCTGGAGAAGCTCGGATATGCACTCTATTTTAAAGAAAACTTTCCCAATCTGATGCCTTCCAAATGTGTTAGATTTTAACCAATTCAATAATTCTCTAGATGGGGTTGTAGCTTGCCATGCTAACTGAGTATCCTGGGATCTTAAATCCGGTACATGTGAAGGACATAAGTTGAAAAATCCTATTTTAGAATTTAACACTGCTTCAGATGCAGGAGCTTACATTTTTCCCAGCAAATCCTGATGGGCAGCAAAGCAGCGTGTCTATTAGGCTTGCCAAGGATTCGCTTTTCCACAGCACTTTATCCCTTTGTCTGAAAGGCTGCCTAGTTTAGCAGAAAGGCAGAGAATCCTAAAAAGATGCCTTGAATTTGCTCATCCAAAATGAACATCTGGTTTGCTGACTGAACAAGAACACAGCCCGGATAAAGAAGTGGAGGAAATGATTGCCATGTCTGCAGAGGGGTGGAGTAACTTAGACACTAGAAGATAAAACTCCATTTCACAAGAATTTGATTGGTTAGAGAAATGGAGCAAAAATAGCAGCATGAATTTTAACAGTGACAAATGGCGGGTTCTTCAGTGAGAAAGCAAAATCTTGTGTACTCTCTCTGTGTGTGTATATCTGTGTTTGTGTCTGTGGAACACTATCTGGTTTTATAATGGTACTTGTGAAAAAAAAAATCTCAAAGCAAACAGGGGATGTTGTCCTCTTCACAACTGCTTACATAATTCACATTTTCCTGTGGTTCCTGGAAAGAATGGATTTAAGTCTGAGGGATGCTTCCTGAACATTCCCCTACTTGTACCCTTTGAAACACCATTTCCTCTTCAGATCCAGATTGTTGACTAGCCCAATTAATTACAAGCTTCGTATGAGTTAGCAGTGTGATTTGGCTACAGATGAAGCCAATGCAAGAATTCAGACGGCATCAAGCAGCATCACAGGCAGTACATATTTTCATTTTATTCTGTTCGTGTACAGTCTGGTTCGGTGCCTTGCAGAAGTGACCAGGGGACGAGAAATGAAGTGAAGAAAGATTGAGGGAGCTGGATATGCTACGCCTTGAGCAGACAGGACTGAGGGGAATAGAAAGCATTCTTTACATAGTTGAAAGCAAAGGATGTCACAGAGAAGAAAATTAAGACCTGTTCTCTCTTGCTCCAGAGGGGAGGACATGGAATAAGAGATTTCAATTAGAAGACGGCCTAACATTGTGAATAGGTCCGCCGTGGAATTAATTACCCAGGGGGGTGGTCGGCTCGCCTTCTTGGGATGTGTTCAAACAAGGACTAGACAGCCATGTGTCTGGGGTGCGGTGGGGCTTTGATTTGGAGCTGGGGGAGGGAAAATTGATGGCCTTTCCCAACAATGAGGCTCTGGCTATAAGCTGGCTGGTCTTTCCCATTTTGATGTGATAGCCTGCGCTTCTATCCATTACATAATATACTTATTTCCAAATTCGTTTTTACACCTATGAAATTCCTATTTTATATAAACTGCATAAGATTTTTTGAGATGGGGAAATTCTTTTAAGCAGATACCTTGTTATCTCTATTTTGAGTTTAAGGGGCTGAGAGCCTGCAGCCAGCCTAAGGCTATCCACTGATAAATTTTAATTGAGCTAGCCCTGCCTTGGAGTTTAATCTCCCTATATAAATGGGAAGAAATGGTTGGTCTGGATGGGGGATGATATTTATGCAAAGTCCCATGATAACTAGCTATGAAACTCAGGGATTGGTAGAAGGATCTGGCGTCTCCTGGATTAAAACGGAGAGGCGGGGCCCACGAGTCCTGGCGTGAGGGAGCCACGAGCTAAGCAGCTGGGGGCGCGTGTCAGGGCCGGCTCCCTGCACACCCCAAAGCAGTCGAGCCGCATTCCAAATGGCCTTCCCCACCCAACCCACCCAACCACCCGAGGGAAGGAATATCCACCAAGGCGGGCAGGTCTTGGTTGGTGCACCGAGATCTGCCTCACCCAGTGCCTGGCACGCCTCATCCTGTCTCGGCATTTTGTAGGCAAGGAGGGGAAGCTGTGAGTGAAGGTTAGCCTGGGCTTTTACGTGGGCTCAGTAAAGGGCTGCCAGGGTGCTGCAAATTGAATCTCAGCTGCGAAAGGCTGAATAGGAAGAAAAACCTGGGACTTGCCCAAATTGGCTCCCTTATTCAAGCGGCTCTATTTTTCTTCAGTCCCCCTGCAGCTACTTCCAAACCAGCCTTCTCCATCTTGTTGCTCTTAACTTCTAGTTCCATAATCCTCCAATCAGGTTGGGACTAGGAGTCCACCTGAGAGTGCAGAATCTGGAAAATTCAAGTTAAGAGGGCAAAATAAGACCCAGAAATGGCCAGCAATGAAGGACACTCACTTACATGATTGACCAGAGGTTTTTTTTAAATTTGATTTATATGCCGCCCTTCTCCGGAGACTCAGGGCGGCTTACAATGTGCTAAGCAATAGCCTTCATTCTTTTGTATATTTATACAAAGTCAGCTTATTGCCCCCACAACTGGGTCCTCAATTTACCTACCTTAGAAAGGATGGAAGGCTGAGTCAACCTTGAGCCTGGCGAGATTCGAACCTGCAGTAATTGCAGGCAGCTGGTCTTAATAACCAGCTTAATAAGAGGGTGCCTTAGACCACTGTACTACCAAGGCTCTTGGTTGCCAATCTCTTGTTTGCTGGATGCAGCTCTTCTGCCATCATATAGAGTTGACAATGTTTAAGTGGTGACCAACCAAGGCCTACCCAAATGGAGCCCTGTCCTGAACTACTCCAGTTATTTTTAAAGAAGGAAGTAAGGTTGTTTTTGCTTTCTATGTTCAAATGTGTACCTGCCTACAATCACCGGGGAGGTAATATATACTGTAAATGTAGTTATGCAGCTAAATCTTAGGGATTAAAGCATCATTTTGTATTCCAAATCTCCAGGATAAAACCTAGCACTTAGTTATGAGAGGTGAGCCTTCTTTGAATAGATTCAGTGCATTTAGGGATGGCCACTTACTGGCAGTGGATTGTGGAGATAGCCTTGAGGAATGAATGCAAGAACTGCTTAGGAAACGTCAGTTGGAAGGAAAAGTGTTCAGAAAGAAATTCAATCTCACTTTGATATACAGGTAGTCCTCAATTTATGACCACAACTGAGCCCAAAATTTCTGTTGTTAAGTGAGACCTTTGTTAAATGAGTTTCCCCCCCTCCCGTTTCACGACCTTTCTTGCCATTATTGTTAAGTGAATCACTGCAGTTGATAAGTTACTAACCCAGTTGTTAAGTGAAGGTGGCTTCCCCATTGACTTTGCTTGTCAAAAGGTTGCAAAAAGTGATCACATGACCTTGGGGCACAGCAATGGTCATAAATGTGAACCGGTTGCCTGAATTTTGATCACATGATCATGGGGATGCTACAAAGGTTGCAACTGTGAACAATGGCCAAGTCCAGAGATGGGTTTCAGCAGGTTCTGACCAGTTCTGGAGAACTGGTAGCAGAAATTTTGAGTAGTTCGGAGAACCGGTAAATACTACCTCTGACTGGCCCCACCCCCATCTATTCTCAGCCTCCCGAGTCCCAGCTGATCGGGAGGAAATGGGGATTTTGCAGTATCCTTCCTGGACTGGGGAGGGAATGGAGAGTTTACAGTATACGTCCCCTGCCACACCCACCAAGCCATGCCACACCCTCCAAGCCACACCCACAGAACCGGTAGTAAAAAATTTTGAATCCCACCACTGATCAAGTCACTTTTTTTTCAGCAGCATTGTAACTTTGAATGGTCACTAAATTAACTGTTGTAAGTAGAGGACTACCTGTATTCTACAATGAGGGGGCAGAGGGAAATCGATAGGCTTTTGAGATTCTGTTATAATACTCTACAACAATAGAGTTGCGGTAGTCCTTGCATTGTCTTTTCCCTCACCTGGCCTATCTCAAAGAGCTAAAACTTCCCTTCCCCCAACTGTAGTTGTCCAGGAACACTAAACAGGGTAGCAGAAGAATATAAGGCATTTCTTCTCCATTCCTGTCTGTGCACTGGAGGAACTGATTTGAGTCATTCCAATTTTTAAATCTCTGTGCTATGAATAATTATCTGTATTGCATGAATGTAAGCAGACTTTTCTTTCCTGCTTGATCATCCCCCCCGCCCCCCCATCTAACACACTCTGTACGCGTTGGGATTTTAGTTCCCAGGATACCCAGCCAGCATAGCTAATGTTTGAGGATGATAGAATGGTACTAGTAGAGTTTTCTTCAATGGGAAACTCTACTCCAGTTTCAGCACTGGAAGATTTCTCCTGGAGCAATCACCTTTGGTTAATTCACTTTTTAAGGGGTTTCTCTGTCTATCATCTCCCATTTATTGCTCTCCAGAGTTTTCCTCGGCTCTCGGCTTTTCTTTGAATAGCATAAAAATTAAACTTCGTGTAAAAAAAAAAAATAGTAGCGGTACTTCTAGAGCTTAGCATAACTTTCCTGTTCTTCCTCTGCATTTGGTCAAAAGGCAGGTAAGATAATAACAAGAATGTGTGAGAGGATGTGCCGTTTGAAGTATTTTGTAATGAGGAACACACAGTAAAGTGTTCCATGTGTCACAACTCCGCAACAGCTCCTTGAATGTGCTATCCTAGGAATGTATTTTTCAGGTCTTACTATGTTGGAAAGGAATATATTGTAATGAGAGCTCAGGAAGTATTTCTACAAAGGGTAGTGCTGTTTGGCAGGAAGAAGAAGAAAGCAGCCTGACAAACAGCATTACCAAGCTGATTAAGATGGAAGTGGTTACGTATATGAAATCAGAAGCAGAGTTTCACATTCAGCATTTCAACCAAAACTGATCCTCACAGCCACAGTCTAAGGCGGAAAGAAGGAGAATCTTTGATTTCTTGATTGCAGTCAAGAATCTTGATTGTAGTCAAGGTCACACACTTCAGCATTTCAGGACAGGATGTGGCATGATTCCATCTCAGAATCGGAAAGCAGAATGTTGGTTCGAATTCTTGAGTCTAAAAAGGTTTCAAGATGATTTCTCACCTCCGCATATAATGTACATGAGTGACGCAGATATGAATGAGAAAAGAGAGTTGATTTAGGTATAACGCTAAGTGGTTGTTTGGATGCTTAGGCATCAGAACAACAGAACACAGAACAACAGACTTGGCAGGGACCTTGGAAGACTTCTAGTCCAACCACTTGTTCAGGCAGGAAATCCTATACCAATTCAGACAAATGGTTGTCCAATGTTTTCTTAAAAACTTTCAGTGTTGGAGCACCCAACTTCGGGAAGCAAGTCGTTCCACTGATTAATTGTTGCAACTGTCAGCGTTCCAAATAATGTACCGAGGCAGAACTCCGAGGCAGGTAGATTCCTCAAAGAACAGTTTGTTGGATACACCATATTGTCACAACTAGCGAAAACCAACTCTGAAAGCTCCTGCGGTTTTCACCTAATTAAAAAAATGAAAGTTCCCCATTTCCTCCTCCCCATGCATCAGTCACATTGTTCAATAAAAGTGCCGGCCAGTTGCACGGTTACTCTTCTCCTCCTCTTGCCTGCCACCTGTTGAAATGTCCTTGGTTCCCACAGGAAAACTTTTTGTTTTGACTACAAAACCCCAGCTAACTATTTTCTCCCCCTCCCTCTCTTGTGGCAACCCTGTAGCTGTAAAGATGGCCTTAGCCAGGTTTGCTTCAGGGTTGACAATCAGGAAATTTCTCCTTAGTTCTAGGTTGCTTCTCTCCTTCATTAGTTTCCATCCATTGCTTCTTGTCCTGCCTTCAGATGCTTTGGAGAATAGCCTGACTCTCTCTTCTTTGTGGCAGCCTCTCAAATATTGGAACAATGCTATCATGTCACCCCTAGTTCTTCTTTTCATTAAACTAGTGTCAGCACTTCAAGCTGCATTTACTCTAGTGCTGACATAAGAAGGAGAAGCGGAGGCATCTGGAAAGGGACGTTTGACTTTTCACCTACTTATTTTCCCTGGAGATAATATCCCCTAGGAGATGGGATGGGAGGGGGGAAATTCCTTTGAGCTGGAGCAGTAGATTAGGGGTAGAGTGACTTGGAAGATGGCCAATGAGTGCAGAGGAGTGGGGAACAGAAAGGGAGGGTTTTGGGTCTGGAAGTCAGTGCTGGCTGCGATGGAGTCGGAGTTAGAATGTCGTGCTTAATAAATGGAAGTTTTTCATCAAAGATTTTGTTTGAAATGCAATTTATTTGAGATGACTCGAAACCTGACAACTAGATTCCAACATTCTACATTTTGCAATTTCTTTTTTCATAAATATAGTCCATATTTAGTTACTACATTAGGTTTTGTCTTTCCTGGAAGATCTTATAGATGCTCATTCCCATTTTATTCTCACAACAACCTTGTGAGATAGGTTGGGGGATAATGTCTGGTCCATTATCGTTCAGTGTGTGTCATGGGTGAGGAGGCAACGGAATGCCAGGTCTAGCATTCTAATCCCTCCTTCACCACAGAGCCTCTCAGTTCTCCCTTTAAAGAAATTTGTATTGTCTCTTCCTCCATCTGAAGTCTTCCTACATCAAGTGGAAAATTTCCCCCCTTACCTTCATCTACAAGTGCTGCCTGGAGGCAGCTGCATTTTTGCTCACCAGCTGGTGCCTCTGAAACACCTGGTGAGGCCTCCATCCGTCTGGGCCAAGAGTTCATGCTGGGCCTGTCAGAACCTGTTGAAAGTGTCTTCCAGGGGTCTGTGTTTAGGCCTGCTTAGGTTTAGCCAGGTGGAGCTACAGGTGAAAGCTACAAAAGAACTAAAAGAGCTGTGTGGTGCAAGAAGAAGTCTTAGTACCCTACAAGATCTGGTTTGCTTTGGGCATATTATAATGTGTTTTTTCTGCCACCCAAGATTATATCTCTCTGGCAAATGGTCTTTGCTTGGGGGGCTGTGCCAGGCTTTGCATAATGTGATGGCAGTTCAGTCCAAAACAGGGTGGGGCTTGGGGAATAAAGAGTGGAAATGCATGTCTTAAGGCCCCATGTGGATCTTGACCCTCTGTCCAATATTTTATAAAAATGCCCCCACCCCACAACTGAAAATGTGGGGCCCACCCTTTCTGAAGAAATTTGGGGGACCGAAACACCCCCCCCCCAATTTTTGCATTTCTGACCTGGTAGCCCTATCAATGTTCTCTTTGCAGATGTAAACTTTTTATTATTATTATTTTTAAAACACTGCTTAAAAGTAATATGTGAACCCAGTCAGATAATTCAATGAGCTTTTACTTCTAAGTGTGCATAAAACTGCATTTTAAGCCTGCTTAAAATACAATCCAAGAATCAATTAATGGGAAAGAAACTTTCTGGAATTTTGTGGGACTTTCTTTAGGGTATAAGTGTTGTCCTTTAAAAAAAGAACTGGGAAAATAAAACGAATGGCTTGCTAACATACCCTGACAAGGAGCCAACTGAGCAATATAATTATTGATATACATTTCTACATAATTCTTTGCCTTAAATTGAGTCCATCTAGCAATTAAAGCAATCTCAAATTACTATATTGCGTACGGACATTCTTCTGCAACTTGTAATGCAGGGCAAACCTGTGGAGTGTATTTGTATTCATTCATGAATTCATTTTTCTGGGCGTGTGGAATAAAACCTCCCCGCAAGGGCCAAGTTTGCAAAGCATGTTGAATTTCAAAAAGCCTACCCATTAAAAGCATGAGCCAACATGCTGGCTGATCTGGTTTGCCTGGATGAAAAATGTGATGAGTCACATCAATGCCCATTCAAACCCTGTCTTTCTTGAATGATTATTTCTGAATCTGGGATGAGTTGGTACTACAAGTCAGGAAGGGGGCTGGAACTACTAGAGGGAATGTGCAGGGCAGGGTGGAGCACATTTGGCCTGAGGAGTGGAGGATTTTTGGATCCAAACTGCAGCCTTAATCCCACCAAGCACCCACATTTTGATACTGTGTGTCCTCTCCACTTGCTCCCCACCATGTCTTCCATGCAATATTCATGAGTTTTTAATTACACAATAATAATAAGGGATTTAATAAGAGAAAGTTCCCCATTTTAAATCTGGGCTGAGAAGAGCTGCTTGATTTGTTTTCAGAAAAACTTGGGGACCGTTCAAGAAGATAGAATATTTGGAAAAAAGTGTATATTTTGGAATACCTTTGTTTGACCTTTTGAAGACAAGAGGGTCATACCTGATAGATTGCATACTCAGGTTCCCCGATGTGGTGCCTCCAGATGTGAAGTTGGGAGAAAATCAAGTTGGGAAAAGCTGCCTTTTGATATTTCATGTGGTTTCCCCAACATGATTTTCCCAGCGGTCAAATATGGAGCTCCCAGAATTCCTGGAAACCGAAGCTCCAATACATCTGGAGAGGATTGTTTTGGTGAAGGGCTGGTGCAAAAAAAAGAGAGAAGATTTTGCCCTGTTCTTTGTTCAATCAGATGAAATTAGGACATCAGCGACATCTAGTGTCATCCATAAACAAGATTCAGCTTCTGTTTATTATTAGGTTGTTGATGGAAAATGTGCTTGCCAGCTTTTCTCATCTGTCCCTTGGGTAACAGAAGTCACCGGGAGCTTTTATCTAGCCACTGCTTTTTTCTTGTTTCCTTTCATCTGCCCCTTTCTCTCTCATGCCTTGAAAAGGAAAGGAGGCTTAGAGAACGGGATTTCCAGTTTCTTTCAGAATGGTTGCCATGGTGATGCCTGAACAGACAATACTCCCTCCCGTCTCCATTCCGCGCACTCATCCACCCGGCCCACTGCAGTCTCAGCAGCCTGTATGTTTGCTAAGGCGCCTGTCCTCTGAAGCCATCGGATTAGAAAATATGAGCGGTCCCACAAAAAGAAGGAGAGCACCTTGTATGAATAACACCATTTCTGCAGTGGTTGAGCAATTTGCATATCTGTACAGATTTTTTTATATATATATATTCAGGAGCATACATAGAGATGCACCGTCATGCATACAAAGGCATGGCTAGATGGCAAATGATGCTCAGCAGTTCAGATTTATTTAACTGAGACCACATTTCCATTTGAAATGCCCAAAGCAGCTGGGAATAAAATGAAATCAAACGCATAATACAAAACTAAAGCAGATCTCTGTACGGATCCATTTTTTCCATTCCTTGGAACAATTTTGCTAATTGTTGCAATGATGTCTCTTTGTGGCTTAATAAACATGTTTCATGCCAGATGTTTTGCATGAATTGCCTTGACTTGTCATAAAGTCATACAGACACCTCCACAGACCACATCACAGACAATGCTCTGTACAAATATGAAAAAAAAAAAATTCTAGACATACCTATAGGAACTCCCCGCTCTTCATGTCCCCTCCCTCTTAAACCAATCCAATCAGTTCAGTAACTGTTCAGTAATCAGTTCTCTAACAGCATGATGAGGTGTAATTTAAAATACAGCCAGGGCTGGCAGACATGCAACCAGCTGTGGGTGTTATTAACACCTAAAGAACTCCTGGCAGGTCTGGCATTGAGACATGCAATTACCACTTAGTATGGAGGGAGGAGACAAAGCAAGAACAGGAGACTATTCCCACAGGGCCTGTGGGCGAGGCAATTGAATTTACTGTCAACATCCACTTTTTAAAAACACAAAACCACAGCGGGTTCAGATTATTTGGAGCTTCAGCTTTCCAAACCCTGAGCTTTGGGAAAATATCCTATCAGATTCCCTACCATGAATGTAATGCTGAATTATTGTTTTTACGAAAGGGACCCACCTCCCAACAATGATCCCTAAAGTCATTTTGTAAGCCATCCAAAAAAAGAATAATGCTTGGAGTCTCTTTTTTTTTTCAGTATCTGGTGTAAGCAGCAGGAGTTGTTCCCTGGCTGTAACCTGGGGGTAGAAGTTGGTGTGAAATGCATCTTTAGTTTGAGGAATATGGAGCACTATCTTCATAACCTCCAAGCAGCTTAAAGGTAAAGGTTCCCCTCACACATATGTGCTAGTCGTTCCTGACTCTAGGGGGCGGTGCTCATCTCCGTTTCAAAGCTGAAGAGCCAGCGCTGTCCGAAGACGTCTCCGTGGTCATGTGGCTGGCATGACTAAACGCCAAAGGCGCACGGAACGCTGTTACCTTCCCACCAAAGGTGGTCCCTATTTTTCTACTCGCATTTTTTACGTGCTTTCGAACTGCTAGGTTGGCAGAAGCTGGGACAAGCAACGGGAGCTCACCCCGTTATGCGGCACTAGGGATTCGAACTGCTGAACTGCCGACCTTTCGATCAACAAGCTCAGCGTCTTAGCCACAGCCTGCTTATTAAGGAGCAAGCAAGTTGCAAAGAATAATTCTTCTGAATTAGCATGGGAGCCTCAAGGCAAATGTGGAAATGAGATTAAAATTGTTTTGACTAGAATAATGTATAGGTATTTTTGGTGATATCTAGCCCGCATCATCACCACCATTTTTCTTACAGCAAATATTTTTGAGGATGACATAGACAGAGTAGCTTTATAGACTCTGATATTATCTATAGCTACATAACCTAAATGAATTCAAATGGAGTCAGAACACTCAACGCTCCCATTTTCTCTCATACTTCATGTATTAGAAAAAGTAGAAATCAGAAAGATGCAGAAATGGGATCTTATTAATTCAGCAAATGTATATCTCACAAAAGTGACTATTTGCAGTGTACAGCAATCCAATAAAACAGTAAAAAAAACCCTCAATCATTACCTAAAGTCATGATATAATAATTATTTAAAAAAGCATTAAGAACTATAAGATCAGAGCAAAAATGGGAAAAGATAATAATAGATGAAGGGATGTTGGTGATAACAGACCCATATCACAAGGTCACCTGTTCTCTAGGAATTCCAGGCTTCCTGGCATAACCAGGTTTGGGGGATTTTTGAAAGCTCAGGAGTGATGAGGCTGACCTCATCTCTGGGGAGAGAAATTCCACAATGTGGACACAATATCAGGCAAGGCCCATTGCCCAAGGCCTGCTAAATATAGTTTCCTAAACAACAGAACCCATAACATGCCCATTCTGTTGGAACTGCTGGGATGGGCAAAGTGGGAAGAGGCGGCCCCTCAAACAAACTGATATTATGCCATGTAGGGCTTTAAATGTCAACACCAGCTTGAAGTGAACCTGGTAAACAAGCTGGTAACTAATGCAGCTTGCGTAGCACAGATGTGATGTGCATTCTGTCAGAAATATACATAACTGCTGGCAATGCTGTATTTTGCAAACAGCTGAAGTTTCTGGATACCCTTCAAGAGCAGCCCCATATAGACTGAATGGCAATAGTCCAACTGGAGGTGACTAAGGCATAACCCTTGGTTCATGAAGAAGCCTAATTATTAGTTTGCTAACGTGTCCTTTTGCAAAGATTAACACTCTGAATTTGCAGAGTATAAACTCAGTGGTGAAATCCAATTTTTTTTACTACCGGTTCTGTGGGCATGGCTTGGTGGACGTGGTGTGGCTTGATGGGTGTGGCTTGGTGGGCATGGCAGGGGAAGGATACTGCAAAATCTCCATTCCCACCCCACTCCAGGGGAAGGATACTGCAAAATCCCCATTCCCTCCCCACTCCTGAGGAAAGGATATTGCAAAATCTCCATTCTCACCCCACTCTGGGGCCAGCCAGAGGTGGTATTTGCCGGTTCTCCGAACTGCTGAAAGTTTCCGCTACTGGTTTTCCAGAACCTGTCAGAACCTGCTGGATTTCACCCCTGATTCTAACTTAATAACTATGAATTTTTCGTCTGCATTAATTCCCATATTGATGCTTACTTAGTGAAATGAATATATATGAACAAAAGGAATGCAGTAGACTGAAGTTTATACAGGGGTGAAATCCAGCAGGTTCTGACAAGTTCTGGAGAACCGGTAGTGGAAATTTTGAGCAGTTTGGGGAACCAGCAAATACCACCTCTGGTTGGCCCCAGAGTGGGATGGGAATGGAGATTTTGCAGTATCCTTCCCCTGCCATGCCCATCAAGCCACATCACATCCACTAAGCCACGTCCACAGAACCAGTAGTAAAAAAAATTGGATTTCACCACTGGTTCGAATGGTTACATAAATGGTAATTTGTTGCTTGATCTGTCTAGCTACCTTAGCAGATGGTGTTTGGAAACTAGAAAGAGTATTTTAGAACAAGGTAGTCAACCAGTAACCCCACCAGGAACTGCCAATTTACCATTCCTGTAATGGAGCTGTGGTGGCGCAGTGGTTAGAATGCAGTACGGACAAAGATACTAACATTTTCAGCACCATGGACAGCACTCCAACAATCCTGTATCTTGACCAGCTGCCTCAATTACTGTGCCATTAAAATGTTATAATGCAGCTTAAACTTTATGAATCAAATGAAAACCTATAGCTTTGTGTGTGTGTGTGTGTGAGTGAGTGAGTGAGAGAGAGAGAAAGAGAGAGAGGGAGGGAGGGAGGGAGGGAGGGAGGGAGGGAAAGAAGGAAAGATGGAGATAATATCAGAAGTGAGGAGGTTTATTTTATTTGCAGTTTCTGCCTTGGCTTACTACCTCAAATGTTCTGCTTTTTAATGATGTCTCTGCCATTTTCAAACTGCAACAATATTTTTTTACAGATATTGTCTGCTTCAGTTTTAGATCTCTTTACCAGCAATATGAAGACAACCACAATGGATCAATACATTTCTTGAAGCTTGGGTAAAATATAAAAATAGGAAAAGTAAGGATAATAATATGCCCAATCATTTGGAAGATATGAAGTTACCGAAGCAATAAGTCTAACATCACATATGATGCAGCTAAATTTGTTTTGCAAATATTAAAGCATGCAAATAAATTACTATAGAATTAGATATGCTTTAGCAAAGTATAAATATTATACCCAGATGGAATTACATTATGTATTGTGTTATTAACATATTAACATTGATGGGCATATCATTTTAAATCAGTTTATGTTATATTATTGTAAGGCAGTTTTGCTGTGCAACTCTTTTATTGTTCCAATATAAAATGCATTTGTGATAAGAAACTAGCTTTAAAAAGCTTTTTAATATTTTAAAATATTTGCAATGGACAGACATCTGGCTTCAGGGATCTGGGTTGTTTACACTGATATATGAAGATTTAATAACTAGAACCAAGTGATTTAGCAGCAAACTGAATAAAGAATATGACATTTAGCCCATTTGTTTCCAACCCCCAAAACGAATTCTATCTCTTCAAATAAAAAGTCACATCCAAATTTTCTCTTAGGTTATCTTAACTTCAGCAGTCAGATTTGTCTTACATTTAAAATAAAATGTATAGTGCTGCATAGCCAAACAAATAGAACAGAATTACACCTTCTGACCCACTGCAAATCAGTCAAGAAGTTTTCTTCTGCCTATCTCTTAAAGCACAATAAAAATGTTGGAAGCAGTAGTGAATTACTTTTTGTTGCTGCACCTATGTAATTTAAATCATCTTTTTATGTAAAAAGAAAAACAGTACATCTTGGGTATTTTTTAAATAAAATCTTCAGTTTATGAGGAAAGAGAAAGCATGTGTAAATTTATTTATGCAACTATAAGCAACAACAACAAAAAAGAAAGCTAAGGTACATGCTTTAATTTCTGCAGCACAGAAATTGTCTTCTCTTTTATAGAGTGGGTCTGTATATAGCTCAGCTCTCATACTTTCTCTTAGTCTTATAGCGTAAATGATGACTCCTTATTCCTACTTTGTCCATCTTTTCTGCTTGGGTCCATTCTGGAAAATTACTGGCTGCTGCAGCTGCCTAATGCATATATCTGCACCATTTTGAAATTTGAAAGATCAAAAGAAGAAACTCTTCCTTTTTGCTCATGTTACTTTGCATGCTTCATGCACTACACGAATACATAAATAATGGACATGGAACCCAACATTTTAAAAATTTAAAATACTACTGACATTCATTATCTTCTTTTTCAGTTTTTTTTTGGGTAAAGGTATTGGCAACCAGGCTTCATTGGTTAGGATCTTGGTGTTTGGGGAGACTGTTCCTTGAGCCTCTGAATGTGGTAGGATGAAGTCAAAGCTATTGATTTTCCTGAAGATGCTTCCTCCCTGAGGGCACCTGATTTTGAGATTTGCACGCATTTGAACCAACCTTTCCTATGGAATGCAAAGCAGCATTGGGAACAGATTTCCAATTTGTCTCATGATACCATGAACCTTTGGAAATCACAAATGACAGCATCAGCATTATGGGCATTGCCATGACACGCACCGTCTCCAGAGGGGAACATAGCATCATAAGCATCACCTTCTCTCCTTGTATTCTGCAACTGTGCTGTCGGGTACCAGGCTATACCATTCTCAGCTGCTGGGGAGGGGGGGAGGGATGGGAGATAAGTGTTGACTTTCCCCCTGATCTTACTGGTTAATGGTGTATCCCTACATTAGCTTTGCAAGGAGAGAGGTTGCTCCCATTGCTGTCAAGAGGGTCCAGAGGCGGACCCAATTGACTAGATAGAGCTGGTTGCTGAGGATTGCAGAAGACTCCAGGATTTGCGAGGAGCCGTGTCAGGCTGTTTTTTTCCCCCCTCCTATAAATACCCCCCCACTCCTTCTCTCCAAAGCGCAGGGGCAGAAGGAATCCCTTTCCCCGTAGAAGCTCCCCGCAGGAGGCAAGCAGGAGGGGAGAAAAACAGCGCTTTGAAAGGAAGCTAGTTAGAAAGATTCCCATCTGCGAATTCCATCTTCCTTCACAGCGAATGTCCTCCTCCTTTTGAAACAGATCCCCGGTAGGCGAGCCGATCTCCTTTCTATCCCCACAACAAGCTGCTCCCGGGAAAGCAGTGCTAGAAACTTCGCCCGGCGATCGAAGCTTCCCCCCCCCACCCCCCGACCCGACCCCCGAGAGAACCTCTTCCCAAGGCTGGCTGACCGGATCGCCTTTTCGGTGGTTCCTCTTTCTAGGGCAACTTGGCAAGCCTTTTCTCGAGGAGGGCTTCTGGTGGAGGTCGTTGGAATCCCCTCCAGTGATTATCCCGAGGAAGAGCCCCTCATCTTTCCCTCCAGAGGTACCCCAATATAGCGACCCCCCCCTCATCTGTGGGACACCCAAAACCCTTGAGACTTCAAACCACTCGTCGAGATGAATTACCTGCGCAGGCGACTCTCTGACAGCAACTTCATGGCCAACCTGCCCAACGGCTACATGACCGACCTCCAGCGCCCTCAGCCACCGCCGCCGCCGCCCAGCGCCACCTCTCCATCGCCGGGCAGCATCTCCCCAGCTGAAAGGCCACCGGCGGCCCCCAGCCCTGGAGCCGGAGCCGGTGGTGGTGGTGGCGGTGGCGGAGCCGGGGGTTTTTTCTCGTCGCTGTCCAACGCGGTGAAGCAGACGACCGCCGCGGCAGCAGCCACCTTCAGCGAGCAAGTCGGCGGGGTGGCTGGCTCTGCAACATCGTCGGGGCGCAGCAAAGTACTACTGGTAGTCGATGAGCCAGGGACGGACTGGTAAGGTCCTCAGAAGGGGAGAAGGGCATCCATCCCATGCTTAGCCTTCCTTCCTTCCTTCCTTCCTTCCTTCCTTCCTTCCTTCCTTCCTTCCTTCCTTCCTTCCTTCCTTCCTTGTCATTTTTCCCATTCAGCTTCAAATGAACTGTGAGTTATAGATGGGGGAAGGGGCAAATTGGGATTTCCAAATTACTTCATATTGAACTTCTTCGCATAAAGAAAGGTAGGGGTAGTGTAAGAGTGGGGGAAAGAAATGGGGAAATAGCTCCTTTGTTTCACCCTGATCCAGTTATAGGGTCTACTTAGGTTCTTTTTGACGAGGGCCTGTTTCCTCACTACTT
Organism: Pantherophis guttatus; assembly: GCF_059756535.1. NCBI lineage: Eukaryota > Metazoa > Chordata > Lepidosauria > Squamata > Colubridae > Pantherophis > Pantherophis guttatus. The sequence continues at coordinate 121,996,191 of NC_142064.1, read as the reverse complement.
ACTTATATTTGCTTCTTGGATCACCCAGCGACGTTGAAGCAATATGCAACATATCCCCATTACTATTGTCTCAGCAAAATAATGGCTCAGTGGTGCTGGAAAAAGCAGTTAGTGAGAAAGGCTGTAAGTGGATGAGATGATGTAGTCTTATATCCTAGCTCACAATCCCTGGATATCCTTTAGTAGGGTATCATCCATTGACATTCTTGCCTCCTTTTTCATTTTATCTTTCTGGACTTTTTCTCAGTTCTTTATTTGCTCCTTAATTTTTGTAGCCACCTGTAATTTCCTCCATAAGGGTATTCTTCTGCTGAAGCTATATATTGGCAGAGCTGGATTTCTGTCTGTTCCATGTCTGAGCAAAGATGAAGTATCTGTAATCTTTTGGCATGATGGAGAGAAATACAAAGTACAGGACAAGAGGGTGTTAGGGTGAGATCTATTGGAGATACACTTGGGTGTTGTACTAGAGTCTAGTCCCATTCAAGGGCCACTGCTATTCAGTTAGTCCCAGTAAGGAAATGCACAGTGACAAGAAAGGGAGAGAACACTTCCTGTGAAATTTTTTTGCAATGCAGTATTTACAAGATGTGAAAAAGGAAGTGCTGTTTCCAAGGGTGTGAAATAGCAGTTTGGGAATTCAGAGGGTTTCCAAAAATACCAACTTTTGTATCATAGATCTACACAGTTTGGGGCTGGGTTGTGAAAACATCAACTACCAGTTTGGTAGTTCTCCTCCTACCCTGCACATTGAATTGTCTGTCCTTCTTTCCTTTCAATTCAGCTTTAAGAGTTAGGGTGGCTTTAATAATTAATTAGAAGATTCGGGGATTTGATCTGGGCAATCTCCTCACCACCACTTCATGAAAGATTAAGGAACGGCATCTGACATTTTTCTGCAGCTTATTGGTGGATCCACTTGACTAGCTTCTTTTCAAAGATGTTTAAGGAGGATGGCGATTTGCCTAGCCTGTGATCAGAATTATTCAAACAATTACACAGTGTGGTCTAATTTTAACTGAAACATATTCAGAGACTCTCAGATCTCCTAATAACAAGCACATTGATCGCTGTCTGATATATATCTAACAGTCATTCTAGTCTCTTTCTCTTATCCTATCATGCCTTAAATTGGGTTTCCATCATCGGGTTTCAGATCTCCTGGTAATTCTTCCGGAGCCCACATTTTTTCTTTCCTTCCTTCCTTTTTTTCAGCTTTCAAAGTTATTTAGCCTTTCTGGCTTGAACATTCACTAGTTCATAGATCTTCACAGAGAATTTACATGTATTTTTGGCCTGTTAACAGTAGAATTATGGTTATTAACGAGGAAATGCAGGCCTTGAGGTATCGGTCTATTTACTGTATGATTCAAGATCTTTCACAAAGTGTAAATCCAGTCTGGATATAAATTTAGAATGGATGTGATCTATGACATGTAGTTTAATCAACTAAATGGATTAAATCTCTCCTTAGTGAGTCATCCTATGGAATTCTTCTTGAGTTTTCTATTCTGCTTCCTTGGTTTCTGGTATTTGGTGCAGTCTCTTTAGTACAGGAAATGAAGGAGCATGACTTCTCCAAAAGGGATATCAATATAAGAATGGATTGTTAATTACAAAGGGTTTTGTAGCATCTCAAAGAGTCAAATATATACAGTAAAAGCAAAAATCAAGGGTTAATATAACATGATAATACTAATTTGTATAATCCTATGGTCTTTTTTCATGTACTGAGAAACAACATGAATAGATTGAATGATAAATGATAAACTCAGTCCCTATCAGACAGTTCCCAAGATCCAGCAGGGAGACTGAAATCTCATGGCTTCCTGATGATGTATGGAGGCCAGTTTATGTGACTGAAATATGGATTGTGGGTTTGAGAACAGCATTGAGAAGAAATGGGTCAATACCCTTTTTCATCATTGCTGAATGATAGATTTCTATAGGCTGGAAAGGCCAGGCATCTACCGAGGAAGAGTTTTGGGTTTGGGTTTGTTTTTTTTTTAAAAAACCTCTTACACTGTTCGAGAAATTTGTGATACTGACCACTGCCAGCAAGCAGATAGACAATTCTAACATGGATACAGCATTCATGATCCAAATTGGAAGACCAACCAAGATTTCCTTTAATGCCTTTGGATGACTTGATACATGAACAAGGAGAATTTATGGAGGAAAAACACCTTTCCTGAATCTGAAGGGCTCTCTATGGCCTGCCCTGTACCTTCTAGACTGCCCAGCCTTCCATTCTCATGGTAACCTCGAATGACAGCATGTGCTCTGTTGCTATTGGAGGACATGTTGCCTGTTCATAATGTTTATGAATTGTACATCTTTCAAGGGCTCTGAAGTAAGTAATCTGTTATGGATGGAGTTGGTCCATATTTCATATGCGCAGAAGCTGACTAGGTTGCCAAACAAACATCAGCAGTCCTTCACTTTCAAGGTCTTCAAGAAAAAGAGGAACATTGCCCAAAACAAGAAAATGCAGAATCAGTTATGCTCTTGAATGAAATGTTAAAAAGGAGAGGCCGCTTGGTAGGAATATTATGGGCAAATCTCAAAGTAAAACTGCTGTGAAGTATATTAAGAGGCAGGATTAAACATTGGCCATTAGGAATCCATAATTTCTCTCTCTAACTAGAAGACTTAGTTTAAATAGTGTTTAGCAAGATTGAGAAAAAGAATCATGGACTGGATTTCATATATTTATAAGAACTGGGTTATCAAGGATGGAGAGAAATTTGAGGCCAAAACAATGGTGTTCTTGCTTACTTGTGCTTTTCCAAATGGGAAACAACCTTGAATTTAAGATGATCTTTTCAACAGAAGCATATATTGGAAAAATCTGTCGACCTCTATTTTTATATTCTTAACAAACCTAAGTGGATCATTGTATTTTAAAGGTAAAATATGTGTCCCTCTGTTCTAAAAGATAAATTATTTGAGCGGTTCAGAATTGAGATATCCTTTCAGATGAATTTAGTACTTGCATATCTACTTTATAGGGAAATGCAAGGCTAAACATGAGGACAATATGGTAGTCAAGGCAATATTTGTCCAATGACTTTAACCTGGACAAATGGCTACCATAAATCTAAAAGCTGTTTGGGTGGTGTTGATGGGGAGCAATCATTAGCCTCCAAATAGCACCAGCTGCCTGCAATTATTGCATGTTCAAATCTCATCAGGCTCAAGGTTGACTCAGCCTTTCATCCTTTCGAGGTAGGTAAAATGAGGACCCAGATTGTGGGGGCAATAAGCTGACTTTGTATGAAAAAGAACACCGCTTGGGTGGGGGGGCAAAGCCCTACTAAGCAGGTATATACAAAAGTATGAAGGCTATTGCTTAACACATTGTAAACCGCCCTGAGTCTCCGGAGAAAGGGCGGCATATAAATCAAACTAATAAATAAATAATAAATAATAAATAAATACAGTCATAGGGATTGCAAGGGATGAACTATCTTCCAGATTTGGTGAACTTTCAGGCTTGCAAAGCCCCTCAACTTCCAAGAAGAATTTCAGCCAGCTCCTTGACATAGAAATGCTCTCATATGGGAGGAAGGATCATCTGCTGAAATCCTGACATGAAAGCTTCCAGCTTGGTGCTGGAACCAGCTTGTTTTTCAGATGGGTTTTTGCATAGTCATTGCTGGAGCCTGGTCTCCTAATAGCAAGAGGGCACTACTCTCTTGGAAAAATAAAAAAAGAAGACCAACAGTCTGTTGGCCAATCACACTGCTGGCTATTCCCATTATTATTATTGTTGTATCTAATGGGATTTGCAATAAAAAGTTACAGTCTGTATTTTCCATCCCATCTGGAATGCTCCCATCTAGCTGCCATGCCACCAGCATCAATTTTCACCATCTTACTATGTTTCACCAAAGGAAGTGAAAAATCTTGTGCCCCCACCTAATTAAAGAGTAATAGATATACTCCAGGAGGCAGGAGAGATCTATAAGCCCCCAAATGTTGCTGATTTCTATTATAGCATTGATTTTCGGAGATTTAAACCAGCTATTGGGATATTGGACAGCAATTTATCTTCATTCTCTAGACTATTAGCTCTGGAATGTCACTAAGCGTGCTCAGTCCTCTTAAGGCTGTTTGGGGGATTGTCTTCTTTTTATTTGTTAAAGTCTTTTACTTACTATATTTTCCTTTATCCAAGGGACATAGTACAACATTTTATCCTCCTGAACATCCTGCTTGATCAGCCACTGAGCTTCATGGCCGAGGGCTGATTGGAACCCTAGTCTCTAGGATTGTGGTTCCATTGGATGCAATATGGCTGCAATGCATCCACATTAATGTTGGTTTCCATAGAAAAGGCATAGAAAGAACACTACCAAGGCATCCTCCATCTCTGTATAGATGAACTCCAGAGAAATAAGAGCCTTCTTAGGAAACTGGAAACCCTGGAAGAAGTGATGTGACCATGACTGCATCATATTTTTTTCCCAGTTCATACTTTTGTAGGACAGTGTATTCATTTATTTCGGTGTATCCTCTGTGGAACTCAAGCTTCTTCTTCTCTTTGATCCTCACAACAACCTTGTGACGTAAATTAGCCCGAGAGAATGACTGGTCACCAACTGGACGTCATTGCTTAATGGGAATTTAAATCTGCAGTGACCCAAACCAGCACTAGGCAATGCATCATATTGATTCCACTTGTCCTGATTGAGTATTGGGCTTATGTGCATCTTCCTTTGCCTGTGTCATAGTCAGGAGACAAAGAAAAACCAGAGCTCAGCGTTCTCTGAAGAAACAAGCTGATCTTGAGCGTCAGCACTGCAAAATATAGAGGTCTGACATGATTGAACATTTCTATGCTAAATATCAGAGAAGATAAATATAGCCTGGTCTTCTTCCAGGCCTCCTATTTTTTTTGTGAGGAAGTATTCATTGTTGTTGTTTTTTAATGTTGCCTATAAGGAACATTGCATGAGCCTCCCACCTGTCTCAGCAATTTCTCACTCCTGAGAGCAAGCTACCTTCATGAAACCTTTACCCACCTGTTTTTCAGTGCTTTGATAAAATATTGAGACATGAACGTTTTCTAGGTTGCAGTTCTGAGAGCTCAGTCTTACGGTTAGTATATTATTGCTAAGGCGAACTGATCAATAGCGAGCAGCAAGGAGATATACAACCTCTATGTTTGGTTCCATGCAGTGGTGATCTGGATACTTGTTTCCCTGATTTTTAAAAATGTATATTTATTTTATTTTTTTATTTTATTTTTATACCGCCCTTCTCCTGCGGGACTCAGGGCGGTGTACAGCCGAGATAAAACATAGCATATAAAATTTAAAAACAGTTTAAAAAACAATTAAATAATTTCGGCCCAAAACTTAAAACAACCCAATTAAAACCGAATTCAATTAAAACTGAGCAGATGGGATTAAGCCAGCCCGGCTAGATGGAATAATCTCACTATGATATAGACCCCTCCCACTATTTTTTCTTTAGTTCCACCCCTGCACCTTCTGTTTTTATAGTTAGTTCAAGATCCAAAGCTTTTTCATCCAAGCACACCGTGTGCTTGGCACGGCAATTGCCATCCAGACAATCTGAGCAGAGAGATGCCAAGTCCTGGGAAAGGAAAGTTCTTGAGATATGAAGTCCCCCCCCCCAACAAACACCAGAGGAAACATCTTCATATGAGATCTGGGAGATAGGACATGGAAAAACACAGACATATATATAGGGCATATTTATTTATTTATTTATTTTATTTATTTATTTTTCATATTTCTATGCCGCCCACTCTCCAAGGACTCTGGGCGGCTTACACCAAAGACAGTATACTAAATAGCATATTGCCCCCAACAATCTGGGTCCTCATTTTACCCACCTCAGAAGGATGGAAGGCTGAGTCAACCTTGAGCCTGGTGAGATTTGATCCACTGATCTGCTGAACTAGCAGTCAGCTGAAGTAGCTGCAGTACTGCACCCTAACCACTGCGCCATCTCGGCTCCTATATTATCCCATGATTTATAAGATATGATTTTTCTAGCATGTGTGTGTGTGTGTATGTGTGAATCCTGGAAAGTTCAGATAGTTACAGTAGGCCCATGATGGCGAACCTATGGCACATGTGCCACAGGTGGCATGCAGAGCCAAATTGGTGGGCACGTGAGCGTTGCCCAAGCTCAGCTTCGGTGTGCATGCGCTTGCCGGCCAGCTTATTTTTGGGCCTTCTGGGCCCACTGGAAGTCGGGAAACCGGCCTCCAGAGGGCCTTCCGGGGGATGGGGAAGGCTGTTTTCGCCTTCCCCAGGCTCATAGAAAGGCTCTGGAGTCTGGAGAGGGCGAAAAACAGGCCTACTGTGCCCACTGTGCCATTGCATGCAAAAAGTGGGGGAGTGCAGGGGTGGTGGTCATATGAGCATGTGCGGGACACATTTAATTATGGGTGTGGGCATGCACACGCATGACCCCCCGCTCCCGCCGCTTTTGGCACGCGACGGCAAAAAGGTTAGCCATCACTGCAGTAGGCTATATGAATTTGTAAATAAATCGCAAGCTGCAACACCTACCTATGTACTGATGATTTTTTTTAAAAGTGAATGGATTTGGACCTGGTTTATACTTGAAAGGGAGAACCAGGTTTTTAAATTAGATTAAAAAGTTTTTTAAAAAGTGTTGGAAAAAGCCATGGTAAACCACTTCAATACTATTGCCAAGAAAACTAAGTGGACATGTCCACATAGTAACCAGAAGCTGAGTTCAGTTTTAGTGAGATTTTCTCTTTTCTTCTCTCTCCATAGTGACTCCAAAGTCTGATAGTTAACTGATTTCGTCATATTTTTTAATGGCTTGGCAGTGCTTTGTGGTAATAATTTGAAAAAGGTTCTTTGGAGCACTGCCATGAAATCTTAGGAAAAGACACAGCTGCTTTGAAGAGTTGCAGACATGTGCTATGTTTGTGCCTCCACCTGCTTCACAGCGCCCTTCTGGAATCAAATGACATAACCCCATTTTTTCTTAACCCCCAGAATTCACCCTCTTGAAAGTGGAATCGTGAAGTTTCGCAGGGGTAGATTTTCATTAAAGGATGAGACCAAAGACAGTTTCCATCAACAGCAATGAGATATGATAATGAAACGGAACCTCTGTGTCAGAATTTTCTGCTGCTAGGTTCACAATGTATTTATACCTCCCAAGGTAATTTATTGCTGTTGAATCCCGCTTTTGAGGCTCCCCAAATAATATTCTTGGCTGCTATTGGGAGACAAAGTTATTGGTCCAGATGGAGCTTTAGACTGAGTATACCTAATATCCTAATGTTCTCAATCAATTCTAATAAGATACTATGTTAATTAAAAACACTATATTAAATTGGGAGGGGTGACTACACAAATACTTCATTAAAAAGTCCTTGGTAAAGTAATAGAGTGCACTTTTGTGATATGGCCTTTTCTTATATGAGGTTCTTAAGCCTCTGAGGCTAGCATGTGCCAGACTGATCCAGATGTTCCCAGATGCATCTCCAGGTTTCTAACCAAGTGGAAACCATCAAAAGGCTCCACACTCAGCTCCTGGTTAGATTGCAGATTGCAGCTACAAAGGGATTCCCTTTCGAAGGGATATGACCTGTTTGAAGCAGAGGACAGTTGAGATGAGAAAAGGGAGCTGAGCCATGGCACCGTCATGCCCTCCCAGGTTTTACTCAATACTTCTCCTTGACGTGCTGCTCATCCCCCACCTGACTGCTTGCTGGGAAAGGGGAGGCTCTTCCGCAAAGAAGCCGGTGCTTTAGGAGGATTGAGCCACAGGGAGCAGAACTGCTGGCATTTCTCACAGGATCCCTGCTGGGGACGCTATGTTAGGATGCAGAGGTGGTTGTTTCCCAGCAGGCCAAGATGGAGGGTGTCAATGCCTGGGAGGCCACACAGCCCTAAGGAGGGGAAATTGTGGCTTTGCTCCCCTGCAGTCTCTCCTTGGTATGTGATCCTGACTAAGGGATGATCAAAAGGCTGCCTTGTAGGCCTTGCCATCTCCCGCACCCTTCCCTAGCCCGTTGTCCTGAGCACAGCTTTCAGGCTTTGCTTGAACCATCTGATCCTATTTGCCCCCTCCTCTAATTCTTGTCTAAGGTACAGAGATTTGGGATAATATTACTTCTCGTTATCCTTTATCTCTGACTCTGCTGAAGGCTTCAAATCTCATTGCTTTGAATGGCTAGATGGCCTTTGGCTTCTGGGCAGAGTTGCCCACTTTTCTGGGAATTTCCCCAGCATGCCTATATATTATCCTTTCAGCCCCTGGCTAGACAGGATGATGCCCCCTTGGAAATGTTGCTGCAGCTGTACAAGTAGCCCTCAACTTACAACAGTTCATTTAATGACCAAAGTTACAACAGCACTGAAAACAGTGACTTACGACCATTTTTCACACTGAAGATCACTGCAGTATCCCCATAATCATGTGATCAAAATTCGGATGCTTGGCCACTGATTCATATTTATGACTGTTGCAGTGTCCTGGGGTCAGGTGATCACCTTTTGTGACTTTCTTACAAAGCAAAGTCAACGGGGAAGCCAGATTCACTTAACAACCATGTTACGAACGTAACCATTGCAGTGATTCACATAACCACTGTGGCACGAAAGGTCATAAAACGTTTGGGGCTCCGTTGTGGTTGTAAGTCGAGAAGTACTTGTGTTCATCCACATGACAAGCTGCAAGGTATCACAGGGAAGTCCAGAGACTACCTGACACACACTTCTTGTTTTCTGTGCTTATTAAAGATGTTCCCTATTTTAGAGTGTCAGTCTTGGTTAAACTTCTCTCTCTAATTTCTCACTTGGCTGGACATTTGTAAGATTTGGTCACTCTGCAGCGGCTTTCCCTGGCCTTGTCACCACTGGATGTTTTGGACACAAAGCCCCATAATGTAGTCCATGGACAGTGTTGATGAAGTTCAAACTGTAGAGGCAGCAGCCCAGAACTTCTGGAGTTGCTCAGTCTCAGGAAAGCTGCTTTATAGCATTTCATTCCCTCTCCAAAAGTATCTCTCACTTGACATTAACAAAGCCATCCTATGCGTATCTACTCAGCTAATAGTACTCCCTTTCAGGTCTAATAAGGCAGAAATAATACAGAATAGGCCTACAAACACTTACCTGAGATTAAATATATCCCGGGGAAAAAATGGAGCTGATTTAGGAGGATTTATTCTGGAAAGTTCTATGGAAATGGGGAAGATGCCTTCTGTTTTTAGTGCACCGGCCTGCAAATAGTGCATGAAAAAAATAGAGGCTGTTTTTCTCACAACACCTGTATTAAGTCTATTTTGAACCGCTGACAACATATTGTGTAGGACACTTGTGCTTATCCCCTCCTAGAGCGGTGCCAAACTCTACTCCCTTCCCCCATGGCTTTTAAATCATTTCAAGAGAAGCTATTCCAGACAAAATGAATACTGCAGGCAGAGTCTTTGATAATAGGTACTGTATGTCAGAAAACTGGTAGTCGGACTGGGTGGTCAGAGAAAACATCATGCAAATAGGTATCAATCAATCAATCAATCAATTTATTATTACAGTCTTAGACCAGAAACAAATAAAAGCCCTCGGTATATATTACGAATTCTAATATAAAATAATAAATGACAACTAAATCTATAATAAAATCCAGTGTCCATTATATATGGTCTGACGACTATACAATAGTTGCAAACTGTTGCTTAAACTGTGTGGCCCGTTGTGGGTTCAACGCTAAAAGGGAAATGACTAAGCAATGCAAGGGTTAGCCACAATTGTTATATACATCGCTATGGTGAAGAAGACACATATTTGCGACAAATCCCTAGTATAACAAGCATATTTCTATTTCCATTTGCACGTTGTCAGATATTTTGGCAACTTTTTGGCAATCCTTTCAGCATATATGCTGATATACAGTATGGTGGATGTCTCTGCATCGGATACTGTATGTGACTGTTCTCCTGTTTCAGACTTACTAGGCCCGTGATGGCGAACCTATGGCACGCGTGCCACAGGTGGCATGTGGAGCCATATCTGTGGGCACGTGATCATTGCCCTACCTCAGTTGCAGCGCGCATGTGTGCGCCAGCCAGCTGATTTTCGGGCCTTCTGGGCCCACCGGAGGGGCCTCCAGAGGGCCTCCGGGTGGGGGGGAGGCCGTTTTCACCCTCTCCAGGCTCCAAGAAAGCCTCTGGAGCCTGGGGAGGGTGAAAAACAGGCCTACCGGGCCCACCGGTAATCTTTTTGCCGTCGCGTGCCAAAAGCGGAGGGAGTGCGGGGGGGTTGTGTGCACATGCACGGGGGGACGGGGTGCAGGGGGGCATTGAATTATGGGTGTGGGCACATGTTCGTGCGACCCCCCCCGCGTTCCCCCGCTTTTGGCACGCGACAGCAAAGAGGTTAGCCATCACTGAACTAGGCTATATTCAAAGGTGATCTCACATGTAAAATCATTGCAATACGTCTCTATATTGACTCATTGTTCTTCCAACTCAATATCCTGGAAATGTTGAAGAAATCCTTTTGATCTGAGAAAATAATCAGAAGGTCCCAAGACTCAAGGGCGAAGACATCTTTGGAGCTAATTCCCCATCTCATCTTTGCAAGTTCTTAATGGCGGTGCTTTTCTTTTTGGGTGGGTGGACGGGAAATGGTCTAAAAGTCTATTTCCATTTTAGTGGCATGAAGGCTGCTTCCATAGCCTATCCCTGTGGGATTCCAGTTAGGGCTGACCCACAGAAGGAGTCTGTTGCAGCCTTTTGATGCACATATTATTTCATGTCCAGCATTGCATCAGGAAGTGCTTTAGAAATACTGCAATCCTACAGGTGTAGTAAGTGGTGGATAGGTTTATGATTGGTCTGCAGCAGGCAGGGAAGAATTATTCAGGATCAATTTTGAGCTTACCAGGGTATTTTTGAGAGCAGATAGCAGTGGCATAGGAAAGACAGGAAAGGTGTGTTTGGTAGAATTATCATTATATATATTTATCCATCTATCCATCCATCCCTCTCTTTCTCTCATCTACAGGTGTCTGTCTGTCTGTCTGTCTGTCTGTCTGTCTGTCTCTCTCTATCATCCATCCATCCATTTCCTCTCTCTCATCTATCTATCTATCTATCTATCTATCTATCTATCTATCTATCATCTATCCTTCCATCCATCTCTCTCTTCTATCTATCTATCTATCCATCCATCTATCTTCTATCCATCTATCTATCTTCTATCTATCCATCCATCCATCCCATTTCTCCTGTCTGTCTGTCTGTCTGTCTGTCTGTCTGTCTGTCTGTCTGTCTATCTATCTATCTATCTATCTATCTATCTATCTATCTATTCATCAATCAATCCATTCATCCCCTCTCTCTCATCTATCTATCTATCTATCTATCTATCTATCTATCTATCTATCTATCTATCTATCTATCTATTCATCAATCCATCCATCCATCCATCTCTCTCATCTATCTATCTATCTATCTATCTATCTATCTATCTATCTATCTATCTATCTATCTATCATTTGTTGTATTATGGTCAGTGGGGGAGGGGGGGAGTCTTCTAAAACTGCCTTTCTCAGTTGCTTCTTCCAGATGTACTGAGGCTACAGCTCACAATACTGGGGACTGTAGTTCCAAAAATTTTAGAGGAGTAAGGTTGCATATGTATTAGCTTTGTTCCAAATCTATGATTAAGTCCCATCCAGATAGGCAACCACATTTGTATTTAAAAACTCCTAGTGTTTGTTTGGTTTCAGGAGATGGAACCTAGGAGAACATTTGCAAAAATAGAACAAAGAATTGAAGTTTATTTGGCTATGCTAGACTTCACCTCTGTCTGGACTTTGTGGCAGAGTAAAGGAGATGCGCAGATCAGAGAAAGGAAAAACTAGTAATACTTCTCCAGTCATCCTATTGGTTTGCTATTAATCCAGCCTGCCTGTATTTATAAGGCCTTTGGGGGAGGAATGCCAGATGCAGGAAATAGCTGCCTTTGTATGTGATGTAGCCTAATGTCTGATGCAGCTGTGCATTAAATGGCACATTCAATAAAGTGGACTCTACCATAGAGAGATTAAAAGCAAGGGGAGGATCACTGTGGAGCAATGGAACATATGCTTCTCTCCCCGATACACGTATATCTGCAGCCACAATTACTGGAATCAAATCAGTTGCAATTTCATAAATGGGGATGAATTAATGTGAAAGGCCTATTGCAAATGGGTTAGATCTAGACAGGAGATCAAATGTTAAACGAAGTGGTTCAAAACTCCCTCTACAGTCTTCTCCATGTAGTATGACTAGAAACGGTGCCCCATATTTAAGAGACTTATGAAAGTGGAGTAATTAAAAAGATGTTGAGGTTCGAGGAGCTTCTGTTAAAACCAGGCGCTAAAGTGAACGCTCTATTTAAAAAGGATTGAGACATTTATGCTCATTTTTCTTGAGCCCAACCTCTCCAAATGTAGAGACTTTGGTTCTCCTAAATCCCCTGAGAGCTGGAGCCCCTTTTCTAGTTAGGAATGATTGCAATAGAAGTCTACCAGACTGGGGAGAAGTTCACCAAGGGCCTACAATATTTGTGAAAATAAAATACCAGGGAAGGACAAATATTAACGCTACTGGAGCTGGACTGCAAAAGTCTGGAGGATCACTAGATGCCAGTAACAGTGTCAACTTCCATTTACCTTTTTGCAGTTATGTAGTAGGAGCCTACATTTTTGTACCTGATAGCATAGTTCTATACTCAGGTTTATTTAACTGTGGTTCATTCAACAATATGTAGCGTACAACCAAGAATGGTTTACTAAACACTATGTGAGTTTATACTACGATCTGTTCCTACAGTACTTTATTAACAGATTACAAATTAACAGAGTTGGAAGGGACCTTGTAGGTCATCTAGTCCAACCCTCCGCCCAAGCAAGAGACCCTACACCATTTCTGACTGGTGGCAGTCCAGTCTCTTCTTGAAAGCTTCCAGTGATGAAGCTCCTACAACTTCTAAAGGCAAGCTGTTCCATGGGTTGATTGCTCTCACTGTCAGAAAATTTATCCTTATTTCTAGGTTGAATCTCTCCTTGATCAGTTTCCATCCATTAATCCTTGTCTATCCTTCAGGTGCCTTGGAGAATAGCTTGGCCCCTTCCTGTCTATGGCAGCCCCTCAAATATTGGAACACAGTTATCATGTCTCCCCTGGTCCTTTTCTTCACTAGACTAGCCTTGCCCAGTTCCTGCAAATGTTCTCCGTATGTTTTAGCCTCCAGCCCCTAATCATCTTGGTTGCTCTTCTCTGCACTCTTTCTAGAGTCTCAACATCTTTTTTTTTTTATATTGTGGTGACCAAACCTGGATGCAGTATTCTAGGTGTGGTCTTACTAAGGCTTTATAGAATGGTATTAGTACCTCGCTTGATCTTGATTGTATTAATGCAATTTAGGATTGCATTGGCTTTTTTGGCTGCCATCACACACGCTTAGCTCATATTTAATTGGTTGTCAAATTGTAGCTTATTTATGATGAGCAGACAGAGCCATGAGTTTACTGCTTCAAGCTGCTGGGGAAGATGGTTTGCCATCTTGGAATATAACATCATATGAACAGCTATTTCCAAATAAAGCAAATGGCATGTTAAGGTCTAGCTCAATCTGTACCCTCCTGACTTAACTTTCTACTTGCTGGTCATTACTTATTTAAAGGAATCTTAAAATATGATCCATCGTCCCTTGTAACGTTAACTGATACGTTCCATTTTATGCTATCTTCAGATTTTTACCACCTCTGCAAGGTTACAGGGAAAGACTCCGTTTTTGCAAGTCAGATTTAACAGATTAACAGAGTTGGAAGGGATCTTGCAGGTCATCTAGTCCAACCCCTGTCCAAACAGGAGGCCCTACATCTGCCTCTATCTAGGATCGAACTCACAACCTCCTGGTTGTGAGGCAAGAGCTCCACCTCTAGGCCACCAGGTTAAAATATGTACACCTATGAGCATTTTGCATATTCGGAGTCTGGAAATGTTTAAGACAATAAGGTTACATTGTAGGGCTGATTTCTGAGATGTTCAGGAAATATTGGGATCTCTACTTTATGAAAGAAGAATACTTTGAAATGAGATGATTGTTTTTAGCAGTATTCTCCTGAATGGAGATCCCAGCTGGAGCAACCCTTAAGAATTATATTAGGAAGGGATACTTGATGTGATCCTTGCACTCCTGCTCCCTTTGCAGATGTGGCAGAAGAAATTCAATACATACAGGCAGTCCTCGACTTACGACCACAATCGAGCCCCAAATTTCAGTTGCTAAGCAAGACAGTTATTTAAGCGAGTCTTGCTCCATTTTATGACCTTTCTTGCTATAGTTGTTAAGTGACTCTCTGCAGTTGTTTAAGTTAGCAACATGGTTGTTAACCGAATCTGGCTTCCCCACTGTCTTTGCTTCATCAGAAGGTCGCAAAAGGAGAACACCTGACCGCAGGACACTGCAAACCTCATAAACATTAACCAGTTGCCAAGCATCCAAATTTTAATCCTGTGACCACGGGGATGCTGCAACAGTCGTAACTGTGAAAAGTGGTCATGAGTCGCTTTTTTCACTATAACTTCGAGCGGTCACTAAATGAATGGTTGTAAATCGAGGACTGCCTGTAATTGCCCCAAGGGAGATGCTGTTTCTCTGGTAAGATCAGTCACCTGTTGCACTGTTGCTGGTTTTCAGGCTTCCAAAGTCACCTTGCATTTCTCCCTCACAACCGGAGAAAGGCCAAAGAACAGTAGGTTAACATTGGATGTAACATCTGGGGAAAGCTTTAATGTTGAGAAAGTTGGAAGGAAAGAGAGCGACCAGGATGAAGGTGATGGACTCAGTTCCAGAGGCACCATTGAGTGCACCCTTGGAACACCTGAAAGACCAGGTCTGGGATAGATCACCATGAAGAAAATTTATCTACAGATAGTCCTCGACTTACAACCACAACTGAGCCCCACATTTTTGTTGCTAAGTGAAACATTTGTGAAGTGGTTTTTTGCCCCATTTTACGACCTTTCTTGCCACAGTTGTTACGTGAGTCGTTGCAGTTGTTAAATTAGTAACATGGTTGTTAAGTGAATCTGGTTTTCCCAGATGACTTTGCTGATCAGAAGGTCGCAAAAAAGAGATCACATGACCCCGGGGACACTGCAACTGTCATAAATGTGAATCAGTTCCCGAGCGTCTGAATTTTGATCACGTGAGCATGTGGGAATGCTACAATGGTCCTAAGTGTGAAAAACGGTCATAAGTCACTTTTTCTAGTGCCGTTGTACCTAAGTGAAGTAAGTCCGGGACTTCCTGTATATGGTTGCTATGAGTCGACAAAAACTCGATGGCACGTAATCAGTCTCAGGTGTACTTTGTAAGATGAGGGTACTGAATGACAAGGCTTGTGGCACTAAAGGGATGCCCTTGGCTTCTGATTGGGGTGCCAGAAGCGCCCCTCAAGAGGAAACTCAGTCCGAGTAGTGAATGAGATCAAGAGAAGTCTACACTCAAGTTAATTACTTCCCCACTTAATTAAAAGTAAATTAACTGAACACAAGAAATCACTAACATGATTACTGATTACTCCCTGGTGTATTTAATGATTATACTGTATTAGTTATTAGATTGAAAATAAATATTTTCCTGGCAACATTTGGAGAGGCTGTGGGGACCATACTGAACCTTAGGGCAGGGGCATATGCAGCCCTGAAACTGCCGGTTGTGTACCTGTGATCCTAAACTTAGTCTCACATTTCCTTAATACCAAATGAGATGATGCACCTTAAGAGCACCTGGAAAGCAACCACATCTTCTGATTCGTAACCTATTCCTTCCTTCCCGTTCTAAACACGGAGTACTCTTCACATGCTCAGAGGCGCTTCGGTCAAGGTTGAATTAGAATGTTTAAAAAGGCGCCAGGTTTAGCCTTGGATGAGATTAATCCCGGAGAGGGGTAGTCTGGGGTGGATTCTGTGGGAAATGCAGAGAGGTCCAATGCAGAGAAACGGTGCTGTGAGGGTGCTTGATGCAGCATAAGTCAAGGCGGTGTGTGGCAATTCAGGATATATTGATTGTTATTTTCTTCTTGGAGATGAAGTATGACGGTTTCACAGAGTGTCGGGAGGTTATAAAAATACTGTCACGAATGTTCGCACAGCTTTTTCGGAGGGGGGGGGGACCTGAAAAGCATATGTATGTATGTATGTATGTATGTATGTATGTATGTATGTATGTATTTCTCTTTAGCCAGGTTCTTCATTTATCTATCTATCTATCTATCTATCTATCTATCTATCTATCTATCTATCTATCTATCTATCTATCTATCATCTATCTATCCTCAGGTTGTTGCTTTGTAATCTTTGCATTTCAAAGAGATTTAGTGAGAGATTTGAACGATTTAGTGGCAGTGTTACGGAGCGCTAAAGGCAACCCGCTTGAGAGGACCTAATCATGTATAGAAAAGGACCTGACATATGTTTACCTCAGTTCTGTATTTGCCAGACATGAAGTCTTCTCTGCGGCGAGAAGGCAGGCAAGACGGGCGCAGACTTGATGCACTGCGGAGTCTGTTGCTTGCTTGCTTGTCGGGCAGACAAATAACGTGGAGCCACGGAGTCCTTTTGCAAAGCCTGCATGTTTGGCAGAACCAGTAAAGCTGCTTCTAGATGCTGCCTACTTCAGGCTGTAGGAGGCTCGCACGTTTGAATTCAGCCGGAATTAAAACAAAAGCAAGCCTCTGCATGTAGAAAGCCCTTGACCCACTTCACAACATACCGGTACTTACAGTATCTGGGACCTACTGACTAGTGTACAATGGGCAAGGTTCACCTATTATGCTAATACATAAACCGTGGTTTGCAAAGCAGCCATGTTGACTGCTTCAGGCTTGCAGGTTACATTGAACAATGATCGAGTCACTCAATCCCTTGATGTGTGTTATGTGACGCCAGGATCAACACCAAACTTTCCCCCCCTCAATTACTTTGGTTACTTTGGCTATTTGCAGGGAAGTTCCTGAATGGGAAATCAACTTGGCAACTTGTTACAATGCAACCCAGAAAAGTTTTACAACAAATTCTGCACAATGTAAAAAAAAAAGTCCTTGAACGACAGGGCGTTGCTGTTTTTGTTAGATCAAGGTCCATGTGCGGCTATGAAGGACATAGAAAAGAATAACAGAGTTGGAAGGCACCTTGGAGGTCTTCTAGTCTAACCCCCTGCTTAGGCAGGAAACCCTATACCAGGGGTCAGCAACCCGTGGCTCTGGAGCCGTATGTGGCTCTTTCATCCCTCTGCTGCGGCTCCATTGCTGGTTGGCTCCACAATTGATAGGGCTTTCAGTTAGGACAGGCAGAGGAAAAAGGACGCCGTGCTAGGTGGAGACTCTATGGTGAGGGAACCGGAGTTCCAGTCAGCAGATGAAAAAGGATGCCGCGCTAGGAAGAGACTATGATGAGGGAACCGGACTTCCGGTCAGCTCCAGAATTGAATGGGGGCTTCCAGTTAGGACCTTTGTGGCTCTGAGTGTTTAAGGTTGCTGACCCCTGCCCTATTCGGTTGTTGGTATAGGTATGAAACTCTATACCATGTTGAGGGCCACCCTGTAAACCTGAATGGAAGCCTGGATTTTTATAATTTTTACAGTACTTTAAGCATGTAGGTAGGAGAGGTTAAGACTAGAGCTGCAGATTTTTTGAAAATCTGGAAGAAGTTGGACCATGCAGGGGCAGGAATCTCTTTAAAACAGCCATCTCTTTTTTTTTTTCCAGGCTTACAGTTAGCCTGGGGAAAAATGGCTACTGCTTTTATGCAACTCATGAATAAGCCATGTCTTTCACCCAGAAGCTTGGAATAGATGTGGCCAGTGTATAATACAAAATAGGGAGAAGCGGAGGAATTTTTTCTTCATCTTCAGGACTTCCAAAATTCTCTTTGCATTGGCACTGGCATTATTTCTTCCAAGTTCCCGATTGCGTAGTCCAGAAATAGTTGCCATATCCTCCAAAATATATTTTCTTTCAATAGTCCTTTTTTGAATTTTATATCACACGTTAACTTATCATTAAGAGCAATTTTCCAAACTTCTCTGAACCATTCATTTATTTTGTACTTCTCCCTATTTTGTATTATACACTGGGTGTGGTTTTGTGTTTTGTGTTCAATTAAAAACTTAATAATAATAATAAAAAGAAATAGATGTGGCTGCTTGAAGGAGGTGCTCATGTGCATTCAAGAACACTTATCCCAAAACATTTTAGAGGAATGTGCAGTTCTAGTGGAGAGGCCCTTAACTTGTGGTGACAACATACAATTTTCTTAACAACAGAAATAGTTCCTAGCTAAAAAAAAAAAAAAACATTTTCGTAATATTGTTTATTCTATCCCATTCGTTTATAAATTGTTCGTTTTACAATAAGTTATTTCTTTATATTCACAGACAGCTCCCTTCAATTTAGAAATGTTATAATAACTTCCACTCCTGTTCAAGTTTCAATATAATTTAATACAACAATTACAATGACCATTATTTATGCTGTAGTGTGTAGTATGATCCCTATTATCTGTAGCTTGTTTAACAATGTCTGATTAAAACAACCCAAATTCTTGAGTTAAGATACTTGAGGTCAGTTCTCTGGCTCTTAAAATTTCTCCCCTATTCAGGAATTATTCATCCGCATTGTGTTCTGAATAAAGAAAAAGAGATTCAGTTAATTACAGAATAGGTAACAATCAAAACCTATGACCTGCCCTTTCTAGTATGTGGGACTCAGAGAACCATAAAAGGGAGGCCACATCAAAGCCACATGCAGCCTCTCCCCTGCTCTTTATTCCTCCCCTCCTGAGCTTAGCGCAACCTGTATGTATACTATAAGTGTTTGAACTGCAGGGAGAATATTTTGTTTAGAGCTAAATCTTCTTGAAGCACTTCGGGCTTTTGCCATCTCCCCAAATCCCATGTCATGTACAGAATTGGAGTCCAAAGGAAAATGTCATGAACATTCCGTGGTTTGCTGCTGATTCTCCCCTCATTGCTCATACACATACACAAGGAGAAAGAGTCGCAGTGTCTCTTGATTGCTGTGGTGTTGACAGATATTTCAGTCCAGAGTTCTGCATTCTGGAATGTCTCCTTTCTTCCTTCCTCCCCTCTTCTCTCCTCCCCCTCCACTTTTCTTTGCAGGATGGTGAAGGAATAGATGTGGAAGCATATAATGGGCTACCAGGAATATGCATCTGTGTGAGCCTCAAAAAACTTCATTCCACCCTGGCAGCACTGCTAAAGATGAGGTGCTGAAACAGATCTTAGGGAGAAGTGTAAATTGTGCCTCCTGGAATCAAACCAGCTGACAGCTGCCCTTCTTAATTCTAGATTTCTCTCTTTTTGCTGAGGATCTCATGAAGGCTAGATCCCACCCCCCACCCGCCACTTCCAGGGCAAAACTTAAAGCAGGGAACCCAAGCTTAGAGTGTTGATGGTGGAACAGATGTCACTGCACCACAAAAAGGCCGACAGAAGCACGGCAAATGCGAAAGAAGTGATGCTTCCCCATCAAAGGATAAGAGCTTCCCGCTACTAAGCCGAATGTTCGGTTACAGAGGATCATTGCAAGAAAAGCTGATGACATCCTCGTTCGCTATGGGATGAATGACTGGCCAGGGTGTGGAATCAGCAGAGCACCGAGATGTACTCTTCATTGTGTGGGTGGCAGGCACAGTAGCGCACGTCGAAGCGATCGAAAACGCAGATCTGTAGCAGTGCAGAAACAGTCCAGTTCCCTGTTACACCATGGGTTTTAGTTTGGTAGCAATAAAGGACTGCAGAGATAGTGAGCTGCAATGCGGAAACCACTGGCTTTTTTTTTTTTTTTAACCTAGCTCAAGTCTTAATTTTTTTTTTTTTTTGAAGTACCATGGAAGTTGAGGGATAATGTTATAAAACTGCACGTCCTAATCACGGTGGCTGCTTTTCAGTCTCTTTCCCCAGGCTGCTTATGAATGGTTTCCAGTTTTGCTACACAATTGCAGCAAGAAAGCAAATTGTGCAGCAAAGCAATCTCGCATGGAGCATGTTTCTCATTGAAAAGCATGCTTGTTAATGGTCAGGGCGGTGCTCTGCAGCATAAATTAGGTCTCACTGACAGATTCCTGCCATTAATTTTTCTCTTGGCTCAGTTATAATTTCTTTCTTCTGGCCTGTTGCCAGAATATGATACCCTGCACTTATTTAATTTACATCCTGCCTTTCCTTCAAGAGTTCAATCGAGGGAGCATACATAGTATTCCCTCCTCCTGTTTGCCCCTACCACCGTCTTAGGAAGTAGATAAAAGGAAAAATAAGGAAAAGATCAAGCATCTTCTTCCTCTACCTTTTATTGTGCTTAAAAGATACACAATCCATTTTGGTCAGGGCACTGCTTTGCCCATATCTCTGGAAAACTGGCTTTTTATTTTTTTGACTCTTCAGCATGGTGGGCAAGGCTTAGGATCCATCAAGTGATCAGTCACAAAAGCCTGCATTTAAAAAAAAAAAAGACTCAGAAAGAAGAGCTGCACCATAATACATTGCAGAGATTGAAATGTGCCATAATTGGCAAGAAGGATAAAAAGAGGCTCTCAACTCTGAATGCCAGGCAGGAGGAATGCTAAGGGTTAAATGGTGCACCAGGACTGAACAAGTAAACTACTGCATATAGCTGTGGATCCACTTGAGACTTTACCTTTCAGTGGAAAACAGGTTGGCTTCACAATAGCTCAGAACTGTGCAATGTATTTTGCAGAACACAGAAGTGAAGACTACCCAAAAGTGTTGCAGCAAATTCTGCAGAAATTGGAAAGATTTCAGTGTCTTGTATAAAGGTCACAAGTGAATGACATGATATGCAGTAGGTGGCAAATGTAGCCACAGGATTGTCTTTGCAGGTTAAAATCCAGAAATGTAGTTGGACTTGCACAAAGACAGGGAAGTTCCCTTACTGAAGTGCATGCGAAAGGATTGTGCAGAGAATGGGAATAGGTGCCTCCTTGATTTAACTCCTGTTCTTGCAGCTAAAAAGGACAATGCAAATTGACATCTCTGTTGGACAAATGGTGGTAGCGGTTTCTGGAGCAGCATTTTAGAGACAGGCTGCAAATTCTAGAAGGATCGCTGTACAGTAGATTGTAAAGCTGGTAGCTGGCCAGGATATTATCTAGGGGAAAACAAGAGAAACGCAGTTGCTGTTGCAGAGATAACCGCGAAGAGGGAATATCGATATATTTAGCTATGACAGCTGCTCTGACTTGCAGCTTTCTCCAGTTCAGCGCCTTCCGGCAGTTTGGGAATCTAACTCCCTTTGGCCCATCTGACTGGGGATTATGGGAGTTGTGATCCTGCAAGGCCGCATGCGGATCTTGACACTAAGGTGTGTCAGTGAAGCAAAATAGGGACCGAGTCCACTTGGGAAAGGTGGCCGTTGCGCGCGCGGGTGGGCCAGACCTGGGCTTAGCAATGCAGCAAATGAACGTAAAGGGAAAGGGCGCAGAGCTTTGCGCCAAAGCGGGATCTGCACGCCGGGGCCCGCAGAAGGAAAAGCAAGAGCGTTGACGTGGGAATCCCCATCGGTTGCTCTCGGGCTTTAGCTTGGTAGATTTTTTTTCAGGCTAGCTGGAGAGGGCTGCGGGCTTGCTCCGCGCGTGGGGAAGAATCCACACACAGCACAAGCATCTTGCGACCAGCAGATCCCCTCCTCCAAATTTGTCGCATGGCTAAAGCAGTTATTTTCCCTCTCTCTCTCTCTCTCTCTCTCACCGCCCCCCCCGTCCCCATTCGACTAATCCTAGTGAGTCAGAAAGCTGTGGGGGCGTCTTCGCGATGCTCCCAATCCGTTACGGAAATGGGGGAGGAGGGAGAGAGAGAGAAAGGAGGGGGGAGGAAAAAAAAAAAGCTATTCAGGATTGGGAGGGGTTGTGAAAGGGGAGTGGGGGAGAAATGCTCCCTCCTAAAGGGCGACACAGCTCCGCAATGAGCGGTTTGGTGGTACTACCGGTACTGTACACTAATCCCTGCCCTAAATGGTAAAAGACGGCCGTGTTTACATGGCTGGAATTTCATTCTTTGCAAGAACAGGGCGCAGCATTTTTCGCTATATTTTCAGGAAGTCTACATTTGGCATAGGGAGGGGGGAAAAAAAATCCCGATAGCGCGGAGACAGGATGCCCAGCAGCTGATCGCCCGTGAGTGGGCTGCGAAGCTAAATGGGGTGAGGTTGTTAGTATGAGAGACCACCGCCGCATACGTCGTGAAACACTCCAGGAGCGCAAATGGAAACACCTTGCCAGGAAAACATAAGAGGCTGGGGTCGATGGAAAAGGACGCTTTTTAAAATCTGGAGTGACCCCTTTCTTTTAAAATAATAATAGGATTCAAGCCTCCCGGCAAGATTCCCGTTAAATTCTACCCGGTCCCTCGAGTTGAGTTACGGAACTACAACTCCCAACATGCCTCAAAACGCTACGTCCTGGGCTGGTGCTGCTGGGAGTTGTAGTTCAGCAAGAGCAGTCGTGTTTCTTTTGTGGGAAGAATGGTGCAGAGTCCTCTGGCGGGAAAATGGCAGGCTAGCTGCAGGCCCTCTGTTTTATTTGTGTTTTGGTAAATTACAGGGCTCACTTTTGGCAGTGAAAACCGTCTTTTGTTTGTCTGTAGAACCAAAGGTGCTTTTTCAAGAGGCAACTGGATTTTTTGTTTTTTTCTTTGAAGACAGTTTGGTTCTTATCCAGGAAGCTTCTTCAGCTCTGAGCAGAAGAAGCTGAGCTCAGCTGAAGAAGCTTCTTGGATGAGAAGCAAAACGTCTTCAAAGAAAAACCAGAAAGTCCAGTTGCCTCTTGAAAAAGCATCTTTGGGACAACCATGACTTGGATCAGTGGTGAAATCCAATTTTTTTTATTACTGGTTCTGTGGGTGTGGCTTGGTGGGCGTGGTGTGGCTTGGTGGGCATGGCAGGGGAAGGATACTGCAAAATCTCCATTCCCATCCCACTCCAGGGGAAGGATACAGCAAAATCCCCATTCCCTCCCCGCTCCTGAGGGAAGGATATTGCAAAATCTCCATTCCCACCCCACTCTGGGACCAGCCAGAGGTGGTATTTGCCGGTTCTCCAAACTGCTCAAAATTTCCGCTACCGGTTCTCCAGAACCTATCAGAACCTGCTGGATTTCACCCCTGACTTAGATGACTGAGAATCTCCATAGACTGTAGTATCAAAATTTAGAAGAACTGACAGAAAAAGGAGGAGGTGATTTGTAGTGGAGAATTGGGAGGTTTGTCAATTCTGGATTCCCTCCTTAACATGTCAGAAATTAAAGAATCTACTAGTGGAGAATCAGGTCTGGAGATGGTCCACTATTTGTTAATATTATAATTACATCTGTCTGAAATATATGTGCAGATTTCAAAGGTATTTGTTGGGAATGTGGACAGCCACTTCAGTCTCCAGGCTAGAAGCCAGGAGACTGTAAGTTCTAGTCCCACCCCAGGCATGAAAGCTAGCTGGGTGACCTTGCTCCCTCAGCTCAATTCACCAGCAGGGTGGGGAACTATGGGCCTTTTATGACTTGTGGACTTCAACTCTCAGAATTCCTGAGCCAGCATGGGAATCCTGGGAGTTGAAATCCACAAGTCATAAAGTTCCCCACCTCTGCCTTATAGGGTTGTTTTTGTAAGGAAAATAAGACCTAGGAGTAACGTATGTATTCACTGTCATAAATTATTTATAAAAACACTAAAGGTGGAATATAAAACAAAATAAATAAAGTGGTGTTTATATGGCAAAATGGCAATTTCTGGACGATGGTCCATATATAATAGACTTTCCCCTCATTTTCAGCCAGCTCTGACATCCTGGCATAGTTCTGCAGTTTCCTGCTGAAAACCATTAGGGTCCTACCATTTTTAGCTGGGAAATAATGAAATACTCATTTATGCTATAGATTGGACTGAATGAACCTATTTTATATACCAGAAAAGAGCCAGACATATCCTTCCTTGGGAAAATTTAGGCAATCCTAGGCTGTGCTGTACAGTATGGTCTGAACCTGTGACTTGCTGCTTGCCCTGGTCTAGGGCCGCAGGGGTCTCCAACCTTGGCAACTTTAAGCCTGGTGGACTTCAACTCCCAGAATTCCCCAGCCAGCAAATTCCCCAGCAAATCTGGCTGGGGATTTCTGGGAGTTGAAGTCCGCCAGGCTTAAAGTTGCCAAGGTTGGAGACCCCTGGTCTAGGGTGTTTCTTACAGCTACCAGCCTTGCGTTCGGTGATTTGAATCTTCAGCATATTTGGTCTGTTTTTGATTGCAGCAGTCTCTGCTGACATTTAGTAAATGGAGGAACAGCTTGTGAAGTTGCGCTATTGCACTATGCAGTGTTTTTCAACTTTGGCATTGCTGCCAGTATTGCTGGCTGGGGAATTCTGCAAATTGAGGTCCATATAGCTTAAAGATGCCAAGATTGAGAAACACTGGTACGATGTCTAGACTTGATAGAGCAGGAAGCAAAGTCCTAACCTGCCTGTTTGACTTACTCCTCAGTAAGTCAATTCCGTTTTGTGACACTAGAGGGCACCATCTTACAAAGACTGGCATAACTGTTAGACTGGAGTTTTTAATCATTTATATCTTACATATAATAGGGGGAAAAAAAGCCATTCCCTTCCAAAAGGACATTTATATATTTATAGCCACTTGGCTATTATATTTATCTTTTATGCTAAATATAAACTTAATAGCATGTTTTATGATGAGATCTCTCTGCTGTCCAATGTTGGCACAGAAAGACCACCAAAGGAGACCCTGGACACTCCACACCTCAGTACTGCCTAAAACAGCACAAAGATTGCCCATATGAGGAACAAAGTCCTTTTTTCCCATCGGTTGTGGCTGTGAAAGAGATACAGATGTTCTTGATGCTCACTGTCTGGGCAGAGAAGAAGGGCATGCTCTTAACAGGCAGAAGAGTTTCCAGGCAAGGGCCTTCTCATTCTTGAGCAGGCTGCCAAGAAGGGAGCATTGGTTCATTTCATTGGCCTGGTGGCTGGGCAGAAACACAGATTTGGGACCAGGACAATTAAGAATACCCTAGGACAGTGATGGCTAACCTTTTTGCCGTTGCGTGCCAAAAGCGGGGGGAGCATGGGGAGGGGGGGGGTCGCATGCGTGCAGCCACATCCATAATTCAATGTGCCCTCCCCCCATATGCGCCTGTGACCCCCCTGTGCTCCCCCCGCTTTTGGCATGCAATGGCATGGTGGGCCAGGTAGGCCTGTTTTTTGCCCTCCCCAGGCTCCACAGGTTTTCTAGGAGCCTGGATAGGGTGAAAACGGCCTCCCCCCCCCTCCCTGGAAGCCCTCCAGAGGCCAGAAACGGCCTGTTTCCTGACTTCCGGTAGATCCGGAAGGCGCGAAAATCAGCTGGGGACCTGAGCTAGGGCAACGCTTGCGTGCCCACAGATATGGAGGTGGCACGCATGCCATACGTTCGCCATCACGGCCCTAGGAAGCAGCATGAAAAGTCACAGTTAGATGCCAGTCAAGGCAGATCCAGGGAAATGTAGTGTCCCAAATGGCTCACTTCCCACTGTTGGCTGTTACAGCCAAGGTTTCCTTTTTACTGCAGAGTAGCAGCTATTCTTTGTGTGTGACTGGTTATGTTCAGTTGGCCCATGTACCCCCTGGAGTTCACAATGGTTTTGATTCCATTATTTATTTTTTCTTTGCAGGAGCGACATCTTAAGAATCTCTTTTCCCTTGCAGTATGAAATGCCTCCGTCAGAAGCTCTTACCCTTCATTCTGCTGCAGTTGGCAGGGTATGCCTGCATCTCATCTAAGTTCCAGGATTGTTGTTGTTAGTTGCGAAGTCATGTCCGACCCATCGCGACCCCAAGGACAACGTTCCTCCAGGCCTTCCTGTCCTCTACCATCCTCTGGAGTCCATTTAAGCTCACGCCTACTGCTTCAGTGACTCCATCCAGCCACCTCATTCTCTGTCATCCCATTCTTCTTTTGCCCTCAATTTTTCCCAGCATTAGGCTCTTCTCCAGCAAGTCCTTCCTTCTCATTAGGTGGCCAAAGTATTTGAGTTGTACTATGCAATGTTTTTCAACCTTGACATTGCTGCCAGTATTGCTGGCTGGGGAATTCTGGAAATTGAGGTCCATATATCTTAAAGATGCCAAGATTGAGAAACATTGGTACGATGTTTAGACTTGATAAAGCAGTGAGCAAAGTCCTAACCTGCTTGTTTGACTTACTCCTCAGTAAGTCAATTCGAGGATATTGCTAGTTATACATGCACCACTGATTGTAAAACGCTGGTTCAGAGGACATTGGGCAAAAAAAAAAATTAGAAGACGTTTTCTTATAGTGGTCTTTCTGTTTTGCCAGTTTGTAAAATATAAGAGAAGGAGTGTTTGTCTTGCTGGAAACAAGTTCAGGGACTTTTTTTTTTCTCAAGTGAAGAGAACCAGCCACTGACCTTCACTTCTCCCCCCCCCCTCTAAATTCCTTATGGAATTTGGTTACTCCTAAGATTAAGGTAGGAAAAAAGCTTCTTTCACAAGGAGTAATGATTTTCATGAATGCTGGCACCTAGTTTGACCTGGCATCAGGACAAACAGCAGGGAATGGAATGCCCCTTGGTGTTTTTCCTTGCTTGTGAAACTTGCTGTTTTCAACGGGGCTGTTTTCAAGCCAGAACACTGGATTAAATGACAAGGCTGTCCTTAGGGAAGCGAAAGTTTTCCCCATGTTTTAAGATGATTTTAATGCTACCCTAAGAAGGGGCAGTAAACAGGATGGGGGAATCTAAAGACAATAATTAGGGAGTTACAATTTTTCAATTTAATTAGAAAATCCCTTTCCAAATGATAAAACCAGATGTTTAAATGTAAAACAAGTTTGCTTGAGAAAACAGGAAAGCAGGAAAAATAAGGGAAGGTAACAGTCCTGAAAGAGACTGGCTTTAAGTTACCTTCTCCACCCAGCTGACGGTTGTGCTCAGAAAAATAGAAGAGCTAGGAAGGGGGTTCCTAGTAATATAGAAGCATAAATCACCTCTTCTACTTTTCTCTGAAGATGTACTGAACCTCAACGTCTTGGGCAAAACAGGTAGTAACTAGTTTAGCTAGAGTGACTATATTGTTTTTTAGGGCTGGGCATACTTTGAAAATGACTTGGAAGAAGAGCTTCTGACCATCAGTGCCATTTTGATGCCTCTCCTCTATCCATTATGGTAGCCTGCCCTTTTCAGGCTAGTGTTCTTTTAAGAGTCACATGGATATCTTGAAGCAATGGTGCCTGCCTGCCTGCCTCCCTCCCTCCCTCTCTCTCTTCCTCCCTCCCTCCCACACTGGAAGCCTTAAAAAAGTCAGGCTATTCTGGTGAGCAGTGGAGAGGTGCTGTACCTGTGTGTGATCCAAGTTCCAAAAGAATTCATATGGGAGGATCATCATATATTGCACCCATTTATATGTGAAAGCTCCAAAAGACTACAATCCCCTTGCATTTTATGCCACGTAATAAGACTTGTTCAGTCCGTGAAAGCTTGGCCAGTCTCAAGTTTGTGTGTTTCTCATACCTCCTGGTACTTTTCTACATGGGACCTATCGGTTGATTTAGAAACCATCTTTTCTTGTGAGAAATGGCAAACTTTGTTTTCTTCAAAGTCTTAATTCTGGTGCATTTCACATGCCGAATAAACTGAAATCTTTATCGGAGCAACCTTTCTGCCTCTTTCGCCTGGATCTCATGTGTTACATCATTCCTACATGTTGATTCATAACAAATCACGGCATAAAACTACATGCCATTAATTTGTGTCATTGTATAATTATTGGCATTATTTAGCAGTGATAATACAGTGGCATTAATGCATTTTCCATTAATTAACTAATTAATGAATAATGAAGTATTAAGAATTCTCCAGCTGGCAGTATGAGAATATCTGAGGAACATCAGTTTGACTGATGGCACTCTGTCCTAAATATCTTTTAGAGGGGAACTGTTTGAAAGGATTTGGCAGCGATTTTTTAAATTAGTATCCTTGCAGCTTCTGACGGTGAGTTTCAGATGTTAGTGAGAGTTCTTCGTAGAGAGAATTATCTGAGGGAGGAAGATCAGGTTGGCCTCCTGCTTAGATGTTAATTAGCTTTTTTTTCTTCCATCTGTTTATTTCTGTTTTAGAGCAGTAAGCTTAGATTTATAGAAAATTAAATGAAAGCCAGCCACTTAGGGGACACTGTTGTTTTGCCCAGTCAAGCAAAATGTTCAGTCTCTCTGATCATGAATTTAGTTAGGAATGTTGTAGCTAAACTTAACCTATTTAGTGATTTTACCGTTGAACCATAAAAGTACTGGCCAGTCCTAAAAACTTACGTTAGAAATGTCTGTTGGAAGAGTTTTGAAGTATTTAGGCCTCTCAGCATGGGGCTAACCTACCAGATGCGGTGGGGGAGGGCAGTTGTCACAAGGAGAAGAAAGGTCCCTTGTGAACATACATTTTCTTCCTGGAATTGCTTTCTGGATTGGAGGGAGGTCTTGCTTGTCTAATTTGGTTTTTGCAGTTAAACTGGATGTAATTCGGAGTGTGTAGAGACCACACACACAAAGGTTGAGGATGTATGTGGGTAACTTTATTGTCTTACATAGTGACATTATATAGTTTGTTACTTTCAAGTTACAGTGTACTTGGCAGCATCTCATTGGCTACAGAATCTTCCAGGTAACTAGAGTCTTTGGTTAACCATTACTGCTTTGCTTAAGCACTTATAATATTTGGCTATAATTAAAATCTAACACACATCCCACTTCCTCTCCTCCTGTTCCTCTTGTTTACAGAATTAGGGTCTTATCTTCTAATGTAATTTCCTGGCGCTTACGTGCAGGTAACCTTCCTTATCTGAGGTTTGCCATCCAAGATAGGAAAATCCCTGCACATATGCAGATTGTGGATTCCTACAGGAGTGGAGGGGATGATAATATTTATTATTAGTTACAAAACTCACTGCATGGCTTGGTGAGCTGTTCCACGAAAGTGAGGTACAGTACTTGCCTTTTGTTTTTTGTTTTGTTCGTTTTTTATTAAATTTATATATCGCCCTACTCAGGACTCAGGGTGGTGAACAGGCACAAAATAAAATACATAGATACAAAAGTTAGAAACATAATTAAAACCAAATTAAATAATTTAGTCCGAGACAATTAAAAATCCCAATAATTTAAAACAGATTAAAATTTCGATTTAAAACAATTATAATTATAATGCAGCCTTTGATAGCTGCATTAAGTAAAACTTAATTAATAAATAGTGCATTAATCACAATTCATTGCAACAATTGTCCCATGGAGTTTCCATTGAATAGTGGGCTCGTGTGAAGTCCGGTGAGGTTTGTTTGGGAAGAAACCCTTAATTCAGTTGTCCAGATAATATTAATGCAAATGTTGGCAGCCTTGACATAGTTTCTGAAGCTTGGTGAAAGTCTCTATTTTAGTCCTTGGCAGGAGTGAATTATTTTTTTTCTTTGCAACTTGATGGACAGGAAGGAAAGGATGGAAAAAAAGAATATCATAAAAGGGGACATAGAAGGTCAGCAAGAAGCTTCTGAGAAATTTCTGTTCTGATTTGTGTGTGTGTAATTCTCCAATCCTGTGTTATGCATAGCTTTTGTCTCTCCAGATAGAAGTGCTGTCTGGAGAAAAAACAATGACTTCTCCCTTAGAAACAAACAAGTTATCATGGCACATTTACTACATCCAACCATATTTATATTCTAAAAGATTTTCCATTTTTTAAAAAAGGTTTGGAAAAACTCAGATGAGGCCACATCACTTATGAGTCCTTGGATGAGAACCAAATTGATGGATTGGCAGACATTTTGAATATAAGCGGGGTTATTTACTTGTATTTAGAGATGATGCTGGCTAATGGTGGAACATTCCTGAGCAAAAGATATCAGAAGAAAATCTGGTGAAATGTAGTTCAAAGCTGCCCTCTTCTTAGGTGTTTTGGGTTCCTCCAGATTTACCAAGGAAATAGAAAATGGTGGTTTAAAAGAGGTTAAAATGTGGCATCAGTTCAAACTGATACTTCTTTGTTTATCAGGCTCAGCTTAGATTTATCCCCTTTGTGGTATAGATCTTGCCTTCATGTGCTATTAGGAGTAAGTATGTATATTGACTCCGTCTGGACTCATACCTTGAAGAACAATCTGACTTGGGGATAAATTAAACATTATGATGTCTTTTCCTTTTTCCAGGGCAAAATATTTCAAGGGGAAGAAACTTCATGGAGAATTGGACATCAAGATTGAACAGGTAAGTCTAGAAACAAGCATTAGGGACTGACTTCTGGAATCCTTATAAGAGTTTCAACCGTATAGCTTTCCAGGAATTGTTGGGCTGCAATTTCCAATTTCCAACTAGGGCTGGCGGTAACTGGAGTTAAGTAACACCAGTACCATACTGTTCTAAGAATATGCAGTTCTGTACTTGCTTGTGCATTAGCCCCTTTTATGGGATGCGTAATTTGTCTGACCTGAGCTTCAAAAGTAGCTTAAAGCCAACTTGCAGTTGTCCTCATATTATATTGACCTTGAAACAGTAATGGAAGATGCAAAGAAATGCCATTCAATCAAATGCCAAATGACCTACCTACCTTTAGCCATTGCTGACCTCAGAGGAACAAAAATATTTTTACTCCTGTTCTGCACATAAGGAGAAACAAATAAATAACTAGTGTCTGTGCCCACAGTCTTAGTTTACGTTATGTGCATCTGTCTGGTATTATGCAAACAAATTAGAATAGTATTATGACAGGGTGCTGCAAAGCCTCCAAGCTACCTTTCACTTTAAAAGACCAGTGAAATAATAGCATGCAAGTGAAGCCCTAGAACTGTCAAAAGGGAGAGAATGGAGTCGCTTTCAATGTGAGAAGAAACTCCCTCTGCCTGCAAGTAGGTTGCAAATATTAGTTTTACTCTGGCTTCAGATATATTAAACAAGATTCCTTACCCACAGAGGTAATGCTGTGGGACTACATAGACGCATGGTTCTGTTGCAGAAGTTTTTTGTGGAGGGGAACAAACATTGCTTGATGCTGAAATTCACATTGCCTTGTGAGGAATTTAGGGAGTGTTTTAGATGCATCTTTGGTTAAGGGTAAGTCTACATGGAATGTTTGCTTAGGTTTCAATGTTGTCTCATTTGAATGGCAGTTTATTGAACTTAAAATGTGGTCTACAGACCTTTCAGTTTGAATTGAGAATACAGCATAAAATACATTCTGCTGGGGAAGGTTAGACATGATGAGCAAGATATATTTCAAGGAAACTACCTCACCATTAGTTTATATTTTTCTGCTGAGAAACCATTGGATAAAGACCAAGGAGGAGAGGTGTTAAATGCCACCTGCATGTAGTTTCTATATGTCTGCCCTTAAAATGAAATGGAGAATGAATTCAAAGTAAGTAATCCTGACGGGAATCACATCCTGTTTTTCTACTCTAGGGTAGTTCCAAAATTAGTTTTTTCCAACCCTTACAGTAATGTCCTATTGTACATGATTTATGGGGTTGGTGAACTTCTGTCTACCTCTAGAGATTATTTTCAGTCTAGACTTTTGGATGATCTTCATGTGATCATGACTCAAAATTGGATTGTAGTAGTTAAAATGTTGGAATAGAACTAGGGAGGCCTAGGTTCATCTTTAACCATGGGTCAGTCATTGTCTCTCAGCCCAATCTATTGCACAGATTGATATTTTAAGGAGAAACAAGAAGAAAGGATGCAGTGTATATTAAGTTGAGATCTCGGCTTTGGAATGAAGTATATATCTAACAAATAAGTAGTTTAGTCTTACATGTGCAGCCAGACCATTTTTGACCATTTAATAAAATTCATGATTAAGGCAAACCATACAAACAGTTCAAGTGACAATTAAAATTTTATCAGGAAGCACTTGGTAAATCTCTGAATTTAGAAAAGATTTCTGGAAGTTGACATGAATTCATTTAGTTGAGGTCATTCTTTGGTTTTATGGACACTCTGGGAGCTGACAATGGTTATTGAGAAACACCTTAAAATTCTTCATCTTTTATAGATAGCTGAGGAAATCCATATCATGAAAACAGGGAAATAGTAAACTTAAGGGGTTAAACATTTATTTATTTATTTATTTATTTATTTATTTATTTATTTATTTATTTATTTATTTAATCTAATTTTTATACCGCCCTTCTCCCGAAGGACTCAGGGCAGTGCACAGCCAAAGATAAAACAAACACATATATAAAATTTAAAAGCAATTTAGAAACATATTAAATAATTTGGCCCCGACATCATTAAAAAACAAAAGCAACCCATTAAAATTAATGTTTAGGCCAGCCCGGCTTGTAGGAACAATAACGTCTTGAGGGCACGGCAAAAGGTGTGTAGGTCAGGGATCATCCGTATCTCCGGGGGCAATTCATTCCAGAGTGTGGGTGCCCCCATAGAGAAGGCTCTCCCCCTGGGGGTCGCCAGTCGACATTGTTTGACCGACGGTACCCTGAGGAGCCCCTCTCTGTGGGAGCGTACTGGCCAGTGGGAGGCTATTGGTAGCAGAAGGCGATCTCGTAAATACCCAGGTCCTAAGCCATGGAGCGCTCTAAAGATGGTAACCAACACCTTGAATTGCACCCGGAAGACCACCGGGAGCCAGTGCAGCTCGTGCAGGAGAGGTGTTACATGGGAGCACCGTGTCGCTCCCATAATCACCCGCGCGGCCGCATTCTGGACCAGTTGGAGCCTCTGGGTGCTCTTCAAGGGGAGCCCCATGTAGAGAGCATTACAGTAGTCCAGATGGGAAGTGACGAGAGCATGAGTGACCGTGCGCAAGGAGTCCCGATCCAGAAAGGGACGCAACTGGTAAATCAGGTGAACCTGATAAAAAGCCCCCCTGGCCACAGCCGTCACATGATCTTCTAGAGACAGCCGCGCATCCAGGAGGACACCCAAGTTGGGAGCCCTCTCTGAGGGGGCCAAGATCTCACCCCCAATAGTCAGCGATGGAACCAGCTGGCTATAACGGGACACCAGAAACCACAGCCATTCGGTCTTGGAGGGGTTGAGTCTGAGCCTGTTTCTCCCTATCCAAATCCGCACAGCTTCCAGGCACCGGGACATCACATCAAGGGCATCATTGGGGTGGTCCGGGGTAGAGATGTACAGCTGAGTATCATCAGCGTACTGATGGAACTTCACCCCAAAGCCACGGATGATCTCACGCAGCGGCTTCACATGTTGAACAGGAGGGGCAAGAGGACCGACTCTTGCAGCACCCCACAAACAAGGCGCCTCGAGATCAACCTCTGTCCCCCTGCCAATACAGACTGCGTACGGTCAGAGAGGAAGAAGGAGTACCACTGCAACACGGTGCCCCCCACTCCTAATCCCTCCAACCGGTGCAGCATGATACCATGGTCAACGGTATCAAAAGCCGCTGAGAGGTCTAATAGGACCAGGACAGAGGAACAACCCCTGTCCTGAGCCCTCCAGAGATCATCAACCAATGCGACCAATGCCGTTTCTGTGCTGTACCCAGGCCTGAAGCCTGACTGGTACGGATCTAGATAGACAGCTTCATCCAGGTACTGGGGAAGTTGTCGCGCCACCACGCTCTCAACAACCTTCGCCACAAAGCGAAGGTTGGAGACTGGACGATAGTTCGCTAATACAGCTGGGTCCAGGGAAGGCTTCTTGAGGAGTGGCCTCACCACTGCCTCTTTAAAGGCGGAGGGGAAGAAACCCTCACTCAGAGAAGCGTTAATAATCTCCTGGAGCCAGCCTTGTGTGATCGCCCGGGAGGCCAGCACCAACCAGGAGGGACATGGATCCAATAAACGTGGCAGCGCTAAGCCTACCCAGAATCCTGTCCACATCCTCAGGAGTCACAGGGTCAAGCTCCTCCCAGATAACACTCTCAAGACCCACCTCCATCACCCCATCTGAACCTACCAGTTGGAGTCCAAGCCTTCCCGAATCTGAGCAATTTTGCCATGCGGATATTGCACAAAATCCTCAGCCCTATTCTGCAAGGGGTCTTCCCGCGCTCCCAAATGAAGTAGGGAGCGAGTCACCCTAAACAGGGCGGCTGGGCGGTTATCTGCAGATGCAACAAGAACAGAAAAATAATTAGATTTTGCCGCTCTTATTGCCACTAGGTAGATCTTAATATGAGACCTCACCAGTGTTCAATCAGATTCGGAACGGCTGGCCCTCCAACTGTTCTCCAGGCGTCTTTTCTGGCGCTTCATCTCCCTCAGCTCCTCAGAGAACCAGGGAGCCAATTGGGATCGGCACCGGGTCAGAGGCCGCAAAGGCACGACGCGGTCCAAAGCTCCAGCGGCCGCCCTATCCCAGGCAGCAAATTGAATGATGACTACCTTCTTATGAATGTGATTACAATTGTTAGCAGTCAGGTCACTATCTTTGTCATGCTGTCTTTTAAACCTTGAAAAAAATAGTTTTCAGTTATAGCACTGGTTCCAACTTAATTTAATTATCTCACATGGTTTTTCTTTGTTTTTTTCCTTTTATTATCATTAATTTCATTCTTTTTTTTAA
The DNA here is from genome assembly GCF_059756535.1 of Pantherophis guttatus. Classification (NCBI taxonomy): domain Eukaryota; kingdom Metazoa; phylum Chordata; class Lepidosauria; order Squamata; family Colubridae; genus Pantherophis; species Pantherophis guttatus. The sequence continues at coordinate 121,961,537 of NC_142064.1, read as the reverse complement.
TTCCATGTCATGTTGTTACAAGAACTCATTTCATATCCCCATTAATGTGTACACCAAAGTGGGCACACATATCTACTTGTGATTACTCACTTTCAAATTGCTAGGTTGGCAGGAGCTGGAATGAATGATGGGAACTCATCCCATCACACAGCAGCACTCGGGTCTCAAACATAAGCTTGCTGATTGTCAACCTAGTATCCTAACCACACAAGCCACCGGACTCCGCACTTTGAACTAGTTGAGGAAGTTGTTCACTATGAGGGGCAATTTTTCTTCAAAAGAAGCTTATCTACCGTATTTTCCGGCGTATAAGACGACTGGGCGTATAAGACGACCCCCGACTTTTCCTGTTAAAATATAGGGTTCGGGTTATACTTGCTGTATAAGACTACCCCTCTTCCAACGCACACCAAATAAAAATTAAAAAACATCAACTGGCTCACCCACAATGTAAAAGCAGCTGTGCTAGACCCAAAGTTGCCCCTGCAACAAGCAGGAACCTCACACAGCCACAAAAAGCCCAAAAAAACAACTTTCACACTTTACACATACACAATACAACACAACTGGCTCACCCACAATGTAAAAGCAGCTGTGCTAGACCCAAAATGGCCCCTGCAACAAGCAGGAACCTCACACAGCCCCAAAAAGCCCCAAAAAACAACTTTCACACTTTACACACACAAAATTCCACATACAGCTTTGTGAGATTTTGTGTGTTTGTGTAGTTAGAAACACACTACAGAAACACACTAAATCTCAGAAAGCTGCACAAATATTATTTTATTTTATTTTATTTTTATTTTTATATGAAAACTAAATTTAAAACTTCCTAAACTTTAAATGGCTAGGTCTAAAAAAGAACAACTAAAAAAAACCCCAATTAACTATTTTTTTTAAAGCTCCCAAAGGGGAAAAAAACTTACCCAAAAAACAGGGGTCTCCAACCTTGGCAACTTTAAGACTTGTAGACTTCAACTCCCAGAATTCCTCAGCCAGCTTTGTTTTGCTGTCTGAGGAATTCTGGGAGTTGAAGTCCACAACTCCCTGCCTGCTTGATTGCAGGCAGGGAGTGGCTTGATGATGGAATGGATTCAGGCAAGCGAAGCAAGGCAAGCGTTGCGACTAGTAGCTAAGGTAAGCAAGCTTGAGGGAGAAAACTTTTTTCCTTCTCCATGGCTCTGGCGATCCCAGCTGCATTGCCTCATTAGCAGGCAACGCAGCTGGGATCGTCAGAGCTTGGATCGCCAGAGCCATGTAAAAGGAAAAAAGTTTTTTCCTTTTACATGGCTCTGGCAATCCCAGCTGTGTTGCCTGATTAGCAGGAAATGCAGCTGGGATCGTCAGAGCTTGGATCTCCAGAGCCATTTAAGGCTCGTCAGAGCCTTTCGGGCTGATCTGCCTGGTTACAGGAGAACGACACCCGGCGTATAAGACGACCCCTGACTTTTGAGAAGATTTTCATGTGTTAAAAAGTCGTCTTATACGCCGGAAAATACGGTAGTCTTGCTGATTTTCTGACTGAAATATCTAAAGGACCACACTATTATCTGGAATTCAAGACAGTCCAGCTTCCATTTGCATGTGTTGATAGACAACTTGCTTTGTGGGCTGGAGCAATCATGAAGGGTATCCCCATACCTTGAAAAGTTGATGTGGTGACAGCTCTGAGAATGTATGAATGTGCTACCATATGGTTTTGTCTTGTTTCTACTAGGCAGAATTCTGTGACTTGAACTTGGTGGCTCATGCTAATGGCAATTTTTCTGTTGACATGGAGGTTATGCGCAACGGGATCAAAGTAGTGCGGTGAGTAGAAACATGGTGCCATCCGTAGTTTATTACGATTGTTCAGAGTGTTATGTACAGGTAGTCCTTGACTTACAATAGTTCGTTTAGTGACCATTCAAAGTTACAACGGCACTGAAAAAAGTGACTTACAACCATTTTTCACAGTTAACAACCTTTGCAGCATCTCCATGATCATGTGATCAAAATTCAGACGCTTGTCAACTGACTCATATTTATGACAATTGCAGCGTCCCAGAATCATGTGATTCCCTTTCGCGACCTCCTGACAAGCAAAGTCAATGGGGAAGCCAGATTCACTTAAGAACCGGGTTACTAACTTCAGTGATCCACTTAACAACTGTTTGCAAGAAAGGTCAGGCATAGTCAGGCAAAACTCACTTAACAAATGTTTCACTTAGCAACAGAAATTTGGGGCTCAATTGTGGTCTTAAGTCGAGGACTACCTGTGTTTATGTATTGATTGTTCATTAGGCTTTAATGTATTTCAGGGGAAATATGATTTTGGCTACTGAAGAAACAATCACTCATCTGGATGCTTAAGTAGTGTGTTAAAAATTGTGCACTGAGTTTATTCAAGCTAGAACTAGAAGTTGGGGACTTACATGAAATTGTCAGCTACAAATCTTTGCTTTTTATGTGTATTTTGCCTCTGTTGACCCAAGAGGAGAATATTATTCCTCTGCCCAACATTTTTCTGATTACTGAGATTGTGCAGTAAAGTGCTGTGTTAGTATCCAGTACACTACAGTATGCAATTATCATCTCTAGAAGTATAAAATATAGTTCTAGAGTGCTACCATTGAAAGGTTATTGAAGAATCTGATGTTTCTGTGGGATTATTTGACTTCCTAAATAATCTTATATATCCCTGCAGCTATTCTTCTATCTTTGCAACTGTTTAAGCAGCATTTGGAAAATCAACCCTCACAAATTTGTGTCCTCTTGCGTTCTGCTTTTCCAGAGTGCTCCCCTGCCTCTAAGCTATCATATAATATGTCAGTGGTTCTCAACCTTTTCTTCACCACGGACCCCTTTAAATACCTTTTGTGGCCAGAGACCCCCAAGACTTAACTCAAGATTTAAATCATAACATTTCTTCAAGCCTTCACGGACCCCTGTGATGACATTGTGGCATCCGAGGGCCCCTGCAGTGTGAGATAGATGTATTTCTGCAGATGTATTGCACTTAAATCCTTGTTTTATCCAACACATCTGGAAATTATCAGATTGGACAATGTTGAAGTAGTAGATTGTTCATAAATAGTAATTTTAACTTATGATGAAAGCTTGCTATGTTCTCAAGTGGAAGTCTTTCCCAGCACTAACTGCCCAAAGTCTTTTAAAAAATGAAATGTCAGAGATGCTAAAAATGGGACTGTCTTCTGTCTTTAAACAATTGCTGTACCAATTTACTGTATGACCCTTGGTTCTTTTACATGTTGTGGGTCTTGGTGGACAATTAGATAAGCCACTAAATGAAGGATAACTGAAGTTGCAGGGTTAATTTTGCAAAATAAACTTCAGATGTGGACCCCTTATGCAGGGCTATGGGATGGGAAGTATGAAACTATTCACTTTTTTTCTCTCATCACATTCTTAATCTGAATTTTCTCTCTGGACTGTCTCGCCTTCCCCATCCCCCGACACATCTGGTATTATTTGCATTGGGGAGTAAGCATGTTTATACTGGCAATTCTTTCCCCTAAGTTAGTAGACATAGATGGGTTTATAAAGTCATAAGGAAGCAGCTTCAATTTAAGGGGATTTTGTTTAACTTTTAATCTGGAGCAAGACTACAGCGGGGACAAGTCTTCCCATCTTGAACTGGATTGGTTCCCTACACCTGCAGTCTTTAGTCTTGTGGTTAACCTGTCACAGAAAGTTTCCAAGTAACATTTGTTTTCTTTAATGCAAGGGTTGCATTTTGAAGTGCACATACAAATGCACGCACTCAGATAATGCAGTATTTTTGTACTTCTGGATGCATGGGGTATCAGCAAATATGCCAAAAACGAAATCAATAGATAAATCCTTCAGACCCAATACATTTAATCCAATCAATTATTCTATAAATCTATTCAAACGTCTGGATGAATAAAATGGTTTTAACTACTGCTTTCTAAATGTTGGTGCCTGATCAACCTCTCTGAATACCGTTGGTGCAGCACATAGATACATCAATCTTTGTTATGTCAAATCTGACATAGCCTTAAGTGGGACATGGCCCAGAGACTGCAGTGAAAGTGTTGGAAGAAGCCTCGAGCGTATATGCTCTGATAATTGCTGGGAAATTTCTACTAGAGCTTGACCACCCATGAAGATTGAATTGTGATGGCAGAATAAACAATGCACCGTCTGGAAATTAGTATAGTCTCTGAACACATAGTTATTGTTTATCCCTGAGCTTTGGAATGTGGCAGCCTTGGGTTTTAATGAGTAACCATTTCATTTTCCTCCAGCGACTGAGGAAATGAGACCAACTTGAATCAAGACTAATGGACTGCTTAAAACAAATTTGCAAATTGAATGGATACCTTAAAAAGCTGTGAATTTCCTGTGTTTTGTATCTTAATATGTTATTTTATCTAACCCTGCAGAGGTTCTATAGCTCTCTCAGTGGCAGTAGAAGACCAAAGGAAAGCGAACATGTTGAGTGAGAGGGTTTGATTTAGGTACCTAAAATGGAAACTATAGATTAAGAAGCAGGTTTTGTGGACAAATGCATTAGATCCTTTATCCTGCCTCTCCTTCCTTTTCATAGTCACACCTTTTCTTCCAGGAGCCTGAAACCGGACTTTGTCCTGATCCGCCAGCATGCCTTCAGCATGGCCCGTGGTGGAGACCATCGTGGCATTGTTATTGGCTTGCAGTATGCAGGCGTGCCCAGCGTCAACACTTTGCATTCTGTATACAACTTCTGTGACAAACCTTGGGTGGTGAGTGGCAGAAGATGATAACTGAGGGAAGAACCAGATCTGTGGCACTGTACTGTAGATTCTGTATTAGAACTGAACATAGAAATTTTAATATTGTAAATTAAGGAACGTACAAGGTGGAGGACTTGACCTCATTTCTTTATTTTGTGCACAAGAGGTATTCGGGAGGGCTTACTACATTTCACTAACTTAGTTTTAAGCTGCTTTTGGATATTGTAAAACGTTCAAATACAGTTATCATTCATCATTCCTGCAGTTAAAGAAACAGTTAAACAACACCTTTCCAACAAGAGAAGGTAGCAGTTTAAAAAAACAGCAAGCAATGTCAACTAATTAAAATGTCTGTGTAAACAAAAGTGCTGAAATAATTGCAGTGTTGTATTAGCTACATTTTCCACAGAGAAGCTCTTTCTCTTTGTCATCACCTAATCTATCCAAGATGCCGACTCTCTTAACTCATAGGTAAACTAGCTTAGAAGAGATGATCCTAGAATTAACTGCTTCCCAAACTCTTTATGTATTTAAAAGATAGACATGAGTGGCACGGTATGTTGGACTTGGAAGGAAATGGGTAATACTATTTTTCTTGGTTGAGTGAGTTATCACTTTGGATGCTGCATTTCACATTAGCAGAACCATTTAGCTTGTCTTTTGAGGACAGCCCATGGACAGCGTATTACAAAAATGGCCAAGTCATGCATGTTTAGGCTGGCTTTGTAATATGCCAGCACCTCCCTAGGAGTCAGCTAAGTGTTACCGATGATGGGGGACATTGTGTAGGATTTCTGACATTTGCAACGTGTTCTGCTAATAGAAACTTTCGTGTTCAGGCTCGAGTAGAGGGAAGAAAAAGGGCAGGAGTTGCAAAGGGAGGGGTTGATATAGTTAAGTTAACCTTAGAAGCGTATGGAAATAGATTTAGAAATACCTTCTTTGTTTCTTACTACACTGTCTCTCCAATAGTTTGCCCAGATGGTCCGCCTGCATCGCAAGCTTGGTCCGGAAGAATTCCCCCTCATTGACCAGACATTCTATCCCAATCATAAGGAGATGGTAAGTTGGACTGGCGTGTGGAAGGCTGAGGATCCTTCTGGTTATGTGCTGAGACTAGCACATTCTCTGGCCCCTTTAATAATTAAAAGGGCAAGTAGCCATTTCTGAGCTGGACTATTGAGGATGGACATGTTTATGCATATATCTATGCATATAGCTAGCATTAATATGGTTTTCAGATATAAAACATCATATTCATTCCTTCTTAGCCAGTATGTCTTCATTTTCCTGTTCAAGGATGAGTCATGCATGACAAGGCTTGACTTCAGAATGAAGTGGCCATACTTCAGTCTGCACTTAGTTTGGGTTTTTAGTCATCCGTTCAGGATTAACATGACTACAAAAAAGGACATAGACTGCATTTGGTCTTCATGTTAGAGCTATTGTTGGAACATGGGCTTCATGTTAGAGCTAATGTTGGAACTAAAGCCCAATGACAGTGGATACTACTCTCTAACCAAGAAGCCCACGAGATACGTACACTCATATCCACAATTTTCTGATCTGTTTTGTTATAAACTTATTATTTACCAGCAAATGTTTTCTCAGTTTCTAAGGAAAGACTTCATCTAGTGGAGGCAGGGGTGAAATATTCCTATGTTGCCAATAATGCTTGCAAGAAATAATTTTTCTCTTAAGGGTGACAACAAATCTTGATAATTACTTTAATTAATGTAACAGATAAAAGATTAGTTTAATGAATCTAACATAATAACCAATATAATGTAAAGTAATATATTGAACAATAAATATAATTCTGGGTATACAAAGGCTCAGAATGTTTAGGTTGCACTTTGCTGGTAAACTGTTCCTAAGTATGGATCTATTTAATTTGCTTCAGTATTCAATACTTACTCCACCATCATACTGCTTGTTTGTGTTTGCAAGTAGCACACCCCTTTTTTGCCTATGGAAAACTTGGAAAATGTATTATTATTCTCATTTATAATATTTGTGTTCTCTTTTTGCATCTTAGCATCTCCTGGAGATTAATTTACACTTGTGACCTAGCAACCCCTTCTCACAGCTGCCTTCCTGCCTTCCATTCAATTCTTTCTGTTGTGAGGTATAGGCAGAGACTTCCTAGTATAATTCTAAAATACAGTGATGAAAACCAAGCCGTAGAAGGTCAGCTTACAATTTCAGAGAATGTCCTTCTGCTTGAAACTCTGCAGATCAGCCCTTGCCCCAGTGGTGAAATCCATTTTTTAATCGGTTCTGTGGGCATGGCTTGGTGGGCATGCTGTGGCTTGGTGGGTGTGGCTTGGTGGGCGTGGCAGGGGAAGGATACTGCAAAGTCTCCATTCCCACCCCACTCTGGGGCCAGCCAGAGGTGGCGTTTGACATCTTTGAGCTCCAAACTGCTCAAAATTTCCGCTACTGGTTCTCCAGAACCTATCAGATCCTGCTGGATTTCACCCCTGCCTTGCCCCCATGGCTTGCCTCTGTCTGTGATCACTTTTGAACTGCCAAGAAGCCACATATTACTACAGTTATATCTTAAACAGGTTCGGAAGGGGACTAAGGTTCAAAATAGGCATCAATGTTCTCAGAAGTAGTATAATATCCAAACAAAGGAGAAGTTATTTAAAGGGTACTCCTCGTAGTTATTTTCAAAGTGCAGAATAATTTTGTGTGGTCTTGGGATGCAAAGGATGATTTGGCCAAATGACATTTCCCTTTCTTATCCTCTTCCTTTCTATAGATAGCACTCTTGGCAGGAACTCAGTCATTCCTTAAAACACATACTTTTCTGCTCTTTCTTCTAAATCCTGTATGTGTGCATATTGCAATCCTGTGACCTTGCAATTATTCAGTGATGGCTTAAAAATACTTTCTCTGTGCTTAGAGATATGCTGTTGTTAATGACAGTTTCATATTTCCACATTGGATATCTGCCTGAGCTGTGCTGCTTTGAAAGATGGTTTCTTTATTCCTAATCCAGAATGTGGGCAGGGGAATAGTAAATTCAGGACACCCAGACAGGAAGAAAGAACCGGGACTAGAGTTATAGGGGAAAACTGGCAGCTCTTTGGAAGCCGTTTTGCAGGCTACTGAAAGGTTCTTTGGTTCCTTTTGTGAAAATTATCTACCTACATTCTAGGGTTTTTTTTTTCTTGGGCAAAAAATTTTGGACATAATATTCATTTGGATGAATGGGATAGATTATGGGAGAGAAATTACAAACTAACTATGTCAGCTGCTTATAAAGAAAATCTTTACAAAATGTTCTACCGATGGCATTTGCCACCAGCGAGATTGGCCAGGATGTTCTTGAATAGGTCTCTGAATTGTTGGAGGTGTGGACACAAACAAGGGACATTCTACCACATGTGGTGAACCTGTCCTAAGATTAGGAAATTTTTGGGCAAGATTAAAAAATGGCTGGATGAAATAACAGGGCAGAAGATAGAAAGAAAGCTGGAACTGTTTCTCCTGGGTATTCTGGAAGGGAAAATGCAGAAAAGTATACAGTATATCATATTACATATACTAACGGCAAGTAGAATTGTGATAGCACAAAATTGGAAAAAACCAGACACCCCTCCAGATCAAATCATAATAAAAAAATTATATGAATGTGCAGAGATGGACAGATTATCTATGGAAATGAAGGAGAGGGAGGACACTGAGTACTATTTAATATGGAATAAATGGTATTCCTGGCTGGAGAGTAAACATAAAATTTAAGGGATGTTTTTGTTATGAGATTGAATTGTAAATAGAAATCAAGATAATTTATATAAAGATGTAAGTTTAAGATACAGATATTTAGAAGTAGAATTTGTGTAACGAGGTTAAATAGGTTAGAGATACCGATGAACAACAAGAAAAGTTGTTATTAGTATTGAAATTTTGATATGTTTGTTTTTGGTTGTTTATATTTTTTGTTTTTTTTGTGTGTGTGTTTCTTGCTTTTTTTGTGTATTATGTTTCTTTTTGTACTGTGTATTTTAATCTTTGGAAATATAATAAATATTATTTTTTTAAAAAACCATCTAAAAGTGTTCCCTTGGGTTTTCCTTAGAGCAGGGGTCCCCAAACTTGGCAGCTTTAAGACTTGTGGACTTCAGCTCCCAGAATTCTCTAGCCAACTATGCTTTAAGTTGAAGCCACAAGTCTTAAAACTGCCAAGTTTGAAGACCTCTGCCTTAGAGGAACCACTGTGTGCTACTGTAAAGGCTATTGCTACAGTCTTACCAGAACCAGTACAGAACTTGAGCAAACTTAATTGTTGGAATTGGCATTTATTTAAAAAGAGACAATTCAGACAGAAACGGAGGGATTGTCAGGGAGAGGAGTACCACTCCAGAGTCCATGAGATGTTTACTGCCTCATGAGGCGAGACTTGCGAAGGGACCCAGGTCCTTGGGAACTCAGGGATTGCCAGGTGCAGAAGTTAGAGCCCTCAGATCGTGGCAGGCATGCCAAGCGCTTGGCCTGAAGACTATCCCATATCCGGGACATGATCCCATCTGTCCATAGGCACTGGTTGTCAGAAGAGATGAAACATGGCATGGAAAGGCAGGGCATGACCTGTTGAAAGAATGGCAGAAGAACATAAGGTCAGTGTGAGGGAGATGTTCCCTTGAATATCATATAATACTCCTTTACTGCATCTCTTAATTTCTTAGTTCTACTTTGCTGTAATCTAGGACAAGCAATCAAATATGATGGGGCCAAAAACAACCGAAAGTTGTTGCAAATTGGATATTTATGTCTTATCAAACATAAATCATTTGTTACATCTCCAGTATTGGAGAATTTGTTCTAATTTTAATAGAATATACTGTATGCTTTGAATTGAGCAAGGACTGAAGGACAGATGACATTGGCTGTGTCTTATCTATATTCCTTTACAACCAACACTCAGGCAAAAGACCCTTTAACCCCATCTTCCCAAGTCGCTTCACCATTATCAATCTCATAATTCATTATTTACCAGCGCAGAGTTGCTCATTCCCATTTACCCTGTGCCTCTGTGTGGGTGGACAACTGATTCTATATATGACAAGCTGCATCTTTGTAATCTTACCTTCTCCCTTTTTAAAATTGCAAATACACCCACTATTATCCTGCTTTATCCTTCTAGCTTTCCAAGAGGCTAGAAGCTTTCACTTCTTATTGGTTGTCAAGAAGGAAAAATCCTTTGAATCCAGAATGGAAATTCAGGATATTAATCCTTTTGTAGGTTAGTTTTTTTAAAAAAATTTCTATCAAGATTTGAATGAGAGTTGTGGTGAGTCGCCTTCCTCTGGAGCAAGCACGGAAAACAAAAATTTTGGAGGAGATTGGTCTCTTATCTTCCAGCTTATTTATGTGCATGGAAATCTATGGAATTCTATGTACCATCATCTATTCTACATGGATTGCTTCTGTGGCCTGACTAGATGAATTGCTAGATAAAGCTATAAATATGGATCGCCTTAATAGCCTGATGCCCTCCAGATGTTTTGATCTCAATATGCATAATTTCCCAGCTAGTATAGCCAATGACCATTTTCAGAATTGTAACCTTAACCAAATGGAGGGCTTTAGGCAGAGAAAAGTTGGATAATGAGCTATAATTTCAGCTTTCAGGACAAGAAAGAACCCTCTGTGTATGTGTCTAATGTTTTTTTGGCTAGCCTGCAAATCTGCCTGCAAGCATTTGCTTCTGCTGTCAGATCCCCGAGACCGATTATTTTCTAGACTCAGATACTCACTGTGCAGTTGCAGCCCTTGCTGTAGTCAAGACTCAAGCCTCTTTTCTGCGCAAGAGAAAGCTGAGACCATGGCTGGATGAAGGAACAGGCTGTGATCATGACGCGATTGCCATCCATCATCCCTGTTGGCCAAGAAAGAGAGAGAGAGAGAGAGAGAGAGAAATTAAAACAGGGAATATAAACATTCTATCTGATGCATTAGTTGCAGATTTTACTTTTATAATCAAGCTTTGGCTTGCTGAGTATCCTAAAAATATATTAATATTGTACCTCTTCACCACCATAAGTGGAGCACTATACATACTATTTTTCCCTTGCAGGGTTGAATAATGAAATTAAATGTAGCTTCCGTTGTAAGGCAAATTCTTTGCCAAAATTTTTTAAACTTGGTCCCCTGAATGAATAATGCATGTGGAGTTTTGGAGTTGGTGGGTGCATTTTTATTTATTTATTTTATTTACTATATAAAGTATCTATCCTGCTCATTCCAGATATTTTATTAAGGCTTTATTCTTTAATATGCCAAAGGCAAAATTGAAGCTAAAGATTCGCTTAGATTTTAGCTAAACATTGGGGAAAAAAGATGCTTTAACATTATGGGTTACTTGATAGTAGAAGTAGGAGGGGAGTCACTGCAATGGCTTAACCAAAGACCAGACAGCTATGACCTAAAAATGAGATAGTTCTAATCTGTATTGCAGATTTTTTGTTAAGCCAGAATTTTGGAAGAACAAGGTTTCTTCCAAAATTTGAGACAATGTAACATCTTTTTTCAATTAACAAAATCTGATACACACTGTGAAATCAAATCCCATACTATTCATATGTGCACATATATTTCTGTGCATTTAGTATGGGGTTAAAACATCTGTGATAGGTAATAAAAGTTTTGTGCTCTGTATTTTGGGCAATTAATTCTGGATTTAAATTTCTCTTTCCCACAAAACAAACAACAGACTTCTGCTTTTCTTTTCTTTTTTTCCCACGAAAGCAGAAACATATTGTTTGAGTTGTTTGTTATAAGCAGCTTTGAGGTCAGCCTTGGCAGAACCACTCACTATGGGGTAAAACTGTTCCTGGACTGTGTCATTTCAGACTGCAGGTGGGGGCTTAGTTTTGAATGCTTGGTTGAAAAAAAATCACTGCACACAAAAAGTAGATGTTAGAGAGAAAAGCTTTGGCCTGGCCTAGTTTTTCCATGACGTGTTGGTTTTCTAAATGTAAGAGGTGATTGTTTTTCTTTTGGGAGTAACTCTCTAATACGTAGCTTCATACTTATAGTTGCAACCAAAATACATTTTCTTGAGGTGATTGCCTAGATTAGAGTGAGATTATATGACAGATATTTTAAATAAATGATATGGATGAAAACAGTCCATAATATAAAGAATGCCAGCAAAATCAATATGATGGGCAGGACTAAGAAAAGGGCTAAATTTTACAAGGAGCTGTGGACTTCCTATTATGTTCTCTGTCTTGGAGACATGTTGTGCTTCATCTTATCAGTTTAAAATTGCTAATATAATAAATTTGAGACAATATGACATCTCTTTTTCAATTAAATGAAGTCTGATATGCACTGTGAAATGGCAAATTTTTTTAGACAAAAGTCTTTTCCGGTTCTCTATGAAATGTTGTTTTGCCATTGAATTACAGTTTCAAAAGTTTGGCAAACATTAGGTACTACTAAAACTGAAACCAACTGTGAATAGTTGGGTCTTTCAGACACAGTAGTTTTAAATTATTTCTCTCTGTGAAATAATTGTGTGATTCACAATTCCCTCCTCTTCCTTTTATGCTAGGTATGACAGATTCCTTCAGTTTTTCCTCCCATTATTTATGTTCTTCATAAGAATGTTTATAGCCTTGTTTTGAGGCATTTCTCATCATGCTCACATCTGTTTTTTATTAAGCATACAAAACAAAACTCCAAATTCTTTAGCTATGGGATATTTTACTGATTGTCAAACTAGGGCCCATGAAGGTGTATACCATGCCATAGTCCCTGGCACAAACATAAATATAAACATATATTTTTAAAAACCAGCTTTTAGGTAGTTTAAAAATCTTGGAAGAGTATCAAATCTCACAAAAGTTTGTTGTTATCACAATCTTGTTAGCTTCTTGCTGTTCTTGCTTGAGATTTCATAAGATTTAAGCTGGAAATACCAAAATCTTATGAGATTTGGCAAACTTAATGATATTTCACTTATTAATATTATTAAAGAAATTTTGGAACCTTGTGACTATTACCAGTGGGATTCATGTGTGTATTTGGTTCCTGCCTATGCTAGGTTACTGATCTTGACTGTATGTGTTAACCCTCAAAAATGTATGATAATGTTATAGTGGCAAAGATATGCAAAGATAAAAAATAAAAATGTCTGAATTTGTTTTCAGTTGTTCCTGGTCTTAGGGATCATTCTGTACCTGCAATGACATATTCTTCCCCTTTGAGTGGGCCCTTGTGTTCATAGCCACAGAGGCTTTCCATAGCCGGAGTGTAGAGAAAGCGGACATCTTGCATCTCTTCTGGGCCCTTGTATACCTGGAGAAAGAGAAAAACAGGAATGTATACAGGAATGGAGGAAAGAGGGAGAATTATTCAGACCAGGAAGTGGCTACCATGAGGAAAAATGGAAAGTCAAGGCTGCTACTTGATGCGAGGTTTTCCTAGGCCTATCAGAAGACTTACATTGTACAGTATCAGCTATTCTAGGTTACAGTTCAAATCACAGTTTCAGTATAAGTTGATTGAACCAATAGTTATCAACCAGTTTCTCATTTTCTTAAAGTATGTGAAGACTAAAGGCATGCTTGAGTAACTTTAATTGGATACCGCCATTTTTTTTTTAGACTTAAGCAATTATGGAGGAATGAGATAGCAATACAATAATCAGAATCCATGAAATTTATAATGAAAAACGAGGAGTTTCAGATAAAGATACTCAGTGAATTTTGTTTCATATTATTTTACAAAAATATTTGTGTCTTTGAACTTTTGGACAAGGCGTTATAAAAAGCATCTTCTGTTTGGGGGAAGCTATTAATGGGTCTCTTGGTTTCTTTCAACCATGGAAACTCATGTGGTAATTTTAGACCAGTCACAATCTGTCAGAGTAGGTTACTTCAGTTTTGTAGTGAGGTTGCAGAAAGAAAAGGAAATACTTATCAAATACCATAATTAAGAGGAAGTGCTTACCTTGGTTGTTTTAATTTCATGGCGTATCCACCACACAGGTTCTCCCACAGAAACGTTCACATGCTGCTTGCTGACACTCACAAATTTGCCTCTGATCACTACAAAAAAGAGATGGCAGGTAACATCTTATTTTCCTCGATTCTATCATTAACTATTAGTTATTTCTTTGGTTTTAGCTGAAGGATTGTTTGTGAGCCTTTACATTCCTCAGATACAACTCCTGGCTCCATTTAGTCATCTTGAAAGCCTTAAAGTTCAATTTCTGCCTGATATCCCTGAATCCTGATATAAAATGATACACAATGCCTGGGTAGGGTTAGTGGTTTTCCTCCAGCTTTTTATTTTGGGTAATTTTGAAATGATTGTAGAGAGCAGGCAAGGGTCTCTTATTAAGAAATCTCTGGATTTTTTTCAGGATTTAGAGGTATCCACTATACAGATTCTCATACAGTGAATCTGGAGTTACATTATTAGCTATTTTTTTGGACCATTGAGAATTATTCTGTGACCATAAAGTTGTTCTCAGAAAGGATGGGAAAGATGTCTCTGTCTTTTTTCCTCACCACCTCCCCAAAATAGGTTTTGAGTACTATATCCTAAATTTGTGTGGAGATGGTATATGACGCTGAAGGATTTGATTTCAGAATGAAAAGCCAATCTGAACTCTTCCCTGCAGACCACTCAAAGAGCTAGTACACAAATACCACTTCAGTAATTGGTAACAAAGGACATTAAATAGATGAAAACACGTTTATATGTATCTCAGCTCTAACAACATAGCCACAAACATCTTTTCCACAACAGTATCTTTCAGTTAAGTTAATTTGAACTTTCAGTTATCTGTTGCTGAGTGTATAGTAATAAAGCCATGGGCGAATTGTCATTAGTCCAAAGAAAATTACAGGAAAGGAGAAGTAATCTATCTATCCCTCAACCCATGCCTTTCCCGAAGTTACTTTCTGTGAAATTTTCTATCTAGTTCTACAAGAATGTGGAGGAGCAAAATTGTGGGTTTCCTTTCTTTCTCTTCTCTCAACTCCTCTAAACTGTGGCTCACTATGTTTATGTGTGTTATGCTAACTACACTGTGTTGTGAATTCAGAATCAGAAAACCGTGAACTGGTATAGTGCTATATTGTTAGTTTATGTTTGGGAGGAAGCAGAGCTCAGGTATAAAATACCTGCTTGGTATGCAGAAGATCCCAGGTTTAAAATTCAGTTATCTCTAGTTAAAAGAATCAGATGGCAGGTAATGGGACTGACCTGAAGAATGTAAAGTTATGTTTGAACATCATGCTAAACTGTAGCAAATGTTTGTTATAATTGCAAACTGAATAAATTCATTCCCATATATTGTTTTCCTCCCATTTCTACCACTTGGCAACATATGTTACTCTTACTTGTTTAGTTGTAAGGATGTCAAAAGGCTACTGTTTCAGGACATCTGTGAACCTGTGTTTTGTTTTAGAGTAGCTTTACCCATATGAAACCATGCTTTGATATTGATATGCCTTTCCTAAATGACTAATTCTTAGCTGCAATGGGACACTACTTGAGGGCATACACACAATATTTTTCTAATGACAAAACGTGTGAGTGTAGCCAGAACTGGTCAGAATAATTAGTATGGGGATCTAGTCTGACTCTGATCTGTAGTAAAACTATACATTTGTGTTATAATTTAATATCAGTTTGTTCTAATTTATTATCAATGTGACCATCTGGAAGTTCACTGCATGATTCTGAATATCATCTCAGCTCCCCCATCAGAGTCATTGTCTGGATAAATTGGAGGAAGGAAAAACTATAGGTGTTGCTTTGAGTTTATGGAGGGAGGATATGAATTAAGAGACAGATATACAAAGAACCAGAGATCACCTATCCTTGTGCTAAAGGCATTAAAACAGACTGAGTAGGTATTTCAATACCCAGAGGTGAATCTTTATACTCGTTCTTTTTCCATCTATTTCTCTTATTCTTGCCTGAATGTTATATAAAACCCAGGCATTTTGCAAACGAAATGAAAACAAAATTGAAAAATCTCAAAAGTTTTTAAAAATGGCGCCAAAACAATTGAATAGAAAATATTTTGTGCATTAGAATTGGACATACAGATTAAATTTATCCATTTGCTTAACTTGTTTAAATTGAGGGTATTGAATTTTCTACTAAGAGATATTGCAATAATTAACTTCCAGGAATATGTGGATTGATTCCTTTGAATAAAGGAAAGGCAGCATAGATTGTATTTAAGAGCACCCTATAGGAGCAGTTCTAAACATCTGTGATTTGTATGTGCATAGTACTTAATAAGATTTGAAAAGGAATAAATTCCTATATTTAAATATTTCCACAAACATGCAAGATGGATAAAACCTCAGCATTCCCTGATACACAAACAAATTTCCATTTAGACTGCCAATTTATTTAGCAAGGTTGCGAGCCGTCTCCTCTGCCTTTAACAGCTGCCTGATCTGTATATCTCAGCAAAGGAAAGTTTTCTGGTATACATTAAATGTTGGGGTGGGGAGTGGGGGGAATAGCATAATATCTATACTAGATTGCTATGGAAAATTACAAAAATTCTGCCAGAAAGGGAGGGGGTGGGGGAAGCTGGCAATCTTATTTCAGTTGTAATAGGCTGAGGAGTTGATGGGTAAGAAATCTTCTCAGCCTTTATTCTTTGGTAGTATTCCAGAATAATAAATTTATAGCGGTTCTAAAAGTCCTTCAACCTCCTCTTCCTATAAATGTGAACATTATGGCTACAAATCATGATCATTATGTATTATTTCCAGGACCAGTGATAGCATGTTTTTCAGTGCCAGTTGCTGGGAAACAAGCTTAGAGATGCATGTGGGTTTTTGGAGGCATCTAGTTAAATACTATAAGACTCAAAATGCTGGTTTTAATAGATGGTGGCAGACAGGTAGTTTATCCAGCAGAGCTCCTGTTCTGTCTTTCATTTGCTAGAAATCACAAGTGTTTTGGGTAAGAGGAAGGAGATGAGACATCAGTTTTGCCAATTGCAATCCCATCTGTTGTTTTTTTTCCCCACCTGATACTATTTACAGCTTTTTTTTTTTACAACTTTATTCACCCCAGGAGCTATGAGGGGTCACCAAGTCCAACCCTTTGTTGATGCAGAAAATAACTACTTGTCTGATAGGTAGTCATTTAGACCAGAGGTCTCCAACCTTGGCAACATTAAGCCTGGAGGATTAAGCGTTGCCAAGGTTGTGGATCCCTGATTTAGACAACGGGGGGGGGGGGGGAATGAGAGTGGAAGAGTTTGCTACTTTCCAAGGGAAACTGTTCCACTATCAAGCAGTTTATGCCACCAGCTCCCTAGGAAGTTATTACTAATGATTAGTTAGCATAGCTTCTCTTGTAATGTGAAAACATCAATTTAATCTACTGTGCTCTTCAGGGTGGCTGAAGATTAAAGAACCTAATTATTGAGAAAATATTTCCTTATTTGGAACCGCACACACACAAATGACTTTACAAACTTGAAAGTATATAGCAGATCATAGAAATTTATGAGAGAGGGATAGACAACAGATTGATGGCCTATAGCAGAAAGGATAACTTGAGAGAATGAGATAAGACACGGGAGAGAGAACCATTTAATTTTTATTACTGGGTCTATGATCCAGGCACTCACCCATATCAGCATTGCAGTAGGCAGACTGAGGATGTCTAGGAGCACAGGAACAGGCTGCTGTTGGATCTGCCTTCAGGCTAAGGAGGAAAACGCCGACCACAAGGAATCTGCACATTTTAGAATCCATTTTGCAGGGAGGAGGCGAGGAGAGAAGTCACTCAGACGCAGCCTGTGAGACAGAGACAAAGTGTTATTCCAGGAGAAGCGGCAGGAAATGAAGGGGTGTGAAAAGAAACATCGACTATGAAGTACCAGTAGAAACTCCTAAACTTGGGCAACTGTTCGTTTCCCTCTTAACAATACAGCTGGGGACAAGGAGGGGAATTCCTTACTGCCTGGATGAACACAGCTCTTTGTCTTTTGTGGCATGGGCTGGGCAGGCAGGGCAGGATCTAAATTGAGGGTTAGATGATTGAAGGAATGAGCCCAGTGTGAGGAAAGACTCTGGTTTCATTTTGCTCAATTCATTTACGGTGGCCTCTTCATACAGGAAACACCCTCCACCACCACCCGGCACAGCCTGGGATATTTACTTGAAAGAAGAAAGCCTTAGCAGAGCTCGGGGTGATAACCTGGCTGAACAATCATTTCTAACTTCAGAGGTTCCTGGGTGTCACAGAAAAAAATGGGTAAAGGAGAGGGTGCTGGGTCTAAAAGAAGAGGAAAGTCTTCCTGGAAATGCTCAGAGTTTTACCACAGAAATCAGCTGAAATTTCAAAAAGTGGGGAGGTTACAGAGGGATCCCCTTGAGATGGGAAAGAGAATCTAGGGAGGATTTGGTGTGCTGCAAAAGAATGGCCCTTCCCCTCACCTTTCTCTCTGTTGCAGTCTAGGCGTCTCCTGTCACTTCAAGGCTGCAGCTCCCAGCCCATCGGATTGGTATTTAAAGCTCACCCCGCTTCCCCCATGACTCCCCCTGCTTTTCCTGTCCTATCTGCCAAGGAGGCGTGACTGATCCAGACTGCGGTTTTTAGCAGAGAGCCAACCATGCCAGGGTGGGGTGATCAGTGCCTTTAGAGAAGGGGAGGAAGGAGCAGCATTAGCAACTTCTGAGGGAAGAATTTGTCAGGAAGTTTTGGATTACTCAACTGAAAAAGAGAGAGGGTGATAATGGCTTAGAAGGCTGTCTTTGAAGGGGAGGCAGGCAGGTGAAAATTCAAAGGGTGTCCAGAGGGTGGCACTATAGAACTGGTTCCCTCCCAGAATGTCAAAGTACTGTAGATGGTATGGTTTAGGACTCCAGCATGTTATTTCGCACTTGTTACTTGACTGCCCTTGCCCGTTTTCTGCCTGTTGTCTCTTTTTTGATAGCTGCATCCATGTAGTCAAACGGGACATAGTCTGTCAGTGAGAGATTAATAAACCAGTCTATGATTTGAAGGAAGGACAAGTTTTTCAGACAAAATGAACATACTGAAGTTATGGTATACAACATGAACAGGACGGGACTGAAGAAATAATAACTTAGTAGAAGAATGGAATGGAATGGAATGGAATGGAATAGAATGGAATAGAATAGAATAGGCAAATTATGCAACCTTACGAGGGTTCTGAATTTTCCATTTGTTAAATCATATAAAACTGGATTGTTTTAGCGAAAATATCATCTCACCAGCTAAACTGGAGATTCTCAGTCAACCAGGTCATGGTTGTCCCAGAGGTGCTTTTTCAAGAGGCAACTGGACTTTCTTGTTTTTCTTTGAAGATGTTTTGCTTCTCATCCAAGAAGTTTCTTCAGCTCTGACTGACGCTCCATTCCCCACTATCCAGTCGGAGCTGAAGAAGCTTCTTGGATGAGAAGCAAAATGTCTTCAAAGAAAAACAAGGAAGCCCAGTCGCCTCTTGAAAAAGCACCTCTGGGATCACCAGTTAAACCTTTTCCTTCATGACAAGTTCTTTCCTCCTCTGTATCATACCTCTGTGTTTCTCATTACAAGTAGCTCTTGACTTATCGAACATAATGGAGCTGCCCAATTATGGTCATAAGTCATGACGTCATAAAATGGGTCGCTCATATGACCAGCCAACCATTTTTTTGCAGCAGTAGCTAAGTGAACCAATTGTTTGTTTTGCTGAAAATGGGAAGTAAAAGCTGGCTTTCAGCAAAAATGTTAAAAAAAATGGTCACGTGACTATGGAATGCTGCAAAAAGCTGTAAATGCACCAATAAGGTAACTCTGGGCAGTTATAAACAGTCAAAAGATAAACATAAAACCAATTAAACTTTTAAAGAGGTATATATATGAAAAAGTAGAACCAAGGAGACGGACAACATGGGGGTGAATGGCCCTCTTGAACCCCCAAACCAAGTGGCAAAACCAGATTTTGATACCCTTCTAAAAGACCAAAAGGATGGGAACAGTTCTCAATTCCAGTGGTCAAATATTCCATGGAAAAGGATCTTCTCCTTGAGCCCACCAGCCAGAGTTCCTTAGCAAATGGAGTCCAGGATAGGCCCCTTCTGCTGGAGCGAATGGGGCGGACTAGTCCCACTGGGGCAAGACAGCTCCTCAGATATCTCAGATATTCAAGGAGAGAAGCAAGCTAGAACTAAGAAGAAATTTCCTGACAATTAGAACAATTAATCAGTGGAACGACTTGTCTTCAGAAGTTGTGGGTGCTCCAACACTGGAGGTTTTTAAGAAGAGATTCGGCAACCATTTGTCTGAAATGGCGTGTGGTTTCCTGCTTAAGCAAAGGGTTAGACTAGAAGACCTCCAAGGTCCCTTCTATCCTGTTATTTTAATATCCTTTTTTGCTGTCTTGGTGTCAATGTGCATCGCTCTTGAACTGCAATGATAAACCATTTGTGAACAGTTTTTCCAAAATGTTAAGCACTTATATTTGAAAGGGTTTTAGATTAGGAAAAAAGAATTTGAAAAATGAAAAACATCCGTGTTACATTTTTGCTGATTTTATATAATTTTTACGGCAGAGTTAATCTTCAGAAATACTTTGGATTTAATCTGTTTTTACTGTCTTTTTCTTGGTTGTCTATTTGAAGTATCTCTCCTCGTATCTTTCCTCGTGGTATTGTACTTGGGTATCTTTCTTTCTTTCTTTCTTTCTTTCTTTTTTTCTTTCTTTCTTTCTTTCTTTCTTTCTCTCTTGTTTAACACTGTAATGGAAAAATGAGCAATACTAATAAAATTAATACAATGTTCTGAACATTTTAGGAGATTTGACTGACTACTCCCATAACATTGAATATTATTTTATTTATTAATATAGAAAAATATCCTACACATTAATCTATATTGTCTATAAGTTAATTTACTGTCTATCAAGCTACACTGTTTCCTGTATCCTTGTTTACTTTCCTTTGGGGAGGTGGGTTATTGGCCACTCTCCTGGCCATGTTTTTTTTAAAAGTGTTTTCAATAGCACATCACAAACAGTTGAATGGAAGTCACAAATGAAAAAAAAAGATTGTCCATCCTGTCATTATGATCTGCCAGGGAGTTTGAGAAATCTTTTTTTACTGCTTGCCTGGTGGGCTTCTGGTTCAGATTGGTGGATTAGAAACCTAAACAAATGCCTTGTAACAAATAAGAGGGGGGGATTGATTTGAACAATTTTAGTTATTTGTAAATCTTTGGGAATCCTCTTTGCCTCAGAAGATGGCACAAGAGTATGTACCCTTGAAGCTATGTGGCTACTTCCTTTTTTAGTTGCTCCTACGTACAGTTTGTGGGGCATGGTGAGTGCAACTAAGTGTCAGAACATAACTATTACAATTGTCTTCTACTGAATGACTCAGAAAAAGAGGTTCTAGATCCTTTCTTCACAACTGATTAGTAAAAGTCAGCACATGTCTTGCTGCAAAAGCAAAAATCCTGAATGTCATCCAGACAGACGATAGTCAACACATGGCTACTTCTGCGTAAACAATAATCCTGGATGTCACTCATCCAGACTAATAGTCAGCACACAGCCAATTCTGCAGAAGCAAAAACTGCTAATGATGCTTTGTTTATATTGATAAGGATTACCCCAAACATTAATGTACTCCTTGTTCTGTTCCTTCTGTGAGTTGAGATGGCCAGACAAAGTTCCAAATTTGAATTTATAAGGAATCGTGTTGAGGGCCAGGCATCTCACCTAGCATAAAATTACCAAAAAAAGAAAAAAAATAGTGCTTGTTTATTTATTTAAAACAATTGGGTGTGCTTTTGCAAAATCACTTGATCTGAAACACAGGATACAATGTAAGACCAGGGCTGTCTCGAGTAGCAAGGTCAGGATTTTCTGGTTGTTGTTATCTTGATGTTTACTTCATTTTTAAAACTATGTAAAATCTATTTTAGGATTTATACTCTATTTTTTATTATTTCCTGAATGAAATTGTCACCACTTTTTAGCAACTATAATAAAAGGCGAGTGAGTTAAATAATGAGGAGAAATCTAAATATTATGAAGTATGGGGAAACTGGTATAATTGGTTGAAAAACAAGATAAAAATATGATTTTAGGATATGACCTGTTTTGTACTCGAATTCGAGTTATATTGCATAGAATATGGTATTGCTAAGGATGAATTCCATTTAATGTATGATTCACCAAATTGTATAAACACTGTACCTCTGAAGGAGATAGAGATTGTATATTTTTTTCTTTTTATTATGGAAAAATTCAATAAAATATTAAAAAAAAAGAATATCAAAAAGGGTGTTGCCAGAATTTCGTCATTTAGCTACCTCAATTGTGTGCCTCATCCAAGACATGAATACATGGGAAGGGGAACATTTCAGGGTAAAGGGGTGTAGCAGCCATACAAGAACAGATAATTATGTATTCTTTGTCAGTCCTTGCATCTGCCAAATAGGAAAATGGGAATGAGCAGCTGTGCTAGATTATAAGTAGAGGTGTGTGCCAGACTGTTCCTTTGCTATAGAATTAAACGGATGGGTTAAATGGTTTTTTTACCATATCTTGGGCTATGACAAATACACAAAAGGCAAGGGCAACATTTCTGAACCTTTTGTTTTTACTCAAGAAATTACCACTCAGTCAGGATCTTTGTAGCGCTGGGTCCTTTTATAAGACATCTTTGAATGTTAACTCTGCCATCATCGCAATGTTAGCACAGAATATGCAACTCTCCGTTTATAATGTCTAGCTGTGTCTTTGCACTGTTATACATTTCCCCTCTTCTGTTTATTATAGACTGTAATAATTGTTGCTTGATATAAGAGCCCACAAAAGTGATTATTCTGCATATTTTAAAAATAATGTTGCTAAGAAAAGAGTGTTCTATGTTTTTGAACTGGCTGCAAGAGAATGGAATTCCCTTCATCTACAGCTATTATGGAAGTAGGGGATATTAACATAAATAAGATACTAAAAATAGTTCCCATCATGAGGTTTTGAAAAAAAGGGTGGATCTTTAGTAAAAGATTTTTCCCTTCTTTCTCAACCACGCTGGGGATGAAGCCAACAAATGGAAAGAGAATGGAGAGACTTGTTCTTTATCCAGCTACCTGCCCATTCGCCCTCACAGAATTCTGTGCACTCACCTGTATGGAATTCTTAGGTTGCCCAGGTCAATTAGGCAATTGGCTGTATAAGGCTGATGGATAGGACAAAGAAATCCATAAGTAGATGTATTTTCTACTGGATCATTTTCCACTGTATAAAATGATAATTGGTTTTTAAGCTATGTAGAATTATTTTGTGGAAGATTAATATTCAGTATATTATTTCTTTGTTGATCTTTTGCCAGGTATTTGATTTACTGTTGCCAGATCTCTGTGACACAGCATCTCCTAGTGGCAAGATGCTTTGTACGCAACCACCTCAACTCAGATCTTTTTTTTGCATAGCAGTTACTTGAGCTTGTGGTAGTATGAAATTGCACAAGGAAAATGTGACACAACAGCCAAACGGAGTCCCTATTGAAATGTGACTTAATTTATTTATTATTTATTAGTCCAATTTATATGCCCCCTTCTCTGTAGACTCAGGGCGGCTTACAATGCATTATAGCAATAGCCTGCATACTTTTTTGTGTATACCTGCTTATTAGGGCTTTTGGCCCCCCCAAGCGGTGTTGTTCTATACAAAGTTGGTTTATTGCCCCCACAATCCAGGTCCTCAATTTACCTACCTCGAAAGGATGGAAGGCTGAGTCAACCTTGAGCCTGGTGAGATTCGAACTTCCACTAATTGCAGGCAGCTGGCAGCTAAGTGCTAGCACTTAACAGCACTTTAGTCCGCTGCACCACCAAGGCTAATCATATGAAATCTTTGGTCTTTCTACTTCGGCATAGAAGAGAGGGTAGAGCTTCCAAACAGAGTCCTTTTTAATTTGGTATTGTCTTTGGGCTGCTCACACTTTCTTTCCTGTCTTTTGTCTTTCTTTTGTAACTTTTTAAATTAAAAGCATCCCAGAGCCACTGGGACTCAGGCAGTCCGTGTATAAATAAACGAATAGTATAAATAAATAAATGCTTATGTATAAATAAACAAGCAAGCGGTTCTCTAGATTCTCAGGATAATTCCCTCTCGGTTGAAATGCAAAGGAACCTTGGCAATCTTCTGCAGCCAAAGAACTCAGGCATTTCCTTGCCTGGATATAAATTGTTTTTTCTTCACTCTTGCGTACTTCAAGACTTCAAATCTTTAATGATGGGTGTCACTTTTGTGCAAAACTTGTTTGACACCTGATTATCAATGGAAGGTCTGTTGTTCTACGTGACACAAGAATTAAACATGAATGTTAATTGCCTGAACCTCCCTGGCAAGTGGCACACGATACTTGCAGTATCCTCCCTTCCTCCCTCCTTCCCTCTCTCTCGTTTTTTCTTTCTCTTTGAGAGGCTTCATTACAGAAAAAAGGACCAACACAATCTCAGGAATGTATCATGGAAATTTATATAATGGTACTTGGTGGACAATCTCTGAAGAAACCATGTGTCATTAACTATCTCTGAAACTGGAACAGGAGAATTCAAATCTTATTCTATCATAGTGGTTAAGGCACTAAGCTAGAAACCAGGAGACTGTGAATCCAAGTCCTGTCTTAGCCATGAAAGCCAACTGAGTGACTTTGGGCCAGTCACTATCTCTCAGCCCAACCCACCTCACAGGGTTGCTGTGAAGAAAATAGGAGGAGAAAAATGTGTTGGATATGTTCATCCCCTTGAGTTGTTTGTAAAAATAAAGATGGGATGGATGCAGGGGTGAAATCCAGCAGGTTCTGACAGGTTCTAGAGAACAGGTTCCGGGAGCGGAAATTTTGAGCAGTTCAGAGAACCGGTAGTGGAAATTTTGAGTAGTTCAGAGAACCAGCAAATACCACCTCTGGCTAGCCCCAGAGTGGGGTGGGAATGTAGATTTTGCAATATCTTTCCCTCAGGAGTGGGGAGGGAATGGGGATTTTGCAGCATCCTTCCGTGCCACGACCACCACTGGATTTCACCACTGGATGGATGGATGGATAAACAAACAAACAATTTCTTACCTACTACATGTTGCTGTAGCTATATATGCCTTCAATAAAACAGTCTTATCAGAATAAATCATAGTACAAATTATTGTAATTAATATGAAGCAATAATAAAATATCACTTTTTTATTTCTTTAATCAACTTTGTTAACAACATAGACACTTTACATGTAGTATTCTTTGGCTGTTGTATGGAAGTGACTTGCCATTGATTTTTCTAGGTTGTTTTTTTCAACTTCCCAATTTAGCTCACAGATCTAGGATTTTCTAATAGTTTCCTATCCAGGTATTAATCAGATTCAATTTTCATAGAACCCGATAATTCCTGAATTAGATAATTTAATTCAACCCTCTGCAATAAACAGCAAAATCTGTGCAGCAATTGATTGAAAGCTTCTAGAGATGCAAACCGACGATCTCATTAGATGAACAATTTTTCCTTACATTTAAATAAAATCTGGTTCATGTACAACTTACGCTTGTTATTACTAGTCCTAGTTTTTGTGGCCATGGAAATCAGTTCTTGACCATTATCCCTATGACACAGTTTTATATACCTGGTGTACATCCTGAAGCTTGGTTTGAGATCACCCAAGTTTGTATGACAGAACTACAATAAATATAAGCCAGTCTTCAGGCAATAGGCAGGTCTAAATTTGGCTATAAAATAAAGTTAGTATTGGCTCCAGTTGGGCCTTGATTATTCCAGTTGGGAAGAGCATTCATAACCTGGAAGAACAAAGCCAAGGAAGCCCTTTCTTATATTGTTAGATTATGTATAGTTCCCAGCTACTGAAAATAGCTTTTTTTGGCAGTGTGTGTATGTAGTGGAATAGAAATTAAATGAATTTAAAATTATCAGGAAGAATGCTGATTTCTGGATATTTTTGAGGCATACCTTATATAATTTGTGGTTTGGTGTAATTCTTTTGAAACATATCTTGAAAAAAAAACCTCTTCTGGGTTTGTTTTTTGAGCTGTTGAAGTTACATAATAAATATAGAAAAAAATATTGTTTAGACTATGCCATTGGGAAATGGAGACCAGAGCTCACACAGATATGATTCATTCTTTGTTTGTAAATTCTGAACATAGTATAAATTCTGCCAGTCCTTTTTCTGAACTGTATAATCCCAGAAATGAAAGTATCTCATTTTTGTTTTTGAATATGTATAACTTTTGCTTGTAGATAGAACAAATGAGATGCATGGGGCAGTTGTTAAGGGTTAGAAACGTTTGTGTGACTGCTTCCTGAAATTCAAATTTGAATTAAATTGAAAGCAAAAATATTTTATTTATTTTATTTTTATTTTCGTCAAGCATGTATTTTATGACAGATATAAGTGTAAACATAATTATAAATACATGAAAAGGATACAAATAAAAGAAAACATTAGGACAGGGATGATAGGCACACTGGTGCGCTTATACACGCCCTTATATTGCTTTGTTTAGCCAAATAACAGGTCAAATCGGTACTCTGGCCACCATAGATTATAAATCCATTAGCAAATGCTGTTATTGCACACTTTATATTCTGATACCTGCTTTCCAACATGTGCTGGCAGCAGTGCAAAGATTTTGGCTGCTATTGAGTGACATGCATAAGCTTGCCAGCTGCATTCATACTGGGGTCTATTATGTTGCTTAATCAGAAAAACAAATTAGGATTGTTGCTGGCTTGTTCTGGTTTATTACCTTAAAACACATTTTATATCAGGTTGAACATGGGACTCTGATTTTACGCAAGCCAGAATCTGGGCATCAAAGCACGCGTAGGAGAGAAGAATATGGAACAGTAATAGCATGAGCTGTGGTGGTGCAGTGATTAGAATGCCGTATTGTAGGCTAACTCTGCCCACAGCTAGGAGTTTGATGCTGACCAGCTCAAGATTGACTCAGCCTTCCATCCTTCCGAGGCTGGTAAAATGAGGACCTAGAATGTTGGGGGCAATATGCTGACATTTGTATGCTGTAAATATGCTGACATTTGTATGCTGTAATGCTGTAAAGCACTATGAAGCAGTATATACGTCTAACTGCTATTGCTATTGCTATTATTAGATCAGGGTCAAAATGATTTATGAAACTATGAATGAACTTCTCAGAGTACCCCAAATATCTGAAACTAAGGCTACTTAAACTGGCCAAATGTCCTTTTTTCTACATATTTCCACAGAAGAACTTCTATACAATACATTAATTTATTTTGGGATGTATTGTGTAGGACCTTTGCGTTGATTAAATGTGCAAGTAGAATTGTTACTGAGAGGGTTGAAACTCTTTTCACATATGCTTTTGGATGATCAGTTAAATTGCAAATGCAGATTCCATCATGATTTTCTTTTCCATTCCAGTTGGGTGATGAATTTGTTCTGTGTATGCATTTCAAGAAGTGTTGCTGTAGCATCAGATAATAATAACTATGCTGTGAGTTGGTATTTAAAATTTGACAATACAATTTCATCTCTTAAGACAATGCCTTTCACAGTTAGTTAATAATTCAGCAGCTGCCTCTGAGGGCACTTCCACGTGCTACTGTTTCCATTCCCCAATCCTTGAAAATTGTTTTGACATCAAGCATATATTTTCATGTGTTTGTTTCGGTATTACAACATGCTACTTGGCAATCAAAATATTCTTATATACATTCCAGGTGAAGGATGTGATGATTGTAAAGTATCATGTTTTCACATCTAGATGCATTTTCCAACATTGCCCACCCTGTTTATAGGTTGTTATGGAGATCTATTTCTGCAAAATTCCTTCCCAACTTGGCGGGGAGGGGGGAACACCGAAAGAAGACAGAAGAAATGTCCCCTTCTTTACTTTCCCCCTTTATTTCAGCTGTATTTTAAATCGCAAGTTTATCTGTTGTGCTAAAACTGTGCCATGGTCCACAATGAAAGAAAAGTCATCATTAGTATTGTACCGATGATGTTTAATTTTGATGTGGCCATTTAACTAGGTTTTGAGACTGTAGTTCAGATATCCCTGTCCAAGTCTTAGCATTTCTAGCTAGGTAGGATTAGGCATCAAGTGATGAGGTCTCTTTCTATCTGAGACATTGGGGAATCAGTGCCAGTCCTGACCGACTACTGCAGTGGGTGATGTAAACAGTTGAACTTGATATAAGACTCTTGCTGTGTGATTAGAGACAATATTTATTTATTTATTTATTTATTTATTTATTTATTTATTTATTTATTTATTTATTTATTTTTTAATTTCTATACCGCCCTTCTCCCGAAGGACTCAGGGCGGTGTACAGCCTGATTAAAAGCACAAAGACAGACAAAATTTAAAAATAATTAAAATTATTAAATAATTGGCTCAATTATAAAACTCCCAAATTTAAAATCCCATATTTAAAACCAATTAAAATCTTTGCAATGATAGCCCAGCCTGGTGGAACAACAAGGTTTTGAGGGCACAGCGAAATACACGGAGATCGGAGATCTTACGCATTTCTGGGGGCAATTCATTCCAAAGGGCAGGGGCTCCCACAGAGAAGGCCCTCCCCCTGGGTGTCGCCAGCTGACATAATTTGGCCAATGGCACCCTGAGGAGCCTCTCTGTGGGAGCGGACTGGCCGGTGGGAGGCTACTGGTGGCAGAAGACGGTCTCGAAAGTACCCAGGTCCAATGCCATGGAGCGCTTTAAAGGTGGTAACCAACACCTTGAATTGCACCCGGAAGCCAGTGCAGCTCACGCAGGAGGGGCCGTTTGATATTGCCGTTTGATTTTTCATAATGAATGCCCTAAAGTCCTGTGGGTTTTCTGCTAAGTATTAAACAAAATGGAAATGAAGCAGGGGTGAAATCCAGCAGGTTTTAACAGGTTCTGAAGAACCGGTAGCAGAAATTTTGAATAGTTCGGAGAACTGGCAAATACCACCTCTGGCTGGCCCCAGAGTGGGATGGGAATGGAGATTTTGCAATACCCTTCCGCCAGGAGTGGGGAGGGAATGGTGATTTTGCAGTATTCTTCCCCTGCCACGCCCACCACGCCATGGCCACAGAACCGGTAGGGAAAAATTTTGAATTTCACCCTGTAATGAAGTTTCCGCCACAAAACAAAGTCCAGTTGCCTTTTGAAAAAGCATCTTTAGGACTTCCACTACTTAGCTCTACGATGATGTCTCCTCCTCCTATTTCATTCTTTCAACCAATGAACGAGTACCAGATTATAAAAAATAAACATATTAAAGAATAAAGGAAGGAAGGGAAGGGAAGGGAAGGGAAGGGAAAGGAAAGGAAAGGAAAGGAAAGGAAAGGAAAGGAAAGGAAAGGAAAGGAAAGGAAAGGAAAGGAAAGGAAAGGAAAGGAAATTTATTTAGATCAGAATAAAGCATAAGTGTGCCTGTTTGCTTAAGTGATTTCAGTTACCGATTCTGAACTTTCTAGTGGTGGTTTCCTGTCATTCTTAATTGTGCAATATTAGATACATATCAAGCTCCCTAAATACAATCCTGTGGATTCTAGTCCAGGAAATGTATGCCAAAATAGTTGTGAGTCTTCGGAGTGCAGAGCTTATGAGAGGTGAGGTAAGTGATGAGAGCAACTTTCCATTCACCAACATTGCCAATGTTGGTAATTCACCAGTTTGCCAACATTAACATTGCGGTATATAGACTCAGGGTGTCCCATGATATACATCCAAGCTACTTTGTAAGGTGAGGAGAAGAAAGCCAGGAAGCTGCAGAGTTTAAGTGAGTTCATTCTTTGGCAGAGAAGACACGGAATAGAATGAGTCAGGCACGATGGCTTGGTGGGCAAAGAGAAAATGCTATTTCAGGAGAAGGAGCTGCCTTATAGAGGAGAGAGGACAATTTTCAACAGGGATTCTGGAGTTGTCAGAGAAAAGACAGCAGAATTGTACATGAGAACTGGATGACAGAAGCATCTACAGGATAATTAATACGTTGGGCTTCTTCTGTCAGATCCTACTTCATTTGACTTAGTTGCATTATTCCTACAGTATTTCCTCAGGCTTTTTCCGCCTTGCCAAAATATGCTAGACACACCTCTAGTTTTAAACTAGCCACCTTTGAATGATCAAGAAACCAATATAGCCTGTAATATATGGATAATAGGTTCTACACAAACTTTGGTGGGTCACAAGCAGGTCATGCTGCTCCAAGCAAATTCAGACATTGTCAATTATAGTATTATTAGTAAATATTTTAATTATTTTCAATTTTTGGAACAGGATATTTTAGTTTACTTTATTCATTAAATTTATATGCCACCCATCTCATCATTGTTATCACCAGGGCGGGGATGGGAGGGTTATTATATTACTTTATTAATTTATTCTCTCTTTTATTAGTTTTATTGGTTTTATATGGTTTTACATGTGAATAGGCAGCAATATAAATTTCCAAATAAATAAATAAATAAAAATAAAATCATCCAAAGCAATTCTGGGCAGAATATTGTGACAGATCATTAAAAAGTTGGTGTTTACATTGCCGTCCATTCTCTCGATCTGACCTCAGGGATGGTGCAAGATTGTGTATCACAGAAAAATATGCTATTGCTCGTCTAGTTTCTTCCTGATACTGGGTTCATGGCTCATGTAAAAAGTTATATAGTAGCTTTTAAAATTGCGCATTAGTATATGACTCAGAAGACTAGTTTCTGGTCTTTTCTTCAGGACTGCTCACGAAATCTAGCTCAGCAGAGATGAGGAACAATCTAGCACAAACTGAAGCCGTGGTTTTGTGCAGGAGAAAATCATGAAAGCTCTAGCACAGGATTGTATCAACTGTGCAAACCTCCCAGCCTCACCTTCTTCCTAAGATTAGACTGGAACATCCAGTTCAAAGAAGAGGGCATAGTCAGGGCTGGGCAGAAAGGCTTAACCGACACTGGTCTTGACAGTATAGATGTTGCAACTGTGAACATTAAGAAACAGGGCAACTGTAAGACTATTTTCTAACCATCTTAAGGAATGTGGGGTCAACCCAGTGGATTGTAAAGCTTGTCTCTTTGTAAATGATTCCCTGCTTTTCATTTCATTTTCAGATCTCAAGGTTTTGCCTACTTTGATGCTGTCAGTGATCATAGTTCCAAATTATAATGCATAATTTTGCTACGTGACATACTAAGTGAGATAGCTTGCGTCTTGTATTGTAGTGCAGATACAACATTACAGGAAAAGTGAAATTTGTATGCAAACGGAAGGGAGAAAGAATACAATCATCTCTTTGAATACCCTAATTATAGTTTAGGAGATTGGGCAGGATTACATTTGTTCACAGGTGATTAATTAGATGGCTATTGGAGACAGTTACAGGAAAGTGTGCGTTCTGGATGTACATGTCCAGACAGGTCTATTTACACATATTTTGTACTTGAATAATCTGCCAGTGTTATCTGCTTATAGTGTAAAGAGACTATCAGCAACATTTGTAGGAGAAACTCTATTCTGGATACACTCCAAGAGTCCTGGAGAAATGTGGCACAATGATCTATTCTTTCAAAGTAACTTTTGGTACTTCCAAATGAAGCTTATATCGCACAATTTATGTAATTTTGCTGGGCGTTCAAAATTATTACTTTTCATTTATTCTGTGATTTTTCCATGGTTTTCCATGACTTCTTAACTAATGTTAAAGAGGAAAGGATTGCCCCACTCTGTAATGCTCTTTAATTCAGTACTACTTCAGTACTGGCAAATAGCTATCCATTTGAAAGCCAATTCTGATCGCTATGAGGCATTATTAGCACAGAAGGTGGCTTAAACTATTTTAGCTCTTGGTAATAACCCTCTTTGAGGTGTATTTCCATTTACAGTCTCTTTCTTTCCCCCCAGGAATAATAAATACTAGTTGCTCTTTGACAAAGACTGAGTGCTCTGTAGAACCATGCTAAACATCTGGTTGTAATACTGGGTGTAGAAGTTCAGGTTTTCAAACAGCTACATACCAAGAATAGCAGAATAG
The DNA here is from genome assembly GCF_059756535.1 of Pantherophis guttatus. Taxonomy (NCBI): domain Eukaryota; kingdom Metazoa; phylum Chordata; class Lepidosauria; order Squamata; family Colubridae; genus Pantherophis; species Pantherophis guttatus. Next base: position 121,929,765 of record NC_142064.1, on the reverse strand, counting down.
CAAATTAACAGAGTTGGAAGGGACCTTGCAGGTCATCTAGTCCAACCCCCCACGCAAGCAGACCCTATACAATTTCTGACAGATGGCAGTCCAGTCTCTTCTTGAAAGCTTCCAGTGATGAAGCTCCCACAACTCCTGAAGGCAAGCTATTCCACTGGTCAATTGCTGTCAGTGTCAGAAAAATTCTCCTTATTTCCAGGTTGAATCTCCTTGTTCAGTTTCCATCCATTATTCCTTGTCTGGCCTTCAGGTGCTTTGGAAAATAGCTTGACTCGCTCGTCTCTGTGGTAGCCCATCAAATATTGGAACACTGCTATCATGTCTCCCCTAGTCCTTCTCTTCACTAGACTAGCCATGGCCAGTTCCTGCAATCGTTCATTGTAGGTTTTAGCCTCCCGGTCTTCTAGTCCAATTCCCTGCTCAGGCAGGAAACCCTATACAAGTCATGTATAGTTTTAAAAAGCACATTTATGTAAGTGATTTACTTTTGAATAAAAAACAATTTCAGAGCATTACTTAATCAGTACATGTTTTGATTGGCCCACTATTTGTTTGCACTGAAAATCCTCCCCATCTGGTTCAAAGTCATGTTTATTATATTTATTACAAATTTTGAGAATAAGAAATGTGAAGGGGTTATTATACTTGCTGTGCTGAGTGGAATTTACATAAGGAGATAATTTCGTAGACATCTGAAGTCTCATCTCTACATACATTCCAACCTGAATTTGAGCAATCTCTCAGAAACAGAAGATCTGTAGTTGTCAACTGCATTACTCTGCCAAAATTGGTATGATGGGCTGTATCCTCTTCCTGGTGATTGAGTATCCCTTTCCCAATTATTCATCTTCTTCTTCCTTCTTATCATTGAATATGGCCAAAATTTCCCTTTTCGTATAATTGAGGAAATCATTGCAGTATTTCTTTATGCAGGTGTTTGCTATTTATGGAGTGGCCTAATTTCCATCCTAGATTAGATTAGATTAGGTTAGAAAAGATTAGCTAGATAGCTTTCAAAGCCTCTTAAAGGCGAATCCACAGAGAGAATTAAATTACTTTGTTGATGTGCCAATAGCCAGAGAAATGTGTGAACCGTTTTCCTCTGTCTTGCAAACAGATTCTTGTACTATCTAGAACAGTGGCCCCCAATGTTTTGGGCATCGGGGACCGGTTCCATGGAGAGAGGTTTTTCTGTGGACCCGGGTGGGTGTCATTTCGTGTGCTGCCTGTATCCTGTTTGCGCAGCTCAGTTTCTGGCATGCCGCGGCCCGGTGCCAGTTCACGGACTGGGGGTTGGGGATCTCTGTTCTAGAACAATCTCTTACTAGAAGATGAAAGGAACATATTTTTTTGTGCGTTTGCATTTGTATGAAGTATTAACCACTCTTTGAACTTTTTTGAACCACACAAACAGAATGCAATCAGGCATCTGTGATGAAATGGAAATCTGACTGGCTGAGATGCAAAGTGATGAGCCATTTCATTGATAGCAGATTTCTTGTCACAAATTCTCCAGAAGAGCTGGGGTTAGGAAAAAGAACACCTGTGGTTACTGGATGTGTGGCTGAGAAAAAACAGACTGAGGAAATGGTTGTTGAAAAGGGAAAATAGATTTTTCCATTCATCATTGGCAGGAAATTAGGAGTTTTTATTTACTTTTTTTTTTTTGGTGGTGGTGGTGTCCAAGATGAGTAAAGACATTAGGAAAATAATAGAGAGGCCCCAGGAACGGAGAGTACTCAGCATTATGTGTTCCCTCATGTTTCTGTCTGTTAAGATTCTTCCGGTCACAAGGATTTGCAACTCTATTTTATAATTATCTGAAAATCAGGAAAAAGCAGGCAACAATGCTAGCATTGGAACAGGAATCAAAAATAAAAATCAGGGGAAAATATATACATAATGAAAGGGCAAAAGCTGAGGAGATAGAGCTAAGTGTGTTACTCAATAACACTGTACGTTTTAACAATTTTCAGAGCTACCTTATTTCTCTGTCAACTATTAAAAAGGCCCCGATAAATCCTTGACATAACTTGTCTTTGTAGACCAAACTAAAATCCTGTGTAATACATCAGAATTGCAATGGCAGTTTAGAGAAAAGTATATTACCTACCATCAAGGTGATATTTGAAAAGGTACTTAGCAGTGTTTCTCAACCTCAGCAACTTTAACAATGGGTGGACTTCAACTCCCAGAATACTCCAGCCAGCATAACTGGGAGTTGGAGTCCACCCATCTTAAAGTTGTTGAGGTTGAGAACCACTGGTATATAGTTTATAATTACAGACGTGAACACTAGCCTCACTGCAGAGTAAGTTGCTTTTTAAACACAACGTAATTTGTAAAATAGATTATAACATGACATGTAGACTGAGAGTTCGCATATATCAATCTGAATCAAGGGTCTCACTGAAAATGCAGAAAGCTTTGCATAAATCTGCTCTCTAGAGCATTAAAGAAATCTGTTAAATTTCTACTTACTCCAAAGTCTGAACAAGGTTAGAGGGAAGTTTCCTCAGTGTAAATGTTTTTCTTTCTTTTCAGTGACTCAGTGAAACATACTATAAAGTAGTGTTTATTTTGCTTTCAACTTGTCATTAAAGATTCAAGAAGGATGGAGGGAAGAAAGGAGTAACTTTTTTACAATGTTTACAACTTCCAAACATAGCTTTTTAAGTTTCAACTAAACTTATAGGAGAACTTGAGGGTCTGTTTATTAGATGTATAGCCTGCCTTTCCTTCAGGAGTTCAACACCATGCTCCCACCTCTTATTTCTTCCCCACAATAACCACCCTGTGAAGTAAGAGGGACTGGAAAAAGAAAATGGCTGGAAAAATTACTCAGCGAGCTTTCCTGACTGGGGCGGAATATAGCAACCTCATCATCAACCTATTTCATGTGTGCTCATATCCCTATGCTGGCTTCCTATTAGCTTTCAGGTTCAATTGCTGGTTCTCACCTACAAATTCCTACATAGCTCCAAGTTACTTGCCAGACTCTCTCCTCCAGCCACCCTCCAACCCAAGTGTCTCAGGAGAAATTGGCAATTCCTTGTTTCTATGAAGTAGAGGCCATAGGCAGTGCTTCTCAGGAACAGCATCTCTCGTATGAAACCTCTTCTCTGAGAAATTAGGTTGTCACCCACTGTTCTGGCCTTTGGAAACTCTTAAAAATTGAGTGTCTCCAAAGAATGCATGACAAGTTATGGAATGCCAAGCTTGATTTTTTAAAAAAATGTTTTGGGATTCAAGATTTCAGAATGTTACATATTTTAGTTCCAACTCTGGAACTAAAATGCTTGTAATTTATATACCTGTCTTGCTATATTTACTGTAAATTTGTGGAGGGTATACATATGGTAAATAACTAAAATAAATTGTGTTATTTTGCAATTGTATAATAAATTGTTATTTTTGAAAGTTAAACTATGCTTCAAATCTTGCAATGAATCATGGCTAATTCTTCTGTGCTGAAGTATGTTCCCCCAATATTTCCTGTGGCGAAATTTTATTTTATTTTTCCTATGCTAGCATTCTTTTGTGTTCCTCATTTTTAACAGTTTGGGGAACTAAAGTCTGGCTTTAGTCTGGCTGTTTTAGTTGTGTGTGTGTTTTTTTAAAAAAAGTCCCTAGCAGATCTCAACTATAAACAAGTAATCCAATCACTTCTATCAAAATCTCCTGAACTCTTATAATGTAGTTAACTTAATTCTATGGTGTAGAAATTGATTGATACCACTACCTGGGGTCTTTCTAAATGATAATCCAGAATGGATGAAGTTTTACTCATCAAATAGTGTAGCCTTAATTAGATACTCAGTTACTGTTGCTAAAGTCCAATTCAATTTCCTACTCAATAAACTCTAAGTGGCTTTTTCCTCTAACCAGATTTCCCTCAGCTCCAATTCTCCTAAATCCGATACAAGGTCGTTTCCCGACCCTCCTTTCTTCAGTTATTCCTTGGAGTTTTGGCTTCTGAGGCAACTCATTTTCCAGGTCTGTTTGCCAAAAGTTCCCTCCAGCCAGATCTCTTCATTAAACTCTTCAGATGTGTACTCTGTTGCCTTCATAACTGGCTCTCAGCAGACCTTCATCCCATTTCTGCTGTATCACAAATATTGGCCTCTTGGTAGTTTGCTTCAAATTAAAAGGTTATCTTGTTCCTAGATCTTTGCTCAGCCTCAACAGTCTGTTATTCTAACTCATTTTCCGATTGTTAAACTTTTTTAAACTTAGAATCATGACCAATTTCTGGAGCAGACAGCTGCTTCTGATCTTCAATCCAAATAAGTTGATCTACTTTCGCTTTCAAACAACTTGAACTCTTGGTTGCATAGCAACCACCCATCAGTGTGATGCAGAATGTCAAAGGTAGGCTTTTGACTTACAGAGTTATCTTAAAATACCATTCAAAGGGCACCTAGAGGACTATGCACTATGTAAACAGAAAGGAATACATTTTATACACTTTTGTACACTTCCATATTAACTTTTCCTCCTGTCATTAATGTTATCTACCTTTAAAAATATCTGCCTAGGAGTTGCATTTCAGTGTAAACAACATATTTTAATGACACGTGTCCTCATTTGTAGTTAATTTTACTAATTAACAGCAGTGTAATGACAGTCTGCTTGGTATGAAATGGCAAATTGATATTATTTTGATATCAGGAAAATAATTCACCGGCAGCTAGCTGGAATTACTGAAATGTTATATTTGTTAATAATCTTTTTAATTTGTATGGTGACTTTCAATGACTTTGGGCGACTTATAATTCAAGACATGTAGTATGATTCACCAGTGTAATGCAATGAAACAGGTAGTCCTCGACTTATGTCCACAACTAAGCTCCAAATTCTACTTGTTAAATGAGACATTTGTTAAATGAACTTTGCCCCATTTTATTGTTGTGGCCCACCAGCGGAGCTGGCAGCAGATTCGGACAGTGAGGAGGTTGGGGAGGAACATGGGCCAGTCCTGGAGTCTGGAGAAGGCTCTGGTGAGGGCTCTGCATTGGAGGCAGAGAGGGGGCCAGGGCCGTATGCCAGTTATTAGCTGCCTTTGGACTCAGACAACAGTGAGGCAGACGAACAGCTGGAGCCTGTTCTCAGTGTGCGCATGCACAGAGTTGCCAGACGAAGAGAACAGCTAAAGAACAAGGGTCGACTTGGGAGTATGGCCACAGGTGGACGATGAATGGCCCCTTTCAGAGGGAATAAAAGAGGAGCGAAAGGGGAGTGGAGTTTGCAGGAGACAATTAGTTCGCTTAATTGGTTCCTGACGCTCTGTGACTCCATGCCAAGTTTTGAAGATATCGGCCTGGCAGCTCCCCAAGCCAGATAAGTTCTGTGACTGTAAATTCACCCTTGAAAGACTGCATTATCAATCAAGCAAACACTACAAAACACACTGGAAGTCTGTGCAAATCAATCAAACAGCCGCTGAAAACAGAATTTTTCAAGAGCTTGAGTGATTTTACTTAGGTTGTCTCTCATTGTTCTGGCCTTTGGAAACTGCATCATCCACTATTTGGGTTAAAAAACTTGTTTGGCAGGAGGTAAATTATGGAGGACTCTGCTTGGAAGATGGTGAATGGACAGAGCCCATGAGAATTTAGGATTCAGCTAAAGATATGCAGGGTTAGAAGATTGGGGCCATCTGAAATTTCTGAATGACCATGGGAAGCCTCAATTTTTCATAACCATGTCCATCATACTATCATACAACCTAATCGAGCTATTATGAAGGCAAATTAGAGCATTGCTGTGAGAGCGAGAACAATATAGTAAGGTGAATACCACAAGTGGGAATGCAGAGAGAGAACAATCTCTTTTGAGCTAGGCATAGATGTAGCATTTCTGAGCAAACCTCTTCCCGCCACCTTTTCTGCAGGCAGAAAAATAGCATATTGGCAAGAAAGCTAGGCTGATCCTTTCTCCTTAAGCTAATTGTGTCCTTAGTGAGAAACATTCTAAGTTGCAATTTCCTTTAGCCTGAAGAGGGAAAAATCTGTCTAATTTACCATGCATTCGCTACCAACTGCACATACTATATTTCTCTTTGGTAATTTGAATTAGGAATTAGAAGTTAGAATGAATAAACTAAATAAAATAATGAGGTTCTTTGAGTTGAAAGTTGGTGAAAGAGAAATTATTCTGGGCTGGAGGAGAAATAATACCAAAATGTTAAAATAAAAATGGTAGCTCTTTTGACAAGCACTGGCTTGGGAATAAATTCAATTAATTCTCATTCATTGAATAAATATGGTATAGTGATGGGAAATCTATCAGTATGTTGCAGAAAACTATGTTTAAAGTCCCCCCCCCCACTACATTTAAAAAATGATGAGACAGATCTTTCCCCTCATCTGTTAAAGTGAAGCCAAGCAGATTTAGTAAGAAGCTTTCCATATACAAAGTGTGCATCGTAAACACAACTTTGGGCGTAAATTTCTTTAAAAGCTTTCTGGGCTAGAGCTTAAAAAGCAGGATATTCGTGTCAACGACATCAAATGAACTTTTGGTCGCTTAGCACGTAACCGAGATCCAAGATTTAAAAGTTCTATTCCTATTTTCTCTGCGGTTAGACCTGGTTGAGTTTGAAACCAGGAACCATAAATTCTAATCTTGGCTCTGAGTGGGCAGTGAGGTTAGTGAGAAGAAAGCAGATATGGTTATTTGGAGCACGCCTGTGTCCTCTCAGACAAACCCATTGCACTGTAGTTGCTGCTAAGGATGGAGTGTAACAGTTTGTGTATTTAGTTATATGGGGGTGGTTCACTTTCCCTGAATAATCCATTGTTCCTGGAACTGGTGTAGGGCTGAATAGTCAGGCATTTGTCTGAAAAGGAAACTCAAGCTGGGCTGAGAGCCAGGCCTCAGTTGGAAACAGCTGCTCTCACCCCTCTGAGCAAAACGGGTGGGAACCCTGATGATATTTATGTGTGGGGGCAAAGTGCTGGTAGTAATCGCAATTGGGATTGCAACAGAATGAGCCCCAAAGAGGAAACCGTGGGCAGGGATTTTGAGTTGAGGGGATGCAACTTGTCAGGTTGCAAGTGGCCAGGCTGGGAGGCAGCTGTCGAACCTGGAATATTGGAAGGATAATCTGCAGAACTTTTTATTCCCCCTCTATGTCTTCATACGCTCTTCTCTGATTTGGCACTCTATCAGAGTACTGGGCTCTTGTGACACACACAGCAACCAACGCTTTCCCATGCATATTTATCCTTCACTTTAGAATGCTGACTGCCCTGGCAGTGAACTTCTATCTGCTAGAAGACTGCCATCATTCTGCTTATTTCCTTCTGAGAAAGAAGGATAGAGACCATCACCTCATCTTCAGCTGAGCATATGTGGCAGAAGTCAGACTAGCTCTATCCACACAGGCTCTGTGCAGTGTTATGGATTCAAATAAAAGGGTTTGGGAGAGTACAAGGATCCAATGGTACCTTGCTTAGTAAAATAATATTAGCACATAAATTTTGTAAGATGTTGGTGCTCTTATACAGTATAATCTTACAAGGTTCTGCTGAGGTTTTGCTGTGTGTGTGTGTGTGTGTGTGTGTGTGTGTGTGTGTGTGTGTGTGTAAAACAGGGTCGCCCAGCCATTGCTTAAAACTGTGCAGTGATATTCAAAGCCTGAAAGGGAAATGGAATATCAGGGGGAAAGAGCAAAATGATGTGCAACACAATACAGCAAAGTGATGCTTATTCACAGAATGAAGCGAACTGGCTAGAAAAATAATCACAGTTGAGGGACTTTTTTTGACATTTTTGAGGTTGATCACTGTTTCCTGGCCCATTTTGCAAACTAGGTCTTGAGATTATACAGCTCACATCGATTGCAGCATTTGTGCAGTGTAGTTAATTTGGCAGGGACTGACTAAAATCAAAAGTGAGAAAACAATATGTCAAGAGATCTGGGCATCTTGGAGCCCTGGCGGGACTGATGAATCCACAGGGAATCATGATAGGGAAAATGACAGAAGAATTTAATGTCACAGTATTCCATAAAAAAATAGATAGTGTAATTTTGAGGCGGGGGTGGACAGGAGCGGGGAAGCCCACAGCCTTCTGCAAAATGATGCTCTGACCAAGTGGACATGTGTGGGGGTACCGCTGAGATCATGTCTTCCCTCATTTTCTGCTCCCATAATGATTCTGGTGACTGGAATTGCTCCAGTAATTACCACATGAAAAAGTTATATGTAATGCGAGTACAACATCACTTCACAAGTTTCCTGTTAGGACAGCATTTTTAGTGGGAATCAGAATAGGACTTTTAAGTATTCGGAGAATACAGATCTTGTGAAATGGAAGTCCAGACTATGCTTGACATTATGCGTGTTTATTTTTCACTGTCTTCTTCACTGGAAGTGGCGAGGAGGAATGACTGATTAAGCTTGGAACTGATCAAAGGAGGAAGGATTTTAAACCTCTTTCTTCTGTGTGGCCTCCTAAGAATAATTCCATCTTTCAAAAGTGTTGATAATAACTCAAGAGATTGCGCTATTGGTGGTGGGGATTTTTGTCCAAAGTACTGTATGGTTGAAAGGTTTAAAAAACTTTTTTTTTTTGGTCTGTTCCATTTCCCCATCAAGTAAAGTAGGTGCTATTTAAAATAAGGTAAACGTGAAAAATCAAGCAATTAACCACACAACACAGGTCACCCTCAACTTGCGACCATAATTGAGTCCGCAATTAGGGTTGTAAGTAGTGATGGTCTTTAAATAGGTCACCATGTGAGCATGCCCAATTTTACAACTTTTCTTGCAGTGGTCATTAAGTGACCATCATAAAGTGAACACATGGTTGCTAAGCAAATACCATGTTATTAAGTGAACCCATTGTTCGCTATGGGGTGTTTTTGCTAGAAACGGGAAGTAAACACCAGTTTCCACAAGAAATATAAGTCTAAATCACAGTCATGTGACCACGAGACTCGGCAAATGGCCATAAATGCAAGCCAAGTGCCAAGTGCCAAAATGTGATCACATGAACACAGGTGTGAGGGGAGGGGGGTGGTCTTCAGAATTTCACACCTGTCTTATAAGTAGCTTTCTTGGAATCCATTAAGTCTCTAGTCATAAATTGAGCTCTACTGTACCATTCATGTTAATTTAACAGTAAATCTCAGATCTGTTCATCTGCCTAGGAAGGACCATCATTAACAATTACATTGCACAGGTAGTCCTCGACTTACGACAGTGATTTTTGACCATTTTTCATACTTATGACCATTGCAGTATCCCCATGGTCACGTGATTTACATTCAGATGCTTGTGCCAGGGTCATGTGATCACATTTTGTGACCTTCTGATGAACAGAGTCAATGGGGAAGCCAGATTCACTTAATAACTGTTATTAATTTAACAACTGCAGTGATTCACTTAACAAATGTGGCAAGAAAAGTTGTAAAATGGAGCAAAACTCACTTAACAAATGTCAAATTTAGCAACATAAATTCTGGGCTCAATTGTGGTCGTAAGTGGAGGACTACCTGTACTGCATTCTTCTGTGTGTCTGATGATTGCAGTTGAAAATACAATGCTAAACGAGGCAGCATATGTGGTGGAAATTGCATACATAGTTAGAAAGTATCATTTATAAGTTCCTTAGAGAACTAAAAGTCCCAGCATTGTTTGCAATCCAAAATGATTTGAGGACAAATATTGCTTTAAACTTGAACGGTAGATTTCCAGAACATGGGGAACCATTGGCATACCCCCTGGGCTAAAAAAATAACGTAATAGTGATTTTTTGTGACCTTACTACGCCAGCATACAAATAATGTGGTATGAAGTGGTGTGTGGTTCTTTAAATTTGTTTTTTTTCTCTTGGAAATGAAACTATAATTAAATTACCCCTTCTCTGGCTATTTAAAGGTGATGTTGACATTTTCAAGGAACCAAGGTTCCTTTCCAGGGTCTCTAAACTATTTTGTAGATCAGTGAAGACCAGCTAAATGCGGCCACCTGTTACGTTGCTAATCTGACTACAGCTAGTTGTGTTTTTATGCCAGAATATGTAAAATCTTTGTTCTTGCTGTTCAAAGTGTAAGCAGTTTATCAAAGTTTTTGACAGATTTATCAAACCCCTGCTACTGCCTGATACCTTGACAGATCTTCTAGCTTCCCACTAATTCTTTGTTTTTTACCCTTCACTCCGTTTTCTGGATGCGTTGATGACAAGGATTTGCTTTGAACATTAATATTAAGTTGACATGTGGTTTTCAAAATTGCAACCTTTGAAAGAATGTCTGGTCTTGATGAGAAATTCCTTGTTTTCCTGAGTAGCCTTGTTTCTCTGTGGCTTAATCCCCCTACTCGCTAAGAACTGGAGATCAGTTGGAATTTGTGTCCTGCTTTAACCCTGAAGATTAACTCTTCTGTTAAGAACTGTTATGGTAGTATAAGGAAAGGAAGCCATTAAATGGGGGAAGTAAATAAAACATTTCCTGTTACAGAAGTTCTGAAAAGAGTGACAATAATATTTTTCTCACAAAACTATATTTGATATTAACTAGCTGGCTAATACACGTGTTACGTGCTTAACAACCACTCGTTCAGTGATCATTGAACTTGTGACAGTGCTGAACAAGTGGTATTTATGACCAATCCTCAAACCTCTGTCCATTAGAGCATCCCTGCATTCATATAGACACCATATAGACACTATTTGCAATCTTTATTGGCTTCAAGTCAATGGGGAAGCCAGCAGTAAGTTGCAAATTGTGACTACCTGAGGTCCTTGCTTAATGACACTGTCATAATGATGGCAACCAAGAAATGCTAGAACTGCTGTTACTAAGTGAGGTCATCATGTTGCATTGCACTTTCCAACCACATCACTTAGTGATGGAAATTCCATTCCCAGTTGCTATTGTTCACCAAGGACTACCTGTATTTTAACTACCTGTATTTTATATTCAACACTAACATTTGTATTTTATATTCAACACTAACATCAAAAACCAATTTTTAATTGTATAGTAATGCTCTACAATAATGTTCAATGCGAAGGGTTATTTTGCATTCACTGTGAACAAATTCTATATGATTTCCGTTATTTTGTCATTTTGCTAATCCTAGTAGACATCTAAATAAGAAATATGCTCTTGTAGAAAACCTAAAAAAATGAATGTGCATGCTTTATATCATTATAAATATTAAAAGTCAGATTTCTGATATTGTTTGTTTTTATATAATTTTTATTAAAACTTTCAAACAAGAAGGTAAAAAGTAACATAAACTAATATAAAGAAGAAACATCACAGAAAATGTAAAAAGAAAAGAAAAAAGTTGAAGAAAAATAGAAAAGAAAGAAATAAGATAAAAAATGGCTTCTGATATTCTTCACAACAGTTATAAGTACAAATCTATTTTTAATTTCTCTCTCTAAAGTTTGATGTCATAATTGTTCTTCTTTCTATAATCTATCAAGTCTAACCATGTCTTACAAATTCATTTTTTAATTTTTTTTGCAAAATGTCCATAAGAAGCTTCCAGTCACCAATAAATACAAAAAATATTTTTTCGCTAATGAAAGAAGTCTACCCATTTCAGCAAAATCTATCAAGTGTGTTTAGAGGATATAATTTTTTTGTTATTTTGCAGTCACCTCACTTCATTTACCAGTTGTATAGTCAGTTCAGATACCATGTTTTTAAATCTGTATTCTTGCATTTTCCCATTACTTCTTCTAGGTTTGTTTTCTTTCCATAAAAATCGATCAAGAAGGAATTTATTTATTTATTTATTTATTTATTTATTTATTTATTTATTTATTTATTTATTCGATTTGTATACCGCCCTACTCCCGAAGGACTCAGGGTGGTGAACAGCCAAACAATAAAATAACATAGATATAAAAAATTTAAAAACCAGATAAAATCAAATTAAATCATTTTGGCCCAGACAGATTAAAACACCCCAATAATTTAAAAACAGATTAAAATTTACATATTTAAAAGGGAAGAGATTAGGCCAAGCCCGCCTGATGGAATAAAAAGGTCTTCACAGCGCGGCGGAAGGTGCGCAGATCCGGGATCCTCCGTATCTCTGGGGGGAGCTCATTCCAGACGGTAGGTGCCCCCACAGAGAAGGCTCTCCCCCTAGGGGTCGCCAGCCGACATTGTTTGGCTGACAGCACCCGGAGGAGTCCCTCTCTATGAGAGCGTACTGGCCGGTGGGAGGCTATTGGTGGTAGTAGGCGGTCCCGTAGATAACCAGGTCCTAAGCCATGGAGCGCTTTAAAGGTGGTAACCAAAACCTTGAAGCGCACCCGGAAGACCACCGGGAGCCAGTGCAGCTCGCGCAGGAGAGGTGTCACATGGGAGCGCCATGTCGCTCCCATTACCACCCGCACGGCCGCACTCTGCGCCAGTTGGAGCCTCCGGGTGCTCCTCAAGGGGAGCCCCATGTAGAGAGCATTGCAATAGTCCAGGCGGGAGGTGACGAGGGCATGAGTGACCGTGCGTAACGAGTCCCGATCCAGAAAGGGACGCAACTGGCGAATCAGGCGAACCTGATGAAAAATCCTCCCGGTCACGGCCGTCAAGTGCTCTTCTAAAGACAGCTGTGAATCCAGGAGGACGCCCAAGTTGCGAGCCCTCTCCGTGGGGGCCAATGATTCGCCCCCAATAGTCAGTGATGGCGTCAACTGACTATATCGGGACGTCGGAAACCACAGCCACTCGGTCTTGGATGGGTTGAGCCTGAGCCTGTTCCTCCCCATCCAGATCCGTACGGCCTCCAGGCACCGGGACATCACTTCAAGGGCATCGTTGGGGTGATCCGGGGTGGAGATGTACAGCTGGGTGTCGTCAGCGTACTGATGGTACTCCACCCCGAAACCACGGATGATCTCGCCCAGCGGCTTCACATAAATGTTGAACAGGAGAGGCGAGAGGACCGACCCTTGCAGCACCCCACATATGAGGGGCCTTGGGGTCGACCTCTGTCCCCCTGTCAACACAGACTGCGACCGGTCAGAGAGAAAGGAGGAGAACCACCGCAACACAGTGCCTCCCACCCCCAACTCTTCCAACCGGTGCAGCATGATACCATGGTCGATGGTATCAAAAGCCGCTGAGAGATCTAACAGGACCAGGACAGAGGAGCACCCCCTGTCCCGAGCCCTCCAGAGATCATCAACCAACGCGACCAATGCCGTTTCCGTGCTGTACCCGGGCCTGAAGCCCGACTGGAACGGATCCAGATACGTCGTTTCATCCAGGTGCTGGGGGAGCTGTTGCGCAACCACACTCTCAACAACCTTCGCCACAAAACGAAGGTTGGAGACCGGACGATAATTTACCAACATTGCCGGGTCCAGGGAAGGCTTCTTGAGGAGAGGCCTCACCACCGCCTCTTTCAAGGCGGCAGGAAAGACACCCTCACCCAACGAAGCATTTATAATCCCCTGGAACCAGCCTCGTGTCACCTCCCGAGAAGCCAGCACTAACCAGGAGGGACACGGGTCCAATAAACAGGTGGTCGCGTTCAGTCTACCCAGAGTCCTGTCCACGTCCTCAGGGGTCACAGGATCAAACTCATCCCAGATAACATTCTCAAGACCTGCCCCAGTCCCTCCCCCTGAGACTACCCAGTCGGAGTCCAGATCTTCCCGAATCTGAGTGATTTTGTCATACAGATACTGAACAAAATCCTCGGCTCTACCCTCCAAGGGGTCCTCCCGCGCTTCCTGGTGGAGCAGGGAGCGGGTCACCCTAAACAGGGCGGCCGGGCGATTATCTGATGACGCAATAAGAGCAGCAAAATAGCTACATTTCGCTGCTTTTATTGCCACTAGGTAATTCCTAATATGAGATCTTACCAGTGTCCGGTCAGATTCAGAAAGACTGGCCCTCCAACTGCTCTCTAGGCATCTTTTCCGGCGCTTCAACTCCCTCAGCTCCTCAGTGAACCAAGGAGCTAAATGAGATCGGCGCCGGGTCAGAGGCCGCAAAGGCACGACTTGGTCCAGAGCTCCAGCGGCCGCCCTATCCCAGGCGGCCACTAGGTCTCCAGTCGAGGCGTGTGCCAGAGCCTCAGGGAATGGCCCAAGCTCCATCTGGAACCTGTCAGGTTCCATCAGGCGCCTGGGGCGGAACCATCTTACCGGCTCCGCCTCCCTGCGGCGGGGTGTAGCGGTTCGAAGGTCGAGACAAAGGAGAGAGTGATCAGACCATGACAAGGGCTTGATGACTATATCCCCTATCTCGAGATCACTCAACCACTGTCCAGAGACAAAAACCAGATCCAGCGTGTTTCCCCCCGTGTGGGTAGGGCCATGAATTAACTGGGTCAGGTCCATGGCTGTCATGGAAGCCATGAACTCCTGAGCCACCTCTGACGCCTCACCCACGGACGGCAGGTTGAAATCCCCCATGACCATAAGCCTAGGGGTATCAACCGCCACCGCGGCGATGATGTTGAGTAGCTCAGGCAGGGCTGCTGCCACGTGGCAGGGAGCCAGGTACGTGATCAGCAAACCCCTCTGAACCCCGTGACCCCATTTCACAAGGAGGGATTCACAGCCGGCCGTCTGAGGAACAGTGGCCTCCCTCGGTCTCAGGCCTTCTTTAATGATAACCGCTACCCCCCCGCCCCTCCCTTGTGACCTTGGCTGATGGAATGCGTGGAAACCTGGTGGGCACATTTCAACGAGGGGAACCCCCCCCTCCTGGCCCAACCAGGTCTCCGTAATACCTGCCAGGTCCGTACCCCCCTCCTGAATAAGATCACAAATGAGGGGAATAATTGCATAATATCTTTGAATGTGGAGCCAGCACCCAGAATGTTGCTCAATTACCCCATTTGTAAAGGTTGAAATCCCCATTACTTATTCTCAATCTATTTCTTCCTTTTTTAAAACAAATCTGAATTGTCTGAGTAATGTTCAAACTGTTTATTCACTGTTCCTAAAACATAATACCAGGACATGCGTATTGGTAGCAATGATCCAATGGAATCATTTGAATTCCAACTGAATCTTTGTACCAGGAAGTTATTATTTTTCCATTCTTAATGTTGTGTAAGAAAAAAAACAAAGGATAGGGAAGCACAGGAATATTAGAAGTGAAAAGTATTGTCTAAACATCCTCCAAATATTGCAAAATTCTATGAATGAGGCAGAGTGATGTTTTAAAAAATGTCTTGAAGCATCACAAGTACCCACTGAAGCTGATTTTGGTATAATGAGGCATTTTTGGTACACTATTTAGATTTTAGTGAATATTAGTAATAAAGCATTGAACACGTATTTAGTTGCATTTGTATCTTGCAGTAAACCAATCAGAGGATTAGAAACACACTGGGACTTTTTACATGTTATTTTGTATCTCCACCTATGACCTGAACATACGTTGGCACAAGTGTAACTTCTGAAGTTGGCTGTCTAAGAGCATCGCATATCCCACATTTGATTTTGGTGGTGCTTCATATATTACAAAATTCTTACGTAGGAAGATGAACTTTATACAGTCATATCTGGTGACTGTACAATGGTTGTGTAACAAGCAAAATCATTTGCATGCTGATTCCATGCTGATGATGAGAGTTGAGGGATTTTGTGATGAATCAAATCTCTGGACCTCCTTTCCTCAACTTGATATCCTCCAATAAGTTGGATTTCAACTTGTGTAATTCCCAGCCAGTGTGACTTTAAGTAAATTCCCTTGAGTTTCCGTATGATCTTCTTTAAAAGGGTAAGAAAGTATATTATTTCTTGGTGATAAGAATGCAGGTGAAATTGGAGTTCTTTTTCTTTCTTTTACAGAAAGAAATAGAAAAATTACAGAATTTGGGGGAAAGGGGAAAAATACATTTAAAAACCCTATAAAAACAAAACAAGCAAATAAGAAAAATGGTGAAAACTATTTATATCTGTCAATCAAAACAGATTTCTAAAGTTACCTTAGGAAAAATGTCTAATATTACAAAATGTCACAAAATCTATGCCCCAGGAAATTGCATTGAGTCTCTTTTGATTAAGAGATAAAATTGCCTTTTTAAAATGGATGTCACATATCTCTTGAACCTAATCCTTACTACCAGAAATATTACTACTTTTCTAATTCCTCAAAATAATTTTCTTAGTATCGCCCCAGGCCAGAAACAACCATAATTCCTCAAAAATAGTCAAATTCCAGAGTTTTTGGATTTAACATCTTTAACACTAAAAATTTCTCCCTTAAATCTATTTATCTACTATACCTTTAAATATTATTCCAAAATGATATTAGTAAATCACAGGACAAAATCATATTAATCAATAAGCCCTCAACTATTTTACATCATCACTAGAAAAAGTCATTGTGCAAGTAATCTTCCGCAATGTATTGTTTTTATGGTAAGAGAAATTACGGCTGAAATGTCGGTAAGACACAGAGAGATACAAATAGAAGACAACATCATCTGAATGGGTCTGTGGCAGAATTCCATGAATGCGGCTAGACAATTGCACACTAAAATCATTTTAATTATATATCAAGGTCCAAAGTCATGGGAAGGCAGAATTGCAAGATTTCTGCTTTCTTACCTGTGCCTTCCTCAAAACGCCTATGAAGATGTTAAAATCACATGTGACATTTTGCACAATATCTGAAGTGGGATGCTCAAAATCTTGTGAGATATCGCAGCCTTATGAGATTCTGGACAATTTAATGAATAACTAGGTTGCGGGGAGGGAACCCTGCATATTATGAGGTGGTATTCAGCAACTGAAAAGGTTTATCAGACCTGTCCTAAGATAAACAGGGCTTTATATGTAGAGACCACACACACACAAAGGTTGGGGATGTATGTGGTGATTTTATTGTCTTACATAGTGACATTATATAGTTTGTTACTTTCAAGTTACAGTGTACTTGGCAGCATCTCATTGGCTACAGAATCTTCCAGGTAACTAGAGTCTTTGGTTAACCATTACTGCTTTGCTTAAGCACTTATAATGTTAGACTTTAATTAAAGTCTAATACACATATATCCCATTTCCTCTCCTGCTGATCCTCTTATTTACAGAATTAGGGTCTTATCTTCTAATGTAATTTCCTGGCGCTTACGTGCAAGTAACCTTCCTTATCTGAGGTTTGCCATCCAAGACAGGAAAATCCCTGCACATATGCAGATTGAAGATTCCTACATTTATATAATGCATATTTCAATTTAGTTCAATAGTAAATTGGCAACAGTTAACTTCCAAATAGATGCAATAAAATCCTGATAAATTGCCCCCTTTGGCAACCCAGCCATATTTTACATTATCTGCACCTTCAGATCCAAGCTCAAAAGCATCCTCTGGAGGAGTACATTACAATAACTTAACCATCGCCATGACTTAGGACTGTAATTCCAGCCTCAATTCCAGTCGTAAATTGAGGACTACTTGCAAGGATGTCATTACTATTTTGTATTCCTCATTTCCCAGAAGAACATATTTTGAGAGCAGCTTTATTCTGTGCTTGGTATACTGGCAGCATCTGCCTCATCTTGCTGGGACACAGTTAAGCAGGGATCAGATATGGATAGTACCCTTTTCATTTATTTACACTAGGTATTTAAAAGGTTTGCCCAGGTTCTTATTTTAAAATACAGCTCTGGATGGCTGCCAAACTAATAAAAACATAAAACTGTGTATGAATATATTCCATAAGGTAACCTGGTAGGCTAGGCAGATACCCTCAGGGAGAAGACCTGCAAAGAACCCAGTCCCATGCCATGTAGGACTGGTATATACTATAGATATTGTATAAAACAATGAAAGCAAATAACAAGAAACAAAACAGGAGAGTAAATTCAGTTGCAATCAAAATTAAAGCCAATATCATTTACATCACCTGATGTTGCTTCAATTTTCATTGGCCATTGTTTCAGTAATGTGCTTATGTGTCCCCCAGGAATACCTTCTGGTCTGTGGTCACATATTAAATACTAGGAGGGGGGATAATTTAAACCTGCACTGGGAGACCTCTTTTCCCTAATATTTCCCAGTAAAAGGTATGTACTACAGGCTGTTTCCAATAAAGCTGGATTTCATGACATACCAAGATAGTCTGTCCACCACAACCAGGAAGTTCTTGGCTGTTTTACCAAGCTTCTGCCCAGCTCAGCTATAGGAAAAATTAGGAAGATTGATAGCAAAACTAGGCATGTAGCCATTCAGTTACATTAAAACCCCACTCAGTAACAGGAAAATATTATAATACAGAAATAAAAATACAACAGTTTCTTCATATCCCATATATTTTGGTTCAAACAAACAGAATATCACTTACATGCATGGTACTGGTATCTTATGGAAATCTTGGCAACATCTTGATGTTCTCTTTCCTAGCAATATATTTCAGCCTTTCAGAATCCATGATTCCTGTGTAAATGTAGTCTGCAGCAATTACATGCACAATTATCAATAAGAATAGCATTTGTGTGTCATATGAAATACGTTGCAGTTGTCTGGAAAAGTAATTCATAAATTAATAGATGGAGCATATTCTTTTTGGGTGAACATTTATGTCTTATAAATTTAGGCTTGATTTCAAGCTGATACATGCAGGTTTATTTAACACTGGAGACTTGCAACATTACAGATCAAATGTCGCTGGTGGAATTTTATACCATTCAGTGTATTCATGTATTCAACTTACAAATATCCAAGTATTAAGGAACCATTGGGTTGTAACAAAACAATCAGTTTGTCTGCCTGCCCTGCCTTCCATTAACTCTAACTTGCTTACAAAACCCCCATTTCATATTAAGATGGAAAACAATTCAAAACTATACTTGTTCATTTATTTATTGAGTTTATTTATTTATTTGTGCATGGCCATTTGGATCATTTTCCTCTGTAAATAAATGAACAGGTACAACATTTTTTGGCTCATTTTAATTGGGATCTCTTTATCTAGCTTTAGGACTTGGGTGGAGAACAGATGATGTTTTAGGTCATATTTATTCAGAAATATTGAAAATTCAAAAGGGTTCATAAACTTTTAAGCACCACTGTACATGGCTCCTTGTTTTTCAGCATTGTAATTTCTTTTAATGCAGTGACCTTGGTGCCTAATGGCAGTGATTGTCAACATTTGGTGATTCTTCCTTCTTCTTCCTTTTCCAGCTGACAACCTCCAAATACCCAGTGGTGGTAAAGATGGGACATGCTCATTCTGGAATGGGAAAGGTGAGGTATAAAAGTTCTCAAAAAACCAGAGCCAGAGTACACTCGAGCGTACTCACAAACCACCATCCTGCAATAAAATTCACACAGATTTGCCTTTGAGATACATTAATGTAACCCTTTCACTAAAGGTCTTTTCCCACTTGCATTTAACCATGGCATAAACATCTTGTGGTGGCAACAATCTTTTTTTTCCTACCATGTTTCATGATCTTGCCTTCCTATCGTCCCCAACTTTCTGAAATGGGCTTTCTCAGCCATCCTTAACCACATTAGGATTAAAGTAGCATTTCCCTACTCTTTTGTCACCATCCAAGAGTAGCCCCAAAGTATTAATTTCTGTAGGATCACCCATTACCTCAGAGTATGATTATCAGTTGTTCAGCAAAAGGAGGCTCTTTTGTTCTGATGCCCTTTGTCTGGCAGGCATAACCTTAACATCAGAAATTGTTCAGCTTTTTGGGTATTTGTTCTCAAGCAGTTTTTCACTGTAGTGTAGCATTTCCCTAATAAGGGTTAACCCCAAGTTTACAAGCTCAACTCTGTGACCTTAATTAGTACCTTCTCACCAGTGTGACAGCTGCCTGAAATTGACCAGACCTCAATTAGAAGTTGAAGCTTTTTGCCTGAAGGGCTAAAGGTAAAGGTAAAGGTCCCCCCTGCACATGCGTGCTAGTCATTTCTGGCTCTAGGGGGAAGTGCTCATCTCTGTTTCTAGTCAGAAGAGCCAGTGCTGTCTGAAGACGTCTCTGTGGTCATGTGGCTGGTATGACTAAATGCTGAAGGAGCTGTTACCTTCCCACCAAAGTGGTCCCTATTTTTCTACTTGCATTTTTTACGTGCTTTCGAACTGCTAGGTTGGCAGAAGCTGGGACAAGTAAGGGGAGGTCACTCAGTTACGTGGTGCTAGGGATTCGAACCACTGAACTTCCGACCTTCTGACTGATAAGCTCAGCATCTTAGCCACTGAGCCACCACGTCCCATCTCTTAAGGGCTAGTACTTTCTCAATGTTTATTTATTCCCCACTTTACTGTGTGCCTCTTTACTCACTTGTAATCCCTTCCTCTCCAATGAATAAAAATTCAAATACCATATACAGTAGGTAGTGTATCCATTATCCTCTTTTCCAATTGTAACCTGGTAACCCTACCTTGAAGGGGAGTCATGGGATTGGCAGTGATCTGAAACTGAGGCAAAGAGCCAGGCACAGGGACACTCAGTGGGGTCAACTGATAAAATGTTAAAATGTTCTGCTCACTCAAAGCAGTTAAAATGTTCTGCTCACTCAAAGCAGTTTGACTCAGCAGTGGGGAGAAGGCCTGCAAGGCAACTCAAAGGTTTTTCTTTTAAATGATCTAGATTAATTAGTTTGCCTTCATCTTTGTTTATCTCGGTATCTGTTACATGCTGATCACTTAGATCCCTGCTCTGCCTGGAATGCAAAGTTTATTACCTAGTCCACAGAGCTGCTAAGCTCCTGCTTTGTGTCTCTTCCCAAGTTGCAAGAAACAGTATGTTCTTTTCCTCTTTCCTAGGTTATTTTCATTGTTGAGACAGAAACCCATTAGATTGTAGAGCATTCCTGTTTTGTCTCTGACATCCCCATTTCCGCTCCTTTTCAGGGGGCAATTGTGGGAAGAATAATCTTTCCTCACAGTAACATCTGTCCCAATTAGCCACAAATAGATCTTCAGTGTTAAAATATTCCCCAGCAACTCCAGCTGCAATTTATAATGGATTCCTCTTTTGTTTAGGAACAAGTATAGAAATTGATTTTGTTTGTTTCTTTATTTAACTGTACTTGTGACCTAGCCCGGTCCTGGAGGCCTTGGGCAGCATAAAACCACAAATAAAGGCCAAAACAAAAAGAACCCACAGTATAACAAAACCACCATGAGAAAGCAAAAGCAAACTCAAGATAGCTACCCACAACCATTCAACTGGGACCAAAGACTTGTTAGAATTGAGCTTTTGACCTGTTTCCAAAACAACTGCAAATTTTGTAGGGAGGGTATTTCCACCAAGAAGGCCTGCTGTCTGATCCATATCTGCTTTACCTCACAAAATGAGGGCGGGGGTGGCAGATCCTCTCTGGAAGACCAGACTGGATGAGTACATTTGGCTGGAGAGCTGTTGCCTGATGTTTGTGAAAACAACAACAATGAGAAACAAAAATAAAGGAAGAAAAGTTGACACGAACAGAAGAGAAACAAACCCACACAATCCAGGCAATTTCACTCATTGTTGATAAAAGCCTGGGGGAAGCCAAGTCTTTAAGGCCCTTCAAAACACCAGCAGGGTGGGAGCCATCTGGATCTCAGAGAGAGCTTCATTCCAGTGAGCAAATTATACTACAGAGAATGGGCATTTCTGGCATCCCGATAGAGGGCTTTATTCAATCAAAGGAACTCAGAGAGCGTCGCCAACCCTGCCATATTAAATCAGGCAGGTTGATACTATGGGAGATACGTGGTTCCTTAGATAACAAGGCCCTGTGCCATGTAAGGCTTTAAAGGTATTATCCAGTACCTTGAACCATGAAGGTACATCGGCATACCAAGGCATGCTCATTACCACCATCACTGCTGCATTCTGGACCAATTGAAAATTCTGAGTAGTCTTCAAGGGTAGCACTGTATAGAACATGCTACAGTAGTTAGGCCATGAGGTGACCAGGGCATCAGTGACTATCTGAAGAGCCTCCCATTCTAAGAAAGGACAGAACTGGGGCACCAGATGAAGCTGTGCAAAGGTCTTCCTGACTAAGGCTACAACCTGCTCCTCAAGCAGGAGCCATGAGCCTAGGAAGACTGCCAGAGTGCACACTCTTAAATGGAGAAATACAATCCCACCCAATCAGGGATGGAATATCTCCAGATCTGATAGACCAAATACCCACAGCCACTTGATTTTGGTGGGATTGAGTCAGAGAGGGTCCCTCCCTGTCCAAATCTGCATAGCTTCCAGACACAGGGATAAAACATCTTATTCCAGTGTCATCAATGTATCAAATCCCAAACCAGTGGATGACCTCACACAATAACTGAAAAGGAGATGAGAAGAACAGAGCATGTGAGTTCCCATAAAAGAGGGACCAAGATAATGATTTCTCTCTCCTCTTCCACCAACAATATCAACAGGAATTGGCCCAGGGAAAGGAAGAGAACCACTGTATATGTGTGTCTCCATTCCCCAACCCATGAAACTGACTTAGAAGGATACAGAGGTTGACAATATTGATAGCCACTAAAACAAGGGAGTCAAATTCGCAGCCTGCAGACTGGATGCGTCACGCACTGGCCACACCAGTTAGCGAAGGGGGGAAAAGTTGTGATACGTCATGTGATGATGTGATGCTGCAAGTTTGACACCCCTGCAGTAAAAGATCAAGAGCACAAAGGATGGATGCACCAACTTCATCCTGGCTCTACCATAAGTCGTCTCCATCAATGGCCAAAGCTGTCTCGGTCCTAAATCCCAGTCTGAAGCCTGACAGAAATGGGCTCGGATCATCCATTTCCTCCAGGTTTTCACCAACTGCAGATTGATCACAGTGTCAACAACTTTTCCCAAAAAGGGAAGGTTTGGAGACTGGATGATAGATATCAAAAACCAGGAGTGAAATGCTACAAGTTCGGACCAGTTCGGGCAAACCGTAGTAAAAAATGCTACCAGTTCAGGCGAACCGGTATTTCCGACAATCAGCTGGGCGATGATCAGCTGTGATGCGCGATTTATATTAGCTAGGATCGTCGGATTTCCTGCTTTCTAGCTAATCTAAATTGTGTGGCACAGCGGATTCCCCACCCCTCGCTGTTCTACTTACCTTTGCAGACTCTGAAGGCTTCAAAATGTTCCTTTTTTAGTGCTGTGTGAGTGCACCTCAGGCACGCATGTGTGTGCGAAGCGTGCGCTCAGTAGCAGACTCACAAAACCGGTAGCAGACTTCAGAGGATTTCACCACTGTCAAAAACCCATTGGGTCCGAAGATGGCTGGCATCATTGACTCTTCCAAGGCAAGAGGCATTATCTCCTTTGTCAAAGAGGCTGACACTACAGAATGGGCCCAACCATTAGATAAAGATTTCTGCTAGTTTTTTATGGCAGGCTGAATCCATGAGAAAATTATGTCAGTAGGTGTTCCCGGATAAAGAGCTTCAGCACTATCTGTTTAAATCATTACGTGGTGTGCTTTTTGTATTTTCATATTTAACATTTTGGGGGAAATAAATAAAAATAATGGGCTACAATAAGGCACTATTGTATTCCTGTATGATGTGATCAAATGAAGAAGAGAATTTCACACAATAAACCTAGCCAAGAAATATGTAAAACATGCAATTTGGAAGGATAAATCAGATTTTAAAGAGGTCAAAATTCAGTTGCTGAAATGTGGGTGATGTAGGCTTCTCTGCTTATATTTGATACAGTAAATGCAAAGGCTTCTGTTTGTTACAGGTCAAGGTGGAGAACCAGTATGATTTCCAGGACATAGCCAGTGTAGTAGCACTCACCAAGACCTATGCCACTTCAGAACCTTTTATTGATGCCAAGTATGATATCCGTATACAGAAGATTGGCAATAACTACAAAGCCTACATGTGAGTCTGGTAAAAATTCGCCATGTTTATGTTTCCTTACTCTTAGCAAATGTTGCAACTTCCCCCTAGAAGCTTCTTGACCTGCACTTGATCCCACCATTACTTAAATCAACTTCCTTTCTACTTTGCCTCCTCCCGTCAGCAGAATGATGTCTTCCATGAAGCTTTATTGATCCTGGTCAGCATTTTCAAATCACTTTCTAGAAACAATCCTGGAAGAGGTGACCATTGCAAAAGTTTGGGTCTCGCATCGTTAATAAGTGAACTATATGGGAATTTTGGCAAACGCACATTGTCATATAAAATTGAAATATCTACACTTGCTGAAATTCTCTTTTTTTACAAACTATGAGAGATACAGTACGTACCACTCTGCTCCCCCCCATCCTTTTCGATCTCTGTGCTATCTCTGAGTGAAAGTTTAGAGTGTTCCTCCTTTGAGGACTCAGTTACTCAAAACACCATATTTAATATACTCTTTATCTGACAAGCCCCATTTGAATTCCCCCTTCTCAATCTCTATCAGTCTCTTTCCTGATGTTATTGACCTCCTTTTTCAAGGAAATGTTTGCTCTCTGTTTCCTCCCTGGATCTTTTAATACCCATAATGTCCTCTTTCCCCTGGCAGGAGGACCTCTGTTTCAGGCAACTGGAAAACCAATACTGGCTCTGCCATGTTGGAGCAAATAGCTATGTCAGATAGGTGAGTGGCATGGATGGCGAAATATGATTGGGTAGATAGAAGGGATTATAAATAAATGCTTAGAATAGGAGGACTCTTCCTCCCTATGGCTTCCCAAGGTCTTCTCCTGGCTAAATATATCTGAGTGAAAGTGATAAAATTAGGAGGGTTCTGTACTTGTGCTACATTTATAATTTTGTCTCTGTTCTTGATCTTTTCCATTCTGCGGTAGGTACAAGCTATGGGTGGACACTTGTTCAGAAATTTTTGGTGGTTTGGACATCTGTGCAGTAGAAGCTCTACATGGCAAGGATGGACGTGACCACATTATTGAGGTTTGGTGCTGGGAATGCTTATATTTTAACGAATGTACCAAGGAACACAACCCTTTTAAAAAATTACTAAAAGAAGGGAAGATCAGAATGCCAGGTTAAAAGTTTCTTTTTAAATTGAGGATTTTTAAGCAAATCAGCTCTTTTTAACAAGTTTGTTCTGGAAATAATGAAACCACAACATACATGTGTTTTTAGGGTACCAGGACAGTATTGTACTCTCTCAGACCAAAGAGATTTGAGTTGAAATCCATTTTCAGCTGCGATGCTCACTAGATAGCATTAGGCCAAATCATTTTCTCTCTCCCCTTTTACTCAAAAAATCCAGCATTAATTTAGTCTGTCAGGGAACCTCTGTCATTGCTATTGTTGCAGAAAACTTTATGGATATTTACTGAAAAGATTTGGAGAATGGTTTGGAAAAACTTGACCCACCTTAAAAAACTCAATCTTCTTATTAATATCCAGAATATATAGTTCAATGTGTATTGGAAAGCTCAACCATTATAAAACAACTGGCGGTTAATGTTAGGGTCCACTCTGCTTCTACTGCATTTTCCTATGTTTTTGGTGAATGTATATTTTGTCTATTGATGATGACGTGCAATTGGTTTTCCATATTACAGGCAGTGGGACAAACTGGCTTCGTTCCAGTTACTTCCTGGCTACATGGATCAGACTGTATTCTTTGAGTCACCACCCATTGCACCATGTGGTTTTGTTAACACTATTGCTTAGTGTTTATACACACAGGACACGTAATCCTTCCAACAAATATCCTGTAATGGTGGTCATCTGTTATTATCTCCATTCTGCAGATGATTATCTTCTGTAGGGAGAGAGGCTGTCAGAGGAAAGCTATTCTCTGGATGTTATCCATATTTCTTATTGCCTATTTGTTTTCATCCGAAGTTGAAACTTCTGCTAGTGCCATTAATGTTTAAAGTAGGCATTTAAAAAACAACAATAACGTCATTTCCTGCAGAAAGTCTTGGACTAATTCACACATGTTCTACTTAAGGGAAACAGCTCACTTCCTGCTTGTTCTTGTTCTTTCCTCAGGTAGTGGGATCATCCATGCCTCTGATTGGAGACCATCAAGAGGAAGATAAGCAGCTGATTGTGGAGCTGGTACTGTTACGCATGGCCCAGGTCATTCCTCGCACCCCTGTGCCCTCCCCTGTGCGCTCTGCCTCAGGACAGCATGCCCAGGTATTACGACTTTGTTTTCCATCATAAACAGAACATTAGTCATTCCTCATTTTTTGTTTTTCCCCTGTAGTTTATGTTTAGTCACTGCTTACTAGAAATTGAAGGAAAGGAGTCAGAAGAAGGAGGAAATGCTGGCTCAGAGCAGCAAACGGTGATAATGAAGTTTACAGTAGAGTTCAGATTATGGCAACAGTAATGGGGAACCAAGCAGAGGTTGCCTGCATTAGAACCAGGTTTAGTATCTGAAATTTCTAATTAAAAGTTGGTGGGTCAAAAAGATGCAGAAGATTTCAGCATGAGGGACTCTTTGATTTTGATAATTTTGACAACAAAAACTCTTTTGTTTTTGATAACGGACAGTTAGATTGCTTAAAGGTAAAGGTAAAGGTTCCCCTCGCACATATGTGCTAGTCATTCCTGACTCTAGGGGGCGGTGCTCTGTTTCAAAGCCAAAGAGCCAGCGCTGTCTCTGTGGTCATGTGGCCGGCATGACTAAATGCCAATGGCGCATGGAACGCTGTTACCTTCCCACCAAAGGTGGTCCCTATTTTTCTACTTGCACTTTTTACGTGCTTTCGAACTGCTAGGTTGGCAGAAGCTGAGACAAGTAATGGGAGCTCACCCTGTTACGTGGCACTAGGGATTTGAATCACTGAACTGCCAACCTTTCAATCGACAAGCTCAGCGTCTTAGCTACTGAGCCACCGTGTCCCTGATTAGATGGCTTAGGAAAGCCTATACGATGAAGTCAAAGTCAACATTTCTTTCTAATTATTTGATCTCAAGCACCTGGTGTTCTTCTATAATACTGTAGAGATTTCATTTAAATGCCATGGATAATAAACATTGGTAGATTGGTCTACTCTGAATTTGTCCAATCTCACTTTCAAGATCTTAAGAGCAACTCTCCTGGATGCAATCCAGCGTTCTGTTTCCCACAGTAATTGCCAGCTAGAGGCCACTGTGAAATTCACAAGTGCCACCAGGTCCTCCTATTCATGATTCTTAGCAATAGGCATTCAGAGGCATACTGCCTCTAATTCTAGAAGTATATAACCGTCTCAGGTAAAATGGCTGTTATTTGTCTAATGTTCCTTAAAAGCCATTGAAGTTGGTGGCTGCCATAACAGTTTGTGTTATGAAGAAGAATGCTTCTCTTGTGCTTTGAAGCTTTTCCTTAGCTAAATTGCTATCATCACATCTGTCAAAACAAACTTCAGCGGTTTAGAGACACTTTCCCCTCCCCACCCCCATGTATTGCCAAGCATCTGGGGAAAAGGAAGGGCGAGGAAAACTCTCTGTTTGTCAATCCATTCCTCATGTTTTGCGAAGATTTTACATGATTCCCAGTATTTGATGGCTCCAGTGGAGAAAGATTCCTCCATGTGTCATCTATGCAT
This sequence comes from Pantherophis guttatus, assembly GCF_059756535.1. Taxonomy (NCBI): domain Eukaryota; kingdom Metazoa; phylum Chordata; class Lepidosauria; order Squamata; family Colubridae; genus Pantherophis; species Pantherophis guttatus. The sequence goes on along the minus strand of NC_142064.1, from coordinate 121,902,357 downwards.
TTTTTGGGATTGAATGCCTGAATGGGGCAGCCTACTAAGGAAAGATTTGGAGACATTCTTGTATTGCATGGCCGATGCTACAAAGAAGATAGAATATGGCAGAAATAGGAAAACTGTAGCTTGGCAGGATGGGATAAAAGGAAAGAAGGATAAATTTTGATGCATGCGCCTGCTTTTGTTTGCTTTCCTTCATAGGCTCAGTCAGCTCAAGCTGGACAGAGACAAGGCCCTCCAGCCCAACAGAGACCTCCACCCCAAGGTGAATTATGCTTTGGGGGAAATTGTGGCTCAGGTGGAAGGCATCAGAATTTTTTGTTGAAAGGGAATTTTAGCAGATTAAGAAGGCTAAAACAGTCTTCACTCTGTCTTTCAGGAGGACCTCAGCAGCCACCTCCAGGCTCCCAGCGCCCTCCATCTCAGCAACGCCCCCCTCCCCAAGGCCAGCAACTCTCAGGCCTTACCCCACAGCCCAGTGGTCCCGCAATGGGTCAGCGTCTGCCCAGCCCCACCACCCAGCAACCCCCACCACAGGCTCAGCAACGTCCTGCAGGGCAGCGCCAGCCTGGGCCTGGAGTTCAGCAGTCTCGCCAGCAGGGGCCACCCTCTGCTCCACAGTCCCCCCAGCCTCAGAGAGGGCCGAGCCCCAGTGGCGGAGGACAGCAGCAGTGGCAGCAAGGTTCCCCCCAGCAGCAGCAGCAGCGGCCCGCAGGGGCTGGCCTGTCCAAGACAGCATCTGGGGGCCTCCCAGGGCAACAGCAGCAGGCCCAGCAGGCCCAGCGCCCTCCAGCGGCTGGCGGTCAACCACGGCAGCATCCACGGCAGGGCAGTCAAGGGGGCCTGGCCCAGCAGCGCCCACCGGGAGCAGGAGCACAGCAGCAGCGCCCAGCACCACCCACTACCCAGCAGCCGAGGCCCAGTACTCAGGGGCAGGGTCCTGGTGGCCCAGGGCAACAAGGGAACCGTCCTCCACCAAGCCAAGGAAAGCCACAAGTTGCCCAGAAACCCAGTCAGGATCTGCCACCTCCACCCCAGCCCCAGCTGAAGTAAGCGTTGGACTCTTGGGTTCTCTGTGAAGGGATCAGGGTTAGGCAGGCTCCAAGACTTAATTTTCGCAATGTGGGGATTTTGTTCCTAGCTAAACAGGGGTTTGGTAGGTTGCCATGGTGATCTGGTAACCTCAGATACTTAAGGGCACAAGCCGTGCTACATGCACTTTCCCCTAACACCAATTCAAGATCACTTTTGCAAAATCAGTGTGTTGTCATTTTGTGTCCTTTTCACTTTTGTCAAAGTTCACTAAGGGGCTAGGGGAGAATATTAAATGAGAAATGATGAGGTGCAGTAGGATGACAAGGGAGGGAAGAGAATGAAAGGTCACTTGCTTATAAGAAATTCTTCACTGACATCATCACAACTGTCTTGCTTTTTTATGTTCGCTTTTGTTTGCCACTGTGAGAACTAGACACTACTTTTTATACAAAAAAAAAAAAAAAATAATAACTCCTCCTGAAACAGAAAAGAGTTACTTGATTCTCCACATATACAAGGTCATCATTCGAAAGGATGCAAAAAAACCCCAAACCCCATGCTTTAAGATGTCACGTTCCTGAGTTGAAATTTGGAAGAAAAAAAGCTTTTTTTTTTTTTTAAAAAAGTACACTTAAAACCCCCTAACTATAGTATATAAATCAAACCTTGCAGGATAAATTTGAAGTTGAGGGGTTAGCATAAATTTAGGAAAGATGTATTTCATCATCACTTGTGCTGCCTGTGACAAGTGTTTCCCATGGCCGTCTATCAGGGGTGGCATAGAAACAGGGATGAAATTGTTTGGCCAGTGAAAGGGAGAGCAGAAAGTATTACCCTCACTTTCAATTGGCTTCACGGGTTATGCCAGTTATAGGGGGTCAGTTTTGCTGAGATCAACAAGAAGATTGTTATTATTTTTTTTTAACAGAGAAGCAGTTCCATACAAGGGCAGCAGCACTTAGGGCTCCAGAAAAGCACTTCTTGCTGAATAACTTCTTCAAATATTTCGCTGCAGCTCTTCGTCAGCCCAAGCTTGCCAAAATCACACAGAGAGTTCATGTTCCTCTGCTCTCAATTCAACAGGATCTATCCATAATGAAAAGAATTGGAAAGAATTGGAATGGGGTGGCCGAGGGGGTGGGGGGGTGGGTGTTTCAATTAGAAGAAAATGTCTGAGAATTTCCCTCTTCCCTCATGTTTTCCTGCTGCAGGATCATTTCCCTAGTCTTTCCCTACTGGATGCACCCTCCTTTGAAGTATTAAATTAGGGCTGGAGGGGGGCAATGAGGCCTCTCAATGGCCTTGCCCCCTTTGCAGCTCTGTGCTTGCTTCTTACCCTACTCTAGAGAAGGAGGGCAATGCTTCCCAAACTCCCCTTTCTTCTCTCCCAGCATTTCAGACAAAGCAAGTTCTGTTGCCTGACCTGATTTTAATAGTGTGTTTCTCATTTCTCCTCTCCGTCTACCCCTCCCTTCTTTCCTGCCCCCCCATTCCTCCCTCACTGTTCCTTAGCAAATCCCAGTCTCTGACCAATACCTTCCCCCTTGCAGAGGCACCGGTGCCGCGGGGCAGCCTTAGTCAGGATGAAGTGCGTGCTGAGAGCATCCGCAGCCTCCGACAGAGCTTCGCCAGCCTCTTCTCCGACTGAGAGACTTCCCCTCTGTACTGCGACCCTTCACTTCCCCAGGCCTAGATCCCTTTCCCTGTCTTCTGAGACTCTGAACCCCGTGTCCCTTCACTGCTTCGACCCACCCCCATGGGAACGCTCTTCCAAAATGAATCTGTTTATTTGTTTATTTTTAATCCCACCTTTTTTTATTTTGAAGAATTTCGTCTGCCCTCTCCTCCATTAACAGCAATCCCATGGAAAGGGGGAAGCAATACATATCCCTGGAGATCCCTGGTAAAAGGAATGGCACCTGCTGGAAATGGTCAGAGCTAGAAAATGGGTTGATATTAAATCTCTAGGAATACTCAGGCTTTTGAGGCCGGTCATTCTGAATGTAAAGATGGATGGTTGGTTTAAAATTAATTTTTATTTATTTATTAGATTTATATAGCCGCTCATCTCACATATATGACTCTGGGTGGCTTATAATGAAGAAGTTATCTGTACAGAGCAATTATCTGCAGAGAGAGAGAGAGAGACAGACAGACAGACAGACAGACAGATAGGTGTGTGTGTGTGTGTGTGTGTGTGTGTATGCACATATCAAAACACAACCTTCTCTACCCTAAATGAAACAAGAACTACACAGTCTTCTGGGCAGAAAGGTCTGTTTATGTTCTTTTAAAATCCTAAACCTTCCCTCTGCCACTATCCTTTGTTCTGAGAACCTATTTTTTGCTCTGTTTTCTATGACTAATTCTGTATCCATTCCTGCAGAATATACTATCCCCATGCAAATTAAACCTGCCGGTTGTCAGAGAGCTTCCTTCCTTCCTTCCTTCCTTCCATCAGGATCTCCCTTTTCATCCGGAGGCTGCAGATTTCTCAAGTCCACATCTCTTCATATAAATATGCAAACTTTATGCCTGGTTCTCTTCTCCCAGCCTAGGGGCCCCCAGGCTTGGGAAAAAGGGAGAGGAGAGGGGTCTCCAGGGATCTCTATACATAGCATGAGGGAGGGGACTTCTCCTGGGGCCCATGTCTGTGTTTGTGGCCACAAAGATGTCTATGTTGCTGTTTGTGAATAAGCCAGTCAATTGCCACTTGCTCTTTGCACAATCCTGTTGTCCCCACTCCTTAGCTGCCCGCTTCCAACTCTTGTTGCCTTGGCTGCAGGTTCCGCCCCCACTTCAGCAATGTGCAACTTTCTTCCCATGCGTTTTGGTAATAGTATACTCGGCAAGCCTTAATCTAGACACACACTTCCTTTCCATCCTACCTCACACTGTTTTTTCCCCCCAACCCTCCTAGTAGCACTGCAGAAAACTCCCAGTCTGTCACTCCACTGTAAGCTTTAGCATCTACTGATCATCAGGAAGGTGCTGGGCAGGGCCAATGAGGTACTTTATCCTCAAACCTTTTGCTAAATTGGTTTAAAACCCAGTCGTCATGGAGGAGAGACAATTGGCCAATACTTTGAGTTTGTGGTGGAGAATGCAGTTGTTTTTATTAAGCCCATTTCCTGTTCTTCTTTCCACTTGGCCAATCAAATCTATCTGCTCTTCTCCCAAAACAGCCATAGTACTGCCACTATAGCCAAGGGATGCTTTTGCTATTTTGATGACTGAAGAAATAAAACTTCATCCCCGATGGACACACAAGGGGTTCACATCCAAAAGCAGAACTTGGTCCCCTCCCTCTCCCCCTTGTATATAACTCAAGAGAGAAAACTCCCCACTCTATTTTTGTGATTCTCCTTTATCCCTAAAGCTGTGTCAATTACTCTTGTCCCCTTCTTTGAAAGATCATGGGGACAGTGCCACTTAACGCGTGATGGTCTGATAGCTGCAAAGTCGCGTGTTGTAGCTGTGTTGTGACATGACGCTTTGAGCTGTGTTTGCAACTTAACTGTCAGGTTGGGGAGGGGGGATGCAGCAGAGGCTCAATTCCTGTGTATTACACCCCCTTTCCATTCTTCAGCCTCTTCTCCCCAGAGATCTATTCCTTTGCCACCAAGAGATCTGGGAAGGACAATTTAAAGTGCTAACTTGGTATCTTTGTTATTTATTCTTGTCTGGAAAGTGCATCCCCCTCGCACACTATTTTTGTGGGAATAGAGGCCTTTCCTATTGCTGTGATTCTGTCTCTGTGAATCAAAATTTCAATGGATCAGTGATGTAAAAAACATAAATAAATAAATATATCTATATTAAAAATCTGAATGCTTGCTGGAAAAATGCATGTTCTGTCACTGGAATGAAATCAATGCACACATACAGACACTACATATGAAGAGATATGAAGAGAAAGGGATATGATGACATCAAAATGGAGAAGTGAATTGATGAAAGCAAGTATATGTAGTATGGGAAGAAAGGGGTGTGGATTTTCTTCTCTTTTTGTGGCCTCAAGGAGTCGACAACAGTTAGGTATAATGTGCCCCTGCTGGTGAGCTTCCCAATGCCCATGTGGGTCCTGTTGAGACACAAAATGCTGGGTTACGTGGATAGTTATCTTGATTTGGCAAGATTCTGTTTTGTTAACTTTGTTGATGTATCCTAGCAGTGAAAATAATTTTTTGCAATGTCTCGCATTCTTAAGGGCCCTTCTTCACATTGAAACCTGTGAGATCAGTATGAAACATTATTTTAAAAACAGCATTTATTGTCGTATTACTTCTATTTTATAAACAAAATTCCAATGTGAAATAACTAAGGGCATACGGGATACACACAAACCACTTAAAGCAGTTGCTTCTTCATTATGGTAAAATGTGGCTAGGCATCCACTTTGAAAAGGGCAGCAGTCCCATTTGCTGTCATGGATCATGTAGTCTACTTTTTTTTGGGGGGGGGGCGGAATTAAAGTCATTTAAAGTCGAGAGGAATTTATGCTTAGGCTGTATAGCGCTTTCAACATAATAATTTCGAGGAAGAGATTTAGATGCTGTTTTATAGTCCAATACAAAGCTACACTATTAACATTGTGGCAACATTGTACCGGATCCTAAAAATTAGTTTGCATGGTTACTACACTTCCCAACGTTGACAGGGAAGAAACACAGAGCTGACTCAGAGAAGTGTATACAAAAGTAACTATTTATTTTGTTTATATACTGGTGTAATTAAAGACTCCTGGAGTAGGTCCATCCTGCTCTGTTAATTGGTCTGGACAAGTGGGTTTCTTTGGAAAACGTATATGTGGAAAAAGAAACCAAAAGAAAACCATTTGTTTTTAACCAAAACAAATGGTGGACTGAGGTAATCCTCTCTGTGATGCCAGGATACATTTGGGGCTCTCTTGGCAAAGAAAAGGCACGTGATAGAATGAGAGTGAGAGGCATGTATAAGTATGTATCTCACATGTATGTCACATATGTATCGCATGAGTGAGAGGCATGTATCAAAAAATACATTTTCATGGAAGAAAATGGACAGACACCAATTTTTATTAAAGAGTCTTAAATACAGATGCTCCTCACATAGTGACCACAATCGAGACCGGCAATTTTGTTGTTAAGTGATCACTAAGAGAAGCCATAACTGTGCTTATGATCTTATTTCAGCTTACCTCTGTTGAAGTAAGGCCCTAAATGTGAGGATTGGCTGTAAAGTTACTTTTTCATCATTCATAATTGCAAATGATCGCTAAATGCAGTTGCTAAATAAAGGTTACCTATATCCGACTATTGCCACTGGCATTATAGCAGCAATAATCGTGTGCTTGCACTGTATCATCTGGTATGCAAAAAATAATAATAACTCCTGTGGAGTCAAGGAGAGCCTTCTCTGTGGGGGCACCTACTATCTGGAACGAGCTCCCCCCGGAGATACGGAGGATCCCGGATCTGCGCACCTTCCGCCGCGCTTTAAAGACCTTTTTATTTCACCAGGCGGGCCTGGCCTAATTTTCTCCCTCTTTTATAAAAGATTTTTAATTTTTAATATTTTTTTAGTATTTTATATATTCAAATTTTAAAATTGGTTTTAAATTGATTGGAGTTTTAATTTGTCTGGGCCAAAACTATTTAATTTGATTTTAATTCCACTTTTAAATTTTATATGTATGTATTTTATTGTTTGGCTGTGCACCGCCCTGAGTCCTTCGGGAGTAGGGTGGTATAGAAATCAAATCAAATAAAATAAATAAAATAAATAAATGTTAGTTCTTCCTGAGGCGAAGGAGAGAGATCCATTTTAGAGTTCTTTCTAAGGATGAGGAATGCTGAAAGTCCAAAATCCAGGTAAGTCTACTCTAGCCTCCCATCACGCATAGGCTCTGTGGCCAGGCCACCCATTTGATTGCAACTCTGATTGGGACACCTTGTTAGCAAAATAGGGAGAAAAAGCTGTAAAATGGGTTTAGCCTCATCAGAGGCAAGATGTTTCCAAATTCCAGTTTCTGGAAGGTACAAATGGCAAACCTCTATGCTGCATTTCTTTACAGATCCTCCTTGACTTACAACCATTTGTTTAGCAACTGTTTGAAGTTATGATGGCGCTGAAAAAAGTGACTTACAGGCAGTCCCAGTACTTACGACAGTTGCAGGATCCTTACGATCACTTGATCAAATTTCAAGTACTTGGCAATCAGCATATATTTATGGGGGTTGCAGCATCCCAGGTTGATTGATTGCCATGTGTGACCTTTCTAGCCAGCTTCGGCCAAGTAAATTCAGCCAGGGAAGCTGGATGTGCTTAACAACCATGTGATTCACTTAACAACTACAGAGGCAAAAAATGGTTCTAAAATTGGACATTACTCAGCAATAGCAATAGCTCTTAGACTTTTTTTTTTTTTTTAATTTGATTTATATGCCGCCCTTCTCCGAAGACTCAGGGCAGCTTACAATGTGCTCAGCAATAGCCTTCATCCTTTTTGTATATTTTATACAAAGTCAGCTTATTACCCCCACAAACTGGGTCCTCATTTCACCTACCATAGAAAGGATGGAAGGCGGAGTCAACCTTGAGCCTTGGCGAGATTCGAACCCTGCAGTAATTGCAGGCAGCTGGTCTTAAGCAGCTTAATAACAGGGTGCCTTAAACCCCTGTACTAACAAGGCTCTTCAAGACTTATATATCATTTCATATATATATCATATATCATTTCATAGCACTTTATAGCCCTCTGTAAGTGGTTTACAAAGTCAGAATATTGCTCCCAACAATCTGGGTCCTCATTTTACCCACCTCGGAAGGATGGGAGGTTGAGTCAACCTTGAGCTGGTCAGAATCGAACTGCTGGCAGTCAGCAGAATTAGCAATACGGCGTTCTAACCACTGCGCCACCTTGGCTCTTACCATAGAACACAGACCATGTCTCTAAGTTAAAACTAGAATATAGATCATAGACTCTAGTTAACAACTGCCTTGCTTAGCAGTGGAAATCCTGATCCCAATTATGGTCGTAAATCAAAGACTAACTGTTTTGAACCAATTTGAATGCCACCCAACTACTAATGACTCTTACTTATTGTTACCTGTTTATAGGATTTCTGGTGACAAGTTTGCCCAATGTAAAAAACAATAGGGTGAACTAACTAGACCTTTTGGCTTGATTCAACAAACTTTCTGGATTGCCAGGGCTCCTTCTTTAGGAACGGCATAAAGAATATGACCTCTTTCCCTACTTCGGTCCGTGTGGCACATCAGTTATCACCTGTTCTAAAAAAATGCTCTATTCTCTTACTTTCCTTCAAGGAAACCATTTACATAAATTCAAAAATAACCTAGCTATTTCCTTTACCAGCTGGAGGTGCTACAAATTCAGTTTCATAGCCTTTTTCCATGAAGGGAAGTAAGAGAATAGAGCATTTCTTAAAATGAGATGATAACAGTGATACAATGTCCCGGTATTCTAGCACCCTCTATCGATTAAGGAAACACCTGCTCTTCTTTTCTTCTTTTTTGATGGGTTGGAGAAATAAATAGATGAATGAAAGAGTGAGCAGGACTTGGAGAAAGTGGATAATAAAAATTGGAAAAAAAACAAAAACAGGAAGATGGGGTGGAAGCAGAAGAAAAGCAGATTAGACTTGGTGAGAGCAGCAACAATTGGGGCCAGGGTGGTTATGATGGCGGTAAGCACGATAAACATCCTGAGAAAACAGCAGGAAGTCCTGAAACAGTAACTGATGTGACACACGGACCGAAGTAGGGAAAGAGTCATATTCTTTATGCCGTTCCTAAAGAAGGAGCCCTGTCAATCCAGAAAGTTTGTTGAATCAAGCCAAAGCAGAGGTGAAATCCAGCAGGTTCTAACAGGTTCTGGAGAACCGGTAGCGGAAATTTTGAGTAGTTTGGAGAACCAGAAAATACCACCTCTGGCTGGCCCCAGAGTGGGGTGGGAATGGAGATATTGCAATATCCTTCCCTCAGGAGGGGAGGGAATGGAGATTTTGCAGTATCCTTCCCCTGGAGTGGGGTGAGAATGGAGATATTGCAATATCCTTCCCCCAGGAGGGGAGGGAATGGAGATTTTGCAGTATCCTTCCCCTAGAGTGGGGTGGGAATGGAGATTTTGCAGTATCCTTCCCCTGCCACACCCACCAAGCCACGCCCACAGAACCGGTAGGAAAAAAAATTGGATTTCACCCCTGAGCCAAAGGTCTAGTTAGTTCACCCTATTGTTTTTTACATTGGCCAAACCTGTCACCGGAAATCCTACAAAAAGGTAAACAATATGTAAGAGTCATTAGGAGTTGGGTGGCATACAAATTGGTTCAAAACCGTTAGTCTTTGATTTACGACCATAATTGGGATCAGGATTTCCACTGCTAAGCAAGGCAGTTGTTAACTAGAGTCTATGATCTATATTCTAGTTTTAATTTAGAGACTGTTGTGACCCAGGCCCAATTAGGTATTATCAGACACAATAAGTTTGAAAACAAACAGACTTTATTACAATAGCTGAGAATTAACACATTCTTAGCATAGTCCAAACTAATTCAAAACAAATTCTTCATAACACAATTCTTCAGCCTTATCGCCAACCTTGGTCTACTGTGGCAACTGCCAAAGGCTTTTCTTGGCAAAAGTTCAGAAGCAGAAGACGCCGACAAGAAATAAATGCAGCAAGACAAGAAACAAATCTATCAACGTTGTTTTCCAACAAAGAGCCCAAGAGCCGTTGCTGGTCTTTTAAGCCTTATGGGAGGGGCCAATCATCTCTTGGACTTACTCCCGAATCGTCCTTTTTGCTTTAGCTGCTCTTGCCTTCTGGCAGCTCTTCTCATGCATGCACTAGGAACAGGCTCCTCCTGTTCCTCTGCCTCTCTGCTGTCAGCCTCTAGAGGCTCCGGAGTCCACACATCACTCCCAGATGGCCCTGGCCCCATCTCTGCCTCTGATGCCGAGCCCTCATCCAGGCCTTCCCCAGCCTCCAGGACTGGCCCATGTTCTTCCTCGGCCTCCTCACTGTCTGACTCCACTGCCAGCTCCACAGGCTGCTGGGGTACTACAACAGAGACATGGTGTGTGTTCTATGGTAAGAGCCATGGTGGTGTAGTGGTTAGAATGCAGTATTGCAGGCATATCGGACATTAATACACTCGAACGAGTCCAGAGATACTTCACGAGAAGAATCCTCCACTCATCTACCCTCAATAAAATACCTTATGCCATGAGACTTGAACTTCGCCATCATCGGTCCGACCCAAGCGTAGTACATAAAATTATCTGCTACAATGTCCTACCTGTTAATGAATACTTCAGCTTCAACCACAACAATACACGAGCACATACGGTGATAGATACAAATTTATGGTAAACCGTGCCAAACTTGATTGCAGAAAATACGACTTCAGTAACAGAGTTGTTAATGCCTGGAATGCACTACCTGATTCTGTGGTTTCTTCCCCAAACTCCCCAAACTCTACCCTTAAGACTGTCTACTGTCAGCCTCACCCCACTCCTAAGAGGTCTTTAAGGACTGTGCATAAGCGCACCAGTATGCCTACCATCCCTATCCTAATGTTCCCTTTTATTCATATCCATTTCGTGTATTCATAATTATCTTTATACATATATCTGTTATCTAATACATACTCAATGAAATAAATAAAAAATAAAAATAAAATAAATAATATTCAACACAGAATCCCACAAAGCGTTAAAACATTTGAAATCATCTGAATTTTGATCTCTTACCAGTGATTTAGTCTTCAGAGTTTTCGTATTTAGGGGACCTCTCTCCAGCAGAATTATTTTTTCTTCACCCCACATTAAACTGTGAAGAGAAGAACCGATGCCAGAAACACAAATGGCTGATTTTTATGGTCAGCATTAACATTACATTAACGTTAATACATGCTGTGTCCAAACATGTCTTCCAGAAATCTAATCTATTCAGCAAACCAAATGGGAACATATTATGCTGCCAGTTCTTTGAGAAATCAAGTGTGGCTAATTTGAATGACAACTACCAAGTGTGGCTAATTTGAATGACAAATACCAGCAGAATATGCTGGGGAACAAAATTTGCCTCTGGAGAAGAACCCAGGAGTAACAGAGAATACGGTGAGGAAAAAAGAGCCAATTTCTTTTGAAGCCAACTCTCTAGGAGAGACAGTTTGGTATAGTGGGTAAGGCTGTAGGTTAAAAACTTAATTAAGCCTAGGAAAGGAAGTGTATTGTTTCTGATGTTGTATCACACAGTATATACAAACATTCAACAGGTCTCTGACAATACATGATTATTTATCTAGGCAGATGATATAGCAGTGGCCATAGAAGGATCAAGTTTCGATGAGTTAGTTGGAAGACTCATTGTAGCATTTGAAAAATTAGGATGGTGTTATATACCGTCAATCATCTGCAGCCCAATCCATGCAAGACCCAAGTGTGTGCTTTTCATCCCTGAAATTGAGGTGCAGTGGTCAAACACATCACTGCACTACACTGAAGTATCTCAGTGTGAGACTTGGTAGGACACTTTCATTTAAACAACATTTGTGCCTGAAAACTAAGGCACGAGGAATAACATTATTAGAAAACTGACAAATTATATACAGTATGTGATGCTCAGCCACCCGCTCTGCAGACATTGGTTTTGGCCCTGTGTATTTCAGCAGCGGGAGTGTGATGGTGGGCAGGGCACTTTTAACCCAGTGCCTTGCCCACGGCATCAAGTTGGCTCTCCTATGGAGTGCATCCACACACGCAGAGCAAGTTGACATTGTTGTCAATGAAGCAGTGTGCATCGTGAGAAGATGCCTTAATCCCACACCAATTGAGAAAGTGTATCCTCTTGTTGGTATTGCTACACCTAGGATTAGGAGAGTAGTAGCAACAGATGGCAAGGGAACCAAACAACAGAATGATCCCCAGCTTCCTCTGAATGGTCAGGTGCCTAAAACTCATCAATTTAGATCTAGGAAGAGTTTTATGGCACAAAGAAATATACTTGAAGAACTGCAGGAGCAGAAACGAATTAGAAGATGGAGGAGAGAATTTACAGAACAAGAAATAATCCCAGAAGAGAACATGGCTGAGGGATTTGATCTCCCCTATGTTACTTGGAGGATGTTGAATAGGCAGAGGGTGGGAGTGCCTAAATATGAGGCCAATATCCTCAAGTGGGGGTTGCTGCAGGATAACAACATGCAGTGTGAATGTCAGGATGAGAGCCTGGCCCACTTGTTGGACTGTCAATTACTACCAATTAGAGTGCCCCAAAAGTTATTTGTCCCTGGCCAATGATAAAACAGAAAAGGTGGCCTTATTTTGGTAGTTTAAGGTTTGATCGGGACACTACCTGTAGAGACCACACACACAAAGGTTGAGGATGTATGTGGTGATTTTATTGTCTTACATAATGACATTATATAGTTTGTTACTTTCAAGTTACAGTGTACTTGGCAGCATCTCATTGGCTACAGAATCTTCCAGGTAACTAGAGTCTTTGGTTAACCATTACTGCTTTGCTTAAGCACTTATAATGTTATCTAGGGTTAACACACATCCCACTTCCTTTCCTCCTGTTCCTCTTGTTTATAGAGTTAGGATCTTAATGCCATTTCCTGGCGCCTACATGTGAGTAACCTTCCTTATCTGAGGTTTGCCATCCAAGATAAGGAAACAGTCCTACACATAGCAGACTATAGGCCCCTACAGCTACCTAACTACCTAACTACCAAACTACCTACCTACCTACCTACCTACCTACCTACCTACCTACCTACCTGACTGACTGACTGACTGACTGACTACCTAACTAAAGCAAGCAAGCAAGCAAGCAAGCAAGCAAGCAAACTCACTCTAAGAAGTCAATAGCAAACCATTTCTGGAAAAGATTATCAAGAAAATGCAGGAAGTTGAACATGCAGACACCAAAAGGGATGAGTGATTTGAAACTTACAAGAATAAAACACCTGTATCAAGACCATAATTCTTTTCCTAAAAGTATTCCTTCATGCTTCAGACCCATCTTCCCTTAGAAGGGGACTCTCTTTCCTGGGCTCTCATAGAAACCTTGGATTTTGTTGAGAGTTTGATGCGTCTTTGAGCCTAACTTGTCACACTTTTCTTCTCTACAGCTCAGACATGGTGTTCGGGCTCTGCTAAGGCTTTGGCCCTGTGGAGAGTGATTCCCACAGAGACAAAGCTTTAAATCTCACTTTGTCTCACAGGATGAAGCACCCATGATCCTTCCTTATATTTCAGGAATTGAATCGTCCTGATCTAAGACTAATTCTAGGACCATTTCAAACACCATTTTCCCTTTAATCTGCAGCTGGTGTTTCTCACTCAACACTCTTCCAGAAAGACTGCTACTCAAAGAAAACACTTCCTCTGTCCTAAGCGAGTAGCTTCATAAACAGCAAGAAATGGATACTACAAAATCACATGGATTCTTCCTTGCCAACTTCCTTGTCCTCATGTTCTTGGGAGATCTCACAGAGATCCGCAGCACATGTCTGGAAATATCTCTCCGGGATGCATGTTGCGAAGATGATTTTGGTGAGTTTTGAAAATGAATGTTTTTCTCCCTTCCATTGTTTAGTATTCCCCACTCATTTACTTTGAAGATTTTGCTGCCAGCATTAATCCTTCCAGTTGCAGCAAAATCATTCCTATGGCATGAAAGCCGAACATATTATTTATTTCAGAAGCCTTTGTGCAGAATGCAGCACCCTCTCGTTGGCTTTGTATTGAGAAAACTGCAGTTTAAACCTCTTACTGGAAAAACTCTCTCACTCCCTCTCTCCCTCCCTCCCTCTCTTTCTCTCTCTCTGCAGTGATGAGGCTCCAATTTATGGGTGTCAGGCGGGATCCTGACTTTCCTATGTACATAAATACGTTTAGTATTCAGCCCATCCAGGTAAGCCTCTCATCTTCCTGAAACTTATGATGAAGAGCAAGTTGACAGATATTCAGTCTTTTGTGAAGGGATATTGTTCCTCTCATGACAAATTCTCCTGACCTGCTCTTGTCCTTATCATATACAGAGTTTTTTTCCCCCTGAAGGTATACAAAGGTCCAATGCGCATAGAAAATGCATGTGTTCTCTACAGCCCAGAATCAGAGTCTTACTGTGGATACCAACACAGAGGCCCTCTCAGAGGAGATGACTACCTAATTTCAGGTAGTTAAAACCAATTATCTAATAACAGAACAATTAATACATATATAAATTAAAGAGGATGGCACATTGCATACCAATATTTTCATTACCATTATTCCTAATCTAGTCTCTATTATTTCTTGGTTACTTTTCATCTCATTTTTGGAGGGATAAGCCAGTGTCAGGGAGGTATTGTCAGTTCCCATGGAGATATATGAATCTTGCTTTAAAAGAGTATAGATTTATTGAGGAAAATGGATGTGGTAGTGCAGTGGCTTAATGGCACTGGAACTGCTGGCCAGAAATGGTCTGTACTCCAGTGGTTTCAGCCAAGCTCCGTGAGACAGAGTGAGATCCCATTACTAGATCCCTAGCTCCAGTCCACCCAACAGTTCGAAAGTGTACAATACTGCAAGTATATAAATGGGTACCACTTCAGTGGGAAACTACATTCATATGTGCAGAAAGCAGAAGCCAGCACTGGACTTGGCCAGATGCAAGACATCACAACACAAGGTGAGATGATATGAGACCAGTGGATGAGCCTGGAAGAGCCAGCAACCCAAGCACTGCTTCTTTGCTGGTGCAAAGCTAGTTCAGCCCCACAGTGTACCAAGCACAGGCATTCATAGCATTGAACAGAATGAACTACCGGTCGCAATCTAGGCTGTCAGGACTGCATTGGGTCTAGCCAGTGATGGGCTTCAGACAGTTCACACCGGTTCTCCTGAACTGTATGTGAATTTTCTGAGCAGTTCGGAGAACCTGTTGTTGGAAGAAATATTTTCCCACTTTACAGGGCTAATCCTGCAAGGAAGGCAGGAAGGAAACATTCTGATGTGCCTGTGTGTTGTTTCTAGTCTAATCCTTATCTTAGTTGCCCTGCTTTAAATGTTTTCAGAAACATTTAAACCTTGTTACATTTTAACAGCCTTAAAGGTTCTTGGCAGGATGCCCAGACTTTCTGTGTGTAGCCTGAGCTTCTCAGGAGTTTTTTCCCTCCCTTTGTGGTACTTTTATACTTGGGGCTTGACTTTCTTAAATATTGTTAAAAGGTTGTTTTAAGCTTTTTGCTTTAGTGATTCCTGGCACTGTCCTTTTGGGGTATACTTCCAACACGGCTGGAACAGCTATTTACAGAAGGGATGGCACAGGCATAGAAGAAATGGTTGAGAGACAGGATGCAAGCTTGGCATTCTGTCTTATTTTTTTTTACTGTCTTTCCGGGGGCATGTGGTCTTTCCTTAAATCTGGATAATTACCTTAGGATATCTTGTGAGGTGAGTGAAACCAGCTGGTATCTTTAAGTGGTGCAAATAGATCTAATGATTGCTTCTCCTGGGTGCTTTTTCAGTTCACTGAGCACAGGAGCCTCTTGTCTATGGGCAGGTCATGGTTGTCCCAAAGGTGCTTTTTTCAAAAGGCAACTGGACTTTCTTGTTTTCCAGAAAGTCCAATTGCCTCTTGAAAAAGTACCTTTGGGACAGGAGTCTCTTGCATTGTTTCAGAGTGGCCAAGGCACATGATTGCTCACTGATAATAAGTGGATCCTCCTTCCAATTTGTTTTAGTTTTCTCTCATGATAATACGGCATAGTAACATGGCACCAGTTGTAGAAAGTTAGCACCTACCCTTCTCCTAGAAGAATGAAATATTTTGAGAAATATTAAAAAGGAAGAATATATTTCCTTGGATGAGAAATGGAGAAACATGTTTTTTAGAGGGAGAAAGCAGCCCTCACCTTCCTTAATAGCCCACAGAAGATGTCAGCATGTAAGAGATATAGATAGCTCTATTCACAGGCAAAAATTCCCTGCAGCAAGGTCTGAACAAAGACAGAATGGGATTAGCCCTCATTCAAGATGTTAATTTGTTAATTTGTCTCTTTACTTTGGCATTTTGTAGTCCAAATATGCCCACCCACTTTCTGGAGAGCTTAAATAACCTCTCTGCTAAAGGGTTTCACGTTATGAGCAAGAGTTGGTGCTGATAGTTATCCTTGTATTTTAACTACTGTATTTTAATTCCTCAAGGTGCTCTGGCACCCTCCCTGATTTGTAACTCTGGGTTGCAGATATTGCTGAGGAAAAGGAAGGTATTCAGACAGAATGGTTTAGGTTTCCATGACGGCTGTGACTCATTGATCTTCAGTGTGTATTCCCCCATTTCTAATCTAATGACTGGTATTTAGGGCAGCTTTTTGCAAGCAAAGAAGCTTTTTGTATTTTTGTAGAGGTAATCCTTGATTTAGAACAGTTCATTTAGTGACCATTCAAACTTATAATTGCACGGACAAAAGTGACTCATGACTGTTTTTCACACTTAAAACCATTGCAGCATCTCCATGGTCATGAGAAGCCAGGTGAGGATTAGTGCCCCTCGACGTGACTGACATTGAGTTGGCCATGCCCACCCAGTCACATGCCCACCCAGCTACGCCTACCCAGCCGGTCATTAGGGCAAAGAACCAATTATTATTTGAATCCCACCACTGGGTCTAGCATGTGTAGATTTCCCTGACATTGTATGCCATAAATAATAAATGTTGAGAAAAGGAGCTGACATCATTCCCTAATTAAAAGGTGGAGCAAATGCCAGGACTTTTGACAAGTTACTGTGAACAAATCTTATCAGTTACATATTGACACCATTGTTTTGTGTCTTTTCTATTTCAAAAGGGTCAATTGATTATATTGGTCTTCAAATCAGAAAGTGCCACTTAGCAAAACGATGGGATGAAGTAGCTTTTGCAGATAAAATGAAGCTGTACCATCTCGCCGGTAGGGTTTGTGTACCATTTGTACACAGTTATAAAATTCATGGCCTTCACTGTCAATATACTACTGCTTAGAGAATGACAAAAGCTAAATGTACCTGAATGCTTATTAGAAGAAAGCAAATGTTCAAAACAAGTTGAGCAGCAAATAAATCTAATACATGAAATAAAATAAAATGTGATTTAAGAGTGTCATTTATTTTTCAGATGTGTATGTTCTCCCTGTCATTCCATCTTGCTATGTACAAAAGGAAAAAAAAAAACATTCACAGTAAATATCATTAATAAGTCATGGTAGACAAACCAACACTGTACAATTTACTAACTTAAAAACAGTTTTCTGAAAAACAGCAATTCTATGACAATTCCCCAACAACTCACAAGTTCATTTAATATCAAGGTGCCATTCAAGAATGGAAAAGCTCAGTTTTACCACTTTCTGAAAGGATGAGCTCGATAGGGGAAGCCATCTTCTCTCCAAAGGGATTGAGATTTCCCTAGGATTGGTGCTGTGATGGAAAGACATAATCTCCTAATCTCCCTTCAGTCCCATTTATTTCATAGAAATCTGGGATTACACCGCCCTGAGTCCCTAGGGAGAAGGGTGGTATATAAATTTGAAGTAAAATAAAAAAAAAAAAATAAATAACAGTGCTTTAGTCCACTGTACTACAGGCTCTTACTTAGATTGGTATACAAGATTGCAAATACAATCAAAATATGAAGCAGATCGTAGACAATATGGCTTTAACTTGGGGAAATCAGAACTAGATGAAATATTGATAGGAACAGATGAGAAAATGATTAAGAAATTATATGATTATTTATTGCAAATCAGATTAGAAGAGGAAGAAGTAAAAGAAACAATGATAGCATGGGCAAAGAATTTTGGATATACCATAGAATTGGAGAAATGGCAACAACTGTGGGAAAGAAACTATAAATTAACAATGGTAACAGCCTATAAAGAAAACTTGTATAAGATGTTTTATAGATGGCATATGCCACCTGAAAGATTAGCTAAAATGTTTAAAGATAAATCAGCTAAGTGTTGGAAATGTTACCAGTTGCCGGGATCATACTATCATATGTGGTGGTTGTGTAAAGAAGCAAAACAATATTGGGTGAAAATACAAACATGGTTAGAGGGAATGTTGCAGCAACATATAGAGTTAAAACCAGAGATATTCTTATTGGGAATTTTACCAGAGAATTATAGTAAAGAAGATACATATTTGATTATTCATATAATAACAGCGGCTAGAATTGTATTTGCACAAAACTGGAAAGCAGATAAAATCCCGTTGGAAGGAGAAATTATAAAGAAAATTTTAGAATGTGCAGAAATGAATAGATTAACATTGAGAATAAAAGATAAAGAGGAGTCGATGTATTTCAAGACATGGGAAAAATTTTATGATTGGTTAGAAAGGAAATATGAATAAGGATATAGAGATCAAATAGATAGAGAATAGATGGGAGAAAACAATTAGAAAAATAGATTCCCAGATGATGTCAAGTAAAAGGAGAAAGGGGGAGGGGGGTAAAAGGGAAAAAAGTGAGATATTATAAAAATGTACGCAAATGATGAAATAAAAAGAAATAATAATTGAATAAGAAATTGAAATGAGAATAAAGATAATTAAAAAATCAGGGCTGCTCAAATACCACTTTAGTTTGAACTGAAAAGGGAAACAACAGGAGAGAGGGGAAGGAGTAGAGAGAGAGGAAGGGAGAAGAGAGGAGAGGAGAGGAGAAAGAAGAAAGGGAAAAGTAGAGGAAGAAAAGGTAGGGGGAAAGAGGAGTAGAGGAGGTTAGAAGGAGGGAAGAAGAGAGGAGTGGGGGAAGAGAAAGGGAAGTAGAAAAGAGAAGGAGAGGAAGAACGAAGGAAGTAGGAGGAGAAAGAGGAAGGAAGAAAAGGGGAGGGGAGGAGAAGAAGAAAGGTTGGAGTAAAGGTAAAGGGTAAAAGAGCAGGCCCGAAAAAGTAAAAATGAAAAATGAAAGTTAAAAGAAAAGATGAATGAAAAATGATGGAAATGACTGTACATGTAAATGTGTTTATGAGAAATAAAAATAAAAAACTAAAAAAAAAGAGAGAGAGACTCTGTGATCGCAACCCATTTCCAACTTCCCACAATCTCTTCTCATTATGTTCCAGTTTTGGTCACCACGATGTAAAAAAGATGTGGAGACTCTAGAAAGAGTGCAGAGAAGAGCAACAAAGATGATTAGAGGATTGGAGGCTAAAACATATGAAGAACGGTTGCAGGAACTGGGTATGTCTAGTCTTGTAAAACGAAGGA
This sequence comes from Pantherophis guttatus, assembly GCF_059756535.1. Classification (NCBI taxonomy): domain Eukaryota; kingdom Metazoa; phylum Chordata; class Lepidosauria; order Squamata; family Colubridae; genus Pantherophis; species Pantherophis guttatus. The sequence goes on along the minus strand of NC_142064.1, from coordinate 121,883,075 downwards.
CTAGGGGAGATATAATAGCAGTGTTCCAATATCTCAGGGGCTGCTAGAAAGAAGAGGGAGTGGGCTTCCGGTGATGTCATTTTGCAGCAGGTCGGGATCGGAGAGGACTCCTGGTTCGAGTTGCTTTTTCCCAGCCGGCGAACAGCTTTTGGTGCTGGTACTGACTGCGAGGAGGTCAGTGAAGGTGTGGTGAGCTGAGATACGCGAGGAGGAGGCGATCCTGTGTGTCGTTAGCAGATACTTCAACCCTAGTGACTGGGAAGAGGGGGCCATTAATGGCTGCCCCCGGACTATGACTAAGCCATTTTGGAAGGGAAGTCTACATTGCAACCAGCAGCAGGACGGATTAGAAATAGTGGAGTGCTTGGGACAATTGTCATTGCGATTAAAGAAAGGAGAGGAAGAACTGGAATTTCTTTTTTTGTGTGTTAGATCTGCCAGCGAGTGTGGTTTTAACCACATGTAGAGTGGCTGCAGTGAGAGAGGCAAACTTTCTTTCTGGTGCTGATTAGAAGGATTAGGGTGACCCACTCCCTCCTTCATCTGGGAGCGTGGGAAGACCCCTTGCAGGGTAGGGCTGAGGATTTTGTGCAATATCTGCATGACAAAATCGCTCAGATTCGGGAAGGCTTGGACTCTGATTGGGTGGGTTTAGGCAGGGTGATGGAGGCGGATCTTGAGAGTGTTATCTGGGAGGAGTTTGACCCGGTGACTCCCAAGGATGTGGCCCCCACAGAGAGAGTTCGCAACTTGGGAGTCCTCCTGGATGCACGGCTGTCTTTAGAAGAGCATGTGACGGCCATGGCCAGGGGGGCTTTTTATCAGGTTCGCCTGATCTGCCAGTTGTGGCCCTTTTTGGATCGGGACTCCCTACGCATGGTCACTCATGCCCTCGTTACTTCCCGCCTGGACTACTGTAATGCTCTCTACATGGGGCTCTCTACATGGAGCTCCCCTTGAAGAGCACCCGGAGGCTCCAACTGATCCAGAATGCGGCCGCACGGGTGATTATGGGAGTGACATGGTGTTCCCATGTAACACCTCTCCTGCGTGAGCTGCACTCCCGGTGGTCTTCCGGGTGCGATTCAAGGTGTTGGTTACTATCTTCAGAGCGCTCCGTAGCTTATGACCTGGGTACTTACGAGATTGCCTTCTGCTACCGATAGCCTCCCTCCGGCCAGTACGTTCCCACAGAGAGGGACTCCTCTGGGTGCCGTCAGTCAAACTATGTCGACTGGCAACTCCCAGGGGGAGATCCTTCTCTGTGAGGGTACCTGCCCTCTGGAACGAATTGCCCCGGGATTTACGGATGATCCCTGACCTACGCATCTTTCAAAACGCTGTTGTTTCAACAAGCTGGGCTGGCCTGAATACCTAGATCAATTTTACGTTATATGGGTTGTCTTTGTCTTAATTGAAATGGGCCAAATTATTTAATTCCTTTTAAACTGTTTTAAATTTTATGTGTTCATTTTTTGGCTGTGCACTGCCCTGAGTCCTTCGGGAGAAGGGCGGTATAAAAATTAAATAAATAAATAATTAATAATAATAATAATAATAAACAGACTGAAAGCTGATAATTTAAAAGAAATCAGAGCACTGAAGTTTCCCTTTGTAGTTCTTTTTGTATCTGTAATTATTCCACCAGTGTTGAGAAGATGAATACAGACTGAACACTCGATCTCTGTCCTCCCCACTCCGTCTGATGGTGAACCCCTGTGGAGGAGAGAACTGAGTATTGTAATTTGCGTTTTTAGGAAATTTATTATTGACAGCGTGAAATGAAATGGATTGTATTAGTGGTATAGGCGCATATTTGTGTACGTTAGTTGCGATAACCTTGTATGTATATATGTAAAGTATTGTATTTTTAAAAATGAAAATAAACTTTGTTAAAAAGAAAAATAGAAAGAAGAGGGAGTCAAGCTATTCTCCAAAGCACCTGAGGGCAGGACAAGAAGCAATGGGTGGAAACCAGTGGTTGGACGCTGCTGGTTTAACAACCAGTTCGGCGATCGCACGCTTTTTCATGCACTCTGCACAGGTGTGCAGTTTTACAATTACTAACCTTCTGTGTTACTACTTGGGAGTAACACAGCTGAGGTGTGGCAATCTCCTCTGCCACGCCAAACTGCTGAGAACATAAAGGTAAGTAAAGTGCGGGACGGGTGGGCTGGCTGACCTGATCATCGGAGCGAACCGGTTTGCTCCCAGCTGATCGTCGAATCTACCGTTATGCCTGAACTGGTCCGAACTGATAGAATCCCACTCCTGCTGTAAACTAATCAAGGAGAGATGAAACCTAGAACTTGGGAGAAATTTCCTGACAGTTAGAACAATTAATCAAAACCTGCCTCCAGAAGTTGTAAATGCTCCAACACTGGAAGTTTTAAAGAAGATATTGGATAAGAATTTGTCTGAAGTGGTATAGGATTTCCTGCCTAGGCAGGGGGTTGGACTGGAAGACCTCCAGGGTCCCTTCCAACTCTGTTATTCTGTATTCTATTAAAATAATTTACACTACTAGCACAAAGAAAGGAAATTTCCCTCTTTTGTATCTAGTATGGAACATTTGAAAAATATCTACAAGATGATCCAAGTTACAGTGAAAATTCAGCAGGGTAATCCATCGCAAACATTCAGTCAGCAGACTGGGAAGTCTGGTGCTTTCAGAAGCATCTATGGAACCTGTGCGCCTAGGCTTCTATGGAGAGGGAACTCAATAGGAAGATGGGTAGCAATAAATTTCTTCTACTAATCAATACAGTATATATAGTCATGATCAGAGGGAATCTTACTTAATATCACAAATTCAGTTTGCTTACAAGTTTCCCAGTTTATACCTGCATATCTTGATCTTCCAAGTCTGAATACAGAGAATGGAGCCTCTGAGATCAGCAAAACATGCCCCAGGATGCATCAATCTGTGTTCATCATCATCTTTTAATGACCCCATAATGAATGACCGCAACTGAATGGAGCTAGCAGAGTGTTTAATGGCCAGATGCCCTTCCTGTTGCCAATCTGGGGTTTATGCTCAGCAGATATATTCTCATGGTACCCAGAGAGAGAAATATTTGCCTATCCCTAGAATCGAACTCACAGCCTCCTGATTGTGAGGCGAGAACGTCACCTCTAGGCCACTGCACCCCTCCATTTGTCAATCTGTATTCCCTTTTTGAAACATCTGTGTCCTTGGGATAGCATTGCACATTGAATTACAATTCATGGCACATGTTACCTAAGGCCTCAACTGAAGCTATTTACCAAATCTGATTTGAGCAATGAAAGATTGCCTTACATTTACTCTTAAAGTAACTTTTAAGCATCCTAAAATATAATAAATAACATTGTTTTTGTCTTCTCCTTAAATGATGCTACTGAAACCATTTTACTAACACCCTTAAAAATGGAACGAGAGTCTTATTCTATGATGTAATGACTTGCCAACTCAATAACAGAGGGAGGTGTCATATTTACACTAAGAATGCAGAATGTTTCTTACAAGCCTTGCCAAAGTCCTAAATTAAATCCCACAGAGAACAACACAAAGCAAATTCCAGTCTCAAAAGCAACCTACTGTGACTTGAGCTAATATTCAAACATGTTTATATTCTACAAGATATGTAGGTTTAACAGGTTTAACAGTGAAGAATACTCTTGTAGAAAGTTAGCACCCACCCCTCTCCTAGAAGAATGAAATATTCTGGGTAATATTAAAAAAGCAGAATATTATATTTCCCTGGATGAGAAAAGGAGAAACATATTTTTAAAGACAAAGAGCAGCTCCCGGGAGCTCCCTGCCCCCAGCAGATATTTGGCTCATTGAGCAGGACTGGGCCAGCCTATCTACAAGACAATTAGACCAATTAGACATTTAGTCATGTTCAGGGGTGGGTTCTAAATTTTTTTACTACCGATTCTGTGGGCGTGGCTTGTTTTGTAGGGTGTGGCTTGATGGTCATGTGACAATTATTTAGGATTTAGCAGAGGTACTGATCTACCAGGCTGTACCGATCTACCCGTTTATTTTTGCAGGCACTGATCTACTCATGTATTTTTGCAGGCACCGGTCTACTCATTTGTTTTCTTTTAACACTGATCAGCTGTAGGGTTAGCTATAGCCCTTTGAAGCCCTGCGGCAAGAGTTTAAACAGTTTTTTTCCCTCTAGCCATCAGCTGGGACTCAGAAGGCAGCAATAGATTAAGAATAATGCGGAGGGAGGGTGGGGGGGTGGGGGAGTGGGGGGGGTGGGCTCAGGTTAAATCCAAAATTTTTCCCTACCAGTTTTGTGGGCGTGGCTTGGTGGGCATGGCAGGGGAAGGATATTGCAAAATCTCCATTCCCACCCCACTCCAGGTGAAGGATACTGCAAAATCTCCATTCCCTCCCCTTCTGGGGGAAGGATATTGCAATATCTCCATTCCCACCCTACTGTGGGGCCAGCCAGAGGTGGTATTTGACGGTTCTCCAAACTACTCAAAATTTCTTTTACCGTCTTCTCCAGAACCTGTTAGAACCTGCTGGATTTCACCCCTGCTTTGGCTTGATTCAACAAACTTTCTGGATTGTCAGGGTTCCTTCTTTAGGAACGGCATAAAGAATATGACCTCTTTCCCTACTTCGGTCCGTGTGTCACATCAGTTACTGTTTTAGTACTTCCTGCTGTTTTCTCAGGCTGTTTATGGTGCTTACCGCCACCATAACCACCCTGGCCCCAATTGCTGTTGCTCTCACCAAGTCTAATCTTTTTTCTTCTGCTTCCATCCCGTCTTCCTGGTTTTTTCCAATTTTTATTATCCACTTTCTCCAAGACCTGCTCACTCTTTCATTCATCTATTTATTTCTCCAACCCATCAAAAAAGAAGATCAGGAGTTTCCTTAATCAGTAGAGGGTGCTAGAATACCGGGACATTGTATCACTGTTATCATCTCATTTTTAAAAAAATGCTCTATTCTCTTACTTCCCTTCATGGAAAAAGGCTATGAAACTGAGTCTGTAGCACCTCCAGCTGGTAAAGGAAATAGCTAGGTTATTTTGTTTGATCTAAGTTCCATCACATGATAAAGTAAAACAAAACAAAACATAAACATAAAAATATAAATTTAAATACATTGTTTTAAATTAAAGTATAATATATTCACTACCAAATTTACAATTAATATCAATATAAAATAATAAAACTTTTGGAGTATAGTCCTTGACATGCTATTCAAAGCCTGGCATGGCCTAGAAACCAAACTCTCCTGTTTTAGTTTTAGGCCAATGATTGGTCAATCTATGTCTAGATTAAATCTAGATTAATCTAGATTAAAGCCTTCTAGACATTCAGAGGCTGATGGAGGAAAAAGAAATCTGAAGGCAGAATTACAGTAGGAACATGGACTGTAAGCAGCATAAGCAGAAAAATTCAACACACTGAAAGATGAGATGGACTGATTTTACAATTGAGCATTAATGAATTGAAATGGACTAGAATCGTTACTTTTTTTTTTTTTTTACTACTACTAGAATTCACAGGTGGCCCTTTAATATGATAATTATTCATGTTTATGTTCAACTTCCAATGGAGAACAGGAAGTTAACAAGTTTTATGGTTGAGTTCAAGCTAATGACACAACATGCAAGCGAGTTGTACTGCTTGTATTTTGAATACAGAATGTCAATGTAGGACACAGTGGGAAAGAAAACATAATTGAACGATATGATCCAGTAAATAAAAATATAGCAGAAGAATGCCTTATCATAATGTGGCTGGTATATCCTGCTGACCAAGCTATTAAGGAAAGAGATTTTTGCAGTTACATAACATCTTGCAAAAGATTATGTGACCACCACTTGAAAAAAAGAAAAAAAGGAAATAAATGTTTTTTCCTCTTTCATAACTTGTTGCAATAGCAGAACCCTGTCAGATTAATTAATTAACTAGCTTTTAGGCTCAGGAAGAATCGGCATTAAACTTTGTAAATTCTGGGTTGGAGACAAGACAAAGTGATATCACATGAGTGAATGGAAGTTGTCCTTATGGGAGTTGTCAAGTGTTCTTGTGCTGATGTGGACTGCAATTTAAGAAAGATCTGTTGACCAAACAACCTAAGTTTTTGTATTTTTCAAAATGAGTTTTCCACTCATAGAAAATAATTTATGTGGTTGCCAGGAATCAAAAACAATTTGATGGCACATAACCAATCCACCAATTCTGTAACTTTGGTGTTTTAGCGGGGATAAACAACTTCCAAACATCACGGAAAACCAGCACTTGAGTATTAAAAAAAAGAAAAGAAAAGAAAAGAAAAGCCAAACGGAAATACAGAGATGGGGGAAGAGATATGGATAAAGGCACAGAAAGCCAAGAAAGAGAAAGCAGGAGGCAAGTAGGAGACTAGAGTTGGGCAGGGGAAGAAATGCAGCATTTGAGATGACAAAATTTATTTATTTTATTTATTTATTTGTTTAAATTTTTATACCGCCCTTCTCCAATGTAGGACTCAGGGCGGTGCACAGCCAAAGTAAAAACAAGACATACATACAAACATAGCAAATCTAAAAACTATTTAAAATAATTAAATATTGTGGCCAAATTAAAACTATGCTGATTTAAAAACAATTTAAAATTTGGTCAAGCCAGCCCAGCTTGTTGAAATAAATGGGTTTTCAGGGCCCGGCGAAAAATCCGGAGGTCTGTTATTGTACGTAATTCTGGGGGGAGGTTGTTCCAGAGGGTGGGCGCCACCACAGAGAAGGCTCTCCCCCTGGGGGTCGCCAGCCGACATTGTCTGGCGGACGGCACCCTGAGGAGGCCCACTCTGTGTGAGCGTACTGGCCGGTGGGAGGCTATTGGTGGCAGAAGGCGGTCTCGTAGGTACCCCGGCCCTAAGCCATGGAGCGCTTTAAAGGTGGTCACCAACACCTTGAAGCGCACCCGGAAGACCACCGGGAGCCAGTGCAGCTCGCGCAGGAGAGGTGTCACGTGGGAGCGCCTCGTCGCCCCCATGATCCCCCGCGCGGCCGCGTTCTGGACCAGCTGGAGCCTCCGGGTGCACCCCAGGGGGAGCCCCATGTAGAGAGCGTTGCAGTAGTCCAGGCGGGAAGTGACGAGTGCCTGAGTGACTGTGCGTAGGGAGTCCCGATCTAGAAAGGGGCACAACTGGCGTATCAGGCGGACCTGATAAAAAGCCCCCCTGGCCACGGCCGTCAAATGATCTTCCAAGGACAGCCGTGCGTCCAGGAGGACGCCCAAGTTGCGAGCCCTTTCCGTGGGGGCGAGTGATTCACCCCCAATAGTCAGCGATGGCGTCAGCTGGCTATATCGGGACGCCGGAAGCCACAGCCACTCGGTCTTGGAGGGGTTGAGTTGGAGCCTGTTTCTCCCCATCCAGGCCCGCACGGCCTCCAGGCACTGGGACAACACTTCAAGGGCATCATTGGGGTGGCCTGGGGTGGAGATGTACAGCTGGGTGTCATCAGCGTACTGATGGAACTCCACCCCAAAGCCACGGATGATCTCACCCAGCGGCTTTACATAAATGTTGAACAGAAGGGGCGAGAGGACCGACCCTTGTGGCACCCCACAAGCAAGGTGCCTCGGGGTCGACCGCTGCCCCCCTGTCAACACAGATTGCGACCGGTCGGAGAGGAAGGAAGAGAACCACCGCAAAACGGTGCCTCCCACCCCCAACCCCGCCAACCGGTGCAACATGATACCATGGTCGATGGTATCAAAAGCCGCTGAGAGGTCTAACAGGACCAGGATAGAGGAACAACCCCTATCCCGGGCCCTCCAGAGATCATCCACCAATGCGACCAATGCCGTTTCCGTGCTGTGCCCAGGCCGGAAGCCAGACTGGAGCGGGTCTAGATAGACAGCTTCATCCAGGTACCGGGGAAGCTGTTGCGCCACCACACTCTCAACAACCTTCGCAACGAAGCGAAGGTTGGAGACTGGACGATAGTTAGCCAAAACAGCCGGATCCAGAGAGGGCTTCTTGAGGAGGGGCCTCACCACCGCTTCTTTCAAAGCGGCCGGCAGGACCCCCTCACCCAAAGAAGCGTTAACAATCTTCTGGAGCCAGCCTCGCGTCACCTCCCGGGAGGCCAGTACCAACCAGGAGGGACACGGGTCCAATAAACATGCGGTCGCGTTCAGCCGTCCCAGGATCCTGTCCATGTCCTCGGGAGTCACAGGATCGAACTCCCCCCAGATAACACTCTCAAGACCTGCCTCAGTCATCCCGTCCGGACATACCCAGTCAGAGGCCAGCCCTTCTCGAATCTGAGCGATTTTGTCATACAGATATTGCACAAAATCCTCAGCTCGACCCTGCAAGGGGTCATCCCGCACTTCCAGATGGAGGAGGGAGCGGGTCACCCTAAACAGGGCGGCTGGGCGATTATCTGATGACGCGATAAGAGCGGCAAAATAACTAGTTTTCGCCGCTTTTATCGCCACTAGGTAGGTCTTAATATGAGACCTCACCCGTGTTCGGTCAGATTCGGAGCGGCTGGTCCTCCAACTACTCTCCAGGCGTCTTTTCCGGCGCTTCATCTCCCTAAGCTCCTCGGAGAACCAAGGAGCTAGGTGAGTTCGGTGCCGGGTCAGAGGCCGCAAAGGCACGACTCGGTCCAAGGCCCCGGCAGCCGCACTATCCCAGGCGGCCACCAGGTCTTCAGCCGAGTCATGAGCCAGAATCTCAGGAAATGGCCCAAGCTCCATCTGGAACCTATCAGGGTCCATCAGGCGTCTGGGGCGGAACCACCTGGTCGGTCCCGCCTCCCTGCGGCAGGGTGCAGCGGTTAGAAAGTCCAGTCGAAGGAGCGAGTGGTCAGACCATGACAAGGGTTCGATGACTATATCCCCTATATCAAGGCCACTCAGCCACTGACCAGAGACAAAAACTAAGTCCAGAGTGTGTCCCCCTGTGTGAGTGGGGTCATGAATTAACTGAGTAAGGTCCATGGCCGTCATGGAAGCCATGAACTCTCGAGCCACCTCAGACGTTTCATCGATAGATGGCAGGTTAAAGTCCCCCATGATGGCAAGTCTGGGGGTGTCCACCACCACCTCGGCTATAACGTTAAGGAGCTCGGGCAGGGCCGTTGCCACGTGGCAGGGAGCCAGGTACGTGACCAACAAGCCCATCTGTACTCCACGACCCCACTTCACAAAGAGGGACTCACATCCGGCTATCTGTGGAACAGTGGTCTCCCTTGGATCTAGACCTTCCTTTATAATAACCGCCACCCCCCCCGCCCCTGCCCTGAGCCCTCGGTTGATGAAAGGCACGGAAGCCTGGTGGGCATATATCCATGAGGGGGACTCCCCCCTCCTGGCCCAACCAGGTCTCCGTAATACCCGCCAGGTCCGCCTCCCCCTCCTGAATAAGATCGTGAATGAGGGGGGCTTTATTAACAACGGACCTGGCGTTGCACAACATCAGCCGGAGGCTCTGGCCCTGACAGAGCAAAATGACAGCAAAGCTGAGAGCAGGAAAAAAAGTGACCAAGAAACATTTTATGGAATGGATGGAAAGTTCAGCAGTTGGAAAGGGACAGAAGGTAAAGAAAAAACTTTGGGGGTTGTGAGAGTGTTGAGCATAACTGAGAACGAACATGGCCCCTCACTTCTTTTTCAATGTTGTATTCTCATTTTATTATTTATTGATTTGTTTATCTTCCTCATTTTGGATGCTGCCCTACTCCAACTGGGTGACACAGAGCAAAAAAAGAAACAACAAAGATACAAAAACATATAACAATAGCAATAACCAGATAAGAGGCGAACTAGCTAAGGAGACAAACCTATCATATATCCACCAGAGTCTCAAATCAATCTAGCTCAGGGCTGTCAAACTCGTGTCGTCACATTGTCGTCACGTGACATATTACGGCTTTTCCCACTTCGTTAAACCAGTGGAAAGCATGACCAGTGTGTGACGCATCCGGGCTGTGGGCTGCAAGTTCGATACCCCTGCTCTAACTTCACACCTGGTGCAAGGTATTCAAGGCCTTCTGGAATGACCTTTAAAGTCCTTATTTTACAGATGAGGCCTGGAGAAACCAAGGGAGCCTCTCGTCTCTCATGAACATTAAACCTGAGACTCCAGGGATTCTGAATTGGTGAATGTGGTTTGCACTCCTGTTTCCCACACCCAACCCTCTCAAGGAATTGCGCATCAGCAGCCCAAATGAAGTCAAAGACACTGACACAAACAAATATATTTCATCATTTATATTTACAGCAGACAAGATAGTCAGGAACACATGAACATCATGAGGTAAATCGGACAGCACACAGAACACACAGAAGAAAGGTGGGAAAAAAGGGAAACTCACCTTTTAACCCCCCACAGCAACCAAACACAGCGTAGATTGCCTCATGCATGAGCCAGCACTTTCCAACCAATCAACTACAACTGTGTGTTCTGGCCCATTGTGTATTTTACTGTTCCAGATACTTAAATTCAATATCCTAATAAACGCTAACTTATTATACCCTCCATTGCCTTACTAATAGTGAGACAAGCTGATCACGTTTTTCTGGCCATTGCAGAACCAAGAGAGCCATTAATTTATGAGTTGCATTCTTATAGCTCACTTAGAAATGCTGAATAGGTTTTGAGGATGCAAGGCTAATAAACTGTCTCTAGACTAGCTCTACATGTTCCACCTCCTTATGCAGTTACATCCATCCATCCATTTAAGTACATAGCAATATAAAAGGAAGGCAGGTGCATCAGGACAATCACCTACTTCCTGAGATCTTTCAGGAAGTCCAGCATGTACCTTTCTTTTATCTGTCTTGAATGTGCTATTGATCAATTTCCCACGAGGATCCCAAGACACAGCTACAGTCTCTGCATCCTTCCATTTAAAGTTGATGTTTTTCAGATCTTCCTAAAATATTTGGCCCCAGGTTTTCTTTGGCCTTCTTCTTTTTCTCCACTTCATCCAATTGATTGTGATCTTTGCTGGGCATTGTTCACCTATACAGAGCCCATTTCACATCCTGATTATTTTAGTAAACTTTTATATCTAATTTGAAATCACTCACAATCTTGCCTCCTTGAATGCTAATGGAGAAAACTGGGCTGTTAAACCTGCATGTACAAATAGAAGAGATTATTTGTAGCTCAGTGTTGTGGTCCGTAGAGCTCTCGGAGCTTGGGTGCTTTTCTTACAGATGTTTCATTAACAAACTAACATCTTCAGTCCTAAAGGTTGTGGGCCTTGTTCTTGTTTTTTTATAAATTAGTGAATTGCCCTGTCAGTGTTGGGGTGTGTGGTCTTGAGGGTTCCTTCTTTAGGCTGTTGTTTACAGTTAGTTTGTCTTAATTGATAGTTCCTTGTTTAGGGTGTTGGAAGAAATGTCCATCTGGTTGAGTTCCAAGTGGGGAGAGACACTGGAAACATGGAGGCTGATTGGAAAGATGGTTTATTGGTGAACAGGACCACATGTGTTTTAGGTCCTGGACAGCTGAGCACATGGAGGAGAGAGAGAGAGGTATTTATACTTCTCTTGAGTCTTGCACTTGAGCTTCCTGTTCCTGTGGAAGAAATGTATTCTATTGGTTGTCAGACACCCAGGGTGCTCTGCAGGGATCATAGCTAACATTTTAGGTTGTCTGAATTAAGTTTGATTGAAGCTTGCTGGGTGATGCAATGAAGGGGCTTATTTGTGCCATGTGGTAAGCTCTGCTGATAGATAATTCTATTATGTCCTGGAGGGTCATGTCTTAATCCCATCACCCTGGAGCTGGAGGTCTAATTGTCTTGTAGATAGGCTGGCCTAGTCCTGCTCAATGGGCCAAATATCTGCTGGGGGCAGGGAGCTGATTCTACATATTTTATAGAATATAAACATGTTTGAATATTAGCTCCAGTCACAGTAGGTTGCTTTTGAGACTGGAATTTGCAAAATTAGGCCTGGAAGTTGGATGGTGGTCTCTATTTGAAGAAGGAATAGAAATGAAAGATGACTTAGCATGTTTAAGGCTTTGCTTTGTGTTCTTTTTTTTTTAATTTATTTATTTAAAACAGTACATCAAACAAAAAAAGAAATAGTCAAACAAACGATCGCGACAGAAACTTTACATGATATTTACACTTTCTACGGTATGTAGGCTTCAGTCAAGTTTAACAAAAATTAAGCATAGTCCTGGTTATACTTGACTTTTTGGGTGTCTGTTGTTCAACCAAACATACCATTTGTCCCAACATTGGAAATATACGGAGTCCTTTTGATCTCGCAATGCTTTAGTCAGTCTGTCGGCTTCCGCATAATCCAAAATTTTCTCCAGAATCAAATCTTCAGCCGGCAGGTCTTTCCCCTTCCAATGTTGGGCAAAACATATTCTTGCTGACGTGGTGATAAATACACACAGACACCATATATTTGTGCCTATATTATCTGGCCTAATGTTCAGTAAATAGTACTCTGGTTTCAGAATTAGGTTATAACCTGTGATTTCCATAATCCATGCCTGTATGGTTTTCCAGAATTCCCTCATCCTGGAACAGGTCCACCACATGTGGAAATAGGTGCCGATCTCCCCGCACTTCCAACAGTTTGGTGAGAGATTTGGATACATTTTAGAAAGACGGGCAGGTGGAAGGTGCCATCTATACAGCATCTTGTACACATTTTCTTTATATGATGTTGCCCACAGGAGTTTCATATGTTTGAGCCAGATTTCTTCCCATTTGGTCAAATCAATTGGATAACCAATATTTCTCCCCCAGGCAATCATAGAATCTTTAACTATTTCATCCCCTATCCAATAGTCTATTAGAAGTTTATATATCCTTGATAACATTTTATCCTCTTTTCCTAGAATAATATTGTCCAGATCATGTTGATTCAAATTAATACCAGCTTGTTCCCTATCTTTTTTAAATTTCGAGCAAATTTGGGCATAAGCCCACCAATCCAGTTGTCTTCCCTGCAACTCCAACTCATTTCTTGTTTTCAGACTGCCACGGGGGTCCAAAAGTTCCCGGTAAGAGAGGTGATTTTCTTTGTTATATAGAGGCCTATACGTTATAGCTTCGAGTGGGACCAGCCAGGAGGGGACTGAAAAGTAAAATTTACCCTTAATTTTCCTCCATGACTCAATTAGAATATTCCTCACATAATGTCCTGCAAGGCACCTGTGCTTTGGGATTTTATTTTGCCAAAGAAAATAATGCCATCCTTGATGTAACCCCTCACCTTCCAAAATCAACAACCTCCTTCTTCTCAGCAATATCCAATCCCTGATACAGACTAAATTTGCGGCCTGATAGTAGAATTCCCATTTTGGAACACCAAATCCTCCTCTTTCTTTAAGTTCTTGAAGCATTTTAAGTTTAATTCTGGGTTTTTTATTTTGCCAAATGAATTTAAGGACATGGGAATTTAATTTTTTTAAAAAATTGTTATCCAGTCTAACTGGTGCTGTGTAGAATAGGTATATCCATTTCGGAAGTATATAAGTTTTTATAATTGCTATTCTACCTAGTAGGGATATCTGCATGTTCTTCCATTTCTCTAGATCCTGACCTGTTCTCTTGAGAAGGTTCAGATAGTTGTCTTCTTTGATCGTGGAGCATTTGGCTGATATAATAATGCCTAGGTATTTTAATTTGTTTACAATTTGGAACCCCAAATTCACTTCTAATTCTTTCCCTTGCTTTACTGTTAAATTTTTGGCAATAATTTTAGTTTTTTCCCTATTGACTTTTAATCCCGCCACCTTACCATATTTTTCTATTTCCTGGGTCAGACACGGTCCCAATATCAACGGATCTTCTAATATAAATACTATGTCATCAGCATAAGCCTGCACCTTATATTGTTGATTTTGGATATAAAGACCTTTTATCCCCGTATTACGTCTAATTTCCCTCAATAAGGGTTCTAATGACAGAATAAATAGCAACGGGGAAAGCGGACACCCTTGTCTAGTTCCTTTCTCAATATCAATTTGACCGGATACATCACCATTAATTGAAATTTTAGCAGTCTGCTTCGAATAGATTGCATGGATTGCCCGAATAAATCTTTCTCCAAATTGCATATGTTGCAGTAAACCTATTAAAAAACTCCAGTTCACACGATCAAAGGCCTTATGTGCATCCATGAATACCAGGGCCAATTGTTTATCAGTATGGGTTTCGTAATATTCCAAAACATTCATGACTATTCTTACGTTATCTCTAATCTGTCTGCCTGGTAAGAAACCATTTTGGTCTTCATGTATAAATTGGTTAAGAAACCCTTTGAGTCTCTCTGCTAAAACCGCTGCAAATAATTTATAATCCGCGTTAAGAAGCGAAATGGGCCTATAATTCTGAATCTGAGATAGGTCGCTATCGTCCTTTGGCAAAAGAGTTATTAGTGCTTCTGTCCATGATTTCGGGGTCTGTCCCTCCCGAATTACCCCATTAAATAATTCAGTCATATGCGTACCTAATGTTTCCCAAAGTGCTTTGTAATATTCAATCGGTAGGCCATCTGTACCGGGAGTTTTCCCTGTCTTTTGTTTTCCCATGACCCTTTCAATTTCCCCCTCCGTAATTTCTTCATCCAATACTTCCCTAGATAAGCCTGGTATTTTGGGTATGTCTGATTCCTCTAAGTATTTCTTTATTTCCTGCTCAGACTTATCTTCCTTACAATATAAATTAGTATAAAATTCCTGTGCAATTACTTTCTTCCCTTCTTCCCCTGTAATCCAATTGCCTTTCCCATCTCTCAAATTATGAATTCTGTTCTTTTCCTTTTCTTTATTTAGACGGTAAGTGAGCCACCTCCCTTGCTTATTTGCCCTTTCGAAGTATCTTTGCTTCATCCATCTTATTTTTTTCTCCAAATCCTGTTGATCTAATAAATTAATTTGGTGTCGTGCTACTTTCAAATTCATTTTAAATCCTATATTGCTTGGATCCTGCTGTAACATAGCCTCACTTTTTACCAGGTCATCCAATAATTTATTACGCTCAGCCCTTTCCTTCTTTCGTTTCCCTGCCATATAGTTAATCACCAAACCACGAAACACAGCCTTCGCTGTGTCCCATACGTTGAAAGGGCATGCATCCTCCCTGTTATTTTCCTGAAAGAAGAACCCCATCTCTTTCTTTAGGTGTTTTAAGAATGGCTCATCTTTAAAAACTCCTATGTCCAATCTCCACTTAGGCCTTATTTTCCGGCTTCCCCATGTTATCCAAAGAGGGTTGTGATCTGCCCACTCATTGATGCCTATTTCTGCTTTCTGTATCCCCTGACTCAATTCCCCTGACAGCCACGCCGCATCTATCCGCGACCAAGATGAGTGCCTGGCGGAGAAGTATGTATATTGTTTATCATCTGGGTGCTTTTCCCTCCAAATATCTCTGAGTCCAAATTCTTCTTGTATTTGATGCCAGATAGAAGGCAACCTTTTCTTTACCATATTCTTTTCCCTTTCCTGCTTCCTCTTTCCAGATGTATAATCTTTGCTTTTATCCTCTATAGCATTAAAGTCTCCCACTACACAGATATGTGGGTAATCATATTCAACCAGTTTAGAGTGCAAGGTCTGAAAAAAAACTTTCTGATTTCCATTGGGTGCGTATATACAGACCAATAGACATTTTTTATCACATATTTCTACCTCAACCATCAGCAGTCTCCCGTCTTCGTCTGCAAAAATCAGCCTCGACTTTATATGTTTTTGTACATAAATAGCTACTCCTCTTTTTTTTGTTTCTGCTAGGGATGTATATAATTGACCCAGTTTATTATAATTCAATAAATAGAGGTGATCTTTTTTTATATGTACCTCTTGGAGGCATACTATATTCAAACGTGCTTTCATTAATTTAGTGAAAACCTTATTCCTTTTATTTGGACTATTCAGTCCATTGATATTAACAGACATTAAATGCATCTCTTCCCCCATCCTGTCTTCCTTATTACCCTTACTTGCCTTCTGCTTGAGGTTTCTTCTGTGGGATTTAATTTAGGACTTTGGCAAGGCTTGTAAGAAACATTCTGCATTCTTAGTGTAAATATGGCACCTCCCTCTGTTATTGAGTTAGCAAGTCATTACATCATAGAATAAGACTCTCGTTCCATTTTTAAGGGTGTTAGTAAAATGGTTTCAGTAGCATCATTTAAGAATAAGGTAAGACAAAAACAATGTTATCTATTATACTTTAGGATGCTTAAAAGTTAAGAGTAAATGTAAATGAGTAAATGTAAAAGAGTAAAAGACTAAATGTAAGGCAACCTTGCATTGCTCAAATGAATTTTGGTAAATAGTTTCAGTTGAGGCAATGAATTGTAATTCACTGTGCAATGCTATCCCAAGGACGCAGATGTTTCGAAAAGGAAATACAGATTGACACATGGAGTGGTGTGGTGGCCTAGAGGTGACGTTCTTTACCTCACAATCAGGAGGCTGTGAGATCAATTCTAGATATAGGCAAATATTTCTCTCTCTGGGTACCATGAGAATATATCTGCTGAGCAAAAACCCCACATTGGCAACAGGAAGGGCATCCGGCTATTAAACACTCTGCTAGCTCCATTCAGTTGTGGTCATTCATTATGGGGTCATTAAAAGATGATGATGAACACAGATTGATGCATCCTGGGGCATGTTTTGCTAATCTCAGAGGCTCCATTCTCTGTATTCAGACTTGGAAGATCAAGATATGCAGGTATAAACTGGGAAACTTGTAAGCAAACTGAATTTGTGATATTAAGTAAGATTCCCTCTGATCATGACTATACATACTGTATTGATTAGCAGAAGAAATTTATTGCTACCCATCTTCGTATTGAGTTCCCACTCCATAGAAGCCTAGGCGCACAGGTTCCATAGATGCTTCTGAAAGCACCATACAATGACCAGTCTGCTGACTGAACGTCTGCAATGGATTACCCTGCTGAATTTTCACTGTAACTTGGATCTTCTTGTACGTATTCTTCAAATGTTCTTTGTGCCAGTAATGTAAATGATTTTAATAGAATACACTACCTATATCTGGCCCATTTGAAGATCACCCCATCTGAAGCCTTCCTTTCTGGGAGAAGATAGTAGGAAGGCAGTTACAAGGCACTGGAGAAACAGCATGTTTTTGGCAGGGTCCCTTTCAGTCAGGATTTAAACCCAGGCCTGGGAGAGAAACAACTTTGGTTTTATAGTTGATATTATTTGCCAGGACTTTGTTTGTGTAATTCCCGTCTGCTAGTACTGTTCAGTAGTTTGTATACTATTAATCCTGTTATTCTTTAGATTATCTGCAAAATTTGGGGACTGTTTTACTGTAGTTTAACTCCTTTCTTAGGCAGTTGCAGTCAGAGGGGAATTGATCAATGCCCTGCACAGGTTACCTGTAATTTTCTGAGTGGAAATCCAAGGGCTGGTTTTGTCTAATAGAGCCCCGTGGCTGGCACAACAGTATCTTCTGGACCACCTTCTCCAACCCGGATTGACATCTCTAATACATAGATTATAATCAGAATAATCCCAGATTTCTATGAAATAAATGGGACTGAAGGGAGATTAGGAGATGATGTCTTTCCATCACAGCACCAATCCTAGGGAAATCCCAATCCCTTTGGAGAGAAAATGGCTTCCCCTATCTAGCTCATCCTTTCAGAAAGTGGTAAAACTGAGCTTTTCCATTCTTGAATGGCACCTTGCTATTAAATTACAAGTTAATTTAATTATTAAATTGTTGTTCGGGAATTGTCATAGAATTGCAGTTTTTCAGAAAACTGTTTTTAAGATAGTGAATTGTACAGTGTTTCTTTGTTTACCATGGCTTATTAATGATATTTATGTTTTTTTTTCCTTTTGTACATAGCAAGGTGGAATGACATGGAGAACATACACATCTGAAAAATAAATGACACTCTTAAATCTCATTTTATTTCATTTCATTTATTAGATTTTTTTGCTGCTCATCTTGTTTTGAACATTTGCTTTCTTGTAACAAGTATTCAGGTACATCCAGGTTATTTGTCATTCTCTATGCAGTAGTATATTGACAGCGAAGGCCATGAATTTTAATCACGTGGACAGATGGTGCTGCAATCCCTACCGGCGACACCATTCAGGTTCATTTTGTCTACAAGACTTACTTCATTCCATGGTTTTGCTAAGTGGCACTTATTGATTTGAGGACCAATGTCATCAATCAACCCTTTTGAAATAGAAAAGATACATAACAGTGGTGTCAATATGTAACTGATAAGATTTGTTCACAGTAACTTGTCAAAAGTCCTTGACCATTTTCTTTTATTTGCTCCACCTTTTAAGTAGGGAATGATGTCAGTTCCAAACAAGCCAACTTTGTCCTTTTCTCAACATTTATTATTTAATTAGTGCATGGCATACAATGTCAGTTAAATCTATGAATTGGGTAGACCCAATGCAGTCCTGACAGCCTAGATTGCTACCAATAGTTCATTCTGTTCAATGCTATGAATGCAGTTTTCCCACTGAAGTGGTTCCTATTGATCTACTTACAATATTGTCCGCTTTCGAACTGCTGGGTGGACAGGAGCTAGGAATCTAGTGATGGGATCTCACTCGGTCTCACGGGGCTCGGCTGAAACCACTGGAGTACAGACCATTTCCTGCCAGCAGTTCCAGTGTTATGAAGCCACTGCACCACCGCATCCCCTTTCCTCGACAAATCAGTAATCTTTTAAAGCAAGCTTCATATCTCTGTGCGAACTGACAATGCCTCACTGACACTGGCTTATCCCTCCAAAAATGGGGTGAAAGTGACCAAGAAATAATATAGACTAGATTAGGAATAATGATAATGATGAAAATATTGGTTTGGAATGTGCCATCCTCTTTAATTTATATATGTATTAATTGTTCTGTTACTAGATAATTGGTGTTCTCTACCTGAAATTAGGTAGTCATCTCCTCTGAGAGGGCCTCTGTGTTGATATCCACAGTAATACTCTTCTTCTGGGCTGTAAAGAACCCGTGCATTTCTTAAGTACTTTGGACCTTTGAATACCTTCAGAAAAAATAATAATTCTGTATATGATAAGGACAAGAACAGGTCAGAAGAATTTGTCATGAGAGGAACAATATCCCTTCACAAAAGACTGAATATCTGTCAACTTGCTCTTCATCATAAGTTTCAGGAAGATGAGAGGCTTACCTGAATGGGCTTAATACTAAACATATTTAGATGTATAGGAAACTCAGGATCCCGCCTGACACTCATAAATTGGAGCCTCATCACTGCAGAGAGAGAGAAAGAGAGGGAGGAAGGGAGGGAGTTTTTCCAGTAAGAGGTTTAAACTGCAGATTTCTCAATACAAAGCCAACTAGATGGTGCTGGTTAGTCTTCTGCACAAAGGCTTCTGAAATAAATAATATGTTCAACTTTAATGCCATAGGAATGATTTTGCTGCAACTGGAAGAATTAATACTGGCAGCAAAGCCTACGAAATAGATGAGTGGGGAATACTAAAAGATGGAAGGGAGAAAAGTATTCATTTTCAAAACTCACCGAAGTCATGTGTGCAACATGCATCCCGGAGAGATATTTCCGGACATGTGCTGCAGGCCTCTGTGAGATCTCCAAAGAACATGAGGACAAGGAAGCTGACTAGGAAGAAGACATGTGATTTTGTAGTATCCATTTCTTGCTGTTTATGAAACCGCTCACTTAGGACAGAGGAGGTGTTTTCTTTAAGTAGCAGTCTTTCTGGAAGAGTGTTGAGTCCAGCTGTGGATTAAAGGGAAAATGGTGTTTGAAATGGTCCTAGAATTGGTTTTAGATCAGGATGATTCAATTCCTGAAATATAAGGAAGGATCATGGGTCCTTCATCCTGTGGGACAAAGTGAGATTTAAAGCTTTGTCCCTGTGGAAATCACTCTCCTCAGAACCAAAGCCTTAGCAGAGCCCGAACACCATGTCTGAGCTTTCTTTCTTTCTTTCTTTCTTTCTTTCTTTCTTTCTTTCTTTCTTTCTTTCTTTCTTTCTTTCTTTCTTTCTTTCTTTCTTCCTTCCTTCCTTCCTTCCTTCCTTCCTTCCTTCCTTCCTTCCTTCCTTCCTCTCTCTCTCTCTCTCTCTCTCTCTCTCTCTCTCTCTTTCTTTCTTTCTTTCTTTCTTTTAATGCCCCAATCAAACCTTAAACTGCCAAAATGAGGCCACCTTTTAAGTTTTATCATCGGCCAGAAACAAATAACTTTTGGGGCACTCTAATTGGTAGTAATGGACAGACCAACAAGTGGGTCAGTCTCTCATCTCCTGACATTCACACTGCATGTTGTTATCCTGCAGCAACCCCCACTTGAGGATATTGGCTTCATATTTAGGCACTCCCACCCTCTGCCTATTCAACGTCCTCCAAGTAACATAGGGGAGATCAAATCCCTCAGCCATGTCTCTTCTGGGATTATTTCTTGTTCTGTAAATTCTCTCCTCCATCTTCTAATTCATTTTAGGTCTTGCGGGCCTTCAAGACTATTTCTTTGTTCCATAAAACTCTTACTGGATCTAAGTTGATGTGTTTGGGGCTCCTGTCCATTCAGAGGAAGCTGGGGATCATTCTGTTGTTTGGTTCTCGCAACACCTGCTGCTACTACTCTCCTAATCCTAGGTGAAGCAATCCCAACACTTTCTCAACTGGTGTGGGTTTAAGGAATCTTGTCATGATGCATACTGCTTCATTGACAGCAATGTCAGCTTGCTCTATGAGTGTGAATGGGCTCCATAGGAGAGCCAATTTGATGCCGTGGGCAAGGCACTGGGTTAAAAGTGCCCTGCCCACCATCAAACCCCCATTGCTGAAATACACAGGGCCAAAATCGATGTCTGCAAAGTGGGTGGCTGAGCACCGCATACTTTATATAATTTGTCAGTTTTCTGATAATCTTATTCCTTGTGCTGACTTTAGCCTTAGTATTCAGGCAATGCTGTTTAAATGAAAATGTCCTATCAAGACTCATACCAAGCTACTTCGGTGTAGTCCAATGCTGTATTCGATTCTCTGCACTCTGCACCCCTGCACCTCAATTTCAGGGATGAACAGCACACACTTGGGTCTTGCATGGACTGAGCTGCAGATGATTGACGGTGTATAACACCATCCTAATTTTTCAAGTGCTACAGTGAGTCTTCCACCTAACTCATTGAAACCTGATCCTTCCATGGCCACTGCTATATCATCTGCATAAATAAATAATCTTCTATTGTCAGAGACCTGTTGATCATTTGTATATGCTGTATGTGATACAACATCAGAAACAATACACTTCCTTTCCTAGGCTTAACTAGAAGTTTTTAACCTACTGCCTTGCCCCCTATACCAAACGGTCTCTCCTAGAGAGTTGGCTTCAAAAGAAATGGGCTCTTTTTTCCTCACCGTATTCTCTGTTACTCCTGGGTTCTTCTCCAGAGGCAAATTTTCTTCCCCAGCATATTGTGCTGGTATTTAAAGCTTCTCCTCAGTCCTTCTCCCAAATTTTCTGTTGCCTTTATGTTCATAGTTGTCATTCAAACTAGCCATATTTGGTTTCTCAAAGAACTGGCAGCATAATATGTTCCCATTTGATTTGCTGAATAGATTAGATTTCTGGAAGACAGGTTTGGACACAGCATGTATTTATGTATCTTATGTTAATGTAATGTTAATACTGACCATAAAAATCAGCCATTTGTGTTTCTGGCACCGGGGGGGGGGGGGGTGAGAAATAAATACCTCTGCTGGAGAGAAGTTCCCTAAGTCTGAAAACTCTAAAGACTAAACCTCTGGTCCCAGTGACTGACCCAGATTGGATCTTGAAATATTATCACAGGACACATGTATTCTCCTTCATTCAAAAAAGTAACTATCTAAGACTTTAGCAAACTTCAGAACATAGAGATCATGTCTGCTAAACCTATTTGTTTATTAATAGATGAGCAGTTACGCTTTAATCCCAAATCATATGACAAATGGAAGTTGTGGAATAAGCAGATTTGAAAATAAAATATGTTTTGCTAGAAATCTTGGGCTAAGTAAGAGATCAAAATCAGTTGATTTCAAAAGTTTTAACACCTTGTGAGATTCTGTGTTGAATATTATCTACAGTCTTTGCTTGGCTGTATATGCAGTTGAAACCTATGCATTGAACAGTGTGGCCCAGAACTTCTAACAGCTTCCTTGAATGTTAGGAGTCTTAAGAAATGCAGTGCTTGAATCAAGCATTCATTTTTATAAAAAATTAAAAAGTAAAATGGAAGTATTAATTATTTGAATTTGGTTAATGAGGAATTGGAATACCTAGTTTTGGAAAGTCAATGGTTTTCAGTGTTAAGAAATAGCAATATATGCATGGCCTCAACATAACTAACTCCTCAGAAAGTATTATTTTTTGCTTATTGGTTCCTGTGAAAGAAAATTTAAAAAGAGATGGACGATCCATTTTTTTCCCACAGGTATAATAAATTAGGTAATTAATTCACTCTGGTTTCCTTAAAAAAAAAAAAGACTGCAGATAGGATAACTCACTGTAGGTACCAGATGGAGAGCTGGGCAAGCAGGTGACTGAGCAAGCGGCTATCGGGGAGGGGGGGGAGTGGCGGCGATGGGCAGGGAGCTGGATGGAGAGCCGGGCAGGAGAGCAAGTGAGAGGACTGTCAGAGGGCGGCCTTGGTAGGTTGGCTCTTGCCCAAAGACTGAACTGTTAGTTTGGCTACAGCAAGGGATGGCGCGGAGGGCAGGGAGCAGTGGTGGGTTTCAAAATTTTTTACTACCGGTTTTGTGGGCATGGCTTGCTTGGTGGGCGTGGCTTGGTGGTCATGTGACTGTGGGCATGGCTTGGTGGTCATGTGACTGGGAGGTCAATTGACTGGGTGGGCATGGCCAACTTGACAACACTCATATGAAGGGGTTGGATTAGGGTTAGGGTGCCTGGCCTCTCCTCGCCTCAAAGGCCTCAACGAGATACAATTTCCCTGTCTATTTATTTACTGAACATCCAAAATATACTACTTAATCCTATGTATATATGCCATATGTGTACATACACAGGGGTGGGATTCTACCTTGTGTATGTCTCTTGAACCGGTTGTTAACTTTGTAAGCAGTTCGGAGAACCGGTTGTTAGAAGAAAACTCCTTTTGTTTTTTTCCATTTTACAGGGTTAATCCTAGTGGTGAAATTTGAACCAGTTTACTACCGGTTCGCTGGCTGCGCATGTTTGCTGCGTGCCAAACGCACACTGCGTGCGTGCATGTGCAGTGTGCACCACGCACAAAATGTGAGGTGCACACGCGCATGCACAGTGCACACCAAAAGAAGGCATGGGGTAAGTAGAACAGTGTGCGCAGGGGAGGGGGTGATCAGCTGTGGTGCGTGATCTTTTTTTTAACTTTTAAAAGCATTTTTTACAACCTATTCGGGTGAATAGGTTGTAAAAAATGCTTTTAAAAGTAAAAAAAAAGGCTCTGACGATTGTGCAGCTCAGCTGTGATCGTCAGAGCCTTTTGTTTTTACTTTTGTACCACAAAGCCCTCGAGGTGGCGGCAGGAGGGGGAAAAGAAAAAAAAAGGCTCAGCCTCTGAAGCCTCTTGAAGGAGACGTCCTTTTGTGTGTGTGTGTGTGTGTGGCAGTGCTGTGAGGAGAGCCAGTCGAAGGGATCCTGGGCAACCATGCTGGCTACAAAGCGATCAGTCCCTTTTCTTCTGCTGCCGCCGCTGCCGCTGTCACCTCTGCCTCTTCCTTCTCTCTGCTGTTGGGAAGACAATGCTTGTGGCAGATGGGAGGTGGCAGCTGCAGCTGATTTGGGATGGAAACGCAGAGAAATGCCCGGCAAAACGTATGGCCTTTTCCTCTCCGACTTCTGTTAGCAGAGAGAAGGAAGAGGCAGAGGCAGAGGCAGCAGCGGAAGGAGAGACGCTGATCGCTTCGCAGCTAGCATGGTTACCCAGGCTCCCTTTGCCTGGCTCGCCTCACAGTGCCGCCACACAAAGACACAAGGATGTCTCCTTTGAGAGGCTTCAGAGGCCGAGCCTTTTTTTTCTTTTCCCCCTCCTGCCGCCACCTCGAGGGCTTTGTGGCACAGAGGCTTCTTCCTCCACAGGCCGCGACAATGGGAGTGGCAGCAGGGCACATTAAATTCCACAATTAATAAGTGGAACAACTTGCCTGCAGAAGTTGTGAATACCCCAACACTGGAACTTTTTAAGAAGATGTTGGATAACCATTTCTCTGACCACCCCAACGATGCCCTTGAAGTGATGTCCCGGTGCCTGGAGGCCATACGGATCTGGATGGGGAGAAACAGGCTCAGGCTCAACCCATCCAAGACCGAGTGGCTGTAGTTTCCGACGTCCCGATATAGTTAGCTGGTGCCATCGCTAACTATTGAGGGCGAATCATTGGCCCCCATGGAAAGGGCTCACAACTTGGGCGTCCTCCTGGATTCACGGCTGTCTTTAGAAGAGCACTTGACAGCCGTGACTGGGAAGATTTTTCATCAGGTTCGCCTGATCCGCCAGTTGCGTCCCTTTCTAGATTGGGACTCCCTACGCACAGTCACTCATCTCTCGTCTGGAGTATTGTAACACTCTCTACATGGGGCTCCTTGAGGAGCACTCGGAGGCTCCAACTGGCGCAGAGTGCGGCCGCGCGGGTGGTTATGGGAGCGACGTGGCGTTCCCATGTAACACCTCTCCTGCGCGAGCTGCACTGGCTCCCGGTGGTCTTCCGGGTGCACTTCAAGATTTTGGTTATCACCTTTAGAGCGCTCCATGGCTTAGGACCTGGTTATCTACGGGACCGCCTGCTACCACCAATAGCCTCCCACCGGCCAGTATGCTCCCATAGAGAGGGGCTCCTCCGGGTGGCGTCGGCCAAACAATGTAGACTGGCGGCCCCTAGGGGGAGAGCCTTCTCTGTGGGGGCACCTATGATCTGGAACGAGCTCCCCCCGGAGATATGGAGGATCCCGGATCTGTGCACCTTCCGTCACATGCTCAAGACTTTCTTATTTTATCAAGCTGGCCTGGCCTAAATCTTCTCCCCTTTTAAATGTAAATTTTAATTTGTTTTTAAATTATTGGGTATTTTAAATTTGTCTCAGCCAAATTATTTAATTCGTTTTTATTCTATTTTAAATTTTTGTATTTATGTGTTTTATTCTGTGGCTGTTCACTGCCCTGAGTCCTTCGGGAGTAGGGCGGTATAGAAATCCAATAAAATGAAATAAAAATAAAATAAGTGGTGTAGGGTTTCCTGCCTGGGCAGGGGGTTGGACTAGAAGACCTCCAAGGTCCCTTCCAACTCTGTTATTCTATTCTAAAGAAAGGTAAAAGTTAAGATTTACAAAAAAAAATGATAAAAGATGAACTATATTAAAAAATGAGGGAAGAATCGATACTATATAAAGGAAAGAAAATAATAATCCTTAAACAAATTCCAAGACGAGTGAGAGACCAAAGAAGAAATTATCAATTTCTAACATCACAATTAAACAAATATAACGTCATGTTCCAATGGTTAAAACCAGGAGGTATCCTCATCTCCTGGCAGGAGAAAAAATTCAAAATAGATACATTAGACAAGGCTCAAGAATTTTTCGAACACCACTTTGCATTAGAAGAAGACCAAGGAAGTAGAGAGGAAGTTGAGAGCAAGAGTCAGGAGGAATACCAAACAGAGGAGAAAGACAGGGAACAAGAAGAAAAGAGAAAACAGGAAAAGGACTATTAATCTCAATATATGCACCAAATGACAACCAAAAAGAATTTTATAGAAAGATACACAACAAAATAAGAGAATTAGAATATGAAAATATATGTTTAATCAGAGACTTTAACGTTATTATGAATATTAAAAAAGATTATCAAAGCAATAAGAAAAATAAGGCAAAGAAAAAGACTTTACCAGATACATTTCATGAAATGATATAAGAACTATGCTTATATGATACATGGAGAGAAATAAATAAAGAAAAGAAATAATATACATTCTATTCAAATCCACATCAATCGTGGTCTAGCATTGATATGGTATGGATGACACCAGAGCTCAGAAAGGAAACAGAAGAGGTGAAAATAATGACAAACATCTGGGCAGATCACAATCCATTAAGGGTGATACGGAAAGGACAGAAGAAAAGAAAGGGATGGATGTTGAACAAAGAAATATTAAAATAGAAAGAATATATACAAACGATTGAAAAAGAAATGAATATATTTTTTAGGATAAATACAAAAGAAGAAACATCGCTCCAAAATTTATGGGACACTGCAAAAGCATATATAAGAGGGCTTACAATTGCATATACAGTAAAAAGAAACAAACAAACAAACAAACAAAAAAAAACCCCAAGAACAAGATAATTTGCAAGAAGAACTTAAAAGTTTAGAACTAGATTTACAGAAGGAACCCCAAAATAAAAAAAATTAAAGAAAGAGAGATTTAATAAGACACAAGTTAAATTTGGCCTCAGAAGTTGATACGGCATGGAAAATTAAATTAGCAAAGCAAAACCACTTCGAACATGCAAACAAAACGGGGCAATGGTTAGCATATAAATTGAGCCTTGATAGTACAGTGGTTTAGTGCACCCTGTTATTAACACCAGCTGCCTGCAATTTCTGCTGGTTCGAATCTCTCCAAGGCTCAAGGTTGACTCAGCCTTCCATCCTTTCTAAGGTAGGTGAAATGAGGACCCAGTTTGTGGGGGCAATAAGCTGACTTTGTATAAAATATACAAAAGAATGAAGGCTATTGCTTAACGCATTGTAAGCCGCCCTGAGTCTCCGGAGAAGGGCGGCATATAAATCAAATTAAAAAAAAAAAATGAAAAAAGAAAAAGAGAAAAAAATAATACACCAGTTACAAGATGAGAAAGGAGAGATACACTATAGAAGAGAAGACAAAAAAAAAAAAAACATAGCAAAAAAATTATTTTAAAATTTATATTCCCAAGAAAATATACCGGAAGGAGACATTAAACAATATTTAGATAAGATGAACATAGCAAAATTAGAGGAGATACAAAGAGAGATACTAAATGGGACAATTACTGTGACGGAACTAGTGGAGGCGAGAAAAAAACAGGAAAATAACAAAACACCAGGCCCAGTTGGACTTCCGGTAGAACATTTGAAGAATCACTAGATGAAATATTGTTAGAAATTTTTAATGAAGCACTTATGAAGACCAGAATACCCAATTCTTGGACAGAAGCCATTATCACCCTTATCCCAAAAGAAGACACAGATCAACAACAAATCAAAAACTACAGACTCATCTCACTACTAAATGCAGATTATAAACTATTCACATCAATAATTTCGGAAAGATTAAAAAAAATGATAAATGAATATATCCATCCTGACCAGAATGGATTCTTACCAAAAAGGCAGATAAAAAACAACATGAGAACTATAATAGGTGTATTAGAATATTACAAGGCACACCCAGACAAACAAGTGGCATTAATATTATTGGCCGCCCAAAAAGCCTTCGATAATTTAAATTGGAGATTTATTATTTAGCAATTAGAAAACATGAAATTCGGAGAGAAATTCGTAAAAATGGTAGAAAAAATATATTTAATACAAATGGCAAAGATAATAATAAATGGAGACACCACCAAAAAATTTACTATAGCAAAAGGAGTGAGACAAAGATGTCGCCTCTCCCCCTTATTATTTATTCTAACATTAGAAATATTGTTAATTAAAATTAGAGGTGAAAATGAAATAAAAGGTTTGAAAATAAAAAAAAGAAGTGTATAAAGTCCAAGCCTTTGCTGACGATCTGGTATTTATCTTAGAGCAACCAATACAGACAGGACCCGTCCCAAACTAATAACACAAATAGAAGAATATGGAAAAGTAGCGGGACTTAAAATTAACAAACTCAAAACAAGGGCATTAATGAAAAACCTCACCAAGAATCAGGAAAATGAACTGGAAGATACAATGGGGATTCAAATGACCAAAAAAAATAAAATATTTAGGAATATGGTTAACAAATAAATGTCGATTAAAGAAGATAACTATAACAAATTAATATCACAGATAAAGAAAGATTTGGAAATTTGGAGAAAACTACAATTATCCCTCTTAGGAAAAATAGCATCAATCAAAATGAACATTCTACCACAAATATTATTCTTGTTTCAAGTAGTACCCATAAAATTAAGAAAAAAATTCTTTAAAGATCTAAATAAATTAATGGCAAATTATATTTGGCAAGGGAAAAATCAAGAATCAAAATAAAATCATTACAAGATAGTAGGGAAAGAGGAGGTTTTGGACTTCCAGATTGGTAAACTTACTATAAGGCAACAACACTAATTTGGATCAAAGACTGTAATTAAGGAACAAAAGAATTCTAACATTAGAGGGGCATGATCTACAGATAGGGTGACATGCCTTTTTATGGGAAGGAAAAAATAAACAACTCAGTTATTTTCAGAGACATTTAATTAGAGATGCACTATTACAAACATGGCAAAGGATAAAAAAGAATCATTAGGATAAAATTCCAGAATGGTTATCTACAATGGAGGAACTAATTTATCCGAAACTATTGGCTATTGATAAAATTAAAAGATACAAAGATTTACTAAACAGTCAAGGAGAATTGAAGGCAAGAATTAAAAGAACAGGGTATAGACATTGATTGGTGGCCTTACATGCAAATACAATCTAGATATAAGACAGATTTAATACAATATGGATTTCAAAAAGAAATACATGAATTAGATAAAATTCTTCAAGGCACAGAAAATAAATTGATTAAAAAAATTATAATTATTTATTAAGATATAAAATGGAAGAGGAGGTAGTTAAAGAAAACATGATAATTTGGGCAAAACATTTCGGATATAACATTGAATTGGATAAATGGGAGAAATTACGGAACAAAAATTACAAACTGACAATGTGTGTAACCGATAAAGAAAATATGTACAAAATATTCTATAGGTGGTACCTTCCACCAGCAAGGCTGGCTAAAATGTTTCCCAATACCCCATCAATGTGCTGGAAATGCAAACAACAAAGGGAAACGTATTACCACATGTGGTGGACGGGCCACAAAGCAAAACAATATTGGAGTAAAATTCGACCACAATTAGAAGAGATAACCAAACAGCATATAGAGATGAAGCCAGAAATATTTTTATTAGGAATACTCCCAGGGACTTTTGAAAAAAAAAAATACAATATTTAATTATACATATCATAACAGCAGCAAGAATAATATACAAACAAAATTGGAAAAATAACAATATACCAACGGAAGATAATTTGATTAGAAATTTTTTTTCTAATCTAATAAAAATCTAATTTTTTTCACATTTTTGGAATGTGCAGAAATGGACAAACTTACAAAGGAAATACAAGAAAAAGAGGAAACAAAATATTATATAGTGTGGGAGAAATGGTATGAATGGTTAGAGGAGAGAGATAAAAGGCAAGGAAAGAGCAAATGAGGAAGATATAGAAGTGGAAATGCAATAACAAATAAGAGAAAACAGAAAACATGCAGATTGTAGAAAAGAATTGTGTACACTGTTATTTATATGTATATATGTAAATAAATCAATATTAGAATTATACAGTATATATCAAGGATAAATTGAAATAAGGAAATGAGGAAAAAATGGATAAGAAATGTCTACCGATGCAAAATTGTTGAAAAGAAAAAATTGTAAAAGATTCTTTTTTGTTTTCAAAAAAATAACAAAACTGTTTAATAAAAATTATTTAAAAAATAAAATAAAGGTAAAAGGAAGCGGGGTGGATGGTGGGTGGCAAGCTGGCCATGGGGACACCTGGAAGGCCGCGTGGAAGGCAGGCAAGCATGGCAGGGCTGCAGGGAAGGGAGTAGGCTGCTAGCTCCCTTCCCCACAGCTGGGCAGCCCTGCCATGCTTGCCTGCCTTCCATGCAGCCTTCCCGGCGGTCCCCATGGCCAGGTCCACTTGCCTGTGTTTGCAAGCTGGCCACGGGGACACCGGGAAGGCTGCATAGAAGGCAGGCAAGCATGTTGGGGCCACCTGGCTGTGGGCTACGGGGAAGGGAGTAGGGAAGGCCTTCGCAAGCAGACCTAGCCATGGGGACCACCAGGAAGGCTGCGTGGAAGGCAGGGGAGCATGGCAGGGCTATCGGCCACAGGGAAGGGAGTAGGGGAGGCAGGCTGGAATGGTGGGGGCAGGGGCAGCTAGGTAGGCCATGACTCGCAGGCTTACCTGGCAGGCAGATCAGGGCCGCGCAGTTGGGATGCAGTGCTTCAGGCAGGCAAGCTGCAAATGGGGACCTACACAGCAGAAGTGAGGAGTGACTGCGTGGAGTGGGGGCAGGGCAAGCGAATGTTGGGGGCCAGGGCGAGTGAGCAGCAACCAGGGGACCGGTTTGGGGGCGTGGCCAGCCAGTGGTCACTACCGATTCGGCGGCCCAGGCCAAATTACCACTACCGGTTCATGCGAACCAGTGCGAACCGGTAGAAACTTACCACTGGCAGGGAGACAGCAGCAAGCAGGGGCTTCCTATTTTGAAACCCCCCACCATTGCCCCCGTGCCTTGGGCTGCGTCGGATGCGAAGCGAGTGAGCAGGCTGTCAGAGAGGGAGTGGCAGCGGCATCAGGTGTGACGCTTCCCATATTGACCCTTTCACCGCCAATATTGTCTCTACACCTTGTCTCCGGGCCAAATGCAGAACAGGCAGTTGGGCTGTGGAGGTGTGCAGGGTAAGTATTTTTAAAACACCTCTTCCGTAGCTTTGCAAGATTATTATGTGCAATTTTTTTTAAAGCGCCGTGGCTCTACAGGTTTTTTTTTTTTTTAAGCTTCATGGCTCTGCAATTTTTTTTAAAAAGTGTCGCAGTTCGGCAAGCTTTTTTTAAAGTGCCACAACCTCATTGCAAGGTAAAACTTGCAGAGCCGCTCAGTTAGCTCTCCATATGGTGCCTCCAGTGAATTATTCCCTGCAGCAACTGTCCAGGGTTCAGAAGTCCGGCAAAGAAATAGCGGCAGCGAGTTGGCAGAGAGAACTTGGTGGTGGTGAGAAGGCCGTCCCCAGCTGGCTGCATCAAGTTAGTAGTGTCAAGTTGTCCAATTCCAATCCAAGACTGGACAGCTACAAAAGAAGGATAGTATTAAATTCGAGATCTTGGTGGATTACATTCTTAGTGTGAAAGTAAGGTTCCTAAAAAAAAGGCTCTGTACCCAAGACTGGACAGCTGCAAGAGAAGGATACTATTAGATTTGTGGTCCCAGTGGATTATATTCTCAGCATGAAAGGAAAAAAGACGAGTTATGAGTATCTTTTCTTTACATAATCATTCATAAGTGTGCCTCCCATTTCTCTGTATCGTTGTCCTGCATGTTCATTGGGCATACATTATATGGAGTAAGCTATTCTTGTTTTCCCTTAATTTTTCTGATTTATGCATCTCCACCATTCACCACAGGGCGATGTTGCATCAGATCCATTTCTCAGAGCTCAACCCCATGAACATAGACGTGGTTCTCAGGTTATGACCTCTCACACAGCAAATGTTTAAACTTGTGGGCAGCACTGGACAAAGGGTCCTGGTGATGGGTCCTCAGCATTCCAGCCATTGCAATGTCCCAGCAGTCATGTGATTGCAAGTGAGATTCTTTCTGATTACGACCTTACATATCAGCAGAAGAATCCTATTGCTACCTATCCTTGTATTCAGTTCTCTCTCCTTAGAAGACCAGGTGTTCAGGTTCCATAAATCCTTCAGAAAGCTCCAGACTGCTCAGTCTGTTTTTGAATGTTTGCAATAAATTGCCCTGCTGAATTTTCACTGTACCTTGGATCGCCTTGTAGATATTCTTCAGATGTTTCCATGTTAGATACAGAAGAGAGATCTCTCTTTCTTTGCTTCCAGTGATGTAAATATTTCTAATATTACTGGGATAGGATGAGAAGAGATTGGGAGAATTTGGAAGTGGATTGTGGTCCCAGAGTCTCCTGTACCCCAATTGAAAACCTATAAAGACCAGTTTGAGAGTTTTTGTAAAGTAGGACCACCAGATCTGGGCAAAGAGTAGGCAGCAACAAGCAGTTGTCATTTTCTCTTTATTTCTGCTGCTGAGACATGTTAAATCCAGAAAATAGTGAATGACTCCGTGTGGGTTGGAGCACCACCTGCAACATGGAAGAGGCTTCAAGAGGCTTCCGTGCTTTCCGCCGTGCCCTCAAGACCCTGATGTTCCAACAGGCGGGGCTAAACATATGAACATGTGAATGATTTTTTAAATGTTATCTAATTCTGGGTTTTATTTAATTGACCAAACTAAGTAATAATTTTAATTAGCAATTCAGATGTTTCCATGTGAGATGCAAAACAGGAGATCTCCCTTTCTTTGCTTCCAGTGATGTAAATATTTCTAATATTACTGGGACACAATGAGAAGAGATTGGGACTATTTGGAAATTGGTTGTAATTCCAGAGTCTCCTGTACCCCAGTTGAAAATCTGTACAGACTAATTTGAGAGAGATTCTAAATTAGGACCACCAAGAGCGGGCAGCAACAAGCGTAGTCATTTTCTATTTATTTCTGCTGCTGGGGACATGTTGTTGCAATATGCCTCCTCATTAAGAGGCACAGCCCACATCTGGTCCATTGGAAAGCCAAACTATCTGAAGCCTTCCTTTCTGGGAGAAGATAGGGACAAAGCAAAATACAGACCACTGGGGAAACAGGGATTTTTGGGGGGTGGGGGGTGGGCAAGTTCTTTCAATCAGGATTTAGTCCCAGACTGGGGACAGAAACAAAATTCCTTGTATAGTTGATGACCTTTGACACGACTTTGTTTGGGATAATTTCCACTTTTCTAGTACTGATGTACTAATTCATTAGCTTTGGATACTATCCATCATTGTTATCCTTTGGATCACCTGCAAAATTTGGGGACTGTTTTACGGTAGTTTTACTCTTTTCTTAGCAGTTGCAGTCAGAGGGGAATTTGATCAATGCTCTGCACAGGTTACCTGTAATTTTCTGAGTGGAAATTCAAGGGCTGGTTTTGTCTAATAGAGCCCCACGTGGCTGGCACAACAGTATCTTCTGGACCACCTTCTCCAACCTGGATTGACATCTCCAATACATAGATCATAATCAGAGTAATCCCAGATTTCTATGAAATAAATGGGACTGAAGGGAGATTAGGAGATTATGTCTTTCCATCACAGCACCAATCCTAGGGAAATCCCAATCCCTTTGGAGAGAAGATGGCTTCCCCTATCTAGCTCATCCTTTCAGAAAGTGGTAAAACTGAACTTTTCCATTCTTGAATGGCACCTTGCTATTAAATGAACTTGTGAGTTGTTGGGGAATTATCATAGAATTGCTGTTTTTCAGAAAACTGTTTTTAAGATAGTAAATTGTACAGTGTTTCTTTGTTTACCATGGCTTATTAATGAAATTTACTATGGATGTTTTCCCCCCTTTTCTACATAGAAAGAGCCTTGGTGGTGCAGTGGACTAAAGTGCTGTTAAAGTAGTACTTAGCTGCCAGCTGCCTGCAATTACTGCGAGTTCAAATCTCACCAGGCTCAAGGTTGACTCAGCCTTCCATCCTTCCGAGGTAGGTAAAATGAGGACCCAGATTGTGGGGGCAATAAACTGACTTTGTATAAAAAAGAACACCGCTTAGGGGGGGCCAAAAGTCCTACTAAGCAGGTATATACAAAAGTATGAAGGCTATTGCTTAACGCATTGTAAACTGCCCTGAGTCTCCGGAGAAGGGTGGCATATAAATCGAATAAATAAATAAATAAATAAATAAATAAATAAATAAATAAATAAATAAATAGCAAGATGGAATGACATAGAGAACATACACAAAATAAATGACACTCTTAAATCACATTTTATTTCATTTCATTTAGATTTATTTGCTGCTCATCTTGTTTTGAACATTTGCTTTCTTCTAATAAGCATTCAGGTACATCTAGGTTATTTGTCATTCTCTAAACACTAGCATAATGACAGCGAAGACCATGAATTTTATAATTGTGCACAGATGGTACTGCAATTCTTATCAACGACACGTTTGAGGTCCACTTTCTGTTTATCACTTACTTTATCCCATCGTCTTGCAAAGTCACACAATTTGATTTGAAGACGATTTTCCTCAACTGACCCTTTTGAGATAGGAAAGACACATAATAATGGTGTCAATATGTAACTGATAAGATTTGTTCACAGTAACTTGTCAAAAGTCCTTGACAATTTTCTTTTATTTGCTCCACCTTTTAAGTAGGGAATGATGTCAGTTCCAAATAAGTCAACTTTGTCCTTTTCTCAACATTTATTATTTAATTAGTGTATGGCATACAATAATTAAACATCTGCACATGCTAGACCCAATGCAGTCCTGACAACCTAGATTGCTACGGATAATTCATTCTGTTCAATGCTATGAATGCAGTTTTCCGACTGAAGTGGTTCCCATTTATCTACTTACAATATTGTCTGCTTTCGAACTGCTGGGTGGACAGGAGCTAGGAATCTAGTGATGGGATCTCACTCGGTCTCACGGGGCTCGGCTGAAACCACTGGAGTACAGACCATTTCTGGCCAGCAGTTCCAGTGTCATGAAGCCACTGCACCACCACATCCCCTTTCCTCGACAAATCAGTAATCTTTTAAAGCAAGCTTCATATCTCTGTGGGAACTGACAATGCCTCACTGACACTGGCTTATCCCTCCAAAAATGGGATGAAAAGTGACCAAGAAATAATATAGACTAGATTAGGAATAATAATAATGTTGAAAATATTGGTTTGGAATGTGCCATCCTCTTTAATTTATATATGTATTAATTGTTCTGTTACCAGATAATTGGTATTCTCTACCTGAAATTAAGTATTCTTCTCCTATGAGACGGCCTCTGTGTAGATATCCGCAGTGAGACTGTGATTCTGGGCTGTAGAGAACTCGTGCATTTTTTACGAGCTTTGGACCTTTGAACACCTTCAGGAAAAATAAGAATTCTGTATATGATAAGGACTAGATCAGGTCAGGAGAATTTGTCATGAGAGGAACAATGTCCACTTGCTCTTCATCATATGTTTCAGAAAGATGAGAGGTTTACCTGGACAGGCTGAATACTAAATATATTTATGTTCATATACGAAGGGGAGGCAGGATCCTGCTTGACACCCGTAAATTGGGTCCTCATCACTGCAGAGAGAGAGAAAGAGAGGGAGGGAGGGAGGGAAAGAGTGAGAGAGTTTTTCCAGTAAGAGGTTTAAATGCAGTTTTCTCAATACAAAGCCAACGAGATGGTGCTGGATTCTGCACAAAGGCTTCTGAAATAAATAATATGTTCGGCTTTCATGCCATAGGAATGATTTTGCTGCAACTGGAAGGATTAATGCTGGCAGCAAAACCTCCAAAGTAGACGAGTAGAGAGTACTAAAAGATGGGAGAAAAACATTTATTTTTAAAACTCACCGAAGTCATGTGTGCAACATGCATCCCGGAGAGTTATTTCCTTACATTTGCAGGCCTCTGTGAGTTCTCCCAAGAACATGAGGACAAGAAAGCTGGCTAGGAAGAATCCATGTGATTTTGTAGTATCCATTTCTTACTGTTTATGAAGCCACTCGCTTAGGATGGAGGAGGTGTTTTCTTTGAGTAGCAGTCTTTCTGGAAGAGCGTTGAGTAAGAAACAGCAGTTGAGGATTAAAGGCAAAGTTTGAAATGGTCCTAGAATTAGTCTTAGATCAGGACGATTCAATTCCTGAAATATAAGGATGGGTGATGGGTGCTCCATCCTGTGGGACAAATTGAGATTTAAAGCTTTGTCCCTGTGGGAATTACTCTCCACAGGACCAAAGCCTTAGCAAAGCTAGAACACTATGTCTGAGTTGTAGAGAAGAAAAGTGTGGCAAGTTAGGCTCAAAGACACATCAACTCTCAAAAAAATCAGAGGTTTCTAGAGAGTCCCCTTCTAAGGGGAGATGGGTCTGAGATATGAAGGAATACCTTTAGGATGAGAATTATGGTCTTGATACAGGTGTTTTATTTTTGTAAGTTTCAAATCAGGCATCCCTTCCGGTGTCTGCATTTTCAACTCCCTGCATTTTCTTGATCACCTTTTCCAGAAATGTTTTTGCTATTGACTTCTTCTTAGAGCTTGCTTGCTTGGTTTGTTTGCTTTATTTATTTAGTGTCCAGATCAAATCTTAACAGCCAAAATGAGGCCCCCTTTTCTGTTTTATTGTTAGCCAGAAACAAATCACTTTTGGGGCACTCTAATTGGTAGTAATTGACAGACCAACAAGTGGGCCAGGATGTCATCTTCCGACATTCGCGCTGTGTGTTGTTATCCTGCAGCAACCCCCATTTTATATTGGTCTCATATTTAGGCACTTCCACCCTCTGCCTATTCGATGTCCTCCAAGTAACATAGGGGAGTTCAAATCCCTCAGCCATGTTCTCTTCTGGGATTATTTTTGTTCTGTAAATTCTCTCCTCCATCTTCTAATTTATTTTTGGTCCTGCACTGGGTTAAAAGTGCCCTGCCCACCATCACACCTCCGCTGCTTAAATAAACAGGGCCAAAACCGATGTCTGCAGAGTGGGTGGCTGAGCACCACATACTGGATATAATTTGTCAGTTTCCTGACAAAGTTATTCCTCATGCTAACTTTAGCCTTAGTATTCAGGCAATGTTGTTTAAATGAAATGCAGTATTCGATTCTCTTGCCATGCAACTCAACCCCCGCACCACAATTTCAGGGATGAAAAGCATACACTTGGGTCTTGCATAGTTTAGGCTGCAGATGATTGACAATATATAACACCGTCCTAATTTTTGAGGTGCTACAATGAGTCTTCCAACTAACTTATCGAAACCTGATCCTTCTGTAGCCACTGCTATATCATCTGCATAAATAAATAATCATGTATTGTCAGAGACCTGTTGATTATTTGTATATACTGTATGTGATACAACATCAGAAACAATACACTTCCTTTCCTAGGCTTAACTAGAAGTTTTTAACCTACAGCCTTGCCCACTATACCAAACGGTCTCTCCTAGAGAGTTGGCTTCAAAAGAAATGGGCTCTTTTTTCCTCACCGTATTCTCTGTTACTCCTGGGTTCTCCTCCAGAGGCAAATTTTCTTCCCCAGCATATTGTGCTGGTATTTAAGGCTTCCCCTCACTCCTTCTCCCAAATTTTCTCTTGCCTTTATGTTCATAGTTCTCATTCAAATTAGCCACACTCGATTTCTCAAAGAACTGGCAGCATAATATGTTCCCATTTGATTTGCTGAATAGATTAGATTTCTGGAAGACAGGTTTGGACACAGCGTATCTTATGTTAATGTAATGTTAACACTAACCATAAAAATCAGTCATTTGTGTTTCTAGACTCTCCACGGTCGAATGGGGGGGGGGGTGAGAAATAAATACCTCTGCTGGAGAGAAGTTCCCTAAGTCTGAAAACTGAAGACTAAACCTCTGGTCCCGGTGACTGACCCAGATTGGATCTTGAAACATTATCATGGGACACATGTATTCTCCTTCATTCAAAAAAAGTAACTATCTAAGACTTTAGCAAACTTCAGGACATAGAGATTGTGTCTGCTAAACCTATTGGTTTATTAATAGATGAGCAATTACGCTTTAATCCCAAATCATATGACAAATGGAAGTTGTGGAATAAGCAGATTTGAAAATAAAAGATGGTTTGCTAGAAATCTTGGGTTAAGTAAGAGATCAAAATCAGTTGATTTCAAAAGTTTTAACACTTTGTGAGATTCTGTGTTGAATAATATCTATAATCTTTGCTTGGCTGTATGTGCAGTAGAAACATATGCATTGAACAGTGTGGCCCAGAACTTCTAACAGCCTCCTGGAACTTTAGGAGCCTTAAGAAATGCAATGCTTGAAACAACAATTCATTTTTTATATAAAAAAAAATTGAAAAATAAAATGGAAGTATTATTTATTTATCTGAATTGCGGAATGAAGAATTATAATACCTAGTTTTGGAGTGTCAATTAGTCCAAGTGGCAGCACTGGACAAAGGGTCCTGGTAATGGGTCCTCAGCATTCCAGCCATTGCAATGTCCCAGTGATCATGTGATTGTAAATGAGATTCTTTCTGATTACGACCTTACATATCAGCAGAAGAATCCTATTGCTACCTATCCTTGTATTCAGTTCTCTCTCCTTAGAAGACCAGGTGTTCAGGTTCCATAAATCCTTCAGAAAGCTCCAGACTGCTCAGTCTGTTTTTGAATGTTTGCAATAAATTGCCCTGCTGAATTTTCACTGTACCTTGGATCGCCTTGTAGATATTCTTCAGATGTTTCCATGTTAGATACAGAAGAGAGATCTCTCTTTCTTTGCTTCCAGTGATGTAAATATTTCTAATATTACTGGGATAGTATGAGAAGAGATTGGGAGATTTGGAAGTGGATTGTGGTCCCAGAGTCTCCTGTACCCCAATTGAAAACCTATAAAGACCAGTTTGAGAGTTTTTGTAAAGTAGGATCACCAGATCTGGGCAAAGAGTAGGCAGCAACAAGCAGTTGTCATTTTCTCTTTATTTCTGCTGCTGAGACATGTTAAATCCAGAAAATAGTGAATGATTCCGTGTGGGTTGGAGCACCACCTGCAACATGGAAGAGGCTTCAAGAGGCTTCCGTGCTTTCCACCGTGCCCTCAAGACCCTGATGTTCCAACAGGTGGGGCTAAACATATGAACATGTGAATGATTTTTTAAATGTTATCTAATTCTGGGTTTTATTTAATTGACCAAACTAAGTAATAATTTTAATTAGCAATTTTATGATGTTTGTGTGTCTATATTTTTCTTGACTGTACACCGCCTTGAGTCCTACGGGAGAAAGGTGGTATAGAAATATAATAAATAAATAAATAAATAAATAAATAAATAAATAAATAAATAAATAAATAAATATGCCCCCTATTAAGAGGCACTCCACACATCTGGTCTATTGGAGGGCCAAACCATCTGAAGCCTTCCTTTCTGGGAGAAGATAGTGACAAGGCATTTGCTTAATTTTCTGAGTGGAAATCCAAGGGCTGGTTTTATCTAATAGACACCCATGTGGTTGGCACAACAGTATCTTCAGAACCACGTTCTCCAACCCAGATTGACATTTCCAATACATAGATCATAATCAGAGTAATCCCAGATTTCTACGAAATAAATGGGTCTGAAGCAGTGGTGGGTTTCAAAAATTTTTATTACCGGTTCTGTGGTTGTGGCTTGGTGGGAGTGGCAGGGGAAGGATACTGTAAAATCTCCATTCCCACCCCACTCCAGGTGAAGGTTTCTGCAAAATCCCCATTTCCTCCCAATCAGCTGGGACTTTGTAGGGAGAGTATAGATGGGGGCAGGGCCAGTCAGAATTTTTACTACCGGTTCTCTGAACTACTCAAAATTTCCGCTACCGGTTCTCCAGAACTGGTCAGAACCTGCTGAAACCTACCTCTGGACTGAAGGGAGATTAGGAGATTATGTCTTTGTTGCATAAATTTGAGGATCAGACTCAATAAATAATTCAGGAACTAAGTATTCAAAACAAAGTACTATTTATTTACAGTAGGCATTCTATATTCTCTGAATGATTGTAGATAGAAGCAAGTAGGAGGTGCGTACATCCCCTTTTATGTCAATGAGTCGGAGTTATAGATGTTTTGAGTTAAAGCGTTTTCATGGCTGATTCTATTTGCAGTTCGATTGGAGTTTCTTCGATGTCTGTATCAGATTCTTCTGAAGAGTAGAGTTTTTCTTTTTTACTTTTCATACTGTGTATGACTTTTCGCGCTAGACATTTTGAATTCTGTTTTCTGATTGGCTCTGCCTCGCTCATCTTAGTGGTTTTTCAGTAGTCTCAGTATCTCTGATCTGAGATTGTTGTTTTCTATCTCGTTCTCTTCTTGGTCATCAGTTTCATCGATTACCTTTTCGTTGTCTGTAGTGCAGTCTTCAGATTCTTTTGTTATTATGGTTGTAGATTCATCGATCATTTCTTGATCCGTTTCCATTTCTTTATTGTGTGCCCTGGTGTTGGGTCTTTCTCTTTTGTTTTTGGAGTTTTCTTTCTTAGGCATGTCTATTTTTATTGAGTCAGTTAAACCATCCTCTGCTACCAGCTTGTTGCATAAATTTGAGGATCAGACTCAATAAATAATTCAGGAACGAAGTATTCAAAACAAAGTACTATTTATTTACAGTAGGCATTCTATATTCTCTGAATGATTGTAGATAGAAGCAAGTAGGAGGTGCGTACATCCCCTTTTATGTCAATGAGTCGGAGTTATAGATGGGAGTGGTTACATATGAATACATTAAGAAAGGAAGAATAAATTAACCCCTAATATCCTGTGAATATATATTTTCCCCATTTGAGAATAAGGCATTTACTCGTGACAAATCCCCCTCTAAATGCCGATTCGATATACAACAGTAATTACATTCAGATTCGGAACAATATAAAACTTGTAGTTTTGAAGTTAAATATTTGTGTTGTTTAGATTGCAAAGGTTTAGTCAATATGTCAGCTATTTGTTCTGAGGTCTCGCAATGAATGGCTTTAATGAATCCATCTTGAGATAATTGTCTTACATGTTTGAATTTGATATCTATATGTCTGGATCTTTGACCAATGGCACCTTTCTCTGTTGGAGGAAACGTCAGTCAGATGTGGGTTGATTCATCTGGGCATCAGATCTAGATATCTCTATAGCAGCTTTGTTATCTTCATGTATAATAAATGGTAATGAAGGACTCTTCCAAACATCTGATAATAAATATAATATAAATGATAATAAATCATTAAACCATACAAGATTATTGGAGGCTTTAGACAAACAAACATATTCTGCCTCAGTTGTTGATGTGGCTACTAAATCTTGTTTCCCAGTATACCAGTAGACTGGACAATCGTTAAGAAAGAATACATAGCCTGAGGTGCTTTTTCTGCACTTAGTGTCACCTGCCCAATCCGCATCAGCGTAACAAGTGAGAATGGGTTCTTTAACATTGTTGGGTTCCAATAGTAGGCAGAAGTCTAAGCTGTGCTTCAAATATCTTAATACTCGTTTAATGGCTTCCCAATGATACATTAAGGGTTTACTAACATATCTGGATAATAAATTAAGGGGTAGAGCAATATCAGGTCTAGTCCAATTAGATATATACAAAAGGGAACCAATAACTGATCTGTAAAGTGTATTATCGTTAAATTCAGGGGATGATTCATCCATGTTTCTTAGAAAATCAGTTTGCATTGGAGTATCACAAGGCTTCGCATCATTCAAATTACATTTATTCAGGAGTTCTATAATTTTATCTTTTTGAGATAATTTAAATCCTTTTTTAGTCTTACTGATTTGAACTCCAAGATATTTATTTACTTTTCCTAGTGATTTTAAAGAAAAATGTTCATTTAGTTTTGTTACAAATATATCTCTTTTCTCTTTATGTTTACCAATATATAAAATGTCATCCACATAAATTAACACAAATTCTAATGAATCAGCTTCTTTTTTAACAAAGAAACAATTGTCTGCAGTTGTGGCATTGAAATTCATAGTTTTGAATACATTGACCAAACATTCATACCAACGTTTGCCGGATTGCTTTAGTCCGTACAAACTTTTGTTCAATAACCAAGTTTCATTTCTATTTGTATATTGGCTATGAGGGGCTCTTACATATATCTCTTTATCAAGCTTTGCATGTAAGTATGCAGTTTGTATATCATATTGAAAGACATCAAGATTAAGTGCAGATGCTATAACTAAAGCTGTCTTAACACTTTCAGTCCTTACAGTGGGAGAATATGTGTCTGTATAATCCTCAGGATACTTTTGAGCGTAACCCTGTGCAACTAATCTAGCTTTATATAATGTGTTGCCTTCTTCCAGATTTTTAATTTTGAATATCCATCTGGTGCCTATAATTGTTTTGTCCTTAGGTGCAGGGGTTGGTGTGAATACATTTAATTCTCACAAACTGTCCATTTCTTTGGCCATGGCTAATTCCCATTTTTTTCTTTCTTCAATGGGGAGCTTTAATACTTCCTCGTATTTGTTGGGTGTTGATGCCTCATTATTCATATACATTATGTAATCCTTATATTTACTTGGTACTTGATTTCTGTTACTTCTAATTGTTCTTTCTGGTTTGCTATCGTTATCGTGTAAGTATCTTGCTTCCTTTTTGGTTAATGAATCTGTTTTTATTCTGGGGTGGCTATTTGTCCATGTTTTATTTTTGTTTTCATGTATGTTGTGGTTACGTTCTTCCCTTTCTATTTTATCTTGATTTTTAGTGTCTGTCTTTGTAATTGGAAATATCTCATTAAGATGTATCTTAGACCAATTGGCCTGTTCATGAAATACAGCTGTTCTAGAAATTATGAATTTGTTGTTATTATCAATAAATCTGTACCCTTTTGTGCCTGTTTCATATCCCATGAATCTAAGTCTTCTGGATACGTTATCTCCTTTACGTCTCAATTGTTTTGGTATGTGTACATCTGCTGTAACTCCAAATATGTGCATGTGGGTTATCTTAGGTTTTTTATTATACATTAGTTCATATGGTGTTTTGTTTATGACGCTGGACCAAGTTCTGTTTAGAATATAATTGGAATATAATAAGGCTTCTGACCAGAATTGTTTTCCTAAGCCAGCATCTTCTAATATACATCTAATCATGGTTTGTAGTGTCGAGTTCTTTCGTTCTACCACTCCATTTTGGAATGCAGAGAAAGGGCTAGATGTGAAGTGTAACATTCCTTTGTCCTTTAGCCATTGGGAGAATTCTTTTGACATGAATTCAGATCCCCTGTCTGTCATGATCTGTTTTATTTTTATATTGTGTTGTGTTTCTACACGTTTATAAAATTCTTTAAATTTTTGAAATGTTTCATCTTTGTGTTTCAAAGTATAGACAAACCCATAACGACTATAGTCGTCTACAATAGTTAGAAAATATAGATTTCTATATGTGATTGATGGGGTTAATGGACCAACTAGGTCCATATGTACCAGGTCAAAAATGTGATTAGATGACCTTGTTGCCTTTTTTGGTCTGGGATTAGTTCTGAGTTTTGAGGATTTACATACTGAACATTCCAAATAATTTTTACAATTTTTTATTTTAACACCTTCAGCATGTTCAATCATTTTTTGTATTACAGGGAAACTAGCATGTCCTAATTTTCTATTAATATATGTGCACATTCATCATGAATTGGTTTTCCAATCGTTGGTTTTTTGTTATTGAGTGTATCACCAATAGATGTGTTTTCGTGATTATGATTTGTTTCATGTTCCTCATTATCACTATTGCTGTTGTTTTCATTTTCTATGCTAGTGTCATTTTCCATGTTTGAATCAATATTGTGTAGCCATTTTTCTTCTGTGATTAAATATGGTAGGCCCCCTTTGATAACCACACTACCTAAATTTGTTTTGTTTTTCTCTAGGGTTGCTTTTCCTTTTGAGAATACTATATTTATGTCAGAGTCTCTGCTTAGCTTTATTACACTAAGTATGTTATGAGGTATTTTGGGTATTAATAATACCCCCTCTATTTTCCCTAGACCGGGTAAATTTACACTTCCTCTTCCAATAACTTGGACTTCTTCTTGATTGGCTACCTTAATTACAAATTTATCCTCTATGAAGGAAGATAGTATTTTCTTATCATGTGTTGTGTGATTAGTTGCCCCAGAATCAATGAGCCAAGCATTATCTTTTGAATTTTGTTTGTTGGTTATGGTATGTTTATCTAATCCATTTAATGATCCAGACTTCCTATCTCTTGAGTTATCTCTGCCCCCTCTACGTTCTCTAAAATTTGGTGAGTTTCTATACCTATATCTATCAATAGATGATTGTCTGTTATGATATCTGCTTCTATAGTCATGTTTTTGTCTTTCTCTAAGAAATTTAGGACAATCTCTTCTACAATGTTCTTTGGATCCACAATTATAACATTCAATTGATTCTTGATGTTTTTTTTTGAAGTCCTACTCTCTTAGTCTGTCTATGTTTCATGTATGTACTGCAACGGCTTCTTCTTAAATTATCTTCAGCTATTAGCCTATTTGATAAATTTTCTATGGATAGGTATCCCAAATTAATTGTGTCTAAATGTGAT
Organism: Pantherophis guttatus; assembly: GCF_059756535.1. Taxonomy (NCBI): domain Eukaryota; kingdom Metazoa; phylum Chordata; class Lepidosauria; order Squamata; family Colubridae; genus Pantherophis; species Pantherophis guttatus. The sequence continues at coordinate 121,838,918 of NC_142064.1, read as the reverse complement.
ATGTAGTTATCCCATGATGAGTCTAATGAATTAATGATAACACTTTTCATTGTTTGGTCTGATATTATTTCTCCCCTTAAATGAAGTTCTGCTCTGATTTTGTTTAGTGATATTAAATGTTCACTTACAGTAGTCCCAGGTTTTATCCTGGCTGAGAAGAAATATTTAGACATTCTTGTTGTGGTTGCTACACTTTCACTATGAAACAATTTAAACATGCAATGAATTATTTCTGAGACAGTCAGATTATGCTTAATACTATGATACATAGCAGGAGATATACTAGATATTAATAAGTAGAATGCTCTGTGGTGCAGGCAGTCCAATTTTAGAGTCCAAGGTTTTTTGGGAGGGTTAGTTATGAAAAATAATAAATTCTCTTTTAGGAAAACAACCTGAAGTTGTTGACACCATTCTTGTAAATTAATACCGTCTATTCTCAATTTTGGGAAATCATTAGGCAAGTTCCCAATATTATTTGTTCCATTACTTACAACTGGAGGCTGTCCATGATCTTGTAAATGTTGATAGTTGCAGAATGGTGTAGGTATGCTCGCAATGAGTCTGAATGGTTCTCTCTGTTCTTCATGGCCTCTGTAATTATTTGCGTGTGTTTGCGCATGCACGTTGTTCATTTAGTCTCTGAAGCTGTCGGGAGAGGTTCTCGTTGCTGTAGCTCCCTTGTAGTGCTCTTCCTCTAATGACTCAGTCTCCGGCTCGACCTTGGGTGTCCAGGCGACGACTGCCGCTTGCTTCCTTTCGCTGAAGCTGTCCTGGTTGAGGTCTCTGGCTCCTGGAAGCGTCTGCGGCGTGGGGGAGTATTTGCAAGGTTCTCTGGGTTCAGGTGTTGGCGTTCTCGCCGTCCGGATAGAAGCGGGTAGATTCTGAGACGTTTGCTTGCTTGCTTGTCTTTTCTTTATTCTTTGATCGGCAGCTTTCGTTGATTTTTTTGTAATTTTTAAATTTGGACCAAAGGTTGCAAAAAGCGTTTTCATGGCTGATTCTATTTGCAGTTCGATTGGAGTTTCTTCGATGTCTGTATCAGATTCTTCTGAAGAGTAGAGTTTTTCTTTTTTACTTTTCATACTGTGTATGACTTTTCGCGCTAGACATTTTGAATTCTGTTTTCTGATTGGCTCTGCCTCGCTCATCTTAGTGGTTTTTCAGTAGTCTCAGTATCTCTGATCTGAGATTGTTGTTTTCTATCTCGTTCTCTTCTTGGTCATCAGTTTCATCGATTACCTTTTCGTTGTCTGTAGTGCAGTCTTCAGATTCTTTTGTTATTATAGTTGTAGATTCATCGATCATTTCTTGATCCGTTTCCATTTCTTTATTGTGTGCCCTGGTGTTGGGTCTTTCTCTTTTGTTTTTGGAGTTTTCTTTCTTAGGCATGTCTATTTTTATTGAGTCAGTTAAACCATCCTCTGCTACCAGCTTGTTGCATAAATTTGAGGATCAGACTCAATAAATAATTCAGGAACGAAGTATTCAAAACAAAGTACTATTTATTTACAGTAGGCATTCTATATTCTCTGAATGATTGTAGATAGAAGCAAGTAGGAGGTGCGTACATCCCCTTTTATGTCAATGAGTCGGAGTTATAGATGGGAGTGGTTACATATGAATACATTAAGAAAGGAAGAATAAATTAACCCCTAATATCCTGTGAATATATATTTTCCCCATTTGAGAATAAGGCATTTACTCGTGACAGTCTTTCCATCACAGCACCAATCCTAGGGAAATCCCAATCCCTTTGGAGAGAAGATGGCTTCTCTAGCTCATCCTTTCAGAAATGGGGAAAACTGAGCTTTTCCATTCTTGAATGGCACCTTGGTATTAAATGAACTTGTGAGTTGTTGGGGGAATTATCATAGAATTGCTGAATTTCAGAAAACTATTTTTAATAATAAATTGTACAGTGTTTATTTGTTTACCATGGCTTATCAATGATATTTACTGTGGATGACATGGAGAATATACACATCTGAATAATAACTGACACTTTTAAATCACATTTTATTTAATTTCATTTATTAGATTTATTTGCTGCTCATCTTGTTTTGAACATTTGCTTTCTTGTAACAAGCATTCAGGTACATCTAGTTCATTTCTCATTCTCTAAGCACTAGCATAATGACAGCGAAGGCCATGAAGTTTATGACTTAGGTCAGGAGTCACTGCAGCCCTTATAACCACCACCTTTCAGGATTTTTTTCTGTTCAGAAGTTACTTTATCCCATGGTTCTGCAAAGCTGCACATTGAGATTTTAAAACGATTGTCAGAAATTGATCCTTTTGAAATAGAAAAGGTAGAAAAAGATGGTGTCAACAAGTAACTGTAAGGATTTATTCACAACCCTAACCCTAACCCTAATCAGAACTCGAATCCTAACCATTGGTATTTGGCCCACATTTTAAGTAGGGAATGTTTCAGTTCCATATAAGCCAACTTTCTCCTTTTCTCAGGAAATCTATAGTCTTTCAAAGCGAACTTTATATCTCTAAGGGAACCGACAATACAGTATCTCACTGACATTGGTTTATCCCTCCAAAAATGGGATGGAAGTTGACCAAGTAGTACCATAGAGCAGATTAGTAAAAATGATAATGTTGAAAGAAATGTTTTGCAATGTGCCATCCTCTTTAATTTAGATGTATCTAAATTATCTATCATCTGCACCTCTATAACTGTCTGGTTTGGTTCTGCAACCCAACAAGACAGACACAGACTTCAGAGGATAATTAGAACTGTAGAAAAAAAACAATTACTACCAACCTGCCTTCCATTGAGAACCTGTGTACTGCATGAGTCAAAAAGAGGGCTGTAAAAATATTTACAGACCCCTCACATCCTGAACATAAACTGTTTCAACTTCTACCCTCAAAATGGTTCTATAGAGCACTGCACACCAGAACAACTAGACACAAGAACAGTTTTTTCCCGAACACCATCACTCTGCTAAACAAATAATTCCCTCAACACTGTCAAACTAGTTACTAAATCTGCATTACGATTAATCTTCTCATCGTTCCTATCATCCATCTCCTCTCTTATGACTGTATGACTGTAAACTTGTTGCTGGTATCCTTAGGATTTATATTGACTGTTTCCTAATATGATTTGATTGCTTATTTGTTCCCTATGACTATCATTAAGTGTTGTATCTTATGATTCTTGACGAATGTATCTTTTCTTTTATGTACACCATGAGCGTATGTACCAAGACAAATTCCTTGTGTGTCCAATCACACTTGGCCAATAAAGAATTCTATTCTGATTGACTTCCAGTGGCACCGCAGGCACCGAGGATGCTCTTTTCTTGAGCGCCAGCCCCGCGGTCTCGTAAAGCCACTAGAACAGCGCAAATCAGCTGTCTAGCGGCTTGGAAACTTACTCCCCGGGAAAAGGGGAGGAAGAGAGCAGACGGGCATAGGTAGAGCTCCCCAAGGAGCCCCAGGAACAATTCTGAGGCTCGAAGGGCGAGAGCTCCCTGGAAGCCCGCAAAGCTCCGGATCCGGGACGTTTCTGCTTTATGCAGAAGAAGACGCCGCGACCACCCCTGCAAACAACGTTTGGAATAAACGTCATTCGGAAGCAGGCTGAGCAAAGTCAGGAGAGATTAGATCTGCAAGTACTGAACTTTAACTCCAAATGTGTATTACTTCCTTCTGACTTATTAAGGGGAGAAAGTGAAACCAAGATGGCAATTGAGCTTTAATGGGGCATGAAAGCGAAAGTTAAAAAGGAAGTTTCTTTTAGTGTTGGCAGCCCCTGTTCAAAATTAGAGATTTGTGCTTTAAAAAGGAGGAGAAGATCAAAGATTACAGCAGTGATTTTTTTTTTTAAAGGATTGATATTATTTAAAGACTGATTTCTGGATTTGGTGGATTTATTGTTCTGGCAGCTGATTAAATTTAAATTGGAAACTAAAAATGGCTTCAAAACAAATTAAGGCTTTTGTCCCCAAAAGTGCTGGGACTTCACCAGCTCAAACGTCCAGATTGCAATCTCTCTCTGTTCCAATGGAACCAACAATATTAACATTTGAAATGTTGCAGGAAGCCCTCAAAACACAAGCCTCTGTTACAGAAAAAAAAATTGCTTCAATGTTTCAGGAGCAAGCTCGAGAGGTTGCTGAAGAGATAGCTCAAGTCAAAGAGACTATTCAAAAATGAAACCAAGAAATTAGAGAAGATATTATCATGGCAGTACAAGGATTGGCAGGACATATTGAAGCAATAGATGAAAAAGTGGAAGAAATTAAGCAGTCTAATGAGAACTTGGAAAATAAAATGGGGGAGGTGCAGGACAAGATGGAAAGAGCAGAGGCTGATGTGATAATAATACAATATAGAGACATGAAATTTGCTCTGAGAATAAGAGACCTCAAGGAAAATAAGCAAGAGAATTTGAGAGAGATCTTTTCAGAAGCATTTGCACAGATAATGGGAGATCAAAAAGCAAATTTTGAATGGCAAATTGACAAAATTTATCGTGTCAATTCATGGGTGGCCAGACAGAAACATCTACCAAGAGACATTGTAGTTTATTTTACAACAAGGAGACTACGCAATGAAATCCTACAAGTTACTTTTAAAAATAAACTTCAAGTGCAGGGGCAGGAGGTTTTAACACTGAAAGAAATTCCCCCCCAAATGTTGAGAGCCAGAAAGGATTATGCCTTTCTGGTGGAAGAATTGAGATACCGTCAGATACAGTATAGATGGGAAGTTCCAGCTGGTCTAGTGGTGAATTATTCAGGAGAAAGATACCGTCTCAATTCAGTGTGGAAGGCAAGAGATTTCTATACCAATGTATTAAAGGCTGGATGCCCACAGCCCCAGGAAGCTAGAAGGAAGACGGAAATAGAGGGGGTAAGAAAGGGAGAGAAAGAAGAATTGTTGGCATAGGCCCAAAAGGGTGATTTGATTATTCAAGAAGAATTAATACAATTTTCGACTACTGTTCAAGCTTTGGAGATAGAAGAACCTAAGGATCGAAGACAGACTCGAGCGGCAGCCAAGCATCAAGAAGAATTAAGAGTGCAGCAACTTCAAATGATTCAAGATACTACAAAAACAGAAGCAGTGGGAGGAGCAAGGCCAAAAAGTAAAATGCATGGAAAGTTCCAGCATATGCTCCAAATGCTTCAGGGGACCAAGAATGGCAACTAGATTTTTGACCTGGAATGTTAATGGCCTAAATTCACCACAAAAGAGGAGAAAAATATCATTATTTGAAACAGTTTAAAAATGATGTAATTTGTTTACAAGAGACTCATATTAGAAGTAAAGATCAAAAGTACTTAATAAATGCAAGGTTAGGTATATATTTTGTTGCATCTGCTCCCGAGAAGAAGAATGGTATAGTTATATACCTAAAAAAAGACTTAATTGCCAAATTAATTGAAGCAGATGATCAAGGAAGATTTATAACAATTGAACTTTTAATAAAAGGAGAAAAAATACTTTTAATTGGAGTCTACACACCGAACCAACAACAGGAAAAATTTTATAAGCTTTTACATTCCAAGTTACTACAATGGGATTATAAATCATGTATTTTATTGGGTGATTGGAATGGAGTTTTGGACACTAAAAAAGATAAGAAGCGGCTCTTGAAGAACATTTCAATGCGTGCCAGATTGCCAAAATCGTTTTTGAAATGATGGAGGATATGGAGCTGAGAGATATCTGGTGAGAGAGAAACCCTGAAGAAAAAGACTTTACCTTTTTCTCTGATAGACATCAATCTTTCTCCAGGATTGATTTTATATTAATTACAAATGATCTTTTTTCCAGGGTGAAGAAGACGAAGATTTGTCCAAGAGTTTTAACGGATCATAGTCCAGTTTGGATGAAATTAGAGTATGGAAGGGGTTCTAAGAGGTCTTGGAGGTTAAATGAAAATCTGTTTAGATATGAGGAAAATGTAAAAGAATGTAAAAAATTTATGAAAGAATTCTTTATTATAAATATGCATAAGGGTACATCTATGGAAATGGTTTGGGATGCAAGTAAAGCATATATGAGAGGCATTTTGATATATTTGAATAATAAATATAGACGCAAACAGGAAAAAAAAAGGAAGGATTTAGAAGAGGAAATTAGAAAAAAAGAACAAGCTTTGATATTGAATCCAGCAGATAAGAAAATAAAAGAGGCAATTAATTTATTGTGAGGGCAATTTAATATGTTAATGGCGGATCAGGTCGCAATTAATTTGCAATATGCTAAACATAATATTTTTTGTAATGCTAATAAACCAGGGAGGTGGTTAGCACATTTGTTAAGGAAAAAACAAAAGTCATGGACTATAGAGAAAATAGAATATAAAGGTAAAGAGGTTTATCAGCAAAATATGATTAAAAAAGCATTTTTAGAATTTTATACAAGGTTGTATGCTAGTGATAAAATTCAAGGTACAGATATAGATAGATATTTACAGAAAGAGAATATTCCTACAATTACAAAAGAGCAAAGGGAGGGTTTAAATCAACCAATAACCACTGAGGAGATTATGTTTGCAATTAAGCAGTTGAAAGTGGGTAAAGCTCTTGGGACGGATGGCTTGACAGCTGCTTATTATAAACATTTGCAGTTAGAAATGGTGGGACCACTTAAAGAATTATTTACTAATATACAATCTGGAGGAGATGTACCCCCATCTTGGAGAACAGCTTCTATTTCTCTGATTCCAAAGGAGGAGCAAGACCACACCCAGCCAAAAAATTATAGGCCCATATCACTCTTAAATACAGATTACAAGATTTTTGCTAAAATATTAGCAAATAGGTTAATGACAGTCATGCAACAAATGATTCATAGCGATCAAACTGGTTTTATAAATGGTAGACAAATGAAGAGTAATGTAAGGCAAATTGTTAACCTATTGGAGTATTTGGGGAAGAACAACCAAATCCCTGCGGTGCTGATATTTCTTGATGCGGAGAAAGCATTTGATCGATTGAATTGGCAATTTTTATTGAAAATAATAGAAAAGATGCAGTTTGGAGAACATTTCACAAAATCTATTAAGGCAATATATCAGAAACAAACAGAGCAAATAATAATTAATGGTAGTTTAACAGATACTTTTAATATAGAAAAAGGAACAAGACAAGGATGCCCTTTGCTCCATTATTGTTTATCCTGACTTTGGAATTTTTGTTAAGTAAGATACGTGGGTCGGACAAAATAAGTGGAATTAAGATTAGGCATTATGACTATAGATTACGAGCATTCGCAGATGACTTGGTTGTTACTTTAACCCAACCATTACAGTCGGTTGTAGGTCTAATGGATATAATTAATCAATATGGACAAGTATCTGGGTTTAAAATAAATGCAGGAAAAACGAAGATAACTAAAAATATGACTATAAATTAAAAAGAAGAATTAGAAAGACTAACAGGATTTGAAATTGTAAAAAAAAGTTAAGTATTTAGGGGTGTATATTATGACATCAAATGCGAAATTATTTAAGTATAATTATGATCCGTTGTGGCAAAAAATACAGAGAGAGATGGAAAACTGGAAAAAATTACAATTATCCTTGTTAGGAAGAATAGCAGCAGTAAAAATGAATGTTTTGCCTAAGTTTTTGTTTCTTTTTCAAATGATACCAATACTTAAAAAAGATGAGAATTTGAAGATATGGCAGAAGGATATTAATAATTTTGTTTGGGCAGGGAAGAGACCAAGAATAAAACAAAAAATAATGCAGGATATACGTGAAAGAGGAGGTCTCAAAATGCCTAACTTAAGACTATATTATGAGGCAGCTGTCCTATCAGCAATGAGTGATTGGATGAATTTAACAGAAGAAAGAATATTGAATATTGAGGGATGTGATTTGGTTTACGGGTGGCATGCTTATTTATTATATGATAAGAAAGTGGACAAGACTTTTAAAAGTCATATATTAAGGAATGCTCTATTGTGTGTCTGGAAAAAGTATAAGTATAAACTAAACAGGAAGTTACCATTGTGGGCAATACCCAGACACGTGATAGAGAATATAAGTGTAGAGCAAAGGCAGGATGTGATTACATATAAAGAGCTTCTTAACAAGGAAAGAGGTATACTACAATTAAAATCTTTGAATCAATTAAGAGAAGAAAGGACAATTCGAACATGGTTTCAATATGTACGGTTGCAAGCTAGATGGAGAGAAGATCAGAAAATTGGTTTTCTGCAAAATGAGGAGAATCTGGTAAAACAGATTAGAGATCAAAGTCAAATGCACATAAAAAGGTTGTATAATGCGTTGGTAGAAATAGATTCAGAAACGGAGTTAGTTAAGGACTGTATGATAAAGTGGGCACAAAATATTGAAGAACCAATAATGATGGAAACATGAGAAAAAATATGGGTTAGAAATGTGAAGTTCACGCAAACCTAAAATTTAAGAGAGAATTTTTATAAAATGTTTTATAGATGGCATCTGGATCCTAAAAAGTTAGCCTGTATGTATCCAAGTGTGCAACCTAAGTGTTGGAGATATGAATGTGATGATGCCACGTATTATCATATATGGTGGACATGTAAAAAAATTAAGGCATTTTGGATAAAAATATGGTGGATTATTCAAAATATTCTCAAAAAGAAGATAAAATTTACTCCACAGTTCTTTTTGTTAGGCATAATTACAGATTGTACTGTTATAGAGACTAAGTTGATTTTAAATTTAATAACAGCAGCCAGACTCTTGGTAGCACAGTACTGGAAGAAGGAAGACTTGCCTAGTATTGAAGAATGGACACTAAAAGTAGTAAAAGAGAGAGAGGGGGGATTGGGGTGTGGGAGGGGGGGAAATTGTTGTAATGATTGTTAAAAGTTTTTAAATAAAAAAAGAATTCTATTCTATTCTATTCTATTCTATTCTATTCTATTCTATTCTATTCTATTCTATTCTATTCTATTCTATTCTATTCATTGATTATTACTAGATAATTGGTATTCTCTACCTGAAAATAGGTATTCTTCTCCTTTGAGAGAGCCTTTGTGTACATATCCACAGAAATCATCTGAGACTGGGCTGTAGAGAAACTGTGTCATTCGTAGTTTCTTTGGACCCTTGTATGTCTTCAGAAAGAAAGATAATTCAGTGTATGATAAGGACAAGACTAGGTCAGGAGAATTTGTCATGAGAGGAATAATATCGCTTCACAAAATGATGTTTCAGGAGGAGGAGAGGCTTACCTCAATGGGCTGAATAGTATAGACATTTTTGGGTGAATATGATGGAGATTCAGGATCTGGCATGACACTCATAAATTTGGCCCTCATCACTGGAGAGACACACAAAGAGATTTTCTAGTAGGAGGTACTTGCAGATTCTCAGTAAAGACAAACTCAATGGTGCTGGTTAGTCTTATTCAACAAAAGCTTCTGATATACATATTTGGCATTCATGCCATAGGAATGATTTTGCTGCAATTGGAAGGATTAATGCTGGCAGCAAAACCTACAAAGTAAGGAAGTGGGGAGCAGTAAGAGATGGAAGAGAGAAAAACATTCATTTTCAAAACTCACCAAACGTAGCTTTGCCACATGCTTTCTGGAGAGATAATTGTGCACACCTGCAGGCATCTGTGAGATCTCCCAAGAACAGGAGGACCAGGAAGCTGGCTAGGAAAAATCCATGTGATTCTGTAGAATCCATATCTTGCTCTTCATGAAGCCATTCGCTTAAGGCAGAGGTTTTAGTTATTTATTTATTTATTTTTGTCAAGAATCTATAAGATTACAGATAAAAGTATAAACATGATTATGAATATATGAAATGTATAAACATGATTAACAATACATGAAATGGATACAAATAAAAAGGAGCTTTCTTTCCGTAGCAGTCTTTCTGGAAGTGTGTTGAGTGAGAGAGCGGAGTAAAGGCAAATTGTGACTCCTAGTTCAAAATGTTCTAGAATGGACTGCTCCCAGCAAAGAGATCAGTGGGATGTTTTGTGGGATGGGAAGACAAGGCCGACTCCAAAATCAGAAAAGGATGATTCAAAAATAGAAATATACGGAAGGATCATGAGGGCTTCATCCTGTGGATGAAGATTTAAAGCGTTCTTGTGTGACTTACTCTTCACGAAACAAAGACTTAGCAGGGCCAAGTTGTAGAGAAAAAAAAGAGGCTGTAAGATGCATCAACAGTCAATAAACTGAGCTGTTTCTATGCCAGCCCAGGAAAGACAGTCACCTTCTAAGGGGAGACGGGGCTGAGGCAAGAAGGAAGATGTTAGGATTAGAACTATTGTCTGGTGTTTTATTTTTATAAGCGTCAAATCAAACATCCTTGCTGGTGTCTCCATTTTCAACTCCATGTATTTTCTTGATAACCTTTTTCAGAAATGTTTTGCTATTGACTTTTTCCTGGGGCTGAAAGTGAGTGAATGTCTTGTGGTCACCAGCTAGTTTTTATGCTTCACTAGAACTCTTACATTTCTAATCTGGTGCCTTGCCACTACATCATACTGGCTTTCCTAGGGAGTTTGTTACAAAAGAAAGTGACTGTTGTTTCCTCACCTTATTCTCTGTTATTCCTGGCTCCTTCTCCAGGGGCAAACTTTGTTTCCCACTGTACTCTGCTGATATTTAAAGCTTCCCCTCACATCTTCCCCCAGATTTTCTCTTGCCTTGATGTTCATAGTTGCCATTCAAACTAGCCACACTTGATTTCTCAAAGAACTGGCAGCATAATACGTCCCCGTTTGCTGAGATTAGATTAGATTTCTGGAAGACAGATTTGGACACAGCGTATTTTATGTTAATGTTATGTTAAACTGACCATAAAAATCAATGTATTTCTTATCTAGTTGTTTAATTTTTTTATGCGAACTCTAGTTCTAGAATTTCCTCTTGAGACAGAGAGAACAATATCTCAGGTAATCCTGAGATGTCATGTCTGTCATTTTTTTTTTTTTTTGGAAAGGCTGTGCAGAAGCTGATTTCTTGGTCATTGGTGGCCATGACACCCTGAGGTAGCCATGGGATATCTTTGGAATTTCAGGCTTCCTGAACCTTTTTGCCATTTATCCTCCATTTCTATACAGCTGCAGATCCCTAGCAGTTTCTGGCATCAGTTCTTCTCTTCAGTAATGGACTTCTTCTAATGAGTGTGTGTGTGGGGGGGGGGGGGGGGGGAGGGGTTAAATCCATTTTTTCCACTACCAGTTCTGTGGGCGTGGCTTGGTGGGCGTGGCAGGGGAAGGATGTTGCAAAATCTCCATTCCCACCCCTCTCTGGGGCCACCCAGAGGTGGTATTTGCCGGTTCTCCGAACTACTCAAAATTTCTGCTACCGGTTCTCCAGAACCTGTGAGAACCTGCTAGATTTCACCACTGGTGGGGTGGGAAATACCTGTCCAAGACTTTTGCAAACTTCAGGATATAGGGAACTTGGCTGCCAAACCTATTTGTTTATTGATAGATAAGCAGTTACGCTTTAATTCCAAATCATACAAGAAACTGAAATTGCTAAATAATCAATTTGAAAATAACAGGGAAGATATTTTACTCAAACTCTTTGAGATCAAAATCAGTTTTTTTCAAATGTTTAAATGCTTTGAGAAATTCTGGGTTGACTATCTACAATATTTGCTTGGCAATACGTACTGCTGAAACATCTGAATTAAACAGTATGGCCCAGATGTTTTAACAGCCTCCTGAGTCCCGCAACTTTAGGAGCTTTAAGAAATGCAGTGCTTGAACCAACAATTCATTTTTATAAAAAATTAAAAAGTTAAATTGAAGTATTAGTTATATATCTGAATTGCAGAATGAGGAATCGGAATATCCAATTTTGGAGTCAATGGGTCCAAGTGTTAAGATTTGTCAAATATACTCATGATCTAAACATGACATTAACTCCACCGAAAGTATTATTTTGTTTATTGGACCCCCTGAAAGAAAATTTAAAAAGAGACAATCAATTTTTTTATGCTGGTGTGTAAGAAATTTCATGGACCTTGAACTCAGAGAATGTGGTCTTTCCCACCTATGGCTATGCTGTTTTGATTTCAAATTATTATGCATGCCAGAACAACTTTGGAAAGAGTGGGTTCTTTGACTATATTCTTAAAATGTGGAGCTTGTCATCTCATGAAGTGCTCTGGTTTTATTGAACCTGAGGCACAACAATAATATATTATACAGTTCAGTATTATACTATATTATACAAAGCAGCTTACCATCTTGATTTTAAGGAAGGATCCAATATATGAGTTTGTTCTGTGTTTTTGATAATATTCTATGTTCCAAAAATGAAAATATGAAAGAAAATATTTTTACATGGTCTAGACTGAATGAAAAGCTTAAGGATCGAATTAGTTTTTATATTACTTTCTATGTTTATTACATCTCTTTTTCTGTTAATGTTTTTGGTCAACTTTTAAAATCACTGTGGGTGGATGTGAGTGTGCACACACACAATTATAATCACTATCATTTTCTTTCCCCGTTGTCATTGTACTTTTTGGTATTTCACTATTAAATAAAGTTACTATAGCTTCATCTGGTTTATCTCCTTTTTATTTCCTTTTAATGCTGCTAGATTCTGCAGGTCTGAGCAAAACTCTCAACACCCACGTTGTTCAGATGTTTTCATTTCTTTTCCTATTTTCTTGTTACCATAGTAGCTCTTAAACTGCTTATATAGAGGGTGTATGAGAACTGACTTTATTTAGCAGTGTCTGATCTTGGAAATATCACCATATGGCATCAGATATTTTGTTTTCATGAGGTTACACAGTTATTTCCATATTCACTAAACATATTCATTTCATTTAGGTGCATGTAGGTGAAAGGTCTTGGTATTTAGAAAAGGGGGCAATAGTCAGAAACACTAATTATTTTGTAGGTACCAAAAGCCCTCAAACAATGGTAGAATTCTAGCAGCATCTCCCTAATGCAAATTTTTACTCTCCAGCAGCTCTTGAAACGAAACAACCGGTTAGCAAGATTTTGTTGTTGACGCAATCTTAAATCTATAATTTGACAGGACTGAACACACAGAAGTCCCTAAACCAGACAGGCCTTGATGTTCTATGATATTATTGCTTGATAATTCTCCACTCTGCTTCTTATAAGGAATATCTACAAACCCCACATTGTAGTTTCACTGTTATTGCTTTTTTAATCATCATGTTTCTTTTTTACACTTTTCTTTCTGACTTTCAAAACAAATGAACAAGAGTTCCTGAAACAGGTTGAGCCCATTAAAAAAGTGCTCCTGGAGAAGATGGAGCCCAAATCACCTCACGGTGGGCTCTTTACAACACGGCAGCTGCTGTTTGGAGATTCCTTGAAGCCATAGGGCTAAGAAGAGAATAAAAACCAGGCCACACAAAAAAGTGGGACTTCCTCTGTCCATAGTTGTAGAAAAGACAATGCAATTCCAGGTGCCCCCACTGCACCAGGTTCCCAACTTTACGGAAGGGCTGAGTACAGGAGCTACTGGCCTCAAGGACTGCATGGCCCTCAGCAGCCTCACTCTCTGAATTCACATCTGCTGCAGAGCCACAGAGCTAAAGTGGTCAGTTGTGGGCCACACGGTGCAATGCAGGTTCAGAGGCGCTGCGCTCTATCTTGGGCAAAGAGTGCTGAAGTGATTCAATGGAGGCCAGAATCTGAAAGAGAAGACAAAAGAGTTTCACTCAGAGCAAAATCTCACAAAATGCTTATCTTAGCAGAGTTGGGTTCAAAATGCTATTGTAAGTAGAGCTGGCCTAGCTCTAAAAGAGACCCAGTAACAATAGTACTAAAGCTGCCAGAGCATCTACAGAATCTCAGTTTCCTTTCACCTTTTTCAGAAAAGCAAAATCCCATCCTTTTGACTTGCTGTTCAATAGGCACAAAATATAAGAACTTGAAGGCCGTAGAAACTCCACAGAAGTTTGTCTCTCTTTATGTGACATAGATGAAGAGAGAAAATGTGTAAATCTGCACTTTGTTGTTCCCATTTCTTTCCCCTCTCTCCATATCTCCATGAAGTAGAATGATGTACATTAGATGAAGATCTGTTATATGAAGGTTAGAGTGGTGAGGTGGCCTAGAGGTGGAGCTCTCGCCTCATAATCAGGAGGCCGTGAGTTCGATCCTAGGTAGAGGCAGATATTTCTCTCTGGGCACAATGAGAATGTATCTGCATTGGTGGACAGGAAGGGCATCCAGCCAGTAAGCACTCTGCTCCAGTCAGTTGCCCAGACTCCATCCGGCAAGGGATTATGGGGTCATAAAAAGGGTGATGATGATATGAAGATCTGCGTGATTTATGCCTCTAACTGTTCTCTGATCTTGGAGTTTTGGTTCACTTTTAGAAAGAAGTTATATGTTAAAAAGAACACATAGACACTGCAATTGCATTGGCCTGCCTCAGAATCAAAAGTCATAGGAGGAAAACATGACAGTGAAGTCATGTATGGTAGCAGTTTAGATAGTTATATATGGAGATGAGAAGGTCAAGAGAGGAAAATTTAATCTTTCTCTTTCATAACACTATGATATTTAATCAGCAACTTTAGGACACATGCAATACACGTAGTCCTCAACGTACGGCCACAACCGAGCCCAAAATTTATGTTGCTAAGAGAGAAATTTGTTAAATGAGTTTTGCCCTGTTTTATTACTTTTCTTGCCGCATTGGTTAAGTGAATCATTGCAGTTGTTAAAATTAGAAACACGGTTGTTAAGTGAATCCTGCTTCCCCACTGACTTTGCTTCTCAGAAGGTCGCAAAAGGGAATCACATGATTGTGGGACACTGCAACCGTCGTAAATGTGAGTCAGTTGTCAGGCATTCGAATGTAAATCATGTGACCATGGGGATGCTGAAATGGTCATAAGTGTGAAAAATGGTCATAAGTCACATTTTTCAGTGCGGTTGTAACTTCATTCAGTCACTAAACGAACTGTTGTAAGTCGAGGACTATCTGTAAAGCATTTCTTCATAGAACTCATAATTAACTTGATGGACAAGAGTGCATGGAAAGCTGTACAGAGACAGCCTGAAGGCTCATCCTAATCCAGCCAGTATCTCTTGTCCACCAAAGCAGGAGATAAGAGCAATAATAGTATTTTTGGCTTGCATTTCCCAGCAATTGAAAGTCAAATAATAATATATTGATGAATATAAGTGTTCTGATTAGTTGCTTTATCTTTCAAAGATTTGTCTATTGGCTTTCATGACAAAAATTACCTCACATCTTCAAAAGAGAAGCAGGCAAATCCATGGGCACATGCTCTGTACCTCTGCATACTAGATTGCTGGAGATACATGATATTTTGCTGATTGGTTTCTCAGCAATGTATGTTTGGCCATCAGCTAAAACATCACCCTGATTGAAGGATCTTACATCCCAATCCCTTAAGGTCTCACCTGAGGGAAGAGGGGTCTTTCTTCACGACTGAATTTAAGGCAATCACTCATTAGCCTGCGCATGGCTTTGGGGCAATTGCTTGGCACCTTGCCAAGGTCAGGAGACAGATATCCCCGACCAACCATGAATATGATCTAGAAGAACAAGAGAGATGCAGTGTTATTTAAAAACAATGTAGGAAAACTGTGCAAAGCAGAGTTTCTGACATTATTTCCAAGTCTCTCGCCCCCCCACCCCGTAGCTCCACTCCAGATCACGTGACCAGTAGAGAGAAAAATTTGAATGGAGGAGTTGGCAGCATTCTACACCATGGCCCAAAGAAAGACAACGGAGGAATTTTCCAGGTATGTTTCTGGCTTTGGGCTGGATAATGCCCAATTTTGAACATGAACTTTCTAATAAAAAGGGGGATGGACTATCTGAATCTGATAGGGTCCCTCCTTGAAGAACACTTCAGAGGGAGATCAGACCACGGGCAGAATATGAGACCCAGCAAGGACTTTGGCTACTTTGAGAATCACTTGAGCCCTTTCTGTTGGCTCCATTAAATAGCCAGCGAGGACCATTTGGAAAAAGAGTTAGGACACAGGATGCGGCTGAACCCAGTATTCCCTTCCTTCCTTCCTTCCTTA
This sequence comes from Pantherophis guttatus, assembly GCF_059756535.1. Lineage (NCBI taxonomy): Eukaryota > Metazoa > Chordata > Lepidosauria > Squamata > Colubridae > Pantherophis > Pantherophis guttatus. The sequence continues at coordinate 121,822,902 of NC_142064.1, read as the reverse complement.
CCTGGTCCCGGTTGTTAATATGACTATACGGAAGAGTCCCTGAGAGCAGCTCATAGAGGACGACTCCATAGGAGTAGACATCTGACTGGAAGCTGTAAGGATTGGGGTCCTGCATTCGAATCACTTCTGATGCCTGAGGGAGTCCAGTGGGAAGGCATTAAGATTTGCAGATGGGGTAAGCCAAACCTTTCTATTTTCTAGAGAAAGGACACTGTCCGTTTTCTGCTACCTATCTCTTCTCCTCTCTCCCAACCCTGGCCTGTTTCAAAGCTTTAGCTCCCAACATACACACCATCCAGAGGATGGAACCACTGGGTTGTTCCACTTGCTGTGAGCCACTCCAACGTGTCTTCACTGTGGCAAGGCCGAAGTCACCAATCTTCACTGTCAAGCCTTCATGCAGGAAGATGTCTGGCAGCAGTAAGTGAAGGAACTTCACCGGTATCTTGGCCTGAGTACTTAATCACTTGTCCAACATTATCTATTCCTGACCTCAGTTCCCCAAAGTCACACTTTTATCTCATGCAGTATCTTGGGAATACTTACAGTTTAGGAGCTCCAGCTATGTAGTACAAACCCTCTTTTTTTTCTACTCAGACATGCTGGCTCTTAGGTGAATAATTCACTCAGTTTTCCTTAAAAAAGGATTCCCATCCAAGACCGAACAGATGCAAGAGAAGGATACTATTAGATTTGAGGTCCCGGTGGATTATGTTCTTAGCATGAAGGTAACTGGGGAAAAGAGACAATGAGTTATAGCAATAGCAATACCACTTAGACTTACATACTGCATCACAGTGCTTTATAGCCCTAAGTAGTTTACAGAATCAGCATATTGACCCCAACAATCTGGGTCCTAATTTTACCAACCTCAGAAGGATGGAAAGATGAATCAACCTTGAGCCACTGAGACTTGAATTGCTGGCAGCCGGCAGTCAGCACAAGTAGCCTGCAATACTGCATTCTAACCACTGCGCCACCATGGTTCTTATTTTACCATCTTTTGTTTACATAATCATTCATAGCTGTGCCTCTCATTTTTCTGCCTGCCTGCCTGCCTGCATGTATATTGGGCATACATTACATAGAGTAAGCAATTTTTTTTTTTGCTTATTTTTTCTGATTCAGGCATCTCACCATTCACCAGAGGGCCATTTATGCTGTATTAGGTCCATTTCTCAGAGCTCAACCCCATGAACATACATGGGGTTCTCAAATTATGACCTCTCATTGAGAAACTGTTTAAATTTGTGGCAATGCTGGACAAAGGGTCCTGGTGATGGGTCCTCAGCATTCTAACCATTGCAATGTCCCAGCGGTCACGAGACTGCATCTGGATGCTTGGCGCCTGGCTCAAAATGTTATTCAAGCAAGCCGCAGTCACATGATCGCAATTTCTGGTATTCCCTGCTGGCTTCCCACAAACAAAATCAATAGGGATACTGACAAGAATCAGAAGTCAAAGTCGCATGAGCATCTGGCATAAGGACAACAGGACTGCTGCCATTGCCATTACTAAGTGATGTGGTCATGTGACATCACACTTTATAATACTCTTTAGTACTAGTAATTTTGATCCTAATTGCTGTTGGAACCTAAGGACTACTTATAGTTGCTTCTCCATCTGCGATATTTATTTCAAACCCAGTGGAATCTTATGGCCTCTGCCTACGGTTGGTTGGATGTTGTGGAGTTCAACCTAATCCTACAATCCAGGTGCCGATTCTCTATGCTGTGCTTGTAACAACAGGAATATTGTGGTCCAGACTTCCCCAACCTAGGTATTTGTCAACCCCTGAAGCTGACCTGACCACAGCCATTTTGAGGCTTCAGTGTTGCCACACAAGAGCTAAGGGGGAATAGAGATAGATTTTGTAGCCAAAATAAAATACTTTCCCCTGGGAACCAAGGACATTCTAACACCTGGCCAGAGAGAGGAGGAGTGATGTTACCAGGCAACCGGACGGCACTTTGATTGGACCATGTGACTGATTGTTTGGGGAAGGTGAAAAACTTTTGCTTTTAATTAGGTGAAAACCGCAAGAACCTTCAGAGTCGGTTTTCACCAGAACTGTGCCAATATGGTATACCCAATAAAGCTATTCTTTGGGGAATCCACTTGCTTCAGAGGTTTACTTGCTTTGGGTGTATTACTTGGAACCATGATAGTATTCTGGGAATTGCAGCCCCAAAGCAACTGGAAGATGCTTGCTTGAGAAAAAGTGTTGCAGACAGCGTGGGCCAAAACTAATGATGGTTCTGGAAGTCAGATGATTTCAAAAAACCAATCCTAAACCTGGTCTGCCAGAGTTCTTACATTCCTTAACTGGGTTGTTGTTGCACTGGTGATTTTGGTATAGCACATTTAATTAGTTCTGCTCTTTTAATGATTGTAAATTGGTGGGGGGGGGGTTTATTGGTTGGTTATGCTTTTATAGGATTATCGCAAGAGTTGTGATTATTTAAAGTGCTGTTCGTTGAAAGATGTGCTCTAAATAAATATGCCATTTATTATTGCTAAAACCCCTGTGGGATTATTAGGTTTCCACCTCAGTTAGCTGAGAGGCTCTGAGTAGACCCCAACCAGGAACATTGTTCATTGTCTGCTCTCTTCCTTTGCAACTGCTCTTCAAAATGTGCTGCCTTAGGACTTGATGGCTCTACACTCACTCCATGCCCTGTGCTGTCTGTCGGGCCACATCAATCCGTTGCACCATCTCTAGGGGTGTTTCCTGTACATGCAAATGCTGATAAAGGCTGTTGCCTTCACACCACTGGGTGATGATGGCGAAGCTGGGTCGAGTCATGAACCCCATAAAGAGCAGTATGTTGACATGACGTGTCTTCCTGAAAAGTAGGAATGAAACAGGGGTCAAAGACTTCCTAGGTAAAGTCTCCAGGATCGGCCTTTAAATTAGCCTCCCCCCAAATGGCTGCCAAACCATGCACACACTTGGCCTACCTAAGCACCTGCATCTCATTCTTGAAGGCTTGCACTTGCTCATTGGTGGGGTTAGTGACCTTGAGGATCTTGATTGCCACATCCCCATGCCAGCGGCCTTTGAAAACAGTGCCGAAGGATCCAGCCCCAATGCGTTTCTGCAAGGTGACCTCATTCGGGGAAACCTCCCAGTAGTAGCTTGAGTCCCGATAACCCAAGGTTTTCTATGAGAAGGAAAGTGGCACCAAGGAAGAAGAGGAGCCATTGGGAAAGAAAAAATGTTTGCAGGCATAGTGTCGGCTATCACCACAATGAAATACTGTTCCATGTATTACTCCTGTTAAAGACCCTTGCTATCAACCCTCTAGCACCTCTTGGTCCATCCAAACAGCCCAGCCATTGCCCTGGTACTATGCTTACTAGTACAGATACCATCATTTCTTGTGGCTACCATTTTGAAATATCCAGTCAAGAACCACATGCCAAATTATCTCCTTTCCCACCCCAATACTCACAGGCTTCTTCTTGTCTTCAGAAGGCATCTTGCGCTCTCTCGGAGACTCGCCTGGCGATTTGGGGTGTGGAGAACGTCGACCAGGAGAAACGGCAACTGAGGGGGCTGGTGGGGTGTTAGGAAACAACTCGGGCCCACTCACTGCTGTGGCAAGAGGAAAAGAGGGATTTTACTCCAACCTAGACCACCCCTTCAAATGATCTTAAGAAACTTACAACTATTACAAAAGCTAACTAAAAATCAAGGAGCATGTATAAAAAAATTCACAGAAAGCATAGATTGGAAAATCAAAATTTGTCCGTCTTATAACAGAGTTTACGATCATTTCAGGAACTGGACTGATATCAGTGTCTGTATTAAGGGAAGGGCATGGTTTCTTCACACACTGCACAATTAATTTATGAAACTCATTTCACATAAATTGTCAGCCAGGATTTGTATCAGCACATTTGTAATATAAGGCTACAAGTTAAAACCAGACTTGATAAAATAGAATACAACCACAAACATCAGTGAGGCTAACATAAGATTTTTTAAGTCTAATTAACAGAATGTCTCACCTGCCCCATGAATTTGTCTATAACTTAGAAAAGTGGGCAAATATTAATGCAACATTAGATTGCATATTAGAATATACTTTTGCATCCTCCTATAACTGGAAGCTTGATTTTAAACTGGTGTTTGAGAAGAATCACATGAATTGTTGCAGAGGAGTGGAAGATAGGCTGTTCAGATACAAAAGAACTCCAAGCCTTAATGGTTCCTGCTAGCACTGTCAGCCCTGGAAGTCATCTTTTTCTTTGGAGCTTCAGGGCTGCCACATTTAGTGCCTGGGAAAACGGGAGGGGTGAACTACAAGGAGTCGGTGGAGATATATAGCCATAACATCATTTTTTTCTCTGGGAGTCAAGGACGTTCAGCCTGCACCTGGATGGGAGTGACTGGGAATTGTCCCCAAATGGGACGATGAATTGATTGATTGGACCATGTGATGGACTTGTGGGTTTTCCACAAAATGGAGCTTTGAGGAATTGCTGGCCTCGGAGTTGGGGATGTTACTTGGAACCCTGACAAGCACAGCCAATGGCCAAAGTGATGACCACTTGCAGCCCAACATGTAGAGAACCATATGCTTATCATTTGTGGTGATAAATCATCTGGACGTCCAACAGTCTTTCTCATCAAAAACAATCTGATCATGTTAGTATTTAGAATCTGCCGCTCTGGTGCATCTGCTGTTGCATGACACTGACTGTCAATCATTCTCAGAGATCATTATCCCTGATCCCTGACACTTGGTCCCTACAATACAGAGCAGCAGCCCATACAGAACACTCATACACTCACAAGGCACCCCATTCAATTACTACTTCATTGAAAAACTCACCATCTGTGTTGTGGTTCCTGGATATGACCTGGAAAAGGAAAAGGAAGACTCTGTGCTCAGTAGCTGTCTAAATAGAACTGGATTCCCAAAACAGTAAGGTTGCTTGCTTGCACCTTGATATAACTTTTTCTTCAAAGCATTAGGCCTACTTCATACCATTACAGTATACGGATTGGCCAATACAATTCAGAAGCCTCCTTGGTGAATACTTCTCTGCTCAATCCTATCCCCAGAGAAAGTCGGACTGGGTTAAGGATCTTCTCACATAAAATGTAGAATGTTATGGATTCACCCAATGAATTTGGAATCCTGATTTCCCACATTTGATTTTCTAGATACAGGAAATATATGGTGAAACATTTCACCAACACGGAATCTACCTACAGGCTGAAAGATAACAACTCATGGTGCTTTTTAAAAAATTGAACTCAAGTATCCTATTTAAATGCAAAATCTAGTGAATTAACACAATAATTAAGTTTTAGATCTACCTTTCAGAGGTTGATAGATCAGTAAAAAGGACCCCAAACTACATATGAGAATAAGAAACCTAGTTTACAGGCCTACTATCTTTTTGAGATCTATGAACTCTTAACTGTCCAGATACATTTTAAGATATTTTAAAATATACCAAATATCCTGAAGAGATTAATTTATAAATAACTACGCCGCAAAATTTGCATGTTGTCATATCTAGACTAATTTTGACCAATAGATGTTAGCTAAGACTAGTGTTAGATGTTAGCTAAGATCATTTGTTGCAAAGCCATATGGGTACCAGTGTCTAGGTGACACTTAGTGGGCAAAAATAACTGAGAAAGAGAGAAACATTTTAGAGAGGAGCTCATGAGGCAGGTTCAGATGGTCTCACCTCAAGGATGCTGCTGTCCACAGGGCTGGTGGTGCTGATCATATGGACATTAGGGGTAGAAGTTGAGCGGTGTCGTTGTAGGCGTCCATCGCTGTGAAGGCTGGGAAAATTGAAGGCATCTTGATTGAGGGGTGACTGTTTGTTTGAGCTGCAAAGGAAAAGGAGGTTAGGAATTTTCACTTTCCAAATGAAAATTCTTAAGTATTAAGATGACATATTCTTAAATATGTCATGTGAGTTCTCCTCAAGTGTTATTTTTCTTTCAGCAGAGTATACATTTCTGTCCTCCATAAATGAAATCAAGGAATTATTCCCTTTAAATAAATACCACCAATCTTTTCTTGAACTTCTCAAGCATATGTTTTGACAGGGTCACAATTTGCCCAGATGGTCTATATTTTTTCTTCTTTACAAAGAAGTTGAGCTGGTAAAGATGTATTTTATATCCAGGTTCGCCTATTATGCTAAACTAATAAGCAGAGGTTCAAATAAATAATATATGGGTTCACACAATATGCTAAGCTTTATCATCTAATAAACCATATTATATCTTAGCATAATGTATGAACACTTAATGCAACAGAACAAATTTGGTTATGTATTAACATGTACCTCCCCCTTGCAATTCTCTACAGTCCCCTGGAAGCGCTTGCATTTTTATCTGGATGCTTTCCAGATGTGTTGGCATAATGACTCCAAAGGATTGCCAATGGCTGTGCTGCTGTCCTAACATATGTTGACATTACTAGTGGAGTGCAAATTAAGCATTGTTCTCTCTGGCTTCATACTACTCCCTGGTGGAGAGTTCCAGTTCACCTCTCCCAATGCAGCTGCCTAATGAACAAGTGTCTTACCTGACTGCTTGAGGGGTCATGGGTTTGTAGCTAGGCTGGATAAAGGTTGTGGGGATATGGTCTTGACACAATTCATGGCTGTAAACACTACAAGGGAGAAAAATTGTCTTCAATACCAAACCAATGAGACCAATTTTTTTTATGAGCTCATCTTCATAGCAGGTGAAAGGGAGGGCCCCGAAGGGAGGGATACTCACGGTTTGTGGGTTGTAGCCAGGTCCACGCATACTGTAGGCACTTTGCTACTGCAGTGTTCATGGAACTTGTAGCCACATGTTTGACATCGAAAGCCATGGAATATGAACTTAAGGCAGAAATCGCAAAAGGCCAAATTGAAATAGGTCTTGCGGACCTGTACAAAGAAACAGATTAGGAATATGAAAGGCGAAATGGAGGAGGAAGGTTTGGTTATCTGCCTGATGGTCAGCAGTAAACAGTGAGGTTATGTCAGGGGTCTGCAACTTTAAATACTCAAAGAGCCATTTGGACCCGTTTCCCACAGAAAAGAAAACACCAGGAGCCACAAAACCTGGGTGGGGGTGGCCAACTTGGTGTCACTCACTTCCACCAGTCACATGACCCCCTAGCCACGCCAACCCAGCTGGTAATTAGGGCAGAGAACCAGTTGTTAAAAAACACCGGGAACCACAAAATCCTTTTGACATCTCTCTCTCTCCCCTCCCTCCCTCTCGCTCTATATCTCTCTATGTCTCTCTGTCTCCCCCTCTCTCTGTATCTCTCTGTCTCTGCCCTGGCCACTTCTCCTTCCCCCGCTATCGCCCTTACCTTCTCAGGCCAGGCAAGCAGTGACTGGGAGGAGAGGGCGAGGGGCGAGGCCAGCCAGCGGTGGGATCACCTGACAGGGAGCCACAGCTGAGGGCCCAAAGAGCCGCATGCGGCTCCAGAGCCACAGGTTGCTGACCCCTAGGTTATGTGATGAGATTTGGAAAAATTATCCAAAGTCATATCCATTCAGAAACAAATCAGTTCAGACTATCAAAGTCTTTCATGCTCTTGGCTGTGGTAATAGAATCCAGTGATTTTGCTGAACAGCGGAACAGCACAGGATTTTTGAGTTGCTGTAGTTGATTTTGGGGACAGAGGACGTTAAAGCATTTTTGTAACATGGGAAACCTCCAGCCATGCTGCTGGCCTCCCATGTTCATCACTCCTGGCCAGCCAATAAGACACACAATCATCAGTGAGGAAGACTTTGATCCAAGAATATCTGCAGCGCTGCAGATCCCTCATTCATTTTACACATTATTCTGGAAAAGAACTATCCCACGCAAGTAGAGTAATATGATTTTGCAGAGTTTTGCAGGACTCACAAAATTGTGCATAGTAAGAGGAACATTCTCCAGAACTTCTACAGAAAGCTCAGCCCCTTCCAGATTGACCAAGTCTGTCTCCCAATCTGTGATGGTTTTTCGCCTGCATAGAAGAAAATAAAAAACAAGATACTAAGCACCATCTAACTTGGTGAACCCAAGTCTACCAATCTAACATTCCTTCCAATTCAACTCTGAAATCAGAGTTCATACTTGCTCCTCAGGGGCAAAATTACCCATTTTAGAGAGACCAATTTAAAATGTGTTCACATGTGAGTTCCATGTAGATCCCTAGTATTCAGGGTGCAGATTTAGGGAACCAAAATATGAAATCCTCTCGTTTGCCTGAAATATTACCTTACCACAGGGGTGAAATGCTACCGGTTTGGTCGAACTGGTATTTCTGACGTTCAGCTCTGCCACGTGGTTTAGCTTTGCTAGAAAGCAGGAAATCCTACTTTCTAGCGAAGCTAAATCGTGCAGCACAGCTGACCCCCCTCACTGTTCTACTTACCCAAGCCTCCTTTTGGCATGTACTGCACATGCACATGCAGTGCGTGTTTGGCACGCAGAGCACATGCGCAGCCAGCAAACTGGTAGCAAACTGGTTCAGATTTCACTACTGCCTTACCACAGCAAAACTGTTAATGGATAAACAACCTTCAACACGCAGTGAGGAAACAAGTATCTTTTTTCAACAACACTGTAGCCCTTTGTCTACATTTGGGCCCTCTAATTATTCTCCACTGTATCTGCTTTTTTTCCATATTATGTTTGGGAAAATGAGGAAGAAGTTCTGACCTCAGTATGGAATGTTAATGTTGACAAATATTACAACAGCTCAGGAAACAAAACATTTATTTATTTTATTTATTTTTATCTTATTTTATTTGTATACCGCCCTTCTCCAGCAGGACTCAGGGCGGTGAACAGCTGAGATAAAACAGAGCATACAAAATTTAAAAAACAGTTTAAAAGGTAATTAAATAATTTCGGCCCAAAATTTAAAACAACCCAATTAAAACCAATTTCAAATTTAAAACCGAAACAGATGGGATCAAGCCAGCCCGGCTAGGTGAAATAAATGAGTTTTCAGGGCCCGACGAAAAGTCCGGAGGTCTGGTATCGTGCGTATCTCTAGGGGGAGGTCGTTCCAGAGGGCAGGTGCCGCCACAGAGAAGGCTTTCCCCCTGGGGGTCGCCAGCCGACATTGTCTGGCGGACGGCACCCTAAGGAGGCCCTCTCTGTGCGAGCGTACTGGCCGGTGGGAGGCTATTTGCGGCAGAAGGCGGTCTCGTAGATACCCCGACCCTAAGCCATGGAGCACTTTAAAGGTGGTCACCAACACCTTGAAGCGCACCCGGAAGACCACCGGGAGCCAGTGCAGCTCGCGCAGGAGAGGTGTCACATGGGAGCGACCCGTCGCTCCCATAATCCCGTGCGCGGCCGCATTGTGGACCAGCTGGAGCCTCCGGGTGCACCCAAGGAGAGCCCCATGTAGAGAGCATTGCAGTAGTCCAGGCGGGAAGTGACGAGTGCCTGAGTGACCGTGCGTAGGGAGTCCCGATCCAGAAAGGGACGCAACTGGCGTATCAGGCGGACCTGATAAAAAGCCTCCCTGGCCACGGCCGTCATATGCTCTTCTAAAGACAGCCATGCATCCAGGAGGAGGCCCAAGTTGCGAGCCCTCTCCGTGGGGGCCAGTGATTCGCCCCCAATAACCAGCGATGGCACCAGCTGGCTATATCGGGACGCCGGAAGCCACAGCTACTCGTCTTGGAAGGGTTGAGTCAGAGCCTGTTTCTCCCCATCCAGGCCCGCACGGCCTCCAGGCACCGGGACATCACTTCAAGGGCATCGTTGGGGTGGCCTGGGGTGGAGATGTACAGCTGGGTGTCATCAGCGTGCTGATGGAACTCCACCCCAAAGCCACGGATGATCTCACCCAGCAGCTTTACATAAATGTTGAACAGAAGGGGCGAGAGGACCGACCCTTGCGGTACCCCACAAACAAGGCGCCTCGGGATCAACCGCTGCCCCCGTCAACACAGATTGCGACCGGTCAGAGAGGTAGGAGGAGAACCACCGCAAAACGGTGCCCCCCACCCCCAACCCCTCCAATCGGTGCAACATGATACCATGGTCGATGGTATCAAAAACCGCTAAATATACTAAATGTCGGCAAACAAATGCTGTGAGAGAAGGGGGAATTGTCAAATTAGATGAAATTAAAATCTCACATATGTCTGGAGAGCAAGTGTGCTCTCCAGACATTGGTGGAGGGGAAGTTCTGCTAAATGAAAGAAAGTGGGCTGTGAGGAAAGACTGTGTGGAATAGGGACAGAGCAAATGTGCTAATTGGAAAGCAACCCTTCTTCACTCTAAAAATTGGGACCAAATTCCAGATTTACCAGTCTGAGCCTCAGAACTGACCGACCTTCATACTTCAGTGACTGGACTGTCTCTCTTCTTTTCTCTTTACAACTAAACACTAGAGCCTCTTGGCCTAATTAATGAAAGCTGGAGATGGAATTGCTACCAGTAGGCAAACATTTGGTCCAGTGAGTAATTCCTTGTGAAAGCATGTAAACTTTGGTGTGTAAAGTTTATTTGGAGTTTGGAGTTTGTTTGGAATTTGTTTCTAGATATTTATTTATGCTACTTACGAGGAATGCTTGCAAAAACCACAGAGAATGAAACAAACTGAAGATGATTTGCCCATTTTTAAAAGTGGCAGGAGACAGTTTTGGGTCTATATACAACTAGCTCCGCTCATGTTTCCTCCAATTCCTTCTCATATCAATCTCCTCACCGGGGTTACTTACCCATCACCCCTTTTTCTGTAAACAACACAGCAGTCCTGGTTAAGTCCACGCACTTTCAGGGCCTTGTCTAGGGAGTCATATACAGTCATACCTGGCCGGACAGTGACCTAGAAGGAAACAGCAGAGTAGTCATATGATCAAGGTAGTGTGTAGGGTCATGGGTTTTTTTTTTTTTTTTAAATAATAATAGCCTTTATTGTCATTGTACATCATGTATACAACGAAATTGGTTTAGCCTCTACTGGTGCAATCCATAACAAAAATACAAGACAACATGAATAGTATAGAGGATAATCCTTATACAAGTAATTGGGGAAAAAACTAGGCATACGTTCCCATAGGTATGTGGAGTGATTGTGATTATGTTTAGGAGTCTGACAGCCCATGGGTAGAAGCTGTTTTTAAACCTGTTTGTCCAGCTGGCTATACTTCGGTGTCTTCTGCCCAATGGTAAAAGTGAAAAAAGACACAGGCCAGGGTGTGAATCATCCCTAAGTATCTTCCTTACTCTGCTGAAACAGCGAGACCTGGCGATGCCAAATTGATCCTTTGATTCCCATTTCCCACTGAGGTTCTAGCTGGTTTTAAATTCTACCTCTTGTTCCCTGATCCCTACAATATAGTTCTCAGCCTACTGGTCATCTGAATAAGAGTAGAAACCAGAATCCTAAATAATGCTGCTAAAATGAAATCCATTGTGGTTCACTGAAGCTGGAGAGAATCCTGGCACATAATGACTAATACATCGATTAGGGCAACAGTTGCAAAGGATCTTACAGGAAGTGGCTTATCTTTCTGTTAGGATTCAGAGCTGAATAAGATGGAAACTACTGTACATTGATTGCTATGATAGATAACCGCAGCAAAGACTTATATAGAGAAATTGTGGCCTTCCTGATATTATTGGACCTCTTGGCAGTATTCACTGCCACTAATCATGGTGTATTCTTGGACTGCCTTCTTGGCATGGTTTGGAAGGGGAAGACACAGTTTTATAGTGGTTCCACATAATCCTGAGCAGCGAGTTCTACATAGTAATTAAGAGGGAGGAGTCGCTACACAAGGCCCATCTATCTGCCCCATGTTATTTAACATCTCTATCAGAAGTCACCTATCATTTTGGGAGGTTGGGCTAAGATCCAGTGATTGGACCAAAGTCACCCAGCCAGGTTTCATGCCTAAGGGGGACCGGGGGCGGGGGGGGGGGGGGGGGGCTAGAATTTATGGCCGCCCAGTTTCTAGCTGGACCTTAGCCACTATGGATTCTGATGATTAAAGTTGAATGAGGAGGAAATTGGTAGGCTTGGATGGGGGTGGGGTGTCACAAAGTTGGATGGTGCTCTTACCAAGTTTTTTTCTGTGCAGGCAAAAAAGAAATCATAGTTATAAATTTCAAGCCTAGATTAACTCACGGATGTAATGGAAATCCTTAGCTGATGTTTGGAAAGGGTGTGGATGAGCCTAAACAAGCAGAAACTGAATCCTAATAGGATGGAGGCACTGTTCGTTTACAGCTACTCTGGCTTGATCATGGCTCTCATGTTGAATTTTGTTGCATTTTCCTTGAAGGATGTCTATGACATGGGTGTCCTCCAGCACTGATGGTTTCTGCCTGATCAGCAGGTGGAGGTTGTGGCCAGAGGAACTTCTGCTCAGGTTCAGATGACTAACCAGAACCCATGCTTGATCAAAAAGGTAAAATGAAATTTCAAAAGCAAACTCAACAGCTTGAAGTTTTAGCAAATTTTATTCTCTTAAGGTACTAATTTTGGTCCAGGTTTAATTGTGATGGGATTGGGAACTCCCTGCTTTCACTGGATGGTTGGACTCAGCCACAGTTCTCTTTCAATACAGATAAAAATGTAATCATTGTTCTGTTGTGTCTTTGGCTCAGCATTTATTAGAATTACTTAAGAGCTTATTTTTCTAAATTTTAAACAGATGACAAATTACAAAAATAAATTGCTTGTTTTAGAACTATGATAAAATTAAACAAAAGCTGATTATTTTTAAAAAACAGAACAAAGCAACTGATTCATTATAAAAGAAACCAGCAAGATTTACTTTCAACTCTAACTTGCAAACAATATGATCTACATATATTTATTACCACATATGTCCTCCTTTGTCTCTTTCACTCTTCCTCTTTGAGATTTTCCTTCTCTCCCTTTCTGTCTGCTATTCTCTCAATCTCTATCTCCATATTTTTTTCCTTTCCTTCAAAAAGGTAAACAAACATAAAAAGAGTGGGGAGTTTACTGGGCACGGCCCACTTTTGATGGAGGGGGGAACAACTCATCATTTTCATGCAGATGTAGAGAACCTGAGACTCCAGTTGTTGTTGGACTCCATCATTCCTAGCCAACCAGGCCATAGATGTTGGAAGTTGTAGTCCAAAGCACCTGGAAAGTGAGAGGAACTGTATCCCTCTCTTACAGGATACCAAGCATTCTAATCAACTGGAAGCACCAGATCCTTTGCTCTTCAGAGCTGTCTAAATGGCCAACTCACCACTGTTCGCTGTTGATTGGGAAGATCCACCTTAATAGTGCTCCGATTCTCAGCCATGGCCCTCCTTCCTAACCTTCTCCTGCAAGAAGCAATCACTGTTGTCAGGGTACCCGAGAAAGGTAGGATGTCCTCACTGCTACCCCCATTTGAAGGGTCTCGATCTGGAGAAGGTGAGGAGAAGCCATTGGAGAGAGAGTCGGAGGAGTATAAGTTGCGCTTCATGCGGGTGATTCTGAGGAAGAAAAAAAGACAACAGACCCAAATGGATATTGGAGACGGGCTTTCATCCACGTGCATGACCTACAACACTACAGAACATGTCCAATCTCTGGCTGGCAATGATTTGTTTGCACCTTCTTGACTGAAAGAGGCAAATTAAACAGAACTTGTTTAATCTCAATCCCAGTTTCATACACACATGCATATGGGATAACTGAACTGCATCTGGAGCAAAACCACAAGTAAACTGTCCAACAGGAAATTTGGCTGAAGTATTATTACAGATTCCTCCCATTCCTGTGGGGAGATCCTAATGACCAGAGAAGAGAGGAGGCAGTGCATATCCCGTGCTCTAACTCAACCTCTTCACCAGGGAGGTTCCTGCCTTGTTACTTCTGGTCAGCTAAGAGACAAATCAGGAAGCATTTCAAACTTTTTCTGGATAATGGGTGCTTCAGTGGGAATTATCGTTGGGTAGTGAGATGTTAATAATTCCGAACAGACTAAGACATACTGCTTGTTCTTTCCAGATAAAGACCAACTTTTTCTGAAAACCCAAAGAGCCTTATAAATCAGTGTAGATATTGAGCTGGATGAATCAGTAATCTGAGTCAATGTAATGCAGAAGTTGATGCCCTTATGCTCCCTAATTGACATATTCAATGAATATTCATCACATCATAACGAGTTTTAAATTACTATTACGAGGATAAACTTAAAAAATTAGGGACTGCTGCCCCAAAATTATGAATGTAGATGTATCACTCAGTGTATCAGCTAAAGGATCTCTTCTGGTCTGCTTGCACAGACACTTATGGTTTATTAGCATTAAGATGTAGTGCAAGGGTCTCCAATTGTTTTGGGCCTGTGAGGACATTTGGAATTTATTTTAAATTTATTAGAATGTTTAAAAACTATTAAAAATAAAGAATCAAAGGAACAAAAGAAAAAAAAATAGAATTATGACTTCTGTCCTTTCTACCAAGTAGTTACCATCTTATTCTTTCACCTCCCCCTTTTCTCTGTTATCCCCTTCCTTTATAGTCCCCAAATCCATAAATGTCTGTGAGGTCATTTGGAAAGTTGAAAGTATGTTAGAATCATCCTTATAAATTAGGTAGGGAAGAAATATTGATGGTAGCCAAGGAATACAGTATATCAGCAGGAATATTTGCTCCCAGACCTCATGCAAGGGACCAAGAGGTTATAGAATGTACTTGAAGTCTTGACCCACAGCAATAAAAATAGTCCCCTTATGACTGGTCACTTAATGACCATTCAAAGTTATGAAGGACCTCCTCTAAAGGTACTCTAAAGTATGAAGCCTCCACCATGATCATGTGACTGCATGTCGGGCACTCGGCAACTGGCCTCCATTTACAGCAGTTTACAGCATTCTGCAGTCACATGACTATGTTTTATGTTTTTGCCAACAACTGTTATTTACGCCCAGTTTTTGGCAAAAACAACCCATAGCGATCAATGGGTTTGCTTTATGACTGTGGGTGTCACTTTAAAGCTGCTTAACTTAACAATTCACTTAACAATGGCTTAACAATAGCTACAAAGGAGGTCATAAAATTGGATGGGTGACCCGCTTCATGACTGTCATGACTAATGACAGTAATGGGAAGGTTCCATTACAGTCATAAGTCAAAGACTACCTGTATAGACAGAACTTCCGCAGCTGCGGTAGAACCAGAGACAGTCTAGGTCAATCAGTTCCTCTGTGCTATTAGTAATTTCTCATCCCCAAGGAAGAATGGGAAGAAGCTTCACAAAAAAAACTAGGACTAGTCTATAAGTATTGGAAGATTGCACATTTGAAAATGACAGACGTCAGAGAAGTCAAATCCTCTTGCATAAAGAGATTGCGTGTTATACAAATTGGTCTACTAAAGTACTTCTTCACTAACAAAGTATTCATCTACTTTTGCAAGACAACTGATCCTTTAATTCATAAATCCCTTTCTTTTATCCTCCAGACCAGGGCTGTCAAACTCCTGGCCCATGGGCCGGATGCGTCACGAGCTGGCCACGCCCACACCTGGTTTAGCGGAGGGGAAAAAAGTCCTGATATGTGACATGACACTGCCATGACGACATTGAGTTTGACACCTCTGCTCCAGACCTTGGATTATCATCTCTAACCATGCCAGCTAAGGCTGAAAGGAACTGGAGTTGCAGGAGGAGTTGCAGTATGGCAATACATCACATTAGGAAGCTGATTTGTCAAGATCCATTTGTGATTTGCCTGATTAAATGGGAGAATAATGGCTCTGAGGTCACCCCCAGCACATTAACAATCATGTGATAAACTGACTGTTTAATTAAGTGATATTGTCTTCCTCTGTGAGAAAATGTTGTGGGTGGTCACAGATGTATAGAACAGAGAGCTTGAATAAAATATATTTAAAGAGAACAAGAAGACAGCAACATAGTCAGACTGTAAGCAGTTTTGGTAAAATATATACCCTGCTACAACCATTACTCAAATTCCAAGTAGCAATTGCTCTTCAGCACTGAGAACTTCAAATTTCAACTGCAGTAGACACTCTATATTTCTGTGTATGAAATTTATGATGTGTGTGCCTACATTTATTGCTCTTTATATACTTTTACTGTATTTATAGCTCACTTGCTCTCAGTCAAACTAGTCCATAGGGAGCAGCATACAGAAATAAATTAGGGTTAATTCTATCTCAGATCGCAAAATTAGACCCTCAGGGGTAAATGCAATGTCCCTGCTATTCTTCATGCAAGAGTTTTCTGTCAGCAATTAATTTACATCAGCTCTAGGGACTTGCTCCTGGTTAAAGCCTAACTCTCAGTAGCTGTTTTCACTAGATGAACATTTTCTGTTAAATTGTTCTCTAATGACGGGGAGGCATATCCATAAGAAGAAACAAATGAGCAGTTTAGTCACTCAAGTCCATGTTAATCATAGGTATTATAAGCAGCAAACTACTACCTCAAAGTAAAAAACCAAGACAGGCGTGTGAATGGAAAGGGTAATTACAAGACTAATCCAAATTGAGAAGAAACTGGCTATAGGATAAATGTCCCTTTAGTAGCTCTTCTTCAATCTGTTTGTAATCAATAATCACAATCCCTTTTTTCTATTAAAACCAATTAAGGACAGTTTACAATCAAGATTAGGATACAAAATCTATCCTCAATGCAAAATAAAGCAAAGATCCTCAGCATATCCATCAAAAAGGAAACAATTCTGCAACCTGATAACTTGCAGTTATCAACTCTCACATTCCCCGTGAGTATCTCCAAAGTTAAGAGATATTGGAAACCCATCTGGAAAGTTATGGATTTTTCACCCCAATTTAAAAGCATGGGGGGGGGGGTGTTTCAGCAGACCTCCTTTGCATTGTCTTGAGTTCCAGAGGAGAAACAGCCCTGCGGATTTCAGATATACCCCAATTTTTCATATCTGACAGCAGAGAGGAGCAAAGTCGCACTGCACCTGTCAATCAAGCCAAGTCTCTTAGACACAGCTGCGTCTGGAGTGGAGGCAGGTTTTTTCCCTTATGAAAAGGAAGCTGAGAGCTGGAGTGAAGGTAAGTTCGTTCACAAAGATTTCTTCAGTGTTGAAGTGCAGGTACTGCAAACAGAATAGGAGCCTAAGTTAAACTCATTTGCTGATTAACCACTGGTTTTTATTTTATCTTCTCAATCCTTCTCAGATAGATATCTGTATAGATCAACAGTTTTCTATTAGTATATCTTCTTTTTCCCGACCTAACATCAAGTAAACGTCCACTGGTTTGAGGGCAAGCAAGGAGCCTCAAGCAACCAAATCCTTTGATGTCACTCACGCTAAACACAGTCCAGTTAGAAGAAGCCATTTCCATTTGGCTTCCACGGATGCCATTTGTATTTTTACCTTGCAGAATCTTGGACCCATTACATTTTATTTCTCAAATTAGGGATTTCTTTCTCACCATCTTTAATGTACCAAGGCAAGAGCCTTGGTAGTACAGTGGTCTAAAGCACCCTGTTATTAAGACCAGCTGCCTGCAATTACTGCAGGTTCGAATCTCGCCAGGCTCAAGGTTGACTCAGCCTTCCATCCTTTCTAAGGTAGGTAAATTGAGGACCCAGTTGTGGGGGCAATAAGCTGACTTTGTATAAATATACAAAAGTATGAAGGCTATTGCTTAGCGCATTGTAAGCCGCCCTGAGTCTCCGGAGAAGGGCGGCATATAAATCAATTTTTTAAAAAAAAAAAAATCCTTAAAAGTTCTAGTTGCCCAAGCAAAGCAAGCAACTGACTCAGGTGGACCAATTCCCCATGCTGCTAAGATGCAACACAACAGTGTTCTCTCCCCTGAAAGCCCAATTCCAACAAACTATTCATGCGTGCTGAAATGCCCTCAAGCACATGTCCTCACTGCAAGAAAACTGGCCTAGCAAAACTATTGTGTTTTGGATAGCCATTAAAAACCTGGTCATTCAAAAGCATTCGAGAAATAGATTTGGGATGAGAAGGCTTCTCCTGCTATGGGGCTGGAAGTTAACTGACTACTCCTTAGGTGTTGCTGTTCTGTTTTGCTATTTGTTGGCCGTTATTTCTATTCAAATGTTTGCACTGACATTTAAGCCACCTAGAGCCTTCATTTGGATTAGAGTACCATTTAAACTGTAGTAAAAATTAAATTCAATTAAAATTAATTAAAGACAGGGACGCGGTGGCTCACTGGCTAAAACGCTGAGCTTGTTGATCGAAAGGTCCGCAGTTCAGCGGTTCGAATCCCCAGTGCCACGTAACGTAGTGAGCTCCCGTTACTTGTCCCAGCTTCTGCCAACCTAGCAGTTCGAAAGCACGTAAAAAAGGCAAGTAGCAAAATAGGGACCACCTTTGGTGGGACGGTAACAGCGTTCCGTGTGCCTTTGGCGTTTAGTCATGCCGGCTACATGACCACGGAGACGTCTTCGGACAGCGCTGGCTCTTCTGGCTTTGAAACGGAGATGAGCACTGCCCCCTAGAGTCGGGAACGACTAGCACATATGTGCGAGGGGAACCTTTACCTATACCTAAAAATTAATAATAATAATCTAGAACAGGGCCCCCACCAACAGACAGAAGCATCGTTAGGACTTCTTCTCATCGAATTGTCTTGGGGCCACATTCAACCCAAGGTCCTGCCTTTACCTCTAAGCAGGTATCAAGGGACTGTTCTAACTACTTTCCCCACTAAGGGGAAATTCTTCAAGCAAGCACTTCTTTGACCGGCAGAAGCAGGAGCAGGAAGATACCTCTGGGGCAGCTGTTTAAAAATAATAATAATAATAATAAAAATCTAAGGCATCTCCATCCTGAGACGGAGGGAACTTGTCCTGCAGAAGATTTGTCCGGGCTCTCTTGGTTCCACAGCTGAGGCTCAGACTTACTTTTAGGGAAAGGAATCCACGACAAGAAGGTGGGCGGGGAAGATTTGCGGAAGAGAAAAATCCACCGACCTGTAAATGGAACCAGAGCCGCAGGCCAAATCCAGGCCGGTTCGCCAGCATTCCCGAGGCACAGAGGCTTGTTACCAGCGGATCGTTTGGACTCTGGCTCTAACTGCTGGCCCACGACCCGCCACACCTTTCCCAGCGCCGCTTGCTGGAATTGCCCGAACCAAATGCATTCCCCCCAAATGCAGCCGATCCCAGGAAGCGGCCCTCCCCCCAGTTCACCTGCTCAAGCCAAGAGAAGCTCCTTTGGCTAACGGGGGGAAAAAAAGGGCCTCCGGGGCATTTACAACAGATTCCCCCGTCCACAGATGCGATCCTAAGGCGAGGAATGGGCGGGGGTCCATCAGAAAGGGACCGACGGAGTGAACTGAAGCACCTCCAGTTCGTATCAAGGCTCCTACTACACGGGAAGATACCATAACCCGGAGGGGGGGGGGAGAAGAGGGGAACCCGATTTACCTCCGTCCAGAATGACACGGGGGAAACCATTGTACATGACCGAAGAGGCACGCTCCAGCCGTTCGCCCTCCCACTTGCTACCACCGAGGGGGTGGAGCCGAACCAGGCGAGCGGAATGAAAGAAAATGTAAAAGAAGGACCAAAAAAAAAAGCCTACCTACCTGTCAGAGAGAAAAATCCACCATCTTGTATGAACGCTCCGAAGGGGCGTGGTCAACGAACCCACGTCACAATGAAGGGAAGGAATCTCCCCGCACAAGGAAAGAGTTTTAACTCCTTCCGTGCCTGACAGAAGTGGAGGAGTGAAGGTGTCGAGAAGGCGGCGCGCTAGGCGTGAGACCGAAGATCGAAGGACACTGGGGCATTCATTCTAAGGAGAAAACCAGAAGTGGTTGCGCAGCGTTAAATAATAATCAATTCTGTGTTTCTAAATGAAAGGTTACTCTGTGTGCGCGCTGACACCAGGCTTTCCAAAATGAGTTTCTGCAGCATTACAGCAGCAGCACTTCATTTGTTACAGGTTTGTTGCAAAAGTTGCTCAAAGCCGGATGGGGTCTCCTAACTAAGGCTAGCAGATCTGAGCTAAAAAAAATCCAGACGATTACTAGATGGATGGTAATAGAATTCGAATTTTCTTATCTCTGTGTTTCCTGAAGGTGCGGGTAGTTGGTTCTCCTAAAATGCAGCCACCCGTCTGTATCTCAACAGAATTTGATGTGAGTGAATAAAATCACCTGACTTCTTTGCTCAAATCTCTTGCAAGGTGGTAAACTAAATATCAAAGGGAGGAATTCTAATACAGTCCTTTTAAAAAAAATTCCTGACATACCAGCAGTTTGGAACAATTCTACCATATTAGTTGTGCATTTGTAGTTCAAGATCCAATGTAGACACAGATACCTAAGAAATAGATTCTGGTAATTTAAGACGAGACAATTACTTGCCCTATGGACAACGGCAGTGTTCACACAACAAACTTAATCAAGTCAATCCAGGCCTAGTAAATTTATTCCCACAGCAGACTGATTTTAGTTAAGGTTAATCCCAGTTTCATTTGGTTTAGTGCATTACTAAAGACTGAGTCCCAGTGATATGAATATACATGCATGGAGATTTTATCTCAACAGGGCATAAATACTTGTCATTGACTTTTTTTCCTTCCTGGTTTGTTTCTCAAGTTAATATCCTATAATTCTGAGATTGCTGTGGTGGTTCCACATCTAAGTGCTACACAGTCATTTGGAAAAGGCCAAACCTGACCAGGTGCTGCCACCTGGTTGAGTATACAGGCCCAGAAAATTCATTTATTAAGTAAGTTGTGTGAATGTAGTGGCTGACATTAAAGCTGAGGCTTCAGAGAGGCCTGGTACAGGAGGGTTTTCATTGTTGACTGCTATTTATAAATGTTGTAATGCATTTTGTAAATCTTTCTTGTACTCTTGTTAGGATATGAGATGAGCTATCAATATTTTGAAATAAAAAGGTCCATGTGTCTGTGTGTGTATACATATAGCGGCCAACAAGTACTTTGGAATTGTTTATTCTCAGCTCTGTGTGTGTGTATGTGCGTGTATATATACACACACAGCTGAGAATAAACAATTCCAGAGTACTTGTTGGCCACTACAAGCACACATACACACACACACACACACACATACATACACATACAGAGTTTTTGTTTTCCAGGCTCCCAAAAATATCTCCAAGTGTCTGTTTTTAAGCTTTTTGAAATTTGCAATATTTTGATGGCTGTAAAAAAACAAACAAGGGAGTTGAATGACTGAGCAATGAGATTCTTAGCTACTTGCCAGATTTTAAAAAGCCAGCTACTGATCTCATATATGGTGAAAATAGTTTGAAAAAAAGTATTGTCCTTTTGACCAACTTAAAGTGCATCTCTAAATGAAGTTGCTATATGATTAAATCAATAATTGACATTATTACACCCTTCATAAACACAACTAAGTATAAGTATTTATGATATAGAAAACTATTTGCCTCTCTGTATCTAGGCAGAGCAAAATATGGCTAATTATATTTACCTACTGTCTGTGGTGCTTCATGTTGGCTCCAAGAAAAAAAAAACATTCGAATCAGCCACAGCATTTAATTGCCAGGTTCAATATTATGAAAACAAAGTGGCTAATTCTGAAGGGGGTTGCACATCAATCAATCAGAGCTGGAAGGAACCTTGGAGGTCGTCTAGTCCTCTAGCCCCTTGCTCAAGCAGGAGACATGTGACTGTCCAGTCTTTTCTTTAAAATCTCCAGTGATGAAGCACCTACAACTTCTGAAGGCAATCTGTTCCACTGTTCTCACTGTTAAGAAGTTTCTCCTTAATTCTAGGTTGCTTCTCTCCTTGATTAGCTTCCATCCATTGTTTCTTCTCTTGCCTTCTTGCCTTCTGCCATGGCAGTGGCAGAAAGTGGTAAGCGGCAGAAAAGTTCCTTGGCCTTTGTAGAGTCAGGATTTATTCTATCCCTCTAATGTTAGGTTATCACATTTTGCTAAACCAGGTTTGTTGACTTGCTCACAGTAGGCTGAGTACATGGTAAAGTACTATCAAATAAATCACAGTATAGCTTTGTGCAATGTGTGCATACAACAGAGGATATCCCTGGATCTAGTTGGCTATTCTAATCATCTGGAGGGCCTTTATAAAGAAATGAAACTTCTTCAGGTCATCACTTGAGCCTTGGTGGCACAGCAGACTAAAGCACTGTTAAGTAACACCAGCTGCCTGCAATTACTGCAAGTTCAAATCTCACCAGGCTCAAGGTTGACTCAGCCTTCCATCCTTTCGAGGTAGGTAGAATGAGGACCCGGTTTGTGGGGGCAATAAGCTGACTTTGTATTTAAAAAAAAAAAAAAAACACTGCTTGGGGTCGGGGGGGGAGGGGCGAAAGCCCTACTAAGCAGGTATATACAAAAGTATGAAGGCTACTGCTTAACGCGTTGTAAGCCGCCCTGAGTCTCCGGAAAAGGGCGGCATATAAATCGAACCAATAAATAAATAAATAAATAAATAAATAAATGATATTTGAATTATGGTGGCTCTCCAGGAGATATTTTTTTATTGACAAAAGAACTTCACTTCTTATTGGATGATAACTTAGATCTTCTGTATCAAAGGGTAAAAAGAAGGAAGAGGACTCAGTGCAATTCTTTGGACTCCATTTGCAGTTTTCTCTGCTCCCTTATATGAGGCTGAAACTCAGCTTTCCTGTCCAGCTTGCTTCCAAAACCTCAAATGATACAATGGCTGACCTCAGTGCCTTTCTTCCTCTTCTGTCTCACTGGTTGTGAAGACCACAGAAACATTTCATAATGGTGAGTGCCCAGCTTTTGGGCTGTAAGGGGGACAGACTGGGTTAATAGACTTGTGGATTCCCTTTGAACCCTGTTTGCACCTGTATATCCTGAAGTCCTGTTTTGACTTGGAAAGAAGCTTTGATAGCAGGGGAGAAAGCAGAGATGGATACTACTGAGATAGAAAATACTATAATCTTTTCCAGTATGCCTCTCTAAGGACAATTCATTCTCACAGAAATGCGCAGGTTACCCCAATCCATGACTTGAATAGGACAATAGTGAGTAGCAATAGCACTTATATACCGCTTCACAGTGCTTTATAGCCCTCTCTAAGTGGTTTTACAGAGTCAGCATATTGCCCCCAACAATCTGGGTCCTCATTTTACTGATCTTGGAAGGATGGAAGGCTGAGTCATCCTTGAGCCGGTGAGGTAATGGCAGTGAGCAGAGTCAGCCTGCAATACTGCATTCTAACCACTGCGCCATCACAGCTCATCCTTCAAGCAATAAAGGATTCTCTTCCCACTCACTCTGTCCCTCATATCAAAAGTGTGATGCAACAGAGAACCATCTTAAAAAGCTATGGGGTTGAAATTCTAGACATTAGATGTGTTGTCCTAGAGCAGGGGTCTCTAACATTGGCAACTTTAAGACTTGTGGACTTCAACTCCCAGAGTTCCTCAGCCAGCAAAGAGTGTAAGTCCACAAGTCTTAAAGTTGCCAAGGTTGGAGACCCCTATCCTGCATGTGAGGAAGGGAAGGCATTGGAATATGTCATATGATCTTAGACACATACATAGCTGTGTCAGCCTCCTTCACCTTTGAGAAACCTGTCACTATGGATAGGTCACTTGCAGTGCACTCCCAGTGCACTTCTCCTCCACACTTCCAGGGTTCCAATATTGATATCTCATGGCAAAATGAAAGGCAGGGATCTCTACGCTTATTGGTGTCCTGCCTATGAAGTTTAAGAATGGATCCAATTCTCTCATTGACAACAAGTTCAAGTCTTGCAGGCTTGAACCGGGATATGAAGCTTTGGGCAGAGACAAGGTTGCTGTGACGTTTTTCTGAGCCAAAACATTCTTTTCCCTCCTTTGTCTGAACAATCACACTCGCCATCAATATCCACAGAGTGCCCCAGAATAGATGTTCAATTTGGCCATTGTGGAGGATGCCAAACAGTGACCAGGCTGCCATTAGAGCTGCTACTTCCAGGGGGGGTGGGTGAGAAAGAAAAGAAGAAGGTTCTTCTACTGTTATATACTGCTTTTATCTTTTTAAAAAAATATCTTCTCCTTGGAGAGATGTTGTACAATGTTCTTTTGATGCATGATATTAAAGAATCCAATCATATTTATTTAAATTTATAAGCCACCCAATTCCAGTGATCTCTGGGCAGATATTGATCTGGAGCATCTGCTGAGTGCTCCATTTGTGGATCTCAATGATTTATGCAATGCAAGATTAATGTTGCTGGCTGGTGATTTCATGCCAAGGAGCTTTTCATGCATTTTCTAGTTCTTCCAAGATCGCTTATTGTAAAGTGTATAATTGTAATATACTTTAACATATGTTTGTGGGTGGAATAGGAGTGAGAATCTGGAGTCCAATCTTCCATCGTGGTTTGGGGACCTTTATATGTTCTCAGACAATTCTTGTTTGCAGAACTGAAGTGGTGGTGACAACTCTCAAGATCTTCTCCTGAACTGAATTCTCTGTTCCCATGGCAGCTCATTTCCCCAGCAGTTGCCAAAGGCCTGAGCCAGCTTGAAGCCTACACTGATACACAGAAAGGAAGTGGTGGCTTTCCAGATGGACAACTGACAATTTGTGAATTTACAGGATACCAGTTCCAAATGGGCTGTCCAAAGTATAAGTGAAAAGACAGCATCCTGCAAATTCTGGATCCCCTACTCGCCTTTGGGAAAAGCCATGGTGAGCCACATGTTCCTTGCCCCAGTACACAAAGGCAAAGCCCCAGCTTTACCCATCCAGTGTGCCCAATACACACAACACACTACATTGCTGTATAATAGATACCATAGAGGAAGCAAGGCAGCTTTCCAGAGGCATATTTTCTCAGTGATGTTTGTTATTTCCAGGCCCTAACTGAGATATCACTCTATCAACCTTTGTGAGTGTGACTCATTTCATGAATGAGATATCACCATTGCCTCTTGGAGAAGTGAGCTACAGTATATCAACAAGAGTGAGGTTCCAGCCTAAGACCTATTCACTATGACTTAGCCCCCATGTTGTAAAGACTCAATTACCTGGACCACAATTTCTGAGAAGTTCACAATTGAGGACATAACACCCAAGCGAAGGAACAACCTGTGTCTCTGAGAAGGGATATCTAGGAGATGAAAACCAAGAATGTGAAGGTGCCCCCTAAGACCTCAGCACACAGACTGTTTTGTCAGGAGGCACACTATTGCTTCTTCTGTCATATGTTGCCATCACTGCAGAAGTGAAACCTAAGAGAGAAATGATGGGGAAGAATGAAGGTAGGGCCTGGGATGGAGTTGTCTATTGTGATCTCTCCTTCGAGGTCAGTATGAAGAACCCATCAATCAAAGCAAGTTCTAGAGTCTAGACCCATCTTGAGCAACTGTGAATTGGGTGGCTAGTAGCTTTGCTGTTCTGAAGGAATGTGTTTGCTTAGATTCTGTACCTCACTTTCTTTTTTCATACTTCTACTGTGAGGACAAATTCCACTCTGAAAGTTGTGGTTGAAAAATCCATCAGCTTCCTCACAATTCCTCTCTCACAATTTCTACCTCTGAAGGACTTGAAGATGGTTCCCGTTTTAATAACGCAAGAGAATGGGGTGAGATGGGAAGACTCAGCTCTCCTCCTCATACCGGGCAATAAAGACAATTTCATAAAATGTCTTTCAACTATTTTTAAAAGCAAAATCTAGATTATTTGTGCCTGGAGATTTGGAGAAGGGGGTTGCTGAATCCATTGGAAATACCCACATGGGAGACAGTGAGTCATCTATTCATTTTTCTTCTAGATTCCTTACACTTTGATCTCATTTCCACATGGTACATAGCTCAGGGGTTAAAGACCAGGGGTGAAATCCAGCAGGTTCTGACAGGCTCTGGAGAACCAGTAGCGGAAATTTTGAGTAGTTTGGAGAAACGGCAAATACCACCTCTGGCAGGCCCCAGGAATGGGATAGGAATGGAGATTTTGCAATATCCTTCCCCTGGAGTGGGGTGGGAATGGGGATTTTGCAATATCCTTCCCCTGGAGTGGGATGAGAATGGAGATTTTGTAGTATCCTTCCCCTGCCACGCCCACCAAGCCATGCCCACAGAACTGGTAATAATTTTTTTTGAATTTCACCACTGTTAAAGACGCTGAGCTCATCCCCTTAAAGACTGACAGCCTGGGTTTAAGATTCAAGCACCGTGTGACAGGGTGAGCTTCCATTATTTACTCCAGCACCTGCTCATCT
The DNA here is from genome assembly GCF_059756535.1 of Pantherophis guttatus. Taxonomy (NCBI): domain Eukaryota; kingdom Metazoa; phylum Chordata; class Lepidosauria; order Squamata; family Colubridae; genus Pantherophis; species Pantherophis guttatus. Next base: position 121,796,734 of record NC_142064.1, on the reverse strand, counting down.
AGCAATTCAAAAGCATGCAAATGCAAGTAGATCCTTAGGTACCACTTCAGTGGGAAAGTAACAGCATTTCCTGCACTTCAATGTATAGTCATGCTGGCCACATGACCATGGAAATGTCTTTGGACAACGCTGGCTCCCTCAGCTAAGAAACAGAGATGAACACTGCCCCCTAGAGTTGGACATGACTGGATAGGGGAAATATTTACCTTTATCTTACTAAGGCAATATGGTCTGAGTTCAAACATCAAGCAAAGTCATAAACCATGACTTCAGTAAGATCTCTGCAAGATGGTGGATGTACATTGCAGTCCAAGCCCTGCCTATTCTATACAATTTATACATATACAGTATATGACCCTTGGATCATGATGTGAATCCTATCCATCATAAATTAAAGGAAGTTTAAATAGAATTGTCGCTAGTATCTCTTTTTTGTTGAATGAGATTGGAACTGTTCTATTTCCTATATATTTCCTATATAATGTCAATATTTACATTATGACATTATTGTCAAATAATAATTGTGTACTGAAAAGGGAAACAGGAGAAAGAAAAATGGTAAAGTCCAATCACAAGCGTCAATTTTCCCTGAAGACCGCTCCAATTTCCCTCCAAAAAGGCACAGATGTGTCCTACAGGTGGCAGTATAAAACCATCCTTAATCTTGAATATGTATGTATGTATGTATGTATGTATGTATGTATGTATGTATGTATGTATGTATAAATCAGATTTGGTTTGAACAGAGACCAGGGACCTCTGCAATTCATAGTGCTGTGGGCTAGATTGAGAAGTCAGAAAAATATCCTGGATGAAGCTAATGGCAAGCTACTTCTGCCAAGGAAACCGGGAGTTTGGCTGGACTTCTTTGGGATCTGGTGATTTTCATTATTGACTCTGAACGGGGTAACTTCTCCCTAAATCTGACTTTGAGAAGCATACAAACCCATAGTTAAAACAAAATCACAACTATGAAACACTTAAAAAAAATAAAAACAAGATAAGCAAGACAACAAAAACAAGATTGTGGGAGACCACTCATCTAACCATAATACAACCACTGCACAGACTCCCTGTCAAATACTGAAGATTGCTGAAGAAACACATTTTCACAGACTTCCAAAAGGCTAACAAGGAAAAGGATTGGCCAGTGAAGTTGCTCCCTTTACTCAAGCTTTCCAGTAATTAAAGCCTGGGCTGCAAAACTCCCCATGATTTCTAAAGCAGAAACGGTTACTTCTCGTGTCTCTTAATAGCCATCAGGATTTATACAACTCAGATTTGGGTGCTCTAACTTAACATTTTGATGTATAACAATAGCACATAGATTATATACCGCTTTATAGTGCTTTACAGCCCTCTCTAAACAGTTTACAGAGTCAGCATATTGCCCCCAACAATCTGGGTCCTCATTTTACCCACCTCAGAAGGATGGAAGGCTGAGTCAACCTTGAGCCTGGTGAGATTTGAACTGCAGGCAGCCGGCAGTCAGCAGAAGTAGCCTGCAGTACTGCACTCTAACCACTATGCCACCACAGCTCATATGCCACTCTCTGTAAAAACATCTCTTTGTGGCTAAATCTTTGTAACTCAGGCTTTGTGGATGCTCCATCACTGGAGGTTTTTAAGAAGTTATTGGACAACTATCTGTCTGAAATGGTATAGGGTCTCCTGCTTGAGTAGGGAATTGGACTAGAACATCTCCAAGGTCCTTTCCAACTCTGTTATTCTGTTATTCTTTTCAGGGATTTTGTATGATACTTCAGTTTGCTTTAATTCTTGGATTACTAGATTAAGAAACTCCCTGGATGGTGTGTACAATTGTGCATTTGGGCTGCAAAACTCCAACATGCAGCTAGATGGAGGCAAAGGGATACATTTAGATTTTTGCTATCATATAGTGACTTTCTGGTCCACGATTATTGTGGGGATAAAGTTGGAGAGGAATATCATGTGTTCATAGAAAGAAATGAGAATGTGTCAAAAGTGTATTTATGGAAAGCTATTTTCTCTGTAGAATAGGCAGGTAATCTGACCATTATTATGAGAACTTTGTCAAGATGTCTTGCCTTTTCAACACTTTCAACAGGAAAAGGAAAACATAAATCTGACACAATTTTGCATTACAAAGTGGACAATTAGAACAACTTCCCCTATAATCATTTGCTTTTAATTACCCGGAGTTGATTGTGTTCTTTGATGACATGTCATTTGAGGAGAGGAGAGATCTTGAGGCCAGTAGATGGATATGAGCAAAACTTGCATATTATTTTTCTTTGCTTCATTTCATTTGGTAAATTGTCCCAAAATACAGTTCTCAAAATCATCTATAGTCCCATCAAGCAGAACTTCATTTTGGTAAGAGGTTGATGCGATTGCAGGATGTCTTTGAACAACAAAAAGATTTAGATTTAGAGAATCCCTTCCTTCCTAGGTATGGAAAGTCAAGAACATTGAATCAACTAAAGAATCCTGTAGGGTTCTTAAAAGAAAATAATTGGTAATAGCAGCGCTAGATTACACAAACTGTTCCTACGAGGAATGCCCAACTCTCAAACTAAATTGAAATGTTTGCTATCAAAGATGATTGTATATACATTTCCAATGTTTAAACTGATTTGGATGCTTTTTTGTAATATGCCATGAGATACAGCAAGGAAAGACCAAAAGTTTCAGAGCCTTAAAATGTAGCTGAATTTGCCAGCATGCAACAGCATGGGAGAAACAGGCTAAATCACACAATTCATTTGCAAGCAGAAGAGCCAGAAAAAGCATTCTAATGATACTGCCAGTGAGTTCATGAACAACATAAATTAGAAGAACTAATTCAGCTCTGAAGAATTATACATACATATATATATATATATATATATATATATATATATATATATATATATATCCATTTTAAAGGGAAATTAACAATAAATTTCAACCAACAGGATACTGTAACATCTCCATTCCCATCCCACTCTAGGGGAAGGCTACTGCAAAATCCCCATTTCCTCCCGATCAGCTTGGACTCGGGAGGCAGAGAATAGATGGGGGCGAGGCCAGTCAGAATTTTTACTACTGGTTCTCCGAACTTATCAAAATTTCCACTACCGGTTCTCCAGAACTGGTCAGAACCTGCTGAAACCCACCTCTGGTTTGAACAGAAAATGTTTGGCTTGCCATTTTGACAATAATATAAGAATATAAGATGGTACCGATTGTATCACTATATGTTATAATAAAAATCAAATTAAAAAAAAAAGAAAAGAATATAAGATGGTAGACTTCCGGGTTGGCTCTGCAGCGCCATGGACGGTCTTTTTAGACCGCCGCCCCTGCGATCCCGTTGAGCCGTTCTGACAGCGCTAATCAGCTGTCAAACGGCTTGAAAATCTCCCCTTCGGGAAAAGAAGGGGAGGAGAGCAGGTGGGTGAGGGTAGAGCTCCCCAAAAACCCCTGGATTAATTCCAGGGGTTAGGAGGGTGAGAGCTCCCCGTTCAGCCCACTGAAACTCCGGATCCGGGGGGACTCTGTTTTTTTTACAGAGCTAGGCGTTGCGTCCAATTTCTGCTGTCAAACAGAAGATTAAATGATTTCAAAAACAGAACAGAAGCAGGAACAGAAGCAGGAGGACAAGCTTTTTGCAAGTATAATACTTAACTCCGGGGATACAATGTTTCTAATTGGATTTTCTGAGCTGGAAGTAAAGATGGCGTTTCTTTGTTGCGATTTTAAAAGTGAAAGTTAGAAAGGAAAGTCTTTGCTAATAGACTCGTGCTCAGAGACTGGCTTTAAGTTGCTGGAATAGATTTTGAAGAGCTGTTTGGGAAAAGATTATTTCGTTTGGTGACTTATAAAGAAATTGCTGAAAGCTGCTCAAAAGGATGGCTCTGACTTTATGATTTTATGGTTGTGGGAAGAAAGAAAATCTTTTTAAAATAAAATGGCTTCCAAGAAAGGAGATCTTGAAAGTGCTGGAAGCTATTTGGAGGTGTCAGAAATGAAACAGTTGTCTGATTTACAGAGCTATAAGGATTTTGATGCAGAACTTACAGAATTTATAAAAGAAGCCATGAATAATCATACTGCAGCTATAAGTAATCAAATATCAATTCTTAAAGGGATAACAACAGAAATGACTGAGGAGACAAAAACAAGTACGGAGCATGATGACAATTCAGGAGATATTCTGATTGCAGCAGAGAAGGTGGAAGAATCTTCTCAAGAATTTTCGAGCTTATTCTCTGCTCTTTTTGAAAAAATTGATAGAATCTCTCAAAATTTCGACTTGGTTTGGAAAAAAGTAGTAAATGACCAGACTTTCGAAGTTTCAGAAGATGAAGGAGATTTGCCAGTGGTATTTATACATTTAATAGAAAAGAAACAACTGAACTTTCTTTCACAAACTCTTGACAATCTTTGGTTTTACAGACGAAGGAATGAACTGATTCATATAAGCAAGAAGAGGCGATTTGGGGGCTCTAAATCAGAGGAAATTTTCTCAAAAAGGGGACAATCTTTGCAGTTACATCAACCTCAAATTAAAATGAAAAACTTCCTCAAAATAGAAGTAGGAGGGATGCAGAAAGACTGGAAAAAATATAAAAAGAAAGCAAGAATGGAAGATTAACCTTTCCTTTTGGTTTTGCAGTTGTTCTACTCATGGTTAAAAATGATTATGTTTTAGGTGTTATAACTACTGAGGGGGAAAAAGTATAAAGTTAAATATTGATTTTTAAATACGATGCATTAATGGTTGAATGTAAGATTAATCCTTTTTGGTTTTCTAGTTTATGTATTAATGGTTAATTATGTTGATGATCTTTTAAAATTTTAAAAGTTGGAGGGAGGAATAATGAAGGGGGAAAATTTAGAAACTTAAAAAATGTAGAAATTTAACTATTGAATATCTAAGGTTTATTTTTTGTTATGAGATTTCAAAATATCTGTACTTTGAGAAAAGTGGGAGGGGGAAAATGTTTTTGCAAATGAATTGAATACTTTATTGATATATTAAGAGAATTATTAAGGTTTGAATGTTTAATATTTGTTAATGGTTTTAAAACTCTCAGAGTTATTGGATTATATGCTACTTTGAGTCTATAAAAAGGGAGGTTGATGAAATTGTAAAAGGGGAGTTAAGGGGTCTTGGGAGTTATTAAATCTTGCAGTTAGTTAGTTTATTTTAGCGAATTTGGTGAAACCTATGCCCTGTTTTTGTTCTGGGAAGTCGGGGGTGGGGGGTGGTGAGGAGGGGTTGAAGATTGAGTTTACCAAGGATTGATTTTTTTTTCTTGATGATAGTTTGAATGATTGTTTATATTGTATACTTGTTTGATCAGAAAATAAAAACTTTTTTATTAAAAAAAAAAGAATATAAGATGGTAAAATATTTTTTTGTTGACAGTTTCTATTTTGTGAGGACAATTATAAAGATGGGTTGGATCCAAATGTAATCTTACTAAGAAGAACTTCATAAGAGTCAGTGATTATTTTAGTAGGTCTAATCTACTCTTAAATGTTATCAAATTTGAATAAATAACAACAGGAGGTTCCTGTACATGAGGTGGGAAAATAGATAATAAATACATACTTAGTAGGTTTAGATTATTACCACTATCAGATTTCTGAAATATCTACACTCACCTGTTTGTTTTCAACAGCAGAATGACTGAAGATTGCATGTTTCTTCCTCATGTCTCTTTCAGAAGAAATGTATGTGGGCAACAGGAGTTCAGGTTATTATCCTTCATTCCACTCATATTTTATTTTTATTTATTATACCCATTTTGAGGAAGGCGGACTCCATAGTGATTCTGAGCCAACTCCTAGAAGACATTCTTCCCAAGTCCTATGACCCTGCTTAATTGACAAGATCTTGAGTGTGCCAATCTTGCTGACCTGACCAGATAAGTGAAAACATAGATGGTCCTTCAAATATAACTAGGCCGTATGCAAAGCAGGGCTTTATAAGTAATAACCAGCACCTTGAAATGTCCTCAGAAGCCAAATGGCAACCAGGGAACATGTGCACAGAATGCAACATGCCCATCACTGTCAGCATCACTGCCTTCTGGATGCTGAAGATGAGTGGTCTTCAAAGGCAGCCCTACATCAGGTGCTTTGCAGTAATTCAGATGTGAGATGACCAAGGTATCATGGCTCCTAACTGGTGAGGTATTCTGGGGAAAGAGCGAATCTCTGGCCCAAAGTCATCTAGACAACTTCACAGATGAGCAAAGATCTGTCTAGTCCAATTATTTAGCCATTGCACCACACTGCCTCTTAACAGTTATCCGTTCTATTAATTCTGGAATCAAAAGCATGCTTGACCATCATATAATCACAGGTAGTATTTGTTTTGGATTAACAAATTTACAGTTAATGACAAAACAAGGACTGCTTTTTTTATGCAGATCATCATGTATCCTGTTCTTTATTTAATTTTTGCACATCAAATTTAGAAACTGCCAATTTCACTCACAGAGCAATTCTAGGCACAGTTAAAAATGTAAAAACCATATAAATATTAGAAGGCCGTTAGTACAAGATAGAATAAAGTAAGAAGGGGGGGGTAGCTCTTCAAGCCCCTAACAAATTTTGAGGTTGCATGCTCTATGCGCACCCCAAGCAAGTTGGCAGAGCCAGGTCTTCAGGTACTTGATACTTTATCAAGGTTTCTGAGACCACCAGCACTCCAAGGATTGGACTACAGCTCCCATCATCCATATCCATCTACACTGTTTGACTGTTTGATGGGAGTTGTAGTTCAACATTCGGGTGAGCACTTAGCTGAGGAAGATGAACATAAACTCTGTATGTTCATTTTTTTAAAAAAACCAAAATGTGAAGACTCACATACTGGGTTAAAAATAAAAATTTGGTTTTTTTAGGAATCAAAAAAAAACCATGCTAAATGTGTAAGACACTGCATCAAATAAACTTCTCCAAAAAAACATACTTCTTCTATTTTTGATCTGGCACCCCATATTTGACATCAGCTGTTGATAGTCTGTGACTTCTGCAAAGCGTTTCTTAATTTATCCAGTGCTCTGTGGAGGGCAGCTTTCATGTCTGCATTCCTTAGGCTATATATGAAGGGGTTGAGCATGGGGGTCACCACAGTGTACATAACAGTAGCCACCTTGTCCTTGTCCCCAGAATAGGAAGAGAGTGGCCGGAAATAGACCCCAATTGTGGAACCATAGAAGAGGGTCACACCAATTAGGTGAGAAGCACAGGTTTGGAAGGCTTTGCTCCGACCTTGGCCAGAAGGAACCCGAAGCACAACTTGGACAATGCGAATGTAGGAGACAAGAATGAGAATGAAGTTGCCAATAATAATTGTTCCTCCTTCAAAGAAACTCAACATTTCACTGAGGCTCTTATTAGAGCAGGCCATCACCACTAAAGGCTGGAAGGCACAGAAGAAATGAGGTATCTCGTGATGATCACAGAAGGAAAGCCTGGACATCAATATGGTATGCAAGAGGGCATGAAGGTGGGCCAGCAACCATGCCACAAATACCATGATATGACACTGCAGTGGTTTCATCAGCACAGGATAGCGTAATGGCAGGCAGATGGCCATAAAGCGATCCAATGCCATGGCGCCCAGCAGGAAGTTTTCAGTGATAGCAAAGGCCAGAAAGAAATACATCTGGATCATGCAGTTAGTGAAAGCAATGTTCTTGCAGCTTGTGCGGAGATTATGCAGCATCTTGGGAACCGTAGTTGAGGTGAAGCAGACGTCCACAAAGGAGAGGTGACTGAGAAAGAAATACATAGGTGCATGGAGGAGCCGGGCATCAGAACGGATCAAAAAGATGATCAGCAGGTTCCCAGTCATGTTCAGCAGATACAGAACGAGGAAGGTAACAAAAAGGAAGTGCTCCTGTTCTGGCCGAGTGGACAAGCCAAGGAGGAGAAAGTCAGGGTGGCTGGTGTTGTAATTTTCACGATCCATGGATCTGAGCGTGGACAGAAAAAATTAATTGAATGCCAGGAGAAACAAGACTACCGGTGCATTAACCTCCTCCAGGTCTCCTTTTGGCATCAGTGACCATCATTTTTCTGGTGAACTTTCTGTTCTGTTTTACATTCCAACTAAGATATATCCAATGTATAGCACAATAGCAACCACAGGCAAACAGGCATGGGCTGCAAAAATCCAGAAGGCCATCTGATGGCAAAAAGAAATACAGAAAACTGTAAGTCTTTGCTATCATTTAGTGATTATCCAGTTTTGTAGCCCAGATTTGTTAATCCTAAAGAAAACACTGTGAATATGTAACACCTCAGAGTTGTTATGTACAACATTCGGAATGGGATGGGATGGAATATTTATTGATCTAGTTGTTTGATTATGGCATATCAAAAATATAAAACTAATACATATATACAAGTAGATACAAAGAACATGTTTGTAGTAATTCATCACTCTTACAGTTACATTCTGATCTAAATATTGTGTTCTCTTTGAAATGGCTTTGAAATAAAGAGTGCAATCCTACTAGTGATATACAGGTTCATTCCCAGTGAATAAGTAAGACAATTCCTCCTGAATTGCAAATTAATTCAGATATTAACTGTCTTACGTAGCTATCCTATCCATCCACTCTGATATAATAATCTGTTCCTACCCTGTGATTTATGTGGTCCTGATTTTTCTATTGTTTTTTTCCCTCAACCCATAAATATATCAATGAACAATAGTTTACAAAGGTAATGTTAAAAATCTAAGCAGGTATTATAAAATCAAAATATTAATATTAATATATCTAGCCATTTATACAATCACTTTTACAGCTCTTCTCATTTAGCTAGTTATCTGTAAATATTATAGAATTCCACCTATCGACTGATGGATATCCAAATACTGCCGGTGGTTATCCTAACCTTTTCTGATTCTAATTACTCTTGCCTAATTATCACAGCCTTGGAAAAGGGCAACCAAGGCTTCAATTCTATATATCAGGACTCTATATGCCTTCTAGATGTTTCATATGTAATTGTTATCAGTTCCAGACAGTAGTACCAATGGTCAATAATTATGGAATTGCATTTGCCAATCTCTGGGAAAAATAATTTCTATTCAGGTCAATAGGGCTTAGAATACCTTTCTACAAAATTTCACTATAATTCATTTATTTGTTTTATTTATTTGTCACGCATGTATAGGATAACAGATATAAGTATAAACATGATTATGAATACATGAAATGGATAAGAATAAATGGGGACATTAGGACAGGGACCGTAGGCACCTTAATGCGCTTATGCATGCCCCTTACAGTCCTCTTAAGAATGGGGTGAGGTCAACAGTAGACAGTCTAAGGTTAAAGTTGTGGGGGTTTGGGGAAGAAACCACAGAGTCAGGTAGTGCATTCCAGGCATTGACCACTCAGTTGCTGAAGTCGTATGCTGCACTCTTCTGAGACATGCACAAAATTGTTCTATTTTATGATCAAGAGCTGCTTTATCTGGAAGAGTTGAATTCTTTGCTCTTTTATTTTCAAAGATGTTAGGAAGGAACAAAGGATATGTATCCCTATTCTCATCTTTTTCAACTTTGCACAGAAAAAAGTATTTGGGAATGGATAAAAAAGTTTAAAGAGGAAAATGGCTGAATTGTGTTAAAACAATCCATTTCCTTTGATATAGTTCTGCTCTGATCAGAGCTGCAGTTTTCTTTAAGGAAAAAGGAGAAAAGGGGTATTTTTGTGACTTAAAAACAATTTGGATCTTCAACAAGTTTATTGTCTTCTAATCATTCATGGATCCTTTTTTTGTGGATGAAGTTTATGTGATAATAGACTAAAGCTTAAAGGATAATAGTTTTTCAGTCTTTACAGACTTTTGACTCATTGTGCTGTCCCAGATTAAAATAGCTCCTTTGGATTTTACATTATATATTTTAAAAAAAAACACACACACAATTAGACAACAGTTGCAGTCATGATCTATGAAGGAAACTTCAGGGTGTTTTTTTTTTAAAAAACCCAAACAAATCCTTGGTTCTGAATATTAGATGGGAGGGACAAAAACAAGTAATTAGGTCATAAAGACTTGTAGGTTTTTGACCAGCTGAAGTGCACAGTACATCAAATAGGAAGGGAATTTGGTGAGATAATGAGTATATTGATGAAACAGATTGGTTTGATAGCAAAATTTATGTAGATGAGGAAAGAAAGGGCTGAAGGAAAATGGGGGAAATTAGGGTGATTTAAATGATTCAATCAAAGTGTAACCTGGTTAAATTTCTCATTGATTTAGCGTGTTGACTGTCAGCTGCTTTTACCTATTGTGAGGCTGAGATTTTATTACTTTCAATTGGATTTTATTGGTAATCTGAAGTTTTGGCTGACAGGCAGGGAAGGAAGGAAGGAAGGAAGGAAGGAAGGAAGGAAGGAAGGAAGGAAGGAAGGAAGGAAGGAAGGAAGGAAGGAAGGATTTGAATATCCTCTCTCCAATATAAGCATTCTTAAAATACAATTACAGAAATATGTTCATATATTTACAAGCAAGCATTTAAAAAAATTACTCATCCTCAGGACAATGAATCACCTATTTATTTATTTATTTATTTATTTATTTATTTATTTATTTATTTATTTATTTAATTTGATTTCTATACCGCCCTACTCCCGAAGGACTCAGGGCGGTGCACAGCCAAACAATAAAACACATACATACAAAATTTAAAAGTGGAATTAAAATCAAATTAAATAGTTTTGGCCCAGACAAATTAAAACCCCAATCAATTTAAAACCCATTCTAAAATTTGAATATATAAAATACTAAAAAATATTAAAAAATTAAAAATCTTTTATAAAAGAGGGAGAAATTAGGCCAGGCTTGCCTGGTGAAATAAAAAGGTCTTTAAGGCGCAGCGGAAGGTGCGCAGATCCGGGATCCTCCGTATCTCTGGGGGGAGCTTGTTCCAGATAGTAGGTGCCCCCACAGAGAAGGCTCTCCCCCTGGGGGCTGCCAGTCGGCATTGTTTGGCCGATGGCACCCGGAGGAGCCCCTCTCTATGGGAGCGTACCGGCCGGTGGGAGGCTATTGGTGGTAGTAGGCGGTCCCGCAAGTACCCAGGTCCTGAGCCATGGAGCGCTTTAAAGGTGGTAACCAAAATCTTTCTTTTGCATCATTAACCTAAGGTTAATGATGCAAAAGAAAAGAAAAATAGGGACAGGGAAATTTATAAGACCCCTCTTCCGATTATTTGAGAAACAAAGTGAAACGATCCTACACTTTCTTTCTAATTTCCTATTTCATTTCCCTGGGATTCCTTGCTTACCAAGTCTTTGAGGTCTTGTGATTCTAGAGGAAGGGCATCTAAGAGGTTGCTGCCACTGCTGTTACTTCCAGCTTGGTACCAAAGTCACACAATGTGTGGGAGCCTCCATAGAAAACAGTGAGTTTTCTAGAACAGGAATGATTATATGTAGGAGCTCATTATACAGGTAAAATTAAGGCAGAAGACAGAGGCATAGAACCCAACAGACATTTTAGAAGGCATAGCATCTGGGGACTTGTTAACAAAATAAGTTACCCTGGGTGAAATCTTGCTTCTCTGGGTGCTACACATAATTCTCATTGGACTTTGGAGTGGACTCTCTATTCAATTATTTTCTTTACATAAAACTTTTCAAAAGATGAATGGCTTTGTTAGCATTAGTATGAGAGGCCAGTCCCCTAATCCAAACCCATTGAAGAGTATGCCATCTTTTCTTGTGAGGTTGAGTTTGTTAATAAAAGGTTTTCCTTCTTGACATTTTTTTTTATTAAAATTTTTTTTATTATTTTTTTTTATTAAAAAGTTTTATAAGAAATACAAACATTTTCTCCCCCCACCACCCTTTCCCCCTTCCCCCTTCCCTCCCACTTCCCAGAACAGGCACAGGGTATAGCATTCACAAACATAAAGCTAAGATATGCTAACAAATTATTGCATTCATATTCTCCCTAAATCTTTAACTCCTTATAACTCAAGAACTATAAACATAAACTACTTAAAAATATTTCATTCATAAGCTATATGAATCTTCTTGTTCGGATATTTTTTTTTGCATATAGTCAATCCATCTTCTCCATTCTGATATGGATCTTTCATTTGAATGATCTTTAAGATATGATGAAATTTTTGCCATCTCAGCCAGATGCACAACTTTTAATGTCCATTCCTCAATGGTAGGTGGATCTTCCTTCTTCCAGTACTGTGCCACCAGTAACCTGGCAGCTGTTATTAAATTCAAAACCAACTTAGTCTCTATTACAGTACAATCCGTGACTATTCCCAACAAAAAAACCTGTGGTGTAAATTTAATTTTTTTCCTTAAAATATTTTGAATAATCCACCATATTTTTATCCAAAAAGCCTTAATTTTTTTACATGTCCACCATATATGAAAATATGTAGCATCTTCACACTCACATGGCCAACACTTGGGTTGTAAATTTGGATACATGCAGGCTAGTTTTTTTGGGTCTAAATGCCATCTATAAAACATTTTGTAAAAGTTCTCTCTTAAATTTTGAGCTTGTGTGAATCTTACATTTCTAACCCATATCTTTTCCCATGTATCCAACATTATTGGTTCACCTATATTTTGTGCCCATTTTATCATACAATCCTTGACTAGCTCTGTTTCTGAATCTATTTCCACTAATACATTATACAACCTTTTAATATGCATTTGACCTTTATCTCTTATTTGCTTTATCAAATTCTCATCCTGCTGCTAAATACCAGTTTTTTGATCCTCTCTCCATCTGGCCTGCAGCTGACCATACTGAAACCAAGTCTTAATAATTCCTTCTTCTCTTAATTGCTCCATAGATTTTAATTGTAATCTAACTCCTTCCTTATAAAGGATTTCCTTATATGTAAACTTATCTTGCTTTTGCTCCAAATTTATATTCTCTATCGCGTGTCTGGGTACTGTCCATATTGGTAACTTATCCTTTAGTTTATATTTATACTTTTTCCAGACACGCAGTAGAGCATTTCTTAATATGTGACTTTTAAAAGTCTTATCTACTTTCTTGTCATACAATAGATAAGCATGCCAGCCATAGACCAGACCATATCCTTCAATATTCAGTATCTCTTTCTCCGTTAAATTTATCCAATCTGTAATTGCTGAGAGGGTAGCAGCTTCATAATACAGTCTTAAGTTGGGCATTTTAAGACCACCTCTTTCTCGGGTGTCTTGCATTATCTTTTGATTAACTCGTGGTTTCTTCCCTGCTCACACAAACTTGTTTATGCCCTTCTGCCATTCCTTCAAATTTTCATCTTTTTTAAGTATAGGTATCATTTGAAAAAGAAATAAAAATCTTGGTAAAATATTCATTTTTACAGTGGCTATCCTACCCAGCAAAGACAGTTGCAATTTCTTCCAATTTTCCATCTCTTTCTGTATTTTTTGCCATAACGGTTCATAATTATGTTGATATAATTTCGTATTTGCAGTCATAATATAAACCCCTAAATAATTAACCTTCTTAACTATTTCAAATCCTGTTAACCTTTCTATCTCTTCTTTCTGGCTTCTGTCCATGTTTTTAGCGATTATCTTTGTTTTAGCTGTATTTATTTTAAAACCAGATACTTGTCCATATGAGCAGATTGTATCCATCAAGGATACAAGGATATTTGACCTGGACATTTTTTATGGCCAGCAGTCAACACTTTTTTGGCTCCCTTATATTGCAGCTTTCATATCTAATGAGAGAAGTAAGAAGGTTACACTGGTATGATGGAATTGCTTGCTCAATTTTTTTTTTCTAATTTATATTCCATATTTTCTTTTCAGGAACAGGATAATTCTGGAGGCCATCCTTTATTGCAAAGAATTCATTCATGTCATCCCAATAATTCCCATGATGAGAAAGAATTAAGAGATACATAATTTACAGAAGTTTTGGAGCAATGAGAAAAATCAATCCTCCCCCCCAAAAATAGAAATTATAGGGAAGATTGAAATTCATGCAAATACTAACTTTTCAATACCCTTTATCAATATGAAGACATTGTTACTTTTTTAAAAAAGCATAGCTTGTTTTCTGTAAAAGTTTGACAGTTTTATAACTCACAAAAAGCATAAAGATGTGTTGTTATATATTTATCTACAGTACTTTGTGCTTTATTTTTATTTCATCTTTCCCATCTTTTTTTGTGTGTAACTTTTTCCTTTTCCTTTTCCTAACAATGCTTAATAAAAGAAAAAGCATGTTGATATGAAAAATATATTTCTGAGGCAATAAGTAAGACTGTATTGATTTAATAGGTTTCAATGTTTTAAAATGTATATTATATGGGGTGGCAGGTTGTTAAGTTATTCATTTTTCCTTTTTAAGAGAAGCTGGCAGGCAAATTATGTATACTGGAAAAAAAATCAACATTGGAATAAAATAAAGTTCTAAATTTGGTCTTCCATTGTATTAAACAGAAAGCATAATTTTAAAGGAAATGCTGAGAAAAGAGGAGATATTTTACATACATATATATATATATATATATATATATATATATATATATATATATATATATATTTGTTTTCTCAGGTTTTCGCGGGTGTTTTTATGTAGGTCTTTGGTTATTCGGGTCTTCTCCCACGTAAAATTGGAAGTGTCTTGGCGACGTTTCGACGAAGTCTCATTCGTCATCTTCAGGCTGGTGTTCTCGGCTTCGTGCTTCCAGGAGCAATGTGAAGCAAAGTTGCCAAGACACTTCCAATTTTACGTGGGAGAAGACCCGAATAACCAAAGATCTACATACAAACACCCGCGAAAACCTGAGAAAACATATATATATATATATATATATATATATATATATATATATATATATATATATATATATATAATATTATATAAAGATATATATTAAGGCGTATCACTTGAAGTTTTTTTAAAAAATTGCATTGTATAAATGGACAAGTGCGATGAATCAAGGTTTATTTTTTAATTACAAAATTTCTTTGAATTCAAAGAAATTATTTTTAACTTAATTATTAAATAAATAATTTAATTATTATTATTATTATTAGCACTGTTAAAAATAATTTCATGGACTTCAGTTAAGGGATCCATGAATTTAAAGGAGAGGAGGGCTCATCTTAAATCTCCTCCCTAAACTGGAAAAATTAACCATTTACCCTCCATGCTATGACTTTCCGGATATCTCCATTACTCACACATATATGCAAATACAGTTTTTTAAAACTATGATTTATTGAATAAACCACAACTTTCTGAGGTCACATTCTTAAGTTTAAAGGATGTTTTAAGAACAATGGATGGCACAAATGCTACACTACAAATAAACAAGCTATGTGGTGACTTAGTTCACACATTGAGTAGCAACCATTTTAATGATAGTTGGCTGAGTAAGCTAAAAACAGATTGCATATAACTAAGACCATGTGTTACAAAGCACAATCATGGGTTCATATACTAAGCCAAAAAGCAAATAGGCCTTATAATGGACTATGGTAGTTTGTGAATTAAATGTATGATTTAAGGTAACATGTACATCGAGACATAGATACAATTCAGCAAGATGGGAGCTATTTGGGATTCCTTTAACTCTTACCTATAAGAAAGAGCTGTGTGTGACACAAATCAAGTATGTGTGCCTATTGAAGGTTTTCTTACTGATTGTGTAGTGCAAACCACAAGTCATGCTCATTGCATTAAGTTTAATGGATTTCACTCAATGATGGTTTAGCATGTGAACTCAAGCCATTGTGGTTGGCCAGTCCTGATGCATGCCTGAATGCATAATCCCAGTCATTCTGGGTTAGTCAACTAACCACAAGTCTTAAAAAAACTACAGCTACAGCAATAGAGAACCCATCTTATAGAAATTCATTTAAAATCCAGTTTGGGGATGTCAGTTAGAAGGGATTAATTGAACTAGCATTCCCTGGATGTATCTGTTTTAGCAAGGAAGCTTGAAAGAATGACCTTGTTTAATAGTTTAGAAACTTCTGAGAAGGATAATGAAAGGATTATTATTTATTTGATCTTCAAGCAGATGTGGTGGCTCTGTCGAGCAAGCCAACGACTTCTGAGGAAAATGTCTCTGCACTTTAATCCTTTCCCCCTCCCATCCTTTAGGATCTTTGTCCCTTTCATTCAGTGCACTGGAAGATAATTTACTCACCTCACTTGCAATCAATTAGCAATGGCCCTTGCTGGCCTTTGATTGGTAGATACGCTGAGCCAGGCAGATATGAAGGCCAACTGGGACAAGAATGCCTATTCTTTTCTTTTCTTTTCCACCTCTCCTCAGGACTCACCTTGTGGCAGATTTTTTGGTGGTAAGTATTTTTATGAGGGTTGTTTTTTCTTTCTTTCCTTGACTCCATGTTTCATGGTAAACCAGGTTTTAGCTTAGTCTGGAATGTGAACTTGACTATTGTGATTTGCAAACTAGAGTCTATTGAGGAAACCCTGCTAATAGTAGTACTTAAATAGTGGCTCAGGATAGTACGTGAATCCTGTTTTAGACTTCTGAGTGTAGTTTTCTCTCCCACTCACCCCCCTGTCTCCTTCTTTAAAACTTGCTTTAGGTTTTAAAGGGGTCTAGGAGATGAAGGTTGTAGCAATCATACATTCATCTTAACCCGGAGGCTAAAACATATGAATGGTTGAAGGAACTGGCCATGGCTATTCTAGTGAAGATAAGGACCGGGGAGACATGATAGCAGTGTTCCAATATTTGAGAGGCTGCCACAGAGAGGAGGGGGTCAAGCTATTTCCAAAGCACCTGAAGGCCAGACAAGGAATAATGGATGGAAACTGAACAAGGAGAGATTCAACCTGGAAATAAGCAGACATTTTCTGACAATGAGAGCAATTAACCAATGGAACAGCTTGCCTTCAGAAGTTGTGGGAGCTTCATCACTGGAAGCTTTCAAAAGACTGGACTGTCATTTGTCAAAAATGGTGTAGGGTCTGCTTAGGGGAGGGTTGGACTAGATGACCTACAAGGTCCCTTCCAACTTTGTTAATTTGAATCTGAAACTAATATTCTTCCACCTGTATGAATGTGGAATAGAAGTGTGAGGTTTGGCTACTTGCTGAAACCCAAAGACTTCCTGCCCTAGCTTCACACTATCACTGAAGGAGATTGGATAGCCATTGGTCTGGAATGGTATAGGGTTTCCTGCTTGGGTAGAATATTGAACTAGAAGACCTCCAAGGTCCCTTCTGTACTCCTGGAGAGCATCTGAGAGGCAGCAAAAGCTTGTCCCATCTCTGGAAAAAGCCACTGAGGATTACTTCCTGCCCTAGTTGGCTGGAGCTCCACAGCAGAGCACAGAGTCTTACATTACTGAGTGGTATGAATATATCCAAATATTGCATCCCTTAACTGATGTAGGGGGTAACTTGGGTAGCGGGATACTTAAAGGCAAAGAAGTTCTATTGCATGTTTGACTACTAT
This sequence comes from Pantherophis guttatus, assembly GCF_059756535.1. Classification (NCBI taxonomy): domain Eukaryota; kingdom Metazoa; phylum Chordata; class Lepidosauria; order Squamata; family Colubridae; genus Pantherophis; species Pantherophis guttatus. The sequence continues at coordinate 121,779,282 of NC_142064.1, read as the reverse complement.
ACTTGTACCAGCACAAACCTATCTCCACTGAACAGGTTAATATTCTCTATTAATTGCCCAGATTATTTTATATGTACAAGGGTAAATGCATCCATACAACTTGCATACTTCCCATGGGGCCCTTGGGAGAAGCTGTCCAACTGCATAGGAAGGAGAAAGCAATAGGCTGAAGAATCGAAAGGAATGGGTAAAAGTGAGAGGGAAAAGAGAGCTAGAGATTCCACTTTTGTGCCAACCTTGAAGGAAAATATTTTGAAGGAAAGGAGAGTTGTTTCTTCCAGGACAGACAGCTGTTGGTAGTTTGCCCTATTTCTGGCGTCCAAGTGGCAAACTACCAAACTTTGCACATTTCCAAACTTTCAGCTACTTCTCAATTGCTGAAAAATTCCCGTGGGTGATCTCTGTTACATGAATGTGATGTACTCTTTTTTTCCCCCTTCTAGCTTGCAAGGGACTTGCTGCAAGGACCACAGAAGCTTTTAAATTAGAATTAGCACTTTACAGAGGGGTTCAGAGTGGGCTGAAGCTTTGATGGGAGGAGCCAAGAGCTGTATTGCACCGTGTTCCTCGTAAATTAAACTTGGGTTCATCGGCTTTTAAAAGTTTTATCTTAGGGAGCAACTAGGCAGGAACTGGAATGGAGAAGTCCTGGCCTGTCGCCTGTCTGCCAGCTATTCCTAACTTCTTCTTTGCCCCATAGGCATGCATGTGGCACCTGCTAGGATCATGGTAGGGATCTGAAGGGGAGTTGTGAGAATCCACACTGCTAAAATATTCAAGGGACAGACCCTTGTTAAGACTCATTTTAAAATACCAGTGGGATGACTACATAGAATGTAAGGAAGCCTTGAGATTAGACCCATCTGAATGTTGAGGAAGGGAGTAATTATATTGTCTGAAGCCTGAATCAGCATGAGTTTGGTCACTAGCTGAGCAGGGCTATTTTGTCTTTGCAAAAAAGCCCATTATGATTTATCAGTTTGCAATGTTAACCGTTTCATAGTTTCTCATTCACCAAAGACCAATTACTTCAATCACTTGGTCCCTTTTGGAGGCAGATCAAGGGTGGAATCCAGCAGGTTCTGACAGGTTCTGGAGAACCGGTAGCGGAAATTTTGAGTAGTTCAGAGAACCGGCAAATACCACCTCTGGCTGGTCCCAAAGTGGGGTGGGAATGTAGATTTTGCAATATCCTTCCCCCAGCAGTGGGGAAGGAATGGGGATTTTGCAGTATCCTTCCCCTGGAATGGGGTGAGAATGGAGATTTTGCAGAATCCTTCCCCTGCCATGTCCACCAAGCCAATACCCACCAAGCCACACCATGCCCACCAAGCCACGCCCACAGAACCAGTAGTAAAAAAAATTGAATTTCACCACTGAGGCAGATGGACAACTGCCCCAATAAATGGTACCTTTGAAGTATAGCTCTGTATTTGGAAGCAGATGGATCAAAACATCTCACTTAAGTGGATTCCATGAATCAACCAAACGTAATTCCAAGGTTTTTTTGGGGGGAGGAGGTGTCCTACTGCCTCTGGGTTTTTGAGCCATTGATATCAAAGGATAATCAAAAAGTTTATTTTAACAGCTGTGAACCATAAATAAGTAGATTTAGACATTGCACTGTGATTTGGTATACTTAACTTTGGTAGCTGGGCTCACAAACCAAAATCAAACCAACTGCAAGCAAAATGATGTTACATTGATTAGGAAGATTTGGATCGTCAACCTAACAACAACAATAACAAAAAAACCCACCTTTGTGCCAATTATAATTCATAATGGCTGTACATGTTTCAAAAATGCTTTGAACCTTCTACAAATATGACTATAGCACTTCTCTACCATTTATTAAAGCAGCCCGATTTTTATCAAGCTTCCCCAATGTACCTGAAAATAGGATGCTGCTCTTTAAGAAGTGTCCCAATATGACTCTTAAACTTAGTAGCTTTTTTTTTTAGATTTGCATAATTTCTTCAAAAGTCTGGCTTGCTTTAATGAATCACAGAGGCTGTGCTTGTATGAAGTCACAAACAAATTTTAAACATACACTCTCTTATTAAAATCAATTGGCCCAGTGGTGGGATTCAGCCAGTTCGCATCACTTCGGGAGAACCAATTGTTAACTTTCTGAGCAGTTTGGTGAACTGGTTGTTGGAAGAAATCATTAGGGCAGAGAACTGGTTGTTAAATTATTTGAATCTCACCACTGAATTGGCCTATGCTGCTTCCCACAGAGTAAAGCCTGTGCGTGCCACTTTCATATCATTGGCATGTTGTATGTTGGTAAGAGATTTTAAGACTGGAGTGGTAGGGATACTCTGAAAGCCTATGCCTGAATTAAAATTTAAAACCACTATGTTCCTGTTTCAGTTAATGGCTTTGCAAGTCTGGAAAGGCCTGGGACAGCTTGAAGCCTACATTGGTGCAGATGAAGGAGTGGCTTTCCAGATGGACAACAAGATGTACTGGGATTCACTAGGCAATGGTTCACACTGGGCTGTGGAAGGCATGCCTGAAAAGAGAAAGTCAAGCAAATTTTGGCTGATTCCAGCACCATCCGGGAAGGTTATGCTGAAAAACTGGCTAGGTTTGTTTCTTGCTGCAGTGGATGTACGTTCAGAAAAAATCTACCCCATCCAACCTGTTGAGTACTCAACAAAACCATCCCTGAGTTTTGAAGTGTATTTCAGGGACAATATGATAGCCTTCCGGGCCTCCAATGGTCTCTTTCTGTGCCGAACGTTTAGAGAATTCAATGGCCTGGAAGCAGCCAAGTTCTTTCCTGATGAGACCTGTTGTTTTCTACCCCAGATTGGAGATATTGATAGCCCGACTTTTGAAATTGTAAGCGTGGTCCCGAATGACATTTTGCCCATCCAGTATCATCCTCATTTTGTGGATAAACAAACCTTCTACAACAGACGTTCGACCTCAGTCCTACACACTTTTGGCCTCAATTGGGTGACCAACTGCACCGACAGAGTGATTTGGAAGCATCTCTGGGGACTGGGATTGCCTTCTTCCTGCAGTTTCAGGGTTGAGGATGCAACACCCGCTGTAAAGTACACAGAGGACAATCAGCAGAACTTTTCTCTGGTGAGGTCAGTTCTGGAGATCATAGTCAGGAAGGTGGAGGTGCCTCCCAGTACCAAAGCAATAGCAAGCTTTTGGGTGGATATAGTACATAGTGTGGTCGTACCATTTCTTGTCACAATCCAAAAAGTGAAACCCCTTGGTGACGTGGAACGATTTAATGAAACTGGAGCATGGAAGGGAATGGTCTATAAGAACCTTCGAGTAGATGTTGCAATGGAGCCTTTGTGTGAGCCTTGCAGAAGCATGTGAAGCTGTGGAAAGTACCCGCAGCCTTCCATAATAATTAGGAGCAGCCCACTTCCCAAGAAATATGGCTACTTGGGTTTTATAATGCATTGGTCAGTGTTCTTGAAGGATGAGATTACCGCAAGGACTTGGTCCCACCTGTTTGTGGCTTAATAGAAGGCCTCTTCCCTCACTGGTACTTCTTTTTAATCTCCTGCTTTAAGTGTACAATAAAGGTAGTAGTTCCCCTTTTTACTGAAAGAAGGAGTCAAAGTTACAAACTTCACAGTGTAAGCACAATAACAAATAAAATTTGTCAAGCTTCTCTTTGGAACCAAAAGTGTCGGGATCATTATTTGTACACAGGGAAGAGTCAACACCGTATACTTGGCTCATGTCAATATTGGAGACAGCCAGGGGTACAATTTAATGTTCAAAACTGCCAATCCACTTCACTATTCTGAATCCTGTAGGATACTGAATTGAACCTTTGGTCTTTTATAGCACCATATACAGTTTATTACTTGTTTGGCCTCTGATTTTGTACCTTGTTTTCAATATATACTGGAATCATTTGAGATTGGAAATGAAGTCTTGGTAAAATAATTCATCTTGATGGCTTCAATTTTTCCTAGCCAAGGCAAGTTTAGTTTTTTTTCATCTTAAGGTGTCAATTTGATACCTATTTTAAAATTAACCTCTATATTTCTTGACAATAAAAATTGCTGCTTACTTGACCACTTTTCCCATGATGTTGAATCCCATTACAAAATGCAGTTATTGCTTTTCTCCCTCTGCTAAATTCCATGTCGACATTGGGAAGTTGTTCTTATTATTGTGATAACCTGATGCAAAACCATTTTGCTGAATATACTGTATGCATTATTTTGGGGTTGAATGGTTATGTACACCACTATAACATATAGTTTCAATTTTTGTTCTTGACTAATGAGTTTAACTTCTGCCTTTTGTTTGGACATACAGTACTAGCTGGATACCCATGCTTTGCTATGAAACTATGTGATGGGGCTTGATAAATTGACACTTACAGCTTGAAACTTAATGAGTAGTTATGATCGGCCTCTCCTTTCCCCTTCTCTCCTTCAGCCTTGCCCCACAGAAGCCTATCGTATCCTATCCCCCTTCTCTCCCTCAGGCTTGCCTCCCCTATCCTATCCCCTTCTGTCCCTCAGGCTTGTCCCACAGAAGCCTCCCCTATCCTATCCCCTCCTCTCCCTCAGGCTTGCCCCACAGAATCCTCCTCTATCCTATCCTCTCCCTCAGGCTTTCTAGCCCCTTCTCTCCATGAGGCTTGCCCCACAGAAGCCTGTCCTATGCTATCCCATTCTCTCCAGAGTTATTTTCAAATTGGGAGGGGGAGTAGAACGTCTAACTAATTAGCATCAGAGCGTGTTATAATAATATAGGAAATACTAATGGTCTGATGGTCATTTCGAAAAATCCTTTCTTAGTGAGCACCTAGAAGCCAAGAGGAACATCTGTGGCAAATTTCAGTGTTAGGTGTTTTGTGCCAGCCATGGCAGTTTCTTAAAAGACCACCAGATGGGAGCAAAGAGGCACCTTTGATCCCACTGGTGGGTCAAGGGGCTCCGGCCCCTGCAGCCCCATTGGGAGAGTTAATGGCCCTCCGGCCCCCTCACACACATGGGTAAGGGAGGGGCCAGGGGCCCCTATAAGAACCCCTGCACAGGGGCTGCTCTTTCTGCTCTTGTTCTATCTTCCTATGGGACTGATCCATGGGCTCAATCCAGGCATGGATGCCTCCATGCCAGGGAACTCATTTTACCTACTTTGTTTCTAAATAAAGATTTAACTTGATTGCATCCTTGCGTGCTGCCTTTTCTTGGAAGCACCTTCAACAAACCATCAATCTTTGTGAGATCCCTCACAAAGTGGTAGCCGAGGATGGTTTGAGACAATGCTTCCAAGCCAGCAGAAGCAAGATGCCTGGAGGTTCCAGCAAGAACCCCCAAGAGATGGATGGCAGGAGATCCCTGATTGTGACCAGAAGTCTTCAATCAAAAATGGCAGCCCTGCATCCAGTCCCTGATGCAAGCTTCTCTCCAGAGGAGGGTACAGATGATCTCTATGTCCCCAGAGGACTCAGTGGAACGCCAGGGACCCCTTTGCATACTTCCCAGCAGCTGCAAGCCACAGAGGAAAGCATGGAAGGCCAGCAGTCCACCCAGGGCTGCCAGGACACCGGGGAGGAGGCCAGGGACCAAGCCACCCCCCACGTAGTCCAGCTCACTGGCGAGGAATGCAGAGAGCTGCTACAAATGCTCCTAGCAACCCAAGGGACGCCAGGAGCCCAGCCAGGTGGGACACCAGCGCAGGGGGCCTCTGGACACCGGGAATGATCAAGCATAATTAATATGCAACCCTCAAATTGTGCATACACATCAGATAAGGCATAGTTTTTCAGGTTTGGTAACACTGATGACTCCATGTTTCTGCAGTTCTAAACTTCCCTTCTGCTCCTCTGGTATTAATTGAACAAAAGAATAAACTTCTATACTTTATCCTAACAATAAATAATTATATTCATTCTTTTCAAGGAAATACTAATCTTTGTAATAATTTTTGGTTATGTGACCCAGAGGTGAGTTTCAGCAGGTTCTGACCAGTTCTGGAGAACCGGTAGCAGAAATTTTGAGTAGTTTGGAGAACCGGTAGTAAAAATTCTGACTGACTCCGCTCCCATCTATTCTCTGCTTCCCAAGTCCCAAGAGATTGGGAGGAAATGGGGATTTTGCAGTAACCTTCCTCTGGAGTGGGGAGGGAATGGAGATTTTACAGTATCCTTCCCCTGCCACGCCCACTAAGACACGCCCACCAAGCCATGCCATGCCCACCAAGTCACGCCCACAGAACCGGTAGTAAAAAAAATTGAATCTCACCACTGATGTGACCTTTTCCCTCAGGATCATAGTGTTTAGGGCTTTTTCATCTCTCTCTTCCTTTTTATAGAAATTCATTTTGCATTTATTTACTCCCTTACAAAGTTTTATTTTATTCTATCAATTTTAATTCTATGAATCAGCTTTCTTAGGCTTACCTCCAGGTTTATATTAGTACTTTACTATTTTATGTTACATATATTGCCATGATTAACAAGAATGTTTTCCCTATCGCACCACCTTTGCATGTTTTCCTTCTGTCTGTCAAGAGTGTAATTAATTATTTTTGGCTGCTCTCGGGACTTTATTACTGAGCTTATCTTTGAAGAATATATTCCTAATTTTGCTTTTAAATTTCTGAATCTCCTAGATCTTGTTGCAACTCTGCTAACTTTTGGTTTTGGCAATAAAACATTCAGAAGTGACCTTCAATTCCCTCAATATACTTTAGTGAAGTTGTGTGTGTATGATTGGATAGCGTATAATATACAGAAAAATGGACAGTATGCAATTAAGAGTGAATTAGACAAGGAACACTTCTCTCATTTTATAAAAATGAGAAACAGCTTTTGAAGCTTATAACTGGGAATTAAGAAATAGAGAATTGACCTATGTTCCAATTGAATAATGATGTGCCATCAAAGTGGTGTTGACTCTTAGCATCTGTGTGGTAAGATTTTTTCCATATTCTTGCCCTGACCTTTTCCTTGCCCATTCATCTACTCTTGCTGAAACTAGATAGTGGAAGACTGCCATTAAACTTCAGAGCAAGGACCGTATCTGTTTTTCTTGAGGAGAGGAAGCATGAGAAGCAGTTCTCACATGCTTCATCACTTCTTGGCATGAACTTCTGGGAATCCCACACCATGTATATTCTAGGGACAGAGTGGTCCACCATGCTTGATAGGAATTACAGATGTTGTGTTTTGAGAGACTAAGCAGTTGAGAAGGCTGGAACAAATGCACCATGATGGATGACACTCTGATTTTGTCATTTTGGTCTTTTGCTGCCATAGTTTTTTCCTCTCTACTATAATTTTGGTGTCATTATAAAGTCTTCTTGGAAACCTGTGGGTGGGTGGAGAGTTGGCCTAGAGGGAATATTCTCTCTATGATGTCTGTTCTTTTTTGTTCCCACCCTCAATCTGTTCGCAGAAGAAAATTAGAGACCTTCCCCTTGAGCTGGATACTCCTTGAATTGAGCACCGCTATAGAGAAGAGTTCCCAAGACCAGCTCCTTATTCTGATGTAACTAAAGAGATTGGTGTGGGCAAAAATTGTTTTTTTTTCCTGATGCTTAGAGGGTTTGCTTCTTCTAAATCGAGAGCTGTGGGCACACCTGTGTTGTCAGCCAAGCCTCAGGTGCACTGCAACATTTTCTTCACAATGTGGGTATTGGATAAGCTTTCAAATATGTATCCTATTAAAATGGATTCAGTGCAATTAGTTGAAATTCAAATTCACACCATTTATGCCCACAGCTCCTGAGGCTGCTAGTGAACATGAAGAAGATTGCTTGGGTTTGGGAAAACATGAGACATCAATGACAGGACACCTGTTTGGCATGTAGATCAATCCAGGCTCAATCCCAAGCAGCTCCAATTCACACTGAAAACCATGATGTGCATCTACTTTCAATCCCAAACCTTGGCCATTATCCCCAAAGTTTCTACTGAAATACATTAAATATATCAAACAGAAAAAGGATTACATACTTGGTGGTTAATTGTATTAATTGTTACACTTAATGCAATTTTGATTCATCATTTAATCCTATTGGTTGGCTAAACTAGTGTCTGCGGTTTTCCTGGCAAGATTTTGGAAGTGGTTTGCTATTGCATTTTTCCCAAGGCTGAGAGAAGTGACTGGCTCAAAGCCACTCAGCTGGCTTCATGCCTAAGGTAGGACAAGAATTTATCATCTCCTGGGTTTAGCCCAATTCCTTAACCATTAAACAGGTCTCAATATAATTTTAATGATACCTAAATTGAAGCTTGGTGTGTGATTGGATAGCAAATAATACACAGAAATATATTTAAATATTAAAATATTTAACCGTGATGGCTCAGCAGTTTAAAGACTCTGAGCTTGTCAGCTGGAAAGCTGACAACCCGGGTTGGAGACCCATGCACCATGTGACAGGGTGAGCTTCCATTACTTGCCCAGTTCTTGCCAGACTAGCAGTCTGAAAGTATGCAAATGAGTAGATAAATAGGTACCACTTCAGTGGGAAAATAACAATGTTCCCACCAATACACCTCGGTGTATAGTTATGCTGGCCACATGACCACGGAAGTGTCTTCAGACAATGTTGGCTCCCTCAGTTAATAAACAGAGATGAGCACCAGCCCCTAGAGTTGGAAATGACTGGACAGGGAAAATATTTATCTTGTCTTTAAAATGAAACTTGGTGTGTGATTGGATAGTGTATAATATACAGAAAAATGGACACTGTGCAATTAAGGCTGAGCTAGACATGGAACATTGTGAACATTATAAAGTTAATTCATAATACTTTCCCCCTTCCATTTTAAAGTAGTTAAATCCATTTCAATGTTTTAATTAGCTGCCCTCCCCATGGCTAAAAAGTCAGGTAATGGGTGTTGGGAAGCAGTGTTCTCTGACTGAGACTTTGGAAAGACTACATAGAAAACATCATCTTTTAGCCTGCATATTGTTTTGATTAAGCAAAACATCATATTCCCCCATTGGCAATTTTGCAAAATAGATTGGGGTCCCTGATTGCCCATCCTTCCTATTTAGAAGTGTTTATTCTTTTTAGTTAAAAATAATAAAACACTTAGCTATTAGGAACTGGGTAAAATAGAATGGAAAACATGACAAGAAATTAGAATTCTGTTCTGAACTTCCTTTTCACTACATCAATACTATTTGTCAGATGAAACTCTGCATCTCTTCTTCTTCTTCTTCTTCTTCTTCTTCTTCTTCTTCTTCTTCTTCTTCTTCTTCTTCTTCTTCTTCTTCTTCTTCTTCCTCCTCCTCCTCCTCCTCCTCCTCCTCCTCCTCCTCCTCCTCCTCCTCCTCCTCCTCCTCCTCTTCCTCCTCCTCCTCTTCTAGAACAACCACACTAAAAGTGAAAGTCATTAATCTCCTCCCCGCATCTAGCCACAGTAATCCTAATAGCTAAAAAGTAATTGAAGCAATTTCCAAAAGTGATTATAAAATGAAATATACAAATCTAGTGTCCTCAGAAAGGCATTGATCATAGTTTGAGCAAAACAATGAGTTTCCTTTGTCTTCTACATTCTAAACCTGCTAGAAACTGCTATTGTGTGATCTACTCACTGTTTCATCATTCTTCAGTGGTCATTAGTTCTGCTTTTAATGGAGCCGTCTTCCGTTCACCATTGTTTCCACAAAAATCCAGAAACAGGTCTTGCTGCTTCAATAGAACTTCATCTTAGATACGTTTGCTAATCGGCTTCCTCAGCCTCATGATGTCTTAGAATCCATTTCCTATAATCTTCAGATCTACAATTTGCAACCATGGAGTCCACTAGCCTAGGAAGGATATTCTAAACTGTTGGGAAGACTTCTTTCCTCCCCTTATATTTGTGCTGTTTTTATGTTTGATGACATATCTTGCTGAGCCTCTTCTTGACTGCCTGCTTGACCTCAGTATTACGAAGACTGTATATGGCAGGGTTAAGAGTAGGTATGGCTACTGTGTAGAAGACAGAAGTCATCTTGTCTGTTTGTGGAGCATAGGTATCATCAGGCCGTAGGTACATGAAAAGAAGGGTACCATAAAGCACCCCCACAACTGTAAGGTGAGATCCACAGGTGGACATAGCTCGAAATGATCCTGTTCGTCCTACAGTCCAGAGGATAATTCCATAGGAAGCTGTAATGGTCAACAGGGTGATGCTCTGGATAGTTCCACACACTACTAAGAGTAAGAGCTGGTTAATTTGTGTGTCTGCACAAGCCAAAGCCAGAACTAGAGGGATATCACAGAAGAAATGGTCCAAAGTATTTGCACTGCAGAAAGGCAGGCGGAATGCCATGCTGGAATGGATTGCTGCAGAGGTCATCCCTGCTGCATAAGAAGCAATTACTAGGAGATGACAGAGATGCTGTGGCATGGCAGTTCCATAGTGCAATGGGCGGCAGATGGCCACATACCGATCGTAGGCCATGACTGCCAAGAGACAACATTCGGCATCTGAGATAGCTGCAAAAATGAACATCTGAAGGGCACAGGCTGGGATGGGAATGGTGTCACAACCTTTCAAGAGCCCCAAGAGCATTTTGGGGGCTACGGTGCAGCAGGAGCATAGGTCCATCAGGGCCAGGTGGCTTAGAAAGTAGTACATGGGTGTGTGCAAGGCACGGTCAGCTCGGATAAGAATAGCTAGACCCAGATTCCCTGCCACACTAAGGAGGTAGATGGGGAAGAAAAAGCTGAGGAGGAGGAGCTGAAGGTTTCGTTCAGAAGTGAAGCCCAGGAGAATAAACTCTGTCACCTTGGTGGTATTGTGGTGAAGAGCCATTGTACCTGTTGAAATGAAAAATCATATCATACTCTTCCTCTCCTTATTCCACAAGAAATTTGACTCAGTTCTTCTTTTGTCAAGATATTGTTTGAACCTACTTTCCCTCACCTAGTGAGGATCCACCACTGTTTCAGAGCTATTCTAAAGCATTGGACTGGAAAAGTACTCTTTTTCCTTTCTGTGTAAAGAACACAACAGGAATGGAACAAATATTCAATTACCCCACTGGTACTAGGATAGCAATTTCACTTCATTTTAAGGCAGAGGTTTGCATATATAACCTCCAGCTTTCCAGACTTGAACTAAATGCAGAAATCAATGATCAATATGAAAAGAAGTAATAGCAGAAATTTTAATGAAAGAATATAATAACTGTCCAAACTAGAGAAGTGTTTTTTCTATTTAAAAAGGACTCCATCAAACAATGTTCTTTTATCAACCACGATAAGAGCAGTGGTCATGCAGTGGTTAGAATGCAGTATTGCAGGCTGACTCTGTTCACTGCCAGAAGTTCAATCCTGACCGGTTGAAGGTTGACTCAGCCTTCCATCCTTCTGAGGTGGGTAAAATGAGGACCCAGATTGTTGGGGGCAATATGCTGACTCTGTAAACCGCTTAGAGAGGGCTGTAAAAGTACTGTGGAGTAGTATATAAGTTTAAGTGCTAAGTGCTATTTTCTGGTCAAAAAAAACATGTCCAAACCAGTTTCACCATTATATACTGCATTTATTGATTTCAGCTCTGCATTTAATTTAGTTCCCAAAGAAAGGCTCTGGTTTATGCTTCTGCATACAACTATTGACAGACACCATTATTGCTTATGCACAATATTTATAAAAACTCTAGAATCAAATTTCTATGCAGCACACAAGGCCACTACCAAGGAGTAAGCCAATAGAGGAGTAAGGCAAGAATGCATTTTAGTCGCTATGTGGTTTAATTTCCATGTAAATCCACTAGTGTCCAATTAAACCAGTTAGAGGACCATTCCCCCCAAATTAGCTAGTAGCATATTGTATTCCTGTTGTATGCTGATGATATAGTACTTATATCCCAAACACAAATTGGACTTAGATTGAATGCTCTGGCTAGTTATTGCTCTGAAGAGCTCTGAAATCAGTTATAGTAAAACTAAGATTGTGATCTAGAAATACAGATTAACAGAGTTGGAAGGGACCTTGTAGGTCATCTAGTCCATCCCAGCAGACCATACACCATTTCTGACAGATGGCAGTCCAGTCTCTTCTTGAAAGCTTCCAGTGATGAAGCTCCCACAACTTCTGGAGGCAACTTCTGTTCCATTAGTTGATTACTCTCACTGTCAAATTATCTGGAAGATAATTGGCCAGAAATAAAGCAAGTCAAATCCTTTAAATATTTGGGCATGGTTTTCCATAGCTTCACTAAACACAGTGCACTTCAAAACTATGTTATTGCAGTAGCAATTCAATCTTTTTATTGCTCCAGGGGAACACAGTATATTTCAGCACCACTAAAGTTATATTCAGCTAAGGCTCATGTATAATTACTCTTTGGTGCTCAGCTGGGACCTTACTCCACATTTACTTTTACTCCTCTGGAAAGGGTGCAATCCAAATTCCTAAGAGCTATTGTTAGATATAAATGCCTTATTCTCTAATGTGTAAATAATGTATATAAGAGACATCAGGGGTTAACTGTTTCTTTGACTTATAATATATTCATGACTCATCACTTGTATATATAGCTCCGCCTATTGTGTATATAAGGGGCTGCCCTCCACTATTCCCTGCTTCTATCTGAGAATATTCAGCGAATATAGAATGCCTTATGTAAATAAAAGGATTTATATTTAAACTATAAATTCTCAAATATTTCATTGAGTCTGATCCAGAAAATATTGCAACATTCTGGTAGCAGAGGATGGTTGGATTGACTCAATAAGGACTTAAACATGTCTAAAAGAGATAGACCCAACACCAGAGCATACAGCAGAGAGATGGAAGGAGATTCAGAAATAATAGATGAATCCACAAACGCAATCCCAAATGAACCTGAAGAACATACTACAGAAGATGAAGAAATAATAAATGAAGATGATGAACAAAACGAACTCAGGTCAGAAATACTAAAGCTCTTGAAGAATCAAAAAAGTGATGAAAATCTTATCGTGAAACTCCAAGATGTAATAAGAAACAACGGAGCAGCGAAAGAAAAACACATCACCACTAAAAAGGCAAAAGATCCAAAAATAGTAAGTGATGAGCTTACAGACAAAAATACAGTGAAGAGGAAGAGCAGCGGTCCCGCGCGAAATTTTGAATGGCTGCCATCTTCATTTCAACTGACTCCCAAGATGAACGAAGCAGAGCCAATCAGGAAGCCAGATTCAAAATATCTGGCGCGAAAAGCTCTATACGATGTGAAAAATGAAAAAGAAAAATCACACACATCCGAAGAATCGGAGACAGAGAATGAAGAAGACTTAATCGATATACAAGTAAAATCTGCCATAAAAACGCTCTATGCTACGTTTGGGACAAAACTAAAAATATCTAAGGAATCGCCAGAGAAGCAAGCAAGCGAACTAACACCTCGAGGACTGCCTGCCACCATTCCGAACTCGAGAACAGCAACGCCCGAACCCAGAGAGCCTTGCCGATTCCGCCCCACACCGAAAACAGAAGCAAGCGACGTTGTTCGAGAGAGAAGGAAGGGAACGGTCGCCACCGCCAGGACCCCAAAGACTGAACCGAGAACCGACTCGTCCGAGGAAGAACCAAGCGAGCAGACGGCGATGGAGAGAACCTTCTACGATGAAGTCAGAGACGAAATGAGAAGTGCGCATGCGCGAAGACATGAAGACAGCCCGGGAAGATTTGAATTCTTGAGAGAGCCACACAGACTCGCAGCTGACATCCCTACACCATTCTGCAACTTTGTGCATTTGCAAGACCACGGACTGCCTCAGGTTGTGAGTAACGGTCAAAACAGTTTAGGAAACTTGCCCAGTGACTTCCCAAAATTAAGGGTTGATGGTAATAACCTGCAAGAATGGTATCAACAGCTTCAGGTTATTTTCATGAAAGAAAATTTACTATTTTTTATTACTAATCCCCCAAGAAGACCTTGGGCTTTAAAAATAGATAATTTACACCACAGAGCCTTTTTTCTAATAATAGCCAGCATATCTCCTGCAATGTATTATAGCATCAAATCAAATCTGACTGTCTCTGAAATCATTCAATGTATGTTTAATTTGTTTTACAGCAACAGTGTAGCCACCACAACAAGGATGTCTAAAGATTTCTTTTCTTCTAGAGTAAAGCCAGGGGTTTCTATAAGTGAGCACATAATATATTTAAACAAAATAAGGGCTGAACTACAATTAAGGGGGGAAGTAATTTCTGATCAAACAATGAAAAGTGTCATTATCAATTCACTTGATTCGTCATGGGACAATTTTATGTTACATTTAGATACCATTAACCTAGGATATTTATCAGTAGAAAATCTATCCAACAAATTGATAACTGAGGATAACTCAAGAAAAAGTCGCTCTAGCAATCACACAGAGCATAGACCCCTTAGGAAAGTAGCTTTCCAAGAAAAATATAATGAATCATATAGATGCCATAATTGTGGGTCCAGAGAACACAATAAAAGAGATTGCCCCAGATTCTCAAGAGAAAGACACAGACCAGAATACACGAACAGACATAATTATAGACAACATTCTATAGACAGACACAGATATAGAAGTCCACCAAGTCACAAAGAAAATAGAGGGGGCAGAGAAAATTCAAGAGATAGGAAATCTGGCTCACTGAATGGACTAAATAAACATGACAATACAAAATCACAACAAGGTGAAAACAATAATTGGCTTATAGATTCTGGAGCCACAAATCATACCACTAATAATAAAAATATATTATCTTCTTTCATAGAAGATAGATTTGTAATAAAGGTAGCTAACCAAGAAAAGGTTCAAGTATTAGGCAAAGGAAATGTGACTTTGCCTGGTTTAGGAAAAATAGAGGGGGTATTGTTAATACCCGAAATACCTCATAACATATTAAGTGCCTTAAAACTAAGTAGGGACTCTGACATTAATATTACTTTCTCAAAGGGAGAAGCTATTCTAGAGAAAAACAAGTGCAACATAGGTACTGTAATGATTAAAGGAGGTCTACCTTATCTTATAACAAAAGAAGAATGGTTACATAATATTGATTCAAATGTTGAGGAATGTATAGAAACAGATGATGAAAATGTCAGCAATAATGACAATGATGATTGTAGGATAACTCATGATCATACTGATACATATGATATAAAGAAACCAAAGATAGGAAAACCTATTCATGATGAGTGTGCTCATGTCTTACACAGAAAATTAGGACATGCTAGTTTTCCTGTAGTACAGAAAATGACTGAACACGCAGAAGGTGTCAAAATAAAAAATTGTGAAAACTATTTGGAATGCTCAGTATGTAAATCTACAAAGCTGAAAACTAGTCCCAAACCAAAAAGGTCTGCTAGGACAACTAACAAAATTTTTGATTTAGTACACATGGACTTAGTAGGACCACTTACTCCATCTATCACATATAAAAAACGTTATTTTCTAACTATAGTGGATGATTATAGCCGTTATGGTTTTGTTTATACATTAAAACATAAAGATGAGACTTTTCAAAAATTTAAGGAATTTTATAAACGCATAGAGACACAACATAATATTAGAATAAAACAAATCATGACAGATAGAGGATGTGAATTCATGTCTAAAGAATTCTCTCAATGGTTAAAAGATAGAGGAATGCTACATTACACTTCCAATCCATTTTCTGCATTCCAGAACGGAATTGCAGAAAGAAAGAATTCCACTTTACAAACCATGATTAGATGTACATTAGAGGATGCTGGCTTAAGCAAACACTTTTGGTCAGAAGCCCTACACTATTCAAATTATACACAAAACAGGACCTGGTCCAGCATCCTAAATAAGACACCATACGAAGTGATGTATAATAGAAAACCAAAATTGACACATATGCATATTTTTGGAGTCACTGCAGACGTACACATACCTAAACAATTAAGGAGAAAGGGAGAAAATGTGTCCAGAAGACTTAAATTCATGGGATATGAAACTGGCACAAAAGGATATAGGTTCATTGATAATAACAATAAATTTATAGTTTCCAGATCAGCAGTGTTCCATGAACATGCCAATTGGTCTAAATTACATCTTAATGAAATATTCCCAAACAAACACCTAGAAACAAAACACCATAAGGAAAGAATTGTAAATAAACAAAATATCAACAAACATGAAAACAAAACAAAAACATGGACAAATAGCCAACACAAAATAAAGATTGATACATTAACTAAAAAGGAGGCAAGATATATGCATGACAACAATAGCAAACCAGAAAGAATTATTAGAAACAACAGAAATAAAATGCCAAATAAATATAAAGATTACATAATGAATGTAAATAGTGAACCAACAACTCCTAATACATACGAAGAAGTATTAAAGCTTCCTCGTGAAGAAAGAGAAAAATGGGAACTTGCCATGAAAAAAGAAATGGAAAGTTTACAAGGATTAAATGTATTTACACCCACAACTGCACCTAAGGACAAAACTATTATAGGTACCAGATGGATATACAAAATTAAAAATTTAGAAGGAGGCAATTCATTATACAAGGCTAGATTAGTTGCTCAAGGTTACGCACAAAAATATCCAGAGGATTATACAGACACTTATTCCCCTACTGTAAGGACAGAGAGTGTTAAAACAGCTTTAGTGGTAGCCTCAGCGCTCAACCTTGATGTATTTCAATACGATATACAGACTGCGTACTTACACGCAAAATTGGACAAGGAAATATATGTAAGAGCCCCTCACAGTCAATATACTAATAGAAATGAAATTTGGTTGTTAAACAAAAGTCTATATGGATTAAAACAATCCGGTAAAAGATGGTATGATTGTTTAGTAAAGGTACTCAAAACTATGGATTTTAATGCCACATCTGCTGATAACTGTTTCTTTATCAAAAGGGGTAATGATTGTATTGAATTTGTGCTAATTTACGTAGATGACATATTATATATTGGTAAACACAAGGAAAAAAGAGAAATGTTTGTAAACAAGTTAAATGAACACTTCTCACTAAAATCATTGGGTAAAGTAAACAAATATCTTGGTGTGCAAATTAGCAAAACAAAAAAGGGATTTCAACTTACACAAAAGGATAAGATTTTAGAACTTTTGAAAAAATGTAATTTGATGGATGCTAAACCATGCGATACTCCCATGCTAACTGATTTTCTCAGAAACACTAATGAACCATCCACTGAATTCAAGGATAACACGTTTTATAGATCAATCATAGGTTCACTTCTTTACATATCCAATTGGACCAGGCCAGATATTGCCTTACCACTTAATTTGTTATCCAGGTATGTCAGTAAACCAACAATATATCACTGGGAAGCTATCAAAAGAATTTTAAGATATCTAAAAGGCACCATAGATTTTTGTCTTGTATTAGAACCAAATAGTAACAAAGAACCAAGACTCATATGTTATGCAGATGCGGATTGGGCAGGAGACACATCTTGCAGGAAAAGTACATCAGGCTATATCTTCTTTTTAAATGACTGTCCAATTTATTGGTATACCGGCAAACAAGAACTAGTAGCCACTTCAACGACTGAAGCAGAATACATCTGTTTATCCAAAGCTGCAAATAACCTTGTATGGTTTAATGACTTAATTTCAGAAGTGTGGAAGAAACCTACTTTACCTTTTATTATGAATGAGGACAACAAAGCGGCTATTGAAATCTCTAGATCTGATGCTATTGGACAGAGATCTAGACACATAGACATAAAATTTAAACATGTGAGACAACTGTCCCACGATGGATTTATAAAAGCTGTACACTGTGACACCTCAGAACAGATAGCTGACATACTGACAAAACCTCTACCTTCTAAGCAACATAAATATTTAACTTCCAAACTGCATGTATTGTATAGCCCTGAACCTGAATGTAATTGGTGTTATATGACTAATCGGCATTTAGAGGGGGATTTGTTAGATATAAATGCCTTATTCTCTAATGTGTAAATAATGTATATAAGAGACATCAGGGGTTAACTGTTTCTTTGACTTATAATATATTCATGACTCATCACTTGTATATATAGCTCCGCCTATTGTGTATATAAGGGGCTGCCCTCCACTATTCCCTGCTTCTATCTGAGAATATTCAGCGAATATAGAATGCCTTATGTAAATAAAAGGATTTATATTTAAACTATAAATTCTCAAATATTTCATTGAGTCTGATCCAGAAAATATTGCAACAGCTATATTTCAGGTAGCCCAGTACATCCCAAATGTAGTACTAAGGAGGGAGGCAGGACTAGCCAAAATAGAAACAGATACACGGATTTACATTTTTGTACATTGGTTATAGCTACTCTTTTCCTCTACAGCTTTGAGTTCCCTCCTTATAGAAGACAGTATAGTTCAGGACCATCTCACAAAATCTCCAGTATCTTGGTCTCTCCAGGGAAGTGCATTTAATGATAGGGTTTGAGCAGTGATGGGATTCAAGTAATTTAACAACCTCTGCCCTAATGATTTATTCCAATAACCAGTTTGCCAAACTGCTCAGAAAGTTAACAACCGGTTCTCCTGAAGTGGTGCGAACTGGCTGAATCCCACCACTGAGTATGAGTGTGAACTTAGCACATTTAAACAATGCACTAAAGAGCTGGAAAGCTAACAACATTGGGCTGCTCTTCCCAAGAAGGCTTTTTTGAGCAGTCATACTCTGCCTTTTAAAGCAGCTAGATATTGAATAACTGTCCCAAAAAGTTGAAGGGCATTAACCTTAACTCACTGCAATGTCCTTCCCATAGCAATTTTAGAGGGCTAATACAAAAAAATATCATGTGAACTAAAACTGTGCCCCTGTGAACAGGGGGCCATTGAAACTAGAGCTCATGTCCTGCTACACTGCATTTTCTATAAGGGCTCACGGACTCAATTTATAACACCTTATGTAATACAACATCTGGGAAACACTGATCTCTTCTACATACAACTACTGTTATCAGATCAGTATGAAGTGGTTTCTCTGAATGTGGCCAAATCCTACTATGCTGTATGCAAAATTAGGCAGGCGCTAACTGCCCACTGATAATCCACAGCCAATCGTAAGATATTGTCTGCCACTTATTTTTGGTTTTTTTTATTATTACTGTTTTTAATGCTTTTATTTGTAATGCTGATCAATCAATAAAAAATGATTGATGGTGTAGTTGCACTTTCCTGATTTAGCTCCTAATGAAGATGATCAGCTGATATACATTGTCTCTATCTAAGGGCCCTCTGACACAAAGAAGAGGGGCTCAACCTATTCTCCAAAGCACCTGAAGGGAAGACAAGAAGCAATGGATGGAAACTAATCAAGGAGAGAACTGTTAGATATAAATGCCTTATTCTTCAATGTGTAAATAGTATGTGAATGGGATATCAGGGGTTAACTTATTCTTTAATTCTTAATGTATTCATGATTTACCACTCCCACCTATAGCTCCACCCTTTGTATATATAAGGAGCCACCTTCCCCTCTTTCCCTGCTTCTATCTGTGAATATTCAGTGAATATATAGAATGCCTATTGTAAATAAAAGGAAATATATTTAAACCTTTAACTCTTAATAATATTATTGAGTCTGATCCTAAAATATCGCAACAATCTGGTAGCAGAGGATGGTTAATTGACTCAATAAAAACTTAAAAATGTCCAAGAAGGATAGACCCAACACCAGGGCCTACAGCAAAGAAATGGAAACAGAACAAGAAATAATCAACGAATCGACAAACGCAATCTCAAGAGAATCCGAAGAATACACCACTGAAGATGAAGAAATAATAGATGAAAATGATGACCAGGAGGAAATCGAAATAGAGAATAACGAACTCAGGTCAGAAATATTAAAACTATTAAAAAGCCAAAAGAATGATGAAAACCTCATCGCGAACCTCCAAGAAATGCTGAAGAACAGCGGAGCAGCGAGAGAAAAAAACATCACTAATGAGAAGTCTAAAGAATCAAAAATAGTGAGTGATATGACTACAGAAAAAGTCGTTAAGAAGAAGAAGAAATGTGATCCCGCGCGAAATTTTGAATGGCAGCCATCTTGGTTTCAACAGACCTCCAAGGTGAGCGAAGCAGAGCCAATCAAAATGCTCAGTTCAAAATTTCTGGTGCGAAATACGTTATCAGACAACGAAAATGAAAAGGAAGATTCAAAATCCTCGGAAGAGTCAGAACCAGAGAGTGAAGATGACTCAACAAAGTCCCAAATAAAATCAGCGATGAAAACGCTTTTTGCTGCATTTGGGCCAAAACTAAAAATTACCAAAGAATCACCAAAGAAGCGAGCGAGCAAATCGATGCCTCGGGACCTGCCCGCCTCCATGCTGACTTCGAGAGCGACGACGCCCGAACCCAGAGAGCCTTGTCGATTCCGCCCTACACCAAAGACCGAAGCAAGTGACAATGCTCACAAAAGAAAGAGAAGAGCAGCCGCCGTCGCCAGGACTCCAAAGACCGAGCCAGAGACCGACTCATCTGAAGAGGAGCAGAGCGAGCGAGCTGCGATGGAGAGAACCTTCCACGACGACGTCAAAGAAGAAATGGACAACGCGCATGCGCGAAGCTACACAGACGGTCCGGGAAGATCTGAACTAATGAGGGAACCGCGCAGACTCGTTGCGAACATCCCCATGCCGTTTTGCAATTTCCTACACTTGCGAGACCACGGACTGCCTCAGGTTGTAAGTAACGGACAAAATAATGTGGGAAACTTACCCAGTGACTTCCCAAAGCTAAGGGTTGATGGCATTAATTTGCAAGAATGGTACCAGCAGCTCCAGGTTATCTTTATGAAAGAAAACTTACTATTCTTTATCACTAGTCCCCCAAGAAGACCTTGGACTTTAAAAATAGATTGTTTACACCATAGAGCTTTTTTCTTAATAATATCTAGTGTGTCTCCTGCAATGTATTATAGCATCAAACCAAATCTGACTGTTTCAGAAATTATTCAATGCATGTTTAATTTGTTTCACAGCGACAGTGTAGCTACCACCACAAGAATGTCTAAGGATTTCTTTTCATCTAGAGTAAAACCAGGGGTTTCTATAAGTGAGCACTTAATATCTTTAAACAAAATAAGAGCTGAACTGCATTTGAGGGGGGAGGTGATTTCAGACCAAACAATGAAAAGTGTTATTATCAACTCACTTGATTCATCATGGGATAGTTTTATGTCACATTTAGACACTATCAATCTAGGATATTTATCCATAGAAAGTCTATCCAACAAATTGATAGCAGAAGACAATTCAAGAAAAAATCGTTCTAGCAATCACACTGAACACAAACCTTTTAGGAAAGTAGCTTTCCAAGAAAAATATAATGAAACATATAAATGTCATAATTGTGGACCCAAGGAACACAATAGAAGAGATTGCCACAAATTCTCAAAAGAAAGACATAGATCAGAATACATGAACAAACACAATTATAGACAGTCTTCCATAGATAGACATAGATATAGAAGCCCACCAAATTACAGAGAAAATAGAGGGGGCAGAGAAAATTCAAGAGATAGAAAATCTGGTTCACTGAATGGACTAAATAAACAAGACAACAATAAACTACAACAAAATGAGAACAATAATTGGCTTATTGATTCTGGAGCAACAAATCACACCACTAACAACAAAAATATATTGTCTTCATTTACAGAAGATAAATTTGTAATAAAGGTAGCTAACCAAGAAAAGGTTCAAGTATTAGGCAGAGGGAATGTAACTTTGCCTGGTCTAGGAAAAATAGAGGGGGTATTGTTAATACCTGAAATACCTCATAACATATTAAGTGCAATAAAACTAAGTAGAGACTATGACATTAATATAATTTTCTCAAAAGGAAAAGCGACTTTGGAGAAAAATAAAAGTAATATAGGCACTGTAATGATTAAAGGAGGCCTACCTTACCTAATAACAAAGGAAGAATGGTTGCATAACATTGATTCAAATGTAGAAGACTGTGTAGAAGTAGATGATGAAAATGTTAGCAACAGTGACAATGATGAATGTAAAATATCTCATGATCATACTGATGCACACGATATAAAAAAACCAAAAATAGGTAAGCCAATCCATGATGAGTGTGCCCACATCTTACATAGGAAGTTAGGACATGCCAGTTTTCCTGTAGTACAAAAAATGACTGAACACGCAGAAGGTGTCAAAATAAAAAATTGTGAAAACTATTTGGAATGCTCAGTATGTAAATCTACAAAACTGAAAACTAGTCCCAGGCCAAAAAAATCTACCAGATCAACTAACAAAATTTTTGACTTAGTACACATGGACCTAGTAGGCCCACTAACTCCATCAATCACTTATAGAAAACGTTATTTTCTGACAATAGTAGATGATTATAGTCATTATGGGTTTGTTTACACATTAAAACATAAAGATGAAACCTTTCAAAAATTTAAGGAATTTTATAAACGCATAGAAACACAACATAATATCAGAATAAAACAAATTATGACAGATAGGGGATGTGAATTCATGTCCAAAGAATTCTCCCAATGGTTAAAAGATAGGGGAATGCTACATTACACGTCCAGTCCATTTTCTGCGTTCCAAAACGGGATTGCAGAGAGAAAAACTTCCACGTTACAAACCATGATTAGATGCACATTAGAGGATGCCGGCTTAAGCAAACAATTTTGGTCAGAAGCCTTACATTATTCAAATTACACACAAAACAGGACCTGGTCCAGTATTATAAATAAAACACCATACGAAGTAATGTATAATAGAAAACCAAAATTGGCACATATGCACATTTTTTGAGTCACTGCAGACGTACACATACCTAAACAGTTGAGAAGAAAGGGAGAAAACGTATCCAGAAGGCTCAGATTCATGGGATATGAAACTGGTACTAAAGGATATAGATTCATTGATAGTAACAATAAATTCATAGTTTCCAGAACAGCCGTGTTCCATGAACAGGCCAACTGGTCTAAATTACATCTTAATGAAATATTTCCAAATAAACACAAAGAGACAAAATCTCATGAGGAAGGGACTGTAGAAAAACAAAATATCAACAAACATAAAAACAAAAACAAAACCTGGACAAATAGCCAACACAAAATAAAGACAGACACATTAACAAAAAAGGAAGCAAGATATATGCATGATAACAATAGCAAACCTGAAAGAATTATTAGGAACAACAGGAATAAAATGCCAAATAAATATAGAGATTACATAATGCATATGGATGGTGAACCAATAACACCTAATACATACGAAGAAGTACTAAAACTTCCTCGTGAAGAAAAAGAAAAATGGGAACTAGCCATGAAAAAAGAAATGGAAAGTTTGCAAGGATTAAATGTATTTACACCTGTAACTGCACCTAAGGATAAAACAATTATTGGTACCAGGTGGATATATAAAATTAAGAACTTAGAAGAAGGTAATACCCTATACAAAGCTAGATTAGTTGCTCAAGGTTATGCACAAAAATATCCAGAGGACTATACTGACACATATTCCCCCACAGTAAGGACAGAGAGTGTCAAAACAGCTCTAGTGGTAGCATCAGCACTCAATCTTGATGTATTCCAATATGACATACAGACTGCGTATCTACACGCAAAGTTAGACAAGGAAATATATGTAAGGGCACCTCACAGTCAATACACCAACAAAAATGAAATTTGGTTGTTGAACAAGAGTTTATATGGATTAAAACAATCCGGTAAAAGATGGTATGATTGTCTAGTAAAAGTACTTAAGACCATGGATTTCAATGCTACCTCTGCTGATAACTGTTTTTTTGTCAAAAAGGGTGATGATTACATTGAATTTGTATTGATTTATGTAGATGACATTTTATATATTGGAAAACACAAAGAAAGAAGAGAAATCTTTGTAAATAAGTTAAATGAACATTTCTCACTGAAATCACTAGGTAAAGTGAACAAATATCTTGGTGTACAAATTAATAAGACTAGAAAAGGATTCAAACTTACTCAAAAAGATAAGATTATAGAACTTTTGAATAAATGTAATTTAATCGATGCTAAACCCTGTGATACTCCTATGCAAACTGATTTTCTCAGAAATACTGATGAATCTTCTCCTGAATTTAAGGATAACACATTTTATAGATCAATCATAGGTTCACTTCTTTATATATCTAATTGGACTAGACCAGATATAGCCTTACCACTTAATTTACTATCCAGACACGTCAGCAAACCAACAATGTATCACTGGGAAGCTGTTAAAAGAATTTTAAGATATCTGAAAAGTACATTAGATTTTTGCCTAATATTAGAACCTAGTGATAATAAGGAACCAAAACTTGTATGTTACGCAGATGCGGATTGGGCTGGAGACACATCTTGCAGAAAAAGTACATCAGGTTATATTTTTCTCCTAAATGACTGTCCAGTTTACTGGTATACCGGTAAACAAGAACTAGTAGCCACTTCAACGACAGAAGCGGAATACGTTTGTTTATCCAAAGCTGCAAATAACCTTGTATGGTTTAATGATTTAATTTCAGATGTTTGGAAAAAACCTGCTTTACCTTTTGTTATGAATGAGGACAACAAAGCAGCTATTGAAATATCTAGATCCGATGCCATTGGACAAAGGTCCAGGCACATAGATATAAAGTTTAAACATGTGAGACAATTGTCTCAAGATGGGTTTATTAAAGCAGTGCACTGTGATACTTCGGAACAAGTAGCTGACATATTGACAAAGCCTTTACCTTCTAAACAGCACAAATATTTAACTTCCAAACTACATGTCTTGTATTGTCCTGAATCTGAATGTAATTGGTGTCGTATAACGAATCGGCATTTAGAGGGGGATTTGTTAGATATAAATGCCTTATTCTTCAATGTGTAAATAGTATGTGAATGGGATATCAGGGGTTAACTTATTCTTTAATTCTTAATGTATTCATGATTTACCACTCCCACCTATAGCTCCACCCTTTGTATATATAAGGAACCACCTTCCCCTCTTTCCCTGCTTCTATCTGTGAATATTCAGTGAATATATAGAATGCCTATTGTAAATAAAAGGAAATATATTTAAACCTTTAACTCTTAATAATATTATTGAGTCTGATCCTAAAATATCGCAACAAGAACAAACCTAGAAATAAGGAGAAATTTCCTGGTAGAGCAATTAATCACTGGAATGACTTGCCTTCAGAAGTTATAAATGCTCCAACACTGGAGACTTTTAAGAAGATATTAACTTCATTTGTCTGAAGTGGTATAGGATTCCTGCTTGAGCAGGGGATTGGACTCTTCCAAGGTCCCTTCAAACTCTGCTATTCTGTTAAATGGATCTCAATATTATTCACCCAAGGATTCACAAAGCTGCTGCAGTACACATTTCTCCAACGAGGATGTCTTTAGATATTAATATGCATGCAACTGAATGGGGGAGAAGTTAATACACTTTGTCTGATAGGTTCTACTTCCTCTAACAAACCACATCCTATAGGTCACTTCAGTTCTTCTAAAATTCTGGATTAAAACAATCCACCTCCTACAACTCACCCCATAGTTTGGGAACTTTATTTTTTTCCCCTCTTTTCTGGTGAGCTGTCTGAATTCTTCAGTCCCTTTCTGTGGTGCCATCAGAACAGGACATAGGTTAGAAATCCCACTCCAATGCAGCAAGAACCGACTTACCTTGCTTTTGAATACACTGAAGTAAAATACAATATTATGTAAACAGAAAGTCTCCTATTGGCTAATTGTGGCATGGATCGTGACCCATCATACCTGAGCTGAGAGTATCAATCTCCTTTATCAGTTCTTGTGAGATAGCTTTAGATGCCCTTGCTTCCTGATTTCTTATACTGTGTTATGAAGTTCTTTACCTTCCCTTCCTATATCATCCTCTCCCCTCGGGCTGAGAAGATGATGTAATTTTCACTACTTCTTGAAGAAAATCCTCATGGGACAACTATAGTTTGTTCCTTGAAATGGTTAGGTGTTTCTACTTCCAAGAGACTTGTTAGCTAGCGCTCTCTCTCTCTCTGTGTCTCTCTCTCCTCTGGTGGTTAGCAAAAAAAAAAAAAAAAGGTTTTTAAAATATTTAGATTTTAGACCTACAAATGAGAAATCTTGCATGCTTTTAATTATGCATTAATGAGTTTGCCATATCTGATTAAATTAATAGAAACAAAGATGGATGTTGGTAACAGTCTCCATTTTGTATTGCTACACAAGCCTCTGCCTCAGGATGGGCAATTTGATGCATATAATTATTTGGAGACTTTAGCTCCTCGCAGAACTTTCCACAATTCCTGGTTGCCCAGTTGCCACAAATGGTTAAGCAACTGTTTCTGGAGGGCAGAAATGGATGATGTCACTTTCTATTATTCTCCCCACTCATTGCCATCCTCAGTATAAATTGCTCCATTTCTAATGTATAATTTCCATGTTTCATCATTTTGAATATTCCTATATTTTAGCACATTTGGGATTGTATGTTTCTCTTTGTGATAAGCTAACATCAGCAATTCTTTGGCTGCTTTGTAAAGAAAGAAATCTCTTCAACTGAGTCACTGCTTACTTTGCATTCTCTAATTATAGCTCGAATGAACTTTTTACTCACAGTAATGAAAAACAGAGTGGCTACTATGTGTTGCTGGCTTGAAACTTGGCAGAAATCTTTTTTTTAAATTACCATTTTTCTTTTCCTATGCTAGTTTCTTCCCGGACTTTTGTTTGTTTAATAGGTGCATATTATTCTACTTAGTTTTCTTGAGAAAACACAATAATTACTTCATGCAAATGACTATACCTTTTAAAATGGAGGCAAACATAGCAAACATCATTAAAATATTACATGATTTGAATGGCCTAAAATTCCTCCTGGGGATGACATAAACAACTTCCTTAGTTCATTTTCAGCTTACTGGATATCTTGATGTAGGTGCTTCATCATGTGCCATCAAGTTGGTGTTGATTCTTAGCAACTGCATAAAAGGATTTTCTCTCCATATCCTTGCCCTGACCTTCTCCTTATCCATTCATCTACTCTTGCTGAAATGAGAGCGTGGAGGACTACCATTAAATTCCAGGTCAGGGACCTCAACCCTTTTAATTTAGAAGAAGAGCAGACAGGAGAAGCAATTCTCACATCTTGACATAAACTACTAATAAAGTTAGAAACTTCTAATAAAGTCTAATAAAGAATCTTAATAAAGATGTGGCTTCTTCTTTTAGCCCATAGCCAATACTAACCCTAATCCTTATACTGTCTTGGGGACAGAAAGGTTCACCATGCTTGATAGGAATTTTAGAGATGGTATTTTGATAGAGCAAGCAGCTGAGAAGTTGCACCATGATGGATGACACTTTTATTTTATTATTACAGACCTTTGTTGTCATGGTTTCTTCCTTTCAGCTATAATTTTGATGTCACTATAAAGAGCCTTCTCGGGAATCTATAACAATAAGATGGGGGGGGGTCCCCAATCAAAATTAGAAGAATTTTTCCCCTACACCTTCTTTTTTAAGTCATCTCTGGCAATCCTCCTCCTCCTCACTCAACAATACGATGTCTTGGGGCTTCTGGTTTGCTCTCTGTCGCTGCCAGACGGTCCCTCGGGACCGCCAGCCCCATCGCCTGTAAAGAGCCGCCTTTACAACGGAAAGGCGGCTCGAAAAACTCCATTTCCATAAGGAAATGTGAGATAGAGCTGGTGAGGGCAGGTAGAGCTCTCTGCGAAGCCCCCAAAGTTTTTTTTTTACTTTTGGGGGCGAAGCAGATGAGGCTCCCTATTTCCCTCGCCGCCGCTCCGGGCTTTGGGAGACCTCTGCCTTTTTGCAGAGCCAGGCGACGAGAACAAGCCTTTTAAAGAAAACTAACAGATTAATTAAAGAAGATGAGATCCGGACCTGTGACCCTAAATCGCAAGTATTTTCATTTATTTTTTAAAAGATATTGAAGAAAGGAAAAAAGAATTTTTAAAATTTTAAAAAGTCCTTCCATTTCTTAATAAGCCACAAAGTAGCGGAATAAATACTGCTGGCTACAATTGAAGAAAAAGTTCTATTTTTATGTTTTCTCTTTCCTGGAGATCTGATACTGATCTTGTTTGGAAAGAAGCTTTCTTTTCTTTTCTTTTCTTTTCTTAAAAAAGAGTTTGTCTGTGTGGAAGTATGGCATCTGAACTTACAAAGCCAGATAAACAAGCAGTGGGAGGGGGGGGAATTCCCCTATCTACAAACTACGTGAACAAGTTTTAAACCTACAAATTCAGAAAAATGATTTTAATTTAATTGAATTTCTTTTGGAGGAGATTGTAAGAAGGGATGAGATTGTGAACCAGAATCTTGAAAAATTCAAGCAGGAAATTAAAGAATTGGTACAATCAAAGTATGATAATTTGCATCGAAAGATTGTAAAAATGACTAACAGTTTTTCAGAAATTGCTATAAGGTTGGATATAAATATTAACTTATTAGAGTCTAAAATGGAGGAAATTGATGTCAACATTTATAATTTGGACAATAAAATACAAAGAATTGAAAATGATTTGATAAATACTCAAGACAATAGCTTAGAAGAAAAATCCAAAATGGAAGCTGATCATAAGACTTACAATGTAGAAAATATAAAACAACGGATTGAAAAAGAAGTTTTAATGATGCAACATACCTTCACAGAATATGCGATTAGACTGAGAGGATTACAGGAAAATAACAGAGATGATTTAAAGAAAATAACTGCTGAAATTCTGGCTGGGATTTTAAAGGTTCATCCTGAGGAAGTATTTTGCAGGATCGACAGAGTCTATAGAGTAAATTCTTGGATTGCAAAGCAAAGGCAACTGCCTAGAGATGTGGTGATTTACTTTACAGACAAAGAAATAAGAAATAATATTGTGCAAAAATCTTTTAATTCTACTTTACAACTGTATGGAAGAAAGATTTGGATATATAAAGAGTTACCGCCTAAGATGTTATTGGATAGAAATAAATTTGGATTCCTGGTGACTGAGCTTAAAAAATGAAATATTTTATTTAGGTGGGATGTTCCAGTTGGTGTAATATTGAGATATCAAGGAGAAAGATACCAATTAAATACTGTTGAAAAAGCGGAAGAATTTTATCATAAGATTTTGAAAATGAGCTCAACATTTTTATGCACAACACAAGATAAGCAGGAGGAGTTGGAAATAATGGAAAAACATCGAGCTACAGAGGTCTTGGAAGATGAATTGCCTTTGGATCCTTTAGATGTTTCAGTTGGACTACCTATAAATAAGAGAGAAGCGGTGTTGGATTCTAATGTGATGACTCATCAAGTCACAGACAAGCATGGAAATCAATCAGCTGATACACAACTTTTAGAAAAGAAACATGAATGGCGATCTAAGCCACAAAAGCAAAACCAACAAGATCAAGTTATAGATCAGAATGAAAACCGAACAGTTGATATACAACTCATAGAAAGGAAACCAGGATGGAGATTAAACCCACAAAAAGTCAAGAAAAAAAGAAATAGTTCTCACAAAAACAAAAATTTTTAAACTAGGTAACAGCGAAGCCAGTTATCTAAAAGATGATTGATTACATGAAAAGACAGTTGAGGCGAAGTATTGTTTAATATTATCCTGAGGAGAGTGACAGACCTCTGCAATGCCGTAATTTTGGGATGTGAAAAGGGCCTTAAACTGTTGGATTGGAATTATCTATTTTGGATTCTTTGATAAATGTATTATGTTTATGCTGAGTTATATGGCAAGAGAGCTACGTTGGGGCACGCAGAAGATCTGGTTGTTACCCCATTATGATGGTTGGATTTAATAATCTTGAAGAAAGCCACTACTACAGATACTATATGGAATACAATTATAATGTCACTCGGGTGGTTGTTTTTTTTATATATATATATATACATGAAGATATTTATTATTGATGGGGGCAGATGATAACTGATGATTTCGAACATGCTGTTGGAATTAGGATGTGATGTTACCCTAATATGGGTGATGGAGTTAACAATCCAGTGGAAAGACATCAAAGAAGACATTATATGGATTACAAGTTAAAGTCATTGATTTTATTTACATAAGGGAATATTTTTTTTTAGATGGGTGGGCAGAAGAATAAAGATACCAAGAATTGTTATATATGGAAATTTTGTAGGGAAGTGGGTGGAGACAGGCTAGTTTACTGATTGTTTAGTTTAAGAAAAGGGAAGTTTAAGAGAAATACTTATGGGAGTGGAGGAGATGGACAGACTATGAGTTGAATAAATGTTAAATTAGGATTTATTATATAGATTTATAGTGGAAGGCTGCTTTGAAATGTTATATTAATATACACAAAAGATTAAACGTTAAATTAGGATTTATTATATAGTTTTAAAGTGGAAGGTTGTTTTGAAATGTTATATTAATATATACAAAAGGTTTGATTTAAGAGATATATGTATGGGGAGGAGAAAAAGGGCAGATTATTGCTAAATTGGGAGTTATAATAATATTACTATGCTAAACCAGAAGCTATTACATAATGTTATAGTAGAATGTTATTTTGAAATGTATAGTAAAAGGGGGACATAATAATATTATTAGAAAGAAAGGGTCAGTATTTGGGGGATGGAGTAAGGGAATGGTAAAGTATTATATAATCTGTTATGAATCTGGATTTTACTTTGAAGAAGTCACAGGGGGAGGGGTGGAGAGGGGGAGTTAGGGAGGAGGGGGGAGAAAAAAGGGGGAAAAATCTGTATTTGAAAAACTTTTTCAATTAAAAAAAAATACGATGTCTTGAAAATGGTACAGATCTTCAAAAAGGAATAACAGGCTGTGACTGAAGAGAGCCTCTTTTAGCTTAATAAAAGTAATAGTCAAATCAAATGTTTAAGAAGTAAAAGGCATAACTTATTGTCCAATTGAAAGATAAATTCCAAAACCACTTATTTTTCAACAATGAAGTAATTGGAGCCCCCCCTCCACCCCACCCCACCCCCGCTGAATGGCTCAAATGAAGTAAACTTCATTTACTTTAAATTCCTGACAATTAATTAATTAATGAGCTGAGGTGGCGCAGTGGTTAGAGTGCAGTACTGCAGCTACTTCAGCTGACTGCTAGTTCAGCAGATCAGCGGATCAAATCTCACTGGCTCAAGGTTGACTCAGCCTTCCATCCTTCCGAGGTAGGTAAAATGAGGACCCAGATTGTTGGGGGCAATATGCTATTTAGTATACTGTCTTTGGTGTAAGCTGCCCAGAGTCCTCGGAGAGTGGGCGGCATAGAAATATGAATAATAAAATAAAATAAAATAAATAAATTAAATAAATAGCACATACCTTCATGGGCAAGCATTTTGTTGTGACTCACCAAGGAGAATGACTGGCCAGCTTTCTTTAAACAAAAGGGATAAGCACAGTCATAAAAATGTATAGACTGCAAGAGCATAGAAACATGAAAGCTTCAAGGACTGTTGTAAAAGTGCAGGATTTAAGAAACAAGAAAAAGGGGAATCATAGGTTAAAGCTGGTTTTCCTTTTATTTGGATTGTAAATTAAGATACACAGAGAGAGAGAAACAGAGACAGACAGATAGAAAGAGAGACAGACAGACAGACAGAGACAGAGAGAAAGAGACAGAGAGATGGAGACGGAGGGAGGGAGGGAGGGAGGGAGGGAGGGAGGGAGAGAGAGAGAGAGAGAGAGAGAGAGAGAGAGAGAGAGAGAGAGAGAGAGAGAGAGAGAGAGAGAGAGAGAGAGAGAGATGGCCACTATAAGAAAAGCAATGAAAGAGGAAAGAAAAGTATCACTGATCAACCAGCTGGGAATATACCTAAGAATTTACCGAGGATATTTGAAGAGATGGGAGAGACTGTCATACCATCTGTAACAGCAGCAGTGACAGCTTCCATAGAGGAGAAACTGGTGAATTTGGAGGAAATAATGAATAAGAAATTTGAATAATTAGTAATACAGAAGATGAGTGTTAAATCATGGGCGATTGAAGGAAGACTCGAAACAATGTAACTGTAACTCTTTTATTTAACTCCAGAAACAGCAATGGCAATTCAAACCCGGGCAACCCTTTATATAGGAAGGGGCTGTCCCTGGCTGCAACCACTGACGTGCCTTCTAATTTCCCGCTCTCAGGACTAATTCCTGATTGGCTCATTTGAACTGTACTTGATATCTAACACTCCTCCCCCCTAGTTCAGTGTCTGCCCATCCGGGTTATCTATGCTACGTAGTCGCGTAAGTAGGCGGGTCGCTTGGAGGTTCGACCAGACCTGCGCAGTTCAGTCGTTCTGGTGCCTTCGGGTTGAGAGGTTGAGGTCCGCTGCTCTCTCTGTGTGGGCTCCGGAACTCTCTCGAACTCGGTCTCCGGCGTGGATTCGCCTCCTTCTCCCACTTTACTTGGCTGTCCCCGCCGGCTCCTTTCAGCGCCTGTCGCCTCCTCCGTGGACTCAGGTACGTGCTCGCTGTTATCTTCTTCCGGGCTGGTGTTAGGCGTGTCCAGAACTGGCGTTTGTGTATTGGCCCGCTCTGGTACTGCTTGCGTGTCTTTTCCTTCCCCCTGGTTGTTGTGCTGGGGTTCCCTCTCGACTCTCGTTAATCTTCCCCTGAGCTGGTCGATGTGCCTTTTCCAGTGCTGGCCATCTGTTGTCTGGACCCGGTAGGACAGGGGCCCCGTCACCTGGGTTATTGTTGCTGGTACCCAGAGTGGGTTTCCGCTCAGGTTTTTTGCGTAGACTCTGTCCCCTGGCTGGAACTCTCGGATTCTGCTCGTGGAGTCGGTTGGCTTCTCTGTGCTGTACTGCGGGTGCAGTCTGTCCAGAGGGGATCTCAGCTTACGGCCCATTAATAATTCTGCTGGGCTTCGGTGGGTCGTGGCGCTTGGTGTAATGTGCTGGATGGCTAATAGTTTATCTAATTTGGCCTGAATGTCCCCTGGGCCTAGTCTCATAAGCGTCTCCTTTGTAGATCTCACCATCCGTTCCGCCAAACCGTTCGTTGAAGGTTTTTTGGGGGCGGATAAGGCGTGCCTTATTCCTTGGTCAGCGAGGAACATCTCGAAGGTGTTTGATGTGAATGGCGGCCCGTTGTCGGAGACTATGAGGTCGGGAATCCCATGTGTGGCAAATAGGCGTCTCAATACTTTAATCACTGCATCTGCTGTGGTCGTCGACATGAGCACTACTTCGAGCCACTTTGAATATGCGTCCACGATGACTAGGAACGTATTCCCTTTGCACGGCCCTGCGAAGTCGATGTGCAATCTGGCCCATGGTGTTCCCGGGTTTTCCCAGTCATGGACAGGGGCTGAGTTTGGTGCCGCCCTCGACTCTTGACAGTTTGCGCAGGAGGACACCCACGTCTCAATTTCCTTGTCCATCCCGGGCCACCACACGTAGCTTCTGGCCAGGGCTTTCATCCTCACTATCCCCGGGTGCCCGTCGTGGAGTAATCTGAGTGTCTGTTGTCTTAGTGTGTTTGGAACAATGACTCTATCCCCCCACAACACGCACCCCCTTAGTCCTGACAGTTCATTTTGCCTCTGTTTGTATGGCAGGAACTCTGTGCTTATGTCTTTTTCCTCCGGCCACCCCTTCCAGATCCAATTTAAAATTTGCGCCAGTATTTTGTCCTTTGAGGTGGCCCTCGCGATGTCGGCTGCAGAAATTCGGGCTTCCTCCATCGTCTCGATTAGCAGGGTGGTCATCGCTGGGGCTGGATCCTCCCCCATTTCTGGAAGTGGGCACCTGCTGAGGGCGTCTGCATGGTCGATTGATTTCCCCGGGTGGTGGAGCAGTGTGTAGTTGTAGGCCGCCAGAAACTCCACCCATCTTAGCATTCTGGGCGACAAAACGGGGGGTGTTGGTTTGTCCCCTGCTATGATGCCTAACAATGGCTTGTGGTCGGTTATTAGTTCGAAACTCCGACCGTAGAGATACTCATGGAACCTTTTTATTCCGGCTACTGCGGCTAACGCCTCTTTGTCCAATTGGCTATAGTTCCGTTCGGGTTTTGACAAAGTCCGGGAGAAAAATGCAATGGGGACCTCTGTTCCGTTAGGCATCTTGTGGCTCAATACAGCTCCGATGCCGAAGGGGGATGCATCGCAAGTTAGTCTTATGGGTAATGTCCCGCTGTATTGCACTAAAACTCTGTCTGATGTTAAAAGGTTCTTTATGTCTTCGAACGCTTTCCTCTCTCGCTCCCCCCATTTCCATTCTGCCTTCCTGTCCAGTAGCCGGTGGAGTGGTTCAGCAGTGGTAGCTTTCTGCGGTAGAAAGATATTATAAAAGTTAAGCAACCCCAAAAATGCCTGCAGTTCGGTTTTATTTTTTTGGGGGGGTGCTTCCTTGATCGCTCTCAGCTTCCCAGGGGTGGGTCTAATTCCCGACTCATCTATCAAGTATCCCAGGAACTCGACCTGAGTCTCTGCTAGTTGGCACTTGTCCCTTTTAACTTTGAGTCCCACTTTCTGGAACCTTGTCAGCACCTCCCTCAGCCACTGCTTCAATTGAGCCGTGTCCCTTGCTGATATTAATACATCGTCGAAATATGGGACGACTCCCTCGATTCCCTGTAGGAGTCGTTCCATCAGGCTTTGGAACAGCCCGGGCGCTACGCTCACCCCAAATTGCAATCTCTTACATTTGAATGCACCCCTGTGTGTAACGATGGTTTGTGCTTCCGCGGTGGCTTCATCTACGGGCAGTTGCTGGTATGCTTGTGCTAAATCCAATTTTGCGAAGATTCTTCCCCTCCCCAAGGAATGCAAGAGGTGTTGGACTACTGGTACAGGTTATGCGCTTTGTTGGAGCGCCTTATTTAATGTACTTTTATAGTCTCCGCACAAGCGTACTGACCCGTCCGGTTTAATCGGTGTCACGATGGGGGTTTCCCATTTCGCGTGGTCTATTGGCTCTAACACTCCCTGCGCGACCAGTTTATCTAATTGTTCGTCTATTTTTGGCCGTAGCGCAAAAGGGACTCTCCGGGGTTTGATTCGGATTGGGGCTACCTGGGGGTCTAAATTGAATGAGATTGGGGACCCTTTGTACTTGCCTAGCTCGTTGTTAAAGACCTCTGCGAACTCCCTCATCAGGTCCTCCTCCCAGGTGTCGTTTCCTATGTGATCGACGCCGGTGATGGCTAGCCCCAATGGCTCGAACCACTCCATGCCCAGCAGGCTGGGCCGGTCTCTGTCCACAATCGTGAGGGGTAGCATGGCTTTGAATGTCTTGTAGGCTACGTTGAACTTGCCAATGCCTACCACAGGAATTCGGTTCCCTTGGTAGTTGATGAGGGTGAGGCGCTGTCGTTTGAGGTCGCGGGCTGTGATGTGTGGCAGGAGCTTCTTGATTGTTGTCCAGGATACCATCGATAGGCTGGATCCCGAGTCCACCTCCATTCTGCAGGGCCTCCCCTCGATCAAGACTGTTGCCGCCATCTTATTTGCCCTTCCCGCGCTGGCATGGCCGATCACGATGGTTTGATGGGTCTCGCCTCGATCCGCCCGATGGTCATCGTTTCTTTGTCCTCGCCCAAACGGTTGTCTCTTCCCACTTGTCTGGAATTTTCTGTTGTTTGTTGGCGATCGGGGGGGTCTGGTCCTCCTTGAGGCTGGCTGGGATGCCCTGCAAACCCTCGCTATGTGCCCTTTCTTTTCGCATCTTTGGCAGATAGCGTCCCGGAATCTGCATTCGGCTCTCGGGTGGTTCCCTTCGCATCCCGAGCACCAGGCCTCTCTCTTCCCCTGTTGTCTCTCCTTGCGATCGGCTCGGAGGTGATGGACTTCATCCTCCTCGTCCTCTTCCTCCGAACCCGATTCCACTCTTTCATAGTGCACGGCCGCCTCCTCCTTTACGGGCGGCCCGCTTTTCATTTTCTTCATAGCCGCCGCCGATTTCTGGGAAGCTTCGGTTGCGGATGTTTCTTCCAAGGCCTCCTTGAATGTAATTTGAGGCCGGGCCAGCAACCTACTCTGTAACGTGAGGTCCCTCAGTCCCAGTACTAGACGGTCCCTCATGGCCTCTTCTAGATTCAGGAAATCGCATGCGGCAGCTATTTCCCGCAAGGTCGCCACGAACGCACTGATTGTCTCTCCCTCTCTTTGGTCCCTCCGATAAAACTCATGCCTTCTTACCAGGGATGATGCTTGTGGTGCGTAGTGTGCCTTGAGTATTTCTTGCAACGTTGTCCAGGTCATGGTCTTCAGATCGGCTGGGGCGGCAAGCGCTTTTGCCATTTTAAACACTGCCGGGCCGCAATGGGTGAGGAAAAGGGCCCTCTTCCTCTGCTCTGATAAGCTCAGCAGATCGTTCGCCTCCATGAACATATAGAATCGCTCCATGTAAGCTTCCCAATCTTCCCCGGTTGGGTTGAATGGAGCGGGCGGTGTGATTGCAGACATCACGATAGCCGATGATCTGACCGGTGTTTTGGTGGATCGGATGGGTGGCTGATGATTGCTTGGAGATTGATGTGCAGTCCTGTTCCTTCAGATCCCACCTTCGTCGCCAATGTTAAATCGTGGGCGATTGAAGGAAGACTCGAAACAATGTAACTGTAACTCTTTTATTTAACTCCAGAAACAGCAATGGCAATTCAAACCCGGGCAACCCTTTATATAGGAAGGGGCTGTCCCTGGCTGCAACCACTGACGTGCCTTCTAATTTCCCGCTCTCAGGACTAATTCCTGATTGGCTCATTTGAACTGTACTTGATATCTAACAATGAGATTCATTAAGTTAAGGAAATAGTAGAAATTTTAGAAACCAAGACTGAAGCAATAAGCTAAGACATAGAAAACAATTTAGATAATTTAGCATTGTCAAAATTGAGAGAGAAGGACTTTTGCTTGAAGTTAGACCTAGAAAAACCTAGGGAAGATATAAGGAACAGGATAGTTCAGTCTTACAAAAGTTTTGCAACAGGACAGAAAAAATATGGAAGCAGAATTGCATAATCTTTATAGAATTAATACAAGATACATCAAAACTAAGAAATGTCCCAAAAAGACATATTAGTTATATTATTTTGTTAGGAGGAGAACATTGTACATCACTACAACAATTCTACACCCACATTTTAATACAAAGTTAACGATAAATAACTCTGATGTAATCCTACTTAAATAAATACTTATTAAAATACTGCATAAAAGAAAAGACTATAGCTTCATGACTGACAAAATCGAAGATACCATTTATGTAGAATAAATTGAAGGGAGTGAATTTTACTTTTAAGCAGCAGCAATTTTGATTTAATTCAGTTCAAAAGGTGAGAGAATTTTTGGAAAGATATTAAGGTTGAATTGGAGGAGACACCACAGACACAAACAGGGGAAGCTATGCAAATACAAGAAAATGAAGAAGATACCACTACATTAGGTACCATTGATAGAGACTTTTTGAAATTTATAAAAATGGAATTTAAATACCTAAGGTGGAATATAAATGGGGCATGTGCCCTTCAGAAAAGAAAAAAAGTTATTTCATTATTTGAAGAAATTAAAGTTGGATGTAGTTTGTTTACAAAAACACTTATAAGAAAGAAAAAAAATGTTTAATAAAAACTTGAGAGAGGATTTTATTTTTTGCTTAAGGAGGCTGAAGTAAAGTTTTTTGTACATAAATCCACAATTGCAAGTGCAAATATTTTTTTCTGGTGATTAAGGCAGATATTTGAGAGTGGAGATTAATTATAATAAAATTAAGTTCCTTTTAGTGGGGATTTATGTTCCAAATGAAAATAAATCTGCATCTTTAATGCATATGGGAAAGTTAGTAGAGCTGTCATATGAAAATTAGTGCCTAATGGGAGATCTGAATGCA
The DNA here is from genome assembly GCF_059756535.1 of Pantherophis guttatus. Taxonomy (NCBI): domain Eukaryota; kingdom Metazoa; phylum Chordata; class Lepidosauria; order Squamata; family Colubridae; genus Pantherophis; species Pantherophis guttatus. The sequence goes on along the minus strand of NC_142064.1, from coordinate 121,741,529 downwards.
GTAATCTGCTTACCAAATGGGATAAAAATGATGCAAAACAAACTACCAAAAATATTCCTTGAAATAATAGATTGAATTGATTGATATATGGAGTCTTGTTTTCCCCCCAATGTCAAACTTTTTTTTTTAAATGCAATTATTAATTCCACTCCCTCATTAAAAAGTAAAGCCACCACCATTTCTTCAGGAGGCTGCCAATATGATTTTTGGTTCTTCCTTGCTTCTGTGTTATTATATCAAAATACAAAAGTCTATATCAAAGTGCAAAAGTCTTCCCAGAGAGTGGAATAATATGCATGTTCCATGAGAAGTAGGTCTTGATGTTTCAACAGAACATTCACTTAGATATATTGCATACTACCGTAGTTTTTACAACCTCCAGATTTGTTGATTTTCAGTTCTTATAATTCTTAGGTCTTCATTTTCCAGACAGGGAGTCCAAAATAGCTGGAAGACACCAGGTTCAGGAAGATAATATAATGATGTTGGAAGAAATATCCAGGTCCAGGTCCAATATGGGAGAAAAGCACTGGAAACAAAATGGAGGCTGGAGGCTGATTGGAAAGAAAAGTTCTCTTTTTTGATGAAGTATAACCAGGGGTGAAATGCTTCCAGTTTGGACTGGATCGCCCAATCCGGTAGCGATGATGGCCGGTAGTTCGGAGAACCGGTAGCGATGGCAGCTGGAGGCTCCGCCCACCCACCTTAGCCTCTGCAGCCCATTGGCCCCTCTTGCCCTTCTTTTTCTGGGTGCAGCGCTTCTGCTTTTTGGGTCACTTCCCCGCAGCGCTTCTGCTGGTGCCACCACGCAAGCCTCCCAAGAGGAAAAAGAGGGAAAAAGCAAAGTGGCTGGCTGCAGAGCTGCCAGCTTCAGGAAGTGGCCCAACAGGCAGAAGCGACATGCCCAGAAAGAGACTGCGGCTTTGCCCTGCCCTCTCACCACCTGCTCTCCCTTCACTTTGGGTCGGGGGCTGGGGCCCAGAGACGCGCCATTACTGAAGCCCCGGAGCTGCCACCTGCTCACCGCCTGCCTCAACTGGGTCAGGGAATGCACGATTCCCTGACTCCAGCCTTGCTGTGGAGCCGCTCGCCCTTCACCACATGGCGTGTCCTACTCCTTACCTTTCTCCCGCGGCTGGCTGCCAGGGAAGGCACGCGCCCGGAAGTTACCGGAGCTGCTCTCCTTCTTGAATGTGCCGCCACCATTGCCGCCCTGGTCCACGCACCAGCTGTGCAAGCGCACACCATTTATTTCATTCATTCATCAGTGGCAGGTTGGGTGTGCGCTTGCGGGAAGGGAAACTGGGGCTGGTTTCTGCCTCCCTTAAGGTTTTTTCATTTCTCCTTTAGGGGAAATATAATATTCTGCCTTTTTAAATATTTCCCAAAATTTTCATTCTTCTGGGGGGCTTCCCACAATGAGTTAGGAAGAGCTGTTCCCTCCTATCATACTTCCACTCTTTTAAACCTGATGCCTTCCACTACTGAACCTCTTCTTGACTGCCTGCTTGACCTCAGTGTTACGAAGACTGTATATGGCAGGGTTAAGGGTAGGTATGACTACTGTGTAGAAGACAGAAGTCATCTTGTCTGTTTGTGGAGCATATGTGCCATCAGGCCGTAGGTACATGAAAATGAGGGTACCATAAAGCACCCCAACAACTGTAAGGTGAGATCCGCAGGTGGACATACCTCGAAATGATCCTGTTCGTCCTACAGTCCAGAGGATAATTCCATATGAACTTATAATTGCCATCAGAGTGATGCTCTGGATAGTTCCACAGACTACAAAGAGCAAGAACTGGTTAATATGTGTGTCTGCACAAGCCAAAACCAGAACCGGGGGGATATCACAGAAAAAATGGTCCAAAGTATTTGCACGGCAGAAAGGCAGGCGGAAAGCCATGCTGGAATGGATCACTCCAGAGGCCATCCCTACCACATAGGAAGCAGCCACTAGGAGGCAGCAGAGACGCTGTGGCATGGCAGTTGCATAGTGCAATGGGCGGCAGATGGCCACGTACCGATCATAGGCCATAGCTGCCAAGAGACAACATTCGGCATCTGAAGCAGCTGCAAAGGAGAACATCTGAAGGGCACAGGCTGGGATGGGAATGGAGTCATAACCTTTCAAGAGCCCCAAGAGCATTTTGGGGGCTACGGTGCAGCAGGAGCATAGGTCCATCAGGGCCAGGTGGCTTAGAAAGTAGTACATGGGTGTGTGCAAGGCACGGTCAGCTCGGATAAGAATAGCTAGACCCAAATTCCCTGCCACACTAAGGAGGTAGATGGGCAAGAAGAAACTGAAGAGAAGGAGCTGAAGGTTTCGTTGAGAAGTGAAGCCCAGGAGGATAAACTCTGTCACCTTGGTGGTATTGTGATGAAGAGCCATTGTACCTATTGGCATTAAAAAATGTAGTGAAAAGAGGACTTAGTCAAACAATGATCTATTTGCAATCAAGATGTTTTCAGTGTTCCACCATCCTCCTGTTATAGGTTCCGGTATATTTTTTCCATTATACTGGCTTGTATATGTAAAGTACTCTATCTACTGATGCTAATGGATAGATGGCTATTAGCATTACTATGCTAATACCCCACTCTCTTAACTGTCCCTAAAATCAAAGTAATTGAATTTGCAGACCATTCTTTAAAATTGCCATGGTTATCCTAGAAAAATATATATTCAGATTTAAGGTTGCTTATGGGTAGCCAAAACTGACACCCCCACCCCCCCTAATCTATTACTGCATTTCTGAAGGATTGCAATTTCCATTATTTTAAAGAAGAATGCTGGGTATCATTGACAAATGTAGAGAAGAACTCTTTCATGGAATTGTTAAATATTAACTTGTTAGGGCAAGGAGGAGATGATTAAACCCTAAAAGTAAAGATTAATGTATAGTTGCACTTTCCTCAACCAGCAGCTCGTGATGTAGATGATCAATTCAGCTGACCTCCATTGTCTCTGTCTAATAACAAGTCTTGAAATGGATCTCAATATTATTTATCCAAGGATTCACAAAGCTGCTGCAGTGAACATTTCTCCACAAGGATGTATTTTGATATTAATACACATGCAACTGAATAGGGGAGAAGTTAATACACTTTCCTCTGATAGGTTCCACTTCCTCCAACAAATTACATCCTATAGATCACTTCATTATCTTCTAAAATTTGGGACTAAAACAATCCACCTCCTTCAACTCACCCCATAGTTTGGGAACTTTATTATTATTTTTCTCTTTTCTGGTGAGCTGTCTGAATTCTTTAGTCCCTTTCTGTGGTGCCATCAGAACAGGGCATACTGGTAGGTTAGAAGTCTAGGAGTCCCTTAATCAGAATATATAAAGGGTTCTTTCTACTCACCTCACCCCAATCTAGCAAGAACTGACTTACCTTGATTTTGAATACACTGAGGTAAAATACAATATTATGTAAACAGAAAGTCCCCCTGGAACCATAACACCTATTGGCTGATTGTGGCATGGATCGTGACCCATCATACCTGAGCTGAGAGAATGAATCTCCTTTATCAGTTCTTGTGAGATTACTTTAGATGCCTTTGCTTCCTGATTTCTTATACTACTTTATGAAGTTCTCCACCCTCCCTTGCTCCACCAATATCTCCCCTCATGCTGAGAAGGTGATGTAATTCTCAGTACTTCTTGAAAAAGACCCTTTGGGAACAACTATAGGTTTTTGTTTTTCTTTAAATGGTTAGCTGTTTTCTGTAGCTCTGTTCCACAGAGACTTGTTTGTCTCTCTCTGTTTCTCTTTCTTTCTAATTAAGGAGATTATGGAGGATAGGAGGGAAAAAGATAGAATAGAATATAGTAACAGAGTTGGAAGGGACCTTAGAGGTTTTCTAGTCCAACTCCCTATTTAGGCAGGAAACCCTACACCACTTCCAACAAATGGTTATCCAATCTCTTCTTAAAAACTTCCAGTGTTGGAGCATTCACAACTTCTGGAGGCAAGTTATTCCACTGATTAATTGTTCTGTCAGGAAATCTCTCCATAGTTCTAGGTGCTTCTCTCCTTGATTAGTTTCCACCCATTGCTTCTTGTCCTGCCCTCAGGTGCTTTGGAGAATAACTTGACTCTCTTTTCTTTGTGGCAGCCCCTGAGATAGTGGAACATTGCTATCATGTCACCCCTGGTCCTTCTTTTCATCAAACTAGACATATTTAAGATGTTTTAGATTTTAACCCATAAATGAAAATTCTTGCATCCCTTTAAATAAATATTAATGAGTTTGCCATTTCTTCCTAAATACAGAAAATAAAAACAGAGATGTACACTGCAATTCTCCATTCTGTATTTCTATAGAAGCCTCTGCTGCAGGGTGGGTTAGGGTTAGGGGTTGTCAGTTACCTTGAATATTCCTATGCATTTGGAAGAGCATGTTTGGGATTATATACTTCTGTTAATGTAGGCTAACATCAGCAATTCTTAGCTCCTTTGTAGAAGAAGGAAACCCCTTCACTGCTTACTTTGCTCCCTAATAGCTTGTATAACTAACTTTCATTGCAGAGTGGCTACTAAAGGCAGAGTGGCTACTATTTTTGTCTAGCATATACAAGGTTGAAATTTGAAACCAAGGAGAACCTTTTTAAAAATATTTTTTTCTTTTGCTGAGTTAACTAGTCCAGCTGTGTCTTTGTGTGTGTGCCTGTGCACATGCATATTATACTCTTCAACACCCCCCCCAAAATAGGAAAGTTTTTTTTAATGTATGTGTAAAAATTGATTAGAATGCCAATAAAGAAAGCATGATGCTTTTTAAAAATTCAATATTTGAATTGCCGACATTTGATCTTGATTGATAGTGCTCAGTGGTGAAATCCAAATTTTTTTACTACCGGTTCTGTGGGCATGGCAGGGAAGAATACTGCAAAATCCCCATTCCCTCCCCACTCCCAGGGGAAGGGTATTGCAAAATCTCCATTCCCACCCTACTCTGGGGCCAGCCAGAGGTGGCATTTGCTAGTTCTCCAAACTACTCAAAATTTCCGCTACTGGTTCTCCAGAACCTGTCAGAACCTGCTGGATTTCTTCCTGATAGTGCTGCTCTAGTTCATCTTTATCAGCTTAATCATTTTTCTATTACCTCCATCTTTATGCCCATTATTTTAAGTAGAAATTTAGAAAATGGATTGAGATGACAGTATTTGTCCTGAAGACCAAATATGCTTCCAATTATTTTCCTATTAAATAACCTATGGGTTATTTAACCCATAGGTTAAACCTATGGGTTCCTGACTTTTTTTTAAAAAAAAAAATCTCTCCAAGTGAAATAATCACTATCAATTATATAAACTAAATAAGTATTCCCAAATGAATAGCATCCGGTATAGACTATCTGTCCATATCTTTCTGTCTGTCTGTCTGTCTCTATAAATGCAGAATTATGATTTCAACTTTAGGAAACAGAGTTTTACTAAAGAATACTAATTTTTCTCACATCAAATGATCTCTATAATACATTGAATGCATCTCAGGAAACTAATATCGCAGATGAAACTTTGAGAGAGGGGTGAATGAAACAAATAGATATGATCAGAGGCAGGGGTGCGCTTCAAAAATTTTAGCAAGGGGTTCGCTGCTTGGTTGCTGGGTGGGCGCGGCCATAGTGGGAGTGGCCTAGTCTGCCTCCTGCACCATGGCAGGGGGGGGGCGTTTTTGCCCTCCCCAGGCTCCGGAGGCTAAACTCGAGCTTCCGGGAGGAAGAAAACAGCCTCCCCAGGCCTTCTCGAACTTCCGGTAGGCCCGTTTTTCAACCTCACCGAGCCTCCGCATGTGCCCTGCACTTACTCGCATCCAAAATGGGCCATGTGAGGACTCCTGGGAGGGGTAGGGTGCGGTGGGCAAAGCCAGCCAGGAATGGGATTTGGGGGTTCTCCGAACTGCACAGAATCTTAGCTAGAGGTTCTCTCGAACCCTTGCAAACCCCCAGCAGCCCACCCCTGATCAGAGGCAAACTGTTCATGTTGAATTTTTTTGATATTGAGGATGGCAGACAATCCTTTCCTCCCTCCCTCCCTTCCCTCCCTCCTTCATATGCTGGGCACATCATTTGGTCTAACATTAATACTTGGGAAAATTCAAGAACATGTAATGAAGGGCTCATCTGTAAGCACCTTAAAAAGAATGCAGCAATTAATAGAAGTCTGCTGGTAATTGAAAGGAACAAGTCTTATAAGAATAATTTTATTTCCTTTTTAAAATAACTTTCTTAGTACATTATAGCCAAGTGGTATAATAATCTATCATATTTCAGCAAAGCCTTTGACAAAGTAGAACACTCTTCTCAGCAAAATAGTTAAATATAAGGTGGATAATTAATTTAAAAACCATTCTCAAAATGCATTTCAAGTTTGCTTTAATAGTTAGGTATCTTAATTAGAACTGTACACTTTAAGGGCAATTTAAATATAGTGTGCATTTAATGTTTAATCTGGTCCCTTCTGCATATGGTGGACTCTCATAATTTATAGGCATTGAAGTCCATCACATACAGAAGACATCAAATGGGGAAAGTCCATTGTTAAATCGTGGGCGATTGAAGGAAGACTCGAAACAATGTAACTGTAACTCTTTTATTTAACTCCAGAAACAGCAAACCAATTCAAACCCGGGCAACCCTTTATATAGGAAGGGGCTGTCCCCGGCTGCAACCACTGACGTGCCTTCTAATTTCCCGCTCTCAGGACTAATTCCTGATTGGCTCATTTGAACTGTACTTGATATCTAACATCCATCATTTCCACCACAAATACTATACTTGCTTTATTAATATGGCAGCTTTTGTACATACAGGTATCAATCGGAATGGAAAAGACCAGAGGAAATGTGCTCATTTCCCCCTTCCTTTCATGTGGATAACAGTTTGTGTCTACTGTGACCAGAAATAAAGATGGAAGAAGCAAATCAGGGCAATGTACAGTTATGTAAATGGAATCTATTTTTGGTAGACTTTCTAGAATTCTTTCTAGAAGGATTTTGGCAAGAGTCGAAACCATTGCTTGATTATACAGCAGTATAATACTCTGCCCACACCCTCTAATAGGATTCTATTTTCTTTTTCTTTCTTTCTTTTTTATTGAAAAGTTTTATAAAAGATACAAACATTTTCTCCCCCCCTCCCACCCCTCCACCCTCACCCCATCCCACCCCCCTTGCCCACCCACCCACCCTTTCCCCCTCCCCCTTCCCCCCACCCCCCTCCCTTCTATTTTCAACTATTGGCAAAAAACAACAACAACAGTGCTTCTACTGCTTTTCCTCCTGGTAGCAGATCCCAATATGATTGGATATTTAGATAAGGATGTTCTAAGTCATTCAAGATTTTAACTTCCACAATTTCAGTTCATCACTATGTAGCAAACTTCAGCTCAGGATGCGAATTGCTGCTCCCATGAACTCTTGCCATGAGTTATATTTATTGAAGTAAACTGAAACTGAAATTTCCAATATTTTCAAGACACTGGGCTATCTTCCTGTCCTATACCCATGAATTAGGGAAGTATGGTGAGCATTTTGTTAAGGCAGACTGCTCCTATTACCAATCTACTAGGTGATCACTGAAAGATAGATGGTTAATAATAAACTAGGCTGAAAAATGAACACCTACTTATGTGTAGCAGATTCAAAAGAATACATAAAAACAAAGATGACTTGTAGTACAGAAAATGTTCTTGTTTTTTGCTCATTTTCTTCCTGTGTGACTGGTGTGACCAAGGTTTCCTTTAGCCTCATCTTTCTTTAGAAAGGCTGCCAATACTTGGTTCTTTCCATAGTCCTTTGAGTGATGCTCTGCTGGAGCGCCAATTGGATGATAGCGTTATTGTCGTTTAGATCACCATTTTCTTATTTTCTTGTTTTATTATTGTTGTAGATATATGTACGGAAATTTGTATTCTTCTTGTTAGGTTTTTTGCTTTTGGGGGGGAGTAAGCTACCCCAATGTCACCTTGGCTGAGTTGGGCAATCATGTAAATGCTTTAAATATGTAAATAACTAAACATTGTGCAGAACATCTCAGGATGATATTTTAGACCATGTAAATAGCAGAAAAGAAACAACTACCCCACAAACTGGGACATGAAAATATTAGGGCTATATATCTTGGGTGCTTAATTTCCTTCTGAATAGCTTCCTCAGGGCCTCCTTCATCCTGTCATTCCTCAGAGTGTAGATGAAAGGGTTGAGCATAGGAGTGACCATGGTGTACATGATGGCAGCCAGTGTGTCATTCTTAGGTGAGAAACTGGATGAGGGCTGGAAGTACACACAGATGACTGTGCCATAGAATAAGGAAACCACTATCAGATGGGACCCACAGGTAGAAAAAGTCTTCTTCTTTCCGTTGGCTGAAGGGACTCTCAATACAGCCATCAGGATGCGTGCATAGGAAAGGCCAATAACCACCAAAGCTCCATTGACAAAGAAAGCACCTTCTGAGTGTACTACCAGAGCGTTCAGAGCTGTGTTGGAGCAAGTGATTTTGAGCAGTGGAAAGACATCACAAAAAAAGTGGGGAACATGGTTAGAGGCACAGAAAGAGAGGCGGGACATCAGGAGTGTATGTAGGAGGGAATGGAGGTGAGAAGCCAGCCAAGAAGTTGCCACCAACAGCTGGCATATGTGTCTTCTCATCATGATGGCATAGTGCAGGGGTCGACAGATGGCCACATAGCGATCCAATGCCATGGAGGCCAAGAGAAAGCTGTCAGTGCTGCCAAAAGCAATAAAGAAGTACATTTGAGACAAACACCCACCATATGAGATCCTCCTCTTTCCAGAAAATTCACCAGCCAACATTTTGGGTGCTGTGGTTGATGTGAAACATATATCTACCAGTGACAGATTGCTAAGGAAGTAGTACATTGGTGTATGAAGGAGATGATGGTCCAGTCGGATGGCCAAAATAATGATGAGATTTCCCAACACTGTGATGGCATACATGATCAAGAAAATGGCAAAGAGCCACATGTCGCATTCTCGTTGGCTTGAGATGCCAAGGAGGATGAAGTCTAATATGATGGTTCTGTTATCTGTCTCCATCCTGTTGGAAGGTGAGGATGAAAGGCAAAATAAAATAAAAGGAACAAGAGTAAGTAAAGACACCCTAAACACACATTTGAGTTCCCTTGCTTGTCTCTGTCCAGTTTTCTTGGCAGTGCTCTGAAAGTGGTTTGTTACCGGTATTACTTTCTATCTTTTTTCAACCACTAAGCTTGATCATTTTTATCTAAGCCAGTGGTTCTCAACCTGTGGGTCGCGACCCTTTTGGGGGTCGAACGACCCTTTTCCAGGGGTCGCCTAAGACCATCGGAAAACCGGTTCTGGGGCCCCACCCACCCCTGCGTTATTCTTACCTTTTATTTGGCCCCACCCCCAATCTATTGCTGCCTCCTGAGTCCCAGCTGATGGCTAGAGGGGAAAAAAACTGTTTAAACTCTTGCCTGGGGCTTCAAAGGGCCGCCGTACAGCTGATCAGTGTTAAAAGAAAACAAATGAGTAGACCGGTGTCTGCAAAAATAAATGGGTAGACCCAGTGGTGGGATTCTACTTCGGTAGAACTGGTTGTTAAGTACTTAAGTAGTTAAGCCAGTGGTTCCCAAAGTGGGAGGTACCATGCCTTAGGGGGCAGTAAGAGGCAAGGGGGGTGGCAGGGGGGTGCTAGAGGCAAAAGGGGGCAACAGGGGGGCACTAAGTGGCAAGGAGGGTGGTCCCCACCCTTTGGCCTGTGCCTCGCAGCAGTTACCTCCTTGCAAGCAAACAGCAAGAAAAAACAACTCCTTTCAGCTTCAGCATAGCCTCATTAGCCCTTAGATTATATCTGCTTCCCAACTCTCAGCTGATTTGCTCTCAGCTGTTTTGGGCAGGGCTCTGCAGCTTGCTGGAAAGAGCTAAATTGCTGGAGCAGATTTTTTTCTCCTTATGCAAATCAAGCTGAAAACGAAACTGGAAGTAAAGTAGGCTTTGACTGTTTCATTGGAAAATTAGGCAGAGGCAGATATATTTTCTTTTTCCTCACCAAAAAAGGTAGGTGCAAACAATGGGAAATTTAGGGCAAAAGAGGAGAGTTCAAGACTTTAAAACACAAAAGAAAAAAAGCTCTATTTAACTAGGGAATTGTAATAATTGAGATAGTATTAATTGTATATTGTGTTGAAAACAGAAATGGTTAAGTTGTGGTTTGGAGGAATATATGGGGGAAATTATCTGGTTTATTATTATTGGTAAATATAATTAATTGATTTGTAAGAAATTGGATGGCATGGAAATAATTGGAATATTCATGTTCATATTGATTAATATACAAAAAAGATAGTTATATAACTAATTGATTTATATTAAAATGTTGAATTTATATTAAACAACTGTAATATTACATAATTAACCAATGTGAGGATGGATTTAAAAATAGATGACAATGGGAAGGGGTATAATATAGAATAGAAGGGAAAAAATGAATTTGATTAAGATTAGAGATGAGGATGAAGGGTAATATTGGTTTTTTAAAAAAATAGATGAATAAATATGGCAAAAAGGAAATATAGAAATTGTAAATTTAATTGAAATGACTAAACACTGTTTAAATTTGTGAACCAGCCAAATACTCCGTTCAAAGAAAATATATTGTATGTTTGTACATGTGTTTCTAATTATTGCTATTTATTCATATTTGTTCTCTTTTATTCTTTAAAGTTTAACAATTCAGTCTTTATCCTAATATCTTTATATTTGTTTGGGGTTGCCTTTCTTCCCTTTCATCTTTTTTATTGTACAGCAATCTTTCTCCTCAAACCTACCACCTCTCTCTTTTCTTTCCTTCTTACTTTCTCTTCCCCCCTCTTCTCCTCCTCCCTACTTCCTCTTCCTTTCTCCTTCTCCTCCTCTCTTCCTCCCTCTCTTACCCTCACTCTTACTCTAATTTCCCTTCCCTTCCTTCCTCCCTTCTCTTCCTTCCCTCTTCCATCTCTCTTCTCCTTCCTTCATCCCTCTCTATTGCTGTATTCATTTTCAATTTTATATTTTCCACTATGGAGTCCAGGCAACCCCGGTCTTCCTTTCATTTATCAAGTATATTTCTCAAAATTTCCCCTCATCTTTTTAATTATTAGCAGTATATTTCATCTTATTCCATTTTTTCTATTGAACCCAGTGTAATCATCTTTATTTTTTTTTCAATTATTTCCTTTTCAATATTATCTCCTTGTTTCTCTTGCTTCTCATTCATCTTTTCTCTTTCTTTTTTTGCAAGCTAACCAATTCTCTGCTTCTTTATTTCCCTTAAATGCCTCCGTTACTTTTTGAAACATCTCTCTTAGTGTCTCAAATTCATCCTCCCAATTCTCCATATTTTCAATTTTAAAAGGCTAGGATTTTTAAGCTTATTCTTTTCATTCACATATGTGGGGGGGCGGGGGGATGCTTTTCAAGGGGCCACAAGGGAGGCTGAGAGCAGAGTCATTCTGACAGTGTCTTTTAAAATTGCTTGGAAGACCCATTTTTTCCCTAACAATAGTGCTTTGTATACTTTGGAATAAAACATATACCTGGAAAAAGTACTTGCAAAACTTGGACAGAAGGAAAAGAAAGGCAGGACTGGACTCATTATCAGTAGCTAGTTAGTTCATTGTTATCAGTGACTCCCACTGATTCTAAACTCATTTTAAGACTGGGATTGGTGACTACTGAAATTTAAGTATTCACCATTGGTCTCAGAAATCTTTGATTTGCGAGGATCTGTTAGAAATCACTTTTTTCAGCCCTCTGGGTAGTCCTTTTGTGCATATGGATTACTCAGAGGGCTGAAAAAGTTATTTTTGACTGGTCCTCGCACTTTTGACCAGTCCTCGAACTTACGACTGTCCTCACATTTTACGTTTTTCTCCCTATCTTGTCACCATGGTGAAGAGAAGCAATTTTTTTAAAAAAATTGATTTATATGCCACCCTTCTCCAGAGACTCAGGGCGGCTTACAATGCGTTAAGCAATAGCCTTCATACTTTTGTATATTTATACAAAGTCAGCTTATTGCCCCCATAAACTGGGTCCTCAATTTACCTACCTTAGAAAGGATGGAAGGCTGAGTCAACCTTGAGCCTGATGAGATTTGAACTTACAGTAATTGCAGACAGCTGGTGTTAATCACAATGCTATCAGTCTGCTGAGCCACCAGGCTCAGCAATTGTGAAATGAGTGACATGGTTGTTAAGAATGCTGCACGGGCATAAATGTGAGGATGGTCATAAGTGTGAGGACCAGTCAAAAGTGCGAGGACGTGTCAGAAATGACTTTTTGCAGCCCTCTGAGTAGTCCCTATACACATAATCATGGCCACCCAGTCACATGACCAGCTAGCCATGCTCACCCAGTCACATGACATCCAAGCCACACCCACAAAATAAGCCACGCCCACATAACCGGTAGTAAAAAAATTTAGAACCCACCCTGATTGGGGGTCACCACAACATGAGGAACTGTATTAAAGGGTCGCGGCGTTAGGAAGGTTGAGAACCACTGATCTAAGCCATTTTGCATACCGGTAAATACATTCCTTTTCTGTTTTTCTGATATTTTAACCTAAGCTATTTATTGATTAATTTGGACACTTCTCATTTTGTCAAAACTCCCAATGCAATTTGTGTCAAATATAACTTCACATAATAAAATTACACATAATAAAACCTATAAATATATTACTAAGCATCTTCTGTTCTCACAAGATTTTTTTAAAACATGCAAATATTTGTCTCCTGTGCATGGAAAAAGGTGTGTTCATGCATAATCAGAAACTCTTATTTTCTTATTATTGGGAACAGAGGAACTGATGAAAAAAGACTCTTATTTTATCAGTATGTGACTCACATATATACCGACTCCCTCAAGAATATTAGATTTTATGCATGTTGCTCTCCCCTCACCATTACATGTAAGAAGTTTTGTTCCTTGTGAAATATAATCAATGGTAGAAAATGAAGGGCAAAGGAAATACATTTACAATGACTATTTCCCTCTCTGCTGCTGTTTCAGGTGATATAGTAGTTGTGGTAACTATTCCTTTCCCTGAAGACCACATAGCAAACTTAGATGGTTTGAAGGAACCAAAGGAACAGAGGAGATAAACAATGGCTGATGAAATTCACTGGCAAGGTTTAAGGATGTGAAGAAATCTGAACACATAAAGCCTGAGGAGCAGCAGGATCACAAAAGAAGCTAGTGAAAAAAGAACCTTTCATTCATAAAAACAGTTGGTAGAATTGGTAAGCCAACATAAACAATAAGTGTCAAAATCTATAAAGGAAAAAGGGAGGTGGGCAGGCAGACAATCAGATGGCTAAAGTCTTCCCACTTAGGCTAATCTGGATCCAAATAAAAAGTCAATCTAATCATCAAAATAATTAATTATCAATTGCAGGTAAAACTGTAATGAGCATATTTCTGTCACCAAGCTCTGTTTTTAATGTTTCCGCATATGGTGGAATTTTAGATAATTTTTAAAAAAAATTATGATGGTGCTAGAGATATTAAAAGGCATTAATTAAGCAATTAATTAGATTGTATCTATGTAAAATGTGTCTTTCCATATTTTTTAAAAAGTATATTTTGAACCATGGTGAATATTTAAAATTCATTCTGAATCAGTGATTTTCATTGAAACCGGAGCACAGAATTGAGGAAATGGCAGATATCCTTATCAATATTAAATCTGAGACATCTGCCATCCACCTCCTTCCATACAAATGGAACAGTGTGCAGATACCAACCGTAATTTGTAGCAACAATGGAAATAAAATCATTACCTCTCAATCCATCATTACCACTCCATTCGTAACATTGGCCAGGGTTGGGTGACTCTGAACTTATTAGGGGGAGCAGAGCACACGAGAGGTGAGATTAAGTATTAAAATATTATATTAAATAATATATCCAAAATACAGTCCTCTAGGCACAAACACTTTTTGTATTCAAAAATTAGACTGAATAAAACTTCTAATCAGCAACAATGGATATATAATATTCTGCTATTTGAACTCAGTGATATTAAACCCAGCCTTCTCTATGCTTAAACATTAGCTTGAATTTAATTCTCTCAACCCATTTTACCACTCCTTAAGGAACAGCACTGACAGTAAAATGGGCCAGCAGTGAGTGGTTCTGAACCTATCGGATACACATATAATATTCCTCCATTTGAATTCAGCAATATTAGACCCCAGCCCTTCCAAATGCTTAACCCTGTTATGGTTCCCCCCCCCTCAATTTCTTAAATAAGAAGCGAAAGAGTTTCCTTGATGGATTTTGCATGACATCTGTTTCATTAGTCAATAATAAATAAGTCCTATAGCCTCTCACACTTACCTGAGATCGTTGGTAGATGTTGAAATGGAATTTTGGAAGTTGCAAAAAAATATGCCCAGTCTGTTCAAGTCATATTCCTCTTTTGTTTAAGGTTGAACATTAAAGAGGAACAATCTGTGTTCTCAGAAATCAATTTCAGTCCTATCATGGTTTTTATTTTCAATAGCTCTATAATATATGCAGGGAAACATATCCAAAGGTGTTGTTAGTGAATTCAAAACATTAGGATCTCTTTTGAACTGTGGCTCCTATACCACAAGGGAACCAGGAGAGGTTTCTGTTGAACTTGCTCCTTAATCTCCAGTGAATGAAAGACACTGATGCTTCTAAAGTCCCCCTGTGTTTCTCCAAATCATTTAGGAATGATTGAACTTAGAGGTAGAATTAGCGGGCAAGGTGAATGCTTGAAGTAGTAACCTGAGGAATACATGGCCATGAGGCTGTGCTTGTTTATCATTATCTAAGAGCTCTTTCTCCCACCTCTGGCAATGTGTTCTCACACTGGTTTGAAAAGTGTTCTACCCACAACTTTCCTTCATCATTTGTCCTCCAGGTATTATAGATTTTGCTGCCTAACACCCTGAAATGCCAGATAGTTTTAGGACAGAAACCTGCCATCTTTCCTCTTCCAATCCATCGTCTAATGTGAGGGAAATGATCTACCAGTCACTCCCCTGAAGGAGCTGCAGGGCAGGATGGGGAACTATTGTTTCCTGTCTCTTTATCCTCAGTCATTTGGAATATTTTGCATGTGGGGTATTTTGGGTAGGGAGGGAATAATTCAAGGTCAAAAGTGATGCAGTGAAGAAGCATTTCACTGAGCTGCCAGGTGGCTTCATCAGCCTTTATTTGCCTTATCTTGGTCTACCCTGCTTTCCTACTTACCCCTTCAACCCATCTGCCCAGCTCCCAATTGCCCCTTCACCAGTCTGGTGGCCTCCACGTATGATCCAATTCCAATACTGCTGCTGTCATTTATTCGACAGGCCCCTATGGCCTTGCAGCCAGAGGTTTAGTCTCAATTTTCCTATGTATAAACATTAAAAAAAAAATATTAGGGGAACCACAAAACCAGGAGGGAGCAGTGCTGTAGTGGCCCGTTGGAGCTCAGCACACATCCCCAATCTCTGAAGGTTCCTCTTCCAAGCCTTTGGAATGTCCACATGGACAGCGGGAGGCAACAGTGCTTTCAGCCTAGAGCCCTCCAACCAGGCTTCACCTGTCTTATCAACAGATTGGTGATCAGATGGAGACCACATTTTGAAGACAGGCCCTTGAGAAACCATTAATAGAACACCTTGATACTTGACAAGCAGGGCATATGTATGAGCCAGTTGAGCAATAATGTATTTATAATAATTATATAAACTGCTTACAGTCCTTGATGTTTTATATTGATGATGATGATGATGATGATGATGATGATGATGAATGAACAATGCAAGGCATCTGCAAGATCTAGTAATAAAAGTCAAGAAGCACAGGAAAAAATGGGAATAAAAATAAATATAAAGGAAACCAAACTAATGACAACAGGTTGAGCAACCATCCTTAGAACAGACATGGATGGTACTAAAGTAGTAGATAGCTTCTGCCTTTGAAGATTGATGATCAATTTTAAAAAACATAAGTAGTCAAGAAATATACCCCAGGTTAGCATTTGGCACAGCAACAAAGCTTTGGAAAAAGTATTTCAATCCCATGATACCTGCAAAAATCAGAACTGTGCAAGTTACAACTAGAGCTTGGAGGGGGTGTTCCTGGCTCCTTTTAAAGAGGCTGTGTGGTGCGCCCCCTCTTCAAGAAAAGTCATGGCTGGACCACATTGTTTTGGGCAATTTTCCTCCAGTCTGAGAAAGTGGTGGCATTGCAACTTCAGAGGGGCCTGGAGGAAACAGATTGTCTGAATCCTTTTCAATCAGATTTCAGGACTGGATGACATCTGTGGGGAGTGGGATGGAGGTAGTGTATCCATCCTTGCTCTTCTTGACCTCTCAGCAGTTTTCCATACCATCAACCGTATTGCCCTTTTGGGTTGATTTAGGGAGTTGGCGGCGGGTGGCACAGTTCTGTGCTAGCTCACCTCCATCTTCTGAAGCCAGTCCCAATCATGGTTGATAGAAAAAGTGAGAGATCCGGCTCATGGCTCCTGCTTTGTGATGGACTGCAGGGCTCAATACTCTTTCCACCCATGTTTAACATCTACATGAAACCACCGAGTGAGATGACCAATCACCATGGGACAAGGTATCATCGGTATGCGGATGGTAACCAGTTACATATGTACCCTTTACACTGATTTTTAATTCATCCTTCTCTTTAAATTTTATATACCATTTTTATTGTAAGTTTTGTCCCATGTTGCCACAGTTATTTATTTTTTTAAATTTGATTTATATGCCGCCCTTCTCCGGAGACTCAGGGCGGCTTATTATGCGTTAAGCAATATTAAGTGAATCACTGCAGTTGTTAGGTTAATTACAAATTAAATGAATCTGACTTCTCCATTGACTTTCCTATTCAGAAGGTTGCAAAAGGGCAACCATCGTAAACATGAGTCAGTTGCTAAGTTTCTGAATTTTGATCATATGATCATGGGGATGCTCAGTGGTGAAATGTAAAATTTGTTACTACTGATTCTGTGGGCATGGCTTGGGGGGGGTAATGTGACTTTTAAAAGCATTTTTTCTACAACCTCTTCAGCTGAAGAGATTGTAAAAAAAATGCTTTTAAAAGGCTCTGCCGATCGGGCAACTCAGCTGGGATTATCAGAGGCTTTTTTTTTTCTTTTAAAAGCATTTTTTCAGCCAAAGAGGTTGTAGAAAAAATGCTTTTAAATTTTTTTTAAAAAGCCACTGATGATTGCGCGGCTCAGCTGGGCATGGGGGGGGCAGGTTGTCCGAACCACCTGCCGCCATCGCTACCGGATCGGGCAATCCGGTCCGAATCAAGAGCATTTCACCCAGGGGTGAAATGTTAAATTTGTTACTACTGGTTCTGTAGGCGTGGCTTGGTGGGGGGGCGGGGGTAATGTGACTGGGTGGGCGTGGCCAACTTTTTTTAAAAAAAAATTCAAAGCATTTTTTCTACAATCTCTTCGAAGAGGTTGCCAAAAAAGTGCTTTGAAAAGCCTCTGCCGATCAGGCAACTCAGCTGGGATCGTCAGAGAGGCTTTTTTAAAAATGCTTTGAAAAGCCTCTCTGATGATCAGGCAACACAGCTGGGATCGTCAGAGACTTTTCAAAGCATTTTTTTACCACCTCTTCGGCCGAGGAGGTTGCAGAAAAAAATGCTTTGAAAAGCCTCTGACGATCCCAGTTGAGCCGCGCGATTATCAGAGGCTTTTTAAAAAAATTTTAAAAGCATTTTTTCATCGGAAGAGGTTGTAGAAAAAATGCTTTTAAAAGTAAAAAAAAAAAGCCTCTGATGATTGTGCGGCTCAGCTGGGCATGGTGGGGGGGCGCAGGGATTTTTGCTACAGGTTCTCTGAACCACCCGCCGCCATCGCGACCGAATCGGGCGATCCGGTCCGAACCGGGAGCATTTCACCCCTGATTTCACCCCTGGGGATGCTGCAATGGTCATAAGTGTGACAATTCTAAGTGGAGGGTAATATTAATAAAGAATAATAAATATTAATAAAGAATAATATTCTGAACCAAAAAGAAAATGGTGTCCTGCTTGTATCTAGTATTGTATCTAAAGGGTCCTGCTTTTCTGTAGATGAAAAAGGAATATGTTGAGGGAGGGTACATGTACATACAAAAATGATGTCAAAATGTATGCACTTCAAGCTAAAGATTAATCTTTATTTTTTTAAAAATTGAAATACAGAAACAGTATGGAGTGAACCATATATGAATACAAATAGAGGGACAGAAGTGAGAATCAAGTGTTTGTCTCTTCTATAATCATGTCTATTTTTTCATCTTCTCAGTCATCAAAGAGAAAATGATTGTACACTGTTTCTTGAATTTATTGAAGATGTTCCAAAGAAGTGATATAACAAGATAGACTGAAGATAATAGCTACCTAAAACAGTGTGCGGAAGGCTTCTTATATTAGGAAAAGCATCTAATCGAAGGCCTATAGCCTTTGTACAGCCTTATCCAGAATCATAGAAATCAAATTTGCAGTTCGAAGTCCACGCTGAGATATTTTTCCCTTTGCAGTTTATTTGCCAGTCGTCCCTAAAAGCCAAAATAAGAATATTACGTATCTTAGAATATTGGACATGCTTAGCAATAATATTGAGTGATATAGGATCACATTAATAAGAGATGTAGACTCACCAGGCATTCATCTTTTGCCTACCCAACACAATTTTCTTAGCACATGCAATATCATCTCTGAGATCATCATCTAGGAAGGCTAGGGAAAAAATAATCAATAATGAAGGGTTTTTAAAAGGGATCTTTTAAAATCAAAACCATCTGTGAGATATTTCTTAGGACTGGATATATATATTTAAGTTAATTTCTCTAATTTGGGTTTTGCTTTAGAAAGCAGGCTTCAACTCAATGGCAATTTAGTGAGGGCTGAGAAAAAAAATAATGAATAATGAAGGATTTCTTTAAAAGGGATCTTTTCAAATCAAAACCATCTGCGAGATATTTCTCAGGATTGGATATATATTTTTAAATTAATTTAAATTAATTTTGTTTTAGAAAGCAGGCGGTGGAGCAGTGGTTAGAGTCCAGTACTGCAAGCTACTTCGGCTGATCACCGGCTGCCAGCAGTTTGGCAGATCGAATCTCACCAGGCTCAAGGCTGATTTAGCCTTCCATCCTTCCGAGGTGGGTAAAATGAGGACCCAGATTGTTGGGGGCAATATGCTGACTCTGTAAATCGCTTAGAGAGGGCTGTAAAGCACTATGAAGTGGTATATAAGACTAAGTGCAATTGCTATTGCTATTCAGCTCAATGGCAATTTCGTGAGGAGGTCGTCACTAAATTGAATTTTCCTTATTTAAAGGATGCGGCCTTTTGGAACACCTGGATAACAATCTGAAAATCTTTCCTTCCTATTTGCATTCTGCCAGAGCTATTAGTAGCTTTGTAGTGCACCGGCAGCTGTTTCTTGCAGAGATCAAAGATTGTACACCCACAGCTTTGCCTCCCAAATAGAAAACCATCATTCGAGACTGAATCAGAGACAAGGAACAGAAAGCAGTGGATGAGGTCTGCCTAATGCAGGCACTGAAAGAGTTGTGCTGAGGTTCTCTCTCCCTAGCCAAATAACTGACTTACGACCACAACTGAGCTCAACATTTCTGCTGCTAAGTGAGACATTTGTTTTACGATCTTTCTTGCCACATTTGCTATGTGAATCACTGAAGTTGTTAATTTGGTTAACATGGTTGTTAACTGAATCTGGCTTCCCCCTTCACTTTGCTTGTCAGAAGGGTGCAAAAGGTGATCATGTGACCTTGGGACACGGCCACCGTCATAAGTATGAATCAGTTGCCATGCGTCTGAATTTTGTTCACCTGACCATAGGGATACCACAATGGTTGTAAGTGTGAAAAATGGTCACAAGTCACTTTTTTTTAGTGCCATTGTAACTTTGAAAGGTCACTAAATGAACTGTTGTAAGTCAAGGATAATTACCTCTACTGAAGACTGAATGGGCATCAACAAATTTGACAAATCTCACTCTGCCAAAGGGCTTAACCTTGTTCTACCAGTAATGACGCCTTCTAGAGAGATGGGGAGTTAAGTAATGGAGAGTCTTGATGTACAAAGCTAGCCTGAACTGGCCTTCCCTTACTCAGTATTTACTACTATTTGTGTTTACTATTCAGTCAGATTCAGAAATAAAAGCCGGAGTGCATTAGATGATTCTTTACTAATTTGTTTGGTTTCCCCATTTGTTAGACTCATATCCTGCCTTTCATTTCTGAGTACAATCTGTATGTGTGTCCAGAGGGCAGGGATGTGCATAGTAATTTTGGGAGCAGGAGGTGCTCAGTTGGGGAGTAGCTAGACTGATGAAAGAGAAGAGGAACCAGAACTTCCCTGTAAATATAAGGTGATCCATCTTCTTTAGGATATTTCATAAGTGTTTCCCCCGCTTAGCCTCATGTTAAAGCATTTACTTACCACTGCAGGGCCTTTTGCAGAGATTAGCTGAATATCCCGGTTTCCTGTCACACCACCAGTGGCTGTTTATCTGGAAAATCCCAAAGAATTTAATCTTTCTGTTCTTTCGCGAGGTTACCAATTCGCTGTCGAATCCGCTCCCATGATGAACCAGACAAATCCCTAGATTAAACCAGACAGATCCTTAAATTAAAAAAGAGAGGGACTCCAGTACCAGTTGGCAGGATGCTAATGAGGAAATTTTTTTACCCTTCGTTTCTTTTGTTCGTCGAATATTTTGAAGGATAATGATTTATCCTTCACAATTTTTCATGGATCTCATGAAGTGGGAAGGAAAGGAAAAGTGTCCCTGTGGATTTTTTTCTCCTCTAGTCATAATTGGCTATATGGGGCAGTGCTAATCTCCATTTCAAGGACCACGGAGCCAGCTCTGCCTGAAAACATTTCTGCAGTCATGTGACCAGCATGATGTCATGGAGCGCTGTTTCCTCCCCACTGAAGTGGTACCTATTCATCTACTCGCATTTGCCTGCTTTTGAACTGCTAAATTGGCAGGAGCAAGAGCTTACCCTGTCATGTTATGCTTGGGGCTCAAACCTGGGTTGTTAGCTTTCCAGCCGCCAGCCCAGGATCTTAACTATTGAACCATCACACCGCCTCATTGAATAAGCAGTTGTGTTATTTATTGCTACCATACACACTTTGGAAAGCAACTTTCTTCTTAGAAAGAATTTGAAATATGGTTATCTCAAAGGCATTCTTTATGTTTTTGTGGCTGCTTGTAATACATCCCCTCTGAGTTTTCAGCTTGTACACAGATTTTAAGTATATCTTAATGCAGAACATTGTGTGTGGATAGAGTCTGTAAGCACATGGAAAAAGCAACATCCCAGCTAAGTACACCTGAAATTGTAGCAGCGGTAGCAGGCAGAGATAAGGCCATGTCAGAAAAAGGGAATGTAGGGCTTGGAATTTAGGTCTTGGATGATCCAGCAGAGGCAACCAGGCTTTTGATGGTATGGCAGGGAAAGCCAGAATCAGACTACCAGAAGCCCTGGGAAGAAGTCTGGCCACGCTAAGCGATCCAACACTTGAGGAGTCCAGAGAAGGCTCAGCAGCAGATGCAGGGAGACCGTGAGGCAGAGGTGGGTTTCAGCAGGTTCTAACCAGTTCTGGAGAACCGTAGTGGAAATTTTGAGTAGTTCGGAGAACCGGTAGTAAAAATTCTAACTGGCCCGGCCCCCATCTATTCTCTGCCTCCTGAGTCCCAGCAGTAACCTTCCCCTGGAGTGGAATGGGAATGGAGATTTTACGGTATCCTTCCCCTGCCACATCCACCAAGCCACACCCATCAAGCAATGCCACGCCCACCAAGCCACACCCATAGAACTGGTAGTAAAAATTTTTGAAACCCACCACTGGCATGAGGCCAGAGAAGCTAAGGCAGTAAGGACCCACAAAAAAAGACCCTACATCAGAGAAGAGCTGCCAGCTGCTAGGCTGTCTGATACTGTCTGCATTCTTTTCCAGGGAGAGCAGGCAATGAACCAGACTTGAGGGTTTTTTTGGAGAGATCATTGTTGAACTAGTAGCAGCAGCAGCTTCCTTTCTTTAAATATGGCAATTTTTTTTTCGTAAAAAGTTTTTTTTTTTTTTACACAAACACACAAACATACAATGCATTTTTTCTGAACAGAGTATTGGCCGGTTCACAAATTTATACAATTTTTAGTCATCTCCAACACAATTTATATGTTCACTTTTTGCCATAGTGTTTATTCTCTCTAATTTTTATAAACCAATATTACCCTTCATCCTAATCTCTAATCTTAATAGAATTCAATTTTTCCCTTTTTGTCTCTAAATTAAACCCCTTGAATTTAAAATCTCACAACATAATGTAATTCCCAATATTTCCTTAAATTCCCTTATTATAGTCACAAATATTTTTCTTTATCAACTGTTCCAAATAATACAATCATCTTAATAAAGATCAGTTAATTATATAGCATTACAGTCATTCATTTCTTTTCTATTATTTTTTCAAGTATATAATCTCTTTTTACTAAATAATAAGCCAAATTACTTTATACAGTACATTTTCTTAAATCTTAACTCCAATTTTCAATTACTTTGTCAAATATATGTATTTATGCCTCTTCAAACAATATCTTAATCATTTCTAATTTCACAAGTCTAATTAATTCATAATACAATATCATTTCCACTTTTTAATTAAATTCCAAGATTACAATTAAAAATATTCCAACTGTTACAATTTCCCTAGTTACAATTTAAAAATATTCCAACTATTACAATCTCATAATTAAACTTATTTATATTTCTAAATCTTATTTCAATTCATTCATACATCCATGAAATTTTCTTCATACTTACTTAGTTAATTTCATTATTACAGTCAATATGGCAATTTTTTTAAAAAACAAACTCTTGGCAAGAGTGGTGGGTACACATTGGCGTCTGAGATGTGGAGTGGAATTGTTCCCCTCTTTCTCCACTTTACTGGATGAAATTTCTGCTTCTTGAAAAGCAGAACATCCTCCACCACCACTGTCAGTCCCCTGAAACAAAGGGTGTCAGGAAGGGTATCAGGAGAGAAAGAAGAAAAGCAAACTCACAGTCGTCCAAGTGGATGCCACGGTATCCATCCATTCCATTCGATTTCAGAACAGAAACAAGTTGGCATCTGCCAAATATTTTGGCTTCCCTGCCAGCAGTGAAGAAAATCAGGAGGATGAGGGTCAAAGCCTTCATTGCTGCAGCTTTCCTGAAGATCAGGCTTCCTTGAGGTAACCCAGAATTATAATTATTATTGTTGTTGTTGTTGTTGTTGTTGTTGTTGTTGTTGTTGTTGTTGTTGTTAGAGATCTGGCAGCTTGTCCCAAATTATTCAAAGGAAATAGGCCTATTAAAGAAATTGCCAACAAAGCTTGTTACTTCATAGAGCAGCACAGCTTAATAATTTCTTATCATTTTTAATATCCTTTAAACCACTGAGCCTCAGGAGCTTAACCTCCCTTTCAGTCTTCCCCTCTCGTTTCCCCTCTCCTTTTTTGTATGTCCATAGAACAGTGGTTGCCACTGGTTTTTTTCTTTAAAGCCGATAACTGGGGCTATGTGAAGATAATTTCCCAGATCTTAGATTAAATATTAACCATTTAACTGAAATTGGCTTGGACAAGGAGAACAAGTTATTCTCTTTGTCACCCAGAAAGAGAATCTCAAGGAGAACAGGCTGTTCTCTCTGCAGCAACTCATTATCCACTGAAGGAGTTGCTACACCAACACCTGTGATTTTGTTTCCCCCTCAATCGGGTCTTCCCCATATATCTCATGTCTTTTAGAAGATTGGGGAGGGTTTTTTTAACCAGAATGTTCTTCTCTGTTATCACAATGTACAATGCTTTCAAATAGTTAGGTCCTTTGACATTGTTGATGCACATAGATACAAACTTAAAGTGAACCGCTCCAAACTCGATTGCAGAAAATATGACTTCAGTAACAGAGTTGTTAATGCCTGGAATGCACTACCAGACTCTGTGGTCTCATCCCAAAAACCCCAAAACCTTAATTTAAGACTGTCTACTATTGACCTCACCCCATTCCTAAGAGGTCTGTAAGGGGCGTGCATATGAGCACCAGCGTGCCTACCGTCCCTGTCCTAATGTTTCCTTTAATTGTATTCATTTTATGTATTCAATTCATGCTTATACTTATATATACTGCTCAAAAAAATAAAGGGAACACAAAAATAAGACATCCTAGATCTGAATGAATGAAATATTCGTAGTAAATACTTTGTTCATTACATAGTTGAATGTGCTGACAACAAAATCACACAAAAATTATCAATGGAAATCAAATTTATCAACCCATAGAGGTCTGGATTTGGAGTTACACTCAAAATTAAAGTGGAAAAGAACACTATAGGCTGATACAACTTTGATGTAATGTCCTTAAAACAAGTCAAAATGAGGTTCAGTAGTGTGTGTGGCTTCCACGTGCCTGTATGACCTCCCTACAATGCCTGGGCATGCTCCTGATGAGGTGGCGGATGGTCTCCTGAGGGATCTCCTCCCACACCTGGACTAAAGCATCCCCCAACTCCTGGACAGTCTGTGGTGCAACGTGGCGTTGGTGGATGGAGCGAGACATGATGTCCCAGATGTGCTCAATTGGATTCAGGTCTGGGGAACGGGTGGGCCTGTCCATAGCATCAATGCCTTCATTTTGCAGGAACTGCTGACACACTCCAGCCACATGAGATCTAGCATTGCCGTGCATTAGGAGGAACCCAGGGCCAACCGCACCAGCATATGGTCTCACAAGGGGTCTGAGGATCTCATCTCGGTACCTAATGGCAGTCAGGCTGCCTCTGGCAAGCACATGGAGGGCTGTGTGGCCCCCCAAAGAAATGCCACTCCACACCATTACTGACCCACTGCCAAACTGGTCATGCTGGAGGATGTTGCAGGCAGCAGAACGTTCTCCACGGTGTCTCCAGACCCTGTCACGTCTGTCACATGTGCTCAGTGTGAACCTGCTTTCAGCTGTGAAGAGCACAGGGCGCCAGTGGCGAAGCTGCCAATCTTGGTGTTCTCTGGCAAATGCCAAACGTCCTGCACAGTGTTGGGCTGTAAGCACAACCCCCACCTGTAGATGTCGGGCCCTCATACCACCCTCATGGAGTCTGTTTCTGACTGTTTGAGCAGCCACATGCACATTTGTGGCCCGCTGGAGGTCATTTTGCAGGGCTCTGGCAGTGCTCCTCCTGTCCCTCCTTGCACAAAGGTGGAGGTAGCGTAGCGGTCCTGATGCTGGGTTGTTGCCCTCCTACGGCCTCCTCCACGTCTCCTGATGTACTGGCCTGTCTCCTGGTAGTGCCTCCATGCTCTGGACACTACGCTGACAGACACAGCAAACCTTCTTGCCACAGCTCGCATTGATGTGCCATCCTGGATGAGCTGCACCACCTGAGCCACTTGTGTGGGTTGTAGACTCCGTCTCATGCTACCACTAGAATGACAGCACCACCAGCATTCAAAATTGACCAAACCATCAGCCAGAAAGCATAGGAACTGAGAAGTGGTCTGTGGTCACCACCTGCAGAACCACTCCTTTATTGGGGATGTCTTGCTCACTGCCTATGCTTTCCACCTGTTGTCTATTCCATTTGCACAACAGCATGTGAAATTGATTGTCAATCAGTGTTGCTACCTAAGTGGACAGTTTGATTTCAAAGAAATGTGATTGACTTGGAGTTACATTGTGTTGTTTAAGTGTTCCCTTTATTTTTTTGAGCAGTATATTATCTAATATGTACTCAACAAAATAAATAAATAAATAAATAAAAATTAATACGCAAAAAATGTTCTTCTTTGTGCTAATACAATGCAGCTTGGTCTTTCTCAGCTGAGCAAGCCTCAAAAATTGTTCCCTGACTTCCCATTGTAGAAAGTTAGCACCCACCCCTCCTGGAAGAATGAAATGTTTTAGGCAATATTAAAAAGGCAGAATATTATATTTCCCTGGATGAGAAATTAAGAAACATGCTCTTGGAGACAGAAACTCAGCTCCCTGGCACCCTCCAAGCAGATGCTGAGCTGGGGCAGCTTTAGAAATGCAGATTTGGTAATCCATTACTGCCTGCAGCAAGGTCTGGCTCTGAACAAAGGCAGGGCAAAGCCATTCAGCCACAATAGTAATTGCCCTTCATTGCATCACCCAACCAAGCCTGGGACTCAGACAGCCTACAAAATTAGCTGTGACCCCTACAGCAACCAATAGAATACATGCCCTTGCCATAGGAACAGGAGGCTCAAGGGCAAGGCCCAAGAGAGGGTATAAATAACCCTCATGCTTCACTCCATGTGTTCAACTGCACCAGGACTTCAAACCCATGTGGTCCTGTTCATCAATAAACCATCTTTCCAATCAGCCTCCATGTTTCCAGTGTCTTTCTCCCCACTTGGAACTGAACCAGATGGATATTTCTTCCAACACCATATTGTGCTAGCTCATGGTTTGTTTCAACTATGTGCGATTGACTAAGCATCAATTGGTTAGACAGTGTGGCTCTCTATCCTGCCTTTTGTAAATCATATGTATAAAAATCAGTAAATCTATACATTTATATCGAAGTATAATTCCTCAGCAATTATTCCCTCTAACCTAACCAAGATAAAAAGGGAGAGCATAAAAGAGGGGAAATAGGCTGCACAATCTTATCAATACCTTTTTAGAAATAGGATCATTGGGACTGGCATAGCAGCACATCTTACTTTTTTTTTAATTGATACAGAACTGTAGCTTTCCAAAACTCTAATGCACAGCCCTGATAACCAAAACTCCAGCTGGTTAAGAGTTCAGATATTATGAAAAGAATTTGGTTCTAGGCATGATATGATTCAGGGGTGAAATGCTCCCGGTTCGGACCGGATTGTCCGATCCGGTAGCAATGGCAGTGGGTGGTTCGGAGAACCGGTAGCAAAAATCCCTGCCGCCCCCCATGCCCAGCTGAGCTGCGCAATCATCAGAGGCTTTTTTTTTTAAAGCATTTTTTCTACAACCTCTTTGGCCGAAAAAATGCTTTAAACGTTAAAAAAATAAAGCCTTTAAAAGTCAGAGGCTTTTAAAAGAAAGAAAAGCCTCTGATAATCAGGCAACTCAGCTGGGATCATCAGAGGCTTTTAAAAGCATTTTTTTTACAACCTCTTCGGCCGAAGAGGTTGTAGAAAAAATGGTTTTAAAAGTTAAAAAAAAAGCTGGCCACGCCCACCCAGTCACATTACCTCCCCCAGCAAGCCACACCCACAGAACTAGTAGTAACAAATTTTACATTTCACCACTGATATGATTGCCATAATTCTTTCTTACAGTTCTTTCTAAAAGGTAGGATTGAGAGGTGTGCAAACACTGCAAAACTATAAATGGACAGAGACCATCAGGCAAAACCTGGGCCGAGGGATGTGGTTACCATTATTCTGGATAAATCACCCACATATGGAGAAAGATCATCCAAGTATTTTCAGGATATGAAAGAATCAAATGAATTACTATTGTTCAGCCCAGTCAGGAAAATTAAGCAGTTAATGTATAATCTAAGAGTTATTTTAGGACTACAGACTTCTTTACCCCTAGCCCATTTATTTGAATATCAATTTAAATGGGGAAAATACAGTGGCAAGAATTCCATGCACATAGAGTGAAGTGGGAAGACATTGGAAAAGAACTCAGATATAATCATATGATCATAGGGTTGGAAGGGCCCCTGGAGGTCTTCTAGTCCAACCTCCTAAAAGAGTGCAGAGAAAGGCAACAAAGATGACTAGGGACTGAAGGCTAAAACATATAAAGAATGGTTGCTGGAATTGGGTATGTCTAGTTTGATGAAAAGAAGGACTAAGGGTGACATGATAGCAGTGTTCCAATATCTAAGTGGCTGCCACAAAGAAGAGAGAGTCAGGCTATTCTCCAAAGCACCTGAAGGCAGGATAAGAAGCAATGGGTGGAAACTAATCAAGGAGAGAAACAACTTAGAACTAAGGAGAAGTTTTATGACATTTAGAACAATTAATCAGTAGAACGACTTGCCTCCAGAAGTTGTGAATGCTCCAACACTGGAAGTTTTTAAGAAGAAATTGGATAATCATTTATCTGAAGTGATATAGGATATCCTGCCTAAGGTTGGACTAGAAGACCTCCAAAGTCCCTTCCAACTATGTTATTCTATTCTATTCTATTCTATTCTATTCTATTCTATTCTATTCTATTCTATTCAGTTACCCCGACTCCACCCCAATGTAAGGGATTACGGGGTCATTAAAAGACTAAAAAAAATCTATTTATTACATTTATATTGTCACATATCACATATCTATGTCTGTAGGTGGAGACTTGGGTAGAGTGCAACAGGCTTTGACTCAACCCAAGCAAGACTGTGGCTTTTGGTAGTTGGACCTTCTGCTGCTGGGGATGCTTCATCTTCGGTTTTGGATGAGATGCTACTGCCTCACACAGACCTGTTGAACCATCTGAAGTTCCCCTTGGAGTCATGGCTTCTGCTTGAGGAGCAAGTGGCAGCCATGACTAGGAAGGTATGACTAGGATTGTACATCTTCAGGCTGTGCATCAGTGACACCTGTTCCTGGACTGGAAGGCTCTGCCCTTGGGACTTCTTTCCGGGCCACTGCAATATGCTCTACATAGGGTTGCCTTTGAAGAGCATCCAAAAGTTTCAACCAATGCAGAATGTGGCATCATGAGTAGTAAATAACACCAGTTACTTGGCACATGTGACACCACTACATTGTGAGTTGCACTGATGGCTGGTTTGTTTCTAGAGGCAATTCAAGATGCTGGTTGTCACTAAATTCCTGGGTTGAGACCAGGTTACTTGAGGGACTGTCTTTCCTCAGTTGTTTTTATTTATCCAACCTGGTCCAGGAGGATTGGCATGGTTTGGGTCTCCTCAACTAAGGAATGGTGCTTGATGGATCCATTAATTGAGAAAAATTATTTTTACCAAAAATTTCAGCAACAAAGTGTTTAGAAAAGCTCTACAATTAAGCATAAAATTATTTAATTATGGGGGTATCACTTGTTAAATGCAGTAAAAAAAAGTTTTATCTACTAGATTATGTTTAGTTGTCTCTAAAAATGTTACTATAAGTTGTTAATAATTAATGTCAAAATGTTTGCATTTTTTCTTAAGATCGTGCGTGTGTGTGTGTGTCTGTGTGTGATTGTTTTTTCAAATTTGCTATCTGTTTGAATTGCTTTTACTATAGTGGTTAAACTTTTGTTTCTTCAGTAGAAAAAGGAGGTTTAACTATCAAAATAGTGTTATGCTCAATCTTCATAATGCAACAGCTAAAGTGTTGAAATATGGTAAATCGCTGCTTAAAATGGTGTACAGCTTTCCTCTTACCTTTTTTCTTAGATTTCTTGAGAACATTAAATTGATGCCTCCAAAACTTCTTAACATTTGCCTTTTTTAAAAAAAAATGCTGAATAGACATCCTCTTCTCCCTATCCCTTTCACCATGTGTGAATGATCTCTAAAGTGGTTAAGGACTTATGACACAGCTTATTGGAAAATAGATCACTACATTCAATAATGGGTTGCCTTTTCTTGCAAAAGCTACAATGCAATACTTCTCACATTTTGTGATATGCTTCTCAGACAATTACCAACATTCAGAAAATTTGAAAGAGGCAAATACTTTTCTCCAGAACTGTACACTCAGGGATAGTATAAGACTGAAAAATAATGAACAGCATATTTTGATAGAAATTCATAGTAGGAATAGCAACAGGGGAACTCACATGGAGAACACCTCAGGGAATATGGCAGCCAAGTTTTTTTTAAAAAAATGAAAGAGCTGCTAATAAACTTAGTTACTAAAAGAACTTTTAATGAGATATATTTACTTCTATAATTAATCATATAGGACTTTAAATGACAACAGAAATCCTTGAGGAGTCGAGCCCTGAGACATTAGGCAAGACAAATTAGCTCAGTGATTTATCTATTGTCCTTTGAGGGAAGATAAAATCACATGGACATTTTTTTTAAATATAAAAATTATGTTTGAACGTTTAAATTTACCTACTATTGTCTATGCA
This sequence comes from Pantherophis guttatus, assembly GCF_059756535.1. Taxonomy (NCBI): domain Eukaryota; kingdom Metazoa; phylum Chordata; class Lepidosauria; order Squamata; family Colubridae; genus Pantherophis; species Pantherophis guttatus. The sequence continues at coordinate 121,711,400 of NC_142064.1, read as the reverse complement.
ATCAGCTATTATCAAAATTGTAAGATTCATACCAAAATAAACAAACCACAGAGGGTAATCTTGTTTGAGACATTAAGAAATATGTACTCAGGCCTATTAAAAACATTTTTTTACTAGCCTTTGGGATTATTCTTTTTTCTTTTGCATCCTTGAAGAGGCATTTTTTCTTCTTCCTCATTCAGGAAGTAATAATCTTCTAAAGTGGTATCTGTTCTGTTACACAAACATGTATAAATGTAAAAGAGATATTTTTGTCATTCAAATGATTACTTTTTATAAAATGCCATTTGATGCTATTGGCAGCCCTGAAGATCCAAAGTAAAAGTATTACAGCAGTTATTCTGAGGTGGAATAATCACCAAATAATCCAGTTGAAAGCCCTAATTTCCTATACATGCCTAAAGTTCAGCATGTGCAGGGCAGTTAGAAACAACTTACAGGCCTATATTAGATTCACACTTATTTAGTGTCATCAGAGATGCATTAACTGTACATCTAGAAGCTGTCATTGAACAATGATTGGAGTGGGAGCTGAGGGTGGTATCAATATTTCAACAAGATAAACCTTCAAGCATGAGCAGAATGTAATAGCCTTTCCTAAAAACAATCAAAATTGGCTAGAAATAAAAAAAACATTGATCAATCAGTCTATTCCCCTTTCAAACCCAGAGATGAAAGGAGAGAGAGAGAGAGAGAGAGAGAGAGAGAGAGGGAGAGAGAGAGAGAGAGAGAGATACACACATATGTACTGTTTCCCCCCCAAAAAAGACCTGTCCTGAAAATAAGCTCTAGCATGTTTTATGCATCTGCCTAATATAAGCCCTACCCCCAAAATAAGCCCTACTTAAGAGCCTGTGCAGCTGGCCACCCACTCATTCTGTCTGGTTTCTCGCTGTCAAGGTTCCGACGGATGCCCTAATTAAATCATGAGCCTTCAAAAGAAATCCAGTTATTTATTAGGAGCTTCATGTCGGCACATTCCAGGTGAAGCCAACTCTGACCTCATGTAATTTACACCCCAATCATAACCCTTTTTCCCCCCCTCCCCCCAAGGGTGTGTCATCAATCACATTCACCAATGGAGCAATTTCGGGGGTTGTAGAGATCACTTCCCGCCTGCTGCTGTGGGTAACCCTGGGAGACAGCCTTGAGAGATATGTCTGGAATGTGCTTCTGTCTTTGGCTGCCATTAGTTTCCCATCTCCCTTGCCTATGGCAACTTGAGAGCAGACCAGGGATGCTTTGCAAGTTGACATTCAGCTCCCCACAAATTTATACCTGTACTCAAATTATTTTTGTTTTGCAATTTGAGTACAGGTATAGTTTTTAGGGTTGCGACCCCCCCCCCCCCAGGCTTGTTTGGGTTGTCTGTGTGGAATTTTGCTATGAGGTGATCAGCCTGGATGTTCCTACTCTATACTCAAGATGCCTTTAATTAGGGGTAGCCCTTTCACTTGATTAAGTATTAGAGTTATTTCCTGTACCATCTCGAGTTGAGGATTTGCTGAACCTCATAATGGGTTTGGCCCCCTATGACCATGGGGTTCAGGGGGCTCATGGGGCAGTGGTCTCAAGGTCAACCCGACCACGGGTTTTAAGAGGCTACTATGGTATACTGGATGTATCTTCCCTAGCAGTCAGGGCATTTTTAATTGCGCTGTGACTGGGTTGATGATCTTTACTATGGGGAATGATCCCATAAACTTTGGCCCCAGTTTCTTGCTGGGAAATTTTACTTGTGGAGAGGTAGATCTTCTCCCCCAACTGGAATGGCCGTCATGGGGCTCAGTGTCTGTCTGCCTGTTTCTTATAGGTTTGTGCCGCTTTAGCTAGCGCTTTCTTGATATTCTCCCAGGTTGCTTTCAGCATTGACATCTAGTCGGTCAAGCTGACTGAGGAGGGGGGAATCCCTTGGATATTCAGGCATTGGGACGAAGTCCATACCGCTCGCTACTTTGAATGGAGTTAGTCCCATGCTACTGTGAACAGCATTATTGTACGCAACCTCAGTGAAAGGCAGGAGGTTTGCCTAATTGGATTGCTGATAGTTCACGTAACACCTCAGGTACTGTTCTATCATGGCATTCAGTCTCGCTGCCCCCCCCCCTTGGTGCTCAGATGAAAGTGTGTCCTGGCCTGTGGAGGCCCTGAGATATGCCAGTGCGGGGTGTGTGAGGCAGCTCCATCCCCGCCTTGTGGAGGCAGCACTGGTTCAGTGCGTGGCCTCCTGCCCTGCCGTGAGCAACAGAAAAAGTGGGTCTCCCATACATGGAAAAAGAATAAGACACCCCTAAAAATAAGCCCTAGTGCTTATTTTGGGGCTCAAAAGAAACATATATACATTGCACACTATCCATTTCAGTAGAGCAAAAAAAAATTTTTCAGATGTTATTGCATTATAACTCCAGTCATTGCAAACTTCAAAGTTAATGGGCAAAGAGGGTTTCTGACTTGAAGAAGTCATATTCTCCAGCCATATGCATTCCAGGTCATGACTAGCTGTATGTTGAAATATTTATTTACTCTGATTTTTCATCTATAATAGCCCTCCTAAACCAGGTGGTATTTAGTTTAGTTTAGTTTAGTTTATTTGATTTGTATACTGCCCTACTCCCGAAGGACTCAGGGCGGTGAACAGCCAAGCAATAAAATACATAAATACAAAAAATTTAAAAAACCAGTTAAAATCAAATTAAATCATTTTGGCCCAGACAAATTAAAACACCCCAATAATTTAAGAACAGATTAAAATTTACATATTAAAAGAGGGAGGAGATTAGGCCAAGCCTGCTTGATGGAATAAAAGAGTCTTCACAGCACGGCGGAAGGTGCGCAGATCCGGGATCCTCCGTATCTCTGGGGGGAGCTCATTCCAGACGGTAGGTGCCCCCACAGAGAAGGCTCTCCCCCTAGGGGTCGCCAGCCGACATTGTTTGGCTGACGGCACCCAGAGGAGTCCCTCTCTATGAGACCGTACTGGCCGGTGGGAGGCTATTGGTGGTAGTAGGCGGTCCCGTAGATAACCAGGTCCTAAGCCAGCCTGGATGGGTATGATGGGAGCTGAATAGATCAGGAGTGCTCCAGTTTGAGGGAGGTTGTGATAAGACTTTGAATTTGCATGAAGGTGCTCTGGGCAGCCAATTCAGAAACATTTTGGTCATGTTATCTAGCTATCTGAACCATTGAATGCAGCTGTGTTTTGATGTACTTTGGAGAACTTCAACTTTTTTTACAACAAGTAAAATAAACATGTTTGCTACCTCTTGTTTGCAGCCCCAAAGTGAGTCTTGGGCAATTAATGTCTGTTTGAGCTCTGGGGAAGATGCCCTGGGGGGATTTATGGCATTGGTAAACATAACCCCTCCTAGAGTTACATTTCTATCTTTAACATCCCATTTCTGTCTATCAGTTGTTACAGAAATCTATTCGGTTTTGTGCTTTTTTTTTTCCCTGCTGAGTCCTGTTCCTCTTTGGTGAAATTACCTTTGGAGACCTTAGTTCAGATGAGCAGAGTAAGTAAGCTAACCTTTATGATATTTATTGAGGGGTTTGCCAACTTGGCAGTTGAATTTCTAAACTCAAAACGAGTTGTTAGTATTAGAAGCCTTTGAAAGAGGAAGATCACAAATGTTAGAAATAGCAGAATTTGTCTGACCTTGTTTTGACAATAAGGGAATGATTGTGAAATAAACTCCATACACTTGATGGTGCTCTGTTTTGCTTTGATCTGCATAGACAGACAAACGGGATTCAAACAAACTACTGAGAGATGGAAAATAAGGAGATAAATTATTTTGTTTTCTATCTTGAAACATGGAAAAGGATAAATTGGTAGATAAATGCATTCCTTTATCAATACGATGCCACAGGTGAATAAGGAAAAACACCTGGCACACTAGATTTGGACAAAGGAGGAGACACTGGGGAAAAAGTAAGGAACAACAATTGTAATAAAGTACATTGTTTTGGATTGTTTTATTTATTTCATTTTTAAAGTCTCCTAACAGACGAAACTCTCTGGATGATTTGCAATTAAACAGATTAAAAGATACAATTTGAATAAAGTTGTATACTTCACTATCAAATCAAATGAAAAATGAAAGCACCGTACAAAGTAAGCTTTTAGAAGGATAAGCTTTAAAAATCTAAAACAAGGTGAATTAAAATATCGGTAAAAGCCAATTAGAAACCTTGGGGTAGGATGGATGGATAATCTATAAACCTCTAGATTAGCTGGCCTTCAAATCCTAGTTTTCCCAACTAAGATGAGCAATGGCCAGGGGTAAATAGATGTTGTAAGCCAACTATATTTGGCGCACTATAGGCTCTCCACATCTGAAACAAAGGGCTTATGGAAGGATTTAATAAGGAGGAAGGAAGGGAAGGAGAGAGGATATGAGGGAACACAAAGGGAGGCAAAGGGAGGAGCAAGCAGAGAAGATCAGAGAAAAGCAACCTGATGTTCTTTAGATTTAATATTGCCATTTTGGGCAGGACTGATGGAGCTATACTGCAAAGCAGCAGGTCTAAGGTTGATACCTATAGTATAGTCATCATTTTGCCATCCTCCAATATAAATTCTTCTTGTTATTCCTCCTTCCCCCCCAAATAATAATAATAATTAGCATAAACAAAGCACTTCTGATAATATCAACATTTGTAAAACACTCAGCTACATTTTGCCCTACATTTTCAGGACATTATCTTGATCCAGAACAGAGTCTGGGTCTATAGACTGTAGACCCAGCTTCTAGTCTATATGGAAGTGCAAGGATTCATTCTATTAGGGCAGGAGTGTCAAACTGGCGGCCTATGGGCCAGATGTGTCATGCACAGGCCACACCCATCTCAGCTCCACAAAGGGGGAAAAGGTCGTGAAACGTCACGTGACAGCAACGTGACGCCACAAGTTTGACAGCCGTGTCCTAGGGTGTCTCCTTCTAGTTTCAGATGGACTAATATTGAAGTACTTAATGTGTTTGCTCTATCTTAAACTTGAACAAATATAGCTGTATCCTATTTTATATTTGATTTGTTGTTCTAGATGTTTTTTTTTAAGGCTTACCTAGTCTTACACTTTTGTTTTATACATCTAATTATGTGGGACTATTCCTATATATAAATGCAAAATTGTCTTGCTTTCCTTTTTCTGATTATTTTGTCCTTAGATGTCACTTCCTCATACCCTCAACTATTTTAAAGGCTTGACAAATCCTAATCTAACTTTCCTCTCAGATTCCTGATTACATGGACAGCAGAAACCACACACTTCACCTAGACTTCATTCTCCTAGGTTTGTCTTCTGATCCTGCACAGCGAAAGTTCCTCTTTGTCATCTTCTTGGTGATGTACACAGTGGGTATCCTGGGGAACTTCTTGATTATCCTGCTGATCCTTCGGAATTCCCAACTGCGGGCCCCCATGTATTTCTTTTTGGGACATCTTTCCTTGGTGGATGCTTGCTTCACCTCAGTCACTGTCCCCAAGATGTTGGCCAACCTATTGATGCCAGAAGCCACCATCTCTTATGCTGGTTGCTTGACTCAAATGTATTTCTTCTTTGCCTTTGGGGTCACTGACAGTTTCCTCCTGGCTTCCATGGCTTATGATCGCTATGTGGCTATCCGTAATCCTCTGCATTATACCACTATGATGAGCGAGAGAATCAGAGTCTTTGTAGCCAGTTCTTGGATTATCTCCCATCTTCACTCCTTGCTACACATTATTCTCATGTCTCGCCTTTCCTTCTGTGGTTCCCGGGAGATACCCCACTTTTTCTGTGACCACCAACCTGTGCTGGCCCTATCATGCACTGATACCAGCTTAATTGAAATGTTGATCTTCACTGAAGGGTCCTTGGTAGTGTTGAGTCCTTTTGTCTTCATTGTGATCTCTTATATCCTTATCTTGGTTACCGTCCTGAGACTGCCAGCGGGAACTGGGTGGCGCAAGGCATTCTCAACCTGTGGGGCTCACTTGTCTGTTGTCGTTCTCTTTTATGGCACTGTAATTGGCGTCTATTTTCAGCCTACAGCAAAATACTCAGCTGAAAAGGGAAGGGTTACCACTGTCATGTATACCGTGGTCATTCCTATGCTCAATCCCTTTATATACAGCTTGCGGAATGATGACGTCAAAGGAGCCTTTCGCAGAACTTTATGCAGGAAAGTGGGAATGTAGTGAGTCCTTGTCCTGCAATTTACTGTGCTGAATGTTAAACTGTAAGAATCAGTCCTGTATCAATGACCACCACTGAGTTCTCAGGGAGTCTCAGAATAAATGCCACTTCCTCCCATGAGAACGGTAGTGACATGATTAGCAAGAGTGGACTGCCCTTGATGATTCATTTTTCACCAGGGACAGAAGACATAATCTGGTCAGTATGGCAAAGGCTGCCATATTGCCATGGTGTAGCTACTGTCCATTGCACAGTTCATTTTTCCACCTCCCTTGTGTACCTGTATGGCTGTGACCTCATGTATAGTGGACATAGAAGCTTTGAAAGACTGATGAAATGGAAAGGCTGAATCAAAATCGTATGCATGTTGTGGGAGTGTGTTCTGCCCCAGCTACGGGTACCAAGAAGTGTAGCACACACACACAGCTCCAAAAACTCTGTTTAATACAAACAGACCCCTTTCAAAATGCAGGCTTTAACCACAAATGTCCTTATCAGCCTGCTATGAATTACAGAGATTAAACAAAGTCCGACAAGGATTGGCAATCAGCCCAGAAACCAAGTTGTAACAAAAAACTCACTCTCAAAATGCTCTGCGTAGGGCCACACATTGTTTCCAGCAACATTTGTTATCTGTGTGTGAACTTAAATAGGCTAAGGGAGTGGCCAATTAACCCCAAGCCTTACTCTCGAGGAGACTTCCTCCTGAGTAGCCACTCCTGCTTTTTGGCAGCCCTGCATGCTCGAGCATTGAGAAGAGGCTCCTCCACTTCACTCTCTTCACTTGAAGGAGCCTCTGGAGGTTCTGAAAGCCCTGGCTGAGTCTCTGCCTCTGGCACCACATCCTCTTCAGCCTCTTCGCTGTCCGACTCGAGCGCTGGCTGCACAGGCCGCTGGCGCAACACCACACCAGCCTTCTCGTCGTCGGGATCAGCCACAATCCATGCAGGCCGCTGGCGGGCCACAATAGACTGGAACAACAACAACAACAACAAAATGAATTGGAAGAGACAAGGAAAGACTGGGAGAGTTCAATGCACTGATCTTCTGAGGTTCAATCAGTGGGAAGAAGTGAGAGGAGTACTCAAGTTTGACCTGAAACCAGTGGTCTTTCACCATGGACCCCCTTTAAATACCTTTTGTGCAGTGGTGGGTTTCAAAAATGTTTACTACTGGTTCTGTGGGTGTGGCTTGGTGGGCGTGGCAGGAGAAGGATACTGTAAAATCTCCATTCCCACCTCACTCCAAGGGAAGGTTACTTCAAAATCCCCATTTCCTCCCAATCAGCTGGGACTTGGGAGGAAGAGAATAGATGGGGGCGGGGCCAGTCAGAATTTTTACTACTGGTTCTCTGACCTACTCAAAATTTCCGCTACCAGTTCTCCAGAACTGGTCAGAACCTGCTGAAACCCACCTCTGCTTTTGTGGCTACGAACCATGGCTATGGACCAGGGGTGGTATTCACTTACCTTCGTTACTGGTTCGCAAATGTGAGCGTGCAGGACCTTCCGCACATGCACAGAGCATCAAAAATGGGATGTGATGATGTCTGGGTGGGTGGGTGGGTGGGTGGAGTCTCCCACCGCCACAACTACTGGTTTGCACGAACCGGATAGAACCGGCTGAATCTCTCCACTGCTATGGACCCCCCAAGACTTAATTCAAGATTTAAATCATAACAATTCTTCAAGCCTTTGCAGACTCCCTGTGTCAATATTGCGGCTCCCCAGAGGTCCAATTAACCTCAGGTTGAGAACCACTGACCTAAACTGTAGAGCTATCTATCTCCTATTGATGTTCCATTGCAAACTCATTTTGTTTGGTCTTTCATCAGAGTGGAAAGAGACTAAGTTAGATCTTTCCAAACAATTCTTTAGGCCAGAGCTAAGCTGGAAAATTTTGGGAGTTGAAGTCCACAAGTCTTAAAGCTGCCAAGTTTGAAGACCTCTGCCTTAGGCTCTCCCCATTATCACATTACAGGGCTATCTACCTATTCATGAGTCAGCAAAAAAACAACAACAAAGGCATAGAATTGCTGTGCCGACTGCTAATCTCTCTCCTGCCTCTTTTCTCAGTCAGTGCCAATCATCTGACTTCCCTCCAAAAGAAAGATTTTACATTCTTTGAGACTGGCCTTGAATGGTGTCAGGATAATGTGGATGATATTTCTTTAACTACATAGCTAATGTCAGATTCAGTTTCTTCACTTGTGGGCTGGGGAGGAAATGAGGCAAATCTTGAGGGTGAGCTGGATGAGAGGATTTAACCATAGGTTGCATGTGGATGTTTAATCTTGGTGCCAGGTTTTTAATGTAACCTTACTGTATGGCAAGATGGGCAGTAATAAATTTTACAGATAAATAAATAAATAATGTTTATAGTTTTAATATCTAATACAACCTGTGCCCGGTTTAGGTCATCACTTTAGAGATATTTCCTTACCTAAACAGAGAAACAGAATGACCAAGGGTGGGCAAAAAATCACTGGGAGCAAGTGACTTCCAACTTCCTGCTGCCTTCCCCACTGAGTTTCATTGTAGGATTCTGACATGGAGCATGGGAAATACTTCCTTCCTTCCTTCCTTCCTTTCTTCTTGTCTCCCTCCTTCCCATCCATCCATCCATCTTCCCTTCTCTTTCCAGCAAGCAGGTGAGTGGTTGCTGCTAGTTGGGGGAGGATGCAAAGGATTGCAAAACTGGCTGGGAAACTGTCACAGAACATTGGAAATGAAGATCACATGACCACTGCAGCAGCAGCACCCAGTAGCACTGAGGCAGTGACAACATCCCCAAATTTTATTTCCTTGGGAATCATGTATCCTGGATTTTGGAAACATTCTGTAAATTAGCACATTTGAGATATTTTGGTTCAAAAATTGTTTATCTGTGGTGCACTCTTTCACCCAGTTAAAGGTTATGATCTTGAGAGTTTTAGCTTTAAACTTAGTATTTAGATATCATGTTGTTTTAATATTAATGTCGTTTTATTTGCTTGGGGGGGGGGCGGGCAGTTGCCCAGAAATTGATATAAGATGGATGGCTATAAAATGTTTTAAATGAATAAATAAATAATATGGCAGAAAAAGGACATGTTTGGACTATGGTTAAATGCAAACAGCTTTGTACATTATGATAGTATTTCTTGTGCAGTGGCCTAATGTTTTAGATGCTATAGAACCGTGATGGCGAACCTATGGCACGTGTGCTACAGGTGGCATGAAGAGCCATATCTGTGGGCACACGAGCGTTGCTCTAGCCCAGCTCCAGCGCGCATGCACACACCGGCCAGCTGATTTTTGGGCCTTCTGGGCCCACCGGAAGTTGGGAAATGGGCTGTTTCTGGCCTCCAGAGGGCCTCCAGAGGGGTGGGAGAGGCCATTTTCGCCCTCCCCAGGCTCCAAGGAAGCCTCTGAAGCCTGGGGAGGGCAAAAAACGGGCCTACTGGGCCCATCAGTAACCTTTTGCCAAAAGTGGGGGAAATGCAGGGGGGGGTCACATGCACATGCGTGGGGCGCAGGGGGGCATTGAATTATCGGTGTGGGCACGCACGCACGTGATCCTCTCGCACTCCCCCCGCTTCTGGCACGTGATGGCAAAAAGGTTAGCCATCACTGCCTTAGAACAAATCAAGTGGTCTCAGTAAATTCTTAAGAACTTCTCTCCTTTATGCATTGGATTAATGCTTTTGAATTCCAGAGAATATAGCTTTTTCCCCTGTGAAAGGAATTTCCCCAAAATATCAATGGGAAGAGAAGCTGCCTCTACCTCACTGATAGGCAAAAAGCGAATCAGTATGGTGAAATGTTACCTTTTCAAACGATGGGTCATGACTACAACCAATATACCAAAATTCTCAAGCTAAAAACAAGCTCTTGAAAAGAGAGCAGCAGCGCCAATCTGCCTTACCTTCTCTTGCTGGACTGGGGGATGGGGACAAAGGAGTGGGATGGGGACTATCAAAGTGGGGAGGCCCTCAAGAACATACCGTGTTTCCCCAAAAATAAGACCCTGCCTTTACATTTTTTTGAACCCTGAAATAAGCGCTTGACCTTATTGCCATGCACTCAAAAGCCCGATTGGGCTTATTATCAGGGGATGTCTTATTTGGGGGAAACAGGGTAATAACTAAGACAACTTCTATTCCTAATTCTTCTGGCCCAGGTCTTAAAAAATACAATTTTCATCATACAATGAATCTTTGGGGGCTTTATTGGACTCCACAGTTGATGTTTTGAAAATGCAGTAAATTTCAAAGGATACTAGTATACCAGGGGTGGGTTCTAAATTTTTTTACTACCGGTTCTGTGGGCGTGGCTTATTTTGTGGGTGTGGCTTGGAGATCATGTGACTAGGTGGGCGTGGCTAGCTGGTCAGAGTCATTTCTGGAAGGTCCTCGCACTTATGACCAGTCCTTGTACTTACGACCCGACTCATTTGTTTGCTTTTAACACTGATCAGCTGTAGGACAGCTCTTTGAAGCCCCGCGGCAAGAGTTTAAACCGTTTTTTTCCCCTCTAGTCATCAGCTGGGACTCAGGAGGCAGCAATAGATTGGGGGTGGAACCAAATAAAAGGTAAGAATAACGTGGGTGGGGGGGGAGGGAGGGTGGGGGGGAGAACCGGTTTGGTGACGTCATATCGTCACCACTACCGGCTCGGCCGAACCGGACCGAACCGGGAGGAACCCACCACTGTAGTATACATGTTTGGTTATCTTAATCAGTTGTTTCTTATTTGTGGCACATTGTTACTATTGTGATTCAGATTCCTGAGAGGAAACTAAGGTTCAAAAATGTTAATGTGTTGTTATAGTAGAAAATTCTAAAATTTGGAACCTGTTTATTTTGCATATATACAGGAAGTCATCGACTCACAGCCATTCATTTAGTGATAGTTAAAAGTTGTAACGGCATTGAAGAAAGTGACTGCAGTCCTCGCACTTGCAACCGTCACAACATCCCCACTGTCACAGGATCAAAATTTGGGGGGTTAGCAACCAGCATGTATTTCTAATGGTTGTAGTGCCCTGGGACATATGATTGACATTTGTGACCTTCCCAGCTAGTTTACAATAAGCAAAGTCAATGGGGGAAGCCAAATTCGCTAATTGACCCTGTGATTCACTTAACAACTGAGTGATTTAACAACCAAAAATGGCAAAAATGGTCATAATATCAGGTGCGACTCACTTAACGTCTCATTTAGCAATGGAAATTCTAGAATCAATTGTGGTCATATGTTGAGGACTACCTATAGTGCTTGGACTTTTGCTGTAAAGATGGCTATGTATTCTTGGAAAGATGCACATGTACCAGACTCTAAATGTTAGTTAGCATGTTGAAATGTGTCACTTCTCAAGCCTTCAGACTGATTCTTAATGGACACAAAAAAAACACAATGTATTCAAGTTTCAATATGATATTTAAATATTGAGCCTTCCAATTTTTTAATAAAATGTAACCATTATATCTCTATTGTAGAGAGCTAAATTTTGTTGTTTTTAAATACCTTTCTTTTTATGTTAGCTTGATTTATTTAGATTTTTATATATCATTTGAGCTTGATAATATTCACAGGTTTGGTGTTTTGTGTTGTCACTTAATTTTTTTTTATCTTTTTACGATCCTTTAATCCCTTGTTTCAGGGCCTATGTGGAATTCACAGCAGATATTTCCTCTTTGCTCCCTGGTAGAGAAACATCTGTCACTGCCTAGGATTAAGCCCTCAACCTTCTGAATGGGACGCAAGCACCTTCACCTCCAGGCCATCACACCGCTTGTTGTGTTTTCACTTAAGTTCAGTTAATTCAGCTCAGTTGAAATATCAAATTATCAAATGAGGTTGTGGATCAGCATTGGATGAGTGACATCGCAAAGCATATCGGAGGCCTCTTTCTGAAGTGCTTTTATGTTATTATACATAATGGCTCATTCACATATCCTGCTTCCGGGATGGAGAGATGGTATCACTGTTTCTCAAGGATAGGAATACATAATGTCATTCTCAATCCATTTTTAACTGTCTGCAAAGGCAACCGTGGCCCCTTTTTTGGTCTCCCCATGAAAATAGTGTTTTCTAAAAAATGTTTGACACAATATAATGTTTGACCAATGGGAGAATATGAGAATTAAGAACTGAAATTTACACTGAATTTGAAAGAAAGCTCTTTAATAAGACATTGTATCATTGGTACTTAACACCTGATAAATTCTCAAAAATTTATAAAAGTTTTGCAAGCATATGTTGGAAATGTAATCAATCTCGGTGATTGAGCCTCAGTGGTACAGCGGACTAAAGTGCTGTTAAGTGCTAGCACTTAGCTGCCAGCTGCCTGCAATTAGTGCAAGTTTGAATCTCACCAGGCTCAAGGTTGACTCAGCCTTCCATCCTTTCAAGGTAGGTAAATTGAGGACCCGGATTGTGGGGGCAATAAGCCAACTTTGTATAGAACACCACTTGGGGGGGGGGCGAAAGCCCTAATAAGCAGATATATACAAAAAAGTATGCAGGCTATTGCTATAATGCATTGTAAGCCACCCTGAGTCTACGGAGAAAGGCGGCATATAAATTGGACTAATAAATAAATAAATAAATAAATAAATAAATAAATAAATAAATAAACCTGAAGGTACTTTTCATCATCATTTTTGGTGGACATACAAGAAACATAACAAATATTGGAATCAGATATGTATTTTCATTTAGAGGACTTTTAAACTAAGTGTACAATTGAAACGAGAGATTTTTCTCCTAGGTTTGATGGACAAACAAACAGGGAGGAAAAAACCATGGAGCTTTATTCTTATAAGGAACAGACAGCAGCAATATTTCTGTATGCACAGAAATGGAAGAACTCAAGAAGGCAACAAAGGATAGTGAAGTGAATGGACTTGGCAGAGATGGCAAAATCGATTGCTTTGATTAAAGAAAAGACTGTTTAGCTTTATTTTTACTTGGAAATCAGTTCTGCAGTATTTTCTTGATATTGAAAAAAGAAGGGAAGGGAAGGGAATCAGCTTTCTATCAGAAGCTGTGTACAAGGCCAAAGGGAACAGTCTTAGAGATGTGACCATTTTGTCCCAAATGAAAGCAGTTTCTGTCTAAGGTTCTCTCCATCAGCTTTTAATTGGGGACAACATTGTTTGGAGCAAATAATATCAAGAACTGTAAGTGATGGAGGAGGGTTTTTTCTCCCCAATCATCCCCAAACACACAAACATGCAGGATCTGAATGGACAGCCAGATTGTTTTTGGACATGCTTTTAGGAAATACAAGGTCAGGACATCTTCTGCCAAAGAAGTAAATTCATGATGTTCTTGAAACAGCCTACCCTCAAAGTAATTAACTGAGGCCCTTTGTGAAACTTAGCAAGGGCTAGTTCCTCCCAAACATTAAACAATCAATTGTCGTCTCTTCAAAATGTTGGATCTAACTCATTGTTTCAAATATTTATATTTCAAGTGAGCATCCATTCATGTGTGAAGCCTGGGACAAGTTACCCTATTAGCCCTTTTGAAAGGGCCCAGAATTAAGCTCACACTTTATGATTCCTCAACTACATTGTTGTTGCCAGGAGAGGCCAGGTATGAAATCTGAGCCCATTTGTATGCAAAAAATATGTTCTATCAGCACAGGCAGACCTTCCCCTTATTCTTACTTCAAGCCAGCTGTAAGACAGCTCAATGGAAGAGCCAAGATTTCACTATCAGTTTGGATCCCTTTCCCAAGAGATTTCTCATTGCCCCTTTCACTTCTTTATTCCTGAGGCTGTAGATATAGGGGTTGGACATTGGGGTGAGCAAAAACTGACCCTCGCTGTGAAGAATACTTTGAGGTGGGTGAGAAATAGACAGCAATGATGGCCCCATAAAAAAGAACCACCAAAGTGAGATGGGACCCACAGGTAGAGAAAGCTTTGTGCCTCCCTGAAGAAGTAAACTTCATTATTTTATTTTATTTTATTTATTTATTATCAAATTTATAGACCACCCTTCTCCCGAAGGACTCAGGGTGGTGTACAACCAAAGTAAAAAACATAGATACAAACATTAAAAACAATTTAAAAAGACATATATAAATTTGGCCCCAAAGTTTAAAAAAACAGTAACAAAACATATTAAAAACATTTAAAAAGCATTAAGCCAGCCGGCTTGCTGAAAAAGTAAGGTCTTCAGGGCACGGTGGAAGGCACTGAGGTCTTGAATTCTTCGTATCTCTGGGGGCAGTTGATTCCAGAGAAAAAGGTGCCCCCACAGAGAAGGCCCTCCCCCTGGGGGCCACCAGTCTACATTGCTTGGCCAATGGCACCCTGAGGAGGCCCTCTCTGTGGGAGTGCACCGGTCGGTGGGAGGTCGTTGGTGGCAGCAGAAGGTCTCGAAGGTATCCAGGTCCTATGCCATGGAGCGCTTTAAAGGTGATAACCAACACCTTGAAGTGCACCCGGAAGACCACTGGGAGCCAGTGCAGCTCATGCAGGAGAGGTGTTATGTGGGAGCGGCATGCAGCTCCCATCACTACCCGTGTGGCCGCATTCTGAACCAGCTGATATAGTTGCCACAATGCGAATGTAGGTGAGAATGATGAAAACTAAAGGCCCAAAAGTGATGATTCCACCTTCAAAGAAGATGACCGCCTCGTTGACACTGGTGTCTGAGCAGGACAGCTGCAGCAAGGGCTGATGATCACAAAAGTAATGGGCCAGGTGATTTTTCCCTCAATAACTGAGACGCAGGAGCAGGCTGGCATGCAGCATGGCATGTAAGATAGAAACGATACAACACCCAGCCACTAAATTCCCACAAATCTTTTTGTTCATCACTGAGACATAGTGGAGAGGATTACAAATGGCTACATAGCGATCCAGGGCCATGACACTCACAAGAAGGAGATCAGTGACACCAAATACATAGAGGAAGAAGAACTGGGCCATGCAGAAATAGAAGGGGATGGTCCTGGAATTAGTTATCAGGCAAACCAGCATCCATGGCATTGTGACTGAGATGAAGCCAACATCAATGACTGAAAGACTATGGAGCAGGAAATACATGGGGGTTTGGAATCGTGCATTCAAGGTGATTAGAAGAAACATTATAACATTGCCCAAAAGTCCAGCACTGTACATTAGCAATAAGAAGAGGAAGAAGAGGGTCCGGTCTCTAGGCTTGGTAGAAAAATCCAGAAGAACAAAATCTTTGATATCTGTCCCATTCTCACAATCCATGAGACCTGCAGGAAAGGTCAATTAAAATTAGAAAGTGGTATTGATTTTTCACAAGGAAAACACTGTTGAATATAATCTCACAAAATGATTGAAAGACTGTCAGTTGTAGAATATCAAATTTCAATTCAAATATTTCAATATTTAATGTTTTCAATTATTTGGGGGGGGGGCGCGAATTCAATAAAATCTGCAGCCCTGGTTTATTAATATTTGTTTTTCAATATTTGTAAAGACAGTTGGTCTTTTTTTCAACAAAAGTCCTTGGAGGACGACCTTCAGTGGTATGATTTTTTTATTCTTATTGTTTCCTCTATTATATAAATTTCCAGAGCCTTTTCTTGTCTTTTTACTGTGGTGCCATTTCACATTGTAAATCTATGTATCTTCTTTTAAATGTTAACTTCGTTTCTTGTAATATTTATTAAAACAGTAAGTCAACTGTAAGTCCTTCATATTCCTACTCTTTATTATCATAAAGAACAAGGAATAAGGAACAAGTTTATTAATATAAGACGCATTGTAATGTCTATGTGTATCTGTATGTCATGTGCTTGTTTCTTTCTATTTTATTTGTTCTCTCTGATATTTTTTTTTCCAGCAACCAATGCTGGTAGAATTTTCTCCTCATGGACAAATGTGCTAGTACTATTTTTGTATAATCATTCTGAAGATCTGAGGTAAAGTATGTGAAGGACAATAAGGCAGGAATTAGGTTTTCGTTCCAAATGGTAGAAATAAGCCAGATATACAGTTTGGTTAGAGAAACACTGAACTGTGGATTGGGAGAAGCATGGGAAAGAAAACGGGGGGTAGGGTGGAGATGGGAAGCTGATGCTGCTCCCACTCCAGTTGGCCTATTGGCCCATATTCCTCTAGCTGAGCTAGAGCAGCAGTAGCACCACAGAAATAAATAAATGTAGAAATAAAATCAAATAATCAGGTTCTTCTGACAACACCTGAGTTATCTTTTATTCCTCAATTGAAGGGTATTTTCTAGTAGGGGGGAGGGTGACAGAGAAGCAAAAGAGCAACTTCCTCTCTGTTTCCTGATTAATAGACAGAAGCAGTGGTGAAATCTAAAATTTGTTACTATCGGTTCTGTGGGTGTGGCTTGGTGGGGGGGCGGGTAATGTGACGGTGGGCGTGGCCATTTTTTTTTTTTTTACTTTTAAAACCATTTTTTCTACAACCTCTTTGGCAAAGAGGTTGTAAAAAAATGCTTTCAAAAGGCTCTGACGATCCCAGCTGAGTTGCCTGATCGGCAGAGGCTTTTTTTCTTTTAAAAGCCTCTGCCGATCAGGCAACTCAGCTGGGATCGTCAAAGGCATTTTTAAAAAAAAGAGCCTCTGCCAATCAGGCAACTCAGCTTGGATCGTCAGAGGCTTTGACAATCCCAGCTGAGCCACGCGATCATCAGAGGCTTTTTTTTAACTTTTAAAAGCATTTTTTCGGCCGAAGAGGTTGTAGAAAAAATGCTTTAAATTTTTTTTTTAAAAGCCTCGATGATTGCGTGGCTCAGCTGGGCATGGGGAGGGGGGGTGCAGGGATTTTTGCTACCGGTTCTCCAAACCACCCGCCTCCATCGCTACCAAGAGCATTTCACCCCTGGACAGAAGGGTCTATCCTTCTCTCCTTTGAGCTGGAAATAATTTTGAATGCAATATTTGACTAATGGGGAACTTGAAAAAGTTGGTATTATTGGATGATGCTTCATTGCACAGAAACTCTTCATTTCTTTCTTTCCCTCCATTCCTCCCTTCTTTTTAAATGTTGGCTGTGGATGCTTCAGAAACTGAGTCATGGATTGATACAGATGAATATGTGAATGTGTAGAAATTCATTAGTTTTTATTCTTGGAAATCTGGTCTCCCTACTTCAGAGCCAGAGACATGCCTTTTATTTTCCACAGACATTTGCAAAGGTTTTTTTTAAAAAAATCAGCATAGATGTTTGCTACAAACCAGAATCATGAACGGAAATAACAAAATGTTCATTTCAATATATAACAAGCCATTCTGGTGTGTCTTGTACTTCTGTAGCAACATCAAGCACAGCATATGTTTGTAGAACTCATCTGAACTCATATGCACTACATTTCAGAATATAGCTTTTTTCAGATCAATAATCTATTTTATCACACCATTACTTGAAACATATGTGTTATTATCCTTTGCTTTCTCAAATCTGGGGGTAATCTATCTTTGGAGTGGTGGGGAGAGGGAAAGACAGAATCTTGCGTTTTCCCAACCCCAAGCAATCACAGCATATGCTTTCTAAACACAAAAGTATAATTTCAACCAAACAATCAGTATTTCTTGCATGATTTTTTTGCATGACAAATATTCAATCTGGATGGGGTAAGAAAAACAGAATAATAGAATAACAGAGTTGGAAAGAATCTTAGAAGTCTTTCAGTCCAACTCTATGCTCAAGCAGGAAACCTATACCATTTGAAACAAATGGTATTGAAAACCTCCAGCGCTGGAGCACCCACAACTTCTGGAGGCAAGTGGTTCCACTAATTAATTGTTCTGTCAGGAAATTCCACCTTAGTTCAAAGAGAGATCCAACTTAGAACTAAGGCAGAATTTCCTGACTGTTAGAACAATTAATCAGTAGAACAACTTGCCTCCAGAAGTACTCCAACACTGGAGATTTTCAAGAAGAGATTGAACCCTCCCATGCTAATTCTCTGCCATTACAGAATAAGTATTTTCTTACATTCATATGCTTCTGTCCAAAAAGGACTTATTTTCACTCATTATCAAATAACTACTGAGATTACTGAAAGGAATTCACTCTGTACATGGTCAGTATTGTCTCCATACTTCTATGTAATCTAGCTCCCCACCAGCCACCCTCCCACACTGACCCTGACAAAGAACTAGGTTTGACAGTTTTGCTCTAGGAAGTTTTGTCTTAAGTATATTTCTGTTCCCAAGAGAAAATGTTAGAAAAAGAAAAGGTGAGGGGCTGAATGAAAAGAGGAAGAATGACTAGATTGCTATTATTCCATATTCATCACATTTATATCCCATATTTTCCAAGAAGCTTACAGTAGTATACACTAAATAATTCTTGTTTCCCTGGTCTTATTTGAGTGGCACAAATCCTGTGAGATGTTTACACTAAAAGTTAGTACCTCAGCATGTCAAGAGTATGAGAACCTGTGATTTCTTGGTTCACATCCAATATTCACCCCATTATGTTCCTAGAAAGAAGATGAATCTACTGAAAGACAGTGAACAAGAAGAGGACAATAGAGGTCTAGGATGGGTGAAGAAAAGGGTTCAAGAAAGGTGTTTAAAAGATGGAGAAATTAAGACAACCAGGAGAAGATCCCAGTGACAACTGCAAGTCAATCTCTACTCAGCAAAGCAATATTCTAAGCCAACCACACTCTAATTTGAAGCCCTCCATATCTATTGAAATAAACTTCCATATTGCCTGCACACAATGCTCACTGCTGATTAAAATGTTGGGAGATGTCCCAAAAGTGCTTTTTCAAGAGGCAACTGGACTTCCTGGTTTTTCTTTGAAGACATTTCACTTTTCATCCAAGAAGCTTCTTCAGAAAGTCCAGTTGCCTCTTGAAAAAGCACCTTGACCTGGATGACTGAGAATCTCCATAGACAATTGGGAGATGTAACGGAACATAAACAGGATTTAGCTAGATTTGGAAGGATCTGAGATGTAAAATAAGCCATCTACTTCTTCTGGGTTTCATTATCTCCAATTGTTTGAAATGGCAGGTAATGAAAATTATAGCTCAACATCTCTAAAAGGCACCAGGGTGAGAAAATCTGTGCCTGTTCTATTGAGCAACACAGATGTTAGGGCCAAATCTTACATAGTTGTCATGGGATTTCATGCCTTGCTTTGCTCTGGGTGAACAATTCAATTGCTTCCTCAGTTCATTACCATTTCTTTCAGAGTTGCTTTTATCTAGTAGAAACTGTGGCAGATTCTGTATCTGAATGAAATTACAACAACAATACAAAGGTGTGTTGTCAATTATCAGTCTCTTACTTACCTATATCAGGGGTGGGTTCTAAATTTTTTACTACCGGTTCTGTGGGCGTAGCTTATTTTGTGGGTGTGGCTTGGAGGTCATGTGACTAGGTGGGCGTGGCTAGCTGGTCAGAGTCATTTCTGGAAGGTCCTCGCACTTACGGCCAGTCCTCGCACTTACGACCCGACTCATTTGTACACTGATCAGCTGTAGGACGGCCCTTTGAAGCCCCGCGGCAAGAGTTTAAACAGTTTTTTCCCCTCTAGTCATCAGCTGGGACTCAGGAGGCAGCAATAGATTGGGGGTGGGACCAAATAAAAGGTAAGAATAACGTGGGTGGGTGGGTGACGGACGGCGGGGGGGAGAACCGGTTCGGTGATGTCATATCGTCACCGCTACCGGCTCGGCCGAACCGGACCGAACCGGGAGGAACCCACCACTGACCTATATCAATGGATTACCCCTGCTCTGGCACCAGACTGATTTTTGGCAATGAACCAGACCTCCAGCCCAACTGAACATCAAAAATAGTCAACCAGGATTGTTTTGTTTCAACGTCTGTAGCTCCTAAGAAGAAGCCAGCAGGATCTCATTTAAGGATCAGCTACAGAAGCCACCAGGGATATTTCATAGGCAGTTAAGCAAGTCAACAGAAATTCATATCTGGTGAGTGGTGGTCCTGTGGAGAGCACAGAGAATGGTTTGTTATTAAAACCAGGAGTTAAAATGCAGAAAAGCAAGTACCATTCTCTAGCACAAGTAGCACACACTCCAGAAATTGGAGGAAGCAGGATGAGCTTTGAGAGAAAACTCTGGGAAGAAATAACGAAAGTGTTTGGAGGCCAAAGAAAGACACAACAATGCAGAGATTTCCATGAAGGTTGGCAAGTTTACTGAAACTAAACTCTAAAGAAGTTAAACACCTTTTTCAATTCTGCCAGGCTCTTTTAACTATGATGCTATAGAACTCAGGAGTTGCTGCCAAAGGTTAAGTTCATCTAGAAGATTAATATGTTTCTAGGGCAGATGCATATGGTGCCTTAGCAGAGAAGACCAGATAGAGAAACATTGTTCGAAACAATTTTAAAATGTATTATGTAAGAATGGGTCTAATTCTCTTAATGTCGGGTTGGCATTTTGAAGAATATGAGGTTCGAAATAGCAGAACTTTAAGAATGAGATGGAGAGAATCCTTAAATTAGATAGATGATAGATAGATAGATAGATAGATAGATAGATAGATAGATAGATAGATGATAGACGGGAGAGAGATGGGGAGAGATTATATAGATTATAATATACATTATCTACATTAGATAGAAATGATAGCTAATAGCTAGATAACTAGATGATAGCTAGGTAGATAGGTAGAGATGGCACATTAACATTTGCATCACAATATGTCTGTTACAATTTAAGGGGATATGACTCTTGAAATATTTTTCCTGGGAGAATGTAGAAAAATCCTTGAAATATTGTGACTTGGATTTGACAGAATAAGCACAATTCAGCAATTTAGCAAGTATTTTTCTATTTGGGTATTGCAACTGAAGAGTTTAAAAGAATTTAATATATTTTAAGTTGGATAGTGTTTACATTGGCTGGAATGTGCTCTCAATTTTTGCATTTTTCTTTTTTTATATTATACGCTCTCTACATGGGGCTCCCCCTGGGGTGCACCCGGAGGCTCCAGCTGGTCCAGAACGCGGCCGCGCGGGGGATTATGGGGGCGACGAGGCGCTCCCATGTGACACCTCTCCTGCGCGAGCTGCACTGGCTTCCGGTGGTCTTCCGGGTGCCCTTCAAGGTGTTGGTGACCACCTTTAAAGCGCTCCATGGCTCAGGGCCGGGGTACTTACGAGACCGCCTTCTGCCACCAATAGCCTCCCACCGGCCAGTACGCTCACACAGAGTGGGCCTCCTCAGGGTGCCGTCCGCCAGACAATGTCGGCTGGCAACCCCCAGGGAGAGAGCCTTCTCTGTGGTGGCGCCCACCCTCTGGAACAACCTCCCCCCAGAGTTACGTACAATAACAGACCTCCGGATTTTTCGTCGGGCCCTGAAAACCCATTTATTTCAACTAGCTGGGCTGGCTTGAGTCTAATTTTAAACTGATTTTAAATTGGAATTGTTTTAATTACGGCCAAATTATTTAATTATTTTAAACAGTTTTTAGATTTTGTATGTTTTGTATGTATGTCTTGTTTTTTACTTTGGCTGTTCACCGCCCTGAGTCCTATATTGGAGAAGGGCGGTATAGAAATTTAAACAAATAAATAAATAATTTTTTCATTTTGCAAAATCTAGGTCAAAAACACAGAACTCCCAGGATGCCGAGGACTGCACATTATTTTGCCCATGTGGGGCAAAACTTCCAAAGTTGCTTCTGCCAACTAAAGTCATCATGTATAAGTGAGTATGGCCAAAGTGGTTGAAGCGATTAAAATGAAATAGCTACTGAATAAACACATAGACACAAACAGAGGGACATGTGCACAAGTGCACAAATTTAATCAAGGATACTCTTTAGTGAATATTTAAATGATCAGAGGGATCTCAATGCCAGGTATTAGATTCAAGACCATGTCCATGTGAAATATTTTATTCATTCATTTGTTCATTTATTTAAATTAGTTATAGCTGACCACTTTAATAGATTTGGCTTGCAAAAAAATAAAGACAATAAATATAGTTTAAAACATACAACAGCACAGACAGCCTGGGTGAAACCACCATTAACAATAACACGCCAGGGACTCACAAACACATTAACCCTGACAGAGGGTTACCTCTCTACCCTGGGAACTGCAGGAGAGAGGGTGCTGTTCATATGTCAGTGGGATGCAGTTACAGAGTCAAGGGCTGTGACAGAGAAGGTACACTTCCTTGGTTTTTTAAGAGGACAATGTTTAATAGAAGGGACCTCAAATGTCCCCATTCTGCTGGAACGTATCAGGTGAGCAGAAAAAGTTGGAGATAGGTAGTCTCTCAAATATCCAAGCTCTATGCCATACATGGCTTTATAGATAATGACCAGGACCTTGAATTGCCTTCAGAAACTGACTGGCAACCAATGCAGTTCATGTAGCGGTAATGACACATTGGCCATAAAGGTAGTTCTCAATTAGCGATGACAATTGGGATCAGAATTTCCTTTAAGTGACATGGATATAAACTGTGATGTCAGTCCTGGCACTTCTAGTTGCCATTGTTACAAATCCCATACCAATGTTAAACATGCCATATTGAGATTTAAAGCTAGGTATCATCAGAATACCAAACCCTGTACTGACAACCCCACTGAGAAGTTTCCTGTAGATGTTAAACAGGGCTGTCAATCCCTAAGGCACTCTACAAGTGAAGGGCTGTGGAGATGATCTCTCCCTCCCATCAACACTGACTGAAATCAACCTCTGAGGAAAGAGACAAATTACTATAATACAGTGCTCCCACGCCCAACCCTTGCAGTTAGCCCAGAAGAATACCATGGTTGACAGCACTGAAAGCTGCTGAGATCAAGGAGCACCAACATAAAGGCACCACCCCCATCCAGACTCTGCCAGAGGTCAAGCTGGCTCAGCAATGTCCATACTACATACTATACAAAATATATCTTTCAGGTGGGCACACATTTATGTATAAAGCCTAGGATATGTTACCCTATTAACCCCTCCACTCCTTAAAAGGGCCCAGTATTAAGCCCACACTTTATGATTACTCAACTGTACTATGGTTGCCAAGAGATGCCCAGTATTAAATTCAAAATCATTTGTGTGCAAAGAATATGTTCCATCAACATGGGCAGCCCTTCTTCTACTCTCACCTCAAGCCAGCTAGAAGGCAGCTCTATGGTAGAGCCAAGTTCATGATCAGTTTTGAGAAAATAGGGATCTTCTCAATAGATTTCTCAGAGCATCTTTCACTTCTTTATTCCTGAGACTGTAGATATAGGGGTTGGACATTGGGGTGATGACTGTGTACACTAGAGCAAAAACTGACCCTCTCTGAGAGGAATAACTTGAGGTGGGCAAGAAATAAACAACAATAATGGCTCCATAAAAGAGGCCCACTATAGTAAGGTGAGACCCACAGGTAGAGAAAGCTTTGCGTCTCCCTGAAGAAGTGAACTTCATTATAGCTACTACGATACGAATGTAGGTGAGGATGATGAAGACAAAAGGCCCAAGGATGATGATGACACCTTCAAAGAAGATGACCGCCTCATTGACACTGGTGTCTGAGCAGGACAGCTGCAGCAAGGGCTGATGATCACAAAAATAATGGGCCAGGTGATTTTTCCCTCGATAACTGAGACGCAGGAGCAGGCCAGTATGCAGCATGGAGTGTAAGGTAGAAACGATACAACACCCAGCTACTAAATTCCCACAAATCTTTTGGTTCATCACTGAGACATAGTGGAGAGGATTACAAATGGCTATATAGCGATCCAGGGCCATGACACTCACGAGAAGGAGATCAGTGACACCAAAAATGTAGAAGAAGAAGAACTGAGCCATGCAGGAATAGAAGGGGATGGTCCTGGAAGCAGATACGATGTGGACTAGCATTTGGGGCACTGTGATTGTGAGGAAGCCAATATCAATGACTGAGAGGCTACGTAGTAAGAAATACATGGGGGTTTGGAGTCGCGCGTCCAAAGTGATGAGAAGGATCATCATGGTATTACCCAGAAATCCAGCACTGTACATCAGCAGAAAGAGGTGGAAGAAGAGATATTTGTGTTCGGGTTTGTAGGAAAAGCCCAAGAGAACAAACTCTTTAACGTCTGTCCCGTTCTCACAGTCCATGAGACCTGAAGAAAAATAACTTCATAAAATTAGAAATTAACTTCATCACTAGGAACAGCTTTGCAAACAAATTTCACAAAATGATTTAAGGGTTCATTGTCAGCTGCCAAATGTCCAAACTGAATTTGAAAATTTCAGTATTTAATGTCCAAATGTTTTTATAGCTGTTAGGCAGTGATGTTTTTAAGAAATATTTCAGAGAGGTTCATATTTATTTGAAATGAGCATACAATTAGCAATGAGTGTGTGTCTGGGAGAAAAATTCCAAGGATTCTTGTAAAACTGATTTCATTCAATTTACGTTTAATTTAATACTATCCAATTCCTCTCCAGTTAGGTGCAGTTCATCCTGATCATATTCAGTTGTTATCTCGGATGCATTTAATCCAAAGTTATTCTCCCTACCCCTACTGCTAAGCCAAAAAAAGAACAACTGAGGAATATTTAACCCTTTGTATAACTTGTTCATTTCTTGAACATAAAGACTTATGATTTGTGCTGAATAGAAATTTATTAATCTTTGATTCAAACCTGGTTCCTGATATTGTCATAAAAGGACAATCTTTTTCCTAAGTTTATCCTAAGCAGTGTTATTCTCTAACATCCATGTATTGACTAGACCAAACTCAGTTTAATTCCACAAGCCCAGACAAGCTCAGCCAACATCATCAGAATAAAGTCAACAGGCCTTTAGGGTTCACAATTTCAACAGGTCTGTTTTTATTTAGGCAGGAAATTGGGCAATCTAAACATTACAGAACCCAAAATTTATTTCATGTAACCTGAGCATCAGAATCAAAGGCTGGCCAAATTAGGGGTGTTACTCGGTTTAAGGAAGCCACAAGATTGAATGTATGAATTTATGTTGTAATTGTGGGGAAAATAGGAGGCAGGAGGTGTATTATGTATCTTACCCATCTTGAATTA
The DNA here is from genome assembly GCF_059756535.1 of Pantherophis guttatus. Taxonomy (NCBI): domain Eukaryota; kingdom Metazoa; phylum Chordata; class Lepidosauria; order Squamata; family Colubridae; genus Pantherophis; species Pantherophis guttatus. Next base: position 121,686,255 of record NC_142064.1, on the reverse strand, counting down.
TTTATAAAAATAATAAAGGTGGGATAAAAACAAACAAACAAAACTTGTATGCTGTCTTTCGAAAAATATTTTGATGTTCTTGTTAACAGATCAGGAACATCTAAATTCTTTCATCTTCTCCATGATTGGGATCAGAATCTCTTGTAAGATTTGAACAGCTTCCTTTCTTGAACATTTTAGCCAAGGAAGATATTCTTTAGATTCCAGAGGTTACTCAATGAAAAAAAAGAATGAAATTGAATGTACCTGTTCCTCAAAACTCAGTGGATCTATTTTTGTAGGCTTGCTGTTGGGGTTGCCAATGCACCAGAATGAATAGAAAAGATGAACCTTCTCTAACGCTTTCAGGCTTTATTACAACTGAAGTTGCAACCAAACACAGAACTTCAGCACTAGGAGCAAATCCGTACTTCCAAGAGTATGTCAATGATATAAAGTTCAAGTTAAGCCTTTCCTGCATTTTGTTGTCAATGAAAAAAAGGAGCTGATCCACTCCATGAAAGTGAGTTCTAAATCTGGCCATTGGCCATTGGCCTCCATATTCTTTGTGAAGGTAGAAGACCCTCCCCATCGCAACTCTTTCCAAATGCCAACTTACGTTTCAAAGTTGGCAGAAAAAGTTGGTTCGCAGTGGATCTTTGTGTGCAGAAAATCCCAGGTTTAATTCATAGGCTCTCCAGATTAAGCTGGGAAAGGCTCTTGTTTGAATCCTGTAATTAAACTAAACAGAGAGTAGTGAGCCAGATGGACACAAGCCTGGTTGTGGTTTTAAATCTTTTTTTGCGGCAATTGTGGAATTTGTAAACTTGTGGAAATTGTAAAAGTTATGAAAATGCTGGCATTGTCTCCAAATACCAAATAAGAAGCATCTAAGACAAATGGTAAAGTGTGCGTTTCCTGTGGGATGCTGTGTACTTGCATTACATTACAATCGCTCCAGAAATTCCTGCAGATGACTCCTTTCCTTTCCCATTTCTCCCAGCCTTGTTCTACTTCCCCCATGGTTCCCATCTGGATCCATAAAGACAAATAATGAAGTGTCTCCAAAACAGTAGGTTGTTTTCATTTCTTAGGCTTGCAAATCAGACAGTCAACGGAGGTAAAAGACAGCCAGTGGAGGGAGGGCCGTCCCATGTTGGATTTTTAAATCGGTTGTATGTGCTTTGCTTGCCTGGGTTGGGATGAGCAGTAGAGAAAGTCTCCTTGCATCCCCATTTAATTGTTAATGAACTAAGGACTTGTAATACTGAATCCAGTCCGATACTCTTACCTGCTGCAATCACATCTTCTGGTGGGGGACCACTCACAGATCTATGCTCAAATCTATCTTTTCCATTGCCTAGTCCCTTTTCTAGCTGATGCCATTTATGCCCCAGGTCCTTCTCCACAAACTTTTTCTTAAAATGAAAGTCTGGTGGCGATGGGGAGATTATGAGTTTTCACCTGCTGATTTGTTGCCCATTGGACATCTCTTAAAAGGCATTGCAATCTGCCCAGAGAAAGATGGCACCCCTTTCCAAAAGCTACCTATTATCCTTCCCTTAAATGATGTGGGAGTTTATCTTCACTAACCTCTAACTGAAATTTAATTTTTTACTCACTAATTACTGTAAGCATGAATGTACAGTCAAACTCCAATCATGTTCGTTAACTTAATACAGTATAGTATTAAATGGTTATTTAATAATTTAATACTTAATAATAAAGATATTATATTGATATATTTTAATATTTTGATAACTATTTGAGGGTAATTGGCTTCCTTTGTAATGTATGTATGTATGTATGTATGTATGTATGTATGTATGTATGTATATATGTAACATTTTATACATTTAGATACTTTTTCTGCGAAAAGATACATAGGATTCACCATTCTCTCAAAGAAGTCCGTATTATAAAAAGATTAAAAACTCCTGCTCTAAACATGAAAAAAAAGTCATCTACTGTTCTCCATATGTATGCAAATCAATCAGATTTTTTTTTATCACTATGCAGATCCAGATGTATACCAGCCACATTTTGGATTAATTGGTAACCCCAAAGCAGATCACACTTATTCATGGCAAAAGTTCAAACATTATTCCTTCTCATCTTTCATGCTAGGTTATCCTCTGTTAGAATTATGGCTACCTTGTTTTAGTCATCTTCAAACACATGCAACTTCTCTGTCTACTTCCATCAAGCTGGATATGGCTTTAGAGGTAAGACAGTATTGGTAGCCTTATGTACAAGTCAAAACATCAGAGATTGCAGCAAACCTTAAAGATAGCAATTCTACTCCTGCCTACCTCTATCCAGATGCTCTTGGTTTTTCTCCTGGGTGTGATCTTCAATAGTGGATCAAAGCACTGGATAAAATAGAACAAAGCCAGATGGATCTGACTTGGTTGAATGTCTCAAGATTCCAGCAACAAGCAGAAAGAATTGCATTAGAGGTTTTATATTGAAAGCCCTAGAGATATTTGACAAGCAGTCTGAATAGCTCTTGGGATGCTGGTCTCTAACACTAAAACTTTGGAGACATGTCCTATACAGCAAGTACAAAGTTGGCATCCCAAATCACAGATGAGTTTGTTTACTTTTGAGGTGTCCTCGTATATTTTTAGATGATTTTGCTGCAAGAAAAATTAATAAGGCTAGCGCTCTGGGAAGTTTACACCTTCCATCTCTGAATGATGTCATATATTGAAATCTATTATGATATAAGCCCCTCACATGCTGTAATACAATCCAAATTACAACTGTATTGGAAAACAAAGAATTAAATGTAGGTAAAGGAAATGACTTGGCTGCCGATGACAGAACAATACATGAGAGTGCCACAGCAAAGATCACAGGTTAATTACCAACTCGCAAGATAACAAAAGAGCTTTTTTTAAAAAAAACAACAACGCTAGCTTTGTTTTATTATTCTTTTCCTGAGTTGTCTATCTTACTACTGAGCTTTTCCTGTTTTAATAAAATCAGATTGTTGAAGAACTGGAGAAATTTTGAAGTTTTCTTCATATTATTTTTAATTTGAACCTGATCAATGCAATAACAAGTATTTTTCAGCACAGGTTCATCTGGATTGTTTGGAAGTGAGGTGAAATCTCAGCATATAAATGACAGCAAGAATGATGAAACAGTACACCAATGAACCATTTTTTAAAGTGGCAGTGAAGTAGGTAGCTCAGGGAAAACCAATAATATTAATTTAAGAAATATGGTATTGTGATAGAACGTTACAAAACTGACAAGAACAATGCACAGAAATGTCCCCTAATTTTCTTTTTTTTTAAATAAAAAAAAAATCCCTATTCTATTCTAACTGCAGTTCTTTGTGTGTCCTGGTTCCTTGGGATATGGATGAATTGATTCAACACAGATGCCACAGTCCAGACAAAGATTGTTTTCTGGGTTGAGAAAACAAAGGCAAGGTAGAAACCAATACTACCAGAGAACAAGATGATCATAATCAAGTCAGAACTGACCGGGGGGGGGGGGGGGGAGGCCTTGTGCTTCCTCGGTTTTAAAAGGAATGTTGATAATTGTAGAGAATATGTCTCATTGGAGATAATGATGATGGCTAAAGGCCCTAGTACAGTCGTGGGATTCAAAAAATGTTACTACCGGTTGTGTGGGTGTGGCTTGGTGGGCGTGGCAGGAGAAGGATACTGTAAAATCTCCATTCCCTCCCCAATGCAGGGGAAGGTTACTGCAAAATCCCCATTTCCTCCCAATCAGCTGGTACTCAGGAGGCAGAGAATAGATGGGGGCGGGGCCAGTCAGAGGTGGTATTTACCGGTTCTCCAAACTACTCAAAATTTCCGTTACTGGTTCTCCAGAACTGGTCAGAACCTGCTGAACACTACCTTTGCCCTAGTACCATCCACCACCTCCTCCTCACCCCCCCCCCCCAAAAAAAACACCCAGCAACTATGGAAATGTCACTCTGCTTGTTCTTATTATCTTAAGAAAGCTCTCATCCTGCCAAGAAGTCTCACTATTGCTGACTTTACCTCCTGGTTCCTTAGCGTATAAATGAAGGGATTCAACATTGGTATCACCATTGCATACAAGAGAGAGATAAAAGTGCCTTTTTGGGCTGAGTACGCAGAGGGAGGCTGGAAATAGAGGCAGCTAATAGTGCTGTAGAACAAGATCACCACAGCCAGATGTGAGCCACAGGTGGAAACCGCTTTGCATTTCCCAGCTGCTGAGGGAACCTCCAAGGTTCCTTCCACCTCTATTATTCTTTTATTCAAGTTCTGTTTTGAGGGCTGATAGAATATCCATAATCCAAATCATAAAACTACTTCTTCAAATCTTCCCCTGGAGATTCATGGGAAATATTAATACCCTAGGTGTGCCAACAATCGTATTCTTTTCATATTAAAATTCACAAAATGAATTTCTTGTAGCTGTTTAATCTGAGTTGCATTTGACATTATTCCGAATCCTTGAAACTGTCCATTGTTCCCTTTAAATCAGACTAGTTTTGTTTGATTCTGCATCTTTAGAACACTGGATAAAGTATCCTTAGGCTGAGACCAGACTGACTCCTTAGTGAATTAAAAAATTATTCTTTACTGTAATTTATTTTATTAGAGCAGCTTTTTATTTATCATTGCCATCTCTCCTCCCAGCTATAGGTTCTGTGAACTAAATATATCATATTTCCCCATTAAGTTGAAAAACTCAGTTAACAACTTTTCCTGACCTCTTTGCAAGCATCCGATTCATTATATTAAATTTGAAGGTAATTATTGTTAGATAAAGATAACAAAAAACAAATAGTTTAACTCTGGCTCAACAGAGTTCAACACTTAAAAACTCTCTTCTTTTCCTTTATTGTTGTGCTGTTGTTGTTGTTGTTGTTGTTGTTGTCCTAACCTTGAATCATTCCTTGACTCCTGGTGACTGCCTGGATAATTCCACACAGTTTTTAAAGATTTTCAGAAGTGATTTGCCCTTGCCTGTTTCCTAGTGTTGAGAGACAGTAACCTAAGATCATAAGGCTGGCTTCATGTCCAAGATAGACTAGAACTCATGGGCTCACAATTTCTGGCCTGATGCCTTTAAAAAAAAAAAAAAAAAAAAAATTATTAAACATTTTTTTTAATTTTTTTTTGACAATTTTCCTCTTTACAACATTGGCCTGATGCCTTTTAACCACCACTGGCTCTTTAAAGTATTCTGATGATGGCCAATCTACACTCACACCAATGCAAACAGCAATGGAATGTACAGGAACATAACAGCTATGTTAGTTGTATAACATACAGTAACTGATTTCATAATGCTCCTTGTCTCCCTCCTGAGTGACAAAACACAGCTTCCAAAATAGTTTCAGTTTCATATGCGGAACTTTCCTGCCCTCTTTTACACCTGATCATCCTAAACAAAAAAGGAGAAAGATGGAAACCAAGCACTGTGTTATCTAAAGGGCATCCTATGTTGCAGGTGAAGATTAGAGTCTGTGACTAAAGCCATCTGTTTATTAAGTTACTTCCCTCTCTTAGTCGAAGCAACCATTTAGAATCTAAAATCCTCTTGGCTTGCAAAGGAATTGGTGGGTATAGTAGAAATCATCCTCTATCTAGAGGCTTTGAAGAAGACAGTCTGACAGTCATCTGTCAGAAATGGTTAGGGTCTCCTGCTTGGATGGAGGGTTGAACTAGATGATTTACAGCTAGTAAATGTCCCTTCCAACTCTATTAATCTGTTAATCTAATCTGTTAATCCATCTAATTTTTAAAGTAAAATATCTGAGACTCACCTCATCAGAAGCTACTAGTTCCACTTCTGAATCTATGGGTGAATGATTTGTTTTAATCTAGATGAAGATGAACTGAGAAGATCTTGGTTTCTTTTTCTTTAGATTCTATAGCAACGTATTCTGAAGCTTTATGAAAAAGAAAAGGATCCCAAAGCAGATGGAATTGCAGTTTTAAAACCAACCAGATATTCTTTTTATAGTTCTTATCCTTTGTGGTTTGACTGGAGATGAATTCAGTTGTTAGTTGATTTGTCTCCCCCACAAAAAAGTTTTTTTCCCCAATCATTCCACAGTAGGGTTTGTGCATTACTGTGACTCCTCCTAGATTATAAGTATCTTGATAATAAAACTGCAAACATTTCATTGGTCCAGGGAATTGTCCACAGGAGTTTAGTCAATGGTGCATACAATTCCAAAGAGAGCTTATTAACTAAACAATTGTTGATTTGCCATGAGTTCAGCACTACATATCTTCCACCCTTATCAACCATGCTCTGAACAGGTAAAGCTAGCTACAACCCCGTCTCCTAGATATGCTAAGAATTACAAAGGAAATTCCAAAGTAGGGGTGCATTTCAAATATTTCTGGGGGAAAAAAATATATAGAATAAGGATTGACAATAACGACCAATTTTTCCAGATTTCTAATTGCAAATTCAGTGACCATCATACATTTTTGATTGTGATGTCTGGAGTTTACAGCAGTTATAATCCAAGCTATTCTTCCCCTGCTCTGGACATCTTCTTAGACTGTTACGTAGTAGAACTGGCCCTCACCAAGGCTCTAAGAATTCTGCTTATAAAGCTGTTGTTACTGTTTTGGACAATAAGATTTCCAGTGAAAAGTTCTCTCTTAGGTATATATAGACAACGGTAATGTATTCCATGCAGAAGTACTGATTGTTTTAAATGGGCCAATAAATGCACTTATATTCTTGTTAAAACCAGATCTGATATGGGGCCATTCCTTGCTTGAAGTGGCAAATCCTTTTGGGCCTAATGGAAAAAGACCTGGAGAAAAAAATTGGAACTTTGTTACTATATATAATGACAGCAGCAAGATTATTGTATGCACAAAAATGGAAGGACTCTTCGATTCCTACCATGGACGAATGGTTGCAGAAGCTGATGGAGTTGGCTGAAATGGAAAAATGGACTATCTTGATTAAAGAAAAGAATATAAATACTTTTGTTTCCACATGGAGACCGCTTTTGAACTTTTTGCTTGAAGTGGAAAAGACTGAAATTTTGATTTTGGTTTTTACCGATTAGATAAAGGTAAAGGTTCCCCTCACACATATGTGCTAGTCGTTCCTGATTCTAGGGGGCAGTGCTCATCTCCGTTTCAAAGCCGAAGAGCCAAAGCTGTCCAAAGACGTCTCCGTGGTCATGTGGCCAGCATGACTAAACACCAAAGGCGCACAGAACGCTGTTACCTTCCTACCAAAGGCGGTCCCTATTTTTCTACTTGCATTTTTTACGTGCTTTCGAACTGCTAGGTTGGCAGAAACTGGGACAAGTAATGGGAGCACACTCTGTTACGCAGCACTAGGGATTCGAACTGCTGAACTGCCGACCTTTCGATCTACAAGCTCAGCATCTTAGCCACTGAGCTACTGCGTCCCCCTGCCAATTAGATAGATAGATCCTTATAGAAATAGCTTGTTTATATTATTATGAAAAAACAAAAAGTTGTGATTTGATGTTAATGCCTTATTTTACTGCAACAGAGAAACCCAGAGGTCAATGTTTCTTTTTCTTTTTTTTCCCTACCCTTCCTCACTTCTCTTCGCCCTCTTCCTTCCCACCATTTCCCTATTTACTTTTGTATTTGGTGTCTTATTTTATCTTACAACTCAATCAAAAAGTTAAACGACAAAAAAGAAATGGCAAATTTGTAGATGTAATTGTAGCAATCCCTCCAACGCTACCCAGACAATCACTTCCTCTGATACCACTTCTATTTCCTCCACCTTCCTCCACCTGAAGTTCTGGGGATGAGCAGAAGTGAGCTTTCAGGGATAAGTAAGACATTCAATAGCTCATCAGATCTCTATATTTTCTATTTCAAAAATGGCCGTGTCTTGTTTTAGGAAATCCACTGCTTTCTAATGCTTGAGACCCTGCTTCTTTCTTTATGGCTTTGTTGAAGAGCTCTCTGTTTATTTTTCAGTACAGCTAGTTCCTGACTTACAACCTTTTCATTTAGTGGCTGTTCAAAGATACAACAGCCTTGTAAAAAGTGATTTTACGACCTGCACATGGACTTTTGACTGTCGCTCCACCGGCTCAGTCACCATGATCACAGTTTAGGTGTTCGGCAACTGTCCTGCATTTATGACCAGCTGCAGTGTCCTGCAGTCGCATGATTGCAATTTGCGACCTTTTTTTGCTGATTTCCAGTAAAACTATGTCCATTGGGGAAGCTGAGTTCACTTAACAACTATGTGATCAGTTTGACGTCCAGGGTGACTTGCTTAACCACTACCATAAAAATTGTCCTAAAATTGGGTCTGACTCAAATTATGAGTGGAAATTCTGGTCCCAATTCTGGTTCTAAGTCAAAGACTACCTGTAAGCAGAAAATAATACTGCCATGAAACTGGTTGTTCCTGCTACCAATCATCCTATCGTGGTTGTGCTTTACCCAGTTACTATGTTGTATTTATTTGTATTTATTTATTTAAATGTATTAGCTGCTCAATTTTAAAGAAATTCTGACTTCCTCCAAGGTAACGGGTGACAAAGCCTGAGAAAAGTTATACTCTACAAAGTTGTCATTAGATAGTGTTTGAGCAGGAGAAAAAAACTCTTATTTCAACACCAGTGTAGCTAAATATGAGTTACCTGGGCTTAGGGATGTAAATGAAGGTAATATAATAAGCACCAAAAAAAAATGTTGCCATCTTAGTGCCACAATTAAGAGCAAGTGAGGAAGGGCTTTGGGCAGGAGACTCCTATGGCTAATTTCAAATGGAACCACTGACACTTTCCCATCTTCTTAGTTCTTACTTCTTCAACAGCTTTTTCTTGGCCTCTTCCAAGAATTTGATGTAGTTCTGTCTTTCATCAGCAATGATGCTTTTGCTTGCCCTGCAGGTCATCCTGACAATCTTTTCTCCCACTGCCTAGGTTAGCTTCTTCTCCCTCTAAGCCCTGAGGTTTTGGCTTAAATGGTTCTCCAAACGGATGAGCAAGACGATGAGAAAATTCCCCAGTAGGGTCCACAGGTAGATAGACAGGAAAACCAGGAAGAGAAAAGTCTGATATTCAGGTCTACTGGAAATCATCAAAAGGCTTATTTCTGAGTTGTCTGATTGGTTCTGGTTGGCCATTTCACAGCTGTAAGAAGGAAGGAAGCAGAGGTGAAAATGGGATTGAGCTGATGTTATACATTTTGTCACTCGCAAGAACAGAGGAGAAGATGCCTGAACAAGTTTAATTATTCCCTGCTAGAATTTTTCAGTTTGGTCGTGTCAAGATGAAATTCAGTAAACAAGAAGATGTTTTTAAAATATGTTTGTGCAATAAATAAATATAGGTACCCCGTTTCCCCGAAAATAAGACCCAACTGGAAAATAAGCCCTAGCATGATTTTTTCAGGATGCTTGTAATATAAGCCCTACCCCAAAAAATAAGCCCCAGTTAAGATCGTCAGCAAACAGAGGTGTTTAGTACTGTATTTCCCCCAAAATAAGACCTAACCAGAAAATAAGCCATAATGCATCTTTTGGAACAAAAATTAATATAAAACCCGGTTTTATTTTGGGGAAAACACGGTAGTCCTCGATTTATGGCCACAATTGAGCCCAAAATCTTAGTTGCTAAGCAAGACATTTGTTGAGTGAGTTTTGCCCCATTTTACAACCTTTCTTGCTATACTTGTTAAGTGAATCACTGTAGTTGTTAAGTTAGTAACACGGTTGTTAAGTGAATCTGGCTTCCCCATTGACTTTGCTTGTCAGAAGGTTGTAAAACCTGGTCACATGAGCCCGGGACACTGCAACTGTCATAAATATGAGTCAGTTGCCAAGCATCCAAATTTTGATCATGTGACTGTGGGGATGCTACAACGGTCTTAAGTGTGAAAAGTCACTTTTTTCAGTGTTGTTGTAACTTTGAAAAGTCACTAAACAAACTGTTTGTAAGTTGAGGACCACAACCTGTACAATAGTAAACATGATTAGCTTCTAATCAAGAGATACTGGATTTATCATGTTTATATATCTCTATATATATCCATCCAATTCCAAATCTGATGGTAAAGACTTCTTATCATTTGGAGTACACAAATTATATCCATTACCCCCAATATGATTTTTGCAGCAAGATCTATATCTGTCAGTTACCCATCATCCACTGCACGGGTGGGTTTTACTTACCTTTACCACCAGTTTGCAAGGGATCACGCACATGCGCTTGCTTTGCTCGTGTGCGCGCCCTGCTTCTGCGCATGCGCAGATCGCTGATGATGACATCCGGAGAGGTGGGCGGGGCCTTCCATTGGTTTTATTACCGGTTCTTGCGAACTGGTCCGAACCGGGGGCAACCCACCACTGATCCACTGAGACCTGGACTTTCAAGGCTAAATTCTGAGTTTTCTTAGTTATGCAGGAATTTCCTTTCAATTCTTTCCAGTCTAATAACTTTACCTATAATATTATAGACTCTTAATTAGTGCACTAGCTCATCTCAGTCTGGTATCACAACCATTTGAGATTGCTTCTGTGAATTAAGAAGCAAATTTGATTTCAGGAGGTACTTCTCTCAGCCTTGAGAGTTTTCCCCTCTAATGAAATTATTTTTTTCTGCACAAATAAAAACTTTTGTTTCTGTTAATTTTAGAAAGAAAGAAAAAAGATGATATTGTACATTAAATAATTTGGATCATAACTGAGAGTTGTTCTCATATTGCTGGTTACAGTTAACACTTAATCTGCAATCCTAATTGTTGGTGAAGGCGCTTATCCTCTCCATCAGGGCAATGTAGCATGAAGTAGCTAGGGCTCACAGCTAAATGAATGGGAGGAACAGATGTGATCTGTCTATATATTTGATCCGGACCAGCTCAAGGTTGACTCAGCCTTCCATCCTTCCGAGGTCAGTAAAATGAGGACCTAGATTGTTGGGCGCAAGATGCTGATTCTGTAAACCGCTTAGAGAGGGCTGTAAAGCACTATGAAGTGGTATATAAGTCTAAGTGCTATTGCTATATCCTGAACTCTTAAACAAAATGATAAAGACTCACCTTCATTCCACAATATCTTCTTTTTAACTCTGAAATGTGTTTTGTGATTGGAAGATTTATTCCATCTTGAAAACTGACCCAAGGATGGTTTCTGGTTTCTTTTCTTTAGTAGTAGAGATCCATGTTATTGCATTATTATCATACATAATAATAATAATTAATTTATTAAATGTATACACCACCCATCTCCCAGTGAGCATAAAGTGCCTCTTGCTTTTGAAACAAATTGGAAGCTTCCCCCATAACTGGAAACCCAATACCGAGTCTAATTTAGAAGGATTACTGGTCATTGAGATTGAGCAGGTCTTTTGTTTCACATAGCAATAGCACTTAGATTTATATACCGCTTCATAGTGCTATACAGGTCTCTCTACACGGTTTACAGAGTCATCATATTGCCTCCAACAATTTGGGTCCTCATTTTACCCACCTCGGAAGGATGGAAGGCTGAGTCAACCTTCAGCCTAGTGAGATTTGAACTGCCAAATAGCAGGCAGCCAACAGACATGACTGGAGTAGTTCTTCATTCTGCCAGGGCTAGGAAAGGCCATGGGGACTATGTAGCTGAAAATGCACAGAGGAGCACATCTGCCAGCCTTAAATTCCTTAAAACAAGAGGTGGCCACTATATACCTGCAGCACTCAAGTTATTTGAAGCCAAGCCAAAGGCACAACTTTTGTATGATGCTCAAAGGGCCCCTTCTCCAATTTTGCACCATTAGAATTTGTACAATCCAAATGTCTAACATCAGCCCCAAATTGTGCCTCTAATGACACCCTGCACCTATTGGCAAGCTTCATGAGGGTAGAGTGGGAGGTAGAGTGGGATGGCCATACTCACCTATGGGTTCAGACTAACCTAGTTTTCCTCTTAGGCTTCCCCCATTAACTATGAGTGATGTTTTTTTTCAATCCACATGGAAACAGACAGTGGCAACTAATATCTCAACCCTGGGCTTCTCTCCAGGTCTTCTATTCAACATAGAATATGATCAAAACACTCATTAAACAGCATGTCGTGGACACAAAGGGCCAATTGGATCTAGTCAGGACCCCAAATTTATTGACAGTGAACAGGTACTCTAGCTCTTCTGTGGCCCAGCCAAACACTGGAGGGGTTTTACTCATGCACACTGTCATGCCTCCCCTCAGCTGTCCTCGAAGACCAATTCAGGAAAATTATTGACCCAGAGAAACAATGCCCCTGTAACTCTGGACACATAGAAACAATACAGCATGTGCCTCTCCACTGCCTGTGCTTTCATCTCACTTTTTGTTCTTTTTACAACCCTGTAGTCTCTTAATTCAGGATAGAGTCAAGGTGACTGGGTAGAGCTGAGCATTTACTGGCTGGATGCCCTTCCTGATACCTATGTGGTGTTCACAGCATATGGTCATAGGCCATTTTGAATGGTATACAAACATGGTTATATCCCTGTTTATCAATAACAGATTTGGCTGAATGCCAAGCTTCTGGGACTCCCTAGCATTTTCTGCTTGATCTAGGATGCTCAGTTTCCCAGTTGAAACAATGATTGAATCCATGAATTATGAGATTAAGGAGTTTTCATTGTGTCTTCTAGCTACTGGCTGGTGTTCATGTTCATACAACCTGCTAATCTTCTGTCTGTCTATCCTACATAGTGGCTGTTACAGTTCTTACACTGAACACTGTAGATGTCTCCTGTTTTTTCTTCTTGGGCTATTGGGACTTTCGGTTGTATGTGTGGAAATGCTATACTTTCTAGATGCTACATTTATAGTCTCTGCTGTGAGTCCTGAGAATGGTAATCCAATGGTTGTTCTTCTGATTCCTTGGTATACTTGTCCATCAAACTAAAAGTAGATGGTGAGGGAGAGGTATGAGGTCCATTATTCTGGTATTTTAATCTTAGTATATTTGGCTGGGTTGGGTATGTTTTGTAGTACTACTGCATATTTTGATGCATTATTGATTGCTCTTTGAATGTACACTTTTTGCATATTTTGAAATATTATAGATTTTAAAACAGTTTTATTCGAAGGACATTTTCTGTGCATATGTTTTTTTTAAAAAATAGTCGGGGTTTATGATACAAATTTATTTCAAGACCAGTGGTGGGTTGCTACCAGTTCAGTCCGGATCTTGCGAACCGGTAGTAACGGCAACAGGAGGCTCCACCCACCTGCCTGGACGTCATCACAGACGCTCTGAGCATGCGCAGAAGCTTCTGCGCACGTGTGCGCTCCTGTTGCAAACCAGTAGCAAAGGTAAGTGGAACCCACCCCTGTTCAAGACCTCCTATGGCTTCAGCATATCCATCCCAAATCAGCATACTAAAATGCCATTTGTCTCTATTTGAAAATTTGTTGGGGCTTGTTGCTATTAACACATCATGTAATGTTAAAACTCATAAATGAATTATCCCTTGAGTGGATTAGTTTTGTCTTTCATCTATCCTAAATAGATTTCATCTCAATTTTATTAAGACCAGTTAGAGTCTCTCAGAAGACCTTCCTTGTGACTGTGATATTTCCAAGAATCATCAGAATACTTCCCAAATTATTCTATAATTAAATACATTTAAAAAAATAATCACTACATTTAAAAAAAAAATAACACTGGAAATCTGTGTGACTCTGCCCTATTTCAGATCTTGGAATTCAAGTAATCATCTCCATTCACAATACCAATCAAATCTATTTGTATGACTCATTTTATTCATCATGTGCATATATTTTTTAATTTTTCAAAAAGCCATCGTTTGCAATGTTATCCTACTATTTGTAAATATGGTGAGTTCTACACTGTTCAGTTAGCTCAGCGGACATGTTTTACAGATGATCTTACTTTACCAATAAAAGAACAGGAATGTTGTTATCATTATTATTATTATTTTGTACAGAGAAAGGTAAAATTCTTAGAAAATTAATACCAATACCAGTTTTTACTAGTTTTGTAGAGTAACTCTGAGGAAATGGTTTTATGGGGTGATCTTTCAAATTTCATTCCACAGAAAAGTTACTGGAAATTTTATCTATTAATAGCAAACTCATTTTTATTGCTAAAACTTTAAATAGCGAGCATTACCATACCCTCACGCAATAGGGAAGCATCAACAGCCCAGGAGCAATACAGTGATCTGTATGGAATAGTTGCATGTTCACTGGCCCCAGGAAGCTTGCTAACTGATGGGTTGGGAGGATGGAAAAACAGGAGGAGGAGAATGGAAACAGGCTGGGTAAGCTGGCTGGGATTCTGAACAAGAAGTTCTAGGTGGCATTTGCAACAAATCCCATTTTCCTCAATCGTCTAGTAAATATTTGAATACTGAAATAAGGAAAATCTTTGTTTAGATAGAATATTTTTTCACACTTATTCAACTTGCAAACATGCTTATAGACCCTATGCACCCCAACTGCAACTTGAGCCCAGATGATACCAAAGATGATATGATATGATAACTATTAGATATTCATTACTATTAATCTTCTCATCATTCATATCACCCATCTCCTCCCACTTATGACTGTATGACTGTAATCTTGTTGCTGGTATCCTTAAGATTTATACTGACTATTTCCCTATGACTATCATTAAGTGTTGTACTTTATGATTCTTGACAAATGTATCTTTTCTTTTATATACTCCGAGACCGTATGCACCAAGACAAATTCCTTGTGTGTCCAATCACACTTGGCCAATAAAGAATTCTATTCTATTCTATATGCTCCATTATGGCAACCACTTATTTTCTAAAAGTGAGGAATGAGGATCCATTTATCCAGTCTGTCATAATAGCAGTGGTTTCAAGTCATGCCTTCACGTTTCAAATCTAGTTCTCTGTCTAGCAATCCACTTTAATTCTCATAAACAATTGCCCCTTAGATTTTGTTCTCCTTATTGTTTCTATAGGTATTCATTAAACAAACATTTAACATTTTATGTGATTTCTGGAACAGGACAGTCCATGTTTATGAATAAAATTATAGTTCTTAGTATAATATCCCAGGTACAAACTCAGATCGGGACATATCCACGATTCATGATGCTGAGATTTCCTTTCCCTCTCTCACAGAAATGCAGATTTTGAGGAACAGAGAAAGAACTGAAGTAAATTGGCCGTTTTTATCCTTCCAATAAATCTTTTCAGAGCAGCTTTTATCTCCATGTTTCTAAGTGTGTAAATGAATGGGTTGAGCATGGGAGTCACCATTGTGTACATGAGAGAAGAAATCATGTTCTGTTCTGGACTCCTGGAGTTTGGCTGCAGGTAGACCCAGCAGAGGGTGCCGTAGAAGAGGGCTACCACACCCAAGTGAGAACCACATGTGGAAAAAGCCTTTTGTTTCCCCTTTGTGGACGGGACTCTAAGAATGGTGCAGAAAATGCAGACGTAGGAGATCACAATGAGGATAAATGGGCCCAATACATCTACATAGCTCTCAATTAGAGAAATAGTTTCTATAACACTTGTGTCTGAGCATGCCAGTCGTAACAAAGGGAAGAACTCACAGAAGAACTGGGGGATCTCCTTAGAGGAACAGAAAGAGAGAGGGGACATTACCAAAGTATACAGCACAGAATTGAGGGATGCCAGGAGCCAACAGATTGCCACAAGTAAGAGGCAGCGCTTGTGGCTCATTCGTACGGCATAAAGCAGTGGGTGGCAGATGGCCATATAACGGTCATAGGCCATCACAGCCAAGAGATAGTTGTCTGTGTTGGCGAAAGTCATGTAGAAATACATTTGCATCAAACAACCACTGTAGGAAATTGTCCTGACCTGGAAGAGAAGGTTTTGCAGCATCTTGGGGACGGCCACGGAGGCAAAGCCCACATCTGCCAAAGAAAGATGCCTGAGGAAGAAATACATGGGGGTCTGCAGAAGGCGAACATCTGAGGAAATCAGCAGAACAATCAGTAAATTCCCCAGGACTGTCAGGAGATACATGGATAGGAAGAGCAAGCCCAAAAGGTGTTGATGCTCTGACTGGAAGGAGAAATCCATAAGAATGAAATCTGATGAGTCCGTATGGTTCTCTTTTGCCATTACTCAGCTAAGGAAAAGAATAAGAAAAGATACAGAGATATGCAGCAGTTCACGCAGAAGAATACCAGGTTGAATGTGACAAAAGGTAGAAACAGAGGAAAGAAGCAAGACAGGCCATAACATGTGTAGTGCTGGACACTCTCCTGCCTCATTTCAATAGGTAAGATAAAAGGTTTTTGAAACCAAGAGTGAATCAGGCACACACCTGAAGGCATATGATGCATCCACCTTGCTGAAACAAAGCAAATTTGAATTTGACTGGTACTTGCTTCAGACTTGTTTCTGAAGACTGCAAGGAGGCAGGTTTTTTTTTTCAATCTAGAATAAACATTAAAAACTGAAGGTGACATCAAAGTGATTTTCATATGTTCTGCTTTGAGGTATATGATGAAAGACAAGTGGATCAGAAAAGCCCTAAAGAAAGCAATTCAAAGCTGACTTTGTTTCTGTAAACATTCGAACCCACATGACAGGAGTATACTTTAAAAACATTTGTTCTTGTTACCGACACCTAGTTACATTACTAAATAGCTTCATGTGATCTGACAGTTTCGTTTGTGTACCAGCCTTCCTTACACATGTCAGTGTTATCACTGAAGTCTTTTGTTACTTGAGTCCTTCAACATTGTTGCTTCGTGGAGGAATTTACTTCTGGTTTAACATTTACATTTAGAAATGAAGCCATGGGAAACTTTTAAGAAGAGGGCGGGGGCTTAAAAAGGAAAGGCATGATGGCTCTGTGCCCTGATACAGATCAAACAGAAAATGATCTTACCTCATTCATTCCTGCTCAGCCTGAGAATATGTTTCTTTGAATCTTCTTTCCACAAATTACATCCACAATAATGGATCTCTCATTAAACTATCCAAGATGTTTCTAAATGTAACTTTCAACCCTTATGTGTCACCTGGATGGGAAAGATATGAAAGTAAATACATTTAATAATAAATAAACTTGGATATTTTCTCCCTAATTGATTCCTTTCCTTTTGGGGATTTCTGTCTTGTATTTGATCTATGCTGAGTTAACCCACAGTTTATTTATTATTTATACTTTATTTATTTATAAATCATATTTATATATCCTATATAACTATAGCTATTCTATAGTTGCTCTCGACAATGACACTTCCCCCATTAGAGCATCAAACTTGGTTGAATTATTCTACTTCTCTGATGGAATATATGAAAGGCAGGAGAGCAGATCAAGCTGGTAGTTTGCGATAAAGTCAAGCCAGACACATTAGAAATGTCATAAATTTCACATAATAGTGTACCTATTTATCATATCACAAGAAGCAAAAGAACACAGAGACTTCTATGTAGAAAATTCCAGGTCATTTACAAACCTTTTTCCTATAGAGTAAGTATTCAGGCTTCAGACAGTTCAAAGACTGCAGTAACCCACCAGATTCCACCAAGAGAAGTAAAATTCAGTTGCTGAAAGAGTACTGTGAACATGGGGGTAATCCACACATGTATTTTTAATTGTTCCTTTCAATCAGAGGTTCAATTGTCTAATATAGTGCTATTACCTCTTTGCTTTATTACCTCTGAAAATACTACATAACAAGGAGAGAAGAAGAGAAAGATAGATGGCTCACAATAGTGGCATAACAGCTGCATTTTCTACATTATAAAAAATATTCCCTTCCTATTCTGCCCATCATATGAGTTCCAAACTGGAAGAACAACACATATCTAAATGCCAATGGATATTTCCATGGATGTTTCTCATGTAATGGCTTAGGCCACTGGGATCTTGTTAATTCTGACATTGCATCTCTTAGGATTCCTCCATTTAGTCAAGCCAAGAGTGAGCTCTCAGAATATTCTAATCTAATACAAACAAAACGAGCAGTAGGTCTGAGTAGACTTTGATTGATTTTATGATTTCAGACTGATGAGAGGAGTCCACATTACAAAATAAACTAGCATGCTAGCAGTGTAACTGGGCTAAAATCCTAGATCTTAATGGACAGATTTCTTTGTGAAAGGGATACTTTCTTATGAAGCAGAATTCTACCATATAAACATCCATTACAGTCTATAACCGTGATGGTGAACCTATGGCATACATGCCAAAGGTGGCACACAGAACCCTCTCTGTGGGCACTCACACTGTTGCCAGCTGCTCTTCTGGTTTCCGGCATGTGCATGCACATGCACATACATGTGTTCTGGTTTGGGCACTCAGTGCCGAAAAGGTTCGCCATCACCGGTCTATAACAATATATGACCTACATGGAATGATCTCACTGTAAATTTAGCCCTTTTCCAATCTTGCCATACTTACGCTGAATTTTTGTAGAAAAATGAACTTTGAAAGCAGTTCTAAATTAGGTAGGTTACAAGGAGCCTCCTAGAATTTGATAGCTCTGCCAATTCATTTTAGCATCATCAGAATAAATGTCCTGGCTTTGCTAATAGATATCTTTACTCTCATGGTATTGAGACACTTATTGAAAATAGCAATTATGTTTAACACTTTAGAACTTCCAAAATAGTTGCATTCATACTTAACCTCCTGAACCTCTAAAATATTGGGGTTTGAAGCTGGAGAAAAATCTTGAGGATATCTAATTCCTAAGAATAAACAAGTGGTTGGTGAAACACATCGTAGTTCTCACTTGAGGCAAAAATGACCAGCTGTTATGCTGGAAAGGTAGAAGGAAAGAGAAAAGGAGGAAAACAGTTTATAGCACTGATGACTGCACCATTGAAAAACCTGAAAATTTGAGATAGATTGTCGTGGAGAATATTTATCTATGTAGTTACTAACAATGGACAGTGACTTGATGGCATATAAACAATCGATCAATTATAGATAGTCACAAAAAAAAATAAAAACAAATGGGCCATCAGACAAATTAACCCAGAGTCCTTACTCAAAACATAAATGATCGGGCTCAAATTTTTATACTTCAGAGAAGTTATGTAAAGATCAAACTCTCTGGAAAAGTCTATAATCCTGGAAAAGATCAAAGAAAAAAGAAGAGGACAATCAAAAACAAGATAAATGGACTCGATTACAATGGTGATGGGTTCACCACTGGAAGACCTGAAGGACCAGGCCAGGTCCTGGAGAAAATCTATCCTTGTGGTTGCTAAGAGTCAACACCAATTTGACGACATATCAATCAATCAATCAACTAATCAAGGTATTAATGGGAATCAACAGTTGCACTCATGATTAGCTCACTTTATGTTCACTTTATCTCCATGCCCAACGAGAAAGCCTTTAAGAATGCAGAAACGGAAGAAATGATGCTTCTTTTGCTATTCGCTACTTGTGGTATAGCCATAAATAGCGTTCAGGTTCCAACATACCTAAAAAGCACATACTGTAATGTACACATAGATGTGAAACTAAGTGATCAGTGAAGCAGTAAAAAAAGAGGTGGGATGGGTCATAAAGTCTGCTACATAAGTAGGAGCTACTCAAAAAGTGCACACAGAGGCAACATGGTGAATTGAATAAAAGGGGAAGAACAAAGAGCCCAGGGTTCCTAATCAATTATCTTTGCTGCTGCTGCTGCTGCTGCTGCTACTACTACTACTACTACTACTACCACTACTACTAATACTACTACTATTATCACCACCACCACCACCACTACTACTACTACTATCTTATACTTTTACTGACAAGTCTGAGGGTCTTTTGTCTCTGTATAATTTATGTTTCTGCTGCTTTTATAGATTAGTTTATGTAGTTTATTTTATGTTATTTTTTAATTTTCTATGTATTTTATTAAAAGTCAGCCAATTTATGGAAGGGAAGGGCAATTTTATAATATAAAATATAATACTATAATAAATTATGATAAAATGATTATAATAAAGTATAATATAACCATGAAATTAATATCAGTAGTAGTAACAACAAATTGAAATAAAATTTATATCATTATTAGTACATAAAATAATTTTATTTATTCTACCCACAATGGAGGAATGGTTGGTGAAGATGACAGAATAGGCAGAAATGGCAAAATTGACTTGCTTTAGGGAGAAGACCATAAATTATCATTTATTACACAACAATAAAGATAATATACCGTAAGTACATTTATCATTGACTAGAAACTATGGACTTTTTGCTGAAAATGGGGAAAAAATGAACTGTTGCCTTATGGATGATAAATGATTAGGAATCCATTTTTATTTTCTTGTGGGATCATGTTGTCTGACCGGTGTTTGATCTCTAATCCCATTTACCTTTGCATATATCCAAGGATCCAATTTCCTCCACTTTTAACATCTTCCAGGTACAAATCTGGTATAAACAATTTGCTTCATGCTAATTGTATTTAGTTTCCAAAACTACTGTAACCTCCTGGATACAACGGAATTTCTTAAAACCAGTCCTCAGCCAACTGTCAGGTGTGAAAGATCAGGTCCACAGATGAAGGTCCAATTAAAGTGATTTATTGCTAATCGTACCTCTGCACAAAAATTGTCCCAAACAACCGTTAACATCTGCTTGGGGTTAAATAAAGGTCAACATAATTCAACGGAAGTTGGACTCTCTTGTAGCAATGTAGAGATTCTAGGCTGCTCCCTGTTTTAACTACACCCCCAGCAGGGGTGGGTTCTAACCAGCTTTACTACCAGTTCTCTTTGTGCGTGTGCTTTGCGCACGATCGCCTCTTCGGTCGCGCGCTTTGCGTGCGATCACCATGCGCAAGCTCGCTTCGCTCGCCTGCGCGCCATACTTGTGCTTTGCACAAGCACATTGCAAATCTGCCCAGCTGAGGTGTGGCAATCTGCTCTGCCGCACCTCTCAGCTGGGCAAAAAAATAAGAAATATAAGGTCGGAATAACGTGGGGGCAGGTGGGAGAGCCCAGGTCCCGAAGAAAGAGAACCGGTTCGGTGACGTAATAGCGTCACCGCTACCGGCTCGGCCAAACCAGGCCAAACCGGGAGCAACCCACCACTGACCCCCAGGTGCTGCCACTCCTTCTCCTATACCATCTCTACCCTGGATAAGAGGGCATGTTGTGGGTACCATCAGTTAGGGGCCTAATGTGATGAGTCCCAGGAGATGTGCCTTCTCTGCCATGGTGCTCTCCTTATGAAACTCTCCCCCTCCCCCCCAAAAAAAGATTAACTCCATCTCTTTTGATGTTCCAGAAGCCTCTCAAGATCAGAGATATGCTTAGATGGCTCCGTCGCTAAGGTGACCATTCTTATCCTCCCTTTGCATAGGATTTGGTATATTTGTTTTTATGGTATTTTTTTTTTAATTTGGATTTTACTTGTTTATATTTCTTGGTTTTATACCTGTTGTTATTTGATTGTTGTACTCTGCCCAGTCACCTTTTATGAGATGAGTGTCTGTACAGATTAGAGAGAGAGAGAGATAAGAGAGAGAGAGAGAGAAAGAGAAAGAGAGAGATAAGAGAGAGAGAGATGAGAGAGAAGAGAGAGAGAGATGAGAGAGAAGAGAGATGAGAGAGATAAGAGAGAGAGAGATGAGAGAGAAGAGAGAAGAGAGAGAGAGAAGTGAGAGAGAGAAGAGAGAGATGAGAGAGAAGAGAGAGATGAGAGAGAGAGAAGAGAGAGATGAGAGAGAGAGAAGAGAGAGAGAGAAGAGAGAGAGAGATGAGAGAGACGAGAGAGAGGGAAGAGAGAGATGAGAGAGAAAGAAGAGAGAGAGATAAGACAGAGAGATAAGAGAGAGAGAGATAAGAGAGAAATGAGAGAGAGAGATAAGAGAGAGAGATGATAGAGATAGAGATAGATCTAAGTCCAATAGCCCTGTATCTATTAATCCAGAACCAAAACAGAATGATCGAAATTAAAGTAGCAATCTCTATATATTTGAGAAATTCCCCAGCTCTGTAAAATTATCATCTTGGAAAAGAAAGCCTACTATCCACTCCCTCCCACATGGACATAATAATCCTGGGGTCAGTGAGTGAATCATTGTGGGAGTTGAAATTCAGTCCATCTGCAGAGAACCAAGGTGAGAAAATCTACACCAGCAAAGTGTAAACATTTTAAGAGGGCAGCTCTGACAAAGGAATAGAAACATACACAGAGATATAAGGGCAGACAGAAAAGAAAACAGTCCCTTTTAATAAATGTTTTAAACTGTATTAAGTATGATAGAAACAGGCATTGGGTAATTTTAAATTTATTTTGACTGATTTGAAAATTTACATTGGTACCTTGTACTATACTGTTTTTAGACATCACGTTGAAAGAAATGGAAGAATTCAATTATTGAGAAAGCAGAAATGTTTAGATTCCAGTTTTATTTCACAAAAGAAGATGCAACAGAGAACTCTTTTTAAATTGCTCAGCTTTAGCCGTGGGAAGAAAACACAGTCAACAACAGCTGTCACAGACAAATTGTACATACAGGAAAGCTTTGATGGGGATTTGGCACAGGCAGAGAGATGTGAAAGATGCAAAGTTTGTTTCAAAAAGGTGTGATTCAAAAAGAGGAAACCTTGATAATTAATCGTGGGGAAAGGTGTTTAGGATGACCTTAGCCTGAAATTGAGCTTGTATGAAAATTACTGTATATCTTCCCTATAGAAATAACCTGGAAATAACCTATTTGAGAGCAGAAGAAAAAAATAATTTAAAAAGGGTCATACTAGAAAATAAAGAGATTTTTCCTTAGGCATTAAGACATTTCCTTCCCCATTTTTGTAAAACAGACTTACAGAGATATGGGGACATTAAGGATGTGGCAAGAACAAAATAAATATTCTACCTCTATCCTTTTAAATTTAAAAGCCAGAGTTCCCAAAAGCACTCCCGTAATTTTTACACTATACTATTTTAATAATTTTAATAATTTTCAGTCATGTGTCTTTTATACTGACCAATAGTTTTAAACGGTTTTAGACAACAAATGGAACTGGTTACCACGTTCTGTAATTTTATGCATATGAAATAATGAAAGCATGAAAAAGATGAAAGGTCAGAGAACATCAGACACCTTTCTACTGATTGCTGTATTTATCATTTTTTTTCACACCGATTCAGAGCTTCTCCCATGGCAACTGCAGCTTTTCTTTGACTCAGTTCTTCTGAAACCAATTCGTAAATAACTTCTTTGTGGCCGTATGTATCTCACTGTTCCTCAGGCTGTATATGAAAGGATTGAGTAATGGGATGACCACTGTGTATACTATTGAGGCCACTTTCAACTGGGTCCCAGAATAGGTATGGGATGGGCGAAGGTAGGTGCCCATCAGAGATCCATAGAACAAGGTCACAGTAGTAAGATGGGCACTGCAAGTGGAGAAGGCCTTGTACTTCCCAGATCTAGATGGAATCTTCATCACCTTGAATATGATGAAGATATAGGAGAAGAGAATGAATAAGAGGGGCCCAAGAAGGGCAGTTGAACCTTCACTGACTAAGACCATTTCAACTAATGAGGTATCAGAGCAGGTGAGCTTCAATAACGGATGGACGTCACAGAAAAAATGAGGAATTTCCTGGGAATTACAAAATGTAAAATTAGATACCAACAGTACATACAGCAAAGAATGGGCATGAGCCAAGAGCCAAGATATAGCAGCTAATCGTAAAGCACATTTATAGTTCATGATTCTGGTATAATACAAAGGTCGGCAGATGGCTACATAGCGGTCATATGCCATAGAGGCCAGGAGAAGGTTATCTGCCGTACAGAATATCACAAAGAAATACAACTGTGTTAAGCAACCGCTAAAGGATATGGTATTTGACTGAGACACCAAGCTCTGCAGCATTTTAGGCACAATTGAAGAAGTAAATCCAATGTCAGCCAATGACAACTGAGAAAGAAACAAATACATGGGCGCATAGAGGAGACTGGCATTAGAGAAGATCAATAAGATTATTAAGAGGTTTCCTAACACACAAAGCAAGTACATAAAGAGAAAGATGAGAAAGAGAAATCCTTGGAGATCTGGTGAGGAGGAGAAACCCAGAAGGATGAATCCTGCAAAGTTGGTTTGATTCTCCTGATGTTTTTTCATGATTCATCCGAAAATGGAATCAGATGGATAAAAATGCATTTATGTTTACATCTCTGGCCTGTATTTCCCCTAAGGAAAGAAAAGGAGAAAAACATACTTTAGACACGACAGTAACTGCTACAGTAATTTCTCTTCTTTAAGACAATATTTGATTCAACAAATATAAGAATATTCCAAAAAATAGGGGGGAAATTATTTGTCTCATTATATGCCTGGGAATGATAAAGACTTACATAAAATTTACTTCATAAGGAAGAAGTTGTAATGGTGAAGATTTAAGTTGGGCATTTAGTATTCTGTACTGCTTAGTATAAAAGTCATTCAATCCTACAATAAGCTACTTTGGGGCAAAAACTAGTTTAATTTCTTTTATTCACAGAATATCTCGAGTAGTGATGAAAAGCTGCTGTGAAAAACAGCACATTCCATGTTGGAGCTTATTAGGAATGGAATAAAAATATATAACGGTCAATAAAACGATGTCAAAGGAAACAAACGGACTTCAATACAAGGGACAGCGAGATCCGGAAGTAACTGAAGGATTAAATAGCGCGGTCACTTTAAATGCACAATTGAGCAAGGGAGGGGCACTTAGGGGGCATTCTATAAAGCCAGATAAGCGGAGGAATCGGGCGTCTCCGACTTTGTTTTTCATCAGAAAACTTCAGCGCTTACTGTATGGTCACCGTGTAAGCTACGATTAAACCGGATAGCTTCACCTTTGAGTGTGTGCGTGTGGTGTTTGTTCAGCGGAGCACAGGTGGTTCCAGAGGAGGCTGACAAGGACAGTTTTTCCCCAAATGCCATCACTCTGCTAAACAACTAATTCCCACAACACTGTCAAATTAACTACTAGTACCTATCTCTTCCCACTGATAGCTATATCCATGTTGCTTGTATCTTTACAACTTAATATTGTTTTTATTGTTCCCTAGTATGATTTGATTGCTTATTAGTATCCTATGACTATCACGAAGTGTTGTATCTTATGATTCTTGACGAATATATTTTATTTTTTCTTTATGTACACTGAGAGCATATGCACCAAAGAGAAATTACTTGTGTGTCCAATCACACTTCGCCAATAAAGAATTCCTTGATTGAGGAATATGACTGTAAGATTGTCGTGCTATTCATTTCTTGCTTGTTGACTTCCCATAAGCAGGTGGCTGACTCCTGCTGACCCAGAATGCTGGCTTTAATAATTAAATGGACACACATAACTCTCCCTAAATTCTTAATTCATGCTGAAGGCTATTCTATAAATCTCCCAAATTTGAGCATAAGAAAGGTCAGGCAACCAAGATGGGAGGAAAAGTTGCCTCTGTACCAATTTCTGCCTCTGCCACCAGCCATTCTGAACACACAATGACGCTCTCCATTTCAACTTCAGAGAAGTTTCAGCAGCATGAGAATGTGAAACAAGAATCCAGAGAACTTAGAGATTCTGAGAAACAATGGCCAGAATGATAACTAGAAAAAGATACAGTTGGTCATGATTGTCAAGAGGTAGAACGTAAGGATTTCTAGATCTACCTGCCCGATGGGTCTCCCTAGCTTCATGCTATCACTTCACATGCATGCATATGTAAAAAGAAAAAAACGTTACCTACTAATTGTGATGTCATAGGATCCTACAGAGTTGACTTCAAAATTCCTTTGCCAATAGCACATTTCCCTCTTTCTCTGAAACGACTGTTCTGTAGCATTGGAAAAAGAGCAGGCTGCCTTATACTGGCAGAACCCATCTTATCCATCTTTGTATACACTGGGTAGTGGCAGTAGAAGGGTTTCCACCATGCATTTCCAAGCCTCTTTGTTGATAGCTATGGATTATGTCTGGAGCATTCTGACATATGATTCATTTCCCCGAAGCAACAGCCCTTCTCCTGACTGTTACAAAAGGTGAATGTGTGAATCTTCCATATTATTTAGCCAGTGAGTTTACACCACAACCAGAACTCAGTTCCTTACGGATTCTCGGTTCAAAGTCTCCTTCTTCATGCTGCAATCTCACCCACCATGCCTATACATCCTTGTATTTATGTCCCAGCTTGCAAAATGAAGGTTTGTAGAGGGATACTTAAAAAAAATAACAGCTACAGAAAGAGGAACCATGCAACATCATTCATATTGCATTCATATTACAATCCATACTGAGGGCATATGAGTAGAAGGAAGACCATAAGAGTTTGGAGTTCTGTGTGAATGATCATACTGAGTGCCTTCTACGGAAGGAAAGCATTCATCCATCTCACCCAGTCCTTAATAGCCTGACCTCTCCATGGAGGGGCTTCTTCTGACAAGCTCTATCTCCCAACCCTATTTGAGGATGGCCAAGGAGTTCAATTGTGATATTCATTATCTACAGCCTCTTCTACAGTGGTGGAATTCAAATTTTTTTACTACTGGTTCTGTGGGCATGGCGTGGTGGGCTTGGTGTGGCTTGGTGAGTGTGGCAGGGGAAGGATACTGCAAAATCTCCATTCCCACCCCACTCTGGGGCCAGCCAAAGGTGGTATTTTCCAGTTATTTTATTTATTTTATTTATTTATTTAATTGAATTTCTATACCGCCCTACTCCCGAAGGACTCAGGGCGGTGCACAGCCATGGAATAAAACACATAAATATACAAAATTTAAGATCAAGTAAAAATGAATTAAATAATTGGCTGGATTAATACTAATTTAAAACCCCTAATTTTAAAAACGTTTAAAAATTTAAAATTTACAATTGAGAGGGAGAAGATTTAGGCGAGGCCAGCTTGGTGAAATAAAAACGTCTTCAACTCGCGACGGAAGGTGCGCAGATCCGGAATCCTCCGTATCTCTGGGGGGAGCTCATTCCAGATCGTCGGGGCCCCCACAGAGAAGGCTCTCCCCCTAGGGGCCGACAGCCGACATTGTTTGGCCGACGGCACCTGGAGGAGCCCCTCTCTGTGGGAGCGAACTGGTCGGTGGGAGGCTGTTAATGGTAGCAGGCGGTCCTGTAAGTAACCAGGTCCTAAGCCATGGAGCGCTTTAAAGATGGTAACCAGCACCTTGAAGCGCACCCGGAAGACCACCGGGAGCCAGTGCAGCTCGCGCAGGAGAGGTGTTACATGGGAGCTCCATGTTGCTCCCATAACCACCCGCGCGGCCGCACTCTGCGCCAGTTGGAGCCTCCGGGTGCACCTCAAGGGGAGCCCCATGTAGAGAGCGTTACAATAGTCCAGACGAGAGGTGACGAGGGCATGAGTGACTGTGCGTAACGAGTCCCGATCTAGAAAGGGACGCAGCTGGCGAATCAGGCGGACCTGATGAAAAATCCTCCCGGTCACGGCCGTCAGGTGTCCTTCTAAAGACAGCCGTGAATCCAGGAGGACGCCCAAGTTGCGAGCCCTTTCCGTGGGGGCCAGTGGTTCGCCCCCAATAGCCAGCGATGGCGTCAGCTGACTATATCGGGACGTCGGAAACCACAGCCACTCGGTCTTGGATGGGTTGAGTCTGAGCCCGTTTCTCCCCATCCAGATCCGTACGGCCTCCAGGCACTGGGACATCACTTCGAGGGCATCGTTGGGGTGGTCCGGGGTGGAGATGTACAACTGGGTGTCATCAGCGTACAGATGGTACTTCACCCCGAAACCACGGATGATCTCGCCCAGCGGCTTTACATAAATGTTGAACAGAAGGGGCGAGAGAACCGATCCCTGCGGCACCCCACATATAAGGGGCCTCGGGGTCGATCTCTGCCCCCCTGTCAACACAGACTGCGACCGGTCAGAGAGAAAGGAGGAGAACCACCGTAAAACGGTGCCTCCCACCCCCAACCCTTCCAGCCGGTGCAGCATGATACCATGGTCGATGGTATCAAAAGCCGCTGAGAGGTCTAACAGGACCAGGATAGAGGAGCAACCCCTATCCCGAGCCCTCCAGAGATCATCAACCAACGCGACCAATGCCGTTTCCGTGCTGTACCCAGGCCTGAAGCCCGACTGGAACGGATCTAGATACGACGCTTCATCCAGGTACTGGGGTAGCTGTCGCGCAACCACACTCTCAACAACCTTCGCAACAAAGCAAAGGTTGGAGACTGGACGATAATTAGCCAATATTGCTGGGTCCAGGGAGGGCTTCTTGAGGAGTTCTCTGGACTACTCAAAATTTCCACTACTGGTTCTCCAGAACCTGTCAGAACCTGCTGAATTGCACTCCTGCTCTTGTACCCAACTGAGGATCAACATTTCCCATCTAAGGTCTCCTTCCCAGGAAGTCCAAATGGAGGAACCTAACTCTTCCCATAGCAATATCTTTTCACTGCTGAATCACCTTCTCCCATAACAACCCTTTGTGGCTATCCTACTTTGCACAGAGATAGTTTGAATGGAAGTAATTGGAGGGGGAAGGAAGGCTAAAGAAGGAATTACATTTATTCTAAGTTTCACTCAGCGTGCAGAGGATGCTCTGGGGTATAAATTTTGTAGAAGAAAGAAGTTCCAT
Source organism: Pantherophis guttatus (assembly GCF_059756535.1). Classification (NCBI taxonomy): domain Eukaryota; kingdom Metazoa; phylum Chordata; class Lepidosauria; order Squamata; family Colubridae; genus Pantherophis; species Pantherophis guttatus. Next base: position 121,657,742 of record NC_142064.1, on the reverse strand, counting down.
GCAATTGTAGGTATAGAATAAAATGTTGAATATTGAATAAAATGTGAGATCCTGCTTTCAATCCATAAAACACAAAGCTGTACTGTACCTCCAAAGGATCCACTGAGAACCAATTCCATGTTAAGCAAGAGATTCTGTATCTTTCAGCCCAATTGAGAATAAGCTCCCAGGCTCTGTGGTGGAATATTTTCTTTCCCAAAGCAAATATATATATATGCAGTGGAAGAAATTAGGATGCATTCAGTAAGGAGGTAGAGTTGGCTCCCAAATGAAGAGTAATTGCTGTAAAAAAAAAAAAAGAGTCATTAGGGAACTTGATAGTATATTTCACAAACCCAAGTAACATAAGATTGGAGGATTAATGCAAAGCAGAGATCTTGGGACAAATAGTATTTAATTTCACCCAAGGAATAACTCAAACAATATCTCCAGCAACTGGGGGCAACCTCCCAAAATTTTCTCCAGTGTGGCATATGATACTAGTTATCACAATTGTTTCTTTCTATCTCTGTGAGATGGAAAACTAGTACTTGGACTGTTTGTGGTGGTGAACATTGTTAACTAGCAAAAACACGTAGAATTATATCCTGCTTCACAGTGCTTTATAGCCCTCTCTAAGCAGTGTACAGAATCAGCATATTGCCCCCAACAATCTGGGACCTCATTTTACCCACCTCGGAAGAATGGAAGGCTATGTCAACCTTGAGCTGGTCTGGATCAAACTCCTGGCTGTTGGCGGAGTTAGCCTCCAATACTGCAGTCTAACCACTGCACCACCTCAGCTCCTCATATCTAGAAAATTCTCTGTCTGTCACTTTAAGAAATGTCTCAGGAGAGAAAATGTATCATTGATATGACAAACAGCCTTCTACCACCATTAAGCAGCTAATTACTCTTGAAGTGTCTGCCTGAGTTGGGGCCTTATGGCATACCATTGCAGAGCTGCAAAGTGAGCAGATTAATGATACTCTCTTATTTATTTATTTATTTATTTATTTATTTATTTATTTATTTATTTATTGGTTCGATTTATATACCGCCCTTTTCCGGAGACTCAGGGTGGCTTACAATACGTTAAGCAATAGCCTTCATACTTTTGTATATACCTGCTTAGTAGGGCTTTCGGGGGGCCCTTAAGCAGTGTTCTTCTTTATACAAAGTCAGCTTATTGCCCCCACAAACTGGGTCCTCATTTTACCTACCTCGAAAGGATGGAAGGCTGAGTCAACCTTGAGCCTGGTGAGATTTGAACTTGCAGTAATTGCAGGCAGCTGGTGTTACTTAACAGTGCTTTAGTCTGCTGCGCCACCAAGGCTCTTATGAAGTAGGGCCATGGGCTAGAACTCCACTTCAAAGGAAAGATACACAGAAAGCCACTCCAGAGGAGAGAGGTTTCTTCCAATGGAGTAGTCCGAAATGTAAATGTGTTTGAATAAAATGATTACGTGATGCTGGCTGCTAATGGATCTCTCTTGGAATATGTTGAAAAAATAAATATACAGGGATGGATGGATGGATGGATGGATGGATGGATGGATGGATGGATGGATATATACACAGAGAGAGACTTTTTTAAGATAAAGGAGATAACAGTTTTTGAATTATTTATGAAGCTAAAGCTTGGAATAACCTGGAATAACTAGACCTAACATGAAAAGAGTTGTTGGTTTAGCAAGAAAAGATGGATTAGATTCAAGGATAAGTAAGCAGGTACGGGGGTTGTGTGTTATGAATTTTCTGTACCTGAAACATCAAAAATAGTCTTCTCAAGAGCTGATCCAATTAGACTATATTGTAATAATTTAAATAATAGAGAAGGTTTGGCAACTTCCAAGTATTAATCTTTACAAAGTCTAAATCCTGTTGTTGTGATTTTATTTTTCCAAGTTCTGTATGCAGCAACAAATTGCAGCCTGCCAGGAAAGCAAATGTTTTGAGATAGGAAGGTAAAAATCCACAGTAACCTCATTTCCAGAACTGCCTCTAAGGATGGTAAAGGGGTATTAAGAAGTTAACTAAGCAGGTATATTGAACAGATGACAAGATATAACATTTGTTGTTATTGTTACCTAAAATCCTGTGGTTTTAGGTCTAGCTGGATTGTGCTATGAGGAAATTCTGTAATCCAGAAATGGTTGGTTCGTTATTTCATATAAAGGATTCATAGATAGGAACACCACCACATCCTGCTGAGAAATTATTTGTTTGACTGGAAGCTTGGTTCTTTAGCCATATATAAATTCAAATATAAATAAATAAAATAAAAAATATGGCCTATAAAAGTGGGAATCAGGGTTTCTCATCCTCTCCCCTTTGCCTTATCTTTTTCCTCATGTTTACAATTCGTGAGGGGGAGTACCGTACCCATTCTCTTGGCATGTCTCTTTTGGAAGTACCTATAGATATTCATTTTTTCCTTTAATTTCAATTAATTGTTCTTTTCTTTTCTTTTATTTTAAAATCTCTTTTTTAGTTAAGCATGTAGTAAGAAGATTTCTCTATACTTATGCTATGGTGGTTATCATAGAATTTCATTTTTTCTATATTGCTATATGTTTTTCATATTGTATCTATTGACAGAGGTTCTCTTTAAAAAAAAAAAAACAATCAACATTAGGTTGATTTAGACAAAGTTTCACATTTTTTGAGCATTTTTTGAGCATTGTTCTAGGACACAAGAGCTAGCCTGAGCTTCACTCTGAAAAATTACATATTAAAAAAAAAGACATCAACTTTCATTGTATGGAATATTAAAAGCTACAAAGGCTTAACTAAGCAGAGACAGATTTTTGATAAATTGAAGCTGTTTATGCCTCAGCATTATTTTATAAGAAACTCATATTCTCCCTGATGAAAAATATCCTTTAGCCTGCAGGATTTTAGCAGATTCACAAAAAAAATGGAAATTTGAAAGCTGCCAGAGGGGTAGTGATTTTCATTTTTTAAAAAGTCTTCAATTATCATAACTGAACTAGATATTTTTGATGCTGGCATACAGTATTACATAATTTTGATAGTAAACTGTTGGAGCTGGAGATAAAAGTGTTCTATATGCAAATGTAGGAGCTCCGTAAAACTAGAATCTAATCTGAGCAATGATCAGAATATAATATATATAAATACTTTATTATGGTCATCGACCAGCAATAGACATACAATAAATTAAAAATAATACTGACATTAATCATGAATAATAACTTCCCTGTTATGAAAATACATAATCTCAAACCGTTAGAGTCACTCCCTAATTTACATGAGTGGAGAGCCGATAGTATGTGAGTAAATGTATTTTTCCAATAATTGTTATAGATACCTCCAAAAAACTGGCACCAGTTGGCATCTATAATTCTGTAACCAATTTTTTTCTTGTGGATATTGCAGCGACACAGAATTTTGCCACTGCACGCACGGTAGCTGGGTTTGAGTCTTGGAGGAGAAAGCCTACATAAAAGTCCTCTGTCCTCCCTGGCAATCTTCTAGTAAGGGGAGAATATATATTGACCTACATTTTATTTATTTTATTTTACATACTCTGTATAACTCACAGTACAATAAAACATGTGAGATATCTTCGACTTCTCCTTTTCCACATATGCATACCCATTCTGCCTTTGGTGTTCTCTTGTACCTACCCTGGAGAAGTGCTGAGGGGAGAATATTAAATCTGGCTCTGAAGAAAGCTATTCTTTGTTTTGGGCAGATCAGAGCAATGATCAGTAAAGCAGGTTTTATTATAGGAAGGACATTTACTATAAGAAATGCTTACTGCATTTGACTCTACCAAGAGCAAATGTTCTAAACAAGCAGAATCAAAGAGCATAGACTCTGCTTGTTCATTTGAGGTCAAAGGCAAAAGGAAGTGACCTTACATTAGGAACTCTTAGATAAAGAGCACACAGAGTGACAATAAAAACTAGCGCTGAGTGAATTTTTAGGCACTGAGCCTTACTTCCTCCTTATGTTGGTAGCCCAGAGTGGCTAAAAAAAGCAGTGCCATTAGATATGAAGATAGATATCTTCAACAGTTGGATGCCCTGCATAAATTATTATGTTCCGGATTTAACCTTTTTTATTGAGTTATAAGATAAAATAAGATACAAAATACGAAAGTATGGTAAATAGGAAAGCTGTGGCTGGGAGGGGGGAAAGTGAAGAAGGGTTAGGAAAAAGAAAAAGAAGCATTGACTTTCAACTCTCTCTGTTGCAGTAAAATAATGCATTAACATCAAACCACAACTTTTTGTGTTTTCATAATAATATAAACTAGCCATTTCTAAAAAGATCTATCAATCTAATCGGTAAAATCCAAAATCAAAATTTCATCCTTTTCCATTTCAAGCCCAAAGTTCAGAAGTAGTCTCCATGTGGAAACAAAAGTACTTATATTCTTTTCTTTAATCAAGATAGTCAATTTTTCCATTTAAGCCAACTCCATCAGCTTTTGCAGCCATTCGTCCATGGTAGGAATCAAAGTGTCCTTCCATTTTTGTGCGTATAATAATCTTGCTGCTGTCAACGTATATAGTGTCAAAGTTCCAAATTATCATGTTCCAATTAATGATTTACCTGAAACTTTACATAACCATTTTACAATTCTCATTTCTTTTATAAACAAATAATTGTAGCTGTGGATTTTTTGTATTTATAAAAAATTTGGATCTAGCTATGGAAACAATTATGAAATGAAAACAATTAAATTCAAATAAGCAAGAAAATATTTTTATTACCCCAACATGGCACTACAAAATCAGACTATCTTTAATATCTGGATCAATAGTTAAATTAACTGAGGAATGCTATATTAGCTAAATTGCAGTTTCTTACTGGATATGGCCAGTCTGGAGAAAAGAAGGACTAGGGGTGACATGATAGCAGTACTCCAGTATTTGAGGGGTTCCCACAAAGAAGAGTGGAGTCAACTTATATTCCAAAGCACCAGAAGGCAAGACAAGAAACAATGGATGGAAACTAACCAAGGAGAGAAGCAACCTGGAATTAAGGAGAAACTTTCTAACAGTGAGGACAATTAACCAGTGGAACAGCTTGCCTCCAGAAGTTGTAGGTGCTTCATCACTGGAGGTTTGTAAGAAAAAGACTGGACAACCACCTATCTGATATGGTATGGGATCTCCTGCTTGAGCACGGGGTTGGACTAGAAAACCTCCAAGGTCTCTTCCAGCTCTACTCTGATTGATTGAAAGCCATAGAAGTTAAGGGAAAAGGATCAGGCTGGAAGGTACTATTTTAACATGTTATTGGTTTGTCAATCAACAATAATAAACAGAGGATTGATCATATGAGATTATTTTGGGATTCATTTAAAGCCTGTACACAGGCTAAGATGAAAGGCCATGCTTCTTGAAGGGAAAAAAAATGAAAGACTCACATTGTAGAAAGTAAGAATAAGAAGTAAATGATGCTTTGAATGCCTATGCTGGAAATCACAGTTTGTATTATGCTTTTATATAAAAGACAGATCAATTATATGTCTTGAATGCTAAATTGTATTTGAAAAAGAAGAAAAATCTTTTAAACGACTGACTTCTCATTTGAAGAAGTAGGACATGGACTTGAATTTGTTGAACCTGGTCCTTCATGGATGCCCCTGTGTTGAAATAGTATAATAGTAGTATAATATTTACAAAAGATATGCTTTGGGATATCTCATATTTAAATTATATGAAATTAATCCCCAATTTACAGAATTTTACACATACTTATATTCTGCTAATGTATCCACTGAACAGATAGTGCTTTCTAAAATGGAATAGGTTTTCCAGAAATGTTGGATACTCATTTAAAAGATTTAGGTACACTTTAACAATACCAGAATTTATTTTAACACTAGTAAACCAATGAAATCTAGAAAAGCCTTTTGGCTAGAGGGGATACTCATAAAGTGATATAAAAAGGAAAACTTGGCATTTAATTTATTTGAGATATTTTGTGAAATAGGGGGCCTACTGGCCTTATCCTATGAGGTTTACATTATGGTTATTATGAAGGACCTTATGAATTCTCTAAGCTATCATTAATATTTTTGTTAAATCTTGATGCCAAGATTTCAAGAGCCACTTTATCACAAAATTTACAGAGAGCAAACTTCAAAAATTCATCCATCAAAGTCAGCTTTTATGAAAAGATGTCAAGCTACTGATAATATTAGATTACTGGTGGGCATATTAGCATTGTTAAGCTAATAAAGATGAAATATCTGTTCTGGCTTTATTAGATTCATAAAAAATCATTGATATGATGCAACATTGATATGGTGTAAATAAAGTTTTTGGAGCAAGTGATGACAAAAAAATGAATTTCCTGCTGAATACATAATTTGGATTACCATTTCTTCTTCTAATTCTTCTGCTAAAGTAATCGCTAATGGGATTATGTCATCAGCAATCAAAGTGAGAAGTGGAACGTGATGAGGATTCCCCATCTCCTTTAATGTTTAATTTAACATTGGAAAAATTGATAAACTGTAGTCGTCCTTTTTAGCCTTTTCCTCCTCCTCCTCCTCCTCCTCCTCCTCCTCCTCCTCCTCCTCCTCCTCCTCCTCCTCCTCCTCCTCCTCCTTTTTCTTTCCTTTTACATGCTGTCTCACTGAAGTTACTTACAGTATATTTTAAGAGGTTAAAAGCCAGGTGACCATGGCTTCTAGTCCTTCATTAGGCACAAAGCCATGTGGCTGATTTTTTTGGCTAGTCACTCTCTCTCTGACCTCAGAAGATGGTAATAGCAAGCTTATTATTATTATTATTATTATTATTATTATTATTATTATTATTAATAATAATAATAATAATTTTGTATACCGCCCTTCTCCCGAAGGACTTGGGGTGGTGAACAGCCAGCAGATAAAATACAGAAAATACAAAAATTAAAACAATATTAAAAACCAATTAAATTAATATGACCCACAGTTAAAACACCCCCATATTAAAAAAACCCATAATTTAGCAATTTAAAATTAAAGCAACTTAAAAAATATGGTCAGGTCAGCCCAGCTTGATGAAACAAAAACGTCTTTAAGGCACAGCGGAAAGTGCGCAGATCCGGGATCCGCCGTATCTCCGGGGGCAACTCGTTCCAGAGGGTCGGTGCCCCCACAGAGTAGGCTTTCCCCCTGGGGGCCACCAGCCGACATTGTTTGGCCAACGGAACCCTAAGGAGCCCCTCTCTGTGGGAGCGTATTGGTCGGTGGGAGGCTACTGGCAGCAGAAGGCGGTCTCGTAAATACTCGGGCCCTAAGCCATGAAGCGCTCTAAAGGTGGTAACCAATACCTTGAAACGCACCCGGAAGACCACTGGGAGCCAGTGCAGCTTGCGTAGGAGAGGTGTTACATGGGAGCGCTGAGTCGCCCCCATCACCACCCGCGCAGCCGCATTCTGGACCAGTTGGAGCCTCCGGGTGTTCCTCAAGGGGAGCCCCATGTAGAGAGCATTATAGTAGTCCAAGCGGGATGTGACGAGGGCATGAGTGACTGTGCATAAGGTATCCCGATCCAGAAAGGGACGCAACTGGTGGATCAGGCGAACCTGATAAAAAGCCCCCCTGGCCACAGCTGTCATATGCTCTTCCAAAGATAGCCGTGTATCCAGGAGGACACCCAAGTTGCGAGCCCTCTCTGTGGGGGCCAACAACTCACCCCCAAAAGTCAGCGATCGTACCAACTGACTATATCGGGATGCCGGAAGCCACAGCCACTCGGTCTTGGACGGGTTGAGCCTGAGCCTGTTTCTCCCCATCCAGATCCACACAGCCTCCAGGCACTGGGACATCACATCAAGGGCATCGTTGGCATGGTCCGGGGTGGAGATGTACAGCTGAGTATCATCAGCGTACAGATGACACTTCACCCCGAAACCACGGATGATCTCACCCAGCAGCTTCACATAAATGTTGAACAGAAGGGGTGAGAGAACCAACCCTTGCGGCACCTCACACACAAGGCGCCTCGAGGTCGATCTCTGCCCCCCTGTCAACATGAACTGTGACCGATTGGAGAGGAAGGAGGAGAACCACCGCAACACGGTGCCCCCTATCCCGAACCCCTCCAGTTGGCGCAGCATGATACCATGGTCAATAGTATCAAAAGCCACCGAGAGATCTAATAGGACCAGGACAGAGGAACAACCCCTGTCCCGAAACCTCCAGAGATCATACACTAACGCGACCAATGCCATTTCTGTGCTGTGCCCAGGCCTGAAACCCAACTGGAATGGATCTAGATAAACCGTTTCCTCCAGAAACCGGGGAAACTGTCGCGCCACCACACTCTCAACAACCTTCACCACAAAATGAAGGTTGGAGACAGGACGATAATTTGCTAATACAGCCAGGTCCAGGGAAGGCTTCTTAAGGAGGGGCCTCACCACCGCCTCCTTCAAGGTGGCGGGGAAGTTACCCTCACTCAGAGAAGCATTGGTAATCCCCTGGAGCCAGCTTCATGTAACCTCCCGGGAGGCCAGTACCAACCAGGAGGGACACGGGTCCAGTAAACATGTGGCCACGCTAAGCCTGCCCAGAATCCTGTCCACGTCCTAAGGAGCCACAGGGTCAAACACCTCCCAAATGACATTCTCAAGGCCTGCCTCCGTCACCCCGCCTGAAACTACCCAGTCAGAGTCCAATCCTTCCCGAATCTGAGCGATTTTGTCATACAGATATTGCACAAAGTCCTCAGCTCTTCCGTGTAAGGGATCATCCCTCGCTCCCTGATGGAGTAGGGAGCGGGTCACCCTAAACAGGGTGGCTGGGCGATTATCTGATGACCGCCACCCCGGCTATCACATCAAGCAGCTCGGGCAGGGCCGCTGCTACGTGGCAGGGAGCCAGGTACGCAGTCAGCAGGCCCATCTGAACCCCACGACCCCACTTCACAAGGAGGGACTCATATCCGGCTATCTGAGGAACAGTGGCCTCCCTCGGACTCAGATCTTCTTTAATAATAACCGCCACCCCACCGCCCCTACCCTGAGCTCTCAGTTGATGGAACGTGCAGAAACCTGGTGGACACAGTTTAACAAGGGGGACCCCCCCACCTGCCCCAACCAGGTCTCTGTAACACCCACCAGGTCTGCACCCCCCTCCTGTATGAGATCGCAAATGAGGGGGGCTTTATTTACCATGGACCTGGCATTGCACAGCATCAGCCAAAAACCCGGGCCCTGAGGATCTGGACTACCCAGGGAACAAGAGGAGCCTTGGGGGCCGGAGCACACAATCGCTTGAAGATAGTGAGTGCGCGCTCCCCAAACATGATATGGCCCCCTGCTCCCGCCATATCTGCCCTTCCCAACCACAGTACCAATGGAATAACCCTCCACAGTATGGACAGTGGCCCCCTCCTTAATCCCGGACCGCACATCCCCTGTAACGCCGTCCCTCGCCGGGCTAGTCCCAACCACCCATAAATTATCCCTCCCAGAACCCCTTAAAATACTATCTAAAATCTTAGTCAAGAAGCCCCTTTTTGCACCATGCCACCTCTCGGGGTTCCAAAACCCGTCATCAAGGTAGGCCCTCGATAGAGTGGAGGGCCAATCCTGCGAGAGGGAGGAGTCTCGCAGTGCACATAGCTCCGCTGCCGTTTAAATCACTGTTTAAAAGTGTTTCGAAGAAAATGCATCAACTTGTCCAGGCCGTTTCCAGGAGTTAAGACTGACAATGGCAGAAGAAGAAGAAAAAAATATAGTAAGGATGTGTATGACTTTTCTGCATATCTGTTATTAATATTAATTATTTTAATTGCAGCTTATTTTGTATCATAGCATGTGAAGCATTTAGCATCTTCTAAGCACAGGGAGATATTATTTAAAAGGAAGCTGAAATTGATTTCTTCCAGGAACCTCTGTCTTTCATCAGAGAAACAGATATTGTTTAAACTATGGGTCACAATGTCTGTGAAAGAGCCATTTAGAAAGAGTGACGTGGGGGGCACAGTTTTATTTTTAAGCTGATCAACCTTGCATGGGCAAAGTAGCTGTGTAGTCTGAACACACTGAACACACTCAAAACTGTAGAAATGGTGGTAGACTTTAGGAGAAACTCTCCCATACTACCACCTCTTACAATACTAAACAACACAGTATCAACAGTAGAGACCTTCAAATTTTTAGGTTCTATCATATCTCAAGACCTAAAATGGACACCTAACATCAAAAACGTCACCAAAAAAGCACAACAAAGAATGTTCTTTCTGCGCCAACTCAGGAAGCTCAAACTGCCCAAGGAGCTGCTGATACAGTTCTACAGAGGAATTATTTGAGTCTGTCATCTGCACCTCTATAACTGTCTGGTTTGGTTCTGCAACCCAACAAGACAGACACAGACTTCAGAGGATAATTAGAACTGCAGAAAAAACAATTACTACCAACCAGTGGTGAAATCCAATTTTTTTTTACTACCGGTTCTGTGGGCGTGGCTTGGTGGGCATGGTGTGGCGTGGTGGGCGTGGCTTGGTGGGCATGGCAGGGGAAGGATACTGCAAAATCTCCATTCCCACCCCACTCCAGGGGAAGGATATTGCAAAATCTCCATTCCCACCCTACTCTGGGGCCAGCCAGAGGTGGTATTTGCTGGTTCTCCAAACTACTCAAAATTTCCACTACCAGTTCTCTGAACTGCTCAAAATTTCCACTACCAGTTCTCCAGAACCTGTCAGAACCTGCTGGATTTCACCTCTGCTACCAACCTACCTTCCATTGAGGACCTGTATACTGCACGAGTCAAAAAAAGGGCTGTGAAAATATTTACAGACCCCTCACATCATGGACATAAATTGTTTCAACTCCTACCCTCAAAATAACTGCACACCAAGACAACTAAGTACAGGAACAGGAACAGGAACAGTTTTTTCCCAAAATGCCATCACTCTGCTAAACAAATAATTCCCTCAACACTGTCGAACTATTCACATTAGGCTGCATTACTATTACTATTAATCTTCTCATCATTCCTGTCGCCCATCTCTTCCCACTTGTGACTGCATGACTGTAACTTTGTTGCTTGTATCTTTGCGATTTATATTGATTTGATAGTTTCCTGGTATGATTTGATTCCTTATTGTACTGTATGACTGTCACTGGGTGTTGTCCCTCGTTATTCTTGACGAGTGTATCTTGTCTTTTTATATACACTGAGAGCATATGCACCAAAGACAAATTCCTTGTCACACAATCACACTTGGCCAATAAAGAATTCAATCTATTTATCTGTCATCTATCTATCTATCTATCTATCTATCTATCTATCTATCTATCTATCTATCTACCTACCTACCTACCTACCTACCTACCTACCTACCTGCTTATCTATCTCTATCTATCTATCTATCTATCTATCTATCTATCTATCTATCTATCATCTAGTCAAACCATCTCCAGGCTATGATCCCTACTTTTCTTGCACAGAGAATCCCAGAGAAATCAACAATTTTATTTATGTGAGATTCCTTTATCCTGGTAGGGAGTTATGATAGGACAAAGTCTGAGAAGCTTTGAATTAGGTGGCATAGATGTATGTCAGTGGTAATACTAAATATATAAGAAGCATTGCAATTTTCATCAGTTGATTTTCCAGCCTAGTACAACAATGTAGTATTTCTTTTGGATTATAACTTGTTCCACTGACTAGAATATTTAAGGCCATGATATCTATCCGTTGAGAAACAAAATAGCTCAATCAAACTTGAAGTCTATAATGGGGTGCACACATAATCTCACATGGGCTGTAGTATGTTACTCCCCACTGGCTCCCACAATTGAGTCTTTGAACTCACTATCCACAATACCAATATATCTCTCCACAACTCTGGGGAAGAATGAACTTAGTAATGTTGCCAATCAGCTATTTTATTCTAAAAATCTCTCTCTGCCCTGGTTTGCTTCAGAACAGGCAAATGGGGATCTTTTTTTTCCTTCATTAGCTCCACCAGAAGGAAAATTTATATGTATTGAAAGCTAGTTCCTTATCATCAAGCCCTTATTATAGGTATCAAGAACTTGAGGGAAGCGGGCAAACACAAAAGAAGAAAGAAAACATAGGACAAAAATATTTACTTCTGAAAAGATTGATTTCAGCCAATTGAAATTCTTGCTACACACACACATGCACACACACACACACCATAGCTGTGATCACTATCTGAAATAAGCAGGAGACAGGAGATCATCACATTCAACAAATGCCTTCAACACTTTAACATTTACCACAGAGTGAAAAGTTCAACTATTGTTCCATGCTGACTTTGATACATTTCAACAACGATTATTGATTAAGTATTCTTTCTCTGCCCCTCCCATGCTTGGGACACCTGTACTGATATGTTGCTAGGAGAAGAAAAAAAGCAACACCAGACATATCATTTAAACATGCATTAACCTGGAATGATACTGGGGGGGATAGATCTGAAAGCCTGCATGGAAGTTTAAGAGAAAACCACTTCCTGTAATCTGGAACTCATTCTATGTGGGACCTACACCATTTCTCTAGGAACTAGATGCCTACCTAGTATTTCATATGTTTACATAATAGAAATCTCACCAAAAAAAAAAAGTCTAGTTCTTTTTCCTACAACGACCCTCATTGATTCATCAAGTCCTTATTGTGCATATTGAGATCCAAAAATGACAGGTAAAAAAAAATAAATAAGAAGGAGTGGTAAAATCCACAAATAGTGGATTTCAGCCAGCTGCCCGCTCAGCCAACACACACACTGCAAACTGTTTATTTTTTTATTTTGTTATTTTGTTGAGTACATATTAGATAATATATATAAGTATAAGCATGAATTGAATACATAAAATGAATACAATTAAAGGGAACATTAGGACAGGGATGGTAGGTACACTGGTGCTCTTATGCACGCCCCTTACAGACCTCTTAGGAATGGGGTGAGGTCAACAGTAGACAATTGTGTCCTACAATCCAACCAATACTGAATTGTGCTCCACCAGTCCCCTAACCTGTTCTATAACTGCCTGCACTCCAGCCTGGATAACTACAAGATAGGCTTCTTTTCTTACTTAGCTTTTAGCTGGCCATGATAGAGATATCTGACAGGAAATGACAAAATGAAAAGAAACTGGGGTTGCACCCTTCTTTTCTTTAAAGCTCATCTGAGAGGGAAACCCTCCTCTCTTGATCAGTTTGAAATATGAGTTTGATTTTTCAAGGCTTCCAAGGTCTCTATCCATTTACCTAGAGTGATAGGCCTGAATTTCATATAACCCTTACTGTGTCTAAACCTCTTATAATGGAATGTTTCCCCACTCATGACAGAGAGAACCAGGTTGATGCAGTGTTTAAGGAGTTGGCCTAGGAACAGGGAGCTAATGCAGTGGTTCTCAACCTGTGGTCCATGGCAGGGGTGAAATACTCATGGTTCGGACCGGTTCATCCGAACCGGTAGTGATGATGGCTGGTAGTTCGGAGAACCGGTAGTGATGGCAGCTCAAGGCTCCGCCCACCCACCCGGTTGTTGTTACTTCCTGGTTTTAACCAGGGAATAACCTGTTTTTTATCCTCTGCGCATACACAGAAGGGTTTGCACATGTGCAGAGGGTTGGCACGCGCACATGCACTTCCGAACCAGTAGGGAAGGTAAGTAGATTTCACCCCTGGTCCATGGACCCCTGAGAGGCCTCACCACCGCCTCTTTCAAGGCGGCGGGGAAGTCACCCTCACCCAATGAAGCATTTATAATCCCCTGGAGCCAGCCTCACGTCACCTCCCGGGAAGCCAGCACTAACCAGGAGGGACACGGGTCCAATAAACAAGTGGTCGCGTTCAGTCTGCCCAGAATCCTGTCCACGTCCTCAGGGGTCACAGGATCAAACTCATCCCAGATAACATTCTCAAGACCTGCCCCAGTCCCTCCCCCTGAGACTACCCAGTCGGAGTCCAGATCTTCCTGGATCTGAGTGATTTTGTCATGCAGATACTGAACAAAATCCTCGGCTCTACCCTCCAAGGGGTCCTCCCGCGCTGATGAGAATTTGTCACTGACAGATAGATCTGGAAGACTGCGAAGGAGTTTAAAAAGTTTTAAAGAGAGGCAAAAGATATGGAGGAAAGCATTTCCAGGACTTGGTGGAAATCTGTCTTTCTGGAAGCCATATCTTCCTGATATGAAGATTCATTTCTCATAAGCATGCAAGAGAAATTTGGCTTCATAGCAGAATAAAAACATACAAATTGATTAAATAAATTCATATTGGCCGGGGTGTAATCCCATGTTTTTTTTTTTTTTAATTTGATTTATATGCCGCCCTTCTCCGAAGACTCAGGGCGGCTTACAATGTGCTCAGCAATGCTATTAAGTAATTCAGTCTTATTATCTTATTCAAATATGAACATTGAAAGCCAAAATGTAAAATGTGAACATTCTGGAAATTCAGGCAATTTAGAGATTATACAGGATATATGAAGATTACAAGTAGTCCTCGATTTACCACGACAATGTAGCCCAATTTTTTTGTTGCTAAGTGAAACATTTACAACCTTTTGTGCCATAGTTGTTAAGTGAATCACTGCAGTTGTTAAGTTAGTAACACAGTTGTTAAGTGAATCCGGCATCCCCATTGACTTTGCTTGTAAGAAGGTCACAAAAGGTGATCACGTGACCTCAGGACACTGCAACTGTCATAAATATGAGTCAGTTGCCAAGGATCCGAATTTTGATCACAGGACTGTGGGGATACTGCAACAGTCGTGAGTGTGAAAAATCATCATAAGAGACTTTTTCCAGTGCCGTTGTAACTTTGAACGGTGACTAAATGAACTGTTGTAAGTTGAGGACTACCTGTATTAACATAAGATTAAAGGTGTATGAAATAATCTTTAGAGTGGAATAATATCTATCATAGGAACAATACAGCATAAAAATGTAATCTTTCAGAGTCACAGTAAGAATTCACTTTGCATTTCAGAATGAAAGACTGGAGTTTATAACCAACAGTTGGCTTTCTTTAGAGAATCTTCGAAGGAATCTTTGAAGGAAAAAGATAGGGTTTCTATTTTCAATCTGGAACAACAAAAGTTATATAAAACATATAACCTTTTGTCTGAATGCCTTGTTTACGGGTTTCACAGTTGATTTGCAGTTTCTTTTGTGGCAGCGTCGGTTTCATTACAGCTCATCTCTTCTGAAACCAACCTCTAAATGTTCTTTTCATTGCCTCATGCATTGTACTGTTCCTCAAGCTGTATATGAAAGGGTTGAGCATGGGAGTCACCACTGTGTATAATATTGATGCAATTTTCAATTTTGACCCAGCATAAGTGGACGATGGGCGAATATAGATGCCTAGCAGAGTCCCGTAAAACAAAGCAACGGTCGTGAGATGGGAGATGCAGGTGGAGAAGGCCTTGTATTTCCTGAGGCCTGACGGTATTTTCAAAACTTTGAATACAATGAAAAGGTAGGAAAATATGATCAGCAAAAGGGGTCCGAGAAGAATGGCCGTGCCTTCACTGACAAGCAGCATTTCAACAGATGAGGTGTCAGAACAGGAGAGCTTCAGTAAAGGATGGAGGTCACAGAAGAAATGGGGAATCTCTCGGGAAGCACAAAACTTAAAATTAGACATGGAAAGAACGTACAGTAGGGAGTGGGCACAAGCCAGGACCCAAGATACAGCAGCCAGTTGTATGCAGAATCTGTAGCTCATGATTGTCGCATAATGCAATGGACGGCAAATGGCTACGTAGCGGTCGTATGCCATGGAGGCCAGGAGAAAGTTATCCGCTGCACAGAAGCTCACAAAGAAATACACCTGTGTCAGGCAACCACTAAAGGATATGGAGTTTGTGCGGGACAGCAGGTTCTGCAGCATTTGGGGTACGATGGTGGAGCTCAATCCAAGATCAGCCAGTGACAAGTGACAGAGGAAGAAATACATGGGAGCATGGAGGAGGCTGGCACTGGAGAAGATCAGCAAGATTATCACGAGGTTTCCCAGCAGACAAAACAGGTACATACAAAGGAAAACAGGAAAAAGCAGTCCTTGAAACTCTGGAGAGGAAGAAAAACCCAGGAGGATGAATCCAACAAAGTTGGTTTGGTTCTCCTGATTCTTTTCCATAAGTCAGCTGAAAATATGGATTTTTGCATATATATTTTTTTACCTATCTGGTTTGTATTTCACCTAGAGATGAAGGAAAAGAAGTACAGCACTTGAGGACATGGGGAAAATTATTAGTCTTTGAGCCGACTGAAATATTTTGATTTGTATTCCAAAAATGGGGCATGTGGGACACATTTATTTCAGTATATGTCTGGCAGGGGTAAAGGCATACATAAATTTCTTTGAATTCAGTTTACAGAACATAAACTTGTAATAAAGAAGATTGATATTGGACATTTAGTATTCAATTGTGATTGCTCTTAGACTCACTGAATATAGGATGGTTTTATGATACTTTATGGCTTAGGCATGTATTGTTGTGAGTCAGGTGTCTAACTAATAGATGCCGTTTTAATTATTTAGGACAGTTAAAACAAAAAAAGTTTCATGTGGCTTCTCCAGTCTGGAGGAATGACATTTCAAATTGGGGGTGATATTTAAGCTAATCCATTCTAAAGTGATGCATACTCACTTTAGGAAAAAAAAAACCTCCTAGTTTCTTTATTCGCTCTTGAGATCTGGTTTAGAAATACCGGTAGTTGAAATGAATGATGAGTGGCTTTTCTGAATCAGGACGTGCCTGGCTAAAGAAGCTGACCAACTTAGAGTGTGCTTTTATAAATATCCATTCAAAAATCTAATTGCGATGATATAGGGTATTACAAATGAAATTATTTCTTTTTTTTTTTATTTCGTCAAGCATGTATTTCATGACAGATACAAGTGTAAATACATGAAACGGATACAAATAAAAGAAAACATTAGGACAGGGACGATAGGCACGCTGGTGCGCTTATGCACGCCCCTTACAGACCTCTTAGGAATGGGGTGAGGTTTTCTTTCATTGTTCTTTGCCTGTAAGTTAGTCCCTTCTTCCTCTGAAGTGATAAATGCTCAGGCTGAAATGGCCCATTTAGTAGCATTGAGGCTATAGCAAGCTGTCTTCTACTACCACAGATCATTCATCTGTTTCATTCATCCTTGTGTGTCCTAACTGGCAGCCACATCGTGGCTCTTTGCTGATGACCACGGATTGTTTTTGGGAAATTCTGTATGCAAAGCGTTTTTTTTTTTTTTCCAATTTGATTTATATGCCGCCCTTCTCCGGAGACCCAGGGCGGCTCACAATGCGCTAAGCAATAGCCTTCATCCCTTTGCATATTTATACAAAGTCAGCTTATTGCCCCCACAACTGGGTCCTCAATTTACCTACCTTAGAAAGGATGGAAGGCTGAGTCAACCTTGAGCCTTGGCGAGATTCGAACCTGCAGTAATTGCAGGCAGCTGGTCTTAATAACCAACTTAATAACAGGGTGCCTTAGACCACTGTACTACCAAGGCTCGACACCTTTCTCCAGATTCTGTGATTGTTTCCTGTGCTATTTAATTACTGTAGGACAAACCAAATTCCATCCATAACAGTCCTTTTCAACCTCCTTTTCTGGGCTGCTTTCTCACCCACACCTTTGTATACCATTCCTATCTCTATCTTCCAGTTTGCAAAAAAGGATGAGGATCAATTGAGCAAGAATGGCAGACAGAGGAACCACAAGACACAACTGTCCTTTGTTGCATCTTTACAATACAATGTATTGAGAACCCTTTGTATATAAAGTCATCTCTAAGAGTTCGTGTGCTTTGTAAATGATCATACAGAGGCCTTCTACTGAGGCAGAGCTTTCCTCCATTGCCCCCAATCCTCAATGCCCTGATTGATCATGGATGGACTCCTTCTGACAAGCATTTTTCCCAGCCCTAATCTGAAGACGGAAGAAGAGTTCTTTTGTGACATGCAGCCTCTGCTTCTTCTGCCTGGCTGAGGATCTCTTACTTAGCTGAGGAGTCTAAACAAAAGAACTTAACCCTTCCATTACAATATCTTCTCATTGCTGCATCACCTTATCTCATGGCCTCTATGTGTACCACAACTTTGCAAAAGTGCAGTTTGCATGGAGGTAATTGGAAGGGGAAGAGAGAAAGCTGAATAAGGAATTATATCTTTCTTCTATGTTTCACTCCAATACAGTATGCTGGGTAGCAATAGTGTCGAAGGATGAAGTGCAATTCTATACATTTTTGATGTAGAGCTAGAAAGAGAAAACTGTTAAATAACAAGCTTACTGGCTTGTGTCCATAAAAAAAAAACACTAAATATTATACTGTACCTCTGGCAAAAAGTTTTGATGTCTCGACTGAGGTCCAGTTTCTTTTTTGGATGAAGAGATTCTATATAACTTTTTCAGTTCTGAACAAGGTCTCAGGCTTCATGGGGCAGCATTTTCTTTCTCAGAGCAGATGTGCACAGACAATGGTGGGAACTAGCATATGCCTGTGGTGAGGAGGCAGGGATAATTTCTAGTTTGTGGCACCCCAAGGAAGAGACATTGATGCAAAAACAAGGCTCTTTGGGGAACTTGTTAACCAAAGTGAGAACATTCAACAGTGATAACAAGTGATGTAAGATTGGGTTGGAAAGTTGATGTCAAGAACAGATTTCTGAGAAAAAAATGTAGCCAATTTGGCCAAAAAAGAAACATAAAAATTATCTGTATTAGGCAGACCTCCAAAAATCTACTTCATAGAGGCATCTGAGACTGGTTCAAGTGCATTGTATTATTAACATCTGTTTATCACTCCTGTATTGAAGATATTGTCAGGATCAAGATTCATTTCCTCTACCCCTATGGTCCTCATGAACATCTTCTGATGTGTAAACTCTTTAGAGCTCAGCTTTCCATATATTAAATGGGCAAATGCAATCACATACAAGACTGTGACTTCAGTTCATTCTTTTCCTGGCCATTGCTATGCCACTGTTATGCTTCCCAAGAAAAAAGAGGGGGGGGAATCAAAGTAAATATTTTATTGCATTAAACCTATTAAACAGATTTCATCACTGTTTACGTTTTAATCTTCTGATTTTCTATTGTTTTTCTGTTGCTTAGAATCATGACTGTAGATTCTTCATTGCAGAGGAAAGAAGGGAAGGGAAGGGGGGAAGGAGAAGAGGGGAAGAGAGGGAAGAGAGAGGGGAGGGGAGGGGAGGGGAGGGGAGGGGAGAGGAGAGGAGAGGAGAGGAGAGGAGAGGAGAGGAGAGGAGAGGAAAGGAAAGGAAAGGAAAGGAAAGGAAAGGAAAGGAAAGGAAAGGAAAGGAAAGGAAAGGAAAGGAAAGGAAAGGAAAGGAAAGGAAAGGATTTTTGGTCCAGTTTTTCCAACACATGCTTTTGCTTTATGTTTAAGCAAAAAATATCCCACAGCAATTGCATGACTAGCAAACAAGCAGTCTTTTTTCCTGGAAAAAAATGTTTATTCAGGCACTTAAAGCATATATATAAAAAGTGATCCAAGGCAAGTTCAACCCGTGAGTTGCTTTTCCAGGTATAACTTTTTTGCGATTGATCAATTTTCTACTACGAATGTTAGGCAATGCAGACAGAGTATAATTGAATAAATTAGTGGGGGGGGGACAATTCTAAACTTTATTCCCCTCCCTTTGTTTTGCTGTTTTCAGGCTAAACCAGGATCTGGTTTAGGTGAATGGAATTCAAGTTCCACAGAGTTTTCTTTAGCAAGATTTATTGAGATGAATGGGATACAGTTACAAGAATTCCAGCAATTGAAAAGTTTCCAGTTTATAATCAACATATTACCATATATATTTAGGATAGAGACTTTCTGATTTTCTCTCTAATAGCTTTTCTATAATTCAACATGTTTCTTCACTGATAACAGGAAACATAATAATCATCTGGTTAGGAACCAGTTCTTACAAACTGGTGAGGCCCTACAATAGGAAACCCAATAATAATAATAATAATAATAATAATAATAATAATAATAATAATAATAATAATAATAATATAATTTTATTTCTATACCGCCCTTCTCCCGAAGGACTCAGGGCAGTGTACAGCCTATTTAAAAACACAAGACAAAACAGCAATTAAAATTTAAAATAATTAAATAAATTTGGCTCAGATTTAAAACCCCAGAAAATTTAAATACCCCAATTTAAAACTATTATGTTGATAGCTCAGCCTGGCAGAACAACAGGGTCTTCAGTGCGCAGCGAAACACCTGGAGGTCGGAGATCTTACGTATTTCCGGGGGCAGTTCATTCCACAGGGCTGGGGCTCCCACAGAGAAAGCCCTCCCCCTGGGTGTCGCCAGCCAACATAACTTGGCCGATGGCACCCAGAGGAGACCCTCTCTGTGGGAGCAAACTGGTAGGTAGGAAGCTATTGGTGGCAGAAGACGGTCTCGGAGGTACCCGATCAAATCCTTTCAGCATACTTACCTTCAGAGTATTGTTTTAAGTAAGAAGTGATTGGTCATGATAAACTTAATGTTTTGGTAATGCCATTATTAGAAAAATAAATGATACAGCACACAGTCAATTTTAATAAAAAGCGAACAGAAAAGTTTGCCAATTAAAAAGAACGCCAGAAAAAATTGCTACAGAAATGAAGTAGAAATTAATCTACTGTGAATTTAGAAGCAGCTGTAAAAGAAAATCAGAGCCTGCTGCATAGTCATAAATTTCAAAGAATGACTGAAGAAAAATAAAATTATAACTTAGGGAAGATAATATCTCTCTCCTGGGGAATATGGCTCTTGCAACTCTGCTAAGTAGGAATTTATCAAATTATATTCCATCAAATGTGTATTACATTGTACCATTACTATGGAAAATTGGAGTATGTAAAAAATACTGAAGAGAAAACTTTTCAATCACTGTGTGCTACCTGCTCTAACATATGCCAGTGAAACATGGACACTAACTTCACAATCGATACAAAAGCTATGAGTGGCGCAGAGCCAAGGAAAGATACATGTTCAGCATTACAAGACAAGATAGAAAGACCTGCACATGGATTAGAGAACAAACGAAAGTATATGATATCATCAAGAGAGTAAAAGAATTGAAATGTAAATGAGCTGGTCACAAACCAAGAATAACTGATGACAGGTGGACCAAGGCAGTCATAGAATGGATCCCACTTGATAAAAAGCATCCACCAAAGAGACCTAAAACAAGATGGATCAATGACATCAACAAGTATTGCGGGCCCAATTGGCAAAAGAAAGCTCAGGACCGTATTGCTTGGAAACATGCGGAAGAAGTCTTCATCCTGCAGTGGACAAACAATGGCTAAAATACTGGATACTGGATATATAAAGAAATTAAACAATATGTTACTGTCTCTTCTAATCATGATAGACATGGAAAAATATATACTCATTCTAAAACAAACAGTCCAGTTACTTCATTTTAAAGGTAATTTCTTTCATTTTAATATGTTATCAGGAACATAACAGATACCTTTGCAGACCCAATTAAAATTAGAATTGGGTCTAAATGTGGAACTATCCAGGGTCCTGAAAATCTGATCTATTAGACATCCCTCTCAAGCCTTTCATAATTTCTTAGATTTTTTTATTATTATTGGCCAAGTGTGATTGGACACACAAGGAATTTGTCTTGGTGCATATGCTCTCAGGAGAGTCAATGTCCTGTGACTCTGGACACACAGAAACAACAAAGCTGTGCTTCTCTAGTGCCTGTATTAGAGGGGCATTCATACTAGCCTTGTAGGTGCATAAATACCCAGGTTGAACAGCACAATTCTATCCCTGCTGTTGCTTTTAGATACTAACCCTGCTACAACATATAATGTCACCATGTTCTGCACAGCAGTGCAGATGATGACTTATCTTGTATATATACCAATACCCATACATATAACTACATATATATATTAATGACTGTCCATCTTGAATATATATTGGAAAGAGGAAGCTTCAGAGTTCACAAGGTTGATACTACGTATATGGAACAAGACTGTGGCTGAATCTAGACGATCTGCTTCTGATACCATGAAGCCTCCTCCCAGAAGATAACAAGGAAAATAGGTCATGAAGAGGATATGTAGTGTCCCAGACAATCCTGCGGACCCTGGTCAAGCATTGCTTATATGCTATGTTCTGGATAGGAAGAAAGTGAACTGCCAATAGTCTTCTCTCCCATCCTCACCGCTCTGCACCGCCTTCCTGTCTGAAGCAGTAACGCTTCCAAACCAGACTGTAATGCAATTTGACAGGATGCTTTCGATCGTCCCTTTATAGAAAGTGGTAAGGGCAGGGGGAAGGAAGGTGTACTTTTCTCATGTGACACAAAAATGCAGGTGCTGCTCTGCCCACTTCACCAGTGTCTCACTGTTGAGCGACCAAGCCAGCCTTCTCGTTAGCTGCACACCCAGAAACTTGAATGAACATCTAGTTTGGAAATTCTAGAGCAGCGATCACCAACTGGTGGTCCATGGACCACTGATGGTCTGCAAGAAAATTTTGGTGAGCCACAGAAAAATTATTTCCATTTTTTTTATATTGCACTAAATCAGGGGTCCTCAAACTATGGCCCCTGGGCCAGATACGTGCAATGGAACGTTTCTGTTGGTGCAGAGAATCTCCCCCTTCGGGGTCTTTTTGTGCGGGTTGGAGGGGGGCAGAAATTTCAACTTGGGTCTGCTTCAGCCTCCTGGTGCAGGGATTTGGACGAAGGCTGGAGGGAAGTGCTGCTGGTGGCAAGGAGCCGGAGGGCCTTGTTCCAGTGACACTGCATCATAGCTGGAGCTGGCTGACCATCTCAGCCCACTGAGCCTCCAGGCACCAGTACCTGGCCTTGCACTTCTGCAGGTCTTCCCTCTGCTTGGAAAACCTATGCTCATAGTCCTGAGTGAGGTACTTCTGCTGAGCCTCCTTCTCGGTCAGATCCAATTTGAACTGAGCCAGCTGTTTTGCCAACTCTTTCTCGTGGTGGCTGCTTAGCTCCAACAACTGCTTCCTGTTGGGGCCCTAAGGAGCCAGGGAGGGCAGGTGAGGAGTAACTGGCAGGAGAGGGGTGAGTAGAGGCCGGCGAGATGCCCCTCAATGTGAGTGACATCGAGTTGGCCATCAAGTTGGCCACGCCCACCCAGTCACATGACCACCTAGCCATGCCCACCCAGTCATTAGGCAGATCATATTAGTGATCTGTGGGATTTAAAATTATGAATTTAGTGGTTCCTGAGGTCCAAAAGGTTGGGGAGCCCTGTTCTAAATGGCTCTGCACTGGAATAGATTTAGTCTGTCTCATGCTAAACTTTATGCTCCATTATGCCCATTTAATGCTCCTCTTTTTAGATACATTTTAGGGTTTTGTTATATATATATATATGTTTCTATTTTATATTTTTAACTCTTTATAATTATTAACTTTTAGATTCCAATGTATTTTCTATACTTTTTAGTTGTCTGTATCCCATCTTTCTTGTATTGGTCTCTGAACATAATAAAGATTTGATTTGCAATAAGCAATAATAAACTGCTTGTGCAGAAACAAATATCATAGGATTTGAAGTCTATACAGATCAAAAAAGGAAAACAGAGTGGAGTTGGTTAGATTTTATGGATACCTTCATTCCTTTATTGATTATGACAGAAACAATAAGACCAACTGATGGTACAGTTACTGATTTGCATTATATTTTATTTGTATTTGTATTGAAACATTTAGTTTCAACCATAGGCTTTAACAAAATAGGAATGATATAATTTACTGCTTCTGCTGTTTTTGGAATAACTATACTGATATATTATAGAGCTGAAGAAAGGTAATATATTTGTTTCGTTGACTTAAATGTTTCATACAAGAACTCAAGACAATATAGATGTTGCAATATTTTCAGGATCAGACTCAATAATTAAGATAAGAATTATATATTCAAATAAAGCTCTGTTTAATCACAGATGGCATTCTATATTCACTGAATATTTACAGATAGAAGCGAGGTAAAAGTGGTGATCAGCTTCTTATATACACAATGGGTGGAGCTATATGTACAAGTGATGAGTCATGAATACATTATAAGTCAGAGAGTCAGTTAACCCTTGATATTCCTTATATACATTATTTACAGAGTAGGGAAAGAGGCATTTATATCTAACAAATCCCCCTCTAAATGCCGATTGGTTGTATGACACCAATTACATTCTTGTTCAGGACTATACATTACATGCAGTTTGGAAGTTAGATATTTATGTTGTTTACCGGGCAAAGGCTTTGTTAATATATCAGCTATTTGTTCTGAAGTATCACAGTGCACAGCTTTTATAAATCCATCGTGAGACAGTTGTCTCACATGTTTAAACTTTATATCTATGTGTCTAGATCTCTGCCCAATAGCATCAGATCTAGAGATTTCAATAGCTGCTTTGTTGTCTTCATTCATGATGAAAGGTAAAGCAGGTTTCTTCCAAATTTCAGAGATCAAGTCATTAAACCATACAAGGTTATTTGCAGCTTTAGACAAACAAATGTATTCTGCTTCAGTCGTTGAAGTAGCTACTAGTTCTTGCTTGCCGGTGTACCAATAAATTGGACAGTTATTTAGAAAGAAAATGTATCCTGATGTACTTTTTCTGCAAGATGTATCTCCTGCCCAATCCGCATCTGCATAACATACAAGTCTCGGTTCCTTGTTACAATTTGGTTCTAATACAAGACAAAAATCTATTGTGCCTTTTAAATACTTTAAAATTCTTTTGATAGCTTCCCAATGATATATTGTTGGTTTACTGACATACCTAGATAATAAATTGAGTGGTAAAGCAATATCTGGTCTAGTCCAATTAGATATATAAAGGAGTGAACCTATAATTGACCTATAAAACGTGTTATCTTTGAATTCCAAAGATGGTTCATTAGTATTTCTAAGAAAGTCAGTTTGCATAGGTGTATCACAAGGTTTAGCGTCCATCAAATTACATTTGTTCAAGAGTTCTAAAATCTTATCCTTTTGTGTGAGCTGGAAACCCTTCTTTGTTTTACTGATCTGTACACCAAGATATTTGTTTACTTTACCTAATGATTTTAGTGAGAAATGTTCATTTAATTTGTTTACAAACATTTCTCTTTTTTCTTTGTGTTTACCAATGTACAATATATCATCTACGTAAATTAACACAAATTCAATACAATCATTACTCCTTTTGATAAAGAAACAGTTATCAGCAGAGGTTGCATTAAAACCCATGGTATTGAGTACTTTCACTAAACAATCATACCATCTTTTACCGGATTGTTTTAATCCATATAAGCTTTTGTTTAACAACCAAGTCTCATTCCTATTAGTGTATTGACTATGAGGGGCCCTTACATATATTTCCTTATCTAATTTTGCGTGTAAGTACGCAGTTTGTATATCGTATTGGAATACATCAAGGTTGAGTGCTGATGCTACCACTAAAGCTGTTTTGACACTCTCGGTCCTTACAGTAGGGGAATAAGTGTCTGTATAGTCCTCTGGATATTTTTGTGCGTAGCCTTGAGCAACTAATCTAGCTTTATATAATGAATTGCCTCCTTCCAAATTTTTAATTTTATATATCCACCTGGTGCCAATAATAGTTTTATCTTTAGGAGCAGTTATGGGTGTAAACACATTTAATCCTTGCAAACTTTCCATTTCTTTTTTCATAGCAAGCTCCCATTTTTCTTTTTCTTCCTGGGGAAGTTTTAGAACTTCATCATATGTATTGGGAGTTGTTTGTTCGTTATTCATGTTCATTATGTAATCCTTATATTTGTTTGGCATTTTATTTCTGTTGCTTCTAAAAGTTCTTTCTGGTTTACTATTGTTGTCATGCATATATCTTGCTTCCTTTTTTGTTAATGTATCAATTTTTATTTTGTGTTGGCTATTCGTCCATGTTTTTGTTTTGTTTTTATGTTTGTTAGTATTTTGTATGTTTACAGTTCTTTCTTTATGGTGTTTTGTTTCTAGGTGTTTGTTTGGGAATATTTCATTAAGGTGTAATTTAGACCAGTTGGCCTGTTCATGGAACACGGCTGATCTGGAAACTATAAACTTATTATTACTATCAATGAACCTATATCCTTTTGTGCCAGTTTCATATCCCATAAATTTAAGCCTTCTGGACACATTTTCTCCCTTCCTTCTCAATTGTTTAGGTATGTGTACATCTGCGGTGACCCCAAAGATATGCATGTGTGCCAATTTTGGTTTTCTATTATACATCACCTCGTATGGTGTTTTATTTATGATGCTGGACCATGTCCTGTTTTGTGTATAATTTGAATAGTGTAGGGCTTCTGACCAAAAATGTTTGCCTAAACCAGCATCCTCTAATGTACATCTAATCATGGTTTGTAATGTGGAATTCTTTCTTTCTGCAATTCCGTTCTGGAATGCTGAAAATGGACTGGAAGTGTAATGTAGCATTCCTCTATCCTTTAACCATTGAGAGAATTCTTGAGACATGAATTCACATCCTCTATCTGTCATGATCTGTTTTATTTTAATATTGTGTTGTGTCTCTATGCGTTTATAAAATTCCTTAAATTTTTGAAAGGTCTCATCTTTATGTTTTAATGTGTAAACAAAACCATAGCGGCTATAATCATCCACTATTGTTAAAAAATAACGTTTCTTATATGTGATTGATGGGGTAAGCGGTCCTACTAGATCCATGTGTACTAAGTCAAAAACTTTATTGGTTGTTCTAGTAGATTTTTTTGGTTTGGAACTAGTTTTCAGCTTTGTAGATTTACATACTGAGCATTCTAAATAGTTTTCACAATTTTTTATTTTGATACCTTCTGCGTGTTCAGTCATTTTTTGTACTACAGGAAAACTGGCATGTCCTAACTTTCTGTGCAATATATGAGCACATTCATCATGAATAGGCTTTCCTATTTTTGGTTTTTTTAAATTATGTGTATCATTATGATCATGGGTTATTTTACAATCATCATTGTCACTATTGCTGACATTTTCATCATCAGTTTCTATACATTCTTCAACATTTGAATCAACATTATGTAACCATTCTTCCTTTGCTATGAAGTAAGGTAGTCCCCCTTTAATCATTACAGTACCTATGTTGCATTTATTTTTCTCAAGGATTGCTTCTCCCTTTGAGAAAGTAATATTAATGTTAGATTCTCTGCTAAGTTTTAAAGCACTCAATATATTATGTGGTATTTTGGGTACTAGCAATACCCCCTCTATTTCTCCTAAACCAGGTAAAGTTACATTTCCTTTGCCTAATACTTGAACCTTTTCTTGGTTAGCTACTTTTATTATAAACTTATCTTCTGTGAAAGAAGACAATATACTTTTATTATTGGTGGTGTGATTTGTGGCCCCAGAATCTATAAGCCAATTATTGTTATCATTTCGCATTGTTTTTGTATTGTCATGTCTATTTAATCCATTTAGTGAACCAGATTTTCTATCTCTTGAATTTTCTCTGCCCCCTCTATTTTCTCTGTGGTTTGGTGGGCTTCTATATCTGTGTCTGTCTACAGAAGATTGCCTATAATTATATCTGTTTGTGTATTCTGGTCTACGCCTTTCTCTTGAAAATCTGGGACAATCTCTTCTATTGTGTTCTCTGGATCCACAATTATGACATCTATATGATTCATTATGTCTGTCTTGGAAAGCTACTTTTCTGAGAGTTCTATGTTCCGTATGATTATTAGAGCGACTTTTTCTGTAGTTATCCTCAGTTATCAATTTATTGGATAGATTTTCTATTGATAGATATCCTAGGTTAATGGTATCTAAATGTGACATAAAATTGTCCCATGATGAATCAAGTGAATTGATAATAACACTTTTCATTGTTTGGTCAGAGATTACTTCCCCTCTTAACTGCAGTTCAGCTCTTACTCTGTTTAAATATATTAAATGTTCACTTATAGAAACCCCTGGTTTTACTCTGGATGAAAAGAAATCTTTAGACATCCTTGTTGTAGTGGCTACACTGTTGCTGTGAAACAAATTAAACATATATTGAATGATTTCTGAGACAGTCAAATTTGATTTGATGCTATAATACATTGCAGGAGATATACTAGCTATTATTATAAAAAAGGCTCTATGGTGTAGATTATCTATCTTTAAAGCCCAAGGTCTTCTTGGGGGATTGGTAATGAAAAATAGCAGATTCTCTTTCATGAAAATAACCTGAAGCTGTTGATACCATTCTTGCAGGTTATTTCCATCCACCTTCAATTTTGGAAAATCGCTGGGCAAGTTCCCTATATTGTTTTGACCGTTACTCACAACTTGAGGCAGTCCGTGATCTTGTAAATGTCTAAAGTTGCAGAAAGGTGTGGGGATGTCAGCAACAAGTCTGTGTGGCTCTTCCAGAAATTCAAATCTTCCCGGGCTGTCTTCGAGTTTTCGCGCATGCGCAGTTCTCATTTTGCTCGTGGCTTCGTCGTAGAAGGTTCTCTCCATCGCCGCCCGATCGTTCGGCTCTTCCTCAGACGATTCGGTCTCAGGCTCAGTCTTTGGTGTTTTGCTTGCAGCGATCGTTTCTCTCTTTCTCTCCCGGATAATGTCGCTTGCTTCAGATTTCGGAGTGGGGTAGAATCGGCAAGGTTCTCTGGGCTCGGGCGTCGCTGTCCTCGAGTTCTGGGTAGTGTCAGGCAGTCTTCGATTTGCTGGTTTGCTTGCTTGCTTCTCCGGTGACTTTCTGGATATTTTTAATTTCGGTCCAAATGCAGCAAACAGCGTTTTCATGGCAGACTCTATTTGTAAATTTATTGAGTCTTCTTCATTTTCCGTCTCTGATTCTTCAGAGGTGTGCGATTTTTCTTTCTCATTTTTCATGTCGTGTAGAGTTTTTCGCGCCAGACATTTTGAATCTGGCTTTCTGATTGGCTCAGCTTCATCCATTATGGGAGTCAGTTGCAATGAAGATGGCCGCCATTCAAAATTTCGCGCGGGACCGCTGTTCTCCCTCTTCGTTGTATTTTTGTCTACAAATTCAGCACTTACTGTTTTTGGGTCTTTAGTCTTTTTATTGGTGATGTGTTTCTCTTTCGCTGCTCCGTTGTTCTTTATTACATCTTGGAGTTTCGCGATGAGATTTTCATCACTCTTTTGACTTTTCAATATCTTTAATATTTCTGACCTGAGTTCGTTGTTTTCTACTTCGCTTTGTTCATCATCTTCATTTATTATTTCTTCATCTTCTGTAGTATATTCTTCAGGTTCATTTGAAATAGCGTTTGTGGATTCATCTATTATTTCTGAATCTTCTTCCATCTCTTTACTGTATGCTCTGGTGTTGGGTCTATCTCTTTTTGGCATTATCGAGTCCTTATTGAGTCTATCAAACCATCCTCTGCTACCAGATTGTTGCAATATTTTCAGGATCAGACTCAATAATTAAGATAAGAATTATATATTCAAATAAAGCTCTGTTTAATCACAGATGGCATTCTATATTCACTGAATATTTACAGATAGAAGCGAGGTAAAAGTGGTGATCAGCTTCTTATATACACAATGGGTGGAGCTATATGTACAAGTGATGAGTCATGAATACATTATAAGTCAGAGAGTCAGTTAACCCTTGATATTCCTTATATACATTATTTACAGAGTAGGGAAAGAGGCATTTATATCTAACAATAGATAATGCTCTACCCTGTGAGGTAGGTTAGACAGAAAGAGAACTTCTGGCCCAAAAATACAAGTTAACAAAAGACAGATAGTTTTAAATTCAGAGGCTTAATTCCCAATATATGGCAAGCAAATCAAAGATAGCTTTAAAAAATTTCTGTGATTTCACCAGCAAATATTTGGCACTGGGAGATGGTTCTGATTGACAGCAAGAAAATCAGTGCTGTGATTCAAGAAGACAGAAATCTGGCTGAAGAGGAGTTGACAATTCACTGTTATAGATTTCAGACTCTTGTAATCTAGAACTGAAGCTGGTTACCTAGTATTTCACATGGATGTATAACAGGCATGGTAAAAAAAGGAAAGAAACTTATTTAAGGGCAGGATAAAAGCAAACAAAATTAATCAGCAAAGTCAAGCCGACTTGGCAAACTTGTAGAAATATCAACTGAAGAATAGTTAATTATTCATAATCTCTAATTTCCCCTGTAATAAGAATAGACATTTCCAGCAATTTTTTGTAAGGAGAAAATAATGGAAATTTGGGGATTTAGTGTAGTGGTTGAAGCACCAGACTGGAAACCAGGCATCAAATCCTGCCTTAGACCCAAAGGCAGCTGGGTGATATTGAGCTGGTCACTCTCTGTAGGAGAAAAACAATAGGAAAACACAAAAATGTAGCCAAGAAATCTACGATAGCCAATAATCAATTGAACACCCACAGAGACACACAAACCTACACAGTACTTTAAGTACCCTGAGATCTCTAGCCTTTACATATCAAAAGAATCAGCTCCTTAAAAGCAACGGTAAACATCCATTACTTCAAACGCTTCAGCCAAAATATTCCCAGTTGAATAAATAATCTTTCTTTTTGAGCAACACCTCTGATAGCCTGCAGAAAACTACCAATGTGAAAAGTCATTACAGAAGTTATTTCAGACAATAAACTGTGCAAAAGCAAAGTATTTTCTGACAGCTGAATTTTATTTGATGGAGCAGAGTGCCTTATAATGTTACTGACAGATCTGCAGACACCTTTTTATGTTGAGAAACAGCTAATATAAAAAGTAAGCTTGGTTGCACTTTGCGATTCTTTTACAGACAAGAGACTAACAGAAAAACTGGCATGCTCTAAATGCTAGAGAACAAGATAACAGAGTTGGAAGAGACGTTGGATGTTTCTTAGTCCAACTCCCTGCTTCGGCAGGAAACCCTACACCACTTCAGACAAATGGTTATCCAATCTCTTCTTAAAAACTTTCAGTGTTGGAGCATTTACAATTTCTGGAGGCAAGTTGTTCCATTGATTAATTGTTGTAACTGAACATTGGCCATTAATAGCCATGCTTATTTGTACCCGTGGCTGAGGGTGCTGGGTCCACTAAAACCAATTCCTTACCAGTCTTTTGATGGCTGCATGCATCTCGCTGTTCCTCAGGCTGTATATGAAAGGATTGAGCATAGGGGTGACTACTGTATAGAATATTGATGCCACTCTCAGCCTCGAGACAGAATAGGAAGATGATGGGCGGAGGTAGGTGCCTATCACCGTGCCATAGAACAAAGCCACGGTGGTGAGGTGGGCACTGCAAGTAGAGAAAGCTTTGTACTTTTTGGACTTAGATGGAAGCTTCACCACCTTCAGGACAATGAAGACGTAAGAGAAAAGAATGAGAAGCAGAGGCCCAAGGGCAAGTGCTGTCCCTTCGCTGACAAGAAGCTTATCAACAATGGAGGTGTCAGAACAAGAGATTTTCAATAAAGGGTGGAGGTCACAGAAAAAATGGGGGATTTCTCGGGAAGCACAGAAGGTAAAATTAGAGAACAACAGGGTGTATAACAAGGCATGGGAATGAGCTAGTAGCCAGCAGCCAGCAGCCAACAGAAGGCAGCACTTGAAGCTCATAATCCTGGCATAGTGCAAGGCGTGGCAGATGGCTACATAGCGGTCATACGCCATGGAGGCCAGGAGAAAGTTATCTGTGGCACCAAAACTCAGAAAGAAATACATCTGTGTCAGGCAACCATTATGGGATATTGCTTTTGTCTGGGTCGCTAAGTTGTATAGCAATTTAGGCACTGCAGCAGAACTAAATCCAAGGTCAGCCAGTGATAGGTGACAGAGGAAGAAATACATGGGAGCTTGGAGGAGATTGGTACTGGAGAAGATCAGCAAGATTATCAAGAGGTTTCCTAGCAGACAAAGCAGGTACATACAGAGGAAGATGGGAAAGAGAAAACCTTGGTGGTCTGGTGAGGAGGAGAAACCCAGGAGGATGAATCCAGCAGAGATGGTTTGATTCTTCTTTTCTGCGTTCATCCCGCAACTCAGGCATTTAGGATCAAGTTCTTCTCTACTTCTCTGCTCTGTATTTCAGATGGATCCAAAAGTACTAAATTAGTTTGAGAGAAAGAAAAAAAAATATTTACAGCTGTTAAATATATTCATAGGAATTTCTCTTTTTAAAGACATACAGCTTATTTTAATTTGCATTCCAACAACTGAAAAAGCCTCAAAATATGGTCAAAATCTCTACATGATTCTCTCCTCTTTCACTCTTTCCAAGCAACTGAGAATCTTTTTGATATGTTAGGAGTAGTTTTGTTTGTTTTCAGATAGATGGGGGAATGTACAATGACAAATTATTTATGAGTGTTAAAATAGGGGAATGGACCGTAAAAGAAAAATTTCTGGCAATTGGACTGATCAGTTAAAAAAATCACAAAAGGGTACTAGAATTCCTTTGCCAATCACCCAGTTCCTTCTTCCTGTGAAGTGGTAACTACTTCAGCTGAAATGGCTTAATTTAGGGAATAGAGCAGACTGCCGCCTTCTGTGCAGAACATTTATCCATCTCCCCATTACTGTTTACACTGACAGGTAGGACCCAAACCCATATTTTTCAGGCACACTTTTTTTTTGCACATGTTAAAGTTCAAGGGCTGCTTTTGTGACATATTATGTGCAAAGGAGGGATGGGTTCTACTTACCTTTACTACTGGTTTGCAACAGGAGCGCACGTGCACAGAAGCTTCAAAGTCTCATTCTCCAGGCTTCTTTTTCACCAGTACCTCCATTATACCATCCCATATGTATCTCCCCATTTGCAAAAAGGCAGTTTGCATGGGGATAATAGAACCATAACAATGTCAGAGAGAAGAACTATTCAACTGCATTGTTCTACGGTTCATTCAGATACAATGTACTGAGAATGCACTGAGTTCAAAGAAGGTGGTAGCAAGATGTGTACAGTTATATATTGTTAAATATACAGACACAAAGGAAAATGGGGGGGGGGGAATAAAGCTGAATAAAGCACTAAGAAGATCATATCCTTTGCCCATGATATATAATTGGATACTCTACCATATCGCTACTGGAACTGGACGTCTTGATGTTTTCATTAAAAATGGATCTCTTTCATTATGCCATCCTTTACCTAAGAACAAAGTCTTTGCAGCGTAACCTTTTCCTTCCTGAAGCAGAGGTGCCTTGGCAATGGCATAAATAGGACCTTTACTGTAATGAGATAAAGATATTTCATCTTCATTGGGCTCCCCTAGGAAAGAAAGAACCCGTTATGAAGACACTCTTCAGGGAACTTGTTAATCCAAAATAGAATATTCAACAGGAATACCGAGCAATCTAAAACTGGCTACGTGTGGATACCATGTATAACTGTTTTTTAACCAAATAATACTTTATTGGAATAAACAGTATTTCGCGCAATGTGTTGGAGCTCCAGAATTCTACTTCCCACTGGCAAATGTCACTGGTTGTAGTGTGCAGTCTTATGTTAGGAAACCCGTATTACAGTAAAATTATGAACCAGAGTAGGCCTTGCTTTTTCTCATTTGATAGGCATGGGTTATAAATATCTATGGCTATATTACAAAAGGTCTTATGACCTCCTTATGACTCAATTCACCTTGAAGGCCATTCTCAGGTTGCAACTCAACAGGATTTGCTTCCATTTTGCTTCCACTTGTCTGTTGATGTCTGTTTTATTTCTATTGCATTTTCTGTGTAGAACAGGGGTGGGCAACTGTGGCCCTTTTACAACCTGTGGACTTCAACTCCCATAATTCCTGAGACAGCCAAACTGGATCAGGAATTATGGGAGTTGAAGTCCACAGGTTGTAAAAGGGCCACAGTTGCCCACCTCTGGTGTAGAATGATGTTTAATCAGGGAACAAGGAGAGTAAGGTGAAATCTACTCCTGGGGAATCTGAAGTTTCCTTCCATGTCCAAATTGCATGTTGAAATAGGGGGAAAACCCAGCAAATAATTTTTCAAATCTGTAAAATTATTACAATTTTGAGGGGGGGAGGATTTGGGGGACACCATCTCTCTTAACTACACAGAAACGTGTTGTAAAATGAATCCTGGCATGAATTCTGGACTCACGACACCTGCTCAAAAAGCAGTCGTTGTTAAGAGGGCCTTTGTGCAACTTGGGGTTGTGCACCAGTTACAGCCTTTTCTGGATCAAGAATATCTGCACCCAGTCATTCACGCCCCAGTCATCTCATGATTGGACTATTGTAATGTGCGCTACATGGGGCTACCCTTAAAGAGCATTCAGAAGCTACAGTTGGCGCAGAGTATGGCAGGGTGGCAATTACTGAGACCCAAAGGATGTCCCATTTAACAGCACTGCACCCGCAAGCTGCATTGGCTGCCAGTTTGTTTCTGGGTGCAGTTCAAGGTATTAGTTATCACCTTTAAAGTCCTTCATGGCATACGTCCAGTTACTTTTTTTTCTTTTTTTTTCCAAAAGGTTTTTATTTTTATTTCTCATAAACATATTTAAATGTACAATCTTTTATCCATCATTTTCCATTCATCTTATCTTTTAACTTTCATTTTTAGTTATTCGAGGCTGCTCTTTTACCATTTACCCTCCTTTATTTTACCACAACTTTTCCTCTTCTCCTCTCCTCCCCTTCTCTTCCTTCCTCCATCTCTTCCTACTTTCTTTGTTCTCCTCTCCTTCTCTTTCCTACTTTCCCTTCCCTTCCCCTACTCCTCTCTTCTTCCTCCCTTTCTGACCCTCTCTCCTACTCCTCTTTCCCCTCCCTTTTCTCCCTCTCCTTTTCCCTCTCTTCTATCTCTCCCTCTCCTTTCCTCTCTTCTACCTTCCTTTCTCTACTCCTTCCCCTCTCTCTTGTTGTTTCCCTTTTCAATTCAATCTAGAATGGTATTCGAGCAGCCTCAATTTTCTATTTGCATCCATCTTCATTTTAATTTCTTATTTGTTTAGTAATTACATCTATTTCATCCTTTGTGTACGCTTTTATAATAATCTCACTTTTTGGCATAGGTCCAGTTACTTGAGGGACCAGTTAACTCATTAGGATTGGCCCACCCCACTTGTTCCAGCAGGGGAGGCATGCTATGAGCCCCATCGTCCCAAGTATTCCAGCTGGCGGGGTCCAGGAGAAGGGCCTTCTCAATCATTGCCCCTGGCCTCTGGAACATTTTGCTCCCTGGGGAAAGGTCGACTCCAACCCTCCCAACCTTCCATAAGAGCCTAAAGATCTGGCTCTGACAGTTTGCTCAGGGCTCCAATGGGGGAGCATCACAGTGGAGGTGTTTGGTAGATCAACAACAGATCCCACCTCCCCTTCTATTCTGCTCCTGCCCTCCCAAACGTTAATTGGACTGTAGCGTTCAGCTTTTATGAACTTATTTATGTTTTTAGTATATATACTTTTTTTCTTCGATGATTGTAAGCCACCCAGAGTTACAGTGTGGTGAGATGGGTGGGCAATAAATTTTATAAGTAGATAAATAAATATCTCATCCTTGGGTTTCCAGGTCCAGGTCCTCTATTCAGCATGGGATATGTTCAAGCCAAAGAACTTCTTAAATAAAGTGGAGCAGACAGGAAAGCACCAATTGGATCCAGCCAGGATAATTTTTATATTCTCCTACATTCCTGTAATGCTCCTGACCCTCTTTGTTGATTCCTTTTAGATTTTTGTTTTTTTATATATACTTCTGTTTTATATCTTTAAGCTTTTTATAATTATTATTTCTTGGACTATGGTGTATTTTCAATGCCTTTTAATTGACTGTACCCCATCCTCCTTATTTCATTATTATGTTTATTATTTATTAAATTTAAATTCCACCCTCTCTCCGATAAGGCAACTCTGGGAATGTTACAAGGCTTATATGCCCTTTGATCATAATGAAAATATGATTTGATTTGATTTGCCATAAGCAATAATAAATTGCTTGTGTAGAAACACGTATCATAAGCTTTGAAATCTAGACAAGTAAAAAGAGGAAGACAAACAGGAGCTGGTTAGATTTTATGAAAACCTTCATTCCTTTATTAATTATGACAGAAACGATAAGGTCAATGATGTTACAGTTATTGATTTGAATTATATTTTATTTGTATTTAAAGACTTATTTTAAATCCTAGGTTTTAGCAAAATAGGAATAATATGATTTATTTATTTCTCATGCTTTTGGAACAACTATACTGGTATTTTGTAGGATGAAGAAAGGTAATATATTTGTTTCCTTGATTTATATCATATGTTTCATGCAAGAACTCAAGACAACATATATCATGATCCCCTCTCCCATTTTTCCTCACAACAACCCTGTGAGGTAGGTAGGCTGAGAGAGAACTTCTGCTCCAAAAATACGAGTTAGCAAAGAACAGATAGAAAGAATCTGAATTAGAAAAGGACAGCTTTAAATCCAATTAATTCCCAATTCTTGGCGAACAAATCAAATATAGCCTTTAAAAATTCCTGTGATTTCACCAGTAAATCTTTGGCACTGGAAGATGGATCTTATTGACCACAAAAAAAGCAAGTGCTATGATTCAGGAAGACAGAAATCTGACAGAACAGGAGTTGATGATTCACTGTGACTAATTTTAGACTCTTGTAACCTAGAACTGAAGCTGGCAACCGAATGTTTCACACTTATACATAACAGCCATGGGTTTTCTTAAAAAAAATTGTTTAAGGACAGAATAAAAGCAAATATATTAATCAACAAAATAGAGCTAACTTCGTAAGGTTGTAGTGTTAGCAATAGCAAAAGCACTTAGACTTATGTACTGTTTCATAGTGCTTTACAGCCCTCTCTAAGCAGTTTACAGAATCAGCATCTTGCCTCCAACATTCTGGGTCCTCATTTTACCAATCTCGGAAGGGTGGAAGGCTGAGTTGACCTTGACTCGAACTGCTGGCAGTCAGCAGAATTAGCCTGCAATACTGCATTCTAACCACTGCACCACCACAAGATTCCAATTTTTTTTTATTATTTTTTTTAATTAGATTTATATGCCGCCCTTCTCCGGAGACTCAGGGCAGCTTACAATGAGTTAAGCAATAGCCTTCATTCTTTTGTATATTTTTATACAGAGTCAGCTTATTGCCCCCACAAACTGGGTCCTCATTTCACCTACCTTAGAAAGGATGGAAGGCTGAGTCAACCTTGAGCCTTGGAGAGATTCGAACCAGCAGAAATTGCAGGCAGCTGTGTTAATGACAGGGTGCACTAAGCCCCTGTACTATCAAGGCTCTTAATAATTCAGGATAATTTTCCCTGTAAATAAAAATAGACATTTCCAGCCAGTTTTTGTAAGGAGAAAACAATGGAGATTTGAGCACCAGACTAGGAATCCATGTGATGTAGTCCTGAGATAGGCACAAAGGCAGCTGGGTGACCATGGACCTGGTCACTCTCTCTAGAAAGAAAGCAATTGCAAAACACAAAAATGTAGCCAAGAAAACTGTGGAAGCCAATATTCAATTGAGCACACACCGAAACACACAAACACTTACAATACTTTAAGCACACTGAGATCCCTAGCTTTTGCCTTTTAAGAATCAGTTTCTTAAAAGCAACAATACATATCAGTTACTTCATACACTTCAACCAAAATGCTCCCAGTTATTTTTTTTATTTTTCAGCAACCACACTTTACAAAACTCTGTAATGTGAGCAACAGCTCTGAAAACTACCAATGTGAAAAGGTTTGGAGGTTCAAAGGTGAAGAGGTTCTTTCAGACAATACGCTGTGCAAAAGCAGCATATTTTCTGACAGTTGAATTTTATTTCAGGGAGCAGAGTGCCTTATAGTGTTATTGACAGATCTGCAGACACCTTTTTATGTTGAGAAACAGCTAATATAAAAAGTAAGCTTGGTTGCACTTTGCGATTCTTTTACAGACAAGAGACTAACAGAAAAACTGGTATGCTCTAAATGCTAGAGAACAAGATAACAGAGTTGGAAGAGATGTTGGATGTTTCCTAGTCCAACTCCCTGCTTCGGCAGGAAACCCTACACCACTTCAGACAAATGGTTATCCAATCTCTTCTTAAAAACTTTCAGTGTTGGAGCATTTACAATTTCTGGAGGCAAGTTGTTCCACTGATTAATTGTTGTAACTGAACATTGGCCATTAATAGCCATGCTTATTTGTACCCGTGGCTGAGGGTGCTGGGTCCACTAAAACCAATTCCTTACCAGTCTCTTGATGGCTGCATGCATCTCGCTGTTCCTCAGGCTGTATATGAAAGGATTGAGCATAGGGGTGACTACTGTATAGAATATTGATGCCACTCTCAGCCTCGAGACAGAATAGGAAGATGATGGGCGGAGGTAGGTGCCTATCACCGTGCCATAGAACAAAGCCACGGTGGTGAGGTGGGCACTGCAAGTAGAGAAAGCTTTGTACTTTTTGGATTTAGATGGAAGCTTCACCACCTTCAGGACAATGAAGATATAAGAGAAAAGAATGAGAAGCAGAGGCCCAAGGACAATTGCTGTCCCTTCACTGACAAGAAGCTTATCAACAATGGAGGTGCCGGAACAAGAGATTTTCAATAAAGGGTGGAGGTCACAGAAAAAATGGGGGATTTCTCGAGAAGCACAGAAGGTAAAATTAGAGAACAACAGGGTGTATAACAAGGCATGGGAATGAGCTAGTAGCCAAGATCCAGCAACCAAAACAAGGCAGTACTTGAAGCTCATGACTCTGGCATGGTGCAAGGGGCGGCAGATGGCTACATAGCGGTCATACGCCATGGAGGCCAGGAGAAAGTTATCTGTAGTAGCAAAACTCAGAAAGAAATACATCTGTGTCAGGCAACCATTATGGGATATTGCTTTTGTCTGGGTCGCTAAGTTGTACAGCAATTTAGGCACTGCAGCAGAACTAAATCCAAGGTCAGCCAGTGATAGGTGACAGAGGAAGAAATACATGGGAGCTTGGAGGAGATTGGTACTGGAGAAGATCAGCAAGATTATCAAGAGGTTTCCTAGCAGACAAAGCAGGTACATACAGAGGAAGATGGGAAAGAGAAAACCTTGGTGGTCTGGTGAGGAGGAGAAACCCAGGAGGATGAATCCAGCAGAGATGGTTTGATTCTTCTTTTCTGCGTTCATCCCGCAACTCAGGCATTTAGGATCAAGTTCTTCTCTACTTCTCTGCTCTGTATTTCAGATGGATCCAAAAGTACTAAACTAATTTGAGAGGAGGAATTTACAACTGTCAAATATCTTTATTCAAAGTATTTTTTCTTGTAGAAGATATCTACAGTAACTTTTTTCAATTTATGTTTCAGCAACAGAAAAAAGCACCTCCTCTAAATATGGCCAATATCTCTTCTGTTTCACCTTTTGTGAGTGACTGATAATCCTACTGACATGTTAGGACCAGAGGTGGTATTCAGCAGGTTCTGACCAGTTCTGGAGAACTGGTACCAGAAATTTTGAGTAGTTCGGAGAAATACCACCTCTGACTGGCCTTGTATGTTGTTCCACTGATTAATTAATCTAACTGTCAGAAAATTTCTCCTCAGTTCTAAGTTGCTTCTCTCCTTGATTAGTTTCTACCCATTGCTTCTTGTCCTACCCTCAGGTGCTTTGGAGAATAGTTTGATTTTCTCTTCTTTGTGGCAACCCCTGAGATATTGGAACACTGCTATCATGTCACCCCAGTCCTTCTTTTCCTAAGACTAGACATACCCAGTTCCAGCAACCGTTCTTTATATGTTTTAGCCTCCAGTCCCCTAATCATCTTTGTTGCTTTTCTCTGCACTTTTTCTAGAGTCTCAACATCTATTTTACATCATGGCGACCAAAACTGAATGCAGTATTCCAAGTGTGGCCTTACCAAGGCATTATAAAGTGGTATTAACACTTCATGTGATCATTGTTCTGGTCTCATTCAGGTACAACATGCTGAGTGTGAACTGAGTTCAAAGAATGTGAAAACAAAATGTGCAAAATTATATGTTATTTTAGATGTGGACACAAGAAAAAGGGACAAAATGCTCAAAGAGCACTAAGATAGTATCTTTTGCCCATAAAATATAAATGGATACTCTACCATATCTCTACTGGAACTGGATGTCTCCACTAAAGATGGATCTCTTTGATGGATCTCTTTGATGGGAGTGAAGCAGAAGTGACTTGGCAATGGCATAAATAGGGCTCTTATTGTAATGAGATGAAGATAATTCATCTTCATTGAGCTCCCCAAGGAAAGTAAGTACCCATTATGAAGACACTCTTCAGGGAACTTGTTAATCAAAAATAAAATATATAACAGGAATGCCAAGCAATCTAAAATTGGCTAGATTGGTGGATACCATACATAACTGTGTGTTTTTTTAAATAAACAAGAGCAAACAGTATTTCTCTCAATATGTTGGATCTCCAGAAATTTACTTCCCAGTGGCAAACATCACCAGTTGTAATGTACAGTTTTATATTAGGAAATCCCTATCACCAGAATATTAACATTACGGATCAGAGTAAGACTTGCTTTTTCTCATCTAATAGAGGATTATCAATATATATCACTAGCTTTAGAATAAAAATCTCTTTGAAAGCTTAAATGAATAAATAGCAACAACACCCAGTGGGTAAATCTGCCTAACAGTTTCATCCAGTTGCAAACACTGAAAACGTACCACTGCAATCCTAATATTGCTTATTTTCCATTCAGCTATTTCAGTTTGCATTTCAGAATAGCTTAATTTGCAGGGTTAAATGTAGCATTTTATTATCTTGCTGTAAAAACTTTGGTTGATAATCTCTGCATTTAAATTATTGTGAGAGGTTCAATTACAATGACCGTTTTTTAAAATTGATAGGCATGCACCTACCACCATTAGCCTTTCCCAATTATTTTATACCTGCCGTGGAGAAAGTATTTTCCTCTTGCATACTTTAGAATGGACCTCCTTCATAACTTTCTCTTTCAGATGAAGTATTTGCCTGTTGTCAGGTTTCCTACAGTTGCAACAAGTTTCCTTGTCTGCACAAACAATATCCATGAAGCTTCCTATTATCTGTATAACTTTGCACTTGTTTGGCAAAGGTGTGATGATATGTTCATAACATGACCCATATACTGGATTACTCATTATAAGAACAGTGAAATGTCAATATTTCTCCATTCTTTTTGTGTCTACCAATCCAGCCACCCTGTGTTGCTTGGGGAAGGGTGGGCCACAGGATCATCTGCAGGGCTGCTGTGAAGAATATTCTAGCCACTTGGCTTAAAATAAGTCATGCAGATCCACTCAGAGGTGGACTTCAGCTAGGGAGAAGCTCTGGCTAAAATGCCTGGGTCTTCCATTGTAATCTGGGATGAGTTTGAATTGGTCACTATTAAGGAAGTGGGCAGGATTCTCCAAGCTGTATACATCTAGGCCCTCCCAGGTTGTTGAAACCACTCAAGAGGTGTCCTGCAATTGGGTCCATGGTGTGGAGTTGGCCTGTTTCAGGGAGGGAGTCATGCCTTTAGACTTGAAGGAGGAGGCAATGTGCCCCCTCAAGAGGCTGTGCCTGGAACCAACAATTTTTTATAATTACTGTCATGTCTTCAATTTTCCATTTAAAAAATGGGACCTTCTTCGTTGTTGAAAAGATGGTCAGATTCCAGTTACAAAGAAGTTTAGAGGAAGCAAATTATTTGTATCTGTTCCAGCCAGGGTTCATGGATTTAGTATGGAGTCAGTAATAATTATGCTTGTCAATGATTTTTGATGTCTTTGGG
Source organism: Pantherophis guttatus (assembly GCF_059756535.1). Taxonomy (NCBI): domain Eukaryota; kingdom Metazoa; phylum Chordata; class Lepidosauria; order Squamata; family Colubridae; genus Pantherophis; species Pantherophis guttatus. The sequence continues at coordinate 121,616,076 of NC_142064.1, read as the reverse complement.
AGGAGATGGTACATCCATTGACCTCTCCTTGATTTCTAGCAGCTTTGGATACAATCAATCACAATATCTTTCTGGACTGGCTGTGAGGTTTGGGAAATGGGGGCACCATGTTAGGTTGGTTCTTCTCTTTCCTTCATGGCAATTTCCAGTTAGACTTGACAGAAAGTTAGAGGTTACACCCTCAGTCCCTTCTATATGAGGTACCACAAGGCTCAATAATCTCTCCCCTCTTGTTTAACATCTACATAAAACCATAATGTGTCATTTTGGGGCATGGTATCATTTAATAGATTGTTTAATACAAATATTTATACATATCAACTCTGCATTGTTCAAGTGATATAGTTGATGTTCTGTCTTAATTATACCAAGATTGAATGGCTGTAGATATTAAATCCCCCCACCCTCAGATCCTAGAATTCTTTGGAAAGAGTTTCACTTCCTCATTCAAAACTGGTGTGCAATCTGCACGGCAAGCAAACACTTCTCCATGGAGAATGGAGATGATAACCATGGCAAAGATTGAAGAACTGGCAAATACACTGGTGGTTCTTCAGAACCTCTGGTCTTCCTTCCATCTGGACATGGAGAAGATGGGAGATCACCTATCTGCCTTGGATGGCTGCTCTTCCCATCGGTTTCAGTGTTGGAAAATGAAAGACTCAATCATCATGCTCATAACCATGGCACTTGGTTGCCTTTTAAAGGCACTTGATTCATTAACCTAATCACTTTCAGAAATTGCTTATTTAATTATCTTAAAAGTATTGAAGATGTTCAAAAAGATGTTTGAAAATCTGCTGATGAGTTTGAAGATAAACCAAAGAAAAGAACTATATATTTATGATTTTTTTAAAAAAATGAAATAAATGACAATAAGATAAATAAGATTTTTGATCCAAGAAAGTTATAAATTAATTAAATATCCAGAGAAATTTAGAATATTGAAACTTTTACCTCAATATGTTGGAATTAATTATATTAATATATTAATTATATTAATCATAACCGAGATTAGAGACTTTATGATATAAATTAGACACTAGAAGAGACTAAAAATTACAGGCAAAAAGAAGAAAAATCCCTACCTGGAATTGGGTTTAGGGTTGGGATTTACAAAATTACACCAAGAGAATTACCTGAATAATGTCTTTTAATTAGATTTACATCAGGGACTTGAAGAAGTCTTTGCAGTGGGATAAAGAAGAATGGAAGAGGGATTAAATCTTACAATATTTATTTTATTTTATTTTATTTTTATTCCATCTTTATTGTTTTTACAAATAACTCAAGGCAGTGAATGTATCCAACACACCTTCCTCCTTTTATTTTCCCCATAACAACAACCCTGTGAGATGAGTTGGGCTGAGAGAGTGACTGATGAACTTTAGAGATTAAAATTTTCAAAGTAAAAGTAAGGAATATAAAGTTGGTTATTTGGTCAAAGTTAAAATAAGCTAAGTTTTTATGAGATTCTGCAATGTGTATGGACATTACTGAAATGGACAAAGGCTTTCTTTAATTATGCAAAGATCAGTCTCTCCTTTATAATGTCCCTTTATCCTCCATCTTCTTTTAAATTTTGCTTTCTTTAGAGCTATTTCTGGTTTTGTAATTTGCTTTGTTTGATATATACAGCCCTTTTAGCAGAAAAATAATATGGAGAAGGTAATAAAAAATAATTCCATATCTATAAGCAAGATCTCCTGTTCAGAAAAAGAATGGAGCTGTCCAGGGTCCTGTAGTTGTAGTCTTTTTGTACAATGCCTGAAGTCAGTGATAAATAGTATGTAATCACTTCACCTGTTGGTGTCTCTTTTTCTACCCTTCACATGATGTGTCCAAAATGTTCAAGCTTTTGTGATTAATGCTTCCAGTGAGTAGCATTTTACTCCATCTTCATTGAATTATTAAATTATTTTTGAAGTCCAAAGTTTTGCAAAATGCCATCAGGGTTAAGGAACATCAAATATATAGAGCAAGGCATTTGGGAGAACTACTGCTGAAAAGAGAATTATCCATGTGCATTTCATCCAAACTCTTTCAGGATGGGGGTCAGGAGCATTTTCTCTCAATGTGATTGTGTAAGATGTGTAAATTCTACCTGAAGTAGACAATCCCAGACATACTAGAATAGGTACCTGAATATGTAAATATATTCATTATATTTCCAAATACAACAACAAAATTCCCATTTTTGGAAATGTAACAATCTCCGTTGTGATGGAGAACATGCCAAGGAAGAACTTGACTGTGGATCAATACCTTCAAAATTAATCTCAAGCATGGTGAATAAGAAGACAAACAGTTTGGTATGATGAAGTGTTTTAGAAAATTGTTTTATTTTACTTCCCAATTAGGCTTCATTTTCCAAACTGATCTACTAGAAGAAATGAAGAGAACTATTTCCTATTTGTTATTTTGCAGCTATGCCTGTTTATGGTGCTCACTGTTAATATGTGAATTTCTGCTCCTTTGGCAAGATTAAAGGTGGCTCCATAAAGCTTTAAACCTTCACAGATCTAACATCAGCACCTTGCAAATGTCTTACTGCATCATTCTCCAGCTTGGGGCATGTAAAAGTCAGGAGCCAGAAAGCATTTTCACTTTGCAAAAAGTCTGTAGAGATTCTCAATCATCCAGGTCATGGTTGTCTCAAAGGTGCTTTTTCAGGAGGCAACTGGACTTTCTTGTTTTTTCTTTTGAAGACATTTTGTTTCTCATCCAAGAAGATTCTTCAGCTCTGACAGGATAGTGGGGGATGGAAGGATTTGTATTCCTTGCAGACAGCTGGTAATCTGCATCCTTTTAGCGCAGTAGTATTCAAACTTGGCAAGTATAAGACTTATGGACTTCAACTCCCAGAATTCCCCAGCCAGCATGGTTATCTGAAAAATTCTGGGAGTTGAAGTCCACAAGTCTTAAACTTGCCAAGCTTGGAGACCCCTGTTTTAGCAGGTCATTGAAGCATTTGGAGGTTTATCTGTGTCCTCAGGGTCACCTGAGTAGTGCTCCTGGTTCCTGTAGTCTCCATTTTTTTTCCTCTGGAAATCCATTCCTACTCCCACACCATTCAAAGGGTGTTCATCCCAAATTGTATAGTTAAAAGTCGGTAGAGATTCAGGTCATTCCCAGAGGAAAAAAATACAGACTACAGGAATCATTAGCACTACTCAGGTGACCCCGAGGACACAAGTGCTTCAAAGATGCTCTAACACAGTGGTTCTCAACCTGTGGGTCGCGACCCCTTGGGGGTCAAACGACCTTTTCACAGGGGTCACCTAAGACCATCGGAAAACACATATTTTCAATGGTTTTAGGAATAATATTATGGTTGGGGGTCACCACAACATGAGGAACTGTATTAAAGGATCATGGCATTAGGAAGGTTGAGAACCACTGCTCTAAAAGGATGCAAATTACCAGCTGTCTGACTAGAAGACCTCCAAGGTCCCTTCCAACTCTATTCTATTCTAAGGAATATAAATCCTTCCATTCCCCACTATCCTGTCAGAGCTAAAGAAGCTTCTTGGATGAGAAGCGAAATGTCTTCAAAAGGAAAAACAAGAAAGTCCAGTTGCCTCCTGAAATTCCACTTTGCAAGGTAAGAATTTTCACAGCAAATGCAAACAGAAAAACTGGCAACTGCAGAGAGAAGGTGCAAAGCCACCCTCTTCACATTTTAAGCAGGCAAGTGAACGAGGAGCCAAGGCATCTCAAGTCCAGGGGGGAGAAAAAACAACGAAGTAGATACAAGCCACTTCAAAAGTATTGCAAAGCTCCACTATTTCTGATTTATCTAATGTTGTGGCTGAGCTAAAAATAAATTGGCTAAGCTGCCCAGCATAGATATTAGTGTGGGAACAGCACCAAAGATCCAGGTGGAAATATGGCAAATTTACTAATATGGCAAATATGTGCTTTTAAAAGAAAAATACACTCTTAATCAAATCTTATTTTAAATGTAACTCAAACCTTCTTTCCAGGGCTTCAAAATATAATGGTAGCTTATTTCTACCCTCATGGTGACTTACATGATTAATCCATTTAAATCTAAAATGGCAATGATGGGGAAATGCATAGACGTACAAACCACTTAAAGTAACCCAGACTGTACATAAATTATATTAAGGCCATGCAGCTGAACTTTTCGCATTTCAACATTCTCATTTTATAATGCCACACATCTTTGGGAGATATTAAGAGATTATGACCATCCTGCTATAACTTTATGCATATGACATAGTAAATAGTGTGGAATGTTATGGAGGTTAAAGAACATCATATGTCATTTTACTGGCAGCCATTGTTTTCCAAAGGGGCTCCAGGTTTCTTATGAGGCACTCTCAGTTCTGCTCTGATTTCTCTCTTCTGCACCCAGATCTTTAGTAATTTCCTCATGGCCTCATGAATCGCACTGTTCCTCAGGCTGTATATGAAAGGATTGAGCATGGGGATCACCACAGTGTAGAATATCGAAGCCGCTCTCAACCTAGGACCAGAATAAGTGGAGGATGGGCGGATGTAGGTGCTAATCAGAGTCCCATAGAACAAGGCAACAGTAGTGATGTGTGCACTGCAAGTGGAGAAGGCTTTGTACTTCCCAGAAGCTGAAGGAACTTTCAACACCTTCAACATAATCAATATGTAGGAGAGAAAGATGAGTATAAGGGGCCCAAGCATGGTTGCAGTCCCTTCAATCATGAGCAATATTTCAGCAGAAGAGGTGTCTGAGCAGGAAAGTTTGAGTAAAGGATGGAGGTCACAGAAGAAATGAGGGATCTCCCGGGAGCCACAGAAAGAAAAATTAGCTATTGTAAATACATATAATAGGCCTTGGGAAAAAGAGAGGAGCCAAGACCCAGCAGCCAAGATCAGGCAATGCTTGTGGCTCATGATGGTAGAATAATGAAGTGGTCGGCAGATAGCCACATAGCGGTCATATGCCATGACAGCAAGGAGAAAGTTATCACTGGTACAAAAGACCACAAAGAAATACATTTGACTGAGGCATCCACTATAGGATATGGTGTTTTTCTGGGAGATTAAGATTTGCAACATCTTGGGTACAGCATTGGAACTGAATCCCAGGTCAGCCAATGATAGATGACTGAGGAAGAAATACATGGGGGCATGAAAAAGATCACTATTGAAGAAGATCAGCAGCATGATCAAGAGGTTCCCCAGTAAGCTAAGCAGGTACATGCAGAGGAAGAAGGGGAAGAGAAGTCCCCTGAACTCTGGTGAGGTGGAGAAACCCAGGAGAATGAATCCCGCAAAGTTGGTGTTGTTCTCCTGTTCTGTTTCCATGGCTCATCTGAAAATGGGAATAAGTGGGATTATATCATTGCTCCTTCAGTTTCATGAATGTAATACTGAATAATCTCACGGGCTAACATCCCTCACTGGATATTGCTGGAAATGACACTGACTGTTCAGCACCTCACAACCTGCTGATTCCAAGGGGCAGGAAATTAACAATTTACTCTATGTTCCTTTTTTGTGTATCACTGTTGGCTTTTTGTCTTCGAGACTGTAATCTCAGATTACGTCCTCCTGTTTTTCCTTTCAGGCATGTATATACAGAGCATTTGCTCTCTGACTCTCCACCTGATATGGTACAGTTAGATACTGTGTTTTGCCTACCCTTATCACTGACTTCCTTAGATCTCAGTTACATCACTAAAACCATCACTCAGGTTAGATTCCTGCTGGTCCTGCACAAATACTGGTGCTCTACTTCAGGTTCTGTAATACTTCTATGTAGAACAGTGAGCTAATGTCCTTTTAATTCAGTCTTTCCATAGGTACCATGTAACTCAGTATGAGCTAGGATGATCCTGCTGGAATGACTGGAGATGAAAAAAAATTAGTAGAACATATATGGAGACAGGCTAGGCCATTGAATTCGAAACCTATCGCATATCTATGAGATGACCTTTTATAGATCTCAATGAATGCCTGATATGAAATGGAAGAAGTTGTTCATCATTAGGTTCTGTAAGGAGGACAACTCTGGTTTGCATGGTGACTTTAAAGGAGAACAAGTACAAATTGGAATCAGGTAGATAACAGAGTAGTCAATCCACTGAAATAAACTATATTCCATCAATGGGTTACTAAAATCAAAATTCATAATTGGAGCTCAATATATGAAGTTAAATATTTCAGTCTTGGTGAAATGCTTCAAATTTACAAATGACCTCTATTTCACCATATGTCTGATTGATCTAACTCCATATAATATTCTTCACACTTTTAAATGGGGCATTTTCATTTTCACAGAAAATCAGGTGCAGATTTTGCCCCAATCAGGATGGTGTTTCTGTTCCATAGCAGAGGGGAACGCATGCCAAGTTTCCTCCTTACAATTGCTATAAAATGTTTTTCCTACCTGTTTCAAACCTCATCTTTATAGATACAGTAAGGTGTGGATTTTAAGAAAATCAACATGAAGTTTCTATCTAGATAAGGAGCATATTCCAAATGTAAATAGCTATTTTATTTCCTGAAAACTAAAAGCTCACATTTAATACTATAGTATGTGCAGAGATTTGACAGAGATACAATGCCAAATTAACTCCGTATGATACCCAGATAATAGAGAAGGGGCTTGAGCATCCTGAGAAGGACAAACATTAAGGCATTTATTAGGGGGAAGAACTTGGGATTGTAAACTTCACAGGCAACTTTGACTAAAGATAACACTCACTGGATCTCAGTTCATGAAAATTAATCATTGGTTTCTGAAATATAATATCTGGTTGGGAATTTTGTTCATTTGCTGCAAAGCTTTCATTTTGTATCATTAAACAGTCGACCTCAACACATCTGAGAAAATTACTTGAAAGATTTAGTCTCACTTTGTTGAATCTCAGCAGTCTGACAAAGCCAAGCCTGGATGCTTGCTGGATGGCCAAATGAAGTGCAGAAAAAGCAAAATCGTTAGTGCTCTTCCACATGGAGGCAAAACATCAAGAGATGGTAGAAATAGTCAGCGAAGTGGATTTTGGTTTCAATCTGAAGTAGCTGGTCAAACAAATGAGAATTTCTTGCTATCTGTAAAAGGAAATGGACAAGAGAGAGAAAAAAGCATGCCAGGTCAGAAGATCTAAGGCTGGGGAATCATCTTTCTTAGCACTGAAAGTCATGCAAAATAGTCATAAAGACCTCACCAACCATGGAGGCGTTCAGTGGATAGGAACATCTTGCACAACTGAACCTCGGTTTCATACATTGCCCAGAAAAGAAAACAGAAGAAAATATAAAGGTGGTAGGAAACTGGGTGAGAATGTCAGTGATATGAGTTTTGGTTTCCATGGAAGAAAACAGCAAGATCTGCAGGGATCTTGTTAAAGAAACATCTACAGAGTAGTTGAGGTTCTGTATTGTGAAATCCCCAGACCCAGTGCAACCGTTAGTTGAATTCCCAACCTATGTCTTAGAGGACGAAAGCATATATTGTACTATAGCTGGGATAGGAGGGTAACCCTGAAGTGGAAATGGGAGAATACAATAGAGACATTATTTCAGGGAAGGCTTCGCCAACGTCAAATATCAATCAGCAGAAATTTCCAGGCACATATGACCAGTAAGTAAATGGTTGGTAGAGGTCAGCCTACCAATTTTGAAGGGTACCAGATGGAAGAGGTTAGTCTAATTAGACATAGGCATGACATAGGCTCATCCTTTAGACAATGCTGTCAGTCATTTGGTGAGACTAGCCATTTGGGACAGTGAGGACTTGGTTAATTAGTAGATTAGGCTTTTTTAAAAAGTGGTTCCCACTTCCTCTGCTCAGTCTTTCTCTTCCATTTCTTGAATGATCCACGGAAATTTCATGCCTACGGTTCTGCAAGGCCTTCATTTCCACCAGGAGCCATCCATGTACACCAGAAATGCAATTTCAGCTGTTGGAATATCTAATTCTGGAGTATAAATCAGTGCCATGCTCATATAAAAGGGGACTGGAAAAGGAGTAGAGTGGTAACTACTACCATTCTCCCAACAGAACACACCTTTTCTCCCAGCATTCCTTAAATAGGTTATGAGATCAGAATCCTGATCATATCTCTATGCATCTGAGCAGAAATATCACCTTTATTCATTTGCATGTAACAATATGGCATGCTCTCCAGGGCGGGTTTCAAAACCCATTGCTACCATTTTGTTCGTGGGTGCCCACACATTCATGTGTGCACGCAACGCAGGTGGGTGGGCAGAGCCTCCCGCCACCGCCATTACCGGTTCACCCAATACGGGGTAGCAACCCACCACTGATGGTCTCTCCCCTTAAAACCCGGGTAGATATTTTATTTGTTCATTATTTGTTATGTGCATAGATTTTTTTAATTTATTCTTCAGTGCTATCATTCCCTGATTCTTAGGGTAATTTACACAATATCAAACAGAATATTTACATAAATATTTACCAATTAGGAAGATGACTCTGAATATAAGAGCATGGTTCCCCGGAAGAGAAACGATTAGACAGAAAAAGAAAAACCATCTGCCACCATTACCCTCTTCTCAGCATATCTAAGCTGACCTTCCCCTATTAATAATGAATTATTAAAGATCTTTACAGGTCAATATCATTAAAATATTTCAAAAGCAAATTGTCCCACATGATACATGCCAGGAGGACAGGACTGTGCATTAAAATTAGCCTTTGGGGCCCTTTTAATTTGCTACAGTGGTTTATTATGAAGTAACATAGATGGAACTTATTGAATTTCGAACATATGATGGGAGAGAAGAGGCTACTTGGACATTCCCAAACAGAACTCATTCCAACAATTAGGAGGTAATCACAGCATGGATAACCAAGTCAGACTTTTCTATATCTTTTGATATTAGGAAAGAAGGTAGATATATAGCAACTTTGAGGTTTAAATAAATTAAGCAACATAATATTGAATCTATTTCTGACATACACATAATCCTCAATTTACAACAGTTCATTTAGTGACCATTCAGAGTTACAACAGCACTGAAAAAGTGACTTATGACCCGTTTTCACATTTACAATTGCTGTAGCATCTCCATGGTCACATGATCAAAATTCAGATGCTTGGCAATTGACTCATATTTATGACGGTTTCAGTGTCCCGGAGTCACATATCACCTTCTGTGACCTTCTGAGAAGCAAAGTCAACGGGGGAAGCCAGATTCACTTAACAACCATGTTACTAATTGAACCTTCCGCCGTGCCCTGAAGACCTATCTTTTTCAGCAAGCCAGGCTGGCTTAACACATTTTAAAATGTTTTTAATAGGTTTGTTTTGTTCTTTTAATTCTGGGGCCAAACACACACATATATACATATATTAACTGTATTTTAATATTTGTATCTATGTTTTTTACTTTGGCTGTGCACCGCCCTGAGTCCTTCGGGAGAAGGGCAGTATATAAATTTGATAATAAATAAATAAATAAATAAATAAATAAATAAATAAATAAATAAATAAATAAATCTGCCGTGATTCACTTAACAACTGTGGCAAGAAAGGTCGAAAAACTCATTTTACAAGTGTCTCAGTTGAGGATTTCCTGTATATGAGAAAAGCATAAATAGCTTCTATACCAATTAATCAACAGGATTTATTCTTTATTTTTCACCTACAGCTGATGATACAGATCTGTTTGCATATCATGTAAGACTCCATAGCTGTCACAAGACCCAACTATTTTATTCTACCTGCCTGGATTTCATAAACTGTGATTAGTCTGAATTCTATGAATTGGAGAAGCTCCTGCTCTCTGCTGGAAAAAAAGGCCAAAGCACCTCTAGAGCTGAAATGGGGTTCTGCCCCCAAGAATCTCTGGGCCTCTACAATTGCCTGCACAATTGTGTATTGCTGGTATTGGCTTTTTCTACCATTCTAACAGATAAATTAATAGGGAAAAAAGAGAATACATGAATCATGGGCTCGTGAAGGTCATCACACTTCCTGATCAGAAATAGAATCCAAAGGAAAGCATCAAACTAGTCTTTATTTGAATACATTATATTTTTCCTTTTGCACCAAAACTACCAGTTCCGTATTCCTTTCAACTCTGAATCAAAACAGTCCTACTTTCCCAATCCGTTGGAAGAGAATTTGGGGCAGGTACATTCAGTTGAGTTGATCTGAGAGAACCTTTCCTTTTTAAAGGGAATTAAAATGGAGGCCTTGTTTATGGATGGCTTTGTGTGATTTGCATTTCTCAATAATTCCACATTTATTAGATTATATGTTTTTATAATGGTATTCAGTGTGCTTGTATATTTTATATAATTATGCCTGTTTCAAAAATTATGAAATAGCCCTGAGTGATTCATGGGTGCAATCCAGAGGTGGTATTCAGCAGGTTCTGACCAGTTCTGGAGAACTGGTAGCGGAAATTTTGAGTAGTTCGAAGAACCAGTAAATACCACCTCTGATTGGCTCCGCCCCCACCTATTCTCTGCCTCCCGAGTCCCAGCTGATCGGAAGGAAATGGGGATTTTGCAGTAACCTTCCCCTGCAGTGGGGAGGGAATGGAGATTTTACAGTATCCTTCCCCTGCCATGCCCACCAAGCCACGCCCACAGAACTGGTAGTAAAAAAATTTGAATCCCACCACTGGTGATACAGATTTTGTTTTGAAGGAAATAAATTAAAATGAGTTAAATTGTTCTTCTATCGTAATGGGTCAACCAAGCTACAAGAATTCTTCTGTTTCTAAGAATTATTTTGTTTGTAAGAATTTCTAAGAACATATTTTGTTTTTAAGGAAATATATTAAATAAAGCAAGTAATTCTTCTACCCTATTGGTTCAATGGGCTACAAGAATTCTCCTGTTTCTAAACATTTTTCCCAGCAGCAGACCCAATTTCTCCCCACTGATTTCTAGACAAGTAGAAGCAGAGATACTTATGAGGTGCTCTGTAGTGAAGACAACATTGCTTGGATAAACTTGCAACTAGTTTGGTAAACTGGAAAATTGTCCCCATATGAGATTGCAGCTGGTACATTGAGAAAATGGGGGAGCTTATTAACCAGTGAGTCATGGAAAGCACAATGCCTCTGAACAATTCTTTCATGAATCCCCAATTCATTCACATTCCAAAGTTCCTTTTCTCATTATTATTGTTGACGTATCTTCTGATTCTCCTATAGAAAACCATTTGCAATTCCCCAGGATTCCACACATGTGGAGTGACCTCAGCTAGTGTTCCAAAAAGTCTAGAAAATCAGGAGGATGCACAAATAACTTTCCTTGGCCATGGAGCTTCAGTGACTGTTGTTGATGGTAGCCATGTATCTACAAGCAAAAATCTCTTCTTCATTCATCTGAACCTGATTCACAAAAGTGTTACTCTGTTCATCAATTACTTCACTGCAAGCCTCAAGAATATAGAATCATCCCAAAGTCTGAAACTGGCTTCTGTCACCCAAACTCTCAAACAACTCATTATGCAAAATAGACCAGTCAGGCAGCAAATAAAGATTCCGGCAGCCGTGGCTGAAAGCATGTCTTGAAGGTGAAGCCGCTATGAAAGAGTGATGTTAGGTTATACAGGTAGTCCTAATTGATGACACAGTTGAGCCCAAAATTTCTGTTGCTAAGTGAGACATTTGTTAAGTGAATTTTGTCCCGTTTCATGACCTTTCTTGGCCACTGTTGTTAAGTGAAGCACTACAGCTGATAAATTAGTAACCTGGTTGTTAAGTGAAACTGGTTTCCCTATTGACTTTGATTGTGAGAAGGTCACAAAAGGGGATCACATGACTTTGGGACACAGCAATGGTCATAAATATGAACAAGTCACCAACCATCTGAATTTTGATCACATGATCATGGGGATGCTGCAAAGGTCGTAACCACTGGTAGGGTTCAGCTGGTTCTATCTGGTTCGGGCAAACCAGCAGTGCCGACTGTGATAGGCCCCGCCCACCTGCCCAGACGTAATGACGTCCTATATAGCCACGTTTTGGAGGCGGTGCACCAGAGGTGATATTCAGCAGGTTCTGACCAGTTCTGGGGAACCGATAGTGGAAATTTTGAGTAGTTCAGAGTAGTAAATACCACCTCTGACTGGCCCTGCCCCCATCTATTCTCTGCCTCCTGAGTTCCAGCTGATCAAGAGGAAATTGAGATTTTACAGTATCCTTCCCCTGCCACGTCCACCAAGCCACGCCCACCAAGCCATGCCACATCCACCAAGCCACACCCACAGAACTGGTAGTAAAAATTTTTGAAACCCACCACTGCCGTGCGCATGCGCAAAAGACACACGCGCTAGCAAAGAGCATGCGCGAAAGGCCAAGCATGTGCGGAAGGTGAATGTGCACGCTCATATTTGTGAACTGGTAGGGATGGTAAGAGAATCCCACCTCTGGTCGTAACTGTGAAAAACGGCCATAACTCACATTTTATTTTATTTTTTATTTTTTAAAATAAATATTATTTTTTTTCTTTAAAAACAAAAACAGAAACAAACACAAAAGATAAATTTCCATTTTACAACAGTCTCATATCGGTATTCCTCTACAATTCACGTTTTTTTCCCCTCCCCATCTTTACATATATTTATATTTGTGGTTCCCTTGTTCCTTACTTATTTATGTATACATTTCTTTATCTGTTATACATATCATTGTATCTATATATTACTTTACATACATTATCTGTTTAGTGGCACATTAGTAATCCTTCTTGTTTGTTATTCCTGACCTCTAGCCATTTATACCATTTATTCCATATTAAGTAATATTCCGTTTCATCTTTTCCTTTTATCTCTTTCGTCAATTTGTCCACCTCCGCACAATCCAAAGCTTTATCACCTCCTCCTCTTTTGGTATAGTGTTGCTTTTCCAATTCTGTGCATATGTTATCTTGGCTGCCACATAACTCACATTTTAAACGAACTATAATTCAATTTCTGAGCCAGGATATTCTTTCTGGATAGCTCACAGTAGCCCAGCATGCTGTATCTCATTCAGTATTATGTAAGACAAATAGCGTTTTTCAAATCATCATCTTCTCAAGCTTTGAATGATTGATTCTGCAAACAGAAAATTGGACCCCATGTAGCTATACTCTGATCATTGAATGAGCTTCTCCCACTTCAAGAAATAGCTCTCAGCTCAGAGATGTCTTCTTCTTTTTCAATGAAACTGCACATGGATACATGAAGGGACCTAGCTCCACTGGGACCTGTTTGATATTTACCATATTTATTAGATTCATGTGCTGCCCTTATTGTTAACCCTAATTCTGTTGGACATGGGCAATACTTTTCAAAAGAACCAAGTATGTTTAGGGAAGGATTATCTCAGACCTTTCATCTCTGTCTTCTCTATCCTCTGAAGTTCAAATAAGATGACAGTTAGCAGTGGTCCATTTTAATCAAACTGAGATTTCAACAAAATTTGAATGGAACAGAACAACAGTGCCCCCTTGAGTGTCCGTGCTTTATAGTTACAGTATAGTATAATACTGTACAGAACTTCTCTAAAATGAATCCTTTTTTACTTTTATTTTTGAAAGCACATTCATCCCTTTTTCAAAAGAGATGTGAGGAGCTCCATGAAGGAGATGGATTCAGAAGATCCTAAATTATCTTCTGATTGTTCAGCTAGATTATTGGAATGGCCTTATATCGTCATTGGACAATCTCCACTAAAAGCCAGTGTTTCTACTCAGATGCTTGTTATACAGTTAAGAGGATATCTTGTTCACTTCTTAGAACCATCCAGATTTAGGGTCCAAGGTACTCCCACATTTTTGGAGTCCAACTTCACAGCATGGTTCTCCGCAAACTTTTTTAAACTGAAGTTTCTTCTCCACCATATACTGAATGCAGGATATGTGGCTTAACAATAACATACTGTATAGGGAAATTTGACCTGGATTTTAATAGAACAGAAGGTAGAGATGAGCATGGTATGAAGCAGCCATACAATACTTTTAGATTACAATAATAGAGCCCTCCCATCTTGCATTCCATATATGGTAGCCCCGTGATATGATTAATTTGACTTGGGAATTTAATTTAGTGCTAAGAGAGAATAATTCAGACAAGAAGTGAATACATGTATACACAGCCCAGATACAGAACCAGGTTACACTGTCTGAAATTCCTACCTCCTAGTCAGCTGGCAAGAGACTAAGATCAATGTGGTTTCCAAAATGGGGATTCTGGCTTAGCATAAACTTAATCAACAAACTGTGCCTTAGCATGATGTGTGAAGCTTGCTATTGTCCAGGGATAGGCAACCTTAAATACTCAAAGAGCCACAAAGTCCTAACCAGAAGCCCCCTGTTCAATTCTGGAGCCAACCGGAAGTCTGGTTCCCCCACCATAGAGTCTTCTCCTAGTGCAGTGTCCTTTTTCCTCTGCCGACTGGAAGTCCAGTTCCCCCACCATAGAGTCTCCATCTAACACGCCGTCCTTTTTCCTCCAAAAGCCCTATCAATGCTGGCCAGTGACAGGGAGCCACAGCAGAGGGATGAAAGAGCCACATGCAGCTCCAGAGTCGCGGGTTGCTGACCCCTGCTATTGTTTGTCAGCCTAAACAACTTCCATTTGATACTTGTGAGTATAAAACTGAAGAGCGCATACAATATTATGAATTTTGATATTCAAACAAAATGATCTGTTCTTATTTTAAATATCTTCTTACATGGAATTTATTTTCTGAATAGGGTTAGAAATGGAGAGTTCACTAACTAAATGGAAATGCAGGACTAAAAAAGAATATGCCTGGCAACAAAAATGAAAAATCACCTTATTGTGCTACTACTACTTCTCACTCAGAGTCAAATAAGGGATAGAAGAGCCCACTGTGACAATCCAAATTAATCCCCAATGTGTTGACATCCGAAGGAGGATATTTTCAATATTTGGCTTGAGATTGAAATATCAAAGGAGGTATGAATTGCTAAAATTGATATTCCCCAAGTTCACCCCATTTTTGGAAATAACCCTGATACTCCATAAAGAAAATGAGGCCTGGGTTTCTATAATTTTTAAACAATTTTCAACTAGCTTTTCCTTAATCATGAGTACTCAATACAAAAGACAGTTAAGAAGTTGCTTGATTTTTGTTTTTGTCCGCATTTTTTTAAAAGTTAGTCAATCTGTTAAAGCAATAAAAAAGCAGAATGGAAGAGCAGAGAAGGCAAATCAGATCTATCAGTCGAAGGCTTGCTTAAATAAGATGCTTTATTTGTACGAATTAAGGGACTAGGGTTAAAAGTTGCTTGTTTATATGGAATAAAGGGGTTATCCAGATAAACCTATCCTAAGAAACTAATCAGCACATTCAATTTGGTCCAGAAAAAGGAGTAGCCATTATAACATGGGGTTCATACTCTTCAACACAAGCTGAAATTCCAAAATATTTTAGGAAATGGGACATTTTCTTTGGTTTGGAGTCTTTTAACATAGCAAATGTTCTTTTTTAAAAAAAACTGTTTCTGACTTCTAATCCATTCCCTGGAGCAATTCAAAATGTTTATGTTGACCTTTAAAAAGGTTTGGGCCAGAGCATCTCTGAGTTCTGCAATATTTAGTTGATCTTCACCCAGTTCGGAAAGCTAAGCCAGATCAGATCTGGCTGACCCACTGATGAGAGACCACCGAGACATGTTAAGGTTGTAGGCTAGACCAGGAAGTTAAGACAACAAGCTGAAAAGTTGCATAGATATGATGCCACTAGGTGCTGAACTCAATAGAAGAATTACTTTGTCATAAAGTAATATTTCTGTCATGTCTATAGAAGCAGGCACTCTTAAAATTAACCTCTGGTTCCATTGTTTAAAAATATCCTTCAATATGCCCAACGTTAAATATTTTTCTCCATTCTGTATCAGTAAGTCAAATGTAAATGTTCTTCTCCTTTAAGTGTAAACTTGGTTCCTTTTGGTTCCCTCTAACATCCAGCCTTCAGAGTCTCATCCTATCCTTTTTAAAAAGAGATTTCAAAACAAAAGCATTTGTTTTGTCGACCAGCTCTATATAATCCCATTCTGGACAAGGAGAAGACTTGAAATAGTCCACTACTGCTCCAGCATGATCGCCAACATCCGATGATGGATATGACACAAGAAGAAGAAAAAGAAGTGCTCCAGCAGTTGCTCCTCATGAGGAGACTGCCTGACAGTGATCCCCAATGGGTTTATAGTTCTGAGAGATGAGGGAATAACCATCTTGCTGAAACCGTGGTCAGCATTCTCAGAAAAGAACATAGGGTTTGTATATTTCTTATTCTGATCACTTTTGGATAGAACTTCTTAATTACTTTTTTAGAATCTTTGGATCAACAAGTTTTACAGCACCAGGAAAACGTCAGAGAAGACTTTTGTTTTATCTAGAATTGCTGCAAACAGTAAAACATCTCTTGGTGCTGGGACTACAGTAGAATCTATTAATTAGATCCTTAAGGAGTTACTCTTTAATCAACCTCATTTGTTATTAGATTTCCTAAGTGACCTACTCTCTTGCCAGACAATTATGTCAGAAAAACAATCAGGAAGTTAATGAGAAAACTTTCTGAAAGAAGTTGACAAATATTTGGAATAATAGAAAGCAATGAATGTAACTAGCCTTGAGGGAGTGAAACCCAACAGATCCACTGAAACTAAACAGTAACAAAACAATTCTAAGAAAGGAAAGTCTTAGCATGTGAGAAGAATTCTAGTCCTCTCAATAGCAGTTTTAGAAGAGATATTGGACAGTGTCATGTATATAATGAAAAGTGGTAGATATCCATGAGAAGAGGCCTATACTGCATGGAAAGTTCCCACAAAAGCAGCACTTTATTGCATGGGATGAGATACATCCAGGGTGAAATGCTCCCGGTTCAGACCGGATCACTGATCCGGTAGTGATGGAGGTGGGTAGTTCGGAGAACCGGTAGCAAAAATCCCTGCCCCCCCCCCTCCCATTGCCCAGCTGAGCCGCGCAATCATCAGAGGATTTTGTTTTATTTTTAAAAGCATTTTTTCTACAACCTCTTTGGCCGAAAAAATGCTTTTAAAAGTTAAAAAAAAAAGCCTCTGATGATCGCGCAGCTCAGCAGGATCATCAGAGGCTTTTAAAAGCATTTTTTCTACAACCTGTTCGGCCGAAGAGGTTATAGAAAAAATGTTTTTAAAAGGAAAAAAAGCATCTGCCGATCAGGCAAGTCAGCTGGGATCATCACAGACTTAAAAAAAAAAGAAAGCCTCTGCTGATCAGGCAAGTCAGCTGGGATCGTCAGAGGCTTTAAAAAGAAAAAAGAAAGCCTCTGCCAATCAGGCAAGTCAGCTGGATCATCAGAGGCTTTAAAAGCATTTTTTTTTATAACCTCTTCAGCCGAAGAGGTTGTAGAAAAAATGGTTTTAAAAGTAAAAAAAAAAAAAGTTGGCCACACCCACTCAGTCATATTACCCCCACCCCACCAAGCCATGCCCACAGAACTGGTAGTAACAAATTTTACATTTCACCACTGGACACACCTATGTGATTGTCATTTTTCATTTGGCCCTTCATTTTGCAGTTTAGCTGAGCATAACTCCTAGTTTTAGATTTCAGATTTTGATGGTCTCCAGAAACAGCTCCAGCAGGTGGTTGCCAGAATCCTAATGGTCAAAAGAGAGTGTCTGGATCAATGAAAGGAAAATAGTTATATAATCACCACAGCCATCTCTACGATTAGCTTTTATTACAACTGAGATTGCTATCTAATTACTGCATTGATTTCTCATAAAGCTGTCCTGTATTTTAACTGCATTTTTATTTCTCTTGTCCCCAAAAGAAGACATGCTAAATTATAATGTGATTGATTTGGTCGCAGTTTAGTGCATTTTGCAAACACATATACAGTATACCTAAGCATAATGTTGAGTCCAATTTTACCCTTCCAGTTCATGGGTTTTTTTCCTATTGAAGAGACTGTACTGAGGAAGCTCATATTCTGTTTGCTTTTAAAATAAAGGAAAATAAACTTTACTTTAAGTAGAACACTTAAGTAGATGGGCATCAAACCAATTTCATAAATAAATAAATAAGAATACAGTTCCTGGTAAATTAATGGTAGACATGCCCATGCAGTTTTAAGGGGGTAACAGCATAACAATTGTTTTCTCTTGCTGCCTTCCTGAAAGTTGTTTTGACTTTCCATAGCCCAGGGCTGACAAACCCGTGGCCCACGGACCAGATGCATCACGTGCTGACCCTGCCCCCACCCGGTTTAGCAAAGGGGGGGAAAGTTCTGATACGTTATGTGACGATGCTGTGACGACCCGAGTTTGACACCCCTGATCTAGCCCATTTCCCTGTTGTTTCCCAGATGTCTCCCAT
Organism: Pantherophis guttatus; assembly: GCF_059756535.1. Lineage (NCBI taxonomy): Eukaryota > Metazoa > Chordata > Lepidosauria > Squamata > Colubridae > Pantherophis > Pantherophis guttatus. Next base: position 121,597,759 of record NC_142064.1, on the reverse strand, counting down.
GAAAGGACAAAGCAGAGCCCACAGCTCAGCCAGGTGCTGCCACTTGCTGAGAAAGGAGTTTGCAACAGGGGTTGTTTCCCTCAGATGAAGATGGCTTCTTCAACCAGCATCCTTGAGAGAAAGCAGACTTCATTAGCTCTAAGTCAGGTCCAACACTTAGAGAGGGCACTGGATTGGAAGAAGCTGGTTAAAGAGCCATCAAAGTCTTCCGGGATCCTGTCTCACTCAGAAAGGTGGCAGTAGATAAAAATTCCAGGAAGAGTCTAATTCTATTGAAAGCAAAGAAAGTCTACTCAGATTTGCATGCAAGTGGTTTATTTGACAACAGGACAGAAGTAGTTTGCTACTGTCTTTTCCTGGTTTTTTTCCCCCAACCTTCCAGAGTATGTGTGTACAAATCTTTGAGTAAGTGTTGACCCCTGGCAGTGCTTGGACAAGTCTCTTGAGTTTCCTTGGAAAGATTTTGAAGTGATTTGCTATTGCTCCTTCCCAGGGCTAGGAGAAAGTGACTGGCTTTGTGCCGAAGGAGACTCAAAGGATTCAGTCTCCTGGTTTCTAGCCTACCACCTTAATCACTACACCAAACTAACTCCCCCTGCCTTCCAAACCAACCCCTAATTTCCTGATGGTCTCTCAACCCAAGTACTCCCCAGGTTCAACTCAATTTAGTTTTTCATCACTCAAGATTGGCTAAGCATAGCTATCTGCTATTCCGAAGCAACAGTGCTGAGGCTTTATTTGTTAGTGGATGGACTCCAGTCTGGTTTTTTTTTGTTTTTTTTTTTTTTGTTTGTTTGTTTTTTGTGGGGGAGAGAATGAGCTCTGAAATGGGAAGGAAGGCCAAACTGTTTCAAGACAAGACAGTAGGGGGAGAACTTGCACTCCTGACCGAGTCAGAGGTGGAACTGGGATTCCTGTGGAAATCTCTGAGGGTCCTTCTTTTCTTCTGGAGCAGACCACACATGCACCAAATCCCTCACCCTGGCTGTGAAGGTAAAATGCTCTACCTAAAAGTATCCATAGCAGGTTTGTCAATGAAAGAATTGGTTGAGGCATATTGAAGCTCTGGGCAAAATGTTAATGTGTGTTCTTCACACAAACACACACCTTTCCTCAGCCTTGAAAATCTGAAAGGAGGAGTTAGAGCACTTCCTATCAATTCCCTTGGTCCTGAGATTTTTTCCAGTCCTTTCTTTGAACATAAGTGCCATTTTAAGAGTATTGCTCATTTGTTTCTTCTGAAACCCAACTTCCAACTGCTCTTTCCTTCCTTCTCATAATTATATAACTGTTATATAACAGACTGTTATATAACAGCCTGGAGCCTATATAACTATAGGCTTCAGGCTGACAGGATCTACTGCTTCCTTCTTCTTTTAACTGGAGTTGCAAGTTTCCACCAAATGTAAAGAGGTACTATAACATGGTGACTCCCAGAGGTCAGAGGCAGCTGTCTTGTGCACCCTGGAAGAAACTGTATGTGAGAAGACAAATATGCATAATGGATAATCCAGACAAATCATCTATATATTTTACAATTAAGATTGTGGAGGCTAAAGTTTAAAGAATAGCATACAACACAGGTCATGGCAGACAATTGCTGGATTCCCATACTCATTACTGATGTGATTTACTACTCAGTATGTCTGTAATCAGCCAATTATAAGATATCAAACTATGGCTCAGCATGATGCAAGTCATAGACTACAATTTGACTTGTGATCTTTATACAATGGAGAAAGTCCCCTATTGATCTAATTCAACTATCCTGCCATCTATCAGATTTCTATCTATTTGCTTCCCATTCTTACCCTTAGCAGTACACCAGGAAATTACATGCTACACTTAAGAAGTCTCAATTAACCAAGACTAAATTTTCCACAGGTACTCTGTGAACTTTAGTCTCAGGATACATTGGCACTTGGCCTTTTCTCTATAATAATAAATTACAATGTTTTATTAATGGAAAATAAAATAAATGACTATATCCGAGAATAAGTTTTTGTATACTCCATGATTAATTTTAAATCTTCCCAGAAAACTCTCTCAAAATATTCTATGGTTTCTCATTTTGTTTCTTGGATAGGCTGAAACATGAGTCAATATTGGGAGAGTAGAACAAAATGTGGTTTGGGATATTGCTGAGAAAATAGGATCAGGCTTTTCTGATGCAAATTCTGTCATTAGAATAATGTCTCTAAATCACCAAGATGACATAATCTAATCAATAGCAGGAATCTATGAAACACAACCTATCACCCACCCACTGACCAAGGCTTGCCAGAATAGGCAGTGGTGGGTTGCTACCGGTTCGCCCCAGATCGGGCGAACCAGTAGCAGTGGCAGCGGGAGGCTCCACCCACCCAGAAGCATCGCGCGAGCACGTGAGCTCCCACGAGCAAACCAGTAGTGACAGGTTTTGAAACCCACCCCTGAGAATAGGAAACATTATGCAAGAATTTTTGGGCTTCCCCAGAACTGAACCCCCCAAAATGGAAGTCCAGCAAAGGTCCTTTCCTCTTCCCAACCATGACACAAACATGACCTAGTAATTTATCTTTTTCCAACATGTCCTTATGATCTTATCTTTGTCTCATTCCTCAATCATAAGTGAAATACTTGGACTGGGCTGATGTAAAGTTGTATGTTCTCTTTTATTCTGATACTGTGCAAGAACAGTCATAGATTTGCAAAATTGGTTAGACTGTAACCTTGGAAGGAAGCGGGGAGACCAGCAATGACTTGAAACAAAGGCAATAGTTGCAGAATAGCCCAACTCAAGGACAGGTGATGAAAGGCAATGGCAAAAAGTCAATGAGGTTTACTGCAAATATTTTTATACCTACTTAACTCCTGAATGTGAAGGACTAAGTTTCCATCCCTGAGATCATGATGTTTCAATATGTACTGAGGCAGTAGATGACACTTTTCGTGAAATAATTTTGTGCTAGCAAACACAGAGGAAAAAAAACTAGAAGAGAAACAAAATGAAACTAAATCATGATTCTTTTCAATCATGAGAAGTTTATATATTTCCTACTATTTCAATAGCCAATAGATGCATTGATTCATATTGAAATCACACGCAAGGCACTCTGTTAAGCCATACTGCTTTTGGTCTGGTTTTGTTTTGCAGGATATGTGAAATCAGTCATTGTGGGTTTTCAGCATGGTCTGTGGCATAATATTATATGTGAATCTGGCCACCCAGGACTTTTTCATGTTTATAAGCATTTACCCTAGCATGATGAAAAGCTCTTACTACCCACCAGTTGCATTTAGCTATAACAGTATAGCCAACTTCGGCCTTTCCAGTAAGTTACTCAACAAATCTCCAGACAGACCCCTATTTCTCCTTTCAAGACTTCATGCAGCTGGGTTCTGGGCTGTACTCCAGTTGTCTGAGTTGGGGAGTCTTAGTTAATCTTTACCAGTATTAACTTGGCCTTTATTATCCAAGAAAAAGATCCTGTCACATGCCTCTCTAGCTCCCCAGAGCAAGAGGAAAGAGTGCCCAAGGAGTGCAGTCCACTGCAACCTGAAGCAACCAATAGAAACAGTACAATAAAGTCTACTTGGTCCCAACTCCCTGCCTGACTGCCCTGCTGGCTGGAAGCATCACTGATTTTGCACACCTTGAAACTGACATAGGCTGGTTAAGGAGAACCCACCATTTTAATGGCAACAGGGCCATGGTTGATATCTCAGATATAGGTTGGGGACAAAGGAAGGCAGCATCCGGAACACAGGAGACAAAATATGTTAATTGAGTATGTTTGTACCAAGGTTAGGTGCAACTAGATGACGCCTTCAAAACAAATTTTTGAGGAGATAGCCTTTTAAAGAGATGTCCAAAATGAGTCCAGGTTCATGCATTGCACTAAACCATTATTTAACCACAGATTAAAATAAGCCACAATTAGTTTGATTAATATAACACAGGAAGCTGTAAACAGTGATTTTGTAAGCCATAATGACTGCCTTCACTGAACACCTTAAGCTAAAAGCAAATCAATTCTGACTTAGCATGTGAACCCAACAAGAGATAAGGCTTCTGGGCTCAATAAGCTACAAGTGTTGGCTGTTAGATAAGCAAAGCATAAAGTCTTGGATTTTAGTCCAGACAGCATTACAAAAAGTGCATTAATTCTTAACTATTTAAGCAGCCATGTATTTCTATGTAGTTTTTATCAGTCTTTAACACATCTCCTGAACCTTTGAAGTATGTTAGAGGAATCATTTTATCAGTGCAAAACCCAAAGCTTAGTTATTACAATATTATGTGAGGCCATAAATTACACTTTTTTTTTTTTTTTTTTTTTTTTTTGCATAAGGGTCTCAATGCCAACTATGGTGGGAAAGCAATTTAATGCCCAGAATAATTTTGGAAAACACAAGCATCCCCAAACTTATTTTAGAACCAGGCAATGTTTCTTGTTCCCTCAAGTTTTCTTTTTCTTTTCTTTAATTTTCCCCTTCCTTGCTCTCATTCTCAACTTCCTTCTTTCTCTCTCCCTCCCCCCTCCCCCCTCCATTCCTGATCACTTTTCTTTTCTTTCTTTGTCTGAGGGAGAGGATTGGCTGCTAGCATAATGGGAAAATACAGTAGAGAATAAACTTTGTCCAAAAGCAGAGAAAATAATGCTTAAACATCAAACTGAAACCAGAAGGACAACCTCTGTGTGGTTGGGATTTTTTGCTCTGGGCTGTTCTTAAGTTGTTCAGCCACTTGTGGCTCTTCGTGATATCATCTACCCAAGCTTGTGTGTCTGTAAGTCCTTATTCATATCCCTCCAGTTAATAAATTTGCTCAGGGACTTTAAGGTATTTTATCTTTAGCTGTTTGAGAACACTATTTTGTACATTTTCTGCCTTTTTATTATTGAGATTTTTTAAAATTATATTTGACCCATAATGAAGGCCAGTTTAGAAATGTTTTACAGGAATAAATAATATTAATAGCCTAATATTGATGAATTATTTGCCCTGGCTCTGGGTTGGTAAATTCTGTTAACAGTCACATCTCCTTCCCTAGACTAATTGTCTTCACTAATTGTCTTCTTCCTTCCCAGTCCCACCACAACTGAATTCCTTTCCTTCCTAAAAGCATCAGGCATTCCCTCCTTTATTTGACTTCATTTACTTCTGAATGGCAAGAAACTTTGTCAGGAAGATAATGCCAAAGAAGAAAAACTAGGGAAGACAGATAGGAAGACAGCCCTCAAACTAAGGCCTGGAGACTCTGAATAGACCTGACCCTGAAATTGTAGAAATTGACTCTTTTCATCTCCAAATAAGGAATGATCTATCCCCAGAAGAGATTGTGAAGGAAAATGCTGCCACAGATAAGGGCGAGGAAGTGGCACATTGTCAATGTTTGAAAATAAGTCTCCTGTGGCAAGCCCATTTTGAGCCAACCTGAATAGATTGTCTTCTAAACCCATTCTCAACTCTGCGGATTATTATCCAACTATCTTCCCTCAACAGATTTCTCATCAATCTCATTCTGAAAGCAAACTCTTTTGGGGGATGTTTTTAAGAGCTCAGTGTACAGTACTGGAGATGAGATCCAAAATCAACCATATTAAACAAATTGTAGAAAACAGCTAAACCTTATTTTCTATTTCCCCCACCCCCATGCCCCTTATTTTGGATTGGAAGGCATCTCTGGATCTTTCTACCTTACCCAAAACTTTATCTAATTAGCAGCTATGTTAGTAATTAGACATGTTATCAAAGAGGTCACCCCAATGCCTGGTAGCAACTTCCTGTGAGGCTCCACCTCTATTGTTCTAAGATCTTGCCTGGAGATATGAAAGCCTTGGGGGAGAAAACCTGAACTTTTAAAGAAAAAAATGGGCTCCTTCCTCTACCTATAGATATTTTTATCTTTCAAAAATTGGAAGGACTAGGGGAGAAAAAGTTATGAAGTAATACTTAATATTTTCACTTTGAATAACAAATAAATGTTTTAATATGTTTGGAATATTCACGGAGCAAACAGAGAAATAAATGTGGATAGGGAGGCAAGCAACCTTTCAGTTTTTAGAACTCCATGAAAATTGTAACCTGATAAAAAATTAAAAATCGTAAATTGTCAAAATGGCTGTTGTGGTACTATTACAGCGACAGAAAATGGCACTGATTAGACCATTTCTCATGCAGCAAGCACGTATTATGGGGGGGGGGTTTCTCCCCTTTTTTCAGCATTTCCTTTATAATTATGCTTTCTTATTTAAAAGAATGGAAGACCAAATCTAGAATGCATAACTATATTTTATTCCAATATTGATTTTTTTTCAGTATACATAATTTGTCTGCCAGATTCTCTTAAAAGGAAAAATGAATAACTTAACAACCTGCCATCCCATTCCTATTTCTTTCTTTCTTTTTTTATTAAGCATTGTTAGGAAAAGGAAAAGGAAAAAATTACACAAATAAAGATGGGAAACATAACGAAGTAAAAAATAAAGCACAAAATACTGTAGATAAATATGTAACAACCAGAGGTGGGTTTCAGCAGATTCTGACCAGTTCTGGAGAACCGGTAGCGAAAATTTTGAGTAGTTCGGAGAACCGGTAGTAAAAATTCTGACTGGCCCCACCCCCATCTATTCTCTGCCTCCCAAGTCCCAGCTGATTGGGAGCAAATGGGGAGTTTGCAGTAACCTTCCCCTGCCACGCCCACTAAGCCGCGCCCACCAAGCCACACCCACAGAAACGGTAGTAAAAAAATTTGAAACCAACCACTGGTAACAACATATCTTTATGCTTTTTGTTAATTATAAAACTGTGTCGCACTTTTACAGAAAACAAGTTACGTTTTTTTAAAAAAGTAACAATGTCTTCCTATTGATAAAGGGTATTAAAAAGTTAGTATTTACATGAATTGCAATTTTCCCTATAATTTTTATTTGCGGGGAGGATTGATTTTTCTCATTGTTCCAAAACTTCTGTAAATTATGTATATCTTAATTCTTCCTCCTCATGGGAATTATTGGGATGACATGAATGAATTCTTTGCAATAAGGGGTGGTCTCCAGAATTGTCCTATTCCTGAAAAGAAATTATGGAATATAAATTAGGGGGTGGAATGTGAGCAAGCAATTCCATCATAGCAATGTAACCTCCTGGCTTCTCTCATTAGATATGAAAGTTGCAGTATAAGGAAGCCAAGAAAGTGTTGATTGTTGGCTATAAAAAAATGTCCAGGTCAAAAATGTCAAGAAGGAAAACCTTTTATTAACAAACTCAACCTCACAAGAAAAGATGGCATACTCTTCAATAGGTTTGGATTAGGGGACTGGCCTCTCATACTAATGCTAAAAAAGGCATTCATCTTTTGAAAAGTTTTATGTAAAGAAAACAATTGAATAGAGTCCACTCCAAAGTCCAATGAGAAATATGTGTAGCACCTAGAGAAGCAAGATTTCACCCAGGGTAACTTATTTTGTTAACAAGTCCCCAGATGCTATGCCTTCTAAAGTGCCTGTTGGGTTCTATGCCTCTGTCTTCTGCCTTAATTTTACCTGTATAATGAGCTCCTACATATAATCATTCTTCTTACACTCACTGTTTTCTATGGAGGCTCCCACACATTGTGTGACTTTGGCACCAAGCTGGAAGTAACAGCAGTGGCAACAACCTCTTAGATGCCCTTCCTCTAGAATCACAAGACCTCAAAGACTTGGTAAGCAAGGAATCCCAGGGAAATGAAATAGGAAATTAGAAAGAAAGTGTAGGATCTTTTCATGTTGTTTCTCAAATAATTGGAAGAGGGGTCTTATAAATTTCCCTGTCCCTATTTTTCTTTTTCTTTTGCATCATTAACCTTAGGTGATTCATTGTCCTGAGGATGAGTAATTTTTTTAAATGCTTGTTTGTAAATATATGAACATATTTCTGTAATTGTATTTTAAGAATGCTTATATTGGAGAGAGGATATTCAGATCGATCCTTCCTTCCTTCCTTCCTTCCTTCCTTCCTTCCTTCCTTCCTTCCCTGCCTGTCAGACAAAACTTCAGATTACCAATAAAACTCAACTGAAAGTAATAAAATCTCAGCCTCACAATAGGTAAAAGCAGCTGACAGTCAACAAGCTATATCAATGAGAAATTTAACCAGAAATTTAACACTTTGATTAAATCATTTAAATCACCCTAACCCTAACTCCCCCCATTTCCCTTCTTTCCTCATTTTTCGAACTACATAAACTTTGCTATCAAACCAATCTGTTTCATCAATATGCCTATTATCTCACCAAATTCCCTTCCTATTTGATGTACTGTGCACTTCAGCTGATCAAAAATCTACAAATCCTAATTACTTGTTTTTATCCCTCCCATCTAATATTCAGAACCAAGGATTTGTTTGGGTTTTTCAAAAAAAAATCCTGAAGTTTCCTTCATAGATCATGACTGCAACTGTTGTCTAATTGTGTGTGTGTGTGTGTGTGTGTGTGTTTTAAATAAATACTGTAAGATCCAAAGGAGCTATTTTAATCTGGGACAGCAAAATGAGTCAAAAGTCTGTAAAGACTGAAAAACTATTATCCCTTAAGCTTTAGTCTATTATCACATAAGCTTCATCCACAAAAACAAGGATCCATGAAAGATTAGAAGACAATAAACTTGTTGAAGATCCAAATTGTTTTTAACTCACAAAAATACCGCTTTTCTCCTTTTTCCTTAAAGAAAACTGCAACTCTGATCAGAGCAGAACTATAGCAAAAAAAATGGATTGTTTAACACAATTCAGCCATTTTCCTCTTTAAACTTTTTTATCCATTCCCAAATACTTTTTTCTATGCAAAGTTGAAAAAGATGAGAATAGGGATACATATCCTTTGTTCCTTCCTAACATCTTTGAAAATAAAAGAGCGAAGAATTCAACTCTTCCAGATATCGGATCTCCGGGTCTTTCGCCGTGCCCTGAAAACTTTTCTTTTCCATCAAGCAGGGCTGTCGTGAAACCTCCCCCCCCCCTTTTTTTTTTTTTTTTTTTGTTTTTTAGCTTTTAATCTGTCAATGGGTTTTAATTCGAATTGTTTTAAATTTGGGCCAAAGTATGTAATTCTTTTAATAATTTTAAATTTTGTATTGGTATGTGTTTTAGTTCTGGCTGTGCACCGCCCTGAGTCCACTAGAAGGGCGGTATACAAATTGAATAAAATAAATAAATAAAATAAATAAATAAAGCAGCTCTTGATCATAAAATAGAACAATTTTGTGCATGTCTCAGAAGAGTGCAGCATACGACTTCAGCAACAGAGTGGTCAATGCCTAGAATGCACTACCTGACTCTGTGGTTTCTTCCCCAAACCCCCACAACTTTAACCTTAGACTGTCTACTGTTGACCTCACCCCATTCCTAAGAGGACTGTAAGGGGCATGCATAAGCGCATTAAGGTGCCTACAGTCCCTGTCCTAATGTCCCCATTTATTCATATCCATTTCATGTATTCATAATCATGTTTATACTTATATCTGTTATCCTATACATGCGTGACAAATAAATAAAACAAATAAATAAATTATAGTGAAATTTTGTAGAAAGGTATTCTAAGCCCTAACTGACCTGAATAGAAATTATTTCTCCCAGAGATTGGCAAATGCAATTCCATAATTATTGACCATTGGTACGACTGTCTAGAACTGATAACAATTACAGATCAAACATCTAGAAGGCATATAGAGTTCTGATATATAGAATTGAAGCCTTGGTTGCCCTTTTCCAGGGCTGTGATAATTAGGCAGGAGTAATTAGAATCAGAAAAAGTTAGGATTACCACCTGCAGTATTTGGATATCCATCAGTCGATAGGTGGAATTCTATAATATATACACTATATTATAGAACTAGATAACTAGCTAGATAACTAGCTAAATGAAAAGAGCTGTAAAAGTGATTGTGTAAATGGCTAGATACATTAATATTAATATTTTGATTTTATAAAACCTACATAGATTTTAAACAGTACCTTTGTAAACTATTGTTGATTAATATATTTATGGATTGAGAAAAAAAACAATAGAAAAGTCAGGACCACATAAATCACAAGGTAGGAACAATTTTTTTTTTTTAAATTTATAAACTTTATTAAAACAGATATAAAACACATAAAACACATATGACAAAAACATAAAAATACATTTTACAATAAACATTTATAAATAATCAATCATTTGAAGTGTTTGTTTCGTAATGGTCTTTCAAGTAATACAGTTATACTTATTCCCTTAAATCTTAACTTAATAGTTTCTTATTGCCTTTTTTCCCTCTTCTCTCTTCTGCTCTCTAAGACTTCTGCTTTAATAATCTGTATATTATATTATTCCCTCTGTAGGTTTATTCGCCCATAAGGAAGTAATTATATGCACACTTGTACTTCTATTCTATCTGACTTCTAGTTATATTTCTTCCATAGTAGCCATATGCCATTGATACCATTTATTCCAGACTTTATAAAATTCAGTGTCTTCTTTTTCCTTCAGCTCTTTTGTCAGCCTGTCCATTTCGGCACATTGTGTGATTTTATCTATTATTTCTTCTTCCATTGGGGTTTTTTCCAATTTCCAATTTTTGGCATATGTTATCCTTGCTGCCGTTAAAATATGTATTAACAAGTATTTTATTTCTTTGGGGTAGAATTTTGTAAAGATTCCTAACAGGAAGGTTCGGGTTTCTTATCTATTTGTAGTTTGGTGATTTGTTCTAGCCATTTCTTAATATTAGACCAAAATTTCTTTGCCGCCGGGCATGTCCACCATAGGTGGTAAAAGGTGCCTTGTGGATTCTTGCATTTCCAACATGCCGAACTGTTTTTTGGGTTTATTTTGGCCAATTATTTTATTTTGTAGATGACATATGCCACCTGTAAAACATCTTTAGCTGGTTCTCCTTGTATGCCACCACCAATGTTGTTTTTGTATTCATTTGCCAGAATTCTTCCCATCTCTCCAATTCTATTGAGTACTTAAAGTTTTGCATCCATTTGATCATCGTATTTTTAACTATTTTCTCCTCCATCTTATACCTCAACAGAAATTTGTAAATTTTACTAATTAATTTATCTCCAGAATCTAATATAATTTTATCTAGTTCCTGTTTTTCTTTACATATTTCATACGTTTTTATGTATTCCTTATGTTTTGATTGTATCTGTGAGAAGGTCCACCAATCGATTTCTCTATTTAACTCTGTTTCCAATTGTTGTTTGGATTTCAGTTTTCCTTGATGGTCAATTAGGTCTTTATATCTAATTATATTTTTGGGTTCTGTTAGGTTTGGGTGTTTTAGCGCTTCTGAAGGTGAAAACCAAATCGGGATTTTTGTATATTGTTGTTTTTTAATTTTTAACCAAGTTAGTAATAGAGCATTTCTGAGTGTATGTCTTTTAAAGTAGGTGTGTGACTTGTATTTTTCCTCCCATAAAAAGGAATGCCAGCCCATTTGTAAGTCATGGCCTTCAATAGTTAATATTCTGCTGTTATTCAACTCCATCCAATCTTTAACCCATACTAGTTCTGCCGCTTGGTAATAAAGTTCCCAATCTGGGAGTGCTGTTCCTCCTCTTTCCTTGGAGTCCTGGAGTAATTTTAATTTTATTCGTGGACGTTTCCCCTGCCATATAAATTTAGAAATGATCTTGTTTAAGCTCACAAAAAAAAAAAAATTCTAATTTAATTGGTGCAACCTGGAACAAATACAACAATTTTGGTAGTGTATTCATTTTGATAGTGGAGATTCTTCCCATAGGTGAGATTTGTTGCTTTTTCCAATTGTCCAGGTCTTTTTTTTATCTGTGTTATTAGTTTGTCATAATTATTTTATTTTATAGAGGAGGTTCTTGGTGAGAGCCAAATACCTAAATATTTAATTTTATTAGTCACTTGAATTTGTATACTATTCTCCAATTCTATCTCCTGAGTTTTCGTCAGATTTTTAACTAATAATGTTGATTTATTTCTATTTATCTTTAAACCAGCCACCTCTCCATAATCTTCTATTTTCTTAAGAAGTTTTGGTACTACTTCTAGTGGTTCTTATGCTATAAGTACAAGATCATCGGCAAAAGCCTGGGTCTTGTATTCTTCTCGTCTCACTTTTAATCCTTTAATTTCTTGGTCCTCCCTAATTTTTTTTAACAAGATCTCCAAGGAAAGGATATACAGTAGAGGGGAAAGTGGACAGCCTTGTCTGACCCCTTTTGTTATGTCAAATTGGTCTGTCATATCATCATTCAAAATTACCTTTGCTGTTTGTTTCATGTATATTTCTCCTATAATATTTTCCAGATTTGGTCCAAATTGCATACTCTTTAACTGTTCTTTTAGGAATTTCCAATTTAAATTATTGAACGCTTTTTGGGCATCAAGGAAAACCAGCGCAAATTGTTTCTCCGGGTGGGCTTCATAATATTCAAGTGCATTTATTATCACTCTCATATTGTTCTTAATTTGGCAGCCCAGTAGGAATCCATTTTGGTCCAAATGAATGTAGTTGTTCAATACTTTTTTAAGTCTTTCCGCTATAATTATGGCGAACACTTTGTAATCTGTGTTTAGTAAAGATATTGGTCTGTAATTCTGGATTAATTGGAGGTTAGTATCCTCTTTCGGTATGATGGTAATTATTGCTTCCGTCCAGATCCGTGGGATTTTTGCTTTCTCTAAGGCCTCGTTATATACCTCCAGCATGATCTCTCCTATTGTTTCTTGCACTGGCTTATATAATTCCCCCGGTAGTCCGTCAGGTCCTGGAGTTTTGTTATTTTTTAGTTTTTTCAGTGCTGTATCCAATTCCAACATAGTTATTGGTCTGTTTAAAATTTCTCTTTGCTCGTCTGTGATGTGAGGCATATCCGATCTTTGTATGTATTGTTTTATCTTTTCTACTTCTACTTCTTCTTGTTTGAATAAATTGGCATAGAATGTCTGGATGATTTCTTTTTTTCTGTTTCCTGCTATAATGGATTTCCCCATTTGAACCTCTAAGTTGGTATATCATTCTTTTACCTCTGTCCTTTTTCAATCTATAGGCCAGCCATCTTCCTGTTTTATTCGCAAATTTGAAGTAATTCTGCTTGGCCATTTTTATTTTCTGTGCTAGTTCTTTTTGGTTCATCAAATTTAAATTATGTTTTATTGTTTTCCACTCTTCCTTTGTCTTTTTATTCTGGGGGTATTGTTGGAGTTTATGTTCTATATTTTTTAAATCTTCCTGTAATTTATTTAGCTGTTGTTTTCTTTCTTTGTTCTTTTTTCCTGTATATGCTATATACGCTTTTTCCTGTATATAGTTATATACGCTTTTGCCATGTCCCATGTATTCTGAATAGAGGTATCCTCTTTCTTGTTTGTTTTAAAGAACAAATTTAATTCTTTTTCTAGCATTTCTTTAAATTCTTTTTGTTTACAAATTCTTTGATTCATTGTCCATCTTCTGAACCTTTTGACTCCTTTCCAATTTACCAGTATTAGGTTATGGTCTGCCCATTGATTCACTTCTATCTCTATTTTATCTACCCCGTTTCTGATCCAAGCCATGTCAATCCTGGACCAGGATTGGTGGGGGTGAGAGTAGAAGGTAAATTGGTTCTGATCTTCATGAGTTTCCCTCCAAACATCTCTCAAATTTAGTTCCATGGCCATATCAAAAAATTATTTGGGAATAGTCTCTTTTTTTCTCTTGTTCTTTTTAGTTGTTTTATAGTCCTTTTTCACATCTACTATCGCATTATAGTCACCAATTATGCAGATATCTTCGTATTCCAGCTCAACTATTTTATTATGTATGCCCTTAAAAAATTCATGTTGATTTTGGTTTGGTGCATATATATTACTACTAGCAGTATTTTCCTATTTTCCAATATTAATTCAGTCATGACTGTTCTGCCATCTTCGTCTGCATATATTACCGTATTTTCCGGCGTATAAGATGACTTTTTAACACAGGAAAATCACCTCAAAAGTCGGGGGTCGTCTTATACGCCGGGTACCCGAATCTGAGTTGCTGGCGCTGACCGCTGACGCTACGGGAGCGCCAACAACATTGAGGGGAAGTTGTGCCGATCTCGTCAAGGCTGCATGCCGCTGAATACTGGACCCAGATGATTGCTACGCGGAGCTTCCCCCTCCGTCCCAGGCATCCAGGGGGATATTACCGACGCTCCGACTTCCCCAGCTGACCCACAGTGATGGCGAGCTCCACCTGTCTGGGGAAGTCGGAGCGTCGGTAATATCCCGCTGGATGCCTGGGGGAAGCTCCGCTCAGAAACCCGCTGGTTCCAGCATTGAGTGGCATGCAGATTTGATGAGATCCACACAGCTTCCCGAATCTGAGTTGCTGGCGCTGACTGATGATGCTATGGGAGCGCCGACAACATTGAGGGGAAGCTGTGCCGATCTCGTCAAGGCTGTATGCCGCTCAATGCTGGACCCAGCTGGTTTCTGCGCGGAGCTTCCCCCGCCGTCCCAGGCATCCAGGGGGATATTACCGACGCTCCGACTTCCCCAGACAGGTGGGGCTCGCCATCATTGGGGGTCAGCTGGGGAAGTCGGAGCGTCGGTAATATCCCCCTGGATGCCTGGGACGGCGGGGGAAGCTCCACGCAGAAACCAGCTGGGTCCAGCATTGAGCAGCATACAGCCTTGACGAGATCGGCACAGCTTCCCCTCAATGTTGTCGGCGCTCCCATAGCATCATCAGTCAGCGCCAGCAACTCAGATTCGGGAAGCTGTGCCGATCTCGTCAAGGCTGTATGCCGCTCAATGCTGGACCCAGCTGGTTTCTGCGCGGAGTTTCACAGCAGAGAGAAGAAGCTGGATTTTGCTTTCCATTGCAGACACCAGATCGGCCCCCTGCAAGCTCTCGTCTCTGGAGGAGCCCGACCAAAGTTTCCAGTGCCACTTCAGGGAGCGCTCCTCGAAAGATGAGATCTTGCAGGGGGCTGATCTGGCGTCTGCAATGGAGAGCAAAATCCAGCTGCTCCCCGGACCAGTCACCATTTACCGCTCCGAGTCCCAAGCATCAGGAAACGAAGGCTGCCTTGTGCCGCAAATATAGCAAGGCAGAATCCTGATGCTGCACTTTCAGTAGAGAGATGAGAGAGATGCCATCGGCTGGCGCAAATATACCAAGGCGAATGCTCATGCCGCACAAGTTCAAGTAGTGCTTCGCTCCCACACTTCTTCCAGCCCTCAGTCTCTCAGGGAGATGCTTGACTTCCTCTCAGCCCCAAGACACTGGCTGGCCATTGAGATGAGAGAGAGAGAGAATGAGAGAGAAAGAGAGAGAATCAGAATGAGACAAAGAGAGAAAGAGACAAAGAATGAAAGAGAGAGAATCAAAGAATCAGAGAATGAGAGAGAGAGAGACAAAATGAAAGAGAATCAGAATGAGAGAGAGAAAGTGGGGGGGAGAGGAAAAAGGGGACAGAGAAAGAGAATGAGAGAGTGGGGGGAGAGAAGGGGAGAGAGAAAGAGAGAAAGTGGGAGAAAGAGAGAGAAAGAGGGTGGAGAAAGAATGAGAGAAAGAGAGAATGAGAGAGTGGGGGAGAGAGAGAGGGGGGAGAGAGAAAGAGAGAATGAGAAAGAGTGGGAGAGAAAGAAAGAGGGAGAGAGAGAGAGAGAGAAAGCGAAAATGAGAGAGAAAGAGTGGGAGACAGAGAGAGAGAGAGACAGAGAGGAGGGAGAGTGCCTGAAGGACCCCATCCTGTACTGGGAGTCCAGATGATTACATTAACAGTAACAATATTTAATCTTCCTGTATTTTTAAAGCTTTTATATGTTTCCGTCCCCTATTGCAGTGCAGGCTCCAACATGTTGTACTTACTATAGCCTTCAGCACCCATACAAAAAAAATTTATATCCCTGGTTTATGGTTAATATGCCCAATTTATGGTATTTCAGCCAGAAGTAATCTGCATTATACCGGATAATGCACTTAAGTTCAATTTAAACCTTAAGCAGAATGGCTTGCCTCAAGTCTTTATGACTAAGCATGTTTGCTTTAACCAGGCTTTATGCCAATACTATGTAATTGGAAACTGTTTTTAGTAAAACCTTAAAAGTGTTTTCCCCCCCTCTTTTTTAAGAAAATGGATGAGGAAGGATATAAGTGCTTTGTTGGCTGGGTAAAATCATTATTGTCTGAACCGCGAAATTTAAAATTATGAAGTTGGTGGTCCCTGAGGTCCAAAAGGTTGAGGACCCCTGGCCTAAGACCATCGGAAAACACATATTTTTGATGGTTTTAGGAATAACTTTATCGTTGGAGGTCACCACAACATGAGGAACTGTATTAAAGGGTTGCGGCATTAGGAAGGTTGAGAACCACTTCCTTAGCTGCTTGCCTTGCTTCGCTTGCCTTGCTTCGCTTGCCTGAATCCATTCCATCAGCAAGCAACTCCCTGCCTGCAATCAAGCAGGCAGGGAGTTGTGGACTTCAACTCCAAGAATTCCTCAGCCAGCAAAACAAAGCTGGCTGAGGAATTCTGGGAGTTGAAGTCTACAAGTCTTAAAGTTGCCAAGGTTGGAGACCCCTGTTCTATTGGGTAAGTTTTTTTCCCCTTTGGGATCTTTAAAAAAAATAGTTATTTAGGGGTTTTTTTAGTTGTTCTTTTTTAGACCTAGCCATTTAAAGTTTAGGAAGTTTAAAATTTAGCTTTCATATAAAAATAAAAATAAAATAAAATAATATTTGTGCAGCTTTCTGAGATTTAGTGTGTTTTTGTAGTGTTTCACTCTAACTACACAAACACACAAAATCTCACAAAGCTGTATGTGGAATTTTGTGTGTGTAAAGTGTGAAAGTTGGGTTTTTGGGCTTTTTGTGGCTGTGTGAGGTTCCTGCTTGTTTCAGGGGCCATTTTGGGTCTAGCACAGCTGCTTTTACATTGTGGGTGAGCCAGTTGATGTTTTTTTAATTTTTATTTGGTGTGTGTTGGAAGAGGGGTAGTCTTATACGGTGAGTATAGCCCAAACCCTATATTTTAACAGGAAAATTGGGGGGTCGTCTTATACGCCCAGTCGTCTTATACACCGGAAAATACGGTAATTTCGAAAGGATCCAATCTTTAACGTAAACCGCCACTCCCCTATTCTTTTTTGAAGTCAAAGATGTATATAATTCCCTAGTTTGGAATTTTCTAAGATTTTTTGGTGTCTTTTTTTTATATGTACTTCCTGAAGACAAGTCACATCCGCTCCTATTTTTCGTAGTTTTGTAAAAATTTGGGATCTTTTTTTTTGGTGCATTCAAGCCGTTAATATTTACAGAAAAAAGTTTCAAGGCCTCTTCCATTGTCTAATGTAGCTGTTTTTTTGTATATCTTGTTTCCATCCGCGTTTTTGTCCTCGCACCTTCTCTCTCCTCTCTTTCTTTTTCTTGGTTTGTCCTTACGGTAGGAACAGATTATTATATCAAAGTCGATGGATAGGATAGCTATGTAAGACAGTTAATATCTGAATTAATTTGCAATTCAGGAGGAATTGTCTTACTTATTCACTGGGAATGAACCTGTATATCACCAGTAGGATTGCACTCTTTATTTCAAAGGCCATTTCAAAGAGAACACAATATTTAGATCAGAATGTAACTGTAAGAGTGATGAATTACTACAAACATGTTCTTTGTATCTACTTGTATATATATATATTAGTTTTATATTTCTGATATGCCGTAATCAAACAACTAGATCAATAAATATTCCATCCCATCCCATCCCGAATGTTGTACATAACAACTCTGAGGTGTTACATATTCACAGTGTTTTCTTTAGGATTAACAAATCTGGGCTACAAAACTGGATAATCACTAAATGATTTTCTGTATTTCTTTTTGCCATCAGATGGCCTTCTGGATTTTTGCAGCCCATGCCTGTTTGCCTGTGGTTGCTATTGTGCTATACATTGGATATATCTTAGTTGGAATGTAAAACAGAACAGAAAGTTCACCAGAAAAATGATGGTCACTGATGCCAAAAGGAGACTTGGAGAAGGTTAATGCATCGGTAGTCTTGCTTCTCCTGGCATTCAATTAATTTTTTCTGTCCACACTCAGATCCATGGATCGTGAAAATTACAACACCAGCCACCCTGACTTTCTCCTCCTTGGCTTGTCCACTCGGCCAGAACAGGAGCACTTCCTTTTTGTTACCTTCCTCGTTCTGTATCTGCTGAACATGACTGGGAACCTGCTGATCATCTTTTTGATCCGTTCTGATGCCCGGCTCCTCCATGCACCTATGTATTTCTTTCTCAGTCACCTCTCCTTTGTGGAAGTCTGCTTCACCTCAACTACAATTCCCAAGATGCTGCACAATCTCCGCACAGGCTGCAAGAACATTGCTTTCACTAACTGCATGATCCAGATGTATTTCTTTCTGGCCTTTGCTATCACTGAAAACTTCCTGCTGGGCGCCATGGCACTGGATCGCTTTATGGCCATCTGCCTGCCATTACGCTATCCTGTGCTGATGAAACCACTGCAGTGTCATATCATGGTATTTGTGGCATGGTTGCTGGCCCACCTTCATGCCCTCTTGCATACCATATTGATGTCCAGGCTTTCCTTCTGTGATCATCATGAGATACCTCATTTCTTCTGTGACTTCCAGCCTTTAGTGGTGATGGCCTGCTCTAATAAGAGCCTCAGTGAAATGTTGAGTTTCTTTGAAGGAGGAACAATTATTATTGGCAACTTCATTCTCATTCTTGTCTCCTACATTCGCATTGTCCAAGTTGTGCTTCGGGTTCCTTCTGGCCAAGGTCGGAGCAAAGCCTTCCAAACCTGTGCTTCTCACCTGACTGTTGTGACCCTCTTCTATGGTTCCGCAATTGGGGTCTATTTCCGGCCACTCTCTTCCTATTCTGGGGACAAGGACAAGGTGGCTACTGTTATGTACACTGTGGTGACCCCCATGCTCAACCCCTTCATATATAGCTTAAGGAATGCAGACATGAAAGCTGCCCTCCACAGAGCACTGAATAAACTAAGAAATGCTTTGCAGAAGTCACAGACTATCAACAGCTGATGTCAAATATGGGGTGCCAGATCAAAAATAGAAGAAGTATGGTTCTTTGGAGAAGTTTATTTGATGCAGTGTCTTACACATTTAGCATGTTTTTTTTTTTTATTTCTAAAGAACCAAATTTTTATTTTTAACCCAGTATGTGAGTCTTCACATTTTGGTTTTTTTAAAAAATGAACATACAGAGTTTATGTTCATCTTCCTCAGCTAAGTGCTCACCCGAATGTTGAACTACAACTCCCATCAAACAGTCAAACAGTGTATATGGATATGGATGATGGGAGCTGTAGTCCAACCCTCGGAGTGCTGGCTGTCTCAGAAACCTTGATAAAGTATCAAGTACCTGAAGACCTGGCTCTGCCAACTTGCTTGGGGTGTGCATAGAGCATGCAACCTCAAAATTTGAAGGACCACCCATCCCCCTTCATACTTTATTCTATTCTTGTATTAACTGCCTTCTAATGGGGTACAATATTAAATGGTTTTTATGTTTTTAACTGTGCCTAGAATTGCTCTGTGAGTGAAATTGGCAATTTCTAAATTTGATGTGCAAAAATTAAATAAAGAACAGGTGTACATGATGATCTGCATAAAAAAAGCAGTCCTTGTTTTGTCATTAACTATAAATTTGTTAATCCAAAATAAATACTACCTGTGATTATATGATGGTCAAGCAAGCTTTTGATTCCAGAATTAATAGAACGGATAACTGTTAAGAGGCAGTGTGGTGCAATGGCTAAATAATTGGTCTAGACAGATCTTTGCTCATCTGTGAAGTTGTCTAGATGACTTTGGGCCAGAGATTCACTCTTTCCCCAGAATACCTCACCAGTTAGGAGCCATGATACCTTGGTCATCTCACATCTGAATTACTGCAAAGCACCTGACGTAGGGCTGCCTTTGAAGACCATTCATCTTGTCCAGAAGGCAGTGATGCTGACAGTGATGGGCATGTTGCATTCTGTCCACATGTTCCCTGGTTGCCATTTGGCTTCTGAGGACATTTCAAGGTGCTGGTTATTACTTATAAAGCCCTGCTTTGCATACGGCCTACTTATATTTGAAGGACCATCTATGTTTTCACCTATCTGGTCAGGTCAGCAAGAATGGCACACTCAAGATCTTGTCAATTAAGCAGGGTCATAGGAATTGGGAAGCATGTCTTCTAGGAGTTGGCTCAGAGACACTATGGAGTCCGCCTTCCTCAAAATGGGTATAATAAATAAAAATAAAATATGAGTGGAATGAAGGATAATAACCTGAACTCCTGTTGCCCATATACATTTCTTCTGAAAGAGACGTGAGGAAGAAACATGCAATAATGATGATCAATCTTAGGTCATTCAGTCGATCACCAATCCATCTTTATAATTGACCTCACAAAATAGAAACTGTCAACAAAAATATATTTTACCATCTTATATTCTTATATAATTGCCAAAGTGGGCAAGCTAAACATTGTTCTGTTCAAACGGATCATTTTCTTCTCCAGGAATTGCACTACTGTTAAATTTCTAAGACCCAAACATAAGATTACTACCATTTTATACTGCCTACTTATGTGGTTTTCTATTACTGTTATTTTAATAATCTCTCTATATTGTTATTGCAAAGCAACTGACATTGACTAAAATACAAGATCAGATAATTTTAAAAGTACTTGGTTTTTATTTCTATTTGGGGAGATTAAGGCTGAAAAAAAGTTAAATATATACCTAATGCTATAAGCCACCCAGAGTCGCTTCAAAATGAGCTGGGTGACAAAAATAAATAAATAATATAAAATATAAAATAAAATCCGCTGTGGATCTATAAGAAAACTTACCCAGTAGAAGAACAGCCTTATTAAGGCCAACTCAGAAACTCAAAAAGTATTATGCAAATGTGAAAATTGATCAGAACTCTGACTCCAACCTGGAAAACAATGTTGGAAAGCTTCCGAAGGTTGCATCAGTTGGAGAAAGCTTAGTCCAGACAAATGCATTGCAGTTTATCCTTGCAAACACTTAACCTTAAGAATCCAATCCCATGTACATGCTACTCAGAGATATGCCACATTTGAGTTTAATGAGACACATTCCCAGATAAGATTTTGACCTATGGATTTGGAAAGAAGCCATAAGAAGCTCCCTGAGACTGGAGTCTAACTAAAGATGCCCTCAGTTTATTCAGACTTACCGCATTTCATGAACTAAACTTACATTGCCCAATGTCCAGAGATGAAGTAGGCAAGAGCAATATCCATTACAAAGCAGGGAAGTTGAGACAGGGCCTTCCCATCCATTCTAGGCAGCCTTATTGCTCACAAGAGTTGCCATCCAGTCCTGGGGATTGGGAGATCAGGACCAAGCAACCCTCAGAATATCCATGCCCTCAGGACATGTATCCACTTTTCTATTATGCACACATCTGGACTGAAAGTTCATCATAAAATGCACATATTCAAAACTTTAAAAAAAAAAGCATTCAAAACAGAACCAAAAAAAAAAAACCCCAACCTTACAAGTTAAATTTATGGGCTATTGCAATCTCTTCATAGGTAGGAAAAAGTGGTGCTGAAGTCCGGGGTGATTACTTCCGATTGCATAGAGTCAATTTGTAAAGCACACTGAGCCTTAACAAAAGATCTCCAGCTAGTTGAAATAAAAAGCTTGAGCTTTTAATTAAAAATGCAAAACAAAAAGTTTGGCGTGTGTGTGTGTGTGTGTGTGTGTGTGTGTGTGTGTGTGTTTGTAAATTACCAAGTAGCAATTCTATCAAAGAAAAGATTGATCTTGCCTTTGCTTGATTTTTTTTTCCTTCTCATTTTCGGCTTTCCTGGATGATAATCTGTCAAAATAATCGCAAAACTTGAAAGTTTTGCTAGTATTACTCAGAACATTGTTCAGGTTGTGCTCCTGTGCTCCCCACTCTTGTTGATGTTTAAAAAAATATCCACACAGGAAGAAACAATATCCATCTTTGTTTTAATCGTGGTAGAACTATTAGCGTTATTTTGGCTTCTGAAGAAACAAAACATTACTGTTGGTTGAAATTTATTGTTAATTTCCCTTTAAAATGGCAGTTTATTTTTTTATATTTATAAAATTCTTCAGAACTGAATTATTTCTTCTAATTTATGTTGTTAATGAACTCACTGGCCGTATCATTAGAATGCTTTTTCTGGCTCTTCAGCTTGCAAATGAATTGTGTGATTTAGCCTGTCTCTCCCATGCTGTTGCATACTGGCAAATTCAGCTACATTCTAAGGCTCTGAAACTTTTGGTCTTTCCTTCCTTGCTGTATCTCATGGCATATTAGAAAGAAGCATCCAAATCAGTTTTAAACATTGGAAATGTATATACAATCATCTTTGATAGCAAACATTGACATTCCTCATAGGAAACAGTTTGTGTAATCTAGCCTTGCTATTACCAATTATTTTCTTTTAAAAACCCTACAGGATTCTTTAGTTGATTCAATGTTCTTGACTTTCCATACCTAGGAAGGAAGGGATTCTCTAAATCTAAATCTTTTTGTTGTTCAAAGGCATCCTGCAGTCGCATCAACCTCTTACCAAAATGAAATTCTGCTTGATGGGACTATAGATGATTTTGAGAACTGTATTTTGGGACAATTTACCAAACACCAATAAATGAAGCAAACAAAATATGCAAGTTTTGCTCATATCCATCTACTTGCCCCAAGATCTCTCCTCTCCTCAAATGACATGTCATCAAAGAACGCAATCAACTCCGGGTAATTAAAAGCAAATGATTGTAAGGAAGCTGTTCTAATTGTCCACTTTGTAATGCAAAATTGTGTCAGGTTTATGTTTTCCTGTTGAAAGTGTTGAAAAGGCAAGACATCTTGACAAAGTTCTCATAATAATGGTCAGATTACCTGCCCATTCCACAGAGAAAATAGCTTCCCATAAATACACTTTCTGACACATTCTCATTTCTTTCTTTGAACACATGATATTCCTCTCCAACTTTATCCCCACAATAATCGTGGACATAATGATAGGACCATAGTGTTGCCATATCAAGGCTTCAAATCTCCAGAAAGTCACTATATGATAGCAAAAATCTAAATGTATCCCTTTGCCTCCATCTAGCTGCATGTTGGAGTTTTGCAGCCCAAATGCACAACTGTATGCAGGGAGTTTCTTAATCTAGTAATCCAAGAATTAAAGCAGACTGAAGTATCATAGGAGATCCCTGAAAAGAATAACGGAATAACAGAGTTGGAAAGGACCTTGGAGATGTTCTAGTCCAATTCCCGACTCAAGCAGGAGACCCTATACCACTTCAGACAGATGGTTGTCCAATATCTTCTTAAAAACCTCCAGTGATGGAGTGTCCACAAAGCCTGAGTTACAAAGATTTAGCCACAAAGAGATGTTTTTACAGAGAGTGGCATATTTTGATAAAGTAATCTGCAGCATACCCCAAGCTTTCACTATGCTGGGAAAGGTAAGCCAGCATGATCTGGTGATAAAACCAGGAAATGGAAATGGTGAGTTCTTGGCCTCCCTTGGGCATGAAAGCCATGAAATCTAACTTGGTGACTTGAAATCAGTCCCTCTGTCTTGATCCAACCCTCTTCATTAGATTGCTGTTGTGAGGAAAGGAGGAAGAGGAATGAGTATTAAGATGTTCATTGCCTTGAGTTATATGTGTGTGTATAAAAAGGTAGGATAAAAATACAACAACAACAACAGCAGCAGCAACAACAACAACAATAATAATAATAGACATGACCGAGTTGCTAAATTAATCCATTGGTCATTAAATACGCCTTAAATACGCATTAAAAAATACGCCTTACCTGTATCCAAAAACTCATGGAAAAAGTTTTTCCATAAAGTGGAAGAAGTTGTTGAAAATGAGATGATGAAGATCTTATGGAACTTTCGAATACAGACATCATTTGGAACACAACACACCAGATATCACAGTTATCAAAAACCAAAGCGTACAATTTATTGATATTGCTGTACTAGGAGACACCAGAGTCGAAGAAAAAGAACTGGAAAAAATCACGAAATATTGTGACCTGGCCATCGAAACTACGTGATTATGGATGAAACATGTAACAGTGATACCCATTGGGGCACTGGGTACCATGTCCAAGAATTTTATAAAATACATCAAGAAATTGCAGCTTCCTGCAATAACACCAGCAGAACTGCAAAAAACTGTGTTACTTGGAACAGCGGTCACCAACTGGTGGTCCGTGGACCACTGGTGGTCCGCAAGAAAATTTTGGTGGTCCGCAGAAAAGTTATTGCATTTTTTATATTGCACTAAATCATGGATCCTCAAACTACAGTCCCTGGGCTTGATATGTGCAATGAACGGTTGTCTTGCTGCACAGAGTCTCCTCCTTCAGGGTCTTTTTGTGTGGATCGGAGGGGGGCAGAAATTCCAACTTGGGGTCTGCTTCAGCCTCCTGGTGCGGGGCTTTGGGCAAAGGCTGGAGGGAAGTGCTGCTGGTGGCAAAGAGCTGGAGAGCCTTGTTCCAGTGGGACTGCATCATGGCCTGGAACTGGTTGCCCATCTCAGCCCGCTGAGCCTCCAGGCGCCATTACCTGACCTTGCACTCTCACAGGTCTTCCCTCTGCTTGGAAAGCCTATGCTCCTAGTCCTGAGTGAAGTGCTTCTGTTGAGCCTCCTTCTTGGTCAGATCCAATTTGAACTGAGCCAGCTGTTTGGCCAACTCTTTCTCATGATGGCTGCTTAGCTCCAACAACTGCTTCCTGTTGGGGCCCTAAGGAGCCTGGACAGGGAGGCGAAGAGTGGCTGGCGCCCCTTGACATGAGTGACATCAAGATGGCCACACCCACCCAGTCACATGACCACCTAGCCACGCCCACCCAGCCAGTCATCAGGCAGATCATATTAGTGGTCCACGGGATTTAAAATTATGAATTTAGTGGTCCCTGAGGTCCGAAAGGTTGGTGACCCCTGACTTGGAACACTGTACATCTTAAGAAGATACTTGGTTGATATCTAGGATGCTGGCAACAACCCATACCAGTCATTAACACCAGTTAATGATATTTGTGATACATTTTTAAATATTCAGTTGACTGAGTTTCATGTTTAATGAATAAATTATTATTATTATTATTATTATTATTATTATTATTATTATTATTATTATAAACCGACATTGATAGACAATTAAATCTGGCAAACGGATCGGGAACATGCTCACCGTTTTCCCTTGGTATTGTTCCCTTGCCTCACCCTCCGCCTTATCTCTCCGCGTTACACTCTATCAAACATAGGCTCGCATTTATGAAGGCACGATTTAATGTGATCCCCTCGAATGTCCTCGACAGTAGGCTCTCCGGGGGAGTAAAATCCATCTATTGTACATGTGATGGCCGATCCCTGGAATCTCTGTTCCACATTACATTCGTATGTCCCCACTACCGAGACATAAGATCAAGATTCATTTCTCCTATTTCCCAGAGATTCCCTGGTTCACCTGATCTGTTCAGCCTTTATTTCCTATTCCAGGACACAGACCCCAATATAACTCCAAAGGTGGCAAAAAATTTTGCTGCAGTCATGGCTGAAAAAAAACGAGGGAAGAGACGGGTAACCCCTACGGCAGAGGATCACTAGTATTAACAGTACGGATTGCATCTGAGGCAGTAGATGGTGTACTGTCACATGATCTATCTATATTTGTAAAATATACTCCCCTTCTATGTGTATTTTAATTTGGTCTCTGACCGCAATAAAAAGCTTACTTACTTACTATTATTAGAAACTCAGTCAACTGAACATTCAAAAATGCATCACAAGTACCATTGACTGGTGCTACTGGTTGATACGGGTTGCTGCCAGCGTCCTAGGTATCAACCAAGTACCTTCTTAAGATGTACGATGTTCCAAGTAGCACAGTTGTTTGCAGTTCCACTGGTGTTATACAATATAACAATATTATTGTTGTTATTGTTGTTGTTATTGTTGTTAACATTTGTGTTCTGCCTCCTAATAAGGGACTTGGAACAAATGAGAGTTGGAAATTGTTAATGTATCAAGGAGCAACATATTCTGCCTCCCTCCCATTTTAAAGGATTATTTCTCCTAGTTAGGGGAAAGACAAAACAATAGTCCCCCCAAATCCTGTAAACATAATCCTGCCTAACTCTCTTAATTGATACGGACTCATCCATGTCATCTGTATGGCAACGATGAGAAAGGGAATGTAGAATAGCTCTCTCAGAAATATGACAGGCAATCTAGTTCCATAGTTCAGATCCCAAAGCTTTATGCCTGTGGCAGCAATTGGCAAATTCCCTTCTCTTAGGAAATGGTGTGTGTACCTCTGCTACAGGGATTCCCTTAGCCTTTTAAGACTTTCTTTCCTAATTTTCACTACCGCAGACCAAGCCTTCTAATATTGGTCACCAGATGCTGTGAAACTTCCAAAGTGGGATTTTCAAGAAGCTCCCTTGAATGGAATGAAGGAGCCCAGACTGTATCCAATTGGAGCTGGTTGGGTGGAGAGCAAGATGTGGCAGGAATTTTTCCCCCTCCTTGCATCCTCTTTCCCCTGCCCCCCCTCCCAAAAAAACCCGGCCTTTCATCAACACTAATTGGCTCTTCTGATCTAATCTAGTCTGAATGTTAATGAGAAGCAAGCAGGGGTTCGAAATCTCCCACTTCCCCCTCCCTACACAATGGTCTACCTCCTTCCCCTCCCATTGCCCTTTGATATTCATGGCGGTAGGAGCCCAATTCCCACAGAGAACCACAGGCGGTGTGAGACAGTGATGGGCAGACTTGCCTGCGGGCCCCTCCAAGAAGACTTTCACAACTCCCACCCACCCAGAAGCAGAAATGGCACCCTCTTCAATCTTCCCAACACACACAAACATGCAGCCCTAAAATGCGCTGTCGGATGGGGGAGAGATGAAGACCTCTACCTTGCTCAGTCTGCCAAAAGTAAGGATGAAGTGAACATCCTTCTATAAGAAGATCCCCATGGATTCAAATAAAGAGCCTTGTGACATCCTGGAGGCTTAACAGCTCTACAATGGTACTGGTTTTATTGAAGTAATAGCATCCATGTGGGAAGTATTAATAATTCTTCATAGTTGGCAATCTCTCTATCTAGAGAAGAAAGAAGGAAGACTAAGAAACAACGATGGCCCAAATGCACATAATTTTTATTTTTTAAAAAAGGCAATTACTCAGTGGAAAGTAACCTGTCTTTGTGTGTATGGTGGATGGGGGGGGGGGATGAGAGTGAACATTTCATGTTCATTTGGACCATTATGTAACACGTTCCATTCCATATTAATATTTTACATTAAGACTTATGCGTTAATAAATCAATTTCACTTTAAAGAAACAAAGCATGGTTGTTTTTCCCACTGAGATCTTGACAGTTAGAGAGCTAGGGATCCTACCTCAACTTTGAGAGGTGCGAAAGGGATAGAGCAGGGAGGATGGTGAGGGCGAACCATTGATTTGTGGGCCTTTGTTGAAAGGGGAGGAAATTTTAAGAAAGGTAGCGAATGTCTATCCAGAAAATGTCAATGTTATGGAAGTAAACCACCTGTTTTTCCATTGCTGTCATCCCAGAAGAGAGCAATAGGGGGGAAAAAACCACTTCCTTATTGTCAAGAAAATTGAACAGTTGGATCCTGGAGTCCAGGATTGGATCTTATCTTTTAATACATGGTGGCATATTCATTCACTAGACATCCATCGAGGACAGAAAATCTCAGCAATGACAGCTGGATCAAAATGCTTGTGTTGACATCACTTTGATGTCAGTGTAAAAGCACCCAATTATTATCCACTTTGCTATGACTGTAACCTTTCCCAAAGCACTCGGCAAGGCAGCATGGAAAACGAACACCGAAGGACACAGTCCATGGTTCTGATCCAATTACAGGTTTTCTTACATGCTTATTCACAAATATTGGCTTTACCATGAAATTTCCAGTTTATTGCTTCCTGGCAATGATAAGTTAGCTATCATTGATTAAAATATCCCTATTCTGGTGGAAAGAGCAATAATTGCAACAGTTCATAGTATTTAGTTATTTATTTAATAAAATATACCACAGTGAAAAATGAATGAATGTTTGGGGGCAATAGATGAGACATTCTCCCATCTTCCCTTAACATTCAGGAGGAATATAGATTGACTGTACATTTGGCAAATAGCCAGAAAAGAGAGAAACTTGTGAAATCCAAATTCAAGAGGGAAAGATCATTCCATTATGATCTCCTAGATCTGCTGGATCACCAATTTTCAGCAGACCCAGGAATGAACTGGACGTATTCTTGGAGGGCTTCGATATCACAGTTCAAATTGATTTGCAATTTGATTGATTTGCAAATTGATTTGCAATTATTTGGCTGTCTGAAACAGTGTAGAAATAGCATAAGTGTGTGCTTGTGTGTGTGTGTTATTCTAATATCCAAACCTGGTTACAAGTTTCAAATGTACTCAGAGCAGAGCAGATAGTCCTTAAAATAATAAATATATCAAGATTCAGAAAGTCCTGCTTGCAACTGGCATGCTTAGAAAACTAAAAGGTAAGAGATAAATATTTAACTAAAATATCCCACTTTATGTGGGTAATCTGAGAGACTCTATGCAGTTAATAAGTTTATGATTGATAAAGAAATTGATCCTAGGATCTTTTAACCATCCCCTGTTCCCCACCTGAAATAATATTCTCTGACACTACCTTAAACATATGGGATTTGCTATTTTTTTTGAACTAAATCTGACCCCTCGGTCTTCAACAGACTTGACCAACCCTTTCCAATAAATGTAATACTTGGATTCATTTTGTGGCCATACCTCTTATAAACTGGCTTAACAAAATCACAAATGTGGAGCTGATAAGCTGACTGGGAAAGCCAAGGGAAATCATCAAAGACATTAAAAAGCGAAAGTTAGAATATTTTGGACATGTGATGCGACACCCAGAAAAATACAGCATCCTTCACTTAATCCTCCAGGGAAAGATTGAAGGCAAACTAGGTCCAGGCAGAAAAAGAACATCATGGTTTCAAAACCTAAGGGACTGATTTGGACAAAACTCAGCAGCACTTTTTCATGTGGCTGTTGACAAAAATAGGATTGCCAACATGATTGCCAATGTCCGATGACGGATATGGCACAAGAAGAAGAACCTACAGAAATGATCATCCATGCTTGCTCCTGTCATCTGATATTAAGCCTAAATGTAGGAAATTTGGGTTCACTTTTGACTTAGGGAAGAAACTTGCTATATTTAGTGAGGGAAATCAATGGCTACTTCACACATAAGGTTAAGTCATGGAGCTTATCAACCAAATTCCTGGTTTAGGACAATGTGTAAATCCAGCCTAATTCACTAAGGAAGGTAAAGTCTCCTTCAAGCTGAAGAAGAGTGTAGTAACTTCAGGCAAATGTCCAGACAGATTTTGTCCACTACACATTAGCAATTTGGCATGGCCTTCTTCTAGCCAAAGTTTTTGGAAACTTTTGCAACTCTCTAGTTTACACCCTAGGATTTTCTGGCATTCTCCTACAAAAATTTAATCAGATATAATCCTATTTATTTTAAGCCAGGTAAAGTTGTCTAGATGCTTCCACATACATTTGCAGTGAATCCCTGCAAGTATCAGATGGGGTTTGTGTGAAGACTCAAGTGCAAGATTTAGATAATCTGGGAAAACCATAAATTTATTAGGCTATTTTTGGATTATTGTGGGTACGTCTAGATCTAGAATACTATGTTGGAGCAATGAGGTGATTTACCAGCTATAAGAGAGCCATTAAAGACTTGTGTCCTATCTCATCAAATTCATCTGGATTTACGTACATGTGATTTGGGCAATTACTAAATTAAATCCTATCTTGCAGTTTTAAAATTTGTCTAGGCTCAGGAGTGGGGTCAAACAGTTTCTCAATCAATGTAATTATGATTGGAGTGCTGGCAAGCTAGGTATAAGGTGGTCATTCTCATTCTGTTGCTTTCTTGAGGTGCATCTCCATCATAGGAGTTGACAGTCAATCATCTAAAGGACAGTAGGTTGGGGAAATCTCATACATTCCCCCTTCCATTTTCTTAGGAGTTACTTCAGAATAAACATGCAGAGAGACTCCAATGGTAAATCATTTGCAGCCTTTTCTTGCACCACTCCTAGAAGCTACTGCAGCCCTCCATACTATTGCCATGACTGTGCTTCTGTTCACCTTGGGAAGTATTGTAGGCAAACATCCCACTGAAAACTAAGGAGAAAGACCATGCATATCTGGCCATGAGAATGAATCCCAACTGTTTTTATGGATCATCCTGTTTTCTCTGTTTGTTTCCCACCTTCCCTCCCTTCCTCAATTTGCAAATGAATTTTAGCCTTGAAGGCCAAATTCCTGCATATCAGAAGGGGGGGAAGAATGTGACAAAGAAAATATCTTCTTACCTACAAACAACATTCCTCCCCCTTCCTCCTTCTTCCCCTGCTGTAAGTGATTGCTCCAGTTCTTCTCTGGGAATGGAAATAAGGCTATGAGTATCTTTTGGGGCCTGCACTTAATGCTGGGAACCCATCTGTACTTACTTGAGAGAGCACCCAACTGATACTAGAAGGTCTTCCTTCTGAATAAACATGCCAGGGATTAAACTGCCTGAGGAACAGATGCCATTTCACTATGACTTTCCAAAAAGTCATAAAAGTAGTTCCTTTATAGGTAGGAAACCCAACGCCTAAAAATTCAAGATTTTACTACATATCTCCAAACCTTGCTACCACATCTTGCTATTTATACTGCACAAAGTGGTTAACTCATGAATGTATGTCCTCTTTTCATGTCTGCAGCTGAGCTACCCTTACTTCACTGTATCCTGCATTTAAAAGAAAAATGGGTGGACCTTAACAAAAATTCAGGAGCTACTTTATGGTGAATTAGGATTCAAAATTTGTCAAATTGAATCCCATCTAAAATGGGTGATTTGGGGGACAGATTCATCCAGGTTTCTTGAAAGCAAATCTTGCCAAATTCAGCTTTGGGACTAAGTAATTATCAATTTTGTTTAGGACTGCAGGGTTATCCTTTAAAAGAAATTTCATTAGATGCCCCTGATTAATGGAAAGCATCCGAAATCATGTCCTTTGATTTGTCTTTGGCTTCCTTCTGAGAAACTTGCCAAGTGTCTTCCGGGCTGAATGTGCACTCAAACTCTTACAAGGAGAATTCCTGATCAAAAACTTACTGTGGGCATAGGTCATTTGGGCGTTTCTCACAGGAGCAAAGCTGCTACCTTCTCCCCACCCCCGCCCCCACCCATGTCTGCCTATTGTAGAGTCTTAAAGGCACAGAGTCTTTATTCAAGGGTTAGAGGGAACCTAATCAGCAATAAAATAAAGCTGGTAGTAAACACTGGTGTATATTGTATTGTTTCCTTACCCAAAGCTGTCACATGCTTTAACTTTCTGCATTGGCGCCACAGAGATTAACTCCTTGCTAATAATGACTGTTGGCTCACCCAGACATTTGCACAGAATCAAAATGCTCTGTGGAGTGTTTGATTGTGTTCACACACTAAAAAGGATGTAATGACTTAGCTACTGTACACACAAGAAAATGGTGACACATTCCATAGGTGGTTAGTATGCTAGAATTTAAAAGAAGATTGGTAATTGTATCCTTCTTATCAGAGTAGCAAATCCCAAGATTAAAACTGAGCACGTAGGCCACTGGCACCTAATTCTAGGCCAGGAATATTGCATAATTATTATTTTTAGCACACACACACACACACATACACACTGCTTTGTTTTTACTCCCACCTTTCTGCTTTTCCTCCCAAAAGGTTCTTGGCATCAATAAAAACAATCTGAAATAGACACCAGGAGTTGTTGTTGTCGTCGTTGTTGAAAAATGAGTAGAATAGCTATGGCTTGGACTTCAGAATAAAACTGCAATTTCCAGAACAGCATCCTAAACCATACACACAGTGGTTGCATGATATTGTCAAAGGCTAACAACTCACAAATTCGCAATTATTAAGTCATATGCCTATAGAATGCAGCAGAATTTGCATTTCTTGTGTAATAATCCATAAACCCATATTCTGTTGATGAATAATATGGCAGTTCCCTTTACACTCAGTCTTTGTGCTATGTTGACCTGCAATAATGCTAACCTGTAAAAATGATCAAATCACAACATTGTGGAATTGGTAAAGACCACAAAGATCATCTAGTCCAGCTATCTGTAGCATGCAGGAATATTTATTAAACCAATCTTCAAAGGTGGCTTTCCAGACTCTTCTTAAAAGCCTTGAGAAATTGAGAACTCATACATTCTCCAGTTGTGACTTTTTACTATACAAGTACTGGATTTTTTAAAAATGTGGCATCTTTAGACAGCAGCAAGCAAGTAAAGCAGAAGCATTTAATAGCTTAAAGCTCTCACAAAAATAGCTTTTCTCTTGCCCAAACGTTTCCTTGTTAATTTTATTTTAATCTTGGATTTCAGTGTTAATGGTATCCATTTTAAGGTTATGCTCAGCTGGTTTACAGCAATCTAGGAAGGCCAGTAATTAATGAATTAATGTAAGCTACCATGAGTATTTACAAAAGCAGAAGGAGAAGGCATAGGGCTGGCTATAGTCTTCCTCCATTGATGGGTTTGATTGGTGAGCAAAGCAGTACCACAATGTAGCCTTGTGGGAAACCAAAACAGCAATCAGTATTCAGTTTTTGCCCCACAAGAACAGCAATATGAATATGTTTACTGTGGGGGTCTCAGAAAGCATTGGCCTCAGAGAGATAGGGTTGGACACCTGAGCAGCTGCTTGGGAAGGGAATGTAAGTCCAACTTCTCTCTGAAGATTCATGCCCCTGAAGATTGAACCTGAGACCTTCTGCATATAGTGCATAGATGTGCTCTCCCACTCTGCTTTACCTCTCCTGTAGTAATACTAGGTCTCTTCAGACCTTATTCAGGTCTCCTTAAAGTGCATGTATTGATACAGTTATATTACCAGTAGGAAATGCACTGTGCATATCAAAAAGTACCACAGCAATATACTTGTATAAAACACAACCTTAAGCTGTTTATGTAAAATAGAGGCCCATTCAGAACAATGGCAGCTATAGGAATGTAAAACTTTTATCCAGGCAGCAGCCTTCACTACTGAGGAAAAAAAATATTTGTCAGACATCAGAGAAGTTGCTTAGATGAAATCTTCCATTCTTTTCTCAGAAATTCATTTTCCTGATGAATTCAATAAAATATCAACTGAGGAATGCTACATACATAAAATAATCAACATAATATAATTTAGAGGTGTTTACTCTCAGGTAAGCATATGTTGTAACAGTTACTGATAATCATGGGATGGAATAGGATAGAACTGTAATTTCTTTTGTAGTTTCTTTGGGCATTAATGGATTGCTAATTTCCTACCATAACAGTTAATCTATATTGATTCTGGAAAGTAAAATTCAACAGTTCTGCTATCCAGACTCAAAAGCAGAACCTACTGCCTCAATATAAGCGTAGGAGGCTTTACAGTTCCCTGAAATCTTTCCTGCATCAAGATGAACTAATGCTGTGTGCATGTAATTGTACTGCATATATATATATATGAGATCTCCGGAAGATTTAAAAGTTTTAAAAAATTTTATTTTAAAACTTGTGCTAAGCTTTCGTCAGCCCCTACCGACCTCGTCAGAGTATAAAATCACCATTGAAGAGCTGCTTGCTTTTATGTAATGCTGATCAATTTGGTCATATATTAAGTGTATACCGAGACACCTAGTCTACCCCAACATGTGGGAGGGGGCATCCTGCTCCCTTTCACCTTTCAGCTCCAATCCAGGAGCCCTCAAGCAGTCTCATTCACAACAAACCATTTTATACCAAATTTATATTTTGCTGATAAAGAAATAAATATATAAAATTTAGAAAGATCGCCCAAAACTGGAAGATATAGTTCAAAGGAAGACCTTGAAGTTGAGAAAGAGTGAATAGCAGAAAGCCAAACAATGATTACAAGAAGAAACAAGGCTTGGATTTCAGATCTCTTATAAACTTGCTCACAATTCTATCCCACAGTCCTGGATAGCACAAAGCAAAAAAAAAAAAAAAAAGAGTGGGTGAGTGTTTGGTTTTGGCTTAATGAGTTGTGTGAACTTAACCATGGTGGCTTATACTGCATTGTGCAACCTCAATGAACTGCCCTTTGTTCAGTAAATCATGGCCAAACAAGCCATGGCTATATAAGCACACTGTGTAAACCCAACCATAAACTTAACTTGTTGGGATCCTTTCTTATGACTAACAATTCATCTGGTGTTTTCTTTTTATCACAATTAAGGGAACACCCAGGAATATTGGAATATTCATATAGCATCTTTTAGGACATTCTTTGCCAAACTGACCCTCCAGATATACTCACTCCATGTCATCCCTGCAAATGCCAATGTAGCCCAACAGATCTAAAGAGCACCAGGTTAGGGAGAACTAGACTGGAGTCTTGAATTAGGAGCAGAAAAAATCAGATTCTACTTCACCCCTAATGAAAAATCACTTCATGACTTTGGCCCTCCCAATCTTTCAATATCCATCAATATCACGACTGTTGTGAGAATGAGAGAGGGCAGAATCCAGCATGCTGCCTCAAACATCTTGGAGGAAGTATAGGCCAAAAATGTGTGCTAAATAACCTTTCCACATCTGCTGCATTTCACTTCCCCAAATTCTATTCACAATGTGGCCAGGGGAATTAGTAGACCTGAAATCCAATGCATATGTATAAATCCAGATTGGGGGATATATTATGAATGGCCTGACAAACTCAAATACAAGAATTTCCAGTTAGAAGAACTATGAAGGCAGGCTGGGAACGCAATAGAGGTCATTTGGCTGTCTTGGTTTTGGTTAAACCTAGCTATCATGCTAGGGAAGAAAACAACCCCCTCTCCTCCCAGAAGATGATTGGATTTGGGCTGCCTGTGAGTCACCTTTGCCTAAATTGTGATAGCATTTACACAAAGGGTGGATGATAAAAGAATGAGTCACTGCCTAGAGCACCTTAGGTACCATCCTTGGCCAATAGCTTAAGTAATGTTGCCTCATCAAAAAGCTCAGGAAATCCTTAGGGAATTTGAACAAAGCCTCCAGATTTTCAGGGTAAAGAATTTTCCCAAAGGTTGAGAGGAAGGGGCTTGAAAGTTATATTTATCATAGCATTGTATGGAAATAAATGGCAGATTACTTTAATAATGTATATATTTCCTTATTTAGTACAAAGTTCTTGAAAAAGAAGAGGGGGTCAACCTATTTTCCAAGGAACCAGAAGACAAAACAATGAATGGAAACTAATCAAGGAGAGAAGCAACTTAAAATTAAGAAGAAATTTCCTGACAGTCAGAACAATTAACCAGTTTTATGGATAGCAGTGTGTAATAGCACACTGTTCTGCTCTTCACCTCCCCATAGGCACAAGAACCAGTATGGTGATCAAAACAGGCTTTTATTTATCTATCTATCTATCTATCTATCTATCTATCTATCTATCTATCTATCATCTATCTATCTATCTATCTATCTATCTATCTATCTATCTATTGATTCGATTTATATGCCGCCCTTCTCCGGAGACTCAGGGCGGCTTACAATGCGTTAATGTTTCATAGGCTGTGATTTCTATTTTTATGCCAGCAACAATGTTCCAAGTTTCTGTCAGTTATTTTTTTATGGGGGCATTTCCCCCAAATAATAATACATACAGTATTCCACTTCCACAGGAGGGAAATATTAAAAGCAAAAGGTGAAGTGGAGGTGGGAGATAAGTAAACATTGCACCTGAAAGTTCCTTGCAATGTCTTCAGTACCAATGGGCTGCTTCCACAAGCAGAGCATTTACAAAAAGAGGGTGAAAGACCATTTTCGTATAGACACTATATTGTCCTTCAGCTTGAGAGTTCAGCAAGTGATGGAAGGAAGCTTAAGGACAACAGAGATGCCCATTTGCCATGGATTCATCTAAGAGCAAGTTCTGTTGATCTACTCCTTGCTTCTTCCTTACATCTCAATTGAGATTGACAACTGAGAGGCCACTCAATATTCATCAGAGAGCCAGGTTCAGCTCTCAGGAATCATGTGACTTCAAGGCCAGAACAGAATTATTTTACAGATTTATTCTATAACAGTTATTCCCCATCTCTCTTCCAAAGCCCTCAAACAACAAGCCAAATTCTCCCCATCTCACATTCTCCTTCTTGTGTCCTACATTTCACACTCTCAAGTGTCAGAGTGAAATATCTGCTCAAGGTCATCAAAAGATTCACAATGCTGAGTAAAGAATACATAGATGTGCCATTCTTTAGTCCACCATTCCATAATTGGGGGGGGGGGGGGCTTTAACAATTGTGATCACCACTGGCCACCTTAGCTGAGAATTCTTAGGCTTATGGTCATAATGCATCTGGAAGGCACCAGTTTCAGAAAAGATGGGTTACAGATTATGGAAGCATGGGAAGACAGATGGGCATGTAGTTTATTGGAGTTCATGTAGGATTATCCCCCCACCCCAAACCAAGCATGTCCCAAGAAGGATTTTCTATTTCTCTCTTTGCCTTAGGTTCATTCCACCTTTAATGGAAGGTTGTTTATAAAGTGTCTTTGCAAGTCAACCTTGGCTCCAGGGCTTCTGAAACAAGACCAGGAAAACAGTTTATGATGGGAAGGCAGAGAAGGAGGTTTTGTGGGAGGTTGTTGAGATAGTTGGTGACAGGGCACTTAATCTTCTCATCACAAAGCCCTTCTGTCTATTCAATTTCCATTCAAATGCAGAGATTTCACCCCCCCAACCCACTCCCCATGGGACACAGATTTCCTGCCTCTTCCCTCCTTCTGAGACTCTTCCCAAAAACTATTGATATGCAGGAATCTACACTAAGGTAGAGTAATGCCTGGCCTCCTCAGCTTTCATCCTCTTCATCTATCCCTCTAAGTCATCTTCCACCATCAAAATTGTGAAGCTGAAGTTTGCTCCTTTCCCAAAGTTTCAACTTGTAAAAGACTCATCCCATCTTCAGCCTCATCAAAATGTAACAAACAAAAACTGTCTTGCGAGATGGCTACGGGTTTAATGAGAAGGGATATGTCACCTTTATTTTTTTATAAATAGAGATCATTTTAGTTATGATGTCCAAATGCAAACACAAAGGGGGAAAAAAAATAAGAGAAACAAGGAATAAGAGCTAAAAAAGATTGGTAGGTGGTATCTTATCCACATCTATGCAAAAATAAATCCCATCAAATTCATTGGGGCTTTTTTGTGGGCTTCAAGGTTGCAGCCTAAAATTGTTATTTGAGGACTGGATTGTGTCCAAAATGCCCAAGTCAAGAATGAGTGCAATTAACAAAAATATAGTGAGAAGTACTCAAACTAATTGAATCAAATCTTTGATTTTTGCCATAAGGCCAAATACAGTAAACTATCCAATGATAGAATTAGAAGAACTCAAATTGTTTCTGTGGCTACTTCAAAAAGTTACAACTTTGAATAGATGTTCTCTTTTTTGTTTCGCATAGTCCATAAGCCTGTTGCCACTCATAGTTTACAAAACCCAAAAATATATCATCTCAGAAATTAGTAAATGTCAGAATTTACCAAAACCATTCCTTTACATAAAATAGATTTCAGGTTAGCATTATCTAATCTTTTTTTTTTCATACATACAGAATCTAAGTACCTCCTTTACTAATTCCTATGCAAATTTGTCCTGCAAACCTAAAAATCTAAAGGGATTAATATATTAACATATTAACAATACTGTATTGTTCATTTGCTGTTTTCTTTTTCTCCCCAGAGCAAATGAATGAATCTAAACACAGCAAAGTGAACTGAATGAACAGAATGAGTCAGAGGAGGAAAAAGCTGTTCTATACTTGTAAAGTGAAAAGAAGAACTACCTCCAAATATTTTCAGATGAAGGACAAAAAGAATTTCCCTTGATTTTCTAGTGGTTCTCAACGGGAAGATAGTCTATTAGTTTATTGGTGGCATAGAGGGCAGAACATACTTCCAGCAACAGCCATATCTCAGCAATAAATAATGTATATCAATTAATTATATGATAACTCAGCTTTAATCATCTAAAATCACTCCTCCATGACCCATGCAATAAACTTGCAATGTGGGTCAGTCAGTTCAACTACCTGCATATTTTCGATTGAAAACTACCATGCATGCTTCCACATGCATACATGCAAACCTTTGTTTGTTTGTTTGTTATCTTTTTTTTAATCCCATTTTTATTAATTTAGAAGTAACTCAAGGTGGTGAACATACCTAATACTTCTGTCTCCTATTTGCCCACAAGAACAAGTCTGTGAGTTGGGTTGAGCTGTGAGAGAATGACTGGCTCAAAGTTACCCAGCAGCTTTCATTCCTAAGGCTAGACTAGAACTCACAGTCTGCTGTTTTCTAGGCCAGCACCTTAACAGATCTCCAGGCCACATTTCCATTTCCCTCAAACCATCCCATGTTTAGCTTTCTTTGCACAGCCCTAGGGATCTAGTGGTTAGACTAACAGTAGGAAAACCCTCTTGCTTGTTCCAGCTGCAGCCACAGAAGCTCACTGGGTGGCTTTGGGTTTATGTGTTTTTTCCTCAATTCAGCCTACCTCGCAAAGTTATTGTTCTGGAGAAAATTGCAAAGGGGGGGGGGGGGGCTATGTATATTGCCTTAAGCTCCTGAGGGAAATGTTTCATATGAATAAAAATCAGCATTTAAAAAAAAATAAGCATTACATTTGATCACACATTGTCACACAATTGTTACACAATTGTCACACAATTCCTCCACCACCATCACTTCCATTTTTGTGGAACAATCTATGCCTAGCCCAATGTCAGAACCCAGTTTTCACAGTGTGGGAATGAAGAACTACAGCACATTCACCATTCCAGCCTATCAACCAGATTAGACTTTTGCTCCAAAAATATAAAGACATTTTGATGGGAAAATCAGTCTCGTCCCATACATCAGTTTCTTGCTTACCAAATGTGGATGCAGGCAGTATTTTAAGGTATATTGGGGATGTAGTTAGCAGGGAGCCCACTTAGTTAGGACTTGGGAGCATTGGGATGGTATCAAGGCCCCATTTAAGTAGGAAACGAAGTGTGACCATAGCATTCACTATCTTTCCACCTGATCAGCCTAACAGGGTTGTTGTGAGTTACACCAAATTTCTTGGGATGAAATGCAATAAAATTTAGGATATTTCAACGTATTTTAACACAGATGCAATGGTCAGCTGAAGAATTAAGAGCAGCCTTCATGGGTATCTACCCTTGGCAATTAAGGAACCTCTAGAAATTTAGGGAAAACCCAAAGAGAAACTGGAACCATGATTTTCTCAAAATATCAGCATTATTTGTACTGCCATCTCTGAGAGGTTAAAGCAGATCCGTATCTCTGGCTCCAATTCAGCAATCGATTGCAGGGATATTGGGGCACATATAATCTTGGGAATAGGGCTGGCTTCAAAATAAATCTGCTTAGAAAGACTTAACAATGTGAATGTGAAGCTGGGCTTTGTTCAAAGAACACCCAAAATGTTCCAGTTGA
Source organism: Pantherophis guttatus (assembly GCF_059756535.1). Classification (NCBI taxonomy): domain Eukaryota; kingdom Metazoa; phylum Chordata; class Lepidosauria; order Squamata; family Colubridae; genus Pantherophis; species Pantherophis guttatus. Next base: position 121,558,119 of record NC_142064.1, on the reverse strand, counting down.
TTACAAATGAAGTGGCAATTCTCCTTCTCTTCCAGTTTGCCTGGATCCTTTTTACTTCTATATGGATTTTGAGATCAACATTTAAATTGTGAGGGTGGTTTCTATGATCTACTCTGATTTTATTCAGGATTACTCTGAAAAAGGCCCCAGTTAGTTGCAGGCAAAAGTTTGTTCAAACAAAATGGGACATATTAATTATAATCTATTCTGTTTTACTGCTTTTAGGGCAAAGAATGTTACTCAGAAACAGAATTTGCAAGCCGCCAGATCTCTGTGTGGAGTGCAGAGTTTTGCCTTACAAAATAATCTCTGTAGCTGCTTTTCTTACCTCTAAGAGGTAAGTTTCCATCTGATGCCAACTTGTAGTTGGATTTCAGCCCTTCACCTTCACTCCACAACTCTGAAAAAATCATTCAATCCTCAACCTCTTAGATTTGAGCAGGAAGATCCACATTTACTAGGAAGGGCGTAAAATCCTCTGTGCATATACCAGTATAAGATCTGGCAAATTAGAGTCCTCCTCTCAAAGCCTTCAAACCTTGTGGCAAGCTGGACATATTTGGGGATGTGAAGAGAAGCAGTGTCCCTGTGAACAGGACCTTGCATGCATTTGTGATGCACCTTTGTCAGTTCATATTTTTGTCCCTTAAAAGTTTTCTCAAGCTTTTTTTTCTTCATGGACCCTTACTAAGCCTGCTTTTCTTCTGTCCGGGTCCCATCACAGGTGAAAAAGATTGCCATTTACAGACTTGGCTTGCAAATAGAATATACATTTTTATTTATTAAAAAAGCAGGATTGCGGTTTTACAATGCGCAATTACTTACATAATTTTATTTCGAATGGAGCTCATTGGTCGATTAATGTAACCCAGACAGTAGCTGTGTTTCTGACATCAACAAGGCAATATTTGCAGTATAATTCACTTTACTTTTCTGCGCATGTTATGGGTCCCATTGCATGTTTCACCTCTGGCCCCTTTGAAATATCTATCTAAATATCTAATGTTTGAAACATCTAAATAAGGCACCACTGCCTTAAAGCCAGCAGCACTGTCCTGCAATTCTGGATGTAATGGTCATAAACTTCCCTTCCTCTTTAGATAGTCATGAAAGTTACCTCACTTCTTTCACAATGTGGTAAACTATCACTGGCCATAGAGTTGAGTGGAATCCTAGACTTTCTTCCCGCAAATTCTGTTCTAAGAACTGTAAATCTTCTCATGAATTCTTTGCACATTGGGAGAACTGCATTCCTTTCAAGGAGTATCTACCCATTTTCAGGTAATACTGTAGGTTAGATCTGCAATTCCAGAATGAAAAATGAAGGGGGGGGGGGGGGAAGGCAAGTACACTCATGCGCGCACACACACACGCGCAAGGGGGAGGAGATGAATGTGTATAACCAAGTTGTTTTATCAAATAAAGACCCCTCCCGAAGAAAATTACAATGCACTGGGGAACATTCCTGCACACTAACCAATGAAACCAACCGGAGATGTGCAATAGTCTTGCTCACTTCCACTGAGGTTGCAAAAGAGAATTTCTGGAGGATGCCCTTGTGCAATTTTGCTTGGTGCTCCAATATTAAGTTGGGGAAAAGGAAGATCCGGTGTGTAAGATCTCATTGCTTCCAAAGGTGCCCTCAGGCAAGCTGACCACAACCCCAGATGGTTGATCTAGGAAACAGATCCAGGCATTTACTTGTAGGGCAGTTATAAAGATGAGTGAGACATTCCACATTCTTTGTATACTCAAAAGGAACAAAAGGTTACAGTATTAAGGGAGATTGGGTTGAATGGGATCTTGGTCAAATTTGATTCCCATTTCCATCCATGTGAAATCATGGCTTAGGCCTCATGTATTATTTCAAGATTTAAGCAAGGTTCTACCTGCATTAGAACCAATGTATTAAACTTAGTTGAAATTCCATTTTGATCTATCTGCCTTTTCCCATCAGCATTCAACCAAGCATTTCATTCTTCAGAAATGCTTTTCTCCTGACCTTCTCCAGATCTTCCTCCTCTCCCCCCCCAGTTCAATTCTCATCTTTACTGATCTGGCATTCATACTATTTCATTCAAGTTGCAGGGAGATTGTGGTTTGTTGGAAGGAGGGGGGGGCGGAGGCAAACTGCACACATTCAGATGCAACTCTTCTCACCCATCTGCCAGTATATTGAACATCAGAAGCATGTTGAACCAGGTCAAAAGTCCACCTAGTAATCTTATGTTTTCCTAAGTTTCTAATCTGATCGTTCAAAACAAAAATAAATTAGGCATGGTGGTTCTTCCATTTTAAAAAAAAAATCAAATCAAATCATAGTGAAATACTTAACTTTAGACCTGGAACTTATATATAACCCCTGTGACTGATCATCACTGATAAACTTATCCTTCATAATGTGTTTAATACCCTTTTAAAGCAATTACCACTTCTTGTGGCAATATATCCCATGAGTTAATTATGCATGGAAGAAATCCTTTCCTTGGTGGGAGGGGGTTGAGGAATTGACCAGCTATTGTTTTAGCAATCTTCCCCACTTTGTATACTGGGGAAGATGCTAACTGAAAGAGGGAGACTTGAGTTCAAATTCTCACTCAAGGAGAAATGGACTGGGCGATGTTAGACCATGCACCTAATAAAAGTTGCTATGAGGATAAAAAACCAGCAGCAGGAAAATCATAACTGCCACCTGGAATCTTGGATTGAAGGGTGTCAGTTGGAATAAAAATGCGAAGAAAATTTGGACAAAACTCAGGGAATTTGCTTTTACAGTATAATTGATTTCATTGCACTTTCATTTCCCCTTCCTTACACCCCCATCCCCTTCCAGTTGCTCAAGAATAGGCTCAAATAAAGCCAGCAGGAGTAGAAAACCCAGTAGATGACTCCCATATAAAGAGAGAAAGAAGGAACTTTAAGGTTACAATTCCATACTCTGAACTAGGAGAAGGTCTTTGGAATTCAGTGGATATATATATTTAAATAGGCATGATTTGTGCTGTAAACAATCTTTTGTTAACCGTATTAAAATAAACTAGGATTTTCTTAAGACCAAAGAGTCCTACGCTTTCATCTCCACCCCTCTATTTGGGCTATGGGTAGCTGAGTTTCCGAACTTCCAGGACTTGTCCTTCCAAAGTGCATACTTAGTCTTTGGTGTAATGTTATTCTCAAACATTTAAAAAAATAGGGGGGGGGAAACAAGACATGCTTTATTTTTTTCAATATGAAGGCATAAAATCCTGCCACAGAGCATTTGTTTTAACTTCTCAAAACCTGCATATTCTTACAAGGAAGAAGATTGATGTTACTTGTCACCCACCTTCTAATACACCACATCAACAAGATGCCACTGAAATGGCAAAAATCAGCTTTCTTTATGTGACTGGAAGAAAGACTGTGATCTTTCTTTCATAAAGATCAGTCAGTGATTCCTTAAATCAGTGAAGGCATAGTTGCCTTGGGTGGCAGGGAGAGAGAATTAGAGAACGTGGAAATAGAACCCATCAAGGCAGAGTTTCTTAATTGTACACTGTCCCAGAGAGCCACAGAATTTCATGCTCACCCTGAGCTTCATACAGCAGACCTGGACTTTTGTCAACCTTGGCAAACTTAAGCTGGCTGTGGCATTCTGGGAGTTGAAGTCCACAGATTTTAAAGTTGCCAAAGTTGAAAAACATTGCAGCAGATTGATGCTCATGGATTTATTGGAACTACAATTCTGGAACTTCTAGCTCCAAGACTTTTAGGTCACAAATTCACTACCATAGAACAAGGAAGGGCTGTTGTTTTGGGGAAAAGAGGAGAGAAAATGTGTATTGGATATTTTACTGCCTTGAGCAATTTTATAAAAATAATAAATGTGGGATATAAATTAAATAAATAAACAAACACATAAATCCCTCATCCCATACAATACGATAGACCTCCAGGGCTCATAGAATAAAGAGAAACAATGCCTTATATGCCTCATAGAAACTGTAGAAAACAACTGAAGTCATAAAATAGGATTTTCCCATTTTGAGTTGGTCATATATGTTGCGTTTGATTAGGAAACACTGAGAGTTGAAATTCAACACATACGGAAGACACTAGAATGAAGAAAATTGCTATAATTTTTAAAAATTTACCACTCTCCAGAATTATCAATGATGCTACCCACTACTTTCTGGAACAAGGTTGAAGCAGTGGCAAGAAACAAGCAGTCTTCATTTATTTTCTACATTCCAGTACTATTGATCAGTCCCATTTCATTCAAAACAGATCATAAGACTGTATCATCAATTGTTCTTTTAAAAATGCCTCTCTCAAAAAATTATTTTGAGAGAAGCAAAAGTTTGAGGATATGCTATCAACAGACTGCATCTGGAAGCAAACAACGGAAATAAAGTAGAAAGAAATAAGAAATAATTAGGGGTGAGGAAATCTGGTTTGGGTTTTTTTGCAGATGAACAAAGAAATAGGAAAGATGCTCTTTGTATAAATGTCTTTAGCAAAATAAAAGTCTCATTACAAAATGAAGGCCCTGGCTACAGAAGAGTTTTGTAATTTTTGTAATTAGTGATCATAACTGCAAGAAATTTTGATTTATTTAATATTACTTGATTAATACTGCCATAACCAATGTATATACCTAGGAACAAGGAAAAACCCCATTCATTCACAAGGATAGAATGTTTCACATGAATTCAGTACAACTGACTTCTAGAAAAGAACCTATGTCACTTTACCATGGCACCTGGAGAATTTATATAAATTACGTGAGCTTCAGTTTCTATGGCTAAAAGCCTACATCAGAAGAATGCTGTAGAATATATTAAAGAGAAATGAAATAAGCATGGTCATTCATACATAGTATTGTTATTTGAACTAAATCTCTATATCCTTTGGCCTGTTTTTATGGAGTATTTGTAAAACCAATCTGGGAAGAATATACCTATATTGCAAAAATAAATAAATATGCACATAAGCATCAATTGTAGATGGGGAATGGCAACTCTTTTGGCCACAGAAGGTTAAAATGTCTTAAAGGTCATGGATAAGACCCAAAGGTTGAATTTCCCCCTTAACTTTGCCCCCAATACTTTTGCCTGGCCTTTTCAAGTGCTACAAAATCATGAGATTTGGCTTGATCACCTGAATATTTGTAAAACAAAAGCATTCCTCAACCATCAGGCTAAAGAAAGACTGGCCCATTGGAATGGAATGGAATGGGCGGGAATATTCATGCCTGAGGCTTCCTGTATCATCCACCTTCCTGGATGGGGGTGGGGGGGGCGGCTTGACCCATTGTCTCCAGCAATGGATTGAGCTATCTGCCCTCCATCAACTCTTTGATTGCTTTACCTCCTTCCCCTAATCCACTCCTTGATCAGACAAGGGTTTGGTCAGGGGAGGGGAAAATGTGGGTGGAGAAGGGATCACAGCTCTTGAACTTGATTGGAGGAGGAAAGCCAATGGTGGGAAGTCACGAGCCAATGGCACCCCAGAAGTCCCAAGCTTTATAAAGCGTACCGCACTGGGTGGACAGCACAGGATCCCAGAAGAGAGACATCACTGCCGCCTTTGCGACGACTGGTAAGCAGGAGCGGAGAAGCGGGCTCTGGGGGGCGCTGCTTTGGAAGACTTTTCCAATTGGAAAGGGTCGACTGAAGAGGGAGGCACGCGGGAAATTTAAATTCCTGGAATTCTTAAAAAAGGAGTTTGGGCGGTGGGGCCGGGAGGGTTGCAGGGACAGTCCCAACAGATCTCTGCTGCTGGGCTTGTTATCTCCGATCTCCCGAGCACGTGAGATCTTTCCAGCTTACCTATCTTTTGACCTTCCAAAACTATTTATGGGGCCGGGTGGAGTGAAGGCAAGCTGGAAGCGGAAATTGGTACCCTTGGTTTTGGTGAATGGGAGGAGAGTCCGGCCAACAGAGATGACATTTCTTCTCTCTTTTTTTTTTTAAGCCCAACTTTTTTTTTCCCCTTCAAGACCCGCTTCAATGTCGCTGCTGCCCGCGCTTGGATGTTGACAAGACTTGCAACTCTGCAAACGCCCCAGTTCCTGCAAATGGTGGCTTTCTCGACGGCAGGAAGGATGCGAAAGGTGATATATAGTGCGGGGAATCCGGTAAAGGGGGGGGGGATATCTGGGGACATGGGAAAACTCTGAAAGCCGACCCCTTTTTGAGTTGGGTCGAGGACCACGTGGCTGGAGTGGCCAAAGGATCGGCTTTGAGGTCTTTGTGGGGCGAGGAAGTGTCTTGGATCGGTGCTAAATGGGTGGAAAGGTTTTTGGGCACCCGGACATCCAGTTTACTCAACCTGCAGATCTGAAACAACCCTACAGGCATTTGAAACGGATGAGGGCGCGGTGCGGTCCCGAGCATTTGAACACCTTTTTCCGCTGCCTCGACGCCACCAATATAGTTGCACTGCCTTGTAAATCTTAAAAAGAAGAAAGTGCTTCCTTGTATTGGCGTCGTCTTGGTCACGTTGTCTCCATTGCGTGCCGGGGTGGGTGGGTTGTGTGTGAGAGAGACTCGCAGCGCGTCATATCGCAGAAAAGGGCCTTCCCTGTGAATGTTTTCTAAAACTTTTTAAAACTTTTTTTTTGCCCTCGTCTAATCCAGGTACCTTAAACCATCCGCCGTCCATTGGCCATACAGGCACTAAGTAGCACGGTTCGTTTCGGGTGTGTCGCCCCTACTGGTGGAAAACGGGAATGGCGGCCTTACGCAACTTTTTTTTTTAAGACGGCCAAATCGCGCGTACTTTTTGCTTCGTCCGTATTTAAGCAGCGGCGGATTCGCACGTGTTTTAAAAATCTTCACAGGCGTTCCGTGTAGGCGACCTTTCTGAACCGATGGTAGGATTGTATTGCGCCATTGGCTCACAACAAAATTTTGGGTTGCGGGCTAAGTTCAACCATGGACCGGCTATTTTGCAGGACTCTCCCAAATAGGCGGCCTGCGGGGAAATGCCGCGCCCGGGATCGTTTTAAATAAGTTTTATTTTCGTAAGTTTTGTCGGCTTTTTTTTAACCAGGAGCTGAAATTAGGGGTGAAAATGTTAACCCAAAGAGGCCTCCTGAAGCCCACGCAGACAGTGGCACTTTCTTGTAGTAATAAATTCAATTAAGTGCTATATTGTTTGTGTGGGATTTGGGCCTGGCAGAACTACAAACCCGGCATCTTATTGCCTTGGCTTCCCTTAAACTGGAATGAATAAGGTGCATTTATAGTCTTTTATGTTCTCTAAAATAGTCTTTTTTTTTTCTGTCTGCAGGCAAGCCAAGAGAAGCCTCTCCATGATCCATCTCGCTGACTGAGCCTTGCCCAGATATGGGCACTTTCTTTCTTTTTCTAATCTAGAAAGTGCTTCATTGTTTGGGTGAGGCTCTGGCTCAGGTTCCCTCCAACCTGGACTGTGCTTGGAATGTCTTTCTGGTGTCCCATCTTGTGAGATCTTCACAGTTCCTGGAGACAACTTCACCAGGAGTTCTTCTGTTGTCATATGTGCTCCTAAGTGCTCCGTGATGAAGTGGTTTCTAGGTGGCTCAGACAGCTATCCTGGCTTAACTTGGGCTGCAGAACCTTCTGGCTGGGTGCAGCTCAAACTTTAGCACTTTCATGTTAAGCAACTCTGTGTAAGTGCTACATTGTTTGGGTAGCTCCCAAATCAGGATTTTCCAAATGCATGGAGGAAAAAAAATCCATTTTTCCGCATACTTATAACAACAGCATGTGCTTTTATTAAAGTACTTTTAAAACCGAACTTGATTTGATAAATTGGGTTTTATTAAATTTCTGATTTATTAACAGCAGCTTATTAATGCATTGCATGTGAAATGTTAAAACTGTATCTTGGAAGTCAAAATTTTCAATATAATGTTGCAAGCTATAAATAAAATTGCAATATATTGCAATAAACTATCTCCTGTGTTTTATTGGTTAAATACTCAAGGATACCAAGGGGGTAAATGTGAAGGGACTCTTTATTAAGTATTTCAACAACTTGTTGGGAGTTTTACAACAGTGCTTCCCAAATGCTAACTTTAAACAAGCTTATTCCAGAATGGCTTTCTATTCCAGAATGGGAAAATGTTCATAACCATACATATTTCTCATGGTTGGCAACCTCCTTTTAAACATCAATTTTTTTAAAAAAGCAAACATTTCATAGTGCATTATACTCTCCCCTGATCAGTGTTTCCTAGTGATGAGAATTACTACTATGTGGCCTACAGATTAAGGAAGACTAGATTAGCTAGTTTTAACAGTCTTTGCTTTTTCAGTTTAAAATTTATAGAGAACCAGATGTGCATCTGAATGGGAAATATTTTCAAGACATGGATGGGTTTATCTTTGGATAACCATTTAAATTTCTAGCCATCAAAATTTATTGAAGGTTTAATAACATCTAAAATTTGTGAAAACAAGGTTATCAAATTCTGAGCAATGGGATTTGTCATGTCAATATATTTCCAACGATCTTCCCAACAATTTAGTTAATATCACCAAATTAAATGGATGCATATAGTAGGCTTCAGATTTGCTACTTGTCACTGCCTTATCTAGAGATTAGGCAAATTAATTGGAGGTGATTTCAGATGGGTCATTAGAATCACAATACTAAATTCAAAGATAATGAACTTCTAAATGCCAATTCAAAGCTGTGGCCTTTAGATAGAGCAAAATTCTGAATTAGATGGATCATAAATTACAGAACAACTGTCTCAGTTCCTTTTATCTCTTGCTTATTAAATTACTAGAAATTTATAAGACCTGTCTTGGGAGAAAGTAATGTTTTTTAAAGAAGTTTCTCTGACAATTTTGGTCTTTCATGAATTGAAAACTGGAACATCACAAATCGCAGTCCAAACTTGCATACATGAGTTTTTAATAGATGTCATTTCAATCATATTGCTTGAATAAGCTTTTTTATACCACAAGATCTGTTTCTCAAGAGTCCAGGTTACAATTGCTCTTCTGGTAAGGGACAATCCAGAGTTCTTTAAAAATATATCCAGTAGGGTTGCTTAGCTTCAGGAAGGCAATAGTCCCAGGGCTCTTAAATCATTTTCATGGCCTTCAGTACATTCTTTTTTCTCTTTGGTTTCTCTCCTCATACCTTGCATCCTTTCAACCAGACAGACAACTGTAGACCTTCACAATTTTCTCTCCAACCCATCCTGAGAGCGAAGGAGGGAGGGGAGAGGAGAGGAGAATCTTATTAGCAAATTCAACCTAAGCAAATAACACAAATGGAAAGAGTACAGTTTAACTCTTTGTATAATCTCTAAAAACAAGAACAATGCCATTACAAAGCTCAATGAATGGCTTCTTGAAGAACATTTTGTTGCTCAACCCAAGAAATGCAAGGTGGACAAGTCTTTCTATGCAGCTTCACAATTCTTGCTGGGCCAGGCAAAAGGAACCGCACATGCATTCATGCTTGTGACATGCAGTCATCCATGCCTTACATATAGCACTCTCTCATGTCTGACTTTACGAACCCCCTCAGTCTAGCAGCAACATTAGAAAGAACAAGGAATAAATGAGTCTTCAGTTCACCAGAAGCTTGTTTAAAGATCACTGGATTCCCGCTGTAAGAAACAAGCAATTGTAAGCAGGCAGGAAAGAAGACTAATGTAACCATTATAGGTAGTCCTTGTTTAACAACCACAATTTGAACCAGCAACTCAGTCATTAAGTGAAACCACAATTGTGTTTAAAGTTTTACTTCAGTTTACTTTTGCTTTACAGACCCGAAAAAGGTAATAAATGTGAGGATTTGTCACAAAATTACTTTTTCATCACTCATAACTGAACAGTCATTAAACAAGACAGTTGCTAAACAAGGACTACCTTTATACTGATTGTGAGAATGCAATTAGGTTGGGATGTATAATGGAAATGTTGAGATTGTCTACATCAGAAATAAAACTTTTATGATTAGCTAAATGCAAGGACACAAATGTTTACCAGAACTAACCAAAAATACCAAAATTAATCTCTTTGAGGTTAGATCTGGTAACTGCTTGTGTCCTTTCATTTAACTAATCATAAAAGTTTATTTCTGATGCAGACAATCTCATTTCTAGCTTGGCATTTCCATCATAGTTAGTTAGCAGTGCCTATTCTCCTGCTTCATGAGGTTGCAATTGTGCAAGTAGCTCCAACACAGGATTAGTCCTGGCTTTGAATTCCTACTTACAGTAGTTGTGCTATGTGCTCGGTAATCAAAGCTGCATTTCATCTTTCTCACAGGATAGATATGGCAGTTGGAAGGATACAACAGGAAGGGAACATACTTACTATCCCAATCTCTTTGGAGATATAAAATAAAATGGTTAAGTAGTCTATGGCAGTGGCTCTTTACTTGGGCAGGGGCTGTGATGTCGTTACAGGGGGTCCACAAAGGCTTGAAGAAATGTTATTGTTAGATGTAAATGCCTTATTCTCTAATGTGTAAATAGTGTATATAAGAACATCAAGGGTTAATTCATTCTTTGATTCCTAATGTATTCATGACTCATCACTCATTCTCATGACTCCACCCCCTGTGTATATAAGGAGCTACCCTCCACAGTTTCCCTGCTTCTATCTGTGAATATTCAGTGAATATAGAATGCCTTTATGTAAATAAAAAGAGTTGTATTTGAACTCTTAATTCTCTAATGATTTATTGAGTCCGATCCAGAAAAACATCGCAACAATCTGGTAGCAGAGGATGGTTTGATTGACTCAATAAGAACTTAAACATGTCTAAAAGAGATAGGCCCAACACCAGGGCATACAGCAAAGAGATGGAAGAAGATCAAGAAATAATAGATGAACAAAAAGAAAAGGAATTGAAAAGCAGTCCTCTCGGGTCTGAGATATTAAAACTGCTAAGACTCAAAGCAAAAATCAAAAACGTCATAAAAAGCGAAGGAATGACAAAAGGAAAAGAAATTCACGCAAATGAAAATAAGGACTCGAAAACGGTGAGCGATTTACCTACAAATAAAATTACAACGAAAGAGAGAAACACTGATCCCGCGCAAAATTTTGAATGGCAGCCATCTTGTTCTCAACAGACTCCCAAGATGAGCGAAACTGAACCAATCAAAGGACAAAATTCAAAATCTCTGGCGCGAAAAGATCCTCTCGATGCTGAAAACGAAAAGGAAAGACTTTATAACTCAGAAGATTCAGACACGGAAATTGAAGAAACACCAACAGAGATACAAATAGAATCAGCAATAAAAACACTCTTTAATATATTTGGACCAAAACTAAAAATCACCAGGGAATCGCCGAAGAAGCAAGCGAACGAACCGATGCCTCGGGACCTGCACGCCTACACCCCAACTTCAAGAGCGACGACACCAGAGCCCAGAGAACCTTGCCGATTCCGCCCTACACCAAGGACAGAAGCAAGCGACATCGCTCACAAGAGAAAGAAAAGAACAGCCGTCGTCACCAGGACCCCAAAGACCGAGCCAGAAACCGACTCATCCGAAGAGGAGACGAGCGAGCAAGCGGCGGTGGAGAGAACCTTCCATGACGGAGACAAAGAAAGAATGAGCAACGCGCATGCGCGAAGTCAAGAAAACAACCCGGGAAGATTCGAACTCATGAGGGAACCACACAGACTCGTTGCTGACATCCCTACACCATTCTGCAATTTTCTGCATTTGAAGACCACGAACTGCCTCAGGTTGTAAGTAACGGCCAAAGTAATATAGGAAACTTGCCTAGTGACTTCCCAAAGTTAAGGGTTGATGGTATTAATCTACAAGAATGGTATCAGCAGCTTCAGGTTATTTTCATGAAAGAGAACTTATTATTTTTTATCACTAATCCTCCAAGAAGACCTTGGACTTTAAAAATAGATAGATTACACCATAGAGCCTTTTTTCTAATAATAGCCAGTATATCTCCTGCAATGTATTATAGCATCAAATCAAATCTGACTGTTTCAGAAATTATTCAATGTATGTTTAATTTGTTCCACAGCGACAGTGTAGCCACTACAACAAGAATGTCCAAAGAATTCTTTTCATCTAGAGTAAAACCAGGGGTTTCTATAAGTGAGCATTTAATATGTTTAAACAAAATAAGGGCTGAACTGCATTTAAGGGGAGAAGTTATTTCAGACCAAACAATGAAAAGTGTTATTATTAACTCACTTGACTCATCATGGGACAATTTCATGTCACATCTTGATACCATTAACTTAGGATATTTATCCATAGAAAGTCTATCCAACAAATTGATAGCTGAAGACAATTCGAGAAAAAATCGATCTAACAATCACACAGAACATAGACCTGTTAGGAAAGTAGCTTTCCAAGAAAAATATAATGAAACATATAGATGCCATAATTGTGGGTCCAAAGAACATAATAGAAGAGATTGCCCCAGATTTTCAAAAGAAAGGCACAGACCAGAATACATGAACAGACACAATCATAGACAGCCTTCTATAGAAAGGCATAGATATAGGAGTCCACCAAATTATAGAGAAAATAGAGGGGGCAGAGAAAGCTCAAGAGATAAAAAATCTGGTTCACTGAATGGACTAAATAAACATGACAATACAAAACCCCAGCAAAGTGAAAATAATAATTGGCTCATCGATTCTGGAGCTACAAACCATACCACTAACAATAAAGATATATTGTCTTCTTTTACAGAAGATAAGTTTGTAATAAAAGTAGCCAATCAAGAAAAGGTTCAAGTACTAGGCAGAGGGAATGTAATTTTGTCTGGTTTAGGAAAAATAGAGGGGGTATTGTTAATACCCGAAATACCTCATAACATATTGAGTGCCATAAAACTAAGTAGGGACTCTGGTATTAATATAACTTTCTCAAAGGGAGAAGCAATCCTAGAGAAAAACAAAAGTAAAATAGGTACTGTGATAATTAAAGGGGGCTTGCCCTACCTCATAACAAAAGAAGAATGGCTACATAATATTGATTCAAATGTTGAAGAATGTATAGAAATAGATGATGAAAATGTTAGCAATAGTGACGATGATGATTGTATAATATCACATGATCAGAATGATGCACCCAACATAAAAAAACCAAAGATAGGTAAACCAATCCATGATGAGTGTGCTCACATCTTACATAGGAAGTTAGGCCATGCCAGCTTTCCTGTAGTACAAAAAATGACTGAACACGCAGAAGGTGTCAAAATAAAAAATTGTGAAAACTATTTGGAATGCTCAGTATGTAAGTCTACAAAACTAAAAACTAGCCCCAGACCAAAAAAATCTGCCAGATCAACTAACAAAATTTTTGACTTAGTACACATGGACCTAGTAGGACCACTTACTCCATCAATCACATATAGAAAACGTTATTTTCTAACAATAGTGGATGATTATAGCCGTTATGGTTTTGTTTACACATTGAAACATAAAGATGAGACTTTTCAAAAATTTAAGGAATTTTATAAACGCATAGAGACACAACATAATATTAGAATAAAGCAAATTATGACAGATAGAGGATGTGAATTCATGTCTAAAGAATTCTCTCAATGGCTAAAGGATAGAGGAATGCTACATTACACTTCCAGTCCATTTTCTGCGTTCCAGAACGGAATTGCAGAAAGGAAAAATTCCACACTACAAACTATGATTAGATGTACATTAGAGGATGCTGGCTTAAGTAAACAATTTTGGTCAGAGGCATTACACTATTCAAATTATACACAAAATAGGACCTGGTCCAGTATTATAAATAAAACACCATACGAAGTGATGTATAATAGAAAACCAAAATTGGCACATATGCATATTTTTGGAGTCACTGCAGACGTACACATACCCAAACAATTGAGAAGAAAGGGAGAAAATGTATCCAGAAGACTTAGATTCATGGGATATGAAACTGGCACAAAAGGATATAGATTCATTGATGGCAATAATAAATTTATAGTTTCCAGAACAGCCGTGTTCCATGAACAGGCCAACTGGTCTAAATTACATTTAAATGAAATATTCCCAAATAAACACATAGAAACAAAATATCATAAGGAAGGAACTGTAGATAAACAAAATATTAACAAACATGAAAACAAGACCAAAACCTGGACAAATAGCCAGTACAAAATAAAAACTGATACACTAACAAAAAAGGAGGCAAGATATATGCATGACAACAATAGTAAACCAGAAAGAACAATTAGGAACAACAGGAACAAGATGCCAGATAAATATAAAGATTACGTAATGAATGTAAATAGTGAACCAATAACACCTAATACGTACGAAGAAGTACTGAAACTTCCTCGCGAAGAAAAAGAGAAATGGGAACTAGCCATGAAAAAGGAAATGGAAAGTTTGAAAGGATTAAATGTGTTTACTCCCACAACTGCACCTAAGGACAAAACTATTATTGGTACCAGGTGGATATATAAAATTAAAAATTTGGAAGGAGGCAATAACCTGTACAAAGCTAGATTAGTTGCCCAAGGTTACGCACAAAAATATCCAGAGGACTATACAGACACATATTCCCCTACTGTGAGGACAGAGAGTGTCAAAACAGCTTTGGTGGTAGCATCAGCACTTAACCTTGATGTATTTCAATATGATATACAGACTGCGTACCTACACGCAGAGTTAGATAAAGAAATCTATGTAAGGGCCCCTCACAGCCAATACACAAATAAAAATGAAACTTGGTTGTTAAACAAAAGCTTATATGGATTGAAACAATCCGGTAAAAGATGGTATGATTGTTTGGTAAAGGTGCTCAAGACTATGGATTTTAACACCACATCTGCTGATAATTGTTTTTTTGTCAAAAAGAATGATGACTGTATTGAGTTTGTATTGATTTATGTAGACGATATTTTATATATTGGAAAACATAAAGGAAGAAGAGAAATTTTTGTGAACAAGCTGAATGAACATTTTTCACTAAAATCTTTAGGTAAGGTAAATAAGTATCTTGGTGTACAGATCAGTAAAACAAAAAAAGGGTTCCAGCTTACTCAAAAGGATAAAATTGTAGAACTTCTAAACAAATGTAATTTGAACAATGCTAAAACATGTGATACCCCCATGCAAACTGACTTTCTCAGAAATACTGATGAGTCATCTCCTGAATTTAAGGATAACACATTTTATAGATCAATCATAGGTTCACTTCTTTATATATCTAATTGGACTAGGCCAGATATAGCCTTACCACTTAATTTACTGTCCAGATATGTCAGTAAACCAACAATGTACCATTGGGAAGCTGTCAAAAGGATTTTGAGGTACCTGAAAGGCACTTTAGATTTTTGCCTTATATTAGAACCAAATGGCAACAAGGAACCAAGACTCATATGTTATGCAGATGCGGATTGGGCAGGAGACACATCTTGCAGAAAAAGTACATCAGGTTATATTTTCTTTTTAAATGATTGTCCAATTTATTGGTATACCGGCAAACAAGAACTGGTAGCTACTTCAACTACAGAAGCAGAATATGTCTGTTTATCCAAATCTGCAAATAACCTTGTGTGGTTTAATGACTTAATTTCAGAGGTTTGGAAGAAACCTATTTTACCTTTTATCATAAATGAGGATAACAAAGCAGCCATTGAAATCTCCAGATCTGATGCTATTGGACAAAGGTCCAGACATATAGATATAAAGTTTAAACATGTAAGACAATTATCTCAAGACGGTTTTATAAAAGCTGTGCATTGTGATACTTCGGAACAGATAGCTGACATTTTAACAAAGCCTTTACCATCCAAACAACATAAATATTTAACTTCCAAATTGCATGTATTGTATTGTCCCGAATCTGAATGTAATTGGTGTTGTGTAAATAATCGGCATTTAGAGGGGGATTTGTTAGATGTAAATGCCTTATTCTCTAATGTGTAAATAGTGTATATAAGAACATCAAGGGTTAATTCATTCTTTGATTCCTAATGTATTCATGACTCATCACTCATTCTCATGACTCCACCCCCTGTGTATATAAGGAGCTACCCTCCACAGTTTCCCTGCTTCTATCTGTGAATATTCAGTGAATATAGAATGCCTTTATGTAAATAAAAAGAGTTGTATTTGAACTCTTAATTCTCTAATGATTTATTGAGTCCGATCCAGAAAAACATCGCAACAGTTATGATTTAAGTCTTGGTGGTTCGTGGCCACAAAAGGTATTTAAAGAGGGTCTGTGGTGAAGAAAAAGTTGAGAACCGCTGGCCTATGGATAATACACTGCTCAAAAAAATAAAGGGAACACAAGCAGAAGACATCCGAGATCTGAATGAATGAAATAGCCTTATTAAATACTTTGTTCGTTACATACAGTAGTTTTGTGTTCCCTTTAGTTGTTTGAGCTGTGTATAAACTACTGTATGTAAAGAATAAAGTATTTAATAAGGCTATTTCATTCATTCAGATCTTGGATGTCTTCTGCTTTATTTTTTTTGAGCAGTATATTAACAACAGCCAAAACGTTGCCAAATTCAAGTGCTGAAATGCAAATTCAATGACTCCACACTTTCGGAATAGCCACTAGATGGCAGCACATATGGTAGCCACTGTATGGATGTACAGTGTATTATACAGTACAGTTGTGTGATCACCAATTAATTAGCACAAAGTAAATCCCCAGGAGAAGAAGCTTTGCAAATAGAATGGGAGAAGATGATTTTCATCAGTTGAAAATACCATCTACAACATTTTTGCAAGTGTTATGAGATGTGAAGTTGTTGCATGAAGTTATAGTGTTCAAATATTGCAGAGAAAGTGTAGGGTCGTGATGGCAAACCTATGGCCCATGTGCCAGAGGGGACACACAGAGCCCTGTGGGCATGTGTGCTATTGCCAGCTGATCTTCATGGGTGCCAGAGCACCTGAAAACAGCCTGAAAATGGCCAAAAAACAGACCGTTTTCTGGGCCGTCTTTGGCCTGTTTTTTGGGCCATTTTCTGGGCTGTTTTGAGGCTGTTCCTAGGCTGTTTTCAGGCCATTTTTTCAGGCCATCTTTGGCCCCAAAAATGCTCCCAAAATAGGCCAAAAATGGCCTGGAAACAGCCCAAAAATGGTCAAAAAACAGGCCATTTTCCAGGTCATTTTCTGGCCATTTTTCAGGCTGAAAATGGCCTGAAAATGGCCTGGAAAACAGCCTGAAAGTGGCCCAAAAAAAGGCCAAAAGCTGCCAAAAAAAGGCATGCAGACGCCAGCCAGCTGGTCTTTCTATTTCTGGCACTCCAGCATGCACGCCCACACATGCATGTACATGCACGTGAGTTCCGTTTTGGGCACTTGGTGCCGAAAAGATTTGCCATCACTGGTGTAGGACATTCTCATCATCAATTACTGTATTGGCATTCTTAAAACAATAGTATGGGGCTACCTTATCTAACCTGCAAAAAATCCATAAGACCACTAGATGGCAATCAAGAGATAGGAAAAATTCTACAGTTTTATTGCTCCCTCACTCTTTCCTCTCCCTCTCCCTCTCCCTCTCCCTCTCCCTCTCCCAAGCTCTGACAACAGGTGAAAACTCTACAGGTAAGCGATTTATAGTTTTTAGGTATTTTGTAGGAGAAGTATTATGCGCTGTTACCAGGACTGAGAATTAATAAGTGTTAATCAAATATATGGAGCATTAATCTACGTAGATTCGAGATAACTTTAAAAGACACACACCCAAAAAATCTAGTGATTTTCAGCAGTTATTATGCTGTTTTCATTAGTATGAAATTCCAAATCTATTATTCAGAGATATATTTAATTAAGAAGAGATTTTCATTTTGATATTTGTAGATTTTTTTTTAAAAAAAAGTTGTCCTCTACTTCAAGTTACCGTATGTCATTATTTTAGTATAATATACATGCATTTCATTTTCTTTCTGTCGAATTATGCTCTTGATATTTTCATTTATTCCTTGGTTAATATCCAGAAAACTAAGCTTCATTCATTTGTGTTCAAAATAGCCTTCTCCAACCGATTATCCTCCTTACGTGTTTGATTTGGACTCCCAAATCTAGACAACAAACTGGATCCAGAGTGGACTATCAAAAAGGAACTGCATTGGAGAAGGTTGGTTCAGAAGATGGAATTAGCAGCAAATGTTGGCTATCAGAATAATGATTTGATTTTTTTTTTTTAAAAAAAAATCCTCTATAAAAAACAGACAATGGGTTTTATACTCCTATTTGAGGTTTGAGCTCCCCCCCCCCAAAATTCAAATTTCAATCCCCTTTCTCAAACAACTCCCAAGGCCATTGATGGCTTTTCTTAAAAACAGTACAAAAATCATGATGTCCATGCTCAACATCTGTGGTGCCCACGAATGTGACCACGCAGCAGCAAGGGTGAAATCCAGCAGGTTCTGACAGGTTCTGGAGAACCTGTAGCAGAAATTTTGAGTAGTTCGGAAAACAGCAAATACCACCTCTGGCTGGTGGGGTGGGAATGGAGATTTTGCAATATCCTTCCCCCAGGAGTAGGAAGAGAATGGGGATTTTGCAGTAACCTTCCCCTGGAGTGGGGAGGGAATGGAGAGTTTACAGTATCCTTCCCCTGCCACGCCCACCAAGCCACACCACACCCACCAAGCCACACCCACAGAACCGATAGTAAAAAAAAATTTGGATTTCACCACTGTGCAGCAGCCATTGCACATCTACATATAAGACTCATTTTCCACACTCACTGTCAAAGATAATGCACTAACGAAGTGTGTCTTTGCAAATTGGTAAGCAAAGGGAGAGAGATAGAGAAGGAGAGAGAGAAAAAGCTTCTCTCTCTCAGGAGCTAGGCTGAAGCCTGGGCATCTTCTGGTAGACTCCAGGCTGAAGAAGGGATGGACCACTTGGGAGTGGGGGATCAAAGCAAAGGGGAAAGTTAAGGAGAGAGAAAGAGAGGAGAGGTTCACACCTAGGAGCCAGTCTGAAGAAAATGTTACAATGTGATTTTTTGATCCCACCAAAATGTTAAAGCACACAGATCTGTACAAGAAAATGACAATGATATTAAGAAACATAAAAACCACACAACTTTTGAAATTATCATGACTAAATTAATTATTTAATTTATACTGCAACTAAGTACTAAGGAAGCCTGTAGCACATAGACTAAGAAAAACATTTTCTTACACTGAAGATAGTAATGTATAGTATGACTGTCGCATGCAGGAACCAAATTTAGTTGTGATTGTGCTGATTGAAAGTCATGGAATTCATAAAAATTGACTGCCTAAGGAGAAATTGCAATAAAAAAAGAAGAATCCCTTCTTGAGGAAGTCTGCAAGGTATGAAGAATTCAACAAGGCAATGTATAAAACATTTAGTAAGGAAATCAAATATTAATGCAAGTTCAGACAAAGTCAAGGGTACAAGTGAAAAATATTCATTGACTGTATGTCTTGCCATTTCCATGAATGCTTTAGTGCTCTCTTCAAAACACCCACAATCACATAGCAAATTATACTACACTTCCAAAAAGATGGGGCAGCAAAAGTTATACTTTGAAATTTGTTGAGTATATGAAGTTTAACCAGGTTGTCTTCCAAAATGTGATGAATTACATTGAATGGTAAGTGAAAGTAACAAGATTCCAATTATTAAAGTCTGGATGTTATCTTTCAAGTTTGGCTCCTCTAATACTAATGATGCAGGTGATTTTCACAATGATTAAACCATTCTTTTTTTGTTGCTGTTTTTGAATCATTCTTGACTCCTGCTGACTGCCTAAATAAGTCCACACAGTTTTCTTGGAAAGATTTTCAGAAGTGGTTTGCCCTTGCCTTCTTCTTCATAAAGAGAGAGAGAGTGACTGGCCCAAATTCACCCAGGTAGCTTTCTGCCTAAATCAGGACTTGAAGTTGAGGTCCTTTGGTTTATATCCTAGTGGCTTAACCACTACACCAAACTGGCTCTCTAAACAAAATCCTATGCTGATCACAAATTGAATCTGGAAAAGATGATAATGTCTACTTCACAGGGTTCAAGAGTCACATAGGGAAAATACAGAGGTGTCACAAGAAGGAAATTCCACATCTCACAGAACAACATTGCATAACTCATGCAATGGGAAAGATGCATGGGAAAATGTGTCTCTGGCGAAGGATATGGAAACACCTGTTTGCACAGTATACGTGATATTTCGTATGACATCAGTAAAGAAATTGCAATTTGAGGAAATGGTCCAAATTGCAGAATATGAGGTAGTCTCATGAAGACCATTAAACGAGATATTTTCCAGTCAAAGAACTAATCTTTGTACTAATATACACCATTAGTACAATATTTCTCAAAGGAGCTTGAGAATGTAATAGCCAATTACTACAGAACCCAAAAAAATTGCATTGCTACTATTGCAGTTGAAAATGCTGTTTTGGCTGAATTGGCAGAAATGCTGTATACTGTGCATTACATCAAATGAGGCTTTGGAATTTGCTAAGGCCAGGATAGGAAGTCAGCCCCAAAGTGAAAACATTATTACTAGCATTGGAGTAGGGATACTGTTCTGTGATTTCTAATTAAGTATGTAATTATCTGGATGGCGAAAGAGTGAGTTGCATTTAAAATACCAACATTACAAGAGCAAGAATACATTTTTGGGAATGAAGAAATTCAAAATCTGGTTTATAAGTATGCAAAAAATCTGAATTTGTCATCTATGAGTCAGGCTCATAAACACATTTCTGCGGATGAGAAAGATGTATCAGAAGTGAAAATACATATAATGAAAAAGTCAATTTTTCCAAACCACAGGTTTACATTTGTTGTACTGGAAAAGATAAAAATTGGCATTCTGAAAACTGCTTAAAATGTGACCTATACCATAAAGGATGTGAAATATGACCTATACCATAAAGGATGTAAAATTCATATTTCTTTTCCAATTATTAGATGTAGGGGCCCCATTTTAGGATATATATATATATCTTATACCCTGTTTCCCTCAAAATAAGACATCCCCTGATAATAAGCCCAATTGAGCTTTTGAGTGCATGGCAATAAGGCCAAGCGCTTATTTCAGGGTTCAAAAAAAATATATAAGACAGGGTCTTATTCTTGGGGAAACACAGTATATATATATATATATATATATATATATATATATAAGATTCAAAGTTGACCTTGATTCTTTATAACTATTAAGATGAATATAACTATCCATCTTAATAGATACAATAACTTTTTTTTCTGGAAAACTGACAAGAACACAACAAAAACTAAGAAGAATCAACAATTGGTCATGCTAATAATAAAAATAATCACTGATAAATTTGATTAGAAAACAATCATTCCTGTTTAAGTTACTTTTTCAAACTGTTTTGATTCACAGATGTAATTTGTACATAATTATGTAATCAGTTGAATAAAAATATTAACTTCTCATTTAAAACTAATAATATTTTAGAGAGCGTTATACCTAAAGTATATTGTGCACTTCCCCCCACCAAAAAATCACTGCCTCCTGGCCCAATAATGCTCAGACCAGCCCAATTGCTGCTTAGAAGATATCATGCTTTGTGCATCTGCTTGCCTGTCTTAAAAGGGATCATTGCCCCTGCCCCAAATGATTTTACCAAGATCCCAGGCCTCTGGGTCCTTGTGCAATCCGCATGGCACAGACGATATCATCATTGATATTGCTTGTCAGCAGATCTGCAATAACAGAGAAGGTGGTATCAGGTGCTGAACTCTAGACTCCTGTTCCTTCAGAGCTATAGAATTCCTGGTGACCTTCCTCAACCACCTGCTTAGGACAGTATTTTAGGGAGAGCTTCAAGCCTAATCTAAAGTTCAGCACATCTCACCCTTACAGCAGTTCCTTGACCAGGGGTGTCAAAGTTGATTTCATTGAGGGCTGCATCAGGGTTGTATTTGACCTTGGGCGGGGGGGTGGGTGGCATAGCCAGCTTGAGGTCACTCATAACGGAGATGCCTGTGGTGCCAGTGAAAACGAGCACCCGAGCTCTATTTTTGGCTGCAACTGCCTCCTGTAACCCTCTGCGAGCGAAAACGCGGGCCACGTGCAGCACCCGCAAACTTCGTTTTGGCCACAATGACCTCCTGCAGCCCTCTGTCAGCAAAAACAGAGTTCAGGTGGGCTGTGCAGGCTCCCGTGCCCCATTTTCAGCCATGACGGCCTCCTACAGCCCTTCCCGAGCTCCATTTTCGCTGGCAGAGGCACCACGGGCCGTTCCTTCATTGTTTCCAGGGCGGCCCTGTGGGCCAGATCCAGTCTGCGGGCCTTGAGTTCAACACCCCCATCCTAGACTATCTCGCAGAGAGTACCAGCATGCAAGACAAAAAATATGTGTAAAGCTTGCTTGTGAGTTCCCTATAATCTACTAGTGTCGCTTATATCCAAGCATCTAATAATGGGAGATAATAATTCTATTAGGTCTTTTCATGTCATATACTTGAGCCATTCAGTCTTCCCTCTGACCGGTATGCACAGATCAGTGGCTTCCTAGCAATAAATAAGGGCAGAATTACCCACTGAGTGGTAATTCTTATACTTGATACTAACAGTAAGGGCTGAGCTAGATGGCGCGATCCTGCCTTATAGTGACTTTTTCTTATTTGGTTGCCAGGCAGCCCAGTTAAATGTCACTGAAGCCAACCCACTTGAGAGCTCACCACTGCAATGCATTTGGCAGATGTTTGGTTTCCCGTGTTTGTAATCTTCACACCAAATGTGACTGTTAATCTGAAAGATGCCATTACTGGTGCTGCCATCAGCTTCATGGTCCACAAGCGCCGAGTCAAAGTGGCTCTCATAGAAGGCTAAGCAGACCCCTGTAGCATGGAGAAGAAAAACGGGTAATTTGGAACTCTCTTCCAAATTAACACAACATTGGATCTAGGAAAAGCTTGAAGTTGGCACTTGGAAGAGGTACCCTAATTCGTCAAGCATTTCTGAATACAGACCCTTGCTTATTGTAACGGTTTTGGTTCAGCTATTCATGGGGATACGTAAGTCACCAGCTGCTCTTAGACTATGACTTCCATCACCTTGTTTGTTGGCCATATTGACTGGAGCTGATGGAAGCTGGATCCCAATAGTTGAAGGGTGACATAAGAGTCTGGTTTTTGTCCTTTTCTTTGGAAGATTAGCTCGTAATAGTTTGGACCGTGGCTTTTTTCTGCTCACATGTTACTGTCAAAATGTATCAGTCTAGCCAACATTTCTAAATAATGGGTTCAGCTCTGGACCCAAGGATAGAGCTCCCCTAGAGGTAGGAAAATGGCAAAGAAAAGATGAAGGACTCACAATCAGCCAGACTATATCCACGATATCCCTCCAAGCCAGCTTTCTTCAACACTCGGGCCAATTCACAGCGTCCAAAGATCTTTCCCCCAACACTAAATAAAAGGCATATGAGGAGAGACAGAAGCAGAAGATACTTCATCCCTAAAAAAACATTGAGTAGAAGAAACACTATCCCAAGTGAAGGGCTGGTAAAGTGAAGGCAGGAGATTCCAGGGTGGCCTATGGGGAAAGAAAAATGCATTACGGACTTTCACAGACAGTTAGAGATTCAAGCAGCCGGACCATTCATTCCACTTATTCCATTCCATTCATTCATTCATTCATCTTTCCCTTGCTTTCTCTCTAACTGCTGGGACTTGTCACCTGTGGGCCAACTTAGTACATGTTTTATTTTGATGCTTCAGTGCTTCCCTTTAAAGGAAATCATCTGGCAGTGAATAGTTGAAATATTATAGTCAGCAAAAAGCTATGTTCGCGTTTCAATTTGACTGTTTTCACCTTTTAATTTTTATTTTTTTTTGAAAGGGCAGTTAGCTGTAGAAAATGTACAGTTTCCCATTCTATAGGAATCACATTCTCCTAAAATCTTGCAGGCCTAATCTTGGCCAGAATTCAAAGAACATTGACATTCTACCCATAATTGCTCAACCATGGTATATGAAAGACATCAAACATGGTAAAGATTTCTGGAACACCAAAATCTCAATGAAAAGCATTTTATTTCTGTAGTTCACAGATGGAAATCTATTCCCCTCCCCACCCCATGCCAGAGAGGTACCTTTGACCTTTGAGGACACCCTCTCATCCCAATATTTTGCTGAACTGCAATTCTTAGCATTTTTTTTTCCTTAGGCCTTGCTATTGCAACAGGGACTGTTCAAGTACATCTACAGGTCACAGATTTCCTACCCAATATTAATCTTATGTCCCACTTGTTCAAAGGAAACCTAGCTCCAGTGCTCTCTAGTGGTGCAGATAGGTCATTACTGGCCTTAATTGCCTTATAGAGGTCCGCTTTAGTTGACTACACATATTACTTCAGTTGCAGACCCATACAACTAATACTTCTCTTCTCCCCTGCCCAGGGTTCCTCCATGAAATGACTTCTATGTTCCTGTTACCTTAGACCAATGCTTCCCAACCGTAGCAACTTAAAATGTTTAAAGTCAGCTCCCAGAATTCCCCAGCAAGCATGCTGAAGTATTCTGGGAGCTGAAGTCCATAAATCTTAAAGCTGAGCGGGTTGTAAAAACACTGCCTTACAGCAAAAAAATGCGGGTGGGAGAAGGGAGGGAGAGAGAGAGAAAGAAGAGAGAGAGAGAGAGAAAGAGAGAGAGAGAAAGAAAGAGAGAGAGAGAGAAAGAAAAAGAGAGGAGAGGAGAGGAGAGGAGAGGAGAGGAGAGGAGAAGAGAAGAGAAGAGAAGAGAAGAGAAGAGAAGAGAAGAGAAGAGAAGAGAAGAGAAGAGAAGAGAAGAGAAGAGAAGAGAAGAGAAGAGAAGGAGGGTCAGTTCAAATGCAGTTTCTTATTTTAAACAACTTCAGTCATTATATCATTTGTATTTCCTGACTCCTGAAATAACAGGCATTTCTTTCTGCTGCCTGATGCATTTACACCAAATATTACTTTTCTGTTGTAGCCTTTAATAAACACACAATAACATAAGCAATTACAATTATGTATCAGTTTGTAAAAGTAAAAAAAACCTAACTGTAAACATTGTTTTAAAACGGGGGGGGGGGGGATCACAATACATTGTCTCAGTGGACAATAACATCCCATGGTAGTAGTTGCTATTTTCATTCTCTTCCCTCACTGACTGGTTATTGGGGGGCCTAGGCTGCAAGACTTTAGGGCAGCCCATGGCACAGCTCTAATTGCACCACTGCTGGTGTAGGATAATAGGTAGTCTCTGGCTAAATACCACAAAATGAAAAGGGATTTCTGTCAAAGTGGGGTTTTTTTTGTCTTACTCCCCTCCCAAAGGCAGCCGTGACACCAATTTATTGAAAGGCAAATAAAAAACACAACTGCCTAAAATCTCCCACTATTTCAATTCTGCCCCAGCCTTAATCATCCAAAGTGCTGTCAGATGAAGCTTGGCTCCAATTTCTCACCCAAAAATGAAAGCAAACTCCCCTCCCAAATCAGAACTGATGAAGCTTCTTTGATGAGAAACGAAACACCTTCAAGAAAAAACAAAACCCAGTTGCCTTTTGAAAAAAACACTTTTGGGACAACCCTGACCTGGATGACTGAGAATCTCCATAGACATCCTCCCCCAAATGTTCCTCACCTTTCAGAAGTTTGGGGGACAATATACTAGAGTCAATTTTCTTTAGAGAGTTGGAGACAGACCCTTATCATTCCAGCACATTAAGCACAAACAAAAGGCCTAGGACCTGTTTCTCTTGCAGAAAAAAACCTACAATTTAGGAATCTAGCTTCATGCACCTCTGCCCTTCTGTTTGTCTCAGAAAACCACATGTCCATCCCAGAGCAGCAGATGAGGGTCGGTCTAAAGAATTCACACCCAACCTGGGACTTGTACTACCCTTACTGAGAGCCACTTACTAAACAATCATTGAATAAGTTAGAAGAACAGTCTGATTCTCTCTGGAATTGAAGACGGTGGGTTCTAAGTTACGGGTACTTCTAGAACCCAACTAGACTTCTGTGACATTGCTCTGGGTTGACTTGAACATTCTTTTACTTCTGCCCTGGACTCTTGCTACAACTTGCATCCTTTGGCCTTTCCTTACCAGTGATGCTCAGAGCATTAGACATAACTGCCGATATAACGACACCTAACCCTGAAATTTTGTGTTTTGCAGCGCAGAAAACAGGAGGAGAAAGCCACATAAACTCTGGCCTGAAGCAAGGCCATAGGTCAGGATAAGGCAACTGTAATTAAGACTACATGTCAGCTAAGGGTACTCTATTAGCCCATAAATATCTATCACTCAATTGCCAATATTTTATAAGACAAATACAATATAAAGTATATGATATAAAGCAGCCGTCAGTCTTGACTCCCAAGAGACTCTCAAGGCATCTATCTATCCAAGGAGTTGATAAATGGCTGGAGGGCAAAAGGGGGTCAGTAAATATCTGGGGGTCAAGAGGTGATTGATAAATAATGAAAAGTAAATTGGGGTCAATTAGTCTTTTGGGATCTCCACACCAGTCCCAGGTCCTGAAGGTGAAGTGGCTAGTGGTAAGACTCAACCATCAAGTAACAGTAACAGAGTTGGAAGGGACCTTGGAGGTCATCTAGTCCAACCCCCCTGCTCACGCAGGAGACCTGTACTAGGGATTCAAACCGCCAAACTGCCGACCTTTCTGATCGACAAGCTCAGCGTCTTAGCCACTTGAGCCATCTAGTCAGGTAGAGCAGCCTTGAGTTATCTCTCTTATTATAACAAATTATTATGGTTTGTCGCAATTGGCTAGATGTTTAGACTGGATTTGGTATTTTTATCCCCCTATCCCCAGGATCTGGAATAGGCAGATGTGGTTTGATGGTGTTAAAGATATTGTCAGAGGATGTAACCTGTTTCAGGTAAAGTTGCCTTTTGCAATTGACTGATGGTGATTTTGTCCCTGCTGATGGTGTTCAAGTGGGGCACCAGTTGTTTTGCAATTGCACCCAAGGTGCCTATTACCTACCTGTGTTTCCCCGAAAATAAGACCCTGTTTTATATATATTTTTGAAGCCTGAACTAAGCGCTTGGCCTTATTGCCATGCGCTCAAAAGTCCGATTGGGCTTATTATCAGGGAAAGTCTTATTTTGGGGGAAACAGGGTATATTGGAACTGTCTTTGCTTTCTTTTGTCACAGTTGTCTATTTGTCTTTTGGTTTTGTGATTTTATTATTATTATTTGTAGTACTATTAGTTAAAGTATTGTTTATTAAATTGTTTTTATATAATACATATTAGGGGTCACTGAGCAATCTGTAACATCAAGAAGGGCTCAATGAACTGGTGTTTGGGGACCTATAATATAAAGCAGTCTTAAAATAAAAAGTTTATCTTGTTTCCAATGTTGTACATTAACAGTTCTAAATACAAATGAAATAAAGACTACAAGTGTAAAGGGTTTTTTTTAATCATAAAATGTAAAAGAAAAATAGGATAGGATCAAGCTCAAGGAGGATAACATTTTATTTTTAGTTGACATGACTCTGCAGCTTCTCCCTTCTGGAGAAACTTTTAACCTCATTCTTAAACAGAAGGGGAATAAAAATAAATAGAAAAAGCTGAAGGGAAGGGGGAAAAGAGTGCAAAAGAGAAAAGAAAGGGAAAAAAATCAGATACAACATAATTTGACAATATACCAAGAGGGAACAAGCTACCATAGTTAATATGTTACAGTTCAGATGTATTCAAGAGTTCAGGAGGAAAATCAAAAGGTATCAGTTTTAAATCTTGGTAGGAAGTCTTTTATTGAAGCCATTCAAGAAGGGGATTGCATGGAGAAGATTTCGTCAAAGCAATACAGTGTAATATAATAATAACTTCATTGTCATTCTACATGTATACACAGTATAACCATACAACGAAATTCACTTAACACCCAAACACCAGGTCTAACACACATAGCAATCCCCAAAAACACTCCCACCCAACACAATTCCCCACCCCTAAACCACTCAAACATCCACACAACAGACCAAGTAATGCTGTCCAACAGCTCACTGATGGTGGCCCTTTAGTCATTGTTGAGTGCAATTATAGCTCTGGGATAAAAACTATTCATTAAACATGTGGTCCGAGTTTTAATTGGTTTATATCTTCTGCCAGAAGGCAACAGCCCTAAAAGATTATAAGCAGGATGGGAAGAATCTCTGAGAATGTTATGCAACTTCCTCAAACATACAGTAATATGTCACTGTAGATAATTATTTTGCTCTAAATATGTCAACTAAAACCAAAAAAGTTTCTGCTGCAACACCACCATGAGCTATGTCATCATCCCCTTTTATATCAAAAAGCAGGAGAGGAAGGTGTCCCAAGTATTTATTAAAATAAATTCTTTGTCAATTATAAATTTTGAAGTCAATTTAAAAACCTATCTCTTTTCTTTGAAAGTAATAACTACAGAAATTAACAAATCTTTGAACAGATCTAAAAGAAAGTCTCTAATCTTGAGGATCAAATGAAAGGTCAGGAAATGGTGATGTGTTACCCATAAAGGAGAATATTTGTAGCTCAGGGTTGACAAGAGGGGTCCTTGGTGCTCCCTGAGCTTGCTTGTTTTCGTGCAGATGGTAACATCATCAGTGCTAGTACTAGTACTGATGATGTTACCAAGTTAGGGAATGAAACCTCTGCAAGAAAACAAGCAAGCTCAGAGAGCACCAAGGATCCCTCACGGTGATGTGTGCTAATCACTTTGTACTGAATTATCACATTAGCCTCCTGGAGTCTCAGCTACATTTTAAAAAAATCTGTGATTGACACTGAGAATATTCCTAATGAAATTTGCTCTGCAGAATTACTGCAGAATTTTTTAACATTATCTTCTTTCTTTGTCTTCTAATTTTCTTAACTGAAAGTGAACTCCGCTGGATGGGTCTTGCCAGATGGCTGATCTCAGTGTGCTTGTTCCTAGCCATGTTTCACTTCTTCAACGTGGAGAAACTCTAGATTGCAGTGGAAAATAGCTCTGACGTCTCGTGTTGCAGTGGCAACCCATAAAGCAATCTCATTCCAGAAAGTAGCGTATAGGACCATTTATCATTTGCAGTGTTTTCAGCTAAGATTTGCATTTATTTCATGAATGTCGTTCCAATGTTTTAATTTAATTTAATTTAAAATCCTGGGATGCTAAATCTCAATACAATAAAAGAAAACATGCTAAGTATATCTAAAAAGAAAGCCCAGGTTTTCTGTTGGCAACAGGTCTAATAAGGAGAAGAAATCCTAACTTGGCAGATTCATTTGGACACAAAAGGAAATCTTTTAATTTAATACATTCCTACATTCCTACATTCTTTTTTCTCTTTTTTATTATTTTTAACATTTAAAACCTTGACATCTTGGTTTAAAATGTTGACATTTAAAGTGAAAAGCAAAGGGAGAACTAAGGAAAGTATTAAATAAATAACCAATTAGTCCAAAAACCTTAAGAAAATGTCCCCCTCAGGGCTCAGTGAGAATCAAAGCATTATGATTTATGTTTAAAAAACTATTATAATTTGCTCCTTCAATAACTCAAAATACTTTCATGTTTGCTTGGACCAATCTGGATCGGAAAACAAGGTTGATTATTATCAGTTTGTTTATCTCCACACTCCACTAACTGATGTAAATCGTGCCTAGTGAACCATGGTGCTGTCAGTTGACATTTAAATTTGAAGTTGAGGCGATCACTCTGATGTGCAAAGTATATAGCCAATGTGTTAAGTCTTCTTTTATTTCTCCAGAATAAAAGAGTTGGGGCGGCTCTCTGGGTAGCATAGTTTTGCTTTATTCACGCTAGCTTTATTCCTCCTCTGCTAGTCGTTCTTGGTGAGCTGCTGCTTGTATTTTGCCTTTTTTTTTTTTCCTGTATGGAATCTGTTGGGACAATTATTGAAAATCATGCCTGTGTCTTGAGTTCTTCAGGGTTTTCCCCCCTTCTCCTCCTCCCATTTCTGTTAGATTGGTAGCAATTCAGTATCTAGCTATAGGGTGGTGCAAGAAGGAGAAGAAATTTGGTTTTAATTGGAGGTCTGAGTTCATCCCCCACTTTCTGGCCCATCTCATTTTTGCATTTGGATACAGTTTTAAATCTATCCCAACCACAACTTTCTTTTTTGGGTGCAAGTAGCCAACATCTTTATTTAATCTACAAAAGTCTCAGTAACAATTTGATGATGTATTGTAAATGAATTTTCTCTTTAAAAAATATAGTGTTGGCATATACGTAGCTGGCAGCAATAAATATTTAGACTGAATGGCAACAGAATAAGAGCTTAAACATTATTTACTGGAATGCATAAAGCTCTTGACAATATCCCTAGCATTTAATTCTAGTGACTTGAAATTGCCATAAAGGAGAAGGTATGTGGATAAGGGTTTCATTGTTGAGTTCTTGGTGATCTTTGAGCTTGTATCTTTCACTGCAGATCTTGTATTACAAGGTTAGGTAACATTATTAATGTATGAGAGAATGGAGTTTGTTAGCTGTTTATTTTGTGGTAGCTTCTCTTACCAGTTTTGATTGGGGTATTGTTTCTTAATTTTGGAGAGGGGGCATTCTTTGTTCTTGCTTATCCAGCTGGTACCTGCTTATCTGGGTGTTGGTAAATAGATGTGATAAGGAAAGGTCTGTGTAGGTGTTTGCCACTTTCCTTGATCTTGGGTTGCTTCCTTTCTTGAATAGTGTGAAGATGGAGCTTATCTCGATGTGTCTTTTAATGGCTGATTCATCAGAATTGTGGGCATCTAGGAATTCCCTTCTGTTTTTTGGATCTGGCTTACTCTAAGATGTCTATAGTTTCCCAATCAAAACTGGAGTTATTATGTGATTAAGGAGTTTATATCTGGCCTTCTTGACTTAAAATTACACTAGAGAATTAGCAAGAAAGCCCCACAGTATGATTCTTACATTACTGTATTCAGATTTATCTTGCCTTATGTTTTATGAAGCATCAACTTTTTTTAAAAAATTTGATTTATATGCCGCCCTTCTCTGGAGACTCAGGGTGGCTTACAATGCGTTAAGCAATAGCCTTCATACTTTTGTATATTTATACAAAGTCATCCTATTGCCCCCACAAACTGGGTCCTCATTTTACCTACCTTAGAAAGGATGGAAGGCTGAGTCAATCTTGAGCCTGGTGAGAGTTGAACTTACAGTAATTGCAGACAGCTGGTGTTAATCACAATGCTTTTAGTCTGCTGAGCCACCAGGCCTGAGGCATCCTTTTTTAGGTCATTTCTAAACTGAATGTTATACAAATACCAGTAGCTAACAAGTAACCCAATATCTCAAGTAACCCAGTACCTCAAGAGCCTCCAATACTAAGGATAAAACACCTGTTTGGATTGTGCTGTTTGCTTTTTTTTCAATGTGAAGCAAGTGAATTTAAATTGAAAAAAAAATTATTCTGCATCTTTCTGTAAAATCCATGCGTAGAGATCGATATCATTTCTTCATTGAGGGCTGGGAAAGAAGTGAAAAATGTTTGATTTAGCCTATTTAGCTGTGAGACTAAATGGCCAAATAACATGGACAACAGTGTTACATTAAATCTAAAAATGACACTAGACATTACATTTTTAAACACAGATTCTGTTTCACAAAATAAATGGCATTCAGTGCATTCTTGTAGAGAATGTGTCTTCCATTAAGAAAACAGATGTTTACATTGTCTTTTTAATGTAACATTTCCACAGAAGATAAAACCAAATAGATTTGAGCCTATATTCCCCAGTTTTATTAATTAAGCCATTGGTTGCTTCACTTTTTTAAAAAATGTTTTAAGTAAACCATTAGAGTTGCCAATTAAAGGTTTGGAAATCTATTACAGCGGGTTTTTAAAAAATATAAATGCATTAAGGCTACTCTTATCTGAAGTGATACAGTCTTCCCATCAAAGTTTAAGAGAACAAGTATTCTGATCTGAGAATTTAATATACCTCATAATTAAGCTCTGGTAATGCATGAGGTAAAAATTAGCATTATACTTTATCTTATGAAGCATTGAAGTTGATACTTTTCTAGAATGCAGCTGATTTAATAATTAAAAGGATTGCAACCTGAAGTTTTAATCAGTTTATAAAGATGCTGCTGAATTGAAATGGATATAACTCTGGGTTCTCTTTCTTATTCTCTATTTCCCTCTAGTTTCATTTTTTCATTGCACTCCCTCACAAGCTGTGATGAATAGAGTATTGAGAGGAGTGAAGTGTGGATGTAATCAGATTACCGAGACCTATCTGTCAGGTCAGAAGAAGATTTCAAGATATCAAGAGGTTTTGGGGATATTTGACCTGAAATCCTAGCTAAGAATCCAATCATATACTCCAATGAAATAAATACTAGAACAGCTGGACACTTAGCCAAAGAAACACATAAATCTTTATTAGGGTCAGAGATGAGAATAAGGAGGCTGGGTTACAAACAATAATTTTAAAGAGCTAAAAAATAGAAAAACAAAAGTTACACAGGATCAGAAAGCCCAAAAATACATTTTAAATATATTAACATACACTTATAATTTATTTTAAATATATATGTACGCATGTATGTATGTATGTATGTATGGAAGGAAGGAAGGAAGGAATCTAAAAGAATCTAAAGGGAGGGGGTAAAACATTAAATGGCTACAGGGGAAAAGTTAGTGCATGACTAACTACGTCTATCACAATGTAAGGCCTTCTTAGCTACTTGAGGCACAGGTCATCCATTATCTGATGGATTTTAAGTGCTGTTGTGCAGAACCTAGCAACATTATATATTGTAGCACTATTACACATGTATAGAATGGTGCCATGCATCCTGCGTATTTTATATAATAATGGTGAGATGAGGCGAGTACAAATGTCTCTGTAACACAGAGTATGTGTGCTATAGTTTCTATCTGTCCAGAGTCACAGGGCCATGGTCTCTCTGGGTGGAGACCTAGCCCCATATTTAATGATTGGAAACTATTTCATACATTTCTATTGGCTCCACCACTGTTTTTTGGAAGCCTTGCAGACACGCTCTAGAGCGCGCGAGTGGTTTGCGGTAAAGTATTTTTAAGCCTTTTAAGAAAACAAGTTGAGAAAAACAGTGACCAGGTGTGTCAGAATCATCCATCCCCAGCCTATAATTAGCTCAGATGTATTCCAGATTGATCTCAATTCATTTGACTAATGGAACTGAAAAATAGCTGAATTTGCAAGACTAGGCCTCTTGGTCCATCAGGTTGCTCCTGCTTCTCCAATCAGATGCTGACGTGTCAGTTGTTAGGAACTCATGTATCTGCTGATACTTGGGTCCTCAGAGGTCCCACCATAGCATGCTATGTCTGCTATGAATGATCAGGGGTCCCCATTTCATGAAATATTGCTCCTGTTCCTGTCATTATCTCTAATTTTGAAGTTGGCATATTCATCACAATTTTCTAAAAAGCCTCATGTTCATATCTTAGCACTTTTAAAATTACCTTTAAAGACAGTGCCATGAAGCCAATATATTTCAGAATCAACTCAAATGTAACAATCTACTCTTCAATGGATAGCTTCTACTTTGTACTTGGATCTCACATTCCATATATGCTTCTTATGTAGTTTTACCTTTGGAAGAATCACAGGCATCAGTTGCCAAATATGACAGACACACAACTGCATGGAATTTGTTGAATGCTATTTGCTACTATATTGGCAATATGATTTCAAATAAATGTAATTATATAGCATGTTAGATGAGAATTTTTCAATCGGTTTATCAATAGATACACCGTTGTAAAAGCTTTCTCTCACAAAACTCATTTCAAATTTTCTTATTTTTTTACCTAATTATATATGAATTATTTTCCTATCTAGAAAAGTTTCCAGTGAAACTCTTTGATGAAACATTATTTAACTGGCTGGTTTTCAAATAAATTATGAGAATGATAGCTACCTACTTCTTTCTCGTCACATAAAATAAAATCTGCTTTCAAGATACAAATTATACACATCTAACCTAAAAGAAAATTATCAGTTCAAAAGAACAGTGATAAACAAGTAAATCTTGAGCAATAAATCGATATATCCTTTGCTGAGAGAGCAAAATTTGATCAATTCACATGGACCAAATATAATTTAAGAGCTGGGCAGTATCTTGACAGTCTAAAGTAATCTTATCAATAAAATTTTTAATTTTATCTGGTATTTCCAAAGGCATAATGGTTTCTCATTCATCAATTTGAGATCAACATCTCTAACCTAGACAATAAAGTTCTCAAAAAAAAATAATCCCCAGAGAATAATAAGTTTTAACCAAAGATCTTTCAACTTAAAACAAACTTTGGTTACAACACGTAATGGTCTTCCAAAAAAGAAGACTAGAAATGTCTGCCTTTAGATTAGATCAAAGGTGATAATTTACTTATTCAGAACTTCACCATCCATACATGAAACACACTAGCAAGATAATTTAAGGAGGCCAGTATAGTATCATATTCCCTTGCTCTGGGAATGTGAAAGCAAACATCCTGTTTCCAAGTTTCCATGATAGGTTTATGACTGTAGAATGAGTTTATTCTCCGTCTCAAGTGGCCTGGGTCCACTACAAGGCTTGCCTTAAGTTCAAAGGATAGAGGATCTTCAAGGTTTTGGGATTAAAGAAAGGGAAAGGAGTAACTCCTAACCCCTTATATGAGCAGGGACTGGCCAACCTTTAGACAAAGTAAAGTAGCTATAAATAATACAGGGTGACCTGTTACAGTGAAAGACACCAGATTCTTTCTGCTTGTCACCTCTTTGCTAGTTGCAAGACAACGTCTCATTCTTATGCTCTGATGTTACTATCTCCTGAACAAAAGGTAAAATGGAGATAAATGATTCAGAAGAAGGTAGACAGAC
Organism: Pantherophis guttatus; assembly: GCF_059756535.1. Taxonomy (NCBI): domain Eukaryota; kingdom Metazoa; phylum Chordata; class Lepidosauria; order Squamata; family Colubridae; genus Pantherophis; species Pantherophis guttatus. The sequence continues at coordinate 121,523,326 of NC_142064.1, read as the reverse complement.
CAAAAATATATCAAGATTTACTGAAAGGTCTCTGAATAATATGGAAGGATTTCTGACTCCAGTTTCTACCATGGCAATAACAAAATGATTTCCCTACTTTCTGAAATTATAGGCCACTGAAACAGATTAACGGAGGCATAGTCTGCATTGAAAATTTTTTAAAAGGCAAATTCCATTGCTTGACGGTATGTAATTTAATAGACATCTGTGGAAAACGTCTAAGTTCATTTATCAGAATAATAAATGGTTTCAACACAAGATCTTTTTCAGTAATGCACAGTCATCTTCTTAGTAGTTTCAGAGCGTATTAAAGCACAAATATATCATGACTTTAATAGCCATTGATTTACAATATTATTTAGATCTTCCACATGTATATTACAAAGAATAGATCTGTACAAACTTTAATGAAATCAAACAGTAAAAGGTTCATTTAAAAACTTAAGACAGTTTTAATGTTCAACCAATAAATGATACAATTCTTAAAATTCTATCAGCAACAAGGCACCAAAAGGTATATTTTTATAACCGGTTGGTGGTCATAATAACAACATAATGAAAACATCAGCAAAGATTTTGCAAGTCTGAAAAATGGATATTCCTTGTTTAAATTATTTGAGATGCCTAAATGAAGGGAAGAGACTAAAGAGGGATTTGCTTTTGTTGTATTTACCTCTAATAGAAATCACACAGAGAGGAAAAACATAGACTGCTCCTCCCAAGTACAGAAGGGTCTGTTCCAGGTAGAATCTGCCTGCCAAATAGATGCTCCCAGAAAGGTCAATAGATGCCAGTCCCTTCCTGTCAGCAAGGCAAGACATGTCCAAACAGGAAGTACAAATCATGAGTGCTAACATTACCTTCACTCAGAGGTGGGATTCACTTACCTTCCCTACTGGTTTGTTAAAAGCACATGTGCACAGCCTTCTGCGCATTCACAGCAGTGGTGCATTATGTATGGGCGGGTGGGCGGAGCCTCCTGGAATCGCCGCTACCAGTTCGCACTGTAAGATCCCAAAATGTACTTGAATCACCAGAAAGCCAAAGAGAGAGACTCAAGATGAGGCTTGCAAAAAGAAGCAGATTTTATTTATGGCCAAAAACAAAATACTAGGTGGGACTATATCCAGAATGTTAAGTATAGGGCGCAAAGAAGGACTGGACACTCTGCTAGCAACAAATACTTTATTTAACTCCGTAAACTGCAATGATAATCCCAGCCGCGGCAGCCCCTTTTATAGCCTGGAGCTGTCTGCGGCTTCAGCCACTGACGCTTGCTTAAGTTTCCCACTCCCGGGTCTCTTTCATTGATTGGCTCGTTTGAATCTGCCATTCAATACTCAACACTCCTCCCCTCTAGATTGGCATTGTCCAATCCTGTAGCTGTTAGGGTATGTAGTTTCGTAAGTAGGCGGGCTGTCTCGGGGCGCGACTGGACCTGCGCAGATTAGTCCGTTCAGCGTTCTCCAAGTGTGAGGTCGAGTTCCATCGCTCTCCTGGTCTTGCCCCGGGAACTCTCTCGAACTCGGCAGCTGGCATGGTCTTCTCCTTTCGGATGTTAACTCCTTCCTCCCCGGGCTGGAATGGACTGCTGCTCCGGTTACTTGGATCCTCCTCCTGACTCTCAGATAAGTGTTCGCTGTTATTTCCCGGCTTCCCGAGACTTGTTCTGTATGTTCCTGTATTGGTGTATTGGTATTTCCGTCTGCAGGTCTTTTCTCTCTGTGTTCAAGGTTCCTTTCCTCCGGATCAGGCTCTGTCCTGGTTAGTTGTCCCCTTAATTGGTCCACATGTCTTTTCCTCTGTCTGCTGTCTGGGGTCTGTACGATAGTGGACCGGTGATCTGTGTGATCTCCGCTGGTATCCATAGGGGGTTTCCGCTGAAGTTCTTTGCGTAAACCTTGTCCCCCACCTGGAACTCTCTGGTTCTACTCGTTGAGTTGGCTGGTTTTTCTGTACTGAACTGTGGGTGTAGTCTGTCCAATGTGGACCTCAGCTTCCTCCCCATTAATAGTTCGGCTGGGCTTCGGTGTGTCGTGGCGCTCAGTGTGATGTGTTGGATGCTCAAGAGTTTGTCAATTTTGGCTTGTATGTCCCCCAGCCCTAGTCTGGTCAATGTTTCTTTAGTTGTTCATTCAGCCAAACCGTTAGTCGAAGGTTTTCCTGGCGCTGACAGGGCATGCCGGATTCCTTGATTGGCAAGAAACATTTCAAAAACATTTGCCGCGAACTGGGGCCCGTTGTCTGAGACTATTAGGTCGGGCAACCCGTGAGTTGCAAACAGCCTCCTGAGGACTCGGATGACTGCCTCTGCTGTCGTTGATGGCATCAGACTGACTTCCAACCATTTTGAATATGCGTCCACGATGATGAGGAACGTGTTCCCTTGGCATGGTCCCGCAAAGTCTATGTGTATCCAGGACCAGGGTGCTCCCGGGTTCTCCCAGTCATGTGTGGGAGCTGCGTGGGGGGCTGGTTGGGTTTCTTGGCATGGGTTGCAAGTCACCACCCAGATTTCTATCTCTTTGTCCATCCCTGGCCACCACACGTAGCTCCTAGCCAGTGCTTTCATTTTTATGATCTCCGGGTGGCCCTCGTGTAATGTATATAAAATGTCCTGTCATAATGTTTCGGAGATGATTACCCTGTCTCCCCACAACACGCACCCCCTTAGCCCTGAGAGTTCTGTCTGTCTTGTTTTGAAAGGTTGGAATTCTGCGCCTAGGTTTGTGTCCGGCCATCCCTTCCAGATCCAATTTAAAACGCGCGCCAGCGTTCTATCTTTCGCTGTGGCTTTTGTGATGTCTCCCGCCGAGACTTGCACGTTCTCCATAGTTTCAACTAATAGCGTGTATGCAGCGGGTGCAGGGTCTTTTACGTTTTCCGGCAAGGGGCATCAGCTGAGTGCGTCGGCGTGGGAGATGGTCTTCCCTGGTTTGTAAAACAGCTGGTAGTCATAAGCCGCCAGGAACTCTATCCACCGGAGCATTCATGGTGACAGAATGGGGGGGGTGTAGGTTTGTCTCCCACGATAATCCCCAACAGCGGCTTGTGGTCGATGATGAGTTTGAATCTCCGCCAGTACAAATATTTGTGGAAACGCTTAATGCCAGCTACTGCAGCCAATGCTTCCTTGTCTAACTGGCTGTAGTTTCTTTCCGGCTTGGACAAAGTTTGAGAATAGAAGGCTATGGGGGCTTCTTTGCCATCCGGCATGCAGTGACTTAATACTTCTCCGATGCCAAATGGGGACGCATCGCACTTTAGTCTAATCGGTAATGTCCCATTGTACTGTACCAGCACCTTGTAGAATCTTTCCATGTACGATTCCAAATCTTCTCCAGCCAGGTTGAATGGTGCGGGTGGGCTGATCGAAGACATCCTTGTTAGCCGATGATCTGACCGGTGTCTGTAGTCGTTGATCTAGGTGGCTGATGATTGCTCGTGGAGATGCATTGTTGCGTTCGTTGTCGTCCTTCAGGATCCCACCTTCGTCGCCAGTGTTAAGTATAGGGCGCAAAGAAGGACTGGACACTCTGGTAGCAACAAATACTTTATTTAACTCCGTAAACTGCAATGGCAATCCCAGCCGCGGCAGCCCCTTTTATAGCCCGGAGCTGTCCGCGGCTTCAGCCACTGATGCTTGCTTAAGTTTCCCACTCCCGGGTCTCTTTCATTGATTGGCTCGTTTGAATCTGCCATTCAATACTCAACACAGAACATAAAGATATAATGCATGTGAGGAATAGCCACCCCTTGGGGAAGGTATGGCGTCCTTTTATACCATCAGAGACATCAGTTTAGTACCCAATTCTGGCCCCCTGGCCCATGCCCTGCATCGGCTGTGCAGCAAGGAACAGGGGGCTGAGTGCCTAGTAACCCTGCTTCTTGAGATATCCACCAGGCACAGAGTAGTACAGAAAAACAAGATAACATAGAGGTGAGATCACTGGTAGAATCAAATGGCAGAGGCCATTCTAATTCTTACGAAAGCAAAACAGCAAGTCAAACCAATTCTACTGACTCTACTATTATTTCGTTGTATGGGTATACTGTGTATACATGTACAATGACAATAAAGTTATTTAATATTTAATATTATGTCCCACTAATTCTACCTATTCTATTATTATTACGTCCCTTCAGCGTGATGCGGAGAGAACCGGCTGAATTCCATCACTGCCTTCACTGCAAATATACAGTAACAGGATCTTGCCAGTCTACAAGTACTGCACTTGCCCCCTCCCTTGATTTTACTTTCCAGAGAACTGGGTGGGGGAGGCAGGGTCCTTTCTGAGATGCTTTGTACACTTCTTTCCCTTCTCTGCACTGAGATACCATTTGCATGACAGTCGTCTAAGATGGGGCTCTTCCTCTTGTCTCCCAAGGTCATCCCCACACACCATTACAATTTCTCACTCACTGAGAAATATGATAGCACAACCTCTGCAAACAGGGAACACAATCTGCTAGATAGCTGACACCGCATCATATTCCAGGCCATGCCCGTCTATATGCACATGCATAGGAAAGAGGTGGGACTTAAATTGTGGCACCATGCCAGACATTTTGCCCATTTTTACTCCAGTATGAATATCCCTTGATAAGAGGAAGGACCCTGGAAATAAGTCTCTGTTAGGACACCCTTCCTTTAAGAAATGTGTCCCTGGAGTGGAGTTGGCTCTATTCCTCAAAACATTTTGAAAAGTGGTTAAATTTATTTATTTTTATATAACTTTCAGGGACTGAAGAGTGGCATAGTGAACTATAAGGATGTTTTTCCCATCTTTTGAGAGAAGAGTATTGTGAAGAAAAGGAATTTAACAAATATTTAGGCATGTTTTGTCAGTTGCCAATTTTTTGTGTATTTGTAGACTATTTTTCTTTACGGATTAGATTCTATATACTGCTCAGGGTTGTCAGACTGAACTGAGGCAGAAATCTCAGTAATAAAGGGTCCTTTTAAATTAAATTTATTAAATTAAATATTAATTATTAATTGTTTATTAAATTTTAAATAAACTTTACATTTATTAAATTAAATATTTAATATTAATTTATTAAATTAAACATTAACTATTAAATTTTAAATTTAAATTTTAAATTATTTACTGCTTATAGAACCTCCCAAATCTTAATGCATGTTAGAAATCAAACTTAAAGGCTACTTTTAAATCAGCTGGCACTTTTAAGAAAATGTCAGAGATCAGATCAGAACATTCAGTATTTAGGATCTAAACCATACTGGGAAAATAATTATTCTCTGTAGTTATACAGATTCCTGCATAACACGATAAATGCTAAAGGACACTTTAAAGGAATGCTAAAAGGTGGCAAGGCTAGTTCAACAGTTCCATTAGAGACCAGCTAAGTCATCCTCAAAAGATTGTAAGAATGGATGGAGAATAATTAATTAGGTGGAATACTACTCTAACAAAATTTCTAAGACTTTTTTTTATCATTAAGGATCTAACAATTAGGAGCAGCAACCTTTTTTTGTTGTTCTTCTTGTAGTCTGGAAATCTGCTTTAGATGAAGGATTTATTTGTGAATGTTTGCTCTTTTCTGCCTGGATGCAAAGATTTTTTTTTTTAACGGAATAAAGCAAATTGTTACGATCACTTTGGATTATCCCAATTCACTGGAAGAAACAGAACATGCATACATTCAAATGTTGAAGAAATCCCCCATGGAAATCCCCCAGTACACTTATAATCAGCTTTATGCTCTATTGCCTTAAAACTCATCACTAAGCTATATTGCCTGAAAGTCAGGAAAGAAGCCGGTTTTGTAAGCAAATGCTTGCAAATGAGTTTGAGACCCATAAAATACCGTGTGTGCTACACTGTTCTCTACGGTGAAGATCTGAAAATTGGCTTCACTCCAGAGCCCCAACCCTGAGCAAAGAAAGATGAGCTCTAAGGTCTTGCTGTGCCTCTCATTGGCTCTCTCCATCCAGGGTGAGTACATGTGCCAACTAAAGGGGACCAAGTATGTATGTATGTATGTATGTATGTATGTATGTATGTATGTATGTATTTATTTATTTATTTATTTATTTATTTATTTATTTATTTAGTCAAGCATATACAAGATAACAGATAAAAGTATAAACATGATTAAGTACATGAAATGAGTACGAATAAATGGGGAGAGTAGGACAGGGACGGTAGGCACGCTGATGCTCTTATGCACACCCCTTACAGACCTCTTAGGAATGGGTTGAGGTCAACAGCAAACAGTGTAAGGTTAAAGTTATGGGGGTGGGGGAAAGAAATCACAGAGTCAGATAGTGCATTCCAGGCATTGACCCCTCTGTTGCTTAAATCATATTTTCTGCAATCGGGTTTGGAGCGGTTTACTTTAAGTTTGTATCTATTGTGTGCTCCTGTATTGTTGTGGTTGAAGCTGAAGTAGTCATTGACAGGTAGAACATTGTAGCAGATAATTTTACATACTACGCTTAGGTCGGACTGAAGGCGACGTAGTTCTAAGTTGTCTAAGCCCAAAATTTCAAGTCTGGCATAAGGTATTCTATTGCAAACAGAGGAGTGGAGTACTCTTCTCGTGAAATATCTCTGAACTCTCTCAATTGTGTAAGAGTAAGCAAGAGGGGCTGGTAAAATCTAGACATCTCTAGTCTTTCATGGGAATACAATACACTTAATGAACATAGCAGAGATAATGAAGGCATATAAATAGTGATGCACATCTGGGAAACTGGGAAACATAAAATAAATATGTCTTTCTCTTTATGGGTGGGTGGGGGATGGATGGATGGATAGATAGATAGATAGATAGATAGATAGATAGATAGATAGATCCATTTTTTTCAGAAGCATGGAATAAGCAAGAATCTCAATAACAAGTAGATAGAAGCAATTATTGTCACATTGGTACCGTGAGCAAATAATGCTCAAAGTGCCATCTGATGGTCTGTGGGACAACACCTCAAGAGCCATAGAATATGTCAGCTTCTCTCCTCTTCTTCAAACCGAAAAGAAAGGAAAATTAACACTGGATTCCTTCTCTCTCCTTTCTGGTGGCCTCCGAGATACTACGTTTCTTTCTAAGATCAAGAGATCTCCACTTTGAAACATCTGCAAAGTTTGTGCAGTGGTACATATTAGAAATAAGGCTAAGGATTCCCAGCACTCTCCTCTTTGTTATACATAGCCATATGCCAGTTTTGAGATGTGCTGTAAATTGTTTTCCTTCTCACTGTGATTTTTTTTAAAAAAATAAACTAAACTAGAACAGAAAACACTGTTCTGCTTCCATCTTTCCAATCATTAAAACTTCTTTCAAGTTGTGCTTGACTTCTTAGAGTCTAGCTTACAGCTCTGAATTTTCCCCTTGTCTCCCATCTATCTGCTAATTAGTTCCTATAATTAGACTATTTTTATTCAACCAAGATTAGCTAGCAAGGATATGGCCATTCTTTAACCAATACTGAACTAGGAGCATGGAAATTTTCCTAGCAGGTATATTTTTTAGTTCAGTTATCAAACCATCCGTTGAATACACAAATACTGAAATGGAGCTGTGGGGTATTGAAGTTATGATCTGTTTAAATGTGTCAATGTGATTGGGTAAAAGCTGATAAACATATGATGTTACCATTTATGATACACTCATAGAATTGTGAGGAGGACCCCTTGGAGAGTAGAGCCGAGGACTTTGTACAGTATGTGCATGACAAAATCACTCAGATTCGGGAAGGTCTGGACTCCAACTGGGTAGTTTCAGGGGGGATGACTGAGGCAGGTCCTGAGAATGTTATCTGGGATGAGTTTGATCCTGTGACTCCTGATGACGTGGACAGGATTCTGGGTAGACTGAACGTGACCACATGTTTGTTGGACCCGTGTCCCTCCTGGTTAGTGCTGGCTTCTCGGGAGGTGATGCGAGGCTGGCCCCAGGAGATTATAAATGCTTATAAATGAGTGAGGGTGACTTCCCCACTGCCTTGAAAGAGGCAGTGGTGAGGCCTCTCCTCAAGAAGCCTTCCCTGGACCCAGCAGTGTTGTCTGATTATCGTCCGGTCTCCAACCTTTGCTTTGTGGTGAAGGTTGTTGAGAGTGTGGTTGCGCGACAGCTCCCCCAGCACCTGGATGAAACGGTGTATCTGGATCCGTTCCAGTCGGGCTTCAGGCCTGGGTACAGCATGGAAACGTCATTGGTCGCGTTGGTTGATGATCTCTGGAGGGCTCGGGACAGAGGTTGTTCCTCTGTCCTGGTCCTATTAGATCTCTCAGCAGCTTTTGATACCATCGACCATGGTATCATGCTGCACCGGTTGGAAGAGTTGGGGGGGGGGAGCACTGTGTTGCGGTGGTTTTCCTCCTTTCTCTCCGACCGGTCAGAGTCTGTGTTGGCAGGGGGGCAGAGGTCGACGCCGAGGCGCCTCATATGTGGGGTGCCACAAGGGTTGGTCCTCTCGCCCCTTCTGTTCAACATTTATGTAAAGCCGCTGGGCAAGATCATCCGTGGTTTCAGGATGAAGTATCATCAGTACGCTGATGATACTCAGCTGTACATCTCCACCCTGGACCACCCCAACGATGCCCTTGAAGTGATGTCCCGGTGCCTGGAGGCCGTGTGGATCTGGATGGGGAGAAACAGACTCAGGCTCAACCCATCCAAGACCAAGTGGCTGTGGTTTCCGACGACCCGATATAGTCAGTTGGTGCCATCACTGACTATTGGGGGCGAATCGCTGGCCCCCACGGAGAGGGCTCGCAATTTGGGCGTCCTCCTGGATTCGCGGCTGTCTTTAGAAGAGCACTTGACGGCCATGACCAGGAGGATTTTTCATCAGGTTCGCCTGATTCGACAGTTGCATCCCTTTCTGGATTGGGACTCCTTACACACGGTCACTCATGCCCTCGTCACTTCCCGCCTGGACTACTGCAACACTCTCTACATGGGGCTCCCCTTGAGGAGCACCCGGAGGCTCCAACTGGCGCAGAGTGTGGCCGCGCGGGTGGTTATGGGAGCGACATGGCGTTCCCATGTAACACCTCTCCTGCGCGAGCTGCACTGGCTCCCGATGGTCTTCCGTGTGCGCTTCAAGGTCTTGGTTACCACCTTTAGAGCACCCCATGGCTTAAGACCTGGTTATCTACAGGACCGCCTGCTGCCACTAGTAGCCTCCCACCGGCCGGTACGCTCTCATAGAGAGGGGCTCCTCCGGGTGCCGTCAGCCAAACAATGTCGACCGGCGGCCTCCGCTCCTCCTTCTTATGTCAGCACTAGAGTAAATGCAGCTTGAAGTGCTGACACTGAGACTATGCTTGGGACAAATTCTCACCAAATCCTCTGTCTAACTAGGTTTAAGGTTTAAATTTAGTATGCAAGTCAACCAACTGTCCTGTGCTTCTGTGAATGGCTGAAAGGATGGCTGTCATTGTTGAAAAGCAAGATGCTACATAATGTTCTAAACAACATTCCCCTCCAGTTTTACAATGGAAGGTTGTTTTAACAATATTATTGCAATGTATTTCTCTTTCCTTTGGTCATCTTAACGTAGCTTGCAAAGTAGCAAAATATATTGTTCTTTCCCCCACCACCCAAAGGCACAGCCTCACATTACTACTAATTAAAAGGCTATGTAATACTATTTAAAACAGAATATCTATGAAACCACACTTGTGAATCTTGAAAGTCCCTTTCAAAAACATGAGCTTTGTTCACTTTGGCAGATGGATAGGTTTCTGGAAAAAAAATTCGAGAGCTTTTGGGCCATGATAAAAAAGCTGCAGAAACAGAACATACTTAACATATCACTTAGCACTAGCAATAACACTTAGATTATCTACCTCTTCATAGTGCTTTACAGCCCTCTCTAAGTGGTTTACACAGAGTCAGCATATTGTCCCCAACAATCTGGGTCTTCATTTTACCGATCTTGGAAGGATGGAAGGCCGAGTCAATCTTGAACCCGATCAGGATTGAACTACTGACAGTGGGAATATAGAGTTAGCCTGCAATATTGCATCCTAACCACTACACCACCACCGCCCAATATGGCCATGAATTCCCTGTTTCAGGGAGAACGAGAGGATGTCAGTGGTGTTGCAGAGTATACTGAACCCTGAGCTAATCCATTGTCAAGATTTGGACAACTAAGTAGCCAAAGTTTAGGATATTGTGCAAATTAGAGATGCTCTGTCTTGAACTAATTTAATTGAGTGTGTTGCAAAACCAAATAAAAATGCTTTTGTTTAATGGGCACAACCAATTTTCCTTCTCTGGAAAGGGATCCCCATACAGATCTCAGCACGCAGGGGTGAGCAGATTCTTTCCAAAGAAAAACGAATCAAGGTGTTTCTGATTTTCAGCTCTCGTTACAAGGTAAATCTCTGCTCCTCTTCTTCCTTCTTCAGGTGGAGCCTTGCAACCTGTGCCTATCCAGCCACCTCAGGCCTCATATGCCGAGGGCTCTACTGCTGTCCTGCAGTGCCCTCTGCAAAGTGGCAAGATCCAGGACTACCATGTCTTCTGGTTCCAGCAAAAGCCAAGCAAAAGCCCAGCCTTCATCCTGAAGCATGGCAACAATGGGCAGATAGATAGATCCTCTTCATTTGATGCACGTTTTGTGCCCATTCGGGATGCCAACACCAATGCCTACATCTTGCAGATCCAGAAGGTGCAAACAGATGAAAGTGCCACCTACTTCTGTCTAGCAGAGGGAAATTATTTCCAGATAGCCGTTTCAGGGAGTGGAACACGGCTCAGCATCACAGGAGGTAAGCAGGAGTCCCGCATAACAGATGGAAGTAAAGCAAAGGCACTTTCTTTCTCTGTGTCTTTGCAAGGGAGGGAGGGAGGGAATAAATGCTGCTAGAATATCTGAACAGGAAAATAATGATGAGATACTCCCTTGAGCTGTACACTCTGAAGCAGTCTCAATCCTGGAGCAAAAGAATTGAATGTTTTGCTTCTGCCGAAGATGAGGATAGTCTCTTGTATTTTAAATGTTATGAAAATCTGGGCTGCCCTGAGGCTTTAGTGCAAGGGTCCCCAACCCCCAGTCCATGAACTGGCACCAGTCCGTGGCATGCCAAAAATTGGTCCGTGCAAATAAGCGAAGCCCCATCCAAGGGATGCAAGCAGAACATGAAATCACACTCCCTCCGGTTCACGGAAAAACCTCTCTCCACAGAATGGGTCCCTGGTGCCCAAAAGGTTGGGGGTAACAAATGAGTAACCCCCAACCTTTTGGGGGTTTAATGAATAACAAATGGGGTTTGGTGGTCTTATTGTGAGAACAGCAGCCATTGGCTAAGCCTCCTGAGAACTCAACAAGCAGCTGAACCAAATAAGTGAAGGCTGCCAGCCTACGGAAAGCTCTATTTACAAGGGGCCACTAGATGGCAGCAACGTTAATGTTGCTATTGCTTGTTATCCTTTATTTTATTTATTTATTTTTTAACAAGAGAGAACCATGGCAATTTATTGAAAAATGCCTTTAAATTTATTTGAAAAATGCCTATGAAAATCTCATTTTCATAGCAAAAGAAACAGTAGCAGCCAATAAAGCCTGGGCCATTGACAATTCTCTGGCCAACCAAAAGGAGGTGACTTCCCTGAAACAGTAGTCTCTAAAACCTAGCTCTGGTCCAGAATTGCTTCCTTCACTGCACAGAAAATGTTCAAAGCGAATCAGGCTCATGCATTTGAGTGTGATCCAGTTCCTATTTATGCAACAGATTGGCTGCAAGAAAGCAATGGCCAAATGCTGCCAATGGCTACCATTTGTGCTTACCCTTAGTATTAAAAATTCTCCAGGCAATGGGTCAAAAAAGTGGCTTGTTATCATTTAGTGGTGATTGGGCGAAGTAGAATTTACTTAGACTGTATTTGCACAACGGTTCTGTTCCCACAACATATATATCCCCCAGTCAGCTATTAACCGAGTCAAATCTCCTTGCCAGTGATTCTGACAGCACTCAATTCTGTCCTATTAATTGAGTGGGGAAACATGGAGGACAGAGTAGACCTGAATGGCAAAAATCTTTACTACTATAGTAAAGTCATGTTGATTTTTTGCAACTAGATCTGGTAGAATTAGAACAAAATGTCCATACAAGTTCTCCAAGAACTGTCATCCCACAAGGCCTGCTTGCACCAAAAGGGTACTGGCAAGATAACATGATATCACTAGTCCGGTTCCAATTAGCCAAGAAGAGAGCAATACAGGTAGTCCTCGACTTACAACCACAATTGAACCCAAAGTTTTTGTTGCTAAGTGAAACATTTGTTAAGTCAGTTTGCCCCATTTTACAACCTTTTTGCCACAGTTACTAAGTGAATCACTGTAGTTGTTAAATTAGTCAAATTGTTATTAAGTGTATCTGGTTTCCCCATTGACTTTGCTTGTGAGAAAGTCACAAAAGGGGTTCAGGTGACCGCGGGACACTGCAACCGTCATAAATATGAATCCGTTGCCCAGCATCTGAATTTTGATCATATGGCCATGGGGATGCTACAACAGTCGTAAGTGTGGAAAAATGGTCATGAGTCACTTTTTTTCAGTGCCCTTGTAGCTTTGAGCGTTCATTAAATGAATTGTTGTAAGTTGAGGACTAGCTGTAGGCATAGCTTGACCATTTCAACTGTCTTGTGTCTGAAATGCCTATCCTGTGTCGCTAAGCTTTAGCAGTGAGTTCTGTAATAGAAAGGCTTAGAACAGAGGTCTCCAACCTTGGCAACTTTAAGCCTGGAGGATTTCAACTCCCAGAATTCCCCAGCCAGCTTTGCAAAGATTGGGGGAATTCTGGGAGTTGAAGTCCTCCAGGCTTAAAGTTGCCAAAGTTGGAGACCCCTGGCTTAGAGTACTTTTTATATATTTTTTGTAATGGAGGAACAAGTTGGCAAAGAAATCAGTTGCTGTTTCTAAATGCCAGACTTCACACTGCACAAGCGACACCTTTACAGATCTCAGTGTTGAGTGAGTGCTCTTGCAGCTACCCGTGTTTCCCCAAAAATATGACCCTCTCTTATATTTTTTTTGAACCTTAAAATAAACGCTTGGCCTTATTGCCACGCACTCAAAAACCCGATTGGGCTTATTATCAGGGGATGTCTTATTTTGGGGCAAACAGGGTAAACAGCCAATCCAGCAGAATTTTAGGCCAGATCTCCAAAAAGCAAGGGTTGACTCTAAATTGTAGGAGTATGGTTCCGAAAGAACAATATAATGACAGTTTGGGAGAATGGCAAGACTCGATTATTCTTGTTTTCCCCAGGACAATCGGCAAAAGTACCATCATCGGTCATCATATTGTCTGATGTTTCCCAGAAACCTGGATCTTCCGATGTCCATGCCTTATGCATAGTTGAAGACTTCTACCCAGGCTTACTAGAGATCAAGTGGAATGCAGCTGGGAAGGAGATAACTGAGGGAGTGACCCCTGGACAAGTGACCTCAAATGATGACGGCACTTACACCACCTCCAGCATCCTGAATGTATCGCGCCATTTCTTTAACTCTGTCACCCCTATTCAGTGCTCTGTGAGTCATGAATCTTCGGGGGCCAAGATTGAACGCAGCCTGGACCAGTGCATGCAGAAGTGAACAGTTTCACCTCAACACCTCCCTTCTTCCCCTGCTGCCACTTCTCTTTCCCCTTTAGCTCTCTGCAAAGTGTGCCCTAGGGGCTCCATGCTTTGGCTTCACCCTCAGTAAAATATATTCACTTCTCATTGCTCTCTGATTATTTATTTATTTAGGACAGGGGTCTGAAACCTTAAGCACTCAAAGAGCCATTTGGACCCATTTCCCACAGAAAAGAAAATACCGGAAGCCACAAAACCTGGGTGGGTGTGGCCAACTCGATGTCACTCACTTCCACCAGTCACATGAAACCCCCCTAGCCACGCCTACCCAGTCGGTCATTAGGGCAGAGAACTAGTTAAAAAACACTGGGAACCACAAAATCCTTTTGACCTATCTCTCTCTCCCCTCTCTCTCCGTATCTCTCTATGTCTCTTTCTCTCTCTCCCTCTCTCTGTATCTCTCTCCCTCTGTCCCAGCCGCTTCTCCATCCCCCGCCGTCACCCTTACAGGCCAGGCGAGGAGTGACTGGGAGGGGAGGGCGAGGCCAGCCAGTGGTGGGATCACCCGACAGGGAGCCACAGCAGAGGGCCCAAAGAGCCGCATGTGGCTCCAGAGCCACAGGTTGCTGACCCCTGATTTAGGATGAGCATGGAAGGAAGTTGGGCAGTCTCTTGTGATTCGAATGGGGCTTGGTCAGTAGTTGCTTCCCCTTGAATTCAGTGCTGCCTAGAATTCATGCAGCTTCCATGTGGAAAGACCGGTCTCTGGTGAAGCTTACACTTACATGGGCATCACATTTAAATATGTTATGAGTTGGCACAAGCCATTTCATCATAAATTAATCCGTTGAGCTGAATTTACATTACTTGCTAAGCCCCATCCCAGTGGTGGGTTGCTACCAGTTCGCCCAAACCGGTAGTAGCGGTGGCGGAAGGCTCCACCCACCCACCTGGGCGTCATCAAATACGCTCTGCGCAATGTGCAGAAGTGGCACATGCGCAAGCAAAGCAAGCATGCATGTGAGAGCAAACCGGTAGCAAAGGAAGTAAAATCCGCCACTGCCCCATCCCCATTAGCCAAGATTACTACTAACTGAACATCCCCCCTTAAAAGTTATGTACATGCATCCTTATGTTGAATGCAAGTTGTTAAGTCTCATGATTTGAGTAAAAATGTCAAAATGCTCATTTTATTTTTCGTTGCCCCTCCTCGCCCCCTTTATGGAAACAAAGGAATAACTTAATAAGCCTGTTGTATGAAGATATCCATGTTGCGTTCTCTGTGTTTTCAGTAGCATTGTCTCTCATTTGGTTAAGTGTGATGAGAGCAGCAGACTCCATCCTTTCCATAACTTTTTTGTTTATCCATGTTTCCCCCATCACCCCATTTCCAAATTTTGCTCTCAACCCACTCACAATGACCATTTTTTTTTGCCTGCCATGTTGCTCTTCCTTAGTATGTATGTAGTGTGTGTGTGTGTGCGTGTGTGCGTGTGTGCGTGCGCACGTGCAGGGGTGGGCTGCTGGGGGTTTGCAGGGGTTCGGGACAACCTCTAGCTATGATTCTGTGCAGTTCGAAGAACCCCAAAATCCCATTCCTGTCTGGCCCCGCCTACCCCACCCCACCCCTCCCAGGAGTTCCCACGTGGCCCGTTTTGGATGCAGGTAAGTGCAGGGTGCATGCAGAGGCTCGGGAAGGGTGAAAAACAGGCCTGCCAGAAATTCTGGCCCGTTTCTGGCTTCCAGAGAGCCTCCGGAGCCTGGGGAGGCTGTTTTCGCCCTACTAGAGGCTCAAGGAAAGCCTCTGGGGCCCAGGGAGGGCAAACTGTGGTACAGGAGGCCAACAACCGGGCAGAGAACCCCATGGTAAAATTTTTGAAGCCCACCCCTCTGTGTGTGTGTGTGTGTGTGTGTGTGTGTGTGTGTGTGTGTATCTGGCATCACATTCTTCGCGCTGGCCTTGAGTATGTTAACGTCAAAACACTGAAATTGCACTTAAACAAAGCAACATGGTAGCAATTGTGGCCTCCAAATACAGAGCCATGGGTAAATCAAACTGTGGCTTTCTTCTGCATCTTCCTACATCTCCTGCAGTTACGCTATGAACTTCATTCTTACATCCTAAATACCAATGATGTTGCACAGAGCTCTTCGTTAGACATCTCTCCATCACACTGTCCATCTCACAGAAGGAGCTTCACTCTAGAATCTGGTGCCCCAAACTTTGGTGCAGTTAGCAAGGGGACAAAGCAGGGGTGGGTTCTAATTTTTTTTACTACCGGTTCTGTGGGCGTGGCTTATTTTGTGGGTGTGGCTTGGAGGTCATGTGACTAGGTGGGCATGGCTAGCTGGTCAGAGTCATTTCGGGAAGGTCCTCGCACTTACGACCTGACTCATTTGTTTGCTTTTAACACTGATCAGCTGTAGGGCGGCCCTTTGAAGCCCCCCGGCAAGAGTTTAAACAGTTTTTTTCCCTCTAGTCATCAGCTGGGACTCAGGAGGCAGCAATAGATTGGGGGTGGGACCAAATAAAAGGTAAGAATAACGTGGGTGGGGGGGTGGGAGGGCGGGGGGGGAAGAACCTGTTCAGTGACATCATATCGTCACCGCTACCGGCTCGGCCGAACTGGACTGAACTGGGAGAAACTCACCACTGGGACAAAGCAAAAGAATGTATTATGAACATTTTCTGACAGTAAGTGGAAACCTACTGAACGAACCAATGAAAGAACAAAGAAGATGAGGTGTTTTTTTTTTAAAAAAAACAATTCTTTGATACATGAGAGGTGAAACAGACTGCAACAAGCTCCATTTTCAAACTTTACATCCTTTTACCCACTTTTTCATATCTTGGTTTTCACAGTGCTTTTTCCACTGTTGCCTGTATTAAGAGAAAAGGAATCAGGTAATAAACTGCATATGCACATGTAGTATTTTGGTACAAAGCACAGTATCATTAAAAAATGCCAATGCTTTTCTCCCAGTGGTAGGTTCATCCTCCCCCCCCCCCCCCGCCACCCTTTACTACTGGCTTTCTGCAGGCTGATGAAAGCAATTTTATTAGATGGGTTTTTGAATCCTGTTAGTGGCTTCAGATAGCCATTTTCAGTAGCAATCTTATTGGTGGGCTGGATTTTAAAATATTTAATTTGTCATTTTATTCTGATAGGTTTTTGCAGCCTTATTTCGTTTCACTTCTCTGAAAGTCTTGCGTATAACTTAATCATGCATATGGATACGTTTCATAAATGAGTCTATAAGATTAAGTGTTTGCATCTTTGGAATTTGCTGGCTGGGTTCAAACAATTCTGTAGACTAAATTAAAATGGAGTTGCTGTTGTGGTTCAGCATATTGCAGTGATCCACCACAATTTTAGTGACTTGTGTAAACTAGGCCATCATGTTAAGCGATAAAGTAACATTTATGTGTACATAGACATAGTGTCAACTTGCAAAGCTTTCAAGTTGCCATAAGCAACTCATGGCTCATGAATTAATTAGGGCATCTTTCGGAAACTTCACACATAGCAAGCTCTTTGGACATTATAATTGTGTTTTTTAACTTTTTTTCCTTCTTACTTAGGCTCCCATATCTCTATCAGCCTGAATATAATTGCCTCTCCCAGCAACTAAAAACTGTTTTTTTAGCTATTTTGCTGTGAAAAGTAGCATTAGGAACTCTAATATTTGTTTCTTTAGAATCCCTCTGAAGTAGATGCCACATGCCGAACCAGATGTGGGAAATCAGCTGTTCTTTTTGCTGAAAATCCCGATAGATTACAGCAGAAATACTTACCTAATACTAAAATATAAATTATTTGAAAACTTGAGGAAATAGGCACAAAAGAGGTAGGATTTCTATATCTTTAGTATAGCCCTCATTTTTCTCATTCCGTTAGTTGCAGTTTTACATATCAGCAATGAGAAAATAAGAGATTAGATTTTGCAATTTATAGTAAAGAGTTTCATATATTTATAGTTTGGGTCATGTGATTCTCCTTGAAGATGACATTTGGAGTGGGTTTTTTAATGTTATGAATATGAAAAATTGCAGACATGTATTTGCATATGCATAAAGTACATTTTTCCCAAGGTTTTCTTATCCACAATTTTATTATCTGCAATTGTTAAAAGTTAGGGTTGAGATTAAGAACACCCACAAATTACAAAGTTCAACTGTATTTCATAAAAAGGAATAATGAAGCTCAAGTTATTTAAAAGAGTTGGGAGAGGGAATTGCTAGGCAATCTGTACCCACAGATTTTTCCTTCCTTTAAAGCAACTCGTAATGGACATGCACCCATAGTCTCTATCACATTTCTCTATTATATGGGAATTTTTTGTCATTTTGGCAACGACAGCTTCACATACAAAATGCAAGTGAAAAAAAGTTACAGTGTACCTCAGTAATCATCGTTAATTGGTTCCAGAAGACATAATGAGTACCAAAAATGATGAGTACCAAACATTTTTTCCCCATAGGGAATAATATATAGAGTCACAAAGCAACCGACACCAACAAATTCTAGTTTGTGCGTTGAGTACCAAATAATGAGTACCAGGACAAATTTTTCACATCAACATGCATTGAGTACCAAATTCGATGAGTTTCAAACCAGTTAAGTACCCACATACCCCTGTACCAGTTTAATATTAGCCATAAAGGACAAGAGAAGGACAGGACAGAAACCAGCAATTCTATATGAAAACATAGTTCCAAAGGACATATTGGGCTAAATCACATGTAGATAATGAGGTTGAGATAGACAGCCAGATATTCTTCAGTATTTGGGGTACAACCCACAACCTAGAACAGGGGTTAGCAACCTGCGGCTCTGGAGCCGCATGTGGCTCTTTCAGCCCTCTGCTGCAGCTCCCTTTCGCTGGTTGGCTCCACAATTGATAGGGCTTTCAATTAGGACAGGTAGAGGAAAAAGGATGCTGCGCTAGGAGAAGATTCTATGGTGGGGGAACCAGACTTCCAGTCGGCTCCAGAATTGAATTTAGGGCTTCTAGTTAGGACTCTTTTGAGTGTTTAAGGTTGCCGGCCCTGACCTAGAACAAAGCTTATTAGGGAAGTAGTCTAAAAGAGATCCCCATCCATGAACCCAGTTTTTTTTTTCTTAAAAAAAAAAACTGATCTAAGGCATTCAGGCAATACCAGACTGCCCATCTGTGAGCTAAGTGAGATCGTCCCAGTCTACAAAAATCACAGAGAGGGGTCTACTTATCATTAGACAGAAGCAGCCATTTGTTCTCCTACCAGGCAGCCATGCCAGTAGAGTCTTTCACAATCATTTTGGCACAGTTGATGTCATCTTCAAGATCAGGATTCAGCAAATCTTAAGAGGGAGAGAAAGAACACAAACAACAGAGGAAGATAATAGAAATGTGTGAACAAAGGCAGCAGACACAAAGCTGGAAGAAGCTCTTCGAGGCAGAGAAAAGACTACAGGTAGTCCTCGACTTACAACAGTTCATTTAGTGACTATTCAAAGTTACAACGGCACTGAAAAAAGTGATTTAGGACCATTTTTCACCCTGATGACCGTTGTAGCATCTCCATGGTCATGTGATCAAAATTAAAATGCTTGGCAACTGGTTCATATTTATGATGGTGGCAATGTCCCAGGGTCATGAGATCATCTTTGCAACCTTCAACGGGGAAATCAGATTCACTTAACAACCATATTACTAACAACTGCAGTGATTCACTTAACAACTGTGGCAAGAATGGTCGCAAAATGGGGCAAAATTCACTTAACATCTGTCTTGTTTAGCATTTTGGGCTCAATTGTGGTTGTAAGTCAAGGACTACCTGTATTTATTTATTTCCGGACTTTAAAAAATGCTGTTTCCATGGAGACTCCTGTTGGGTTTATAAAATAATCTAGCTCTAGTCAAGCTTTATTTACACCATAAAAAGCTCAACAATCTCAGTCAATAGCTTGGCAAAACCGTTTGCTGCCTTCCCAAAGTCTATTAGGGAAGGCATACTCCAGATCTCCAGAGGAAAATGATTCCATAGGAGTGGAAGGAAGAGTGACAAGGATTTTATCCTGGTCCCGCTTCCCAAAATCTCACACAGGAGGCCAATCAACAGCTCAGTTCACCATCAGTTCCAACATACACCAGATATTCTGTCCACCCCATCAAAGTTCCCAGCACCAGGGCTTGAATGTGATCTCTCCTGGCAGAGGTATGATCCTAGCAGCAACCTTGGTGAAGTTCTTTCCTTTTTCTAAATGTGCTTCTGATGGTGATGACCCCGAGAGGACAGCATCTCCTATAGCTTTGAATTCGCAGGGGTTTCAAATAATCCAGTCTTATACAAGACTCTATAAATCATAATCAGCAGTCTGAATTGTGTCTAGAAGGAGCTTGATTGTCAAGGCAGCTTCAGGATAAGGAATAATGAAAGCATTTCTTTTGAGGCTCGGTGGTCTGGTTTGGTCAGTTGAATTAGACAGGTAGGTGCATATCTAGGTTGCAATGTGCCTCTCAATCTTTTTGCCTGAACCACAAGATGGGTGGCAAATAAGTTTGATAAATAAATAAACCAACAAATAACCTAGCAGACATCTAAAACTTTGTATTTAAGATTGGAAGCCCAACCGCTCCAGCTTATCAGTTGGAGTCTCCTTATCATTAATGACCAATAACTGTTTTTGCCAGCAGATGAACTAAAAGACTAGTAATAAAAATGAATTCCTTATACTCCTTGGGATGCTCAAACTTATGAGAGCTAGAACCTCCCAATTGGAAGAGGAAGCCATCTATTGAAATGAAACTAATTTATATGAGACATAATTATAAGTCCAATTAAACAGCACTGCTTCCTCTTAGTCCCCAAATTTTAATTTATGCTTTTCTCCATAGGTACAAGCCTAGCTATCCGTACATGTTTCTACAATTCCTGAGCAGGTCAGTGAAACTGGAAATGTTCAGTTCAGGTTTTCATGCCCACATAGGTAATCTGTATACATGCATAGACAGTGGTGGGATTCAAATAATTTAACAACCGGGTCTCTGTCCTAATGACCAGCTGGGTAGGTATGGCTCGGTGGTCATGTGACCGTGTGGGCGTGGCCAACTCAACATCACTCACATCGATGGGTGCTTCGCCTTAGCTGTTACAATGTAACAATGTAATGTTAACCAGAGAGCAGTGGTGGGTGTGGCTTGGTGGGTGTGGCAGGAGAAGGATACTGTAAAATCTCCATTCCCACCCCACTCCAGGGGAAGGTTACTGCAAAATCCCCATTTCCTCCCAATCAGCTGGGTCTTGGAAGGCAGAGAATAGATGGGGGCGGGGCCAGTCAGAATTTTTACTACCAGTTCTCCAAACTACTAAAAATTTCCACTACCGGTTCTCCAGAACTGGTCAGAACCTGCTGAAACCCATCTCTGCCAGAGAGGCAGTTTCTGTAAGCAGGGCAATAAAGATTAGACTAAAAACAACACCAGAATGTTTCCTTCCTGCCTTCCTTACAGGATTAGCCTTGTAAAATGGAAAAAAACAAAAACAAAAAAAATTTCTTCCAACAACCGGTTCTCCGAACTGCTTAGAAAGTTAACAACCAGTTCTCCCGAATAGGTGCGAACTGGCTGAATTCCACCACTGTGCATAGATCATTATGAGGTAAAGTTGAGGTATAGAACTTCAGAAGTCAGACTGCCTCTGTAAGTGATCTCCCAAATGAAAAGGACATATAATTCTCCATATTTAGAAAGCCAGTGGACTAGTTCTAGGCTGGACTTCCAAGCCTAACTACTTTTGCAGCATCAAAGCTGGGCTGTTTAAATCCAGCCAATACATTTTAACAATTTTATGTACTACATTAAAGGAACATTTGTTTTGAATGGGGAGAATTTACCTGCAGTTTGAAGTTAGAAACCCCAGTTAGTCAACCTAATTACTCTGAATCTGTATCTCAGCTTATACAGGGCAAAGAAGGAACCTAGAAGCAACTTCCTAGAGATTTGATTATTATTTATGGTTAATTTTAGAGATTATTTATGGTTATCCTTCCTAAACACATTACAGCAACATCTCTGAAGTGATTCGTATGCCTGACAGCGCCACCAAATACAAAGCAGGTGAAGGCCAACTGATACATTCTAGAGAGTTCCATAGTCCCTTCCCATTAAACATGCTAGAATGGGCTGAAGAGAATGATGATCTAAAAAAAAGAAAGAAAGAAAACCCAGAGAGCATTTAGTTACCTTTTTCTCAATTAAATATTTGACACACACCCCCACACCGATCTGTAATTTAAATAGCCAGCAGATGGCGATGTTTCAATACTTCTTGAGCGGTACAATTGTTTTGATTGGGGTGGTGGTGTCAGAGGAATTACCATTATATATGGTGATGTACAGAAAAATTAAGGAAAGAAAGCAAACAATAGTTTGCCTGCTTGCTATATTTGGGTAAAAAAAAAAAGATTTATCATGAACTTTATCTCGGGGAGAGGGGATGCAAGCAACCAAACTTGGTAGGATTCTTTTTGCCAAGGGTTCAGGTCTCCTTACTGGCATTCTGAATCTAAATTTAAATCTAAACTTGAATTTTGCACAGGCTCATTATCATTGGCTGTAATGGTTTCCAACATTACAATATAAAAATGCATTCATAATGTACATAATAGCAATAACACTTAGACTTATACACTGCTTCACAGTGCTTTACAGCACTCTCTAAGTGGTTTTTACAGAGTCAGCATATTGCCCCAACAATCTGGGTCCTCATTTTACCAACCTCAGAAGATGGAAGCCTGAGTCAAACTTGAGCCTGGTGAGATTCGAACTGCCAAATTGCAACCAGCAGGCAGGCAGCAGAAGTAGCCTGCTGTACTGTATTCTAACCATGGCTCTTAATAATGGTTCTTAGTAACTTGAGGTATGTCAATATATTAAGATGTTTACTATTCTTATTTTGATTTGAAAACTTGCCATTTAACCATTAACATCCTATTCAAGGTTATTCACTTTCCAGAACATTGCTAAAAAGTCCACCCCATCTTCCTTTGTTGTTGTTGTTGTTATTTTATTTTTTCTAGGGCACAAATCCACCTTGTGTGTGGGGAAGGATGGAAACTGACCTGAGCAAGCTACGTCACAAATGGCCTTTGATAAGGCATTGTTTTCTTTACACCATAAACCACTGTTGATATGGAAGATGCCATAGTCTTTGGTGCCACCTTTGTGCCGATCAATGGTGTTGGTGTCAAAGCCAGTTTCATAAAATGCCATGCAGATCCCTACAAAGAAGAGAAATCAGAGAGGTTCCTCATGAGTTCATTTTACAACCTTCCACTCATTCTGACTTTCTCAATATTCCAAAATGTAACCAAGAGGCAAGATCCAGCCTAGAGGCCTAGATATGAAACATATGTCTGCAGAGTGTTCAACTATTTTCATCCCAATATTCTACCAGTATTCTATGACTTGTGGTCCTCTATATTCATGGGACTTCCGTCTCCATTATCCCTACCTTGCATGGTGATGCCAAAGTGCTTTTGTGAAAAAAGCTTTTAAGAAAACCCTCCTTTCAACGTTGACTCTAAATTTGTTTTTAATCTTCCCACTAGACATTTTGAGACAAGCAGCTCTTCCCTCTTTTGAAAGACTGTAGGTGTGTGTTATTTAAAAACAAAGAGCAGAGAGGAGTAATATCAAAGGGTTATATGGAAAGCAACATCAACAGACTCTCCATGAACAGGTAATTGGAACTAATCTCTTGCTAATGATCTATGGAAATGGCAAAATGGGCAACAAACTGGTTTACAAAAGGGGGAAAACATTTTTGGGGTTTGAAATCCATTGCCTGACCCCATCCAAAGCAGAATTGCTGAGGACTGGTAAAAAGTCTGCCCAATTTTGCAGTGCTTACCATTTACTTAGAAACAATTCCCTTTCCTTTCAAACTGAAAGGAAATGTTATATTATGTTATAAGGAAAAATCATGTTATATCTTATCTAGAGTTCCAATCCCACTCCCTTTGATTTTTTCAAACGTGAGTGCAGCTGTAGATAAGGAAAGAGCTCAAATTAGTTGGAGGAGCCCCACTAAGGATAAGTTCTTTAGGCATAAAGGACATTGGGAAGAGAGTTTAACAATTGTTCTGAGCCAGGTATTCTACTGAGCTGTCACTTGTAGACACATTATAGAGCAAAACAGTGGATCGTTATAGATGCAAATGACAGTCAGTATGTATAAATGTTAAGGTGTTGGACTGGGACCAGTGATGGGATTCAAACATTTTTACTACCAGTTTCTGTGGGCGTGGCTTGGTGGGCGTGGCTTGGCTTGATGGGCGTGGCTTGGTGGGCATGGCAGGGGAAGGATACTGTAAAATCTTCATTCCCTCCCCAGTCCAGGGGAAGGTTACTGCAAAATCCCCATTTCCTCCCCATCAGCTGGGACTCAGGAAGTAGAGAATAGATGGGGGCGGGGGGGGGGCAGTCAGAGGTGGTATTTACTGATTCTCCGAAATAATTTCCGCTACCGGTTCTCCAGAACTGGTCAGAACCTTCTGAATACCCCCTCTGACTGGGACCAGGGAGCCCAAAGTTGAACCTCAACTCAAGTATACAGCTCATTAGGTGACCTTGGGCCAGTTACTGCTCAGTCTCATCATCTCACACAGTTGTTGTTTGTGAAGACAACTTGAGGGCTACTCTCTCCTCTATGTGCACTATTTAAAGAACTCAGAAGAAAGATGAGATCTACTGGAAAAGTAACAAATTCTACCAATAATAATAATAACAGTAAAATTATTTAGGAAAGATCACACATTGTTTGTTTCTTGTCTTCCACAGCTCTGTCCCTGTCCTAAAGTTTCCTCTATTTGTATCTATTTTATGTATCCAATCCATGTTTATACTTATTACCTAATATGTTCTTGACAAATAAATATATATTAGTCTTTAATTAAAAAATTAATTCTGGCATCAATGTTACTGAATGAGCTGGATGCCTACTCAATGGAATTTGTAAACAATACCCATTCATTTGAGGGCCTTTTGTACTGGTGAGCTTCTAAGGTTTTCTTGACAGAACAATTAATCAGTAGAACAACTTGCTTCCAGAAGTTGTCAATGCTCCAACATTGGACGTTTTTAAGAAGACAGTGGACAAAAATTTTCAGAAATGGTATAAGGTTTCCTGCCTGAGCAAAGGGTTGGACTAGAATACCTCAAAGATCTTATTCTAGTCTAGTCTAGCCTAGCCTAGCCTAGTCTAGCCAGAGGTCAGATCTGGCTAAAACCAATTTGCAACTTCCTCATCTGGTTGATGAGCATAATCAGAAATGGGTAGCTGTTAGCTTCAAGTACCACTATTCAGATCCAGGAAAACAGAGGCATTAATCATGTGAACTTGTGGGGAGAGATCTAAGAAGAAACAAGCTGGAGCAAGTTCCAGAGCAAATAAAGCAGTACCTTCTTATGGAGAAAAAAACAGGAAATACTGCTTAATAAAAACTAGTTGGGCATATTTAGTGTAGGCCATTAGTCCAACTTTCAGTACATGAGCAATATTTTATTCAGTGAGGAACTGCACTCACAACTGGCTAGGCTGTAACCTTCATATCCATCCATCCCATTCTTCTTCAGCACATGAGCCAACTCACAGCGCCCATAGATCTTGGTCTGTATAGTAGCTACAAAGCAAGCTAGAAGAAAAGTCTGTAGGAAGAACGTCATCATCTTGGCCCTGGGATGTATGATAGGAGACAGCTGATCTTTAAATCAGAGCAAATTCTGCAGTCTTAGAAGATCATTCCTTGGGGGGCGGGGGGAGGCAGAAAAATGGATATACAGATTTATTGAAATATAACATTTCAAAAGCAACAAACAGAACTGAAAATACCTTTTCTATCCTCCAAAAATAGAATATTTTCTCTCGCTAGATTAGAATATGAAAATATTTTGCAACACAAGTGTAAACCAAAGAATTGTAGAAGTTCCATGTTGATTGATGTTCAATAACAGATAACCTCATATAAATTATATAGAGAGATAAGCCTATATGTATTGCTGTAAAGTACAACTGATCCTCATTTAGCAACTGGTTCATTTAGCCCAAGAGAAGGACTTTTGGATTGGCTGATCTTTTCTTGAGCTTGATAGCTACACTTTTAAGAGAAAGTGTGACAATGCCTTAAAGCAGAGGTGTCAAACTCAAAGCCCGCAAGCCAGATCCTACCACAGGGTGCTTAGATCTGGCCCACAGGGCCACCCTGGAAACAGCGGACCAGCCCACAGTGCCTCTGCCAGTGAAAACAGAGCTCGGGAGCTCGTTTTCGCTGGCAGAGGGCTGCAGGAGGCCATCACAGTT
The DNA here is from genome assembly GCF_059756535.1 of Pantherophis guttatus. Taxonomy (NCBI): domain Eukaryota; kingdom Metazoa; phylum Chordata; class Lepidosauria; order Squamata; family Colubridae; genus Pantherophis; species Pantherophis guttatus. The sequence continues at coordinate 121,497,420 of NC_142064.1, read as the reverse complement.
GAAAACAGAGCTCTCCCTGGTCTCGCCTTTGTCCGCTAGAGACAATGGATCCCCCAGCTCCGTCTGGGCCACCACAGGTGCCCCTGACACAAGTGATGATGAGCTGGCCACGCCCACCCTGGCCACCACCCCCCACCCCCGAGGTCAAACACAACCCTGATGCAGCCCTCAATGAAATTGAGTTTGACACCCTTGCCTTAAAGGCTATCGAAAAAAACATATAAAATGACTTTTTGGAGAATAATATTTTCCCCAAAATTTAGGGTTGCCAGGTCTGCTTCCAAAAAATAGTGGACAAGCGGGGGTGGGTAGGTGGGGTGGTTAAGTAATACATTTTTTAAAAAAAAATTACAATTAAATTATATATTTTCTTACAAACATTTTAACACGCCATTTTAGGTCAGTCGACACAATCTACAATACATTTTAAAAATGTGAACTGTACATAATTTTATAATATATTTTTATTTTAATTTCATCATTAATTTTTTCGGAGAATCGAGTTCAATGGATATTCGATCTTTGTCTCACTCTAATTTATGAAAAAAAAGACAAAATGCGATTCTCCTATCCTTATTCTCTTAGACTGTACAGTTTTAGATTACGTACCATTTCATCATAAAGCTTTTGAATAACAAAAATGTCCACTATTTTGTTAAAAAAAATAGTGAACATAATGTGAAAAAAGCGGACTGTCCGCTCAAATAGTGGACACCTGGCAACCCTAGGCCACCAGCCACAAGAATACAAGGCAAGTGATCAGAAGACACAGCAAATTAAGAAAAAAAGGATGTAGGAAGTTATTTAATATGTAATTATTTTTAAAGGTTGGAAGTCAAGTGAAATAATCTCCCGTTTCTATAGCCATTGAAGCTGCTTTGCTGGAGAATTCCTTCATTCCCGCAACCTGTAAAATGCTCCAGGAGAGAAACAGAGCCCAGAATTTGTAGTATGATGTTCATGTTTGACGTAGGTTACCATCAGTGTGAAGTTGATCCCTAAAGCCACTGATATTAAGAGCATCTGTTATGAACTGTTAAGGAATATCAGGTGGATGTATCCCCCCCTCCTTTATTATCCTCTTTCCTTTCAATGATGAGGCAGCAGAGGATACTGCAACTCAGGTACTTGAGGGGCTCATCCAGTCGCCCCCAACCAACCCACCGAGCTCACCATCTGTAAGAAGAGAAGACTTCTTAGCTCAATAGGTGGCACTGAAACTGGAGGGAACAAATAGCCACCCTTGCTTTGTCATAGAAACTGTAGCTGCCCTGGAATACCAGCCCTCTTCTGCTCTTCAGAACATCTGGGGAATTCTAGAACTGCAGCAATTGTCTGGGAGTACATTTAATCAGGCTTTGATATAAACCAGGCTGCTTGCTCTCTGCAGGCTGCAAAGGGAGCAGGTGACATTCTGCAGGATGCAACTGGGGTGCTGCTAAATATTTTGCTAAAATGCTCCCTTAGGAATGCACGATGATGAAAGAATAATAAAATCCCCCAACATGAGAGAATGGGTGGTGAAAATGTCAGAAATCACAGAAATGGCAACACTGACCTGATGGTCAGAGAAAAAAAAACCAAAACAAATATTTTTCTGAAAGACTGGAAACCATACATGGACATTTTGCTAAAAGAAGAAAGAAGCAAGAATTTCTAGATTTGAAGATGAAGAAAGACATGGATTAACCGAGGATATGAAGGGACTTGTATAACATCTAAGAGGGAGGAGGGATAATAAGATTATACAGGTAGTCCTCGATTTATGACCACAATTGAGGCCAAATGTTGGGGATGCCGCAACAGCCTTACGTGTGAAAAATGGTCATAACTCACTTTTTTCAGTGAGGTCGTAACTTTGAAGGTCACTAAATGAACTGTTGTAAGTTGAGGACTACCTGTAATCATCTGTTCTGCTTGCTGTGGTGCCTGATTGGTGGAAATATCCCCATTATTTTACCCCTTCCACTCATGCCATTCACTTTCTGTAGATGGATCTTAGTGAACACATTGTTTTCACTGAGTATTGCATGTCTTCAGTGACAATGCCATCTTCTTGTTCCGCCTTCTTTTCAGTTTCTGATGTTGCTTCACTGATAAATAGGGGAGAAATTGGTACCGTAGGAGAGAAATGAATCCACCTACCACTTTCTCGGTACCACTTTACTGCAGAGCCAATCCTCATAAACTGAGACAGCAAAGGACATTCTCAATGTCTGGCACTTTTGTCAAGTATTCTGTCAGTTCATTGGTTTGGGGGGGATCGGGGTTGGGGTGGGGGACAAAGAAGCTGAATATAGTTAAAAGCTGGCATGGCAGCAGTAGCTACGTAATGGCAACAAAGGGGAGGAAATACTCTAAAGATGGTGAAAAGCTAAAAAAAATTAATTTCTACCTTTTGTAAGCAAGCTCCCTAAATATTTTCTTAAAGCAGGCAAGGAATTATGACAGGTTTTCAAAGGCTACAACTCTTAGAAGACAAAGGCGGGAAAATCTTCCAAATACAGACAGCCTCAGTTTTTGGATGAGTCACTGCCCCTTCCATGGATCATAGGATGCCATAATACCGTTACAGTGAAGAGAGGGAGATATGGAGTTATAAACAATTGTGATAGATTTTTGCATTAGTAGTTATTATAGATGTGTTGTTTCAAGGAAGGAAACGCTGCTACACAAATGGCAGGCTATTATTGGTGTTTCCAAGAGTTATCTGTGTTCTCACGGAAGAGAATTCGTGGTTCAGGCTGCCTCCCATCTCCCAGCATCCCAACTGCAGCTACCATGCAGAATTGTAAGCATTTCAGAGGTTAAAGGGTGGAATTGGGTGGGAAGTGTCACCATGATGTGCTGAGAAACATAAGGAAATGCTAATACAGTAACATATCCTTTTTAATATATACTATTTCCACTCAAATTCTGGTCAGAAAAGGCAAGCTTTCTTTGCTTAATAGTTCTTTTTTAACTATAAATTCACAAAGATATAAATATGCTTCTTGCCTAACCTGAGCTTTTTATTGCTATCACAAGCTGGGCTGAAGCTTATCTTTCTTTCTCTTTTGATTTGAAGCATAATCCAGGTGTGGTTTCTTAGCTCTCAGCACCATCTTGTGGTCTACCTAGAACATTGCATGTATTTTCATGAATTGCTTTTAAAATACAATTGGTTGGTAGGGTACTGTATGGGTATATCCTATACATACACAATCTTTTGAAATAAAATTTGATCTTTTTTGAAATAAAATTTGATTTTGTCAATCTCTTATGAGATTAATCTACCTCTCAAATGGTAGGGAGAGAGTGTGAAACCCTAGCTGTATGCATCTATGCTACAAGGTAAGGAGGTTGCATCATATGAATTCTTTCTCTCTTTCTCCATTTTAACCTTTTTATTGCTACGAAAGGCAGCATAGGTAGTGAGAACCTTATGTCTCTCACATACTGGGATTAGGGGAAGGGGGCCAGATGAGGTGCCACTGGAAGACAGGTAGTGGCAGCAACGCTGTCACTAATCTAGAGTTGGGGTACAGATCTTGATGTTCCAGAAAGTTTCGGAGAGAGAAAGTTGAAAAGTCTGGCATCCTAAATTTTGATCCAACACTTCACCATCATCGCCGTTATCAACACCCCCACCTTTTGCCACAGCCATCCTTGATCAAACAAACACATGAAACTTATTATCTCAAAAAGAATTTATTCTGTCAAATGCCTTTGATCAGATTGTACTCTGTGATCACAATCTGAAGAGCACAAGCAGATGAAGAAACTGATTTGCAGATGGTAAATTCAGTTGGTGGTACAATAAATTCACAGTTTACAAGTAGCTGTCCAGTAATGCAAGTTTTTTCCACGGCAATGATTTCGCCAGCCATCCCTAGAGGACAAAATTAAGAAAAGGGAAAAGAAAATACAGCTATGTGGAAATTAAAAACAAAAGGCAGTGAAATGACAATGGAAGTAGATAACCGTTAAGTAGCTCATGGTCTTTCTTCCATACTGTATAAACTTAGAGTGCTCCCTACCCATCTCTGAGTCAACAGAGAATATTCCACCATGAAATATGTTGTCCCCATTATGAATCCCTCTTCTGGTTGTGTCTGAAATCACTGCCTGCCCCCTGACTTTCCTTTGAAAGAAATACTATACCTCTCTCTCCCTCTCCCCCGCCCCCCTCTGTCTGGGAACAAGATGAAAGCATTATGATGAGGACTCTTCAGAAAAAGATGTTGCAGGGGCATGTCTGAGCCAGAATTGGGTGTAAATGGGGAAAAGCTCAAATTGTATTCGATGTGTGACTGGATGGCTGTGTGAAGGGAGGTAGGCAAAGCCGATGAAAGATAAATTTAACTCCTTACCAGGCTTCCAAACCATCTGGACCTGCTACAGCTCTCTTGACACAAAGTATATCATCGATGATTTCATCGCCCACCAAATCTAGTGAGTAAACAGGAATTAATTGGGGCATGGAATAGAATGGGACATATTTGAATAAAACAGCCAACGGACTTAACCACTCTTCACACTGAGCTAGTCAACCTTTGTTTTTTAAGAGATTAGAATCCAAACCTTCTCCAGTAAGGGAGATGCTCTTAAATTGGAGATGCCCTGGATTGATGGTGGGACTTTTAGCATGGCAATAAAAAATTAAAATGCATGCCTGCTTTAATTGGATGACAATTACAGTAGAAATGCCGCATTCGTCAGGACAAGTAAAATATCCTGTTCTCTAAAATACCTTCTTAAGGATTTAAGAAACAATAAACCTTGAAGCTCAACCAGTGGTGAAATCCAAATTTTTTTTTATTACCGGTTCTGTGGGCATGGCTTGGTGGGCATGGTGTGGCTTGGTGGGCATGGCACGGGAAGCATACTGCAAAATCTCCATTCCCACCCCTCTCCAGGGGAAGGATACTGCAAAATCTCCATTCCCACCCCACTCTGGGGTCAGCCAGAGGTGGTATTTGCCGGTTCTCCAAACTGCTCAAAATTTCTGCTACCGGTTCTCCAGAACCTGTCAGAACCTGCTGGATTTCACCCCTGAGCTCAAACATATATATTTAGATGGCTAAGGAACATTAAGACTGGGATAAAAACCTGTTTCAGACTTGCAAGTTTCTCTTATAGTGGTGATGTTAGTATTCATGACTGATACTTCCTCTCTGGACTATCTCAAAAAGCTGACATCAGTCTTGCAAATCTCTTTTGTTTAAACAAAAAACATAAAGTTTCTTCCCACCTCACTCTCTCTGCCTGCTGGTGGGGAGTGGCCATGATTGGCAACACTAATGGGTAACCTGTGGGGTAGGCCAAATGGTATAACCTTCTCCACAAAAGTATTAAAAACGAAGAATCTGGCTATATTAACCCCTTGCAGTAGGAGACCTGAGATGGATTCATAAATGACAGAATCAATAGCACCCAGCTGGCAAAACATGAATCTCTTTCCCAGTTTAAATGGACTTTTCAGTAGCACAGGACTACAGCCCTAGTACTATTTTTAAAAGTACTATTTTTAAAATACAGATTTAGCACTAAAAAAAAACCCTAGGACTCTAAAAAGTGCAGTAACTCCATGAATATGGGATGTTCGATGTGTATATATAAGGAATCTAAGTAATTGCATGTCTGTCATTGATTTGTTAGTCCTGCTTTATAGGGTCACTACTTCAACCTAGGAATGGGGAAGAAATTGGTTGATTTTCCATTTGAAGGCATATTTTTCCAGTTTTATGACTTCCAACTACTATATAATTTAAATGTTCACTTGCATACTTCTAAACTTTATAATGGAGGTCATTAATATATGGGGGTGGGTGTTTTATATTGATAAATGTACAAAATACGTAGGCTGAAAGTAATGTACATGCAACATTTGTGAAAAGTAAATATGTTTAATGAATAGCTGTGGAATGCCTTGGTGCTCTCTGAGCTTGGTTGTTTGCTTATAGACATTCCATTATCTGACTAGATAACATCATCCATGTTAGTGAATGAGGAGTTTGTTCTCTGTTTATTCACAGTAGCCTACCCTGTCAGTGTTGCTGGCTACTAGGGAGAATGTGTTCTGGTCTTTTTGTTTCTCTCTTAGCCTTTTTAATTGGAGCCGTGGTGAGCTACTGGTTAGAATGCAGTATTAGCAGGCTAATTCTGCCCACTGCCAGGAGTTCGATCCTCACCGGCTCAAGGGTGACTCAGCCTTCCAGCCTTCCGAGGTCACTAAAATGAGGACCCAGATTGTTAGGAAACAATATGTTGACATTGTAAACCATTCAGAGAGTGCTGTAAAGCAGCAGTCGCCAACCTTTGCAGCTTTGTGGATCAGCAGTGGCAGGGGTGGGGGGGCAAAGGAATGGTTTCATGCGTGTACCTACCACAGACACAAATGGAGCTTCTGTGGCCCATTTCCCAACTGGCTGAAACCTGGTACTCTGTTTCCCCCAAAATAAGATATCCCCTGATAATAAGCTTAATTGGGTTTTTGAGGGCATGGCAATAAGGCCAAGCATTTATTTCAGGGTTCAAAAAAATATAAGACAGGGTCATATTTTCAGGGAAACGTGGGTAGCTGCAAGAGCACTCACTCAACACTGAGATCTGTAAAGGTGTCGCTTGTGGAGTGTGAAGTCTGGCATTTAGAGACAGCAACTGATTTCTTTGCCATCCTGTTCCTCCATTACAAAGAAAATATAAAAAGTACCCTAAGCCAGGGGTCTCCAACTTTGGCAACTTTAAGCCTGGAGGACTTCAACTCCCAGAATTCCCCAGCCAGCTTTGCAAAGCTTTGCAAAGCTGGCTGGGGAATTCTGGGAGTTGAAGTCCTCCAGGCTTAAAGTTGCCAAGGTTGGAGACCTCTGTTCTAAGCCTTTCTATTACAGAACTCACTGCTAAAGCTTAGCGACACAGGATAGGCATTTCAGACACAAGACAGTTGAAATGGTCAACCTATGCCTACAGCTAGTCCTCAACTTACAACAATTCATTTAATGAACGCTCAAAGCTAGAAGGGCACTGAAAAAAAGTGACTCATGACCATTTTTCCACACTTACAACTGTTGTAGCATCCTCATGGCCATATGATCAAAATTCAGATGCTGGGCAACGGATTCATATTTATGACGGTTGCAGTGTCCCGCGGTCACCTGAACCCCTTTTGTGACCTTCTCACAAGCAAAGTTAATGGGGAAACCAGATACACTTAATAACAGTTTGACTAATTTAACAACTGCAGTGATTCACTTAATAACTGTGGCAAAGCAGGTCATAAAATGGGGCAAACTGACTTAACAAATGTTTCACTTAGCAACAAAAACTTTGGGCCCAATTGTGGTCGTAAGTCGAGGACTACCTATATTGCTCTCTTCTTGGCTAATTGGAACCGGACTGTGATATCATGTTATCTTGCCAGTACACTTTTGGTGCAAGCAGGCCTTGTGGGATATCAGTTCTTGGAGAACTTGTATGGACATTTTGTTCTAATTCTACCAGGTCTAGTTGCAAAAAATCCACATGACTTTACTATAGTAGTAAAGATTTTTGCCATTCAGATCTACTCTGTCCGCCATGTTTCCCCACTCAATTAATAGGACAGAACTGAGTGCTGTCAGAATCATTGGCAAGAAGATTTGACTCGGTTAATAGCTGACTGGGGGATATATATGTTGTGGGAACAGAACCATTGTGCAAATACAGTCTAAGTCATGGAGAAGTATATAAGTCTAAGTGCTATTGCTATTGTCTTTTTTGAATGGTGAATAAATGTGATTTATCTCTATGCGTCTATTGATGGCTGATTTATCTGAGTGCCAAGCTTTCAGGACATTGCTATCATTTTTAGATTTGGCTTGGTGTAGGATGCTCATAGTTTCCCAGTTGAAACTATGGTTGAATCTGTTCCATGTGTTGTGAAATTAATCATGTCTCCTGCCTGCTAGTTGGTGTTCATGGATGCTCTCTGCTAGTCTTCTGCCTGTTTGTCATACAGCATATAGTGGCTGTTCCAGTCCTTACACTGTATGTTGTAGATGCTTTTTCTTCTCAGGCTACTGGGTCTTTTGTCAGGCACAGTAATTAAACATCTGCAAGAAAACAACCAAGCTCAGAGAGCAGCAAGGACCCCACAGTTCAGTCTTGAGCTACCTATATTCTCTTTAATAAAAAGCTTTGAATGATTAACAAAAATGAGAAAAAGAAATCCAGACCCAGCTCCAATGTTCTCTCTTTATAAACTGGACTTTAACACAAATATTTTAGAAGGAACACTTACCACGACAAGATAAGCTGCAGAGGTTCCTTGAAGTGCTGTGGTGGTCAGCACACCAGGAGCGACTGTTGATCTGGAAAAGGCCATATTCTGAAGTACCATCAATGTTATGGGTCACCTTAGCTGTGTTGAAACCACTTGCATAATATGCCAAGCAGACCCCTGAAGGGAGAAAATGATGTACAGATTGACATCCGTGTGAAAGTTTTGTTCAGAAAAGAAGCAGATAAGAAATAAGATCATGCCAAGAAATAAAACCGGCAGATTATTTGCAGGCAGATTATTAGCATTACATGATGAATCCAGTTTGCCTAAGGCTTGAATGGCAATAGCACACAGGGTAGCTGGTGGCATATAGGTGTTGTGGCCCGTCAGCAGCCCGTGCAGCTAGTAGCTGATTCCGACAGCGAGGAGACTGGTGTGGTGTCGCACCAGCAGCCTGTGCAGCTGGCACTCGAGTCAGACAATGAGGAGGCTGGTGAAGATGTGGTGCCAGAGGCAGGGATTCAGCCAGGGCCTTCAGAACCTCCAGAGGTTCCCTTAAGTGAAGAGGACGAAGAGGAGGAGCCTCTTCTCGATGCATGGGCGTGCAGAGCTGCCAAAAGGCAGGAGTGGCTCCTCAGGAGGAGGTCTCCTCGAGAGTAAGGCTTGGGGCTAATTGGCCACTCCCTTAGCCTATTTAAGGAGGAACGCCGACTGAAGCAATTTGCAGGGAACAACTTCGTTCACATACCTTCATGTCTTGTCTTGCTTATCTTATCAGCTTCCTGCAAATTACTTCTGGGCATTCTGCCAACCACAGTAAGCTTTCAATATTATTCTTTGAATTTTTGACAGCTGTTAATGCAATTAATTAACAGCCGATGTTGTAAAAAACTGATTTGTTTAGTAAACTAAGGTTTGAACGGACTTTGTGTGTGCTGCGTTCTTTAGGGTCCGTAGTTGGGGCAGAATCATATGTGAAGATATGTGCTTGCTTGTATGCTTGTAGTAAAATACAGAAATTAGTCCTGGAAGATCAATTTGGAAAGGAACTTTAGTGGGATACAGGTCGTCCTTGACTTACAACAGTTCATTTAGTGACCTTTCAAAGTTACAACAGCACTGAAAAAAGTGACTTATGACCGTTTTTCACAAGACTGTTGCCGCATCCCCATGATCACATGATCAAAATTCAGATGCTTGGCAAATGATTCATATTTATGATGGTTGCAGTATCCTGGGGGTCATGGGATTACCTTTTGCGACCTTCTGACAAGCAAAGTCAATGGGGAAGCCAGATTCATTTAACGACCATGTTACTAACTTAACCACTGCAGTGATTCACTTAACAACTGTGGCAAAGAAAGTCATAAGAATGGGGCAAAACTCACTTCACAAATGTCTCACTTAGCAACAGAAATTTGGGGCTCTCTTGTGGTCGTAAATTGAGGACTACTTGTATATTCATTTTCTCAAGTTAAATGCAAAATAATCTCATGCATAGAAAAGAATTTGGTATTCTACATCATTATTCATTTTACAAGGGATTTTTTTTAGTAAATACAAGTAGAATACAAAAGCTTAACATGGAATATAGATTAAACAAATGCTCTCCAAGAGAGGAAAAGAACATTATTTGAAAAAGTTAAAACAAGTTATAATTTGCCTACAAGAGACACATATTAGGAAAAAAGAAATAAAATATTTGATTTATAAATATTTGGGTGAAGAATTTATCTCAGCAACAGCAAAAAAGAAAAAAGAAAGAAATGGAGTTGTTTTGTGTATAAAGGCCCAATTAAAATAAAAAATTGTATTGACTGTTGGCCAGAGAGGATTTGTTAGGTTGGAAGCTAATTTGCATGAGACTAAGACTTTGATATGGTATTGGGAATCTATGTTCTAAATGAGAATAAATTACTGTTCTGTAAAGAACCTATGAAGAGACAAATAGGTTTCTCTTATGATGATGATTGATGGGGGATTGGAATAGACAGATTTTCTTCGCGATCCTGTTGCAAACTGGTAGTAAAGGTAAGTAGAACCCATCCCTGATTTGGTGCAGTGGTTAGAATGCAGTACTGCGGGCTAACTGAGAATTGCCAGGAGTTCAATCCTGACTGGCTCAAGGTTGACTCAGCCTTCCATCCTTCCAAGGTCGGTAAAATGAGGACCCAGATTGTTGGGGGCAATATGCTGACTCGGTAAACTGCTCAGAGGGGGCTGTAAAGCACTGTGAAGCGGTATATAAGTCTACGTGCTATTACTATTTCTAATCCACATATCCATGTAATCCAGGCCAACAAAGAGACTGGATGCATCACATTGCTACAGATGTTATTAGCATTCTTCAATCTGTTGCATCTAAGTTAAAGCCTGTCCTAGGTCTGAGGATCCTTTACCAACTTCAGCATAATATAATATATCCAACTCTGTCACTAATGTTAGACAGGTCATGTTCCTTTTCCTTTTGGGTAAAGGGGTTGGATAAAATGGCCATCTTGACCCTATAGTTCCATTAGTGGCTATTACAAGTATGGAAATATATAGAAAAGTGTATACCGGTATATGCTATATCTATAAAAATAAACATCTGATTATAAATTATGCAAAAACAAAAAATAAAGTTTTCCAATAGCAGCTGAATGCACAAATGAACAGTTAATAAATATATAAACAAAGAGGTAAATCAGTATAAGTATATAGATGTTATTTTTCAAACAATATGGGATTTTATTATTTATGTGTTAAATTTATTTGCTGCCTATCTCGCTGTGGGGCTACTCTAATTAAAGGCTCAAATTAATTTTGCTGCCTCAAAGGCAAACAACAGGACCGCAGCCAGTCTAGATTTTTACAGAACACAAGGAGGGAAATTTGGTCTGGCAACAATTAAATTATTTCAAGCCAAACCAATAGCACAAATGATACAATTGGATCTACCTTGACATCTTACATGAATGATTCCAATCAGCTTTCCTTAGGGACCTAATAAGTGTTATCAGATGCAAAGCTATTGTAATCTTGAGGCTAGAAAGAGGCTTACCAACTGTTCAGGGCTAGTCCAGAACACTAACAATTTGGTTCATAGTTACATCAATTCCCAGTAGATTATTTCCACTGTTGTTAAAATATAAAGACAACTGGCAATTAGTTTGCGGGGGGGGGGGGGGGGGAGCACATTACCTATAGTTTCTCACCTGAATGTCTAAGCCAATTGGGTTATAAGAATTCCATGTGAATATTTTAAGAAGGGATCATTGATATGTAGCACCATAAAGTGATAACCTAAGCCCCACTTTTACTGCTGATTAGCAAAAGGTACCAAAGGTGCCCCAACCAATTACTTACAACATTCTATTCTTTATAAATATTTTTTAAAATTTATTGTTAAACTTCTATCACCCAGCCTTCTCTGTGGGGGCACCTGCTATCTGGAATGAGCTCCCCCCGGAGATATGAAGGATCCCAGATTTACGCCGTGCCCTCAAGACCTTTTTATTCCAACAGGCTGGCCTGGCCTGGCCTAACCTCCCTTTTTAATTGTAAATTTTAAATTTGTCTAAAACTATAGGGGTGTTTTAATCTGTTCCGGGCCAAATTTATTTAATTAGGTTTTTATACTGTTTTAAAATTTTGTAATCTGTGTGTTTTATCTCTTGGCTGTTCACTGCCCTGAGTCCTTCAGGAGTAGGGCGGTATATAAATCTAATAAAATAAAAAAAAATAAAAATCCCGCCAAGGGAGCTCTATATAAATGAGCCTTGCACTAGCTGACTCCTGCACAGTGTGGGCACGTGAAAAAGTTCCAGAATCAAACACAGCACTTGAAAAGAGCTGGAAGAATGCAGGATTCAGAGCCATTTATATTCTTGCGTCAGGCTTTCTACAGTCTGTTCTAAAACGAGTACTATGAGCAGGTTCAGCAAAACCAGTATGTTCTTTTTTGTCACCCTTTCAGACAGAAAGCTGTGATCGGGATTTTAAAAAAGAACAGTCAGGACACTCCATGGAGGCTACTCACAGTCATCCAAAGTGTAGCCCTCGTGCCCCTCCATTCCCCAGCGTCGCATTACTGATGCCAGTTCACAACGACTGAAGATCTTGCCATAGACTTTCACCACGAGGCAGGTCAACAAAGCTAACCACAGGCAGAGGCCTTTCATCGCTCCTCAACGATGTGCTTCTGCTAACTCCGGTACCCTAAAAATGGGAGGGGGGCTTTCCCAGGCTGACAGTTCTACAAGAGAAGAGAAACATCTAGAGACAAACTGTTGATGAGAAGGTTGCATTTTGATATGGAGAGTTGCTTTTGTACAACGGGAAGCAAGAGCACAGTGCAAAGGCACACACAATGGAAGTGCAAATGGCATAACCCAAGGGTCTGCAACCTTAAACACTCAAAGAATCATTTGGACCTGTTTCCCACAGAAAAGAAAACACCGGGAGCCACAAAACCCTTCTCGTGCCTGACTATTTCTTGAGCGGCCACAAAACTAGCATATGTAGTTGAATTAAACGTTGTCTTCTTCTGAAACTTTTCTTTTCTTGGATTTATCCATGGTTGGCCTACCGGGGGTTAAAAAGCTCAATAAATTGCATGCCGGTGGGTGTCGCACATTGGCGGTTGTGGCACATATTTTGAGTGACAGGGAGTCGCAGCAGAGGGGTGAAAGACCCACATGCAGCTCCAGAGCCGCAGGTTGCTGACCCCTGGCAGAGTCAAATGTTCTTGACTTGTGGATTGTGGAAAGAGTGGTCAGCTCATGAAACACTTGAAAGTATTTATTTAAGAGACACATATATAGGGAAGAGGCTCAAGTCTTGCTTGGTTTCTGTACCAAAAATGCATTGACCTATTAACAGCACTCAACCTAGTGCTGGAATAGTTTCTAGGTTGATTTACTCAGAATGTCACTTATACCCTCATGACCTCCCATCTGGACTACTACAATACACTCTACATAGGGCAGCCTTTGAAAAACATTTGGAAACTAATTGGTGCAGAATGCAGCTGCATGAATAGTAAATTATGTCAGTTACTTGACATACGTAACATCACCACTATGTGCACAGCCCCATTGCGAACTGGTAGTAAAGGTAAGTAGAACCCATTCCTGTATGTGCGTGGGTGTGAGTGTGTGTGCAGTGGTGGGATTCAAATAATTTAACAACCGGTTCTCTGCCCTAATGACTGGCTGGATGGATGTGGCCATGGTGGGCATGGCCAGGGGGCATGACAAGCAGCACTCGGCCTCCTGCAGCCTCCTGGGAGCAAAAACGGGCCACGGGGGGGGGGGCACTGCACCACCATCCTGCGCCCCATTTTGGGCCTAGTAGGCCTCCCTGCACTTACCTGGGAGCCAAAATGGGGTGCGTGGGGATTCCTGGAAGAGGTGGGATGGGACCAGTAATTTAACTATCTTTGCAGGTTTGGTTTGGTTTGCCCAAACTGGCTGAATCCCACCACTGTGTGGGTATAAAACATGAAGGGATTTGGAGGCTAAATCCTACAAATAGTAGTTTAAGAAGTTGGTATGTTTAACTTATAGAAGAGAAGATTGAGGGGAGACATGACAAGTCTTCCGATACATGAAAGGATGTCCCAGGAAAGAGAGAGTAGATTTATTCTCCCTAGCACCTGATAATAAAACAAGAACCAATGGGTAAAAGCTTTATAGTGAGAGATTCAAATATAACCTAAGGATGAATTTGTGACATAAAGCTCCATTGTGCATAGGGCTCCAATGAATTCATGGATCTGTTGAGCGTGACCTAATCAGCAGTGTTCTTAGTTACAGTCATCAAACAAAGGATTTCAGGGAGCAACTCTCAGTACAAGGCTAAAAGAAACAGATTCATGCACTTCAGGATCTGACTAGGAGACCTTTCAGATTCAAATGCTGGCCTACCCTAGCCCATTTCAGATATATCTTAAATGTTCATAAGATTTATACATTGGTTTACTTGGGTATGATGAATATCATTCTATGTTATGGTCTACTGATCATGCTCCCAGTCAGTTCCATAGAGAAATAAGGTAGAAACAGTACTACATGATAACTCAGGAGAAATAAACTGCCCTCTGCTTATGATGTGGAAAATACAATTATATACAGATATCATACGTCCCATCAGCACTCGATGATCAACATGTACAGAGATCATAGGTACAAATAAATAAACAATACTCTCAGTTCAGTTTGGGGTGTATGGCTGTATAATCACTCGCTGTACAGTCTCTGTGAATGGGCATTCAGAAGTATGCCTACCTATGCTCTTCCAGGTGTTGTTGGCCTCCATCTGCCCTCAGCTCCAACAAATGGTGAGGGATACTGTGTTTCCAAACTTAATTGACTATACAGGTACGTCTCACACTTAAAAAGGTAGAAAGAGCTGCTCAACAGAAGTGATTTAAGCAGATCCTACAGCAGGCAATTTATATTTTAAGCTAGTCCTCTGGCTTCTGATGCAGGGCAACAACCCAATAATTTTCACCGTCTCAGGAGGACAAAGAATTGAGGAAGGCTTATCTCTTACCTCAGCCCCAGAGTTCAAAATGATTAACCGTAAGTAAATAGCTTGCCTCATGCAGGTCAAGTCCAAGCAAATATCAAGTTAGCATAGCAGCCAGGTAAAATGAAAGAAAGAAGCATTCAGGGTATTATCCTTTGTGGGTGCCAAGTCAAAAGCTCTAGAAAATTCTGAGTGACAACTGACAAAGTGAGGCTTCAACTTTCGAGCTTGAATTTCTCCTGATCACAACAAAGTTCTTAATTGGCCCAGCAAGACACACTTGCCAATGTACCCCATGAAGATATGGCAGTTCACCTGACTTCTAGAACCTCAACTCTTGAGGTCATCCTTTGATGTCATAGCCTCTATCTGCTCTCAGCCTCAAGCCCAACCTCTTGGAATGGGAAATGGTATTCTCATCTCGTCATATTCATGCAATGGCAGTTGTTCCTAATTTTATCTCTCCTCTAAAAATCCATCTTCTTTGATGAATGAAGCCAGCCCTGAATTATTTGACTGGCTGGTTGGTTGATTGATTAATTGATTGGCTGGTTGATTGGTTGGTTGATTTAGAAGATGCTCAGTTCTAAAATGTCTACAGATGGTTCACACTTAAAACAGGAAAACAATAAAAAACCTCAGAATCTAGACAGACTACCCAACAGCCAGCCAAATAGGGCTCCACAAGCACCCTACCTCAAGGCTTAGGAGCATCTGGGTTTTCAACAACTTGCAGAACATCATCAAAATGGAATGATATGCATTTCTGGGGGAACCTTACCATATAGACAGAAATCATCAGAGATGGGTAGTCCCTCAAGTAACCTGGCCAATGCCATGAAGAGCTTATAACTTATACAAGCTTATACTCTGAAGTCTATCAAAACCCTACTAGCAATAGGACTAGTCAGGGCTATGGAAAAGTGGTATCACATGGGCATATTGAAGCATGACCAACACTGCCTGTATTATGGGCTATTTGCAGCTTTTGAATGGCCTTCAACAGCAACCCCATGTGTAATGCACTGCAGTAGTCAAACCATGAAGTAACTAGGGTATGAATGACCATCTGAAGGGCCTCCCAATCCAGGAATGGTTGCAACTACCACATTAACTAAAGCTTTGTAAAGGATCTCTTCATCACAGCTTTCACCATTCTTTAAGCAAGAGTTGTGAATCCAAGATGCCCCCCCCACCAGACTGAGCACCTGTATTAACCCCATCTAAGACAGAAAATCCCCAGGTTCAAGGGACCCAAAATCCACAATCACTCCATCTTGGCAGGATTGAGCTTGAGTCTGCTCCTCCCCATCCAGATTCACCCAGACTTCAGACACTGAGATTGGACACTGATAGCATCAGTTGGCCAGCTCAGATTCAAAATATACAATGGGGAATCCTCCACCTATTGATGATACCAGACCCCAAACTGATGGATGACCTCATTCATATGATGCAGATGATAAAAAGGAGAGAAGAGACTACCAAGTTCCGAGACACCCTGCAAATGGCTCTGTAATACAAGATGCTAGATTGCAACTGCACCTTCTATTCAAATTTCAGCACATGATCTCATGTTTAGCAGAAAGGACAGAAAAGGATTGGCACATTCAGTTATATGTGCATATTTTTCACTTTCAAACAAACACAACCACCAGATGTGCAGAGGTCATGAGTGTAGCCTTCTATGTTTACCATCTACATGTAAATTAGAATCTATTTTCTGGCTTCTGGAAGGCCACTGAACATAATGAGATACGGACACAGCTGTGATAGTTTCCCCCACCCACCCCATAGCCCATCGTTCCCCTTCGCAACTCACCACATTCCAACAATTGTAGGGGTAAAGGCATACAACGGAATTGAAACAGCTTCTAGCCTCTTCTATTTATGTTGACCCTATGAATGAAATCTTGCCTTTTTGAAGAACTGGGAGCTCTTTCACACTCCTGTTCTATGTTACTGGAATATCCTGGGCAGCCAAAGAACAGATATAAGCAAAACCAATCTGGCTGAGTAAGACATAAAAACCACTGCTGGAACTCATTCCATAGCCAGAAAGCATTACCCACAAATCTGGACTAATTGAGAATTCCACACTCGCACATCTATACATCCACCCTCCACATCCACACAGCTGCTAGACCTGTTTGCTTCCATCTTGCCCTTTTGTGCCTGGATTTGTTCTTAAGCTGCGCAATTGTTGATATTAAAGCCCTGCAGAATAACAAGGGCTGGACCGCTGGGGACATACCGCCTCTATGTGGGATATCCAGAATCTGAATGTGGTGAGTGTTGAGGCCATGAATTAAACTCAAACGGCAGAAGTAGGAGGTGGTGATGTAGGCAGGGTCTTGTTTTGAGACTGGGTAGTTCTGCTATTTCAAGGGATTTGCCCTGACAATAGACAGCCATGATTGCTGGAACCTTATCTCAGTCCTGGGCTGCCACCCACAGAGGGGCCTCCAATGCACTGTTAGGCAGGGAAACTGTTCCCAAAGTGATTGGCATGCCTCAGTGCTCCCAGATCAATCAGAGAATGTTGTAGAAATGGTAAGAAAACACACTCACACCAGCCTAGCCTTAACAGAGGGTTGCAATAAACACTTAACAAAGACCTGGCCTCCAGAAGGAATTATTGGGAATTTTAGCTGAGCAAGACTCATCTAAAGCACCTGTGCACTTCTGTTGTCTGTGTAAAGGACAGCTATCTTTGGATGCTTTCATAGGTACACAAACCAACCTGCCAAGCTGCAGCCATGCCCAGATTTCAAATACTTCATGCTTCTTAGTCTTGCTTTATTCCTTCCCTTTGTTGAACATCTCCACCACTGAATGATGCCCTCCAGGCCAAGAAACAGGAGGCATCTAGTAAAGCTGCAAGATGCCCTGACACACCCCCACCCAGTCAGGTGAAAAAAGTGACGTCAGCCTTCACTTATAAGTTTGGGAATGGGGAGCACTGAAGATCTTAAAGGAAATGGAGGATGGACAAGCAGGCAAGAGGAAGAGTGTGGGGTTCACTGCAGCATATCCTGAGAGAGCTGGTGAGTTGAAGAACTTTGGTCTACAGGCAACAGGGATATTCAAAGGGCACCTAGATGCAAAGCAGATTGAGTAGAAGAGGGTGGGTTGAAGAAAAGGTCAACTAACAAGTTAGAGAAAGGTTGCTGTGTGAAAAAGGTTTCAGGGTTGTACTTATTGGGAGCCAGCACATTGCTGATCCATTCCCAAATGAGAGATCATGGGAGTTAGTAGTTAGGATTCATGAACATGTTCAGGATAGATTGAGAAATGCTTTTTTTCCTTAACCACTGGGGTTGAAATTGTTTTCAATTCTGTGCTTTGGTTCTTTATGAAATTAACCATGCTTGCTGTGCTTTTTTAATTTACTTCCTCCCTTCTCTTCCCTTCCCTTCCCTTCTTTCTTTCTCTCCTTCCCTCCCTTCCCATTTAATCTCCCCAAGATATGGCACAGCAAAAATATGCCAGGAAATTACATTACCTAAATTTTAAGCAGGCCATTTTGGCTATCTGGTCCACTCTTTCCTCAGAGCAGAATTCCAAATTAAAGCATTCCTATATTTCTTCTAATGCAAAAATTGACTTGGACAGAATAACACAATAAAAAGGCATATCCAGGCACTACCTGAAGTTTTGATTGCTTCTGTCCCCTGAGTCCAACTCTACAAATCTTGCAGCCTGATTCACTGCACAAGACCCCCAGATATAGTGTCTCTTGCATCTGCCTCCAGTCTTTCTCTTTGCACTGCAATGGTGGGGGCAGGAGGGGGGGGAACCCACACTCTATAGGGCTGTGTACCACTGTGTGACCTCTTAGTTGCTAGAAAAGGGCTTTCTCAGACTTTTGGAGGAGCAGGGTTGGTTAATCTGGGATTCCTGTATTCAAGACAGAACCGTGGCCCTGCTTGGTGTGGTTTGACTGGCAGTTCTGTTAAACTGGGCAACTTTCTTACATCCTCAATAAAAACATGGCCCTGGGTGGAGGGAAGGAGGACTTTTTTCCCCCATCACAGAAGGCCTCCTCAACCAGAAGATAGTAGGGGGAGACTGAAAGTGCTTAGAAGATTTATAATCCTCAGAACAGGTCCTCCCCAAACTGAGGGATGCACACTTCTTAATGAGAAAGGTCTTTGGCTTCAAATCTGGATGCTCAAATTCCTCAACACTGTGGGCCCAAATTAATTAGTTTCTCAGGCAAGGCCATTGTGTTGTCTTGACTCTCACGATCTCAAATTCTCTCAGAAAGTGGGAGCTGAAGTATCATATTTCCCAAGCTTAATCCTAGCTATTTTGGTGAGATGGAACTGAGAAAGAAAAATACTATTTCTATCACAGGATTTCATTATCAATATACCACAGTGTCTGATGCTGCCAGCTGCCAGCATTAAAAAACATTAAAATATAAAATGTTCAGCCAAAAATACATAACATGTTGGCTTTTCTTAAGAGGTATTTTGCTGTGCTAAACAGTGCCAGTGAAAGTAAGTTATCCCTTCATAGACAATCCTAGGAACTTAACACCACAGGTGATTCACTCAATACTGTTTCTTTAAACCAATGGTCTTCAAAGAGGGAAACAATAGCATCCAGGGGTCTGCAAGACATTATGTTAGAATGCAGAAAGAAAACATTAATTTATCTAAAAAAAAATAAAGATATTAAGGTATACCAATATAGAGAATATTTAAAATGTAGCATTTGTATCTTGAGGACATGTTTTATAATGTACATATTAGTACACTATAACATGTATATAATTTATACATGAATATATAGTACATATATGTGGGCAGGGGCCCATGTTCAACACATCATTACTGTTGGATAGTTTTTCACTATAAGGGTGTGCAACCAAAAGAATTGTGAGGACATTCTAGACAATAACTTTATTATGTGAGAGGCTGATTCTCAGTGGGTGTAGGGAAGAAGGTCCCCATCCAACTTAGAGAAGGTGGTTCCCTAACAAGTTTTTATGGCTTCTTTCAAAAACCGAAAGGGAAAGCAAAGTGGACCAGCAGTAGTGCTACAGAGGGTCATTTTCTTTCTTTCTTTTTCCATTTTTAAAAAATGCTTCTCTGTTCCAAAACCATCCACAAGTGCTTCCTCTTCTTCTTGCAGCATTCTGAAGGGCACATGCAGCCCACAATCTCATATCTGAAATTCCCCCTTTATCCTCACATTGTGTTTAAACAGACCAAGTAGCTATATTGGCTCAAGTGTAAATTTAGTTAATGATGCATGTGTGGCTTAGATTGAGAGATTAATCCAGCCCCATAGCATGGTTTATGAGTCAAACTATCTGGCATAATTAAAAAATGGAGTAACATGTGTGGCAGGGAATAGCATTGGAAGAATCTGAAGCAAAACAAGATAAAATGGGATGGGATTGGATTGGATTGGATTGGATTGGATGGGATGGGAGAGATAGGAGGGGGGGGGGAAGTATTTTATTTCTTGCTGCAACTGCTGAGTTCCTAATTGCCTTCTCATACCATTGCTTCTTTATTATTGTAAAAAGCAGCCTTCAGATACTGTTATGTGTGTCTATATAGATTATGGGACTGTGGGGTTCAGCTGCCCCTTCATAAAGTACCTTTTCTTAAGTGCTGTTAGGCTTCCCTAAATTTTTCATCATTATCACAATACTTTAATCAATCCCCTTTAGTACCTTTCAGATCCTGCATAATGTAGGAAGTTTTTTAAATGAGGTAGGTTTGCCCACAAATTAATGCTAGCATCGTATCAATGTACAATATACAAAAGGATTTGATATGCATGTAGTGTTTTAGTGATGGGCTGGTTTTTTGTTTTTGTACACCACTCAGAATCTGATGGACTGTGAGGTCTATAAATATGGTAAATAAATAAAGAAGTAGGGGGATATTCTGAATGGTATTACTAGCTTCTGGTTTGAGGAGGCCTGGGAAGACCTTTTCATGTTGATCCCCTGCTTCAGGTCTTTCTGATGACAGCAGCATTCCAAGTCAGGGGATTGCTATGCCAATTTCTTACAATCCCTGCTGCCCTTTATAGTACTGTACTGAAAATGGAAGTTCATTGAGCCAGATGCTAATGGAGAAACTTCATTTCTTCAGTGCCCAGTGGGGCTTTCTCCACTTGCATCTAATCAAGAAGACAAAACATGTCTACATCATCTTGTTTTGGCCACGTGCCCACGATGTTGCTTTCATCTCCATCCCTTGAGTGAGCAGACTTGAGTCAGCTTTCATTGTACCTGACTTAAAGTAAAAGACATTTCCATATCTTGAGGCTGCTCTTATTCTGACACCATAAAATGCTAGCCTCAAGTCAAGATATGTAAAATCTGCTAAGCTTCATTGTCCAGGACCTCTGAGGGAAGTCAGCAGACTGCAATGACCAAGAATTAATATGACAGGACCTAGCATTCATGGAATTAGTAGAAGCTGCTTTCATTAGAGAAAAGCCTTTCTAAACATTAACCTTCTCTTTTTTGTTGTTATTGTATTTTGGGGGGCAGGACTTTTTTTGAAATTAAACAATCAATTACCAAGAATAACTATGTAAATTGGGTTTTCCAGTGTTTACTTTTAGAAAACTAGTCATCTAGGTATAACTTTGTAAGCTGCCCTGAGTCTCCGGAGAAGAATGAATGAATGAATGAATGAATGAATGAACGAACAAACAAACAAACAAACAAACTGCTAAGAAGATGAGGCAAATGAAGGTCTAGACAAGGGCCTACCTTCATTATAAATCCATCTCCAAAACTGTTGTGCTCCTATTCCATGTGTTAATGAATGATACTCCTGGATATGGTATTAAGTACTGGTTACCACATTCACAAGAATGGGAATTATTCAGGCAATTGCAGCAGGCCATATTTAGAATATTTGAATATTCTGAATAGGAAATATTTAAATAGAGGTTCCTTGCAGATTAGAACAAGAAGACATCGTGGAATTTTCTTATTTCCTTCCAGATGTTGACGTTTCCCTCTATAAGAAATTCCCTGGCCTGGCTGGAGGCTCCCTGCTTTCTCCAGCAGTCCCTGACTCTCTGAATACAACTGCCATTCCTACCCGCCGTCGACACCGCACTACCTTCAGCCAGGACCAACTAGACCATCTGGAGACAGCTTTTGCAAAAAACCATTACCCTGATATTTATTGCCGAGAGGAACTGGCCAAGGCTACCAAACTCAATGAAGCTCGCATCCAGGTATCTGATCTATAGAACCAGAGAACTTCTGATTAATGGTCTACTAGACACATTAAACTAGCCCGAAAAGGCTTTTTAGAAATTGAGTAAATAAAGCAGCCATGGGTTGTCCCTTGCTTTATACCAAAGAATCTGTTTTCCATCAGGAGTGCTAATGGAAATTCATACTGGATAAAATTCACAGAACATGGACAGAACCATCTATTTCCCTCTAAAATATTTTCTGGCAACCCTTCCTCTTTTCCTCCTCAAATGGCTGTCAGACAAGCAAGGTATTGTGTTTGCTAGAGATGTGAGTTCATTGCCAATATGAGCCTGCTAGGACAAGGGCCACAAGAAACCGAGGCTCATTAATCATGTGCCCACCCGCTCACTGCCCATCCGTACTACATACCACCACAGGTTAAAGGATGTTTGATTTGTAACTATTTAATGCCATGTGCTTTCCTTTTATATTTTGAATTTTAAGTGAATTTATTGCCCAATAATATTTTAGTATTTTCTTAATCCTGAAATTTGGCATCTATTTAATCTTAAATATTCAGTACAGCATTCAGCATAAATTTGAGGCATTCACAATCTATGTGATGCAGTAACAGCTAAATCACTTACCAATCTGTTAAGGAGGATTTCAGCTGAGAATGCAAAATCCCAGTAGTTGCCAAGAACCTCCCTTGGCCCTTTAGACAAACATGGCTGTTATGCAATTTTGCCCTTACTATATTATTCATAATTGGCTTTTGCTCTGTCCTTGTCAGGTGTGGTTCCAGAACCGGCGGGCAAAGCAGCGAAAGCAAGAACGGGCCCTACCAAAGCCAACCACGCCTGCTGTTCTTTCTATCTGCCCCATTCCTGTACCTCCTCCTCGACAATACCAATATTCCCCCACACTTGGACCACAGTCTCATTTACCCCACTTCCCTTCCACCTACACTCTACCGCACCCCTCTCCTACTTCTGCCCCTTTTCCTTGTTCTGTCCCTCATCATCCTCAAAGCCTTCGTAGTCATGAAGACTGGTATAATTCACTGCGCACTTTCGGCTCTTCTACAGCTACTCCATCCACTTCTGTGCTCAATCTTGATTCCGGTGTACACTGGGACTAGAAGCTGTTTGCTCGCAGTAACTGAGGGGAAGTACAGTAGTGGAGGTCATGATAAAGATACCCAAAGGTGTCCTGTTCATTTTTTTCTGGCAAAGCTGTTTTCTAGGCATGTTTTCAGTCTCAAAGGGTTTGTGTTTCAAACATCTTTATTCTAATTTGACACAGAATAGAAACCAAAATCAGCTGGGCTGCAGATAACAAAACTTAAAACTCTTGAGGACCAATGTGTATAGCAATATCAAATTTTAACAAATAAATAATGAAACAAATGGGACTTTTGAATAAAATAATGTACAGGTAGTCCTCTATTTACAACCATTTGTTTAATGACTGTTCAAAGTTACAACAGCCTGAAAAAAGTGACTTATGACCTTTTTTCTCACTTATGACCATTCCAGCATCCCCATGGTCACATGATCAAAACTGGGATGTTTGCTAACTGGCATGTATTTAAGATGGTTGCAGTGACTTGGGGTCATGCAGTCACTTATTGTGTCTTTCTGACAAGCAAAGTCAATGGGGAAGGGAGATTCACTTAACAACCGTGTCACTTTAATAACTGAGTGATTCACTTAATAACTGTGGCAAAAAAGGACATAAAGTGGGGCAAAACTCACTTAACAACTGTCTTGCTTAGTAATGCAACTTTTGGGCTCGATTGTAGTCATAAGTTGAGGACAACCTGTACAAACTTTAATCTAAACAAATGCTATTACAAAATGGTCTATACAATCTGTTAGAACTTTGGAATAGAGTCTGAAAATCAAATGCTTCAGACAGATAGGTATGACATAAAACCTTTCCTAATCACTTTATAGATGTTTCTGTTCAAAGTGATGGCAGTCAATTTCCAAGAAAATCCTGTGGTTATGTCCATGTAGTTATCAGGAGCCAAGTTCAATCTGAGGGTTTTACTATGTTTTTCCCTCAGGGGAACATGCATACCATTCCTCTTCCACTACTTTCCCACAACAGTCCTAGGTTAACCCCATAACATGTTTCTCTACGCATACTGAATTGAAATTTAACTTCCATTACTGTGATGGAGTGTAGTAAGCTAAGATTCCCAAAGGGGGGGAGGGGGTGCATTGCAGAGGAGTAAGTCAATTCAGCCCAGATGCTATGTGTGTGAGAAAGAGGGTGAAGCCTCTCCCTAATAGTTCACAGAATATATTATAGATGCAGATAGTAGAATGCCCAGTCTGGCAAGATTTTTGTCCTTAGGTGTGGAACAATAAAGAACTCCATTTGAAAGAATCATGTGTCATTCTTGGTTTTCAACCTGACAATTACCCTCACACAGCATAATGCTCATAATATCAGGGAGTGAAAAATGTTTTAGTCCAGCAACTGGAAAGTACAAGCTTGCAGAGAGAGAGAAAGAGAGATGATAATATTTCTTGTGGACCATGGATAACAACATTTTTTTTTTGAATTTTTATACACAAACAAACATTTAATACATCAGTCATTCCTTCCATGTGACATCTCGGTGTTTTCTCCATGACTTTGTCTTTTTGTTGTTTCTTCTGTCTTCATTTTTACTTAATCTACTACAACATTTCTCCAAAAGGACAATATTCTAATTATACCATTTTCTTACATAACTATTAGTTTGCTTATCTATATCTTTTTTCTAACCAATGGTAAAATTGATCCCATATCTTAAAATATTCTGAATCCTCTCTTTAATTATCAAAGTTAATCTATTCATTTCTGCACAGTCTAATTTTTTTTAAAATTACTTCTCCTTCCAAGATAATAACATTCTGTAGTTCTGCACATCTGCCTTTTTTCGCAGGTACTGTCAAGCCTGACTTTAAATACGGTAAAAACCGTAATCCTGACCTTAAATCTAGGTAAAAGAGATATGAAAATAGACTCAAGATTCAATCCCTTCCTAGCCTACCACTTCTGCTATACTTACAAAGCAATAGCTATGTTCCATTTCAGTTCCTGAGAATATTTTCTAAATATTTTCACACACTTGATGCCGGTCATTCAATGACAATTTTGCCTTTCAAAATAAATGTTTCATGCTACTTCTCAGCTTCTGACACTCCCTTGCTTCACTTTACAAACTATAATAAAAATATCAGCGGGGAAAGTGGGCTTCAATCCCCCAAAGGAAGGAAAGTTGCTATACACCCCAGATATCATACAACCACCTCAACAAGTTTCTGCCCCTTTTCTCCAGCCTCATTACACATTGTTGGGGGGGAGGGAGAGGGATCAGTTCAGTAGTGAAATCCTCCACAGATTGCCACTGGCTCGCTGCCCGTGCATGCACAGTGCACATCAAATGCACGCTGAATAAACACAAGTGCAGTGTGTGCCAAGTGCAAGCTGCACACATGTGCAGTGCATGCCAAATGCATGCTGCGCATGCACATATGTGCAGTGCGCACCAAATATGCGCCTCATGCGGGAAAAGGCCTAACAAGGTAAGTAGAACAGCGAGGGGGAGGAACAGCTGTGCCGCGCGATTTAGATTCACTAGAAAGCAGGATTTCCTGCTTTCTAGGGAATATAAATCGCGCGGCACAGCTGATCGTCGGAAATACCAGTTTGGATGAATCGGTAGCTTTTATCACTACCGGTTCACCTGAACCGGTGCGAACCGGTAGCATTTCACCCCTGGATCAGTTTGATTCACTACTTTCAGAGCACTTCTGATAATATCTATTTGAAACATCAATAAGAGTTTATGTAATGGTCAATATCAACATGAATCCAGCTTTTTTTACTCCAAATCACCTGCACGTCATGTATATTCAGAAGCAACATTCATTGCTTGTGATATTTTGGAAAAGCTGCTAAGAAAAGAGTGCCAGGTATGGATTTGGATCCACTTCCTTGCATGAGTGAATATCCCAATGCACCCAGGCACTTATCCAATGTTTAGGCTGCAATTTACTATACACGTATTCAGTATGCTCACATCTCAACAGGCATGTGCAAGACATGCATTAACTTCTCTAGGTGCTGAAGGTGAGTTTAGACCTTGAGAAAATCTGAAATTGAGATGATTTTTTCTGGGAAAGAGATTAAAAATTATGATGTTCCCTTTATGTATACGTTGCAATCATCTTTTGAGCATAATTCAAGGGGCTAGTTATTACCTATGAACCATTGTATGGCATAGGGCCCGGATATCTGAGGGATCACTTACCTCTAATAATTTCTGTCCACTCAGTAAATTTTAGCAGAGTGGGTGAATTATGCCATTGTTCTAATTCAGACAAAAGTGGCAAGATCCCTATTATCCCTATCTTCTGCGGGAGGGTTGTATATGCTGCTCTGAACTCTGGGCATACAGCAGTATAGCTATATTGGTTAGCCCCACAAAATAATTCCTTTCTACTCCTATCACCTGCAAATCCAGTCACAGCAGAGAATCAAGGAATATTTCCAGATTGCAGACACGTCCTTTCCAAATGAATAACAGAATAACAGAGTTGGAAGATCTTGGAGATCTTCTAATCTAGTCCAAACACCTGCTCGAGCAGGAAACTCCATACCATTCCAGACAATTGGCTGTCCAGTCTCTTCTTAAAAGCCTCCAGTGATAAGAGCACCCACAATTTCTGAAAGCAAGATGTTCCATTGGTTAACTGTTCTCTTATTTCTTGGTTGCTTCTCTACTTGATTAGTTTCCATTCATTGTTTCTTCTCTTGCCTTCTGGTGCTTTGGAAAATAGGTTCAACCCCCTTTTTTGTAGAAACCCCTCAAATATTGGAACACTGCTATCATGTCACTCCTAGTCTTTCTTTTCACTAGATTGGACAAATCCAATTCCTGCAACCATTCATGTTTTAGTTAACTTATTTATGTCTTCATGTTTTAGAATCTTGTTTGCTATTCACAAATAGAAGTTATTTGGGGGGTCAATATATTCAAGCTTCCTAGTAAGCCAGCAGGAGCAGATCATGATCCTCTCAGCAACATTTCTTGTCTTTAAATATATGCCGAACCCAAGGGGGGAAAGGAGATGTGACGGCAACCTTTTGTGCTTATCCTAGCAACTACAGTACATGCCAGAGATAGCTGTGTTTGTAAAACTCAAGTTATCTTGACTGCTAGAATGGAAAAAGTTCAGAATAAAATGACAAAACTTGCATCTCCATAGTCACACAAGAGATATCTCTAGGCCCCATCTGCTCTTTCACAGATTGGGGACAGAATTGAAGCGACAGCACACTATTCAATGAGGGAATCCTACACCAACAACTGATTGTGCTGACTAGGTGATTATGGAGGAGTAAGCATTTACTGTAATGTATTTACATAGCATCATGCTGGTCAACCTGCTCTCCCCCTTCAAAGGATCTCCTGAGTACACATGCACATAATTAGATTGTTAAGCTCTGACCGACAAAAGCTCCTTTTTAAAAAATCTTCAGAAAAAAATATACACCGCTCAAAAAAATAAAGGGAACACAAGGAGGAGACATCCAAGATCTGAATGAATGAAATAGCCTTATTAAATACTTTGTTTGTTACATACAGTAGTTTTGTGTTCCCTTTAGTTGTTTGAGCAGTGTATAAACTACTGTATGTAAAGAACAAAGTATTTAATAAGGCTATTTCAATCATTCATATCTCAGATGTCTTCTGCTTGTGTTCCCTTTATTTTTTTGAGCAGTATATTTATTATTGGATTTATAAGACCACTCAATTCAATAATGGTGGCATGCAAAAAAGAACAAACCAAAGCCCCCCCCAAAACCACATATGAGAGAACTTTTTCTTCCCAAGCATTCTTCCTTTCGTAGCCAAACAGGCATTTCTTCTCCTCTTGCCTAACAACTGGGCAACTTTTATGTCAGAATACACCGACTCAAGACCCACAAATCCCCATTACTCAAACGAGGAAAAGACGAGAGCATTAATTTCTCAAACTTTTTCATGTCAGGCAGGAAAAAAACTGGTAGGAACAAGAAATGGTAGCTTTTGAAGTGCGGGAGAACTCTAGCTCTCTGCCGCCATCTCGTGGTTGCCCGGAGTTCTGCAGTCTAGTTATGACGATCATACTCGACCTCGGATACATCTGCCTGCTTCTTCGTGTTCCCATCCTCTGGCTACACACGTGGAATCGTGCAGTCAGAACCGAAAACGAAAGCAGATCCATTTAAATAGAAATAATAAGAGGCGGGATTAAAAACAATTTTACAAGTACACGTATCTCAAGGTAACATGGGAAAGTATCCAGAAGACACTTTCGCATCAAAAAAAAAGCTAGCGATCGTGCGTGCATCACTCAGCATTTAAGGTCCACCTACGAGTCAACCGTATTATATACGGTTGCATTCTACCTCCGGAGCTTCTTTTCCGGGGCGCTACACATCCGGCATGAGGAAACGGTAGCAAAAAGCGCCATCAGCGGTCCAACCGCTTTAACCCTCGGTGCAGCACCCGACAGCCATAGAACGGCCCTGTGGCGGTCACGTGATCGCGATAGGGGGCGGGATCCAATATAAGCGTCGCGCGGGCGGTGTCCTGGCCGCATTTTGAGTACGGTCCAGCCCAGGCGACTTCTTGTAAGTAAACTCCAAAGTTTCGTAGCCCCCGTGGGGGTGGGGAAAAATCGCGCTTAGCCTTTTTACACGGGGAAATGAGGGCCTCCCGCTCTTGAGGAGCGGGAGGCGCCCGCGAACGTCGTGAGCATGGCGGGCTTTCGGAAAGCGAAGAAAAGCTCGCGCCCCGAACGAAAGCCTCGCCAACTGCCAAAGGAAATAACGTAGCCGTGCGGTGCGCGTGCGTGGTGGAGTGCATGGAGTGGTGGGGGATGGGGGCACGAGGGAACAAAACGTTCCCTCGCGCGAGGTTAACAAAATGGCGCTCGGAGCGCAGCGATAGAAACCGCCGTCTCCTCTTCGTGACTTTTTCTCGAGCCGCCTCAAAAGGCTTTTGCGGCTTTGTTCCCGGGCAACGAACAGATTGGGGCGTCTTTGGTGGCGGGGAAGCGTGGATTAAGACGTCTTTCTTTAAGGATCCTAGACCCAAACGGGGCGCTGGGTATAAAGTTAAACTTTGAAACGACGAGGAGGGCGGATCAGGCTCGTGGGCAGCTTCCGCTTAGCGGGCTGGCGGAACGGTTAAAGTCACGTGGTATTCCGGATAGCCTGTGACGTTCGGAGCCATGTGCTCGGTTCAGGCCTAGCCATTCTCCATTGGTAGATTCTCCGGAATTACCCACGCCGTGGCGCGTAGAATAATGGAAAGTCCTCTAGGGTAGTTCAGTAGTTTACCAGGTTTTCTTATTGCTCCTGGTAGACTCTCGGTCGTTTGGTTTACCTCTCCTGTAAGGAAATATGGCTAGTATATTGTACAGTATAATATATGTCTGTGATTAATATATACCTCTATATATATCTGTGTATATATATGTATCTTGATATATATGTGTGTGTAAGTAGCTATAGAGAGCAGGCATCAGAATTTCATTTTTTTAAAGCATGCCAGTGTGTTCACAGAAAAAATAACAATAAAGGTTATCTTACTTATACAGCATTAACGTTCTTCCTTTTTGTTTATTGTTTAGACTACCACCATTATGTCTTCTGAAGAAGGAAAACTATTTGTTGGGGGGCTGAACTTTGATACTGATGAACAAGGCCTCGA
The DNA here is from genome assembly GCF_059756535.1 of Pantherophis guttatus. Taxonomy (NCBI): domain Eukaryota; kingdom Metazoa; phylum Chordata; class Lepidosauria; order Squamata; family Colubridae; genus Pantherophis; species Pantherophis guttatus. The sequence goes on along the minus strand of NC_142064.1, from coordinate 121,467,711 downwards.
ACAGCATTTCAGCTCTTTTGGTCCTATTTCTGAAGGTAATGTGTTTGGCTAATAAAGGGGGATGAGTTGCTTTTGAGGATTACCAAAGAAGATGAATGACTTTTTTTTTTCCTGTACTCACAGTTGTTGTGATCAAAGACAAAGAGACACAGCGATCAAGAGGCTTTGGTTTTATTACCTTTTCCAATCCTGATCATGCATCGGATGCCATGAGAGCAATGAATGGAGAGGTGAGATTTTTTTCAAAATTGTATTATTGGTTATGGCCACGGTCTAAATATATCTAGCTACATGTATTTAATGAGGTGTTTCCAGGAAATAAAAACTAGCACAGTGGTATTTAGCTTTTAAAGAATCCGGAATTATTGATGTTGGGCATTTTTTTACCTTTAATGTATCAATGGAAGCGTTCATATTTTCTTACCTAATTGAGTAAGTTACTGGACTCTGATACCCATGCTGTGCATATCATTTTTGGCTATTAGTAAGGAAATAATAAGTTTTGATACAATTTGGACAATATTCACAAACACAGATATAGTTTCCTCCAAAGATCACTTATTCCATGCAAGTTAGAATGAGTCGGTCTGCCTTTCATCAAGAAAAAAGTACATTCAGTATACTGCGAACACAGAATGCTGAAGACTGTAGTTCAAATGAGGGTTGAACTGTAGAACAAATCTATGAAAGAAGAGTGGATTGAGTTGAGACAAAGCCAGTTAAATTGATACAAAGTCAAGTCAACCTTGGGCCAGTCATTCACAGTCATAGGAAGCAAGCAAGGGCAAACTATTTTTGAAAATCTTGCCAGGAAAAAGTGTAGGCACTTATTCACACAGTCTCCAGAAGACAAACATTGATTTGAGACTGCACTTCCCAAAAGCATGTTTTTTCCTGACATGGTTTTTTAAATGTTTCCATTCTTTTAAATGTGTCTAGAATTGTTCTAATGTTGTCCGGCCTTTATATTTAATAAATTATGAGTGGTAGCTTTATTACTTATGTTAATTTGACAATGTCACTTAGCATTCATATTACTTCATTGACTAAAATCCTGTTTTAAAACAAAAATGGTTTTATGTCTAGAAGAATGCATAAGAGTAATCAGTTTCATTCCTTGACTTAATCATATCTAAAATATTTGTTCATTATCAGTCTATAGATGGGCGCCAGATCAGAGTTGATCATGCTGGGAAATCTCGTGGATCTAGAGGTGGCTACTTTGGAGGCAGGGGACGAGGTCGTGGCTATTCCCGAGGTAAGAGCAAGACACTTATGGTAAATACTTGATGCATTGAACTAAGGTTGAAAGATGTGGGTTTCTGCAATTCAGCTGCCATTGAATTTTTTTTATTGTAGGCGGAGACAGAAGCTATGGTGGAGACAGAAGCTACGGAGGAGACAGAAGCTATAGTGGACGTTACGATAGCCGAAGTGGAGGCTACAGTAGTTCCCGTGACTACGGCAGGTAATTATGGTAGTACACATTTTATTTTACAAATCCATTTTATGGGGAACAGGCGTAAAATATTATCCCTTGTTTTCAGAAGTCAAGGAAGCTATAATGATCGATACTCCTCAGGAGGTTCTTATAGAGACAACTATGACAACTGAGGTAAGTAGGCGTTGGAAAGGGAGTGAAAAAATTGTCCCGTCAAAATGCCCTTAAGCTTACAGTGCTTCAACTTACACTGGATAGTGGCAGAAACTTACAGCTACTGAGTTAAAATCAAACATCTTTTTTCCATGTATGCCATTGATTGCAGGCCTTCAGTCACATTACTGATGAATAATTTGAGTGCATGTTGGACCTTAAAGAGTTAAATTTTTAATTGAGAAGTTATCTGAGTGCTAACTGGGGGAGGGTCTGAGATTCCTAGCAACACTAATCTAAAAGTATAGGAGTGATGAATTGCTGCAACATGTCCATAAACTTGTGCCTTTATGATTATACCTGCTTCTTGTCCTCAGCTCACACCGAGTAAAAATCCTTCCTGACTCGAGATCGTCCTTCCAATGGCTGTATTTATAAAGATTTTTGGAGCTTCGCTGAATCTTGTTTAATTACCTACATGATCTTCCCCTTATATAGCTTTTATCACATGTAGCCTGAAAGCTTCCTCTACAAGATGGCCTGTTAGACTTTACTCAAGGGGTTTTTTTTAAGTGGTTTTTAAGCATTTTTTAAATCCAGTTTTATTTGTCTTGCCTTTGCAATCTTAAGTTTTTTTTTAACTTGACACATGGGGCCCTACAAAATAAATCTGTTGGAAGCTGACCAGTCTTTTGAAAAAGTACAATCATTTGATGTTCATCTCTTGGCATAACAAGCAAGGGTGACAAGGCAAAAGAATCTTGATATTATTAAAGATATTGGTATTACTACATTGATCATAGTAAAAGCTATTTTACTGTAAACCTATAACTCGAATGCTTTGAGAGGTTCTTGAAAATGTTTGTTTATATTGTCCATTTTTTTACTGGAAGAAATATGCATAATTTCAATTAATTGTATTTGAAGTGGATACGGAATTTCCTGTACTGAGGTTTTGGCTTTACGAAGCCCATTAAAATCCCATCTGAAACAATTCTCTGTTCCTAATGTTTGCACTACACATCTTTAGTTTAGTTGCTATAGTAAGTAAAAGCATTTTAGATAAGGCCCTGAAGCAGTATCTGAGTAATGAGGGTTTTATGTATGCCAGGCGTTTAAAAAGTATGAAATACAAATGCAAAAATCTGACAAATTGGGAGGGATAATTACAGATACTTGCGTTTCTCACTAAAGCAATGTCCTAACATGATTTAACATAACCATAATCTGTACAAGAGTCTAAATGTATCTTGATATCAGATGAGCATTAGATTATAAATATCAAATATGACTCAAATATGGCCAATATTTTTTTTTCTAGTATGTTTCAAAGTGTGTTGGGATCAACATTGCAATGCTACTCAGGGAAATCATTTTTACTTCTAGGAGGGGTAGTGGCTGAAATAAAAATTGCAGCCCAGTGATGACTTGAAAGAGCTCTCGAAACTTGCTAACAAGAATCCCAGCAGGATTTCTCGATACAGTGGCACATAAACAGTTTTTAAATGTGTGTCATTCAATAGTGAATTTTAATTTAGATTTGACTCTGATGAGTATTGATTAATTATTAATTTCTGGTTTGCAAGACTATATTGCCATAGAAGAAACAAGATGCTAAGTTTGTAAGCTGTATGGTGATACTTGAATTTGTAATGTTTCCAAATTTTTCAAATATGCTCATTGAGTAACCTTCATGGGTTGCTATTTGCTTTAACTGTAATTTACTTTAATGTTGGTATTCCTAGAGTGGAGGGCATGGAAAATAACTTCCCTTGCTTGTACAAACACTTCCAAAAGTAGGGAATGCCCTACTTGGTGGTTTGAGAAACAAATGGCTTTGAGCTGGTAGAGAAATACGCTTTTGATATTTGGAAGGCCTAAAGCTTCTGTTCAGCTTTAAGGCTGGACTGATGCTTAGCTGGCCTTACCTGTAGTTAGGTCTGTCCTGTTCTTACACTGTGAGAATTCTCTGCTAGCATGTGGAAGCCAGTGTCCTTGGAGACCCCGAAGTGTGTTGTCCTCCTTCAGTGCGATCCATGTGAGACGAAAGCTGCTCTTGGCTAGTTCATTTGTGGAAATAGTCCTGTATTTCGAGGTAACTCTTTTGCTCATGTCTGCATCTTTTCTCCCATAGAGCTCCATTCTTGTTGCTGCAGCAAAACAGATCTTTGTTATTGGCAAATTTATTGGGCAAATCTGGGGTCTCATTGGACCCTAGGAAAACTTGGACTTGATATGTTTGGGGTTTGTTTGTTTTTTTCTAATCCTGGGGGGAGGTTCTGCCTAGCTCCTGTAACTTGACATTCTACTTCAAGAAGGAGGAAGGCAGTCAGCTAAAACAATATTCAGATCCATTCAGCCACCCCCTCTGTTCATTTCCAGTCTCTTGTGTTCTATGAAAACTTGGATTGTTACTTGGATTGATGTTTCCTAATAAAGTCTAGCTTGGGTGTGGAAGCCTTCCCACTTCTTAAAATAACTTCATATAATTTTGAAAAAGGCTTAAATATGGGAGAAAAATCATGTTAATTTGGGGAATCTTCTGAGGACTTGGTGAACAGCGTCACCTAGGCCTGAAGTATCTTGTGTAGGACTGTAATCACTGTAATATTTTTTATATTTTTGAAATTTTGAATGAACTTATTTTAAGTGATACTTATTGTTTGCAGGCAAGAAGATTATAGTGGTTATTCTGCCTAAAATAATCATTGACCTCTGAAGTATTGAACAACGAGATTGCTGCTTCACCAAGGTCTAAAAACCGCACTATAAAGTAAGTAGATTTTTTTCAAAGTAATACTAAATAATATACCTACTCTGTTTGCCACCATTGCATAATATATGTACTCTGAGATTATAGTTGTTTATTTATGGATTAAATTTATATGGCTGCCCATTTTATACACAGATGGCATACAATCAAACCAACAAAGCATTATACAAATGTCATTTAAAACAAGTATAAATGTAATGAGGGGATGCATTAGAATCTTGTAGATGATGGAGCAAACAGGCATCCTATTGGCAGAGGTTCATCAGGCCTGCTAAAAAAAAGCTACATTTTAAGAGGTTTTTGGAAAGTCACAAGGGTTGGGGCTAGCCTTCCCTCAGGTAGGATGAAGTGTGCTTCCTGTAAAGCTGGATAGAAGTTAACCTTCATAGATGAAAACTACAGAAGTCTGAAAACAGTAAATTTGTATTTACAGGCAAAATAGGATTGCATTGTTCGATCAATGTCTTATATGAGAAATTATGACAGTGACTCTAGAAAACAAATTTTGTTAGATTTCCAATATCACTTAAGCAAATTTGCCCTGTTGTGTATGATACTTTGGACATGCTAAGAATCTTTTATGATTGTAAAGTATGCTATCAACATTCATAGTACAATTTATTTTTTAAAATCTAAATGTGCTGCAATATTCAAAATGTTTTATTCTTTCTGTGTTATTCTAGTTAATGGAATAGTGATCCTTAAGAATCCCTTCTGTTTGAAACATTATATTCTGGTATTACAATTGTATAAGTATTAACAGGCATAGCAGTTTCTAAAAAGTAAAAAAAACCCTAGGAGATATTACTTCCAGGCACATGTGACATTGTTCTATCTTGATAGCCTGTTAAAAAATATATCTATGATCATCAAAGGTTTCTTTTCTCTGTTGTATAATGATTGACTAGTACATCCTTTCTTTATAGGACTTTCTGTTCTGTTTGCTGAAATAGTGTTAACAGTGAACCAGAGAAGATGGGAGCCAAGATTATCCAATCAGGTTTGTTTAACAATGTGTATATTTTCCTCAAATAAGGGAGGTGGAGCTAGAAAAATTTGAATCCAATTTTGGGGATTAAACTTACCTTCTCTATAATGGTTGATGGTGCAAACTTAATGTTCACCAGCTTATATGTATTGGTTCAGCATGCTAATTGTTCTTATATTTTGTCAGATTGCAGGAATTCACTCCTATCAGGATTGTTGTAACAAGTGTCATCATAACAGACCAAGAGGACTTGTCACTAGGTTGTATTAGATTGCTGGAAATAGATGCATCCACAAGGACTTTCTTCTGACTAGCTGACATACTTCTAAAAATTCATACAAAATTGGAAAACATCTTAACCACCTTACTGAACTTGTATATTGATGAATAATTACTCTGATCCTGTAGTAGTTTTAGAAGTTGGGGAAATGGATGTAGATATCTGCAGTACAGTTGTGTAATTCTTGGCCTAAAATTTACTATGAAGAATGTCAGATCGAAGTAAGAGAATCCTTAATGCTTTGGCTTAGATCGTACATTACAGCAATACAGTGGGTTATTTTTTTTTTAAAAAAAAAAAAGTATGTTCTCTGTGCCCTTAAAACATTTTCCATTTCCAAAACTGTTAACATGGCAAAGTTTCTAATAAAAGTGTACTGATTGAACAATTACTGGCTTCATAATAATGCATTCTAGTTACTTTCGGTGAGGTAATCGATGGCACAATCAGAGGACTGTTAGACTGTTAAACTGGCTATTATATCTAGAGAGAAAGATGCCAGCACCTGTGCCCACATAGTAGGAAATCACACTGACAAAGCTATACCACAGAAGGAGGCTAAGTGGAACACTGACCAGGGTGTGGATGAAAGATACCCAGTCAACAGACAATCTGGAGGTAAAGGTTTGTTGCAGTGGGCAAAGGACTGGAGCAGGCAGGTGATTGCCCCATGGCCCTGTAGCTGTAGCTCTTTTGCCCCCTCCAATGCTGGGAGCCATTTTGAATGCTCTGAAGGACAGTAAAACAAATGTAGGAGCCATTTTGAGTCTTAGCTGAAGGACAGTAAAACGTGTATGCAGTGATTATAAACTGGTCAAGAAAACAAACTGCAGGAAGATTGATTGGGACTGGTATCAGCTGGAGGGTTTGGTGAAAAGTTCACCTTGAGTGAAAGCCGTGAAAGGAAGGTGTAGTTTGTGTGGCGGGGTGCTTAGCAGTCCAGTGAGAACCCTGCTGTTGAATTATAATTAACGGTAGAAGGCTGAGTAAATTGAGGTCTATGCAGAAACGCTTTGGGTAGCAAAGACCTTGGGAGTTTGTGTGTGAGGTGGAAGCCACAGGTCAGGATATGTATTGCTATGAAGGGGGAAAGGGGTCTGAAGGGATGGGAGTAGGCTATAAGATTCCAATAGTAATGGGTAAAGGAAAATGAGAGTTGGGGCCCAACTCAGCAGTGGTAATACACCCAATCTGAATTTTCTGCCAGAGCAATGGCAGAGCTTTCTGAATTTGGGGGAGATTGATTTCTCCCCTACCATGGATAGATAATTCACTGGTGAACCTCGAATTCTTGGGTACCACTTCCGTCTGCATGCAGATCAAGCCTATTGGATCAGCCCACTCCAAGTGACTAATGGACTGATTGAATTCCAGAGGGAGTTTAGGGTTATTTCAGAAAACCTGCTATCTGAAGCCTTTAAATCAGATTGCACCTGAGCAGCCCCTCCAATGATGCACAGGGTTCCTGAAGCTCACTAGGTATTTGATGGGATTGAGGGAATTTAAGCAGGACGAGACACCGAAAGCATTGCTGGCAAGAGACAAGAAGCAAAGACAATCAGAATGGAGTAAAGCTACTATTAAGGCCTACCATCTACTGATAGTCGCCCAATGGTCCTGTTTCAGGTAATTTAGTCCCCCCTCGGAGCAATACCAAAATATATCTAAAGGATTGCTGTGAAGAACATGCTGCACATCTGGCAGACAGTCGCATTTGATCTACATTGGAATCCAGCCTTACAGCAGAGTCAATGGAAGTAGTGGAAGCAAGAGCCTGGTGGCGCAGCAGACTAATAGCCTGTTATTAACATTCAGCTGCCTGCAATTACTGCAAGTTCGAATTTCCCCAAGCTCACGGTTGACTCAGCCTTCCATCCTTTCTAAGGTAGGTAAATTGAGGACCCAGTTTGTGGGGGCAATAAGCTGACTTTGTATAAATATACAAAAGTATGAAGGCTATTGCTTAACGCATTGTAAGCCGCCCTGAGTCTCCGGAGAAGGGCGGCATATAAATCAATTTTAAAAAAAAAAAGTGACCTGGGAAGAGTTTAAACCTGCAGAACCTGAGGAAGTGGACAGGGCCCTCTCAGCTGCTAGTTAGGCCTTTTGTGTGAGATACATGCCTCTCCTGGCTAATTAAGGCTGCATAGGAGAGGATGCATGAGTGGGTCTAGACCAGGGATGTCAAACTGGCGGCCCACGGTCTGGATACATCACATATAACCTTGTTTAGACTGTAACACACCACACTGCACAATTAGGCAAGTTGTATTTTGGCGGATTAATTTTATTATTGAACAACTACAGTGCTTTCAGTCAATCCAAACTGCTAATAAACCTCAAACCTGAATATTTAAGAAAGTAAAAGTGAGGTTTTGGCTTTCTTAGGAGAATATCTATGTGCACACAATTATTGGGCAACTATTAGCGTGCAAAATAATTATGCAACTACCAGTAAATGAAAATTTGCCCATCTCACTTGTTTATTTGCATCTGTTACAATGAGAATAATGACTCAATGATACCAAAACAAGGAAATAAAATGAAATATCGTTATATAAACATTGATACATGATGAAGGATAATATGTACAGATATATTGATATATAATTACCGAAGTAGCTCTATTTTCAAAGCTCAAGCTATATGACTTGATTTCACTGTATAGTTAGTTTATGTATAGTTTGTTTAAACGTCTATGTTTGTATGTGTATGTTTGTCTATAATAAAAAAAAATTTTTAAAAAAAAGAGAATAATGACTCAAAATGTACAAAGAAACATTTCTGACATTTCAAAAAAAAAAAAAATCAGTGACCAATATAGCCGCCCTTCTTTTCAATAACAGTCATAAACCTTCCATTCATGGAGCCTGTCAGTTTCTTAATCTGTTGACAGTCAACTTTTTGTGCAGCAGCAATCACAGTCCCTGACATTGTTCAGAGTGGTGTACTGTTTTCTTTTACCGTAAATCCAGTGGTGGGATTCAATATTTTTAACAACCGGTTCTGTGGGTGTGGCTTAGTTGGGGTGTGTGGCTTGGTGGTCATGTGACCGGGTGGGCGTGGCTATGTGCATAGGGACTACTCAGAGGGCTGAAAAAAGTCATTTCTGACTGGTCCTCACACTTATGACCATCCTCACATTTATGCCCATTGCGGCATTCTTAACAACCGTGTCAGTCATTTCACCACTACTTCTCTTCACCATGGTGACAAGATAGGGCGTAAAACGTAAAATGTGAGGACAGTCGTAAGTTCAAGGACTGGTCAAAAGTGCGAGGACCGGTCAAAAATAACTTTTTCAGCCTTCTGACTAGTCCATATGCACATAGGGACTATTCAGAGGGCTGAAAAAAGTCATTTCTGACTGGTCCTCACATTTTTGACCGGTCCTCGCACTTATGACCTTCCTCACATTTATGCCCGTTGCGGCATTCTTAACAACTGTGTCAGTCATTTCACCACTATTTGTCTTCACCACAGTGACAAGATAGGGCGCAAAACATAAAATGTGAGTACAGTCGTAAGTGCGAGGACTGGTCAAAAGTGCGAGGACCGGTCAAAAATAACTTTTTCAGCCCTCTGAGTAATCCATATGCACAGAAGGATACAGCAATAGAGAGGGATAAAGGAAGGAGAAGAGAGATGGAAGAAAGAAGGAGAGACAGGGAAGGAAGAGAAGGGAGGAAGGGAAGGGAAATTAGAGTAAGAGAGGGAGGAAGAGAGGAGGAGAAGAAGAGGGGGGGAAGAGAAAGTAAGAAGGAAAGAAAAGAGAGAGGTGGTAGGTTTGAGGAGAAAGATTGCTGTACAGTAAAAAAGATGAAATGGAAGAAAGGCAACCCCAAACAAATATAAAGATATTAATATAAAGAATGAATTGTTAAACTTTAAAGAATAAAAGAGAATAAATATGAATAAATAGCAGTAATTAGAAACACACATACAAACATACAATGTATTTTCTTTGAACAGAGTATTTGGCCAGTTCACAAATTTAAACAATGTTTAGTCATTTCAATTTAATTTACAATTTCTATATTTCCTTTTTGCCATATTTATTTCTTATCTATTTTTTTAAAAAAACAATATTACCCTTCATCCTCATCTCTAATCTTAATCAAATTCAGTTTTTCCCTTCTATTCTATATTATACCCCTTCTCATTGTCATCTATTTTTATATCCATCCTCACATTGGTTAATTATGTAATATTACAGTTGTTTAATATAAATTCAACATTTTAATATAAATCAATTAGTTCTATAACTATCTTTTTTGTATATTAATCAATATGAACATGAATATTCCAATTATTTCCATGCAATCCAATTTCTTACAAATCAATTAATTATATTTACCAATAATAATAAACCAAATAATTTCCCCCATATATTCCTCCAAACCACAACTTAACCATTTCTGCTTTCAACACAATATACAATTAATAGTATCTCAATTATTACAATTCCCTATTTAAATAGAGCTTTTTTTCTTTTGTGTTTTAAAATCTTGAACTCTCCTCTTTTTTCCTAAAGAGGAACTACCTCTTTAGGGAAAACTACCTTTCCACTAAAGGTAGTTTGCACCTACCTTTTTTGGTGAGGAAAAAGAAAAGAAATCTGCCTGCCTAATTTTCCAACGTTGCAACAACAGTAAAGCAGGCTTTTACTTTCAGTTTCGTTTTTCAGCATAGATAGGGGGAAAAAATCTGCACTCTTTGCAAGCAAGCAGCAGAGCCCTGAGCAAAACAGCTGAGAACAAATCAGCTGAGAGTCGGGAGGCCGATAGAATCAAGGGGCTAATTAGCCTATGCTGAAGCTCCGCGGGCCAATAAAATTACAAAAAAAACATATCCTAACAACACCGAACCGTTTGTTAAATTGCTGGCTCGCCCGCCCCTCGCCCACCACTATTTATTGGCAATAAATAATGGTGCGGAGGGGCAGGGCAAGGGGCGGGGTGAGCCAGCAATTTAACAAAGCGTTCGGCCGAACCCCCTAGAACCGGCCGAATCCCACCACTAAATCTCCCATTTAAGAAGGGCCCACAAGATTTGGGTCAGGTGAGGAAGGGGGGCATGTCATTATTCTTTCATCTTTAAGGCCTTTACTGGCTAGCCATGCAATGGAGTACGTCGATGCATGTGATGGAGCATTGTCTTGCATACAAATCATGGTCTTCTTGAAAGATGCATAGTTTTTCCTGTACCACTGCTTGAAGAAAGTATGTTCTAAAAACTGGCAGTAGGTTGGGAGTTGATTTTGAGTCCATCTTCAACCCCAAAAGGTCCATCTAGCTCATCTTTAATAATACCAGCCCATACCAGTACTCCACTTCCACCTTGTTGGCATCTGAGTCAAAGTGGAGCTCTGTGCCCGTTACTGATCCAGCCACGAGCCCATCTACCTGGTACGTCAAGAGTCACTCTCATCAGTCCATAAAACCTTTGAAAAGTCTGTCTTCAGATATTTCTTGGCTCAGTCTTGCCATTTCAACTTATGTGTCTTGTTCAGTGGTAGTTGGGTTTCAGCCTTCCTTACCTTGGTCGTGTCTCTAAGCACTGAACACCTTGTACTTCTGAGCACTCCAGATACGTTGCAGTTCTGGAATAGGACAGCACTGGAGGATAATGGGTTCCTAGTAGCTTCACATTTGATTCTTCTTAAATCTTTGGCAGTTAATGTCTTTTTTTTCTCAACACATTTCTTGCAATCCTGTTGACTATTTGCAACAAAACATTTCATGATTCTCTGATCATGTCCCAATATCTTAGCACAGGGGTCCTCAAACTTTTTAAACGGGGCCAATTCATGGTCCCTCAAACTGTTGGGGGGCTGGATCAGCTGGGAGGGCGTGGCTAGGTGGCCATGTGACTAGGTGGGCATGGCTAGGTCATGTGACTGGGTGGGCCAATTTAACAGTCCATTGAACAATGCACACAAATTAAACTTTAATTTGTTTTGCTTCAGGAAGTGTTTTATTTGCTTTTGTTTGCATGTTGCTCTTTTGGTTGCCTTTTCTTTTTACTAGATCGTTTTTTCAGTTGTTTAGGAGTCTAGTGGTCCACTTCAGGAAACTCACTTTTGCTGCAATTCTTCTCAGCCCCAAGGAGCTTGAGAAATCTCTCTCTGTCTCTCTCTCTCTCTTTGTCTCTCTCTCTTTGTCTCCCTTTTTTTCTCTCTTTCTCTCCTTCTCTCTCTCTCTCTTTCTCCCTCTGTCTCTCTCTCTCTTACTCTCCTTCTCTCTTTCTCCTTCTCTTTCATTCTTTCTCTCCCTCTCTTTCTGTCTCTGTCTCTTTCTTTGTCTCTCTCCCTCTCTCCTCTCTCTCCCCTTTCTCTTTCATTCTTTCTCTTTCATTCTCTCTCTGTCTCTCTTTGTCTCTCTCCCTCTCCCTTTCTCTCCTCTCTCCCTTTCTCTCTCTGTCTGTATCTCTTTCTCTCTCTCCCTCTCTCTCTCCCCTTTCTCTCCCCTCTCTCTCCCCCTTTCTCTCTTTCATTCTTTCTTTCTTTTTCTCTCTCCCTCTCTTTCTTTCTCTTTCCCTCTCTCTTTCCTTCTCTCCCTCCCTCCCTCTTCTCTTTCTCTCTCCCTCTCTTTTCTCTCTCTCTCTCTCTCTATCTTGTGGAGGCGGTGAAGGTGAAAAATGGGCCATTTTTGCCTGGTTTTTTTGCCTCTTCTAACCCCACCCCACCTCCACAAGCATTCTGCAGGCTAAAACCAGGCAAAATGGCTCGTTTTTGGCCAAAAACGGGCCATTTTTGCCTGGTTTTTTGCCTCTTCTAGCTCCCCCCCGCCCCCACAAGCATTCTGCAGGCTAAAATTGTTGAGCTTTTGAACCTTTTGGTTCCAGCCTGCAGGTCTCCCGAAGGCAAGTCCTACGCTCTGCTGAAGGGTGGGTTGGGTGATGTGGGCAGAGCAACCTCGTGGTGCTCCATGGGCCGGATTAATTAGTTCAGCGGGCCGCATGCGGCCCGCAGGCTGTAGTTTGAGGACCCATGTCTTAGCAATTTCGAGCATGCTGCATCCCTCTGAAAGACTTTTTACCATTTTTGACTTTCCAGAGTCAGTTAAATCTCTTTTTTGGCCCATTTTGCTGTGGACAAGCCGCCTCTCATGTGGACCTTTCGAACAGCTGGTATCCTCCTCCCCTCCAGTCCCATGAGTGGCGAGACCGGCTGGGGCTCGACAGAAGCTGCCTAATAATTATGTACACCTTGATATAGGGCAAGGGTGTCAAACTGGCGGCCAATGGGCCGAATGCATCATGTGCAGACCATGCCCACCCTGGCTTCAAAGCAAAAAAGTGTCACAATACATCACAATATGTCACGTGATGTGAGCAAGTTTGACACCCGTGATATAGGGTATTGATCTCCTTAGGCCATACCCTCCTTCATTACACAAATACACATCACCTGATATGCTTATATCTACTAAGCATTCAAGTTTATACAGCTTAGAGGTGGAAAACATGCATAAAAATGATGATATAGTCAAAATGCTCAGTAGCCTAATAATTGTGCGCACTGTATATGGAGCTGCCCATGAAAAACATTTGGAAATTTCATCTGGTGCGGTATATAGTTTTGTGGGTAATAAATGGTGCCAGATATATGGCACACATAATACCTGTGTGAGCTGCATTGGCTTCTGGGTGCAATTCAAGGTGTTGGTGGTCACCTTTAAAGCCCTACATGGCTTGGGACTGGGTTACCTGGGGGATCACCTTTTTCTAAATGTATCTATCTGTCCAACCTAATACAGCAAAATGTGCATGCTGCAGATCCTGTGAGTGAGAGTGTCAAACTAGCGGGGACCAAAAGCCAAACTTTTTCTGCAATGGCCCCTGCTCTATGGAACATCCTCACTTTAGAAGATAGAATGGCTTTCTTTTATATTGTTTATTCTAAGTGGTGTCTTGAATAAGTTTTGTAAATATTTATAAAATGCTGTTTAATTTGATGATTTGTTTAAACATCAAATCAAAGTCATTTTATGGATAATTATTAGATTTTTATCCTGCCTTTCTCATGTATCTCAAGGTGGCAAACATATCTAATACAGGTAGTCCTTGACTTGCAACCACAATGGAGCCCAACATTTCTATTGGTAAGCAAGACAATTGTCAAGTGAGTTGTGCCCAGTGGTGGGATTCAGCCAGTTCGCACCACTTCGGGAGAACCGATTGTTAAACTTTCTGACCAGTTTGGCAAACTGGTTGTTGGAAGAAATTATTAGGGCAGAGAACCGGTTGTTAAATTACTTGAATCCCACCACTGGTTGTGCCCCATTTTACAACAGTTTTTTGCCAGTTATTAAGTGAATCACTGCAGTTGTTAAGTGAATCATGTGGTTAAGTGAATCTGGCTCCCCCCATTGACTTCATTATTGGAAGCCAGCTGGGAAGGCTAAAAATGATAATCACCTGACCCCATGCTAGTTGTCAAGTGCCCCAATTTTGATCACATGACCATCGGGATGCTGCAACAACCTTAAGTGTGAAAACTGGTCATGAGTTACTTTTTTCAGTTCCACTGTAACTTCGAACAGCACTAAACAAATTCTTATAATTTGATGACTACCTGTACTGTACTGTTGTCTTCTATTTTTTCTGAAACAACCTTGTAAGGAGAGCTGAGAATGACTCGCCCAAAGACTCCTTTCATATCTAAGGGAAGCCTAGAACTTGATCTACTCAAGTCTCCTTGGTTTCTAGGCCAGCACCATAACCACACCACCAAACTGGCTCTCGAATTGGACTAGATTGAACATCAAACCAGAAATCTTTGAAGTTTATTTCACTGATTTTTTTAAATATAGTACTTATATTCTTCTGCCAAAACAGATTTTTAAAATTTAAATACTTTAAATATGTGGCAACTAGTTACCTCTTGATTTCAGGGAAACTTTTCTCTCATATTCCTGCTCCATCTCAGTTAGTGTAGTAAAATGTAAGCATACCAGCATTCTTATTTTACTAGCATTCCTATAATTGCTTAACAATGCTTTCCATTTATGTGAGCCAACTTCAGTTTTATATAATACTTCAATATGCAATCTCCAGTGAAGGAATACCGTAGTCTACTGATCTGATAGAAAGGGGGGGAAATGAAATTTCCAAATTCTGCAAATGAAGTAATTTGTGAAAGCATAGAAAAAGATGCTGACTTGATGCCACACAATCAACATTTTATACTAGCTCTACTATTCTGGAATCAGGCATGATACATTGAAAGATGACAGAACTTAAAATGCAATGGCACAAACATTTGAAATTTTTGGATGCTTCAAATATGACTTAATCTGACAAACAGAACACCACTTGCTTCCATTTTGTTGGTGTAACGTGATTCCTGATTGTGGACCCTGATAAAATGAAGTTCAGAGTACAGCAGTCTGGCATAAACTGCAATGATGAAAAATGTGAAATTGTCATCCAATCCGGGATCCAAAGTGTCTGCGGTGCATACTTTGGATTCATGAGATTTTCTTTGTGATGTAAGGGTGTAAGTTCCTCCTCCCCTCCACCCCACCCCCAATTATCTTTAGTTTCCATGCATCGTTTTTGTCAATCCTTTGATTTTTAAGGTTGGTTGTTTTTTTTAGCCAATTACTGATTATTCTCTGCTTTTTCACGAAAATTATGCAGTATCTATAATCAGGATATCCATCAACGTTTGATTAGCGGTTTACTTTCCCCGTTAGAGGTTTACTGACTTCCCTTCAACGAAACATTCCTTTTATTGTTCGTCTCCCCGCAAATTGGAGATAAGGCGTTACACAGATTTTGGCTCCCTCCCCCACTTTTATTAGTCTCTTGGAAAATGGAAAGACGACGAATCGGAGGCCCGCCATGGCAGCTGCGACACGTACGCGGCCGTGCTTCCTTAACGAGGGCCGTTTGCTTACGCCTTACACAAATGTAATTCCTAGCAAGGAAACGCTGATAGGGCTGCAGTGAGACGCCGCAGGAAAAGAGTTTTTTTTCCTGGAGCGGATGGGCGTCTCCGCTATTTCGGCTAAGCCTCGCCCACTGGCAACTCCAACCAATGGCTGCTCGCGAGCCGCGCAGAAGCGTGTGTAACCAGCCTCGCTTTAACACTCGTGTTCCCCTCGCCGCCATCGCGATACCTCTTGCTTCGGTAGCTGACGGGTCTTTTGCGCGGCTCTTCGCTTCGAGGCCTATTTTGGTGAGTGCTTTTGATCGGAGCGCGCTCGGGTTCTTGAGGGAGGAGAGGGTGCCGGGGTGAGGCTTAGCGAAGAAAGCGGAGACAAAAGGCTTTCTTGAAGGAGAGGAAGGAAAGGCGCAGGGAAAGAAAGGAGAGACGCTTCACAAAATGGCGGTTGCCCAGAAAGAACTACTGGGCCCTTGCGCGCATGCGCTGGTTTTGAAACTCGTTTTTCACTGTCTTGCGCCTAACGGACGGTGAGGAAGGACGCGCCGCTGTGAGCAACGGGGTAAGTTTCATGAGCCTGGTAACCTGCGGTGAGAGCGGGGTGCGGAGGAAGAATCCCGTTTACCCCGAGCAGGGCGGCGAGGGAGCGGACTTAGCGCATGCTTAGTTGGGGTTTTCTCTGGAACGTGAGCCGCGCTCCACTCGCCTTCCCGCATTCTGTTCGGACCACGTGCTCGTGGCCATTTTACCGGGAGGGGGGGAATTCGTTGGGAGGGAAAATGCCGCTAAGGCAGTCCCTTAACCGTAGCGGTACTTTATTCCCTTACCCTGTTACGCAAGAAGATTAAATACAGTTTTCATTTCTTATTGGAAACCATGCAATGGGGCAGGCTGCTTTACAGTTACTTTTGTCATCCTTATCTGACAAAAGCAGCATCGGATTCTCATAATTTTTTTTTTATGATCATAGATAGATTTTATCATATTAATTTATTATAGGACTCTCTTATTAGTTTTATTGTTTTTATATGAGGTTTTATATTCTGTAAGTCGCCTTGAGTCGCCATGTGCGAATAGGCGGCAATATAAATTCTATAAATAAATAAATAAAATAAACGGCCCCTATTGGGGATCATTAAGATTTTAACCAAATCCTGGTTATATTGTATTTAGATGGGAGCCTCCAGATACAAGTACTGATATAAATATTTTAAGTTCTTTTTCAACAGGAAATATTATATGCCTCACAACTTTATGAATGTAACAATACCATGGCGGCTGTAAATAAGCAGCTGGTGCTTATAAAGGAGACAGGTTTGATAATGATACCTTAAATCCCAGTTTACAGGATGAAATATTGTAGTTGGCCTGAAAGACCAAGGCATCCTCACAAGGAAAATAGCACAGACCCTCAATTTTCCAGAGATGAAAAAGCATGACATACGTTATCAAAGGAGGTGTACACATTTTATAAATGAAAAATAAAACGTAATTGGTGAACAAATTATCCCTGTATTCAAAAACTGGCATTGGAAAAGACATAACAGGAAAAGGTTTTTCAAGACTTTTTCAGCAACTTTTACAGGTCTACATGGTTTATCAGAGAGTGCTTTTGATATGGAGAAATGGGAATCTTTCTGCTTTTGTGATGAAATCAAAGAATTCTTGCGTAACAATACAGTAGCTAACTGCACTGTGATGGTCTATTCATTAGCTTTGCTTCATTTGGACACGTGTTACCTCTTGCATCCTCCTGTATCCATTCGATTCTAAAATAATAAAAGGAATGTAACATAAAAATAGACTGTCTAGTAAATACCAATTAATATTGCCTTTTCCACAATAAGGAGGGAGATCTATGTTTAACTCTTGCCCTGAAAGAATAATAGATGCTCCTTGCTTACTTTGAAATCCACAAAATATGTGATTTTAAAAATATTTTGCATATATTTAGATTTTTAAAGTACCAAGTATTATCTCCAAAAAGAACCCCTATATATTTCTGCTATAGGTAGTAAGATTTAGTGAAACAGCCTTTTAAATGTATATAATTAAGAAGCTATGTTCCATCCCTTCCTCAAAGTAAACATTGAGAGGTATAAATAAGAAAAAGGAATCCTGCCTACAGGCATTCATCATCCTCTGCAAGTGACTACCTTAGGAAAGATAACAGAAACACTTCCTAATTTTATAGCACTAAAATACAAAGATCTTTAAGGCTTTCATTTGGATATAAATTATTAATTGTAGTAGGTTACTTAGAAATATAAACTGTCAGGGGAAAAAAGTGCACAAAACAGTTCAAATTGGAAAAAGTTACATCCTTGTAAGAAAATTTCAAATTGGAAATGACCCCAATTAAAGATTTTAAAAAAACCTTTACTGTATAGTTTCGGGTTCAGATTACAAATACCTAGTCAGATGTTTGGAAAATCAATTTTTAAATCTTTTTCTAAACTTTTAAATCTGAATTTTTTAATAATTCTAAACAATAGAATATCCTTCTGAGCAATAATCTGTTAAAAGCTTGTATCTATTAGTGTATGCATGTTTACTGAATTTGTTACTCCTATAAGCTACTTAAAAGTTACAGTAATTGAAGCAGCATAGAACTATTTTAACAAGTGTGGATTTTGCCCTTATGTGTATATCCTTGCATTTTCTCAGAATTAAAGATTCTTTTGCTTACAGATCACTTAGAAAATGGCGTCAGATGAAGGAAAGCTCTTCATTGGAGGACTCAGTTTTGACACCAATGAACAAAATTTGGAGCAATTGTTCTCGCCCTATGGTGACATTGCAGAAGGTGAGAATGTTTCAGACATATTAGATTGCACAATATCACATACATTTCATTCATTACTGATATTAGATGTAATATCAGTAACATGTACTGTGATGCAATGCATAAAATAGCGGTTCAGTAGAGGTGTGGACAAAACTTGTTATAAATGACAATCATGGTTTGTTTTAATATGACTGCAATTAATTAGCTAAAAAAAGATGTAGCATGCCATTCAATAGTTAACTCTAAAATCATAATCAACCATCCATTCCTAGTGATACAAAAAATTCAATTATTATTATATCCTTAATTTAAGCCTTGACATAGTATTGTTTTACTTTTGAGGTAATTTTGCCTCAAACAATCCTAAACAATTTGCTTTTTTATTACTTTTATTTGAATTGTCTTAATTTAAAACCATATAAAAGCATACACATAATTGTAAGGATTTATTTCATATTATGGAAAACTTCCTCTGATGAGTGGTAAGCTAGTTACTTTAATGTGTAAGGACTAAGATACTGTTAATAAATTTTACTTTTATGGTAATCAATTGAACAAAGTTTTAATGTAGGAGATAAGGCAGAGCCTGAGGGCAGGGTCATCTGTTTGGAGTTGTTACATTCCCACAAAAGACCTAAGTCCAACCCTCTGAGTTCTGTTGACCCTTCTCTAACACCAGTTTGGTTTGACTGTTAATAGATCAGTTTATTTTGTATAAATTGCATGAAATAAACTTCTAGCACATTGAACTCTACTCCTTCTGTGATCTAAGTTAGCATGCTTCTTTTTATAATCTCAAGTGGTTGTGGTGAAAGACAGAGAGACCCAGCGATCCAGGGGATTTGGTTTTATTACCTATTGCCGTCCTGAAGATGCCAAGGATGCCATGCGAGCCATGAATGGAGAGGTGAGAACTTTAGTTCTCTATCAAGATGACTATCAAGATGCTTGAAGTGAAGTTTCATGCTTTGCTATTTCCCAGCATACTTGTCCTTTAATATAGATTTATAATTGTATTATTACATTATGTTCCCTCCAGTCCTGTATCTGTCCACTTACACAACTATCTCTACTCATAGTAGATACCATTGTATCAAACTTCTGGAATCCTAGAGTTCAAAAGTACTTCAGAAGTCATCTAATCCAACCATTTTAATTTCTTTTGTTAAAGCAGTGCCTCATAGGAAAACAGTGTCTTCTAAACTCTATAATAGTAAAAAGGAAATAAAGTGCTTTAACTTTCATAGCGAATGCATACATTTTAAGTTTTTTTCACAGAATCTTGTTAACTTCAGGTTGAAAATAGACTTTTAATTTGCATAATATTGTTACCAGGCCTGCAAAAAACAATTCAAAATTAATGTCATGTAATGGGTGAATAACAATACTAGCTCCATAAAACAGTTCATCATAATTATTGTAATTTCCCTTAACCTAATGTGCACAGTTAGCTGAAAGTTACAACAAACAAATCCTGACTATTTAAGACACTTTTTCCGCAGATAATTGTTGCATTATTGATATTTAAATATTTCTGAGGTGTGGACTGAATCTGAATACTTATCGGCTTAGCTTAGAGAAGGCAAATTGTTTCTGGAAGCAAGTGTAGATAGGCTGCAGAAAGTTAGAATATAATTTACTGGTTGTATTTGTTCAGGGCATTATGTATTATATATTAGAGAGTTTGTTCCTCTTCTCAAGCTGTAAAATGGAGAAATGCAGTCTGCAATTGAACAACCCTTAGAGCCCCTGCAAAAATTGCTATCAAATTGGGCTTGTGTCAAGAAAAGGAACAAGCATGCTATAATCAAATGTAGTATTTGACTTAACTATACCCATATCATCACAGGCAGCTTCCTTTTGGCAGTAGATACAATTGTATCAAATAATAATCTCATTTGATTCTTTCATATAAGTCTGTGGATGGACGTCAGATCAGAGTTGACCAGGCTGGAAAATCCTCCCGTGGCTCTTCTGGAGGCAGAGGGCGTGGACGTGGATTTTCTAGAGGTGAAGCTTTCCTACAATATTAAACTTGCCCTTTTATCATAACCTCCACTGCATTGAAATGATAATATTTAACAGATACTTTTATCTTTACAATAGGAGGCGGTGGATATGGAGGTGGCCGTTATGACAACCGAAGTGGTGGATATGGTGGATCCAGAGACTATTATGGCAGCAGGTAAGCTTTTTTAGAGGCAAATTGTGATCTTTATACAGATTGGGTATGGAAAACAGATCTACAAAATACTCCATGCCTCAACTGAAACATACATACATACATATTGGTTCAATAAACAGAACAAAGTAGGAATGTTCTGGGCCAAATCCAGATTGAGAGATGATTATTCCAGGCAGAAGTAGTTTGGAGGACAGTGAAAAAATTGGGAAAAGCCAAGGATATCAGCAGTCTATAAGGAGGGGGGGAGCATTGGGAATTGGGTGTGGGCAGGCCAGCAGGGTATTGCATGCTGGAAAAGTCTATTCTTGTACACATGGACCAATCCTTTGACAACCGGGGGGGGCGGGGGTGTCAGTAGAAAAATGCCATGCTGGGAGCTGCTGATGAGGGGAGAGCATTGCACACCAGTCCCCCTACTTCCTCTGTAAAATATTTCAAGAGCCCACTAGACATTTTCTATTTCATTCCTAGCAATGACAATTTTTTAAAATGAGTTGTGATTTTATAAATTATACAGCAAAGCATATGTTAGAAACAGCTGCTTGCTACCTCCAGCAGTTCTACTCTATCTTATTGTCACTCATGATACTTAGCTTTGCTTCAGATTAATTTTAGTTTAAAGTGTCTTCAGGTGGATTGCTGTTCTTTTTCCATCGTAAGCATTTGGGAGTTAATTTTACTTTAAATTTAATGTGAGAACTGTTGGTGCTGTGTGCTCACCTGCTGTTAATAACATACTGTGTCTTATAGAAATTGAAAATAATATGCCATTTTAAATCACTTGCAATAGTTGGGTACAAAATTATAATTGAATGGATATGCTGTATTTGTCCTGTAGTATAGCTTGGTTGAATTGGTGGTGGGGGGAATACTCAAAATTCTTTTTGCCCTAAATGGATATAAACATTTAGTAGATGTTGGCAAGGTTATATTAATATATTAAATAATCTTAGCAAGACCAAGTCACTGCAGATGTTTGGATCTGAAAATATCACATCTTTTACCTTGGCTGGGATAGCACTTCCCCCTTCAATCATAATTTGAAAGTCATCTTGGACTTAGCTACTTCATGGGCAGGTTGCAGCTGTGGCCAGGAAGAATTTTGCATAGCTTGATCTGGTGTGCCAGTTGTGCCCGTCAGTCAACCACTCTTTTATCACCTGGTCACTTCATGGCTTTTTTACTGCAATGTGCTTATATATGTGGCTGGCCTTGAAGACCATGCAGAAGTTATAACTGATCCTGAATGCAGTCAGGTGGACAATGGTAGGCATGCCTTGGTATGGTCTTGCAAAACATCTCTGCTTCAATCAAGCATCTCTCTTAGTGGGATAGCATGGTAGTAACCAAATAACCTCTGGGAAAAATGCAGTTGCTTTAAGTGGTTCTGGACAGGTGTTAATTGTCTGCCTGTCTGTATTCCAGATCATGTTCACTCTACATCAGTTCCTCCACTTAGTACTACAACAAATGAAAAAAATAACAGTCTGAGGAAGTACATAATTAATATGTGCATCAAAATAGTTGGCCTATCCCATAATAATTGATATTGGATGATAATGGTAATATATATCCAAAATCACGCAACTATCATTTGCGCATAGAAGATAAAGCAAATTTTTATATGCACATAATGAGTTTTGCTCTTTGTATTCGTATTTGCACAATTTTAACTGATCCAGCACTGGACTAAATCAGTCTTGTGCTTTTCTTTCAGAAATCAGGGAGGCTATGGGGACCGTTACTCTGGAAGCTCTTACAGAGACAATTATGATAATTAGGTAAGTATGTTTCTTTAGTATGTTCAAGTAGGCTTAAGAAGTCTCTGTTCCTGTTATGTAGTAGGTAGTAAAACAGTACTTAGCTTTCTAAATGCCTATTACTTTGCCAGCAGAATACAACCTAAATGAACTGTCTTGCTGAAGAAAAACAGTGGGACAGTTCAACATCTTAACAAATTGATTCTAAAAGGAACTATTGAGCAAGTCTATAAAAATTCTGACTGCATTCTTTGCGCACAGAAACATCCTCTGGACTATTTTGATAAATAAACCACCACGTACCTCTTAGAGCCATGCATTTTTGAAAGGGAAAAAAAGTTTGCAAACATGGCCCTTAAAGGAAACTTTACTCACCCCCCTCCCCTTCCTCATGCTCCTTCTCAGGTTAGTTGACAGCACCATCACCCAAGGCTGTAAACAATTTGGCCTGGGTTGGGAGGAGGGAGACTAGCTTAGTAAAATGTACCGGTTTCTTCAGTGTGCTTTACAATTTGTACCTGCTTCTCGTTCTCAGCTTGCACCGAGCATAAATCCTTCCTGACTCAAGATCGTCCTTCCAATGGCTGTATTTATAAAGATTTTTGGAGCTTCGCTGAATCTTGTTTAGTTCTCTACCTGTATCTTCCCTTTTTTGTAGTCTTATCACAAGCAGCCCAACAGCTTCTGCTACAGGATGGCCTATTAGATCTTTTTGGAGGAATTTTTTTTAATTTGCTTTTTTTTCCTTTTTCATTTTTTACAGGTGTGTTTAAGCATTTTGAATAATACATTTATTGTTTTTTTCCCCCTGATTTCTTTCAACAAGCCAAGGTGGGGGTGGGGGGGTCTGACCTATATATCACCTATAATCCCCCAGAGCCTGAGCAAGGTGTGAAGATCCTCCTTGTTTTTATAAATGCATTAATACCTTGTAGTTTTGTAAAAGTACTATGATGTAGTGAGGAAGGGGCATGGTGGAAGGCAGCCCCCCCTTGATTATTAAGGGAGACTCGTGTTGATCTTCAGAAACAAATTTATACTGTATGATGTACCTAGAACCTGAAGCTTGCAGAACCTGCAAGTTCTTGAAAAACTGTTTGTTTATATTTTTCTTTTAAACTGGAAGACTCACATGTAATTCAATATTGTACTAAAAGTGGTTAAGGTATTCCTGTATTCAGTTCTTTGGCTTCACGAAGCCTATTAAATGCCCTTCTGAAAATGAATTCTGTTCTTGACATTGTAACACTTCAACTCTTTGCAGTCAAGTTAAGGCTGCAGTAACTACATGGGTACTTGGATAAACAGAAATCTTGATAGAGAACTCCATCACATAAGTGGGCAGGCTACAAGCATAAAGTTTTATAAAATAATTTCATACAGATGTTGCAGCAAAAGCTTGAAAATCAAGCTTTTAGAACTAGAAGGGTTGTTTCTGTGTTACCTTATAGAAGTGTGCAAAATACTTGGTTTGAAACATTTCAGGTGTAAAATTTTGTGAAAGTCTTAACAGGTATTTTGAATTTGAAGTTTGGACTGCATCCCAGATGCTTGAAATGCCTCATTTCTCACATAGATGTTTAACCATAAATTTTTTTTTGCATTGAACCATTTGAAAGTTTTACGGTAAAGTGTTGTTAAAATTTGCATAGAAGACACCATTGTGGCCTTTTTTTAGGATTCCCTGCCAAGTTATGCATTACTTAGATATAGCAAATAAATACATTTTAAAGGTTATCAGAAATGTGAGATTCAATTTAAATATGAAATAATTACGTCTGGTTCCACTTTCCCAGGAACTATCATTTGTTTCTCAGTTTTTTATGCATTAGTTAAAAAGTATGTTAAGTATAAAGGATGATTGTCAGTCACTGTTCATCTTGCCCATTGAGTTTCTCAGAAGTTTTAGTTCCTAAAGTATTTTGTGACAATCACAATGCATACATAGTGGGGCTGTATGCATAATCACTAAAGAACCACCAATATTTCTTAAATGTGGTTTCATTTCAGAGGCACTAGAAGAATTTTTCTAAATACACCACTATTAAAATACCCTTGAATGTATGTTTCTTGCTAAAATATTAGAGCAAAGGACTATTAAAGCAGGATTATAGTCCCTTGCAGAAATCTTTCATCGTCCTTCAAATTAGCAATGTAATTATGCAATATTGAAAGGAAAAAATAATGCAAATTTCCTCAGTATAGTTCATAGCACTGACTATAATTCGGCTGTTCCTGCAGATTCTTAATATTAAGTGTAAAGTATACATCAATCTAAATGGACTCCGGAAAGATAGCCAAGTTAGTCTACTTTTGTTGTATTTTGTGACAAAAGTGGGCTTCTGAACAGGTCTGTTGCTTTTTGAGTCCCAAATCTATCAAAAAAGAACTTGTTGATCCATTGCTGATTTTGTGGTATCAATTTATGTCACAAAATTAATGTGGCACAGGTATAGAAAATGTTAAAAGCATGCAAATACTGAAACTGGAAGAAGCAAGTAATGAAACTGCAAGACTTCATACCAATTATAAAAATTGAAGTATTTTAATACAATAACCCCCATTCTATGGGCCAACATGACCGCATGAATAAAGTCAGATGTCTGAAGAGTGAATAGCACATGTATGTTGATACATGGCTTAACTCCTAACTCCATTATACCTGGTGAAAGTAGTTGGTGATAACAGATGGTGGGACTTGTTACAAGAATTTAATATGCCCACCCAGAAAGGAAACTTCAGGGCCGGGTTTCAAATAATTATATAGTCAATCGTGCATGGATCCATAACATTCAAAGATTGTTATGTTGAGTTGCACATAATGTATTCAGTCAAAGTGCCTACAGATTGACCTATAGCTGAATCTTCCCATGTTCTACATTAAGGCTTGATACCCTATGTAGAGACAACTTCATACAGGTAGTCCTTGACTGATGACCAGAATTTCTATCATTAAGCAAGGTGGCTGTTAAGTTGCACCTAATTTTACCACCTTTTTTGCCAGGGTTGTTAAATCGTAGTGAATCGTCATTAAATCTGGCTACTCCACTGACTGCTTGTCAGAAGCCAGCTGGGAAGGTTGCAAATGGCAATCAAGTGACCCTCGGACACTGCAATTGTGAATGCTAGTTGCCAAGCACCAGAATTTTCCTCATGTGATGGGATGCTGCAATGGTCGTAAGTGTGAGGACTGGCCAATCATTTTCAGTGCCATTGTAACTGGTCACTAAGTGAATGGTTGTAAGTCGAGGGGTATCTAGTTCTAAAGTGAAGTTGCTGATCTTTTTGATTTTTGTCTCTTGAACGCAGAGTTGCCTTGGACTGAGAGCTGGGCAGCAAATAAATTTGATAATAGTGGTCCTGTCCTTAAAGGAACCTGGATGAACATAGCATAATATTTAATATAAATTATCCCTAGGATAATGAGGATTCACCTGGAAGGCTCCGTTATCAAAATATCACACAATGAATACTGAATTAGAATTGTAACCTGGCTTTATTTGGCAGGTGGAAGGGGCACCTCTGGATCCTGGAAGAGAGTTTACCTCAAGGCTGGAGTTGAAAACAGACTTGCTCTTTGGGTACCTCTTGAGCTTCTGTCTTGTGTGTATGTTGATGTGGTCATTCGCAGACTTGAATATTAGATGGTCAAGTCAGCCAGTGTAATAAGTTTGGGGGAAAAGTACTAATTCCATGTTACTATTTGCCACACAAAGCCCTTCTTAACTATGGGTCTTTGGTTATGTTGATCTAATATAGTTAGTCAAATAACCAAATGGCATCCTGACTAATAAGACAAAGCTCATAAAATTTGGAATATATTTTTTTAAGATGGGGCGCTCATCTTTATTAAAATACTTGCTGTGGCTTTAAAGGGTTTTCCTTCAAAAATCTATTTTGCTATTTGTAGAGTTCATCACAACAAATGTGAGGGTTATGATAAAAAGTATTTTCCATTTTTGAGCAAAGAAATGATAAATGCCATAGCTCTCAAATAATTGATCCCAATTCATCCTCTTAAAGAGTTATCCTTCAGTCCCAACCCATCAGTTATAAATATCACTCGTTGGAATGACCTATAGAACAAAGTGATAATAGCTTCTCCAGTGCTGCTGCTTTTATGCCAAGTTTTGTGTCCTGTGGCTTATACATAGTAAGTGGGTCGTATCTGGCCTGTAGCCACCAGCACCACTCTAGATACTGTGTAAATTCATGCAAGCAATAGCTTAATACTGCAGGTAGTCCTCAGCTTACAACCATAATTGGGATCAGAGCTTCTGTTGCTGAGTGATGCAGTTCTTAAGTGTTAGTGCAAATTTATACCTTTACCATGGTCATTCAGTGAATCATGTCATTAGTGAATCTGGTTTCCCCATTAACTTGGAAGCTCCCTGGGAAGGTGGTAAATGGCAATTGTGACCTCAGAACTCTGCAACCATATATAATAAATGCCAGATGCCCAAATTTAGATCATGTGACGGGATGTGATGGTTGTGTGAGGATTGGTCACAAGTTTTTTTTTTTTACTGCCTTTGAACAGTCAAGTAGTCCTAGGTTAAGAACTATCTGTACCTTTATTTTAAAAATCCACAAAAGCAAAAAAGAATAAACATTGCACCCACAGGGATAATACCATGCCACTTGTAATCCTAAAAAGACACTTTCAAGACAATCCCCAGCAACAACAATAACAAAAATCCCTGGTTTACATTCTATTGCATTTTTTTTCTGCAATGTCTGCCAAAAATGTTTTACTCTGATTTTATAGATTTATCGGATGCCATCATACTGTTTACAACTAAGTGATAATACCACAAAGCAAAAGAGGAAAGTTCTTTTGGTCTTAATGCCAAGAACTGTTTTGTTAAAAAAAAATAAGTTTTCCTCTTTTACTTCACAAGTTTTGGATAAACAACAAAAGTAGGATTTCTTCAAAAAAATTTCCCCTAATCTTATTCAGGAAAATTGTATGATGTGGGGATTTTCTTCAGTGTGGAAGCATGAATGAGAAAGCTTATATTCCCTCTATATTGCCTTCTGGTTTCTTTAATTATCAACTATCCAACTAAGGTAATGTACATTATTTTCAGTTGTGGGAAGCTGCCTTTTTTTAGGTTAGATGGAAAAGTGTTTTTAACCACAAGTGTAAGTTAATTTTGGGTGTTGATTGTGATTTTTTTCCATCGTGTAGAGAATTATTTTATGATGCACATTTATTCAACTGAAACAGGACAAATTACAGTTGAAATTACATGTCAGTAAGTAAGTCAGGAAAAGGAAGCTTAGCTTCTGAGGAACAGAGAAAGTCTGCTGAAAGTTGTCTTTTGTAGACTTTGTAGAAACTTTTTTTTTGAAATCTACATTGCAAAATGACATTTGAGTCTACTAATTGGCTGTAGGGGACCAGCTTGGTGTAATTATGTTTTCCTCTCTTCCAAAGGTAGGTGAAAGCTTCAAGACAAAAGTATTATACTTCCTTTCTTTGTCTTTCAGAATGAGCCAGCAGGTGTCAAGTGCGGGAAATCAGGATTCCGGGCAGTTCAAAAGAATATATAGGCTTATTGCATGCTAAAGCTCTTTACAAGAGCTCTGAACTAACAGTCAAAGCGAGTTGGCAGTAGATAACAGTCAACGGAATTCAAGGTGGGCTGGACTTAAATCTGTTGTGGGCGTGAAGGGACTCGAGACTGATGACATGTTTGACCCCTCCCACAAGCTCAGCCTGGTCATCTACAGTGGAAGATCCAAAGAGGAGCTACTGTCACAAAAATCTTTTAAGGATTATATCCTCATAGTGTCCAAATTACAAGGAAGAAGACCAAGAGCTGCATTCCATTGTCCAGAGTACATGAAATAGAATAATGGTTCTAAATCACAGAATACAGATTACAACTGAACATTGACAGGAACAATTTAACAAAGGAATCCAAGTAGTAGTGATTCCTCTTTACTGGATCCTGGCAAGCAGTAATCAGACTCCTTTCTGGCATGCTTTAATGTATTCTCTCCCTGACTGAAAGGTTGAATTTAAAACCCTAAATAGTCCCTTTCAGTGTGATGATTCTATGAATCAATTTTAAAGAAAGGTACTTTTCAGGACAAACACTGGCATATTATTACTAATGTATAGTAATAGTTGGGTTCAGTGGTGCTCAGGCAAGGAAATATTTCGGTTTATATCAAAATTGGGTTTTTTTTTTATCACCTACCAGTAGTGACAAAGCAAGAGTGAGCATTGTATTAAGGTGGCTTCATTTTAAATTACTGAGGTGGGAAGCAGAATGTGTGTGTGTGTGTGTGGATTTTTTAGTGCCCTCAAAATACATTTTGAGCATTAGGACCAGATCGTAAAAGTGTTGCAAGGATATTTATTTTAAAATAAATTTTTTCTAGAAGTCATTCAGCGTCTTTCATTTTGAATTATTTCCTTTCTATTCAGACAATAATGTGGCATTTCAACTTCAGAGATACTTTAAATAAAATTAAATGTGTAGTCCTGTTTCATTAGTGTTTTCAACTTTGAGACTGAGATGGTCCCAGTTCAAATTGTTAAGACTATGTCAGGATCTGGTCAGTGCTGGACCACTCTGACTGCTATTGCTTCACCCATGATGATCTTTCTAACCATCTGCTGGAAAGAGTTTTGTATGACACTCTTGCCCCTCCTCTTCCTCTTTCAGAATTCTCCCTCTAGAAGAAAATACACGTTCAATACATTTGCATCCAAAATGTATGAGTATGGTTTGGCAGTTTGAGGAATCAATGAGGACACTATTGTCCATGGGACTAGAGGGAATGCTGCTGAATATCTCAGGGAATGCCTCTTTCTACCCTCTGAGCATTTTGGCCATCTTCAGAGACTTGATTTTGTTTGTCCTCACCATGAAGAATTAGGTGAGTGACTTTTAAGGGAGACTTCCTTCCAGAATGCCCTTCTCAAAGGAATAGAATAGAATAGAATAGAATAGAATAGAATAGAATAGAATAGAATAGAATAATTTATTGGTGAAGTGTGATTGGACACACAATGAATTTGTCTTGCTGCATACACTCTCGGAGTATATAAAAGAAAAGATACATTCGTCAAGAATCATAAGGTATAACACTTAATGATAGTCATAGGGAAACCGTCAATATAAATCTTAAGGATACCAGCAACAAGGTTACAGTCATATGTGGGAGGAGATTAACAGTAATGCAGATTTACTTCACATTGTTCCTTGTATTCCACAATCCCATCTACGGCGCCTTCTGCTGATTCAATCATTGCCAATTCCTCTTCTGTAAATTTCAATGGCACTACTGTAGCTTGGGTTTCCGTTTCCATTTCCACTTCCTTTTCTTTAAGAAATTCTTCATGGAATGCTCTCGCTTTATCAGTTGTATCCAACCTATATCTTTGAAGTTGCCACGTTGATTAGCCCTTCTGGTATCAGCCATCTATAGTTAATTCCTTTTTGGATTAATATTTTGGTCAAGAATTGGTATTCTCTTCTCATCTCTCTCTTTTCTTGGAATTTGTTTCAAAACCACCACTTCTTTCTCCTTGTATTTCAAGGCTTTTTCTCTCACCACCTGAAGAATTTGTGCTTTAATCGATTTCTTAGTAAATCTTATATGTACTTGTCGTGGCAGCTTATTACACATTGCATATCTAGTGTAGACTTGATATATCTCATCCACACCATCATCTTCTCTTTGGTAATTTCTAGAGCATCAGCCAGCATCCCAATCATAATATCACCCAAATTTTCTCCCTTCTTCCACATTTTGAAATCTAAGGTAAAATTCTGCTTTATCCATTTCCCATCCAATTAAGCCATTCCATTCTCGTTCAACCTCTGCCAGTCTATTATCTATATCTTTCATTTTTTCCTCTTTTTGATCATCCTTTTTCTCTCATTTTTGCAACCTTTCTTCTTATTTTGACATTGTGTGTTGGATGCTGACCACTTTTTCATCTGTCTTAAGTAGTAGTTGTTCGGTCCTTTGGACTTTTTCATCTGTCTTAAATAGCTGTTGTTCCATCCTTTGGACTTTTTCATGTGTCTTAAGTAATTGTTGTTCCATCCTTTGGACTGTTTGAAGAATCATTTGTATCGATGTATCTTTGTCTTTTTCTCTCGTTGAAGCATCACATGGATGGTGCGTTTGCCTCCAGATGGAGATGAAGAAGGCGTGGTTGCAGCAGCTCCCAGTGTCACAACTTTTCTGCTCATTCAGTGGTCAGGCAAAGCCAAACCAAAAAATAATTTTAAAAATGCCAATTATAAAAAGGAAAAAAAATTAAAATAAAACAACTCTTCAGGTTCTTCCAAACCCTAATCCATTAAGTGTAGATCAAAAGAGAAAAATAGAAGAGAAGACAAGAAGGGACAAGAAAAATATATATATATATAAAAAAGAAAAAAAACAAGCCAGCCAAATTTTTTTAAAAAATATGGAAATATTAAAATCCAAATTCAAAAATCAACAATAAGTCTTCAGGCTCTTGAGTGCCTTAATCCAATTCAAATGTATAGAAATCTCAAAAAGAAGAGAATCCATCAAACACATTTGTACCCAGAAAGCATACGGAAAGTTATCTCTTAGCCAAACCACAAATAAGAAAAATGAAAGTAGCTGCCCAAAAAGAAAAAAAAAATCCTCCTATAGTATTCCTAGACTCCTATTTCAGATAAGTCCAACAAGAACACCTGTGTAAACAATACAGATAGTTCCTCTTCCTCAGATGTTCTCTTTACACCCTTATCAGTCTAGAAGTTCAGAGTCTCTCTGTTATGGCTACAATGTATCTCTCAGCTTATTGCTTGTATAAACATAGCAACAAAGTTTCTTTTCCAGCAGATGGCAGTACTGCTCACTCTCCTATCTTTCCTGCACTTTAAAATCCAGAACTACTTTGTTAAAAATTAATAAAACGTTACAAAAAAAAAAGAGGAAATAGTCAGAAAAAATCAAAGAATCAAACCAAAATCAAACAGTCATTTTTTAAAAAAGGCAGGTTCAAAGCATTACCAATCTCTTTCAATCCAGTCCCAATCAATAGTAAAAAAAAACCGATTTTAAAATCCTTCAAATTAAATAGTTCGGTATAAAAAAAAAACTATTCCAAGTTAAATTCGCTGCTTAATTTCTCTTACTCTTACTCTCCAAGTCTCTTAATTCTCAGGGTGTTCTTTGTATTAATTTAAAAAAAAGCTCTCTCACTGCATCAATAAACTGTCATTCTTCTTTCTTCTT
This sequence comes from Pantherophis guttatus, assembly GCF_059756535.1. Taxonomy (NCBI): domain Eukaryota; kingdom Metazoa; phylum Chordata; class Lepidosauria; order Squamata; family Colubridae; genus Pantherophis; species Pantherophis guttatus. The sequence goes on along the minus strand of NC_142064.1, from coordinate 121,436,208 downwards.
CCTGAAGCTGCCCCAGCCTCGGCAGCCGCAATGGCTGCTACCCCACTGCGAGAAAAAGGGCTTTCCTGGATCAACCAGGGACTTTGCGGTGTCCCTGGATCAGCAGGATGTGCCCTCCACTACCACAGTCAAAACTAGACTCGGGGGTCCAAAAAGGACCATCCAGCAGCGGGGCTATCAGTGATCCTGGAGCCCCAGAATCTCCTGTCCGTTTCGCCACGATGTCAACTTCTGGAAAAAACTGTTCGTGTGTCTAGTTGTTCTGGTGTGCAGTGCTCTATAGCGTCGTTTTGAGGGTAGGAGTTGAAACAGTTTATGTTCAGGATGCAAGGGGTCTAAATATTTTCACAGCCCTCTTTTTGACTCGTGCAGTATACAGGTGCTGGGAAACTGCTTTTCTGTCTTTATAGAGGCAGAGTAAGATGTTCCTCTTCTCACACTCTACAATTTGCAATCAATTTGATTTAAAATATTTTCTTTATGCTGGGATAGTGATCTTGATAGGTGTTATTTTTTCCCTGTATATAGTTTGTTTCAATATCACAACAACTAGAAAAGTTATTACATTGATCATGATCTTTATTTACTTATTTACTGTACTTATTTAATTCAGTTTAGATGTTGCCCAAACTGACTCTGAGAGGCTCCCAAATAAACAATACAAATGCAATACAAATCAAAGCAAGGTGGGATCCAGTCACTTTATACATAAAAACTGAAATGAAAGTAGACAAAAGGACATCTAACAAGGGCTCCATCGAACTTAACTCAAGGCCAGAGAAGAACCGGATCGTCAAGGCCTTAATGGCATGCCAACAGGATGGGCCCCAGTGGGGAATTACATTTCAGAAAACAGGCACCACAACAGAGAAAGCGTCACAGCATATTCTGGCCAGGCAGAGATAGACAATTTCTGAAATAATCAGGCTCTATGCCATGTAGGGTTGATGTCCAGTATTTTATATCACTTCCAGAAGCATACTGGCAAAATAGTATGGCTTATGAAACAGAGGTGTCACATGGGCATTCTAAGGACTGCCCATTATTGCCCACACTGCTGCACGCCAAAGTTTCAGAGTTTTCAAGGGCAGTCCAATCTATAAGCGCGTTGCAGTAATTGAGCTGTGACGTGACCAGGGCATGAGTAATTGAAAGACTTTCCAGTCCAAGAAGGAGCACCATGCCAGATGCAGCCATATTAAGTCCCTCTTGGCTACAGCTGCCACTTGCTATTTGAGCAGTATCTGAATCTGAAAATATCCCCAGATTATGTACCATTCTTGAATGTGCAAATGCTATGCCATTTAAGAGTATAGAGAGTAAATCCTTGGGTCCAGAAAGCTCTCACTGAACTCCCACTGTCCTTCAGCATCCCACTGTCCTTTAGTAAGGGTGCAGATGGCAGATCTTCTTAAGAGTCTCCGCAATGCAATGTTGCTGAAGATATGTTGAGATCAGTACAACTCCTTCTGTAAAGCACAAGAGACGCTGTCTAGTTATTTTACTTACAGCAGCAATAGGAACAGAGACAGTAGTAACACCCATTTGGAAGTGTGGAAACATATGAAAAATAACTCACCCTTCAGGTAAAATGCAGTCACCTGGAGAATAATATGAGGGGAACAATTTACTGCTTAGCTAGGCTTAGGTAGTTTGCGCGCGCACAAACATACACACACACACATATACACACACATATACATACACACAAACACTACACTACATTACGGTACATTACATTACATGACATGTTGAGATTTAGAATTTAGGGTCAGAGAGATCATTTCAAACCAGCACCACCATCCACTATATTTTGTGGTAGTGTCTTTTACTGGAGCTGGGGAGCATGCCTAATTTTTAACCCCTTGCAACCAGAAGAGGGATAGACACAAGCGCTGACCAGGGAGGAAGGTCAGTGATCCCACCACTAGTGGTATTTTGCAAAAGAAGGAAGCCAGCCTTATGAGCTAGGCTGATCCACTGGCAGTTGGAAGACTACAGGCTCTCCTAGTTCTTGCTAGGCTTTGGAGAAGCAAGCCCCCTGCATACAAAGGCAGCAGCTCTGAGACAAGCTTCCCAAAGCACTTCCCTTCTTTTATCCCCTTCCTCCTCCTTCCCTCTCCCTCCATTTTCAATAAAGAAAACAGAAAAAAAGCTGGGGGGGAGCCACAGACTTGTTGATCTTTCTTGTTAAGTTGGGCGAGTGAGGAGCCAGGAGCCAGGTCTGTTTGAACAACAGCTCTTTATTTCACAGTGACAAATCCAGCAACGAACCCAGTTGACAGCTCCCTTTATAGTTTCTTGGCCAGGGTGCTGGCCAATCAACATCGAGTGTTTTCCCGCTTAATTTTCCCTCCAAAAGTGAATACATAACATCCCTCCCCTCCCAGAAGGCACTTAGGCAACTATTTCCATATGTAATCACGCAGGTGACTAGGGCATTCCCTGATCCTACTGGACCTGCGCAGCTCAGTCTGAGGTGGGTTTCTGGGCTGGTCGGAGGGACTCTTTTTCTCTCCCAGCCCAACCAATGGAACCTCCTGGATTATTTTTGGTGCGTTGTTTTCTTCAGCTGGGACGGGCTTTTCGAGAGGGCGGCACTGGACATCTAAGTCATCCGGTAAGTTCTCCGACCACTTCGGGCTTGAGTCAGCTGTTGGGAGAATTGTTTGTGAGTCAGGGACTGGAATTTGTTGGTTGTTCTGTCCGTCGGGCCCTGCTTGGGCCAGGCGTTTTCTAAGTTGGTCTATGTGCCTGTGCCAGACCCTTCCGTCTCCCATGTCTACCGTGTAGGATTTTGGGCCAGTGACTTCCGCAATTCTACCTGCCACCCAAAGGGGACCTTCCCCGTAGTTTCTAGCAAACACTGGTGTCCCCCTGACAAACTCTCTTGTTTTCCCCTCGGTTTCCCTATACCTATCTGGGGAGTAATTTGGATGTAGTCGATCCAAAGTACAGTGGAGCCTCCAGCCCATTAAAAGCTCAGCTGGGCTTCGCCCTATGGCAATGCAGGGGATTACATGCTGGGCAGCCAGGAAGGTGTCGATCCTGGCTTGCCAGTCTCCCGGGCCCAGTCTGGCTAATGCTTCCTTAGCAGCTCTCACGAACCTCTCAGCCTGCCCATTGCTAGCTGGATGGAAAGGCGCAGTGAGAGCATGCTGGACCCCATTTTCAGCCAGATACCCCTTGAATTGTGTGCAGGTGAGTTGAGGCTTTTTGTCAGACACCAGGACATCTGGTAGTCCGTGTGTTGCAAAGAGTTTTTGGAGGTCCTTGATTACAGCCTCTGTAGTGGTAGAATGCATTAAGATGATTTCTAGCCGTTTTGAATAGGCGTCTACAATTATAAGGAAGGTTTGCCCGTGAAACAGTCCTGCGAAATTGATATGAATTCGCAACCAGGGGCCCCGGGGGTGTTCCCAATCCTTTACCGGGGCTCTGGGGGGAGCAGGCCTAAACTCCTGGCAAGGGAAACACTTAGCAACCCATTCGGTAATACTGTCATCCATTTTAGGCCACCATTCATAATTCCTTGCCAACCCCTTCATCCTTATGATGCCCAGATGCCCCACATGCAAGGTTTCCAATATTTTTTCCTGTAAACAAAGTGGTACAACAGCACAATCACCCTGGGTTTTTGCCTTATGGAAAGTTGTCCAAACTATAACATGTTAAAAAAAATTGCTAGACTTCCGGTTGGCACTGCTGGCATTGCGGACGGTCTCTTCGGACTGCCAGCCCCGTGATCTCGTTTAATCCGCTTTAACAGCGTTAATCAGCTGTCTGACAGCTTGAAAACCTCTCCATTGGGAGAAGAGGGAGAGGAGAGCAGGTGGGTGGGTATGGGTAGAGCACCCCGTAAGCCCCTGGAATAACTCCAGGGGCTTGGAGGGCGAGAGCTCCCAGGTCAACCCACTGAAACTCTGGATCCGGGACGACTCTGTTTTAAACAGAACCAGATGTCGCGACCAACTCTGCAGGCGAAAGTGAGACTAATTGATTTCAAGAGCAGACAGAGCGGAAACAGGAGAACAAGCACTTGCAAGTATCAATGCTTAACTCCGGGTTTACATTGTTTCTATTTGAATTTCTTTGAGCTGCAGGCTGGAAGAAATGGCACCTTTGTTGTGGGCATGAAAGTAAAAGTTAGAAACGAAAGTGTTTGTTGAGAGACTTGCGCTCTGAGAGTGGATTAAAGCTGCGGGGAATTGAGAGCTTGGTGGAGAAAAATTTTGATTGATAAACTATAAACTATAAACTTTTGAAAGTTGTTCAAGAGACTTTGTGGCTGTGAAAGGGAAGAAGACTTTTTAAAAATAAGATGGCTTCTAAGCAAGTTAAGCCAGGAGTTCCTAAAAGTGGAGGAGGCTCTCCAGCAGTGTCAGTAGTGACACAGAAAGCACAACTTCTGGTTGATTCACAGAGCCAGGAGGCTTCTTTTAAAGAACTTAAAGAATTTATAAGAGAAGCCATGAATAATCAAACTGCAGCTATGAAGAACCAAACAGTAATTATGGAAGGGAAACTTAAAGAATTTGCGGAGGATATAAATGCAATTAAAGATGTTGTGGAAGAAAAGCACAATGAAATAAGGGATGACATTATCCTAGCAGTTTCAGGATTGGCAAAACATCTTGTGCAGCTGGAAGAGAGAGTAGAAGAAATTAATGAAGCCAATCTGAACTTGGAAAATAAAGTAGGAGATATTATGACTAAAACAGAGAAGGTGGATGATGAATTAGTTATATTACAATATAGATCGATGGAATTTGCTTTGAGATTGAGAGGGCTGAAAGAAAATAGCCGTGAAAATTTAAAGGGCATTTGTGCTGGAGCTATGGCAGAGATAATCAAAGAAAGACCAGAAGATGTGGCAGCCCGAATCGATAAAATCTACAGGGTTAATTCCTGGGTGGCAAGACAAAGGCAGTTACCAAGAGATGTGGTGATCTATTTTACAACCAGGAGGATCAGAAATTATATTTTATGAGCTTCCTACAAGAATAAGGTTCAAGTGGCTGGACAAGAATTAGTGGTTTTGAAAGAGATTCCTCCCAAATTGTTAAGAGGTAGAAAGGACTTTGGTTTCCTGGTAAATGAATTGAGAAATCAGCAAGTGCAGTACAGATGGGATGTTCCAACTGGTCTAATAGTGAATTATGGTGGAGAAAGATACCGTTTAAATACAGTTTGGAAGGCAAAAGATTTTTATGTCAATGTACTTAAGGCAGGATATCCACCTTCACTGGGGGGGGGGGGGGCAGAAAGAAAATGGAGATGTTACAACAAGAGAAAGATGGGAAGCAGATACAAACTTATGCTGAAGCTGCAGCTGGAGGAATCATCACGGAAGAAGATTTAGTGCTATCTGGGGGCCCACCCCCAATTCTTGAATTACCCAAGAAGATAGAGGAACCAAGAGAATAACGAATGACACGAGCAACTTACAAACGTCAAGAACAAGAACTAAAAGTGCAACAATCTCAAGTTTCATCTCAAGAAGTCAAAAAAACAGAAGCAGTGGGAGGGGCTAGGCCGAAGAGTAAGATGGAGGGTGATCTTCAGCTGATGCTTTCAAAGCTTCGAGGGACCAAAGATGGCAACTAAATTTCTATCTTGGAATGTTAATGGTTTAAATTCACCACAAAAAAGAAAGAAAGTATTTCATTATTTGAAACAATTTAAGAACGATGTTATTTGTTTGCAGGAAACACATATTAGATTATCAGACCAAAAATATTTGACAAATTCAAGATTAGGTATACACTTTGTGGCATCAGCACCAGAGAAGAAAAATAAGTTAGTTATATATGTAAAGAAAGGATTATCAGCTAATTTAATTGAGGCACATACTCAAGGTAGATATATTGTAATTGAACTATTAACTCAGAACGGAAAAATACTCTTAATTGGAATATATGCACCTAACCAACAACAAGACAAATTTTATAAATTTTTACATACCAAAATAATACAATGGGATTATAAATCCCTTATATTAATGGGTGATTGGAATGGAGTAATAGATACACAGAAAGACAAAAAAAGTTTGTCAAAGATCTCAACACGTGTGAAATTACCTAAATCCTTTTTTGATATGATGGAAGATATGGAATTGAGAGATATTTGGAGAGAACGAAATGTTGAGGAAAGAGATTTTACTTTTTTCTCGGATAGACATCAATCCTTCTCTAGGATTGATTTTATACTAATCACTAATGACTTTTTTCCTAGGGTGAAGAAGATGAAGATATGTCCAAGAACTCTAACTGATCATAGTCCGGTCTGGGTGGAATTGGAACAGGAGATGGGAGAAAGGAGGTTTCGGAGGTTAAATGAAAATTTATTTAGATATGAAAAAAATGTGAATGAGCTTAAAAAACAAATGAAAGAATTTTTTGCTATGAACATGCATAAGGGTACCTCTATGGAAATGGTATGGGATAGAAGCAAGGCCTATATGAGGGGAATTTTAATACATATGAATAATAAACATAGATTAAAACAACAAAAGAAGCGGAAAGAGATAGAGGAGGAAATAAAAAAGAAAGAACAATTACTTATACCTAATCCAAGAGATAAGAAAGTAAAAGAAACAATAAACATACTATGAGAGCAATTCAATAGGAGATTATTGCAGCAATTAAACAGTTAAAAACAGGTAAAGCTCCGGGAACAGATGGATTAACAGCTGTTTATTACAAGAATTTACAGTTTGAAATGGTAGAACTGCTTAGAGTTTTATTTTGTAAAATTCAATCGGGGGGGGGAGTCCCACCCTCTTGGAGAACAGCTTTTGTCTCACTGATCTCCAAGGAAGACCAAAATTGTACTAAACCTGAAAATTTTAGGCCAATATCACTTTTGAACACTGATTATAAAGTCTTTGCTAAGATATTAGCGAATAGATTAATGCCAGTTATGCAATGAACAGTTCATAATGACCAATCAGGGTTTATAAAAGGGAGGCAAATGAAATACAATGTTAGACAAATTGTAAATTTATTGGAATATCTGGAAAAAAACAACCAAGTCCCTGCAGCATTCATATTTTTGGATGCAGAGAAGGCATTTGATCGATTGAACTGGCAATTTCTGTTTAAGATAATAGAAAAAATGCATTTTGGAGAGTATTTTACACAATCAATTAGAGCAATATATCAGGAACAAACAGCACAAATAATAGTTAATGGAGGTTTAACAGATGTTTTTAAAATTGAGAAAGGAACAAGGCAGGGTTGCCCTTTGTCTCCATTGTTGTTTATTTTAACTTTAGAAGTTTTGTTGAGTAAGATACATGACTCTGATAAAATAAAGGGAATTGTAATTAGACAGCAAGATTACAGATTAAGAGCGTTTGCAGATGACTTGGTTGTTACTTTATCTCAACCTATAGAATCAGCTCCACATATGTTGGACATAATAGGTCAATATGGTAAGGTATCTGGATTTAAAGTAAATCAACATAAGACAAAGATGATAACTAAAAATATGTCTATATCTCAAAGAGAAGACTTAGGAAGAATAACGGGGTTTGAAATAGTTAAAAAGGTTAAATATCTAGGAGTATATATTGCAGCCTCAAATATGAAATTATTTAAAAACAATTATGAAGTTCTTTGGCAAAAAGTGCAGAAAGAAATGGAAAATTGGAAAAAGTTACAACTATCTTTACTGGGAAGGAAAGCAGTAATAAAAATGAATGTATTACCTAGGTTTCTATTTTTGTTTCAAATGATATCAGTGCTTAAGAAAGATGGAAATTTGAGGGAGTGGCAGAAAGGGGTTAATACTTTTATTTGGGGTGGGAAAAAAACAAGAGTAAAATTGAAAGTTATACAGGGTGTATGTGACTGAGGAGGTCTTAAAATGCCTAATTTAAGATTGTACTATGAAGCAGCTGTTTATCACAAATTAGTGACTGGTTTAATTTAACTGAAGAGAGAATGTTAAATATAGAAGGTTATGATCTGTTATATGGATGGCATGCTTATTTGTTATATGAAAATAAAGTGGATAAGGTGTTTAAAGGTCACATACTTAGAAATGCTTTGTTGAGGGTTTGGAAAAAGTATCAATATAAGCTAAACTACAAGATACCTATATGGGCAAACCCCAGACATGCAATAGAAAATATAAGTATAGAACAAAAACAGGAGGTGATTACTTATAAAGAGCTTCTTTTTATGGAAAGGGGTAAATTGCAGTTGAAACCTTTAAATGTATTGAAAGAAGAAGGGATAATCTACACTTGGTTTCAGTATGGTCAACTTCAAGCTAGATGGAGGGAAGATCAAAAAATTGGTGTTATGCAAAATGAGGAAAACTTGGTAAAACAGATTAGAGATCAAAGTCAAATGCATATTAAAAGGTTGTATAATGCATTACTGGAAATAGATTCAGAAACGGAATTGGTTAAGGATTGCATGATAAAATGGGCACAAAACTTTCAGGAACCAGTGATGATAGAAACATGGGAAAAGATTTGGGTTAGAAATATTAAATTTACGCAAGCACAAAACCTAAGAGAAAATTTTTATAAAATGTTTTATAGATGGCATTTAGATCCTAAAAAATTATCATGTATGTACCCAAATTTGCAAGCTAAATGTTGGAGATGTGAATGTGATGATGCAACTTATTATCATATATGGTGGACTTGTAAGAAAATCAAGGCATTTTGGATAAAAATTTGGTGGGTGATGCAGAACATCCTGAAAAAAAGGTTGACATTTACTCCGCAATTGTTTTTATTGGGTATAACTACGGATTGTACAGCATTAGAGACTAAATTGATTTTAAATTTAATATCAGCAGCTAGGCTGTTGGTAGCGCAATACTGGAAGAAGGACTTTTTGTCCACTATTGAAGAGTGGACATTGAAAGTAGCGAATCTAGCGGAAATGGCGAAAATTTCAGCATATTTGAAGGACTATACACAAGAAAGATATATATCGGAATGGAGAAGATGGATTGACTATATTCAAAATAAGTATCAGACAAGAAAATATCAAATAGCTTATGAATGAATGTTAAATTTTAGAAGTATTACATTATCTATAGTGGAGTTAAGGTTTCAGGGGGGGATTTGGTAGTTCAAGGATAGTTAGGTTAATTTAGCTTATGATTGTTAATTGAAATACCTTGTATTTTGCTCTGGGAAGTCTAGGGGGGAGGGTGGGATGGGGGGAAGGGGTGGGGGGTGGGGGGGTGGGAAAAAAGGTGGGGGGAATACTGGGGGAAGGTTTTTTTTTTTTTTGTAAACCTTTTCAATAAAAAAAAATTGCTCACCCTTTTTAATCTTGGAGACGTTATGAGCTTCTTAACAGGAATCATGGTCTTAATTCCAGTTTCCAATGTATTCCACCTTGGATAACACAGTCATTATGTTTCCTAAGCCTTTGAAAATGCCTACTTTTCCAGAGCACCAGGAGGTTGGAGCTGCCACGGTATTTATGTTGGTTGTATTGCTGCAATTTTATTCCTGGTGAATTGCATTATGATTATTGATAATAAAAAGCATTGTGCAAATGCAGAGAGAAAATGATGTTTCACCCCTAGAAAATGAATCACTGATACTAATTGAAATTGGTACAAACTGTGGTTCTCCTGTGATAAGTGATCTGCCAGAGAAAAAGGAGCCTGATCTCACTGCTCTGGGGCTGGGGGAGGCCTGAGAGGCCCAGAGCAGGCAATTCTGGGCCTGCACTAAACCTCCCAGGTTCTCCCTAATCCTGAGGCACTCCATACCCCACTCAGTGACTCACACAGTCACATAACATCTCCAGCTTCTACAAGGCTGGAAGTTGTTAAGCAAGGCCATACATTAATGACCATCACAAATAGCAACCATATATTATCTGTAAACACAAACTTTGAATGTCGCCATCACAAGTATCGAGGTCTTGAGCTGTTAAAACACATGAAGTCACCACCCTTTCTTTCTTTCTGAACCACACAGAGCTGTGCGGTTCACCTCACCCCACCCACCTATCTCACTCCAAATAATCCAAAAGAGGAAAAAAATGGTATTGAACAATATTGTAAATATTGTATCATTTATATAGATTTTATATTAAATTCTATATTATATTATATTTTATAAATTTTATAATAAATATATCATTTATAATGATATAAACTGCATTGTAAAATGCTGTTTTTTTATATTCTATTATTGACAATTGCTATTTATTTGTGGCATTTCCTATTTTATTATTGTTTATGTTTAGTGTAGTGTATTATAGTTTCACTTTTCATTGTATAAATAATTCATTTTCTTCTGTAAATAAATACTATAATAAATATAAATTAAATATAAATATAAATAAATATAACAATAAATATGGGAGATGGGATGGTGGACAGGACTCAAGCAGAACTAAAAGCCCTGGATAGGAGGACCAGAAAAATAATGACAATGAATCATACCCATCATTCATCCATAGATTCAAGTGGTGCGGTGGCCTAGAGATGGAGCTCTTGCCTCATAATCAGGAGGCTGTGAGTTTGATCCTAGGTAGAGGCAGATATTTCTTTCTCTGGGCACACTGAGAATATATCTGCTGAATAAAACTCCGCATTGGCGACAGGAAGGGCATCCGGCCAGTAATCATTCAGTTCCATTCAGTTGCCCAGACTCCACCGCTCAAGGGATTATGGGGTCATCATTAAAAAGAGGAGGAGGAGGATTCATCGATAGATTCTACTTACCAAGGAAAATAAGTGGGAATGGAATGTTTCAAGTACATCAGGCAGTTGAAGAAGAAAAATGGGCATTGGAAGGACAGTGAATAAGATGCACTGAAACTAGTATATCAAGAAGGCTTAGTGAATACTGGAGAGACCAAACTGGCCTACAAAAAAGACCAAATGAAGAACAGAAAAGACACATGGCAAGATAAAGTACATATGACCAGTACATAAAAAAGCAGAAGGATTAGATAACTTGGCAATGGCTAAGAGCAGGAAAGACTTGGCAATGGCTAAGGGCAAGAAAATTGAAGAAAGAGACAGAAAGGCTATTTCAGATTGCACAAATCCAAAATTTAAGAACAAATGCATACAAAGTAGAACTGAGAAGACAGCAACAGATAGCAAATGCTGTCTCTGCAAAGAAGCTGAAGAAACAGTTAGACCACCTAGTTAGCTGCTGCAAAAAGATCTCACAGACTGACTACAAACAACAGCCTGGCAAAGTAGCAACAATGACGCATTGGGGAAATCTGCAAGGATATCATTTGTCTGAGAGCAAGAACTGTTGGAACTCTACGTACAATAGAGAAAGTAATAGAAAATGAAAAAGATAAAGTGCTCCGAGACTTTAGAATTCAAGCACACAATTACCTGCCACATAACATCCCAGGTGTAACAACTGTCGATAAGAAAGATAAAAAAAAGTCTGGATAGTAGACATGGGAGCATCTGGAGACAACCAACATAAGAGGAAAAAATGGAGAAAATAACAAAATACAATGACCTGCAAATAGAAGTAGAATGTAAAATGCAGCTGTTAATGGAATTGGAATAAAATACAATTTAAAATGAAATTGGAATAAAATACAATTTAAAATGAGATTAAAATGAGATTGGAATAAAATAATAATTTAATATATGATAAATTATGATAAAAATTATATTTCAGTGTCACCCCTACGATCTACCCCAATCACTCCCACATATGCTGATCTCAATCGAACCATTTTGTTCAAGTACCGTGCTGTATTAAATGTTGTTTTCAAATTCTGACCGCACATAAGATAAGTTGTTTTGATATGGGGTTCCCAATGGATCATTCGTTTAATATATAGACTGAGGTATCTGTCACTCACCCTCTTATACAGGCAAAAATCAAATAGGATGTAAATTCACCATCAATCAATTACAAAAGGCAGCTTTACTTGGAACATCTTAAATCCTGCGATGATACCTCTAACACCATCAAACGTCCACATCTGCCTATCCCAAGTCCTTGGGAAGGACTCAATAGGGGATTAACAATGCCAAATCTGGTCTAAACATCTGGCCGACTGTGAGACGAACAATAAATACTGAAGGTGATTTGGATGGTGTTATTCTTTTTGCTTTCTCCTTTTCCCACTTCCAAACCACCTTGGCAGAATAAAAGATTTTAATGTCTTAGAAACATGCACATTTGTGTGTTGTCTAAATTGTCCTCAAAGCTATTACTCTGTGGTAGATTTTAATTCTAGGTAATATGACTTAACTTTACTCTTTGGAAAATAAAAATCATTCTGCATAAACAATTGGATGCAAACTGAATTTTTAATGATGAGAATTAAACATCAGTCATCAATCCCTTGCCCTGTTTTAATCTGCTATTTAAATGAGATGGATGATGACAAAATTAAGGGTTTGCCAATGTGGTCTGAAATTATTTTTGAAAAATAGTTTTAGTATCATTTAGGAGGTTGTCAATGTTTCTCAGGGCATGAATGTGAAATACCTAATTATGGTGGCATAAACATCAGGGGTACCCAACCCCCAATGTACTATTGGGCCTTGAGCCCTTCAGAACCGGGCTGCAGAAGTAGGCAAGTGTGGGCACGCAGTCACCCACTGCTCATGCAGAACCATCCCCTCTCCCCCCCACCCCCAGTCCAGAAAGCTGGAAAGGTTGGGGAACTTTTGGTTTATGCAGTTATTATTATTATTTATTATTATTATTTATTAAATTTATATACCGCCCTATTCCTAAGGGACTCAGGGCGGTGAACAGCGAACGATAGAAATACATGTAATACAAACGTTAATAAAAACCAATTAAAATATACTAAACACTCTGGTCCTAGATAATACAAGACATCCCAGTTTAAAATAAAATCAAAAAGCAATATAAAGGGAAAGTTAGGCCAGGCCGGCCTGCTGAAACAGGAATATTTTGAGGGCACGGCGGAAAGTGCGCAGATCCGGAATCTTCTGTATCTCTGGGGGGAGCTCGTTCCAGATTGTGGGTGCCCTCACAGAAAAGGCTCTCCCCCTGGGGGCCGCCAGTCGACATTGTTTGGCTGACGGCACCCTGAGAAGCCCCTCTCTATGGGAGCGTACTGGGCGGTGAGAGGCTATTGGTGGCAGAAGGCGGTCTCGTAAGTACCCCGGTCCTAAGCCATGGAGCGCTCTAAAGGTGGTAACTAAGACCTTGAAGCGCACCCGGAAGACCATAGGGAGCCAGTGCAGCTCACGCAGGAGGGGAGCCACATGGGAGCACCATGCTGCTCCCATAACTACCTGCGCGGCCGCATTCTGGACCAGCTGGAGCCTCCGGGTGCTCCTCAAGGGGAGCCCCATGTAGAGAGCATTACAGTAGTCCAGGCGTGAAGTGATGAGGGCATGAGTGACCGTTTTTAACGAGTCCCGATCCAGAAAGGGACGCAACTGGCGAATCAGGCGAACCTGATAAAAAGACCTCCCGGCCACAGCCGTCAAGTGTTCTTCTAAAGACAGCCATGAGTCCAAGAGGACGCCTAAGTTGCGAACCCTCTCCGTGGGGGGCAATGACTCATCCCCAATAGTCAGTGATGGCATCAATTGACTATATCGGGACGTCGGAAACCACAGCCACTCGGTCTTGGATGGGTTGAGCCTGAGTCTGTTCCTCCCCATCCAGATCCGTACAGCCTCCAGTTAACTTTCTGTCTCAACTTATTTTTCTGTGTATATGTTATGCTTATAATTTTTTTTTAAAGGATAAAGCCTTTCAACCTGCTGTACTGAATATATATTCTTCCGTTTATTCAGATCGATGAACCAGTAAAGTTTGTGAAGAAGAAGGAAAAAAACCCACAATTCTGAAATAATTCTTAAAGATTATATTGTAGTTAATTTGACACTCCTGGATGAAAAATCCCTCTGAACATTTTTATTTTGGATAGAAAGCCCTTCACAAGTGCAGGCTCGGTGCAATTGCTGACTCACTGTCAATAAAAAATGGCCTTGCAGATGTCTAGTTATTAGACTATGATCCTTATTCCAGAATGGAATGAACCACTCAATATAAACAAAGTAACCCACACTGTTGAAGCCAACTGGGTCACAGTGGCATCATGAGATTAGAATACAGCCAAACTTCCACACCTGTTTCTTTTAAAGAATTGTAGTCCCTCCCAAAACAGAAACTCCTAATATTATTCCTATACCTTGCTAGGATCTGTCTTCCTAATGTGTCCCTCAACCCATCCTATTATTGATTCTGAGTACAGCTTTGCTGTCAAGACTCTTCTATAATTGTGGTAGGATATAAATTTGATTAACAAATATTTTGCCATTTGCATCTCCTTATAAGAGTCAGCCAAAAATAAGGCATCAACCATCTTGATTCCAATGAAATATCTTCCAGCTTGTAAGGGAAATGCTGGAGGAATCTCCTTGAAGGATACAAGAAAGGAATGTTTTCAAATCACTTAAGCCCCTTAAAAATATAAAAATTGTCCACTGATCTGTTGCTGTTGCAGAGGTCGTTTTCTTTTTTAAAAAATGTGCAACAGTATATTGAATTTTATTAATACGCTACTATATTTCTTATCAATTTAAGGAAAATTCTGGGCTCTTATATGAAGCTTTAGAAGTATTTTCCCAGCAGCAACTCAAGAGTGCCTTTGGGAATTGCAATGTTATTGCCCTGGGGTCATTTTAGAATTTTCCCATTAGTCCTGCTAGGGTCCCATTGGGATCAGTCAGGGCACTGTTGCAAGATTCGCTTTGAAAATGATTGCATCTCCAGATATTTTTGGAAATTGTACCCTCCAGTTAGAAGCAAACAGCATAACCCAAACTTGAAAGATGGCATATTTAACTTTCTGCAGGCAATAGATGGCTATAACATACACAGGACAAGGGTAGAATATTGGATTTAAGCAACTGTAACAATCCTGATAATGGGAGAGAACATCTCTTTCTTCTAATTCCTCAAAAAGCAACTGAAGCTCCAAAGGAAATTCAGGAAATATAGCAGACAGAATTAGCAACACAAAAGCAGGGCAAAAAGATTTTTGATCGGGGAAGGAGGAACAACTTCCAGAATATGCTATTTTCCTGCAGTAGAGAAGTGTAGTCTGAAAACAGATGTTAATACAGTCCCTAGGGATGGGAAGTGTAATTCTGCAAGAAAAATTAACAAGTTCCTTTACAAAAGGAAGACATCTAAGTCAATTTAGCAGCTATACATGTTTCTCAAGGGAGCATTAATGGAAGAGGGGGGAGGACTAAAGAGACCACACTCCTCATAGGTTACATAATCTGTCTCCCTACTGGTTAGCAATGAAGTTTCATAAGAGGGAGAAATTGGAGCTGGATCCAGCTCAGTAATGTGGCTGTGGAAACCTTGTCATAAGGTGATCTACCTAGATAATCAGAAAAAATGATGTATCTTATATCTTCAAACTATGCCAAACCTTGTCCAGAATAGTACAGTTACAAAACAGCCATGGTAGAATATTGGGGGGGGGGGGGATCTATATATATAAAAATGGCTGTGTGTTTGTGTATGTTCCAGCAAAACTCTGGAACGCCTCGAGCAATTTCAACCAAACTTGGTACACAGATAACATACTCTCTGGAAAGAAATACTGTGGGGGTAAGACAGCCCTAACACCCCTTGGGGGGGGTGTTCTGTTAAAATACAGCCTGTTGTGCCTTAAAATGGCTTCTATTGTACAGCACAGTGGAGTTACCATGGTAATGGCTTCACAGGGGCTCCCTCTGGTAAGGGGGAAAATCCAACATTAGAAATTGCATTTGGTCTGGACATTTTCAACAAGGCTTTGATTATTCTTGAGGACAAATGTATGGCCATGATCAATAAAACATTACTGCGGACGGTCCTTTGAGACCGCCAGCCCCGTCGCCCATAAAGAGCCACCTTTACATCTGAAAGGCGGCTCGAAAAACTCCATTTCCGTAAGGAAACGTGAGACAGAGCCGGCGAGGGCAGGTAGAGCCCTCTGCGAAGTCCCCAGAGTTCCTTTTTACCTCTGGGGAGGAAGCAGGATGAGGCTCCCTATTCTCCTCGCTGCTGCTCCGGGCTTCGGGCGAACTCTGCACTTTGCAGAGCCAGGCGATGGGACCAGACCAACCAACGAAAACTAACAGACTTTCTGAATAAGAAGGATGAAATCTGGACCTGGGACCCTAAATTGCAAGTACTTCTAATAACCCTAAGACTGACTTTAAAAGTAAAGAAGAGTGGAAGGGGGGAAAAAAGAAAGTTTAAAATGGCGACTGGCTGAGGCTTGAGAAGAGCTGAAAGCGAAAGTCCTTCCGTTTGACTAGTTTAATATGTTACAAAGTAACTGAGATAACAGTGCTGGCTAGAAGTGAAGAGAAAAATTCTTATCTCATGCTTATTCCTTCTTAGAGACTTGATATTGATATTGTTTGGAGAGAAGTCTTCTTCTTTAAAGGGGAAAAAAGAAAAAAAAATCTGCTTGTGTGGCAGGATGGCGTTAAAACTCACAAAGCCAGACAACCAAGCTGGGGGGGGGGGCTCCCCCATTCATAAACCACATGAACAAGTTTTGAGTTTGCAGATGCAGAGGAATGGCTTTAAAAATCTAACGCAATTTGTATTGGAGGAGATGGCAAGATATGATGAGATTGTGAACCAGAACCTTGAAAAATTTAGACAGGAAATTAAAGAGTTGGTTCAACAAAAGTATGATAAATTCAAGCAACATATGATAAGTTTCTTAGACGCAATGATAAAGATGGATGAAAAGTTTAATTCAGAAATAGAGTCTAATATGAAGGAAGTTGATTACAAGATTCATAATTTGGATAATAAAATACAAAGAATTGAAAATGATTTGACAATGATTCAAGAAAATAGCTCAGAAGTAGAGCCAAAAATAAAGGAAGCTGACTACAAGACTTACAATGCAGATAATATAAAACAAAGGATTGAAAATGAAGTCATAATGATGCAATTCAGATTTATGGAATTTGCGGTCAGAATTAGGGGAATACAGGAAGATAAAAGAGAAGATTTGAGAAAGATGCCTGCTGAAGTTCTGGCTGGGATTTTAAAGGTTAGTCCTGAAGAGGTATCCTGCAAGATTGATAAGGCCTACAGAGTTAATTCTTGGGTGGCAAAGCAAAGGCAGCTGCCTAGAGATGTGGTGATCTACTTTACTGATAAAGAAATAAGAAATGATATTGTGCAAAAGTCTTTTAACTCCACTCTTGAAATGCATGGAAGGAAGATTTGGATATTTAAAGAGCTACCGCCCAAGATGTTAAAAGATAGAAAGGATTTTGGATTTTTGGTGACTGAGCTAAAGAAACAAAACATCCCATTTAGGTGGGATGTTCCAGTTGGTATAATATTGAGATATCAAGAAGAAAGATATCAACTAAATACTGTTGAAAAAGCGGAAGAATTTTACTATAAGCTTTTTAAATTGGGCTCAACATCTCCATGTATAACACACGAGGGGAATAAAGAGAAGCAAAATCAACAAGAGATTGAAATTCAGGCTAAGCAGATGGTGGTGGAGGTAACAGAAAAACAACAAGCTACAGAGGCCTTTGTGGACGAGCCGCTTCTGGATTCTCCTTCAGAGGTTATAGTTGGGATTACCTATAAATACAAGAGAGGCAGCTTTGGATTCTAATGTGATGACTTATCAAGCTACAGACCAGCATGGAAATCAAACAGTTGATATACAACTCATAGAAAGGAAACCAGGATGGAGATCTAAACCACAAAAAGTTAAGAAAAGAAGAAGTAGGTCCTACAAAAATAAAATTTTTTAGACTAAACAACAGTGTAATGCCAGTTACTTAAGAGACGATTGAATATATGAAAATATAGTCGAGGCAAAGTATTGGTTTATATTATCTTGAGGAGAGTGACAGATCTCTGCAGTGCTGTACTCTTGGGATGTGAAAGATGGCCTTAAATTGAGTGGATTGGAACTTTCTATTTTGGACTCTTTGACAAATGATTACGTTTATGCTGAGCTACAAGGCAAGAGAATTATGGGATTGGGGCATGCAGAAGATCTGGTTGTTACCCTAACACGGTGGTTGGGATGAATAATCTAGATGAAAGACATTACAAAAGACACTATATGGAATACAAATATAAAGTCACTCGGGTGGTTTTTTGCTATACGAAAATACTTACTATTGATGGGGGCAGATGGTAATTGAAGATACTGAACATACTGTTGGAACTAGAATTTGATGTTACCCTAACATGGGTGATGAAATTAACAATCCAGTTGAAAGATATCACAGAAGATACTATATGGATTACAAGCTTAAAGTCATTTGAGAATTTTATTTATATATGGAAATATTTTTTAGTGGTGTGGGCAGAAAAACAAAGATATCGAAAATATTATGTATGATAGACCTGTAGGAAAGTGGGTGGAGATAGGTTAGCTTACTGATTGTTTAGTTTAGGTAAAGGGATGTTATGTTATATTAATATACGTAAAAGATTTGAATTAAGAGATATATGCATGGGGGAGGAGGAAATGGATAGATTATGAGTTGAAATTGCTAAATTAGGATTTATTATAGAATTTTACAGCTGAATGTCGCTTTGAAATGTATAGTATAAGGGGGATATAATAATATTGTTAGAAGGGTGGAGATAGGTTAGCTTATTGATAATTTAGTTTAGGAAAAGGGATGTTATGCTATATTAATATACATAAAAGATTTGAATTAAGAGATATATGCATGGGGGAGGAGGAAATGGATAGATTATAAGACGAAATTGCCAAATTAGGATTTGTTATATAATTTTACAGCTGAATGTTGCTTTGAAATGTATAGTATAAGGGGGATATAATAATATTGTTAGAAAGAAAGGGTCAGCATATGGGGGGTGGAGCAAAAAGGATGGTAAAGTATTATATAATCTGTTATTAACTTGGGTTTTATTCTGGAGAAGCCACAGGGGGAGGGGAGGGGGAGGGGGGTTAGGGAGGAGGGGGGAAAAAGGGGGAAAATCTGTATTTGAAAAACTTTTTCAATAAAAAAAAATAGAAAAAAAAATAAAAAAAATAAAACATTACTGCAACTCGGCTTGCCTGCACCACTACAGGACCAACACGACATACTTCACGCAGATTACATACGAGAAAAGAACTACAACTTCGAACAGCTTAGTGCAGGGGTCGGCAAACTTAAACACTCAAAGAGCCACTTGGACCCATTTCCCACAGAAAAAAAACACACAGGAGCCACAAAACCTGGATGTGCGTGGCCAACTCGATGTCACTCACTCACCCAGTCACATGACCCCCCCTAGCCACACCTACCCAGCAACAAAACCATTCTCTCTCCCGCTCTTCCTATCTCCCCCTCTCCCCACATGTCTCTCTCCCTCTGTATCTCTCCCTCTCTTCCCCTCTCTCACCCCTATGTATCACTCTGTATGTGTCTCTATGTCTCTGTCTCTCCCCCTCCTCTTGTGATGTCCTGGACGGCTGTAGCTGAGCCAGGAGCGTGTGCATGGGTGGGGAGACCCTCCCCAAACGAGCACCAAAGCACAGCAAAGGCACCCGCGGGGTGAGTGGCTGCTCGATTAGGAGGGTCTTAACAGGTTGGGGCTTCTTTCCTGCACTAATGCTCTGGCCATCGCCTTGCTGTTTCATCCCCCACCCCCAGCAGCTCTTCGGCTGAGTGCGGAGGGTGTGAACTCCAGCCTGAAGCGGCAGGAAGCAAAGGCTGCCTTACGTGCAAATGTGGCACGAAGGTAGGTACAGGGCAGCTTCTCTCCTGCACTCTCCTCCTCCTCCCACTCTCATGATGCCCTGGCCGGCTGTGGCTGAGCCGGGAGCATGCGCACACGTGGGGAGACCTTCCTTAAGCAAACCGCTGCCCACTCTGGGTGCACCTTTCCTGAGCTTCGGCGCTTGCTTGAGGAGGGTCTCCCTGCGCGTGCGCACACTCCCGGCTCAGCCACAGCCGGCCAGGGCATCATGAGTGTGGAAGAGCCACACTCAAGGGGCCAAAGAGCCGCATGTGGCTCGCAAGCCGTGGTTTGTCGACCCCTGGCTTAATGCATATATCGCGGACAAGAAGCCACTTCTAAAGTGGCTTCTTGAAGATCAGGAAAAAGCATACCAAATGATCATGGATCAGCTAGCAAAACAACAAGATGGCACTTCTGAGGGCACAGGGAAAACATTTTTAATTAATTTAATTCTCACCGAAATTAGGGCCCAGGGTGAAGTTACTCTTCCTGTCTAATACAGTTTTGGGATAATTAAATACCCGGGCAAGCCAGGTTATCAGCTAGTATTTAATAAAAAAATTAAAGGACACCCAAACAACTACATAGTTACCATAATAAAAGAGCCAATTCTGAAGGTAGTAAACCAACAAAGAGACTGGGCTATATAGGTTACATATACAGGCACACAATAACTGGGGAGTCTCTCAGCCTAGATAAAGTATTGAATAAAGAGATTTTGCCCAGGAACTGAACATTAAATAAACTTGAGGGTGGGTCAAATCTGCAGGCCAGAAAAAGGAATGCACAATTCTTTTTCATTCCCAGACATCACCTTTTAACTCTTACCCACCAGTAAGAGTTTCTCCTAAAGAAAAGAAGCACTGTTATAACACAGTTAAGCATGAACTCTCTCATGGAGGAATGGAAGAGGGTTTCTGAATACAGAAAGGAAAGCTGGACTCCCGAGGCCTCAGGTGTGATTGTCAACTGGATCTGGCAAAATGCATATTCTCATTCACTAGGTTGTAGCAGTTCAGTAATGCTCTGAACCAATATGTTTACAAAGAGAATTGAAAGAACTGCCTAGCGTAGATAACTCCAGATGCCATTCCCTTGTGAGAGGGAAGATTCTAAATTGAAAACAACCTCTGACTGAGGCTGGAATAAAAACTGCCTCAAAGAAAAAAGACTGAACTTTTGAGTCCAGGAGACTAAGATGACTTTAGACAAAGGTCAAGTAAAATTGCTGTAAGGTGGTAACTATCTGAATAACTGGAAGCACAGAGCCCAACAAAACATCACCGTATTGGTAGAAAGATATATATTGGCTTGCTGTATCAGAATTGCAGGAAGCCTGAAGAAGAAAGTGGAAGGCACAGGTTGAAAGTAATGTAATTTAACAGAGACAGGTGGATTTAAACAAAAATCAAATGCACTGGTACGGCCTAATAATGGCATTGTGCAGGCTGGATAAAAATAGATTTTTAAAAAAATAAATTTAAAAAAATCAGATTTTTTTTTATTTTTATCAAATTTATTTTAATAAAATGCTTTTGGAGTAAAAATATATCTAAAAATAATTTTCTATTTAAGAGATATTAATAATTTAGTTTATTCGGCATGAAATGGAGCTTATTTATGTAGCATCAAGCTGCATATTCTGCAATATTGGGACTGTCGAGTCAACAGCGGGTCAGAGGAGGAGCTGCTGCAGGACAGAGATGACAGTTGCTCTTTAAAAATTATAATTTAAATCAACTTGATTTAAATCAAATCCATCCTGGCACTGTGTAATAGATCTTGGAATAGTAGATGATTGGGAACTGAGATTGAGCCAGTAATATGATGTGATTGCAAAAAGTTGAATCCAATAGTTTATAACCTTCAAATTGTAAATGTAGCTGGTCAGACTGACTAGCATATCCAATGACACATCGTCTTGTAACATCATAGTCTTTATTTCCACATAGCAAGCAGAAATTCTGGACATTTTCTTATTTAACAATGCTTTATATCAGTTCTACAAACGGAGGCAGGACTAAAGTATCTTGGTCTTCACTAGATTAGACCAACCTTCACAAAAGGGTTTAACCTTTTCTTTATTTCCTTGGCTTTTCAATCAGCAAAGAAACAACGAAAAGAGAAAGTTGCCTCCTGCAAAATCCCCTCTCATACATAAGAGTATGAGAAGAAAAACATGGTTTTCTAAAGAAATGTTCTTCTCAGGAGGCAAGCCTGCAACTTCTACATCAGAAATACAGCAGAGGCCAAGTACTTGCCCAGCAACAAGTACTTGAAACAACCTGAGCATTTTCTTCCTAGTAGGATTGATGGCAGACTTAGTTTGCTTTCCTCATAAACGTTAGCTGCCAAGAGCCAAAGCAGGGACATGAGTGGGTCCTTATTGCTGGATATTGAAGATTTTGGTCAACAGAGATTTGTTTGACTGGGATTTCTGCTGGATCTCAGCAGACCGGGCTAGCTGTTGCTTGAGCCGTTTCTTTCCTTTGCTTGTCTGAATTTCATCCTCAGTACAGCGCTGCACGAAGCCCCAGCTCTTCTCAGCATGTTCTTTCTGATTGTCCTTCTTCAAAAAGTGCTTGCTCTTCTCCACATTCTGCAGGTAGAAATTAGTCTCTCGTTTGGCCTGAGAAACTTCAGCACGCATGCGCTGCTGCCGCACTTGCCTTTCATATGCAAGCTGCTCGCTCAAGTGAGTCCATTTGAAGCGATTCAAATACTAAGAAAAATATGAAAACTAGTTAGTGTGTCGTAAGTTTATCATATCAGCATATAACAACTCATGGTTGAGAAGATCTAACCTTAGTTTAAATACTTTCCACATTGTCTGAACCTACTCTACGCCCACCTTAATCTATGGGCTGGAACAATTTGGCCTCCTTAGAATTGGCTAAAATCTGTAATAAAGAATCTGGTAGTAGAAGTTCAATGACAAATGTGGGGCCAGTCACAACCCTGTCTAACCAGATTAGCTTTCTGCAAGCACTTGTCTTGATACGAGTCTGAGTTATCCATCACATTCCCAGAGAAGAAAAGAGAGAGAAAAAAGAAATCATTCAGTGTACTATTGACTTCTGATCTGAAATTAATCTTCATATAATTCATCCTTTGACCAAAGATTCTGTGTTTGAACACCAGCAGTGCATTAAAGAATTGAGAAGAGATATGAGTGCTTCCTCAAGAAATACATTTGCTCCAAAATGTATTCTGTTTATCAAATGTACACATACCCATAGGAATTCTTTATATCTTTTATAGTGAGTAAAACATTAAATCACAGATTGTTTTTTAAAATTAAGACTGCCACATCCTAGATTAAAAATTATTTTGAGCATGTACACTGGTTTATGGGGTGTTGTTTGACACCCCATAAGCCTCAACCCATTGCATCTTGAGCAAGGACACTATATGGAAACATAGATGTACGACATATAAAATTGATTTAATCCTTTCAGTGTCTTTATATATGGCTGAGCTGCCTTGCCAATTCAAATATAAGTTTAGCAAAGCAACTTATCTTGTACCAAGTTTCATGAACAGAAGCTGGAAATGCAGGAGAAACAGCACTTTCACAACATCAAGTCAGAATCAGTTGACCCAGAAGGAAATAAAAGTTGGTATCAACCATTAATTTCTGATTCCTTTGAAGAGCCAATAAAAAAAACAGATTGAATTGTTCCCAACAACAATTAGATTATGAATAGATAACAGAATACTCAGTCCCAGGAAACACACCTTTATATTCCATAGGTCATAATGGAATTTGCTTTTCTTACGAACACCGATAGGAGTATTGTGTAAACTTGCAGCTACCAACTTTGCCACACGCTTATCCCGGAATTCTACCCAACCTTCTGTGAAGTTTTTGGCATTACTACCAGCCGCCTTCTTTTTCTTTCGGATAAATCGCTCTGGGGAATGCAAAAAGATAAAAGAGTCATAAAGTGTACAGACTTTGAATTAGCTTAGACACACATACCTGTTGATTTATGAATATTTCATCTTTAAACCAACTTACCCAAGTATAAAATGTAACCATTAATAATTGTCAAACACTGGGGAAATCAGGACATTCAGATAGTTCAAATGAATATAAAGATTTATTGCAAGCTTAAGTTCTTTGCAAGAATCTGACCAATTGGCAGTTAAGGGAAATGAGTGAGATAAGAGAGGCATTCAACATGGGCTGGAGTTAAGATCTCTTGCAGGCACACAGGGACTCATGGGTATAATTTCCTTTTGAGATGATAAAGACTGCATCATATTACAAATAAAGACTCAGCATGGCCTTCTCCAATTCGAAGAGACACTTGTTCGGCAGGCAGAGGCAAAGAGGCATTCCCGGAACCAGCAAAATCTAGGGCTGGGCAGGAGACAGAATGTATCTGCCCTCAGTGTGGAAAAAATTGCCACTCTCGAATTGGCCTTTTTTAGTCCCACCAAATGCTGTTTTAGGACCTCTTTCCAGAGCATGACACCATAGTCTTTTGAGACTGAAGGTTGCCAATGATTACAAATAAAAATCCACCCATCTGAAGATAGCTTCCATCTGAAAACCATGCCCTTCATCTGCCTCTCACATCAAGGACAAGTGTAATTAGAAATGATATTCCGTGGTTCCCCTGCTAACCCAGTCTTTTACACTGGAAGGTACATTATCTTTATTTAGTATTCACTTGTCTGCTTACTGTCTCTAATGCACCCATACAACCTCACCTTCAGGCTGCAAGAAAATGCGTCCCACTTCACCATGAACACAAAGGAGGTTTCGGACATGCCGAGGCCGGAACCGTGGAGGGATATGACCAAGATAAACTATGCCAGGCACAACCTTTTTGGCATCATTTTGATTACAGGAATCCAACTGAGAATCCTCTTCCGTTTCCTTATCTTCTGAAACTGTCTCTACTTCTTCCTCTTCAGTGTTCATTACTGAATCTTCAATCATGGATGTCAGTTGGAGTTTTCCTGCACCGTCATCAACCATCTGGTTTTTGTTCTTAGTTATTAGTAGGCAATGTATGGATATAACTGGAAAACTGTTTTCTTTCTATAATACAAAAGCAGAATACATTAATGAAAAATTAGGACAAAACTGCTTTCTGTCATACCCACACCCACACCCAATGTTTGCCCACATCCTCAAAACTATTATATAAAATCAATTATCTGAAATTTATATTGCCATTTCTCCAAAAGCCCGTCATGTCTTGTCACCCTTGCTCAACCAGCACATTTTCTTTCTGTCCCCAATAAAATAGACAAATCGTCATCTTACACGTTTGCACCATAGTGCCAACAAGTATTGGCCGGGACACGGGGTCTTAATGATGGTGTATTTGATTGATTTATTATTTAGATTTAGATGGCTGCCCATTTCATAGATATGCTCTTTTCTAATCTTAACTTTGATATTTTTAATTATACAATAGTTTTTAATTTTAATAGTTGGCTCTGTTTTATAATATTTTGACTACATGCTAGCTGGGCAGCTATATACAGTAATTATGACTGACTGATACATGGAGACAGAATATGGAAAAGAGTCATGATGTAAGAGAATAAAGAATAAAGAGAATAAAATATAAATGCATTTATAACAGTTGTAAAGAAAATGGGAAGCTATTTTATATCCGTTTTCCTTCTTTAGGTCACTTTTTTCCTTCATTTTTTTTTTATTTTTTACTCTATAAAATAACTTCTATAAAATTAATTTAAATGAATAATACGTAATAAGTAAGACTCCGGGAGGCTTACAGACAATTAAAATAAATATGAAAACAACAAAATTAATCCAAAATATCTTGAGGACACCGGGTTCTTCCTAACCCTTTACTAATTTAACTTTAAATTACTGCTATATTCTATCGTTCCTTAGTACCTCTTATCCCAAAGGTGCTTTTTCAAAAGGCAACTGGACTTTGTTGGAAAAACAAGTCCAGTTGCCTTTTGAAAAAGCACCTTTGGGACAACCACGATCAGGACAACTGAGAGCCTCCATACACATTTACTACCCCTTACTTCCTCCAAGGAGTTTCTCCTATTAGCGTTCTTCTCCAATGTGCTCCCCGCAGGCTGAGCGAGACCTTCACTAACGGCACTGTCGCAAAGGGAAGCGAGTATTTCCTCCCATAGAGCTAAAACGCAGGATCGACTCATACTGTGTTAACGCAGGGTAACCATAGAAATGTTACCTCTTCATAAAAAGTCTACGGTCACTAAAGCGAAGGGTGGGGAAGCGATGTTTCTTGTGAAAAGGGATCGATGAAAAAGGAGGCGGAGCTTGAACAGCTTCGACCAATGAAGAAGTAGAGGCGATGGAACGAAGTTGAGATTGTGGAATGCCAAAGCAGCCAATCGCAAACTGGCCGATCAAGCGTGGCAGGATTAGTTGGTTGGTTGGTCTTACCTGTTGTAGCGCTTCGCTTGGGCGCCTGGATCAAAATCTCACCCATTACGAGAAAGTGTTGAAGGGCAAAGAGGGATTCTGTACAAATAAATGGTTCTGCCTCCACCCCACCCCACTCCCCTTTACAGATGTTGAACATGAATTCTTGCAATTCCCAGAGTGATTTTTGGCTACGCAGCTGGGAAGGCAGAATTGATCCCTCACTTTTTTTCCCCATCTTTTATTATGTTTCAGGTCAAACGTGCATCGTTATTAAAACTGAGTTTAGGAAGTGCATGATATGTTGTGCCTTTGATACTTTTGACAGTGCAAAAGGGAAGATAATAAGAATATGGCAGTTCCATAAAAGAAATCACAGTACAGCTTATATTTGTGCAAATTTCACACAGTATTCTCTTATCTCTTATTCAAATGGACAAGGCACCTTAAAACAACACACTCTGGCATTTATAGATAGGTAAAGGTAAAGGTTCCCCTCACACATATGTGCTAGTCGTTCCTGACTCTAGGGAGTGGTGTTCATCTCCGTTTCAAAACCAAAGAGCCAGCGCTGTCCAAAGACGTCTCCATGGTCACGTGGCCGGCATGACTAAACACCAAAGGCGCACGGATCGCTGTTACCTTCCCCACCAAATGTGGTCCCTATTTTTTCTACTTGCATTTTTTATGTGCTTTCAAACTGCTAGGTTGGCAGAAGCTGGGACAAAGTAACGGGAGCTCACCCCATTACGTGGCACTAGGGATTTGAATCGCTGAACTGCCAATCTTTCAATAGACAAGCTCAGCGTCTTAGCCACTGAGCCACCGCATCCCATATTTACAGATCAGTGAGTCTTAAATCAGTCACTTTCCTTCAATGTCTACTAAGAAATGGTTATGAATCAGCAGAAAGTGACTGCAGTGTAGATGAGGATTACAGGTAGTTTGTAACTTACAACAGTTCATTTAGTGAACTAAACATCCCTGAAAAAAATGCCGTATGACCATTTTTCATACAAATGACAGTTGTAGCACCGCATGGTTACATGATTTACATTCAGCTATTTGACAACTGACTCACATTTATGATGGTTGCAGGGTCCCGGGGTCATGTGATCACCTTTTGTGACCTGACAAAGTCAATGGGGAAGCCAGATTCACTTAACAACCATGTTACTAATTTAACAACTGCAGTGATTCACTTAACAAATGTGGCAAACAAAGTTGTAAAACGGGGTAAAACTCATTTAACAAATTTCTCACTTTATAACATAAATTTTGGGCTCAATTGTCATAAATTGAGGACTATCTATACAGAGTTTAGGCACCATCATCATTATTTAAATATTAGACATGTCTGTATTTTATTGATACATCTCAATATTTTACAAATGGGAAAACTTGTATACTGTAACATCTTTAATATGTTTGCTTGTCTGGCCCTTATAAAGCAGAATAGGATAAGAATAGATTAGAATAGGAATAAGAATCGAATTGAATCAAATCTTTAAATGTACACTAATCAGCATGCATTAAAATGAAATTTTGTTGCATTGAGCTCTCAAAAGATAACCATTATGCATATAACCACACATATGACAAATAGAAACATCACTGTATAGTTCAAATCAGTGGTGGGTTGCTCCTGGTTTGCCCCCGTTTGCAAGAACCGGTAGTAAAAATTTCTAGTAGTTTGGAGAACTGGTATTAACATTGGCTGGCCATGCCCCCGAACCGGTCCCCGGCCCGGTTGCAGCTTGCTTATCCCACCCACCTCATCAGAGCCTTTTTTTTTTTACTTTTAAAAACATTTTTTCTACAACCTCTTCGGCCGAAAAAATGCTTTTAAAAGTAAAAAAAAAAGGCCTCTGATGATCACGCGGCTCAGCTGGGATCATCAGAGGCTTTTAAAAGCATTTTTTCTACAACCTCTTCAGCCGAAGAGGCTGTAGGAAAAAAAATGGCCTCTGGCGATCCCAGCAGATTTGCCTGATCGTCAGAGGCTTTTAAAAGCATTTTTTTTTTTGCAACCTCTTACAATGCTTCGAGCTCTAAGCACATAGCACTTATAAGCAGTATCCTGAATAATGGGAAGCAAGCTTCCTATAATCTTCTCAGCTATCCTTACCACTCTCTGCATGGACAGTGATGCAGTTTGTTGCGTTATTTTTAGGATCAGACTCAATAAATAATTCTGAGATTAAGTATTCAAATATAACACTGTTTATTTACAATAGGCATTCTATATTCTCCTAGTAATCATGGATAGAAGCACAGAGAGAATGCATACAGCTCCTTATATATACATAGGGTGGAGCTAGATATGGGAGTGGTTAAATATGAATATATTAAGTAGTGAAGAATAAGTTAACCCCTGATACCCCGGTCATGTACTATTTACATAATGAAGAATAAGGCATTTACTTGTGACACAGTTTGTTAAAACACTCTCAATCGTGCCTCTGTAAAAATGGCCAGGACAGAAGGAGAAAAATGCGCTGCCTTCATCCGACGCAGGAAATGTAAATGCTGGTTTGCAAGCTTCACTAAAGATAACATATGAAGAGATCAAGTCAGAACCCCTTTGGTTCATATTCAAACTTGCTGCTCAAGATGTAAGGCAAGTAGTTTCTTGTATAAGCTGTGGAGTACTACATAAAAGCTGTAGATGGCAGTGAAAGAAATATAATTGAAGGAGTCTCTTGGGTCTGAAGGAGTCAGTTGTGGAATGTTCATCACAGTTGACTATCTAGGAAATATGTTGTTTGGGGATGAATATTACAGTTGGGAATATGCCTTTAAACCCCCTAATTTGTGTTTCTTCATCATATTGCCAATTTGCTATAGTGATTCAGGTGCTGGCCTAGAAACCTAGGAGACTGATTTCTAGTCCTGCCTTAGGCATGAAAGCCGGCTGGATGGTTTTGGGGCAATCACTCTCTTTCAGTTCAATCCACCTTCCAGATTTGTTGTTGTGGGGAGAATAAGAGGAGGAGGGCATATTAGATATGTTCGCTGCTTTGAATTATTTATAAAATCATAAAGGAATAAAAATAAAATCAATCAATAAATTTATTAGATGTAGGTACAGTATTATCTGGGAGTGCATACGACAGATAATATCAAAGAACCTGGTCAGGGATGGGTTTCACTTAGCTTGCTACTGGTTCGCTTGTGTGCTTGCTTTGCTCGTGCGTGCACCATTTCTGCGCATGCATGGATCATATTTGATGACGTCCGGGCAGGTGGGCGGAGCCTCCTGCTGCCGCTGCTACCAGTTCACCTGAACTGGGGCGAACCAGTGGCAACCCACCGCTGAACCTGTTTATATGCAATAGATTTTATGGCACCTTCTCAATAGAAACTGGAGGTATGTAAATATAGGAATCAAGCAGTTGATTTCCTTGATAAAATACTGACACATTCATTATTCGTCACAATAATTTCAGAAAATATATTTGGCTTCCTTATGCCTTTCATTTATTTTTTTTTAACCAAGAAAATTAAAAGCTGCTGAACTTTTAAGGAATGTGGCACAGTATTTGTTCGTTTTTGTTTATTTAGGAGAATCGAGCATACAATATAATTCAGGCTGAAAACAGAATAATCTATAACGTTGTACTAAAATAAAACTGCTGTATATCTTCTCAGGCTTTGTTCTCTGTTGTATCACAGGTAGTCCTCGACTTACAACAGTTCATATAGTGACCGTTCAAAGTTACAATGGCACTGAAAAAAAAGTGACTTATGACTGTTTTTCACACTTACTGTCAGTCTCCGCCTTTACTGCTTTGGCTGCCATAAGAAACGGGTGGGAGAGAATTAGAGAGCGGGGGGGGGGGAAGCGTGCTGGAGGATTTTTGAAGAAACGAAACCTAATCTCCGAAGTGGCTATCGGGTCAACCGTCATCGCGTTCCTGATTTATGACGATGCCAGACGTGCTTCCACCTGACCTCTGGAAGACCTTTTGGAGTGGGTGATTGATGATGGACAGTGGGAGGGGATGCTTTCTATATGCAACTTTCGCGCCTATTGCTTTAGTTTCAGCTTTTCCTTGGTAGCGTTCACTTCATTTTCTAGTAAAAGTACATTACTCTATAAATAATGGAGTTTGGCTTATTCTTTCCTGGACTTTGAAGGAAGCATACCTGACACTTACAACCATTGCAGTATCCCCATGGTCATGTGATCAAAATTCAGACGCTTGACAAGTGATTCATATTTATGACAGTTGCAGTGTCCCAGGGTCTTGTGATCCCCTTTTACGACCTTCTGACAAGCAAAGTCAATGAGGAAACCAGATTCACTTAACTATCATCTTACCAACTTAATATCTGCAGTGATTCATTTAAGAACTGTGGCAAGAAAAGTTGTAAAATGGGGCAAAATTCACTTAACACATGTTTCACACAGGAACAGAAATTTTGGGCTCAATTGTGGTCGTAAGTCGAGAACTACCTGTATATTGATGCAGAAAATGGAAGTGTATATTTCCAATATTGACTAATTTCTTTCATATCCTAACCATCTTATTATTATTTTAAAATATTATAAAAGACTTCATTCTCTTTTCTTCCTTGGGGGAGAAACCAAGAAGAAAAAAATAAATATTTTCCCCCAAAGCAGGAATGGGAAGCGCTATTTTGAGTCTTTTAGTGACTCTGTCACTTATCTGCAGATACATATTTTCACTCCAAATCTGAAATAATAGTGACAGAGTTCTCTTGTCTAAGAGAATATTCTTGATGGATTGTAATCTGTTATCACCTAGGATGTTGATATTAAGGGCTTCAATATCTACTAGTGGCTAGAAGGGTTTTTCCTTGGAAGCTATCTATACTTTGTGGTTTTCTCAGGAACTAATGTTAATTTGGCTTAGAAGTGGCACATGCTCTGAGGGGTGACTCCGTAAAGCCAAATATCCCACTGTAATTGTATCAATTCCAGAAACAGTGGGGTATCCCTTACAAATGTAGCTATTTCCCACTATTTGTTTAAACTACTATTTATCCCTTCATGGGTTCTTCCACATAATTCATTTAATATGCTGTTCCTTAGTCTTTGAGCTGGCAGAAAATTATTCTGGCATGTACAGTATACAGATATAAAAAGACTACATATCCCTGTTAAAATGCCATGTTTTTGAGACGTAAAAAAAATCAGACTGAGATAAATCGCTTCAGAATTTTTTCCACCTTTAATATAACATATACTGTAAACTTTACAATTCAATTGAAAAACAAACTGAAACCTTTACATTCTGGTACAAGGGGCATACTATAGATCTTGTTGATCAAGGAATTCCAACTGGTGAGGTCCAGAAGAAGAGCCTTTTCTGCCATGGCACCCACCCTCTGTAACATTGTACACCTCAAGGTAAGTTCTGCCCCCTTCCTCTTGGCCATCCAAAAGAGCTTCAAAACCTGACTCCATCGATTGGCCTGGGCCCCCAATGAGGGTGTTCCCTCCTGGAAGTGGTTAGTGGGCTAGGAAGATCCTACCTTCACCCTGTTGTATTCCGGTTCCTAACTTATTTTATTTTTGTGTATTTTATATTAATGTTTTAATGTTTCTATCTCTGCTTGTATGATGTTGTAAGCCTCCCAGAATAGCCTGACAATGAGATGGACCACATATCATTTAAATAAATAAATAAATAAATAAATAAATAAATAAATAAATAAATAAATAAATAAATAAATAAATGAGGTACACAAGAGAGCCAGTTTACTCTAGCAGTTAAGACTAAAAACTGGGCAACTGTGAGTTCTAATTCTGGCTGGGTGACTTTGCGCCAGTCATTCTCTCTCAGCCCAACTTGCCTCAGAGGGATTGTTAGTATATGTAGGATCAGATATCTTATTTTTTCATCAAATTTAGTTTGTAATATTCCCAGGAGAAATGTTTCCGGATTTAACTCAATTTGGCAATTTATTAAATCTTGTAACCAGTCTTGTATTTTGGTCCAATACTTTTTCGCTTCAGGGCATAACCACCAAGCATGAAAGAAGGTACCTTGGTGTTGGTTGCATTTCCAGCACTTGGGGCTTAGATTAGGGTAAATTTTAGCCAGTCTTGCCAACGACAGAGCATTTTATGCTGATTTTCCTTATAGGCCACCGATTTTGTTAACATGTAATTTTTGTTCCAGATAGTTTCCCAATCGTCTAGGTTTATGTTATGCCCTATATTTTTAGCCCATGCGATCATTGGTTCTTTTACCACCTCCTCTGCTCTATCAAATTCTAATAAATAATTGTATAATTTGGATATTAATTTTCTTTCCCAGCCAATCAGCAATTTATCTAGTTGTCTTGGTTCCATTTCTATTCCGTATTCTTCCACATCTTTTTTGTATTTGGATTGCAGTTGTAACTATGGCCACCAATCACCAATGTTCTTTTAATACCTGGTTACTTTTAAGCTTTCCCTGTTTGTCTAAGATTTCTGTGTTTCTAGGCATTTTGCTAATGTCTAATGTGTTGGGGTGGATCATAGCTTCCATAGTATGATTACTGGTTAAATCTTATCCTTACTTAATTCAGCGGAGACTGCCTACAAGGAAATAGGTGGGTCATTTGCAAAGCAACATACTCCAAAATTACTAAGAAGCAGCAAGAAATTACTGAAATCACCAAAGGCATTTATGAACTTGACATAGCCACTCACAAGCTTCCCAACTGTGCTTCTGCATAATGGGTCATACTTCCTTTACTATCCCAGTCCTGTCAATCATGTCTATTTGGAGCAGATAATTCAGCAGCCACTTCACAGTTGATTTGATCAAATGTCACACAGTAAGACACTGAAATTACCCACTGTCAGAGGAAATGCACCCCCTCCTCTTTATGAATCCCTACTCCACACAAACTTCCTTTCATTATTGTAACATTTCCTTGATCAGCTGAATTTGCAAACAGCAGCCTGGGCTTCTGTAGGATTTGGCATTTGTTATAATAATTAGCATTTTTTTTTTAAAAAAAAAAAGATGTTTGCCACCAAATTTAATTTTTAAAATGTATATTTAACCCCAAAAAGGAGTTTCGAGGAACATAATGGACCTTCCTAGTATCTCTTATCTGATGTTGCATCCTTTCAATAAAATAAAAGGACCCCTTTCTACCTCCAGTGTCCATATAGAGATATCCCTTAGATCAGGGGTGTCAAACTCACGGCGACAAATTGTCGTCATGTGATGTATCGCAATTTTTCCCCCTTCACTAAACCGGGGATAGGGGTAGCCAGCGCAAGACGCATCCTGCCCGCAGGCCGCGAGTTTGACACCCCTGCCTTAGATTAAAGACTAAATAAGATAGGCTAACTCATTAAGGTACTAGTTTGGGAATAAGAGCTGACTGATTAAAGGAGAAGCAATGCAAACAGTATACAACTAAAATTAAAATTAAAGTTAAATAAACTAAATAAAACTAAAATAAACTAAAACTAAAAAATTAAAAATAGTGTTGGAAGAAATATCCATCTGGTTCAGTTCCAAGCCAGGAGAAAAGCATTGGAGACAAAATGGAGGCCGGAGGCTGATTGGAAAGAGGGTCCATTTATTGATAAAGCAGAACCACATGGATGGTTCTGAGCAGCTGACTACATGGAGTAGAGAGTGGATGGCTTTTATACCTTCTTTTGGGCTTTGCACTTGAGCTTCCTGTTCCTGTGCAAGAACAAGTATTCTATTGGCTGTTGTCAGGCTCCCATCGAGCCATGTCATAGCTGGCTCTACAGGTTGTCTGAGCTCCCACGTTTGGTTGAAGTTTGAACTGCTGAGACGATGCGATGAAGAGGCTTGGGTTCTGAAAGGGTGTTGGGCAATTCCTATTGTGGCTGAGGGCTAATCCTACCTTTGTTGGATGTTGGGTGAGGCTATTTGCTTATGAATAGAGCTATGTATCTTTTTATCTCTTAAGTGCTGACTTCTGCTGAGGGCTATTAAGGAAGGTGGGGGCTCCTTTCCAAGAGCATGTTTCTCCATTTCTCATCCAGGAAAATATAATATTCTGCCTTTTTAATATTTCTCAAAATATTTCATTCTTCTAGGAGAGGGGTGAGTGCTAACTTTCTACAATAGTATAAAACTAGAAGTTTGAGAGTCTTGTTTGAGGATGCTGGGTGTTTGGACATCCAGGGTAAGCATTTCTCCCTCTCCCTCTGTTACTCCTTCTCTCCCTCCCTCCCTCCCCCCCTCTCTTATTTTTCCTTTTCTTTTTTTATAAGAAAATTTAAAAAAATAGAATGTGAAAGATAATCTTTGAAGCTGGCTCATGAAACAACAGAGACCCTCATTAAATGCAGCCTTGGTGTGATGCTCTGAGACTAGACTTGTCCATAAATAGCATCCATCAACATGCCATGTGAAAGACACTTGAGGGTGAAAAATATACTCAGTTTCCTGAAACAAAAAAAAAATGGACAACAAGCTAAACAATTTTATAGCAGCTTCAGTCAACTAATTGGTCTGAGGCTAATCTCAGTGGTGCTTCTCTGCGTGCAGTGCAATTACATTTGCATTTTAGTGGAATTATCGTAATAGAAAGAATTCTGCTCTGAGATTCCCTATGCTCCTGGTGAGAAATGAAATGTAAAAAGTTTTTTAAAAACTGTTGCATGTCAATGAGTCAGGGGAGAGGGCAATCAATTCACTCGCTTCTGAGGTCATTAAAGAGTCCCTTGATCCCCAAAAGAGGAATGGTGCATGGAAAATGAAATTGGGAGAAAAATCAAACCCTAACAATTTGGAAAGGGAAAGAGAAATACATAGAGGTGCACTACAGGGGTGGGTTCTAAAATTTTTTAATACCGGTTCTGTGGGCATGGCTTATTTTGTAGGCGTGGCTTGGTGGGGGGGTAATGTGACTGGGTGGGCATGGCCAACTTTTTTTTTAATTTTTAAAAGCATTTTTTCTACAACCTTAAGAGGTTGCAGAAAAAAATGCTTTTAGAAGCCTCTGACGATCAGGCAACTCAGCTGGGATCGCCAAAGGCTTTTAAAGGCATTTTTTTTTCGTCCGAAGAGGTTGTAGAAAAAATGTTTTTTTTTTTTTTTTTTTTTTTTTACTGGAAAAGTAGGAAAACATTTTATTAGCATGTTAAAAAGTCAAGTTATAAATGCAATATAGAAAGATCAAGTAGTGCTGCTTCTGACAGATAGCACTATTTTAGTCATCCCATTCATCTTCATACTCCAAGTCAGATTGAAACTCTTCATTACCTGAAGCAGGTATTGCTGTGTGCCTCTTCTGAATTACATCCTTAAGTGCCGCTACTATTCCTTCATCTTTGGAAAGTTGATTTTCAGCCACCTGTTTTAATGCCGGTGTTCCTTTTTTGATCTGACAAATTAGATCTTCTTGACTGACCGGAGTTAGGTGATAGTCACTGTGTGCCCTTTTCAGATGCTCTTCCTTCAAGCTTTGGATCAAATTATGGTGGGATGTCTTTTTGGAAGGAGACATGCAGGGTAATTGAGCTAGGACTACGGAAGGAAGGTCTTCATTACATTCTAATCCACGTGATTCTTTTGTCTCTTTTAAAACAGTTTGGATTCCCCCTTGATTCTCAATTGTTTCAAAAATCTTTTTTGACGTTCTCTTGTCCTTCAGGTGATCTTGTGTTATACCAGCTTGAGTAAATATCATCTTTAATTCCGGCTCTATATTGGTAATAAAATCCGTTTGGGGGCTCCATCCAATGTGACACAGATGTTTGAAATTACTTGGAGATCCAATGTAAGTTTTGGTCAGTCTTTTTCTTTTTAGTTTTCCTCTCTTCGTTCTCTCAAGCATTTTTTGAATAATATAAAATGAGAAAGGCGATCCCTTGCATTTTGGAGATCTGGCGTTTGATTGAAGCACAGGCAATGGACTAGCTACTTTTGATATAGATGCAAATGTTATTCCTTCTCCATATAGTGCCATTTTATCACAAGTTAGGTTACACACTCTTTTTAGCAGCCTTTAGCAGTAACGCTCCTTAGCAGAGCAATTAATGAGTGAACTTAAATAATAAGGGGAATGTAAGTTTTTAAAAGCCTCTGATGATCTTAGCTGAGCCGTGTGATCATCAGAGGCTTTTTTTTTTTTTTACTTTTAAAAGAATTTTTTTGGCCGAAGAGGTTGTAGAAAAAATGCTTTTAAAAGTAAAAAAAAAAAAGCCTCTGATGAGGTGGGCGGGGTAAGCGAGCGGCAACCAGGCCTGGGATCAGTTCGGGGGCATGGCCAGCCAATGTTATCACTGGTTCTCTGAACTACTACAAATTTTTACTACCGGTTCTTGCGAACCGGTGCGAACCGGGAGCAACCCACCACTGGTGCACTAGCTTAATAGTACATAAGAGTATGAAAATTCTGCAGATTCCAAGCAAAATTTCATTTTCTAACATTTTCTCTTGCACTATTAGAATTATAGCAGCCCTTTTCTTCTTTTCTGTGGCCACTGCTTTGTAAAACCAGCCTTCCCAAACTGGTGTCATCCAGGTTGATGGAACCTCAACTTCCCAAATCCTCAGTTTGCAAATGGAAAAAAGAGGTAATAAATCATCACATACTGTACTTATAGTGGCAAATGAATTTTCTACCACCATCTTTCACTAGATGGTGCTAGACTACTAATAGCTGGACAATTGCTATTTGTGAGGGCAGAACTTAAGATATGTAGGAAATCAGACCCAGGAAGCTGCATTTTAATGGCACAATCAGAGTACTGTACTTCAAAACTCAAGCAACAGCAGATATTAGGAAAGTAAGATGAACGAATACAGATATCTCATATATTCCAAGTATAAATGAATACGGTAATTATTAATTAGGGTAAAATTAATAAATGTTGATTAGCTGTTACGAGTGGAGGGAATGAGACTAACATTTCAGAACATGTTTGAGTAAGGTTATGTAAACTCAAGTCCTGTATTAGAGATAGGCAAGATGATAGCCATGGGCACCAAAATGAACTCAGCTGACTTGTTGCAAAGCAAACACAGCCTTTAGCATTATCTTTATTTACAGGATGCCTCTGAGCTTCATCTAACCCGCTAAGTGAAAGCAATTGGAGGTTTTTAGTCCCATGCTTTGTTTTCAGAGCATGCTGACCTATCCAAGCA
The DNA here is from genome assembly GCF_059756535.1 of Pantherophis guttatus. Taxonomy (NCBI): domain Eukaryota; kingdom Metazoa; phylum Chordata; class Lepidosauria; order Squamata; family Colubridae; genus Pantherophis; species Pantherophis guttatus. The sequence goes on along the minus strand of NC_142064.1, from coordinate 121,398,983 downwards.
AAAATCCAGTTTTATTCTGATTGTATTTCCTAGGCATGTACAGAAACAGCCAATAAGGCAGGAGTAGGCAATCACATTGAATTCCATATCCTAGCATCTCTCATCTTGAAGTTGTAGCTGAGGAACATCTGGAGGGCCAGACAGGCTCCCCACCTGTGTACAGTAATAGGCTGGAACAGGCAAAAAGAAAATCAATAACTAGAGATAGGAAGATCTGAAGATCTATGGCAGGGGTCTGCAACCTTAAACACTCAAAGAGCCATTTGGACCCATTTCCCACAGAAAAGAAAACACAGGGAGCCACAAAATCCTTCCCGTGCCTGACTATTTCTTGAGCGGCCATAAAACTAGCATGTGTAGTTGAATTAAACGTTCTGTTTTCTTCTGAAACTTTTCTTTTCCTGGATTTATCTATGGTTGGCTACCTGGGGTTGAAAAGCTCAATAAATCGTGTGCTGGCAGGTGTCGCACATTGGCAGTTTTGACACATATTTTGAGTGACAGGGAGCCGCAGCAGAGGAGTGAAAGAGCCACATGCAGCTCCAGAGCTGCAGGTTGCTGACCCCTGATCTATAGGAACTTGTGTTGCCAATGGATTGTGCAAGTTCAGAATGTGTTAGGTCATTAATACAGTTCCACAAATTAGAGGAATAACAGAATGCGTGAAATCCAAATGCCAAGATCTAAAGGCGGTTTTCCTAAGTGTATTATGCATCTGTAATATAAATAGGAGAGCTTTGCATAAATAAGGGAACTAAAAGAAATGAAATACTTTAATTTCCAAAGGAAGTCTCTTCTGGCACGGCATCTTTTTGAATTTATTTTCAAAAGTAAATAAATAAGAATTTATTTAGTAAATTCAGTAAATAAGAATTTTAAAGGGAAAATAATCCACAGCAAAGGTTTGGAATCAAAGTTTTACTTTTAATTCTGGAAGGTTTAAGTTATCTAAATTGCTATAGCATTAACAATTTCAAGTTTATATTGTATCATCCTGCTGTACCCTGCCAATATCTATATTACATAATGCATTATTTGCATCATATTACAATACATAACTTGGGAAAAAATATGGAAGTTAATTTGAATTTGGCAAGACCAGCCCAAGAGATTTTGATATTGGATGTAGAATAATTTAAATGCTGTCTTTCTCATTGGCAAAAAAAAAAGAAAGAATAAAATAATAAATTTATGATCCCCAAAATAACCAGTTGAGATTTATCCTCTCCCAGCCTAATGCTAGACTGAAATTTGAAGCCTTAGAATAAAAATCTAGGACTTTTATGTGTGTATGCGCAAAAGATTTATTTGCATAATACCTCATAGTCATAATTCATTCCTTTAAATACATTTTAAAAACAATTTATAGAAATATATAGTAGTTGGATACTCCCTGTGCAATGAAGCATATTAGCTGCAAAATCTCTCACTCTGGAATCATGCTGAGAACAAAGAAAAATCCATTATCTAAGTGGAGGAATTGCATTACTTAAAAATACAAATAATATTATTTATAGTTGCAGAAATATCTAAACTAAGGACACCCACAGCCTTGTCATTACACCAAATACTAAGTAAAATTAATTCCCGGTTGGATACAAAATTGGTTGTCTGGGTGTGCTCAATATATGTGACGGACAAGAGAGTGGAAATGGCTATTTTTATGGTGTATCTTTTAAACTGAGCAATCCAACACCCTGGGTTCCTCAAAAACTTTGCAGAGGTTCTTCAGTTGGAGAATGTATAATGGCAGACAAGATTCATGTTTACAGCTTGTATTCATCTTCTCCTGCGGTCTACAGCTACAAGGAACAATGGGTTTCCAAATAAACTGATAGACAGGTATGAGAGGGCCCAACAAGACTGTGTACCTAGGTCCATATGATCCCAAATTCTCAACAATGTACAGAGGTTGCACAGCAGTCATCCAAGAATATGCAAACAAACAGATGCATGAAAGTGGTTGGGGAACCCTACGCATTGGTGGTAGAAAATTTGGGAGAAACTACTGTGGGGAAATTGTCCAGCTTCTGTCAAGGACAGAGGCTAGGGTTATTTATAGAACATATAAGGCATGGAGAGTCTACCCTTTGGTTTTTGGATTTACAGTTCTTATGAGCCAGTGAGTATGTGGATAAATCCATCAATTTCACGCTGTTTTCCCCTGCCCTTTAAATGGGAGATAATCATATTTACCAACTTCATTAAGATCGGCATGGATAACATCAATATTTTTTTCTATGGAAGAGGCCAGGGGATTAATATTATCCTGGAATTCTTCTTCCTTGCTGTCCTGTAAATCATAATCCGGGTGACATGACATCCCAGCAGGTTATGGCAGGAAACGGCTGCAGTAGGACATGGGATTAAGTCTGGTGAACCCACAAAGGATGCAGCAGAGGGGGAGATGACATGTCAGAAAATCGTGTTAGTTACAGAAAGAAACCAGGAAGAAGGTAGAGAAGGGAGAGGAATTGCCATCCACAGGGAATCTGTCAAATTTTAGAAATATTTCAGAAAAATATATACGTGGCATCCACAGCTTGCAAATCTTGTTTCCTTTATTCAGAGATAGTCTCATCCTGATAAGAATTTCTTTCTATACACTGTCTCTATCTCATATGCACTATTACTGTACATTAGCAGAATGATAGAAATGATCGTGATTGAGAAAACTCATGCTGAGAAATTTTTTTTGTGGGGGTGGGGGAATAGATATCCCCAGTAAGTAATTTCCCTCTGACAAGATAATGGCTCCATCTTTTTATCAGGTAAAGAGTAAAGGGAAGGAAGCAGCCTCTTCTCATTTAAAAAAAAAATAGTCCTGAGAGTCCTGGATATTGGATACAGTATATTGCCATCTTGACTAGTAGCCATGGATAACTTCATCCTTCATGAATTTCTCTAATTGCTTCCCTTTTTTAAAACCATCCAGAAATTCCTCAGGCTCACCATGTGATCCTGAAGACATCTTTCCTTTTATCCCTTGTGAACCTCCCGTGGCTTAACTAGATAATTCTGGGCTCTAGAATTTGAGAAGTGAAAATATAATCCCTCAAACTGCAGTTTTGCTTCTCCACCCCAGTCCTTTTTGTGGCCTATTTTTAGATTTTGAAATCTGAGGCTGTAGTCCCCACTCCCCCCAAAAATTGGTGGGGGTCAGGACAAAACTACATTTGATTTCACTTTTATTAAAATTAATTCATTGTAACTGATTGTATGTAAAGATATGATTGATTAAATGGGAATGAAATGAGATTTTATTTGTTCCTGCCCCTACTCTCTATTTTTTGGAGCACAGTTCCAAGGTGTCACTCAAAGGCCATATCACGCCCCCTGCAATCATTGCAAATCCCTGATATGGCATTATTATATGTTATATAGGAGCGTGCATAAGCGCACCAGTGTGCCTAGTGGTCCTGTCCTAATGTTCCCTTTTATTCGTATCCATTTCATGTATTCATAATCATGTTTATACTTATATCTGTTATCTAATACATGCTTGACAAAAATAAATAAATGAATAAATAAATAACCAAATCCAAATCAGCTTTGATTGTATTCAAGTCAGCTTTGACATTTGTCAAATCAGAAGGTAAGAAAAACCTGAATATTATACGGTAGCTATTTGCATGATGGGCGAGCCTGACTTGGAAGATTTTCTAAAGGCCAAGACCTACCACTTGATTTGTGCTACTGTATTGTTGCTAAAAAGCTTCCTCACAGGTCTGGCTGTAATTGTCACTTTCCCCTTTAATTTCTATCTTTGGGAAGAGCTGGATGATATTACACAGGCCCTACCACAACTCAAACCATAGAGCCCAAGGTCATAATTTCCAGAAAATTATGCCCGAAATCTAAGTAGGATGTCACCTTGTTAAAGATAAACCGTGTATCATCAAGCGAGATGAATGGAGCAATGTAACTAGAGAAAGTGATTCAAAAACTATTTCATACAATCCATCAGAATTTCTGTCTGAGTCAGGTGTCACTTTAGTTTGACAGACCCATCCTAGTATATTGTATTTCAGCTAATACTTTTGTTTTGATTATTTGAACTAGTTTGGGGCGGAAGTGACAGGGTGGGGGGGAGAGAAAGAGAGAAATGCTCCGGCTTCATAGGTAAAACAAATGCTTTTACAGCTTGAGCTAAAGATATATTTTTAATAAGGAATAATGGATGGTGTAATTAGATCAGTGATTGAGATGTATCTCTGTGGATAATTTCGTTTCCTCTCCTGTGTAAACCCACTGAATCTAATGCCAGGTTTCCCTTTTTTAATCTGGCCTCCCTCCCCATCCATGTATCAGTAAGTGAAACAGCTGTCTCTTCCTCTGCTAATACAGTCAAATCCGTTCCCAAACTCCTCAGCTGCTGGAAAAGCCAGAGCTTGCAACCCAGGTCGCAGCCAATATTAATTATATCCAGCTGAGTAAACATTGGGCCTTTTATTTTAATTAAGAGGGATGATTTAATTGTCAGAAAAAGATGGGGAGGGGGGAGGCAAGAACAGTTAGACAAAGTTCAGGTGATCCAAGGTCTTCTAGGGTGCATGGAGGGGGAGGATGAGCTGTAGAAGATATTGTGGTTGTTTAAATATTAATTCATCCCAGTTCCTATGAAAGTGGCCCCAGGGGTGAAATGCTCCCGGTTCGGACCGGATCGCCCGATCCGGAAGCAATGGCGGCGGGTGGTTCGGAGAACCGGTAGCAAAAATCCCTGCGCCCCCACCCCCACCCCCATGCCCAGCTGAGCCATGCGATCATCATTCGTTTTGTGGCGAAGGTTGTTGAGAGCGTGGTGGCACAACAGCTTCCCCGACACCTGGATGAAGCTATCTATCTGGACCCGTGCCAGTCGGGCTTCAGGCAGGGGTACAGCACAGAAACGGCATTGGTCGCGTTGGTGGATGATCTCTGGAGGGCTCGGGACAGGGGTTGCTCCTCTGTCCTAGTCCTATTAGATCTCTCAGCGGCTTTTGATACCATCGACCATGGTATCATGCTGCAGCGGTTGAGGGGGTTAGGAATAGGGGGTACCGTTCTGCGGTGGTTCTCCTCCTTCCTCTCCGACCGCTCGTAGTTAGTGTTGGCAGGGGGACAGAGGTCGACCTCGAGGCATCTCGCATGGGGAGTGCCACAAGGGTCGGTCCTCTCGCCCCTCCTGTTCAACATTTATGTGAAGTCGCTGGGTGAGATCATCCGTGGTTTTGGGGTGAAGTGTCATCTGTACGCTGACGACACTCAGCTGTACATCTCTACCCCAGACCACCCCAACGATGCTCTTGATGTGATGTCTCGCTGCCTGGAGGCCGTGCAGGTCTGGATGGGGAGGAACAGGCTCAGACTCAACCCTTCCAAGACCGAGTGGTTGTGGCTTCCGGCGTCCCAATATAGTCAGCAGGTGCCATCGCTGACTATTGGGGGTGAATCCTTGCCCCCCACAGAGAGAGCTCACAATCTGGGTGTCCTCCTGGACGCACAGCTGTCTTTAGAAGAGCATATGACGGCCGTGGCCAGGGGGGCCTTTTATCAGGTCCGCCTGATTTGCCAGTTGCAGCCCTTTCTGGACCGGGACGCCCTGCGCACAGTCACTCACGCCCTTGTTACCTCCCGGTTGGACTACTGTAATGCTCTCTACATGGGGCTCCCCTTGAAGAGCACTCGGAGGCTCCAACTGGTCCAGAATGCGGCAGCACGGGTGGTTATGGGTGCAACCCGTTGCGCCCACGTGACACCCCTCTTGCGCGAGCTGCACTGGCTCCCAGTGGTCTTCTGGGTGCGATTCAAGGTGTTGGTCACCACCTTTAAAGCGCTCCATGGCATAGGACCCGGGTACCTTCGAGACCGTCTTCTGCCACCAATAGCCTCCCACCGGCCAGTCCGCTCCCACAGAGAGGGTCTCCTCAGGCTGCCATCGGCCAAGTCATGTCAGCTGGCGACACCCAGGGGGAGGGCCTTCTCTGTGGGAGCCCCAGCCCTGTGGAATGAACTGCCCCCGGAAATTCGTAAGATTTCTGACCTCCGGGTATTTCGCTGCGCACTCAAGACCCTATTATTCCACCAGGCTGGGTTAGCAACATAATTTTATATTGGATGTTTTAAACTTTTGGGGTTTTAAATTAAGCCAAATTTATTTAATACTTTTAAATTATTTTAAATTGATGTCTATTCTGTTTTTAAATAGGCTGTACACCGCCCTGAGTCCTTCGGGAGAAGGGTGGTATAGAAATAAAATTATTATTATTATTATTATTATTATTATTATTATTATTATTATTATTTATTGGTTAATCTTTAGTGAGATTCACAGCCTTTGAGGCTTGTTAATAGCTCAGCAGCTCGAGTCCTAACCAAGGACCTAGGAACTGTTAAGGTATCGTCGGAGGATGTAAGCTGTTCCGAGTAAGGTGGTTTTTTGTAGAGTCAAAATGTTCAAGTTCGGCAAATTTAGAATTTCTAAATAGCGGGGTAGCCCTTTGGGTATTGCTCCAAGGGCTCCAATTATAATCGGGACAACACACGATTTCTTTTTCCACAGTCGCTCAACTTCAATTTGTAAGTCCCGGTACTTTGTGATTTTTTCTTGCTGCTTATCTTCAATTCGTGCATCACCAGGTATTGCAATGTCAATGAACCATATTTTTTTCTTTTCAATTATTGTTATGTCAGGTGTGTTGTGGACCAAGTGCCTGTCAGTCTGAATCCTAAAGTCCCACAAGATCTTGAGTTTCTCATTCTCTAAAACTTTCTCAACCTGATGTTCCCAGTGGTTTTTGCTGTACTCAAATCCAAACTTCTGGCACAATTTCCAGAGAATGATTTTAGCAACACGGTCATGGCGTTGTAGGTAGTCAGTTTGTGAAATTTTGCTGCACCCACTGATCAGGTGGTCGACTGTCTCATCTTTCTCATTGCAGAGGCGGCATTTGCTGTTGGTGGTAACATGTTGAATTTTTGCCTTCATACAGTTTGTGGCTAGGGCTTGTTCTTGAGCTGCCAAAATAAAGCTTTCTGTTTCTTTTTTCAGTACTCCTGATCTTAACCAGTTTCAAGTTAGTTTCTGGTCAGCTTTGCCTTCAATACTTTTCAAGTATTGGCCATGCAGAGCTTTGTGTTTCCAATTTTCAGCTCGCTGCTTAATTACTTCTTTCTTATATTCTGCTTTTGTTTTAGTTGTCTTTAAAAGGCCTCCTTTATTTACTTCCTTAATCATTGGTTCTTCACTTTTCTGGATGTAATCATTCAAACTGCATTTTTCTTCTTCCACAGTCTGCTTTACTTGTAGGAGTCCTCGACCACCCTCTGCTCTTGGTAAATATAATCGGTTAACATCACTTTTAGGGTGCAAGGCATGATTCATTGTCATAAGCTTTCTTGTTTTTCTGTCCAAATTGTCTAACTCCATCTGGGTCCAGTCAATTATTCCTGCAGAGTATCTAATCACAGGTATAGCCCAGGTATTTATGGCTTTTATGATGTTTCCTCCACTCAATTTGGACATTAATATCTTACGAATTCGCCGAATGTATTTGGCTGAAGTTAATTCTTTGACTTTATTATGCATTAAGTCAGAGGCTTCTAAAATCCCCAAGTACTTGTAGCCTTCTTCTGATTTTACTGCCTTTATCATTTCTTCATTCTCTAGTTCTATTCCATCCTCTTCTATGATCTTGCCTGCTTTGGTTGCTATTGTTGCACATTTGTCAATTCCAAACTGCATACCAATGTCTTGGCTGAATTCTTTTGTGTTTTCAATTAATAAATTCAGTTCAGCTTTTGTTTTACCAAACAGCTTCAAATCATCCATGTACATCAAGTGCGAGATTTTCAGTCCTTTCTTTGCAAGTTCGTATCCACAGTTCATCTTCTTCAAAATGATTGTCAGTGGTAGCATTGAGAGTATAAAAAGTAGGGGTGAAAGGGAATCGCCCTGGAAAATGCCTCGTTTAATTTCAACTTCACCCAGTTCTTCTTCATTAGCCATAAGTTTTGTTTTCCAGAGGTTCATTGAAGATTCCATGAATTTTTGTATGTTGCTGCTGATGCCTAATATTTCCAGGCATTTCTTGATCCAGCTATGGGGAACTGAATCAAATGCTTTCTTATAGTCTATCCAAGCCATGAACAGGTTGGTTCGTCTTTTCTTTGAGTTCTTTAGGATTAGCTTGTCGATCAGCAATTGATCCTTTGTTCCTCTTGATTTTTTGCAACATCCTTTCTGTTCTACAGGAAGCAAGTTATTTCTTTCCAGGTATCCATAGATTTGGTTTGCAATGATACCAGTAAGAAGCTTGTATGTTGTTGGCAAGCAGGTGATTGGCCTATAGTTTCCAGGGTCGTTTCCTTTTTCTTTATCTTTTTGGATCAAAAATGTCCTTTTTTATTTTTAATAAATATTTTTAATAAATATTTTTAATAAATATTATTATTATTATTATTATTATTATTATTATTATTATTATTATCAGAGGCTGTTTTTTTTACTTTTAAAAGCATTTTTTCTACAACCTATTCAGCCGAAAAAATGCTTTTAAAAGTTAAAAAAATAAAAGCCTCTGATGATCGCGCAGCTCAGCTGGGATCGTCAGAGGCTTCTAAAAGCATTTTTTTCTGCAACCTCTTAAGGTTGTAGAAAAAATGCTTTTAAAAGTAAAAAAAAAAAAAGTTGGCCCCACTCACCCAGTCACATTAACCCCACCACCAAACCACGCCCACAGAACTGGTAGTAACAAATTTTAGATTTCACCCCTGAGTGGCCCCCTATGCCAGTGGGCACCAGGGACCGGTTCTGTGGAGAGAGGTTTTTCAGCGGATGAGAGGCGGCATGGTTTCGCAGATGGGGCTTCGCTTGTTTGCGCAGCCTGGTTTCTGGCATGCTGCGGACCAGTGCCAGTTCATGGACCGGAGCCCTGCTCTATGCAGTTCAAAGAACTTGTATGCAGGACCATTAAGCTGAAGGAAAAGATTGGTTAAAACAATATAGAACCATAACTCTTGTGTCCTCCAAATACATTATAGTAGACCACAAATCTCATCAACCTGGGAGATATTGGGTTCTTCTTTCATACACCGTACTAATTGAAACACTATTTCCAGAAGATATATCTTGATAATGTCACCGTCAACTCCTCCGACCATCTTTCAAAGGATTCTTTTCCCTGTTCTCCTAACACAAGTCTTGCCATACAAAAGGTTTACTCAGTGAAGTTAGTGAGGATACCGTCAGAGTCTGGGCTCTTCCAGCCTTTATTGACCAGTTTTGGCTGGTGTGGGCATGCCTTCTCCTCTCTGTTGTCTGGGCACTGCTTTCCAGGTGCTCCCTCTTTCTAACTAGGCTTCATTCTATAATCAACAGGTTGCCCCTCCCTTGGAACTCTTTTCAGGCTGATGCATGGCATGGTGGACGCTTCCAGATAAAGGAGAGCCTCTTGTGTCCTGCTCTGCTAGACAGCCTCAATCCAACCCGTGAATTGGGCACTGCACCTGATCTTCTGGGGGTAGGTGCTGACAATAAAACAGGAGAGCAACACTAGCTTTAATAGACAGAAAGGATCCAGTCCTGCAGATCAGCTATTTTGGGACCAGCTTATGGCAGACCACCATGGGTCTAACATCTGTTAAAAACTTGCCTCCTCCTTAAGGAGAGTGATCAATAGGTAGATGATTCCAGGGGAATCTGCCAGGTGCTCTCCCTGATGAGTCCTGCCTTAAATCTGGAGGACAACCAGGGGTGAAATCCAGCAGGTTCTGACAGGTTCTGGAGAACCGGTAGCAGAAACTTTGAGTAGTTCGGAGAACCGGCAAATACCATCTTTGGCTGGCCCCAGAGTGGGGTGGGAATGGAGATTTTGCTGTATCCTTCCCCTGCCACACCCACCAAGCCATGCCCACAGAACCGGTAGGGAAGAATTTTTAATTTCCCCCCTCGAGGACAACATCTGTCGCTGTCTCATTGCTGGGGCAGAATATGCCACAACATCAAGGCACACAAAATATGTCAACATAATTTGGGTCCATCTTGTTGACTGGAGGAAAGTGCATTGAAACAGCTGTGGGGAACAGCCCATAATTTAAAACCTGGCAGTCCCTAGCTGGGAAGAACTATTGTACTGTGAAAGAACAGAACAGAGCTCCAGGAAGTCTTCCTATACTTAATTTAACTTCATTCTAGTACAATTATTTTATTGTTTATGGGTCTTTATCATTCAATTAAGAAATCATCTACCCATAAACTCATTTCCCCAGTTCAGATGTTCATGTTCTGTCACAAAACAGTAGGTGATCCACGTTCTTCTATCTTCCTACATCTAAAATGATTTTTCAGATCCAAGTTTACAACCTACATGTTGGAGATGTAAATGTGATGATGCAACGTATTATCATATATGGTGGACATGTAAAAAAAATTAAGGCATTTTGGATTAAGATATGGTGGATTATACAAAATATTCTTAAAAAGAAGATAAAATTTACTCCACAGTTGTTTTTATTGGGTATAATTACAGACTGTACGGTAATAGAGATTAATTTGATTTTGAACTTAATAATTGCAGCCAGACTTTTGGTGGCGCAGTACTGGAAGAAGGAAGACTTACCTACTATTGAAGAATGGACATTAAAAGTAGCTAATTTGGCGGATATGGCTAAAACCTCTGCATATTTGAAGGACTGTTCGAATGAAAGATACATATTGGAATGAAGAAGATGGATTGATTATATTCAAAACAAATATGGGACTAAAAAGTTGCAAATAGCTTATGAATGAAATATTTAGGTGAATTCTTATATTCTTATATTTTGGTATGTATGGGGAGTTAAAGTGTAAGGGGGAGTGAAGAGCTTATAGTTAGTTTGTTTATGCTTGATTATGTTTGTTAAATGCTATACCCTATATTTTGCTCTGGGAAGTTGGGGGGGAGGGAGAAGGGAAAGGAGGGGAGGAAGGGGGGAAATTTGTTTCTAAAAATATTTTAAAACTTTTTAATTAAAAAAATAAATAAAATGATTTTTCAGGATGAAAAGTGTGTATGAGGGCAGGAGCGGGGCAATTTTTGGGTGTGTTGGGATGCAATTAATTTTGGGGAGAGGGAAGGGGGGAGGTGACGACATAAAGTCAGCAGGTGTATCATACGTATGGGCATGCACTTTCCGGGGGGGAGGGGAGGCACAAGCCGCAAAGGAACTGGAAGTATTTAATTATCAAATTTCTATGCTGCCATCTAATATAGTGACTCTGGTTGGCTTACAAAATAATAAAAAGTTCAAAAGTGCTTAAAAAAGTTAGAATAAAAAGATTAAAAGTTAAGAACCAAGACGATGGCTATCCTGGAGATGAGAATCTTCTCTACCCCATCAGCTATTCCCAATATAGCAGGATCCTTTTGGGGACCCAGACCAGAGGTGGGTTTCAGCAGGTTCTGACCAGTTCTGGTAGCGGAAATTTTGAGTAGTTCGGAGAACCGGTAGTAAAAATGCTGACTGGCCCCGTCCCCATCTATTCTCTGCCTCCCAAGTCCCAGCTGATCGGGAAGAAATGGGGATTTTGCAGTAACCTTCCCCTGGAGTGGGGAGGGAATGGAGATTTTACAGTATCCTTCCCCTGCCATGCCCACCAAGCCACACCCACCAAACCATGCCACGCCCACCAAGCCACGCCCACAGAACCAGTAGTAAAAAAATTTGAAACCCACCACTGACCCAGACCAAGTGGCGGACACAAGTTTTTAGGCTCTTCTGGAAGGCTGAAAGTGTGTGGATATATCTCACTTCCGATGGGAAAATGTTCTAGAGGGCTGGGGCCACAGTGCAAAAAGGTCTCGTCTTCTCCTAAACCCCACTAGCTGAAATTCTTTTGCTGACGGAATCTAAAGCAGGCCCTTTCTGCCAAAACAAGTGGGGTGGATTAGTCCCATTGGGGTAAGGCAGTTCCTCAGATACCTTGGACCTATGCCATAAAGAGTTTTAAAGGTGATGACCAACACCTTGAATTGGACCCGGAAGCAAATGGGCAACCATTGCAGCGTATATGACAGTGGTGTTACATGTGCTACCCAAGGGAACTCCAGAACTGTCCATGCTTCTGGATTCTGTACCAGTAGTAGCTTCCAAATAGTCTTCAAGGGTAGCCCCATGAAGAGACTGTTGCAGTGATCCAACCAGGAGATGACCAGGGAATGAGTGACTGTGTGCAGGGCCTCACAATCCAGGAAAGTATTAGGCAAATGTCTCAAAGTATGTCTCCTAAGAATATACTTCTACTTCCAAATTATACTTTCTTTTATTGATGTTTCTTTAGTTTTTCACAGAACTCTTCCTCATGGTTATGTTAAAGTTGTGTTAATGTATGATCTACCAGTCTTTGAGATTGCAGAAAAATATGCTTTTAATGTGGGATGAGGCCAGGAATGAGACCAGTGGCCTTCGCCATCTATCAAAACCTACTACCAACAGAGCTGATCATAAAATGGAATGGGAATGGGAATGGGAATGGGAATGGGAATGGGAATGGGAATGGGAATAGAAGAGAAGAGGAGAGGAGAGGAGAGGAGAGGAGAGGAGAGGAGAGGAGAAGAGAAGAGAAGAGAAGAGAAGAGAAGAGAAGAGAAGAGAAGAGAAGAGAAGAGAAGAGAAGAGAAGAGAAGAGAAGAGAAGAGAAAACAGATTTGGAAGGGACTTGGAGGTCTTCAAGTCCAACTTCCTGCTTAGGCAGGAAACCCTATACCATTTCAGACAAATGGTTGTCCAATCTCTTCTTGGAGCACTTCTGGAGGCAAGCTGTTCCACTGATTAATTGTTCTAACTGTCAGGAAATTTCTCCTTAGTTCTAGGTTGCTTCTCTCTTTGACTAATTTCCACCCATTGCTTCTTGTCCTGCCCTCAGGTGCTTTGGAGAATAGCTTGACTCCCTCTTCTTTGTGGCAGCCCCTGAGATATTGGAACACTGCTATCATGTCATCCCTAGTCCTTCTTTTCATTAAACTAGACATACCCAATTCTAGCAACCGTTTTTTATATGTTTTAGGCTCTAATCCCCTAATCATCTTTGTTGCTTTTCTCTGCATTCTTTCTAGAATCCCAACATCTTTTTCACATCATGGTGAAGTAGATGTAGGGCAGGGGTGTCAAACTCGATTTCATTGAGGGCCGCATCAGGGTTGTGTTTGTCCTGGGGGGGGGGGAGTTAGGCATGGCCAGGGTAGGCATGGCCATCGTGACATCACTTGTGTTGGTGGGGGCGCCTGTGGCCTGAGCCCTCTGCCAGGGAAAATGATATAAAATGAGAAATAATATAAAATGAGAATTTTGGGAGAAAGAATGAGGTAGAGATAGATGAATAGATAATTGTATGCAAAAAGAGAAATACCAAATAAATTCTACAAATGAAAAACTGCTTTACTTAACACAAACAATTCATAAAACTATAGGAATAAGGAAAGGGTCTATCAAACCCTACAAAAGAAGAAATTTCTCTAATTTTAGGAGCATCTTTACCATGTTTCCCCCAAAATAAGACCGGGTCTTATATTAATTTTTGATCCAAAAGACACATTATGGCTTATTTTCCGGTTAGGTCTTATTTGGGGGGAAATACAGTACTAAACGGCACCGTCTGCTGACGATCTTAACTGGGGCTTATTTTCAGGGTAGGGTATATATCCAAGTATCTTTATATATCCAAGTATGTTTTCTGAAGCCTCAGAGTCATGTACAATCGCTAAATCTTTAAATGCCTCCTTCAAGTTCTCACCAAAACTGAACTTTAATAATAAAGGCAGACAATATAATGAACTACTTTAGGAGTAATCATATGAATTTTTCAATGGGGAATCAGAATCAATAGAATAGGATAGGATAGGATAGGATAGGATAGGATAGGATAGGATAGGATAGGATAGGATAGGATAGGATAGGATAGGAGTTGGAGGGGACCTTGGAGGTCTTCTAGTCCAACCCCCTGCTCAAGCAGGAGAACCTATACTATATCAGATAAGTGGCTGTCTACTTTCTTCTTAAAAATCTCCAGTGATGGAGCGCCCACAATTTCTGAAGGCAAGCTATTCCAAGGTTAATTGTCCTCACTGTTAAGAAGTTTCTCCTTAATTCCAGGTTGCTTCTCTGTTTGATTAGTTTCCAACCATTGTTTCTTGTCCTGCCCTCTGATGCTTTGTAGAATAATTTGAGCCTCTCTTCTTTGTGGCAGCCACTCAAATACTGGAATATTTCTATCATGTCACCCCTAATTCTTCTTTTCTTTAGATTAGCCAAACCCAAATCCTGCAGCAGTTCTTACTAATTGACTCAGCTAAACCTTCCCTCTATCACTATACCCCATTCCTTCCCAAATCTAAAACAAGTTTCTTTGGCTTATCTTTAAAGCTTATCTACCCTTGGATCAGTTTGGAGTTTTTTCTTCCATTATACCCCTTCTTTTAGGAGCTTACATTTTCCATTCCTATTTCCATTTCTACTATGTTCGGCTTACATCCTTATTGAGGGTCATGTGAAGAGGCTTATTTCCAACAAACGGAAGCAGAAATGTATGTTAAAATGCTCCTGGGAAGGAACAGGAATGGCTGTAAAAGAAAACTATGTTCTGCAAAACCTTAATTCCTTAATTGACTTGTGTAGCTGAAATTCTTTATTTATTCTTGATGGTGGATAAAAGAAGAATGGGCTCAGAGCTGAGAATCAGAAAGAGCAGGGCCAAGGCCATTGCGTCTTCTTTCGGTATAAAATAGAATTCCTTTCTAAAGTAGAAAATAGTAAATTGGAACTTAATTGATACTTGAGCCTGAAACAACTCACTTATATTCACTTGTAGAATTGGCATTTTGCCATAGATTATCCAATAGTTGAGAATTATATTTTCCAATACTTCGGGCAAAGGTTATTTAAAAAAAAAAATAAAAATTATTATGTATATATTTGTTTTGCTGCTTTTTTTGCCCCTTGAGAAATGTTGATCCAACAATTTAAAAGTCATAAGTCATTCTTTGCAATTCTGTAACTCTTTATTTCTCTACCCTGCTTTCTTTCATGGCATTCCCCACTAAATTATGTTGCAAAATTGCATACATTAAACCCACCTGTACACTATATGATTTGGGGCTCAGGAGGAGTCAAGTTTTGACCAGTGGTGAAATCCAAATTTTTTTACTACCAGTTCTGTGGGTGTGGCTTGGTGGGCTTGGTGTGGTGTGGCCTGGTGGGCATGGCAGGGGAAGGATACTGCAAAATCCCCATTCCCTCCCCCCTCCTGGGGGAAGGATATTGCAAAATCTCCATTCCCACCTCACTCTGGGACCAGCCAGAGATGGTATTTGCCGGTTCTTCGAACTACTCAAAATTTCTGCTATCGGTTCTCCAGAACCTGTCAGAACCTGCTGGATTTCACCCCTGGTTTGGACTGATAGCTAGACTAGTAGGTTTATCCAGCTGTTACAACTCACTCTGGCTTTACAGAAGTGTTTTGCATGGCAGCAATCAAAGGGAGCCAAATACTAATTCCTTTTCAATATGGGTTTACCACTAAACCTCTTTCAAAGGAAGCTAAACACAAGTCCAGTGCTCTTCTAGAAGAGTGCTTAACCTGTGTTCAAAAGGAGACGACCTCACCAGTCTTCCCGAAGAATGGTACTTTCATGTTCGAAAGTTGCTTAGCAGTACTTAATACAAATAGGGGAGTTGTACCACAAAGCATCTGAGAGAAAGCTGCCTCTTCATATAGCCCTCCACCACTGCTACTCTGATGCTGTTCAGATTTATCTTCAAGCTGAGGATTGACTATAATCCATGGTGTAACAATTATTATCCAGTAATGCAGGAAAGGCACTTTGCATTTCCTAAGAACTACTGCAATGTTATTCCAACTTTTTAAGTCTTGGAATGAACACTGGGCAAATATTAGCTGAGATTTTGAGGGGGGAGGGGTGGCTTTTCTTACAGTTACATCTGACGGAGCTTCCTTCTTTTTCTACCATGTTGCTCTGACAATTCCATTATTTTGTCCCCGACCGCTTAAAGTTAGCCTGAACTATTAACTTTAAAATACTGTCATCTTCCTTTCAAATACAACCTTTCCCAGCCTGTCATTTTCAAAAACTAAGCACTGCTAAAAATGCCATGTCCCATTTTTCCCCCTGCACATCAGGAGAAAGCCCATCACATGGAAACTGGCTGCAGACTGAACCGAACGACTATTAGCCTGTTTGCCCAGCATGTATGTTTCCTCCACTCCAATTCATACCAATAAATTGCTGACACCTTTCCTATTTTTCCTTCCCTGAAACAGGCCAGCTTTTTGGCCTCCAACAGGCAACCTTCGTCATCTCACAGCAGAGAGCAAAATGCAAAGGCTGCCGGCCAGAGAGAAAGGAAATCAAAGGACAGGTTCCAAAGCAATCTTTCCTTAATCGATGCTCCTTTGCCTTGGGCACCTTAAGCACCAACCTTCCCAAGGACAGAGGGAAAACAACACGGAGAAGACAAATGATTCAAAACAATAAGAATTACGGGGAGGAAAGCAGATACTTGTCTATTTTCATCCACCCCTTCTAAGTGAGAATAGCTATTGATTCCTCTTTTGTTTAATGTCCCTGATCAATGTCCAAAAGGCATCTGGCAATCCCTAAGGTAACTCAAGTTGGGAATGGGCAAAGACAAGCCCTAGTAATTTTGCCCTCTCATTGTGCATTCTATGGGTGGACCCAAGACGACTGCTCCCATGTCTCAGAAGATGTCCCTTGCCAGGAACATCTTTTGCTCCAATACAGGATTATCAAAGACCATCCCAAGGCACTTGCTTGAAAGGTGAATTCTCACCTCCGATGTCTCACTTGGTTGCATTGCATCTTTGGCTATTTATTATTTATTTATTTATTTATTTATTTATTTATTTATTTATTTATTTATTTATCATATTTCTATGCCGCCCAACTCTCTGAGGACTCTGGGCGGCTTACAACAAGAACAGTATGAACAACATACAATAAAAAAAACGTTTAAAAAAATTCCCCAGCAGTGATTTAAAGGGTCTTCTAGAGTTATCCAACCACTGCTATGTCAACATAACATCACTTCAATGATGGCAGGGTGATGCTATGAAAATGTTACATACACCTGGAGGAAAAATTGGCAACCAAGAAGCGCAGCCTAGTGGCCCAAGAAGGCTTTAGGATGCTAAAGGAGCTGCTTTGCCCACAGGGGACATGTAACTTTAGCTAAAACAGAAGCCCCAGAATCATTCAGCATCTGGCAATCTTCCCATGCACAATTCAGCACAGTTTTACTACAGAAAAGTGGCCATTTTTTCCTATTTCACTTGTATTTACATCGCTTCACAAGCCTGACCTCCTTTAGCCTCATTTCACAACAATCCCTGTCAGACAGATCTGTATTACTGAAGCTGAGGTAAATAGTCTTTTCCCCAACAGCCTCTCAATGACATCACACCCTAGACCAGGGCATTTCAAACGTTCTACATGTTCCAGAACACCTGACCTAGACGCAAAGCACCAGAAAATATAAAATTAGCTTATGTTCCAGTCAGTTTCCCCCTTAGTCTCTTGTGCACAGAAATAAGGGGTCTTAGACAGTGATGGGTTTCAAATTTTTTTACTACAGGTTCTGTGGGTGTGGCTTGGTGGGCGTGGTAGGGGAAGCATACTGTAAAATCTCCATTCCCTCCCCAATCCACGGGAAGATTACTGCAAAATCCCCATTTCCTCCCAATCAGCTGGGACTTGGGAGGGAGAGAATAGATGGGTGCAGGGCCAGTCAGAATTTTTATTACCGGTTCTCCGAACTACTCAAAATTTCTGCTACCGGTTCTCCAGAACTGGTCAGAACCTGCTGAAACCCACCTCTGGTCTTAGATTAAAGCGAGATTCAGCATGGCCTTGTGGAACAACATTTTGTGAGAGCCCACCAGCTATTGCCTTACATGCTGTGAAAACCAGGTTATCCCAGGGGTAAAATGCTCCCGGTTCGGACCGGATCGCCCGATCTGGTAGCGATGCAGGCAGGTGATGGAGAACCGGTAGCAAAAATCTCCACCCCCCACCCCCATGCCCAGCTGAGCCGCACAATCATCAGAGACTTTTTTTTTAATTTTAAAAGCATTTTTTTTACAATTTTGGCCGAAAAAAAGCTTTTAAAAGTTAAAAAAAAAAGCCTCTGTTGATCGCGTGGCTCGTCAAAGGCATTTAAAAGAAAAAAAGGGTTTTTTTCTTTTAAATGCTATGACGATCCCAGCTGAGATGATCGGCAGATCGGCAGAGCATTTAAAAGAAAAAAAACCCTTTTTTTTCTTTTAAATGCTCTGACGATCCAAGCTGAGTTCCCTGATCGGCAGAGGCTTTTTAAAAAAGCCCGTGTCGATCAGGGAACTCAGCTTCGATCGTCAGAGCCTTTTGAAAGCATTTTTTTACAACCTCTTAGCCGAAGAGGTTGTAGAAAAAATGGTTTTAAAAGTAAAAAAAAAAAAATGGCCACGCCCACATCACACACACCCCACCAACGCCCACAGAACCGGTAGTAACAAATTTTAGATTTCACCCTTGGGTTATCCCTTTAAGTCATAACAAACAGTACCCATTTGTCTGGCACAGAATATTATGTGAGCAGACCAATAGTGTTGGATTAATTTTGATTTAGGATTTAGGGTGCTGTGTGTGAAACCAGTTCTTTATTGTAGACTGGGCAGTAGTTCATTTCTTCCAGAACCTCTGCTCTTCTTTTTATTCATTGCACACTACACAAACTTAAATAGATATAGAAATTATTTTAAGCATCAGATCTTGGGTTTTAAGTTAGCTGCTTTGCCCTGGATAGCAAAAGTTCTTGAGCCATTCCTATGGCATATTTCCAGGCTGGAAATATAGCAATAGCAATAGCACTTAAACTTACATTATATACCGCTTCACAGTGCTTTACAGCCCTCTCTAAATGGTTTACAAAGTCAGCATATTGTCCCCCAACAATCTGGGTCCTCATTTTACCCACCTCGGAAGGATAGAAGGCTGAGTCAACCTTGAGCCGATGAGAATTAAACTGCTGGCAGTGGGAAGAATTAGCCTGCAATACTGCATTCCAACCACTGCGCCACCTCTACATCCAGAAGATGAGGACAATGAAGTTGTCTTTTTATTATACAGTATTGCATTGCATTGCATTTATCCTATTTTATTTATTTATTTATTCTTTTATATAGCCACTCATTTATCTGAGATACTCTGGATGGCAACAAAAATAAATAATTACATTAAAACTAAAACCACACTGATGTTCAACACAAGTCATTAGACACATGCAGCTATGTTGGAGCTTCCCATTTAAGGTTCCCAATGCCTCCAATGTCTTGGGAAAGAGCCACCTTGCAAAAGGCCAATAGAATAGGGACTGTCCATATTTCTATATTGGGAAAAATCTTTCTCACTCAGCCCTGAAACTTTCTTGCTGGACCAGTCCGATACCTCTTTGGCTAACCTACATCCCAGGATGTTGTCTGGAGAATGAAATGAGAAAGGAGGACCATGCAATTTTGAAGTCCTGTAGAAATAGCTGCATCTAAAGATATGTAGGTAAATATTTGTATAAATCCGTGTTTTATCAACCAGAGAAAAAATTTAAGATTTTTCTCATCATTTAGTAACTTTGGAGCTACTCTTAATCAAGGCCTGGCCATACAGTAGTGGCATTTAGATTTTGATCCATTGCTTTTTTCCTAGGATGACTCCAGTGCATACAACTCTCACTTCTATGTGGGTCCAGATTCTAAACATGCTAATATCTCCACACATGAAGAACTATGCTGGCAAATGAAGGGCAGTTGTGCACCTTCAAGCTTCTTACTTCTTGAAAATATACTGAATTGAAAATAAACACAACAATGGAGAGGGAATGGAGAGGGGAGTAGAGGGATAGATAGGAAGAAAGGAGAGAGAGGGGGAAAGAAGAAAGGGAAAAGGAGAGGAAGAAAGGGAAGGGAAATAAGCGTAAGAGAGAGGGTTAGAAAGGGAGGAAGAGGGGAGGAGTGGGAGAAAGGAAGGGGAAGGAGAGAAGGAAAGAAGAAAGAAAAGGATAGAAGAAGGGAGGGAGGGAAAGAGGGGAGAAGGAGAGGAATGGTTGTTGTGGAAGAAGGGAGATGGAATGGTAGAAGAGCAAACCTCGAGTACATTTCAATTTTTTTAGAATGAAGAATGAACTAATATGAAAGTCAAAAAATAATATTTATTTTATTTATTTATTTATTTTATTTTTATTTGATTTATATGCCGCCCTTCTCCGGAGACTCAGGGCGGCTTACAATGCGTTAAGCAATATGTATGATTAGTAATGGATAAGAGATTGTACATTTATGTATGTGTATGAGAATAAAAATGAAAAAACTTTTTTTTTAAAAAAAATAGCTTCTTACTTCTAAATTTTCAAGTATTGGAAAGCATACAGATAGGAGAGAACCTGGTGATGTGTATTTGGAGCCTTTCCCACGGGTGTGTTGCACTGGTTTCTACCCTTCTTTGACCCAGCAGAAAACTGTATCAACATGACATTTGCTGTCCTATTCCTCATCTTTCCTGCCTCTCTTGCCTCCATCCCTTATCCTAACAGTGACCTGACTGACATCCCTCCAAGGTAAAGGGAGACGAAAGCTAATTGGCTTTGCACACCTTGTGTGCCCATTGAACTAGAGAAAATACTTTAACATCAATACAGCTAAGGATAACTGAAGATCGTCTCATTCGTATGTTTGCTAAGTGCAAGGGTGGAAAGAACTCAAAGGAGACTTCTCAAGTTAGAAGCCAGCCTATCTCATTATGGGTAAAAGTCCAGGAAACACATGCTCTGGAACTCTTCAAGAAGCTGTCCTGAATCTGAACTTTTCCCTAACTAGAATTGACACCATTGCAGTCAAACTTGCAAATGACCAAATTACACAGACTAGTAAAACAGGAATGCATGGCAAAGAACTGTACAAGGGGCTTTCAGATTGGAGAATAAACAAGAAGAGTAAAGCACTCTCATTTTACAGGGACACAGTTGGTGTCAGCATGACGTAACTCAAGGAGAGAATGAGAGAAGGATGGAAGGGCTCAGGAGCAGGTTAACCATGTCATGATCCAGCATATGGCTGCCTTAAAAAGGTAAAAATCATTGTAGAATTTCACTAAAGAGTCCATCCAGGAATATCCCCGCCTCAACTTGCTGGAACCTGTTAACAAAAACTGGCTTTGTTGTATAGTTTGTTATCAGATCTTCATGAAGGACTCGGGACTCTTTCTCAAAGTTGGGGAAAGCAACTTAAACAATCTGCAGGGGGTTGGAATCCTTCAAGAAAGAAAAGTTACAGCCTTTGACTCATTTAAAGTTTGAGGAGGAGGTGAGTAAGAGGAGACTGGCGGCAACAGCTAAAATTATGCCCAATGTGACAACTGTGGGGAAATTGGCACGTAAGAAAGCCAGACAGTTAAAGAAGACACTTCTATATCCAGCTTCTAGTTAAAGCGGGGGCTCCTGAAAGCTGCATCCTTCCACAAGCTCTGAAGGTGTATTAAGCAAAGGGCTAAACGATAGGGTGACCAACAACTAGTAGTCATAAGAGCTACTGTATGAGCTATCTCTTGTGTGCATAATCAGGCATTTCCATATATACTGGTGAACTGGAAAGAACTTGTACTTGTCTAAGGCTCCTTGACTTCTCCAGCCAGCAGGGGAGGGCAGAGAATAAAGGACCTGTTTGGGGGAAGAGGGACAAAGGCTTCCCTTGACTTTAGAGCAGTGGTGAAATCCAATTTTTTTTACTATCAGTTCTGTGGGCGTGGCTTGGTGGGCGTGGCAGGGGAAGGATACTGCAAAATCTCCATTCCCACCCCATTCCAGGGGAAGGATACTGCAAAATCCCCATTCCCTCCCCACTCCTAGGGGAAGGATATTGCAAAATCTCCATTCCCACCCCACTCTGGGGCCAGCCAGAGGTGGTATTTGCCGGTTCTCCAAACTACTCAAAATTTCCGCTACCAGTTCTCCAGAACCTGTCAGAACCTGCTGGATTTCACCCCTGCTTTAGAGTAACATCCTAGGAACCACTCTTCAAAACCAGTGGAGCGGAATAAAGAAGTGGGCAGGCCCAGGAGAAAAATTTTAAAAAAGGAATTGGATGTAATCAGCATAGAATGAAACTCAGTGCAATCAGTATAATTCCCTAAGCTTCGTGCATTTGATGGGACAACTGGGGGCAATATTCAGAAGTAATTCTAGGAGATGCCCCAAAAGCTTTGTGGGGTGGGGGGACTTCTGGGGCTCAGGCACTCTGTCCCTGTACAGATCAGCAGTCAATATGAACTGTGGCTTGGCTTGCTGTCCACACTGAACCACCTGCTACTAAGATTTCCATGGAATCTCTTGAAGGCTGCATCATTTTGGGGAGGGGGTGGGGTTAGATACAGCAGAAATCAGTGCCGCTGAATTGTTGCATCCCCACCATGACCTTTAACAGCCTTTTAAGCAAAAAAAAAAAAAAAAAACCTCACATACAACCCGGTGATTTGGAGAGTGCTAGGCTATCCCGGTCGTGCAAGATGTAGAGTTAGTTTTGAACATCTGGGTCGCTTGGCGAAAAATCCGGGCTAATCCCAGGGGTCTTGGAGAAGGTGCATTGGCTGGGGAGCGCGCGCCGGTGTGTATATGTGTGGACGCGCGCGCTTGTGTGCACATGCATACACGTATTTTCCAATCAGAGAATCTTTGGGGCGACCAAAGGAAGGAAAAGTGGGGGAGAGGAGGCAGAGAAAGAGAGACAGGGATTAGGGAGGATGGCGAGGGAGAGGTGGCAACTGGAAAAAGGCTAAAGGGAAAGAAAAAGAGCAGCATTCCTCTTTCTCTCGCGTTCTCCCTCCCTCCCTCCTCCCTCTCTCGTCCTTAATGCATAGCGGGGAGGGGGGAGGGTCTCTATCCTCCCTCCCCCTCCCATTTGCACTCCAATCCTCTCCAAAGCCGGGTGCATTAAACCGCGAGGATTTTCCGAGCGGATTTCCTTGCCCGTCGCTTCGCTGCCATCTCTAATTCCCTCGGGCGCTCGCCTCCTCTCCCGGAGCAGGCGGAGATGCCGGGCGGAGACACCCCCGAGTCCCGGGGATCCTTAGGGGAGCCTTCGGCAGCGGCAGCACGAGTCCCCGGAGTCAGGTAAGAGGGAGGGGGGGGGAAAGACTGGGTGGGGGCGGTTATTCCTGGCAAGGAGAAGAGAGAGTTGCCCTGAGCATCTGCAGAGGGCTTACTCCCCGCGGACTTACTACTAAGGGGAAGCAAAGGAAGAAGGCAAGTTGAACCTGAGCTCACGGGGAGGAGGAGATGCTTGCCACGGGCATGTAACTCGGCTTCAAACCGGATCGGAAGGGCTTGGAAGAGAACCCGCGGGAGAAGAAAAGCGTTTTCTACTTGCCACTCTGGAGCATCTTCGGTTATTTTGCATTCCAGGCTGAGTCTGAGAGGCGAAAAAGCAGAGCCCGCAAAAAGTGGAGGCGCCTGACCCTCCGCCCCCCAGCCCAGCCCAGTCCTAGATTGAAGCGGGTTTGTGGGGCGAGGTTGGGGCGCCTGATGGGATAGGAAGAAGGGAAGCAGCCCGGTCTGTCCCATGAGGAGCAGCCCACTCTCTGCCGGTGCTCCTGGCCTGCTCTTGGCACACACTCCCGAGACGTTGCTGGGAGAAGAAATGCCTTTGTCTGGCTTTGCCCAAGATTGGATCCATCCAACCCTTTGGAGCGAGCGCTCGGCCTCTCCACAGGGGACCGCCAGATGCGAGTCCCCCCCCCAAAAAAATTGATCTTTGTCTGATGAACTAGTTGTATGGGCAAAGAGGAATGCAGAGGTGAAATCCTTCGCCCATTTTGCAGATGGGTAAGCTGAGGGGCTTGTTATAAAGGCACCCGACCCATTGCGGGTTCCAAATGGACAAGTTGGTACCAGGGAAGGAACATTCGTGTTTCTTTTTTCCAAGCATCTGGACCAGGTTGGAGAAGCTGAGTGAGCCCATCAGCTAGAAAAGGGCTGCCTCTTTAGAAACTAATGCTAGGTGATTGGAAGAAATCAAGAGGTGAGCTCCATCTCCATAGAAAGATAATTATCTCTGTGCTGGCCACCCAGGAATGGTTGCATTAATTAAGCCTGAGGCCGTTTTGACCAAGGTTAAAGAACTCCATAGGTTAACAAGACCTCAGCCTGTGAGCTTTGCTTTTCATAGTACAACATGGACTGTAATTTGCAAATGTTCCTTGAAATCTAACAGTGAAAATGACCTTTCACAGGGACCCAAGTAGTTCTCAGAGTTTGACCTGTCTGTCAACCTCCTCCTTACCTAGACGATCTCTAGGTAACAAACATCTCAAGGCTGAGGAATCTTAACAGAGATAAGCAACTGGGGGATACTGGTGGGCACGTCAGGAATTATTAGTTCCTAGAAAATAGTTCCAGTGGGGCAATCCTAAAACACCTCCATACCAGAAAGCAAGTTAATATGCTTGCCCCCCTCCCTATCTGCTCTAGCACCACAGGATGCACTCTTCTACCCTAGTTTTGATTCTTTGGGGAGCAGATAAGTGGGCAAATTTCTAAACGAGCCATTTGATTACAGTAACTTATTAGTTTTATTTTCTAGCAAAACTTATATATCTTCAGTGGTATTCTTGAAACAAAGGTGAAGATGGAATGATGGGAGGAGGAGGAGGAGGAAGAGGAGGAGGAAGAGGAGGAGGAAAAGAAGAGGAGGAAGAGGAGGAGGAAGAGAAGAAGAGGAGGAGGGAGAGGAGGAGGAAGAGGAGGAAGAGAAGAGAAGGAGGGAGAGGAGGAGGAAGAGAAGAAGAGGAGGAGGGAGAGGAGGAGGAAGAGGAGGAAGAGAAGAGAAGGAGGGAGAGGAGGAAGAGGAAGAGGAGGAGGAAGAGGAGGAAGAAGAGAAGAGGTGGAAGAGGAGGAGGAGGGAGAGAAGAAGAGGAGGAGGAAGAGGAGGAGGAAGAAGAAGAGGAAGGAGAGAAGAGGAGGGAGAGGAAGGAGAGGAAGATAAGGAGGAAGAGGAGGAGGAAGAAGAGAAGAGGAGGAAGAGGAGGAGGAAGGGAAGAAGATAAGGAGGAAGAGGAGGAGGAAGAAGAGAAGAAGAGGAAAAGGAGAAGGATGAAAAGAAGAAGAGGAGGGAGAGAAGAGGAGGAGGGAGAGGAGGAAGAGGAAGAGGAGTATAGCAAGAGCTAAGAAAAAGGATAATTTGGACATATTGGCACCCATAGGCACTATGTTGCTCAAACCTGAGAAAACAGGTGATATATTTTCTGTGTAGTTTTGATATTTTTACTTTCCTGCCATCCGTTGTCATCTGAATTCAACCTTATTCTATCAGCCAGACTTTTTACAACCTCAGTCACTTTCTAGTAATCAGCTCATGACTTTTCTTTTGTTCAACAATGCTAAAGACTCAGGGATCCAAAGAGATTCTGTACAGGAAAGCTTCAACATGCCAGGAAAAAAAAAAACCTACGGTATTACCATTTCAACTTTGAATCAACAGAATAAAATTCCAGGCCAGCAGACAGTCAGACTAGGAAGCAGTAAGAGAGGAAGCACCATAGGTCGTTCAGTGTCCTGCATGATGCAGGTCCCAGCTCAATTTCTGACTTCTCCTGGTAATGTCCTTCCTCTTAAAAAAGCCAAAACAAAACCCTTCTTTCAGTCTAACCTAGACTAGCTCTCCTGACTTGGTTCTATTCATACATGTTAGGATTATAACTCCCAGACCGTGCAGGCTTCAGATTGCATTGCAAAACATTAGAGATGTGCAAATTACCAGAACATTCCAGAACGTTAGAACATTCCAGAAGAGTCTAGATCAATGGGTCTCAATCTTCCTAATGCCGTGACCCTTTAATACAGTTCCTCATGTTGTGGTGACCCCCAACCATAAAGTTATTCCATTGACCATTGAAAATATGTGTTTTCCGATGGTGTTAGGCGACCCCTGTGAAAGGGTTGTTCGACCCCCAAAGGGGTCCCGACCCACAGATTGAGAACCACTGGTCTAGATCATTCTTTATCTGTCAACCATTCCTGGTAAACCAGGTAGGAAATGTGACAAAATGAGCTAAATCTATTTTACCGTATCTGGTCAGAATATGGGGTACCATGACTATCCCCCCACCACCCAGTCTCAACTGTCCCTACCTATCCTCCATCCCTACACACACACACACACACACACACACACACACACACACACCATCACAACTGATGAAGTTTCTTGGATGAGAAATGAAAAGTTTTGTTCTTCTTCCTCAAGGAAAAAAACAGCCCAGTTGTCTTTTGAAAAAGCACTTTTGAGACTACTTGATAGTAAGGTTACATGATAGTAAGATTACAGTAACAAGATCTTGCAAGCTTGAAGGTACAAACTTCCCACTACCACTTTTAACCATCTGATTAATTAGGGAGGATCCTCCTTACGTTTCTTTCTCTGACTGTTAAGCGACTGACCAAGGACTCCTCCGTCTCTTGTTTCATAATTCCCTAGGCAGCATCTTCTTCCTTCCTCCCTCAAGGTCGTGCATACAGTAACAGAGTTGGAAGGGACCTTTGGAGGTCATCTAGTCCAACCCCCTGCTCATGCAGGAAAACCTGTACTAGGGATTCGAATCTTTCTGATCGACAAGCTCAGTGTCTTAGCCACTTGAGCCACCTAGTCAGGTACATTTCATTACAGTATCCCTCTGGAATATGCTTGTACTTATTGTACTCTTTCCTTGGTCATGTCCATGTTTATACTTATACCTGTTATCTAGTACATGTTCAACAAATTAATTAAATAAATAAATAAATAAATAAATAAATAAATAAATAAAAAAATAAAAAAATAAAAAAATAAAAAAATAAAAAAAAAATTCTGGGAGAGTGGTTTCCACACCTCACACGATGTTTTAAAGGAAATAAACCTATTTCGGAACTGGCGCACCCAGAAAAGTTGTGAACTGCTTCCAGTTTGAAGGATTTACCTTTGCAAATTCCCAAACAGCAGTGTTGGGAGGAAACTCAGCCCACTGCAGAGGGAAATGGAATTCTGAAATTTTCCAGAATGTTCTATTCCAAAGTCAATGAATTTGTGTGCATCACTTCATAGGACCTTGTACTAGAAAACTCGCCAGCCACATTTTAGCTTTGCCGTGTTGTGTGGACTCAGTTCAGCTAATTAATATGGGATTCGACATATCATACACACCAACATTGAGTTAATTGAGTAGACTGAAGCTAAGTTAACTATAAGTAAGCATGCTGTAGAGCTCTACTATTATCTCAAGAAGTCTGGTGGATGCTAGATTGGGAAAGGCTGAGGAAGACAATTAGGACCATGGTCTTATTCTGTACAAAGCAGTTTCTTATAAGCCAAAAGAGAGCCAATCAGTGAAAAAACAGTGTCCCTTTATATCCATCCTGCTTGCATAACCAGCTGTTTCTCCTCTTAATCCTCCTTGGAAGGGAGGGGATCCTTTCCTTGACATCTACCCCTGCCCTCCCAGCCTGTTCTCATCAGATATCCTCCCTTCTGAACTGCCCAATGTACACAGCAACCTCGACTTTAGCACTTTCACCAGCTATATTCTATCCATATGGCCAGGTCGCAGAGGAAAATAAATTACTTTCCCTGCATCAAAACCCCTCAGGAATGTATTCTTGACTTTCTCTTTCTCCCAACTCCTCTCCCGCTTTCTATCTTTTTTGCTCCTGCTCCTCATTCCTAAGCATCTAAAGTCATTTCTTCTGGCCCAAGCCTTCATCTCTCCTACTTCGACTAATACCTTCCATCTGCTCTATAACCCAGGACTTGTGTGCTTTTCACTGAGATGCCCCATGAAGAGTCCTTTTAATTGAGAACTTCTTGGGCAACAATCTGCCATTCCCTTCTTCCAAAAGATCCTCCCAAACTTCCCAAGCTAGCCTACAACCCTGTGATCTCCCCATGGTCTCTGTTTCATGGAGTGACCTTGCTTATGCTTAGCTTTTGGGGGATCAATCAAAGTCAGCTAGATGCTGCTGCTTCCAGTGTTGCTATGACCCTTCCATCATTTGAGCCCCCTTAAGATAAAAAATATCCTGGCGTTCTGGATAATTTGTATGTAAGATATTGACTTGCCAACAGAATCACATGACAAGTCGCAAAATTCTGGCAGTCTGGCAGAAACAGGACTGTTGCATGGAGCAACAGGAAGTGAAGGAAGGGAGAAATTAAGATGGTATATTAATGTACTGTATTCGATTTTTTTGTGTGTGCTTTCACAAAACTTGTATATCTCTTGTCTTATTTATCATTTGAAGCAAAGCAATTACTCTTTGATCCTGATCTGAGGTTGTAATTAAGTTGATTGGCAGGAGAAAGATAGCAATAGAGAAGACCACGCTTGATGCCTGCTTCAAACCTCATCTATATTTTTCGTATACAAAATCCAATCTTCTTTAAAAAAAAAAAAAAACACAAGCAAAATTAAATGTCTAATTCTTAGTTAGGCTTAGAGATAAGAGGTAGGCGGTTCCTGAGAATCCAAGCCAGCACAAAATATCTTGTTGTTCGAGGCAAACACCCTCATAATCCCACCATCTTCACATTGGATGCTTATGTCACAGCCGTCTGAACACTGGTCCCATTTCCATTGCTTCCTTCCTAAACTGTTGCAAAAAGCTCTGGAAGCAAGAAAAAAAATTCTTCTCCTTTAGCTTTGGATTCCCATGATATCTCTGTAACATTCCTCCTTTGAGAGTAGTTGAATCCCCCTTGTTTTTTTTTAATTATTCTGTTATCCCTTTGCATTCTGAAAAGACGGGCAGGAGGGCAATTACTGCAGACATCAGCAGGGAAAGCACCGAACGGGCACTTTAGAGGAGAGCCAGATGGAATCCCAGCATGTCCAGGATAAACTCCAGTCTCGTCCTCTACAGGCTCCAGCTATAGGATCCAGCCAGCTGGATCACTGGAGAATGGTAGGGAGGGATACTTGCCAGAAAGGAAGCTGAACCATTTGAAAGTCAGCCATAGAATGCATGACAACACAGAAGGGAAAGTTGTGTATATCTAAGTATATAACCTGAAGACCAGGAACATTTTTAAACCACAGGCTTCCTCTAGCACAGGGGTCGGCAACCTTAAACATTCAAAGAGCCACAAACATCCTAACTGGAAGCCCACCCCCTTCCGTTCAATTCTGGAGCCGACAGGAAGTCTGATTCCTCCACCATAGAGTCTCCTCCTAGCACAGCATCCTTTTTCCTCTACCTGTCCTAACCAAAAGCACTATCAATTGTGCATCCAACCAGTGACAGGGAGCTACAGCAGAGGGATGAAAGAGCCACATGCGGCTCCAGAGCCGTGGGTTGCCAACCCCTGCTCTAGCACAATCTTCCTCGATTGAATATTTTCCAAAGGTAGCAGAGCACCCTTTTTCTACCTCCAGCCAGAAGACCCATTGGCTGCATTGATCAGAGGAGATGGGAGGTCTGGGACAACTCGCTGGATGTCAAAGGGCTGGGAAAGTTTGCTTGGGTAGAGCTGCCTTCCTGGCAAATCATTCCTCTATAGCTCTTCCTCATCAGAAGTAACAATAATGATAATGACAATAACAGATCTCCTGAAGCTGGCTGTGGCAGGCACAAGTTCAGTTTTGCAGCAGATGTTAATATAGTGTATTTGGTGTGTATGGATATGAAAACAACAACACAGTTGCATCAACTTTGACTTGGCAATAGTTTTAGTTTGTTCTATACTTGTGTTCACTTTTGAAGATGAGACAAGCTATCTGAAGCAGAAGTGGAAAGGTTAATGTGCTTCTTTGGTTAACAAAGCTATGTGGAAGATGGAGTTATCACCCCAACATATATAGAGAGAGGGAGATGGAAGTATTTTGTGGTATTTTTCCTACCTTCTCTCAATTTTCATTATGCCCCCAAAGAAAGATTTTTGTAAAGGAGAAATATTACAACTTGGGAAGGCCAAATTATTCCAAACTGAATGTAGTCATCCTAGAGCTAGAGCAATTTGGCTGGTTGTAGTTAAAATCCAAGTTGGTTATTAAAATCAAAGAGGATTATGCACTAATAGTAATGAAAAATTAAATAATAAGAGTGAAATCAAGTATGATATTTACAATGAAACCTTATACAGAGAATTAATAATAGATACGATCCAAATCAAAATACATAGCAAAAATTGCACTGCTCTGTTGTTTAAGAGAAATGTCTCCACTTATAAAATGTAAATGTGTAATTAAGTGTGCAGTACAATGGCCATCTTTAACCAATTGATAATAAAGAACTGATTACAAGGAAGGAGGCTTTTGCCATAGTAGAAAAACATAATAAAAATTTGAATTTCTTCACTATGAAAACTATTTCTGTGCTCCTGAAGAAGGTGGAAATGAAATGAAAGAAGAGTAGGGTAGGGTAGGGTAGGGTAAGGTAGGGTAGGGTAGAGTAGAATAGAGTAGAATAGAGTAGAGTAGAATAGAGCAGAGCAGAGCAGAGCAGAGCAGAGCAGAGCAGAGCAGAGCAGAGCAGAGCAGACAAGAAGAGAAGAGAAGAGAAGAGAAGAGAAGAGAAGAGAAGAGAAGAGAAGAGAAGAGAAGAGAAGAGAACAGAACAGAACAGAACAGAACAGAACAGAACAGCTTTATTGGCCAAATGTTATTAGATACATAAGGAATTTGTCTCTGGTGCAGAAGTTCTCAATGTACATGCAAAGCAACAGGGTAATAATAATCATAATAATTATACCAATAAGGGGTAATAGAGAAGATGAACTGAACCAAACCGAACCGAACCGAACAGAACCGAACAGAACAGAACAGAACAGAACAGAACAGAACAGCTTTATTGGCCAAGCATGTTTAAACACACAAGGAGTTTGTGCAGCAATATAATACTGTAGTATAATAACTGTATAATAATACTACAGCTATACAACATGGGTGAATATATTTAGACATAAGACAGTACTGTGAGAATTAGGTGTTCAGCAGAATGATGGCACAAGGGAAAAAACTGCCCTTGTGTCTAGTTGTTTTCGCATATAATGCCCTATAGCTGCGTCCTGAGGGGAGGAGTTAAAATAGTTTATGTCCAGGATGTGAGGAGTCTGTAGTTATTTTCTCAGCTCTCCTTCTGACCCGCGCAATATATAGGTTTTCTATGGAAGGTAGGTTGGTAGCAATTGTTCTTTCTGCAGTCCTAACTATCCATTGGCGTCTGTACCTCTCCAGTTTAGTTGCTGTACCAAACCAGACAGTTATAGAAGTACTAATGACAGATTCATAATTCCTTGGTAGAACAATATCAATAGTGTTGCGATATTTTTCTGGATCAGACTCAATAAATTGTTTGAGAATTAAGAGTTCAAATATTGTTAGATGTAAATGCCTTATTCTCTAATGTGTAAATAGTGTATATAAGAACATCAAGGGTTAATTCATTCTTTGATTCCTAATGTATTCATGACTCATCACTCATTCTCATGACTCCACCCCCTGTGTATATAAGGAGCTACCCTCCACAGTTTCCCCGCTTCTATCTGTGAATATTCAGTGAATATAGAACGCCTTTATGTAAATAAAAAGAGTTGTATTTGAACTCTTAATTCTCTAATGATTTATTGAGTCCGATCCAGAAAAACATCGCAACAATCTGGTAGCAGAGGATGGTTTGATTGACTCAATAAGAACTTAAACATGTCTAAAAGAGATAGGCCCAACACCAGGGCATACAGCAAAGAGATGGAAGAAGATCAAGAAATAATAGATGAACAAAAAGAAAAGGAATTGAAAAGCAGTCCTCTCGGGTCTGAGATATTAAAACTGCTAAGACTCGAAGCGAAAATCAAAAACGTCATAAAAAGCGAAGGAATGACAAAAGGAAAAGAAATTCACGCAAATGAAAATAAGGACTCGAAAACGGTGAGCGATTTACCTACAAATAAAATTACAACGAAAGAGAGAAACACTGATCCCGCGCAAAATTTTGAATGGCAGCCATCTTGTTCTCAACAGACTCCCAAGATGAGCGAAACTGAACCAATCAAAGGACAAAATTCAAAATCTCTGGCGCGAAAAGATCCTCTCGATGCTGAAAACGAAAAGGAAAGACTTTATAACTCAGAAGAATCAGACAGGGAAATTGAAGAAACACCAACAGAGATACAAATAGAATCAGCAATAAAAACACTCCTTAATATATTTGGGCCAAAACTAAAAATCACCAGGGAATCGCCGAAGAAGCAAGCGAACGAACCGATGCCTCGGGACCTGCACGCCTACACCCCAACTTCAAGAGCGACGACACCAGAGCCCAGAGAACCTTGCCGATTCCGCCCTACACCAAGGACAGAAGCAAGCGACATAGCTCACAAGAGAAAGAAAAGAACAGCCGTCGTCACCAGGACCCCAAAGACCGAGCCAGAAACCGACTCATCCGAAGAGGAGACGAGCGAGCAAGCGGCGGTGGAGAGAACCTTCCACGACGGAGACAAAGAAAGAATGAGCAACGCGCATGGGCGAAGTCAAGAAAACAACCCGGGAAGATTCGAACTCATGAGGGAACCACACAGACTCGTTGCTGACATCCCTACACCATTCTGCAATTTTCTGCATTTGCAAGACCACGAACTGCCTCAGGTTGTAAGTAACGGCCAAAGTAATATAGGAAACTTGCCTAGTGACTTCCCAAAGTTAAGGGTTGATGGTATTAATCTACAAGAATGGTATCAGCAGCTTCAGGTTATTTTCATGAAAGAGAACTTATTATTTTTTATCACTAATCCTCCAAGAAGACCTTGGACTTTAAAAATAGATAGATTACACCATAGAGCCTTTTTTCTAATAATAGCCAGTATATCTCCTGCAATGTATTATAGCATCAAATCAAATCTGACTGTTTCAGAAATTATTCAATGTATGTTTAATTTGTTCCACAGCGACAGTGTAGCCACTACAACAAGAATGTCCAAAGAATTCTTTTCATCTAGAGTAAAACCAGGGGTTTCTATAAGTGAGCATTTAATATGTTTAAACAAAATAAGGGCTGAACTGCATTTAAGGGGAGAAGTTATTTCAGACCAAACAATGAAAAGTGTTATTATTAACTCACTTGACTCATCATGGGACAATTTCATGTCACATCTTGATACCATTAACTTAGGATATTTATCCATAGAAAGTTTATCCAACAAATTGATAGCTGAAGACAATTCGAGAAAAAATCGATCTAACAATCACACAGAACATAGACCTGTTAGGAAAATAGCTTTCCAAGAAAAATATAATGAAACATATAGATGCCATAATTGTGGGTCCAAAGAACATAATAGAAGAGATTGCCCCAGATTTTCAAAAGAAAGGCACAGACCAGAATACATGAACAGACACAATCATAGACAGCCTTCTATAGAAAGGCATAGATATAGGAGTCCACCAAATTATAGAGAAAATAGAGGGGGCAGAGAAAGCTCAAGAGATAAAAAATCTGGTTCACTGAATGGACTAAATAAACATGACAATACAAAACCCCAGCAAAGTGAAAATAATAATTGGCTCATCGATTCTGGAGCTACAAACCATACCACTAACAATAAAGATATATTGTCTTCTTTTACAGAAGATAAGTTTGTAATAAAAGTAGCCAATCAAGAAAAGGTTCAAGTACTAGGCAGAGGGAATGTAATTTTGTCTGGTTTAGGAAAAATAGAGGGGGTATTGTTAATACCCGAAATACCTCATAACATATTGAGTGCCATAAAACTAAGTAGGGACTCTGGTATTAATATAACTTTCTCAAAGGGAGAAGCAATCCTAGAGAAAAACAAAAGTAAAATAGGTACTGTGATAATTAAAGGGGGCTTGCCCTACCTCATAACAAAAGAAGAATGGCTACATAATATTGATTCAAATGTTGAAGAATGTATAGAAATAGATGATGAAAATGTTAGCAATAGTGACGATGATGATTGTATAATATCACATGATCAGAATGATGCACCCAACATAAAAAAACCAAAGATAGGTAAACCAATCCATGATGAGTGTGCTCACATCTTACATAGGAAGTTAGGCCATGCCAGCTTTCCTGTAGTACAAAAAATGACTGAACACGCAGAAGGTGTCAAAATAAAAAATTGTGAAAACTATTTGGAATGCTCAGTATGTAAGTCTACAAAACTAAAAACTAGCCCCAGACCAAAAAAATCTGCCAGATCAACTAACAAAATTTTTGACTTAGTACACATGGACCTAGTAGGACCACTTACTCCATCAATCACATATAGAAAACGTTATTTTCTAA
This sequence comes from Pantherophis guttatus, assembly GCF_059756535.1. Lineage (NCBI taxonomy): Eukaryota > Metazoa > Chordata > Lepidosauria > Squamata > Colubridae > Pantherophis > Pantherophis guttatus. Next base: position 121,364,642 of record NC_142064.1, on the reverse strand, counting down.
CAATAGTGGATGATTATAGCCGTTATGGTTTTGTTTACACATTGAAACATAAAGATGAGACTTTTCAAAAATTTAAGGAATTTTATAAACGCATAGAGACACAACATAATATTAGAATAAAGCAAATTATGACAGATAGAGGATGTGAATTCATGTCTAAAGAATTCTCTCAATGGCTAAAGGATAGAGGAATGCTACATTACACTTCCAGTACATTTTCTGCGTTCCAGAACGGAATTGTAGAAAGGAAAAATTCCACACTACAAACTATGATTAGATGTACATTAGAGGATGCTGGCTTAAGTAAACAATTTTGGTCAGAGGCATTACACTATTCAAATTATACACAAAATAGGACCTGGTCCAGTATTATAAATAAAACACCATACGAAGTGATGTATAATAGAAAACCAAAATTGGCACATATGCATATTTTTGGAGTCACTGCAGACGTACACATACCCAAACAATTGAGAAGAAAGGGAGAAAATGTATCCAGAAAACTTAGATTCATGGGATATGAAACTGGTACAAAAGGATATAGATTCATTGATGGCAATAATAAATTTATAGTTTCCAGAACAGCCGTGTTCCATGAACAGGCCAACTGGTCTAAATTACATTTAAATGAAATATTCCCAAATAAACACATAGAAACAAAATATCATAAGGAAGGAACTGTAGATAAACAAAATATTAACAAACATGAAAACAAGACCAAAACCTGGACAAATAGCCAGTACAAAATAAAAACTGATACACTAACAAAAAAGGAGGCAAGATATATGCATGACAACAATAGTAAACCAGAAAGAACAATTAGGAACAACAGGAACAAGATGCCAGATAAATATAAAGATTACGTAATGAATGTAAATAGTGAACCAATAACACCTAATACGTACGAGGAAGTACTGAAACTTCCTCGCGAAGAAAAAGAGAAATGGGAACTAGCCATGAAAAAGGAAATGGAAAGTTTGAAAGGATTAAATGTGTTTACTCCCACAACTGCACCTAAGGACAAAACTATTATTGGTACCAGGTGGATATATAAAATTAAAAATTTGGAAGGAGGCAATAACCTGTACAAAACTAGATTAGTTGCCCAAGGTTACGCACAAAAATATCCAGAGGACTATACAGACACATATTCCCCTACTGTGAGGACAGAGAGTGTCAAAACAGCTTTGGTGGTAGCATCAGCACTTAACCTTGATGTATTTCAATATGATATACAGACTGCGTACCTACACGCAGAGTTAGATAAAGAAATCTATGTAAGGGCCCCTCACAGCCAATACACAAATAAAAATGAAACTTGGTTGTTAAACAAAAGCTTATATGGATTGAAACAATCCGGTAAAAGATGGTATGATTGTTTGGTAAAGGTGCTCAAGACTATGGATTTTAACACCACATCTGCTGATAATTGTTTTTTTGTCAAAAAGAATGATGACTGTATTGAGTTTGTATTGATTTATGTAGACGATATTTTATATATTGGAAAACATAAAGGAAGAAGAGAAATTTTTGTGAACAAGCTGAATGAACATTTTTCACTAAAATCTTTAGGTAAGGTAAATAAGTATCTTGGTGTACAGATCAGTAAAACAAAAAAAGGGTTCCAGCTTACTCAAAAGGATAAAATTGTAGAACTTCTAAACAAATGTAATTTGAACAATGCTAAAACATGTGATACCCCCATGCAAACTGACTTTCTCAGAAATACTGATGAATCATCTCCTGAATTTAAGGATAACACATTTTATAGATCAATCATAGGTTCACTTCTTTATATATCTAATTGGACTAGGCCAGATATAGCCTTACCACTTAATTTACTGTCCAGATATGTCAGTAAACCAACAATGTACCATTGGGAAGCTGTCAAAAGGATTTTGAGGTACCTGAAAGGCACTTTAGATTTTTGCCTTATATTAGAACCAAATGGCAACAAGGAACCAAGACTCATATGTTATGCAGATGCGGATTGGGCAGGAGACACATCTTGCAGAAAAAGTACATCAGGTTATATTTTCTTTTTAAATGATTGTCCAATTTATTGGTACACCGGCAAACAAGAACTGGTAGCTACTTCAACTACAGAAGCAGAATATGTCTGTTTATCCAAATCTGCAAATAACCTTGTGTGGTTTAATGACTTAATTTCAGAGGTTTGGAAGAAACCTATTTTACCTTTTATCATAAATGAGGATAACAAAGCAGCCATTGAAATCTCCAGATCTGATGCTATTGGACAAAGGTCCAGACATATAGATATAAAGTTTAAACATGTAAGACAATTATCTCAAGACGGTTTTATAAAAGCTGTGCATTGTGATACTTCGGAACAGATAGCTGACATTTTAACAAAGCCTTTACCATCCAAACAACATAAATATTTAACTTCCAAATTGCATGTATTGTATTGTCCCGAATCTGAATGTAATTGGTGTTGTGTAAATAATCGGCATTTAGAGGGGGATTTGTTAGATGTAAATGCCTTATTCTCTAATGTGTAAATAGTGTATATAAGAACATCAAGGGTTAATTCATTCTTTGATTCCTAATGTATTCATGACTCATCACTCATTCTCATGACTCCACCCCCTGTGTATATAAGGAGCTACCCTCCACAGTTTCCCCGCTTCTATCTGTGAATATTCAGTGAATATAGAACGCCTTTATGTAAATAAAAAGAGTTGTATTTGAACTCTTAATTCTCTAATGATTTATTGAGTCCGATCCAGAAAAACATCGCAACAAATATAACTCTCTTTATTTACATAAGGCATTCTATATTCACTGAATATTCACAAATAGAAGCGGGGAAACTGTGGAGGGCAGCTCCTTATATACACAATGGGTGGAGCTATAAATATAAGTAATGAGTCATGAATACATTAGGAATCAAAGAATAAGTTAACCCCTGATGTCTCTTATATACACTATTTACACATTAGAGAATAAGGCATTTACATCTAACAAATCCCCCTCTAAATGCCGATTAGTCATACAACACCAATTACATTCAGATTTTGGACAGTACAATACATGCAGTTTAGAAGTTAAATATTTGTGTTGTTTAGAAGGTAAAGGCTTTGTTAATATATCAGCTATTTGTTCCGAGGTATCACAGTGCACAGCTTTTATAAATCCGTCCTGAGACAATTGTCTTACATGTTTAAACTTTATATCTATGTGTCTGGACCTTTGTCCAATAGCATCAGATCTAGAGATTTCAATAGCTGCTTTGTTGTCCTCATTCATGACAAAAGGTAAAACAGGTTCCTTCCAAACATCTGAAATTAAGTCATTAAACCACACAAGATTATTTGCAGCTTTGGACAAACATACGTATTCTGCTTCTGTCGTTGAAGTAGCTACTAGTTCTTGTTTACCGGTATACCAATAAATTGGACAGTCATTTAAAAAGAAAATGTAACCTGATGTACTTTTTCTGCAAGATGTGTCTCCTGCCCAATCCGCATCTGCATAACATATAAGTCTTGGTTCTTTGTTGCCATTAGGTTCTAATACAAGACAAAAATCTATTGTGCCTTTCAAGTACCTTAAAATTCTTTTGATAGCTTCCCAGTGATACATTGTTGGTTTGCTGACATATCTGGACAGCAAATTAAGTGGTAAGGCTATATCTGGCCTAGTCCAATTAGATATGTAAAGAAGCGAACCTATGATTGATCTATAAAATGTATTATCCTTAAATTCAGGAGATGATTCATCAGTGTTTCTGAGAAAGTCAGTTTGCATGGGAGTATCACATGGTTTAGCATTGGTCAAATTACATTTGTTCAAAAGTTCTAAAATCTTATCCTTTTGAGTAAGCTGGAATCCTTTTTTAGTTTTGCTAATCTGTACACCGAGATATTTATTTACTTTACCCAATGATTTTAGTGAGAAGTGTTCATTTAACTTGTTTACAAAGATTTCTCTTCTTTCTTTGTGTTTACCAATATATAAAATGTCATCTACGTAAATTAACACAAATTCAATACAATCATCATTCTTTTTGACAAAAAAACAGTTATCAGCAGATGTGGTATTAAAATCCATAGTCTTGAGTACCTTTACTAAACAATCATACCATCTTTTACCGGATTGTTTCAATCCATATAAACTTTTGTTTAACAACCAAGTTTCATTTTTGTTAGTGTATTGGCTGTGAGGGGCCCTTACATATATTTCCTTATCTAATTTTGCGTGTAGGTACGCAGTCTGTATATCATATTGGAATACATCAAGGTTGAGTGCTGAGGCTACAACTAAAGCTGTTTTGACACTCTCTGTTCTTACAGTAGGGGAATATGTGTCTGTATAATCCTCTGGATATTTTTGTGCGTAACCTTGAGCAACTAATCTAGCTTTGTATAGGGTATTACCTCCTTCCAAATTTTTAATTTTATATATCCACCTGGTGCCAATAATTGTTTTATCCTTAGGTGCAGTTGTGGGTGTAAACACATTTAATCCTTGCAAACTTTCCATTTCCTTTTTCATGGCTAGTTCCCATTTTTCCTTTTCCTCACGAGGAAGCTTTAGTACTTCTTCGTATGTATTGGGTGTTGTTGGTTCACTATTCATATTCATTACGTAATCTTTATATTTATTTGGCATCTTATTCCTGTTGTTTCTAATGATTCTTTCAGGTTTGCTATTGTTGTCATGCATATATCTTGCCTCCTTTTTTGTTAGTGTATCAGTCTTTATTTTGTGTTGGCTATTTGTCCAGGTCTTTGTTTTGTTTTCATGTTTGTTGGTATTTTGTTTATCTACAGTTCCTTCCTTATGGTATTTTGTTTCTATGTGTTTATTTGGGAATATTTCATTAAGATGTAATTTAGACCAGTTGGCCTGTTCATGGAACACGGCTGTTCTGGAAACTATAAACTTATTATTGCTATCAATGAATCTATATCCTTTTGTACCAGTTTCATATCCCATGAATCTAAGTCTTCTAGATACATTTTCTCCCTTTCTTCTCAATTGTTTAGGTATGTGTACGTCTGCTGTGACTCCAAAAATGTGCATATGTGCCAATTTTGGTTTTCTATTATACATCACTTCGTATGGTGTCTTATTTATAATGCTGGACCAGGTCCTATTTTGTGTGTAATTTGAATAGTGTAAGGCTTCAGACCAAAATTGTTTGCTTAAGCCAGCATCCTCTAATGTACATCTAATCATGGTTTGTAATGTGGAATTTTTTCTTTCTGCAATTCCGTTTTGGAACGCAGAAAATGGACTGGACGTGTAATGTAGCATTCCTCTATCTTTTAACCATTGAGAGAATTCTTTAGACATGAATTCACATCCTCTATCTGTCATAATTTGTTTTATTCTAATATTATGTTGTGTCTCTATGCGTTTATAAAATTCCTTAAATTTTTGAAAAGTCTCATCTTTATGTTTCAATGTGTAAACAAAACCATAACGGCTATAATCATCCACTATTGTTAGAAAATAACGTTTTCTATATGTGATTGATGGAGTAAGTGGTCCTACTAGGTCCATGTGTACTAAGTCAAAAATTTTGTCAGTTGTTCTAGCAGATTTTTTTGGTCTGGGACTAGTTTTCAGTTTTGTAGATTTACATACTGAGCATTCCAAATAGTTTTCACAATTTTTTATTTTTACACCTTCTGCGTGTTCAGTCATTTTCTGTACTACAGGAAAACTGGCATGTCCTAACTTCCTGTGTAAGATGTGAGCACACTCATCATGGATTGGTTTACCTATCTTTGGTTTTTTTATATTGTGTGTATCAGTATGATCATGAGATATCTTACAATCATCATTGTCACTATTGCTGACATTTTCATCATCTGTTTCTATACATTCTTCAACATTTGAATCAATATTATGTAACCATTCTTCTTTTGTTATAAGGTAAGGTAGACCCCCTTTAATCATCACAGTGCCTATGTTACTTTTATTTTTCTCTAGAATTGCTTCTCCCTTCGAGAAAGTTATATTAATGTCAAAGTCCCTGCTTAGCTTTATGACACTTAATATGTTATGAGGTATTTCGGGTATTAACAATACCCCCTCTATTTTTCCTAAACCAGGCAAAATTACATTCCCTTTGCCTAATACTTGAACCTTTTCTTGGTTAGCTACCTTTATTACAAACTTATCTTCTGTAAAAGAAGATAATATATTTTTATTATTAGTGGTATGATTTGTAGCTCCAGAATCGATAAGCCAATTATTGTTTTCACTTTGCTGGAGTTTTGTATTGTCATGTTTATTTAGTCCATTCAGTGAACCAGATTTTCTATCTCTTGAATTTTCTCTGCCCCCTCTATTTTCTCTATGATTTGGTGGGCTTCTATATCTGTGTCTATCTATAGAAGGCTGTCTATAATTGTGTCTGTTCATGTATTCTGGTCTGTGCTTTTCTTTTGAAAATCTGGGACAATCTCTTCTATTGTGTTCCTTGGACCCACAATTATGGCATCTATATGATTCATTATATTTTTCTTGGAAAGCTACTTTTCTAAAGGGTCTATGCTCTGTGTGATTGCTAGAGCGATTTTTTCTTGAATTGTCCTCAGCTATCAATTTGTTGGATAGACTTTCTATGGATAAATATCCTAGGTTAATGGTGTCTAAATGTGACATAAAATTGTCCCATGATGAATCAAGTGAGTTGATAATAACACTTTTCATAGTTTGGTCTGAAATCACTTCCCCCCTTAAATGTAGTTCAGCCCTTATTTTGTTTAAATATATTAAATGCTCACTTATAGAAACCCCTGGTTTTACTCTAGATGAAAAGAAATCTTTAGACATTCTTGTTGTAGTGGCTACACTGTCGCTGTGAAACAAATTAAACATACATTGAATAATTTCTGAAACAGTCAGATTTGGTTTGATGCTATAATACATTGCAGGAGATATACTAGCTATTATTAGAAAAAAGGCTCTATGGTGCAAACTATCTATTTTTAAAGTCCAAGGTCTTCTTGGAGGATTAGTGATAAAAAATAGCAAGTTCTCTTTCATGAAAATAACCTGAAGCTGTTGATACCATTCTTGTAGATTAATACCATCAACCCTTAACTTTGGGAAGTCACTGGGCAAATTTCCTATATTATTTTGACCGTTACTTACAACTTGAGGCAGTTCGTGGTCTTGCAAATGTAGAAAATTGCAGAATGGTGTAGGGATGTCAGCAATGAGTCTGTGTGGTTCTCTCATAAGTTCAAATCTTCCCGGGTTGTCTTCGTGCCTTCGCGCATGCGCACTATTCATTCTTCCTTTGACTTCGTCGTAGAAGGTTCTCTCCACTGCCGCCTGCTCGCTCGGTTCTTCTTCGGATGAGTCGATCCCTGGCTCGGTCTTTGGGGTCCTGGTGATGGCGACTGTTCTTTTCTTTCTCTTTTGAGCGATGTCGCTTGCTTCTGTTTTTGGTGTAGGGATGAATCGGCAAGGCTCTCTGGGCTCGGGTGTCTCTGTTCTTGAATTCGGGATGAAGGCAGGCAGGTCCTGAGGCATTAGTTTGCTTGCTTGCTTCTTTGGCGATTCTTTAGAGATTTTTAGTTTTGGTCCAAATACAGTATAGAGTGTTTTTATCGCTGATTCTATTTGTTTCTCTGTTGGTGTTTCTCCAGATGTATAGAGTCTTTCTTTTTCGTTTTCAGTATCGAGTATGTTTTTTCGCGCCAGACATTTTGAATCTAGCTTTCTGATTGGCTCTGCTTTGTTCATCTTGGGAGTCAGTTGAAACCAAGATGGCTGCCATTCAAAATTTCGCGCGGGATCGCTGCTCTCCCTCTTCGCTGCATTTTTATTTGTAAGCATATCACTTACTATTTTTGAGTCTTTTGGTTTTTTAGTAGTGATGTGCTTCTCTCTCGCTGCTCCGTTGTTTCTTAGAACATTTTGGAGTTCCGCGACAAGACTTTCATCACTCTTTTGAATCTTTAAGAGTTTTAGTATTTCTGACCTGAGTTCGTTGTTTTCTATTTCGTCTTCTTCTTGTTCATCATCTTCATTTATTATTTCCTCATCTTCTGTGGTATATTCTTCAGGTTCTCTTGAAATTGCATTTGTGGATTCATCTATTATTTCTTGATCTTCTTCCATCTCTTTGCTGTATGCCCTGGTGTTGGGTCTATCTCTTTTAGACATGTTTAAGTCCTTATTGAGTCAATCAAACCATCCTCTGCTACCAGATTGTTGCGATATTTTTCTGGATCAGACTCAATAAATTGTTTGAGAATTAAGAGTTCAAATATAACTCTCTTTATTTACATAAGGCATTCTATATTCACTGAATATTCACAAATAGAAGCGGGGAAACTGTGGAGGGCAGCTCCTTATATACACAATGGGTGGAGCTATAAATATAAGTAATGAGTCATGAATACATTAGGAATCAAAGAATAAGTTAACCCCTGATGTCTCTTATATACACTATTTACACATTAGAGAATAAGGCATTTACATCTAACAAATAGCTTCTGGGCCAGAACTTAACTTGAACTCTGAACTTAAGCTGGTGTAGAAAGAACAATCTTTGCTGTGCCTTTTTAATGATGGCTCTAATGTTAGGTGTCCATTTCAAATCCTGGGTGATTATAGAACCCAAAACTTGAAAGATTCTACTACTGATACTGTGCTGTCAAATATAATAAGACATGATAGAATAGGAGGGCTCCTCCTAAAATCCACTCTCATCTCTATACAGTTTTAAGCATGTTCAGCTCCAGATTGTTCTGGTTGCACCACAGGGCCAGTTGCTTAACCTCTCATCTATATGTGCCTTGGAACTTTATAAGAACATACTGCAAGCACATAAGCAGTCCCCTTGCTGGATTGAACTCTTGGGCCATCTAGTTCAGCAGGCTGTCACCAGAGTAGCAACCAATGGAACAAGGAAGTCCATCGTCAGAGGCACTCCCATGCCATAAAACTTAACAACCATTGATCCCCATGGCTTCATTAACTGGCCCAACTTTTTTTTTTTGAAGCCAGACAAACTGATAACTAGTAATACACCTTGTGGTTATGTTTTGCTATTTTATAAAATGTAATGTTTCAATACTGTTTTGAAGAGTTGCAGGATCGGCGCACAGAGTATGTATATAGGTAGCCCTCGATGTATAACCATAATGGAGTGGTGGCCCTGATTGCACCTGTGGATATTTTTGAGGTTACACAGATCAACATTAATAAAAATATAGATTGATACAATTAATGTGCCCCAGTTTTTACCTGAGGAAAAGTGATCATTCCAGCCCATTCTCATTTCTTAGAGCAGCTGCTCCCGATCTTTTGGGCATCAGAGACTGGTTCCACGGAAAGAGGTTTTTCCATGGACCAGAGAATGCATGCTGACTGCATCCCGCGGATGGGGCTTCACTTGTTTGTGTGACCTGGTTTCTGGCATGCCACAGTCTGGTGCCAGTCCACAGATCGGGGTTTGGGGACCCCTGCCTCAGAGGTTGGTGGCAGGGGAAATTATTACAACCTCTTTCAAATTGCTTTTGAAGGATTTGGGAGTCAAAACACCAGTATGGAAGTGCCCCCAGTGTCTTGCATCCAAACTCTTTGCACAATGTCCTTAAATAACTTTGCAATAGTGTAAAGTTATTCCATCTGCAGCAGCAGATGGAAGAATGGCCTTCCGATTAAGACCATGAGGGGGGTTTCTTTTCAGAGAGAAATGTACTATAGGAAATTATTTTGCAGTTCATCACTAAAACCATGCATGCATACCATTGCTCTCACAGAGAGAAAGAGTTCCATTAATTCTCCCAGTGTAAACTCCATAGAAATAAAATAAAAATAATTTACTTGGTAATAGGATGTAGAAGGAGTTTCGGAAGAAACATATGTAATACATGCAGTTGTAAAACTGAAATCCTCGTAATATTCCTTTTGGACAGGAAATAGGCTGCAACTGAGAGAAACACTGCATTTTCCAAAATCATGTCCTTTGAATGCTCCAGAAATAAAGAGTTTCTGTGGAAAAATAACACTTTCCCAGAGAGATCTTGTGAACCTGGTGCCATAAACGGAATGTGATTTTATAGCACAAAAGCCCTGATGAGGCAAGACATTTTCTCCCCTCCTTGTGCCTCTACACTTCAGGCATCTTTTGTTTCACTATTTAGCTTTGCTCCAAAAGAGCCTGACTTTGTTCAGAGGGACTTCACACAGAGAAAGATGCATCCATTAGTTTTTGTTTTCTCTCAGAAATTTTCTTTGAAGTTTCTACTGAGCTACATATGCCTATTTCTTCTTGCCTGCAATCTAGAACAATTTGAACAGTTTTGCTAGCAATTTCCCTTAGTTAGAATGTGTTTGTGTGCAATATTTTTATTACAATAAAAATATTTTTATTGCATTTTGTGTAGAACATCCATCCATCCATCCTCGGAAACTCATGCATCTCCAAATGCATATATTGGTATATTATTTTAAGAATAGAATAGAATTCTTTATTGGCCAAGTGTGACTGGACACACAAGGAATTTATCTTGGTGCTTACGCTCTCGGTGTACATAAAAGAAAAGATACATTTGTCAAGAATCATAAGGTACAACACTTATCATAAGGATACCAGCAACAAGGTTACAGTCATACAGTCATAAGTGGGAGGAGATGGGTGATAGGAACGATGAGAAGATTAATAGTAATGCAGGTTTAGTAACTAGTTTGACAGTGTTATTTGTTTAGAAGAGTGATGGCGTTCAGGAAAAAAACTGTCCTTGTGTCTAGTTGTTCTGGTGTGCAGTGCTCTATAGCATCATTTTGAGGGTAGGAGTTGAAACAGTTTATGTCCAGGATGTGAGGGGTCTGTAGATACTTTCACAGCCCTCTTTTTGACTTGTGCAGCATACAGGTCCTCAATGGAAGGCAGGTTGGTAGCAATTATTTTTTCTGCAGTTCTAATTATCCTCTGAAATCTGTGTCTGAAGATATTTTTAAAACAAACCACATTACAGGTAGTCCTTGACTTACAACCACAATTGAGCCCAACGTTTCTGTTGCTAAGCAAGACAGTTAAGTGAGTTTTGTCCCATTTTACGACTTTTCTTGCCACAGTTGTTAAGTGAATCACTGCAGTTGTTAAGTTGGTAACGTGGTTCTTAAATGAATGACTTCCCCATTGACTTTGCTTGTCAGAAGGTCGTAAAAGGGGATCACATGACCCCAGGACACAGCAACGGTCATAAATAGGAGCCAGTTGCCAAGTGTCTGACTTTTGATCATGTGACCAAGGTGATGCTGCAACGGTCGTAAGTCTGAAAAATGGTCATAAGTCACTTTTTTCAGTGCCGTTGTAACTTTGAACGGTCATTAAATGAACTGTTGTAAGTCGAGGACGACCTGTAATTTCTCTCACCCCTGCCTTGTCATGCTTTCTTGGAAGCTGATATCCTGTTGCTCCCTGAATGTGGCTTAGTAAAATTTATTTATTTATCTATATTTCATATTTCTAAACTGCCCATCTCCCTCAAGCGATCTACACCAGCACCAAGTCACACAATCAGAAGGGGGGAAGCTTCATTTTCTTTGCTTGACATTCACTCACACATATTCCTGCACGATCAGCCCAAGTATCTCCTCCTTACCCTCCCTCACCAACATCCTCACTTTCAGAAAATGAGTCACCATTCAGATATCACAGCCTTCTCCAACTCAAAGTCCCTCGGGTGCATTGAGATGTCTAGCCTAGCAACTATCTGGAGGCTACTACTAGACCATATCTCCAAAATCTTTCTTGCTCTCTCTCTCTCTCTCTCTCTCTCTCTCTCTCTCTCTCTCTCTCTCTTGCTCCCAGCTGATGTTTGTGTTCAAAACTCCTGGCCCCAATTTGACACATGCCTGACATGGGCAAGCAACCATTCTTATTCCCTGGTGTCCATGCGGCTGCTTAAACGAATGTAAAAGGAGAAGGCAAAAATCCATAGTTCACTTGACAGGTTGCTTCTCAACACAATCCCTTCCATGACGATTGATATATTAACCTAATATTATACAGATTGTAGAGATTTTAGACAAAGAGAGGAAAATAATCCTTATCATAATACAAACATCGCAACAGGTGAATCCTTAGTCTAAGGAGACACTATTAATGGGGTTAATTGTATGAGTGCAAAAAACAGCTTTATTTTTTGAACTGGGTGATTCTTGAGGTTATAATGAAAGCCTTCCTTCATGGCAGTTTATGATGAAGATTACAAATGTTCAAATATGCATGATGTAAATGTATTCATAAAATGAATGAAATGAAATGAAATGTATGCAGGTGGACCATCAAGAACACAAAGAACTGAAAGGAAGGGGGGGAAGGAAAGGAAAGGAAGGGAAGGAAAGGAAAGGAAGGGAAGGGAAGGGAAGGGAAGGGAAGGGAAGGGAGGGGAGGGGAGGGAGGGAAGGGAGGGAGGGGAGGGGAGGGGAGGGAGGGAGGGAGGGAGGGGAGGGGAGGGGAGGGGAGGGGAGGGGAGGGGAGGGGAGGGGAGGACCTCCTCAAATAGCCTTGTGCAAAGTACCAAAGCTTCTTTTTTAAGAAGGTTTAAGACCACTGGTGGTTACATTATTTTTATGGTTACTATATTTTCATTTTCTCCCTCCCCTATGTGATGGTTGCGTTGCAGCTGTTATTAAAATGGTTAGGCTGTTGTTTTAATTGAGGTTTTTAGCCATCTTGGGCAAACTGATCCAAGGAAAGATCCGATCAGCAGAAAGGGAGGAAAAAAAGACATTAGTTGGATAAAAGGGTGGCTGGGCAGACAGGCAGATAAGAGAAAACTCTTCTGGCCCAGTTAGAATCTGCAGTGCAGAAACCTTTCAGCAGCCTCACTTCTTCCCAATGAAGATGGCTGCACTCCTTCTCTAGTGCTGGATGTATCCACTTGGACTATGCTGAGAGAATGCTCTTCTGTGCCTCAAATCAGACCCTAGCACTGTAATGGCGAACTTATGGCATGGGTGCCAGAGGTGGCACACAGCTCCCTCTCAGATTGCACATGAGCCATCGCCCCAGTTCAGCTCCACTGCGCATGCGCACACACCTCCCACTAGCCAGCTGGTCTTCGGGTCTCTGCTGCGCATGCGGGGGGGTGGGGTGCATGCAGAGGGCGCACACACATGTGTAGGGGGGTAGGGAAGTAAGCTGTGGAGAGGAGAGGAGGCGTTTTAGGCAGGGAGCCTCAAACTTTGCGTTACTATGCCCCCCACCCCCCATTGCTAAAGGGAATTGTACATAGACATACCCATGAATAAAACCAAAGATTTGGTTGGGAAAGAAATAAATATACTCAGTAATCCTATGAGCAACATGAAAAATAAATAAATAAATTTAATAATGAAGTTTTAGACTGTATAGCACATGGGGATCAAAAGCAAGAAAAATGAGTGTTGGCTATCCCAAAGGTGCTTTTTCAAGAGGCAACCGGACTTTCTGGTTTTTCTTTGAAGATGGTTCTCTTCTCATCCAAGAAGCTTCTTCAGCTCATGTTGGCTATCTTTAAGCTTTGTCTAGGCAAGCCTGTTCATGTTTAATCCCTCCCTCTCTCTCTCTCTCTTTCTCTCTCTCTCTCTCTCTCTCTCTCTCTCTCTCTCTCTCTCTCTCTCACACACACACACACACACACACACACACACACACACGCCACCCCATCACATCCTACAATTAGCGAATCCTTGACAGTTAGGAGATATGGCTATGACAGAGAACCGGAGCTGGGTTTCAGTAGGTTCTGACCAGTTCTGGAGAACCGGTAGTAGAAATTTTGAGTAGTTCGGAGAACCGGTAGTAAAAATGCTGACTGGCTCCGCCCACATCTATTCTCTGCTTCCCAAGTCCCAGCTGATCAAGAGGAAATGGGGATTTTGCAGTAACCTTCCCCTGGAATGGGGTGGGAGTGGAGATTTTGCAGAAACCTTCCACTGGAGTGGGGTGGGAATGGAGCTTTTACAGTAAACTTCCACTGGAGTGGGGTGGGAATGGAGATTTTACAGTATCCTTCCCCTGCCACGCCCACAAGCCACGCCCACCAAGCCTGCCACGCCCACCAAGCCACACCCACAGAACCCGTAGTAAAAAATTTTGAAACCCACCACTGCAGAGAACTCCCTTCAAGGCGCCATCCATGTATCTGGATTCATCAAGCCTCCACCAGAACTGCCAATACAAAGCCGGTCCTATCACTGGACAATATGAAGCCGCAGGGTGGAAAAAAATTGGTTTCCTGTCGTAATTGTCATCACATTATCGTCACGCCCAATGGGATGGGTGTGACGATAATGTGGCCAATGGGAAAGAATAAATAAGGGAGAAAATGGGTAGTACAACATTTCAACTGATGCTTGCAATTGAATAAATGTTGAGCAGGTTAGATTCAGCAAATGTTAAAAAACCTCCCATGTCATTGCAAATGCTAAAAACCACCCTGGCAAACAACTGAATGTATTTATTCATTTTAATAATGTTTTAATTTATGTTAAATAACCATATATTTTTTAAAAAAAATCTATAAACATTTATATTATATTTTCCCCTAAAAAGAGAATTGTCCAGTAAACCCAGGATAAATAGAAAAAACTCACCTGGTTACCTCTCCTCAAAAGGTAAAGAAACCATCCCTAGCAGGTGAATAAAGCAAGGTTAGAGGTATTATGAGCTGAGTGCAGAAGCTGCAGAAGAATTTTGGGGTCTAAAAGGAAAGTAAGTTTTAGATTTATTGCGGCAGTTTTACTCTTGGGGGAAAATGTTTTGAGATTTATCACTGCCTCCAATGTCAGGAGAACCTGATCAGCAGCTCCATTTTCAATAGCCAGAAGCCCTGAACCGGATCATACAGCTCCTTTCACAGTTTCTAGGGTGCCCTTAGGGAAGCTTATCATACAGTGAGAACTCCAGCACAAGGGAATTATTATTTTTTCTCCAGCTCAGGAAATGCAATTAAACCTAGCAAAATTGGCCAACCGTATTGTTTTCACATTGTTTGCACTGTCTAAAGAGGAACAAATGACAGAAAACTGATTTTTGGTGAAGAAAAAATAGGTGTCCAGGGGTTACAGCTGAGCAAGGATAGAACGATTCTATCATGATCAAATTCTACCTGAACTTCTGGCTTGCTTGCTATAGCCTAGAGAGATCAGGGCAAAAATGTTCAGGTGCTCTGAGACAAAACTATAGGTGAATTTGATGTTTTGCTCGATTGTTTGAGTGTCAGTTTTTGAACAAAGCCTTATTCACACATGGATTTTGATTTATTTATACTCTATATTACCTTGGCTTGTACACAACTACATTTCCAAAAAAATAGTGGAGTAGACCATAAGTGCTTCTAAAGGAAGAACTTTTGTATATCCTCATTTTAAACAGAAAACCTTTCCTGGGCATGGATCTGTCAATGATTTTAAATGAAATATCCAGGAGGGAAAGAGCACTGTTTAACTTTTTTTTAAAAAAAAAATATTTTCTTTAAAAACAAAAACAAAAGAAAAATTTCCATTTTACATCAGTTCCGTATCGGTATATATCCACAGTTTGTTTCCCCCCTCCCCACATATTCATATAATTATTTTTGTGGTTCCCTTATTTCTTATATATTATATATACTACTCCTTACTTATTATACATACTATTATATCCATATGTTACTTTACATATATTATATGTTTAATATCATTTTATTAATGCTTCCTGATTTCTAAATCATCTCTATTATATATTTTCTTGTTTGTTATTCCTGTCCTCTAACCATTTGTACCATTTTTCCCATATTAAGTAATATTCCGTTTTGTCTTCTTCTTTTATTTCTTTCGTCAATTTGTCCATCTCTGCACAGTCCAAAACTTTCCTTATCGCCTCTTCGTCTTTTAGCACTGTTTAACTTTTAATCTGTCTCAGAATAGCAAATCTTAGTGGGTGCTGGAATGAGACTTGAACCCAGCTCCATTCTATGTTTTCCTTCTTCTGTTTGTAGGCTGTAGCCATCCCAAGATCACAAAAAGACAGCAAGCCATCATGGAGTCTACTAACGTCCCTCTGTTTTGGTTCTGGTCATTGTGGGCCTTAGGATCCGGCCCAGGCGGGGTACATAGCCAAGCAGCCACCCAGCCACATTCAATCAAGATAGAAGGAGACATCACTCTCGGAGGTCTGTTTCCTGTGCATTCCCGTGGCCCAGCTGGAGTACCTTGTGGGGAGGTGAAGAAGGAAAAGGGGATCCATCGGATGGAGGCCATGCTTTACGCTCTGGATCAGATCAACAGTGACCCTGATCTGCTTCCCAACATAACTTTGGGGGCCCGTATCCTGGATACCTGCTCTCGTGACACCTATGCCTTGGAACAATCATTGACTTTTGTCCAGGCACTGATTCAGAAGGACATTTACGATGTGCGCTGCTCCAATGGGGAGCCACCTATCGTTGCCAAACCAGAGCGGGTGGTGGCTGTCATTGGGGCCTCTGCCAGCTCTGTCTCTATTATGGTGGCCAACGTCCTTCGCCTCTTTGCTGTAAGTAGAAGACAGGCCTTTCACATGACATCACTTGGGGGAAGGAGGTTGAACAGCAAAGAGGTGATAGCAGCTATACCTTCCCAGGGAATATCTGGATTCCTGTCCCAGGAGATGGTATTTAAGATGGCGCCCCTCCTTAAAGGGTGCATTTGCAAAGTCAGTGCCTGTTTGGGAGGATGCTGCAGGACACTCAATTGTGGTTCTACAGAAAAAAAAAATGAAGTGTAAAATTCAAAGCACAGAAAAAAAATATCTGTAGGAAAAATAAATATTTTCATCAATAAAGATGGAAAGAGCTAGGTAAGCTGAGCCTGGAGAAGAGAAAACACATGGCGGATATGATAGCATCATCAAGTACTAGAAAGGACGACATAGAATAGTATTTCTCCATCATGGAAACTTCCAGATGGGTTGGATGTTGTGACTTCCAAAATTTCCCAGTCAACATAACCACTGCTGAAAATTCTGGGTCTACACAAGGCAGATTCCATTGGAATTATAGAGGCAAAAACAAAACCCTCCCTAAAAATAGTTCAGCAGTGGAGACAGGTACCCAAAGATCTGCTGGTTTCCCCTTGAGTTCAAACAGAAGCTAAATAGCCATCTATCTGGGATGTTTTAATTTGGATTCCTGCAGGGAGCAAAGAGTTAAACCCAGTCATTTCAAAGAACCCTTCCAACTCAGAATGGCTACAATTTTATAACTAACAAGAAGTTTATTAAAATGATTTTAATAGTTAGCAATTGCTAGCAATAATTAGCAATAACTATTAGCAATATCTGACACCAACTTTTTTAAATGATTGGGTAGTGTCTACTTTTCATTTACATTCTAATTTGGCAGGATGCATTTAAAAAGTGTTCTGAGCATAAGAAAGTCTTAGGAACCCAGCAATGGCCCAATAATTCATAGCATCCTAAACCATAGTGTGGTTTCATCTGAGCCCCATTGTTTACAGCAAGGAAGCTCTGCATATACACAGAAGCTTCCAAAGGAGATAAAACTTTGAGGAACTTTCCCCACTGGTGAGCATCACATTGTATCCATGGAGACCAGATCTCTACTGAAGTTATGGAAGGGTAGGAGCTGCTCATTGTGGTTTGGGTGGTTTGGGTGTTTTACTCTACAAGCCAGCCTGTTGCCTGAATAGAGTTACTGTTAAAGATTGTGCTCAAACCAGTTGGGCAGGAGGAATGTCATCTTGTGCTCATGAAAACTTTTTAAATGCATCCTGCTGACACTGAGGTTAACTCTGATGTCCCCACCAAATGAAGTAAGGGAATGTTTACCAGAGAAGGGGACATTTTATAGTACATCCTGGAATTATTTCTTTCTGGAGATACGTTGCATGCTATGCCTATAGGCTAGCAAAGCTTTTTTTTAAAAAAAATCTTCTAATATTTTAAAAACGATAGTATTTTTTAATATTTCTCGGCCTTTAACATTTTGCAATTTCACTTTTGAATCCACTGCTTCCTTTTCCTATTGTGAAAATATATGTATATGTGTTTTTCTTTCTTTTTTTTTCCCTGTTAACACAGAAAAATGTTTTGTCTGGTTTTGTTTTGTCTGTGTGATTTTTTTTGAAGTTCGTATTTTAACTTTTTGAATAAAATAAAATCTAAGCAACAGAGGGTGGGGGGAGAAAGAAAAAAGAAAATTAGATATTGTGAAAATGGATCTAAGATTTTTGTACAGGGCAAATTTTGTCACACAGTTATGGTAATTATTACTTTATGTTCGTGACTATTAATGGGAGCCATACTATATTCCATAAATCAGTCGACAAAGAAGCTTAAGCCTCACTCGGGTCATTACTCCCCATCTCTTAAGAGCATTTTTGCTTTGTAACAAAAAAGCTACCATTTAGCCTTAATATTGTGTCAGTACTGGGAGGATTTGATAAAACACAATGGATTAAAATAAAAATAGGGAGGAGGACAAGATGTGAGCTTGGTGAGCCTTTGATGGTGCAGTACAGAAATATTTTTTACAAAAGAAATAGGACTAAATGGATAAGGAAGGGCTGGAGAGGAAGATCTCTGGCATAACTCAAGGATGGAGGCTAAGGGTAACACACCACTTCTAACCCATGATTTTCTTCCACTTCTACAGATTCCCCAGATAAGCTACGCGTCCACAGCACCGGAGCTCAGTGACAATAACCGCTACGATTATTTCTCCCGCGTGGTGCCTCCTGACTCCTATCAAGCTCAAGCTATGGTAGACATTGTTAAAGCACTAGGCTGGAATTATGTCTCCACCTTGGCCTCTGAGGGCAACTATGGCGAGAGTGGGGTCGATGCCTTTGTGCAGATCTCCCGGGAAGCCGGTAAGAGGTGCTGAGCAATGTCTGAAGCTGATGGATGGGGATCAGTAAAGCTGCTAATTCCCTGAAAAAACAGCCCATGATCTTCTCAGACACATGAAAGCTGCTTGCAGTTGTTCCATATGCAGGGAAAAGCACTCTGCATGGGATCAGAGATTGGCTCTTATTTTTGCAGCCTGCAAAGGCAATGAAAAAAAAAGTCCCACACCTGAATCCTAGGCCAGGTCCTCACTGGAACAAATGAGCCTTTGATTCTGGAGTCGCTGTGCTCTGGATTGCTGCCAATGGAGGAGGCGAGGGTAGAGAGAGACATGGCTGATGGGCCACACATGATGGAATGTGAGATTATGGCAGCTCAACAGAGCAAGTCACATGCAACATTTCTTCTATATCTATTGTTCGATAACTGGGTCACCTTCATCACATTTTAACCTAAAGTAAAATGGAGTTGGGGATTTGGGGTGCAGCATGTCTTCTGCTATCTTAGCCTCTAGGTCATTAAGTGAACTGAAAAATATGGTCATCAGACGAGTTATGGAAATATGAGCAGTTGAGTTTGGTTAATATGGGCTGAGATTTTGCATTTGTGTGAAATGGATAAGTCTGTGAGATTTTGCTTTTTTCAGCCCCTGACTGAGCTCTACTGACTGATATCAGTAGCAAACCACTTCTGTATTGTTACCAAAATATCTACAAGGACATACAATATTAGTCATAAGGAGTCAAGGTTAATTCAACAAAGATTCTCTCTTTACTTCTTACGTACGCAAGCCACTAATTTCTGAGAATTCCTCCTTTTCCCAAATTATTTTTAGGAATAAACTAGTGGTTTTCACACTTTCTGTTGGCAGCAAGTACTTTGTAGGCTTATTTGGTTTCCAGGATCCTTTCCCTCCCCTCCACAGTGAGCATATAGAAAATTTCAAATATAAAAGCTAATACAGTAGGGCCTTGGTACACAACTGCTTTGGAACTCAACACATTTTGACATGAACATTTTGCCCCAGTACTCATTGTTTGTTTGGTACTCAACTCACAAGCGAGAATCTGTCGGTGTTGGCTGGCTTGTGACTTGCTACATTATCCTTTATGGGAAAAATTGTTTGGTACTCATCATTTTCGATACTCACCATGCTTCCCAGAACCAATTAATGATTCCACCCATGGGTGGAAACACAAGAAAGGGTCTTATTCCAGATCAGATGACTTGCCAGTGTAGACCAAGGTTCTTTGTTACTCAAAGCAACAGTCAGCCTTCGGGATGTCAGGCACCGCGAGACTTCACCATGATCTGCAACCAACTTCTCTTTAAATAGAAGATGTTGCACCTTCTGTGTATAAGGCAGATGCTCAACCAAATTTTCCCAATCATTTCCTAAGGCTTTTTCCTACCTGGCAGGTGGAGTGTGCATTGCCCAGTCCATCAAGATCCCACGAGAACCCAAGCCAGGAGAGTTTAACAAAATGATCAAGAGACTGATGGAGACCCCCAATGCCCGCGGCATCATCATTTTTGCCAATGAGGACGACATCAAGTAAATGCACCATCTGCTTTTTTTTTCTTTTGTACATTTGTGTTCTGCCTTCCTTCCAAAGGTTCCCAGTACACCCAGTACAGCACCCAGTTCAGTGGGTTAATCTAGTCCAAAATTATCAAGGGAATAGGATGGCTAAATCTGAGGTTATTTTCAGTTTAATATGATATGCAAACAAAAACTATTCAGGGAATGATTAAATTAAATTACATTGAAAGTATGGTGTGTTTTTAGCTTGCCTAGTTCAACTGATGTGCAAGTATGTGGTTTGTTTATGGTTCCTAGTTTGGTCTGGTTGGATTTTGTGGTCCAATCTATTATCAATCCAGAGAGGTACACAATAGGAGCAGTAAAAAGGAATAAATTCGAACCAAGAATTAACTAAACTGTGATTAATTCATTCATGAGTTTTACGCTAGATCAAAAAATTATGATCAAAACACATCATGCAGGGAGTAGGCAATTTCAAATCCAGAGTTGCCCTGCCAGCTCCTATTTTCTAGCTCCCAGACCACAGCAGATCATCCTGCTGAAATCTGTCAACAAAATCACTCATTTGCTGCTGCATAATTTTCAGCAACGTTTCATAAAATATTAGATCTGTCCTTAACCTCTACTATATTTAATATATTCCCACAACCCTCTACACACCACCATCTCCCAATGTCTTTCCATCATTAGATATGTCTCTTGTTTCCCCCGTAAATGTATAAATAAATTGCTGTTCACCTCCCAAGTTAGAAAAGAAAGGTGTCTATTCCTGGCTCAGCACAGTATGTAATAGTATTTTATCCTAGCCTAGAATTAACTACATGGTGGCTTATAGCTGCAGTTCTGAATTCACTAGTTACATTTTCCCTGTGGTTGAGGTGCAGCAGTCTCCACTCAGTCTTGAGTTTGCAGAAGACTATTTCAGTGTGAAATTTGTGGTCCCCACTGAAGACCCCAACGCTGCCTTTAGTGTTTTGGTTCCCAGCCACTGCTAGTCCCTTGACCTTTCTATGTAATGTTAGACAGAGCCTAACAGATCATACAGATCTTGAGGCCTTCCTGACATCAGTTGGAATAAGGAGCAAAACACTGGTATGGCCAAAGTAGACTCAAGTTTAGCTCACACAGGATATAAGGGGATAAGATGTCCATGCAACACAACATCATTGGGACTCAGCAAAAAAAGGCGATTGACAAGGCATGTTTTATTGTGCTTAAGGGGTTAGTCGTGAACGCCTCTCATTTTTCCATTGCACCCCTGCAGACGAGTGCTGGAAGCCGCCCGCTTTGCCAATCTGACAGGGCAGTTCCTCTGGGTAGGCTCCGACAGCTGGGGCTCCAAGATCTCCCCCATTCTGATGCAAGAGGAAGTGGCTGAAGGAGCAGTGACCATCTTACCTAAAAGAGCCTCGATTGAAGGTAACAAAAGCTTAAACGGAGCAGAGGAGAGCAGCAGCATTCGGTTTGGGAGAGCGGGGAGAAACACAAACTGGCTGGGGTCACATGATACAGCTGGTCCACTCTGCCATGACTCCAAGATTCACTTTCCTTCCTGAGACCTAGTAGAAAATGACCAGCATTGACCTGGGAAAACTGGTGGCAGATATCCCCCAGAATGAATGTCACTTCTGCATTTGTTATTCTTCCTGAAAAGACAGGGTTGTTTTTTCTACCTACCTCCATCCTTTTTCTGTCTGTTTCATTACCTCCACACTGCTGAATGGATAAAGAGTAAAATAATGGGGGAGAGGGAACTCCTATTAACACTCATTTTGCAGGGCATCTATGTTGACCACTAGAGGAAAGTTTAACAAAGGCTGGGGATCATAAAAATCACGGACACCAGTAGATGGCAGAAAAGTAACTCTTGCTGCTGATGGCAAGTTAGAACTAGAGATCCTTAATCTCAGAGTTCATGGACAGAGGCAAGCACAGTTTTAACTGAAAAACTGTAAGCATCTTAGACTAAGCTAAATCTAAAACCGGTAGGAATTTCTGGAAGCTTGGCATTCAGGCAAATCAGCCATCAACAGACACATGAAATAAGCCACATTTATACACCATTGGAGACAATAAAAAGGTTAAGAAGGAAAAGATCAGAACACAGCCTCTCCAGCAGCCTACACCCAGATAAATAGAGATGAAGAAGAGTCAAGCAGAAAACAATACCCTAATTAAGGAACTACAAAGGAGAAAACCACACCAACAATATTGGGAGGGCAAGCTACTGTAATTAAACAGGGAACAAACCCCATACTCACTAGCACTGAAGATGTTAATCAAATAATGAAACATCCACAATCAAACAATCAAGCTCAGAGAACACAGAGGATTCCATGATTAGAGCTTTGCTACCCAATATGGTGGCCTTAACTTAGTAGCATATGGGAACTAGCCTTCTCAACAGCTTGCAGCCCAGATGTGGCAGTCCTAGTTTAAACCAATGGTTATTTTCTTCCCTATGTTTGCATGGCATGGCTATCCATGGGAGTTTAATTTAAAAGTGCCATGCTTGGTTTGGGTAAAACTTACTTTCTATAATGTGGGATTAAATGGCTGATCATGATTCAACTGTCTCAAAAAAAGGTTGATGGTTCTTTGGGAAACAAAAAAGAGCCTGCAAATTCGTGACCTTGTTCTCTTTCCAGGTTTTGACCAATACTTCACTACCCGTTCCTTGGAGAACAATCGGCGCAACATCTGGTTTGCTGAATTCTGGGAGGAAGACTTCAGATGTAAACTAACCCGCCCAGGGTTCCAATATGATGAAGGGAACCGCAAATGTACTGGTAGGGCTACTCCTGATGTGTGGAGCTAGGGAGGGAGGGAGGGAGGAGTAAAGCAAGGAGAGTTAATACGGAGAATAACTGCTCCAATGAACGATTCCGCAATCGCATCCCAGTCCCTGTTTTTGAGGTGATTGTGGTAGAAAACATCACAGAGCTTCGAGCTGTAGGCTATTGTTCACCTCCATAGGGAACAGAGATTAGACTTCAAGTGTCCCTCTCCCCCCCCCCCCGCCATCCCATGACAGAAAGAAAGCAAGGAGTCCCTGCCTCTTCTTCAGGCACTGTTTTTTCCTGGAAAATGTCCAATTCAGCCCCCTTTTCTATGCTGTTTTTAGTTGGCCCTCTGACTTCTCCAGTCAGAATCCATCTGTTCCCCTTGATCTCTCAAGCCCATCTCAAAAGGTCCCCAAAATTTCCCACACCCTCTTCTCTTCCACCAAATGTATTTATTCATTTTATTTTTAATTTATTTATTTTATTTTGTCGAGTACATATTAGATAATATATATATATAAGCATGAATTGAATACATAAAATGGGTACAATTAAAGGAAACATTAGGACAGGGACGGTAGACACGCTAGTGCTCTTATGTGGCACGCCTCTTACAGACCTCTTAGGAATGGGGTGAGGTCAAAAGTAGTCAGTTTTAGGTTAAAGTTTTGGGGTTTTGGGATGAGACCACAGAGTCTGGTGGTGCATTCCGGGCATTAACAACTCTGTTACTGAAGTCATATTTTCTGCAGTCGAGTTTGGAGCGGTTCACTTTAAGTTTGTATCTATTGTGTGCTCATGTATTGTTGTGATTGAAGCTGAAGTAGTCATTGACAGGTAGGACATTGTAGCAGATGATTTTATGAGCTACCCTTAGGTCAGACTGAAGGCGGAGTAGTTCTAAATTTTCTAAACCCAGAATTTCAAGACTGGTGGCATACGGTATTTTGTTACGAGCAGAGGAATGGAGGACTCTTCTTGTGAAATATTTCTGGACACACTCAATTGTATTAATGTCCGATATACAGTGCGGGTTCCAGACAGATGAGCTGTATTCGAGAATTAGTGGCAATTGCTGGCAATTGAAGGGGCATGGGGAAGGGGCATGGCCCGTGTTGCCAAAATAAAAAAAAAAAAGTTGACCAAAAAAATTATGTTCAGCAGCCTCCCTCTCTCAGCAACTCAGAAATGATCAGTCTCTACGCAAATTGTTCAAGGAAGCAGACAGGCAAAATTAAAATACCCGCAACCGCTTTGGGAAAAAAATCCATCAAAAGTCAGGAGCTGGCAAGAAAAAAAGAAAGACCTGCCGATCTGGTTTAGCATCAGTGTCCTAAAGAATGGGATATGGAGAAGGGAGGTTTTCAGATTTTCATAGACAGCCTCGTGAATAGTTATTATTCTTGAATCACTTTCTTTTTATCCTCATTTTGATGGTGAATATTTCCTTCCACTAGTATATGTATCAATTTCTTTTCTTTTTCTTTTTTCAATTTGTGCGCCAGCCATCTTCCTGGTTTGTTTATTTATTTATTTTATTTATTGAATTTATATTGCCGCCTATTTGCCCGTGTCATTCGCATTCTCAATAGAGAGATAATAGATAAAGAAGGACTAGCATGGAAAATTAAAAGTGTGAATGGCTATTATTCTTTACATGAAATAAGGATACGTAGTTTAAACGTCCAGATCACACTTCCACACCACACATTGCCTTGATCATGACATGTAACCCGACCTCCGTTCCCATGTACACAGTTTGTACTGACAAATGACATCTTCTCTTTGACGTTGCCCTTGTCTCAGCCCCAATTAGTGCGTAAGGGAGCTTTAAGTCCTGATTAGCTGCACCTGTATGAAAGCAGATTTCCCTTCACTCTAATATTCTCCAAATGCAACCTCAAGGCATATAACATTTGTCACCATTACTCGGATGCAAATGTAGGTAAAATCTGAGATTGTGTTTTGGAAGTGTTGGGAGTATTGAAATGTCCCCCTCCTGCCATCACTAGCCAGCCTCTTTCTCTCCCACTTTTGCCTTCCAGGTTTCTACAAAGGGAGAGCAGAATTGCTCTATTTTAAGTGGGAAGAAGAAGAGGGGACTTAAAATTCAGGGATGGTAAATGCACTACTTCAAATTACAGATGCATTTTTTTACTTTGGAAAAAAGTTAAAATCTCTACAAGTTACAAATCTAACCAAACAGCAAGTAGATTTGAAGGAACATGGAGATGGGCCAAAGAAGGTGTTCAGCAATCATTATGCATGCATCCAGCTTAGCTTCGGTCAACAGGAATGGGACAGTGAGTTAAAATTCAGGATTGCCCTGCCTGGATTTTTCTTAGTACAGGTAGTCCTCGACTTATGATCACAATTGAGCCCAACATTTCTGTTTTAAGTGAGATACTTGTTCTGTGAGTTTTGCCCCACTTTTTGACCTAGCTTGCCACAGTTGTTAAGAGAAACACTGCAGTTATTTCAGTTAGTGGCATGGGTATTAAGTGAATCTGGCTTCCCCATTGAATTTTCTTGTCAGAAGGTCGCAAAAAGGGATCACATGACCTTGGGACACTGCAATCGTCATAAATAGGAGTCAGTTGCCAAGCATCCAAATTTTGATCACATGACCATGAGGATGCTGCAATGGTCATACGTGTGAAAATCAGTCATGTCATTTTTTTCCAGTGCAGTTGTAATTTCAAACAGTCACTAAATGAATTGTTGTTAGTCGAGGACTACCTGTATAAAAGAGGGGGAAGAGAAAGAGAGAGAATCTCTGTCACGCTTTCAAGATTCAGGTCAACCCTTTGAAATAGAACAGGTCAGGAAAATAAACATCACAAGAACTACTGGAACTCTGTTATTACAATATAAGGTATGATAACAGAACATTGAAAGCCTAACAGATTTTTCTCTCTTCCCTTTTATACCAAAGAGAATTAGGATAATGCAATATTTTTTTTATTATTTATTTATTTATATGCCGCCCTTCTCCGGAGACTCAGGGCGTCTTACAATGCGTTAAGCAATAGCCTTCATACTTTTGTATATTTATACAAAGTCAGCTTATTGCCCCCATAAACTGGGTCCTCATTTAACCTACCTTAGAAAGGATGGAAGGCTGAGTCAACCTTGAGCCTGGTAAGATTCGAACCTGCAGAAATTGCAGGCAGCTGTGTTAATAACAGGGTGCATTAAACCACTGTACTACCAAGGCTCTTTTCCAGGAAAAATCTTGAGTTTTTTCCTCACCCTACTCGTATCTATCTGACTCAAACTGATGTTGATATAAGAATTGTTGAATCCCTTTTTAAGCCCATCTCCATAATCTTCCATACTGGGTTGTGCCTCAGAGTTTCAGCCTTGTACTTTTCAATTTCTTTTATCTCTTTAATATAGGAGGATACTGACCATGGCACCCTATAATTTATTTTATTTTATTTTTATTTTATTTTTCAAATTTCTATACCGCCCTTCTCCTTTCGGACTCAGGGCGGTGAACAGCCAAAATAAAACATTTGTACACAAAAGTTAAAATAGGTTTAAACTAATTAAATAAGGTTTGGCCCATAATTTAAAACATTTCAATTAAAATCAATATCAAAATTTTAAAAACCAACCATAAAATCAGGACAGCCCGGCTAACTGAAAAAAATAGGTTTTAAGGGCCCGACGAAAAGTCCGGAGGTCTGAGATCACTCGTATCTCTGGGGGTAGATTGTTCCAGAGGGTAGGTGCTACCACAGAGAAGGCTCTCCCCCTGGGGGTCGCCAGCCGACATTGCCTGGCCGACGGCACCCTGAGGAGGCCCTCTCTGTGGGAGCGAACTGGCCGGTGGGAGGCAATTGGTGGCAGAAGGCGGTCCTGTAAGTACCCCGGCCCTAAGCCATGGAGCGCTTTAAAGGTGATCACCAACACCT
Organism: Pantherophis guttatus; assembly: GCF_059756535.1. Lineage (NCBI taxonomy): Eukaryota > Metazoa > Chordata > Lepidosauria > Squamata > Colubridae > Pantherophis > Pantherophis guttatus. The sequence goes on along the minus strand of NC_142064.1, from coordinate 121,337,573 downwards.
TGAAGCGCACCCAGAAGTCCACTGGGAGCCAATGCAGCTCACGCAGGAGAGGAGTCACATGGGAGCACCCCGTCGCTCCCATAATCCCCTGCGCGGCCGCATTCTGCACCAGTTGGAGCCTCCGGGTGCACCCCAAGGGGAGCCCCATGTAGAGAGTGTTACAATAGTCCAGACGAGAAGTGACGAGTGCTTGAGTGACCGTGTGTAGGGAGTCCCGATCCAGAAAAGGGCGCAACTGGCGTATCAGGCAAACCTGATAGAAGGCCCCCCTGGCCACGGCCGTCATATGCTCTTCTAAAGACAGCCGTGCATCCAGGAGGACACCCAAGTTGCGGGCCCTTTCCGTGGGGGCCAATGATTCTCCCCCAATAACCAGCGATGGCGCCAGCTGGCTATACCACAACGCCGGCAGCCACAGCCACTCGGTCTTGAAAGGGTTGAGTCGAAGCCTGTTTCTCCCCATCCAGACCTGAATGGCTTCCAGGCACTGGGACATCACTTCCAAGGCATCGTTGGGATGGTCTGGGGTGGAGATGTACAGCTGAGTATCATCAGTGTACTGATGGAACTCCACCCCAAAACCACGGATGATCTCACCCAGTGGCTTCACATAAATGTTGAACAGGAGGGGCAAGAGGACCGACCCTTGTGGCACCCCACAAACAAGGCGCCTCGGGGTCGACCGCTGCCTCCCTGTCAACACAGATTGCGACCGGTTGGAGAGAGAGGAGGAGAACCACCGCAGGACAGTGCCCCCCACTCCTAGTCCCTCCAGCCAGTGCAACATGATACCATGGTCGATGGTATCAAAAGCCGCTGAGAGATCTAACAGGACCAGGATAGAGGAATAACCCCTACCCCGAGCCCTCCAGAGATCATCCACCAACGTGACCAATGCCGTTTCCGTGCTGTACCCAGGTCTGAAACCGGACTGGAGCAGATCTAAATAATCAGCCATCGAGCCTGATTTCTTATTCTGGGCTGGGTATACATTTATTTGCATAATATAAAGAATAGAAAACTTGACTATCGTGATACATTACCGTATTTTTCGGAGTATAAGACACACCTAAAAGGGAGTGAAAATTTGGGTGCGTCTTATACACTGAATGTAGCCCCGCCCACCCACTGGCCCCCACCCTTTGGCCTCTGCCTCCCAGCAATTTATCTCCTTGCAGCAAGCAGCAAGCAGCAAGAAGAAACAGACCATTTCAGCTTCAGCACAGCCTAATTAGCACAAATTGATTGACCGTTGAATCAGCCTCCCGACTCTTAGCTGTTTCAGGCTGCAGGGATTGCCATTGCCTATTGCTGTGCGGGCCTCTGCTGCTTGCTGCAAGGGGGTAAATTGCTGGGAGAAGATTTTTTTTCTTGTGCTAATCAAGCTATGCTGAAAATGAAAATGAAAGTAAAGCAGGACATTTGCTGTTTGCTCCAATGAGGCAAAATTTCTGGGAGGCAGAGGCAGAGGCAGATTTCTTTTTCTTGTTTTCCTCACCAAAAAAGATAGGTGCGTTTTATAGTCCAGAGTGCTTTATAATCTGAAAAATACAGTATGTTCTACTTCAGAATGGAAAAATGCACAGAATGTTTTGCTTATAGTAAATTGAATAGCATTAAACCTTTCCCCCCTTCTAAGTAGCATTGTTAATACATCTGAGAACAGGAGATGCAATATAATTTATGAAAGGAAATTACTACGCTGCCCAAATATGAATCATTATTTGGGTAGCTATTTTTCTGGAAAAAGAAAAGTCGGCATGTTTGAGATAAGGTATAGAATGGCTCTGATGAGGCAGGTAACCAAATTATCACAGTCAGCAAAAAGAAAAGAACATCTAAAAGGCCAGGGAAATTAAAAGAAGAATCTTGCATCTCAAGAAGAAAAAAGCAGAGCAAGAAATAGCTGACTTTCTTGCTCTGGGGAAGAAATAACAATAGCACTTAGACTTATATACTGCTTCATAATGCTTTATTTCCTTCTCTAAGTGGCTTACAATGTCAGCATATTGCCCCCAACAATCTGGGTCCTCATTTTATCAACCTCGGAAGGATGGAAGGCTGAGTCAATCTCGAGCCTGTCAGAATCAAACTCCAGACTGCGAGCAGAGTTAGCCTGCAACACTGCATTCTAACCACTGTGCCACCACAGCTGAATTCTGGAAGGAAAGGGCTAGACTAGAATCAAATGAAAAGCTTTCACAGCACCAGAGAGTATTTTAATATGAGTGGGTATTTAGAATTGCCAATGGTTTGACTTATTTTTCCCCCATTCTTCAGGAGATGAACGAATTGGGCGAGAATCTACTTACGAGCAGGAGGGGAAGGTGCAGTTTGTGATTGACGCTGTCTATGCCATGGCCCATGCATTGCACAACATGCATATGGAGCTCTGTTCAGGCCAAATCGGGGTGTGTGACAAGATGGATCCCATTGACGGACGAACCCTACTGCACTACATTCTGGGGGTCAACTTCAATGGTGAGATTGACAGAGAACCCCCTTTTCAGCCAAGATGCTGGGTTGTATCGCTATGTGTCATGTGTGGCATTCTACATTTGCGCACATGGAGAACTGAGCAAAGTTTGAGAGCAAGGAAGGGCTGTGATCATGAATTGGCAGGCAAGTACAAGTTTGCAGCAATCAGGGCAGGAAGGAGCGTGTTGTGGCTCCGTTGCCTGAGCCTGGGCTATCGACAAATGCAGACTCTGAGAGTGAGGGAGAGAAGTTGGCAAGGCCTCCCTCTCCAGGACCCTCCTCTCTGGCAATGCCTCCGGAGGACACCGAAGGCAAAAAGATAGGCCCAGAACCAAGCACGTCCCCGCAGCCACAGGTGGACAGCAAAGAAGTAGATAAGTGCTGGCTGGACCCTCGGCAGAGGCGCAGGGAGAAGCGTGCGCAGCAGAGGGGAAGGCGTGCCAGAGATTAGCTGAGTCACTGGACCACACCCCACAGGGTATAAATGCGGGTGTGGTGGCCAGTTCAGTTTGTGACGAGCAAAAACTAGAAATAATCCATGATCTCTGCGTTACTGGACTTCTGCCTGCCTTGTCGGACTACATTTGGACTAATCCTTGTATTGCTGAAACTTTGCCTGCTTTATCGGAATGCTTGCAGTCTAATCTTTGTTTTGTGTGAGTAAAGTCTGAATTGGTAGCTAGCCACTGGGTTGCTGCCAGCTTTATCTTCAAAGATTTTGTCATGTGGTTTATTAACTCCGGGCCGTCCGTGGGGGTGCGTGTGTGGGACGGGGACAGAACAGAGCGAGAAAGCTTTCCCCAGATTCTACAGCTTTAGGTCACAAACAAGGGGAAGCTGCATGTTAAGATGCAAAGCACTGGCTCCAGATCAACATATTTGTCATGCACATTTTGCAGGCATGTCATACTCAACATGTCCTATCCTTGCCAATATAGGACATGTCCATCTTCTAGAGAAATAGAGAGAGAGAGAAAACTCATCTGTGGTTTTTCTATCCATCAATGCTTGCAGCAGGTGAGAATCTTTAAAAAAGTTTCACAGGCTTAGACCCTAAGCCTCTTGTGTCTCACATCACAATAGCAAACCCAAGTTTTCACAACAGCAAACCAAACATCTCTGAGACCCTCCAAGTAGATGGCCTATCACATCTGACCTTGGAGGCTGCCTACAACTCTTCTTCCCACTAGCCTCTGTTGGCCAGTGTCCCTCAGCACAAAGTTGTCTCCTTCTCTTTTAGAGTATCTCCATCTTGAAGGACGTCTGTAACCTTTAACCTTTAACACTACAACCTTTTCCTTCCTGCAGGCAGTGCTGGGACACCAGTAATGTTCAACGAAAATGGAGATGCTCCTGGGCGCTATGATATTTTCCAGTATCAGCTGACAAATACTACGGTCCCAGGATACAAGGCCATTGGCCAGTGGGCAGAATACCTTCGACTGAATGTGAGTGACATAGCATAGAATCAATCATCATCATCATCTTTAAATCACGTTTATACACTTTCTCCCCATTATAAAAATAATTCTGAAAGTATGACTCCCCTCAGCAGTAGATCGCTCGAGCTGATACTGTAGAGCAGCTGGGCCCGCCTTTGGATATGTGGTTGAATTTTTAGCCCTCTACTTTTCAAAATTTCTCTTCTGCTTTGCAATAATCACCATTGGGTACTCTGGGGTTTTGAAGAAAAATTCAACTGGGAGCTGGCCCTGTTGAGAGTTACCAAAGTCTGTGCCTGGCCATAGCATCTCTTTCAGTTAAATGCCTCCCAGCATTTGTATAGTACAGTATATACAATTTTACCTTACATTATCTTACTTACCAACTTGTTTATTGTTTGTTTAACATTTCATTTCATTCATTCATTCATTTTCATTTTATTTGATTTATATACCGCCCTACTCCCGAAGGACTCAGGGCGGTGAACAGGCACAAGATAAAACACATAAAATACAAAAATTTAAGAGCAGAAGTAAAATCGAATTAAATCAATTTAGCCCAAGACAATTTTAAAATCCCAGGTTAAGGACAAATTAAAATTTACATTAAAATTTACATTAAAAAGAGAATGGGAGAGGTTAGGCCAGACCAGCCTGGTGAAATAAAAAGGTCTTGAGAGCGTGGCAGAAGGTGCGTAGATCCGGGATCCTCTGTATCTCCGGGGGGAGCTCGTTCCAGATAGTAGGTGCCCCCACAGAGAAGGCTCTCCCCCTGGGGGCTGCCAGCCGACATTGTTTGGCCGATGGCACCTGGAGGAATCCCTCTCTGTGAGAGCATACCAGCCAGTGGGAGGCCGTTTGCGGCAGCAAGCGGTCCCGTAACTAACCAGGCCCTAAGCCATGGAGCGCTCTAAAGGTGGTAACCAAAACCTTGAAGCGCACCCGGAAGACCACCGGGAGCCAGTGCAGCTCGCGCAGGAGAGGTGTTACATGGGAGCGCCACGTCGCTTCCATAACCACCCGTGCGGCCGCACTCTGCGCCAATTGGAGCCTCCAGGTGCTCCTCAAGGGGAGCCCTTAGGGTAACACATTTACCCTATGTACCTGTCCATATCACTAAGCATGATTCTAGGCAGTGAACAACCAATAGTTAAAATAATATTGCAATTATTAAAACACTTTAAAAATAAATAAAAACAACTAAGATAACTAAAAACAAGATTGCAGGAGAGCACCATCTAAATCAATGCACAGGCTCCCTATGAATCCCCAGGGTTGCTGGCAGAACTATCCCAAAGGTATTTTTGTCAAGAGTCAACTGGACTTTCTGGTTTTTCTTTGAAGATGTTTTGCTTCTCATCTAAGAAGCTTCTTCAGCGAAGAGCGAAGAGCTGAAGAAGCTTCTTGGATGAGAAGCAAAATATCTTCAAAGAAAAACTAGAAAGTCCAGTTGACTCTTGAAAAAAGCACTTTTGGGACAACCATGACCTGGATGACTGAGAATCTCCATAGACATTTACCTGGAAAAGCCTTACAAAAGGCTAACAGGGATGGAGTTAACCTCATCTCAGGGATGGATGATGTTCCAGAGGTAGGAGCCACAGCAGAAAAGGCACATGGTTTGGGTCCCGTCAGATGAAGCTCTGTAGCAGATGGGACCTGTAACATGACCTTCGTGATGGATCTGAATGGTGAATGGGACATATTATGTTGAACGGGACATTGTTGTACATTATTTTAAGATACAAAATTGAGAACTATCAAGAACAAATGAGAAACTGCTATCCACTCTTCAATATATAATCCTCCTAATGCATTTCTATGATAGAACATACCTGATTGGCTGCTTATGGGTCTGATCCCAGGATAATTAATCATCCAAAGAATTGCTGTTAAAATCTTTCAATATTGTAGTCCCACTGCACAGTCTGTACTTTGTGTGAAAGCTCTTGTATTCCAACAATCCTGGACCATAGCAATGGGGTGATAGCAAACTGGGGGGGAAATGCCAAAGGAAAAAAAACATATTTTATTTCTATTAAAAGAGCCCATTTCAATATGTTTTCCCTACTAGAAGCTTCTCCAAGGATAGATCAAAATACCACCCAAATGTCACCCAAATTCAAAAGAAGTCCTCTCAACCTTTAATCCCAGTGTTCAATTCAACCTATACCTCCACTTCTCTGAATATATTCAGTTCCAGACCATAAAATTAGACCATTTTCATTGTACTCTTTTATGTCCTTTCCCTTGTCTTTGGTTCCCAAATGCACAACATATTTATTCTTCTTTCATTTCATTTATTAATCCATGCTTTTCTCTTCTTAATCTTCTTGTATTCCAGCTGGCAATTTTCCATGTGACATCTATGTCACCAAATGGCTCTGTAAATATTCTGTTCGCTGTCGATCATGGCTTTGGTCATTCAAAGCTTTCACATAACACTTTTCAGTAACCTAGAGAAGTTCTAGATAGGTTGTTTACCCTCGTGGTTCCACAACATGCTGTGTCCCTGGTAATTATGAGGATGGTACTAGTGAGTTTGGTTTGGGCCAGTTTTGTCACTAGACAGTCAAACCCCAGTTTACCCCAATCATGTTCATGATAAGTTAATCGAGAGACTGCCTTACAAGTACATTGCTGTCATATCCCATCAACTAAGAAAAACCTGCAGGGTATTGAAACACAGATGTGATTTCCTGAGATAAATGGCCATCACTGTTCTCTGGCTTTCTCTGCTTCTCCCACAGATTGAGGACATGCAGTGGTCAGGTGGACAGAAGGAGATCCCCACATCAGTATGCAGCCTCCCCTGCAACCCAGGAGAGAGGAAGAAGATGGTGAAAGGTGTTCCTTGTTGCTGGCACTGTGAGCTATGTGATGGCTACCAGTACCAACTGGATGAGTTCAACTGTGAAATGTGTCCCTTTGACATGCGGCCCAATCTCAATCGTACAGCCTGCCGCCAAACACCCATTGTCAAGCTGGAGTGGAGCTCCCCTTGGGCCATTCTGCCCATCTTCCTGGCCATTCTGGGCATCCTTGGCACTGTCTTCATCGTTATCACCTTCATCCGTTTCAACGACACCCCCATTGTCCGAGCCTCAGGTCGCGAGTTGAGCTATGTCCTGCTCACTGGGATTTTCCTCATCTATATCATCACTTTTCTGATGATTGCTGAACCAGGTGTTACCATCTGTGCCTTCCGGCGCCTCTTCCTTGGCTTGGGCATGGCCATCAGCTATTCAGCATTGCTGACCAAAACCAACCGCATCTATCGCATCTTTGAGCAAGGCAAGAAGTCAGTGACTCCACCCAAATTCATCAGCCCAACCTCCCAACTGGTAATCACCTTCAGCCTCACATCCGTGCAAGTTGTGGCTGTGGTCATCTGGCTGGGGGTGCAGCCACCCCATAGCATCATTGACTATGAAGAGCAACATACACCCAACCCAGAATTCGCCCGGGGTGTCCTCAAATGTGACATGTCAGACCTCTCTATCATCTCCTGCCTCAGCTACAGTATTGTTTTGATGGTTACCTGCACTGTCTATGCCATCAAGGCCCGCGGCGTGCCCGAGACCTTCAACGAGGCTAAACCCATTGGCTTCACCATGTACACAACCTGCATCGTCTGGCTGGCCTTTGTGCCCATCTTCTTTGGCACAGCTCAGTCAGCGGAGAAGGTGGGAGCAATCAGGACAAGGAGTGGGGTGGTACAAGAGACAACGGGATTTAAGTACAAGTAGTCCTCAGCTTTCAGCCATTTGTTTAGCCATCTAAACAAGTTACAACAGCACTGAAAAAGTGACTTATAACTTGTCCTCACCCCTACAACTGTTGGGTCACACTTCGCCACAGTAAACTCGGTTTGAGACCAGAATGAGGCCTAAGCAAGGCAGTCGTTACCGTACATGAGTTGTGCTCAATTTTATCCCAAAGTTGTTAGGTGAATTGTGTGTAGGCATTAAGTGAATCCAGTTTCCCCCGTCAACTTTGCTTGTTGGAAGCTGGCTGGGAAGGCTCACAAATGGCAATCATATAACCCCGGGACATTGCAACCACTACAAATACATGCCACTTACCAAGCACCTGAATTTTGATCATATGACTGTGGGGATGCTGCAACAGTTGTATGTTTGGGGACTGGTTGTAAGTTACTTTTTTCCACAGGAACTTGGAATGGTTGGTAAACAAATAATTCTAAGTCGAGGGCTACTCATTAAGCTATGAAGTCACTGTAACAGGCAAAGTGGACAAAGTCAAACCTGTTCTGTTTTTTCATTCTGTCTATTTAGGGAATGTTAAGGGGATGAATTAGGTGCTTGCAGGAGCTTATGGCACCCTTTTCAAATCATTAAACCATTCCCCAAATGGGAAATATCATCCCAGTTTTGAGGGGAGTGGGGTTTGCGGTTCACAGGAATGCTGGATTTGCCTTGAACTTCTGCCAGGCTTAAGAAATCTGTTTTGAGTCTTAGCTTTTTCTCAGATTGCAAGAACAGGGTCATGGGGTTGCAAAAAAGCTATATTAAACCAGCCATGTTCTAACTAAAAGACATTTTACACATTATAAAACAAGCCTAGGGGATTCCTCATCTGTTTGATGTTTCGCTTTCTTCTGGAAACTCAAGACAATAAAATAGAGATTCCCTAATTTTTATCCTCTCAAGAATAATTAGATAAGCTTGATTGATTGAAAAAAGAAAGAAAGAAAGAAAGAAAGAAAGAAAGAAAGAAAGAAAGAAAGAGAAAGGAAGGAAGGAAGGAAGGAAGGAAGGAAGGAAGGGAAAGAAAGAAAGAGAAAGAAAGAAAAGAAAGAAAGAAAGAAAGGAAAGAAAGAAAGAAAGAAAGAAGAAAGAAAGAAAAAGAAAGAAAGAAAGAAAGAAAGAAAGAAAGAAAGAAAGAAAGAAAGAAAGAAAGAAAGAAAGAAAGAAAGAAAGAAAGAAAGAAAGAAAGGGCCCCCAAATCGCCCAATGAACTCCATGGTCAAGCAAGGATTTATTTCCAGGATGCAATTTTAACCCTCCCATTTTGTGGCCTTCTCATAACAGCTATTTTATTGATAGACTCTTTTTTTCATGTCAAATATGCAGAATTGCAGAAAGTTGGAAACCCTCTCCTTTTCCTCCCTAGGCTAATTTTGTATTGGTAAAGAAGTCCTTTTAGGGAAGGGGCATCAAAACTTTCAAGCATTCCCTAGCTGATGTCTAAAATAGCAGTGTGCTGCTTCTCAGCCCTCAGCTGGAACTTGCATTCATCAGCTTTGAGCCCTCAAAGGCTGTTTCCATGATCTTTGAGGAAGGCCTGAAATAGGGATGGATGTGCCATTGGGCATATTCTGATGGTCCAATAAAAGTACATTGCCATATCTCTTACTACTGACATAGAGTTCCCTTGCTTTTGGTTCCGTGCACCTTCCAAAGCTATTTGGGAAGAGAAGATGCTTCCATCTTATCAGTTTATCTCTATTTCCTCATAGAAGGCTGGCAGGCTTTTGCTCAGCTAGGGTGAAGAGTTGTTGTCTTTGGAGGAATGTTCACCTGCATGGTTTTTCTAGAAATTGAACTGTTTGAATAAGTGAACAAGTATCTGCTTAAACCAGTCAGGGCTGCCAAGCTCTAGCAGGTGGTCTCTGGTGTCTTTGCATTAAGGGCTACTGTGAAGTTGTAGGCATTCTAAAGCAATATTTCCCAACTGGCTAGCTGGGGAATTCTGGGAATTGAAGCCCGTACATCTTCAAGTGACGAAGATTGGGAAACATTGCTCTAAAAGTTCTACATCAGAAAAGTTATCCCAGTTCAGAATGAAGGCCCCAGGCATGCTCAATAATCTTGTCCCATTTCCTTCCAATAGAGATAAGTAGACAGGAAGGTAAAAGATCATTTCAATCAGGGTTGGGTTTCAGCCGGTTCGGACCAGTTCAGGCAAACTGGATGTTAATTTTAATTTGGTTTTCCGAACCGGTTGTTCCAAGGACTGGCTGACCCCACCCACCCCTCTCCACCCCTCCCCTTCCCTCCTATTTATTTATTTATTTATTTATTTATTTATTTATTTATTTATTAAATTTTTATACCGCCCTTCTCCCGAAGGACTCAGGGCGGTGAACAGCCAGGGTTAAAATACATGCAGTATAAAAATTAAAATAATTTAAAAATAATTAAATCCAATTTGGCTTTCCAATTTTAAAACCCCTTACCCATAAAATTAATCAATTAAAATTTTAAGCCAGCCCGGCTCGCTGAAACAAGAAAGTCTTCAGAGCCCGGTGGAAAGTACGGAGGTCCGGGATCATTTGTATCCCTGAGGGTAGCTCATTCCAGAGGGCGGGTGCCCCCACAGAGAAGGCTCTCCCCCTGGGGGTCGCCAGTCGACATTGCTTGACTGACAGCAACCTGAGGAGACCCTCTCTGTGGGAGCGTATTGGCTGGTGAGAGGTTATTGGTGGCAGAAGGTGGTCTCATAGATATCCAGGCCCTAAGCCATGGAGCGCTTTAAAGGTGAGAACCAAAACCTTGAAGTGCACCCGGAAGACCACCGGAAGCCAGTGCAGCTCGCGCAGGAGAGGTGTTACATGGGAGCACCATGTCGCCCCCATAATCACCCGCGGGGCTGCATTCTGGACCAGTTGGAGCCTCCGGGTGCTCCTCAAGAGGAGCCCCATGTAGAGAGCATTACAGTAGTCCAGGTGGGAAGTAACGAGGGCATGAGTGACCCTGCATAAAGAGTCCCGATCCTAGGAGTCTCCACGTGGCCCATTTTGTATGCCAGGTAAGGGCAGGGCGCACACGGAGGCTCTGGGAGGGCAAAAAACAGGCCTACTGGAAGTCCAGAAATGGGCCTGTTTCTGGCCTCCTGAGGACCTCTGGTGCCTGGGGGAGGCCATTTTCGCCCTCCTGGAGGCTCCGGGAAAGCCTCCAGAGCCTGGGGAGGGCAAAAACACCCCCCACCATAGTGCAGAAGGCTGAGTAGGCCATGCCCGGGGCAGTGAACCGGTTGCTGAAATTTTTCAATCCCACCCCTGATTTCAATCAAACACCCAGACAGAGTTTGCTTCCCTCCACTACTAAAATCTCAACCCTCACTGACCTTGGGATTATGGCTTCTATTTTTTTGTTTGTTTATATTTTACCTTTCTTATTTTTACAAATAACTCAATGTGGTGAACGTATGAACAATGAACACCTTGTTCCCCACAATAGCAACCCTATATGGTGGGTTGGGCTGAAAGAGAGTGACTGGCCCAAAGTCACCCAGTTGCCTTTCATGCCTAGCTGAGCAGGCTGGGGATTCTTTATATAATGGTCTGATTTATACCTGCTGCAATTACATAGATTTTGAGTAGTTTACAATGTGAGAGGAGAGCCATGTTACTTTTTGACAGCAAAAAATCAGAATAACTAATAATAGATGCTACTAGATTCCTCCTGATTTTTCAATAGCTTACATTGAACAAGAGCAAAATCAAAAGTATTCAATGGTTATGCATCCATGATAAGACTAAAACAACATGAATCGAATTATGAAGGCATAAAATAAAATGGAATAAAACCATCCTATCACTTGCTGTAAAAGTCCAATATATCTAGAAAATTTCAGATGAAGGAAGCCGAGCATTAAAAGTAGAGCTCAATTTTGAAAGAGCCATGAGCTGTATATGCCTTTCTTGGTGTTCTGTTTTTTTGTTTGTCTGTTTGTGTTTTTTTGAGTAATGTGACTGTTGCAATATTTTAGGATCAGACTCAATAATGATATTAAGAGTTAAAGGTTTAAATATATTTCCTTTTATTTACAATAGGCATTCTATATTCACTGAATATTCACAGATAGAAGCAGGGAAAGAGGGGAAGGTGGCTCCTTATATATACAATGGGTGGAGCTATAAGTGGGAGTGGTAAATTATGAATACATTAAGAATTAAGGAATAAGTTAACCCCTGATATCCCATTCACATACTATTTACACATTAGAGAATAAGGCATTTACATCTAACAAATCCCCCTCTAAATGCCGATTCGTTATACAACACCAATTACACTCAGATTCGGGACAATACAAGACATGCATTTTGGAAGTTAAATATTTGTGCTGTTTAGAAGGTAAAGGCTTTGTCAATATGTCAGCTAATTGTTCTGAAGTATCACAATGCACTGCTTTAATAAATCCATCCTGAGACAATTGTCTCACATGTTTAAATTTTATATCTATATGCCTAGACCTTTGTCCAATGGCATCGGATCTAGATATTTCAATAGCTGCTTTATTGTCCTCATTCATAACAAAAGGTAAAGCAGGTTTTTTCCAAACATCAGAAATTAAATCATTAAACCATACAAGGTTATTTGCAGCTTTGGATAGACAAACATATTCCGCTTCTGTCGTTGAAGTGGCTACTAGTTCTTGTTTACCAGTATACCAGTAAACTGGACAGTCATTTAAGAGAAAAACATAACCTGATGTACTTTTTCTGCAAGATGTGTCTCCAGCCCAATCCGCATCTGCGTAACATACAAGTTTTGGTTCTTTATTATTACTAGGTTCTAAAATTAGACAAAAATCTAGTGTGCTTTTCAGATATCTTAAAATTCTTTTAACAGCTTCCCAGTGATACATTGTTGGTTTGCTGACGTGTCTGGATAGTAAATTGAGTGGTAAGGCGATATCTGGTCTAGTCCAATTAGATATATAAAGAAGTGAACCTATGATTGATCTATAAAATGTGTTATCCTTGAATTCAGGAGAAGATTCATCAGTATTTCTGAGAAAATCAGTTTGCATAGGAGTATCACAGGGTTTGGCATTGATTAAATTGCATTTATTTAAAAGTTCTATAATCTTATCTCTCTGAGTAAGTTTGAATCCTTTTTTAGTCTTATTAATTTGGACACCAAGATATTTGTTCACTTTACCTAGTGATTTTAACGAGAAATGTTCATTTAACTTATTTACAAAAATTTCTCTTCTCTCTTTGTGTTTTCCAATATATAAAATGTCATCTACATAAATCAATACAAATGCAATGTAACCATCACCCTTTTTGACAAAGAAACAGTTATCAGCAGAGGTAGCATTGAAATCCATGGTCTTAAGTACTTTTACTAAACAATCATACCATCTTTTACCGGATTGTTTTAATCCGTATAAACTTTTATTCAATAACCAAATCTCATTTTTGTTGGTGTATTGACTGTGAGGTGCCCTTACATATATTTCCTTATCTAGTTTTGCGTGTAGATACGCAGTTTGTATGTCATATTGAAATACATCAAGATTGAGTGCTGATGCTACCACTAGAGCTGTTTTGACACTCTCTGTCCTTACTGTGGGGGAATATGTGTCAGTATAGTCCTCTGGATATTTCTGTGCATAACCTTGTGCAACTAATCTTGCTTTATATAGGGTATTACCTCCTTCTAAGTTCTTAATTTTATATATCCACCTGGTACCAATAATTGTTTTATCTCTAGGTGCAATCGCAGGTGTAAATACATTTAATCCTTGTAAACTTTCCATCTCTTTCTTCATAGCTAGTTCCCATTTTTCTTTTTCTTCACGAGGAAGTTTTAACACTTCTTCATATGTATTAGGTGTTATTGGTTCACCATTCATATGCATTACGTAATCTCTGTATTTATTTGGCATTTGATTCCTGTTGTTCCTAATGATTCTTTCGGGTTTGCTATCGTTATCATGCAAATATCTTGCTTCTTTTTTTGTTAGTGTGTCAGTCTTTATTTTGTGTTGGCTATTTGTCCAAGTTTTGGTTTTGCTATTATGTTTGTTGATATTTTGTTTTTCTATGGTCTCTTCCTCATGAGATTTTGTTTCTTTGTATTTATTTGGAAATATTTCATTAAGATGTAATTTAGACCAGTTGGCCTGTTCGTGGAACACAGCTGTTCTGGAAACTATAAATTTATTGTTATTATCAATGAATCTGTATCCTTTAGTACCAGTTTCATATCCCATGAATCTGAGCCTTCTGGATACGTTTTCTCCCTTCCTTCTCAACTGTTTAGGTATGTGTACGTCTGCAGTGACTCCAAAAATGTGCATGTGTGCCAATTTTGGTTTCCTATTATACATTATTTCGTATGGTGTCTTATTTATAATACTGGACCAGGTTCTATTTTGTGTGTAATTTGAATAATGTAAGGCCTCTGACCAAAATTGTTTGCTTAAGCCGGCATCCTCTAATGTGCACCTAATCATGGTTTGTAATGTGGAATTTTTTCTCTCTGCAATCCCGTTTTGGAACGCAGAAAATGGACTGGACGTGTAATGTAGTATTCCCCTATCTTTTAACCATTGGGAGAATTCTTTGGACATGAATTCACATCCCCTATCTGTCATAATTTGTTTTATTCTGATATTATGTTGTGTTTCTATGCGTTTGTAAAATTCCTTAAATTTTTGAAAGGTTTCATCTTTATGTTTTAATGTGTAAACAAACCCATAACGACTATAATCGTCTACTATTGTCAAGAAATAACGTTTTCTATAAGTGATTGATGGAGTTAATGGACCTACTAGGTCCATGTGTACTAAGTCAAAAATTTTGTTAGTTGATCTAGTAGATTTTTTTGGCCTGGGACTAGTTTTTAGTTTTGTAGATTTACATACTGAGCATTCCAAATAGTTTTCACAATTTTTTATTTTGACGCCTTCTGCGTGTTCAGTCATTTTTTGTACTACAGGAAAACTGGCATGTCCTAACTTCCTATGTAAGATGTGAGCACACTCATCATGAATTGGCTTACCTATTTTTGGTTTTTTTTTATCGTGTGCATCTGTATGATCATGAGATATTTTACATTCATCATTGTCACTGTTGCTAATGTTTTCATCATCTGCCTCAATACAATCTTCTACATTTGAATCAATGTTATGCAACCATTTTTCCTTTGTTATCAGATAAGGTAGGCCTCCTTTAATCATTACTGTGCCTATATTACTTTTATTCTTCTCCAAAGTCGCTTTTCCCTTTGAGAAAACTATATTAATGTCAGAATCTCTACTTAGTTTTATGGCACTTAGTATATTATGAGGTATTTCAGGTATTAACAATACCCCCTCTATTTTTCCTAGATCAGGCAAAGTTACATTCCCTCTGCCTAATACTTGAACCTTTTCTTGGTTAGCTACCTTTATTACAAATTTATCTTCTGTAAATGAAGACAATATATTTTTGTTATTAGTGGTGTGATTTGTTGCTCCAGAATCAATAAGCCAATTATTGTTCTCATTTTGTGGTATTTTAGTGTTGTCTTGTTTATTTAGTCCATTCAGTGAACCAGATTTTCTATCCTTTGAATTTTCTCTGCCCCCTCTATTTTCTCTGTAATTTGGTGGGCTTCTATATCTATGTCTATCTATGGAAGGCTGCCTATAATTGTGTTTGTTCATATATTCTGACCTATGTCTTTCCCTTGAGATTTTGGGGCAATCTCTTCTATTGTGTTCCCTGGATCCACAATTGTGACATTTATATGTTTCATTATATTTTTCTTGGAAAGCTACTTTCCTAAAAGGTTTGTGTTCTGTGTGATTGCTAGAACGATTTTTTCTTGAATTGTCTTCTGCTATCAATTTGTTGGATAGACTTTCTATGGATAAATATCCTAGATTGATAGTGTCTAAATGTGACATAAAATTATCCCATGATGAATCAAGTGAGTTGATAATGACACTTTTCATTGTTTGGTCTGAAATCACCTCCCCCCTCAAATGCAGCTCAGCTCTTATTTTGTTTAAAGATATTAAATGCTCACTTATGGAAACCCCTGGTTTTACCCTAGATGAAAAGAAATCCTTAGACATTCTTGTGGTGGTAGCTACACTGTCGCTGTGAAACAAATTAAACATGCATTGAATAATTTCTGAAACCGTCAGATTTGGTTTGATGCTATAATACATCGCAGGTGACACGCTAGATATTATTAAGAAAAAAGCTCTATGGTGTAAACAATCTATTTTTAAAGTCCAAGGTCTTTTTGGGGGACTAGTGATAAAGAATAGTAAGTTTTCTTTCATAAAGACAACCTGGAGCTGTTGGTACCATTCTTGCAAGTTAATGCCATCAACCCTTAGTTTTGGGAAGTCACTGGGTAAGTTTCCCACATTACTTTGTCCGTTACTTACAACCTGAGGTAGTCCGTGGTCTCGCAAGTGTAGGAAATTGCAAAACGGCATAGGGATGTTCGCAACGAGTCTGCGTGGTTCTCTCACCAGTTCATGTCTTCCCGGACCGTCTGCGTAGTTTTGCGCATGCGCGTTGTTCATTTCTTCTTTGACGTCGTCGTGGAAGGATCTCTCCATCGCGGCTCGCTCGCTCTGCTCCTCTTCAGACGAGTCGGTCTCTGGTTCGGTCTTGGGAGTTCTGGCGACGGCGGCTGCTCTTCTCTTTCTTTTGTGAGCGTTGTCACTTGCTTCGGTCTGTGGTGTAGGGCGGAATCGACAAGGTTCTCTAGGTTCGGGCGTCGTCGCTCTCGAAGTCAGGATGGAGGCGGGCAGGTCCTGAGGCATCGGCTTGTTCGCTCGCTTCTTTGGTGATTCTTTGGTAATTTTTAGTTTTGGCCCA
The DNA here is from genome assembly GCF_059756535.1 of Pantherophis guttatus. NCBI lineage: Eukaryota > Metazoa > Chordata > Lepidosauria > Squamata > Colubridae > Pantherophis > Pantherophis guttatus. The sequence continues at coordinate 121,321,070 of NC_142064.1, read as the reverse complement.
AATGCAGCAAAAAGTGTTTTCATCGCTAACTTTACTTGGGATTTCGTTGAGTCATTTTCACTTTCTGATTCTGATTCTTCCGAGGAGTTTGAATCCTCTTTTTCATTTTCGTTGTCTGATAACGTTTTTCGCGCCAGAAATTTTGAACTGGGCATTTTGATTGGCTCTGCTTCGCTCGCCTTGGAGGTCTGTTGAAACCAAGATGGCTGCCATTCAAAATTTCGCGCGGGATCACATTTTTTCTTTTTCTTAATGACTTTCTCTGTAGTCATATCACTTACTATTTTTAGTTCTTTAGACTTCTCATTAGTGATGTTTTTTTCTCTCGCTGCTCCGCTGTTCTTCAGCATTTCTTGGAGGTTCGCGATGAGGTTTTCATCATTCTTCTGGCTTTTTAATAGTTTTAATATCTCTGACCTGAGTTCGTTATTCTCTATTTCGATTTCCTCCTGGTCATCATTTTCATCTATTATTTCTTCGTCTTCAGTGGTGTATTCTTCGGATTCTCTTGAAATTGCGTTTGTGGATTCGTTGATTATTTCTTGTTCTGTTTCCATTTCTTTGCTGTAGGCTCTGGTGTTGGGCCTATCCTTCTTAGACATTTTTAAGTTTTTATTGAGTCAATAAACCATCCTCTGCTACCAGCTTGTTGCAATATTTTAGGATCAGACTCAATAATGATATTAAGAGTTAAAGGTTTAAATATATTTCCTTTTATTTACAATAGGCATTCTATATTCACTGAATATTCACAGATAGAAGCAGGGAAAGAGGGGAAGATGGCTCCTTATATATACAATGGGTGGAGCTATAAGTGGGAGTGGTAAATTATGAATACATTAAGAATTAAGGAATAAGTTAACCCCTGATATCCCATTCACATACTATTTACACATTAGAGAATAAGGCATTTACATCTAACAGTGACATACCTTTTCATTTATGAGATTTAGTTTACATGACCCCGTAACTGAACATCAAGGAAAAGATTAAAAGCATGATAGCATGAGAAAGTCATGCTCTGGCTCAGGGGTGAAATTCACTTACCTTCGCTAGTGGTTCACAAATGTGAGTGCACGCACCTCCTTCACGCATGCGCAGAGCCTTCTGCGCATGCTCAGAGGGTCAAAAATGGGACGTGATGATGTCCGCGTGTGGGGGGAGCCTCCCACCAGTTCGTCCTTGCCAGATAGAACCAGCTAAATTTCACCCCTGCTCTGGGTCTATTACAGGGTCTTCTAACAGTTATATTTGCATTAAATTTAGTTTTACCCCCTTTTTTTATGGCTTGTGCAAATCCTAATGATTTGGATAGTTTATTTGCTCAGTGTGTTCCACAAACTTCAAAATTGGGTTAGCACAATAACCAGGTGAAGTATTTTCTACAAATCCAACCTATAACAACCTAAATCCAGTGGTGGGATTCAGCCAATTCGCACCACTTCGGGAGAACCGGTTGTTAACTTTCTGAGCAGTTTGGCAAACTGGTTTTTGGAAGAAATCATTAGGGCAGAGAACCGGTTGTTAAATTACTTGAATCCCATCACTGCCTAAATCATACTTCGCAAACCACTGTGACTGCTTCACCACATGACTAAATTAAAGCCCCATGGTATCAGGACTGAAAAATGTAGATGACTTCTAGATGGCAAATGAATGGTTAGAGCTTATTAATAATGCTTCATGCTGCCATTTAATAGTCTTCTGTTATTCTTTCCACCCAGATATTGGATCCCTGCAAATCTAAATGAAACATTATTGCTTAATAGAATGTGTGATTTCAGTCATTGTGTCTTATAAGACATTATAAGATATTATTCAGAACAAAAAAGAGATAGAACAGCTCAATTTTCTCTTGTAACATCTCTTTCTGTTATAAAAGAAAATATTGTATATTCTCTTTTAAATATATTTGTTTATGCATCACATTAAACTATAATGTGGTTTTGACAATGTGGCTTAGTGTGTGGTGAAAATCCTGCCACTGTCTTTATAAATCATGGTTTAGCATGCTGTTTTAAATCATAGTACTACTTGCATCAGAGGTCTTCAAACTTGGCAGCTTGAAGACTTGTGGACTTCAACTCCCAGAATTCTCCAGCCAGCATAGCATAGCTGGCTGGAGAATTCTGGGAGTTGAAGTCCACAAGACTTCAAACTGCCAAGTTTGAGGCCCCCCGACTTACATAGTACTACTTGATTCATTGATGAAACAAATTATGGCTCATACTCGATGGAGTGCTTAATAAGGAGATTTAGACTCCAAATCCATTCAACCAACAGGCTGAAGATCAACTAGATGTTATCATAAACATCCATCACATTACATTGCAAATCACGAAGACATCCCACGCATGCCATGACAACATCATACAAATGCCATTAATTATGTCATTGCCATCAGTCAAAAAACCCTCAGCTAACACTCATTCCATAATTCATCTCATTCTGCATGCAACTGATTTAAGTTATGTAATTCATGCCATTTGCTCAATGGCACCCTTCCCAAATATCATGAATGTTACAATTGCTTGTAACCTACAATTTCTCTATGTGTTTGTTTCTGCATAAATGGATCCGTGGGAGGGAGGAATTTTGAACTGGATTGTGGTTTAGGGCTGAAGGAAGGAAAAGATTTCTGTTTCCCTGTAGATCTGTGGCTTTGTCTGCTCACCCAACTGCTTTTCTTCTTGCAGCCCGATGGGTGTGTTGGTGCTACAGGTTCTAAGTGGGCAATTTTTAAAGGGAGAATGGCCTTCCAGGAAAGAATTAAACCTCCCTACCTTTTGGGGCTGAAAATTATGTGTGGCAATATGTTGACGTTGTAAACCACTCAGAGAGTGCTATAAAGCACTGTGGAGTGGTATATAAATCTAAGTGCTGTTGCTATTCAACTCCTATTCATTTATTTTTTTAAAAAATGCCAAAGTTTTGTTACATCCCTATGCAGAGTAAAGATTCCTTTCCCCTGAAGTCTTCCCAGGGGTAATTCTATCCATTTATTTATTATCCCACCTTTATTATTTTTATAAATAACACAAGGTAGCAAACTTATAACACTCCTTCCTCCTCTCGTTTTCCCCACAACAACAATCCTATGAACGAGGAATCATAGGGCTGAGGTTGGTTGGGCTGAGAGAGAGCAGCTGACCCAGCTGGCTTTCATGCTTAAGGGAAGCCTAGAACTCACAATCTCCTAGTTTCCAAGCCAGCACCTGAAATTCTAGACCAAATTGCAAACCACGAGACTAAACACTACGGTAGATCATTTTTATAGCTATCCTGAGCTCTTCCCAAAAAAAGACTGAACACAGGCGTTTAAACAGGCACTCCAACCAAGGATTCTTTGCTCTCATGTCAATGTCATCATTCTTCTTGATTAATTCATCATGGAATGCTCAAAAGCTGTCTGTGTCTTTGCTACGTTTACATCCATTAATAAAGGAAAGAGTACTATTGTACTTAGAGCCCCTGTGAGGTGCATCTTTGCATGATTAGCTCCTCCGGCCTGCTTCCTCCTTTCCAATAAATGCAGGAGACGCAATTTGAGGGATGACAGTTCTTGCTCATTCATACTTTTAAAAGAAACTTTTGTGTGCTTGTGAGGGTGTAAAAGTAATACATGTCTTCTATTTCCATTCAGGAGGTAGCAGAAGGCAGCATCCATTAGCAACCTAAGCTTGAGGAATACTGAACTAAGTAAAAGCTCCTAGAAGGTAACACCAGGCAGACTCAGAAGTTGGTCCTATAAACCAGTAGTGCAGGAACAGATCCTTCCAGACGTTATTGAAATAGAACTCCCAGCATTCTTCACCATTGCTCTTAGAGGAGATGGAAATTCAGTTCAGAAAAACAATGGAAGGCCTTTGGATGCTTACTTCTGATAAGCAAATCCATGGAAACCAAAAGACTTTGATGTGTTGAGTGGGCATAGGAGTTTTAGAATTGCTATAGAAATAAATGAGCATTTGTATGTCAGGTAAGTGAGCAGACGACAAGGATTACAATCATTTTACTCTTTTCTGAGCCAATGAAGGCCCCTTTGGACAACTGTAAGATCAAATTGGGTAGCTCTTCTTGGACTGCATCATTTTAGATCTCTAATTTTGACATTTAAAGTTGAACAATTTCATGTCACTTCTGACTCTTCATCACCCAATAAACCTAAAATGATGACAGCCGGAATAGTTTATAGTTTGATGCCGTGCCCATCTAGGAGACTGATTTAGAAATATAATCACAGTTAGCTCTGGTTAGTTATTGGGTAATGGATCAAGGAAAATTATGTCAGAGAAAGGCAATGGGAAACTCTTTGTTTCATGCTAAGAAAACTCTGTAAGGCACTAGAAGTCAAATTTGACTCAGGAGTGTCTTGACTTGAACTTACATGATCCTGGTGATTGCATGCCACAGTCCGGATCTTCTGGACTAAAATGCAGTCCTGTGTGTTTCTCCTTCCCAGATGTACATTCAGACAACAACTCTCACCATCTCCATGAGCCTGAGCGCCTTTGTTTCTCTTGGGATGCTCTATGTACCCAAAGTCTACGTCATCATCTTCCACCCAGAACAGAACGTGCAGAAACGCAAGCGCAGCTTCAAGGCAGCGGCCACAGCTGTCAATGCCTCCACGAGGCTCTCACAGAAAGGCGCTCAGAATGGTGAAAGCAAAGATGATAAACAGGACAGTAAGTAACCCAAAAGTAGGTATCACTCTTATTTGCTCTTTGGTGACCCCACCTGATGTGCCTCCAGTTGACCTCTACTTGCCCTGTAAGTACCATTCCTTCCTTTCCTTCTGCTTCACCCATCAAGTATCATGCCCCCCTTTCTCCCACCACCACAGTGCCTTGGAGAAATGAAATCTTAAAAATTTGCATTCTAACCAATTACCTTGGTGAAACGAAATCTCAGTATTAGTGAGAGATACTCCTACAGGGTCCTTTATACAACAGCTGCTGCTCATCAGTGGAAGATATTTTTTTAATGTTTTTTCCATTCCTTAGTTTAGCAATGTAAAAGATATGTGTGGAGACCACTTTTGGTCCCTCGATATCTCTTCTAAACCCCCTCAGCAAATGTGGCCAAGAATGCTGACTCATTTTCTACATCTTAATGATGCTTCAAATGGGTGCCCTAAGCGTCATTGGATGTTCAAAATAAAAGGTGGAAGAAAAAAATAGAAGAATGTATGCTCAGGGAAGGTGACAAGTATCTAGCAAATACCAAAGAAAAGATAGATCTGCTCAGCCCATTTTGGCTTCATCAGGCAAAACTCTACCCAGCTCAGGTTTTATAGAAAGGTAAGACATTTGCTTGGAGCCACCCACCAGTTGTGTTTGCTAGTGATAGATGAGAGATTAGATAGGTAGGTAGGTAGGTAGGTAGGTAGGTAGGTAGATAGATAGATAGATAGATAGATAGATAGATGATAGATAGATGATAGATAGATAGAAACCTATTGCTACTGGTTCGCTTGTTGGCGCACACTCACATGCACATGTGCCGCTTCTGTGCATGCTCTTTGGAGCCTCCCACCGCCGCCGCTACCAGTTCGCCCGATCCAGGGCGAACCGGTAGCAACCCACTGCTGATAGATAGATAGATAGATAGATAGGTAGGTAGGTAGGTAGGTAGGTAGGTAGGTCGATCAGTAGGTAGGTCGGTAGGTCGGTCGGTCGGTCGGTCGGTCGATCGATCGATAGATAGATAGATAGATAGATAGATAGATAGATAGATAGATAGATAGATGATAGATAGAAACCTGTTGCTACTGGTTCACTTGTTGGCGTGCACTCACGCGCACATGTGCCGCTTCTGCACATGCTCTTTGGAGTCTCCCACCGCCACCACTACCGGTTCGCCTGATCCAGGGTGAACCGGTAGCAACCCACCGCTGATAGGTAGGTAGGTAGGTAGGTAGGTAGATAGATAGGTAGATATAGATAGATATAATTTTAGTTACAGTTATAAAAACGAATACAAACAAAACTCAGAAGAAAATTAAAGAGAGAGTATAAAAATGCAAAGAAAGAAAAAGAAAAAAGGAATCAGTGAAATAAAGAAAAAAAATTCTCCAAGTTGTGTCCAATCTATGATATTATGAAATGAACATTAATACATACATACAAAATGAGCAAGAAGTCAAAGGCATCATAAATAGCTAAGACCACGAACCATCATGGCCATGGTGTTTGAATTTTGACCACACAGTCAAAAGTCCCAGGTATAAAAATCAGATTTCCCAATCTGGCATCCTTCAAGTTGCTTGTAAAGAATGGGAACTGAAGTCCCATACCTTGGAAAGACATAAGCTTGAAGAAAGAGATTGTAAATTATTCCAAAGCCCCGAGTAAACAGAAATATGTTGACAATAGGCACAAAAGTGAACAGAATTCATAATTCTATACGATTATGTTGGTTTCAGTGCTTCTAACGCCTCCCTCCTTCTTATACACATATACACAATCAGTTCAGAAATAGTAAAAAAAAAAAAAAGAGGAATCATCCAAATGAGAAGCTGTTTGTGGGGTTATACATCTACTAGGTGCTCTAATTTTGATGATCACGCGTGACCCAAAATGCAGATAACAGATGGATGGGAGAGAAAGTGAGTGGAGCAGCACAGGGCTGTCCCTAGTTCACACAAAGCTGGGCAATCTTGGTTGTAGCAGGGGTCACACCGTTGCCAGGGCCATTGTGTACAAGCCTTGGTAGTTTGGCTGAATCTTTACTCCAGATAAGAACCACCCCTCCCCCAAATTCCTTCCTCTCAAAGGAGGAGGTGGCCCCATCTGACTCTTCTTTTTGTATCCCCCCACAGGTTTCCCTAAGGTGATGTACATCAGCTACACAGAACTGACCATGGTGCCGACATGACCGAAAAGGAAAAAGGGCTTAACCGTGGTGGGTGGGAAAGTGAGGAGGGTGGGAAGGAGCAGGTGAGCTGGATGGGGAAAGCTTTTGGGGAATAGAGTTCATGTGAGGGGTTCATGAGTGGGCACATGTTAGGAAATAAACCTGTATTTTTACACTACTTGTCTTTTATGTTGTTAGTTGCGAAGTCGTGTCCGACCCATCACGACCCCATGGACAAGGTTTCTCCAGGCCTTCCTGTCCTCTACCATCCCCCGGAGTCCATTTAAGCTCACGCCTACAGCTTCAAGTGACTCCATCCAGCACCTCATTCTCTGCCGTCCCCTTCTTCTTTTGCCCTCAATCTTTCCCAGCATTAGGCTCTTCTCCAGCAAGTCCTTTCTTCTCATTAGGTGACCAAAGTATTTGAATGTGTATATATATATATTAAAAATCCAGTTTCAATTTGCAGAAACTGAAGGCTCAGATGCGTTCAGGATACCAAAACCAGGATCTATGATAATAACCTTGCAGAACATTAGTCACTTAAATACACGATTTGTTACTGGGATAAACTATCGACTAGCACATATGTGCAAGGGGAACCTTTACCTTTACCTTTTTACTTCAGCAATGGCTTCAGAGCAGTTTATCCTAAAGGCCCAAATATTGCAAAAAAGAACTTGCCCTCTTTTCCTGCTTTCTTATTGCAAAGATGGAAATAGGGCTACAGATAATGCCCTATTACACCTGCTAATAGTTATTTTAAGATTTATTTATAAGAGGAAAACAAAATATAGTTGGATCAAATAATTGAATCCTACCATTTGATACCTGTGTCCAAGAAGACGTGGATTTGATTCTGTGCTGTGACATTCTGTGAATGAATGAATGAATGAATGAATGAATGAATGAATGAATTTGCAATCACAAAACAACAAACCAAAAGAAATACTATAAAAGCAGTATTTTTTTTGCTCCTTGGTTATTTTATTATATTTTAAATTTAAAGTTTCTGATAAGAACCTTGGCATAAAACATATGGTCTTTCCTCTCTGTGGGTGTTTAGGTTCATAACATTCTTTTATGGTAACGTAAGTTAGCATAATATGACTGAAAGGATGGTTGAATAAAATTTCTCCAGCCATTTCACAAAACATGGTCATTTTAGTCTTGTTCTAGTCTAGAATAAACACTGGCCCCATCTTGTATGATTTTGAAAAGTTCAGAAAAGTTGAAATAGCTAGTATGCTATACATACATACCATCTATATATACATGCTCTCTTTTTTTCGTACACTCACATCAGGGATAGGTTCTACTTACCTTTACTACCGGTTTGCAGCGGGACCGCGCATGTGTGCTCACTGCGCTCGTGCGCACGCTTTTCTGCGCATGCGCAGAAGCGTTTTGATGATGCCGGGGTCAGTGGGTGGGGCCTCCCGCCGGTTTTACTACCGGTTCTATAGAACCGGTGCGAAGCGGGGGCAACCCCCCACTGACTCAAACACATACTGGTACACACACACACACAGACACACAGAGTATACAGTATGTACCGGTATATACCACACTTGGAATACTGTGTCTAGTTTTGGACACCACAATACAAAACAGATGTTGAGATTCTAGAAATAGTGCAGAGAAGAGCAACAAAAATGATTAGGGGATTGGAGGCTAAACCATGCATTGGAACGGAGAATGTCTAGTCTAACAAAGAGAAAGACTAGGGGTGATATGATAGAAGTCTTCCAATAATTGAGGGACTGTCATAGGGAAGAGGGGGGTCAACCTATTCTCCAAAACACCTGAAGACAGAACAAGAAGATATGGATGGAAGCTTAACAAGAGAGATCCAACCTAGATTTAAGGAGAAATTTCCTGTCAGCGAGAACAATTAATCAGTGGAATGACTTGCCTCTAGAAGTTGTGAGTGTTCCATCACTAGAGATTTTTAAGAAGAGATTGGACTGGAATTTGTCCAGAATTGTATAGGTCTCCTGCTTGACAGGGGCTTGGACTAGAAGACCTCCAAGGTCACTTCCAATACTGTTACTCTAAATAAAGATGGGAGCCCATAAAGAATTACCACAGTGGTGGTTAAAAGTACTTGCAAGGTGGTCATGGCAAGCTCCTTTCCAACCTGTTGCAAATAATTTGACATGGGGTCTCCAGGAAACCCCAGGAGTTGCGTTCCAAACATTCTAAATCTAGAATGTAGGACAGAATAACTGAGACCCAGCAGTGGATTAAACAATGACCTTCTAGGTAAACATGTTTTTAAAAACTGTAATGCAGACTTGAAATACTCTTCAGTGCGGATGGCATTTTTGTAGATGCCAACAGCATCACAAAGAAAAAATTTGGACTTGCCACATCATTCCTTAGTTACTTTTCCTTTACTTATTAGCCTCCTCTGAGGTGCTGCCCAAAGACCACCTCTAACTTGATTGCTGATGCTCTCTCCACACCTAAGTCCCACATCGCTCTGCTAAGGTTTGCAGGGGCAGAATCTCATTAGCACAGCCAAAGGTGTAGCCCCTATTTTTGCAGATCAAGGCATAGCTTCTCCTTTGATGAGATCTGCAGAGTCTCAAAGGTCATCAGACCAAATATGGAAGGAATCCTGGAGAAACCTCCTGTGGATTGGAAGAATGCCTCTTCTAAGGTGTGGAACTTCCAAGAGTTCCTGGATCAATACGACCTCCGTCACCTTGTAAATATCCAAGAGACTTATAAACCCACCACCATTCCAAGTCTTGCAATTAATTGTGAGGGGAAAAAAATAAAAATTGAGGACTGAAAACCAGTTCAATCATTTGTTTTATTTATTGTTCTAATCACCCCATTTTATAATTAATGATTCAGTTCTAGTTCTAAAGGTTGCACAAAATCTCATTAGAGTGCCTCTGATGTGAAGTATTTATAATTTAGCATCCATTACTATTTTATCATTTGAAAGGAAGGTCATGAGGAATATTTTCTTTGTAGTCAGAGGGATGGAGAAAAAAAAAAAGAAAACAAATGGCACTCTTGTCAACTCGAATCTCCCCAAATAAAATTATTACTTACTGGATTGGATTTATATCCCATCTCCTCCAGGAGTCTAAGGTGATATACACAGTTCTCCTTCCCCCAATTCCCCCTTCCACAATAACAATGTGAGGTAAGTTGACAAGAAAAAGCATAAAACTCTATTTATGTCACCAGTAAGATTGAGCCTCTAGCCTAACATTGTCTGTGAGAGGCAAATGGCTAAGGCACATTTTTCCTCTAACAACTTAAGATGATGTAAACCAAAAATGTCTTGGGGAGGAGCATGGAATTTGCCTCTGCCAGAAGAAGATCCAGGTCTTCTCCCCTGAAAGTCAATAGGAACCATCCATCTCAACTACAAATGGACAGGGTGCAAAATGTTAACACAGGATTTATTCCCATGTTATAACCTCACCATGATCTTTGTCCAGAGTTCCTCATCACCCTCATCTGATCTCCATGCTCTGGGCCAAACCATACAGTACAACACCCAGAAATTCCTGGCAGTCTCCACAATGTAGATGGTAGTCACTTGCCCGTTTAGTTCTTGAACAGATCAATTGCCTTAAACTGATGCACTGGCTTAAAAGATTCACCGAAACATGATTCTGGTGAGCAAGCAGATGCTTCTGTGTATGTAAACAATCTGCAAATGCAAGATTTTGCATTTTTTGGATGATGGACTCTAGATCCCATCCATCCCATGTGAATGGGATAGCCAACTCTCTGTGGCTTTTTAGGCAGACATGAAGCTATAGTGCCATAATTAATGGAAGTTTCTTCTGGCCCTCTTGGTTGATATCCTTCTTGGGCATTAAAAAAAAATAGCATTTCATGGTGAGAAACAGCCACACAGGTGTTCTTTCCGATGAATGCAAACTTGATTTTAAAATACTCCCACTCCTCACACATTGTAAAATTAATTACATTTCTGCTCAATCTCAGGGACTGGGGAACATATAAAAGGCATAAGGATTCCTCAAGCACCTTCCAATGTCCTTTTAACGCTAAAATTAGTTCTAAAATACGCAAGCATGTTCTAAAATAAAAAGCTTTGGCCATTATGAGGAGGCATAAAATGATGAGTGGAAGAACAAACTGTAGCAACCCTGAGGACATGAAAGCAGCTCTGGAGAATGTCCTTTTGTTATGACAGAAAAGACTCAAAGGTTAGTAGTCTGGGCATGTTCTAGAAGGCTGTTAACAGGAGCTGAAAGAACCACAAAACGGAGGTGCTGGCCTCCAGGAAACAATGGAACAGCAAGGACCATGGATCAAAAAGAGACAGAAGATGGGAGGGGTGGGAGAGAAAAGCTGCAGAAAGTTAGTTAAAATAGGCAACTCGATGTCTGATCCAGTATCAGTTAACAGTGGCATTCCTCAGGGAAGTGTCCTAGGGCTTACACTTTTCCTGATTTACATAAATGATTTATGTAATCAACTTAAAAGCACCTGTGTTCTCTTTGCTTGATTAATGTAAAATTCTTTAATGCTACTGAAAATTCACTTGCTTTGTAAAATGACACCAACCATGTTTTTCAATGGTCATCCATTTGGCAACTTCAGATTTCTGTTAAGAAAAATTGTTTTACGTATTGGAAAACAAAACTAGAATATAAAGTGTAAATTAGATAGCATTGATCTAGGTTCTAGGAGATGACCCTCATTTTGTTAAGGACCTGGGTGTACTCATCTCTAAAGATTCATTGTAACAGCATTGCTAAAAGAGCGCTAAAAGTAGTGAATTTAATTCTATGAAGTTTTTTCCCCCCTTGGAAATACTGTATGGCTCACTAGAGCTTACAAAATGAAAATAAATTAAAATGTGACAGGGACACTAGTGCACGTATGCCAGATATTTTTGCACATACCTCCAATGACACCCAGTTCTCTTTTACTATTCTTATCAATCATTCCCATGGTCCTTCCCCTAGTCACCCAAGTGAGGATCCTGAAGGTTTTTATGGCATATTTGAATATTTCATTGTGTGATCCAAGCAGAAACTGCTTGCTTAGACTTTCTGAAACTCCTAGTCCAGCTAATAATTGTTGTGAGGCTAGCAACCCCCAAAACATCATTTTTTTAATTTAAAAAAAAGAAAAGTGAAAATATAAGCTTAATTGCAGTCAGGTAGAAGACTAGCTCCTCTCAGGTGTAACTGGATGAACATTCAAGTCTGCTTAATCATTATTATTTACTTGATCTGCATCCTGTCTTTCAGTTCAAACGCCAATCATGTTGGAAGTATTACTGGGAAACAGGCATAATTTGGAAGAGAAGAAAATCTGTCACCTGACTGATTAACAATGAGGGAAATATTGGTCGCCATTAAACTCATGCCCAGTGTCAGACTTCAAATGCAACATTTGTGATGGGAATCTACTTAAAAAACAACAGATGTGAAACCTCCAATGTGACTCAAATAAATCTAGGTGGGGAACTATGGCCCCTTTATGACTTGTGAACTTCAACTCCCAGAATTCCTGAGCCAGACATGCATGGCTGGCTCAGGAATTCTGGGAGTTGAAGTCCTCAGGTCATAAAATCCCTGATCTAGAAGTCACCCACAACAAACCCTTTTCTAGAGTACCAAAGGAAAAGCAAGCATCTGTCATCCCTCCTTGTACTCAAGACTGCAGTTAACTTGAGGAACAAGAATCTAAAAGCTCTACTTAATATTACATCTTAGGAAAAGGACCATTACGACTACCTAACATCCTTTTAACTGAAGCACCTACATGTAGGTAATTTAGGACCACCAACTTTATCCATTTCCACTTACTTTTTCTGACACAAGGAACAGGTAACTTGCCTCTTTTGTGAAGCTGGGCAGTCCTGTTTCAATAACTGTCAGCCCTTTTATCACCGAGAAATGTAACCCTCAGCTAAGTTTGAAAAGATGAGAAGACTTCATTGGATGACAAAAGTCAGTCGGCCTTCTAATCAGAAGAAAGATGGTTACTTATGCAACTCTACTGCCTATTGAGTGATTCTTGAGGTAATTTACAGTAAGATAAAGGTAAAGGTTCCCCTTGCACATATGTGCTAGTCGTTTCTGACTCTAAGGGGCAGTGCTCATCTCCGTTTCAAAGCCCAAGAGCCAGCACTTTCCGAAGACGTCTCTGTGGTCATGTGGCCGACATGACTAAACGCCAAAGGCGCACGGAACACTGTTACCTTCCCACCAAAGGTGGTCCCTATTTTTCTACTTGCCTTTTTTACGTGCTTTCGAACCGCTAGGTTGGCAGAAGCTGGGACAAGTAACGGGAGCTCACCCTGTTATGCGCCACTAGAGATTTGAACCGCTGAACTGCCGATCTTTCGATTGACAAGCTCATCATAGCCACCGCGTCCCTTAACTTACAGTACACAGTCCAAAATTAACCGTAGAATTACCATAAAAACAGTTGCCGTCTAACTGAAGACTTTCCTCTAACTCAAATCTCTTAAGAGAGCTGTCTTCTCATTTTCCAAATGCCAAGCAAATGGCGGGGGACCTAATCTTAAGGGGTGCACTGTTCCAACCATATCATTCCCTGGATTCCTTCCCCTAATCACTTGAAGTAGATACCCTTTCCTGTTCGCTCAGCCTTCCAATGACAGAGAGCAGGAAAAGAAACAAAGTAAAATCCAGCTCTGCAGCATCAGCTGCACTGACTTCAAGAGCCCCTCAAGAGGATGAATTTCATGAAATGTGGTACAATACTGCCACCAGATGGCAAGAGGCTGAACTTGGCTTCCCACAGGTTGCTCTGCTAGAAAGACCAAGTGTTAACCTACAGCATCTGAATGAGCAATAACCTAGTGATATTATTTTAAAAAAAGATAGTATGAATATTTACATTTGTCAAATTAGGTATTCATATTTACGCAACTATAAAGCTTTCATATTTTATATTGTTTGAGCATTTATATTTATCAAATGTCATCAACTTGAGAATTATTGGCAATTCCAGACAACTGTTTTTAATGTGCAGAAGTCTGAGTATTTATTAGAAATCTACCAATGAGAATTGAAGTTATAGCTTACATTGATCTACAAGGAGAAAGCCTCAAAAATGAAAGTAGCTACATTTTACCAGAACTGAGTCACTAATAAAGGAAAATTAAGTCATTAATTGGCTCCAGTTTCCAAGATACAGCTTCAGGTCAAAATTGCATCAAAATAATTTAACAGATTAACAGAGTTGGAAGGGACCTTGTAGGTCATCTAGTCCAACCCCCCGCTCAAGCAGGAGACCCTACACCATTTCTGACAAATGGCAGTCCAATCTTTTCTTGAAAGTCTCAAGTGATGAAGCTCCCACAACTTCCAAACGCAAGCTGTTCCATTGGTTGATTGTTCTGTCAGAAAGTTCCTCATTATTTCTAGGTTGAATCTCTTAATTCAAAATTACGAGGGGGATGTACAATTATGCTCCATAGCTTTTCTGCAAAATGTGGTATAGCAATGAGAATGGTGCCACACCAATCATTATAAATTTATCTTTTTATTGATACTAATGATATAACTTTCCATTCATTTATTGGTTTCTCATGTAACATTTTCATGCTTTTTGCATGAAAAACTGACAAGCTCTAACATCAGATTAAACAACGAGTTTCCATCTTTATTCGGTATCTAAATTGTACTTTTTGGCTTTTCTCTTGTGAACTGCAATAGGATCATCCCTGGGGAGATTCCAGCAGTAATTTGTATATCATAAGAGATCAGATATGCATAAAAATCTCATTTGGGTTAGTTTACATTCCCCCAGCTTGTAATGTGCTCCACATAAACATGGGTAAAAAAATATTTATTATTAGTAACTGTCTGAAAAAAAAAGAGACGGGAATTACAAGATAATAAAATAAACCTTGTCTTACAATTAAGTCCATCAGATAAATGAGAGCTAGAAACCTCCAATAAAACCACCAATTTTATTGATCAAAACATTTTAAAAGTTCAACAGTGTGGAGATGCAAAGTACTAGACATAGAATATGGATGAGTAACACACAACCAGCCATAAAACTATATAAGGGTAACAGGAAAGCAGGAGGACTTAAAGAGGAGAACTGGAAGCTCAAATCAAAGCAAGCAAGAGTAAAAGGGGAGGGAAGTAGAGGCTGAAGTGGCCCAAAATACAACATACAAACAAATATAAACATAAACATACATTTGCACACAAAAAACCCTGTCCCAGTTAAATTCAATTTCCTTCTTCTTCCAAAAATATTAGAAGGAGGCCTAAACCATAGATGTTGGCCTTGATCCTCATCGCATTACACGGACACAGGCAGTAGGAGCTTTTCAGGTTGAGAAAGGAGTATTGAAGTCCATAGTGCTCAGGTAGATCAGCCAATTTTGTAGTGAAGGTTTTTCCTGTGGGGGCTGCAAGAAAGAAGAGATTCAGACGTTAGGGTGAAGGCTCAAAGAACATAGGAAATCCTAAAACTGAAGTTTTATATCTGGGCCCTTGAATAAATATGTTCTATTTTCTGCAGCATGTTGTTACTGCCTAAATAGAAAATATGTAGCCCTCTCCTTGAGGTCTGATATACCAGTATCTCACAGCTCTGTGATCTGGGGCCTCCTTCTAAAAGTGCTAAGGCAAGATTTAGAAATAAACCAGAAAATAGAAATGGAATTGCCTGAAGCAGGAGTGGGAAATTGGTGCTCCTTCAGATGTTGGGGAAATACAGTGAGGAGCAGACACACAGTGTGGCCAAAGGTTGCTATGTTTTTTTTTTTTAAGTTCAGCGAGACCAAGAGTGCTATGGGTTCTCCATCCCTGGCACAATGAATTATCACTGTCTTTAAAAAAATCTCAGCATCTTAAGGACAATAATAGCTATTATTTCAATCCCCTCCTTGGTTTCTGGGCTTGATTTGTTTCTTCTGAATGCCTGGCAACTAAGAGGCAAAGAGAAGCATCCTCAAAAGAGACAGAAGCAAAAGAACCTTGAATGGGTTAGTGGCTGTATGGGATTCAACTTCACCATTATATTTCTAAAATATCTCTAACTTTTGAGAAGTTGAAATCTATTTCCAGGCCAAGTTAAGGCCTTGATCCTTTGTCAGAAGGTAAAGCAGTGATAGCTGTGTACTAACCTTGTAGGAAGTCACATCAACTGTGCCTTGTTGAGTCTTTATTGAGAAAAGCCGAACCTGCCCACTGGCTGGATATCCCGATTCTACGTAGAGGCTGCAAGTTGATGAAGGCTTTAAGTAACTGAGCAGTCTCTTCTCCGGCTGCCAATCAATTGCAAAACTGGGGGGAGAGAGAGAGGGGGGAGAAAAGGTTAAAATATCAAGAGAGAATGAAGAACGGGGTCGCTGCTTAGCAGAGCATACCTCATGAGAATGGCATGACAGCAGACATACATGACTGCAATTCTCCAAGTATGGGTAGTCCTCGGCTTATGACCATAACTGTGTCCAAAATTTTTGTTGCTAAGCAAGACGGTTAAGTGAGTTTTGCCCTATTTGATGACCTTTCTTGCCATAGTGGTTAAGTGAATCACCACAGTTGTTAAGTTAGTAACACCGTTGCAAAGCAAATCCGACTCCCCCTATTGACTTTGCTTGTCGGAAGGTCAAAAAAGCAGATCACATGATCCCAGGACACTGCAACCATCATAAATAGGAGTCAATTGCCAAGTGTTTGCATTTGGATCATGGTGATACTGCAACAGTCGTGTTAAAATGGTCGTAAATCCCTTTTTTCAGTGCCGTTGTATGGTCACTAAATGAAGTACTGTAATAAGTTGAGGATTACCTGTATGGGGTTGGGCCTATGCCAGGAGTCCTCAAGTTTATATTATATTATAGAGTTATGCTTTGCTCTTCCTAATGTTATGCACCTTCAAGTCAGTGTTGACTCCTGGCAACTACCTGGATTAATCTCTGCAGTTTTCTAGACAATATTTCGGAAGTGGTTTGTCCTCGCCTTCTTCTTCTTCTTCCTAGGCTGAGGGAGAGGGACTGATCCAAGACTACCTAGCTGGCTCTGTGCCCACCCAAGGCAGGACTAGAATCATGCTCTCCTGGTTTCTAGCCCAGAACCTTAACAGCTGGACCAGACTGGCTCTCCCAACTCATCTGAAAACGTGAAGCTGCACAATAGCTGCCACAGGGGCCTGGAGAGTCACAAAGAATAAGAAAAAGAGGACCTTGAAAAAGAGGACAAGGCAGATGTGAGCCTGAACTTATGCTACTGTTCTGACCTAGGCTTCCTTAGAAAGTATAAAGCACAATCTTAGTCCCGCAAAACCTGTTTTATTTATACGGCTGTAAAGTATTTTCATTTACAGTCAGCAAGTCTTGATAAACAGTCTTTCAGAGGAAGGTTATCAACACCCACCTATCTCACGTGGAACGCTGCCAGAGAGTTAATTTCCAGGCGCAGGGCAAGGCCAAACCTGGCACAGAGTCACAAACAGAATTTTCAAATCTTGAATCGGCCAGATGAACTGATTGCTTCCTGCAAAAGCTCACGTCCCATTTGTTTCTCTTTTATGTCTTATGGGAGGGGCCAATCATCTCCAAGCCTTACTCCCAAGTCGACCCTGTTTTCTTAATTGTTCCTGTCTCCCGGCAGCTCTGCGTATGTGCACACTGGGAACAGGCTCACGCTGTTCTTCTGCCTCGCTGATGTCAGACTCCAGAGACTCCGGAGGCAGCAAACAACTACCAGATGGCCTTGGCCCCCTCTCTGCCTCCGACTCAGGGCCATCGTCCGAGCCTTCGCCAGACTCCAGAACTGGCCCATGTTCCTCCCCAACCTCCTCACTGTCTGAATCTGCTGCCAGCTCTGCTGGCTGCTGGCAGGCCACAACAGCTACAACTAAATGCCATTTTCATGACAGAAATGATGTTGACAGAAAATCTGCAGAACATGCTTATCATCACCCCCAGATAATTTCTCCTCCTCTCTTTTGGTGGCTTCCTGAGTTTAAGAAGCCATGGCAAAATCCCATTTTCCCCTATTTTAAGATAAAGAGTCCCCAATCGTTATGGATTTGGGGGCACTTATGAAATTTTGGGAACCTGCTATAGCCACTCTGTCTAGATGGCTGCTAGGGAAATGTAAGCAGTTACCGATTTCTCAGAATGCTGCCTGCCATCATCTTTTCCCCTCTGCAACAGGATATTCTTGATTCTTTTTGTCCCTTTTCTGAACCGGTAGGCTACTTCCAAGCAACGCATTAGGCTGCAGTCACCCATCCTTGTATTTTCAAAGAAAATTTCTCGGCTCATAAATATTGTTTTAAATAAAGATGATTTTGGAGTCCAGCACTTGGTAATGTGCCAACCTCCTATTTAAAAAAAGAAAACAAAAAACAGAAGGCATTTTTCAAGCCTAGTGAAAATCAAGAGGGGATCTGTGAGAACTCTGGCACCAGTTCCCTTTTACAGGAAGGTATACTGGGAAATAAAGTATTAGCTTCAGCCACGTTCTCTTTTCCTCCCTCCCTCTTCCTATTGCAAGAATCAGGATTCTGGAGAAATTCAGTCTTTATTTCCCCAGAATTGACCATACTTTTCAGACTATAAGATGCACCGGAGTATAAGATGCACCAAGATTTCGAAGAGGAACAAGAAAAAAATAGTTTTTGGCCTCCGTGCATCTGTTTTTTGCCCTCCCCGGCCCCAGGAGCATTCTGCAGGCCTCCCAACCTTCTGTGCATCCCGTTTTTGTGAAAAACAAGCCTGTTTTTGGCAAAAACGGGACGTGCAGGTTGGGGTTTTGGGAGACCAAAAATGGCTGTATTTGGTGTATAAGACGCACCAACATTTCCACCCTCTTTTGGGTGGGGGTGGGGGAGTGTGTCTTATACTCCGAAAAGTACGGTAAGCCCTTTTTAGGCAAACCTGAGAATGGATGAAAAGTTCTGTATCCTTGATTTGAAACCAATCATGTTCTTCCGCACTTTGTTTTTAGGCACAGCAAAGATATTAACCTCAGTCACTTGAACTGTGCATGTGTTTTATGAGAGAGAGAGTCAGTGAGTTTCTCTTGGGCCATTTTGTAAAAAAAAAAAAAAAAAGAGCAGGATATCCATTTTTATGTATCGAGGAGCATTTGTCATAAGCCAATTTGATTAAGGGTATTGGCCTAGAAATCAGGAGACTGTGAGTTCTAATCCTGCCATAGGCATGAAACCCAGCTGGGTGATTTGACCCAGTCACATACTCTTCAGTCCAACTCACCTCACAGGGTTGTTGTTGTTGTTGTTGTGGGGAAAATGGGAGGTAGGAGTATTATATATGTTCAATGCCTTATTTATTTAAAAAAATAATAATAAAGGCGTGGTAAAAGTCTAATAAATACCATGTTTCCCCGAAAATAAGACCCTGTCTTATATTTTTTTGAACCCTGAAATAAGCACATGGCCTTATTGCCATGCGCTCAAAAGCCCGATTGGGCTTATTATCAGGGGATGTCTTACTTTGGGGGAAAACAGGGTAAATAATTAATAAACCACATTTCTGGAAGGAGGCAGATCTTCTCTCTCAACCTTGTACCCAGCACTTTTTAAGTAGAGAATCCCTGGGGATGAAGCTAAAACCTGCTACAAGCCAAGCTGGGAATGAAGCTGGAATTTATTTTATTTATTTTTTATTTTAGAAAATTTATATTGCCGCTTACTCGCCCATGGCGACTCAAGGCAGCTTACATATAAAAACAGCATATAAAAATAAAATAATAATATAATAAAAAATAATAGCCCCATTCCCACCCCCATCCCGGCGACAACACATATTTATACAAGTCATTTAATGGGCTCCATCCTACTCTGGGTTCCCCAGGCCCACTGGCAGAACCAGATCTTCAGCGCCTTCTGGAAGGGTATTAGAGTGGGGGCCAATCTAATCTCTGGGCGAATGATGTTCCAGAAAGAGGGAGTCACCACGGAGAAGGATCTTCTTCTAGGACCCACCAGATGTATCTCCTTAGGGCCGTGATGGCAAACCTATGGCACGTATGCTGAGGTGGCATGCAGAGCCACCTTTCCAGGCATGCGAGCTGTCACCCAACTCAGCTGCACATGCGCGTGCGTCCCAGCTGGTGTTTGGGCCTCTGCTGCACATGCGCGCAATTTAGGGGACCCACCTGGTCTTCAGAGTTCTCCTGTGCACGCATGTGCATTTGCGCATGAGTGTGTACTTGCACGCAGTGCGTGCATGCATAGACAGCGTTCACACACATGCATTGTGGGTGCGAAAACCGTGTGCATGCGCAGATGGTGCAATTGTACACACAGCACACAGGGGAGCCATGCGAAAGCCACACGCATGCACAGGTGGTGTGGTTGTGCGTGTTCGTGCGCAAAAGCCATGCGCATGCGCAGATGGTGCGCAGCACACGGGGAGGAGCCGCACATTAGCGTTGATAGCAAGCGCATGAAGCGCGTACCTGTTCGGCACTCGGTGAGTAAAAGGTTCGCCACCACTGCCCTATAGGGGATGGGACCCGCAAGATTCCTTCCCTTCCCGCTCTAGTGGATCGGGTAGATGTGACTAGCAAGTGACGGTCCCTCAGATAACCTGGTCCCAAGCCCTGAAGGGCTTTAAGTGACAACCAGCACCTTGAATTGCACCCGGAAGCAAATTGGCAACCAGTGCAGTTCCCGCAGGAGAGGTGAAACATGTGTCCGTTGAAGTCTGCACAAAACCACGTGGGACGCTGAATTTTGCACCAACTGAAGCTTCCGGATGCTCTTCAGGGGGAGCCCCAGGTAGAATTCATTACAAGCCAGGTAAATTTCCAAGGGCTGAGGTATCTCTTATCCCTTACCCAACATGCAATGCTCAAACTCTTCCCCAGATCACCTTATGGAGCCACACAGCAACACAAGTGAAGGTGCTCACCAGTTCTGCAGCAACTCGATCTCAGCCAAAAGCTGTGCTTGTTGAGAATAGCTGTGCTGCAACTCCAAAAGGACCCCTCTGATGGTGCTGCAAGTTCCCAGGGGAAGTTCACCAGGGAGTAGGAAAGAAGGGCTGCCACTCTATACGGAGAAGAGAGAAAGATCAGGCTGGTGTTCTCAGCACCCTAAATCCAGTAGAATTCACTTCCTGCTTTTCTTACCTGCAAAGTGACATTGCCATCCTCTCCCCAGTGTATATGCAGCTTCAGACCACGAGGAGCAGAAATCTCAGGCTGGGGTTGAGAAGTCAGCTCCACCTCCATGTCATTCTCTGAGACACAGATCACCTTCACCCCTTGCAAACTCTCCAAAAGGCATTGGAAATCAGAGACTCTGGGTATAATAAATAATAAAATAACGAAAACATAAAGTCCCCAATAAGCAAGGGAGAAAAAGAAAAACACTTACAGCTAATTCTCAAGATCATTCCCAGTGGAGGGCTTAGGTCAGGGGTGTCAAAATCAAGGCTCACGGGCCGGATCCGCCCCAAGGGATGCTTAAATGTGGCCCACAGGGCAAAAGACCCCAAAATAGCAAAGGATTGGCCCATGGTGCCTCTGGCAGGCAAAACGGGGTGCAGGGGGCATTTCCCCCCCCCCCCCGTGGCCTGTTTTTGGCTTGGATGGCCTCCTGCAGCACTTTGCTGGCCGAAAAAAGGGCGTGGGGGGGGATGCCCACCCGTTTTGGCTGGCAAAGTGCTAGCGGAGGCATCTGTCACGTCCGTCTGTCCCGTTCCCTCCCCCACCTCCCGGCCCAAAGAGAACTACAGTGTTGATTCAGCCCTTAAAGAAATCCAGTTTGATACCTCTGGCTTAGGTGGATTCCCACTCCCCTCCTTCCCACACGCACTTTTAAACAAACAGAAATTTTAATCCAAGTTTTGCAATCTGTTACACCATTTTGTTCAAGTGAGCAGTTACAAATAACTATAGAAATAAAACTCATGGCCCTATTTAGTAACTTCTCGGGCTTCTGGAATGAAAGTAGATAACATTCCCACAATTTCAAGCACTTAGAGCTTTTATCTGCAATTCAGATTGTAAGTAGTTAGGTGTTCCAAAATAGCTGTAAAGGCTATGAACAATGAAATAATGCATATATTTCCCTTTCTACCAGGATTTCCATTTTTTGCCCCATTGCCTCACAATCCCCAAAAATCCCTCTTACACCTGCATTTACCGATGCCCTATTTTGTATTTTGTTCAATAGCATGCATAAGTGCAGTAATGTGCCTATCATCCCTGGCACGTTTTTTTAAAAATTATTTTGCTTGTTCGAATTTGTGATTTTTGTTTGACGAATAAACATTAAACGCTCTCTTTTCTCTCCTCACCTCTGCATTTTCTCTTGCCAGATCCTGGCTTGGGTCTCTTGTTCCCCAACCTCTCTCTGCAAGCATTCCAATTCCTTCTGCTGCTTCTGCAACCTGTCCTGCAATTCAGCAACCTGTTGCTCTAGTTGCTGGTGTCTCTCTCTCAAGAGCTCCTGGGAAGGAGGGTTTGGCAACAGGAAGCAAAAAACAAGCCAATGAGTTCCAGTGGCTGCTCTGAAAGAACTGAGACACAATTAATTGATCTGAACAGTCCTACCTGTTCTTTCAGGTGCCTCTTCTGGGCATCCCTTGCTTTTTCCTCTACCTCTTCTTTCTATCAAGGAAATGAAAATTAGAATTAAGTAGATCCCATAGAAGAGAATGTCTACTGCTCAGGGTTGGACTACAGAGTCCTTGATGCTCTCCAAACATGGTTGTTTGCTTGCAAAGATTTCATTACCTGCTACAACTGATAATGTTTCCTAGTTGAATAACAAGATGTCAGCACTGATGATGTTATTTAGTTGGGTAATGAAATGTCTGTAAGCAAACAACCAATCTTAGAGACCACCAAGGACGCCATGGAATGAATAGAATTATAGTAGATCGGCTGGGACAAGATAACCTTTATTGTCATTTTTTTACTGTGGGCACACTGGCACACATTAAAAATGAAATTCTGTTGTCTGCTCACAAAAGTGTACACATACATAACACACATATAGACATGCTACGAACATACGAGGGGTGACATACTACCGGTTTGGACCAGTTCGGCTGAACCGGTAGCGATGGCGGTGGGTGGTTCGGAGAACTGGTAGCGACGGCAGCGCAAGGCTCTGCCCACGCGCCCGGTCGTTGTTACTTCCTGGTTTTAAGCAGAAAGTAACCTGTTTTTTACTCTCTGCGCATGCACAGAAGGGTTTACGCATGCGCAGAGGATCCCCAAGCGCATGTGACGCGTGTGCACTTCCGAACCGGTATGGAAGGTAAATAGATTTCATCCCTGATACATACATATACCTACACCCTTACATATAAATATTAATCACTGTCCATCCTGAATACATAGCGGAAAGAGGAAGCTTGAGAGTTCACAAGGTTGATACTGTATGGAACAAAACTGTGACTGAATCTGGATGTTCTGCTTCAGATATCATTATACCCCAGGCCACTACTAGGCCTTGAGCCATTCGGAATCGGGCCGCAGAAGTGGCAGGCGAGGGCGCATGAGCATCCCCACTTGTGCGAGCAGCAGGCAAATGCATGCATGCACACATTTTCATGTAGGCATGTGCGTGCTTACCTGCTGCTTGTGCAAATGGAGCTGCGCCATGCGCAGACACTTGCCCACCACTGACTTGGAACCATCCTCTCTCCCTCCCACCACCGGTCCACAAAGCCGGAAAGGATGGGGAACTCTGCATTATGCTGATTGTACTGCAGATATAGAAAGATCCATCATTCATCCCATCCAACTGAACTTGCCTGTAATCTAATGTGCTCACACAATTTTATTTCTGCTTCTGGCAAGACAGACAGATGAATTATTCACCTTCTTTCTCTGACTATTCAAACCTCGTCTAACTGCATAAAATATAAGCTAGCATTTTTGTGAAGGCTAGTCTATTGATAATAAGCAAATCATTTCCATTGCAGGTTGGGGCTCTGCAACCCAGTCCTAGATAGGCTTCTCCAGAAGGATGCTCCATGGAATTCAGCTGGGTGTAGGCTCAAGTTAATGGACCTCACAGGCTCCAATGGAAATAAATTGACAGGCAGGCTTGTCATGTTCAGCTCTGCTCTCCGTTATAAAGATTGCTGCTTTAAATTAACATAGTCCTTTGAAACTTACTGTATTTTTCGGTGTATAAGACGCACCTTTTTACCCCCAAAAAGGGGGTGAAAATCTGGGTGCGTCTTATATGCCGAATGTAGCCCCGCCCACCCACCGGCCATTTTTGGGCAGTTCCAGGTGGCAGGGATCTGGGTCAGGGCACAGCCTGAGGAACAACCTCTTCGGGATGGTCGGGGGGGGGGGAATCTGCCAGGCAGCTTCGGGGAACAAGGCGGGTGCCACGATTTGCGGCTGGTCACCCCTCTGGCCGCCCAGCAGGCAGCTTAGGGCAGGCAATGGCCACAATGACTTCACTCCCCTGCAATGTAGGAGCTGCCACCTAAGCCCTCTGTGCCCAGGAGCTGAGCGAGCCGAACAAGAGCTCCTAAAGAAAAACGCCCCTCTGTTGGGAATGTGCAACGGGAAGAAAAGCACTTTCAGGCGGAAGCACTGCAATCCCCTCCCCGAATCCAAAACGGTTCCCAGTTCCCCGCTGCACATTGCAGGGGAACTGGCCACCCGCCGCCTGAAATGCGGCTCTGATTATTGCATTGGGGAATCTGGGCAGCAGTGGCTGGAAAGGAGGGGCGTTTTTCTTTAGGAGCTCTCGTTCGGCTCGCTCGGGTCCTGGGCGCAGAGGGCTTAGGCGGCAGCTCCTACATTGCAGGGGAGTGAAGTCCTTGTGGCCATTACCTGCCCTAAGCTGCGGTGACCAGCTGCAAATCGTGGCACCCGCCTTGTTCCCCGAAGCTGCCAGGCAGATTCTCCCCAGACCACTCCAAAATGCTGGTAGGCAGAGGTAGAATTCTTGTTTTCTTGATTTCCTCTCCCAAAATTAAGGTGCGTCTTATACTCCGGTGTGTCTTATACCTCGAAAAATATGGTAAATGTAAGTATTCATTGAAACCAGTGTTTCTCAGTCCTCAGCATACTGGCTGGGAATTTCTGGGAATTGAAGTTCACACATCTTAAAGTGGCTGAAATTTAGAAACCCGGATTTAAACAGAACAGCAGGTTATATATATATTATGATATGCAATACTTAAATATTCTTGATATCTTGGGTGCTGGCAAATATTTGACCACCACTCTGAACCTCAACTATCTCCCCTCCCTCCACCCCCCAATATCACTCCTAAATCAGAAAAGAACCTTTGCTCGGTAGCGCTGCAGAGCCTCCTCCAAAAGCCGAGCCCGGCCCTGTACCTCCTCCTGTTTGGCCAGTATCTGAGGCACAGTCCCCTTGATAGCCTCCACCTGTTGCTGGTAATCTGCTTTGAGCACCTTCCATTGCTTTTTGGCTTCTTCCATCTCTTTCCCTGCAAGAGACCACAATCTGTTTTGGAGCCTGAAATAGCTCAGGAGAATCCTGATGTCAGCTGGGGTTTTCAAACTACCCATAACCAGGAAGATACATTGGTGGAAAATAACATTCTTAATAAGGTGGGGCTATTGAGGCCTGTCATGGTAGTTCCATATTATTATTTCTAGTAACAGAAGCAGTACATTTCTCAGTTTGCTGTGTGGGGATGCTACTGCTCTCTTGACTGCTTTGGGACTTCACAAAAGGATTTGACAGGCCAGCAAAGAAACAAACTGTTGAACAAGAGAGGCCTTGTGGTCTGATCCAGAATGGATTGTCTCACAGACATGCTTCCAATCTTCCAGGAAGGATGGATGTTCATTTAGTCAGAGTTAAATCAGCATGTACAATTTGAGAACCCACACCAGTTGAATAAAAGTACACACAACTTGCTCAAAATCTTGCCTAGTCCTCCTAAATTGTCTCTGAAAACAGTTCTCAGATGTTACATGGCACTGAAGACAGTCAGAGATTACCGCAAGAGAAAGCCACAGGGAAAACAGACCTTGTCTTTGATCCTAGGCAGGAATACCAGAAGATGGAACAAGGACTGAATAATCCATTCTGTAGAACGGCTTCATTTTTAAAATGTTATTGTTAAAACAGAAACACTCTTACCCAGACCACATTTGCATCACACCACTGCATGCAATCTGCGGAGCCCTGATACTCACGAACAGCAGAGTCAGAGGCATTCTGGATGCGAGGGGCAGAGTCAAGAAAATCCAGAAGGAATTTAAGCACTTGTAGTTGGGTGTACATCAGCTTCTGAGTCTTTCTAGTGTTCTGGAAAACATGTTCCAAAAGCGGGAATGGAACTAGTTCTTAAGAAATCCAGAACTGAAGACAACAACTTAAAAGAAAATGAGACTATCACTCACCACCGCATGCTCAGCCAAGACCTGGGCTGGTAATTCCAATTTCATTTCACTTGTGGTTTGATCCTCATACGTTAAAATATCATTGATCTGAGATAGAAGCCTGAAGAGGACATAAACAACCAGGATATAAAGAAAAAAGTCACTTCCAAATCTTTAAATCTCTTAAAAACATTTTTTTTAATTAATTTTTTTAATTACTAACATTACAAACAACATATACAATATTTCATCCTGTGCTATACATAAGAAAGGAAGATTTGGTTCTTCGGATATATCCTCATGATCGCCAAAATCCACGTTCTCGGGGTACAGGTACCGAAGCATCCAATTTTCCCAGCGCATAGTCCACGAATGGTTTCCAAATTTTCCAGAAAATATCTTCTTTATAGTCACCATTTCTAATTTTAATATCACATGTCATTTTATCGTTTAAAGCTAATTTCCACATTTCACAATACCATTCTTCTATTCTAAAATTCACATCTAATTTCCAATATCTGGCTATTATAATTCTACCCATTATAATCATAATTCTAATCAATTCTTTCTCATATTTTGTTGGTTCTATTTCCTTAATTATCAACAGTAATATAGTTTCTGGTCTCAATACACTTTTATCAAATACACTCAATACAAAACATTTTTATCTGCTATATTGATTATAGTTTAGTGGCCAATCACCATCCTTAACATATGGAAACAAAGACCATATAGTGTATGGAGCCTCATCACATATGTGGGAGAGGCAGGATTTCTGTGATTTATCTACTTGAGGACTTAAAATTGTAGTGCGTTCTTATGTATTTCCACCTTAATATGGTAGGAAAATGTGCCGTTAGTTTTCAGTAATTATGGCCAGAGGAACCTCTGAGGAAGTCAAAAAGAGAGCTGGGAAAAACCATGCAGATCGTCTGCTACTGTTCTCATGCATTAGATGTCACTCTTGCCATATTCTAGCTGAAAGCAAAATCCAGAATATAACTAATACTCTCCAGTGACTGCACAATTTACATATGCAACAAGGAAAGTTGTATGTCCTTATCCTCAATGTCACTGTGAAACTCCCAGCCAACTTCTGAGGCAGACTCACTCTATTAAAAAAAAATGGATTAACATATTTTCTAAAAAATGCAATTGTCTTTTACACACAACTGGAAAAATATAAGAATACAGAATATCAGAATTGAAAGGGACCTTGTCCTTCCTTTCATGTGCTTGTGAGAATACCTTGACCCCCTCTTCTCGGTGACAGCCCTTCAAATATTGGAAGACTGTTGATTGGAAGAATCAAAGAGATCTTTTCCTTTATAATGGTGGAGTTTCTCATTTTTACAAAATGCTACATGTACCTCATTGTGAAAATACGTGGAAAAGACAGTTTTGAGGCCACTTAACAATCTCAAAGCTATTGCAAAAAGAGAATACCAAAATATTAAAGCTGTGATTTTAAGAGGATGGGGAAGGAAAGGACCATTACACTAACCTAATTAAATGAATGAATGTAATGAAGCAAAATTAACCTAACATGACTGATGCTTGATCAAAAAACAGTAGTTTCTGCAAGAGATTTTGTAATGATTTTAATGGAGGTGTTGGTTGTGTGGCTATTTTGCTTCTGCAACGGGATTATTTTAAAGCATCAACTATTAAAGAATACTTCCTGTTCTAAAAATAGGAGGAAGTGTTATTCACAAGACCCCAAGGAATTTTATTTTTCTACTGGCAGTGTTTTTTTTAAAAAAAGTTTCATCAAGTAACAAAGTTCTAAAAATCCATATCTGTATTCCAATGCTAGGAGTTTCAATATCTCCTTATCTAAGGGAGGTGATCCCAACTATATTTCGGTGCCAAACTCCATAATTTTACTAATCCAGGCTCCCAAATGCAGCATATGAGTATATGGAAACCAGCCATTGGAGAATGGAAGCCCTCTAAGCACATAAACCTAAAGTTCCCTAACCCTTTCCGCCTCTCTTTTGCAGTTTACCAATGTTTCTCAACTTTGGAAACTTCAAGATATACGGATTTTCAAACTCTCAGAACTGCCAACCTGGAATTTCCGGCTGGGAATTCTGGGAGTCGAAGTTCACACATCTTGAAGTTGCCATGGTTGCAAAAGCAGTGCTCTAGGCACCTTCTGATTATTATTTTTTTCTACTTCGGGTAAAATGCATTCCTGCGGGACAGGAAAACAGGGAATCGTCATTCGATCTCCCCGCGAAAGAGATATTACGCGTACTTACTCCACCGCTGTCGCTTCCGCCTCCATCGTTTCTCCAACCGCGGCATCCACGGACGACCGAATCATATTTTTTTTTAGAACTTCCCGCCTTTCTTTCAATGACTCTTTCTTGGCAAGGCGTCCCGCCGAACTCACCAATCCGAGCTCGGAAGGCTTAATAGGCCCACCCCCAGAAGGTCTGAACTGCGGCGTGATTGGATGGAAGGAGTGACTCGGTCGAAATAAACTCCGAGTGTGCGAGGCAGACTGACGGCTCCTCCATTTTGAGGAGGTCGGCAAGGGGCGTGTGGATTGCATTTCTCCAAAGCGCTTGCGGAACCTGCGGAAAGAGATTGCGTCATTAGGGCTTTAGGCGCCACATTACGGGATAGCCTGTATTATATGTTCAGCCGGAAATAGGAACAAAATAATATAGCGAAGAAGCATGATACTATTTGTACCTCCGCAAGGGAGAGAAGGCAGCTTGGGAACAAAATTCAGAATAAAAGTTGCAACGAATGTGAAAGCCCAGTGAAAAGAGCAGCGTTTGCAAGGGGGGGGATGTCCAGACAAGATTTTTCACATAGCTTGGAACCTACTATAGGCAAGACTCAACCACTTTTATTCTGAGCCTCTGTAGAAAAATCTACAGGTGGTACAGGTAGTCCTCAAACTTAGAACAGTTCATTTAGTGACCATTCAAAGTTACGTCACTGAAAAAAGTGACTTATGACTATTTTTCACAATTTTTTCACAATTTTCTACGACCAATATGATCAAATTTCAGCCGCTCTTATTTATGACGGCTGCAGTGTTCCAAGGTCACGTGATCCCCTTTTGCGACTTTCTGATAAGCAAAGTCAATGGGGAAGCGGGATTCACTTAACCGTCTTACTAACTTCTCAATTGCAGTGATTGACTTAACAACTGAGGTAAGAAAGTTTGTAAAATGAGACAAAACCCACTTAACAAATGTCTCCCTCAACAACAGAAATTTTGGGCTCAATTGTGGTTGTAAGTCGAGGACTGCCTGCAATGGCAAAGCACTTTCTTAAGAGTGGCCATGAGAACAGCATAGATCAAGGGAAATTTCACTTATGGATATCTAAATATTTTACATACAACTCAGCTGTACGGATATTTTTAAAGTCCCAGATTGTATAATCAAAGGATGCTTTAATTTTCAGACTTTCTCAATCAGCTGTTCTCTCTATAGTGTGGATTACAACTCCCATTGAGGCTGGGTGGGAGTGATTAGCACTCGTTGAATCTCTCTAGTCTAGAGGACACACATTTGGAAGAATCTGGTTTACTCCCAGTCAAAAGGGCATGGAATTACTGGTTCTCCATTTCTCTCCTTGCTGGAAAATAAACATTGAACTCCGATTTTGTCTCGAAGTCATAATTCATGTGTAAACTTTAGTTATACCTTTGCCTTTCTGAGGATCTAAGATGCTGGCAGATATGGTAAATGCTGAAAATCAATGAGACTGTGTTTCTGAAAAAGTGGGAATAGGAGTGGTTCACTAGAGAAGCAGGATGGGTGGAGCTGTAGTTTAATAGTGTTAGTCAGGTACTCTAGTTGAGATAGAAGATACATCAGGAATGAAGTTGGGCCTCTTTTACCGTGGAATTTTGAAAACAACTCCACCCTCTCTACAAAGGCCCAGGTTGCAACTTAGCTGGGAGAGTGGTTTTCCCTGGAATCTGAACCAGCCATGGCTGGGACATTGGAGAAGCAGAAGAGTAACCTGAGTGGCAGTCGCTGTGACAGTCGAGGCTGGAGGAAATTCCAGTAAGTTCCTTATGAGATCATGTGGTCTCAAGTGGATAATTTGCCAAGCTTTGCGGAAGTAGCTTGACACGGTTGACTCCCTGATATACATATCTTTGTGTTTGCATGTAAAGCCTGGCATTTCTCAGGTCAGGAGGTTTAGCTCACTGTGACTGCCTACTTCGTCGATAGGCGAAGAGTAGGGTATAAATCGTGTAGTAGTAGATCGTAGATCGTGCTTCCTTGTTGTTTGCCATTCACCCAAAGGTGAAAATAATTTTAAGAGGAATATGCACAACTTGTAGCCTTGTGAATCATTCCAGTTTCTCTCGGGATCTGTTCCTTGGCTTATCTGCTGTCACTCTATCGAGGAGGCGCGCAGCCACGATCGTAATTACTACTCCTAATTTCCATCTTGCTAGCGCGCTCCCTCCTACTGAAGCCTCCGCTCTTCCTTGGCGCGCCCAGAGGGAGGGAATGGAGACGGCCGCATGCGCCGGGGCCGCCGCCGCCGCCGCTGGGCTGAAGCCATCCGGACTCCGCCTCCCTCCCTCTTTTTTTCCTTCCGATGTTCTCGCTGCTGCCGCCGCCGCCGGCACCCCCACCAGGTTTGCGAAACCGGGAGCCGCTTCAGGTACGATCCTGATACAACTTTCCCGAAACCTTTCGGATTGCAGCTCTTCTCTGGCTGCTGATTTTTTCCGCAGGCACCCCATAATAGGCAGCCCCGGGGCCTGTCGCCATGGAAACGAGACAGTCCTGATGCTTCTCCATCGTCTTTTTGGCCTCTCCTTTCTAATGTTGTGGTCACCATGGAGACCTGGTGGTTTTTGCCTCCCTTGGAAGGTGTGTTCCCTCCCGATCCTCTTCCCTTCTCTCCCCGGGGTGGGGGGGGCAACCCTGACTCCATTCTGCCATGAAAAGCATCGCTCCTTCCTTCCTTCTTCCATCTAATCAATGGGATTGCCATGATTGTCTCCCCCCCCCCCCGTAACATTCCTTGAGCATGATTCCATTTTTCTTCTGCTCTCCCCCCCCCCCCCATAGACCATTATCTGTCATTGGCAGAATAATAACATATGATAGAGAATCGGCCAACCTTTTGCCAACCTCTGTTGTTTGGGCTGCTTTAGGCAATCTTTCTGACAAAAATAGGATGCTGTTTGGAGAGAGGTGAAGAAGTGGTAGAGCTCACACAAGGCCCTGTGGAGGCCTGGATTTGGCTAATTTAGATATGCTGTTGTAAGCATAGCTAAATTCCTAATTAAAAAACAAACAAACCTCCCTTTTGCCCAACTGCGGTGTGAAGATCACTGGAGTGCGGATTCTTTAATGCAGTCTTCCAAACCTGAGTCCTCCAGATGTGTTACCGTAGATCATTGCAGAAGAGATAGGGCAGGCCTGAATCAGTTTTGTTACTGCTGTTCTGGAATCATGAAAAAAAAATATCAGGCCTTTATTTACTCCTATGTTGTAGTTGCCAGTATGTGGAAAAAGACATCCCTGCTCCTCAATTTAAAATCTAACATTTCTTTCCTCTGGGTGGAGGTGAGGGTGGAAATGTGCAGTAATAAGTCTGTGATTTACAATTGGCATTCAGCAGAAAATCTGGAGAGAGAGACAGAGACAGAGACAGAGGAGATACACACACACACACTAAAAATTGCCATTAATAGTAGTGACTTGTCATTTGTTGAAATTCGTTCGTCAGAGCCTGCTGCAGAACTCTCATATTGCATTGGGATGTACATTTTCTGTTGTCTCGAACTGTTGTCTTAAATTTATCAGCCTTGTTATATCAGCCTATCAGATCTGACAGAATAGGCATGCTGCATAGGGACCATTGGCTATGAACCTATATTTGGTGGGTCTCAGGAGATGTACTTTCTCTGTTGTTTATATTTTATATTTGATGGTTTTACATTTGTTGTTTTTATCAAATTGTTTGTACGCTGCCCAGAATTGATTTGGTGAGGTGGGTTATTATATAAATTTGATAAATTTATAACACAATTTAAAGATGGTCATCCTGAATACATGGATTTGATCCTAGCGATTGATCCTAGAACTGAAACTCTGCATATTGAAAAATGGAATTGTATTACACTGTTTCCCATTGTAAACCCTTCTCTGACCTTTAAGTTCTTTTTACTCTTTGCAGGCACCCAGTTACCAGCTCCCCTGAGCGGTCAGTGGCGGTGTGGGGCATGGCAGCAGTGTGGCAACAAGTGTTGGCTGTAGATGCACGGTGAGGCTCCTAGGTTGGATGCATAGGTGGCTTAAACAACAAAGAAAAGAAAGTATGGTGTAGTGGTTAAGATGCTAGATTGGGACCCAGGCTCATGTACATTGAGCCATGAAACCTCCTATCAGACTTAGTTGTTGTCTCTCAGCCTACCCTACCTCACAGGATTGTTGTTATGGAGTGAATTGGGAGAACTATATATATTATCTTGAGCTTCTGAACAAAAAATGCAAGATATAATTCTAGCATACATGCTTACAAATAAGTGAAGTATACAGAACAGGTTGTTCTTAGTTGCTGTTCAGGGAAGTACATTATTGAGAACAAAGCTTCATAAATCTTGAGATTTTATTCCTATGAAGAGATTATAGTTTAGTAGTACATTATGAGTTTAAGAATTAACATTGAGGATATGACCTGAGAAATGGGAAAAAAAACTCTCTGCCATCTTGATTTTTGAGAACAAAGTGTTATCGTTTGAGAGAGGGAAGATTTATCTGATGGGGAAGGAATAATGAAGGAACTTTATTCTAAATCAGTGTTTTTCATTTAGTGGACTTAAACGCATACTGACATGTGATTACAGCACAGTACTGAAATGACCATAGGACTTTGTGCTGCAGAGAATTTTATACTCTCAGTTAGTGGAAACTCAGAATGATGCTAAGCAAAAGAGAAGGTTAAATTCAACAAGGATACTATTGGCTGAGGTTTCAGGCAGCTAATGCATCATCTTGCCTTGCAGATACAACGCATACCGCACCCCAAACTTCCCTCAGTTCCGTACACAATACATCCGCAGACGAAGCCAGTTGCTGCGGGACAACGCTAAAGCAGGCTTCGATCCCTTGCTTCGTAAGCAATACCTGCGACTACGCAGTCAGCTTCTGGCCCAGCGCTACGGCCCACTCTCAGAACAGAGCAGCTTTAGAGCCTACAGCAACAGCATCGTCCGAAGCAGTCGCACTACACTTGACCGCATGGAGGTACTCGGGTTTTTGCATGTTATAAATCAGGGGTGTCAAACTGGCGGCCCACAGGCCAGAAGTGTCACGCGCAGTCCACACCCACCCCAGCTCTGCGAATGGGAAAAATGTCACGAAACATCCCGTGATGGCAACGTGACACAGCAAGTTTGACTTCTGTGTTATAAGTAGTCTGATGGTAATCCATTCAGTATATCTGATAGGGATAATTAAGGGGTTTTTTTTAAATAAAAGCTTGGAAAACTTAATTGCATTTAATCAGTCATGTATAATTCTGATTTTGTGTTTCAAAGAGGTTTGGTATAACAAGAAAAAAAGAGTAACCCTAGACCAGTGATGGCTAACCTTTTCTGGACCAAGTGCCCAAAGTGCGCCCGAACCCCCAAAATGCAATGTGCATGCGGCCCCTGCATATGCACCCTGGCCTCCTGTGCATGCATGTGTGCCCCCCCCCCCGCACACACCCTGTCCCTGCACATGCATGAGAGAGACCCAAAGACCAGCTGGCCAGCAGGAGGCGCACACACTTGCACAGCACAGCTGAACTGGGACAATGGCTTGCATGCCATCAGAGAGGGTGCTGCATGCCACCTCTGGCACGCGTACCATAGGTTCGCCATCACGGCCCTAGACCATTTGAAAGAATTAAGAAAGTAGCACCTTCTTTCTTAGAAATTATTTACACTTTTCTAGTCACAAGAACTTGAAAATGTCCAAACAAGAATTGGGAAACAGAATTTGTCAATACCATGTTACCTAATATAGCACTGAAGTTTCATTGCTATTGTTTCCAATCCAGAATCCCTAGGGACAAGCTTTGCCATTTCTTCCTTTCACATAATGTTCCTCTGCATTGTGTCCACGAAGAACTTTCTGTCTTAAAATGTAAAAATTACATGTTGTAACAATAGGATTTTGATGACGACCCAAGAGCACTGGGTGCCCGAGGCCACCGCCGCTCTGTCAGCCGAGGTTCCTATCAGCTGCAAGCTCAAATGAACCGAGCTGTCTACGATGAAAGGTATAATGCCAACTAGAGAAAAAGGTCCCGTGTTCCTGTCAGTCTGCTCGCTTGCTGCGTGTTACTTTTTTTTTTTGCAAGTTTTAATCAGAAAAGGCTGGTCATAGCCAATATTGTGACTCCGGTACATTTAATCAAAGAATAAAGGTTCTTTAGTTTTGTCTTGTTTCTGCCCCATTTCTGTTGAAAATTAAATCCATGATCTGTCAATTTATATTATTCTCTTCCTTAGATCACCAGGGAGTGTTGTCCCCACTTCAGTGGCAGAAGCTAGTCGTGCTATGGCTGGGGATACTACACTAAGTGAGAACTATGCCTTTGCTGGCATGTATCATATCTTTGACCAGCACGTGGATGAAGCTGGTGAGTAAAGGAAGAATATAGCAATCAACCACATAAAGGCACTGCTAAGCCTCTTCCTTCTTTTGTCAACACAATAAAGGGCATGTATATTATTATTTGCAAAAGAAAGATGGATATTAAGTATTGGTCAAGCCCCTTATCCAAAAAAGAGGTTATGATTCTTGCCTTTATGGGGGATAAGAGTAAGAACTATGGGAAATGGAACATTGAGAAAGACTTTGTAACAGTGTCCCCAAATTTCCATTCTTCTTCTTGTGCCATATCCGTCATCAGATGTTGGCGATCCTATTTTTATCAACAGTCGCACGAAAAAATGCTGCTGAGTTTTGTCCAAACCAGTCCCTTAGATTTTGAAGCCATAATGTTCTTTTTCTGCCTGGGACTAGTTTGCCTTCAATCTTTCCCTGGAGGATTAAGTGAAGTATACATTTCCGGGTGTTGCATCACATGTTCATTGCTGTCCAGAATCTTCAGCAGTGGCCATGTTGGTTGAGGAAGGTTAACATCAAGGTTGCAATCAATGCTGCTAAGTACAAGCTTAAGATATTGAAGTCTGGCAACTTAACAAAGTACCCTCTTTGTCCCACCTCACTACTCAAAATATTCTTCAATTTGATAATTGTGTTGCAAGAAGGAATATCATAAGAAAAATCCAGAATAATATACAAGACTCTGGATAGTCCAATATCAATATCAATCTAATGAGTTTTCTCTTCCCCTTCTCCTCCTCCTCAGTGCCTAAAGTTCAGTTTGCCAATGACGACAAACACCTACTAGCCTGCTGCTCTCTAGATGGCACAATTTCAGTGTGTCAGTTAGTACCCACTCCCCCTGTGGTGCTTCGAGTGCTGAAAGGACACAGCCGTGGTGTATCGGACTTTGCTTGGTCTCTCTCCAATGACATTATTGTTTCCACTTCACTTGATGCCACAATGCGCATTTGGGCTACAGAGGATGGCAAGTGTATCCGGGAAATCCCAGATCCAGATGCTTCTGAGCTACTTTGCTGTACTTTTCAACCTATGAATAATAATCTCACAGTGGTGAGTGAAGTAACAGTGATATGCTTTCCTTTTCTCTCCTGAGTATGTATTGTGAAAAATTGGGCCTTTGTCCTTCTAGAAACACTAACTTACATTCAGCTGGAGTTTATTACTCAACTTGATTCCCATGATGCAAGTAAGGAATGCACTAAACGATTTAAAAGCATTGATATTCCTATTCTTCTCTAATGTGAGGGAGGGGACAGAAAAGGGGTCTAGTTATAAAAAGTTAAACATTAAATTACCCCTTCTCCCAACTTAATCTACCTCTCTTATGAAGATGGGGGTGGGGTGTTGTAAGGGTTAGGGTTTCAATTCTAATTCCATTTAGAAGAGTTAACATTCTAATTCTATTTACAGGGAGCCCGGCCCATTACAGTCATAACTTATGACAATCATAATCACATGACCAACATGATTTTACAACCTTTTTTGTGATGATCATTAAGAGAATCACAGTTGTTAAGCGAATGAAGCAGTCATTAAGTGAGCTAGTGGTTCACTATGATTGTGGTTTTGCCAAAAATGAAGTAAATGCTGGTTTGGGGCAAAAACTTCGTAAAATGTGATCACATGACTGTTGGTTCTGCAGAGCACGCAAAGTTCAGTCACGTAAACATGGGGGGGGGGGGGACACCTGATCATTGGAACTTCAAATCCAGGTCATAAGTATCTCCCAGGTAGGTCCTTTGGAACTTCAAACAATAGCTAAGCAACCAGTTGTTAGGACTACCTGTATGTTGCTAATATGTCCTATTTTGCTTAGCGCAAGCTACAAAAAATAATTTCTTTATCTATCCATCAGGTGGGAAATGGAAAACACAACCTTCATGTGATGAACATCTCAACAGGGAAAAAAGTGAAGGGTGGCTCAAGCAAACTAACAGGCCG
Source organism: Pantherophis guttatus (assembly GCF_059756535.1). Lineage (NCBI taxonomy): Eukaryota > Metazoa > Chordata > Lepidosauria > Squamata > Colubridae > Pantherophis > Pantherophis guttatus. The sequence goes on along the minus strand of NC_142064.1, from coordinate 121,284,325 downwards.
AGTCCTCTCTCTCTCCTTTGATTCTCCTGGGCGTATCCTCTGGGCGGGAGATGACAAAGGCAGCATATTCTCATTCCTCTTTGACATGGCAACAGGTGAGTTTCCAAGATGATCTTGCAGAGATAGGCTGCAGCCCAGTTTGGATCGGACAGTTTCTGCTTCATTTCATTTTTGCAGGAAAACTGACCAAAGCCAAGCGCCTCATAGTTAATGAAGGAAGTTCTATCACCAGTATCTCAGCCCGTTCCTGGATCAGCAGAGAAGCACGTGATCCCTCTCTCCTCATTAATGCATGTATTAACAAGCTATTGTTATATAGGTATGATACTATTGCGCCAAAATACGTGCTTTATTTTTGTATATGCAGAATATTAATAAATCCCATTTAAGGATGATATATGCATATATATACGTGCTTACACCATTCCTTTTACTTTTCCTGACAGGGTAGTGGATAATGAAGGAACATTGCAGCTTAAAAGAAGTTTCCAAATACAACAGAGCTCACATCCTGTCCACAGCATTTTCTGTCCCCTCATGTCTTTTCGTCAAGGCGCTTGCATTGGTATGATGCTTGTATGGTCATTCCGTAATTGGAAAAAGAATGTAGCAGAGCCAGTTCTCTGCAGCTACTTATAATTCCGTGCTTTTGATGTTTTCCATTACACATGATTTCCTCTAACTAATACAGAGTTAAAAGGAATTGAAGACCCCTCTTTTATTAAGGGCCTATATTTAATGAAGGTTTTATTCTAATCATTTATTTTTGTGCATTTCAGTGACTGGAAGTGAAGATATGTGTGTGTATTTCTTTGATGTGGAACGGGCCACCAAGGCTATCGTTAACAAACTTCAAGGACATAGCGCTGCAGTCTTGGATGTCAGCTTTAACTGTGATGAGAGTCTCTTAGCATCCAGTGATGCCAAAGGCATGGTGATTGTCTGGAAAAGAGAACAGAAGTAGCATATTTTTCTGATACATGAAAGGAAAAATACATAGGAGATGCAGCTATGAGGACAACGGACAAAGAGGATTAAAAGAGCCAATCTTTCCTCCTATTGTTGGTTTATGTCTTCTTCATCCTGAAACATACTGATGAGCATACTTCCATAATACAGTGAGACTACTGCTTTTGTCCTTTTAAGTTGGTGAGATTTTGTACAGCGTACAAAGGATTCCACTTACGCTGTGAAATGTGGCTTAATGGATTTCACCATCCAGATTACTGTTCTTTTGCTGAAAAAGAATGTGATCAATTGTGCTACAGGAACTGCTTATGAATGGGCATAATAAAGTTTAGGACTTCAAGGATTCTTTTCCAATTCAAGAATGTGAACCCTAATTTAGTTTCAGTTCCGTTTTTTCCTAGATAGCATGAAACTACTTTTCTACATGAAGAGTGCTCCATTTCCTCCTGGAAATATATTTTGCACAGCATGGGTTAAAGTACCACGCTCACTACAATGTAACACAAAAGATATCAAAGATGAAGAAAATCAACCTGTATTAATTGAATTTATGGACTTCTGCAGCATTAAATTTGTGCGTAGACTGCTCTTCAATATAGTAGAATTTACGTAGTAGGATATTTGCTTTAGCATGTTTCTCAAGAGCAAGTTGACTTAATACTTTCCTAATGTAACCTTTGTGTATGAAAGCCACAGATATGAACAGAATATTTAATGTCTAGTAAGCCATCTGAAATCTACCAAAATAATTAGCATATTCCTGATACCACAGAAATGAGCTTTCTTAGAAATGAAGTTCTAAAACGGGTCTACTTAAATTGCAAAATGCATTTTTGTTACATCTTTCACAGCATGCATGAAACTGGGGCATAAGAGGGAGGGTTGTTTATATTAAACTTTCTGTATTGTGGCTGTTACTATTTTCTTTGGCTTTGTTCTCTCCTGTGCATAAGAAGAAACTCTGTAAATTAACTGTCACTGGAAAAAATAGTAGTGGTATTTAATCATAGGCTTTTCAGGCAGGTACCTGGCAGAAAGGAATAGATTGAGAGATACAGTAGTACAATTAGGTAATCTTATCAGGATTGAGCTAAGGGGATCGTATCCATGGACATGCAAGCCAGTCACATCTTTGTAGCAAGGAAATTGCATGGCGTTAGGCAGAGTTGACAGATTTTTGAGTACAGTTGAGAGGATTAAGAGATTATTACATGGTAATGGTGTCTGAAATGCATAAATCAGTTTAGCTCTAAAGGAAAGTTACGTTAGGTGGAAAAATATAAAGTTAACAGAATGTAACGTAGCATGAAACTTTCAAACAGAAACTAAGTATGTTTAGGTAAAGGTATGTTTTTCTAACATAATGCAGCTGTATTTCTAATAAACTGTTAACTGCAGTCTACCATTTAAACTGCTCTTACTTAAATTAAAACTGGTTCTTTTTCAAAGGATTGTGAGGGGGTGCAAGTCATCAATGGTGTACTGCTTCAGAAGTATTGTATTAGTAGGTGAATGTTCACCCCATGACAGTCACTGTATAGTCTTCATTTAATCTGTCTTAATGGACCAGACTCTTACAACATTCTACATACATAATATATACCAGGAAAACAAAAGCACAAGAAGAAATCAGTGGTGCCCTTAGTTGCTGGAGAGGATGTACTCAGAAGAACTATGTCACAAGGTCTGATAGCGTAAGTTGGTATAGCCAAAGGTGATTTATCTTCGACAACAGCACAATTTCTTTTCAATGTAATATGATAGCTCTTACACATCTTGTGGAAGCAAATTCTACAACACAATGTGTTAAAAATCTAATGACTGCATTCACACATGCTAAGGTTGGTAATGCTTAGCTTTGGTTAACTTTACCATGACTTAATCAAACCAGGCTATTTGATTATATTTCGGTATGTTGTACAACTCTAGAATAAAGAGAAATATATAAACCTAGTCACCAGCCCTAAATATCCTGCCTCTCAGGGTTCTGAGATGCGGCTATCTTTATTCAAGTTACTTTATTCCATAAAGAATGTTATTAATTCTGATTACAGGTATGTAAAATGTTTGAGATTTTAAACAATCCTAACCTTACAGTATCAGAAGTCTTTGGTGATGTTCCAGCAACCTGGAAGTTTCAAAATTGGAACTATTGCAGAATGATCAGAATAGCATCAAATAGCTATTTCAAGTATGAAAACATTTCAAATTCAAAATGTTTGCAGAGCATTAGTTTTGCATTTTTTGCAGATTTAAAGTCCTCTATATATTTCATTCTTCCTTTAACATCTCTTTAATAGACATGCCCAACTCCCTAATTATCTTTTTGTGCATCAACTGTTAATATACTGCTTCAAGATAATAGAAATCAGTATTTGTTTTAAATATGGCCAAATCATTTTTGAAAAGAATTATTTTCTGTGAACTTGGATATACTACAGAAGTATGTTAATGATTATGCATATGTAGGATGCTGCTTTAATCAAGGCAAGCAGATGTATGCATGCCCCGACTTAATTCTTATAGTCTCCAAGTTCTAAAACTATTATTGAATTTCATCAGTACGAAAATCAGGTTTTTTCTGAGCATTTCTCCTTTTAATGAATTAAAGCTGTAAAATATATTGAACTTCTTGTAGGCATAATGCATCTGTTTGAAACAGTTCCCTAAACCCCCCAAAAGTGCAGAATTTCAGCCTTAATTTCTCTGCTGAAAATTCTACATTACTATCATCCCCAAAGGTATATTTTTTTAAAGTAAGAAGTATGGTCCCCAATAAGGAAAATGTGATTACCTACTAAAATGATTGTATTCCGATACAGATAATAAAATACACCCAAATATTTAGTATTTGTAAAATAACTTAACATGTACTCACATTTTGCTGTTCTTTTTGAATGCAGTTGATGAAATGCTAAATCCAGGCTCTCATTTGAAAAAAGGTCATCCCTGAAATGTTTTTCTTTGTATACCTTTTACATTAAATACAAATGTTCAAAAGAACACTGCGACCTAGTATCCTTATTTTCCCTAACTTCTATAAGTGAAAAGAACAGTTTTAAGCATCCCATTTTATTTGTTCATTATTTTCTTCCTAGCAGGTTCAAGCAGCAAAAGTTTTATCACTCACTGGGCTTCAAAACAAAAACAGCATATTAAATGTTAATGTAATCAGCAGAAGTCTGAATAGATTTTTCAAGAAATCTTGTCAGACTAAGTTTATTTTGGGTTGGTGTTTTTTTTTTTATCCAGTTTTAATATAGGGGAATGGAGAACATTTCATATATCTTGATTTCAGTAAAGCATTTAAACTATCACGTAACATTCTTATTATTAAGCTAAATAAATATGAACTAGGTGTAATATTTAAGGTGGCTAACAGTGGGTCCTTAAAATTAATCCAGAAGTGAAGTACAAAGTGAGGGCTGCAGGGTTAAATCCTGAGCCAGGTACACATCAACCGTTTTGACAATTATTTTGAACAAAGAGATAGACTGAACAATCACCAAATTTACAAATGATTTGAAATTGGGTGGAAGAGCTAATATTCAGTAATACAGAAACACCTCTTTATTTAAGAAAACTCAAATTCACCAGAGCAGGATGAGGAGCTCTTAGTATAGCATTAGTACGTGCAAAAATGATCTTGGAAGTGGAATTGATATCAATCAGTAATGTAATTGCAAAAGGGAAACATTTCAAATTGCTTCAGTAGAATATAATTTTCAGATCTCACAAATAATAGTGCAGATCTGTATCCTTTTCTGTGCACAACACTTAAAGGATTTAGATACACTGGAACAAGTGCAAAAAGATATAAAGATGATCAGGGCAGTAGAAAGGGGTCTACGTGGTGATAATAAAGAATGAGTAAATGTTTAGTTTTCAAAAGTGACAGAAGGTTATAATTGTAATCTTTATAATTATGATCTTTATGATATTTGGAGTATGCTAATAAGTGGTCATAATCTGTTCTTGGTTGTCCCAGAGAAAAACGACCTGAAATAATTGGTCTAAAATTACCAGAAGACATTTTCCAGTTGAAGTGTCAGAAAAACTTCCTAAAGGGCATTCAAAAATGAAAACTTTTATTCTAAGAGATGATGGATTCCCCTTGATTGGATATATGCAAGCTAAGATTGGATAGATATTTGTCAGGGATGCTTTCATTTTGATTTGGGACTGAGCAGGGTCTTGGACTCAATGGCTTAAATATTCATTTCCAATTATATTATTCTAATTTATTATTAAAACAAAATAAATTAAACCCTCACTTTCTTGTGCCAAACATAAATGTTCCTGCTCCACAATATCATCTTTTGTGTTTATAAAAACCAAAGCCCAAAAACAAGTGATTTGATTTTGCAACTCAGATTACATGTTTCTCCCATTTCTGTTAGACTAAAGCTGCTTCTAAAGCCTATTCTCTTTACATTATTACTGCAGTGGATTTTTTTTAAAAAATGAACAGTAAGTTATAAAACACAAAATAAAGAATCCAGACAACTAATTCAGTTCAGCAATCATAATTCAATAACTTCATAACATCTTCCAAAATACAGCTATCTCCAGAAGCTAGTTTTTGCCCCAACCCATTAAAAAAAATTTAAAACATTTTGTTTAAAAACAAATGCATTAATTAAAAAAGGCGACATTGTTGCTTTTTCAAATTGCATAGAGCTTCACTCCATGATGGGTTTTAAGTGCGACTTCAAGTAGCAATTATGTAAAGATTGACAGCAGTCATATGGCACACTGAGGTAATACAAAATCTGTGCACAGGGAGAAGAAAACAGCTTTGATTTCCCACCTACCAGTAAGGTGGCTAGGAAGTGCTTCTTACAGAAAATTAAGATTTTGTCCTTCAGAAAAAAACTAAAAAAGTAGCTCGTTTCTTGTCTTTGTATTTAAGGCTTTAAACAGTAAGTTGTAGTTGAGGTTCAGATAAGATAAGCACAGATTTATGAAAGGAGTTCTGTTCTATGCTGTAATTTTTCCAGCAAGCATCTCAGCAGCAAGATGAAGTCAAGCAACCTGTCCACCTACTGAGGAGACTGCCCCACACCCATGTTTCCATAAGAATACTCTGATCAGGCAATCAGAAACAGTCAAGTTAGTGCTACATAGCACAAGACATGTGGATTACTGCCCTCTTGCAGTTCTAAGCTTTTATCATTTGTTCTTCAAGCAGGTAAGTTCCTGACTCTTAGCCTCTTGTCTGCAATCTTTCAACAACCAGTTTGGACTTCCAATCCAGGCTTTACAAGGCATCTTCCAAGAAAAACTAGCAAAGAACTAGAAAAGATATTTTCGACAAGATTCTGTGCCACATTTACACTCAATTCGCATCCGCTTCTTCGGTGAGCCAGCAAGACTTCCCACAAGGCCAAAATTAGAGTCCATCCTTGTGCTTTCTGCATTTACTGGATCCACTGTGGAAGACATTTTTATCTAGCATCAAATTTCATAACCAATGTCTCTTCATTTGATAACAAAGCTTATTCGCTCAAAGACTAAACTTGAAATTATGGTCCTTTAACTCTTAACATATTACTTTAAGAGACAAAACCGGAAGCAACTTGCACATAACATAGAAACAATCTTTTAGAACAGTGCTTCTCAATCTTTTCTTCACCACAAAGCCCCTTTAAATACCTTTGGTGGCCACGAAACATGGCCACTTTAGTTTAGTCCCAAACTAAAGATTTAAATCATAAATTTCTTCATGCCTTCACAGACCCCCTGTGATATTATCGCAGCCCCCCAAGGATCTGTGGACCACAGGTTAGGAACCACTGTTTGAGCAAACATTAAGTCCAACCAGAATTTAGAATAGTTGAAAATAGGAACTTCTTTCCTAAATCCTATCTCCCAAGTTCACTATGGCAAATCGCAAATTATCTCAAATTCTCCCCAAATTTCTCCTTTCTTACCTTGCATATTATAGTCAAAGGTGAGCTCTTCCCCAACTCTGATAGGTCGAGTAGCAAAGAAAGCAATGCGTGGCAGTCGTTCATCCAAATTTTCAATGAAAACATTATACACCTGTAGATTGGGGTTGCACTGGAAGCAGAGAATGCCAGGTTGAGTGAAAAGTGAAACAAATTTTGCCCTGAATATTATTGAGTACAAGGCTCCCTCATTAATTATTGCACTTACACTGTGATTAACAAAATGTGAAATGTTGCCGTAATAGGCAGCATCTACTGTGTATACATCTTCTACGTAGTCCAAGTCAAACAGATAAGTGGCACCCTGTCGGTCATAGATCTGACCCCGTCTCTCAGCTTCCTCTGATGTGATAATCTGGAAATTATGTGGAAGAAATAAAAATCTAAAGTCTATAAAATAAAAAGTCTACTTTTGTTTATGATTCTTATCATATACTACCGGTATCCCTCTGCATTTTTGGATTTCTAGGGGGGATGTTTTCAGTTGCTTTGCTGTGCTGAATATATCCTAACACACTCTAAATGTGTTTGTGTTGTTATCATTTTGATTAATGGAAAGACGTGAAAATACTCCCAAATTCCCATAGAATATAAATTATTTATTTTGATCATCAAACTCTTAGTTTAAATGAAATGAACATGTTGGACAGGTCTATTGTGCTACTTTCATCCATTCAAGCTCCTATATGCCACAAATCCAGCAGGAGGCTCCAAAATATTTCCCAGCTACTGCTGTAGTGCTCACTATGATCAGAAGTGCTTTCAACTGCTAACCTATCTGAGATAATAAGTTAACAAGATCTGTGTATTAACTTTCCTTTTTTTCCAATTAGTTAAACCATATAAATTACGGGATCAAACATCTTTTCCCAGACACATGGGAAATTGAAATTAAAAGATTACTCTTATATATGCCTCACGTCACCATAGCTTGTTAAGCCATGGTTTAGCACAGTATGGATTCAGTCTGCTCTGAATAAAGAATTGTAAATATACAGCTAATACCGTACCTACTTTTATCTGGTATGATTTGGAGCAGATTCCATCTGGATTCTGAATCAATAAAATTTATGTATCGTACTGGCTCAGCCTTACCTCTCCAACATATTCCATGACAAAGCTATGCTTGCGAATCTTCTCCAATGTACGTACACCCCAGCCACGTCCATTATCTGTCCGGAAAATGCAAAGGTCATAACAAATGCCCCTCTGTACTACACGGTTTGGGCAATCAATACCACAGTTGCAGCGAGAATTGCACTCATAGATTGGCATGCCAGCCTTGATCTTTACTTGGCCCAACTCATTATAAGCAAATTTATGGTGTGAAGCGCCAGGACAGCATCCTCCTGCTGCTTCTGACAGACAGTCTGAACATTCACAGCCTACAGCCATCTGGTTGAGAGTGATACCATCTCCAACTTTATATTCACTGATGTAGACAAAGTCCCGGGGAGGCCCATCCAAGTCCACCTCATTTTCTACCACAATTCGTCCCTTGTGGTTGCGCTTGGCATTAAGCTCATATTCCCAATGCTGCAAAGCTCGCCTCTGTTTGGCCTTCTGAACCAAATAATTGGAAATTCCTTGATCAAGTAAGCGCATATTCTTTTTGAACTTGCTACCACGCCGGATCAATGCCTGTTCTAGGTCCCTGTGGAATTGCTTGAGTATACTGATACATCGCAAATTCTTTCGGGGCTCCCAGGTATTCTCTGAATCAGAATAGCCCCGCCACTTCACCAGGTAGAACTCCTCATCCTGAGTAAAATAACAGAGCAAACTGTAAGTCTACCATTTTACAATTTTCTTCCTAGAAAAAAGCCCAGAAAATGACATTCCATAGAATTTCTTCACTAAAACAAAAATCCAAGGATATAATCCAGGTAGCATTTCCATCATCCTATCATTCCCAATTTCTTAAGCAAAAGAACACTGGTTAAAAGGAGGAGAACAGAAAGAAGGAAAGTATAGATTATGAAAATGTCAATACAGGTACTCTGTCAACAGACACTTGGTGAAGGTCATATAAAACGAAAGATTAAAACTATGGGCAAATCCAAGAAACTCACCCGGATTTTCTTATAATCACATAGATATTCTACTTCAAAATCACTGAGGTTTCTTTTAGTAATGCCCAAGGAAGGGCAACACACCTTCTCCAATCGACAAAGATCCTGGAGATTGGACAAAGTTGACTTGCAGCAAACAGTACACTCTATGGAGGATAAGAGTAGACATTCACTGTTAAAATATAGTTTACTTTCAAAAAATATTAAGTGTTATCTGAATAGCCCTGCAAAACATACTAACCAAAATAATTACAGGAAAGATTTCTTCTTTATATTTAGCCTGACACATATTACAGAGATATAGAGAACAGCAGAAAGAATATTTCAAAACAGCCATGTAACAATAATTTTCAGTACCCTAGTTATTAAAATAAAAATGGGTTAAGAAACGTCTGGACTAATTGGTAAATTCATTCATGTAATGATGATATACAGTAAATTGGCTGTTTAGGGCAACAAAAAAATGATTCCCCAAATGACATAGGCTGAAATAAAAGCATTATGAGCTGTGTTCAATTCTAATGTAAGAATTAAATAATTTGAATCTAAGAATTTAAATTCATCTAGATTTTGTATTGTTCAGCTTCCAAATCTTAAGAGAGTTTTATTAAAGTAAATCTTGCTAGGCTTATGTTTGCAGATTGCTGTATTCAATTATTCACCTTTGAATTCACAGCAAAAGTTGTATTTACTTGTCTCAAAGGTGCTTTTTCAAGAGGCAACTGGACTTTCTTGTTTTTCTTTGAAGACATTTTGTTTCTAATCCAAGCAGCTTTTTCAGCTGTGACTAGATGGTGGGGAATGGAAAGATTTATACTCCTTTCAGACAACTAGTCGTTTGCATTCTTTTAGAGAGGTGTTGAGGTCACCTGGAGGTTTATCTGTGTCATCAGAGTCACCTGAATATTGCAAATGGGTATTGAGCTTTCTTGGAACTGTTGAAAGAACCATGTTGTAGACTGCTGATAGATGATGAGGTATCCCTTCCCCTCTGTTGACAATGATACCATACTACATCATCTACTGGTATCTCCAGCCTACAACAGTCCTTTCAACAGTTCCAAGAAGGCTCAACACCCATTTGCAATACTCAGGGGACCCTAACAGCAGATAAACCTCCAGGTGGCTTCAATGCCTCTCTAAAAGAATGCAAATGACCAGCTGTCTGCAAGGAGGATAAATCCTTCCATTCCCCTCCATCCAGTTAGAACTGAAGAAGCTTCTCGGATGAGAAGTGAAACATCTTCAAAGAAAAACAAGAAAGTCCTGATGAATAACTGAACTTTAGATGTCCAAGTCATTTTTTATACAGAGCCTAACATATTTAAAAACTAGAAAAAGAATTACTTCTCATTTTATAAAGAAAGAACCTAAAATAAAAGCATATATTTTTAGGGAACTCTTTCAGAGAATTATTCTTTATATTGTACGTAACATTTTCACAACCCACTGGAATTTCCAAAATGGGCTAATATCCTAAAAAGTCTGTCAAATAAAATAAGACAAACATATATAATTTTTGTGATTTTTTTTCTAGTTTGAACTCTAATTCAAATTCAGCATTCTAGAATTAGAATAACCAAATCCTACATTTATCAAGATTTAAGAAATTTACAAAACCATCAAGCTGCTTCATTCAAATGCTTTGTTTTTCACTTAAAGAATCCTAATTCTTTTTACAAAGGTAATATCACTAGATGAAAGGCTAGCACAACATCAGATGGATAAAGGTGAGATCGGATTATAATTACCTGTAACACATTGTTATGTACTCCAAACTCTTGGGCAAGCTATAAAATGCAACATATCTAACTTTGGTAGTGACAACTGCATTTTAAACAACCTTGTGCCAGTAGCATGAATATACATATGTTGAAATGTAAGCAAGATGAGGGTCATTTCACTCAACCATATGTACTGAGAGATGTCTCAATAGAATTCAATTCACATTTAACATAGTAAATACACACGCACACTGTATGTTATATTTACATTTATTTTAAATGTTTCTACTACTCATTCCCCAAGACTTGAGCAGTTATCAGAAACATCCTAAGGAAAAATACTTCAATAAAAATAAACTCACTAAACAAAATAATTTTAAAAAGCTCAACAGCATCATAAAGGATTAAAAAAAAAATACTAAATTATGTATCCGCCAATTCATCCCAGCAGTGAAAGCATGTCTTCATCCTGGGCAGGATAGAAAAGCGAAGTCTTTTAAGTGCTGTTTTGAAACCCAGGAAGGAAAAGATAAGATTAAATCTCCAGAGAGGGAATTCCAAAACATGAGGGTGATTTTAAAAAACATAAATCTCCTAGTTACTGTAAGATGGCATTCTCAGAATTGCCATACTAAAATGATACACCAAACATACGTTTATCAAGAAGAGCATGTTATCATTTGCTGTTTCTACTAAAATATATGAATATAAATTGAATAAAAAGATGTAAGAAAAATAAAATATCATGAATTACTTAACATCTCCATGTGGTTTCAGTTCTAAGCCTACTCAACAGATGTTGAGATTTGTGGCTCTTCAACCAACACATCTACAAGTCTAATCTAAAGTAGAGTTGTTTATGCAGCACTGCCTAAACTAATGTATTAATTTCTAAAGCCTGAGTTTCATACAAAAATCAGATTTTTCGATGACAGGTCTGTCTTGTTCATTACGGATCTGAGAGTCATTCTGGAAGCCTTTCCAGCAGAAAAACAGGCAAAATATGCTTTAGGGGGAAAAAAGCACTAAGTCTGACAGGGCAGAAGCTTGAAATGAGTATTGCCTTCAGTCACTTCGTTCTGTGAGGAAAAATTTATTCCAGAACAATTTTATTTCCTCCCGCAAAGCGAGGTGCTGCTGCTCTTCGACTACGCGCAACAAGGTTTTCCTTAAGGAACGGGAAGCCCAAGGATGAAAGTATACAAAAGGTGAGGGAAAACGAAGGACCAAACCAGGGAAAAAGGGGTTCTTTTTTTTTTGAAAACGAAGTAAGGAAATAGTGCCGGGGAAACAAGCAGAGAAATCACTGTAGAAAGTCAATGTGCTGGAGTAACTTTCGCGGCGCGAGTCCGTGGGATCCACGCTTCTCCCTCGTGATCCTTTCCTTTTTCTTTTTTTTTTTCCTCAGCTCACCGCGCGATCATTTACCTTAACTCGCTCGCGGCGCGAGGCAACCGAATGGCCGCGCCACGTACGCCGAGTCGCCGCTCTTCCTCTTCTTCCTCCTCCACCTCCCCCCTTCTCCCCCACCCCCCATAACGGTCGTTGCCGAATGCCGCCTCGGCCACGCGCTCGCCAGAACGCGGCGGAGGCGGCCACGGGCTGCTCCCTTCGCGGCAACTCCCGCTTCCCGCTCGATTCAACTCTCGCCGCCTCGCTCCACAACGCCCGGCGCGCTCTTGCTTGTTTCGCTCACCTTTTAAATTTTCCGCCATCTTGAGCATTTTTTTTTATTTCCCTCCACCCACCGAGGCTGCCAGAAAGTTTTCATCTCCCGAGAAGGGGAGCTGGAGGCGGATCCAGGCAACCTCCGAAGCTTCGCCCTTTGAGGAACGGGCTCTCGGGCCAATGGGGAGCGCGGTGGCTCGCTTAGGCCCCACCCTACTAAGGCCTTTTACGGGTTTCTTTTCTGACTCGCTTCGTTTCCTCCCGCCGGGCATGAGGTTTTGGTTGCCGCTCGGCGCGAACGAAAAGTAAAACTTTGGCACCGCCTCCCGGCGCTGTTCAAAGCTGAAGCGTGTGGTAGCTTGGCCTTTTCGAAACGTTGGTCTCTGACTCGTTTTCCTTTCCTTGCTCGTACAGGAGGAGATATGAAATGGGAATGGGGTACAAAAACGAATTATTAAAATTGACAGCTTCTTTTGTCCCTGAGAAAGTTACACTTGAGTACGAGGGTATCTAAAAACAAAACATTTGTTTTGTAAAACAGATGTTTTGTAGAACAAAACATGCATTTATGTTATAATAAGGAAATTGGCGAGGTGGGAACGGATTATGTTCACGTTATTGATCCTAATCGTTTATGAGGCAGTTTCTGGATATGTTTAAAATGCCAACCCTTGTTTCCTGACTACGTTTCCTTTTTGCCATACAGCCATGGAAAAACCATGAATTTAGAAGACGTAACTCAACAATTGGGGCTGGAAGAAAGGAACATCTTGCGGCTAGAGAGCCCACTTAAATTAATTATGCATTGTTTGTACTGCTGAATTTCATTGGGGAATAAATTAGGGAACAAATGTTATATAGTTGGTTGTGGTTGCCTACTTCCCCCCCCCCACTTCTTTACAATCATTAAATATTTTCTAACATCCATTTATTCTTTAAAACTTACTATTTTTCTATAGTACTTTTCTCAGTTTCAGCCCAACTAGTGAAAGGTATACATTGCTGATCAATACCATTTTCCCTAATATAAACAGAGATCTAATCAAATTACATTTTGTTACTAAAAATAATACTTGGTAATTACCAAAAGTTGTTTGGTAGCAACTTGATTCCAGAAAGTTTTCTCAGCTAGCAAAATAATATTGTAGGCAGAAAGCAGCAAATAAAATATTCCATGTAGAATAGAGAAACTTTATGCTATGCAGGTAGTCTTCAACCTACAACCACAATTGAGTCCCAAAATTTCTGTTGCTAAGTGAGAAAGTTAAGTGAATTTTGCCCCATATTATAAACTTTCTTGGCATAGTTTTTAAGTGAATGACTAGTTGTTAAATTAGTGTAACAGTTGTTTAGTGAATCTGACTTCCCCATTGACTGATTGTCAGAAGGTTGCAAAAGGTGATCACATGACCCTGGAACAGTGCAACCATCATAAATATGAACCAGTTGCCCAGCTTCTGAATTTTGATCATGTGACCATGGGGAAGCCGCAACAGTCATAAGTGAAAAAGTCATAGGTCACTTTTTCAGTGCCTTTGTAACTGAATGGTCACTAAATGAAGTGCTGTAAGTCGAGGACTACTTGTAAATGCACACTTCACATGCACACAGCTTCACTAAAACTTCTATTTTATAACCCAAATCTGTTCGATTTTGAGCAGTTATTTTTTTTCATGGAATATTGTTACAATTTCAAAGACAACAGGCAGAGTATATCTAATTCTTGGGTAATTTTTGATCAGGAAAATGTGTATCCTAACTCTTGGTATATTGGTTATTATTTTATTTATTTATTTATTTATTTATTTATTTATTTATTTATTTATTTATTTATTTGATTTGATTTGTATGCCGCCCTGTTTCCATGGGACTCAGGGCGGCTCACAACAATTAAGAAATACAATCCCAATCCAATAAAAAACATGTTAAAAATACATATTAAACCCATAAAACACATTAAAAATAATCAAAACCCCATCAGTCCAGGCTGGGCAATTTGAACAGCCATGTTTTTAGTTTGCGGCGGAAAGTGCGAAGGTCAGGGGCCAACCGCAGCCCCAGGGGGAGTTGATTCCAAAGGGTGGGTGCGCCCACAGAGAAAGCTCTACCTCTGGGGGTCGCCAGCCGACATTGTTTAGCTGACGGCACCCTGAGTAGGCCTTCCCTGTGAGAACGCACCGGGAGATGGGAAGCTGTTGCTGGTTGCAGATAGTCCGACAGATATCCTGGGCCATGTGGCCATTATATTAGTATTATACATTAATATACTGGTATTTGGTACATCGTTGTTTAGCCCACCATAGCATGCTGTTGCATTTTCATGCACTTGTGTATTCAGATGGGCTGCATGTACTACACTAGTCTGAATATTTCTTAATGAACTATATAAGAAACAGCTTTTCAAGAAAGGCTTTGGGGACAAATAAGATCATGCTATCATTAATGATAGTGCATCAAACTGATTATAGATACATGGATTTATTTTTATTTTTATCTTATTAATTCTAGAATCTGCTCAGAATCTCTGGAAATATCATGTTAATTGCAGTTAATAAATAAACTTAAAGCACTGCTCAAGCCATTACCCATTAAATCTGGCATTTCCTATTTGTAGCACTACTCTTGCCTCTTTTGCCCTCAAATCAAAAATAAAGTCTAAAGTAGTTTTATTCCATTTGAAGCCATCAAACAGTATTAGCATGAAACTTGTATTGTTTCCTCAAATTACAGTTAAATATTCTAATGGACTGGTAAAAATATAATCCAATAAATACAGATGGCATTATACTGGGGAAGTCTCCCCTGGAGAAATGCTGCTTCCCATTTTGTGTTTTTTAAAATTTTATAGAAGAAATATAGCCAATTGGTTTATTTACCAGCTTTGGGGGCAGATGGTAGTAATAGAAACCTATGCCTATATATAAGGATTCAGATAACCAAATTACCATCACAATTATCTTTTTGCATCACAGTCCGTGTTTGTTACTAAAAGTTTGTGAAATAGTACAATCTGATTTCCCCATCTCTTCAAATAATTATGAAATCTTAATTTGTCCCACCCAGCTTGGTCTCATGAGTGCCGAGGTCTATTTTTAAAATGTCTTAACTGGCACTGAACTGGTAGTGAAATATTTGCTGGTAACTCATTTTCAACTGGTCAGGACAATCTTGCTCCAGTCCTCTATTACCATTTGATCTTTGGGTTGTTTTTTTAACTCCTTGTGTTTCTTTATCTCCCTGATCTGACTCTGCAAAATTGGATAGTTATCTTTACCATCCAGTGTTAGAACTGCATGATCTTCTCAATTGTAAAAATTATGAATAAATTGCTATATTTTCAGCAGCTGTCTGGAAGAATTCAGCACTCTGAGACTAATGCCATCTGACAGATAGAAAAAAATGGAATCCTGTTGTAAATCAGTCTTCAAAGACTTTTGTTATATTAGGTTGAAAAGAGGCATTTCTTTACAACTGAGGTATCTCTCCAAAGATTTAAATTGTGTATTTGAATTGAAAAAAATGGATCTTGTGATGGTTGTTTACATTGTCTAAATAGTTTCCATGATGCCAAAATTTCAAAAATTGAACCTGAATTTACTGTGGGGAACTAGACAAAGTGCAACAGAGCACCCCAATGCCTTAAATAATATCCAAACTCTTCTACAATTAAAACTATTTTTAAATGGCTAAAATCTTATATCAGAAGAGAATAACATGAAATTTGATAATTTAATTTCAGCCAATATTTTAAAAAGTAGTTGACTCAAATTAAGTTTAGAATGAATTTTTATTTTTAATCTAATAAACACATTCATATAAATGTACATTTCCTTTTCCTGAACAGTGCATGAAATAAGGTTTTCCCATCTTCTCAGTCAACAGTCCCCATTCCAAGCCTGCTGCCATTCAGAAAACAGTTTCTATAATCTCAGGTAGTACAGCAAAATTCTGTGTGTGCTAACTTGAATCCAGCGGCTGGAAAACCACAGACTAATATGACTTCGGAATGCTGGTTTAAGGAGAGAAATGACAAATCACTCCATCTTTTGGGAATAAAAGAATTTCTCAAACAAATCTATTGAAAATACTATAATTTCCAGTACATATGTGGCATGTATGTGTGCGTATATATATGTGTGTGTGTGTATTTATGCATATATGTATATTTCAGTTTGGGGACGCGATGGCTCAGTGACGAAGACACTGAGCTTGTCGATTGAAAGGTCGGCAGTTCAGCGGTTCAAATCCCTAGTGCGGTGTAACGGGGTGAGCTCCCGTTACTTGTCCCAGCTTCTGTCAACCTAGCAGTTCGAAAGCATGTAAAAAATGCAAGTAGAAAAATAAGGGCCACCTTTGGTGGGAAGGTAACAGTGTTCCGTGCGCCTGTGGCATTTAGTCATGCTGGCCACATGACCACGAAGATGTCTTCGGACAGTGCTGGCTCTTTGGCTTTGAAACGGAGATGAGCACTGCCCCCTAGAGTCGGGAACGACTAGCACATATGTGCGAGAGGAACCTTTACCTTTTTATATTTCAGTTCATGCTGGTAAAATATAAATAAGCATATGTTTTTTGTAAAGAATAGAAATCAGTTCCCCATAGTGCCAATGCATTCTTTTGAAATATGTGCAAATAATTTAAATAAAGTTTCAGTATGAGTTAACAGCATACAAGGGATTTTATTTCAAAAAATAAAAACTTGCTTACATTTTTGTCTTTCTCATGCTTGCATTTGGGCTTCAAAACTTTGGGGGGGAACACAATTAGGTAAGCAAAAGAAAGGTTCAGGAAAGGGTTGGCTGAAAGATGATACAACTCTTAGAAAAATAAATGCAGGAGATTATGAATGGTCAAAATTGGAGGGCTCAAAGAGATAGAATTACAACCTTACTTTCTAAAACCGTCAAAGGCATCCAGGTGCACAGGTGAGGGAGAAGAATATGCTTAGGCCTAAGTGATTTTGAAAAGGAGGATGGGAAAATAACCCCTTTGCTGCCCTCATTGAAGCAGACTGCCTCTGCCTTACTGGGATTCCAGAAGTATCTGCAGAAATGGGGAGGGAAGAATTCTGGCAGAGTCATCATCCGATTAAATGCCTCTGGCAACAGGCTGAAAGAAGGATCAAACTTGGTGTCAGGTGCAATTCTAGGCTCAGTCATCCCATTCATCGTCATCATCTTCATCGCCATTGTCTTCATCTTCATCTATGAATACAGCAGAACAGGAAAATACAGTAAAACAGGGACCCAAAGCTGATTAGCATTTCAAGAATGTCAGCACAACAGCTGCTCAGCTATATATGGATGTGCATATACAGATCTCCCTCTCCAACACTCATTTCAGTTGTCTTGATCCCCATGTCTTTTGATCCAACACCAGGGCAACACAGCCTGACTTGAAGTTGAACTTCTCACAAAATGGCACTGGATCTTCCTCAAAGCTTTGCTTTGTTTTTATAGTTCCAAATAATCACAAAGCTCTGAACTTTTGGAAGCTTTAGAAATTATATGTAAGTGTATGAGCCTGAAAGTAAGAAATAGCATATGGATATACACAAGACTCACCTGAAGAATGGATGACTTTGCTCCTCTTTTGCATCACATGCATAAGAGCCCCTACCAGGCCTTCAGAACTCTGATTAGAAGGTGAAGAGTCCACAACGTCGGGTGTCTAAGATGCATGAAACATACATATGTGTATTTATGTATTTATGTATTTATTTATTACTTTTAACCTGCATTTATTATTGTTTGCAAATAACTCAAGGCAGTGAACATAACTAATATTCCTTCCTCCTATTTTTCCCACAAGAACCATTCTGTGAGATGGGTTGAACTGAGAGAGAGTAATTGGCCCAAGGTCTCCCAGTGCTTTAGTGATATTAAGTAGAGCTTCCTATGCTGAAGCTCTCTAGAACTCTTATTAAGAATTTGCAGTTCCTTTTGTGCTTCTTGAAAACTGAACTAGTATTAATTGATATTACATAAGTGGATATAAGTGGTAATCTCAGTATTTTTAAAGATACATGCTAAACTTGTGTCAACTCAGATTGAAAACAACAGAGAAACTACCATAATTAAATACAATTCTATATATAAATATTCCTTCTATCTAGAACACTAGATATTAGGTGAAGAAGATTAGACCAGGTTTTCCTTTGATTTGCTAGTTTCCCTAAGATATACAACAATCAACCTTTAGATATACTTTTAATGCTGATTTTAGTTTTGGTTTAGTTTTATTGTATTTATATTATTATTTTCTATTCTGTAATTTTACCTTATTTTTAAGCTGCCTCGAGGGTCAAAATAAGTAGAAAACTGTGCCATAAATTAATATAATAATAAAAGTAATAAATAAATAACATTTAAAACAAGACCATCTCACCTTGTTGAGCTGTATTCCTTGGCGTATCTGGTCCAGCAGTGCACCACGCCCTGAAGAGATAGCAGGCGGCTGGGTCCCCAATGATCCGAGCCCTCCAGAAGGAGGAGGAGGAGGGGGACATGGTGCAGAATCCTGGAATGAAGGAGGGGGTGGGGGTGGTGGAGGGGGTGGGGGTGGAGGTGGGCCTGACGCAAATGGGGGTGGGGGAGGAGGATGTGATCCAGAACGTGAAGTGGGTGGAGGTGGTCCCCACTGGGGGCAGGGAGGTCGCCTAGAAGATTGTGGTGGGGAGGGGACATCTCCCCTATTTGACATCATAGGAGCACCTGGGAGAGGTGGTAAGGGACCACTGCGGCCTTGCCCACTAGTTGGGGGATGAGTGCTTGCACGATGTGGGGGCGGGGGTGGGGGATGACTTGGACCTGGGGGAAAAAAAATGAACATTCAAACTCATGATATTGGTGTGCTAAATCAGTAAGAACAACAAATGTTCTGTATAAAGACAAAATGATTAGTTGCACAATGCCTACATTGGGTACAAACTTCATCAGATGTGTAACAGGCTTTCTTAAGGTAATTCTAGATAAATTAAAAAATGATAAATTCCAAAAGCTAAGGAAATATAAAAAAGTACAGATTGTACTTTATGTATTCTATATACATAAGTATTTCCATACTGTTCTATGAAATCTGCATGGTTGCATTCATCTGGATGCCAATATCAATCTCAAAAGCATCTTTACCTTTAAACTACCACTCACAGCTGACTATGCTAGGTGGATCATTGGTCTGACTTCTATAAAATGAATTCAAATATAAATATAAATTTAAAATAACATGCATAAACATGCATAAAATATCATGTATAAAGAATTTGGTACTATTCCATATGCCGTTACTGTTTTTAACTGTGGGAGCTGCCCAGATTAAGAGATGGGTGGCTACATAAATCGAAAATAAATAAATATATTGCTCTCTAAAGTATCGCAAGATTCCTTTTTATTTTTACTATAGAGATTAATATTGATATTGATATTGTTTCCTGATTGCTTATTTGTACGCTATGACTATCTTTAAGTGTTGTACCTTATGATTCTTGATAATGTATCTTTTCTTTTATGTATTTATTTATTAGTTCAATTTATATGCCACCTTTCTCCGGAGACTCAGGGTGGCTGTACACTGAGAGGATATGCACCAAGACAAATTCCTTGTGTGTCCAATCACACTTGGCCAATAAAAAATTCTATTCTATTCTATTCTATTCTATATAATTACTCCTCCTTAAATCAATCAATGCATCCAAACCCAGACCAGTTACTCAGATATGCACATCTTTCAGCAGGTGGCGCAACGGTAATAAATACCAGGGTATGGAACCACTGATTGGTTCAAATCAAATTAAAGAGATCAAAGTCACCTGGGAGTCAAGATAGATTTTTTTTCTCCTCCAGCAACTCACCTTGTCGTCTCAGTTCTTCCTTGACAGCTTCCAACCCTCCTTGACCTTCAATGAATTCATAGATAATCTTTGAAGTTTTAGCATCAGTCAACTGAGCATCACTGATTCCCGCCTTAGAGAAGAATGTCTTCAAATCAGGGTCCAAGTTGTTCAACTGAAATAAAAATATGTCAACATGTATTCGTGGGGCTGATAATTTAATAACAATCTTTTTAAGCTAGTAAAAATGATCCAGGACAGGCATATATATCATGACGGTTTTGTGTATGGAATTACTTTGCAAGAAGGGATAAGGCAATCCCAATGCAAATTGGAGCCCCAATTATTACCTAAAACCGTTGTAACCAAATGGTTCTAAAGCCTGAGCCATACATACATACATACATACATACATACATACATACATACATACATACATATTTTGCAACAGTGCCTCCCCCTGCATCACCACTCCCAATATACACACACAAACTGCCATGCAGAGTTCCTGGCAGTTGGTTTTTTTGTTGGAGGGGCGGGTGCAGGTGAAAGATAACTCCTGCAAGGAAAATAATAAATGGCTCATAGAAGGGAAAAGGCAGCATGGAAAGTAGTTGAGGGAAGAGGAATGAATTATTTCCTTTCTTTCTTCCCTTGTTCCAGCTTTTGTTCCAGCATCCAAATGAGGCCAAAGAAATAAAGAGCACCAGCTGTACTAAAGACTACTTCATAGACTTAAACAGACCGAGGGAAATTCCTTAGTATTAAAGAAACCTCTGGTTCACACTTGCCCTATTGAACTGAGTATTTAGGAGAGCAGTTTAAGTTGAATTAAGTTGTAAACCAGTTTTACTTTGTCTTCTTTTTCGCATCAATCTATCATGGTTGCACAGCAATTGGATGCAAGGAAACCTTCAAACTGAATGTACACGCAAAAACTAAGAGAGCGTGCTTCATGACTGCCACTGCATGGGGTAAATGGCCAACTCACGCATAAAACAATTGAGCTGCAACAACTCAAAAGTTTAATTTCACACCCAAGAGATCTCACAGAACTATATCTTTTCTAATTGAACTGCCAAGGCTACGTACATCAAACCCGCTGCTGGGATCCCATCCGATGTGCTGGATGTGCCTGAAAAGGAATCACAGAAGACATCCAGTTAGGTGAAGGCCATCACTCTTGCTCCTCACAGAGCTGGATTTGACCGATGTCATGGCCAGTGAAATGATTGGCAGAAAAGATACACTTAGTTGGCCATCTAAATTTGGAGACAGAAAGAAGTGCAGAGTTTTTAGGTGCTCCATACTCAGTGAATACGGGCAGCTGCCTTTTTGTCAGTCTGGAGGCCCACCAAAGGGACTGAGAACTAAGAAATCTAGAACAGCTCCAGAAGGACTCACTTAAATCCACAAGGAGCACCAATGTCAGCCTTAGAAATCTTCTTTTTCCCCTTCTTCTTATCTACTGCAGTTGGGATTGGGAGACCACGATAGCGGGAAAAAGTGATGTCAGGATTCTGTATATCAACGGTTGCCAGAGACAGTGGAGTGGAAGGGGAATTTGGCTGTGAGCAAGGTCCTTTGGGAAACACAAGATAAGGATGAGATAATGATCAGTTTCCTTGCAACTACCATCACAACACCTGACAACTCATACAATCTTCCTCCCTCCCTTCCTCCCTCCCTTCCTTCCTCAACCTGACTGTGTTATTGGTTGTGGAATTTTAGCAAATCTAGGAGCTCTTATGGAGAAACAGTTTTAAGGAAAAATGGAATCGCACATATGTTTGTAACCAATAGCATTCAGAGCATGCTGAACCCTCAGCCCCTTCACTCATCACCATTCTTCCTAAGGGTGCTGGAACTCCAATAATATCTGGAGATTCTTGTGTTGCCTATGCCTATTGTATCTCTTCGGATATTTTCAAAGAGCTAAAAAGCTCTTTTACTAGAAATATTTTAATTGACTGTTTGTCTTATTGTATATTTTTGAGTTTATTTTCACATTCTATATTGATTTCTCCTGGCCTGATATCTTCCAGCTATCCTAAATTCAACTCCCATAGTCCCAAATACATTTTAAGAAGATAAAGAAAATTGTTTCACGTTTTTATGCTCTATTGATGCAAACTCTATGACAAAAAGTATACGTGTCCTTAGAAGTCTGCAACCAAACTTTTACCAGAATGCTTACCATTCATATCAACTCCAGAAAGGGGGGACCGTGAGAAAGTTGCTTTTCTATCTAATAAAAGCAAAAAAGACTGATGGTCAGTAAATAGTTCAGTGTCTACTCTTTCCGGCCAATTATTTGCATTGACATAGTCTTTTCTAAAACTGGACTGGCTAAGAACTTCTCATAATCAGCACTGCTGTCTATATGCTCTAATTCAATCTTTCTAGGATCCCACTGTAATTACAGCAGTGATTTTCCATTCTCTCTGCCAATGAGAACAAACCACAGTAAGTATAATTTACAGCTAAATTGTTATTATCAGAAATTCTGTCCACCCTTCCTACTGATGTTAAGGACTACTCTACTCCCAGCATTTCTACCGTGTTTTCCCGAAAATAAGACCTCCCTGGATAATAAGCCCAACCAGGCTTTTGAGTGCATGCGCTAAAATAAGCCCCCCCCCTCTGAAAATAAGCCTTCCCCCGAACTAGTGAAGGGGTGGGTGTTCGAGAAGTTGAAATTAATTGATTGAACTCGCGAGAAGTGTTTTTTTACAGTACAACTTGTTTCCCTGCACACAATGGCGAGAAACGCGATGGAGCTGGAAATCAGATAAGACGGCAAATGGAGCCCCGTCTTGCTCCACGCACCCCAAAGTAATAAGACCTCCCTGAAAATAAGGCCAAGCGCTTATTTCAGGGTTCAAAAAAATATAAGACAGGGTCTTATTTTGGGGAAAACACAGTAGCTGATACACATCAGGAAGGAGCTTGTTGTAAAAAGTAAATAATGAACAGATTATGAGAAAATACAAGGGATACATACCACCATTCACTGGAGGAGGTGGCGGTGGCAATTGTCTGTTATCTGTAAAACAGAAAAAAAATATAGAACATTAATAGTAAAATGTTTCATGCTCTTTCTCTCAAGTGTGTAGATGATTTGGCAAAATACAGTATGGGGTTTGTTCTATTTAGTTTGAGCACAGTTGGGTTTCCTTGAAAAAAAAACAGGAGAATTTTGTCACAAGTCATTATCAAGGTCCTTGCTGCAAACCTGCCTAAGAGTCTGAACATTACATAGTATTTCTGAGAAAATATAAATATATTTTATATTGAGCTGCGATGGCGCAGTGGTTAAAAGGCTACTTCTGCTGACTGCCAGCTGACTGCAATTTGGCAATTCAAGTCTCACCAGCTCAAGGTTGACTCAGCCTTCCATCCTTCTGAGCTAGGTAAAATGAGGACCCAGATTGTTGGGGGCAAGATGCTGACTCTGTAAACCACTTAGAGGGGGCTGTAAAGTTCTGTGAAGTGGTATATAAGTCAAGAGCTATTGCTATTGCTATTTTCAGTTATATCTGCCTAGTCCTGGAAAGTCAGAAACATTTTTAGACTGAGGGAGACCTTCACACCATCTAGCACAGTCAAAAGTTCCCAACAGCATCATCTTATTAATAAGGGGCTCAATTCATTTGTTTGTCCAGGTTGGAAGCCAGGCTCTACCCCCTCATCCCACCTCCTAAATAAGGTATCAGTGAAAGAGGACAATGATCTTAAATTTGCCAAAAGTATCAACAATGGAGGCAGGTGAGAAGTTTTTTCTTCTTAATCTGAATGATTTGGATGATCTGAAGCAGTGGTGAAATCCAAAATTTTTTACTACCGGTTCTGTGGGTGTGGCTTTGTGGGCATGGCTTAGTGGGCATGGCAGGGGAAGGATACTGCAAAATCTCCATTCCCACCCCACTCTGGGGCCAGCCAGAGGTGGTATTTGCCAGTTCTCCAAACTACTCAAAATTTCCGCTATCGGTTCTCCGAACTGCTCAAAATTTCCACTACCGGTTCTCCAGAACCTGTCAGAACCTGCTGGATTTCACCCCTGATCTGAAGGTTGAGAAGAAATCATTTTAGGATTAAATATTGTTTATAAATAAACAAGACAGATACAGACTTCAGACGATAATTAGAACTGCAGAAAAAACAATTACTACCAACCTGCCTTCCATTGAGGACCTGTATACTGCATGAGTCAAAAAGAGGACTGTGAAAATATTTATAGAACCCTCACATCCTGGACATAAACTGTTTCAACTGCTATCCTCAAAACACCGCTATAGAGCATTGCACACCAGAACAACTAGACACAAGGACAGTTTTTTCCCAAACGCCATCACTGCTAAACAAATAATTCCCTCAGTAATGTCAAACTATTCACTAAGTCTGCACTACTATTAATCTTCTCATCGTTCCTATCACCCATCTCCTCCCACTTATGACTGTATGACTGTAACTTGTTGCTTGTATTCTTACGATTTATATTGATTGTTTCCTAGTACAATTTGACTGCTTATTTGTACCAGTGGTGGTATCCAGCCGGTTCTGTCCGGATCACGCAAACCAGTAGCGGCGACTGCGGGAGGCTCCGCCCACCCACCCGAACGTAATGCATGACTACTGCGCATGCACAGAAGGCCATGTGCATAGGTGGCACATTGACTCACATTTGTGAACCGGTAGGGAAGGTAAATGAATCCCACCTCTGATTTGTACCCTATGACTATCATTAAGTGATACATTATGATTCTTGACGAATGTATCTTTTCTTTTTATGTACACTGAGAGCATATGAACCAAAGACAAATTCCTTGTGTGTCCAATCACACTTGGCCAATAAAGAATTCTATTCTATTCTATTCTATTCTATTCTATTCTATTCGATTCGATTCGATTCGATTCGATTCGATTCGATTCTATATATGTTATAAATCCTAACATTAGGAAACAACCATGTGGGGTAAAGAGTCCAAATGTATATTTTTCTGGAAGCAAAATAAGTATATTTCCGTACAAATATTAGCCTAAATTTCAGACTAATTCTGCAGAAATCAGTTTGTGGCTATGAATATCCCGTATTTCAGGGGTGAAATCCAGCAGATTCTGACAGGTTCTAGAGAACCGGTAGCGGAAACTTTGAGTAGTTCAGAGAACCAGCAAATACCACCTCTGGCTGGTCCCAGAGTGAGGTGGGAATGGAGTTTTTGCAATATCCTTCCCCTGGAGTGGGGTGGGAATGGAGATTTTGCAGTATCCTTCCCTTGCCATGCCCACCAAGCCACACTATGCCCATTAAGCCACACCCACAGAACCAGTAGTAAAAAAAATTGGATTTCACTACTGCCGCATTGCATTTGCATTCCCAATAAAGGGAAGCATTTTCTTTATTGTAATTTCTTTCCACTTTCTCTTTTTAATAATGCATTTGGAATGCTCCAAGACCAAAAGCAGCTAGACTTTCATTTTTTTAATGGAATAGTATCTAATGATCAATTTCCTTTCTCTGAATTCTAGGCTGTGAAAAGACCCATAATCAAAGTAATATTTTTCCGGAAACACAACTCCTTACTTGCATTAATTTCTAAGGTATAACTGGGTCTCTCACCAAAGTAATCTTTTGAAGGGGACAAATATTTCCTGAAGAAATGGGATTCAGACAAAAAGCATCCCCTGGAGTTACATCTCCTGGTAGGGACCTCCTACCTACCCCTCTGGCTCCTCTTCTTGATCTTCTCTTCCACCATTTGTTGAAAAGATTGTGCCTCTTGCTGATCAGCAAAGTTTAGTCCCACACTGCACTCCTGCAAGAATATGCAGCACAACATCTATGTGATAAGGCATTACACTGAATCACAATTCTGCAAATCCTCATTGAGACATTTCTAGATAGGGATTTAGAAATACGTTTTTAAAACAAATATGGGGAAACAATTCTGTTTAAAGCAAGCATTAAAAAGATTGAATTTTAAAACAGCTGTATAGATCTATCTTCTTTTTGCTAAGAAACTAGTCTTTCAATATTGGGAAAGACAAATGCATGGCCCCGATTATTCAGTCGATTGAAGACCTGATATTATGAGTGGGTTGCTTATAAATTAAAATTATGTATGGATGATTACAATGAAATGTGGTCATCTTTTATTGAAACTCTTAGCTAATATATCATTTAGATATGAAACTACACACCCACACAAACATTCTTCCTGGAAGAAGATAAAACCTTTATGTTTAATTATTGTTGCTGTTGTTCATTGTTTTCTTTTTGTCTTTTTGTCTTTGTTCTGTTTTAACCGATCTATAAAGTTTTAACAAAATACTCTACTCAGATATTATCTTTTTAAAGTATTGCCTTTGGGACTGCAAAAGAAGACTTTGTTTTCTAAAAGCATGAATTCTTCTATTCTAGATTTTTCTCTTCCACAGAGTCATATGTCAGTCTGACCACATATGTCCATAGTGATTCACCCGCCCATATTCAAGTACTCACATCTCCTAAAAAGGTGTGGAAAAAGGTGGTGGGAGCAACATAGACCATCTGGTTGTACAACTCTTGCTCCCAGATCATCTTCTGCTGCTGCATCAAAACAAAAAATAGGCAAATATGCTTATTAATTCACAAACTGCTTTTTCCTACTTAAGACCATGTCAGAAAGATGAAGTATCCTTCAAGTCGATCTAAACTCCAGTTCACAACCAACATGAACTCAACCCTAATTTTTTTAGCAATAATATGGAAATGGTTTGTCATGTCTTTTCATTTGGATTTTCCCCCCCATCCCACTTAGACTACAGTTCTGGAATTCCCTGGTGATTTCCCATTCAAGTATAATTAGTACTGAGTACAAATATTTTAAATCTGGATGTATTTGTGTGAGACGTTAGTGAATGCAGGCATAATTTGCAACCAACAATGATGGTTCTCTGTTGCCCTACTATTGAATGTAAAATAAGACACAAGGAGGGTAATTCCATTTGGTCTTCAGATGTTTAGAGGACAAAAAATGATTAGATAAGGAGAACTCAGTTTCTTTGTCTCCCAATTTTGTGGCCTGTATCTGGAAGAATGTTTCTTGCAATCCACCTCTGATGCTATTGATGCTAGTGGGAATGGTGCTAGATGCTTTCAGTTTCAACACTATTAATTTGTACATCAAAATATGTGTATATCCTTACACAAATACATATTTTGATGTACAAATTAATACACACATCTGAGATATGGTGAGTAAGCCAGATGCATGGTTCTTGTGGGTATTACTCCAAAGGATGCTACCCCAAAGAGATGTTCATAAATAACATTTAAATTTTCTTTGTAATTCATGAGGTTTCAGCATTCTCAGGCAAGATCTTGAGCTTGCCTGAGAACACAATTCATGAGATTTCAGTGATCTGATCTTACTGAATTTCAGGAGATTTGATAATATGGGGAGTGGGTACTGTATGTGTTTACACCAGACACAGATCTAGATCAAGGTGTATATGAAAGGATGTTCCATTCAAATCTCTTAAGAGAATGAGTCAAAGGAACTGGGAGCAGTTGTTTTGTCTTTTCCCAATAGACAATAATGGTCCAGAAAGAATGGTAGACAGCAGGCACATAAATTAGATTATCTAGTCCTTCCCCACTATGGAGAGATGTATTGTGTTGTGTTGTGTCGCATTGTGTTGCGTTGCGTTGCGTTGCATTGCATTAATTATTTCTAACTGCACACCTATATACATTCATTAACACATAAAATTAGTTATTCAGCGAAGTGTTCTCCTTTAATTGGGTAGTCCCAGAATAATTTGTCAACTGGCAAGATGAATGAAATGCACCAGCCAAGTATGATGGCTTGTCAAGAAGTTGTTTTTGCTTCCTGCTCAGATTGGCAGAGGAGAATGCATTCTGTTGCCTGACTTAGAAACATCAGATTGTTTCACTTGCTTTCTAATAATCCCTACTGGATATTACTTAATTCAATGTAAATCTGAGAACTAGCAGAAAATAGCAAGAAAACAATGCAAATTAAAGCATGGCTTTTGGTTTTCTCCTGTCTGAACAAGAATATGCTGGTTGAGAATTCTAGTAATAAAACATCTGGAGAATAGATATCGGGGAACATCATTCCAATGAATGAACAATAGATATGTATCTTTGGTCAGAGTGAGGTGCAGGGAAGTATAGAGTGAGTCCAGAGATATTTCACGAGAAGAGTACTCCACTCCTCTGCCCACAATAAAATACCTTACACTACCAGGCTTGAAATTTTGGGCTTGGACAACCTAGAACTACGCCACCTATGGTCTGACCCAAACGCAGTACACAAAATTATCCGCTACAATGTACTACCTGTAAATGACTCCTTCAACTTCAACTGCAATAATACACGAGCACACAATAGATACAAACTCAAGGTAAACCACTCCAAACTCGATTGCAGAAAATACGACTTCAGCAACAGAGTGGTCAATGCCTGGAATGCACTACCTGACTCTGTTGTTACATACCCAAACCCCCATAACTTTAACCTTAGACTGTCTACTGTTGACCTCACCCCTTTCCTAAGAGGTCTGTAAGGGGCGCGCATAAGCGCACCAGCATGCCTACCCTCCATGTCCTACTGTCTGAATTTATTCGTACATATTTACTATGTTCATATTTATCTTTATACTTATACCTGTTATCATGTTCACGTTAGACAAAATAAATAAATGAAAATGAAAATATCACAATGGAGTATAAAAGTTGATACCTTAAGATCAAACAAGCGGATGAAGTAAGAACGTTTAGGGACATCCTTTACGAAACACAGCACTCCAGAACTCTGCTTGGACCAGTTTCTGCTGCTCTGAGGCAAAGCCAGAAAGAGTTGGACCACCGTTGTGACCATGGTCTATCGGAAGAGGGAAAGTTACAAATTAATCATCCGATTGGATAAAAAATGACACGTACCTGGGGATTTGGTCTTTTCAAACAGATATAATTGCCAAGGAAATGTTAATGGGAGAAGATTATTCAGTCACAAATATGATGAATTTCACAAAACAGAAGCTCTACAATGTACAGCAACATATATTACAAGGGAATAACGCACGGGGAAGTTTAAGTAAAGTTCAGAAAATACTTGCTCTTTACCAGTATTTCTTAACAACTTTAAGATATGTTGATTTCAACTTCCATAGCCAGCATGCTGACGGAGGAATGCTGGGCGTTGAAATTGACGCATCTTAAACTTATCAAGGATAAGAAAAATTGTTCTACGTCGATGGCAAGATAAGAAACACTGGTTGATTTCGATACACAATGCAATACATCAAACATTAAGTCTTCTTTGCTTACAGCAGGATATAGATTGATTGATTGATTGATTGAATGAATGAATGAATGGGGATGTTGAGAATAGTTTCTGGAAGTGAGTGGAATCATCCAAAACAGTGGTGAGTTGCCCCCAGTTCTGGCAAGAACCGGTAGTAAAACTAGTGGGAGGCCCCACCCACCACCCCAGATGTCATCATCAGCGATCTGCTGATGCAAACCGGTAGTAAAGATAAGTAGAACCCACCCCTGATCCAAAATATTGTTTTGGAGAAATGCTTCTTTCTTCCACTGCCCAATCCCCATTCATTCCATTTTGCAATGTTTAGAGAGACCCTCATTCTCCAAAAGAGCATGTATGAGCATTAAAAAGCAAGCTTATCTACCTGGAAATAAGCCAGGCTGAACTAAATGAGGTATCTTTTGGAACACTTTAGGCAAAAAGTAACTCTACTCGTTCTCTTAGGATCCAAGTTATATTTATGTTTTTGATAGTTTGGAATCAAACAATATTTCAGAATATTTTGGAAGCTAACAGAAACAATGCTTTGAATCAGAAAGTAGGCTAATGGAATGCTTTCATTTTGATTTAAAATGTGAGCTGAACTGTTCTTATTCCTGGCTATGGTTCTTAATCCTGGTTATCTGTGGGTGTGGGTGTGAGAGAGAGAGAGAAAGGGAGGGAGAGAGAGAGAGGTGTGTGTTTGTGTATGTAATGCTATTTATTTATTCCTTAATATTATTTAATATTTTGATACCCAGTTCGGATACTTCAAATTATAAAGCTGACAGAATGGCCAATTGAGAATTCTCAATATACCCAAGAACTACCATTCCCAAAATACACTGCGAGGACATTTCAACAATTAAACTGATTTTGTCATGCAGTCATGGGGCCGGATGTAGTAAATAATTCACAATAAAGGAAATATTATTTGACAAGTTTGTCGAGGACCAAGGCTATTTCCTCTTCTGTTGTCTGGCCCATTGTTTTGAACTAGTCTTTTTTTTTTTTTTAGCAAGACACAGGGACGGGCAGGGGAGATATGACTTCCACCCACCCACCCCCACCTGAGGACTGGCAGTGTGTCATTAGCTGGCCAGAGCTTTTTGCTAGGCCTTTTGAGGAAGTGGTTTTCTCTCCCCACTTCCTGCCTTGAGGTGGCATGTGCCTCTTCACACACCAAGCTGTTGTTTTCAGCATTAAAAAAAAAAAAAACTCCGCTTGTTTCTGCATGGAAGTTGGGGGAGATTTAAAAAAACAAAGAGAAAATTTCCCAAAGGTTCTACAATCTGTATCAAAAGTGTTGTCAGCTAATTTGATCGAGGCCATTGTTATTTCTACTGATTGAAAGACCATAATGTAAATATTCAGATTGATTAACACACTGAAATATGCAATGAGCAGGAATTGACTTTTAGGAGATGTGCTTACCGGAATTCTATAAAGGCCACGGGGGCTGTAAGGCAAATCCCTGTATACATTAAGCCAACCCAATCCGATCTACATCAACTTCAAATTATTAATGATCCTGCTAATGCTGCTAATTTTCTAGCACGTTCTCATTTATCCATTGAGCAACTTTCTAGGAGGAAGATAATGCTGAAAATCAAACACTGGTTCACCTATAGGGTCTCTAACGTCCAAGTTATTTTTCATTCTAATTCATCAATGAAATTCCAGCATATAATCACTCATTTTCCCAGATGCAAGCTCCTCCCTCTGTTCCATTCACGGAATAGTCTACATTCTTCCATGATCTTTCCTCCCTTGAATAATAACAAGAATTACCGTGCATTTCCTGCCCAAAAGTTCGAATACTTGTTGGTTTTCAAGATCCTCAAGGAGGCAGGAAGGTACATTTTCCTGTGCCGGTCGGCCTTCAGGCTTGGTTCTTCGGCTCATCTCAGCCTTGTCAGGTTGTAGAGGCTCTCACAAAGTGAACTTCCGTGTTGTAAAGGCTTCTTTGAACAGGAAGCTAACAAACCACCAGAATCACCCAGACATAGATGGCTTCTCTATCTTGTTTCAAAGCCCGGCAACCCTGGAGGCTGAGAGAAACTGACGTACAAAGAGAAGCCAGAGCAGATTAGGTGGGTGAAGGACTCGGAAAATGCCCATCTCTCTAAGAAACTAAAGTATTTGGTCCACAAAAATCTCCTTAAAAAGTACAGATAGCTCAGACACGAATTCTATAGTTTTTCAATGTATAAAGTATTTATGTCCCATAAATAGAATATAAATGCTGTGCTTTATTTTTCTGATTAGAATTTAATAGGGGTGTGGAGCCTGAGGGTCTCAAAGAGGCCATTTGTGTCAAAATTGAACAGCCCTCTCTCAACAGGGTGGGGGCAGAGGGATATAGCATCATCTATCTCCAGTCTACAACACAGTCCTTTCAACAGTTCCAAGAAGGCTTCACGCCCATTTGCACCACTCAGGTGACCCTGATGATTCTGATAAACCTCCAGGTCAGAGGTGGGTTTTAGCAGGTTCTGACCAGTTCTGGAGAACCGGTGGCAGAAATTTTGAGTGGTTCGGAGAACCGGTAGTAAAAATTCTGACTGGCCCCACCCCCATCTATTCTCTGCAACCCAAGTCCCAGCTGATCAGGAGGAAATGGGGATTTTGCAGTAACCTTCCCCCGGAGTGGGGTGGGAATGGAGATTTTACAGTATCCTTCCCCTGCCATGCCCACCAAGCCACACCCACAGAACTGGTAGTAAAAAAATTGGAAATCCACCACTGCTCCAGGTGGCCTTGACAGCT
Organism: Pantherophis guttatus; assembly: GCF_059756535.1. Taxonomy (NCBI): domain Eukaryota; kingdom Metazoa; phylum Chordata; class Lepidosauria; order Squamata; family Colubridae; genus Pantherophis; species Pantherophis guttatus. The sequence continues at coordinate 121,252,030 of NC_142064.1, read as the reverse complement.
CACTACAAAAATGCAAATGACCAGCTGTCTGCAAGGAGTATAAATCCTTCCATTCCTCACCATCCAGTCAGAGCTGAAGAAGCTTCTTAGATGAGAAGCCAAACATCTTCAGAGAAAACCCAAAAAGTCCAGCACCTATGGGACAACTGCTGCTAATCCATATTGGCAAGCTTGGAATAGGTTAAAACCAGGGATGGTATTCACTTACCTTCGCTACCGGTTCGCAAATGTGAGCGTGCACGCAGATATTCTATGACAATGATGGCTAACCTTTTTGCCATCTGCGGGGTGATCGCGTGTGTGCGTGCCCACACCCATAATTCTATGCACCCTGCCCCTCCCATGCATGCGTGTGACCCCATGCTCTCCCCGCTTTTGGCATGTGATGGCACGGTGGACCTGGTAGGCCTGTTTTTCGCCCTCCCCAGGCTCCAGAGACTTTCTAGGAGCCTGGGGAGGACAAAAACAGCCTTTCCCACCACCCCCGGAGGCCCTCTGTAGGCTGGAAGCAGCCCATTTCCTGACTTCTGGTGGGCCCAGAAGGCCCGAAAATCAGCTGGCCAGTGCGTGCATGCGTGCTGGAGCTGTGCTAGGGAAACGCTCGCGTGCCCACCAATATGGTTCTGCGTGCCACCTGTGGCATACGTGCCATAGGTTCACCATCACAGTTCTATGATATCTTATAATAATATCTTGTATTGCTCATATTATAGTAGGGAATTAATTGGTAAACCAGTGACTAATGATAAATATAAAATGTAAGATAGATTTTCTTTTTCTTCTTAATTTGTAGTTTTATTGTATTATACTTTCATTTTTTAAAAAATTAAGTTTAAAGATTGTTTTCTTACAAAAAATATTTTTAAAATGTATTTTTTGTTTATATCGCACCCTTATTATTTTTTAAAATTTCTTTAAATTATCTATTAAATCTCTGAAGGTGGCAAACATATCTAATACTTCTTCCTATTTTCCCCATAACAACAACAATCCTGTGAGGTAGGTTGGACTGCATGAGACTGACTGGCCCAAAGTTACCCAGCTAGCTTTCATGCTTAAGGCAGGACTAGAACTCAGTCTCCTAGTTTTTAGGTGGTGCCTTCACTTCTAAACCAATGTGACCGAATAGTAACCTAAGCAAAAGAATTATGAAATCATATTCAGTTCCTCATACTTTGGGGGATGGGGAGTGGATGAGATCATAAAACTGTCCAGAAAAGTATATACAGTACATATATTTTGTGAAATACATCCCTATGATTTCTCAATATTTAAATTTAAGGGAAGATTGCTCTCAGGGGCAGACATTGCTTGAAGTCCACTTCTCAATGTCTAATAATAATAGAGATGTAGTTGAGGGATATAAAATGTACGGAAAGGAAGAGTGCATGCATGGTTGACTAAATAGACACTGATTGAAAGGTGTATGAAAGAAGAAACTTCATTTATTTATTAATCGTTTTGATTTATTAACTGGCACACCCTCATATAACGGAATACTGGCAGTTGAGAAATAAGAATGCTTCCCCATTTTCTGTATGGGTTTCAGAACCAAGACTTGTGGTATCATCTTTAAGCTTCTTTCTCATTGTTTCTAGCCAAGTGGATATGTTTCCAAACAATTTTTTTTAAACAATGCTTTTTGTAACCCATCTGCACATAAAGATGATGCTAGAAGTTGGTGCTGTGTATCATGCAATCTCATCATTATCATCAATGAACAATAAACATCAGTGTCTCAAAGGTACTTTTTCAAAAAAAAAAAAAAAGTAAGTGGATTATGGTTTTTCGTTGAGGAAGAGGTTTCACTTCTCATCCAAGAAGCTTCTTCAGTTCTGACTGGATGGTGGCGGAAGGAGGAATAGAAGGATTATATTCATTTTTAGTCATCTCATCATTAGCACTCTCTCTGAAAGTAGTTGAGGCCACTTGGGGGTTTACCTGTGTCAAGGTCACCTGAATCAGAGTGCAAATGGTTGTGGAATCTTCTTGGAACTGCAGAAAGGACTGTGTTGTAAGCAGGAGATAGTTGGTGTCGTATACCTGCCCCTCTGTTGAGAGGGGGCTGTTCAATTGAATAGATACAAGATGAAAACCATTGTTGTAGCTGTCAAAATCTTACCCAGATCCTCATGGTCTTCTACACGATGATCAAATTTGAAGAAGAGGCAAATTGGCTCTTTTCCCCACTGATTCAGTTCTCTATCTGGGTAGCTTGGTGTTTACATGAAGTAACTCAAGGTAGTCATGCCACAATTATCTTCTTAACTGTTTTTTAGTCAATTTCTGATTTCAAGATAAAATTAGCTCTTATGATGTTAAACTGATAAATGATTTTGTTTATATTTGTTACAACTGAATGTTACTTTTAAGAAAATAATTGTATTATTTCTTTTTTCATACAATTCTTATATGATGTTTACATTTTGTACATTTTCAATATATTGCTTCTTTTTAATTATTTTCTTACAATAGATTTTTTTTAAAAAAAGATAAATTATAAATAACTGGTATTTACATTGTCTTATCACTTCTACTGCCTACAGAGTGAGGATTGCTAACTTTTGACCATTTAACGGAATTTTACTCAAGAGTAAAGAAGTCATCTAGTGCCCAAATTAAAGCTTTTTCCTGCTTCTATGAAAGTGACGATTGGCTACTGTGCTGTCCCACTCACTCATATGCACACGTAATGGTGGTTTAGTGGGTTTATTAATATTGCCCAGCAGATCCCTTCACCAAAAATCAAGAACTGTCCCAATTAAGTCCAGCCAAAAGCAGACCAATGCTAGCTACAGAGCAGTGGCCAATGAGTCCACAAGGCACTTGAAAGTTTCCCAAACAGGATAAATCCACCAAGCAAAGTCAAAACCACAACCCAGGAGAGTTCATGAGGCAAGAAAAGTTCAGAGTTCACAAGGCACAGTCCAAAGTCAAGGCACGGTGTCAAATCCAAAGCAAGGCAGGAATCACCACGACCAGGAAACATAACAGTTCAGAAATGAATACATTATTCCCAGCATCATCTCCACCTGTCTGCTGTGCTAAATATCCAGCTCCTGGTGCAGCCCATCAAGAGGGATGCGGCTGCCTCCTCGGAAGTAGTCAAGCTGACCTTCACTGCTTCTGCCTTTCTCTATCCTACATGTTCTCCAATCAGGTGCAGAAGGCAGTTCCTGTTCCTCATCACTGACTGATTGCAGCTGTGTGCTTTCCCCACCTGAAGCCTCAGGGCTGCCCTATGGCAGCTACGCTTCAGCCAAATCACTCAGCTGGCTGCTCGTCCAGTTTCTCTCCCATCAATCACTACCCCTCACTTGGACTTGGAACTCCTGCCTTGGAGACATTGGGCAACCCCTCCTGATGTGCCCGAGACTGGTTCATCTTCCTCCAAACTGACATTCAGACAGGCATCTGGAAAAGTGACTGGGGGAGTCATCACTCACAGGAAAGGTGAGTGGACTGGATGCCCTCTTTCCTCCCAGGCTTAGCTCTCAATAGCAATTGTTGATGCATTCCTTGCCTGCTGCAGTGACATCATTCTTACCTCAAAATGCTCAGGGTTAACCTCAAAATGCTCAGGAACTTTTCAGTGATCCAGGCTTTCCTGACCACTCTTTACTGGATGCTCAGATAGTTAGTCACCAGCATCAGTTTCCCCAATCCTTCTCATCACATCGTATCTAAAGAAGTCACAAATTCCCAACTTCTTTTTATTGGATGCTCTTATATCTTTGGTACTTTATTCAATGGAGTTTTAGATCTGCTTTTCTCTTTAAGTTTTTTTAAATATAGAAATAGGGTTTTAATTCTGTTTCCAGTGATGTGCAACCTGAGACAACTAATAGTTATCACAGAAGAGAGGGGTAAACTTTTTAAATAAATAACTAAAGAGTGACTGGATGAGGAACAGAATAACAGGAAGACTTCCAGACAGAACATGAGAACCATCTGTAAGAGCCCTAAAAATCTTATCAAAGTCTTCAGGGTGAACGGCCTTCTACAGTATGATCAAATTTGGGGAAGACACTGGCCTGTATTGGGTTCAGAGAGAAGCTGAGGAAGAAGGAGAACTGGTGGTAATTGTTCAGGTGTCCTACAGAGTCAGACTTCAGGATGGGCATATTCAAGTGGAGACCTTGAATAATGGAAAAAGTAAATATCTGAAACTCTACCAATCTCTCCATTTCCAGACCACAGTCCCGGTTTTCTATGTCTGCCTGGTATGGAATTCTAAATGCAAATAACACTGGTTAAGTATATCAGTAGGGCTGATCAGGACATGAATGACTAATGGCCTTGCTTCTTTCTCTGTGTGCCTTACAGACGAAGTAGAACAGTTGTGCGTTCAGTTGGCTGAGTGGCAGCCATTTCCACTTGGACTCAGCCAGCCTTTGCCCAAGGAGTTTTCCAACCCTAATAACATAATAACAGAAAAAGGCGTTTTGCCAACAAATCACCTGAAGACTTCCCCCTCAGATGGTACTGAAAAGAAAGTGTGTCAGTCCAGAATTCCCACCTTTACCAAAAGGCCCATGATCAGTGTGACAATAGGGCACAACGGTCAAGGTAGTCATGTCTTGTGTTCAGATTCAGCAATGGACTCTAAAGCATGTAAAGGGAAAGAGAAAAGGAAAATTACTTTCACTGAAGAAAAGCTTCCAGCCAAAAAGTGCAAAACAAGCTTGGAGAATCATGGATGCAAACAGCCTCATGTGCAGGAGGAAAAAAAGATCTTAGAATCTGAGATGGAAGGAGGAAGAGGAAGAGCAGGAGGAAGAGCAGGAACTCTTTCCATGGGATGAGCCTGGGAATCGTAAGAGATACCACTCTCATGACTTGCACAGTATGTAGGAAGTTTCAACTGTGTTTTCTTGCAGACTCAGTGATTCTATGTGCATTATCACTGTCAGTTAATGTAGCAGTCCCCAGCCTTTCTGGCACCAGGGACAGGTTTTGGAAGAAAAATTGTCTTCCGCAGACCGGAGTAGGGGTGGGGGAATGACTTCGCACGCAATGTAGATCCTCACAAAATGTGATTGAAGCTTCTCTCGCTCATCCGCCACTTGCGTAGCCCAGTTCCCATTTGTGCAGCCTGGAAGTTGGAGATGCATGATGAATGAGAAAAAGAGGCAGGCCTGAAAGGAGGTGTATGCGGGCACATAACTGTATACAGATCTGGTAGAATGATCCCAGATTTTCTCAGGAATCGGATGTTTTGTATATTGTAGGGAAGATGAAGAAATCTTTCAGGAGAGCTGGCTGGAACCTGTCTGAGGGCCTCACAGCATTAGGATTGAAATTTTAGCTTAAAAATTGTATGTAGCAAATCTCCAAGATAATCAAGCAAGGACATCAGGTAAAGTAGGACAGAACTAAGAAATAATTTCTGAGAAAAGTACTATTTGGTCTCAGGACTCCTTTCTTTCCCTTCTCTAAAATAACAACTGTCTTAGTGACACAAAATGCCTGGAATGATGTTACAATTAACAAAAGGACAGTTTCAAGATTAAACAATTAATGGCACTAAGGATGGCTTTGTTGTTAATCACAACAAACCAAAAGCAAAACATCAGTAAGATTTTATTTATTTATTAAATTTAAGCACCACCCAACTCGCTAAATGATCCAGGCATAGGAACAGTACAGTGGGCTGTAGGTGAAACAGTTCTTAAATATTTCACCAAGAATATAAGAAATGAGACCTGTGCTGAACTGGACAGTGATTGGGATATGTAAAGAACACAAAATCCAGAAGATACAACTGAATCTGAGTCTCCCCTTCTTCTTTAAACATTTCTATACTGATATTCCTCATTTAGTCACTGCCTCATTTAACAATCATTCACAGCTATGATGGTGTTGAAAAAGCAACCAATCCTCACATTTACTACATTTCCAAGTCTGAAGCAAAGGAAAGCTGAAGTAAGATCATAAGCACAACTGATTTCATAAACGACCATTTTGCAGAAGAACTGAGTTGCTGGGTCCCCATTGTGGTTGCTAAACAAGCATTACTTATAGCAGGTATCGCAATAAAAAGGCATATGTTTTCACACATAAATGAGCATACAGACACATATAAAACCATCATGTCCAAGTCGGATAAAGAATTTCTAAATATTAAAAACAAATTGAATACACAGTACAAGGCCAACAGTTCTTTATTGAATACCAAAATTATACAAATACTGTGTCCTTATATCAAGTTCACATTTTGAATGTGTTCCCTCCTCCCTTAAATCTGAATCCCATTACTATTCCAAGCAGAAAGCCAGCCCCATTTAATGAAAAAACAAAGAAGTAAAAAAGCTGAGGCCATCCAGATCCTAGTGGGGTAGAAGTGTTGCAGTGAGGTACTTATTTCATTTGGATAAGAAATTAAGGTGTGGATTTCCACAGGTCAGCGGAGAGTCAAAGTCTCCCAGAAGGTATCAGGTTTCCAAGCCAGGGGCTCAATTGTGAATTCTGCTCTACTAGATGTTCTACCTTGCATTCTCACTACTTTGAATTACAGCTGGGCTAGAAGGAAATGGCTGCAGTTGCTAAGCCACCTCTCCCCCCCACTAGCAACTGCCTACTAGAATCATCCAACCATTATTGTTCCCTAATAGGCCTTCTATCACTGTAGTTTGGTGATGCTGTAAGCATGCTTCAAGTCATTAGTGAGGAAATGACCTCAGTTTCTCCTCAGATGCTTACAAGCATGCATGTAGTGCAGGCAGCTGGCTGCAAGAAAGTTTGAAATAGCTGCACTGGAGTGTCAGCAACAATTCTTTTATAATGAATTTCTCTTTTACATGCTATTAGGACCTGTTTTGCATCTGACCACCTTATAGTGAGCTTGTGAATTCAAAGCTAGTAAGCCAAGAAAAGCAAAAAAGCTCAGGCATTTATTTACCCATTAAACGGGAGCAGCATGACACTCAGTGGCATTGGTTCTGAAGCAGCACAGGTCAATTACATTGTGTGAAGTTGCTCCTCCTCAGAATCTGATAAACAATGAGCAGCAATAGGACAACCAGGTTCAGCAAAAGATGCCCCCCCCTCTTTATGCAAAACTTCAATTTGAGTGTTTCTGCTTCCTATGTTGTACAAGCCACCCTCCACTTCAGAATTCTTCTACCTCCTTTGCCCTGTGTTCAGAAACAGATTTTGATATTGTGCTTGTTCTACGGATGAAGTTTGTTCCACAATTGGGAAGGATTAATTGAATATCACTCCAAGTAATGAATCTGTTTAGAATTTCAAAGTTCAATGTATATTACCAGATATGTAGCAGAAAATAAAGGTACCAAACATGGGGCTTACTTTGTAATACACTATACAAATTAAATAAACAGAATATTCTGGCCATGATTGTAAGTTTTGAGTACATTAGAAAGTATGATCTAAACAAAGTCTTATGACAATTTCTCATTCTAACAGGAAAAGACAAAATGAATGATGAAATAGATTATGTGGGGGGGGGGGGAAGCTAGGGGTGTTCCCTCTGGAATGACCAAAGAATAAGATAATATTGCTGAAATTGTTTGGATAATTATTATAATGTACCAGCAGGATTTCCAATGATTAGATCTCTATTTACAGACTCTATCTCAGCACATTTTAAACCATTTGAAGTTAACTCATGTATACTTTACAGATGGATGGGTGGGTGGAGGGAAAGCATTTAAAGAGGCACAGCCCTAGTAGTATTACTACCTTGGAACAGTGCTCTCATTTTTGCTGAACATATGCACCCTTTTGTAAAGATACAAGCCACTTCTAATTTAATCTAAGTTTTCCATCTGTCAACTTTTAAAGGCAGAGAGCTGCTCCATGTACTGTCTAAGTATGTAGCAGCACAAATAATGAATATTGTTCTGGACAATATGTGTACCACATTGATGTATTTCTAAGAGCATTTCCTTTTCAAATTAGATCATCAGATTTATTTATTTATTTAGCACATGGCAATCAGCAGAGCAAAGCTACGATGTGCGATTTATGTTGCTCGGAAGAAAATGCATAACTATTATCTAAAGGAACTCATTATCATTCAATTAGATCCTCCAGAATCTCATCTTCTCAATGGAAAGAAAATATTGAATCCTTAACAGTTCTTTAAGTAGAGATAGATAAACAAGCAGCAGCAAATAAAAGCTAAAAAAAAAATCTGAAGAATAAATGTAGATAATGCAGAACTTATTACATAAACTAGAGATAGGGTGGTCAAAGGAACCCTTCCATTCTCTTTCATTTTCAAAATCACACTGAGGTATTTGTGGTATAATAAGAGTCAAGATTAAGGGTCTTGTGCAGATGTCAGATCAAATTTGTTTTCTGTTTCAAAGGCTATGACCCAAGCCAAAGGTTCAGATTACAAGAGAATTTCTATAGAAAGAGGAACATTCCTGAGAGTTCTGACAGCGGACCAAGTTTAGATCTAACAGGCTTTCTTTCATTAAATAGTTTTTATCAGAGATGTCATATAAGTGCATTTAAAAAGATAACCTTTAAGTGTAAGCAAGCAATTAGCAATCAGGCATTGCTACAAGAAGTATTAACACTTGATGAAATGTACACCTAAAATAAAGAATAATTTTTGTCATTTCTGTATAAGGAAAAGATAAATAAAAAGAGGAATAAAATGCAGAAAGATACCAAATAACTAGAGATTTTAAAAAAAGATGAATAATGGAACAGAAATTGTCTTTGTCAGGCTGGGCTTACTACCTTCCTACCAAAAGATTTAGTTTCCACCCTTTCACTGTCAAGAGACATGCAAAATTGCAATGAAAGATCCATAATTCAGGGGGTGTTTAATCTTCAGAATTATAGGACTAACGATTCACAGGAAAGTATCAATTTTCAACTTAAAAGCTTTTTTTAACACTTTTCCATGTTTTTACTATGACACCTTTTAACGTGACTAATTCAATGACTCAAAAAGGTGAATTACACATAAGCGTCTCAAAATACAAAAATAAAGTGGCATGTTCTGCTAGAATAGCAGTATTTAGTTTTGTTAAACTATCTTTACATGTAAGTGCTATTGTGGTGGGAAGGATGGGGAGAGAGAATATTTTTAAAAATTCTGAAAAGTGCAATTCAAAAGATTCATGTCAGTGACCATGAAGATGACAGGAAAGATATGTGTGGAAATACAGATGCAGTCTTACTTGTTAAATTCCTTAATAGTTTCATTGCACATAACAAAACTACACCTGTTCAGGCAGACGAAAGGTGATCCATAATTAGCAAAACTAACCTACCATTGTTCTCTAACTTCCACTTCAGTATCTCTGAACTGAAAAAAGCAGTAATTACATAGGGAAAATACTGGTGGACAAAGATTTAAGACATCACTGTACAGATGTTGGGGAAAAACAAAACTGGTGAGTCAGTTTCAAAGGAGAAAAATATCTAGGGATGCCTTGCTGACTTGTATCACACTTAAACTGGTCACTTAATTAATTTATTTTCTCAATTAACTCATTTTCACATACACACTGAGCCCTAAACTAACTAGTTGGGTTTACGCAACATAGTAAAGCCACAAAAAACTAATCATGTGTAGCATTTTATGCAAATTCAGCCATTAGATTTGTAATTGGCCTGGTTAAGTATATTGTGCAAATACAGGTAGTGCTCAACTTACAACACTTCACTTAGTGAACATTCAAAGTTACAACGGCACTGAACAAAGTGACTTATTTTTCACACTTAGACCATTGCAGCTACCCCATGGTCTCATGATTTATATTCGGATACTTGACAACTGACTCACATAAATGACAATCACATTTATGATTGTTGCAGTGTGCTGGGGTCATGTAATCACCTTTTACAAATCTTCTGACAAGTAAAGTCAATGGGAAAATCAGATTCACTTAACCATTTGTGTTACTAATTTAACAACAAATATGGCAAGAAAGGTCATAAAATGGGGCAAAACTCACTTAGCAAATTTCTCACTAAGCAACATAAATTTTGGCCTCAATTGTGGTTGTAAGTTGAGGACTACCTGTACAGACTCTCTGTTAGTATTTTTTTTCCTAGTGTCTTTTCAACAATTTTCAATCCAGGCTCTTATCGCTTTGCATTATCAGCACCATTTGAAGTTAACCAAGCCAATAAGAACAGATTCAGCCATAAGAGCAGATTCACATCCAGATACTTCAGAAATGGAATCCTAAACTCAGATGCAGCACTTAGAAATTTAATCCCTGCGGCCCAGGGAGATGCACCAATGGGAAATCACCAGATGGTGTTGTAGTGTATGTAGAATTAACTTTTCTGGATAGCCTCAGAAAAAAACCTAGCATCATTCAGAGACAGGAGACAGCAAACAACATTCTCCCATAATTTGAGGGACTTGCTTTCCCTTCCCACTAGCAGTGAGTTGTTGAGTCTCCTGCTGTACCGACATGATCCATTCTGCTCTGCCTCTTTAGGTGGGAGAAAATTTCCAGGATTCCGGGGTCCCTAGTTCTCCTTCCTCCCTCGATTCCCAGACCTCATCTATGTCAGAAAAACCTGGAATCGTGGCATGGGTTAAACAGGCATTAGGATGGCTATGTTATTTATATTCTTTGGTCTGGTAGCCAGGTCGAAATTAAATAAGAGCAAATAAATTAGATTGTCTGTTGCTTTGATCACACCCATCCAGGCATGGCATTTCCTTCGCTGTCAGTTGGTATCATTGCTGCGGTCTTAAGTGATATCAGGCAGGAGACTGAGTGATATCAGACACTATGCCTCCATAGCAACCAGCCCCCACCCTCTTCCATGTTGGATAACAAAGGATAAGGAGTCACAATCAAGACACCCTTTGGTTCAGTGACAAATGAGGACAAACCAGCCTGAAATTCCTTCCATGGCAATGGAGGTGAAGGAGGAAGAGGAGAATGGGGGGAAAAAAGCCAAAATAAGCCTTGTTGAGAGGCAGCACGATAATCCTGGGCAAAGAAAACCCAAACCAAACCCCCCATGTGGTTTTGCCGAGACATGCAATTGTTGATGATGGCACAATATTGCCAGGGAGAAAAAACAAAATGAAGGCCAGGAAAATAATGCTGCTACCATAGGAGCCAGCAAAATGAAGGGAGCTTAAATTCAGAGGCTCTCATTTAGAGGCCTAGATCTTAGAAGGGCTGTAGTGAAGCCCCGGAGATGTTCCAAATTACTTTGCATTGCCATAGCACCAAAGGGGTGGCTTCCAACACTTCTCCAAAGTGATGGACAGGTAATTATGGTGTCTCCAGGATGAGTGAGGATAAACAGCAAAAGGCACCACTGTTTCGCTGGCACTGAATGGTCTCCCTGGTTAGAACCACCTGGTCTCTTGGGGTGAGGAGTGGGCTTCGCTAGTGACTCACTCCAGAACTCTTCCCTGTGGTTACCCAGTCGACGATGATAAAAGTGAGGCTCATCACCATGAAAATGAAACCAAGGGCAGCAAAACACGCAGCCTGTGGAGGAAGAAAGGCATTCATGAATCAGTATTCCTCGTAATAATCTTCTCTTTTTTCAGTTTTCAGGAGGGAACAAGAGGACCCCTAAGCCCCCAGGAACCCAAACAAAATCTCTAAGAAAACATTCCTTATCCCATCTGTCCAGCAACTTCCCAACTACCTTGGGTTCAACAGCCTTAGCTTCCAAAAATGCCTCTCCATGCCTCCATGCTAATTCTGGGCACAAAACTACCACCTCATCTTGTTGCAGTGATTAAAGATTGAGAAAATCAAAGGAGCCTGGACAGAAACCCACATTCCCGAATAAGCTCCAATCTGCTGGCCTCTTGCACTAAGCCTTTAAGAAAGCCTTTGTCCAATTCTCTAGTAGCCAATAGCCAATACCTGGATTTTGGGTCTTGATCGTAGTGGTTCTTTTTCATTGGGGATAATTCGGATGTAGAAAATGCTAGGAAGGATGAAGATGAGACTGGGGGCTGATGTGGCGCCTGAGAAAAAAATACACAGATGTTGTGAATAACCACCCAGCATTCACAATGCGACAGCTCCCCTCTCAGCCCTAATACCAGATTGGCTCAGATACACCTAATACATATCGTTCCCTAGTTATGGGCTTTGGCGCTATGCAAAAGCAAAATCTCCCCTTTCCCTCTTTCTCCAGGAGAATTTGGGATTTTGGGGGCAAGGAAGACTACCTTGACATTGATTGACAATGGAGAAGAGAAAGCAAAGATCATTCTTCACTTCCCAATTAATCCTTGGAACTTGCAGAAAATAAAAAAAGAAATCATGAATTGAAATGAAATTGAATTGTAAATCAAATAAATTGAATCAGAAACGGAAAAATCTGATGCACAGATCTATTTCTTGGCTGGAAATAAAATAAAGGCGTAGTGAGAACTACAAAAAGCTCAATCATTGTTTTATGTGTGCATAGTTTAAAGGCATGTCTTTTCTGTTGGTTTGAACCAAACAGAGATTCCCCCCTACTGATCTCTTAAAAGCGAGATACTTTTGTTGGTAGCAGATCAGCGCCATCTTGTGGTCTGAATGAATTCTTATTTTACTTCTATATATTCTGTTAGACATTTTTCCCTATTCAATTGAGTGCAGTTATTGGATCCCTATTTATAAAATGCTAGGCAAAGACTTCCATAGTCAATGTATGCAAGATTTTCAATATATTCTTTTAAACAAACCATAGTTCAAATGAATGCAATCTGTGAACTTGACTATTACATATTTCATGTTAGTGAAGAATGAAGAGGCTACCTGTTCCTAGAACTGGGTTGCTGAAAATTCTGTTCGTTCAGCTCATGAAAATATCCAATACAGCATTGGCAGTAAATCCACTGCTACAATTCAATCTCACATAGGTAGAAAAGTGTCCCATGCTTACCAATGACTCCAAAAATATCCTTGATGTTTGGCACAAAAATGACAAGGAGGTTGACAATGAAAAGTAGGCAGAAGGCAATGATGACGTGACGGATCCAACTGAAATCTTTCTTGGGGAATAGCAAGTGCTGGATGGCTCTGCGGATCTAGGAGTACAGGGTGGCTTTAGCAAAGAGATTTATGTAGAGAGATACCTGCTTTACATATATAAATAATTGTCGATTTGGAAATTGAAGTATACTATTTGGTTCACACAACATCCTTTTCCCATGATTAACTGAATCTTAGTTTAGTCAATTACAGGTAGTTTAGTTAGTTTAGTTTAGACCACAGTTGGGATTGGCAAATCAGTCATTAAGCGAAGTGGTTACTAAATGAAACTGCGACTATACTTATGATCTTACTTCAGCTTTCCTTTCTTTTACAGACCTGAGGTCATAAATGTGAGGCTTGGTTGCAAAGTTACTTTTTCATTCTGTTGTAATTACAAACAGTTGTTGTACATGGCAGTCACTAAGCAAGGACTATTAATTTTCTGGGCTGGACCTCAAATCAGATAACTTCAGTTCATAGGCTAGGCTACTATTTGGTGGTTTACTATTTGGTGGTGCAGTTTGTTATCTCAAAACATTCCTGGTTAACCGCTTTCCTAAACTTATGGCATTTCAGAGGAAGCATAGTTAACTTGAAAACTATGTAAAGTTTCATTACTTCTTCTCCATTCACGTTTCTTATTGCAGATAACAATTTAGCCTACCTTGCAGAGCTATCATTATGAAAATACTCTACACGAAGCTGCTTGTATCATTCTAATAAACTACAATGGTTGTTTGCATTTTATTATTAGCCTTTCTGCCTTTTGGCTGTTTATGTCTCAGGGTAAGAATTAAGGCCCTTGATTACAATGAGCTTACAATGCAGAAATAGGATGGGAAAAGAAAGCAGGATAAAACATGGCAAGAATATTTGTAAGTATTGTGCTCCACAAATTTAGACACAATAAAAATTATATAGACCCATTCCCATTATGAGTGGCTTAAATTTGCCAATTCCAAATTTGACACTCGAGTTGAAGAGCAGAAAAGAGAGCAATCACACAGAGCTCGCTGACCTGGGATTAAGGACACTCAGCTGTACATTTCCACCCCAGGCCACCCCAATGATGCCCTTGAAGTGATGTCCCAGTGCCTGGAGGCTGTACGGATCTGGATGGGGAGGAACAGGCTCAAGCTCAACCCTTCCAAGACTGAGTGGCTGTGGTTCCCGGCATCCCGATATAGTCAGTTGACTCCATCACTGACTATTGGGGGCGGGTCTTTGGCCCCCACAGAGAGGGCTCGCAATCTGGGAGTCCTCCTGGATACGCAGCTGTCCTTGGAGGAACATCTGACGGCTGTAACCAGGGGGACCTTTTATCAGGTTCGCCTGATTCGCCAGTTGCGGCCCTTTCTTGATCGGGATTCCCTGTGCACAGTCACTCATGCCCTCGTGACCTCTCGCCTTGATTACTGTAACGCTCTCTACATGGGGCTCCCCTTGAAGAGCACCCGGAGGCTCCAACTGGTCCAGAACGCAGCAGCGCGGGTAGTGACGGGAGCAGCATGGCGCTCCCATGTAACACCGCTCCTGCGTGAGCTGCACTGGCTCCCAGTGGTCTTCCGGGTGCGCTTCAAGGTGTTGGTTATCACCTTTAAAGCGCTCCATGGCATAGGGCCTAGTTATCTTCGAGACCGCCTACTGCCACCGACGACCTCCCACCGACCCGTGCGCTCCCACAGAGAGGGCCTCCTCGGGGTGCCATCAGCCAAACAATGCAGGCTGGTGACCCCCAGGGGGAGGGCCTTCTCTGTGGGGGCACCTACCCTCTGGAATCAGCTGCCCCCAGAGATAAGGAGAATCCATGACCTCAGTGCCTTCCGCCGTGCCCTTAAAACCTTCTTTTTTCAACAAGCCGGGCTGGCCTAATTCCTTTTTAAGTGTTTTTAATTGTTTTGTTTTGTTTATTGTTTTAATTAAGGGGGCCAAATTTATATATATATTTTTAACTTATTTTAATATTTGTATTTGATGTTTTTATTTGGCTGTTCACCGCCCTGAGTCCTCAGGGAGAAGGGCGGTATACAAATTCAAAAATAAATAAATAAATAAATAAATAAATAAATAAATAAATAAATAAATAAATAAATAAATAAATAAGGAGGCATGGTGGTAAACTACTATAAGATACAATGGGAGAGAAAGATCTTACCGGGAACAGAACCACTGGCACAGTGAGGGTCACAGCTAGGAGTACAGCCAATCGCACAGAAAGTATAAGCTTGTCTAGAGGGTCAACTCTGATGTAGGTATGCAACATCTCTGCTTCAACATTCCCTGGCAAAAACAGAAGGAAGGCATTTAGATATAAGAAAGAAGGAGGCTGTAGAATAGGAGTGGAATACTTGTGGCTCAGAGCTCCAGGTGTTCCCTTAATTTCCTTTGGAGGGGTGTCTATGGAATCCCCTTTGGATCAGGTTACTGAAAGTTCATTCTCCCATTCTTTTGAGACGAGGAACAGAACAAAATTTTCATGCAAACCCTGAAGTATGTAGTCACAGCTCAACAAATAAACAGAGAAAGAAACTCTCCAAACTCAGTCTTGCTGACATATGAGATGCAACCCCAATCCCTTTGTGGCCCTCTGCCCCAGCCTCAATATTACTTATGACCCTTGACCATTAAAAGGCAGCTCCTCTTTTGCTGTAAGATTTTGGGGAAAAAAAGGAACAAAACTCCCAGGTCTTTAACTCTCCTGTAATTTTTATATACAGTAGTGGCCAAAATTGTGGAAACCTTTTGAGAAAAGTGTATTTTCTAAAACTAGCTAATAACACCACTTTTTTTTGGAGTAGTACCATAAAATTATGTATCAATGGAAAGATAATTTAATCAAGAATGTAATACAATAACTTTCATGAAGGATTTGCTATTAGAATAGCAGTTACAGTATAAAGAAGAAAAGTGAAACACGTAGAAAAAAATAAGATATACAAAAATTATCACCATGTCAGTTAATACTTAGTTGGGTAACCTTTAGCATGAATTACAGCTTACAATGTCTTCCCATGGAGTGAACCAAGTCTTTTAGTTCTGCAGGTGTTATAATGTGAAGCCAAGATTGAATGATTGCTTCTATTAACTGGGTTTTATTGCTAGGTCGCTTCTGATTAACAAGTTTCTTTAGTCGGCTCCATAGATTTTCAATTGGGTTAAGGTCTGGGCTATTCCCAGGCCATTCCAACAGTGGAATATAATTATCTTGAAACTCCCCAAAAAAGTAGTGTTATTAGCCATCAAATCTCAAAAATACACTTTTCCCAAAATGTTTCCACAATTTTGGCCACTACTGTGTAACCCTGGGATTTAAGAGAATATTTTCAGACACTAGCACTTCCAGATGAGGCTCTGAAATCATGGAATCTTTACAAGCATTGTAAACAAACACAACTTCCACTGTAGCTTTTGCATATTCTGCCTTTCTCTGATCTTTTACTTCTTCATTAAGTAAAGCAACTTCTTCATGTAGTTGCTACCCTCTGCAAATCAATACAAGCTTGGCCTGTTTCAGGGGTTCCACTGTATTAAAAAGATATTGATAAAATGTATAAATGGTTTAGAATTTCAATTGCCTTAATATATGGTAACTGTATATGGGTTTCCCCCTACTTGTTCTTCACCTATGCTTTAAAATGTGTTTAAAATCCAAATGTCCTGTTTTAATTTGATGTTCTTTGTTATATTAATTCCCCAGAGACAAAGTGTTTAAATGTCAATGTTCTTGGTACAAGTTTTAAAAACACAACTACTGCTCTTGTTACACAAGGTTCAGAAAGGTGTATTTTTAGTTGGAGAATGAAAGGCACCAGACACTTCACTGAATACTCATGAACGTCTCACTGCAAAGTCTGTGAGATATGGATGTGAGTGATCTGCAGTATCTTTCCTGTCCTCTTTTAAAAGGACTATGTATTTTTAATGTGAGGAACGGTTCAAATAGAAACATCCTCAAGAAACAAATTCAGTCTGTGTGCTGCCTTTTTAGTCCAAAGATGGAACTACATGGAGAACAATCAGAACAAGAAATGTCTTAGAAACCAGCTGGAAGCAGGTCATGTTGCCATTGGATCTGACAGTTATGATATATACACATTCTTAAGAGGGTATTTTTATCCTATTGCTTGCATGTTAAAAAAATCCCCATGACATATGTACTCCTTTTATTTCAGCTTTTGCATAGAAAAAGAAGATGCCAAGGGAGGAAGCATAACATACAAAAATACTAAGAGCCTTGGTGGTGCAGCAGACTAAGTGCTGTTATGTAGCACTTAGCTGCCAGCTGCCTGCAATTAATGCGAGTTCAAATCTCACCAGGCTCAAGGTTGACTCAGCCTTCCATCCTTCTGAGATAGGTAAATTGAGGACCCGGATTGTGGGGGCAATAAGCTGACTTTGTAGAAATACCACTTATGGGGGGCCAAAAGCCCTAATAAGCAGGTATATACAAAAGAATGAAGGCTATTGCTATAAGTGCATTGTAAGCCGCCCTGAGTCTTCGGAGGAGGGCGGCATATAAATTGAACTAATAAATAAATAATATATATATATATATATATATATATATATATATATATATATATATATATATATATATATATAAATATATATAAATATAAATATAAATATAAATATAAATAATATAAATAAAAATATAAATATAAATAAAAATAAAAATTATATATAGCTTATCCAATATAAAAAGGAGTATTTCACATCTCTACAGAAGTGTGACTTCTGAAATGGGCTTCTGAAATGTTCCTCTCCTTTCCAAATATGTTCCTATTGGGGAAGGGTAGTCCATTAGAGGTAGCTGTTCTGAAAAACCGACTCAACCAATGCAAATGGGAATTCATTTCTTCTCTCAAATGTCTTGAGAAAGCTCTGTGAAGCCAGCTGAGAAATCTCTTCCATCCTTGGGAATGAAGATCCATTTACGACATTTTTGCTTCTTAAAGAAAGTTGAAGGGTATAGGTCAGTGATGGCTAACCTTTTTGCCGTCGCATGGCAAAAGCAGGGGGAGCAGGGAGGGGTGTCGCGTGTGTGCATGCCCACACTCATAATTCAATGCCCCCCGCGCTCCCCTCGCTTTTAGCACGTGACGGCAAAAAAGTTATCGGTGGGCTCGGCAGGCCCGTTTTTCGCCCTCCCCAAGCTCCAGAGTCTTTCTTGGAGCCTGGGGAGGGTGAAAACGGCCTTCTCCACCCATCCCGGAGGCCCTCTGGAGGCCGGAAACGGCCCATTTCCCGACTTCCGGTGGGCCCAGAAGGCCCAAAAATCAACTGGCCAGCCATGCATGTGCACTGGAGCTGAGCTAGGCAACGCTCGCGTGCCCACAGATATGGCTCCATGTGCCACCTGTGGCACGCATGCCATAGGTTTGCCATCACGGGTATAGGTAGTAGATATTTTTTCCTTCCATGATTTTCATGGAAAATTTAAAAAATCCTCTCAGTTCTATTATATGTTTTAATCAGAGAAAATATTAGTTATTTTTAATTGCTTTATGCTTATACTTTGTCTCTTTTATTTCCAGTCTGTCTTCTGCATATATAAATGGAAGGACTACACTCAAAGGCAACATGTAACAATTAAGCATCATACCTCTTGTAGCTATGGAGGTCAACCAAAGAGGGAAGTTCTTCCTTTCCTGTGTATGAAAGAGAATTAAGTGGCACCCCCAATAGTACCTCCTGAGAGGAACTGTCCCTTACCATAAAAGGTGAGGTAACCAAAGATAGCTGTCAGCAGATACATGGAAAACATGGCCAGGATGGAGACATTGGCTACAGTCTGCATTCGACGCTTTGAAGCCCTAAGCAAGACACAAATTTCAGACCTCATTAAAACTTAATTAGGTCTCCAGTTCCTTCACAGAATGGATGAGTGAGTTGGTAGACCAAATCAGAAGTTTGAGCTTCTAATCTTTGCTGCTGAAACCTACCAAGTCCTCAAGTGTGCTCCCATGAGGGCCTTCTCCTCCATGCTACATGTTTCTACTCCATTCCATAACCCCAGATCTCCATTCTACCTGGTACTATATTGAAATCCAGAAATCCAAATTACTATTCCAGAATCAAGGGTGGTTTACCAAACTGCTAGCCAGAGGCTTTATTTTCTGCAGGGAACAACGCATCTTCAGCTTCTTGTAAGCAAATCCTTCGTCTTCTCCTCAGTGCCTGCTAGACTTGCCCTCCACATCAGTGTTTCAGTGAACAAAACACACAATCCACAGTCCCATTAACAATCCCTCTGCTTGTTCTTGGAATTCAGCCAGGGTGGAAAGTGGGGTCCAAATGACAGTGTTCAATAGCTGCTGCCCATCTAGGCTTTGGCATGCTTTCTTTTCTTTTTCCATTTATAAAATAAAACACCCACAAAGCAGGAAAAATGAACTAGTTGTCTTTGGACTGATAGCACTTAGGACTTCACTGTTTGGAACTCCCCCAACAGTTATTGCAGGTTATGTTCATTTACCTTGAAAGAACAGGGGGGAATACCCTCCATTTTATTACCCTTTCTATCACCAGTGCATACTTTGCTGGCCTATTTCTGATCTGCATTTCACAATCTTGAGCTTGGTCCATCTGGCCACAACTCTGGATTTTTGAGGTCCTGCTGCATCTCTCAGCAACCAACTACATGTGAGGCATGAAGCTGCTGCTTACCTGACAAAGACCACTGTAGTTTTATTTTTATTTTATTTTTTTAGTGCAAGAGACATTTTGGTAGATGTTATATAAAAACACCACATCCTAGACAATTTTGTTTTGTTTCGTCAAATCAGTCGGGGATCGGGGCTATCTTTCTCAGGGAATAATGACATTCCCCAAAGTCATGACCACACATACAATGACTGAAGCAGATGTGTGGGGTGTGCTGTGAAAGCACTAGCCCCCAATAACCTCCCAAGTTTAAGAAGATGGAATTTGCTCTCCTGTGTTTCTTCCATTCTATCTTCCTGTTCCCCCATCATAATTGAAAGGGTCCGAAAGAAAAGTATTTCATTTGAGCCTTTTCCAATGTATTATCCTCAAATCTGCTGTAACAATAATTCCCATAATCCCTAACAGATTAGGGACAACAAACATTGTAGATCACAAATCTGAAAGGTATAACACTGGAAAACTAGGAATAGTGCATCTAACCATGTCTGTTTCTTCCCCATCCAGCACTGCCCTTCCCACTTTTCATTGGGAACATGACTAAGTGAATCTATGAGTCGTAGTGGTGCAGTAGTTAAGAGTGCAGTACTGTAGGCTATTTCTGCTGACTGCTGGTTGCCTATAATTTGGCAGTTCAAATCTAACCAGGCTCAAGGTTGACTTAGCCTTCCCTCCTTCTGAGGCGGGTAAACTGAGCATCCAGATTGTTGGGGGAAATATGCGGACTCTGTAAACCGCTTAGAGAGGGCTGTAAAGCACTGTAAAGCGGTATATAAGTCTAAGTCTAAGTGCTATTGCTATTTTTTAGCATTTTTTTCTCCACAAAGTTCAAACTATTTTGCATATTGTCCTTCTGCTATTCCACATATTCTTTCAGAAAATTCAGAACCTTTCCATTGATGCTGTCAAGTTTTCTCACCTGCGCAGCTCGGTGTAAATAGGAAGCACTTCTGGATGGCAAACAAAGGCAAATGCCAAGATGGGGATTGCGTACGCAGTCTAGAAAAAGAAAAACAGTTCAGTTTTTGTTCTAAGCAGAAGGTCTGGAACTCAGAATTTCTAGATTGCTCTTTCTTGCACATATTTATTTTATTTATTATTTATTTATATGTCAGATTTATATGCCGCCCTTCTCCCGTAGGACTCGGGGCGGCTCACAACAATAAAACAACCCGACAATAGATAAAAATTAAATAATATTAAAACCAATTAAAATCCCCAAATCCCCAAATTAAAATCCATGGCAGATCAGGGAAGTTGCTGAAAGAGCCAAGTCTTTAGGTCGGTGCGGAAGGTCGGGGGCCGTCCGGAGCCCGGTGGGCAACCTATTCCAGAGGGTCGGTGCGACCACAGAGAACGCCCTCATCCTGGGGACCGCCAGCCGACACTGTCTGGCCGAGGGGACCCGGAGGAGGGCAGCCCTATGTGAGCGCACTGGGCGGTGGGAGGCCAGTAGGAGGTGATCCTGCAAATACCCGGGCCCATGCCATGAAGGGCTTTATAGGTGAGTACCAGCACCTTGAAGCGGATCCGGAGGACCACCGGCAACCAGTACAGCTCGCGCAATAGTGGTGTTATATGGGAGTAGCGGGACGCACCCGTAACTACTCGCGCGGCCACATTCTGGACCAGTTGGAGCCTCTGGGTGCACCCCAAGGGCAGCCCCATGTAGAGGGCATTGCAGTAATCCAACCGAGAGATAATGAGAGCATGAGTGACCGTACGGAGGGCGTCCCTGTCTAGAAAAGGGCATAACTGACGCACCAGGTGAACCTGTGCAAATGTCCCCCTTGTCACGGCCGTTAGATGGTCCACTAAAGACAGCCGTGAATCGAGGAGGACGCCAAGATTACGAACCCTTTCCAAGGGAGCAAGACACATAAGACACACATATATTGGTTATGAGTAAATACAGAGCAGTAGAACTATTTTACTGAAAATCTTATTAGTAAAATTAGAAAGCAGGGTTTGTTTTTATAAATGTATATTGTAATTTTGAATTATTAATACATTACAGTATATATTTTTACAGGAAAAATGGGAACAAGAAAATTCTATCCTATCAATTGTTTTTTCTACCTTTATCAACTTCACAGTTTCTTCCTGATTTGTTATGTAAGTACACAACCTGCTACATGCACCCCTGAAAAATCTGGGTATAACCTAAAGAGCTTCTTCAGAAGTTACCAAAGAATTTTATACTTGCAGAATATTGTTCCCCTTCTCAAAGAAAATCTGTAATATGGGTACAATTACTAGGAATAATGTGGGAATCCTATTGCCTGCCCCCCCCCCCTCCAATCCCAGTGACTTTAGTACTAGATGTACTTCAATAAAAGAAAGGGGGGAAAGCAATGTGCTATAGAGATTAAGATGCTGGACTAAGCCCATAAAGATTGAGCTTCAAGTACCTTCCGGCACAAAACTTACTATGTGATTAGAACAGGGTAGCAGACAAAAGTCCATTAATACACTTGCACCAGCAGATTCTGTAGGCCTCATATACCCAAATTGCATTTCCCTGTTCTACCGTGACTCTTAACCGTGTTCAATTTCACTAGATTCAGATACTTTCATACTAACCTGAGAATTGAGAGGAAAGACTTCAGCACTACAGGTATCATGACTGGACTCCATGGTGCAATTGACCACCATAGTATCATTGAAAGGACAAGGGATCTGGAATTTCTTGTAAATTACCTTTGTGGTAGGAATGGAAAATGGATGGTGAGCATCAGGAAAGAGTGAATGAGAGATAAAACAGCAAAAAAAAAAAAAAAAAAGGCAGCAACTGTACACCTTTTCCAAGCTGTGCCTTTTCCAAAGCACCAGAAGGCAAGACAAGAAACAATGGATGGACACTAATCAAGGAGAGAAGCAATCTGGAATTAAGGAGAAACTTCCTAACATTGAGGACAATTAAACAGTGGAACAGCTTGCCTTCAGAAGTTGTAGCTTCATCACTGGAGGTTTTTAAGAAAAGCCTGGGCAGCCACTTCTCTGAAATGGTATAGAGTCTCCTGCTTGAGTAGGGAGTTGGACTAGACGACCTCCAAGGTCCTTTCCAGCTCTATTCTGATTGAAAACCTCTTAAAGAATTGTGGCACATATTTCCTATTTAAATCTGGCACCTTTTCTTTCTGGGAGAAGCCAGAGTTTCTGGGAATTATGTAACTCACCGAGATGAGAAAGAAACACATACAGGTGAGTGAGAGTCCACTGGTGTAACCAAGATAACCTGTAGGGGAAAAGGAAGGGAACAAAGGAATTGCATCAATTTTATATACAGGATCTTGATAAAAAGCCTCTCAAAAGATTTTACAGCAAAGAGAGCTAAATATGGAAAAGAAAGCCATATATCTGCTCTTAAAATAATACAACTTGGACAGCGTCCTTAGTTCTAAATTGATGCAATGCCCTTCTCAAATTCAACATCTATATTATAGGGAAAATTTGGGAGAAAGTGCAGAGTTCAGCCTGGGAGGATGTTTAACAATTGCAAGCAGCAAATTCCAATGTAGAAAACAGAAATAACAAAGCAACCAGAAAAAAATGCACTTTTTAAGTATATGTTTATCAAATTGACATATTGGGCTTTGTTCAATTTACATTTATTTATTACATAAACTGCATAATTGTTGATTGGGTACGGAAGGATTGATTTAATTTTGAATATTAAGTTTACAACATGGGTGATCAACTAAATTCAAACTGGACCAATTCAGTGCCATTGTATTGGATTACTACATTTAGTGAGAGATTGGATTAGAGGTTCTTCCCAGAACGTTTTTAACCCTTATATTCCATGATTGTATTAATTTATTTAATCAGATGATAAAAATGCAAGTACACCCAGGCAGGTGAAAATCTTCTGTCAGCTCTGATGAATTGAATTAATTTAGATGTATCAGATTTGAGCTCACAGTTTAAATTCCATCAAAAATCCAATTTGGAAACTCAATGCAATTGAATTTAGCAATGCACATACTGGGGAAAAAAACCACTATGGAATATTGTTTTTCTGCTAATATTCTTCTGTGGTCTAAATAATTCTCTGCAACAATAGATTGCAAGATCAATGTCAACAGAAGATCTTCATAGGAAGCAATGCTGATTTCTTCCAGTTGGGGGTAGCACTGTTGTATATGCCTCAACTCATAGACTGAAATGACACAATCTTGCCTTGAACTCTAAGGTAGAAATCCAGCAGTGACGCAAAAAAGTACATACATGATCAGGCAATATTTATCCAAGCACGCACAAGCAGAACACAGGACAAACACTTTCTGTCACTTACCTAAATGTTTCATCAGAGCCAAGGGCAGGATGACACTAATGCTGACGACAACTATTAAAATTTGCCCGTTCATGTACCATTCGCTGAAAATAAAGCACCACAGTTGGATGAATCCATGAACGTTATAGTTACCTCATTCTTCTTTCTCTCTCACACATACAGAGATAGTGAACAGTAGCAAAAAGAAGAAGAAGAAGAAGAAGAAGAGCTTGTGTATTGACAGACAAACAGACTGATTGACTGACTCTTGGCAGGTGCCATCTTTTTTCATCCTTTTATCTTTTAAAAAAATCCTTTTTAATATGGACTGAAAAGCATGGAGTACACTTTTGCATCTGGATATTTGACATTTTTCTTCCCAAATTTAAATCTGTATATATTTTAGTTAGCAAATATAACTAGCCAAATGCTACCTGCCCTATTTTTTTTTAAAAAAACCTCAAAAATGAACTCTACAGATGCTGTACTTTGTACATGGAAAAGAACTGTGTCCCTATTAAGGCAAGATGTAGGTGTCAGCCCCACTAGGTCATTATTACCAATAACAACAATTGACAGTCGTCCAGAGGAATCAAGGATAGAGGATTCAATAATAAGAGAGTATTTTTCTTTTCTCTCATCCAGCTGTGTCCAATTCTCAAACAGCTTGGGCAAGTCACCATAGTTTTCTTGGCAAGGTTATTCAGAAGTGTTTGCTATTGTCTCCTTCCTAAGGCTGAGAGAAAGTGACTAGCCCAGTTAACTTTGTGTCTAAGGCAGAGTCTCCAGATTTCTAGCCTGTTGCCTTAACCACTACACCAAATTGACTCTACAAGAGTATAAAAGACACCAAAAGGTCATTTTTCCCATCTTGAATTATCTCCAAGTACATGAACTTCAAATCCCAAAATTCTCCAGCCAATGCAGCTGTTGCTAAGAATTTTTACAGCTGACATCCATGCATTTGCAGGGTGCCAAGGTTAGGAAACGCTTGAGAGGAACTGCTGGGGTAGAAATAACACTTATCTACCAATGACCACAATTTGTATCTGTTTACAGTTAGTCCTCATGGGATTGGCCAGAAATTCAGAAGCCATTCAGAAGCATGACAATATGTAAATAAGTGAGCAGTGAATGACCAAAGTGACTTGAGACTTCTCTTGCACTATGTCATTTCTTTTCTGGTTACTTGCAGAGTTTCAGCAGTGCCCAACCAATCTGTTAAGTATTTTATTACAAGGAAACAAACTCTTCTCTGTTCCTGTAGGTAGGCAGATTTCTTCCTTAAACTTTCTTCCATCCTAACCACCCTCTCTTTACTCCAGAGGTCCCCAACCCCAGTGCCATGTCCCACTACCGAGCTGTGGCCCGTTCAGAACTGGCCCGTGGAAATGGCAGGTGAGCGTGCACACAAGTCCACTTGCATGGAGCTCTGTACACCCACATGCTCCCCTGCCATTCACGTGTCAACCCTGAAGTGAATCTGGCTGAAGTCATCTTGGAGGCTTTCAGGGTTGCCACACAAAAGAGGGTGGGGGGAAATAGTTAGATGGGGTTTTGTAGCCAAAACAATACAGTTTTCCTGTGGGAACTAAGGACATTCTCACAGGTGGCTGGCCAGAGGAGGCGTGAGCAAACCAAGCAATCCGACAGCAACTGGATTGGACAGTGTGACCAGTAACCTGGGGGGGGGGGGGGACTTTTACTTTTATTTAGGTGAAAGCCAAGGGAACTTTTAGAGTCAGCTTTCACCAGTTGTGCCAATATGATGTATCCAATAAATTGCTCTTTGAGGAATATGCCTGCCTCGGAGTTCTCTTTTCTATGGGTGTATAACTTGGAATGCTGATATCGTGGAACCATCCTCTCTCCTGCCTGCCAGTCTGCAAAGCCGGAAAGATTGGAGACCGCTGCTTTACTCTATAAGCATGCTCATAAATGTTTGATTCATTATTAAAAATAAGTCATTTGAGAATGTTCAAATGTTACAACCACTCACTGTCCTGAATCCATTATAATATCCTAATATGAAAATTGTGATATTCTGCTTGTAATAAAGAAATAATCTGTCATTCATAATGGAACTTTTAATGACAAACCTTTATGAGATCAGTTAAAGTAGATTAACATGCTAAGAACTGGGGTGCAATGGTATTGACATAACCTAATTTAAGTTTGAAGGCTACTTTACAGATCTTTTTCTGTTCCATCTTTACCTCAGTCCATATGAAAAACAGGGATTTTTTTTAAAGATATACAGGTAAAGTTGAAATGTGGCTTCACTTCCATTTATCTGATTTAAAGCTGAAAAAAATGAGATAGCATCACACAGTTGTATTTTGACATTTATAAATCTACTCTAGAAACTCTGTCCATTTTACTGTCTGTGATAATATGGCAATATTCCAGTTCAACAACTTTTTTTAGTTTAAAATAGTACACACAAAAATGTCATAACTTTTTAATCTTACAGCATCTTGTAACATAGGAATGCTTTTAAATATCTTCCCAATTTTACACAACACATGAACGCATATTGCTTAGTAACATTTTTAAAATAACCCACAAAAAATTCTCACTTCTTTTGTTCTTCGACACAAGCTTTTTAAATGGATATTCCAACAATAAATCTCCTTTAAATATAGTTGCCCCTTTTTCTTTCCAACTTTCAACAACATATATCTTTCAGACATGGTTGTCAACTTGTAGGGGAGTAAGACAAATACTAGTGGATTTTAATGCTAACATATGCCTCAAGATGACATCTAATAGCGTTCCACCAGAATTTGTGGTGAAATTCTTTTCCGCCCCTAAATGGAAACTCAGGGGACAATTTATGATCCACAAGGGAATAATCTCTGTATCTCCTTCCCCCACTTGTTTCGGGGGGGGGGGGGTGTTTAAGTCCTGCAAGCAACAGAGCATTGTGGCTTGGTCCCAAATTCTCTTGATCAGGGGAGGAATGTGAATAAGGCACCAAGCCCCAGAAGATCCATTTATAGAAGGAAAAATTAGCCAAAAAGACCAGCTGCTTCCTTCCATAATACTATTCAGAAATCCCTTAGAACAGCTCTGAAAAAAAAGGGCTGCCGCAGAGTGAAAGAGGAGGAGGGGAAAGAGGCGTGGTCCTCACATACATACTATCTCTAATTTCATTTTAGGTCACAATGACCATAAACTAGTGCCATAAGGGAAGATCATTAAGAGTTCAAGTCCTGAAATAATTGTGGATCTGGTTGGGTTTTATCTGGAGGTCACAAAACTAACTTAACTAGATCAGATAGTAGATCCATTCATCCAATATGCTAAGCTTGATTAGAATTTATCTTGTTTAGGTTTTCTGGTGCCTTAATATATTATGTGAATCCAACCTATTTAGAGAGTTTAGGTTCGTTTATTTACTGTGCAAACACAATAAATGGATCAACTCAGTGAACAGGTTAAGCATGTTTGGTGAATAATTAAAATGCTGGACATTGTCAAAATCCAGGAAGTTTTCAACTTGAAATCACCCTAGATTTAGCATGCTATGGCTGAAGAATGCCCAAGGGTAGCAGCAATGCCTAATTAAACATTTGACCCTGGAAAATACCAAAACAATAGAAACTACCTGTAGGCTTCTTTGTCATTCTTTTTGCAGGCAAGCATATAATTTAACCTCCCCTAATATGGATTACAACTTCCACTAGCACTATCTATGTGTTGACTTGAGATGATGTGGATTACACTCCAACAAATAGTGTCAAATATGGGGAAAGTGGTATAATTCAGCTCTTTCTTTCTTTTTCTTCCTTCCTTCCTTCCTTTCTCTTCCTTCCTTCCTTTCTTTTTCTTCCTTCCTCTTTCTTCCTTCCTTCCTTCCTTTTTCTTTCTTTCTTTCTTTCTTTCTTTTTCTTTCTTCCTTCCTTTCTCTTCCTTCCTTTTCTTTCTTTTTCTTCCTTCCTTTTTTCTTCCTTCCTTCCTTCCTTCCTTCCTCCCTCTTTCTTTCTTTCTTTCTTTCTTTCTTTCTTTCTTTCTTTCTTTCTTTCTTTCTTTCTTTCTTTCTTCCCCCCCCCCCCAATTGAGGAACTGCTGCATGTTCATCTGTTCTGTGCAATTTCAAACAGAATGTGATTAGGAGGAAGAAGAGCAGGGAGTTTTGCTTACCCATTGTTTGCTGTCAGCCCTAAGAAGGTTTGGATCACAAGTGGCAGTTCAGATTTAACAATGAACAAGTAACTGGACATAGCTGTGAAAAGAGAAAGCTGTCAGGATCTCCTGAATTTCCTTTTTGGGGAAGAGTGAAAACAGTAAGATGGCATTTGATTTACCCACCCTTATCCTCAGGCTGAACACTGGATATTGGTCAAAAATCATCATCGCCATCAGTTTGTAGATGTCAAGATCACAATGCCCCAGAGTCCCTTACTCAGCCTTCTTCCTTGAACTTCATACACGCACCCCAACTAGCAGCAGCAAATTATGCAAATATACATCACTTTGTTTGCCCTTCAGACCCAACAGGGAAGTGGGAAACCTTACCTCCTATGTTGTGTATTGAGATTATGACACCAGCCACCACTTTGCCCCCATGGCCAAAGGCCTTCAATCCCAGCTGTTCATATGCTCTAATTCCTAAATAGAAAGAAAGGGTTCAGATAAGTTGGTTTGTAATTCTAGGGTGATTAACATTACCGGTCCATTCATCTAAACCACTGTTCAAAATTATGCTCCTTTTATGCTAGCAGTCAACACACTCGCCAATCCAGTTCCAGTAGGAATTGACACATTCCTCAACATATTGAGTTTTAAAAAAGCATGCAGCTCCTTGGCAATAATGATGGCCTAAGGACAAATTGTGCTCTTCAGCCACAATTTGCCTGCGCAACAAAAAGAGCCATCTTTGAATGCCAGCCCAGCTTCCTGAATGTCCCACTGATCAATTTCAAAATTCATTTATTTATTTATTTGTTCAACTTGTATGCCGCCTTTCTCTGAAGACTCAAGGCAGCTTACAATGCATTTAAAAACCATATATAAAAACATTAAAAATTAAAACATTAAAAACAATTAAAACCCATTCACACCATTCATGGCCGGATCTCGCCAGATCGCAACAGCGAGATCAACAGCCCCAGGCCTGCCGGAAAAGCCAGGTCTTCACCACTTTTCGGAAGGCCAATAGGGTGGGGATGGTCTGGATCTCAGGAGGTAACTGGTTCCAGAGAGCTGGGGCAGCCACAGAGAAGGCCCTCCCCCACGGGCCCGCCAGCCAGCACTGTTTAGCTGACAGGACCCGGAGGAGACCAACTCTGTGGGATCTTACCGGTCGCTGGGAGCTATGTGGTAGAAGGCGGTCTCGAAGATAACCTGGCCCTGAGCCATGTAGGGTTTTAAAGGTAATAACCAACACCTTGAATTGTGACCGGAGACCAATAGGAAGCCAGTGCAGCTCGCGGAGAATTGGTGTAATGTGGGTGTATCTAGGTGCACCCACGACAGCACGTGTGGCTGCGTTCTGGACCAACTCTAGTCTCCGAACACTTTTCAAGGGTAGCCCCATGTAGAGCGCGTTGCAATAATCTAACCGTGAGGTGACAAGGGCATGAGTGACTGTGAGGAGAGCCTCCTGATCCAAGTAGGGTCGCAATTGGTGCACCAGGCGAACCTGTGCAAAGGTCCCCCTAGCCACAGCTGACAGATGTTGCTCTAATCTTAGCTGTGAGTCTAGGAGAACACCCAAATTGCGAGCCCCCCCCCCGCCCCTGCACCAAGGATGGACAATCAACATAGTCTTTAGGAGGCAATACCCACAGCCATTCGGGCTTGTCTGGGCTAAGTCTGAGCCTGTTTCAAGGCTCTATCTTGAACCACGTTTCAAGGCATCTACAGCCTGCACTAATTCTTGTTAGGCCACAGTCCTTGGAGAACAAGACTTTAATGATCCAAACTGATAGAAGGTGTGGATTCTAAGAACAGCAAAAACTTCTGAACACCACTCTGAAATCCCTTAATAGAATGCACCCCTGCATTCTATTAATTCTATTTCTACCCCTAATGAGCAGTATGGCTAAGGTCAGTGTCTTACTCTGTGGCCCATAACAAATACTATGGAGTCTCCTGGACTGTGACTTACCAACAACTCCAGCACACTTCAGCAGCAGATGAATGGAATAGGAGGAGAGCAAAGCAATGCAGATCAAAAGGATCCTGGAAGAAGGACAACAATGAATGTCAGCCCAATCAATGCTTCTTTCACAGAAATGGACCAACTCTGGAATGCCTCTTCTATGGAGACAAAGAGAACTCTTTCCAATCCTAATCTGGACTGTGAGTTCTAGTCCAACCCTGCTTGAATTCACGAATTCCATCCAATCCCTGCTTGGGAATTAGTTCTTACAATCCATCCAGCAGCAGACCCACAGGTGGAAACGGTGGCTGAATTTCTACTTGCTTCCTCCCCCTTGGATTGTGGATTTTTTCCTGGGTACCATGCTGTGGGAGTTACACTCACACAAAGAGGGTGATTCCCGTATTCCTCATGGCATAGGCCAGGCCCAGGATGCCACTCCCCATGATGGCGTTGCTCAGATTAAAGACTGACATCCCAAACGAAGTCTTTCCCTCAAACTGCAGCCAAGATTTAAGAAAAAAAAACAAAAACCAAATTTCAGAAATTGGGTGGAAAAAAGCCTTTGGGCCATATGGAAAACAAAGCACTAATCCTAATAGAAGTATAATACATGAGGATGAAGGGGGGGAATGATACCAACCATTAAATATCCAAGGGTCACCCAGAAAAGAAAGTTGAAGTGGCAGAACATTTGGCCTGCATGAGTGTCCTATAAAGTTACCAATTATTATATGTACAGTGACGCAACATATTGCATTATACCAGTCTGATTCGTACAAATTTATACTTTATGCCATATATTTTTGGAGGTCTGCATTTGACTCAAGTATGTGGGAACATATCAGAATGAAGACTTCTAAGACACAACAAAAGATGGTTCTCAAAAGAAGAGATGATTCAGTATGAACAGACCGAAGCAATGACAGTCAAATTAAAAAGAACCAGGAGATAACAGAAGTCTATAAAGGTGGGGCTGGTTAAGCCTTGTTGGAAATTATAAATATATGTGGCCATGATATAAATAGATAATAAAACATAATGAGGTAATACTTCTAAAATACGTACATGATATAATATACATGCTAACAAGAAGAAACATCACATATCATGGGCAACATCCAGTAGAAGTCTGAGATATTCTGGGAACCATATCCTATGTCTCAATGCAACAGTTGTGCAATGATATTCCCCCTCCCCGGTGTAAAAATAAATAAATGACATTTGTACAAGGAAAATTCTTCAATCCTGTTTCATTAGGTCATGCTGGATTGGTAGACATTTGCAAACTGCATTAAGAAATAGCTGAGACTATTATTATTAAAATTAAAAATGGTTAATTCTAAAAAAAAAAAAAGAAATAGCTGAGACATTTGAATTTTACTTTCAAGGATAAGTAGAGGAATGGGAATAAACAGAAGCTGATTGCTTTCATGATGGAAGTAATGTCATGCCGTCCTACTGCAAGTTCTGCCCTTTTGTACAGTATGTGCATGCAACATCATGTTGCGCATATAAAAGATGGGTCCTTGGTGTTTGCTGAGCTCATCAGTGCTAGTACTAGCACAATGCTTGACTAGCACTGATGATATTACCTAGTTTGAGTAATGAAACGTCTACAAGAAAACAACCAAGCTCAGAGAGCACCAAGGACTGAGCTACAATTATTCTCCTTTATTAGTACATATAAAAGAGTTAAGCCTTCTGTCACAACTCTGCACAGCTGCATTGGGAGATATCTGACTGACATTATCACCTACATCAGTGAATTGGCTGAATTTCTTGCTGGCAGCATTAGGCAAGAAGCCATCTTGTTCTGCTGAAATACGTTCCTCTTCCTCATACCTGAAATGGAAGGAGAAGTAGAAAACGTCAGCGGAGACCTATACCAGAACTGCATCTGTTTAGCATCACAAATCAATGGCTCAAGCTAAATATTATACAGGTCGTGCTGTGTGCTAATTAAAGTATCTGAATCTTTAGACAAGATGGAAAGGAATGAAAAGAGAGGAAACAAAATAGATGAAACCATCATGTGTTATTGTACTTAGCATAAGTATTGAACTATTAATGTGATTTACATATTGTCTGGTTGTTCTAATAAAATGTGTTGATTTAAAAATATATAGATTTGGCAATCTTGACTGTCTTGCCAAATTATGATGTAACTATACAATGAAGCCAGTGCATTAATATTAATGAATTAAATTACTAAGTTTTGCCTTTGCTTCAAATATTTGGAGATAATTACTATGTCGGTTGTAACAATTATCCTGAATTGGGAACAGCTAGACCAGCCTTCCCCAATCCGGTGCCCTACAGATCTATTGGACTAATTCCCAAAATCCCTAACAGCCAATGGCGTGAGACAGAAAGCATAGTAAAGGAGCCAAGGTGGCGCAGTGGTTAGGGTGCAGTACTGCAGCTACTTCAGCTGACTGCTAGTTCAGCAGATCAGTGGATCAAATCTCACCGGCTCAAGGTTGACTCAGCCTTCCATCCTTCCGAGGTGGGTAAAATGAGGACCCAGATTGTTGGGGGCAATATGCTATTTAGTATACTGTTTTTGGTGTAAGCCGCCCAGAGTCCTCAGAGAGTGGGCGGCATAGAAATATGACTAATAAAATAAAATAAATAAAATAATCCCAAACCTCTTGGTGACAAAAGGCTTTCTTACTATTGTTTAATGGCTAGATAGGTGTGTCTAAGTGTGAAGGGAAAAGAAACCAACATTCTCACTCATTCTGACTTACATTATGCCAGATTGGACAGTCAAAGTTTGGAGCCTAAACTGAACTGCCATTCATACAAGGAAATGTCTACCCAAGCCCTCTATAGCCTCTGATATCACCCAGCGTCGTCAGAAGCAGATTTTAAGAAACCACAGAAGGCTGCTGTGAGAATGGACTTGCAGCAAATCCATTTTTTCCAAAATGGTTTAATGTACAGAGGGGATATACCGTAGAATATGAGCTATTCAATGAAGCCTCCAGTATGTTCTGTATCAGCCAAGGCTGTGTCATCCCAGCAGTAAGCTTCCACTCTCTGCTCTGCCTCTTGAGGAAGTCCCAATCGATGAGATTAAAGGTCTATGCAATTCTACAATTAACTTCCACAGAGTAGACTTGCTTCTTCTCAAATGGAGACTCTGCTTAGCCATCACAGCTACTGTAGTTTATGAACCTACTTCTAAACAGATGCCAGCTATTCATCATCACCAAGTCTCACAGCAGCATACATTTCCAACATAAGAAAATATACAGTATGCAGCTCAGGAGTGGGCATCCTTGGTGCTCTCTGACCTTGGCCATTTGCTTGCACATACAGTATTTCATTACCCAGCTAAGTAACATCATCAGTGCTAGTTAGTTAACTCCCTGTTTATGTAAAGTAGCTTGCCTTGTCAGTGTTGGTTGAAGTGTGGTCTTCTTCTTGATAGTCCCTTGATTAGGGTATCATTTTCTGCTTGATTGTACCTGGTATTAATACTGCATATCTGGATGTTGGATGCTGGAGAGGATGTGTTCTGGGTTTTTTTGTTTCTGGTCCTATGTTCTGATTTTGTTGGGCTTTGTTTTTTTAATGACATTTCCATATATCAAACCTGAGATCAGGCTCTGTATGGTTACTTACACTTGCCATTTAGTGGTCCAGTGCCAAATCTGGAGCATGAAAAATAGTTTTTCAAATGTATACCTGCCATTAATTTCTGGACCTAATAAACAACTGGAAATTTGGTACCCTTGCTAATGAAGGCACCTCTTGATTATGCAAAATGGTGCTCCCTGAAGCCAGTGCAAAGAAAGAACACGTGAGAGTGCCTGATCAAGCTAATGACCTCTAATAGTATTTCTATTATCATCTGGGTAGTTCTGGGTAGTTTCATTGAAAATAAAAAATAGAAAAAAAGTCCTGAATTGGAAGCTTGACAGAACATGCAACTAAGAAATGTGTTTGTTTGTTTGCTTGCTTGCTTGTTTGCTGCTGGCAGAGTAGTTTCTAAAGCTTTAGAGGACAGACTGGTGATCTGCATATTAATTTTGCCATTAGAAGTAGTTACTTCTCAATCTGCATCTTTCCATACTACCTCCAGGGCTTTTTATGTTACAGAAATATTTTTCCCCATGTGGGGGAACTACTCTGATGTCTCTTTGCCTAACCTGAATTCCTGCTTTTCTGGCTTTGATTCTGCCTGCTCAGTTAATTTTCATCTTTCTCACATGCTGCCCAATTCTGCATGCCCAACCTTCTTCATAACTTCCAACCTAAGAATAAATTCTCAATTTCCCCCTCTTTTTTCTGTTCCATTTCTATACCTACTTGTATTTGTTTTGAAGGCTGCATGAAAGTATATATACAATTATTATGCAAATTTCTCCTAAAATTCACAATTTAAATAAATGTTTCTAATATATACAATAGATATAAATTCCACAAGTATTAGGTTTATTAATTATAATTAATATTTTATGTTGTTTCTTGTTCCCCTTTCACATGCAAATTGCTCATCTTTCCTTGCAATAATCTTTGCCTTTTGTGCTGTATTTCTAAGCCATGACCCTCTTCTGCACTGTGCAGATACTGCAGGAATATAAATGCATGCTTCAGTTGGCAAAACTTGCAAAGTTGTAAATTCAGTTCATTTTCTTTAAACAACCACTCATTCGGCAACTAGTTATGAAGGCACTGATTGAGGTTCTCGTTGCTGCAGCTGTTGCAGTGTCCCCAAAGTCATGTGATCACAGTTTGGACACTTGGCAGCCAGCTCACAATTATGTCACAGCATCCCATGGTTAATTGTCAGCTTCACAGCTGGCTTCTGAAAAGCAAAGTCAAGGGGGAAGCCAACCAGAGGTCACAGACAGTGATCATCTGTCTGTGGAAGACCGCACCCAGCAACTGGGACTGCCACAACTGCCACTGTAAATTGGCACAGTGACGTGATGCTGCATTTTATGACCCCATCACTTAGCAATGGAACTGCCAGGCCCAATCACCATAGTGAAGCGAGGACTCCCTGTACATATATTTACTGCATTAATATCTCACCTTTTCACTGGGAGCTCAATGCAGTATACATACAGAGTCTCCCCCTTATTTTATCCCCGAGTGTGAGGTAGGCAGGGTGTCAGAGTTTGTTGCAGCCCACACAATCAGACACAATTAAATGAACTTCAGCAGGATTCAAATTACATAAGAAACTTCTTTATATACAATACCATACAGGATAATTCAGCATACAATATCAGGAACTCAGAAGCAATATTCATAGAAGCAACTCATTACAGAGTACAGAGATACAGAGGCTAATATATTGTACAGAGGCTCCATTACAGAGGCCAAACCAACTCTTATATACACTTCAGCAAGTCTAAGCCACACCCAGACTCCAAACTGTCTCTTATGACCCCATAGAAACAAATACTATGTTTCAGTTTCTAAACAGTCCCCATTGGCTGACCTCTTATCACGTCTATCCAAATAGTCCCCATTGGCTGATCTAATCCAGTTTATGAATATTCATACTCTGACACAGGGCTGAGAGAATATGATTGGTCTGAAGTCAGAAGGTCAGTTTCACAGTCAAGCGGGAACTAGGTCTCCTGGTCCCAGTCTAACATCTTAACCGTTACGCCGTAGAAGGTGTATTCCCAACCAATTATTCTGTCATTCCTACCAAAGACTCACCCATCCTCCAGGACAGCTGCTTTGTCACTGTCAGGTATGGTACCGTTGAATCTTTCAGTGCCATTCTCGCTTCCCATTTTTTGCAGTTCCATCTTCGCAGTCAGTGGGGCGTTTGCACACGGATATGGGTAACGTCTTCAGCAAACTGCCAGCAGCAGCAACAGCAATACACTTGGTTCAGCAGGACACCTGAGGACATGGAGAAAACTTCAACAAGAGCACTCAATAATACTGGAGGGTGGGGAGCAGGAAAGAGGGGCTGGAATTAGGTAGTACTGAGAATCCAAATATTCTACTCCCAGCTGCAGGAAGGGTGTGGATGAATGGGGGGGGGGGGAGGGAGGCACTGCCAGAATAGTTTTGCCACTCTAATGAAAAGGCACGCCAAGAAACATACAGTGATTCCAACCCCATGCCTGGGGGAGAGTCTGTCCTGACAGAGGGTAGGTGAGGAAGGATGTTAGCCTGTTCCCTCTCCCATCCACACCTTTAAGCATGAGTTGGCAGGCTGCTTCCCTAAGAATTTTCACACATCTGCATGCTACTGCCAAGAAACATGTCACGTACTCATGTACTGGGTGGTGTACCAACTGCTCTATCAGCTCTCCTCCACTAACAATAACCACTATAGACTAAGGTAAGAAAAAAAGCACTAAAACCCATAGAGGGAAAGCACATAAGCTATTTCTCCACTTTCTCAAAGATTCTGGCTTGAGAGAAGATGTATTTTGATGTAGTTTTGTCTGAGGACTGGGGGAGGGGGGAGAGAAGGAAGGGAAATCTTTTGGGGGGGGAGACATAGTAACATGTATAATGAATACAGCAGTTGCATTCATACCACAGATTTACTGAAGTATCATTGACCCAGCCATATCCAGGAAAGAAAGTTCACTCCTAAACTCAGATAAAACAATCCCCAAATTTGCAGAGCTACCTTCTTATTCAGAAATGGTTAGACGTTAAGAGTATTTCATCCATATTCCCTTCGTACCTATTCAAATCCAATTTATTCCTATCTAATATTTCTTAATTTTATTTTATTTATTTTCCTCCCCTTTCCTT
This sequence comes from Pantherophis guttatus, assembly GCF_059756535.1. Lineage (NCBI taxonomy): Eukaryota > Metazoa > Chordata > Lepidosauria > Squamata > Colubridae > Pantherophis > Pantherophis guttatus. The sequence goes on along the minus strand of NC_142064.1, from coordinate 121,215,279 downwards.
CACTCTGTTTCTAATTCTCTATCCCTACATTCCTCCTTTTCTCTAGCCATTTATAAAATGTATTCCAGGTTACATAGAATTCCGATTCATCTTCATCTTTGAGCTCCATTGTTAACCTGAATATGTATGTAACTGAAGTGTGATTGAATGTACAAAAAGCATATATGGAATATGCATATTATACTGTAATATACACGAAAGAAAAAAGTGCTAGAAAAGTATGTACCAGACAAGTCGCACCAAGTCTAATGTTTTTAAATTGTATATTTAATAAAATTAATTTTTTTAAAAAAGGGTATTTCATCCAGATTCTTCTACCTTTCTCAACCTGGTGCTCTCTGAATATGTTGAGGATACAACGCACACATGTGCTGGACCTCCACCCACACTTTCTGACTTTTAGAGTCACTGCAATTAGGCTTCTGAAAAAGCCAATTGATTCCATTTAAGAGTTTTGATTTAGACTTTATATTTGTTAAAAGTTTTTGGAAGGGGGATTTGTTTGTCTGTGTGTGTGTATCTGTGTCTGTCTGTCTGTCTGTCTGTCCGTCTGGTTTTGCCACTAACCACTTCAGCATCATTGTACATTGTTGTCCCACACAACATCTGCAATATCAATTAACAGTGCTGTCTTGGAGGCAAAAAGAATTGTTCATTCTGACCATTATAGTCTGTTGCTCTTTTAAGGCCTTGACCTCAATGAACAGTTTCCGGCATATAATGGGCACTAACTCCTAGAGTCAGTGAATGAATGGTTTCTATAGGATAATTTAGGCAGAAGTGGTGGGAATCAAACACATGATGAAAGTTGCAGTCCAAAATTTGATTGGAGGGCAGTAATCTGATGTTGGAATTTAATTCAGGCAGTCTGACCAAAAGCTGACGCAAAAGGGATGCTTGGAGAAGATGGTGAGATTTTAACCTCTAGTTAGGATGCAGAAATATGAGACTGGCAGATCTGAATAAGCAGGCACCATACAATAAGTCATTCTCCACCATAAACCTAATTAACATAAAAGGCGGCATTGTTCCCACCACCACCAACAGTATGCTTCTTAGATCTCTTAGTTACATTACAAGATGAAGTCAAGAATTAAAGATTTCACCCCGGAAGAAGAAATAATAAAGAAAATATTGGTCTGCACAGAAATGGACAGACTGACACTAGAACTTAAAAACAAGGATGAGACAGAATACTTTGAAATATAGAACAAATTGTATCAATGGTTGGAAAGAAGGAGAAGGAGTTGGAGAAGAAAAGATTTAGGGTTCGTAGAATAGAAAGTGGATAATACTTAGATAAAGATATTTATTTATTTATTTATTTATTTATTTATTTATTTATTTATTTATTTATTGTGATTTATATGCCGCCTTTCTCCCTAGGGACTCAAGGCGGCTTACAAAATGACAACTTCAATACAAATCACAATACAATACCAAATTAAAATCGGTAACCCAATTAAAAACGATATAAAATTATACCAGTGTACCCCCAAACGGATAAGTTTAATTGGCGGAAGAGCCATGTCTTCAGCTCACGACGGAAGGAAAGAAGGTCGGGGGCTGTCCTGAGCTCAGTGGGCAATCCATTCCAGAGGGTCGGGGCTCCCACAGAGAACGCCCTCCCCCTGGGGGTCGTCAGCCGACATTGTTTGGCCGATGGCACCCTGAGGAGGCCGACTCTGTGAGAGCGCACAGGACGATGGGAGAACGGCTGGAGATGGTCCTGCAAGTACCCTGGGCCTAAGCCATGAGGACAAGGGATATGGTTATAAGACCAAAATAGCAATGTATGATTAGTAGTAATTATATTTGTTGTTATGTTAAAAATATGTATGGAAATGACAAAACTGGACGGTCATACCATGTCCAATGTTTTTAATGTTTATTTAATAAAAAAACTTTTTAATAAAAAAAAAAAAAGAAAGATTTTACCCAATTCTGAAAATTTTAAAAAAACCTGTAGTGCATGTCTGCCAGGAAAATTGTACAGAAGCCTGACTGCTAACCCCCTTAAACTGAGGATAGCAACAGGCCTCTCTGCAGTGAAATATTTTGGGGAAAGCCAGTTAGGTTTCTAACCTGCACCACACTATAAATTTAACAAAAGAAAAATCCTGAGGAATTGGGAATGGGGAAGGCAAAATTACTCAATCCTCGATCAAGCATGTAATGTTAAATGCACGTTTACATTTTCATATTGCTATCCAAACCAGAGGTGTCAGGTGTTTAACTTTCATCCCACTCCACAATAACCCAATTAATCCCTTCCAACTTCTAGCTGCCTGGAAGAGAGCTCCCACCAATGCTAATGGGAATAGTCCCAGGTTCAGAAAATACAGAGAGGCACACCTGCCTCTGGGACCCAGGAACCCAAGGGTTAACTGTGCCAGCTGGGAAAAGCTCTGAGGCTGGGTGGGGCAAAAATGCAAATAGGGATGTCTGATTGGTGCCTTGATCTTTAACCGCATCCTTCCCTTGGAGATATATTCCCACAGAAAACATAGAACAAGAGCTTCTATTCTGGTGGGATGAGTCAATGGGCCCCACCACGCTGGGAGTTGGGAGGGTTGCTGTCCTTACTATGGCATGAAAGGGTGCGAATGCGAAAGCTACATAAAGTTTACAGTCCAGTGGTATGTTCTTTCCAAAACAACGGGTGGCTGATTTGAGGCTCAATGAACTATGTGAAATTAGCCCCTTTGATTAGTTTGTTGTTCAGTGTGTTGGGTTAATCATTCATTAACCCAGGCGATGGGTTAACCATGGTTAAGTAACCAAGGGTAATTGTCCTAACACAGCTGACTGGTGTCCCAGCTTTGGGCTGGTGTTTCCATTTGGTCATGTCACTTGTGATTTCAGGTCAGGGGTTCCTAAACTTTCTGCCATCACCCCTCCTTTTAGTGTAATCTTCTTGTACACACCTAACCATCCACATACGGAAAAAGAACACAAAGGAGTAATGAAAACAATACAATGACACTATAGGAAAGTTGGATTTATTCTAACAATGTAAAGGTCCTTTACCTCTCCCCTGGATTCTGCCTGCACCTCCCCAAGGGAGGTATACCTCACAGTTTGGGAAATCCTATGCCAAAAACACACCTAGGATGCAAACACAGGAGTTGGAGACTGGGTGAAAGGAAAAGCTGGCCTGATGTGGTTGACTACGAAAATGTATGCAACCCACAAAAAACCTGTTCCCAGGACACTCCTAAAGTAAAAGGGGTGGGAAGAAAAGGGGGGGAAAAAACAGTCCGGGAAAGAAAAATCTAGAATTTAATGTTAGCTACAGCTGGGCTTTATGGTATTTCCTTTCTGCAATATGAAATATAACTACTAATCGTCCATCCTTCAGCCACAGAAATGGAACACCAGTGGGCTACTGGTCTGTGGACTTCTTTAATCCTTCCTATTGGTGAACAAGCCACAACATAACTATAGTGCTATTTTAATGTTTACTTACATTCAATTGTATTCAGAGTGGCTTCTTCTCAGAGAATTATGTGTAAGATTAAAAATTACATCATTAAGTTTAATAGCATTTTGTATGAGGCTTGCCTTGACCTAAAGTTTTTAAGCGTTTTACCCAGAGTTTTTAATACTGTGATTTATATTAATTGTAGTTAATAATGATGACAATAGCAGATTTGCATAATGCACAGAGCTTTAACATGGTTTTGCTCTTGATCAAGGGTTGTCTAAACCCTGTTTGCAACAATAGTATAGTCGGCAAACCTGTGGCTTAGTATGAGTAAATGCAGCCAATCATGTCTTGTTTAATAACCCATAATTAAGCAAACTGTGAGTTCAGATCTTACCGCAAGGGAAATATGTCAGTCCTTTTCTAAGTACTAATGAATTGGATTGAAATTAAATACATCTCTAGCCCATCCACTTAGGACAGATTCGTGGTGCACACAATTGGGCACTCTTAATCAAAAGCCAAACATGACTAGGGTGTCATTTCACCACAGCACAGCACTGCCACCCCCACAGTCTTCATCCCATTTCGAGGTTTGAAATATAATCTTGATTTGCGAACATTGTAAAGCGATAAAGGCTTATCTTTAGGCTATGGGAAAATCTTTTAGCTTCTGGTCCCAATCCCTCAAGAAAACCCACAAAAGGTTATTGTCAGCTATGATCGGAAATCAACCAAAAATGGTTTTACCCAATAGCTGCTAGCAGAAGGGCCAGAAAGTTTATTTCTTTTTGTTTCATACGCACACGCATGCACACACACAAACACACAAAACACTTCCATTTTCTTCTCTTCCCAATTTTTTGCCCTGTGGTTGGTTGAGAATTTGAATTATTTACAAGGAGTATCTAGCAGATTGTATGTTCCAGTACAGAGTATGGATCTAAAAAAATGTATTATAAAAAACCATGGTAGTTATGTTTGACAGAGGTGAGAGAAGTGGACAAATGACCATTATACACAATGATAAATTACAAGAAATAGATGTATACTGATAGAATGTTCACAAAACATGAGAAATGGATAGAGAAATGTTAAGATGTACAGTACCAGTAGAAAGGTAGCCTGATCTATATGAAAAATTAATGTTTAAGAAGCAAAATTTGTTTTATTTACTGCATAAAAAACCATGCTTCTGCTACTTTGCCATATGAAAGTGAGAGTTGGGTGTTTCAGGAGAAATACAGAAGTTACTTGAATGCAGTGGCAATGGGGAATTTATGTGATAACAAGGCAAAATAAAAAAATAAATGGATTATGAAATACTGTAAATTAAATAAAAAAGTATCCAACATGAACAATAATAATGTAGAGTAGCATAATCATATAGCTGAATGATTTATATGATCTGAAGGGAAACCAAAATGTTATATGCAGTAAAGAAAGTAAATGAAGATCAAATTGCAAAACATATATAGGAAGAATTAACAGAGTACAAATAAAAAGATTAAGAAAATCATGGGTCTTTCTCACTGATCTCAGCTAAAATCCTTAAGACATATGTAAGCACACATACAAAATTATGACCAAAAAAAAATTGTTTCAAATAACTACTTTGGTCCATGAACTGAAACCAAACAGAACAGGTAAAATAAATGTATGGCTTATTTCAATGACCTGTCCACACCAAACTGAAATAGTTTTTAATAATGAAAAAAACAAGTTTAGAAATGTTCTGAACAATGTTCTGAACAAACAAGATTCCTGCCAATGTGGAAATTTAGTTACAATTCTACCTTTAACTAATAATAGGAGAGCAATGATTGGGCATAGATAGGAACCACCTCCCTCAAAGCAGCCTTGGGCACAATCATGACTTTTGAACAATTAAACAACTGGTATCAAATTTCTGAAATGTCCTCCCAAAGATGACATTTCTAATCACCGAGTGCATTTCAGGTAGTTTGCCTCAAAATCACTTGTATTTATTTATGTGTTGCATATTATACACAAATACAGCAAAACTGGAATGAGATACATGGAAAATATAAAAATAATTATGTTATCTCTGAATAGTACAATACAGAAGTAAACAACTAGCAATTTTTAAAGATCTTGCAACTAGGTAGTCTGAAGACAAACTGGCCTATTCAGACAAGTAAAATGAAGGGGAGTTTATTGTCTAATCAATTTAGGGGTTGCAAAATTAAGGAAAATGTAGGCAGAGAGCAGGTAGAAGTCAGATGGGTTATAGTTTCTGACCTGAACAAATAACAGGTTTAGTTTCTTCATCCTTCTGTCAGGCTGTTAATGGCTACAACAGTTATATTCTTTCAGAATCAAGTGGGAATATGACCCAGAGACTTCCTGTCCACGTCCAGCATTTTAATCATCACTTAGTTTCTTCAGACGCTACAATTCAAACTATCAATGCACATTTTGCAGCAAGCTCTACTTTTCATTTTCTCAATAGAATATTCCTGTGTATGTTCAGAATTTTAAAAAAAGAACATTAAGAAACAACTATTGCTAAATGTCTCTTTGATGACACTAAGTCTGCAGAAGGGAGATGGGTGTGTAAAGTAACCACAAACCTTTTAGTAGATAATGTCCAGACCACTAATCTTTAGAATGAGTTCTTTCTCACAACAATCTGACTTTGCTACACGAAGGATCCTGTTATAACAAGTATGTTGTTTCTTTCACTGTTGCAGCAGATTGGATCACCAAGTTTGTACTATCGTAAGTGGGCTTCTTCCTATGATACAAAATACAAAACAATCACAACAGGAGGAATCAGCAGAGGTTGGAGCAAGTGAAAAGCATTTCTGGTTCTGAAGTTCTACTGACAAAAGGAGACTTATTTATTTATGTTTTATGTAAACTCCCACTCCCATAGCAACAACCATCAATCAATGAAATAGGCCATTTTATGGGCTCCGTTCTATTCTGGGGTCCCCAGGCCCGTTGACAAAACCAGGACTTTCAGTGTCTTGCGAAAGAGTCAGGGTAGGGGCCAATCTCCGTGGGGATGATGTTCCACAGGGAGGGAATTACTAGAGAGCAGGCCCTTCTTGATCCTATTGATCAGGGGTGTCAAACTAGCGGCCCGCAGGCCAGATGAGTCACACGCAAGCCACTCACCCCAGCTCCGCGAAGGGAAAAAACATTGCGATACGTCACGTGACAGCAACGTGACATGGTGAGTTTGACACCCATGTATTAGATGGACCTCCTTAGGAGAGAAGACCCATAGCATGCCTTGCCTCCCTGTTCTGGTGGGTCATGTAGATGTGACCAGAAAAAATAGTCCATCAAATAACCTGGGCCAAGCCATGTAGGGCTTTGAAGGTGACAACCAGCACCTTTAATTGGACCCAGATGTACACAAAGACTGGGGAAATACTTGAAAACATGCTCACAATAACTAATGCAATCAGGAGAAACACTACGGAAAAGGTGGGAGGCTGAAGGAGGCAGGAAGAATGTATAGCAGTTTCAATAAAATCCATTCTTTGCTCAATAATTTGAGTGGGACCCAGCAATTTATTTTGGAATAAACCCAAAGAAATTAATATGTGAACATTAGGTGGATGTTTCAAGAAATACATACAGAATTGCAGCAAAGTAAGACAGAAGAAAATTCACATCTGGTTATAGGCTATTTTCCTACATTTAGTCTACTGTCTTGTCTGTCTTGATAAGAGTTATATCTTAAACACATCGGAAGGGCACTGGGTTTGTGTTAGTTATAACTAAGGAGATATCCCATATTCACTCCTGGACTTTGTTTTACAGAAAGTGGATGGCCATTGCATGGAGTTCAGTCTTTTCTCTTTTGCCCAAGAGCCAATTTTATGAAATCAACTGAAGTGAGTATCTCCTATTGAAGAGAAACTGTTTTTCTGAATTATTTGGTCTTTCTATTTTATAACTATAGTTAGCAATAAACATGTGTAAAAGGAGAATCAGGTGCAGGAAACCAAAGACTTCAAATATTGTTGAATTACAGTTCCTAGCTTGTACAGCTGACATGGGCTTACACATAGGTTGCTATGAGTTGCTGTGAGCTCATCAACATTTGAAAGCCACAGGTTCTCCAGGTTTTATGTTTTAACATGTTAAGGCGGTATTATTGTGTAAAGTCATAGAATATAAGAGATTTAGTTTATATCCCATCATTGCTCTAAGGAGCTCCAAGTGTGTTTGTGGGGTGGGATATCACCTTTCTTTTATTTACAGAAATAGACTGTGCTGAGAAAAATGGTTGAGACCAATTCACCTGATGGATTTTAAGGTGAAGCAGGGCTTCACTGTTCAAGTCCAAATGCTAATTACAATACAATATTAGCAATGACATCATTATACTTCTATAAATTTACACACTATTATTATAAAAATCTATTTCACACGAATTATTTCGCTCTGTATATGGACCCAAGCTAAACAGGATCAGGAAAGTGTGAGAATTTTGAATCTATGTACTTTAGGGTAATAAGACATTTGAGTCCTGAGCAAGATAAAACCCTATATTGTAGAAAATCGAGGTATATTTCAAATGTAGATTCCAATTCCTACGGTAGTACCTCCTCCAAATATCAGATCTGAGGTGACTTTCTATATGTCTGGGGATTGCACAAGGGTAGCTCAAACCTAGCTGTTAAGTCAAGTGATTAACAAAATCCCTGAAATCTGGAAAGGAACTGGATGCTTTCCAGTAACAAATGCTAAAATATAAAGAATTGTCTGCATGGATGCAAACTGTAGTTCAAACTACTGATATGTGGACTGACTAGCAGCACAACCGTTGCATTCTTATTCTGAGGTAAATCACTTTGCACCCATTGGTTCTAGAAAATTGTGCGCAGCACTAAAATTGCATTGTGTAAGCCCAATGCTTACTTCAAAAGAAGCCAGGAAATGATTGTATTGCAAATGCTTACTAACCCAAAACAAAACAAAAATACACTTTCATTGTCAAAAATAAATCAAAGTGTATGTTTGCATTTAGTCTCAACCAGTTCCACCAAAACCTCTTAAGCTATACAAACAAATAAGAGAAGCCCTCTGATTAGTTTTCTCAGCTCTACTTTCCTTTCTAGGGCATAAAATGGTCCACTTTCAAACCAGCTGCTTAAATAATTGCTGCATTTACTGACTGATTTCATGAATATCTGCTTAATGAAAAACTTAATAGAAATATGGGTGTATTTCTGTAGATGATAAAGAAGTATAAGCTTATCAACAAGTGAAGTCTTAATTTACCCAGGGAAGATATAGTCATCATATTCAGCTCCATTACCTAAAAGATGTTAATAATTTAAAAATGAATCGTACCAATGTTTGCTTGGAACTAAATCTCATAGGCTTATTCCCAGGAAAGGCTTATTCTCAGGAAAATATGTCCAAATTTGTTTTCTAAATTTGAGTTTGATTAATCTACCAAAGAAAACATCTAACCTAAATATTGAAATTGATAATGAAATGCCAAAGTTAAGAGGACTATGGACTTAAACCAGCAAGAGCTGATTGCTGCTGTGTCATGCATTTGGGAACTCAGAGTAAGAGGGATGCTAAGGTCTTTCTGACCCTCCTATTACAAATATTAGTGATGCAACTGAGGCCTGCCACCTGTTCCTCTTTCCAAACCTTTCTTCCAAATAATTTTATTAAAGATTACAAATGGAATAAAAACTAAGAGAGACTACAAAAAATATAAAAAAGAAAAACAGAATGAAAAAAAAGAAAAAAGGAAAGTAGTGCTTCCCCCTGCATCCCAGCAAATGTAAACAATTTTACTAGCTTATCATCATTTCTTAATACAACATATACTCTCTTTTCCCCATAGCTTATCTCTAAACTAAAAACAAAATCCAAAAATGTTGTCCTTGTTCCTTATCAACAGAAGTTGAATAAGGAAAACCAGATATAATTAATTAATTAATTAATTAATTAATTTTGTCAAGCATATATAACAGGTAAAAGTATAAACATAATTTGAATACATGAAAAGAGTAAGTAAAAAGGAATATTTGGACAGGGATGGTAGGCATGGTGGTGCACTTATGCACGCCCCCTTACAGACCTCTTAGAAATGGGGTGAGGTCAACAGTAGACAATTTAAGGTTAAAGTTTTAGAGGTTTGGGGAAGAAACTACAGTGTCAGGCAGTGCATTCGAGGCATTGACCACTCTGTTACTGAAGTCATATTTTCTGCAATCGAGTTTAGAGCGGTTTACCTTGAGTTTGTATCTATTATTTCCTTGTGTATTGTTGTGGTTGAAGCTGAAGTAGGCATTGACAGGTAGGGCATTGTGGCAGATAATTTTATGTACTATGCTTAGGTCAGACTGAAGTCGGCGTAGTTCTAAGTTGTCTAAGCCCAAAATTTTGAGTCTCGAATGAATAGGCCAACCATATATTCCTTTCCTGTGCTTTTGAACAATTTTGATTTTTAACCCCTTCAAATAAAATCCCAGAACTTTATTTCTGTTCATCTTTTTCTTTCTCCCAAGAAACTTTCAGAACTTTAAAATATCTCTTTTGTATATCCAGAAGTAAGCTATGTCTCTTTTTTCGGTCACTTCTCAAAAAGATTTTAATAGACTTCTTTTGTCCCTCCCTCTTTCCAAATCAAGGTACACTGCATACAGGAATCAGGCAATTCTTATAAGATTGCCTGGTTCCAACAGAGGTATTCAAGAAGTCCCATAGCTTCTCTATGGGGATGATTCCTGTAAGTGCAAAGAAAATGGTGACCAAAGAAGCTAGATAAACTGGCCCCTGGGTCGGATTAGAACCTGTCACCTGGTGGCTTTCACCAACTAGCAAACAGTAAACAGGTAGTCCTTGATATACAGCAGTTCGTTTAGTGACCATTCAAAGTTACAATGTCACTGAAAAAAGTGACTTATGATCATTTTTCATACTTACAGCCATTGCAAGCATCCCCATGGTCACCTGATCAAAATTCAGATACTTGGCAAGTGACTCATATTTATGACGGTTGCAGTGTCGTGTAGATAACATTTACAGGGGTCATGTAAATCACCTTTTGCAACCTTCTGATAAGCAAAGTCAATGGGGAGGCCAGGTTCACTTAGCAACCACGTTACTAACTTAACAACTATAGTGATTCACTTAACAACTGTGGCAAGAATGGTCATAAAATGGGGCAAAATTCACTTAACAAATGTTTCACCTCGCAACAGAAATTTTGAGATCAACTGTGGTCATAAGTCAACGACTACCTGTACAACCTTGAAACCCAACCTACAGTGAGCTGCTCTCTTGTGTGAGAAGGTCTTTTCAATACATCCGCCTAGATCAGAAAGACTTCTGTAGAAGACTCACCTGGTATCTATAGTTGAGAGTGGTCTTTCTGTACTGTGGATAGCACTAAAGGCAAAATTAAATTGGGAGCCAGAAGATGATTTAAAAGGTCCACAGTCATCATCACCAAAGCAAGTGTCTTCCCTGAAAAGATTGCCAATTTCCCCACTCCAATGCATAGATACTTTGAAATATGATGCACGTGCTACCTTCATATTAGGTGACAACACTGGGAGGAGCAATACGCGGCAGCATAAGACATGTTCAGTGCACATCCGCTTTAAACAAAAAACACACACCATCCTGGGGACAGCCATCAATCGGCAGGAAAAAGACCAAGATTTAAAACCAGCATTTTTCCCCAGATTTGCTGTTTAAAGAAACTCCCAAAGGCAGAGTCTTATTTCGTGACCTACCCCCACCCCCATGTTCTTTTCCCCAGAATCCAGATGCTGACAAACATTAGCATCAGCCAGGCCATGCCCAAAGACAACTGCAGCTATTCTTGTCGGTCTTGCTTCGGGTGGAAAAAGTGCTGAAATTGCTTCCAGCTGTATCCATATGCAGCCTGCTTCATTCTTCCGTTTTCCCCCACGCAACTGTAGGCACATGAGGACAACCAGACAAATATGCGCCTTCCCCAACTTAAAACTGCAAGTGCCGAGCATGGAAAGTGGGAGAAGGCTTACGCTCTGCAGCCACTCCCTTTCTGAGGTTGCAGGATAAATTTTTTCTTCTGAGCTGTATCTTGCTTCCTGGATTAGCTGGAAAGACCACCTCTCCATTTGCAAGAGAAGAAATGAGCATTACTGTCTAGACACAAAATGGAATGGTCGCTGTGTACTCCAGGCCAATGGAAAAAAACTGCAGAGGCCAGAAGATGACAGGGCTTGATATATGAATAAAATAAACCTACTGGCCCGGGTTTGGGAGAGTAACTGAGCCCTACGCAATTTCTGTTTGGTCCCAGGTTGATCTCAGTTTGTTGAAAGGAGCAGGAATGCCGCTTGACCCTGAAAGACCCTGGCAGCAATCTTGATGCAGCTCAACTGCATAGCCCTCCCAGGGTATCTTCGGTGCTGAAACCAAGCCCAAAATAAAACTAGGGAAAATGCTTCCAAGTCTATATAACATCTCAGGGCTGTTTACACATCATTTGATGACTCAAATTTTCCATTATTTTAAGCATATGGGTTACAAAGACCTAACCTCCTCAGCTACAACGTTCACATTGCCTACCCTACAATGCTTACTAGCATCAGTCCTCCAAAACTGGTTCAGACAAACAGAATTTTGATTCTGATTACTTTACACGTCCAAATGTATCATGACAGGCAAAAAGCTACAACCAAGATGAGTTCGCACATTTTACGAAGTATACATTCATTTTAATATAAACTCAAACCTATGAATAAAGGTTTACAAATGCAAAGGATTAGGTTCACACATTGCACTAAATCAGGGGTGGGCAACTGTGGCCCTTTTACAACCTGTGGACTTCAACTCCCAGAATTCTTGAGACAGCCAAGCTGGCTCAGGAATTCTGGGAGTTGAAGTCCACAGGTTGTAAAAGGGCCACAGTTGCCCACCCCTGCACTAAATCAAAGCCAAGTTAACCAGCATATGATTTAGTGCAACAATGTACGACTGCAGCTAGGATTGTTTCCAGGATAATCTTTCCAATCTCTGCTGCTGATTACTAAGGGCAGAGAAACACATTCTCACGTTGTGAATCAGTATTAATTCCAAGGAAAATTTGAGCCTTGGCAATTCTCCATTTGGATCCGGCAAAGGAGCTAAAGCTCATCCTGATTTAAAAATAAATATATTCTTTGAACACAGACCCAAACAGGAAGAGGAGAGAAAGAATAGGCTCACTACAATCTTCTATACAGGTAGTCTTTGATTTATGACCATTATGGAGTCTGTCCATTACAATCTTTTTTTGTGGCAATCGTTACATGAACACTGCAGTTGTTAAGCAAAACAATGAGCATGGTTTTACCAAAACCTGGAAATGCGGATTTTCAGCAAAACCATCATAAAATGCTGTCACATGACTGTAGGACGCTGCAGAGTTTGGAAAGATTACACTGGAAACAGTCCTAACTGCATTCATACATTGTTGTGCTAAATCATACGGTGGTTAACTTGGCTTTGATTTAGTGCAATGTGTGAACCTAGCTCTTTGCATTTGTAAACCTTTGTTTATAGGTTGAGTTTATACTAAAATGAATGTATGGATAAACCATCTGCAACCTGGTTACTGAGCACCTGAAGTCCAGTTACATGACCAGGGGGACAACCACTACAACTTTAGATCTAGGTCATAAGTAGCCCCCAGGTAGGTCTGTTCTAACTTCAAACAGTTGCTAATCAACCCGTCGTAAGTCAAGGACTATCTGCAATAGGACCTAAGTGGAAGATACGAACTAGTAGTGGAGATGGAATGGTGAATTTTTATCTTTTAAAAAATATACCTAATTACATGTTAAGACTTTTAACAGCATAAAATATATATATACATGTGTGGCAAATATATATGAAAACAATAGTTTCCTAAGTTTGTGCAAGCTTTGAAAGTTAATTCCAAAAAAGTGTTCCAGCCTTTGCACAATTCTGTTATGTATTTAGAGATCTAGACATTTTTCTGATTTCTAAATAAGTGTTGCTTATTTATTTATTTATTTATTTATTTATAGGATGGTTATGTCTAAACCATCCTAATCACAAGACTTGGGGAAAGACTTGGAAAAAGAGTAGTAAGTGGATTTCTTACAGCAGCAAGAAGCAGCAATTTCTTTTTATTTTAAGCTCACTTGAAATCTTACTTTAATGAAACCACTTTAATGAAGAGCAGAAAAGTGTTGCACTTTGCAGGAGCTCCAAACACAACCACTGTTGCCTAATAAAATAAGCAAAGGTATATAAAAAAAGGTGACACATATAAATGTGGGGAATAGATTTAAATGACCAGGTACTCTATATGCAAAGAATATTGAAAAGACTCTTTAGGTTTGCCCTATTAATTGTGGTGATGGGGGGAATGATGTCAAATAAATCTGCCATTATTTGATGAATAGTGAATCAACAGACAAGGGACAGATATGCTGACCTTATTATCCATGGTTAAATTCAGATCTATTGCTGGATTTGGAAGGTATCAAAACTGTCCTTTGGACACAAATTAGTGAAGACAGAGAGAAACACACATACACACACTCCCCATTTTCAATCTCTTTCCTATTTCGGTAACCAATACATCAATTTTAAGTGTTTAAATAGTAATTAAACTGCACATGGTGCAATCAAACACAGAGAAGATCTTGTTGGATCCTACAACGAAGAAGATCTATCTATAAAGCATCCCTAAATATAGATTAATTACTACCCTTCAATAAATTTTAAACCAGCCTAAAATGCCCACAAGGCAGGAAACAGAGTAACCACTCTGAAACATGATAAACGTATAGAATGAGAAAATAAAAATAAAAATAGAGGCATTTAATTACTTCAGTGGAATCACTGTCCATTAGGGGGTAAGGGCCTTACATCACATATATCATGATTTCACTGTGCAAATGACACAACTGATGCAAAGTACATAATTCACATGGAATGTTATTAGGAAATATATGTTGCAATCTTGCACATATTCCCTAATATTCCATGCACAAAGGCACTGTCTGCTAACCCACCTATCAGATACGTGGGCATTGAAATTTCCAAAATTCCTTTAGCTTCATTGGCTGAGAATTGGAGCTGAAGTCCAACAAATGCAGAGGGCACCTGGTTGAGGAAGCTGCCCTAAATGTCCAGAATAATACTCCTTCCCTAGATCAGTTCTCAAATCAAAATCCAGAATTTAAAACCCACCCTTTAAGGTAGCCTGAGATATTTAGTGCCTCTGCCAGACAGTACAAATAGTCAATTGAAATTACTGATGATTTTCTGCCTTTTAAAGGAGCCAAGCTTGTCTAGATGGAAATTTTATTTTTTTCAATTATCCTCCCATTATCTGTGATACGTAGATAACTTTACATAGTAATGTTAAAATTATAGGTAATCCTTGATTTACAACCACTCATTTAGAGACTGTTCAAAGTTACAACAGCACTGAAAAAAAGGATCTCTGATCAGTCCTGGTGTTTATGACTGTAGCAGCATCCCCAAGGTCATTTGATTGAAATTCAGGTTGCACTTGACAACTGATATGTATCTGCCATGGTTGCACTGTATTGGGGTCATGTGATCACCATTTGTGATCTTCCCAGCTAGCTTCCGTCAATGGTGGAAGCTATATTGGCTTAACAACTGCATGATTCACTTAACAACTGCAGCAATTCATTTTGCAATCATGGCAAAAAAGGTAATAAGTCAGGCCTGATTCATTTAACAATCAACTTTCTTAGCAACCGCAATTTGGGTCCCAATTATGGTCATAAGTCAAGGGCTACCTGTATGGCAGCACTAAAGGGATTCAAATACACTGTTTATCATAACACTAATTTCTAATTGTATGGACCATCTTGATGATTCAAAAGGCTAAGTATTAATAAACTGAGTTTAGGTCATCTTATGTACTGGATACACACTTAACATGAAAAAGTATATACAACACAGTACTGTATTCCCAATCCCTGCCATGCTAAACACTGCTATCTTACTTCTCCAACAAGACTTCTCTGATTCCCAGAGATGCCCCGCAATTTATAATCCATGTTCAAGTTTGACAGACTTAATTCTCTTTGAACTCGGGACCATTTCAAGCAGGATCCACCACTCCCCAACCCCACCTCCACCCCCCAAAATGCACCACAAGAGTCTAAGCGGGTATCCGATGTTCAATTTTAGCTAAAACTCCTGTCCAATAAATTTGTCTGCTCTAAAATCCAACAAATATTTGCGCTGGTTACCTTTATTTAACCCACCTTTATTTAAACGATCGGGTGGTTGGCAGGTTGTTCTCGGCTCCAGGGAGGATCGATTTTGCATGTGTGCTTGGACTGTCTGTGTCTGTCTGTATGTGTGTGCGCGCGCGCTTGCATACAATATAAGTCTATGTATTTCGAGAGAGCCCACGTGGCAACAACTAAACACCCAAAATAAAACACCCAGCCCTTCCAGCCAACTGCTTGCCGAGAGGCTGAGCTACGACAACCCTAGTTTCTTGGCCGAAACCCCCGGTTTCTCTCCCCCCCTCCTCCCGTCCTGAGCGCTAGCACGAAGCCGCCCCTCCGCGCCCTCTCTTCCCCGCAGAGGCCCCCTAAAAGGGGTTTGTCTCTCGCTTGTACGCGTTGGCTTTCCCGGCCAAACCCACCAACATACAACCGCGGGACCCAGTGCCGCCGAGAAGCACCCCTACACACACACACACACACACACTCACACACACAACTGCTTGTCCCTTGGTGACCCCTGCGCTTTTGGCCCAAGTTTCTTCGAGGTCCCTTTGCAGTCTCTGCGGCCGGCGGGGAAAAGTGGGCGCTCTCCCGAAGGGCCCCTCGGCGGAGGTACGAAGGGGAGGGGGGAGAGATATTTGGAGAGGGCAAACAAAGGGGCCCTCCTCCTTTTCCTCTTGAGCCCCCACGACCTCCTCTTCCCCCCACCTCCCCGCTTTCCAAGACGGGCGGCCGCTCCGACGGGGCATCTGATGCAACAGCTCGGACGGATTGCAAAGGAGGAGCAGCGCGCGCCTCGTTCCGTCGGCGCGAGCCTCTCCCCTCGCGCCGTCCTCTTCTGGACAGCACACTCACCTTCTGCTTTTCTTGAAGGAAGAATCGGAGCCTTAAGAGAGGTTTCCCCTCCGAAGAGAGAGAGAGACAGACAGACAGACAAGACAGAGAGAAGAAGGGAAGTGGTGCGCAGCGGAGGTTTTGGGGCTAGAGGGGGCAGCTCTCCCAGCGCGCGCAAACATATACACACAGAGGCACTCTAGACGCGGACAGGGACGGCCCGACGGGCGAGCGCGTGCCACCCTCGCAGCCAATCACACCCCGAGGAATTAGACTTCAGAAGAATGCGGGACGGGACGGGGAGAAGGGGGGGGGCGCGTGGAACAAGAGCAGGTGAAGCGCGGGCTCTCTTTTTGTTCCTCGCAGTCAGTCGGAGGCTTCGGTGGTCTTGCTGAGCGTTCCGGCGAAATTCCGACAATCTGAAGAAGCCCTGCGAGAGATTCCGTGGTCGGATTTCATCGTGTAATGCACTCCCCGCACATTTTTAATTAATGTTAAATTAATGTTTTAATTTTACATTAATGTAGCATGCCTTTTGGGGGCTAGTAGTAGACGTGTCCCGTTAACACACTAAGGGGCAGTGCTTTACAGATAGCCCTCGATTTACAACAGTTCGTTTAGTGACCGTTCAAAGTTGCAACCTAAAAAAGTGATTTATGGCCGTTTTTCACACTTATGACCGTGGCAGCATCCCTATGGTCACATGATCAAAAGTCAGATGCTTGGCAACTGGTTCATATTTATGACGGCTGCGGTGTCCCTGAGGTCAGCCAATCAGCTTTTGCGACCTTCTGACAAGCCCAGTCAGTGGGGAATCCAGATTCACTTAACAACCCTGTTACTAACTTGACAACAGCAGGGATTCGCTTAACAACTGTGGCACAAGAAAAGTCATACAATGGGGCAAACTCACTTAAGTAATGTTTCCGTTAGCAACATAAATGTTGGGCTCAATTGTGGTTGTAACTCGAGGACTACCTGTATCTTTGTATTTTGTTCTACTCATCAGTGGTTCATAAATGCATGTCTTGTCATTTGATGTTAACACCTGCTGTGTCAATGAGACACTACAGATCTACTAGTAGTCTGTAAACACTGGCTTATGCCACTGCCATGCATTTCTGCAGATGCAGGGATTTGCAGTCAGCAGTCCAAAATGCAGCAAATAACTTGTAGTCAAAAGCGATTTGCATAATATGAACCAGATGATACTGCACTTAACTATCCTGTTTCCCCCAAAATAAGACATTCCCTGATAATAAGCCCAATCAGGCTTTTGAGCGCATGGCAATAAGGCCAAGTGCTTATTTCAGGGTTCAAAAAAATAAAATACGGGGTCTTATTTTCAGGGAAACACGATATGTTATGAGCCGAGGTGGCACAGTGGTTAGAGTGCAGTACTACAGCTACTTCAGCTGACTGTTAGTTCAGCAGATCAGCAGATCAAATCTCACCGGCTCAAGGTTGACTCAGCCTTCCATCCTTCCGAGGTGGGTAAAATGAGGACCCAGATTGTTGGGGGCAATATGCTAATGCTAATGCAATATGCTAATCTGCAATATGCTAACTTTGTAAACCGCTTAGAGAGGGCTGTAAAGCACTATGAAGCGGTATAGAAGTCTAAATAAAAAAAAAATGTAAGCCACCTCTTTGGCAAATAGTTTTAAAAGGTTAAATGAAAAATTTGTATGCAGGATTTGCGGCATATGAGATGGTTCATTTATACATGACATCAAGTGGTAAATATACATGTGGGCATTGGTCTATGGATAAAAACAAATATTCATAAGACACGTGTGAAAATCAGGCACAATTTTGCCATGTACTATATACAACATTTTTCAAATTTATCACTGGCTGTTGCGGGTTTTTTTGCATATAATAAAACACATATGAATGAATGAATGATTGTAGGGCAATGATCTTTAAAAAACAGAGAAGATGCTATTGGCCCACAGAATTAAAACTCCCAGGAGATGACAAACACAAGATACGTGTGTGTGTTCAAATAAATTACGTAGAAAGTCAATACATTTTATATAGTATATATCAGAGTGTAAGCTACAGGACAGTTAGTAACAATAAGATATTTTATAAACTTCACTGTATTTCCCTATTCCACCCCACCCAAGCATTTCCATTCATACCCTTCCAATCCAACCAGCATAACCCCCAAGTTTGCTAATGCCTCCTCCTATATAGTTGGCAGAAATAAAAGAAATGATTGTAGCACAACATCACAAGATGGCCCTCTGAAAAACCTGATTGCTTTGATTCCTGCCAAATTACAAATAGGACTGGAATGCCTTCTTTTAATTTAATGAAGACGAAGCTTGTGGCTGAGGCTCACTGGGCCCACTTCCAACTGCCTGCAAAATGTTTATTGGAAACCAGTTAATTTCTCAGAACATTCCATATATCAGGAAACTTTTTAAAAAGGGGCTGGAGCAAGAGGGCATTGGGAGAGTCACAGCCGAGGTTAATGATCAGCACAATTTCTAAAACACTGTTACTCAACCTCAGTAATTTTAAGATGGGTGCATTTCAGTTTCCACAATTCCCTAGCCAGCAGGCCTACACATCTTAAAGTTCTTGAGAGTGAGAAACACTGGTCTAAAAAATGTGCATTAATAATGATGTGGAAGAAGAATCTCATATTGTTTATGAAGTTAATAGTATTTTCATGGCAAATCAGATTGATTATTCTCTTCCCAGGTAGGCTACTCATTATTTACAGCACAGTGGTACCTTGGTACTCATTATTTATTGGTTCTGGGAGGCATGATGAGTACCATAAAGGATGAATTTTTCCCATAAGGAATAATGTAGTGAGTCATAAGGCAGCTGAAGCTGACAAGCTCTAGCTTGTGCGTTGAGTACCAAACAAACAATGAGTACCGGGACAAAATTTTCATGTCAAAATGCGTTGAGCACCAAATTTGATGAGTTTCAAAGCAATTAAGTACCAATATACCACTGTAATTCCCACTTTCAAAACGCTACAAATTACCCCGTAGGAAACCCTACAATTTATATTGCTTCCTGAGCCAGCTCTACCATCCAGCAGCAGCAGGAAATTAGCATTACAGATAAGGAGTACTGGAAGGGAGGAGAAGCAGCATGGGCACTCTCTTTGCTGTTCCTCCTGGACTCTCCAACTATGTCTTTCTATTGGTGGACAACATTCTTCCCCACCTTTCCTAGACTTCCTCCTAGCCTCTGGTTATGCATTCCTTAGGACATGGCTCCATCCATGGCTCATGCTGGTCCAATTCCATCCATTTCTGCAGATGGCCTTGGAAGTAGAAGGATCTTGTCCTTTATTTCAGATAGCAGAAGATCTTGGGCTGATCCTGTTAGGACTAGAATTGTCAGATGTTCTGCTCAAAACAGACAATTTGGTACAATTGGTTTCTTTCTCTGCTGTTTATATTGTATGCAAAGCATGTAAACAAATTCACTACCATTGTGGCTGTATAAGGACCTGTTTATCGGCTCAGTTTTAGCCAAGTTTCGGAAGAAGCTTGCTCTTGAATTTCCATTTTCACCCAGGTACAGGCCTTTAAACCGGCTTGTGCTGACATTGGTAATAATTAGGCTGCCTTACTAATGAGGTATCAACAATTGGTTAAAACAACTTGGGATTCCAAAGGATGAAGGATTAATTCCAAAGGTACTTGAGGTGACCTCAGAAAGTTTTGGTCAGCTCTTTTCCTCCAATGCCACTTCCCCTCCAGGCTATACGGTCTTACACCCAACAGATCTGATGCCATGGAAAAGTTGTCAATTGCAGTCTCTGATTATGTGGTACAGTCAACCCTATCATGTCTTTGCAACAATGCTCAGGGAAGGATGCGCATGATAAAGCTGGGTGCTTCACGCAGTGATAGCTAGAACTATATGAATGCTATATTTCAAAATCTGTCACCAAAAACACCTGAATTTTGCAGAGGAGCGCATTATGCAATCATTGCTTCTATTGATTAACTACTTTGTATAATTTATCCTGCTTTTGACCTCATGGAAAGAACATTGTGTAATGCAAGGTAATAAAGCCTTGCCCCTCAGTAGCTGCATTGACTACATCACTACCCCACCTCCTTTTTTTTTTTTAAACTGACCTCTGAATAAACTGGCCTGGATGACTTGCTTTCAGGAAACTCTTTGCATCCCTTGTAGGAGAACTTTGTTCAAAGATTTTAATTAAAGATCTTGTTAAAAGATTTTAATTAACATGGGATTTGTATGTTGGTTTATTCAAAAGATTGAAAAACTTTCTTCAATAGCGCTCCTCTGGGGTAGCACTATTTCAGTTTTACTTTCCTCCAGTGGTGGGTTGCTCCCGGTTCTGTCTGGTTCTTTAGAACCGGTAGTAAAAGCAGCGGGAGGCTCCGCCCACCTGCCCAGACGTCATAATTGACGATCTGCGCATGCGCAGAAGCGTGTGCATGCGCGTGCTCCCGTTGCGAACTGGTAGTAAAGGTAAGTAGAACCCACCCCTGCTTTCCTCCCATATCTCTCCTACATTGCCTTTTATTACAGATAATCCTCAACTTGCAACTGTAATTGAGCCTGTAATTATGGTCATAAATCATGCCGTTTGTTAAATGAGTCACCGTGTGACCACACTCAATTTTACAGCTTTTTTCATGGCAGTCTTTAAGTGAATGTGGTGGTCGTTAAACAAACCAATTTTCTCCAATGGATTTTTTTTGTCGGAAATTGGCAAGAATCGCCAAAAACTGCAGTCATGTCAACAGCTACAAATGCAAGCCAACTGCCATCCAAAATACAAACACATGACACATAGCAAGTATGTGTTTTTGGGTCGCTGGAACTTCAAAATTTGGTTGTAAATAGCTCTGGGGAGGTCCATCTTAACTTCTAATGATCGCTAAGGGACCGGTCATTAAGCAAGGACTTCCAATATCTATCATGTCTGCTAACAGCTACCTGGGAAAGCTAGCATACAGAAGGTACGTTGCCTGATTGTCAAGAATTTTCCTACTAGTTCTCAGAGCAGCCTGACACACTCAGAAGAACCACAAACCATCTGAATAGTATTATCAGGGGCTGGCAAAATTTGTTCCCAGTTTCATGTGACCAGATTCAGTTTCAACTGAAGAAATGGCAAGAGAACTACTGAGGCACCAAAGTACCTGCAAGGGGCATTTCCCAGTCCTGACTGGTCACTTATTGATACTTCAAATAATCAAGGAGAAAAAAAAGGCTCAGGCTTAAGAGTGTTTACTCTCACATTTCCCACTTTTGTTAGGCTGCCCAACCGATCTACAGTCTTTCAGTGGTTTAGATGAACATTTGGACAAGTAGAGACCTGAGTACATTTTCAGATTTATTTCTTTGCATGTAATTCTCTCCTTCCCATTTCACTCCCTCTCAATTTCTCCCTTGGTTCTGTTGATTATAATGTATTTTGTTTGATGTTATACACTATATTTACTTTGGCACTCTTAGGGCTTTTTACGTTATACAGTAAATGCTGTCCTGCTCTTTCCGTCTTTCATTCAAGCAACACTTCTCCAATTATTGTTAACTTGATTTCTTGTTTATGTGATGCTTATTAAATTTGGCAGTCAGCTGGTAAAACTGTTAACTGTTACTAGTTTCCCTTCAAAGGGCAACCTCTTTGTCGCAGAAATAACTTCCCAACATTAATAAAACTTTTCAGACACAAGCCTATGCCCTTCCAGAAGCTACTGAACTGAACTACAATTCCCACCAGTCCTAGGAGTTGTAGCTTGGCAAATTTGGGGGAAGGCCTCAAGTTCCATCATCAATGCAAAGGATCAATATCCACAAACAATACTATGTTTTGCTTTGAGCTACCTAATGATGAATTTTATCCTGTTGGTTTCTATGGTCTATAATACTCTTGAATGCAAAAATGATTATAAGTATGTTGAACTTTGATATTGCCTGGAAATTATTATTCCCTAATCCTAGGGGTGTTGAGGGTGAGCTGTGATGATGCAAGGCATTTTCTACATGATCTGGGACACTCTGTTTATGATGCCTTTTCTATACTGAAGCCTCATTCTGTTTCTCTAGGCTCAAAACTCCTCTTTTGCCCCACCTGGCAGGCAGTTAAAATTTGGCAAACCAAGGCTCTGTTCTTGTTGCAGCTGTTGCCTACAGGGCCTTTCCCATGAAACAGAGTATGGAGATAAGAAAATCAGCCAACCACAGGCATGCTCTTATCCCGCAGGAGCTCCACTCCTACTTCCTCTCTTGCTGCTGCCACATATACAATCATTTCCTCACTTCAAATTCCAGGAGCTCCTGCCATCCACAGGAGATCTGGTCTCATTGTTCTGCTGAGGGCCTGACGGGACACAGGACCCTTTGGCTCTGCATGCATCAATGGCCTGATGCTGCTTTGTCTTTCTACACTGCCCTTACAGGAAATCCTGGTCTTGGAAGACACTATGAGGAGCTTCCTTGAACAGATTCAGTGCCCTAGGCCCAAGCGTGGTGTATGCAAGGCCATGGTCAAAATGGCATTAAACTTACTTACCAGAGGTTCCCCTTTGGCATATTGAAAGAGAAAAGAATTTCAGAATTGCTCTGAGCATAGGTAGAGTATATTTAATCCACTCGGCTAATGCAGACCACACTTACATCCTGCTCCAAAGCTTTCAGGCCAATAGAAGATCCAATACTTTTTCTTTGGCAAATGAACCACAAATTACATTCAAGATGATAATTTGAAAGAAGGAAACTGGCCAAGCACACAAATAAGACTTTGAGGTCTTCCACGCCCCCCTCCAAAATCATCCTAATTTACCAGCCACAGGTGAACTGGAAAAGTGAGGCAGTTTGCCGTACTTAACACACTTGAAAAGACCACCAGTCCTTTGAAAGGCTAACATTGATTTTAATTAGCCCAAGCTGGCTGGCCCAGCTCGCCTCACTTGCTCTCTTGGAATGATTAAACTTCCAGTTTTCTATGAATTGGAAAATTTCCAAGGAAAGCCTTTTAGAGCCAGAAGAGACACAGCAGCACGATTTCTTGACTGATCCTTTCTCAAACTTTGTTGAGTGCAGGTTCGGATCCACAAGTTTGGAGAATACAGTTCCTTATTGTGCCAATATTTGGAAAACCAAAGCTCGCTTCCCGAGCCACACAAATCCCCTGCACACCAAGCCATGATTTGTTTCATCAATATTTCTTGAATAAGTCACCATTGCTTTAGTACACTGAACATACAAAACCAACATTCTGCCCTTAGTAGATAGGTGCAAATCTATGCTTTATGAAAGCTCATAAAGCATAGGGGGTATATTCAAAAACAGTCTACAAACTGTTAGAATATCAAATCTGGGAATTCCAGGAACAACAGACCCATCTCAACACATCTGAAAATTGCCATGTTGAGGAAAACCAATATGCTTTGAGCTTTTCTTCCAAGCTCCTACAGTATGAAAGAGCAAGCCAATGTGGGAGAATCAATGCAGACACTCAGCTGCTATTGCCTGCAAGGCAGAAAAGATAGGAGGCCTCAAATAAGCAGCTCCCTTCTAAAGTGGGAAATGCTAAAGTTGACACTTGCCTCTGGAGTCCAGCCCTTCTCCTTTTTTGGGAGATGCCAGATGCTTGAGGACAAGGCCTGTGGCTGTTCATTGACGTGAGCAAAGAACTGCATATGGCACAGGCTTTGAGGCCCCCTCTTTTCCCTGGGATGACAATCATATAATCTTCTGTACAAGGATGTGGCCTAAAAGCTTTGTCTTTAAACTGAAGGGGGGGTGTGTGCTAAATTTAGGTGACGGTCTGGAGTCAGTTAAAGCTCAAAGAAAACTGAACAATGAGAGTTGGGTGCTGAAGGAGGCAGGCTTGATTTTCTATATCCCGTTCTTTAGAGAGAAATTAATAGTTTAGGAATGCTTATCCAATCCTTTCGCTGGACAAGTGCTATTTAAGGTGAGTCAGAGTTGGAGAAAACCCATTGGTTTTTTTTCCCCCAAAGAAAACTTCCTTTTTTTAAAGAGGAACTCTGAATTTATCTTTTTAAAGTCTATTATGTTTTTAAGCATAATAGACTTTGAAGGCTCCTAGTCTGAAAAAGTATCTCCCTTTGAGGAACTAGCAAACGGAGGGTTAGATATTGTAAGTTAATTTGAGGATCTTCATGCTCTGGAGAATTAAAGGAGAAATCTGAGGTTCCAGTTGTGAAAGATAAATGGGATGTCTCTGGACCTTGTTTTAATTTTATTTTAACCAGCTCATCCAGTTATCTTGAATATTAAAATGAAGAGCAACTACATGTTTATGGGCAGGAATCAGTAAGCTGCTTAGAGTCATCTTGGTTGAAACAGCATAGACATATTTTGCAAGCATTTGCAAATGAACCTGGCTATTTAGCTTGAAAACTATATATGTTTATGCTTACCTGAGAGAACATCCCATTGAACTTAATAGGGTTTCCTTTTCTTCTTAAATTGGCCTTTACTGAGAGGCAGGCAGGCAAAAGGAGAGGCCATTCTTGTACTATAATGGATTCCACTAACTTGTGATTGTACCAAATCTTCATCCCTAGAAATTACCAAAACTGAGGGCAAAGAGGGAGCTGTAAGCAGCATTCAGGTGCCCTGTCTCATGTATGTCATGAGGTTATTCAGAAAGAGCAATCATGCCAATTCAATTAAACTTACTTCCTGACCCATCCACAGTCATGTAGTTCCACTTAGAATGGTGGCTCAATGCCATTCAGCCAAGGGAAGATATCATTAGCTGAGGCATAAGGATCCTTGGATTTGGGGGCAAGGCCCTCTCTGGGCAGCTGGTTATCTTGCAAGACACAAGGCATGCAGATCTCCTGCCCCAGCTTCAGAGCTTCTTGTGTGCTCTGTGCTGCCTGAGACAGTCAAGCTCTTTGGGGCAATGCTAAAAGGGCAGGTTTACAAAACAAAAACACCACTGGCTTTGTGTCATGTGCTTTTATATTGAGCAGTACTGACAAACCTTTATTAACATTCAGGCCCAAGTGAACACTCACCTGGCAATCCTAACAACTCAACTATGTTCACAAGAAATAGATACAGCTGTAATGCAATATTGTGTGTAAATCACCCAAAGAAAGATTGGGTGGTATAGAAATGTAAGAAATAAATGCATGAATCTCCACATTTGTAACTAGTTTCCCTGAAATGTCAACACATGGTATCAGGAAAAGTTAATTGGTTGCTCTTTGGCCTATTCTACTCTTCAGGGATTTGGGGATTCTACTCTTCAGGTATCCTTGGGGATACCTATTGGCTTCCCATATACTGCTTGTCAGGGAGATACAAGCAGACACACAATTTATTTGCTTGCTGCCCTCTACACGGAATAAAACCAATTCCTGCCTTTGTACTTTCTGCTATTTGGATATGGAGGGAGTGTGCGATGACATCAAATCAGAAAATATTTGAATTAGATACAGGCAGGATCCTATTCTATCTCAAACACTAAAGTTTGTCCTCATTCTTCCAAGAATTCTTTTTAATTGCTAGGCATTCTTGACCATAACCTCTCTATACACAGCACTCAAAAAGTCAAGGATAGGGGAGATTAATTCTGCTTCTACTACTTCTTTGCAGCTTCTCTGTCCAGTGACACTTGGGATACTTTTAGCTTTGTTGAACCTCTTATACTGGTGTCTGGCAAATGTTCCATTTACCAAGTTGCAGCTGGGTCAGCTTTGTCTGCTTGAAACTTGACAACCAACAGCATGAAAACTAGAAATAAAAGGTAGGAAGGAGAACATTCATCCCGATAGCTTAAGGAATAAACAAGAAAAAAGAACCACGCAATAACCATTTGATTTATTGATGGAAAATTCAGTTCTGTAGCTTCTTGTGTTTAACTGTCCTTTGAATTCTTTGCTTGTTTGCTTTAAGTATTACAACATTAAGGTCAAAAATAGAAGAGTTCTATGCCCTCTTATATTTGGCAGTAGCGCTATTGGGATTTTTTCTCCAGTTTTAATGGTTGACTTCTGAAAAAGAGGGCACCAACCTTTCTGTTTAGAAATTTAATCTTCAATTAAAAGCCTTAATCTGTAGTATACACTCTGCTTCAAGTTACTGTATTTAGAAGTGACTTTCCACATGTTCTGTTTTCAATATGTTATATGATTAACACATGATATTCATCATGAAGTTGAACCCTGGTTCAGATTCTGACTTACTTTCTCCTTACAGTCAACATAAATAAGATTACAGAGTCAAGCTAAAAGTCAGAAATTCAAATTATTGTACAATACTTAAGACAATAGTGCCTTAATGTAAAAAGAGAAAGGAAGGTACAATTCCAAAGTCCTGTATGTAGCCTGCCTATATTTGCAATCTTAGATTATTATTTTCTTCTGAGAGTTTTGCTCCATCTTGTGTTGAGCCAGGAAACAACAAATAATCAGAGAATGAAGTGCTCTAAAATATTCCTGTTCAATCGATGGCCATTTGGAGTTGTAATGGCAATACAACTTTTGAATTTGTTTCTAATTTCTTTCAGAAAGTAAACAAAAAAAAAAAAAAATCAAACTGGAG
This sequence comes from Pantherophis guttatus, assembly GCF_059756535.1. Taxonomy (NCBI): domain Eukaryota; kingdom Metazoa; phylum Chordata; class Lepidosauria; order Squamata; family Colubridae; genus Pantherophis; species Pantherophis guttatus. The sequence goes on along the minus strand of NC_142064.1, from coordinate 121,188,237 downwards.
GTAAATTAGTAAACCGTGCCAGGATCAGGGCTATATACTCTTTCTATTTGAATAATGAACCCAAACGGTGACATCAAGAGAGAGCGACTTTGGTGTAATGGATAAGTGCTGGATTAGAAATTGATGGACTGTGAATTCTAATCCTGCCTTAGATATGAAAGCCAGTGGAGAAACTTCGGGCCAGTCACTCTCTCTTAGCCCAAACAAGATTGTTTTTGTGGGGAAAATGAGAAGTGATGTCATTATCTATGCTCAGTTGAATCATGCAAAATAAAGGAGGGATGTAAATCAATAAATATCAAAATTGTATTTGGACTAATCTTGTAGAACTCTTTAAGCCTACCTTCTAACTCTAGCTATGAATTGCCACACCCAGAATTCCCAAATAATGCAATATGTCACCTGGAAGGAGACTTTGTATATGGACTTTCTGATGCTATTTGAAGTGGCCCCTTAATGGGAATGGATATTTGCTTCTAAAAGATCAGTAATAAATTGTAGTAATAACTAGTTTGTATATATAAACTCTATATTATAATAACCATAATTACATTTTTTTCCTTTGAATAACTCATAAAATCACTTCAAAATTCTGTACTAGAAGATTACAGGTATTGGATTTCCTTAGCTTTAAATTAATTTGGAGGGTTAACAATCCACCAAACCATAACAATGGAGGGGGGATTATTCCATCTTTAGTCTGCAGAACACCGATCCAGACAGTCTTTCCTTACTGTTGCAATACATTTTGCATTCAGATATACCAATAGCCTAGGGGTGGGTTGTACTTACCTTTACTACCAGTTCGCAGCGAGGCCATGCGCTAGTTCTATAGAACCGGTGTGAACTGGGGGCAACCCACCACTGCTATAGCCCCTTGATTATCTTGTGACTACAGATTTATATCCTCCTTTAAAATGAAGTTTTCCAGATCATTACTGGACTCGGAAGCATTAGTAGAAATCTTCCTGATAATTGCTGCAGCTCCAATTGCTTAACACACACTTTTATATGCTCTGACAAAAAGTCACACAGCATAAGAAGCAGTGAGAAACTGTTAATTCTGCATTATTTGTTATTGGGATACAAACTGATAATTCCTGTATCATTTAAGGATTTTGTCACTCAAAATTTGCTGTTCCACAAGAATAAAACTTGTCGGATCAGAGCAGCCTTTATGAAATTGTTGAGACAGAATCCAATGGTGCATTTATATTAACAAAAATAGTTTTCATGCATGATGTAGAAGAGGTGAATCTCTCTGCCTAGGGAACCTTTGAAAACAGACTGTTAGATTTATAGAGGGGGGAAAAATAGAGTTTTTGAAGATAGAGGTCCATAAGGCTGAATTTCACTCTTTCTCGATGTATTTTGACAAAAAGTTGAAAAATCTCAAGCAGAATATAAAACACTGTCACTTTCAAATATTCCAGTCTCAAAACAGGTCTTTTTTTTTTTTCTGTTTTGAGTTCCGTTTAAAAGAAGTTATTTTTAGTAACTTTGTTCAGAGATCAAAACACCACCTATATATGACAAAACAAATTGCATTACTTGCAATGGCTGCAAGGGAGATAGGAAAGCAGATGCTGACAGGGACAGATAGTATGGTTAATATGAGGGGGAATGAATTGAACTGAAAAATAAAACCTGGTCTTTAGTGCCACATAATGATCAGGTGGTTTGTTTTAGTTTGTAATCAGATTGCTTTCTTCCAAACTTTTTCTAGACTTAGCTACTACCAAGAAAGAATCAGAGATAAGCCTACCCTGCCAGCTTACCAGGTAAATGCTGTTTTTTAAAAATGATTTGTGAAAGTTCATGCAGATAAGGTAAATGGATTGTGTTGTGATTTTGTACACAAATAGCCAACTCTGGCTAATCCTCCCAAAACCTACATATAATCAAATCTAGTTAGTGCTTAAGTGAAAGACCATCAAGAAACTCAAGGATAGTAAGCTAGACTGGGAAGTTACAACAATATATCAACAGGAAGCAACAGCTAAATCACTTGACATCATTGCTAAGAAACTATTTTAATAGTCAAAAGTTGAGTTTTGAGTCTTTACCTTAAAGACCTGCACATGTAGGTGTAGTATTATGCTTTAAATACAAATGTTGCTAATGTGTTCAGGTAATGAAAATACATATTTGTATTTAACATTTGTAGAGATTTGATGTATATGTCTGTGTACACATATATAGTATGTTCTTTGTGCATGTACACATGCCCTTTGCATTCCTTGAGTGGAGTGGGTTTTTTTGTTGTTGTTTTTTGGAGAAGATATCCACAAATATTCTTCAGTCCTGGTGAGCTTCCAGACATCATTTTAAAATGCCCAAACTGCAAAACTGACATTGCTTTGGGATTCTTGGTAAACCAGATCTAATCTTTTTCTTCAGTGCTACAGTATGTGGAGTTTAATTTTTCATGACTGAACTCTCAGCCTCTGCAACTGTTTCCTTTGTCCTTCTGAGCTCCAGCATGTTTTGCTTCCCAACTGTGGCAATACTCTATATACAGTCCTCGACTTATGAACAGAAGTGAGGCCAAAATTTCTGTTGCTAACCAATTGTTAAGTGAGTTTTGCCTAATGTTATGACCTTTCTTGACAGTTATGTAAAGCGCTGCAATTGTTAAGTTAGTAACATGGTTGTTAAGTGAATCTGGCTTTTCCGTTGACTTTGCTTCTCAGAAGATTTAAAAAAATGATCACATGAGCCCGCTGCCCGTTGAACCAGTGCCAAGAGTCCAAACTTTGATTACATAATCATGGCGATGCTGCAACAGTTATGTGAAAACAGGTCATGTCACTTTTTTCAATGCCATTGCAACTTCAAATGGTCACTAAATGAATGGTTGTAAGTCAAGGACTACCTGTATGTTATTTCCATAGTTCTATAGTGCCATCAAGTTATATTCATTAACACCAAAATTAAAACCCAGGTTGAAGCATAAACTCATTTTTAACTTTTTGAGAACAAAAAAATGTTCAATTACTGTTCTTTCACAGATTTTTAATGTTTTTTTTTAAATCATCCACTGACAATTTTTTTTTCTGCAAGTTGTATGTCTGATATCAGTCAGCTTGATTACCATCCCATCTACCCTTCTTGTGATGATATTGTTAAATTTCTTCCAAATTGGTTTGCCATAATTTTCTCCTTGCAACTTTTTTAGTGCTAGCCTAAAATATTGTGGGCAACATTTTAAAGGTTTTGGGCACCATTTTCCTTCTTATCTATCCTGTACAGAGATATTTTCTATAGTGCTTTAAGCCAGAGTATATCATACTGCAGAACTGGGTTTGTCTTCAGTTTCTTAAAACTCCTTATGACAAATGTTCATCTGTCAACCAATCTCTTCGATTGGCAAAATCAATGAACTGGGTGCATCATAGGATTCTATTTTTAAGATTGAAGTATTCCCCATTAAAATATTAAGTATTTGTTTTGGCCATATTTTGCCTGTTAGCTACTCTTCTTTTCTCTTGAAGCCACTACATTAATGCAAGATAAGGATTCTGTGTCTCTCCTCCAGTTCTCAGCAACTTAATCAAGTCACTAAGCTGACATTAGAATCTGATAACACAGGAAATGTAAATTGCCTTAACAAAGAATAAAGCTGGGCTGGTTCACTCCTATAATTCACAAACCAAAGCAACAAGCAACAGGTTTTTTTTATTAAGTCTTTCAAACCTTTATCATATTTGTTTTAAGCAAGAGACAAAAGTGTCTTGAGGCCCAGAAGGAAAAATGGCCATCTGAATTTAATGATAATACATTAAGAGGAGATAAAATTGGAAAATAGTTACACAAGTACATGAGCCAAAAAAAAAGAGAAAAAGTTTATATGAGAAGGGTACTGTCAAGCATGCAACAGTATAAATGCCTTGTCCTGAGGAGAGGTGGAGTGAGGGCTGAAACACAAAATTAACTGTAAATATCATACAGCCTTTCTCTGGTCACTTCCTTTTTGGTTCCTTCTTCAGGCGTGCTGGTGATGACCAATCCCTGATCCACTGAATCTTAGAAACTATCCAGTGGAATGAACCTAAGTGACTAGGTTATCAAGAATATAGGTTAAAGGTTTTCATTTTCTCAGCCCATCAAAGCAACTTTAAACCTTAACATCACTAAAATCCAGAGCTATATGCAGCCAAAATATCTTGATGCCTGAGGCAGGAACTCCACATATCACCTTTCTATTCATTTATAGAGGATATTGGGAATGGTTCTGTGCAAACTTCAAACAAATGAAGTGAAGAGAAGAATTCCTTTTGTATTACCATTCATTTCACAGGTGCCTGCTTAGGGGAACTTCCCAAAACTTTAGATAGTGGGTCTCAATGGCATTGTCACAGACATGACACCTCTATCTGAGCTGGCCAGTTTATATACGGTACCTTTGGCTACACACTTTATTCGGCTCCCTTCTATCTTTTTACTGCAAATTTTAATTTTCAAAAGGGTTTTCTTCAGCTTTGAACAAGCTCACCATCTTTTTAAGACTCGGTGTGACACTACAAAGATACTAGACGAAATATGTAAGCACCAGGATTCTGGCACCACCGGTTCTTAGCTCATACAACCTTCCCTAAAGCCTTGGTGCTCTTCACAAGTCCCTGTTACAAATGTAAAGCATCACAACAAAAAAAGAAAAAAAACCTTGTATAAATAAATAGCACAAAAAAGAATACAATGGCAAGATAAAAATATATAAATATAAATATAAGACAGAATAACAAACTTTAATAAATTAGAAGACTTTCCTCAGGCATGGGAACAGAAATGGAGGAAGGAAATCTAACAGAATTTGGCCACCAGCTTTCAAGTACCGTAGGAGGCTCCAAAGATGGAGTATGCAAAATAGAGTTTATGTTATAGCATTTGTACACAGAGATTGGCTGATAAATGATATATCAGCTATAACATAGTTCTCAAAGTTATGGGGGGGGGAGAATTTGGACCCCTGTAATAAACCCCAAGCAAGACTCCCCTCTTGGTGTACATCTAGAAGCAGAAATAAGGCATACAGTAGCTTTCGTATTATCACCACTATTTCTGCTATTAAAGAATCATGGCAAAATCCTTATGCAAACCTCACAAAAACCAACGAAGAGCACAAAAGAATTTCTGTTCATTTCACTCAAACTACCAGGCTGTTTCACTGAATTTTAATAACTAGATCAGATCCATCTCCATGTGGTAGCTGCATGATAGTCAGAGTCTTTGCCTGAGAAACAAATAGGAGAATCTGAATGATAACTTTGTTGTTGGTGATAACAGTAGAGGGGGAAAAAACCCAGAGCAGCAGGCAGGGATTATAAGGCAAGGAAATTTCAGGGATATCTCAACAGTACAGAGAGGGTCTGTTAAGGTATCTTCTCCTCCTACTGATGTAACCATTTTTTTTTTTTTTGCAATATAGCATTAGTCAATTCCATTATTTGCTTCCGAGAACTAGTTTAATACACTAATGAAAGAAAGCAGCAATGAAAAATAAGCAAGTAGAATTATAGAGATTTGGAGAAGCAATACATTTTAAGCATAAACTTTGGATGGTCACTGAAGTCAAACTATTAATTAAAAGGAGCTGAAAATTATACAATTATGGCATTACTGCCAGTTGCATGGAGGTTTACTTGTTCTGTTCCTAATCTTTTATGGACATGAAGGATTTACATGCTTTTGAAATACATTAAAGATTTATTTAATCAAAATCAGTATGATGAATTCTCATTTAATAGACTCTCATTTAAAGCCTTTGGATGCAAGAGGCTACATTTCAGTTGGATATCTCTGTGAAATAAGAAACATGTCTGTTGCATCTGAAGTAATCTGAAGAAGGAACTTAAATTCAGGTTAGGTTTACTTATTTTACAGTGTTTGCCTCATAAAGAGATGAATCACAATTTAGTATGTAATTTATGATTTGATATGTCAGATAAAATGAACACCTCTACCTCCCAATCAGTCCAAATTTAAGGTTCAAAATAAGTGTACACATACAGCCTATTATTATGATTGAGTCTTACCTCTGTATTCAAACTTGGTGGCAGGTCCAAATTTAATCCTAAAGTAAGTTTTCTGAGCATAGGAAAAGGCACAGGCCGGGCCCATCCTGTCCTCATAAGGAGGGGGAAAAGGCTATCCAGATTGTATACCAGCTGTCCGGAAGTTAAACAAATAACCAAGAGAACCTGGCTGAGACACAGAGACTCCAATAGCACCATGGAGGAAGCAAATCACCAAGGGGGGTCTGTGATCCACCCTCCACAAGTCAGAATAAAATATGTTGCCTGCAATTTACTTACTGTTGAAAATCAGACTCTTAAAACTAATGCAGCCGATGTGGTTCCAATAGTAACTATTTTGTACTGACAGCCCTGTTAGAAATTTCAGCTGATTAGAAAGGGATAAGCTAAAAAGAAAAGGGGTTCCCACCTGAAAAAATGCCACAGCTTAAACCCAGCAATATTAGCCCTTTACCTACAAATCAAGAATCAAAAGGGAGGAGGTTGGCTTGGGCCAAATAAACTTAACTAAAATGCTTCAGAATTTGTGTTGATTAAAATATATGCCCAAACCGAATTAAAACAGAAAATTAACCTCACACATTGGAAGTCTATGCAATAGCTATTGTTGCTCCATGTCATCTTACTGCCTTCAGATCTTTTGAAAAAGTCCATGACTTTTGTCTACCTAAAAGTATTCTATTCAATATTCTACCCAATTCAGTATCACCAGCAGCATATGAAATGCTCACTGTTAGGGAAGCAGTAAAATGTACCCACCTTCACTAGTACTTTGAAATATGCAGATAAATATGGCTTGAGACTTCATATCTGGTCTCAAGTCAGCCTGGACCATCTAAGGACTAGCATAATGTTATCATATCACTTGACCGCTCTTATATTCTCAGATGTCATGTGAGAAGGTTAACATATGGCTTCAAATTCCAACCTCAACTAATTATAGTTTATTACATGCATGTTTTCATGTAAGCTCGTGGGTAACACAAAGGGCAAATCATGATGGAAATAGCAATTGATTCTTAGGCAGAAGTCTTTTTTAGAAGAAACAAAAATTTTCATGGAGAAGCATTGTTATAAACTAGATAGGAAGCTAGCTTAGGCAACATGGAGCACAGAAAGAATTGGGGATGGTCTTGATATTTTGGTATTCCCACAGCCTGTCTGGTTGCCCTACAACATCACTAGCTATTGTTACACGAGTTGGAATACCATCAGCATGCATCAGAATCCAGGGCAATTTACACCATGAGTTTTGAACTAGCAGCCTGAGTGGATCTGTGGTTTCAAGATAACTAAAATCACTACAAGAGAGATGTTTGGTTGAAAAAAGACATAGAACCCTACCTATAGAAAAATAGAATATAGTTTAAATGTGTAATGTGATGGTCCCAGATCAGACTATTACACAAAAGGGGAAAGTGTTGAAAAAAAAGTAGAAATGCTAATTGTAATCCATAATACCTGATTCACTTAGGACTTCCAAATGTTGTGTTCATAACTCATACTGTTCATTCAGGAAATAGCTGAGTAAATTAAGAATATGATTTCCTTAAAAGCAAGACATGCTGCTTTCTACATTGCGGGAGGATACACCTCATTAATATCAAAGATCTTAAGGCACCATTTACAGCCATGAGTTGGTAGTAGCACACTTTAACTATCAGTATGGGGAACTCAAATGCCCCTTTCTTGGCCTCTCCAAAAGGCTTGTAGTTTAAATCATTTGATTAAATATCATCATCCCTGCAATTACTCCAACTTCATAAATATCACCGATCCAAACAGGTAAAGAATACTCCACAACAGGGGTTGAAGTCTTCCAGATACTACAAAATCTCATTCACTCTAGCTAAGAAGGCTAATGAAAAGGGATTGTGAATGTGACAGGTTGCCTGTCCCTACTTTACAGACCTATTTCACCGTTGCTTCATAGGTTACCTTAAATTAAGTTCCAGCTCCTTCTAGTGGCCATTTAATTAAAATGGATTAGAAAAACCCTGCATGCCAGCTTTACCCAATCTATATACAAAGTCTGAGGCTAAGAGGAAAAAGCCAATAGCCATGTGCTTGTATATCCAATATTACTAAAGGAAGACATTTCCTTCTCCCTGTGTCTCAAAATAAAATATTAACAGATGCAGAAGATGCCTAACTTAAAAGAACTTAAAAGAAATATGGATTCAAACTGCCTGATGATGTTACAGGTAGAAAACTGACCTCAAGGAACACAGCTGGCTGATACCAAGAATTTTGCCTTTCTGCTCAACTGATTAAAGCAGAATGGGAAAAATTATTCTAGGCAGATGACTCTGAACCTAGAAAGAAAAGATGCAACCAACATAGCTCAGATTTGACCTCATTCAACACTGTCTTCAAACTTCAATCTCTTATCACCTCTCTCATTTAGTTTAACTGTAGACAACAGGCAAGAGCAAGAATCTATTTTTATTATAACCCTAAAATAGCCATTGGGGAGAGTCAAAGATTCAAAAATCTCTGGCAGGAAATCAAACTGCACATAGTATTATGTGTTCCCCCTTGGTGTCAGGTTAACAAATAATAGTAGAAATTACTTCTGTCTAGCTGCAAGATACAGAATTTCCTGCTACATATTTTAGAGCTATTATGACAATCTGACACTTTGAGCAAGCATCTGGATTTGAATAGGGCCAGCTAAATCACCTACAAATGGACCTCACCTATTCAGACATGGTTATATGTGCAGAGAATCAGTCTTGGATGATATGTTTTTGGGAAGACAACTAATCAAAAGGCACGTGCAAGTACAGCATAAAGTACTGCACACCTCAAATTTATTCTGTTAAGGGCACTTTGGCATCAGGTCTCCACTCTCTGCCCAACCTCTCGTTAAACCGTTGACTCTCCTTCAGATAATTGCCAGTTTTGAACACATCCAGTGTGTTTTGTTTTTGTTTTTACATGTTTATGGATATTAGGGTTTTTTTTTAAACAATCAAAAGCTACAAGTGGAACAGAAGCCCCAGAAAAAAATGAAGTGCTTTAAAAAAAAAAAAAACCTTGGGCCAAAAAACACTGAAATAAGCACATGAGGCATTTTTTAAAAAAGCTGAAGCATCTTTGTAGAACTTCTGATGAGCTCAAACTGCTGGAAAATAAAAAATATACCAGGATGGAACATTAAAAATGTTTTTGGCAAAGCTATGTGGAAGAAAAGATCCTGATTCTAGAAGGATCAGAAATCAATCTGGGTCTCTTAGCAACCAACATCTTAAGAAATGAAGTGGGCAGTAGACAGAGGGAGAAATATTTGGGAAGTATTGATTAGGGAGGGGAAATGGGAAGGACCTGGCTGCTCCAGGGTAAACTCTTCTTTGAAAGACTATTTAGCACTTGGAAGAGAATGGGGCACCAAAATGGATGGGATATTTGTCTAAAGAGTTCGTTAAAAACAGATACATTAGATACAGAAGGTGTATTGAGTGTGGCAATCCAATCTAGTTGCTCCAGACCATCTTCCAAGAGGATTGCTGAATGATTGAGCCTAAATTGGATTACTTCACTGACCACTCTTCCACATCGATGCTTGCACCATAATGACCGCAGGGAACCTGTCCCTACACATCAAGACGAAGGGGGAATCATGAAACCGCAGGAGATTCAGCTGCTGCCTCATCTCCCTCTTCAGAATCCCAAACTTCTGACTGTAAGTAGTTAGCAAACAGGGCCTTGGCACGGTGAAGGATCTTGTTAAGGTTGTGCCGGCGTACCAAACGATCAAAATGCATGGCTAGCTCATTATAGTCCATGTTGTTTTTGATTATATGGTCTCGATGCTCCAAAAGAATGGCAAGACATAAGAAGAGTACAAAGGGGTTGCCTTTGCCAAATTCTTGCGGAGGAGGGAGGCTGACTAGGGCAGGAGGAGTAGAAGAAGAAGTAGGTCCATGGGAGTTAGAAGAAGGGGTATTAACTACCGAGTCTCCCTTCTCTTCCTCTGATTGACTTTCCTCATTGCCATTAGTTGAGGAGGAGACAGAATCTCGAGAGGGTGGTGTCAAGGCCCGAAGAGATGGAGCAGAGAAGGATTTAGCCATGTTAGTTGTCTGAATCAATGGATCCTGCTCACTGGTGCAATCTTCCTTCTCATCCTCTGAGTGCTGAGATCTGAGTGATGGGTCATCCTCCAAATTGTCTTCATTATGAGTAATGTAATACTTGAATTCCCCAAAACTAGATTGCTTTACTAATACCTTCTCTTCAGCAACTGCCCCCTGGCACGGCCGATCCCCAGCTGCCTCAAAACTACAAGCTGGGCGTAGCATGTGTCTCCTTCGGATAGACTGGCTGCTGTCTCCGGGCCTGGCTGGAGGGCCCACTAATTCCACTTCCTTCTCTGGAGGATCAGGAGGAAAGGAACTCCATGTGATCTCCAGCATGCGCAAGGCATCCTCAAATGCAAACTCCCGTTTCAGCTCCAACAGCAGCCAACGATAGCAAAAGAAGAGGTCATCAGCACCCCGAGACAGGAGGTAGGAGTAGAAATCTGGATCTGAATGGCGGAGGAGAAGCTTGAGATGGGTAAATTTAACTGACATGACTTCACCATCTACCTGGAAGTTACCTTCCAGGCGTTTCATGATGCCACAGAAACAGATGAAGGCATGTGCTTCACTGTCCATTACAGCCAGGATGGGAGAAGCAATGTCACTCATACCCTGACAGTAGGATATCTGTGGGTGGGTCACAGCATAGGTGGTCAGCAGATCATGCAGGGCTGTCAGGTGAGGATTATCATCTGAACCAGCATAGTAGGGATGAGTGCGATCTGTTCGCAGAACATCCTTCAGCACATTACTACGGATGAAATCCAGGTCTTCAGGGTTGGTCCGTGCTTCCCATTCCCCCTTCAGTTGCTCATACTCACGTGTCTTCTGCTTCATGTAATCCATACGCTCCTGTCCAGTCAAGCCATCAGGATAGACATTTAGCAAATATCTCCAAACAACCTGCAGAGATAGGGTGGATTCAATTTTAAAAGAAACTTTCTTCATCAATAGGGACTAGCTGATGGATCAGCTACAGGAATAAATCTTTCCCCTATAACAAGGGGCGGACAACTACTACCAGCCCAAATGCCTGTTCTCACCTTGCGCAATGAAGGCTCAACTCCACCATGGAAGATTCGGAGGCGCAGTTCTGCTGGTCTTGTCAACTGGCCTTCATGATTCAAATACGTATGGAATTCTGAGTCACTCAAAGGAGGTTTGAAAGGTTTGACATCTTCCCCATAGGACCAGCTGAGTGCCTGCTGGACCTTTGACAATGTCCGTCCCACCTGACAAAAAGCAAAAAAGAAAGCTGAGGTCAACAACAACAACAGTTAATGACTTAAAACTGGAAGGAAAAAATCCCAAACCACACATCACAAATAGTTCCATATTTTACCATGCAAGATTTTAGGTTAACTATTCCTTAAAAATTGGAAGGTTGGGGGAGAGTAATTCGTGTCAGGTACAAGAAACCAGAAGCCACACAATGAGCTGATCAAAGTAGTATATTTGTTGCTCACTTCTAGACAGGAATCTTGCCAGACTAAAGCACAAACTGCATTAATTACTAGATAAATACTGCAATGTATTAGAATAAAGCTCAGTCTGATGGCTTCAGAATCAATTCTGAAAGACCCTCTGGAAAAGATAACTCCTTTACAATTCTCCAGAAGGCCACAACAGTGGGATCCATCCTCACTTTAGAGTAATGGAAAGGCTTATTCCATAGGACAAAGAATGCCACAAAGAATGCTGTTGTCAGACCTTCTCGCACTGCATCTCCTAGTAAATGGGGACCCTGGGCAGCCTTTCTCCGATCACATGAAGTGTTAATACCACTTTATAATGCCTTAGTAAGGCCACACTTGGAATACAGCATTCAGTTTTGGTCGCCACAATGTAAAAAAGATGTTGAGACTCTAGAAAAAGTGCAGAGAAGAGCAACAAAGATGATTAGGGCACTGGAGACTAAAACATATGAAGAATGATTTCAGGAACTGGGTATGTCTAGTCTTGTAAAAAGAAGGACTAGGGGAGACATAATAGCAGTGTTCCAATATCTCAAGGGCTGCCACAAAAAAGAGGGAGTCAAGCTATTCTCCAAAGCACCTGAAGGCAGGACAAGAAGCAATGGGTGAAAACTAATCAAGGAGAGAACTAAGGATAAATTTCCTGACAGTTAGAACAATTAATCAGTGAAACAACTTGCCTCCAGAAGTTGTGGGTGCTTCAACACTGGAAGTTTTTAAGACGATGTTGGATAACCATTTGTCTGAAGTGGTGTAGGGTTTGCTTCCTAAGCAGGGGGTTGGACTAGAAGACCCCCAAGGTCCCTTCCAACTCTGTTATTCTAAATTATAAATGAATGTTCAGGACAGGTTGGTAGATTTTACCAGAGAAAGGCAATCTTTTAGATATTCAGACCTCAAGCCATTAAGATCTTTAAAGAAAACAACCAGCATCTTGTGCATATAAATACTGTGCTTTCACAAGAGTATAACATAGCAATATTAAAACTGACTCATAAGAATGCAGGCCACTGCATTTGCATTATTAGATCTTGCAAATAACCGTCCAATGAAAATATAAGCTAGCAACTCCACTCCCCGAAGGCCCACCTGGGAAATGATGGACTGGGTGAAGGGCAGGGCTGCAGCCGCCAGAGACCTCTTCTCCACTAACAGCAGGTCGGTACTGATAACATCCTTAGGGCTGATAATATCCCAATCTTCTAGCAGGGGGCCTGAAAGAGTATGATATTGTGAGCACATTCCTCAAACCAGTTCTGCCAATCCTTCTCCCCACTCTGCATTTGCACTTTCATAGGGACAAAGATGTCTACCAAAAAGGATGCAAACTAGAGTGTATATATCTTGTTATTAGAAGAAAAGAATTTAAAACAAGATTAGTGCAACTACTATGATTTACTAAATCATGCATTCACGTACTTTGGTTCTTTTGAGAAAAATAATATAAGGAGAGCCTTTCAAGCTTATATTTCAGTCTAGTTGCATTCTAAGCCAGCAGAGTTTTCACCCAGAATTCTGAACTTATCTTTGGTGATTACATAATGTTCTAAGCCATATTAATTTTTGCATGCTTCAAGCTGGAAAGAGGTGCTGATAAAGTACACTGTACAAAAAGGGGCCTGGTAACAGATAGCTTTCGAGTGAGTCAAGCAACGGGTGGGATGTACCAAAACACACACGCACAGATTTACCTATTCAACCCTATTGCTGTTTCCCCATCCATGACTATGCCTAACAATGCTGTATCTGTCAACAATGCTGTGATTCATACCTTCTCTTCTACAACAGCTATCCCCACAAGAACAATATACCGTAAATAGAGAAGCTAAAGATAAGGAACTCTGTTGATGGAACATCCCCCCCTGCAGTAAAGTGTATAGAATGAGAACAAGATGTGAGGGAATAGAATCATTATTATTTGCTCTCTAGTTAATGACAAAATTACTCACTGTCTTCCAAGGGCTTGATGTCTATCTTTAGTTGTAAAAAAGGCTTAGAAGCTCCAGCAAAGGCCATCCCGAGATCCCAGTCTGACATCAATGACAAGTACATTTCTTGGTTTTGCTTATCTCGGCTTAAATAGCTGATGGTAAAATTCTTCTTCCTGATACAGGAAAAGGGTTTAGAGTTCTTTTCACTAAAGCTGAATATCTCTTTTGCAGCATGGCACATAGATATTTATGTAGAAAATAAGATGAGAAATCACACATGTACTAAACAATCTCCCATATGTGTATTGTGAAATAAGGTCTGGTGTTAAATGGGGTTTTGGGGCAAGTTCCAGCCAGACCAAATCCTCATTAGAAGATAATACAAGAGTAGACAACATTGCAAAGGTTGCAGGAGATTGTTCAAAAAAAGGAGACAGGGCTGATTTTTTCCCCAGCCAATTAAATGCAGTTTTTCTGAAGATAAATTATTGGGGAGAGGTAGCCTCTAGGACAGTGGTCCCCAACCTCTGTGGCTTGCTGGCCTGGCTAGAGGGGGGAAAGGGCCACATGAATGGCGGGGCAGCGCACATGCACACTGCTCAACTTTTGCAAGTTGAGGTACGCAATGCATTTGTGCATGTGCGTCGGCCCGCTGCTCGTGCAGGTTGAGCTGCGCATGCATGCCAGTCTGCCATTCGTACGGCCGAGTTCTGGGTAGGCCGCAGCTTGGTAATGAGCCATGGCCTGGGGGTTAGGGACTCCTGCTCTAGGAGGCAAACAATCACCATCCCATGATTAAAAATAATCAAAACCTGAAACATATTCATCACTCAGGAAGTTGACAAGAGATGCTAGTGAGTCATAAGGATGAAAATGAGTTGTTGAGAATGCCTCTCAGGATCATGAACACCACCAATAATTTTGAAAACCAAGACATTGCAATATTTGGTCAGTGTTTTGTTGAATTCCAGCTATGTCATTTGGGATCCTGGAAGCTACGATTGATTGTTGGGAGGGGTTCCATAGCTTTTGCAGGCTACCCAACTGATATAATTTTTTTTTTACAAAAAGGAACAGCACTGTTTTCCTTCACTATATTTACAATCACATGAGAAGTTAGCAATAAATTGCTGTCTAAAATAGGTATTTTTTGTTAAAATGAAACATACTGTCCCTATTTATTCAAGCATGCCAAAACATCTATCCTCTCATTTTCTTAGACCCCTCCATACAACATTAGCAGTCTCCCTCTTGGTATATGGCATTCTTTTTTAGCTTCATTGCTAATGTAACATATGATGTCACAATGAGGGAAAGGATGCAAAGTGTCTTTGCTCACAGTTCACGGTCCGAGTTCTCACTCTCCTTCCAATATCTCAAAACAAAAACCCCTAGCTTAAAGCCCCGTCAATGATGTGCTGCAAAATTTGCTTTCATTAATTGAAGCAATCACAATGGGAGCTGAAAGACAGGGCCATTTATTTCTATCCTCCCTCGGTGCACTTGCTTTCCAGAACTGACATGACATAAATGATAGAATTGTATTTGAATATTTCTATTCAATAGAAATGACAGCCATTTGTGTGAAGCAATAGAGGGTCTCCGTTTTGTGCAGGGAGTTGGACTAGAAGACCTCCAAGGTCCCTTCCAACCCTGTTATTCTATTGTAACTCACCCATTGAGGTCAAAAGCTCTGATGAGAATGTGCTGCAATACATCCAGTGAAGTGATCTGTGGGTCCACAGCAAAAGTCCGGAACTCAGGTTGCAAGAAGCCTTCACATTTCTGCAGAAATTGCACATAGGTAAGATTTAAAACACACTGCTATTAACTGGATAGTCTGCATAATCTGTACTGTACATAGTCTCAGCATTTCCTGGTAAAAACATATATTATTACTGTTTCATTATACAATGGAGATTATGACCACATTTGATTCAATCCCATATTTGTCAGGCAATCTCCATTAAGGAATATTGTTAATATTTAAATTCTTCTCTTTGCTTATAGGCATTCCTTCTGAAGAAAAAGAATCACTATGAGAAAGGAAAGGGAAAATAAATTACAAACAGCTTGGTATTGACTCTCCCTAATCAACTTTGAGTGATAAGTGAACAAAAATTTGTGTACATTTCCCAAATCAATAGATCTATGATTAACCACACCAGAGAAGAATTCTGGGAACTGACTCCAATATACTTAGAAGAAATGAAATAATGAAAGACTATTATAAATATTGAGGGTCAGGATCAATATATGTTCAAGTGTGCATAACTATTATTTAAGCTTCTGTTCTTCATATGTATTTAAAAGTGTTGCAAAAAAACAAATGAAGAACTAAACAGGACAAAATGGCTTTGGCTTGATATAACAAGAATTGCCATGTCTGAATGGAATCTAGAATATGGCTCAAATTATTATATTTACTGAAGCGTTGAATCAAAGACCTGATTCTGACATGAATCAGAACAATAGTGTCCAATTCAAAAACCAAGAGCTCAAATCCCACAAACTCAAAAGGACATATTTCTAAGGAAGGTTGTAGTTGCCAGTAAATATTTTTAAATACGTAGTTCCTTATAACATGTATGTTCCTTCTAACATGAAAGAGTCTACTGGAACGGACAGCTATATTAAATCTAATAAATCACAATAAAAAAATATCCTTATTTCTAAGTCAGAACGCCGGAATAAAAACTCTAATATTACATTAATTTATATTTAGAAAAGTTTAGGGTTGGTTAGAAAAATAGCGGATATTACTGAACTGGAAATGTAAATGTAGTCTTGATTCCAAGCTACAGTTAATACAAGCCAAAGCCTAGCACAGCATGATGTCTGAACAGTCAGTAATTTCAGCACATTTTATGAAACAATGAAAATTGGAGCCTATGGTTTCTGGAACAAAAGAGCAATGTCTCAGCCACCGGCAAGAAGATATACATTTTGCAAGGTTACCTTGGAAATAAACAGATTCCCATGCCAACTGAGGGGTGTGTGTGTGTGGCAATTTCACAGCCAACTTACTCCCTACAATTAAATCTCTCAGTGCAAGTGCTGCTGAAGAAGAATGTCGGAAACCGGCTCTGCTTTCCTCTGGTGTCCCACCCTTCAATTGTTTCTTACCCAATTTATTACCCACATTTCATCCTGCTGAAGGATTCAGCTCCAAGAATATTGTGGGTCACCCTTCCAAGCCCCAACCACCACCACCACCCCAATCCCATTTTCCAGACACCGTCCTAGTCTCAGCAACCTGGTGAGAGCCCCGTTTAGGGAAGGCTGCCCTGCCCTGTGACATCATTATGAGGCAAGATCCTTTGGCCCACTAGACCCAGCGGTCCACGGGGGAACACCTGGGACGCATCTCCCACCTGTGGCTTCTTCTCCCTTCCTCCCCAGCCAGTGAACCCCGCCGCCACACCTGGCCTCTTTCTTCGCCTCCAGGTCGCTCACCTTGACCCGCACACGAACCACTTCGTGTTCTTCATCTTCTTGGGGCTGCTGCAGCCGTGGTCCCGGTCCTGCTCCGGCCCCACCCCCTCCGGGAGTCGGCAGCGGGGATGCCTCTGCTGCTCCCCCCGGGGCCGCCACCGCTGCCATCCCGACCCCTCCACCTTCGCTCTGCCGCGGAGGCACCGCGCGCCGGGGCGCTAACGGCCCCCCCCCTCTCTCTCTCTACTCCGTCCCCGTTACGTCACCCACCCCGAGGGCGCCTCTCGTGCCGTCAGCCAGTCAGCTGGCGGGGGTTCTCGCGCAAGGGGAAGGGCGGGGGGTGGGTGGGAGAAAGCACCGCTGCCATCCCTTTGTGCCCGCCCACGACTTCCGCTTTCGCCGGCAATCCCGGCTTTTGCGCTGACTTCATCGACCCAATCTTAAAGGCGCAGAGCGGAAGCGCCGGATGGTGGGTCTATTCGTATAATTCAGAGGTCTTCAAACGTGGCAGCTTTAAGACTTGTGGACTTCAACTCCCAGAATTCTCCAGCCAGCTATGGGTGGGGGAACTATGGCCCCTTTATGACAGCATAGCTGGCTGGAGAATTCTGGGAGTTGAAGTCCACAAGTCTTAAAGCTGCCACCTTTGAAGACCTCTGATATAAATCAAAGCCTTTGGCTGCTGCTCGTGGGTTAAGCGGCAGGGCTTTGGAGGATCGAACAAGGGGCGGGGACAATGACGATCGGGATTCTTTTCAAACACACCCACAAACTTCCGACTCAGACGGAAATAAGCGGCTAAAACAACGAATAACACGCGCGCTGACAACCGCTTTAAATTCAGTGAAAATCGTTCTAAACCTGAACTGTAAAAATATGATTTCGGTAACAGAGTTGTCCAAAGTCTGGAATGCTCTGCCTGATTCGGTTGCTTCAGCTACACATTTTCAATTTCAGTCACAAATTGACTTCCGTGGAGCTTTGTTGCAATATTTTCTGGATCAGACTCAATGAAATATTTGAGAATTTATAGTTTAAATATAAATCCTTTTATTTACATAAGGCATTCTATATTCGCTGAATATTCTCAGATAGAAGCAGGGAATAGTGGAGGGCAGCCCCTTATATACACAATAGGCGGAGCTATATATACAAGTGATGAGTCATGAATATATTATAAGTCAAAGGAACAGTTAACCCCTGATGTTTCTTATATACATTATTTACACATTAGAGAATAAGGCATTTATATCTAACAAATCCCCCTCTAAATGCCGATTAGTCATACAACACCAATTACATTCAGGTTCAGGGCTATACAATACATGCAGTTTGGAAGTTAAATATTTATGTTGCTTAGAAGGTAGAGGTTTTGTCAGTATGTCAGCTATCTGTTCTGAGGTGTCACAGTGTACAGCTTTTATAAATCCATCGTGGGACAGTTGTCTCACATGTTTAAATTTTATGTCTATGTGTCTAGATCTCTGTCCAATAGCATCAGATCTAGAGATTTCAATAGCCGCTTTGTTGTCCTCATTCATAATAAAAGGTAAAGTAGGTTTCTTCCACACTTCTGAAATTAAGTCATTAAACCATACAAGGTTATTTGCAGCTTTGGATAAACAGATGTATTCTGCTTCAGTCGTTGAAGTGGCTACTAGTTCTTGTTTGCCGGTATACCAATAAATTGGACAGTCATTTAAAAAGAAGATATAGCCTGATGTACTTTTCCTGCAAGATGTGTCTCCTGCCCAATCCGCATCTGCATAACATATGAGTCTTGGTTCTTTGTTACTATTTGGTTCTAATACAAGACAAAAATCTATGGTGCCTTTTAGATATCTTAAAATTCTTTTGATAGCTTCCCAGTGATATATTGTTGGTTTACTGACATACCTGGATAACAAATTAAGTGGTAAGGCAATATCTGGCCTGGTCCAATTGGATATATAAAGAAGTGAACCTATGATTGATCTATAAAACGTGTTATCCTTGAATTCAGTGGATGGTTCATTAGTGTTTCTGAGAAAATCAGTTAGCATGGGAGTATCGCATGGTTTAGCATCCATCAAATTACATTTTTTCAAAAGTTCTAAAATCTTATCCTTTTGTGTAAGCTGAAATCCCTTTTTTGTTTTGCTAATTTGCACACCAAGATATTTGTTTACTTTACCCAATGATTTTAGTGAGAAGTGTTCATTTAACTTGTTTACAAACATTTCTCTTTTTTCTTTGTGTTTACCAATATATAAGATGTCATCTACGTAAATTAGTACAAATTCAATACAATCATTACCCCTTTTGATAAAGAAACAGTTATCAGCAGATGTGGCATTAAAATCCATAGTTTTGAGTACCTTTACTAAACAATCATACCATCTTTTACCGGATTGTTTTAATCCATATAAACTTTTGTTTAACAACCAAGTTTCATTTCTATTAGTATATTGACTGTGAGGGGCTCTTACATATATTTCCTTGTCCAATTTTGCGTGTAAGTACGCAGTCTGTATATCGTATTGAAATACATCAAGGTTGAATGCTGAGGCTACCACTAAAGCTGTTTTAACACTCTCTGTCCTTACAGTAGGGGAATAAGTGTCTGTATAATCCTCTGGATATTTTTGTGCGTAACCTTGAGCAACTAATCTAGCCTTGTATAATGAATTGCCTCCTTCTAAATTTTTAATTTTGTATATCCATCTGGTGCCTATAATAGTTTTGTCCTTAGGTGCAGTTGTGGGTGTAAATACATTTAATCCTTGCAAACTTTCCATTTCTTTTTTCATGGCAAGTTCCCATTTTTCTCTTTCTTCACGAGGAAGTTTTAATACTTCTTCGTATGTATTAGGAGTTGTTGGTTCACTATTTACATTCATTATATAATCTTTATATTTATTTGGCATTTTATTTCTGTTGTTTCTAATAATTCTTTCTGGTTTGCTATTGTTGTCATGCATATATCTTGCCTCCTTTTTAGTTAATGTATCAATCTTTATTTTGTGTTGGCTATTTGTCCATGTTTTTGTTTTGTTTTCATGTTTGTTGATATTATGTTTATTTACAATTCTTTCCTCATGGTGTTTTGTTTCTAGGTGTTTGTTTGGGAATATTTCATTAAGATGTAATTTAGACCAGTTGGCGTGTTCATGGAACACTGCTGATCTGGAAACTATAAATTTATTGTTACTATCAATGAACCTATATCCTTTTGTGCCAGTTTCATATCCCATGAATTTAAGTCTTCTGGACACATTTTCTCCCTTTCTCCTTAATTGTTTAGGTATGTGTACGTCTGCAGTGACTCCAAAAATATGCATATGTGTCAATTTTGGTTTTCTATTATACATCACTTCGTATGGTGTCTTATTTAGGATGCTGGACCAGGTCCTGTTTTGTGTATAATTTGAATAGTGTAGGGCTTCTGACCAAAAGTGTTTGCTTAAGCCAGCATCCTCTAATGTACATCTAATCATGGTTTGTAAAGTGGAATTCTTTCTTTCTGCAATTCCGTTCTGGAATGCAGAAAATGGACTGGAAGTGTAATGTAGCATTCCTCTATCTTTTAACCATTGAGAGAATTCTTTAGACATGAATTCACATCCTCTATCTGTCATGATTTGTTTTATTCTAATATTATGTTGTGTCTCTATGCGTTTATAAAATTCCTTAAATTTTTGAAAAGTCTCATCTTTATGTTTTAATGTATAAACAAAACCATAACGGCTATAATCATCCACTATAGTTAGAAAATAACGTTTTTTATATGTGATAGATGGAGTAAGTGGTCCTACTAAGTCCATGTGTACTAAATCAAAAATTTTGTTAGTTGTCCTAGCAGACCTTTTTGGTTTGGGACTAGTTTTCAGCTTTGTAGATTTACATACTGAGCATTCCAGATAGTTTTCACAATTTTTTATTTTGACACCTTCTGCGTGTTCAGTCATTTTCTGTACTACAGGAAAACTAGCATGTCCTAATTTTCTGTGTAAGACATGAGCACACTCATCATGAATAGGTTTTCCTATCTTTGGTTTCTTTATATCATATGTATCAGTATGATCATGAGTTATCCTACAATCATCATTGTCATTATTGCTGACATTTTCATCATCTGTTTCTATACATTCCTCAACATTTGAATCAATATTATGTAACCATTCTTCTTTTGTTATAAGATAAGGTAGACCTCCTTTAATCATTACAGTACCTATGTTGCACTTGTTTTTCTCTAGAATAGCTTCTCCCTTTGAGAAAGTAATATTAATGTCAGAGTCCCTACTTAGTTTTAAGGCACTTAATATGTTATGAGGTATTTCGGGTATTAACAATACCCCCTCTATTTTTCCTAAACCAGGCAAAGTCACATTTCCTTTGCCTAATACTTGAACCTTTTCTTGGTTAGCTACCTTTATTACAAATCTATCTTCTATGAAAGAAGATAATATATTTTTATTATTAGTGGTATGATTTGTGGCTCCAGAATCTATAAGCCAATTATTGTTTTCACCTTGTTGTGATTTTGTATTGTCATGTTTATTTAGTCCATTCAGTGAGCCAGATTTCCTATCTCTTGAATTTTCTCTGCCCCCTCTATTTTCTTTGTGACTTGGTGGACTTCTATATCTGTGTCTGTCTATAGAATGTTGTCTATAATTATGTCTGTTCGTGTATTCTGGTCTGTGCCTTTCTCTTGAGAATCTGGGGCAATCTCTTTTATTGTGTTCTCTGGACCCACAATTATGGCATCTATATGATTCATTATATTTTTCTTGGAAAGCTGCTTTCCTAAGGGGTCTATGCTCTGTGTGATTGCTAGAGCGACTTTTTCTTGAGTTATCCTCAGTTATCAATTTGTTGGATAGATTTTCTACTGATAAATATCCTAGGTTAATGGTATCTAAATGTAACATAAAATTGTCCCATGACGAATCAAGTGAATTGATAATGACACTTTTCATTGTTTGATCAGAAATTACTTCCCCCCTTAATTGTAGTTCAGCCCTTATTTTGTTTAAATATATTATGTGCTCACTTATAGAAACCCCTGGCTTTACTCTAGAAGAAAAGAAATCTTTAGACATCCTTGTTGTGGTGGCTACACTGTTGCTGTGAAACAAATTAAACATACATTGAATGATTTCAGAGACAGTCAGATTTGATTTGATGCTATAATACATTGCAGGAGATATGCTGGCTATTATTAGAAAAAAGGCTCTGTGGTGTAAATTATCTATTTTTAAAGCCCAAGGTCTTCTTGGGGGATTAGTAATAAAAAATAGTAAATTTTCTTTCATGAAAATAACCTGAAGCTGTTGATACCATTCTTGCAGGTTATTACCATCAACCCTTAATTTTGGGAAGTCACTGGGCAAGTTTCCTAAACTGTTTTGACCGTTACTCACAACCTGAGGCAGTCCGTGGTCTTGCAAATGCACAAAGTTGCAGAATGGTGTAGGGATGTCAGCTGCGAGTCTGTGTGGCTCTCTCAAGAATTCAAATCTTCCCGGGCTGTCTTCATGTCTTCGCGCATGCGCACTTCTCATTTCGTCTCTGACTTCATCGTAGAAGGTTCTCTCCATCGCCGTCTGCTCGCTTGGTTCTTCATCGGACGAGTCGGTTCTCGGTTCATTCTTTGGGGTCCTGGCGGTGGCGACCGTTCCCTTCCTTCTCTCTTGAACAACGTCGCTTGCTTCTGTTTTCGGTGTGGGGCGGAATCGGCAAGGCTCTCTGGGTTCGGGCGTTGCTGTTCTCGAGTTCGGAATGGTGGCAGGCTGTCCTCGAGGTGTTAGTTCGCTTGCTTGCTTCTCTGGCGATTCCTTAGATATTTTTAGTTTTGTCCCAAACGTAGCGTAGAGCGTTTTTATGGCAGATTTTACTTGTATATCGATTAAATCTTCTTCATTCTCTGTCTCTGATTCTTCGGATGTGTGTGATTTTTCTTTTTCATTTTTCACATCGTATAGAGCTTTTCGCGCCAGATATTTTGAATCTGGCTTCCTGATTGGCTCTGCTTCGTTCATCTTGGGAGTCAGTTGAAATGAAGATGGCAGCCATTCAAAATTTCGCGCGGGACCGCTGCTCTTCCTCTTCACTGTATTTTTGTCTGTAAGCTCATCACTTACTATTTTTGGATCTTTTGCCTTTTTAGTGGTGATGTGTTTTTCTTTCGCTGCTCCGTTGTTTCTTATTACATCTTGGAGTTTCACGATAAGATTTTCATCACTTTTTTGATTCTTCAAGAGCTTTAGTATTTCTGACCTGAGTTCGTTTTGTTCATCATCTTCATTTATTATTTCTTCATCTTCTGTAGTATGTTCTTCAGGTTCATTTGGGATTGCGTTTGTGGATTCATCTATTATTTCTGAATCTTCTTCCATCTCTCTGCTGTATGCTCTGGTGTTGGGTCTATCTCTTTTAGACATGTTTAAGTCCTTATTGAGTCAATCCAACCATCCTCTGCTACCAGATTGTTGCAATATTTTCTGGATCAGACTCAATGAAATATTTGAGAATTTATAGTTTAAATATAAATCCTTTTATTTACATAAGGCATTCTATATTCGCTGAATATTCTCAGATAGAAGCAGGGAATAGTGGAGGGCAGCCCCTTATATACACAATAGGCGGAGCTATATATACAAGTGATGAGTCATGAATATATTATAAGTCAAAGGAACAGTTAACCCCTGATGTTTCTTATATACATTATTTACACATTAGAGAATAAGGCATTTATATCTAACAAGCTTACATAAGAATAACAACTTTATTGTCATTGTGGCGTGCATTATTGTATTTTTATTCTTTTATTCTTGTTCTCATTTCTCTTTTGACAAATCCAAATAAATAAAAGAAAAGAAAGCCGAAGCCAGTGAAAGGGTAATCGAGTATTGCTGTCACAGAATACCCCAGCATCCCAAGAGAGAGGTCTTCCCTTTGACGTCATGGTCTTCCCCGGGTATGTTGCCATAATGTAACCCCCAGTTTGGGGTGGGGTGGGGGACGACGACACGGAAATTTGGGTCGTCCGATCTAGGTGGCAAACAATCAAATGGTCAGCCAAAAAAGTGCGGAAAACAAGATTATTTAGAGGAAATCCGGGTTTTGCAAACCAGGTCCGATACCAGCTGTATCGGGAGGGGGGGAAGAGAGGAGAGAAATGCCATTCAGACTTCTCGGAGGCATCTAATTTGCCCACTTGCTTAGGAGGCGTTAGCGATCTACGTGGACGCTAATCATGCACTGCTGTCGTTTTGTGCCGTTATCATCGCAAAATTCCGCGGCAGCGGCTGTCGACTGGATTGGACGGGGACGCGAATTGGCAGCCACGGATAAGAAAAGGCGACAATGCTGGAAGGTGTATTGTTAAGTTTGGGTTGTGACGTGTGGCGGAAGTGTAGAGCAGGGGACACCAACCTTGGCTCCTTTAAGCCTGGCTTAAAGTTGCCAAGGTTGGAGAGCATTGCACTAAACTAAAGAGAGACACTTCCTTTAAAGCAAGGATGATTCTTAAGGCAAACCAAGGGGGCGGGGGGGGGGGGAGAGAGAGTTTATGTTTTACAGGGCATCACAATCATATGATGATATTTATTAAGCTAAGCCTTTTTTTACCCCCGATGCGGTCCTCAGCCTAATTTTGGCATAGCAGCCATGGTACTGCATCCGTTTTTCCTATACAAGACTCCCTAACTCAGAGGTGGGAAACCATGGCCCCTTTAAGCCTGGAGGACTTCAACTCCCAGAATTCCTGAGCCAGCCATGCTGTCATAAAGGGGCCGTAGTTCCCCACCCCTGCCCTAACTGTCTGGTCAGATTGGATCAGAAAGAGTTTGCTTTTGAGAGGCCTTCTCCAGCCTGCTGCCCTCCAAGCCCTGGAAATCATGAATGGCTGTGAACTCTTGGAATTGAAGGGTCAACAAATCTAGATAGGGAAGAACGGTATACAGGTTGCTTACAGATAATAAACAACATGCCTGTCCTTCAAGTACAGTACATTTTATCACCCTACGCCCAAGAACATGGACCACCAAACCACAGTAGTACAAACTTGCAGAATTGTTTAAACAGTAACAAACTGTGTTTGAAGAAACGGAATGCCACATATTCAACAATCCTTCCCAACCATTTTCAATTAAGCATTTTTGCTACCACCCAAGAGTTTTGAAACTCTTTGTGGAATAGCAAAACAACACATTTTAATCATTTTAGTTGGAGGGATTTAGTAAGTCAAAATAAGATTGGCATGCGAAATCAAAAATATGAAAAAAGCATGGGCATGCACTCCAAGAACATTGACGTGTATGTACTTGTCAATCTTGGTTGCTTGGTTGTTTTTTTTTGGGGGGGGGGAAGAGGGAGGAACCTTCAGCAAGAGAATGAAATCCCTCACTTCATTGAACTCTTTTTTTAATGTTATATCAAGGGGCGGCAATTGCCAAAAGCCATTGCTAAATCAGAATTGGAGCCTGGTTCCTCCCTTTCCAGACCCTTCCAGTCTCTAGGCACTGGGTCAGCTCCAAAACAGCATCCCCTACTTAACCAGTATTGATGATACTGCATCATGTGCTGTAGAATGACCTTACCCAGCATTTTTATGTAGATGTTAAAGAGAAGAGGAAGAAATCTGAGGCATCACACTACAGTTATAAAACTTGTAAATTAGCACATGATTGGGATGGCTGATATGATTGCTGGCCAGGTGTCCCCTGGGAAGTATGCTTGTTGTATGGTATTCAGCCATACATAAAAATAAGTTTGGGCTCATTCTTTCCTTTTTCAAAAGGAGCAATTAATTTAGAAAGCATGAAACTTTTCCATAAAATACATTTTTTAATTATTATTGACCTTAGCACATTTTCAGCATTCTTTTTCAAAAGCAGAAGAAAATTATAAAAACCCAGGACTTTTACTTAAAGTTTGTTGCTTTGTACATGTATGTATGTATGTATGTATGTATGTGTGTATGTGTGTGTGTGTGTGTGTGTGTGTGTGTGTGTGTGTGTATATATATATATATATATATATATATATATATATATATATATATATTATTTTATTTTGAATTTGTATACCGCCCTTCTCCCTGAGGACTCAGGGCGGTGAACAGCCAAATAAAAACATCAAATACAAATATTAAAATACAGTTAAAAATATATATAAATTTGGCCCCATTAATTAAAACAATAAACAAAACAATTAAAAACACTTAAAAAGAATTATTAAGTGTAATATATATATTACATTTTCAGAAAGGAAATACCCTTCACCAGCTCTTGATTACTACAATAACTTCGACTCAGCCTATGTTACAGTCTCGGATTCTATAAATTGGTCTTCTAATACTTTCAGTTGCCTTCTGTTCCAACAAGCGTTAACACAAGATGACCCTGAAATATTATAGTCACTACAGCACAATGCAAACCCAAAATTTAGTAATTTAGAAAAAGACATTTCCTAATTAGTCTATTGTGCCCAATATAGCAATAGTAATAGCAATAGTGCTTATATGTACCGCTTCACAGTGCTTTACAGCAGTGGTCCCCAACCCCCGGTCCGCGGACCGGTGCCGGGCCGTGGAGTACCTGGCACCGGGCCGCCGGCCGCTGCAGCGCAAGGGCTCCTGGGCCGTGCGCAAAGGCTCCGCAAAGGCTCCTGGGCCGGCACCGGGCCGCCGGCCGCTGCAGCGCAAAGGATCCTGGGAAGAGAGCGGTCCGCGGCGATGAAAAGGTTGGTGACCGCTGCTTTACAGCCCTCTCTAAGTGGTTGACAGAGTCAGCATCTTGCCCCCAACAATCTGGGTCCTCATTTAACTGACCTTGGAAGGCTGAGTCAACCGTGAGCCAGTGAAATTCAAACTCCTGGAGTGAGCAGTAAGTTAGCCCTGCAATATTGCATTCTAACCACTGCGCCACCACAGCTCAATGCTTTTCTTCCACAAGAAAAAAAAATGAAAGTTCTTGAAGATGAAATTTTACAGTTAAAATCACCCCCTAGTATTCCAGTCTGATTACATTTTAAACAACTCAGAGGAAACAAAATATTCTACAGTATAGAATAATTTAGAGAGAAAATTTTCATCATGGTGTTCTTATTTTCTTTGAAGTCTCACGCAACCCATACAACATGGAGATTGTTTATTAAAATGTCGCATTTTAGTTTACAAATAAGAGAATTTAGAGCTGTACAGAGGGCACTCAAGGGAATGAAGCTTGGATACAGTGATAAACTTTGTTTAGAAAATAGCTGCCCTAAAGTAACAGATCTGTCTACTTATACACAAACCTTTAAGCTAGTTTTTTTTTCTAGACACAATGAATCCCAAAGCAGTTGAAAAAATAACTGGGTGATGATATCAAAGTATATTTTATTCTGCTTCCAAACTCTTAAGGACCTACTCCATCAGTTCCTTAGGAACAAAGCTCAGGTACGGAGGTCTGACAGCTTCCTCTTTGCTCTATCTCGAAGTATTTATGATTCTTGAGTGAAAGCTGTCGGGTACTATTTCCCAGTTTAAGCCATTCACTGACTATTCTACATGGGGACAACAACAACAAAAAGCTTCAAGGCAAGCAGCTGAATCACTTTATATGGACAGAAGCCAGTTGTGATCCCCTCTAATGCTACCTTATATTTGATCAGAGAATAAGAATGAATGAATGTTCCCTGCATAGCCTCTACAGTACTTCAGTTTTATGAATGCTAGATGTGGGGCTCTCCTTGCAGGCTTAAGTGATCACAGCTGCAGGTTATCAAGGGAAACAAAGCTATATGGTCTATAGCAGGGCTCAGTTCAATACTGACTAGTATTAGCTGTGTCACTTGATCCTAATGACATTTATTTAGAAATAAAACCTCCTGATCTAAAAAATACCCATCATGAAGATAAAACTGCAGTCTTAATTTTAAGGTCATAGTTTAAGAGCTATGAATCTTTAAAGAAAGGGAAGAGAATGACCATCATCAATGGTAGTGTTTGTCCATCAATTCAATATAACAAGTGAAAACAGGAGGAGTACAAAATCAACCTCTGAATGGCTGGAAGTACCGCCCAGTATGACCCCTTGTGCAAGACATCAATGTTTCTTGACCTTTGTAGCATCCATTAATCTCTGGCAAGCACTGAGGTGCTTCCAGGCATCCCAGATGAGAATAGAGGGAATAATAATCCACAGACCATTCAAGAAGACAAAGTAAAACCAGAAATAGATAGGGTGCCACATCTCACTATGGCGAAAGCCATCACGGTATGCAGTGTAGAAGTACAGAATGTCTCCATATAGTTGACCTATGGTTAGAGACAGACAACATGGCTGATTAGGAAGAAAAGATCAGAAATGGACAAGCCAAATAAGAAATGCAGCCAGGTGCATGGAACATTAATCAAGAATAAAAATATTAAATCAACTGCTTTTGAAAGATTGTACTAACATTTACATACCCTGATATACCTCCCTCCCTGCCTTGCATACCTACCTAGTGACACTACTAACTGTAGTATATATCGATGAGACTGGCGTGAAAGAAATGCGACTACAGTCCAAAGACTGAGGGGACCCCAAAAACAGGCAGTGATGGTTTCCACGCAAACTATTAAATTATCTGATCTGCAGGTACAAAATAAAATGAATGTTACCTTGAGGTCCCAAAACATCCCAATACTTTCAAACTGGAGCGGGAGAAAGAAGGATGATAGATAGATTGATTGATTGATAGATAGATAGATAGATAGATAGATAGATAGATAGATAGATAGATAGATAGATAACCATGTTTCCCTGAAAATAAGACCCCGTCCGAAATAAGTGCTTGGCCTTATTTTTGGGGAGGTCTTATTATTTTGGGCTGCATGGAGCAAGATGGGGCTCCTCTAGTCATCTTACCTGATTTCCAGGTCTGTCTCCCTAACCCTAACCAGAGGAAATGGCGGAGACCGGCTGTGCATGCATTTAAATATTTTCGGGAATAGATAGATAGATAGATAGATAGATAGATAGATAGATAGATAGATAGCCAATTTAGGAAAATACTTCATTTTATTATTTTAAACCATGAATAAAAGCCCACAAACTGTACTCTTGCTGAGCTAAACCAATTAAATGACATCCTGGTTTCTCTGATGCATGAAAATACACAAAGATAATAAACCCACTTAGGCAAAATTGCAGAATTTGATACAAGTGAGGAAGGTAAACTGCTGCAAGCTCTTTCTATTCATGCCCATTTTATTTTTCCAGGCCGAGTTACTATGGCTGAGGGGAAAAGAGAAAAAAATGAATGAAAAATAAAATGGTGAGAATGATAAAATGGCTCACCAACAACCAGATCTCCCACTGAGATGGGGGAACCCCACTGATAATACTCATCTCAAATGTTCATAAACGCGAGACTGGAAAATAAATTTCATTCCCCGATATGCTCTTTTAAGGCATGAATCAAATTCAATGTTTTTAAGGATCCTTAAAGAGAAATGCAGGAATTCTTTTACTTTTGTTGTACTTGGCCTATTAAAGAATTGCCTTGGCAACAGGAAATATATTAGAGAACTCATGCAAAAATGTTGAACATCTTGGCTGTATTTATGTGTGCATTATGTCAAGTCATCCTTTCCTTATCCCTGCACCCAAACCAGGTTCTTTGTTCAAATTGCTTAGTGCTGAATCTTTGCAGAAATATACAGACCTTTGCCTGTCATTTCAAAGTTAATACTTACGTGATATATCTGCTGTCACCTTTGGCATATTCCTTCCCTGGAAGAGATAAAATAAGGAGAAATGAATAGAAAAAGAAATAAATAGGAATGGTGGTAGGTTTATGAATTTCCCTGTATTTCTTAAATATTTCTTAAATATTAATTATAACAGGATTGTGCAGCACTATAGATACAAAGGCAAATAGATGCTTGGAACACCCAGAGGCGCAAAAATGACACCTGTCTCCAACTCCTTAAACCAAGTTTCCAATTACTTCCTATTCTAGAAGAAAGAACTTTCTAAATACATGAGGACTTTACTAGCATAAAACCATGCTTTTTGGTAATGCAAATACTTGATCTTAGGAAATACAACTATTAGGTAATGCAAATATTTGATCTTAGGCAACATATATTTTTACCTCTTGCAGTTTTGATGATACTGGCAAGAATCAAAAATTCTGTTAAATTCAAATATAGTTGTTGGATTTGAAGGAGGCGGCTTTAGCGTGGTGTTGTACATGTACCCCTTTCATTATGGCTTATTTGCAAATCATGGCAACACACATTATTGTGACTAATATAAAACATAAATTTTCGAGTCTCATTTCTGCTAGCCTTATTGTTACAATGTCAAAGCATAGTATTATAGCTGTATGCTTTTTACCTAGACTTTTATAGGGGTTAAGTGTTTTGATCCTGGGAACAGACTGGTTAAGATGCTGGCCTAAAAACCAGAAGACAGTGACTTTAGGCCTGTTAATCTTTCAGGCTGGACCACTTCACAGATGGTTCTTTTGTGGAAAAGAGAAGGATGGAGTATTTGATATGTTCATTGCCTTGTTGACACATATAGATGGAATTTTTTAAAAAAACTAATGATAATAATTGGAAATACAGCAAAGACCATCTATACAAGTGTCACTATCACACATTTGTGGTCTGAAGTCTGACTCAAGTACACAATAGAAGGATTGACCGCCTTGTGTCATTTGGCCCATTTGTGCCTCCTGCAGATCCTTCTGCTTTCCCCCATGTTAACCTTGTTGCATCAATTTTTTTTTTCCAAAATCAAGAGACAGAAACCAGATAGACACACATCTTACAGAGCTGTGAGAGAAAGGATTGATCCCCTGGAATTTCCATGTAGTGGAGACTAAACCAGCCTTCAATGACACCGTGAATAAAAACACAGATGGCAAACCAGCAAATGATCAAGGTGCGCCAAGTTCCAAAAGGGCCCCAGGTCTTGCTCCGCCAGCCTGCTACAAACCAATTCAATACCAAGAGAATTCCTGAAGTAGCAAATAGGAATGTCAAGATCTGCCATAAGGGTCGGTCATTTGGGACGTAACTTTGGAGTTCCAAATTCCGAGGCCAGTATGGGTGATGGACAATGGGTTTTGTTTCCAGAACCATAGTGGTTGAGAAAATGGGATCTGAGCCAATGAAAAAGGCAAGGGCTTCTTCTGGAAGAAAATGATCCACCTGCATTAAATACAGAGAAATAGTTAAAATACAACATATTGTGAGATTCTTTCGGCTTGACAGCCAACAAAATAGAAACAGAGTTTATCCCAAAATCTGAACATACACACAAATACACATGCATGCATACATATCTATATATCTATATCTATAGTGTCCCAAAAGTCATAGCGCTTTCTTAAGCTTTTAAAAGTATCTTTATACATTAGAAACTTGCCTGCTACTGGTTTTAAATCCATTTGCATTACACAGTACAGCTGCTCCTTTCACAGAAATCACTCCAATAGATGAGTTGA
This sequence comes from Pantherophis guttatus, assembly GCF_059756535.1. Taxonomy (NCBI): domain Eukaryota; kingdom Metazoa; phylum Chordata; class Lepidosauria; order Squamata; family Colubridae; genus Pantherophis; species Pantherophis guttatus. The sequence goes on along the minus strand of NC_142064.1, from coordinate 121,156,801 downwards.
TTTCAAAGGAGCAAAGATCCCTAGAAGGAGCATGATCCTTCAGGAAGCAAAAAAGGGACTCCAAGCAGAATCTTTTCTGAAGTGTAGAGTCCTACAAATGCCACAGTTCAGCTCAGAGGGAGAATTACCTACTTTCCACCTTCCAAACAACTTCAAAGCAATACCTCCCAATATTCAGGGCCATCCATTCACCCAAAGTGGATATTTTATGAGAGTCTTTGTAACTTTTTTTTTTTTTTAGCATTGAGAGCAACCTGCTTGTTAACAGACTTTCACAGGCAATTCACAGCAACATTATTCAGTCGCTGTTAGAAACCCAATAGTTTTTACTAAATAACTATATTTGTCACTTATCCTTTATCAGCTGATAATCATTTTTTTTCCAGAGTTATCTTTCAGTTCCAATTTGAGACAAGGAAAGAAAAGCCTTTTTCATGACTTTTTCTTTTAGGAAGAAAAAAGGTTACTAATTTGGCACACCCGATTTGGCAATCTTCTTATCCTGGCTTCTCCTGCAAGTTTAACATTTTTCCTCGACTAGCAAAGCAAACAAATGCTGTAATCCGTAGTAGAAGATTCTTGCCTCTGCTTTCTCCGTCCTGAGAAACTCAAACTGAAACCACCATTCTAAATGCGGGAAAGCGCCCTGAATCTGGGACTCAAACGCAAATCAGCAGGACGGTCTTAGCAGGACCTTGGGAAAAAAAATCCCTAACAAAATACGCGCTGTAATGAAGCACTTTGCAAATACACTCTATAAAAGATTTGTGCCTCTAAACACAACATTTATCCCATATAATCTTTGATCATAGGAGAAACAGTAGAAAAATCTATAAATCAGCCAGGAAATCTTAGCTGTTTTTCGAATAGCCAAAATTTCATCTGAAAAACCTTACCCAACGTATCTCGCAAAACTTCTGCACCAAACGCTTCTCACCTGTTTCCTAAATCCTCCCAATAAATCCCGCAGCACCCTTGGTATGGAAACAGAGAAGCCAGCCAATCAACGTTTGCTACGACAAAGGCGGGCTCTTATAGGAGTTTTTTGCTTTATCCGCGTAGCTAATAGGAACGTAAGTTCTGACATCATGTAGTAGCCTGCCAAACCGATTGGTGGAAGGTGGCTGAGGCGATGTGGGTTCATGCATAGTCTTCACCGCCTTCTCGCCCACCTACCCAAGGAACTCGGAGTTCGAGTAGACATGGCTTATTGAAGAACTAATATACAGTAATGTATATTGCATATTTTCTAAGCGTTTCCGATCAGCCTGTATTGCCTGCCAACAATAAGTGATGCACAGGAAAAGTCACTCCCTCTACATTATTTTAGCACATGGGGATGGGTTGGGGGGAGAGATTGCAGGCTAAGTGGGTTACAGAGGCTGGGAACAAATTCACCTTTAAAGGTGACAAATACAACCTTATAAAAAATAATTGCTTCCTCAAACACGGGGGGGGGGGGGGGGAAACAGTTTTGGAAGATATGATTCACTCTTCTCCTAGAAAAAGGAAAAGAAACTCAAAAAAATATTAAAAGAGCAGGAAAATTCTCTTAAAAGAAAATAAGCAGAAACTCAGGCAGAGTTTCAGCCTCCACCTTTGTCAATTAAGAAGCTGAAGCCACCCTATTTTCCACAACAAAGGAAGGACAAAATTACAGGGCCTGCAACTTCCAAACAGAAAAAAGCAAACACCCAAAAAGGAAAAGAAATCAAGCCAAAGTAATTAGAACTTTAAACACACGAGAAAAGGAGATATTCACTAAAACACAGTAATAGCAAACTGATTAATTATAGGAAACGAACAATACAAAGGGCTAGGAAAAACAGAGATTGGACTATAAAACAATTACTTGTTTGCCAGATCCAGGACGGAAGAACCCAATTAAAAAAAACAGGATTTAAACACCATAAAACAATCACACACAGAGATCAAAGGATTCACATGCCAAATCAAAATAATTTCAATAGACTTTAAAGGGTCACAAAGAAAATCAAAAGACTTTTTAGGATATAAAAAAGGGTTTTTCTTACAGTTCAAACAGGCTAGCCTCGGAACGCTGTGCTTGTATTTGTTTCTTGCCTGCTTTCCTATAAACAATAAACTAATTCTGCTCTCAAGCAGCTGACCTCCAATCATTTCGGAAATAATCTCCCAGCCGGGAGTTTTGAATTCAAGAAGGGAAAGCTCTGCCTTCCAACAATCCTTAAAGGGAAAGGCTTCTTTTTCTTCCAACAATAGAAAATAGATGATCAGAGTGCCTACAATGAGATCTTCTTGCTGTAGCTTCTGCAATCAATATGTTAAAGGTACACCTTACTGGCTATATGAATTGAGTTACAGAACAGCCCTGATTTTTCTCCAAGACCTCTCATAGCTCAATTCTCTTATAAACTTAATCCCAAATAATAGTGCAAGGTGTTGTACTTCCTCACTCTCACCTCGTTCCCCCCCCCCCAATCACATCAAAGAACCCAGCCATCTCTTACACAATTGTAATCCTTAGAGCCTAAGGGTTCAGGACTCAGAGAAGCAATTTAAAAAAGAAGAGAGGAAAATCTGCACCACTCAGATCTTTTTCAAGCACTTCTTCATATATGGTATTTTCAAGCAGAAATTACTTCTCTTATACTGGTTTTGTCAGTCATTTAGCAGTGTTTTTCAAATTTGGCAATTTGAAGCTGTGGGGTACAGTATTGGAGCTTCCACATCTCTAGAAAGAGCAAGAATGACAGGCAGGAGTAGACTGTGAAAATTTGGATCTAGCCCAATAACTCAAAGACAAATTCTAATCTTTTGCTCTTTATCTTTATTGTAGACCTAGGTGGATCCTAGGCCTAGTGGTACTGGAGGTCACTGACCTTGTACCTCTCTCTTTCAGGTATACATCTGGATCAACTGGAGTACCTCGTGGTTGGAGCTATTATACCCAGGAGGAGGGGCTAGGAGGTAAGGAGTGGTTACAGGAGTTATGGGATATGTGGTCAGTTAACCCCTGCAGAACCAGGTGGCCAGGGAGGTGGTACTGTTAGACATTTACCATGACAAAACCCTCTCTAAATGTCTAACTGGGCACCTGGTATAAATGATTACATACATACAGAAAATATACATGCATATGTACGGATTACATATAAACACACATTTTTGACATGAGGTACGCATGCTGTTTATGTGGTAGGGGTTTAGTGAGTATGTCTGCTGTTTGGTCCTCTATGTCACAGTGTACAGCCTTAATGAAACCTATCTCTGAGAACTGCCTGACATGTTTGCACTTGATGTCAATGTGCCTAGATCGTTGACCTACAGCATCGGCTCTTGAGATTTCTATTGCCGCTTTGTTGTCTTCGTGGATGACTATTGGGTATGAGGGTTCTGCCCAAATACTACAGAGCAGGTCATCGAACCACACCAGGTTTTTTGCGGCCTTGGATAGGCAAACGAATTCTGCTTCCGTGGTTGATGTGGCTACCAGTTTTTGTTTTCCAGTGTACCAATGGATGGGGCAATTGTTGAGTAGCAGCACATAGCCGGAGGTGCTTTTCCTGCTTTTTATGTCTCCGGCTCAATCAGCGTCAGCGTAGCAGGTTAGTTTTGGTTTCTCGGATATTTCTGGCTCAAGGCAGAGTTGGGCATCCGCGCTGAATTTTAGGTATCTAAGCAGTCTTTTGATGGCGTTCCAGTGTGATATGGTGGGTTTGCTTACGTGTCTGGACAGCAGGTTAACGGCTAAGGCGATGTCGGGCCTGGTCCAGTTGGATATATACAGCAGTGACCCTATTGTTGACCTGTACAATTTATTGTCAGTGAAGGGTTCAGATTCTTCATACATACATTCTCTTTGGGAATGGCTTTAACCCTGATCTTTGAACACTTACAGATTGAACACTCCCGATAGTTTTCGCAGTTCTTTACTTTGAGACCTTCGGTACATTCTGTCATCCTTTTTACAATGGGGAAACTTATGTGCCCCAGCCTCCTGTGAAGGAGGTGGGCGCAGTTATCATGCAATGGTTTCCCGATAGATACAGATTTATTGGCATTTTGTTTGCAATTCTCTGCCTCTTGCTGTACCCCCTCTGTTTCCGGACACTCATCTATCTCGTGGTTCATGTTGGTGTTAATGCTCCCTTCCTCCCTTGCGTTGGGTGTGAAGTAAGGTAGCCACTCATGCATGGTTACCTTTCCTATCTCTTTCCCTTGCTTGATCAAGTAAGCCTTCCCATTCTTAAACTTTATTTCTATGTTTGTGTCCTGTGTCAGTTTGGTGATGGCTAATACGTTGTGAGGTATCTCTGGTACGTACAGTACCCCCTCTAAATTTCCTATCTGTATAATGTGTGTGTTTCCCTTCCCTACTACTTTGACTTTGTTTTGGTTTGCTACCTTTATTTCTGAGTCTATTTCTGTGAGTGAGTCTAGTAGTTTTGGGTTGCAAGTTGTGTGGTTTGTGGCTCCTGAGTCCAGAAGCCACGTGTCCCTTTCTATCTTATGTTTACTGGCTGGGTCATCGTGTCTGATCCCGTACATAGAACCCAGGTTACTGTCCCTAGAGTTGTCCCTGCGTTCGTGGTGCTTCCTGGGGTTGGGGGACCACCCTCGCCCCCTTTCCTTTGGGTACCTGCGTTCAGGTGACCGCCCCCCTCTGCTATCGTTGTGTCTCCTATCCCTGTGGTTTCTAGGGCAGTCTCTCCTTAAGTGGTTCCTCGATCCACAAGAGTAACATTCTGGGGTGTCTCTGGCCCTATCCTGAAAATCAACCTTTTTTGTTGGCCTGGGATCCCTCCTGGACAGCTGGCGGTCCCTCCTCAGATTGTCCTCTGCAATAAGCTTATTGGTTAGTGTGCCTAGCGATAGGTATTGCAAGCTGAGGCTATCCAGTTGGGTTATGAAGTTGTCCCAACTGCTATCGAGAGTTTACAATTATGCTTATCATGCTCTCTTCAGTGATAATTTCCCCCCTCTGCATGAGCTCTGCCCTTGTTGCATTCAGTTTCAGTATGTGCTCACTCATGGGGACCCCTGTCTTGTGTTTAGTGGAATGAAACTCCCTAGATATTCTAGTGGTTGTGGCTCTGCTCTGGCTGTAAAACAGGCTACATAATTTTTGTACAACATCATATACAGTCAGGTTATCTTCAATAGATGGATATATGGCAGATGGAATAGAAGTTAACATGATACAAAATGCCCTGTGTTGAATGCAGTCAATTTCCAGTGACCAGGGCTTTTGGGGAGGTCTGTTGGCTAGGAACAGTGCATTCTCTCTCATGAGAGCAATTCTTAATTGCTCACTCCATTCTATAATATTACCCCCATCTAATTGTAATTTTGGCAAATTGGCATAATTTGCCCCAGAATTGTTAGGAAAGTTACTTACTGGGGGGAGCTGTCCATGGTCCATTGTGTGATTGAACTCACAATAAGGCTTTGGGATGTCTGTGGCCAGTCTGTACTTGCTTGGATCTATGTAACTTGCTTCTCTTGTTGCAGGCAGGCACTGGGCATGCGCGAGGCTCATTCCGCACCGGAGTCTGCCGGGTGAGGTTCCTGCTGCTGGAGCTCCCAGGCCTAGGCCTAGGCCTGTCGGTGGGAGGCTGGACTCACCCCCGGTGAGTCGGTAGGTTCCTCTGGAGGGCGGACACCACTGTGGAATGGCTGGATCCCCGGCGAAGAAGGGAAAAAGGTGAGTAGGCGACGCGGTCGTGAGTCGAGGACTTCTACCGGTCGGCGGCGCGGCAGCAGCGGAGGTCGTAGGTTGAGGATTCCCTGCGCCCAGCGGCTCAGCAGCGGCGGTGGTGGCGGGTCCTTCCTCGTGGTCATCGGTCCCCAGACGTGTGGGCTGGTCTGGCTGAGGTCGTGGCGCGGGTGAGTAGCCGGTTCTTCCTTTTGCTCTTAGGTTTCGCGCAGTCGGCGTCACGGGTGGCGAGTTCGAATCCTGCGGTCGAGCCTTCCTGCAGATGGTTGGTTTTTGGTGCCGGTTGTCGGTATGCGCGGTCACTCTGGGTGGCTGTGACTCGGTCGCTTGGTCGCTGTTGGTTGTCCTGGCCTTCTTGTGGCTTCCAGGATTTTTTCTTCGTTTTTTGAGTGCTGCGGGAGGCTCAAAGGCGGAGCCGAGGGCAGCGGTGATGGTCTCGATTGCCTTCTGCACTTCGAGATCGCTAGGCGATTTTTTCTTGGTGGTTGTAGTTTCTTGGTGGTTGCTTTCAGATCTAGATTCTTCGTGGTCGCTTTCTGTGTCCCCCTCGTCTGTTTCGGGGTTCGGGCATTTTCGCGCCAAGGGATTCAAATCCTGGCTTCCCATTGGCTGGTGCTCATCCCAAGATGGCCGCTGGGAAGAGGGCGCGAAAATGGGTTTGGCCAGCTCGAGGTCATCAGGCTGGGACGGCCTACCCTTTTCTGCTTGCTTTTCTTCCTCGATTGTCTTTGGGGCCTCGATCGCTGCTTCTTGCTGCTCCAAGAGGCTTTGAAGGACCGCGATGAGGTTTTCTTTGTCGCTGCTTGCCTCCATCAGTTTCAGGATGGAAAGTTTAAATTTATTCATTTTCTGTGTTTTTTCTTCTTCCAGGGTGGTGGTCCTTTTGGATGGCCCCTCTTCGTCTGATTGTGAGTCCAGGCTGGAGTCCTGCTCGCTCCCAGCTTCTGTCTCCTCCATGGTGGTGCCCTTGGATGCAAGCATCTCAGCCATCTTCTTGGTGAGTGCTCTGGTCTGTACTCTGTTTGCTTCTTCAGGGTAGATGCTGGGTTCAGTCATCATTTGGAGTTATAGGCAACCATCCTCTGCTACCATATTGTGAAAATTTGGATCTAGCCCAATAACTCAAAGACAAATTCTAATCTTTTGCTCTTTATCTTTATTGTAGACCTAGGTGGATCCTAGGCCTAGTGGTATTGGAGGTCACTGACCTTGTACCTCTCTCTTTCAGGTATACATCTGGATCAACTGGAGTACCTCGTATGATACAGCAGATTTAATCAGGTGCCTAATTTTTTTATTGTTTACTTTGCATGTGTAGGAAGAAATATCCTTCTGGGTTCAGTACCAAGTGGGGGAAAAAACACTGGAAACATGGAGATTGCTTGGAAGGATGGTTTAATGGTGGACAGGATCACATGGTTTGAGTTCCTGAACAGAAAAGGGGCGAGACGAGTGAGTCCCCGGGTTTTATGCTCTCTCTGGCTTTGAACTTCCTGGGACCCAGAAAGAGTATCCTGATTGGTTGTCAGACTACCAGGGGGTCGGGGTCTTAGCTAGCCTTGCTGGCTGATATAATCTTCCCAGGTGCCAAGTGGTGAGTTTCTGTTGCTAAATGGCTCCCATTGGGTTGCAGATGATGGTCCATTGACAAAGATTGAATTTCTGCCTCTGGCCCATTAACAAAAGGGTGGGGCAGGAAGGTAGGAGCTGCTTTCTCTTTAAAACATGCTTCTCCATTTCTCATCCAGAGAAACATAATATTCTGCCTTTTTAATATTTCCTAAAATATTTCATTCTTCTAAGAAAGGGGTGGGTGCTAACTTTCTACACATGTATACTTTAAGAGTAGAGACTTAGGAGAAAAAATACAATAACATGATAGTGTGTGGCAAATCAAGTTTATAACAGTGTTTCATGGCAACAATAAAAAATTGGTTTGTCACTTTGTTCTGAGTTGTTTGCTCAACTTCCCAGTTGCCTTAGCACTCTCTGAGAACCCTAATTTTAAATAAACACCATCATCATTAATATGACTGCACTATATCCTACAACATCCTGAATCTCCAAAGACCTATGCAAGGGTCCTCTTTGTAGACTTCAGCTCAGCATTCAGTACCATCATTCCAGATATTCTTCTAACTAAACTAAATCATCTAGCTGTACCTGACCACACTTGTAAAGGGATCATAAGCTTCCTAACAGACAGGAAGCAGCAGGTGAAGATAGGCAAAATCACATCAGATACCTGTACAATTAGCACAGGAGCCCCCCAGGGCTGTGTGCTCTCTCCACTTCTCTCTATACACCAAAAGTACTGTATGTCAAAAAAGTACTGAAGTTTGCAGATGATACAACAATGATTGGTCCCATTCGAAACAGCAATGAATCTGCATACAGACTGGAGGTTGAACAATTTAGCTTTGTGGTGCAACCAGAACAATCTTGAATTAAATACACTCAAAACTGTAGAAATGGTGGTAGATTTTAGGAGAAACCCTCCTATACTACCACCTCTTACAATACTAGACAACACAGTATCAACAGAATCCTTCATGTTTCTAGGTTCTATCATATCTCAAGACTTAAAATGGACACCTAACATCAAAAACATCATCAAAAAAGCACAACAAAGAATGTTCTTTCTGCGCCAACTCCAAAAGCTCAAACTGCCCAAAGAGCTGCTGATTCAGTTCTACAGAGGAATTATTGAGTCTGTCATCTGCACCTCTAACTGTCTGGTTTGGCTCTGCAACCTAACAAGACAGACACAGACTTCAGAGGATAATTAGAACTGCAGAGAAAACAATTGCTACCAACCTGCCTTCCATTGAGGACCTGTATACTGCATGAGCCAAAAAGAGGGCTGTGAAAGTATCTACAGACCCCTCACATCCTGGACATAAATTGTTTCAACTCCTACCCTCAAAATGACGCTATAGAGCACTGCACACCAGAACAACAAGACACAAGGACAGTTTTTTCCTGAATGCCATCACTCTGCTAATCAACAATTTTCTTTGTCTACACTGAGAGCATATGCACCAAAGAAAAATTCCTTGTGTGTCCAATCACACTTGGCCAATAAAGAATTCTATTCTATTCTATTCTATCATTATGAAGTCAGAATAGAACGTGAGATGTTTTAGACATATTTATTTATTAAATTTATTTTCTTCTTTCCTGCCATCTGGCATAGCAACTAAAACATATAAACCCACACATTAAAAAATTACAAGACAATCAAAATAATGAAAAATTTAAAAATTTAAAATCAATAGTATTAAAACCTACAGACAATTTAACTAACGATCTGTGAAAACAATGGGTTTTGTGATTTTCTAAAATACTGGAAAAATTGGAGCACAATGCCCCTCCCTGGAGTTTATTTCCTGCCAGTTGTAACAACCGGTTTGCCCAGAACCAAATATGTGAGCATGTGAGCCTTCCGTGCGTGCGTTCGGCATCGAACAACCGGTGATTATATAGGGCGTGACAGCGTTAGGGTGGGTGGGCGGCGCCAGCCCTGGTCGAAACTACTGGTTAGTGTTGCAATTCATCCTGGTGGGCTCCTCATGAATGGTCCAGATTAGAGAAGACACAAACGCAGGTGTTTCTCAGGATGATGGAGCAAAGAACAAAAGGCTGCCATCTCTTTTATTAGTTATCAAAATACAGCGTCATCAGAAGGCGTTATTATGGCTACACATCTCATATTACATACAAGAAATAGAAAAACATCCATATATTCTCCATATAAGTTTCACATTCTACCAATTACAGTAAATCACGTGAATTCTAGGAAAGCGATACTTAAGGTGAAAAACAAAACTTAACTCTGCTAATGTTATCATATTTGCTGCCAGTTGCTGCCAGCCGAGGGGCCCATCTTCTTCCCGTTATCAGATTACTTCAACCCTCAGGAATGTTCTACAAGGAGATGTCTCTACTATGCAGGCACAGCTTATGTTATGAACAATGTTATGAACAAAGAGTATGAATAGGGCCCTTCAGAGAGTATCCAGTTGAACCCGCATTCCCACATTTCCTCTGTTTTTGTTTTTTGCAACAGGACTCAGCTGTGTTGTTATTATGATGTTTTTGTTAACACTTGGCAAATATGTTTGTCATCATAGCAAATGAAGCATGAATACATTGGATACATACAAAAATAAGCAAAGCAATAATAAAGGTATACAAATGATTATACATGTTATATATGATTGTAGTTAGTTTCTTAAGTCATAGGGAGATTCTCTCCATTATTCCCCTGGTCCCATTACCACATATGACTCTGACTCAGAATCTGTAAGTTCTTCCATAGAGCGGGGACCAAGTTGATTAAGAAGATGTTCTGTCAAAGCTAGTTCCTTCTCAACTTGAATCTCTTTTACAGCTCTAATAGATAATTGTCTAAGGATTGGTATCACACATGGGATGAATGTTAAACCAGCTATTGCGCATATGAACAAAAATATCATTTGCTTAATCCAACCGGATCCAGGCACCCAAGAAAACCACATGTCAGAACTTTGTAACCTCTGACTTATCTTGGAAGCCCTATCCTGTAATTCCTGAGCACCTTCTCTGACCACACCTGACTTGTTCATGTAGAAACAACAATCTTCACCTAAAAATATACATGTTCCTCCCTTTTCTGCTGTCAGGAGGTCTAAGGCACGTCGGTTTTGTAACACCACAGCAGCCAAGGAGTCTATTTGATTTTGGACCTCAATCAAAGTGCCAGCTATTTGATTCAAACTTCCCTGCAACTCCTCTGATATCTGTTTAAATTGGATTACAGAGTGCGTGATGCCGGCTACTCCTGTTCCAACAGCTGTTCCCATCCCTAGAAGCACTAATAATGGGATGAGAATGGGGACCCTCTTCTGAACATGTCCCAAAAGGGGAACAGGGATAGAGTGCTCAGCACTGACAACACCCACTTTAGGAAAAAGGTGGGCTAATGTACACACTCCTGTCCAGTTTGCTGGCAAACACAGATATGCATTTGTTCCACACAAGAAAAACACTCCTTTTTCTTCCACACATATTCCGATGTGCATGGAGAAGGCATGGAGTTTACAGTTGTTTTCATTAGTCCAGACTCCCAAAGTGCCTGCTACAAACATTCCCGCTAAAGGTTGTAATGGGATTTCTAGTGATAGGTCCTTCTGTTTATCTCTGAGAATTGGTCCTTCAAAAATATATCGAGAAGTAGTATTTCCCGGTGGAAAAAGGATACACATACCTGCCTTGGACTTTAAATTGAACCAAATGGGAAATCCTGGAGGGTGAAATGGTCTTCGACAGCTTTCAAAGGACAGATTCCATCCACCCCACCTTTCTTTTCTAAAGTGTAGTTCTGGTGGAGCTAAGAAAGTAACCTTTTGTTGAAATTTGCGGTAAGCAGAGGGAAAAACTCCCTTAGTTAATTTTATGTCCACCAAATTTATTTTTGGGCCTAAATATATTGCTGAGTGACATTGTTCGTCTGTCAGGGATCCTACAGGCCTACCAAGTTTCTGATGTCTCTTTACACACAAAGAAGGTGTTCCTATGAGGTCTACACCTGTAGCAATTGGGCCTGTGATAGGAAGACGACTTTTTCCCAATCGTTTGAATGCTTCATAAAAATCTCCTTGTATTGGTGAGACGGGTTTTTTATCTCTACTATCCCTTTCAAGGAGAATTGTTGCCTTTGTTTTTACCCAGAGTTGTGATTTTACAGGAATAGCATGATAAGATGCAGGGTCAGCAGATAGGCATAGCCAGCATTTCTCACCTAAGGTAGGGTTGTACTGATTAACAAGATCTTGACTTAATTCCAGAATCCGTGAGATATAATCTCCTTTATGTAATTGTTGCAGAGGCCCATTGTCCTTATTCATTGCCCCCTCAATTGGAAACATCAATATGGGAACCTTAGGTGGTGAAGTAGACTTAGGTAGAAAGTAAGGACCTCGTGCATAGACAATGCGTTCTTGGCGGGAGCATACTTGACATGAAGTGTATGTATGTGGGGATTTGATGTTCCTTACATGGTCACTTGAGAGTCCCAAAGCCAACAATGTCCAAAGCCATAAACAAATCATAATCAATTATGGTGTAAAGGTCACTACGTCAGGGAGAGGGTCAGTGGTGCGTGTGGGTTGGGATATATCAGTAGCAAGAAAAATCCTAGGTCTACCACAAAAACGCTCCTTATATGCGTAAAACAAAATTACTAGCAAAATTAAAAAAACAAGTGTCCACAAGACCCATTCCCAAACTTCTACTAACATTAGTATGTGTAAGAAAGTGTTATATTAAAGCTAATAAAATGTATATGTACAATGTGAAGGTAGTTTCCTCCTGATGAATCTTCCGCTGTGCACAGGGGACTAGCTTCCGGTGTAGTCCTGCAAAGCTGATGGTCACCACCATGCGTTAAGAGTCTGTTGCCGTCTCAGCACCAGGGGTTTCTCCTTCTTTTTGTTGTAAATGAAATGGTCTTACGTGTCTTCCGGGGATCCAAATGATGTGATTGTTATGCTGGACAGCAGCGTATCCACGGCCCCAGGTAATAAGGTCAACGGGCCCTCTCCATGCAGGATCAGGTAGTTGGCGGAAATAAACCTTCGGTTTTGGGGTAGCTGATGGAGAAGCAGAAAAATGACGGGTTGCAGCCGACGTGGGAGGCTGTCCAGTCAGGTTAAGAAAGTTCAAAGTATATAAACAAAGATTGAGCTTGTTTTGCATGGATGGGAGGCCGAGGCATTTTTCCTCTTTTAATTTATCCAGGGCGTTTTTGAGGGTCTGATTAGATCTTTCTGCAATTGCCTGGCCTTGAGAATTGTAGGGCAAGCCAAATTTGTGTTTGATGGACCATTTGTTACAAAAGTCTGCAAAGGCAGTACTGGTGTATGCAGATCCATTGTCAGTTTTGAGTTCAATTGGGCGTCCCATCGATGCAAAGGTCCGAATACAATGATTTATTACATGTTTGGTTGCTTCTCCCCTTTGTGGAGATGCCATGATAAATCCTGAATAAGTGTCCACGGAAACATGCAAATATTTCCATGGGGCAAAGGATGGATACTGAGTTACATCCATTTGCCAAATTTCACAAGCTTTGAGTCCTCTAGGGTTTACACCCATAGGGATAGAATGAGCTTGTTGACTACAGGTAGGACATTGTTGTATGATGGCAGTCGCTTCGGCTGCCGTGAGACGAAATTGCTTCACTAATGCTTTTTTATTTTGATGAAAATAAGCATGGCTGTCCCATGGTGTGAGAGCAGAAACAGTAAAAGAAGAATGGAGAAGAAGTGTGCCAGAGGTGGCAGAGGACGCCGCAGCGTCAGCAGCATCATTCCCTTCCTGGAGGGGCCCAGGGAAGGGCTGATGGCTCCTTATGTGAGCCACATAGAAAGGGTGTCTTCGTGAATGTATTAATTATTATAAAGTGAGGAACAACGAGAGCAACGGCGGGTCGAGAGAGGGGGAAAGATAGGAGGCATAGATAGTTTTAACAATTTGAGTGACATAGAGGCTATCTAGGATAAGGTTGAAAGGAGAGTTTGAAAATGTGTGGAAGGCAAGAATAGAGGCAGCTAGTTCAGCGCGTTGTGCTGATGTTTGAGGGAGAGTAATCTTTTTTTGCCATTTTCCATTATGTTGCCATAGACAAGCTCCATATGTCTTACTGCCATCCGCAAACACAGTGGCAGCATTCAGTATGGGGCCAGATGCCAACGGGGAGTTCCAAACAAAAGGAATGGTTTTTAAAAGTGACAATCTGGGATTTGGGGGCGGGTGGCATGACATTTCTCCTGGCCAATCAGCGAGTGCAAATTGCAATTGATCACATGTAGAAAGCAGGGCTTCCCAGGTAGCAAGTGAGCAAGGGACATAAAGTGTTGAAGGCTCCACTCCGGCTAGGGCCTTGGTTCTAGCTCGGCATTTTTGAATTAAAATAGCGTATTGAGTTGGTTTTGCTGTAATGGTCGCTCGTGGAGTGTGAGCGAGGTGAACCCATTCAGCAATGATCAATTTGGATGTATTTTGAATGATTGCTGCCGTAGGGAGCTGGAGTGTATTGAAAAGAAGAAGAGCCAGGGGAACATTTGGTACCACCCTATCCACCCAGCGTTCTCGCAATGTATCATTAACCAATTGTACCGTCAATTGTTGTTCCTGGTTGAGAGATATTAGATCGGCCGGATGTTTTCCTTGCGTTAGTGCATTAAACAGAGGAGTCAGCTGCGCAGTGGTGAGGGCCAAGAACGGGCGTGCCCAGTTGATGGTCCTCAGGTACTGCTGCAGCTGTACCAGGGTTGGGGTTAGGGGTAAAGAAAGAAGCGGAAGTACAGGAGCAGCGCAAGAAGAAAGTAATTTATGACCTAGGTAAAGGAAAGGGGGAACAGTCTGAACTTTGTCGGGAGCTATTTGAAGCCCCCCTTTTTTTACTATGGATTCAAGCAGAGGCAAGGTGGTCTGGACGGTACCTGGAGGCCCCGGTGCGGCCACCAGGATATCATCCATATAGTGATAGATGGAAAAATGAGGAAGAGAGGAGCGATAGGGTTGCAAAACAACATCCACATAATGTTGACACATAGTAGGGCTATTAAGCATGCCCTGCGGAAGTACTTTCCATTGATAGCGGGCTGTAGGCTGAGCGTTGTTGAATTCCGGGACTGTGAAAGCAAATATTTGCCTATCTTGGGGATGTAATGGTATTGAAAAGAAGCAATCTTTTAAATCCACGATCATTAAATCCCAATCTTTTGGTATCAAATTTGGGTTTGGGAGGCCGCATTGGAGCGCCCCCATAGGTCAAAATATTTTATTTATGGCCCTAAGATCGTTTAGGAAGCGCCATTTGCCCGATTTCTTTTTGATCACAAAGACCGGTGTATTATAGGGGCTAAAAGAGGGCTCAATATGGTCCTTTTGCAGCTGTTCGTGAACCAAAAGTTGCAGCGCAGCGAGTTTTTCCTGCGTGAGTGGCCATTGGTCCACCCACACGGGAGTAGCAGAAGTAAGAGCAAGGCGGAGGGGAGCAGGTTCTTGAGACATTAGTGAAGGATAAGTTTAGCTTGAAACTGAGACATAAGATCCCTGCCCCAAAGGTTAACATGCAAAGCAAGAATTACAGGTTTTATGTAAGCAATGATAGAAGAATCGGGGAACTTTACTGGCAGCCACTCCTTACTAATCAGTGCAGATTGGACACCACCCACTCCTCGTACTGCAGGTGAGGATTCAATGGGCCAGTCTGAAGGCCATTCCTCGGCACGAATGACTGTGACGTCGGCCCCGGTATCTAAAATACCAGAAAAGGATTTATGGCGGATTGTAAAATCAGTGGACGGACGGGCTTGTTGTAAATCTTTTTCAATGGCCAGAATAGAGGATTGTGCTTCTGACACTGCTGGTATGGGAATCATAGTGGCTGCTAATTGTCCCTCAGGAATGTGCAGCGGAACATTTACAGAAAAGACCAAAGCGGAAGAAGAAAGGTCAGTGGAATCCCGAAGAAAAGGTGAAGCAAGTACGCCCTGAGAAATCAGATCCCTGTGAGGAAAGATGATGACAGGGGTTTGGGGCGGGATGTGTACCCGCCCTACGGGGCGTAAAGGCAGAAAATAAGCAGTAGCGGGGGATGGGGCGTCGATGGACTCACTGGCCACGAGATCCATTGAAGCAGGAAAAGCGGGAGGAAATGGGCTACTTTCAGCCTTTTGAGTGGGGCTGGCTGAATGCCCCGATTCTAGTTTCCCTGTCGGAGCGGATTTGAATGGCACTGATTTGCCCAATGAAATCCCTTTTTGCAACGAGGGCATACTGTTTTTGGTTTTGCATTCTGATTGCCAATTTTACTCTGCCGACCCCCTGGGGCTCGGCATTGTGCCCTAACATGACCAGGTTTACCACAATTGAAACAATTACCGGTTTGTTGAAGTGCTGCTGCTAAAGCATCCATTTGATAGGTCTGTGTCCCTACCACCCTGCATGCCTTTAAGAAGTCAGCAATAGTAACACCTGGTCGGTTTGCTATAGGTTGCAAAATATGGTGGCAGTCGGAATTTGCATTTTCAAAAGCCAATTTCATTAACAATTCAGCTTGTGCCTCAGGGTTGTCAATCTGACGGCTAATAGCCTTTTGCAAATCATCAATAAAGTCACTGTAAGCCTGATTCGGTCCTTGAATCACCTTGGAGAATGATTTTTTGGGACCCTCCATGGTGTCATCAACCTTTTTTATGGCCATCATTGCAGCCTGCGATATAATCTCACTGGCTTCCCTGGCTGTTTGAGCGTATTGTTGAGGTCCCTGGCCAGGTCCCCCCAACAAATGCCCGTTTACGACACCTTGCGGTAAACCCCTTCGGATTGATTTTTCAATTTCCTTTTCATATTCAGAATACCACACCGTGTATTGCGAAGGAGTAAGAATCATACCAAATAACAATTTCCAGTCTTCTAAGACCATTTGGTAGGTATTTGCCGTGGTTGCGAACAGTCCTTGGGTGTATGGTGAAGTAACACCATAAAGACTAGCCGCTTGTTTCAGGTCTTTTACAACTTTGGCATTGGGGTATGAACAAGAATCTGAGGTTCGTTAGGATTGGCTGGGTCAGGACCTAAGGCGACGGGATAACAATGAGCGGCTTCCTCTATTTCCAATTCGCCTCTCAATTGTGCCTCTCGTAATGCAGAGGCAACCGTGCCTATGTTTCTTTGACTTGGAATTGGAGGGTCAGATTGTATGAGGTTTTCAGGCGCTGTGGCAGCCGTATAAACCTCTGTTGAATTTGCCGTTTTGGCTGGTGGGGTCAATTTTTCGCCAGATTCATAAGGCGGCGGAGGATTTGGTCCTCCTTTCATGGCTTGTTCGTGAATTTGCAGACATTCCATGACTATCCGCCATGAGGATAATATCTTCGCAGGAGCCCGTGGCGTCTCATGAAGATATTTCCCCAGTTTTTTCAATGTGGAAGTTTTGATGGATCCCTTCTCTGGATAAGTGGGACAATTTTGGTAAATATATTTAAGAAGGGAGGTTAGGTCTGATTTTGAGGGAAGGAGAAGACTCTTCCCATTATTTTATAAACCAATAATTGAGGACTTGGCCAATTCCCTAAGTTCGTGGAGGTGTTTAACCTGGGGCTTAGAGAATTCTGCCCCCATACTCACGATTTATGGGAGGGTGCTTCGTTCGCAGACGACCGGCCCTGGTTTGCAGAGGCTTCTTTCTTCCAGCCGAATGAGTATGAGGGTGCCAAGAGACGTGCTCGATCAGCGAATCACGTCGGGGTCACCATATGTTGCATTCATCCTGGTGGGCTTCTCATGAGTAGTCCAGATTAGAGAAAGCACAAGGACAGGTGTTTCTCGTGATGAGAGAGCAAAGAACAAAAGGCTGCCATCTCTTTTATTAGTTATCAAAATACAGCGTCATCAGAAGGCGTTATTATGGCTACACATCTCATATTACATACAAGAAATAGAAAAACATCCATATATTCTCCATATAAGTTTCACATTCTACCAATTACAGTAAATCACGTGAATTCTAGGAAAGTGATACTTAAGGTGAAAAACAAAACTTAACTCTGCTAATGTTATCATATTTGCTGCCAGTTGCTGCCAGCCGAGGGGCCCATCTTCTTCCCATTATCAGATTACTTCAACCCTCAGGAATGTTCTACAAGGAGATGTCTCTACTATGCAGGCACAGCTTATGTTATGAACAATGTTATTGATCTGTCCCCGTCCCCACACACACACCACACAGCCAGCCGAGGGTTAAGGAAACACTTTGGAACGCACTCAGTTCTTATCTTCCTCTTGGCAGCGATAGACACACCGTCTGCCAAGGGACTTTATTTTCACAAACAGACAGATAAGATACGAACGTTCAAGAAAGTCCAAACAGGAAATAATATTCCTCCCAGCAGTTCCGGATGAGGCTTCAGTGACTATTCAAGGTTTACTTTTGTTCGTCACAAAAGATTCTTGACCACAACCCTCTATTATATAGTCTCTGGGGTGTGGTCTCTGGGGTGTGGTCCAGTGACTCAGTTCTAATCCCTAGCACGCCTCCCCAGCTGCTGCAAACGTTTATCACGTCTTCGGAGGCGTGCGTCCAGGAATGAGGTGTCATTATCACTCTGATTTGAAGCAGCTGTTTCTTCTCCCTCGGCCGGCACTTGAAACAATGCCAGAGGGGAGGGGCCTGGAGAGGGAGGCCTGGCTGACTCCTCTTCCTCATGCTCGGAGCTTTCTTCCTCCGATGGGACAGGCTCAGAGGGCGGGGCCACAACACTATCCCCCACCGCAGGGCCCTTCCCCCGGGTCTGACGGTCGGGATGGGGTCGGGACGGGAACTGTTCGTGGAAAGCCCGCACCAGGTCAGGGGCCTGAACGGCAGACGCATCCACCCAGGTGAAATCCTCGGGCCCGTACCCCTTCCAGGCAATGAGGTATTGGAAGCGCCCCTTCAGCCAACGGGAGTCCCGGATACTGTCCACCTCGTACGTCGAGGCATCGTCCTCGTCGGCTGCGGCTGGGGGGGCAGGCGTCGGCGGGCGGCGGAGATGGCTCGCGGGGGCCTCAGGGACCAGGAGGGACCGATGAAAAACAGGGTGGAGCCGCATGGAGCGGGGTAGAGTCAACCGGTAGGCCACCGGATTGATGACAGCCTCGATAGGGAAGGGACCGATAAAGCGTTGGGCCAGTTTCCTCACCGGCCGGTCCGTGGGGAGGTGTTTTGTGGACAACCACACCCGATCTCCTACTTCCAGCGGTGGCGTCGCCCGGCGGGCGCGATCGGCGAATCGTTTATAATCCTCTTTCGCCCGGATCAGCTGCCGCCGCACCAGTTGCTGCACCGCCTGCAGCTCCGAGAGGAAGTCCCGGGTCTCGGGAACAGGGGAGTCCATGATGGTCAACGGGAAAAGCCGTGGATGGTATCCGACGTTGGCATGGAACGGGGTCATCTGGGTGGAGGTGTGTTGGGAGTTATTAAAAGCGAACTCCGCTAGGGGAAGGTACTCGGCCCAGTTGTCCTGCTGCTGGTTGACAAAACAGCGGAGGTACTGCTCCAGTATGCCGATGACCTTCTCCGTGCCCCCGTCAGTCTCCGGATGGTGCGACGACGACAGGCACACCTGCACCTCCAGCGCGGCCATCAGGCTTTTCCAGAAGCGGGCCGTGAACTGGGCCCCGCGGTCCGAAACCACCCGGTCCGGCAGGCCGTGGAGGCGGAAGATCTGTTGCAAGAACAGGCGAGCCGTGGTGCGGGCCGAGGGCAGGCCGCGGCATGGGATGAAATGTGCCATCTTCGTGAGCGCATCCACCACCACGAGGACGGTCGTGTACGTAGCGGACAGGGGCAGGTCTGTCAGGAAGTCCATGGAGATGGCTCCCCACGGTCTCTCCGGTGTCGGCAGCGGCTGGAGGAGTCCGGGAGGGGGGCCGGACACGGCTTTGGCCTGTCGGCACGTCACACAGGACGTCACGTAGGCGTGCACGTCGTGCCGTACCCGAGGCCACCAAAAAGTCCGCGTCACCAAGTTCAAAGTCTTAAAGAAGCCGAAGTGCCCCGCCGCGGGGTTGTCATGGCACTGGTTCATGACGAGGGCTCGGAGCGGACTCGTGGGCACGTACAACCGACCCCGGTGTCTGAGCAAGCCCTCCTCCACGGTCCATGGGGACGCGGGGCCGACGTCCGCTCTCCGCTGCTGCGACCAATCGTCCCGTCGCTGCGCTTCCAGCACCTGAGCCCGCAGGTCCACCGGTTCCTGGACCGCGGCCAAGGAGTCCGCTGGCAGCACCGTCCGGGGGGGAAGGGAATCCTTGGGGCAAAAGTATTCCGGCTTACGGGATAGCGCATCCGCCCTCTGGTTGAGGTTGCTCGGAATGTATGTGACGTGGAAGTTGAACCGGGCGAAAAACAACGACCACCGGATCTGCCGCTGGTTCAACTTCCGTGCCGTGGTGAGGTACTCCAGGTTCCGATGGTCCGTCCGCACCTCCACCTGGTGTCGGGCCCCCTCGAGGTGATGTCGCCAAGCCTCGAACGCGGCCTTGATGGCCAGCAACTCCTTTTCCCAGATGGTGTAGTTGCGCTCGGAAGGGTTGAGTTTCCGGGAGTAGTATGCGCAGGGAAAAAGAGTGCCGCCATCCACCGGAGCCTGTAGCAGCACCGCCCCAATTGCCACGTTGGACGCGTCCATCTCCACCACGAACGGACGGTGTGGATTGGGGTGCCTCAGGACTGGCTCTGTGAGGAAGGCCTGCTTGAGGACCTCGAAGGCCTGCTGCTGCGGGGGCCCCCACTGGAACGGGACCTTCTTCCGAAGGAGCTGGGTCAACGGCAAGGTCAGGGTGGCGAAGCCCGGGATGAAGGTCCGATAGTAGTTGGCAAATCCCAACAGACGCTGGACGTCCTTCACCCGACGCGGGGGTTCCCAACTGCGCAAGGCCTCCACCTTGCGCGGGTCCATTGCGATGCCCTCGGGGGTGATGATGTGCCCGAGGAACTCTATGGAAGTCTGGAAGAAGTAGCATTTCTCCAACTTCGCATAGAGCTGGTGCTCCCGCAGGCGCTGCAGGACCTGGCGGACATGCTGGAGGTGACTTTCCGGGGTCCGGGAATAGATCAAAATGTCATCCAAGTAGATCACCACGAACCGATCCAGCATGTCCCGGAACACATCGTTCATCAAATGCTGGAAGACCGCGGGGGCGTTGGTCAACCCGAACGGCATGACGGTATACTCGAAGTGTCCATACCGAGTGCCGAACGCTGTCTTCCACTCGTCCCCCTCTCTCACGCGCACCAGGTTGTAGGCCCCTCGGAGATCAAGCTTAGTGAAGATCGAGGCCTCCCGCAACCTCTCCATCAGCTCCGGGATCAGCGGCAGGGGGTAGCGATTTCGCACTGTGATGGCATTCAAGCGCCGGTAGTCGCAACACAGGCGCAAGTCCCCCGTCTTCTTTTTAACGAAGAGGACCGGGGCCGAGAGCGGGGAGGTCGAAGGCCGGATGAACCCACGGGCCAGGTTCTTTTCCAGAAAGTCCCGTAAGGCGGCCAGCTCGGGCTCCGACATGGAGTACAGGCGTCCCGAGGGCAGGGGCGCGTTGGGCATTAGGTCCACCGCACAGTCGTAGGGTCGGTGCGGGGGCAAGCGGTCCGCCTCCTTCTCGCTGAACACGTCAGCGAAGGGCGTCAGCTCCGGAGGCAAGGAGACGTTTGGGGCAGAGACGTCCTGGCCGGCGCAGGTGTGGCGAAGGTGGTCGACACACTGCAGGCTCGGGAACGAGATGGCGTTTCTTGACCACGCCACCTGAGGGTCGTGCGCCCGAAGCCAGGCCATCCCCAGGACCAAGGGAAAGTGCAGATCCGCCGTTACGTAAAACTGGATCGCCTCCTCGTGGTTCCCGATGGCGAGGCGCAAGGGCTGGGTAGCGGTTTTGATGGGCCCCGCCACGAGTTCCCGCCCATCTATAGTTTCGACCCTCAACGGAGGGTCCACTGGAACCAAGGGGACTTTGTAATGGGCCACAAAGGCCTGGTCCATAAAGTTCGTGGTGGCCCCCGAGTCCACCAGCGCGTGCGCCTGGAGCCCTTCCGACCGGTTAGCCAACAACACCCGGGTGTTCAAAATCAGGTGCCGAGGGGGCTCACAGTCCACAGCCGCCGACTCCGGCGGGGCATGGTCACGTGCCTGACCCAGAGTTTCCCCTAGGCCAGGCCTGGCCCGTTTCCCGGCTGGTCACGCCGAGACTCCGGAACAGGCTTGAGCGGTCCACTCCGCTTCCGGGGACACGAGGCGGCAAAATGTCCCGCCTCGCCGCAATAGAGGCACAACCCCCCTTGACGTCTCCGCATCCGCTCCTGGGCCGTCAGTTGAGGTCTGGCTGCTCCAAGCTCCATGGGCTCCTCAGCCGTCGCCACAAAACGCTGTGCGGTCCGGAGCGCTGTCGGTGCGAAACGCGGGGGTGCCGACTCTGTCGATGGTTCCGGAAGAGCCCGACGGGGCCGTCGCCGTTGCAGGCGGGCGTCGATGCGCAGGCATTGGGTCACCAGCGCGTCGAGGGTCGGTGGCGCCTCCACACGAACCAGCTCGTCCTGCAACTCGTCGGAAAGGCCGTCCTGGAAGGCGTCCATCAGCGCCACCTCATTCCAAGCCGAATCCTGGCCTAGCAGTCGGAACTCTGCAATATAGTCCTGCAGGGGGCGCTTGCCTTGGCGGAGGTCCTTGATGCGCCTCGCTGCCGTCTGCACCCGGAGGGGGTCCTCAAACATGGTGCGCAGGTGTTGTAAAAAGCCCTGAAAGTCCAGGAGCAAGGGGCTATCTTGCAACAACAGAGGCGTGGCCCATCGGGCGGCAGTGCCAGAGAGGGAGCTGATAACAAATGCCACCCGAGCCCGGTCATCCGGAAAATCCTCCGGCCTCATCGCCATAAACAGTTGGCATTGTCCCAAGAAGGCCGGAAACATCTCCTGCTGCCCAGAAAACCTATCTGGCACGTTCACTGGGCATCTCGGACGGGGAGGGGGAGGAGGTGGAGCTGCAGGAGCATTTCCCAAAGCAAGTTGGGCAGTTAGCTGTGCTACTTGCTGTTGCAGAAGCTGATTGGCCTCCAGCATCTGCTGTATCTGCTGCTGCAGCTGTTGGTCCATCGTGGGTTAACGATGGAGTATGGGGGTGACGAACAAGATGATCTGTCCCCGTCCCCACACACACACCACACAGCCAGCCGAGGGTTAAGGAAACACTTTGGAACGCACTCAGTTCTTATCTTCCTCTTGGCAGCGATAGACACACCGTCTGCCAAGGGACTTTATTTTCACAAACAGACAGATAAGATACGAACGTTCAAGAAAGTCCAAACAGGAAATAATATTCCTCCCAGCAGTTCCAGATGAGGCTTCAGTGACTATTCAAGGTTTACTTTTGTTCGTCACAAAAGATTCTTGACCACAACCCTCTATTATATAGTCTCTGGGGTGTGGTCTCTGGGGTGTGGTCCAGTGACTCAGTTCTAATCCCTAGCACGCCTCCCCAGCTGCTGCAAACGTTTATCACGTCTTCGGAGGCGTGCGTCCAGGAATGAGGTGTCATTATCACTCTGATTTGAAGCAGCTGTTTCTTCTCCCTCGGCCGGCACTTGAAACAATGCCAGAGGGGAGGGGCCTGGAGAGGGAGGCCTGGCTGACTCCTCTTCCTCATGCTCGGAGCTTTCTTCCTCCGATGGGACAGGCTCAGAGGGCGGGGCCACAACAGTTATGAACAAAGAGAGAATGAATAAGGCCCTTCAGAGAGTATCCAGTTGAACCCGCATTCCACATTTCCTCTATTTTTGTTTTTTGCAACAGGACTCAGCTGTGTTGTTATTATTATGTTTTTGTTAACACTTGGCAAATATGTTTGTCATCATAGCAAATGAAGCATGAATACATTGGATACATACAAAAATAAGCAAAGCAATAATAAAGGTATACAAATGATTATACATGTTATATATGATTGTAGTTAGTTTCTTAAGTCATAGGGAGATTCTCTCCATTATTCCCCTGGTCCCATTACCACATATGACTCTGACTCAGAATCTGTAAGTTCTTCCATAGAGCGGGGACCAAGTTGATTAAGAAGATGTTCTGTCAAAGCTAGTTCCTTCTCAACTTGAATCTCTTTTACAGCTCTAATAGATAATTGTCTAAGGATTGGTATCACACATGGGATGAATGTTAAACCAGCTATTGCGCATATGAACAAAAATATCATTTGCTTAATCCAACCGGATCCAGGCACCCAAGAAAACCACATGTCAGAACTTTGTAACCTCTGACTTATCTTGGAAGCCCTATCCTGTAATTCCTGAGCACCTTCTCTGACCACACCTGACTTGTTCATGTAGAAACAACAATCTTCACCTAAAAATATACATGTTCCTCCCTTTTCTGCTGTCAGGAGGTCTAAGGCACGTCGGTTTTGTAACACCACAGCAGCCAAGGAGTCTATTTGATTTTGGACCTCAATCAAAGTGCCAGCTATTTGATTCAAACTTCCCTGCAACTCCTCTGATATCTGTTTAAATTGGATTACAGAGTGCGTGATGCCGGCTACTCCTGTTCCAACAGCTGTTCCCATCCCTAGAAGCACTAATAATGGGATGAGAATGGGGACCCTCTTCTGAACATGTCCCAAAAGGGGAACAGGGATAGAGTGCTCAGCACTGACAACACCCACTTTAGGAAAAAGGTGGCATTCCCACAGTTAGCCTGAACCACTCCGAACCTGCAGCTGTCCACCACTGGCTTTAACCATGTTGCTTGTATCTTTACAATTTATATTGTTTTTATTGTTTCCTAGTATGATTTGCTTATTAATATCCTATGACTATCACTAAGTGTTGTATCTTATGATTCTTGATGAATATATTTTATTTTTTCTTTACACTGAGAGCATATGCACCAAAAACAAATTCCTTGTGTGTCCAATCACACTTGACCAATAAAGAATTCTATTCTATTCTATCATTATGAAGTCAGAATAGAATGTGAGCTGTTTTAGACATCGCTGCCATCCCTTTGTGCCCGCCCACGACTTCCACTTTTGCCGGCAGTCCCGGCTTCTGTGCTGACTTAAAGACCCCGATCTTAAAGGCGCAGAGCAGAAGCGCCAGATGGTGGATCTATTAGTATAAATAAAAGGTCTTCAAACGTGGCAGCTTTAAAACTTGTGGACTTCAACTCCCAGAATTTTTCAGCCAGCATAGCTAGAGAATAGAGAATTCTGGGAGTTGAAGTCCATAAGTCTTGAAGCTGCCAAGTTTGAAGACCTCTGAAATAAATCAAAGCCTTTGGCTGCTGCTCGTGGGTTAAGCAGCAGGGCTTTGGAGGATAGAACAAGGGGCGGGGACAATGACGATCGAGATTCTTTTCAAACACACCCACAAACTTTGGACTCAGACGGAAATAAGCGGCTAGAACAAGGAAAGCGGCTAAAACAACGAATAATATGCGCGCTAACAATCACTTTAAACTCAATGTAAATCGTTCTAAACCTGAACTGTAAAAATATGATTTCTGTAACAGAATTGTCCCAAGTCTGGAATGCTCTGCCTGATTCAGTTGTTTCAGCTACAAATTTTCAATTTCCGTCACAAATTGACTTCCGTGGAGCTTACATAATAATAACAACTTTATTGTCATGGTACGTGTATACACAATATACCCATACCTCATACTTAAGTGGTCAATAGAGAGGGGCGTGCCTCATTGCATTTTTATTCTTTTATTCTTGTTCTCATTTTTGTTTTGACAAATCCAAATAAATAAAATAAAATAAAGCCGAAGCCAGTGAAAGGGTAATCGAGTATTGCTGTCACAGAATATCCCAGCAACCCAACAGAGAGGTCTTCCCTTTGACGTCATGGTCTTCCTCGGTTATGTTGCCATAATGTAACCCCCAGTTGGGGGGGGGCGACACGGAAATTTGGGTCATCTGATCTAGGTGGCAAACAATCAAATGGTCAGCCAAAAAAGTGTGGAAAACAGATTATTTAGAGGAAATCCGGGTTTTGCAAACCAGGTGTCGAGTCCTACCGGAGCTCGCCATCGATGGGGGGTGTGGGAGACGGAGGAGCGGAGAGAAGCAGCCGCAGCAAACACACAAACAGTTCCTGGATAGCAGCATTCCTGCATAGCAGCATTCAGGGCGATGATTGATGACGTTGCCGGGCCTCTCCGATTCTGCTGTCCTCACTGCTCTGGTGCTCGCAGCTGTTACTGTTAAGGGAGTGGGGGGTGCTTGATTGATAATCACCGGATGTATGTTTAAGGGGTTGAGTTTTTGTTAAATAGCGCTGTGGTGTGGTTACACCCAGCGCTGACTTTGAACCAAAACACTGACTTGTACTTTACTTTTGACTGCAAGCTTATCATTGCCAAAGTAAACCCTGATTCTCTGTGCGTTACTGGTGATTATTTCCTATCGCAGTTCTGAACGAACGACAAGCCGAGTCCAGGTCCGATACCAGCTGTATTGGGAGGGGGGGAAGAGAGGAGAGAAATGCCATTCAGACTTCTCGGAGGCATCTAATTTGCCCACTTGCTTAGGAGGCGTTAGCGATCTATGTGGACGCTAATCATGCACTGCTGTCGTTTTATGCAGTTATCATCGCAAAATTCCGTGGCAGCGGCTGTCGACTGGATTGGACAGGGACGCAAATTGGCAGCCATGGACAAGAAAAGGCGACAATGCTGGAAAGTGTATTGTTAAGTTTGGGTTATGACGTATGGCGAAAATATAGAGCAGGGGTCTCCAACGTTGGCCACTTTAAGCCTGGAGGATTTCAACTCCCAGAATTCCTGAGCCAGCCATGCTGTCATAAAGGGGCTGTAGTTCCCCACCCATGCCCTAACAGTCTGGTCAGATTGGATCAGAAAGAGTTTGCTTTTGAGAGGCCTTCTCCAGCCTGGTGCCCTCCAAGCCCTTGAAATCATGAATGGCTGTGAACTCTTGGAACTGAAGGGTCAACAAATCTAGATGGGGAAGAATGGTATACAGGTTGCTTACAGATAATAAACAACATGCCTGTCCTACAACTACAGTACATTTTATCACCCTATGCCCAAGAACATGGACCACCAAACCACAGTAATACAAACTTGCAGAATTGTTTAAACAGTAACGAAGTGTGTTTGAAGAAACGGAATGCCACACATTCATCAATCCTTCTAAAGTAGGACGTAAAGTGAGATTTGGACATAAGAGTGACATGATACGGGATTGGATTGGATGACTTCTAAAGGTCCCTTCACCTAGATATTGTAAGAGACATTTTCTGAGTTTAAACTGTCAAACCACAGAGAGAGCTAGCTTTCTCACTTCTGTGTCAAAGTGCAGAAGCTAAAACTACATCAGTCAATATGAAACTAGTATTTCCTGCATGATACCTGTGTCTCAGACGCAAGATATAATCAGCTTTTCTGTTCAGCAATAAGGGGGCTAGCCAATAGGAATGATCTAACATATTTCTGTGTTTTTGCTGCTTCGTTTTTGCTCGAAGTCTGGGTCCTTTGATTTTCTGCAACATTTATGGCGACCGCGGCAGGACTTGGAGCGATATTTCGCTGAGGACGGCACTGACCGACCGGTGCCCAATCGAGGCCGTCTAGCCCAACCTTCAGGCGCCACTGAAAGTTTTCTCTGGGAGGAGGTAGACGACCCCTCTAGGGTACTTGATGGCCTCCAACCGATCCAAGAACTGCACGAGATCAAGACACGCCAATAAATAACGCCCGTTGAGAAAAGAAGATGCCTGCAGGAAAGTATTGTGGGAATTGTAGGCCCACTCCTTGAGAGTGGATGAGGGGGCCTGATCACCTCCCTGGGCCCGGGAACGTCCCTTCCTAACGGAATCGGCGTGTCCTAATGAGACTCTAGAACTGTGTGGGTGGTTAAGCCATTGCAGTTCCTGTTGGTGACTGTTGGAACGTCCGGCACAGCAGGTCAGTGGCAGTGTCTTAGAATATGAGTGGCGGAGGAAGTATTCCCCGAACACCTCTTCAATGTATGTTGAAGAATTTTAAGAAAGGTTTCAGTGGGGATTATGGAGACCCCAAGGCCAATCCAGGTGACCTAAAGAAATTCTGTGAAAATGAGTGACAATTAGTAGTGAAACAGGACCCTGACTGGCTTTGCAAATGCCGAGTAGAAGTCATGTGAGTCTGCGTGGCTCGAATGAGAGGAAATTCCAAATGTCAGGTCAGAAAGAGTCACCCTGAAAAGAAACCTATCTTAAAGACTGCACCCTATGAAGAGGAGAGCCCCCCTCCATATGCCCACCTTTATTAACCAGGACAACAGCCAAATGTTGACGATGACAATAGCTAAGTCCAAGAGGCAGTAGGGCATGAGGGACAGAGGGAGACACCTAAGTTGGAAGGGGCTTCTTGTAGATTCCCTCCTCTGTTGCCCTAGTGGACTTCTCCCATTGCTGCCCGAACCAGAAGCCAATTCTTGGCCCACTCCCTCAAGTAGATCAAAGAATCATAGATGGTCAGGGCCAGACAGAGATTCAGCCTCTGTTCCAGTACGTCCCGTTTACTACAACAGACCTATTCAACTGGAAACAACATTATGAACCACTGTCAGCTAAACCTCAAGAGGTTGTGGACCTGCTTAAAGTCATTATCAAGAACCACAATCCTACCTGGCAGGACTTAGAACAGTTGATGACCACTCTCCTTAATGTTAAAGAGAGGGAGAGATTAAGTAGTGCCATTGGTAAAATTCTAAAAGCCACGGAAGGGGGAAACCTCCAGGCTGTATTAGACCAACGGTTTCCAAGACCGGACCCACAGTGCGACCCCTATAATGACATGGTCTTCCTCCAAAATTATCAGGCATTGTTCCTTCAAGGTTTAGAACAGGCTGCTAAACCTCCAGTGAACATGTCCAAGCCTTCCCTGGAAATACAAGAGACAAAGTGGAGGAAAAGAAGAGGGGTCTGAAAACCAGTGGCGGAGAATTCCCTAACAAGAAGAAGTACGCGTACGCCGTAAGGGAACCAGCATCCTCTCCAGGCCTTTTTCCTGAAAACTGATGTTGTGTAGCCCGGCTGAACCAAAGTGTGAAACCCCACATCGGAAGGGGAAACATGAGAAGTTTCAGCTCGAGGGTGGTAGATACCCCTTTAGGAAACTTGTTTGAAGCATGGGATGAGAGGCAGATGCCTGTCCTGGCCAGTATGAAGAAGAGAGAGAAAAACATATGTAGGAAATGGGCTTTGCTGAGGGATGACACAGGAAAACCAATTTGGCTAAATAAAGGTACTTAAAAGAAAAGGGAAAATGTTGGAGGTTTTGTTTGTTTGTTTGTCTCTTTCTCAACTTTTCTTTTTTCTCTGTGCTTTTAAGAAAAGCCCAAGTTTATGAGGAAATGTTTTAAATTCACTTTTTTTTAAAAAAAAAAAATTGATTTATATGCCGCCCTTCTCCGGAGACTCAGGGTGGCTTACAGTGTGTTAAGCAATAGCCTTCATACTTGATTGCAATACTGATGTGTTGTAGTTTTTTCAAACTCTGCCTGCAAGTTATCTATCCCCACCCCATTCTAATCCTGCAATGCCTTTCCTCACCCAGAAAGGGGGGAGGGGACCTCGTTCTCATGTCTTTTAGCTCTGCATAGTTGACTCAAATCTGTGGAAGCAGAGCACATGATTCCAGATGCTTCCTTCAGCGGAGACCTCCCATCCATTTGAGCCAGAGAATTGGGTTTGGATCCAGTCACAAAAAAAAAGGGTCATCACAGCAACCAGAATGGAGCAGACCTTCCCAAGCCTGACTGACCAGCCTTACCACCGAGCAGACATGAAAGAAAGGATAGTTAGAAATTATTTGCTTTTGAATGGGAAGACCCAGTAACAGGTCGAAAGAGGCAGTATGCTTGGACCAGGCTTCCCCAGGGATTTAAAAATTCACCTACCCTTTTTGGCGAAGCCTTAGCCTCAGACCTAGAAGATTTCCAGCCTTGCGAAGATGAAGATGTACTACTCCAACATGTAGATGATGTATTAGTAACTGGGCAAACAAAGGAAATGTGTTGGGACAATACCAACCAACTGCTTCATCTGTTAATGGACAAGGGATATCGTGCCTCAAGGCAGAAAGCCCAGTTGGTGAATACCTAGGTTACACTATAAGTCAAGGACAGAGAGCGATAGGACATGAGAGGAAGGAAACTGTCTGTCGGATTGTAGAACCAACTAACAGGAAAGAATTGTGGGGATTTTTGGGAGCAGCAGGCTATTGTAGAATATGGATCCCGAATTTTGCCAAACCACTCTATGAATCTAGATAGGGGAGAGAAAAAGAACTCTTTGTTTGGGGCCTGGAACAAAAACGGGCGTTCGAAACCTTAAAGTCAAAATTACCTCAGGCTCCTGTCATGGGACTTCCCAACCTAGAGAAGACTTTTAATTTATATGTTGATTCAAAGAATAATACAGCACTTGGGGTACTGACTCAAGAAAAGGGAAGCTGGCAACAGCCTGTGGCTTACCTGTCAAAGCAACTTGACAGAGTAGCGAAGGGCTGGCCACATTGCTTTAAAATCCTGGCCACAACTGCTCTTTTGATGGAGAAAGCGCCCCCTATAATTGTCCTACTGGCAATGGGCAGGCTACATACGGGGCAGAAGAGGCCTTACTGGCGTCACAATGGAAGCTGACCCTCCACGTACGGCCGAAAATTTGGAGGAGGAAGACCTTTTGATAGATGTAAAATGTATTCGAAAACCTGACTACCTGTCAGGGAATGGAAAGTCGATCATATGTAGCCATAAGTGCAGTGGGTCTGGCCTTAGTGAGTTTGATCGTCCTGATTGTGATTTGCTGTGTAGGACACTTATTCTTCTGGAATCGCCCCCAGCCTAGATAGATAGGTGCTGAGCCTAAAATCACTGACTGTGACAGAGAGCAGTACGAAACTCCTGAAGATACTTATGCTTGAGGAAACCTGGGAGTGGGCTCTCTGTGGTACTGTATTAGTTCTAGGACTGTGGACATTGTATTTAACAAATAAGGGTTGGTTCTGTGGGATAGCTAAGAGTGATATTGCCTTTTCCCAAGTCACATATAACCCTAACCTTCTTCCTGACGTGGTGATTTTGTAGATTAAAGGAATTGTGATTGGATAGGTTCTGTGTAGGGGACAATTATGAGCTTTTTGTGGCTTTGGCTGTTATTGGCAAAGGGCCTACTGAGTGATAACATCCTGAACAGCAGTTCCCAATGTTGTGAGAAGGCCCAAGTGACCCCCCCCTTGCCCTTGAGGGAGGATGGAATATGTCTCGGGAAAAGTGCCGGAGGCCATTTCAGACACCCCGATTCCCAATCTGGCTCTCCCTTAGGTCCAGCACAGGCTTATGTGTCCTATTTCCCCCTGGAAATGCAAGCTCCCGTTATCTTTTTGAAGGTCTAATCCTCAGAGATAAGCAAAAGGACCCTACACTAGAAGTCCCATTGCAGAATTGGAGCCTGGTTCCTCCCTTTCCAGACCCTTCCAGACTCTAGGCACTGGGTCAGCTCCAAAATAGCATCCCCTACTTAACCAGTATTGATGATATTGCATCATGTGCTGTAGAATGACCTTACCCAGCATTTTTATGTAGATGTTAAAGAGAAGAGGAAGAAATCTGAGGCATCACACAACAGTTATAAAACTTGTAAATTAGCACATGATTGGGAGGGCTGACATGATTGCTGGCCAGGTGTCTCCTGGGAAGTATGCTTGTTGTACCTAGGTATTCAGCCATACATAAAAATAAGTTTGGGCTCATTTTTTCCTTTTTCAAAAGGAGCAATTAATTTAGAAAGCATGAAACTTTTCCATAAAATACATTTTTTAATTATTATTGACCTTAGCACATTTTCAGCATTCTTTTTCAGAAGCAGAAGAAAATTATAAAAACCCAGGACTTTTACTTAAAGTTTGTTGTTTTGTACATGTATGTATGTATGTATGTATGTATGTATGTATGTATGTATATATTCAGGGGTAAATGCTCCCGGTTCGGACCGGCTCGGGCGAGTAGGCAGCGATGGCGGCGGGCAGTTTGGAGAACCAGTAGCAAAAATCCCTCCCCCCCCCCAGCTTGCTTACCTTAGCTGCTAGTCGCAACGCTTGCCTTGCTTGCTGTAATCCCTGCAATCCATTGCATCAGCAAGCAACTGAATCTCCCTGTCTGAAATTAAGCTCATCAGTGAGCAGCTTTATCTGCCTGCCTGCCTTCCTGCCTGCCTTGTACCTTCTATTGCAGGGGTCTCCAACCTTGGCAACTTTAAGACTTGTGGACTTCAACTCCCAGAATTCCTCAGCCAGCTTTGCTTTGCTGGCTGAGCTCTTTGGGAGCTTTAAAAAAAAATAGTTAATTGGGGCTTTTTTAGTTGTTCTTTTTTTAGACCTAGCCATTTAAAGTTTAGGAAGTTTTAAATTTAGCTGCTTTTATATAAAAATAAAAATAAAATAAAATAAAATTTGTGCAGCTTTCTGAGATTTAGTGTGTTTCTGTAGTGTTTCACTCTAACTACACAAACACACAAAATCTCACAAAGCTGTATGTGGAATTTTGTGTGTGTAAAGTGTGAAAGTTGGTTTTTTGGACTTTTTGTGCCTGTGTGAAGTTCCTGCTTGTTGCAGGGGCCATTTTGGGTCTAGCACAGCTACTTTTACATTGTGGGTGAGCAAGTTGTGTTGTGTTGTGTTGTGTTTTGTAGGTTAAAAAAGGGGAAAGAAGTGACATTGACTTGGCCACGCCCACCTGACCACCAAGCTACGCCCACCCAGTCACCTTACCACCAAGCCCCACCCACTAATTAAGCCACACCCACAGAACCGGCAGGAAAAAATTTTAAATTTCACCCCTGTATATATTACATTTTCAGAAAGGAAATACCCTTCACCAGCTCTTGATTACTACAATAACCTCTACTCAGCCTATGTTACAGTCTCAGATTCTATAAATTGGTCTCCTAATACTTTCAGTTGCCTTCTGTTCTAACAAGCCAGTGCCAACAAGCGTTAACACAAGATGACCCTGAAATATTATAGTCACTACAGCGCAATGCAAACCCAAAATTTAGTAATTTAGAAAAAGACATTTCCTAATTAGTCTATTGTGCCCAATATAGCAATAGTAATAGCAATAGTGCTTATATGTACCGCTTCACACTGCTTTACAGCCCTCTCTAAGTGGTTGACAGAGTCAGCATCTTGCCCCCAACAATCTGGGTCCTCATTTAACTGACCTTGGAAGGCTGAGTCAACCGTGAGCCAGTGAAATTCAAACTCCTGGAGTGAGCAGTAAGTTAGCCCTGCAATATTGCATTCTAACCACTGCGCCACCACAGCTCAATGCTTTTCTTCCACAAGAAAAAAAAAATGAAAGTTCTTGAAGATGAAATTTTACAGTTAAAATCACCCCCTAGTATTCGTCTGATTACATTTTAAACAACTCAGAGGAAACAAAATATTCTATTGTGTAGAATAATTTAGAGAGAAAATTTTCATCACGGTGTTCTTATTTTCTTTGAAGTCTCACGCAACCCATACAACATGGAGATTGTTTATTAAAATGTCGCATTTTAGTTTACAAATAAGAGAATTTAGAGCTGTACAGAGGGCACTCAAGGGAATGAAGCTTGGATACAGTGATAAACTTTGTTTAGAAAATAGCTGCCCTAAAGTAACAGATCTGTCTACTTATACACAAACCTTTAAGCTAGTTTTTTTTTCTAGACACAATGAATCCCAAAGCAGTTGAAAAAATAACTGGGTGATGATATCAAAGTATATTTTATTCTGCTTCCAAACTCTTAAGGACCTACTCCATCAGTTCCTTAGGAACAAAGCTCAGGTACGGAGGTCTGACAGCTTCCTCTATGCTCTATCTCGAAGTATTTATGATTCTTGAGTGAAAGCTGTCGGGTACTATTTCCCAGTTTAAGCCATTCACTGACTATTCTACATGGGGACAACAACAACAAAAAGCTTCAAGGCAAGCAGCTGAATCACTTTATATGGACAGAAGCCAGTTGTGATCCCCTCTAATGCTACCTTATATTTGATCAGAGAATAAGAATGAATGAATGTTCCCTGCATAGCCTCTACAGTACTTCAGTTTTATGAATGCTAGATGTGGGGCTCTCCTTGCAGGCTTAAGTGATCACAGCTGCAGGTTATCAAGGGAAACAAAGCTATATGGTCTATAGCAGGGCTCAGTTCAATACTGACTAGTATTAGCTGCGTCACTTGATCCTAATGACATTTATTTAGAAATAAAACCTCCTGATCTAAAAAATACCTGTCATGAAGATAATACTGCAGTCTTAATTTTAAGCTCATAGTTTAAGAGCTATGAATCTTTAAAGAAAGGGAAGAGAATGACCACCATCAATGGTGATGTTTGTTCATCAATTCAATATAACGGAAAACAGGAGTACAAAATCAACCTCTGAATGGCTGGAAGTACTGCCCAGTATGACCCCTTGTGCAAGACATCAATGTTTCTTGACCTTGTTAGCATCCATTAACCTCTGGCAAGCACTGAGGTGCTTCCAGGCATCCCAGATGAGAATAGAGGGAATAATAATCCACAGACCATTCATGAAGACAAAGTAAAACCAGAAATAGATAGGGTGCCACATCTCACCATGGCGAAAGCCATCACGGTATGCAGTGTAGAAGTACAGAATGTCTCCATATAGTTGACCTATGGTTAGAGACAGACAACATGGCTGATTAGGAAGAAAAGATCAGAAACGGAC
Source organism: Pantherophis guttatus (assembly GCF_059756535.1). Taxonomy (NCBI): domain Eukaryota; kingdom Metazoa; phylum Chordata; class Lepidosauria; order Squamata; family Colubridae; genus Pantherophis; species Pantherophis guttatus. Next base: position 121,122,771 of record NC_142064.1, on the reverse strand, counting down.
AAGCCAAATGAGAAATGCAGCCAGGTGCATGGAACATTAATCAAGAATAAAAATATTAAATCAACTGCTTTTGAAAGATTGTACTAACATTTACATACCCTGATATACCTCCCTCCCTGCCTTGCATACCTACCTAGTGACACTACTAACTGTAGTATATATCGATGGGACTGGCGTGAAAGAAATGCAACTACAGCCCAAAGACTGAGGGGACCCAAAAAACAGGCAGTGATGGTTTCCATGCAAACTATGAAATTATCTGATCTGCAGGTACAAAAATGAAATGAATGTTACCTTGAGGTCCCAAAACATCCCAACTCCCTTACAGTTCAATACTTTCAAACTGGAGGGGGAGAAAGAAGAACGATGATAGATTGATAGTTAGTTCGTTAGTTAGATAGATAGATGATAGATAGATAGATAGATAGATAGATAGATAGATAGATAGATAGATAACCGGGTTTCCCCGAAAATAAGACCCTGAATGTGCTATACAAACGGAAAGGAAGTTTTAGGAACTTGAAGTCTTCAATTCTTCCAGAAATCTCTTTGATAAGGTACTGGTGCCGATTCATCCAATCTCCCAAGTGCAAAGTCCACAAATGGTTGCCAAGTGTTCCAAAAAACATTTTCTTTATATATACCACTTCTAATTTTAATATCACAAGTCAATTTATCATTTAATGCAAATTTCCATGTTTCATTGTACCATTCTTCTAATTTTAAGTCAACATTTAATTTTCAATATCTAGCAATTATAAAAAAAAATTTCTTTCCTTACTATTGATTTTTTGTATTGATTTTTTTCCCTTTTTGTTATTCTTTAACAATAAAAATATAATAAAAAATTAAAAAAAAAGAAAAGAAAATAAGACCCTGTCTTATATTTTTTGAACTCCGAAATAAGTGCTTGGCCTTATTTTTGGGGAGGTCTTATTATTTTGGGGCGCATGGAGCAAGATGGGGCTCCTCTTGCCATCTTACTTGATTTCCAGGTCTGTCTCCCTAACCCTAACCAGAGGAAATAGCGGGGACCAGCTGTGCATACGTTTAAATATTTTCAGGGATAGATAGATAGATAGATAGATAGATAGATAGATAGATAGATAGATAGATAGATAGATGATAGATAGATAGATAGATAGATAGATAGATAGCCAATTTAGGAAACTACTTAATTTTATTATTTTAAACCATGAATAAAAGCCCACAAACTGTACTCTTTCTGAGCCAAACCAATTAAATGACATCCTGGTTTCTCTGATGCATGAAAATACACAAAGATAATAAATCCATCTTAGGCAAAATTGCAGAATTTGATACAAGTGAGGAAGGTAAACTGCCGCAAGCTCTTTCTATTCATGCCCATTTTATTTTTCCAGGCCGAGTTACTATGGCTGAGGGGAAAAGAGAAAAAAAATGAATGAAAAATAAAATGGCGAGAATGATAAAATGGCTCACCAACAACCAGATCTTCCATTGAGATGGGGGAACCCCACTGATAATACTCATCTCAAATGTTCATAAACGCGAGACTGAAAATAAATTTCATTCCCCGATATGCTCTTTTAAGGCATGAATAAAATTTAATGTTTTTTTCTAAAATAATTTCGAAATCTAAAAGGTTAGTATCCTTAAAGAGAAATCCAGGAATTCTTTTACTTTAGTTGTACTCGGCCTATTAAAGAATTGCCTTGGCAACAGGAAATACATCAGAGAACTCATGCAAACATTTTGAACATCTCGGCTGTATTTATGTGTGCATCCTTTCCCTAGCCCTGCACTCAAACCAGGTTCTTTGTTCAAATTGCTTAGTGTTGGATCTTTGCAGAAATATACAGACCTTTGCCTATCATTTCAAAGTTAATACTTACGTGAGATATCTGCTGTCACCTTTGGCATATTCCTTCCCTGGAAAATATAAAATAAGGAGAAATGAAAAGAAAAAGAAATCAATAGGAATGGGGTAGCTTTATGAATTTCCCTGTATTTTTCTTAAATATTAATTATAACAGGATTGTGCAGCACTATAGATACAAAGGCAAATAGATGCTTGGAACACCCAGAGGCGCAAAAATGACACCTGTCTCCAACTCCTTAAACGAAGTTTCCAAGTACTTTCTATTCCAGAAGACAGAACTTTCTAAATACATGAGGACTTTACTAGCCTAAAACCATGCTTTTTGGTAATGCAAATACTTGATCTTAGGAAATACAAATATTAGGTGATACAAATATTTGATCTTAGGAAATACAAATATTAGTTGATGCAAATACTTGATCTTAGGAAATACAAATATTAGGTGATGCAAATATTTGATTTTAGGGAACATATATTTTTACCTCTTGCAGTTTTGATGATACTAGCAAGAATCAAACATTCTGTTAAATTCAAATATAGTTGTTGGATTTGAAGGTGGTTTTAGCGTGGTGTTGTACATGTACCCCATTCATTATGGCTTATTTGCAAATCATGGCAACACACATTATTGTGACTAATATAAAACATAAATTTTCGAGTCTGATTTCTGCTAGCCTTATTGTTACAATGTCAAAGCATAGTATTATAGCTGTATGCTTTTTACCTAGACTTTTATAGGGGTTAAGTGTTTTGATCCTGGGAACAGACTGGTTAAGATGCTGGCCTAAAAACCAGAAGACAGTGACTTTAGGCCTGTTAATCTTTCAGGCTGGACCACTTCACAGATGGTTCTTTTGTGGAAAAGAGAAGGATGGAGTATTTGATATGTTCATTGCCTTGTTGACACATATAGATGGAATTTTTTAAAAAAACTAATGATAATAATTGGAAATACAGCAAAGACCATCTATACAAGTGTCACTATCACACATTTGTGGTCTGAAGTCTGACTCAAGTACACAATAGAAGGATTGACCGCCTTGTGTCATTTGGCTCATTTGTGCCTCCTGCAGATCCTTCTGCTTTCCCCCATGTTAACTTCGTTGCATCCATTTTTTTTTTCCCAAAATCAAGAAACAGAAACCAGATAGACACACATCTTACAGAGCTGTGAGAGAAAGGATTGATCCCCTGGAATTTCCATGTAGTGGAGACTAAACCAGCCTTCGATGACACCATGAATAAAAACACAGATGGTAAACCAGCAAATGATTAAGGTGCGCCAAGTTCCAAAAGGGCCCCAGGTCTTGCTCCGCCAGCCTGCTACAAACCAAGTCAATACCAAGAGAATTCCTGAAGTACCAAATAAGAATGTCAAGATCTGCCATAAGGGTCGGTCATTTGGGACGTAACTTTGGAGTTCCAAATTCCGAGGCCAGTATGGGTGATGGACAACGGGTTTTGTTTCCAGAACCATAGTGGTTGAGAAAATGGGATCTGAGCCAGTGAAAAAGGGCTTCTTCTGGAAGAAAATGATCCACCTGCATTAAATACAGAGAAATAGTTAAAATACAACATATTGTGAGATTCTTTCGGCTTGACAGCCAACAAAATAGAAACAGAACTTATCCGAAAATCTGAACATACACACAAATACACATACATGTATGTATGCATGTGTATATACATATGTAATATATATATCAATATGTATATCTATATCTATATATATAGTGTCCCAAAAGTCATAGCGCTTTCTTAAACTTTTAAAAGTGTCTTTATACAATAGAAACTTGCCTGCCACTGGTTTTAAATCCATTTGCATTACACAGTACAGCTGCTCCTTTCACAGAAATCACTCCAATAGATGAGTTGATTTCAAAGGAGCAAAGATCCCTAGAAGGAGCATGATCCTTCAGAAAGCAAAAAAGGGACTCCAAGCAGAGTCTCTTCTGAAGTGTAGAATCCTACAAATGCCACAGTTCAGCTCAGAGGGAGAATTACCTACTTTCCACCTTCCAAACAACTTCAAAGCAATACCTCCCAATATTCAGGGCCATCCATTCACCCAAAGAGGATATTTTATGAGAGTCTTCGTAACTTCTTTTTTTTTTTTAGCACTGAGAGCAACCTGCTTGTTAACAGACTTTCACAGGCAATTCACAGCAACATTATTCAGTCGTTGTTAGAAACCCAATAGTTATTACTTAATAACTATATTTGTTACTTATCCTTTATCAGCTGATAATCATTTTTTTTCCAGAGTTATCTTTCAGTTCCAATTTGAGACAAGGAAAGAAAAGCCTTTTTCATGACTTTTTCTTTTAGGAAGAAAGAAGGTTACTAATTTGGCACACCCGATTTGGCAATCTTCTTGTCCTGGCTTCTCCTGCAAGTTTAACATTTTTCCTCGACTAGCAAAGCAAACAAAGCTGTAATCCATAGTAGAAGATTCTTGCCTCTGCTTTCTCCGTCCTGAGAAACTCAAACTGAAACCACCATTCTAAATGCAGGAAAGCGCCCTGAATCTGGGACTCAAACGCAAATCAGCAGGACGGTCTTAGCAGGACCTTGGGCAAAAAAATCCCTAACAAAATACGCGCTGTAATGAAGCACTTTGCAAATACACTCTATAAAAGATTTGTGCCCCTAAACACAACATTTATCCCATATAATCTTTGATCATAGGAGAAACAGTAGAAAAATCTATAAATCAGCCATGAAATCTTAGTTGTTTTTTGGATAGCCAAAATTTCATCTCAAAAACCTTACCCAACGTATCTCGCAAAACTTCTGCACCAAACACTTCTCACCTGTTTCCTAAATCCTCCCAATATATCCTGTAGCACCCTCGGTATGTAAACAGACAAGGCAGCCAATCAACGTTTCCCACGACAAAGGCGGGCTCTTATAGGAGTTTTTTGTTTTATCCGCGCAACTAATAGGAGTTCTGACATCATGCAGTATTCTGCCAAATCGATTGGTGGAAGAGTGATACATAGAGAGGGGTGAGAGAGGGAGAGATACAGAGGGAGAGAGACATGGGGGAGAGAGGGGGAGAGAGGAAGAGTGGGAGAGAGACAGACAGAAAGGTTTTGTGGCTGGGTAGGCGTGTTTTTTTTCTGTGGGAAACGGGTCCAAGTGGCTCTTTGAGTGTTTAAGTTTGCTGCCCCCTGTCCTAAAAAAAGGAAAAGAAACTCAAAAAAAAAAAAATTAAAAGAGCAGGAAAATTCCCCTAAAAGAAAATAAGCAGAAACTCAGGCAGAGTTTCAGCCTCCACTTTTGTCAATGGGCCATTAAGAAGCTGAAGCCACCCTATTTTCTACAACAAAGGAAGGACAAAATTACAGGGGCCTGCAACATCCAAACAGGTATGGGACACAGAAAAAAACAAACACCCAAAAAGGAAAAGAAATCAAGCCAAAGTAATTAGAATTTTAAACACATGAGAAAAGGAGATATTCACTAAAACACAGTAATAGCAAACTGATTAATTATAGGGAACAAACAACTACGGAAAAACAGAGATTGGAGTATAAAACAATTACTTATTTGCCAGATCCAGGACGGAAGAACCCAATAAAAAAAAAAAAAAGCAGGATTTAAACGCCATAAAACAATTACACACACAAATTAAAGGATTCACATGCCAAATCAAAAGAATTTCAATAGACTTTAAAGGGTCACATAGAAAATCAAAAGATGTTTTAGGATATAAAAAAAGGGTTTTTCTTACAAACAGGCTGGCCTCGGAACTTTGTGCTTGTATTTATTTCTTGCCTGCTTTCCTATAAACAATAAACTAATTCTGCTCTCAAGCAGCTGACCTCCAATCATTTCGAAGTAATCTCCCAGCCCGGAGTTTTGAATTCAAGAAGGGAAAGCTCTGCCTTCCAACAATCCTTAAAGGGAAAGGCTTCTTTTTCTTCCAACAACAGAAAATAGATGATCAGAGTGCCTACAATGAGATGATCTTGCTGTAGCTTCTGCAATCAATATGTTACAGGTACACCTTACTGGCTATATGAATTGAGCTACAGAACAGCCCTGATTTCTCCAAGACCTCTCATAGCTCAATTCTGTTATAAACTTAATCCCAAGTAATAGTGCAAAGTGTTGTACTTCCTCACTCTCACCTTTTTCCCTCCCCACCCACAATCACACCAAAGAACACAGCCATCTTTTACACAATTGTAATCCTTAGAGCCTAAGGGTTCAGGACTCAGATAAGCAATTTAAAAAAGAAGAGAGGAAAATCTGCACCACTCAGCTCTTTTTCAAACACTTCTTCATATATGGTATTTTCAAGCAGAAATTACTTCTCTTGTCATACTGGTTTTGTCAGTCATTTAGCAGTGTTTTTCAAATTTGAAGCTGTGGGGATAGAGTATTGGAGCTTCCACATCTCTAGAAAGAGCAAGAATGACAGACAGAAGTAGACTATGATACAGCAGATTTAATCAGGTGCCTAATTTTTTTATTGTTTACTTTGCATGTATACTTTAAGAATAGAGACTTAGGAGAAAAAATACAATAAAATTGTATTTTGTGTGTGTGTGGCAAATCAAGTTTATTTATAACAGTGTTTCATGGCAACAATAAAAAATTGGTTTGTCATGAAGGAAAACAATAAGGATATAATCAATAATATTAGAATATGATATACTGGTATATTAGATTCTGTAACCATTAGGTTCCTGTAATATATATATATGCCTTTGTATTTGTATCACATATATTATGCCTTTCTATTTGTATCTCCTGTAACAAACATATTCTGTTATTAGGCCTCTGTAATGTATCTGGTATTTGTCAAACATATGTTCCTGCCATTTGATCTGAACCCATATCAATCTTCTTCCTGTTTTTCTTGTGCCATCTAAGAGCATGGTAAGTATTTCAGTTGGAACTGCAGACATCATCGGAGGGATAATTTACACTTCAGCTCTAACTTACACCTTTGATTTGTATAAGCTCCTTCCTTGCAAAACCAGGGGGCCAATGAGCAATTGGGAGAACAAAGGAATGCTCAAGGAAAAGATAACGCTAATTGGGAGGCTTCTATTCCTTTGCAGGGCAACAAGGAATACTCAAACCTAAACTAGGAGGCCAGAATTGGATACTAAGCTGATGTCTTTGAGGGTATAAAAAGACGCCATACCTTCCCCAAGGTGTGGCTATCTCCTCGCATGCATTGTATCTGTTATAGTCACACGCAGTATTTTGTTTTAGGCCATAAATAAAATCTGCTTTTTTTTGCAAGCCTCGTCTTGAGTCTCTCTCTTTGGCATTCTGGTGACTCAAGTATATTTTGGGACCTTACAGTCACTTTGTTCTGAATTGTTTGCTCAACTTCCCAGTTGCCTTAGCACTCTCTGAGAACCCTAATTTTAGTAGTAAACTAGCTCAACATTCCTTAGCTTTCTCTGTTATCAGCTAAGTTTGACAAAGTGCTATCAAATTTGCACGAACATTAAAACAATGAAGATTTGAAGAACCCATAATCACAATAACTAGCTATCATTCACATAGTGGCCTGGTGGTTCATACTTTCTAGTAAGGATGTGGTTTTTAGCTTTTCATACCTTAACAGTCTATCAAATAACTCAAGCCTCACTATGAAAGAAACAATGAAAGTCATTTATAATTCTGGCTATTTCTGCTGTAAATGAAATGTTTTCATTTACAGCAGGTTTTAAATGCTTCAGATTTCTGGTTTTACCTTAGGGCAATCTAACCTACTTCTGAATTCCACCTGAAAGACATGTCCCAGAAATTGAGAATATTTTCTAAACCACAATTTGTATTGGCTGGATTCACCCTTTACAGAAGCTGAAACCAATAAACTCCATCATCATCAATATGACTCTGCACTACATCCTACAACATCTTGAATCTCCAAAGACTTATGCAAGGGTCCTCTTCGTAGACTTCTCACTAGCTCAGCATTTAGTACCATCATTCCAGATATTCTTCTAACTAAACTAAATCATCTAGCTGTACCTTACCACACTTGTAAAGGGATCATAAGTTTCCTAACAGACAGGAAGCAGCAGGTGAAGATAGGCAAAATCACATCAGATACCTGTACAATTAGCACAGGAGCCCCCCAGGGTTGTGTGCTCTCTCCACTTCTCTCTATACACCAAAAGTACTGTATCTCAAAAAAGTACTGAAGTTTGCAGATGATACAACAATGATTGGTCCCATTCGAGACAACAATGAATCTGCCAACAGACTGGAGGTTGAACAACTTAGCTTTGTGGTGCAACCAGAACAATCTTGAATTAAATACACTCAAAACTGTAGAAATGGTGGTAGATTTTAGGAGAAACCCTCCTATACTACCACCTCTTACAATACTAGACAACACAATATCAACAGAATCCTTCATGTTTCTAGGTTCTATCATATCTCAAGACTTAAAATGGATACCTAACATCAAAAACATCATCAAAAAAGCACAACAAAGAATGTTCTTTCTGCGCCAACTCCAAAAGCTCAAACTGCCCAAAGAGCTGCTGATTCAGTTCTACAGAGGAATTATTGAGTCTGTCATCTGCACCTCTAACTGTCTGGTTTGGCTCTGCAACCTAACAAGACAGACACAGACTTCAGAGGATAATTAGAACTGCAGAGAAAACAATTGCTACCAACCTGCCTTCCATTGAGGACCTGTATACTGCATGAGCCAAAAAGAGGGCTGTGAAAGTATCTACAGACCCCTCCCATCCTGGACATAAATTGTTTCAACTCCTACCCTCAAAATGACGCTATAGAGCACTGCACACCAGAACAACAAGACACAAGGACAGTTTTTTCCTGAATGCCATCACTCTGCTAAACAACAATTTTCTTTATCTACACTGAGAGCATATGCACCAAAGAAAAATTCCTTGTGTGTCCAATCACACTTGGCCAATAAAGAATTCTATTCTATTCTATCATTATGAAGTCAGAATAGAACGTGAGATGTTTTAGACATATTTATTTATTAAATTTATTTTCTTCTTTCCTGCCATCTGGCATAGCAACTAAAACATATAAACCCACACATTAAAAAATTCCAAGACAATCAAAATAATGAAAAATTTAAAAATTTAAAATCAATAGTATTAAAACCTACAGACAATTTAACTAACGATCTGTGAAAACAATGGGTTTTGTGATTTTCTAAAATACTGGAAAAATTGGAGCACAATGCCCCTCCCTGGAGTTTATTTCCTGGCATGAGAGTTTAGGGAAAGGCAATAAATATTTGGGTATCATGTGCATACTGATACCAAACCCCATGCCAATGGATAACCTCCTCTATTGGTGTTATGTAGATGTTAAAAAGAAGCAGCAAGAGCTTGAGCCTTGAAGCACCCTAATTACAAGGTCCAGGGGTTTGACTCAGGTGAAATCCAGCAGGTTCGGACAGGTTCTGGAAAACTGGTAGCGGAAATTTTGAGCAGTTCGGAGAACCGGTAGTGGAAATTTTGAGTAGTTCAGAGAACCAGCAAATACCACCTCTGGCTGGCCCCAGAGTTGGGTATGAATGAAGATTTTGCAATATCCTTCCCCCAGGAGTGGAGAGCGAATGGGGATTTTTCAGTATCCTTCCCCTGGAATGGGGTGGGAATGGAGATTTTTCAGTATCCTTCCCCTGGAGTGGGGTGGGAATGGAGATTTTTCAGTATCCTTCCCCTGGAGTTGGGTGGAAATGGAGATTTTGCAGTATCCTTCCCCTGCCATGCCCTCCAAGCCATGCCCAACAAGCACAGCATGCCCAACAAGCCAGAAGGGGTAGTAAAAAAAATTGGATTTCACCACTGGTTTGACTGCTCTTCTCCTACCAACATCAACTGGAACCAGACATGGAAGAAGGAGAAGCACCATTACACAGTGCCTCCCACTCCCAGCCCCCAAAGCCAGTCCAGAAGGATTTTATGGCTGGTGGTTATTGAAATCTCCTGAGACAACTAGGAGACTCAAAATGGTTGCACTACCTCCATCCCAAGCCCTTCAAAGGTCATTGACAAGGGTGACCAATGCCATTTCAGTGCTGTGCCCCGGCCTGATTACTGAAAAAACCAGGATCAGAGAAACAACTTCTATAATTTGAACAGAGAGAAAAAAGATAGTTTCAAGGAATGTACTCTAAATAGTAAGATGTAGCTAAGCATATACAAGGCAGAGAAAATACAGGGCAATTTTGATTGACATTTTTAAAAAACCCTAAAGTAGAAAAGAGGGCTAAGCAAGGAGGAAAGGATTTGGAATGAAATTAAAGTAAGGGGATGCTGACAATGATAGTTTGGGGATTTGTATAGGAATTACAGTGATGTGTGAAAGAGGAGAACTTATAAATGTGACCAAGAAAAAAAAAATACGAAAAGGAAGTCAAAGATCCTGTTGAAAATGTCTAAAAAAATGGCAAGGCTGAAGGCTCAATGTGATTAGAGAACTGTTAAAAATAGAATGCTTATGGAATGGGGTAACTTGTTTGATGTCCATACATTTGTACCTGATGATTAGGGGAAAGGAAGCATCAGTGAATGCAGAAAAAAACAGAGGAATTAGTTTTTTGATCTAAAAATAAATAGAAAGAGGGATCAAATTCTGAATGGGTAAAAGACATGATGCCAAGCAAAATAAATTGGAAGCATATATTGTAATGCCACTTTATCCCAGGGGTGGGGGAAACTAGGTGTTTTTTTTAATTTTTCAGGAGGCCATTGAGAAATAAGTGAATGTGAAACAACCTGCTGTAGGTTTGTTCAGAAGAACTGTATGATAAAATGACTAGGCTTCAATTATGAAAGGCTTTGCATAAATATGGAGATTAATTGCTGAATGCAGTAATGCATGATGAAAGCAAAACATGTATGAGAATGTTTTGTGAATGTTTCAATGTTTCAAGCAAGTAGCAGACAAGCAATGTCTGTTTCTTTGGTTGTTAACATATTTTTGATATATGTATAAGAAATATTTGTGTGGTATCAGTGGTTTGCTGGCTGGCAATGCATATTTTTTTAATACACAGAACCTGAATGATTTATTACAAGTGATACCTTTATTATATGAAGCATCAATGAGCCTGGGTCTAGAAATTAACGTATCAAGGACTAAGATAGTTGTATCAGTTAGGAGAAATTGGGCAAGTAATTGTGTTAAACATAAATAACAAAAAGTAGAGCAAATAGATAAATGCATGTATACTTATCATTGAACAGAGATGGAAAAAGAGCTAGAGAAATTTTAAGACATGCAAACGTTGAACCCGTAAGTACTGAATAATATATGATCTGTTGTGAAGAACGAAAATTAAAGAACCAAAGGTGTCTGTGTATCAGTATGCAATTGTAAGGTCCCAAAATATACTTGAGTCACCAGAATGCCAAAGAGAGAGACTCAAGACGAGGCTTGCAAAAAAAAGCAGATTTTATTTATGGCCAAAAACAAAATACTGGGTGGAACTATATCCAGAACATACAGATACAATGCATGCGAGGAGATAGCCACACCTTGGGGAAGGTATGGCGTCCTTTTATACCCTCAGAGACGTCAGCTTAGTACCCAATTCTGGCCTCCTAATTTAGGTTTGTGTATTCCTTGTTGCCCTGCAAGGGGGAATAGAAACTTCCCAATTAGTCATCCTTGAGCATTCCTTTGTTTACCATTTGGCCCCCTGGCTTTACAAGACAGGAGTTTATCCAGATCAAACATGAATTAGGGCTGAGGTGTAAATTATCCCTTTGTTGATGGCTGTAGTTCCAACTAGACCATGCTTTTAGATAGCACAGAAAAAGATTGATATGAGTTCAGGTCAAATGGCAAGGATGTACGTTTGACAAATACCAGATACATTACAGAGGCCTAATAACAAATGTTTGTAACAGGAGATACAAATAGAAAGGAATAATATGTGTGATACAAATACAAAGGCATATATGTATTACAGGAACTTAATGGTTACAGTATCTAGTATACCAGTATATTAATGTGACCAGATGTCCCGCTTTTGGCGGGACAGTCCTGATTTTTAACAATTTGTCCTGCGTCCTGTGGCGTTTTAAAAAAGTTCCGATTTTTGGAAAAAATGCACGACAAGCTAGGGAACGGCGGGAGAACAGAAAGGGAATATACGGTTTTCACTCACCCTCACCCTCTGCCTCTGTTGGATCGCTGGTCCCTGTTCGCTTATCCCGCCCACTCCCAATCTATTGCTGAGTCCCAGCTGATGGCTAGAGAGAAAAAAACTGTTTAAATTCTTGCTGCGGGGCTTCAAAGGGCCGCCCTACAGCTGATCAGTGTTAAAAGAAAACAAATGAGTAGACTGGTGCCTGCAAAAATAGAAAAAACAGCCCCTTTCAGCTTCAGCATAGGTTAATTACCATAAGTTGATTTGATCAGCCTCCCGACTCTCAGGTGATTTGCTCTCAGCTGTTTTGCGGAGGGCTCTGTTGCTAGCTAGCTGCAAAGAGGTAAATTGCTGGAGCAAATGTTTTTTCCCCCTAGCTATGCTGAAAAAGCGAAACTGAAAGTAAAGCAGGGTCTTTGCTGCAACGTGACAAAATGAGGCAGAGAGAGATTTCTTTTTCTTTTTCCTCACCAAAAATGGTAGGTGCAAAACTGCAAACAATGGGAAATTAAAGACAAAAGAGGAGGTTCAAGATTTTAAAACACAAAAGGAAAAAAGCTCTATTTAACTAGGGAATTGTAATAATTGAGATACTATTAATTGTATATTGTGTTGAAAGCAGAAATGGTTAAGTTGTGGTTTGGAGGAATATATGGGGGAAATTATTTGGTTTATTATTATTGGTAAATATAATTAATTAATTTGTAAGAAATTGGATTGCATGGAAATAATTGGAATATTCATGTTCATATTGATTAATATACAAAAAAGATAGTTATATAACTAATTGATTTATATTAAAATGTTGAATTTGTATTAAACAACTGTATTATGTAATTATTACATAATTAACCAATGTGAGGATGGATATAAAAATAGATGACAATGGGAAGGGGTATAATATAGAATAGAAGGGAAAAATTGAATTTGATTAAGATTAGAGATGAGGATGAAGGGTAATATTGGTTTTTTTAAAAAATAGATGAGGAATAAATATGGCAAAAAGGAAATATAGAAATTGTAAATTTAATTGAAATGACTAAACAGTGTTTAAATTTGTGAACCGGCCAAATACTCTGTTCAAAGAAAATACATTGTATGTTTGTATGTGTGTTTCTAATTATTGCTATTTATTCATATTTGTTCTCTTTTATTCTTTAAAGTTTAACAATTCATTCTTTATCTTAATATCTTTATATTTGTTTGGGGTTGGTTTTCTTCCCTTTCATCTTTTTTATTGTACAGCAATCTTTCTCCTCAAACCTACCACCTCTCTCTTTTCTTTCCTTCTTACTTTCTCTTCCTTCCCCTCTTCTTCTCCTCCCTACTTCCTCTTCTGTTCTCCTTCTCCTCCTCTCTTCCTCCCTCTCTTACCCTCCCTCCTACTCTAATTTCCCTTCCCTTCCTTCATCCCTCTCTATTGCTGTATCCTTTTATGCATATGGACTACTCAGAGGGCTGAAAAAGTTATTTCTGACTGGTCCTCGCACTTTTGACCAGTCCTCGAACTTACGACTGTCCTCACATTTTACGTTTTTGCCCTATCTTGTCACCATGGTGAAGAGAAGCAGTTGTGAAATGAGTGACACGGTTGTTACGAATGCTACAATGGGCATAAATGATGACCAGTCATAAGTGCGAAGACCGGTCAAAAGTGCGAGGACCTGTCAAATCACTTTTTTCAGCCCTCTGGGTAGTCCTTTTGTGCACATGGACTACTCAGAGGGCTGAAAAAGTTATTTTTGACTAGCGCCCCCCTCCCACCCTGGTCAATGGTGTCCCGCTTTACCAATGTTAAAATCTGGTCACCTTACAGTATATCATATTCTAGTATTATTTATTATATCCTTATTATTGTTTCCCTTTCACAATAAAATTGTCACAAGTAAATGCCTTATTCTCCATTATGTAAATAGTACATGTACAGTATACCAAGGGTTAATTTATTTTCACTGCCTGATGTATATATATTTAACCACTCCCATATCTAGCTCCACCCCTTGTATATATAAGGAGCTGTATACCTTTTCCCTGTGCTTCTATCTGTGATTATTCAGTGAATATAGAATGCCTTCTGTGAATAAGCAGAACTCTATTTGAATATATAATTCTTATTTCATTTATTGAGTCTGATCCTGAAAATATTGCAACAATCTGGTAGCAGAGGATGGTTAATTGACTCAATAAAAGATTCAACAATGTCTGAGAGAAAAAAATCGAGAAGCAAAAAAAGTAAGACCCAACACCAGGGCATATAGTAAAGAAATGGAAGCAGATCAAGAAATAATTGATGAATACGCAACTGAAATATCGAGAGAATCTGAAGACTGCACTACAGACAACAAAGAAATAATAGATGAGAATGATGATCAAAAAGAAAACGAAATAGAAAATAATGAACTCAGGTCAGAAATACTAAAACTTTTAAAAAGCCAAAAGAACGATGAGAACCTCATCGCGAACCTCCAAGACTTATTGAAAAACAACGGAGCAGCGAGAGAAAAGCACATCGTTACAGATGAAAATAAAGACTCAAAAACGGTGAGCAATTTGCCTGCAGACAAAAATGCAACGAAGGAGAAGAACAACGGTCCCGCGCAAAATTTTGAATGGCAGCCATCTTGGTTTCAACAGACCCCTAAAGTGAGCGAAGAAGAGCCAATCAGAGGGCAGGATTCAAAATATCTGGCACGAAAATACTTACTCGATGCAAAAAATAAAAGAGAAAAAATCTACACATCAGAAGAATCAGACACAGAAATTGAAGAAGACTCAATAGAAACTCAAGTAGAGTCTGCAATGAAAATGCTTTTTGCGACATTTGGATCAAAATTAAGAATCACTAAAGAATCAACGAAAGACTGCAGTAAAAAAATAAAGAAAAAAATAACAAGCAAACTAACTTCCCAAAATTCACCCGCTTCTATTCAAACGGCGAAAACATCAGTGCCTGAACCTAGAGAGCCCTGCAGATACCAACCCACACCGCAAACAATCCCAGAGACCAGCGTTCTCAATAAAAGAAAAAAAGCACCCATCGTCACCAGGACTCCCAAGACTGAACCAGAGACCGAGTCATCCGAAGAAGAGCGATGCGAGGGAGCTGCAGCGATGAGAACCTCTCACTACGACTCCAGGAGTGAAATGAACAATGCGCATGTGCAAAGCTACACAGACAGCTTCGGAGCCCAAGAAAGACAGAGACTGCCATTTAAAGTCGTCGCTTGCATCCCCATGCCATTCTGCGGTTATCAGCACTTAGAAGACCACGGACTTCCTTCAGTTGTAAGTAATGGGACTAATAATATTGGGAATTTACCCAATGATTTCCCAAAACTGAGAGTAGATGGTGTTAATTTACAAGAGTGGTGCCAACAGCTCCAGGTTGTCTTTATGAAAGAAAATTTGTTATTTTTTATTACTAACCCTCCAAAAAGACCTTGGACTTTAAGATTGGACTGCCTACATCATAGAGCATTTTTCTTACTAATCTCCAGTATATCTCCTGCCATGTATCATAGTATTAAGTCAAATTTAACTGTATCAGAAATTGTTCAATGCATGTTTAAATTGTTTCATAGTGAGAGTGTAGCCACCACAACTAGAATGTCTAAGGATTTCTTCTCAGCCAGGTTAAAATCAGGGGTTACCATAAGTGAACATTTAATATATTTAAACAAAGTCAGAGCAGAATTACAATTAAGAGGAGAGATAATTTCAGACCAAACAATGAAGAGTGTTATCATTAATTCATTAGACTCATCTTGGGATAACTACATATCTCATTTAGATACAATCAATTTGGGATATTTATCCATAGAAAATCTATCTAATAGACTGATATCTGAGGATAATTCGAGGAGAAGTCGATATAACAATCACATGGAGCATAAGCAATATAAGAAAGTAGCATTTCAAGAGAGATATTATGAACCAATTAAATGTCACAATTGTGGATCCAAGGAACATAATAGAAGAGATTGTCCTAAATTCATCAGAGATAAGCAAAGGACAGATCACAGAGATAAATATCATAACAGACAGTCATCCATTGACAGACATAGATATAGGAGTCCACCCATCTATAGGGAACATAGAGGGGGCAGGGATAATTCAAAAGATAGAAAATCTGGCTCATTGAATGGACTGAACAAACACAATAACACCAACATACATAGATCAGAGGATAACGATTGGCTCATCGATTCTGGAGCAACAAATCACACTACACATAATAAAAATATATTATCTTCATTTATAGAAGATAAATTTGTAATTAAAGTAGCTAATCAAGGAAAGGTTCAAGTCATAGGTAGAGGAAATATAACCTTACCTGGTCTAGGAAAAATAGAGGGGGTATTGTTAATACCTGAAATACCACACAACATACTTAGTGCTATAAAACTAAGCAGAGATTCTGGCATAAACATTGTCTTTTCAAAAGCGAATGCAACATTAATGAAAAATGAAACAAACATAGGTACTGTCATTATCAAAGGAGGCTTGCCTTACTTAATAACAAAAGAAAGATGTTTACACAACATTGATTCCAACATAAAAGATAACAATGACATAAATAATGAAGAAGATAGCAATAGTGATAATGAGGAACATGAGGTAATTCAAAACAATAAAAACCCATCCAAAGATAAAAAAACTAATATAGGTAAACCTATTCATGATGAGTGTGCTCATGTCTTACATAGGAAATTGGGACATGCCAGTTTTCCTGTAGTACAGAAAATGATTGAACATGCTGAAGGAGTTAAAATAAAAAATTGTAAAAACTATTTAGAATGCTCAGTGTGTAAATCCACAAAACTCAAAACTAGCCCCAGGCCAAGAAAATCAACTAGATCAACCAAACAAATTTTTGAATTGGTACACATGGACCTGGTTGGTCCACTGACACCTTCAATCACGTATAGAAAACGCTATTTTCTAACCATTGTGGATGACTACAGTCGTTATGGGTTTGTCTACACACTAAAACACAAGGATGAAACCTTTCAGAAATTCAAAGAATTCTACAAACGCATAGAGACACAACACAACATTAGAATAAAACAAATTATGACAGATAGAGGATGTGAGTTCATGTCAAAGGAATTCTCCCATTGGCTAAAAGACAAAGGGATGTTGCACTACACATCTAGTCCTTTCTCTGCATTTCAGAACGGGGTGGCAGAGAGAAAGAACTCGACACTACAAACCATGATTAGATCTACACTAGAAGATGCTGGTTTAGGTAAACAATTCTGGTCAGAAGCTTTACAATACTCCAATTACACCCAAAATAGGACTTGGTCCAGCATTGTGAACAAAACACCATATGAAGTGATGTATGGTAGGAAACCTAAGATAGCCCACATGCACATATTTGGAGTCACAGCAGACGTACATATACCTAAGCAATTAAGGCGTAAAGGTGAAAATGTATCCAGAAGACTCAAGTTCATGGGATACGAGACAGGTACAAAAGGATACAGGTTTATTGATAACAATAACAAATTTATAGTTTCAAGGACAGCAGTATTTCATGAACAGGCCAATTGGTCCAAAATACATCTTAATGAAATATTCCCAAACACCAATTCAGACACCGAACATCAAGATAAAAATATTGGAGAAGAAAGCAATCACAGCACACACAAAAACAAAATTAGAACATGGACAAACAGTCAACATAAAATAAAAACTGATTCAGTAACAAAAAAAGAAGCAAGATATTTACATGACAATGATAGTATACCTGTGAGAACGATCAGAAGTAACAGAAATCAGGTGCCAAATAAATACAAAGATTATGTGATGTGTATGGATGGGGAAATAGTAACACCAAACACATATGAGGAGGTACTGAGACTTCCCACCAAAGAAAGAGAAAAGTGGGAGTCGGCAATGACCAAGGAGATGAATAGTTTAGAAGAATTGAATGTATTCACACCCACACAAGCACCAAAGGATAAGACCATTATTGGTACCAGATGGATATATAAAGTCAAAAATTTAGAAGGAGGCAATATTTTATATAAGGCTAGACTAGTCGCACAAGGTTATGCTCAAAAATATCCTGAGGATTATACAGACACATACTCTCCCACAGTAAGAACTGAGAGTGTTAAAACAGCTCTAGTTATAGCATCAGCACTTAATCTCGAGGTATTCCAATATGATATACAGACTGCATATTTACATGCAAAGTTAGATAAAGATATATATGTAAGAGCCCCTCATAGTCAATATACAAACAAAAATGATATATGGTTGCTAAACAAAAGTTTATACGGATTGAAACAATCTGGCAAGCGATGGTATGAATGTTTAGTCAAAGTACTTAAAACTATGAATTTTGATGCCACTTCTGCTGACAATTGTTTCTTTGTAAAAAAGGAAGGTGATTCCTTAGAATTTGTATTAATTTATGTGGATGATATTTTGTATATAGGCAAAGATACAAAAAGGAGAGAAACTTTTGTAACAAAACTAAATGAACATTTTTCTTTAAAGTCATTAGGAAAGGTAAACAAGTATCTTGGAGTTCAAATTAGCAAAACAAGAAAGGGATTCAAACTCTCACAGAGATAAAATTATAGAGCTTTTGAACAAATGTAACTTAAACGATGCCAAACCATGTGATACCCCTATGCAAACTGATTTTTTAAGAAACACTGATGAATCATCCCCAGAGTTCAAAGATAATACACTGTATAGATCTGTTATCGGTTCCCTCCTCTATATTTCCAACTGGACTAGACCTGATATTGCTTTGCCCCTCAATTTATTATCCAGATATGTCAGCAAACCATTATTATATCATTGGGAAGCTGTCAAGAGGATATTAAGGTATTTAAAAAATAGTTTAGATTTTTGTTTGTTATTAGAACCTAACAATGTAAAAGAACCCATTCTCACATGTTATGCCGATGCGGACTGGGCTGGTGATGTCACTTGCAGAAAAAGCACATCTGGTTATGTATTTTTCCTTAACGATTGTCCAGTTTACTGGTACACTGGTAAGCAAGATTTGGTAGCTACATCAACTACTGAGGCAGAATATGTTTGTCTATCTAAAGCTTCAAATAACCTCGTATGGTTCAATGACTTACTGTCAAATATTTGGAAAAAACCTTCATTGCCATATATCATACACGAAGACAACAAAGCTGCCATTGAAATATCTAGATCTGATGCTATTGGACAAAGATCCAGACATATAGATATAAAATTCAAACATGTGAGGCAATTATCACAGGACGGATTTATTAAAGTTATCCATTGCGAGACATCAGAGCAAATAGCTGATATTTTAACAAAACCTTTGCCCTCTAAACAACACAAATACTTAACTTCCAAGTTACAAGTTTTATATTGTTCTGAATCTGAGTGCAATTATTGTTATATGTCGAATCGGCATTTAGAGGGGGATTTGTCACAAGTAAATGCCTTATTCTCCATTATGTAAATAGTACATCTACAGTATACCAAGGGTTAATTTATTTTCACTGCCTGATGTATATATATTTAACCACTCCCATATCTAGCTCCACCCCTTGTATATATAAGGAGCTGTATACCTTTTCCCTGTGCTTCTATCTGTGATTATTCAGTGAATATAGAATGCCTTCTGTGAATAAACAGAACTCTATTTGAATATATAATTCTTATTTCATTTATTGAGTCTGATCCTGAAAATATTGCAACAAAAATTGTAACGCGAAAGTGAGGGCTGGGTATGTCAGGAGAAATAGGAAAACAAATGCACGCCACAAAAACCAGATAAGCGTGCACACCAAGTAAAACAGGAAGAGGCAGGATTAGGAATGAAGCGGAAGAAACGTTCCAAAAGTGGCTGGCCAGGATGCTCTTGTTAAAGCACTTAGGCATCAGACACTCTGCCAATCTAAAGTATTACAAACGCTCTGCCAACAACGCAGACCTACTCTGTGTGCAACCCGATCGAAAGAACGGACTCCATTTTCCCCACTCAATCTCCGCTAAGCAACCCTCCCACGCTACTTGGTCCATATTTCGGGTGGTTAAAGGCTACCCTTGATGCTTTCCCCAGAGGATGCTACATGGCAGTTTCCTCCAACGCTCACCCTCCTAATGTTTTCAGAACTAAAGCCTGTAAATAGTAGCTCTTTTTGCTAAGCCGCTCCCGCGGTTCCCTTTCCACGGATGTTTGCGCATCGCGACCTTTAATAAAATGAAGCTTTTCCTGGCAGGCAAACGTGGCTGCACTCCTCAAGAGGGGGGGGGGGGGGGATTCGGATTCATTTCTTTCTTCTCTCGCCCCGCCCTTTCTCATTGGCTGCCCTTTTGCGTCTTTACCCCCGTCTTTTCCATCCGATTGGCCGTTCAGCGGTTTTAACTATTCCTCTCCAGCCTCCTCATTGGTATTTTCAAGCGACCCACCCCCAACTTTAAACAGGAGCGTTGCACCCCTTCCCCACCGCCTACCTCTCCTTCCTTTTTCAGTTTTCCAGCTGTTGTGAGTGGGGGTGGGGGGTGGGAAGAGAGAGGGGAAGACTGGTACCCACCGCAGCTCCGGAGAGCTGGGGAAAAGAGGGCGGTGCGAATAAAGACGCATCGGTGAGTTAGCCCTTAATGCCGTGCCTGC
The DNA here is from genome assembly GCF_059756535.1 of Pantherophis guttatus. Taxonomy (NCBI): domain Eukaryota; kingdom Metazoa; phylum Chordata; class Lepidosauria; order Squamata; family Colubridae; genus Pantherophis; species Pantherophis guttatus. Next base: position 121,102,161 of record NC_142064.1, on the reverse strand, counting down.
CTCTTTAAGGCATGCCGCTGGAACAGCTGGCCTAAAAGGAGCTAGAGGGCCGGTGCTGGGATGGATGAGAGGCATTAAGGCAAGTTCGGTGAGAGAGAGGGAGAAGCAGAGCCATGCCCAATAAGGGGGCGCCGAGCTCTCGCCTCTCCCGCAATGCAGAGTAGTGGGAAGGGAAAAGGCACCCTAGATCTATGTCTCCGAATGCAGGGATTTCCCCTTTTCTTTCTCTGAAATGACGCGATGACCGCCGTTTCCATGGGATTCCCATCATTGGCTCTTTCCCTTTTAGGAATAACGCTCTTAGCAAAGCGGCCGAGTATCCCATCCCGGGTGTGTGCGTCCAGTGAGAAAGAAAAAGCAGCTTTCGTGGGGGTTGGGGAAAAAATTATGCTAAGAAAGGAAACAAGAAGCCAAAGGGTTACTTGGAGTTGCAAGGACGGGGCTCGTTTGATTTTCCTTTCGGATCCTTTTGTCTAAAAAGCCACGTTCTCCTCCTCCATTCTGTGCTCCAGCATTTCCTTCCTGTCTACCTACCTACCTACCTGCGAACGCCACTGACCAGTAAATCCGCAGGGTTCCTATTTCATGTTAAACCATAACATGTTTTTTTATTAGTCTTGGCTTCCTGTATCGTGAGACTCTGAATTATGACGGGATACCAAATCGTGATGAAATCATGGTTTGATGCAAATGTGCCATTCCAGCCATGTCTTCCTCCCTATTGCAATGCTTCAGCAGTTCATCAGCTGTGTATTACTCCCCACCACCCATTTTTCTTCCCCCCCCCCCCCCCATGTTGCTAGGGTTAGTGTTAAGTCAACCTTGGAAAATTGAAGTAGAATCAGACCTTATGCTATTATTGTGCGACTTGGTAACTGGCCTTCAGTTACCCCCAGGAGCTCTTTTGGAATATGTTTTTATTCCTAAACTGGGTCTATAAATAGTCAATAAGAATTAGATCAAAATAACAAGATAGAGAAAGAGTTTGCATCAATGTAGAAGCTTTAGTTTGCTTAGCTGTACAGCAGAAATAGTCAAATTATGTGGGGTTTAACAGAATTTACTTCCATAAGGGAATGTTTGTGGATTTATTTAGTTGATTTATACCTTTGTCTCTTCCTCTATAGAACTTGGAGCAGCAAGGATGGACTGTATCACTACAATACCATAGACTTACAAATAATATTTTAGTTAATTGTATTCTGTGATTTCAGCTTGCATACTGTGTTTCCCCAAAAATAAGACCCTGACTCATATTTTTTTGAATCCCGAAATAAGCGATTGGCCTTATTTTTTGGGGGGGTCTTATTATTTTGTGGCGCATGGAGCAAGATGGTGTTCCTCTTGCTGTCTTACCTGATTTCCAGCTTTGTGTTTAAATATTTTCGGGGAGGACTTATTTTCGGGGAGAGGCTTATTTTAGCGCACGCGCTCAAAAGCCCAATTGGGTTTATTATCAGGGGATGTCTTATTTTTGGGGAAACAGGGTAGTTAATGGTTCAGCATATGTTATGTACAAAATGAGACCGATTGAACAAGCCATAGTTAGGTTAATCATGAGAAACACAATCTTGCTGCTGTAGTTATATGTTTTCCAGACTCATCTCTGCTTAGCTACATTTAGTGGTGTCAGACTAAGATAATACTTAGACTAGATTTCCATGCTGCTCTTTCAAATCTATGGTTCTAAAACAAAAGGGAAACAATAGTTACAGAAGGGAACATTGGGTTATATTGTGCCATTGAAATGGCAGATGTGTCTGAGATGATGAATATGGTTACATGGGTTTCATGTCAAGCAGTACTAGGCCTGTTGACTGGCTGGCTTTGGCATGCCTAACTGTAACTGGGCTCACACCATGCACTGAACCACAAATGGCCCACCCATACTGTAGGTTGTAGGGTAGTTTGTGTGGTTGATTGATGTATAGTTCACTGTGTTGTATGAGCCCCAGAGAGTGGGCTTTAAGGAAATTATGTTTAAATAGAACACAAATAAGCATTCTATAACCACACCTTTTATCTCTGTGTAAGCATGTCCTGAAACTTCAATCATTCTCCCAATAGAGGGAGGTTCTTTCAAATACAATAATCCCAGTTTAAGAACAGGACTTGGTGTAGACTATTTATTCTTTGGGTTTATATACATTTCAGAATAATCTTGATTTGCCTCCCGAGCTAACTTTATGGGTTTGCTCTGCCTCTCTTTCCCTTTTCAGGTTGGGGCCATGGCCACCTTTACACGGGAAGAGTTTTACCAGCAGCTGTTGAGCAGTTGTATGCTGCCAACTGCTCAGCAGGGTTTTGAACAGGTTTGGATTCTGCTGCTCTTGTGTCTAGCTTGCCGTCTCCTATGGAGGTTATGTAAGTAGAGGCTGAGTTTGCATACATGTGAGATAAAATTGAATTAGCTAATTTCCAGCTCAATGTTGTTTGCTTGCAAACATTTCATTACCCAACCGGGTAACATCATCCATGTGAGTGAGTGTGGGGATTGCAGCCTGTTTATATATAATAACTTGTCCTACAAACTAGTGGTTTCTTGATTTTATTGTTTGTCTAATTTTGATCCCTGTTTATCTGAATGTTGGTTGCTAGAGCAGATATAAATTTATAAATAAATAAATAAATATGTTCTAGTCTTTTTGTTTCCTCCTTAGGTTTTTTTATTGTCCTTTTTGAATGGTATGTAAATATGATTTATATTGATGTGTTTATTGATGGTTAATTTACCCGAATGCCAAGCTTCCAAGAATTCCCTAACATTTTTTTGGATTTGACTTGTTCAAAAAAGCTAATAGATTTTTAGCAGTTTTGGTCAACTTTTCTGACTACTAGTTAGTATTTGGGGAGGCACCCTACTAGTTTCTGCCTGTCTATCTTGCATAGTAGCTGTTTCAGTCCTTGTATTGTATGTTGTAGATGATATGAAGGAAACAATCCAAACAAAAACTACCATTTGCAACGCTTCAGAAATGCCTCCAGAGAATTGAGACAGTTGTCAAGTTCCAATTTATTCCTGGTGCTCTTGTTCCCTCAGCTTGCCTTGCCTTCTGCTGTAAAGTTATGGTTGCTTTCCAACAATCCAGTGAGGCTGAAGAGGTTCTTGATAAGGTTAACATGAGAGTAAGACAGTGAGTAGGGAAGGAAAGGCTATGACCTCATTTGCTTGGCGTAAAGTCCACGATCTCTGGAAGGTCTGTATGTTACAATAAATGGTGGTTTATTAAGGGAGTTATAATTGGTTGGTTTCACATAACACATTCATAAATGTGGGGTGGACAGCTTGATTTCCCCACCGAAATCCCTGTCATATTGATTGATTTCCCACTACTATTTTTCTGGGGGGGCCCTTCCCAAAAGGAGTAGGAATGACTGGAGGCCTCAAGGAGACTAAATACTTCCATTTCTACTTTTAATTCCCCTGGTAATTTGAAATTTCAGCACCATAATCAGGGAATGTTTTTTTAAGATCTGGGGGATTATTTAAGGGTGGAACTATAAGATGCTTGCCTTTCAAATAGGGTGGATTTGATTTAAATCGAGTTGATTTAAATCACAATTTAAATCATTTAAATCACTAGTAAAAAGGCTTGATTTAAATCAACTCGATTTAAATCATAATTTTTAAAGAGCAACTGTCATCTCTGCTACTCCTTTGACCCACTGTTGACTCACCGATAGTCCCAGTGTTGCAGAATATACAGCCTCATGCTACGTAACTAAGCTCCATTTCATGCTGAATAAAATAAATTATTTATGTATCTTAAATAGAAAACTATCTTACAATAGATTTTTACCCCAAAAGTTTTTTATTAAAATAAATTCGATAAAAATCAAAAAATCCGATTTAAATAAAAAAATCTGATTTTTTTTATTTTTTTAAAAAAATCATTGATTTTTATCCACCCTGCAGTTTCAAAGACCACCACCTCCTCTTTCCACCCTTCCCGAAACAGCATAAAAAGAGATGAATGGATCTTTCCAGTGACAGCATTTTATTACTATCAGAAAACCTTCTGCAGTGTCCAGGTGGTTGAGGAAGCCTCCAATGCTGGAGAAGTTGCCCTTCCCTGCAATAAGCTTTGGTTCACAAACATCAATGACTGAGATCATATCATAACACACACAGAGAGACTCCATAGTATGGCTAGGTATGTTGGCTAAAGCCATCCATGGTAAGCTTCTCTTTCTCTCATCCAAGCTTCCCGCCTCTTCTTTTCCAGCTCTGCCATCCTATGTTAAGCACCTGAGCACCGTTGCTAGTGGCTTCTATGCCCTCTACCACTTTTTTCAGCTGCAGATGGTGTGGGTTGTGCTCCTCAGCCTCTTGTGCTACTTGGTTTTATTCCTGTGTCGCCACTCAACCCAGCGTGGAGTTCTGCTCTCCATCACCATCCTCATCTATTTGCTTATGGGGTAAGTGAGGAATGTGGGAGGGGTAATTAAAAAGCTGATATGGCCAAGAGCAATTCATGGGGAAAGGGTTAGCTAATAGCATGTTGGACCAACAGAAAGTCAATAAGGGGAACACCTTTCATGAGGGAGCACAAGGTAAACAGGTGTCCTTAAGTGTTGTCTGACATTTACCTACTTCATGAGTGGAGGCCACCAAACTGCCTACACTTGTCCAAATAAAAATAAGTTGAATAATCCTTATGACTTAATAACACATTTTATTTTTTGTATTAAAAAGGAGATCACTTTTCCAAATTTAGCCCACCCAAACCACAAGATGCTCTCAAATCAGTCCCCGGGATACCGGTAGTAATCGCAAAGGTGGGGCAGAGTTTACTATGTTGCTGATACTTAGGTTTATATTTTTTTTGATGGCCAGATTGATGAGAATAGTAGGTTAAATTGTCTGTCCCCATGCCAGCTAGTGTCCTCCAGATGTATTAAATGTATCATTAGTTATGCTGTCTGGGAATTATGGAATTATAATTCAAAATATTTGGAGATTGCCAGAGAAAAGCTAGGCTTATCTAAATAAAACTTTAAACAAGTCAGCTAAAATACAATAAGCTAATAATCTTTCTTAGTAGTCATACATTAAACTACATTTAAACTACCATTTTAGCTCCTTCCAAATTTGCAAGCTGCATTTTTACAAAGATTTGTATTCCATTTCTTTCCAAACCTGAAAGGCCCAACATTTAAGATATCTTGAAACCAATATTCATACTAATAAGCATTCTTGTTGGTTGAATGTCCTAATTTCTGACTCTTTGGGGTTTGGAAGGCACAATAAGTAGTCACGTTTGGTGAAAATGCATGCAGTTGATGGAGAGGGGCTAAAGTGTTAAATATATGTGTAGTTGATGGAGAGGGGCTAAAGTGTTAAATATATGTGTATTTGTATCCTTCTTGATGGTTTTTAGTGTGTATTGTCGAAATTTAGTTAGAGAAAGGTCAAACCAATGGACCAAGAAAGCTGACCAATTGTTTTGGTAAGCCAATGGGAAATGCAGGAAGGGGTGCATCTGTGTCAACAGGTATGGACAAGAATGAATTAAAATAGAATATTCTTTATTGGCCAAGTGTGATTGGACATTGGACAAGGAATTTGTCTCTGGTGCATAAGTTCTCAATGTACATACAAAAAAACAAAGCGATAAGTCATAGAATAGATCATAAATCATAAGGTACAATAATAAGCCATCGATCATAAGGTACAAACAAGTCATAAATCATAAGATACCAATAGGAGAAGGTAGGAAAGATGAGAAAGACAAGAAGGATAACGATAATAGCAATACAGCTCTACTACATGGATAAATATTTTAAGGCATTAGACAGTGCTGTGGAAGTTAGGTGTTTAGCAGAGTGATGGCATGGGGAATCTGTCTTTGTGTCTAGTTGTTTTGGCATGCAATGCCCTACAGCAGCGTCCCAAGGGGGGGGGGGGGAGTTGAAACAGTTTATGTTCAGGATGTGAAGGGTCTGTAGGTATTTTCTTAGCGGTCTTTCTGGTTCGTGAAGTATTGGATTACTATTGCTGTAACATCATAGCAATTACTAGAAGATTCCATAAATTTTGTAGTGGAAAAGCCAGAGATCAAGGAAAGCAAACTAACAAGTTATAGTAGCATAATTCCTGGAATCATGTGCATTTCTAGTCACCCAGCCCTTTGACCTGAATATATTCCTTTTTATTGGAAAGTTCAGCAAGAAGAGGATTTTGAAACTTATCTGGATCTTAGGAAAGGAAAGATAGCAAACAAAGGACTGATACCCAAAGATAATGGTTATTTCTTTTTGTTTCCTGCTTTTCCTTCCTCCTCTATAGAGAGATGCATATGGTAGACACTGTGAGTTGGCATAAGATGAGAGGTAAGTGACAGATCTCCTTCTGCACATATCTTCTGGTTTGTGACAAGGTGAATCAGAAAATCTATGTATTGAAAGAAAGTGCTGCCTTTCCAAAAGCATAAAGTATTGTTCAACATGTGTAACATTCATAGCTTTATAGCTAGACAATTCTATCAAGGCTTATAAAGTGAGCTGTTATTAGAAAGAATGATACTTTTGTTATATATGAGCTTCCATTCATAAATCCCATTGGATCTGAACATCTTTCCTGGACTAAAGGAAAATAATTTGTGCTAGTAACTCTACTCTATGGCAACAAATTATTTAAGCTACTTGTTAAGAATGTCAGCACTGACTCTCTCTCTCATTTCTACCACTAGGTGCCCAGATGATTGTGGCAATGAAGGCTGTGTCATTGGGCTTTGATCTGGACCGGGGCGAGGTACCAACCATTCCATCCCCAGTTGAGTTCATGGGGTATATATACTTTGTCGGAACCGTTATTTTTGGACCCTGGTTCCGCTTTCGCACCTATCTGCAGGCAGTAGAGAGCAGGAAAATAGTGAGTGTACTCTAATGTCTTTTATTGACTGTGGTGGGCAAGATCTGGTTGGTGGGGAAAGGGTGGGCCACATTTCAACTTTGAAGATTTATTCAGCTTGAGCATTTTTCTCCAGACTTCCTGTAGGTGCAAATGATCAAGGCATGACAGAGTTCTTTAATTTTACTATTTAGACTCATAGTTGGAAAAGTTTGGGCCATGGAGAATGAAGGACCTCTATTTTTTATAGAAACCATGCTACAATTATGTTTATGAAATTATTATTTGAACTAGCTGATTATTTGTTTTCTTTCATTGGCCAAAATAGAAGAGCCATATTTTTACTGCATAGCTGGATAGCATTCTACCTACATACTTCAGTCTTTCTTATGTAGAGGAGAAACAGTAAAGTGGAATGTTGAACACAATTCCAAACCTTCAAAGATACGTTCATGAAGTATTTCTCCAAAGAGCAACCCTTCCTCTAGAGCTCACCCTCTCCCAGCTTAATGTGGCTCGTTCCATTAAGAGAGGATTGTACCACCTTTGGGGGGGGGAGCGGGGAGGGATGCGCTCAGTCTTTGAGTGACTTGCTAAGGGCCCCATTGCAAAACTCAGGTGGGCGGAAACTAAGAAGTAGGAAGTAAAGAAGTTCACAATTAAATGGAGGTGAACTTATTTAAAATATAATTAAATCTTATTTACACATTTATTTATATGCCAAATCCACCATTAGAGTATCTCTAGACAATTATCAGCCACCCAAGTAGAGCAGATGGGAAACACACAAGATGAGCCAACACTACGTTATTGTAAGGTTTCTTTAACAGAATCTTGCAAGTCTGAAGGTACAGATCTTCCACTGTCTTTCTTTACCACCTGATAAATTAGGGCAGATCCTTTCTAAGTTCCTTTCTCTGCCTGTTTGTCAGCTGTGGACTCCCTCTCTCTTTTATCTGATCATTAAACAACATTTCTATCTCTCATCTCCCAAAGTCATTCCCACAGACCATGATAGCAGCACTCAATTTTAATTTAATTTATATTATTAGTTTATATGATTTTGCAATTGCACTGAAATTTAATTTAAAAGCAATTAATATGGTCTTCCCATGTCTTCAGTAATTTCCTCCTTCTATTGGAGCTTAATTTTGGAAGGGATGCTGTGAATCAGATCAAGGTTTTTGCATCTATGCATGGGATTGTACATAAAATGGTGGGGACTGCTTTGTAGCTGATGGAGATGCATGTGAATGAAAAACTACCGTGACTGGAATCCAGACAGAGGATGCTCATTACATAATGATTGGTTTTGGTTCTTTCCACATAGACTTTCTCCTGGTTTCAGAAGGTCTTCCTGAGCTTCTTCCTCTGCCTTGTGTGCCTCATCATGTCCACCTGCGTGGCTCCCTATCTCTTCTCATACTTTATACCCCTCTACAGCTACAGACAACTCAGGAAGTAAGTGCCTTGCTTTGAATTGATGTTCTAAGACTCAGTTTCCCATATGTTCCCACAGCTGGAAATGAGTTTGTTAAGGAAGCTTGTCAGCAGAGCTAAAGGAGCTTTCAAACACCAAATCTGAATTAAAAATCAAGTAAAACTTTAGGGGGAAAAAAACCCCTGAGAAATATAAAAATGAAAGTTTTGCAGTTTTTTACCTGTTAATAGCTCCATCAATCCTCTTCCAGCAATACCTCTGGATTTTTAGCTGTGGCAAGAAACATTTTGGGTTTAATATTTTTAAAAGGACTTTTAGTTTTCCCTTGATTTATTTTGGGGTTGGCTTTATGATACTATCAGCACTGGATGAAAGGAAATGGAGTAGAATCAACTTGCAGCTATGCCCTTGAAATGTCAGCTCATTTTTATGCAGATCACTAGCTCTACATGGATAATTTGGAAGCAGCAGCCCATTTTAATTTCTCCAGACTTTCATTCTAAAAAATACTGTTTAAAGACTGTTGTGGTATGCCAGTATGGTATGCCAGTATGTTCTGAAAGGCCTCTGACTGTCAGAATGTTCTTAATAGGGTGTCATCATACACTTGAAGATGATTGTGATATCTGTTATTAGACAGATTGGGATAGTGCCTCAGGCACCTGATCTTGGATCTGATGAAAAAAGAAAACAGCAGATGGTTAATTTAGCATTTCTCTTTACCATCAAGTAGAGATTCTTGCCGGATATTGTGTCTCAGAAGTGAAAAATGACTTGAGGGAAGCACCATTTACCATTGTGCTTTCTCAGGCAAAAAAAATACATTAAGTTCATTAGGGCAGAGAAAATCTTTCTCTCCAGCTGAGGGTTCTTAATGGCTTATATCAGTGATAGCTAACCTTTTTGCCATCGCGTACCAAAAGCATGTGGAGCATGGGGGGGTGCACGTGCCCACACCCCTAATTCAATGCCCCCCCCCGTGCCCCGCTCCCCTGCATGCACGCTCCCCCCAGTGCTCCCCTTTTGGCACGCAACAGCAAAAATGTTACCAGTGGGCCCGCTTTCTTGGAGCCTGGGGAGGGCGAAAACTGCCTTCCCCACCCCCACCCCCGGAGACACGGCCCGTTTCCCGACTTCCGGTGGACCCGGAAGGCCCAAAATATCAGCTGGCCGGCGTGAGCATGTGCTCTGGAGCTGAGCTAGGGCAATGCTTGTGTGCCCACAGATATGGCTCCGTGTGACATCTGTGGCACGCGTGCCACAGGTTCGCCATCATGGGCTTATATTGTTCTTTCATCATCAGATTAAATATAGTTCTGTGGTACGGAGCTGAGCATTTATCTATGTGAATACTCAGACTACAGCAAATCCACTTGGAATTTCTTACAATTAAATTGTAGGACTTAGATTTTATCTATGCTGATCATGTATTTCTAAACCACATCTTGTTTATCTTATCGTGGAGGAAAAAGGATAAGAACCACACTGAAGCTTGTAGTTCTGATATTTGTATGTTGTGTAATCCTGCCCTGCATGAAACAGAAAATCCAAGGAAGATTGAGACATTTTAATGCAGGAGTAAGGAATTGTGGTTGTCCAGGAGTGGCTGAACTCCAACTCCCATGAGTGCCAGTCAGCAACAGGGAGAGATCCTGGAAGTTGTAGCTCATCCACCTCAGTAGGCCTCTGGTTTGCTGATCCACATTTTGGATTTAACAGTTGAGAGGTCAAGAGAAGCTCAGCAATTGTGGCATCTTTCAACAGCATGGGGAAAAGTTGTGCATGTCATACTTTTCCCGCATGTAAACTTTCTCAGGAGGTGCTTTTTCAGAAAAACATAATTCAGAATGTACAGTGACTTAATGAACTTCTTTTTTCTCTCTTTCTACCAACTTTAACTTTGTTTAACCCTTCTCTCTCCTCCCTTGCTTTCTCTCATTGGGATCACATCCCTCGTGACAGGAAGCGCAGAAGCAGGTAATACGACTTAGATGATAGCAGTTGGGTTCTTCCCTGGTCAGACATCTCATTTACAATTCTTGACATCTACATGACTGTTGTCTACATCTCACCACCAGACCATTTGTTCTGTCACTATATTGGGAACATTGTGATACGAGATTTCTTTCAAGCTTATGTCAGAGATGTTTGTGACCCAGCAATTGTGGTCTTGTAGCATATTGGCATCAGGTCCTTAGGGCTCATCATGTGACACAATTTGTCTTAAGAAGTCTCTAATCTTGCCTGCGGCCTGTAGGCATAGATTGCTGCATTAGTAACTCCTATGGTAGCTTTGGTCTATCAGCATGTATAGGCCTGCCTTATTACCTTGAAGCCATTCAGGGGCTCTATTCCTCCATTGCAGAGGTGTTATATACAGTATCTTACATACAGCCAATTTTGACAATTTGTCATGTTGGATAGTGTGGTGGCAAAAATCTGAGCACAATCAGTGGACACAGACAAACAATACTATTTTTATTCTTAGCATGCTATCACAGTTCCTTAGAACATTAGTAAAATTTGAAAGGCATTTTTACTGAGAAGATGGCTGAAAAACCCTTTAGTAGAATAAAACTGCTGAGAAGTTGTTAGACAATATTTTGGAACTCTGCTGGTTGTTGCAGAAGATATGAAAATCCAACACATCGCAGCTCCAAATAGCCTACCCAGGTGAATTTATGCTTCATCCACTTAATACTATGGTCAGCCCTAAACTAAAGAAATAGGCACATTCTTGGCGCAGCAGCTATTATTGAAAAGCAGAAAAGCAGGCGATCAGTCTATCCACGAGACTTTCTCTCTAGAGATCAGATTGCTCAGCTGGAAGCATACACTCCAGAATGGACTTTTTCTAGATCCAAGTGGAACTTCATTGGTTTCTTGAGAAGGAAATGCCACCTCATGGGTGCTGAAGTAAGACATTGGAACCTAACTTGGCATAAGATATCAGTTGGAATATATTTCAAAAGTCAGTGCTTTAACAGCAACTATTTTGCCTGTAAAGTGTATAACAAATTTAAAATCCAGGTGACTTTCCATGCCGCTGGGAAGCCTGCTTTCTCCAAACGCTAGTTAAGAGAAAGAGTCCATGACAGGAATTAGCATGTAGTGTTAGTCCATCTCTGCTCATATTCATAGGCTATTTTCTAGCTGGAAAAAATCTGCAATCTGACTTATTTACTTGCAAGGAAACAGCCAGAGTGAAGAACTTTGTATTTACAGACAGCTTTCGACTTATGATCATCTGTTTAGCAACCATTCGAAGTTATGAGGAAAAAAGTGACGACTGGTCCTCACAGCGATCGTGATTCGGGCGCTTGGCAACCATCATACTTTAAGACGGTTGCAGTGTCCCATGGTCACGTGATTGCCATTTGCCACCTTGACAGCTAGCTTCTGACAAGCAAAATCATTGGGAAGCCGGCAGATGAGGTCATAAGTTGCGACTCACTTAATGACCACGATGATGTGTTTAACGACTGTGGCAAAAAAAAAGGTCATACAATTGGCTACCGTCACCCGATGCCTCAATTAACAATCGTACTGCTTATTGACAGATTTTCTTATCCTATAGTGATCGTAAATCAAGGATTACCTGTATGGTGAAAAAGGCTATATGGTATATATATATAAAAAAGCAGATTCCTCAGGTATGTATCTTCAGGTACAGTTGGCTGCAATTGCCATTATGCCCAATTCTGGCTGAAAAACTATTAGAGGTGCAGTGGAAAGCCTTAAACAGGCCTTTTTGATTTTCTTCCAGGCAAGAATGAATTCTTCTAAAATCACCATAGAACCCACACCCCTGATCCATCAGGCTTAGTCTAGTCCAGAGAAGGAAATGCCTCTTATGTAGTGTTTACTACAGAATTTAATCAATGGGTAGCTTGCCAGGAGGGAGAAAAAGCAGTTTCTTTTTGCTGAGCATGGGACAGAAAGGCAACAGTAATTAGAATGAGAGCAAAAAAATAGAAGCTGAGTCAAACAGGAGAGATCTTGTCACACAATCGCCAGAAAAATCTTCTTAAAATTATCTAGTTTTACATGGGAGCAGGAGGTGTTTGGGAGACTTGCGGTAGATCAGGAGATGAGTCTTGGATCTAAACAATCCTAGAAAAATGTAATAGAAATTGAGATAAGGAAATTTCTAGCATATCTCAGATTATATAATTTGAATTGCTAGGGCTGTGATGGCGAACCTATGGCACACGTGCCACAGGTGGCACACGTAGCTATATCAGTGGGCACGCCAGCTCAGCTCTGGCGTGCCGGCCAGCTGATTTTCGGGCCTTCTGGGGCCATCAGAAGTAGTGAAACAGGCTGTTTCCTGCCTCTGGAGGGCCTGGGATGGGGTGGGGAAGGCCCATTTTTCTTTCTTACCTGACTCCAGATCTTCTCTATGCATCTGCGGAGGGCGAAAACAGCCTTTCCCACTCCCTCGGAGGCCCTTCGGAGGCCTGAAAGGGCCCATTTCCCAACTCCCGGTGGGACAGGAAGTGACTTTTTTGCTGTCCCCAGCCTTCAGAAGACTCCTAGAGGGGGGTTGCGTGTGCATGCGCGGGGGCGGGGGGGAAGCAAAACAAAGCAAGGCACAGAGTTCACAACCAAGGAACCTGTTGCTAAAATTCACCTCTAGGAACAGCTGATTGGGGGTATTCCGGGAGGCCGATCCACCTGCCAATCAGCTTTTTTCTTATTTTCCTCCCCAAAAATTAAGATGCATCTTATACTCCGATGCGTCTTATACTCCGAAAAATACGGTATTTGAGAGGAGTTAAAATTCATAGCCCTGGTTGGCTTGCATGAGCTCTTCTGGATCAAGTCAGTTTCAGGTCTCACCAGATACTCTTCTTTAAGTGCCTTGAACCTCTTTTCCAGCAACTGAATTTCATCCTCTCTCTACAACAGCAATAAGGGCAGTGTGGTGGGTCAGAGGTTAAGATGCTGGGTTTTGTTGGCTGGAAAGCTGGCAGCCCAAGTTTGAGATCCGAATGCCACTTGATGGGGTGACCTCCAGTCCTCACCCCACCTCCTGCCAACCTAGCAGTTTGAAAGCATGCAAATGTGAGTAGATAAATAGGTACCACTTTGATGGGAAGGTAACTGTGCGCCGTGATGTCATGCTGGCTACATGACGATGGAAATGTCTTCAGACAGCGTTAGCTCAATGGCCTTGAAACAGAGATGAGCACCACCTCCTATACTTAGCAGAGTAAAATCCGCAAGAATTCCTTTACCTACCTACAACAGCAGTACTTCATCATGTAGCAATCTGGCATTATGAATGAAGTTTATAAAGGCAGAGCTGCCAGAAATGAATATGTACGTGCCATTAAACATTTATACGTGGATAGATTCTGTGGGGAAGATCTCAAACACGAAATGAATGAAAGCAGATCTAGGAATATTTCTCAGCTAGAAGAGTTCTGCAAATAAGATTGGGGGAAATTCCAGAGGCAAGAATGGAAAGATTCCCAACTGGCTATAGGAAATGTTTGTAAGCTATTATTTCAGCCAAAGGAGTATTACAAATTCTGAATGCAACTTTTGCACCTATTATATTTGCTATTTTCTTTCTACATGTAAAGTAATGCCATATGCCGTATTTTTCACATAAGAAGCTCTGGACCATAAGACACATCTAGCTTTTGGGGAGGAAAACAAGAAAAAAAAAATCAGCCTCTGCCTCCCAGCAATTTGCCTCCTTGTAGCAATCAGCAAACAGCCTGGTCAGCTTCAGCACAGCCTGATTTAGCACAAGCAGCTGATTGGTGGAATAGCCAATCAGTTATTCCAGGCTGCGAGGATCGCTGCCATCCCATCGCTGCCACCTATCACCACCTCTGCATGCCTCATTTTCAGCCTCTGCATGTCCCGTTTTCAGCCCGTTCCAGGTGGCGGGGATTGCCGCTTTCGCCTATTGCCTCCGATCCCTGCCGCCTGGAATGGGCCAAAAATGGAGCATGTGAAGGCAGAAAACATGCACGGAGGCCAAAAATGGGGTGCACGGAGGCAATGATGGGTGGTGGCAATCCCCGCAGCCTGGAACAGCTGATCGGCGGTATTCCAGGAGGCCGATCCAACCACCAATCAGCTGCTTATGCTATATCAGGCTGTGCTGAAGCTGACCAGGCTGTTTGCTGCAAGGAGGCAAATTGCTGGGAGGCAGAGGCCAGCAGATGGGGGCCGGCGGATGGGCGGGGCTTTGGCAGCATTCGCTCCATAAGATGCACAGACATTTCCACCCACTTTTGGGGGGAGGAAAAGTGCGTCTTATAAACTGTAAAATACGATAAATAGTAAGTTTGCACTCAAATTTGCAGAAGACTGTTACATTTCATTTTGTTCCATGTACAATTTCCATTCACTTAGAGATTTATTGAAACATACAATTTGACCAGAGGTAGCTGAACATTTGCATGAATTTCTGCTTATTGAAGAATTGGCCTGTTTAGAGTATAGGGCTATAATTTAGAGGCCTGTGTGACATACGACAAATGAGTATCAGCATGCACATTTCTTTTAATCTTTCGTGGTACATGGCATACGAAGGGAAAATCTCGGGCCATTAAACCCATCTGTTTCTCCTCATCATCTATTTTCGCAACTATCATTTCAAAATATTTTGTGGGGTGTGTGTGTGTCAGTGTGTTGCAAATAGAACCTTGCTTTTTTTCCTTTCTAAATTCACGTAGGCACTTTAGCAAACACTCAGTACATACAATAGTCTCTAACCAGTGTATTGATTTATTTCTTACTTGTTTTCTGTTTGACTTCTCTTCTTTTCTTTCCTTTCTTGTGCATGCCAGGAGTACTTTAATGAGGTAAGTCTCCATATAGGGCCTTAAACTTCTCTTGGAAAATTGGGTGTGCAAATATTTCACGAGTTTCTAAATTCTCATCTCTTCTTATGTGCAGGTGGCTCAGGGCTTACGAGAGTGCCAGTTCCTTCCATTTCAGCAATTACTTTGTGGGCTTTCTGTCTGAGACTACAGCCACCCTGGCAGGATCAGGTTTTACAGAGGAAAAGGAGAATTTGAAATGGTAAGAGGGGGTAGAAGATGGCGCCTGGGATCCTTTGCTTATAAGGTTCAAATTCTCAAAGCACAATTGGGAACAAAGAAGGCAAATCAGAAACGTATTAAAATATATATGAAAAGCCTAGTCTGGCAAAGCATCTAATATGATATCTTTTAGGAACGAAGTAAAAGAACATTTTCTTTTAGATTTTGGTAATCCTCTTACATTTGTTACTGTTTTTATTCCTAGTCTTCTTTTGATCTTTCTCTCAGTTTTTCTCCAATGAGCTTAAAGTGATGTGCACGACTCCTGGATGTCAAAAAAACCCAAAAACCCAACATTTTTTTTTTTTTAATTATGTAGTCTTTGCTCCAAGATGTTCTTTCCCCACAGTGGTTTTCTAAAATCATTACTCTTCAGGTTATGAAAGCTACAGAAAAAAATCTGCCATCTTAATTGGGAAAGTCATCCAAGGCAATCAAGGACGGACAGAATAATATTGCCTGCTTAATTGTAAACATAGTTTTGCTGCTTAATGCATATTTAATTATTAATAATACAGTATTTGAAAATTTGTAAATCAATTCATTATAAGGCTAACTGCAATGTTGTGGGAGAAACAGAACTGAATTGACCTTGGTGCACTTGTGAACCAGTAATAACAGTGGTGGGAAGCTCCACCCATCCGCCCGGACGTCATCACAGACGATCTGCACATGCGCAGAAGTTTCTGTGCATGCACAGAAGCGCCGTGTGCACGCTTCCATTGCGAACCAGTAGTGAAGGTAAGTGGAACCCACCCCTGAATCATTGCTCCTCAGTGGTTTCAGAAGACTGATGGTAGTCCATAAGTTGAAAAAGACTGTCCACCTGTTTCTTTTACTTGTTCTTGAGATGTTTGGGGGTGATTTCCATGGGAACCACAAAACTGAGTTCTTTCATTCCTATTTTTAAAACAAATACGTTGTTTGCTCCAGATTCAGTAGCCTGTTATTTTTTATATTCAAGTCACTTTCCTGGAACAGCCATCATCAGACAATTTCTAAAGTTCCTGCTAAGATAGGAAAGACCCCAGGAGCTTCACATCTTTTTAAATATGCCAGTTGGACAATTCAAGCTCAATAGATCCTTGATATCAGAGATCCTCCCTGCATTCTGCCTCAAGTAATTGTTGATTCATTTCTCCTTTTTAGGGACCTGACAGTGTCTCATCCTCTGAGGGTGGAGTTACCACGTTCTATGGTGGAGGTGGTAACCAGCTGGAACCTGCCTATGTCACGATGGCTAAACTCCTGTGAGAATGCTTATATCTGTCTTGTCTTTAGGACACTTCGTGTGTTCTGAGTGGAGCTCTTAGCTTTAAGTGCCTGTGCCTAAAATCCTGTCAATGACTCCACCAGATGGAGGAGGTCATATTTCTGGCTCTTCTTTGTTTGTATTCCTGTTCTTATTACTAAATAAGACCTAAAAGATTTCAATAATGGTTATATTGGCTGTGGGTGATGGGAATACATCTAAGAAAACAGGATGAAGATGCTTCCTATTTTTATGCATCTTTCAGTAAGTGCAGAGATAGACTAGAGATGGTTTTAACTTGAAGTTTTCAGACATTTCTAAATGAATTGCAGTAAAATGGTTGATTCAGTCATGGTTTGGTCAGGATCATATATACACTTTCTGCTCTCACTGTGGTTTATAAATAGCTGAGTTCATACGTTAAGCCAAAACTAAACAAAGGATATTATACATTACACTTTGAGTGATAACAATTTTGGAGTTGTGAATTAAGGAATGGATAAAACAACTTGATTGGTATGACAGAAGATGGAAGGTGGGCTGTGCTTGCTAGCCTTATCTCTACTGATGCATTATGTTCATTGGATTTTGCCCCTCTCTTACGTGATCTGAAGCTATGGGGCTGCCTTCCTAGATGTCACATGTGATTTTAGAATCACTTCTGGGAAGCCTGCTTCCGTAGGACTGTAGCATGTGAGGAACGGTGAAATTGCATGATAGAAGCAAACCCCACCACCACACCCCGCACACTTACATTGCAGGTGATGGGATTCTAATCACATAGCTGTAAAAAAATATACAGCTAAAATTATTTTTTGACAAATCCCAAATAATTGTCTATTTTGTTAATTTGTGTCAAGAGATGCAGGGCCTCCTGTGAAGTCTGATCTTGATCAGCAACAGGCTCAAGCCAGAAATAGGGAATAATCAGGCATAATTAACCTTCAGGATTCGTTACCAGAAACATGATGGCCATCAGCATACTTGCTTTTAAGCAGCTTAAATAAGGTCACAAAAGCCATGGCTACAAGAACCTATTAGATGGAATAAAACTCTATTCAGAGGCAATGTTTTTATGAAAGCCGATGGTTTGAGAGATACCAGTAGCTTCCAAAAGGATGCTAATAGTTCAGTCTCATAGAGGAGCTGGACATATAATTCCTTAATGATTGGAATGATGGCTTGGGGTTTTTGGGGAGGGCAAGAGAAATGCCTCAGCTGACCAATTCCATCTATTTCAGATGTTTTTAAGAACTCCCTGAAACTGGGGACCTTCTCGGCCATCATTGTAACCTATGCAGCTAGTGCCCTCTTACATGTGAGTATCCCTTTCTAAACTTTATAAACCATATTCCATTTCTGCATCTCTTGCAGCATGAACAAATCTTTAATAGTCTGAGGGCCAATCCTTAAATGTTGTCAAATTAGTGTACTGTGAGGAGATCTCAGTGCATCGTTATATAATGATCTACAAATTCCATCATCTAGTTACTTGTCCCATCTCCCCATACATGCAGTACTAAGTAAGTCAGGTGATATTTAGGAGAGATTGAGCAAGATAGAATGGCTGGAAATACGCAGATAAATAAATAAATACATACATCCCTTTTGGGAGTAAAGGGTGGTATTTTTCCTTCTTGTATTCTCTCTAGAATTTTTGACCAGATTCTTCCATAAAGGCAAATTGTTTCCTTCTAACTAGCCTTCACCCATTTGTACATGCCTGTCAGAGTTTGTTGCAGCACACACAAACGGATACAATTAAATGAACTTCAGCAGGATTCAAATTACATAAGAAACTTCTTTATATACAATACCATACAGGAGAATTCAGCATACAAAATCCGGAACACAGAAGCAATATTCATAGAAGCAACTCATTACAGAGTAGAGAGATACAGAGGCTAATATATTGTACAGAGATTCTCATTAGAGGTCAAACCAACTTTTATATACACTTCAGCAAGTCTAAGCCACGCCCACACTTCAAACTGTCTCTTATGGTCCCATACAACAAATACTATGTTTCAGTTACCAAACAGCCCTCATTGGCTGACCTGGTGCTATGCCCTATTCCAGTTCAGGAATATACTTTGACAATGCCAACTATGTGAAGGTTGGATTTGTGAGAGTTTCAGGGTACAGCAGATTTATTTCCTCAGACGATCAATGGTGTAAGTCTACTAAAATTTCCTCCCTACCTCACAATTACCAGGGGAGTTTTCTTTCTCTCTTTCTTTTCTTTCTTTTTCCTCAGTGCTTTGACCTGGCTCACTATCCGTCCCATCTCTCCCACCCACCTTTGCTCCCTGCCTCCCCCTCCCCTCACTGGCCCGTGGAGGAGAATTACAATGCTGATCCGGCCCGCGAATAAATCCAGTTTGACATTCCTGGTTTATATAGTCCGGCTGACCTTAACATTGTCAGAGCTGCCATTATATGCTAAAGCTTCGCATTCACTAGCTGTCAGTCTGCCATAAACTTTGGGGGGAGGGAGCCGGTGGGGAGGAGGGAAGTACTATTCATCGTATTTTCCAGCGACATCGTCTCAAGTCCTGGGAATGGAATGTAACGGCTCACCAAACAGCCCTTGTTGAAGAGACAATTACCAAAACAATTTATTCAAATATAATTGGACAATAAGGGACTAACAAGGGGGAGGAACTGAACAGGGAAAGTTTGGCGCGCAAACATCAGTTCTGGCTTTGCTATACTATAATCCACTTGGCTTTTAGTAAAAGTACCTTTCACTACAAATGGGGTCGAGGGTCTTTCTTAATTAAAGGACAAAATTGGGGCATGTCTGACAAAGTTGTTCTCCTTTCCCCTGTGTTTCCTGGCTATTTCCTCCTAGGGGGGAGATCTGTTCATATGAGAAGAATTGCTGTCCACTTTTTATCCGGCGCCTTGGGATATCAGTCGCCTTGGCGGCTGTTCTGTGCATCTACCTTTAAAGATGACCTGGTGCAAAGAGGATTTGATGTAATCATTCTAACTGCAATCTCATTTCTTTTAGGGGCTGAGCTTCCATTTGGCTGCTGTGTTGTTGTCACTCGGCTTCATCACTTACATTGAACACGGTGAGTCATTCATTGCTGTTTTTCTCCTGCTGAGATGTTCTGCTTTTTTTCCCCCTTCTCTATTGTCAGATTTCTGTGCCAAAGCCAAGTCAGATAAAATACTATTTTATATATTTATTGTTGCTTTTATTGTAAATAACAGCCACATCCGATGAAACATATTCCTTAAAAAGATGGGGAAAAGCATTCTTCTAATATTCATACTAGGAAGATTTCGATCAGCAAGTAAATTTTCAACTGGCACTTAAAAGATATGTTATTAATGCTCACTCCTCCACTTCCTTGCAGTTTTAATGTGGGCACCATCATCACAAAAACCTGCCTGTTAGGAAATTGCCAGGTGGCATGTAGCAACTTTCAATGTCTTTAGCAGAACCTTCTTTGATAATTATTATTAGATTTTAATCTAATTTTTCATCTCTATCTCAAGGCAGCAAACACACTCATGCTTCCCATTTCCCCACAACAATCACTCTATCAGGTGGTTGGGCTGTGGCAGGACTGGCCAAAGTCACTCAGCCAGCTTTTATGCATAAAGCAGAACTAGAACTCACCATTTCCTGGTTTCTAGGCCCGCACCTTCGCCACTATATCACACTGGCTCACAAGCCAAACAGATCTATAATTAATTATCCTGAAATGATCTAAAGACAGATGTCATTTTGCAAATCTGTGGTGAACTTTTTGAGTTTTTGCATTTTTCTCTCCTCCATTTGGGAGGGAAAGGATATTCAAAGCTCCTGTAACGAATTAGAATACTGCATTGAATCCCAATATAGGAAATTTGTTTGGAGCAAACATTCCTTAGTTAAGCAAATCAAGGCTTAAGAGCTAAATCGTGGACAGTTTTGAGCACAACTTTGCTTGCCTGGTTTCCATTTAGTTCTCAGAAAGAGGTTGTCTGTCATCTTTGATGCATGTATACTCTCCAAGAAGTGTCAACCAGGATGCTCACATCGCCACAGCATGGTAAGTATGTGCTGAAATCTCAAGGAATCAGAGCCCATTCCCTTTTACACTTCATGCTAGAGTAATATTCTAGCATGAGGTGTGCAGCTTTGATGCTGTGGGACTGCATACGGCCCGTGGCTTCTACAACACATCTGCAAGAGATGGGCTCACACCTCTATTGCTCATTGTCTCTCTTTCCAGTACATGAGAGAGGAAAAGCAGAATGCCAGTGAAAGAATAAATAGCCCTCCCCTCTTCTGACTCTGGCCTTGTCCACTCCTTGCTTCAACCCTATCCCTTACAGCTGCGATGGCAAACCTATGGCACGTGTGCCACAGGTGGCACATGGAGCCATATCTGCGGGCATGGCAGCCATTGCTCTAGCTCAGCTCCAGTATGCATGCGCACGCCAGCCACCTGATTTTTGGCTAGCCCCGCCCACGCTGCCCCCCCCTCCCAGGAGTTTCCACGTGGCCCGTTTCAGATACCAAGTAAGCACAAGGCTCGCGTGGAGGCTCTGGGAGGGCATTTTCTGCCTCCAGAGGGCCTCCTGGGGGGGCAGGGTAGGCCGTTTTCACCCTCCCCAGGCTCCAAGAACGCCTCAAGCCTGGGGAGGGTGAAAAACGGGCATACCGGGCCCACTGAAAGTCGGGAAATGAGCCGTTTCCGGCCTCCGGAGGCTTCAGGGACGCCTGCTAGGCCCAAAACGGGGTGCAGGGGGTGTCATGAGCGCATCTGTGGGGGAGCGTGGGGGAGGTCACGCGTGGTGCGGGGGGGCATTGAATTATGGGTGTGGGCACACATGCGCGCGACACCCCCCCCCCCCCCGCTTTTGGCATGTGACGGCAAAAAGGTTAACCATCACTGCCCTACAGCATCAACTGATTGTGCCAAAGATTGTACCTTGGGTCTAGCAGGGTCAGGCCTTCCTGATCCTGAAATCTCTTTCAGCTTTTGGGTCTGAAGTTCATTGAAGCCTAATATAACAAGGAAACATGTTGCTTCTTATACAGTATGAAGCCTCTTGACTAGGCTGTTTATGTTGGTTGGGGGAGTGGCGGGGTGAATCCTGCTTGTTTACAGTTGGGTTGAACCTCTGATGCTTCTTCTGCTGCTACAGAATCTCTGGGTTCGTCTCTTCAACCTGCTTTTTGGGGCTCTCGCTGTCTTCCACTTGGCCTACCTAGGCTCATTATTTGATATGGATGCCGATGACTCGATGGAAGAACAGGTGAGATATCCAGAATAGCGGGGAGCGGCAGGATAGAAGTTTTATGGGATACCTGTGCTGGACGTATTTTTGGGAGCAGTCCTAAGAAAAAGTGTACAGGTAAATGTACTAATGAAAAATCAACTTTGTGACCAGTCTTCGCATTTATGACCTTTGCTGGTCTGTAAAGCAAAAGAAAACTGAAGTAAGATTATAAACACAGTTATAATTTCACTTAGTAACTACTTCGCTTAACAACCATTCCTAGTCCCAATTGTCATGAAACAAAGACTGCCTATATTATCTGAGAGACCCCCCCACCCCTTTATTTTAGCCTAATTGATCTAATAATGTGCAGATGTGCTTCACAACAGCTAATCTCATCTCCTATCTGCCTGAAGATGGCAGGAGGTTTAGGGACCGTCCACCGGGACTTCATGAACTTTCCCTGAAAATTCAGAGGGACACAGAATCGTCTCTGATATGCCTTTCTTGTGATGTCTGAAGCCAGAACAGAGGGAAGGCAATTGTCAGGGTTCCAACGGATGTCCTAATTAAATCATGAGCATAGAGCCAAGCTTCAAAAGAAATCCAGTTATTTATTAGGAGCTCCATGTCAGCACATACCCAAATGAAGCCAACTTTGACCCCACGTAATTTACGGCCCTAATCATGACCCTGTTTCTGCTCCCTCCCCCCAGGATGTGTCATCAATCACATCGCCAATGGAGCAATTTCGGGGTTGTAGAGACCACTCCCCTCCAGCCGCTGTCAGTAACCCTGGGAGACAGCCTTGAAAAAAAATGTCTGGAATGTGCTCCTCTCTGTGGCTGCCATGTTGCTTTGTCAGTTTTCCATCTCCTCTTACCTATGGCAACTCGAGAGCAGGCCAGGGATGCTTTGCAAGTTGACAGCAATATGCCATTGCCACACTGTAGTAGAGCAGGCAAAGATGGCATTGGGAAATGGTGGGGATCATCACCATCATCCAGACCGCAGACAGATAACAGGTAGACCTCACTTAACCAATGGTAACTGAACTGTCACTAAGTGACACAGTTGTAAAGTGGAATGTCAATCAAGCTTTGCTGGCTGAGGAATTCTGGGAGTTGAAGTCCACAAGTCTTAAAGTTGCTAAGGTTGGAGACCCTTGGTTTAGAGCATTGTTTGCGAATATTGGAGCACAGATTATGGCTACTTGGACTGAATGCTGCTCCCTTTCTGTAGTGGTTCATGCATAAAATCATCTCCAATGTCTCATCTTGGAGGCTATTCTTCACCCCACCCCCACACCCCATGGCCAACTTTGTTTTCATGGAAGGCCGGAATAAGGTAACACTCTTATTTGGCCTAATTTGGCTTATGGCAATCAGCTCCATAGCTGAATGGAAACAAGCATTTATTAAGAATGCAGATCTTCGTTTATTACTTGCTTAAGACTGCACTAGGTATTACTGTTTATCTATTGAAATGTATCTTAAATATCCTGAGGGATCAAAACTTAAAAAACGTAGCAGTGACAGAAAAAGGAAATCCCTCAGTGCAATCATGGAATAGGGGGGGAAATCCCACTAAGAAAGTCTCAGCCTTTCTGAACTTCAGTGGCCATCATCTCCAGTTAGTCTGGAAACTACCAAGTCAGCTAACAATTTAGGGGAACTTGCCTGTGACAAAAGACTAGGCCCTGCGTATTTATTTGAAAAGAGATGGTCTAAACTCTTCCCTGTCTGAATGGCAGCCTCTCCACTATCAAGAGTTGTCTGTGCCAGAATCTGACTTGGATAATGTGCTGCTTTTCCCTCTAGGGATACGGCATGTCTTATACCATCAACAAATGGTCTGAGTTGAGCTGGGCCAGTCACTGGGTGACCTTCGGGTGCTGGGTCTTCTATCGTCTCATCAGCTGAAGCAGGACCTTCATGTGAACTCGAGGAGATGGAGCAGGGGATGGGTGGAGAGGCAGAATTGATAGACTCCTCACCTTCAAGAACATTGGATGCCCACCATCGACTTGAGTGCCATGGATATTGACTGATTCATTCTTTCTCTGGGATGCTGATGGAGGGAAGCCCCTCCCCCCTCCCCCAGCAGTTCAGTTGCGTGCCCTAAAGAGGGGAGGAACATGCATCCTATGTAGAAAAGGCTGGTTGAGTACGAAGGTATTCTCCTGAATACCTATTTTTAAAAAGCCTTTTCTTCCTTTTCCAACATGGTCTGGACTACAGTATCTATAATATTCTTCCATTGGCTTCCTGGGCCTTGTTGGAGTTGTTATTCAGAGGGTACCAGATTGCCAGTTCAGATATTGTACCTCTTTGAAAAAAAACTGGCTCCTGCCAGGTCCTTGATGACACTCCCTCTAGTGGCAATTGAAGAAACTGCACCAGCTTTCCCTCCCCTCTGAATTATTTTTACTGCATGTTTTGCCATTTTTGCTCTCTTGCGGCTGCAGGTGGGAGCTGCACCCGCTGCTTCCGAGGTACCCCTTATTACTCCTTATGAAATTCTGTCTTTAGTGTAAAGTCTGATGATTAGCCAATGGGAATCATGATGCTTTAAACTGCATTGAA
This sequence comes from Pantherophis guttatus, assembly GCF_059756535.1. Lineage (NCBI taxonomy): Eukaryota > Metazoa > Chordata > Lepidosauria > Squamata > Colubridae > Pantherophis > Pantherophis guttatus. Next base: position 121,077,737 of record NC_142064.1, on the reverse strand, counting down.
GATGCTGTTGATTACCTTTAAAAGTAGGACAGTTTGTGTAGATGTAGTAGCTTTCTTTGTTTTGCTTCTAAAGCCCTTGGATTTTTCGGACAATCATGGCAGAAGCATTGTTGAGGCCATAGAGAAGACGGCTGGAAAGTCATGGGAAAGAGCACAAGAAATTCTAACTGGAGATAATCCTCAAGGAGAACTGAACCTTTTGAAATTTTCACTATCTGAATCTATGGAATTCCTGTTCATTTCAATTTTTATCCACTGTGATATGGTGGCAGAAACTGGCGTCATTTTTTTTAATCAGAGTGAAGCTGCTCAGATATTTAATTCGGTGCCAAATTCTGCACAGAAGCTTAAACTGCATTAGTAATAGCATACAATGGATTGGATTAATTAATCTGGAATAACGCTTGCTCCATAGTTTAATAAATATATTGTGGATAAAGTGCCCACTAAGGGTTAAAAAGAAAAAGGAGGACTGGGAGAGGAGAACCATTGTGCCTTCTTGACTTATGTTACCCTCCCATCTTTATAAATAGATCAAAAGCTTATTCCAATCAGTTGGAGGAAGTATCCCCCAATTTCTGTTACTGACCTAGACTTCCTGATACAGTAAAAGCACACAATGAGTCCCAAAAACCCTCTTTTTATTTCAACGACTGAATTCTGGTCATTCAGAGCCTGTTCATTCTCAATCTGTTCATTCACAGATGAGTCCTAAGTAGTTGCAAAGAGTCAGACAGAAGTCTGCCACAGTTCTTCTGATAAGGCTGATAAACACCCACCTTTTATCTCCCTTGGCATGCTGCCAAGACCTAATTGGCAATTAACTTTGCAAGGCCACACGGAACACAGTCTTGAAACAGGACGAACAACAGTTGCTTCCTGCAAAGGCCCATGTGCCTTTGCTCCTTCTTTATGTCTTATGGGAGGGGCCAATCATCTCTAAGCCCTACTCCCGAGTCGTCCCTTTGGTTTTAACTTCTTGCCTTCTGGCAGCTCTGCGCATGTGCGCACTGGGAACAGGCTCCCCCTGTTCCTCTGCCTCGCTGATGTCTGACTCTGGAGGCTCCGGAGTCTGCACATAACTCCCAGATGGCCCTGGCCCCATCTCTGCCTCCAATGCAGAGCCCTCGTCCGAGCTTTCCCCAGACTCCAGGATTGGCCCATGTTCCTCCCCAGCCTCCTCACTGTCCGACTATTCTGCCAGCTCCGCAGGTCGCCAGCGGACCACAAGAAGTTATGCAGTATTTATAAACTAAGGATTGCATTGTTTCCTTTGTCACCAACACACCAATAATCCCATGGCAGGATCTCCTGAAATGCATACAAGCTGTTTCGGTAGTATACTTCCTGTTAGAAGTACCACCCTGTCATTGCAGCAAAGAATGAACCTTTAACTTGTTTTGTCAAGGGGGAGGCAAGATCCCGACTGGGAACAATAGAATCAGAACATTCAACATGAACAATGCCTAATCATGGAAAGGTGGAACATTGAGCACTTCTCTAACTCTCTTCTCCTATAAAGGGAAGCTAAATGCAGACAAGCCTTTTACACGGGGAGTTTAGAAAAGCTTAGAGAGCCAATGTACTGGAGGTCTCGTAGAGTCACTACCTGAATCAGTTCAGGTAGGACAAGTGAGACACATTTATGGTATCGGACTCATTGGGCAACAATATAAGTTCCTGGCACATTGAAAGTAAATGGTTTTGTGAGAAGCTATCAACCTTTCCCTAACATGCTAGTTTATTATGTGCATTGCCATTTTTAAAAGTGCATGTGTGAAAAAGTGACACACACACACCACACACCACACACACAAACTACAAATGGAAGTATTCATTTTTCCCTCAATCCAGATGTCCTCCAGAGTGTTGGACTTAAGGTGTCTTCCCACAATTTTTATTTGCCAGCCCAAATACAACAGTAAAAAAGGTTGCATTGTGATCTGAGTTTTGATCAACTTGCTACTTCTCCTTGCCTCTTTCTTTCTGTAAGAGCATAGCAGAATAAGTGTGCAACCGGATGCAAAAAATAAGATCAAAGAGAATATTTCAGCAGATAATGCTTGTTTTTGTGTGATACTGGTGCATGTTGAGCCTCTTTCTTCCATCCAGCTGTTTAAAGCCATGGATCCTGATTCCTTTTAGCATTTCTTTATTTACTAATTCTTTGGTTTTGAAGGAATCAAGACCTTGCTGGAATACAGTCTAGTTCCATTCCAAGTCTTTTTGTGGACTACAGTGTTAAAATCCCAGGTTATGTCTTCTGGCCCTTGCCTAGGTGAGGTAGAAGATGCTATGGACCATAGGTAAACTATTAAAAAATGACTGGCTATTCTTTTTTAAAATACCTTTGATTTGTTTATAAAATAAATATTCAGTGGAAACTCATGGGCAATTTTCTGGTGTTTTACATGTTTTTATATGTAGATTGTTGAAGTTTTCCTTTTTATATATATATAAATTTTTATTGAAAATTATTTAAAAAATACAAAAGAAAAATATAGCAATATGGATAGAATTGCAGAGAGTAACATAATACATATAGTTTTTTGAACATCAGCATTCACCTGATAATAGCACAAACCTCCATTAAGACAAAATCATCAAAATAGAAGGCATATCCAGGAGAGAGAATTCTCATCTACCATACAGTATTCCTATAAATATTTACCCACAATCGTATTGAGATTATTATTTTACATTCTTCTTAAGATTTCTTTCTTGCAGCCAAGCATACCACTGGTCCCAACTCATATACATCCTCAATTCTTGTCTATCTCATAAGAGACCGGTCTGCCTCTGCACAGCCCATGATCTTTGCGATTAACATAGCCTCCGATGGTATATTTTTGGATTTCCATTCTTGAGCGAACACGATCCTGGCTGCAATGATGATGTGGAGAGCAAGATAGCCAGGAAATATAGTTCTTTAGGGCATATCTTTCCTGTTCCTGGCAATGAATAATAGGACATTATTGGTTAAGAAGAGTTATTTGAAATCAGGATATGCAAACACAGTTTCCCTGCATTTAATGAAATCACAAAACATCACTGCAACCTGAGCTACCTCAGAAGGCTATCATAGCAAAACAACTCATTCCTTACCAGTGTGGTGGATTAGTTTATTTGCAGATGAAGAGAAGGGGGCAACTAATCCAAGATTTAGATCACATAAGTATTATTTTAAAATTAGTCTGTGAGATTCAATTATTGTAGTTGATATTCACAAAAAAGACATTCTATGTGTTGGGAAAAATGCATCTCCCAAAATCCTCTCAGCTGAGCTGACCCTAGGATTCTGTTTGTGGAATAGGATCTTCAAGATTGTGAATAGCTTAATACTGTAATACTTGCATAATACTTAATACGCTACAGATAAGAGTTGTTTACCCTCTAGAGCAGTGGTTCTAAACTTATGGTCCACGGACCCCTGGGAAGGGGCGTTGTTGATGTCACGGGATCCATGAAGGCTTGAAGATTGTTATGATTTAAATCTTGAGTTAAGTCTTGGTGGTCCATGGCCAAAAGGTTTTTAAAAGATCCGTGATGAAGAAAAGGTTGAGAACCACTGTTCTAGAGGAAACTCCAAGCCAGATAGCAGTGTATTTTACTACAGATTCATACTGCTAAAATATTAGGACTGTAACATTTTTTTAATCTATCGGATGCATTCAGGAACTCATGGCAGGTGAGGAAAGCTGGACTTGGCCCTGTTGCCAAGACACCCATCTTAGCCTGTGTCAATGATTAATTCAGTGACTAATGATGAGAAAGGAGGAAGTCATTGGCTGGGGAGTGGTACCTGTCCCAGTGAGAAGAAAATGGCGCGTGACCCAAACTGCTCTCATATCAGCGATCAATTGCCTCTCTCATCTGAGATCTTCCAAGGTGAGGATGGGGAATTTGTGGAAAGCTGCAGCTCGGACAAGTTGAGGTTCTGGTAATGAAGGGTGAAAGATGGAGAGAAGGCAGAATAAAGGCATCATCCAAAGTTCCCCAGAGTTTAGCCTCATAAATACAGTTTTGCTGACGATAGCCAAGTAATAACGGGAGCATTCTGCTCAATGCAAAGTCTTTCCGTTATGAGAGCAAGCCTGCTCTACAACATTTTGAATTAAAAGGGAGGGAATTCAGTAAAATATGACTCCCAACAGGAATTAGGAACGGAGATTAGAATTGGCTCTCATCTCTCCAAACCACATTTGCCTGTTTCCTACAGTTATCAAGGCTCAGATCTGGATTTTCTTAATCCCAGTATTCCTGGGTCTTGTGCAAGTTGGCCTATTTCTGGAACAAACAGGCTTCTTCTTACGGCACGGCAAGAGTTCCCATCGCACCAGTGTTTTGCTTTGGATCCTGGGAGTTTATCCGGTAAGAATGGAGCAAAGGAACTCCCACCACTAAACATCTTACAAAGGAAGGCTTACAAAGCTCAGTCAACTCCTCCATAGAATAGTTGGTTTAGCAAATCTGTGGCAGCTGCCACAAGCAAGCTCCTTTTTAAGTAGGACTGCAGCAAAGCATAGCTCAAGATCACTCGTCATAATTTCTTCAAGGAAAAATGTGGTTATGACATGTACCCTTCCTTACATACAGGCCATGATTCAGGTCGTCTTGTGATAGATCATTCATGGACAGCCACTTCTTTACAAACCCACACCCACAGTTGCTGTTGGAAGATAGAAGGGTGGCCTTTGCTTAGCCTTATAGCAACAAAAATCATCACGAAAGGCTCTTCTTTCAGGGGCTGCCAGATCTGAGCGCTAAATGTAACAATCCTTCACTTTTTTTTTTTTTTTAATTTGATTTATTTGCCGCCCTTCTCCGGAGACTCAGGGCGGTTTACAATGCGTTAAGCAATAGCCTTCATCCTTTTGTATATTTATACAAAGTCAGCTTATTGCCCCCACAAACTGGGTCCTCATTTCACCTACCTTAGAAAGGATGGAAGGCTGAGTCAACCTTGAGCCTTGGAGAGATTCGAACCAGCAGTAAATTGCAGGCAGCTGTGTTAATAACAGGGTGCGTAGACCACTGTACTATCAAGGCTCAAGACTTGGGACAATATACATCTCAGAATACCAGTGGCTCAACTGGACAGTGAAAATATCACACTATAAAATGTATAAATTCTGCCTAGATGTTCGTTCATCTCTTGTGGGTGGCGCGGCAAAAAAGAAGAGGAGTAGTAATCTTGGAAATGGTAGAGTGCATAGGAACACTTGTAGGGTGTCTTACTAGCAACGGACAAATTACAATTTAAAAGGTACAAATTTATATATTCTTCTCAAACAGGTATTCAGCCTCACCTCCCTCATCTGTTTGTACATCCCTCGAGCTTCCTTTGTCTGTAACTTTGTGGCTTCCATGTAAGTTTCTCTGCATGGGGACAGTGAAGGGGGGGGGGGGAGGAATGCAGCAAACTCCAACTGTACCACAATTTCTGCTCCAGCTCATCAAAGGACTTGCTGCACTAGCAGCTTTCACCCTTGAAAACAGTTGCAAAGAGTTTCAGCATTCTAACTGCAGGCATTGAATTATGCTGTGTTGTTTATCTGAGCTAGGCCTTGCAGTGGTGTGCTCCACTCTTGATCCTTTACAGCAAAAGCAGGAAACTGAATCCAAACAGACCTTAGATTCTCAATCATTTCTCCTGCACCCTTTGTATACTGGAAAATGTGGAGGGAAATATCTCTTCCTCCCTCTGAAGCACGGGTGGGTTCTACTTACCTTTACTACCGGTTTGCAATGGGGCCGTGCGATCATGCGCGCTCCGCTCGCTCGCGCATGCACTCTTCTGCGCAAGCACAGAAGCGTTTTGATGACATCAGGATCAGTGGGCGGAGCCTCCCGCCGGTTTTACTACCGGTTCCATAGAACTGATGCGAACTGGGGGCAACCCACCACTGCTCTGAAGCCCTATCTGTTGTCCACTGCATGGAAGTTGCCATCTGCATAAGAAAAGCTCTGTCTCTGACAGTCAAACTAGCTTCCTAGATTGTAACTGAAGGGACTCTGGAAGACTTCTAGTCCAACTCCCTGCTCTGGCAGGAAACCCTATACCAGGGGTGTCAAACTTGCGGCCTGTGGGCCAGATGCATCATGCGCTGGCCACACCCATGCCCCGTTTAGCGAAGGGGGAAAAGTCACAATACGTCACGTGACGCCGCCATGATGACGCGAGTTTGACATCCCTGCCCTATACCATTTCAGATAAATGGTTGTCCAATCTCTTCTTAAAAACCTCCAATGTTGCAGCATCCACAACTTCTGGAGGCAATTCCTTCCACTGATTAATGAGTCTCATGCCTTCTTAATCAATCAATCAGAATAGGATTGGAAGGGACTTTGGAGGTCTTCTAGTCCAACCCCCTGCTCAAGCAGGAGACCCTATACAATTTGAGACAAATGGCTGTCCACTCTCTTCTTAAAACCTCCAGTGAAAACCTTTAGCCAAGTTCATGGGCGCCCTTAAAAAAGTCTGTGAACCACAGTTTGACAAACCCTAGCCTAAAGTATTAGGGCCCATAAGAACTTCTTTCTGGGAAAGGAAGAAAAAGGGGTGTCCAATCTTTAAGACTTGTGGACTTCAACTCCCAGAAATCTCCAGCCAGGATAGTGATTGGGTAATTCTGGGAGTTGAAGTTCACAAGTTTTAAAGTTGCCAAGTTTGGACATCCTTGGTTTATATGCAAAGGGAAGGAAAGCCTGAAAAAGCAGTCCCACATCCAATGTTCTCTCTTCCTCACTATGTTTTGGTTAGTTTTGCTTTTTGCATGAAGCTTTCTCAAGCTCCTGGCAGCAAAGGGATGGACCCTGAAACCAAAGGAGAGTTTGATGCACAGAAACGCTCCCATAATAAGAAATTAAACACAAGAGAAGGAAAGGTGAAAGGAAGCACTGTTCTACATGAACAGTCGAAACCCAGAAATATCCACAGCCATAATCACCGAAGACCAAACTCTCCTGACATTACTTTGGGATCAATTATAACTCATCTGAACTGAAGCATAACCAACACTTGTTGGTGTTCTGAGGTCACCCTTCCCTATCTTGGGTACCCTTCTTGAAGTATGTTTTCCCCCCAGCAGAAGCTACTGTGAGAATTCTGGATGGCACCCAGTTAAGAAAAGGCTGGCCTCAGTGCATTGCTTGCAAGTATTGCCTCCAGCCATTCTTGCCTTTCTTTGGGCCATGGAGTGGAAGCAGCGAACTTCTGCAAGAGGAAACTTGCTTGGTTGGTTACCTGGCCAACCTAGAGGCCAAATTAGTCTTGGAAAGTAATGGTTCTCCAGTCTTAGTCAGGGGTAGCCTTTTCTAAACTTACCTCTTCCTAACAGCTCCCATCACATTTAACTATATCACTCCTGGTTGTAATTGCCCATCACACCTGGAGAGTGCCATGTTTAGCTATTAGTCTGCAACTGGGTGAGGGGTTGTAACCCACCATAATATTACTAATCTGGGCTAAGCCTTGAATGGGTTTCTATCACAGAATAGAACATCTCTGTATGCATGCTTGCATTAAAGGTGGTTTTGCCTCTGAGAAGGCTGAAAGCTTCTGTTCTCAAAAACTAGCTGCTTCATGACAAGGGCAACTATTTGTCCACAATCCAAATTTTGCATCTTTTAACTAATGGGGGCTCTTTGGGCTCTCCAAAAAAACAGTTGGTTTATTGATGTTACAGCTGCACCCCATGCAAGTTCATATTTGAAACTCAGTAAATGTAGAATTTTCTGAGAGAGTCCTGTACCTATTGAAGAGACTCTGATCACTAAGTCTTGGGATCAGAGGCCTTCAAAGAACTTGCAACTGCTACATTTCCAAGCGAAGAAGGGATATGGGGGTAATTTTCTTTTCCTAGCAAACTCAGTTGTGTTAAAACCTGGATGGGGAAGGTGGCTATGTGTGCAAATTTATGCATTAATATCTGTGCAGTCATCTAACTTGCGTGCAGTGTAAATATGAGCCCTGATGTCAGGGTTCCCATGGATGCCCTAATTAAATCATGAGCCTCGAGCCAAGCTTCAAAGGAAATCCAGTTATTTATTAGGAGCTTCATTTCTGCACGTTCCCAAGTGAAGCCAGCTCTGACCCCACGTAATTTACAGCCCCAATCATGCCCCTGTTTTCCCCCTCCCCCTAGGGTGTATCATCAATCACATTCCCAACGGGGCAATTTCCTGGGTTGTAGAGATCACTCCCCTTCAGCCGTTGTAAGTAACCCTGGGATACAGCCTTGAGAGAGATAAGTCTGGAGTGTGCATCTGTCTTTGGCTGTCCCCCCTTTCCTATGGCAACTCAAGAGCAGGCCAGGGATGCTTTGTGAGTTGACACCTGATTTCTCAGTGCCTATAGCCCATTGGGGTCAAAACAGGTTGTTTACTGCTGTTTTTGCTGAAGATGTTTGAGACTTGCTACATGGAAAGCATCTGCTCTCTAACTGAACAACAATCCTTTTGATTTTTGTTTAAGCTACATACAATAAAATGTATGGCTGGGCCATTTAGATGATGGGGTCTCATTCCTTTGCCATATGAATGTCTTTCTTACCCTATGCATACAGATGCAAAAGCTGTATGCGGATCAGTTCACTTGATATTAGTAATTGGGTCTCAAATTGACATATCAACCAGCCGTCATCCCAGTATTTTAATCTTCGTTGGAGACCGTGTATTATAGATCTCTCTTAGCCTTAAAAATAGCCATAGGAGTAGAAGTTGGTTGCACCCAACTCTCAGTTTGCCTTATCAATCTACCTGATAATGATTGCTTGTGGATTGCATTTTCTATTTTTCAAATGGGCAGCCTTGTCTCTGACAGTTGAAATAAGTGCTGAAAATAAACATTCCATATTTCAGTTTGGTATCCCAGGGAAGTCAAACAGGCCACTCAGATCTCTTCTTCTCCACCTCCTAGCTGGTGTACCTTTTATGCAATGTTCCTATTCTTATTGCTGCAGCTACCACTCCATCACCCTTTGGAAGTTCCTTGCACTGATCCGGGACTTCTTTGGTGGCTCAGAACGCATGGTCCAGAAACTGGCAGGGCAGCGGGTTTCTCCGAACCCTTTCCCGTGCTGCTGCTGCTGCTGCCTTCCTGAGATTGCTGCCAATCGGTAAGAGCCATTTTGAACCTTCCTTACTTTCCCTCCTCTTTATAACATAGCAAATTGCTCTTTGTCCTTCTTCTCTCCGTCCCCTCACTCATCCCGGCAGAGCAAACTTGCGATGTATGACTGTGGCAGTGTATCAGCTCTCCCTCATCCGGACCATCCTCTTCTTCATCACCCTTATCCTCTGGACGGACGATGAATACGACTATGGTGCTGTGAGTAATTTGGGCCCTGAAATTCATAGACAGTGAGCAAAAGAGATAACTCCTGTAAACTAGAGAATGGTCTAGAGTCTCTAGAGGCTTTTTCCATGGATATTTTCTTGGGTGGGTGGAAATAGTTTATCTTACATGTTTGGTTGATAGACATTTCCATTGGATTGAGGTAACTGGAATGAACACGGCATTACGTCTTGTGGAGCAATGAAGCTTGTCTTGGTTATCACCGAGATTTGGCTAAAGTAAACAATTCAACCTGAGATCAGTTATACTTCTATATAATGGAAATATATTGATGTTACGGGTAATGGCTGTCTCATTTTGAAAGTCATGTATATAACTGACAGCTGTGGAATGCAACAAATCGTCATACTATAGTGTGGAAGGCTCCTGTTCAAGTTTCCCCCTAACATCCCTTCCTGTATTATTAGTAAATCTGCATCCCAAGGTCATTAAATATGCTCATTCCTCATTGAACTTTTTCTCCTACTCCCTGGCAAGTAATCCAAAGAGAATGAAGATGGAAGGACCCCTGCAGACCCAAGTGGCCAATTTTGTAATTGATCAAACAGTAAAAACCTAAAGGAAACGAAATAAATGGATGGATGTTCTGCTTAGATATATTATACAGTTTTGGAAGAAACCAATACTTTTAATAGTGTTAGCATGTTGAAAAGCAGAAGTCTTTTCTTATAGAATCACTGTGCACTATGTCCTAGTGTTGTTCTAGAGCAGGGGTCGGCAACCCACGGCTCTGGAGCTGCATGTGGCTCTTTTATCCCTCTGTTGTGGCTCCCTGTTGCCGGTCAGCTCCACAATTGATAGGGCTTTAGGTTAGGACAGGTAGAGGAAAAAGGATGCTGCGCTAGGAGAAGACTCTATGGTGGGGGAACCGGACTTCCGGTTGGGTCCAGAATTGAATGGGGGGCTTCCGGTTAGGACCTTTGTGGCTCTTTGAGTGTTTAAGGTTGCCGACCCCTGACCTAGAGAGATAATGTTCAGGAACCTTCTTAAGATGAAAGATTTTTGACATGACTTTCAAATTCAGGACAATTAAAATCAACTTCTGCATGTCTGTGGGTCATAACTGAGAAGACTCATAGTGTGTCATGGCTTTTTCTCTTCCAGGTGGGCTACACCAATCCCAATTCCTACATCAATGTCATTATAGCCATCTCCACCTTCCTCTCCTTCTATGGCTATTTGCTCTTTTACAAGGCCACTAAGCCAGCCCTTGATGGCTACAACCTGCGCTACAAGTTTGTCTGCATCATTTTGGTTCTTGTCCTTTGCGGGCTGCAGAGTGGAATCGTGGAAACGATGGGAGCCGTGGGTGCCATTCCTTGCAGCCCATCTCTCCCACCTGTTACCCGCTCTCAAAGTAAGTCATCTCCATGAGGCACGGGGTTTATAAGAGGAGCAGGTGGGCTTAGAGATGTCTTTCTGACGATATAGCAGCAAACAACCAGCGAAGACTTTGGCAAGTGGCCGGTGAAGACTTTTAGCAAGAGTGTTTTTTCTGTGCCTTCTCTAGTTGGTTTTTTTCTTAGTAGTCGAAAAAAGAGGAACCTAAACATACATACATACCAGGGGTGAAATCCACCAGGTTCTGACAGGTTCTGGAGAACCGGTAGTGGAAATTTTGAGCAGTTCGGAGAACTGGCTAATACCACCTCTGACTGGCCCCAGAATGGGGTGGGAATGGGGATTTTGCAGTATCCTTGCCCTGGAGTGGGATGGGAATGGCGATTTTGCAGTATCCTTCCCCTGCCATGCCCACCAAGACACGCCCACCAAGCTACACCATGCCCACCAAGCCACACCCACAGAACCGGTAGTAAAAAAAATTGGATTTCACCACTGATACATACATACATGTATTAAATTTATATGCCACCCATTTCACTATCAAGCGACTATGGGCAGTTTACAACATCATATAACAAACATTAGGTAAACTAGGAACCATTACATGATGAGGATGGAGCTGGGATCTTCCTAGTCCACTAACCACCTCCAGCATGGAACATCCCCATCAGCATCCCAAGTCCATTGGCACAGCCAGATTTTGAGGCCCTTTTGGAAGGCCTCAGAGACCAGTTCTGTGGAGAGAGGTTTTTCCGCAGACTGAGGTTGGGGGGATTAGTTTTGCACATTACTTGCATTCTGTGTGAATGGATGGGGTTTCACTCACTTCCGTGGCCTGGTTTCTGGCAGGCCATGGACTGGCGCTGGTCTGCAGCCCAGTGGTTAAGGAACCCTGGCCTAGAGGGTAAGAGCAGATCTCCAGAGACACGATGTTCCTGAAGGTGGGAACCAGTGGTGGGATTCAGCCAGTTCGCACCACTTCGGGAGAACCGGTTGTTAACTTTCTGAGCAGTTTGGTGAACTGGTTGTTGGAAGAAATCATTAGGGCAGAGAACCGGTTGTTAAATTATTTGAATCCCACCACTGGTGGGAACCATGGCAGAAAAGGCTCCTTTCTTAGAACCTGCCAGCTGAAGTTCCTTGACTGACGGGATCCACCGCAGGCCCCTTCTGCAAGTGGAGCAGGCCCATCCCATTGAGGTGAGATGGTTCCACAGGTAGGCAGGTCCCATGCCATTAAGGGCTTTAAAGGTAATAACCAAAACCTTTAATTACACCCAGAAGCAAACTGGCAACTACTCAGCTTACACAACAATGGTGTTTCATGGGTCAACCTAGGAACCCCTGGGACTGTCCATGCAATTTTAGCTTTCAAATACTCTTCAAGTGTGGCCCCATGTAGAGCCCATTACAGTAGTCCAGTAGACATGAATAAGAAAAAAAGCTTGGGAACAGTAGTTGATGAATCTGGCTTTGAAGCACAGGCATGGTGAAGCATGACTTCCTTGCCTGAATGTAGGTGCACCTTCCCAACGGCTTTGCTTTTTAGTGGCAGAGATAGCAGCTATGTGCCAGCTTCTGTGCTAGCTTCCCTTGTACCCTGGAGCTGCAGAAAAGGAGCCTGAAGGTTTAATTCTGCTCCTTTCCAAAGATTAGGCAGCGCCTGCCCCCCTAATGAATAGTTCAAGAGTGCAACTGAAGGTCCCGATTATATATTTTGTATATAATGCCTTTTTTTTTTTGCAGATTTTTTTGTAGCTTTATTTGTCCTATAAATAGAGACATTCTGCAAGCCGATAAAGCCCCAGCTTGATCCTTTCCATTTTCCTTAGGCATTGCTCACACATTTTCAAAAATACTTTTGTGGCTACTTTTACAAAAAGGAAGCCGACTTGCACACATTGCCCCGTTTTCAGGATTTTGCAAAATCAAAACACGTAGACTGTTATTTCCTCAACCTGATTTCTTCCAATCATATGATTATGCTCCTAGGCAGGGGCGGAATTCAAATAATTTAACAACTGGTTCTCTGCCCTAATAATTTCTTCCAACAACCAGTTCACCAAACTGCTGAAAAAGTTAACAACCGGTTCTCCCGAAGTGGTGAGAACTGGGTGAATCCCACCACTGCTCCTAGGGCAGGGTGTCCAACCCCTGGTCCTGTGTACTGGTACCGGGCCGCTGCATGACAAAAATTGGGCCGCGAAACAAGCAACGTCCCATCTATGGAACGAAGGCAGTATGTGAAACCATGCCCCCTCTGGTCTGCGGAAAAAGCACTCTCCATGGAACCGATCCCTGATACCAAAAAGGTTGGGGGCTGCCGTCCTAGGCCAGGGGTGGGCAATTGTGGCTCTTTTACAACCTGTGGACTTCAAGTCCCAGAATTCCTGAGACAGCTCTGGGAGTTGAAGTCCACAGGTTGTAAAAGAGCCACAATTGCCTACCCCTGTCCTAGGCAATTGGGAGATGAGCAAATAACATCCTTTCTGTAGGCTACCCGATCTTCATACTTCTCTTTTATCTTTCCAGTGATCTACTATTACGCTTTGGCCATTGAGATGTTCTTTATTGGCATATTTGCTCATTATTCTTTCCGAAGAATTGAACCCTCCATGGAAGCTGAGCAGGTCATCCACCATCAAGCCTCCCAGACCCAGGAAGGCCCATCTGGTCGTTGTAGCCCCGCTGATGGTGTATCTATGGAGGGAACAAACCCTGGCTACCTCTGTGATGAGGCTTTTTGTACAATTGAACATTCTCCCCTGGATCGCTTTGATTTCATTGTCAGGGAGCCTGTGAACAGACAGCAGCCAAGCTGGGGACTTGGCTGCCAGAGAGGGGGAGCCCTGAAGACAGAGGGACTTAAGTTAAGCCTACAACAACCTGGAACCGAAGCGTCAGGTGAAATCCAAATCCAATCCCACGTTAACAAAATGGAAGCAAATGGAGTCTCTGCTGTATAGCCACCTTCTTTAAAGGACAGAGACCCAGTGACAGCTGAATCCAGAAGAATGCATAATGTGGAGGGATACTGAACTCCAGGTATGACCAGGCAAGAATAAGCACCTGTGTGCAGATATGCCCAGAAATATAATTTTGTGGGAAATTTCAATGCTTCCGTATTAGGTGGAAAACCTTTGTTCTAACCATTGCTAAACTGCCTCGGTAGATTGTGAAGACCTGTTGGGAAAACAGAACCATTGTTCTTTTCCTCTGTAACAGGGCTGTCAAACTCCCGGCCCACGGACCGGATGCTTCATGCGCTGGCCATGCCCACGGCCGATTTAGCGAACGGGGGGAAAAAAAGTCATGTGATGCCGTGACATGTTTGACACCTCTGCTCTATAACAACCCTTCTTTATACTTCTTTTACTCTTACTCTTTCCAGAAGCCTAACTTATTTTCTTGTGAAGGACTTTTCCGGTGGTGTACGAAATTAGAGTGAAGGCCTCCCTTGTTCAACATTACAACTCTTGTTTGCAGTACTCACTAAACTAAAATATGGTTTGCTACTGTATGGCGTCATGAATCATACAAACCCAGACGCTATAATTAGGTAAGGATTCAGCACACTTAGAAAACTTAGGAATTTGAATTTAATCTGAAGACTATACTTTTATGTGTGCTTTGTTTAAGAGAAAAAACTGGCAAACAGTCCACTGTCAGTGTAATAAAGCCAGAAACACTTAAAACAGGCTCAACAGAGAAATTGGGAACAATTCATAAAGAATGTTGCTGATTAAAGGTCTCTGTCATAGGCCACTCTGAATATCTTCCTGGAACCTATTGTTACTTAGTCTAAGAAAGTCCTGTTTAAAGCTATACAAGAATTTCAGGAGGGGGATGGGGAAAGGAGAAATTTAGGCAGTTCTGTACTGAAGCAAGCATTGAAGAAATTATAAAATTTTATTAAAATGTTGCAGTATAAGCACAGAGGAATTTCCTAGGCTTTTTGAGCAATAAAATAGGAAAAGGTGTAAAAGGAATGAAGTTACCATATTTTTCGGAGTATAAGACACTCCGGATTATAAAACGCACCTATCTTTTTTTTGGTGAGGAAAACAAGAAAAAGAAATCTGCCTCTGCCTTCCAGCAATTTTGCCTCGTTGCAGCAAAAAGTCTGCTTTACTTTCATTTTCGTTTTCAGCATAGCTTGATTAGCACAAGGAAAAAAAATCTGCAATTTACCTCCTTGCAGCAAGCAGCAGAGGCCCGCGCAGCAAGAGGCAATGGCAATCCCTGCAGCCTGAAACAGCTGAGAGTTGAGAGGCCGATCCAATGGACAATCAACTTGTGCTAATTAGGCTGGGCTGAAGCTGAAATGGTCTGTTTCTTCTTGCTGCTTGCTGCAAGGAGGTAAATTGCTGGGAGGCAGAGGCCAAAGGGTGGGGGCAGAGTGGGTGGGCGGGGCTACATTCGGTGTATAAGACACACCCAAATTTTCACCCTCTTATACTCCGAAAAATATGGTAAATATCTTTTAAACTAACAAGAGCAAGTTCATGTGCAATTTTTCTCCTAGAACTGATATATGAGCATTCAAGTTATCCATTATCTCACTTTAGAACAGAGCTGACAAAGTTCTGAGGCTCTGTTTATACAGCACACTTTAAATGTTAACCCACCAAGGTTTCAATTACCTCAATCGGCCTATTACTGCCTGGAGTGAAACTACACTCCCTTCCTTCACTTTCAGTATCATTGAGATGAAGAGCCCTGCGAAAACACTCCATTTCTGTGGTTGCTTTGATTGCTACTCTCTTGCAGATCTATGGGTAGGAGTGGAGCGAACTGAAAAAGGGACGAAGAAGAAGTAACCGTGGTTTCGACCATTACAAGTTCTCCCCTTTGGAAAGGTGGGGGGAGAGGCAGGAAGTGAGGAGGAAAGAGACAGCCCCTCAAGCTGCTCTCTAACAGCCAGGTTGACTAATACAACAGCCCTGCACGATAGCCCTGGCCAATCTGTTACAGGCAGTCTGCTTCTGAAGTCTGCTGCTGGATATCCAGGTTGTCTATGTGGGGGGCGGAGTTCTTTTGCATTTCAATGTGATTCCCTCAAAGTTCCAACTCTGGAGACAAGCTCATCCTTCCCGCCTTTGCTCCTACAGAAGATAAAATGTAGTCTTTCAACCTGGCACAGGGTCACATTTTTCTTTCCTTAGTCCTGTGATTACGTTAGATTGACAGTTCCTCCAGGGCATCTATGACTTCAGTCTCTAGAGGAACATTTGAAGCCCCTTGCTCTGGCAGCTGAGAGTGGGGGCCTTGTTCCTTGGTAAGGAGGTTGTGTTTCTTTAAGAAGCAGGCTTCTTCGTAGGCAGGCCGGATGGGCGGCTGGGTCGGGGGCATGTAGGTATACTCCTTCTCAGGATCCAGCTGACCCAATGGGAGAAAGAGAAAGGCTCACATTAGCTTATTTAGGAACCTGCCCCTGGTTGGAACACCAGATCCCCAACATTTCTTCTTTTTCAACTTTCTCTCCACCTGCTGTCAGGCTTCCTTGCCAACAGTTCTGGATTCAAAGACTTTGCATCAATTGTAGCCTCCTTGCTGGAGGAAAGAGTTGCAAATACTACTCCGGAGGCTGGCCAAAGAATGGGATCTGCATCTATCCATTCAAACAACAGAGCAAACCTGCTGCTTAGTTGCTGGGTTTGAATTTTTCCCAATTAAAAGCTCAACAAGTCTGGTTCATGTGAAAATTATTTTGGCTGAGCCATCTCTGTTTATTTCCTGATCACCTGCTACAACAGCAGGACACCGAGTCTTACCTGTAGCGGGTAAGTCCGATCAGAATCGTAAGCACTCAGATCGCCACAGGCCAGGAAAGGGACAATGACCCGATTGGGACCCTCCAGCTGATTAAAATCCACATCTATAGTGGAGAGATGTCATAAAAGCAAGATGACAATTATTACCTGCAACAAGACCTCCTTCTAAGTATTGTCGTCTCGTAAATATTCTTAGATTTGTTCTACTTGTGCTTCTCTTCCACAATTGAGGAAGTTTCTTGCAACCCAGAATTTTTCTTAGAAAGTTTCATTTTTAGGGCAGAGGTAGTTTTTGTGGCTATTTGTGTTCTGATATTTGTTTAAAAAAAAACAATAAACAAATTTCCCTCCTCCTTCTCAATTCTACCATCTATATACTCCCAAAGTCTCATATTTGTCTGTATATATCCTTTAACTAGGCAAAATGTGCATCACTGGGCAACAAATTTTGAACCAAGATGCCTCAAATGGGCTAGTTTACAAAATATGTTCGAAGTCCAGAACCCATGACTCCTATAGAATTAAAACTTGGCAAATTTTTATAAAACATTTAATGACTTAAAAGTGATCATAAAACATTTTTACAACATTAATATAAAATGTCATGAAACATTTCCTGTTGCCAACTCCTGATGTTTGACTGTGCTATAAGAATTCAACATGGGTTACTTTCAAGGCAGAAAATCTTTGAATATCTCTCTAAAGTTTTAAGAACTTTTAAGAAAGACAACAGCATTGATCACTCCCAGAATCCCATCACTTACAATGTGCCTCCAAATAATTTGAACCATTCACCCACTTCTTTTAGCATCCTTCTCCCACATTTCCCAGCATATCATCATCAACAATATCCCCTTTCCTTCAAGGTTTCTTACCATAGCAATGATCCAATAAGGGATTGGACATGTTTGGCACATAACCTTCAGGGGGACTGTAGTTTCGGCAAACAGCAAAGGCTTCTGAAAATGGAAAGGAAGTTAAAGCTTTGGATACCTTTTCGTCAGACCCCTGTAGTTCCCTCAATTAAGTCACGGAAGAGGGCAAACAACCTACTACTATCTGCCTCAAATAAGGTTACACTCTGCACTGGTCACGAACATTTCTGACCATGACCAAATAGGGTTTTTTTGTAAGTGGCAAATTTCCTGTTGTTTGTTTACAAACAACAGTGACCCACCTGTGGCTGTTGCATTAATTTTGCATTCATTTCGGGTCACGACCAAATCGGGTTGTGACCAAAGTTATGGAATGAATGGTCATGACCAGAGGTTCTACTGTATATATACTGTACATTCATAGACCGAACTCGCCCTGGATAGTATAATAGCCAAGAAAAGAGTACAGGGAAAATTGGGCTTTGCTGGAAATGGTTGTCATGGGATTTTTCAGAGCAGAATATGCTGACTTGAGGATGGGCAAGAAAGGGAACCTTGCTGTTCTTACAATGCATAAGAGACTCTCTAATGGGAGCCCATACATTGGCAACCCCCTTATTTCTATGGGTTATCCTCCTAACTCAGATTCTTTGACACTTAGGAATTAGGCGTAAAGCTACAGAAGTCAGATGTGATGGTAACACTAAATGGTAACTCTATAATTATACGTAAAAGTAAATGAAAAATTACACATCTCAGAAATATAATGGAACATTTCACAGGTAAAATTTTGTGGGAGTTTTTTGTATTAAAGCAAACAAGACTTCACCGAAGTCACTGAATTAAATCCAGAAAAACATTTAAATATGTTTATGAGATATAAGTAAAATGTATTTGGGGGGGGGGGGGAAGAGAAGAAAAGAAAGAGAGGAAGATATGGTGAAAAACGATGTATTTGTGATAAAGAATTTTATAAAAGGCATGAATATGGAAAAAGCGATGTATGTGACTCGCTCAACACTCCGTTCATAAAATATGTATAATGAAAGAAAAATTTTAATAAAACTTGTTTTTAAAAAAGAAGAATTATATTCTGAATGTTCCATTCAGAACTGAATGCCAATATAATTTGTTTGCATTTAAGATTTCAGTTTATGTATGTTTTATTCTATACCCACAAAATACTATTTTTTATTTTAGAAGAAGAGGAAGAAAAAATGTCCAGTTCATGGGTAATATAAATATGTGATTAGGAGAAATTCATAGATTATTTATAGCATAAAGCTGACATCCTCCTCCTAGAGCTGCTCAGTCTTTCAACTATTTGCCTGGAAAGAGATGGGTGTTTATTTTGAGATGAAAACTTGGATTTTATTAAAAGTTTTCAAAAGAGCGAAAAAAATAATAGAGTTAAAGAAAAAAAAGGACAAAAGTGCAGGAAAGTAAGAAAAGCAAAATAAATGGCCTCTCCCCCTCATGACCTCCCATCCTCTACAATTTTTTTCACCTCCTCTTAGGCCATTTCTTTTTACAAAACACAAGCTCCAATATACCATGTTTTTTTCCATTACAAATACCAATACTTCAAAAAAAGCCCACCTCAAGTAGCATCCTATTGAAATAAGCATTCCACATCTCAACCATAATCTATAACCAAATCAACATTTATATTTATGAATCCCAGTATCCCAATATTTAAAAAACCCTGAAATTTAGCATAATAAAGAAAAATAGTTTCTCTTTTAAAAAAAGTTCACCAAACTTTTTTAATTTGGTAAGAATTATCAATAAAAAAGATGGTTAAATGCAAAGCCAGTTTAAGTGCTATAAAGTTGATACATAAAGTAACTATAGTGAAAAAAACTTTAACCTTATTAAATGTAAAGCAAGTCCAATATATCACATTTTTCCAGTTATGATATCAATGAATACAAAAAGAGCCACCCAAAGTAACAACATATCCATGTTCCATTAAAGTTTTCCAATTCTGTCAGATTTGATGCACGATTCCCCATGAACCAAAAATGGACAATATGCATGCAAGAAGCAGCCGTGTAAGAAACTGCTACTCACCAATGCTAGAGTTGCGACTACTTCGGGGTTTGGCACATGTCACATCAGGGAAAAATATTTTCAACTGGGAATAGAGAAGAGTGACATCTTTCCCCCGGAATATCTGAAATGGGAGAATAAAATGCTATTTGATGTCTGGATTAGCTGCATTGTTACACTGTCACAGAAACTACAAAAACTGAATGAGAAGCAAGGAGTTCACAGGGGTATAATGAATTTATTTATTTATTTATTAGTCAAATTTATATGCCGCCCTTCTCCGTAGACTCAGGACGGCTTACAATGCATTATAGCAATAGCCTGCATACTTCTATGTATATACCTGCTTATTAGGGCTTTCGGCCCCCCCAAGTGGTGTTGTTCTATACAAAGCTGGCTTATTGCCCCCACAATCCAGGTCCTCAATTTACCTACCTCGAAAGGATGGAAGGCTGAGTCAACCTTGAGCCTGGTGAGATTTGAACTCGCAATAATTGCAGGCAGCTGCAGCTAAGTGCTAGCACTTAACAGCACTTAGTCCACTGCACCACCGAGGCTCTGTAATCCAGGAACATCAGAGGCACAGAGAGAAATCCAGGGCACCTCCAGAAGAAATCCAACCTCTCAGCTAGGTGCAGTAATTTAGTACTTCTAGCAGTAATCCCAATCTGAAATTCCGTGATTCCAAGATCCCCAACCCATCAATTATGATGGAAATGACAAAATACAGTACTGAAACTTTCAGAGGTCTTCAATTTTAAATTTTAAATTGATTTTAAATTGGGGTTGTTTTAATTTACGGCCAAAATTTAATTATTTTAAACTGCTTTTAAATTTTGTATGTATTGTTTTTTACTTTGGCTGTTCACCGCCCTGAGTCCTATTTTGGAGAAGGGCGGTATAGAAATTTAAACAAACAAATAAATAAATAAATAAATCCAACAATTGAAATCACACAGTTGCAACTCTTTGGATATTGATGACCAACAGCTCTCAACAGCTCAAGGCAGCATGGGCAAATAATGATCTGAAATCCTATCAAAATTATTTTGCTAGCCAAGGTTTGGAAGTACCTGCTATTCCACAGATTATTGCTGAAATGCAAGCTTGAATAAATGATACCTAGAAGTGCTTTGCTATATCCAATAGCAAATAGTTGGTAAAATCAGGACCCAGATTGTTGGGGGCAATATGCTGACTCTGTAAACTGCTTAGAGAGGGCTGTAAAAGCATTGTGAAGCAGTATATAAGTCTAAGTGCTCTGTCTGTCTGTCTGTCTGTCTGTCTATCTATCTACCTACCTACCTACCTAATCAAGAGCCGTGGTGGCAGAGTGGTTAGAATGCAGTATTGCAAGCTCTGCCGACTGCCACCAGTTCAATCCTGAACAGCTCAAGGTTGACTCAGCCTTCCGTCCTTCTGAGGTGGGTAAAATGAGGCCCCGGATTGTTGGAGGCAATATGCTGACTCTGTAAACCGTTTAGAGAGGGCTGTAAAGCCCTGTGAAGCAGTATGTAAGTCTAAGTACTATTGCTATTATCTTTGAATTTTCCATGGTGTCGGGAAGAAATGTGGCTTACCTTAGCTACAAATGTCCCCCCTTTCTTTAGGACATGCGTAGTGATGTTCAAGGCCTGGATAAAAGAAGGGAGGGAAAAACGTCAGTGGGATAGCTAATTCAGATGAAGTATTTTTAAATATAGTTCTAGGATCTGCTGGTGTTTCTGTGGCAACAAAACTACCACTATCTCATAGTACTTTGGAAAAGAAGAGGAAGAAATTTAGAAAAAACAAAACAAAACTCCCACAGCATCTCATGTGGTTTGCTTTGGTCATCAGACATGGGAATAAAAGTAGAATTATACGTACAGCAAGCAACAACTGGGCTTGAATGTACTCATCTATATCATGGAGTCCAGTCACTGAAAGAACGAAGGAAACATTCATTAAGGCTAGCAAATGCAGCTTCTCCCCTCCCCGTCCACAAGAAAACAGATGTCAGCCTGCCAAAGTTGGCAGTCCCTGATAAGACTGGATTGAGACCTACCATCAGGGGCTCCATCACATACAACCAGATCGGCTGGTTGCCCCTCAAAATGATGAATGATTTCCTGAGCTGTTGAAACCTAGAAAGAGAAGAGGAGAAGAGGAACCATGGGAGGTTGTTTTATTTTAAAAAAAATAGGGCTCATATTCTGCCCTGGGCTAGGATGGGAGCAGAACATAGGGTTATTTCCTATATGGCTTTATTAGACATCATGTACCTTGGTGATGTCCCCTTGGATTTGAATGACTCCTGGCAATGGAGCCATGGCTTGCAAATCTACAGCCACTATTTTGATATCTGCATTTTTAGGATCTTCTCCTCTGGAGAAAAGGAAAGAGGAGAAAGTAGGATGATGTTGCTCTCTCCCTGAGGGGCATAACCCTCAGCCACACAGAAGGCAAATTGTTTCCTTACTTGAGCTTTCGGCTCAGAACTTGACTCCAGCTACCAGGTGCTGCACAAAGATCCACAGCCCGGGAGACACCTGGAAAGGGCAAAAGAAGAAATCATTGCATTATTGCAATAGAATTGCCAGGAAGAAAATGACAAAACATAGCTTCTGCTTTGTCTTCTTGACATAAAGTATGCTTTGTAAAAATTTTGGAAATATTTGCAAAAAAATAATAATAATAATAATTACAAAACAATTTGTAAAATTTTATTTTAAAAAATTGTAAAAATTCCAGAAGTCTTATCTCTGCCTCCCAAATAGTATTATTTTTTCTGCAAACAAGTGGCATTCTGCACATGTTCAGTAGTAATATTTCTTTCTTGGATAGCTTGCTTATTGCGCTCCATGGCATAGGACCTAGTTACCTTCGAGACCGCCTGCTGCTACCGACAACCTCCCATCGACCCGTGCACTCCCACAGAGAGAGCCTCTTCGGGGTGCCATCAGCCAAACAATGTAGGCTGGTGACCCCCAGGGGGAGGGCCTTCTCTGTGGGGGCACCTACCCTATGGAACCAGCTGCCCCCAGAGATAAGGAGAATCCAAGACCTCGGTGCCTTCCGCCGTGCCCTTAAAACTTTCTTTTTTCAGCAACCCAGGCTGGCTTAACATATTTTTAAATATTTTTAATTGGTTTGTCACTTTAAATTGGGACCAAATTAATATATATTCTTTTAATTGTTTTTAATGTTTGTACTGTATGTTTTTATCTGGCTGTACACTGCCCTGAGTCCCTCGGGAGAAGGCGCGGTATATAAATTTGAAATAAAATAAAAATAAATAAATATTACAAGGTAATCATCACAATTAATATATGAGGTTGGAGGCACAAGCTCATAAATCTTGAAACATAAGGACTGTTTGATAACCTATATATATATTCTGTCTTCTGTAGCAATCTTAACTCCATGAAATTTAGGATCAAAAGCACATGTACCTTATAATTCTTGACGAATATCTTTTCTTTTATGTACACTGAGAGCGTAGGCACCAAGACAAATTCCTTGTGTGTCCAATCACATTTGGCCAATAAAGAACTCAATTCTATTCTATTCTATTCTATTCTATTCTATTCTATTCTATTCTGAAAGCCATTTTTCTTTTAATGGAAAGATACTAAAGTTTATAGAGTTACAGTTAAAAAGGTGGAGATCCAAGTTCAAATCCCTACTTGACCATTCCTGGATGACTTTGGGCCAGTTACTATCTCTCAGTCCAGTTTACTTCCAGGACTATTGTGAAGATAATATGGAGAAGATCATGTATGATCCTTATGTTCTTGAAAGACAGACAATAGTTAGAAGTATTAAACAAATCTCTTTTATAGCTTCATGGGATAAGCCAGGGATCTAAAATGTGTCTTTTTAGATGTACTCATATACATATCTTCCAATGCAGCCCCTTCAAAGTGCTGGTGGTGGTTGGAATTATGCTATATATATATTTATTTATTTAATTAAATTTTTATACCGCCTTTCTCCTGGAGGCAGCCAGAGATAAAACCCACAACAATATAAAAGTTAAAAGACGAATTAAAAATATTAAATAATTTGGCCGAAAAAAGCTAAAATAAAGACAACCCATTAAAATAGCATTAGGCCAGCCCTGCTTGGTGAAACAATAGCGTTTTGATACACCTGGGAAACAGCTACTTTCAATACATGTGTCAATCATATAACTCATGATGTAATCTGCAAGCATATTCCCCCCCCCCACCTTGAAATAAGTGATATTCCTCATCCAGCTGCAGAAGTTTGAATGCGCTGCGAGCTCGCCATCCTTCTTCCTTGGCCAGACGGTAGTAAATATCGCGTTTGTCTTTGGAGGAGCGTCCCATCTTGCCTGAGGTGTAGTAGAGGGTGACTGCGGTCGCTGTTAAAATACCTTCGGATTGCGACTGTAATTTACACACAACCGAAAACACTCCCCCCTCCCCCACCCCACCCGCGCGCTCTTGCCGCAAAGTTCCGCGACAGTCGCAACAGTTACCTGGTTAAAGGAGTTATTGTATCGCGCTGCATTCTGGGAGTTTTTTTTTTTTTTTTTACTGTAACTCTCTCGGTTTCCAGCGCTTCGTGAGAAGATGACGTCCTACAGGACTTCGTTTCCCAGGGTGCCTCGGAGCCACGTGGTGGGAAGCGGGGCGGGGCCTAGGCATCGAATGGAAGATGGCGGAGGAAAGGGAGAAGGCCGCCGGTGTGCCAGCAGTTCCGGTGTCGTTCACTTTTTCTCGAACCAGCGGACGGAAGCGGTTTCTCCACGTAACCGGGCAGATTGGCGGCGAAGCGAAACAGGAGCCCGATTTCCTCTCCGCTGTTGAAGGGAAAGAATTGCAAAGGTGGGGGGTCGGCAGGGGCATTTGGTGTTTTTTTGGAGGGGGGGGTGTCTGTGCGGCTGGGATTAAGCAGACAGATGTGGCGGACTGTGGGTCATGATCCTTTTGCAAGCTTCTGCGTATGAATTCTCCCCCCTCCCCTCCCCTCCCTGTACCGAAACCATTGACTTTCCTTGGCTGAAGATCGCAAAAGGGGATCACATGACCCCGGGACACAGCAACGGTCGTAAGAAGGAACCAATTGGCGGGCATCTGAATTTTGATCACACGATCATGGAGATGCTACAAAGGTGGTCGCTGTGAAAAACGGGCACAAGTCACTTTTTCCAGTGGTGTAACTTTTGAATGGTCACTAAATGAACTGTTGCAAGTTTAGGTTAGGTTTAGGTTTATTAAATTTGTATACCGCCCTTTTCCCGAAGGACTCAGGGTGGTGGAACAGCCAAGATTAAAATACATACAATATAAAAATTAAGATGAATTAAAACAGAATTAAATCAAATTGGCTTCCCAAAATTTAAAACCCTTTGCCCATAAAATAACCCATTAAAATTTTAAGCCAGCCCTGCTTGCTGAAATAGGAAGGTCTTCAAAGCTCGACGGAAAGTACGGAGGTACGGGATCAGTCGTATTCCTGGGGGTAGCTCGTTCCAGAGGGCGGGTGACCCCACAGAGAAGGCTCTCCCCCTGGGGGTCGTCAGTCGACATTGCTTGGCCGACGGCACCCTGAGGAGACCCTCTCTGTGGGAGCGGATTGGCCGGTGGGAGGTTATCGGTGGCAGAAGGTGGTCTTGTAAATACCTGGGCCCTAAGCCATGGAGCGCTTGTTGAGGACTACCTGTACAGTACTCAGTCGTGTGAGCTGTTGTTGGAAGAAGGTAAGCTAGATACAGTGTCAGTACTCTAGTGAAGATCAGTTAGTGCTGCCTAAGTGATCCTGTAAGTTTTAATCCTGTAATGTTTTAATCCTGTAATGTTTTAATCCTGTAAGCGCGGCCGCAGTCAAAAAAAACCTAATACAAATACAATCCTTGGTTATATAAACAAAGGCAAAGAATCAAAATCACGTGAAGTATTAGTATCGCTTTATAAATCCTTAGTTAAAACCACATCTGGAACATTTCATCCAGTTTTGGTCATCACATTACAAAAAAGATGCTGAGAGTTTGGAAAAAGTGCAGAGAAAAGAAGAACTAGGGTGATTAAAGAGGAGACAAAAATGGTTGCAGGAATTGGGTTGGGCTAGTCTTGAGAAAAGAAGGATTAGGGGTGACATGACAGCAGTATTCCAGTATTTGAGGGGATGCCACAAAGAAGAGGGGGTCAACTTATTTTCCAAAGCACCAGAAGGCAAGAAACAATGGATGGAAACTAATCAAGGAGAGAAGCAACCTGGAATTAAGGAGAAACTTCCTAACAGTGAAGGCAATTAACCAATGGAAGAATTTGCCTTCAGAAGTTATAGGTGCTTCATCACTGGAGGTTTTTAAGAAGAGACTGGACAGCCATCTGTCTGAAATGGTATAGGGTCTCCTTGAGCAGGGGGTTGGACTAGAAGACCTCCAAAATCCCTTCCAGCTCTATTCTGATTGATTGATTGATCAATTGCATCCCGTTATATAGCCTGCCAAGTTCCTGCCAACGGAGCACCCAAAAATCTATTATTCCCTGTTACTCCAGTCTATCCTTTAGTAATGTGCAGGACAGAGAAAGGAGTGAAGGAATCATAATACAAACAAAAGATATATTTTGTCTTTTGTGAAATAAGGACATTACTGTAAATGCAGTGGTGTTAATTGCTGATCATATCAACAAACCCAGTATAAGTGGTTCTTGTTTCTTTTTTCCTACAAAAAAGTGTGTGTCTGCCAGTGAATTTCACACGCAAATCAAATGCATCTACTTATTTTGGCCACCTTGTGCTCTTTTTCATGCCAAACAGTTAGGGTTATCAATGCTTGATAGTCACCTCTGCAAATTGATCTACTCGTGACATATCACAATAAGGATTAGTTATGTCTGTAGCCAGGTAAAATCTTTGTGGACATGAGATTTTAAGTGTAGTGATGGGCAAAAAAGCAACAGGAGTTGTAGAGGTTCCCTCTATCACTCTAATTCTTTCAATAATTCATTCTTATACATAAAGTAATCATTACAGTACTTTCTTTCTGAGCCTGTTGCCTAAGTCTTTTTGCAATGTGAAGCAATGAAAAAGAGTGCAATTTGTAACGTTTTTGCTGTATGCTCAAAATGACTACAGTTTAAATACTTAATATGGACATATTAAGTATTACTTGGGAATTTTGGTCTCCATATTGATGTAATTTCTTTAAGACCTGATTTTCCCCCCGCTAGCATACAGTAAGGGCCATAGTTTTGTGAGAGGATAGTGCTTGACTAGTTTAGCCTCTTGAAACTTCTCCACAATGTATGTGAATAGAAAAACCCCAATCACAATTTTTATTGACACTCTTTCTTTCCCTGCAGTGTTCGACCAGCTCCTCAGCCAAAAGAGCTTGTCATTCCCTTGATCCGAAAGAATCAGTGGAAGAAGCCTGAGGTCTCTGCAACCCATCAGGAGCAGGATGGGCTAAATGGTGTTGATGCACAAGCAGTCAAAGAACTCATTGAAGGTGAATACATGACAGAATTGCAACTTTGTCCACTAGCAAAAAACAGAATATGAGATTTTTTCCCCCAGTTTATAATTACAGGAACCTGGTATAGCAACTTCTAATAGACTAATTTAGGACTCTGGAGGAATCAATAGATTGTTTGTCAGTGATGTTGCTGGAAAATAATTCTGTTAGAACATAGTATCTCAAGGTTTTAGCCTGAACCTCCCTTCCATGAACATATACAGCATCCCAATCGACTAGAAACATGAATTAGCATAATTGGGAGGAAGTGGGGAGGGAGGGAGAGAGAATCTGTTTCAGTCGCCTATTGAATGGTGATTCATGAATGCAGGTGATTAATTTCTAGGACAGTGCGTCCCACTCATGCTGACAGAGGAAGTGTGCTGTGGATCCCGTTGGTCAAGGAATTCTGGCTGGCAGGATCCAGGAGAAGAGCGTTCTCTGCCATAGCCCCTGCCCTCTGGAATATCCTGCCCCTGGGGTGAAGTCTCTCCCCACTCTCTTGTCCTTCTGTAAGAGCCTGAAGACCTGGCTGCCAGTTGGCCTGGGGACCCAATGGGGAGGATCATACTGGAAGTGATTGTTAGATTAATAGCACAATCCCACCTAACACTCCCCCCCCCCCGCATCCTTCTCTCTCCCCGCACATCTTTTAATTTAATTAATATGCAATTATATGTAGTTTTATTAATGTTACATTTACATTTTCTTTTATAATTTTACCTTTTTATTGTAAGGCGCTCAGAATAGTCCCGCGACAAGATGGGCAGGTGGCAAATAAATTTAATAAATAATAATATACTATTTGGGTATAGTGGCGTCTATACACTGTTGACTAGAGATTATTAACACTCTAGATAAACATTAAGCTTCAGAAGAGTTAACTGGCTGGCTCAGGAATTCTGGGAGTTGAAGTCCACAAGTCATAAAAGGGCCATAGTTCCCCATCTAGAGATATTCTTTGTAAGTACACCATTGAACTATAGCACTGTATACCTTGTGCTTGCATTTCATACTAAATTTCTTTTAGTTGCTGATGATGCATTTAAATTACCGTATTTTTCGGAGTATAAGGCACCTACCTTTTTTGGTGAGGAAAACAAGAAAAAGAAATCTGCCTCTGCCTCCCAGCAATTTTGCCTCGTTGCAGCAAACAGCCTGCTTTACTTTCATTTTCGTTTTCAGCATAGCTTGATTAGCACAAGGAAAAAAATCTGCTCCAGCAATTTACCTCCTTGCAGCAAGCAACAGAGGCCCCCACAAAACAGCTGAGAGCAAAATAGCTGAGAGTCGGGAGGCTGATCCAATCAACTTGTGCTACTTAGGCTGTGCTGAAGCTGAAAGGAGCTGTTTCTTCTTGCTGCTTGCTGCAAGGAGGTAACTGCTGGGAGGCAGAGGCCAAAGCGTGGGGGCCAGTGGATGGGCGGGGCTACATTTGGTGTATAAGACACACCTAAATTTTCACCCCCTTTTAGGGGGGAAAAGGGTGCATCTTATACTTCGAAAAATATGGCAATACCAATGCTTCTAAACCACAAACAGAAAATCTGGTTGTTGCAGGAGCTGTGAAGTATACAACCTGATAAAACCGATAACTTTACTGCTACTTTCCTGGTAAATCTATTATAATGAACATCCAGATCACCTTGGATTTGAGTAGCTCTTAATTTTCCCCCACTGGACCTAGGAAACAAATATTTGACTCTTGAGTTTTCTTGACTTAACTCTTATGCCTTGTTCACTGCTATTTAGAATCCAAGAAATCACAGGAGCAATGGGAAAGTGGAAGCAAGGTAGATTCCAACTTTGCAATTCCTCTCCTCATGGTAAACCGTATGCCTGATGGCTTTGAAGATGGGGACAAAGTGGATGTCAGCCTCCGCCCAGAATCGGTAAGAATAAAACTGCATTATTCTGGACAATTCTTAGAATTCCTACTTCAGTTGGTTTAATTCCTGTTCTTTTTCTTTCTTTCTCTCTATATATTTTAATTTTGGCAGTCAACTGAATCGGATTATGAAGAGGTACCAGTGGAAGCTTATGGTCTTGCTATGCTGAAGGGCATGGGCTGGAAGGCAGGAGAAGGCATTGGGCGCACATTTAAACAGTAAGGGTTCTTTACATATATGCTCATTATTATTATATTATTAATGTGTAATGTTATTTTTTTAAAGTAATCTAAATGAAATGCTTTAAAAATTCAGTCAAAAACTAATTTAAGAATATTAGGTGTTCCCAAGCTGTTGGAAGCAATATTATCAGATTAATTTAATTAATTCAATTTAATTTAATTAATTCAATTCAATTTAATTAATTCAATTTAATTTAATTAATTCAATTTATATGCCACCACTCTCCGAAGACTCAGGGCGCCTCACAATACAAATTAATTGTAGCAATAATATTAGCCACCACGTACATAAAAGGAAACTTGTCAAAATGAAAAAGAGGAATCCTGAGGGTCAGGTAAAGTATCAGAGGACTGGAGAAGAGCAGATATGTTCCTGTTTTCAGGAAGAGGGAAAGAGTACTTGGATAATTACGGATCAGTCAGTCTGGTTTATGTGTCAGGCAGTTGGTTTGAGAACATGTACAAAAGAATGCATTCTTTGGCAGAAGTCACCATGGATCTGTTAATACAGGTCGTCCTTATTTAATGATTGATTGGGACCATAGCATCACATGAGGATGTTGCCTTATGATGGCCATCCTTCCAGCACTTCCTCTTGCGGTTGTAAAGCAATTCTTCCATAGTTGTTAAGTGCAACATCCTGTAGTCGCCATTTCCTATCTCCTACCAGCTTTCCCATTGACTTTTCTTGTGGGAAGGCCTGCAGAACAGTGTAACAACTGTAACTACTAGAATAGATTGTAAGTCCCCCCTTGTTCAGCACCACCGTAACTTCGAACAGTCACTGAATGAATAGTCATTAAGTGAGGACTATCTGTAATGAATCTTGCCATACCGTTCTATTCTTGTTTCATAGAGTGAGCAGCCACTTTATTTAACCACAGGAAAATGGTAGCCATATTGTACCTTGATTTCATTAAATAATTCCTCAGGATCTTCCATGAGACTATAATAGAAGCAAGGGAAAGCAATGTGTATGCCTTTGGAAAGGAATTAAAACTTTTCATTGTAGAAAAGTTATTTGACAGAATGGGAAAGCTTTGGGCATGGGAACAAAGGGATTGGGTCGCGTTCCTGGATGCCTGCATGGATTCTTTCCTTTCTACCTCACATGTAATTGCACAGCAATATAGGTTTTATTGCCATCAATTTCAAACCTTCACAATTACATTATTTCATATAAGTTTTAATTGCTTAAAAGCTGTTAACATTGAAAGAGGAGATGCTCAATTATTATCAACCCCATATTTCCTCTATAAGAACTTCATTGTAAGGTTTCAGGTCTGTGCTAAGCTTTGAACCAGGTGCTTTCATGTCTTATGCTATTTCTGATAGATAACATGAGTTTGCATTTTTGCAGGTATAGTGACCTCAGCTTCTTCCCTTTTATCCCATTGTTCTGCTTTGTTGCCTACCTTAGGGATGTGAAGCCAGCAGAAAACCGTCTTCGGCCCAAGGGCTTGGGCCTTGGAGCAGATCGCTCAGCAGCTAAGGACTTGAAACCTTCAGGATCCCAGCGACCCCCAAAGCCAGGCGAGGAACCTTCAAAAAGCAAAGATGAGCCTTTGGGGTTGGTTCCAGGAGGTGCTGTTTTCATTGAAAGTGGGCCTCATAAGGAGTTGTATGGAAAGGTAAACTGACACTTTTCTTCAGCTAGTTGCTTTTTTGAACTGATATGAATGGAAGCCCACCCCCCTTATCCCCAAAAATGATTTGGGAAGTGAGCACAAGTTGAGAAATAAATCCCTTTGTTCTTCTTTTGGAATGGGGGGTGTCCAGTTTTCTCTGCAATCTCTCCCCCTTTGTCTTAGATAGACAGCCTCTGCCTGTGTCCTAGTGATGAGTTTTGCTGTGGCAGTACTGGAGAAATATTTTTATTTCCCAAATGTGTATAATGCTAATTTTACGACAATTCATTTGCTTGTGAAATTGCTATGCACACATAGGCTGTTCCTAATCTTGGCGTTGCAAGCTACCGAGAATTTTTTTTTTTTTAATGAGGAAACTCTGATAAAACAGGGCTTTGAATCAGTTTGCAGTGCAGGCATAGCCTTTATCTGTCATATCAGCCATCCACATCTCATAGCATTTCTTTTTATTCATGTTTTATTGTATTTACTTTTCTGTTAAGAGTTCATAGTAGTTCTTAGGGAGCTTACTGTTTTATCCTCCCAACGGTGACCTTGCGAAATAGACTGAATTGGGAAAGAAATTATACAGTACCCCAAATTTGCCCAATAGACCCAGTGGGGTCCACTGGGGATTCGAATCTAAGGCTTCCTAGTCTCAATCTAAGGCTTCCTAGTCTCACTCCTAGAAGGATTATGCCACCATGCTCACTTAATGACTGGGCCCTGACTTGTGTCTTTTGTAGATTGAAGGTGTTGATGGAGATAATGCTCGTGTCATGGTGAAACTGGCAATTGGCAACAAAGTGGTCACTGTGAGTCAACATGGAGTACAGCCTGTTACCCAGAAAGAATACGATAAGCTGGCTAAAGACTTAAGTAAGTTAAAGTAGATTTCCCCATTGTTCCCACATAGACATCTGCTCTTTGGGGATGCTAAGTACTAATACTAGCTGTCCTCTCACAGCAGCCCTCCTTGTCAATATAAAAACCAAGTCATCTTGATTGCAGAACTTGGGGTAAAAATATGTTGTAAATGTCTGTTCCCCTCATGGGTTATTCTCTCAACTATTTGCTTTTCCCCAGTACAGGTCGCCTCAGCAAGGCTCATAAAGAGAAGGAGGAGGAAGAAAGAAATGGGGCCAAGGACAGCTCTGATAACAGGGCCTCCAAAGGAAAAAACGAGAGCAGGGACAAAAAAAGGAAGCACCCAGCAGATTCAGACAGGTAAATGTGTCCTGCTCTTGCAAGTGCTGAGTGCTATTTTAAAGTCTATTAGCTACATTATATGGTTGCTGGTGGTTTGATCAAGCATTTGCCTGAGTACAGGTTCCAATGGTAGTGAAGGGAGAAATGAGAAAAGACCTCACTTGGCTTATTATACAATTATTTAGAATATAATGTATATTAGTGCAAGAGTGCCTGTTCTTTGGAGATTACAGTGATGATTCCAAAACATATGTTTTTAATCATTTTAATCAAATCCCATTTGGTGTCTTCTCATCTCACTATTTCTGTTTTCCATTCAGTGTAAGTTGCCATACTTAAGAGATCTTGCGAGTGAGCAAATAGAGAATTATCAAGAAACCAGTTCAATTGGGAAGCCTTAAGGCTAGAGTTTTGGCTTGGTTAACTTGAGAGCATAAAAAGGGAACAAAAAAACAAAACAATAGCTTTTCAACAGGTGGTGCCCTAAGAAGCAAATGAGAGAGTAAATAGACAAAAATCTGCAATTGTGAGCTGTAGTACTTAGGGCATGCTAACCTTCCTATCTCATAGCAAAAAAAGCCAAATGGTCCCACTTCAGCTAATGAGAAGATAGTAGGATTTATCATTTCCTACTAGACTAATGGACACAGGAAGCAGTGATCCCTAAGGAAGATAGTTAAATGGAGAAAAAGTCCAGGGAATGACATGGATGATAATTTGTATCATTGGAGCTCAAGCCCTATGGATGAAACAGCCACTGAGTATTTATTTTAAGGGAAGGGAAGGTCAGATCAGGTCAGTTCTGGACATCACACTTTAAAAAGGATCCAGAAAAACTGGAACAGTTTCAGAAAAGGAATAACATGGATGATTGGGGAGCAGAAACTGTATGAAGCTGTATGAAGAGTGAGAAAGATTTGGGTTTCTTTAGACTTGAAGAAAAAATGACAAGGGAAATAAGGTAGCCCTCTGGAAGGGCATTACTCAGAAGGTGGCCAAGACCTATTTTCTCTCTCTCTCTAGACAGGAAATAATGGATGTAAATTATAAGAAGGCAGTTTTTGAGTGAACTTTAGAAAAACATCCTGACAAGTGCAGAGAGTTTGACAGTAGACCCTTTGGTCCAAATGCGGGCTGGTCTTCCCTTCATAGGATGTACACAAGCAAGGGCCAGGTAGCCATCTTATTGTGTACATTCAGCTTGCTTTAATCTGAATTATTGCACCAGGTAGGGATTAGGTGATTGCCTAAGAGACCATTGCCAACTAATAATTCTTCAATAATTTCTCTTATGCCCACAGGGAGAACCATACTGGGAAGCAGAGTAAGTCTGGTGACAGTTCCTCTTCCAGAGCTGCTCACTGGTTGCGCCAAGATCTGCGAGTCCGTTTTATAGATAAGCTCTACAAAGGGGGCAAATATTATAATACCAAGGTACATGCAGAAACCTGCTTCTCATCGTTATTAATACAGTATTACTGCCTGAACCTAGAGTGTACAGATTATACATCTAATTTTATAGTGTTGTAATAATTTTTTACAGTGTGGGTGAAGAAAAGGGTAAATTGCTGTGTCAACAAACCAAATGTCCCAATTGGCATCTTCCAGATATGCTGGGTTCCTAGAATTTCCATCCGGCATGGTTGCTTGCTAGGAACTTTGGGTGTTGCATCTGGAGAACACCAAACTGGTGAAGGCAAATCTAAAACTGGTGGGAGAAGCTAATGAAGGACTACATGACAGTTCTTTGAACTTTGCCATTCAAAACTTTTTGAGACTATATCGTAAATGCCTTCTTAAAAAATAATATGCTTCTCTTCATTATTGAGAAGAGGTGAAATTATTATGTGGACAATTGATAGAGCTGGGAGGTCAAGTCAGTTCAGCTTAATTCTCATTAGGCAGCAGCAGAAATGGGGGATAGCTTTTCATCTTTGCCAGAATAGCAGTATTCAGTTTGGCTCATGGCATCATTATATCCTGAATAACAATCTCTGCAGAATTTACTTGCAGTGGTTTCAAAAGTGCCACGTCCTGCAGTGGTAAAGATCCTTCTCAAGGTTGTACTTTTGCAATATTTTGCGTGGGGAGTTGAATGCAGTAGAAATGGGGGAGCTCACCAAAGCTTTTCCCCTCAGAGAAGGAGCCATTTTTGAAAAGCTGTGGGTTTTTTTTCTCTTGGAGCTTAGTTGTATTGAAGTGATGGGTAGAGATAGAGATACCAAGCTTCAATATTGCCCAAAGAAGGAAGGTAGGATTTTGTTGAATAACTATTTGATAAAGTAACTAACAACTCTCCCTATGAGAAGCCGAAGGCCTGATTTTGTCAGAGAGAAGCCTGTGTCCTTTCAAGGTATGAGTGTTTGCAGCTGAGGGCAAGTTCCAGGCAAAGACTGCTATAACCCACTGACCCGACTGTTAGGACACAGAAGTTATGAAATCCTGTGGTGTTTTGTCTCCAGATGGTAATTGAAGATGTCCTCAAGCCAGACACTTGTGTTTGCCGAATAGCCGAGGGACAAATTCTGGATGGTGAGTGTATTAGTGCTGCTGCTTAAGTCTGAGACTCAAGACTTTGATATTTTCTGAACAGCATCTTTAGCTTGTTGATTATGAAGAAAGGTGTCCAACTTTGGTGCAGAAGTTCTAGTGCTTCTAAGGAGGACATTTGTGATTTGGGAACCCAAGTTTCTGAAGGAAGGTTTGCACTCGTGTCAGCCTGCCTAAATGCTAAGCTTGTCTATTCTTTTCTGAACTTCTTTTTTCTGAGATGATTGATAGTGATTTTGTCTTTTACTTTTGCTACCCTGTCTATGATCTCAAGTTCTTGTCCTGCTTTTAACAGTTTGTTTTGATATTTTTATAGATAAACATTACTTTTCGATTTTAAAATCTTATAATAAAGAACACTGTATATATCAGCATATGGAGATACAGGTATTCATATTTAAAGAGACCTTCAATGCATAATACTTTTAACAAGATTTTTTTATTTAATAGGACTATCAACTGATAGATTATCTTCAATATGCCAAATTAAGCAAATTAATTTGTGAAATATACAGAATTTCAGTATATCTGCTTTTTTGAGATACTGATAGAAATAAGAGCATTTGCAATGTTTTTATTTCTATAATGCTTGCTACTCTTGGTAACAGAATTACTTTACTCTCTAGTTTTTTTGGTTCCAGCTGTGGTAATGAATCTGAGCCATTATTTTATAGTCTCCCCTGATTAACAGTTTCTGCTAAAATACTAAAATATCCTCCCACCCAAATTTCAGTTGATCTGTCAGATTAGGTACTGCAATACCTAACCCTGAAAACTTTTTAAAAAACATAGTAGGTGAAGGCAGAACATATATAATCAGTTGTGTCCAACTCTTGATGGCTTTATAGGCAACTACTCTTCATGCAATCCTGTCAAGCACATTTCTTTCAATTGTCCATCTTTATATCAGTTCTGATGGCATCAAAGCAGAGAGTTCTTTGCTTGCCCTTTCTTGACCCACTAACCATTCCTATCATCATTGACTTCTCCAATGAATTTGCACGTATGACATGGCCAAAGTAAATCAGACATAGTCTTGTAATTTTGGCTTCTAGTGATGTTTTTGGTTTTATTTATAAATAAATAAATGTTTCTGGTTTACCTCTCTGTTGGTTGCTCTGGCTGGCTATGATATAAGTCATAATTTATGCCACCACAGTTCAAAGGCATCCCTACATTCAGCTTTTAGCACAAAAGGCTTTACATTACCACTGAAAATCTGGCTCTAGTTTGGAGCATCTATCGAAAACTGCCCCAAAACTTTCAATCTATCTATGATAATTGGGAAGAAAATGGTGTGAGATGCAAAGTGCTGCTTAAGGGCCATTTAAAGTAGGATAAGAAGATACCCATGTGATAGTCAGGTTCCTAGTTTCACTTGAAATTAGAGAAACTATGTTTGAGAAATTCTCTTTTACACGATTTTTCAGGTAGATAATGAAAGAGTGATATTTCAGATAGCAGTATTAATGACTTCAGGTTCTTGCTTTGACCTCTTTTACAGGTATCCATGAGTCTATGCTGGAGACTGTAATTCCTCGGAATGATTCCGATTGGGTTATGGTGGTACTAGGGGAGCATGTTGGAAGGGTAAGTCACTAATCCAGTGAAATGGAACCTGGCTAATTTCTCTTAAGGCCCTCAAATTTCATGCTATAGAGACATGGAATTGTTTGTTTGTTTGTTTATATTTATTATTAAACATGTATACCACTAACACAATGGTACATTTCAGGGACGATAACAAATCGTTACTTCAGATGCAGGTGATCAAGGTGCAGTCTCACTCTTGTGGTCAACATTCTGGATTACCTCTTATATTATCCTATAATATTTATCATGCAGATTTAGGCAGATAGTAGTTATAGAATAGTGAAGCTTAGCATTGCAATGGCTACAGGCACTTTATTGTTCAACTATTATAAGAAGCTTCACTTCCTTTCACTAGATGGGTAGCCCTCAACTTATGACCAGTTTCTTAGCCATCATTCTAAGTTACAACAAGCCTCCCCGAGGGTACTTGTGACCTGATTTTGATGGCTCCCCACCACCACCAACAGTCAAACAACTGCATTTTGGGTGTGTGACAACCAGTCTGCCATTTGTAGCATCCCATAGTCACCTAACCACATTTTATAATATTTTTGTCAAAAAGTGGCAGTTAGTTTCAGCAAAACTAACCCATAGCGAGCTGTTGATTTCCGTTAGGACCACAGCACTTGCATAATAACCTATATAAAAACCTTGTAAAATTGGGTGGATCATACAGGTAATCCACTTTATGACTCTCATGACTTACAATCGTGAGGGGCACTCGTAAGTCAAGGACTACCTATATGTATTTTTTGAAACAATTAAAAAGTAAACTAAAATGAGGCAAATCGTATGTGAGAACAAAGATTTAATAAGGTTTGGGGCATCTTTTTTTTGGCACTGCTATATTACATGAAATCGAGTTATGCTTACTACTTGGCATTCCACAATATTTGGAGTTCCACAGCTTGCTCACACCTGGTATTCTCAGGTGCATGCTTTTCTTCAGTAAAAGAAACACTAATCTCATTCATGCTTTTTCACTTTTAGATGGGCCGCATTCTGCGTCGAGATAAGGGACAGAATCGTGCAGTGGTGCAACTACAACAGGATGAAGAAAAGCTTCTGACCCTGGATTACGATGCTATCTGTCACTATGTTGGTGGCTTCGAGGATGATTGAGATCCACAGCTCCTCCAAAAAAGAGACCATCTACAGATCAGAGGAATTTCTCTTCTGAGGCTCAAGATAAAGAGCCCAGTTCATAATGTGGCATCTCAATGGAGTGGTGTTGGAAGTATTAAGCATGACAGACCACACCATGGGCAGCCTTCATATGCACAGCAATCCATGATTCATATTCAGTTATTTGGCTGGGTTTTTTTTTTCTAATGAAGATTTTAGATGTGCTGTTACTTTTGGCTAGTGACATGTACAGATCTCTGAATCAATGATGCTCCAGAACTGCCAAAGACAAGAGTGATCTAGTAAAGGCACTATGTGGCATAATCAAACAGTTGCTGGTCAACTCTGGATCTAGAGGACTGAAAATTAAGCCACCCTTAGCACAAAGATTTCTGATTTAGAAACTAGTGGTTCATGGACTTCCATTTTAAATTATTTCGGATGTGGAGTTTTAATCTCTTAAATTTTTTTCTAAAGAATAGCTACTGCAATTTGTGCCATCTGCTGAAAATTTGGGATGAAGGCTGGTAAAATGTATGTAAGAAATAACTTGCTCTTCAACTAAAATTTTAGGATGGAAACTGGAACCAATGTATTTTCCTGATTTTTTTCAGGATGGTCATTTTTTATTGAACTTATATTCACAAAATCCTGAAGCAATTAGTTGTCAGAAAAGAATTGCTACACTGTAGAAGTTTGCAAAAGTTATTTTATTGGAAGAAACTGACAAGATTACAAGGCATTTCTGAAAGAAGGAATAATACTTACATTATCCTGGAGCATCTATTTTCATCATAGACCTAAACATAAATAAGCATCAGAAATGAACGTAGATGAACCATCTCTTGGCAGGTGTCCCATTTTGCTAAAATGAATAAATTTGTGTGTAAATTTCCCTCTCAAAATGTCATGTAAAGTTACTGTCCGTTTTTCCTGCCACCTGTGTAAAAATGAATACAGACCCAACTACTATGTGTAAAATAACTTTCTTAGACTTCGCTGATAGTTTACTCTTTTTGGCTATAATATAAGTAAAGTCTTATTTTGCCTATTCTTTGTATGATTGTTACTAAAACTGTGATCAGTAAACTGCACTGTCTAGGGTGGTCTTTAATTTCCAAAGCAAAAACAATTAATCAAATACCTGACATATTGCAACACTGTTGAACAACCTAGCGCTCTTAGGTTTTACAGTTTTCTACTACCTTATCTCAACACTTATAAAAAAAATTGCAAATAATGAAAGAATAGGATGAAAGCATTGAGGAACAAAAGGATCTCTAATAGAAATAAAAAATGTTTCTCTCTCCTTGCCTACCTCTCCAAAGGATTGTTTGTTCTTTGCTATTAAATAAGCCTAAAGAGAATTTATGTTGATTTGGGCCATTTACTAAGGGGACTTTATGTTGATTTGGGATTCTCCTACCTTTAAGAATTGAGCAGTTCAAGACTGTTAAAGATCACAGAGTCCAAAGTGCATCTAACCTATGTGTTAAGCTAACTGCAAATGCCAGCTGTTCTAGGACAGAAGGATGCAGTTTGGCTTGTTCCCTTGTTCAGAGAACATTTTGCTGGAGATAAATCTGGCCCTTTCCATTATTCTGTGAAGCAAAAGGTGCTTCTCTCTCCTCTCTATCCATACCTTTCTTTTTTATGTTGTGCTTCTGAGGATGTTAACTGCTGTTAACTGCGTTTTAACTACTCTACATTATTTAAGCTCTTCATAAACACATTTTCTCTTTCGTCCCGGCCATTTTTTTTTTATTTGATTTATATGCCGCCCTTCTCCGGAGACTCAGGGTGGCTTACAATGCGTTAAGCAATAGCCTTCATACTTTTGTATATTTATACAAAGTCAGCTTATTGCACCCACAAACTGGGTCCACATTTCACCTACCTTAGAAAGGATGGAAGGCTGAGTCAACCTTGAGCCTGGCAAGATTCGAACCTGCAGTAATTGCAGACAGCTGGAGTTAAATTACAATGCATTAATCTGCTGAGCTACCCAAGCTCCCGCAACGGGACAGCTGAACGACTTGCTTTGCCAGTCTCAAAAATGGCCGCCTTGAAAACAGATCCGGCCGCTTCCCCTGGGGAAAAAAAACCCCGTATGTTCACAGCTCGGGGCTCCCTGCCAGTTTCCAACATGGCCGCCGAGACTTTAGTACTTCCTTGCTTACGTGAGCGCTCTGTGCCTTGTCTCTGTGGTCTAACGGAAGTAAGCTTTGGGCTGCCTGCTGTTGTTTACCGCACGGATAGCTGGTGTCGATGTCAATAAAGTGGGGAAAGGTAAGGGATCCTCCAGGTGAAGTGGAGGGAGGAAATGGGGGGGGGGGACTTCAGGCGGGCTTCTTCAGATTTTTAGGAAAGAAACCGAAGTGGCAGGTTCCTGTATCTCCTCTATTAGGACAGACCGAGTTGAACAATTTTGGGAGGGGTAGCTCTGTAACCTTGCCGAAGTGGGAAGTAAGTCTGTGTTGTCCGACCTACCTTGCAGGAGTGTTGGATACTATGAACACTTGCATGGGAAGAAAGAGGAGGTGGTGACTGTGGGGATCTGATAAGATCGGGTCCCTATTAGGAGAGAGAATCGTTTCATTGCTGGTGGGGCTGTAAAAGAGATCCTGACAACAAACCCTGGGGTCAGCCCAAGAAGAAAGAATGGCAAAGGGGCTGGTAACTGAAGGGACTGGGAATTCTTAAATGGAGACAGATATGAGTGGCAAAGGTATCTTTTGGACAACCTGGTGCCCTTATGGCAGAGTTCTTCAAACTTAGCAGCTTTAAGACTTGTGGACTTCAACTCCCAGAATTCTCCAGCCAGCTATGCTGGCTGGAGAATTCTGGGAGTTGAAGTCCACAAGTCTTAAAGCTGCTAAGTTTGAAGACCTCTGCCTTATGGTGTGGTCTCTTCAGCTGAGATGACAACATAAGTAGGGAAGCTCCTACGTTCTTAGGACCTGCCGAAAAATGTCATCGGGGCTCTTTGCCCTTCCGCTGGCATCATATTTCTGTGTTGATTTTTGTCTTTCTGCACGGTGACAGGTACCTTATTGTGTAACGGAAAAGAACCAAGAATATTGTGTGCCTGCCTCAACTGAGGCTGCCCCATCAAGCTCTTATGGCTCAGCAACGTGGGGTCAATAGCCTGCGCTTCAATCAAGATCAGAGTAAGTTATTGAATTCTACCGAATGTGTTCCCCAGGAGGTCTGGCACTTTTTTATTAGGGGGTTGTAACTTGAGAGTCATAGGCCCTTCAAAATAAGAGTTTTGAAACGTTTTCAGCTCATAAGGTGATCTCTAATCCCTGCATTTGAGAATAGCCATGTTAGAATAGAATAGAATAACAGAGTTGGAAGGGACCTTGGAGGTCTTCTAGTCCAACCCCCTGCTTAGGCAGAAAACCCTACACCACTTCAGTCAAATGGTTATCCAACATGTTAAAAACTTCCAGTGTTGGAGCATTCACAACTTCTGGAGGCAAGTTGTTCCACTGAGTAATTGTTCTAACTGTCAGGAAATTTCTCCTTAGTTCTAGGTTGTTTCTCTCCTTGATTAGTTTCCACTCATTGCTTCTTGTTCTGCCCTCAGGTGCTTTGGAGAATAGCTTGACTCCCTCTTCTTTGTGGCAGCCCCTGAGATATTGGAACACTGCTATCATGTCTCCCTTAGTCCTTCTTTTTGTTAAACTAGATATACCCAGTTCCTGCAACCTGCAACAGTTCCTGCAATGTTGATGGAAATATACTTTTTTTTGGCTAGGAAATATATTTTTTATTTCAGGGATTCTTGGGCTGATAGTCTAATGTCACTAGTAGATTACGGTCTTCATTTTGGCTCCAGTGAATCATGATGTTCCCAATATACCACACAGTTGATCTATGCTCTCTCATAATAGGCTGTTTCTGCTGTGCTATGGAGACGGGTGTTCGGATCTATAATGTGGAACCTCTTATGGAGAAGGGCCACCTTGGTAAGGAGGAAAGAAGGCTAAAATGTAAGACTGTGGGATATCTCTACTCTTGTGCAAAGAGTCCTACAATAGTACCTCTTGTTTTGTTTTGTTTTGTTTTCACCAGATCACGAACAGGTGGGCAGCGTAGGACTGGTTGAAATGCTACACCGATCTAATCTTCTTGCTATTGTAGGAGGAGGTGGCAACCCTAAATTCTCTGAGATCTCAGGTAGGTATTCTCAAGGGAAGAAGTGAAACCAAAGCAAAGGAATCATGAGTTGTAAATTTCAGCTATAACAGTGACACACAGAAAAGCAAATACGATCTTTAATTATCCCCTAACGGGGACATATCTTCTCCCTGTTTCTCTATGTCCTTGTTGATCTATGTCTTCTGTGTCCTCGTGCTTCCATTGTAGTCTTGATCTGGGATGATTCTCGTGAAGGGAAGGAAGGCAAAGACAAATTAGTTTTGGAGTTCACCTTCACCAAACCAGCATTGGCTGTTCGCATGAGACATGACAAGTATGTTTGGAGTTCATTTACTTTTTACTGAGTCCAGAACACGGGTAGGATGCTATATCCTTCTGCTTATCTGAATTTGATTGCCACAATGCATACCTCTTGTTACAATATTATATTTAAAGTCCAATTATATCCATGCAATTTGTTTACAATAAAGTCTGTACTGGCATCATTGATTGAAGCAGAAAAAAAGTAATTAGAACATTTGAATGTGTATCAATTTATATTCTTGTATCAAAGATTGTCATATTGACCCACTAGTTGGAAACAAATATAAATTTGTAAAGATATACAATTCTAATTTAATATTTTATCTTGTTTTCACTCTGTTGTAAGCTGCCTAAAGCCTCTAGGCAAGATGGGTGGCATATAGATGTAATAAATAAATAAAAATGCTTCTGCAGCAATATTCCCTAATACATATGTATAATACTAGAATGGTGATGTAGAAGAAGTAGTAGCAGACCTTGGGACAGAGTCAAAAGAGGAATCAGCCTAGAACAGGGGTCAGCAACCCGCGGCTCTGGAGCCGCATGTGGCTCTTTCATTCCTCTGCTGTGGCTCTCTGTCACTTAAAATATGCATCACAACCGCCAATGTGTGACACCCGCTGGCACACAATTTATTGAACTTTTCAACCCCCGGTAGGCCAACCATGGATAAATCCAAGAAAAGATTTACCCCATACACCCTGACTCATACATATCCTGTGTTGGGCATTCCATGGCCTCACCCACCATTCTGAGGTACCCCGTGCTCCTTACCTGGGACTTCATCTGTTCAGTGATCCATGAGATTAATAACCACAGGGAAGTGCCTTGATTGCAGTTTTGTGACATCTCGCTTAACAACTGGTTCACTCAATGACCAAGATTCCAGTCCCAATTGTAGTTGTAGGTCAAGAGCTACTTGTATTCCTGTATTATAATTGCATACCCCTGTATTATCTTTGCAGAATAATAATTGTGCTGCGGAATCGAATCTATGTGT
Organism: Pantherophis guttatus; assembly: GCF_059756535.1. NCBI lineage: Eukaryota > Metazoa > Chordata > Lepidosauria > Squamata > Colubridae > Pantherophis > Pantherophis guttatus. The sequence goes on along the minus strand of NC_142064.1, from coordinate 121,035,157 downwards.
ATTCCTTCCCCGACAACCCCACTAAGCTCTTTGAGTTTGACACCAGGGACAACCCCAAAGGTAAAATGAACCTCACTCACTCAGTGATTCCCTCATTTCACTCCTGTTTTCCTTTACTTGAAAAACTGAAGGACCTGCTGCTCCTTCATATTGCATCAATGTCCAACTCTGACAGATGCTTCTCCATTTTTTGTCTATCTCTCACCTCAGGGCTTTGTGATCTCTGTCCCAGTTTGGAAAAGCAGCTCCTGGTTTTCCCTGGGCATAAATGTGGCAGTTTACAGCTTGTGGTGAGTGTTTTGTGGTAGGGTGAGGGAGACAACAGGATAGACATGAGAAAAAATCAATAAATTTTACCATGGCCAATACCAAAGGGAGACAATTTAATCTCATGTAAACTAGTGAAAATGACAATATTTCTTCATAGGCAGATAATAACCATATCTGATATTAAAATACTTCAGAATCTTGTGCTATTTCTCATACAAAGTAACCTGTACAGGTAGCACTCGATTTAAAACCACAATTGGGACTGGAATTGTGGTCCCTAAGCGATGTGGTTGGTAAGTGAGTTATCACATGACCAGATCAAATTTTACGATCATTTTAACATGGTCGTCAAGTGACTCATGTACTATTCAATGAATCCCATAGTCGTTAAGCAAATCCGGCCTCCCCCAGGGGTGAAATGCTCCCGGTTCAGACCGGATCGCCCAATCCGGTAGCGATGGCGGCAGATGGTTCGGAGAACCGGTAGCAAAAATCCCTGCCCCCCACCCCCCATGCTCAGCTGAGTCACACAATCATCAGAGGCTTTTTTTTTTCTTTTAAAAGCATTTTTTCTACAACCTCTTCTGACAAAAAAAATGCTTTTAAAAGTTAAAAAAAAAAGCCTCTGATGATCGCGCGGCTCAGCTGGGATCCTCAGAGGCTTTTCAAAGCATTTTTTTCTGCAACCTCTTGGCCGAAGAGAGGGTAAAAAAAATGCTTTGAAAAGTCTCTGACAATCCCAGCTGTGTTGCCTGATCGCCAGAGGCTTTTCAAAGCATTAGAAAAAGTGCTTTGAAAAGTTTTTTTTAAAAAGTTGGCCACCCCCACCCAGTCACATTACCCCCCACCCACCCACCAACCAAGCCACGCCCACAGAACCGGTAGTAACACATTTTACATTTCACCCCTGGCCTCCCCGGATTGACTTTGTTGGAAATGGGAAGGTAACAAATCATGATCACATGACCAAAAGGCATTGCAACTGTTGTAAAAGCAAACTGGTTGTCAAGCATCCAAATTGTGATCATGTGACTGCTCAGGTGGTGGAGTGGTCATAATTTCAAGGATAGTTTATAAGTTGGTTTTTCTGAAGCCGTTGTAACTTTGAACTATTGTTAAATAGACAGCCACAAGATGAGGAGTATCTTATATAGAAATCAAATGAGTCACCTGTGTTAGTTGATTGTGTAAAATGGGGCAAAGAGCAATGCCGAGGATTGATTTTTTTAAACTTAAGTCATGTTAGCTTAGCTTAGAATGGTTTTGTCATGTTTACTCCAGACCCAGGATTGCAGTACACACACTCAGACAGTGCAGCCTCTCTAAGCCCCTCCTTCATTATTAGGCCTGTTCTTCTGTTGAGGCTTTCACTAAAAACAAAAAGAGGCGAGAGTCTCCTAGGACAGGGGTCTCCAACCTTGGCAACTTTAAGACTTGTGGACTTCAACTCCCAGAGTTCCTCAGCCAGCAAAGCTCCTCAGCCAGCAAAGCAAAGCTGGCTGAGGAATTCTGGGAGTTGAAGTCCACAAGTCTTAAAGTTGCCAAGGTTGGAGACCCCTGTCCTAGGTTGCCTTTCCAGACATTTCATAGCCAGTTTCAACTTGATTGTCAGACGGGCTCTTTTGCTTTCATTCGGCATGAGAAAGATTAGAAGTCGCCAAAGATTTGGATCATACTTTGTTTTCTTCTCATTGCCAGGTGTAAGACTTGATTGTTCTTCCAGGCTTTTGAAATGTTTGTTACCAGAGGCTTGGTGGGGTTTTTTTTTTTGTATGTTGGTGATATTAGTTCTGATTTTATTTGGGGAAGGGGGCTTTGGGTATAGATTGAATTCCCATACTAGCAAGAAAGAAACACAGACATGCTTATGAACCAAAGTTTAAGGATTCTTTACCCTTGACTTCCTTCCATATTTGCTTGTATTTTACCAGCTTTGTACCATCATTTCTAATTTTTGATGTTGTTTGTACTGTTGTGCTCTTAGATTCTGATATGATATTATTTTTCTAAATATATAATTTATTTCATTGTAGAGCGTGAAACAAACATACAGTTGCAAATAATGAGCAAAGTCTGATTCAGGTGTTTTAAGCAGTCTCTGATTTGCATGGTCCTCTTCATCTCTTCATGGAGTTTGACTTTATTTTCCCAAATTGATAAGATGTGTTTTGTGCAAACCAGAATCCGACTCACCTTCAGAATTTGCTTTTCTATTTTTGGTTTGCACATGAGCTATGGCTAGTGAGGGGTGGTAATCGGCTGCATTGGACTGAAGGGAATATGTGGTATGTTTTTGCAAACCATTCTGTTGAGATCAAAATCAACTCTGGTTTATTTGTTCTTAATGATGATTTGTCCTCACCTTAGGATCTTTCAAGCACCAAGCCTGGCACTTCGTCCGCCCCATTCACCATCAATGCTCATCAGAGCGAGATTGCCTGTATCTCCCTCAACCAGCAGGGCACTGTTGTGGCCTCTGCCTCAAAGAAAGGGACCCTCATCCGCCTCTTTGACACACAGACCAAGGAGAAGCTAGTAGAGCTCAGGAGAGGGACTGATCCAGCAACTTTGTACTGGTGAGAATTCCCTCTGTCCTCCTGTCACACAGGTTCTCCCTCGCAAACTCTGCCGAGTTCTGCCTTTTCCCGGGCTAGGCTACTTAGGAAGGCTGCATTGCATCTCAGATTCCATTCCTCCATTGAGCTCTTGCTTCAATCTCTACCCATCCACCCCAGAGGACAGGCATGCAAAACAAGAGGGTCACATGGATAAGTTAATCCACCTCAGAGAGCAGGTCTGCAAAACTTTATCAAAAGGGCCACATGGATAAATTAAAAATCCTTGTGGGTTGCAAAAAAAATACCTGGAGTACTGCTGCTAGTGGAAGTGCTGGAGCTGACAGTGGTGAGGCTTGGAAGTATTCAGCGGCATGTTTTTTTGGGAGGGCAGTGGCAGAGGCTGTAAATTTACTACTTAAAAAAATAACAACACTGGCAGAAATTAGTGCAGGCCTGCTGTGGAGAAATAAATATTCTGTTAATCGCAACTGCTGGAGACAAGTGAAAGGATAAATGGGAATGAGCTGCATTGCTGAATTATTTACAAGTTTTGGGGTGAGAAACTGATAGTCTTGTTAATGATGCTTCTTGGGAAAAGCCAGGCCCTGTATCATGGAGTAATACAGTGAGACTTCTGAGGCAAATACCTCACAGGGGGATTGCAACAGAGGCAGATAATGGCACCAAGGAATTAGGATGAATATTAGTAACTTTTGAGGGTAGTTTTGAATTGAGAAGGTAAGATCAGATCAAGCCACATTATTATAGAGATCGCTATTCTGGATGGTTTTATTCTGTGCGTGGAAAAATAAACAAAAGGCTTTTAGCTCAAGTTACAAACTTTCCTGCTTCTTAAGTTTCAAAAATTGTCTTTTGCCCGAGTACTGGCCAGGAAGATAGGTGAGCCTATTTTTAGAGGGTAATTGTTGCAGATATTTGTGCTGCACCAAGGAAGTGCACTGTTTTTATCATTGTTGTAAGCTTGTTATTTACGACAGAGAGTGATTTGTCAAGTGGAAGGCCCATGCAGATCAAATCAATCGATCCATCAATCAATGCACTATTACTGGAAGTGCAAATACTGCAGGTCACAAGGCCTTTGTTAGAGAGACTGGTTTGCTCTGCAGTACATCTCCAGTAGTTTGCACGCAAGTAAGGGAACCTGCCATACTATTATGTAACAAGTGAAGCAAGCTAAGTAAGTGAAACATTGTCTAAGCATGGCAACATCCAAGCTGCTTGGTCCAAGTTTAAGAACAATATGAACAGGTGCCACTCCTATTCCTTGTTAATTGTATCTCAGAGGTTTAATCTCAGATACTAGTAAAATTGGCAACCTCTTGGCCCATTCCAATAGACCCTTCCTTAGGGGTTCTGGGTTTAAGTGAGATGATCATATCCAAGGTTTGGTTGTGCTTTCAGAGGCCCCCATGGTGTGGATGTGTAATAATCTAACAGTTTTAGGAACTGCTAAACTCCTAATACAGATCAATCTTGCTCAACCAGAATCGGGTTGAGGACATTCTGGAAGATGTTGAAGACAGAGTTCTTGACAAGACCATTTTGACCTGCTTGGGACCATATTTTGTTTTGTTATTTTGTTCTTATTGCACTGTTACATAGTTGCTTTGTGAATGTTTTTTTTCCTACTATTTAAATCACCAAGGCTTTAATCAATTGTGATGGGGCATCTCCATAATGATGTCCATAGCTCCTACTCCCTACCCAGGAAGGCTAGGCATGATGGGAATTGCATTCCCAATATTTCTGGAAAGGAGGTGGCTCAGTCAAGGGATATTTTACCAGGCTCCTCTTCAGGAGTAATATACAGATTACCAAAAACAAGGCATTTGCTATTATAGACACACTATCATAGGAAGAAACCTTGAATTGTGAGATGAGGCTCTTCTTTTTTTTCTTCCCCACAGCATTAACTTCAGCCACGACTCTTCATTTCTCTGCGCGTCCAGTGACAAAGGGACTGTCCATATCTTTGCCTTGAAAGACACCCGATTAAACCGCCGCTCAGCGTAGGTAGCGGGGTGGGGGCAGGGAGGATGGTGCTATAAATGGGTATGAATGATGATCATAAGTAGTACCTTAATCCCATTCTTTCTCCTGCTCTCTTGCAGATTGGCCCGTGTGGGAAAGGTTGGGCCCATGATAGGTCAGTATGTGGATTCTCAGTGGAGCTTGGCCAGCTTCACTGTGCCAGCGGAGTCTGCCTGCATCTGCGCTTTTGGGAGGAACACCTCCAAGAACGTCAATTCAGTCATTGGTGAGTGGCATTGATGAGAGGCAGTAGATGTAATGGGCCTCTTGAAGTATGTCACATATAACCTTGACCCAAGGCCAAACCTGCCATTGAGTATTTAGGTAAAAGACCCTCTCCCTCCCTCTCCTGTTTTGGTTTCCTTACATTTATTAATGGCATCATTGTAGATTCCCTGCTATGTGATCTCTTCATTCATCAAGTTCTCCTGAATCCTATTCTTAATCTCTCGCCCACATTCAGTTCTGTTTCCTACTCTTACAGCTATCTGTGTGGATGGTACTTTCCATAAGTATGTCTTCACTCCTGATGGAAATTGCAACCGTGAGGCCTTTGATGTCTACTTGGATATATGCGACGATGATGACTTTTGAGTGTAGCTTTATTCCCGTTGTTCAGGCAAAAGCATGTGAGGCTGAAGCATTGAAATCCAGTGTTACAGAAGCGGCAATGGGGGTTTCCTTTCCTCTCCACCTTTGGCCCCCATATGTTCCAGAAGGTTCTTTAATATTCCATAACAAATTTGGAAGTGTGGGGGGAAGCTGCAGGGAATGGGAATTCTGCTGGCAGAAGACCATCATTAGATGTAATGCAAAGGTTTTCAGACTGCTGAGATGGGAAATGCTGAAAGCATCTTGCTATAAGATGGAGTGAATTCTGGAGAACAGCTGCATTTTTTCTTTCTTGATGCCACCTTTCCAGAAGTCTGTTCTTATTGCTGCTTTAGCTCAGCTGCCGTATTCATTTGGAACTGAGAAATACAGAGAGCTGAGTTTGGGAAGCAAGAACCTGTCAGATCACTGTACTTCCTATACCCTGGAACCTTAAGAGGTACGTATCTGGATGCGCCCAACAATGATGGGCATTTGGGGAGGGGAAAAAAGGCATAGTTAACATTAAGAATCAAGAACAGATGTGTATGTTATTTAATTGACATTCTGTGATCAATAAAGGATGAAGGACATTTTGAAGAACTGAAATTCTGATGTGAAATCTTACTCATTGTCTATATGTATGTGGAAAATAGTATCGTTCTTTATATAATCCTTCATTGGAGAAGGCCAGATAGCAACCCATCCTCATAGAGGAAAAAGGCTAGCGTGGACTAGATGCCTTCTTATTACGTCTATAAGAGCAGAAAATCAATCACAGATACTTTTGTTCTTCCTCTTTTGTCTAATTTAAACTGATAACATCCATATATCATATGAATTGTGTGGCTTTAAATTATTTCTTTTCTACTAATTATTTTCAGTGCTGCCTTCTTTCTGATCTCTCTCTATAACAATAGTATTGTATTTAGTTATATAAATACAGTACAGTACTCATAACTACCATTGTGAATGCCTCCCCCTGTCATTCTAACTAATAAGCACTGGCCAGAATTTTTTGAAGTCACAAAATCTCCCTAACTCTCTGTTGTCTTACAAAAAAATTTATAAGATTAAGAAACAATAAGATTTGTTGAGATTTTGGACTTTTAATTTTTTTTCAAAAAAGCTTCTAGCATTTTATTTGTATATTTATTAAATTCAATTCTGTCATATTGCTAGAAATTTTACAGCATTGTTTGCTGTCTGAAAAATTTGCTGACTATTTTCTTACGGTAGCACTTGAGGGATATTCAACTTTGGATGCATTTGCACATCATACTACATTAAAACTTCCCTATGGTTTGATGTCATACATGTAGGAGAATCGTTAAGACACCCCCCCCCCCCAAGAATTTCTATGAGCAACAATGGGAGCTGAGAGTGATTAGTGACATGATCAGGCTCCAACTTACAGTAAGCAAAATGTGAGCATCTTACAAATGGAATGTTGCAGTATCAAGATCAAGACAGTATCAAGATTCAGGAGAGTCTCCAAAAGCTAAAACATTGGGTGGGAATCAGTAAAGTGAATTTCAAAAATCAGAGGTAGAAGATGGAGAACCATACTGGGTAGCAGCACAGGCAAAAAAAAAGGATTTGGGGAATCTTTGTGGATCATGAGTTGAGCCAGAGATAGATGTGGTGCAGCTGAAAATAAAAAAGCAAAGCCAGTCCTAAGCTTCATCAACCAAAGAACACTTACCAGGATCAAGAAAAACAAGCTATCCTCCTTTCTATTGTGCATTACTTAGCACACACTAGAATGTTATGTCTAGTTCCAGACATTGCATTTTAAAAAGAAGGTTGACAAACTGAAGCATTTTCAGAGGAGAGCAATCGAGATGATAAAGGGCCTGTGAGGAAAAACACATTGGAGGCACTTAGCTGGAGAAGAGAAAGCAATGGAGAGATGCAATGCTTGTCTCCATTTTTCTGAAGAGCTGCCATATAGAAAAGGAAAGATTTTTTAGACTTATTCCAAAAACAGGACAAAAGAACAACATGTTCACATATCAAAGAAGTAGGCTTTGGCAGTGGTGAAATCCAATTTCTGTGGGTGTGGCTTAGTAGGTGTGGTGTGGCTTGGTGGGTGTGGCTTGGTGGGCGTGGCTGGGGAAGGATACTGCAAAATCTCCATTCCCACCCCACTCCAGGGGAAGGATACTGCAAAATCTCCATTCCCACCCCACTCTAGGGCCAGCAAGAGGTGGTATTTGTCGGTTCTCCGAACTACTCAAAATAACTGTTCAAAATTTTCACTACCGGTTTTCCAGAACCTGCTGGGTTTCACCCTTGGGCTTTGGTTTAAAATTAGAAAAATCTTAGTGGTACCCAATAGTGGAATTGTGGTGGACTTTGTTTTACTGAAGGCATTGAAATAGAAGCCAGATGGCCATCTCTGGGAGATGCTGTAATAAAGGATTTTGCATCTGGCAAGGTATTGGGAGTCATCGATCCATCAGTCCATTTAATCTTTAAGATAATAGAAGAAGCAACAAAAAGGATCTCATTTTCTTTCATTTATTTGGCCCATCCCAATTCTTTTCAAAAACCACGCCGGAGTTTTCAGGTAGCTTATTGTATCAATAAAGCAGTTTCTGTAGTTGCCTGCAGGTCTTTGTAGAAGTCCCCAATGTTTCCTTGGAGGAGCCGTATCTAACTTATTGCTATATGAGGTAATTAAAAGGTTACTGAAGCCAAGGAAAAGAAAGCAATTCCAGCGGCCGCTAAAGGTGACGCCCTGCTCCGCCTCCTCCGCGGCATTCCTGTTTCCATGTCTTCGTGCTGGCAAGGCATTGTGCAATGCATTGCATTGTGGGGATGGTAGTTCCTCCCGCCCCAAGCGAGCGAAGATGTCCGAGGTGCGGTTGCCCCCAATTCGGGTGCTGGATGATTTCCTTCTGGGCTCCGCTCGCTTGGCTGCCCCCGATTTGCGGGACCTGCAGCGCTGGCACAATCGCGTGATTAACAACCTCCTGTACTACCAGAGCAATTATCTGCTGCTGCTGGGCGCGGGGCTGCTGCTGGGCGGGTGAGTGCCACGGCGGCGGGCGGAGCAGGGCCGGGAGGAGAGTCCCATCGTGCGAAGTCCCACGAGGGGCGAGGATCCTGCAGGGGAGACTCGGATAACGAACAATAGGCAGGCTTGGTTAGTGGAGGCGGAAGGCAGAACCAAGATGGGGAAGGGTGTTTTTCCCCCCCGTTACTATTACAAGTAGTCCTCGACTTACAACGCTTCATTTAGTGACCGTTCATAGTTACAGTGGCACTGAAGAAAGTGACTTAGGACCATTTTTCAGACTTACGACAATTTCAACATACCCATGGTCCCATAGTTAAAATTTGGATGCTTGGCACCTGACTCATATTTATGACCGTTGCAGTATCCTGGGATCATGTCATCAACATTTATGACCTTCTTATCTGCAACGTCAATGGGGAAGCTAGATTCACTTAACAGCAGTGTTATTAATTTAACAACCGCAGGGATTCACTTAACAACTGTTTCACTTAGCAACTGAAATTTGGGGGTCAATTGTGGCCGTAAGCCAAGGACTACCTGTATTGAAATCCAAGCTCCTCAAGAGAAGACATTTCATCTTCTGAAGGTGGGATACGGAAGCTAAGAACAATCTCCGTTTCAATCCTGGGAAGGGAAAAATTGATGTAAGTGGAAAAATTGCCCCTTTAAAAAAAAAATTGCTCCTGTAATTTTGAAGAGCAATTTGATGGGCCAATGCAAAAGAGGTTTCTGTGTCTTTAGTGATCCTGGGATGGGGCAACTGCCGGTGATAGAACCGGCATGGCCAACAAATGGAAAACCGAAGTTGTAATCATAACACATCTGCAAGATGGCAAATTGGAGCTTTGTCCTAAGTTTTGGTACTCAAATTTAAAACTACAATGCGAGAAAGTCTATAGTGTAACTGTAACAGCAAGATAAACCTCACGTGTTCCCAGGCAGCAGAATCTTCAAGCGTCTACAAATTCCGTTCTGAAAAACTGTGTTTTCATAGCTCTTCAAAAATGGAATTGTGTGGATTCTTATAAGTCAAAGTTTAGGCTCTGGCATTATTATTATTATTATTATTATTATTATTATTATTATTATTATTATTATTATTATTTAATCTTTGGTGAGATTCACAGCCTTTGAGGCTGGTTAATAGCTCAGCAGCTCGAGTCCCAACCAAGAACCTAGGAACTGTTAAGGTATCGTCGGAGGATGTAAGCTGTTCCAAGTAAGGTGGTTTTTTGTAGAGTCAAAATGTTCAAGTCCGGCAAATTTAGAATTTCTAAATAGCGGGGTAGCCCTTTGGGTACCGCCCTTCTCCCGAAGGACTCAGGGCAGAGAACAGAATAAGATTTCATATACCTATAATAATATATATATATTTTTATAAACAGTAAATAATAAATTGAGTCAACTTAGTGTATCTGCTAAGACCTTGGCATAGAATTTAGATGTTTATGCTAGCCCTGCTTGTTGAATGAATGCATGTGACTGAAGCAGCTTTAGTCACTGTCCCTTATACAGGGGCTGGTGTATCTGTCATGGCCCTTTTCTCAGTGGACTTTGAGATCTTCTGGATCATCATCGGTGGATTGGAGCCATTTTATGGTATTTTTGCTCTCTAGTGGACAATTGTTTTGCCAAGTGATCAGGTACCCAGGCAATTGGTTCTTTTGGAACCAGAGACAATGAACCCCAGTAAATAAAGGGATTTTAAACTAATTTAGCTAATAATAGCTGAAGCAAACAGATTAAAAAACATAACATAACAAGCATACCTACCAAGCAGGATAATATTAAAATCTCTTATAAGCTCCTAGGAGCTCCTTAATAGCAGAGATGTGCCAAGAGTGGCCAGTTTCCATAGTACCCAGTGCTGTTTTTTGTTTTTTTAAATTTGATTTATATGCCGCCCTTCTCCGGAGACTCAGGGCGGCTTACAATGCGCTAAGCAATAGCCTTCATACTTTTGTATATTTTTACAAAGTCAGCTTATTGCCCCCACAAACTGGGTCCTCAATTTACCTACCTTAGAAAGGATGGAAGGCTGAGTCAACCTTGAGCCTGGCAAGTTTCGAACCTGCAGTAATTGCAGGCAGCTGGTCTTAATAACCAGCTTAATAACAGGATGCCTTAGACCACTGTGCTACCAAGGCTCTGTGTTCTCTGAGTTCCATGCAGAAGCTCCAGGCAAACAACAGCAACCCTGAGGTTTTTATCAAAACTGTCACCATGACTTCAAGGCCCTGTTACGGTCAGAAGACTGCAAGGCCTGCCCTTGAGTGGGTGACACAAGACTCTGGGATGGGAATCAAAAGTCTGAGACTTTCACAGCGAGAACAGCTTTGAAGCTATATGGAGATTTCTCCCCCTCCTTTATTCAGTTAAAAAAAAAAAAAAAAAACAAGCAGGGAACGAGCTCTAACCTTCTAGACTTTTCTTAATGTGAAGAAAATCTGTCCTGATTTTATGGTTGGTTTTAAAATTTGATACGGATTTTTAAATTGATAAGTTTTAAATTACGGGCCAAATTTATTTAATTATTTTAAATCTATTTTTAACTTTATGTATAAATGTTTCTTATTTTGGCTGTTCACCGCCCTGAGTCCGAAAGGAGAAGGGCGGTATAGAAGTTCGAAAAATAAATAAATAAATAAGAAGAAATCAAAATATGTCCCTAAGCCGCTTGAAATAACAATGGTCTACTTCAAGTAGTGGTGGGGACGAAGAGCTTGCGTGGGAGTGATTGAGGTGTAGGCAGGTCTCAATGTAGGGCCATAGTTTCTGTCGCTAAGCGAGGTGGACGTAAAGCACAACGTCATGGGATTGTGTGCTTAGTGATGCCAGTCCCTGCACCTCCCATTGCTGTTATTAAGTGAAGTCCACCAATCAAATGGGGCCGAGCCGAGCCGAGCCATTCTGGCCTTTGTCCCTCCAAGCCTTTGACAAAGGACTGCTTCTAAATCCTCCCCCCATCTTCCTATCTCCCCATCTCTTTTGTCCCCCTTGCATCCTGCCTTACAGGGCGGCAAACAGCCCCTGAACTGTGGGGCTGTGGGGCTTCTTGCCGCGCCCCCAAGAAGGCCCAAGTGCTCCAGTCCCAGCTGCAGTTGCCGTCCCCACCTCGCGCTCTGCTGTCCCAGGTTACCTTCACTTTCATCTTCTTGCTGCTGGCAAGGTGTGCCTGGCCTGGCTGTAGGGCCAACCTGAGCTTTTTGCAGCCCCAGAGCTTCAGTGTGTGTTGTACTCCTTTGTGCTCCATTCCTGGGCTGGCCTGGGGCTAGGCTTTGCATTCCTTTTTGTGGCCCTAGAGTCAGAATGCACCAAGGAACCCCTTTATGTGTTGCTCTTGGTCTGGGCTGCAGCTGAGCTTTCGTGCTGTGCTGTGGTTTGGGGATTGCAAAAAGCAGTGTGAAGCCCAACCCCAACCCACCGTGTGGTGCTAGGGGAATTCCGGGTGTATTGTAGTTCTTGAACTGCACTGCAGCATGAAGCCCACTCCTGCCTTGACCCAAAAAGCACAGTGCAAAGCTACAGCTGACCCATCTTCACCACTCTGCCCTCCAAGGCCCCTGCCACCTTGTGCTCAACCATCTCAGCTGATCTTCATTGTCTTCTTGCTCCCGCTGCTGAGGCATGCCCAGCCTGGCTCTTTGTGAAGCAGCTGTCGGCTGCCCAAGGCCATCTTCTCCAGGAAACTGCTGTCTATGACCCGGGGAAGAAAACCTCACATGACCAGCAGTTGCCTTGCAAAGGGACAGGCTGGGGCACCTTGTTAGCAGTAGCAGCAGCAAGAAGACAATGAAGGCCAGCTGGAGAAGCAAAGCACAGGGCAGCCGGGTGACAAAAAGGCACGGATGAGGGGGAGACAGGCAGGTGGGGATAAGTTGAAATGGCCCTGCAACAGGGGTGAAATCTACTTACCTTCCCAACCGGTTTGGAAGTGCGTATCACGTGCGCGCGCGGACCCTCTGTGCATGCGCAAACCCTTCTGCACATGCGCAGAGGGTAAAAAACAGGTTACTTCCTGGTTAAAACCAAGAAGTAATGACAACTGGGCAGGTGGGCGGAGCCTCGTGCCGCCATCGCTACTGTTTCTCCGAACCACCCACCGTCATCGCTACCGGTTCGGGCGAACCTGTCTAAACCGGGATCATTTCACCCCTGCCCTGCAATCATAAGTATGGACAGGCTGCCCCACGCCCAAATTTTGTTCATGTGACTACAGGGGCTCAGCAACAACTGTAACTTAAACCACCCTTCGTAGGTCCCTTTGTTCAGAGCAATTGTAACTTCAAATGGTCACTGAGTGAATAGTCATAAGGCGAGGACTACAGATAGTCCTCGACTTACGGTCACCATTGAGCCCAAATTTTCCGTTGCTAAGAAAGGCGTTAAGTGAGTTTTGCTCCATTTTACAACCTTTCTTGCCACAGTTGTTAAGTGAATCAGTTCAGTCATTAAGTTAATAATATGGTTGTTAAGTGAATCTGACTTCCCCATTGACTTCCCTTATCAGAAGGTTGCAAAAGGGGATCACGTGACCCCGGGACACTGCAACCGTCATAAATACACGCTGGTTGCCAAGCATCCAAATTTTGATCATGTGACCACAGGGATGCTGCAACGGTCGTTAGTATGAAAAACGGTCATAAGTCATTTTTTCAGATAAGGAAAGAGGGGAAGGAAGAAGAAATTAGAATGAAGAGGGAAGGAAAAAGGAAAGGGAAGGAAGGAAGGAAGGAAGGAAGGAAGGAAGGAAGGAAGGAGAGTATAATGAGAGTGAGAGAGAGTGTGAGGGAAGTCCTGCCTTAGCACTTGGCCACCACAGGTGCCCCCCCCCGAGTCCCATGTCACACCCATCATGGCCACGCCTACCCCAACCACGCCCACCCCCGGCCTTCCGAGATCAAACACAACCCTGATGCGGCCCTCAATGTAATCCAGTTTGGCACCCCTGGACTAGAGGGATCCTCAGCTCAGAGATATCCAGGCCCTAACCATGTTCCTCACCCGTCTCCCCTCACTCCAGGCGTTTAGGAGACCTCAAACCCTCAGCAACTATAGAAGGGCCTCAGAGTGAGTGGGCCACCCACTGAACGCACATCAGGATTGCATATGGTACTCCCATATGGGCTGAAGTGAAGGCTGATTTTGGGGGGGGGGGTCTCATTCTGCAGGTACTTCCAACCCATGCTGATTCTGCTAAGCTGCCTACTCATATGTCTGCTGTTTGGAGGTTTTGTCTGGGCAGCCGAGAACAAGCCCCCCGTGCGACGCTTCCGGCGGAATTATCCCGGCACGTGTTTCTTTGCCGTCCTTGGCGCTGCGTATTTCCTGGTGTCCCTTTTCGAAGGCTCTGCCACCTTCTTGATTTTCATCGCTCTGCCCATAATGTGTGAGTTCCCAGCTGGGGGGGTCTACTGTATGTGGGAAGGCTGTGCACCATCGGTGCAGCCAGTATGCCTGCTGTTCCTTGCGTCTGTTGGGTCTCTTCCCAATCTGTGCAGAACGCAGGCTTTATTCTCAGACTATGGCGGGGACGGAATTTTTCAAGGGTGGATTTTGTTGAGACCTGCAAAAGGAAGAGAATTGGATTTCATTTAGCAGGAGAGAACAGGTTTCTCTTTTCCTGCGGTAAGGATCAATATGAAAACACAGAAGCAGCTGCTGCCAAACACTCCTGCAGCCAGGAGCAGCTCTGGTTTCCCCATCTTATGCTGCAACCCATATGCTGTACCCGGCTTCGTGTAGAGAGAAGATGGGGAAGAGATTTTTTGTTCAGGCTTGCATGATCTACCAGAGTGAAGAAACTGTGGCACTTCAGGTGTCACTGCTTTTAATCCCCCTTATTATATGCCATGCTCTGAGCAGGAAAACAAAGAGAAGGGTTTTGTTTTGTTTTGTTTCATAAACAGGGAGCTGAAAGCTGACAGCTTGGCGTGCAGGTTTGTTTGGGCTTGCAGACTCTGGTTGGCTTCTCTTCCCCCCTAGCTCCCTTTTATAAAACTGAAACTGATGCGAAGGGTCAGGGATTCCCAATCCGGCATCTTCTCCAGTCATGCAGACTGACTCTCCATTCGAGAGGATAGCTCTGTTGCCCCCAGGGGAGTAGGGAGCGTGAGGTTCTGGTGCGAAGTGGGAGGAGGTTGGTTCTGCTTATTCCTGTGTTACCAATGAGCACCCCTGTTCCCTTGCAGTGAGCCTCATCCATGCCTCCCTGCGTCTGCGGAGCCTTAAAAACAAAATCGAGAACAAAATCGAGAACATTGGACTCAAGCGCACACCGATGGGGCTGCTCCTGGAAGCTGTGGGCCAAGAACAAGAGGCTGGATCCTAGACCATCGGTGTTGGTTTCCCTTTCCTCTGGAACTGCTCTCTTTCCTTCCAACAGACACTTGTGTGCTTATTGTTCTGCTTGCCTCAATCTAGCAAACTGGCTGCGAGTTCCTGTGGAAGATACAGTAGCCTCTAGCTTACATCAAACTCAGCAGAACTCCTGACCTGCAGCTGGGTAACAGCCAAGGGTGGAAATGGACTGAAATCAGCCTAACATTCCAGTTTAATGTTAAGTATTCCCCATTGGAATCCATATTGTTTTGCTTTGGAAAGGAAGGAATCACAAAGAAAGAAAACTATAATTTTAAAAAAAAAATAAAGCTCCCTAGTAAATTGTTAGTTTAGAATACATAGTTGCTGTTTGAGAGAAGGACCAAATGAAATCATTGTTGTTCTAATTCAGTTTTCTCCCACAAGGTATGGTCCAGATATGTCGAGACAACAACAGTTTCCAAATACTCCAGTTAGCTGGAAATTTCCTGAATTGCAGGAGATGGCTGGATTATTATTGGCGGGCTTTCAATGTATTATTATTTGCATAATGGCACTGCTCTAAGGGCTTCAGAAACAGTATTAGGACTACTTTGTGTAGGAACCCCATTACTTAGGCCAGTATCATTTACCCCTATATTCAGTGGTGGTATTCAGCCAGTTATATCCGGCTCAGGAGAACCGGTAGCAGTGGCTGCAAGAGGCTCCGCCCACCCGCCCGTCATCGCATCCCATTTTTGACGCTCTGCGCATGCGCTCACATTTGTGAACTGGTAGCGAAGGTAAGTGAATACCACTCCTGCCTATATTGCACATAGGGGGCTAAGATTTTGTAGAGCAGAATGCTTCAGCCCACCTCCACCCACATATGTTCATAGCAGAGCTGAGATTGAAATGGGGAGTTTGGATGGGTATTTATCTTGCTTACTCTTGGACTGCACCCCTCTTCTGAAGAGGTTTTGGGCTCTTGGTGTTCAGATGGAGGCAGCAAATAAAGCAACTTGGATGAGTAGAATGGAGCAAGCCAATTTGGAGAAGTTATAGCTAAACTTTTGAATCAATGATGGAGGCCAATCATTTACAAATCTTAAGAGGATTCTTTTATGAATGCTTTTGAGCAAAAGAGAAGGCTAACTCTCAAGTGCTGGTAAAGGAGATTATGATGATATGCAACCCCCCCCCCCCCACACACAAAATGGCATCAAATGGAACTACGTTTATTTTAATCCCTTTGTTAGCATCTGGAGATTGTTTATATTTGGTAACTTTAATAAGATATCGCAGACTATACATTCCACTTCAAAAGTGTGGAGCTGCCCCCACTTTTGAGTATATTTAACAAGCAAAAGAACTTTTGTCTCTTTCCAAGACCAAATTAGGAAACTTCAAAACCGTTGTCCTGGCTCACGAATGGCAATAAAGTGCAATTCAATTTGTTTACTTTTAGATTAGATTAATATGCACAGTATAATAGGATAGGATGTGTTAAGCATAATCACAAATCATAAGCCGACAATCTGGCTTTGCATTATGTGCGAATGCCAAATATTTTAACTCACAACAATCCTCTCTATTCAAATCATGTGGAATTCAGATGGTTCTTGTACAAAATTTAAGAGAATAGACCAAACCTGGAATTCTGCACAGTTCTAAGTAGAGTACAATACAGACAAGTGAGGTGTTCCAATACTGATCATATTCTTTTGATCATGCTGTTTTGAAAATGATGAGAAGAAGCAATAATTAAACACATAATTTTGCTTAAAAAGGACTTTCCATCTAAGCTTTTATGATCATTTAGTAAGAAAGGGGTGCTTCTTCCTGGGGGGTTTTTGGGCCTCTAGAAGGAAAGGCATAGTCCTTGTTTTCTATTAGCAGGATATAACAATCATTAACTCCACTTCTGATAGAACTTTGACTACTTGGGCTGTTTCCTTCAAGTCTTTTCAGTCTTAAGTAATCAGCGGGGCTGGCTGGATATTTGGGGAGTTGCATCTGGAACTGCATGTGGGCAGTTTCAATTGCCTTTGTACTTGGTAGAATGTGCAATACGCCAGATGTAATTTTTGTGTGTCATGACATCTGCTAGCTAGTTGTGTGTTTTACTTTTCCCAAGCCAGGGTCCTTAAATAGCTCACTTCAGCTATCCAATCTCATTAGGCTACTGTCTTTTCATGTATTTAGAACAATTCCCAAGTCGCTTGGGTGAAGCTGAAGGGAAAGCACACTTCAAAATCTGTAAGGTATGGATCATAAACTGACCTATACAAGCGTACAGCAAAAAGTCTTTCTGAATTTTCAGAACACCTTTGTACCATAAACTAACCACTTCAGCTGTATTCATACAACTCATTGTGATAAAAATGCAGTTGATTAGTGGGTGAAGCCAGTGGATACTTCTCTTGAAGTGAGTTGCAGACTTTGCTCAGCCTTTCGGTTCCCACTTTAATATGGAGGGAAATTTAAGAGTCGTTAAATCAGGTAGACATTACTTTGCTCAAACTGGGGCAGCTGGAATTGGAATTCTCATGATACGGTCATTATTTAGGCAGTATGGAATATAATCAAACCCAACTGGAGGCACCACATTGGCTATCCTAGCAGAGGACTTCCTGGTATATGATTTGCAATTATTGATATAGCCATTAAGTTACAGATGTTCTGTTTAAGACATAAGTATCTATACTGGTCTTCCTGCCTACATAGTTTTGCAGTAGATAAGAAACTATATGGCACCATTTTCTACCAAGCTGTCGTGAGGTATCATTTAAAAGGGCTTTTTTTCCTCTTAAATCATACCTGAATGAATCAATTAAGATCTGAGGCAAGCCTCTTGCAACCTTACTAGAGGATGCAAAGCATGTATGCCACCGTTTGTAGGTCTGCATAATATACTGGATGATTATGGAGGAGGGGAAAGAAATGGACAGATGCTTTATTCTAAGTGGGAAATTGCAGTTTGTGTTTTTTCTGAAAGATGCTCTTATCACTCACAATCCAGTAGAATTGTGTAACAAGTATTGATACATAATCACAATGGTAGCTTATGAATGTTCCCTCATTCTTTAGAGCAGGGCTGTCAAACTCCCTGCCCGCAGGCCGGATGCGTCACATGCTGGCCACGCCCATGCCCGATTTAACAAAGGGGAGAAAAGTCCCAATATGTTGCGTGACGCTGCCGTGACGTGCGTTTGACACCACTGCTTTAGAGGCTGCATTCCTCACACATAGAACATGAAGGTACAAACCCAACCCCCTAATTGGAAGTTGAAGGAACTAAAATGTGTACAGCTGCAGTTTGAAAAGATCGGTGCTTTTCATTTTGGGATTTCTTCCTGGGTTACTGAAAGAGATCCAGGCTTAAAAGGGAAACATCTGATAATGGAAAGTGGCTTTCTCTCCGTTTGCTCAGCTCTCGGAAGTGGTCTGAGAGGTTTGCCAGGAAGAAATCAGGGAATCTGGAGGTGAAGAGTGTCCCTCCATCAAAGAGTCTATTGAAGGATGGGGAATGCTGGTTTTACCAAATGTCTCTAGGGCTTTAAGCTTGTTGATTAGAGAGGTCAACTGCTGTTTTTATACGTGCCAAAATCACTAGGACATTTTTCCAACTAGCAATAGAATTGGAGAAAGGTTTTCAATTGTTTGTAATCACGATAGTTTAGATTAAGGTTTAAAGTGTTACTTTAGCTTTTCGTAGTGTTGTGGTCTGTATGTAAATGCAATTTTACTGCAGAAGAGTCAACTTCGAAGATTGCTCCTCATGCGGAAATCCTCAAATTTGATTAAAGGGTTTTTCAGAAATGTACACAGGTCTTTTTTTGAATCATTGCCCCAATGTGTACAGTGAACATTCAGATCCAGGTGAACATGAGAGAGACAAGGGAACAGCACGGAGTTACATTTTTCTCAGAAACCAAACAAATAGTATTGTACAATTTAAGTGTACCAGTTTAAACTCTCTGCATATGGGAAATAAAGTCTTGTGATTTTCATGATAGCGTTTCACATGTAGCCTCATGTTTCTTGTCTTTTTGCTCTACAATCACTTTTGCAAGTACAGCACTTTTCCTGAAACAGATAGTTGGAAGCAGCTTTCAAAGCAGCTGCACAAGATGTAGGCAACTTTAATGATTCAAAAAAGATACTTCATACACAGTCCTGCATGTTCTCAACTACAGGGCAAAGGATTTGCAAAGGCCTGACATTTAGCTAAGAGGATTACACAACTGCTGTCCGTCCAATTCTCTGTGAGCTGGAAACTTTTAAAAACACCTTCTTCTTTCGGATGTGTTCATTACTGAATTCTTCTATTATAATCGAAGTGGGTTCCTCCTTGTCAATGTTACCCCTTGATGATCCTAACCAAATTAAATGGGCATAGATTCTTTTAGCCATTTTTCCTCCGAGGAAAACTTTGAGGCATTTGTGGCACATTTCTGTCTGCTTTATTTTCATATCAATTCCTCAAGGCAAGTCACACTGAAATAGCCACAAAGTGTTCCAGTTACTAAGTGAAATTCTAAGCTCACAGATCAGATGCTGTCTAGTCACTATCCCATGCTGTTTACACCATGATCCTGATGGCGACACGAAGCTTTCACACATCACGGCCTCGTTTACAATCTTTATTATAGAAACCTTCTCTCCCTTATGCACAGTGCTCAGTTTTACATTTAGATCCCCATATATAATCTATACATCAGTGTATATTAAAAGGACACACAAGACAGTGACTCCAATATGGCCCTTGTTCCTTCAGCCAGGAACGGGAGGGGGAGAAAACCGGAGCCTCCCTTGGGTTCTCTCAACCTCCCTCCTTCCCTCTGCTCCAGAATGACCTGGATTCCATTGGCACAGAGTTTAAACAAAGTGACTTTTCCTTTTATGTGCAATTGTTGAGAGCAGGGGAAAACCATCACACATTTTACAATTATTATGAGGATGATAATGGTTATTATTACAGCGAAAGGAGAAAAGGCAAGATGTTCCTTCCAGTTTTGAAATAATTGGGGGAGAAGGCAGGAAGCACGTCAAATGAAGGATACAGGAGAAAATAACCAGTCCAGCTTAGCGGGCAGAAAAGGGTGTGCGCAGCCGTATTTTTCTGAAAAATGAAGGGTTGCATTGCCTGTTACAGTTGGTGCAACCTATTCCCAGTGAGAAGGGTTTTGATACATGCACGTACGCCCACAGCAGTTTTGGGAAAGGCCATGTGGAACCAACCGACCTTTCCCATAGCCCACCCAATGGATCAGACTGTGTTATGCCTTCAGGTGGGATCTCCTGCCCCCTCCCCCTGTGAGAGGTAATAACTGAACTGAATGGGTGGAGTCAATCACTGCATTCCTATATCCAGCACTATGGTGGAGTTCCCCTGCTAGGAGAAAGGTCAGGGCCATGAAATAGGTTCATCCAAGAAATCCTGCAAACATTTCCCAAACCCCTACGCATTTTATCCTCACTCAGGGCTTTGCAAGAGCGAGATACGAGTAGGAAGGGACAATACATTGAAGGGTAAACTAAGTTTTTCACAGTGGGGGCAACAGGAGTGGTATAGATCTCTCTTTTTCTCTACTTTTTACAGGACTGATGTTCATTAGCAAGATGACAGGTCTGTGCTATATAACATTTCACAAGAAACACACATTGCACAAACCTCTCCATTTATACATTCCAGGGTCCAGGGTTTATAAATGCTACAGCCCAACACGGAGCACCATGGCAGTAACAGTGCACTGTTCTCCAGTGAACACAAGAGGGCGCCACCCACAGCAGAAAAACCCTTTTATGGAGAAGTAGTACAGTAAACACAGATTCCCCGCCCACCCCACAAAGTCTGAAATGGGGGAGGTTAACAATTGTAGGAAGAACTATGGACACACTCCTCCCTCCCCCCCCATCCTGTGTCCAGTGTAACATGCAACAACCCACCCTCACACATGTGGAAACCTACCCTGCCAGCAGGGAGTCCCCCATTCCCACAATGGTGCATCAGACGCAAAAAGAGAGGCACCAGCGCAGGAAAAACAGGAAAACAAAAAGAATCAGCACTCCAGATTAGAGATCCCCTTGGGGAAAAAGGGGAAGGGAGGGGGGATCAAACCAACGTCCCTGGGGTTGGATGCTCTGTGGAATCCAAGCTGTAAGGGCCAGAAGAATCTTCCAGATAAAGCAGGTCCGCAAAAGGTCTGAGCAGAGTAGTAAAGCAGAGGAAGAAAGGAGAGAGAGAGAGAGAGAGAGAGAGAAAGAAAGAATTAGACAAAGGGGCAGAAAGGAATCATGCAACAAGTGAAAGTGTTTCATCTCCACTTCTACTTTGTCTCCTGTTTTGGGTCCAGTTTACCCTACAGTAATCACAACCCCCGTCTCCTTCGCTTCATGAAATGGGTCTTTTCCAGCCTTGACGAAGAATCAACCTTGCAACTGCTTGCCTTCTGGAGGCTTTCAAGCAGGGGTCTCCAACCTTGGCAACTTAAAGCCTGCCGGACTTCAACTCCCAGAATTCCCCAGCCAGCAAAGCTGGGAATTCTGGGAGTTGAACTCCGCCAAGCTTAAAGTTGCCAAGGTTGGAGACCCCTGCTTTAAATGTTAACTCCCATTGTCCCCAGCCAGCAAAGGGGTGGTGAGTTAAGGAAAGCTGCTTTATAAGGATACCTGTCTCTTTCATTTTCCTTCTCTTCCTCACCTGGGTCTTTCAAACAGTTCAGAATGCCAGAGAAGCACCAGTTGTTTTGAAAAAGGGGGAGTGAAGCCAAAGAAAGAGGGGGTGAGCAGAGAGAAGAGGCACAGGGTTGGCCTTAGGCAATCAAGGGGAGGGGGAAGGGCCCCGCTGAGCTTGTCAGGGCAAAGGAAGAAACCGGGTTGCATACCTGCCATAGAGTGGCTGCCCCGCATAGCTCACAGAGTGAGGCAGTCCACCTCCTGGCCCCCCATAATATCCCACATCGGGGTTGGAGGGTCCCGGATCACAGTAGCCACGCAGGTGTTGATGGACAGACTGAGATGGGCCTCGTCTCTCGGGTGCCCCTCGTTGGGTAACTCCAGCGTTGCGTAAGTACCAGTCCCGGAGCCCTTCCAGAGCAAGCGCTTTGTGGAAGTTGCGATGAGGAGGTAAGGGGGGTCCATAACCAACCTCGCGGGACTGTGGGGGCAGCAGCGGCCCGCAGGATTTAGTGCGGGCAGCGGGTCGGGCTCGGCGTTGAAGCGGGCTTTCAGAAAAGGCTCCCCACTCTAGCTGGGGAGGCCCATCCCTGCGAGACAAATGCTCACCACCCCCACAGCTCCGGCGTTCTAGGTAATAGTCCAACAGGAGATCGTTGTAAGGTGGGCGAGGGGTCCGGCCAGAGATGCAAGGGGTCAGGGCCTCGGCACTCTTAAACGGAGGGGCAGTGGGAAGGAGGGGGTCTTCTGAAGGGGCCCGTTCAATCAAGGCCTCGGAGCTGTTGCTTCGACGGGTCCGAGCAGCAAAGAGGGAAGCTCTGTCGGCACTGGTGTCCCGGCTAGGGGGGCCAAGCTGGGAATCGTGGCTGCCTGACCACTGGCGGGAGTGGAGAGATGGGGCCTCTGACCTAAGAGGAAGCAAGAGGTGAAATGATTGCTTTTAATTTTATGCTGGATAGCTGTGAAATAAGAATTGCAATTATATGCATAATTGAGGGGGGGGCCAGTAAGAATCTCTTGCATATTCTAAATATCCATCTATAGAGAAGTTGTTTTGCCTGTTGCATCTCAGCGTGCAAATTAGCTTTGTTTCCTTTTCAGTCCACTTGTTTTGATCAGAGGGTGGACTGGGTTAGATAACTCTGTTGTTAGTCTGTATCCAACACGATGGGGGAAATTCAAGATTCCTCACCCTCTGAAGAAGAGTATGGTAGGCTCTCAATTCTCTGCATGAATTACTATCACAGTATTACTACTAAAGCTATATCAAGTCTTCTCCTTCCAAATCTGAGGCATGCCCAGAGTGGGAAGTTCAAGCAGAAATATTCCACTTTGGGGGAGTAATATGAAAGTGTTCCTCCCATGTATGCGCCTTATAAAAATTACAAAGATAACAAAAGTTTGCAAGATTCTGGATGAGACTAAACTAAAACAGTAGAGGCACTAGACTAGACTAAACTAAACTAAAACGAGACTAAAACAGTAGAGGCACTGCTGTCTTCATGATTAGTTTGCAGGATCTTTGAAAACTGATCTTGTCCTTTTCTTGCTACCCGCAGCCAATTCCCTCAAATATCCCTTTGGATTCCTCGTCCAACCCACCCCTGAATTTAAAGCCTCAGTTAAGTGCAGTTTGACACAAAGTATAGCAACAATTTACTGTGCTTCAAATTGCTAGTTACTGCATAGAAAAAATAGTAAAACAAACACTGCCAGTGCGCCTGCCGTCTACGAGCAACCCTACAAATCAGGAGAAAAGGAAAGAAGAACAGGGGGTTTATGCTACCTTAATTGGTGAGTTCCACTGCATGCATTTCTTGCTAACACTGGAGTAGCTGGGACGCTCCGGCCCTCAAAGCTGGACATACTTCTGGGGAGGGTGCGGTTGGGGCTGTATAAACAGACAAGGATCCTTTTTTAAATGAGTGGGTTCAGCTCTTCGTGTTTCAAGAGCCACGTTGCATGCTCACACATGGACAAAAACTTAAACCAAGAGGATGATTTCCAGTTTCCAAAAAAATGTGCTCCGAGAGGTTGAGTCACACAAAGGCAAGCAGCTCAGCTTGGTTGGCAGAAGAAGCTTAAAAGCTGCCCCTTCTAAAGCTGCCTTTTCCCCCTCTTTGTTTTTTTCCTGGGAAGGAAGGGTTCGATCCCATTTATCTTCACAAAACAAGCTCTAGGGAGAGATGGAGAGGTATCAGCGGAATGGGATTTTCTACTCTTTCCCTTATTGTCTGTAGTTACCCATTTCCACACTAGTTCCTAACCATAAGTGAAATCTTGACTAGGGGCATCCAACCTTGGCCACTTTAAGCCTTGTGGACTTCAACTCCCAGAATTCCGTAGCCAGCTGGCTGGGAAATTCTGGGAGTTGAAGTCCGCAAGGCTTAAAGTGGCCAAGGTTTGGCGCTCCTAATCTAGACACAATGAGCCAAGTTTAGACAGCCAACTGAGCAACGCAGAAAACTCCCAGGACAGTATTATTTTAACGATCCTTCCACGTAGCAGATTTCCAAATTCTTTTGTATGGTTAAAGAAAAAAAAAAAGAAAAAAAATTTCATCCTATCAAAATAAACCACAGGCCCTCAGAATCTAGTCTATTTCTTTTCTCCACCACTTGCAAAGCTGGGCAGGAATCATTTTGTATACAAAATATTAAAAATAATTACATCCCACAATTCCATCAGCTCATTTTGTTGTATATGTAAATCAGGCTTTTAAAGCCCACACAAAACTCTTTATCAATGCTGGCAGGTCAGCCCTGGTTGCTTCCCCCCCCCCCCATTTGCTCAGACCAGCTTCCCGGCATCTTTGGCTAACCTGGTTGGGCTGGCAACAGAGTTCCTGCGGTCCTTGCCCTCACTGTACAGATCTGGCTGCAAAATTCGCCAGCCTGGTCGGCGGTCAGGACTGCTGGAGATGGCACGTAGGTGATCTCGGGCCTTGGGAGGTGAGGATCTGTCTGGGAAAGCTCCCTGGTGGTTGGAGACCTTGGAGGGATGGAAGCTGCGAGGGTCGTCTGAGGACAGAAGACAGTACATAAGATAGAAGCATCGGCACATCCACATCTTGACCAAATTAGAACCACCCCCACAATAAAAAAAAAACTCAATAGTCTCAAAACTCTAGATTTTTTTCTAAACAAACAGCTATCAACCTGGTAAAACTGCTCTTAGATATAAACATGTCTATAGAACACACATATACAAAACTAAATTATGGGAGAAACTCCTAGGGTGCTAATTAAAATTATCAGCACCGTCTGTACAGGAAGTACAATAAGTAGCTGTGGTGTCCAAGTTACATATATGAGTTTCTAAATTATTTTTGTTCTTCTAAAAACTCAGGGTCTTTCATATCCTGTGCTTTGAAGATGGTGTTGGATGATTCTTGTCTTCTATGCATAAGCCATCATGAAACTCAAGAATCCTGGCTCCAAATGATGGTTAAATTAACGGCCAAATTCTGTTTCGAATACTTATTGCAATATTTATACCCCACTGACCTCACACCTCTGTCCAAATACTAACGGTCTGCAGAATATTCATATAAAACAATTAACACCATAAAAAATAATCCTTCCTTTGCATCCAAAATTCCAGAAACATTATAGATTAAAAGCTCTGTGAAATAACTGTTTTCACACTTCTCTTTTAACAGAACCCTCTTGATCTCCAGGGAGTCAAGAAAAGGCTCAAAAATATTGTCTCCTGCCATCCACAATTTCATGTTTTAACACGGAAAACCAGACTTTTTATCATTTAAAACCAGTCCCTTGAACTACGGACAGAAGGCCATTAGCAACACTGTGCCTGCAATAATGCTACTGTATAGGATTACAGAACTTCTCAGCTGTCAGCGGGAAGGTTGCTGCACTTTGTACTAATAATAGCATCCAGGTAGTCTTCAAAGATAGCCCCATATGCAACACATTGCAGTAATCCATCCTAAGAGTTCTAAGAAGGCATGAGTAACTCTCTCCAAATTCCCCCCTCCAGGTGGAGACATAACTATAAGGCAAAATCCCAACCTTATATTCTCTCAAAACATGCATTAAATGAGACAACCCCATACACACATGAACAGCCTATATGGTTTTGTATCAGTCCATTGTTTGGTAAAGAATCATTTTCTGCACCTATGGTATATAGGGCATCTTTGTCTCATCATTCAGTATCCCTCAAGAATTAGATGACAAGAATATCTAGGAAATGTTGACTCTTCAGACCATTTTATTTGTCAGAAATGTTTGTATCTGCTCATCCCAGACCATCAAGCACTCTTCTTTGACCCAAGAATGACAACTAGGCCATGCTTACCATTTTCATGGCTGGCTGATTCAGAGAGGGAGCTGCTCTCCGAGTGAAATGCCTCTTCTTAAAAAAGAGAGAACAAAGAAGAAATGGATGAGAAAGTGGGAAGATAAAATAGTGTTACTCAACTTTGGCAACTTTTAAGATATGTGGACTTCACTCCTCCATCTGGCTGGGGAATTCTGGAAGGTGAAGTCCACACATCTTAAAGCTGTCAAAGTTGAGACCCATTGACGTAATATATCAGCTAAACGGTGGTGGATCCTGTGCCACTCATTCAACGTGATTCACATATCATTTATGCTGCTGTGCTGCCGATGGTACTTTTTCCAACACAAGAGGAATCATCACTGCTTAGGCAAGTATCTTTACATTTCAAAAAGGAAGAGCACATCACACTATGATGCTTCCACAGAACACTCAATGCCTTTCCAAATTGTTCTCTGTGGCAACTAGATTTTTAAAAGACTTTCAATTTGTTGAATGTGTTAAGTTTTTTTCAATCAACTCATGCCATCTTTCAGTCAGGAGTTCAAGATGGCATCCATAGTACTTCCTCCTCTTATTTTTTCCTAAACAACACTCCTTTGAGATAGGCTGCACAGCAAGAGAGCGAATGGCTTAATATCACCCGGTGAGATTCTGGGCCTAAGGAGGAACTAAATACCAGATCACCGTACTCCCATTCAACTCCTTCACCACTAAAATAATGTGTTTATCTTCAAAGTCTTCCAAAAAAAACCCCCAATCCCTAAAAGTTTTGGAACAGTACCCCATGTTGGGTGTCAAACTGAAGGAATTCCAAGATGGAGCAGTCACATATTCCTCTAGCTCCATCACTGCTGTCATGAAGCTTCCCTCAAGCTCCTCTTTGGAGCATGTACCCCTCCCCCACTTTTCCCAGAGAATTTGAGTCCCTCTGCAGCAACCTGTACCTGTTGGGCTAAATAATGGCCAGCCTTTCTAATGAAGTATCTAGGGGGAGGATAAGAATATTTGGAGTGTTTGGAGAATTAGAAATGAAGGACCAAAGAAGGGATTAAAAGGTCCCATAATTAAAACAATGTCGTTTTACGTGGCCTGAGAGACAGGCCTTCTCGGGGGCTGCCTCTGTCCTGGGGAACAGCATCCCCATCAAATCCTCTCAGACCCAAACCCGCTGCACTTTAAAAAAAGCCACAAGAACTGTTTCTTTCAGCAGGATGGATAGGAGCCTGCTTTTGAGACTGACCAGTCCTTTTTTTCGGTTCTTGTAGCTTGTTATCATCCTTACAGATTCCTTTTTCCTCTCTGCTTGTGTTTTTAAATCATGTCTATTACACACTCCAGTATGTTGCCTAGCATTTCTGTGGCCAATGAAGCAGCTGAGAAATATGCTAAGCAATCGGCATAACTCACCGGGGGCAGCCCTCTGGAGGGGTCCTTTGCTCAGCCACACCCGGCATTCTGCTACTTGCACCTCCAGCTCCCGCAGGCGCTGGGCAGCATCTGCCTGGACCTGCCGCCGCCGGCGGCGCTGATCAACTGTTAAGTCGGGAGCAACCGCTAGCCGTCGGGCAGCCTCAGCCACTTGCTGCTGCAGGGCCAGGTCCTGGCTCAGCTCCTCCAGCGAAGGGTTTTCCTAAAGTATAACATTTATATGGTTATATATAGCATGCATATAATATGTATAAGATTTTACAATAACATATATTATGTTAACATATAAACTATTAACATATAAGATGTTATGCTAACACATAATAGATTATTGTAACACATATTTATAAGTTTATGTTTTTAGGTTTTAACTGAACACCACCCAGAGCGAGTGAGATGGTCAGTCCCCAAATTTGATACAGCAATAGCACTTAGATTTATATACTGCTTCATAGTGCTTTTACAGCCCTCTCTTAAGTGGGTTACACAGTCAGCCTATTGCTCCCAACAATTTGGGTCCTCATTTTACCCACCTCAGAAGGATGGAAGGCTGAGTCAACCTTATATATAAATAAACAAAAGATAGGGATGTGGAATCAGGACCATCCCCCAAATCCAACATGTAATAGCGATGCCTGGGCTCCCTCATTCTCTTATGCATAAGATTGATTGCTCACCTCATTCTTCAAGGCAGGGGCAATTCGGGATGCCACTATTGTCCTCCTCCGCACTGGCCACAGCCTTTCTCCGGGTTCCAGAGGATATTCCGGGGGTAATTTCCCGGTCAATTCCTGACATTGAGAAGAGAAGCAAGCAACATGAAATAGGTATGAGATCCAGAGGTGAAACAAGGGAACTCATTGGAACTTGATATTAGATTTTGCCCAAGGAGATAAACTTCATACCATTTATACAAAACTCTTCAACTTTGCAGATAACAGCTTGGCCTGAGAAGTCATTTTGGGTTCATTAGAAGACCAATGGCTCATACACATTTGCCTTCCTGACCCTGATGGCTTTAAGTCATGCTGATCCATGCTTAACATCCAGCCAACCTCACCAGTGAGGATCAGCACTGGCCAAACAGGCTTTGTGGTCCATGATATCTAGAAAGCACCAGGTGGGCTATTGTATTCCAAGTTATTTGGAGAGCAGAAAGCGGGAGAAAGCCACATGGGCTGGCTTTACACCTTTCTGAGGTGGCATCTCCTTAGGTTATTACATCTTGAAGAAACTCAAGCCAACTTTTTCCCTTCTTATGTTTCTGCATAAGAGTGACTTCCAAGCCCTCAATAGCTTAGACTTTCAAATGCCCATTCCTTGTTTCATTTTGGGGACATTTTCTCACAACCTACCTGATTAAAACTAAAACTCTCAAAGAGTTTGAACCTTGACACAGAGCAGAAAACGTTTAAATTCAGGGTTGGTTGCATACCTCCGCCTAACCCCACCTAGTGCTTTCCAGATGTCCTGGACTACAAAGCCTGTTTGCTGGCCAGCACTCAGTGCTAGTGGTGGGAATGATGGTCTAAGAAACACAATAAACCCCAGGTTGGGAAAGTCTAGCTTCTCAAAGCAGCAGATCCACCGCCTCAGTCCCTCCCATTGGCTTCCTGACCTCCTCCTGTCATGGTTACGCACCGCTTCCTGCAGGCAAACCCGTCGCAGCTCCTTCAGGCGCAGGCTGAGCACCTGCTGGAGAGACTTCTGCTTTTCCAGGAGTTCTTGCACCCGCTCTAGCCGAATCCGAGGACAGAGCTCTCGCTGCAAGGCTTCTGCAGAAAGCAAAGGCAGAGCAGAGAACAAGGGATGAGGCTTGAGATTCACTGTATGCCACCGAAATGATGCTGAGCAGGTGGTGGAGGGAAAGGTGTTACCTGAAGAGCTGTAGCTGGATGAGTTTATCAGCTGCCCTTTCACTTCCATGTCTTCTGGGGAAGTTCACCTTTTCTCTTGCCTCCAAGGGAAATCACTTGGCTCCGAGACCCATCAGGAATTCCTAGATGGAGGACCGCAGATGGTTATTGTCAAAGAGAGAGAAAGGAGGAATAAAAAGGGGATATGCTTCTGCTGGCCCAGGCAAGGTGAGTCATCAGCAGAGGGCAGGATACTGTCAAAGGAAAATCTGCCAGACTGTGGCAGAGGGCATACATAACCACACACAGACAGGCAGGGACTGGAGTGGTATTTTGTGCTCAGAAGAGCTCACTTTTGAGGAAGGAGGAACCTGATCAATAAAAACAATGCCATGGAAGAAGCCTGCTTCTTTGGAGAGGTTTTCTTAAGAGTACTTGATATCATCCAGACATGTTGGACTTTACCTCCCATAGCCAACATGGAGAACTGGAGGATGTGAGGCTAGGGAAGAATCACTAACCGAAGATGACTTGCAGTTTCTACTGTTTGACCCAGGAGCATTGACTGCTGAGTGAATGGTGGAAAACTGCAACACCAAACCTGCTCTCTCGGGGCCTACCGAATTCTCCAAGGCACAGCATCAACACTGGAATCATAACGTTCTAATTTGGGGGTAACATGCCCCTCAGCAACAAAATCTGGCAAACTGAGATTCCCGTCAAGGGTAGTATCCAACTACTTGGAACAGGTCACCCAAAACTCTTGCGCTCAAGAGCTTGGAGAAGGACACAACCATTGACACCCAACCTTTGTGGTCTGTGCGGCAACTACACCCAGGAGAAGATTCTGTGGAAGCTTTACCCAACCTAGGAATTCTGGGAGTTGTAGGCCT
This sequence comes from Pantherophis guttatus, assembly GCF_059756535.1. Classification (NCBI taxonomy): domain Eukaryota; kingdom Metazoa; phylum Chordata; class Lepidosauria; order Squamata; family Colubridae; genus Pantherophis; species Pantherophis guttatus. Next base: position 121,005,198 of record NC_142064.1, on the reverse strand, counting down.
AAGGCATCTGGAGAATGTTTATTATGAGAAAGACTGCACTGTAGGCAGCATTTTAACTAGCTTTAATTGGCACTTGTGTTATGCCTATAATTGTAGAGGGAGGGAGGAGGAATGCATCTTGTCCATCTTTTTCAATTTGGCTCCTTTCCAGAGATATTGACTATTGTTCCCAACAGTCTCACACAGAAAAAAACAACAACACCCAAGCATGATGGGACTGTACAAAAAGTTTGAAATCACCCAAATGTTAAGCATCATAGAGGTAACCCTCGACTTACAATCATTCGTTTGGCAAGCGTTGAAAGGTACAATGGCATTGAAAAAAATTACTCTCAACCAGTCCTCCTCACACTTACAATGGTCACAGCATCCCCACAGCATTTTGATGATATCAAAATTCAGGCACTGGACAACTACTATGAATTCATGATGGCTGCAGCAGCCGGGGTCATGTGATTACCATTTGCAACCTTCCTTTGTTTGGCCTCTGACCAGGAAGCTGGATTTGTTGCCTATGATTCGTTTAATAACTGCAGTGATTTGCTTAACAGCCATGGCAAAAAAAAAAAAAAGGCCATAAAATTGGTCACAATTCACTTAACAATCATCTTGCTTACCAACGGAAATTCTGGGTCCCCTTTTGGTTATAAGTCACGGAATACATGTGAGTTACCCCAGAAATCATAGATGCAGGAAACAAGGAATTGCTGTTTTTTTAGATACAGTATGGTATTGTGAAAATATTAATGCTTTTTCCGGCAAGAAGAGCATGAGAGGTTTCCTGCTTCAAATGCCAACAGACCAAAACCGGTTTTATACTTGAAGAAAGCAAGAAGCAAAGGAAAAAAGGTGTCCACGGATCTCATGCTCTCCTACCTGCCCCAATCCTCCAGCATCCAGAGTTCACAGACATTGTGCTTCACATTATCCATCTTTTAATTTTCCCTCCCCCTCAGCCAGGGATACTCTCAAAAGAAAGATTTGCCAATCTCGTACCCTCCTGGCACTGTGCTCTCAATTTAAATAGACATTTTGCATGTATTATATTCTTTTTTTTTTAATTTATTATATTTTTATTGTTAAAAAAATAACAAAAAGAAAAAAAATCAATACAAAAATCAATAGTAAGAAAAGAAAAAAAAATTTTTTTTCCCCCAACGTGCTATACAAACGGAAAGGAAGTTTTAGGAAATTGAAGTCCTCAATTCTTCCAGAAATCTCTTTGATAAGGTACTGGTGCCAATTCATCCAATCTCCCAAGTGCAAAGTCCACAAATGGTTGCCAAGTGTTCCAAAAAACATTTTCTTTATATATACCACTTCTAATTTTAATATCACAAGTCAATTTATCATTTAATGCAAATTTCCATGTTTCATTGTACCATTCTTCTAATTTTAAGTCAACATTTAATTTCCAATATCTAGCAATTATAATTCTCCCCATTATAACCAAAATCCTCACCAATTCTCTTTCTCCAGTTGTTAATGTTGTTTCATTCAATATTAATAATATGGTTTCCAATTTCAATTTGACCCTCTTCTTAATCATTTCAAATATTTCATTTTCTATCCTAGACCAAAAAAGTTCAACCCCATTACATTTACACCACATATGAGCATATGTCCCGAATTCCACTTTACATCTCCAACACATTTTATCCACTTTATTATCCATTTGAAAAAGTCTTATTGGGGTCAAATACCACTTCCAAATAACTTTATAGTTATGTTCTTTAATCCTTATTGATAATGTCCTCATTATTCTACTAACCCAGTTCATATTCCAATTTTGATCAGAAATTTCAATACCCAGTTCTTTTACCCAATTCTCTTTCATTACTCTTTGTGAATTATTATCAAAGTTAATAATTTTATAAATTTTACAACTAATCCCTTTGGCCCAATTTCATCTTTTATTATTCGAGATGTCAAGTTTTCAAATTCCGTTTCCTTTCTACTCTCATCATTCCTTTCTTTGCATTTCCTATTCCATTTATTCATATGTATTATATTCTGAGAGCTGCAGTCTTACCCCTTTTTCCCAGTCCAGGACAGCCCCCAATTGGAGAAAAAAGCAAGAAAGCCTCCTGCTGCTTTCCTCCTCCTTCACTACCAACTCAACTGACAACAAGCCCAATGGGAAGTCTGGGGGCAGTGAGACAGCTGGTCCCTGCCTTACACAATCTCTGTGCTGGGACCAAAGGCTGCAGCTGCTTTTCGGTGAGACCCGATCCCGGCCAAGCCACTGGGAGTCCAGGGCAACAGCAGGGCCAGGAAACCACCCAAGTTACATAACTAATTCGAGGCACAGCTGAGGCCAAGAACAGCTGTTGCCATAAAGCACATCAAGAACAGCATCCAGATCAGGTAGGCTTGCTTGGGAAGCGTCTGTCCAGCCTGGCCCCGCCTCTGACATCTTTTTTTTTATTTTAAACTATGGGTAAAAGATAATTCTAACATAAATACAAATTTATGAAAATATGAAGAACAGGTGAAGAATCAAATATAAGCAGTGAAATATGGGTGGATCGCCAACGAATCTGAAATAACCACATTCTAATACATTATTACAGCATATAATATTGGTAATATAAGCCATTTCATATCCATTTTCCAATCAAAACATGTCTCAATAAACTTTAAACTAAAGGTATTTGGCCAACGCTATTCAAGTCACTGTAGAAAAAGAGAGAGAAACTGTATGCGATCAACAATTGGATCAAGGTTGACTCAGCCTTCCATCTTTTCTAAGGTAGGTAAATTGAGGACCCACTTGTGGGGGCAATAAGCTGACTTTGTATAAATATACAAAAGGATGAAGGCTATTGCTGAGCACATTGTAAGCCGCCCTGAGTCTCCGGAGAAGGGCGGCATATAAATCAAATTAAAAAAAAAAAAACAAAACAAAACTAAGCAAAATTGTAAAGTGTGATGTTACCTGACTATGCTGCTTAGCAATGACAATTCTAGCAGTCCCAGTTACGATTGTTAAATGAGGACCGTGTGGGTTGTTAAACAAGGACTTCATATCATTACTGACTTCCTGCTGGCTTCCCCATTGCGTTTGCTTGTGGGACGATGGTAGCGCAAAGTAGAAATCACAATCACATGACCAGAGTTTGCTGCAATGTTGTAACTGCAGGAATGTGATAGCTGGATCAATGAGAACCCATCAGAAGTACCATTTGTTGAGCACCATCATAACTTTGAACAGTCGCTGATTGAATGGCCATGAACCAAGGACTATCTGTAGATCAGTGGTGGGCTGCCCCCGGTTTGGACCGGTTCTATAGAACTGGTAGTAAAACCAGCGGGAGGCTCCGCCCACTGACCCTGACATCATCAGAACGCTTCTGCACATGCGCAGAAGAGCGTATGCGCACGAGCGAAGCAAGCGCGCACGGCCCCGTTGCGAACCAGTAGTAAAGGTAGGTAGAACCCACCCCTGCTGTAGATGATATGTCAAATTAAAATATAAGTTTGAAAACTTTAATTCTGAATGTGGCACAATTCTATGTACAACATCATAGTTAGAAATGGTTTTCAAATAGAATTTAATTCTACATCAGATTTAGTTTTTAAATATGAACTTATTTTAGACATTGAAGCATATTCCCATAATTTGGCTAACCATTCTTCCAAAGAGGGGAATCAAACATCTTTTCTAATAAAAAGCATGTAGAACACATTAACATATACAATGCCAATTCAGAATATTTTGAAGAAATATAGGGCTGAATGAAATTAAATTAAAAAAAACTATCTCAGAATGCAATGGGATTACAACTTTCAGGATTTGTTCCATTTTATATTAAATAATTTTCCAGTATGGGTGAGCTTTGCAACATTGCCACCACACAAGGAAAAATGACCATGACATTTCCATCACTTTTCCAGAAAAGAAATAACTCATTTTAGCAATTAAGACTGGAACGATGTATCAGCAGTAAAACATTTTGTACCAGTTCTCCCTGTATATAATACGCAAGGTAAATTTAATGTTCTTTTTCCATTACACTTCCCGCTGTTGTATATCTACAATTGTGTTCTAATTCTGTAGCATTTAACCGTACAGTCACTGATATCTTTGGGTTCTGAGTTCACAAGAAAGTTATAAATTGAGCCTAACAAATGTTCGATATGATGCATTGTAACTTTTTCAAATTCAATCAACTTTCTCAGTGCTCCTTTTCCTTTCTATAATTCTTTTATTGTTGTGCTGCTTATTTGAAAATACTGAAACCAATTAAAAGTAGAATGTGCCATCTTTCAGGCTAAGTTTTTGCCCTTATATCTCATCATTAAAGTTCCAGCACTCTCCATTCCATATTGCTCACGTATGATCCACCATAATTTCCATTATCAAACTCAACCTACAATTGCTATGGAATGTGGGAGCTATAATTCAGAGCTCCTCATGGTGCCAAGCTTGAAAAAGTTACCTGTAAATCCTCTAGCATTTAAAAACAAGGTGTAGCAAATACAAATCCATGCAGCCATAATTCCTCCTCCGTTGCAGATATGCATAAATATACATTTGCTATTTCTACATGTTAGTGAACAGATCGTCCTGCCATACTTCCACAAAACAATATGGGGACCAAAAGAGAAGGGGGAAGCAGCCTTGCTATGACATTTTCTCCCTTCCAAGGCTCTTTAGATTAGCACAGCCAATTCCTTTTCCATGACTCTTTAATGTCAACACCTTCTTTCTTACCCCTCCCAGTGATTGTTCTCAGGGAGTGGATAAGGAAGATGACTATTGGGAGCCAAGACAGAAGTTAGTGCTGCTCTATTAAATATTGCTCCATTTCTGTTAAGAAAGAAATAAATGGAAGTAAGTGAAACCTAGAAAAATCAAACAGACATCTGCTAACCATGAGCAGGAGCTAACTGGGTATATGGAGCTTAAAGATCAGATCTCATGGCTGAGTTCCAGGGGTGAAATCCAGCAGGTTCTGACAGGTTCTGGTGAACCAGTAGCAGAAATTTTGAGTAGTTCGGAGAACTGGCAAATACCATCTCTGGCTGGCCCCAAAGTGGGGTGGGAATGGGGATTTTGCAATATCCTTCCCCCAGGAGTGAGGAGGGAATGGGGATTTTGCAGTATCCTTCCCCTGGAGTGGGGTGGGAATTGAGATTTTGCAGTATCCCTCCCCTGCCACGCCCACCAAGCCATTCCCACCAAGCCACACCACGCCCACCAAGCTACGCCCACAGAACCGGTAGTAAAAAAAATTGGATTTCACCACTGCTGAGTTTATATATTGCTCTGCATTACAGGTTGCTTTGCTTTGGCTTAATAAATAACCCTTGACTGTCTGGGTTTGGATCTCCTAATCCAAAATCAAGTAAACCATATCATGGCTTAACGTGATGCCTGAATTCAGCTTATTTTGTATGATCTAGGCATGTGGAATTTAGTCAGGCAAGACATAGGTTACCACTCCCTGCCAGCAGTTTCAATTCTGGCCAGCTCAAGGTTGACTCAGCCATCCATCCATCCTTCCAAGGTCAGTAAAAAATGAGAGCCCAGAGATTGTTGGGGGAAATATGCGGACTCTGTAAACCACTTAGAGAGGGCTGTAAAGCACTGTGAAACGGTATGTAAGTCTAAGCGCTGTTGCTATTCTTCCCATTTTGCATACAGAGCAGGGGTGGGGAGAAGGAAGATAAGCAATGTGGAATCCGAATACAGCCCTGCATTAAGCCACAGTTATGTATCTGCATGCTGCATGGAACCAGTTTACTGAACTGCAGCCTACTGAATAAACTGGTCGACTGGGTTCTCAGAAAGCAACAAAAGGACATTATAGTTTAATGTGTGAGGTGTGAGACCCAGGCAGAGTGAAAGAATTTCCTGCATGGTGACTACAGTGCTGGTGTAGAGTTCAGTAGGTGGAGCCCTTCCCCGGAAATCCTTACAACACCTGGTCACGTCATCTTGGCTGCAGCAAAGGTTCACCTAATCCCCAGACAAGAGTCAAGCAGAGCAGGCAGGAACACATCCTCCTAGAGTCAGCAAGATAGCAATTTCCTCAAACCCCCACCTCCACCCCCTGCTCTGCTTCTGGAACTATTGATTTCCAAGAGTGCTAGACAAAATTCAGAGACACCCCTGTTTCCCATCAGGTCTTCATTTTTAGCCCCCGATACTTTTTTCAAGACTTCTATTCATCCCTGAATGCGAAAAGGGAAACAGTCCTCTGTTGACTTACAATAATGGCACACTCTTTACTGCCATCCAGTGGTTGCTGTGCAGATTGCATCCAGTTGCGGAGGCAACACCTATGCCCCAAGAGTCAGATTCTGTGCATTACATGCAGAAGGAAATTGAAAAGATAACGAGGAAGAGAGAGCTAAGCAGGCTTAAACCCCAGTAGAGGTTGTCCTCTACTTACAACAGTTCATTTAGTGACCGTTCAAAGTTACAACGGCACTTTAAAAAGTGACTTATGACCACTTTTCAGATTTATGAACTTTGCAGTATCCCCATAATCACGTGATTAAAACTTCAGACACATGGCAACTGTTTCATATTTATGATGGCTGCAGTATCTTGAGGATCACATGGTCACCTTTTGCGACCTTTTCACAAAGTCAATGGGGAAGTCAGATTTACTTAACAACCGGGTTACTATCTTAACAACTGCAGTGATTCACTTAACAATTGAGGCAAGAAAGGTCGTAAAATGGGGCAAACCTCACTTAACAAATGTCTCACTTAACAACAGAAATTTTGGGCTCAATTACAGTAGTAAATCGTGGCCTACCTGTCATACACTCAAAATTAAGCTCCCTAGGATTGATTCTCTTGAAGGCTGTAGATCAAATACAGGTATCCCAATTCTCTGACTAACTCAAAAGGACTCTTTCGACCTTGGCTTGAAGCAAATGTTATAGAACTAAAGTTTCCAAAAGTATTTTCATTTCCTTCCCATCAGGAGCCTGGTCACCTCTTGATTTTTGATGTTCTCATCTTTGCTTATCCTGCAAGGAGCTCAGAATTTTTTCCTCACAGCACTTATCTTCATCTCAGCCCTGAAAGGTGGGGGAGCCCAAGAGATTACACTCAGCCAAAGATGCCCCTATGTAGTTAATGACTAAGGGGAATTGCAGCCCACTTTTCTTTCACCTGCTGCCACTTCATGCTGGTTTTCATACTGCACAAAGGACAAATTATAGGTCTGTCGTGAACTTTGCCAGCCCAGTGCAGTTTGATAAAATCTGTGCTTTATGCTTCTTTTTAGCAACTAATTTGGTTGGTGGGTTCACACAACCCACTTAATTCAGATGAAAAACACAAAGGCTGCATAGACAGATATGTTTCATTTGTTTGGACTTTTATGGAGTATGTGATTTAGTGGGTTGGGTAACCCCAGGCTGGTGGTTTCAATGTATTGTGTACACAACCCCTGAGTTAAACAAGCAACGTGAATCCAGCTGTCCGTCTTCTCTGTCTGGAAGAATGGACTCTTTCTTGTCTTCAGTTTACCTCCCCTGCTAAAATAGGAAGACTTGAGTCTCCTTTCAAGGAACTTTGGGGAGAATTGGAAGGAGGGAGGGAGAGATGCACAAAAGAATGCATTTCTCACATCAGTAGTTATATCCGACATGTGGATTGCACTAAATCAAACTAGAACTTCATTGATTTTGACAGTGTATTGGATGAATCCAACTCCAATGACCTGCAAAACAGGGTTTCATTGCTTAATGTGTTCAATTACACAAGTAATTATGGCTTATACAACCCACTACTTAACTATATTTAGCCAAAGACCATGTTTCTGCATGATCAGTATAATTGTGTCTTCATGAGTGGACTCTAGGACACCAATGGCCAAGAGTGACTGGAGTTGTAGTATAGCAACATTTGAAGTTGTTACCTTTGCTTTAGAATAACCATGTTAGGTAGGTTTAATTACACTTCAGATGAGATAAAGGGGCCAAAGCCGAGGAAGCACTGCTTAAAGCCAGCAAACATGATTAAATTCAAATGGGGAGTCTGATTCATAGTTTAATGTCACGGGTGAAGTAGACTTTATATAAAATAGATCCAATTAATTTGTACCAATCAGGCATTTGCTTCTAGTCGGTGTTAGTAACAGCAAATAAACATTAATACCTTTGCCATAAAAGGGTTAAAACATTTATCGAAGTAGTATGCATATCTCACCAAAGTCAATACTTAGGGACTCCCTTTCCCCCCAATTTCCCTGCAATATTCCCTAAGACTGGGCCAAACCATAATTAAAGCAAAGCATGGACTCTCCCCCCCCCCTTTCTTCTAGATAACAAATCTTTAAAGGAAATCAAATACAATTTTCCTGCCTAGAGAATCTTTCATCACTATAACACCCCCCCACCCCACTTCCCCAGTTGCACCCAAACCAGGGCAAAAACATTTCTACAGCGCTCCTGTGACCTTGCCTTCATCGTGTCCCAGCCCTGAGAAAGGCTTAAGCCGTTGTTAGCTGTATCGGTTTTAAAACAGGATTCCTGACTGATTGTTGTAACACCGTCCAAGGACAGCCTCAAAGTGCATGAGATCTCTTAAGGTTTGGTCATTCACAAGCCCCAAAGAGAGATCAGGCGATGCCGTGACTTGAGACCAGAAGCAATAGCTATGGGGGGCGGGGGGGGGGGGGGCAAATTTCACGCTGCATGCAGGCTGAGAGATGGGCCACCAGCCGCCTATCTGGATGCACTTCGCGTTAGCTTCAACCGCCTCGGAGGGAGTAACAGCTCCCCCATCCCTCCCACTCAAAAGTTTGCAAGCGCGCCCACTTAATCATCCTGGCCTTCCTGGTTCTAGGAGGGAGCGACTCCGGATCGAAACCTCCCGAGCGCATTGGGACTCAAGCTTCCTCTCCCACCCACCTGCCTCCCTGACACGCAGACTCGCCTCCACCAGGAAACGGCGAGGGGAGCTGCCGATTCTTCCACCCGGGAGCTTTCCGCCATCGGGAGGGGGGGGGGGAAACTCCGGGAACTAAGACGCTTTATTCCTTTCCCACCCCCCCGCGAACTGGATCGGACCGCGCTTTTGCCGGCCCCACCAAACCACTTGGGCTAAAAGTTTAGCCAAACTCCTGCAAAAAGAGAAATCGCGATCTCCCCGAGCGGACACCTTGGGCAGCTAAAGCTTCGACTTACCTCCGCCGCTCGTAACTGGAGAAAGGGGTCAAGCTCCCCCGAAACTGCCCAGCTCCAACGCTGGGCAAAACCGAAGTGACTGCGGAGGAGGAGGAGGAGGTGGCGAATCAACCTCCAGAGCAACAAGCGAGGGGGGAGGGGCCGCTCCTTTTAACCCTTGCCTTGCCACGAGCTGCCCTGAGGCGCCCGCCCGCAGAGGCCGAGTTCCCAAAAGGCCAGGAGAGCTACTCCTGTTACGCCCTTTGGCGTGGAAACCTTCCTTCCTTACTTCCAGAGTAAGGCAGCGCTTCTTGCCATTGACTCTTTTCCCTGGCTAGAATTTCAATCATTTAAAAAAAAAAAAAATGCTGGGGTGCCTAGGAAGCGAATGAAGCAACCCAAAGGGAAGGGACACCCCCACCCCATCCTTTTAATAGATAATTGGGAAGGGATGAGGGGGGAAAAAACTGTGAAATCCTTCTGCAAGACAGTAAAACACAAAGTTTTTTCTGTATTAATACATGCAAATAAGCCACATGCTAAAAGCAGTACAGGTTTCAAACCAACAAGTGTGATGGTTCCTTAAGTGCTAGCATATTTATTAGGGCAGAAACTTGATCAGATATCACCTTTGTTCCCAGGCACACAAATCCGGATTCGGGAACACACTTATAAAACCTCTGCAATACTGAAAGACCAAGACAACTCCCTGCCCCTCCCAGTGATTTCAGCTACATTTCCTAACCTGGTGCCCTCCAGCTGTGTCCAACACAGAGATTGGGTGAGAGCAGAGTAAGATTAAAAAAGAAATACTAGTATATTATTACATTCAGGACTATTGTTGCAACCATGAGCTTGAAAAGAGTTTCCAACAAGAATTGACACATTTAAACTCCAGCCCAGAGTTCACATGCTGCACTCAAGTTTTACCAAAGATAAAACTTTTAAGATTCCTGGGCTCAGGATTGCTCTGGGACACTAGCCCTGAGACAGATGCCTAGTGGCTATTCTTCAACACCAGGCAGAAGTCTATTTTTCTAGGCTCGATTTGTCTGTGTGCTGCAATTAGGACCCAGATTGTTAGGGGGCAATATGCTATTTAGTATACTGTCTTTGGTGTAAGCCGCCCAGAGTCCTGGGAGAGTAGACGGCATAGAAATATGACAAATAAATAAATAAATAAATAAATAAATAAATAAATAAATAATAAGCAAGCTCACAAGCAATCTTATTTGGGCTGTCCGAGGGCTATTTTCATCATTTTAATTGCTTCTCCAACTTGTTGCTTTATGATGATGGGTGCTTTTAGGGTGTGGGTGGGTGTGGGTGTTTAGATGCCTGTTTTAAAGCATCTGAAAATTCCTACAAGGAGAAAAACAAAAACAATGGTTTTGAGGAGCTGGCTCCATCTCCTATCGTATGATTATGTATGTATGAATATGGAATATGGAACCTTGGAGGTAGGAGCTTGCATATTCTTAGGAATGGGTTGATTATTTCTCACTGAAGCGCAATCCCTTCTCTCCAGCTGTCCAATCAGATTTGGCAGAGTTGGTATGCTCTAGGTTCCATTAACAAATCAATGCATCCTGTGGAAGCCCAGAGACATTTTCTTGGTGATCCTGTCTTTTGAATGAGCTTCTGCTGAAATCTGTATGGCCCCAATTATGCAATTCCAGAAGACCTATCTTTTTCCACAAACCCTGGAGCAGAGCAATTTGTGACTCCATTGGCCTATATTGTTTTCTGGATGTTTTTTATTTGCTTACTGTTGGCTACATTTAGCCTGTTTTTCAAAATCTTATTTTACCTTATCTACCTTACTTAAAGTTGCTTCACTGAGGTTGCTAATAGGCTGAATGGAGAGTCAATTTGTAGTAGTGGGGAAGGCATCGGGCTGGAGACCAGGAGACCTGGAGTTCTGCCTTTGATTGGATGACTTGTCAGCCCCAGGAAGGAGACAATAGCAAACTACCTCCAAAATCTTGCCAATAAAACTGCAGGGATTAGTCCAGGCAGTTGCCAGAAATCAAGACTGGTGCATTTACAGAAAAACTTGATTACATAATGTAGTTAATATTCTTGCACCTAATTAAGCTATCTATCAGAGAAGACTTGGCTGCTATAAGAATTTGTTATAGGCCATGGGTCTGATTTTTAGGGTTTTTAATATGCATCTATATGACAGCCTAAAATGTTATAATCCAGGATTCTGCCAGTTTATTCTGTGTAACTTGGGCTAAGCCACAGATGCAACTGATTGAAATGGCAGACTTCTAAAGCCAAAGAATTAATGTCAAGTTATAAACGTGCCTGTTTGAATGATGCCATTAAAAAAAACATCCTGAAAAAATAAGCATCAGTTCCAGCCTAGCTTCTTCTTGTTTATTGATGTGACTTGTAAGATTACGTTTGTTAGCTTTGCACATTCCTGGTATGGCACGATGTATTCAACCATTTTGGGATGCTACCATTTGTTTCTGCTGGAGATGTGGTGCATACATCAAGCCATCAAGCAGCGCTCAGCCTCAAACTAACAGAAAGGTCCCTTTCGAGGCCCACCCCTCAGAGCTAAAGGCATCAAATAGCAGAGGCAGAAAGCCACCAAGTCCTTTGATGCAGTTCAGCAGGCGAAAGACCTTGTCGCTCTCGGACAAGATGTTTTGTAGAAGGGGGAGGGGAAAGAGAAGGTAAATTCATCTCAGAAGGCCTTCAGAAATTGGTGGAACTCTGAGGACACCAAGGACATGGATATTTCCCCTTGAATCTGTTAACCTCTCCCTGCCCACTGATATTTCTTTCAAATTCCAGTACAGAACAAGCATATTGCTAGGAAATGTGTAAAAGGTAACCATAAACTACTTAACTAGTAAAACATTTCCTAGTAAATTTGTGGGAAAACAGAGCAATGGAGCTTTCTTGTACATCTTGTCATTTCAATATAACTGGGAAGAGGGATCCTTGCAGAGAATAACACAAATAAAAAAAAAAATTTTCCACCCCGAAACCAAAATCAAGGCAAAGAGTGTGAACAAGTCTTTCGAATATCTCTTGTTGCTCCATTCAAAGCTGTAACTTTCAAGGTAAGGATGTAATTTCCTTGTGAATTCAACTATATACCCCTCCTATAAAAACTCCCAAGTGGCTTAATCCACTCCACTTCTAGCAGTGCCCTATGTCATCCCCCCTGCATTGTAAGCAAATGGTATGACCCAGCACAAGGTATTGCTATGCTGGGTGTTTGCCTTAGCCTAGGATGAGATCAGATTCCTTGCATTCTTGGCTTTCTGCCCTGCAGGTAAAAAAAAAATATAAATTCAAGAGCGACAGTGAAAAGAGCCCATGTTGGAAACATGGCCCTGGAGTGTCTCCACAGCAGCCATCCTGTTCCTTTAAGCCTCAGGCTCCATTTAATGGCATCCTAGCAGAAAGAAGAACAGGAAAGACAGAATTTCTTACAGACAATGCCATGGAGCTTTCTTTCCCTTTCCAAATACGGTGGAGTACAACTCCTAGAATTTTCAAACTCAGGTTTGGATTTTGATGTAGAAACGTGGGCCTTGTATTTGCTAATAAATTGAACATGCAGTAGCATACCCATCTCCTGAGGTTCAAACATATAGGTAAAGTGTCAATGTATGTATCATACAACCTGGAATCCTATTCACACAAGATCCTCTTTGCAGTTGATTGCCCTTTAACAGGGGTGTCAAACTCACAGCCCATGGGCCAGATGCGTCACATGCTGGCAACGCCCACCCTGTTTTAGCGAAGGGGGAATAACTCACGATACATCACGTGACAAAAACATGATGCCGTGAGTTTGACATCCCTGCCCTATAACATATAAAGTTGGACCATAAGAAAGGCTGAGCGCCAAAGAATTGAGGCCTTTGAACTATGGTGCTGGAGAAGACTCCTGCGAGTCCCTTGGACTGCAAAGTGATCAAACCGGTCAGTCCTAGAGGAGATCAACCCTGACTGCTCTTTAGAAGGCCAGATCCTGAAGATGAAACTCAAATACTTTAGCCACCTAATGAGAAGGAAAGACTCACTGGAGAAGAGCCTAATGCTGGGAAAGATTGAGGGCAAAAGAAGAAGGGGATGGCAGAGAACGAGGTGGCTGGATGGAGTCACTGAAGCAGTTGGCGTGAGCTTAAATGGACTCCAGAGGATGGTAGAGCACAGTAAGGCCTGGAGGAACCTTGTCCATGGGGTCGCAATGAGTCAGACACAACTTCGCAACTAACAACAACAACAACAAAATCCCCTCTGCCTCTGCTCTCTATTCACAAGTTCAATTCTTGTGGGGTTCAGAGGGCTGAAGTATTACCCAATGAACACAAAATTGTATCATGGGAATGGAAGGGGTCTATCCTCCAATCTTTCACTTGAAAATGAAATTTGCCATAACACCTGAGCCAGTCCCCCTTTCCCTTTGTCTAATCTGCCAGCCAGATGAGAATGAAATGCAAGATAGGAAAGCTATGAATCACCTTCCAAGGACGTTAGACCAAGTAATGTAATATATAGAAATATTACATCTCGTGCAGTCTCTGGTTTTTCCTCTAACCACATTTTAGTTTTGCGTGTTGTCCAAACCAGCTCCTCTAGATACTTAGATCAGTTTGTTGTGTGAATATAAAGTATTGAGTAAACCACGGGCAAATTAGATGATGCAGAAACAGACATATGCAGTCAGCTTTCAAAGCACTGGCAAAAAAAGTGGCTTGGCCTTGAATGTGTTTAAAACTGATAAAAAGTTCTGTTAGGAACTAGCAATTAGTGATGTGAATGTACTCACAGATCAAATAATTTAGAAATCCCACACATTTTTGTAGGTAAGGCAAAATGGAATTTAGTCTTCTAATCTGAGTTTGGTGTAAAGATTCGTTCCTCAGTTTTAGATTACCTATAGTATGCCAACCGCTTCTTAGTCAACAGGACTTCCTGCAATATTTTAGAACATATTGTTATTCTAGAGTATAACTCCCAGCAGCCTCAAACAGGATTGTCAAATTTTAAGGCCAATGGGAGGTGAAGGTATGTGGAGGCCACAGAGGTGGGAAAGATACACCGAGTGGTTTGGGTCAGGTAAATTCCTAATGACTAAGTCACTTAACTCTCTCATGGTGAGCCTTAGGAGAACAAATATGAGAGCCACCAGTCAGGTAGCCCTGGACTTACAACTAGTTTAGGATTAGCCATTCAGCAGCCATTTAAAGTTACAATAGACCCCCTATGCTACTTATGACCCATTTTTAAGCCACAATACTGCCCACCTTGGTCATGTGACTGCATTGTGGTACTCAGCAACCAGCCTGCCTTTACTGCCGTTTGTGGTATTCTGTGGCAATTTGACTGTGATTTATGAGAGTTTTGCCAGAAAGCAGCATTTACTTGCAGTTTCTGGCAAAAACTGCCCCACAGCAAACAAGGGGTTCGCTTAACCACAACAAAAAAGGTTGTAAAATCAGGCCTGGTCACTGTGGTGATCAGTTTTATGACCAACACCACTTATATCTTTAATTTCCAGGGTCAATTCTGGTCATAACTCAAAGACCACTGTAGAAGCCTCTTCTAGAGAAAATGCTAGGCTTGAAATGAGAATAGGGGAAGATGAGTGGAGTGTTAAAACATGAAATGATCCAAAGGAACGATGGCAAGAAAAGAAGGTTGGATGAAGACTAGAAGCAAAAACTAGAGGAGAAAATGTCCCAATCACAACCAGTCAGGGCCGTCAATCATCATATACTGAATTGCAATGAGAAGGCAAATGTTTGTCTACACAGCCTCTTCCTCTGTATGTTATCCCATCTTCTCTCATCTGCTTAGAGCTCAAATACATCCTGTCTTAATTATTGCCTTCATCACTAAACTACCAAATTAATTCCTCCTCCTCTTTTCCTCACCCTTGTTGGTTACAATGGAGCTTCTAGGATGACTAAGGACTTAGCAAAACTGTGCAATAAAAACCAGCCAGGGGCCAAACTTCCGAAGGAAAGGTGCTGCTACTGTGCTACTCGGCAGAAAGAATGGGATGAGCAGACACAAATGAGCAAATTGTTTGTGGTTTTTATGAAATTCATTTCCTGGAATGTGCTTCTTTCCCCTTCTCCTTCAAAATAATGCCTCCTCGGAGTGGTTCTTGATATGAAGCACTGGGGAGAGGTTAAATAGAAAACATCTGTGATTCTTGCTGCATTGCACATTTCACATACCAATACATTTCCTGGGTTGTAGCAGGGTAGCACCAGAATCCAAGTACTCCCACAAGATACTCCTTTGTTTGGAGAATGTATTGTCTAGCATGGCCTTGAGGTCATTGACAACAAAGAAGGCCACAAGATGGGCAGTTTGGTTAAACTTGATCTCCAGAAATGGGAGATTGTAGGATCCTTCACTTGCATGGCTGCAAAGCAGCACTCTGGTTAGGAAGAAGGTTGTCCAATGCCTCAAACCCAGCTTTTGAATCACCGAAAACTCTTTTTCATCCTGTGTTGCAAAAGAGATTCTTCTCGTATTCTAATTATGCTAAAAGGAGGGAGAAGATGCACGCTCCTGCTAGATCGGTGGAAAGGCAAATAAATAAACAGAAAAGCCTCAAACCAGTAAAAACAGCAACTATACCTCAGCATGCCTACCAATTAAAGATCGGAAGAAACGGAAGACAGGAGATAAGTGGCCCCACCCACAAATCTGCCCACTTGAAGAGATTCCATCTCTAGGGTATCTGGGGTATTTCCTTGGTGAATCTATTATTATGGCAGGAAATGAGATATTTGTTCTGCTCCTGTCATGGAGCTTATGCTGAATCTTACAGGTCCCTCAGCCAACAAATTTCAATTATTCTACAAAAGCCCTTCTAGATTTGTTTCTGGGACAAGAAATGGCTTCAATTTACAATGAAGCCTGTTCTGTGGCATTGCTTCTTGGGAGGTCAATGCTCTGTTTGGTGCAGAAGATCATGAGTTAATCCTGGGCTGCGTCCATCTTTTTCTGGGCTCAGACCTGAGGGAGGGGCATGTTCTAAAAATGGTTAAGACAGGGATTAAAAGGATTCTTAATGGAATGCAAATGTGATGCAAACTAATTACATGCAATTAATTATTCCTCATTAATTATTTCTAATCTCTGTCACATTAAGAATTAAGATACAGCAGTTAGGCTATCAGATCTGGGCTTTTGAATATCAGGGTTGCTAGACAGCACCAAAGCTGTTACGTTTTCTGTGTCTCTTTGCTGCCATCAAATGAGTGTCTGTAATTTAGGATGCTCTAAACACAGCAATTTTTTTGGGGGGGGGGGCTTCAGGAACCCCATTTCCAAGTATCCAGAATACAAATTATAATCCTTGGGTTTAAGTTAATGTATTTGAAATGGGGAAGTGAATAATCTTATTGGAATATGTGATTCACAGTTTCTAATCCACAGGTGAAATCTAAAATTTGTTACTACTGGTTCTGTGGACGTGGCTTGGTGGTGGTGGGGGTAATGTGACTGGGTGGGCGTGGCCAACTTTTTAAAAAAAATTTTAAAAGCATTTTTTCTACAACCTTAAGAGGTTGCAGAAAAAAATGCTTTTAGAAGCCTCTGACAATCAGACAACTCAGCTGGGATCGCCAGAGGCTTTTAAAGGCATTTTTTTTCCTACAACCTCTTCGGCTGAAGAGGTTGTAGAAAAAATGCTTTTAAAAGCCTCTGACGATCCCAGCTGAGCCACGCAATCATCAGAGGCTTTTTTTTTCTTTTAAAAACATTTTTTGGCTGAAGAGGTTGTAGAAAAAATGCTTTTAAAAGCCTCTGACGATCCCAGCTGAGCCACGCAATCATCAGAGGCTTTTTTTTTCTTTTAAAAACATTTTTTGGCTGAAGAGGTTGTAGAAAAAATGCTTTTAAAAGCCTCTGACGATCCCAGCTGAGCCACGCGATCATCAGAGGCTTTTTTTTTCTTTTAAAAGCATTTTTTGGCTGAAGAGGTTGTAGAAAAAATGCTTTTAAAAGTAAAAAACCCAGCCTCTGATCTTGCTGCTCAGCTGGGCATGGGGGGGAGAGGCAGGGATTTTTGCTACTGGTTCTCCGAACCACCCGCCGCCATCGCTACCGGATCGGATGATCCAGTCCGAACCGGGAGCATTTCACCCCTGTTCTAATCTACCAGTATAGATGAGGCCCTGTTTTCTTTACAGCTGCAGTTTGTCTGCAGAAGAAAGTAACTCTAAAATATACAGAATTCCTACCTACCCGGACATACAGTACTTACCAAACTCAGTTTCTAGAAAAGGGAGACAGGCTCAGATGTTGGAAAATGGGAGTAGCACTTGCAGCACAGTGCCCCCTAGTGATTAATGTATTTCTTGCAGGAAGAAAACCCATCTGAAACATTGGGTGCTTATAAAATCAAGCCCATCTTCACCTGCAATAGTTGCCATGTCTAGCAAAACACAACCCTGCAGTCCCTAGCATGGCCATAAAGCAGCAAACCTGCATGCTAACCCTTCACACGAACAGTCTGCTGCTAACAGCACTAGTCAAGTGTTCCTGCGTGGATCTGCTTACATTCCTTCCTCTTAATTCCTCTCTTCCTCATCCTCCCCCAATTTCCCCCGTTGCCTCTTCCACGTCCAAACTTTAGATATAAACTCCTTTGGGAAGGAAACTAAATTTCTGTTTCCGAAAGCTCAACAGTACATAATGCCACTGTATGACTGTCTGTATGACAATTTGGACGCCCAAGTTGTCTCGCAACTTGGGCGTCCTCCTGGACAGCCTCCTGGCTGTCTTTAGAAGAGCACTTGACGGCCATGACCGGGAGGATTTTTCATCAGATTCGCCTGATCCGCCAGTTGCATCCCTTTCTAAATCGGGACTCTCTACACACAGTCACTCATGCCCTCGTCACCTCTCGTCTGGACTATTGTAACGCTCTCTACATGGGGCTCCCCTTGAGGTGCACTCGGAGGCTCCAACTGGTGCAGAATGTGGCCGCGCGGGTTATGGGAGCGATGTGGAGTTCCCATGTAACACCTCTCCTGCGCAAGCTGCACTGGCTCCCGGTGGTCTTCCAAGTGCGCTTCAAGGTTTTGGTTATCACCTTTAAAGCGCTCCATGGCTTAGGATCTGGTTATCTACGGGACCGCCTGCTACCACCAATAGCCTCCCACCGGCCAGTACGCTCCCATAGAGAGGGGCTCCTCCGGGTGCCGTCGGCCAAACAATGTCGACTGGCGGCCCCTAGGGGGAGAGCCTTCTCTGTGGGGGCACCTACGATCTCCCCCCGGAGATACGGAGGATCCTGGATCTGTGCACCTTTCGTCACGCGCCTAAGACTTTTCTATTTCATCAAGCTGGCCTGGCCTAAATCTTCTTCCCTTTTTAAATGTAAATTTTAATTTGTTTTAAATTATGGGGTATTTTAAATTTGTTCAGCCAAATTATTTAATTCGTTTTTATTCTATTTTAAATTTTTGTATTTATGTGTTTTATCCTGTGGCTGTTCACCGCCCTGAGTCCTTCGGGAGTAGGGCAGTATAGAAATTTAATAATAATAATTAAAAAAAAAGGCATCAAAGGTACTTACAATCAAGGTGCCCAACCCATCTGCAGTTCCTTTATTCAAAATGTTTGTTGCAACAAAGTGATCGGTCCACCTACTACCTACTCCATCTACTAATACACTGGGGGGGGGGGGGGGGGCTGGGGTTGGGACTAGGAACCCTGTCATATTTTGTAACTTGAATCTGAGTTGGAATTCAAAATAAATAAAGGCTATTTTCCACAATATTGCCTCTTTTTTTTTTTTTTTGCCCATGCATATCACTACAATACGCCTTAGGAACATGGTGTGCATGATATGCTGTTGTTAGAAATCCTGCCTGCTGCAAGATCAGAAATAGTGGGTTTCCGTGTCACATTTGGCCACGCTTGCTTTGTCTAGTCATAAGTTGAGTGCATTACATGAACATAGCCACCGTGGGTCTGTAAAACAGGGTTTGTGATATGGTGGGGTTGCACAAATCCTCCCTACTGTGCTTTATTCAGTAAATCGTGATTAAAGAAACCATGGATTAGCCCCAGGTGTAAATCAAATTAAAGAAACCCCATCTTAGCATCAAATCAATATATTTCAGTCTTTGTAAGTCAAATCAATATGTTCAATCTCTGACTTTACAACACTAGATCAACGCGGAGTCACAGCCACAGTGGCTGCAAGCAGATGAACCAACAAAAATGCCTGCCAGTTGGAAGACGTAGCACTTTGCAGCTATTGTCAAGGGGAAGACAGCGAAGACTGGCTGCTTAATCATCCCAGCCATACAGGCCACACAGCACAGAAATTAAAAATTCATGCACAATCATTCTGGGTGTGGGTTACAAAAAAGATTAAAGTTTGCTAGATTGAATTCAGAAGCCTTTATACCAGTCTTGCCCAACTGGCATTCTGCAGATGGGCTGGAACTACGAGTCCTAGAGATCCTAGTATAAAATGTACCAGGACGGAGAAGAAAGCCTTATACGTTTGAAAAAAGAGTAGTCTATTTGACATCCGAAGGGTCCGAGTAAAAATATTGGAAACAGCCCTATTTCTGGTAACATTTATCTAGGGTGCTCTATTTGGAGGCATAACCACATTGTGATCTCAGATGCACTTTACTGCTGCCCATTACAGTTGTGGTTTTTGAAACAGAACAATGACAAGCAAAAAGAAAGCAAAGTGATAGCTCAAATTTGTAAGGAGCCTATGTGAATACCACACACAGGTATTAACAGGGACAGAAAATAAAGACATGAATAATAGATTTGGAATTTCACCCTTTTGCTTGGCAGATTTGAAAAGAGATGGGGGAGACTGTTATCACACTGTTCACTGTTGCTGGGCCTTATATTCAAAGCACATACATAATCATAGCCCTGTAATGGTCCAGCACCAAAACCTGTTGCCTTATAGTTTCACTAAACTCCAAAGGCCACTTTTGTGACTGAGATGGACTGAAGTTTGCAAACTTCCAAGCGGCACACAATTCTCACAGCACAACACTAAGAGCTCTGAGTAAATCATAAGGATATGGTGTGCACTGATTTAAGAAAAACTATATTGATATGGAATTCTGTGTCTGACACGGAATCCCAGAGAATCCTAGTGCAGAAGCAAAACTAATGTCAGACGAATGAGAAAGTCACATCTGAACCTCTTTCAACTCTAGAACAAAAAGAAAATAAAAAGCTGGAGAAGAATTGATGTGAAATAAATCTTTCCTGGCTAAGTTTCTTTATACAATACTGCAGTGCAGTGCCTGGGGTTTCCTGCTACAGGAAACTTGCTTCATCGTCTGCAGGCAAAGAAACAAAGCTGTTCTGAATCCTCCCATACAACCTTCTTCCTTCATGGTCAATAATGGAGTGGGCCTCTTTTGCCACTGCTCCCTTGTTCTCCTCCAACTTGAAGAGTTGGTGCAGCAGCAGCCGCAGTTGAGAGATCACAGTTATAAATAGCAATCTCCTGCAAGCAGAGGTGGCCACTTGGAGTATAAACAAGTTTCAGAAGCAGCCATTTCTCCCCTTTGAAGAACACATTCCTCTTGTCTATTGCATAGTACATGAAGTGCCCTTCTCCTGTCAGAATGGAGGTGTTAAGGATTGCCCTCCAAAACATCTGGAGAGACATTAAACTGGGAGAGCTGAAACAGATCAGGGGTACATCACCTTTTCAGGTTCTGGATACCATCACATGATGGCCTGAGCATCTCCTCCCAATACTATATTCTTTTGAAATCAAAAGTAGCCACAATCTCAGGAGATCTACCAGATTCCCGGAGAGCTCATACAAGAAAGTCCAGATCATGTAGACTTCATGCATGAATGCTGAATTTTTCACAGGCTTTGTAATTATGTGAGATGGCAGCCATTTTTATTCAGGGGAGGGCAAGGAGTTTGAATGCCCTTTTGGGATTCAACGGGTTCTCTGACACCCAAAGCAGTCGAGATGCCAGTTGCTAAGTCATATTGCTGGATCTGATACAGGAGATCCAACTACAAATGCCTTAATCATAAATTTCACAGTGACAGCGAAGCAGTGAGTCTTTCTCTCTAGAGAAAGAAAGATCATCAATGCTACCTTGATCTCACCGAAGAGACAAAAACAAAACAAAACACAATATTACAAATCCCTCTGGTCTAGAATCATTTTGTCTAGGAGAGGAATAATAATACTATCAACTTTGTCTACCCATCTCAGAAACAGCTGCAGCTTAACAATGCTTCCATACATTCGCTGCTTCATAATTTCAGACATATGGTCACAGCACACTTACACATCCTGGGTACAAAGACAAGCATTGTGTAAAGTAAAAGACAAGGAGCTTGCAGGTCACCAATGCAAGACAACTATACTACAGTTGCTGACTCAGTAGCTATCAAAAGGGAGCAAAAGGCAATGTGGTTTCAGGATCTTTTCCTCATAAGCCAGGAAATTTTCTGCCAAGGGCTAAAACCCCACAGGGAGTACTTCTTATGGAATGGACTGATGCAGCGAGTCCAAGTAATGGGGACAAATATTCTGTTTTTTATTGCAATACACTCCTCTTTTTCTTCTTCCACTTTTTAAAAAGAACCTCTTACTTCTTTTGTAGGAAACAGGTGACGGGGAAGGAATAGATACACTAAAAACACATCTACATTAATCGCCTGCAAAGAATTTTCAAAATAGACAGGGCCTAAAGCAGGGGTGTAAAACTCGATTTCATTGAGGGTTGCATCAGGGTTGTGTTTGACCTTGGGAGGTCAGGGGGCGTGGCCAGGGGTGTGTGACCAGCTCAATGTCATTCATTGAGGCTCCGTTTTTAGCCGCGATGGCCTCCTGCAGACCTCTGCCAGCAAAAACTGAGCACGTGGCCTGCCTGGGCTCTGTTTTCGGCCACAATGGCCTCCTGCAGCCCTCTGCCAGTGAAAATGGAAATCCCCGAGCTCCATTTTTGCTGGCATAGGGCTGCAAGAGGCTGTCGTGGCCGAAAATGGAGCCCGGGAGGGCCGCGTGTGGCCCTCCCAAGCTCCGTTTTTACTGGCAGAGGCACCACAGGCCAGTCCTTCACTGTTTCCAGGGTGACCCTGCGGGCCAGATCTAAGCACCCCACAGGCCAGATCCACCCCACAAGCCTTGAGTTTGACACCTCTGGCCTAAAACTTTGGTATACTTACCCCACCTATAAAGCTGCACATTCTGGATCGTGATCTTTCAAACTGAACCCAAGCTAATGTCCAATTACCTCATCTGATGCCTACCACTCTAAAGTTTACAATACAAGTGGCCCTTGGGCTACAACCATTCATTCAGCAACTGTTCAATACTGATGAACGAGTAGTATTTATGACTGGTCCTTGAAGATCCGGCTGTTCCAGCACGCCACCCCCCCACCATCACGTGCATGCAGTTTGGACACTTGGCAAACCAGCTCACAATTATGATGGTTTCAGTATCCTGCAGTCACATGATCTCCATTTGTGACCTTCCCTGCTGGCTTTCCATAAGCAAAAACTATGGGGAAGCTGGCAGGGAAGTTTGCTCCTGCTGCTTTTTTCCCCCTGAGGAATCCTACAACAGCGTTAGGGATTCCAGGGATATTGTACTCCATAACATCCATCCTGCACTCTGTACAGCTAGTCCTCGATTTACGACCACAATTGAGCCGAACATTTCTATTGCTAAGTGAAACATTTGTTGAGTGAGTTTTGCCCCTTTTTTTAATGACCTTCCTTGCCACAGTTGTTAAGTGAATCGCTGCAGTTCTTACGTTAGTAACACGGGGGTTAAGTGGATCTAGCTTTCCCATTTGACTCTGCTTGTCAGGAGGTCGCAAAAGGTGATCACATGACCCAGAGACACTGCAACCGTCATAAATATGAGTCAGCTGGCAAGCCTCCGAATTTTGTCCACGTGGCCATGGGGACACTGCAATGGTTGTAAGTGTGAAAAATGGCCATAAGTCACTGCTTTCAGTGCTATTGTAACTTAAAACAATCACTAAATGAACTGTTGTAAGTCGAGGACTACCTGTACTACCTGTAGTGCCCAGCAGCTACTCACCACCTTGTCTACTTGCACTCTGTAGCATATATCTTCCCTCAGGACCACCCACTCAATCACAGTTCCAGCTGGCTCACTGACAGCCCCTGCAGAGCCACCTGTAGGCATTGCTGACCTGCCTGAGCTCCATAGCACCTACTCACAGTAAAAAAAAACAACCATCAAGTAGGAGGTTTTGCTAATTAAGGCTCTGCATTTTATCTGTATTCAAAGACATATATGCCCACCACAAAAAAAGGAATTAGCTACACAGGAGAGTGTTAAATTTATATTTACTGACACAAAATAGTTTGTCGTGAAAGCGACTGCCTGCGAAGGCTCCTGGATTGGGGCTGAAAGGCGAAAGGGAAACAGTATGCTCCTCCCCTTATTTGGGTAGACCAGGTTGCAAAAACACATCTACACAGAAGAGGTAACTATGGATATAATTGACCCTTCTAACCTTATCTCATTACATTTTATTTCATGTTAAAGTCACTGTATTATTTTATAAAAATCTTCTCAGCAAGTTTAAAAAAACAGGCTTAATTTGGTGAACATACCTAATTCAATACTTCCCACACAAGGCAGACTATGGCCCGACTATACTTCAACATTTGTACCATTCCGAGTTCTGAAATTCTCCCATAAAATAATATTTACAAAAATGCCTGTGAGAGGGAAAAGCATACAGTTGCAAGAAAAAGTATGTGAATCCCTTGGGATTACGTGGAGTTTTGCATAAATTGGTCATGAAATGTGTTCTGAACTTCATCTAAGTCACAACAATAGAACAACACAGTCTGCTTAAAATAATACTACACAAACATTAGATGTTGCCATGGTTTAATTGAACATAACATGTAAACATTCACAGCGCAGGGAGGAAAAAGTATGTGAGCCCCTAGCCTAATGACTTCTCCAAGAGCTAATTGGAGCCAGGAGTGACCCAACCTTGACTCCAATCAGTGTGATGATATTGGATGTGTTGCTGACAGCTGTCCTACCCTTTAAAAATACACACCTGTTTTGGGTTTACTGGTTTCAAGAAGCACTGTCTGATGTGAACCATGCCTCGCAGAAAAGAGCTCTCAGAAGACCTACGATCAAGAATTGTTGACTTGCATGAAGCTGGAAAGGGTTACAAAAGTATCTCCAAAAGCCTTGATGTTCATGTGTCCACGGTAAAACAGTCTACAAATGGAGAAAGTTTAGCACTGTTGCTAATCTCCCTAGGTGTGGTTGTCCTGTAAAAATGACTGCAAGAGCACAGCGCAGAATGCTTCATGAGGTAAAGAAGAATCCTAGTGTCAGCTAAAGACCTACAGAAATCTCTGGCACATGCTAACATTTTTGTTGACACATCTACAATAAGGAAAACATTAAACAAGAATGGAGTACATGGGAGGACACCACGGAGGAAGCCATTGCTGTCCAAAAAAAATATTGCAGCACGTTTGAAGTTTGCAAAAGAGCACCTGGATGTTCCACAGCACTACTGGCAAAATATACTGTGGACAGATGAAACCAAAATTGAGTTGTTTGGGAAGAACACACAACACTATGTGTGGAGAAAAAAAGGCACAGCACACCAACATCAAAATTTCATCCCCACTGTAAAACATGGCGGAGGGAGCATCATGGTTTGGGGCTGCTTTGCTGCCTCAAGGCCTGGACGGATTGTTGTCATTGATCGGAAAATGATTTCCAGAGTTTATCAAGACATTTTGCAGGAAAACATATGACCATCTGTCCTCCAACTGAAGCTCCACAGAGGATGGGTGATGCAACAGGACAATGACCCAAAGCATACAAGTAATTCAACAAAAAATGGCTTCAACAGCACAGAATACGCCTTCTGGAGTGGCCCAGTCAGAGTCCTGACCTCAACCTGATTGAAATGCTGTGGCAATTCACACCAGACATCCCAAGAATGTTGCTACACTGAAACAGTTTTGTGAAGAGGAGTGGTCCAAAATTACTCCAGATCGTTGTGCAGGTCTGATCTGCAACTACAGGAAACGTTTGGTTGAGGTTATTGCTGCCAAAGGAGGGTCAACCAGTTATTAAGTCCAAAGGTTCACATACTTTTTCCTCCCTGCACTGTGAATGTTTACATGTTACGTTCAATTAAACCATGGCAACATCTAATGTTTGTGTAGTATTATTTTAAGCAGACTGTGTTTTTCTATTGTTGTGACTTAGATGAAGTTCAGAGCACATTTTATGACCAATTCATGCAAAACTCCACGTAATCCCAAGGGGTTCACATACTTTTTCTTGCAACTGTATATCGTGGCAGCAATCATGGGGAAAAGGCATTCTAGGGAAATTGCATGTAAAAATACATTATCAGACAAGATTGCATGCAGAAATCCGTACATTAGAAGAGTTACATGTTTAAATTTGAGTAGTGGCTTTTTAAAAAAAAATGAAACTCAGTGCGGAAGCAGGATCAAACAAATATAAGGGGTGAGAAATGAATGAACCCAAAACTGATCATTTTCCCTATCCTGAGTAACAGACCTGGTAGTATACCAATACAGGCAATCCTCAACTTACAATTCATTTAGTGACCGTTCGAAGTTACGACACTAAAAAATGTGACCTATGACCATTTTTCAGAGTAATGACCATTGCAGCATCTCCATGATTGTGTGATCAAAATTCAGACGCTGACAACTGACTCATATTTATGACGGTTGCGGTATTCTGGGGTCCTGTGATCACCTTTTGCGACCTTCTGACAAGCAAAGTCAATGGGGAAGCCAGATTCACTTAACAACCATGTCACTAGCTTAACAACTACAACGGTCCACTTAACCTCTATGGCAAGAAAGATTGTAAAATGAAGCAAAACTCACAACAAATGGTTCACTTAGCAACAGAAAATTGGGGTTCAATTGTGATTGTAAATTGAGGACTACCCGTATTGATAAGTCTCTAGCTGTGCACTGATTTGTATGCAATAATCTGAGATTATTAGTTAAAATTTGCTGTTCAAAGCAAAATACGTACCAAAGAAATGTCTGTGCTTTGGTAAATTTCTTGCAGTTGGACGATGCTCTTAGCTGTTTCCAGGAGCCACAGGATGCCTCATTTCTGGCCCTCAGAAAATAAGTGAATTAATGATAACAGGAATGGAAAGGAGCAGGAATGTTTCAGGAGGTTTAAAACAGCAAAATGATTGCCTTTTATATTCTTCCCAGAAGTAGTAGTAGAAAAATGGGCTTTTTCAAAATATTCAATGAAGCTTGTATAATTTAACTTGAAAACAGCCCCATTTTTCAAGGGGTTGTTTTAAAGAATGAAGCAAGTCACTTAAGTCTTGCTAGACATGTACAGGTAGTCTTCAACTTATAACAGTTCATTTAGTGACCATTCAAAATTACAACAGCAGTGAAAAAAGTGAGCTACCACAGTTTTTTACACTTATGACCGTTGGAGCATCCCCATGGTCGCACAATCAAAATTCAGATGCTTGGCAACTGATTCATATTTATGACGTTGCAATGTCCCGGGGTCATGTGATCCCCTTTTGTGATCTGCTGACAAGCAAAGTAAATGGAGGAAGCCAGATTCACTTAACAACAATAAAGGTAAAGATTCCCCTCATACATATGTGCTAGTCGTTCCCAACTCCAGGGGGCGGTGCTCATCTCCATTTCAAAGCCGAAGAGCCAACGCTGTCCCAAGATGTCTCCATGGTCATGTGGCCGGCATGACTAAATGCCAAAGGCGCACGGAACACTGTTACCTTCCCACCAAAGGTGGTCCCTATTTTTCTACTTGCATTTTTTACGTGCTTTTGAACTGCTACATTGGCAGAAGCTGGGACAAGTAAGGGGAACTCACCCCGTTACACAGCACTAGGAATTTGAACTGCTGAACTGCCAACCTTTCGATTCACAAGCTCAACGTCTTACCCACTGAGCCACCACGTCCCTTCAACAACAGTATTACTAACTTACAGTAGCTATAGCAATTCACTTAACAAATGTGGCCACAAAAATAGTAAAGTGGGGCAAAACTCAGTTAACGAATGTTTCGCTTAGCATCAGAAATGTTGGGTTCAATTGTGGTTGTAAGTTGAGAACTAACTGTATACAAATTCAATTTTGTCCCTCACCCAGTCCACATTTTCCCAGAGAGTCAAAAATGTTGATTGCTCTACTCCCAAAGCACTTAATTACAGTAATAAACTTAGCCATATAGGTAGGACCCAAGGAAAGTAAAATACTTGTGATATTTTAAAAGAAATTAACGTTACCCCTACAAGACAGGAGGAAAAATAGCTTGCCAAATCTGCCACCATTTTAACCCAATCACCGGTTTACCTTTCTGGTACACTTCTAGCATAATAAACAGCATACAACAGAGGTGGGCAACTGTGGCCCTTTTACAACCTGTGGACTTCAACTCCCAGAATTCCTGAGACAGCCAAGCTGGCTCAGGAATTCTGGGAGTTGAAGTCCACAGATGGCTCAGGAATTCTGGGAGTTGAAGTCCACAGGTTGTAAAAGGGCCACAGTTGCCCACCCCTGCGCATATAAGATACACTCTGTGTAAAAAATAAAGAAATCCCACCCCCACACTCTCGTGGTAGTTATGTAAACCCTTAGACATGGGGGCATGACATAACATCTATATAACTTAAGAAAAGGTGGACTACATTAACCAATATAACAATAAACCAGAAATCAAGTTGTCTCAGCCAATCTCATTGTACACGTGTTGTGCTTTGACAATAAAGGTTCAATTGAATTGAATTGAAGTATGCAGAACTATAGATTCCCCCCACCCCCCACCCCCAGCTCCCACTCCAGCTATATTTTTCATCCATCAATTTTGGTGAAATGTCAGTCTTCCCTTCCCCCACCTCTTTGGGATGCCCAGACGTGATTTAATTATTTGCAACTATGCAGGAGAGTAAGGAGTAGTGCCAAGAGAGAGAGAGGGGGGACGACCATCTCTGCCCACACTTGTAGGTCTGAGGATTTTTTTCAGCAGAACATTTGGGCTGTTAGATTTCTGCTTTCTCTGTTACCGGAGGAGAGAACAGATTAAGCGGTTGAAAGCTTCTCCATCTCCTAGTCCTGGGCCTGCTTCCCATTCATTCCCTTCTCTCCACAGAAGGTGGGGATTAGAAAGCTGGCAAGAGAAAGAAGAGCACCTGACCCTTCTGGGATAATTTGCCTTGGGCCCTCCCAGGAGCTTGACTGAGCTGGGCTAAGCTCCCTGCTGATAGAGTTGGAGGGCTTAACTCTTGAAATCCTTTCTCACAGCAAGGCAAAAGTCCAGCTTCTAATCTTCTCAACAGCCAGGTCTCCTTTCTCTTTCAGGATTCCTGGCTCTCAGCCCCATCCAACCCTCTTGTAACTCAGGAGACTTTGGAAAGGGAAAAGAAGGGAAGGGTGGATGAAGGAATGTGGATCTGGAGTCTGGAAAGCTCCACTTTGCACAAAAAATACAATGGGTCACACAATACTGTCACAGAGATCAGCGTGTGAAAACCGAGAGAATGTCAGATCCTAAGACATACTTCCCCTCTTGAAAGAAACAAAAATCATCAATGTGATTGTATGCATATTCTCTGTTCAATTCATCTTGTTCTTTTTGGTACATTTTTAAATTTCCCTGTTAATACTTCCAGCCAGTAAGTTCAAGGTGCCAATGGCAGGTTGACTGCAGCATCCTTTGATTTGGACCCTATCCCAAACTCACAGCATTCTCCCCAAAGCATATAAATATCAAATAGTTACTAAACTGTTGCAAATTACTTCCTCCTTCCCTGACTTCTTTAGAGGAACAGAAAGCAGTACTGTAAGGAATTGGCTATTGTGTCAAAAAACGGGTCACCTATTTTTTTTTTTTCAATTTGGACCTCCTGTTTTGAAGTCCCTTCCAGTGGGACAGTTAATAATTTTATGAAGGAAATCATAGATAGATTATATAAATCTATAGACCTTATATTGGAATGCAGTGGTTCAGTGGCTAAGACGCTGAGCTTGTCGATCGAAAGGTTGGCAGTTCAGTGGTTCGAATCCCTAGTGCCATGTAACGGGATTAGCTCCTGTTACTTGTCCCAACCTAGCAGTTTGAAAGCATGTAAAAAATGCAAGTAGAAAAACAGGGACCACCTTTGGTGGGAAGTAACAGCGTTCCGTGCGCCTTTGGCATTTAGTCATGCCGGCCACATGACCACAGAGACATCTTCGGACAGCGCTGGCTTTTCGGCTTTGAAACAGAGATGAGCACCGCCCTCTAGAGTCAGGAACGACTAGCTCATATGTGCGAGGGGAACCTTTACCTTTACCTATAGACCTTATAGATTTCCCCCCCCCCATTTTTAATACAGTGGTATGTCTTGCTTCCAAGAGATCTGCTGAGGCCTCAGGTATTATACGGAGCAGAACCTATACTTCTACTGAAAGTCTTACACTGACAACATCACTGCTTCCAATCCCCTTTTGGACCTTGGAGAACCTGTTTTGGGTTGCAGATGCTTCTCAGCTGAGGGCTCAAGTTATGCTATGATATATTGGTCCTTCTGCAAAGGCTCAAGATTCTTGGTTTGATTTGATGTAATAGAGTGGAGCAATTGCTCTAATGTTTCCTTCCCAGTTCTCACAGCTTCTTCTGGTTAAGCCACTTGGGGGGTACAAGGAAGGGTGGGGGGGATACACCAAACTAGGTCAGTCTAGCAAGAATTTTATTCCTTGTTTGCCTGCACTGGGCCAGCTATTGCTTTGCGATTAGAAAGAGATCTCAGAAGTTTGAATTTCCAGCAGTGACTGCATTAATCCTGCTAGTCATCGAACTAACAGGAAGCAAAGGCAAGGAATACTCCTTTTCAACCAGGCTTTTCACCCTTCTGATATGTAAGCTTTGGACCCACAGTGTCCCATTGTTTTGCCCCTGATCAGGCTGGAATGCCTCTCCTACCGTTTTCTGTTTTGTTTCACTCATTCAGTGTTTAATTGGTTCCTGTTTATCCTGCGATAAGAGATGGGTTTTGTCTGCCTGCGTATGTGTATGTCACAAATTTGGCATCAGGGTCAGTGGCATTTCCTTTGGGACAGATGTTCAAGGGCCTTTACGGCAAAATGGATGGAACAGTCTCCCAAATATAACACATGGATCATTTATTTTGAAATAAAGTTAATACACCTGTAATAATCAAAAGAGCTTCCTCCTAAGATAATTTGAAGTATAACAACACACACAATTGGTATCTTGCATAAGGCATTCAGAGTCACTGCCTCCAGTGAACAAACTGCACTGCTCATTAAAGTTTGTTCCTAAAGAGATTTTTCTCTCCCAAATAGCACCAAAAGACTTCCAGAAAGGTAAACACATCTCAGGTAAGGAGATATGTGAACATTTATTGGTGGGATTTCCTTCCCCACTCGGTTGTTTCCAAGTGTGACAGTGAAAAGCTATTTATGGCATGCTTTTTCACTCAAGCTCTGGGGTTCAAGGTAGCTCATGCCAGAGAGCTATTAGTCCAAACCAAGCCACAGCCACCACTTCTTGGCTGTGGACTGGAGGAGGCAGGGAAAGAGGTTACCTACAGAATCTACTTAGAGCAGGGGTCTCCAACCTTGGCAACTTTAAGACTTGTAGGCTTCAATTTTCAGAATTCTGGGAGTTGAAGTCCACAGGTCTTAAAGTTGCCAAGATTGGAGACCCCTGACAGAGAACCCTCAAAGTCACCCAAAATGTCACCTGTCTCTCTAATGAAGTCTCTGCCCTCTGTTGATTCCAGGGGGTAAATCCTCTGTTCTTTGGAGGTCCTTCCCTGTGGGAAAGCACAGCCAACTTGCCCTTATATTATATCCATTCAGAAGCTCACAAAATTGTCTACACACAGGCCATTGTGAAATGTGATCCAGAGAGACCTGCTGGCCTGCCCTGCAAAAGACCGGAATGGTGCTGGAGCACAATTTGAAAGGGCTGGCCTGCAGAGGAAGGAAAAGTTAAATACTTCCCCCAGCTGAGTTTGTATCCTGCCCCTTTCCCACCCTCTGGACATTCCCTCAGGCATTGAGATAGGCCTTTCTGGGCCACAATCTTGCTATGGATCCCAGAAGTGCCCAGCAAATTCCTGTCTTTCTTTGTCAAGGTCTCATCTGTAAAATGGGAACATCAGGGGCAAAAAAAAAAGGTACTTTACAGAAATACACCATGCATTACCTGCTTTAAAATGAAGGACAGGCTCTTAATCCAAGCCCTTTCCTGATCCCTGACCCTACCCTCACCCCACCAACTCCTTCAAAGCTTGACTCAAAGCTAGCAAATTCCCATGGAGGCCAAAGGTCCCCCTGGCCCAATTCTGTCCCCTTTGTGTAGTTTCAATCTCCTCCCCCTCTCCCCAGGCCCCAAGAGCATGGATGTAGTTGTAACACACACCACCTCCCTCCCCGGGGATCAATGGATGATCTGTAGTTTTCGCTCCCCCACCCCTTGCAAACTTTTTAAGGTGGGAGGGATGGAAACTACAATAGGAGCAGCCACCCTCCCGCCTCCCAAGACTCCCCGTTGTCTCTGCCCAAATCCTGGGCAGGATTCCTTACCATTTGTTTCTCCTTGAGACGGCGCCGATTTATTTATTTATTTATTGTTGTTGTCCCCCTCTGGATAAGCGAGTTGACTTTGATTTTTCGGCCATCCAGAGCTCGGCTGAGCAGGAGAAAAGAAGAGGTGTGTGTTTGTGTGTGTGTGTGTGTGTATAGCAGCCGGCGGGCGGCCGAGGATCTTCACTCCCAGCACCGACCCCATCTCCCATTGGGGAAGGGAGGTTTCTTCGACCTCATCTTGAGGGCGCTGGGTGGGCTCCGGCCGAGGAAAATCCACCCTTCCTCGGGGTTTCGATCAGGCAAACGAAACGAGGCGGGGGATCGGGGAGGCGACCATAGAAGGCGGCGGGAGAGAGGGTGTGTGTGTGTGTGTGTGTGTGTGTGTGTGTGTGTGTGTGTGTGTTGTGGGGGGGGAGTGCGGTTATTGTTTGTTTACCTCCTCGCGTCCTGTCCCTGACGGCTCCTCATTCCCCGCTCGCCGCGGTGCCTGTCTGTCTGTGTTATGTCTCCCGCTTTCGCGCACACACATAACGCGCAGAGGCCGGCTGTAGCGTAGCGTGGCTGTCGGCTGCACACCTCCAGCTTATGGTGTGGTGTGGTGTCTCGGTGTGTGTGTGTGAGCGCGCGTTATTCTCCCCGACGTCTGCCTTAACCCTTCGGCGGCTGGAAGGAGATCCGCATACAGCCGTGCTGTACCGGGTGTACTTGGCGGACGGGGAGGCGGGGAGGGGGCTTCCCTTCCTTCAAAGGAAGCGATCGCTGAAAGGGAAAGAAGAGCGGAGGGTCGAGACTCAGCGGGGCGGGGGCTTAACGCGCCCCTCCTCTTTCGCACCTCTTTCGTCTTTTATCTCCCACGAGTGCGGGTGGGAAGGAAGAGGGCAGGCGGGGGTTTGTTACCCGGGGCGGAGGAGAAAAAGGGGGCCTGCTGCATATGCTCAGAGGCTCTCTCTTCCTTTAAGTTTTGACCACCTGGGAATTGCCGTCGTTGGATTGTGTGTGTGTGTGTGTGTGTGTTTTAAAGGGGCACAAGCCTGTTGTGAATTTAATAAGACAAACACAACTTTTAGATTAATCAGAGACAGATTTTATATATATTGCGCAATAGGTTCAAGGCTCTGTACATGAAGCGTTGAACAAAGACAGGAATTAGGTACAGTGGTTTTATACCCTTCTAGACAAAGGATTCTTTTGAAGTCAGCAGTACATATGGTCCTATACATTTATCAATTTCAATTGACATTACAGAGTTTCTTTGCAAAACAGTCATAATTCTTTTTGTAGATTACTGAAGCATCTCTTTTATCTTTTGACGATGGACAACTTTTAACTCATGTGGATCCCCTTGACCTAACCAACCTTTAAGCTGTATGTCATTAGAATGTTCCTTTCTTCTGACAACTTAGAGGCCTCCTAGAGGAACCAAAAGGATTTTGGCTGAGTTTGTACTTTTTCCAACCGGATGCATTGCTTTTTAGAATAGAGTGAATAGAAAGTTATCCAGTGGTCATCCATCAGAGCCCGCTTCATTACATTATTCCCCCCTCTGAAAGTTTTTCAATGCAGAAACTTTCACTATTCTCATATAAGTTTAACTTCTGAGTATACAAGATTCCAATAAACAAATCTACCATATATAGGGTCTAACAAAAGATAATTAATAAAAGTAAAGGATAGGTAGTTCTTGATTGTTTTTCTACTCTCTTGATTCTTGGGAAGATTCTCTACCCTTTTCTACAGGTTCCATTTCCTCATATGGGTCTGCCTCAGAATCTTTATGTTCTTCCACAGGATATGGACCAAGTTGATTAAGAAAACGTTCTATCAAAGCTAGTTCCTTTTCAACTTGAATCTCCTTTACTGTTCTTATTTATAGATGTTTCAGCATAGGGATTGCACAAGGAATAAAAGCTAGGCCTGTCACAGCCATATTAATTCACCCGGATCCAGGCAACCAAGAAAACCACATGTCAGTTGTTTATAACCTCTGACCTATCTTGGAAGCCCTATCCTGCAATTCCTTGGCAATTTCTCTGACCACACCTGATTTGTTACATGTTCCTGTCCAGTTTGTTGGTAAACACAAATATGCATCCTTTCCACATAAGAAGATTTATGGAAAAGGCATGCACTCAGTAGTTCCTTGCATTAGTCCAGACCCCTAAGTCCCTGCCACAAACATTCCTGCCAGTGGTTGCAATGGGACTTCCAGTGAGGGGTCCTTCTGTTTATCTCTGAGAATTGGTCCTTCAAAAAACATATCGAGAGGTAGTATTTCCAGGTGGAAAAAGGATACACAAATCTAATTTGGACTTTAAGTTGAACCAGAGCGGAAATTCTGAAGGTTGAAATGGTCTTGAACAGATTCCATCCACCCCACTTTCCCTTCTTAAAGTTTATTTCTGGTAGCCTTTGTTCTAACCCAGAGTTATGGTTTGACAGGAACAGCATGATAAGATGTAGGGCTAGCAGATAAACATAAGCAGCATTTCTGACCTAGGGTAGGGTCATACTGTTTAACAAGATCTTGACTTTATTCCAAAATCCGTGATATATAGTCTCCTCTATGCAATTGTTGTAGAGGCCCATTTTCCTTATCTATTCCCCCCTCAGCTGGGAATGTCAATAGTGCAACCTTAGGTGGTGGAGTTGACTTAGGTCTAAAGTAAGAACCCCGTGCATAGACAATGCGTTTTTGGCGGTAGCGAACTTGACCTAAAGTGTCTCCACTTGGGGAATCAATGTTCATCTTATGTTCACCTGAGAGTCCTAGTGCGAATAATGTCCAAAGCCATAAACAAATCATAATCAACTATGGTGTGAAGCTCACTACGTCAGGGAGAGGGTTAGTGGTGCATGTGATTTGGGAAACAGGAGTAGCAATAAAAATCCTAGGCCTACCACAAAAACGTTCCTGATATATGTAAAACAAAATTACTAGTAAGATTAGAAAAACAAATACCCACAAAATGTACTCCCAAACTTCTAATAACATTAGCATGTGTAAGAAAGTGTTATACTAAGGCTAATAATATGTATATGTACAATGTGAAGGCAGTTGTCCTCTTTACAAATCTTCCGCCGTGCGTAGAGAATCAGCTTCCGGAGTGATTCAGCAAGGCTGGCGGTCACCTGGTATCAGTCTCATCCAGTGGATCCAGGATCATCCTCCTAAGATCTTAAAAACACAATTACAAAACCAATACATCTGGGCGAGTGCGCAAAGGAATCTGAGCAGTTGTAGTCTTTTTCAGTGGGGAAACAGCATAGGCAACCACTGAATCCTAAGAAAGAAAAAATATAAAAATAGTCCAGATGATGAAGAATGCTATTCCCACTGGTGGCTGGATCCTTTGGATCATCAACTTCACTGGATTTCCTTGATGAGATTGGGCCTGTTCACTTGGGGTCTAACTTCCGTCCAGTTTGGATTAACATCCAATCATCGTGGTGAAATTTGTGGACTGGAAACTTCAAAGGTGATGTTTGGGCTAATAGTCCTTGTTTCCTAAAAACTTTAAAATATCTGGACAAGTTATACACATATTGTTTCAATACTTTGTCACTGGTTTCCAAGGAAGTAATGCATATGCTTCCTGTAGTGAAAACTACTTCAAACAACAGTTCATATGATGATAATCTGTCTAGGTTGTCTTGACACCACTGTTGCTGTAGCATTACTGCAGATAAAAGCTGCAACCCACCCTGTGAGGTGGTTCACTATGACTAATAAATATTTTACACTCCCCACTTTTGGTAATTCTGTAAAATCCACATGAATACATTGAAATAGTCTTAAAGCTGGTGATACATCTTACCCATATGTTGTTTTCTGACAGCATGTTCATTCACCTTTTTACAAACCAAACATTTGTTTATAAGTGATGTTACTAAAGGATATATCCCAATACAATCATAGCTTAGTATAAAAGTTCATGTACGATAGCTTGAAGTCCCCAATGACTCCACCCATATTTTGCCAAATGATGTCCAGAGACTAAGGGTTACAATGCATTAAGCAATAGCCATCATAAAGTCAGCTTATTGCCCCCCACAAACTGGGTCCTCAATTCACCCACCTTAGAAAGGATGGAAGGCTGAGTCAACCTTGAGCCTAGTGAGATTCGAATTTACAGTAATTGCAGACAACTGGTGTTAAATTACAATGCATTTATCCACTGAGCTATCCAGGCTCCCTGTCCTTAGAGCTTAATTTAATGAATACAATTCAAAGGTTTGAGCAGACCAATTTCGAGGCAATTTGTCTCCATGGGGTGTCCCTCCAAATCTGGTCTTGTTTTTGTATGGAGACCAATTATTTCAACACCATAAAGTTCTCATCCAAGGTGATCCATTGATCTGGTGTTGGTTAAGAACTGTGCTTGATTCAAATTGAAATCTGCAGGTAAAATCAAATCTGTGTTGCATTAAAATTGTTTCATTTTTGTTTAGAATTTTGAATCAGACAACCACCACTGAAGGATAGTTCTGACTTGATGTGGGGTGCTTACAATGAGGGCTCCCTCAAAGGTCAATTTCCTACTTTCTGAGCCAACACCCCTCGTGCAATTCAATTTGTGTGTGTGTGTGTGTGTGTGTGTGTGTGTGTCTCTCTACAAAGAGACCGAATGGCCTTTCCAAATTTAGCAAACCCAATACAGGAGCCCTGGTTAAAGCCTGTTTCAAATTTCAAGGCTTCTTCTTCCATGTCCCTCCCATTTCAAACTCCAAGATCCAGATTCAATTAATTTTGCATAGAATTGTCTTAATTCTTGCTTGTTTATAGATGGAGGCGGAGACGCTACCCCTCCTTTCTATCAGGAGTGATTTTTTCTTTCCTTTTTTTTTTTTTTCTGTGGGGGGGGAGTCTCTCCCTTTAAAGATTGCTGAAAGGCAGAGCTTTCCCTTCAAAACTCCTGGAATCAGTTTTATTGTTCCTAGTAAGGCAAGCAAGAAACAAACACATCTTTTATTCTTCCTTTTGTTGTGGAAATTAAGGCGGCATCTCAGTTTCTTAATGGCCCATTGGTAAAGGTGGGGGCTGAACTCTGCCGGAGTTTCTACCTATTTTCTTTAGGGGAATTTTCTTGTGCTTTTAATATTGAGCTTCTCAATTCTTCCAACACTCTCTTCACTGATTAAGTGTATTCAAATGCTTTGTTCACTTAATCTGATCTCTGTCAACGAAAAACACCACTTCTCTTCTACTTCTTACCACTTCCACATTTCTTTCTTCCAACCTTCATAACTTTCCAAAAACACATCACATACCTTCTCCTTTCCATCAATTCTACTTTCTCTAACTCCTTCTTATTATAACATTCAATTCCTCCTACCACTGCCATCCTGATTTCCAAGCCAGCACAAGTCTGTATAGACAAACTTAAAGGCAACTTTCTGACTTCCCTTAAACTTCCTCTCTTCCTTCAACTACCGTATATCCCTCTATAAACAATTAGCTCCTCAGCACCAATTATCTAATCTCCCCGCAAAGTGAAGTGAACAAAAACAAGCATACTCTCGAGGCAGAATCCAACATTTTAGACAAAAATGCCACTGAATCTCTCCCACCACATATCACAATTTCCAACTCATCTCTGTGACAATTCCCAAAAAAGGGCAGTAACTTGTGCTACTGACAAACAAACATATAAACAACAAACAAACATACAAACGAACAAACGTGCCATCTGTTAAGGATGCAGAATGCACGCAGACATAAAAAACATTAAGAACAAACAATTAAATGGATCCGTCTCAATTTAAAACCTCAGAAATTTAAAACATCCGATTTAAAATTATGTTGCTAACCCAGCCTGGCAAAACAACAGGATTCTGAGTACAGGTTTAATGAAGCATTTTTAAACCTCCAAAAATTTCCAGAAAAAATAAAATCAAAATTGTATTCAGAGCAGAAAAGTTTTCATATGCAAATTAAAGAGACCTAGCAGCAACAGCATTAGCTGACCACACACTTCCCTCCTTTCTCTGCTCAGCAGAGAGACATGCTGTCCGCAGCCCACCCTTTTCCTGCTCCTTTCTTCCAAAGGAAGGGGGGGGAAATACAGGGAAATTTTTTTTTAAAGTACATAGAATTCTCATCTTCCTTTCGCCTCTCCTTTCAACAACACAACCCTCT
Source organism: Pantherophis guttatus (assembly GCF_059756535.1). Classification (NCBI taxonomy): domain Eukaryota; kingdom Metazoa; phylum Chordata; class Lepidosauria; order Squamata; family Colubridae; genus Pantherophis; species Pantherophis guttatus. The sequence continues at coordinate 120,967,289 of NC_142064.1, read as the reverse complement.
GCATTTCTTTCTAATTTCTCACATTCTCAACACACCTGCATTCACATTTGCACTGCAATCAACTTCTTGTTTAAACCAATTTCACATACAAAAAATCCCACTTCATGCAAACCAACCATTACAATAATCTCAAATATCTCTCACAGCCTCAAGCACAAATCATCTCACTTTGCTGGCAGCCACACATATCACAATCAATTAAATTCCATTCAAATTTACACACTATCATTATATATATACATATATTTAACAGAAATCACACCAAATTGATCAAATCATATCTGTTTTCCCATTTAGACAGGCTTCACCTTTTTAACTGCCTGCTAAACCCCGGGAGGGAAGAACAGTAAACAACAGTTCTCTGGCTGTTTAAGAATGTCAGTTTATCAGAAAATTTATAACACTGCAATTAGTTCTTCTCTTACCACACATAAGATTACACATAATACTTAGTACTTAATTTCAACACTTAAATACTTAATTCCAGAGACTTCAGCTCGCCAACTGGTCTCCAGGTGGGACTCGAACCCACAATCCCTGGCTTAGGAGGCCAGTGCCTTATCCATTAGGCCACTGGGTCTCCAGGTAGGGGGTGATCAGGCCCCTCTGCCACCCCTTTAATGGGTGGGGTACCTCTAAACAGAGAGACTTTAACTCTCTGATTTATACTTACCTGTTTTCTTTTCCTCTTTCTTTCTTTCTTTCTTTCTTTCTTTTTGTTGAGTCTGTGTCTGATCAATCTTCAAGGATTCTTGACTAGCCTGTCTTCGTCAGCGGGTTTACGGCACCTCCTCACTGAATCTCCATGGACTTCAAAGGAGTCCTAATGGCCGGCTAGTGGATTTTCCTTGGAGAGGTGTCGATTCCCACCGAGGCAGGCTGTCTGGTAGAACAAAAGTTCTCTGCCTTGTAGTCCCATCTGCAGGGTGCCATAAATGTTGTGAATTTAATAAGACAAACACAACTTTTAGATTAATCAGAGACAGATTTTATATATATTGCGCAATAGGTTCAAGGCTCTGTACATGAAGCGTTGAACAAAGACAGGAATTAGGTACAGTGGTTTTATACCCTTCTAGACAAAGGATTCTTTTGAAGTCAGCAGTACATATGGTCCTATACATTTATCAATTTCAATTGACATTACAGAGTTTCTTTGCAAAACAGTCATAATTCTTTTTGTAGATTACTGAAGCATCTCTTTTATCTTTTGACGATGGACAACTTTTAACTCATGTGGATCCCCTTGACCTAACCAACCTTTAAGCTGTATGTCATTAGAATGTTCCTTTCTTCTGACAACTTAGAGGCCTCCTAGAGGAACCAAAAGGATTTTGGCTGAGTTTGTACTTTTTCCAACCGGATGCATTGCTTTTTAGAATAGAGTGAATAGAAAGTTATCCAGTGGTCATCCATCAGAGCCCGCTTCATTACATTAAGCCAACCATTATTAAATATTTGCAGAAATCTGCAAATATTTTATCTGGGAAGTCCGGGGCGCTTTCCTCAAACACTTTCCAGTTTCTTGTAAAAGCCATTTATTCACGGTAGTGCCGTCCTGGTCCCCAGCCCTAACATTTAAGCTTTTCTCTCCCCCCACCTCCCACCCATCTTCCCGAAGACGATTTTTCCTCCTTAAGCCAAGAGAGTCCTGCCACAAAGAGAAGATGAGGAGAGGTCAGGTGACCCGTTGGGTGTGACCAGAATTTTATCTTGGGTAACCGGGAAAGTGTGGTCAACCTGGTTATAGGCCAGTCTTTGGCCTAAAGGTATTGCCAACCAACTCTTTATAACCTTTTTGGTTAGTAAGAAGCTGTGATCACAAGAAGGAGGGTACAACCTAAACAACCTGATCTCTGACAATGAGGGAATGAGACTCCATTCACTGTGTATCTTATTCATGGGTTTGAGCAGAGGTGGGTTTCAGCAGGTTCTGACCAGTTCTGGAGAACCAGCAGCAGAAATTTTGAGTAGTTTGGAGAGCCTGTAGTAAAAATTCGGACTGGCCCCACCCCCATCTATTCTCTGCCTCCTAAATCCCAGCTGATCAGGAGGAAATGGGAATTTTGCAGTAAATTTCCCCTGGAGTGGGATGGGAATGGAGATTTTACAGTATCCTTCCTCTGCCACGCCCACCAAGCCACGCCACACCCACCAAGCCACACCCACAGAACCAGTAATAAAAAATTTTGAAATCCACCACTGGGTTTGAGATATGATGTGTCTTTGAAATTTCTTTCACTGGATGGATAAGCCATTGGTCCTTCTGTTCACAGATGTGCGCTAAGCCAAAGTGGGATTCATTTATTTTACCTTGATTGGTAAGTGAATGTTAACTATTATTAGTTATCTATCTAATCAACTCTAGGCAGCAAACATACTGCACCTAAAATGCTTTCTATTTTCCCTACAACAACCCTGTGAGGTGGGTTGAAAGAGACAGACTGGCCCAAAGCTACCCAGCTGGCTTTCACTGGACTAGGACTCCGTCTCCTTTGCCATTACACAAAACTGGCTCTCAGTTATGGTATGTTATGTTTGAATCAGATCATGATGGCTTATTTAGCACATCATAGCTTAAAAAACCTGGTTTTTGTTCCACATGAGAGCAGCATCTGACATTTCTCTTTCTGCAGAAGAGGGTTATAGTTTGTAAGTCTAGGAATCCAGTCATTCTCCAAGAATGTTCCATGTGAGTCAAGCCATCATTTTCATTTATTTTAGAACAATATTTTAAGTGAGTCCAGTACTTATGATCTGTTAATCTGGATTTCAGCTTTCATGTATGGTGTGAATTCAATCTAGCATGTCTGAACTGACTCCCCAGGGGTTTTTAAGAAGTTTTAACAAGTTCTGGCATGTAGATGGTCTATTTGCAGGAACCACAAATAAATAGCCATTGCTGTTTAGTCCAAGTATGTAGAATAATGGGGAACATAAAAGCACTTTTCCAATATTTGAGGGTCTATTACAGGGAACAAGGTGTGGATTTATTCTCCATAGCACCTAAGGGTAGAAAGGTAGGAAAATGGGTAGAAGCTTTAGGAGGGAAATTTTTACTCAAAATGAGGAATTTTCTGACTGAGAATTATTGTGTCAAGCAATGGAACCACCTCTCTCCTGAAGCCCTGGGATTCAGTCACTGGAGGTTTTCAAGCAAAGATTGGACAGCCATTGGAGATGACAAATAGGCAGGGCTAGATTAGCAGATCTCCCCTCCAACTGTGTAATTCTATTATCTTTTGAAAATGAAGTAATTGGCATATATGGATAAGTCAAGAGCAAATTGCATTCAAAAACAGGAAAAACGAACGGTACGTATGCCTATATGAGTCAGTGCACAGACTTCTAAAAACGTGTGGCACAAAGATGTTTTAATAAAAACACATGCACACAGTATATAGCTCCAGTAACTAGACTAGCTGAAATGTTTTAGTTTATAATCTGACAAATGACTGACATATCAGACATAATGCCCCCAAGGTATCATTGATTACATAGTGTCCCCAAGGCATCATTAGAAGTGGCATAAATGTGCTCTGTAAGATTTTTCCAAGAAGGTATCTTCTCTGTTGGCTATAAATGATGTGAGTTGTAACTCAGCATATCTGGAGGGTCTATAGTTGGGTGGGTGTGCTGTATAAAACTACATAGGTAGCTGACTATACTCAGTACAATCATGGGCTGAGAGAGTTTTCATGTGCATTCTTATTTTAATACATTAGGTAAAGTTCAATATGTACGCGAATAAATTTGCAATCCAGCTAGGCACACACAAATACACAAGAATAATATAATTGTCAGGCAATTAATCTCCAATGTATAAGGAAAAGTTCCAAGGAAGAGTTCAGTAAATTATTCGTACAATCAATCAAAGTATAATCAATAAATGAATAAAAAAACACAGGCAAAAGCAAAACACACTGTTAAGTTGTAACCATAGGTAGGTAACAGCCTTCCCTACCTTGCTGCCCTTCAGATGTGTTGGACTTTGACTCCCATAATTCCCATCCAGTATCATCAAGTTGTGCCCAAAATGTCTGAAGGAGAGTTCCATGTTTTTTTTTAGATAGGGAAAAGCTACTTTATATCTTTGTGATATATGTGTATATGGTTTAAAAAAAGGTTTATTGAGGAATTTTCACCATTTTAATTTTCTGGAAAAAATGTTCCCAGAAAACTCAGAACTCCCACTTTCTCTAAATGTATAACAACAAATGCTATTTTTTGAAAATATTAACCTATCTTTGACAGGCCAGCAACCAAACTGGTAACATGGTTTGTTTACTGTAACGCTTCCTCTGTTGATTTCTGTTGTACTTTCTCCCATGAAAGAGGAGATTACAATAGGATTTCCCCAGTGTATGCTGGATAACTGAAAGTGTTTACAGAAGGGTTCTGCTGGATAATGGGCAGACTAAACATATTTTAAATAAAACAAATATGGATACAAATGAGTAAATTGGAATTATATTGAAGAAGCTAGTTTACGAGACCATGTTATTTGCGGGACTGCCTATCTCAAATCATTTTTGCCCATCCAATAAGATCTGACAAGGTCAGAGCGCTCCAGATCCCATCTCTTAAGCAATGTCATCTTGCAGGAGTCAGGAGACATGACTTTTCTGTCATTTTGTCTGTCTACAAAAAAATCATTCCCCTCAAGATCTAAGCAGCTTCAATCTTGCCTGCCTTTCTGAAGGTCTTAAAGGCATGGCTTTGGGCCAGGGGAATTTGGGTTTCCATCTGATAATATTCTTTTGATTGTCGAATGACTTCGGCAGAATTTGTTCTATATATATATATATACATACATACATATACACACACACACATATATATATGATGGTTTACTTTTAGCTGTTTATTTAATTGTAAACCTATGCAGCTCACGGAGCAGAAGGGTAATGTGCTGTTTTAGAAGCAGACATAATTGCCTGTACCACTGTATTTTGCACCAGCTGAAGCTTCCAGATACTTTTCAAGGACAACCCCAGATACAACATATCACAGCCATCCAATTGGGTGGTGACTATGGCTATGAGTAACTGTGACACCCCCACCCCCCAATTCGGGAATGGTGTAACTAGTACATAATATGAAGCCGCACAAAAGCCTTCTCAGTGGAGATCACCTCTTGCTCTTCAAGCAGGAGTTGGGAGTCCAGGAGTACCAAGCCATCTCAAATCCTATTCCTAGAGAAGGCAGATTGAAATCCCCCAAGAGTGTAAGTCAGGCTGGTACAATTGCAACATTCCCAACTAATCCTTAGAGCCCAACTTCATAAACAGGGTCTCACATCCGGTGACCTGTGGGGCAGCACACCTAAAAGCCATAAGGGATTCCTAGATGACAGTCACCAAACCTTAATCCCTGTTTTGGCTGATGACATATCTGGAATCCAACTAGGTATATCTCTTAAAGGACCACCCCTCCTTTCTGGGCCCAGCCAGGTCTCAGTAATACATGCCAGGTTGGCCCTCTCATTGATGATTAGATAGCAGATGGGGGGCAGGCTTATTACAAACCATTTAAAAGCAGCAGCTGGAAACTATTTGATCTGGAATTGACAGACTCTTCTTTAACCCATTGTACTCCCAGTAACTATTTCCAGTATGGGAGTTGAGAGCAAGAGGGAATTGCATCTTCACATTATCAGAAAGTAATCAACTATTTTAGTGGCTTTTTCTTAGTACCAATAAAGATTCTTATTGCTGAGAATTCAGAAAATTATGCTGAGCTCTTGCCTACAAGCCCAAGATCCAAGACATAATTCAAATAAATCTATCCTTTTTGTCAATTTTTTCTCAATGTCAAAACTTTCACAGCTATCCAGTCAATCACTTCATTAGAAATACCAATGGTTTAGTATTCCGATTTTTGTTGTAATAGAAATATACCTACACTTCATTTTGTTGTGTAAGTTGGAAATTTCCTTCCTTACTTCTCTTATTCACTTTTCTGTCACATTGTCCATTTATATCTATTTGAGCCGCCCCCTCCCCCAAAAAACCAAAACTGTGCTATCTTTGTTTTTCATTGATCAGAGTTCACAAAGCATAGTGGTTGACATTTTATTTGTTGTCTCAATATTAAAAGGGTTTTCATTTTTATTTATTATTGTATTTAATCATATATTAATTTCATCTTATTAGTTTTGTAATGAGCTCCACCAGAACTTTTTTTTACTTTAGTTAACAGTGCTGTTATTTGCAAATGACAAAATGTTCAATTGCAAATTCATTTCCTACAATAGCTTCCTGTTCATTATAAAGGATCCTCAGAATTACCAGCTGTTCTGATATGCTTATTGTACATAAAAGGTAAAGGTTCCCCCCCCCCACATATGTGCTAGTCGTTCCGGACTTGGTGCTCATCTCCGTTTCAAAGCTGAAGAGCCAGCGCTGTCCGAAGACCTCTCTGTGGTCATGTGGCCGGCATGACTAAACGCCAAAGGCCCACGGAACGCTGTTACCTTCCCACCAAAGGTGGTCCCTATTTTTCTACTTGCATTTTTTACATGCTTTTGAACTGCTAGTTTGGCAGAAGCTGGGGCAAATAATGGGAGCTCATTCCATTATGCGGCACTAGGGATTCGAACCGCTGAACTGCTGATCTTTTGATTGAGAAGCTCAGCGTCTTAGCCACTGAGCCACCGCATCCCTCACTGAGGGACTTATTGTACATATGTGCTATCAAATTGGTATCAACTCTCAGCAATCACATAGGACAACCTGTCTCCAATTTACCCCTTCATGTTTCTAATGATACATTCATTGCCACCATAATCAAGCCGTATCACCTTGCTGATGATTGTCCTTTCCTTTCACCTTTCCCAACATTATGAGCTTCTCATAGTGTTTTAGCAACCCATGGTATTCTCAGGAGCCTATTCCAACACCAAAGTTCAAAGATGACAAGAGTTTTTCTATCAGTTTTTCTATCATCTTCTTCAAAGTCCAACTTTCATTTCATTTCCACAGACTTACTTTTCTCCACAGGGAAAGCCATTGCTTGCAAGTCAGATCTTTGTAGATAAAGGCGCATAATAACATCTCAAAATCTTTTTTCCAGGCCTTCATAGCAACCCTACCAAGTGCCAGTTGGAACAATATTTCTTGACTGCTAGTTCCTTTACTCCCCTTCATGGATTACTGCCTTGTTGTGGTGAAGGGGCTTGCATAGCTCAATGAAGCTATGAGCTATGCCATGCAGGGACACCCAAGATGGACAGGTCATAGCAGAGAGTTCTGACAAAACTTGATCCACTGGAGAAGGAAATGGCAACCCACTCCAGTATCTTTGCCATGAAAACCCCATGGACAGTACCAAAAGGAAAAAAGATATGACACCGGAAGATGAGCCCCTCAGGTCGGAAGGTGTCCAATATGCTACTGGGAAAGAGCAGAGGACTAGTATTAGTAGCACCAGAAAGAGTGAAGCGACTGGGCCAAAGCCGAAAGGACACTCAGCTGTGGATGCATCTGATGGTGAAAGGAAAGTCCAATGCTGTCAAGATTTTTTCTCCATAGGAACCTGGAATGTAAGATCCATGAATCAAGGCAAGCTGGACGTGATCAAACAAGAGATGACAAGACTGAATATCGACATCTTAGGAATCAGCAAACCAAAATGGACAGGAATGGGTGAATTTAATTCAGATGACCATCAGGTATACTATTGTGGGCAAGAATCCCTCAGAAGAAATGGAGTAGCCTTAATAATCAATAAAAGAGTAGGAAAAGCAATACTGGGATACAATCCCCAAAATGACAGAATGATCTCAGTTCGAATCCAAGGCAAACCATTCAATATCACAGTAATCCAAGTCTATGCCCCAACCACTGGTGCTGAAGAGGATGAAATTGACTGTTCTATGAAGCCCTACAGCACCTTATAGAATTAACACCAAAAAATGATGTCCCTATCATCAGGGGGGATTGGAATGCTAAAGTAGGAAGCCAAAAGATAACCGAATAACAGGCAAGTTTGGCCTTGGAGTACAAAATGAGGCAGGGCACAGGCTGATAGAATTCTGTCAAGATAATATGATGGTCATAGCAAACTCTCTTTTCCAACAACCCAAGAAACGACTCTACACATGAACATCACCAGACGGTCAACACAAAAATCAGATTGACTATGTGCTCTGCAGCCAAAGATGGAGAAGCTCTATACAGTCAGTAAAAACAAGACCAGGAGCTGACTGTGGCTCAGATCATGAGCTTCTCATTGCAAAATTTAGTCTTAAATTGAAGAAAGTAGGGAAAAGCACTAGGCCACTCTGGTATGAACTAAATCGTATCCCTGATGAATATACAGAAGAGGTGACAAATAGATTTAAGGAATTAGATCTGATAGACAGAGTGCCTGAAGAACTATGGACGGAGGTTCGCAACATTGTACAAGAGGTTGCAACTAAAACCATCCCAAAGAAAAAGAAATGCAAGAAAGCAAAATGGCTGTCTGAGAAAGCTTTACAAATAGCTGAGGAAAGAACGGAAGCGAAGGGCAAGGGAGAAAGAGAAAGATACACCCAATTGAATGCAAAATTCCAGAGAATAGCTAGAAGAGATAAGAATGCATTATTAAATGAACAGCGCAAAGAAATAGAAGAAAACAATAGAATAGGGAGGACCAGAGATCTCTTCAAGAAAATTGGAAATATGAAGGGAACATTTCATGCAAAAGATGGGCATGATAAAGGACCAAAATGGCAGGGACCTAACAGATTAAGAAGAGGTGACAACATTACACGGAAGAACTATACAAGAACGAGCTTAACATCCCTGATAACCACAATGGGGTGGTCACTGACTTCGAGCCAGACATCCTAGAATGTGAAGTAAAATGGGCCTTAGGAAATCTGAGCAACAACAAAACTAGTGCAGGTTACAGTATTCCAGGTGACCTATTCAAAATCTTAAAAGACGATGCAGTAAAAGTGCTACACTCAATTTGCCAGCAAATTTGGAAAACTCAACAGTGGCCACAGGATTGGAAAAGGTCAGTTTACATTCCAATTCCAAAGAAAGGCAATGCCAAAGAATGTTCAAACTATCGCACCATTGCACTCATATCACATGCTAGTAAAGTTATGCTTAAAGATAGGCTCCAGCAGTATGTGGATCGAGAACTACCAGAAGTACAGGCAGGATTTCAAAGAGGCAGAGGAACTAGAGATCAAATTGTCAACATACGCTGGATCATGGAGAAAGTTAGGGAGTTCCAGAAAAACATCTACTTCTGCTTCACTGACTATGATAAAGCCTTTGATTGTGTGGATCACAACAAATTGTGGCAAGTTCTTAAAGAGATGGGAGTACAAGACCATCTTATTTGTCTCTTGAGAAACCTAAATGTGGCTCAAGAAGCAACAGTGAGAACTGGACACGGAACCACTGATTGGTTCAAAATTGGGAAAGGAGTCTGGCAAGGCTGTATACTGTTGCCCTGCCTATTTAACCTACATGCAGAGCACATCATGAGAAAGGCAGGGCTAGATGAATCAAAAGTTGGAATTAAGATTACCGGGAGAAATATCAACAACCTCAGATATGCAGATGATACCATTCTAATGGCAGAAAGTGAAGAGGAACAAGAGCCTCTTGATGCGGTTGAAGGAGAGTGCAAAAGTTGGCTTCAAACTCAACATTAAGAAAACTAAGATCATGGCATACGGCCCTCTCAATTCCTGGCAAATGGGGAAGAAATGGAGGTAGTAACAGATTTTATTTTCCTGGGCTCCAAGATCACCGCAGATGGGGACTGCAGCCAAGAAATTAAAAGACTGGGGAGGAAAGCTATGGCAAAGGGGAAAAAAAACCTCTCAAACTTCTTGAATGGGGAAGAGAACCTTGATGGTTTAGATCAGTGGTGGGTTTCAAAATTTTATACTATCGGTTTTGTGGGTGTGGCTTGGTAGGCGTGGCATGGCTTGGTGGGCGTGGCAGGATGATACTGCAAAATCTCCATTCCCACCCCACTCCAGGGGAAGGACACTGCAAAATCTCCATTTCCTCCCGATCATCTAGGACTCGGGAGGCAGAGAATAGATGGGGGTGGAGCCAGTCAGAATTTTTTCTCCGAACTACTCAAAATTTCCGCTACCGGTTCTCCAGACCTGGTCAGAACCTGCTGAAACTCACCTCTGTCGTTTGTCCACCTGGAGTCAGCCTGTTTCTATATGTGCTGTTGGTACTGTGTTTCCTGTCCAGTATACAGTACATCATGTATCGTAAGAGGGCAATGAAATGTTCTGAGGTTCTTGTTTTGTTAAGGATATGCCACAGTTTGATCATAGTTGATACAAAGGCCTTTCTATAATTAATGAAGCACATATTGACTTTTTTTTGGTATTACTTATTTTTCTTAATTATACAACATGCAACAGCAGCAACGTCTCTTGTTCCTTGGTCTTTTCAAAAATCAGTTTGAACATCTGGCATTTCCCTTTAAGTGCAGGCCACTAATCTTATTGGATAATCCTAAACATTTTCCTAGCATGTGAAATTAATAGCTTTCACACTTTGTTAAAGTCCCTTTTCTTTGGTATTGGTTTGTAGGCTCTCTCTATATATATACATATGCCTTTATTCTTTTTCTGTTTTTGTAAAATCAAGTCAGACATTGCTTGTGAGAGGAAATAGCATAGTGGCTTGATAATTTGTAAATGCTCTTACATCTTCTTTCTTCACCATACATATACCTATCTTTTCCATTCTCCAGCCACAAAGTCTTGCTCCATTGTTGTTAACTTTGGGTTGTTTGCATTTTAATTTTCTCTTCTTATGCAGGTTTAAAAAGTTCAATGGGTATTTCATCTATGCTTGCTACTTGCATATTTGACAAATGCTCTATTCTTGAATGTTACATTTCCTTTCTAATGGAGTTAATTCTTGAATATATTTCCTGTAAATGTTTCTGTTACTCTGTAAAACTGTTTATAAAAGGTGTCGTCTTTCATCTTATTTATCTTTTTTGCTTCCAGTAGCCTTTTTTGTGATTACACTTGAGAATTCTGCCTTAATGGTAAACTTTTCTATGATTTCTCTGGTTCTCTTTTTTAAATCTATTTTTTTTTGTTTATGCTCTCCATTTGTTGGCATTCCTGATTACTTGCACAATATTGGAAATCTGCATTTAGTCATTGTACATTTTTCTTCTTGTTTGGTTATCATAAGAGTTTGTTCTAACACCAACCCTAACCCTAACAGCAATTTGGATCTTTTCCACTTTGAAATTTTGGGAATATTTTTTCAACTTCAATTTTTACAACATCTCTTCTCTCTTCCTCTAGCTCTTTAGCTTCTGTTCCATACAGACTAATGATCGCAGATTATTTGACATCAATAGTTTATGATTTGTTCCACACACTTTCATCTGAAAGTGTCCCCATTTGCATTTTATTATTGTTTGGTTTCTATTAGGCATTTGATCTGATTACAATGTTATGGATCTGGTGATGTATAGGCTGGGTTATGTTGCCTGAAGCAGGTATTGGTAATAAAGAATCCACATTGCAAAACTGGAGTAACTTAGCCTACTTTATTGTATTTATTCAGTCCTAATCTTTCTACTAATCTAGCTCCCTCCATTTCTCCAATTTTTGCATTCCAACACTAGCCCATCTACAGGCTTACCTGTTGGGCAAACCCATTCGGTGTTATTACATTATTCTTTAGTGGGCCAAGTAAACAAGACATTAACATATATAACAAGAGAATAGATTATACTCTTTTAACAATTCTCCTGTGATGTGACCGAGAAAGCAAGTGTTCCAAGGTTAATTTTACAACTGAATGAAGAAATTTGAAGCCCGCTTTTCTATCTATGCATTGGGGATGCAAAATGAGAATATAGTAGCATAGGATTAGATCTCAGAAACTAAGCAGGATTAGCCCAAGTTAATATTTGGCAGGAAAAGGTCAAAGCAGGAAGAGAGGAGAGGAGAAGATCCCTTGAAGCAGGGATAAACCATTTCTGTATGCTGTCAAGAAAACTGATCCATGAATCTATCACCAGGAATCAAGCTTTGTTCAAAGGAAGTTTTACCTTTCAGGATCAGATGACTGAAGGGAGGGAACTCTGGAAAGGATTAACACTGATATGGCATAACACTGATATGGCATTTACAGCAATCTTTCACAACTCTATGCCTTCCCAAAAATACTGGGACCCTAGGGTGGAGCTGTGGGTGGGAATTCTGGGTAGTGTAGTCCCAAGGCGTCCAGAGGGCTTCAAGCTGGAAAAAGCCTTCTAGAGACCTTAGTACCTCTGAAACACCCGCAGACGGCAGATGTTCCTTCCCCTGGGAAGCCGCTCCTTCCAGCCTGCAGGGAGGGTAACAGACCCAGCCCAAGATCCCCGGAACAGCAACTGCTGATCTTGGGAGCGCTGCCTTCTGCCTGCCCGCGACTGCCCGTGTTGCCAAGCGGGCCCTTATTGCGAATCACCAATCGGTGAGCTGCAAACAAAGCTCCGGTATCTGCAACGCGTCCCGTCTTCTTTTTCTCGCTTGGCGGGTACAGAGGCTGTCGGAGAGAGTGGGCGTTTGCAGAGCAGCTTCAGTGCGACAGCGGCCCCTTCTGAGCCACCTGGGAACTGCAGATGCATTTACACGCTTTCTAAGAGCAGAGAAAGGCAGGAAGCGGAAATTTTGAGTAGTTTGGAGAACCCGGCAAATACCAGCTTTGGCTGGCCCCAGAGTGGGGTGGGAATGGAGATTTTGCAATATCCTTCCTCCAGGAATGGGGAAGGAATGAAGATTTTGCAGTATCCTTCCAATGCCACGGCCACCAAGCCACGCCCACAGAACCAGTAGTAAAAAAAATTGGATTTCACCACTGCTTCCACCCCCCACTCCCCCCATAACTGATGAAGCTTCTTGGATGAGAAGTGAAAGGTTTTGTTCTTATTCCTTGGGGGGGGGGAATCACAGTCCAATTGCCCTTTGAAGAAGCACCTCTGAGACAATTATGCGCCGGATGCCTGAGAATCTCCACAGACATACAGCCAGTGGTGGGTTTCAGCCAGTTCGCACCACTTCGGGAGAACCGGTTGTTAACTTCCTGAGCAGTTTAGTGAACTGGTTGTTGAAAAAAATCATTAGGGCAGAGAACCGATTGTTAAATTATTTGAATCCCAGCAGAGGAATATCTTCTATCAAAATTCAGAGGGGCAATAATGGTAGATAGTGACACACTGGGAAATTGGGTAAGAGAGAACAGAGAGCCCATTTGCTTTCCTTTTCATTTTTTTATTGCTATGTAGCCGCCCTGAGTCTTCAGAGAGGGGCGGCATATAAATTGAATTAATTGAATTAATTACATTAAATGTTATAGCTATCATATATAATTTTCTTCTTGGCCATCCTTATTATTATTTATTAGTTTGTCAAACATGTACAAGATAGCAGGTACAAATATAAACATGGATATGAACAAAAGAAATGAATACAAATAAATGGGGACAGTAGGACAGGGACGGTAGGCACGCTGGTGCGCTTATGCATGCCCCCTTTACGGACCTCTTAGGAATGGGGTGAGGTCTACGGTAGACAGTTTAAGGTTGAAGCTGTGAGGGTTAGAGAGGATGTAACAACAGACTCAGGTAGAGTGTTCCAGGCGTTGACCACTCTGTTGCTGAAGTCGTATTTTCTGCAATCGAGTTTGGAGCGGTTTACCTTGAGTTTGTACCGACTGTTTGCCTGTGTATTATTGAGGTTGAAGCTGAAGAAGTCGTTGACAGATAAGATGTGGTAGCAGATAATTTTGTGTACTGTGCTTAGATCATACCGCAGGCGGCGCAGTTCCAGATTGTCCAAGCCCAAAATTTCAAGTCTAGTGGTATAGGAATTCTACTGTGAGCAGAGGAGTGGAATACTCTTCTTGTGAAGTACCTCTGGACTTTCAATCGTATTAATGTCCAATATACAATGTGGATTCCAGGCAGATGAGCTGTATTCGAGAATTGGTCTGGCAAATTATTATTATTCAGCATGGTGGGGGCTCCATTTCATCAGCCTTTTCCCCATCTTTAATTCAATTTATATGCCGCCCTGAGTCTTCGGAGAGGGGCGGCATATAAATTGAATTAATTGAATTAAATTAAATTAAATTAATTAAATCTTAATGTCTTTGATGAAATCCTGGGCTTGGAAGGGGGAGTTTAGGCTGGCCTCTCCTTGAACCCATCCAGCCAAAAGGAGCCTATGAGTTCTCTGGGATTACAGTTCCCTGAATTCCTGGCCAGCAGGCCCTTTTGAGAGCTATTGTATATATCAATGATGACTGAGGCAAAAGTCACAACAGTCAATAAGCCAAAGGCCTCTCTTTCACAATCTCTGCATGTACACCCACTGGCGTGTGTAGTACAGAAAGGCAATAAGCTGTTCCTTAAAAGAGGAAACTCTCTTCCTCTGTAAGGAGGATGTCACTTCTGAAGCTGTTTTCTTCCTGTAACTGAGAAGTGCAACGGAGGAGATAAGAACTAGTCTCTCCATACTCAGCCAATTGGGAACCAACTGGGCATGAGAGAAAATAGAACAGTTTTGCAGGGAGGGGATATAGGTAGGAATGGAAAGACATGGTAGCCCAGGTCCATCAATAGGCCAGGCATTTTCAGCCTCTGCTGTAGAACAAGATAGGAAACTTCTCCAGATGTTTCTGAATTACAGTTCCCAACATTCCTCACTGTTGGACAGGAAAGTTGGGATCATTACTGGAAGTGTAACTTTGTAGCATCTAGACAGCTACAGCGTAGAAGATAGGTGTTCTCATAGGCATTACACCAGTGTTTCTCAACCTTGGAAGCTTGAAGATGGGTGGACTTCAACTTCCAGAAGCGCTGCTGGCTGGGGGATTCTGGGAGTTGAAGTCTACCCATCTTCAAGCTACCAAGGTTGAGAAACACTGCATTACACTGTTTCCTTTCAGAGTAAACTGTACATTGCAAAACACAGAAAAGGAATTCAAAATACAGGTAGTCCTTGACTTATGATCACAATGGAGCTCCAAATTTATGTTGCTAAATGAAACGTTTGTTAAGCGAATTTTGCTCCATTTTAAGACTTCTCTTGCTACAGTTGTTAAGTGAATCACTGCAGTTGTTAGGAACACGGTTGTTAAGTGAATCTGGCTTCCCCCCCCCCCCCAATTGACTTTGCTTGTCAGAAGGTCACAAAAGGTGATACATGACCCTGGGTGCACAGCAAACTTTATAAATATAAATCAGTTGCCAAACATCTGAATTTTGATCACAGGATCATGGGGATTCTGCAATGGTCGTATGTGTGAAAAACAGTCATAAGTCACTTTTTCCAGTGCTGTTGTAACTTCGAACAGTCACTAAATGAGCTGTTGTAAGTCAAGGACTACCTCTAGTACATCAAAGAAATTAAAGGCATGAGTTAAGAGAAAAGAGACATGGCTGGTTTATATCATTCCATAACTCCTCTTTTTGCAAAACCATCTTGCAAAACCACATCCACACACCATTTCGTACACTGCTGTTTGACCTTTAAATCTGTTGCCCATTTCTTCCTAAGGATCTCATTGGTTCCAACCAACCATGACTTTTTTTTAATGTTTTCTTTCCTCTTGACCCACTGACTTTTCCTTTCTATGTTCCTTTTGCAATTTGATCCTCATTTAAACACTGTATGCGACCATTGTCCTAATGACCTCAAAGTCCTTATTTTGTACTGGCCCCACACTTTTGTATCTAATGTATATTCATCCATCACCCTTTCCTTCCTGGCTTTGACTCTTCTTGTTTTACCACACACACTTTTTAAGTAACCCATTCCTACTGCACTCAAATGATTTTCTTTTCCTGAGATACCAACTATATATATATTTGCAATTGTTTATTTATTAAACACATTTATATGGCCACCTAACTCACACACAATGACTTGTTTGCTCTAATTTTCCCTGCCAAGGCAAGCCTTTTATACTATTTTTAAATATTTTTTTAAAAAATCTCATTTTCATTGTTTTCTTATAAATAATTCAAGATGGGGAACATAAACCCAATACTCCTTCCTTCTATTTTCCCAACAACAATCATCCTGTAAGGTAGGTGGCAGAGAGAGAAAGAGAAAGGCTCAAAGTCAATAGTGCTTCCATGACTGAGGACCTGTGCCAGAAGAGTCATTACAGGTAGTCCTTGACTTACAACAGTTAATTTAGTGACCGTTCAAAGTTACAACGGCACTGAAAATGTGACTTATGACGATTTTTCACAGTTACGACCATTGCAGCATTCCCATGATCATGTGATCAAAATTCAGATGCTTGGCAATTGGCTCATATTTATGATGGTTGCAATGTCCCCTGATTACGTGACCACTTTGTGCGACCTTTTGACAAGCAAAGTCAATGGGGAACCAGATATACTTAACAACTGGGTTACTAGCTTATCAACTGCAATGATTCACACAACTGTGGCAAAAAAAAGGTCACAAAATGGGACAAAACTCACTTAATAAATGTTTCACTTAAGGACAGAAATTTTGGGCCCAATTGTGGTTGAAAGTCAAGGGCTACCTGTATTGAGATCTACATGATGGATAGCCGCATTGGTGAGAAACTGCACAGATCCATACAACGTGAATCAAGCATGTTGAAAATGCAATGAAAATACCGTATTTTTCAGAGTATAAGACACTCCGGACTATAAGATGCACCTACTTTTTTAGGTGAGGAAAACAAGAAAAAGAAATCTGCCTCTGCCTCTCCCACCCAGCAATTTTGTCTCGTTGCAGCAAACAGCCAATAGCCTGCTTTACTTTCATTTAAGTTTTCAGCAGAGCTTGATTAGCACAAGAAAAAAAAAATCTGCTCCCAGCAATTTATCTCCTTGCAGCAAGCAACAGAGGCCCGTGCAAAACAGCTGAGAGTCGGGAGGCCGATCCAATCAACTTGTGCTAATTAGGCTGTGCTGAAGCTGAAACAAGCTATTTCTTCTTGCTGCAAGGAGGTAAACTGCTGGGAGGCAGAGGCCAAAGAGTGGGGGCCAGTGGGTGGGCGGGGCTACATTTGGTATATAAGATGCACCTAAATTTTCACCCCCTTTTAGAGGGGAAAAAGGTGTGTCTTATACTCCGAAAAATACGGTACCCAGCATGGATATTTGGATAAATGAAGAAACCGTATGAAAACAATCAAAGAAGGTCAAAAACTGCAGTATTGCTGAACCACATGAACTTCATAGTTCAGAAGGGAGCCAGCTTGGAGGCATCCACAAATTTAAGTCTGCAAGAGAAAGATGCTCAAAGTAAAGTGATATTCCTTACCTACTTTCAGCCTGGTTGAGCTCCTGTGAGTTAAAGGTCTTCTTGTTCCATTTTGTGATTGCATCCTACGGAAGTCCCGAGGACAGTGTGTACCCTTAGGACATTGTGGCTTGATCATGGCTGAGAGAGAAAATGAAATGGGAGTTGCCAAAGTTGAATCAAATCAAGGAGAAGACTTTGGCCAAAAAGAGTGAGGAAGCTGCCAAAATTATTCCAACTGAAACATTGACTCAAAGAAATCAGTTGATGTATGCCATGGCCTATGCAACTATTGAAGAATTCAGACTTAAAATACAGAGGATTAAAATACAGACTTAAAATAGAGAAGATACAAAATACAGAGCCATTAAGAAGGAAAAACCTAAAGGGGAAATTTGCTTCCAATTGAAGATAAAGAAAATTTGCATGGATTTGAGCAATTTGAAGAATCTGAAGCAAAGAAATTTGAAGAATAATCAAAACCAACATATGCATGAAGTATAAGCTGGGGAATAATGGAATTACAGAGATTGTAGAACAATTAAAACAGAGAGTTGTGGCAATTGCAGAGAGGTTCAAGCAATATGACAATTGGATAACCCAATTCTAGAGAATTCGCAGTCTAGAGAAAATCAGCATCAATTCTACAAAATCCTTGAAAATGGGAAAGAATCTACCAAGAATAATAAAAAGCCTGACCAAAAAAAGTACCTGAAATTTTGAACAAGCTTATGGGAAAGCAACAGGAGTCACAATAGGAAAGCAACACATTAGATAACTGAAGAAATTGGATGACAGCAATCAAAGAAGGTCAAAATTGGAATGTCGCTGAATCAAATTAACTTCATAGATTTTGGCTGAAATTATTGACAAGTGTACCCTCGAGACTGGCTAATAAGATGAACAGAGTTTTGGAAGCACCAGAAAATGAAGAATAATTGACAATTAGAAGGATACTCCTCTAATTCAGAAAGAAAAAGGGAAGGGAAAAAGGGAAGGGAAACTACAGATCTGTAACCTGCTTGTCAACAGTATACAAACTACTTATCAGCATAATGGCAATTAAAATTTATGAATATCTGAAAAGGAATGATTGATTCCAGTGGTGAAATCCAAATGTTTTTTACTACCGGTTCTGTGGTTGTGGCTTGGTAGGTGTGGTGTGGCTTGGTGGGCGTGGCAGGGGAAGGATACTGCAAAATCTCCATTCCCACACCACTAGACAGAGGTGGTGTTTGCTGGTTCTCCAAACTGCTCATAATTTCTGCTACCGGTTCTCCAGAACCTGTCAGAACCTGCTGGATTTCACCCGATTGATTCCCTACAGAACAAAAAGGACACTGCCAAAATTTGAGGGGAACAAAGGATAAACAAATTTATGGATTGACAAGTTGATCTTGAAGAATTCAACAACAACAAAAAATTTGTTTATGGTTTGGATAGTCTAAAAAACATCTGATTCTGTTACACATAGCTGGTTTGAGAAAGGTCCTAAACATTTTTGAATGAGCAGAAACATTTGACAGTTCATGGATTCTTTAATGAAGCTTTGGCAAATAACGTTAATGTCCAATGGGGAAAGGTTAGGAGAAGTTGAAATTAGACATGAAATTTTTCAAAATGATTCATTACCATTTTTATTCTTTGTACTATAAGTGCATTGTAAGCCGCCCTGAGTCTTCGGAGAAGGGCGGCATATAAATTGAACTAATAAAATAATAAATAAATTGTTAGATGTAAATGCCTTATTCTCTAATGTGTAAATAGTGTATATAAGAACATCAAGAGTTAATTCATTCTATGGTCTCTAATGTATTCATGACTCATAACCCATCTTCATGACTCCACCCCCTATGTATATAAGGAGCTCCTTTCCACAAGCTCCCTGCTTCTATCTATGAATATTCAGCGAATATAGAATGCCTTTGTGTAAATAAAAGGAGTTATATTTGAACTCTTAATTCTTTAATAATTTATTGAGTCTGATCCAGAAAATATCGCAACAATCTGGTAGCAGAGGATGGTTGGATTGACTCAATAAGAACTTAAACATGTCTAAAAAAGATAGGCCCAACACCAGGGCATACAGCAAAGAAATGGAAGAAGATCAAGAAATAATAGATGAACAAAAAGAAAAGGAATTGAAAAGCAGTCCTCTCGGGTCTGAGATATTAAAACTGCTAAGACTCAAAGCAAAAATCAAAAACGTCATAAAAAGCGAAGGAATGACAAAAGGAAAAGAAATTCACACAAATGAAAATAAGGACTCAAAAACGGTGAGCGATTTACCTACAAATAAAATTACAACGAAAGAGAGAAACACTGATCCCGCGCAAAATTTTGAATGGCAGCCATCTTGTTCTCAACAAACTTCCAAGATGAGCGAAACTGAACCAATCAAAGGACAAAATTCAAAATCTCTGGCGCGAAAAGATCCTCTCGATGCTGAAAACGAAAAGGAAAGACTTTATAACTCAGAAAAACCAGACACGGAAATTGAAGAAACACCAACAGAGATACAAATAGAATCAGCAATAAAAACACTCTTTACTATATTTGGGCCAAAATTAAAAATCACCAGGGAATCGCCGAAGAAGCAAGCGAACAAATCGATGCCTCGAGACCTGCACGCCTCCACCCCAACTTCAAGAGCGACGACGCCAGAGCCCAGGGAACCTTGCCGATTCCTTCCTACTCCAAAAACAGAAGCAAGCGACATATCCAGAAAGAGAAAGAAAAGGACGATCGCAGTTACCAGGACACCAAAAACCGAGCCAGAGACCGACTCATCGGGAGAGGAGCCGAACGAGCAAGCGGCAATGGAGAGAACCTTCCACGACGGAGTCAAGGGCAGAATGAGCAGTGCGCATGCGCGAAGTCAGGAAAACAATCCGGGAAGATTTGAATTCGTAAAGGAACCACACAGACTCGTTGCTGACATCCCTACACCATTCTGCGAATTTCTACACTTGCAAGACCACGAACTGCCTCAGATTGTAAGTAATGGTCAAAATAACACAGGAAACTTGCCTAGTGACTTCCCAAAGTTAAGAATTGATGGTATTAATCTACAAGAATGGTACCAGCAGCTTCAAGTTATTTTCATGAAAGAGAACTTATTATTTTTTATCACTAATCCTCCAAGAAGACCTTGGACTTTAAAAATAGATAGATTACACCATAGAGCCTTTTTTCTAATAATAGCCAGCATATCTCCTGCAATGTATTATAGCATCAAATCTAATCTGACTGTTTCAGAAATTGTTCAATATATGTTTAATTTATTCCACAGTGACAGTGTAGCCACTACAACAAGGATGTCCAAGGAATTCTTTTCATCTAGAGTAAAACCAGGGGTTTCTATAAGTGAGCATTTAATATGTTTAAACAAAATAAGGGCTGAACTGCATTTAAGGGGAGAAGTTATTTCAGACCAAACAATGAAAAGTGTTATTATTAACTCTCTTGACCCATCATGGGATAATTTCATGTCACATCTTGATACCATTAACTTAGGATATTTGTCAATAGAAAGTTTATCCAACAAATTGATAGCTGAAGACAATTCGAGAAAAAATCGATCTAACAATCACTCAGAACTTAGACCTGTTAGGAAAGTAGCTTTCCAAGAAAAATATAATGAAACACATAGATGCCATAATTGTGGGTCCAAAGAACATAACAGAAGAGATTGTCCCAGATTCTCAAAAGAAAGGCACAGACCAGAATACATGAACAAACACAATCATAGACAGTCTTCTATAGAAAGGCATAGATATAGAAGCCCACCAAATTATAGAGAAAATAGAGGGGGCAGAGAAAACTTAAGAGATAAAAAATCTGGTTCACTAAATGGATTAAATAAACATGACAATACAAAATCCCAACAAAATGAAAATAATAATTGGCTCATCGATTCTGGGGCTACAAATCATACCACTAACAATAAAGATATACTGTCTTCTTTTACAGAAGATAAATTTGTAATAAAAGTAGCCAATCAAGAAAAGGTTCAAGTACTAGGCAGAGGAAATGTGATTTTATCTGGTTTAGGAAAAATAGAGGGGGTATTGTTAATACCCGAAATACCTCATAACATATTGAGTGCCATAAAACTAAGTAAAGACTCTGATATCAATATAACTTTCTCAAAGGGAGAAGCATTCCTAGAGAAAAATAAAAATAAAATAGGCACTGTGATAATTAAAGGGGGCTTGCCCTACCTCATAACAAAAGAAGAATGGTTACATAATATTGATTCAAATGTTAAAGAATGTATGGAAATAGATGATGAAAATGTTAGCAATAGTGACAATGATGATTGTATGATACCACATGATCAGAATGACGTACCCAACATAAAGAAACCAAAGATAGGTAAACCAATCCATGATGAGTGTGCTCACATCTTACATAGGAAGTTAGGCCATGCCAGTTTTCCTGTAGTACAAAAAATGACTGAACACGCAGAAGGTGTCAAAATAAAAAATTGTGAAAATTATTTGGAATGCTCAGTATGTAAGTCTACAAAACTAAAAACTAGCCCTAGACCAAAAAAATCTGCCAGATCAACTAACAAAATTTTTGATTTAGTACACATGGACCTAGTAGGACCACTTACTCCATCAATCACATATAGGAAACGTTATTTTCTAACAATAGTGGATGATTATAGTCGTTATGGTTTTGTTTACACATTGAAACATAAAGATGAGACTTTTCAAAAATTTAAGGAATTTTATAAGCGCATAGAAACACAGCATAATATTAGAATAAAGCAAATTATGACAGATAGAGGATGTGAATTTATGTCTAGAGAATTCTCTCAATGGCTAAAGGATAGAGGAATGCTACATTACACTTCCAGTCCATTTTCTGCATTCCAGAACGGAATTGCAGAGAGGAAAAATTCCACACTACAAACTATGATTAGATGTACATTAGAGGATGCTGGCTTAAGTAAACAATTTTGGTCAGAGGCATTACACTATTCAAATTATACACAAAATAGAACCTGGTCCAGTATTATAAATAAAACACCATACGAAGTAATGTATAATAGAAAACCAAAATTAGCACATATGCATATTTTTGGGGTCACTGCAGACGTACACATACCCAAACAATTGAGAAGAAAGGGAGAAAATGTATCCAGGAGACTTAGATTCATGGGATACGAAACTGGTACAAAAGGATATAGATTCATTGATGGCAATAATAAATTTATAGTTTCCAGAACAGCCGTGTTCCATGAACAGGCCAACTGGTCTAAATTACATTTAAATGAAATATTTCCTAATCAACACATAGAAACAAAATATCACAAGGAAGGAACTGTAGATAAACAAAGTACAAATAAACATGAAAATAAGACCAAAACCTGGACAAATAGCCAATACAAAATAAAAACTGATACACTAACAAAAAAGGAAGCAAGATACATGCATGACAACAATAGTAAACCAGAAAGAACAATTAGGAACAACAGGAACAAAATGCCAGACAAATATAAAGATTACGTAATGAATGTAAATAATGAACCAATAACACCCAATACATACGAAGAAGTACTAAAACTTCCTCGTGAAGAAAAAGAGAAATGGGAACTAGCCATGAAAAAGGAAATGGAAAGTTTAAAAGGATTAAATGTATTCACTCCCACAATCGCACCTAAAGACAAAACTGTTATTGGTACTAGGTGGATATATAAAATTAAAAATTTGGAAGGAGGCAATAATCTGTACAAAGCTAGACTAGTTGCCCAAGGCTACGCACAAAAATACCCAGAGGACTATACAGACACATATTCTCCTACTGTGAGGACAGAGAGTGTCAAAACAGCTTTGGTGGTAGCATCAGCACTTAACCTTGATGTATTTCAATATGATATACAAACTGCATACCTACATGCAGAGTTAGATAAAGAAATCTATGTAAGGGCCCCTCACAGCCAATACACAAATAAAAATGAAACTTGGTTGTTAAACAAAAGCTTATATGGATTGAAACAATCCGGTAAAAGATGGTATGATTGTTTGGTAAAGGTGCTCAAGACTATGGGTTTTAGCGCCACATCTGCTGATAATTGTTTTTTTGTCAAAAGGGATAATGACTGTATAGAATTTGTATTAATTTATGTAGACGATATTTTATATATTGGAAAACACAAAGAAAGTAGAGAAATCTTTGTGAACAAGTTGAATGAACACTTTTCCCTAAAGACATTGGGTAAGGTAAATAAATATCTTGGTGTACAGATCAACAAAACAAAAAAGGGTTTCCAACTTACTCAAAAAGATAAAATTGTAGAACTTCTAAACAAATGTAATTTAAATAATGCTAAGACATGTGATACTCCCATGCAGACTGACTTCCTCAGAAATACTGATGAATCATCTCCTGAATTTAAGGACAACACATTTTATAGATCAATCATAGGTTCACTTCTTTACATATCTAATTGGACTAGGCCAGATATAGCTTTACCACTTAATTTACTGTCCAGATATGTCAGTAAACCAACAATGTATCATTGGGAAGCTGTCAAAAGGATTTTGAGATACCTGAAGGGCACTTTAGATTTTTGTCTTATGTTAGAACCAAATGATAACAAGGAACCAAAACTCATATGTTATGCAGATGCGGATTGGGCAGGAGACACATCTTGCAGAAAAAGTACATCAGGTTATATTTTCTTTTTAAATGATTGTCCAATTTATTGGTATACCGGCAAACAAGAACTGGTATCTACTTCAACTACAGAAGCAGAATATGTCTGTTTATCCAAATCTGCTAATAACCTCGTGTGGTTTAATGACTTAATTTCAGAAGTTTGGAAGAAACCTATTTTACCTTTTATCATAAATGAGGATAACAAAGCAGCTATTGAAATCTCCAGATCTGATGCTATTGGACAAAGGTCCAGACATATAGATATTAAGTTTAAACATGTAAGACAATTATCCCAAGACGGTTTTATAAAAGCTGTGCATTGTGATACTTCTGAACAGATAGCTGATATTTTAACAAAGCCTTTACCATCCAAACAACATAAATATTTAACTTCTAAATTGTATGTATTGTATTGTCCTGAATCTGAATGTAATTGATATTGTATAAATAATCGGCATTTAGAGGGGGATTTGTTAGATGTAAATGCCTTATTCTCTAATGTGTAAATAGTGTATATAAGAACATCAAGAGTTAATTCATTCTATGGTCTCTAATGTATTCATGACTCATAACCCATCTTCATGACTCCACCCCCTATGTATATAAGGAGCTCCTTTCCACAAGCTCCCTGCTTCTATCTATGAATATTCAGCGAATATAGAATGCCTTTGTGTAAATAAAAGGAGTTATATTTGAACTCTTAATTCTTTAATAATTTATTGAGTCTGATCCAGAAAATATCGCAACATAAATAAATACTATTGGTAGTGTCACTGACAACAATTTTGAACAAGACAAATTGTGCATGGGTACTGGATAAAAAAGTAGTAAAAAAATCAGAGTTGCCCTAAATGGATGATCTAAAATTATTTCTAAAATGAGTGCTGAACTGGATTCCTTGCTAAAAAGCACAAAATAATTCAGCAAAGATACTGGAATGCAATTTAGCACTGACAAATGTGCAGCTATACCCATAAAGGCAGGCAAAATAGTTGAAGATTATGGAATAGCTTAATAATAAACATTTGATAAAGGCAATAGCACAAGAGAAAAATACAAACATTTAGGAATTTTGGAAACTTCTGATTCCAAAAGAAAGTATACTGCTCAAAAAAATAAAGGGAACACAAGCAGAAGACATCCAAGATCTAAATGAATGAAATAGCCTTATTAAATACTTTATTCTTTACATACAGTAGTTTATACACTGCTCAAACAACTAAAGGGAACACAAAACTACTGTATGTAACGAACAAAGTATTTAATAAGGCTATTTCATTCATTCAGATCTCGGATGTCTTTTGTGTTCCCTTTATTTTTTTGAGCAGTGCACTTCTGCCAAATATATCAAACAACTTTAAATTTTGAATTTTGAAATCAAAGCTAAAGGCTGGAAAGATCATCAAAGCAATCAAAGCAGTCCCCATTATACCATATACGGCAGGAATAGTTGTCTGGATCCAGATGAGATCTGATAATTTGGATCAGAAAACAAGAAAACTAAAGACAATCTACTATACTCTACACCCAAAAAGTGATGATTTGGAATGGAAGAAGAATGGAAGGACCAGAGGATTCCTACAGGTGAAACAAATTGTGGAGGAAACAAACTACATGGCTTGCATATTAAGAAAAGTGAGGAATCTTTGTTGAAGGAAGTCAATCAGAGAAAGCTTCTGAAAATGAGTATAGAAAAGAAACGATCAAAAACCAATTTGTTAATTGGAAGAACACGCCAATGCATGTTCAATACTTGAAGGGTATTGAAGGAAAAGCTGATTAAAAACTCCACTTGGAGTTGAGATCAAGACTGTTAGAGAGAGAAATCAAAGGCTTTCTTTTAGCAGCTCAAGAATAACTTTGCTGATTATTGCATGAAAGCAAAAATTCATCATGTAACAAACAACAGTAAATGTCATCTTTGTAGTGAAAAGGATAAAACAATCGACCATTTGATCAGTGGCTGCAGCAAAATTTCACAAACTGACTTTTAGCAGTGTCATGATTGTGCTGCTAACTTTATTCATTGGAAAGTTTGTGTGCATGTGTGTGTGTATATATATAATTTATTTATTTATTTATTTGTAGCTCAGGATTGAAATGAAGGGTCCTTGCTGCTCTCTGAGCTTGGTTGTTTTCTTGGACAAGCCACTACTAGAATATAAACTGAGAGCAAACCCCATTCCTTACTTGCACTAATGATCTTACCTAGTTTGGCAAATGAAACATCTTCAAGAAAACAACCAAGCTCAGAGAGCACCAAGGACCCCTCACTTTGCCAAAAGTTTGGATTTGAATGTAGCATACTTGAGATACTTGAGCAGTGGTGTAATTCAAATTTTTTTACAAAAGTTCTGTGGGTGTGGCTTGATGGGCATTGTGTGGCTTGGTGAGCATGGCTTGGTAGGCGTGGCAGGGGAAGCATACTGCAAAATCTCCATTCCCACCCCACTCCAGGGAAAGGATACTGCAAAATCCCCATTCCCTCCCCACTCCTGGGGCCAGCCAGAGGTGGTATTTGCCGGTTCTCCGAACTACTCAAAATTTCTGCTACCGGTTCTCCAGAACCTGTCAGAACCTGCTGAATTTCACCCCTGTATTTGAGCTTGCTTTGAATAAAAATGTTGATGAGGATTTACAGCACTCAGCAATTGCTGAGGATTGAGCAAATGTCACAGAAGAAAAGGTTGAACATAGATGGAGTAGTTAAATGAAAATATCTGTGATCTTGATACATGAGATTTTTTTAAGCATAAGTAGACATGATTCAATGTATGAATCAATGTATACCGTCAGCGGCGGCACCAGTGCGATGTCCATGTGGCATCCAACTGTGAGCATTCATGAGCGGCTGCAGAAGAAGTCAGGCAGCAGCGTGACAGGTGTGGGGGCATGGGAGGCCTGGCTGCAGTGGTCCTAAGGTAAGCGGGCAAGACATCCCCCGAAAATAAGACCTGGTGCTTATTTTGGGGCCCAAAAGAAAATAAGACCGGTCTTATTTTCAGCTAAACACGGTAACATCAGACATGTACAAAAGACGTCGGACTACAAAAACATGGGAAAAATTTTCTCCTTCCCCATATAAAGATGAACCCTCTAAGTTGCAAGAACAGATTTAAACATTAAAGAAGGAACCTTAGGCATAAAAGCTGGCTGGGTGATCTTGAGCCTGTCATTTTCTCTCAGCCCAACTCGCCTCACCTCACAGGGTTGTTGCTGTGGGGAAAATAGGAGGAGGAAGGAGTATTATATATGATTGCTGTTCCTTGAGTTATTTATAAAAATAATAAGACAGTATATAAATAAATAAATAACCGAACCGAACCCGGCATGGCAGTGTTCTGCAATAAACTGGGATAAAACCTGCTTGGATAGTCTGTGGCTCACAGACTGCGATCGCAAGGTGGGGCTACTTTATGGCTCAGTGTACTGTCTGAATCTAGGTTGATTGGGTTAATCCAGCCATCCATTTTCTTTTCTTTTCATTATACATTTTCCTTTATTATACAACACATTTCCAGTTTTGCAACGACAGTGTACTACTGGCTGTATCAAGTCCTTTTTAAGTATAGATAGCATTATACACCCTGAGTATAACCATTATTCTTGTAGTCATACAATATAGTCTCTTTTAAATACATAATGTTGTGCGTCATAGTTATAACCATTATTTTCATAGTTGTACCATAACGCTCTATACATTTATCACTCTATATGTTTTATAGTATATATTCTATAAAACAGTATAGAATTCTTATAGAACAGTATATATTCTTATAGAACAGTATATATTCTTATATATATATATATATATAACATATATATATATATATATATATGTTATATATATAACAGTATATATAACTATTTCTATTTTGTTGATCCTCTTTAGTTATTAAGTTACTAATCTCTGCACCTGTTATTTAACCAGTTGTACAATGTCCCATGTTAAGTAATACTCTGATTCCTCTTTATCTTTTAAGTTCCATCCTTAACCTGTCCAATTTGGCACATTCTAATATTTCCTTTATTACCTTTTCGTCTGTAGGCATACTTTCGTTTTTTTCCAATTTTGTGCATATGTGATTCTGGCTGCTGTTATTGCATGTTAACAGTAAGTATAATGTGATTCTTTTATTGTATTTCCCCGGTAGTATACCTAGGCTAGTAAGAATAGTTCTGCTTTTAGATCTATTTGTTGTGACGTCCAGCCATCCATCTTCGACAAGGTCTCCCTTTACTGTACTCAGCGGTTACCTGCCTGGCTCCTCCTGCGCGGAGCTAGGATAAAGGAGATAAAGCCCGCAGATTCGGTTTTATCGTTCGAGACAGATGCTGCCCCTCGCCGCCCCGTCCCTTTCCTAGATGAGTGGGTGGATCCCACTCTGATGTCATTTCCCGTGGAGTTCCCCTCCTCCGCTGACCCCCCTTCTCTTCCCGAGCCGGAAAATGAAGCAATCCTCCGGCTGGATGTTTTCCTCTTGCTTTGGGAGGAGGCGGCGCTGCTACTGATTTCTTCTGCGCCTCGGCCCGGAGACACCCCCCCCCCCCAGTCCCTTCTCTGCTGCGTCTGGTTTACTCCGCTTTGCACAAACGGGTTTGCACAGCGCTTTGGATCCCGACCTGTTTTTCGTCCCGCGAACTGAGCGAGAGTCCCCCCGATTGCTTTCCTGGAAGCTCCAGTGGAGGTGGGGCGGGGGAATGATGTCCCATGACACGAGCGAGCGGCCCCCCAACCCAGAGCCGCCCCCCGCGACTGTCTACGTGTTAGTGGAGGACCCACGGTCGACGGACGCCCTCCAGCTGCTCAGGTGAGAGAGGAGAGCCCCGCCTTCCCCTCCTCCCCGGAGTTACTGGAATTGCCGTAGCGGGAATTGGGAGGATTCCGAGAAAGGGGCCTCTTCTCCTTGCTCGGAATGCCGACCCGGGACCTGGATCATTCGGAGCAGCTTTCATTGGCCCGAATGTAAAATTCCTACCAGAAGGATCTTCTTTCCCTGTTGCTTTCTAACAGCCTTCTCAAAACCTGAGCTCTCCGGATGAGCCGGGTTTCAATGGCTTTGATCCCATCCGTCAAGAGGATGAGGATGGAGATGGGAGTTTGAAGGCAGAAGGAAAGTCCAAATTCTAATTGGGCTGGGTTTGGACATGTTAATGTTCCGTCGCTTTATTCACTAGGAGGCATAAGAAAGCTGGTTGAATGAAGATGGATGCTTGGAGAAAAGGGGCGAAGTGCCCAGCGGACTGCTCTTGGCAGCCAGGATTTCTGATTTTCTTTTACCCCTAAACCCCCCCCCCCAAATGTAGAAAAAGGAGAAAAAGAACGAAGCTAAGTGGTGTGCGCCCCCCCCCCCCCCAATAATGTGTTTCAGTATCAACAGTTCAGTTTATTGGCAGAGTTCCTGACTCCAGAATTTATATTGCTTTGCAGATCCAGTTTTAGATACTTTACAGAATGGTCTTGACTCTGGTTCAGCTCATCTTGGTTTAGCAGAATAGCCTAGCTTGAATGTGAGAAACCAGCCATCTCTCAGATCAAAACAAAGAAAAAGGGAAAGTGCCTCGGAGCAGGTGCCGAAGTTGTTCTTCTCCTCCAACTATTCAGTTTCCTGCTTCCTCAAGTTGCTTGTAATCCTAATAAAATGGAACATGTAGACAAGAGGAAGACAAAAGCCCCTCTTAAAAGAAAACGGGATAATCCTACCACACATTGTTGCTGAGCTGGGAAATCCAAGCTAGACAGGGATCAGTGTATCCCAGCTGCTGGTCTTTTGCTAGTCCTGTGATTTGAATTTGCAGAAAATCACAATGTGTTTTTGATGGTGGGTGAAGTGTCTTAATGATTCAGTTTCCTTCTATTTTGCTGACTGCTCTCTCTGAGATTAGTTTTTACTTCTGTTTTTTTTTTCTTAAATGCTGATCTCGACTTTTTTCTGAGGAAAAGCACAACCGGCTTTAGCTCAAGCTCACCTACCAATCGACTTTATAATTCTTACTTGTTTGTTTACTTGTTCCCTGGACCAAAAAGTCAGAAACCTAAACCCCCCCCCCCCCAATACACTGCTAATGTATTTGAGTTCATGGGGAGAAGTCATACTTTAAGGAGATAGTTTAAAAAGCACCTATAATTAAAACAAGTGAAGAGGGCAGAAATGGAAAATCTCTGTGGACCTTTGCATGTTGTGAATTATTATTTCTAGTCCTCCTTGCTATTGCCTGTATTTACTGGAAATTATTGAAGCTGTAGTCCTGTTGCATTAAGAAGGACATCATTTATTCATTCCTTGTTTAGAAAATCAAAAATATTTGCATTCTATTTTCTGGCTTCCCAATGATAGAATCAGTTTTTCTGGATAAGCTCTGTTAAGGATATTGTTGTTGTGTTACCAACCAGCAGAGTGTAGAGCACAGAGAAACGTTGCTGAGAGCAATGAATATGAGATGTGCAAACTGGTTTATCAAAAGTTTACTTTATAGTGAAAAAAACAATCTCATATCTTTAAATCAATCCAAGTCTTTGCCAGTTAAATCAGTCCAGTGATACAAAAATCTTCTTACCACACAAACAGTAGTTAGTTAGAATAACAAGTTCACTCTGGTTCACAAACCACGATGGTAGCAGATCCATCCAACGATGATAGCACAATGATAGCAACTCCTCACACTATGGTAGCTTATCATCAACTGAATACGTTACAGAACCTTTCTTAAATACGTTTAAAACTAGTGATTATCTAATTAAGCATGACTCAGCATTACAATGAATCAGCAGGAAAACTTTAAAGTTACACAATACATATTCATATTAAAGTCACAGAACACATATATTGCCTGGACAACTTGTTAGGCTCAAACCATATCCTAACAAGCTCATTGGGAACTGTTTAGGGAATTATGGCTTTCCTACTCTCTGTGTATGTAAGACTACAGGTCTCTATCATCCTCAGTCATCCAAAGCAAAGTGATGAATGGGGAATGGAGTTGTAATGGAACACATCCAGAGCAGATGGCACACAGAGTAAGGATAGTAATTGGAATGTAAAAATTCTTGGCTGGCATAAATGACTGGCAGTCTGACCTGGTGAGATTTGACTATTTCTCTCAACGATGAATATACAGTACAGCCATATGGGAATAATCTCCACAGCAACAATTTTCCTGGAAAGTATGTATAGGACAATACTATGGATGTATTGTAGTACTACTTCTGTCCACTTTCCAATGTATGCCCTTTTGCTTACTTAGAGAATTACAAAAGGATGCAGGAATTCTGCTGGCTAATTTGGGGGGGGGGAATCCATCTGATTTCCTATTCACCTAAATTACCTCTATAGAAGAAGTACTACAATAAATCAATAATATTGTCCTATACTTACTTCCCAAGAAAATTGTTGCTGTGGAAATTATTCCCATATGTCTCATATTATTCCCATTAATCCTTGAGAAAAACCGTAACAATTATAATAGAAGCATGACCTATGAGCTTTTTTGTTTGTGTGTCTTCAGGTCAGTCTTGAGTCCTGGTATCCGGGATGCAAAAATGGTTGTGGTATGAAAAGACAAAAAGAAAAATTTACTTTCTTTTTGTCTTTTATTAGGTTTACATTAGGCACCTGATGGAAGGGGATGAGATGTGGGTGGGTGCATTTTATGAAATTTAGAAAGAACAAAAAACTAAAATTTAAATCCTTTTCACCGTATGCAGTGATGTTTTAGAAGGAAGGAAAGTGTCAAGGACTTACTTCATCCTGTTCAGAAACCCCCCTATAATTATGTAAGGCTGACATTAGGACTACCGAGACAGACTAGTGATCTCTTGCACAGTACCGTTGATGTTGTTTGGCAACAACCTTTCTGATGAATCTTTGGTTAGTTTAACCGGTGAGGCTGCAAATAGAAGCTGAGAGTATCTGCATTTAAACTAGGTTTTTTACCCCAAAATGTAGCTGGCATAACTATAGTGCTGCTAATGAGAAAGAATTACATTCTCCAGCACTGGAGGATTCCTGTTGTTATAGAACTCCTCTACAGAGGAGAAAATGCCCTACAGCCTGTTGATCACTTTTTCCACAGTGCTATTGACATAGTTTATAACTGCCATGTGTTTTTTTTAGTCATATCAGAGGAGAGAAAAAACAACTGATTCAAAACAAGCATTTATTTTGTTCAGTTATCCACATCTCACCAGTAGAATATCTTACCTAGGCACTCAGAATGTATAACTATATCTGTTGTTAAACTTGATTTATTCAGGCCAGTGGTGAAATCCAAATTTTTTTACTACCGGTTCTGTGGACATGGCTTGGTGGGCGTGGCAGGGGAAGGATATTGCAAAATCTCCATTCTCACCCCACTCCTGGGAGAAGGATATTGCAAAATGTCCATTTCCACCCCACTCTGAGGCCAGCCAGAGGTGGTATTTGCTGGTTCTCCGAACTACTCAAAATTTCCACTACCGGTTCTCCAGAACCTGCTGGATTTCACCCCTGATTCAGGCCCATGCTTAGGAAAAAGCCTGTTTGATCACATAAGGACTTTCTTCTAAGTAAAGTCTTCCTAGGGACAAAAGTTCTGTAATCTCTGATTCTTTATACAGCATACACTTCCTTGGAAATCAGTGTCAGCATATCTAGCAAGGACTGGTCTGCTCAGATCCTTTGTAACGTATCTTGCTGCTTAGTGTGGCATGTAAAATCCAGTTGTATGCTACACCTATAGTACAAGCTAGAAAGCCCTTGGAATTCCCTAACAATGCAGTTCTAATACATGTTTACTTGGAAATGAAGTCCGAAGGTTAATGGGCTGTTCTCCTGGGAAATATGTCCATGTGCTGACACCATCCTGTTCTGGATTCCGATTCTTATAATTCCCAATTCAGCATTGTGTTCTTTTCAGTATTTGGAAGGTATTAGGATATGAATTCTGGATTGTTGGCTTTTTTCTAGGCAGATCTAAAAACACTGGAAGAAAGATATCTGATTGGCAGCAATAGATTGTCTAGAAGAGGCATTAATATTTGAAATAACTTTTTTTCTTTTTGAAGATCAATAAGGAGGGAAGGTGGCATCTTGATAACTTGAGGGTGGGGTGGGCATATTTTGTTTATAATTCTCCAAGCCTCTCCCCACCCCCCTTTAAAAATGAATTTTAAGAGTACGTGACTACAATATTGTTAATACTATTGGGTGTGTACTTTTTCACCTGGCAATTAGTTGATTATAATTGAATAGTAATAATTCCCAGCCAGCATATGGAAAAGATTAGTATCACAATCTTGCGCGATTATAGGTTAATTAAGCCACTCTGCAATATTAACAGCCATCCTAATCAGTTGCTTCTCATTCTCAACGTCCCCTTTATTTGAAGCCTTGCCTCTTCTGGATCTTTCATCTCAGATATGTAACCTGTGTCCCTACTAAAGAGGGCGAGTGGAAAATACATTTCTCTCATAGCCCCACCCCTCCCCCTCAGTGGTGGGTTCCTCCCGGTTCTCCCGAGCCGGTAGCGGTGACGATATGACGTCACTGAACCGGTTCTGGCCCATCCCCCACGTTATTCTTACCTTTTATTTGGCCCCACCCCAAATAATATTGCTGCCTCCTGAGTCCCAGCTGATGGCTAGAGGGAAAAAACTGTTTAAACTCTTGCCAAGGGGCTTCAAAGGGCTGCCCTACAGCTCATCAGTGTTAAAAGAAAACAAATGAGTAGACCGGTGCCTGCAAAAATAAATTGGTAGACCAGTGCCTCTAAAAACAAATGAGTAGACCGGTACAGCTCTGCAAGCAGTTAACAGCCTGGTAGACCAGTACCTCTGTTAAATTCTAAATAATTGTCACATGACTATGAAGCCACGCCCATGAAATAAGCCACGCCCACAGAACCGGTAGTAAAAAAAATTAGAACCCACCCCTACTCCCCCCCACCCCGCAAGAAAAGAACAATAGTAGGGAATTCTGGCGCGGCTCCTTTAAACTGAGCCTTCAATGGCGAGAGGAAGGGGGTTCGGCGCGCTGAAAGTGAGACTCCGGGTTGCCCCCTAGTGGCCAACAGGCGCCACCGCACAGCTTCTGCTCCTGTCTCCAAGCGCGTAATTTCTCCACGGCCAGGCTATTAATAGCTCCAAAACAAGGGCGCGTTTGTAGATGCGCAGCGAGGATTTGTGTTTTCTTGCGCGGATCAACAAACCCGAGAAAGGAGTGGGGGGGTGGAGTGGGGGCGGAGCCACTGCCTGTTTTGCAGGGACGCGCTTCGAAGGTCCGGCGGGTGCAAAAAAAAAATTAAAAAATCCACCGGCTGCTTTTATGCTCTCCATGCGGGTTCAAGCGATGCCGGGTTTTTGAAAGGCTCCTCCGATCTGGCCCTTACCAGGAAATGTAACAAGCACTTTTTTTTTGCAGAGGCCTAAAAGCGGGGCAGGAAGTCGGAGACGCGCCGGGATCGCTGGCCGCGCAGAGCGAGGATCGTGGGAAAAAAAAAAAAAAAGGGTTGGGGGAGAATCGCCAAACTTTGCCGGCCCTCATGCCCCACCGCTTGCGCGGGGCCGCTTCTGTGGCGCAGTCCAAGCCAGAGGCAGGGCGGGGGAAAGAGTTCGGCTGGAGAGGAGGAGGTGAGCGAGTTCCGGGCCTTATCTTGGTTCTCACGGTTTTAGGAAACTTTCTTTCTTTCTTTCTTTCTTTCTTTCTTTCTTTCTTTCTTTCTTTCTCTCTCTCTCTCTCTCTCTCTCTCTCTCTTTTTTTTTCTCTCTCTCTCTCTCTCTTCCCCAACCCCCGCCCCACATCCCGTCATTATCCGCTCTCTTGAGACAAAACGAGGAAATTCCGTATTTTAGGAAATCGCGGGTGAGGGTTGTTTTTTTTTTTTTCTTTCCTTTTTCCTCCGAAATCTTGGGCGTTAACAATCTTGGGAGGAAAGAAGTAACATAAAAATCTCAGTTTCCCAATTCCCCGTTCCAGGATGCCTAAGCTTAGATGAAACGATCTCAAGGGCACAGCCTGGCATTTGACAGAAACGGTTTTTCTTGGTTTGGTTTGGTTGGTACTTTTGCACGGGGTTTTTGTTTTAAACTGTCTAAAGCTGCCTCGAAATAAACCACCTTCGGGATGGTTCGCTTTTGAAAGCGGATGATGAGCCCAAGATCGCGCGGGGCGGTTGAGCATGTTCTCTCTTCCATCAATCGATCTCTTGAAGATGATGGGCAGAAGGAAATTTGCTCTTATCAAGAATCTGTTGTTGCACCTGTATTGCTATGGTCTTCGTAGATGATAATTTTGCCGGGGAGCTAATTCGACGTTCAAATGTCAATTCCCATAAAGTAAATTTCATCAAATTTACTAGGGCTTGCTTCTGACTACATAGCTTGAACTGTAACTTTACCCCTCCTCCCCCAAATTCAAGAATAATTTTACCCTCCCCTTCAATAATATGGAGAAAGTGATAAAACAACCTTTGTCTTGTAGATCTGTTGGGGTTTCAGTCATTTTCATGGCGCACCCAAGGTGGGGATGATGGGGTTTGAATTTCAACATGCTTTTGGGAAGGTTGCGGAACTGATTGAGTATGTGTCATGAAGTTGGCATCAGTTCTTAGGCACCCCACAGATTTCCTCCAGAAGGAAATGAAATTATTGCAAGTATATGTATGTACAGTATGGAAAACATTTCAGTTGCTCCAAAGTGCTGTATATTAATATATATATTTTTTGTGTTGAGCAAGTCTGTAACTGTCTGATTGATTGTCTGTACAGTATACTATTGACATAAATGAGATGAGTTTGCTTCTGGCAGGGTTGATATGGATCTACGTACAAGTTTGCAATATAAAAGCAGTTAGTTTTGGTGAGAAAGGGCTGTGTTAAAGCCATTGTTTATTTACATCTGAGCTCATGAAGATTTTAATTTTGATTTTCCAGTTCATATATTTATTTATTTCAAACATTTATTTAGCCACCATCTTCTAACCAACTCTGGGTGGCTCCCTATCATAGATATCTGATAACTTGCCCATTTTAATGGGAGACTAGACTTTTCAATTAAATCAAAAAAGCAATTCCAGTTAGGAATCTTCAGTAGTGGAAGGTGAAGGGACTTTTTATTCACCAAGTTCTGTGCAGTGCTGTTGTTTCTTACTTGGAGGCAGAAGGTAATCAGAAGCTTTGCTTTAAGGAAAAACTTGGCAGAGTGGGAGTTATCTGTTTTACACATCTTTTATCAGCTCTAGTATGATTTGTGGATTACTGAGTCTCTAATTCTTGAGTGAACCAGAGAGAGTTCGTAATTGTGTTTGGAAGGACAATGGTAAATACTGCCTATATAACTAGGATAACTGCCTGGAGTTTTATAAAGTGCTTTTTTAAAAATATTGGAATGTGATTACTGTGTTTCAGGGCAGGATTAAATTTCTATTCACACATGCACTCCTTGGACAGAAACTCACTGAAAACAGGCAATCTTTGGAATATATAAATATGGGACTCTGCTTGAAATCTGTGTTTTGTTTTGTTTTCCATTTTATTGTTTTATAAATTTTAAAGAATATGAAAGTTAGATTGTAAAAATAGAAGAACCAGGTGCAGGTAATGAAATATAGGCAGATCAACAACAAATCTAAATGAGCAAAACCACAATATAATTGAAAGCTTATGATATTACAAGATTCTTGTTATCCATTTTATATTGCTGAATTTTGAGCTGAAATGCTCGGTTAACACAGTTCAAAAAATGAAGGAAAGATTGTAGATCACAAACAAAACCTTAACCCTCTGTGGTAAATTGTAATTCAAATTAAAATATGAAGTCTAAAACCCCAAATTTTCTGTATGTGGAATTGCAATCCAAGAATGATTTCTAATTAGAATTAAATTCTGTGTCAGATTTACTTTTTAAATACAAAGGTATTTTAGATATTGATAAATAGCCCTGCAATTTATTTATGTTTATTTGTTTATTCATAACTCACCTTTATTATTGTTATAAATAGCTTCAGGCAGTGAACATACCTAGTATTTCCTTCTCTTTTTCCCACAATAATAACCTGATGAGGTGAATTGGGCTGAGAGAGAGCGACTGGTCCAAAGTTACCCAATTGGCTTTCATATCTTAAAGCACAACTAGAACTCACCACCTCCTGGTAATTGGCCCAAAGTCACCCAGCTGGCTTTCATGTCTAAAGCAAGACTAGAACACCCAATCTCCCGGTTTCTTGCCTGGTGTTTTAACCACTAGACCAAACTAGCTGTCAGTTTAATTATTCAGTTATATGGCTCTTCAATTTAATTAGCCATCCTTCCAGAGAACTTTTCCAATAAAAGGATCTACATATTGAATATATTTTCAAATAATTATATGAAACGTATATTGTTTCTCTTTAAAAATGCTGTTTATTTATGAACATGTTAAATTGATTGAAGGAACTTAATTGATCCTTGCGACCATGATAATTTAAATGTCATATAGTAAAAAGTGTTCATGGGGGCTTAAGAAAGCCACGTACATAATGTTCCTTACACTTTTATTAATGTATTTGGGAGAGAGAATGAATGAATTATTGAATTGTTCTTAAATTATACCAACTCTCTAGGAAGTCTCAGTAAATGACATATTCAGGAAACACACACAGACCAAAACCTGGTCATATTCTACAGACTGAGGTAGGCTTCATGGTCTTTGTGTCAGAGGTATTATATTAATGGCCAATGCTAAAAGAGATGGCAGCTGTGGCTCTGAGGACCTTTGCACAACTCCATCCTGGGCCTCAATTATGACCATTCTTAGAACCTCCTCATGGTCACGCATGCCTTGCTCATTTCTTGGTTGGGTTGTTACAAGGGCTGCCATGAGGACAATAATTGCTGGTCCAGTGCCGTTATAACTTCAAACGGTCATTAAGTGAACTGTTGTAAGTTGAGACTGTAGTTAATAATGCATCTCATTTTGCTTGGATAACACTCCTATGCTAACATGCTTCTATGTTAACAACCACTGGTATAACAATGTTACAGTACTGAAGAAATTTTCCGATGTGGACTTAGAGACGCTATTCATCAGTTGCCAGCCCTTTTATGCTCCATGAGAGTTTTCTTCATTCATCTTGGTTGGAGTTGATATACCAACCCGTGCTTGCATAAACAGCACGTTGCAAACCCTAGCAGACCAAATTTTATGTACACAATAGAAATATCCAGACTCCCTTCTCATTGTTTTAGGCCAGGGGTATCAAACTCGATTTCATTTAAGACTGCATCAGGGTTGTGTTTGACCTGGTGGGGGGGCATATGGGGGTGTGGCCATCGTGGGAGTGACCAGCTTCACGTCACTCATGTTGGGGGCCCTTGTGGTGGTCCGAGCTCTCTGCCAGTGAAAACAACCTCCTGTAACCCTCTACCAGCAAAAATGGAGTTCAGGAGGGGTGCATGCAGAGGCACCCCGGGCTGGTCTGTCACAGTTTCCAGGGTGGCTCCATGGGCCAGATCTAAGTACCCCGTGGGCCAGATCCGGCCCCCAGGCCTTGAGTTTGACATCCCTGTTTTAGGCGATTTTAACAGTGCTAATCTAAATCAAGAACTCCCAGATGCATTCAGCATGGCAGCTGTCTCACTAGAGGCAAAAATATTTTTGACCACTGTGTTACTCCATGTTTAAAAAATGCTTATTGCTCTCTAGCAAGAGCAGCTGTGGGCCTATCTGATCATTGTATGATCCACCTTGTACCTGCCTATAAATTCTGTGGCCAAAACAGTGAAGTCTTGGACTGAGGGGGCAAAGTTAGAGTCACAGGTTTGCTTTGACTGTGCACGCTGGAGTGTTTTTGAAACTGCTTCAGCAAACTTGGATGAACTCACTGATACTGTGACATCATATGTTGGTTTTTGTGAGGACATGTGTGTACCGACCAAGAGCTTGCGCATATATAGTAATAATAAACCTTGGTTCACAACTAAGCTCAAGCAGCTACGTTGTGCCAAAGAGGAAGCATACAGGAAAGGAGATAGGATGTTGTACAATCAGGTCAGGAATGTATTAACAAGGGAGACCAGGGCAGCAAAGAGAAGCTACTCTGAAAAACTGAGGAATCAGTTCTCAGCTAATGAACCAGCAAATGTGTAGAGAAGCCTGAAGAATATAATTGATTATAGCAGACATCCCTCCCTTACTGAAGAAACTCGACAACTGGCAGTTGACCTGAATGTATTCTACTGTAGGTTTGAGAGGAGATCACTATCCGCTATCGCTACCCTCCCCATCTCATATACAGTAACAATAACCAAATCAACACCTATCTTCATCCTCCTGAGCTCCCCACTTCTGGTGATCTTAGAAAAAGATGTGTGCGGGCTAATTCATAGACAAAAGATCGGAAATGCACCAGGCCTAGACAGAATAACTCCTTCTTGCTTGAAAGCCTGTGCTGATCAATTGGCCCCCATCTTCATCCGCATTTTTAATAAATCACTGGAGATATGTTATGTTCCTTCTTGCTTTAAACACTCTACTATTGTCCTGGTTACCAAAAAACCATCCATCAAGGAGCTGAATGACTACAGACCGGTTGCTCTCACATCAGTAGTTATGAAGGCCTTTGAAAGGTTAGTGCTGGCCTACCTAAAAATTATCACAGATCCGCTGTTTAGACCCCTTGCAGTTTACCTATCATGCAAACAGATTGGCAGATGATGCTGTCCATATGGCACTGCACTACAACTTGCAACATTTTGAATCCCTAGGGACCTATGTATGGGTCCTTTTTGTAGACTTCGGTTTGGCATTCAGTACCATCATTCCAGTAATTCTTCACTCTGAACTGATTCAACTAGCTGTGCCTGTCCATACTTGTAGCTGGATTATAAACTTTTTGACAGATAAGAAGCAACAGGTGAAGTTAGGGAAAATCTCATCGAGTACCTGGACAATTAGCACAGGCGTTCCTCAGGGCTGTGTGCTCTCTCCATTACTCTCTCTCTCTCTTTCTATATATATATATATACTAATGACTGCAATGACTGTAAGTCATGGACTACATGTATATGAATAGTTTGACTAATGTAGATGTTGAGACTCTAGAACAGTGTTGGCGAACCTTTTCAGTACCGAGTGCCGAAACGGGAGCGCTCTCTCTCAAACAATCATCTTTGTTGCTCTTCTCAGCACTCTTTCTAAATCCATGATGGCAAACCTATGGCATGTGTGCTGGAAGTGGCACACAGAGCCATCTCCCCAGGCACACGAGCTGTCACCCATTGCTCTTCTGGGTTCCGCTGCACCAGCCAGCTGGTCTTCACACGCACAGGAGCACTGGAAACCAGAAGAGCAGCCGCCCGGTGTGCATGCGTGCGCCAGGAAGATAATCTTCCAGTTTCCAGCGCACACATCAGGGGTGAAATTTAGCCGATTCTATCCGGATCGCGCAATACGGTAGGGCTGACAGTGTGAAGCCCCGCCCACCCGCATGGACGTAATGACGTCCCTTTTTTGCGATGATTTTCAGCCTCTGCGCGCACACATTTGTGAATGGGTAGGGAAGGTGAGTGAATTTCACCCCTGGTGCACATGCGCATCGGCCACTAGAGAGATGGTTCTGTGTTGTGGCCCCGCCCTCTGAGCCTGTCCCATCGGAGGAAGAAAGCTCCGAGCATGAGGAAGAGGAGTCAGCCAGGCCTCCCTCTCCAGGCCCCTCCCCTCTGGCATTGTTTCAAGTGCCGGCTGAGGGAGAAGAAACAGCTGCTTCAGATCAGAGTGATAATGACACCTCATTCCTGGACGCACGCCTCCGAAGACGTGATAAACGTTTGCAGCAGCTGGGGAGGCGTGCTAGGGATTAGAACTGAGTCACTGGACCACACCCCAGAGACCACACCCCAGAGACTATATAATAGAGGGTTGTGGTCAAGAATCTTTTGTGACGAACAAAAGTAAACCTTGAATAGTCACTGAAGCCTCATCCGGAACTGCTGGAAGGAATATTATTGTCTGTTTGGACTTTCTTGAACGTTCGTATCTTATCTGTTTGTTTGTGAAAATAAAGTCCCTTGGCAGACGGTGTGTCTATCGCTGCCAAGAGGAAGATAAGAACTGAGTGCGTTCCAAAGTGTTTCCTTAACCCTCGGCTGGCTGTGTGGTGTGTGTGTGGGGACGGGGACAGATCATCTTGTTCGTCACCCCCATACTCCATCGTTAACCCACGATGGACCAACAGCTGCAGCAGCAGTTACAGCAGATACTGCAAGCCAATCAGCTTCTGCAACAGCAAGTAGCACAGCTAACTGCCCAACTTGCTTTGGGAAATGCTCCTGCAGCTCCACCTCCTCCCCCTCCCCGTCCGAGATGCCCAGTGAACGTGCCAGATAGGTTTTCTGGGCAGCAGGAGATGTTTCCGGCCTTCTTGGGACAATGCCAACTGTTTATGGCGATGAGGCTGGAGGATTTTCCGGATGACCGGGCTCGGGTGGCATTTGTTATCAGCTCCCTCTCTGGCACTGCCGCCCGATGGGCCACGCCTCTGTTGTTGCAAGATAGCCCCTTGCTCCTGGACTTTCAGGGCTTTTTACAACACCTGCGCACCATGTTTGAGGACCCCCTCCGGGTGCAGACGGCAGCGAGGCGCATCAAGGACCTCCGCCAAGGCAAGCGCCCCCTGCAGGACTATATTGCAGAGTTCCGACTGCTAGGCCAGGATTCGGCTTGGAATGAGGTGGCGCTGATGGACGCCTTCCAGGACGGCCTTTCCGACGAGATGCAGGACGAGCTGGTTCGTGTGGAGGCGCCACCGACCCTCGACGCGCTGGTGACCCAATGCCTGCGCATCGACGCCCGCCTGCAACGGCGACGGCCCCGTCGGGCTCTTCCGGAACCACCGACAGCGTCGGCACCCCCACGTTTCGCACCGACAGCGCTCCGGACCGCACAGCGTTTTGTGGCGACGGCTGAGGAGCCCATGGAGCTCGGAGCAGCCAGACCTCAACTGACGGCCCAGGAGCGGATGCGGCGACGTCAAGGGGGGTTGTGCCTCTATTGCGGCGAGGCGGGACATTTTGCCGCCTCGTGTCCCCGGAAGCGGAGTGGACCGCTCAAGCCTGTTCCAGAGTCTCGGCGTGATCAGCCGGGAAACGGGCCAGGCCTGGCCTAGGGGAAACTCTAGGTCAGGCACGTGACCATGCCCCGCCGGAGTCGGCGGCTGTGGACTGTGAGCCCCCTCGGCACCTGATTTTGAACACCCGGGTGTTGTTGGCTAACCGGTCGGAGGGGCTCCAGGCGCACGCGCTGGTGGACTCGGGGGCCACCACGAACTTTATGGACCAGGCCTTTGTGGCCCATTACAAAGTCCCCTTGGTTCCAGTGGACCCTCCGTTGAGGGTCGAAACTATAGATGGGCGGGAACTCGTGGCGGGGCCCATCAAAACCGCTACCCAGCCCTTGCGCCTCGCCATTGGGAACCACGAGGAGGCGATCCAGTTTTACGTAACGGCGGATCTGCACTTTCCCTTGGTCCTGGGGATGGCCTGGCTTCGGGCGCACGACCCTCAGGTGGCGTGGTCGAGAAACGCCATCTCGTTCCCGAG
Organism: Pantherophis guttatus; assembly: GCF_059756535.1. Taxonomy (NCBI): domain Eukaryota; kingdom Metazoa; phylum Chordata; class Lepidosauria; order Squamata; family Colubridae; genus Pantherophis; species Pantherophis guttatus. The sequence goes on along the minus strand of NC_142064.1, from coordinate 120,924,789 downwards.
CCTGCAGTGTGTCGACCACCTTCGCCACACCTGCGCCGGCCAGGACGTCTCTGCCCCAAACGTCTCCTTGCCTCCGGAGCTGACGCCCTTCGCCGACGTGTTCAGCGAGAAGGAGGCGGACCGCTTGCCCCCGCACCGACCCTATGACTGTGCGGTGGACCTAATGCCGAACGCGCCCCTGCCCTCGGGTCGCCTGTACTCCATGTCGGAGCCCGAGCTGGCCACCTTACGGGACTTTTTGGAAAAGAACCTGGCCCGTGGGTTCATCCGGCCTTCGACCTCCCCGCTCTCGGCCCCGGTCCTCTTCGTTAAAAAGAAGACGGGGGACTTGCGCCTGTGTTGCGACTACCGGCGCTTGAATGCCATCACAGTGCAAAATCGCTACCCCCTGCCGCTGATCCCGGAGCTGATGGAGAGGTTGCGGGAGGCCTCGATCTTCACTAAACTTGATCTCCGAGGGGCCTACAACCTGGTGCGCGTGAGAGAGGGGGACGAGTGGAAGACGGCGTTCGGCACTCGGTACGGACACTTCGAGTATACCGTCATGCCGTTCGGGTTGACCAACGCCCCCGCGGTCTTCCAGCACTTGATGAACGATGTGTTCCGGGACATGCTGGATCGGTTCGTGGTGATCTACTTGGATGACATTTTGATCTATTCCCGGACCCCGGAAAGTCACCTCCAGCATGTTCGCCAGGTCCTGCAGCGCCTGCGGGAGCACCAGCTCTATGCGAAGTTGGAGAAATGCTACTTCTTCCAGACTTCCATAGAGTTCCTCGGGCACATCATCACCCCCGAGGGCATCGCAATGGACCCGCGCAAGGTGGAGGCCTTGCGCAGTTGGGAACCCCCGCGTCGGGTGAAGGACATCCAGCGTCTGTTGGGATTTGCCAACTACTATCGGACCTTCATCCCGGGCTTCGCCACCCTGACCTTGCCGTTGACCCAGCTCCTTCGGAAGAAGGTCCCGTTCCAGTGGGGGCCCCCGCAGCAGCAGGCCTTCCTCACAGAGCCAGTCCTGAGGCACCCCAATCCACACCGTCCGTTCGTGGTGGAGACGGACGCGTCCAACGTGGCAATTGGGGCGGTGCTGCTACAGGCTCCGGTGGATGGCGGCACTCTTTTTCCCTGCGCATACTACTCCCGGAAACTCAACCCTTCCGAGCGCAACTACACCATCTGGGAAAAGGAGTTGCTGGCCATCAAGGCCGCGTTCGAGGCTTGGCGACATCACCTCGAGGGGGCCCGACACCAGGTGGAGGTGCGGACAGACCATCGGAACCTGGAGCACCTCACCACGGCACGGAAGTTGAACCAGCGGCAGATCCGGTGGTCGTTGTTTTTCGCCCGGTTCAACTTCCACGTCACATACATTCCGAGCAACCTCAACCAGAGGGCGGACGCGCTATCCCGTAAGCCGGAATACTTTTGCCCCAAGGATTCCCTTCCCCCCCGAACGGTGCTGCCAGCGGACTCCTTGGCCGCGGTCCAGGAACCGGTGGACCTGCGGGCTCAGGTGCTGGAAGCGCAGCGACGGGACGACTGGTCGCAGCAGCGGAGAGCGGACGTCGGCCCCGCGTCCCCATGGACCGTGGAGGAGGGCTTGCTCAGACACCGGGGTCGGTTGTACGTGCCCACAAGTCCGCTCCGAGCCCTTGTCATGAACCAGTGCCATGACAACCCCGCGGCGGGGCACTTCGGCTTCTTTAAGACTTTGAACTTGGTGACGCGGACTTTTTGGTGGCCTCGGGTACGGCACGACGTGCACGCCTACGTGACGTCCTGTGTGACGTGCCGACAGGCCAAAGCCGTGTCCGGCCCCCCTCCCGGACTCCTCCAGCCGCTGCCGACACCGGAGAGACCGTGGGGAGCCATCTCCATGGACTTCCTGACAGACCTGCCCCTGTCCGCTACGTACACGACCGTCCTCGTGGTGGTGGATGCGCTCACGAAGATGGCACATTTCATCCCATGCCGCGGCCTGCCCTCGGCCCGCACCACGGCTCGCCTGTTCCTGCAACAGATCTTCCGCCTCCACGGCCTGCCGGACCGGGTGGTTTCGGACCGCGGGGCCCAGTTCACGGCCCGCTTCTGGAAAAGCCTGATGGCCGCGCTGGAGGTGCAGGTGTGCCTGTCGTCGTCGCACCATCCGGAGACTGACGGGGGCACGGAGAAGGTCATCGGCATACTGGAGCAGTACCTCCGCTGTTTTGTCAACCAGCAGCAGGACAACTGGGCCGAGTACCTTCCCCTGGCGGAGTTCGCTTTTAATAACTCCCAACACACCTCCACCCAGATGACCCCGTTCCATGCCAACGTCGGATACCATCCACGGCTTTTCCCGTTGACCATCATGGACTCCCCTGTTCCCGAGACCCGGGACTTCCTCTCGGAGCTGCAGGCGGTGCAGCAACTGGTGCGGCGGCAGCTGATCCGGGCGAAAGAGGATTATAAACGGTTCGCCGATCGCGCCCGCCGGGCGACGCCACCGCTGGAAGTAGGAGATCGGGTGTGGTTGTCCACGAAACACCTCCCCACGGACCGGCCGTTGAGGAAACTGGCCCAACGCTTTATCGGTCCCTTCCCTATCGAGGCGGTCATCAATCCGGTGGCCTACCGGTTGACTCTACCCCGCTCCATGCGGCTCCACCCTGTTTTTCATCGGTCCCTCCTGGTCCCTGAGGCCCCCGCGAGCCATCTCCGCCGCCCGCCGACGCCTGCCCCCCCAGCCGCAGCCGACGAGGACGATGCCTCGACGTACGAGGTGGACAGTATCCGGGACTCCCGTTGGCTGAAGGGGCGCTTCCAATACCTCATTGCCTGGAAGGGGTACGGGCCCGAGGATTTCACCTGGGTGGACGCGTCTGCCGTTCAGGCCCCTGACCTGGTGCGGGCTTTCCACGAACAGTTCCCGTCCCGACCCCATCCCGACCGTCAGACCCGGGGGAAGGGCCCTGCGGTGGGGGATAGTGTTGTGGCCCCGCCCTCTGAGCCTGTCCCATCGGAGGAAGAAAGCTCCGAGCATGAGGAAGAGGAGTCAGCCAGGCCTCCCTCTCCAGGCCCCTCCCCTCTGGCATTGTTTCAAGTGCCGGCTGAGGGAGAAGAAACAGCTGCTTCAGATCAGAGTGATAATGACACCTCATTCCTGGACGCACGCCTCCGAAGACGTGATAAACGTTTGCAGCAGCTGGGGAGGCGTGCTAGGGATTAGAACTGAGTCACTGGACCACACCCCAGAGACCACACCCCAGAGACTATATAATAGAGGGTTGTGGTCAAGAATCTTTTGTGACGAACAAAAGTAAACCTTGAATAGTCACTGAAGCCTCATCCGGAACTGCTGGAAGGAATATTATTGTCTGTTTGGACTTTCTTGAACGTTCGTATCTTATCTGTTTGTTTGTGAAAATAAAGTCCCTTGGCAGACGGTGTGTCTATCGCTGCCAAGAGGAAGATAAGAACTGAGTGCGTTCCAAAGTGTTTCCTTAACCCTCGGCTGGCTGTGTGGTGTGTGTGTGGGGACGGGGACAGATCAGTTCTGCATGCCACTTCCAGCATGCATTCCATAGGTTCACCATCACGGCTCCAGAAAGAGTGCTGAGAAGAGCAACAAAGATGATTAGGGGACTAACGGCTAAAACATATGTAGAATTGGAATTGGGTATGAATGCTGGAATTGGGTATGAATGAAAAGAAGGACTGGGGTGACATGATAGCAGTGTTCCAATATCGAAGGGGCTGCCACAAAGAAGAGCGGGTGTCAAGTTATTCTCCAAAGCACCTGAAGGCAGGAGAAGAAGGAATGGATGGAAACTAATCAAGGAGAGAACAAACCTAGAACTAAGGAGAAATTTCCTGACAGTTAGAATAGTTAACCAGTGGAACAGCTTGCTTCCCAAAGTTTTGGGTGCTCCAACTCTGGAAGTTTTAAAGAAGAGATTGGACAGCCATTTGCCTGAAATGATGTAGGATTTCCTGCCGGAACAGGGGGTTCCTTCCAACTCGGTTATTCTGCTGTCATGATTCTTTTAGTGAGTACACTGCATTTTCAGGAATAAGGAATAAGAGTCACAACAAACTGAAATATTTACAGTGCTAAGAAAGAAGCCACCAGGGTCTCTTCCTAATAAATCAGTCGTCATCCTCTTACATTAGCAAATGGACATTCTGCATTTTTTATTCACTGAGCATGCTTTGTCATCTTTGAGGTCTTCCCTATAGTTCTGGTAATTTTTGTTCTGCTAGTCCTTGAGTCAGCAGAAAAGGATGACAGCATAACTTACGTTGCTCCGATGGTTGAATCCTGTTCTGTCTCTGTAATGAATCGGTTTGGGGTGCTGATTTTACAATTTTACTGCAGGACAATTTAAGGGCAGCAAGTTGGTGGATTCCTGCGGCTTTGTTCATCTCCTCCCTAATGTCATTTGTTGGAAAACCAACAAACTCAGATGAAATGCAGTAGCACTGACTGCATCTTAGTCAAGATAGGATTGTCAAAATAATTAGTTGGTGAGGTTGTTAATGTATATAATCTATCTCAGGGGTCTCCAACCTTGGCAACTTTAAGACCTGTGGACTTCAACTCCCAGAATTCCTCATCCAGTTTTGCTAAATCCACAGGTCTTAAAGTTGCCAAGGTTGGAGACCCCTGATCTATCTGATAACGAACAGTCATTAAAGTCCTGAAAACGAATGGCATTCTCATGAGCAGATGTGATGAATCAGAAAGTGAGTAGATTACTAGCTGTATAGAAAGATATACAGGTGGGTAACCAGAGAGGCAATTATCTTGCCTATCCAGGAGGACAGAGCTTCAGGTTGTCTTTCTATGTACAATAATGTACAATGTTAGTTGCTGGTCTCCTACCTCGATCTATTTGTAAGAGCCCCAGTAATTCTAGGATCCCTGCTGATGGCAGATCTTTGACAGCCCTCTTCAAGGGAATGTCAAGAATTTCCCGGGAGCTAGTTGTCTGAAGATCAAGATGGGGTTTTTTTTTTATTTTTTTATTTTTTTTTTATTTTTAAACAAAACATAAAACATAAATCCATCATCCATTACAATTGCAAACAGTGTGTCGGTTGGTTACAAGTCTTTTGTGCTTCATCCCCATATTCAAAGTTTACTAATCATCTAATTTCTCATATTGTCAAACAAATAAACATCCTCATTTATCATTTATTTAACTATGGTTTTATCGCTTCATAAAAGTTATTTTCAAATATTATATTTATAACATTCATTTCATGTTTCATATTTCATTTCCATGTTTTATTATCTAGCCATTGATAAAATAAATCCCATATCTTATAATATTGTTTAACCTCTTGTTCTCTAATTTCAAATGTCAATTTACTCATTTCAGCACATTCCATGATTTTCTTAATAACTTCATCCTGCGTTGGTATTTTCTGAGATCAAAATGGTTTTTATTGAGCTACAACCTGAGAGATATCTCCATTCAGTTGCCAGGCTGTAGTCTTTATGGATGTAGAATCTCAATCTTACGAAGGATGCATAGACATTTCAAGAGCTGTCCTCTGACTCTAGAGGAAGAAACTATGGTGACATGAACTGGAATGGGAACATTAGAACTACCCATTCCTGGCACATCTCAACCTTCTACACAGCTTTGGATAATGCTTGCAGCAGAGCAGTCCTTCCAGCCCTCCCATGCTAATGTCCAGTGGGCCATTTATTGCTTCTTTCAAACTGAACAGCTTCTCCATGCTTGAGATGGGCGATGACAGGAACATGTTCCTTAGTTTTTTTCTGAATTCCAGAGCATTTTCTCCACAGATCATCTCCAGCAACCATCTGATCTTGTGGTAGGTATTCCTAAGGGTGGTAGAAATGTTGCAGTGACCAGGAAAGTGGCATTAATTTGAAGAGCACAAGTTTTATGTGCCAAAAGACCCGGATTTCCAATCCTCCTGAAAGGTGCCAAGGATTGAAAAATTCCTGAGCACAATGGAAAGGAACTCCAGATCTGGCTGACCACTAGTGAGCTAATGAGACCAAGGGTTTACCTTTGAATAAATTGATTTATTACAGAATAAATTTAGCTGCAATGTATGAAACTCTCTGCTACTTGGATGAAGTAGACTTTAGTTCATGTAATCATTAGCCAGAATAAATATGTTAGTCTCTAAGGTGCCATTTCAGTCTTGACTGCACTCTAGCCTTGCTTGTCAGTGTACTGTCAATATAGAACAGGGATTTCCATCTTCAAGAGTCATATATGGAATTAGGGGCTCAGTCACAAAATAACTCCTATTTATTTATTTATTTGATTTGATTTGATTTGATTTGATTTCTATACCGCCCTACTCCCGAAGGATTCAGGGCGGTGCACAGCCAAACAATAAAATACATACATACAAAATTTAAAAGTGGAATTAAAATCAAATTAAATAGTTTTGGCCCAGACAAATTAAAACCCCAATCAATTTAAAACCAATTTTAAAATTTGAATATATAAAATACTAAAAAATATTAAAAAATTAAAAATCTTTTATAAAAGAGGGAGAAAATTAGGCCAGGCCCGCCTGGTGAAATAAAAAGGTCTTTAAGGCGCAGCGGAAGGTGCGCAGATCCGGGATCCTCCGTATCTCCGGGGGGAGCTCGTTCCAGATAGTAAGTGCCCCCACAGAGAAGGCTCTCCCCCTGGGGGCTGCCAGTCGGCATTGTTTGGCTGACGGCACCTGGAGGAGCCCCTCTCTGTGGGAGCGTACCGGCCGGTGGGAGGCTATTGGTGGTAGTAGGCGGTCCCGCAAGTACCCAGGTCCTGAGCCATGGAGCGCTTTAAAGGTGGTAACCAAAACCTTGAAGCGCACCCGGAAGACCACCGGGAGCCAGTGCAGCTCGCGCAGGAGGGTTGTTACATGGGAACGCCATGTCGCTCCCATTACCACCCGCGCGGCCGCACTCTGCGCCAGTTGGAGCCTCCGGGTGCTCCTCAAGGGGAGCCCCATGTAGAGAGCGTTACAATAGTCCAGACGGGAGGTGACGAGGGCATGAGTGACTGTACGTAACGAGTCCCAATCCAGAAAGGGACACAACTGGCGGATCAGGCGAACCTAATGAAAAATCCTCCCGGTCACGGCCGTCAAGTGCTCTTCTATTAATTGCTCAGTGAGTCATAAAATGTGCTTTTCAGAGAAAGGCACTGAGACAATGGAAAATAAATACATTTGCAGTCCATGATCAAGACTGCCCTCCAAATGCCTTTCTCTTTCTTCTCTTATCCTTGATATTCACTCCCAACCCAATAATTTTCATGCTCTCACAATCTATTTCCCTGCTGACTCTCCTTAATATCTGCCCCAGTCTATTTATTTCTCTTCTTCTCATGTGTGGTCTTCTCACGTCATCCTGTTTGGTTGTTCCCAGCCTAAATCTGGTCTCACTGCTTCTTTCTCCAAGGTAATCCTGCCCCCCCCTCCTCCAGTCCACATTCTTCCCACTGACATTCAAGAATTTCTATTCTCCTGTGTCTTGCTTTTTTCTCTCTCTTCCCCACTCCCATTTCCAGTTATCCAAGGTTAAAAAAAATGGATAAAAGTGGTACTATATCACAGTTTCAGCAACTAACGTTGCTGGTATAGGAAAGTTTCCACATGTTTGCAAAAGTTTGCTGTGTTGCCTGACATAGAAGACCAGACAATATTTTGCCATGGAGACAAGACAGTTTGCATTGCACCCTTTATGAATTGAATGAATGGGCAGGTTTAAGTCCACACATACTGTTTTGTCCATACTTGATCCCAAATTGTAGATGTCTGTATAGAGTCTTGATGGCAAACCTAGGGCATGCGTGCCAGACATGGCACACAGCACCCTCTCTGATGGCACACAAACCATCACCCAAGTTCAGCTCCGCATGCGTGTGTGCCTCCCAGTGGCCAGCTGGTCTTTGGGTCTCTGCCGCGCATGCGGGGGGGGTCACATGTGGGGGGGCCGTGCGCATGCACGGGGCTGGGGCGCACGTGGTGGGGCCACATGCGCATGTGCAGGGGCAGGGTGCATGCAGGGGGTGCATAAGCGGGGCGCATGTGGGGGACACGCACACATTGCATTTTGGGGGGTTGAGTGCGCATGTAGGCATTTGAGTGCGCTTGCGCGCTTTGGGCACTTTTGTCCAGAAAAGGTTAGCCATCACTGGTATAGAGCAAAACCAGCCTTTTGAATTATGCTCAGAAATTATTCCTGCTGTTTTAAAACTTGTTAATTCTTGCCTTTCACAAGTAAAATGTCACGTGGAGTCTTATCATTTCAATCAATGGTTTTACGATCTCGCCAGCAATTCCTGAGTGTTCAGTTCAGTCCAATCTATGGCCCAAGAGTAATTGCCAGGCTGAATCAAGGGATCATTGGCTCAAACATTATCTTCGGCTCTCTGTGGTTGCCAGCTGTACCTTTGCTCCACCAGTACCAGATACTTCTCCTTAAGTAACTTTCAGGGGTGCTGCAAAGATTACAGTCTGCGAAGTTTTTTGGATGCATGCCTTTGAAAGGTTAAGCCTGGCTTTTCGTAAGAGTGGAGAAGAACTATTTTTCTGAATGAAATCAGGCTTTTTAAGTGATCTGGAGGAAGGCTAAGCCTAGCCTTGTAACTTAGAGATTTCATCCACTGGTTTGCCTGCTAGAACAGCGGTCCCCAGCTTTGGCGGCCCTGCAGGGTGGGGAGGGGAACTGGGCCGCATGAGTGACAGGCCGGTGTGCAACACAGCTCAACTTGCACAAATGGTGGGCCGGCGCACACATACACATGCACAGTTGCACACACAACTCAACTACAAGTTGAGCTGCATGAGTGTGCACACGTCGCTGGCCCAAACTGCTTGCATGAGTTGAGCTATGCTGTGTGTGCATGCTGGCCCGCCTCTCATGCAGCCCGATTCCGAACAGGCCATGGCATGGTAGGGGCCACATCCCAGAGGTGCTAGAAGATTTCCATTTCTGCTTCTTCCCTACAGAATTAGGCTCTGAGATAGGCTTTTTTTTTTTTTTTTTTGGTGTGGTCGTGCAGAGCTCACTAGCTGAGATCTTTTTCACTTCCTCAAATTTGGCTCTTGGAAGAAAGGAGGTCTTTTATCATGCTAGTTGCACAATTTCTTCTCTCCAGATTAGGAATCTCCGTTTTCACTTCCACCATGTTTGGCTAGAAAGAGTTACCACAAATTCCGCCTAAGTTCTAAATTTTGCCTTCGTTTTGTGCTTTGTTAGGACGAGGAGATTTCACGGCTCCGTTTTAAACTATTACTTGTCTTCTTGCCTGCCTCTGGGGCCAGTTTTCTGTCTCTGGGGAGGGCAACAGTGAGAAAACCGTCCTTGTAGGCTCTGTACAGTAGTAACTCTATATGAGATCCAAACATGATTTAGCATAAGGGCAGTAAATGCAGATCAGCCTTTTCCAACTGGGACAGTTTCCAGAGTTTCCAGCTTCAGGGGTTTTAGGAGATGAAATTGGTGGTTTATAACTCACAATGATTTGCATAATCACCATTGTGGTGAAACTCCCTGAACCCAAGAACAACCTCATTTCTAAGATCAGAATCCTATTTAATGGAATAAAGTGCTTCTGCAGTCATTTCTGTAAATATTGTAAAAAAAAAAAAAGGAAACCTCATGGATTGTCCCCAGAACATGGTAACTGGAAATATATTAGTTTTGTATAAGAAGCTGCCCTGATCAGTTATTATAATGAGAAGTCAATTCAATCTGGGTTTCTTTTAAAATATCTCAACAGGGTTTTCATTTTTGATGACAGTTTCTAATTTCTGGTTTTCTTTTTGCAGCTCTTCATCATCTTATATACTGTTGCCAATTTCCTTAGTTGTTTCTTTAAATTAAAAGGCTCTGCTTTCAGCAAATAGACAGGTTGTTACCACCCACATTTACACTAACCCTTTTCTCCTTCTTCGGTTCTTGATTAAATATTTTGGAGTGGACCGTCCTGGGTGTGGCATGTTATACATTGCAAGTTTGAAGCTTTTTATGTGTAGAGAGTAAGGCAAATGATTGTGACAGAGTAGTGCAGGAACCATTATCTAGGCAAAAGGCTTTTTTTAAAGTACAGAACGGTGAGATAATATTCAGCCGCACTTCAGGAAGACGCCTCCCTAATCCACTAAGTATAAGAAGGAGAGAGAGGTACAGCTCAATCAGACTTGCAAGATAATTATAGTCAATCTCAATAAAAATAGTTTTAGCCTTCTTGCAGAGTGGATTTCCTGGTCTGCTTTACCCAGTGGGGCTGACACTAGAAGTCATAAGTTCCAGAGATAGTTACATCCATCCCTTCAGAGACACAGCATAACTTATCAAAACATAAACAGTATTTTGTTATTAATAAAATATGTATGGATTTTTTTTAAAAAATAACACCTCTTAATAACTTGCTTGCTAAGACTAATGTGTGCTAATAACAATAATTAACTCAGAGACAGTGTGCTATAATAATGTTAGTCTCGCACGGGAAAAATTCAGATTTTGTTCCTCCTTCAGCCAGGAAACTTCACTGGTTGTTTTGGGGCCAACTGCCCCCCTCAGCACAACTTACTTCACGGGGTTGTTGTTACAGACAAAAGCAGAAAGAAAGAATGTTGTGTACACAGCACTATGCTCCTAAATGAAAGGCAAAATATGAGGTTAATAAAAGTATAAAAGAAATAATTGTTGAGGTGACTGAATCAACAAGCTTTCCAATCATCTGGGATTTTTCAAATATCAACAGGCTGTTTAATTGAACAGCTGAAATCAAAGAATTTGGATGATGGGGTTTTCTGAGGATCAGATATGTGGCTAGGCAGAATGAAGCAGACACTTGATGCAGCTAGCTTGGATGTCAGGGTTGATGGATCCTTTCATTGGCCCTGTCTTTGCTGTCCCCAGATGCAGGGAAAAATGTGGACCCATTGCTAATCTTAAAGTAAACTTTAGCCGCTAATCCAGTTTTTATCATCGGATTTGAACATCTCAAGTAGCAAAACATGTAAGGCCATCCCTGGAAACTTACAAAACAGGTAACAGCGGCTAAGCTAATCATGAAAAAATATATATCCTGAATTCGTAACAATATGTCTATGAGACTGAAGGATTATGAAACAACGTGGAAGCTTCTGAATTTCAAAGAACTTTACAGCTGACCAGATAGTTTTTAAAAATTGCAGGAAGGGCCAAGGAAAGGGGGGGGAAAATGTACTTAGTATTTCTTCACCAGGTTCCAGTCCTAGACTGAATGTTTAAATCATCTGGAAGATGTTAATTGGATCATGTAATCAGATACAGAACTGTGTTAACATTGCACTAAAGCCTTGCCAAATCATGCAGAGAAAAAGAAACATTGAAACAATGGTCAGCCCCTTATTCTTGAAAATAAAACATCCTGGGGTTAAAAGACAAAATTCTTTCCATCTTTGTGAAAGATGTAAGTCCCAAAGTATGAAGCTAAACCTTAGTAAGCTATGTATGTGAAGGGCTTACTGGTTGTCACAATTTAAAAATCATGCTTGGGAAGTAAAAATATTTTCTCTGACCACATTTGGGTAAATCATACTCTTCCTGAAATATATGTTGATGATCTTAGGGTTGAGATAAATGTATACATTTCAGATCTGAACGTTTGATGAGTGAAGGATCATGCTTGGTATAACGTTTGAATCACGTTCCACTTGCATTTCTGCTACTTCCTTTTCATTGTGGGAAATTTCCCTACCTTTTCCCCTGTACTTGTTTATGGCCCAAGACTGTGACTTGCAGGTACAAGGAACCATTCTTATTTATTCAAAGTCTGGGGATACTGTGTTTCCCCAAAAATAAACCCTCCCCTGAAAATAAGCCCTCCCCGCATGCACAGCTGGTCCCATCATTTTCTCTGGTTAGGGTTAGGAAGACAGAGCTGGAAATCAGGTAAGATGGCAAGAGGAGCCCCATCTTGCTCCACACACCCCAAAATAATAAGACCTCCCCAAAAATAAGGCCAAGCACTTATTTCAGGGTTCAAAAAATATAAGACAGGGTCTTATTTTCGGGGAAACATGGTAGTTGCCAAGTAAAAATGGTGCCAAGAAAATTGAAAGTTGCAAGGGTTGTTAAGGATTGCTTACCAACTATTACTATTGAAGTCTGGTTTTCCTGCTAAAGAAAAATGAAAGTGGCCAGCAGCATTAACTGTTAAAAATCATCAATACCCCTCAAATAAATAACAAGCAACAAACCAACAGCGGATAACGAGCAAAAAAATAACAACCTCAAATTTGTGATGTATTGGATTATGATTGCTAGCCAGTTATCCTAGTTTGTGAAAATACTAAAAACAGACAGGAAGCACTTCTGTTTTTTGAAAATGAAATTGCTCTATCACATCACAAGCAACATGATATCCAAACAAACAAATGGATCAGTAATTAATCCCTTCAAAAAAAGCAAAGTTTTCACATGCATTTAACAGCTTTCGGTTGTCTCTGTCTAAGGCTATTCCTCAGGGCAGGAGCCCTATTCTGGGAGATGTTGAACCTCAGATGCTACAGGAAGGAACAGTTCAGCACTGACATTGATTATAGCATGTGTGGGGAAAGAATATAGATACAGGGCAAGTGTAACTTAAAATTGTAGATCCCGAAGCCAAGAATAGTTTTCAAAATAAGAATTTGAAACTAGAAGCAAACATATAAATATAGACTCAACAAAGTTGGAATAATACTGAGTGATCTGTCCCAGGTAACAGGGCAGCAGTTACAGTAACTTCTGAAGACCAAAGAATAAGGATAGGCCCAATTGGTGTTTGTTACAGTAGTCCAGTTATACAGCGATTAAAGAATGGGTGGCCTTGGCAGGTCTGATTTATCTAAGAAAGGATGTCACGGGGTTATTAAGCAAACATCAATGTCTCCTGCTACATAGAGAATGGTTTAGAGGAGCTAAGTCTCAGTTTATTGGCTGAGATAAATCTTAATTGTTCAAAGAGAAATAAGCATTGTGTCTTAATCCTTGTCTGTATTTTCAAACAGCCTCAGCTCTGTGCCTCCAGAGTCTGGGATCGTGGCCGACATTGATTTGGAGAACATCCTCTCTCTGACCAGCGAGAATTTCTACGAACTCAAGAGTCAACCCATTGGTGTCAGGTAGGAAGACTGAAACACAGCTGTCACTGGACTCTGTGAAGCTGTTATCCTTCTGCTCCTCAATTACTAGGATAAGATAAAGGGAAGGAGAATTTCTGATCAGATCAAATTTATTTTTATTTATTTATTTTATTCAATTTTTATACCGCCCTTCTCCTGCTGGACTCAGGGCGGTGCACAGCCGAGAATAAAAAACATCCCAATACAAAATTCAAAATTTTAAAAGAATTAAACAAATTTTGCCCCAAAATTTAACACCTCCCAACTAAAATCCATTTACAATTAAAAATATCTAAGGGGGGGGGGGGTTACGCCAGCCCAGCTTGATGAAATAGGAAAGTTTTGAGGGCACGTCGAAAAGCACGGAGATCTGGTATCCTACGTATCTCCGGGGGCAGGTCGTTCCAGAGGGCAGGTACTGCCACAGAGAAGGCCCTCCCCCTGGGGATCGCCAGCCGACATTGCCTGGCTGACGGCACCCTGAGGAGTCCCTCTCTGTGGGAGCGAACTGGCTGGTGGGAGGCTATCGGCGGCAGAAGGCGGTCCCGTAAATACCCAGGCCCTGTGCCATGGAGCGCTTTAAAGGTGGTAACCAACACTTGGAAGCGCACCTGGAAGACCACCGGGAGCCAATGCAGCTCGCGCAGGAGGGGTGTCACATGGGAGTGCCCCATCGCTCCCATAATCCCCCGCGCGGCCGCATTCTGCACCAGTTGGAGCCTCCGGGTGCTCCTCAAGGGGAGCCCCATGTAGAGAGCATTGCAGTAGTCCAGGCGGGAAGTGACGAGTGCCTGAGTGACTGTGTGTAAGAAGTCCCGATCCAGAAAGGGACGCAATTGGCGAATCAGGCGAACCTGATGAAAAGCCCCCCTGGCCACGGCCGTCATGTGCTCTTCTAAAGACAGCCGTGCATCCAGGAGGGCGCCCAAGTTGCGAGCCCTCTCCGTGGGGCCAGTAACTCGCCCCCAATAGCCAGCGATGACACCAGCTGGCTATATCGGGATGCCGGAAGCCACAGCCACTCGGTCTTGGAAGGGTTGAGTCGAAGCCTGTTTCTCCCCATCCAGACCCGCACGGCCTCTAGGCACCAGGACATCACTTCAAGGGCATTGTTGGGATGGCCTGGGGTGGACATGTACAGCTGAATATCGTCAGAGTACTGATGGAACTCCACCCCAAAACCACGGATGATCTCGCCCAGCAGCTTCACATAAATGTTGAACAGAAGGGGTGAGAGGACCGATCCCTGCGGCACCCCACAAACAAGGCGCCTCGGGGTCGACCTCTGCCCCCTGCCAACACCGACTGTGACCGGTTAGAGAGATAGGAGAACCACCGTAGGACGGTGCTCCCCACCCCCAACCCCTCCAACCGGCGCAGCATGATACCATGGTTGATGGTATCAAAAGCCGCTGAGAGATCTAACAGGACTAGGATAGAGGAACAACCCCTATCTCGAGCCCTCCAGAGATCATCCACCAACGCGACCAATGCAGTTTCCGTGCTGTGCCCAGGCCTGAAGCCGGGTTGGAGCGGATCTAGATAGACAGCTTCATCCAGGTACTGAGGAAGCTGCCGCGCCACCACACTCTCAACAGCCTTCGCCAAGAAGGGAAGGTTGGAGACCGGATGGTAGTTAGCCAAAACAGCCGGAACCAGAGAGGGCTTCTTGAGGAGGGGCCTGACCACCGCCTCTTTCAAGGTGGATGGAAGACACCCTCACTCAAAGAAGCGTTAATAATCCCCTGGAGCCAGCCTTGCGTAACCTCCCGGGAGGCCAGCACCAGCCAGGAGGGACATGGGTCCAATAAACATGTGGTCGCGTTCAGCCATCCCAGTATCCTGTCCACGTCCTCGGGAGCTACAGAGTCGAACTCTTCCCAAATGACATTCTCAAGACTGGCCTCCATCATCCCGTCTGTAGCCACCCAGTCAGAGACCAAGCCTTCCCGAATCTGAGTGATTTTATCGTGCAGATACTGAACAAAATCCTTAGCCCAACCCTGCAAGGGATCCTCCCGCACTCCCAGATGGAGGAGGGAGCAGGTCACCCTAAACAGGGCAGCTGGGTGGTTATCTGCAGATGTGATAAGAGCGGAAAATAATTACATTTTGCCGCTTTTATCGCCACTAGGTAGGTCTTAATATGAGACCTTACCAGTGTTCAGTCAGATTTGGAACGGCTAGACCTCCAACTGCTCTCCGGGCGTCTTTTCCGGTGCTTCATCTCCCTCAGCTCCTCGGAAAACCAAGGAGCCAGGTAAACTCGGCGACGGGTCAGAGGCCGCAAAGGCACGACTCGGTCCAAAGTGTCAGCGGCCGCCCTATCCCAGGCGGCCACCAGCTCTTCAGCCGAGCCGTGAGTCAGAGCCTCAGGAAATGGCCCAAGCTCCATCTGGAACTTATCAGGGTCCATCAAGCGCCTGGGGCGGAACCATCTAGGCTGTTCCGCCTCTCTGCGGCGGGGTGTGGCGGTTAGAAAGTCACGCCTAAGAAGGGAATGATCTGACCATGACAAGGGCTCAGTCACTATCTCCCTTATCTCAAGATCATTCATCCACTGACCAGAGACAAAAATCAAGTCCAGAGTGTGTCCTCCCGTGTGAGTGGGTCCATGAATTAATTGGGTCAGGTCCATGGCCGTCATGGAAGCCATGAACTCCCGGGCCGCCTCAGACGCTTCGCCAACAGATGGCAAGTTGAAGTCCCCCATGACCATAAGCCCAGGGGTCTCCACCGCCACCTCGGCAATCACGTTGAGCAGCTCGGGCAGGGCAGCCGACACGTGGCAGGGAGCCAGGTACGTAATCAGCAAGCCCATCTGCCTCCCATCTCCCCACTTCACAAATGATATTATTGAGAGGATTTTCCTTGTTTTTTTTAAGTGCAGTTCATTCATTCTTCTGGCACATTTTATCCTGTCACTTGCAAGTAGATTACATCATCCTTCAATTCTAGGCTTTCAAAATAAAATATTTGATTGTGGGTGCTTCCTTTATTTATCATTGGCCTTCTCAGGTTTTACAGTATTTTCTGCTAAATCTCAGAGACCCCTCAGATAGTTTAAATTATGACTTATAAAGTTGAGATTTTAGATTGTAAGAAAACCTGTAAGAAAAAGAAAGGAAGGTAAGGAGATACAAGCTAAGGCTAAGATAAATAATGCATCTTGTTTCTTTTGTTAATTTCCTGCATAGACTAAAATGGCTCTCACATAATTTTTTTTCTAATGCTTGCACACATTTAGGTTCATAAAATTCAAGCAATACCAAATGCTTCCATTGACATAGTAGACTTTTGCCTAGCATTTAAATATATAGCTTTTTTGTCTATATTGAAAATAAAACCTTATTCCCTCGTACTTTAAAATGGGACTGGTCAAACATTCTTAAATTGAGTTGGACTTAGTTTCCCAAATGATATCTTCTAATTATGTGAGTTTCTTCCCTTGTAGCATATTAAACATTGAATTTCCCCAAATTTCTACAAATAGCCATCGCAATTTAGAACCTAGATGTTTCTCTGTTCTTTATCTGAAGCTCTGATCTCAGTTGAATCATCTTTGTTTAACTACGCATGAACATTTTTAGACTATAGCATATTGCCATCATAAAGCAGTTTACAACAGTTGCAAGATTGTCGTGTAAGAATAATGTTGAAGGTTGGATGATTGAGCTTTGGCCAAAGGAATTGGTGGTGTGGTGATTGTTCCTTGATCCGTATTGACGTCTGGATTTAGTAAAATTGTCAATCTTTTAATGCAGGGGTCCCCAACCCTTGGTCCATGGACTGCCATTGATCCGTGGCAGGCCAGGAACTGGACCAAACGAGCAAAGCCTCATCCGTGATATGCAACCAGCATGCAAAACCACACCCTCTCTGGTCTACCGAAAACCCTTTCTTCACGGAACCAGTTCCTGGTGCCCAAAAGTTTGTGGGGGGCCCCACTGTTTTAATGCAATTCAAATAGTAATAAGGAAAACAGTCAAGCCAAGGGAAAATCCATATTTCATGAACTTGTTGCTGATGTATCAAGATATCTAGCTTGGCAAACTACGCAATGTGCTATTGGATTCCCTAATGCAAAGCAAAGTTACCCTTCAAGTTTGTACTTATTGCCAAATTACCTTTAGATTGTTTAAAATTCTTTTAAATCGAAATTTTAATCTGTTTTAAATTATTGGGATTTTTAATTGTCTCGTGCTAAATTATTTAATCTGGTTTTAATTATGTTTTTAAATTTTGTATCTATGTATTTTATTTTGTGCCTGTTCACCGCCCTGAGTCCTTCGGGAGTAGGGCGGTATATAAATCTAATAAAACAAACAAACAAACAATGTTACACTTTATCCCAGCTTCACAGTACATTTCTTTATACCAAATACTATTGTATGTCAATAGTAGTAACTGTGAGAGGGATCGTGGAGTCCTAGTGGGACGATCACCATATATGAACCAGCAGTGTGCTGCCAAAAAAGCCAACATAGTTATAGGCTGCATTAACAGAGGGATAAAATCAAGATCACCACTTTACAATGCCTTGTAAGATCACACTTGGAATTCTGCATCCAGTTTTGGTTGCCACAATATAAAAAAGATGTTGAAACTCTAGAAAGAGTACAGAGAAGAGCAACAAAGATGATTAGGAGACTGGAAGCTAAAACACATAAAGAACTGTTGCTGGAAGTGGGTATGTCTACTTTAATGAATAGAAGGACTAGGGGTGACATAGTGATGTCCCAATATGTCAGGGACTGCCACAAAGAAGAGGGAATCAAGCTATTCTCCAAAGCACTGGAAGCAGAGGTGGGTTTCAGCAGGTTCTGACCAGTTCTGGAGAACTGATAGCGGAAATTTTGAGTAGTTCGGAGAACCAGTAGTAAAAATTCTGACTGGCCCCACCCCCAACTATTCTCTGCCTCCCAAGTCCCAGCTGATCGGGAAGAAATGGGGATTTTGGAGTATCCTTCCCCGCTATGCCCACTAAGCCATGCCACGCCCACCAAGCCACGCCCATAGAACCGGTAGTAAAAAAATTCGAAACCTACCACTGACCGGAAGGCAGGACAAGAAGCAATGGAAGGAAACTAATCAAGGAGAGATACAACCTAGAACTAAGAAGAAATTTCTTGACAGTTAGAACAATTAATCAGTGGAACAGCTTGCCTCCAGAAGTTGTGAATGCTCCAACACTGGAAGTTTTTAAGACGAGATTGGACAAGATTTGTCTGAAATAGTGTAGGGTTTCCTGTCTGAGCAGAGGGTTGGACTAGAAGACCTCCAAGGTTCTTTCCAGTTCTGTTATTCTCTTCTCTTCTGTTCTTTCTATGTGCAGTATTTACATGGAAAGTTCCTTCAGATTCTTGTCCAGGAATTTTTGGAGGGTTTTTTTCTTTCTCTTGTTGACAGAGTTCTGCTTTTAGGAAAGATATGACACTATGAGGAGTAGAGTAAAGGAAGGACTTTGACCTGAGGAAATTATAGTTGTAAACGGGAGTGAGATGAGATCCCAGAGAGGAATATGAGTCAATAAAGTCATCTGTTTTATTTTAAGCAAAGGGGGATTTAGAGTACCTCTTGTCTTAGCATATGTGGAATTGTAACATCCTGCAAATTGCAATGTGTGTGCAATGCACATACACTTTAAAAGAGAGTCAGAAAAGGTGAAGGAGAGTAAATTAGAGACATTTAAGAAATGTGTTGATTTGGGTAAAGATATCCCTTTAAACAGGAATTTGACCCCTAAGCCACTCTGGTTGCTGATCAGCTTTAGCAGGAACTATTGTATCCCCGGAATGACTATGGCGGATTTGAAGGAGGTGGTGCGAGACAGAGGGGCATGGAGACTGCTGATCCATAGGGTGGCCAAGGGTCAGATACAACTGAATGATACAGCACAATGATGACAGTATCTAAACCAGAGGTGGGTTTCAGCAGGTTCTGACCAGTTCTGGAGAACTGGTAGTGGAAATTTTGAGTAGTTCGGAGAACTGGTAGTAAAAATTCTGACTGGCCCTGCCCCCATCTATTCTCTGCCTCCCAAGTCCCAGCTGATCAGGAGGAAATGGAGATTTTGCAGTAACCTTTCCCTAGAATGGGGTGGGAATGGAGATTTTGCAGTATCCTTCCCCTGCCACGCCTACCAAGCCACGCCCACAGAACCGGTAGTATAAAATTTTGAAACCCACCACTGATCTAAACCCTCAAGCTTCTCTCCCCATTCAAGAAGTTTGAGAGGGTTTTTTCCCCTTCTCTCCCCCTCTTTTTTTTTTAAAAAAAAAAAATTCCAGATTTTACATTCTGTATCTTAGTTGCCTTTTTCTTAGTTTGGAGTTTATGAGCAGCAATATTGTTATCAATCTCTGAGCAGTCAAGAGTCTTAGTAATCAAAGTGGCCAACTTTGCAACAATATAATTATAAAATAGATAATAGAGTGTGTTGCTTTTAAATGTCCTCTAAACAATTTTTTTTTTTCAATTTGGAATCTATATTCTAATGTACGTGTCCCCCATTTTTCAGTTGAAGTTTGATGGGATTGAACAGATTGGAAAGCACCCCTGTTTTCAGGCAACTATGACTCCAGCTCTGTTTTAATAATTCCGATTTTAAATTTCCTTGAAGCACGTGTGTCTCTCTCTACTGTTCTCTGGCAATTCTAGAAGTAGCCAGGATAGAGTAATGGTTAGAGAATGGTAGATTAGGGTTACAGTGTTTAACATTCAAATGTCTACTCGGCCATTAATGATAAAATCTGATAGTGTTTTTCCATCTATGTTAATCTGGTCAGTGAGGATAAATGCGTGTGTGTGGGGGGGTGGGGGTGTTCTATGTTGCCTTGGAGGAAAAAACCAAGTTAAACAAAAAAATGTAAGACAACAATATAAAATTGCCTTGTCTCTCACTGTAGTTTCTTCCAAGTGAAGTTCTTAGCTGCCACTTTATCTTCCTTCAGAACAATCTATTAGTAGATATCAATGGAAGGGGGCGGGGTTCTCTTTCACTTGGCCATGATTACATCTAGTTGTGAAATAAAGTTTTCTAGGGAAAGCCTATTTTGGTCATGATTGATTCTGTACTATCAAGTTGGTATCAACTCTTAGCGACCCCATAGAGTCAAAGACAGAATCTCTCCCTGAGGATCTGTCCCAGTGGTGAAATCCAAATTTATTTACTACCGGTTCTGTGGACGTGGCTTTGTGGGCGTGGTGTGGCTTTGTGGGAGTGGTATGGCTTTGTGGGTGTGGCAGGGGAAGGATACTGCAAAATCTCCATTCCCTCCCCATTCCTGAGGGAAGGATATTGCAAAATCTCCATTCCCACCCCACTCTGGGGCCAGCCAGAGGTGGTATTTGCCGGTTCTCCGAACTACTCAAAATTTCCGCTACTGATTTTCCAGAACCTGCTGGATTTTTAAATTATGGGGCCAAATAGATATATATTCTTTTAATTGTTTTTAATGTCTGTATTTTATGTTTCTTATTTGTGGCTGTACACCGCCCTGAGTCCTCCGGGAGAAGGGCGGTATATAAATTCAAAATAAAATAAAATAAATAAATAAATAAATAAATTTCACCCCTGACCTGTCCCTAGCCTAGTCTTTCAGGTATTTGAAAAGTGCACCCCACAATAACTGAACTCATCTTTGAAAAGTGCACCCCACAATTACTGAATAACTGGTCATCCTCTTTTTCTCTTTCCTTCCATGTGTCTCAGCATCCTAGCCTGGGCCAAAAGCTAGGCCTTCACATAGTATGCAGAATAAGATAATTTGAGCCTGGTTGTTTGTGCCTTGAGAGAAAACTCTGGGTTGATTTTGTTGGGCAATCCAACAAAATCAACCTAAAATATTTTCAGGAGATGGGTCCTTGAGGACTGTTGTCAGCCTGCAACCTGACAACCTGTATCAACAATTGCCTTTACTGGGCATCAGGAAATATATACTGTACCTTGCATGTATACTATTTAATGCATCATTGGTCCATTAGTGGAAAGAAAGCTTTATCTAACAAAAGTCTATTCTAATTACGCTCAATATAATAGCCTGCTTTATTTATTTATTGCATTTCTGTTGTGCTACATTCTGACAAGTCTCGGTGGCTTACTTAATGTAGGGTATTAAAAAAATATGTCCCACTTGTATTCAGGAGCTGGTATTCTCTCAGCAGTGAGGCTTCTTTGGAGAATTTACTGGCCAGAGCAGAAAAATGATTTTGATGATCTCTCTCTCTCTCTCTCTCTCCTCCTTCCAGCCCTCCAAGGGCCCCAGCTCAAAGTCCTAACATGTCGTCCCGGGTTCTACTCCGGCAGCAGCTTATGCGGGCACAGACGCAAGAACAGGAACGTCGGGAGCAGCAACAGGCAGCTCAGTTCACTCCTGCACCCGCTGCATCAGCCACACCGGCTATTTCTGTGAGCCCACTAGCTCGCCCTGCACCTGCCCAGGTGCCTGTGGAGGTATTGAAGGTAAGAGAAAAGAGGAAGCAACTCTGCATTGGAGAGAAATCAGGTTTCATCCTAGCAAAAGGAGCTAGTTAGAAGAAGAGGTTGGTACCATGTCTTTGAGATTGAAAGGCCATCTGAAAAGGATTCTCCTTCACTTGAAATATTTTCATATTTACAAAGGATACACAATAAACTGGAACTGCTTTTGGAGCCCTAAGGTAGCTTCTCTGCCCTTCCTCTTATTTTAGATCATAACTGCTTGGCCTAAGTGCTCTTTCACCCAGTTCCATTTTCTTGCATCCATATCACTGTAGTCATAGGACAGAATGACATAGCCTCCTTTTCAGTGCAAAAGTCTGAGAACTGCATTCTTTGATCTGGTACACAGTATATCTTATTACATTGGACATCCATAGTTCAACATTTTTGGCCACTCTGAAGAGGAACTCTGGGAATTGGAAGTCCAAACATCTGGAAGGCCCTCAGGTTGGAGGAGACTGTATTATTTATTCCTTGTGTCATGTTGCATTTGGCTCCTGAGGTACTTAAAGTCCTGTTGCCTTTTACAGCAGGTGGATGGAAGGCCACAACTCCTGGAATTCTCAGCAATGCTCGTCTTGGCTAGGGAATGCTGGGAGTTGAAGTACACTCTTCTGGAGGGTGCCCATGTGGGGGATCTGTGTATTAGGTATTCCTTGGGACACCTGTGATTGGCTACTGAGAATCTAGTTCTCCTATTGGATAAAAGGAAAGGGACATCAATATGTCAGTGTCCTTTAGGTCAGCTATTTGTAAATCTAATTTACAATTAGATTTGGCAAATTCTCTGAAAATAGATTTAAGTTCAAGCTGGCTGGATGTCCATTTTCCTGGCCTTCATATCTCCCGATGCAAGGCTATGCTGAAGGTGCAGTGGCACCTCTTCACCCAAGGTGCAAATTTGAAGTGTAAATTTGAATTCATTGGGAACAGCATGGAGGATTAGTTGTGACAGCAGTCTATGCCTGACAGGCATAATCTTGGCTCCTTCTGTTAATTTGATTATATTTGTGTGCATAGCTGAGGGTGAGCAGTTCATTTAGGGACAAACTCAGCTTGCGTTGCCTTCAAGGATTTCTGTATGCTTGGAAAGCTGTCTTGCAAATAGTTGAATGGCACTGCCCAAGTGATGGTTGACTCATACTTTCCCCCCTCTTTTTCTCACTTGAACTCAGGTTCAAACCCACTTGGAGAACCCCACAAAGTACCACATCCAGCAGGCACAGAGACAGCAAGTCAAACAGTATCTTTCTACAGCTATGGGGAGCAAGATGTCAACACAGGCATTAAGCGGAACGAGCCCTGGTGCACCCACCTGCTCCCCACAGGCTGTTTCAGGTCCGGAGGCCCCGCCCGGTTTGGCTCACCAGCAGGGAGTGGCAGGAAGCACTGGCAGTGCCCCCAATAGCCCTATGGCGATGCTCAACATTGGTTCCAACTCTGAGAAAGAAGTGAGTAGAAATTCCCCGATCCCTTTCATCTCTCCTATTCCCACAGCCTTTCTTTGCCGTTTCCCTCCATTCTTGCTTGTTGAATATTTCCAGTAGCCCCCCCCCCAATGTCAGATACATCTAATCCCGTCCACTCTCCTGTCAGATTGATGATGTCATCGACGAGATTATCAGCCTGGAATCCAGCTACAATGACGAAATCCTCAACTATGGTGGTCTGCAGATGCCCAGCACTGTGAGTAGTTTTTGGTTAAAGAAAAAAAAAAAAGACATATGGATACTTAAGGAAAAGCAGTGGTGGTGAGAAACCTAGATTTGGAAATTAGGATGGAACAGGTAACTTTTATTTTATGTTCCTTGATTTAAATAGAAAAAAAAAACCACCTTGTGACATCATAAAGACTGACCAATGTATGGTTTACATTTTCATAGGCCATAGGTTGACTTCAGCAAATGGAAGTTGATAGCATGAAAAGTACAGGTAGTCCTCAATTTATGACCACAATGGAGCCCAGAATGTATGCTCCTAAGTGAGAAATTTGATGTGGGCTTTGTCCCATTTTACGATTTTTCTCGCCACATTTGTTAAGTGAATCACTGCAGTTGTTAGATTGGTAACACGGTTGTTAATGGCTTCCCCATTGACTTCGCTCGTCAGAAGGTTGCAAAAAGATGATCGCATGACCCCAGGACACTGCAACCGTCATAAATCTGAGTGAGTTGCCAATCATGCAAATGTAAATCACATGACCGTGGTGATGCTGCAACGGTCATAAGTGTGAAAAATGGCCATGTCACTTTTTTCAATGCCGTTGTAACTTTGAACGGTCACTAAGTGAATTGTTGTAAGTCGAGGACTCCCTAAGGGAGTGGCAGCATCTCATACCTCCTCCCACTTTTTTCTTCCTACTTAAAATACAGGATTTGTGCCCTAAATTTATAGAAACTGTTGCAGTATAATAAAGAATGTTGGCTATGTACCTTGGGTAACTAGACCTGCGGAGGGGAAAGCTGCTGCAAAAACCAGAAGGGGGAAGGTTATTTGACCCATAGGCCTTTACTGTGCCATAAGATTCTCTATTGGTTTCGATCCACCAGACTAGTAGGATGACTGCCCTGCCGCTCTTCAAATAGATTAATTGCTTGGTATAAAAAGTGTTTGAGAGATGGAGAGAAGCAAGTAAAGTACTATAAAAACAACCATTTTGAAAATATCAGTCATTTTCCTCCTCACTAACACAGTAGAATCAATAAAATAAACAATGTTTTTATTTTAACCCTAGTGCAGTGATGGCTAACCTTTTTGCCGCAAAAACGGGGGGAGGTTGGGGGGAGGGCGCAATGTGGCCACACCCATAATGCAATGCCCCCCCACGCCCCACCCCCTTGCATGTGCATGCCCCCCCACACTCCCCCCCACCTCCGCGCATGCGTGCGCGACCCCCTGCAGCCCATTTTGGGCCTAGTAGGCCTCACTGAAGCCTCCCCCACACTGCCCCCCGCACATGCACGCATGACCTCCCCATCTCTGTGCATGCGTCTACTGCATGCGCCCCGCCCCTGCCCCACAGACCCAAAAACCAGCTGACCGGCAGGAGGCACGCACGCATGCACGGTAGAGCTGAGCTGGGCAACGGCTCGTGTGCCCGCAGAGAGGGCTCCGCATGCCAACTGTGGCACATTTGCCATAGGTTCGCCATCACGGCCCTAGTGCTTTAAAAAGTACATCTCCAACCACTCCAAGTGGTTGGTTCCTTAGGCATTCTTAGTAAATATCATTCACTAAAACCAACCTGTTACTGAAGATATTTTTACATTTTATATATTTTTATCTTCTGTTTCTATGTCAAAGGAGTATAGTACCCATTTATTTCTTCATGAGAGCATCCTACTGGTCATTAAGATAAACCAACATGAAGTAGTGGGCAGAGTGTTGGACTGGACTGGGGAGATGTAGAATCAGACTCCCACTAATGGGAAACAAGCTCCCTTGGGGTCCATCCATAGCTTCCAGGTACCACCTTCTGATCTAGATTGGGAGGTCTAGATTGGAAGGTAGATTAGAAAGTAGGCATCTCACAGTACAGCAAAACTTTCTGAGCTGCTGGCCTGGAAATCCTTTAAATTCTTTTCTGTTCTGCACAGCTGCCAGTCTCGGGAAACCTCCTGAATGTGTACAGTAACCCAGGAATGATGGAACCAGCTGTTACTGTCAGCAACTCCTGCCCAGCTGACCTGCCTAATATCAAAAGGGAAATGTCAGGTACTTAATTGAAGGAATTGAAAACATGCCGAAGTTGAGCATTGAAAGGTGCCACGTTGGAATGAACACAGGGATATAATCAGAGTTCGCTATGGTGGGAGTTTAGGAAGTGGGGAGTTTAGGATTTGCTCACAGAATAGCTGCCAAGAGATTATGTCCCTTTCTCCACACAGGAGGAAAGATCAGTGAATTTGTTCCTTTTAAAAGTTGAAAGAAGGGTTTGGGGTGGCACCATGATACTACCATATCTGGCATCTTGATTTTCTCTAGTCCAGTGATGGCTAACCTTTTTGCCATCGTGTGCCAGGAGCGGGGAGTGGTGGGTGTTATGCCCACACCCATAATTCTATGCGCCCTGCCCCTGCGCATGCACACGCAACCCCCCCTATGCGCCCCACACTCCTGGCATGTGATGGCATGGTAGGCCCATTTTTTGCTCTCCCCAGCCTCCAAAGCCTTTCTAGGAGTCGGGGGAGGGTGAAAACGGCCTTCCCCACCACCCTGGAGGCCCTCTGGAGGCAGGAAACAGCCTGTTTCCCTACTTCTGGTGGGCCCAGAAGGTCCGAAAATCAGCTGGCCGGCACACGCATGCGTGCTGGAGCTGAGCTCCTGTGCCCACCGATAGGTTCGCCATCACAGCTCTAGTCTCTAGATCCATATAGAAAGTAGCTGGACCTGGTGGATGGCTTTATTATTATTTCTGTCTTATTTTATGCCCCTTTGCAGAAACCGAAACCAAAGCATTTCTGAAGGAAAGGCAGAAGAAAGACAACCACAATTTAAGTGAGTGGCCTCTTGGATGAACTATATTTCTATTTTGGGTTTGAAATGGATATTTCAGTATTGAGAAAAAGGACAAAAGCATTTTCATGTATACTGTATGAGATTCCCCTATATGTGCTTATTTGCTTATTTTGGTAAAAGAAAACTGACTTATATGAGGTCAAGGTTTTTGTCCTATTTCCTCTGATTGGCTCTCTCGGATTTTCATCACCTACATGATCCTTTTGAATAGGAACACCAGAGCTTAAAATTTACAAACTTCTACAAGCAAAGCAGGTGCTTTGACCACTAAGTTCCAATCTCTTAGAAAACAGCAGGACTTTATTCTGAGTAAAATGAGCAGGATGTAGCAAATCAGTTTTTTCTCCCTCAGGTAGGTGAGTTTCATCAGTGTGTGCGCGTGTTTGCTTGCATGCATGCGTGTGTGCGCACAAAACAGAGAAAGAGAGAGAAAGAAAATCAGGAGTAAAATTTGGTGAAATTGGACATATTTATTAGATATCGGCCTGCTTTATGGTCTCAGTATTTCAGTGCAGAATGGGTTTGATCTGCTTGCACATCTTAAATTTTCAAAGCCTGAGAGTAAGATTCAAAATTTTGCAGGACTCAAAAGATAGCAGAGTTGATTTTCTAACTTTAAATTATACTATCGAATAAGCTGTCCATTATTGATAACAGAATGACACAATCTCTGAATAGCATAACTGTAATAGCAGTTACAAAAGGTGCTGGCGTGGCCAGTAGACTTCACAAATACTGTTTTTATGATGCAAAGAAACAAAGAATGGGAAGGGACTTATAATAAGGCAAAGTATGTTAAAAATGTGTAATCTTCTACAAATAATAAGCTCAGCAATTTCAATTTCCCTATATATGACACATTACATAGCAAGGCTGATTCATATGGCTTCCAGGAAAAGAGTCAAGAAACTTAATTAAAAATAACAGATGAAATGTCTTGAATGAGCAAAATTCTCCAATGTTTTATATTGGATATAATATTAAATATTAACAGCTTAGCATAAATATTTAAATAGTGGGTAGTGGTTGGGGGGGAAAGAAGGGAAGGGGAGAATTCCAAATTTCCCTTCACAATATTTTTACTTAGGTTCTGTTTTTCATCTGCCTTTTGTATCTTTTCTTTTCCTTCATCCTTTTGTAATCTTTAACTGTATAATAAAATACATATTTTTAATCAGTTAAGCATTCCCCTCTATTTTAATTTATGTTTTGGGAGAGAAGAAAAAGTATTGTGTGCTTTCTTTGAAGAATTATTTACTTTCCTTTTTTTTATGTATGAGAAAAAAAATATTTATTTTGTGTTCCTCCCTCCCGAACATAAGACCTCTTTAACTGAATGAAAACCCATGTTTAAACTTCTTTGTAGCATCAACATTTTTTGGAAATCCTTGAGGAAATTTTTTTTCCATGGGATCCTTAGTAAATAGTGAGGGTTTTAAGCTGAAAAATCCAGGTAATCTAAGATCCATTATTGTTGAAAGCAAAGATCAAGTGGCTTCATTTGAAAATGACTTTTAAATTAACCATATGTTGGCTTGGAAGCTAGGGATACCATACTAGGTGGGTTTGTGAGAAGCTGATTCATGTGGAGAGCGGACTGTGGAAAGCTTGGTTTTGACCCGCTTGCAGTCCAGAAGTGGCAGAGAGAATAAAATGAATGGATCCCAGTAGTGGTGGGTTTCAGCCAGTGTTACCACCGGTTCGCTTCGCGCACGCGCTTTGTGTGCGATTTGCGCAAGCGCACTGAATTTCAGAACAGCTGAGGCACGGCAATCCGCTCTGTCGCACCCATCAGCTGGACTAAAAACGAATGAATATAAGTAGGTATAGCGCAGGGGCGGGTGGGAGGGCCCAACTGATGGTCAGAGTGAACCGGTTCGCTCTCACCTCACCATCTCCGCTACCGGCTCGCCCGAACTGGTAGCAACCCACCACTGGCTCCCAGGCATATAACACTCAAGAAGCCTGAGGTAGAATAAGCAGCTGGGCCAGCATGTAGGAGATGCCTTAGATTGGTCTATCATTTATTGGGGGGTGGGGCAAGATTGGTTGATACATTCCTTCCTTTCCTCTCTCTCTCTCTTCCCCCGATGCTGCACTTTGTCAAACATTTTTCTGTGCCCTATTATTCAGCTGTGTTTCAGGTTCGGTGCAAACTCAAGATTTTATGCAAACACAGGAAAGGTCCTGTGCGCAAATTCAGGAAGGATCTGATGTCCTTTGTTGGAATATGGCACATTCCTGAATTGATTTCTATTGATAGAATTGGAAAAGGTGAAAATACTGACAACATAATGCATTTTTATGAAAGGACAGAGACAGTCAAACATCAATGTTCCTGTGATTTCTAAAAAGAAAGACACCAGTTATTAAGCTATTACACCCTGCATGTGTCAAATGCAATGCTCATACAGCCTGTGACAAATTAACAAAACCGGCATTCTGCACAATAAAAATGAAGTGCCTATGCTAAGAAAGTAAATAGTAAACATAATAAAAGTATAGCCAAGAAAGCCAGCTGGGTGACCTTGGGCCAGGCACTCTCTCTCTGTCCAACTCAACTCACAGAGTTGTTGTTGTGGGGAAAATAGGAGTAAGAAGGAATATTAGATATGTTCGCTGCCTTGAGTTCTTTATAAATATAAATTAAAAAATAAATAAAATAGTAATAAGTATTTTTCCCCTTTTATTCAGTCATATCCAATTCTCAGAGCCTGCCTGGATGAATCCCTGCAGATTTCTTGACAAGGTTTTTCAGAATTGATTTTCCATTGCCTCATTTCTAAGGTTTAAAGCCCAAGGTCATCCAGCTGTCTTTGTGCCTAAAGTCAGATTAGGACTCCCAGCCTCCCAATTTCTAGTCTGATGCCTTAACTACTACATCAAACTGGCTCACTGAATAGTTTATGTTGTGCATAATTCAGTTCCCTGTTGATTATGGGAAAATGAAGAACTACAGAGAGCCCTATTTTCCAGCCACTGAAATAATTTGCATCTTTATTTTTAAGAATATTTATATGTCTGTCAATGCCCTATTAATTGTTTCAGGCCAGATCAAAATTATTTGTAATTTAATGTTACTACGACAATAAGAGCTAGCCCCCAATTTAAAACCGTAGTGTTAAAATACTAAGGCAAATAAAATATTTTGCTTGTTTTGAAAAAGATTGCAGTATATCTGAGTTCTCTTTAAAGATGCACCCCTGCTTAGAAACCCCCCTTTCTACTTTTCAGTGGCATTATTTGAATAACAGAAGCCTTGGAGAACAGCCTCAGAAGAACTTAAAGCAGATTCATGTGGGTTGAGATTTTTGACATTTTGCCTTTATACTGTGTTTCAAAATATATGTTTACAACCATGAGGCTGGGAACCTTTGCCTTTAAAGAATCTGGAAGTTGAATTTTGTGCCCAAGAATAATTCCATACAATCACAATATATACCTTACTTTGAAGGTAACTTGGCATAATGGGGAATTTATCTAAGGAATGTTGAGAGGTTCATTTGGATACTACAAAAGCAAACTGCTTTGCTTGCTGGAAAAGTTAAGACATTATATGTGTTTATTATTAATAGTTGTAGCAAAAGCAGGGTTCCTCTGTCTCTCCACAGGGCCTCTTACACAACTCTCTCTTTTTGCAGTTGAACGTCGTCGTCGGTTTAACATAAATGACCGAATTAAAGAACTGGGGACCCTCATCCCCAAATCTAATGATCCGTAAGTATGACAAGTTGATGACAACTAGTTAATCAAAATAAGTTTTATCTGCAAAAGTGACACAAGCTTGTGTTGGCTTCATTGTGTATTCCCTGAGTGATGTATATAACACGTTTTAAAAAGTGATTTGATTTTGGTATAAAGTCAACTATAATGATGTATTTATACAGTACAATAATAGTCATAGCTAGTTGTAATTTATTTAACAACCCTCTAGATCACAGGTGTCAAACTTGCTGCGTCACATAGATGTCACATGATGTATTGTGATTTTTTTTGCCTTTGTGGAGCTGGAGTGGGCGTGGCCTGTGCCTGACGCATCCGGCCCACGGGCCACCAGTTTAACACCCTTGCTCTAGACTAATCACTACTCAGTAAGTGTAGAAATTATCTTGTGAACACTTCAGTAGTTGGTGATATATAACACTGAATGCATGAATACAATAAAATGGTGTGGGAAACGGTTTATATAGAAAGTTGCTGTATTTTCATTACCTTGAGAAGCCTGTGTTTTTTCAGTCATACAGTGCCTGTGGTTCAGTTCCCACTGCTAGTATAAATGAAAGGTTTATCCAGGGCTGAATGTTGTCTTTTGCCCAGGCTGACTGAGAACATTGGAGGTTTAGCAGTACAACACATTTGTAGGGCCCAGTTGAAAGAAATTACCTTTACAGAATTAAATGGAGTAAGATCTAAGGACACTTAATTCCTATTCTCTTGCCTCCCCCCACTACATATTTTAGGGAAATGCGCTGGAATAAAGGGACTATTCTGAAGGCCTCAGTAGATTACATCCGCAAATTGCAGAAGGAACAGCAACGCTCCAAGGAGATGGAGCTGAGGCAGCGTAAATTAGAGCAAGCTAACCGCAGCCTGCAGCTACGAGTACAGGTAGGAGAGCTGCTGAGGGAATGGGATGGAAACAGTGTAGCTCAGGCCTGCTGCAGAGTCTCATAAGCCTGTTTGTAACTTCCTCCGCAGGAGCTGGAACTTCAGGTCCAAATGCATGGGCTGCCTTTGACTTCCACCCAGGGCCTTCTGGCACAGTCCTTGGGAGGAGATCCAATTCCACCATTTGTGGAGTCCCTCGATCTGGCCTTTTCAGCTGAAGAGCTGGGTCTGGGTCTCGCACTGGGATCTGATGGGGGAGCCCTGCAAGATGTTCTCATGGACGATGGGACTGCGCTGTCCCCACTGGGTGCCTCTGATCCACTCCTTTCCTCTGTCTCTCCCGGTGCCTCAAAGGGCAGCAGCCGCCGTTCCAGCTTTAGCATGGAAGATGATTCATGATGGCAGCCCTTCGATGGAAGAGCTGGAAACGGCTTCACCATTTTACATGTCTTGTTCTGACCCATTGCAGACTGTTGCTTACACTCATCAGCTTCAAATCTTGGAGGCTGCTGTAGGCTATAACCCTCTGGAAATACCATCCCTTTCATAATATTCTGTATTTTTAAAGGTGTCCCTTTAACTAAAAGGAGGGGGCTCGTGGTTAAACTTTCTTCCTATAGAAGGTGGGCTCAAACTGTGTAGTACCAAACTTTCTTCTTAATGCAGTAGAAGCAGAATTTTGTTATCTGCACCCATTAAGGCTCAGAAGTGCAGTGTGATAAACTTGTGCATCTCCCGTACCTATTCTAAACTTCAATAGGGTGTTGCTTTAATGCTGTGCAAGGAGCATGTAATCGCAAACCTTGATTCCTTCACTTTAACCTTTTACTCTTATATCTTTCCTGTATATAATTTGGGAAGAATTGGGAAGGGAGGGAAGGAGGAAAGTGGACTTCTTTCGTAACATTTTTGGAAAGCAGAGAGCCACTAACATTTTTTTTAAATAAGAGAGAGCTTTATTTTATATAGATATTTGACTTCTTAATTTGTACATCTCAGCCTTTTCCTGTCATTGTTTCCAAGTTTTACTAAACTGCCACTTTCTACTTCACATTTAATATTTGAGTTGGTTGGCACTCTACTTCATGATACGGCTAGCCCATGTGGAGAGGAAACAAGACGGTACTTCTTGGAACTTCACTGGGCAAAGGTGCAGGGCAAAGAAAAGTAAATAACTTTCTTGGAATTGCACATGTAACTATTGAAGAATTATGGCTACTCAGTAGGAGTTAATTGCCACCTCCCCTGTTTTTTGTAAGATAAATGAAATTGTAATCAGGTTTTTTAAAACTAATTTCTTGCTTAACAGATTGATGTTAGCCGAAACCCAACAAATAGAACTGTTTGCTGATAAAAATACTGGAAGCAGATCTATGACCTGTTCTCTGGGTGTTTAAAAGAATGGGCAAAAATTGTTGCAAAGACAATCATTTGGGCTTCACTGGAAACTTCCGTCACTGCCATGTGTATGAATGTTCTTAAGAAGATATGACCCTGTTCCAGAAGACTATCTGAACACACAAACTCTTAGACCTCCAATATTATTGAATGTCTAGATTTAAATAGTTGCTTGGCACTTCTGTTTTTCAGGAAGGATAACTGAATCTGGGAGGAACTTCCTAAGAGCTGTGGGGTCTGAAGATGCACGGGATATAGACTGAACTTTAGAGGAGGATGTGATAATGTAGGTAGCAATGTGAGAAGGAGAATTATGAGTATCTGGGTAGCTTCTCAGCTGAGATCTTCTTGAGCAGGAGACAAGGAAATGGGATTAGGTGGTCAGGGTAAGTGAGATGTTGCACAGTGGTGTTTTAGCATGTTGGCAAGAAGAAAGATGGCAGAGGATAGGGCAGCTTGGAAATTCAGTATTAGGTTGGACAAGTCATTTCGGTTCTTAATAGGAATTGAGTTGGACCGTTCAGGGTATGAAAGAAGGGGGAGAATTGCAAATCTGAGGAAACTATTTTTCCTCTTTTGTGGATTCTACATCCTTAATGACCCAGACACCACTTTCTATTGTTTTATTTTGTATGTTTAAACATTTCCAATTACCAATACTAGAAGCTTCTAAACAAATAAATGAACAATGACCATTTTCTACAGCCAATTATGCCACTTGTTTCATTACTGTGTCTTGCAAAATTTAAGGTGTCTCAGTTTATTTTTTTAAAAAGCCGTATCTGGTTGGCATGCAAAAAAATTAAGATTTCTGATGCTGGAAAAAAGGATCTGAATTCAAGCGGGTGAAGATTCATATTTATGAACCTTATTTTACATAAAGGATGGCTGAGAAAACAGTTGTTCCACACTTTGATAATAATGTGATTTGATCTCTGGGTTTCCAATTGACCAACATTGTTTTAGCTTCTGTTCTGAAGTCAGCAACAGAACAACAAAAAATCTCAGACCCAATCTTTGTAACTGATGTGTTTTGTTCATGCTTTTATTAAAGACTCAATAAAATCAGGGTCACTAAGTCACACTTAGGTCACACTTCGCATTCAGATGCACATTTCTGATTCTAGAGTACTGAGTGCATCAATTTCTGGTCATTTATGAAGTCTGCTCACAAATAAGGGATACACTTACTGAAGTTCATGAATATGTGCAAGAGAAATTATATAAATTAAGCTTTGTCGTCAGCCATTAAGGATTAAGCATGTTGCATAAATGACATTGTTATGTTTGTTTTTATTTACCGAGGTATAGGGACCTGATTTTTAGACCTTAGCACAGGGGTGTCAAACTCGCAGCCTGCAGGCCAGATGCATCACATGCAGGTCACACCGACCCCAGCTCCACGAAGGGAAAAAAATTGTGAAACATCACGTGACAACATGACGCCGCAAGTTTGACACTTGAATTATAGGTTACTTTTAAGGAATCAAATATTTTATTTACAAAAGAAACAGTTAAATTGTAGAAAAGGTAGATATGGCAAAATGAAACAATCTGTTTACAAGGAATAACTTTGTATTTAAATAAATTGTTACATATTTAATGGATACATGGTTTGCCATATACTCAATGAATGATAAAGCTAATAAAATTAACTTCCAGTAGTAACAGTTTTCAAAGGACAGGCAAGTCCTAGTTTGGAATACAGTTAAATTGAATATCTTTTGTATCACTTTAGAAATTAGGAATGCTCTCTGCCTTGAGAGCTTAGTATTTATGGCAAGTATGTTTCATGCATTTTGGGAAGCTGCTAATGGCTGGACAAAATAGCTTTCAAGGCTGGTAGTCTTATTTGCAATAAAATCAAAATTATTATTATAAGAAAGCATTCCTCAATATTGTTTTAATTTCCCAATATTGGTTATTGATTCAGATAGGGGTGGCCCTCTCAGAGAGATTTGTTAGACTAAAGTCTAAGCAGATTAATTCTTTACAGAAAAAATTGCAGATTTTGAGTTCACAATGTATTGTTTATAATTTGGAAAGTTAGAAAAGTCCGAACTGATTACACAGATAAAATAGAAGATAGTCATGTAAAATTTAGTAGATTTAATTCGAACTCTATAATCATCCACTTAATGGGATTAATTAGTGAGTGGGCCTCAAACAGTCAATCACAAGAGAAATAAATGAGGGGGGACGAAGCTGTAGAATGGGACTTGTTACATGGATAAAGCTTCCATTTAATTTGTTCTCTGGGGAAAAAAAGTATTTCACATATTTTCTTTTATATTGTGTGAAACAAGTATATCTGGTTTAGTATAGGGTATGAATAGCTTTAACAGATATAGTGATCTTGTATAAATCAAATATATTGTTGGAAGAAATATCCTTCTGGGTTCAGCTCCAAATGGGGAAAAAGACACTGGAAATATCGAGACTGCTTGGAAAGATGGTTTAATGGTGGACAGGATCACATGGTTTAAGTTCCTGAACAGAAAAAAAAAAGGGCAGATACAGCGAGTCTCGGGTTTTATGCCTTCTCTGGCTTTGAACTTCCTGGGGCCCAGAAAGAGTATCCTGATTGGTTGTCAGACTCTCAGGGGGTGGGGGTCTTAGCTAGCCTTGCTAGTTGATGTAATCTTCCCAGGTGCTATGTGGTGAGTTTCTGTCCTAGATGGGTCCCATTATGTTAGTTTCTGTTGCTATTGTGTTGCAGATGGGTCTTACTGTCAAAGATTGAGTTTCTGCCTCTGGCCCATTAACAAAGGGGGAGGGGAGGCAGGAAGGTGGGAGTTGCTTTGTCTTTAAAACATGTTTCTCCATTTCTCAACCAGGGAAACATAATATTCTGCCTTTTTAATATTTCCTAAAATATTTCATTCTTCTAGGAAAGGGGTGGGTGCTAACTTCCTACAATATTAAGACCTGGGAATCTTCTGAAGAGACTTTATTTCCCTATGAACATTTGCATAACAGTAAGTATACTTGGTATATATGTTTAGGATTATACCCTCGCAGCACATTCCTCTACATAATTTGCAATGTTTTTGAATCGCAATTTAGTTGGTATAGGATTGCAGCTTTCTTTCCCTGCAAGAAGTGCCACTGCGCGGCTTTTTATCCGTTAGCATCCCCGTTTCGGGGAGCAGTTGTTGAAACACCCGTTTTGCAGGCAAAAGATTTCGGCTCCATCCTCACGATCTCCAGGAAGATTGCGAGGAACTGCTGAAGACGATACGATTCATTGTAAGGCGCCCCCTGCCAATTAAAGCGCTTCCATCCACTCCCAGAGACCCTCCTAAAAGGATCCGGACAGAACTCGAGATGTTCTGCCCGGATCCTTTTAGGATCCCCACCGCCCCACCCCCGTGGAGGCAGAAGAGATCGCGCGACTCTTTCAGCTACTGACGACTTTGCATCTAATGCAGGAGAGAATAACTGTGACGTCACCCCAGGAAGGAGGACGCGCGTTTTTCAATTGTTCTCGATCACTTCCGAAGTCGCCTCCTTCGCCCACCTCCTCGGCCATTTCGCTTTCCTCTATCTACGACACAGCGGGCGGCTGCGCCCCTTATTTCTATGAGCTCAAT
The DNA here is from genome assembly GCF_059756535.1 of Pantherophis guttatus. Taxonomy (NCBI): domain Eukaryota; kingdom Metazoa; phylum Chordata; class Lepidosauria; order Squamata; family Colubridae; genus Pantherophis; species Pantherophis guttatus. The sequence continues at coordinate 120,889,062 of NC_142064.1, read as the reverse complement.
CACTGTTACTTCCGGCATCTCTATGGTCCCGACGGGAAAACGCTTGGATCCTTTCTAGGCTTCCGTTTCTATGGGAGCATCCGAACCGCAGTGCTTACACTTTCCCCTCTTACTCACACCCTCCCTCCCTCCTCAGGCGCCAAAGCTCCGCTTGTGAATCATCCTTCTTCATTAGTGCCCTCTCACGTCTCTATGCCTCTTCACTTCCGGCCTCCAAGCTCCAGTCCGCCGGTTCCGCTTGTTCCTGTCTTTCTCTCCGGTGCAGACAAAAAAAAAAAAAGAGAGAACGTCTCTCCAAACGTCCGTCCTCTCTCCTGTTCCCTCTATGATATCTTCTTAAAGCTATCTCGTCATCCTCCTCCACGAGTGGGCAGGGGCAGGCTGGAGATTCCTTCTTCCTCTCTCTCTCTCTTTTGGATCGTACCAAGCTGGAGCCGAGCCGGGGGGGCGGGGGAGGGAAGATGGCGCAGGCCTTGTCCGAAGAGGAGTTCGAGCGCATGCAGGTGGGTCTGGCTGCCTGGCCTGGGGGGGGGGGGAAGGGGAAGAGGTGAGGTTGGGGGGGCAGAAAAACAAGCAATGCCGGCGGGGACCCCCTGAAGCATCCCCGGGAGAAGGGGACGGGAGTGGGGGAAGAGACGCGCCTTGGAGGAGTGGGCTCCGGTTCCGCGGGAGGCTTTCCCAGCGGAGACTGGGGCGAAGGGTCGGGGGTGCAAAGGCGAGAGGAGGGGGGCGCGATGTCCTAAGAGCTTTGCATCGGGGGGGGGCGTCTTTTTTTTTTTTCCCTTTTCGGGCTGCTCCCCATGCGACTAGAGCAAAACCGAGGTTCCGGTGAGGAGCGGAGACGCAGCTGCTTTCCCGGGTTCCCTACGCACATTCTCCGCAGTCGGGCTTCGAACCTTATGGGGGACACACATCAAGGCTCGGTTTAAAGCGCCCGAAGCCAGCCTTGCCCCAGCTGGTCTGCTTGGACTACACTTCCCAAGATCCCTCCGCAGGGCAGCTTTCTGGAAGTTGTAGTAGCGGAGCACATCTGGAGGACAGAGACGGTGTGGAAGGCTGCCGTGGGAATACATTCATTCATTAATAGGTGGGGTGGGTAGCTGGCTGGTCCCGAGGGCGTAGTTAAATCAGATTGATTGATTGATTGATTGATTGATTGATTGATTGGTTCGATTTATATGCCGCCCTTTTCCGGAGACTTAGGGCAGCTTATAATGTGTTAAGCAATAGCCTTCATACTTTTGTATATACCTGCTTAGTAGGGCTTTGCCCCCCCCCCCCCACAAGCGGTGTTCTTTTTATACAAAGTCAGCTTATTGCCCCCACAATCCGGGTCCTCATTTTACCTATCTTCGAAAGGATGGAAGGCTGAGTCAACCTTGAGCCTGGTGAGATTTGAACTCGCAGTAATTGCAGGCAGCTGGCAACTTAAGTGCTACTTTAATAGCACTTAGTCCACTGCGCCACCAGCCTTGGTTGGTATTGCATTGCCTCACTTTTGCTCTCCGCCCCCCCCTTTCCCGCCCCCACAGATGCGGAACTGGCTAGTCATCACTCTACTGGGGTGACCTAAGGGACTGGTGTCTTTTTAGGGGGACTGTATAAGAGAAGGAATCTTTACAGAGACCCCCTCATTCCCGACATTACAAACTGTGCTTATCAGCATCCAGCCTTTTGCAAAAGTGTTTAAAGAAGCTCTGCTCTTCAGATTGTATACACACCTGGTATAATGTCTGGGTGTTTCAGATTAGTAATCCCAGTTACAGAACCCATAGTGATAGCAGTTGAACATATTGGGTGTGCACCAAATTGAGAAAGTGCATCTTTGTGTATACAGAGTAAATGCATACAGACACACCCACCCACTGCCCCGGAGTTGCATTACTGTGCATTGCTTGTTTTCAAGATTGACCCATTTCAGCTCATTTCTGCAAGTGAAGCGGTTTCCTTTCTTTTTCTCTTGACATTGCATCTTTTCCAGTTGTAACATGATAAAAGGTGAATAGTGTTCCCAGTTCAAGGTGTTATATTGAATATGGCAAGAGCATATGTCCCATCCCCCCCTTTTATTTCTCCTCTTATGATCACAGATAAAACTCCAGAGTATAAATGTGTACTGATCCTTATTTAATCTTTTGTGCCTGGTGGAAAATTCTACAAGTGAAAGAGTTGATCAGTTTTGTGACCAGTCTTGGTGAGATGGGCAGTACAGAAGTTTAATAATATTTTTTTAACATTCAGCATATGTGGACACTGTACATTTTTTGCAGTGCCATGTGGAACTTGGCCAATTATTGATTTCCTTATTATTGGCTCAAACAAATATTTTATCTCAGATAAGTTTTTGATACCTGCAGAGTTCTTTGCAATTCTTTGTTAATAGGATTTTCTGAAAGTCCAGTTGCCTCTTGAAAAAGCAACCATGACATAAATGACTGAGAATCTCCATAGACTCTCAGTTAATACTTAATTTTTGTTTGGTGCTGAAGTACAAATATCTTCCTGGAGGGAAAAAGCAAGTTAATATGGATTTTTTTCCCCACATGTTCAGCACAACTTGAGAATTTCTGGTGTTCTGAGGAGGGTGCAGAATTAGAGCAGAGATATTAGCTATCTTACTTAGTTACTGCAACAACTAACCTTTGTGATTGCCAGCCCAGAATTAGAAGTATGATGTATTGATGGTAGACGAGGCTGTGGTGGGTTTGGCAGAAGACTCCTTTGGAGTATAGTTTTCAAGGCTTTAGAAGGATAGAAGAATAAGTGGGGAAAATAAATCCCCCTACAGAATTTATAAGAGTAAGTTTTATAGATCACAATAGAGGGCAATAGAAGCCTTTCCATTTGCTTTGCATCCTCTTTCTCCAACTCTTAAAAGCCAGTCTGATTCACTGGATGAATTTTGGATAACTGGGCTCAAAGCCCCCTAAGTAATGGCACTTCTGAACTAATATTTATCTCATTTTGTCAGTCAAGAATAATACAGAGTTATTTTAAAAGTAATTAAGAATTAGCAGCAATGTTGCTCACAATTTGCAAAAGACATACACGCTGCATCTCAAACAATATATGTTCAGAGGCCAAGCTGTGAAATGAACCGTTGGGTTTCCTGATCTCAAGCATAAATCTCCTAATGCTTCATGGCTTTAGTTCAATTCCTTGGCTTGACTTGGCAGTGATTCCCAGACTTGGTTCAGCTAGATTAGAATCTTTTTTGTCATCGGGATAATGCCTTGCAGAACTGCCCCCTGTCACTCTCAGTGAAAAGATGTACATTCGTAGATGCAACAACTGAATTAGTGGATATGTGGCATAGCGCACAATGGTCATGAAACTGAGCAGCCATCCCTGTCAAAGAAGCTGCTGGCTCCTGCCTTAATCTTCATAAAAATCAAGCTGGCCTTAACCCTGCCTAGTCATCTATATGACGTTTTCTGATGAAGTTGGTTTTTATTAAAATCTTTTCCTCCCCCCTCTTGGTAGGCCCAGTTATTAGAACTTCGAACACAGAATTACCAGCTCTCTGATGAACTCCGCAAGAACACAGCTGGTAAGACTTTCTCCTCAGTTTTACTTCCCGAGTAACACTATGATCTGAGCCATTATATTTTGTACCCAATGTGAAAGCATCAAAATGTCTGCACATATTCATATATGCTTACATTTGCATATGGTTGTGCTGGTTCAGTCATACTGGTTTAGCATGACTCTTGCAAAATCTGAAATTCAGAGAAAAGGCGTAGTAGAAAGAGAGCAGTGGAATGAATAGCTATAAAAAGTTACAAGAAATAGCTAGAATGTAATACTGGCCATAGAATTCTGTTCCTATTTAAAAGAAATGGCTTCCTCAGCGATTTGATTTTGAAGTTATGAAGATGCACAGACAACGTATGTTGAAATCTTAGGAGCAGACAGATTGCCAAAGAAGCTTCCCTGTGATTTGAGACTAAGGCTTCAGTGCCTATTTAGCACCACATCCCTCCATGCGAAGAGCAAAAGCAGAATAAAGTTCTCAGGGATTTGGCAAACTTATATTTATTCTGTGCTCAGAAAACAACTGTAAAAACATTCACCTCTTTCCCCCCTTCCTTGTATCTTCTCTGGCTCTTGGAGAGGAAATAAGATTTCATTTAGTTTTTTGTTGTTGTTCTTGTTATTCCTTTATTGCTTCTCCCATCTTTAATATGACTATATTCTCTGCATCATTTTGAAGTTTTTAAAAATCTTTGTCAATTTATAATTAAAATGATCTCCTGTGTATCTTGCTGCAATACTTCTCTAAGTCTGATGTGTCTTTTATTTTGGTGCTCACAAGGCCAAACAAGCATGCATTGCTGCATAAATTCTTTTACATTTGGCAGATTGATAGAACTGAGGGCTACTAACAGACTTTTTAGAATAGAATAGAATAGAATAGAATAGAATTGAATTGAATTCTTTATTGGCCAAGTGTCATTAGACACACAAAAAGTTTGTCTTTTAAGTACACATTAAAAAAAAAACAGAATGTTTTTTTTAAAAAATTTAGCATCAGGTACCATATTTCATATCTTATTCTACATGTTCACAATGGCAAAAGACAGATGTTCTGTTTCTACAATATTTTCCTAATTGTGATTTGTTTTTCTCTTGATTTTTTTAGAATTAAATGGGCTCCGACAACGGGTCTCCTATTTAGACAGGGACTTTGCTAAGGCTCAGAAGGTAAAGAGAGATTCTTAAATGGAATAATGGGTATATAAATGTATGTTGGTGTACGTTAGTAGAAAATGTAATTTTCCTTTAAGGGTAATATCACCAAGGTATCACAGAACATTAGTGGATATTTCTTGATTTTTATACTGCACTCTGGATAAAACTGGCTAAAAAACTCATATAAACGAGTATTAAAAATTGTGATATCAACTCTTCCTTACTATTCTTTTACCATTCAAATATTTTGAGTTTTAAAAAAATGTTGTGCAATAATACTTGTGGACAATCTTCTCTCGTATTACATTCCCATTCCTAAATGGTGAAAGGACACAACTGGGTTTTTAAAAGAGTTAAACAAATTCAAAATCTATAATTACAGGAGTTTGTAGTCATTCTTCAGAGGATTTGTATAATTTTGTATAATAGACACTGTGCCTAAACCTTATTGGTGCTTTATTAACAACTTTCTCTCTTTCACAGGCTCTGAATAAGAGTAAAAAAGCTCAGGTAAGGTGTCAGTATATAGTATCAATTGCCATGTTAAGTTCAGTCCTGCCTGGACCGAGACTTATCTGCCAATCACTTGTTTCTAATATTTTTGTTTTGTCTCTCACCTCTCTGCAAGCCTTCCTTTCCTTCTCCCAGATGATTTCAACTTTATGATCAGAGAGAGTATAAGCAATTTCAATCAAATGGGGCAATCATAATTCTCAGTTTTTGCTAATCTATGATTTAGAGTTATTGGATACGAGATGGGTGGCAAATAAATTTCCTAAATAAACAAATAAATTTTAATGCAGATATCCAGAAGCCCCTAAATTAAAAAACAAAAAGACATTTCATAAGCATATGCCTCTTAGTTGGTCTGAGAAAAGCAAGAGAAGCAGCTGACAGTGGTCTAAATCGGGTCTCCTACCTTGGGAACTTTAAGATTTGTGGACTTCAGGTCCCAGAATTCCTCAGCCAGCTTTTTTGGCTAAGGAATTCTGGGACTTCAAGTCCACAAGTCTTAAAGTCCCAAGTTGGAGACCCCTGATCTAGATGGAATAGAAAATATGATTTCCAAATCTCTTTTACCTGTGCTTCCTCTTGGATACATTTTGCAACCAATTTCTCTGTTAACCACTGCATAACTGCTGGCATTCCATCACAAACTAAGGGCCACGGCATAATATGGACCATCTAGAATTTGAGTAGCAAAAAGGTAGTAGGTGAGAACATTTCCCAATATTGTTAGGACTTTGGCAAAGGAGGCCCTATCTGCTTGAAGATTTGGTCCTGCCATCTAGTGGAAGGAAGTGAATCTTGCAGTGATTATGTGTGTGGGATCTCATGCAATTTTGTTGTCTTTGTAGGAGGTGGATGCACTGCTTAGTGAAAATGAAATGCTTCAGGGAAAACTGCATAGCCAAGAGGATGACTTCAGGCTGCAAAATAGCACTCTCATGCAGGAGCTCTCCAAGGTACTGGACTCATGTTCCCTTTGCAGTGCCACCAGGGTCATGCCAGGGGGTGCTGTGTGACACGAAATAGCACTGCTGATTAACCACGCAGAATTCTAAGATAGAATTCCAGAATCATAGAGTTGGAAGGAATCATTTAGGCAGATACATTCAACCATCTGGCTAGTGAAGAAATCCAAAGCCTTAACAAATGGCTATCTACCATCAGTTTGAAACAATCTTCAAACCAGATCTTCAAGCCATGGTTATGAAAGTGCAGGATCTACATTCAAAATCAAAGCAGAATAAATTAGGATTGTGCAGTGCTTCAGACTCAGTCTCCAAACAGTTTTTGGGAGGGCACAGGTGTGCAAATGCCTGTCTTGAGTCCCTTAAAGCAGCTGCTCTCTTCCCCAGGATTGATTCTGAGAAAAGACCATGTAAAGGTGTTGCAGATGGGCACTAAATTCACTTTCCTACATCCTTCAAAACACATCTTGCACATTGAATCTATAATGTTGAACAACATATTTAACTACATATATAATTGAATACTTTTAATCCGTCATCTTCAGCTCAGGTCTCAGAGGTTCTTTGCCTCCATGGTTAATCTTATCTTTTCTAATCTTTGCTTTTGTTTGATACTACAGCTGGCCCAAAGCAGATACTAAATATAAAGTCTGGGTGGGAGGAATACAGCCTTCAGCTCCCCCAACAAACTTCTTCATGCATGTGAAGAATTATTTTTCATTATCTTTCACCCTAGTTTGCCTATCAGGTTGACAAGTCCAGTTGCTGCAAATGGTTTTTTTTTTCCTTTTTCCTTCCACTCTCATGGTGTGGTATTTGAGTCATTTGTGTGGTATTAAAAAAAAAACATTCTGAGTGGGAAGCTTTTCTTAGCAACCGCTGTTTGCATGCTTATTGAGTTTGGAAAAGTGCAGGCTAATCAGCAGGGGGAAAAATCTTCCCATGCCTTTGTTGTGATTATTAGATTACTTCTAGTTCATTAAATCAAAACCATTGAAGAAGGGAAAGTTCACTATATCCTTTATAGTCAACTCTAAAGAGAAGCGGTCCCCAACCTTCCCACTTTGGTGGCCTGGCACAACGTGTGTGTGTGTGTGTGTGTGTGTGTGAGGTGTGTAATGTAAATGATGGAGCACAGCTCCACCATTCACATTAATGGAGCTTCATGTGTGAGTGGGGAGCACTCGCGTGCAAAATTGCACTCGCGCAAGCGGGGGACGCTTGTGCTTTGTGCAAAATTCCACTCGTGCAAGCGGAGAGTGCTTGTGCTCAAAGCTCCATTCGCGTGAATGGCGCTTCATGTGCAAGGGTCCTTTGCATGCACAATTGGAGCTTCACGTCCAAGCACAAGTTTAGTTTATTTAGTTTAGTTTATTTGATTTGTATACCGCCCTACTCCTGAAGGACTCAGGGCGGTGAACAGCCAAGCAATAAAATACATAAATACAAAAATTTAAAAAACCAGTTAAAATCAAATTAAATCATTTTGGCCCAGACAAATTAAAACACCCCAATAATTTAAGAACAGATTAAAATTTACATATTAAAAGAGGGAGGAGATTAGGCCAAGCCTGCTTGATGGAATAAAAGAGTCTTCACAGCGCGGCGGAAGGTGCGCAGATCCGGGATCCTCCGTATCTCTGGGGGGAGCTCATTCCAGACGGTAGGTGCCCCCACAGAGAAGGCTCTCCCCCTAGGGGTCGCCAGCCGACATTGTTTGGCTGACGGCACCCGGAGGAGTCCCTCTCTATGAGAGCGTACTGGCCGGTGGGAGGCTATTGGTGGTAGTAGGCGGTCCCGTAGATAACAAGGTCCTAAGCCATGGAGCGCTTTAAAGGTGGTAACCAAAACCTTGAAGCGCACCCGGAAGACCACCGGGAGCCAGTGCAGCTCGCGCAGGAGAGGTGTCACATGGGAGCGCCATGACGCTCCCATTACCACCCGCGCGGCCGCACTCTGCGCCAGTTGGAGCCTCAGGGTGCTCCTCAAGGGGAGCCCCATGTAAAGAGCATTACAATAGTCCAGGCGGGAGGTGACGAGGGCATGAGTGACCGTGCGTAACGAGTCCCGATCCAGAAAGGGACGCAACTGGCGAATCAGGCGAACCTGATAAAAAATCCTCCCGGTCACGGCCGTCAAGTGCTCTTCTAAAGACAGCCGTGAATCCAGGAGGACGCCCAAGTTGCGAGCCCTCTCCGTGGGGGCCAGTGATTCGCCCCCAATAGTCAGAGATGGCATCAACTGACTATATCGGGACGTCGGAAACCACAGCCACTCGGTCTTGGATGGGTTGAGCCTGAGCCTGTTCCTCCCCATCCAGATCCATACGGCCTCCAGGCACCGGGACATCACTTCAAGGGCATCGTTGGGGTGATCCGGGGTGGAGATGTACAGCTGGGTGTCGTCAGCGTACTGATGGTACTCCTTTATAGTCAACTCTAAAGAGAAGCGGTCCCCAACCTTCCCACTTTGGTGGCCTGGCACAACGTGTGTGTGTGTGTGTCAGTGTGTCAAGCGCCCTCCACTCAAGCACCCATCACTCACATGACCCAGTTTCAAACAGGCCGCGTCCCAGTAATGGGCCGCAGCCTGGGCGTTGGGGCCCCCCACTTTAAAGCACACTCTCGGGACTTATTTTGGGGAGCTGGAATAACAAATGCTTTTTCTTGCCATGAAGATCAGGGATCAGCTACAGACCAATTTTCCTCTGGTGGATCATCTGTGCTTTTTGTTCAGTGTTCTGAGAAATGTATTTCCTCACTGACATCCAGTCCTTTGGTCTTTCAAATGCAGCTGTGCTCGCAGATTGAGCAGTTGGAAAAGGATAATCAGATTCTTCAGGAAGGAAAGACAGCGGTAACCAGCAAAGGGGCGTTCCCAGCCAGCTCTGTGGATGGCGAGCTGTTAAGGCTACAGGCAGAGAATTCTGCCCTGCAGAAGAACATGGCAGGTAGCATTCTTGCTGACATACAAATGTGGGGGGCTCAAATTGAAGTTTGGAAAGTCCAAGGAATTGGACAGGGGGAAGGTTGGCAAGGTGGAGCACTCTGTGCATCGAAGTCCACACAGCATAATGGGGAAGGTTGCCTGCAAGCTGATCCTTCAGCCTGGCAGTTGTTCTGAAGGGGTGCCTGCCTTATGGCCCTACCTCTGTGTGCCATGAATAGGCCAGAATATGCAAATGTTTGAACTGAGTAGGGGACAAAGCTAAGAAGGAGGCAATAGAGGTGTAAGTTCAAGGAAGGTAATTGCTGAAAAAGCAAGAAACAGCAGGAAATCCAATAGGCTAGAGTCTTTGTCTTTGTCCTTGTAAGAGTTTTAATTGGGGCTGATTGCCAATTTGCTAACAATTGGCAATCAACCAATTGTTTATTTTTTATGAGAAGAGCTGGAATCTGGGAAGCATCTTCTAACAAGTACTTTCTGATACAACATAAAAAGGAAGTAACAAAACAATGAAGACTGCAGTGAATTTCCCCAATAATCACTCACCAATGATGTGCAGGATTCAATGAGCCTTCATCAGCCATGTGAGGACTAGGAAAATATTGTTTGCAAAATAAAGTATGACTTAAAACCAGAGTACATAACATTTTTGTGACTGTGGCCCACACTTTTATTTCCTATTGTTTTCAAGGGCTCATAGTAGATGAAAGGTTGCAATATTATAGGAGAGAAAGTTATATATCTCTTCTAGATTTAAAAAATAAACACCAAAATGGCTGCAATAAGTATATTGGGAACTCTGCTATTATGCCATTTTATTTCTAACTTCGATGAAAGCTATTGAGTATCATATGACTATTACTGGGTGCTTTATCACAGGATTTCATCAGCAGATTTGAAAGAGGGTGGGCTGTTCCGGGCTGGGAAAAGAGTTTGGGAGGCAAAGTTGGTCCCTGGGCCTTAAAGTGCCCATTCTTGATTTAAAATCAGTATTTTTCAAACTTGGCAACTTTAAGATGTGTGGACATCAGTCGTAGAATTTTCCAGCCATCTAGAATTGTGTGTCCATACATCTTAAAACAACTGCTGATGACTTCTTACTATCGGTCCACCATAGAAAGCGTCCTCACATACTGTATAACAGTATGGTACACTTTAAAAGCCGTGGATAGGAAGGCACTACTGAGAGTGATCAATTAGGCACAAGAAACCATTTGTTGCCTTCTAACCCCACTGGATGACATCGCCAGGTCTCGCTGTTTCGGCAGAGTAAGGAAGATACTTAGGGATGATTCACACCCTGGCCAGTGTCTCTTTTCACTTTTACCATTGGGCAAAGACACTGAAATATAGCCAGCTGGACAAACAGGTTTAAAAACAGCTTCTACCCATGGGCTGTCAGACTCTTAAACACAATCACTCCACGTACATATGGAAATGTATGACTAGCTTTTTTTCTTTCCCCAATTATTTGTATAAGTTGGGAATTGTATTATCTTGTATGGATTGCATCAGTAGAGGCTAAACCAATTTCGTTGTATACATGATATACAATGACAATAAAGGCTATTATTACTACTATTACTACTACTACTACTACTACTACTACTACTACTACTACTATTATTATTACCTTAAAAGTTGCCAAGTTTGAAAAAACACAGATTTAAAAGGGATACAGAAGAAGGAATCTGTGGTCTGCTCAGAATGGGTGACCCTTGTTCTGCAGCTTTACAGGAGCGCTATGAGAAGGAAGTGGCCCGGCAAGCAGAAAACAGAGGTGGCGGGAAAGGTGATGGTTCCCCGGAGCCTTGTCCCACTGTGCCAGAGACGACTTCGGAACGGCCGGCATTTGACAGTGACGGTAGCGGTGCCATTTCACAGCAGCTTCTCTCAGAGGTTGAACTGAAACTGCAGACCGAGAGGGAGGAGAAAATACTGCTGAAGGAGCAGCTGCAGAGCCTCGAGGTAAGAAGGACTCCTTGATATTTGCTCTGCTTTGCCAATGTTGATTTCTGCCTCAGCTGGAGGTTGCAGCTCCAGGTGAGGGAAGTAGTTCGTAGGGAGTGGGGAGTCATTCCTCACTGTGCATAAAATGCAGCTATTTCAAAGAAAGGGCTCAAGGAGGTGGAAGAAAAGCAGAACGTTTTGACCTCAGTATTGACCTTCAGGATATGAGAAGAAATCCCATGCACAGATTGAGGAGGCTGTGGTCCATGGGATGTAGTCAAACATTGTCCACTCTCAGCATTTCTCACCACAGGCTATGCTGGTTGGGATTCCCGCAACTGGCAATTCAATAGCATCTGTGAGTGGTGCAGTGGTTAAAGTGCAGTATTGCAAGCTAACTCTGCCCACTGCCAAGAGTTTGATCCTGACCGGCTCAAGATTGACTCAGCCTTCCATCCTTCCGAGGTCGGCAAAATGAGGACCCAGATTGTTGGGGCCAATATGCTGACTCTGTAACCCACTTAGGGCTGAAAAGCACTGTGAAGCAGTATATAAATCTAAGTGTTATTGCTATTTTAGTGAACCATAGAATCCTTGCTCCAGATTGAATTTCTCCATCTCTATCCCTGCCCTATAGTCCAAATACCAGAGAAGCACTTGTTGCCCAGTTGCCATGGCTCATAATAACTCAATTTGCATATGAAGCTTGCACTTTAGTCACTTCTCACTTGGATTACTCTAATGTGCTACCTAGGGCTGCCCTTGAAGATCATCCCGAAGTTGTAACTGGTTCATCATGCAGCAGTGCACAGTTCTGAGAACTTGCAATTCACCCGTATTAACACAGTTGCTATATGAGTTTCATTGGCTTCCAGATGCAGGTCAGGGTGCTGGTTATCATATTTAAAGACCTGATGGCACAGGGCCAGGTTATTTGTAGGACAAATAAGGTGGGCATTTCCAGATCCCTTCCTTTAAATGGAGGGATCTTGGAGGTACTTCTATTTTGTGGCTGTCATGGCCCTTTGGAACAGCCTCTTCCCTGAAAAATGGAGGGCCCCTAATTATTAGCCTTCTGGAGGACTGGGAAGACCTGGCTCTTCACTCAGGCATTGAGCTAGGGTGGTAGTGAGTCCAGTAGATCTGGATATTGTGGTATATTGTGGTACTATGGAAGGATATATGATTAGTTCTTTTTGGGGAAGCAGATCTGTGGATTTATATTAATCTGTTTTTATCGAATGCTGCCTGTCCACCATTATGACATGTGTAAGATAAACAGTCATATGCATTTTCTAACAATATAGTTAAATTACATTGAATTAGAAGGGTGCTGATCTAATATAACTGTTGCTAGCAAAATCACCAGTGTTATCACCATGGCAGTGAATGTTTCAGTAAAGAATAATATACAGACTTGAAAGCAGGAGAGGATTCTGGAAACTCTGGATCATCGTGATTTGTCCTTTGTCCCCAAGTGCAGGCCTTTATTTTTATTTTTCTTCCCAGAGGAGTGAAGGGTGAACTTTTGGTTGCCTAGGATAAAATATATGATCCCCAGCATGCTGGTTTCTGAACTAGAGAAACCTAGATGTTGCCTCTTCCTTGCCTCACCACTGCCCTCAAATGGATGTTGTCTTATGGAACCACCTGGTGGGAGTTGTTCAAAACAATTGCCAGATCAGTGGAAGACTTTGAATGTGTTGTGGTCCGCCAGCAGCCTGCAGAGCTGGCAGCAAAGTCGAACAGTGAGGAGGCTGAGGAAGAACATGGGCCAGTCCTGAAGTCTGGGGAAGGCTCAGACGAGGGCTCTGCATCGGAGGCAGAGAAAGGGCCATCTGGAAGGTACGTGCTGCCTACAGAGCCTCCAGAGTCAGACCTCAGCAAGGCAGAGGAACAGGGGGAGCCTGTTCCCAGTGCATGCATGTGCAGAGCTACCAGAAGGCACGAACAGTTAAAACAAAAGGGACGATTCGGGAGTAGGGCTTGAAGATGATTGGCTCCTCCCATAAGACTTAAAAGAGGAGCAAAGGCATGTGGGCCCTTGCAGGAAGCAATGTTGTTAATTCTGTGCAGTTTAAAGTCTGAAGCTCGGTTTGATTCTGGACTCCGTGTGGCTTTGCCAATTAGATCTTTGGCAGCGTGTCAAGGGAGATAAAGGTGGATGATTATCAGCCTTATCCCGAAGGACTCTTTACAACTATTTGTGACTCATCTGTGAATGAACAGAATTCACAGCTGTTAAAATAAATCAGGTTTTTGGGACTACTCATGTGTTTTACTGACTCAGGAAGCCTAGGTCATAAGAGAATGCTTGAAACAGGTCATTGTGTTTGCCTCTCCTTCCTGTCCTATAGGCATCCAAGACAACAGAGACCTCCCGCCTGCAGCAAGAGCTCTCCAAGGTAAGAGGGGAGAGAGATTTGAATGGCTGGTCAACATTCTTGGGAAACAGTGGGTGGTGGGAAGGTGAGGTTTGCTGGTGGGAATTTACAGCTTTTTCTCTCTTATGCAGTTTGTAGAGAAGCTTAAGAAGAAACAAGAGAGGTATGTTTTGGGATGCGAAGGGGAGCTTGGTCATATTGGGATAAGGAATGGGGTTTACTCCTTATTAGATAGATAGATAGATAGATAGATAGATAGATAGATAGATAGATAGATAGATAGATAGATACCATATTTTTCAGAGTATAAGATGCACTTGTTCCCCCCTAAAAGTGGGTGAAAATTTGGGTGTGTTTTATACACCGAATGTAGTCCCGCCCACCCATTGGCCCTCACCCTTTGGCCTCTGCCTCCCAGCAATTTACCTCCTTGAAGCAAATAGCAAACAGCCCGTTTCAGCTTCAGCACAGCCTGATTAGCACAAGCAGCTGATTGTCGGTTGGATGGGCCTCCCGACCCTCAGCTGTTTCAGGCTGCAGGGATTGCCATTGCCTATTGCCTTGTGGGCCTCCTCTGTTTGCTGGGAGGCAGATTTTATTTTTTTCTTGTGCTAATCAGGCTGTGCTGAAAATGAAAATGTAACTAAAGCAGGCTGTTTTCTGTTTGCTGCAAGGAGGCAAATTGCTGGGAGGCAAAGACAGATTTTTTTTCTTGTTTTCCTCTCCAAAAAAGGTAGGTGCGTCTTATAGTCCAGAGCGTCTTGTACTCCAAAAAAAATACGGTAGATAAAATAACTTTATTGTCACTTCAAATGTACACTAATCGGCATACATTAAAATGAAATTTCGTTGCATACGTCTCAAATATACACTACCTAAACATGACAAAATAAAAAAATACAAAATTATGCATATACCCATGTATATTATATGACACAGAGAAACAATACAGTCTAGTTCAGTGTTTCCCAAACTTTTGACATATGTGTACCCCTTCTATAATTTTCGTAACGCTGAGTACCCCTCATAAAAAACATATGGTACCCCTGGGGGTACGCGTACCACACTTTGGGAAACACTTAGATAACACTGCAATTCTCCGGCGTTTAAACAGCTCCGCGGCTCAACGTCAACTGTTAATGTTCCCGCAGTTTAAAAATGGCCGAACCCGAGCTGCGCGAAGGATGCGCAGAAGTTCCCGCCATAATGAGTTGCGATACAATGTACAATGGCCCCAGTTCCCGTGTAAAAACTGCGACACGCGCCTATTTCTTTCCTTGTTCTGTGGGCGCAGCTAAGGACGGTGCAGTGGATATTCCCACGTGATCCCCACCAAACTCCGGTGCAACGCGTACCCCCACCAAACTCTTCCCGTACTCCTGGGGGTACGCATACCACACTTTGGGAAACACTGGTCTAGTTCATATGTATACATGTACATGGCGAGAAAAATGAATCTTGCAAGTTTACTGGACGGATGGCATAGGGAACAAAGCTGTCAGAATCTCATAGTCCTGCTAGAAAATACTTTGAAACCTCCTCCAAGAGGGGAGCAACACAATTGTTAGAACAGAATTGCGGAACAGAATTAGCTAGCCGGGCTTTTACCTGCTTGATTGCTATTCCTGTTACAAGTGAAAGTTTTCCATCATCTCAAGACGTTTGAATGAATGCTGCTTCCTCCACTGCCGAGAGAATGATAATATGTTCTGCAGGGTGGCTTCCCTTTGGGAACCAACTTTGGCCTCTCTTCTATTCTGTGTTTTAACTTCTCCCTATCTTGGCCTCCCTTCCTCTCCCTTTTAGCTTTGTGCGCCTTCAGACAGAAAAAGAAGCTCTCTACAATGACAGCAGGTATGGGCTGAACAATCTGGAATTTCACCCTCTGTGCCAGTGCAACAATGCACTTTCCACATGTTTGAGAAGCACTGGGTGGTTGGACTAGAGCAGGGGTGTGAAACTCAAGGCCCGCGGGCCGGATCTGGCCTGTGGGGTACTTAGATCTGGCCCGCGGAAACAGCAAAGGACTGGCCTGCAGTGCCTCTGCCAGCAAAAAAACGGAGTTTGCGAGGGCCGCGCGCACCCCCACTCCACAAATTCCATTTTCACTGGCAGAGGGTTGCAGGAGGTCGTCCCAGCCGAAAACAGAGCTCGAGAGCCTGTTTTCGCTGGCAGAGTGCTCAGGCCACCACAGGCATCCCCCGATACAAGTGACGTCAAGATGGCCATGCCCCCCCTCCGAAGTCAAACAACCCTGATGCAGTCCTCATTGAAATTGAGTTTGACATCCCTCGAGTAGAGCTTTCCAAAGGACATTTGAAGCCAGGGTTTTGGAAGGGAGGAAGGAGGAGAAACAACAGGAGGAAGCTGGAGAGCTGAAATCCACCGCCAGTATTACAATCCAGATCATCAGGAAATCACTGCAGTGTGAAAGCATTACATAAAGTCTGGCAAGGTGATCCCCATGGGGAATTCGCTGAGCAAGCCAGTTGATGGCGTGGAATGAATTGCACTCATGCCTGACAGGTCTGAAGTGGGCCCAGTTAAGTAAGCAGAAAGCCTTGGGACGCTTCCCCCTTCTTCCCAGCCTCTTGAATGATCATTGGCCCCATTTTCATGGCATTTATTTAAGCCAAGCAATACGGCTTTCAGATACTATAGCAATATAACAAATTACATTCATAATAAAATAGCAGATTGCATTCTAGCCGACCAAAGCTATATAAAACCGTGTGGGTAGGTGAGGCAGGGCCTCTAAGCTCAAGAATGCTGGTGTATCTCTTCCCCCCATTTAGTAAAAACAAATGATCTGTGTAAAGCAGACTCTGATACAGAATAGATTAGACACATGTGCATAATTTAGATCCAGTCTTGTGCCTCTTGGCTAACCTTGACTGGTCTTGAGTGCTATGCAAACCTAGCCTTAATTACAGTTTGGATGGGGGACCATCTGGGAGGCTCAGAGCTGTTGGCCAGACTTCAGCACTGAATTAATAGAGTACTCTAGAAGAAGGCAGTGGCAAACCACTTTCGTTATGCTGCTTAGAAAGCATGGATATATCCATGAAGGTCCCCAGAGTTGAGCATAGCTGAAAAATGGAGGTTCTTGCTTCTTTTCTTGGTTGGAATTTGCATCAGCCCAGGTGCAGATTTTAACCGAAAGTGAAACGATACGGGGGCTGGAGCATTGGGCAGTAACAGTGTTACAGTGCTTTTGCTGCAGATGTGGGTGCTGAGGAGAAAGTGGAGAAAGAAGCACATTCCTGAGATGAGAAATAATAAAGCTGGAAATGGGGATGAGTGGATGAGATGGGAATGAAAAAGGCATTTCCTGCAAGAGTAGAGAGGTGAAGAGAGGAGAATGAAACAACGGGAAGAATGACCCAAAGGCAACAAAGCAGCTTTAAGGAGAAGAAAGCACTTTCCTTTCCCTCTGTAAACAAATTTTCCCTTCCACTGTTCAGGACCAAAATTGAGGAGATCCAACAACGGAAGGAAGAGGAACTCAAATCTCTGCAAGTTCGTAACCAGAAGCTGCAACAGGAGCTCCAGTCCACAAACCAGGTAAAAGACATTTTTCCTTCTCCTGTAGTTCAGATTGAGTTACATTTAAGGCATGGCTAAGGAGACCTGATTCGTCGGATTTAGAAAGCGTGTCCAGGAGCTTTTCCCCATCAGCAAGAAAACCTCTTGATCGAAAGGGTTTAGTTTAGTCCTCAGCATGCTGGAAACCAGGCCACGGAAACAAGTGAAGCGCCATCCACTGGATACAGGCAGCACACAAAACCACACCCCTCTCTCTCCACGGAACCAGTCCCTGGTGCCCAAAAGGTTGTGGGCTGCTGCTCTAATCTGTACGGTTAGAGTAATTCTGGCCTTTCAGTGTCTAAAGCAGGGTTTCTGAACCTCAGCAATGTTAAGATGTGTGGCCTTCAACTCCCAGTATTCCCCAGCCAGCGAGACCACACCTCTTAAGGTTGCTGAGGTCGAGAAACACTGGTATAAAGCATGGCTGTCTTGTTGGGGGCCACAATTTTCCCCAGTGAAGCCTGAGAAATATGATGGAGCTAGGGTTGTTTGCTTGTTTATAAATCATACGTATAAGTTGTCCCACTCACCAGATAAATTTCTATTATCTCATGGAACGATCATTCCTGAAATTTCTTGGAGGAAATGCCACAGACTTGTTAAAGTGGATAAAGCATAAATATAGCTAAAAATAATGGGCCATTTGTTTCCTGCTCTAGAAAATAGGATTCTCCCCTCTGTTTTTCCTAAGAAAGGAAGCTTTTATCTATGCTTTTATCTTTTTAATGGTTCTGAGGTTCATTGATTCCACCTGATAATTTTATGGGCATGGTTGTCTCCATCCAGGGTGTGATCCTAGTGGAACTTAATGCAACAGTGAAATCTTCCCTTTATGTTATTTCTCTGGTAAAATGTGTTCCTTCTTTCTCAGGGCTTCTTGGAATTAAAGGACCAATTGCAGAGTGGTCAAAAAGAACATGAATTGGCTCTTCAGAGTCTGCAGGACCAGGTGAGTAACCCTTCTACTTATCTGCCCCCCCGCCCTTTGTTAAGAATCTCTGATCTGCCTCAAACTATAATTTTGGCGAGATGTTTACTTTCTGATATTGTAGGCCTTTGTGGAGGATTGAATCTCTGTTTCTGCTTTGGGGCGTTGGGCTTATAGCTCCCATCAGTCTCAAGCGGTACTGGGTTGCTGGAGCTAATGGCATATGAAAGGCATATGGATATACACTTATGCCTGTTCTTGAAATAAGATGATAAGTGTATTGCATTAGAAGTAACAGATACCCAGGTGCTCCCTGAATGGATTCTAGTTTTGGCCACAGAACTATATGATTTCAAAGTTTATTATAAGGTGATTCAGATTTGCCACCAAAAAAGCAGAATTATATGGCTTGTATTAATTGTGCTATTTGAATACATTTGGCATGAGGAGTTCTAGACAATGTGAAATTCTGATTTTGCTTTTGTAGGCATGGACAAAGATTTATGTTTCTAATGATAAAATGTTCTCAAGTCATAAAAGCTGGTGATGTGTGACCTTTTGAAGTAAAAAAAAATATCTGTGTTTGTTAATATGTTTTGTAGTTTTCTCCTATGCTACTGTGACAAAGGTCAGCCCAAAGTCCTGGAGATGGTTGAACCAAACTTCCCTAATTGTTAATCATCCCTGACCATTGGCCAAGTGATTAAATCTAATAGGAATCCCAAAATATTTAGAATGAATCATCTTAGTGAAGCCTGAAATATATAAAAAAGGAGGTCTTTGACCAGCTCTGGCAGATACACTGGTTGGATCAGGAGGTAATAAAGACAGTGCCTTATCTCTCAGCTAGACTTCTGTCATTTACTTTACATAGGGCTGCCCTGGAAAGTGATTCCAAAGTGCCTTCTTGCTGTCTAGTACTAGCCAGTTCAGCAGGATAACTCCTATTTGAGTTACCCCTGGTTGCTGTTGGCTTCTGGCCGAATTCAGAACGTTGATGATCACATATAAGCTCTGTATACCTGAACTCTTGCTACATCTGGGCTCCTTTCCTCCAGGTAGAATCTGTGTGAAGCAGACAGCTTCAAGTGCTCACCCCACAGGAGATTGGGGGAGGGTGGGGGCAGGGATTGCTTGCTGGCATTCAAAATCACCATAGTGATTTCATGTTATGTTATGTTCATATTATGTACTATCTTATGGCTGTTTTTAGACCGTGCACTCCAAGGCATGTGGTGATAAGTCACATATAAGGATGTGGGTAATAAATAAATAAAGCAAGCCATATGGCTGACTGGCAAATGGGCTGGCTAGTTGCAATATTGATACAACCTGCCCCTATTTGTTCATGGAGTTACTTCAGTAGAGATTCATCTGTTTTTTTTGGCACTGTGATCTTACTTTCCATAAAATAATTTGCCTGCTATTCTTTCCATTTAATTTAGTAAGTTGCACATTAGCATTCTGTTCCTATTCTTGCCATACTCTTATGTGTGGGTGTGTGAATTATGTTGATCCAGTATGATTTTATGTCTGTCTGTCTGTCTGTCTGTCTGTCTGTCTGTCTGTCTGTCTGTCCTAGGTATATTTTTGAATACAGAGCATGCAATGTCTCCTTGGTACTTTATAAAAGAAATCTTGATTTGCTGATGGGGATGGAGTTATCTTTCTCTAGATACTTCCTTGTCAGTAAATCCAACTGAACCTAATAAAACCTATTGAATAGTTAAATATGAAATTACATTGTAATGTTTCTCTATGTATGGAAGTCAACAGCTAAAAAAAAAAAATAGAAACCTGGGACTTAAAATATGAACACTATTAATGGCAGTTGTTGAAGTAATACTCCAAAAGAATTAAAAATAAATAATGGAAAGTTGCTGTAAAACTACTCCCTCCCCATCTCAAGGAGGCTGTTGTATCACTGCCCTGTTATTACATCTTTATTCTCAGTGGGGAGACAGATACTGTATCCAATTGGTTTATATCATTTAATTGCCCCATATTGAAAATGATGCAATTTCAGACAAGGCCATGTATTGCTTTATTGAACGCATCTTAGCTATCCTTTCTTCATTTGAATGATGCCTTGTGTTCCATCATAAGCATATATAAATGTAAAATTGTGCTAATGTGCTAAAACGTCAGAAGATTGTAGAAGGCAGTTATCTGCTATGAACCTGAATTCACGTATTGTCCCCCCAACACAAAGATTGTTCCCCGCATTGTGTTTCTAGGATGCTCCCTGTAAGAGAATCAGAACTGAAGGGTCTTTGTGGATGATTGTCTTGTATGTGTATTGGTTGAATATAAATTGTATGGGTAGTTACAGTTGTACATTGTGATATTGTCTGAGTTCATACATGGCAATGAGATTATAATCAACCAGCATCTATTTTATTTATTGCAATGTCATTGTGAGTGGCTGTTCTTTATTTTGTTTAACATTGAATATGTTATTCTGGACACTTTACTATGATATTTCAGTTACATTGTTTACCATAGAAATTTTAATCACTGTTCTTATGAAAACTGATGTGAGAATGGACATCATATTTGTATGCTGATGGCTAGATTCAGCAGCATACAAATCTGATAAATCCCTTATTGCAGAATCAGTAGCAGAGCTGAGCAGCGAACCATCCTACAGGCTGCAAAAGATGGGAAAAATCTATAACGCTGCTAAGTATTTAAGAAACAAAGTGAAACTAGTGTAGCAGTTAATGAGAATTATTATCTGAACAGATCCCAGCTCCCTAGAATTTAAACCAAAGCATTGACCTATATGTTGGTTCTGCTTGCTGTATATATATTCTGTCAGCACGAAAAGAAACTGATTCCAGTATAAAGAGTTGAGAGAGCGGAGAAGCCAGATTTACTGTTGTACTGAGTTGAAGTGTAACAATATACTTGTATAATTGTTACACCCGCCCTCTGGAACGAGCTACCCCCAGGGATATGACTGATCCCGGACCTCCGTACTTTCCGCCGGGCTCTGAAGACTTTCTTGTTTCAGCGAGCTGGGCTGGCTTAAGATTTTAATTGATTAATTTTATGGGTAAGGGGTTTTAAAATTGAGAAGCCAAATTGATTTAATTATTTTTTAAATTATTTTAATTTTCATACTGTATGTATTTTAACCCTGGCTGTTCACCGCCCTGAGTCCTTTGGGAGAAGGGCGGTATAAAAATTTAATACATAAATAAAAAAAATAAAAAAAAAAAATCTCTAATTTTTGGCCATGGTTGTAGTGATGGGAGAATAGTCCAAATAATCTGGAGAGCACTGCTAGTACCTTCCCTTTTAATAAAATGATATGCTGCACATGGGAATAACTTCCATTCGGTGATCTTAATTCTTTTATAGCGCAAGCTTCTCCATTCATAATCTCTTTTTTTTTTCCTACATGTGGTCGTTCTTGATGGCTCTGAATGAAAAGGGAAAGTAATTTCAGGTTTTGAGGTTATGCTGATAGGGGAAGAAGTGTTTTTTTTTTTTTATCTCAAAGGATTTTCTCCACTCTCAACCTATGGCAAATAAAAACAATTAAAATCAATCTGATTGGTTTAAATCTTTTGAAAAAAATCAGCATTGGGAAAACGCCACTGCATCAGTCAGGCTTTGCTCAAATAGAAGGATGGAAAGAGATAGGAGAGAGAGATGTATGCAAAACCATCTATGTATTTTTAAAGGAATTTTGATGTGTATTCTCTCTCTCTCTCTCTCGTATGTTCCCTTTGTCAGTATTAACTTCATATACCAAATTCACATTGTAAGTCTCTCTAGAGAGTATATTCAAGAGATTTTCTCTGTAGATTTGGGGACCGTGCTATTTTGAGAATATTGTATCAGAATCTTCATTTCTTCAACACAACTTGCTACCTTAGGTTTAATTTCATCCAAGGAGCAGATGATGTAAAACTTTGAATTTCCTATGTAAAACTATATGTATTGGATAAGCTCTTTCTTTTTGAAAATAGACAGTTCAGAACACTTATTTCACTCAGATGCTATTTAGTATGAAATAGTCTTAATATTTCTTTGTTTTCCTTTCCATTTCCATTCAATTTCTCTTTCTTGAGAAATGTTACTATGTTCTCCTTTTCTTCTTCCTCTCCCCAACACTTCTTGAGCAATGCTTCAGGCTAATACCTTACTATAAAAGTGACTCACCCAGCCCCAATTGATTTTTGATTTACAATATTTGATCAACAAAGACCTAGTTGCAACTTTTTGTTCCTGAAGGGTAATTCACTCTGGTGAATTGACCATGTCGCTCCGAGGAATTTTCACCTGTCAAGAGTTCATCAGTTTTATTTTAATCATGAGATACGGACGTTCCTAAGAGCGTTACTGTTATTACCTGTTTTGGAACTAGAAATAGGACTGCAAAGTTCAACTAAAATCTCAAAAAATGAAATTTTAAAATCTTTCTGGTGGTTCACATGTATTTGGACGATCAGTTGGTGATTTTTTGTTCAGAACTATCCATTTTTTCCCTTCTGTCTTTTCAGCAGTGCCAAAGCTAGAAAATAGAGCAAAATACATCCTTAGCATCCTCATTTGAAGCCAGCTCTTATCTTGATATATGTTTGGATATACTCTAAATATTTTCTTTCCCTTCACAATATATACTGTAACTGAATTGCCTTGAATTTCAGATAATTCATCCAAGTCCATAGTACCGAAGCCCACTTTCTCATCTTAAAACAGGAATGGGGAAATATTTGAGGTTTTGAGAATTGTACTTTTTCCTCAGAGTCCAATAGGAAATTGGTGATGTCATGATGCAACCAACATAGGTGAGGCTAATTTTATTTCAGGGATGTTAAGAATGCAGTTGTGGTTGTAAGTTGAGGACTACCAGTACAGACAGTGGTTTTCCGCAGGTTTCAACCCCGAGCAACAGTGGGATTAGCCATCCTGCTTACAATTGCAGCAGAAACTTTTAAAGGACGCCACGTTTGCGAACCTCATTTTCTAATCACTTTTGGAAATTGATCATTAATTATTTTTAAGCTATTGGAGGTCTTTGGAATAACAAGTTTGAAATTGCCAGATGAGTCTGCCCTTTAATTCTGAACTGAGAAGAAGGAAGACTTACCTACTATTGAAGAATGGACATTAAAAGTAGTGAATTTAGCAGAGATGGCAAAAATTTCAGCATACTTGAAGGACCATTCAAATGAAAGATATATATCGGAATGGAGAAGATGGATTGACTATATTCAAAACAAATATCGGACTAAAAATTTTCAAATAGCTTATGAATGAAACCAACATTTTCTTTTTTACTTATGTTTTGTTAGTTGAAAGGGGAGTTAAAGAGCAAGAGGAGTATGGAGCCTACAGAAAGTTAGCATATTTTAGTTTATGTTTGTTAAATGTTATACCCTGTATTTGCTCTGGGAAGTCCAGGGTGGGTGGGTGGGGGGGAGGGGGGTTGGAGGGAGAGGGGGGATGAGGGATGGGTGGTGGGAGGATGAGGGAAGGGGGGAGGAGGGATGGGAAAAAATTGTTGTAATACTTGATAAAACTTTTTAATAAAAAAAGAAAAGAAAAGAAAAACAAAATTAAAAAAATCCTGAACTGAATTTAATCATAATGTTAAGAATTAAAGAATCTTTGCTGTTTCTTTATTATATTTCTACTTTTCTTTTTTCTTTTCTTTTTTCCTTGCACTCTATTTTATTCTCTTTTCTTTCTATAAGTTCAGATTGTATTAGATTTTACTATTCTAATAAACATTCTTAATAAAAATTACATATCTACATGTGTATGTAGGAGGGAGATGACCCCCAGCCCGCCCCCAATATACCACCAAAATTCAGTGTGCTGGTGGGGTGAAAGGTTGGCTCCTGATTTCAAGTATAATCCAAGTTCTACTTGAAAGCCATATTCTTTGATTCCCTTTTAAAGATTCACATGTTGCCTAAGTCTATGCTGTTTCTCTGGGCACAGTTACACATAACTTGATCCTCACAATGAGTTGCTATGGGAAACCTTGTAAGATGTTGCCAGTGATACTTTTTTGAGGCCTTACATCTTCTTTGCCATGTGCTTTGGTATGCAAATGGGATTTCATAGAGTGGCTGTGGCTTCTTCCAATTTGGTATTTTTTTTTAAATTTGATTTATATGCCGCCCTTCTCCGGGGACTCGGGGCAGCTTACAATGCGTTAAGCAATAGCCTTCATACTTTTGTATATTTTTATACAAAGTCAGCTTATTGCCCCCACAATCTGGGTCCTCATTTTACCTACCTTAGAAAGGATGGAAGGCTGAGTCAATCTTGAGCCTGGTGAGATTTGAACTTGCAGTAATTGCAGGCAGCTGATGTTAATAACTGTTAATAACAATGCTTTAGTCTGCCGCCACCAGGCTCTTATTGGATTGTAGTTTATTGTAAAATTTATTTTACCACTTTGTTTATTCTTTCCCTGAGCCATTTCATCTTGGATGATATAAAGGCCCAGTTTTTGTGTTTTATGCCATTGTGATGGAAGTGCTGTTCTACTTAAAGTGAAGTAAGCAGTATTCCATTTTAAACTATTATTTTTTTAAATAATAGTTTAAACACTTTTCTGGAAAAAAAAATACATAGCAGCCATGAATTGGATATTTCATCTATCGTTATTTTATCAGAAAATAACTCTTCAGGCTATAGCACCATTAACGTTTCCAGTTTGATTATTCAAAGTTCCCTTAATTTTAAAGCAAAATTATCTCGTGGATCTCTTTGGGAATCTCTATTGAAGATAATAATAATAATAATAATAATAATAATAATAATAATAATAATAATAATAATTTATTAAACCTGTATGGGATGGTTGTCTCTCAATTCCAGATTGGTTCCTCAGTGTCCTTCTTCATGCCTTGTAGAACACTAGCAATTTTATCTGGAATGTGTTTTGAATATGATGCTCTTGTGACCTTTGTAGATCTAGCTACTATTGCTTACATCTTCCTCAACATTGAAAAAGGATAACTTGTAGATCTATACCAGTTATCCATTTAGATCTAGGCATTACTAAAACTCTCATGCCAATAACCTTCAATTGCGCAAAACAATGCAACATAGGATAACAGTAATGCTAATGGGCGAACTTACAAAACGGGCTAACTTACAAAATGCGTCCAAAATCTGGGATCCATGACTCCCATGGATTTGAAATTTGGCAAATTTTATTAAACATTAATACAAAATGTCATAAAACATTTGCTGTGCTGATGTTTAACTATGCTATACAGTTTAACATGGGCTATTTTCAAGGCCGATACATCTCTTCAATGTATCCCAGCTTTTCCAGTGAAGGCTGGATATTGGCAGTTCTGTCACTGTTGGAAGCATTGAGGAATCCGGTAAGAATGGCCCCATGGATGACGGGCTATCTAGTATGATCATAAAAGTTCTAGTATTTGAACACTGCATTACCATCTTTGGATGACAATATACTATGGGTCAAAGGTATATCATTGGCCTTCAAAGCTGTGGTCCATACTGAAAATGCAGTCCCTCTTGAGTGGTTGAAGCTATTTGTGCAATTATACTTTTATCCATATTTTCATATTGTTTGTCAAAATGGCAGATAGAGGCTGAGATAAGCTGTCTGCTATAGCGTTGTCATTTCCTGGAAGATATTCACATTGGAACATAAAGTGGATTAATTTGTGAATCTGTTGTCTTATGCTCATATGAGTATCTCTTACAGACAGCTGGTCATTTGCTTTCTTGCTGAGGCCACCTGGCCTCGGAGTCAGCTGAGTAATGCAATGGGTGTTGAGCTCTCTTGGAACTGTTGAAAGGACTGTGTTATAGACTGGAGATAGATAATGTTGCATCCCTCTCCCTCTGTTGAGAGAGGGCTGTTCAATTTTGACATTGATGGCCTCTTTGACTCCTCTTTCAAACCAGCAGTCCTCTCTGTCCAAAATGTGAACATTGGTGTCTTCAAATAAAAATAAAAAAGTCCAGTTGCCTCTTGAAAAAGCACTTTTGGGACATGCTCATGTGAGGTTAAATCCATCTTTACCAGTTATTCCTTATTGATAACATAATTATTTTGTAAGTTATAAATAAAGCTATAAATGAGAATTTCTGACTTACTTAATTCAGGATCATAATCATATACATTACCAAGAATTTTATTCTTTCTGAATCCTTCTTTTTCCACTTCTTTCTTTTGCACCTTTGTTCTTCATATTTGGTTCCATTTCTAGTACTTTCTCACTGGTTCAAACTTCTAATTCAAAAACATATTCCTACAGTAGTATACACCTCTGGCCAAGATGGACTGTCAATCCCAATTCGGTGCATTCATATTAGTTTAATTTTCCAAATATACACAGTAATGAAAATAGGATTATTGGTGAAAAAATGGATGTATCGTTAGATAGAGAACTTCATTGTTTTCAGAAATATCACAGATTTTTAGGAAAAGGAACAGAAAAGATAATCAGGATGGTGTAATTAAAAAGCAGAGCTATAATGTCTCATACCACACTGGTTGAGCTTCCTACAACCACTCCTATGCTCGTCCTTATCACCTTGTGTATCAGGATCAGAGATTAGAGTTGTATCCTTGTTTTAATTGTTGTATGCTATCTTGTAATGATTTATTCAAAAAAGTGAGGGAAAAATATATACAGTGAATCTGTTCATTAGACTACCTAATTACCACATTTTTGTAGGAAACGAGGCCGTTTCTTAAATTTTCGGTTTTTGCTTTTGTTATTGAGCGTTGATTTCTAAAATCCCTAAAGGATTTCTTTTCCTAAAAGTTGAGTTTCACATCCTGTCTGTTTTAGCTTACATTTAGGGTGCATTCTAAACTTTATTTTTTAGTCAAGAGATGAGCTTGACATTTTGAAAAGACTATGCAACACTTCAGCAAATCCCAGGCTGATTCTTTTGGCGTATGGACCTCAGCCATTGGTATCATCATGGGAGTCACTGATCCCGGGCCTTCTCTAACCACTAGAAATCTCCATTTTTGGGATTTTTCAGCATACGCTTCTTGAATACTTTTCCAACCCATATTTCACAATGTTAAAGGATTTTACTCTTTTTAATAAACAAAAGCTGTGTTTATTGTATACCATTGCTTATACAGACTCTGACCATCCTGGTTGTGAAACTCAAAGCTTTAGACTACTGTTAAATGTTGTTATGAGCATCTTGTGGGATTGATTTCCCAGCCCTGAATTAAGACTTCTGTAAAATAGATTTTGATTCATACCAGAAGCCAATTTAACTAACTTAATAAGAAAAGCCAAATAGGTTTGACTGGCTACCCTATCAGATTAGCATCTGGAACTGTCCCAGTTTGCCAAGTGGCACAGCAAGTGCTAAACAGTGTTTGGGGCACTAGGGACAAAACTTAGGGTAGTGATCTAAAGTGGACTGATTCCTATTACACCTATGGATGTGACAAGTTTCCACACCCTACTCCACTCTGGTTCTTGAATTGGATTTGGAGATTTTTTTCAAGTCTGTTAAAACTCTGTCAGCATATTTAGCTTCTTTGATTACACTTTGTTTACTTCATAATGGTAGAACACACTGGTTCTTAGCAAGTGTGGTCCAAAAAAGATGTGGGTGTGTGGAATACCTGAAGGAATAAAAATGTGCAGAAAATATATAGAGAAAGGTCATGCCGGAGGAATGTAATGTGTTCTTAAAATGACATTGTTTGTCAAAAGACAGAGCTCCTAACATTATCTGCCTGTCAGTCACAGCCCTTGGTTCTACTTTGTTCTTGGCTTGAGCACAACTACACACTCTTGACTACACTTTATACTTTGTAGGTCTGACCAAGCCTGACTAAGAGCCCCTTATTTAATTGTATAATACTTTAATGTTCAGGGTCTCTGCAATTTAATATTGCTTTAGAAATTATAGACAATGAGGATCAATTTGTGGGTGGAAGGGCCTAACCCAGGCCCTGAATATCTGAATTTATCTGAATACTATCTGGAAATCTTTTTTCTTCAAATGTAGTAATTTATAGCTGAAATGGTTGTACACATTGCTTCAATCATAATGTACAATAAGTTGTTGGCTAAATAAGGGGGTGTTCCCCCACCTTATTTGTTTGAAGGGGAGTGTCTTTACCCAGGAGACCTATCCTGATACATCATAGCTCTTAGTATTAGGAACTTAACCCTGAAATTACTCTCTTCCTTTCTATTTAATTGTCCCGTTTCTTCTCTTAGATTCCTGTCCTCCCATGGGCCTTTCGCGCCTCTTAATTTGCTTTCCTTGTTTTTAACCTCCTTCTTTTCTCAAACAGGTTTGGCGGTTATGTTGAGTCTCTAATAACTGTGTCTCGTCCTTGTAATTGTAAATGAAATGTGGTTTATTTAGTTAATTGCTTTATTTTCATTGCAATTGACGTGTCGCTTTTTAAAAATTGGTTTCCGAGCTTGCTTTCTTTAAAAACAAAATAAAAACCAATCGCAACCCTTTCCCAAGACTGCTAATTCCATGTTTTGCTCTATTTTTAATCCTTATTTTCTCCTCTCCTCCTGCTTTTGCTCCCCCACCCCTCTGCCTCTCATTCTTTCTTTCCTTCCTTTCCGTTGCCCATTCTGTCCTTCGTGGGCCCTCAGGTTGCGTGCCAAAGTGCGGAGAGCCAGGAACAGGTTGAGACCATTCTGTCTGAAAACGATGCTCTGAGAACCAACCTTGCAGCCTTAGAACAGGTACCAGGTTCTGCCTTCTGAGCCAAATGGTCAGGGGGGTGTAGAAGGTGGTGATGAGGGTGATGAAATTGAAGGCTGTGGCTATTCATTTTTACAAGGGGGGTATGTATATTATATTTGCAGCATAAGGGAGGCTAAATGACCAGCAACAGTGTGAAGAATTCCTGTTTTATTTACTGCATTTATATTCCTCCCTTCATCCAGTATACTGTGTGTGTGTGTGTGTGTGTGTGTGTGTGTGTGTGTGTGTGTGTGTGTGTGAGAGAGAGAGATGTGCACCCATTTTCAACATTTCCTATTGAATAAGATAGGGTAAGAATAGATAAGTTGCAAATCATCTTCTAAACTGGGATATTGAATGTTAGCATCTCCAAGCCTGGTCTGGCATTTTAACTGCTATATCATACTGACTCTGGTTCAAGGAACTTATTCAGCTGACTTCATCAGTGCACAACCACAGAGTGCTTCTCTTTAGCAACGATGAGCAGCTATTTAAGCCCAGGGACATCCATCTTTTTTGAGTGGCTAAGAGTTGCAATGAAAGTGGCAGTAACACAACCCAGGACTGTGTCATAGAAAGATTTGGGACCCAGATTTCTTTTTTCTAGGCTATGGAAGAGTAGTTGTTTTTTTTAAAAAAACAAACAAACAAACAAACTTGGTTAAGCCTATATGAAGCCTACAATTTTTACTTGTTTCGTGCCTTTAAACAACAGGAATTCCTCATGGCTTGTCCAAAATAAGAAGCATCTAAGTGTTTGAGGGGAATGCTCTGTTAAAGTGAGTTGTGTTGTCCTCCTGTGAAGTGGCCTGTGTCACTTTAGGAGAAAGTGACTAAGATTGCATTGTAGTTCTCTCTCTTTCTCTCTCTGCGTTGTGTGCGTCTATCCTTGGGGATTAGGAGCTATGATGAAAAGGAAGATGAAAATATCACAGATGCTAGATTTGTCATTCACGACAAGACAAGATTCCTTTTTCCTGTCTTAAGACATGGATAGATTGTGCCAACAGTCACATCTGTTGTATGAAAACCTGCCATTATTGGCACATTACCTTAGACCTGACACTTCTTCCAGCACTTTGAACTTTCCCAAACGCTATAGGTGTAAGGCATGCTAGTTGGAAATTATGGGAATTATACTTCTACCACATCTGGAAGGCTGTAGATTGGAGAAGGCTGGTTTAAGTGAATGTGGAAGAAAGGTTGTTAGAATATTGTGTGATGCCATTGCAGAAATGAAAGTGACCTGTATTTAAGCACCTTTTGGATAATAATTACATTTTTTTAAAAAAATGGGAATAAAACCCTTGGAATCTATGATATTGCAAGAACTACGCTATATTTTATGCTTAAAAGTACTACAAATCCCTTTAAGAATTCTTTCTTTTCAGTAGGCCAAAAGCTCATTTCTGATTAGCCAAGTTTTAGTTTTTAAAGGCAAGTTATACATGATAACATAATTATAAAATCTATAATTTATCTTTTTAAAATGAAACCTGGTTAGTCATAAATCACTAAGTATTTCTGATTAGTTAGATAATTCTATGCAAACCGATAAAAATGTGCTGGTGCTAAGAATTCTTATTCAAGTACAAGTTAGCATAATTTATATAAATTCCATAGTTCCACATTCTGGAATGTAGACTAAGTAAAAGAAAAAGAAAAAAAGTGAAAAAGTCAGGCTAATTTCCACTTCAAAAATATTTAAAAATTCATCTATATCAAAAACACTTTTCTGTGGGTTTTCATAGAGATTAAACTACTGAGCCTTGATACAGAGGTAACAATCCTGTCCAAGTTTAGGAGACTAGGATTCAGTGCCAAAACCATGCAGTTCTCCCAGTTTCTCATTTCATTTGATTGTTCTGTTGTTAAGAAATGTGTGTGCACCCATTATAATTAATCATAATAATTCCTATTGTCAGTGGAATTTGAAGCAGGTTTGTAAATTTCAATTAACCATGAAGTCAGATGATTGTGTGCAGTGGGTAACATCAGAGCAGCATCCTTCATTTTGACACGTACAGTGAATTAAAAATATTCTTGTGAAACTAAAAAAAAATAATAAAGAAAATACATGAGAGCTCAGTGGCGTGTGGAAATGTGCTTGGGTGCTTGGGAGAGGGGGAAATCTATGGTTTGTAGTTCTTTTTTAAGGAAAAAGAAAACCCACAGCGTTGCCAGGGGTGCTCTTTGGAGGGTAGGTCATAGGGCCATGTGATTTTCTGAAAGGACTGTTAACTGTTTCCTTCCTCTCTTGTCCTGCTGCATTCTTGCCCTGTAGATCCAGACATCTAAGACTCAAGAAATGAACCTGATGCGAGAACAGGTGGCAGCCTTGGGAGATGAGCTGCAGCAGCGTCAGAATGAGAAGGAGGCATTGGCTGCCCAGCGGGATGACCTCAACACACAATTGCAGGTGGGCCAAGGCATTAGATCCATACAGGCCCTGTGATAGCCCAAGCATCATGCTGCTGCTTACAAGGCTCATACTGCTGCTTACAAGGCCCAGCCAGCGATTTGTACATTCTGTATTTCCTTCCACTATCGCCCTTGAGCTATATAAAATGCCCCATTTTGAACCTTTATAGTGCAGGGAGAAAGAAGGAGCAAGCAGTTAAATTTTTATGGCACGAGAGGACTGTTTTGCTACCTCTCGTGCCCTTTTGCCAGCGATCTCAATCCTTACTCACGGTCACTCATGTCCTAGTCACCTCCCATCTTAACTATTGCAATGCGGCCTACGTGGGGCTGTCCCTAAAAAGCATCCGGAAGCTCCAACTGGTGCAAAATGCAGCGACCTACATGGTTTTGTGCAGACCTCGGTGTGCACGTGTATCACCTCTCCTGCAGGAACTGCATTGGTTGCCGATTTGCTTCCAGATGCAATTCAAGGTGCTGGTTGTCACCTTTAAAGTCCTTCATGGCTTGGGACCAGGTTATCTGAGGGATTGTCTCTTGCCGGTCACATCTACACAACCCACTAGAGCAGGGAGGCAAGGAATGTTGCAAGTCCCATCCCCTAAGAAAATACATCTGGCGGGACCCAGAAGAAGGGCCTTCTCTGTGGTGGCTTCCTCTCTCTGGAACATCATCCTCCCAGAGATTAGACTGACCCTACTCTAACACTCTTTTGGAAGGCCCTGAAGACGTGGTTCTGCCAACAGGCCTGGGGAACCCAGAGCGGGATGGAGCCCTTTAAATGGCTAGTATGAATGTGTGTTGTGATTGAGGGGTTATTATTTTATTATTTTTCTTTTTATTCTTTTTATTTCTTTTATACGGTATTTTGATATCCTTGTAATCTGCCTTGAGTCACCATGTGCAAGTAAGTGACAATATAAAATTTCTAAATAAATAAATAAATTTCATTTTTTACACTCGCCTTCTGCTGGTTTGATCCCTTTACTGATCTCTTTCTCCTACTCTTGTTGGCCTTCCCAACTGCTACCCGAGTTCCGGCCCTCATTTTGGTGTGTTAGCAAAGTTCTTCCCAATATCCCACATACTTTCGTTTCAAATGATTAGTATTTTAACCCTGAATCTTACTTTTAAATTTGTCAGTGTGAAAGGAGGCTAGGTAATTCACCCAACAAATTCCCAAGCTGAAAAAGTTTTCACTCTTACTTTCAAGGGCTTAGACTAGGTGTAGAATTGAAGTGGGATGCTCAAAGTGCTTTATGTAGCTAGTTACTATAATCCTTTTGATGGTCCAATAATATGGAATCGGGCCAGGGCTGTTTTGTGATCGATCTTCTTTGTTTATTGGTGTCATTGTCTTCGGTCAGAGGCAATGGATGGCCTCTGACAAAACCAGGGGTGGGCCCAGTTGCTGGGTGGGCGTGGCCATGGTGGGCGTGGCCTAGTCAGCCTCCTGCACCATGGCAGGGGAGGCGTTTTTGCCCTCCTCGGACTCCGGAGGCTTTCCTCCAGCCTCTGGGAGGATGAAAATGGTCTCCTCAGGCTCCAGAGGCCCTAACCCTCCCAAACTTCCAGTAGGGCCTTTTTTTGCCCTCCCTGAGCCTCTGCACACGCCCTGCACACACCTGCATCCAAAACAGGCTGCGTAAGGACTCCTGGGAGGGGCAGGGCAGGGTGGGCAGGGCCAGCCAGGAGCGGGATTTGGGGGTTCTCCGAACTGCACAAAATCTTAGAGGTTCTCCTGAACCTCTGCAAACCCCCAGCAGCCCATCCCTGGACAGAATCGTGGTGCCAATAAACAAAAGGGTTGTCTTAGAAGATAGGATTTTTCATTATCTTCACCTTTTATTGTAGGAGTCACTCCGGGGCAGTACTCGTCTTATGGAGCAAGTTCAAGAACTCAGGCAGGAAAAGGAGAGATTATTACAAGAGCTTGATGAAGTACGGAAGGTAAGCTAGAGTGGAGGTATACATTGTGGCTCATTCAGGCAATTTCAGTCATGGCTTGACGCTTGTATATGAGTAGAAGAATGCCAGACCATGGCCTGCTTCTTTCTCCCTTTCTACATTGAGGTTTCTAAAGTGATTCCATTTGTCTTCAAAGCACACTACTATTTGGCAAAAATCCCTTAAATCAGGATGTCAAGTTAGGGTTTATGAGTTTCTACTCTGAATGAACTATGATTCAGTATTAAGTTTATGAAATTTGAAGCAAAATAGAATAGAAGAAAGGATAAGGAGGAATGAGATAAGGGCATGGGAGGAAGAATAGTAGCTAAGGGAACATTGAAAGATGTTAAAATGGTATCTGCTGGCTAAGGAAGCCGTTCCATTTTTACCTGATTTCCTGACTGTCCCCAGAAAGAGCCCATAGACTTTTTAAATTTCTCAGTGCAACTCTGAAGACCAGAAATTAGTGGTTAGTCTTTTTAAAGAAGCCAAGGATTTTGGTCTCAAAATGCAAACTTTCTAAATAGGCAAACTTTATTTATGCTTCTCAAGATAAACAGCACATCCCTTACCAACCTTTAACTAAAATCTTGGGCACATTATATGCCTTCACCCCGCCTTTGTGAGGTTGGTCTATATTAATGATGGCTAACCTTTTTGCTGTTGTGTGCCAAAAGCGGGGGGAGCGCAGGGGGTCGCGCACGCATGTGCCCACACCTATAATTCAATGCGCCCTGCCCCCCATGCGCGATCTCCCCACACTCCCATGCTTTTGGCACGTGATGGCACAGTGGGCCCGGTAGGCCCGTTTTTTGCCCTCACCAGGCTCCAGAGGCTTTTCTGGAGCATGAGGAAGGCGAAAATAGCCTTCTCCACCCCCCAGAGGCCCTCCGAGGCCAGAAACAGCCCGTTTCCCGACTTCCGATGGGCCCGGAAGGCCCAAAAATCAGGTGGCCAACGCGCACATGGGCACTGGAGCTGAGCTAGGGCAACGCTCGCATGCCCACAGATATGGCTCCATGTGCCACCTGTGGCACGCGTGCCATAGGTTCGCCATCACGGGTCTATATAAATCAAATTAAAATATGGGGTCCTTGGTACTCCTGGTTATTTTCTTGTAGAGATTTCACTACTTAAGTAACATCATCAGTGCTAGAAGGAAGTGGGTTTTGCACCTCACAGTTCAACCCTGAGCTACAAATATTCTCTTTTATTGAAACTAAAGCACAGGTAGTCCTCGACGTACGACCACAAAATTCATGTTACTAAGTGAGACATTTATTACATGATTCTGGCCCCCGTTTTATGATCTTTCTTATCCATGTTGTTAAATGAATCGCTGTGGTTGTTAAGTTAGTAACATGGTTGTTAAGGGAATCTGATTTCCCTATTGACTTTGCTCGTCACAGTTGCAGAAGGGGATCATGTGACCCTGGGACACTGCAACAACCATAAATATGAGTCAGGTGCCAAGCATCGGAATTTTGATCACATGACCATGGGGATGCTGCAATGGTCTTAAGCGTGAAAAACAGTCACTTTTTTCAGCCTCGTTGTAACTAGGCTGAACTAAATGAACTGTTGTAAGTCGAGGACTAGCTGTATACCTGGTTTTATACTCGGGGGCAGAGAGGGATGATGAATTTTTTATCTGAATCCTTATTGCCAGGGCTTCCCTGTTGTATTGGAAGTGGGATATAGGGCTGAGCTGTGCCTTCTGCTTTCCAGACAGCAGAGAAACGCAAGGCCATGCTAGATGAGATGGCCATTGAGACCCAGCAAGAAAAGGGACGCCACAAGGAAGAGCTCGGTAACCTCCGTCTGCAGCATGAGAAAGAGATGCTGGCTGTGAGGGCACGCTATGAGCGGGAGCTGCGGGAGCTGCATGAGCACAAGAAACGGCAAGAGGACGAGCTGCGTGGTCAGCTCAAGGAGGAGAAGGTACCAGGGCCACATTCAAGCTTTAAGGATCAGAAATTTGGTCTTTCTTCCTGCCTTTCTCAGTAAAGCTGAGCATTTCAAGACACATCCTCTAAAGGAGGAAGAACTCCCTAACTTTATGAGAAGCAAGCTGCTGCCTGGGTTACGTCTGTTAACATGCACAATACATTGGGGCCAAGAAATTAAATCACTGCTAAGGCTTTGCTAGGAAGGATCATCAAGGGAGTTTTGGCTGTCACACTAAAATAGTGAAACTTTGTTATGTTTTTTTCCCCCCTCCTGGGACAAAGGACATTCTAGGTGTCTTTAATTTCTTCTCCTTTTGGGATTGTCTGCCGTCTTTTCCTTCCTCTTCTTCATTAGGCTCGTAGTCAAGAACTGGAATCCATGCAACAAACTGTGGAAGAGCTACGCCTCCAGATCCAATCTATGGATGGCACCAAGGGCTGGTTTGAACGGCGGCTTAAAGAGGCTGAGGTACTGATTTGGAAGAGAAACGTAGTACCATGTTTCCCTGAAAATAAGACCCTGTCTTATATTTTTTGAACCCTGAAATAAGCGCTTGGCCTTATTGCCATGCGCTCAAAAGCCCGATTGGGCTTATTATCAGGGAATGTCTTATTTTGGGGAAAACAGAGTAGCAATTCCTTTCCAGTTGCAGAAATCCAGTTTTTGTGTACCTATTGATTCAACTTTACATCTCAGTATTGGGACATAAATTAGAAGTGGCATTCTGTGGATGGGCCAGTCAGGTTCCCTTCTAGCCTTTTATTGAGCCTCTGATTTTTTTCCTCTTCCCCAGGAGTCAATAGAGAAGCACCAGCAGGAACACATGGAAGCCCTGAGAATCTGTAAAGAGCAGCATGCAGCTGATTTACAGGTATTGGGGGCTGCGAATTGCCTATTCCTCCCCAGGCATGAGAAATGGTAAAGATTTATTTCCTTTAAAACCACACCTAAAATACTGCATCTAGTTTTGGTCGCCACACTATAAAAAAATGTTGAGACTCTAGAAAGAGTGCAGAGAAGAGCCACCAAGATGATTAGGGGACTGGAAGCTAAAACATATGATGAACGGTTGTTGCAGGAACTGGGCATGGCTAGTCTAGTGAAGAGAAGGACTTTTTTTGAAATCTTTTTACACTAGTTTTTATCAAATTGGATTCTTGACTGAGCTTACAACTAGAGTCAGAAAAATCAAAATTAAAACAGCATATTAAAAAAATGGAAATGGTACATAATATGGCTTGAGTTTTTAAATAAAAAGTTTTTTGTTTGCAGATTCAGATAGACTTTTGGGGGGAAGAAATTCCATGACTGGATTGCTGTAGGGAGAAATGTTATCCTTGTCCTTGATATCAATCTTTCCTTTGATTAAACAGTCACTGAGAGGGAGGCTGGAAAGTGACAAACTGCTCAAGACTTTCACAGTAAACACAAGTGAAAAACACTTTGTCATTGAAACCCTTTTAAAATAGTCAGGATGTGAGCATTTAGCTGTTAATTGTATCTTATATTCCAACCTGGCTGAGGTTGGACCACTGTGGGACTAGGCCTGAGCAAATGTCAGAAGGGTGAGGAAATGTCCATATTTAAAGTAAGATCTGTACTGGAAAATCTCTGGTAGATGCCCTGATCATCCATGGAAAGGCAAGTATCATCTAGGAAAAAAAGCCTCCAGAGTTGCTGCTCCCTGCTTTCTTCTCTTGTTCAAGCTTTTCAAATCAATAAAACAGCAACAGTAACTATGTAAATGCAGTTTTTCCAACTAGTCTTCTCTTTTTTTTTTTTTTTTTAATTTGATTTATATGCCGCCCTTCTCCGAAGACTCAGGGCGGCTTACAATGTGCTCAGCAATAGCCTTCATCCTTTTGTATATTTATACAAAGTCAGCTTATTGCCCCCACCACTGGGTCCTCATTTCACCTACCTTAGAAAGGATGGAAGGCTGAGTCAACCTTGAGCTTTGGCGAGATTCGAACCCTGCAGTAATTGCAGGCAGCTGGTCTTAATCAGCTTAATAACAGGGTGCCTTAAACCCCTGTACTACCAAGGCTCCTCCTTGGTAGTACAAGTCTTCGCCTTTCTCTTTAATTAAAAAGAGATATTCCTGAGGCAACTGGTAACAAACGCTCAAGGGCTTTTGAACTAATACTGCTGAGGAGGAATTTTAATCTACTTTTTATTGGTGTTTGATTTGTATGTTCTACAGGGGAATGGGTAGATAGGTAGGTTTATATCAGTCTTCCTCAGGCATGTTTCGTACTACAGTCCCCAGGATTCCCAGCCAGCACATAGCCTTTGGGAAAGGCAGCGAATCACCTATAATTTACCTTTGTAAACTGCTTAGAGAGGGCTGTAAGTCCCTTAGATATAAGTCTAAGTGTTATTGTTAAGTGTTATTATAATTTAAAGGGGACTTTGGAGTTACCTTAAACTTGAGTGTTGCATTTGTGTAATTTATGGTGCTGATTCTCTTATCTACCAGTACCAGCCTCATATTATTAGACTTTTGGCTCCAGAAAGAGATGTGCTACTTGACAAATTGAAATCTGTTTGGCTACTGTGAGTTTCCCTGCTATGATCCCTGCACTTCTCCACATGTTTATGGTGGCAAGGGGTGGAGATAGGAAGATAACCAGGACTGTTTTAATAAAAATCATACCATACTAACCAAACATCCATCAGAGTTCCTTAAAGAATCCCTGAAACTTCTTTGAATTATAAATGCAGGCCTAAAAATATAGCTTGAAATGCCGTGTTCAGCAGTTCTAACAGTTTTTGCCATGGAACTGAATGGGGTATTTGCAGCTAATGTGCAGAGCAGCGGATCAGAGTTCTTGGAAAGGACAATTATTGAGATGAGTGGCTATAGAAATTGAATGAATGAATGAATGAATGAACAAACGAGCAATATGTCAACCAGCCTTTCTCCTTCTTTACGCTTTTCCAGTTTTCTCCATTGCTGCCACTTGGGCTCCTTTCACATGTTAGCTGCTTTTTCCCCCCCTGCAGTGATGAAGAGTAGCTACACAGTAGATTTTAGCCATGCAGTTTGTGCTTTTCCCCTGAAAATGTCCTTTCTCAGCCACTGGCATTTTCCATGTAAGAAGAGTAATATGGGAATCTTATTCTGCTTTTTAACTAATCTCACTCCTGTCTCTCCTGCTCCAACTGGGTTGTTTCCTCTGCAGCTAAAAGACCAAGAAGTGGAGGCAACTAAGGAAAAACTGAGGGAGATTGAAAAAGCCAGGAATGAGCACATGGACACAGTCAACCGGCTGAAGCAGGTGTGTATGCCCTAAGCCTGCCAGCTTCCTCCAGGAACCTGTGCTTGGCAGGACGCACTTCCTTCGACCATCTGTTCTCTCTCTTTCTGCCAGGACTTGCCCACCTGCTGAATTATGTCTCCTCCTCCAGTGTGGTTGCAGTACACTGGCATGGATAGACAGATGGTGCTGCTGTCCCTCTCCAATTCATGTGTTCAAACTAAGGTTTTGCAGTAGTTCCTGGAGTGATAAGAACACAGGCTTCCAAGCAATGCCGCTCCTGGTTTGGCTAGAAGGAAACTGATCCCCGCTATATCTGAGTGTAGAACAGCTCATCATATTCAAGAGAATGATTGAATCATAGAATGTAAGGATTAGAAGAAATCTTGGAGATCATCTAACCAACCCTCCGCCTAATGTGGGGATTCACTATTGCAGCCGTGTGCACAATCAGGAAAAACTATTCAGGAATTCCCTTATCCCAGTTTAGACAACAGGATTGCTGTCAGCCCTTCAAGGTAGGCCAGGTTAGGAAACAGGCACCACAAGAAACACTAGAACTCTCTTTATTATTATGGGCTAAAATAACAAAATCTTGAAAGCCCAATCACATTTATCTTGCCTTCCATCTTATTCCAAGGAAAATGAAATTGGGGCAATCTTTAGTTTCTTTCTCCACCAATCAAATTTATTATAAACCTAAAGCCGGATATAAACAAAACACCTAATAATAGATAGATAGATAGATAGATAGATAGATAGATAGATAGATAGATAGATAGATAGATAGATAAAAAGAAAGAAAGAAAGAGAAAGAAAGAAAGAGAAAGAAAGAAAGAGAAAGAAAGAAAGAAAAAAAACTTTTGTCACTTTGAATGTACACTAATTGGCATTCATTAAAATGAAATTTTGTTGCATACAGCTCTCAAGGGATCACCACCTCCAATATACACTACATAAACATGACAAAATAAATAAATACAAAATTATGTGTATACCCACATATATTATGACATAGAGAAACAACACAGTCTAGTTTGGATGAGATACAATACATTAGATAATTATATTAATAATATAGTAGAAATAATACATTCTTCTATATATGTGCATAATAGCAGAACAGTAAGTACAGGTAGTCCTCAACTTACAACAGTTCATTTAGTGACCAAAGTTACAATGGTACTGAAAAAAAATGATTTATGACCATTTTTCATACTTTGACCATTGCAGCTTACTCACGGTTGCATGATCAAAATTCAGATGCTTGGCAAGTGGTTCATATTTATGACGATGGCAGTGTCCCGGGGTCATGTGATCACCTTTTGTGACCTTCTGACAAATAAAATCAATGGAGAAGCCAGATTCACTTAACAACTGTGTTACTAACTTAACACCTGCAGTGATCCACTTAACAACTATGGCAAGAAAAGTCATAAAATGGGGCAAAACCAGTGGTGAAACCCGTTTTTTTTATTACTGGTTCTGTGGGCATGGCTTGGTGGGTGTGGTGTGGCTTGGTGGGTGTGGCAGGGGAAGGATACTGCAAAATCCCCATTCCCTCTCCACTCCTGGG
Organism: Pantherophis guttatus; assembly: GCF_059756535.1. Taxonomy (NCBI): domain Eukaryota; kingdom Metazoa; phylum Chordata; class Lepidosauria; order Squamata; family Colubridae; genus Pantherophis; species Pantherophis guttatus. The sequence continues at coordinate 120,849,235 of NC_142064.1, read as the reverse complement.
GGAAGGATATTGCAAAAACTCCATTCCCACCCCACTCTGGGGCCAGCCAGAGGTGGTATTTGCCGGTTCTCCGAATTACTCAAAATTTCTGCTACCGGTTCTCCAAAACCTGTCAGAACCTGCTGGATTTCACCCCTGGGCAAAACTCATTTAACAAATGTCTCACTTAGCAGCAGAAATTTGGGGCTCCATTGTGGTCATAAACCAAGGACTACCTGTATAGTAAAATCTAAAAATAAGAACAAAGATACTAAAATAAATCCACATAAAATACTATTATAACAAATTCCAAACTAATAATGGCAAAGCATATCATACAAACAGTAGCACAAATTGAGAGAAGTTGTGCAGTTATTTATTTTTGCGTCCTTGCCAAAAGAAGTAACGCTATATAGAAATCGTTTTTTTTCCTCATGTTTTCCCAGGCTAAGCTGCTTTATTAAGTTGCTACACACTTCTCAAAAGCCATCTCTGTGCTTTTCTATAGTTTGTGATTGTACTCTTTTTGTGGTAGATGAGCTAATTGTAAAATATAAGAACAGCTAAGGGAAAGGAAAAAGGAATTCCTAAAATATTTATTTATTTATTTATTTATTTATTTATTTATTTATTTTTAAATTTGTATACCGCCCTTCTCCCTGAGGACTCAGGGTGGTGAACAGCCAAGTAAAAACATAAACTACAAACATTAAAATACAATTAAAAAGATATATATAAATTTGGCCCCATGATTAAAAACAATAACAGACAATTAAAAACATTTTAAAAAGTGTTAGGCCAGCCCGGCTTGCTGGAAAAAGAAGGTTTTAAGGGCACGGCGGAAGGCACCGAGGTCTTGGATTCTCCTTATCTCTGGGGGCAGCTGATTCCAGAGGGTAGGTGCCCCCACAGAGAAGGCCCTCCCCCTGGGGGTCACCAGCCTACATTGTTTGGCTGATGGCACCCCGAGGAGGCCCTCTCTGTGGGAGCGCACAGGTCGATGGGAGGCCGTCGGTAGCAGCAGGCGGTCTCGAAGATAACTAGATCCTATGCCATGGAGCGCTTTAAAGGTGATAACCAACACCTTGAAGCACACCCGGAAGACCACTGGGAGCCAGTGCAGCTCACGCAGGAGAGGTGTTGTATGGGAGCGCTATGCGGCTCCCGTGACTACCCGCGCGGCTGCATTCTGGACCAGTTGGAGCCTCTGGGTGCTCTTCAAGGGGAGCTCCATGTAGAGAGCGTTGCAGTAGTCCAGGCGAGAGGTGACGAGGGCATGAGTGACTTTGCAGTAGTCCAGGCGAGAGGTGACGAGGGCATGAGTGACTATGTACAGGGAATCCCGATCAAGAAAGGGCCGCAACTGGCGATCAGGCGAACCTGACAGATATGACCGGGATTGGAGATAAAGCTAGGGGAAGCAGCTTTCGCGCATTTTTTTTCCCTTTCATAGTATGACATTTTCAGAATAGTAGAAACTTTGCTTCTATCCCAGCCCTGGTGAGAAAGCCCAGCCCAGAAGGTGAGAAAGAGATCCCATCATTTGCAGCTCAGCGGTCCTGCTTTACAAAGAGGGGCCATTGTAAAGATGAGATGTACCATTTTGACTTATGAAGTGAACAGTCCATGTCTCTTTGGCAGGAAGTGAAGGACACAGTAGATGGGCAACGGATCCTGGAGAAGAAAGGGAGTGCAGCAGTAAGTTGGAGAGATTCTTCATGGAAATTGGGCGGGGATATAGGAATGTGCACATCATACTTGGTCTTGCTGGTTGAGCTATTGTGACACTCAGCTTGCTTGTTCTTTGCCTCTTTCTATTAACCTCTGAGATTATTTTATCAGGACAGGACATTTTTCTTCCATCCCCTTTGTGAAACCTGAAGAAAATGTGAGGTTGAGAATTGCTGGCAGGCTTTAAGACAAGCTTGCTAAATTCCAATCTACCACCACAGTTGAAAAAGAAAGTTGGAAACATCAAGCCCTGTGAACCCGGCAAACAAGAACTGTTTGGTTTTCTGGAGAGATTTCTATTGCTACTAGGGTAATAGAACAAACACCCAACTGATGAAATCCCTTCACCTTAAGCGTGTTAAATTGCAATGGAGTCATTGTCCACTTCTCTTACTCCACTGAGCTATATTTCATACTGGTCTGGCTTCTCTTCGCTGTTGCTGCTTTGTTCTGCCCCAGTTACGGACCCCAAAGAACGCAGCACACACAAAGCCTGTACAAAACTTAATTTACTAAAACAACTCAGTCTTTTTCAAACAAAGGCTGTTAATAAACTTTCTTAACAGCCTACAAGAAACCAAAGATAAAGTAATCACAATCTTCCTATGGTTGGCAGAAAGCCCAGAAGCAATTTGCAGAGAATCCAGACACAAAGGAGAGTGAACTAAAGTTGTTCCCTACAAATTACTTCAGTCAGCGTTCCTCCTTAAATAGGTTAAGGGGGTGGCCAATTAGCCCCAAGCCTTACTCTCGAGGAGACCTCCTCCTGAGGAGCCACTCCTGCCTTTTGGCAGCTCTGCGCGCCTGTGCATCGAGAAGAGGCGGCTCCGCTTTGTCCTCTTCACTTAAAGGAGCTTCTGGAGGTTCTGAAGGCCCTGGCTGCATCCCTGCCTCTGGCACCACATCTTCTCCAGCCTCCTCATTGTCTGACTCGAGTGCCAGCTGCACAGGCTGCTGGCGCAGCACCACACCAGCCTCCTCGTTGACAGAATCAGCTGCAATCTGCACAGGCCGCTGATGGGCCACAATATGGTTTAAGTAACCAGAAAGAATAATGTGAGTTGCCTGAATAAAGATTATTCCAGAAGCTGGAGATGCTTCACTTGATCGATGGTATCCTTATGGTCCTGACGCTACTGGAAAATCTCTTCTTTCCATCCAATACATGCTACTAATTGCAGATTGCCAAATCATGCAGATGTCTAGCCAATGCCTAATTCCAAAGACTTCAAAACTGCCTTTCTTGTATTTTCTGACCTTAATTGCAGTGTTGTGATTCCAAGATTTCCTCATGTCCGCCAATATGAATGTATTACCTACAGAAAGTAAAATGACACCTTCACAAGTCTTATCTTTTTGTGTAGAACAGGAGATGGTAGTCCAATACTAATGGAAGAGAAGTACTGGTAGACCTTAGTGGCCACTCACTCAGTGGTCCTTCAGAGTTACAGTGGCACTGAATAAGGGGTCTTATGGCTGTTCCTCAAAGTTCTTGTACTGCCCCCCACAATTATGTGATCACAATTTGTGCACTTGGCAGCTGATGCACAATTATGACAGTTGTGGTGTCTTGCAGTCACATGATTGCTGTTTGTGATCTTCACTGCTGGCTTCCAACAAGAAAAGTTCAGTGGAGAAACCGGCAGGAAGTCCCAAGCCAGTCATGTGATATTGCGCTTAATGCCCGTGCACAATTCACTTAATAACTGCAACCAGCACTGCCAGAACTACTATTGTAAGTTGGCATGGTCACATGATTTTATACTTTTTGACCATGTCGCTTAGCAAATGAGTTCCTGGCCCCAATTACGTTCGCTAACTGAGGACTTCCTATGTTATGCATGTGCTGAATAGCAGGCTTCTTTGCTTAGCTTGTGCAAAGAGGGCTAAATTGGGGGCAGGACAGCCAGTGGTGGGACTAAGCATCAGTGAATCCAACCTTGATTTCCTACACATTTCTCTCTTCCCCACGAACAGTTGAAGGACCTCAAAAGACAGCTTCATCTAGAAAGGAAGCGAGCAGATAAACTTCAGGAGCGCCTGCAGGAAATCTTGACCAACAGCAAGAGTAGGACAGGTAAGAGGTGACCATCAGGGCTGCAGAGGGGAGAGGGGACAATGGCTTTGTGTATATAGGAGTATGGGTATTTCACCCCGTCCATTATATACACTGTTGGAATTCAGCCGGTGGCCCAGCCGTGAAAGCCATTGGGGCCATTAACTCTCAAATGCAAAGCTGGCTTCTTATTCTGAATGTTGGTATTGGAAAGTATGTTTTGGTTTGAGTAACTGCAACCCCTTGTCTAGAATCCCTTTAGTTCTAGAATCCTTTTAGTACTGAACAGTTTTAGTGGGTTTACATTTTGCTCATTTCAGTAATATTCCTACTTTAAGTCATTTTGCCTTCAAAACAAAACTCAACGACCTTAAAAGCTTTCCTTTTGTTTCAACAGGATGACTAATTCAGCATGTTTTTTTTTTTCAAATATATTTTGGGAACTTTAAAAATTTGCTTTGAAAGACACTTTTACACGTAAACCTCTGTTGGAGCTCAGGCTTTTGTGGTAAAGGCGGCCAAGTGCCAGCTTTTCTCTACCTTTGCTCCCTGCGGAGAAAGAGCAGTCACAACGATCCATCTGCAGCTGCTATGAGTTACTTTTGCAATAGTTTGCCAATAAAATTGCTCATATATGCAAAAATCTGAGCTCTATGTGGGCAGAATAGAAAAGGTTGATTGGATAATATTCGGTAATGCTATCTGGGATTCATTCTGGCTTCTAGACTCTAAGGGAAGGATATAGAATGTGCTGAGGCATGAGATCCACCACTTGTGGGGCAAACTCCAGCTCTACTCATTGAGTTCAGGAGATGGTCAGCACCTCACTAGGAGAAGGGTGCCTAATAGCCTAATAGCTGCAGTGTATTTCTTGTTAAAGAAGGCTTTTTTTGGATCCAAGCATTGGACAGCTTCCACTACCTCTCCAATCTTCCCTGTTGTAGGAAGGACGTAGAGGAGGCATCAGATGCAGAATTTAAGAGTAGATTATCTTGACTTATTTTTAGTCTGGATTCAGGCTTGGAAACAGAATGGAAAATGTAACAGGTTACTCTGATGAATGGCTTTCGATGGTTTTGTTAGGTAAGAGGAGTGCATTCCTCTTGGTTCCTTTAGCATGTAGTACCAGTGACCATGATATATTTCTGAATTATCTGCAAGGACCGGAGGAGGGAGGCACTGTATGGTGTCTCTGCTCTTTTCTAGATGGGCGTTTCCAATTGGTAGAGAAAGAGAGGCTGGCCAGCTGGTTGCTTCCTTGTTGGGTGCTGCAACATTTGCTTTTCTTTCTCCTAATTTTGAAAATCTAACCGTTTCATGTAAATTTTAAAAAACAGATGAGCAAGGGTTATCTTATTAATTTTGGGGTGATGTATTAATATGCTGCTGATACCTCCATTATATACATACAGTATATATCCACCTCAGGCCAGTGATGAAATGTAAAATTGGTTATTACAGGTTCTGTGGGCGTGGCTTGGTAGGAGGGGTAATATGAAGGTGGGCGTGGCCAACCTTTTTTTTTTTTAACTTTTAAAAGCATTTTTTCTACAACCTTAAGAGGTTGCAGAAAAAAATGCTTTTAAAAGCCTCTGACGATCAGGCAACTCCGCTTGGATCGTCAGAGGCTTCTAAAGGAATTTTTTTTTCTACAACCTCTTCGGCCGAAGAGTTGTAGAAAAAATGCTTTTAAAAGTTTTTTAAAAAGCCTCTAATGATCGCATGGCTCAGCTGGGCATGGGGGGGGCAGGGATTTTTGCTATTGGTTCTCCGAACTACCTGCCGCCATCGCTACCGAATCAGGCGTTCTGGTCCGAACTGGGAGCATTTCAACCCTGCCTCAGGCCAAGCAGGAAATATGGTTGAGTTCTTGATCCTGGTGCAGATCTGAATGGGATGAAACAAACAGAATTCTGGCACAACAGGAGGCTATTTTTTTTAAAAAAATCTGATTTTTATTAGCTCCTATTATTATTCTGGGTTGTACTCACTTCGAAGAAGCAGGTTCATGGCTTGAGGGTTTCCTTGGATTCTTAGCTACTGTTAAGACTAGACCTGCAGTTAGAAGCTGCGATCAAAGGAACCTTTGCCCAGTTTCAGCTGGTGTGCAGGTTGTGGCCCTAATTGGAGCGGGAGAGCTTGGTGAAGGTAACTCACACCCTCATCAACTAGAAATGAGACTACTGCAATGGTTTTTACCTAGGGCCACATATGAAAACTAGCTGGGAAATGAAATTGGTGCAAAATGCAGCTGGCTGTTTGTTAGTATGTGTAAGGCTTCATATCCATGTGACAGTCTTCTTACAGGTCCTGCATTGGCTTCTAACATGTTATTGGGTGTAATTCAGAAGGGCTAATTGTAAGCTATAAAGCCCTATGTGGCTTGGCTATCTGATATCTCCAGGACTGCCTTGTATCTTCATTCTAAGAAAGGAAAATCAGTTCCCCCACCCTCCTCTCCAGATCTCCTGCCTGAGGTTGGTGAGCTAGGGACCCAGAGGCAGAATTTCTCTGTGATAACACTTTCACTGTGGAGTAGCTGTTGCCTAGAGATTTATTTGGTGCCTACCCTGATGTCCTTTAGGAAGGCAGTAAAAACACTGTTGCTTCATACAGGGCTCAGTTTGTAATTACTGTTGGAAGGCTAGACACACCGTTGAGTAGTATTCTCTGATCTGGTGTATTTTTTAATTCAGTATTGATTCTGTTTTGATTGTTCTGATTGCTCTTATGTAAGCCACTAGGAATTGTGTTGGGTTGTGGCAGTACAGAAACATCGCCAAAAAAAAAAAGTACACAAACACATGGCCTGACCTTCTCTGAGAGAAGAATGCTATGCTTCCTATCATATTGTAAACTTTTTTCGCCTTGGGTTCCTGGAGAAGCATAGTGCCTACATACAACCATGACTTGTAATGTGGAGAGTAGATACATATGTACCTTTCTTTTTGAATCTCATGAGCACTTTCGAAGTGTGCCATAGATCCAGGAACCAAGGATAGGTAAGATTTTTGCAAGCTAATATAAATGAAAAACTAGTTCATGTGGGCATTAAATTAACTGTTACAGTTCAATAGGTAAAGCATGTAGCTCTTCCACCTTGGTTTTTAGAGAACTCCTTTGACTTGAGTCTAGAAGTTGATTCAATCTGGGGTAAGATGGTGTAGAAAAGGAGCAAGCAGATCTCAGGGTCACTGGGTCAAATTTCTCTTCCTCTTAGAACCCTGAGATTCATGGATCAAAGGCTATCTATAAAATAATCTCATGGATACATCTTTACAGGGTTTTTTTTTAAAGAAAAAACCGAAGAGCCTTGATAGTACAGTGGTTTAATGCACCCTGTTATTAACACAGCTGCCTGCAATTTCTGCTGGTTCGAATCTCTCCAAGGCTCAAGGTTGACTCAGCCTTCCATCCTTTCTAAGGTAGGTAAAATGAGGACCCAGTTTGTGGGGGCAATAAGCTGACTTTGTATAAAATATACAAAAGAATGAAGGCTATTGCTTAATGCATTGTAAGCCGCCCTGAGTCTCCGGAGAAGGGCAGCATATAAATCAAATTAATTAAAAAAAAAAAAAAATCAGCCTAGGAATATGTGATCTATATCAGGAATCAGATTCATGTGTCCTTTTGAGCAAAAATCCTCTTCTGATTTTTCCATAAGTGCTGTTTCCAACAACATTGAGAAGACAATTGTTTTGTTTGACAGGGAAAAGGCAAAAATCCTGACAGATCTCCTCAAAGCATTTAAAAGTCCACCAGATATTCTGATTTGTCCTTTGACCACCTGTAGCTTTGAGCCTCCCTGAAAGCATGTCCAAGTTTGTAGATTTCTATCAGCATCTGTTATAACATCACTTTTAAGATGTGAATTCAATCCTGGGAACAAATGAAATATTTGAAGCAAAATACACATCTATTTCCAGAACTTGCACTGGCAGCAGTTTTGAGAACTCCTAGATCAGCATTGTCACGAACATAAGCTGTATTCCAGGAGGGAGAAATGATGCTGTCTCCAATTGCCAGACACCACAGGAATAGGAAGCCAGCTGTCCGGCTTGTATAGCGGTCAGTCAGACACCTGGCTGCCCCAGCTGTGTGCGATCTGGAGGGAGGGGAACCAGGCGAGTTGAAATTGCTCCCAGGGAAATTAAGCATTAAAACATTAGATCAGCTCAGTGAGTCTTCTGGGAAGAGAGAGAATGCTGGAAAGTGCAATTATTGTATCTGTCTGTGTTGCACTCTTTTGAATGGGGAAAGAGGACATGATGGGTTTGGATTGGAGCAGAGCCGGGCTGCCTAGTCAGGATAGCAGATGAAGTAGAATGAACAAAGGCGGGGAAGAGACTATTTCCTTAAGGTAGCCCTTTATTTGGCCATCTCTGCCCACTGGTAATATATGAATGACATGGTTAGATTTCAAAAGTAGGAGAATCAATTTCAGTATTGAGAACTTTGGAGAGAGGTCCATCAAATATGGCCCAGAAGTCATGTTTCTTGACTGCCTTTGCAAGTGGACAAAGTGTGGATTTTAAAATCACAACCTGCTAAACTGCTGTCTGGTACCCAGAATGACTACATTCCCCCAAGGGTTCCTCTTGTCCAAACCTGTGTTTCCTGTACTGCATGTACAAGGCCACAGCTCTGAACGGAGTCATTTTTGTGCACTACGGCCCTCTTGCTGTTGCTGAACTACACGTCCTTCGATCTTTGCTCTTTACCATGCTTATTGGTCCTGCTGCTTATACAGTACTTATGAAACAGCTGGGGGAACATTGGTGTTAATCTTGTCATTGGGTCTTCTCCTTAATCGCAACCATGCCTTGACTGGGTAAGATGGTAAAAACGTTTTCAGCATACATTGATCTTGGAACTGTGAAGTATGATTTTTATAATAGGCACACTCAATCCATTCTAAGCTGCTCTGCCCTCAGCTTTACAAAAAGGATTGCTAGTTGTATAAAACAGCCTGTATAATTCTCCCTCTTTAAAGTAAGGCTGAAGCAAACAGTTTTCCTGAACCCAGGCAACCTACAAACTAAATGTGTTTTTTTATCTTGCTGTTTTTCCTCTGGGGCTCCTAGTACAAGAAATATTTTCTTAATTTTCTGAGTTTCTTCTTTGCAGTTTTTTGTGTGGTGCGCCTGTGCAAAGCAGAAAATGTTTCTCCTCCTCAGCAGGCCTGTTTTCCAGCATAAAATTGACTTTTTCTCTTCTTTCTTCCTTTGGCAAAAGAACAGTGACCCCCAGCTCAGCCTGTGGCTAAAAGAAAAGATTAGGCTGTGGAGAAAGACAGGCCTTTGCAGCATCAATAACCAAGAATGGCACTTGAATGAACTAGTAGTTTGAGGCCTGGGTCAGAGTTAGGGAGATGCCTATGATTTTCTACTTCAGGTTGCTAGCACTAAAGGGGTCTCTTATTTTTGTGACTGAATTAAAAATGAACCATCCAGGCTGAGCAGCTGCTGTGTTTGCTGTAGGATCTTTCACTTCCTACGCACTAAGCACTCTCCTTTTGAGAAGCTCTTGAAGTTGTGTTGGATGGTTGGACAACTGCTAAAAATCCCATTTCTGGCATCAGAGGATGGTCTAGAAACACGAGGTGCAGAGAATTTCTGAAACAATGCAGTAACAACCTGGTTAGTGGTCTAGGTGGGAAGTCACAGTGCCCTTCATTGTAATAGGATATCTGTCTCTACAGGCAGATATAGATGCCAGTGTGGAAAAGAAGAAATACATTTTCTCTCCTCAACCTTGCCTTTCTTATTATTTGAGCCACGGGAGAAGAAAATGGATCTCTGTTTGCTGAAATGCTATCAAATTTAGACTCTGCTGCCTGCTCTCTGCTCTCCTTTCCCTTGTTTTATTTTATACTTATCAAAGTCTGGGAGAATTTATACAAAATATATCACAATGGAACATGACCCCAAAGCAGGGAGGAGCTACAAAGATGGCGATAGGCTTCTGCTGATTGTCTAGGATGGGATACAAGGGGAGGGCGAGGTTTAGTCTGATGTTCTGACTATCCTTCAATGGTTGTCATTCTTATTGAGGAGAAACCTTAGATCACGGGTGCCCAAACTTTTTGCGAGGGCCAGATTTGGTGAGGTGAAACTGTGTGGGGGTTGACCACTTGTCCTGGAAGCAGCGGTCCTTGCTGTCAACTTTCCTTTTTTAAGTCACAGTCGCCATTTTAGAAATGGGCTCACAAGGATCACGCAGTGAGAGTGCTGACTCAGGTCTATTGCCATCTTCTGGTGAAAAATATGGCTGAGATGCTCTGCAGAGCAGGGTGGCTGTGGAGCAGGAGGCAGCAGGGGACAGCTGCAGGAACTGCTGTGTGGTGAAGGGAAAAACGCCGGCCGGCGGGAATGAGTGACAGGCTGAGCTGGCAGGGAGAAGAGGCTGCGGACCGTTCGAAATTTGAACATGGGCCGCAATTGGCCCCCGGGCCGGACTTTGGACATGCCTGCCTTAGAACAACTCACTGAAAGAATTGGGTAGCAGGTAATGGACAAACTCTTTGCCCATCAGGGAAGATGACTCTCAGAATAAGGAAGATATCCTGGCATAAAGAAGTTCCTATTTGGGGAAGAAAGAAAACCTACAGCCTGGATTCATGGCTGAGATTAAATAGCAAACCTGCCTTAATTCTCCTTGAAGCGGTATGACCCAGCTTGCAGAGATGGTGTCTGTGTGGGAGTGTGTGGGGTGCTCCCACCAAGTGAAGCCTTTAAGAGAAGCCATTCTATTCCTCCTTACACTGTAAAAGAAATCCGGCTTACCTAAAGCCATCTCAGAAAAGCCTGGTAAAAGGATAGAATTGGATCAGGGCCATCGTAACTCTCATTCTTTATCACTGTAAAGAGCAATATGGATCTGCTGCTGAGTTCTGCTTCTACTCTTGTCTTTCTGATACTGTATGTGCTTGTGTGCCTTTATTTCTGCAAAGGGATCATGCTGGCTGGGGCTGATGGGAGCTGGAGGCCAAAACACTTAGAAAGCACTCGTTCGAAGAATCTTAAGTCAAGCAGTCTAAACAGAATAGGTAGCAAGGGTTGCAGATTTTTCCCCCTTGCTCGTTGTAAATCCTTTTTGGAAGCTTGGTCCTTGTTTTCTGCTAAAACCACCCCTTTCAAAAGCAAAAGAAAGCTCGCTCAGTTGTTTTAGTGAACTGGTAATGCACCAGATGGTCTGTATTGGAAGCCACATTCTGCAATCTGCTTTCTTAAAAGCGTCCCTTGCCTTTTCAGTTTATATATGTGTGCAATTTTCTGAGGTAGATTAATGTTCTCAGTTTTTTTCCTGATTTCAAACTGGCAGTAATTTTTCTCTTTTTTATCCGCGTAGCACTCTTGTATGATGGATATGATGGGTTACACTATGACATAGCAGGTTGGTTTGCACAATACATTCACTGCACAATGTGCTAGTGTCCCACACATGCCATCTGCCTTCTCTGAAGAAGATTGGAGAAGGAAGTTTGCCATCTCCCTAACCATAGCAGGTTATGATTAAGCCTGACACCCAAATGCAGGATGCATGCTGGTTACTGTCACTACACAGCACATAGTCCACCCATGATTTGTGGTAATTTGGTTTATGGTTTTAAAGAATGGTGGAAATTAGTTCTCCCCTGCAGTGGAATAACACGGTTAGCCAGAGGCTGACAATCTGCTACATGGTGCCCTAAGGCTTGTAGGCTCACCCAAGTATTTTAACAGGTATCGTTACTTTTTAAAACCAGAATTTTGATAGGCAAAAGCCAAGTGACAGCTGCCAACTTTATTTGGGTTTTTAGGCATATCTCTGGGCCCCACAGAGGTCCCCAGTGTTTTTATAGAAAACAAAAATAATATTGGTTCAGGATAGTTAGACAACTTGGCCAGACAAAGCTAAGCTGGAGGCTGTCAAGTCAAGAACAGAGAGCCCATGTGATGCAATAGCGAAAAGGTTGAACTAGGAGTATGAAGCTCTAGGTTCCATTCCACTCTCCAGTATGAATGATAACTGGGTGGTTTTGGGTCACTCATTCTCTCTTAGGCTAGTGAACCTCACAGATTGCTATTCTGGGGAAGAGGAACTGCTATTCAGGGGGTACCGTGAGCTCCTGAATGAGAGACAAGATGCAAATCTAATCAACAAATAAGCATTCTGAGAGGAGAAAGGAAGTGGTAAATCTCACTTGTTTGCTGTCTGGTCGGTTGTGTCTTGTGATGGGCTATGTACATTATAGCTGTCTCCTTGTGAATGCATAACTACCTCGTCTTGGCAGTTGTTTTATGAAAGAGCATGCAACTTCTCCTCAAATTTCAACAGTATCCATGGGACATTCCCAAGCTATTCCACTTGTCAATGGATTGAAAATGCTGTTAATAATGGGAGGAGCCTGAAGATACCAGACTGTTAGTTTCATGCTTGTTGCTTTGTTATTTCAGGCTGAAGAGGTGGCTAATGGTTGTGTATGGACCTCAGGATAAATTTAATATCCCATCTAGGTCCATTTACGCATCTCTGCTTCTGTATTTTCCTGAACAATGAGCTACGCTTAACTTTGGTTTCTCAGCCAATGGATTGATTCTTCCTGCTTTCAGGCAAATCATACATAAGATTAATCACAAAGTGCCCATTTCAGGCAATGTGACAACCATAATTAGTCTAAAAGAAAAGTGGAAGCTATTGAATTTCTCCTCAGAACTTCCCCAGTTGAAGAGAGAAGCATATAAATCTAATCAGGAGGGAAGCTCATTTCCCATCTAAGACCTCCAGATATCCTCTGAGTATGTTGGATTGTAACCTCCAGAATTCTCAACTATGAGAATTCTGGGGTTTGTTGTCTTATACATCTACAAGCTTTTGTAAACCAGAGTTTATTGTGAAGTCTAGAGGCAGGTAGCTCAAAATTATCCAACCCCCTCCCCACATAACTGAATGGAAATCTTAGGAGTAATAGTTGGATAGCAAAAACCTGCTCAGCTAATGGCTAGTGGTCAATTGCTTTTGGATTCTAGTGATTTTCAAAAGAAGGTGGGATAAACTACCGTATTTTTCAGAGTATAAGATGCACCTTTTTCCCCCCTAAAAGGAGGTGAAAGTTTAGGTGTGTCATATACACCAAATGTAGCCCCGCCCATCCACTGGCCCCCACCCTTTGGCCTCTGTCTCGCAGCAGTTACCTCCTTGCAAGCAAACAGCAAGAAAAAAACAGCTCCATTCAGGTTCAGCACAGTCTAATTAGCACAAGTTGATTGCATCTGACTTTCAGCTGATTTGCTCTCAGCTGTTTTGTGCAGGGCTCTGCTGCTTGCTGCAAAGAGGTAAATTGCTGGAGCAGATTTTTTTCCCCTTGTGCTAATCAAGTTATGCTGAAAACGAAAACGAAAGTAAAGCAGGCTGTTTGCTACAAGGAGGCAAAATTGCTCCGAGGCAGAGGGAGATTTCTTTTTCTTCTTTTCCTCACCAAAAAAGGTAGGTGCGTCTTATACTCTGAAAAATACGGTAGATGCAGATCATGGTTGTATACTATAATACATTAGTATGTTAAGGATTCCTCATTTAAAAATTGTCTCACTCACTTCCTTACACACTTCATCCCTGCATGATTGTACATCATCATCTCTCTTGAAACTATTTTTTGTGGATCTGCTCATCTAGATGTACTAGAGTAACAATTTAAAAAAAATATATAAAGAGGGGAGATTCCAAATGAGACTGCCTGGTTTATTTTGTTTTGTTTTGTTTTGCTTTGCTTTGTTTTATTATTTTATTTTTTATTATTACTTTACTTTTTACTTTATTTTACGTTACTTTCAAAAAAAGAAGTGTAAATCAAAAGCTTTAAAGTAGAACGTTCAACACATGCACAAACTGAGACTGGGAACAAAGAATCTGCTGTTCATATAAAAAGTAATTTGGGCCTTGCAGTCAAAACCTCTGAAATCTTTATGGGAGGTGGGGGAATGGCAGCAGAAAGGATTCAGGCTGAGTTAATTCTCTATGCATTTCCTCCAATCACAACTCTCTTTAGCAACCTTTGTAGGTTGTAAGGCAAGCTATCTTAATGCTGGCCTTAAGCACAATTAATGCTAACCTGTGCCCACTAACTCCTACATGGCATATTTAAGAAGACAGCATCCTGACACTTCTATGAACTGGGATTTTAGACCAGTAGAGGGAGTATGAAGACTTCATGGGTGTTGTGGAAGCATGAGGCTCAAAAGTTGTTGTTACCCTTTGCCTGTGTATGACTGGATTTGGAGCATCACCTCATTAGTCCTGCAAAGTAGTCCACCCAAGAAGCTCAGTCAGGAGTACTAGCTCTGTCTTTATTGTAAGCTTACATTAACAGAAACTTGTGTTTCTCCCCTCCTTTCCTTCGGAAATTCTTCTCATGCCATCCTCCCCTTCTGTAGGCAGAGACATCTTTTACATGCCACTAGTTCAGACATCTTTTACATGCCACTAGTAGTCCACTAGTTGCTCTCCATTCTGTCTCTCAAAGTGATTCCCACATACTATCAGAGCCCTCTAGTCAGAACTGCATATTCCTAGTAATTAGGTCTAGAAGACTCTCACTGTTTCTAGGCCACGTGTGATACCTGAAGCTGCAGAGTGAGAATCTGCTATTCTCAAGATTAGTTTGTTAATTCTCCGAGGAAGACATGACATCAGATGAGATCAGAGTTACGCTCAAAGTGATTAGAAGAGAGGAATTTGCATGCAGTTGCTGAAGCAAATCCTGCTAAAGATGGGCAATCTCTCATGGCTTCTGCCTACATCTTTTTAGAGCATTTCCTATCATGTTGACTTGGTGAAAAAAATAGAATTTAATTTCTTACATGTCCACAGACTATTCCATCCACCTAGTTCTGTTTCAAAACCTGGAAAAATGAAAAAGCCATGATGACAATTTAATCAGAGGTGATGCTGGTTGACCTCTGGGGAAGCAATGGCCTATTGAAGATGGCTCCACTACAAAACAGATAACCACAGCAGAACAAGGACTTGGGAGAATCAGTGCCTCAGAATTCCTTTCTGGACAAAGGGAAGGACCTTGGATCAGCTATAAGCATTTCACACAGAGGGTCTCTGCAAGGAGACCATAAAACAGTGGTCTCTAGTAGGTTTTAAAGCTCTGGGAGCCAAGGAAAAGTCAAATTTGCGGTACGGAGCCTTCAAGCAAACATTGGGTTTGCCCACTTCCTTTCTTAATCACTTCATGAAAAGTATTTTTGGAAGTTAAGAACCTTCAGAATGACAAATTTCATCACACTGGATGATTTTTCTTCAATCCTCTATGAAAGAGATTTCATGTAAATTTAAGAAAAAAATAAGTTCTGAAATAAACAACAAAAGGTTATTAGAATGTTGACTGTGGAAATTTATTAGCAGACTAAGAAGCCAGATGGATTGGAAATAAGATTTTGAAATTAATTATCTGAATCCTTTCTGCAGCTTATTTAAAATCCTATTTAAAACACACAAAGATTTTGAATCTTAAGCGTAAGACATTTTCCCAGGAGAAAATGTGGATTAGAAAAAAACCACGATAAGAGATTTTGAAGATTGGGCATTCGAGCCAACCAGAAAGAAGTTAAGATTATAATTAAAGAAGAGATCCACTAATACAGAATGGAGGAAAGTATTTTAACTTTGGAAAAATTCAAGGATATTTTGTAATGACAAGTTACAAGAATAATATGAAAAAGGATGTTACTCAGAATCAAATGAAACTGGCTGATATCTTAATAACTAAAAGACACACACAAATAATAAACCAGAAGAGTGATTTGAACAATTTTCTTACCTTGGACTTAGAAAAGAGATGTGTTACGAAGATGTTATAAGGAGAAAAGAGAAAATGAAACGAAGCCAGTTTTGGGACACCTTTTAAGGGAAATAAACATCAAGATTTTTAAAAGCATAAAGAAGAAATATAACATGTCTTATCTGATCAAGGTTAATATATATATATAAAGTTTGTTCTAGTAATTTTTAATGAGTTTTTCTAAACCAAGACTGATGAGACTTTAAACATTTGTCTTATAGATAAGATGGGAAGAAGATATTTTTTATTGTATTAGTATAAAAATGATAAGCTATGGTATTAAAAATAAAATAAAGGGTTACAAAGTTGGTTTATTTGATTAGGGTTAAAATATAGATGTTATTTCTAGTCCATGCTGAATTTGTGAAGGACTTTCTGAGTGGAGAAAGAGAGACAATGATAAATAAACTTGCAGCACACTATTTGAAGAGATTAAAGATTAAGATCTTAATATATTGTTGCTTCTGTTTCTTAATAGATTTTTATACTAGGTCTGAATGATCGTTTATAAATAAGAGATGTGGGAAGAAGTTTTTAAATTGCATTTTTAGAGAAAATATGTTAAAAGGAAAGGAAATATGAAATTGATTTATTTGATTAAGGTTAAAACATATGTTGTTATTTCTAGTAATTCTGAATGGACTTTTGCTGATTCAGACTGAATGACAAGACTTTATAATTTGTCTATAGGTAAAATATAAGATATGGGAAGAGAGATCTTTTGTTGAAATGTTAGAGAAAGTTACTGAAATTGTTTTTATTTGTCTTGATGAAGGGGAAATCATTTCTTTATATTTTTTAACATTTTCTTTTTCTTTTTTCTCTTTCCTTTTTATATTTTTAAATTGCATTAGTTATGTTTGTATTTTTAAACTTTAATAAAAAATATTATAAAAAAAGAATCGAAGCTGGTTTATGCCTTTTTGAAAAGCGAAACTAAATTTTGCCATAGAGTATCTAGAATGGAGTTAATAATCTAGATATGTTTTCTCTCCTGGTCAAATGGTCCAATAAGTCATTGCAGACCTGGGCGACTGGGACTCTAGAAACATCTCCCTTCATGGCATTCTCTTTGCCTTCCAGGAATTGAGGATCTTGTACTGGCAGACATCAGTTCCCCCAGTCGGACTCAGACGGGAGACAGTAGCAGCATCTCATCCTTCAGCTATCGTGAAATCATGAAGGAGGGATCCGTGGCTGGCAGTAACAAGGTGAGGGAACCAGAGGTAGAAATCGGAAGTCCAGCTTTCTAAGCCACAGAAACCAACGTTTTTGAATGGTGTAGCTTTACACCATTGGGGATGTATCTCATTCCCATAAATAAAGAGAATTTTCTCTTTCCCAACACAAAATAACAGCATTTCCTGAAATGGCCCTTTCTGTCTAGTTCTTTCCTTTTCTCCATGAAGGGCAAGTGATATTTTTTTCCCTCGCTCCTGCTCCACATCGTTTCTTGCATCGATGAAGCGTGAGGTTGTAATTCACCCAAGCAAGTTTCATTTGACGCTGCAGTACCAGAGTTGCAGTCTTCAAGCTTTTGGGGGATTTTTCTTTCTTTTTTCTTTTCTTTTTCTAAGACTCCAAGGTCAGTCAGCTGAAGCCAGATGAGAAATACTGGCACAAGTGGACAAACTCAGGCTAAATATTTAAGGAGTAGGATGGTTTTGAGTATATGCTTGCTTCAGGAGTCTGTGTCCTTATCAGAATAACAAATTCACTTGTTTTCAAATCTGTTCTTGTATAATCTAAATTTAATGCTTTCACAGATGTTTAGAGTAAGTCACACATGTTGTTTAATTACTGATATTCATAATTTGTATTGTCTGCCAAAACCTGGTACCAAACATCACTAACAGTAAATCAAAACGAAACTTTACTGAAACATTATGTCAGTGCAAGGAAGTTAATGAAGCCTGAATAAAAAAACAGGATGGAGGCTGATCGAAGGAGTCCTAGTTCCCATTCCATGCTTGACTCACTTTGTTAAACTGCCTTTATCGTGAATCAGGGCCTAAACATGTATAGCAAATATATGGAATTAATCATTTTTAAACATAGTGGAGGAACACTAAGATTGCAAATAGATTTGGAAACTGGGAAATGTTGACACTTTATAATTAAAGTTATATTAACAGTTAAGAGCAATAGGTTAAATATTAATAGCATATATTTATACATTTTATAAAACCCATGACATCACAAAGTAAAATCAACAAAAGGATAACTAAAACAATAACGAAATAAAATCTGTGAAAACGTTAAAAACTTCAAACAAGAATTACACATTATTAAATGGCTTGGGAGCAGTGGTGAAATGTAAAATTCGTTACTACCAGTTCTGTGGGCGTGGCTTGGTGGGGGGGGTAATATGATTGAGTGGGCGCGGCCAACCTTTTTTTTTTACTTTTAAAACCATTTTTTCTACAACTTCTTCGGCTGAAGAGGTGGTAAAAAAAATGCTTTTAAAGCCTCTGGTGATCCCAGCTGAGCTGTGTGATCATCAGAGGCTTTTTTTTTTAACTTTTAAAAGCATTTTTTCGGCCAAAAAGGTTGTAGAAAAAATGCTTTTAAAAATAAAAAAAAAGCCTCTGATGATTGCGCGGCTCAGCCGGGCAATTGGGGGGGGGGGACAGATTTTTGCTACCAGTTCTCCAAACCACCTGCCTCCATCGCTACCGGATCAGGCGATCCGGTCTGAACCGGGAGCATTTCACCCCTGCTTGGGAGCATAAAAATATTTTGGTTTGGCAGCACAGATAAGATTATGAAGATGGCCCCACCCACGACCTCACCCATACCTAGCTGGGGAGCAGAGGTGGGTTCCACTTACCTTCGCTACCGGTTCGCAATGGGAGTGCGGGCGCGCTTCTGCGCAGGTGCAAAAGCTTCTGCACATGTGCAGAAGCTTCTGCACAGGTGCAGATCGTCCATGATGACGTCTGGGTGGGTGGGCGGAGCCTCCCACTGCCATTATTACCGGTTTGCAAAAACCGGACCGAACTGGTACCAACCCACCGCTGCTGGGGAGGGCATTCCAGAATTGAGGAGCTACCACTGAAAAGGCCAAATCGCCTTCACAATAGCACCACAGGGTGGAAGGGCAGCCAGAACCGCCTCTCCAAGAAAGAATGTTAGGATACAAATAGAAATAGGTGCGATGAAGAGTTCCTTCAGATACTGGAGATCCAAGGGTGAAGCCCTTTATAGATTAAGCAGCACCCTGACTTCGGAGCAGAAACTAATTGGAAGCCACTCCATAAAGTACAGGCATGGTATGTTCATATTGCCCAGTTTCACTCAGTAATCTTCTAACCAGCATTTTCTTCTAATTGAACTGTCTCAAATGTCTTTTAAGGGCAACCCAATGTATAATGCATTGCACTAATTAAATGAGAAGTTACCAGGGCATGGATTACTGTGATGAGAGTGTCTTTATCAGATTGAACCATAGCGAGAGAAAGATGCTTCAGTCCATAAGCTCTTGAAAGCTATGACCCTGAAACTTTAAGATGAGGGCAACTCCCTTCAGAATAGGTAGGACTTTATTCACCAGACAGGCAAAGCATCTCTTGTGTTCTGGATTGAATTTTGGATTATTGGTAATGACCCAGTCCATTACCATAACATAGGCATCAGTTCAGCAGTTCCACTACCTCACCTACATCCAATTTATTTCACTGACTGGAGCCAGTATAACTTTTGAGTCCCCCCATAAGCGTACTAGTGAATTTATTTTCTGTTCTAGTCTGGAAAAATTAGACAAATAGCTTAATGATGTTTTCCCAGTGTGCATAACGTCTCCACTAGGAAAATATACTGTATGTTCTTATCTCTTTAGCTTTAGATCACAACCTTTTTCAATTGGCAGTTTCTAGACATGGTAAATTACAACTTCCATAATTCCCAGTTACTCCACCATTTGAGAATCTGCTTTCAAATGCTTTAGAATTAGATGGAAAAGGATAGTTGGTAGTAAGAGCCAGATGTACAGTTTCATATGTATTACTATAAAATTATTTTTATATACAGCACCGATGTCTATGTATAGAGGAAACATGAGATAAATGATTTGCCTGCGTGGTGGAAATTGGGTTGTTCTGCAAATGCACTGAATTGTGCCAGTAGTAAAAGGCCTGAATGTGAGAAGTGATACATCTGCCTTTTACCTTTTCTACTTGCAGTCAACCACAGGAAGCCCACAGTCACAGTCGCAACCTCCACGGCCAGCCGACCTTTCAGATGAGGAGATCTCAGAACTGTTCCAGCGGCTGGCCGAAGTTCAGCAGGAGAAGTGGCTCTTGGAAGAAAAGGTATAAAATCACCTGGGTTTTAGGTTTGGATTTTGTGAGACCCTGGACCATTCAGTATTTCCTGGACTTCCCACCGTACAGACCCCCTAGTTTGGAAGCAGGAACACGGTGGCCTTGGCATGCCTTCCCAAGGACCCACGTAGCAGTCCACCAACTTTGCTTCTAATCCTGATAGTGTTGCCTGACCTTGATTTTTAGGGTTGTGGCTGGGGAGCTGATTCGGAAAGGTACCAATTCTGAACTTTGGGAGAATCAGTCAGAGACACGGACAAACTCTGGGTGGTCTGGGATAAAGAGAGCAGATTGGAAAAAGAGATTGGTCTGCCACATTTAAGAGACATTGCTTGAAGCTAGATGATTCCCAGGTCTAAGAATAGCATTGGCCTTGTGGGAAGCAGGCTTGGCAGTAACAAGTAATGCAATCTTTCTCTGCTAGGTGAAGCACCTTGAAGTCAGTAGTGCCTCTATGGCTGAGGACCTATGCCGGAAGAGTGCCATTATTGAGACCTATGTGATGGACAGCCGTATTGGTGAGAACTTCACGAAGAAGCAACCAGAAATTTGAGGTTGCAGGAAAAATGGGGGAGTGGAGGCTGAAAGCAGAGGTGATGTTGCCTGTCTAATATCAGTCTGGCTGATATTAGGTCTTCTTGTGAAGGTCTTCTTGTTCCATTTTTGGATTGCATTCTATGAAGTTCCTAGGACATAGTGAATCCTTAGGTCACTGTGGCTTGATCATGGCTGAGGGGAAATGTGAAATGGGAGCTTTGCATCTCACAACTGTCTGTGGTGTATTTTCTAAAAAAGGTTAAGATTCCCAAGAAATTAGAAAGTGAATGTTAGGAGAATTAAACTGTCAGGAAGAAAGAGTCCACTCCCAAGGGATTAAATGAAGCAAGGATAGTTCTACTCTATCTCTTGGGCACAGAATTTATGTAGTATTAGGGATATAAATACATAAAAACACTGAAATTCAAAATAAAAATGCAGGATCATCAAGAATACCTCATCCCTCCACTTTCTCTCCAGTTGATTAAGCAAGAATCTGGCAGGTTTAAATTCAAAAAAATTATGACTGCGGAGAAAAAAAAATCTGGAATGGAGTGTATAATGTTGGATAAATCTCGGGGGGGGGGGAAGGACCTTGGAGAGCAACCTTAACTGTGCTCTCTTCACCTTGTATACTGTCTTCTTCTGCCAGCATCCACATTTATTGAAAGAGATTTCTAGAATCAGTGCTTGAGTACTAGTACCAGAAAAGTCCCAACCATTTTTATTTCTGAGTAACCCAGGAGAGGTGGAAAGAAGCCTGTAGACTTGACAAGACAATAAATGATTCAGGTTGTTTAATTCATCTGATGCTGCTTCCATGCCCACAAAAGGGATTTTGGCCCACAAAAGGGATTTTTTTGTGCGTGTCTTAATGTGTACTTGATGATGCCGAGTGGTTAGGGAC
Organism: Pantherophis guttatus; assembly: GCF_059756535.1. Taxonomy (NCBI): domain Eukaryota; kingdom Metazoa; phylum Chordata; class Lepidosauria; order Squamata; family Colubridae; genus Pantherophis; species Pantherophis guttatus. Next base: position 120,827,876 of record NC_142064.1, on the reverse strand, counting down.
CTTCTTTTGCAGCAATGACAAGATCTGCAGCGTCTGCTATCAAAACACGTTAGTTCATCATCAAAGACCCATCCTACAGTATAAAGGGAAAAGTGTATAAAGGGTGTTTTAACACTTCCCTTGTTTGTTTTGTTTGTTTGTTTGTTTGTTTGTTTGTTTGTTTGTTTGCATGGCCTAGCTGCAGCTTGATATCCAAATAGTACTTGGTGGTTCTAAGACATATATTTAGCTAGATCTTTAACCCATTAGTTCCTTTGACCTTCTTTAGGATGTTCTTAAGTTTTCAAAGCATTTGATGATGGAGAAAAGAAGCTGCTTGGGGGAAAGGGGACCTATCCTGCTCATCTGTATGCTGTGATTCAGAGGGTTAGAATCCACAGGTTTTATTTATTTTTAAATCTCTAACCTTTATAGCACAATGACAAACTTGAAAGAGTAGTCGGTTCTGCAGGATTTGTGAAGGGTTTAGAACAGTGATGGCTAACCTTTTTGCCATTGCGTGTCAAAAGTAGGGGGAGTGGGGGGGGTCATGCACACGCGTGCTCACACCCATAATTCATTGCGCCCTGCTCCCCCGCGCATGCATACGCAACCCCCCCACGCTCCCTTTGCTTTTGGCACACGATGGCCTGGTTGGCCCGGTAGGCCCGTTTTTCACCCTCCCCAGGCTCCAGAGCCTTTTTAGGAGCCTGGGGAGGGCAAAAACAGCCTTCCCCACTTCCCAGAGACCCTCTGGAGGCCGGAAACAGCCTGTTTCCCAAATTCCAGTGGGCCCAGAAGGCCCAAAAATCAGCTGGCCCACGCACCAGAGATGAGCTAGGGCAATGCTCGTGTGCCCACCAATATGGCTCCATGTGCCAGCTATGGCACGCATGCCACTGGTTCACCATCATGGGCTTAGAACTTCCCTAGGAAATGACATCTGGTAGTTACGTCTTTCATACAACAACTCTTTATTCCACAATCATTGGAAAGTGAGTGATGAAACTCTGTAAGTTTGATCAAGTTTGAAACTCTGCAAGTTTGATCACTGGGCCAGATTGCCTGGATATCCTTATATGAGTAGGGCTGGATAAATCTGCTTAATTTCTGCTGCCCTCTCATAACACTGACCTCTTTGAAAATTATTCTTATTTGGCATTCAAATATGTAGTTTAGATTGGTGTGTGGTTGATATTACAGTGCAAGAAGGAACCTGTTACCCACATACTGTGTAGAGTATGTTTAGGGAGGCAATTCTCTTGAATCAGTGTGCTGGGTTAAATAGGCTCTTTCTGATAGTTGTTTAGCATTATTTATTTATTTATTTATTTATTTATTTATTTATTTATTTATTTATTTGTATGCCGCCCTTCTCCAACAGGACTCAGGGCGGTGAACAGCCACGGTAAAAACACAACATATAAAACTTAAAAACAATTTAAAAAACATTAAATACTTTTGGCCGTCAATTTAAAATAACCCAATTAAAACCAATTATAAATTTATTGATGTAGAGACTTATTGAAATATTGATGTAGAGACTTCTATTAGTTTTTGTGGTGTGTTTTTCAGGATACGGGATTTTGGTTTCTGAAGCATTTGGGTTGATGCTACTTTCATTTATGATTCTGACAAAAGCACAAGTTTTGGAATGAGTATAGCATGGCTAATGTAGGTTCTGCGTTCATATAAAAAACCTGATATAGACGTAATCTCACATTCGTATGCAAACACCTTGACTGATTGAGAAGCAGCCCCATAGAGAAGTCTACCTCTCTTTTACAAAATTGCAGATATTTCCCAGACTTGATTTGCTTCTTTTCCATCCACTCCCCACCCGAGTTTTCCTTTCTGGAGCAGTTTAAACAGATTTAAGGGTGATCGATGATCTTGAATGATCATCAGGAAACAGTGGCCACTTTGATCTTCAATAGATGCTTGGCATTCAACAGTTCTCTGCTATTGTGAGAGACTGACAAGCCCCTTTTCCTAACCAAAGTAAATCCATCCCGCTGAATAGTCCTCCTTCCTTTTCTTAACCTGTCAATTCTGTGCTGTCGCTCAAAATCACACAAACGTGCTGGCAGGATTAGAAGCTGCTTTTCACTCTTTTTTCAAGTCAAAGCTAATACTCTCAATTCATTAAATTTCCGTTTCAGTTAATGCCATATTCCACATACTTGGGTAGTACAATTGCAAAATACTTGACCTGAATCAATGGACTGTCCAAAATAGATTGCTCCATTGAGATCTATTTATCTTATTAACAAAATAAGAGTTTTACAGGTTCAGAAACTGAGGAAACGGGATTAGCGGCCGTAATGCTTCCAGCATCAAGTTGGTAGAGGAGGAGAACCTAAGCTGTTTAAGAAGATGCCATTTTAGACATATTTTTCTTCCTATCAAGAATGAAACAGCCAGAGAAGGAAATGTGTGTGTGTGGCGGCGGGAGGGGGGAGGGGGAGGAGTTCTCACTAGGATATTTTTTTATAGTTCCCTTGGTTTGTGGTTAGAGTTGTGCTCCAAAGGAAACTGTTTCCTGCCCAAGAATGACGCATGAAAATGGATGTGAAGTCAGCAGCCAACTTTTAAAAAATGTTGGATTCAGCAAATCATTCAGCAAATCATTTGGGAAACTGAGTCACACACCTAACATGCTGTCCTGACAGCTTGCTTTCCTGGTGCTCCCCCTGCTGGGTGTGCCCCACAGTTTTCCCCAGTCCAGTCCCACAATGGACTAATTGTCTCTTGCCTCTGCCAGCCCCTCCTCTACGGGCTTCCACTGCCCTTAGAGCACCTTTGCCAAGTAGGATCTTCCTGCTGTTCCGCTGGTGGATCAGAACTGCAAAGGAACAGACGCGTTGCAGGGGGAGGGCAGGGGATAATAAGGAAGAAGGGGTGCCTTAGAAAAAGTCTGCATGCTCAGGTGAAGAGCCATGCAACCACATAGTCAAGTGATGGTGTGGGAGAGGGCATCCTTTGGGCACGTTTTTTGTACATCCACATTGAATTGTGCTATGGGCATGAAACAGAAGTCAGCTATAAATAGCTTGTGCAGGGTCGCCTTTGCCTCAGCTTGGCAACACACAACTCAGCCGGTGAATATTTCATGAATGCTAAAAATACAAACCACCACCACCTCCTCCTCCTCCTCCTCCTCCTCCTCCTCCTGCATCTTGAGCGTCTTTCCTTTTTGCCTGATCGGGCGGTCATTCGCAGCCTGATTTGCCCTCCAAATCTTTGTAATTGAATCTAGCCCCATATTCTAATTATTTGATTCTCAGTGCCCCAGAGACTTCAGCATGTTTTTTTTTTTGGTCTTTTCTTAAAATGCAACTACTCCTACTTCTGTAACACTTTCAGATCTTTGCCCAAATGTGCTGTGCCAATGTGAGGAAATAATGGATAGATTTTGTACATTGAAACCAAAAGCCAGCAAGAGGAAAGGAAAACTTGTGACTGTGTAAGGGCACAATAGTCTAAACGCAGCAATCTATCTCCTTATTGCGTAAGTCCATTAGATCTTACCCTGTCCTCTTGGACTATAGCGGTTCAAACTGTGCTGTTTTCCGTTAAGATCACAATAAAGTAAGTGAAAATTTGACAGAAGAGGGAGTTTAAACAAAAATGCTTCTAAAGAACATTTTAGGAAGTCCTGCTAGTAGGCTTCCTAACACGCTGGCAGAACTTTTAAGTATCACAGCATATTCCAGATGAGGATGGCAAATTATGGATATTTTCTTACCCTTTCATTGAATGCTCATGAGCATGGCCCACAAAAGGGACTACTGGGTGCCAAATTTGGCATTTTAAGAAATGTGATTTTCCTTCTTTGAAAATGAACGCTACTACGGCCACTAACTACTATGGCCACTAAATTTGATGAGCTGCAAGGACAAAGGGGAGAGAAAATTTAATTGTTGTTGTTGTTGTTAAAATAGGGATTCTTGGGTATATGCAGAGTAAGAAACCCAAAGAGGAGCATATAGTTTCTGTGGATTTCAGAGTTCAGCTTTTGCAGAATCAAATGCTAATTTTTAAACAGTGTGTGCTTGCTTCTATTAAATGGCAACATGTGGATTGTAACTTGCATTGATGATTGTTACCCAGTGAACAAATGGAAGAGTAGAAAGTGCAATGGGCACTAAGCTGAGCAGGAGAATTGTGTTTGATACGGGAGCTAGGTTCAAGCCTAGGATCCATGGCCACCATCTCTTCTTTGAGGCTTTGTGTGTATGTATGGCAACACTTACTAGCATAGCCAAGGGACAGGAAGGATTTTGGTATTGAGAGACAGCTGGATTGATGAAGGCTGAAAGGGAGAACAGGCAGAATTGATCTAGATGTCAGGGTTGCTTTAGTCCAGCATCAGTCTTGGAAATCAAGGCAGCAAATTGTATTCAGCAGCCTTGAAAGGGAGGGCGCAACATGCAGGCCTTTCCCCAGTGGTCTTGGAAGAAAGGAAACAAGAACACCAATGCTCAGTCTCTACCACTTTCTCCATTTCCGGGAAGCTGATGTGAAAATGTCCTTCCAAGTAAGGTCTCACCATTTGGAAAGGCTGGATAGTTGGGGTTTAGAAAGAACTACCCACTTTGGATTTATCAAATCAGCTCTGATCAGGACTAACAAGGTCAAGAATGAAACTAGGTGTTGTGGTCCGCCAGTAGCCTGCGGACCTGGCAGCAGAGTCGGACAGTGAGGAGGCTGGGGAAGACAATGGACCAGTCCTGGAGTCAGGGGAAGGCCCAGACGAGGGCTCTGCGTCGGAGGCAGAGATGGGGCCAGGGCCATCTGGGAGCGATGCGCGGACTCCGGAGCCTCCAGAGGCGGACAGCAGAGAGGCAGAGGAACAGGAGGAGCCTGTTCCTAGTGCACACATGCGAAGAGCTGCCAGAAGGCAAGAGTAGCTGAAGAAAAAAGACCAGAAGATGATTGGCCATTCCCATAATGCTTAAAAGAGCAGCAACGAGCCATTGGGTTCTTTGTAGAAAAGCAAAGTTGATTCCCGTGCTTCTTGTCAGCGTCTCTTGAACTTTGTGGGGGTTTTGCCAAGAAAAGCCTTTGGCAGGTTGCCAAAGACATCAAAGGTTGGTGATAAGGCTGACGGACTGGTTATTAAGAATTTTGTTTTGGACTAAGCTGAGAATGAATGAATTCTCAGCTGTTTTAATAAACTAAGTTTGTTGAGGACTGAATTGTCTTTGGTAATCATTACTTGGGCCTTGATCACAACACTAAGCAACCGAGTTAGCCAGGCATCTGGCAGGACATTGGCGGAGAATGGCAGGCAAATTTGAGGTTGTGGTTTCTTCAGATGAAATAGTGATTATCAACATATCTCTGCACTGGCTGCTTGACCAAATGGCAACCTTAAGAGGCTTAATTTTACTTCGATGTTCCTTGAAACCAGAGCTGTTCCCCAATACATGGGGCCTGGGTATGGTCAAAATGCTTCGACTTTAACTCTTGTTTTGACAAGAGTATAGCAAAGTGCTCAAGAACCTTATATCTTGCTGTATTCCAGGGACATTTGTCATTGTTTCCTCATCCTTATCTCTGCAACCCCATGATCCATACCATAGGCTAGGCTGTCATGGAACCATACAGACTTCCCTTTTGTTGGAGTTATCTATCTCTTCGCTCCCGAAAGCAGTGAATCTGCAAGCAAATGTGTTGGCTCCCTCCACCCTGCACCCAATTTAATTCCTGTGCCCTTTTTTTCATGCTAGTTTCTTAGGGCGGGAGGGAGGTTGGTCTAATGCTGTTATTTCTTTCCTGCTGCTTTGCTAATTTCATGGTTGAACAACTTTCAGCTTTCCTACATGGAAAGACCCCACATTCATGTCAGATCCCTGATGAGATTAGATCCAGCTCAAACTCCAGGAAAGAAAGCTGTGAGTAATGGTTAGAGGCACAGGGAGGTGGCGACTGGAGGATAAGTGAGAGTTCTAAAAGGGAGAATTGAAAGGTGGATATCACAGTTGCTGCTGTTTTATTTACTATTACAGCATTTAATATTGGAAGTGGGGGAGTGGGGTGGATTCCACAGTATTGCTAGCCCCCTGCTTGCAAATTCTCCATTTTGGCTGCGTTTCTAAAAGTAAACAGGACTGAGAATAAAGATGAGAAACTGTAGAGTGCAGCTTCTTTCCCTCACTCAATTCTCGCTTAAACTAAGAGTAATTTTTCGTGACCTCACTCTGAATTGGCTCCCTAACATCATCATATTCCACTCAACTCTAATTGGCTGTGGAATTAAATGATACTACTCAAGCAGATTTTATTTTCTTCTCATAATTCTGATCCTCCCCTTTTGGAATGTGGAAACTCATTCTCGATAACAATAAACTAAACGCATCCATATAGAGTCCCGTCAGTCTTGTAAGGTAGTCCAGACAAGAAACACAACTAGGAGTACTAACTCTATCTTTACTGCAAGGTTACATTAACAGAATCTTGCAAGTCTAAAAGTCCTCCCCCCTTTTCCTCACTTTGACTCTCCTGAAAACTAGGAAGGTCCCTTATGAGCCACTTTTGCTACCACTCCTCCTTCAGACTCAGATTTCATTTATCAGACCATTGTCTAGGCGGTTGATCTTCCTCCTGCCTTGCAAGGTCATTCCCGCATACCATTGCAAGTTCAGAGGAATAAAACAATTATAAAAACCAATCTATTTAGTTTGGAAGCTTGGGGAAAAAGAACCAACCATTTGTTGGTCATCTATCTTCCTCTCTTCAAAGGTCATTTAAAATAAACCTCTGGTTATGCACTTTGGAAAGGTCACCAAGGAAAGAGTTCTGTGGATAACTGGGGAGTCTTCCCCAATTTGGTACCCTCTGGATATGATGGACATTGATTCGCAGGTTCTCCATTATCCAACACTTCTAAAAATCACCAAATTGGGAAAGGCTGCCCTATCCAGTGGGTGGACACAAATTTAATATTTTATGAAAAGGGGATCCAGTGCAGAATTTTGAAGATGTAAGTGGGGTAACTTGTTCCCGTAGCATTTTTAGGCTGGTTTCTCCCGGGGATGACAAACTTGTTAGTCATGATCTCCTTCATTCTAAGGAGCGTTCTTCAAAAATCACTTCTCAAGAGAAAGACTGCTGTTATAGGGCAGGGGTCTCCAACCTTGGCAACTTTAAGACTTGTGGACTTCAACTCCCAGAATTCTTTGGCCAGCGCTGGTTGAGGAATTCTGGGAGTTGAAGTCCATAAGTCTTAAAGTTGCCAAGGTTGGAGACCCCTGTTATAGGGGAAAGTAATGTAGTCAGGGGTGGGTCCTACTTACCTTTACTACTGGTTTGCAATGGGGTTGCGCACACGCTCGCTTTTGATGACAGGGTCTGTGGGTAGGGCCTCCCGCCAGTTTTATTACCGGTTCTATAGAACCGGTGCGAACCGGGGGCAACCCACCACTGAATGTAGTTATCCATAGTAAGGATAATCCAATACATGACCTCTGTTTTTCCTCTTCACATGGTGTAACCCATATGCTCTGTTTCCACTACAGCCATAATTTCATTTACGCATTCATTTGTAACTTCTTTGTCACTGCCTTTTTTTTTCTCCCTGCCCTTTTTCCCTTTGGCAGATGTGTCTGGGGCTCATGGACAGGTTGATCGAAGTAGCCTAAGTAGTGTCCTGCGAGATCTGGTGAAGCCAGGAGATGAGAACCTGCGTGAGATGAACAAGAAGCTACAGAATATGCTGGAGGAGCAGCTCACCAAAAACATGCACTTACAGAAGGTTTGTAGGTGGACCCTGGAGAAAAGGCTTTTGGTGGGTGAATTGGGAACTGGGCAGAATCAGCCACTGAACTGCAAGGGGAAGAAGGGAGGAATTCTACCTACGAGGACCAAGCAAAAGGCATAAAGCAACTTTCAGAGTACTGAAATGGAAATGGCCATTTATGCAGGACATTTCATTTTATTTATCTGAAAGATGCATAACTGGTTCTAATGAATGCCAATTGTGATACAAACAAGAAAAAAAACACCTTCAGTCAGTAAAACAAGCAACATCACTAAGAGCGGTCTCCACAATCCAATAGAAGCAAATGGTGAATCAAAGCCATGCTGTAGCCACAACAGCCCAACATTTTGGGTGAATGAATAGACAGGCTTTAGTAAGTCTGAAATCAAATGTTGGGCTGCACTCTGCAAGGAAGGCATTTTCTAAGTGGGTTTCCACACCCAAGAACGCCTTCTCTCGTATCTCTGTATCATGTTCTCTACCCAAAGGGGAGATATTAGAGAAGAGCTCCCTAGGAACTTATTGCTCTGACTTATTCACTTGGAAAACCCCGGGATTTGGGGTAGGAAAGCTAGAGCAAAGAGTGTATTTTCCCCCATACGATAGTGTTCTACATTAAACACAGGCAGCTTTTCTATGGCAAGGCAAAGATGGACAAATTCCTTTGGCCATTCAAGGGCATGCTGTGGACCACACTCCAAAATATTATGGATGAGGCTAGAATAGAAACTAGATGGGACATGGTGACTCAGTGGCTAAGATGCTGAGTTTGTCGATCGAAAGATCGGCAGTTCAGTGGTTCGAATCCCTAGTGCCGCGGGGTGTGCTCCCGTTACTTCTCCCAGCTTCTGCCAACCTAGGAGTTCAAAAGCACGTAAAAAATGCAAGTAGAAAAATAGGGACCACCTTTGGTGGGAAGGTAACAGCGTTCCGTGCGCCTTTGGCGTTGAGTCATGCCGACCACATGACCACAGAGACATCTTCGGACAGCGCTGGCTCTTCGGCTTTGAAACAGAGATGAGCACCGCCCCCTAGAGTTGGGAACGACTAGCACATATGTGCAAGGGGAACCTTTACCATTACCTTTAGGATAGAAATTAACCTTGGGTTTTATTTCCTTTTAACCATATTCAAATGTAGGTAGAATTAAAAATAATTCACATATTTACCCATTTTCTTATTCATTAAAAATTATCACTTGGGATAAGCTTGTAGAGGTCCCCGGGGATCTCATTCACAGCTTTCAGGCATTTATATATCAAGCTGGGGCCTTGGGCAGTGCACGGTCTTCCCCAGGATTTGCTGTTTGGGGATTTGGGAAATTCAACCTATGCAAACACTTGCTGTTGCCCATGCTGGCTAAAGCCGGTAGGAGTTGTAAAGCAAAGGGTTAAAGAATATTGGGTGGCGTAATTCCTGCCTTTAAACAGGCTGGCATGGAGTTCTGGGAATTCTAATTTGAAGACGTCTGGAAGTCACCCTGGTGAGGAAAGAAAGGTTGCCCCAGGAGGAAAACTAAATGGCATTGCTAAGTAACCAAAATGCGGAAGGTGGCGGTGGGGGGTTATTTGGAATAATTACTTTGGAATAAAAAGCGTGAGCTAAGACACGCCTGTGTCTTAAGGAAACATGCAGAGAGGGGTTGCCTTTGGTTGGGATCCACATGGTTACCATCACAAGGAGACAGTGCCCTTGATAGCAAAGGTCATGCTGTAAACAGAAGTCTACTGCAGTGTCAGCTTACCTAGAGGAAGGCCCAATCCTCGCCTGCTCAGTTTTATAAGTAACTGTCATTTTGCCTTTCAGCTAGATTATTGCAATCCTAAACTAGACGCCTGGTGCCAACATCCCTAATTGAAAAATATTCTGAAGTTGCTCTAGACATAATCAATGGCACCTTCCCTTAGAGCCACGATGATTGTATTATTATTATTATAATTTTTTGCGTGTCTGCTCTTGAATTAGTCTTGAACTACCCTGTGCAGTTTTCTTGGTGACATTTTCAGAAATAGTTTGCCTTTGCTTTTTTCCTAGGGCTGAGAGAGAGAGAGAGAGAGAGAGAGAGAGAGAGAGAGAGAGAGAGAGAGAGAGAGAGAGAGAGAGACTGGCCCTAAGTCATCCAGGTGGCTTTGTGCATAAGGCAGAACTAGAACTCAAAGGTTTTCAGGTTTCTGCCTTAATCACTACATCATACTGGCTTTCACTATTGCTAATATACCGCAACTATTTTCTGCTCCTTCTGATTAAAAGCAATGCTCTGCACATTCAGAAAAACAGAATTGCCAAACCAAAAAAAATAAAGTTGGCAACCCAAATGATCAAGAGCAACAGAAGAGGCTGGGGAGAACAAAAATTACCCAAAGGGGACCCAGCAGGCTATATTCAAGGCACAGCTACAAACACCAATCTAGAAATGCTGAAGGCAGCTACGGCAGCCTTTGCCAAACATAAATTCCCACATGATGTTGGATGATAGCTCCCATGATTCCTGCAACAATAGGAGTTCTGATCCAACACTATCAAGAAATCTATGGTTGGGAAAGGGGTTAAAACCAGCAGCCAGAGAGGGAGAAGATACTTGTTATGAGGTATACTGTAGGGCTTGTTGGACAAATCCTCAGCAGCCTGTAACTTGAAAAATGAGGCATTGGGGAGAGCTCTTATGGGAGGAACAGGCTGCTGTGCAGTGGTGGGTTTCAAATTTTTTTACTACCAGTTCTGTGGGCGAGGCTTGGTGGGCATGGCAGGGGAAGGATACTGTAAAATCTCCATTCCCACCCCATTTCAGGGGAAGGTTACTGCAAAATCCCCATTTCCTCCCAATCAGCTGAGACTTGGGTGGCAGAGAATAGATGGGGGGAGGTCCAGTCAGAATTTTTACTACCGGTTCTCCGAACTACTCAAAATTTCCGCTACCGGTTCTCCAGAACTGGTCAGAACCTGCTGAAACCCACCTCTGCTGCTGTGGAAAGTGAATAAGAACAGAGAGAGACTCTGCTAGTTGGCTTCTGAGTTTGTGTGTTCTTCATCCTGAGTAAGTGTATACGCACAGCTGCTGTAGCTGCCTGACCATTCATCTTGTTTCTCAGGCTGCAGATCAAGGTGACTGATGAGGAAGAGAGGCAGCAAGAGCCCAGCTTTGGCACCAAAGGGAAGCTAAGGGAGTAGCAAATTTCCTTCTGCTTGAACACTGTGGTGACCTTGAATGAAGAATTCTTATCTTCGTACCCACAATCTGCATTTTTCTCCAGCCTTCCTTCTCTCTGTGTCACAGATGGGTGACCACCCACATTCAGAGAGGAGATTTTGGGTGATGCCGTTGCCTTTGGGAAGAGTAGATTAAGGGAAAAAATTTTGGAGCTTGGAAGTATGTCTGGGGGTGCAGGAGAGATATCTGCATTCTGGCCATGGTGGTGATGGTGTAGCAGGAATGCTACTTCTTGGCTGTTTGTTACTTTTTTAAAAAAAAAAAATTGATTTGTATGCCGCCCTTCTCCGGAGACTCAGGGCGGCTTACAATGTGCTAAGCAATAGCCTTCATCCTTTTTGTATATTTATACAAAGTCAGCTTATTGCCCCCACAACTGGGTCCTCAATTTACCTACCTTAGAAAGGATGGAAGGCTGAGTCAACCTTGAGCCTGGTGAGATTCGAACCTGCAGTAATTGCAGGCAGCTGGTCTTAATAACAGGGTGCTTTAGACCACTGTACTACCAAGGCTCTTAACACCCACCGCTGGGCTAGGCCAGATTATAAAGAGTGCTCAGCCGTCTGGGTTTTTTTTCCAGTGATATAAGTGCTGGATTTTCAGATAGGTAGGCAAGAGTCTGCGTAGAAGAGCACTCAGATCCCCTTTGCAGGTGCTTTGAGTTCCCCCTCGTCAAAAAAAGTGCTAAGGAAAACCCCCTAATACACTACCCACATACAGCATTTATGTAGTTTATAAAACTCACAGAGAAAGATGTTTCAAAGGACTAGATAGATTTATGCAAGGTAATTCTTTTAGAACATTCCTCTTAGCCATGGCATCTCAAAGGATACTCCATATTCAAAAGAAGTATAGTTCTGAATATCAGTTTCTAGGATCAGATGGCAGGAGAAAATCAATTGCTCTTTCTCTGTGTTTTAGAGAGCTTCCTTGCTTCCAGTAGCTAGAAACTGATTGCTGGGTTACATAGACTTCTATCTGATCTAGCAAGGTGAGTCTTCTGCTTGCCTGCTTTTATCACGAAAGCACATGCTGAGGTAAGAGAAAGAGAGCCCGCCCCAGTGAAAGACTTTGCAGCATATTGGGGTGTTCCCCCCTCCCCCTTCAGCATGAGCTTGATGTAGAATCTGATCTTTTCAATGTCCTAATGGAACAAGGGGACGAAAGAATGATGTCAGCGGAAAGAAGAGGCTATTTATAGCCGTGTCTGAATGGGGAGGGATGGGGTGTGTGTGAGTATCCTCAGAGGACAGGCTGTTTCAAGGTTGGGGCTTCGGTGGAGCAGTCAGTGTGGGGCAGAAAAAGGATGCTAACTTGGCACTGTCGGTGAGGATCAAGACGCTAATCTGGGAGGAAGTCTTCAGATAAGCCAGCCATGCAGGGAAATACTGAGTAGGGGGGGAAAGGAAAAGGTGGTACATGGCAGAGGTAGCAGTGTGGGCAACCCCAGTGATGGTCTGTAGGGGGCACTGTGCATTTGGGAAAGAAGCTGCAGGCAGGTAGAGTGGATGGTAGAAGATGCCAGCTAGGGCATGGAAGCAGGTCTAGCTCTCCTGGTGTCCAAGGCTCTGCAAGAGAGAATTCGACCTGAGATGCATCTAATCCAGGCTTCTGAGCCACAGAGCTAAAAGGGGAAGAAAGGTCTTGTTTTCAGGGTCTTTTAAGGGAAGTTGCTTTTTTTTTGCAGTCCAAACCGTCCTTTTCTTCTCTTAATAAAGCATATTGATTGCCATTGGTTCTTTATCTCTGTGTTGATTTGGGTTTTGTTGCTTTCCAGACTTCCTTTGAGTCCAAGCCCAATGAGCAGTTTTTAATTGGGAGAATGAATTTGTGCAGAATGGGCATGGCTGGAAAGGGATGTCTGTATTTTGCTTGGCAGGGCATGTATTGGTCTCCCACTTGGATATCATGCAGGGGTGAAATCCAGTAGGTTCTGACAGGTTCTGGAGAACCAGTAGCGGAAATTTTGAGCAGTTCGGAGAACCGACAAATACCACCTCTGACTGGCCCCAGAGTGGGGTGGGAATGGAGATTTTGCAATATCCTTCCCCTGCTATGCCCACCAAGCGATACCATACCCACCAAGCCATGGCCACAGAACCAGTAGTAATTTTTTTTTTTGAATTTCACCACTGATATCATGCCTGTTCTTCCCCTGGTCTCTTTTTCTGGGTCCCTCTCATCTGATTTCTCCCTTCCTTCCAGGATTTGGAGGTCCTTTCCCAGGAGATCGTCCGTCTTAGCAAAGAGTATGTCCCGTCCTCTGATGCTGAACCTGGCCTGGATGATGCTGTCTGAGCTCAGTTCCACCTGTGATGCCGTCCTCCGTGCTTGGCCCTTGGCTGCGCTGCTGGTGTGTGGGGGTGGGTGGGGAGGGGTAGAGATATTGGAACTTTCTGCCTCCCCTCTCTCTGGTCGGACCATTTCTTTCAACTGTATCGGAGGGGGCAGGCGTTTAACCCCGCTACTCTTTCCCCCTTAGCGGAGCACAAACAGCAGTTTCTCCCTTCATCACTGTTCTACTCAGGCCTTCCCCCAAACAGATTGATTTCTTTCGAATCATGCACCTACTGATTACGCTGCCTGCCTCTTCGTGGACCTGCCTTTGCTGCCCCGTAGGAAGCCCTGGCAGCAGTAGCCTGTCTGCAGTTGGCACTTTTTTAAAAAAGTTGCATGGCCAATTGCAGCTTTGTTTCTGAGGTTGTCAGTTTTGAAACTGCCTCCCTCCTTCCAAGGTTGTCATCCCTGATCCTGAGGAGTTTCCCCATGGAGGAGGAAGAGGAGGAGGAGGAGGAGGAGGTGTTCCTGCCATAATAAAGCTCCATAATCCATTCTCAACATATAGCAGTCCTGGGAGTAAAGTTCAGTTTCCTTAAAAGCTTCTCTCCCTGCATTCTTCTCCGCAAGCTGCATTTGTGATTCTGTAGCTTCTTCTGAGTCATAGTCATACCTCCTCCCTCATTTTGCATGTCTGGCCATATATATATATATAATATGGGTTGCAGCTGTGCCCCTTTTTCCAGTAATAGAGGTGGAGCAAAGGCAACGTGTTTATTTAACACATCAATGACTTGTACAAGGCTGTAATTGTTGAGTAACTGATAATGCAAAGAATGGTGGGTTGGGGTTTTTTTTCGAAGGGGGGTGGCTTTTACTCTGTGTGAATGTTGAATTCAGAACGATCTGAATTGATGGGTACTATTCTAGTAGACATAAACTGGAGAGGTCTCTCCCCAGGCCAAGGTTGTATTCCATCTTCCCATCCTTTTTCTAAGTCCAGGGTAGGCAAAGGATAGCCCTCGGCCTAATTTCAAACCAGACAGTTTAGAGCTCTGGCAGATGTGATGCTGCTCTTTGTTTGATAGCTCGCTGGATGGGAAGAAAAAGAGGAATTCGGTGGGGAGAGAGAGAATGGAGCTTCCACCCATTTGGGGCTCTGACTTGACCTCAGCCTGGCCATAGGCTTCCATCATGACCCACCAAAGACTATGCCTAATAAAGACATGCTGATTTACCTCAGTGGGTAAAATACTGCCCATCCCCTGCTCCAGGTCCTTGACCGGATTCAGCTGTACAGTCTCTGCCACCCCCTGCTCATTGGAGCTCTTAGCTCTGTCCTAGTCCCCTATGGCTCTGTGGGAAAAGAGAGGGCTGATGATATTTGAGGCTCAGAAAGTGAATCTCTGCTTGCTGGTAGCGCATTTCAGAAAAAGATTGAGGTCCTGCTTGTTCTGCTGTTTGGCCAGTCCTTGGACATACTACTACTCAGTGCTAATCCAGCATTTTGGATGGTGAGAGGAGAGCTTAGGAAATAACATTGGGCCTTTCTTTATTAGAATTGGCAAAAAAGACTTTCCTGTGCAGTTTCTCATCCCATACAAAGGAAGCTTTGATGGTACTAAGGGGGACAGCTGGTGGGGAGGTGAATCCCTCCTTCCTGTGGCCGCAGTAAATGACGTGGATTCATTTTCTCAGCATTTATTTAAGAAGAAACTTAGCTTCTGTCAGACTTCATTGCAATAAGCAAATCAATCCAAATATCCAAAGAAATATTTTGCCCAGAATTCTCCCCTTAGGTTCTTGGGCCTTTAATTGGGGGGAGGGAGGGAGAAGCAATCTGTGACTTTCCTGCTGTTAACTACAGCTCCCAGCATCCCTCACCATTAGACATGCTGGCAAAGGCTGCTGAAAGTTTACTGGTTGTTTGATAGCGGAGAAGATCTGAGTACTCAGCAATGTGCATGAACGAATCACACTCAGTCACTCTGCTATAAGAAAACATTAGTTTATTTCACCTCAACATTTTTCAAATTCACCTTTTTTATATTTATTCAAACACTCGGGGACAAGAGGTGTAAGGCTTAAAGGAACACATGGTTGTTTCCTTATTAGCAAGGTCTTGAATTTGAAACCCAAGACCAGGGCTATGAATCAAAAGTCTCTACCTGTATGGATGATTGTGCCCAAGCCCATCTTTACAATGTTAGTTTTAGAAAAGAATATTTTGCTTTCAGTGAGTTTTCTCTTCCACTTACCAGATTACAAATGAACGACTCAAGAAAGTAGCAATTTAGAGAGAAGGAAAGAGGTTGCACAAAGCTATATATCCTTGACTGGAGATTTTATTTTTTTGAAATTATAGCAATTATTCCCAATGCTTCTGGGCTATAAAATCTTTGCTCAAGTTGGACTGGTGAAACAAAAAGAGCCATTTTTTGAATGAACTAATATATATATTCTCCTACCTGCCTATGTACTCAAAACCCAAGTGCAACTTGTTCTTAAAGTACAGGCAGTCCTCTGCTAACTATCCTGTTTAACAACTGTTTAAAGCTACAATGATCCTAGAAAAGTAACTTTATGCCATAGAAATGACGCTTGAAAAGTAACTTTATGACTGGTCCTCAAACTTATGACAGAGTGACTTACAAGTGTTGCAGTATCCCCACAATCATATGATCACAATTTTGCTGCTTTGCAACCAATGTGCATTTATGATAGTTGCAGCACTCCATTGTCACATGATAGCCATTTTGATACATATGCACGCACGCACACACGCACACACACAACACACACGCACATGTGTGTGTGTGTGTGTGTGTGTGTATATGTATATATATATAAATTTAAACAATTATAAGCTAATACTAAAAGTGAAAGAGAAAAAAGCAAAACTAAAGAAAAATTTAAAATGCAAAAAGAAAAAAGAGTTAACAGAAAAATAGAAAAGAAAGCGAAAAGGTATGAGAGTGGCTTCTAATCTTTACAGCAATATAAGGACAATTATATATTGACCTCTCTAAAGTTAAATCATGGCTCTTATATCTAATCATAAAACTATAAATTATAAGGTTTTTCTTTTTTACACAAAAAGTCCATAAGGGGTTTCCATTCACCAAAAAATGTAGATATTGTGTTTTCTCTAATCAAACAATTCAGTTTGGCCATTTCAACAAATTATATCATTTTCATCTACCATTCCTCTGTCATAGGCCTTGCCAATTATTTAATTTTTTGTAACACAATAGTCTTGCTGCAGTTATCAAAACAATGTTCCATGACCTTTTTCCAACTGCTTATCCCTCAGTCCCAAGAGGAAAAGTTCTGATTTCAGCTAAATGCTAACCTTTGAAATCTGAATCACTGTATTTGAACCCAACATTTTCTAGCTTTTTTGCACATCTACCGAACGAGATAAGGTGTCCCTCCTTACATTCCCATTTCCAACATAAATTTGAAATACCTTTACACATTCTGACAAATGACATCAGTGGAGAAGGTAGTGATGAAATCACAAGTCATGTGATGTCTCATTTAACAACATGTCACTGACCGGAGTTGCCAATCCCATTTAGCACGGTCATTAAATTAACCTGTATATTTCAGGCTCTTTTCAGCCATAAATGTTGGTTATCAGATGATGAAATTGAGAAGCCTGAATTTCTCTGAGAAGTGTTTCCTCGTCTTTTTTCCCCCATTGCTTACAACGCCCCCGAGTATCTAAATAAAACTGGGTCTTTGATCTGGGGGAACAACAACAATGAAATATTTATCCATGCATCAGGAACTCAGTGACATTCCAATGAGTGGGTGTTGCCAGCTGCGGTGAAGATGCAAATTGTAGTCATCAGTCCTGGTTGCATGCTTTCCCCCCCCTGCTAATAGCCCCCTCCCCATGTAACTATTGGGGTCTGATTAAAATAGAGATGTGCATATAAATAGTCTCTCCCTAACATTCTCTGTTGTTATGCTCTTTTTAAAAAAATGAAGATTCTATAATAGCAAAAAAAAAGCCCACCCCAACTTGGGTTAAAGGAGGCTATGCAGGTGGAGATGAATCAATTCTCCACGATTCTCACGCTGAATTCTGTGAGACAGAAAAAGAGTTGCTGCTCACTTCTAGGAGAAACGAAATACGGTATCCTTGGAGCAAAATTGCAAATGGATAGTATATGACACTGATAGTAACTTTGGCCTTAGAACTGTGTAATTGGTAATGGCATTGCTGGCTGCTTGGCAGAAGCATTTTTCATCGTCCTGCTCATCCTTCCTTATATCTTCTCAGCCCTGAATTCACTGAGTGGTTTTCCACTAAGCACTCTGACATCCTACCCCTTTCCCCACTTTTGTCTATAATAATGGGGATGATAATGCCTATCCTTCAGGAAGGTTGTAAGGATTTCAGCGGCAGATTCTTTGTGGAATACAAGACGTGGAATGTGGTGAATGTCAAAATGTCTTACTTAATACCTTCTATAATCTTGACTCTGCCCAAAAAGGCTCTGTGAGTGAAGGAAGTAGCTGATGCATGCTGGAATATATAAGCAGCGCCATCCACAGAAACGAGAAACACCATCAGTTCTTGTTCTCTACACTAATGAATCCAAAAATGCAATGATGTCCTACTTCACCGGACACACCAGGTCTTACTCTGCACAGTAAATGAGGAAGAAGACAGGAGAAAGTGCAGCAATAAATGGATAAAAGGACTCAGGCTCTGCACAGGGAGATATAAAACTAGGGCAGGTGCTTGGTAAACACTGATGAGTCTTAATTTACAAAAATGGATGCCCATTTTGATATAACCACAGATTTCAGCAATCTGAGGTCTAGTGGGAAATTGCATACTGTATTTAAATTCTCTCTTTTTTTAAGCCCAGTGGTAAACTAAAGTTAAAATAGCAACCGCCCACCCGACCCACTTGTCATAGTGAGCATTAGTAAAGATGTAAACAGTATGATCCAATCTTAATATTTCAGGTGGGTTGTTATTTTCATAGCAAATTCACACACCAATCAGGCTGAACCCAAACGTTCCTGCTGATTAGCATGTTCTCCTGCTCTCATCCACCACCAGTGCCTTTTATCAGGAGTTTGATCTGCAGTTTAGTGCCATGAAAGCCCTTATCTGATATTTTGGCCAGAGGAGACAGTAAAAGTTGGCACTGCTATTCATCTCAAACGCTTTATTATTTTTTCTCAGCCTTCCTGCATTTTTAACAGAATAGCAATAGCACTTAGACTTCTATACCGCTTCACAGTGTTTTACAGCCCTCTTTAGGCGGTTGATAAAATCAGCACATTGCCCCCAATAATCTGGGTCCTCATTTTACTAACCTCAGAAGGATGGAAGGCTGAGTCAATCTTGAGCCAGTCAGGATTGAATTCCTGGCAGTGGGCAGAGTTAGCTTGCAATACGGCATTCTAACCACAGCGCCGCCAGAACAGAAAGTGAAAGAGAAAATAATGCTTAATTTCTATGCATTGGGTTGCTGAACAAAAGGTATCGCCGTAAAGAAGCAACACTATATATCACGTTCCCACCACTCGGGGATCCAAGGAAGCTTTTCCTAAAACAGACACAGCCTAATAGTAGCTGCATCTTTTGAAGGTTCCCTTCCATATATTGTACTGGAAGGAAGGGAGATGTGCCAGGTGTGAATTTCTTTGACAAAACTGACCTTTGAACTTGAGTATTACGGTGGATTTGTAGCCCCCAAAGCTGGGTAATTACATAATTAATGACAAAGAAAAGATTGCACATTTATATTTTTACTCTTCATTGTCAGCTGTGTTTTATTCAGTCCAAGTTTCTGGGTTCCACAATACAGGAAAACATAAATTAAACACGGGGCTGGATTTGTACAATCCTTTAGGCAAAAATGATATTGGCAAGTTTGTGATTTAGCGTGTTGTTCAAACCCAACCATTTTTCTGCTCCCAAGTCTGCTAAGTGCCTGTAAAGGCAGTCACCAGGCCTGCCTTTCCTTGATTGCAGATAGTCTCTGCCAGAACATTTTTCAACCTGTCAAGTGAGGTAGGATGAGAAAACTGACTTGTGTGCTACAGGAGAAAACCTCTGAAATGGACCATGGAGAGAGAGAGAAAAAAAAAATTCACATACTTGAGCCTGGGGTCTGGAGCTGCCACAGGGATAAGGTGGGATGGTACAATTCTGTTGAATTACGGGGGTGCATCATTGGTGGGTTTTACTTACCTTTGCTACTGGTTTGCACATGCACCACTTCTGCGCATGCACAGAGTGTATTTGATGACATCCGGGCAGGTGGGCGGAGACTCCCACCACCGCTACTACCGGTTGCCTGAACCGGGGCGAACTGGTAGCAACCCACCACTTTGCTACCAAAAACATACTAAGTGTTGGTGACCCAGCTGTGGAAAAAAATGGCTGGATCAGGGTCAACCAAAAACTTCCAGTGAAAATAACAACTGGGCTCCAAGTTTACTGGCCCTTCTCTGCTTGCTCCAGCACACTGCTTGGCAGGTGGGGTAGTTAGCTTTGTGATACCCTGTTTGACATCCAATATTTTGCTGGTTATATCAAAGCTTTCAGAGCAGCTTGCAGTGCTGATCTTAGCCAGTAACTGCAACACGGGTTTTATGCTGTGAAAAAAGCTTAGACTGCATAGATCAATTTGCAGCACAATAATTGGCCTTCAGTTCTTGTTACTTACTTCTTTCTGCTGGCAATTCTGCCTAAAAGAAGTCATTTTTTTCCCTAACATTTTCCCTCATATTTTTCCTCTAAGACTACAGGTGGCTTCCCAAGGTTGCTTTGCAATCTCTAGAGTCACCTCTAACCAGGCATCAGTGATCAGCAAATGCCCCATTAAGGCAAAAAAACCCCAACCCACATGCAAAGTGAGATGCAGAAGTGCAGACCTTGAAGTCCTAAATCTACATGTAGCCTTGAAGTACGGATTGCAGAGACTCCCAATGTATTGGGGTTTTTCTTAATTTGCAGTTAATGCAAATAATTTTTTTTCCTGAATCCATACAGTTCTTTTCGGAGAGCTGTTCATCACATGCTACTCAAAATCCAAGTGCAATCCTCAACCAACAATCTTTGGGTATCCCTGCTGTATTGTAAGCTCTAAAATAAGCTAGATATTCTTTTAAAGAAGAATAGCCCCCCAAAATACCAGGAAACTCCCCCAACAAACCCAGCATTGAATGATCCCCTTTCTTATCTTAGCAGCTCCTGAAGGTTATCCACCCTGGCTTAAGAAAAAGAAAGAAAAATGCTGATGATATTGCAGTAGTATATTGTATACTTCTTATAACCCATGATTTATTTGAATCAATCACAATCTGCACACAATGTGCCATAAAGCACGCTTGGCTTTATACAACAGCTGAGCCACAAACAAGCAAACTCTGTTTACTTTTGCCTGATGTGCACCTCAGCTCCTGTTTAGTTAAGGATTGTGGGAGTTGAAATTGAACATGTCTGGAGAGTACAGTTTTCATATACAAAAATTGTTCTGATAGAAGGCATTTAGACTGTCAACTGGTCAGGGACAGACCCCCCAAAAAATTGGTGCTTTGACCTGCTCTTGTGACCTTAGCAGTTTGATTTGCACGAATTAACAGCTGAAACCTTTCCAGATCTGGAAGACGCTACTAACTGCTAAAGCCAAAATAAGGAATCTGCTGAAAACGAAGCAACCTTTTGCTAACTTGCATGCACACTTACATATATTTCTAGGGGAAATACCCAGGTTGGGTTCAACAGTCAGAGAATTAGGATTAATGACTGATGTCTTCAAAGCAGTGCTGTGTGGTTGGTAAGAAATGAGCACCTAAACAGATGCACATTTTGGGTGTACAAGCGTTCAAAGGAGCCTCTGTATTGATCTAATTTTAGTATTTTTATACATGGCCCTATGTAAAATGAGAAGCCAAACCTAAGACTTGGTTCATGTTATACCATAGACTAGCTAACCCTCGTGGCAGAGTTCAGGTTTTTGGGAGGGGGGGGTGCTTATATGCTGCTGTACTCCAGAGAGCCTCTTACTCCAGGCTGACTGGTCTGATGAAGACAGATCCCTTTGTAGACTGCAACACATTGGACTGTGTAAGTTTGAACAAGTGAACAGGTAGTTGAAGCATTCTGGAAGTCTCATTCTTTCTGCTGATGTTGGCTCCCAAGTTCTACCCTAACTGTAAACCAAAATTAACAGAGCGAGTAATATTCTTATAACGTTTCCTCATCATAAGGTTCACTCAGTGGATGGACACCTGTCTCCATCTCTTTCTCTGGCTCAACCTGACTTGCTGTACAAGGCCGATCTGAAAATACAGTGGGACCATGCCATATACTCAGGGCTATTATAGGACAAGGGTTCCATAAAGGATTCTCCATTTAAAGCCCATTGGTCAACTGGGGATGTGAGATTTAATTTCTGAAAAGGATTCCTTTCCACTGGTAGTTGGGCTTAGTCTTTTCATTTTCCATGTTCAATTTTAATGTTGAGCTGCATTTGTTCAGAGAGATAAGAAAGGCAATCTGCATATGATTGTTATCACTCTTACTCATTTGCTCCAGAGTTTATCACTGAATGAAGATTGAACTCATCACTTTTATGGAAGCTAAATCCATATAAGCCAGGGGGAAAGTGGTGACTTTCTACATTCCCAGTTTTCACAGCTTTGGAATGTATAATATGATGGTGGTGGAGTTGCCCCTGAACTCCTTTTATTTCACTTCCCCTCTTCCTTATTAGCTCGGATTCTCTTCCGTCTTTAGCAGCAGCTGTTGTGGCTTTTTTTGGGCATCAAGATAAAGAGATGACTAAGAAAGAAGCTTCAATTATATGATGTATTACCAAACAAATTCACATAATGAGGAATGGATGAAAGCAGACCGGGAACTCAGTGTTAGACATTGTTGACATATTTCATTTACGAATAACAAAAATGATTTTAAAATTCCCTCATCAAATACTAATTACAGTTTAGCTTCCTCTCTCCCTCACCAAGGAAGGGACGCTGAGGCATTAGCCATTCTTTTAAATCAATGTTATACTTCGAACGTGAATAAAATTGCAATTCTTAGAAAATAGGAACAGAGTCATCTGAGTTGAGTTTCTCTGCAATACTAGCATGTTTCAACTGGGCTAACTGGAGAAATTTTCTTGACTCTCCAGTCCTAGCCTCACCCCTCCCCTCCCCTTCAATTGCATTTTAAAATATTTGTAATAGGAAACAAATTCCTGATTGGGAAACTCTTTGAACGGGATCTAAAGAAGAAATATTCAAACCACAAATATTCAAACCACTTGTCCTTTGGCCAAGGAATTATTTGATAAAAATCAGAGGAATTCCAGTTTTTAGAACAAGAATAAACCTTTATTTTGGGCTTTCTCTCAAAGCAGGGTAGCCCTGATTAGTAGTTTAAATGAGGCATTGTGTTCTCTCTGCCTTCTTTACCTTACTTGCCATTTATCAATGTTTCAAAACAAGCCAGGATGAAACCAATAACTATAATCATAGTAATGCCTAATTCAATTTGCTGGGGGAAAAAAAACTTATGGTGAGAAGAGGCTTTTCAACAACAAAAGAACAGCAACTGAAGGTGGTTGAAAAATGAGATCAGAGAAACTCACTAATGATCGTTATTTTATGACTGCATCTGCTCTAACGTGGCACTCTCTGGAGTTTTAGGACTACAAATCCCAGTGTTTCCAACCAGGATCTGTACACTCTCAAGGGTCAGTTGCAACCTGCATCTGCATGCCTGCTCTGGGAAAACAACAGTAGCAGGACAATGCCATCCTCAGAGAGTCACCCTTAAAGGAGAGAAGGACTGTGTTCACACAAAACCATGGATCATGAATTAGCCCCCCCCCCTCCAACTCCTTAACTGAATTATTAAGTGACTAAAAATTGCACTAGGCTAAAATGTGGTTGGCTAGTTTGTGGTTCAGCTTATCTTGCAGACCCTGTTCTTAAATGAAGACCCTTTGCCCACTGGGCTGATTTACAGCCATGCTAAGCTATAGCTTAACCACGTTTATTGAATAAACCGGAACAAGCATACTAAGCTCAAATCAGGCAAATTACTACATGCCAAGGTCTTCTACAGATCAAGTTCTTTGTAAACTTGGCACAAATCCAAGCCAAGCTATTATTTCTCTAAACCAGTTACTGAGCCTTTAATATGGTCTTCAGCAATATACTGCAGAGCAAGGGTTGAGATTGGTGTTAATTTATTCACAGACAGCTTTACCAACATACCTGAAGAAGCTGCAAAATAGACCAAAATAACGAACAATTCTTTCTCTATGCCATAGCGAAGCTGTATTTACTAATTTCTGGCAGCTGCTAAAGCAACAAATCTGCAGTTGTAAAATGGGAACAACAATTCTTTTGTTAATGATGAAGATAAGGGTCCTAAGGAATACTTTTAAGAATCTCTCTGTATAAATGGTAATTGGATGAGCCCAGATTTATAGGACTGGCACCATGCACTGAATGTTTAGCTAAAGCAGCCTGCGTTTCATGCATCTTTCCCCATCCTTATAGTTTGAATTTTAGTCATTGTTCTTTTCTCTGGCCAATTCTCATAGATGCTGTGTATCAAGGGACTATTAGATATAACCTGTGTGCCAGCAATTCCTTATTAAAAGAAACCAAATCTTTGATTTAATAAGAGGATGTTTTGATCTGTTTTGACAATCTTGCTACTGAAGAATTTCTAAATGTGAGATGACAGCCATACTTATTTGCAGTGTTCTCTTCAATGAATCTTTCCGCTAAGAAATCTGCCTGCCTAAACTCTATCACTCATTTCTATTGAAATAATGTTCCTGTAGTATCTAAGAGCAGGAACAAATAAGGATTGCTCACTCTGACCAGCAGCAGTCACCCTGCAGGCTCTTTCCCTATATTGCTACTAGAAATTATTTTAAATGTAGATTCCACAAATTTAATACTGGGTCTTCTAAACGATAGCACGTACTGCTATTTCACATGTAAGCCTGGACTATATCATTGGATTAGATCCTTTCTATTCCCACCTAGTTTGGTTTGTGTTCCATTATTTCCACCTCCATGAAGGAGAAGGATTTGGGGTAGGAATGAGACTTCTTCCTGTGCCAGTTGTTTTGATGGCTGCATTCCCGAGAACTGACATATCAAAGTCACTATAATCAGCCTGACATTGAGCTGCTTCTGAAGGATCAGATCAAAGAATGGAAGTTGTCCCAGAGTCTGAGCTAACTGAAAGTAGATATGTGGCCTCAGAGATGTACAGGAAGCACTTGAGGAATGTGAGATGTTCTGAACAAGAAGAGGAATGTATGTGTAGTTGTGTTAAATCTGTCAAGTCAAGGTTAGAGGACTCAGCCAAAGTTATTGATGATTTATACTTTTCTGAACAAAGTTAAGATAAAAAATTGACCAGGCTAGTATCTGGCACAGCTATGTGACTGAAATTACTTTGGTTGCCACTGTGGAGAATCTATTCTATACCGAAAGATAAATGGGGATAATGCAAACCAACGATTCTCCTTAATCTTTCAACAGCTTTTGACACAGTTGAACAAAATATCCCCCTGAGGGCATCTGCCAGGAAAAGCTGTAAGCTTTTTCAATAATGTTGGTCTTCTCTGAAGAGGAAATCCCAGAGGAGGTGCTGCTGGTTTACTATTCTCCCCTGGGCCCTCTGACACAGGATTCCAGCTCCTCTCTGTGGTATTTAATACCTACCGGAAATTGTTAGAAAAAGCCATGCCCAGATTTTGGCTGGGATGTCATAAGGATGCTTTACTGTGTAGGAGAAGTCAGTTCTAGTCTTAAGTCTTCCTTATCCAAATGCCAATGACATTTCCAGTTGGATTACTATCAAACGTTATGCTGAGATTTTCCTTAAACAGACAGTCCAGGATCTTCAATCAATTGTAATGGTAAGATAAATCATCTGTTGTCAAAAAGATCAACTGCTTCATACGGACAGCATTGCCATTTCATTGGCAACCGATTTGTTAGTTCAAAGGTCACTTTCTGTCCTTTGAAATCCTAATCAGAGATAGACAAGTGCAGTTCCCAGAGGCTGCTGAGCTGCAATTCCCAGCACACCTCTATCAGTAGTTGGAGATCAACAAGCTGGCCCAAAAGCATATTATGAACGGTTCAAGACCTGCATCCTCTTCATTTTCTCTTCAGAAGTGCCAATAAACATACGGCTGGTATGGCATAAAATGTATAAACCACAAAGGGGGGGGGGGAAGCAGGAAGTTTCTCAGTTTGCCTTTAACTGGACGATGGCCTCATAGAATCATAGGGATGGAAGGAACCTCAGAGGTCTTTTAGTTCAACTCGCTGCCTAAGGCAAGAGACCTTCTTCCATCCCAGAAAAATGGTTGTCCAATCTTTTCTTGAAAACCTCCTGCAATGGGCATCCACAATTCCAGGAGGCAAGCTAATCCATTGGTAAATTGTTCTCACTGTGAGGAAATTCCTCCTTATTTCCAGATGGGATCTCCTTCTAACCAGCTTCCACCAGTTGCTTCTTGTCTCCTGGGCCTGGATACTCGTGACTATTTTATTCCCATAAATGAAAGTGGAATACAAATAAATAAATAAATAAATAAATAAATAAATAAATATTGAATCAGCACTTTTTCATTGTATAAGCTGCTTTGAGTACGATTTATTGCAGTAACTTGTTCGGTTACTTCCAACTCTTCTTGATCCAATGGACTACAGTTTACCAAGTTAGTCTGGCAGCAATTGCCTTCTTTGAGGTGTTATAAAGTCAGATTCATGCAGTGGTGAAATCCAGCAGGATCTAACAGGTTCTGGAGAACCGGTAGAGGAAATTTTCAGTAGTTCAGAGAAATACTACCTCTGGCTGGCCCCAGGAGGGAAGGGAATGGAGATTTTGCAGTATCCTTCCCCTGGAGTGGGGTGGGAATGGAGATTTTGCAATATCCTTCCCCTGCCAAGCCCACGAAGCCACGCCCACAAAACCGGTAGGGAAAAAAGAATTGGATTTCACCCCTGGATTCATGGTATCTCTAATAGCTTTTAGCCATCTTGGTTTCTGCAAGGCTCTTTTTAATAGCCTTTTTTCCAAAACACGGTCCTCTCAAAATGTTCTTGAAGGATAAGATAACCTTTATTTATTTTTTATTTCATTTTTTGAGGGGAATAGTTGGGATATAATGGTTAAAATATACACTGTTCTGGTTCAGTGTTAAGAGAAACTGCTAATTTCAATCTAGATATACGCAAGGTCCACATTTGACTTATTGCATTGTCCAACTTTACCCAACCACTGCTGAGCTGAAGTCTGACCTCATTTCAATTATTTTAGCACAAATATGATTGCATAATTAATACACTGTAAGTCTCAAGTGGAGATATTTATGGGGTGATTTGATTGATCATATGCCATCAAGTCATTGTCAACTCTTAATGACCACATACATTTTCTTCATGACAATCTATCCAGATCATTTATGACAGCCTGGAAAGCATTACAGGCCAAAATGCACCTGTTTCATGGTTGTTGTAACTGAATGGTAGTAAAACCAGTCATTGAGTGAGGACTACATGTAGAACAATTTGAGCATTTGTGCCTCAAGTAGAACTTCGGGTAAATATGTTTGATGAGCTATTTGTTGGTTTTCCTGACTGTCTATAGTATTCTAACACTAGCACTTAGACCTATATACCACTTCACAGTGCTTTACAGCCCTCTAAGTGGTTTACAGAGTCAGCATATTGCCCCCAACAATCAGGGTCCTCATTTTACCAACCGGCTCAAGGCTAAGTCAACCTTGAGTCAGTCAGGATCGAACTGCCGAACTGCTGGCAGTCAGCAGAATTAGCTTGCAATACTGCATTCTAACCACTGCACCACCATGGCTCATTCTCAGGAATCTTTTCTTTTCTTACATCAAAGTTCAAAAGTGTTAACACTCTTCCTATGCTGTTTCTTCAAGTCCAACTCTCCCTTCCACAGCCACAGGAAACACCACCGCTTGCCCATTTCTGATCTTTGTAGGCACAATGTACACACAATGTGGCGTTTGAATACCTTTTGCAAAGCCTTCGTGGCTGCTATGCTATCAAACAATTAAGCTGCATTTTTATTGAGGTAAAGCACTGACCCATCAAGTTCAGTAGTACTTGAATAAAATTTCCCAGTTGGGTACCCTTCAAATTTAGATCACATCGCCCATTGCTCCTGCCTGCTGTATCAGATAGCAGTTGTTCAACACATCTGGAAGGCACAAGGTTAGGGAAGGTTGATTTACACTGCTAATAGTGACTCTCCCAGACATTTCCCAGCCCCAACTGGAGATAGTAGAGATAAGTTAGGATTTTTCAATCAACTTATGGCTCTCCCACTAAATCTTCCACAGTATTATCAAATGTACAAAAACTGGATCAGATCCTTCTTTGCATCCCACCATCTTTTGACAGTTTGTGCATGATATACCTTCTTTTTTAAAACTTCATTCTTTAAAACTATATTGTGAGTGGCTGCAAAAAATGGGCCCCTACATTCAGAAGTGATGTAGTGTTTACGCTTCTCTGTAAGAACGTAAGAAGAGCTCTTCTTGATCAGGCCAAAATATCGCTCATCTGCCTTCATACATACCAGGGGTGGGTTCTACTTACCTTTACTACTGGTTTGCAACGGGGCCGCGTGCGCGCACTTGCTTCGCTCACACAAGCACTCTTCTGCGCAAGCGCAGAAGCGTTTTCATGACTTCAGGGTCAGTGGGCAGAGCCTCCCACTGGTTTTACTACCGGTTCTATAGAAGCAGTCCAAACCGGGGGCAACCCACCACTGATACATACATTGGTACTCGACATGAATTTTCTGTTTGGCTATCCTGATAATAGTTGCGAGTAAGCATCTTTTCCTGGAGTTTCTCTTAATATTTATTTTAAAAGTTACCAAAGGTCTAATCTGTGTCTGTAGTAGAAAACAAAAGGTGTGTGTGTGTGTGTGTGTGTGTGTGTGTGTGTGTGTGTGTGTGCCAAAGATATGACTTCTGGCTACAGAAAGAATATCATATTTATAATACAAAATTCTGCCAAATGTATACAAGTTTATACACACACACACACATTATTGCTGATGCTATAGTAACATATAAGGAAGAGTTTTCTCTCTCTCTCTGACAGCCACCAAGACTGGCTAATTGCTTAATGGCAGGGTTAGCCTTGAAATAGCATAAATTACCTGCGTATCTCGTACCATCTTATATACTCAGTATGGAAAAGCCAAAGTCCAAGTATTCCTTTTCTATAGCCAACATACCACTTTGGTCCTATGCCTGTGTCTTTAACCCAAATTGGGCAGTCTTAGTTGAGCCAAAAGGTAAACCAGAATACTAGATTCGTGCCTATCCCATCCTAATGAGATCACCTTCCCCGGCTCAGCCAGTATCCCAAACAGATCCTTTTTGGGATACTTTTGGTTGCCTGCCTGACTTACAATTGGGAGGGAGAGGTTGGCTTTTAGCCAATGTAATGAACTGCTCTTAGCTAGAGCAGAGCTGGTATTGATTGCTGCTAAGTGCTGGTTGTTCCCTCTGTGCTGATTCAGAGGTTGATTCATGCAGGA
This sequence comes from Pantherophis guttatus, assembly GCF_059756535.1. NCBI lineage: Eukaryota > Metazoa > Chordata > Lepidosauria > Squamata > Colubridae > Pantherophis > Pantherophis guttatus. The sequence continues at coordinate 120,799,031 of NC_142064.1, read as the reverse complement.
GTCTCCAATCAAGAGGCAGTGGGGGAAGGAGAAGTCTAAAAAGGACTACTGGTCCTGGAGTGAGGTAGCCCATTGCCTGGGCTTAGTGGAAGAAGCAAATGAATCTAATATCTCAGTGTAGCATGATGACTTCAATGGGAAACTTGGGGCTCACTAAGAAAGACTGGCCTTTATTTGGATCAGGCACCACCATCATTGCCTGCCAAGTAGAACAGGCAGTAAGGAGAATTCCATCACCACTTCTCTTTCCCAAAGAAGACACGCATTTCCATAGCAAATTCCAATGATCAACCTTAATACTGAATTCCCATTAGATTGTTCCCAGTTCCCATTAGGAATTAACCTAGTTGTTGAGTGGCTTAGCCCCATGGTGCATTGTGCTGCTCCTTTCATTTGTTGGCATGCTGCACAATGGCTTTTTAGTGGGCAGCAGAAACACACTTTCTTCTACATGTTCCTTTGCTTAATGTTCTGTACAAAGAGAGCAAAAGCTTGAAAGTTGTGTAACTGCTGAATCATTTTAACGCAGGAGATTTTTAAGAGTTCTGTCCCTACCCCAGCAATGAGGGATTTGAAAAGGTTAAGAGGTGATGATTTCATGCAAGGTTGTATTATTAAAAAGTTACACATGTATTATTCATTCATTTGCACACACACGGTTTTTAAGTCAATGAGATGTAGCTGCACTTTCTCAGTATAAATTGCAAGCAATTGGCTACTTTTCACTTTCAAGGAAAAGCAACAAGTAAACGTGGTTTGTTGATGGAGTGAAAAAAACCTGGTTTTTCCAGCTCTGGTCTTGAAGCCTAGAAATTAAACAAATAATTCCTGATCTATCCCATGTCAACAAACTCTTCACTTACTGAATTCTGCCCACCATGCCACAGTTAGTACATCCAAAAGCCTTGAACATCAGAAATAAATGTGAAAAACAGCTGATTTAAGATTTATTAAGGAAGAAGAGTGGGCTGGGAAAAAGATCATCTTAGGAGAAATTCATATTTGGTACAGTTGCTCTTGCCACTGGTTTGAACCATTGCAGACATATTTCAAAGCTGCACATGGGTTCTTCATAAGAATTTGTATGTTTCGGAAGAGGAAAATTTTGATAGTACCAGTTAAAGAACCATAACATAAAGCTCACAATGGATTCATCACAACCGTATGATTCTTACAGTTGGATGTGTTCCCCCTCTGGAATGTTTTCCCTGGGACAAAACAATTTTATATCTTATGTTCCTGATACATCAAATGAAGAAAACCTCTCTTAGCCTGACTTTCTGACCAGGCTCATCTCCTTCCCATCTCCCATCTAAGCAATGTAATGTCTTAGTTTGTCCAGGTTTACGAATCATTTTCAAATTAGATTGGTTTTTCCCAAAAATTCTGTATGTTAAAGTATAAACAATTCTTTAAATAATAGCTTTGGATATTGCTAGGGCTGCCGTATCTCGGTGATGAAATGCCAATGCCTTCTAGATGGCAGTAAGGAGTTAACTGTTTTCAGTATCTTGCCTTTTAATGGTGGTTTGGACTTCTGCAGCCTAGAAAGAGTACTGTAGTCAGTCAACCAAAAAAACTGATGCAGAAGCATCAAGGAAGCATCATACTTTTATTTTCTTTTTCTTTTTTTATACTTCAAGGTGTTTTAATTAAAAAAAATCTATGTCCAATAATTATTTAGACATTTTTGAAAAAAAAAATACAACCTTTCTCATGATTAGCAATCACTTAAAATTTCCACAAAATTGATTATAAATGCTTGACTGTTTACAAAAAAAGTAAAATACTTGTATTTATGGGGAATAATCCTCAATAAATGACAAATGATTTTTACCTGCAGTCAGGAATAAGACATTTTTAAACTTATTCCTCAGATGGCTTTACTCTTGCACTGGTTTTCTTTGTTGCTGATGAAAACAATATTTATTTTCATCTTAAAGGTTCTGTTACAGGTTTTTTTCGTTTTCGTGTCACTGTGAATTTATAATTTAGAAGATCTCCACTCCCACTTGCTTTCATTTGCTGTTTCCATGATCTCATTTCATTTTCCTAGTGAATCTTATCATCTTCTGCAAGCTGGCTATAGACCTGCTTTTGAGGATTGGGCAGGTTTTTCCATTCTTCACACAAAGCTTTAAATTTTTCCTTATTTTAGGTGCCTTCGATTTCTTGGAAATGTTCAGAAACAGAAATACTGAAGGAACTCCGACTTCTTTTTGGTTTTTCAAATGCTGTTAATTCCTTTTTTATTTTTGTTTGTTTTCTTATTTTGCCTCCTTATCCTTTTTTCCTCTTTCAAAGCTGCCTCCTCTACAGGATTTAGCACAGATCTATATTTGGCCATTTGTTCTTTATATGTATCCCATTCAGATTTTGCAATTGCTTCATAATGTTGTTTTTCATGTTGTGGTAATTACCTCGATACGCCCAACCTCTTTCATGAGCTGCTGATTGTTCAATTCTGGATATTTTTTCTTGTAAAAGTCATGCTGTTTATTTAGAAAAGTAAGGTATGATGGCAGAGGATGCTTTGGGCACCTGTCAGAACTAAAATATTTTGAAAGAAATTTCTCCAGTGAAGGAATGACAGTGCATCTGAGGACGCCACGTGGCCTAGACACGGATACTGAGGCTAACAGATGAGTGACCAGCACTACTGTCATTGTGCTCTTCCCCTCAGGTGACTCTCGCACCTCCGCCCTCCCGCCCAACCCCACGTGCAACCGATACGGTCCAAGGGTGACCAGAAGTGTCATACTTTTCATACAATTGTCAATAAGAGCCCCATTACACCCTTTCCTTTTTGCTATGTATGAATCTCTCTACTTTCCAAAATCAGCATTTTTCTCTTCCCCTTTCTGAAATGGAAACAATATACAATATTTTAGAGGGCTGCAAAGATTTACTTGCAACTGGATCCCAGATTTTATGGAAATATGAACAGGCCCCATGCCTGGCTATTCATCAGCCATCAACAAACGTGGCCTTCACTGAATCAAATGAAGTCACCCCAGGTTCCTTATTTTATTTGTATAGAATCAAAAATAACCAAGGCTTTCTCACATATTGTCAGGCATACTAAAGACATTTCTTAAAGCTCAATGCATTCTCTGCAATTTATAAAAGTTCACTGCAGTACTGTAGCTTTGTAGAGGAACAGGGGTTGGGGTGTTTCCATCTAATCAAGGATTTCAACTCTTCTGGGACAATCACTTCCCTTATTTTGCTTTGTTGGCTTGCTTCTTTGACATGACATACATTGCCCCATCATGTCTGTCGCTTTATTATTATACCTTTAACAGCAATACAACAATTTGCAATTGTAAGCAAGTAGTTACATTCATTTCTCTAAATGAGAACTATTCCTATGCAGGTTTCGGCAGAACAGACTTTGAAAAAAGGTACCCAAACTGGAAAAGTTAGTAGGATTTATAGTCCTGATCATTTGGCAATCTTACAATGGATAAGATGTTTTAAGGGTGCTCCGTTTCTTTCATAGCTTTGCACTAGATAGACATTAATAGGCCTAATACAGCAAAAAAAAAACCTGTACCTATTCATATCTCATATAAGGGGGAGAGCCTTCTCTGTGGGGGCACCTGCCCTCTGGAACAAATTGCCCCCGGAGATTCAGAGGATCCCGGACTTACGCACCTTCCGCCGTGCCCTCAAGACTCTTTTGTTCCAACAAGCCGGGCTGGCATGATTCCAATTCTTCAACTTTGAATCGTCATTTTTTAAGAATGGGTTTTTTAATTAGTTATGGGCCATATTGTTTAATATATATTTTAAATTGCTTTTAAATTTTCTATTTGTGTGTTCTTATTCTGGCTGTACACCGCCCTGAGTCCTTCGGGAGAAGGGCGGTAAAAAAAGTCAAATAAATAAATAAACAAATAAATATCTGACTGTCATATAGCTGTAAAAATCAACATATAGTCTAGACCAGGGGTGAAATCCAGCAGGTTCTGACAGGTTCTGGAGAACCAGTAGCAGAAATTTTGAGCAGTTCAGAGAACCGGCAAATACCACCTCTGGCTGGCCCCAGATTGGGGATTTTGCAGTATTCTTCCCCTGCCACGCCCACCAAGTCACACCATGCCCACCAAGCCACGCCCATAGAACCGTTAGTAAAAGAATTTGGATTTCACCACTGGTCTAGACACCCAGGAAAGGAAAAGACAGGAAGCTGCTTTATCATAAACCAGGGTTCACACATAATGCTAAACCATAATGAGGATGGTATTTATTTTTAAGTTGGCTTAACACTGTATGTGAATTAGACACAGTATCTTGAAGAAAAGCAAACTGCTAAAGCAAACTGTGGTTGCATAGATGCAAACCTAGCAAGTGTGTCCATCAACCAGGCATCCATATGCAAAATCTATTAGATGGCAACACAGAGAACTCTCCAAGTTCTTTGCTATGATCTGGATGTCATCTTCATTTTTACAGCCCAAAGTATCCTTATCTCTTCAGCACTCTACTTCCTGATTAAAGCAACTCTCCCGGATCTTCTCTAGACTAGAGGCCTTTTCTATCAGTTGTTACCTCATGCTTTCATGTGGAGATATCAGGGAGTGCACTACTGGGATCTTTCTGCATCCAAAACAAGTTCCTGACCACCAATGTATGTTTGCCTTCAAATTGCACATATTGCAATATTTAAATCTCAAGCCGTAATCATGTGTGTAAAGGAAAACAGTGACTTGCAAGCAAGTTACTGGAAGAACTGCTTGTCTTTATCGTGTCAACAACTGTGATCAAGATTATCTGGCAGGAGGAGGAAGATAGTGAAAATGCAGGTATGTTTGCTAATGGGCTGTGCCACCAGTGGGCTTCAGGGCCCCCACAAAATTGCACACCCTTGACTTGTAGAGCCACAGTTGGCTTTAGCTCATTAGCTTAGCCAAATTAAGATAAATCAAATTGTGGCTTGGGGCCATGTGTGATTGGAATCTTTTTCTCTCTGGGCAGTGTATTGTGGGAACTTACTGAGATATTATTTATTTACTACATTTTGAAACCAGCGATCAGCAACAGCTGCTAGGCCATAAACCACGAATGCAGAAATTCTTGGCTAAAGATAACGGGTGCCAGACGATGCAAAGTTTTCCTTATTTTTTAAAAGGCTTTCTGGAACGGGAAGAGGAAATTTGTAAAGACTGACTTCCCTTCCCGATGCGTTCACTATCTCTGGGCTGAAAAAATATCCCAGGAGATGAACAAGAAAATAGGAAGTCTTACCACCGAGATACAACGAAGTGCAAATTAAAAAAAAAAAAAAAGTAACCCATTCCGCTTAGTTTACAAACGGTCTCAGGCGCCTGCGCTGAGTTCCAACCTCTAATGGTCTCTTTTTTTTTTGCAGCTGGAGGGGCGAAGGATGCGACGCAGCCTCGGGATCTCCGCAGCCCGAGGAAGTTCTTGGCCCGCCACGTGGCTACGACCACGTCAGAAAGCGGCCTCGGACCTCAGTTTCCCCCCCCCCCCCCACTCCCCGGATCACCAGGTTTGTTTATCATCATCACTCCTAAACGCGGCTAGGACCTTTACAGTCGGACTGTTCGGGTAGGTCCTGAAGTAGCCTGACTCGCAGGGGCAGAAAGGGGTGGGAAATGGATTATTAATAACAATAGGAATTAAAGAACCGCGCGATCGCGGCACGTTCTCTCTCCCTGTGTTTCCTTGTTCCTCCCACCTTTAGGTGCGGCGCGTTCCTTCCCTTCTCTAGCCGGGCCCATCGTGCTACGGGCAATGCCTGACTTGCCGATGATTCAGCGGCTGCCACTTTCCCCTGATTTCAGGCAGAGTTTGCTAGGGGGCTAGGAGGCTAAAACGTACGAAAAACAGTTACAGGAATCGGGTATGTCTAGTCTAATGAAAAGAAGGACTAGGAGAGACATGATAACACTGTTCCAATGTTCGAGAGGCTCCTACAAAGACGTGTGTGTGTGTGTGTGTGTGTAAGTATTTTCCAAAAGCAACAGGCAAGACAAGAAACGATGGTTGGAAACTAACCAAGGAGAGAAGCAATTTAGAATTAAGGAGACATTTCCTACCGTGGGAGCAATTAACCAATGGAAGAACTTGACTTCAGAAGTTGAGGGTGCTCCATCACTGAAGGCTTTCAAAAAAGGGGACTGGACAGCTATTTGTCTGAAATGATATTGGGTCTTCTGCTCCAGCGGAGCGGGGTGGACTAGAAGACCTCCAAGGTCCCTTCCAGCCCTTATTATTTTGTGTTCTATCCCTGAAACGAGCAAAAGTCTCTTGCTCAGTGTTGCTTTAAACTGGTAGAGAAAAATAAGGGCCAGGTGAAATGCTCAAGACATTTATTTGATCTGAGAGAACCAACACAGGTGTGAAAGATCTTCAGGTACCAGGAGATCCCTACCCTACTGAAATAGCATTCAAACTTGTAAACTCCCCACGGTTTTGACATCAGGAGATGGTGTAATGTTTTTAGGAAAGCTTTCCTACTGTTTCTGCTATTGTAACTGTGTTTATGGTGGTTCTCTTAGCCTAAAGGAGAGAGTTTATATGTTTGGGAAGCGACCTAGAAGATGTATAAACAGACAGTTTAAGAACAGCCTTGTGAATTATTTGGAATTTTAATCCATGCTTCCCCCAGTTTCTGCTATTGAATAAGCACCAGTATCTTCATTTGCTCTTATTTAGTTTCTGTTTGGACATGTGACATGATGTCTCATAGTCCATAACAATGTAGCCATATCTTGCATTAGCTAAAAAGGCTCATTTTGAAGCTTATACACTTCCCTCCTCTCGTTGCATCCACCTAACATGCTATGCTGTAATAATAAGGTACAGGTAGCAATCTCAGGCGTACTTAAAGAAGCACACACATATCAATTGAGCAAGACCAAGATGAAGTAAGTGTGATTTAGATCATCAAATTAAATGCAATTAAAGTTAATGCGGCTACTTCCCTTGTATACTATTTCCCTCTTGGCTTGAAGTGAGGTGTATGCAACTCATCTGCAAATATTCTATTTGCTCTGAGGAAGCTGAGGAAGAAGAATACTGACTTAGCTTGTAGATTTGGTGTAAGCACTATTGAGGAATATATGTGAAATAAATTGAACATACAGGAATATTTGGGATGTTGATTAAAGTTGTTAATATCAGGACACAATCCAGTAACACAATAACAGGACACACAATTCTGCATATCAGTTTTTGCTGACAAATTCCTTCGACCATATCTTTGCTATTAAAATTGGATTTCTTTGCTTCTGAGGTTGGTAATGTGGTTCTTGCTTTCTACTGGCATGATGAACTATCTGTCCAACCTAATCCACCAGGCTTCCCTTCCATTCCTTGTTCTAGCCAATTCACATTTTAGCTTTCTGTTAAAGGAAACCAAAGTCCAAGCAAGCTATTATCCTCTCCTGGAGAGGCCATATGTCTTCATGGGCATCTGCCAGCTGGGATTTTCTCAGGTCAAGAAGGAGCTAGATTCAAGCACCTTGAACGGGAGCAGGGGAAGAGAGGATGCTAGCTATTGTGTTGTTTTGATGACAGGGAATTGCATGTGAAATAGAGTATGGTGAAAGGCAGCATCTAACCCTAACCTTGGGCTGGAGACAGAGGGAAATTAGGAATATTATTATTTTATTATTATTTATTAGATTTCTATACCGCCCTACTCCCGAAGGACTCATATGGGGAATATGTTGTGAATATAGTCACAAAAGAGTTGCTAGGGAGTTTGCCACTGATTTTGTCCAGGGAACAAAGCACTTGCTATATTAAGATCCTACTCATCTGCCCCTTCTACTTCTCCCCCCCTCCACCACCACTTTTGCAGGACTTTCTTCTTCTTCTTCTTGTCCATTTTCTTGCCACATGAACAACTTTCCAAACTATGGTTTGGGATACTTGTAGCCTTCATTTTAATTCCATGGAAGTTTAAGAGGCCCATGTGAGGCCCAGGGACATCCTCAGAATAAAGATGATGCAGATGGTTTGCTATCGGCCAGCTTTGCATTATTACATTTTTATGTTATAATGCATCTTAGAGCCCATGGTTGCCCTGCTAGGAATTCCTGCGATAAATAGAGCAAGTTTCCTATCATGTGGATGAAGCAATAATTCTCCCTTTCGTTTATGTTACAGGCTTGCCATTATCAAAAACCAAGATCTAAGCAGAAGGAGATGATGATGATCTTCATATTGGGGGTATTGGGTTGGCTTCAGAAGTGATGGGGGAAATGAGAGTCCATCCTAGTCACAACAGTGTGAAGAACCAGGAGTGATAAAAGTTGCAACTGCGTGCTTCTTTGGGCAGAGAGTTTGTTTGGTTTGGGTTTTTTTTGTTTTTTTGTTTGCTATTTTATACTTCATGATGTAGATTGATGAAGAGATATCATTGATTTATTGCACTTGCAAGTAGCTCTTTCTGCCAAGAGGCACTCAGAGAAGCATATATCAATTAAAAACAAAAAAAAAATCAATAAAACAGCAAAACTTAGAAATCATAAAAACACCACAGCAATCATAACATTAACTTAATAAAACATTGTCTTCTCTGTGTTCTGTACTTATTGTTAATCTCCAGTCCTGTATGTATTAGTTCAGATGAAGAGAAATTAAAAAGAAAACAAAACCTCTCAACATTCAGCAGGATCAAGAACTTAACCAAATGTTAGGGTCCCTGATTTGTGCCAGTTTAGGCCCTACTGCTACTTTTGCTCCCATACCAGAAAAGAAATTCGGATGTAGAAACCACCTAGCCTTTCCCAGCATTCCCCAGGGGAAGGGGGATTTTTTTGGAGGGTGTTAAGTCTTAAGAGGGAGAACGTTCCCCTTTAGGATCTTGTCCCCCCCGTTTCGATTTTGTGGAATCTGTATGGGCCCAACTGGCAGAATGGGGTGCGCTCTACGAGAGAGGTGGGGTTCAACGCTCCCCGGGATCTCCAGAGGGGGCGCTGTGAGGAAGGAGCCCGGGATGTTTCTGTGCGAGATCGGAAGGAGGCGCGTCAGCCCAGATTCATTGAGAGAAGCTCGCCCCTCCCGCCCTGTAGCGATTATGCCCTCTCTCTCCCTGATCCTCCTCCTCTCTGTACTTATCCTGCATGGCACCAAATTTGAAATTCCTATGGAGGCTCATAAACGTTTATGAGGCAGCACTGCGCACAGCCCAAGATTTCTGAGCTGCGGTCGGAAAAGGGAATATAGCCCGGGTCTAAACGGCAGCCCTGGGAAGTAGGTTCCCAGCAGAAGCAAAAGGAGGGTAGGGAAAGAGAAGGACACGCGGGGGCCCCTTGGTAGTGGACGGGGTGCCTGATTCCTCAAGGCGTTTGAAGGGCCCGGGCGTCCTTTCTGCTTGCCAGATCTCGACGGTCCTCCAGACTTCTTTCATACCTGCTTGTTTTGGCCCATCCCGGGCTTCTGCCTCTTTCCGCCTCCGGTCTCAAAGCACTTTTCTGTGGCTGGAAGATGCTATCTGTTGATCGGGCACTTCTCCAGTCTTCCACACACACCCCCCCACACTTCCTGTCTCCTGCAGCTGCCCATCTCTAGTTTCTAACCAGAAACTAGTTTCTCGATGCACTCTTAAAATGTCCGGTTTATTTCATATTTTTCCCCCCTATGTGATCTCAGCAAGCTCTTTCTCCGTTCCCGGTCTCTTTTTCCTCTTAACGCCAGCTTCTCCTCGGTATCCATCCTGGCTTTTTGCTTCATTCTCCTGTTGAACTCCTCCGTCTATCCCTGTTCCTATTCTTCCCTCCATTCCGGGCCATTCATCCCATTCCTTTCCACCCGCCTCTGTCTTTCCAGCCTCTTGCCGCCACCCACCCACACCTTCCCCAGGCTGCGTCTTCCCTTCTCTGCTCCTGCTGGCCCCCGGCCGGCCCGAGCTTTGCCTGGGGTGCGCGCCTCCGCCGCCTGCGATGCAGCCACTCGCTGCTGCCAACCGCTCGCTCTGCCCCCTCCCTGCCGAATGCAGCTCACCCACACTCGCGCACACACTCTCAGATACACAAACACACACGCGCGCACACACACACAACACACACGGCGCCCGGAGGGTGGGAGCGCGGCACAGTCAGACGGGCGAGCCGAAGGGAGCGATGAGGATCGGCACCGCCGAGGGCAACCGGAGCCTTGTCGTTTGCGTCCTGGGGGCGGCTCGGCACCTCCTGACCCGAATCCCATTACCACACACTGGGGTTTGCGGTGGTCAGGCTACTGCCTGCTTCTCGGACAATCTCCGGGGTAAGAGCCTTGCATTAGCCTCCCCACCCCACCCGCAACCCACCCCAATTACTCCACATACCAGTTAGATTGGGCTTCTTCCTCCGAGTTGCCACCATTCCATCAGGGATCACCGCCTTCTCTAAATTTGCCCTTCCTTCCCTCCTTCCCTCCCTCCCTCTTCCTTCCTTCCTTCCTTCCTTCCTTCCTTCCTCCCTCCTTTCCTGGATTTTGTTTTTTACCATTTTCAAACTTGCCTTGTTCTTCCTTTTCCTCCTGTCCAAAGTCTTGTCACGTTCTTTCCTTGATTCCCATCCCCCTCCTTCCAGTTTCCCCCTGCACCTTAATTTGTTGGAATTTTTAAAAAATTCAAATTGTTTGTAAAGATGTAGGCATGTGGTAGTTTGAGTCTAGTTTCCAGTTAGAGGTGGGAACTCTTGGCACAACTAAATGGGAAAGTTTGTTTGGATCCTGCGGGTGCTTCCTGAGAAATAACTCTTTTCTCTTCCCAGCCTCCCTTCTCTGGGGCTCAGGGCTAGTTTGCCCTGAGAAACAGCAGTTTTCACACCCTAGTAGGTACAGAGAAATGATAAGTGTTCCCTTGCCTCTGCCAAACTCTTTGACAAAGCTTCCTCATGCCACATCTTGGGCACAGCATTATGAAGAGACATCATACTTTTCTGTCAGTGGCCTTTTGACTCTTACAATATGAAATAAGTCCTGTTGGCTCCTCTAGTCATTTGAGCTCTAGATTCCTAGATGTTATTCTAGCTCAGGAGAAGGATTTACATAGTTACCTAAGAGCTGATTTCCAGGCGTCTTCCTCAAGGATGGTGTGTAATTGTGGATCTCATTCCCTTGACCAGCTTTCTTGGTTTCTCTTCCAAAAATGCAGTCAAAAGACTGGATCCCAAACTAGTGCCTTTTAGGATTAGCAGTTAATTAAACCATATTTCTCATGTAGTATTTTGGGGTTCTAGGTTTCAAAGCAGGACAAGTTCAATAGCTTAAGAACTGCTGCATTCACTCCAAATGCCATAATCTAATGGCATGCAGTTATTTCTTTCTCATAGTTTGTTGTTTTTCTATTTCTCTCTCTCTCTTCCCCCACCTCTTTCTACAGCAATGTGTGTCCTCCCTAAAGGTGAAGATATCAACTGAGCCCCTTTCTCCTACCTCCCCATCCGATGTTGGTATCCTGCCATCCATTTTCTCTGCCAACAGGAAGAAAGGATCAAAAGACAAAGAACAGCAGAATAATATAATTCATTGCAGGTTACCCGAGAGGAGTGTCCGTTATGTTCAGTCTGCACAGGACCAAATGGTCAAATTAATCTGTCACCAGGCGCAAACTATGGAGAAGACCCCTGTCACCTGCATTATCTCTTTCCGATTCCACAATTATTGATAGTAGAGCATTTTGATCTGAATACAGAGCTGGAATGCTGTTTGGTAGCAAGTTCTCTAATGCATCCAGATTTGTTAACATCCACTGAAAACAGCTTGGATATTTTTGCACAGGAGGAGAGGAAAAGACGTCACTTTTGGGGATACTTTGTTGTGCCTGGATATTTTAGACAACTAATCCAGATGGCTACATTCCTATTGAGACCCTCTAAGTCGCTGACTTATGGTTGCAACTGACCAAAGTAACCAGCTGAAGAATTCTTTCAGGCGCCTTTCCACTAGACAGCACCTGTTTTACCAAGAGTCTTAGCGCATAGAGGTTTTGATGGTGATACAGCTTATACAGTATGGCTGCAGGAGTGGCAACCTGGCTGCCCTTTGCTCGGGCAGCAGCTGTGGGCTGGCTCCCACTGGCCAAGAAGCCTATGCCCAAACCTCCTCTGGACAGTAAACGCCGCCATGATGAAATCTTAGTGGTCAACGTTAGTGGAAAACGCTTCCAAACGTGGAAGAATACCCTTGACCGTTATCCAGATACCTTGTTAGGCAGTTCCGAGAAGGAATTCTTTTTTGATGAAGACAGTAAGGAATATTTCTTTGATCGTGACCCAGAGATGTTTCGGCACATTCTCAACTTCTATCGTACTGGCAGGCTCCATTACCCCCGCCAGGAGTGCATACAGGCCTTTGATGAAGAGCTGTCCTTTTATGGAATCATCCCAGAGCTGATTGGTGACTGCTGCTTGGAGGAATACCGAGATCGTAAGAAGGAGAATGCAGAGCGCCTGGCTGAGGATGAAGAAGCCGAGAATGCCAAGGACACTTCCTTGCCGCCAGATAGCACATTCCGCCAACAGCTCTGGAGAGCGTTTGAGAATCCCCACACCAGCACCATGGCTTTGGTCTTCTACTATGTGACTGGTTTCTTCATAGCCGTCTCGGTTATTGCCAATGTGGTGGAGACGATCCCATGCCGGCCACCTCCTGGGCAGAAGAGAAACATGTCCTGTGGAGATCGTTTCCCCAAAGCTTTCTTCTGCATGGACACAGCCTGTGTCCTCATCTTCACCTTTGAGTATTTCATGCGGCTTTTTGCTGCCCCAAGTCGGTTTAAGTTCATGAAAAGTGTGATGAGTATCATTGACGTTGTGGCCATCATGCCTTATTATATTGGGCTGGTGATGCCAGAAAATGAAAATGTCTCTGGGGCCTTTGTGACCCTGAGAGTCTTCCGTGTCTTCCGCATCTTCAAGTTCTCACGTCACTCACAGGGCCTAAGGATCCTGGGCTATACTCTTAAGAGCTGTGCCTCGGAGTTGGGCTTCCTTCTGTTCTCCCTCACTATGGCTATCATCATCTTTGCTACTGTTATGTTCTATGCTGAGAAGAGCACAACGGAGACCAACTTCACCAGCATTCCTGCTGCCTTCTGGTACACTATTGTCACCATGACCACACTTGGGTGAGTTCCCACTTTCAGACATGGCCTTAAGGTCTCAGCTCTGTACTATTTATCTCATTCTTCTCCCTGCTCAAATAGAAAAAGAAAATCTCCAATTACACCTCTTTTGGAAGCTGATTATCAGGTTGATATCTAATGGCATCCTGACTTCCTTGTTAATTAATGTACCTCAAGTCCAGGCTATCGTCAGATAATGAGCTGTGGGAATTAAGAGCTTGTCAGTTTCCAGAGTAGACATAAGAGCCAAACCATTAGGAGATGGGTAAGCATTGAGTCCATAAAGGTCACTACGTTGGTTTGGAAGTTATGTCATCTACAAATGGGTCCAGATAGCCTCTTCCCCAGACACTCTTATAAAGTGGTGGCAAAAAGGTGGCTCTGCCAAATAAAAGAGAGAACATGTGTCCTCACCTTTAGATGATTCTGAGATCAATGCGGCATTATCTTCAAGGAGATACTGCAAAAAAAAAAAAAAAGTGCCTTTATCTTTGGGGAAAGATGAGGAGGCACCCATATGAGAAACAAGAGAAATTGAGATGGGGCCTATTGAGGTCAAATAAGTGGGAGTTGCAAACTAAAAGGACAATGGGAGAAGGAAGGAAGGAAGGGAAGGGAAGGGAAGGGAGGGAGGGAGGGAGGGAGGGAGGGAGGGAGGGAGGGTTTAGGAAAGATGTATAAATATGTGGATCTTTTCCCTCAAAAATATAAGCACCATCTTTGTATCTGTTATGGATGAAAACTTTAGCCTATTCTTTCAAATATAGCATTCCGTCCATTTCACTATTCTGTACACAATGCGCTGACTTGTAATCATAGCTCTGGCTGCTGTACAGAAGCACTGACCTTCCTTTTTAAACTACCACATTGGGGGAATATGTATGCATTCTAGAACTGTATGCACTTTCTGGAAAATCAAAAAGTGATTTTGGGTGCGCTTGTGCATGCATACTTGCCAGTTGGATTTTTAAACATTCGGACTGGGGGTCTGGTGTTTCAGAATGTCAGCTGCCTTCAGAGATTTATTTTCCTCAGTCAACTGATTGATCCTCTTTTTCCTCTGAATTCAACTGGATATCATGTGTTACATTAGAACAGGATAAGAAAATCTAGTGTCTCAAGGTCTGTATAAAATGTTGGTTCCAGTTCGTTTCTGGGCTTTCCAGGGTTCACATTCCATGATGGGGTTAGTACCGTATGATCATTTTTAAAATTAAGAGGTTAAATCAAATTATTACTAAGTTATTTAAATCATGTTGTTATTGATGTATCTTATATAATACGTAGCACTTTATAATTTACCATTAGCAAAAGACAAGTTTCTTCTCTCAAAGGTTTATTTACAATATAAAGAGAAATTGAGGCATTGTCAGAAAAAGAGAGTTAAAGGGAGTTCTGTGAGCAAAAGCAAGATGTGAGTGGCTATTTTGAAAGATTCAGGGTGGTATAGATCAAGGGCTTTTTGGAAGTCTGCAGGAAGCCTGAGGCTAAGCGATGCTACTAGGTTTATTATTAACAAAGGGCTTTCCTGTATTCCAATGAATCATTACTTCTGGCATCTATTTTTGTATCTGTTTTGTTTTATCGTTACTGGGAGCATTCAGGCTGCCACAAGACTTCAGTGTAGAATCAAAGTTGGGAGTTTTTATAATCCACCGGCTTCCATCTGGGAGAACTTATGGACGTGTGTTGAGACTGTGTGAGACCTAGCTTTTTAATTCTAGAATTTTTAATTCTCATTCTCCCTGTAAGATTCTCCAAATAACGTCTGGAATTACCCCCATTTTATCCTAACAACAGTTCTATGCAGTTGGTCCAGGGTTAAGAGAAAAGGCAGTTAGAAAGGAGGGAGTTCTGGAGAGCCACAGGCAAATGTCAAAGAGATTTGGAGAATCTGGTCAGATATACTGGGAGTATTTTCAAAAGTTGTCCAGAATAATCCTTTGACCAACTATTAATTTCCAAGAAGAGGGCTCTGAGGCTTCAAGCCTCCCTGAAAGCCATTCTCAGTCTGTCTGACCAAATTTCCTAAATCCTCTTGACATTTGCCTATGAATCTCCACCAGCAAAGGATAAGAGAAAGAGAGAGAGAGAGAGGGAGGGGGAGGGGGAGGGGGGAGGGAGGGAGAGAGCAAAAATATAAGTGCTGCTTTGAATCAGACACTAGGACTCTGGTTGAAAATAAGCAACCAGGAAAAAGAAAAAAGGCTAGATAAGGAGTTAGTGTCATTTACTGGGCATGTTTTGCCTTGATTCTGATGAAGGAAAGAAGAGAGGGATGGAAGGAGGAAGAAAGGAGGGAAATGATTCACTTCTCAGAAATCAGTAAATCATTATCTTACCAACTGGAATTGGTGTTGCTGAAACTGAAAATCTGGGTGATGGATTTGTTAAGGCAATCATTAAAGATCACTTTCATTTTTCCATATTCTGGATGTGGGGCTGGTAGTTCAGTGCAATGATGGGTTGGCCAGAAACACAGCAGGGTTTTAGGATAGAATAAATTATTATAGTAGAAGGAAGCTGTGATACATGCTCTTCCCCCCCCTCAGAATGTATCCACATGCCGATTTCCTGACAGTTTTGAATCATGAAAGGGTAGATTGTGCCACCAGACCAGGGCAAATGGAGCCTTGATTCACTATATGTTGGAAGTGGGCCAGGTTGGGACTGAAGGCTGATCCTTCAGGATCAGGACCGTTGGGAATCTGGCAAAGAGGAGAAGGAAGAAAGGAGCATGAACAGGTGGTGACTAGTTTGAATGAAAAGAATCATCTTTCTCTGCTGTGTCTAAACTTAATGAGAACCCACTGGTTGCTATAACATTTCCCCAGTGTCAGCAACTGAGCTAGCAAGAACTCTTGGCTCCCTCCTTCCCAGTCTCTACTAGGCCTCTGTTGAGAATTTCCCTTCCCAATAAATCCCAGTCATAATTCCCAACTCCTTTCCTAGTCTCAACCAGGCCACAAACCCCTGCTTTCTCATTCCATTCTCCTCTCCTGAAATCTGATGGTTCCCATTATTGGGAAGCTTAATTATCTGCCCTGTTCCCATCCCGCTCAATTAAGTTTTAATAACTTGCTTGCACTTGTGCCAGAGAGACACCCGCTGTCGACAAACATACCCCCCTCCCAGTTCCCAGCCCTGAAGACGTCAGTGAAAGCCTCTGTTTCCACATAAAGGGGTACCAAGGCATCTGAGTTGCTTTCCCCTCAGGAAGCGAGGTCTCCTGGCATCCTATTTGGTAACCATCTCCGCCCAGAATAAAGTCTCTCTTTTTCCTCATGGACTTCTCCCTTGCCTGTTCTCCGGCAGCCCTCACGCAGCTCTTTCTTTTTCTGCCGGGTACACATGGACCAGCCTTTGATGCTTTAAGCAGCAGAATATTAAGCCAGGCTCACCGTTAATCACCACAGTGATCCCGGTGGCTCTGCAGCTCTTTTAGCTTGGCAGAGGCACAGCTTTTTCCTTCCCCCATGAGATCCCAATAGGACTCCTTGCTTTCCTGGGTGGGAAAAGCTCTTTGCAGGGAGCCCCAATGATGGAGGGTCTTAGCAGTTTGGATAGAATTTATTTTTCTAAGGGTCATATAAATAACAAATCAAGACTACCCGCTGTTGCCAAATATTACCTTGGGTATGCTTTCTAGAAGTAATTTACCATTTTATTTATTACTAAATTTATTTTCTGCTCATCTTGCCGTGGGTCTACTCTGGGCGGCTCTGGTGTGGAGTAGTGTGTAATGTTAGGTCACAGCAGCCATTTCTCAGGAGTCTTTGGCCTAGGACTTTAGCCACACAAGCAGGAAAATTGTGGAACTGAGCTTTTGAGATAGCTGGAGAGAACCATTTGGGGGCAAAAATTAACAAGGTCCTACCTTGTCATTTCTATTCTCCACCTGTAAAATGCGAAGAATAGAGTGAATTACCTTTCAGGATTGATGTTAATGCTTAATGGATCCAGTGAATCAGATCAAGCCATCAAGCTTATTGCAACAGTTGGCTACTTAATTCAGATCCATCTGTGACATTGACTCTCTCTAAATTGCCTTGCTAGGTCAGATTGCTGCTCTTATCACCTCATAGACTTTTTTTTTTTTTGCACAGTTTTTGAAAGTGCAGGAGACTCCTCAGGCTCTAAAAGGGCACTCCCTAACATGGTCGTGCATGCTTGGAATGATGGGAATGGTAGTCTTAACACATTTCGGAGGTAGGCTGGTTGGGGAAGGCTGGCTGGATCACAGTCTCCAGAGTGCTTTTGCTGTGGCTTGCTGCCATTCTTGTTCCCAGGGCCTGGGTGAAGCTTTTCTTCAGCTCTCCATTTTCCAGCCTGACCTCTGGACAACATCCTCAGTTATTCAGCATTCTTTCTGTGCCACCCTGCCAGGGGTGTCTAGCTTGTCTTGCCCTGAGGAAGAATAAGTTGTACATACTTCCCTGGCTGCCATATTTTTCCTCCTCTTTCCTGTCTCTTCTCCTTTCTGTTCCTAGTACAGTTTGTCTGCCCATGGACTTCTTGATTCTTAACAAAAATCTCCTGACAGCTTTCCTTCCCCTCGGTTTTCTAGCCTTCGACCTTCCCCCATACTCAGCTAACAGGACACCATCCTTCATGCAGAAAAGTCCAAATTAAAAATAGCTCTGGGGTGCTGCAGCCTCTTGTATAAGGGGGTGCCTTGCCACAGAATGGGTGGCGTGGCATCAACATGTACCCAGAGAAAGGCTCAAGGATACATCCGGCTGCTCTTTCTATTCGGCTGCTAAGTTCCATCTTAGCATCAAAGAAGAAGATTGTTTGATTAGTTTAATTGTCCCTTTCCCTCCCCTTACCCCTCTCCACCCATGAGGTGTTTTGAAAGGTGTCTTTGGCTGTTTGTCCACTTCTGCAGGGGCAATGCCAGTGCTGGGTTTCCCCAGCCCGGATGCAGCCAGGTCAGCAATTCTGAGCTTTTATTGTTGTTGCTGAGTAATTTCTCTTTATGGGCTAAGTCACTTAATGTGTAACCAAAGGGAGGGGAAAGAAATAAATAAATTTCCAGGCAGTGAAGGAGCCTACGTAAGAATTGAATTATTTATAGTAGGACCACGGAGAGAGGAGAGAACTGGCTGCCACTGAAACAGAATTCTGTTAAAATCGTGGCTGCAGGAACGGACCCTTTGTGGATGGAAGTTTGGCTGGGAAACGAGAGAAGGGGGCTAAATTAAGGGGTAAAGAATTATTAGGAGGGAGATCTAGTGAGAATGAGGAAGAGCTACTGGCTGCTTCCCATTGAGCTCTACTAATCTGACCATCTCTCCAACCTCAAAAAGGGAACTGGTGGGTTATTTCAAAATCATTAAACTCAAGAGATTATAGATGCTTTCCTTGCTCCATTCAGGCGGAGGGTGATTGGCTCTGGTTTTCTTTTCAGAATGTTTAAACTTAAAATTCAGAAGCAAATACTGGTGAGAATAAAAAGATGGTAGACGCTTGGATTTTTTTTGGTGGGGGGGGAGGCCTGAATTCAATTGCAATTATGAATTAGTGCACAAGGCACCATAAAAAGGTAAGGAAAAGTCAACTGCCTTGCCCTCAAATTGGCAGCATTAGATTAAAACCTTGTGAATTCCTCATTGGTCCAAGATCGGCCTGCACTTAAGCATTAAAACATTGTTTAAGATTTTCAGCTTTAGATCTGGGACACCTTGTAGGAATGAAATATATAAATTAGTTTGAAATGGAGTATTATTTGTCTCATCCATTAAACCTATTTCAAGTGCTCATGTCAAAGCTTCAGCTAGGCATGGAATAAATCTCTCTCTAGGAATGCCAGTACAGTGAGCAAACAATTTGAGGAGGCGGCTCAGATCAGTTTTTATTGTAGATGCAAAATATTATTTTTTTTAATGTTGAAGAACAGCTACTGCAGAATCTAGGAATCTAGGCATATTTCTAGGTTAGTTGCAGAGTTTAGGCCAGAGCTGGCTGGAGAATTCTGGGAGTTGAAGTCCACAAGTCTTAAAGTTTGAAGACCTCTGGTTTAGGCCCTCCATTCTGTTTCTCCCCACTCCCCTTTCAATGGGATGGAATGGATGTTGCCTTTTCTCATACTTGGATGCTGATGGAACATGCTTGGGGTTCTTGATTATACAGTTTTTGTCTTGCCACCTTCAGCCCTTGTAACTGGACATGTGGAAGCAATGACTAGACTGTTTCTGAGGTTCTGTTTTCTCAGTATTCAGTAGCTACAGCCCTTTGCATCTGTTGAGGGCAAACATGGATACAAAGAACCCCAAACCTGCAGAACAATATGCAGTTGTGTGATTATTTTTTTAAAAAATAATTGCAAGTATTTGCACCAAAGCTTACATAGTGATTTTTACTTGGCACGATTTTGCTGTTGCTTATAGCTCTTTCACCATGACTCCTGAGATTACCAGGCATAACCATAAAGACTAGGAAGTTGCTTCTTCTTATAATGAAAACTGAAATTCTCAGGAACCTCCACTGCCCAAGAACCTCATCTGTACCTCCACAGAATTATGGCACATACATTGCCCCGCACAAGGTTGAATAAACGGTGGCACCTTTCTGTTTAGAAAGGAAGGCAGAATTTCATAGTAAGGAGCTGCCACTGAATAGACTTAATATGTAGGCCAGATAATAAAGTTAGTTGATAGAAAAGCAGAATCACAAGTATATGCGGGAGAGGAATGCATCCATTTTTATGCAAGTAAATATCAGGACTTTGAGGCTGGGAGTGAAATGAAGGGTGGCAGTGCCAACATGACCAGAAAACAGAGTTTAATTTGCTTTCTACTGGCCTTTGACTAACCAGAGGCTCAGTGGTGTTGCTGAATCACTAACCCCATCATTCTCTAAATGCTGTATCAGTTGACTGCCAGGCTGTGGAGGGCTCCCAATTTCTACATAAGTAGCTGCCTTGCCACAAGCCAAACCAATAATTCATCCTGATCCTGAATTTTCAGGTTTTTCTTGAGATTCCTTCAGCAGAGATCTTCTCACTTGCAGTGGAACATGGACTTGTTCTTTGAGATGGGGCCAGGTTTGGACTAAGGAAGACCTCCATGCAGTGATGGGATTCAGCCAGTTTGCACCAGTTCGGAAGAACTGGTTGTTAACTTTCTGAGCAGTTTGGTGAACTGGTTGTTGGAAGGAATCATTAGGGCAGAGAACCGGTTATTAAATTATTTGAATCCCACCACTGCCTCAATGTTTTGTCCAATCTGCAGAGCCCCTCCTTGTTCTCTCATAGGATTATTCTCATTCTACTGCTGGAATGAATTTTGCAGTTTAGGTGCCTAGTGATTTATTGGTTCAAGCATTGGCTTTGTTTGCCTAGCACACTAAATTAAAAAATGTGGTTTACAATCCATACATTGAATTTTAGCGAAGCCATATTACGGTTTGCTTCTTTATGGCTTAGTGTGGTGCAAATCCACCAATTGTGATTAGTTTAATAAACCATGATTAAGCAAATAATGGCATTGCATGGCATATGAACTAAACCATGGACCTCCAACTCTGTTTTAGGTAGTGAGGATGAATAGAACTGTAGCCTTAGTATACCCTTTTATTCTGACTTTCCTAAGCCATAGCTTTCTTTGAACCACTTTAGAAGTTTGGCACCAAGATCTCCAAATCAATGTTATACTCATGCCATTGAGAACACCTTGTGCTTAGAAGTATGAGCGTATACAAAGGATTCTTCCTCATCTACAGTTCTAAAGACCTCCTAAAGACTATGTCGACTGTCCATCCTTGGTTCTGTGGGGGGAGAAATTGTCCCCTTCAGAACGGGCTCGCAATTTGGGTGTCCTCCTAGACTCACAGCTAAGATTAGAGCAACATCTGGCAGCTGTAGCTAGGGGCACCTTTGCACAGGTTCGCCTGGTGCACCAATTGCGACCCTACTTGGATCAGGAGGCTCTCCTCACAGTCACTCATGCCCTTGTCACCTCACGGTTAGATTATTGCAATGCGCTCTACATGGGGCTACCCTTGAAGAGTGTTCAGAGACTACAGTTGGTCCAGAATGCAGCTGCGCGAGCTGTCATGGGTGTACCTAGATACACCCACATTACACCAATTCTCTGCGAGCTGCACTGGCTCCCTATTGGTCTCCAGGTACAATTCAAGGTGTTGGTTATTACCTTTAAAACCCTACATGGCTCAGGGCCAGGCTATCTTCAAGACTGCCTTCTACCGCATAGCTCCCAGCGACTGGTAAGATCCCACAGAGTTGGTCTCCTCCGGGTCCCGTCAGCTAAACAGTGCTGGCTAGCGGGCCCATGGGGGAGAGCCTTCTCTGTGGCTGCCCCAGCTCTCTGGAACCAGTTACCTCCTGAGATCCGAACTACCCCCACCCTATTGGCCTTCCGGAAAGCGGTGAAGACCTGATATTCCAGAGGGCTTTCGAGGAGCTCTACTCTCGCCCACCGGCTCTCCTCTCCTTCTTTTCCCGAAGGAGAGGTTTTTCAGCCGCCAGACAGCCGGTTTGCACTGTCGAAGCGGCTTTTACGAAGACGCAGGGCTGGCGGTCTTAGAAGACTGTCCACGGAGCCTGCGGTGCCGACCGGAAGTCCCATTTTTAATAATTTTCTGTTCATTGTCACATTACTTTTGTTGTAAGCTGCCCAAAGTCCCTTGGGAGTTGGGCGGCATAAAAATGTGATAGATAAATAAATAAATAAATACAGTTGAGAGGGAAATTTTGCCAATTGTTCATTATGTTGCATGCTGAATTGGAAATCCAGCTGACAGAACAAAATCTGTTTCTATGAAAAGAGCCCCTCTTTTATTGAGGCTTTTGAAGAGCTTCTCCCTTGGTCAGACTGGACAGACCATACTGGTGATGCTTCAGGTGATGCTTTTCAAGTAGGTGGATAGACAGCAATGGCTGGGAAACTAATGTGGGATGTCATCCAAGGGAAATAGAAGCGCAGCCAATATCTTCATTCCCCATTCAAAACTTGCTACAGAAATTTCCTTTTATTCAATGCAGTCAGTTCTCATCTACTTGCTTTTGGCAAGCATTTTTCCTCTTGAAAAAGGGTTTTGCAAACTTAAAACACCCTGGGATCGATCACTTGCTTGGCTCAAGAGACCTTTGATGCATTTGAGATCCCCAGCCTGGTGCACTCCACCTTTGTAGGAAGGTAACTCCCACTTCAGCCAGCCACTACAGCCAATGGGGCTGCAGGCTAAGGAGAGTGAGAAATGCAGCCCAGTGCACTAGGAGGGCACCAGGTTGGAGAATGTCGTTCTGGGTGGTGGTGTTATTTATTTAATTTTTTCTAGAAAGGTTTGGTGATGCTGTTCATTCTACTTTGGGCATCTGTGTGCAATGGTGCAAACAAAGCTTGTCATTGAAGCCCAGAAAGCAGCCACTTCCTCCAGCTCTCCACGTGTGCAGTTCCCCCTCACTCACAGCCTCGGCAGGAGTGTGCTGTTTTTTGCATGAACACACACATGCGGGCATTCTGGATGCAGCTGTTTTAATGTTTCAGGAAAGGAGGGGGTTTTGCTGATGCTGGTTTGCTATGCAAAAAAAAACACCCATTTGGAAGGCTTTGCAGCTGCAGTCTACAATCACACAAAGCCATCGTGTGTTTGGTTTTGGCTTAATGCATTACGGAGAATCCAACTGTTAGGGTTTTTAAAATCATAATTTAGCATGTTAGTGAACTCAGCCAGTGGTGGCTTTTCAGCAATCTGTTCATGTGTTAGGGAAACATGGCTCATACTGACCAGTCACTCAATCAATCTGTATTACCTCTTTAGTAGTGTCCATGGTTTTGAAGAAGGAATGATAATTGCCTAACGGCTTTGCCTTTGAGAAGGGTGTGATTCTGATGGTTTTGGAAGAGATCCAGAGTCCTGGGATGGAAGAGCAGGTGACAGCAGTGAAGGCTTGAGAAATGGACAGATTTGCCAACAGAAGAGCCTTCTATTGCCTTGACAAGAATGAGATTTTTTTTTTTTAAATTTGATTTATATGCCGCCCTTCTCCGGAGACTCAGGGCGGCTTACAATATGCTCAGCAATTTATTGTAGTAAATGTTTTCTTCAATATAGGTTTATTTATGTATTTTTTTCTGCTACCACAAATGAGTAATGCTGCAGTCTTCTAGCCATTTGCTTGGCGGTAGAACTCAGTAGGGCTTGGCTGTTGTTGTTTTGAACTTTTAACATTTTATAAAGAATGAGGAAATAGATCTCTGCCCCATGGTACATACACTCTAGAAATATATCCAATAAAGAGAGCCGAGGAGAGAAAGGGAAATGAAGACAGGGCTCTGTAGGAAAATTGTTAGGTTTCTAAATTCATGCTCCTCTATCCTAAAATGGGGGTGCTTGATATGGATTTTTTACAAGTATTGTCCTCAGCAGGGATAATCTTTAAAGGATAGCAGATATCAATGTTTTTTTTAGAAAGGCCAATGGATTAATCTTAAATTTCTAAGCAATTCATTTATGTATAATGTTGAAACAAGCATTTTGCAGTACAAACTCAGTCTCAAAAATCCACATTCCTCAGCCAGTAAACATGAGATGAATTGAGAGCATTTGCCTAATTTATTTTCATTTCTAACTCTGCCTTGGTGTCTGATGGGAGAGGAATAGGATTCTGTGGACTTTTATTCAGGTCTCCCTCTGGGTTCAGAAATTTCAGCAGGCCCTCATTCCTCTAAGGAACAGACACATAGGTGTGGGGGTTTTATTCCCAAAAGCACAGCTATTGTTCTCAGGATCCTTCTTCACCCTGTCTTTCCTCCTTTTTTTTTCTTTGCCCTCTCACTATGTTTCTACCAAAGAAAATTAGAATATATTTTGTATTTGAAGGGCAGGGCAGTGAACAAAGTGTGTGTGTGTGTGTGTGTGTGTGTGTGTGTGTGTGTGTGTGTGTGTGTATTTTCTGTCTTATTTTCTGTATTTTTGTAAGACTTGCGTTGTTTTTTCCTTGTTTAATACAAACTTAAACCCATGAAGCTCTAAATCTGATGCTTGATCATTGGAATGGGAGGCCACAAAATAAGTTGGACTCCACAGCACTCCTAGAGCATAAATCTCATATCTTTGTCATAGATGCACATAGCTCTTGCTAAATTATATTAACACAGCAGAATCCAAAATCATCCTCAGTCACACCTTTCAAATGCAATTTGATTTCTGCTAGTTAATCCAAGCAGATTTTAGTAGATTAACCTGGCATTTAAAGCTAAGTATTCCTGCAGCCCTTTGTGTTTGCCAAACTGGTATGAAGTGAAGATGTGTTGTCATGCCACAACTGTGGCTGATGTTTATTTCTTTCCCTGTATAGATGCAGGCAAGTTCCTTTTTACGAAAGAATATGAGAAGTGCTGCATCCAGGAGAAGGGAAACATACACTGACAAACCAAATCATATCCATACATACTCACACCCATTCCTGAAATCTTCATTATTTGTGGAGAATGTTGCTGCAATAAATTGAGTGGGGCTATTGACTCTCTTGGCTTTCTTAAGAATAGGCCCGGCCAGCAGGCATGCTTTCAATGCATCAAAAACATCTTCTTTCCAAGCATCTTCTTCCACTCCATCCCAGACATGAGGAATTTTGTCAGACCAATTTTCCCATCTCAGCCTATTCTCTGCTCACCACCTCTGTAGTGTGATAGTCTGCAAAGCAAGGTTACTGCATCTTCTTTCCAGTGAAGTGGAAATGCTATGAGTTGGTACCTAGGGATTATATGAATATTTCATGCTATCCGTATTTATAATCAGTGCCAGCAAAATATATCCTCCTTGAATGCAGAGAGGAAGGATCTATGGTGTTTATTTTACAGCTGGTTGTCATATTTGTTTCCTGTCCATTGCAAAAATCCACCCTCCCTTTTGATGTCTGCAAAATAGAAAAAGACAAACATCTAAATTAAGTAAAGAGTTTCTAATTACCAACTTGCCTTTGACTTGACCTCCTCCTGCTGTACCCTCAAGGTGGACAGAGATTGAACATTGATTTGTGACCAAAAGGAAGCCAGTCAGACTGGAAGTTATCGGTGATTCTCTGTAACGATAAAGATTGATATTGAAGCTGGCCTAAGACATTTTAATGTTCCTCCATTTGGTGCTCAGCAACCAAAGAAATACCTCTTGGAATCAAGAAGTGTGAGCGCTTTTCCTGCAACATTGCAAAAAAATCTAAGTTGCGCCTTTTTGAACTGCAAGAAATTTCATTGATGCTTCCTCTTCCAATGCAGTATTTGCATTTGAGTGGATTGTGGATTGTGTTTTTGTGGAGCTCCTTTTAAACAGCTATGGCACCGCTGCAAGCAGTGTGGTCCAAATCAAAGTAAACAACCAAAGAGATTGCAGTAATTGCGGCTGCAGGAGTTATTCTGAAAGAGAAAGGACATGTTTGAATATTGTCTTAGTTGTCTAGGACAGAATAGACCAATGAGTTAGTCTTGCAGAAGTTGTTGGACTTCAACAGTTGAGGTCAATAAGCCATGGTGATGGAGGTTGTCAGTAAACATTTAAAAGGCTATCAGTTTTAACCACTGTTCCATGGTTTTGCCTTCAATCAATGGGCTGAGTGAGTTTACCCCTGGTCAGTTGCTAGCTGCCATGAAGGACTTGGGCTAAGAGATCTACAGGGCTATCTTCTTGCTGTTGTCACCACCAACTGCCAAACTCTGAGGCAACAGCATCTGCTTAACACCAAAAGCCATTTTCTAAACACAGTTCTTCTTATGAAGCCTCTTCAACACGTTTACTTGAGAAGAAAGGGAGGGGAGAGATAATAAGAAATCCTGTTTCTCTTCTAAAACCAATATAATGCTTGAATGCTTGGTGTAACATTCCACTGTGGCTATTCTGGACCCCTTGCTCTTTAGCTTGTATAGCATCCTTTCTCCAGCTGCCATAATCTCAGGCCGTTTACTATGAGGCCAGAGGATACTTTAGGTTCAAATATCTGGACCATGCTGAGTCAAGAAAAGATGCCATATAATCAAAGAATGCCAGTGTGATACCTTGTCAAAATGATTTGCCATCCATTCACACATTGTTTCCTCTACAGTTCTTTGCAACTATTCTATAAAAAGTCAGCCAGTTTAAATAAATGATATGGCTTTCTATAGATTTTGAGCCTTTTTAGCATGAGCAGTACTCATTTTAGCAAAGCAATGATGGGATCACGGAAATTGTGAAATTTCAATGTTTTCAACACATCTTCTGAATCTACTGTCATTATTATTTCTTTCATATTGCAGCTGTTCCCTAAAAGACACAGGGTAGTGGGTACTCCACAAATACATAGGTTTAGTGGAATCTCTCCAGATAAGGAGTGGATGGGAGATTACCCACTTGTGTAATTTGGAGAAGAAATAGGGTATGTGATTTCGAGAATGAGATCTTCCAAAGCATTGTGAGAACAGGGCTTCTCCTGTTCTCCTAATCGTGCACCCATTTTCATGAGACCTGGAGAAGACCAGGAGGTTTCCAAAGGATTGTGAGAATGGGCCCTGCGATTTGGAGAAAAAAATGGGGCATGCAATGTAGAGAATAGTGTGAGGTAGCCTCAGGAAGGCCTGGCGCAGCTAAATAGTGTTTTGTGTAAAGTCTCCTCTCATGAGCAGCGGTAGAAAAATAGCAGAAGTCAACTGGGTATGGCAGAAACCTTCTGCAGCATACCAACACTCTTTATCTGGGACGCTTTCAATTAATGACCCACAATTCTTGAGTAATGATGGCATACCTGGATTGGGCTCACTGAGTGATGTGGTCAGGTGACTTCTTACATAACAAACACATTGTTTAGTGACAGAAATTCTGGTCCTGGTTGTGGTTGTAGGTTGAGTACTACCTGTATACTTGTGATGAAAATCGGAAGTCATTTTCTTTAAATATTTTTCTTTTTTCTTTCCTTTCACTTTTTATCCTTCCTATTTCTCTTTTTCCTCACTGAGTTTAGTTTGTATTTGCTTTCACTACTGCAATCAAAAATTTCAGTAACAATTATTTAAAAAAAATAAACAAAAGAATCGTCCTTAATTTCTGAAACTTCTGTAAAAAGGCCCTCTTCATCATATAAACCAAATGGGTTAACAAAGCAAGAATATTAGCAACCTATAGAACAATGGCAAATTCAGCTTAGAAAGCAATAGGCAGGATTTTGGTTTCATCTGTCTGGAACTATTTGGAAAAATAAATATCTCACAGGTTCAAGAAAGAGATTTACTTCAGAAGAGTTCTTGACTTACAAGCATAATGGCGCCTGGAATTTCCATCACAAGTCATGATGATTGGAAGTTGAAGCACCCATATGACCGACCTGATTTTATAACTTTTTTTGCAGCTGTGATTAAATAAACGCCACAGTTCTTAAATGAGTCAATGTATTCCTATGGATGCCTTTAGCCAAAAAAAGACCGAAAGGTCCAGTTTCTGGAAAAAATGTCGTAAATTGCATCACATGACTGCCAAATGCTGCAATCGGCTGTAAAGGTGAACCAGTTGCAAAGTGCCTGAAATGTGATCTTGTGACTGTGGGGGAGTGGGAGGGGTGCTGCAGTGGTGGGTTGCTCCCGGTTCGCACCGGTTCGCAAGAACTGGTAGTAAAAATTTGTAGTAGTTCAGAGAACCGGTAATAACATTGGCTGGCCACGCCCCCAAACTGGTCCCCGGCCCGGTCACCACTCGCTTACCCCGCCCATCTCATCAGAGGCTTTTTTTTTTTTAACTTTTAAAAGCATTTTTTCTACAACCTCTTCGGCGGAAAAAATGCTTTTAAAAGTAAAAAAAAAGCCTCTGATGATCGCGCGGCTCAGCTGGGATCGTCAGAGGCTTTTCAAAGCATTTTTTTCTGCAACCTCTTCAGCCAAAAAGGTTTTAGGAAAAAAAATGCCTTTAAAAGCCTCTGGCGATCCCTCACCTGTTCGGCTGAAGAGGTTGTAAGAAAAAAAATGCCTTTAAAAGCCTCCAGCTGAGTTCCCTGATTGTCAGAGGCTTTTCAAAGCATTTTTTTCTGCAACCTCTTAAGGTTGTAGAAAAAAATGCTCTTAAAAGTTAAAAAAAAAAAGTTGGCCACACCCACCCAGTCACATTACCCCCCACCAAGCCACGCCCACAGAATCGGTAGTAAAAAAATTTAGAATCCACCCCTCGGGTGCTGCCATCAGAACTCCAGAACTAGATCGTAAGTACCTTTGGGGAGGTCTGTCATAAGTTCAAATAACTGCTAAGAGACTAGTCGTTAAGAGAGGACTACCTGTATTGTAATTTCTAACCTGCTGGATCAATGATAAAGGAGTGTGTGTTAATGTGAGCCTAGGTATGATTTAGGAGAAATTCATAGTTCTCTGTGTTAACAGGAATTGTCACACCAGCACAAAATAGTTATTTGACTTCCTATAGTTTGATCTATTTAGATTATACAGGTAGTCCTCGGTTTACAACAGCTCATTTAGTGACCGTTCAAAGTTACAACAGCACTGAAAAAAGTGACTTATGACCATTTTCAAACTTACAACATTTGTGGCATCCCATTGAGCATGTGATTAAAATTCAGGTGCTTGTCAACTGGTTTACACTTATGACCGTTCCTGTGTCCCAAGGTCATATGATCACTTTTTGTGACCTTTTGACAAACAAAATCAACGGGGAAGACAGAGTCACTTA
The DNA here is from genome assembly GCF_059756535.1 of Pantherophis guttatus. Taxonomy (NCBI): domain Eukaryota; kingdom Metazoa; phylum Chordata; class Lepidosauria; order Squamata; family Colubridae; genus Pantherophis; species Pantherophis guttatus. The sequence goes on along the minus strand of NC_142064.1, from coordinate 120,770,278 downwards.
ACAACGATGTTACTAACTTATCAAGTGCAATGATTCACTTAACAACTGTGGCAAGAAAGGTCGTAAAATGGGGCAAAACTTAACAAATGTTTCACTGAACAACAGAAATTTTGGGTTCAATTGTGGTCGTAAGTTGAGGACTACCTGTATTTTGCTCATGCTCAGACATAAGGGTTTAGGAAGGAACATTCCTGAGAAAGAATTCACATGATTTCAGCCATTCAGAAGCCCTTCTTTTGTTTTATCGAATCCCAATGTTTACCAATGTTGAACACAAATGTAAAATTGTGACTCGAAGAGTAGAAACTGACTGAAGCAAGTTGGTGTCTAGAATCCATTACATTATATACACATGGCTTAAACTACACCTCTGGCCTTCCGGATATTAAACTGCAATTCCCAGAAGCACCAGGGTTGAAGAATGTTGGGAATTTTAATTAAAAGCTAGAGTCTAGAGTCATTTGGGAGGGCAATTTGATACTCAGAGAGGCTGGTCTCGTGAGCAGTGGGTATTTGATTCCAATACTAAATTCTCAGTTCCCCCCTCTTCTAAAAATACAGCTTTGAGGTGGAAAGATTTTGGCTAAGGTCAGTTATGGTAATGACCTTCTAAGTATTTCAGATATTTTCAATATGAATTTCCATATGATAGATGGGAAACACAAACTAGACGGACTTGCACAAATGGAATTAAACATTACCATGCAGAGTACAGCAGCTTTTTTTATTGTTATTGTTGTTGTATTTGAGTTACAAAATCTTTGCCGATCATTACAAAATGCCAGAAATCTGATTTAGCATTTGCTCGCCTCCGATGATCAGGTCTTTCATTGATCTGTCCCCATGAACTTCATATTAGCCTTTCCATTCCTCCCTTTGCATTTTTTCATATTAAAATTCATGCCTGTAAATGCCTCAGGACATAAATGCTAGCAAAAAAATCCATATTCACGCCCAGAGGCCCATAGTATCAATTTCAGCTATAAAGAAAATAGCAAAGGACATGAAAAGAATTGAAATGAAAGGGTCAAACAAAGAAAGACTGTGAGCGAATAGAATAGAATAGAATAGAATCGAATCGAATCGAATCGAATAGAATAGAATAGAATAGAATAGAATAACAGAGTTGGAAGGGACCTTGGAGGTCTTCTAGTCAACCCCCTACCTAGGCAGGAAACCCTATATCACTTCAGACAAATGGTTATCCAACATCTTCTTAAAAACTTCCAGTGTTGGAGCATTTACAACTTCTGGAGGCAAGTTCTTCCACTGATTAATTGTTCTCACTGTCAGGAAATTTCTCCTTAGTTCGAAGTTGCTTCTCTTCTTGATTAGTTTCCATCCATTGCTTTTTGTCCTACCCTCAGGTGCTTTGGAAAATAGCTTGGCTTCCTCTTCTTTGTAGCAGCCCCTGAGATAATGGAACACTGCTATCATGTCTCCTGTAGTCCTTCATTAAACTAGAGATACCCAGTTCCTGCAACCATTCTTCATATGTTTTAACTTCCAGTCCCCTAATCATCTTTGTTGCTCTTCTCTGCACTCTTTCTAGCGTCTCAATTATCCTTTTTACATCGTGGCGACCAAAACTGAATGCAGTATTCCAAGTTTGGCCTCATCAAGGCATTATAAAGTGATATTAACACTTCACATGAATTTGATTTTATCCCTCTGTTTATGCAGCCTAGAACTGTGTTGGGTTTTTTGGCAGCTGCTGCAAACTGCTGGCTCATCTTTAAATGGTTGTCCACTAGGACTCCAAGATCACTCTCCCAGTTACTACTATTAATTATTAATCTGTATTTCTGATTTGTAAGAAGGAAGAGTTGGTGGCTAAGTCACAATCTTATTAAAAGAGGCATGTTTTAAAGAGAGATTAAAGGGGAAAGAGAAATAATACCTTAAATGTTGACCTGAGCCATATCTGATGTCTTTCAGATATGTTGGGACTACAACTCCCCGAATTCTTATTCAACAGATCCTTCCTTCAAAAGTTAGAAATTATGGAAATTGTAATTTCATTATACCTGGAAGGAAGATAGGATCTCTTTTTTGTTTCGGGAAACTTTTGATTTGGAGAGCAGTGATCCAGAAGGTACAGTCTGCAAAAGAGACAAAATCTACCGTAATGTTAATCATTCCAGTTGTATATATAACATATATACATCACCTATGCAGATTATTTTTTTTCCCAGTGGCATCATTCATACTGATCTTGGCATTTAAAATTTGTGAAGTCTTCTAAAAACACAGAATTGTAGATGTTAAAGCAAGGTATTATGGGATAGCATACAAGTGAATGGTGGCTAACAGCCAAGTCTGGTGAGTTCCAACTTCCAAGCTCGCCTCCGTCATTTATGTGAGGTAGATGTCCGCAAAACCTAAGGGTAGTTTGTTATGTGAAATACACCAGTCATCATCATCTTTCTTGCCAGGTTTGTGTCCCAGATGATAAATTTCAAGGATTTTCAATATTCTTTGCCAGTACACTATGAAAAATCTGTCAGGGAAACCTAAAGTAGAAAAGCTGTTAATTTTCAAGAATTCCTTGCACCAATCAGGGTAAAATGTGGGAAGGCTTGCCTTCCTTTCATTCCTCTTCCCATTGGTTGGGTCAGCTGATGTCAGACCCCCTTTGGAAGAATACATGAAGAAGGAGGACACTTAGAATCCTATATATGTTTCCCATCTCTGTGAAACCTTCCCTCCCACAGCATCGCCAGTGGACATGCAATAGGGTACCACCAGCTAATGACATTTGGCGGTAGTAAGTCTATCTTCTATCCAAGAGGGAGCCGTAATCAGATTGAGTTGTCAAGCCCACAAAAATGCTAAAGGTTAATATTAATACTATGGTCTGGCGTTTTTCAAGTCTTCCATGAAATGAATGTTGCCAGCTGATGAGAAGCCTGGTCTGCTGTAGGTTCTGAATAGCATCTGGTACATAGGAATTGGCAGGCAGTGTTATGGGGCATGGAGATAAAAACTGCCAAGATCCTTTGGAATGAATCCCTTCTGGGAGTCCCACACCCCTTTCCCTTTCTAACTTCTTTCTCCCCTCCGGTGAGGAACATCAATTTGGGGATCCTAGAGAGAGTGCTGTTTTCCCAGCTGTCCTGAGATTCTGCATCCTTTTTTTAAACTCCTAGGGCTCTTCCCATTTGAAATGATGGCCTTTGGGTCCTTTCTTCCTCCAATCAGCCTTTATTTGATTTATTTTCTGCTCCCATTCAATTAGTCATTTCTGAGCATATTTTATTACATAATAGCAGATCACTTTAGTTAGATTAATGATGTTCCTATATAAGCTATTTAGCTTTCTGCAATCTTCTAACACCAGTCCCTGTCCCAAGAGAAGGTGCTGTGCCGGCTCACTGAAGAACAAAAAGGACTGCCAGTCTCGGTCAGATCGATCTCCCTTCAGGCTGTTGTCCTTTTCTTGAGGGCAGAACTAAATGTGATGGCAACAGTCCTCTATTTTGAATGTGAGTTCAGCCAAGCAGAATAGGAATGGTGGTGGAGAGCAGTGCAGGAGGGAGATCCTTGTGCTGGAATAGAGGACAAAGGTCCCTGCTTATGCTAACTATATCTATTCATGTCCAGATAATGAGGTTTTTAAAATTAATCATATCATGTCACAATTTATTCCTATTAGATCTTTTCTCTAAATGCTGTAAATTCAACACCATTGCACAGATCTTGATGGGTTTGATCAGAGACTTCATAATTTCCATTTTTTCTTTCATCCTGATTCTTCCATGTTCTTTATGAAAAGATTGGCTCTATTCAGAACAGGAATTATCGGTTTTGCTTTTGTTTTGATACAATGTTGATAGAGGATATTATAGCGGCAGACTTTTCCAGCCTGATTTTTGAGGTCTGCTTTATCAAATAAAACAGATGAATTAAATCTATTGGAGCTTTAGCATATCCATTTGTGTTTTTTTTTTTAATGGAAAATAGTGCCAATGATTTTCAAATTGCAGGAGCAAGGAGCTGCATGCAGTTCTCAGGCTGGAGTGGAATGAATTGATGTGCTATCAGGTAACTTTTTTTTAAATAAAATAAGAAACCCTGGCACCATCAATCAAGAAATAAGAACCAGGGTTAGCACCTAACCAACTGATACTTTTGAAAGGCCTAACAAGGATTTGAAAGTTTTAGCTGTTGTACTAAATTAGGAAAAGTTTAATAAGTCCCACAATGGGCCTGGAACCTGGACAAACACGAGAGGTCTGAGAACACTTGACTCTGCAGCCCAATATGGTTCTGGCAGGACGCATCAGAAATTGCCTTTGCTACCTGGAACTGAGGGGCTGATTATTCAGACTCACAAGACTTCCTGAGGAATAGGCAAACCATGAGATCTAAAATACAAATATGTAAGCACGTCTTTGCCTCTCCCTTCCAAAATATTGACCTTTATAGACAGGTATACATGATATATTCTCCTTGATCATATACCCTTGTTTGGTTTGGGGGTAAGAATTTCTGGCTTCCGGATTGGTGAGTAAAACTTTATTTATCTGATGTGTTTCAGAGAGAGAGAGAGGGAGGGAGGGAGAGAGAGAGAATGCACTTTCCGTTTGTCAAAGCAGTTAGAAATAATAGAAGGCAAGCAAAAATCAAGCAAATTAAAAATAAGAGTTAAAAGACTTAATGAAAACATCGTTTAAAAAACAAGAACTGTCAATATCCACCCAACTCAACAGAAAAACGGCTTATCCATCAAAAGCCTCCATAAGAATGTTTTTGTCTACTGACAGAACGAAATTAGAAAAGCTTAGATTTCATATGACTCTACCCTAACCCAGTATGCTTACTCTCCCTTTCCTGACCAGAACCCTGATGGGTTTAAATTCAACATAAGACAATCCCCACCACAATTCTCCTCATCTAATCCTTTTCTTCTTCTTCTTCTTCTTCTTCTTCTTCTTCTTCTTCTTCTTCTTCTTCTTCTTCTTCTTCTTCTTCTTCTTCTTTTTTTTTTTTTTTTTTTTGACAGTCTTAAAATATTTGCAGCACCTGAACTGACTTAGAACTGTTTGAATGGGTCAGAGCACTAGATTTCGGCTCCCTCATCTGGTAAACTAGAAAGTGCTGTGTACAATAAATATAAAGAGCGCTAATCTGTGCTAAAATAAACCCAGAATCTTTTCAAGATAAAGCAAATACAGCCCTGCTCTGTGACATCCATTCTGCAGAGTAAGCATCTTCGTATGCATATTTGCTTAGTCTGCAACCCTCTGTGCATTTTCTGGAAAAGGAAGCCCCATTGAATAAAATGGGCCTTCGTTCCAAGGAAAATTGATGAGAATCGGGCTGCATGTCTGTGTCCGTGCTGATCATGAGGACTGGTGTTAAACAATTATACATAACCTCACCACCAGGGCCTTGGTCTGCATCAACTGATGATTCTCAGCAGTCTCTTCAAATTGTAGGGTGTTGTCAAGGTCTTGCCTATGCTGTATTTTATCAAAATTACTCAGTAGCGTTGAGAGTTATAAATGTAGATGGGGAGGGGAGAAGTGAATAAAAATATGGATTCTAATGGATTTCTATTATATATGCTCTGCAGCACTGAGGGTGTTTTTGAAAAAGGCTCCCTTCTTCATTGCATAGTGGATGAAATGGTTCCTTGTTAATCTGTTGCAACACACAAAGAGTTCATCTTACTTTCAATCTGATCCTTCAGGTTGGGTTCCTTTGAAACTGCAGTAGAAATACACTGCTCAATCATTGCACGAGATAGATTGGCAGCAGATTTTCCATTTATTTTAACACTTTTAGCTGAATCAGACTGCTATAGTTCATTTACCTCGTGTTCTCCACCCTTGATACAGTCCTTCTTCACCAACTAATGTACTGTAGATACTAAGACAGGAAAGGGGGGGGGGAATGAAAGGACATTACTAAATAGAAGGTAGGAAAAAGCTGCATCTTCTTCCTGGGAATTTAAACATGGAATTAGAAAATTTGACTTCTGACCTAAAAGACTTTTACAGATCGGTGCCACTAAAACTAAATAATTGGGCACAGATCTTGGGGGTCCTAATCTCAATACCTACATAACATTTCAAATCATCAGAGATATTGACTTAGAATAGAATTAACAGAGTTGGAAGGAACCTTGGAGGTCTTTTAGTCCAACCCCCTGCTTAGGCAGGAAACCCTACACCACTTCAGACAAATGGTTATCCAACATCTTCTTAAAATTTTCTAGTGTTGGAGCACCCACAACTTCTGCAGGCAAGTTGTTCCACTGATTAATTGTTCTCACTGTCAGAAAATTTCTCCTTAGTTCTAAGTTGCTTCTTTCTTTGATTAGTTTCTATCCATTGCTTCTTATCCTACCCTCAGGTGCTTTGGAGAATAGCTTGACTCCTTCTTTTTTGTGGCAACCCCTGAGATATTGGAACACTGCTATCATGTCTCCTGTAGCCCTTGTTTTCATTAAACTAGACATACCCAGTTCCTGCAACCGGTCTTCAGATGTTTTAGCCTCCAGTCCCCTAATCATTTTGTTGCTCTTCTCTGCACTCTTTCTAGAGTCTCAACATCTTTTTTACATCGTGGCGACCAAAATGCAGTATTCCAAGTGTTGCCTTAATAAGTTATTATAAATGTGGCCTTACCTCCCACTTCCTTCTCTGCCCCTCCTCCTTCCTCAAAGACTCTCTGGACAAGTGAAGACACTACAGACAATGGCTGATTTGTTCTGTAGTGCCCCCAAATCAGGGGTGAAATGCTCCTGGTTCGGACTGGATCACCCAATCCGGTAGCGATGGCGGTGGGTGGTTTGGAGAACCGGTAGCAGAAATCCCTCCCTCCCCCCATGCCCAGCTGAGCCGCGCGAACATCAGAGGTTGTTTTTTTTTTTACTTTTAAAAGCATTTTTTCTACAAATGCTTTTAAAAGTAAAAAAAAAAAAGCCTCTGATGATCGTGTGGCTCAGCTGGGATCGTCAAAGCCTTTTAAAAACATTCTTTTTACAACCTCTTCGGCCGAAGTGGTTGTAGGAAAAATGCTTTTAAAAGTAAAATAGAAAAAAAAGTTGGCCTCCCACCAAGCCATGCCCACAGAACCGGTAGTAACAAATTTTACATTTCACCACTGCCCCAAATGCTTTTAAACATACAAGGAAAGAAACAAATGGTGCCTGTTAAGAAATAGAAAGTTTGGGGGGCTGGGGGGGGGGTCAAGCAGGAAGGGAATAGTAACAATACTCAGAAGTGTGCATATTTTCATGTGCCAAGAAGGTATCTTATCCGAGTCTCCTCAACCCCAGCAGCATGGCTGTTGTATCCATCAGCACTCTGACCAGCCTCTGACCAGCCTCCCAAATTCTGTGACCTGCCTCTGATATGGGTCAGAGGGTCAGAAAGTAGAACGAGAGACAAGCGTTTCTCTCTCTTTGCTAACACTGAGGTCTTCCAAGAAATCTGAATAGTGAGGATTCAAGTCAACAGGTAGCACATGTTCATACAATGCAGGTGGAAATAAACTTTATAGCTCCAGCCAAGTGCTGTCCACCTGTGCTGTGCTAGTAGAAAACTACAGTAGCATAAAATTGATCTCTGTGGTACTGTCTTTATTTACAGCGCACAGTACAAATAAGAAAAGGGTTTGGTGCATTTTGTCAGCTTTGTTTGCCTCTCCCCTTTAACATGGGCTGGTCTTGGAAAGGAGATGAATTTCCACAGCTAGACTACTTGAGGTAAACATCTGGCAATATGTGGTGTGTTTTTTCATAAGTACGTTCATAGATTCTTTTTGACAGTTCGAGAGTGGAATAAGATAAACATATCATTGACTTCTAGAGATCTTCCAATAATAAAATATTAGGCTCTTTATCTCTCACTAGGCTTAAGTCTTGGAAACCGCTTTGGGATAACATACCACAGTCTTAGATCAGGGGTGTCAAACTCAAGGCCTGGGGGCCGGATCTGGCCCACGGGGTGCTTAGATCTGGCCCATGAGGCCGCCCTAGAAACAGCAAAGGATTGACCCTGGCAGTGAAAACAGAGCTCGGGAGGGCTGCCCGCATCCCTTGCAAGCTCCATTTTCACTGGCAGAGAGTTGCAGGGTGCCGTTGCAGCCGAAAACAGCTCAAGAGCCCATTTTCAGTGGCAGAGTGCTCAGGCCACCACAGGTGCTCCCGGCACGAGTGATGTCGAGCTGGCCATGCCCACCCTGCCCACACCCACCCTGGCCCCCCGAAGTCAAATACAACCCTGATATGGTCCTCAATGAAATCGAGTTTGACACCCCTGATTTAGATGAACAATGACGATTAAAATGGGCAACTTTTAATAACCACAACCAAACAGATCACACAGATCCAACAAAACCACTTTCAGGAATGCAGTTGCTCAGAAAAATATCAAGCCACCTGAATAGAATCATTACAGGCCATTCCAGAACTAAGGAATGCTCTTTAAATGGGAATGGCAGAGAGCCCGCGATGTGCCTGTCATACACTAGACAAACAATAACATATATAGTTCAAGAATGTCTTCTCAGGAAATCATTCAAGGCAATTGGGATGATCTTACCACAGCCATACCAGAAGCAGTTAGATGATTAGCTTCTTCAGTTATCAGATCTATCCCATTGCAATTCTATGGCTCGATATTATGGTGATTTTATTATGGTTTAATCCTAATTTAATATTTTATCTCCTATATTGTATTGTCCCTATCTATCTATCTGTCTATCTATCTATCTATCCATCGATCGATCGATCGATCGATTGCTCTATCTGGTTTTAACCAGGAAGTAATGTTTTTTTACCTTCTGCACATGCGTAGAAGATTTTGCACATGCGCAGAAGGTGTGTGCGTGTGTGGTGCGTGCACTTCCGAACCGGTAAGGAAGGTAAGTAGATTTCACCCCTGGGGTGTATCCATATCAGCCTAAAGTAGCCAATGGATGCCACATGGATTGCATGTATTAGAGATGACTTGACTTTGCTGCTAACAGTATTTTTGGTGAAGGTTGTTCACTGTATACATGGTAAAACCTGGTTTGGGAGAAGGTGGAAGCACTACTGTACTTGAAAACTGGGCAGCTATAGGGGATCTAACGCTACCTCATGGCTGAGCTGGTGATCAGATGATGGAGATTTTAAGAGGACAGAGCAGAAAAAAGGTTCCTAGGTCATGTTAGCTCCAAATGAACAAAGTCCTCCCTAGAGGGCCACAGGTTCTTCACAGTTTCCTGAGGCAACTGACTCAAAAGATATGCCTGTGCTGGAAATCATCAAAAATGGGTTGCAAGGTTTTTTTCATGCAAATTATTTCCATTTTCTGCAAATATGGTTTGACTTTAGTTCTACATGGTTTTACTTTTGGTTTTTTTGGCTAGCATCATAGTCGTCATTTAGTGTCCAAAATTAGGAGCTGGTCAAGAGGTTGCTAAGTGAAGCCATATTTTTCAAAATACTTTGAATTAGGTACATTTTCTTCTGTACTTATGATCTTACTTCAGCTTTCCCTTGTTTTATGGATCTGGGAAGGCCATAAAAGTGACAAAGTTACTTTTTCATTACCATCATAACTGCAGATAGTCACTAAATGAGGCAGTCACTAAACAAGGACTGTTTGCAATCAACTATTATAAAGCAAGAAATTATGCTTAGTTATTTAAAAAAAACTTATTAAACTTTATAGAACAGGGAAGCTGTAGCTTTCTAATCAGAGGTCGGCAAACTGTGGCCCTCAGGCCAAATATGACCTGCTACCTGTTTTTGTATAGCTTGCAAGCTAAGAATGTACATCTAAGAATGTACAGGTGAGTGGCAGATTGCCACTCAATCAAGTTCCTAGGTTAAATGTATTATCATAAATCAAGGATTACCTGTAATCTTGCTGCATTTATCATGTAGAAAAACAAAGTTCCATGACTTTTTTCCAACTGTCCATCAATCCCCAAGAAAAACCTCTAGTTAATTATATATTGTTTAAAATCTTCTGATTTTAAACAATATACAATTGTTTAAATCCATCTGTGAATCCAAACATGATAAAATGTCCCTTTTTGTTCAAATTTCTAGCATAAATTTGAAGCAAGGGTGAAATCCAGCAGGTTCTGACAGGTTCTGGAGAACTGGTAGCAGAAATTTTGAGCAGTTTGGAGAACTGGTAGCAGAAATTTTGAGCCGTTTGGAGAACCAGTAGCGGAAATTTTGAGTAGTTCGGAGAACTGGCAAATAACACCTCTGGCTGGCCCCAGAATGGGATGGGAATGGAGATTTTGCAGTATCCTTCCCCTGCCACGCCCACCAAGCCACGCCCACAGAACCAGTAGTAAAAAATTTTGGATTTCACCACTGATTTGAAGTGACTTTATACATTCTAGACAATTTCTCTGGTGACATATACCAAGGGTACATCATTTTATAAAAATTCTGTTTATAGCCTTGTGTAAATTTCAATACTTTCAGCCACATATTTTTCCATTGTTCCATCTATATATTATGACCAAATTTTTAGCTCACTTTATCATACATTCTTTCACCTATTCTTCTTCTGTTTCGAATTTCAATAAAAGTTTAAACTGTACATATTAACAATTATGTAGCCAACATTTGTACACAATTCTATTTCAAACTCAGTTTTACAATGTTCAAAGCCATAAACACTTTTTTCGACTGCCAGGTGCCTTCACCTATAAAATTAAAGGAAGTTTCTGAAGTTATAAAAAAAAAATTAAACCAGGAAAGGCGTGTGAACCAGATGGTATTAATGTTTTTATTATAAATGATTTAAGGACGAACATTTACAACCTTTACAAAACATAACTGTATCTTAACTGTACAGGAAGAAAAATTAGAAGGACATGACCTGAGATTTGGTTGGCATGGGTATTTCTGGTATTACAAGGTCAAGATTAATGTGGATTTTAAGAATCACTGTTAGAAGTGCTATATTGAGAATGTAGAATAGATAGAAACTGAGATTGCCCCCAAAACATCTATGTGGCTCTCAGCACAAGGAGCATATTATAGATGAGAAATAATAGGCAAACACAAATGGTTAGCTTATCACCAGATGCTAGAATTTTATTGAGGGGAATGTAAAATACAGTGTAAAGAATTGGTGGCAGAGGGATATAGTTGTCAATGGTTTTCATATTTACTTTCTAGTTAATAAGTTTCTTATTTTTACAATAGGAACTTATTTTTTATTATCTTATTTTTGCAATAGTATTAGATTTTGGTTTAGTATTAGTTTATCAGGCAGAATAAACTTGGCCTTGGTTTGCTGAGTGCTAGTAAGAATTCAGGTTAGCCAATACATTTATAGGGAATGCAAGTTGGGTAAATATATAAATAAACTTGAAATCCGAGGACAGCCAGAGAGAAACAGTTCTCATAGGCAAGGATGACAAAGTTTGCTGTTTTGTAATAAAGCAAAGATTCTAACTATTATCTGCTTAAAAAATGCATAAAGTTGGAAGTTCAAGGGCTAATGAAAATTGTGATAGCAGCAGCTTACAGCAGCAACCAATTGCGGGAGAGGAGCAGTATGAAACGGTATCAGGAAGGAATGGAAGATTGGCTTGATACTCTAAATCAGAGGTCTTCAAACTTGGCAGCTTCAAGACTTGTGGACTTCAACTCCCAGAATTCTTCAGCCAGCATAGCTGCCAAATTTGGGGACCCCTGCTCTAAATCTAGCACTAATTATAATTCGGTTCTTAGTCCCTGAGACCCAATAGAATAGATAAAGGTATAATCAATATAAAAGTGATTCTGACTCCATGAAAGACACTCTTTCCTCATGCCTGAGCCAAAGAAAGGAGGCTGTGAAGCAATTGTTTCACTACATCACTGTGACAGTGTTCAGGCCAATTCAGATTTGGAGTTAGTAACCCTAGTGGCTATCCTGTGAATCAGTTTTGTCTGTCATCAAAGTTGAACACAAATTCTGCATGCCCAGAATTCCAAGGGATGGATGGCCAAGAGCAGAGATGTACAACTAATTTTCATGAATGTATAGATAATACTTAGTAAAGGTAAAGGTTCCCCTTGCACATATGTGCTAGTTGTTCCCAACTCTAGAGGGCGGTGCTCATCTCAGTTTCAAAACCGAAGAGCCAGCGCTGTCTGAAGAAGTCTCCGTGGTCATGTAGCCGGCATGACTAAATGCCAAAGGCGCACGGAACTCTGTTACCTTCCCACCAAAGGTGGTCTCTATTATTGTGGTCCACCAGCAGCCTGCGGAGCTGGCAGCGGAGTTGGACAGTGATGAGGCTGAGGAAGAACATGGGCCAGTCCTGGAGGCTGGGGAAGGCCTAGATGAGGGCTTTGCATCAGAGGCAGAGATGGGGCCAGGGCCATCGGGGAGTGAGGTGCAGACTCCGGAGCCTCCAGAGGCTGACAGTAGAGAGGCAGAGGAACAGGAGGAGCCTGTTCCTAGTGCACATATGAGAAGAGCTGCCAGAAGGCAAGAGCAGTTACAGCAAAGAGGACGACTCGGGAGTAGGGCCAAGAGATGATTGGCCCCTCCCATAAGGCTTAAAAGACCAGCAATGGCTCTTGGGCTCTTTGTCGAAAACAACGTTGATAGACTTGTTCTTGTCTTGCTGCACTTATCTCTTGTCGGTGTCTTCTGCTTCTGAACTTTTGCCAAGAGAAGCCCTTGGCAGTTTGCCTAATTATACCAAGGTTGGTGATTAGATTGAAGAATTTGTGTTATGAAGAACTTGTTTTGATTTAGTTTGGACTATGCTGAGAATGAGTTAATTCTCAACTTTATTAGAACTATAATTCTTTATAGTTCTAATAAAGTCTGTTTGTTTTGGAACTGTTTGAGTCAAATACTACCTACTTGGGCCTGGGTCACAACACCTGTTTCTCTACTTGCATTTTTTACATGCTTTTGAACTGCTAGGTTGGCAGAAACTGGGACAAGTAACGGGAGCTCACTCCGTTAAACGGCACTAGGGATTCGAACTGCTGACCTTTCGATCAACAAGCTCAGTGTCTTAGCCACTGAGCCACCGCATCCTTCTAGATAATACTTAGTACCTTAGATAACTCCCAGGCTGACTAGCAACTTCACCCAATAGTTTCATGTAGATATTAGAAGGAGGGAGAGAGTCAAGTCCTGAGGCATAATAAAATGGAGGCGCTCAGGAGCAGACACAACTGAGTGGAACTGGCCTTGGAAGAAGAACTATGGTAAAATATGCTTCCCCCAAACCCCTAAGCTTCTGCAAACCTCTTAAGACGCAGCTTGTCTGTCAGACACGGCGGTCAGCAGGTGGATGAGCTGATAAGTTACATGAATTTGTTGTTGACTGATTTACCCTCAGCGACCATTTTTTTTTCTTTTTGATGTGGCTTTATTAATTGCATTTTGTTTTGTATTGATGTTTTTATTGTGTTAGCCACCCAAAGTCACTTTATGTGAGACGGGCAGCCATATAAATCTAATGAATAAATAAATAAGCTATGATCAATGGTATTGAACACTGCTGAAAGAGCAAGGGATGCCAGGATGGATGCACCTGCCCCCATCTCAAGCCCACCAGAGATCATCAACAAGCATGATCAGTACTATTTCAGTACTATAATCCATCCTAAAATCCAACTGAAAGGAATCCAGATAATCTGCTTCGTCTGGGATCCTTTGGAGTTTCAGACCTATCACCTTCTCAACAACCTTCCCTAATAAGATAATAAATTGGAGACCAGACAAAAGATTAGATTCAGCAGTGCTTATTTTTGTAAGCTGCCTAGAGTCACTGTGAGTTTGGTGACCATATATGTTATATTAATAAATATAAACAAACAAACAAACAAATAAATAAATAAATAAATGCCTTCTTGTGGACAAGATGAACCACCACTTTACCATGGCAAGCATTCTGTGTCAGAATCTCAAAAGATTGTCCATCTCTGGATAAAAAATGGAATATAATTCTTAATTACTACTGAGAACAATATGAAGATAGATAGGACCTTCCAGGAGCACTAGTGCTGGCTGGCTGATTAGTACATAGAATTGCAGGAGAGTGGGGTACAGTTGCATGCAAATATTCGGATATCTGCTCAAATTTGTGTTTCAATGAACAATATTTGGAAGCTTTTTATCAGAGAAGATCTAAAGGACTGATTGAAAGAGTACCCAGACTTTGGCACTTCCCATAGTCACTGTTTCTGCTCTGAACCTGTACAAAATTGGACATAGATTATAAGCGTGCATTAAAATTTACAGAAAGATATGTTTAACTCAGTACCAGGCTGAAGTTTTTCAGCTTGCATGCATAGTTTTGAGTTGGAGTGTTTCAATGTTGGCATGCAAACCACCTGTCCTTGATCTGCTCCAGTAAGTCACAATGTATGTTGGAAACTAGTATAGACTCTTGTTTCTAATAGCATGCCTGTATATTTTGCATTTAAACTGCCTATATTTAATTATAAGGCCCTTGGATTCAGAACTGTAAAATTTAGTGAAAGCACAGTTCCCGCCCTCCCCTTATTCTTTAACGCAACTGAAATGTGAATGTACAGGAAAGCTCTGGAAATCATTTGAAGAAAGCAATGCTGAGTTGGATAAAATATCTGACCTCCATTTGTTCGTTCATTCATTCATTCATTCATTCATTCATTCATTCATTCATTCATTCATTCATTCTGGTCTCTGCTGAATCTTAATATTCAATTACCTGCTTCCTCTCCTTCTTTCCCCAGCACTGGTCCTATTAATGGTCTCCCAAGGGCCCATTCATCAGAACAGAAATAAAGAGTTATTAAGGCCGTAATTCTTGGAACCTGCTGTTCTCTGACAGGTGCCATAGATTCCCACTCTTTAAGTCAACTGGTTACGTGGAGTTTGCTCCATTATAGACTGGAAATGACAGCTAGGTGGTATCCTTGGGGAGGAGGACATACCAGATGGTGAGCAACCAGCTCCACCTACAGAATTTGGGGAAACAAGATCATATGGGGAAGGTGTCCAGCTCAACCATGAAGCCATACTGCCAGAAACACTGGTCAGCGGTGGGTTTCAGATTAAGTTACTACTGGTTTGCGCGTGGACATGTGCTTGCTTCGTGCGTGCATGCGCCCGGTTTGCACACACGCCTGCCTTCCACTCATGCGCCTGGCCTTCCGTGCATGCACTTTGCTCATGGCGCGCACCTTCTGCGCATACTCCCGGCCTAAAAAATGTGCCTAAATAGGACGGCATAGAGCCAGGGCGGGTGGGCAGGTGGGTGCAATTTCCACTACCGGTTTGAGTGAACCAGTCCAAACCGGCTGAATACCATCTCTGACTGGGATATGTGTGGGGGAGTGGTGGATGGAGAATTTGTCCCTCTGGATCATTAGATGTTATATATGTAGAGGCATTTATATGTTGAAGAAAAAGAGGAGGAGGATTTAAAGCCTGATGCTGGTGGATAAAGAGGAGTGGAAAGAGATTGATTGACTTGAAAATAGCAAATTTTTATTATTTGAAATGTGTTTGCCTGTATTAAATGGGTTAATATTCTTTTAACTGGTTTAACTGATGTGTCAGTCTTGATTTTCCAAGTCCAGTGTCCTCCAGATATATTAGAATACCATCCCCAGCATCATTATCATCCATCATAGCCCAGAGTCATTGAGAGTTGGGTGGTATACAAGTTTAATAAATTAAATTATTGTAGCCATTAAGTGGGAATTATAAGATTTCATCCCAGCTATATGGAGAATGCAAGGATGAGGTACTCTGCACCAGAATTATATACAGAGAGATCTCTTTTTAGGGGGAGGAAAGGTCAGTTTCAAAATGAGTTGGGCAATCATGAAATGAAACATTAATTACCTTCACTACTGAAGAACCAGGCTGAAGATTTAAATCTTCTGTAGCAATGGGATTAGAGTTGGTGAAATGGTGAAATTTATATATTGAGTCATATAATTTTTGGATTGTTGCCTTCTGGCAGAAGATACAGAACAATTAAAACTCGGACCACACGTTTTCTGAATAGTTTTTATCCCAGAGCTATAATTGCACTCAACAATGAACTAAAGGGCCACCATCAGTGAGCTGTTGGACAGCATTACTTGGTCTGTTGTGTGGATGTTTGGGTGGTTTAGGGGTGGGGAATTGTGGTAGGTGGGAGTGTGTTTGGGGATTGTTATGTGTGTTAGACCTGGTCTTTGGGTGTTAAGTGAATTTCATTGTATGGGTATACTGTGTATACATGTACAATGACAATAAAGTTGTTGCTATTATTATTATTATTATTATTATTATTATTATTATTATTATTATTATTATTATTATTATTTTATTAGTTCTAACCATGCTCACATGCTTAGTGGTTTCATTTTGCTGCATGAAGCTTCTTTTGGGACTGAATATTCAAAAAAATGTCAAAAAAGTCTGATTTTTAGTGGCCAATGAAAGTGGCTGAATTTTGGGGAACCGTTTGTAGAACTTTGTCTTCATATGTCTTCAGTCTCTTCTTATTGACATGAGTCTATTGATGTAGACACAAATAGAGCATCAGATAAGTTCATACCAACTTTTGTGATCAATTCCACTAGATGTATTGGATTCCAGCTTCCATCATCCCTATTTCGCATGCTGAATAGGAATGATGGGAATTGAAAGCCAACATATTTGGAAGGCACCAGATCAGGTGAGATTGTTTTTCTACTCACTTTACAAGTAAAGAAATTCTTTACACCAGTCCTGTATATAAAAAAGATGGAATTCCTAATCATCCTTCTACACCAGAGGTGGGTTTCAGCAGATTCTGACCAGTTCTGGAGAACCGGTAGTGGAAATTTTGAGTAGTTCAGAGAACCGGTAGTAAAAATTCTGACTGGCCCCACCCCCATCTATTCTCTGCCTCCCAAGTCCCAGCTGATTGGGAAGAAATGGGGATTTTGCAGTAACCTTCCCCTGGAGTGGGGTGGGAATGGAGATTTTTCAGTATCTTTCCCCTGCCATGCCCACCAAGCCACGCCCACCAAGCCACACCCACAGAACCGGTAGTAAAAAAATTTGAAACCCACCACTGTTCTACACCACCAGTGGTTCCACTCCCCAGTAATGACATGAAAGTGATCAACCATTGTCTTCTTTGAAGATGTTTTTTCAACTTCTTGATCTAGAGTAGACTTCTGGTATACTGGAGGAATCCCATCCAACTATTAACCAGGGCCATTCCTCTTTAGCTTCTCAGCCTAAAAGCTATTATCTGAATAACTATTAGAATGCCACTTAAATATTGTAAATTTAGTCAACAGTTAAAAAAAGCATTTAAATATATGATTAAACCATAAATTACATTCTTGTAATACATATTTAATCATTCCTGTTTTAAACTATACTCAAAACTTACATAATTAGAATAGATATTTTTTTAAAATGATTTTCAAAAACACGTATGGTAACAGAATTGACCAGAACAGTGAAATGAATAATACAAAAAAACCCCACACCTTAATAGAAATATATTGGAAATTTGTATTGGTCAAAGAAAGTTCAAGTTTATGTGAATCAAAAATTCCAGACTCGTGCTTACATAATTCTTATGCAGCACACACAACCCAAACTATCTAGTAGATATGCCACCACTATTATTTAGTCATCCTCCTGGGTCCTTAATAGCAGCTTGTCACATAACTTAACATTTTCACAGCATGGAAATCAAAGATCAAGATCTTTTCATTTGCTTGATTTTTTTTTACATCAAGCTGCTCTTAACAGTGTGCTAGAGGGGTCAATGAAAAATTCAGCATCCCATCCAAAATTTCTCTCCCTTTTCCTCTCCCTCCCTCCCTCTCACTCACTCACTCTCTCTCACACACACACTTAATGCCCCCACTCATCTACATATATACACAGCCTGGTTGCTGATTGCAAACCTGAACTTAATTATCCCATGTAGGCTCCTTTGATAAGGCAATGAGCCTGGCTTCAGTTGTGGAACCCACCCACTGACTTTGGAATAAGCCCTGTTTTTTCATCAGAATGGTAATATATAGAGAGGAGTAGAGGTAATACTGCCTAATGTAAAGGTTTATTTTTCTAATGATGAAGAGAAGGGAAGATGTTTAAATGAACAATGGCAATCCTGGTGAACCCCAGTATACTTGGTGCTATTTGCTGGGCAAAACTGACGGTCCATTTCTTATTTGCCAGTCTTTGATTACTTGGTGTTGTGAGGACAGAGGCAGACTGCACAATCTTGGATTCCAGACTTGAAAGTCCTGATTATGCTATTGAGCAGTCAGCTATTTTCTCCCCAGCCTTCTGGAGCACTGGCCAAGAAAATCCTTCCAAATACATTGGATTTCAATTCCTTTAATCCAGTGGAATACTACCTAAGGGTTATCGGAATTGAAGCTCAACATATCTGAAAGGCACTAGTTGGTGGAGGGCATATGTTCATTTCTGGGTGTTATAAAACGGAGGGTAACAGGTTTATGTGGGCAATTGTGAGATGCCTTAAGGCAATGATGGCTAACCCTTTTGCCATCGTGTGCCAAAAGCAGGGTGACTGCGGGGTGGTCGTGTGTGTGCGTGCCCACACCCATAATTCTATGTGCCCTGCCCCCCCCGTGCATGTGCACGACCCCCCCCCCATGCTTTTGGCATGTGATGGCACGGTGGACCCAGTAGGCCTGTTTTTCGCCCTCCCCAGGCTCCAGAGGCTTTCTAGGAGCCTGGGGAGGGCGAAAACAGCCTCCCCAACCCAGAGGCCCTCTGGCGGCTGGAAACAGCCCATTTGCTGACTTCCGGTGGGCCCAGAAGGCCCGAAAATCAGCTGGCCAGCGGGCACACATGTGTGCTGGAGCTGAGCTAGGGCAACGCTCGTGTGCCCTCAGATATGGCTCCACGTGCCACCTGTGGCACCCGTGCCATAGGTTCGCCATCACAGGCTTAAGGGCTGCCGTAACTGTCGTATCTCTTGCAGCTATGGTGACATGGTTCCAAGCACCATTGCAGGGAAGATCTTTGGATCCATCTGCTCTCTAAGCGGGGTGCTGGTCATCGCCCTTCCTGTACCTGTCATTGTTTCCAACTTCAGCCGTATCTACCACCAGAATCAGCGGGCAGATAAGCGACGAGCTCAGCAGGTAGATTTTGGGAGAGGAGGGGGAGGAGGAGAAGGAGGAGGAGGAGACCACATACACGGGGAACTCAATTATCTGTGACATTCCACAAATAGTTCTCTATGTTTCTCCCTTTACAGAAAGTTCGCCTGACCCGAATACGACTGGCCAAGAGTGGCACTACCAACGCTTTTCTTCAGTACAAGCAGAATGGAGGCCTTGAGGTATGAACTCAATTCTCTGTTCAACCTGGTGCCCTCAGTTTTCTCCATGCTGGGCATCCTTAAGACAATGGCACAGATTTTCTTAAACCTATTGACTTTTCCTAGGTAAGGAAAACAAGGATCAGCGTGAATGGGAAACACATGTTCCTCTTTGTTTGGGCCAATATGCTCAGTTTTTGTTATTGCAGTCAAAATGAGCAAACCTAAACCTTTGATCTTTGGAGTTGACTATAGCTGGGCTGTAGACATTTTCTCTCCATTGCATTCCATCAGTGTTAAGATTAACTTGCCAGAGCTGCATGTTAAGCCAAAGATAGTTTTAGGCAGAGCTAGTTGCTGAAAGATAAGGGGGAAAAAAAGAGAGAGAGAAAGAATGGGATATACCAGCCCTCTTTCCCTTTCTTGGCCATCCACTTTCTGTCACATCTGTTATTGTTTTTCTTTCTCTTGATCTGTTTTTCTATCTCCCCATTTTATTTACTTTATTTATGGGGATGCATGCAGCACTTAGCCTAATTTCAGAAACAATCTGCAAATGATCAGTCTAGACCTCTGACAAAAGGAGTCTGTCTGTTCTCTGGCAAAAAGAGAAGTAGATGTGATTGTTTTCAGAGGGCTTTTGAAATTAGGCTGAGTACCATGTTCACCCCCAGAGCCAACAGTTACACATCCTTGGGCCAAGCTTAGAACAGAGCTTCCTCTATGAGTCACTTGCGGAAACCAATGCTGGAATGCTCTTCCCCAGGGAATAATTCTGGTTCTCTATTATCTCCCACACTTGTTAATATAATCACAAAATCCCTCGAATGGGTTCATTGGAAACGTTGGCATTTGGTTTAGATTTATGTCCAAGATTCCCATCTCTATTTCTCCCTCTCACCAAATCTAGGGGAAGCTGTGAACTTCTTTTGTGCAAAATCCCATTCATTAAATGAGAGCAATTTAATTAAAGTGCTGTCCAAATAAAACAAAGGTTCAAGCATTGCATTATACTACAAAATAATTTGTTTTGTGTTGGCTTGGGTGAGCACATGCATTTACCTAGCCCATTTTCATGTATTCAACAAATAGCAACTAAAACAAATCATAGTTTACTAGGTTTGAACCCATTCATTGTTAAGGATAGAGGAAGACTGGCTGAAGAAACAGCTACTCTGGATGGTCTCAAAGGACCCAATTCATAGCTCCTGGACTTTTAGGGGCTACTGTTGTCCTAATACCTTTCTATCAGCTTTAGCTGATTCAGATTCTGTGTCTCCTCTGATGCAATAAACTTAACTGCTGTCATTCATGCATTGGTGTTTTCCAAATATTCTGTGAGTCAGACTGTCCTTGAAGATGGTTTGGAAATGTCAAAGGCTGCACAATGCAGCCTCCTACATTGCTGTCAAGTCTTGCACCATTTGGTTTCTGTTCTGATTGCTAATTCTTCGCCCTTTGTTGGTCAATACTTTGATCTTAGCTAATACAGGCATCATAGAAGCCTACTCTTAAATTATTTGTTTATCTTATTTGTGATATATTATATGAACAGTAAGTAAATATTTTAAAAAAAATAACTTCAAAAGTCTAATCCAGTGCTCCTCAAATGTTCTAATCTCAATTCCAATTTTAAATAAGCTCCCGACTTTATATTGCAACTGGAGTATTCTTTGTTGGAAGGCTTCCTACCTTGCAAAATATCAATTCCCTATAGACAGAAAGGTAGTCCATTAGAGAGGACAAATATAGCCACACCCTAACCCTGCAGTATTATTTTCTAAATGCAGAAACCTTCTTTTCAATGGAAGGCACTCAGATACTTGGCTACCCTTCTTGCAATCTGAATTACAATAATCTAAATATATTTAAAAGTTGAATACGTTTTAAACCTTATGTACTTAGGCGTTTTCCCCATTTTTACATTTCTACTTGCGTGTCCAATGAAGGCTCTGATAATTTAGATATGTGGATATTCAAGCTGGAGCTACCAATTGTTGAAATGGAATGGTTATGTCCATCAGATATCCCATCTGCCTTTATCATCTTTCTCCATCAGGACAGAGATCCTGATGCACATGCCTTGGCAGTGCGTAACCGATCAGCTTTTGAACAACAGCACCACCATCTCTTGCACTGCTTGGAGAAAACTACAGTGAGTAATAAGAAGGGGGGATCAAAACAGGGGAGGAATCAAAAAAGGGAGGAATGGAAGGAATTTGGGAAACAGAAGTGGGACTGGTGGGTGAAGCCTGCATTTGTATTTACAAATGAAATCTGCTTTCTGTCCAACACCTTGTGAGCCAATCTTCCCACTTTACACTCTAGAAAATAGTAAACTATGATTTTGATGCTCAGATGGAATAATGGGACTTTTGTTACTAAATACTTGAGGGTTTCTTATTGAGGGAGAGGTTGGAACTGTGCTCATCTTATTTCTAGGCAGTTCCCCCCCCCCGATATATAACATGAATAACCTCACCCAAAATAAAAGCAGCAACATTAAAGGGGAGAGGCTTGTTGCAGTGACTTTGTGGGGAAGATCCCCCTCTGTCCCAATAATGGTTTAATTGCTTCTGGTAGAATGTTTGTTACTTTTTATTGCAACAAGGATAATAGTAGTGCAGATTGCCAGTAGATGCAAAATTAAATCAGTTACACCCAGAGGTGAAATCCACATTTTTTTAATACCAGTTCTGTGGTGTGGCTTGGTGGGTGTGGCTTGGTGGGTGTGGCAGGGGAAGGATATTGCAAAATCTCCATTCCCATCCCACTCTGGGGCCAGCCAGAGGTGGTATTTGCTGGTTCTTGGAATTACTCAAAATTTCCATTACTGGTTCTCCGAACTGCTCAAAATTTCCGCTACCGGATCTCCAAATTGCTCAAAATTTGCGCTACCGGTTCTCCAGAACCTGCTGGATTTTATCCCTGGTTACACCCCTTTTGATGTTTAGTATTAAATTATAGTTTAATTATTAAAATATAGTACAGGACAGAAATCTTAGGATCCTATGTAGGTCTTGAAAGACTGAATTGTAGCCCCCAGAAGCTGGGGTGGTGGTAGCGGCATAGACACACTTTAATTGAGTATAACTCTGGAAACTGCATATAGTTTAAAATTTAAACTGTAAGTGATCATCAAACTAGAATTCATATGGAGCTGTCCAAGGTCCTGTTTTCATTTGCTCTTGGTGCAGAACGACTTTTGCCTTGATTTTGTTTATCTCAGCTGAATTTCATCACTGTCTTAACATTGCTCATCTTGATTGGAATATGACTGCCTAGATTTGATATGAGAGTCTGAACTGATTCTACAGGTTTACAAATGTATGTTCTATATTTTTCTGCTCTAGTTGACAACTAATGAATTAGAAATGAACATGATTATGTTTTGCAACAACATTAATTTACTAGGATAGTTAAAACAAGAAGGGGCAGCAATGAAGGACAAATTTATCTTCAGGCTTGAGAAAATGGTAATAAGATAACAGACACACTGTGAAATAAGACAAGTGATTGGTATTGCGTGCCCTCCCGCCACCCTTTTTTCATAAAAAGCTGTTGGTGGCTGAATTTGCAGTAACTGACCCAAGAAGGGGATCTTAGAGTTTTATTACTATTTCAATAAAAATGACAGTTCAGCACAGGAAAAAAGGCAGAAACTATATTTTTAGTCATTGGGAATGGAATTGATAATAAAAGTGCTAGAATCATAATGCCTTAATACAAATTAATGGTGTCATCATTCTTAATATCCTATTCATAGTCTTTTTTTAGTTGCGGTCAGTATTTCTCAGAAGAGTATCGAGCTGAGAATGCAAAAACAAAGTAATCCAAATGATTAAAAATTGTTGGAGCAATGAGGAAAAGTTACAATATTTGAGGTTTTTCAGCTTAGAGGGGGGAAAAAAGAGGCAAGTGAAGGGGCCATAATAGAATTGTATTAAATTACACATGATGTGAAGAAAGTGTTTAGGGGAAAACTCTGATGAAGTATTAATTAAGTAATCTGATAAGAGCACACTTGAAGAAGAAGGGCCGTTTGGGAGTAAGAATAGGTTTGTCCACTCACATCAACCTCTATTATTATTTTTCTCCTTCTCTCTCTCTTCCCCTTCCCTGGCATTTTTTTTTCACCCACATGCAGAGTCATGAGTTTACCGATGAACACACCTACAGTGGTTTTTGTCTGACTGAGCCCCTGGGTTACCGCACCAGCCGCAGCACCTCTCTCTCCTCTCAGCAAGGAAGCACCTCCTGCTGCCCCCGCCGCAACAGGCGCCGCACCACCCGCCTCACCAACTCCACCATGTCTGTGAGCCATGCCAGTGCACAAGAGCTGGATATGTTGAACAGCCAGAAAAGTGCTGCCCCCCAGAGGTAGGAAGTATGCCTACAGCTTTTAACACCCAATCAGTGGGAAGAACGGATTGCTTCCACTTGCATTATTCATGCTCAAAAAAACTTTGATTACATCTATTATTTGCAGGAAAGAGTGAGGATGGGGGAGACACAGCTCAAATATATTACCAAAGCTATTCAGTATAGAGAGAAAATTCAGCTCAGTAGCAAAGCATTTTAAGCAAGCATTCTCAGGTTTAATCCCCAGGAGTTCCCTGCCTGAAGGGCCACTGACAACCAGTGCTGACTGTATTAGATTCACAGGGGGTTTTTTTTAGATTGATATGCTGGTAATATAAACTGTGTCTCACTAGTGCTAAAAAATAAAATAAATATAAACAAATAAATTTTTTAAAAACTCATGACCTTTCAGAAGTCCCTTTATCTACCATGATTATCATTTGGTTGGGGCTGCTGGGAGTTTTAGTTGGGTAATATCTGGAGTGCCACTGGTTCCCCATCTCTGCCTTCCTCCCTGAAGACCAAAGACCATCTGTAGGGTATGTAAAAATACCTCATGGTGACGTATAAAAAATACTCCTAGAATAGAGTGCAATTAAATCTGTTGATTTGAACTCCAGGTCACCAAAGTTTTGCAATAATAAATATGTTAGTTGCCTTCACTGTAGTTAAGAAAGTTTTTAAAAAGTCTGGATAGTGGACATTGCAACACCTGGAGACAGCAGAATAGAAGGGAAAGAAAATCACAAAATACAAAGACCTGCAAGAGAAGTAGAACAACTGCGCCAAAAGAAAGCAAACATGGTAGCAATAGGAATAGGCACCTTGGGTGCAATTCCAAAACATTTGGAGCACCACTTAAACATCATTGGCATTGATAAAAATCCCCAATTGCAAAAAAGCTGATTTACTTGCAACAGGGTACATCCTGCGACAATACCTCTTAACACCATCAAACAAAAACATCTGCCCACCCCAGGTCCTTGGGAAGGAGTTGACAGGAGAACAAAAATGCCAAATCCAATCTAAACATCAAGCTGACTGTTTGATTGAATATATGGCAATATAATATATTGCCATAGCTGCTTCCCTTCCATCTCTTGCATAACTGATTTTACAGCTAATAAATATGACCAGATTTGTTTAATAATACAGTGGATCTGATTGTACTTGCAGCTCAGCTATGCTGTCAAGTACAACCAGATCCACTGCAGGATGAAGCATAAAGGACATTTTTGACCAGTTTACTAAAAAAAAAATCTGTTTGGGCTCTGCAGGAGGAGGTTGGGCAGTTATGGCCTTAACAGAAATAGATAGACTGGATAGAGAAGTTTAGGGTAAGAGTTAGGTTAGGTTAGGGCAGGGGTGTCAGACTCAATTTCATTGAGGGCTGGATCAGGGTTGTGTTTGACCTTGGGGGGCCGGGGTGAGCATGGACAGGGTGGACATGGACACCTCAACATCACTTGTTTTCTGCCAGTGAAAATGGGCTCCCAAACTCCGTTTTCAGCTGTGATGGCCTCCTGCAACCCTCTGCCAGTGAAAACAGAGCTCGGGAGGGCCATGGATGCTTTTGCTGCCAGAGGCACCGTGGGCTGGTTCTTCACTGTTTCCAGGGTGGCCCCATGGGCCAGATTTAAGCACCCTGCATGCCGGATCCTTGAGTTGACATCCCTGGGCTAGGGCAACATGGAGGAAGTGATCCAAGAATGTACCGTATTTTTTGGAGTATAAGACGCACCTTTTTCCCCACAGAAAGAGGGTGCGTCTTATACTCTGAATGTAGCCCCACCCAGCCTTACAAATGGAGATTTCAGAGGCTGAAAGAAGCCTCTGAAAGAAGCTTCAGAAAAAAAGCCTCAGAAACGAAGCTTCAGAAAAAAAGCCTCTGAAAGGCTTTTATCTAAAATAATATGGCAAGCAACAAAGGAAGAATCAGTAAAGGTTCTAACCATACTATGTTAACAAATCTGGAGAATGACACAATAACCAACAGATCCGGAAGAAGTTAATCTACATACCAATACCAAAGAAAAGAAATTGAACAGAGTACAGATAGTCCTTCAGAATAAAAGCCTCTGAAAGAAGCTTCAGAAAAAAAGCCTTTTTTTCTGAAGCTCTGTTTCAGAGGCTTTCAGAGGCAGAAAAAAAAGCAAAAAAAAAAAAAAAAGCAAGGCACAGAGCTCACAACCAAGGAACCTGTTGCTAAAATTCACCTCTAGAAACAGCTGATTGGGGGTATTCCGGGAGGCCGATCCACCCACCAATCAGCTTTTTCTTGTTTTCCTCCCCAAAGACTAAGGTGCGTCTTATACTCGGTTGCATCTTATACTCCAAAAAATATGGTAAGTGACATATTAGTGCCTCTGGACTTTGCCCCGGGCCTATTTTTTCCACATTTTTGGTCTACTTTGGTGTTCTTGCTAAACAATGAATTATCCATACTAGCCAAATGGCTTAGCTTGAAGGTTCAGCATTTCCCCTCCAGTGAAAGCACAACGTTTTTGGTTCTTTTTCAAGTTCAGGTCAACTTTGTTTTTGAATGGAATGCCAAAGTTCTGCTCTGCAAGATAGACCAGATCAGGTAACATGCTCCACAAGATGACTGGAACTCTATTTGATTAAGTTAGGTTGTAGTAACAGAATTGTGTAAATCTGTTGTGTTTCCCTCACTCTTATGCTCCAGGCAGTCATGGAAGCCAGTCAGAGTTCCTTTTTCATGGTTTCCCCAAAGCTTAACTGATACTTCTTCTGCTCCTCTTGTCCTAATGACTTCTGGATGCCTTCTCCAAGGTCAATTCCATGGCTTGCTAATCAGAATTACATTCCAAAATCAGAACTAGAACAGGATTAGAACAAGAGCTGGGTAAAATCAAGCTGGGATGTAAAAAAAAAAATCAAGATGTCATCCGTGACCATGTGATTGAAGCCCCACCTCTCTTTATAGCATCACGATGAACATTAAAAAGCAGCAGGACACCTATCATATAGTCATTAGTGCCATCTTCAATGTTTCGTTCCCCTTCTCCATGGATGCTGATGGGGCCAGGCCAAAAAATAAAATAAACTCAAAGGTAATTACTATAATTACCTATGTGTATTTGTAATTTTCCTCTTCTTGCGCACTGAAGGTGGCATCTCACTTCAACAGTGGTTGATGTAATCCCGATTGTCCTTTCAAAGTTTACAGTTTTGTATGGGGGTTTAACTGGCTCATTTGAACTTACTCCCGTTTGGATATTGCTTTGAACGAAATGCGGATAATAATTGATAGGTAAATTAGTGATTGCAAGGAGCATGGAAGCTTAGAGTGTCAGAAAAGTTCACTATTTCTCTATAAAATGGGGGCAGGGGCTTGGAAATGGAGATAAGACCTTCTGCTTTGGCCACTTATTTTATGGGGCAGATCAGGACTCCTGGCTGGAGCTTCCCATGCATGACCTAGAGCAGAGCTAGAGCAGGGGAAAGTGATCTGATGGCCCCACATCTGTTTGTACTCCATCTTCTACAATACCTTGCTGACTCCTGCCTGTCCCGGAGGAAAGCATCCCCTAGAAGATCTGGATGGCCACAAGTCTATTGGCCAGGAGCATAATAATAATAATAATAATAATAATAATAATAATAATAATAATAATAATAATAATAATAATAATAATAATTTTATTTCTATACCGCACTTCTCCCGAAGGACTCAGGGCGGTGTACAGCCAATTTAAAAACACAAGACACAACAATAATTAAAAATTAAAATAATTAAATAGATTTGGCCGATTTAAAACCCCAAAAATTTAAAATACCCCAATTTAAAATTATTAAGTTGATAGCCCGGCCTGGCGGAACAACAGGGTCTTCAATGCGCAACGAAACACCCGGAGGTCGGAGATCTTGTGTATTTCCGGGGGCAGTTCATTCCACAGGGCTGGGGCTCCCACAGAGAAGGCCTGGGTGTCGCCAGCTGACATAATTTGCCTGATGGCACCCTGAGGAGACCCTCTCTGTGGGAGCGGACTGGTCGGTGGGAGGCTATTGGTGGCAGAAGACAGTCTCGAAGGTACCCGGGTCCTAAGCGAGTTTTATTATTTGTTTGTTTTGTTTTGGGAATAGTCTTTTGATTCCAGCCATGTATTAGGGTGTGGATTGTATACAGGTAGTTCTCAACTACAACTATTCATTTAGTGACTATCCAAAGTTACAATGGCACTGAAAAAAAGTGATTTATGACCTATTTTCACATTTATGATCATTGCAGCATCACTACAATGATCAAAATTTGGACGCCAGCTTGACAACTGGCACGTGCTTGTGATGCTTGCAGTGTCCCAGAGTCATGGGATCATCTTTTGGGACCCTCTGACAAGCAAAGTCAATGGGGAAGCCAGATTCGCTTAACAACAGTGTTACTTACTTATCAGCTGCAGTGATGCCCTTAACAACTGTGGCGAGAAAGGTCATAAAATGGGGCAAAACTCAACAACTATTTTGTTAAGTAACAGAAATTTGGGGCTCAGTTGTGGTCACAAGTCAAAGATTACCTGTAATGGTTTTAGGAATTATGCTATTGTTTGGGGGAGGGATTGCTCTTGTATGCCACCCAGAGTCACCTTTGTGAGATGAGGAGCTATACCAATTGCTCAACTAAGTAAATGAATCAGGGCTGGTGGCTAAAGGTAAAGGTTTCAGATGTCTGACTCTAGGGGGCGGTGCTCATCCCTGTTTCCTAGCCAAGGAAGTCTGTGTTGTCCGAAGACAATTTCTGTGGTCATGTGGCCAGCATGGCAAAGGGGCACGGAACGCTGTTACTTCCCACTAAAGTGGTACCTATTAATCTATTTGCATTAGCATGCTTTCTAACTGCTAGGTGGGCAGGAGCTGGGGCAAGTAAAGGGAGCTTACCTGGTCTCAAACAAGGGGTTTTAAAATCTTTAACTGCTGAGCCATCGTTCCCCTTATTGCTGGTGGCTGATGGGAATGAAATCCTAAACTCCTGGAGGGCACCCTTTGCCTTCCTAGACTAACACATGAGCTGTGTTCTCAGTTGCTTAATACATATGAGATCTATGCCATGCAGTTCTATTGATTGATTTATTATATTATTCATAGGCTGCCCTTCAAGATTAACTCTCCCCTTGTGGTTTGTAACATATTAAAATTTAAAATTTTCTTTAGAACTCTTTACAATTCAGAGCCCTGTAATCTAGAAATATTGTAACAGGGTTACAGCAATGTTATGGCAGCAATAATATGCATCAATGCTCAAAAGTACACCCCGTTGTGTTAAGTGGGACAGACGTGAGTTTTCACTTATTCCATTATATAGAACTGCTGCTTTTGTGGTTCTAATTAGATAGTGATTAACTGCAGGTGTCAGCAAGTAGCTGACCTTGGTTAATTCCCCAGAATCAAAGTTGATCTGACCTGGTTCACACATGGATGGGAAACCACCAGGAACCTGCTAAAACTATAAAGCAAATCGTTTGTAGTTAAGGTCCCACTTATTTTATTTAAATGGACTTTTGAGGGATGTAGGGGGCATGGGTGATCACACAAGGGCTCCCTTAAGGGCTTTAAGATGGAAAGTGGGAATTATTTCAGTGCAATGGGAGGCACTGCTGAAAATCAGATTTTTCTGCCAGATTTTATTGTGCTATTCGGCTCCTCTAGGGCCATAAAGAGGTGCTGCATGGTATGAGTCCTTGCCTCACATGGCTGTACTCACAAAACACACTATATTACTTCCCACCAGAGCGCGGAGGCAAGGAATGCTATGGGTCCCCTCTCCTAAGAGGGCCATTTAGTGGAATCAAGAAAAAGGGCATTCTCTGTAGTGGCTCCCTCCCTACAGAGATAAAATTGGCTCTCGCTCTCACACTATTTTATAAGGCCCTGAAGACTGGTTCTGCCCACAGGCCTGTGAAGCCTAGGATGATATGAAGCCCATCAACTGGCTGGTCTGGTTTTTGTTGCCCCAGAAATATTGGTTTTTGTACTGGGCTTTTATCTTTGTAAGCGTCTTGGAGTCAGTGAGTGTGTGTTGGGCAGCCATATACATTTTCTTAATTAAGCCTTGGCTTAGTACGCTGCATGAGCCCAATTACTGTGATTCATTAACCCTAAAGGCTTATCTATTGTGTGACTCCAGCCACTGCAGTGTCAAAATCATAATTGTTTTGTGAACTTCTCCAATGTTGGTTTATTCAGGAAAAGCATGCTTAAGCAAACCATAGCTCATTCTGAACCAAGCTGGAACTTGTCTTTACTGTGCTAGCTCCTTCCTACTCTATACATAAGACCTGTTCAAGCCTTTCTTGCTTGAAGATATAACAAATATATCAGTTTTTCCTAGTTCTGGGATCAGATGTGTGAGTCTGGGTGGGAATGATAAGAACTGAAGTCTGGTACCCAAAGGGCATTCTGGAAAGCTACATTAGAGTGGGGATCTGCCTATAACTGATGAAAGGTGAGATCAAAAGGTTGGAGGGAGGTTTTCCATCTCTCCACATAACTGTTTCCATTTTCCTGGGACGATTCATTCCTGCTGAGAATCTAAGACTTAGTGCAGATTTATGATTGAGTTGCACTAACAAATGAGGGGATAGGATGGTACTTTAGTTGATTACATCACCAAAAGGAAAAAAAAATGTTTTTAACTAAAGGAGTTATCAAACATTCCATGGACACAATTTTAATAAACATCCCTGTTTCAAGAATGATGCTGGCGAAAGCTGAATTGATAGATGGGTTTGAATGGAAAGAAAAGGCTGAAAGAGGCTGGACAATGCAAGCACAGAGAAAAGAAGTTTAGGGAAGAAACATAAAAGCCACTTCCATTATCTGAAGGAAATGATAGGGAGAATGGCTGACTGCTTATTGGCACCCATTCAGCAAGAAAAAGAACCTATTGCAGGAAAGCAGGCATAGCATCAGCATCTGGAAGAGCCAGAAGAAGCATTCTCTGGGGAAAAGCATTCAGTCATGGGTGTTTTGTGTCAGCACTAGATGGCTTTTGATTACTGCTCTAGGCTCCATTTGTGCTATTTCTGTTGAATCTTCCAACAGAATGAAGAGCTTGTCAATCAAAAGGATGAGTTAAGTATCTGCAGATTGACTGCTATAAATGTGATCTCTCTCCCCCCATCTCCCCCTCCTTGCAGTAATTGACTCAGCTGCTCTGATGCAACTAGACATTCAAAGGAGAAAGAATTAGCCATAATATAATTGAACTACTGCATAGGAAATGGAAGAAACCAACTTTCATATACTGAGATGGGCAAAGATAGGCAGAAGAATGCACACCCAGCTATAAAATGGATGCTGGCTGGGTGCAGGGATCCCAGCAGCCTAAGGGCTGAAGGGAAAACGGGCAGATACGTGGAAAAACCCGGAGGACATAGGAGACCAAGGAAACCTCCTTGGGGTCTGAAATATGGAAGCAACAGTACCCAAGAGACAGATCAGCAGGAGACACGGTCAGCAACTCAAGAAGGTAGCTGAGATGAATTTAATATATGAATGATAAGCCAAATGTTAGGCTGCAGGTCTCCAAAATTGTTGAATTCAATTCCCTAATTTCAGCAGGACTCATGTTTCTTACAGCTTTTTGAAATAATGGATCTTCTGCCACCTCCTGGTAGAAGAATGGCAACACCAGAGGAATAGTACCGAACCAAGAGTCAAGAGTCAACTTTCCCATTGGCATATACAGCAAAAGTAACTCCTGGGACATTATTTTACCAAGATTTTACTTTACCGATAGATCCATATAGGTACAGAAGAAGCAAAGTTGGTTCTGAGGCTTTGGCGCGAAAGGTAGCATAGTTAAACTTCCCCTTTTCCTCCCTGGGCTACCCCGTGTCCATTATCCACCAATACCATTCTATCATTTTATTTTGGGAAACAGTCTGTGCCGCATGAAAGGGTCCCATCAGGCGACCTTGAAATGTTGGGACTTTCTCAGGCTGCAAACGGCTCACATAAATAGACATGAGTAAGAAACACGAGTTTTGCTGAAATTAAGGCTAGTACTTAGGAACTGAATTCAACAATGTTGGAGACCTGCAGCCTAACACTTGGCTTATTTTTTGAAATCATGGATCTTCTGCCACCTCCTGGTAGAAGAATGGCAACACCAGAGGAATAGTATCGAACCAAGAATCACCAAAGTCATTAGGTTAGAATTAGAAAGGTCTACTAATCATTGCCCTAACTTGGCATGTACACATTAGGTTAACTCAGAGGTGTGTGTCTTTCTTTATTTGAAAGCCACAGCCGACTTAACTCAGCAAGGCTGTATTCCAAAAGTAGATGAGGAAATGCTCCATGAGGTTCAGGGGTTTTAAGAAGTGAAATGAGTGCTTAAGACTTTGAAAAGTTTCAAGCACACAAATGGCTCCATAACTTTCCCAAACACAAAAACATTCAAAGCCAGGGTCTGAAATATTATAACCCAAGCACTTGGACATCTGTATGGGTCACAATAGAGATGTTAGAGGATTGCACTCCAAAGCCCTTTTGCCTGATGTGAACTCAGCTAATTGTGGCTTGCAAACCATGGCCTACAACTTAGCCAGTTGTGTGAACCCAGCCATTTAGATAACACACAGTAAGCCACAATGTGGTTAGTTTATTTATGGCAGTTTTAGTATGTTGTATGAATGCAGCCAGTGTTTGTAAACTGTATTTACCATAATTGTTTAGCTTGTTGCCTGGACCTCATCAGTGATAAACTTCCTTTTTATGCTTTGACTTAAAACTTTTCCCCCTTTTACTGTATATTTCTTTATTTTTTTAAAAAAATATATACAATTTTACAAAGTGAAACAGATAAACACAAAATTGTATAAAGAAAAAGTTACAAAATGAAGAGAGGTGAATAAAAAAAAGTGTTAAATCCCTTACTGGGACATTTCTGAAATTGGGTTACATCATGAGGAAAGAATTACATTCTGTATCTGCTGAAAGCTGCACCTCCTCAGCCTTGGTTGAGCTTTTAAAATGCTCATGCATGGCTAAGAATAATTTTCCTTTGAAAGCACCACTGGTGAAAGAAAAGCAATGCAGACAGGAAGCCTTCAGAGGCAAGTTTTCATTCCATTAAAACCTCTGATACTTGAATGGCACACAATAGGTGTGAAAAATTTACCTCACACGTATTCATCTCTCTAGTTTCCCTGAAATTACTTCCTTTCTTCCCTCCCACTTTTCTTCCTCAATCCCTCCCTCCCTGTTGGCACACATATACTGTATTAAATCACTTATGCTGTCTTTTTTTTTTTTTTTTTGGTCTCTTGAAGAAGATCAAATAGAGTCTTCCTTTCAAATGATTGACCCACCATAATAGCCACGTCAAAATATGGAAAGTCTATTAGGATGCTCACAAGATATAAGCATTTGATTCAGATTTATTTATTTATAAAATTTAATGGCCACCCATCTTACCAGAAGGTAACTCTGGGTGGCTTACAGTCATAAAAAATATATCTAAATTAAAACATAAATTAAAGCCAAAGATTAAAATCCTAACGATACATGGGGCAGGAGTGGAATGGGAGGAGGTGAGACCTGTTGTTACTCGATCAACCACCTCCACTGTGCTGTTTCCCCATTGGGCCCTCAAACCAACTGGCAGAGGCAGGTCTTTAGACTCTTATGAAAGGATAGGAGGGTTGGGGCCAACCCCATATGGGGTGGGGGGAGATATTCCAGAGGGCAGGAGCAACAGCAGAGAAGGCTGCTGGACCTTGCCAACTGGAATAATTGGGCTGATGGGACCAGTGGTGGGTTTCAAAAATTTTTACTACCAGTTCTGTGGGTGTGGCTTGGTGGGCATGACATGTGGATGTGGCAGGGGAAGGATACTGTAAAATCTCCATTCCCACCCCACTCCAATGGAAGGTTACTGTAAAATCTCCATTCCCACCCCACTCCAGTGGAAGGTTACTGCAAAATCTCCACTCCCACCCCATTCCAGGGGAAAGTTACTGCAAAATCCCCATTTCCTCCCAATCAGCTGGGATTTGGGAGGCAGAGAATAGATGGGGGCGGGACCAGTCAGAATTTTTACTACCAGTTCTCCGAATTACTCAAAATTTCCACTACCAGTTCTCCAGAACTGGTCAGAACCTGCTGAAACGCACCTCTGGATGGGACCCACAGCATGCCTCCTCTGCTGGCACAAGTGAGACAGGCCACTCGAAACATTGGGTGCTACATATTTACGAACAAAAAACAGGAATTATCGGATAAGGTTGTGTACAGTTCCAATTCCCTCACTTCACTCTTGTATTCTGTTAAATAATTGGTCTCTTTCTTGTTGGAGTGGAGCTGGGCTATAATTCGCAGTAGTTCAAATGACTGAAAAATCTTTCATTTAGTAAAAGAAATTCCCTTCACAGAGGCTGAATCCATTGTGCTAAGCCAAATGTGATTTGTTTTTGTTTTTTTAAAGTAACAAAAAAGAAAATGAATAAAACACAAAGATAATTATGATTGATACCTTCGCAAAGGAAAAATACATGAAAAGTGCTTTAAAAAGTTTAAAAATAGCACAGATAAAAAGAAAGTATAATATATCATTAACAGTTACAATATACAATGTCTAAACTTATCTAATGTAAATATTATTCAAGTATATGTATATTTATTTCTGTTACATTTATATAACCATTATTTTTTACCTACTGCATTTTATAAAAATGAGTTCCATATATTATACTTATCCATACAAAGTCTATGTCTGTAGTCAATCTGCTCCAAGGTGGCAAGTGTAATCAGGTCTTCAATCCAGTGAAAGGGCCACACATTCATCTTTTCAATACTACAATATGTCTTTTGGCCCCAGGAACGGCCACTTACATTGTCCACCTGTCAAATTCGATGTAGTAAGTATGTAATTCAAGAAATATTATCCTCCGAAAATTTTAACTTTTGTCCAAAAGTCATATTTGTATAGTCCACTACTTTCTCCCAACATTTAGCAAATAAAGGACATTGTAAAACCATGTATTTTTTAAAAAGCATTATCCTTATTACATCTTAGTCTTTTCTATACAAACATAGTGGAGTCCAATAAATTGTAAAAATTATTTTTTGTTGTATAAGTCTTCGTTTAAGATCCATGGACACTCTTGCTATAGAAGTGAAGAAACTCCCCATCATCTAGGCAAAATAGAAACCTCTAATTTTTATTCCTTTCATTTCTTATCATCTGCATATCAAATTGATTTATCAATAACAACTATAAGAATGAATAGTATGTTTTTTTAGTTGTATAGGATTTAACAAGTTGTTCTACAATCTCAACTGTCTCAAAACCTGAAAATGCTGCTGATCCAACAATGTTGTTAACAAATGTTGTAGCTGTAAATATTGCCGTTTACAGCTACAAAGTGATTTGTTTGTTTATGTCTTAGCGGACGTTGTGAATCCAGTTGCTGATCTATATATTCTTTTAAGACTATCATTTATCTCAGCATGAGCATTTCCCCCCTCCTCTTTTTTTCCATTCATCCTTTCTAAATATGATTAAAGTCTTTGCAGGGATCATCCTGTAAATCAAGCCATGTGATTTCGTATCATTTGAAACATATTAATTTTTAATTTTTGCCTGCTATTGTTTTACTGTTATGATCTTTCTTTTTCTTTTTGGAGTTTAATAAAATGTGTTTTTTAAAAAAGCGATGACCGAGGAGACTGAAGGAATACAAGCAACCTGAAGATAAAGCAGCTTTGCTTTTGGACTCTATCTCTGAAATATAATGGATGGTTATCACTAAATATATACTAAATTGAACTGTTGATTATTTGCTGATGGATTATAAACAGCTGAGGAAACTGTCCCAAGGATTGGACAGGGAACAAATTATGGAAGATGGACATAATACATTTGAAAATAATTAAAATGTTGGGATCAGGTCTCTGGGAGAATCAGTGTTCTGCCATAGACTTTGTAACCACAGCTCTATAAGGAAGACTAAAGTTCACTCAGCAGCTTCAGAAAAATATTGTCTGAAGTCACTTCATTTGTACAACAGGCACCTTTTGTTTAATATTTGTTAGGAATTTTTGTGGTTCAGCCCGTCGCTGAGCTCCAGATATGGCTACGTTTATTAGCATTCTTCAGCATTTGGCCATGAGAGCAGGGAGTTATTGTTCAGCAATATCTGGAAAGTCTTTGATTGTCCACCCAAGGTCTATTATTAAAGAATCTCATACTTTGAGGCTGGGATGACCTCTGCATTCATAATTTCTCTCTCCCTTCCTTCCTTTGTCTTCTGCTTCTCTAGTCGCTCCAACTTGAATGCCAAAACCCACGACAACTTGAAGCTGAACTGTGACACCACTGACTTCACAGCTGCCATTATCTGCATCCCCACTCCTCCTGCCAACACACCAGATGACAGTCAGCCTCCGTCACCTAGAGGCCCTGGTGGACCTGTACGCAATTCCAGCCTTTCCCCTCCATACCTTCTTCACGAGACTGTCAAAATCTCCTCCTTGTAAGAGGAGGCTGGGGTGGGGTCGGGTTGGTGGTCCTTTCTCTTTCTGGAGTCCCTGTTGGTCAACAAAGTCTTATTTAGGATCTGGGGATGGGATCTTCCACATCAGTGTTCCACCCCATCCTGTTGCTGCAACCTGGAGGAGATCAGAGGGAATCAGCTTTCTTTTTAAGGGTGACATTGATACCTACCAACACAGGAAGTTCTTACGTAAGAGGTGCCTGCCCAACTCCCATACCCCAGCAGTCAAAGCCATAGAGGAGATGAAGTGGATCCCAGATGCTATGCAACTTCAGAAGAGTAGAGCAATGCAGGGAAAACTGGGTCACAGTAGATGGATCTCTGGGGTACTCAGGAACATATCCCAGCTATGGGGGATGGGTTTTTTACCCTTTAGATAGTTTTCACAATACCAAACCTCTTGTCTCTGAAGTTGTGAACAAGGATGAGCTAAGACTCCTATTTTTTGTTCTCTTAACTGTAGAAATGAAGAAGGCTTTAGATTCTAGAGCAGGAAAGGAATCAAGGACTTTGGCACTCATGGCTTTGGAAAGGAAGAAGAATCTAATGGTGAAATCGTAGATTTCCTACATTAGTGTGGCCAGGGCGGACAGATGAGTTGCCTGAATGTACAGCCAAAAAACTCAGAAAACCTAGTCCTCAAGGTCTAGGTCTCTCAAGAAAGAGAAAACCTCTTTAATTAATTCTGTCCCCAGCATAGTCAAGAAAGTGCTGTGGAGTGATTAGAGCAATGACCCATAGATGCTTGCAAGATTTAAGGAGGGAAATGAAAAAGGGGAAAAAGAGACAGAATCAACAAAGCTTCCAACAATTTTTCTATCTCCTGGCTAAGCCATGACATCACTGGGGTGGATGGAGCCTGAAAGTTTCCCCAAAACCCCAGCTGCCACTTTTTCTCTTTCTCTCTCCTTCTCTCCCAAAACCTGTTCTGTCTCTTGGAAACTGCACTTTAAAAGAAAAAAAGTCTATTGCACCAAAATGCTACACCTCATGGGAATCTCATGTACTATGATTCCAACCATACACACACACACAAACAAACAAACAAACAAACACAAAGAGAAGCCTGCACTTCCCCACATTGTGTAGCATAAAGACTGTGCATGTGTATTATACCTCCAAGAGTGAGATCCCAAGTCCACAGCTGCAAACTGTCACATGCATGTATAGCTGGGTTCCCATCTCATCTCGCCACCCTGATGGAAGATACGCTGTGAAGAGCTGAACCAACTCTGCAGAGCAGGATGACAATGGTCTATGTGGCCATCCTTCTTCTACAGACATTTTTTGGATTAAATAAGCAGGGAGAGAAAGACTGAATCTTGATATTAACCAAGCACTATAACTGGGGAAGGAATTAAAGATGGCAGAAGGCAGAGAAAAAGAAAAAGCACTTTGGTGGGATAATGGATACCGTTCTAGGTATCAGACCAGCCATAAGGCCCATAGCATGCATCAAGTTGGCCAGCTCTCATGTCCAGAAAAGGATTTTCTCTCAAACAGGAATGGCTTCTTTGTTCTGTGTCCATCTTGACTGTTTTCTGGTGTTTGTTTTATTTTCTAATTATATTGGATTCTCTCTCCTGGATATGTATCTGGAATAACAATAACCTATTATGAGACAGCTGAAAATCACCAGTCAATTAAGACACAACTTAGGAGATGTCCTACAGTCTTCCACAAATTGATGCCCTCCACATATACTGGGCTGTTTCCCACAATTCCTCAGCCAGCATGAAATTTGGCCACGCTAAAGAATTATGGGAATTGGTGATGCCAAATTACAAAAAACCCTGCTCTACTGGAGGCCTGCAAAACAGCAGTATATTAGCGAATATGAATGCAATGAAATTGGGACCACAGGATGCTGAAAGTTAGTACCCTCAGACAGACCCACATAACACATACTCTGGCCTTTCTCCCTTTCTTCCTCTCCATTTGTTTCTCAGGGCTGCTGTTCATTTATGCACCAGTTTCCCACACCACAAGTAAAGCAATATCTCCATGTGTCGGATAGTTAAAAGAAATGCTATCAATTTTCTTCTGTGCACTTTAATGCTGATCACAAATGTACTTTTAACAAACTGGGATCTGAATGATATCAAAGGAAAAGAATATGTCTTTTATTCTTTTTTATCTCTTAAGGGAACTGGAAATTCAACGATAGTTTTAAGTACAAATGCTTGAAAAAAACCATGCAGACAGCTCAGGAACAGAATATAGTTTGTTCATTTTCCTGAAATCTTTTGGGGTTTTTTTTTCCATTAATGGTGCTAGCAGGCATTCTGGGAATAAAGCAGCCCAACTGCACAATGAAAATCTCACTTATAACCACCCTAAATGTAGAACATAGTACTCAGTGTCCAACTGCTTCAGAGTTAAATTGAACAAAAGTTCTCTATCCTCATGAAACTGATAGCAATATTCCCAGGTTTTACTATATGCAAAGGGCAATCTGTATTTTCTTCCACATAGTTCCCTTCTCCAATCTCCAGATTTCCATCTGTGATCTGTCTCTAATGAAGGCCATAAGTATATATGAGAATTCTTACACGTCTAATAACAATGCATCAGAATCCACTTGCAAAGCTTTTTCTGGATTAGATAATGTACTGCTTCAAGAATGTTGTGGTAAAGGTACAAGTCTGAATGGTCCTCTCTTAAGAGTGAAAAAAAAAATGTCACCAAAAAAACCTGGAAGGAACTTTCTCTAACTTATTAATTCACCATATGCAAGGCGTTTGACTTTTGTTTCTGATATGCAAACAAATCCTTTCACTTTTCGAGGTGATGGAATAATCTGGGACAATGTTACTTGTCCATTTTCCTGAATATATGAATATTCTGGATTTAGCCCTCAATATAACAAGGTTCTTAGCCCTGCAGGAATGAGAAAAGTGGTTGGCCTAGAAAAGAATTCCCTTTGTTCTCATGCTGTGTGGGTTTGTGATGTGTATAATTGTAGTTTCACATCAACTCAGGTTCCTATTTGGGTACAAATAGGAGAAACAAAACTGATCTGGACTGAAGGGAGATTGTGTGTATTTTGAGGGAGAAATATGTCAAGCATATGGGATGGGGTTAATGGAGGGTCAGGAGGCATCATTACTGAAGTATACTTTGAGAGAAGATGTTGAGGAGAGAAGATGGACACTGTTGTAGTTTTGTGCCAATAAACAACATTGGATGAGAGCTCCAAAGCAGCTTTGTGCTCTTTTTATTCCATGTAGGGAAGGTATTAGAGAATTTGGGAATGAATATAACGACTTATTGAGGTCATATACCAGCCACTTCCATTATAAATATCATTTGGAAAGTTATTCAAATTATTATTCTATAAAACATTTTCTAATTAAAATCTAGAAAAAAAAGAAGAAAAACTTCAACCAGAATATCTTTCTCAATAAAAACAATGTTTTTAAAGCATACATTGTTGGCATGGAAAGGCAAGTCTAAATGGGCTGATGTAAATTATTATTTTTGAAATTACGCTGATACCTAGACATGTGTAAGATTTGTAGATCCGTATGAATGGATATAGAATTGAAGTATATCATCACTACATTTGGTTTTTAAAAACCTCATCCTTAAAATAAGGACAGTTTATTTATTCATTTAGGGTAATTTGAATCAAGAAATCTTTTACTGTGATTAACATCTAAGCATATAAAAACCT
The DNA here is from genome assembly GCF_059756535.1 of Pantherophis guttatus. Classification (NCBI taxonomy): domain Eukaryota; kingdom Metazoa; phylum Chordata; class Lepidosauria; order Squamata; family Colubridae; genus Pantherophis; species Pantherophis guttatus. The sequence continues at coordinate 120,730,453 of NC_142064.1, read as the reverse complement.
GAAATCAGCCTTCTTAAACTAGTGCTCTGTATTGCTACTAAGGAATTTTGAGGTGCTTCAACATATTTGGGGGATACCAATACTGAAAATCAGTTATCAGGAAAAGAGTGGGGAATTCTGTGCAAATATCACACAGCTTTGAACAGGGCTATTTTAACACATTCTGTCCTCTGCTTCCACAAAACAAGTTGAATTGTATAATTTGGATATAACAGTGAGGTTATATCCTCACCTCACAGTGAGGTTCAAATGTTGTCTCTGGTCATACATTTCCAGAATGTGTGATCGCTAAGTGATTCAATTATTAAGCGAGTTATCATGTGACGGGACCCCATTTTTATTGCAGTTCTTAAGTGAATCACTTTGGTTAAGCAAATCATGCAGTCATTAAGGTTTCCCCCATCCACTTTGCTTGTTGGGACCTGGGTGGAAAGCTCACAAACCCAGTCACATGACTGCAGGATGCTGCAACCATCCTGAATGCCAGGTATCCAAATTGCAATCACATGACTGCAGGGTGGTGCAACAGTCATAACTTTGAGGACACATCATAGGTCCCTTCAGCACCATTGTGATTCCAAACCATTGTTAAATGAATGGTTGTAAATTGAGAATTTACCTGTACAGATAAATTCTGTTACAAAAATCTGGGTCACTGCTAGATTACAGCCCAGAGATACAAAAGTAAAGAAACCTCTTGCTTCTCAATGCCATCTAGTTTAAGTCATCCAGATACTTGCAGCTGGTTTCTTAGCTGCTACTACTAACAGAAACCATGCTTCTAAATTCAGTATCGTGTGCAATATCCATTAGAAATTTTGGCCATATGTATTAAAAATGCCCTTTTAAAACAGCTACTTCTTTAAAAAAAAAATTGCCATCACATTTCCCTTTAGTATTATCTTAATGTAGACAATCACCCCCCCCCCCCCCCAAAAAAATCCAAACACCGAAATGAACACAAAATGAATAATGGAAACAATACAACGAAACCTTAAGCTAGGTGGATTTATTAACTAAAAGATTCTTCATACCATCCCTGGACTGTCTCTGCACCTCTCAAAGGAAAGTACACCTCCCTTTTGGAAAGCTTCTATTAAAACCATGTTTTTGGCCATATTTGTTGCCATTATATTGTATTTAATAAGCTCTAAAACCTTAGTTGAGGAGCTATTTGTCTAAGTACGTCTATAAAATAAAAACTAATTTCATTTTCACTTCCTCGCTTTAAAAATAATTATTCAAGAAAAACAACCTGTTTAGTTCACCTTGGACGTTTTTTTGTTCACATGCTTGGGAGACACAGTCGGCACAGTTAAGAACCGTTGGGACTACGATTCCCGGTATACCCAGAAAGGACGGCCTTTGAGTAAGTATTCTGGGAATTGTAGTTTCAACTGTTGGGATAACATCGAGTTCAAGAAAACGAATATAAAGCACCGGAACACACTTTCTTGATCTGGACGGTTTAGGAATCAGGACACTCGGAAGCGCGCAGTAACCAATCAGATCGAAGAATTTCGGCACACCAAAAAAAAAAGCCGCCCTCAACCTATCAATTTTTACACCCGGGAGAGCCCCCCAGCCAATCAGAAAGACTCTGCCCATTTCCGCCAATTACAAATGAGATTTGCATTCGTTGACGAATTGAGGAACGGTAATTATATCCCTTAGCCCTATCGGAACGAAGTCTGCCGCTAAGCGTGATTAAAAGCTCCCGCCTCCCTCCCTCGGTCAACGGTGGAGCGGGGAGGAGGAGAAATAAAAAGGCAGGGTTAACAAGCTAAATGACAGTAAAGCTGACTACTCAGGGAAGGACTTCCGTCACTACCGGCCCGTGAATGTTTAAATCACGTGCCGCTCAACCATTAAGAAAGGGATGGTTGCTAAGATCTGCCCAGGGACCGCCTCAGCTGTAGCTAAGGGGCGTGGAAACGGAAGTCGAGTTCGACGGGGTCAGAGGCCGGCTGTGTTGATGTTGACACTAGGCCGGGCCCATAGATGGGCCATAGTAGACGCCGCTGTCAGGAGACCGCGAGAGGTCCGGAAGCTTTAGGCGCCAGCGGGGAAAGGCCCTTTCAGCCAAACTGGGCCGCTCGGGACGGCCGCTTCCCTCTCGGGCTCCTCCTGAGGATTGAATGCTTCGCTTCCTTCCGCCTCCCTGCTGAGCCCGAGCCGAGTTGCCGTGGGACGGCCAGACGTTGTGCTTGAGCCTGTCATCCGGGCACTTCCCTCCACCTTCCCTCTGCTTTCTGCCGTCCCTTTCGACTCCTCGCCCCCGACGTCGCCCTTGCCTCCCTCTGTCTCTTTACCCCCCCCCCACCTTCCCCGAGCCCTCCTCATCCGGGTAACCTGCCCGTGGCTTAGCCCTCCTCATCCGGGCACCCGGCGGCGGTCGGCCCTCGGCGGTCTTCCTCTGGCCGCCGCCGCTGCCTAGGCAGGCGGCTCCTTCCGCGAGGCTCCTGCCCGGGGGTCTCGTCCCTCGGCGCTCCTCCTCCTCCTCCCTCCTCCTCCCTGCCCCTTCCTGCCCCCTTCCCTCCCGTCCTCTCGCTTTGGCCATGACGATCCTGCCCAAGAAGAAGGCCTGCCCGGCTGCCGGAGACGGAGATAGGGACCAGCCCGGCTCGAGAGGGGGAGGCCCCGGCGGCCCAGGGGGGCCCGGCGGCGTAGGCGGCCCTGATTCCCGAGGCTGCCCCGGCGCCGATTCCCACCCGCGCGGCGTCGGCGTCGGAGGAGGCGTCGGACCCGGGGATCCGCATTCCGGTCGCGGCGGAGCCCGTCCCCGAGCTTCGCCTCCTCCCCCGCCGCCGCGCTGGGGACTGCCCCCCGCCGGGTCCCCTCCGCCGCCCAATCCCGGTGTTGGAGCCGGGGGCGACGGGCCCGGCCTCGGCCTACTCGACCCCGGAGCGGCCGAAGCGCGGGGCGGAGTAGGCGGCGGCTGCTGCTCCGGGCCCGGCCACAGCAAGCGGCGACGGCAGGGGGGGCCCGGCGGCGGGCTTGGGCTCGGCGGGGCGGCGGGGCCTGGGGGAGGGGGAGGCAATAGTCCCGAGCAAGATGAGGTCGGCGCCGGCTACAACAGCGAAGACGAGTACGAGACGGCGGCAGCCCGCATCGAGAGCATGGACCCGGCCACCGTAGAGCAGGTACCCCTCTAGCGAAAGGACCCGAAAATCGAGAAGGGAGGGAGGCCTCTGGACGGGCATGGAAGAACGGAGGGCATCGGGCTGGAGGCCACCTTTGGTGTGATAGCCACAGGAGGGGCTTGGCTCAACTCTTCGGCTATAAGACGATAATGGTTTACTTAACAACCGCCCCCCCCCCATGGTTAGAAATGGTCAGCCGAGATGTGGCTGAAAAGCACCCCGGCTGGCCTACCAGATTGCTGCCCCCATGAGTTTAGCCTGTGATGCACAACTTTCCTGGCCCTCTGCAACTGCCTCTTAAGGTGTATGAACTGCCTTCTATGCCTCTTTTCTACTGAAAAAAAAAAAAGTTGCACCAGCTTTAATTTTTAGGTGGCTTGCCCATGGCAATGAGGTGCGCAAATTCAGTGCGTTGGTAGCAACTGTGTCTGAAATAATTTGCTAAATTGTCAGGATTGCATCACAGAGAAATAATCCTTTCCGTATCTCGATATTTGCCATTTTTATTTAGGAAAGTTGTTGGTTCAAAAGGGGATTGGGGGAGGAGGGGGAGGCTATTGTAGTAAGGTTTTAATATACAGTAATCCTGAAAGGAAGGAGAACGGTAATTGATGTGGATAGGAAAGTGAACCTCTGCTAAATCTGCTTAGCTGATAGTGATCATGACTTTGGCAATCATTGAATGTGAAGCTATACTAATGTGAGGCAAAGGAGAATGGGGATACTGATGGAAGGATAAAGGGATCATCTGGGTTCAGACATGTGAAGAAGAATCCTGTCCACTGGAGTGCTATGTCCTGTTTGGGAATAAAAGGTAAACGTTCAATCTCCATTGGAGGACAAAACTTTCTTCCACAGATTCCAGTTTGTTTTTTGATAGCAGCAATAATGATATTGTATCTCTTGTTCCTGTTTTGTCTGCCAAAACATTTTTTTTGCCCGAAGTTTCATGCAATAGATTAAATTCACTTATTTTGGTAGTTTCACTTTTTTCTCCACCAAATTGGTTAGGCTAGTTGATTGATGGTTAACTTTTGTTTCTTATGTAACCACAACTAGGATATCACATCAATTGATTATACCTGCTGAGAGTAAAAAAAAAAAAAAAAAAAAAAGGTCATGAAATTTTAACATTAGGTGTGGGCAAAAAAGGAACAAGAACTCCATTGTAATCAGAAAAAAAGGCAGGTTTGTTTTGGGCTGAGAAAGTATAGTCATAGAAGTCAGAGAAAAAAGCGATTTTTTTTCCTGCAGTTTTGGAGGAGTTGCAAATATAGGTCTCCATGCTTGATTATTACTGATTAATCTGTGATTATAGTTATGTATTCGGCAACTGCTTAACAATGTGGGGGATATTTGTACAAGAAAGAGTTTGCCTATTATGAATTGGAGAGACTGAGGTATGATGAAAGAAATACTAACAGTTGGGGTTACAGTTGGGATCCTTCAACAGTTGAGCCTACCTTATTGTAGGTCCAACAAGCATGCTATTCAGAAGTTAGATTCCAGCATTTATATGCCTGTACCGTATGTATGGCTATATAACATTGATTAGGTTTCACTTATGTCTAATTATGAAACCCAGAACATTTGTTTTTAAATAAGCTGTCCTTCAAGACTGGGCAATGTGATTTTTTTCAAATGGAAAGATTTAATTGAATTTAAAATGTAATGTGTGGTTAGTAAGCTTTGAGCCCTTCCATTTTAAGAATAAACAGATTTCTTTTTGATCCATGAATTGCCCCTATGGTGTTCTCAATAGGGCTGTTGCTAAGTATATGTCAGACTTCCCAGGTAAACCAGACACATTATCAGTTGAGCTAATTCTGCTTTATTGTAAGTCTGAAATCTTGCAAGTCTGAAAGTACAAATCTCCTGCTGTCTCCTTTACAGTCTGAGAAGAGGTTAGGGAGGGTCCCTTCTGAGCCTATTTCTCTACTTATGCAGCTATGGGCTATGCTCTCTCTTATCTGATCATTTCCTAGGCAGCATCTACCCATCCGCTCCCCACTCAAGATGTTTCTTACATAACATTTCAGCATGCTTAAGTTTTAACTTTCTTTATAGTATATTGTCATTTCTTAACAGTATGTCGGTATGTTTTCCATGGTTTATTACCAAAAAGCCGCCTTAGCTCAGTTGCTATAAGATAGGTCTTATGGAACATGCAGAAGAAGTGTTGTATTTGTGATTCAAATCCCTGGCTTGAGGTAAACTAGAAAACTGTTGAAATTGTGAAATAAAAGTAAATTCTCTTCATCCCAATATTCCAGTGGGAAGCTAATTTGAGATAGGCACTACCAGAGTGGCTCCAGAGCAAAATTATTCATGTTTTTAGCTTTAAAATATTGTGCTTTCCTTGCCTTTAAATCTGCCGTAGGATCACTCCATATAGGCATCTTTTTAGTAAAATTAAACCATTTGAAGTTATTTCAGCTAAAGAGATAAGTGATGTTAATGTGACAAAAAAGTACCTGGAATATTCTATACTATCACCCTAGCCTTCTTTTAGAATTGATGCAAAATCTGGATGTCAAATGGTTGAAGCAGAACACTTGGCTTGGAATTTAACTTAAGTTTCTGGGAGATGCAGCAATTTAAATACATTAAAAAGCTTAATTCCCTCTGCCATAGAAAAAGAAGGCAAAGCAGCTGTTTTAAACTCTAGCACTATGAATTTGAGTCCAGCATTTGAGGGAAAACCTATTAAATGCAACAATTAAACAACAAAGCAAGTTGCTTTGGAAAATTGCCAAGCTTTGTGAACTGAAAAAGCCCATTAAATGTTTATATTGATGTATCAAAAAGTTTGGGGCAAGTTAATTTGTCTATAATCACAAAGCATCAAATCAAAAAGCTCTTAGTTCACTTAAAAGGCTTCTGAATAGCAGTGCAATTCAATTAAGTTCTGGGACAGGCCAGCTTGATACCCTGTTTGTAAGTCTGTGGTACTAATGTGCCAGATCCTAATTGGTATTCTATATTCTGTTAAGATGCACATGATTGGACTATCGACAATAATTATGAGGAATAATACAATCGGGCGTGTGAGCAATGTGTTTTAGGGTTGAACCAAGCAGTTTGCCCTTTCTTCTAAAAAAGGGGGAGAAGATATATTTTGGTAGAATTCATATTAGTCTATGTCACTTGCTGTCTTCCACTGAATGGGTCTTCCTCTTTTGGGGAAAAAAAAAATCTTGTGAGTATGAGGTTGTTTCAGAGGCTTAGAAAGTTGTAACATCATACCTGTTTCAATGAGGTGGAACATTAACATTTGGCAATTATATTATTTAATAAATAGACTCTGCAGTTTGGGCGGGGGGGGGGGGGGGGGAATTAGTCCGGCAACTTCCCTAGGGATAAGAGATCCAAGTTGTAAGCCAGCTAGAATGTTACCCTAGTATTTTAACATAGGACCAGAAATTATGTTAATAAAGCAACAGTTATTATGGAGCTCATTAAAGAAGACCTACATAATACAAGTTATTTCAGACCATGCAGGGCAGCTCATCATAATCTCTCTGAAATGTTCTAAGCATAGCAGGTAGTTTTGGGAAAAGGTATAAAAATAATAAATTTATGTGCAGATATAATTGAAATGTGTTATCCCTGTCATCTTCATATCTATGACTGTCAGAGTATTCTTAGGTGCTGTGACTCAAGATACTTACCATATTTCTGAGTAGACAGTTATTTACTATGAAGTGTCCTACTATTGTTGAATTCTTTTTCATGATTCTAGTAGATATGACCCTTAACTGTATGTACTGATCTCTCTATATCTGCTTACTTGTTCATCAAAAATGCATTAGCAAATCTGAAAAGAGATTTAGATGAATTTTTGCCTTAATCTTTCTACAGTTCTATAGAAAGTATCTACTGTGGTGATTTCTAATCATCTACCTAAGCATCCACATTTGTTGGATTGTAACTCCCACCACCTTCACTCAATAAGTTGGTCAAGGATTTTGCAAGTTACATAAGAATACAGTTAGAGGGGCCTATATGGAGTAAATTGAATGTAGTTTTTGCTTTTTGTTTTATTTGGCCAGGGGTCTTGAAATCAGTATTGATTCTGGTGACTGCTTGGAAAGCCTCCACAGTTTTCTTGGCAAGATTTCAGAAATGGTTTGCCATTGCCTCATTCCTAGGGCTAAGAGAGAGTGACAGGTCAAAAATCACCCAGATGGTTTTGTGCCTATGGCAGGACTAGAACTAATGCTCTGGTTTCTACCCTGATGTTTAACCACTGCACCAAAGTGGGTCTATCTAATTTTTGCTTAGGTCAACACTGCAAAATGTGCTATTAAGTAGGTCAGTGGGCTCTGACTAAATGAAGTTGGATTCCATACGTGCATGGTTCTGTATAAGAATAAAGATTTGCACAGAAAAGGAGTTTGAACTATTTAGATACAGGTAATTCTCAACATAAAACCACAGTTGGGACAGGAATTTCTGTTATAAGTCATTTTGATTGTAAATCCTTGAGATCATATGACCAGACCTGATTTTATAACCATTTTTACCATGGTCATAAGTTAAGTTACTGTGATTATAAGTGTGAATCTATCTTAATGAATGGTGTGCTTTGCTGAAAACTGGCAAAAAAATGTTACAAATCGTGCTCACGTGACTATAGGATATTACAACCAGTTGTAAATGTGAGCTGGTTGTGAAATGCCCAGATTGTGATCATGTGACTGTGGGGGTAAGGTGAAGGTTGTAAATTCGAATTTAGATCATAAATGATTTTTTTCAGAGGCTGTTAATTTGAACTGCCATTAAGCAAATGGCCATAAGCCTAGGACTACTTGTAAAAAAGCTATGTAATACTACATCATAATCACAGATAAATTAGGCTTTGAGCAAGGGTTGCATCTTATTCTAAGAACATTTGATATGTGACATGCCATTGAAACAGAAATCAATGTTGCAAAGCTTTCTCATGGTTATGATATACGATTTGGAATAGATGAAAACTGTGCCTTGCCCTTCCCCAGTTAAGGATATAAAGAAAGGAAGATGTTCATTTTCATATTTTGCAAAGTGGCTAGGCAAATTATACTGTATGTGTGTGCAATTTTTCAGCATGATTGTGATAGGGGTATTACACATTTCTTATGAATGATTGAAGGTCACTTGCAAATTTGATGTATATAACCAGATTGTCTGTATAAAGTCATGACTTCAGCTGGTTTCCTTTGTGCTACAACCATGCACTTACCTACTCTAATTTCATATCTCAATATATTTATATGTTTATTTTCTGACCTCAGTTTGGAAGTGAATTGATAGATGAAGGACAACGAAGGTGGAAAAATGATAAATGATTTTTAACAATTGAAGTGATACCTATGTGGCTTTTTTTATTGAATCGAAACAATATGAACAAGAACGTTAGAGATTGAGAGATTGAGAAGCAGAATATTCCATGTATTTTCTACTGATCTTTAGGGAATAGTGAGTCTGCAGAATGGTGAATTTTGTGGAGTAGCAAGTCTGGATGTGTTGTTGAGGTATCTTGAAGTTTCCATAGCCTGGGTCAACCTTCTGAGTATCTGGATTGCAACAACCATAACTCCCTAGCTCTTCTATCTTTTGCTAAGAAGTTTGAAAATTAGAGTCATCATATATGTGATATAATCAGGCTGCAGCGTGTACCCATTTCTTACAATAATTACAGTTCATTTACCTTTTATATTTATCTTCTCTGCATTTTAATGTGCCAGATTGCCTAGAAAAGTTTCTAATGAACTAATCAAAATAAGCATCATAGTGTTCCTGCCTTATCCAGTGAAAAGTATAAGTTCTCTTAAAGCCTGTTAAGTCTAAATGGTCACATGATGTTGCTACCTGGTAATACAGGTGGTCCTCAAGTTACGACCACCAAAATTGAGCCCAAAATTTATGTTGCCAAATGAGAAATGTGTTAAGTGAGTTTTGCCCCATTTTACAACTTTTCTTGCCACATTTGTTAAGGGAATCACTGCAATTGTTAAATTAGTAACACTGTTGTTAAGTGAATCTGGCTTCCCCATTGACTTTGCTTGGCAGAAGGTCACAAAAGGGGATCACATGACCCTGGGACACAGCAAAGGCCATAAATATAAACCAGTTGTCAAGCCTCTGAATGTAAATCACATGACCATGGGGTGCTGCAATGGTCATAAGTGTGAAAATGGTCATAAGTCAGTGCCGTCTTAACTTTGAACAGTCACTGAATGAACTGTGGTAAATCGATGACTACCTGTAGTAGAATTCAATAGGGCTCTTTATGCATACAAGCCTAAGGAATCTTCACAGGATAATAAAAAATATATTGGTTCCCCCCCCATTTTTCCCTTTTTTCCCTTCAATGATAAAGACTGTTAAATTGGCAGGAGAGCCATAGAGTCATAAACATCTGGAGAACATTATGGTAGTTGGAGAAGCCAGCTCTGTATTCTCTTTGCTGAGTGTTAATTGATGGTGAGAATGCCAGTGTGAAAAGTAGCCAAAGAAGGAAGTTTCGCACCAAAACATAGCACTTGAAGCATCCACAGGTTTATTTTTTCCTGTTGATCTTTCTCTCAATATGATTTCCAATATGATATTGTTGATCTTTGTTTCCAAGGAACACAGTTGGAGTAGGCCTAAACTTCTAGTTTAGAAACAAAACAAATATCAATTTGAAAATTTTTGTTTTCAATCTAGCTTCAGGTATGAAGCTTTTAAGTAACCGCTAAGATATTGTTTTGAACTGTCAGTTTTCCTTTTTAAAACAGGATTCATTAATTAGTAGTCCGCTTTATGCGCTTCTTGTAATTCTTGTAGCAAAAAACATTCTGTTGGACTAGAGATTGCTTTTTGGCCTTCAGAAAATTGTTTCATAACTGAATATTTGCAAGATTATAAAGCCAGAATTAAAAGGAAAATAAACATCAGTAGAGGTTTCCAGAGGAACTATCACCTAGTCTTCCTTATGTCCCTAATCTAGTGCCCCGATTCTACAAATATTCTCTTTCCCTAATCTGTTCAAATTCAATATTACTGGGGCTGATAGGGAATGATGAAAAGGTAGAATTGCTAACAAAGGGGATACGAAAATCTTGATTACTTAAAAATCTAGCTCTCGCTGTTGCCAGTAGATGGCAATGAAACTATTTGGGCCAAAGACAAAAGGCTAAATAAATTTGGAGCAGCATTCTTTTGAATTGCCATTAATATACGTTTTTCCGAATTACTTGTGTGCCATCAAGTTGCTGTCAACTTTTAATGACTAAAATCTTTAATAGATTACTGAAAGACAGTATGCAGTGGGTCATTATGTGATCATTTCTTGAACAAAGTAATGTACCTATTCAATATAGATATATCTCAATTAGTACAATTAATGAATCCCACAAAATGGTTGCATTATTCAAATTTACAATATTCAAAGTGATATTTCTATGAAAAATAGGGTAATTGGCTCCAGCATGAAACACAAATGTTTACATATTAATTAAACACTGTAAAAGAGGATAAACTTTTATGCAAAGTGCATTTGCTATCTCCTGTATTCTGCAGATGCATTAAACACAAGTTGCTATCACTTCATAATTTGCAATAAATCAAGTATTGCGCTATTCAAACTCACACTAATTGTAAACTACCTGTATGCTTGAAGCAATGATACCATATGAAATTGTGGAATTTACTTCCAAAGTGACTGAATGTGTTTATTTAGGAGAGAAGAAAGGATTATTTAATTAGAATGTAAAGAGGGTTCTTTTTTTTTCCTTTTGAAAAAAAGTAAATTGCTAATCCTACTACAGGTTGCAGAGCTGGATATATGGGTAGGAGAATGCAGAAAACAGAATTGTACAATCAGGCATGATTTAAATGCTGTTCTTAAAGCTCTGGGTATTTGCAAAAAATATGGGGGTTGTACCAAAATGAGCTTGTAATCACGAAGCCTCTGGAGAGGTGCCTTGTCCTGTACGAGTTCCTTAGCTGCTGTCTTCCTGCTTCATGACCTCTCACATTCTCTGTACAACAAGCATGGAAGGTGAAGAACTTTAATCTGACTTTTAAGTATGGGAATTGTGCTTACTGGGTTCAATCTAAGAAGTTGGGGCTGACCTGTAAAGCCTTAAATGGCTTAGGATCAATAAAGGGATTATTTCCACTGTTGCAAACCTGACAATCTGTCAAGATTTGTAGGAAGAATCCCATGCTGTCAACAATCCATCTTTCCTGCACACATGGGAAAAGAGCCTTTTCCTCTCTTGCTCCCAGAAAAAGGAGCATTTCTTTAGGAGTTGTGTTTGGCCCCTACTCTCTTGGATTTAAAAAAGAAAAATCCCTGAAGACATTTCCAATCAGGTTTTTAATTAATTGGATGCAATACAAATGTTACTGTTAATTTATGTTTTATACTCTGTTTCAGTTTTAAATTTTTGTTAGCTGACTGACATAAGTAAAAAGGCAAAGTATAAAACAGACATATAAATAAAATTGTGCATGATTCGATTAGTGCCAATCCTGTATAATTCTATTCTTGGTTACAGCACAATTTGGAATTAACAGGGGCCATTAAGCCAGAGTTGTAATGATCACTGCTTGGTGTGGGCAGCCTCTAGTGGGCAGCAGAGTTACTTATTGCATGTGGATAATCTTTCTTCTCCAATGTGGTTTTTCCACCTGGTCCCTCTTTTTATAAGTAATCATGGGTAGATCAGGAGAGAAAGTTGGTTATGTTGCTCTCCTCATTTGTGGGATGGGGATGCTGTCTAACTTGCTGACATCTGCCCCTCCTGTCACCAGCAGGAACACAGGTTCGAGAAGGCGCTGAGAGAGAAGAAAGGGTTCATCATAAAACAGATGAAGGAAGATGGGGCCTGCTTGTTCCGGGCTGTGGGTAAGTCCTGCCTGCTGATGGGATCTACCTTAGAGAGGTTGGACAGCAGGCAGCACTCAAGCTGAAGTGAATCTCTTCCCTCAGTTTTTAAAGTCACATATAGCCTCACGTATAGGTCAAATATTTACATTGTGTTAATTATAATATTTCAGATCCAGTGTTAAATTTCAGTAATTGTAGATTTGATCATTAACACGGTGACTTACATTTAACATTCGACAGCTGGGTATTGCAGCTGGGTTTAAAAAATTCAAATCGAAAATGGGATCCAATTACTGGCTAATAAGAAGTAAGGCGATCATTTTGATTTTTTGTCTGCTCTGTTACTGCCACATTTTCACTTTTAACCTCATTGGTTCTTTTTCATTTGGTCCCTAATGCAATTTATTTAATTTGGTACTCAGCTTGAGATGAAAGTAACCTTTTAACCTGAGCCAGAGACCTAGTAGTGGGATGGGATGGAATCAAATAGTTGGGCAAGTTCAGACTTCCAGTATTTTCTCTGAGCGGGAAATGTTAGTAGCTTTTAACTTTTGCTGAAGAAAAACATTCCACATATACTTTATTATTTTATTAGCTAAAAACTGTTTTGGTATTTAATACCTGTTGTTGGTTATCTGATTGATGTTTGTGGAAGAATCTGTTGCCATATATATATACCAGCGATGGAAAACCTCTGTACCACTAGATCTTTTCTTTCCCCCAAAACAGAGAACCCTCTTCAACTGGGAATGCCTCTTGCCTTATAAATGAGGAAATAGGAATATTGGCAAAGCGCAGTTGTTGCTTAAAGGCTTTATTGTGTTCTACTCACTGGTGGGTAGCCTATGGGATTGCAAACTGGAAACAAAATTTTTGTACCCCACTCCTCCCCGCACTCCTGAAGGGGTGGGATGCAAAATTCTGGCCATGTTTACAGGCTTAAGGAGCAAATAAATGTCAGTTGGTCCATTATCTTGATATTTGTATTGCTTTAATACATCCAACTTGGTTGATCTGATATTTCTTCTGCACAGTCTTGATACGATCTCAAACTCTGTACGTATGTCCAAAATTAATTAATCATTTATTTCATTCATCAATTTGCCACCCATTTAGCAGTTCAGACAAAATTTAACATCTTAGTTTTCCTATCAGTACTCTTCTTTATTTGATAGGCTAGAATTCTTAACTCTGAAATTCTACTCTCACTTGTTCACAATCATGCAAGTTTTCCTTGGACAGAATAGTGAAAATCAAGTTCATTATCATCGGCAGGCAGAAACCCTGGTTAATTTTACTGACTCTTATAACTTCAACTATATATTGTTCCTGCCTCAGTCACTCTATACTTTTATAATTTTTATAATGCAGTGCTTCCTTTGTAAATTCCTAAATGGTTTCCTATCTGCATTTCATATCATGGATGTTCCTTCATATTCTGTGACTTTCCTCTACATCCTTATCTGCAATACACCTTTGTCCTTTTGAGATAGGGAACATTTGATCTGTAACCTGGATGTACCCAATTGGACTTCCTCTTTCAGCCCCAGTTTGCTATAGCAATAGCACTTAGACTTATATACCGCTTTACAGTGCTTTACAGCCCTTTCTAAGCAGTTTACATAGTCAGCATATTGCCCCCAACAATCTGAGTTCTCATTTTACCCGCTGGGGAAGGATGAAAGGCTGAGTCAACCTTGAGCCTGGTGAGATTTGAACTGCCAAATTGCAGTCAGCCGGCAGTCAGCAGAAGTAGCCTGCAGTACTGCACTCTAACTACTATGCCACCGTGCTATACCTTCTGTACCTTCTGTATAGCAATGACACTTTAAAAGATTGCAGCTTTTCAAATGTGTTTGTGATTAATTTCATGGGGGGGGAGGCATGGTGTTACCCCGCCCCCCCCCCCCCCTTCATATGCTATGACACTCCCTTTCCTGCAGCACAGTTGTTCTGAATGGATACTTTCTTAAGGCCAAATGTTGAGTAGCAAAGCAAAATTTTGCTGGGGAGAAAAAGGGATATAGAGATCAGAAGAAAGAAAGTATGATTATGAGATAACTCTATTTGTACCTACTGATTATGTGTGGCTTTGAGTATATTTCCTGCAGAAAAATTATGCGCTTTGGCTGGAAAAAAAATTCTCACCTCTAACTCTGCTTCTATTGGCATTTATTTGTAGAATGTTGTGCAATCCTACAATCATGTATATGTGATAGTATTCTTTTCCAAAGAATTGTTCTAAATTCAGTAGGCAAACAAAAAAGAAGAGCTTAGGGGAAAAGTAAGAATAAGACTGGGAAGACTGTTGATTTCAGTTCCATGGACTTTTGCTTAGTTAGAATAAAATACAGGTAGTTTTTGCTTAACAGTAATTGGGACTGGCAACTCCGTCACTGAATGATGTGGTCATTAAAGTGTAAAGTCACATGACTGCACAGACTTACGACAGCAGTTGCAGTAGTTCTAGTTGCTATCATTAAGTGAATCCAGCATGGGCCATTAGGTGTCACATCACATGAATACCATTTGCAACCATCTGCTAGCTTCCCCATTAACTGCTTGTCAGAAGCTGGAAGTGAAGGTCGCAAATTGTGATTACATAACGGTGGGGAAATGTGAGAGCCACAACTATGAAGATTAGTTGTATGTCTCCTTGTTCAGTGCTGTCCTAACTTTGAACATGGTTCAAAGTTCAAATGATTGTTAAATGAGAGCTATCTATATTAGCTAGACCTAGGAAATGATCCAAACCCTTCCCAAAATAATGAGATTTGAGAAGGTTCGTAACCCCTTTTCTTTACCAAATGGCAGCCATGTGATAAAGATCAGCGGTGTTTCAGGACTGGGAGACCTTTGGACCTTTGGACCTTTGGACAAGAGAATAGTAGAGATGGGTAAGTGTTGGAAAAGAAGTGCTGAGAGAAAATCAAGAGTTTTGAAAGTGAGGAACAGAACTTTGTGCAAAGTTAGGGACTGGATAAGAAGGCTGAAAAGGGCTTAGGATCAAAATGACGAGACTGGTTGCTGAGTGCCCAAAATGTGGTCACATGACCATGGAGGTGGGTGCAGCCATTAGAACTTCAGTACTAGGTTTTAATGATGCTTTGGGTAATAACCGCCGTGCCCTCAAGACCTTTTTATTCCAACAGGCTGGCCTGGCCTAACTTCCCTTTTTAATTGTAAATTTTAAATTTGTCTAAAACTATAGGGGTGTTTTAATCTGTTCCGGGCCAAATTTATTTAATTAGGTTTTTATACTTTTTTTAAATTTTGTAATCTGTGTGTTTTATCTCTTGGCTGTTCACCGCCCTGAGTCCTTCAGGAGTAGGATGGTATATAAATCTAATAATAAATAAATAAATAAATAAATAACATCAAAAGGTTGCTACGGGACTGGTCATAAACACTACCAGTATCAGGTACAAATGATGCTTTTTTCCCCTTTGACATTCCATTTACTTGTTTTACAACATTATAAAAATAAGGTGAGTCCCCTTCTCCATCCAGCAAAATGTTTTGTCAGACCTGGACACCTTTTGCCTGGAGAATTCTAGTCTTTTTTTCTGGCTTTTTATTGAATCATCATCATATCCACCCAATACTCAATTTCCAGTTTAAAAAAAGGGGGGGGGGGAATAGCGAACAATGAATTTGCTATGTTCATTTAACAACCATAACAAAAAAGGTAAAATCAAGGTGGTCACCTGATGATCCACTTTATGACCACCACAATTTATGAATGGAATTTCCAGTTTTAATTACAGTCATAATCCGAGAACTACCTGTGCAGTGAGGTGGATACAGATATGAATAAGATAAAAAAAAATCAGATGGAAAAAAGAGAATGACAACCCTAAATGTAATCATCTTGAGCAGACAGCAGTATCACAGCTAGTTATGGAAATGGGATTAAATAGAAGGCAGATCAGGTGGGATAGTAGGGGATGGGTGTTTGTATCAGGAATGCGGAAAGCCATGGGGAACAGTAAGACTGTCCAGGGACAAGCGGAGGATAGAAATAAAAGCACACCAAGGGCAGAACCCAGAAGCAGTCTGAGTATAGTTGATACCCACAGACATTTCAAGACAGCTTCTGTTCTAAAATGAGTCTGAACTGAAAATGTAAAAAAAAATCATATGCTGAGTTTTTGTTTCATTTGACTATTTGTTCAAATATTTTGCTCAGAGAGGGATCAGTCTATACAGAACTCAATCTTTGGGATCTAGGTTAGATTTTGTTTTTCAAAAGTAGCTTAATTACTATCTCTTTTAAATTGGCTCTTGGACCAAGCTGTACATCTTCTCTCTCTAGAGAGAGATATAAGCTGAAAAGGACCAAAAAGTTAATATTCAGTGATTGACTAGCCAAAACACCATGTCCTCTCCTCAAACTTCAAATAATTGAAACTCATCCGGTGATCCAGTCAGTGTTTAACCAGTTGTTTACAACATTGTGAAACGGTTCCTGAAACTACATTCTTGGAATTCATGTGTGGCTTTAAATTTTTGTAGAAATCTGAAACTTCCATTCAGTGTTACTTTTAAGTGAGAAAGCACCCCTTTCTGTTTCTTTTCTTCACAGCCTAGCTACATTTACTAAAAACACTAGTGACCTGGTCTCTTTTACGAGAAACACATGCTAGAAATTTCCTGCTAGCTAGTGGTAATGAGAATACTGACCACTTTGTTACTCATGCATTGAATTTTCTGAGTAAAACCTCATTTCTACTTTAAAATGTTTGGTCTGTGCAGAGCCCCATATATAACTTAGTGTTGTATAAAACAATTCTTTTTTTAATATAGCATAATCAATGGTAATTTTAAATATGATACATTAATACAGCAGGTAATATATGAAGTAGTGAAATTTGAATGGAGCATCATTTCGACAAAGCCAGAAAAAGAGAGGCTTATCTGAGATTAAGTGGATATAGCACTACAATAATGAGTCTGGATTCAAATTGCAACATAGGCATGCAATTGTCATGAATCTGGACAAACCAGCTAGCAATTAGCCTCTATTGCTCCATCAGTAAATAAATTCAATTTAGTTGCCCTTATTACTCATTGGCTGCATTCATCACTGAGTTAGAGGGCAAGCTACTTTCAGTCACCTGTTTGCCATCATTTTGCTTTTCTTTGTTTTCATGTATGGATATTCATTGTGAGAAATGTATAAATTGATATGTTGTCTGAATTTGGAATGCTGACTAAATACAGTCAGAGGAGGAATGCTTCATTTGTCAACAATTATTATTTAAGGCCAACAATCCTTGCTTGTGACAGCATGCTGAATTTTGAAAGTTTGTATGCAAGCTATGCCTGAATTCAGGACTCTTCCTCTGGAATTCCAGATTAGCCTTTTACAAGTTAACACTCCCCAAATGTATTGTGACTGCAATTTGTAGAATTTTTATAACCCATGCTGGCTGGGAATTGCAATAACATTACAGCAGCTTGAGGAAGACTGCTCCAGATGATTCATACAAGTAATCCAGTTGCTTTTTGTTGCAATCTAAAGAATCAAAGGCCTTCTGCAACAAAAGTGGTGCCAATCAAGCTGCCTCTTACATTATTATTCTTGCCTGACTGGAATTGAATAATACTTCTAGGTAATTAGAACTAGGGTGGATAAAAATCGATGATTTTTAAAATAAAAATGAATTTTTAAAATTTAAATCTGATTTTTTAAAATTTTTTATCAAACTTACTTTAATAAAACGCTTTTATTACAATCTATAAAATAGTTTTCTATTTAAGATACATTAATAATTTAGTTTATTCAACATGAAATTGAGCTTAATTATGTAGCATGAGGCTGTATGTTCTGCAATATTAGGACTGTTGGTGAGTCAATAGTGGGTCAGAGAGGAGCTGTTGCGGGACAGAGATGACAGTTGCTCTTTAAAAATTATGATTTAAATCGAGTTGATTTAAATCAAGCCTTTTTACTAGTGATTTGGTACTTAAAAGGTCCTTAAAAGGACCGTGGAGTTGTGTGTGAAGCCAGGAGATTCTCGCGGATGTCTGGCTACCAGTCCGTCTGTTACTCATTTAGCACCACCCAGGAGGCACGTGTGGTTTAAGGATTGCCACGGACGCAAGTAACTTTGCCTCCCAACATATCATCCACACAAAAGTGGATAGAAGTGTGGAATAGCTATTCCCCCCAAGATATCTCTGAGCATATTAATCCTAATAGTATACCTCCAGGATTTAACCTACCCCGACACATATGGGTGACGTATAACAGAATTAGAATGACTCATGGGGTGTGTGCCGACTCCTTGTATAAATGGGGAAAGACACCTTCAGCACAATGTGATTGCGGGGGCCCCCGACAGACTATCCAACATATAGTGAAGGAATGCTCTAACAGAAGGTATCCAGGAGATTTTGGGGACTTCCTCTGCATAACAACGACAGCTGCTGACTGGATCTCCAAACTCGACATTAAACTCTGAAATGTTATTTCTGTTTTCCTCTTAGGTTTTCTTACTGCTTTTTTTTTTGATTGTTTTAAATGTTTTAACCTGTAAAAATGAAGTGTTTTAATACTGTGTGTGACCAGCCATACACTAAATAAATAAAATACTAGTGATTTAAACCATGATTTAAATCACGATTTAAATCGACTTGATTTACATCAAATCCATCCCGGTTAGAACCTACAAAACTTGACACACACACACACACCCTCCTCCGCATAATAAATACTGTGCTACCATTGATGAACAAAGATTCTCCCTTGCTGATGTGAAGTCTAAAGAGAGCTAGTATCATTACTTAACTGGGACTTTTTAATCGATACAGGCTTGAAATGTTAAAATGTCAGTTACAGTCTAGCATTATAGTTTGGCAGATAGATTTGGAAAGCTTGTAAAACAGCTGTGTTTTAAGTGCTGAATGGGTGCTTCCTGTAGAAAGTTCACTAACAATAATATCCCATTCCATATGGAAAAATTTATAGATGTTCCATTTACTTCCTTTTTTTATTTTTGAAATGCTGGCAGATAGCTTTAAGTGCTCCTTTTTGTTTCTGAATGTCTACCTGCCTTTCTAAACCCCTCTGCATAAGTGGTTTTGTCCTACAGGCTTTTTCTTTCAGGAAACCACAAAGCAGCAATAAATCTCCATCATGGGACCCAAAGAGCTACATTTTCAGACACTTGCACATTAAATCATATAAAATGTAGTACATGTTGAGAAGCCTTCTATACTATATTACAGGTTGAAGTGCTACTTTTCAAGCATTCCTTTCTGTACTCTATAGTAACTTACTATTTTTTCCTTTTAATTACCTTAAACAAGATAATTTCCATCTTGTCTTTTTGCCGGCTGTTCGCCTATTTTGTTAAATAATTGAGTTTCTGGGAGAATTGACATGCCTTCTACAATTGAGCTAATTTTATTTGACAGTTAAGCTTTTGGTTCTGCTAACTCTCTTTCTTTCCTTGGAGATACCATAAAATAGTTTCTTGTTTGAATCTATTGTTTGCCCCCTTCATCTTACTTAGATGCTTAACTTCATTATCCCTGTTATCATTTACTTGGCACTTTTGGCCTTTCAATCTATCAAATCTGCCCTGGTGGCGCAGTGGTTAGAATGCACTATTGCAGGCTAACTCTGCCCACAACCTGGAATTCAATCCTGACAGGCTCAACGTTGACTCAGCCTTCCATCCTTCCAAAGTCGGTAAAATGAGGATCCAGATTGCTGGGAGCAATATGTTAACACTATAAACTGCTCAGAGAATGCTATAAAGCACTATGGAGCAGCATATAAATCTTAAGTGCTGTTGCTATTCTATGTGAAGTTTTTTTTCTGTAACCCCTGAAATCATAATGTTATCTCTCTTCTGTCTGGGCAGTGTAATTTTGAAAGAAGTTATATGAGCATGATTTGAAAACAAAATATTAACTGATAACTGCAGTTAGTTGCTGTGTGTTGTTGCTTTTGCATAATATCTATGAGATTTATGTACATAGATGTATGCCTGGCCAGAGCCTAATTTGGAGACTACCAGAGCGGTGGAATTGGTGGGACCCCCAATATGACTATATACACAGTTCCTGCTGAACCCTTTCACTTTGTTTTTGATCATGTTTTGGTTCTGCAACCCAACAAGACAGACACAGACTTCAGAGGATAATTAGAACTGCAGAAAAAACAATTTCTACCAACCTGCCTTCCATTGAGGACCTGTATACTGCACGAGTCAAAAAGAGGGCTGTGAAAATATTTATAGACCCCTTGCATCCTGGACATAAACTGTTTCAACTCCTACGCTCAAACGATGCTATAGAGCACTGCACACCAGAACAACTAGACACAAGGACAGTTTTTCCCCGAATGCCATCACTCTGCTAAACAAATAATTCCCTCAACACTGTCAAACTAGTTACTAAGTCTGCACTACTATTAATCTTCTCATCTTTCCTATCACCCATCTCCTCCCACTTATGACTGTATGACTGTAACCTTGTTGCTGGTATCCTTACGATTTATATTGACTGTTTCCTAATATGATTTGATTGCTTATTTGTTCCCTAAGACTATTATTAAGTGTTTTACCTTATAATTCTTGACAAATGTATCTTTTCTTTTATGTACACCGGGAGCGTATGCACCAAGACAAATTCCTTGTGTGTACAATCACACTTGACTAATAAAGAATTCTATTCCATTCTATTCATTGAGTATTAACATATTCATTCTTGAGCTGATTGTCCTGCTTTATCAACATTTTTTTCTTGTTTTCTTTAATCTTTTCTCATCTCATTTTCAATCCTTAGAGCTTCTCAGTGCATTCTTATCTTTCCATCACAGTATAGGGCTCCTATCTGAAGAGCTAATCTTTTCAGGCTTTGTCTCAGACCAAAGAATATTACCTCTCTTGCCTCAATGGAGGTCATGCAGTCTAGTAAACTGTCTTGTTCTTCTTTGTTAGGCACTCCTAATAGTTTTAAGAATGATGCACACCAATGTTACTGTAGCCACAACCCTTCTAACCATTCTACTATATCCTCAGAAATATATGGCAGCTTCCTCATTTCTTCAAGCAGCCGCCATACTATTATAGCATTGGCACTCAGGAAATTGCCTATTAATGATTCAGAGCCTTCAAAGAGGCCTACCACCCAAATCAAACCACAGCAAAAAGTAAAAGAAGGAATGTAGAGCCTTTTGAATCTCTGATCCCAGCTTCAGCAGACTTGAATCATTCTTCACAGTGGCCTTTTACAATCTTGCTGCTTGTAGTCCAACTGTTGATAAACTTTCCAATTTGTATTCCAATGGGTATTTATCAGCAACTCTGCCAGTGTGGGATTTAATCTCAGAAGGAAGATTTGGTACAAACCTCCCTTAATTGGTATTCTTCTGGGCTCTGTATAATATAGATATTATCAGGAATCTATCAGGATAAATGTCTATGGAGATTCTCAGTCATCCAGGTCATGGTTGTCCCAAAGGTGCTTTTTCAAGAGGCAACGGGACTTTCTGGTTTTTCTTTGAAGACGTTTCGCTTTTCCTCCAAGACAGTGGTTCTCAACCTTCCTAATGCTGCGACCCTTTAATACAGTTCCTCATGTTGTGGTGACCCCCAACCATAAAATTATTCCTAAAACCATTGAAAATATGTGTTTTCCGATGGTCTTAGGTGACCCCTGTGAAAGGGTCATTCGACCCCCAAAGGGGTCCCGACCCACAGGTTGAGAACCACTGCTCCAAGAAGCTTCTTCAGCTCTGACCTGATGGAGGGGAGTGGAACAGTCAGAGCTGAAGAAGCTTCTTGGAGGAGAAGCAAAACAGAAGAAAAACAAGTCCAGTTGCCTCTTGAAAAAGCACCTTTGGAACTATCAGGATAAGTGAAAGAATATTCTTCAGCTATCTTGAGGTCACTCACATTGTAGTCACTTCATGGCCACGCTGCTTCCAAATAGCACCTCAGAATTCAGTTAATTACATATGCTAGAGTGGATCACTGGTCCATTCAGAATCAATCCTTTTATCAACCCATAATTGCCAGAAAAGCCCAAATACAGTGAAGCAGATCATTTACATGCTGGCTTTCCACTCCATATTCTTTTCATTTTCAACCATCAAATCACGTCTCCATCTGCTGAGGCTACACAGCATCAGAACAGGATTCAAAAGCTTCGTATTTGTTACCTTGTTTCAGCTACTCTCCCTGGTGCCATTTGCATCTCAAACAAAGACCATCATTTTTTTTTTAATAGAAAGAGCATATTGTTCTGTTGCTTGGTTCTTGATAGATGTTGGCACTGCCTATACCCAGTTTTTGATTTTGATCATGACGTTTCTCATATGGATTATTAGGAGACCGCCTAGCTTACTTTCAACTTATAATTAATGATCTTGCATGGATTTCATAACGAATTCTAGACTAATCCCACATCAGATCATCCTCTTGCTTCTCAGGCATTCCAAGGATTACTTCTGGAAGTTTCCCTTTTACAAAGAGGCAATTGACAGCATTTCTGAAGGAGAGTGTTTTATGGGGGTTGTTCATCTAAATATCTTACTATACTAAAAAGAATGGGCTCAGATCCGTATCGGATTTTTCCGATCTTAATTTTTCAGATGCTCTCATTTTGTGATGGTATGAAATGAAATTATTTCCATTAGTCCCTTCTTGCAGAAGAGAATGTGGCTCACATTTACGGATTTGCAAGATGCATTACTTTCCCATGTCCTTAATAAACTACTGTCACTTCTTCCTTTAATTGATAAGAGATGGATGCATTTACCAGTTTTATTTTTTATCATTTAGATGGACTCTCTGAGGCCAAGAATTTTTTCTAAATGCAGAACAATTTCATTGCATTTCTTCTTCTCTAACTAACATTATGGAGATGATACAGGTGGTCCTTGGATTACGACTATTCGTTCAGTAACTATTCAGAGTTGCAACAGTGCTGAACAAGATGATTTATGACCGGTTCTCAAAGTTACAGCCATCAAAGCATATCCACAGTTACGTGATTACAATGCAGGTACTTGGCTACTGGCTTGCCATTATATTTGCAATCACCTGATCACCATTTCCAACTTTCCATGCTGGCTTCCTAGGAGCAGTTCCCATAGGAAATCTGGCAGGGGGTCGCAAGTCTCCTCTTGCCACTTTTTCTCCTGAGGAGCCCTCAGGCGGCATGTGGATCTTGTACTCCATAGCACCTGCCTGGACTCTGTAGTGCCCACCTGTGTCACCCACCTGTCTATACTCTGTAGCACTTGCCCACAGTACCCACCTACATGCCAAAGTGCCTGTTCGTGGCTGTCTGCCCATACTGGGTAGCACCTCCGGCCCTCCCATACTTGGTAGTGCCTGCCTATGGCACCCACACTCTGTAATGCTTGCTGTCCATGGCAGCTGCCCACTTGCACTCCATAGCACTTCTTCACAGTACCTGCCCACCCATATTCAGTAGCATCCATCTGGCCATGCTGCAGCTCCTGTCTGCCTGCTTGCCTATAATTCTCACCTGCGGGTCCAGTGCCTGGGACCCAGTTTCCACGCCTCTTCCGATATCACAGTCATGTGTGGTCCTCATTTAACAATGGCAATAGGGATGGTCAATATTGCTATTGCTAAGCAATGTGGTCACATGGTGTCATGCTTTATGACCTGATCTCTTGGTGATGGAAATTGTAGTTCCCATTGCGGTCATAACTTGAGAACTACCTATAGTTTCTTACTTGCATTTTTGTCTCAAGTTGTCTTACAACATAGCTCAAATCCTTCTGCTTCTGTAGCATTTCATCTTCCTAGTCATCTGAGAAGTCTTGCTTTCTTCCATTGGAAATAATTTACAGGGGGAATGCTTCCTATTATACAAGAGTTATTTCTTTACTGTTGTTGCAGCTTGGTATGATTTAGGTCCTAGTACAGAAGATCCCCTAAGAAGAATCAGAACCCACATTACTCTGCAGCAACTAACAATATGGCAGCTGTGCCTCCAATTGTTTGCTTCACCCATCTTTGGATACATTCCTTACAGTGTAGTATGGGCATTCTGCTTCTCTAGACATGAAAATAAGACAGTCCTCCTCTCAGCTCTGCCCTGTGTCAAGGAATCCTTCTTCAGATGTTTACTTTCAGACAGTCTCATTAAAGTTCAGAGCTTTCCCTCCCCCCCCCCTCCCTTTTCTTCATGTCTACCCCTCACCATTGCAGTGTGAATGTCTGGATGGAGAGTCTACTTCTAAGGCAGATATTTGGTCCAGGTGAAACATATCAGTTCTTCTTCATAATTAGGAAAGTATATGAAGTTTTCCGAAGTTTTTTTGGGAGGGCCACAAGTTACAGTATATCAGACAATTCTATGGGACCTGAAACAACATTGCAAAAGTTTGCCCCTCCTTTGAATTACGGATGTGACATAGGTGCATCCATCACTCCATCTTCATCCTGGTAATTCGTACGCCTAGAATAGCTGATCCTTGATGCCCAGATCAGCCATTTCAAACAGTCTATAATGTAAGTGAAAAATATATCTCTCATTAAATTCATTGGATATTAGAGAATTCTTAACCTTTTGCACTAGGGTCAGGGTAGACCTTTACCTTCTCAGAGACGTCTTTACATTTTTTAATGGACTTTTGTTTTATACACTCCTGTATCTTGGTGGCCTTGATAACTGTAGTTTACCCAGCTGCTGTCTTTTTCTTGGGAATATCTATGTCTCCTACCTAGCCAATCCATATTTCTCTCCTTCCATCATAGACATTTTTTTTTTCATCCAGAGCTCATTTCTTTCTATCTGAATATCTGGAGGTTTCATTTGCACAATCCCTCTGAGACAAGGTAAAACAGATCATGCTTGCTTCTTGGAGGAAGCCTTTCACATGGCTTTTTGGGCAATTAAATGAACATCCTTTGATGCTTTGTGCTTAAATAGGGGTTAGACTCCCTGCAGTGTCAAGATCATTACCTTTTGTCTTTCTTTTGCAGTTGTGAGAGTTGGTTCTTTTTCTGTAGAAATATTTCTTTTTTTTTTTTTTATTGCAAAAGTTTTACAAGTACATTTTCACCCCTTTTTTTTTCACCCCCCCACCTCCCTCCCCAGACTTCCCAACCTCCCTAACCCTCCCTAACCCTCCCCCCCCAGACTTCCCTATTATATACTCATAACTAATAACACTGATATATATATATAAGCTTGAACCCATCCCTCCCCCTGTATAATTTTTTCTATTTGTCTCTTTACATTAAAATATTTCTAATACATTATTTTCAAATAAAAGCTATTTGATACTTTCTAGTTTGATATTTGTTCTGAACATATTCTATCCACCTTTTCCATTCCCATTCATAAGTCTCTTGTGAACAGTCTTTTAAGTATGCTGAAATCTTCGCCATCTCTGCAAAACTAGCCATCTTCAAAGTCCATTCCTCAATAGTGGGCAAAGCTTCATTCTTCCAGTATTTACCTATCAACAATCTTGCTGCTGTTATCATATACAATATCAATTTTGTTTCACCCCGTGTAAAACCCTTAACTATACCCAATAAAAACAGTTGTGGAGAAAATTGAATTTGCCAATATTTCTGTAGAAATATTTCTGTTGCTGGTTCTCCTTTTTTTCCTTTGTCAGGAGGTTTTTTTTTCTATTTTTTAAAATTGTTTCATTAAAGCCTAAGGCCCTAAACTAATGTCTGTCCTTCAGTTTCCCTGTTGCTTTTGGCCTGCAGCCTCTCCCTTGTTTCCATTGAGATAAAATCTTGAACACTTTGAAATCAACCTTCTTTGGAAAATAGCCTTTTGGGTAGCTGTGATGTTGGTTCAGCAAGTTTGAAAACTGTGGATTCTGCAAGGAATTCTCCCTTTGCCCAGATATTTCCTCCCCAAGCCAGTGTACCATTTTCCCTATCCCATAACACCACCGAAAACATGGTTTAATTTTTGAGGAGTGACAGTGTTCATAGTGTTCTGCCATTTTGCTGGAGCCATTGTTTATTTCTCATCTTCCAAGAGCTGCTTAAAGAGAACAGCTTTTTTGTATAGCATTTCTCCAAATGTGTATTGGCACCTGTCAGGTTTTTTTACAAGCAGATCAAAGTACTCTGTACTCTTCCAGTCTGAACTCACTCCAGAACAGCACAGACACCATTAGATCTTTTCTCCAGGGTATTTTATTGTTGGAGTTATGCCAAGTGACCAAGTAGCATTATAGATTGGGATCTCGGCTTCCAAAGAGATGCAGATTTTGAAAGAGTCACACTCTCTTCTGGTTTTTCTGATCATACCTTCTTCAGGTAAGAAGCTTGTTCTTCACACACATATGTTCAATATTATGGTGATCACAATAAGGAAGATCCTTCTTTACCTATACTTTGATTGTCTGTGAATTCACACAGACAACCACACCTATCTTCTAATCCATTTGGACTTGGGTGATTTCCCTGTTCCATCAAATCTTTGTGTTGGTTTTAGATACAGAAGGGTTTTGGTGGGAGCTACATCTGGTCATATGGGGGAGGGGGGTGCTGAGAGCTCCTGCCCCAAAATTCTACAGCCTCTTAAAGGTTCTCAGTTGGAACTGCACATAATGCACTAATGTGCATTCACAAAGGACCATTCAAAGAACATCAGTTATGGGTAAGTCACCAAAACCTATAAACCATATTTTATTAGGATCTAGTGTTACACAAGGCATGAATGTTTAGACTGCTTATACCAACGTAGCTACTTGCAAAAAATAGGGAAGGAATAAGGGAATGCTGTAAGGGGGGGAAAAGAGCTCTTCTTGGAGCAAGGTAAGAAAACTTAATTAGGCAGCACTTTGGAATCTGTACTTTCATATTATTCCATGATGTACTTTTACGTACGGTATTTTTGTATTTGAATGAAATTAAGTTCACAGGGAATTGTTCCCATCTGTAGTCTGCAGGGGGCAGCATAAGGCATTACAGTACCTTATCCAACTTCAGCTGCTGCCTAATGATAAAGACTTCCAGAGAAGTTCATAGCAACACACCCTGCATTTACTGACTCAGCAGACCAAGAACTCTTGGAGAAAGCATGACTCTGCCTATTTTTTTTTAGTGACGCTGCATTTTTGAGAGAAGTGGGACTGGAACAAATGGCTAGAAGCCTCTGCTTTTAGTCACGCCAAGCTGCAAGAGTATATATATATGTGGGAGATGGAGCAGAAAGTGTTACAAAACACTAGAAATTAGCATGTTTACAAAACAAAAAAAGGTTACACTTCTATAATTTGATGCAAATAGCTGGGAGTGTGAAGTAGAACTGGCAAAACTTAAAAGAATGTTTTCTTCTTGCTTCAGTTAACTGACACTTTAGATGTGTATCTGAAATCCCTACATAATGTTACTTGATTCTATTAGACTGTAGACAAAGTAGCCCAATGCATTTGTGGCAGTGAGATTGGCAATATCTGTCCCAATCTATTTTCAAAGGCAGAAGGGATGGGACATCTTCTGTAATTTGTATGGATCCATTTAATGAAAAATAACTAAATGAATGGTTGATATTATTTATCTGGTGCACAGTTTCATCATCTAGCATCTATATATCGGGTTTTCTTTGAAAATAGAAAGACCATAATTAGAAAGGGTTTGCCATACATTTTGACTTCTAAATGGTTATTTCAGTGATTTTGGGCTTAAAACAAAACAGATGCATTCCCAAATTATTGTTTCAAGTTTTGGACAGCCTCTTTCAGATATTTTAAGCTCAAAAAAATTTTTCCCCAGAGTTTTATTTCTAGGCTACAACAGAGCACTCAAAACGTTTTGAGTTTGTTTTCCCTGATTGGCACATAGCCAAATCATAACACTTCAAATGGAGCTATTCTTTTCTGAACTCAAAACAAAATACATTTTCCAGCTCCTGTACATTTTCTGGTCAGGTTCCCAAATCATTCTTAATTAAGCTGAAATGCTTTTCAAACTCAAAACATGGTGACACTTGGCACCTTAATTTTGAAACAACATGAGTTGTGTGGATGGTCTTGTTTTGTGATAGGTGATTACTGCCAGTGCCACTTACCTAAACTAAAGAGATCTGTCCTCCTCCACTCTATCCTGGAAGATACCTCCATTGGTTTTAATGAACTCATTTGGGAGTGACAAAATGGGACATCAGGGCAATTCTTTTTCTATCTGCTTAAAAATTCTTATTTCTGTTACAACTCTTTGCTAGTGTACCCCTCTAGCATGTGTTGATACATGCAGCTACCTGCCTGCATCTCTAGTTGACTTAAGACCCTGTGATGCAGTGATGAAATCCTCCGCGGATTGCCATTGGTTCGCTGCACGCGCATGCATAGTGCATACCAAAAGCACGCTGCGCATGCATGCACAATACACACCAAACGTGAGCTTCGCATGGAAAAAAAAGGCTTAACAAGGTAAGTAGAACAGTGGGGGGGGGAACAGCTGTGCTGCGTAATTTAGCTTTGCTAGAAAGCAGGATTTCGTGCTTTCTAGCGAATATAAACCATGCGGTACAGCTGATGGTCAGAAATACCGGTTCGGACAAACCGATAGCTTTTTTTAACTACCATTTCGCCCAATCCAGTAGTTTTTATCACTGGTAGCATTTCACCCCTGCTGTGATGTCCAGCTTCCATTTCCACCTGATGTGCCCAAGCGGAGAGTCATTCTTAGTTGCTGCTATGATTTTCTATGTCCTGTGTCATTCAGAACATTTTTTACTTACTTACTTACTTGAGGACATTCTGTTCATTTTTTGTAATGTCAAATCCGTATCTGCATCAGCAATGTTTCCCAGTTTAGTTTTACTTCCTTCCCAAGGCCAGCAGTAAATAATACCCCCTAGAATAATCTTAGAGGAATTCCAGGAGTGAATCCAATCCTTTCTCTTTCTCTTCCTCTACCTTGTATGCTCAAAAACTCTGAGTGGCTCACAGCACTCAAAACAAGGACATTACAATTTAAAAAAAGGTGGCGGAGGGAAGGAAAAGATGGCAAAAATAAAGACTGGATGGCAAAGAACAAGGGGTTTCACTTTCTGTTGTGAAAAACCTGGGCAAAATGCTAGGTCTTTAAGACCTTTTGAAACACCACCCATGTGGTGGTCAATTGGATCTCGGGAAGAACCTTATTCCACAGGCAAACACCACCACAGAAAAATGCTTTGGGATCCTGATAGATGGTAATGTTTAATCACAGGAACCCGGAGCATGCCAACCTTGCAAGAGCTGACTGGGTAGATACTATAGGAAACAGGCAGTTCCTCAAGTAATCAGGCCCTATTTCATGTGGCTTTATAGGTAACCAACACTTTGAACCACATCTGGAAGCAAACTGGCAATCAACAGATCTTGAAAAGCAGAGGTGTTACATGGGCATACTAAACTGGCACATTCTGGAATAGTTGAAACGTCAACCTGTGGTCTTCAAGGGCAGCCTCACTTAGTGTGCATTGCAGTAGCCAAGCTGTGAGGTGAACAGGACACATTACATGATCATTTGCTTTCCAGTATACAAGGCTTGTTTTTTCCATCAAGCTCAGGGCAAATGGGGAGGGGGAGAGAGCTGCTTCCCTTCCTTTGAACCGATAGTACTAGCAATCCTATGTCTACATGGGGACAGCTAATCATTTGTCCGGTAATTCTGTTCACTTCAGATCAGAAACTGCTGCTGCTGCTGCTGATTTTCAGCTATTCTAATCAGGGTAGAGATTAGAAAAAGATTTCAAGCCTTAACAAAGGTTGTCTATCTGCATCTTAAAGTTGCCCAGGAAGACAATTCCTGGTGAAATATCCCAAATGTTCCAAAAGAATGCCTTGCAGTGCCACAAAAAGAAAAATAGACACAAGAAAAGGGAAGCTCCTGGTCCCATGATGAATGACAAGGGGCAAAAGAACCAATAAAGGTTTGTTTCCAGAATTAGAGGCTGGAGCTGTCTGAATAAAATACGAAGGTTTGCCTTGAAGACAAAACAATATTCACTCAACTTTGGCCTACATATTTTGTCTATTTTTTTAAAAGAAAAACTAATGGTATTGCAGAAGCAGCTATGGATAATTTATAATGTAATCTGCACAATCAATTTAGCTTGTTTTTAACCAAAAAATTTGTGGCAAAGGGTTATTTGGAGCAAGAAAAGAGCAATAATTTTAACAAGCTAGTATTTTGCTGCAAAGGGTTGGCTTTCAAGAATGGCAGGTTTTTAATCAGTAAAGTTCTAACCCCTTCAGCCTACTACTTCCTAAATTCAATTCAAAGTAAGTAATGAACTACCACTTTTTTTTGGGGGGGGGGGAGGGAATCCTCCCTCAGTAGCTTGATCTGCATTGTAACTGAAGGATTCTCAGAAGCCTCTGAGTCAATTGTACTTACTGTCACCAGTTGATAAATGTTATCACTCTCTCATGGTTAACCACTATTTCTTATGGCCTGTTGTCTTGCCAAAACCACACTGTTAATTCCGGTATTCCTAAATACAGCCTTGCCTTGACTTGCTCTCTTCCTTCAACTCACTCAATTTCTTTGGCAAAGCAGGTGTATAAGACTGATTTCAACATATTTCTGCAGAACATCAGATCTCTAGCAATAATATCTTTTTTTTTTTCCTCCCAGCAGACTTGAGGGCAGAGAGGGGCAAAAATCTCTTATTTTATATTGTAGAGTAAGGAGTGCATATTCTAGGTATGCAAGTCTGTGTGTTTCACAGCCCAGAAGGTCAGATATAGTGAGATTATCTGGGAATATCCTTGAATTCTTTGGTGGGCATTGCTAGTTGTCCCTTGTTTATGTATTGCATAGTTGAAGCAGCTCTTAATGTCCTCCCTGAACTGATGAGCAGAAGCGTTCTGCAATAGGTAAAGGCAATTTTACATGAGACTGACTCCGGATTAATTCACCACACTTTGGATTTTATAGAGTGAGTTTACTGTTTAATATCCAGTTTTGCCCATTCTTAATCAGGCAGTCTCTTGTCCTAGAGCTTTTCCTTTTTCTCTCCTTATCTGTTCTCTCTGTCTGTTTGGCAGAAGTCGCTTGCACTCATATCAGCCGCATACACTAACCGGGAATCTAGATTCTGACGCAGTAGCTGGCATTCTCAGAAACTTGCTTTATTTATTTAAGTGTGCCTTGTTCTTAGCAATTTGGGAGGGGAAAAAAAGAAACCGGAACACAGTACTGAAGGAATGTCAATCCCTACACAGGCTTCAGCAGCCATACTCAAATGTAGGAAGCTAGTTTTGAGATGTTCCTCTTGGTGTCTTGTGAGCTTTCTGATTTAATAAAACAGTACCAACAGACTGAATGAAGGAAATTCATTTGCATTAAGTTTAGAACAAGTTTAAAACAAAACAAAAAAGCATGAAGCATCTGTGGGGTAGACAGGGAGATAAATAAATAGTAAATCTATTAAAGGTTTGAATTTGTGAGATCATGTGAGAGCTGGTCAGAAATTCCCCATGGCCTTGGAACATTGGAACTGCCTCCTCCTAGTTTGTATAATATGAATAGTGACAACTGATTTTATCTGTTTTGTAAAGTTTATTGAGAGTGTGAAAAGTTTGAGTGATTGATTGATTTGTTCATTTGTTTGTTTAGAACAGGGGCATCAAACTCAAGGCCCGGGGTGCCGAATTCGGCCCACATGGTACTTAGATTTGGCCCATGGGGCTGCCACGGAAACAGCAACAGATCAGCCTGCAGTGCCTCTGCCAGCGAAAATGGCACTCCCCAGACATGTGGCCCTCCCGAGCTCCTTTTTCACTGGCAGAGGGTTGCAGGAGGCTGTCACAGCTGAAAATGGAGCTTGGGAGCCTGTTTTTGCTGGCAGAGTACTCGGGCCACCACAGGTGCCCCCAACACGAGTGACATCGAGCTGGCAATGCCCATCCTGGCCACATGCACTATGGCCCCCCGAGGTCAGACCTAACCCTGGTGCGGCCCTCAATGAAATCGAGTTTGACACCCCTGGTTTAGAAAGTTTCTATAGCCACCCAATTTAAATACATAACTCTGGGTGGTAAGCAACATGGGGGGGAAAATCCCTATAACCAAAATTAATAATAATCCATGACAAAGAAAAAAGAAAAAACTCTAAGTAATAGTTTTACAAAAACAAACATATTGGGCTCCCCTAACATCCTGACCCTAACAAATTGTGTGGTGTGTGAGTAGGAATCAGGTTTTAAGAGCTCTCTTGAAAACTAAGAGGACAGGTTTTCCATATCTCAGCCCAGAGGATTTTCCATAGGGCAGGTGTTACAAGAAAGAAGGCACACCTCCTTGGTCCTGCAGGATTGCACTGTTTAATACAGGAGACTTGGGACACACACTCCTGGTCAGATCTGATGAACAGAACCCCCCCAGAAACGGAGGGCCCTGCAAGTACTTGGCCCTGTGCCATGCAAGCCTTTAAAGGCGATAAGCAGCACCATGAATTGCACCTGGAAGCATACATGAATTGCACAGGGAAGCCAAGCATGCAAGATAATATTCCATTCCAATCATTTAGATCTAAAAGCCCATGAATGCCAAGTAACAGGCATACATAGCCAACCTGTTGCTTGTCAAAACTTTCCTGAATACAGTGGTTTTCGTAGCTTTCCAAAAGCCTAATACAGTGATGACCTTGTATCATCAGAGGGATAAGGTGTTGTAGAAGTATTATATAAACATACAAGCTGTTATAATATCGGATATATTGAGTTGTTACAAAGCTTAGTAGCTAGGTAAACTTGTTTAAAACATGCACTGAAAGTGGCTGGGGTTTTTAGTCTTTGTGCTATAGAGAGCATGTACCTTAGGGATATGCAAAACATTCTGAAATTGAAACATCTAAGCTCAAAGTGGCTGTTTTGAGTTCAAGACAGATTATTCCATCTTAACAGAAGTCTTCTAGTTGGGAAATGTTCAAAGCTTGAAGCAAATGTATTTCGGCTCAGAACTCTTCAAGCAAAGGAATTACAGGTAGTCCTCGATTTACAACAGTTTATTTAATGACTGTTCAAAGTTACAACGGCACTGAAAAAAGTTATGACCGTTTTTCACACTTACAAGCTTTGTAGCATCCCCATGATCATGTGATCAAAATTCAGATGCCTGGCAACTGGTGCATACTTATGACTGTTGCTGCGTCCCAAGGTCATGTGATCACCTTTTACACACTCTTGACAAGCAAAATCAAAAAGGAAGCAAGATTCACTTAACAATTGTGTTACTAACTTAACAACTGCAGTGATTCACTCAATGACTGTGACTGTTTATTTACTTAATAAATGTCTCACTTAACAACAGAAATTTTGGGCTCAATTGTGATCATAAGTCGAGGACTAACTATATTGTTATAATTTTAGATTTCAAGCTGTTTTGTAAATGGTTGTGTATGCTTGTCAGTACAGATATATGTGTACCAAGCGAACATAATTTTATAAGACTGTTAGTGGTTGTTTGCACAACAAGCAACCGATATTTTAGTCCTCCAAGCTTCTGACAAGATAATCCCTAATTTCAGTAATAAGCCATCAAATGCATGTGCGCGTGCCAGAACCCCAAAATGTAATGTGAGTGCATCCCCTGCGCATGCGCCCTGCCCCCCCCCAAACCCCACTTTGACTTCCAGGTTGGTGCAGGAAGCTTTCCAGGCCCAAAATGGGGTGCGGGGAGGCCCCCTCTTCCCATTTTGGGCCTGGAAAGCCTCCTGCACCCACCGTGCATGCGCCCTGCACCACTGCATATGCACACATTCATCCCTGCATGCGCCCCACCATCCCACACATGCATGACAGAGACACGAAGACCAGCTGGCTGGCGGGAGGCGAGGTGGAGCTAGGCTGGGGCAACGGCTGGCGTGCCTGCAGAGAGGGCTCTGCATGCCACCTGTGGCACACATGCCATAGGTTCACCATCACGGGCTTAGGGAGTCTATCCGTCTCCATTTCATTAATTAATTTTACATATTAAATTATTTGTCCAAGATACTCTGAACTATACTGCTCAAAAAAATAAAGAGAACACAAGCAGAAGACTTCTGAGATCTGAATGAATGAAATAGCCTTATTAAATACTTTGTTCTTTACATACAGTAGTTTATACACAGCTCAAACAACTAAAGGGAACACAAAACTACTGTATGTAATGAACAAAGTATTTAATAAGGCTATTTCATTCATTCAGATCTCGGATGTCTTCTGCTTATGTTCCCTTTATTTTTTTGAGCAGTGTATTTTCTCCAGTACTACAGTTTAACAGGATTGATATTCATTCATCCCTTTGATCCAGCTATCATAGCCAGATGTTACAACTGGGAAGGGTTTAGCCTTGACAGTATGCTCCTTGGCAGTCTTTATTTTATGTTTCAAATTAACTTTTTTGTTGATTTTTGAGGCCAGGAATATAAATGTCTGTTACTGCTTCCACATCTGTTTTTGTTGACTTGACACTAGCAGTTGACATTATCTTAGGAATTTTTTTAATACAGTGTATCTTAGTGGCCTTTGCCTCTTATTTCCCCTTCAACAAGAGATTTCTTAAATTTTCCTCACTTCCTACATGAAAGTGGTTTCATTAACTTGATTTCTTTAATGTTAGGAGTAGGTGGTCTGGTACACCCTTGTATTTAAGGTCTGCCCACAATTACTTGTGGTCTGTGATGTCAGAGGCCTTTGTATGATTAAGAAAGCAAAAATAAATATCTTTTTTGGAACCCTTTCTGTCTTTTTTAATAATCCATTGTAGCTCTGATGGCCTCCATTTAGAGTATTCTTGATCTTTGGGCGGCAATATTTTTAGCATATGAAATAAATGCCATTGTTTAATAGTTTGAGTAGTATTGCTCTTTTTTGTATTGAAAAATATTTATTTATCTGGAAAACATATATGGCTCACAATGACATCCAATAAGAACACAATAAATATAACCAACAGCACCCCACAATAACACATGCATCCCAACCCCAGCCCCATAATGCCTCATTAACTCTACATTTACGTTTGCTGAGTTTGCTTCTGGCCCAATGCCTGGGCAAAGAGCCAGATATTCAGAGTCTTTATAAATTGAAATTTTTCCATCCTTTTGGACTCTACTATGTTTTTCATATCCGCTTACAAACTCTTATTGCCATCATCTTCCAAGGTTTTAAAACAGTTTTGCTGGTATTTCCTCAACTCTTTTTCTTTATTTTTAGTAGTATTTTCTAGGATTCTCTTAAATTCCAAAATGTCTTTCCAAAATGTCTGGCTTTACCTTCATTTGAAGTGAAGTGGTGGGGTGTATAGTTTCCCCATTTATTTTTTTTATCTCCTCCCTTTATTTTTATTTTTTTAACTTTAGTGGATCCATATTATGCTTACTTTTATGTAACACGTTCCTTAATTTTCACTATTTTTCTTTAAAGTGTTGTCTATGGGGTGTTGCTTATTTAAATATAGCTCTTTATCTCTTCATTGCTCTTTGGAAATTAATGTTCAGTTGGATACATTTCCCTTTGTTGTTGCCTTCTGCTTAAAGCCTTTCTTGACATATCTGTTCCGCCAAGCCGGGCTATCAATTTAATGATTTTTAAATTGGGTTTTAAATTTTTGGGGTTTTAAATTTCAGCCGAATTATGTAATAATTTTAATTATTTTTAACTGATGTTTGTCTTTGTGTTTTTTAATAGGCTGTACACCGCCCTGAGTCCTTCGGGAGAAGGGCGGTATAGAAATAAAATTATTTATTTATTTATTTATTTATTTATTTATTTATTTATTTATTTATTTATTTAATATATCGGTAGACAATCATTTTGCCATCTTCTTGTTTGTACAACATGGAATAAAACCCTTCATCTTTAATATCAAAAACTTCAGTTGAGAGTTCTTCAGACATTCTGTTTATCAAATCTAATCCATTAAATCTATTCTTTATCATTGTCACATTCTTATGTGGAATATTGCAGAGATTATGTATTGTTAGCTTGATTTTGGTTTTGCTTTTCACTAGTTGGAATTTTGCAAGATCATGAACTGAGCCACAATCAGCTCCAAGCCTTGCTTTTGTTGATTTGAGTAGAGTTCCCCATTTTTGCTTGCAAAGTACATAGACAGTATGATTCCAATAATGACCATGCAGTTATGTTCACATATGGAGTCATCTTATCCTGGGATAACTCATCTTCTTTGTTTCATATACAAAGAAATGTTATAATTATATAATTTATATCTAAAACTAATGAATTATAAATGTTAAAATTTAGATCTAATTCTTTCTACCTAATATGATTTAATATTTTAAAATGATTAACAATGTAGAGTAGAACTTTTAATAGTCCTAGTCAAAATCCTGGAAGATATAGGCATTGCATAATTTGCAGTATTGGATGGATTCCACTGTCCCTTTTTCCTTTAACCTAGCTGCTCTAATAGCATGAAAAGCAGCCTGCTGTGTCACGTTGTAAATATCTTATAAGAAGTATTTCAGCTTACTTTCAACATTCCAATTCCTCATATCATCAAGGAATGGAAATCAATAGTGATCCCTATATTTAGCACCCAGCAGCATTCCAATGGGTAACATATCAGATCTTCTATTTCATCTGCCCTCCAATACACAAAGTCTGTCTTGCACTGAGATACCTCAGAATCTGCCTGGTTGAATCATTATATCCAGTTGCTCAAATCTGAAACAAGAAAGGCTACATGATAATCCCCTTTCATTGGAAAAGGCAGATATTTTTCTTCTTGAAATTGGGATTTAATTCTTACTAGCTGTTTCATTAAGTATGTAATTGAGTGAGCTGCTCAGGGCCATCTTAACAGCATTATGGGCCACGGGCAAAGCAGTGTACTGGGGCCCCTACGACAACTACTCACAGGAATAAAAATGTAAATGGTCGATAAAATTAAACATATGCTTATTTTATTGGCACTTCCAACAAAATCGGTATTGAAAGATTAAAAACATGCTGTGCAGCAACAACTAATCAACATGATAAACATTTGAACAATATATGAGGCTTGAAAAACACAATAATACTCAGTAAGCCATACAGTTGCTGTATTTATATGATACAAGGTGCATTGAAAGGTTAACATACACAGAGTAATATGGGACCCCTATACTCATGGGGCCCACGGGCAAGTGCCCATCAGGCCCATGCGTTAAGACAGCCCTGTGACCTTCTGTCCTCTAACATCAAATGTTCTTTGTTTGAAAATGTTTATTACATTAGTGCTGGGTAAACATAAAATCTCTACAACCATAGTGTAATGCCAGTTTTGAAAATTTACATAACCACAACTTGTCAAGGATTTTAACCATCTGCTCATTTAGAAAAAATTAGGAAGTTTACTCTTTGCTTATTGGAGTTAATTGATCCAGTAATTAAATATATCTTAAAACAGAACCCTATTATTTATATCTAAAATGGATTAGATCTACTATATTGATGATATGTGCTGCGGAAAGTCTTGACACTCCTAAAATCAAACATAAAAAACAATGCTGAACATTTTCAATCCCATTACTGTCAAGAACCTGTTCAAAATTGGAATACTTTTTGCCTTCAGTTCATTCCTCTCAGTGCAGGATCCTACAGATGAAAAAACCTATACCCACATATAGAAAAGATCCAACCTATTCCACTCTATGGGAATTTAAAAACCACTTGTTTCCTTCCTCAGTGTTTCCTTTTCCTGCAGAATGCCACCGCTTTATTAATCCTGCAATTAATAGCTAAGTCATTATTCAGGCAACGCATACTAAACTTCCTTGATTCTTTACATAACCTCACCTGGATTATAGGGAATGGTTGGCATTTAACAGAATATTTAATCTTCTATCCAAAACTATTGGCATATGGAAATCCTGCCTGTCAACAGTAGATTTAACCTAGGGTTTATATGCATCCTTGACATAGTTTTGTTAGTAGATGGGATAAGATTATTGATGACTGACTGTCCTTGACTAAAACCAGCCTGTTCCTTTGCTAAAATGGAATTTTATTCTGGCCAGTCAGTCCGCCAATTTCTGGGGGAGGAACTTTGTATAATTTTTGCTGAAATATCAAAGAAATTTGTCTATAATTTCTGAGGTCCACTTGATTACCTATGTTAAATAATGATACTATTACCGGTATACTAAGCTTCCATTCTTAGGGAATATGCCCTGTATTGTTTATGTGAATACACAAATTGGCCAAATTTTCCCACAGCTTTGTTATTTTTAGTGACTATATTAAGTTTTTATTTTCCATATAATAAAAGAAGACTTATTTGTGCAAATCAACAATACCCCTGAAAAGTATTTTCTCGAAGAAAAAGTTGTATTCCTAAACAATTTACCATAAAAACCACCAATCAACAAAAAACATGTTGAATTTTTATTTATATATTCTCCTTTTAAAACTGTCTAACTTTTGCAATAAGCAAAAGCTTTGGGATTAGAACTTTTATTATACTCGTGTCTAAGATCAGGCATAAGTTTAAAGCCTTTGTCATCTAAAACATTTCTCATTGCTTCCCTTGCATGCGTTCCCAGATCTCTGGGCTTGATACCTTATGTAATTAAATCTGACCTATGTTATTAATAAAAAGTTCAATTAGAGAACAGATAGGCTGATAAGCACATAGTACAATGTCAAAGTTTGATTTTGTAGAACACACAGTACTGGCCAGATGCTCCTCCTGCCTCTGAGGTCAGGAAAGTTTTAACTTTTAACAAGCTCATTTGCTGCCATTTTAATCTTTTCTCATATACTCAGTTCAAATTTTGTCATATATGTCTGTCAGCCAGACAGGGTGCTAGATCAGATTCAAGGAACAATTGGGTAGATATCAGTTAGTGATGGTTCCTTACTCTAGTATGAACTGAGATGCCAGAAAACAAATGTCCTATTTTGCTTAGCTATACATTGGAAAATTCCATTAGTCCACCAATTTTAAGGGAGATAGTCTGTTCTGGCATTAAAGTCCTTTGACATAATGATTAACACATCTAGGTAAATTGGATTTATTTCTTCCGTCAATTTTTCGAACAGGAAGCAGATTATCTGCAGAATTGTACAGATAGTTTATTGGAGGAATATTATTTGCCAGGATTACACTTGGGAGTTTTAAATTAAGACCTATTCAATTCCAGGGCACGTCAATATTGACCACAACTCACTTGACAATCCTATGTCGTCTTTAACAAATATTGACAGACCACCTATTGCTGCTCTACTCTTATCTTTGATTTTCAAAGCAGATTTGAGCCATGTGTTATCTCCTGGTGACAGATTATCTCCTTTAATTATAAACGAAGTTTCTTGAAGTGTAATTGCATCAAATTTGGAGACTAATTCAATCAAGCCCTTAACTACAAATGGAAGCTTTCCAACCAGCTATGTTCCAAAAGAGGATTTTAACTGACAAAAATGTGAAATGGGAATTATAGCCAAAAGGATGGAATTGTATACAGGTCGTCCTCGATTTACAACAGTTCATTTAGTGACTGTTTGAAGTTACAATGGCACTGGAAAAAGTGACTTAGGACCATTTTTCACACTTGTGACCATTGCATCATCTCCATGGTCACATGATTTACATTCAGATGCTTGACAACTGACTCACATTTATGACAGTTGCAGTGTCCCAGAGTCATGTAATCCCCTTTTGCGATCTTCGGACAAGCCAAAGTCAATGGGGAAACTAGATTCACTTAACAACCGTGTTACTAATTTAAGAACTGCAGCAATTCACTTAATAAATGTGGTGAGAAAAGTTGTAAAATTGGGCAAGTCTCACTTAACAAATTTCTCACTTAACAACATACATTTTGAGCTCAATTGTGGTTGTAAGTTGAGGACTACCTGTAATTTGTTATACCTTATATGATGTAAGAGGGGGAAAGTTAACTGCTAATCTTCTAACTTGGGTGTCAAACTCACGGCCTGTATGCATCATGTGCTGGCTCCACCCTCGCCCGGTTTAGCGAAGGGGAAAAAAATCCTGATACGTCATGTGACAATGCAAGTTTGACACCTGGTAACTGGTAGCAATGCAACCTGGTATCATTCCGAATTAACTAGTTTGAACAGAGGGCTGCTCTCCTCTGGAATTAAGAGACACAGGTTCATCTTTGAGTTGACTCAATATACCATCATTGAACTTTGCTGGATACAATGTCTATAATTTCAGTTGATTTTTTTTCTCTTTCAATCACTTCCCAAGTTGCTGTTATCCGTGTGCCTCATTTCAAGCCAGTTTGCATTCATATCAAAGCCCTTTTATGTGTGTTTCGTTTGACTCAAGTTGCTTTCGCAACACCGTTTGTTTTTGATATAGTAGCTCCTGTACCCTCAACCTTCTCCTAACTAGCTAGGGTCTTACTTCTAAGCTTTTCTTCCTGGTACAATTTCTCCACTCCTATAATTCCTATTTAATCATTGCATTGTTTACATTCCCTCATCTTACAGTTGTGTCTAGTCAAGATTCCCCAAGACATATCTGTTTTTGAATTAAACAATTCCTTAGCTGATCTATTCGGTCGAGGCTCTACTTGAAAAATAGCCATCCAGGACCAGAATGTAGACAAGAAAACTTTCTGTTCAGGGCTGAAAGATTCTATCCTTTCACTAGATATTTGTTTCATGTGTAAATAAGCACTGAAGTTTTCCAGTTTGAGTCCTGAGACTGTATATCAGACAAGATGGAATTTTGGAACCAATTAAAATAAAATATTGAAGACCATTTAGTCCTTACCTTTAGGTAAACGTTCAAAGGAGATTGATTTTCAAAAAATCTTACAATTGTTAAACCATACTCAAAGAATATCTCTTTGGCTTTTCACGCTCAATTACGTAGTCTGTTTTTTTGTCTGATGGAAGTTCTTTACTTGATCCAGGCTTATTTTGTTTAACTCCATTATTATCTTTTCAAACATTAGATTCTAACTGGTCTAAAACTCTAATTAGCCTCTAAAACTGATCTTCTGCCCAGTAATTTGAACAGGCTCTTTTAAAGACCCTTTTCTGTCTATAGTGGACCTTTTTACTCTCATTATTTTTTGATATTTTTGCTTTTCTTCTGTGTTTTGCATGAACCTTTTGAATCCATTTCGGCTTAAAAGATTTGGAGTCATCGTTAAGACCACTAAAACAGAACAGGTACAATTATATTATACTGTCTGGTATTGGTGGTATTGTCTATTCTGAGAAAGATATGGCTGTGCCACCATAGACTGTTCTTACAGTTTCTACATACCTTTTTAATTAATTCTCTTACAAATTAAAAAAAAAACTGCGAGATGAGATTTAATGCCTTTTATGAAACTAGTGCATCTATACAGTGCACTGCACACCAGCATAGGGCAGTTGTAGCATTCCAGCATTATGCCACTTGTCCTGTTTCATGAGTGATGATGTAAAAGATGAAAGTTCTTCTCCAGCACAGGAAGTCCTCGACTTATGACCACAACTGAGCGCAAAATTTCCATTGTAAGCAAGGCAGTTGTTGAGTGAGTTTTGTCCCATTTTACAGCCTTTCTTGACACAGTTTTAAGCAAATCACTGCAATTAAGTGAATGATGTGGTCGTTAGGCGAATCTGGCTTCCCCCATTGACTTTGCATGAAGCCATCTGGGAAGTTACAAATAGTAACCACATGACCCCGGAACAGTGCAACTGAAATAAATATATGCCAGTTGCCAAGCATCTGAATTTTGATCCTGTTACCATGGGGGTACTACAATAGCCATAAGTGTCAACTGTCCAGTTGGCGAATCCAGAAAAAGAAACTCCTGGGACATTATTTTAACCTGTAGGAAGAAACATCCTCCTGGGTTCAGCTCCAAGTGGGGGAAAAGTCACTGGAAACATGGAGACTGCTTGGAAAGATGGTTTAATGGTGGACAGGATCACATGGTTTGAGTTCCTGAACAGAAAAGGAGCGAGATACAGCGAGTCCCCGGGTTTTATGCCCTCTCTGGCTTTTGAACTTCCTGGGGCCCCAAAAGAGTATCCTGATTGGTTGTCAGACTCCCAGGGGGTGGGGCTCTTAGCTAGCCTTGCTGGCTGATGTAATCTTCCCAGATGCCATGTGGTAAGTTTCTGTTGCTAGATGGGTCCTATTGTGTTAGTTTCAGTTGCTAGATGGGTCCTATTGTGTTGCAGATGATGGTCCATTGACAAAGGATTGGGTTTCTGCCTCTGGCCCATTGACAAAGGGTGGGGGCAGGAAGATGGGAGCTGCTTCGTCTTTAAAACATGCTTCTCCATTTCTCATCCAGGGAAAGATAATATTCTGCCTTTTTAATGTTCCCTAAAATATTTCATTCTTCTAGGAAAGGGGTGGGTGCTAACTTCCTACAAACCAAGAATATAAACTTTACTGAATAAATTCCACATTGCACAGAAGAAACAAAACCAGCTCTGAGCTTCCTACATGAATGCACGCATAATTCATTTCCCCTTTCCCCACAGGCCACCCACAGTCCATTACGTCCACCAATCTCTTCTGTTCATTTTGTTTCGAAAACCAGCTGATCACGCTGTGGCATTTACTCTGGGTGTCCTATAGTGGAGGGGAGCTGGCACACGGGAACCATCGATGCTGGAAGGCCATTCCCCCCCCCCTTGGCATTCCAATCCACCCACCCACCTATTCTTGGGCAAGCTGCAAGCAAAGCAGAATATAGGTGAAAGTTGAATCAGCCTTGACAATAAGTGTGAAAAACTGTCACAAGTTATTTTTTTTCAGTGCCGTTGTAACTTCAAATGATCATTAAATGAACGTTTGTAAGTCGAGGACTACTGTATAGGAATTTCCAGCAGTACTATTCTTCAAAATCTTCCAAGTAGCAATAATTATCTGCCAACGTCCTTGGCAAAGAACTGAAAAGGAGATAATACAAAGAAAACTAAACAAGAACAGAGCTCAAAACCTTGAGGCACAGATTAAATCAGGTGTCCTTTGCTTACTGACGTTTTGTTGCCGTCATTATGAGGAGGCCATGATGTGGCTGCCTGCAGCCCACTTTAATTGCCTGTCCTGTCCCCTCCTTTCCCATCTTACAGCAGAGGCCACCAGTGTGGGAGGTACTGTGGGAATCCCATTTTCAAAGAGCTTAGTTGGCTGCAACCAATAGTTTCAGTTTCTGTCAAAATACACTCAGGTTTCCCACCTTAGGTTCTTTAGTGTAAAGTTAGGTTCCCCTTTTGTTGTATGTTTTAACTCCTACGCACTATTTTTTTTA
Source organism: Pantherophis guttatus (assembly GCF_059756535.1). Taxonomy (NCBI): domain Eukaryota; kingdom Metazoa; phylum Chordata; class Lepidosauria; order Squamata; family Colubridae; genus Pantherophis; species Pantherophis guttatus. Next base: position 120,687,253 of record NC_142064.1, on the reverse strand, counting down.
AAAAAATTAGCATGGCAGCTAATGTAGCTTAAAGACAATAAATGCTCGGCTTTGTTCTCTTTTTTACACCCAAAATGTTTATGTAAAACAAGGGGTTTTTTTAAAAACAAAAAACAGGCAGAAAATTGGTGGGGAAATCTCACTGATGAAATAAGGGTATTACAGGGAATCTCCAACTTGGAATGTGTGTACATTACTATTTTATCGAAGACGTTTGTGGAACCTGTTATTTGAAGCTCTTACTTGCCATGTAGTAGAAGAGGAGATTTAAAACTGGAACAAAATCAGCCTGCCCAGTAATGCTGAAGTCAACTTTTCCAACTTGATCTCTTCTAGATATGGCTGAGAATTCTGAATATCATCCACAATATTACCTCTCTCTTATCCCAAATCCTGAAAAAGAAATTTCAAAATCACCTTTACGGAGACACGATCACAGACCCAAACCTCCAAATTGTCTTTTTTTTTTTTCTTTCTTTTTTTTCCCAGAGATTATGGATAAAACCCTTGTTAGTTTCCCCAGCTTCATTCAGTTTCATGCACTCTCTCTGAAGTGGCTCTTTATCCACAGCTGCAGGAGAAGCGAAACGTGACCATGTTAAAGAATGTGTAGACAGGAAAATATGACATGGGAAACACACACACACACACACACACACACACGCAGACGCATGCATGCAACTGTGGGCGGGATAGGGTAAGTGGAAAGGATGATAGGATCTTTTTGTATGTGTTTGTCAAAAAAACAGGAAAGTGAAAAATTGTCATCTTCCTGGATGTCATGTCATGTCATGGAGCTGCAATTGTTTTAACCATTTCAAGGGGGAGGCATGTTGCAACATAAAGAACAACCACGTGGCCCTATAAAGATTAATTAATTTGTTGTGGCATGAACCAGTCTTTTCCCATTGTAACAGTAACAGAGTTGGAAGAGAGCATGGAGGTCATCTAGTCCAACCCCCCCTGCTCACGCAGGAGACCTATAGGGATTCGAACCTCTGACCTTTGTATGACATTAGTTCAAGAAAATGTTAGACCACAGCCCATTTCATCATGTGTGTCTCTGTAATTGGCTGTAGTATAAAAAGCATACTCAAGCCTTCCTCCCAAGTAGATGCTCTCAAAATGCGGGTTGGGCCTGATATTAGAGAGTGGTATTAAAACATGTGTTTGGGCTTGAACTGGTAAATCCCCTGAAGAGTGCTACACAGAGATCAAGAAAAAAGTGTACCGATATTTGTTTGCTCTTGAACCCTTCAAACAGGACCGTTTGGTGGATTGTTTCAACCTTCTTGCTGAAATATTTTCTTCCCTGCTGTTAGGTTTTCAGTCAAGAGGTAAGAAGTTAAAAGTGCCCTTCCCATTGGGTGCCTTTTGAACATGTTTGCCAACAATGGTGTTAGAAGGGCATACAGTATTACACCCTGGATCAACCTACAGGATCAGCCTTCTCCAAAGGCTGTGCTAGCTGGCAATTCTAGAGATGAAACTAGGACATATTGGGAAGGTGCCAGACTAGGCAAGGATATCCAAGAAAGTTTCACTCCTGAGGCAATTGTGCATCTTCTGTCAGTGATGCCTTTCCTTCAGTGTGTCCAGGTTTATTTGTGTGAAGGAATGATGCTGAGGTGGCTGTCTCCATTTGGAGAAAGCAGCTACAACGAGGCAAAAATATTTCCCACTCCCCATTTCTCTCAGGCTAAGCCCATGCTTTCTCCCAAAGAGAAAGGTTTACAGGCTCCAAAACCTTGAAAGGAGATAGGCTCATCCATCCAGGCATGCCTTCCTTCCTTCCTTCCTTCCTTCCTTCCTTCCTTCCTTCCTTCCTTCCTTCCTTCTTCCTTCCCCCACTCCAGTTTAGTCACAAGTATTCAGGTGTCAAGCTAATTGAGCCACACTTATGGTGTTTTTAGGAACATGCCAATGCTCATACGCAACTTTCAACCCATCTATCTCCCTAACCTACAAAAGTGTGCATGTGTAGAAAAAGGGGATTAGAAGATAACAAGCATACAAGCAGGAAGCACAGTCTGGGAATATACAATGATTATAGGCAAGTAAGAAAGTTATCAGTCAATTGCCAAGACCACAAGCTGCAATAAGCAGCCCATTGTGGTGTGTTTCCTGCCTGGAGCTTGGCTTAGAGCTTGGTCTGGAGCTTGGTAACAGCCAGCAGAGGCATAACCAATGGTGGGTTGCCCCGGGTTCGGACTGGTTCTATAGAACCGGTAGTAAAACTGGCAGGAGGCTCCGCCCACTGACCCTGATGTCATCAGAAGCAATATGCGCAGAAGCAAGTCATGCGTGAACGAAGGGTGTGCATGAGTGCGATCCCGTTGCGAACCGGTAGTAAAGGTAAGTAGAACCCACCCCTGGGCGTAACCACCTTGAAGCAACACCTAATCCCAACAACGGCAATAACTTTTGGGGGGAGACAAAGGTTGAATGCTTTATAAGCTTTAAGACTTTTATTTGTTACATGGTCTTACTTGTGTGGGTACATCAACTTGCGAAACCTAGGAGGGTGGAGTTAAACAGCACCCTATGGTTGGGAAAGTTGTGCGCTACAGTAAAGTATTTTGTAGTTATCTTCTAAACTGTGGCATGTCCAGTCCATGGAAAACAACCCTCACAATCTGCACTCTCTGATGATACTGTTCACAGGGGTACCTTCCAATAATAAATTTGTGCAATTGCTTTTACATACCGTAGTCCCAAATTCTGAAGTTCTTGCCAGATCTACTTCTGCAACTTTTGAATAGAAATGCAAAAAGTAATGGATTAGAAGGATGCCAGTCCCAGCCTGGAATCTCAGGATAATTTTGAAGATGGAATTCTTCAGCAAAGTGTTTGGGGTCCTGCATTTTTATAGTTTATTATAATACTGTTCCATTGTTTGATTTTATTATATGTTTTGTTTGTTGTAAACTGCTGAGAGTCAATCCCGATTTTATTCAATTCAATCAACTATTTATTTATTTATTTATTTATTTATTTATTTATTTATTTATTTTGCAAGCAAAGCCACATATGTTTTACTGGCAAGCTGTGGCCTTAGCCTTTATTGAATGGGGAAGGAGAATGACAAGGGATTTGATCAATAAAGATAACTTGGTTCCTTGAATGAGATAGAACTTGACTCCCTAACCACAGGTTTGGGGGTTTCTTTTATCACTTGGATAAATAAAGGAAGTAAAATAAGTTCACTGAATGGTTCAACTTGATCCTTGAAATAGTTTTGTTTGTTTGTTTATATCAATCAATCAATCAATCCAGGGAGGGAAAGAGCTTTTCAAGAAAGCAATGATATACTGTACTGATGTATTCTAATTTATCTACTAGTAACTCACTGCAAAAAAACCTTTCATGTGCTTTATCTAACGCAGATAGTCTCCCTTCTAAATCTAACACCTTGCTTAATTTGTTTTTAAATGTTTTGGGGAATTTTATGGTGTAGGCTGAGAATTTTTAGAGCCCAAAGAGCATTGAGTTTCTTTGAACTGCAATGTAGCTGATCTTCTGGAGATTAGTCACTTGCCTCTACTTCCCATTTTAATGTAATTTACTTCAACCCAGAAAAAAATACATTCTCATAAGACAGTGTTGCAAGTGAAAAGGACACCCAGAAATGGAGTGCCCAATGTTTCTGATCAGGAAAGCTTCTTCCACTTCTTCCCCTTTGTTGTCTGACCTCCAAGTCTGCATTCTTCATTCTACCTCTGGCCTTCATTGGAATGCTTTGGGGATTTTCCCCCTTGATTTTTCAAAAGAAGTATTTCTGATTATAAATTTTCGGGGTTTCCCCTGGACCATTTGTGCTCATGCGCAGATAACGCTGTTTGATGGCAAAACAATAGCGCACCTCTCTGAAGATCGTAAGACAATATTCAGAATCCTGTGGCCAAAAGTTACCTTCATCAGATCAGTGTAAAAGGATGGCTTGAACTTGCGGGACTCAACGCTGATGTGACTAGCTTTGACATCAGTTTACTCAAGAGATCCTCCGCTTGGTGACTTGGCTACTGATCAGTTAGCCTTAAAGGACAGTTTCATTGCGCTGCTCGGTGTTCTCAAATAATTATTAAGCAAGATGGATCAGCTTGTTAGCACTTGGCTTGATGATGAAAAAAGTGTGAGCAAGTCACATTAGCTCTTAACTGCTTCTTCCCAGGTCTTTCAAAACTAATGCAAATGTGTGGCAATATCAACTAATCAGGATTGAGGAGCATCTCGATCAGTTTTGCACACACACTGAATCGGCAGCGCTACTCCTGAAATTCTCTGAATTTCAACCGTTTTGAAAGTGCAGATAAGAGACGATACAATGGGATTGTGGTCAACCTTTTGTAAAGCTTGGACTTCTTCACCCTTGTGCCCTTGATACACATTTGTTTTACTGGGATATTATTGCTGGTTGGAATGGTGGGAGTTGAAGTCCAAGACCTCAGGATTTAGGGAAAGGCTGCCTACTCTGGTTAAAAAAACGTTTTGGGTTAGAATGGTATTCTTGATATCTGCAGATAACATAGTTTATACTGGTGAATGCTTGGTGAAGTGTTTCATTTACACAATTGTCTATTCCAGCAGTTTTCTCTAGAAACAGATCAGTTCTTGAGGTAAGAAGGATTCTTGGAAAGTAAAAGAACTGAAAAAGGAACACGTAAAGTCAGAAGCTTTTGTTCTTCAGCACTTTTGCTGTCACGTTGTTTAATGTAACCACGAGATCCTTAACATTCCTCTTTATTTTCCATAGCTTTTCCTCCTTTGTGTTTTAAGCGTCTGGCTGAGGGAATAGCATCACAGAGACCTCTTTAAAAAAAACAAAACCCCAAGCATGGCCTGGAAGATAGTGCAGAGGTCCAAAGTCCCAGTGATACCTGTTTCTTCTATTTCTAACCCTAGTTGGTGCATCTGCGTTTAGTGTGCACATTCACCAACAAAACCGAAGCTTAGCATAACCGCAACCCCAGTTTCGGAGAAAAGCCCATGTCCCATGTGATTTGCTGGAACTGCTGGCTTTACTTCTCCACATCAGAAACCACATCCTTGTTTACATAGGGGGGTAGAGATGAGTCACTTGCTCCCATGATGCAGTGTGCAGCAGCCCGCCAAAATGTTTTTGAGCAATATCGTTTTGACTGTTGCTTTGTCACTGCTACCTGATTAGAGGATGGTAACAGAATGGGTGGATACAGCTCTAATGAGACCAGGTGTCTCCCATTGGGGTCTTTGAGAGAGAACACATCTAATAGCTCCTGTCTCCTCTCTCTTCCACTGTACAGAAAGTTCCAGAACATCACTGGCGTAAGAGTGGCTTTGAGGATGGGGTGCCTTCAGTAACACCATGTTATTGTCATGCGATGTGCCACTCTCCTGGCTATTCTGCCTTTCCTACCCTGCTAAATTCTGAATCCGGCCAGGGTTTTTTTCTCCCCTGAGGATTGTACAAGGAGTCCCCATTTAGCAACTGCCTTGTTTAGCAACCATTCACAGTTATGACAAAGATGAAAAAGTAACTTTACGGACTTTGCAAGTCTGTAAATCAAAGGAAAACTGAAATAAGAGCACGGTCACTTAGTGACCGGTTTGTTTAACAACCAAGTTGCTGGTCCCAATTGTGGTTGCTAAATAAGGACTACCAGTAGATGCCTATGTATGTATTTAGTTACTTTAATTTTGATGCTACCCAACTCCCAAGTGACTCTCTGCAGTTCACAATGTAAACCAGTCAATAACATAAATTTAAAAAAATACAAAGAGAGAATGTTTGGTGTTAGAAAGCTGGCTAGTGCATCACTTGACTTCTCAGATGAAGCTACCTTAAGCAACAAGGGTAGAATTCAGGGAGCGGTTGTCCCATGCTCCTCCAAAAACGACTCGGAGCTATGCATTTCAGTAAGGATTGGATCTCTGAATGACTTAAATTTAGTTTGCAGTTGAGCACGTGGAAGATGGCACAACTTTTATTTAAACCTCTTCAAAAGACCTTGGCCTGGCCCGCCCAAGAACAACAACAACCTTCTGCTTTACACCTACTCTCATTGATGTGCCTTTCAAATGAGGGTGGGGGTGGGTGGCGGTGTTTGTTGCTGTTTGCTCCAGCTATACCCCATGAGGATGTTGTGGTTCCTGGCAGCTTCAGAGGAGTTGCACAAAGAGTCTTGTCTATGCCTGAAGCAATGGCAGATCTGCTAGGTGGTTGTGAAGGCAGGAAGAGAAGCAAACAGGGAGGGCAGAAGGCATGGGAGGGATTGTGGTTTATAAGGATTTAGGCAGAGGTATTAAGCAGGCATGGTGGAACCTGATGCCATTGAGGAAGGAGTCCATAGGTCTTATCCTAGAGGGTTGGTCATGCAGTTTTCCCTGTTTTTGAAGATTTGCTTCCTCTGCTCCCCTTGTTCTTCCCCTGCCATGCCAGCTCCACTGAATGGAAAGATGCAAAAGACCAAATTCTCCCTCACCATTGCTACAGCAATTTACAAGCTCTTAACACACTGCGTTGTCGCCTAGGCTTTGCTTTCCACCAATGTTAGACTGTTGAACTCATCGTCCCACAGTCCTTAATCGGAGTTGTTAATGAGAGTTGTACTTAAAGGTACCTGGAAAAAGGCTGCAGCAAAGTAGTGCCTGCGTGGTTGAGGATATCTCCTTATTATAGGTAGTCTTCAACTTACAACCATCGCTTAGCAACTGTTCAAAGTTACAATACACAAACACACACACATACACGGGGCTACTTACAACCCAGATTTGAAGTTCTGATGTGTGTACACACACACTCTCTCTCAGATGATTGTATTTTTGGTGCTCAACAACCAACCCACACTTATGGCTGTTTGCAGTGTCATGTGACTGCAATTTCCAGCAAAACAAAAAACAAACCCCCCCCCCCCACACACACACACATTGCACTTCACCACCATCACATTTGCTTAATGATTCACTTAACAACCACTGCAAAAAAAGGTTGTAGAATCAGGTACAATCGGATGGTGGCCCACTTAATGACTGGCATGACTTACAACGGTAACTCCTGCCTCAATTACAATTGTAAGTTAAGGATACCTGTAGTTCCTTCTGTCTCCTGTAGAGAATGAGTGGGTGGTCTGCAAAGAGTGCATGAGACCCCGTTTTACAGTTTGCTAAAGACCCCTGCGCCAAGACTGCCCCTCTGAAATGAGCTTCAAGACATAGAAGTTTTCAAGTCCAACTTCTTTTTCTTTTCTTTTTTTTCTTTTTGCAAAACTATAAAAATAAAATTATTTTTTATTTTAAGGCCCCGGTGGTCTCTCTTCTCACCTCTTCAGCCCAACTGACTGAAGAATAAGACCATATTGCCACCTTTTGCACCAACAATTGTAGGGTATGATACAAAAGTACATATAGCTCAACAAAGAAATCCCTCACACTGATTTTGCTGTGTTTATTTGGATTCTCCAGGAATTCCTCTTTATTTGTGATCCCATTTCCCATTTTCTTTGGATTTGACTGCTCCTGATTCACAAAACATACTTGAACCGTGCATTTGTGCTTTGATATGAACAGAACTTGGAATCTCTTTTTTCCAAAACAGTCTGAATGAGAGCGACTTTCCCAAATCTAGTGCTACTAATTGAATTACGTTAATTCAATAATTTAGTTAAATTCTGTTATGTCAGTTGCAGCAGGATACGGAAGTAGAAACTGTTTAAACAAATCAGAATAGGAAGAAGTGTTGGCACTTCTCTGTAAATGCTTCTTTGATACGCTATGGTGCTGCCTAACATTTATTTTCCAGAAATATTCCTTGGCCTGCTTCTCATTTTGCGTGATCCTCCTGAACTTTGCATCAATAAGCTTTTTCCTCACTTGTCTCTGGAATCATCTCTATCTAACCTGCAGAGACTTCCATTTTAAGATGGGAAAGCTGCTTTGTCTTGCTTTTCATCGCCTTTTCAGCACCTCTTATCAGTTTCATTACAGTTTCATTCGTTCCCTCATTGTGGTTTTAGTTGATGAAGAATGGAACCAGAGCTTTCAGGTTTTGTTTGCTAGATTACTCAGTGAAAGATTTAGTTTGACTTATTTTTGAACTGCACGTAGAAGAGTAAAGTTATGGCAAAAGGGGGAAACTAATTTAGTACTAGAGGAAAGAGGAAACAAATCTTTTTCAGTTTAATGGATGTCCCTGATCAAATGTTTCTTAACTGATGGTGGGTTAAACGAAACATATAACAAAGATGTGTTGCAGATGGTACTAGTAGAATAAAATTGCATACTATAAAGGCACACCCCTAATTCCATGTTTATCTGCCATGAGGGGATTTGAACCGTGATGGAAGTTGTAGAATTTGATCAACCAAATCCCTCAAAATGAGACATGGGATTGGTGGTACTTGCCTTTAAGAAAGTATTGAATTGTAGAAGCCAAATGGTTGCTGACTTTGCATTTCAATTTAGGAGAAGGAGACAAGCCAATGTCTCTTACAGCATCTCTTATTTCTTTCTCCCTTGATTTGCTGTACTGCTACACAACTTGTATTTTAAAAAAAGAAAAAAAAAGAAATAAAAAATAAAAGCTTGTTTCTTTGCTCAGAAAAAATCTGGAACTGAATTTCCATCCCAGTTAAAAAAAATAACAAGAAATTGACCTGAGGTTGAGGCCTTCTTGGCTGCAGATTCCAAAAGACCTCGATTTTTTACTCTAATTGATCGTTCTTCAGGATCTTTGAGTAGCATACATAGAGTCAGAAAACTGGTGGCCTGGAAGATACGACACCATTAGATGCAAGGAAAAAGGGGATTGAGGCCTAGTCTTCTGCACCTAGTTTTTCTAGGCCTTTCTTGGGAAGCCAAGTGTGATGTTGCACTGACACTGTTCTCCTGTTTTCTTTTCATAGCTGACCAGGTATACGGTGACCAAGACATGCACGAAGTGGTCAGGAAGCACTGCATGGACTACTTGGTGAGTTAGAGCGGGAGTGCTGTGGAGGGCAGATTTCCACCGCCATCTCTGAGTCTGACATTCAGAACTGCAGCTGTCAGGCATCCTGGCAAGAACCAGGGCAGATCAGGTTAGGCTCCTGGGCAGCTGTCTCTGGAAAAAGGGCCTCTTTCCTGCACAGGAATTTCCCCTGAAACCTGAAGCTCTGTATCTGCTACTACAGTCATCAGTTATCCGGCCAGTGAAAAAAAAGGCCTCCCTTTTTTTAATTTGTGTCTGCAACTCATAGCCGCATTTCACTGTTAAGAACAAACCCAAACCATTCCTGTTTCCCCCTCCCCCCCCTCCCCCACCCCCAAATTTGCTAGCGCAGATCAAAAGGTGTCAAGACTAAATCTCTGTATTAACCAGCTGCTTCTAAAGGTTGAGGTTCAGGCAGCCATCTGTGAATGGCTTGCAAGCGATAGGGGCAGCACTGGCCTTGCACAATCTCATCGAAAGGGAAACGATTCTGCAAAATTACTTTGGGTATGCTGGAGGAGAAGCTGCTTCCCCCTTTCCTCCCCCCAAATAGTTCCTATGTCTCTGGATTAAGTCAGTTATACAGGTGGCCTTGTTTAAACATGACTCCCACTGCTTGAGATCCAGTGATACTCCAGGATCAGGGAGTCAAGGGAGCCCTTTTTTCAGTGACTGGATAAAGCGTCAAGGATTTATATTGAGAGCCCTTCTTTGGAAATTTACTGTCTTGCCCTTGCTTCTTTTGCCCACCTGAGAAGTCTGTCTGCTTCCGTCTCATCTTGAGGCCCTCCCTCATTTCAGATGAAGAATGCCGACTACTTCTCCAATTACGTGACAGAAGATTTCACCACTTACATTAATCGCAAACGGAAAAACAACTGTCATGGCAACCATATTGAGATGCAGGCTATGGCAGAGATGTACAACCGACCTGTGGAGGTTTACCAGTATGGCACAGGTATAGGCACCTGTCCCCTGTTTCAGTTGCATCCCTGATTCTTCTGAACATCCATCCGGGCAAGTGGGGTTGTTGCTTCCCTGCCTGTCCTACAGAAGAGCCAAGGTCACCCATCCTGTCCTGCCATTTTTTCCCTTCCAGAGCCCATCAATACTTTCCATGGCATCCATCAGAATGAGGATGAACCCATCCGGGTGAGCTATCACCGCAACATACATTACAACTCCGTGGTGAACCCCAACAAGGCTACCATTGGGGTGGGACTAGGGCTGCCCTCCTTCAAGCCAGGGGTGAGTTTTTCCTGGTTGACATCTGGGGGGGGGAGGCTTTTTAGGATGGGCAAAAAGTTAGTGGCCAATGTCCTGTTCCAATTCTCGTTCTTCATGACCTGGACTACTAGCTTCACTATTATCCGGGATAATAGCCAGGAACGTGGCCACGGCCCGGCTTTGGAAGATTGGGGCAAAGAGAATTTTATAAGTCAGGAGGGTTATGAGAAACTTGCATAGTGTGTTTTGGGAAAACAACTTTCCAATATGGACACACAACATTTGGGGGGATCTAAGCTGTGGTGGGCTGCCGCCGCCAGTTCAGGCGAACCAGTAGTTCCGACCAGGGCTGGCCCCGCCCTGGGGCTATCATGTCCTATATAATCACCAGATTTTTGATGTGAACATGTGCAGAAGGTGAGAGAGAGAGAGAGAAGCGAGAGCATGCACGCGCGCAATCACATTGACGGTTCTGGGCGAACCGGTTGTTACAAGGGCAGCAGCCCACCCCTGAGTCTAAGATTTACGTTTGACTTTTGGAGCTGCATTCCAAAAATGGGCATGTCTAAGATTAAGTAATAGCTAAACCCTAGGCAAACTCTAATTTTGATGGAATTTTAACTTAATTCAAGTACTTAACTATGGCTATCTTATAATTATTTTCCTTGTAATCATTATATTACTATTTTCCCTTTCTGTCTCATTCAAAAATATATATTGACAGCAACATTCGGAGTGAAGGATGCTTGGGATTTGGGAGAGCTTTAACATATGCACCTCTTTCCCAAAGAATAAAACAGTTGCTCCAATAGAGCTTTGTCACATTTGATAAAAATTCATTTGACCTTACTTTTTCTGTCTTCAGAAATACATTTTGAAACAGATAGCTCTTTTTGAAGCTTTAGTGCAGTGTTTTCAGCCTTGATGACTTTAAGATGTGTGGACTTCAACTCCCAGAATTCCTCAGCCAGCATGTTCATACATGCACCAGCTAGTACACACATCTTAAAATCATCAAGGTTGAGAAACACACTGCTGTAGTGCGTAGATCCCACATCCTATAGGGACAAGAGAATCTGTTCAAATCAGGCCTACTACCATAGTCATCCGGATATCTCTATACACTTCCCAAGTAACCACCTGGCCAAGCAGCTCTAGCACATCCTCTCATGCCAGCTGGGGAATTCTGGAAATTTGAAGTCCACATATCTTCAAGCTACCATGTTTTAGAAACTGTTTCAGCCTGGCCCCTCAGCTGCTAGGACAGTGTTTCTCTGCTGGCTGGGGGATTCCGGGAGTTGAAGTCCACCCATCTTCAAGCTGCCAAGGTTGAGAAACACTGTGCTAGGAGATGACCATTTGTCTCCTTCCCAGATCTAGCAAAGCAACCATTCTCCAAGGCTGTTTCTATATTGTTTATGGCAATTTAATCCATCTCTTCCCTGTATCGGGGAGAAACTGAGCACCTGCCTGTTGTCTGTTCTCCGTAGGGGACCACCGGGGAAATGCTTCCCATTCTGCCCCAGTGCTGGTATTTGGAGGGATACTCACATTTTGCAGTTTCTCTGTTTAAAAGGGGGGGGGGGGGGGCAGAAAAGGCTTCGGGTTGTTGGGACTGCGATGGGCTTGCTAAATTCTCCTTTTGCTCCTTGCAGTATGCAGAGCAGTCCTTGATGAAGAATGCCATCAAGACCTCAGAGGAGTCCTGGATCGAGCAGCAGATGTTGGAGGATAAAAAGCGAGCGACCGACTGGGAAGCCACCAATGAGGCCATCGAAGAACAGGTTGCCAGAGAGTCTTATTTGCAGTGGCTTCGTGACCAGGAAAAGCAGGCCAGACAGGTTTGGCTCTCTTTTTTTTTTTGCACAGGAGGCAAATAAGAGCTGTCAGGATACCTCGGGGTCCCTGCAGGACTGTAGGCATGGGCATGAGTAACTAGTCCTTTTTGGCAACAGAAATTTTTAAAATGGCCATTCTCCCCTGACAAGCGCCCCTGCTCTTCTTCCCTCAGCCCCGCAAAGCCAGTGCTACTTGCAGCTCTGCCACGGCGGCCGCAGCGAGCGGCTTGGAAGAATGGAGTGGCCGTTCCCCACGCCAGCGCAGTTCAGCTTCTTCCCCAGAACACCCCGACCTGCACAATGAGCTGAATGCTGCCAAACCCCCTTCTCCTGGAAGCACTGCAGCCCTAGCACTTACCAAACCCCCCTCGCCCTGTGCTCCAGGTGAGTGCTCTGTGGATTGGGGTGTAACGCTGTAAGATAATTCTGTGGATTGGGGTATAATGCTATAAGAATCACGCTGCCAGACACTGCCCTATAATGTCCTTGCTTGTAGCGTTTGGGACATTATAGGGCAGTGTCTGGCAGCATGATTCTTACAGGATCCTTAGACAGGGCCTGTGGCCTCCCAATGTTAAATAACATTCTCTTACGAAAATGTCTGGGATCTCCCTGGATTACTTCATTTTATAAGACTGCAGTATTGTCATGCAATATCCCTAAATTCTTCATACCATAAGTTTTCCGACACTTAATGTTTCTGGCATGAGGCACTCATACCATTACACGAAAAGATTGCTAAATGAATTGAGAAGTTGACTTTTCCTTGAGACACATGTCAAACAAGTGCCAGCACATCATTTCAGTATAACAAAACACCTGCAAGGTTTTTTTGGGGATGAGGGAGAACAAGGCTTCTATGTATTTTAAATTGTCAGCCATAAGACAGAGATGGTTATGCAACATGTCAATTTCCTGCCTACATAGGAAGTAGTTGCCCTGGGTTTTCATCCAGGAACCAAGTTACTTGTGCAATAGTATTAAAACTATACTACAGATGCTACTAAACAAACTATAACATATCTTAACTTACAGAGATTGGACCTTCCTTTTGAAGGCACAAAGGGTGACTGGAAGAGCACTGTGCTTTCTTCCTTCACAGCTGCATCCTTCCCACCAGTTTTAAATTCTGACAATGCAGTTTGGAGAAAAACATATAGATGGTAATCTGATTAGACAGGAGTGAAAATGAGAGAGCTAATTTTGCATACATTCAGAAAATTGCCAGGCACTTTTAAATTGAGCTCTTTGAGAAACTATATTAATAAAAATATAATAGTGTGTTAGAGTCTACTTGAACAAAAGTTGGAGATAATGCCCTTTTCAGCCAAAATATCTTATGCTTAAGCACATATAACTTTAACATAAGATTTAGCTTTGCGGAGTTAGAAACTAAAAGAAGGCAATTCAGAAGAACAGAACAACCCAGAGTCAAGAATAGCTTAAACATCTAGTAGTTAGAAAGTAGGTCCTCCCGTCCCCCCCTGCGTCCCCTCCCTTCCCCGGCAGATCTTCATAGCCATGTTCTGCTGAATCGCCATTGTTGGGAAGGGATATTTTAATCATAATTTTAAATTTGTTTTCTGGCCTATGGGTGGCAAAATCAACCAGTGCAACCCAACTACCCACAGTTTAAACAGCACCTCGAATGATTCTATTGCAGAGAGAACAGTAAATGGACTTGGGTCATAATTTATGTGTTATGGCAGAATCCACACTGTATTTTAACCCTTGTGCATTGCATTAGGATTGGTAGCTACTCTTTTTTTTTTTTTTTTAATGAAAGTTGAAATTCTCAGGAATCCTATGTTGTCTCATTATCTATGCTAATTTCTGCCTTGCAAAGTTGTGACAGACATTTTGCATTTCCAAGGAATGTAGATCTTGCAGGTGCTACTTTTCAGCAGAAAACAATTGTTGGCATTCCTTCAAAGAAAGTTGAACTTATGTAAACTTCCAAATCTTCAGATAACCAGCTGCAGTATGGCACTCAGTTCTGAACCCTGCAATGCAAAGTTTTCATTTGCAGTTTCCACCTCTCACAGGTACAAGCAGCCAGCTGTCTGCAGGCGGCGGGCGGGTAACCCCTCCCTTAGTGTCGTTGTATCCAGCCCTGGAGTGCCGGGCAATAATGCAACAGATGTCGCCCACAGCATTCGGTAGGTGCCCTCATTTTGCCCTGCAGGCATGACTGGAATCTTGGATTAGCTGGTTTTCAGCTTTCATACCTTTAAAAAGCAACGCCTTCTGGCGCTGAAAGCCATGCCAGTGTTATAGTCCTTCCCTTTTGTTTCACTCTACAGGATCTCACATGTTAAAATGCTCCCAACCTTTGATCCTTAATCTTGTGGACTGGATGTAAAGGTTTAAACTGCCCTTCTTCAGGTTTTATACAAAACAGCTGGCTTTTACACACGATGACGTTGTCTAGCAGCTGCGGCCACGCAGGTTTCCAGGGCAACCAAATCTTAATATTTATTTATCCACAGCATGATGGTGATCATTTGTCTGTCTGTTTTTGTTTTTGGTATAGGAAAAGAAGAATATAGTCAAAATAAGGCCGTTGTAATTACCATTAGCGCATCACACTTGTTTTAGAATTTAGCCGATTAAAAAATGGGAAGGATGGGAATCTCACCCAAATTCAGTAGCACAGGGGCTGTGGGCTCTGTAGACAAATGAATCCGGGAAAGCTGCAAGTGGTTAACGTGAAAAATCTCCGCAGCCCTGTTCAGAGCCATTACATGGGCTGGTGGTGGAAATAGATTTGTGGCAGGGGAACTAAACTGACTGTGTGTCTGAAAGAGGATGGTGGCCAAGAGGAGTCAAAAGAACAGGGGACGTGGCAGTACAAAACAGGTTTGGAAGAAGTACAGCTCCCATCCTTGAGCATTGACGGTGCTGGCAGAGGCAAAGCCAAGCTTATTTGATAAGACACGATTCCCTCATTCTGCTCTCCTCTCCTTGACTGTTTTGCCCTTTTGCCTGTCTTTGGCCAGGTCTGAGCGACTGGGATGACGATGAGATCCTGGCCTCGGTGCTGGCCGTTTCGCAACAGGAGTACTTGGAAAGCATGAAGAAAGGTGCCCTGCACAGAGACAGTGGTTCCGACAAGAGTTGATACCTGGTTCCAGCTCTTGCGCTCGCCTGACACCCCTTCGGTGCATGTTTTGGCAGGAAGGATGATAACACTTGGGACCCCTCCCCTCCTCCACTGCTGCTGATCAAGGCTCCTTCAGCTGCCCCTTTGCTCCCCACTTTTGGCTCTCCGCAGAAGACTCTCCCCTCTGGTGCGCTGAGAAACAGATAGGTGCAAGAGAGGGACAGGATCCTCTTCCACAAGGAGCTGAAACACTCACAAACTGGGGCATGCTGGGCTTCCCCTTCATCTGCCGTTTTTCATTATTAAAAGAAATAATTGAACTGGTCCTCAAGAGAGCCCTCCCCCCTTTGGATTGGAGGGGTAGAGTTTGCCTGCGGGGGGGGAGGGGAGCGGGGGGGAGGGGAGGAGAACGGACGTTGGCTTTAGGCGTGTGGAGCGAGAGCGTAGCTGCCTCAATAGAAGGAAAATGCCACTGTAGGGCCTGCTGGTTTCCCTGACCCTGGAGGCTGTGGGGGAATCGTGTAATTTGGGGGCAAGGAGAAGAGGAGTTGATAGGACACCACTTGTTTTTTTGCTCTTTTCAGCCACATTCCCTGCCCTAAGGGAAAAGTTTTCAGCAAAGCGGGTCCTAAACCTGCAGCCATTGAAATCATTCTGCCTTCCTCCAAAGAAAAGTCCCCACCCCCTTGTCTGTAAGATGCCGTCCCCTTTTTCACTCAGTGCAATAGCCTCGCTTTCTCTTCCCACCCATCTCTTTGTTCACATGTGGCTCTTGACCACCCGGCAGGCATCACTTCTTCCACCATTGCCAATGGGTTAGTCCAGCTATCTGGTCTAACTGCTCTCGTGGCTGTGCTTCGTTGGCCTTGGTCCCTCTTGCTGCTGCCTTTTCGATTCTCCCTGTGCCTAGCAGCAGAGGGAGAGGGGGCACCGCTCACCGGTCAGTGTCAGGACTCCCCCCTGAGCAGGTCTGCCCTTAGGGTAACGCTGAGAGGAAAAGAAACTGGGAACCAAATGGACTCTGGATAGAAAATAATGCGATGGAGGCT
Organism: Pantherophis guttatus; assembly: GCF_059756535.1. Lineage (NCBI taxonomy): Eukaryota > Metazoa > Chordata > Lepidosauria > Squamata > Colubridae > Pantherophis > Pantherophis guttatus. The sequence continues at coordinate 120,671,092 of NC_142064.1, read as the reverse complement.
GCAGCTAACATGGAGGCGTGCCAAGCTCTCCGGGGGCAAAAATAGACTTTGACTCCCATTCTAAGGGCTGGTTCAAACCAGGGAGCCTCTCCTGGGTCCTGGACTGTTGATGGACTGGCTTGAAAGTTTAAAAAAAAAAAAAAAAAAGCCAAGGAAGGAAGTATTTCTGGTAATCTTACCTTTTCCAGGTGTGGTGTCTTCCTCACTACATATGTAGTTATAATCTACCTATTGTGGCCATTTTACTGTCCAAGCCTTGGTCTGAACAAGTGTTTCTTTACAGTCAGATGTAAAGAAGCCATGTGTTCAGCTTCTCTTGCGTTTTCATGCTGAGTCCCAAATTCTTGGAGGGGCAAGAGATAAGCTGACATTCCTGCCCCCCCATTTGTTGCTCTCTTGATGCTTCAAAGAGGCATCTTTGAAAAGTGGGGAGGGGAGTCGTCTGCTGCTTTAGAAGATGGATCCTGGAGACTCCACGGATGGCTGGTCTAAAAGTGGTATTTGGTGCCTGAAATAAAAATATAGGCAGAGTTGACCTCCTGCACGCTCTTTTCTCTCTCTTATTGTATTTTCTTCTTCAATTTTTTTTTTTGTTTGTGCACAACGGATGACGAACTTCTCTGCATTGGAGGAGGGGGTGGGAGAAACTGAATTTGGAAAAGATGAGATGGGTGCTCTTACAGTCTACACAAACCAAATATTTATGCTGCTATTTCTCAAGTGCTCAGTTGAGTTTTTTGCTTTCCAGAAAACTATTCTGTTGCCAATGAGGGGTTATGGTTGGTTGATGAGCCTGGTTGAAAAAGCACCTTGGGACAATGAGTCTGGTTGCTTTTCTAGGGATCCTTGATGGGCAGTTCTTTAAGTCACCCAAGTAGGAAATGGGAAGCCATTGATTACCTGCTGAAAATGAAAATACCGCATGGCTGTCTCTCCAGCAGGATCACGTGTTCCACCCAAGGATTGATCAAAAACACGCTTTCTGTGAGATCGGTGTCCGTAGTAGAAAAGCATATACATACGACTTTGATCTAGTAGAACCAATCAAATAGTTTTGAGATGCATTAAATGGAGGATATCCATGCTCAGTACCATTAGTCATTGTTCCTTTGCAAAAGGGAGGCGGGATATTAGAAAATAACAGGAGTTTCTCAACATTAGTGCCATAAGGACTATCTCCTTGAAAATGGCAATAGCAATAACACTTAGACTTATATACCACTTTACAGTGCTTTACAGCCCTCTCTTAAGTGGTTTACAGAGTCAGCACATTGCCCCCAACAATCTGGGTCCTCATTTTACCCATCTCGGAAGGATTGAAGGCTGAGTCAACCTTTACAGCAACAAATTGAGATCCTAAGCAGCATGATAGACTTGAAGGTGGGTACTGAAAGTCATCTTTGCATGCAGGATTTCAGTCTCTACTGGGGAGAAAATGACAAATCTCATCTCCTGTTGATCTGTTTTTGCATCTGAGCCTCATTCCTGGTCTGCCCTCTTTGTCACCTAACAGGCTGCTGCTTGTGTCTCTTGGTGACACCCTGAAGGTTTCTATGACCTGCTGTGCTGTCACCTCTGAGGGGAACAGGTTTTTAATTGACATGTGGCAGTCGGGGATTGGCATTCCTTTTCCATGTTTGTGTATTGAACGGGGGGGGGGGGGGATAGCTGATATGTAGCAGTCAACCTTCTGTCTGCTAATGCCAATCCCTTCTCAACTCTGCTTGCAAACTAGCTTGTGCTGATAGATTGTAGGTGCAACTGTTAAGCTGTCCAGAGCTGGAGAAACCTGGTCTGATAATCACAATCCGCTTCTTCCAGAAAATATTAAGAGATACACCCTAATGGCAAACTGGTAGGTTTGAAGCCACTTTCTACTGGCTTTTTGTCACGTACAAGTCCAAGCTATGGCCAAAAGGAGGAATTATTTGGAAGTAGTACTGCTGAATCTAAGAACGAAAGAGCTCTGTTGGGTCAGGGCAGATGTTTCAAAATAAACCCTGTTGCTTTCCAGTGAAGCAGGAGCAATTTTGGTCAATGAAAAGTGGTTTTGAACTATTTTGGCTTCCAAATATAAATGTGGTTATAGTGATGGGATGATAGGAGTTGTAGTCCAATGTTTTTGGAGCATACCACAGGCAGGCCGAGGGAGGGTTAGCATGCTAAGAATGTATGTTGGACTGGTCCATAGTTGGACCAGAAAGAAACCCAGGAATGCCAAGGTGACAGAATAAAAAGCCTTTTCAATATGCCTGGGCTGCTGTGTCAAGGGAAATACTTCCCTGTAAATAACTACAAGCAGAAAACCAACGTAAGAGGAAGTGGGCAGGAATCATTTATCTGACTGCTAGTTACTTCTTATATTATTTACATGAAGCTTAGTAAATAGAAAAGCAATAAAAATAATACCCGGATGGTTAACAGTTCCTGTTGCATCTTGTAGATCAGGTGGCACAATGTCAGATTTAAAATACTTGATAAGTTAATTTATCCTGGTTTCCCCCCCACCCTTCCTCACATCTACACTTTTCTCTGCTTTAAAATACAAGGTCCCCAGGAGCTCTAGATATTTAAATCATGTAGATGTTGCTAGTACATTATCCTACCTCACTTTTCTGAGTCTGGTACTCTCTACCATGTGGGGAGGGTTTGCACTGCAACTTAGCTAGCAGACATCATTTGGGGGGGGGAGCCTCTAATGTATGTCCTCTGACACTCCTTTTGACATCTCAGGAGATATTAGAAGAAGATGCAGCTGCTTCCAACATTGGAGTAGTTCAGAAATAAATAGAGTGAGGATGGTAGCCACGTGCTATTCATGTCTGAGGACAGTGGGGGGGGGGGGGGAGAAAGAGATCAGTGCTTCCAAAATCTGGGTAAATCACCCATAATTGAGTTAAAGTGGTTTTTCTTTGCTGACAACAAACAAACCTGTCACAAGGATATTTAAATTGATTTAAAGATTGCCATGCATACTAAAAAAATACTTGAAAATCTCCCAAAGTATTCCTATTAAGACAAAAACCAATGAATTTACCAATGGTAATTTGTTGAAATGACATAAAGATCACTCAAAGATTGTGTTTTTGTAATAAAGGTAGAACGAGTTATAACCATTTATTCAACTACTGAAGTTACAGTGGTACTGAAGGAAGGGATTTAGGATTGGTCTTTAAAGACTTTCTGATAAATGGTTTTGGATAATGAAGGAAAAAGTTTGGACGTCACGGTCTTAGGCAGTTCATAGGAAGGAAATGGAAACTTATAATGCTGCTACTAATATGACAGCAGAAATGGTCTTGTCCAATCAAATGCTGGCTATATTTGTGCAGCTCACTGAACCAGAAACTTGCCAGCCATCTTTTAGCATGGTGTATTAATGTGAAACCAGTCCATGTGATTAAAGTTCAGTAGGTTGTATGAATACCCAAAAGTACATGAATGTCCTTAATGGATCAAGGGTTTTTGCAACCTCATCCCTTTCATAAGTTATGACTGCTGACCCGAGTATACTTCCCCAATAGTACCTATTTGGAGGCTCAGGGAACACCTCTTGGTGTTCTGGATTTCCAATTATAGATTAAACTTCATTTAACCAACCTGGCATCAATTTTGTTTTGAGAAGTTTATAACTATTGGTTTATTATATAGGGGTGTATGGGGTATTCAGGGAGGGTTAGCACTTCTGGTGGAGGGGCATGTCATGTCCTTTTAGGACAGCTTGTCCACCTTTGGTCCCCACCTGTCACTCAGTCCTCACCTGTGGCTTCCTAGTAGCTGTAGCATGCACAGCAGCCACACCCCAGGCAACAACTTTGACAGGCTGGCCAAACCAGGTTGAGAGTAGCCGTTGGGACATTGACCTTCGGTGAGATAGGGACTTGATTATCCCGAGCATGTGAAGACAGATTCCAGCGGATTGAGCAGATGAAACCTATTAGAATAGGACAACGGCAGTCTCCATAAGCGATATGGTACGCTTAAGAGCATGGCAAGACACGAAAGACGCCCTGGTCAACCACTGCGCCCACCCCATCTCCAACTGTCTCGACTCTTGTCCTGCTATTGGAGCAAGATGGAATCTGGGAAGAGAGAGTGAACCTTCAAAGTCCTGTGGCGATGAGTGAGTGACGAAGCAGTAGGTGTGGATACACTGGGAGATGTAGCCGCGGAGCTACACACAGGCAACTCAGGTCTAATGGTGGTCTTCTTGCTGATTGAAGCACCAGCTGAATTTGGCACCTACCTGAGTGACTGAGCAGCCCTCTTTGGGACCGCACTGCTCACCTCCATAGTAAGAGGAAGAGGCTAGAAAAGGTGCCCTAAACATTGTTGCTTCATGGAACCCTGGCCATCTTACTGCGACTAGAGGGGATCCCATTTCATGCAGTTGAATAACAAAATTTAAAAAAAAAAACATAAGGTGACACCACTCACCGTTAGCACATGGAACGTACGTATGCTTCAAGACAATCTCTTAGCAAATCAACCAGAAAGAAGAACAGCCCTGGTCCCCCGAGAGCTTGCAAGATTTAACATCAATATTGCGGCTCTGTGTGAAACTCGTCTGGCCAACGAAGGTCAGCTCACAGAAACAGGAGGTGGTTATACATTGTTGTGTGGACGCAGCAGTAACAAACACCGTGAATCTGGAGCTGGCTTTGCGGTTAAGAATCATCTTGTCTGCAAACTTGCCACTCTTCCCAAGAGCGTGAACAACCGACGCATGACACTGCATCTCCCACTACTGAGTGGAAAACAAGCCACACTGATCAATGCCTATGCACCCACAATGACGAATCCGGATGAAGTAAAAGACACATTTTATGAAGATCTCGATGCCCTACTTTCATCCGTGAAGCGCATGGTTCTTTTTGGCGATTTCTACCTGGCGATTTCAATGCGAGAGTAGGATCCAATCACTGCTTGGGATGCCATCATTGGAAAAAATGGAATCTGCAAATGCAACAGCAATGGCCTATTACTACTGAAGACATGTGCGGCTCACGATCTGATCATAATCAATACCATCTTTCACCTGCCCACTCACAAAAAGACATCCTGGATGCACCCATGCTCCAAGCACTAGCTTCTTATTGATTATGTCATTGTATGGAGGAAAGACAGACAGGATGTAAGGGTGACCAAACCCATGATGATTGCTGAATGTCATCATCTCCAAATTAAGCTTTCACATCAAGCCAAAGAGACATCCACAGGGAAACAAAGCTGTGATGAAACAGATCAACATCAATAAACTGAGGAACCCCAACACAGCAGCTTCACTAGCAGATGATCTTAACAGCCAACTCTCAGAGCTGCAATTAGAGAGAAATGCTGAGAAGGACTGGGAACACTTTCAGGATATTGTGCATTCTTCTGCACTAGGACAATACTTTTACTAGATCAACTCTAGGTTTTAAGAAGTGAGCTTTTAAGACCCTGATCTCTCCATCAGTCCACTGATACCCTTCATCAATGTGGTCATTTCCCATAATTCCCAACCACCACAGTGATATGAAATAATCTGGAGGTCACACAGAATCCTCCCTTTATTGCATCTGAGTCCATGCAGCATGCTAAACCAAAACCAGCAAATCACAAGATCATTTAGCACAAAGTGTGAACCAGGCAGTTACCATAGATTAGCTGACTCTTTAAGAAGTGCTCCTGTCCTCCTGTCACAGAAGGACACTGCTGTTCTCCTGCTGTGGATAGGCCTGGTTTGAGCACAGCATGTTACCCCCACTCATGAATAAGAGCAAAGTCAGTTCAAGGAGTAGTTGTGAATCAGTACCCAACTAGTGGAAGGGAAAGTTGAGGCCAGAGCAGACGCAGCAAAGCTTCCACATGTGCCTCTCAGTAAGGCCGCCTGCCTCAGTCAGAAGCTAATGCTGAGCTGGGACCTTGTTCTTCAGGCTTGGCTACCCACAGGTGCAAGCAAATGACTCCAGTGCAAGGAATCCTGTTGGGCTTGCTTTGCAGCAGGACCCACACTGAGGAGCAATGGGTCCTTCCCAAGCCTTTTCCTCATGCCTTCCATCCACCCCAGGAAAAAGACAGGCAGGATTGAGTAACTTGCTCTTCAGACCCACAGCTGTGGGGCTTGCCCAGAAAATGTCAAGTAAGGAATTTTCAACTGGTATGAGGAATTGATTTCCCTCCTGCTCTCGCCACTGACGTGGAAAGAAAGACCGAGGCTGCAACTCCAACCTGTTAGAGGCTGACCTCTTGTTTCTCAAAGCTTATGCTTTTGTGTCTGGAGATTTTCCTCCATTTCTCTCTCAGGTTTGTCTGAAGTATTAATCTATGGGGCCGGTCTGTATTTGCATCCAGCGATTTAAATTTCTTTTTAAATCACTGAAGCTTGCAAAGTAAGCTTTTGTTCCTCAACCCTAATAGCGTTTGAAAGATGCTGACGGTAGTGGTGACAGAAATAGGATCAAAGTGGTGATACTGTTTACATGAACAAAGGTTAGGTTTGTCTAGAGCTGTCACAGTGACGTGATGCTGGCTGGGGAATTCTGGGAGTTGAAGTCCACGCATCTTAACTGTTCCCTTAAAGTTCTCTAAACAGTTCTCTTAACCTTAAAGGTTGAGAATCACTGGGCTAGAGAACGTTTGGCAAACAAAAGGTGCTTGAGGGCACAGGCAAAGAATTTTGGCATGCAACTCAAAAACAAAATGCAAGACTTCAGCATCAAATTAATTCCAACCCAGAATTTAAAAATCCCCGAAGTTTATATCTGTATGAGTAATAGAGATTAGTTGTGGCAGATAAAGAGTAAAGAACAAGAGGATATAAATCACCCAGAATTTCTGGGTGTTGGGTAGCATATAAATTTTAAGTTGTTATATCAGGTTATATGGATAGATTCACAAACCCATTTTAATCTGTGATGTAGTTAAGGTTGAACATGTGTGAATCTAACCAAACTGTGAATTCTTAAGTATGCTTATGGTCACATTGGTAAGTGCAGGTAGTCCTCAACTTACAACAGTTTATTTAGTGACCATTCAAAGTCACAGCAGCACTGAAAAAAGTTATTTAAGACTGTTTTTCACATGGCCATTGCAGCATCCCTATGGCCATGTGATCAAAATTTGGATGCTCAGCAACTGACTCGTATTTACGAGTGATCTCCGACCTCCGGACCTTTCGTCGGGCCCTAAAATCTCATCTCTTTCAGTTAGCCGGTCTCTCTTGATTTTATGATTTTATGGTTGGTTTTAAATTTTGATGTGGATTTTAAATTGATAAATTTTAAACTATGGACCAAATTTAATTATTTTAAATCTATTTTTAATCGTACTTATGTATAAATGTTTTTTATTTTGGCTGTTCACCGCCCTGAGTCCGAAAGGAGAAGGGCGGTATAGAAATTCGAATAATAAATAAATAAATAGATAAGTTGCAGTGTCCCAGGATCAGGTGATTGCCCTTTGTGACCTTCTGACATGCAAAGTCAATGGGGAAGCCAGATTCGCTTAACAACCATGTTACTAAGTTAAAAACTGCAGCGACTCACTTAATAACTGTGGGAAGAAAGGTCATAAGGCCGGGCAAAATGAACTTAACTGTTTTGCTTAGCAACAGAAATTTTGGGCTCAATTATGGTTGTAAGTTGAGGACTACCTGTATTGAACAATGTGTCTTTTAACTGGGAAGGTTGGTTCGAACAAAAACCTTTGCTAGGAGATTAGAAGTATTGACAAAACATAAATACATCCTTTTTGGTCTAGAATAGGGGTGTCAAACTCAATTTCATTGAGGGCCACATCTGGGTTGTTTTTTACCTCAGGGGGCCGGGGTACGTGTGGCCAGAGTAGGCATGGCCTGCTCGATGTCACTCATGTCAGGGGCGCCCACTGAGCACTCTGCCAGTGATCCTCCTGAGCTCCATTTTTGCTGGCAGAGGGTTGCAGGAGGCCATCACAGCCAGAAATGGAGCTTGGGAGCTTGGCAGAGGCACCACGGGCCAATTCCTCAGTTTCCAGGGCTGATCTAAGGACCCCACGGGCCAGATCTGGGCCATGGGACTTTAGTTTGACACCCCTGGTCTAGGAGCACCAGGTCTCCTCCCAAGCTGGTCTCCATTTTATATATTGGCGTCTCACTTCTAATAATTGATCTTGCTAGATCATTTTCACCCTAACAGGTTAAAATAGCTGTAGTTTATGTATTACAGTACAATATTACAAACTTCCTCTCTTCCTCTCTCTCCCTCTCTCCATCTTTAGAGAATATCCATCTCCCTTATAGAGTGAATGTGTATCATATTATTTCACTTAGGAAGCATATTTTCTTCTGTCTGTGTGTGTGAGAGCGACAGAGAGAGAAACAGAGACACAGAGAGTCTGAACCACAGCAGTCACAGAGAAAGACATTGTCATGTTTACACTGGCTGAGGAGTTCAGGTTGGCTTTTTAAACATTCTCCCGGCCTATTTTGTGTGCTCTGGTCAAGTTTTTAGAACTTCAGTAAGATCCCAGCGGAGTGTACTTGCCTGACTCACTACCCACCGATCCCAGCCTATCAATCTTTATGTAGAACTGATTATCCATTGGTGACCGGATTAGCAAGTAGGGTGAGGCTGGATTATTAATACTGGAGGTTTTTTGCTTCTTCAATTACATAAACCCCATAACAATCCTTAAAAGACACCATTCAAAAGTTTCCCGCTTCAGATGTGTAAAAAACTGTGGAACTTTTTTTCAGCCATTGTGCCCAGAGAAAGTTACAGGGCCAGAAAGGGAGAGAAACAGAGTTCAATGGTAAATAACCATTCTAAGGTCATCATCGTCATCATCTGAACCATTGTTTAACCACTGCAAGACGCTTTTTATCAAGTGGGATCCATCCTTAGTCCACCTGCCAACAGTTCTTCTTGCAATGTGACCAGCCTATTTCCATTTCAATTCTTTTACTCTTTTGATGGTACAAGAGAGTAATAACAGGCCTACTACTGATTCTTAGTTCAGAGCAGTGGTGAAATCCAAATTTTTTTACTGCCGGTTCTGTGGGCATGGTGTGGCTTGGTGGGTGTGGCAGGGGAAGGATACTGCAAAATCTCCATTCCCACCCCACTCCAGGGGAAGGATACTGCAAAATCCTCATTCCCTCCCCACTCCTGGGGGAAGGATATTGCAAAATCTCCATTCCCACCCCACTCTGGGGCCAGCCAGAGGTGATATTTGCCGGTTCTCCGAACTGCTCAAAATTTCCGCTACCGGTTCTCCAGAACCTGTCAGAACCCCTGCTTCAGAGTTATAATCAGCGACACTTTTCATTGATACCACTACAGTACCATGGAAAAGGGAAGTCCAACCCTCTCCTTTTCCGCCTTCACTGAATAACTGAAATTCCGAGGAACTCGCTGACTTTGGAGTTAAGGGTGCGGACTGTTCCCTAGAAACATCCAGGAAGACAGGCGCAGCTCCGTTTCCACAACGTAACCGCTTTGCGTTTATTTTTATTTTTATTTTTGAGCCATTGCGCAAGATCTTTCCAGGACACGGGCGGGAACTTCCCCGATCTCCGCTCCCTCCTCCCTCCTCGTTTGCATAGTTGCAGGTGGGTGGGCGGGGCGATGCAAATGCGCTCGATCCCCTGATTGGTCAGAGCGCGGAAGGGAAAAGGAGCGGTTCGTGAGTTCGCCGGGCAAAGCGAAACGCCGAGACGCGGAGCGAGAGAGAGTTTTGGCGGACGCCGAACTCCGGATTTGCCGGGCAGAGGATTTTTCATTTTTGTTTTGACTAACGTATCTATGCCGGGGAAGGGAGCTTGGTAAGCGGGGCTTAAGGCAGCCTAGCTCCGCTCTCTCCTTACTCCTGGATCGGAACTGGGGACTTACCTGGCCGCGTCGGCGACGATGATCCCACAACGCAGCGAAGTCGCTTGGAGTCCGGCAGGTGAGCTTGGAAATCTCCCGACCCCTCGCTTTGCTTTCTGTGCGTCCTAGCAAACCCTTTCAACCCGACGGCGGAATTAAATTCGTTTTCTGGGTTCTAAGCGAGACACCGAACCGGTCCGTAACGTGACACAAAACGGGCCGGGTTTGCATGATGCGCTAAAACGAACCAGCGCAAAGACATTTTCTAACTTAGATCCGCGTGTTGTGTGAAACCCAGATTGTGCCGTTAAGCCGAAGGCATCACGCCTCCCACCCCCCACTTTATTTAATTAATTAATTAATTAATTAATTAATTAATTAATTTCTATACCGCCCTTCTCCCGAAGGACTCAGGGCGGTGAACAGATTAAGATTTCATATACGTATAATATTTTTTTTTATAAACAGTAAATAATAAATTGAGTCAACTTGGTGTATCTGCTAAGACCTTGGCATAGAATTTAGATGTTAGCGGATTCTTTTCCACGATTAATTAAAAAAAACTTCAGAAGCAGTTGGGGGGGGGGGGGAGAAGCGGGAAGCCGGACGGTTTCCAAATTAATTGCTACCTCGGGGCAATCTTGACGGACAGCATCTGGGAGGGTTTATTTAATTTAATTTATTTATTTAGTCTAATTTTTATACCGCCCTTCTCCCAAAGGACTCGGGGCGGTGTACAGCCAAAGATAAAACAAACACATATATAAAATTTAAAAGCAATTTAAAACACAAAACCCTGCTCCACACATTATCCCGCTCGAGTTTTTCAGAAAATGTGCAAGAGAACTATTGCCAATCTTGGCTTCTGGATCCATAAATTGCACCTTCGGCTTGCTTTTAAATGAGCCCGCCCCAAGGAGACCGCTCTCGATGTAGCACCTGTATACCCCTACTGCAGAGGTCTTCAAACTTGGCAGCTTTAAGACTTGTGGACTTCAACTCCCAGCTGGAGTTGAAGTCCACAAGTCCATAGCTGGCTGGAGAATTCTGGGAGTTGAAGTCCACAAGTCTTAAAGCTGCCAAGTTTGAAGACCTCTGCCCTATTGTATTCTTGCATATCGCTTTGTAACGGACCTGTGCAAAGCATTTAAGAGGGCTTTCTTTTAAAACAACAACAACAACACGGTTTTTAAAACCACGGTTGTCTAACAAACGGTTTCTTTGCGGGGATAACACCTGATCATGCTTTTAAAAGAGGAAATGTCTGGAGGCTACTAGGATTGAAAAGAGAGAAATTATAACAAGCAAGTCACAAAACACCCTTAAAGGTGCCCAAACCTCAGCAGGACAGTGGGCCTGGCTGCAAAACCAACCAGCACTTAACCAGTGAGTTATTGTCTAACCAAGATTAAGGGTGAGGCAACAAGGCATCCTAAACAGTAAAGGTTTGATTTCCCCCCCCCCCTTCCTAGGACGGGTTATACTGGGACTCGAGGAGCTGCACCTGTTGCAGCTCTTCGCACAATCTTCGATAGCTCAGATGCACACGGGTGCGCTCTCTGTTTCTCTATCGCCTCTAGGACTATGGGTGTAACGATCTGATATTCAGGGATCCGTGCTTGCACACCCAAAGACACGGCCGGGAGGGCGACGAGCGAAACCTTCGCTTTGCCCAACCGCTCAGGATTGGTCGCGGGAAGCGGCCAGACGCGGCTCAGGGCTGCCCTCTGCTGCCGAAAGGACGCGCGAGCAAGTCGGTCCCCATCCCTCCATGAATGAGACGATAACAACAACAACAATAACAACAATATGCTGAGTTTAGTTTCCTTTTCCAATTAGAAAGCCGAGACTTGGCGGATGGGATCTTTTGCGAATCCCTGCTTTGCTTCTCAAGATTGGCTAGACATGGGCTCTCTCCAAGCAGATTTGTCAGATTCCCACCACAGTCCTACTTAATTCCAGCTAGTCATTTGTTTCTCTATTTCTTCCGAACTGTCTGCTATTTTCCTTGCACTCTGTTCTCTCACAAGTATTCTCCTTCCCTCTGTTCAGGAATCTTTCTCTCATCCTGAGGTCTCATTCAAATCCAAGAGAGCTTCCCAACCCCTTGCTAGTAATCAGATTAAGAGAACCATCGTGTAAATTTTGTGGGCTATTAACTGTCAAGCTGCCTCACAAAGGACTGGTGGTTAAACAGAAGTAACTCATTTACAAGACTATCTGTGGTTTAGGATATAGAGTAAATAGCAGAAGCATTGTTGTTGTTGTTGTTGTTAGGGAAGGTTTCCAATTCACCCTTGTGTCTTTAGTACAATACCAGGAAGAATAGAGGTCTACTGTTAGGAGAAAATGGCAGCCTGGATTGTGTATGTGGATTTAAATGTGGGTTTGTATATATCAGCCCGCAGCAAGGGCTGTTTGACCAAAAGGTCTACCTTGTGGGACTTGGATCATAAACAGAAGCATCTCTCTCTGCCTTTGAGTCATCACTGACTTCTGGCAACTGTCTGGTATAGTCCCTGAGGTTTTCTTTGCAAGGTTTTTAAAAGTGGCTCACCCTTGCCTTCTTCTTCTTGAGAGAGAGAAAGAGAGAGAGTGACTGGCCCAATGTCACTCAGCTGGCTTTGTGCCCAAGACAGGATATAAGCAAAGTAACAACAGATGCAATCTTCCCCCTTCTCTGTATTGCCTTACTAGAGAAAGCGTCATTCACAGACTTGTTCCTGTTAGACAGCTGTTACAGACAGAGGATTGCCATTGACATAAAAGAGGGAACTTCCACTCATTGCAAGAGTTATATAAATAGTAATAGTCAGACCCATGATATCCTGACCCAGGAGTTCCTCTCTCCACCCATATTGTTTGTACTAGAGTTGAGTTCAGAGAGGTATTTCACCAGGTTGCCCTGCTCTGTGTCAACTGTACAGAGTTGATTCCCGGAAGGAGGGGCTGAGACCAGATGCCACATCTGTGAGTCACCTGAAACTTTGCCACCACCTCATTTCCCTACATTGAAGCGCGATCCAAGAGTACCAATAAAAATAACCTGAGAAAACACATTTGAAAGCCCATTTCAACACCCCAAAAATGAACAGAATTATCTTAAGAGCCCAGCTGCTCTGGTTTCTCCCCATCAACAAGCTGGATGAGACTGGGTGAGATTCCAGGTGCAAAAAAGCAGTGCTTCTGGTTGCTGGGAGCTGCTGCTGGAATGCTGCCCTAAGTGGGGTGAATACCAAATTACCGCTGTCTTGAAAGATTGGCAGCCCTGCCCTGTGAAGCTCCTTTGCCTCTGCTCCCATGGAAATCCTGCCAATGTGTAAAAAGTATTATTGATTTTTATTTATTTAAAACAAATTTATAATTTCCCTCTTTTGCATTTTTCTAGGCAAGGACAAGGAATCTTTTGAAGTGCTGTACAAGCGAGGCAATTTGCTTGGCAAAGGTGGCTTTGGAACCGTGTATGCTGGGTACCGAGTTACAGATGGACTGCAGGTGAGATGGCCATCCGTGCTATGCTACGTAGAAGCAAATGTGGCTCTGCTTTGTATACATTGCAGTGTGCTTGGGAACTTGTTTAGGGATGTTATGATGGCTTATAGCAGGGGTCAGCATCCTATGGCTCCGGAGCCATATGTGGCTCTTTGGGGCCTCTGCTGTGGCTCCCTGTCAAGTGATCCCAACACTGGCTGGCCCTGCCCCTCGGCCTCCCTTCCCCTCCCAGTCACTCCTCATCTGGCCTGAGAAGGTAAGGGCGAAGGCAGGGAATGGAGAAGCGACCAGGGCAGAAACAGAGATATACAGAGAGAGGGGGAGAGAGAGAGACAGAGAGAGATACAGAGAGAGAGGGAGGGGGGGAGAGAGGGAGGGAGGGGGGAGAGAGATATGTCAAAAGGATTTTGTGGTTTCCGGTGTTTTTTAACAACTGGTTCTCTTGCCCTAATGACTGGCTGGGTAGACGTGGTTGGGGGGGGAGGTGTCATGTGACTGGTGGAAGTGAGTGACATCGAGTTGGCCACGCCCACTCAGGTTTTGTGGATCCCGGTGTTTTCTTTTCTGTGAGAAACGGGTCCAAATGGCTCTTTGAGAATTTAAGGTTGCAGACCCTTGGCTTATAGCAATTAGCTTTGGATTGCTTTTGGCAATAGTCATCATTATTTCCATGAGCACCTTCTGTACCTGGGAATCAGGAAATTGATAGTTCTACAGGATAAAAAGCTCTTGCTCAGGAAGGGTTTGGTCTAAGGAAATCTAATTCTACTTCGCCTCTATGGGTGGGAAGGAAGATGAGTGTTGGAGCTCAGATTTCTGTGTTTTTTTTTCAACAGGTTGCAATCAAACACATTGCCAAGAGCAAGATTACCGAGCGGGCTGAGTTGGTGAGTATGCAGAATATCAAGGAATAGACCTATTCCAACCCTGGTAGAATTTGGAGTGGGAAAACATTATAGCTGACCAGAGGCTGGAAGAGAAGAACAAGTGACAGAATGGAGGCCGTGGGTTGGGGCCAGGCTAAAAATGTCGTCCTATCTTCCTGTGCTGCTTTATGTGTAGCTTCAGGATAAGTAGATTGCATCCTCTCTCTTATCTCAAAACACACTTCATAATTTTTATAACACAGGATGAGTGGAAGAGTTAGAAAGGCAAAGGAATTTTACTGGGTGTACACCAAAGTGTAAAACTAGCACTTCGGTAGGTAGAACTTTTCTGAAGTGACCTTGAGCATAAACAGGGAGAAGAAGGATGCACTTACCTATCCCTGAGCATCATCATTGAATTGACTTTCTCACTGTGAGAATTTGGGGGTGTTGGAGGCCTTTTACAATTCGGGATCCTGCTCTGCCTTTTCCTTTGAAAAGGCTGGAAATTATAGTTCTCTGAGAAGTGAGCCAGAGATCTGCAACATAGATTTGGGATACTTGGATACTTTGCAGCAGATTTGAACAAATGTTGATCCTCAAGAGTCTTGCATTAGCAATTCCTAGAATTTTGGCTGACCAAAAAAAGCCAGGGATTCTATGACCTGCAGCTCCAGTACTTTTGATGGACATTAATTTGGGGAGGGCTGCTGCCTTTAGCATTTTTGTTCCTTGCCTCTCAATTTAAACCCTTCTCTCTTTCCCATTTCAGCCCAATGGGACTGTGGCTCCTTTGGAGGTAACACTGATGAAACTTGTCGGATCAGGATCTGGGCACCGTGGTGTGATTCGCCTCTTGGACTGGTACGAAACTCCCGAAAGCTGTTTCCTGGTCCTGGAGCGCCTTGAACATTGCCAAGATCTCTTTGATTATGTCACAGAGCAGGGACCACTCTCAGAGAAGCTTTGCCGACACTTTTTCCAGCAAGTGGTCGAAGCAGTATGCCACTGCCATGCCCAGGGCGTGGTCCATCGGGACATCAAAGATGAGAACATTCTGGTGGATGTGCGCTCTGGCAACCTCAAGCTCATCGACTTTGGGTCTGGAGCCTTGTTGAGGGATTCAGTCTACACAGATTTTGATGGTGAGTGTCCATCCGGCATTCCTCCAATCTGCTAATCCTCAGATGAACTGGATCATAAACCACCTTCAACCTGCCCTAAATGATTTCATACAATGATAATGTTAGTGCAGAAGTTTGGGGCAGATGCCCAGAACACCCTTACAGTGATTGGATAGCCTGGACTGCCTGACCCAATTTGTAGGAGAGGAAGTATTCCAGATTACTATCTAAAGAGGGAAACCTCATAAGAACATTAAATCCAAGCCTAAACTAAATACACTGCTCATTACTCAGTGATGGTAACTTGCTGTGATGGAATGTTGTCTGGATTCACAGGAGGGAGGGAGGGAGTGCATTCCAGAGGAGCAATAAACATCACACCTTAGTTGATTTGTGTAGGAGAAAGAAGGTAAAGATGGCTGCTCCCTAATAGTTCCCAGAATGTATGTTTTATGGTGCAAGTACTCTGCTTCAATTTGATAGGATTTCTATCTATAGTGAGGAAGAATAAAGGAAACTGTTTAGAGAATCTGAACATGCCTTTCTTGGTTTTTGGAGCCTGACACAAGCTGTTTTTTCCCCTTGTCTTCTTTCAGGTACCCGTGTGTACAGTCCACCAGAGTGGGTGGAATTCCAGCAGTACCATGCTCTCCCAGCAACTGTCTGGTCCTTGGGAATACTGCTCTATGACATGGCATGTGGGGACATCCCATTTGAACGAGATGAGGAAATCATGGCTGCCAATGTGCAGTTCCGTACTCCTGTCTCTCCTGGTGAGTCGTCTCTAGTCCTTCTTGGTGGTATGCATGTGTACATGTATGTATGTATGTATGAATGTATGTGTTTGTTTCGGGGTGAAATGCTCCTGGTTTGGACCGGATTGCCTGACCCGCTAGCGATGGAGGCAGGTGGTTCGGAGAACTGGTAGCAAAAATCCCTCTCCCCCCCCCCATGCCCAGCTGAGCAGAGGCTTTTTTTTTTACTTTTAAAAGCATTTTTTCTACAACCTCTTTGGCTGAAAAAATGCTTTTAAAAGTAAAAAAAAAAAGCCTCTGATGATCGCGTGGCTCAGCTGGGATCGTCAAAGGCTTTTAAAAGCATTTTTTTTACAACCTCTTCAGAGCCTTGGTAGTACAGTGGTCTAAGGCACCCTGTTATTAAGCTGGTTATACAGTGGTCTAAGGCACCCTGTTAAGCTGGTTATTAAGACCAGATGCCTGCAATTACTGTAAGTTCGAATCTCACCAGGCTCAAGGTTGACTCAGCCTTCCATCCTTTCTAAGGTAGGTAAATTGAGGACCCAGTTTGTGGGGGCAATAAGCTGACTTTGTATAAATATACAAAAGTACGAAGGCTATTGCTTAACGTATTGTAAGCCGCCCTGAGTCTCCGGAGAAGGGCGGCATATAAATCAAATTAAAAAAAAAAAAGCCTCTGATGATCCAAGCTGAGTTGTCTGATCGTCAAAGGCATTTAAAAGAAAAAAAGCCTCTGCCAATCAGCTGGGATCGTCAGAGCCTTTTAAAAGCATTTTTTATAACCTCCTCGCCGAAGAGGTTGTAGAAAAAATGCTTTTAAAAGTAAAAAAAAAAATTGGCCACGCCCACCCAGTCACATTACCCCTCCACCACCAAGCCACACCCACAGAACTGGTAGTAACAAATTTTAGATTTCACCACTGGTTTGTTTATTTATTTAATGTCAGCACTGCCCATCTCATCTAAGTGACTTTCTAGGTGGCCAGGATGGATCAGTCCTCCATTCTCAGCTGGGTGGTGGAAGACATCAACTTTCAAATTCAGATGTAATTTTATTCAATCTGATCAGAGCTGATTAAGAACTAATAAGGCACCCCAGGCTGCCCCATATTTTCTACGCAAAGCTGTCTCACTAATTGGGCTCCCCAATTTGTCACCAATCTGAGACTGGACTTAGAAGAGGCTCTCTGGTGCACTGCAGAGTACCATTGCATTAGCAGAGAGCATATTGAAGGCACCACCAGTGGCCTATCCATTTTCTATCTTTTACCAGTGCCTTAGGAACTAGTTACTCTCTTGGGACTTTCTAATAAGAGAAAGCAACCAAAGTTTCTCAAGACGTACTTCATGAAGCCAGGGTGCTGAATACTTCCAAACGGAGGGCTCGTTCTAAATGTGATTCTTCTTTTCCAGACCTCAAAGACCTTGTCCAATGGTGTTTGTCTCCAGAACCTTCCGAACGACCCACATTGGAGCAAGTGCTTTTGCACCCTTGGCTAAAACGTGATCCCCATCTTCATCTTGAAGAAATGCAGGGCTCAGCATCGCCCAGGGCTACCGTCTGCAACAGCAGTGGTTGAAGGACTAAACTTTGTTTCCTGGCCGTGCCTTTCCCCTCTAAGATGGGGCAGTGGTCCAAGTGGTAGCCACCGGACCTCAAGCAACCGGATTCAGTTACTGGTTGAGAAAGTGTATCCTGGTTCTACAGGCTTGTTTTTGTTTTTGTTTTTTAAGAAACTCAATCATGAGAGGGAACTTGAGCTGGGAGAAGCAAATTCATTGACTCAAGCTTAATCTCCTCTCAGCTATCCAGATGTTTCAGTTCTGGCTTTGACCAGGAGAGGACATCTCAATATGTGTAAATACTTGGGTATTATTATTTACAAGGATTCCTGCACATTTTTGGAGAAGAGAATTCTCTGGTACCCATCCTTTCCAAACTCTTTTCAAGGCTTCTGGCCAAAGGAGAACCGGAATGGGGTGGAGGTGGTATCTGGTTTACATGTACGGGTGCACAACTTTGGTTTATCGATATGTGTGTCCTTTTTTTTAAAAAAAAATGTATTTAAAGAAGACATCGTGCAAAGACTGGTCCTTAATGTCAAAATCTGAGTGGAATTCTATTTAATAAAATAGAATTGAATCCTTGTTGCTGTCACTAAGTTCATCAATCTCATTTTCTCATTAAACACGAAGAGCTGTTCCGTCTTTCTGGGGTGGAAGCTAACTCTAAGGGGTGTGGAATCTCAAGAGCAAGCAGTCTCTCTTGCCTGGGCCTGGGTGGGGTGGATGATGGAATCATATATCAGTGAAGGGAGGGGTCTTTTTTTAAAAAATGCCCTTTTGAGCTGAAGCTGGGGGATTCTGAGAATTGAAGACCACACATATTAAAGTCCCTGAGATTGAAAAACAGTGCCCCAAAGCGTTGATTTTATCTATTAAATAATCTCCATTGGAGCAGGCTTGTCCTCCTGATGACTATCTGGACATAAATAGTTTGAAGGTTTTCCCAGAGTTTCTTGAGTAAATAAGTGACTATATATATATTTGATAACAAAATAATCAACTAGATTTCTTCATATGTAAATGCACTACCTTTTCCAATATGTTTTTTAGCTTTCCAGGCTAGCTAAAAAGCTGTGAAGGTATCTGGTGGCTTCCTATATACCACCTAACCAAGGTCTGATCCAAGCTTTTTTAAGATGAACAAAAGTCATTTACTGTGATTTTGTCCCCTTAGTCCTCCAAAGAAGTGCAATAGAGAGACCAACATAAAAAAAAGGCTGAAAAGGATTCTTGCTGTTCCTGTTTTAGGGGAACATCTATTGTATTTACATAACATTATTCATTTTTTGATTCCCCATCATAAAATGAGGGCAATTCTTTTGACAGTTGTCATGGAAGTTGCTAAGTCACCAATTAACTACAATTTACTGTAATAAAACCTAATTAGCTGAGTTCACATGAAGTACTAAACCACACACATTCAATGAGTTTGCACAACACATTAAATCACAAATGACCCATTTATATTTTAATACAGCATGCTGCATGAAGCTAGCTACAGCTTGATTCCCCTTTTCAATAACAATACCAGGTCAGGAAGGCAAAGGCATTAAAACATTGAACATTAAAAGTTAACAAAAAAAATAGGTAAGTAGGAATCAATAAGAGGAGGTGGAGGTGGGATCTTCTTAGCTTACTAACCATCTCCAAAATGGAATGTCAATGCCCCCATCAGGGCTCCAAGCCAACCAGCAGAGATAGATTTTCAGGATCTTTTGGAATGCTTAAGAGGGTGGGAGTAGCTCGCGCCTTAAATGGCATAGTATTCCAGAGGGTGGGAGCCATGGCAGAAAAGGCTCTTCTCTTGGACCACCCCAGGAAAAACTCCTTGGCTGACAGGGTTGGCAACATGTCCTTTCTGCCAGATTGATTGGGATTGTCCAATCCCATTGGGATGAGACAGTTCCTCATACACTACATGTAGCCTGATCCCATGCCATAAGGAGCTTTAAAGGTAATAACTAATACCTTGAATTGGACCTGGAAACAAACTGACAACCAGCGCAGTTCACTCAACAGTGATGTTACATGGTCACCCTGCTGGCCCCTAGAATTGTCCATGGGGGCTGCATGCTGTGCCAGTCATAGCTTCCAATTTGACAGACACAAATAAGACTGCACTTGAAAAGCCTCTTCCCAAATTTCTTAGGAACTCAATGTCCCCTGTGGTTCACATGTTATGACACTTGCAATGATTCATATTTGCCTATTTAATGCCTCTTGCTGATATAGTTGCCACATCAGGGTCAAATAAAAATGTTTATTGTCAGGCACTCTATGTCACAGAGAGAGGGAGAGGGAGGGAGAGGAAAAGGGGGAGAGAATGAGAGAGAGAGAAAGAGAGAGAGGTGTCAATGCTTTCAGTCCATTGTTTTCAGAAGCAACTTGCACTAATAATTTGCTCTCATAATTTGGTGTTATATCTTAGAAGGTTCTGGGGATTGAAAATAAAAGAAGGGGAGGGGCTGTCTAGCAAGCAGCATACCTGGTTTGCCCAATCCTATTGCACTTGCTGCAGGATCCCAATTAGGTGAAAGTTATCCGTGCTAATATCTCCTCTAACATCACAATGGATCCAATGTGTGCACAAACGCACCCCGCACATATTACATGTACCTGCCTTTATTCACCAGCCTTATATACAGATAGCATTATTTATATTCAGACCCTCCTAGAAGAAAGAATTTGAATGTAGGTAATATTATGCCTTCCTCTCACCCGGATTTGACCTGAGGTTCACACCCATCATTAAATGTAGAACATTCCATTACTGGGAAGAATGCCAGTCTAATGAAACCAACAAGACAATTTCCTGTAAATTCCACCTTCTGGGGTGCCAGTCTGGAAATGCAAAGCAAGTTCTAGAAATGACGCACCCCAGCGTCACACTAGAGTTTACTTAGCTCCCGAGTACACAGGAAGTCGCTACACCCTGACAAAAGCTGGTCTGTCCACCTGTATGCCTTCTGCCTGCATCCGTGATGTGCTGGCTCTTGCCCTGCCCAGTTGCAACATCTGGTGAGAAGAGTAAATACGAGGCATTATATAGAATAAATTCTACTATTGAAGCTTTCTAAGTGATTTAAGATGGCAATGAGCTGAAATGCTAGCTTCTCTTTAGAAGTGCCACCAGGCCTAATTCCCTGTTAACATGTTTTACTGGCAAACTACTACTCTTCTAAATGAGAGGCAAATCAGCACTCCATCGTTATGAGTAGTCCTCGGCTTACAAGTATTTGTTTAGCGACTGTTTGAAGTTACAACGGCAGTGAAAAAGTGACTTATGATCGGTTGTCATCCTTATAATCATCCCACCACCCCTATGGCCAGGTGATCAAAATTTGGGTGCTTAGCAACTGGCATATATTTACAACAGTTGTAGGGTCCCAGGGTAATTTGTGACTGTCATTTGTGACTTTCCCAGGCACTTTCCAACGAGCAAAGTCAGTGTGGGAAGCCAGATTCACTTAATAGCCATATGATTGATTCGCTTAACAACCATTGCCCAAAAGGTCATAAAATAGGTGTGGCTCATTTAACAATTGCCTTGCTTAGCAATGGAAATTCTGGTCCCAATTGTAGTTGTAAATTGAGGTCTACCTGTCCTCCAAATGCATGTTTGATCTATCACATATTGCACTTAAGGGTAATCAAAGGCAATGACCAGCTGAAGTGGAGCCAACCAGATGAATTTCATTCAGAAGTGCCACACCCATCCTTATATCAATTGAGCTGTTTTTTTAACATCCTAAGAATCCAATTGGCCCTTCACTTGCTCTGAATCATATCAGAACATCCTTATAATAGTGGACATTTTGAACACACTATGCAAAGACCTAGTTCTCTGGAGAAGGCTCTAAGCTGAGATGTTGACCAGTAGCAAGATGGATGGACTCAGTTACCGTGACAATAAGTACACCATTGGAAGACCTGAAACACCAGGTTAGAGCAAATTATCATAAATAAAATTATGTGGTCACTAAAAGTTGATACCACTGTGATGCTACATAATCAATAGTGGAAACTGGACTCACAAGAATGTGGTACACTTGGGGCTTTTTTTTATTAACATTAAACTATAACATTGCCTGACATCAGTGGCATCCACTGAATTGTTTCGCATGGTTTTTTTTTTTTTTTTGCTTGTGTAACACGATAGTGCACATGTACAAAGGGGCACAATTTTGATTTGTGTGGTTGCTCTGTCTTGACCCACTCTGTGACCAGAGGTGTCCCAGAAGTATCACATGCAGTGATACTCCCTGGACCCACATTGGAGTGTTATGCAATCATGATGTTCTACCCTTTATGTATGTGTATCATGGTGTTGCACACATACATTAAACAGGCAATGTTTCTTTCTCACAACAAGGAAAGCCTCCAATCTTGCAGAAGCCTTCTTAGCAACTTGGGAGACAACTTGTATTCTCAAATGACAGCAGTCCAGTTGCTGAGATTTCTGTGACTCAGGCTGAAAGACTCTTTTATTTTCTGTTGAAGTGGGTCACTAGGAGTTTTGAGATTGTAGCCCAAGAACCCCCACAATCCATTTCTGTGATTGACGCATCCTACTGATGTTTCCTTTGCCTTGTCCTAAGCTCACCATAAGCAACCCTTAAGGTTATATTTAGTTCTCCAATCTTAATGTTTTTTCACTTCTTGCACAATTCTTCTAGGGTAGTTTGTTGAATACTTCGGTTGAGGATATACTGAGTGCCTGGTATTGGGGCATCTCACTGAATCAGTTTTGTGTAGTTTTGGAAGTGCTAACCCAGAACCCAGAAGATAGCGAGTTCGAATCCTGTTTCACACATGAAAGCCAGCTGGATGACTTTGGACCAGTCTTTCTCTCTCAGTCCATCTGACAGGGTTGTTGTTGTGAGGAAAATGAAAAGCAAGAGTATCAGGCTGACCTGGTTGCAACATTAATTGACTGACCAGTTTGTGGCCCGAGCCTGATATCATGGGCTGAAGAAAGAGTGACTGGCCCAAAATCACCCAGCCAGCTTTCATGGCTAAGGGCTCACAATCTCCTGGTTTCTAGCCTTGTTCCTTAACCACTATACCAGTGTTTCTCAATCTCAGGGAGTTTAAGACCTGTGGACTTCAATTCCCAGAATTCCCCAGCCAGTTTAGCTGGCTGGGGAATTCTGGGAATTGAAGTCCACAGGTCTTAAACTCCCTGGGATTGAGAAACACTGCACTACACTAAACCCTCGTCTTCATCTCCTTGCCCATTGCAATACCCCTCCTGTCTGATCAATGCCCTCTGTAACCAGTTTTCCTTGGGCTACAGCTTTCTGGCTTCCGCAAAGGGATCCCAACACTTGACCAGCACTTTGTGTTTTCCCCGAGTCGAAAAATGCAGAATTGATCGGCCTCACTTTGCAAAACTGTCTTTTCGCTTTCGCCAACGTCACCACCTCGCCCCCCCCCACACCCCCGTTGTGACGCTCTAGGAAGAACATTACCAAAGCTGGGATTTGATCCCGCCTACCCTCTCGCTTTCTGTGCCGTCTCTATGGCTAGCTAAGGTTCTCCCGGAAGCGGAAGTAGGCCGGCAAGTAGGATGCGGAAGTATCCGTTACAGTGGGAAAGCTCGGCTGCCCCGCGGTTGCCACCATGGCAGCGGCTGGGGGACCGGGAGGCGGCGTTGACAGCCCGGTGGCGACGGCAGGTGAGAGAAAGAGGAGGAGGAGGAGGAGGAGGAAGGAGGGAGAGAAGGGAGGAGGAGGGACGTTTCGAGTTTCTCCTTGTGTAGCCACCAAATTACAAATATTTTCCAAATGACCGATTTCCCATCTTCCCTGCTTCTCCCTACAGAGACGCTGTGTTGCCTCTTTCTCCGGGAAGGTTTTTCCTTTCCTTCGAGCGAGGCTTGTCTTGAGTTTTGGGCTCGGGGATTTTATTCTGGTGGGAGGAAAGAGAAGTGTAGCTAATGTGCTGGAATGGATAGGAATTCTTGAAGAAATGAAATAGTCCTCAACATTCTTCTTCCCACATATTTCTCTCTCTCTCTCTCTCTCTCTCTCTCTCTCTCCCCCTCTCTCTCTCTCTGTATGTATGTATGTATGTATGTATGGTATGTATGTATGTATGTATATGTATGTATATGGTGTGTGTGTGTGTGTGTGTGTGTGTGTATGTATACTGCTCAAAAAAATAAAGGGAACACAAGCAGAAGACATCCGAGATCTGAATGAATGAAATAGCCTTATTAAATACTTTGTTCGTTACATACAGTAGTTTATACACAGCTCAAACAACTAAAGGGAACACAAAACTACTGTATGTAACCAACAAAGTATTTAATAAGGCTATTTCACTCATTCAGATCTCGGATGTTTTCTGCTTGTGTTCTCTTTATTTTTTTGAGCAGTGTATATATATATATATGTGTGTGTGTGTGTGTGTGTATGTGCCGTATGTACCGTATGTATGTACCGTATATATGAATAGAATAGAATAGAATAGAATTTTTTAAATATATATATATATATATACACACACACACACACACACACGCCAAATTTATATTTTGCTGATAAATAAAGGGAAACTACTAGTCTCCCTTTATTTCTTTATCAGCAAAATATAAATTTGATATAAAAATGGTTTGTCGTGAATGGGACTGCTTGAGGGCTCCTGGATTGGAGCTGAAAGGCAAAAGGGAGCAGACTGCTCCCTCCCACATGTTGGGGTAGACCAGGTGTCTCAGTAAACACTTAATTAATATATATATAAATTAGTTGTTGTAGTGGCAGCAAGGAGAGTTCCCTTGAGGTTTTGAGTAAGAGGTATTGAGGATAATCCTGAAAACATTTAAGTTATACACAATTTCCTAATGTGAGTTTCCTCATGTGCTGGAGGTAATTGTTGTGGACAAATGGACTACTTAAAATGCTGTAATAATTTTAAAACTATTACTGCAAACTAAGGTAGGTACATTTCAAAGCTGGTGTGCTATATGAGGGATAAAATAGTCCTGTCTTTAAGATGGCAAGTGTGTTTAAGGAGCAATTTATTGTAAGGCAAACTTCCTTGAAACATTTCGTGTATATACAAGTAGTAAATATTATCACAATTGAGCTCAACATTTCCTTTGCTATAAAGAGGGCAGTTGTTAAAGTGAGTTTTGCCCCATTTTATGACCTTTTTTGCCACAGTTGTTCAGTGAATCACTGCAGTTGTTAAGTGACGTTAAGCAAATCTGGCTTCCCTCATTGACTTTCCTTGTTGGAAGCTGGCTGAGGTTACGAATGGCAGTCACATGACCCCAAGATGCTACAACTGTCATAAACATGCCAGTCGCCAAGTGCCTGAATTTTGACCATGGCGATGCTGCAATGGTCATAAGTATGAAAACCAGTCATAAGTCACTTTTTTCCAATACTGTCGTAATTTCAAATGGTCACTAAATGAATGGTTGTAAGTCAAGGACCAACTGTAGACTTGGGAGTGCACCAGATTATAAATATGTCCCTTTTTTATATCATTTTCCTTCCTGCTTGGTTTTCATTCAAGAAACAGATTAGCTTTTGTTCCTAGAAGAGGAATGTTGTTCTGCAAGATAAGGCTTATACCTTTTTTTTTGCTCTCCACTTCCTGTCTAATGTGCCTCTCAAATTGACAGGCACAAGAACAGAGCAAAAGAAATAATCCGGTTTAAGCATTAGCACAGACGGATGGAAATCCTTAACATTTTTTTTTTATTGCTGGAGTTCTGAGATAAGATATGAAAAATATTGCTTCTGAATAACTTTTATTTGCCAATTAGATTAGAGAGAGATTTTTTTCCCATTTGACGTCAAGAAACTAGAATATTGGATCATCTAGGTGCCTATTATCACTCATATTTATCAAAACCAGACATATTTCAAAAAAAAACCCCATACACTATTCCCTTTTGACATGGTAAGCAATTTATTAAGATTCCTGCTCTTGGAAAATGAAGGTGGGTAAGTTGGAGTTTTTCACTTCCATTTCTCAAGATCAGTTCAGATTTCCAATTGACTGTAGGATTGCACTTTGAATTTTGATTAAATCTGTAAATTAGTGTTGGAACTTTAATCAGGGATGGTGGCTGACATTGTCGGCCCTTTTGAGGGCAATAGGTTAAGGGGTGAAATAAGCCCCAATGAAGTTAAAAATAAAGGAGGAATAAATTTTGATTAAGAAAAATGGTGCCTGCAGAAACCTGTGGTCTGATATTGAATTTTGACAGTGTAAGCTGGAGTCTAGGGACTACAAAAATGAGACTGCAGATCGCTTGTGTCAGCCAGGATTGTCCTCTTCTGCTCACATTGACAATCCTCATTCTTCATCCTAGCTAGTGGGCTGGCACCTAAGGGAAGAAGGTAGGAATTGGTCTGCATGTGTGTCTGTTGGTTTGTGTGAATTCAAGCCTTGATTCTCCATGTTCTAACACCAGTCTTAGTGGTTTCTGATACAAGAAACTTCAAGGGGGACCCAGAGGTCCTCAATTATTTCTTCCATCAAAATCTCTAGTGCTGTTTCTGGATGGGGATCATTTTCTCAGTGCAGTATCTCTTGTGAATCTGCTGAGGAATGATATTGCTAGAAGGATACTGAGCTGTTTTCTACTCTTCCTTTTCCAGGTAACCGACAGTTGAAGTACATTAGTTTGGCAGTCTTGGTGGTGCAAAATGCCTCTCTCATCCTCAGCATTCGCTATGTGCGCACTTTGCCAGGAGAAAGATTCTTTGCTACCACAGCGGTGGTTATGGCCGAAATCCTTAAGGGAATCACCTGCCTACTGCTCATCTTTATTCAGAAGCAAGGTGGGAATACCACACTAAGGAAAATGGAGGCCCTCAGAGAAGGGTTTGCTTCTCCCAACCTTGTTCCATGTTCATTAACAGTCTTGCTGGATTGAGATTTGTGTTTCTGCCTTTGACCCAATCTAATGGTTGAATTGCAAAAATCTAAATGTCTTTTATGTCATTTCTGCACATTATTGTTTATGGCCATATCTGGATTTGGCTCACCATAACTTTAAATAACATGGTTGAACGCTTGCAACTTATATACAAAAATGGGAAGAAAACAAGCAAGAAAAAATATTTCTATGGACCCAGAAAGAAACAATTACATAATTATACAATTCAATTATGTGAATCAATGAATAATTTAAAACATGCATATGCAGTCATAAAACTCCTGTAAATAGAAATATATACATTTATTTTTTAAAGAGCCAAAATACAAAATGAAACACCTAGTTAACTGACCAATTGATGTAAGGTGAGCAGTGTTTTTTCTTGTAAGGGCTTATTTTTATTTTATTTACTCACATGCTGGTCCAGTCATCAAGTGACTCTGAGCAGCCTGCATATTTCACTCTGTAATCAGATTAAAAGGGCAACAACCACAATAATCATTAATTCAACAATAACCCCAAAGTAGCCCAGTAAAATCCCATATTCAACAAAAAATTTTTTACAAAAAGCTGATATATATGCCAGACCTTAACAGTGTGCTTGAAACAGCCAGGGCTAAATGACTTCATAGAACACGCACGTCTAGAGGAGAGTGATCTGCAGATGGGATATCATTCTAGACAAGAGGAAGCAGTAATGGAAGAGGTTTATCCCTGAGCTTCCTGCAATGATTTACTTGAGGGAGTCCATACTTTTAGAGCTTACTGGTTGGGCAGGGGCCATTGTGAGAAAATACTGGGTCTTGAGCCATGAGAGTAATTTATAGGGAACCTCATGGCCATTGTGGCTGTAGCCTAAGCAATCAATCAATGAAATCAAAGCCGCAGGAGAGACAATCCTTCTAATTACCTTTTTTCTTCTTTTTCCTCTTTTGCAGTCTCCATTTCCCTACAGCTGGCTAGAACAGTTTATTGTTGCCAGGTGTCTTAGCTCCTTACTCACAGACGTTTTTATTGAAATTAACTCAAGGATCT
Source organism: Pantherophis guttatus (assembly GCF_059756535.1). Lineage (NCBI taxonomy): Eukaryota > Metazoa > Chordata > Lepidosauria > Squamata > Colubridae > Pantherophis > Pantherophis guttatus. The sequence continues at coordinate 120,643,519 of NC_142064.1, read as the reverse complement.
AGGCTGTAAAACTCTAGGATGTGCAATACATACACTAAATCTTCTGTGACATTTCTTCCCCTCTCAATTATAAAGGCCTGGGACTTTTTCTTATTCCCGAGCACTGGAAAAAGAATTATTGCACATATTGCCATGTGCAATATTGTGCACAATAATGTGCAATATTGCCCCATATTCTCGGGGAAGAGTAGTAGTTCTGGTTCTGTCTTTTTTGCCTGTCCTGAGTATTCTCAAAGATAGGAAAGGAACAAATATTTGCAAGGTGTGATAACTAGTGATCTCTCCCTTTTGCAATTGTTATTCATATCAAAGCAAAAAAGACTGGAAATTTTTTGTTGTGTCTTGATATGTACAAGAAACAGTTTCTTGTCTGTATCCTTTTCCAGGTAATCTGAGACAGTTTGCTGCCTCTTTGTATGATTCCATTTTGGTACAGTATATGGACACTCTCAAGCTAGCAGTGCCTTCTCTCATTTACACCCTCCAAAACAATCTGCAGTATGTGGCCATTTCCAACCTGCCAGCAGCTACCTTCCAGGTGAGATGCTCCTCCTACTGTCACTTCCTCTCTAAAGCGCTCTCCAGAAATGTTAGAAGCATCTTTCCAAAGGAGAATGTCCTTCAGTTTCATCTACTTTATATACTTTATATCTACTGCCATTTTTTTTAATGTGTCCCTCTTCCCCACATCAGAGTAATGAGGATGGGGATCCTGAGTTATGTTCCTTTAAGTCTCCTGGATGGTTCTTATTGAAATCCTGTGAAATATAGAAATACAATGAGTTCCCCGTGTTATTGTTTGATTTCATTTATCTGGGTGGCATTAAGGTTGTTCCCCACTGAGATGGGAACTGTAGCTACCTGTCTGCAAAGGACTGACAATGTCACATTATTTCAAAACCATATATATCTGTATATATGCAAAGGGAGCCTGTTTTCTGTCTTTAGAAAAAAACTGAATGATGTTTATGTAAATTATGGAGCTTAAGCAAATCTCCTGCTCTGCACAATTTTGAATATTTTTCTGATTTGGTCTAATATGCTTTGTTTCTGATAATCAATTGGAGGGAACATGCTGAATTATGAAATTCTGAAATCTTAGCAGGTATTCTTGTTATCCTCAAATAAATAGACACACTTCCATAAATAGTAGAGAATGTTTTTTTTTTTAAATTTGATTTATATGCCGCCCTTCTCCGGAGATTCAGGGCGGCTTACAATGCGCTAAGAATTCCTCTCTCTTTAAAAAGGAAAGCGAACAATAATGGGATGCTGAATTGGCCAAGATGTTGTAATCTCCACTTTTTAATCCACTTTTAAGGGATTAAATAAGGGTATGCATACAACCTTGGATAGCCGATATTTGATTCTAAAGCACTATAGTTTTCAGTAACCTTGGTTTTTTCAGTAAGATTAATGATTTAAGGTGCGGCAGCATTTTGAAATTTTGGTCTCATTTGCAAATGGGAACAATAACTGAAGAGGGATCTGGATCAGAATAGAATAGAATAGAATAAGAATTGAATTGAATTGAATTGAATTGAATTGAATTGAATTGAATTGAATGTTTATTGACCAAGTGTGATTGGACACACAAGGAATTTGTCTTTGGTGCATATGCTCTCAGTGTACATAAAAGAAAAGATACATTCGTCAAGAATCAAAAGGTACAACACTTAATGACAGTCATAGGTTTAGAAATAAGCAATCAAATCATATTAGGAAACAGTCAATATAAATCTTAAGGATACTAGCATCAAGGTTACAGTCATACAGTCATAAGTGGGAGGAGATGGGTGATAGGAATGATGACAAGATTAATAGTAGTGCAGACTTAGTAAATGGTTTGACAGTGATTTAGTAATTTAGATTAACTTTCCCTATCCAGATATCTTCTGGATGAGTGGAACTGCAGCTCCCCCAAGCTGCTGGGAATTCTGGGGATTGTGGTCCAATCAATCTGAAGATTTCTTGCATTTCTTCTTAGTCTGGGACTAAGGAGAACTACATAATCCTTAGGCCCCTGGCTCGGTGGCAAGCAGCTTCCTGATTCATGGCACATTGGAATGGCTACTAAACTGCACTGCCTTTCTCAGGTCACCTACCAGCTGAAGATCCTCACCACAGCTGTCTTCTCGGTGCTGATGCTCCGCAAGAGCCTGTCGCGTCTTCAGTGGCTGTCCCTCCTGCTTCTTTTTGCCGGTGTAGCCATTGTCCAGGTGGAGCAGCAGCAGGCAGGGGGAAAACCAGCCTACAAAGGCCAAGGGATGCAACAAAGCTACATGGTGGGACTTGTGGCCGTGGTGGTGTCCTGCCTTTCGTCTGGCTTTGCTGGGGTCTATTTTGAAAAGATCCTCAAAGGCAGCACAGCCTCGGTTTGGCTACGTAACGTCCAACTGGGCATCTTCGGGACTTTGCTGGGGCTGTTGGGGCTGTGGTTCACCGAGGGGGCAGCTGTAGCTCAGCATGGATTCTTCTTTGGCTACACCCCACTGGTGTGGGGAGTGATCCTGAATCAGGCTTTTGGTGGCCTCTTGGTGGCAGTGGTTGTGAAATATGCTGACAACATCCTCAAAGGCTTTGCCACCTCCTTCTCCATTGTGGTGTCCACCGTGGCTTCTATCTACCTCTTTGACTTTCACCTCAACCTACTCTTTGCTCTAGGAGCAGGCCTGGTCATAGGAGCTGTCTATCTGTACAGCTTGCCCAAGGGACCATTGTCCAGTCGATCCCTGGTGGGTGCATCTATCCAGCAGCAAGGCCATGGAGCACAAAGCAAGGAACTTCCTTCCGTGACTACAGATGGCTTCCTGTCCAAGTCAGTACTGATCAGTTGAGAAGAACAGAACACCTCCTGCGTTACCTGTCACTGGTTTCTTGTGAAGGTTCACAAAACCTGGACCCCTTTTTGCAATGTCCATCTTTTTCACTTCTGACCTCTCTTTCCCCAGGTCTTCTCTGCTGTTTCATCTCCTCCCCCTCTTTGCCTTGGTCTTTATGTTCTTAACTGTGTGCTGACCACTCATATTGTCTTCCTTTTTCTGCCATCTGCTTCCCAACTTATTCAGCTACCCGTTTTATAAACCCATAAATTGTTATTTTATCCAGTTACATATTTACGTATAATTCTCCATACACTTCAGTTTGTATCTGCCATTGTTTGCTTGAATTGGTCACTTTCTCTTTGACTTCTAAATTTCCTCTTTCTTTCTCCACTGTCCTGCCCTTGGCGACATTGCCTCCTGAAACGCAACTTGAGGCAGAACTATTTTGGGAATATTCTGTCCCAAGAACTTCCTTATGGTCAGCAGGGAGAAATGTTATAAAGAAGTGTACTTTTAATAAAAGTACACAGTCACAAGGTATAATCCCAAGAAGGATTGAGAGGGGGATATATATCAGCACATAAAGAGAAAAATGTGAAGAAAAATGTAATTTGCCCTTTGAGAACATACAAATGTTTTTTTAAAAATTCCGGGTATATGAAAGTAACAGGGATTAGCTTGTTTAGAGCTCTTTGCTCAAAAATTGTCCAAATTATCTACTGTAAGCAGATGAAAATTGAAGAAGAAAGGTTGTGTATGGGTGCGTGCATGTGGTAGTACCAGGCCAGTGAAATCAAGGTGTTGGGTATTTGAGTTGCTTGGCATTCTGCTTTTGTTCCTTCTCCAGCTCTGACTATTTAGCAAATGCAGTTGGATCATTGTGGAAAGGGAACTGAGTTTGAGGTGTAGTTAATTCTTTCCTTCCTTCAGTGTATATTTAGAATATTAAATGTTTGGGAGTTACTGGGCAAACGTTGAATCATTAGTAATTAATTTTAAGGTTTTGTTACAGAGGAGATGGACTGGAACAGATTGCCTCATTTCACATAAGGGACACTTGGCTTGAAGTAAGAAGAATCTCAGGGTAAAGGTTATTAGGACAGAGCCACCAGATATGGGTATATAATGTACATACAGTATGGGAAGGGAAATTTGCATCAGCCAGCGATTAAAAGGGACAACCATCTGCTGGTGCTGTGGCTATTAGAAAGCCATAATTGGCCTTCTGGAACTTCAGGACAACCACTGAGGAGTCTATGGAGCAGAAGCTAAGAATCTGAGTGCCATTCATTTCTTTTGTACTTTGCAAGGAGGAGAGGTGATTAAATGAAAACAGGGTTCTTAGTAAACGTCTAAAGCCCATTTCAAGTATGTGTCCTCCCTCTTCACCCACCCTCACCCCCAAACAGAGGTCTCCCTTTGATCTGCACTTCCAGGCAATCATCTGTACAGGTGCACACTAACTGTCCAGCTTGATGGTTCACATGTTGTATAAATTTTGAACCTAAAAGCGGCAGGAAGGTAAGAGAGGCTGAGATTCTGAGAAGTTAGGACCCTTCTCTGCCTCGGTTTCCTTTTTATGTTAATACATGAGGCTTTTTGGGGTGTGAACTGCCTCTCCCTAATCCTGATGTATTTTATACCTACTAGGTTTGTTGATTGAGAGGGAGTACACTAACCCCAGAGTGTGTGTGAAGGGGGTGGGAGAGTGTTGGTTGAATTTTGTTTCCTTTTGAAATGGGGAAGATAAACACAAGTCACCGTGATGTGTGTGAGTGTGTATGTACATGTTTTTTACATTGCTAATCATTTTTTTATGAATTCTGCTTTTTTAAGGAAAACAATCAAAGAAAGCCTGTACTGTTTGTCAATGTACATAAATTACAGATGAATAAAGAGCGTGTATTTATTTAGCCTTACTGCTTAATGTTTGAGGAAACCTTGAAAAGGGCAGATCTGACTCATGCTGCATGTCTAACCCTATTAACACTGGGAGTTGGCTGGGGCAAGGATGGGACAGCCTTTTCCACTTGAGATTGGGGTCAACTGCCTGTAAAGGAAAGAGACTGAGGCGATTCTGAGCCAGAACTCTCACCAGCCTTCATCAGCCTAGTAGTCCTCCCCTCAGTCAGCCTGTGGCCAAAGAGCTTGTTTGATGATGGGAACTGTAGTTCAAAGCAGTTGGTGGACATCCAAATAAAAAAGGCTGGCATGGAGTGTTTTTCCCATATCTGTGAGTCAGTTGGAATGTAACGATTGAAGTTGCAGATAATAGTACCTGAAATACATGCACACGATGGGCATATTGAAATGCAGAAAGCCATTGACTTGTCTGGCAGCTTTTAAAAGGCTTCTTGGGGACCACACTCAAGTTTTTAAATGGCCACTGACAACCTCGAGGCCTCAGACTGTACATCCCTATCAGAAGGAACAGCCATAGCCTTACTCTTCCGTTTGATTAAGAATAAACAGCACTCTCTAATCATTAAAGTTGAGTTTGACTTTACCAACAGTTAAATATGTTAAAATTAGAATTACACGATAACTCAAGGGTCAGGAACTGATGACATACCTCCCAGTTCAGACTGATCTAAAGTGTGTGTACAGTACTTATAAAGTCTACATGCATTATGATCCAATATTGTCTTTCACAAGTGATTTGCTAGTGCAAATTCTTTCCTCGCAATTCTACCCGCCTCCTATAGAAGTTCCACCTCAGGCGTTTGGATGATGCATCTGAACTTCAGGGCTCAGACATCTAAACCAAAAGTGGAAGACGGGGTCCCCATAACTGTAGGACTCCCCTCCCAGTCAAACAGGAGAGATGCAATTTCCTATTATGGGTACTGTTAAATCCAAAATCTAGGGGGAAATTCAAGATACAGTTTTGCCTACTTTGCACTAAAGTCTACAGTAGCCTCCTTTCCCAGGAGAATTGTTAAGCTGTTGTGATCCAGAGATTGTTTGCAGGCACGACGTTCTGTTGTTCTGCTTTTTATTTGCTCCCTACTTCTCTGGATAGTAAAACATTTCCCTAATATGCGTGAGCTGCATTTTTTTTTTTTAGAAAAGTATTACCAGATACTGGGAAATCTGGTTAATTTCTTTTAAGAAACCCTTCCTAGGAGAAGATGTTCTAATGAAGTTTTACTAAGGATGCAGAAGGAGGGGGAAAACATAGTGGGCACTGCCTAGCAACATAGATAATTACTCCTATTCTTTGACCCATGATTTATTCCAAGGAACCAGATTTGGAGTATATGAAAATGGGTCACATTGGTGAGATGCATTCTTCTCGAGGCTCAGCGAGAATGGGGCCCAATGTAGCATTCTGCCAGATCTGATGCACCATCTCATTCTGGAGATGACAGATTTGCTTCCTTGAATTGATCCTCCCCTCCCCGTGACTAAAGTAGAAAGTAAAACAGCAAAGACTGAAACCTTGGTTTCCGTGGGGAAGAGCAGTAGGTAAGTAGCATGGGACTGGGCCAGTCTTGAGATCTCCAAGTGGATCTGGAAAAAAACTGTCCTCAAAGCTTTTAAAAGAGATGGCTGTGAAATGTTAGTGGCCAATGAACAGGAAGAAATGGCATTTTCAAAAATTCATCAAACGGATTTTCTGTGGTCTCCAATATTTCCTTATCTCACAAGAAGTCCGGAAACTTATTCATAAGGATGAATACAGATTAAAAGTAAGCAAAACTATGCACATTTTGCTTAACTGATGCATTTTGGAAGATCTAAACCATTGCTTTCAGAACATTTGATTTAAAAAAAAAAAGTTGCAGGATCCGCCCAGGGTAAGATAAAATATTTGATGTGAGCTGTGGATGAATAGCTAGGAATCACTGAGCCAAATCAGACCAGAGGAATTTCTATACTGCAGCTAGATTTGTCTTCAGGATTGATTCTCCTCTACAGGATCCAGTTAGATGAACTTAACTACAGCCTAAGTGTTTTTTTCCGGTGAGACCGGCCTATCAAGGCAACCTGGTCCACGCAATTATGGGATGGAGCATACTGCTTCCACTTTTGCCTTTTAATCCCGCTCCAGGAGCCTTCACAGGCAGTCACTTCTGCAACAAACTCTTTTTGTGCTGAACTTATGTTTACCGACAAAGAAAGGGAGACTAGTATAGGTCTATTTCAAGCTATTTAGCTCTCATCAGCTAGCCATACCCTTATGAGATTCGAACAGGCTTAAGTAGCCTGTTTTCTGGGTAGCTCCAAATGAATAGAGTACTGCATATCGCTTAGGAAGCTCTAGGCCTGCCTCTCTTGGAACTATTAATTTTCACTACCTGGGGATTAATTTTCACTATTAATTTTCACTACCTGGGGATTTTACCACTTCTCCATTCTGGATTTGTAACCGTACTGATGAATTTTTGTTGCTTTGGGAGGTTCGTATTTGAGCACTAATTTAGAATTAGATTAGAACCATCAGCAGTTGTTTGCTGTTATCTCCTACAAAATGCTATTAATATTGTGCATTCTGTAGCTATTTCCATAGGCAGAAATAGTCGTCATGGTTCGCTTAACTATGAGTTTATTGAATAAACACCTACATAGTTTTTGCACAAAATGCTGAGCCATGGTTGGACTAATAATGAACTAATGAATATCAATTAAGCGAAATGGATTTGATTCACTAACCAACTAAGAAAGCCACAATTATGTCTTAGCACAATGTCTAGGGGGAAACTCTAGGCTCACTTTGGGAGTCCATTTCAAATGCAAGTTGAGATATTTGCTTGCCCTACAGCCCAGACAACTGCTGTGGAGCTAACTCCTGCTTTGGCACTATCCTCTTCCCCCCCCCCCCTTTGCTAGATATGAGATAATTATTGCTCTTTTAAAAAAAAGTTTGTCAGGAACACCCAATGTTTTGTGACTTGCAGAGAAAGGAAAATACAGATACAAGTTTCTTTGGGCATACAGTATTGATTCTGCAGCTGAAATATAGTATAGTGTCATAGATTAGATGTCATTGCAAGAGCCTGTCCTTCTTTTCAATGATATGCCTTACTCTGAAGCAATTCTACACTGCCTGGAATGAGTTATATGTGTATTTTTAAATGCTTTTTTTTTTTTTTACTGTTTCCTAAAACTGCAGCTAAAGCAGGGCTTTTCCTTCTAATAAGTTTAATTTCTAATTGGAGTTTGTTTTATGAAATAATTCAAAATATTCCCCCATCTTGGGGGTTTTTTGGTGGGGGAAATCAAACTACATTGTTTGTTGGCATGATTTATTCTGGCTGTACTTATTTGCAGATCTGGCTCAAGGAGCAAAAGGAGGAAGTACTAAATAGGTCAGTGTCCTAGTTACTGTGACAACATTGTCGTAGCAACCTTGTTAAAATAAGAACACAACGTACCACAAACCACAAAATGTTTTATCCTAGCTTATGGTATCAATTCCGATAGAGCAGTTCATTTATAATTCATTGCATCCTGCAAATCCAGGAATCTGGATTAACTGAGTAAACCATTGGTTGGGGATAAATGGCTGAGGATGTAATTGAAACCCAGCAAGCCTTTGTAATGTGCTTTTAAAAATATGCCATTATTTATAGCACATGGAATCTGCGTATGATTCCTCTTTGCCAAATGGGCGGTTTCCCCTAATCTATATGATGATCTGTTAGGTGGGCAAATGGAATAACTACTAAATTTGGGATCTTCCCATAGAAAGCATTCAGACATATTCTTTGCTCACTTCACTCCAACCACTTTAGGTGGCTCTAGCTAGAAGGGGACAACTCTCCAATAAACAGAGCTTTGATGTTGCCTTCCCTGATCCAAATGCAGTACTATCAGGAATAGAGTTGATCCCATATTGTATTCTAGATGTTACCAACCCGCCACTCCAACATTAACAGCCAGCTTGGTTAGTAATGAAGGATGCTAGGAGTTGTTGTTCAGTGCTGTTTGGAAGGCCATAGATTACCTATTCTGGCAGTTTACCATGTGGGTCTAAGGGTACCATGCTTAGCAACCACCTAAGAAGTTGAGCTGAACTCAAGTCAGAAAAAACCAATGGCATTCTCTCCAATCCTGCTAGATGGCTTAATTAGTCATCAGAGATCTTTTCCTAGGGATATCAACAAGGTGTCAGCAGTGTAAAAATGGGAGTGCAATTGGGTGATCATGCCCCAGTCTTTCTACATGAACCTAAGAGGGGCAGGACTTTGATCCTCCCAGCTGTGCCTGCTATTTTGCTTCTGACAACCCCCATCCTTGGTACCCCAGCTGAATGTCTTTGAAGCCCTCGTAAGTATAAAGAACTTGGGAAAACTGTAACAAGCAAATATAAAAAAACAAAAACAAGAAATCATGGGAGTTATATGCCTCTGATGTAGTGGTTTCTTGCTTTTTAGGCAAAATTCATTTTCTAATATATCCAAAGTTTAAATGTGTTTTTTTTTATTCATCAGCACTGATGAAGTTACTTAATTTGGTAATGAAACGTCTTCAAGAAAGCTACCAGGCTCACAGAGCAACCAAGGACTCCGCAGTTGTTATTGCGTTCTGTTGCAGAATGCTTTTGATATCTGCAGACTAGGAAAAAGGGATTATTTGATTAAATTTCAATTGGTAACAGCAAGGCCCAATAGACTGAGAATATTTTAATGGCAGTTTGTTGTTATTCATGGTGGGATTTGCTTTAATACATTGTTATAAATTGTTCACAAACCATGATTGTGTTCAGAGAACACAGTAAACCAAAATCATGTTTTATTGGGGAACCCAGCCATTATTAAAACCACCCGCATAAGCATAGGGTCTAGAAGCTTGCTGTTTTGAATTTTTTTGGAAAACGGCAATTCTAAAAGGGTGGGATTCTCAATTTAGGGCCACCTACCTTGCTCACATAATATATATAGTTATAATATATATAGTTCTGGTTTTGTTTGAGCACCAAATCCCATTATCAAACTGAAGGGCCTTCTCAGAAAGCTATAGTCAGGCTACTGCATGCTGTAATTAAAGACTTATAAAACACGAAGGGATATTGTTCCATATTATCCATGCTTGTTTATTGGTAGCGTGCATGTTCAAATCCATAGGATTCAGTAACCAAGGCTAGGGTAGTAATGAAGATTCTTTTATCTGACTTCCTGATTTTGGCAAGGAATAATTTGCAGAGGAAGAAAAAAATATGAGTGTCACCCTTCCCCTGTACCCTCTAGATTAGTGAATCAATATCCAGATTGGGGAAAGTGAGTATAAGTAATTTGCTTAGTGGCAGATGGGATATCCTAAGAGTTGACAAAATCTCCAGGTCCTGTGCCTGACTGAACTCAACCATTCTTTTGCTTTTTTCCAGGGTCTCAGCTAAAGAAAAAGGTTCTTAAAGCAGCAGAGAAAGCGCCACCGAAGACTTCAGCAGCATTTCAGCTGTGATGCTTTTCTAGATTAACAAAATCTTCTGCCTGCGCTTACAAGATGCAGAACAATTCACAGCACTGACTGCACAGGAAAGACGGGACTCATTATCTCAGATGTGCCTTTTGGTTGCCTGATGCACTTTACCAAGCTAAACTTGGTCTCCCATTAAGATCTGCCTCAAGTACAGAGCTGAACCATAGGGGCTCCAATAGCAATTAATGGTTCATTTAGGTCAGGGCTGTCAAACTCGTGGCCCGCAGGCCGGATATGTCATACGCTGGCCACATCCACGCCCAGTTTAGCAAAAGGGAAAAAAGTCACAATACATCACATTACAACACAAGTTTGACACCCCTGATTTAGATGATCAGTTATATTTTCCCAGAGGAGTAAAGGAGCTATTAGAGCCAATTTTTTTTTTTTAAATGAAGCAATACCCTTAATTGATTGTCTCAGTAGTCTGGTGTGCAATTTGAATTCTAAGGTTTGTTCCTAGTGTTTGCCAAATTCTGCCGGAAGTCTGTTACAAATTGCAACACTAAGGACCAACTTCAGGCCTGGACTTTTTTCTTTCTCCTTCCCTAATTCTGTTTTGTTTACAATGCAGGTGGGTTGGGGTGGGGACACAGCAAATTTTGTAAGGTCAAAAACTTGTGACATTCATGCTAATTACAGAATGGTCCTATGTGGCAGTATGAGTGAATTCAGAAAAAAAATAATCATGTGTGAACCACCCTTGGCCCCCGATTCTTGTGAACTGAGATTGATTCCAAACCACCATTCTGTTCTGAATGACAGACATTATCAGAAGAGTTGTAACTTGTCTAAGACTTTGACCTTGCTCCTATTCCACCTGAGAATGTGTAGCAGAGACTAACCCAGTCTAAATTCCATGGCTTCACTTTACATTGCTTTTGGTAGCTGAGCTGGCAAAAGTCTGGCCTGGGCAAATCCAGACCTCGGAGACCAAAAAGAAGACAACATATTGACTTCTCCTTGCTTTCCATTTCCGTTTCTCTTAGTGCACTGAGCCTTTCCCTCTCCAGTACAAAGGGAGAGACAGTATTTCTTTTTACTCCCTATCCCCAGCCATATATTCATGCAGAACTGTAGCATCGTATCAAGTATTAATTGCATTATAAAGGCAGTATGGAACTAATGTGTTATATTTTAAGTATACTCACTAGGCAGCTTTGTATATTTTATTTATTCTTGTAAAAACAATACAGATTTCTAAAGCAAGCAAGCCCAGGTGTCATCTGATCATTTAAGCAGAATCAAAGAGCTGTGCGTCTTATAGCTACTCTGAGCTGGGGGAGGAGAGGGTGGGAAGGTGCGCTGGCTTCCATCTCCTTGCCTTGGCTGGTCCTCACTGACCAGGTGCTACAAACCTGTCTGCAAACGTTTTTCTTTATGCTATGCAAATATTATAAGCTAATCAAAATTGTTATATGGAAAAAAACGAAGCGGGTTTTCTCTCAACTTTTTTTTTTTTTTAGAAATTCAAAGTGGGATGGGAGAAGGAGATGGAGACTGGCGAGGAGACTGTCCCCTGCAGAAGTCAGCAGGTCAAACACGTAAAACCTCTTCTGTGGGGAAACACTGTCTCCTGAAAGCCCCAAAGATATTGGGAACTTTGCAGCTTTTCGGAAGCCGCTGAACCATAAAAACCAGCCTCTCTTACCGCTGACATGCCAGAGTTGTAGTACAGATTTGGAAAGACTACCGCTGGCCCCGTCTGTCATCCAGAGGGAGTCCTGCTCTTGCGGCGAGCCTTTCAGAACTTAACATTCATTCATTCAGGGATAAAAGGAGGTGTGGGCATCTCAGTCCTGCTGTTTGGCTCGAGAAGCTTCTGCGTTCGCACGTAAGACTGCCCCAGGGCTTGGATAAGGGCGCTGCTGGAAGAGTGGGCCAGCAGCTGTGGTATCTGCACCAGTCTTGGCTTCATTTCGCTTGGGCAGCCCCGTGGACCAGGTTCCCCTTGAGAGGTAGGAAAGATGCAGAAACAAGGTTGGTGTCATTGGCTGCTCTCCGATCCTGCCACTGGCCCTTCTGACTTTGCCTCTCTTTTCTAACCTCATCTAGCCTTGGTCCTACCCCGCTGCACCCACTCTCCTACATAGTTCTCAGCTCCTAAAGCAGCCCGAAGTGCTCGGTGACTTTTAAAATGCCACGAACACCATAAGACACCAACTTATGGCACCAACCCTTGAGCATCTGATCGGTATAAGTCTGAGAAAATGAAATCATGTAGTTACAGGGATAGAATTTCATGTCCTTATAATCCATTTTTTTCATAGAAAAAGCAAGTTTTTAGTCCCTATAGATCATACAAGTTACGCTTTGGCATAATTTATGTACAGATGTTAGAAAAGTCTAAAATATAGAATGGATAATTTAAAATGCCTGAATGCATCTCATTAATAATTCCAGCAGACGACTGGAACACACAAAAACTGCCCTAATATATCAAATCTGAGCAATGAAAGATATAGTTCAAAAATTATTTCTGATTAGTGAAATCCCTTTAAGATCCAGCAGGGGGCTACTCACAATTTTTTTTAAAAAAAAAAAAACCTACTTCCTGTTGTCTCTTTCAATCCTGAAATTGGAAACATTTGTCAGGGCCAACTGCTGATCTGCCAATTTAGCCGTCTTTCTGCAATGATACTTGGCTTCAGCAGGGGGAGCTTTCTACTGAGCAGACTCACCGAGGAGCATCTGAGTAAGCACTGGGGTCCATGGGATCAAGTTCTTCATCCTTTCGGCTTGCTGTAGAAGAGAGACAAGAGGGATGCCAGACTTTGATAATCACTTTGGGGCTAAGAGAAACCCATTCCTCCAGGAGGAGACACTGTATGCTGCTAGCCAAAGCACCTTTGGGAGCTCAGGATAGGGCATCTACTCTTACCCTTTTTGCTCTTAGGGTAGGGGGCCAGTTCTTCCCGCCGGTGATAGCGACGTTCCTTCACCTCTTCCCGCTCGATCTTATCATGGAAGCGTTCTGTTTTGCTTTCAGCATCTAAAGGAGATGAATATTTTAGTTTTAGTTTTGCGATAGCCTACCACTTGCCTTTTTCTTCTGCACTGTCGTTTTTCTTTTTTCTTTTTGTTCTTAAACAGTAATGTATGTAAGTAGATACTGGACTCCAGCATATACAGGTAGTCCTTGGCTAGAGACCACAATTGGAACCAACAGCTTAAGTGGTTGCTACACAAACCTGCAACTTTCTGTATGATCTTGCTTCAGCTTTCCTTTGCTTTACAAACTTCTGAAGGTTGTAAATGCTAGTACTGGTAATAAAGTTACTTTTTCATCGCTGTTGCTAAATAAGGCAGTCACTAAATGAGGACAACCTGTAAATGGATTCCCCCTGCTTTGGAAATATTTTTGAAAACTGAATTGCCCATAAGCAGCAGACTCAGTGGCCACCTAACACCACCTTAACAGCTCCAAAACAAGTTAAGTACCAAAACAGCAGCATGCACAGCTCCTTGTTAAAGAAAGGGAGAGATGATCATTGAGACAGTTTTAATAGCTTTTCACTGCTGATGAACACTGCAAATACAATCAACTATTTCCTTTTATATAAGATTGCCCACTGACTACTTGCTGTGATGCAACAAGCAACTGTGGCAGAGAATAGATGAAGCTATCCTTTTTCACAAAATCAAGTATTATCTGTTAAATGACTCCAAATCAAATTGCTAGTAATTAACCCCACACTTCCATTATCACCTCTCTTCATGACTGCATATATCTTCTGTATGTCCCCATGTTTTGATGGAGGGAGGGAGGGAGAGAGAGAGAGAGAGGGAGGGAGGGAGGGAGAGAGAGAGAGAAAGAAAGAAAAACTGTGGTTCACTTTGCTGGCAACAAATACAGTGGGAGAATCTGGTATATTTCAAGATATTAGATAGCTTTTTACTTCTGATATTACAGTTGAATGTTTTCCCACCTCAAAGTGATGGAAAAATGCACCACTCAGTTTCAATCCAAAAGAGATCTAGAGTTTCTTTTTCCTTTAAAAATAGAGGGGGGAATCATACCAACACTCATGGTTTCACTTAGTGACCCACAAAGTGAACCACTTTATTTAACGAGTTGGTTCCAATTGTGGTCTCTGAGGACTACCTGTATATACTTACTACTTCTGTACATTTTTGTTTAAGAACAGCCAAAATAAAAATGCCAGCGCAGAAGGGGTATTCAGAGGCCATAGGTTGTCCATCCCCACTTTGTAGCCTTAGGCATACATTCATTCTCACCAGAGGCCAGATCAAATTTTCTGTGCTTCCAGAGATTAATTCCCCTATTCATTTAAAACCAATTTATAGTTTTCCTATTATGATCTATACCCAAAACACTATATAAAACAAAACATTCTTACCTAAATTGTTCTTCAACTTCTTGGCTGCTTTGGTCACTACAGAGTTGGGATCATTAGGCGAGAGCCATGAAACCAGATCACTTTCTAAGTTCCAATAATAAGGGAGACAGCTACAAGCAAAAGAGAACTATATTTGTTACTTCTAGAGCCAATAGCAATAGCTCCAAACCCAAAATTCCCATTCTCCAAAAACACTGAAATGTATTCTCAATACTTTTTGCAAAAAAACACTGGCATTTAATGTCAGAAAACTGACTTTATTTTAGTTAGACTGATATCCCACTGTTTTTTTCCACAATTCCCTGCTCACAATTGAGTGTTGCTTTTAGGACTAGCTTTCAACTACTATCAGGCATTCAAGAAATAAGCTGCAGCCTAATGCTTGGTAGAATAGCTGTGAAGATATTCAGATTCTGAGAAAGATCAAAGATATTCAGATTCTAGAAAGATCAAAATGACACAGGCAATGATTTCCCTGTGATATGCTATGAAAGCAACAGTTGGAATTTTAAGCAACAGGATAGATAGTTAAGAAAACAAACATATGGATCAAATAACGTATCAATTCAGAGTTTTCACTTATCACACGAATGATCATATTTTGGTCACCTTATGCAATGGCCTAGCTCTCTTGAAAAGTCTACACTGTTGGCAAAGGTGGGAGGAAGCAGAGAATGATCAGCAGCAAGCTGAACCAGACTCATTTACAGCAGTAATGGGTGCATCATTCACCCTTCAGTCAGGAAAACCTGAAGGACCAAGCTGGAGAAAGATTATCCTAGAGAAAACTTATTTATGTGATCACTGAGTCAACTCCAACTTCATGACACATGATGATCATCATCATGGTTAACACAATTCACAAGTTGGTATAATATTCTGACTCCAGTCTAGATAACATAATCAAAATTTTCAGACACAGAATATTTCCCCCCACCCCCAACCTAATAAACATCATCTATCATGTAAACATAACAGCTTACTCGGTAATATCGACTGGACTTTCTTTTTTCAGTGTTCTTCAGAGAGCCATAAAAGCTTAACTTTTCAGAAAGGCATCTAGCTACTTCCACTGTATATTAATTGATTTTTGCTTTTATATCCTATTATATTCATACTGTATGTACCCCAAGTCTCTAGGTTTGGAAACATATGTCATAGTAATAATACTCTGCTGGACCAGAGATATGAAAAATAATAAAAACTTTGCCAACTCAGTGATGGCTAGGCAGCACATGGTAGCCTTCCAGAACCACCAAATCTTTCCTCCTTTCAGAGATCAGCTAACACAGGGGTGTCAAACTCATGTCGTCACGGTGACATCACATGACGTATCAGGACTTCTTTCTCCTTTGCTAAACCGGGTGTGGGCGTGGCCAGCGCATGATGCATCCGGCCTACAGGCCGGGAGTTTGACAGCCCTGAGCTAACAGAACCAGAAACATCTCCCTGATTGGGCACCAATGAATAGTAGTACGAATCCTGTGAGCACGGGCTAAAAACACTCTGATAGAAATCATTAGCAGGACATACTGAGCACTCACTATATGCTTACCAAACAGGGTCAATGACTTTGTACCAGTTTGATGGCAGGTTCTCCATTCTTGTGGCTTCATAATCAACGTGATCATCATCATAATCTTCTGCAATTATTTCCTCTTCTGGCTCTTATGTGGAAAGAAACAGGATCAGGCTTGAAAAAAAAAGACGGCGTCCACAGGTGGCAAAATTGCACAATCTAGAATGGATACCAATTTTAGAGAGCCAAAAATGACTTGGGAACTAACCAGCTCTAGTTCCTGGGAACTATCCCTGATGCTCATCCTTGGTTTGTAGACGCCTATACAAGTTATCTTCCTCCTAATTTCCCCTGTACTTACCAGGTTCTACATGCTTTAGCAGGCCTCGCCTGGCTAGGCGGGATTGCAATGCCACCGGCAGAGGCATCAGAGTGGAGCAGATGTGCAAATGTTGCTTTTCCAATCCCTTTTCTATATTTGAGCAGAGAAAGAAATATCATTACATTTTGCGCTTTTCACTGCTCTTTCCAGAACAGGCACACTCTCTGCAAGTTTTCATACCAGAATTCTTTAATACTATTTCTCAGAATATATGGGATTCAACTTCTAGGGCTAATGGTAGATATAACCCATCAGGGATCACTTTGGAGTAGTTTGTACCTTTTTTTCTTTTTCCTATCTACTTACATTTCCCTGAGAATCAAGTGAAATCTTTAAAAGCGTATTTGACTCTCTTTCACCAATTTAATCAGAATTTGGAATGACATAAAATTGATAGTGACTGCCCCACTAGAAGAATGGAATAGGAAATCAACTCCATAAGGCAACTAATTTTTTAAAATTGAGATTGGGTATTGCAAACAGAATCTTGCAAATTTAGCCTGTATATTAGGAATGTTCTGATCCAATTCTTACCAAGCTGATGAATTTGCTGCCACACCATGTCAGTCTACAGCCAGGACTGTTCAAACAAAATACTCATTGCATAGAATTCTCACGAGGAACAACAGCTCTGATCTAGCTGGTTGAGTTTTCCATATACATGTAGTCCTCGACTTACAAGAGTTCATTTAGTGACCATTCAAAGTTACAATGGCACTGAAAAAAAGTGACTGACTTGTTTTTTCACCATTATGACCTTTCCAGCATCCCCATGATTATGAGATCAAATGTCAGATCCTTGGCAACCGATTCCTATTGATGACCGTTGCTGTGTCCCAAGATCCCGCCGATCCCCTTTTGCGACCTCCTGACAAGCAAAATCAATGGGGAAGCCCGATTCACTTAACCGGGGTAATTAACTTCATCAACTGCAGTGATTCACTTAACAACCGAGGCAAGAGAAAAAAAAATGGGGCAAAATTCACTTAACAAACGTCTCAACAGAAATGCGGGGCTCGCTTGTGGTCATAAATCGAGGACTACCTGTAAAACGATCATATTTACTCTAACCGTGACTTTTTTTTGTCTTTTAAAAAAGTTATATTCTGTCCTCATTATAACACAAATACGAGAGTTCTCTCCATTTTTAACGTATTTTATCCCACTTCTAAAATTCCATGAGTTTTAGGGCATTTGCACAACGAAGCTCTATTGATCATCCTTGTTTCTGTGTCAGAAGTGATCCTTGAAACCCTCTTCATTCAGGCTCACCATAATTCTCGCAAACGGTCTCAGTGGACACCGTTACAGTTTCTCAGCCTCACCTTCTTACCGCCCCGGAGAGTCACGCAGCCGCGCGCTCAAGAAAACCCCCGTCGCTTCTCCTTCAACAGCCCCTCCCGTTCCCGGATTCAAAGCAGCTCCCGTTTGCTCCAAGGAGCCACCTGCACGTGACACACGCCCACCAATCCGCGGCCCAACAGAATTCCTCACGCTACGCTTTCCCCCCCCTCAAACGTCATCAAACGTCATCGTTAAATGAAAACCAACAGACCAATCGCCGGGGAAGAAGGTTCAATTAGGCCCACCCACCCTCGTCGGCGCCCTATCAAGAGCTGGTTTGCTCCTCCCCCGGTAGTGACGAAATACAGATCCGATCTCATCCTTTGACCCCACCCGCCCTTGGGCCGAAGGAAAACACGAAGGCGGGAAATTACAGTTACGAGAGCGGCACCCGACACACGCGATAATTCCGATCGGTGTTCCGATCTGTGTTGTAACTCCTCCCCCCCGCCTCTTGTGTTTCCTTAGTTGTCAAATAATCAGACCGTTTGAAAACCACGCCCCCTTTGTTGCTTTGCCACTTCTGGGGAACCAACCAGCGAGTGACGTAGATCGGCCTTCGGTTACCTTCCGAAGCGCGAGCGCTTTCGACTCTTGGGCCACGTGCACCCGCCGGCCAATAGGCGTTGGTCACGTGACTCGCCCGGAGGCTCCTTCCTTTTTCGCGTGGGCCAGCGAGCTTAAAGGCCGGGAGCCATGGAGGAATATGCCCGGGAACCTTGGTAACCGAGGCGGTGGGTGGGTGGACGGAAAGCTGGGCTCGGGCCGGCTTCGTAAGCGAGCGAGCGTCTTTCGCTGGCCGGCTTGAGCTCCTTCGAGGCCGCGGGGAAAGGGAAGTTTGGGGAGCCCCGCCGTAGCCGGGCTCCTTCTTTATAGTTCGCCCTTCCTTTCTCCTCCGTCGGCTGCTCTGCGAGGGAGGGAGGGAGGGAGGGAGGGACAGTCCCCTTTTGTATCCTATCACAACAACCCTGCGAGGTAGCTCAAGGTCAGCGGAAAAAACGAACCGGCCTCCATCTCTGTGCGGGGTCAGATTAACAGAGTTGGAAGGGACCTTGCAGGTCATCTAGTCCAACCCCCTGCCCAAGCAGAGGACCCTACATCTGCCTCTACCTAGGATCGAACTCACAACCTCCTGATTGTGAGTCAATTCCTGAGAAAAGGAATTGAACCCGCAGACCAAAAGCCTGGGCTGGGGCCACCTTGCCTTTTTTTTTTTTTTTTTTTTTTATTTAGCGATGGCACTTAGGCTTCTTTATATACTTTTTCTTTTCTTCCCTCTTCTTGCTCCCCTTCCTGGTTACAAAAGCGGCAAGGGCAGGAGGCAGTTCAGAAGCACTGCATAAAAGTCACAAAGAAACGAGCCAGGATGATAGGTGGTGGGGGGGGGGGATAGCTCCAAGGTCACCCCGTGAATATTATGAAACAGGTGAGAGTATGTATAGGTACTCGGGTTTCCTTGCTCCGTGTCTATCTCTCTGCCGAACTTGCTTTTCTGCTGCCTTCTGGTGTGGAGTGCTCTGGGATCGCTGTAGGTACTTGAGCATCTTCCCTTTTTGCTTATTGGCTCGCAGGTCGGTGTCAATTAGGAACTTGCAGATTAAATTCGCTTGAAGTTACAACGGTAGTGAAAAAAAGTGACTTGGGACCCTTTTTCACACTTTACGACCATTGCGGCATCCCCGTGGTCACGTGATCAGAATCCAGACACTTGGCAACTGGCTCATATTGACAGCGGTTGCACTGTCCCTGGATCATGTGATCACCTTCTGACAAGCCAAGGTCAATGGGGAAGCCAGGTTCACTTAACTGTGTTACTAACTTAATGGTTGCACTGATTCGCTTAACAACTGTGGTGAGAAGGGTCGTAAAATGGGGCAACACTCAATTAACAGATGTCTCACTTAACAAAAATTTTGGGCTCAGTTGAGAAACTCCTGTGGTTGGTGGTGGTGTTAACAACCCAGTTGTCTTTTATTCAGAGGGACGTTTCATGTTTGTGGCGGCATTTCAACGTGTATTAGAACGTTTAGGAAACACTTGTGTGGGTCAATATCTGTATCGAGTAATTTTATCACGTGTAGAGTGCTTTCAGCCTCATGTAATTTCTGCAACCATTATGTGTTTTGTCTTTTTTGAAAAAAAATATTTTTATTTTTAAACAAACATATAAAAACATAAAACTATCTTCAATTACACACAGCGTGTCGGTTGGTTACAAGTCTTGTGCGTCTTCACCATATTCATAGCGTACAGTTTACCTAAATTCTTATATTATCGATCTAATATATATCTATGTATTATTGTCCTCATTAATCATTTATTTGACTATAGCTATTCTTCCTTCATTTTGTACAAAATATTCTAAGACTTAAGTTAATTTATATTATAACATTCATTTCATCATCCTAAATCGATCCAATAATAATATATCTTTATGTTATATTTTATATAGTTCTACAATTCTTATATTATAAAAATCTCTTATCATATTTCATTTCCATATTTTTTTATCTAACCATTGATAAAATAAATCCCATATCTTATAATATTGTTTATCTTCTTGTTCTTTAATTTCAAATGTCAATTTACTCATTTCAGCACATTCTATTATTTTCTTAATAACTTCATCTTGCATTGGTATTTTCTCATTTTTCCAATTTTTAGCAAACACAATTCTAGCCACTGTTAATACATTCACAATCAGATATCTCAATTCTCTATTATATATTTCAGGTATAATCCTCAATAAAAAAATCTCTGGTTTAAAATCTATGTGCTTTTTTATCATTTTTTCCAACCATGTGTGGATTTTAGTCCAGTATCTTTTGGCTTCTGCACACGTCCACCACATATGGTAATATGAACACGGTATCTGATGACATTTCCAATATTTTTCAGATTTATTCTTGAACATTCTGGCTATTCTCGTCAGGGGTAAATGCCATCTGTAAAACATGTTATACAAATTTTCTTTATATGCAGTTGACATTGTCATTTTATAATTTTGCAACCACAATTTTTGCCATTTCTCTAAGTCAATACCGCATCCAAAATTTTCCCCCCAAGCAATCATTGTTTCTTTAACTTGTTCTTCTTCCAATTTAACCTCCAATAAATATCCATATAGTTTTTAAATTACGTTTTCATCAGTACCTGTTAAAATTTTATCTAAATTAGTCAAATTATCATAAAAACCTTCTGTCTTAAAATCTTTATCGTATCTAGAATGTATTTGCAGATAGGAAAACCAATTCATCTTTATACCTTGTTTTTCTAATTGTTGCATAGATTTAAGTTCACCCTTTTCATTCAATAATTTACTATATCTAATAATTTGTTCCTTTCTAAATATTATTGAATATGAAAATGCTTCAGTCATTGATAACCAGACTGGAATTTTTAAATAATGTTGTCTTTTAATCTTCTCCCCATTTAATAGCAAAGCCTCTCGTATAAAATGTCTTCTAAAATACCCCTGTGTTTTTGTTCCCTTGTACCATAAAAAAGCGTGCCACCCCAACAACAAATCATGCAACCATTATGTTTTTGAGTTGACACTGATAGTTTTATTTTAAGAATTATATTTTCAAGTATTTCATGCAAGCAAATTAGTAAAAATGTATTTTTAATACATTTGAAATGAAATGTGATGCATCGACATTTGTAAATATAAATAAAAGCAGAGAATTCACATGAATTGGTTGTCAAGGAAGTGAGGTTTTTGAGAGGGAACTAGTACTATATGGGCTGGCCAGCAGCTCAATACACTATCATTTGTGTTTCTATGCAGGTGTTGCAACTATTCTACACTTTTCCCCAAGCTGGTGTATCTGTCTATACTTAGGCTGGTAAATTGTTGAGTGCTTGTTTGTGTATGTGTGTGTACTGTGAAAAGGAGCTCACTTATTGGCTGCCAGTCCCGACGGTTTTCATTTGTTATATTAAAACGTCGGTAATACAGTTGGGCAAAAAAGTATTTAGTCAGCCACCAATTGTGCAAGTTCTCCCACTGTAATTGTCATCATAGGTAGACCTCAACTATGAGAGACAAAATGAGAAAACAAATCCAGACAATCACATTGTCTGATTTGGACAGAATTTATTTGCAGATTATGGTGAAAAATAAGTATTGGGTCACCTACAAACAAGCAAGATTTCTGTCTCTCACAGACCTGTAACTTCTTCTTTAAGAGGCTCCTGTTGAGCCTAGCAACCTGCTCGATATCGCTAACGCGTGCTGAAAGCATCGAGGGACATATACATACTTGGTGGTGGTGGAACTGGGTGAAGGCGGCTGTATGCGGGGAGTGGGGTGGTGGCATCGGGTGCGACGGGATTAGGGCCATTCCGGAGGACACAGCGGCAGCACCTTCCAGAACACGCTGAAGACCAATTACGCCCCTAAAAGAGGGGTGTGGTAATAAACAAGGGCACGGTCTACGGCCCTAAAAGAGGGGCGTGGTAACAAACAAGGGCGCGGTCCTAATGAGTTAATGGAAAGATGGGCTATATAAACACCCCATTCTTGGTGTAACGTAGCGCCAATTTCCTCTCAAAAGAGGAAGTGCCAAAAGAGCTGAATAAGGCTGTAGCTGTGTTTTGATTGCGTCTCGCACGGCATTCCTGAGAGCTCCTCTGTCCTCCACTCATTACCTGTATTAATGGCACCTGTTTGAACTTGTTATCAGTATAAAAGACACCTGTCCACAACCTCAAACAGTCACACTCCAAACTCCACTATGGTGAAGACCAAAGAGCTGTCGAAGGACACCAGAAACAAAATTGTAGACCTGCACCAGGCTGGGAAGACTGAATCTGCAATAGGCAAGCAACCTGGTATGAAGAAATCAACTGTGGGAGCAATAATTAGAAAATGGAAGACATATAAGATCGCTGATAACCTCCCTCGATCTGGGGCTCCACGCAAGATCTCACCCCGTGGGGTCAAAATGATCAAAAGAATGGTGAGCAAAAATCCCAGAACTACACGGGGGGACCTAGTGAATGACCTGCAGAGAGCTGGGACCAACGTAACAAAGGTTACCATCAGTAACACACTACGCCGCCAGGGACTCATCCTGCAGTGCCAGACGTGTCCCCCTGCTTAAGCCAGTACATGTCCGGGCCCGTCTGAAGTTTGCTAGAGAGCATTTGGATGATCCAGAAGAGGATGGGGAGAATGTCATATGGTCAGATGAAACCAAAGTAGAACTGTTTGGTAGAAACACAACTCGTTGTGTTTGGAGGAGAGAGAATGCTGAGTTGCATCCAAAGAACACCATACCTACTGTGAAGCATGGGGGTGGCAACATCATGCTTTGGGGCTGTTTCTCTGCAAAGGGACCAGGACGACTGATCCGTGTACAGGAAAGAATGAATGGGGCCATGTATCGTGAGATTTTGAGTGCAAACCTCCTTCCATCATCAAGGGCATTGAAGATGAAACATGGCTGGGTCTTTCAGCATGACAATGATCCCAAACACACCGCCCAGGCAACGAAGGAGTGGCTTCGTAAGAAGCATTTCAAGGTCCTGGAGTGGCCTAGCCAGTCTCCAGATCTCAACCCCATAGAAAACCTTTGGAGGGAGTTGAAAGTCTGTGTTGCCCAGCGACAGCCCCAAAACATCACTGCTCTAGAGGAGATCTGCATGGAGGAATGGGCCAACATACCAGCAACAGTATGTGCCAACCTTGTGAAGACTTACAGAAAACGTTTGACCTCTGTCATTGCCAACAAAGGATATATAACAAAGTATTGAGATGAACTTTTGATATTGACCAAATACTTATTTTCCACCATAATTTGCAAATAAATTCTGTCCAAATCAGGCAATGTGATTGTCTGGATTTGTTTTCTCATTTTGTCTCTCATAGTTGAGGTCTACCTATGACAATTACAGGCCTCCCTTATCTTTTTAAGTGGGAGAACTTGCACAATTGGTGGCTGACTAAATACTTTTTTGCCCCACTGTACATATCAATATAATATTGGGGTAGTATAATACTTCAGAAAAATTAAATTTAAATACTTTTAGTATTTAATTAAACATAAATTCTTAGCATAACACAGAGCCTCCTATGTGAAGAGCCTATACTGACTTGTTTCTATTTTAACAGCCCCTGGCGGATCGTGGATGACTGTGGTGGTGCCTTTACTATGGGAATGATTGGCGGGGGTGTCTTTCAGGCAATTAAAGGCTTTCGCAATGCTCCAGTGGTGAGTTCTACATATTTTATTTTTAGTCTTTATTTAATTTGATTTTATTATCTATTGCTCCCTTTAAGCGCAAGTAATGAGGAAATGTAGCATGTGGAGTTAGAATTCTTATTCAGTGACATTTGCTGTAATAAATTTAGAGGCAGTGCTGAGATTTAATGTAAAATATTTTGCTTTATGATTTAACAATATGAAAAAAATGGCCATTGTTTGTATCTATATGCAACCTTACTGTTCTGCAGTCTTGTTACTTATTATTGATTGAGCGTGGACTTTCTCTGTTCATCCAAACAGTTCATTCTTAATTTCAGTTGTTATTGTTTGATTATTGATAAGCCTGTTTCAAAAATGCTTTTCATTTTCCTCAGCTTGATACCCTCTAAGGTAGGGATGTCAAACTCACGACCCGCGGGCCAGATGTGTTACACACTGGCCACGCCCACCCACCCATCCCGGTTTAGTGAAGGGGAAAAAATTGTGATACGTCATGTGACGACGTGACACTGTGAGTTTGACACCCCTGCTCTAGGGGTTGGGTTACAATTCTCATCTGCCTGACCTTTTAGGGATGATAGCATTTGTATTCAATACCTCTGAAAGATTCTAGCCTAAAAAGGCTGACTGTAATGAAAGAGGTTCACATATACATTTTTCTTTGCAAACCACTGAATCCTAAAATGTGAGTTCTGTGTGCATTGCTTGAATTATGAGTCCTCTTTAAGTGTGGAGTTGATTAACCAAAAGGGTTTCTGCTTCTTTTTTAAAAAAAAATTCAGGGTGTCAGGCATCGATTCAGAGGCAGCATCAATGCTATCAGAATCAGAGCACCACAGATTGGAGGTAAGATAGAGGGCTTCGTAGGGGGAATGAGTGTCATAAGACAGGGGTCCCCAACCCCCAGACTGCGGCCCAATACTAGGTCATATAGCCTGTTCAAAACCAGGCCATTGTAGAGATGGGCAAGTGCGCGCGCGAAGCTCCACTCATGCGAGCGGAGGGTGCTTGCTCTTGCGGGTGAAGTTCCATTCACGCAAATGGAGCTTCATGCATGAATGCAAGTGCTTGCCACTTGCATGCCTCCGCTCTTCCCCGCCCTACCTGCCCCCCAATGCCGGGCTTGCAAAAGATCAGGGAGAACCAGAATCAATTCTGACACTGTTGAAGCAGAGGAGTGACTTTGGATCAGTCTGTTTCAGCTTGACCTATCCTATAGTATGTCATTTTTTTTGTTATAAGGATTTAAGTGTCTGGGAAAAATGGAGAACTTAAATTTGGGGCAGGGATATACAAAATTGTGTAGTCTATTTCCAGAATGTTCTGATGATCTAAGAATTTGAGAGAAATGGCTTATCCATTTCTGCAAGTGTATCTTCTGCAACATAAAGACCTTTGTAGTCTTCTAGACTACAGACAAAGTATTTTTTGATGGTTCAGATGGAGAAAAATTAAATATCACAGGCATGGACTTTGAATTTTGGTTAATCCATTAACATTGGTTAATCCAGTGACGGGCGGGGGGGGGGGGTGTCCTGCAGCCCTTACCCTGGTTTCAGAACTCTCAGCAAGCCATCATGTAGGAATTGTCTGTCCCAGCCTATGATGAGACAAAGAAGAAGGTGGCAAAAGACAGAGAAAAGAAAGGATACCAGGCAGAGAAAGGATGGCTTCGCTTAGCCCAGAATGCATTTGAACTCCTATATAACTTACATTATTAGTGGAAAGTGGAGTGCCTGGTTGGAGTTCTTTCCCAATCCTGGTATGTATTTTAAAAATAAACACTCCAAGCAATGGAAAGTGGGACTTAATTGAGAAATGTTTACTTGCTGAAATCATCTCCAGCTTGGTGGCCTTCAGACCAGTTTGTAGAATTTCTAGCATAGCCATACTAGCTTAATATATTGGACATGGAAGTCCAGCATATCTGGTAGGCATCAAATTGAGGAAAGTTAGT
Source organism: Pantherophis guttatus (assembly GCF_059756535.1). Taxonomy (NCBI): domain Eukaryota; kingdom Metazoa; phylum Chordata; class Lepidosauria; order Squamata; family Colubridae; genus Pantherophis; species Pantherophis guttatus. Next base: position 120,617,494 of record NC_142064.1, on the reverse strand, counting down.
TTTTCCCTTCTTGAACATTGCAGTCCTATAAATATTTGAGTAAAGTAAGTAAAGGTAGACCTCAAGCTAGGATTAATTCATTCAGCAATTGTTTGACATTACAATGACACTGGACAAAGAATATACTTGAGGTCCTTGAAGTTCCAGTCATTGCAACAAAATTCACATGCTTGGCAACCACCTCACATTTTATGACGGGTTGCGGCACGTGATCACTTGTTGACCTTCTCTGCCAGCTTCCTATATACAAAGTCAATGGGGAACCTGACAGGGAAGGTCACAAGTAAGTCTCTCCCCCACCCCCCAAACCACCATGCCTTCCGTCCGCTTGCACTCACTAATACTCTCCTTCCCCGGCCTCTGTGCGCTCACACACATGCACATACGTTACATGCTCTTTCCTTAGCCTTTATAAACTTGTGCTGCACTGGAACACATACCATTCACCTATAGTCTGTGCCAAGCCTCCTAGGGCACCCCACTCCACTGTGCCAGTCCACGTTCCTTACCTGGGACTCCTTAACTTCTGACTTAATGACCCATGTGTCTTGGGGTTATGATGACAACTGGGATTGGCCTGGATTGCTATTAAGTGATGTGGTCACATGACATCATGCTTTACAGCCACATCATTTAGCAGTAGCAATCTTGGTCCCAATTTCCATTTTACCTTAAGGAATACCTGTAATACTAATTTCTAAGTTCATATTATAGGTAGTCCTCCACTAACTGCCACAATTAGGACTGGGATTTCTTTCATAAATTGTGGTTGTAAATCAAGTCAGATCCTATTTTGCAACAATGTTTATGGTGGTTATTAGTAAATTACTGTGGTGGTTAAGTGAATCACATGGTTGTTAAACAAATCCAGATTCTCCAATGGGTGCTTTGTGCCATTTTTTGCTGGAAATCAGTAAAAAAAAAAGGTTGCAGATCATGATCATATGACTGCAGGATGCTGTAATCCGTCATAAATGTGAACTGGCTGCCAAGCACCCAAATTGCAATCACATGACTTGATTACTTGCATCTATGAGACCATTACTTGCAGTAAGCTGCTATGAGATCTATTTACTTATAGTCATAATTGGCATCCTTCAGTCTCAAAAGACTATGGTATCATGCTCTGCAAAGAGGTCCTAAATAGCTTACTTATAGTGAGCTATTATGAATCCTATACCTGTGAAACAGTTTGTAGAATGAGATCACGTGTTTAAAAATACCAATGTAAGCAATAAAAATCAATTAAGTCATTTACATTTTCTTACGCTTTACTACTTGTTTATTCATACGGTTCTATTTTCAAGAAATTGACATAACATTGAGATTGCAAATACTTTAAAAAAAGCAAAGTTGTTTCTGTCTTTCAAGGTTCAGGTGATAAATTTGGAAATCAATTGCTCGGGAGGTAGAATCTGAATTGCTGCCCCTTTTTGAGAAGCTCTGAGTATCTTTGGCAATAACTTCTAAGATTCTGGGGTGTTTTGATCCAATTCTCATGTGCACCCAACAAGTATTTATAATAAAGTTATCAGGCAATGGGCTTTTTCGATGCAAGTTACGAACAATTCAACCCTCAGCTGGTGACTCCAAAGGCTTTTTCTCTTTCTCTTCCCAGGGAGTTTTGCAGTGTGGGGTGGGCTTTTTTCTACGATTGATTGTGGTCTGGTGAAAATGCGAGGCAAAGAAGATCCTTGGAATTCCATTACCAGCGGGGCACTCACTGGGGCTGTATTAGCATCACGCAGTAAGTGATGTTTCTTAGCTCTTCAAATACACACCACCCATTTATCATCCTTTCTAATAATTGCTTTCTTGGGGCTTACTAACTGCTTTTTCATTTAGGTGGGCCGTTGGCCATGGTAGGCTCTGCTATGATGGGAGGCATCTTGCTTGCCTTGATAGAAGGTGTTGGCATTTTGTTGACAAGATATACAGCCCAGCAATTCCAAAACCGTAAGTTATAATTCTGAGAATAAAAGGGTCCCAGAAGGAGGGGGGATTTGGGGGAAGCTGTGGACCTCCAAATATAGTTGCAAAAAAAAAGTCCTTCTCGTTGTTGGCCTTGATTCCAGGAATGCTGGAATTGAAATGTACTAATATATGGAGGGCTAGAAGTCGCCATTACATCCTGGGAAATATAGTTGGAATACTTTTTCATACTACTACTTACGGTTAGATGATCTGCAGCCCTCCAAACACTTTGTTGCATGCCTCCTAGAGTCACTTGATTAGTGAAATGGGCAGCTATATAAATTTGAAAACTAAATTCCCAGCAGCCTCAGCCAGCATTATCAACAGTGAAAGATGTCGTTCAAAAGCCAAAGAGCCAGATGTTAACGCACCTGCCCTTGTCTATCACCTTGTAATGATAAAAGTTAGTGAGAATCTTATGAACCGATTGGCACTAGAGCTGGGGGAAGTGGTGTGAAGTCAGTTCCACTTTGTGGTGAAAGAGATTTTGGCTTTTCTAATCTCTCCACACACACACACACACACACACACACACACACCAAAGTGATGTTTCTTTGCAGTTACCCAAAGTGCAAGAAACATCTCTTCCTGTTTGTCATGTCTCTCCCTATTCTTATCCCAGATCTTGGTGCCTTTATAGGGAGGAAGCATGCTACATGCCTGTCTCCTCCCATCTCCTGTATTTTAACACAATTTGTTATGACAATGGCATTTTGCTAATGGTTCTATAAATGTGTTCCAGAGTTACACTTCTTCCCATGCTGTCTGGCACCTTCCTCTTCTTTATTTACTGATTGACATTTCAACCTCTTTTGAATTTTCTAATAGTAAAAGTTGAGATTTTTCACTTAATTTAATGAATCACTTCTCCCTTAAACCCCCATCTTCTTTCTTCCTAGCTTTACCATTGTTACTTCTGCTTCAGAAAGTTTTCCTCTGCTGCTTCCTATCATGAATGTGTTTTCATGTATCACTAATGGGTCCTTCTTTTCTTCTTAGCCAATCCCTTTGGAGAAGATCCCAGTCAACTGCCTCCGAAAGATGGTTCACCACCTACAGGATATGCAGGCTATGGACAATATCAGTGAGCCAATGTGGGGCCTGAATCACTTCTATTTTTAGAATCGAGCAAGATTTTCCCCCTTGAAACTAAGACATTCACCCAAGAGTGCAAACAAAGCATGGAAGGGATTTGGTTCTTAGAGTTATCTTTTAATTTTAGCAGAGGGGAGGGGCAAGGAAAACGTGGTTGGGGGTTTGAGCTGTATAATATCTACCTCTATGAGGAGTTAAGAAGTTTGCAGTGATGAAATGAGGTGCCCCAGGATTAATTCCATACAATGACGGAACCAAAGCTTATTAGGAGAACTTGGAATCCTAGGATGATATTTGCCTGAAAAACTGGGGTGTGCAATTACAATTAATTGACCATGGCAAATTTTAAAGGGCTGTTTTCCTGACTTTCTGATGGAAGGACTCCTCCAATTTTTTCTGTTTGGTGGGAACTCCTCTTAAGTTATCTTTTAAAAGTCTGTAAACAATGAATGTGTTTTCCCAAGCCTTGGATGAAAGAGTTATTGTAACAAGGGGAAGTACTGCCACTCTACCAATGATGATACCCTGTGATACGTCTCTTCATTGTAGGTCAGATGCCTGTATGCTATTGAGCCAGAATAAGAGATGCTGCTACCCTGAATCCTCACTCTTTTCCTTCACTTAATAGTACTGTTGTTGCTGGTTGCTTAGGTTTAAAGAAACAAACAAAGAGGGAATGATGGTGGATCAAAACAGGGTTTGTGGCCTTGACTCACCTTAAAAGGCTGGGTAGGCCTCCCTTAGAACTACGTTTTATTCCAGTAAAATGCTGTGTCAGTTCCATCTTTAGAAGAACTAACTAGGACAGACTGGCAGAACAGAGAGGGTACTTCAGTCTCTTAGTTGCCTAAAAAGCCATCCAGGATATTGAAACAGTGCTATAGTTATAAGATACGAAACAATCCAAAGCTCTTTTGGGATCTAAATTGACATTACCTCTCCCTCCACTGCCCATCTAAGCCAAACCACCTCTTAATTTGGCAATATAGTTTTAGTTCCAGTTTTACATACTTGGCCTTTGTGGGCTAAGGACCTCATTCAGAATTCAAACGGCCTATTAAGATGGCATTAAAATTTTACAGATCTAGTAGTCCATTTTCTCCAGTTTGAAGATCGCCTAATGGTGGGGCAATTTGTATTTCAATATCATTGTAAAGAAAGACACTGTATTATATTACAGATGTAAATACAAAACTGGCTTTTTTGCATTTGTTTTGGAGAATTTAATTATCCGTTTGACAAAAATGATAGTTACGGTATATAGGAAATGTCTCAGCAGTCTTTCACAAGAAAGTTTAGAATCATTTGAACCAACTTGCTCTACTGTTTCCCCAAAAGAATAGGGCTAAATCTTCCTTCTGTTAATAAAAGGTCTTTGATTCCATTTCCCTTAACAGAGAGCAGCACTGTCTTCTGCAAAGTCACAGTGCATCCAGCAATATGATGGTTTGTCCTCCCCACTGGACAAAAGGTTTGCATGTCCACTAGCATTCATCATGAAGTTGATGATAATTACAGTATTTGAAATCTGTCATGCCTTCTTCAGAGATGGGTTTTTCATTACAACAGACTTCATTTCCTGGGATGGATCTGAAAAACAAGCCAGGATAAATTGTTACATGGAAATTAAATCTCCTCCACTATTTGTGCAATGGGCTTAAAAAGAAAAGAACAAAACCTTGACAATCCTTAAGACTAGATACACGTTTGAGATACGGGAAAAGAAGTGGCATCCTGTGCAGACATGACTTTTGTCAGGGTTGTGAGAAACCTTACCTTGGTGGTTTTAACACGGTTTCCTAATGAGCACATCCAACCTGTGTTGTCAGGTAATGCTTTGCACTCCTCTTCAGCCTGGCAGGGCTGCATATCGCACCACCACTTTCCTGTCACAATGGAGGCTATAGAATAGAGGGAGACACTTTTTACCATCCCTCCTTAAGGCCATGAAGTTTACTGACATTGGTAACTTGTTCCCTGCGGATATGGCAATTCAATAGATTTGTCGTCAAGATGGAATGCCTCTAGTCTATTTGGGTCTCTTGGCATCAAGAGGTTATAGACCAGGGACAAATGGGACTTCCTGAATTCCATGCTAGCTAACTAACTTGTCTCTGTCCTTGAATCAAGTATCCTGCTTTATCATGGAAGTCTTGGCATAATAAATACTATTTGAGGACTTTTAAGACCACCATAACCACTACTTACATCTGGCCTGAGAGAGCCATTATATAGAACACACATACAGACCTCTAATAAAAGAGGCTCCAACTATCAAGCCCTTCAATCATCTTTTGTTCTGTTTACATGCTAAGCCATCCTCCTCACCAATATCTGTTTATGCACATTTGCTGGGGGGTTTTCCTCTTTATTTTGGATCCATGTTTTAATCTCTTCCCAGGATTCTTATTGCTTAGATTCTTGGTCCTTATATCCCCTTGGGTTTTCCTGCCACTTGGGGTTAGGAGAAAGAAAGATCTTGGCTCCTAGTACTTACTATCCACGCAAGAAGGTTTGCCACGGGTTGTGCCAGCCACTTTGCCTTGGAGACAGGAGCATTGGATAGTTTGGGACCGTTCTTCAATATGGTTCCGGTTGCAACAGCGTTTGACAGCAATCACTTTGCAGGTACCCCCACCTGTGGTGAGGAACAGTTGAGAGGGAAGATGGGAGGAAGAAGCAGCACTGAGGATTTTTGTCTTCTGCACCTTTTTTTTTCTAGCACAGAAGAGTGAAGGTTCTAATCTGGTGTCAACTACACATGCACTCGTACTTTACCTCTTGTGTGACAAAACTGCAAGCAAATTGGAATGCATCTGGATGATAGTTACTTGAAGTTATTTGCATTGTCAAATTTGCTGTCATTTGGGTGGAGTTGCTTTGTCCTGTGATGCTTAGAGATTACTATGCCTATTTGGAAGACTCTCACCTCCACACTTTAAGAACTGAAGTATACAGTAATTCTATTTGTGCATAAAAACAATTGGGGGGTGCTCAAACAGTGATGTTAACAGAAAATGCACAAACTATTATCCAATCAGATAACTTGGGAAAAGACAATAGACCCTAAGTTTCCAAAATGAAGGCTGGAGTTAATACCTTTTACTTGATACTCAACCCTCCCCTTCCCCAGAACAGAAGGAACTCACTGATCACTGGGATTTGATCTACTGTTGTCTGGTACCAATACTGATCATGATGATGTTGACTCTGAATGGGAAACTCTTGAGCAAAGGTGCCTGGCCACATGAGAATAATGGAAACCATTAGGAATGCTGGAAAGAGGTGGCACATCATGTTAGAGCTGCAAAAGAAGGATGAGATTGCATAGTGAGAAGGGGAAAGGAAAATGGAATCCTATTTTACCTGGTACTTCTTACTTAATCTAAGCTTTGGCAAAGTTTCCATGGTGAGGAGAACAGTTGCATCATAGCCATCTGGGACTACTTTTCCAATAGAGGGGGATGTATTAAAATGGAACGGCTTGAAGACAGTTTCTTCCACCTATGCTTAGAAGGGGTGTAATTCCTGATGTACTGTTATAATTTGTTTTGAAGTTGTGAATTGGCTTTTCAGAGAACTTGGCTGCTGAGTCTCATTTCATGATCTTGACTTATGAAGTGCAAGACCACATAGGCTCAAGCTGACAGGAAAAGAAAGGGATTAAAAAAACCAAAAACCATTGAGATAATTTTATGATACCTATGTACTTCTCTTCAGGAAAGACGCCCCAGATCTTTGGAAGGCCTTTTCTCAATGTGAATTCTTACATAGTTGTGTCTTAAAAAAAAAATAGAAAGGAAAAAACCACAAAAGTATTGGGCAAGTGTCATCAGTACATTATCGAAAGTGCATACATGCCTATTAAAAATATTGTTAATTGTGAAAGTATACCACGCATCTACAAAACAGTATGCGCTAATTAGATGGGATTGTGTATATTTGATTTCCTACACTACTTTAAAATGCAAAGTGAAAAAAGCTAGGATTCACTTTTCCAGAATTCTGTATTTGTTAGGACTAATATCTTCTGTTATTGTTTATTTGGCATATTTTCAGTTTGTTCCAAACAAAATACATTTTACATTGCTTGACTTTCACACTTTTGGCAGGTATGCTAACATACACTTTGCAGCCCAGGACTGATCAGGAATACCGTATTTTTCAGAGTATAAGACGCACCAGAGTATAAGAGGCACCTTAGTTTTTGGAGAGGAAAATAAGAAAAAAGCTGATTGGCAGGTGGATCAGACTCCCGGAATACCCCCAATCAGCTGTTCCCAGAGGTGAATTTTAGCAACAGGTTCCTTTGGTTGTAAGCTCTGTGCCTTGCTTTTTTTTTTTTTTTTTTTTTTTTTTTTTGCTTTTTTTTTTCTGCCTCTGAAACTTCTGAAACTCCTTGCAGAAAAAACTTTTTTTCCTGCCTCTGAAAGCCTCCGAAACAGAGCTTCAGAAAAAGCCTCTGAAGCTCTGTTTGGGGGCTTCTTTTCTGAAGTTTCATTTCTGATGCTTTTTTCAGCCTCTGAAACCTGTTTGAGAAGCTGGGCGGGGCTACATTCGGAGCATAAGACGCACCCAGATTTTCACCCTCTTTTTGGGGGGGGAAAGGTATGCCTTATACTCTAAAAAATATGGTAGCTTGAAGACTATCTTACTCTGTTTTCTGTGCTGGAAGTTCAGGAAGGTATTTATTACATTGGACCAACCTTACTGACCTGAATGGACACCTTATTTCTGAATCGGCACTTGAGCAGGTTCTATCAGTAGCAACACTTGTTTCAAAGGAGTTTGTTGTTTGTTGAGCCTAGATGAAAGAGGGCAGAATCAACTCGGAAAACTAAAACAACCAAACTAGAACAACAGTCGAGTAATGTTTATTTTCAACAAGAGAAACAGATACATACGTTCATGTGTTGATTTTTACAAAGACAAAGTGCAGGTAGTCTTTGACTTACAACCACATCTGAGCCCAACATTTATGTTGCTAAGTGAGATATTTGTTAAGTGAGTGTTGCCCCATTTTATGACTTTTCTTGCCACATTTGTTAAGTGAATCACTGCAGTTATTAAATTAGTAACATGGTTATTAAGTGAATCTGGTTTCCTCATTGACTTTGCTTGTCAGAAAGTTGCAAAAGGTGAACACATGACCCTGGAAAACTGTAATTGTCATAAATGTATTAGTTGTGAAGCATCACGTGACCATGGGGAATGCTATTAGGGTCAGAAGTGTGAAAAACGGTCATAAATCATTTTTTCCAGTGTCATAACTTTGAACAGTCACTAAGCAGACTGTTGTAAGTCAAAGACTACCTGTATGATTTGTTGGTGAGTTTGGATCATTTTGTGATGTTCTATGGGGCAATATTAATGTATTCATTCTGTGGCATGATTGGGGAAGTTTTCTTTCTTCAGCATATCTATAGATCTTGTGCTTTGGGGATTTTCTATTGGAAAAGTGATATCTGGTAGTATAGAATCAGAATAACTTGGAATTATTAAGAGAGGTGGATCTCCAGTTTGTCTAGAATTCTCTGCTGGTCTACATGATTAATTCCCAGTTTTTCAGCAGGCATCCTATGGTGGAAGGAAATTGTCCTGTGCATTAATGTTACTTCAAATTAGTTTCCATAAATTGACCTGCAAACTTAGAAGTCTGATCTAAGCACGTGGTTACTCATAATGTAGAGAAGCCATTTTCCCAGCTAGATGACCTGAGCTATTTCTTGAAGAAGCAACAAGAAAGCATCTTTTCTGTTGGCTCCCGCCCTATTATCCTGCTGGAGGTGAGGTTCACCCCACACACTCTTGGCCTTCCAGAAGAGCACAAGTAAGTGATGTTGAGAAAGCACCTTGAGAAGGAATAAGAGATGTTGAAGAAAATAGTTCAACCCCATCCAGAACACAACAACATTTGTATACATAGATCAAGGTTAGCATTGATAATGCAAGAGAACTTGAGTCAATGGTAAACAATTTAATGTTTCAACACTGTGCCTCTGCTGTAAAAAAAAGGGGGGGCAATAGCATGTTATGAATAATAAAATAGATTATAATGTCCTTACAGTATATAAATTGTGTGACAGTATCTGGAATATTGTATGCGTTTCTGATTGCCACACCTCAAAAAGGATAGAGTGGAGCTGGAGAAGGTTCAGAGGAGGGCAACTAGGATGATCAACCGACAGGAGCCTTTATGAAGAAAGGCCAGAATGTTTGGGGGATTTTTAATCTAGAAAGAAAGCCAATGACGAGACATGACAGAGGTGCAGAAAACTCTACATGGTATGAATAAAGTGAAAAAGGAGAAACAATTTCCCCCTTCCCAAAATACTAGAAGCAGAGATCACCTAATCAAATTTGAATCCTGGAAAAATCCAGCAATGCATATAATAGTATCTAAGATAGGGATATAAATTCCAGTCTGATAATTCCATCTTTATTAGATCCAGCCCAAGTGTTTCCTGATTATTTCACAAGCGAAGGCTGCTTACAGAAAGCATGACTTCTCATTTGATCAAGCCAAAGAGTTTAACTATGAAAAGCATTGTTAAATTAAGGTGCCAAGACTGGTATTCGGTGTAATATAACCATTAAGTCAGTTGATTCCTCCATAGTAGGAAAGGATGATGTTATACTTGGTTCCTAGAACCACAGATGATACAGTATTAAATCTAACCCATAAAAACCTTTGTGTAAAATGGGATTAAGATAAATATGTAAAATTTTCTACTAAATGGTGGCTAAATAACAGTCCCTGTAAATAAGAATAATGTCTATGGTGCTTTTATTGCAGTGGTGCTTTCTTTTACCCTTGGAGCAAGAATTGAACTCGGAGGTCACTATGCTTTTTTCTGAGGAAAAAACTGAGAAGGGAGATGGGACAGCCTCTCTCACAGTGTATTTTAAATCAGTATCTTAATTAGCAAATTCTCAAACCGGCATCATCATCATCATCATCATCATTATTATTATTATTATTATTATTATTATTATTATTGAGAAAATACTTGTTTCCAGAGACAAGAATGTTTAACACAAGAATTGCAGCTCACATAATCTAGCTCTCATAAATTTCTATAAGATTCTATAGTCTATGTGCTATACAGTAAAAGACTAAAAAGATACTATATAAACAATGGGTTGTATTATTTAGAATGCCAAAATAGAAAAGGTATTGATTAATTAGTGACTTCAAGTATAACTTGAAGCACTTGAAGTCATGCTTATGCACTCATAACATCTAGTCAAATGGAAATGCAATAAATTGTGTAATACTTTGTTTAAGAATTTTTCAAGGAAGGGCTCATTGAACATTTTGTGCAAATGAAATCAAAGTCCTGGATTTGTTACTCCTGTGGGGATTGAAATATGTCAGTGACACAGACAAAGAGTTCAAAATATGTTTCTCCTGCTGCTGGGAACTAACTCCTAACTTGAGAGTTTTGTCCCACTGCATTGAGAATATCCAAGATTCTGAATTTTTCAATCTAGCCAAATACTCTGCCATAGCGCTTTCTATGAATACCACCCCCACCCCACCCCATGTTAGATGGGTTCAAATGCAGAAGGGAACAGAAATACAGAATAAACAATTTCTTCTGTAATGGACAAGCGATAAAAACTACAGACTTAGTTCAAGTGGGATTCTTTTACTGTTTATGTCAGGAGCAATGATAAATGGAATTTTAATTTTGTTTGGAAATTTGAGACATTTTTAAAATGACTAGTTCATCCCATAAAATACTGATGTAGTTTATTATTTGATTGCCACTTCTCCCATAAATCATTACCTACTATACTACAACATTACCTGAATAAACTTTTAATAGTCACCCAGGCCCCATTCTCATTTCTTACCTGTGATTCTGTCCTTGATGCTGAAGTGTTCTTACCTCTCTGTCCCAGCCATGGCAGCAGGCTCTATGGACCCTGGAAGCATCCTCTTCTTTGTTCGTATTAATTCTCTTTTTTTGGAAAAGATGGAGAAAAATGTTCCGAGCGCTCAGAGTTCTGGAATCAAAGTCACTATTCTGGCAGCTTTGATCTGCCCTGATCATAACCTTACAATCTAGCAATTCACTGCTCTCTCAGCCAGATTTGGTGCCAGAACCAAAAGTTCTGGCTGCCAGCCCTCCTTCTGTAACCCAGCAGATGTCTCAGTATCTGTGCAAGATTTTGAGTCTGCCTGTTCTTCAGCTTTGCTTTGACTGATATATGTATACACATGTGTCTGTGTAGGAGAACTCCAGACGGCCTCTTTTGTGCTTTTCTCCTTTATGCTTTCTGTTCGAAGAGCCCTCCTGCTACATCCCACACAATGCTGCCTCCTCCGGATTTTGTTTCTGACACCACTCTTGCTGGGATATGAGCCAGCTTTGATGGCCTCTCTTTGCCTTCACTGCTTCTCACTTTGGGATAAAGTGTTAAAAAAAGTTGGAGCCACAGAGGATGCATCTAGAGATTTCTGTAATTCTTTGATGAAAGGAAAGGAAAAGAAAGAAAGAAAGGGAGGAAGGAAGGAAGGAAGGAAAGGTCATGCCTATTTTGCTGCCCTAGGATTGGTGACACATATTTTATTGCTGTTCTTATAAAACAGTGGGAGGTATGTTTTATTTTAAAGCATATTCTTTGATTTGCAAAAGAGTATGTTTTGTATGAAAATTGCACACGAATAAGGTGTGGTTATACTGTGGTAGATATTAATCTATAGCTGAAATTTCCGATATTTCAGTACCATCTTAATTTCCCCATCCTGGGACTATGTGGCCAGTACCAGCATATTTTCCTCTTTTTTCCTTTTCAATCTTAGCCACCCATCCCAATTTGCAGATCCAAAAGACAATTACCATATCTATGATTGAGAGTGCAGAGATTAATGGTGGAGAGTGATGGATCCTAGTGAATGCCATTGTTTTCTTTTTTCCAGGACCAATTCCATCATTAGCCACAGATGGTAACTGAGATGAGGTTGACAGACTGAATTACAGTTTATCCTTTCCACCCTTCTCTTCCTCAACCTCATTCTGCATGGATGATAAATTTCTCCACAGTTAAACACCATCTTCACTAATATGCAGTAGAAATTGTAATTGTCAATGTAAGCTCTGGTGTCAACTGAAAATGAGGGTGTGAGGAGTGAAATGTGATAAAATGTCCTCCTAGACAAATGTAGGTTTGCTATTGACCCAGTATCACTGAAGATGGTGAGAATAATGACAAAGTGTGCATGTTGGTGTAATACACGATTTATTAATGAGGCCAGATATGAATAGACTCTTAACTGTTCAGTTGCTTGGTGGGGGTTTTATGATAACTATCTTATACTGCCGTGATGGCGATAGGGCTTTTATTATTATTTTTTAATTATTATTATTATTATTATTATTATTATTATTATTATTATTATTATTATTAAATAATAATAATAATAACATTATTAAAGGAACATTATTCTCTTGGGCATATTCAGACTGCGTTTTCATTAAGAATAGGAAAGATGAATATTTCATCTCTAAATACAGTTACAACAGTTCATTTAGTGACTGTTGGAAGCTACGGCGACACTGGAAAAAGTGACTTATGGCCATTTTTCACACTTATGACTGTTGCAGCATCTCCATGGTCACATGATCAAAATCCAGAAATTTGGCAACTGACCTATATGACAGCTGCTCTGTGTGTGTGTGTGTGTGTGTGTGTGTGTGTAGGGGTCACGTGACCACCTTTTACGACCTGACAAGCAAAATCAATGGGGAAACCAGATTCACTTTACGACCATGTTACAAACTTTACAGCTGCAACGACTCATTTAACAATTGTGGCAAGACAAGTCATAAAAATGGGAGCAAAACTCACCTAACAAAGGTCTCGCTTAGCAACAAAAATTTTGGGCTCAATTGTGGTTGTGAGACAAGGACAATCCTGTATTGCGTTTCCCTCCTCTACATTCAGGATGAGGATTGGCTTTGAGGGCAGGAAGTGCAAACTGTACACATTCAGTGGTGGAATCTTCTTTATACTTACCCTTTTCAGAAAAGCAGATGCTGATCTTGTTCAAATCAGTCCCTCACTAATACAGCTTTCTCTTTCTCTGGCTTTATGAAGCAGTACCACAAGGTAGATGTGCTTAGAAAAGAGTTTTAGCTTTCAGTAAATATCTGTATGCTACTCATGAGACACTGCCAACTGCATTTTGCCAAATCTAACATTTTACTTAAAAAAAAAGTATTTGTCTTCTTTTCATTCAGTCACAAGAGAAATAATTGAAAGGGAGTCAAGCTGTGCTGTACAGTATGTATAACAAGTGAATGAATACAATGGTGCTGTTGAAAACATCCAAGTTAAAATTAAACAGAATAAAAGTAGGGTCCCATTGTCCACTATTGAGCACCCAAATAAAATATATATAGAGAGACAATGTATTCCAAATAAAATGTTCAGATATTTTTAAGAGATACAAAATAGTAGAGATGGGCGAACTGAAATACTCTGCCATCTGTTGGTAAATAAATTCAAACAAATGCATCCAGGGATGAAAAATGGAAGAGAGATGAATTTAATGTGTCTGCGCAGAAAAGTGAGGAGAAAATCTAAAAAACCAAAGGAATGACTATGAGAGTGAACAGTTCGCCAGATCACAGAGACAGAGATGGTGTCAGAAAAATAAAAGCTCAGAATGGTTCAAGGTGTGCATTGTTGTTGTTAGTTGCGAAGTCGTGTCTGACCCATCGCAACCCCATGGACGTTCCTCCGGGCCTTCCTGTCCTGTACCATCCTCTGGAGTCCGTTTAAGCTCATGCCTACTGTTTCAGTGACTCCATCCAGCCACCTCATTCTCTGTCGTCCTCTTCTTCTTTTGCCCTCAATCGTTCCCAGCATTAGGCTCTTCTCCTCATTAGTCCTTCCTTCTCATTAGGTGGCCAAAATATTTGAGTTTCATCATAGGAAATAGTGTGCATAGGAAGCGATATTTAAAACAAAAGAAACAATCTATTAATTGTTCAGTGAAGAATGCAGAAAAGAAGGGGGAAAAACATTTACAGTATTCAATTCCTAACTTGGGTCAGACTGAGAAAAAGAGTTTACTAGAGAAATATACAGAAAGCAATTAAAAATAATTTCAACATGAGCTTGATAGAAACATAGGGAATATCTATTGACCTTGACTGAATTCAGATTTTCAGGGCCAGATAGATTCCATCAAAGCTCCTGAAGGAAGCTGGCCAAATCTTTCTTTGTTTGTTTGTTTATTACATTTATTTATTCATTACATTTATATTCCTCTCATATTACTATTGAACAACTCTAAGGCAGCTTACAAAATGAGAAAAATATTAAATAATTAAAATTAAGAAAAATTAAATAGAGACTAAAAACCAAGAGGGCAGCCAACATAGGGGTGAGGATCTTCTCTCTATCCTGTCAGCCACTCCCAGCACAGAGCACCCCCATTGGGACCCCAGGCCAACAGGCAAAGCCAGGTTTTAAAGCTCTTCTGGAAGGCCAAGAGTATGGGGTGAACCTCACCTCCAGCATGACAATAAGGTGGGAGCCAGCAGGAAAGGCTTTTCTTCTGGACGACCAGCTGAAATTCTTTGACAGACAAAATCTTAAACTGGCCTCTTCTGCTGGAGCAAGTGGGATGGCCCAATCCCATTAGGGGCAAGATGACTCCTCAAATATTTTTATCCTTGAAAAATCTGGAGAAGAGGGAACATCCACTGAGAGGAGGATGGCAAACATTCCTATACCCTCCTCCCCAGAAAATTTTACACACTATGAGACAGTCAGTTTGTCATCAATAACGGGGAAAATTCTGAAGCAAATTTTAAACCTGTAAAATGCTAGGCAATGGTTTGCTAACGATTAGAAATCTAGCATGAATTTGTCATGGAGAAGATTTGTCGGATTATATTTCATGTTTTGAATATATCGCTTCCCTATATATACGAATTAGTCTGACAAGTAAAATATAGTCTTTCATCTTGACATCAACATTTTTCCCCCCACAAGTAGAATAGAATAAAATACTTTATTGGCCAAGTGTGATTAGACACACAAGGAATTTGTCTCCAGAGCAGAAGCTCTCATGGTACATCTAAAACAACAACAATAACAACAACAACAATAATAATAATAATATAATGATACCAACAAGAGGGGTAAAAGTACCCTATTATGTATAGCAAATTAGGCAGGTTGAATCTTAGACTGAGTGTAATGTGCCTTTGATTTGCCTTTCAAAAGCAAATAGTATTGTCTTCACCATGCAACAACCTCCTCAGATGCCAGAAGTACTTGTGGAATGTAAGAAGGAACTCTTAGCTCTGTACAGCAAAAAGATTATTGGTCTTTTTCAGAAATTTTTAGATGTGGAGTGGTATAGGAAAGACCCATCAGATCTGACATACCATTAGGTAGGAGAGCTAAATCCTAAATTAAAAATAATATCAGTACATAAGGTAAATGGTCTGAAAATACTAGAATGAATTTTAACAGAAACAAATGCAAAAATCTTCACTTAGGAAACAGATAAGAGATGGGGATACTCGTCTTCCCTAATACTGATCTTAGTATTTGATAAGAAACTATATATAAATCAGCAGTGCATTGTGGCTACTAAAAAGGCAAATACAATTTTAGGCTGCCTCAAAAGAAATATACTTTTCAAATTATGGAAGCAATAGTTTCACTAAATAGGTTAGTCAGTCCCGAACCTCAAGTATTCTTCATAACAGTAACAATTGTTCCATAGAGAAACCAATGGAAAATGAAACTGGATGCGTCTAAACAGGGATCGATAGAGATATTATATTTGGGATACTTGTACTGGGCAAGGACTTTGCCTGGATTACATAACTGACCTTCTAGCTCTATTATTATCCTTCTATATACCAATTTACTGTTACTATACTCTGAATTGATTTGCCTTAGTAGAGGTCGTATGAAAGGGGATGGAGGGTGGAAATGTATTTGGTCGGTTCACCTGAATCTCGATATAAATTTTAATATTGCAATACCCTTTCTCGTCCGTAATTTGGGATGGGACTAGGTGATGAACAGAGAGCTAGTCTGGGTTTGTGGTTAAGGCCTCAGGCTGGAAACTAAAAAATTGTGGGTTCTAGTCCCATTTTAGGTACAAAGTCACTTGGGGGGTGGGCCTTGGGCCAGTTCTTCTTCCTCAGCCCTAGGAAGCTGAGGCTTCTAGGAAGGGCAAACCATTTCAGAAATCTTGCTAAGAAATTTGCAGGGGCTTATTCAGAGTTACCAGGAGTAAACAGTGACTGAAAGACACACACACCTAAGTGATGTAGAAAGATGAGGCCAGAATATGCTTCATGACCCAATCTTTGCCATGGTGAATTGAGATACGTCAGGATTTCATCCTGTTCTCCATGATATCCAACATTTAAATCCCTGGAAGAAACATGTTGAAGTTTTATCAGTATAAATATTTCAGGAATGCAGTTGAAATTGATGCGAGGGCAATATTGAGATGGGTGAGATCTAAGAAACTGAAGCTTAAAGTGGGACAATGTAAAAATATTACAAGTTTGGAAATCAAAGTGGAAAAGTGGATTACATTTGATTTTGAAAGGAATTATATTCTGCCACAGAACTACAAGTATGTACTTTGGAAATATTCCTTAATCTTTTCATTGTTAATTTTTTTTAAAAAAAACAACAAAGTTTGAAAGCCCCTGCTCCAGGAGTGAAATCCAGCAGGTTCTGACAGGTTCTGGAGAACTGGTAGCGGAAATTTTGAGTAGTTCGGAGAACCGGCAAATACCACCTCTGGCTGGTCCCAGAGTGGGGTGGGAATGGGGATTTTGCAATATCCTTCCCCCAGGAGTTGGGAGGGAATGGGGATTTTGCAGTATCCTTCCCCTGCCATGCCCACCAAGCCACACCACGCCCACCAAGCCATGCCCACAGATCCGGTAGTGAAAAAAATTGGATTTCACCACTGCCCTGCTCTATAGAGCTTCCAACACTGTCCTTTTGTAAGACATCTTCAGTCAATCAAGATGTGATACCTGTCTTTAGAACTGGAATTCTGCATAGCTGTAATGGCAGCAGGTGGCAAGCGAAGCATTTCCTGTGATCTTGGATTTCAGACAAGACAAAAAGAAAAAAGAAGCAATTTCCCCATAGTGAAAATGGCAATCTACCCTTTTACTGGCAGTGGATGGTGGGAAGCCTGCAAGAAGATAGCCACCAGACTTGTAATTCAGCAACATCTGAATGGGCATCTTTAGGAAGAGAAAGTCCTATTCATGAATGTAAATCCATTAAAGGGTGATAATATTTATTAGGCTCAACTACATAACAGAGGGAGCTAAATCTTCCAGGATTTTTGTTCAATTTAAAAGGGGGAAAATAAAAAAGTTCCCAAATGAATGAGTACTTTTTAATAATGTTCTAAATTCTTGTTCCTTCAATACTCGTTTTGTCTTCTATGCTACCCAAACTTCTGGAGAACTCAAAAGCTGTCATGCACAAACTTCTTTCGCGACGCTTTGCTTTCAGAAAGGGGACCTTCAGGAACCGTTGGAGTCGGGTTGCTGGGCAACGCGGTCCCGTCTCTATAAACCGCAGCAAAATCCCTGCCTGGCGAAGAGGTAATTGAAAAATCCCAGTCGTAGAGCCATCATTTCCGGTTCCAATTAGACTCCTCCAAGCTTGAAGCAAAGGTAGCGAAAGTACGCAGCCAACTTAAATACTTTCTGTGGCAGTGACTTCATCACGTGGGGCGAATTGCAGTTTATCGATCCCAGTTCGATATCCTCTTACAGCCTTAAGGCGTGGGGACCTTTTATTTATCTCAAATATGTAATGTTAGATATTATACTATCTTTATTCCAAGGAGGCAAAGTAGATTAATTTTAAGCAATTAGCCCACACCAACACTGTGTTGGAAGAAATGTCCATCTGGATTCAGTTGCAAGTCTTTCTGGGGCTATTAACAAAGATGGGGGCTGCTTTCCAAGAGCATGTTTCTCCTTTTCTCACCCAGGGAGGTATAATATTCTGCCTTTTTAATATTTACTAGAATATTTCATTCTTCTAGGAGAGGAGTGGGTGCTAACTTCCTACAACTGATTTATGGAGATGTGTAAATTACATTCCTGTTTTTAATAACATAGTAGGCATAGGATGTGTGAAGCCTCTTTGCTTCTGCAGCAGAGCTTCTCTATGCTGGAGATGGGCGTTTTAGAAACATGAAATATAAAGATAGATTTTGGGCTATATATGTCAAATGAAACCACTAACAGATCTTTGCGATCTTATACTCCTCTCTTCTAAGGGATGTTTTTCAATCTTTCACTAGGACAGCCTGAGTTTCTAGCAGGACAGAAAACTCGGATTTTCCATGACCTGCAGGATTTGTTTGCCCGAAATATGTAAATAAATATGGCTTTGTTTGGTGATATTTTTAAAAGCAGAGGTTGGGGGAAAAAAAAACAGTGACTAAAGAAGAGCTTAGAACTCTACTAGAACACAAAATAGAACACAAAGTGGCTGCAGAAAGGAGTGAGTGTTGTGGGATCCTTCTAGGGCAGTGTTTTTCAACTTGGCAACTTTAACATATGTGAACTTCAATTCCCAGAATTCTGCATGATAGCTGGGGAATTCTGAGAGTTTAAGTGAAAATATCTTTTACACACACACACACCTCTCTCTCTTTTTACGAAAGGCTCATATGTGAAGTTAGGCTACTACTTGTCATAGAGCAGTGTGGACCTCAACTCCCAGAATCCCCCAGGCAGCATGGGATTGTGGGAGTTGAAGTCCACCCATCTTAAAGTTGCTGCGGTTGAGAAGCCCTGCAACAGAGAACCTGAACTCTCGTGGAAATGCCGGGGATCTGGCACTTGCGGGAGCGCGCGGCATGCTGGGAAACGACCAGCGGGAATCCTTTGGCTGAGCAGCCTCCTGATTCTTCAGGGAGCCGATCGGAGAAAGCGGGCTAGATGGCGGAGTCCTTCATCCATCTCCCTGGAATCCTTTAAGGGGCCCTGCGCGTGGGTCCCTTAATAGGGTAAGGAGGGGTTTATAGGGTTTTGCATAAGACGACGCGGAGCCCCACTCCAATTATCCCTCCAAGCTGTCCCGCCTGCTTTTTATTTTGTTTTCTTTTCCTTAAAGCGTCATTACCTTTAATGGGGGTTGGGAGAAGAGATTCCACACTTTTCTTGAAAAGGAGCAGACAACCACCATTATTACCATTATGCATTAGGAAAAGCGGTGCATTAGCGTCTTAGGCTAAGAGAGAAAAAAGGCAACTTGCCTCTTTCACATTTTAAATATGTGCGTGCACCGTAACTAGAAAGTATATAGGAATAGATTTTTCTATTTCTTTCGTCCAGTTAGATCTTGAGCAATTGCCCGGTTGGATGGGCAATTTAATAGTATAATTAGAATTAATCCCGTTTATTGCTTTAGTGTATTACGATGGTCATATCTTAAAATTTGATGTCTCTGAAAAGACCCTAGGTATATTTGCAAAAAATTAATGCCTGCTGGGTGTTAAATATTTCGTAAAACAAGGAACCTCTATATTCAATAGCAGTATACCACTGAATATGTTTGGGGGCAGTCCAGAAGTGAGAGAACATTCCTGCTGTGAAATCCTGTTTGCAGAACCAGTGATAGAGATCTAATCTAATCTAGAGATCCATCTAATCCAGGAGAACTGTTGAAATTGATGGTTTAATGTATGATAAAAACTGCTTCCCATGTTCGTGTTTTTGGATTAAAGAAGGTGGGGTGGGTGATGGGATCATCTCGGCACATACAAAGGAATTTGGTTTTTTATCCTCTTCAAAGCAACTATCCTAATATTTCAACTCGGATCTGGGATAGGTTTTATGCATATTTCTCTTTCTAAATTATATGCCAGACTTGTATTTCAGAGCAACTAGGTCCCAGTTATTGAGAAAATTGCTTCTCTCATCCAGGTTAAATAGCAATAGCACTTAACTTAGTTTACTTTATTGTCATTGCACCTCGTACAACAAAATTAAATGCCATCTTCAGTGTACATTATAATTATAAAAATAAAACACAAACACATCCTTCGCATTCTATACAATTGAATTGAAAACCCAATATTACATTAATATTGCACTATACAGTAGAATTCAATATAGTTACTGCCCTGAGATAGAAGCTTTTTTTCAGCCTATTTGTCCTTGTTTTTATTATCCTGTGCCATCTGCCAGATGGTAAAAGTTCAAAAAAGGGTGCCCAGGATGAGATGGATCTTTAAGAAAGTTTTGAACTTTCTTAAGGCAGCGGGAGCTATAAAGCTCTTCCAAAGAGGGGAGAGGACAACCAATGATCCTCTGGGCAATGACGTTAACCCTCTGGAGTGCTGTCCTATCTGCCACTATGCAATTGGCAAACCATACACAAGTGCAGTAAATTAAAATACTCTCTATGGTGCAGTGGTAGAAGGCCACCAGCAGTTTTTCATTCAGTTGTTGTTTCCTGAGAAGTCTCAGGTAGTATAATCTCTGCTGGGCCCTTTTGACCAGTGCTGCAATGTGAGTGCCCCAGGTCAGGTCATCTTTTATGATAACACACAGAAACTTAAAACTGGCCACTTGCTCCACTCGGTCTCCATTGATAAGCAAGGGCTGGATGTCTGATCTATTCCTTCTATAGTCCACTATAAGCTCCTTGGTCTTATTGGTATTAAGGACCACTTAAACTTATATACCATTTCACAGTGCTTTACAGCCCTCTCTAAGCGGTTTACAGAGTCAACATATTGCCCCCAACAATCTGGGTCCAAAATAAAAAAAAATTCACTTAAACAAGAGATGGTTTTGCTTTTGAATCTTTTAATAAAAACAAGCTGATCAAATATTATTGAGGAATTAATTCTTATTTGTTATATTCTGATCGATGTTGAACTTGAACTCCCATCCCATATAATATGATTTGTAGTTGGTATATTCCTATCCTGTTTAAATGGAATCTTTTACTATTGACTAATTTATAATAGGTTGGGTTATTTTATGTTTTATTTTTCTGGAAAAGGAATTATAAGAACAGACTGACTTTGCTTCCTCAATATTATAATACCTTGTGAAAGAATCTTGAAATCAACACTGGAGAAATCCACAAAGTAATCTAGTTAATATCCTATGATGCATTTTGGAACTTTACTTTCGTTTGCTTGAAATTCTCTTCTATACCACCAAGAATTCCGACTTTTAAAAAATCTTGCCACTCTGTATATGTGCTGGAGCAGAGAAAGTTCAGATTTATTTATAGTATTAAAAAGATTTATAAGGCTACTCATCTTATACAATATTACCCTGGCTACCTAACAACAGCTACATAAAGATAACACTATATACAACTGAGATAACATTATACTCCCATCCCAAATATATATGTGTTGTACTTAACTCCCAGCTGGCCAAGTGGCTGGAGGAACAAGTCTTCATGGCCTTATATCGTAATATTTTCTTCAAATGCTGTGTGCATTTTAATGTGTGTATATTATAATGGAAATTTGTTTTGATTCATTTTATGTTCGCCGCCAGGAGCCACTTGTTGAGATGGGCATCCAAATTGAATAAATATATAAACAAATACGCCCACCGATTTCAATGAATTAATTCAAAGATAGAGAATTATATCAAAGATTTAAGTCATAGAATGTTTTTAAAATTGATTTAACAAAATGGCTTCCCCATTAAGAAATTTTGATTCTGTAAAGACCATGGTTTTTTGTTTTTCTTGTTAGTTGCATTTTTTCAGTGACTTAGTTTTCTTTGTTGGAAGCCAAAATTAGTTAACCAGTTTCAAAAAAAAATAGTGCACGAACATACAAGATGCAAGATGAGAGGTGACCCTGCTTTTTATGCTATGTGACAGTTTGTCATCAGATGTAGTTCTTTATTTTGAGCCTTTTGAACTGTTTGTAGTTTTATATAGATTTTAAAGCTAATTTTAATTGTTTTAAATTATGTTTACTTTTTGGAGTGGTTAGGTTAGCAGTCTAATGTTAGCTTGAGAGAGAAAGGTGGGACATACTTTTAACAAAGAAAAAGGGAAAAATGAATCGCACGTTATTTAATAAGAATGCATGAATTCCAGGCTGGAACAGATGAGCTGACTTTTCTTTGTCTGTTTCAGTTATGAGAAGGCACCATGGATCAATATAGCATTCTTGGCCGTATTGGAGAAGGAGCCCATGGCATTGTTTTCAAAGCCAAGAACATAGAAGTAAGTGAAATTCCTCATGATCTCTGATGCCAATGTAGCCAGCTTTGTGTCCCCCCCCCTTCAAGTTCTGGGGATGAACATCTGCTTCCAATTTTTATTTTGCTCCCTTACCTGGCAGACTGGGGAGACTGTGGCCCTGAAGAAAGTGGCTCTCCGTAAGCTGGAGGATGGGATCCCCAACCAAGCCCTGCGGGAGATCAAGGCTTTGCAGGAGATTGAGGAAAACCAGCATGTGAGTAGCTTGTGGAAGTGAGGATTCATGAGTTAACTGGATCAGTTAATGGGATTCTCAAGTTCCATCTCAGGCCAGGCCTCCAATAAACTAACCTTTCAGAACAAATTAGCTTGGTTTACATATCGCACTAAGGCAAAATAACCTGAGGGGGGGAGTCAGATCAAGATTATGGATGAACTGAGCCATTATAACTTCGTCATGACTTTCCCTTCCTCTGAAACAATTTGCTGCCACTCCCTTGATCTTCTAGAAACATGTAAAAACGGCTATATTAATTACTAGATTTTTACGTAATAATTCGATAATCCATGCCCCACTGGGTCATTGTTTCAGAGACATTTCCTTACTTAATCAGAGAAGCAGAATGACCACAGATGGGCAAAAAGCAGTGGGAGTGGAAGCAATTTCCTGTCAATTTTACTCACAAACTTCTTTTGGAGTGCTAATTGACCAGCTTAAAGAAGCTTAATGAAATGTGTCCAGCATAAAGATACTGTAGGTGTTGGCGGGGAATAATATAATTTAAGGCTTTGTAAACACTTTCAGATGGCTCATACTGTGTCAGACATTCAGTCACTTAACACGCTATACTGAGGATGGAAGCCTAGGTAAATCTTTTATGATATCAATTGTGGGACAGGTCACCCAATATTAAATCCAACTTGTTTAACTTCTCTCTTTTAGGTGGTTCAATTGAAAGACGTTTTCCCTCATGGCACAGGGTTTGTGTTGGTATTTGAGTATATGCTGTCTGATCTGTCCGAGGTGATCCGCAACTCTGAACAGCCTCTTACTGAAGCCCAAGTGAAAGGCTACATGCTGATGCTGCTCAAGGGGGTGGCTTTCTGTCATGCCAACTCTATTATGCACCGGGTGAGGCCTGGTCAAGTTTGACCATAAGATGGCTTCCTTCTCCCAGGAAGATCACACCTTGTTATTTGACCCATTGATGCTGTGCATCCGGTTCTTCCTTAGCTTCTAAGATGTTTTCAAATTCTTGCCTTGTCGTTTCAGGATCTGAAACCAGCCAATTTGCTGATCAGTTCCACAGGGCAATTGAAAATTGCTGATTTTGGTTTGGCCCGGGTATTCACCAGTGATGGAGACAGACTGTATAGCCATCAAGTGGCCACCAGGTAAATAGCAATGGGCATGGGGTGTGGATTGAGCATTTAGCCAGGGAAGAGAGAATCAAACTGGAAGATGCCTACATCTCCAACTCGTAGTAACCACAGCTACAGCTAACGTGTTTAGTGGTAATGGAAGTTGGGCAAAATAGCTCAGCGACATTCCGAGTGGGTCCTTAGATTCCCAGTTCAGACCTTATTCCAAGATTTTTGAAATAGGTCCTAAATGTTAAAAAGGTGCTGGAGTCTTGTTGGCACCACACTTGAAAATTATGGGGACTAGAGTTGAGTTTCATTGTGAGAGATGAATAGAGTTGTGTATAATATAATTTGTGTACTTTTCCCAATTAGGTGGTATCGGGCTCCAGAACTGCTGTACGGTGCTCGAAAGTATGATGAAGGTGTAGACCTGTGGTGAGCAGCTTTGATCTCTTTCACTTAATCAGTCTGGATTGTTCTATTTCTGGGCTGTTTTAAAGGGGCAGCCTTGGAGTGTTAGAGATGCAGTTGCTGAGCTGACTGAAAGCCTTGACCACAATACCACCAGATTATACTGTGCATAATTGATATGCACAGTAGGTGGAAAATTGCCAAGGGAATCCAATACAATTATACTTTTTAAGGGAGGAAATTATAAAGCAGATGTTGAAGGAAAGTTAAAAAAAAAATCCAGGTTTCTCCAAAATGCTAGGAAATCACTCAGAATCACAATAATCAACATTTACCTATAATGTATTTCCTAGATCAGGAAAAGTGTTATTACCATCATCCTGATTAATCAACAGTATTAAGGAAACCTGGAGAAAAGGAATCTTCCTTCAGAAAAGGGTAGCCTTTCCCAAATGAGGAAAACACAAAGAAATGCAAACTTACCCAAAAGAAATTGAAGTCTACAAAATGGAATGTTGAAACTTTTCTTTGGGGGAAAAAAAACCATATTGAAATCAAGAATCAAAGATGTTTCACTGCAAAAGAAGTAGGAAACTGGTTAGGGAAGGGATTGATTGTTTGGATGACGGAGATGTTTCCCCTTATCCCTTCATCCAGCTACCTCTTTTTTTCCTCTTTAACCAGGGCGGTCGGCTGCATCTTTGCTGAACTTCTCAACAATTCTCCCCTCTTCCCTGGAGAAAATGACATTGAGCAGCTGTGTTGTGTCCTCCGGGTGCTTGGCACACCTAATCAAAAGACCTGGCCGGTGGGTTCAATAACCATTAGCTCGCCCGCAGGGATTAGGGCCTGGGAGAGGAGCGTGGACCTTTAAAAGTGAAGAAACCAACAGCCAAGTCCCCCCACTGTTATTCTTTTGCTGGGACAGGAGATTACAGAGTTGCCTGATTACAACAAAATCTCCTTCAAAGAGAAGCAGCCCATCCCTTTGGAGCAGGTGGTCCCTGATGCTTCTCCACAAGCAGTGCAGCTCCTGAAAGAATTCCTGGTTTATCCTTCGAAGCAACGTATGCAGGCAGCCCAGGTAAGGGGGAGCAGTGAGGCTGCCGGTATAGTGCAGCATCCTGCAAAGAACAAAGCAAGGAGCTTTATGGGATTGTGTGAAGCAACACAGTGTACAGGCAGTCCTCAACTTACAACAGTTTGCTTAGTGACCGTTCCAAGTTACAACAGCGCTGAAAAAAGAAACCTTATGACCATTTTTGACACTTATGATTGTTGCAGCATCCCCATGGTCATGTGTTTTACATTTGGACACTTGACAACTGACCCACATTTATGATGGTTTCAGTGTCCATGGTGATCATTGTTTGCAACCTCCTGACAAGCAAAGTCCATGGGAAAGCCAGATTCACTTAATAACCGTGTTACTAATTTAATAAGTGCAGTGATTCACTTAACAAATGTGGCAAGAAAAGTCGTAACATGGGGCAAAACTCATTTCTCACTTAGCAACATAAATTTTGGGCTCAATTGTGGTCGTACATTGAAGACTATCTGTATTGGCCGAAGTCAATATGTACGAGTCTTTCTTTGAAACTACTACATGTAGATTAAGGAAGGAGTAGTTTGAGCCCCTTGTGACTGTCCAAACCCAATTACATGCTCAGTAAGCCATGATGCTTTCTTAAAAAACACATTTTTCACACGTCGGAGAAAGTAGCGGACATAGAATTTTTATGAGTGCCAAATTTTGATAGATTGAAGTTGTGACCCTTCTTTAGTAAAATTGCTTTTAGAGGTTAATGTCAGCTGCCAAACAACTGAGTCTCCGGAGAAGGGCGGCATATAAATCAAATTAAATAAATAAATAAATAAAAAACTGCAGATGAAAGCAAGAGTATAGTCCAGGGGTGAAATTGGATTGTCCCCTGCTATGGAGTTCCTTTAGATTTACCCACTTGTGGGCATCTTCCACTCCCTACCCCAGACTTAGCTTGTAACAAGGAAGCTGAGAAAATAAGCAGTGGTTTTATAAGCACTTTTGTATTGCATTTAAACCTGATCTAGGCTATCTCTTGGAATTCCCTAAGAGCGCCAAAGATTGTATCCTTATTTTGGATACTTGTTGAAAATCAAACCCGGGGAACAGTTTACTTATAAAATTTCTTGAGAAATTTTGCTCATTGAGAAGAAAGCAAGTTCATTCTGTTATCACCAAAAGAGGGCACTCCAACCTACGTTGCTGTTTGGCAGTGGATGATCTATGATCTTTTGCAGAGCTATGAATGTCCATTTCCCTAAAGAAGCTTCTCTAGATAATGAGCAACTTGTGGTACTAATTCAAAGGCAACATGGTAACTATTCCACCTTAATAGATATGTTTTTTTTTAAAAAAGAAACAATACTTAACACTAGTGGGAAAACATGAGAAGATTTAAAGAGGGAAATTACATCCCCCACCTCATGTGAAATTCTGTGAACAAAGTGTAGGGATTGCATGGTAGAAGCTTGTTCAAACTTTGTTCATCCAGCATGAATGGCCCATATCCCCTTTTTGCTGTTAGCAGCCTTCCCTAGCTGATACAGGGAGTCCTTGATTTATGATCAGTTGCTTAGCAACAGTTCAAAATTCTAACGGACGTACCCAGACAGTACTTATGACCCGGATTTGAAGTTCCAACTCTTGGACACCCCCACCACCCCAAGATAACACGAACACTTAGTGGCTTAGCGGTTGGGTTGCATTTATGGCCATTTGCAACATTAGTTTTACAAGGGTTTTGCTGAAAATTGGCGTTTACTTCTGGCCCAGAGCAAACCATGGACTTACTTAACAATTGCAATGTTTCTTTAATGACTGATGCAAAAAAGGTCGTAAAATCACTTCACAACCATATCATACAACCATACGATTGTGATGGGCAGGCTTCATTCCAATTGTAACTCAAGGACTACCTGTACTTCCCATAATGCTCAACCAGTAGGAGATCCAATTCTCTGTCCCCCCCACCCCCAAAATTGGGGGAGGCTTTATGAGAGTTTCCAGGATTCTCAATGTGGCCATAGTGGGAGACACTATCGGATTTGGTCAGAGCCAGTCAGATGATTTCTTTCCTTTTGTTCCTTAGGCACTTCTGCATCCCTATTTCTTCACCCCCCCTCTGCCGGCCCACCACTCAGAATTACCAATTCCCCAGCGTGGGGGCAAAAAGATTCGTCAGGGGCTCCAGCACCAGCGTGATTTCCATGTGGAGCAGCCCCTGGAAGGGTCAGTTGTAGATCTGGAACTGGTGGCACCGTATGTGATTGATGTATAAAATTGCTCTCCTTTAAAGTCTGGCTTTTATACCATCTCGTGAGGCAAGTTTGGTTCTTCATCCTGAGGCACTTTAAATTCTTGTGGGAAGGCGCTGTGCATTTATTGGCTCTATGTGGGGGTAACCATAAGGCTGTAACCCAGTGATATCACACAGATGGCTGAAACGAATCCAGGATTTTCAAAAGCATGAAGGTGTTTTAACTTTGTCCACCATACGTGAGCCTATTGGATGGCTGAATTCAGTAGTTTCTGGCAGATATTTCGTGGCCGAAATTCTGCAAAAAGAGACTGGGGAGGAGCAGTATGTGTAGCCTGCATTTGTCCCCTTTTATTTTCAAGGGAACCAATTTATTGAGTGATTTGGTGGCAGCAGATGACAAAAGAGGGAGCCGAGAGCATGCTGAGCTGCTACTCCAGCAGAAGGACCAAGTAAAAGTGTTCTCTCCAAAGACTCACAAAACCCATCTAGTGAGGAATGTGACAAAACTCTCTCCTGATATTCTTCCTTTTTTCCAATGATTTTTTTTTATTTTATTCACAAAATTAAACTCCAAACAAAAGAAAAAAATACACAAGAACAAAGCAAAACTACACAAGACATGGAAACAAATGTGCATTTTAAAAAATGCATACACATAGTTTGTCCTGATATTCCCCCAACCACATTTTTCCCCCTTGGGATAACAAAATAAGGCCCAGAAGTATTCAGGGGAACAAGGTCTCTGTTCTTCTGAGGCAGGGTAGGGCCCAAAAGAAAAGGCCCAATTTCTCTCCTGCTCTTAGTTTTGAGGCCTTGCCTCAGGTCTGTCTGTCTGTCTGTCTGTCTGTCTGTCTGTCTCTTTCCTTCCTTCCTTCCTTCCTTCCTTCCTTCCTTCCTTCCTTCCTTTCCCCCCCCCTCTTTCTCTCTCTCTCATCTCCTTTGTTATGCAATGACTGTTATAAAGGTTGATAATTAAACAGGTAAGCAATCAATTAAATTCCTGGGCTGTTTATTGGGTTATAAATTTTGGGGATGAACCCTGAGGAGTATCCAATGGGAATGGCTTGTTGGGATCTGTTCACAATTAAGGATACTTCTGAGGATTGCTGCCGCTACCCCAGATCATGTGCTTAAGACCTGGCCTGATTTAGAAATCATCTGCCTAGATTTAACTCTGATGTTGATGAAGCAGGGATTTTGTGGGGAAGAGGAAAGGGGAGAAAATAAATAAATAGTAAGAAAGAATAACAGTTTCCCAGGTTCACAATCACTGATGCAAAATCCTGACCTACCAAAAAAAAAAAAAGTAAAATGATCACTCATTTTTGAGTCTTCCCGGACTGCAGAAACAACAGCTAGTTTACATGTGCTCATTGCAATTGCTCTGTTTAACGAACTTGGCTGTGTGTTTGTGTATAAAGTTAGGCCCAGCTAAGAAGCAAACACAGTTATTAAACTCAAACCAGGCCCATTTGAATAGTTTTTCCTCCTTCAACTCTCTCAATTGAAGTAAAATGGGCAGTACCTTATTCCCCCAATACCTTATTTTCTCCACATTTCCCCCTACAATTTAAAAAAAATTGAATTGTTACTTTTAGAGTGAGCTGGGCTGCCTTCCGATCTCAAACTGACTAAAATTTTATTCCTTTTAAAGGCTCAAAACAACAGTTCTTACATAAAGAACTCTAAACAATATAGAGAATCAAAATATCAGGTTTTAAATAAATATTTGCAGAATCAGCAAAACCATAATATAAATAATTTTATTTATTTAATTTTTATTTATTTATTTATTTATTTTGCAAGATCTAGAAAAATTACACATTTGCCAGACATTGAGTATTGATTTATGAACTCCCCTGGTTCCTGTATCTGTTCAACATTTTTTTGTTTTGCATATTTTTGATACCAGTCCAGGATTTTAAGATTGTTTCCAAACAATTATTTTCTTGCTGTTCAGTTATCAGTTCCATTTGCAAAAGGTTAGAGGGAGTAATTTTACTGGGGGAGAAAACCTACTTTTGCCAAACAATATTTCAAAATCATTTTTGGCACAAAACAAATAATACAAGTTACACAAAGGATGCGGTTTGATGATTTGATCTAAGAAAGCAATCATTTTTGACAGTTTGCAAATAAATTTCCCTTAGTGAAAGTAACAATAATGTTGATTTTGTGCAAATTTAGTTGGGCTTTGTGTCTGACTGTGGAATGGGACATGAAAGTAATAAAAGGAAGCAAGAAAAGCAAGGTAAGCATTATAGTTATAATAATGGTACACATCTGAGGAGAACCGTAAATACAGGTAGTTCTTGACATATAACCATTCATTTAGTGATCATTCAACATTACAATGACACTGAAAAAAGTGACATATGACCGGTTCTCATACTGTTACAGCATCGCCAAGGTTGCATGATCAAAATTAGGACTCTTGGCAACTGCATGTATTTATGACAGTTGCACTGTCCTGGGGATCATGTGATAACCATTTGTAACTTTCCCAGCTGGTGTCCTACAAGCAAACTCAATGGGAGAAGCATGATTCTCTTTAACAGCACCAGTGATTCGCTTAAAAACTGTCAAAAGAGGTTGTAAAATGAGCAAAGCTCACTTAACAACTGCCTTGCTTAAAAACAGAAATGGGCTCAATTGTGATTGTAAATTGAGAACTACCTATACTCTTCATAAGAACTTTTTTTTCTGTTGGGCCTCTCAGAACCTTTAGTAACCATTAGGCCCAAAACCAAGAAAGGCATATGATGATTCTCCCAAACTGAGTTCTTTATTGTTTCACACAAAACTAGACTTTTTTTTTTAATGGGCCAGGCTGAGCACTCTACTATCTGCATCTACAATATATTCTGTGAACTATTAGGGAGGGGCTCTTTCTCATCCTCTTTCTCATCCTCTTTCTCACACACATAGTATCTGGGCTGAGTTGACTCTTACTCCTCTGCTATGCACCCTCTCCCTCTTGGAAATCAACCTCCTTACTACACTTTCCACCACAGTAATGCTCAGATTAGGTCTCTTATCAGTGGTGGATTTCAATTTTTTTTTACTACCGGTTCTGTGGGTGTGGCTTAGTGGGTGTGGCATGGCTTGGGCGTGGCAGGGGAAGGATACTGTAAAATCTCCATTCCCACCCCACTCCAGGAGAAGAATACTACAAAATCTCCATTCTGTCCCCAATTCAGGGGAAGGTTACTGCAAAATCCCCATTTCCTCCCGATCAGCTGGGACTTAGGAGGCAGAGAATAGATGTGGGCGGAGCCAATCAGAATTTTTACTACTGGTTCTCCGAATTACTCAAAATTCCACTACCGGTTCTCCAGAACTGGTTAGAATCTGCTGAAACCCACCTGGTCTCCATCGAGTAGGTCCATTGTTACAAAGATCTCCACATATGAGTTCCATCCATCCATGCATTCTATTTTCTTTTTCAAAAATACTCTACATATGGGGAATGATCCAATCCTCAATTTAGCTATGAATCATTGATTAAATAACATGGGACTGAATGTACCTGGGCTTATTCTAGACATTTGAGTCTTGGTGCTATATGCAGTAGTTGTTTCTATATTATGGCAACTATCCTGAAGTGTCTCAACTGTATCTTCACTACCATGAAGTTTTCTTAACCGTAAGGAGGAACAGTGTTTTTTTCCTCTCTAAAGAATATTGATGATGTCAATTACGTCTACATAGCTGCAACCGTGTAGAAAAGAGTTTACAGCTTAAGTGAGGAACGAGAAAAACTCTTTAAGATTAGGATGGGCAGATGGAAATTCTTTCTTTTTCATTGCTGAGAGTGGAGTTGAATAGACTAGGATGGATAAGCAGGCAGGGCCAAAGATCTTGAGACTCCGTTGGAACTCCTTGGTCATTATCCTGGCTGGTGCTTCTTTTCACCACAGTGCCTGGCTTCTAAAGATAACTTTATCTCTACTTGTCTATCCTGCTGCATCATGGATTAGCTGCTTGTTTCCAGCCTATGGGTGGAGCTTGGGGTGCCTAAAGGGCAAAGAGGCAGCATTTTTGGAGAATGTTTCTTTGCTTTACATTTTTACTAGTTTTGCATAAGGGCTTTTACTAGTTTTGCAAAATGCTTCTGGCATTTCTTGTTTCAGAATTGGGAGACTTAATACTTCAACTTTGCCCAGATGGTGTGGGGGAGAGAGAGAGGTACCCCACCTCAAAATCCACTCTTTGCATGTATATGCTGTACATCTGATTTTACTTGAAGGAAAGGAACTTTCCACATTCTAGGATCATCTGAACCATCCTCTGGAAATTTAAAATAGGTGCTCTCCTCCTAAGCAACATCTGTTATGCTAAGATGTTGCTAAGCAACACTAGACTAAGAAGGAAGAGAAAGGGTGTTCTACAAATACTAATGTGTATTATTGATATTGAATTATTCTCTTTCAGAGGGCTAATTTATGAAACATATTCCCTCTTGTTCTCAAATTATACATCTATACCTCATAATGCTATTTTTCCAATCCTGCCACTGGCTGTATAGAATATAGTGCTGCAACATCTTAGCCTGATAAAGCAAACCAAATACAATCAGAAAACAATATGGCTGCATTTCCAGAGACTGACTAAAGAGATCATGATACTGTGGGGTACTTCTGACCGGAGGTCTTACTTTAAGGTTTCTTAATTGAAAGATCAAATAAGGCAAGGGAGAGGTTATGGATGATGGTGAAATGTTGATCCGGGAGATTTGTTTTATTTTGTTTTTTTTTTACTATCCTGTTTCCCCCAAAATAAGACATCCCCTGATAATAAACCCAATCGGGCTTTTGAGTGCATGGCAATAAGGCCAAGCGCTTATTCCAGGGTTTAAAAAAATATAAGACAGGGTCTTATTTTCGGGAAAACACGGTAAATTTGGATGAAGAAATGCCTGAACTGGGGAGGTATCCCACACATGAAATTTTAAAAGGTTGCAATTTAGTGGCCACATCAATTTCCAGCTCCCATTTGATTCAGGTTTTTTTTAATATACTTGATGATTTATCAACCTCATGGATTAGCTCCTTCACCCATATCATCAGATTGTACAGCCTTCTTACACAAGAAAGGCTGTGACATATGTCGTCTTAAGTAGCCTTTCCAGCCTTTCTTTAAACTGAAGAAGCTTCTTGGATGAGAAGTGAAATGTTTTCAAAGGAAAAACAAAAAACCCCAAAAAAGTCCAGTTGCCTTTTGGGAAAAGCACCTTTGGGATAACCATGACCTGGATAATTGAGAATCTCCATAAACATCCATGAAGTTGTGCTAGTTAAGAATCTCAGAGGAGAGAAATACCTAGACCCGTGATGGCGAACCTATGGCATGCGTGCTACAGGTGGTACGTGAAGCCATATCTGTGGGCAAACAAGCCCTAGCTCAGCTCCAGTATGCATGTATGCCAGCCAGCTGATTTTCAGGCCTTCCAGAAGTTGGGAAACGGGCCGTTTCCGGCTTCTGGAGGGCCTCCTGGGGGGTGGGGAAGGCGGTGGGGAAGCCTATGGAGCCTGGGGAGAGCAAAAAACGGGCCTTCCGGACCCACTGGAAGTCAGGAAATGGGCCATTTCCAGTGTCCGGAGGGCCTCTGGGCGGGGAGGCCATTTTCGCCCTCCTCAGGCTCCAAGAAAGCCTCTGGAGCCCGGGGAGGGCGAAAAACGGACCTACCGGGCCTGCCATGCCATTGCATGCCAAAAGCGGGGGGAGTGCAGGGGTTGTGTGCACATGCGTGGGGCGCATTGAATTATGGTTGTGGACACATGCGCACGCAACCCCCCTGTGCTCCCCCCGCTTTTGGCACGCAACAGCCAAAAGGTTAGCCATCACTGACCTAGACCATAAACCACCATGGAAAAAGCCTTCTCTTTGGAAGTTTCCTACCTCATCTGAGATGGCAGGAACATCCAGAGCTGGTATTTTATTACAAAGTGTCTGGATAGAGAAAGATATATAAATATGGCTGATTTCCTCATTACATGCTCTGTAATGCTCTAGACTAGCTCTCACCCCATCACTTTCTTTTAAAACTAAGACTCTATCAATCTCCATCTCCAGATATTCTCATGCAGTGAGTAAGGGTTTGAAGTGAAGATAGGGGAGGGACATTTGAAACCACAAAATAAATATTTTGTCCCCAAATAGCTTTAGCAAAGATTTCTTTTGAATTTCCAAAAGAGCGTCTCATGTGTAGGACTGAGTTTCTGCCAATCCCTCTTACTCTCGCCCCCAGTAACAAGGCCTTTCAATAGATCAGTGGCTGCCATTATTAGGAAGCCATCTGATGTTCTTTCTTAGCTTTGTCTGACTGACACTCCCAACAGGAAAGAGAGATTTTGTACTCACTTAGTGAGCTAGTCTGGACAAGATTTTAGAAGTGGTTTGCCATTGCCTGTTCCTAGGGCTGAGAAAGAGTCCTGGTCCAGGTCCCCCAGCTGGCTTGATGTTTTAAGTAGGACTAGAACTCACAATCTCCCAGTTTCTAACCTGATACCTTAAAGTGGCTCCAATTTTGCCACTGCCACTGTCTTAAAGAAAAGGGGCCATCAATGGATCTCTGAATTTTATATAATGGTATAGTAACTAGAGTACTGAAATAGACCTAACTTTAAGTCCATTATTGGCTGTGGAAACACACCAGATAAATTTTGACCAGTCACACTCATTCTGGCCTATTTCAATGGGTAGCTATTGAGGAAGTAAAGCAAAAAGTGAACACGAAAAAAATAAATGGAACGTTTTTGTGCAAATTGTTGAATAAAAGATATAATTTTACTCATTGTGGTATTATTGGTGAAATTGCTAATGTGGATAATGGGGGTTCTCCTTTAAATCTTTAAAATTATTATTACAGACCTACAATCTGTCTCATTCTCAGGATTAGAGGGTACCTGTTGCGCAAATGGGGTAACAGAAGTGGCCTTGCTGAGGCTCTTCTCATGTGATTCCAGAGATAAAGCAATATTCAGTGAACTGCTTGGACACCTCAACTGAATTTTGCATCAGAAACCTACTCTGATTCTGTCCGCCACTCCTTTCAAGAATTAACACAGGATTGGCACAATATCATTACACAGAAAGAAAGAAATGTCCCACAACTTCAACACATTCTCAAAAAGGACAAGAGTTTCAAGTTTCTAGCCTTCATGTTTGTAATGAAATGAAAGTCTGAAATAGGTGCCAAACTCAGTAGGCATAGTTTTACAGTTGGTTTGTAGTTTATACCCTCTTTTTAAACAAAGAAAAAAAAAAGTCAAGAATTTTTCAGGAAAGCTATTATTATTTGGAAGAAAATCATGGGAATGAGAAATGAGGCTGTAATAGGCAGAAGAGGAGAAACAAATACAACAGAAAAAGAGCATTCCGTAAGAAAACTTGGAATTGAAAAGGCTACGTTGATCAAGCTTTCTTTGAGGTAGGCCAAGTCAAGAAACAAGCGTGGCAAATATTGCAGGAATATTCTTCATTATTTTTGAGTAGATTGTTTCTTAGTATGATTTGATTGCTTATTTGTACCCTAGGACTATCATTAAGTATTGTACCTTATGATTCTTAACGAATGTATCTTTTCTTTTTATGTACACTGAGAGCATATGCACCATGCTCTCATGTGTCATTGGACACATATTCCTTGTGTGTCCAATCACACTTGGCCAATAAAAAAAAAAGAATTCCTATTCTATTCTATTCTATTCTATTCTAAAGTAACAGAACTTTGAAACCTGCAAGAGTTTCTCTCTGTCCCATGTCATAACATACAAAAAGGGGATATTCTGAGTTTTTTCCTTATGCTTTCCTTTTCTCAGGGCAGAGTAATCTTTTCTCAAATGCCCTCTTAATGATTCCCTCATTCTTTCCCAGTTCCCAAAGGCGGTTCTACCTTCCTTCCTCTTGATAATATATGTGTACAATGTCTGTCTGCCATAATTATAACATGATTGTCCAACAATGAGGAAAGTGGGATATAAATAATGAAAATAACTAAAGCGCTTCACTTTTAATTAATTTAAAATGTGAGGACTAGCAACTTGACTTTGGCTCATGTCTCTGTCACTGAGATGAGGAATGAGCACTGACTTGCCCTGAGGAAATGTTCGGGTTTTGGGCCCTTTCCCAGTTTTGCCCTTTTCTAGGATGCCTGATAGTAGACTACAGTTTGCAACAGTTTTTCTTGCTCCGAAGTCTTCAGAGAAGCTGCTCCCCAGCAGTCACCCACGCAACCAATGAATGTTTTGCTTCCCAGCTCTGCCCTGTCACTCAGAGCCCAAACCGTCAGTTCAGACTTCTGATAAGGCCTTATCAGAGCTGCCCAGCTCTGCTAACTCAGAGCTACTATGCCTTGCAGCTTTCGCACCACCCCAAGAGCTGGGCTGGGGTAAGCGGCAAGCTGCATGATGCACAGGCTGGGAAATTCAAGGGGGTGACTGAAAGGATTGGCTCGCAGGCACCCCTCTGCTCCCTGACTCAGCCAGACCAAATGACACCTGTGAAATGGTGGCAAGATTTGCAGAAACAAGCTTGCTAAAAGGAGGAAGAGCAACCATGCTGGCTTGGTCCCAAGCAACCCACAGGCAATTCAAGAGAGGCAATCCCAGACCTCCTCAGTGTTGCAGTGAATGATGGAAATGATCATATCCTGCAAACAATCCTATAGTTGCTCCCCTCTCCTCACATCCTTGCAGTGAAATGGGCCCTTCAGAAACATAGCCTCACTAGGTCCCCAGCTTCTATTGCCACTTGTGAGGGCTGTAGGGCAGCCAGTCAGGCAAGCTGATTTCTAAGCCCACTTTCCAAACAATACTGCAAGCAAGACCTATATTTTCTGTAGCATTTGCATTCTTATACTATAATGCTGTATTAAAGGTGGAAGTAGACATACTGTATATATTCTTCCAAGTGAAATCAAGCAAGATTGGGAAGAGGGTAGAAGTCTCCTGGGGCTTTTTCCATAGCATAGGAGAGCATCTTGCTTCCAAATACATTTTAATATTTCGCATGGTGGCTTTTGTAAATCCTGATCCAATTACAAATAAAGGCAGAATTTTAATGCATGGAAAATATAGCCTTCCCTGAGATGAAATTATGACCTGGAAACTCTCTGCAACGATAACAGTAACAAACAAGAACAATAATAATACATTGAATCAAAGAAAAATTGATAATAATATTCAGCCTAAACATCTGGGTGACTGTGCAACCAACTAAAATAATACAACAGGTTAGAATTTTTACCTTGCTATCGTCTGTGCTGCACGGTCTTCTAAAATGAGAATGGACTGGTCAACTAAATATGACAGTTGCTTCCTAATAAATCCAGTTGTCCTTTTCAAACACTGGAACTTAACCTGATAGCACCTGCTGCAATTCGCTATCTAAACAGGCAGACCTACAGTTGCAAGGAGGGGAAGGGGAGATTGTGCACTGCCATTTTGCATCCATAAATACCTATTTGTAGACATCCCTCCTTATGTCAAGAGGTGTTTGAGCTCTAATTTCAAAGGCATTTAATTTCTTAGCTGGAGGGGAGAGGAACGGGGAGGGTGAATTGTGAAGTGACAATTCCATTTGTAAAAGGCACTGGAGAAAACCACCCTAAATGCAGGATAACAGCACCCATGTTTTAACTGAGACTAATTTAGAGAGCCAAAGAAGCCAGTTATTGGTTCTACTTCTCTGTCCTTCAGCATCACTCTCAGATTCATTTTTCTGATCAAGACTAATTACAAATAAAGCCAGAGCTCTGCTTTGAAGAATAGCTCTGCTGGACCAGTCACCTGGTGTAATAGGCGACAAATAAATTTAATAAATAAATAAATCAGCCGAAGAACCAGCCAGTTCAGCATTCTCATCCCATAATGGCCAACTAGATGCCTTCAAGATGCCCCAAGCAGCCGCCTCTTTATGTCTCCCAGAAATCGATGCCTTACTTCCAGTGCAGGTCACTCATACTTTTGTGATCTACTGTACAGCTGTTGATAACCTTGTTCTCCACTAAATAACTATCCTCTTTTACTTTTACCTCCACTGTTGTGCCCTCTATACTTTTCAGTATCCAAACCCAGAAGTTACCACCCGCTGTCTATACC
Organism: Pantherophis guttatus; assembly: GCF_059756535.1. Lineage (NCBI taxonomy): Eukaryota > Metazoa > Chordata > Lepidosauria > Squamata > Colubridae > Pantherophis > Pantherophis guttatus. The sequence continues at coordinate 120,580,020 of NC_142064.1, read as the reverse complement.
ACCTTCTTTACGTGAAAGCTCTGGAGAACAGTAATATGAAGCTGGAGAAAAGAGAGAGGGAGGGAAAGGCTACATCCTTCCCACCATGAAAGTCTGTGCAAACGATATCTTACCTTCCTGGATTCAACTAGTAAGAGATAAGACCGCAACAGATATGTTACTTTGATGATTAACTTCCTTGTTTTGTTTTTAATTTGCAGAAACTTAAATTCCCCTGTTATGTTTGGATGAGGTCTGGAGTTCTGTCATCCATGCTTATCCTCAGTTTACTAAATGCAGTGGCCATTTCAGGCTTTAATACAGGTTCCCCGAAGTTAGATTTCTAGTCTCCAACTTCAGACTGTGGAGCTTATCCTTGAATTGATTGCAGTAGGAAAGTGTTAATTTCATTGGGTTCATATGGAAGCTGTATGAGTGTTCCCCCACATATAAACAGACATATAGTCCTTTTCCCTGTTCTTCATCCTCCTTGTCAGGGCCCTTTGGAGAAGGCGGAGACATCACTTGGGTGTCTGCTTTTTTTTCTTTTGGTCCCCTCCCTGTTTCTCTTCGGTCTCCTCTGTCATCAACAGGCTGGGATCTTTTAAGAGGGCTCAGTTGAACAGATCAGCAGCCAGAAGTGGGAACACTTTCTCCAAGGTCAGTCCAACTTTTCTTATTCTTCAATTCTGTGGACCAAAAGACGTTCAGAACGTAGAGAAGGTTTGTCCTCAGCATCAGGTCAGTTTGATCCACTATGTGGCCCAAATGCTGTGGTTTAAAACATGCCTGTTGCTTTATGGCTGGGATTTTGATGATCGAGAGATGGTCTGGAAATGCTAAGAAAGGAAACTAGTATTAAAGAAGAAAACTAGACTGAAAAATACAAGCTGGAAAAAGAAATGGCACCATAGTTGGCTAGAGAGCTGAAAATAAGCTCTAACTAGCTGAAGTTGGTCTGCTGAAATTGAAACATAAAACAGGGCTGGTTGTATTCGTCTGTAAGGGAAATGCATTTGGCACATGGGTAGAGGTACCCTATCTTAGCTCTTGTTTTGCATACTTGGGTTTGATAAAGAAAACAGGTTCTCAGGCAGTTTTGTCAATTTCTCATGCTGAAGGCGGCTTCTTGCATTTATGTATGGCATAACCCCAGTCGTAGGCAATGGAAAAATGAGATGCCTTCTCTGCTGGAAGTAGTAAGACGGGTGGTTTACCTGCCTGCTTTCTTCCTTTTCTAAAAATTAAGGGATAGTGTTCCAACCAAATGTGTTAGAAATAATAGAACCATTGGAGAAAGCTACTGATTACAGTGGAAGAGAATATTTACGGTACTTCTAAGAACATATGAAGTGGTCTTAGAATATATGATGCATACAAATAAGTGAACAAAAAAAAGTATCTTAATGAATTGAGATTGTTTTTAAAGCTGTACATTTTGGGGACAATGTGGATAGATTACCAGTGATTCAGAAAGATGTTTGTAAAAAATACAAATAAAATAGATTTGATAATTTATTTATTATTTATTTATTAATTTTATTTCTATACCGCCCTTCTCCCGAAGGACTCAGGGCGGTGTACAGCCTGATTAAAAGCACAAAGACAGACAAAATTTAAAAATAATTAAAATCATTAAATGATAGGCTCAATTTAAAACCCCAAATTTAAAATCCCATTTTTAAAAACCCAATTAAAATCTTTACCTTGATAGCCCAGCCTGGCGGAACAACAAGGTTTTGAGGGCACAGCGAAATACACGGAGATCAGAGATTTTACGAATTTCTGGGGGCAGCTCATTCCAAAGGGCAGGGGCTCCCACAGAGAAGGCCCTCCCCCTGGGTGTCGCCATCCGACATAATTTGGCTGATGGCACCCTGAGGAGACCCTCTCTGTGGGAGCGGAGTGGCCGGTGGGAGGCTACTGGTGGCAGAAGACAGTCTCGAAGGTATCCAGGTCCAATTGAATAATTGAAGAGCAGGATATAACAGATGCATAAAGTAACAGATAGCCGATGCTTGTCAATTTCTTGCAAGATGAGATTCTATATCTGGAGAATAAGTCTTAACAGATAGATGGGAAAGATTCATACTTGGCATTGGGACCTGGTGAATGCTGTAAGACTTGCTTTTGCCAAAATATACAAAGGATCAGGTAGAGTGCGCTGGTATTCTGAATTCTTCCACAATGGGTTGGGATTCTGAGTTTTTCTTCTTATTAAGCGAACAAGCATTCTGCATTCCAGTTGTTGGAAACAAAGTGGGGGGGAAAATCAGAGAAAACATGGCATTTTTTTTGTCCAATTACTATGAAAAATTAATGTGGAGAACATCAGGTGTGAGAAAAAATGGCTTGGCAGCTAATGATCAGTAAAGAGGCTGCAAGTTATTAAGAGAGCAAAATGTAAATTTAAAAAGAAAATAGACTGTATGGCTGTCAGAACAGAATGGCGAAAGGAGAGCATTGCTCGGAAATGAAGAAACAGGCGCTCAAGAGTTGTGTCGTCGTTTTTACAAAGCCTGGACTGAGAGATTGACATACTGTAAAATGACCGTATTGAGTAAAGAATGGAAGGAAGACAACTGCCCTTTCTTAAATACACACAAAATGAAAGTGTGGGGTTGCTGAAATAGTGGAAGGAGCAGAGGCACCATGCTAACAAAATGTTATGAAATAGAGAATGTCCCACTCGCCCCAAAGTGTGCATCAATCATGTTCACTACACAATACTGGAAAATATGGTAGATGGTCCAGACATATCAATCTAACCAGTTCCTCTACAGAGAAACTTTATGTTCATATGAAGCCCCCTCCTACACTATAATTCCGCGCCCATGCTTTTCAGCCATTTTTAGAATCAAGTGATCAGGCAAACTGGGTTATGTCAGAAGGTACTTGAACAGTAGTTTCATATAACTATATCCAAAATCTGGCTGTTCAACTTCCTGGGGGAAAATGGAGCCAGCACTTAACGTAAGATTGGAATTGTGCAATCTCCCTGAATGAGCCTTAAGAGACAGGGAACCTGACTTCAAGCCATGATTTAAACACTGATTCCTTTTCTATAAAATGGACATAATATCCCGAGTTACGCTCATGGATAGATACATAAACAGGTATGTTTACTTTTAATTGAACAACTTTCTTAGGAGAAAAAAAAATGCCTCAAAAGTCTGCAATCCAAGAATGAAGAAAGGGAAGCATATTGACGCTGGGACCCTATGACTATGCTTTCCTTTATGCTAAACAGAATTGGTTATGCTACAATTAATCTGAATTTTAACAGAGCCACAAGACCCCTTGGTGTATTAGCAAGATATAATCACAATTCTCATGGCACTGTGTCCTTGCAATGATCTCACAATGCAGGCCGCTATTATTCCCATGTTGTGGTGGGTGTATGGGCTAAGAAAAAATAGACACCCCCCCTCCTTCCACCCAGTAAGTTACTTTCAGAGGCAATTTGGAACTGAGAACATTCAAACTTATATTCTTTACAACTATACTACATCAAATATAAACATGTTTGCTACCTACACAAATAGAAGGAGAGAAGGAATTATACTTCTAATTAAAATTCCTTAGAACCAAAAAAGAAAAGCAGTTTGGTCTAGTGATTAAGGCTGCAGGCTAGAAAACATCAGGCATACAAGCCAGCTGGGTGACTTCGGGCTAGTCACTCTTTCTCAGCCCAGTCCACCTCACAGGGCTGTTGTTATGGGGAAAATAGGAGGATGAAGGAGTATTAGATATCTTTGCCATCTTGAGTTTTATAAAAATAATAAAGTTTTATTAAAAATTTTTTTTAAAAAACCCTCTCATCTTTAGTTATTGTCAGTAGAATGTTCTGTCAGCCTTGGCCTTATCTTGAGTCCTTCTGACAATGGCTTTGTTTCGTTCATCGGCCAGAATTTCCCACAGTTTTTTGTAGTATAAAGTACCTGACAGCTACAAAAGAGAAAGGAGACCAAAGGAGTCAAGAGAAGCCGTCATTATAATGACAGTTTGTTCTCCATCATTACAAAAAGAATTTGCTGCTACTAAGAAGGGCTACTGGGAAAGACTAAAAACATGAAATTGGGGAAGAAAACGCTACTTAAGAATGAGTCTGAAATAAAGTGAAGAAGAAGAAAAAGAGAAAATAATTGTAGCATAAATAGTAGCATTGTAGCATGTATATGAAGAAATGTTATAAGAAATTGCATGGATGAATAATAAAGATGAAGACATAGATTAGCAATGAAAATTTGGCTTGATAATATACGCAAATCTGGAATGCAGTGAAAGGGAGGAAATTCTTATTATTGTTTCTGTCTCCCTCCGTAAAGTCTCCCTGCCAACTTCCTTGAGTCTGATTTAGTATCTGTCCTGGTAAGAATCCATGCAAAGTTCAGAAAATAGGTTAGATTTTCCCTGCCTGGGTGTTCTTTGGTTTTTTTGGGGGGGGGAAGTGGTTCTCTTCCCATCCTGGTTCAAAATGCTGCTGAAACTGTTTGGAGAGTATGATACCCATACCCAATATTTCCACACCCTCTTTCCAAGCTGTTGATTTACTTTCAGCCTTGGTTCTCAAATTCCTGGATTCGTTCAAAGGCTGAGGCTCCGTGGTCCTGCAAGGTTTCTGATGGAGATGCAGTGAGTTGAGAGAGGCTCACTGTAGGGAGCATCTGATCTGTTTCAAGGTGGATTAACATTGCTGCTTTAGTTGCCCAGGCACCCCAATAACAAATACCCTAGAGCAGGGGTGGGCAACTGTGGCCCTTTTACAACCTGTGGACTTTGACTCCCAGAATTCCTGTGACAGCCAAGCTGGCTCAGGAATTCTGGGAGTTGAAGTCCACAGGTTGTAAAAGGGCCACAGTTGCCCACCCCTGCCCTAGAGATAATTATCTGAATTATCTGGGGTTGGCGGTGATAAAATGCTGTAACCATCCCTGGGACCCACATCCCTTCTTCTCTTTCCCAGCGTAGATCAGAAACAGCAGGTTGATATGGGTAGGACATCAACTGTAATTTTGGGCTAAAATGAAATATTAAAAAGGAAATTTCATTCTTGCTGATAACAGCTGGTGCGGCTGAAAGATAAGGTGATGTCTCCAATGTTTGTGACAGAGTTGGTTTGATATATCACTGTTGAGGTGGGGGGAGGGAATAGAAAACCTGGAAATCTCTTTACTGTTGGGTCTATGTTGGATGTCAGCAAACGTGCTTACCCTTGCCAAAAAAAAAAAAAAACACAGCCAAAAAAAAAATGTTGCACTCTCAGATCCTAGACTTACCAGTCAGAAGTCATATGAAGCAACTTTTTTTGTGTGGGGAAAACAACAGAAGTCCTGGGGATGCACTGAAGGGTAGCTGCTGGAAAATGGGCACACCTCCCCATACCCCACAAGGATAATTGCAGAATAAAAACCTGCTCTTTAAACACTCCAAATCCTGGCTAGCATCTAAATTGACAAGTGTTCTGCAATCTATAATTTTAGGCCTGAGCAACTTTTTTCTCTGTTAAGAATTCACCTGGCCTGGAGGTCTGCATGCTAATAAATAAGTAGGGCCAAAAAGGTTTGGTGGAGGAAGGGAGACCCATGCTTTTTCTTCATCCGACCCCTCTTTCTCCTGCAGTTTCTCTTTTCTACTTCCTCCTCTTCCCTTTCTCTCACTTGTTCTCTTTTTCTCTCAATTTCCCTGCTTGTGACTCCACATAGTAGATAAGCGTCAAGAGATAAGCTAAGATCCAGAATAATTGCTTGTTGGAATTAGCCCATGAGCTGCCAAGGAATAGGTTAAGGATCACGTTGCCCATTCCTTCCATGAACCAGTATGAAACTCCACTGTACTCAAAAGATTTGATTCTGTGACATTGTAGGCACGATTGCAGAATTAATGTTTCTGTACTGAAATTGCCAAGGGAACTAGATGTGTTTAGCCTAACGAAAGGAAGGCTTAGGGGAGACCCGATAGCTGTCTTCCAATACTTGAAGGGTTGTCATAGGGAAGAAGGGGTGGATTTATTCTTCATAGCACCTGACTGCAGGACAAGGGTGAAAACTTGTCAGAGGGAGATCCAATCTGGAAATTAGGAGGAATTTCCTGACAGTGTCTGCTGGCAGCATCTCACCCTCTGTCTGCTTACTGATTTAAGTTCTCAAGAAACTCAAGAGAAGGGACACACAACCTGGAGAATTTTTGATCTGTAAATATGCAATTTTAAAAAGCCCTCTCAAATGGCTCAAATAAAATAGAAGAAATAAGTAATTATAGAATCATAGTGTTGGAAGGGATCTTGGAGGCCTTCTAATCCAACTCCCTGCCCTTATACCATCCTGGACAAATGGTTGTCCAATCTTTTCTTGAAAACCTCCAGGAGTGAAGCACCCACAATTACAGGAGGCAAGCTATTCCACTGATCATTTTTTCTCAGTGTCAAGGAATTCCTTCTTATTTCCAGATTGGATCTCCCTCTGACAAGCTTCTACCCATTGCTTGTTCTGCACTCAGGTGCTATGGAGAATAAATCCAACCCCTCTTCCCTATGACAGCCCCTCGAGTATTGGAAGATGGCTATCAGGTCTCCCCTAAGTCTTCTCTTCATTAGGCTAAATATACCTAGTTCCATTAGCTGTTCATCATACAATTTAGCTTCCAGATCCCTTACCTCCTTTGTTGCTCTTCTCTGCACTTTTTCTAGGGTCTCAACATCTTTTTGTATCATGGTAACCAGAACTGGACTCAGTATTTCAAATGTGACCTCACTAGTATAGTATAGAGTGGCACTATCACTTCCTGTGATCTTGATGCTATCCCTCTACTGACTCATACTTAAGTGGTAGTCCACCAAGACACCTTAGATCCTTCTCACAGGTATTACTGTTGAGCCAGATACTAAAATAATTTATATGTCCCTATATAAATGGGGACATAAAATAACCCAGAACATATATCAGGGAGCAGTACTTCAGTAATATTCTTCATAAACTCACAAAACAACATGAAATTTAAGAAATCAGAAGAGTGCTGTGAGCTCAGATTAAAGACCTATCCAGTCCAGTATTCTGTATCCATGGTGGCTAACAGGAGTCTGATAAGCCTAGAAGCAAGCAGGAGTGGAAAAGCTGTTTTTTACTCATAAAAGGCAGGCTGCCACTGATCCTGTCTCTGAGCAATTGTTACCTATCAGTAGTGATCACTGACTGATAGCCGTATCCTCCCTCAGAATCTATGAAGATTCTCAATTATCCAGGTTGCCCCAAAGGTGCTATTCCAAAAAGCGGCTGGACTTGGATAGTTTTTTTCCTTGAAAAAGTTTCACTTTCTCATCCAAGAAGCTTCTTCAGTTCTGTTCAGTTCACTTCAGAACTGAAGAAACTTCTTGGATGAGAAAGGAAAACATTTTCAAGGAAAAAACCCTAAGAAAATCCAGAAAAGCACCTTTGGGAACCTCCATCAGAATTCTTACTTTTCTTTTAAAGCTGTTCCTTTTCCTTTGTCTTGAGTAGCAAATTCCATAATTTAGTTCAAAACTTTAAGAAAATAAATATCATAGTTAATCTGCTGTCCCTCCTTTTGATATTCCCTAAAAACTCAAAATTAGTAATGTGTGTATAAGCCAAGATAATTTTTTCTTCTATATGGTATAGTTTGGTTCTTAAGAACAGATTTCACCAGTTTGCCAACATGAGATACTTAATTTGGATTTCCTTCCCTTAAATTCCCATCATTTTTTAAAAATAGCATTACATTGATCTCTTTTCCAATCTTTCAGAGCATCTTATATTTCGTTAACCAATGAGCAGAGACTTGATCAAGCAATTTGCCTGCCATCAATTTGTCAACTCCTAGAACTGCATTTCCAGTCACCATTATTTATCACACTATCTTGAAGTATTTTCCTGAAAATTTAAGTTGAGACTAGAGCTCTCTCTTACATTTTATGTCATGAGAAAAGCTCTCAATTCATCACAAATATTTTCTGCGTCGTCGTTATTCTTTTAATTCTATATTTCAACCATCCTCCTACAAGATTTTTGTTTTCTAATATCTTTGGATATATTAAATTGCGTCTTTTAATATAACTTGTTGTTTTTAAATCGTATTATGAAATTGCATTTCTTTTACATGGGATTGTACTCCTTTATATTCTTCTCATTTAGATAAATCTTCCCATTCTTTTCTCTTGTTGATATAATTTCCAAACATTTTGGAGAATTTTTTCTTTTTTCTTTTTTCAACATCCTTTTTACTAATCTGCTGATTTTTGAAGAAGCTCTTGGTTGAGAATGTTGGTGTGGAAATTCAAAAACACAGGAAAATAAAACTCCCCCTCCCTTTTCCACTTAAAGAATAGGAGCAGCTTCCTAGACACCCAAAGGCCCTATGAAATAAAAGACTTTGGGATAGGTTGGGCTCCTGCAAAAAAATATTCCCTAGGGGGTAGGCCAGCCACTGAGAAGGCCTCCCTCTGGTACACACCCACCTTGATGGGAGGAACCCAAAACATTTAGGGTTGCCAGGTCTGCTTCCAAAAAATAGCAGAAAAGTGGGGGGGAGGGGGGGGGTTAAGTAGTAAAAAAAAAATTACAATTAAATTATATATTTTCTTACAAACATTTTAACACGTATTAAAATAATCACTTCAAAACTTTACTTAAAATTCAAAACATCAAATATATTATAATAATATGTAAAATATTAAATTACATTTTACTTTGCTGTTGTGTGTATTTTTTATTTGACTGCGCAGCTTTGATCAATTCTTTGTGTTTAAGGAATAATTCTTTAATTTCAGTACAACGTTGAGAAATATTAAAAAATATACAAAATTCACTTCGAACTGATACAAGCAGTCAGTTATGTTCGTCAGTCCACAAATTTCCCATGACGCTGAAAATTCGTTCAACATTTGCATTTGATACCGGAATTGATGCACAATACTGGAACAGTTTCAGTAAACTCTGAGCTGGCTCTTTCTTGAAAAAGTACGTCCACTTATCAAGGTATGAATCGTCCTGCAGATGAACATAAACTTCTTCTAAGGCAGAAATTTCATCGAAGAGAGTGTTGGGTGGAAGTTCTTCTCGCCATGGTGATAATAACCAGATGTTCGTCATTTTTTCTAAAGTTGGAGATTATTGCGATCAATTAGATTGAAACAACTTAGCTTCTCATATACTGAATCGGTGAAATTATACCACTTTTCCAGGTATGCAATGGCTCTTTGATACACGTTGATGGCTTCTTTCTTGAACTTTTGCACGGCATTCTCAGGCAAATGTTTTTTACGTAAGGCAAATAAAACTTTCATTCCAAAAAACTGCTCATCGTATTTTTTTTGCAAAGAATCACACAGCTTACACATGATAATGTGAAGATCACATGCAAGAATTTTCTTGCTTTCCAGCTTCAGTAGGGTGTCTTGCATTATTGACATGAAGAAGTGTGTGAAATATAAATACAATTCTGAAATTGTTGGTTCATCGTCCTTTGCGAGTTCATTTTCCTGATCCGAAATAAGGTTCCAGATAACCTTATGGCACTCATCAGATCCAAGAGAAATAAAATACGATTTTAGAGGTATCCAGTTTAAAAGAAGTCTTTCGACCGCTTTAAACAAACTTAACCAACGTGTTGGAACATGGCGCAAAACTTCACGGAATTCTGACTCGCAAAACTCAAAAAATGATTTCAACTCTTCTCGTTTCTTCGCAGAATTCGAAAATTCGGCAAAAACCTTCAGCACTACATTTTCGATATCAAAAGATAACTGCTTTAATGCATTTTTTGCGCTGTTGTGTAAAATGTGATTATTGCAATGAGCATTCGATCTTTGTCTCATTCTAACTTATGAAAAAAAAGTCAAAAGGCGATTCTCCTATCCTTATTCTCTTAGACTGTGCAGCTTTAGATTACGTACCATTTCATCATAAAGCTTTTGAATAAAAAAAATGTCCACTATTTTGTGAAAAAAAATAGTGAACATAATGTGAAAAAAGTGGACTGTCCGCTCAAATAGTGGACACCTGGCAACCATAAAAACATTCCTTCCTGGTTGGGTAGGTGGATACAGTTGGAAGGAGATTCATGTCCTTCACAAATCTGAGCAACCCCATTTATAATTAAAATGGTAAAACTTTTATCTATATAGTTGATCATGAGCTGGTTCACTTCTTTTTTGAAATCAGAATAGGAATTTATTCAGACTAAGGATAATTATAGACCTCTATTACTATAACTGTTTCTTCACCCCAGTCCCTGAACACCTCCCAGATTTCATTCCTGGTCTCACAGTCATCTTGGTTAAGGGGGAAGTTGAATAACTTTTGGGTTGAGAATTGCATTCAGTCCCACAATGAGTCTGTGAAATAGTGTGAACTTGTCTAGTTGGTTTGATACTAGAGCTTCAGTGATCTGTATTCTTCCCATTTTTAATGTCTGCATTTGGAATCAATCAAAGTTCCCAGCTAAACATTCTGTAAATTATATGTATTACGGTTATCTATGCATATGTGACAGTGGTTTGATTTCTTTCTCCAGAGAGAGTACCAAATAAAGACTTACAAAGATACTGGTGGCCACAGCTCTCAATCAGGAGCAATAAGGAGCCTAAGAACATACCCAGACTACAAAGGAAGTGCAATCTCACTGAGAACAAGCTGTATCTCTAACCTCAAATTAACTAACTTTCCAGCCCTTTCATGATTGACAAAAGCTACTTTGAACTTCAGTTCCATTGCTTTACATTCTCCATTACCTCCTCATTTTCTTCTGAACTTCAAAAACAAGGTGATGTTTGGATCCATGTAGGCTCCTCATGCTGTGCAAACCCTAATTCCCCAAGATGTTAGAATCCCCGTAGGAATACAAAGGCCCTAGTTTCAGAAGTCTTCATCAACATGAAGAAAGGTTTGCAGAGAGCAGGATTAACACAAAGATAATGATGCCTCTTCTTGAGCCTTAGCTAAACTTAGTTATTGGACACCTGCTACTGCTATTTTTATTTATTAGCATCCCATTTTTATTATTTTTCCAAATAACTCAAGGTGACAACATATCCAACACGCCTTCCTTCTCTTATTCCCTCCACATAGGTCTCTTTTATTTTGTATTGCTGTTGGGAATTCTCAAATGAAGACAAAGCTCAAGCTTGTACTTTTTGACACCAGATTAAAAGGCTTCTATTCTATTATTTGATACTTCTTTGGAGGGAGACAGCTACTGCTTGAGTTTAAAAAATGACTTGAGATTAAGCATCAGGTTTAAACATTGCCTTAAAATTAAGGTGAGATGAAATTTTGATCATGAAGTTTCCCTGCCTTATTCAGCAAATTGTGTGCCTTTTCTACCTTCATCCTAAATTTCCCCACTGTTGTATTCCTATTCTCTTCCCAGAAAACATCCATTAAAAATGTTTTAGTTGAACAATGTGAAGTTAGATCATCTAGTATTCTGGTTAGATCCATCTGTCTTGATACTGCAGCAGCCTGTCAGATTATCAGAAAGGACCGCTGTCCTAGCTGTATCAATTTAGTATTACTTTACTGTCAGAATTTTATTCGTGATCTTTTGTTTGCGGTTGGGGGCAATGTCCTCTATTAGAGAAATACAATGAACGTAGCACAGCCTTTCCTGATAGGTTTCTTCTAAATATTTAGGGATTATAATTGTCAGAGCAATTGTCCCAGCCAGCATTCAGAGAACACCAGAGTTGGGGGCAGATTGACAAGCTGGTGTCCTCCAGATACTTTGAATTGCAGATTCCATAACCTTTGACATTTACCATGATGGTTGGATTGATGGGAAGCATAGTTCGGACATCTAGAGGAAATCAGGTGTCTACCTTTGACTGGAGAAAGTTCTGTTCATTACGGATAATAGGATATTGGTTAATGAATGTTCATGGCTTTAATATTCCTCTGGCAGGCTTGCACAGCACACTTGAAGAATGAAATGGGTGACAAGTTTATGATTCTGTGTGGTTTTGGTTATAACATGTTGTCTAAACTGGATCAACATTCTAGGTCAGTGATGGTTAACCTTTTTGGTGCCAAGTGGCCAAAGCACCCATGCGCGCATGCGAATGCTCCCGCGTGTGCCCGAACCCCAAAATGCAATGTAAGCGCCCCCGCACATGCGCCCCGCCTCACCCTGTGCATGCACGCATGTCCCCCTTGCATGCACCCCACCCCCCTGTGCCCTGTTTTGGCTTCCAGCTTGATGCAGGAGGCTTTCCAGGCCCAAAATGGGGCGAATGCCCACGCGTGTGCCCAAACCCCCAAAGTACAATGTGAACATCCCCTGCATGTGCCCCCCCGCGCATGCGTGGCAGGGACCTGAAGACCAGCTGGCCAGCGGGAGGCGCGCACGCATGCACAGTGGAGCTGGGCTGGGGCATAGCTGGTGTGCTCGCGGAGAGGGCTCTGTGTGCCCCCTGTGGCACCGTGCCATAGGTTCACCATCACGATGCTAGGTCTTTGAAATTTATATTTGTTTTAATCTAGCCCATGATGGTATGTTGCAAGAATCAAGCCTATGTATCATACCCCAGATGGCATCCCAAATTAGATTTGACTGGTCAAAGCAGATTATGAAGTTGGTGAGATACCTAGACATTGTTTATACATTCATACTCTTAGTAAATGCATTTGCTTTGTATTTATTTGAAAAGATACGTCCTTTTTTAAAAAAAGGATCATTATTATTATAAACATTTTCAAAAATCTTTGGAAATTTTTCCTCAGAAGGCAAATTATGCTAAAACATTGTCCTGGCTATTAGAGAAGCAGATTAGTGTGCATTAAAGAAGTCCAGGGGATGATGCAGAGGAGGCCTCATCATTTAAAGGAAATATTTTTACCTGGAACTCATTGCTTCGACACTTTGATGGGTGAAGCAGCATCTACTTGTCTGACAAAGAAGAGGTTTAAAACAGGAGTGGGGAAATACCTATCCCCCCCCCCCCATTGCCACAAATGAGGAGGCAGGCAGGTTTGGAACCAAAGATGAGCAGAAGCACCCTCCTGTTATTTCTATGTGCCATAACTTTTCTCTTAAAGCTTCAGAACTGCACAGAAAGAGCAGGTGGCAATTATCTGGCTTGTGAGCAAACAGTTATTTCCTCTGCGTCACTCCACGGCTCACTTTCGGCTTTTCTTTTGCTTTTCTCTCTCTAAACTCCTCCCAACAGTGCTAAATTAGACCAAAGTCAAGATGAAGTTAGGCTGAGGGCTGCATGTGGTCCTTAGCTGCAAAGTGTCTGTCCTGGTTTAAGAGAAACAGATGGAACTTTTTAAGTGGATCTTTGTCTAATCCGTTTAGTATTGTGACTGACCAAGTGCCTCTGGAAGTTCAGAAGCAAAATAGGGGGGAAAAAAACCCCACCCCTGGCGATTCTGGTTATATGTTGCCTATATTCAGTTCCTCTGAGGTTGTCAGGTTTTACAGCTACACAGGAAGCTACCAAAGATAAGGATGCTTATACACAAGGGGGGGCTTAAGTTTTATTTAATTTACACCACCCGACTCTTAACCAATTCTGGGCAGTGTATAATAAAACCAAGCAAAATAAAAGTAGAATAATTATGAAAGAAAGAAAAAACAAGAACTGATCGTGGATCCGACTAACCATACCCACACAGATTGGCAGGGAGTCCCAAGTGTCCCAGCCCAAGGCCTAGAACAGCACGGTCTTCAAGGTTTTCTGAAATGCCAGCCGGATGGGAGCCACAGGGATATCAGAGATAATAACCTCATTTTACTTGCTCTGATTTTGTTACTTGGTTTCAAATAGCCTTCTTCAGGTTGGCGTTTTTGAGCATAACTCCCATCTTCCCCCAGGAGCACTAACAGATGTTACCTAATACAGATAGTCCTCAATTTACGACAATTGATTCCAAAATTTATGTGGCTAAGTGAGAAATTTGTTAAGTGAGTTTTTACAGGGACTTAGGGTCTTTCCTCCCCTTGCTGTTAACTATGGGACAAAGCATATCCTGGCTGGTAGCATTTATTTTTTTCTACGAAGCCCCTAGGATGCTACCTTACCAAGGGCATTCTCAGATCCTCTGAAAGGAAACCAGGCAGCTGCTGTGACTGAGGCCAGAGGCAAGATTGGAATTGGGAATGGGCCCATTCCATGCCCATAGAGTTTTTTTTGCTGATTCTGGGATGGAGAAACAGTATTTCTAATCAGTACAGGAAAGACCCTTAGCATGTTAAGTGAACTCAGCCAGTTTTTGACTTAGTTAATAAACATGGCTAAGAATGAGCTATGAAACCCATCCAAAGCATGCTTGAGGAAATTCAGTTTCAGTCCCATCATAAGCAGAAAAATCACTGATGGCTTTCTCAAAGGTTGATCATGGTTAAGGCCAAAGGTGGGTATTTTTGATCTGCATGGTTGCATCACCGTCATTACTATTAACCAATTTTTGAAAGAAGTCTGAGCAGAGAAGAGAGGCTGACCCTAAGGCATTTATTTATGTATTTATTTATCAATTTTATACAGGCGCCCATCTTACTGAAAGCAACTCTGGGTGATGTGCACAACAAATCTTCCTGTGAAATTCATGACTAAATGGGGATTTTTGAACCGGGGTTTCCCGGTGTCTGACACATTGCCTTTCTGCATTACTTTCAGTGTAATAAGGGGAGTCCGTTAGTAAATTTTCATTACTGCACACATGGACACCCACACACCCACAATGCTAGTGCAGAAAAACACACTTTAGGGGGAAGGAACATAATCAGATGTGTATATTGTTATCTGAGAAGAAAGCACGCTATAAAATGAGTTGTCAGTTCTGAGAAAGAGATCAGAGAGAAAGATAGAAAGAAAGAGGAAAGTAATTTGGATGCCTCCATTTCTTAATTTCAGAGTAGTTTTAGACTAGGAATATTGTTGTTAGGATCAGGGAAGACAACTGCACACATAAAATGCTCTCTTACAGGCATGGCTATGTCTAACTGATGATACATAAATATGGAAAGTATATTTCTACCCTGAAGTATCCATGATATACAGTACTTATCATTTATTATCCAGTCTTTTGAAAGCAGTATTGTTAATCCACCAGAGTAATGCTACTGTCTCCTCTGTTTTGTGCAGGCAGGATATTGTTCTATGGAAAGGGGATTTTTCTGATCAACTTATTAAGAGCATCATTTCAACTGATAAAATTGGGATAATCCAAAAGAGAGAAATATTGGGTACATTTTTACTTTTTTAATTAGTTCTTGCATCCTTAACTACTGCAAAAAGGCTTGGCCAGTTCAAAATTTCACTGTCACATCTTATGTCTATGACAATCACCTACAGAAAGCAAGAATCACACAAACTATTGTTTGCAATGTCAGCATATAAATTGAAGATATTTATCAGAAGATATAAAATGATGAGAATAAAGAAAAGATTAATGAGAAATCATGTTATAAATAAAATAGTGGGAGACAAGAGCAATTTCTCAAATTATTTTTTTCAAATAGAGAAAGGGTTTTGATAAAGTAGAATGAAAGTTTATCAAGAATATGAATTATTTCACCTGGTAGATTCATTTGTTGAAATATAAGCAGACCTTATAAGGAATAATGGGAAATTTAAAACACAGTTCAGGAACAATAATAACAAGCTGGAATATGTCTAGAGGACAGAGAAGGGTGACAACGATGGTAAGGAGTGTAGAGTATGAGAGAAGTGCGAGAAAAGTAGGTGATGGTACACTTTCCTTTCTCACAAAAGAGAGAGAAACCGGGTAGCTAATAAATATGATATCAGTAAATTTTCTGCAATGGATTGTTCCAACAATGAACCCATGATTAGACTAGCAGAATGCCCCAAGAGACTGCTGATTCAAACATTATAGCCTGTAAATTGTGCCATCTGGGGAGACATTTTGAAAACCATTTATTTTGAAAATTCCATATTACCCAAGGAAATGGAAGAGTTTTCAGGGAAAATTAGTCTTTACCTCATCATATGCTTTACAAGTTCTATAGGGGAATTTAAAATTAAAATCCTTAAAAATCCAATGTTTCATAAGTGAAGAAACAGATTCCAAAGTTCCAGGTCCTATCATCCCTCTAAGCAATTGTTTTTGCAGCCTTGGCAAATTTAAAAAGTATGGACATCAGCTTCCAGAATTCCCCAGCCAGCATGGATGGCTGGGGAATTCTGGGAGTTGAAATCCACATGAGTGAAAGTTGCCAAGGCTGAGAAACACATACTAAATAATAATACTTGATTGCAACAATAGTATTGTTATACCTAGTATTTTCTGTTTTGTTTGACAGCCTCTTTTTTTTTTTAATGTAGGTTTTATCGTTTGCAGAAGAAAGTTCTAAGAGAAGACAATGGATTACTCCAGTCAGGATTCTGCCCCACAATACATAGAGTCCTCTCATTTGCAAGGAAATGACGATTCAGACCTTTTCTTTGCGAGTCCTGAGGGAGTTGATTGCAATGCTGTGCCCACATATTTCTCTCGTATGCCCGAAACCTACAGACACTCTCCAGGTAGGTGTGAATGTAACAACTGGAAGGCTTTGCTCCATTGAAGCCATGGATGCTGTGATTTTTGGAAACCGATCTCAGTTTTTAAAGAAAGGCTTGGACACCTCAATTTCGTCTGCAGCTTTTTCCCAATTTAAAGTCATACAGAGGTTTACACTAAAGCCAGTGATGGTGGTCATTGTAGCCTAACACATTGGAGGATATCATCTTAGAAAATACTCTTCTATTCAATCACGGGTGGTTGTGCAAATCTGTTGTGTTGGCAAAATTGCTCACTAAATTCTCAAATGTATTTTTGCTATGTCTTTCTATGCTACAAGCTAGATTTGAGACCCAGCATTACAAATGAATCTAGAGTCTAGCACTTGTAAGCCTTGGCTTAGATTAAATTCTCTTTGTAACATGCTCTTTTTTTATCATAATATTTTTGCTCTTCTACATTAGTCTCAACACTGTTGAGAAATTCTGGCTGCTTGGCTGATATTACCTAAGTTCACACACTATGTTCAGTTTAGTGAGTTGTATAAACACAGCCATTGTTTATAAACCAGAGTTTATGGCTAAGTATGCTGTGTATGGCCAGAAAATGTGATTTATTCAACAAGCCACACTAAAAAAGATTGTGGCTTAGTATCATGTGTAAATCCTAACTGTTATTGTGTTTTCCTGCTGCAAACTTTTCCAAACATAACTAACTGTTAAAGCCTCATCATACTGAATCTAAAAACCTGGAATTCTAATATAAAGAATTTTAGACTCAATAAAATACCATAGAAATGTAGAGATACACATGCACATACGTTTGTATGTTTGTGTATATATATTTGTGTGTGTGGCAACCATGTTTTCTTTTCATTTCCTGTATGGAAATCTGTCAAGCTTTTCTTCAAATGCAATCAAAAGCAGGTGTGTTTGTTGTTCAGATTAGACGGTCGAAACCATGCATAAAACCTTATCTACTAGATATCTTTCATTAGGCAGTGTATTTTTTTCTTAGTCTACATGTGTGCACACACATGTTCACTATAGTGTTGTTATTTCTTGCATATAATTATATCATCATCATCATCATCATCATCATCATCATCATCATCATCATCACCACTACCGGTACATCTACTACTATTATGTTCCATGTCTACAACAGTGCGGCAATTATACCCTCTTCTCAATGGTTTGCAATGGGGGGACAGCCATCCCTACAGCACAGCAGCCTGGGTCTCCAGTGCCTCTGGGAAAACCCACACTGGACTTCCCATCTACACCTCTGCCACGTCCTCCTACCACACCCTGCATTCACCACCCTCTCCCAAGGACCTTTCCCCGGATGGCAAGAGCAGCCCCAGATATTTGGAGATGTTGAAGACAGAACGGATCAGTCCCACTCATGCTGAACTGATGCCCCTCGGGACCTCGACTGGCACAGCCCTAAGTCCTTACACTATGGGACAGGAGTATGGATATTTCCCAATGCCTGGAAGCCCCCTGTCAGCTGGATATTCCCCCAAACTCCGAGGGACAATGCAGCTCTCCCCCAGTGGTGAGATCTTCTGTTGGATATCTTTGATGTTATAAAATAATTGCAGGTTTGGGATACTAGATCCCTAATCACACACTTACCTTATGCTAAAAATGTGTGCTGTATCCACAGCACTAACATACAAAAAAAGAAACTTGAGTGCATTTTTTTGGCTGCTATGGACATGGATTTTAATTTTCCAATGTTAACAAATGTTAACAAATCAGGTTATGCAGCAATTTGGATTTGATTCCAAAAAGATGCTTTGGAACGGGCTGAGAAATAAACCTAACACCTATCTACAACCTGTGTCTTTTCCAAGGACTGGGCACTGGATTCTCTAATAGCAATAGCAGCATAGTAAGAATAAGAAAAAGAGAACAGTGATGGAAACCAGGGGTGAAATACAGCAGGTTCTGACAGGTTCTGGAGAACCGGTAGTAGAAATTTTGAGCAGTTCGGAGAACCGGCAAATACCACCTCTGGCTGGCCCCAGAGTGGGGAGGGAATGGGGATTTTGCAGTATCCTTCCCCTGCCACGCCCACCAAGCCACACCACACCCACCAAGCCACGCCCACAGAACCAGTAGTAAAAAAATTTGGATTTCACCACTGATTGAAACACCAAATTCTATCCAAGTATAATTGCCTAGTGTCACTAATTATTACATTATATAATGAGATTAAAATACACATTTCCCAATCTTAATCTTGTTTTGGGTTTTTGAAAGAGATGGCTATTAACCCATAGCTATCCCTATTCTAGGCAAAGATTCAGCTATTGAACAGATTTGCAAACAGCTGTTACCTTCATAACCTTGTGCACTCCAATCTTTTTGAAATTAAATCTATTAAGTCCATAGGATTACACAAGAGCTCCACAATGCGATTTCTCCCACCTGGAATCTCATGAGGCCAGACCTTTCTTGTTCTACTGTAGTAAAGGTGCTTCATGAATATTGCAACATTAAGAGCAGATGCCACTCCAGAGAAAATCCATCTGCAGCTAAATGCAAGATGACGCCTGTCAAATGCAGCCGGATGTCTTCTGAAGGCTTTCATGATTGAACAGGTCTCTGTTCAATCATGAACTAGGGATTCTAGTTCTGAGTGATGAGCCACGGTGGCGTAGTGGTTACAGTGCAGTACTGCAGGCTACTTCTGCTGCCTGCCAGCTGCCTGCAATTTGGCAGTTCAAATCTCACCAGGCTCAAGGTTGACTTAGCCTTCCATCCTTCTGAGGTGGGTAAAATGAGGACCCAGATTGTTGGGGGCAATATGCTGACTCTGTAAACCGCTTAGAGAGGGCTGTAAAGAACTGTAAAGTGGTATATAAGTCTAAGTGCTATTGCTAAGTGCTATTTAAGCCTTGTACATTCAAAGCAGACTCTTCTTCCTGATTTGACAGCTCATTCTACAAAATAGGTCCTACCAGCTTCTTGCCCTCTCCCAAACTGTCCTTCTCCAACACAACATTGTTTCAATAAGAACAACAATCTTTCCTAGAAGTGAAAAATCATATCGTATCCTTCCACCTGAACTATCATGTTATCTTCTCCTTGAATGTCTGTTTCCACTATTTTCCGCAGAGGCACGTGAGTGTGTGAATTGTGGAGCCACAGCCACCCCACTGTGGAGAAGAGATGGCACTGGCCACTATCTTTGCAATGCCTGTGGGCTCTACCACAAGATGAATGGCCAGAACCGGCCCCTCATTAGGCCCAAGAAACGCCTGGTAAGTCAACACTCGCTCTCCAGCAAGTGGATCCTGCTCACCTTCTTAAGAATTCCGTCTTAACATTGCAACTCTCTGCTTATTTAAACAGTGTCATAATTTTGTTTTGTTTTTTAAAAATATGCTCTTTTAAATACAGTAGATGGTTGCAGCAAAACCTGACACCCCCCGACCAAGCTAAAAATTGTTGCCCATCCATCCTCAACTCAGAATAAATATCTGCTTGAAACGGAGAATCGTCTGGTCTCAGGAGTGAAGTATCCTGCTTTTATAGGGCAATGTGCTCCTGTGTTGGGAACCATAGGAAAGGCCTGGCTACTTTCTGCCACATGTCCCTTTCACCTTTCATCATGATGGAACCTTGAGCCAACCCTCTCTTGATGCTCTTACAAGGTGGGCAGTGATAGCTAAAGTCCTCTGATACCACATTGCAGAGGCTTTATAGGTAATAACCAGCTTTATGAATTGGACCGGCAAGATCTTTGACAACCAGTACAGAACTGGGTTTTCAAATACTAGTTGAGAAATATACTTTACCAGATTCTGTTGTGAATTTTCTTTATGGATTAAGGAACCTGAGTCTCCGGAAAAGGGCGGCATATAAATCAAACCAATAAATAAATAAACCATCCTGTGGTCTACTTGGGACTTTGGCTTCAAGCACCAGAAATTTCTGTAGATATTTAGATTTTTTTAAAAATTAAATATTCTGAGTTCGGTATTGAAAGAGTGTTATGTAGTTTCTATGATCTGCCATGGTTTTCTTCCAATCAACGGAACAAAATCTCAATGCCTCCTCTTGAGGATATATTTCATGTTAGACTTTTACTTTACTTTACTTTTACTTTTATTTGATTTATATACCGCCCTACTCCCGAAGGACTCAGGGCGGTGAACAGCCAACAATAAAATACATATATACAAAATTTAAAAAGCAGAAATAAAATCAAATTAAATAGTTTGGCCCAGGCAGATTAAAACCCCAATCAATTTAAAACAAATTTAAACTTTGACTATTAAAAATATTAAAAAATATTAAAATTATTAAAATTGTTTAAAAAGAAGGAGAAAGTTAGGCCAGGCCCGTCTGGTGAAATAAAAAGGTCTTTAGAGCGTGGCGGAAGGTGCGCAGATCCGGGATCCTCTGTATCTCCGGGGGGAGCTCGTTCCAGATAGTAGGAGCCCCCACAGAGAAGGCTCTCCCCCTGGGGGCCGCCAGTTGACATTGTTGACGGCATTGTTGACGGCACCCGGAGGAGCCCCTCTCTATGAGAGCGTACCGGCCGGTGGGAGGCTATTGGTGGTAGTAGGCGGTCCCGCAAGTACCCAGGTCCTGAGCCATGGAGCGCTTTAAAGGTGGTAACCAAAACCTTGAAGCGCACCCGGAAGACCACTAGGAGCCAGTGCAGCTTGCGCAGGAGGGGTGTTACATGGGAGCGCCATGTCGCTCCCATTACCATCCGTGCGGCCACACTCTGCGCCAGTTGGAGCCTCCAGGTGCTCCTCAAGGGGAGCCCCATGTAGAGAGTGTTACAATAGTCCAGGAGGGAGGTGACGAGGGCATAAGTGACTGTGCGTAAGGAGTCCTGATCCAGAAAGGGACGCAACTGGCGAATCAGGCGAACCTGATAAAAAATCCTCCCGGTCATGGCCGTCAAGTGCTCTTCTAAAGACAGCTGTGAATCCAGGAGGACACCCAAATTGCGCGCCCTCTCCGTGGGAGAGAACAATCACAAACTTAGGTATATGCCTCTCTTTGGAAGGAGAAAAGCATTATAGACATTGCTGGCTTTCTTCCCAATAACATATATGTAAATGAGTGAACCTAATTGTACTATTGGCTTCTCCTTGAGATCTTAGCTAGGCATAAGAGCAGTGGTGGAATCCAATTTTTTTTACTACCGGTTCTGTGGGCATGACTTGGTGGGTGTGGCAGGAGAAGGATACTGCAACATCTCCATTCCCATCCCACTCCAGGGGAAGGATACTGCAAAATCTCCATTCCCACCCCACTCTGGGGCCAGCCAGAGGTGGTATTTTCCAGTTCTCCGAACTACTCAAAATTTCCACTACTGGTTCTCCGAACTACTCAAAATTTCCACTACCGGTTCTCCAGAACCTGTCAGAACCTGCTGGATTTCACCCCTGCATAAGAGGTCTTCCCTCCACCTAAGTCTTACTGCCCTGCTGTATTATTAGAAATTAAGACTTTTAGCACAAAGAACGTTGTCACTTTTCTCATCTCGTTAGGAATCTGTGGGTTTAAAAACCTAACTTCTAACAGCAAGTCATGGATGGTTTGGGGACAAATAAATCAGGAAGTGAGACAAGAACTTTTATTATCTCTATTACAAAGGAACAGAACAGGAACAGGAAACTTCTGACCTCAGCAGATACAATAAAGTTCAGTGTCATCTAGTGGCTAGGGCTGGCAATAGAGTGGCCAGTCTCTTGCTTTCACAGGCATGTGCATTTATGTATTTATTCAATTCTATACCATGTTTCCCCAAAAATAAGACCCGTCTTATATTTTTTTGAAGCGCTTGGCCTTATTGCCATACACTCAAAAGCCTGATTGGGCTTATTATCAGGGGATGTCTTATTTTGGGGAAAACAGGGTAGCTGCCCATCTCAATCAATGACTCAGGGTGGCTTACAATTTGAATATACATATACATGTACATGTACATGTACATGTACATGTACATGTACATGTCCATATCCATATCCATATCCATATCCATATCCATATCTATCGGGGATGCAGTGGCTCAGTGGCTTAGACGCTAAGCTTGTCAATCAGAAAGGTCGGCAGTTCGGCGGTTCGAATCCCTAGCGCCACATAACAGAGTGAACTCCCATTACTTGCCCCAGCTTCTGCCAACCTAGCAGTTCGAAAGCATGTAAAAATGCAAGTAGAAAAATAGAGACCACCTTGGTGGGAAGGTAACAGCGTTCTGTGCTCCTTTGCACATGAGCACGTGAGCATGGAATTGTCATCAGACAGCTCTGGCTCTTTGGCTTAGAAACGGAGATGAACCCGCCCCCTAGAGTTGGGAACGACTAGCATGTATGTGCGAGGGGAACCTTTACCTTTTCCTATATACTGTATATATCACCATTGTTTATGTCTAATTCCCTGGTTAAGCTTACTGTATCTCTTTATTAACAGAATTCAAGTTGTACTATTAATTACAGTACAATTGTACAATATGGTACAATTCAAGGTGTTGGTTATTACCTTTAAAGCCCTACATGGCTCAGGGCCAGGCTATCTTCGAGACCGCCTTCTACCACATAGCTCCCAGCGACTGGTAAGATCCCACAGAGTTGGTCTCCTCTGGGTCCCGTCAGCTAAACAATGCTGGCTGGCGGGTCCGCGGGGGAGGGCCTTCTCTGTGGCTGCCCCACTCTCTGGAACCAGTTACCTCCTGAGATCCGGACTACCTGCACCCTATTGGCCTTCCGGAAAGCGGTGAAGACCTGGCTTTTCCGGCAGGCCTGGGGCCGTTGATCTCGCTGTTGCAATCTTGCGAGATCCGGCCATGAATGGTGTGCATGGGCTTTTAATGTTTTAAAATGTTTTCATAATGTTTTTAATAATTTTCTATGTTCATTGTCACATTACTTTTGTTGTAAGCCGCCCAGAGTCCCTTGGGAGTTGGACATCATAGAAATGTGATAGATAGATAAATAAATAAATAAATAAATAAATAAATAAATACAGCAACTGAGACTGTAATTAAATTGGGGAGGGGAGGGGATCTGATCACCTATTACATGTCAGCTGTTTTGATTTGTTGGGTACAAATGCAACTGACTAAATTCCTCCTGGCAATAGTTTTAAATACAAAACACATTCCAAACTTTTAGATTTTACTATTTTAAACTTTGGAATAGGGAAAAAAATATTGAAGAGAGAGCCATTGAAAGGAAAAAAAAGTATAAATGATTCAATATTTATAACAATTGCTCTTTTCAAGGGTAAACTACTGAAACATAATAATTAAACCCATTAGATGTTAACATAAACTCTCTGAGGAGGATGAGTGGTTGAGAAGTGTCAAATATAAATAAATAAATTTTCATAAAAAAGCCTATATTTAAAAAAAATAAAAAAAAACAATAAAAAGAAAGTGACATTATTTAAAATTATTTAAAATTCTTGCAAATATCTTTAGGATCTAGCAAATAATTTTGATTTCACGGAGAGAGAGGGAGAGTCCCCAGGAGTCCTTGGACCACACTTTAAGAAATGTTGCTCTAAGGAAACATAGTGGGCCCTGGGTATCATTTCCAAAATTAATTATGCGAGTATCTATTTCTCTCCTTGTTCCATGATGCAGATTGTCAGCAAGCGAGCTGGAACCCAGTGTAGTAATTGCCAAACTACGACCACAACTCTTTGGCGCCGCAACATGAATGGAGAACCCGTATGCAATGCCTGTGGCCTCTATTACAAACTGCACAATGTAAGACAATAGGAAGAGAGTGGAGGAGAGTGTATGTACATGAAAGAGAGGTGCTTGAGTGGGTGAGTGGGAGTTGGTTGTTTCCAGGAATATATTGGAGAAGGTCCCACGGGTTTAAAGGCATTTAATATATATATATGTAAGCCATCCTTGAATAGTTCGGGGAAAAGATCTGGGTGCTTATTGTCCTTATATGTCATGTAGTTCCACACTGTTTTGCTCATACCATCAACCATTTATGGCATGGCCTTAGATTTAGGCTGAGAGAATAACATCTTATCATAATGTAATTATATTGTTTTAAATGTATTACAATAACGTAATACCTCTGAATATTATCCCCAGATGAATTTTCTCTGAGATCTTAATCTCACCTTCATTTTTTCTCATATTGATACCATACAGGTGAATCGCCCCTTGGCAATGCGCAAAGATGGGATCCAAACACGGAATCGCAAGGTTTCTTCCGCCAAATCGAAAAAGCGCAAAGGAAATCCTGGGGAAACCACAATCCCCACAAACACACCCTTGGAGATGATGTCCTCTTCCTTGATGGGGGAAGAAGCTGCTGCCCTCTATCCTCTCAGCCCCATGATGCTACCAGGACATTTGCTCCCCTTTGGGGCCAATCCTCACTTTCTAGGATCTCCAGCAAGTTTTCCTTCACAGGCTTCCCCTCTCCCACATGGTTCCCCAGGTACGGTCTCCGCTCTGGTGTAAACAGCCTTGTAGCCTGTGCTCGCACACACACACTTTTATGTACAGAGACTTTGGGAACGTCAGTAGGGAGAAGAATCTCCTAAACAAGGATAGCCTTTCGGCATAACTCCATTAACAGTTTGGGTCCCTTGAAAATGGTCCCTGGGGGTGAGAACTGAGATTCCCCCAAGTTATCAGAGCAGAGAGAAAGTAACAGTGGGATAATTCATATAAATAATGGAAGAGCTGATGATAAAGGGGCAAAACTCTTTTCTGTGAAGGGATCATTTTGAAGGGCCAGGATGGAATGTAGAAAGCTTCCTCTGGGGAGAAAACAATTGCTGACTATACAAAAAAAAAAAAAAAAAAAAAAAAACCATGAGGGAAAAATTAGGCTCACATTCTGGTTCCCAGGATCAATACTTTTATGTGTGAAAGTTGAATTATTTGTTAGTTTCTTAATCCGGAAAGTCCTCAAAGTTTTGCCATTTTATTATACCCCTTCATCAACTGTTCATACCAATTTGAATGCAGACTGAAGTAAGGTAATAATGCTTTAATAATCCAACTTGCTACCCCCCTCCAATCTGTAAATAACCAGCTCCATGACTATTTTCTTTCCTATCCACTCTGCAAGATATGAAGTGTAACCCAGATGAGTATTTCTGACCCCAGAAACAATCTGGACCTGCTTCGCCTTACAACTAAGTATTTCTTGACACATGACATTTGTGAAAGCACTGTGGATGTGAGTGGATGTTTCACCCTGACTGCATGGCTATAGATCTATCCTAAGAATTTCTCCACCATCAGCTCCACTATTGTCACCACTTGGCTCATTGAATTGGTCCATCATCAGCAGGAAGCATCATTTTGAACACCACCATTGACTTCATATTTGGAAGGCTGACAGATACAGAACTCCAATCTGTTGCTTGTGAAAATTAGGGTCTTACTGACTCCAGTTGCCACCTGATGGAGAACTGATCCTGCCTTTTTCATTTAGACATTCACTTTGGTTCTATTTTAACTTCCCTCTATACGATCAAGCCTGTGATACTTTACATATGTGACAAATCTTGGACATTGTAGAAAGACCATTTTGAAGGAACATCCTCCCAAAGGTTAAAGCCTATTTGTCCTCACAATTTTTGTTCCAAGGATTCGCTTCTCAAATGCACGTTTTGTGCATCAGCAGTGTGTTTTCTCCCTTCTTTATTTGAAATAGGGCTCCACTTTAAAACTGCTTATCCCAGCGATAATTCTGCACCAAGAAATGGTCTGGTGATTTTTTTATAGCCCTTTTTAAAAGGTGCTCCAGTGATATGTTTTGAATCTATGAAGAAGGAAACATTTCTTAACCGTTTAAACATAACTAATCTGAATAATAGTTCTTTCTTTTTAGCCCATATCCTACCAATGGGAAAAATATATGCTTTCTTTGTGAATAGAAAATTCACTTAGATAAACTAGACCAAAGCTTGCTCAGGATTATTTGCAAGAATCTTAACTCCCAACAGTTAGCTGGCAACTATGTGATCCCCTCAAATTCTCCTATAGAGTCATTTCTTTCTTTCTTTCTTTCTTTCTTTCTTTCTTTCTTTCTTTCTTTCTTTCTTTCTTTCTTTTTCTTTCTTTTCTTTTCTTTTCTTTTCTTTCTTTCTTTTCTTTCTCTCTCTCTCTTTCTTTCTTTTTTCCTTTCTCTTTTTCTTTTTTTCCCTTCCTTCCTTCCTTCCTTTCCTTTTCTTTCTATGTCTTTGCTTTCATCTTTTTCTTATCATGCCAGCCCATTCATAAACACATCTGTCCAATATCACTATATTCTTCCCTTGAATGAGTTATTTTTACTGTACTCTCACCTCTGAAACACTGCAGTAGAGGAAAAGAGAGGACATATCGTGTTCTGGTTAAGATACTTACAGGATTTGCCTTTTTTTTTTATACTCCAATCTTTTTGCCAGATTTACATATTTGCTGGGTTTATATATTTCTATGGACTTTCCCTTCTATATTAACAACAGAGGGGCAAGGTTGAAATGCATTTTCTTCAGAGGCGACTTCAACATGACATGAAGAAAGTTCCCCCAAAGAATGACCGTTTTCGCTTAAGTGTCTTTGAAAATTATTTGTACCATTAAATGTATGTTTTAAATAAAATCTCATGGGGAAATGGGAAGTACTTTTTCTTTCTTTCTCTGTCTTCTCTCTGATGCAAAAAGAATGCTAGCCCTTGATATTCTCACAGCAGAAAATTGACTTAATGCCAGCCTCCTTGACCAAATTTAACTGGAGATGGTTGAAAATGTTAGTTGGCACACCCTGATTTGTGGTAAGTGATCATGTTATTGGCAAGATAAATTGGTTTGGGTAGGTAGGAAAACATGCTAGTTATTGTGGGGTCACTCAGCCTATAGCTCTTCAGGTGAATGATCTTTCCTGAGCACTAAGCACTGAGAGCAAATTCAGAGAAATGCTATCCACACTCTGCTTGATGGATCTCAACTGGCATACGGTAGCTCTAAAATAAAGGATAAGAAATCCAGTGATGAATCCAGCAAATACAGCTTAGTGGAGCAAGGATCAAATCCAGGTATCTTCCAACTCAGATTTTCCTTTAATTCAGAGGGGAGCACAGTTCAAAGTTCAGTGCTATTGAATACAATCATCATTGGAAGTGTGATCAATACTGAACTTACTGACACGCATCAGAACACTGCATCTTCCTTCCCCACCCCGTAGGTTATACATGTAGTCCTTGACTTACTACCACAATTGAGCCCAAAGTTTCTGTTGCTAAGCAAGGCAGTTGTTAAGTGAGTTTTGCCCCATTTTACATCCTTTCTTGCCACAGTTGTTAAATGAATCACTGCAATTGTTGAGTTAATAACACGCTTGTTCAGTGAATCTGGCTTCCCCATCGACTTTGCTTGATCTGAAGGTCACAAAAGGGGATCATATAACCCGGGACACACTGCAACCGTCATAAATATGAATCAGTTGCCAAGCATCTAAATTTTGATCACGTGACCATGGGGATGCTGCAATGGTCGTAAATGTGGAAAATGGTCACAAGTCACTTTTTTCAGTGCCATTGTAACTTCGAACAATCACTAAATGAACTGTTGTAAGTCAAGGACTATGTGTATGTTATTGGCTTCAGCTTTGCAATGAGTTCTGAATGCACTGAGATGTATCTTAATAAGAAAGATGTCAACTCGCAAAGCATTCCTGGCCTGCTCTTGAGTTGCCATAGGCAAGGGGGATGGGAAACTGACATAGCAGTATGGAAGCCAAAGACAGGAGTACATTCCACACATTTATTTCTCAAGGCTGTCTTCCAGGGTTACCCACAGCAGCCGGATCTCTACAACCCATAAAAAGAGTTTTCTGAGCATGTATGAAAAGTCTTCCTCTGAATCACTGATTTAATCACAATCACATGTGCAAGTTTTTTTTTTTTAAAGATGGATTTGCTTGTTTAGATTTAGTAAAATGGCTTAAAAGCACAGCAGGGGGACTGGGAGGGTAAAGAAATATTGTGGAAGAAAACAATGACAACATCTCAATCTTTCGGTTAAGAACAGCACAGGGATTTGTGCATGACCTTGTCAGGGTCAAGCTTGATTTGAAGGAGACTTTACTTTTTATGCTCTACTGCAGGTACAGCTAATAATTCACATGAATTCAACTTCATGTAAATTTGCAAAATTTGTACCTACTTAGGAAACTATATGGGAGGCCTCTTTTCATATGTCTTTTTTTAAAAAAAGGGAGATGGAAGAGAGCAAGAATCCAATTGCTTTGATTTGCTTCTACTGTATAAAGTATTTTCAATAAAAAAGTATTTGCCAGAATGCCTGAGTTAATAGTTTAAAAAATAACCTTGTTGTTACTCCTTTCCTATATTACTTATTAATCTGCCTGCGTTCAGGCAGACTTTGCTCCTTGAATCAATCTTTCTTTCTTTCTTTCTTTCTTTCTTTCTTTCTTTCTTTCTTTCTTTCTTTCTTTCTTTCTTCCTTCCTTCCTTCCTTCCTTCCTTCCTTCCTTCCTTCCTTCCTTCCTTTCTTTTACAGCCAAACAGGCATGCTTCACACTTACGGTTTATTTAGTTTCAGATACATCCAACACAAGTAATGGTCCAGCAAGGGTTACTTGGGATTGTTTCTTCAGATATGATTTTTGAGAACACCATCTTTAACAAATGTTTTCTGAGGAAAAATTCCTTGCCTTTGCATTTCTTATCCTATTAAGACTGAAAATGAACAGAAGTCTAAGATCCCATGCTACTGTCATTCTTTCATTCTAAGGCCAGATAGTAACTACTGAAGGTTAGTTACTAATACTCAAGGTTAGTTACTAATGCAATGGAGCCTGATGATTCTTGTCATTCTCTTTAATTAATTTACCTGGCCTGTTCCCAAGGACACTAAATAGACTTCCTTTTTAGCAAAAAAAAAAAATTTTGGGATGTGTTTGAATTATGGTTGCTGGTAATCTCTCTCCCTCCAAATTAACTGAATAAAAGTGGTTCTAAGTTTAATAGTTGCTCTGATGTTATTGCTGCTGATATCCTTCCCGGCGCAGGTAGCCCCCTTCGTTGTTACGATAGCCATCCTTTTGGTCCTGAAAGTAGCCACTGTTAAGTGCCTTGCTTCTAGTCAAAGACCCTCTCATTGTTTTCCACAAGGCTGCCCAGCTTCTCAGCCAGCTGCAAAGACAGGTTTTGTTGGGTGGTGGGCTCTGTTCAATGCACCACAACGTCTGGGTTGGCTGATCTAAGGAGGCCATCAACTCTTCATTGATGATCATCTTGCTAATGATGCTGTGCACAGTGGGCAGGTCCAGCTCAAACATTGCTCCTTGAATCTTTCTGATTTTGCTTGCTGCTTGAGATGTCTGAGATACTTCTTCAGAAATGTTCCACCCCCCCCCCAATCCTAGTCTACTTTATATCCCTGCAATTCCTTTTATCCCAGTAACAATCATCCACCTTGGCTAGCTTTTTGATAGCTAGGGAGCTGTCACTTAGATGGGGTAGAGTTGTGCTATCTCCTTCTGCTTTGCTTCTTCAAGAAAGTGCCATTTAGTTAACCATGGAGGTGGAACTTCAGCAAATTTACTTGATTGTTGATTCTCATCTTGTTTTGATCATGAGATGATTTCCTTAAGTTGTAACTAAAATTTAGGAGAATCCCTCCAAAGTCAACCATAGATTGTCTTGAAGCACGGGTGGTGAAGAGTCTTATCACCCAACATCTCTGCTTCTCTTTTTCCCATATGCTTCAATAGAACCATCAAAGGAGGCTGTGGGATGTTATCTTGCCCATCAAGTCACTATGAGATCATTACTTGTTCCCCCACGCAATCCTCTCCTTTTTGGATAAAGGGCTGGCAGAGCAACTGGGAACAAAGTTTCCAGGGTTGCAAAAGACAGAGAAGGATGCAGATTGGCGGGCATCTCTCCCCCTCTCCTGCCTCCCACCCACACATAAGCTTCATTTATCCATCCAGCAAAAGTTCATGGCTGTGTTATACTGCCTTACTAAGGCACATCCTTCTAACCAAAGGAAGTTAATTAGCTGGAGAAGCCAAAAGATTTGAGAGCACAAATTCATGATCTTACCTGCTAATCAGAGTTGGGTCCAATTCTGACATAGACACTGTAAATACTTGGCACCTGTATCAACTTGTGGTTCTTAAATGAACCTTGTTTTAATGTTGGGTTTGGAAAGTCTTTTAAGAATACTAAACATTGTTTTTAGTTTTTGTTTTATACAACCACTCTGAGTTCCTCCAGAAGGAAGTATATTAATACATAATAGGAAAAATAGTAATGATTAGAAAATAATGATGATGATGATGATGATGATGATGATGATGATGATGATGAAAATGATACACTGCCAGACCTGTGCCCAAAGGCAGCTCTGAACACTTAGATTTTTTCCACTTTCCCCATAGTCATTACCATAAATTCTCTGTCAACTCAAGCACTACCGATAACTAGTTCACAAACTGAACAACAAAATGCATACAGGACAGTACGCAATGACATGCACTGTTGATATATTAACTTCAGTTCTCATCATCCAAGTAGCACAACCATGTTTCAGGTAGTGCTATCAGCAGTTAAAGCAATGCTAAAGCTCAAGACCATGAAAAACAGTAAAAGAGATTCAAAGTATTCCAATAGGCCAGAGACAATGCCTGATTTTTTAATATCTACTTCTGATAAATCTATTTGATTCTTTCTTTGAAGAAATGATCACTTAATTAATTAATTAATTTTTTTGTTATTTTGCTAACATTGTTAACCTGGAGTACTTATTTGAGCAAGAAAGCAAATGAATTCATTAACTAAATTAATTAATGAATTCTCTTGCTTTTTTTTCTCAAGTAAGTACTCCAGGTTAACATTGTTAGCAAAATAACAACAATATAAAATAGCATGCATGGAAATTTAAGTAAAAGTTACATGCCCAGCAAAAATGGTGCATCCCAAATGTTCTTCTAATGTGGAAATGTGGGGGATATGTGCAGCTCCCATGGGGGAACATTTAATAGCCTCTTTGCTGGTTGAGAAGATGAGCCATCATTCTCCACAATTTCTAAAACAATTGCATCTCTGTGTGGGAGTGGATGCTTCATATTGCCAGTGCATATGATTATGAATGAAGAGACAAAAATCCTGGGAGTAAACTCCTATCGTGAATCATCAAAAAACTACCATTCTTGCTTTTTCATTCCTTTATAATCTTACATTCTTTCCTTCATGAAGAAATCTGCAAATGTTAGTAAGCCCTAAAAAAATGAACAAATAAATTCTGTTAGCTTCAGCCAAATTTACCATAATAGCCACAGCCACCCTCAGCATTGAGATAAGTGTATTGAATCCACTTGCCTTCTAATTCCTAAGGAGAAGCTAAAGAAGAAGTTGTTTGGAGAAGAAAGAAGTAGAAATCTTCATTCTGAAGAAAATTTTAACTTATTGAGTTTTTCCTTTCTATATTTTACATTTTATAATTGGCTATGAGGTGCCTTTGTTTTGGAAGCATTTTGGGCCAGATTGCATATCTCATTTCTTTTCTTTCTTTTTCTCTTTTTGCATATATGAACTGTCTTTCCATAGGCACAATTGTGAATTACTATAAAATATAGAGTGATGGTTAAAAGATGCCAGAATCAGATATATTGGTTCAGGTTGACATTTGAAAGTCCTAATTATAATGATTCAGTGTTACTGGTCCATATTTACTTAATTAGCAGGATTTTTTTAAAAAAAACCAGTGTTTTTGTCATCACTTGATCAGTCCATCTAGAATAAACAGTTTATTGTTAGGGATAACAATAAAATAGTTGGGCAAATAAAAGTGCTAAGAATTCCTGCTACTTTTCCTAAAGACTGGTAAGACAGTAAAAATATACTTGAAGAATTATATAAGCAATTCCACAATAACTGGATGGGGTAACCAATATAGCACTCTAAATCAGAGACTCTCAAATTCTGGGTTGGGACCACCAGGAGTTGGAGGTGGGCATCACATAAAAAAAAAATTACTCAGGCTTGCTTGGTTAAATGGGAGTATTATCAAAATTTAACCTGGGCCTTGGTCCCTGCATTATCTGTGCAAGCTTTGGGCTGTCCTTGTAACAATGCTATGTGGGGGCAGAAGGATTGGAAGAATTCATTCTGGGCTTTATTTTGCCTTCATAAGCCCTCAGAAGGCAACTTGAGACAGATAGATTAATCTGTAATTAATATATGGGTGGTATGTCTTGCCCAACTTTAATATCCATATCCATATAAACTGTTCAGAGTTGGGAGTGACTGGAATGGCAAATACAGGTAGACCTCACTTAACAACTGCCTTGTTTAATGACTATTCAAAGTTATGAGGTCGCTGAAAAAATAACTTTATTACCAGTCTTCTCACTTATGGCCATCACAGCATCCCCCAGTCACAGTTAACATTTAGGTATTTTGAAAATGGCACATATTTATGACAACTATAGCATCCCACAGTCATATGATCACTATTTGCATGATTCACAACTGGCTTCCAACAAGCAGAGTCAATAGAGAGGCAGGTTGTCATTACATGATGTCCCCCTTAATGACCTATGGTAGCTTGCTTAATGATTGAATGGGAAGCTATACCATAAGTCACATGATTGGGTTGGGCTTCAAAAATTTTAGCAAGGGGTTCTCTGCCTGGTTGCTGGTTGCTGGGTGGGCGTGGCCATGGTGGGCATGGCCTAGTTGGCCTCCTGCACCACAATGAGGAGGGGTTGTTTTTGCCCTCCCCAGCCCAGGATAGAGCCTACCCTTTTGCCCTCCCCAGGGCCTACCCAAACTTCGGGTAGGCCCGTTTGTCACCCTATCCGAGCCTCTGCATGCGCCCTGCATTTACCTGCATCCAAAACGGGCTGCATGGGAACTCCTGGGAGGGGCGGGGTGGGGTAGGCGGGGCCAGCCAGGAGTGGGATTTGGGGGTTCTCTGAACTGCACAGAATCTTAGCTAGAGGTTCTCCTGAACCCCCGTGAACCCCCAGCAGCCCACCCCTGTTTCATTTAATGGCAGAGTTGCTGGTCCCAAATATGACTGCTACAGGAAGACTACCTGTAAACTCCAGTAAACAAATAAAAAAAAATAAGTTAATTATACGTGAGAGTTGGACAAATTTGTATGTATCACTTTAAGAGATTATAGTTCTTCAAAGTTTCAGATTTGCTGTTCTGATTATGTGCTATCAAGTCAGCGTTGACTCTTAGTGACTACAAGATGTTTTCCTTCATGTTTTCCACTGATGCAGCCATTGCTGCTGTACCTGAGTCCATCCACCTTGCTGCTGGTCATCAGTCTTTCTACCTTTCCCACCATCAAAGCCTTCTCCAAAAGGCAAGGTATTTGTATAATGTATCCAAATAATTTATCCGTAATTATTTGGTCATTTGTATCTCGAGTTAAAAATTCTGATTTCTTCAGAATTTGATTTCTTCAATGCCCCTTTGATTATTTTCTTGCCTATCCACAGTATTCTTAGGAGTATTTTTTCCAACACCATTCACTGTCTTGGAAGGTAGAAAAAATAATGATAATAATAGGCTAGCTGAAAATAATAATAAAAATACACATGAAAGGTCTTCCTTTAGGAAGACCTGCCATGTATAGATACAGGATAATTGTATCTTGGATTCTGGAACTATAGCTAATTACAATTGAGTAAGAGTCATTAGTATGATATGGCTTGCAAAATTTTGGCTGTATCAATAGAAATATACATATTAGGGGAAGTAATTTTTCTGTTGCATCTAGTAGTTGGACCCACCTTAAATGGCCTGTCAAGTTCTGAGAAGGAATGAAAGAAACTGAAAAACAGATGTAAAAGTCAGCAATCTAGATGATCTGGGGCTGGGAATAAGTCTTTTAAGGAGAGGTTTTGGGGGCATATTTTCAGCAGAAGATATTTATTATTAGGTTTTTTTTCATGCTTTTATTTTATACAACTGAGGGCAACATACTAATGTCCCTTCCAACTCCAGCAGCATCATGGAAATGTGGTGCATGGTAAAACAAAGAAGAAGCAGATGAAAGATCAAAGTCTTGCCTCTTTTAAAGAAATGTGCATGCATGACCTATGTGGGAAAGGGCACAACCCATGTACAGTAAATAGGGGCAGGGCTTTGATTGCAGCTGCCATCTTGACTTTTTCCATTATAATATTGCTGTAAAACTTACATCGCACATTGTTTTATTTCAACACCACAGTGTTTATACAATGCTCATCATCTTGGAGTCCCTCCAAAGATAACCTTATCTTCCAATTTTATGATTCTATGATATATATCAGTTCTGATCTGATGGAAGATGAGAAGATAAGCTGATTGCCTTTGATATTCTTCACTGCAATTTGGCCTTCTCACCTGTTCTCTCAGCCTACCGCCCAATTCACAGGTCTGCCTTATTTTTAAAACATGTGAGACCTGCTCACAATCAGCTATCACAACCCAGGTCCATTCTTGTCACCTCCCCTCCTTCCAGAATAGTATATAGCAGTCTGTATCACTTTTCTGTGTTCATTCACACCAACACTTTTCCAAACGCCAGCATATTACTCCCAAGTAAAGTATTTCACTTCTGTACCATTTGCAGATACTTTGAAGGTGAGGAAAAGGAATGACATGGGCTCTCCTTTCCTTGAAAAAAGATATATCTTTCTACTTTTAGAATAAAAATTCTGGGTTGGAAACTAGGACAGAGGCTGAGTTTATTTTGGCAATATAAAGTGCAGTGCAGCTCTATAGGCTACAGTCACAGATTTGAGATGCTTAACTTTATAGAAAAAGCAAATCCCTTTGCTCCTCCCAGGGAATAGAGCCTGCCCTCTAGGAATTATTGGGAATTGCAATAAGCTAGATGCCCCAAAACAGATATTTGTTGCTTAGGTGCACTGTTGAGCTTTCCCCCCCCCACTCATTTACCATATCAACTGCCTTCCTGCTTAATTAGCATTGTGATTGTAGCAATCAGAAGGAAGGGAGAGAAGGGATCTTTTGTTTATTAATACGGTGTGATACCTGATATTTATCTGAATGGATTTGCAATCTGTAGCCAACTTTATCCTCTTTGTGTGTAAAGGATGTCCATATCCAGAGTGGATGTAGAAGAGCAAGCAGAGCTGGGGGGCAGAGTTAAACATGTCATTGGTTTAGAGTCCTTGGATTGCCACAAGAAATCCAAGTTCTCCCCCCCATCCTGTGAACCCTTATGTAGCACCATTTTACTGCTGACCGTTAGTTGACCAGATTCTTGTGTAAAGCCTTCAATAAATCATTATGCTGCAACCTATACAAATTGATTCTTTGTGTCTGAATGGGCTTTCTAATGGTTTTGATTGAGATGTCTGCCAAATTCTTATTAGTTTCATACAGTGTGAAACTTGACTGAAAGGTTCAAGTTGTTCTTTGTTTTGTGGCCTGGGATTTCCTAGGGCCAGGCATGGCCAAGATTAGTGTGTGATCTGGCTAGAAGGCATCATGGAAGCTTTTATCTTCTAACAGTACAATTTCATAACTTCTAATACCAATGTAAATTAGAAGTAGCCCAATGATGCAAGCTGGCAGGAAAGCCAATGTCCAAGAAGTCTTGGAGTGCTGTACAAACCATTTATACAGCCCACGTTTCATTAATGCTTGTCTAATTCATCTGAGTTTTGTCCATTAACACTTATACTATAATAAAACTAATCTAACCAGAAACTGGGCTGAATTATTTTAATGTTTTATGTTTTATTGGGCAAATAATCAAGGGAGGTGGATGGGGGAGTCTAATCACTGAAGCCGCAGTCTGTGTGGAAAATGTGGGTAGTTACAGTACAGGAAATATTAAAGAGAATATCTGTAGCTCAGGGTTGAACTGTGGAGTCCTTGCTACTCGCTGAGTTTGGTTGTTTGGGTTGCAGATATTTCATTACCCAACTATTTAAAATCTTCAGGGCGACTGAGTGTGGCATTTGTTGCCTGTATAATAGCTTGCCCTGCAGCAAAGGGATGCTCAATGGTTGCATTCCACCTCCAGCCCTAATTTTCCTTTTTTTAATTTATTTTATTCTTATTTATTTATAAAGTTTTTATTTTTCATAAACACATTTACATGTACAGTCATTTCCATCATTTTTCATTCATCTTTTCTTTTAAGTTTCATTTTTCGTTTTTACTTTTTTCGGGGCTGCTAATTTTCCTATCTAACAGCTTCTCAGGGCAATTCCTAATGTCACAACTTGAGCACATGTTCAGAGCAGTCAGTCCAAGTGCGTGTGCCCACGGCCAAAAATTGAGCAGCCAGGGTGAACCCTCCGGAAGGCTGTGGTTAGAAATATTTCATAGCTTCTCAATTAAACCCTAAATCATAATCGAGCCGGAATGGAGGAAGAGCGACACACATTGAGGAAAACAAAGAAAAAGGGACGCTAATGTAGAAGCCTATACGCCTCCGCCTCCTTTAACCCGTTCTCTACCCCCGCCCCAAAGACAAGTGGATTCGCCTAATCCCCTCCTGCGATCCTCGCAGAGAGACCGCTCTCCAGCAGCCCCGCCCAACGGTTCGCGCCAGTTGGTTCACCCACCCACCCGCCGCGACCAGAATGGTCTCGCCCAGTTTCTGCCGAGGGCGACAAACGGTTTCCCTCGCGGAGTGGGAGTGGCGCCGAGGTGACAGCATCAGGCAGCGCCCTGGAAGAGAGAGAGAGAGAGAGAGAGACAGACAGACAGACAGACAGACCGGGCTCAGAACGTGGGAAGAGCGTGGCCGGTCAGCTTAGCCCCAGGTGAGTTGGAGACATTGGGGGGGGGGGGCATGCAAGTTGATCATGAGGAGCGTGGTGATCGCCCCGCCCCCTTGGAGTCCTGCCATCCTTCAAGCCCTCTTTTTTTTGCGGACGATCCCGCAAGGTCCTGGTTGTCTTTGGCTCCAGCTAGCTGGTCTTGAGCAGGTCGCCCCAGCCCGCAGTCGAGGGGGCAGCGGGGAACCGCGTCCTTCCGAGCCGCCCTGCCTTCCAAGGGTGGGGAAGTGGTCCTTCAGTTGCAGGTTTGGAGGGAGGGTGGGTGTGGTCCTTGTCACCTTGGTAACGCGGACAGGCGAGGGGGGGTGGTTTTCAAAGGGTGGCGTCACCGCACCCGTTTCTAAAAGGGGGGGGGGGCGTTCGTTCTTTGCCATGCCTTCTGCAAACAAGACCTGGGCATCAGAAGGGTCGGAGAAGGTGTTGGGGGCACAGGGGGTGTGTCTGTAAAGATCTGCTTCTGACGGGGCTCCCAGGTTTACTCCGAAGTAAATCCCACTCAGGTCATCCCAAGTTTGACAGCCAGCTAGGTAAGCCTGATGGCTGGAGAAAAAGTTCTGTCAAAATGAAAGCTGATGGTTCCAAGGCAAAATAGCAACGTTATTAGTGAGGAAAATTATTTCAGAGAATGATGATGATGCTGCCCATGGGAGAAAGAAAGAAAGGCCATTGTTTGGTTCTGATCATAGCTGGATGTTTGGGTAGAAATAGGACAGTTTCTGTCCTTGTTATTTTAAGCACATTTGAACCCCTTTCTGCTGCTGTTCCATTTGTGTGGAAGATAAAATATAGCTCTAATTTTGTTTTGATTTACAAAACAATGTATCCAGTGGTGGGGTTCAAATAATTTAACAACGGGTTCTCTGCCCTAATGATTTCTTCCAACAACCAGTTCACCAAACTGCTCAGAAAGTTAACAGCCGATTCTCCCGAAGTGGTGCGAATTGGCTGAATCCCACCACTGAGTGTATCTTTCTTCTTGACACCTTGTTCTTTGGAGCCCTATTTGTTTCCATAGATATTGGGGCACAGTTTGCATTTTAACTGATAAGCCTACACAGGAGTTTGTGTATT
Source organism: Pantherophis guttatus (assembly GCF_059756535.1). Taxonomy (NCBI): domain Eukaryota; kingdom Metazoa; phylum Chordata; class Lepidosauria; order Squamata; family Colubridae; genus Pantherophis; species Pantherophis guttatus. The sequence continues at coordinate 120,541,699 of NC_142064.1, read as the reverse complement.
GCTGGGTTCACCAATCATAATTTTGTTAATTACAGTGTATTAAATAAACCAGAACTGTTTTGCACAGATAACAATAAGCCATAGTAGACAATAGTTTATAAACCACAGTGGCTGGATTCATACAACATGCTATGCTTAAAATGAGTGAATTGTATTATGGCTTAGCACAAAGAGTGAATCCCCCATGATTAATTTAATACATTTATATTCCATTAAATCAAACAAAACTCTTGAAAGCTTATATGACACATGTAGGTATCTGAAATATCTCCAGTGAATCTAAACTATAAATATCTAAAATCAAACAAAACGTCCCGCTTTTGGCGGGACAGTCCCGATTTTTAGCAATTTGTCCCGCGTCCCGCGGCGTTTTAAAAAAGTCCCGATTTTTCATTCTGCCTCCTGAGTCCCGGCTGCCTCCTGTGTCCCAGCTGACGGCTAGAGGGAAAAAAAACTGTTTAAACTCTTGCCGCGGGGCTTCCTGTAGCAGATTTTTTTCCCCCTAGCTATGCTGAAGAAACAAAAGCGAAAGCAGGGTCTTTGCTGCAACGTGACAAAATGAGGCAGAGAGAGATTTCTTTTTCTTTTTCTTTTTCCTCACCAAAAAAGGTAGGTACAAAACTGCAAACAATGGGAAATTTAGGAGGAGAGTTCAAGATTTTAAAACACAAAAGAAAAAAAGCTCTATTTAACTAGGGAATTGTAATAATTGAGATACTATTAATTGTATATTGTGTTGAAAGCAGAAATGGTTAAGTTGTGGTTTGGAGGAATATATGGGGGAAATTATTTGATTTATTATTATTGGTAAATATAATTAATTGATTTGTAAGAAATTGGATTGCATGGAAATAATTGGAATATTCATGTTCATATTGATATACAAAAAAGATAGTTATATAACTAATTGATTTATATTAAAATGTTGAATTTGTATTAAACAACTATTACATAATTACATAATTAAACAATGTGAGGATGGATATAAAAATAGATGACAATGGGAAGGGGTATAATATAAAATAGAAGGGAAAAATAGAATTTGATTAAGATTAGAGATGAGGATGAAGGGTAATTTTTTTTAAAAAAATAGATGAGAAATAAATATGGCAAAAAGGAAATATAGAAATTGTAAATTTAATTGAAATGACTAAACAGTGTTTAAATTTGTGAACCAGCCAAATATTCTGTTCAAAGAAAATACATTGTATGTTTGTATGTGTGTTTCTAATTATTGCTATTTATTCATATTTGTTCTCTTTTATTCTTTAAAGTTTAATAATTCATTCTTTATCTTAATATCTTTATATTTGTTTGGGGTTGGCTTTCTTCCCTTTCATCTTTTTTATTGTACAGCAATTTTTCTCCTCAAACCTACCACCTCTCTCTTTTCTTTCCTTCTTACTTTCTCTTTCCCCCACTCTCTTCTTCTCCTCCCTACTTCCTCTTCCTTTCTCCTTCTCCTCCTCTCTTCCTCCCTCTCTTACTCTCACTCCTACTCTAATTTCCCTTCCCTTCCTTCATCCTCTCTATTGCTGTATCCTTTTATGCATATGGACTACTCAGAGGGCTGAAAAAGTTATTTTTGACTGGTCCTTGCACTTTTGACCAGTCCTCAAACTTACGACTGTCCTCACATTTTATGTTTTTTGCCCTATCTTATCACCATGGTGAAGAGAAGCAGTTGTGAAATGAGTGACATGGTTGTTAAGAATGCTGCACGGGCATAAATGTGAGGATGGTCATAAGTGTGAGGACCAGTCAAAAGTGCAAGGACCTGTCAGACATGACTTTTTTCAGCCCTCTGGTTAGTCCTTTTGTACATATGGACTACTCAGAGGGCTGAAAAAGTTATTTTTGACTGGTCCTCGCACTTTTGACCAGTCCTCAAACTTACGACTGTCCTCACATTTTACATTTTTTGCCCTATCTTATCACCATGGTGAAGAGAAGCAGTTGTGAAATGAGTGACATGGTTGTTAAGAATGCTGCACAGGCATAAATGTGAGGATGGTCATAAGTGTGAGGACCAGTCAAAAGTGCGAGGACCTGTCAGAAATGACTTTTTTCAGCCCTCTGAGTAGTCCCTATACACATAGCCATGGCCACCCGGTCACATGATGAGCTAGCCACCCCCACCCAGTCACATGACCAACTAGCCACGCCCACAAAATAAGCCACGCCCAAAAGGTGTCCCTCTTTACCAATGTTAAAATCTGGTCACCTTAAACAAAACATCAAAAATAGATATGATAGGCAAAGTACACACTGGCATGTTAAGCCACCTATAAACAGTTAGGTCTAAGAATCTGTTTTGTGTTTGTTTTCATTTTTTGGAAATGAATTTAAGGAGAGGACTAATCTAATTCCCACTGCAAGGCTGTTCCTGAGAATCAGCATTGCTATTGAAAAGCAGCATTGTTTAGCTTCAGTAGCTCTTTATTACTAGAAGCAAGAAACTACTTCCTTGATGACATTATTTGTTAAACATTTCCAACTGGAGTAGATAACCGTAGAGATAACTAGATACCAACTGACAAGGACTTTATAGGTCAAGAGAAATCACTCATTGACAGCTAAGATTTTCCCTACATAAGCAACTACTTTCTTGGTGATTATTTCAGAGAACAAGATATTTAGACATAGGGTGATTTTAGAATTGAATGCTCTAGCACAGGGGTGTCAAACTTGCATCGTCATGGTGGCGTCACATGACATATCGGGACTTTCCCCCCCTTCGCTAAACGGTGTGGGCGTGGCCAGTGTGTGATTCATCTGGCCCATGGGCCGCAAGTTTGACAGCCATGCTCTAGCATCTGTTATGGAACTTTCTGTAATGTGTGTTTGGTTTTCTTCCATAGGATTGAAGGAAGCAATATCTCAATGGCTTCTGATTTGGGAAATGCCTCAGTATTGGATCCCATATCTGTGCCTGCTTTGGACATTCAGGCTCCATTGGTAAAGTAAACCTGTTGTTGTGATAGAGACTGTGGGAATCAATCATTCCCTGGGAGTATGGTTAGCTGAGCTTCCCTTTCTGTCCCATGGAAGAGAGGAGAGTTTTGCTACTTCTGTTGCTGGTCGGTGTATCAAAATAATGTCCTCTTGGTTTCCCTAGAAAAAGGCTAACAAGAAGGGAGGGCTTCCAGAGGCCAAACGGAAAGGACGGGCAAAAAAGATGAACAAAAATGCTGAGGAACTGCTTTTGGGCCTGCAGCGACTGGTAGGTAGATCCCTTCAATTCCCAAGTTCTGGGCTGAAAAAGCAGCTATGAATTCTTCATTTGGTTTTGGGAGAGAACTGGAAGATGCAAGTCTTCTTGCAGGAATAAAGTCCTAGCTTCTTTTAAGTCCTAGCCATTCATCTTAACAAAACTTAAGTAGTACTTTCCTCTCTCTCAGCAACTCAGTTACAAAACTGAGCCCTGGTAGCACAGCAGACTAAAGCACTGTTATTAACATCAGCTGCCTGCAATTACTGCAAGTTCAAATCTCACCAGGCTCAAGGTTGACTCAGCCTTCCATCCTTTCTAAGGTAGGTAAAATGAGGACCCAGATTGTGGGGGCAATAAGCTGACTTTGTATAAATATACAAAAGTATGAAGGCTATTGCTTAACGCATTGTAAGCCACCCTGAGTCTTCGGAGAAGGGCGGCATATAAATCAAATTAAAAAAAAAAAAGATCCTAAACTATTTAAAAGTGCCACTCTTGATAACCTCATTTCTACCATCACTGCTTCATCCTGCAATGATACCTTTAACACCATGAAGCAATAACATCTACCTATCTCATGTCTTTGAGACAGACTCAATAGGTCTGTCCTGTCAAACTGGTGGCCTACAGGCTGGATGTGTCTCGCGCAGGGCATGCCCACCCCGGCTCTGCAAAGGCAAAAAAAAAAAAAAATCACAATATGTCACATGACATGATCGAGTTTGACACCTGTACAGTAGGTGAATAAAAATGCCAAATCCAATCTAAACCTCTGGCTGGCTGTGCAATCATCCATAATAATAATTTATCCTCTTCTGCACATCTATTGTCGTTTTGCACATTCTCTTTTCCCTTAATTTATTGAATTTAAACTATTGTGAATAAAGGCAAATATATGTGTCCCAGGATAATGTTGCAAGATCCAGTTGGCTCGGTCACTATGACCAGAGTTTACTCTTCCAAATTTTTGGACTCAGGCTGGAGCCCATCCTCAGGGAACTTTTCTCTAGCAGAAAATGTAAACTGTTAAACTATTGCCCCATCTACCAGTAGCATTTAGTCCAACATATTTGAAGAGTGTCAGGTTAGGAAGAGCTAATAGAGGATATTATATCATATCTAATTTTGCTCCTGTGAGCAAGAATGAGAGGGAGTGAGTATTAAGGTATGGCCTTATTGGGGAGGGTTAGGATTAGTATGTTTTTCCTGCATGCACCACTTTTGTGTTGTTCTTTCTTAAATAGGATCTTACTTCAGAATGTGCTGCTCCCTTAGGAACTGGACTGATTTGGGATAATCGAATGACAGAATTTTGCTGCCCATGGGATGAAAGGTATCTAGGGTGAAAGGATGGGGTTTTGAGCCTTAAGTGTAATAGCTGAGCTGTATTGTTTTAATTTATAGGTCTTTTAATTTTCAGGATTTTTTTTTCAAGATTACAGTCTCTTAATCTCAGTTTTACATGTGCTTAATCCTAAAAGACTTTATCTGCCTTTCCATTTTTCACCCAGTGAAAGTTTTTTAAAGAAAAGTAGGTATTTCAATTTGTAAGTCCTTGGTGTGGGGGTAAATGAAAATCTCAACAGTATCTATCCCAGAGATTACAAATAAAATGAATTGCTTGCCTAACAAATAATATTTCATCAAGAATCTTCTTGAAGTTCAGCCGGCTGCTTTTAAACAAGTATTAATAGACAAATTAATGAAGGATTGGTAGCTCAACAAGGAACCACACAGGATGGCCATATTCAGAAACAATGGGCTTTAGAATCCCACATGCTGAAAAGTTAAATGAAATGAAAATGATTTTACCGTTCTGTCTTGCTTCAGGATTTCCCACAGGCAGATAGCAAGTAAGTGCTGTGAACAAGAACCTACATTTGTCTGTTTCTTCAGCACTCAGTTTAACAGAGCTCTCTTAATCAATACAGTTAGGATAGAAGTGAATGTGACTCTGATTTGCTGGTGATTTTCATAAATTCTTCTAAGGTGCAAATACATACTTTAATGTAGAACCTCATTTCAGTAATCATGGATTTGGAGCTTTTGTTTTGTTTTTGATCAATTGTACTGGGTAATTGCTTGGGTTTATTTAAATAAAAGAAAATGTATTGGTTGTGTGAATAAAACTGTCTCATTTAATGAGGAAAAGCCAAGTTAATCTTCCTGCTTCCTGCAAGCAAGGTAGGGCCAGGCACCTGATGCCTTCTATAAATTTCAGAGTTCCTGTCCCATCTGCCTTAACCAGCATAACCAATGGAACTATAGTCCAAAATCAGAATATCAAGTTGTCTCCCTTGGTGTAGATTTATCTGAACCTATTGTATGATATGTAATCCTTACCAAATGACCAGTCAGGGACCAAATATTGTCCTAGTTTTAATCACTACCACCAACCCTCGTAGTTTCTCTGAATCATACATTTAGTCCTACTTTTTCTGTTCTATTCTGTTTTTTTTCAGAAAACCTAATATAATGTGTAGTACGTGTAGACATGCCTAAAAACTCACTTTGTAGAGTCAGCCTCACTTCTACCATTACCTTTCAAGTCATAGTACTTCCCTTCAACTTCTGCCAAGTTACTGCGGGTAACCCATGTAGTACATGCCAAAATAAAAATGTATATTATAGTGGCTAATATCTTGTGAGATTTTGCAATCTCACTCAAAGCCTTGGGGGGAAAAATGATATTTTCACCAAAATTATTGTATAATATCCAGGGGAAAATCAAAATGCCATGAAATTTAGCCATTTTAAAACATAAATTTTAAGTAATTTTAATTGTATTTATGGAGTGGTGCCTTTGCCCATGCACTGTGGTAGTGTCTTTCTGATTCTTGATTTACATGATGACTTAGAAAAAAAAATCAGTTATGATATATTGCTAAACGTGAAGGAAATGATTGGGAACCACTGCCTTAGCTATCCTAATATAGCAAGAAGAATATGAAGTAGAGGAATATGAAGATGATCTTGAAGAGGTATGTGATAGCCATTATGAAGGCATCTTAGCCTGGAAAAACAGGAGGGGTTGAGGAAAAAAATGCCAGATTGTCCCATCTTGACTGTCTTTAGTATAAGAGGAAAAAGAGAGGGAAACTGTCAGGATTTCAGGATTCTATTATAATATCCTGTAACAACAAAGTAAAGTTTCAATAATTTTATGGCACCTAACTCCTAACTTGTATGGATTTCAACACAAAACCCAAAGCAAATTCAAGGGTCACTGCATGGTTTGTTTTGGTGGCACTCCCTCTAAAGGATATTGAGAAAGATGCCAGCCGACAAAGGAACCCACTTATATTTATACATCTCAGAAAGGAGAGAGAATTTAATGCATAAGCAACAGATAAGATAATCATGCATATTCATAATTAATGGATTGCAGGTTACTTCCTGTGCTTGTTTACCTTCAGTTAAGCAAAAAAGAGGAACAAAGCAATAAAACAAGAGGAGAGAAGAATAAAGCAATGAAACAAGAGAGGAAAGCATCTCCCATAAATCAAGATGAGGCAGTTTGGGAATGCCAGTTACCAAAAGGAAAACATCTCCCATTGGTACTTTAAGGACAAATCAATGGGAATTTTTGAATAAGATAACAGGCTGTGGTTCAAAGTCAAAATCCTTGTATCTCTATTTATCAATTTGATCTAGCCCATTCCATTCAACTAAAAACTGATTTTCCTCACACCTGGTTTACCTCAAAGGCTGACACCAACATGGTGTTTGTAACTATAGTACCCTCCTATGACTCTTGTACTGAATGGAGCATTATTTTATTTGCTTTGAAAAATAAAAACCAATAACAGTGGTGAAAAGTGGTTGCAGAATTCCTCCCTCAAGGATCTTTTTGTAAAGGGAGGATTCCCTCCATTTAGAGCATGGAGATACTTTTCTCTAGTCATTGGAATGAGGGGTGGGACTTCCCTTGCTAAAACCAATATCTCATTTATTCTTACGTTGCTGAATTCATTTTGTGATTGCCTTGGGTACCTGTTTAGATACTGAAAGATGCCTACAAACTTCCAGAGTTGGTGATTTCTGCCATACGGTGCTTACTTGAAATATCCATGAAAGCAGTGGAACTCTCTTCTAAATAAAAAGATATGGATAGGAGATACATTTCTCAGGATCAGAGAATTGGATTAGAATGGTTAATGAATCCTTTCAAATGCTGCAAATGATTATAGATCCCTCCCCTCTCAATATTCTGTCTTGGAAACACCATTGTGTATCTGATCAAAATACTGTGCAGGTAGTCCTTGGCTTATTTCAGTTCATTGAGCAACTGTTCAAAGTTATGATGGCATTGAAAAAAATGGATGTACAGCCAATCCTTGAAACTCCAGATATTGCAGCATCCCCACAGTCGTGATTGCAAACTTGGGCGCTCAGGTGTCTCATTTGCAATTAGGGAACTGCAGTCATATCGCCATTTGCAACCTTCCCTGCAGGCTTTTCACAAAATAAGTGGGAAAGCCAGCAGGGAAAGTGAGAGGTTACTCGGGTAAGTCATTCTCATCTTTTTTCTCTCCTGCACCAATCTGCTCCAGTCCCGCGCAATCCATGCACAGCTTCTTGCCAGCTGTCCTAGGCCATCCCCAATTTTCCCCACCCCCTTGCTGAACACTTTTGCTGCTTACCTGAGACTTCTGTCTCTTCCCAATTAATGACCTGCATATCTTGGGGAAGTAAAGCACAGTAAAGTAGTAAAGGTTTTAAGACTGCATTCCTTAATGATGGCAATCCTGGTCTCAATATGCCAGTATGTGAATGCACTTCCAGAAAGTGTGTTCTCAGTTTTGATTGTGTCTGTGTTCACTCATTTTGTAGTATTGACCTGCCTTATGATGATGAATACTCCGGATTTTATAAGAAAATAGGAGGGAAGAAAGGTTCTTGTGTAAAATCACATGGCAGGAAATGTGAGGATGTAATAGTCTATGTTCCTGCTGGACTGCTTTTCCCTTTTGTAATTAATTGAAAGCAGCATTAAAGTCTGAAGTGAATATGTTTCATCATTCCAAACCACTGATTTTTTTTCCTGGCAGAGGGAGGAAGAATAACCTTGGTTTGGATGTGGGTAAATATATAATTCTGTTCTTATTTCCCTTTGTGCTGCCTGTAATTCTGTGGTGTGTGTGTTTATTCCACCCACTTGGCTCACTTTTCCATGTAATCTCAGTGTAATTCCCTGGATATGATGACCATAATCCTTTTATTTCTTCCTTGATTCCTCATTGGATTCATCTCCAGCCCTAAATAGCAGCCCTATACCCTTGATCCTTGTTCATTGTGAAGTTTCCATCTTAAAATAATATTCTTCTTTGTTAAATGCAATCATCCTTAAATTTGGAGAAAGAAATGCCATTGGGTAATGCTGACTGGAATCCTAATGCCTGTTATGTGAAAGGGAGCCCCAGTGACCACAAACAAATTCACTTCCTAATAAATTCATATTGGATCTTATCCGCTTTCATCTAGAACAGGATTAGATATACTTAAGTAGACTCAGAAACTAACTTTCCTATAGAGATCCTATCCATTTTGCCCTTTCTAATTTAATAGTATTGTGGGGACCGTGAAGCAGAAGAGACTCACTCTAGATGGGCAACAGGAGAAATCAATCAGTCACAATATGCTGCATATTTGAATGATTATTTGTGGCTTACAACCGGTCACATTGAAAACATCCATAAATTTAATATCGATTGATGTAATGGTCTGTGGGAATGTCCTTGAAAGACGGGAGAAGGAAGAACCGAAGCCAGGAGAAAGGCCAGATAAGCCCACAGAATTGCAGCTGCCTGCAATTACTGCTGGTTCGAATCTCTCCAAGGCTCAAGGTTGACTCAGCCTTCCATCCTTTCTAAGGTAGGTGAAATGAGGACCCAGTTTGTGGGGGCAATAAGCTGACTTTGTATAAATATACAAAAGGATGAAGGGTATTGCTTAACGCATTGTAAGCCGCCCTGAGTCTCCGGAGAAGGGCGGCATATAAATCAAATTTAAAAAAAAAAAAATGGGGACATGATAAGTGTCTCCAAAGAGATTCTCTCTAGTTTCTTTGACTGTAAAGGTGAGGAGAGAGAAATGTGCTTTCACACTTATTTTTTGCAATAAAGGTAATGTTAGTACTCATGGCATTGGCTTCCTATCTGGACTATCTCAAAGAGCTGATATTTAAAATCTTAAAATCTTAAAATATGCGAAAGTGATGTCTATTCCATTCTGATAATATAGGAGTCGTTTTGCAAAATCAACAAAGAAAGGGATTATATTAATGATTTTTTAAATAATATACTACGTCAGGTTTTATTTTGTCCTTTGCAAGTATGAATAGGCCCAAAGTATAAATGAAAAGAATTTCCCTGCTTCTAGAAAATGGTTATTTTCTACTAAAATAGGAAAGGAGTTAATAACCTTTTAAAAGTTCCTTTCCATATATAGGTGTTCTAAATTTGTGAGAACACTGCATCAGCACTTCTGTATTTGCAATAACAGTTGACTCTTCATTTCCAGTCTGTACAGCTGTAAATCATTCTTCCTCTCTCCTCATAATATCAGTGAATTTGTGGTCTACGTTTACAAGCCCTGTAACAGCCCTTTTCAAACTGCCCCCAGATGTATTGGACAACTTCCATTATTTCCTAGTCAGCTATCACCACGTAGTGAAGGGGATGATGAGAGTTAGTAATATTTGTAGAGCATCAGTTTAGGAAGAACTGACTTTGACAAACTTTAGAAATATTTCTAAAAAGTCTGCTTCGGGGCATACAAGAGAGGACTCATCCTTACGTTCCTAATTTCAACACAAAGATGCTTATCTTGGTCACCTGTGGAGATAGCTATCATTCATATTTAGCTGTTCTGATTTTAAAGTAGTGTTTTTCTTTCTCTCTCGACACAAATGTTACCATACAAATATTCTTCATTGCCTCATTTTCTGTGTTTGAGGTGATGTGATCAGAGGCTGAGAACTAGCTCTCTTTTGTCACCACATTTAGCATTCTTCATATTTGACCAATGCTTCATGACGCATCAACATAAGGCTAGTGTTCTTCTGGAAGAGCGACAGATTTTTCTTTTAAAAACAAAAAATATATTTTATTGGTCTTTTGAAAGACCAGCAAACCTGTTTTAAAAAAAACAGAGCTAATGTGTTCTGCATGCAAGGTTGATTTTAAAATCAGAGAAGTGAGCTTGGCTACCAGCTGTGTGTCTGATTTTGAGCCTCATGAGTACATTACAGGTTTCTCAATACTTCTGCTGACAAAAACTTCTTATTGCTTTTATTACTTTGGATAGGAGGTACCAATTACCTACTCCAGTGACATGTGAATTTTTAAGATACTTCTCAGTTTGCAACTATTTCCTGTCAGCATTGTCAGCACTTAACTGATTTGGGACATTTGGAAAATAGCATGAAATTAATAAGAATTCTGTCAGTTTCTCTTTTTAGGTGCAGGGTGAGGCAGAAGGAAGGATGTGCTTCCATATGCCTCTTCCAGTTCCTCTACTATACCTATGACCTCTCGCCCAATCTATGTCTGAACTTAGATCTGCTGGCTTTTTAGAAAACTGATAAAAATATATTTTAAAAACCAAGCTGATTAACAGGCTTGGGAGGAGGATGAAGTAGAGAGCTCTCTTAAGGTGTCTTATAGGTTCCTTCCCTTCTTCCACTTCACATCCTTCTTTATGCTACGAGGCTACCTTTGGGCATATGTTAAGACCAGCAGACCATATTAAGAAACCACTTGAGTGATGTGGGCACATCTGTGACATGCATCAGGGAGTTGGACATTTTGAAAGGCGATCAAAACCTCTGTCCCAAGCCATTGCCCACAGTCACCCAGGCTCAGTTCCCATTTAAGAAGGCTGGTGGTATTTTTTCCTACCAGCCGGGTGAGCGGGAGGAAACATAGCCAGGAAATCCGTCAATCACTGTCCTTAAATTCTCCTCCAATAAAACTCTTGAGGGCAGGACTATTCACCAGATTTATTATTGATGCAGATTGTTGCTTGGCAATTGGCACAGCCCAAATCATGCTGGCATATTTTTCTGTCCACTCGAGGATTGGAAGGATGCATGTTAAAGCTGCCATATAGCACATAGAGAGTTGTTGGCTAAGCATGAGGTGGCTTCCAGTCCCAGCAGATGTAGCAGGAATTATTCCTATTGCATTCAATGAGGTTGGGTTTCAGTTTTGGCTTAGTGATTTCAGTTTTGTTTAGTGATTTTTTTTAGTCTTTTGATTTCATGCCTAGTTCCAAAATTCTATTTCCATGGAGAATCTAAAAAAGACAGCACTATCAATATATGAAGAGTCTGTCAGTATTGCTTGGGATTGCTTAGCTAATGCTTATTATTTTATTGTTTTTCTTTTTTATTATTTTTATTTTTGTACTGTGTTTTTATATCCTTGTAAACCATCTTGAGTTGCCATGTGCGAGTAGGGGGCAATATAAATTTTCTAAATGAATAAATAATGTCCCTGCTTCACAGCAGCTATAATAGGCACACACACACAACTTCTTTTGGCTCAAAGGCCACAGCAGATTTTGCATGTTGTTTGGACCACACTTTGAAAATATGCCTAGCTAGGTCAGTTTTAGGAGGGAGTTTTTCCAGGCGTTTTAACAAATCCAATGCCTGTGGTTGGGCTTGACAAGAGCGCAGAAATTCTACAGAGCAGTTTCTCCCAATATGTTGTCCTTCAGAATTGTCAGGATTCTTCTGCTAGGATTGTTCGACGTTGCCTCCAGTAAACCGCCCAGAAACTCTGAGCTGTCTTATTCTTCTGCCTCTGAAGGAAAATGTGTTGGTGTAAGTGCTGCATGAGCAGCAGATGAACCCGATTCTACAGTTCTTTAGTTGTTTTGAGGAAGAGAAGGGTGAAAAGAGCAGAGCTAGCTTCTCAGCCAAGTGTGTAGAAGGTCTTATCCGTAGAAGTCATAGAGAAATAGCTATATACTTGGCTTCAGGACATTCCCAAAACAGTGCATCTTTACCATATGGTCTAGAACAGTGATGGCTAACCTTTTTGCCATAGTGTGCCAAAAGTGGGGGGAGCTCAGGGGGTTTGCGTGCATGTGTGCCCACACCCATAATTCAATGCCCCCTGCCCCCCCGCACATATGTGTGTGGACCCCCCCCGCACTCCCCCGCTTTTGGCACAGTGGGCCTGGTAGGCCCGTTTTTTGCCCTCCCCAGGCTCCAGAGGCTTTCTAGGAGCCTGGGGAGGGTGAAAACTGCCTTCCCCCCCCCGAAGGCCCTCAGGAGGCTGGAAACAGCCCGTTTCCTAACTTCCATTGGGCCCAGAAGGGCTGAAAATCAGGTGGCTGGGGCACGCATGCGTGCTGGAGCTGAACTAGGGCAACGCTCACGTGCCCACAGATATGGCTCAGTGGCACGCGTGCCATAGGTTCGCCATCATGGGTCTAGAAACTTTCATTGTAGAAAATTCAGCCCTGTTAATTTTGTGTGCGAACTTCCAGATCCTCTGTAAATTATCATCTTTTGCACAATTATGCAGATTCAAAGGACTTTGCTCTCACAAGCATTCCCAGATGATTTCCAGAATGTGGCCTCTGCTCCCTAGCACTAACTTTTGTAGCCCTACTGTCTCCCTTCCACTTTATTTCCTCCTGTTCTCAGCCCTTAATTCTGCTCCACCTGTTATGATGATACCTATTACAATGGTTTAAATGCCCTCTGCCATTCTCCCACTACAACCATAGTTCACACTTCCTTCTCCTTCTCCCTTCTTGCTTGTTTTGCTGCATTCCTGAATTATCCAGATAAAGAATGGGTTCTGGAGAAAGAATGCCAGCCCACCTTTGTTTCTTTCTTCTCCAAACCATCTCAACTCCATTATTTGCCTCTTGAGTTAATGAGTTGTTGATCTGTCTCTACATGTGCCCTTTGTTGTCTTTTTTTTTTCTAGTTTCCCAGAGTGCCCGGAGCGACTGGTGACCATTCGGGACAAATTACTTCAGTATGAACTGTTGGAACGCTGTGTCCCAGTGACGGTAAGAGAGGGAGCAGATGAGAACAAGCAAGAATTTGTGGACAGGTTCAGGATACATTGCAGTGATGCAGTAATTAGAGGAGAAGTAGGCAACCTGTGGCTCTACCCAACTCCTTTTTTTTTTTTAGTCCTCTGAGCTTTATTTCTCTCTTTATTGTGAGGTGGGAAGCATAAAAATAGCCAGGTTCCCCTAACAGATAAGGCATTTTAAATAAATAAATTAAATTCAGTATCTAGCAAAACCTTAGCCTGATCTCCCCACTCCCCCTCCCAAAAAAACCCCCAAACCGATAGGAAAGGCTATGATCTGGCAGTGGTTGCCCGCATTTGAATCATCAGCCCACCTAATAATGTCTCCTCAAACCATTTGGTGCCCCTAGCCACCAAAAAGTTTCCTACCCCAGCTTATAGAATCAATATTTGGAGAGAGATGAGTTAGACATCTACAACATGTCCTGAGGTCCTTGAAGAAGTCAGGGAATGGACATGTGATAAGCAATCAGTAGAGAATGAAATATCTTTATTCTTATCTCTCCTTGCAGGGCCGAGAAATTTCTGAGAAAGAGATCCTCTTGGCTCACAGGTGAAAGCAAATCTTGGAGTTGTGGCAGAGCTGAGGGGTGGGGAGGCAGTGACTGAGCTGCAGCTGAACACGTGAATATCTCTTTCTTAACAGTCAAGAATACTTGACCCTCATGAAATCGACTGAAACAATGAGTGAGACTGAGTTAAGGTCTCTGGCAGATACCTTTGATTCTGTTTACCTGCATCCAGTGAGTATCTTCAGAGTTATGTTTAAAGGCAGAAATGTCTACCGTTTGTAACTATAATACTTGGTGCAGAGTTGGCAGGCTGTACTCTTTGGAAACTTCTAGTGATTTTTTTCTGAACTGCAAACAGCACTGAATTGGGGAATGTCACTCATTCTAAGGCTGTGTTACACATATACTTACCTAATATCCAAGAGGCAAAACCAAGGTAATGGGTAGAATTTATACTGTATAAATACTTTGCATAGCAGCACATCTGATGGAACAATGTGTTGCAGTCATGTTCTGGCATCTTCTTATGGAGGATTCTTGGAGAAATGAGCACGTGGGGTGAAATTCTCCAGAAATAAGGCATCACAGTTTTGGGGAAGAGAGATCTGAGAACAGGGGGAAATATAAATGATATTGTAAGATTTTCCATATCTTATATTTTTTTTCTCCATTGCTATATATTTTCTGATACTTGTAAATAAAGTTCTCCATTCTAGATAATTTTTCCTCTGACGTTACTTAAAGAGGGAAGGGAGTGCGTTTAAAACCCATTTCTGGAATCAAAAAATTTAGTTTAGTAGCTAGAACAATAAATTATTCAGATCCTATAATTTCTTCCATAACTAATTATACATTATTAAATATAACTTGCTGTTGGATTTGGGGCTTCTTGGATTTCTTTTTTCTTTGCACCTCCAGACGAACACATCTATCCATGTCCTGTTTTGTTTTGCTTTTTCTGAGGGGGGGGTGGGGGTGGAGCTAAAAACAAGCAATTTAATGGGATTCCATCTGTTCTTCTGCATCAGGAGAAACCCTGATACTGTAGTAGGCTTTGCTAACCTGATTTTCAATTCCTGCCAAAGAATTTCTACCGCTGTGCCTGCCTTGCTGCTGGTTCTGTCTTGCAACTCGTGGAGAAAGTGTGGTCTGGAGAACTCCGTAATGGTCTAGCTGTGGTCAGGTAAGGTGCAAATAGATTATTATTTTCATTTTTGCTTGACTCAAAACAGTAATGCAGTGCCCTTTGCCATGCCTGTCAGATGGTATATCTACCATTTGATAGCTCCCTTGGCAGTGAGGGAAGGGGCACATTCTCACAGTGGTTTGTGTACACAACAAGCCCAGAAACATAACTTGTATTTGTTATCTTCTTATTTCTTGCCCGCTAGCCAGTAGAGAAGAGATTTCCCTTATCTACAAAACAGACTTTCTAATCCGCTGCCTTCCAGATGTGTTGGATTTAACTCTCAGAATCTGGTTGACCATACTGGCTAGGCCATTCTGGGAACCAGTTCACATCCAGAGGGCCTCACGTGGTGAAGGTTGCATTAAATAGCAACAGGGTAAAACTACAGTAAAGCAGATGGAAGAGAAAAATGAGGGCAATATTCCTAGCTGATAACCCAGTTTAGGTAGTCTTTGACTTACAGCCGGTCATTTAACAACCCTTTATCGTCACCACAGCATCAGAATGTAAAGTACTTCTAGACGTTGTAAAATATTGTGTTTCTGCCCCTCCGGTCACATAATCCCATTTCAGACACTTGGTAACATATTTATGTTTATGAGTGATTGTTAAGTGCTTTGCGATCATGTAATTATCATTTGCAATGTTCTGTGCTTGTTTGTCCAGAAAGTCAGCAGGGAAGCTGACAGAGAAGGTTGCAAGCAGAACAGGTATTGGATTTGAGGTTCATTCCCCTGGCAAGCCGAGGGATTTCCCCTTCCATGCAGGAGAGGGGAAATCCTCCTGTATGCTTGAGGAATGGACCTCAAATCTGGTGAAAATGCTGGTGAATGCCAGCATTCTAAAAACCTCACAGCACTGGCGTTCGCAAACATTTTCCCCTTTGGAGGGGATGCTTAATGACCGCAGCAGGGAGTAATGGAATTGTGGTCGTTAAGCAAAGTGGTTATGTGGCATCTCAATGACCACTTCAGTCAACAGCCAAGATTCTGGGCCCAGTTGTGGTTGTAAATGGAGGAATATTTGTAAAGGCAGGATTGTCAATGTCTTGACTTTGTGTGTATACATGTGCTTGTTTATGGAGGATGGATGTGATAGTCCAGCCGATCCAGAAGGAAAATACGTGATGGAATTCACCCATCTTAGAATTAACAACCAAAGTATTGTGTCGCTGTCTTCCTCTCTTAATGAAAATGTGAGAAGATGTGAGGAAAATAATGATTGAATCAAAAAGAAGTCATACCTTAATCTCTGTAATTTTTTTCATATGAGAACATTTTCACTTACACAGTATTGTAAGAACCTTATATGAAAGTAGCCAGAGTGACTCCTCACAATTTTTGAACTTTATGTCCTTAAAAACGTATGGGAATGATGGCCCAAGCATGCTTTCTTTAGCATTCAGAGCAAAAGGTACAAAATTGATAATTGAATGTGCACTGTAGTCACATTAACATTTAGGCACACTTTTCTTTTTTCCTCGATGGCTGGGCTATGATTATCTAATTCTACATTGAGCCACTGTATCTTTTGGGTTTCAGGCCTCCAGGACACCATGCTCACCGCAGCAAGATGAATGGCTACTGCATGTTCAACAACATTGGCATTGCAGCACAATATGCCCGACAGAAATTGGGGGTGGAGCGGTGAGTAGCTATGAAGAGGAGAGATAACAGTTAAGGCTGATTGTTGGACAGTTTCAGTGGTGGGTTGCTCCCAGTTCGGTCCGGTTCTTGCAAACCGGTAGTAATGGTGGCAGGAGGCTCCGCCCACCCGCCCGGACATCATCATGAACAATCTGTGCATGTGCAGAAGTTTCTGTGCATGTGCAGAAGCGTGTGCGAGCGAGCAAAGCAAGCGCGCGCATGCGCGTTCCCGTTGCGAACCAGTAGCAGAGGTAAGTAGAACCCACCTCTGGACAATTTGCCACAAGCATGAGCCAATGTTCTTCCATTCCTCTACATTATGTGGATTGATTGATTGAGGATAAGCCAAGATGCTGAATCAATACAAAGTGTTAGATATTTGAACAACTAGTCATAGTCATTCCACACACCTCAATTTTTGGAGGATGTGTCTCAATACCCAGTTACAATCCATTTTGGTCTTCCATTGAACATTTACTAAACTATCATTTCTATTCTGTTACTGCCCCGCCTAGAACTTAAAGTAGTGAAATCCATGCCTGTATCATTGGTCATGACAGTATCACTGCTTTTATAAGGAATCCTGGGAATAGTAGTTTAATGAGAAAGCGGAGTTGTCTCCCAACCACCGTAGGACTACAGTTCCCATGACTCCTTGAAGAGATGCTAGCAACCGGATTGATGCTAGCATATTTTTTCAGATGCTGCCTTTCATGTACTTCCTTTTTCGTTCATTACATTTACATTTCTTTCTCTTCCAGGGTGCTTATCGTTGACTGGGATGTGCACCACGGGCAAGGCCTTCAATACCTCTTTGAGGAGAATCCCAGGTGCCCAATCAAGGGATGAGCTTTATTTAACTGGAGATCTTGGGACATTCTATAGTGGATGAGGAGAGCTGGCAAAAGCAGAGCAAATCAGTTTGGGGTTAAATACAGGCTGCACCCAGATTGGGTTCAGAGGGCTGGGGCTTGGCTAGTGGCTTTGTTTCTCTTCACTGCTGAATCTGCCGTGACTGCTTTTCCTAGCGTCCTTTATTTCTCCATCCATCGCTACGAAGGAGGGAATTTCTGGCCCCACCTTCCAGAATCTGACAGTCACGCAGTGGGCAGAGGTCGGGGAGAGGGATACAACATCAACGTGCCCTGGAACCAGGTAGGGAAGAGTAGGGACACAGTAGGCTGTGATTGCCGGGAGTGATAATTTAGCAGTTCTCCATTCTGGCTAAAGTTGCTTGCATGTTGCCCTGTTTTTCTTGAGAGCAGTTACAAATAGAGCCATTTGGCTAGCTATCGAATATGGTTTCAGTATCCCAAATGACTCTCCTGGCTGCTGGGGCAAAAAATGGGGGGAGCTGAACATCTTTTACAAATAGACAGATCCCTAACTTTGCTAGTATATATAGTAGCCTAGTTACAAGAGGGAATCAAAGTTGCATGTGGATCTACATTCATATTGTAGCTTTTTTAGGCTGTGAGGTAGGCTTCAGATGAGAAAAGGCTCCCCACTCTCTGCAGTTGCTTGGAAATGGCCTTTTCCCTTTGCAGTAGCCACTGGTATGAGGACCTGTTAGTATAGGCTTCCAGTGCTACTCAGCTTTTTATAGACCTAATAAATCAAATTCACATATCATTCCGGACCTTGTTCTTGAATAAATCTTGGTTGGGTTCACACTGAATGATAAACCGTCAAGCTTTCATTCACAAATACAGTGTGCTTTTTCATTGTGGTAAACCAACTTCAGAACACTTACATTGTTGGGGTTTAGTGTAGTTCCAGGGTGTCAAACTTGCGGCCCGTGGGCTGGATGCATCATGCGCTGGCCACGCCCACCCCGTTTTAGCGAAGGGGGAAGTCACAATACGACAATGTGACGACGCAAATTTGACACACCTACCCCAGTGTAGTTCATGAATCCATCCACTGTGTTTTAGAATCTAGAAATGAGCTCAGATTCAGAAATCTATTACAAACCATGACTACAGATTACAGCTTGGTTTTTTCTTAAGGTGGATTTACACATCACACTATGTCAAAACAAACAAGTAGAGGTTTTGGATCTGATTTCTTTTAGCGTACGTAATATCAGATCCATCAACGTTTATGACCTTCCTTACTGTTCCTCTGTTACATCAACAATAGCTGCTATCTTAGATAGAGTGACCATGCTGTATGTGTGCATATAAAGATATTTCTTGGGGATTTGCTTTAAACTCCTTTGATGTTTTTTCTATCGCTTTAGACAGGAATGAGGGATGCTGACTACCTCTCTGCCTTTTTACATGTCCTACTACCGGTGGCCTTAGAGGTAAGGAATGAGGCATATAGCATTTTGAAAGTATGGACAATCCAATCTATTTCTTGATTTCTTGATTTATTTATTTATTTATTTTTATTTTTATTTGTATAGTTATAATTGTCCACAAAAGTAGTCGAGGATTATAAACAGCTTGTTGTAATCCAGGCTCATACAATAGGAAATGCTGATGGAAGCATTTCTTAATCCTTTGTTGGATGGCATGCTATTTAACATTGTTAGTACAATATTCAAGAGCTGGTCTTGACCTTCATGCCTTCCTCTTTCTCTTGTTATATTGTTGTATTCAATCCAATGTTGTAAACCATCCAGGGTCACTTAGATGAGATGGGTGGTGTAGAAATTTAATTTTAAAAAATGATCTTGATTTTCTGCTTTAATTGAAACACAGGTGAGATTGTGCAGAATTGGGACTTGTTTGTGTGAAATTTGTAGAATTATAGAGTTGGAACGTATCTAGAGGTCATCTGGTCCAGCCTTCTGCTCAGTGCAGGATCCATCAGAGAATCTTTGAGAGATGCCCATGCAACTTCAGTTGAAAATCTCTTTTTTTGTGGCATTCTGTTCTTCTGGCTGACAGCTCATTTGCAGCCTGTATAAATTTGGGGATGGCATTGTCATCTATTTGAGTTGTATGGTCTGCCCGAGTCCTTTGCAAAATTTTTCTTCTTGCTTCATGGAGCAGAAATTCGGTGAAGTCAGCATTTTCCTCTCCTCCCTTTCCTTCTCCCCTGTCCACTGCAGTCCTCTAAAGCAGCTTCATTCTCTGTCATGTCATAATACAAAAATAAAGTAGCATGCCAGTGAACATTGTTCTATATAAAAGTATCACAAAGCAAACAATCCTTAGCATACTCCCCAGT
Source organism: Pantherophis guttatus (assembly GCF_059756535.1). NCBI lineage: Eukaryota > Metazoa > Chordata > Lepidosauria > Squamata > Colubridae > Pantherophis > Pantherophis guttatus. The sequence continues at coordinate 120,521,894 of NC_142064.1, read as the reverse complement.
CTTGTTCTTGAACTCTGGGAATTTCCTGGTTTTTGTTCCAATTGGATAATTTATTCTGGCTCTATTGTACTTTCTTTGCAGTTCCAACCCCAGATAGTCCTGGTCGCTGCTGGTTTTGATGCTGTAATTGGTGACCCTAAGGTAAGGTTTTGTGTTTTTTTTTTTGCTCCCTCCAGAGCGTTCCTCAGCAATTTTTAGATGTTACAATCTATTTTCTTCCTGGTACCCTAGATTAAAGTCACAATTACATTCTGGAGCAGGGATAGGCAACCTTTTGGGAACCAGGGACTGTGGAGATCTAGGGTAAAGAAATAGACTAGGCAAGAAGTAAGAAAATACTAACGTTAATTGAAATTCAATAAAAAAATAATTCAGTCATTAATTTGATTATTCTTTGTGTTTTTAATAAATTCCCCTTCATCGGATTAAAATTGCAATTCAGTGGCAACTTCAAACACTTGCCACAACTTACATATTTGCATCAGGCGTCAGTAGGCAAGTACAGGAAATCCTCGACTTACAACAACTCATTTAATGACCATTCGAACTTACGTCAACACTGAAAAAGTGACATGACCGTTTTTCACACCTTTGCGACCGTTGCCGCATCCCCAGAGTCACGTGATCAAAATGCAGGTGTTTGGCAACTGACTCATATTACGACAGTTGCCGTGTCGCAGGGTCATGTGAGCCCCTTTTGTGACCTCCTGACAAAGCAAAGTCAATGGGAAAACCAGGTTCACTTAACAACTGTGTTACTAACTTAACAACTGCAGTGATTCACTTAACAACTGTGGCAAGAAAGGTCGTAAAATAGGACAAAACTCACTTAGCTGCCTTCTTGATAAACATGCTTGACCAATTCTGCAAGAAAAAGAAAGAATGATTAATGGCTAATATTTTTGGAAGTGGGGGGGGTTGACAATGTTTAATCCCCTGTCCTGCTTGTAAAACCTCCAGGTTGTTGTAAGAGAAGTAAAAACAAGGTTGTACAACTAATCATGCCTTTAACTTTATGTATGGTAAGGTAATTGATGGTAGCTTTGATGAATAATTCAGTGAAGTAGATGATTAAGCTGGCTGCCCACCTTAGACCATCCCTGAAGCCACAGGTGGTTTACTGAGAACGAGGGCTGGACTTACCTGACTTAGAAAGAGGACTTTGAAGTGTGGGACTGCCGGTGGCAAGGACAGATCTAAGATATTTCTCTGTAGCCCTAGAGCTTCAATTAGTCAATGCAGAAACAGCTCCACCAACCTTGAGGAACAAGGACTTTTACATTCCCATTTCTCTTGTCACAGCCTTAGAGATGCTTCCAGGAGACTGCTGCAATAGAAATAATCTGTCTGATAATGCCTCGGTTTTTTCCCCCCATTTAATTTAATGTATCCCCTCCCTAGGGACGCGGTGGCTCAGTGGCTAAGACGCTGAGCTTGTCGATTGAAAGGTCGGCAGTTCAGCGGTTCGAATCCCTAGTGCCACCTAATGGGGTGAGCTCCCGTTACTTGTCCCAGCTTCTGCCAACCTAGCAGTTCTAAAGCACATTAAAATTGCAAGTAGAAAAATAGGGACCACCTTTGGTGAGAAGGTAACAGTGTTCCGTGCACAGTCATGCCAGCCACATGACCACGGAGACATCTTTGGACAGTGCTGGCTCTTCGGCTTTGAAACAGAGATGAGCACCGCCCCCTAGAGTCAGGAATGACTAGCACATATGTGCGAGGGAAACCTTTACCTTTACCTTATCCCCTCCCTGATTCATGCCTTGCTCCTTTTTCCAAGAGTGACTCAGGAGAGTGAAATTGATCAATCTTTGCCCGTTCTAGGGGGAGATGGCTGCCACTCCAGCATGCTTTGCTCACCTGACACACCTGTTAAAGTCACTGGCTGGAGGCAAGCTGGTTTTATCTCTGGAGGTGGGTGACTTTCCGCTTTTGGACTGGGGATAGGGTTGGGCTGTCTCTTAAGGAAGCCACCTAGCTCCTCTCCTTTCACAGGGTGGGTACAATCTCCAGTCTTTGGCTGAGGGAACCTGCATGGCCCTTAAGACTCTTCTAGGAGATCCCTGTCCGCTGATGGAATCACCTTCCCTCCCATGTAGCAGGTAAAAATGATATTGACCCACAGCTCCCTGCTGCCGGATGCTTTTATAATCAACGTGTTGGATCAAATCCAACCCTCTCTCCTCTGAGCAGCAGTCTGATTAAAGCATCTTCTTTTCCTCCCGTCAGTGCTCTCAGCTCAGTGTCTCAGACCATTGCAATTCATAGCAAGTATTGGAAGAACCTACGGAGGATCAGTGAGTGAATGTAGCTCTCTTTTTCCCATTCCTCAAAAGCAAGTAGTCTGGGGGGTGGGGGAGGCATCTTTACTCTCAATTCCTTTCCACTCTGATTGACTGTCAGATAATCGGGACTGCTTAGGACACTCACGGGATCTTTCTCTGCCTCTTCCACACAATTCAGGTGCTGATGTGCCCCAGGAGGATGGCAAGCTCAGCGTAGCTTGGCCACCAGCCAGCCCTCTCTCTGTAGCTGATCCCCTCTCCAGGTCAGCAGCTGAACTGATACAGCCTCAGCCCCCTTCTTGCACGGGGCTAGTCTACGATGAGAAGATGATGGAGCATTACAATATGTGGGACAGGTAAGAATTTCAGATATCGTTTAGGTTTGTTGAATGTTTCCATCCCCTCTCTATGTATAATGCATACATGTGGTTTTGCTTCAGCTAGTGTAGTAGAATAAAATACAACCCCATGAATCAGCTGGTAAAGAGAAAGTTTTTGAACACACCTAAGCACCAGTTCCCCACTAAGTCACCATAGCTGATAACCCTGCTTTTGACTTGAGTTTCTTTCAAGGGAACATCTAATTATTTTTGGAAACACAGACTTTAAGGGCTATGCTTTTCTAAGATATTCACCAAAAACCAAAAATATCAAATGATATTATCAAATGATTCAGCCACATGGCCTCCAAGCAGATTTGAAATCTAGTGTGACTCTGTCCTTGGAAGGGCAGAGGATTCCCCCATATAAAAATGTTCCTTAGGAATCGTGACTTTCTGCCATTCTTCGTTTCTTACCTTTCTTTCGTAGCCAACATCCAGAGCTGCCTCAGAGAGTATCCAGGATCTTCCAGCGCCACAGGGAGCTGCATCTGACAGAAAGGTGCTATCGGCTCCCAGCCCGTCTTGCCTCTGAAGAAGAGCTACAAATGTGCCACAGGTTCTGATGAGTTCCATTCCAACAGCCTTTTCAACAACAAGGAGAGGAATGGGAGATCTCACAAAGCAGGGTTGGGAGTGGTGCCCATTGATGATGCCTGAAGCTTCACTTCCTCCTCCTCCTTCTTCCTTCCTCCTCCTCCTCCTCTTCTTCTTCTTCTTCTTCTTCTTCTTCTTCCTCTTCCTCTTCCTCTTCCTCTTCCTCTTCTTCTTCTTTTAAATATAAAGAAGGAGTGTAGTCCACATTACAGTGTTCTCCAATCAGATGCCCTCTAGAGGCATTGGGTTTTAGCTCCACAGCTAGATCTGCTAACAGACTTTTAGGGGTTGAAGCCCAACCTGTTTAACCTGCATCCAGTTGAGAAAGGCTGCTTCATTGCCACTTCTCCTCCTCCTCTCTGCAGCCTGCCTTATGTGGAGACATTGAAGTCCACAGCCACCATGAAACCCCGTGACCTGCATCGCCAGGGTGACGAGTACAATTCTGTCTACATCTGTGCCAGCTCCTATGAGTGTGCCCGGCTGGCGGCCGGATCCGCATTCAGTGCAGTAGAGGCTGTGCTGTCTGGGAAGGTAAATGCCAGGGCAGAGAGTGAGCAGCAATTAATTCAGTCAATCTGCTGCAAATGATATCTTTTTATCCAGTTGCTTTCCTAAGGCCTTTGAACAGGCCCGCCTCTAGCAAGTGGCATGTTCTGTAGATCTCTTTTTAGCTTCTCAGAAATTCTCTGCACAGGTCCCATTGCTCTCCTGAATTTTCAGTACAGCACCACTGATCTGTTGTTTCTTTTTCTGGGTCCTTAGACTCATAATGCTGTGGCTATTGTCCGCCCGCCTGGACACCATGCAGAATCAGATACTGCCTGTGGCTTCTGCTTCTTCAATTCGGTGGCTTTGGCAGCACGCTATGCCCAGCGCCTGGCCCAGAGGCGGTTGAGGTGAATATACTCAATAAGAACATGACAGGTTTTTTTGACTAATTAAAGCAGATTTAGTCCTTTAATTTTCTTCCCCAAGAGGTCTCATGGGAGTGGGGATTGTAATTCTGGGAGCTCCATAACAGTTAACATATATTTTAACTGAACTGAACCAGGGAGTTTGATTTACTGATCTAATTTTGGTTTTATTTCTCAGGGTTATGATACTAGACTGGGATGTTCACCATGGCAATGGAACACAGCACATATTTGAAGATGATCCCAGGTGCTGTCTATAATTTCTCCCCATTTGAAGAAATAGTGATGTTATACCCTATATAGACTAGGGAATCAGGGTTCTTTTTCCCCTGCTCAGCTAGAGGTCACTGTTAAGGATCAGTTTTTACCAAAGGGGGACATTTTAAAATATTCTGCAGTAACACTCCTTCCCGCTCACCCCTGTTTCATAATCAAAATGTTTCCTTTTTTTGAGATATGAAATAATTCAAGTATATTAAAACAGGGAAGGGAAATTGGACCCTGAAACCAATTTCTCCCTATGCTCAAACTAAAATAAAGGATAAAATTAAACACGCTTGTGGTGCTTGCATTAATTTTGATGCATGCTCAGACTGAAAAGAGACTCCTCATCGTTTTTTAGTTTTAAATACATGTAGAATTGTTTGGCTGAAAAAGCCTCCATCCTTCCTTATAAAATTCCAGAAATATAGCCATACCATGATGGCATGTCTCCAAACAGGAATAGAGGGTTAAATTGCAAAAATTTGACAAGGGTTTCTAGCGCCCTATTATCAAATAAAAAGGATCTTCTGATCTTCTGGCTTTTAACTTTGGCAGTTGAAATAAAGATAACTTTTGGGAGGAAACTAGTAATAGATTTCTGTATGGAAAGGCTATACGTTCAATTCTCCTGTTAACATAAAAATCTGGTCTGTGATTGTGTTCACAAGACATACCTAGCAAGAGAAGTAGTGTCTCATCTGAAGATCAGTCAGTGCTGTGTTAGAACGATTTAGTTTAATTCCCAAACTGTCTCTCTATTGTTTCTCCCTGCCATATGTACAATCCAAAATAGTTAAACCTTTTTTTTTCATTGCTAGCAGAGAGTAGCTGGGCCCTTCTAGGACTTATCTTTCTTCTTCCCCCCTCCCTGGTTGCCACTGCAGTATCTAGAAGGCCATCAAAAATGGCATCTCTCTGACTAAGGAACTGGGATAACCAGCTGCTGGAACAAAAAGATTAGTGTTACTTAAAGTAACATCAGATATCAGCTTTGTTTTGATCATAGGCAGCAAATACTCAAGAGATGTAATTCTCCTTAAGATAGATAGATAGGTAGATAGATGGATGGATGGATGGACGGAGGGAGATAGATGATAGATAGATGATAGATAGATAGATAGATAGATAGATAGATAGATAGATAGATAGATAGATAGATGATAGATAGATAGATGATGTAGGTAGGTAGGTAGGTAGGTAGGTAGGTAGGTAGGTAGATGATAGAGAGACAGACAGACAAGATAATATGATAAAGTAAGACAAGACAAGGCAGACATTGTCCTCCAATTCCTTGAAGCCATTGTCCTATGAATTGCTCAAGGTTTTAATGAGAGTGAGAAAGGGAAAGAAGGGAGAATGGAACCAGCAAGTCTGAGAAGCCAAAATATGTAATTGTGATCTGCAGTTCTCCACATCTTGATTAGGAGGAGCAAGGCCTTTGCCTCTGCACTTTCTTTTCTGATCACCTTTCCTTTCCCTTCCTTTCTAGTGTTTTGTACATCTCCCTCCATCGGTACGACAATGGCACTTTCTTCCCCACTTCTGAGGATGCAGATTATGACCGAGTGGGTGTGGGACCTGGGGAAGGCTTCACCCTTAATGTGCCTTGGAACTGTTCCCGGATGGGAGACTCTGAATATCTGGCTGCCTTCCATCAGATTATCATGCCTGTTAGCTATGAGGTAGGCACTGAATATTCATGATGGGAAATTTAGGAGTGGCTCGAATGGTGCCATGACGGCAGTTATTGGATGCCATCTATTAACTATTATTAAATAGTTATTAAAAGAGAGAGAAAACAATGGGGGGGGGGGAAGTAGCGTTATTTATTTATTTAATCAAATGTATATGCTCACCCACCTCACACAAGTAACTTTGGGTGGTGTACAATAAAAGCAACAATTAAAACTTTCTACTGAGATATCCAAGGCATTTAGAGCCCGAACGGTCTTTTGCAGGGAAATGCAGACATTGAGATTCCTTGCCACTGATCCAGAGGTTGTAGGCATGTTCCATTTGGCTAAGATAACTGGGTAACCACTAGGTAGGTTGGGTTACAGTTCTCAAGAACCCAACCCATCCTGGCTTATGTTTGAGGATTCTGGGATCACAGTATCTGAAGAGAACAAAGATGCATGCACCTGGCCTCCAGTGGTACAAAAGCCGGACAAAGGGATTTAGCAGGAAAAGCGGAAGGTTCAGTCAGCATGTGTGTTTTTTTTTTCTAGTTCAACCCGGAGCTAGTCCTGGTGTCGGCTGGTTTTGATGCTGCTCGAGGTGACCCATTGGGGGGGTGTCTCGTGACCCCAGAATGCTACGCCCATATGACCCACCTCCTCTTGGGTTTGGCAGGAGGGAAAGTTGCTGTTGTCCTTGAGGTAGGTCAGAAGTCTGTCTTTATTATCTGGCAGAGCTCCGGGAGCTAGTTTTGAGTGTGGGTAGGTACACAGAGTGACATTAACTTTTTTATTTGCTATCATTTTAAATGAAGCAGAAGCCAGCAAGCTATAAAGCACCAGGCTCTCATGTCAGCATTGTTTGCAAGAACGCCTTTGGGCTCCATGTGGGCTCCAGAAGGTTTCTGATCAAGGAAAAAGCACAATGACTTATCACACTGTGCTTTATTTGGAAGGAGGGGACCTGCTGAGACAACAAAGATTAACTAAAGAGGGAGAGAATATCCTGGAAAGCTGCAGAAGCTACCAGGAAGCAGCATCCCCACAAGCTTCTCATCTGTTAAATTGGAGCGTAGAGTCTGGCCATAACGGCCAGCACAGTTGCTAACTCTGGTGAAACTCTTTTTATGAGAAGGCCCACAATATGTTCTCAGAGTTGCCAATGTGTCTACAGAGGTCATCCAACTGACAGTAATATGTATAGTATCGGCGGTCCTCATTTACCAACAGTAATTGGGACAAGGAACCTCCATGGCTAAGTGATGCAGTCAGAAGGCGCGACATCACGTGACTGCACCAGCTTACGATGGTAGTTCTGGCGGTCCCAGTTGCCATCGTTAGGCAAACTTCATGCAGTTATGAGTCCCCTTCACTCAGTGCTCTTGTAACGTGAACAATTGCTGAAGAAGTGTTGGTTAAGCCAGGATTACCTGTCTGTGAATTGTGAGTGCTCAAGCCCTATGTTAATTACCGTTCTTCCTTCTTTTCCTCATTCCAAAATCTTCCATCCTTCACCAATAGACCAGACTTGGTGTTAAGTTGAAGCCCCCAAGTGTGATTGGTAGCTTATGTTCCCTGGAGAGGCTGAGTTGCTTTTGCTGTCTGGAAGCATAGACTTGAAGACTAGAAGCTTGCTGTTTCTGTTTGAGATTGCAGTGAAGAATTTTTACAGTAGCAGCTCTGCTCTTGCACACCAACCTGCATGTAGGCTGGTACCAATTACTTTGACATCAGAGTAATTGTATTTTTTTTTTCCCTTCAGGGTGGCTACAACCTAGAATCTATCTCAGAGTCCATGACCATGTGCACGCGCAGCCTTCTGGGGGATCCTCCACCCCCACTCGGACGCCTAAAGCCCCCCCATCTGAGTGCCCTGCAGTCCTTGGCCCGTGTCACTGCTATGCACCGCAAATATTGGGCAAGCCTCCGACTGGAAGGTGAATAATTCTCTTTTTATCTAAAGTATCTCTGTTCTGTCTGGGCTGATGCACTTCATAACAACTGCTACAGCCTAGTGGCTGTACACCAAAACAGAATCCGCAATTTACCTCTTGCTGTGAAGCTGTAGTGTCAGTATTTCTTAGCTTGCCCCCACTTCTATTCCATAAGAGGCTACTACTATTGAATCATGCATTTGGGACACTTCTAAAATGGGAATGTGCCACAGTCTTGTGCGGAATGAGCCACAGGTAGGCAACAAGAGCAATTGAGTTTTGCAAGGGAGCCTGTGAATTGCAGAGCAGGCTGATTGGGTGAGCTTTGTGTAGTTTTTTGGCTGAGAGGTTGTGTGCGTCCTTGTTTTCCACACAGTCTAAATAAGAGGTATGGAAGCTTACAGCTATAGCAGACTTCCTGATCAGGCAACCAGCTAGTGGGTGGAGTAATTTCGTAGCGAGGAGCTTATTCTCAAATGATGCTCTTTAGACAGAGGGACATAGCAAATCAGAAGAGGGAAGTTTTGGAGGCAATTTAGGAGGGGAAAGAAGAAACTCAGATTCTGCCAAAAGGAAGAAGGTGCAGTTGTATGACTTTGCAGGGCATTTGTCTTCTTATCAGAAGAGCTTGCTTTTTACACCTACGGACTTGTCTCTTTGCTGGAGAGGAAGGTAAAAGGACTGGAAGCCAGCCTTCCTCCTTTTAAGGCTCATCAAGGTGAAGATCACATAAATAGTGTTCAAAGAGAAGGCAAAAAGAATGAATCCTCTGAAGACAAGAGGCCACAAAAGTTAATTTTCATAGGGAGCTGGATGGTCAGGTGTTTGCTATCGTGAGTAGAGAGTTAGACTACATTATTTATATAGTTGCTTTCAGCTCAATCCAGTGGGACTGAACACATCTGCCCTTGGAGAAACATGCAAGGAGCCTAAACTCCTAAGAAGTGACAAAAGTGGGCGAATCCATTAAAATAACAGTCCCCACCTTTTTTTGATCTGGGGATCTGTTTTGTGGTAGAAAATTTTTCCACGGACCAGGGGAGGAGGGGGGAGGAGCGCACAACCGAGATCCCTCGCATGCGCAATTTACCGTAGGGTTCATGCTTCTGTGAGAATCCATGCCTGATCTGAGATGGAGCTAAAGTGGTGATGCTAACGCTGAGGAGTGGCTCAGGGTTGGGGACCCCTGCATTAAAATACATTTGATCTTCACAGCCATTAGTAGTAGCATCAAGGCTTTTCAACTTGATGTTTGAGGGTGCCTAGCAACTACACAGTGTAGGAAAAAAGTGATAAGAGATTGGTTGAATTCCTGCTGATGTCGCAAAAGGCCCTTTCCTACAAAAGCACTGACACAGGGATGGGCTGCAGCAGAACAGGGCAAAGAAAGCTAGGGAGGGAGTGGGAGAGGCCTGATGTAAGAATTTGGACAAGGGGAATAGGATGAAGTTGGGGAAAACACAGGGGAATAAGTGCGCAAATAAAGGGAGATCGGAGTTGTATTGAGTGCCTGCCCATTTAGTAACACCGTGAATTCACGTTCTCACCTTTTCCATTCCCATCATTTTAACTAAGCATCTGAAAGGCGACTTTTATTTTTCCTCCCCAGTGCCTGCCACTCTGTGGGAGAAGCCTAGGACTCGGGCTGGGAAGGAAACTCCCATTCCAAATGAGATTCCTGAACAAGCCCCTCAGGAGTTGCTCCAAAACCCTGTAGCTCAACCTGTAGCGGAAGCGATAGATGATGCTGTGGTGGGCTTGGGCTCCCTCCAGCTAGAAGACAATCTCATGGAAGAGGCCGAAACGGCTTCGAGTTCTCTCTCTCCTGATTCTAGTCCAGTGGATGAGGAAGCTCAGCCAAAAGTCGGTGGATCCCCTAAGGAAGGATGCACCAAGGATGCAGCAGAGGATGCACCAAAGGAAGGGGTATCGGCAGAGGGCTTCTCTGGTGAAGTGATGGCTCCTGACAAAAAAGTGAGTACTGCACAAGTTACAGAGGTCTTTGTAGATGAGCCGCTTCTGGATTCTCCTTTAGAGGCGGCTTTGGATGCTAATGTGATGATTTATCAAGTTACAGACCAGTATAGAAATCAATCAGTTGACAAACAACTTATAGAAAAGAAACCAGAGTGGAGATTTAAACCACAAAAGCAAAACCAACAAGATCAAGTTACAGATCAGCATGAAAACCAAATAGTTGATACACAACTTATAGAAAGGAAATCAGGATGGAGATCTAACTCACAAAAAGCCAAGAAAAGAAGAAGCAGGTCTTACAAAAACAAAAACAAAAACTTTTAAACTAAACAACAGTGTAATGCCAGTTATCTAAGAGATGATTGAATATATGAAAAGATAGTTGAGGCAAAGTATTGATTTATATTATCCTGAGGAGAGTGTCAGACTTCTGCAGTGTTGTACTTTTGGGATGTGAAAAGGGCCTTAAACTGAGTGGATTGGAACTATCTATTCTGGATTCTTTGATAAATGTACTACGTTTATGCTGAGCTACAAGGCAAGAGAGTTATGAGATTGAGGCACGCAGAAGATCTGGTTGCTACCCTATTACGGTGGTTGGAATTAATAATCTAGATGAAAGACACTATTATAGACACTATATGGAATACAAATATAAAGTCACTCGGGTGGTTGTTTTTTATATATCAAGACATCTATTGTTGATGGGGGCAGATGGTAACTGAAGATACCGAACATACTGTTGGAATTAGGATGTGATGTTACCCTAATATGGGTGATGGAGTTAACAATCCAGTTGAAAGACACTACAGAAGATATTATATGGACTACAAGCTTAAAATCATTTGAGGATTTTATTTACATAAGGGAATACTTTTTAGTGGTGTGGGCAGAAGAATAAAGATATTAAGAATTATTATGTACGGTAGTCCTGTAGGAAAGTGGGTGGAGATAGGTTAGCTTATTGACTGTTTAGTTGAAGAAAAGGGATATTATGTTTAGATATGAATATATGTAAAAGATTTGAGTTAGGAGATATATTTATGGGGGTGGAGGAAATGGGCAGACTATGAGTTGAATAAATGTTAAATTAGGATTTATTATATAGTTTTATAGTGGAAGGTTGCTTTGAAATGTTATATTAATATATAAAAAAGATTTGATTTAAGTGATATATGTATGGGGGAGGAGAAACAGTAGATTATGAGTAGAAATTGCTAAACTGGGGGATATAATAATATTATTATACTAAATTAGGAGTTATTATATAATGTTATAGTAGACTGTTATTTTGAAATGTATAGTATAAGGGGGATATAATAATATTATTAGAAAGAAAGGGTCAGCATATGGGGGATGGAGTAAGGGAATGGTAAAGTATTATATAATCTGTTATGAATTTGGGTTTTACTTTGAAGAAGCCACAGTGGGAGGGGAGGGTGAGGGGGGGCTAGGGAGGAGGGGTGGGAAAGGGGGAAAAATTTGTATTTGAAAAACTTTTTCAATAAAAAAAAAAAAGTGAGTACCGCAGCTTTTTTTCATTACACATCATGGGTTTTCCAAGCTGTTCTTTTCTTTTAGGGAATACTTTTCACATCTGCTAGTATTTCACATGAAGCTACGGCTGTTGCAAAGCAATTGGGAGCTTGGGTCATGGTGACGCAATGGTTAGAATGCAGTCTTGCAGGCTAATTCTGCCGACTGCCAGGAGTTCAATCCCCACCGGCTCATGGTTGACTCAGCCTTCCATCCTTCCGAGGTCGCAAAATTGTTGGGGGGCAATGTGCTGACTCTGTAAACTGCTTAGAGAGGGCTGTAAAGCACTGTGAAGCGGTACATAAGTCTTAAGTGCTATTGCTATTGTGTGAAAGACTGCATTGAGTCCAGGTGTGTTCCAGCTCAGGCTTCTTGGCCTCTCCAGTGATTGTGCTGAGAATTGGTTTAGGAATGAGCCAATCTTCTTGTGTTGCTTCATGTTGAAGAGAAAGAGAGTTAGCACTGGGAATGCTCACCCTCCTCCTTGTCTGAAGAGCTCAGAATTAACCTAACGGACTCAGACGAATGCACCAAACTACTCTGCATCTCTGATTTATTCCTCCTCCTCCCCTTCCCTGCATAGGAAGCTCTTGTTTCCATTTCCCCCAATTTGTCTAACTTCCATGTCAGCGATTCTCTTATTTTAAAAGAAATAACATCTGATTTTAAGTAGCATTCGCTTGAGAATCTCATGCATATATTAGGCCAGGATCCCCAACCTCCGGTCCGCAAGCAGCGGGCGAGCATGTGAAGTTTCATTTGCGCATGCACAGGAGCTAGGTTGCATGCGCAAAACCATCCTTTCCCACCTACCCCTACCCCCCCCCCCTCCAGCCACCACCTCTGCTGCCAATCCATGGAGCCAGAAAGGTTGGAGATTGCTGGGTTAGACTACAATTCACTTTACTACCTAACAGCCAGCATTTTGTGGTGATGCTGTTTGGGAGAATGGAAGACCACATTTAAAGGAAGTAAAGTTGATTTAGATGATAAGTCTTTAAACAAAGGCAGCTCATTTCAGAATTCAGATGGTTAAAAGCTGCTCAACCCAATTGAAATATTTAAACTATTGGGGAAGAGATAACTAAGCCCCTTTTCCCTGCTTCCCTGTCAGGGTTCCAAGTAATAGTTCCATATCAAGCAAAACTCTAATGCAAGTAGATTCCTTAAAGAACTGCTTTATTGAAAATATCATATTGGCACAGATCTGGGGAAAACCGGCTCTGAAGAGTCCTGCGGTTTTTCACCTAATTAAAAGTAAACGTTTTTCCCTCAACCCCAAACAATCAGTCACATGGTCTAATCAAGTCACTGTCCGGTGGTCTGATGACATCACTCCTCCTTCCTCCGGCCAGATATGAGAACGTCCTTGGTTCCCAAGAGAAAGTATTTTATTTTGACTACACGACCCCAGCTATCTCTAATCCCGCCTCCCTATCCCTCAGCTCCAGTGTGGCGGCACTGAAGCTGCAAGATGGCTTCAACCAGGCCAGCTTCAGGGTTGACATTCTCATTGCCCTTTTACATGCCACAAAACAAGCCCTAAACAGAAAAATAGATAGGGAAGCTGCAACTCTGCTATTAAATAACTACATTTTAAGGGCTTCTGAAAAATATTACCTCATATCATCTCAACCATCCATCTCTTTTTCCCCTCTTACTTTCAGCATCACCGCCCAATGAATGTTGAGGTTGTCCTGTTGGATGAAGCAGCAGGGGGTTGTTCTTCCTTTGATGAGCAGTTTGGGGATGATGTGGCTGGCAGTGTGAGTATTGGGAAGGGAAAAGGTTATTGGGGAAGAGATCAGGATTAGATTTCTTGAGTCTAGAGAAAGTTGTGTCTGAGAGAGCTGCAGTAGCATGTCAGTGGCCTAAGGAAGAGTGAACGGCACCTTTGGCTTGGAGCCTCACTGGAAAAGCCTTGAGACTTTCAACTAGAGACGGAGGAGTCTCTATAGAGTGGAAGTGATTTTACATGGATGTGCTATTACTCCATATGTACACCAGCAAAGATTTCAGGAATGCTCCTGTGATGCGCAAGGAGTTTTAGAACAGAGAATCTGTGTTGCTAGTTCTAGAATTAAAGCTGACTTCAGAACCAGGACAGAGGCAATAGAAGAAGTGGTCCTTGAACAGTACTTGCAAACTCTCTCAAATCCAATCAGTTTCTGAATTAAAAGCACTGAGACAAGAAAGGAGGGTGGTAGAAGTGCCTGGGGATTATTTAACAGCCCAGGGAGCTGAAGATGCACAACAGGGAATTTCTGAGTTTAGCAAAAGTTTCAGAACAGGGGAAGCGGGGAGTCTAACTTGAAGAGAAAAAGTCAAGGCTCAGAAGGGACAACCTCGAGGCTAGATGTCAGGATAAAGGAATTCTTCTGCTATCTCTTTCCAGGGGCTCTTTTATGTCACGACTCCTTTACCCTGGTGCCCCCACCTCAGCTCAGTGCTGCCTGTGCCTCCTGTGGGCTTGAATGTGTGGGAGCCTTGTGCAGAATGTGGCAGCGAGATGGAGAACTGGGTTTGTCTGGTGTGCTATAAGGTAAGGATACCAGTCCTGAAAGTGCAGCTTTGGGGTTAGAGCAGGGGTGAAATCTACTTATCTTCTCTACCGGTTCGGAAGTGCACGTGCTGTGTCACATGCGCGCTTGGACCCTCTGTACATGCGCAAACCCTTCTGCATATGCGCAGAGGATAAAAAACAGGTTACTTCCTGGTTAAAACCAGGAAGTAATGATAACTGGGTGGGTGGGCGGAGCCTCGTGCCGCCATCGCTATCGGTTCTCCGAACTACCTGCCTAAAACATGTTTGTTACAACAACATGTTTTAACAGACAACTTACATGTTGTTAAGTCTCTGAGGGCGCATGATATCTGTTTCTTAAAAGTTTCCCATCCAAATTGGCAGAAACTCACACCAACTTCGAGAGCTCTGTGGAGTAAAAAAAAATAAAAGAGAGCTGACCGTGCACCGATTGCTCATGTTATAAGGTGTGGCTCTTTGTACTCCAATAATATTTCCTTCTGGAGTTGCTAGTTTTGAGCTCTGGCTCAGGGGCTCATTGTCTCTGTGGCAGGCAAGGAGACGTTCCTCCATGTGTTCTTGGCCAGGAGCTATTTTAGGCGTTTCATTGACCTGCTTCCTAACATCTTACAGTTTGACTGCTTGAATGAAATAACAACAGAGTTGGTTCTCCACCGTTACTTTCTTTGTAATATGCTCCATTTGCTTTGGTGGTGGTGGTGGGGGGGGGGGTATGCCTTTAAGGAAATTGATGAGTTGAGATCATTTGATTGATTGATTGATTAAATTTATGTGCTGCCCATCTCCCCAATAAAATGTTTCTGGGCGGAGATCATGTTTAATGTTTCAGCCCTGCCCTCCTGAAATATTCTATTTGTTTCAGGTCTGTTGTGGACGCTACATTAATCAACATATGCTGGATCACAATAAGGAATCTGGGCATCCGCTGGTGCTTAGCTTTGCAGATCTCTCTGCCTGGTGCTATGACTGCCAAGCCTATATCCATCACCCAGTGAGTTGTAACTCCTCCTTCTCCATCTCCTCCTCCTCCTTTTTCTCCTCCTCCCCAAATTGAATATTGAACTGCACATCTGAGATCAGATCAGAGAAATGCAACCTTTTCTTCTTCCTTTGGCCATCTCAAGATTGGCAGATATACAGGAGTTTATCGTATTTTATTGCATGTGGGTGGTGGGAAGCACAGGAAGTAATTATGAAGCGTGATTTAGAGGAACCTTTTCAACTCAGGTGTGCTCCAGAAGAGTTTGGATTATAACACCAGGACCAGGAAAGTGTTTTGAGAGACAGTGTTTTAGTCAATGTATCATGGATGCTTGGCAGGCAACTCTCCAGCCCCCAACTTGTCAGACAGTGTTCATCAGACTTCACTAAGTTTGCAAAATAGCCCAACCGTATATCACATAGTTTTTTCAGTTCCCTTCCAGTTTTGTGTTTTGGGACATGTTGGACTATAAACCCTATCATCCCCAGCCAGCACATCAGCAAAACACTTGATTAGGGAAACCTTTAGATTGTTTTTTAGATTGATAATCATTTTAAGGACATTGAAGTTAGACCACAAGTAGGGAAAATAGTTCACTCTCAGTCACAGAAGTTTAACCATTGTGTGTGTGTGTGTGTGTGTGTGTGTGTGTGTGTGTGTGTGAGAGAGAGAGAGAGAGAGAGAGAGAGAGAGAGAGAGAGAGAGAGAGAGAGAGAGAGAGAGAGAGAGAGTGTGAGTCTATCTCACGGTCATATAAGAGGAGGAAAATAATTATGCGTATTGCCTTGAATGAAAGGCTGGATATAGAGTTAATGAATAAACAAATAAATATCCACTAATGTCTATAGGAGACCTTACTCTGTTAGGAGAAAGGCATTCCCCCCCCCATTACTTTCATACAAATGGCAAAGCAGCTTACCTTCTTGTAAGAAAGCATGAAGCAAATGGCTGGTGTGGAATGGATTTCCTTTTACTGGCAATTGTATCATTTGTTACTTGGGGTAAATTACAGATATGATGTTGATGAAAGAATTGTGGACAAACTGAACAGCTGAGTAAAACTTCTTCATGCCAACAAATCCAAAGTGCTGAGGGCCACACAATATGGGGCACAGCATAGGATTTTATTTATCACAGTGCAAGAATCAGAATTTGAAAAAATGGCTGCTGCGGAAGAAAAGAATAAATCTCTTCTGCCTGGGTTCTGTAATTCAAGGGAAAAGTTGCTTCCGTACATTGTGTTGAGGGAAAAGGAAAAAACGGAAAACAATATTTCTCAATTCCTTCTGGGGAGGAGAATAAAGGAAGCTGCTTTCAGTTGTCCCCAGGTTAATGTATATGGGGAGCAAGGTTGGGTAGGGAGGTGAGGCTAGAATGGGTTTTGAATTCAGGTTTACTAACTCTCTTGGGACATATATATGAAAAAGGATTAATAAAAAAAGAATTAAAATATAATAGCCCTTCTTGTCTAAATTCAGAACTCTCACCAATATACAGTTCTGTCTTTCGGTTTTACCAACGTAAGGCAGTTACATTAGTCTCACTAAAAAGGAAAAAACACAGGGTGTTTTTGGGTGGCCAAATCCAAGTACTGATGTTCAGTGTGAGTTTCTTTTTCTTCAGGTCCTTCTTGAAGCCAAGTGCCAGGCTCACAGGCTGAAGTTTGGCATGGACATGCACCTGCCTTCCTAAAGTGACTTTGTCCAGAGGGAAGTCCTAAGATTGAACTCAGCACAATCAACCATCGTTTGACCTCACTGAAGTGAATCCGAGGCTTCTTAAAAGGGCTCTTTGTGCCAAAAATAGCCAGCAACCATCAATTGCAATACCACCAGCAGCCATAAATCATCCATCAGCACCCTCACTGCTTCCACTAGGACAAAAAAAGACCACATCCTCTTCTGGTCCAATCCACGAAGAGGAATAATCAAATGTTGGCGCACTAAGGATATCTTTGCTTCTAATCAGAAGTACTTTGCTTTCTTCAATGCTGAAGAGATACCGTGCCAATTCTTTTTTACTAAAGTTGCAAGGGACTCACTTTTCCAGTGTCTGATTCAGGGGTGGGTTCTACTTACCTTTACTACCGGTTCACATTGGGAGTGTGTGTGTGCTTCTGCGCATGCGCAGATCACCTATGATGATGTCCAGGTCGGTGGGTGGAGCCTCCCGCCGGTTTTACTACCATATCGGGGGCAACCCACCACTGGTCTGATTGCCCAAGACTGCATTTCCTCTCCATATTACTGTATATTCCTCTAACTCATCTCTCTCCTCTGTGTTGCACTGATTTCTTGCTCAGTTGGGAAAAGCCTGTGTCGATTTTCAAATAATCTGCAAGACATTGGAGTGAATGAGAGAGTTTTCCTTTGAGATTAGAGTAGGATGTGATGAGTGACCAGCCCAGATGTTAATCTGTCTTTGTTAAGGACCTGTGTTGTAATTTTAAGACCAGGTTCACACGATGTATATGCATGTATGGGTAAAAGAGAAAAAGGGAAACCTCACTTTCCACACGAAGCAGGTTAACCTGAGGCACGACGGCCAAACCACTGGTTATGATGAGTCATGACACTTCTAGAATGGCATTATTTCAACCACTATGGCAGCCTTTGCATTTATGTGCAGGTTGTTTTCTGCAGATAAGAATGGCCTGTGGCAAAAGAGAATGTGAGAATTGGGCTTTGATAGCTTTAATGGAAATAACTTGGTGTAGTTGGCTTATTAAGCAAGCAGCAGGGTGGTCTTCCTTAGGGGTCATCGGCAAATGACTGGGGAAAGATTGGGTTGGATTCCCTGACCACTTTCCAGGTGGTGGGGCTGTGAGGGTGGGATGTACAAGAGGAAAGCCTTCAAGCTTCTCTTCTGTCAAGATAAATAGTGATCAGGAGGGGGGAGGGAATTATTTGGGAACTGGTAAACACACACAGCCTTTAAATAAGAGCAGCCAGTGTGGTGCTGTTCATGTGTTTTGGTTTACAGCTTCCATTGTCCTTAATTGATTATGTTATTTGGGTTGAAGGGCATGTCCAAAGCATCTATGTGGAGAGGATCAATTTGCTTCCTGTCCTGAAAACTGATGGAGGAAGAGGGTATTTGTTGAAAAGAGTTAATGAGGGAGGGTGGCAAGAAAAAAGATGGGGGGGGGGGTGTCACTGTGTTTGAAAAAGCACCAACTTCCACATGAGGGTGCATCGTTTTCCAGGGCCGGCCCTGGTGGTTTAGGGGAGGGGATATGGGTATTATGGGGTTGATATTGAAACTTGGAGAACATTTAGTTGGATTGTAAGCTTTCACTGAAAAAAAAATGTATGTTCCTCTGCTTGATTTGTACTCTTTCTAATTCAAATAAAGGGCGTCTCTGCAATTGTATATGTGTGTGTATTTCGGGATGGCTCTGTATTTAGAGGGATCTTGGAGAAGAGAGAGGTGCGGTGTTAAACTTTTGAGGGTGGGACTGATCTGTCCTCATCCCAGGATTCGGCCCAGCTTGCAGCTAAGTTTATACTGTCCTTCACTTTCTGCCAGTACCTACTTCCGCACAATTTCTTATAACAGGTACGCATTTCAAAAAGTACAGTATGAGACTGTAGGCCCAATAAGGAGAGACCTGGCTGGTATATTGGCCACAGTACTGAATTAAGAGGGAGGAAACCCGGGTTCTAATCTTGCCTTAGTCACAGAAGCCACTTGACTGATTTTGAGCTAGTTACGCCCTCTCCACTCTGATCCATATCAGACTGCAGCAAGTTGGCTGAGAAACAAAACTCCTTTGTCATATCAGGTATTGATAGCTATGCTGTTAAGAAGTAGGAGAGCAGGGTACAAAAACTATGAGGCTCTGCAACTTTGTGAGACAAATGCTAACAAAAACAACAGCAGCCACATGACATCCATCGAATATTTGGGAAGCATCAGTCCCTTTCCCTTGTTCCCTTCCTTTGTGGCCTATAATGCTGGGCTATTCGTTGGATCTGTTTAATCTATTCATTTATGATGTGAGACAAAACATTACAAACGTTGATAGTCATGATTTGTTTGGCAGCCTGCCCCAGCATTTTCTGATATGCTGACAAGCATTATCCGTCATCTGTTTTCCTGCCAGCTGATGTATGGTCTGCTGAGGGTCTACTTTCTGCTAATGGCAGCAGACAACCAATAGATTGCTAGGATAATTGGGGTGGGGATAGAGATAAAGATAAATGGCCAGTGGAAAAAGTAAGTGGATTCTATGTAATTTAGGGGTGCCATTTTTCTCTGAAGGCCGCACAGGCTGCTCACTTTTATATACTGTACAATCACTTCTCTGAACATTTTTTTCTTCATAGATAGCTTTTTCTGTTGCTTGTTTTTAAATTCCTCATCCCTCCCCAATCTCTACCCATTTTCTTCCCAGGTGTCTGCAGACATTTCCATTCCTGAATCTCCCCTTTTGGTCTGATCCCATCCAACTAATGTTAACAAAAGCATTTACTTTCCTTTTATCCTTCTCAATATTTACTTGCCTCCTGATCCCGGTGTTCCTCTCTTCGCTCTTCTCGGTTGCCATAGCTCGTAGA
The DNA here is from genome assembly GCF_059756535.1 of Pantherophis guttatus. Taxonomy (NCBI): domain Eukaryota; kingdom Metazoa; phylum Chordata; class Lepidosauria; order Squamata; family Colubridae; genus Pantherophis; species Pantherophis guttatus. The sequence continues at coordinate 120,502,239 of NC_142064.1, read as the reverse complement.
GTTCCTGTTTTTTTTGAGAAAACACAGTCTAGTAAGGGTATCTTGGATGCTGGTGGGCTGAGCAAGATGGCACTTGGCAGACTGCAGCTACGAGTGGCCCTAGTCCTTATTGGTCTGTTTGGAGGGAAAGCTTTGCTCCCATAACAGTGATAGTTTTCTTTAATTCAGCAAACCTTGAGTTTTTCTTGAGCGTGTATGTTTCTCGGGCGCCTTGTTTATGCTCCTGTTCCGTTGACACGTAACACTCACTCAAATTCATTGTACAGGGAGCTTTAAGCATTCCAAGCATTTCTCAGAAATGCATTTAAAAATCCTCTAAAGTATTTAAGAATTATCATATCCTCTCTACGTTGCAAATGAAAGAAACAGAAAGATGCTGCTCATCTCATTACTCCTGAATTTCTGGCAGAAGAAAGTTGCAAGGTAGATGAGCAGCCAGTCTTCCAGGTATAGTTCTCACTGCAGTGGGTAAGTCTATATTGGCATATATGCCTGTATATCTATCTATCTATCTATCTATCTATCTATCTATCTATCTATCTATCTATCTATCTATCTATCTATCTATCTATATATCAGTGCAGGTGGCAGAAGGCTTGGCTGAATGCTCTTTCAGAGCAGAGCAGCAGATGGCTGAGCTGCCACCCATCTCCCTTATTCCCCCTCTATGTGACGTATCGCACAAACAGTGAGTATGAAGTGGTATAGTCCAGGCAAGGATAATCACCGCTTCAACAAACTGACATATAGCAGTTCTGGATAGCAATGGCCTGCACCAATCACTTGCCTATTTTATTTAAAGGTGCTTGCTGCCTCCTACTGGAAGCTCTAATCCCTTCCCTGGCATTTGCATCCCTATAACTCATGCCTGGGGCGAATAGGAGAAAGGGAGCCTTGTTTCTACCCCCCCACCACCACCCAAGTCCCCTTCGTCTTTCCTTCATCTCTTTTTCCAGTTCTATCAAGCCACGGCACAATTTAGTAGTGGAGAACTGGTGAGCCTCGGCATCCATTCTCTCGTGTGGAAGATTGGACAGCAAATGCTCTGAATCCAGTCCGACTCCTTCCTAGTGGCTGTTGCTCAGAAAGATAGAGGGAGAGGAAGGGGCAAGGCCAGTGGGCATTTGGCCAAGTGGCTGCTTCTGTCTCCCGGGCAGGAGAAGTAAGAAGCAGTGTAGAGAGTGATGAGCTTGGCAAGGAAAAGAAACCAATTCCCTGCCCCCCTCCCCCTCACAGCACCCAGAAAAAGAAGGAAGCCAATCTTGGAGAAGGAGGCAACGTAGCACTGCTCCCCCCTTCCTCCATCACCATCAGCCGAGGAGTGCCGAGACTGCAGAGGAAAAGAGCTTAGCAATCATCACCCCAGGAGATCCCTACGAGGAACGGGGGACGGTGAGGGGGACGGGACACAACTCTGCTGCCAGATTCCAGGGGTGGAGAACCTGAGCAACTCAATGGAGAAGTGGAGCTGCTGGAGCTGAGGTATGCAGAGGTTTTTTTCCCCGAAGGAGGAGGAGTTGAGCAAAGGAAAGGAGAGTGGCCAGAGAAAGGGGTGCATCAACTGGCTTCAGGCGTGAATGCTCTTGTAGGATTTGGCTCCCTGGAGAAAGGAAAAGAAAAACACTTCTTGCAGAAGAACACTTGCAGCAGGTCCCTCAAAGGAGACGTGTGGACCATGTTGGCAGCCCGAGAAGCAGCAGCCCTCTACCAGACCGATTTTGTGCGCAATGCCAGGGCAGTGGGCGCGCTCTGGGCTGGCTGTAGCTTATGCTTTGGCATCTTGGAGGTGGTGGTGCTTATCCAGCCAGCATGGGTGCAGACAGCACCTCTCACCTACCAGCTGCCAATCTCCGGGGCCCTCTCCGACCCCAGCGTGAGCGCCGTGGGCTCCTTCGGCCTCTACCAAGTCTGCACGGAGCAGGACGGGGTCCTCGAGTGTGAGGGATCGCTGGTCACCCTAACCCCCATCCCATCTTTCAAAGCAGCTGCTGTCTTCGTCCTGATGGCCCTGGTGTTGGTGATGGGCAGTGTGGCCTCCCTGGGTCTTTTCTGGGTCTGCAGTGCAGGGACCGTCTACAAGGTGTGCGCCTGGCAGCAGCTTTCAGCAGGTAAGAGAATCCAGGTCGGGCTGTCATTTTGGAAAAGACAAGGAAGAAACTTGGAAGGAGGGAGGGAAGGGAGTGTGGGATAGAGAAAGAACCTCCAAAAGGAGATGCTGCCAAAGCTCAAGTCTCACACAAGCCACGCTGTAAACTTAGTAACTGAATTTGTAAAACACAAAGTTTGGTCTCTTCTTGTTGAGGATAGAAACAGTCAAATTCAGACAAGACCATGCAGGCTTCATTCAGAATAAACAGGAATGTTCAGATGCAAAGGTTATGTTTCCCTTCCACCAGTGTCCCTGAGTATGCTGATTGTTCTTCACTTGCTGCAATGAGAGAAAATTGTTTGGGTTTTTTTTTTATACCTGAGTGAGCCTGCAGGTCCTTCACTATCAGGGATCCTATCTCCATCAAGCTACACTGCACACCTGGCCTTTCACCTTAGAGAATCTTAAGTGGCAAAACTCTTCTTCTGGTCTGATCAGCAATAGCAGCTTTTCTTTTTATTTTATTTTATTTTATTTTATTTTATTTTATTTTATTTTATTTTATTTTATTTTATTTTATTTTATTTTATTTTATTTTATTTTATTTTATTTTATTTTATTTTATTTTTATTATTTTCAATTTATATACCGCCCTTCTCCCTGAGGACTCAGGGCGGTGCACAGCCAGAATTAAAAACATGAAATACAAATATTAAAAACAATTAAAATCTCTATAAATTTGGCCCAAAAATTTAAAAAACCACAAACCAATTAAACATTTAAAAATTTAAAAAATTTCTTCCTAAGCCAGCCCGGCTTGCTGGAAAAAGTGGGTTTTAAGGGCACGGCGGAAGGCACTGAGGTCTTGGATTCTCCTTATCTCTGGGGGCAACTGATTCCAGAGGGTAGGTGCCCCCACAGAGAAGGCTCTCCCCCTGGGGGTCACCAGCCTACATTGTTTGGCTGATGGCACCCTGAGGAGGCCCTCTCTGTGGGAGCGCACGGGTCGCTGGGAGGTCGTCAGTAGCAGCAGGCGGTCTCGAAGATAGCTAGGCCCTATGCCATGGAGCGCTTTAAAGGTGATAACCAAAACCTTGAAGCGCGCCCGGAAGACCACCGGGAGCCAGTGCAGCTTGCGCAGGAGTGGTGTTACATGGGAGCGCCATGCTGCTCCCATCACTACCCGCGCTGCTGCATTCTGGACCAGCTGGAGCCTCCGGGTGCCCCTCAAGGGGAGCCCCATGTAGAGAGCATTGCAGTAGTCAAGGCGAGAGGTGACGAGGGCGTGAGTGACTGTGCACAGGGAATCCCGATCAAGAAAGGGCCACAACTGGCGAATCAGGTGAACCTGATAAAAGGTCCCCCTGGTTACAGCTGTCAGATGTTCCTCCAAGGACAGCTGCATATCCAGGAGGACTCCCAGATTGCGAGCCCTTTCTGTGGGGGCCAAGGACTCGCCCCCAATAGTCAGTGATGGAGTCAACTGACTATATTGGGATGCCGGGAGCCACAGCCACTCAGTCTTGGAAGGGTTGAGCTTGAGCCTGTTCCTCCCCATCCAGATCCGCACAGCCTCCAGGCACTGAGCTTTGAGAATGAAGGTGATTCCAATTACCAGGCTTTGGAGTTACCAAGTCAGAGAAAGTGGAATACAATCCATGAGTAAGGCACAGTGTGAAGCAAAAGTTAGTTCTGCGTCCAGGTAACCCAGACACCAGTCTAAACAAGCTAAACTCTGAAACTGGTCCGAGTTGTGCGAATGTACATTTTATTTGTTTTGTGTTGTATTCACTTTTTTGTGGGGTGTGCCCCGATTTATTTGTGTAATAGTATAGATTATAGAAGGATGTAGAAAACATGCAGGGCTGGGGAAGGGTTGTTGTGTTTGGCAGTCGCTGCCCACCTCTTTTCAATCATTCTTTGTGGCAATAAAGGCTGCTGGCTTGGTTTAGAAATGAATGCTAACCAGTGGTGAAATCCAAATTTTTTTACTACCAGTTCTGTGGGCGTGCCTTGGTGGGTGTGGCTTAATAGGCATGGCAAGGGAAGGATACTGCAAAATCCCCATTCCCTCCCCACTCCTGGGGGAAGGATATTGCAAAATCTCCATTCCCACCCCACTCTGGGGCCAGCCAGAGGTGGTATTTGCTGGTTCTCTGAACTACTCAAAATTTCCGCTACCAGTTCTCCAGAACCTGTCAAAACCTGCTGGATTTTACCCCGATACTAACTTGGCAGTTGAATTATGAACCCAGGAGTCCTGAGTGAATGTAGTTCTCTTCTGCAGGTCTCATTCCTTTCAATTAGGGTACAGTAGGATAAGTTCTTGAAGGACAGTGTCATTTATTAATTAGTAGGAGGATAGTGCCATAGATGTTGATATCATTTCAGACAAATGATTGTCCAATCTCTTTGTAAAAACCTCCAGTACTAGGGGTGGGTTCTACTCACCTTTACTACAGATTCGCAACGGGGCGCATGCGCAGAAGCGTTCTGATGACGTCGGGGTCAGTGGGCGGAGCTTCCCTCCAGTTTTACTACCGGTTCTATAGAACCGATCTGAACCGGGGGCAACCCACCACTGTCCAGTACCCTCAGTGTCCGGAAGTTGTGGGTGCTCCAACACTGGAGATTTTTAAGGAGATTGAACAACCATTTGTTTGAAATGGTATAGGGTTTCTTGCTTGAGCAGGGGCTTGGACTGGAGGACTTCCATGGTCCATTCCAACTCTGTTATTCTGAAATGCCAAAACATGTTGGGGCCGATCAAATTGAAAAACAACCAGTTCTTATCTCTCCCCACTGGCTTCAGAATTGTGGGCCCTTTAGAAAGCATCTTCAATGGACCCCTTTAACTTGGAAATGCTGGGATAGAAACTTCCACAGGTTGAAGCCAATTATCTTGAATTTTCTGTGTGAAACAAAAATTCCTGGTGATCTAAGAGCTCTTGTAAATGATCATTTTTGTTACCTTTCAAATACAACCTTGGGAGAGAAGATATGAGTTCTATGTGGATAAGGTCATGCATTAATTCAGATTCAGACTGGAAAAAGTACCTCAGAGCTCACACGGCATGCAAGTAGCACCTTTGGCAACTCTGTAAACCAGGTTTTTCAAACTGTTGGTAACAACTCCTTATGGGGTCAAGAGCAAGTTTGATGGGCTTGTGCACACCAAGAAGGAACAGTGTTAAAACATATTTTCTCACTGCCTGTATAAGCAAAATTGGGCTTTGCTATTTCATTTCAAACATAAACCCGAGATAAATGTGGAATGTACAGCAGGAAGGTCTTTTTCAGAAATAAAATCCAGATTTCAGGAATTATGCCAAACTTTGTTCAAAATATGGTTGTAAATGTGATAGGGGAGTATTATTGACTTGCAATAAAAATGTTTTATATTATTAAGTTGCAAAGTTCTACCACAGTTTTCATATAGAGTTTAAAACCTGATAATTAAAGTGCAGTAAATGGTATGTTTCTTTCTTGCACAACCTCAAATCAAATGAAATACCGGTAGGTTATTGTATTTGTGGCACTGTCATTCATTTATTGCTTTTAGGAGTCACGGCACTGCAAAGTTGGAGGATACCTGCTTTCAACCAAACTGCTTTTTTCCCCACCCTGGGGTTCTGATGCAAAAGAGTAGGCATCGAGTCCTGCCTCATTTAGCGACCATTTGCAGTTATTATTAGTACAGAAACTTTGTGGCCAATCCGCACGTTATGACCTTCCCAGATCTGTAAAGAAAAGGACAGTTGAAGTAAGATCTTTAGGGTAGTCGCAGTTGCAATCAGTGACAGTTTCACTTAACGACTGAGTTGCCAGTTCCAACTGTCATTAAATGGGTCATTAGGGTCATTTACACTCACCCAGTCAGCAATCATACTGCCTGCTGATTTATTTGTCAAAAGAGCAGAAGAGAACTATCAAATATGAAGCTGCCCCAGTTACCTTGACAGCAGACATGGTGAAATTTCACCTGATTTTGGCTAGGCCAGGCTGGGGGAGGGGTGAACAATGTAGAAACTAAAATAGAAATCTGCAGCGTGCTAATGAGGTTAGAGCCACCGTGGATGCAAGCCGGGGGGGGAGACTTATTTGGACACCTTCTCTCTCCTTTATGCCTATCGGTGGGAAATGTGCTTCCAAAAAAGAGAGAGTTTGAGACTCATTTTTGCAAAAGAAAACTCTCACTTCCAGGTTCAGTGCAGAAGCAGGAAGAGGCTAGCAATCCCAGTGGAAGCTTCATTGTCATGTTTCGTCTCCATGGCTGATTGTGGGAGGCCGTTCAACCCCAAACAAACTTGGGGATCACCCCTGAGTGGAAACCAACCTTCTCCTGCTCTAGAGCTGACTGCGTTTTCATTTTTGCATAAAGCATTCCTTCTTTTCTTGCCGTGTGAACTGGGAGGAGGATATCAAGCCTGGAAAAAGTCAGTGGGTTTGTATTCCACAGCAAGTGTCTGTATCAGTGGTGGATTTCACTTACCTTTGCTACCGGTTTGCATGCGCAGAGCGTATTTGATGATTTCTGGGTGGGTGGGCGGAGCCTCCCGTCGCCACTACTACCAGTTCACACGAACCGGGGCGAACCGGTATCAATCCACCACTGGTCTGTATGGACTCTGTTAATTCTGTCTCACCCCCCTCTTTCTTCTTTGTCTGCCCATCTCTCTGTCTCGCAGCAACTTGTCAGGCTCTTGGCTGCCTGGTCTTCCCAGATGGCTGGGGGGCGCCAGAGGTGAGGGCTCTGTGTGGGCCCCAGGCCAGGAGCTACACCCTGGGTACCTGCTCGATCCACTGGGCCTTTACTCTCGCTTTGCTGGGCATCGCTGATGCGTTGGTTCTGGCCACCCTCGCTTTTGTGCTGGGAAACAGGCAGGACGCTCTCTTGCCTGCGGGTTACACACCACCCCGAGAGGGAAGAGGTAAGCATGGGCACATCTTGTGCCTCTTCTGTCTTGGGTAACAAATGGAGCCAACGAATGCTTCGACAAAGCCAGCCGCATGAGAGGCAGGACTGGCAGCCACGTGAGCCGTTGCTTAGTTACAGGCAATGAGACTCCCAAATGCAATTTGGATTGAAACTGTCCTGCCACTGGTGTTCAGACCGTGATGTGAATGAAGTGCATTCTTTCTTGCATCTTACAAATATCCCTCCCTTTGTCTTACATGTGCAAAATGATTTTTTTAAAAAACCCCGCTTGTTCTCAAGGAATACAAATTCTGTGCAGAGACTCCCTAAAAAACTGGGAGCTGCAAAATCTGGGCCTTCTTCAATTTATGCTAGTCTTTGGAAGAGATACGAAAATATTCTGTTCTTGTGACTAAATGGTTTGAGCAAATGGCAAAGTATTTGTCTCACCTGCCTCCCTTTTGACTACAATGGGAAGGCCAGACTAATTTGTTCAGGGTGGGCTTGTATTAGCCTTGATTTGTGAGATATGTTAGAACTAATAAAGCTGGGCTGGAAAAAAAAATCCAGACGATTATTTGATAGAAATGAAGAATTGGAGCTTTCTGCCTCTCTTTGATCTTTTGCAGCCCAGATACGATAATCCTAAATATATCTCCAAAATTGATATCAGCAGGTTAGTGAGGCTTACTCAAACATATATACATACATTTGTATACTATTTAAGGCTCATTTGAATGATAAATGAGAAATTCACATAGAGACAAACACCAATTGCTGGCCTTTAATCTTCCATTTTACTACAGACTGACATGTCAGGACAATTATAGGAAATTAAAATGGCACAATTTTGTTCCAATTTAAAATGTTGCTAAGTCTGCCAAAAAAAGGCTTAAGGTTAGAGAACATGATGGCATCTCTCAAGTTTGCAGAGTGCTCTGCTCACAAGCCCTGCTGTGGGAAGCTCACATGACTGATTGGTGCGTAAAGCTTCAAAGAGCCAGCAAAACTCCTTGGACTGCAAGGTTAATTATCGCTCAACCATGATGGCAGTTAAAGTCAGTGCATCTGGAGGGCCCTCAGCTGGAGACTGCTGGTTTACCATTTGCCTGTAAATTGAGAAACAATGTCAGAAAAGACAAAGCTGAAACTCCCAGCTTTTCAATATTCCCTTTCTTCTTCAATGTACATGCATTGTGAAGGACTTGCACGCATGTGCGCACATGACAACCAAGGGAGAGGACAAAACATCAGGCCTAACACTTTTTTTAAAAAAAGAAAAAGTACAATTATCTTCAGAAACACTTCAGGAAATGAGTGAAACACTTTTATCTGACTGGGTGATTGCCCATCATTTTGTACCCCACAAGTTCCTTCCTTCCTTCCTTCCTTCCTTCCTTCCTTCCTTCCTTCCTTCCTCCCTCCCTCCCTCCCTTCCTCCCTCCCTCCCTCATAATGTAATCTTTTTAGGGTTTATAAGTGTTTTTAAATGGGTTTTAGTGCTATTTTAGAGGGAGTGAGTAGAGAAGCTGGACTTTGCTTCAAAGCCCCAAAATGCCTTGGGCATCACAGTTTTCAGAAAGTATCTTATCATTTTCTCCTTTTCTGCTTGTGGTACGTGCTTAGGTGTGACTTCAGCGCTGACTCCAGATTGATCCCAACCAGCAAACATTCTTCAGAGTTGGATATGTCATGGTTTTGCTGTACCCATTGCAATAAATTTTAGAAAACGCTAATGTTATGGTGTCTTATCAGTATCTTTCATGACTTTTTGAAATTGTTTGCATAATCCTTTTCTCTCATTCAGGGCTGGACAGCAAAAGGCTCACAGACAATATGTGGCCTCCTAATTCTAGATTTTTATATGTCAAAAATGTAAACACAGTCAAAATTTGCCAGCAAGTTGGGTGATTTCCAAATGATGTTCAGCAGGAAATGACAGGAGGTAAAGACATTAGTAATAGCAATAGCACTTAGACTTACAGTATATACCGCTTCATAGTGTTTTTACAGCCCTCTCTAAGCAGTTTACACAGTCAGCATATTGCCCCCAACAATCTGGGCCCTCATTTTACCCACCTCGGAAGGATGGAAGGCTGAGTCAACCTTGAGCTTGTGAGATTTGAACTGCTGAACTGCAGCTAGCAGTCAGCTGAAGTAGCCTGCAGTACTGCACTCTAACCACTGCACCACCTCGGCTCTAAATTAGCCAGTTTAAACTTTAGTATTTAAAATAATCTCCAAGTCCCCCCCCCCCCCGCTCCAAAATGAAACGAAGGAGAGTGTTTCAGGTCTATCAAGACTGCCATACTCCCTGAGGCCTTTGGCGGAAAATACAGTTGAAAATGAAAAAAGACCTAGTTCCCCAAAAGTATCCAATTCCTGAAATTGTTTGTTGTCAGAGTCCTCTATGACATGAAAAGAATTGAGGAGAAGGTGTGTCCCTCCAGGAGAAGACTCTGTGATTTTCAAGTTGTATTGAACTCCTCATTCAATATGACATCTGGAAGAGAACAAAGTTCTCTTTATGTATAGGGCTGCCCAACTCACTCTCAGGGACTCCCAGAGGCTTACAAAGATAAAACTCGTGGTGCCCTGTGGATTGATCATCACTTCTCTTGTCAGAACTTCTTGTTTGCTTAAGGCAAGTATCTACTAGTAGAATACCAATATAGTTTGACATGGAAATCATTGTTTTTGAAGATTCTTGACTTTTGAAAGCCCAGAGGTAGACTGTTCATACAGCACCAACCTCTTTCTTCTAATAGTACCCTCTAAGTCTTCCTAGATTTAGCGTCAAGTTCTAGTGTAAGGATTTTTGTTTTCTTCTGTGGCTTTTCTTCATTGAAGAACCCAATAAACAGTAGTGTCTGGAAAACTTAAAATATGAAAGTAACTTTTAGGTTGATGATTTGATTAGATTTACTGTCTGGTTCAATCAACTTATTTCTAATACTGATGGATTTAGGACCCCAAATGGAGCTAAAGATAATGGTCTATCTTCACCCAGTCCTGGATGCCCAACTTCTTTCAAACTTAGTTACCCTTGACCTTTAGAGTAGAAAGATGGGAGCCAGCTGAAACTAAAACATGTGAAGGTTAATTAACTAAATATAAGGAATATGATGCCTCCCCATGTATGTCGTCATCATTCTATAAATTTCATGGCAAATTCTGGAGGAGTTCTGAGGGCCACAGCCAAGGTTTCCCAAAAATTTCCACAGGACAACACAAGACTACTACTACAATAAAATACCTGGTGGGACTTTTTATTCAGTAATTAATCAACATTAAAACTCTGGCCACAAGCATGATTGAACATGGCAACAAATCAGCAAGGGCAGCGTTGGTGTTTATGTAGGCCAACGAGGTTTGAACACAAGGGGTCTTACAAACCAGACAGAAACAAGCAGGTGGAAATAGGGAGGGAGGGGTGAGAGGCAGCATCAATGAAGGAGGAATATTAAGGCAGTTGGAAGTTGGGTGGGGGGAGTTGGAGATTTGTTTAAGCCACAATTTTTTTTAAAAAAAGCCAAGATGTGAGAAGGATGAGGATGGTGATACCTAGCTCTGGCTTTGGAGGGAAGTAGGAACTAGCCATCAGTGAAAAACCATCTCCTTAGCTGAAAAGACCTTTCCATCAGGGCACTGAGAAGGTCAGTGAAGAGAAAAGCGGCCGTCCCCTGCACACACTTTATAGAACATAATTGGGATTTGGGGATCCCAGTCCAAGGTTATCCCCCTTCTTTCCCAGTATTTTGGGGTCACAGGTAGGACAGAGGCAGGAAAGAACACGAGGTGTCACTCACAGTCCATTGACATTCAAAGGGAGGGGCTCCCCAGTGTTTCTTTTCACAGAAACCGATTCTCATTATTCAGAGAGATACCGAAGCCTCTGGGTGCCCCCACTCATACTCCGTCTCCCACCCACCCCTTCTCCTTCTGTCCGCTTGACTCGCTGCAGCTCGTCCCCACTCTCCCCACCAAGACGCTTGACCCGCAGTAGATTGGGGGGTTCGGGGAGGTCTCCTCCATCAAAAATGGCACGACGCAGGCGTCGGGGAGCCAGTGGGAGGCGCTGTGAAGGCAGGTTGCTTGCTCCTGACAGGATCCTGCCAATCAGATACCTGAAAAGGACAGAGAAAGATAGAATTGGGGGCTTACCACTCCACTTACCACGCCACCATTTTAATCTGCAAGCACCTTTTGCAGGAAACAGACTCAGGTATTGATTTGCAGACTCAGTTCATACTAAGCTATGATTTATTAAACATGGCTTTTATTAAAAGGGCTATGATGGCTGGGCTCCTGCATATTCTTAAACCATGGCTTACAAACTACAACAGCCATGTTCACACTTCATTCTGAGCCAAGCAAAACTCTTAACGCATTAGAAGGTTTCCCACCTCCATTTCAAAAGCTGTTACAATTCCCCATGTAAAAGAAGACACAGGTCCCAACTCTTCCCTTCCCAAGAACAGAATCTAGGAAAATCTATATGTAAACTGAGGATTGGGGGCGTAGATCCTTTCCCTGTTAAGCTGATGCATTCAGACAGAGAACTGAACATGGGATCGCTGGGCACCAAGCCTTCCCTTCTCCAAATCACACTGGTGACATCAGTGAAGAGGCATCTCTCGATTAGTATGGTGTGGTTATCTGCAATGTAGCTGGAGCTTAATAATGGAGAGGACCAGCATGGGTGGAAATGTCTGAATGTGTGCAAAGGGCCAAACCGGCCAGCTTTTCAGTGATACCTTTATTGTGAGCTGAAATTGAGAGGGGCTGCTCCCTGCAGTTCCTACAGTCAGTTGGACCCATGAACCCACTGCCCAAGCCTGATTTTTCTCTGGAGAGATTGTTACACTTCTCATGTGTAGTCTTTTCCAACTTAGGGAGCTCCAAAAGCACAAGACCAGTTGTATTGGACCAGCTCTCACAAAACATGGCTTGTGCCTTAATTGCAGCTCTTGCCATCTTTTTGCCCCAGGAGGTCTCACAGAATCTTTTGCTGCATAGAAAATCATGGGACTAACCCAGACAGGAGATTTAGCCGTCAAAAGCAAAACGTCACAGGTCTAAGCAAAAAATAATAAACCTGAATGCAATCATAACTGAATGAATCTAATTTTTTAATGTTGTATGCTGTCCGGAGTCACTGGGCATGAGTTGGGCAGCTGTATAAATGTTTAATAAACAAACAAACAAACAAACAAATATATCCTATTGGTTCAAAGTACCTTTCTATTGATGAAATAATGATCATAATTATTATTATTATCAGGAAAATTTTCAAAGAATGCAGGGCGTGAGAAGAATTACAATAGTGCTCCTTTCTTCCCTCTGCAGCAACTCCCTCTCTTAAACATTTATTCCAGAGTGTGGATGGTTCTCAGTGCAGGAGGAGGAGCTGCAAATCTGAAAAATTCCTCTTTCGTGTTATTTGTGCTTCCTTTGTGAACTACTCCCTGAAAGATTATCAAACAACCATTTTGTTTTCTTTTAAAAAGTTTGATTCAATTAAGGTACAAGAGTGGCCTGATTTTACTCAACAGCGAAAAATGAATTGACACAGGCTCAGAGGCACATCCCACTCTATGTTCTATAGCTCAATGGCTGCAATCTGAACATTTGAGAGTTAAATCCTTATTCAAAGCAAACCCTGATATTTTTTCATCTCTGTCTACCTCAGCATCTCGGGGTCCACCTCTCCAGCAGCTTCCTCCTCTGCGCCCAGCTCTTCTTGGGGTTCGAATCCTCCTTCGGGGGCCCAATAACGATTCGGCAGCGCTCTGGGTGGAGAGGAGCCACCTGCCAAGCCAGTCTCATCGTACTCAGGGTACAAGGTTGCCCCCTTGGCTTCATCCCACAGCCTCAGCAGATTTGCCAGGTAGACAGATTCCTGGTCCCGGCGATGCCCATCCTGAAGGAGGCGCTGCAAAGCACGTGCCAGGTGCTTGTCTGGCTGGAACTGGTTGCTAGGTGGGGACACCGCTCTTTCAAGGGCCTGGGCCATTCGCTCATCAGCCAGCTGGTTCCCGGAAGAAGCCAACGCTCGTTCCAAGGCCTGGGCAAAGTGATCATCTTGTAGCTGGTTACCTGGAGTCGACAGGGCCCTTTCAAGGGCAGCCAGCTGAACCAGTTCCGGGTAATACACTTCATTGGCCAAGGCGGTCTCCACAGCTTCATATGGTGCCCCCTGAAGCTCACGGCGCAACCGCCGGCCCCCCCCTGACAGGTTGTGATTCATCCCTCCATGGGAGCTGCCTGTGGTGGGCAGAGGCTGCAAGAAACAGGGAAGATGATTGACAGGAAGTGAATAAATATGGACAGACAGTAATTAGGCTGGGGCCAGGCAGGGAAGGAGATAATTAGATCATTCCTGCTGTGGACTTGGAGCTGGGTCTTTGGCAATGGATTCACTACACATCAATATAAAACAACAGAAAACACCCCCATCAAAGTATAAGTAGCTCAGCACACAAAAAGTTTAATTAAAAATAAAGGTAAGCTTCAATCTGATCATAGGAAAGCTCTTTTAAATCTTATTGATTTCACCAGAGAAGAGCATTTAACTTGCTTGTTAAAATAAATTGGTATTTTTATCTTTGTTATATATACACATGAATTTTAATTCTATCCTTCTCCAGGGAGCTTAGAATGGCATGAGATTCCACAGTTATTTTATTCTCTTGAAGTAGGTTAGACCGTGAGCTAGCAGTTAGACCCTAGCAGGAGGACTTGCAAGTAATCACTGGAAAATGGAACCACATTTATTTAATTTTAAATAAATAAATAGAAGGATGGCTGCATGGATGAATAAAATCATTGATATACAGACACCTCAAGATCAAACTCATCCCCCCCCGATGCATAATAGATAATAGTTGGCTTATTCTAACATTTGTAGTGACATACAATCACAGAAATGACTTCACATAGTAACATAGTCACAGAAATACAAAACAGAAGCTATTTGCAATGCTTTTGTTTCTCTCTCAAATGCCAAAGCATTGAGGAGAAAGGAGTTTCTATTTGTGCCACTGAAAATAACAGTAAGTATTTCTATGGCAAAAGCTAATTTTTGTTAATTAATTAATTAGTCCAATTTATATGCTGCCCTTCTCCGTAGACTCAGGGCGGCTTACAATGCATTATAGCAATAGCCTGCATACTTTTTTGTATATACTTGCTTATTAGGGCTTTCGCCCCCCCGCCCCCCAAGCGGTGTTGTTCTATACAAAGTTGGCTTATTGCCCCCACAATCCGGGTCCTCAATTTACCTACCTCGAAAGGATGGAAGGCTGAGTCAACCTTGAGCCTGGTGAGATTCGAACTTGCACTAATTGCAGGCAGCTGGCAGCTAAGTGCTAGCACTTAACAGCACTTTAGTCCGCTGCACCACCGAGGCTCTTTTAATCATTTTTAATTGGTCATTGTAATGAAGACTGACTGTCACTGACTGAGGTGCATTGTCTATTTATTATACAATTTATAAGCAACCCTATAACTGAAGTTCTGTTGATGTTATCAAGACTTTAAAAAATACAAATACAATAAGAGAGAGAAACAGAGAGAAACAGAGAAAGAGAGAGAGACAGAGCTTAATCTTATTAACTATTTGTTCTCTCTACATACACATACAACACATGCCCACAAACACATGTAAACTACAGTATGTTGAAACATATAAGCCTGATTCCACTCAAACTATATCAGTATGATTCTACGAAAAACAGACGCTCCTCTCAGCATCTTCATTATTGTAATTCCCATTCATCATTCCTATCATCTTCCTTTCTATATTCAGTAGCCCACTTTTCTGTAGAGTAAGTCTGATTAGATTCTTCGGAAGTTATGACAAACCCTCCAGACCTTTGAAAATAAAAGAAACGTCCTGCTCCATTTAGCTATTTGTAGCTAAACAGCTACCCGTTTTTAAAATGAGAAAAATTAACCTGAGCCTCAGCACAGCATGGTTGAAGAGAACGAAAATCAGGGCAGAGAGCATCTGGGAGAATGGGGAAGGAAGTTCTTTTCCCAAAAAAAGACAGTCAGGCATCTCTGCAGAGAACTATATAGAAATCTGTGAGGACGCCAAAGAGACTCTGCAGTCCTCCTGCAGGGTTAGTCACACACCCACCCGCAGGAGGGAAATTAGGAAATCTTGGATAAATCAACGCATCAAAGAATTGCATGGTTAAATTAAACCATGACCTTTCAGGTTAATAGTCAGCCCTCCACGCATCAAGCTGATGTTTTGCTCAGCATCTTACTTAGCTCTGCCTTTGCTTTCAGCCACCCTGGTCCCCCCACCCCACCCCCAGGCAATGATGAATCAGTCATGATGCCAGGAGCAGGGATGGTGGCAAGGGACTTGGTGCTTACATAAAGCATCCATGACGGCATCGCAGAACATGTCTTCTTGCTCCTCCATCCCACATATGTATTCCGTGCTGCACCTTTCATTTAAAACAACAGGCACCTTTCTGTGAGCACACCTGGACACCTTACCCTTATCAGGGAAACATAGGTGTCAGGACACAATGCTTTTTACATAGTCACCTGTCACGCCCCTTCTATAAAAGTCAGATGTACTCACATTTTGCACCCTTTAAGAGTCACTTGTTGAGATGAGCAACTATAGAAATCAAACACATTAATAAATAAAGGCTCACTTTTTTTGCACACATAGTGCTTTGCACCATTCTTTTGCAAACACCACCCCCCCCCCCACACACACAATTCAGTCCTGGCCACAGCCACACAGACAATTTGCAAACCTTGCTTATCCTCCCACCCGCAAGTACCCCACACTCAGCAGTCCTGTGAAACATAACACAACTGCTTCCCGAAGGCACATGTGTGAATCACTTGCACAACAGTGACTTCGCTGGGTAGGTGGGTGAAAAATAGACATGCATGATTCACGGTGCTTTCTACTTTCCTACGACAAATGTCCATGCACGCACGCACGCACACACTCTCATACACACAGAAGTGCAGCCAGATGTCCTTTGCAGTTTGAAATTGCTGGAAGAAGGGTCTTGTATGTAGACTGACACCTGGTCTTCCATAATTCCTGCTTCCTCTGAAAAATCAGGACTTCAGTCAACCCATCACAACACGCAAGTGTCCCTTGGTTGAGACTTCTGATGAGCCCAGCTCTGAATTGGGGACTTGGTGGTTTACAGACGGTCAAGCGTTGCTCCACTTTATTTCGCTACCGTTGATTCCCCCAGAATCCCCCAGATCAAATCCTGGCAATCTGGACAGAGGCGTGTTAAGAGAAGCAGGAATACAGATGCGCCACAAAGAGGCTGACAGACGACTCAAGTAAGGAAGCCAAGCCACAAACTAGGGATGACTACT
The DNA here is from genome assembly GCF_059756535.1 of Pantherophis guttatus. Classification (NCBI taxonomy): domain Eukaryota; kingdom Metazoa; phylum Chordata; class Lepidosauria; order Squamata; family Colubridae; genus Pantherophis; species Pantherophis guttatus. The sequence continues at coordinate 120,485,860 of NC_142064.1, read as the reverse complement.
AACACCCCCCCCCAAAAAAAAAAACAAAATGATGGAGGGAAACAAAAGAGAAATCACCCATTAGCCTACCACCAAAGTATGGGCTACTTGACGTGTAACCAATTCCCCCCCTCTATCTTTGGCTCCCTTGATCGCAGATGTGCATCGCTCGGGGCAATCGCGTTTCGCACGGCCAGCCTGCGTGTCGGACTCAGTCAACGCGTTGGAATTCGCATCTCCTACCTTGGCGGCTCCGAGGCTCGAAAGCAGCGCGAGCAGCAGCGCCGGGCCCATCGCTCCCGAGTCCCTTCGGGAGATAGAGGCTGCCCGGATGGCGGCGGCGGCGACAGCAAGCGAACGACGGAGCCGAGCGCGGTCTGCAACCAGCCCAGAGGACAGCGCTAGTCAGAGCCAGCAGCTCCACCCAATCGCCCCGCCCCGCCGACTTTGGCTCCGCCCACACCCATTGCTCTGTTTCCCCAGCAGCGGGCAGGCGGATGGGGGATGGGAGGGGGGAAGGTAAGGAGACGGGTGGTGGTCCCTATCTTTCCCTTGGAATCCGCGAAGAGGACTTCTGAGCACATGCAGAGTGCACTCCTTTCCCATTGGACAATCTGCAATGAGGCCTTTTCCCTGCTTGGCTCTGGGAACATCTGGAAAGCACTGTTCCTGAGCGCGTGCAGAGTGCACCCCTTTCCTACTGAACAGTCTGGCGTGGGTGGCTGCTTGAGGCCTTTTCCCTGCTCGCTACTACAGGCAAGTCCTGACAATGTGAGTTTTTTGTCCCCATGCAGTTATTCACCGCTTCATCTCATCCCCAACTCATGGATGAGAAAGGCTGAAGTGGTCCTTAGCTCTGCTGGAGTTAAAATAGCATTTTCTTCTGGCACCATGTAAGGGTAGCACCAAGGTGTGTTTTAAAAAATATGTTGATCTCATCGCTCATTGCCTTAGAAAAAAGTCAGGGAATTGGGAGAGAAATGAAGAGGCCAGAGAAAAATTACAGGTTACAAGAGATGGTTGGATCGCACTTTCATTCAGAAGTGGGAAAAATTCTGAAAAAATGTGGAATATGTTGCACTTTCTGTATTTCAGTTTTGATCCTGATGTAGGAAGAAATATCTTTCTGGGTTCAGCTCCAAGTGTGGAAAAAGACACTGGAAACATGGAGACTGCTTGGAAAGATGGTTTAATGGTGGACAGGATCACATGGTTTGAGTTCCTGAACAGAAAAGGGGCGAGATACAGTGAGTCCCAGGGTTATATGCTCTCTCTGGCTTTTGAACTTCCTGGGGCCCCGAAAGAGTATCCTGATTGGTTGTCAGACTCCCAGGGGGTGGGGGTCTTAGCTAGCCTTGCTGGCTGATGCAATCTTCCCAGGTGCCACGTGGTGAGTTTCTGTCGCTAGATGGGTCCCATTGTGTTGCAGATGATGGTCCATTGACAAAGATTGAGTTTCTGCCTCTGGCCCATTAACAAAAGGGTGGGGGCAGGAAGATGGGAACTGCTTCGTCTTTAAAACATGCTTCTCCATTTCTCATCCAGGGAAACACAATATTCTGCCTTTTTAATATTTCCTAAAATATTTCATTCTTCTAGGAAAGGGGTGGGTGCTAACTTCCTACATTGACATTTGCCTGGTTGGGTGGGATGGACCAGAAAAATTAAAATGATATTCTTTGAAGTATGAAAGACTGTTTCTGCAAAGTAGTATTTCTTTTGGCTTCTTCACAAAGGAAAGGGATATATATATTTTTTAATTTTTAATTTTAATTTTAGGAAATTTCTAAAGAGAAATTCTACTGAGTAACCATTTGGTTGCTATTATTTATTGCACTTATAACAACGGTAATATATTCTGCAAAAAAAAAGTTGAGGAAATGCAGAGTTCTCTCCCAATCCACACTCATCTTAAGCTAAGAAATTAAGACAGACCAAGACTACCCAATGAACTTTATAAATCAGGGGTCTCCAACCTTGGCAACTTTAAGACTTGTGGACTTCAACTCCCAGAATTCCTCAGCAAAGCTGGCTGAGGAATTCTGGGAATTGAAGTCCACAAGTCTTAAAAGTTGCCAAGGTTGGAGACCCCTATTATAAAGGAGAGGAGGCTTGAATCTGTGTTCCTAATTCTCCTCCATCCTTGTACTCTAACCATGACACTATTAAAAGCCAGTGGTTGTAATCATAAGGTTGAAATTTAACCTATAAAAGCACATTTTCGTGCCTTCTTCCAGTGGTGGGTTGCTACCGGTTCGCACTGGATCAGGCGAACTGGTAGCAGCAGTGGCAGTAGGCTCCGCCCACCCGCCCAGACGCTTCTGCGCATGCATAGAAACGTCGCACATGTGCGTGAGTGCATGCGCGCCCACGAGCAAACTGGTAGCGACGGGTTTTGAAACCAGGCCCTGCCTTCTTCCTTCTCAAGAAGTTAAATGATTGCCGTGCATCTCAAATGGGGAACTTGTGAACTCCAGATATGGCTGAATCAACATTCCCAGCAGCTTCAGCTCCCTTGAGAAATAGGAATTTGAATTGTTGTTTAGCAATAGGTTGAAGATCATCCAGTCCCTATTTGGATTTAAGCCATGGCACTAAAATGTAAGTCACATACATATAAGTCCTGCTTCCACTTTCCACCTTAAACTGTTCAGCCAATGGTATCTTTCTGTGATTGAGCTAGGTTAGTTCATTCATTCGTTTGTTCATTCATTCATTCATTCTACCCCTTGGGTACCAAAAATTGGACAGTTCAAAATTGGACAAGTAAAAAGAATGGAAAACTAGAGAAAAGATATAATAAATGATGGAGTAAAGGATGGTAAATATGACAACACTGACCAGAATGAAAAAGGAACACACACACAACTCAAAGGGATTTTAATTATTTTCACCAAAGGTCTTCAAAGCCCTCTGGAAGGGTGTGATCCACCCTGATCTTGGGGGCAACCTCATTCCATAAGGCAGGCACTGCAACAAAAAAAGACACACTTCCGTTGTCTTCTTTGATAGCATTGTTTAATCAAAGGAACCCAGTTCAAATTGGGTGGGCATATACTATGGGAGACAGGAGGTCCCTCCTAAAGCAGGCCCTATGTCATCAAAGATCCAGGAAATGACTTTTATTTCACATTGTGTTAGGGCGCACTCTATTTTACCGACATAGGATGGATCCAAAATTCTCTCCATCTCTCTTGATGATAGGTAGGGCTTGTTTTGTTTTGTTTTTTAATTTGGAAAATCTTTTTCCACCTACATAAAAAAAAGAGAAACAGAGCATGAAAGAAAACTGACTCTCCCATCCTGTGTCCTACAGTATTTCTAAACACAGAATGTTGTAATTATTCCATTAATATTGGTATTAATTGGTTCCCCATTTTATACGTTGGTTCAGAGGCTCTTGCAATTCCCCATATTGAGGGGGGGGGATTCAGTTCACGCTACAGTTATTTCTTATGTTGTTCCATAGGCAAGCCTGATGATAATCTCTCCTCTCAATATGTTGCTAAATAAAGAATATTTATAAATGAACGCCTAATAACCGAAAAGTGAGCAGCTTATAGATTTTCGGTTTCTAAATTAAGATCACTTACTTGATTACATCAAAGGTGCTTAGTCTTAATGTAGATCAGTGCCTTCCAAATATATTCCCCTAATTCTGCCTTTATTTCACTAAGAATTGTAGCCAATACAATTGTGCTGCCCTTCAGATGTGATAAGCATCGGTAACCATAATCTCCCGGTAATACTGGTGACGTTGGCCAGAATTGATGCAACCTATACTCTAGCACATCTGAAGGGCATCAGCTCGAGAAAACTGGATTGAAATATCAAAGCATTCATGTTTAAACCACTGCTCGGTTTGCCATAAAAAGTAATCTTTGAATCTGCTGATTTCATTTCCATTTGTGGTTAGTTTTCTGATTGCTGTAAATGGATGTTGCTGTATGGATCACAGAGAAAACAAGAAATAGGAGACAGTAATTGACAACCTATTCATTCTGCCTGAATCACCCAATTTCAATACAAAATGAAAGCAGGATCACCTCCTGCTTTGGAAAAAGAAATATAAGGCTTTGCTCCTTATTTTACCAGGATGTACAAGCTTTCATGTGAGGCCAACCCAGGAATTAAGCACCAAGCAGAAAAATCTCAGATTGAAGCAGTTTCGTTTATAAAATATAGCATATAGCATGTAATTATTTTGGTAACATTTATGTATTAATGATTTACAAATGAATACAGGTACTCCTTGACTTATAACAGTTCATTTAGTGACCATTCAAAGTTATGACAGCACAAACAAAAAAAAGACTGACGACGTCCATTTTTCACAGTTACAACCATAGTAGCATCCCCATGGCCACGTATTCAAAATTCAGATGCTTGGCAACTGGTTCGTACTTAGGACCGTTGCTGTGTCCCAAGGTCACGCAATCACCTTTTGCAATTTTCTGGCAAGCAAAGTCAATGGGGAAGCCAGATTCACTCAACAACCAGGTTACTAACTTATCAATTGCAGTGATTCATTTAACAACTGTGGCAAGAAAAGTCGTAGGGGCAAATGGTCACTTAACAAATGTCTCTCTTAACAACAGAAATTTTGGGCTCAATTGTGGTCGTACATTGAGGACGACCTGTACATACAAATGTTGATAAATCAGAAGATGAGATGAGTTGGAAAGGGCAGACTAGTGTGTGCTAGATACTTGACACTATATTTTCTCCCATTCTCTATATTAAGAGCCTTGATAGTACAGTGGTCTATGCACCCTGTTATTAACACAGCTGCCTGCAATTCACTGCTGGTTCGAATCTCACCAGGCTCAAGGTTGACTCAGCCTTCCATCCTTTCTAAGGTAGGTGAAATGAGGACCCAGTTTGTGGGGGCAATAAGCTGACTTTGTATAAATATACAAAAGTATGAAGGCTATTGCTTAACGCATTGTAAGCCGCCCTGAGTCTCCGGAGAAGGGCGGCATATAAATCAAATTAAAAAAAATAATAATAATCTGCTGGCCACAGGTATATGCAGGATGCTGTCTTGGAGAGAAGCTTGTGTGCCAATCTGTTCAGATCACAAATGTGAAATTCAGGGTTGCAGCATTTTGGTCCATAATTTGGTTAGCAAATATCCTAGCCCCATTGTGACTTGGGATTTGGCTCTTATTGGCATGTAGAATTGATTGAACCCTTGACTAGATAAAAATAGCTTAGTGTTTCTCTGAAGAAATACAGTTGTCTTGTTCTTGTAAGGTTTTGCTTTAGTTGCTTTATATTTATTTATCTGGCAAATTTCTAGTTAGTCCAGCTTCAGAATGAATGACTTCATAAGATTAACAACTTTATCCATAAAACAATACAAAACATAATATAAAATATCCATATGGAATCGGGGGAAACATACAGTATTTCAAGGTCCCTTGCACCAAGAAGGGGATCCCAAAGCAGCTAGCTCCTACTCCAGAGAAAACCCCAATTTGTAAGATTCTAAAGGTGTGCGTGGGGGGGGGCATGTAGACGGCTGGGAGTGGGGTGCTGTTCCTACAAAGAAATTGATTATTTCTGCCTGCAAATATCATTTAAATCTCCAGAAACTGCTTAGTTTTGTGTGCTTGCTGTGATGAAAAAGTCGAGGTACAGCTCATTGCAGATAGCTATTTGTACCTTAATGCAGATAAATTCCTGGATTGAAGAGAGAGCCCTGAAACAAAATCGCAGAAAGCTTGCAGATAGGAAAGGATTAAAGGTAGATTACAGTGAGAGCCAGAGTGTATTTATATATACTGTATACACTATAATAAATATATTAAATTTCTAGTAAACTTATTTTCTGGTAAAGATACAGCTGAAGTAAAGATCATCCGTGATAAAGTTGCATCTTATAAAGATTTGTTATTTCTAGACCAGCTTGACTGTAATCATATTTGAACTGGAACCTTGCAAATCAATCTGTTGAGTGGTTTATCAGATTTATATCCTCCCTTTCATTCAAGGGCTCCAGTTTCATCCGGTCTCCTATTTTCCCCAGCAACAACCTTGTGAAGTACAGTAAGCTGGGCTGACAAAGAAGAACTATCCCAAAGCCACCCAAAGAGCATTTGTGGCTGGGGATGGATTCCTTCGTTTGAATCCCCTTTGCTGTCCATCATCTTAACCTCTACCCTACTATTCTATCTCTATAACAAGAATATGTCTCTTTTGATTAAGAAGAAGCTGGAAAGGTGGATCAATATTTAAATGCAATCCACATTGCCCACTTGCACCTCACCAGGCCACAGACATGTCCTAGCAACATATTTTTCTTGCCAGGTACTCATAATGTTGCCTTTGTCAGTCTCATGCTGGAACGGCCTTCAGTTATCCTCAGCTCTATCAATGTTAAAGTTGCATTTTCTCCCTCAGGCTGCTGCTGATACTGTCCAAGGGCAGCCTCCAGATGTCTCACATCTGTTAGGTTTGGTCACCCATGACAGTGGTGAGTTGCCCCCGGTTCGCACTGGTTCTATAGAACCGGTAGTAAAACCGGCGGGAGGCTCCGCCCACCGACATCATCAAAACACTTCTGCACATGCGCAGAAGAGCACACGCATGTGCACAGCCCCACTGCAAACCGGAAGTAAAGGTAAGTAGAACCCACCCCTGACCCATGACCTTGGAGGGTAATAGGGAAACTGTGGTGACTGGGGCAGGAGAGGGATGGCCAGCCAGCCCAGGTGAGTGGGGACAGTAAGTTCAATGCCAGGGTTGTATTTTGCCAACTCCATACTAAAACCCAGTGTGAAAAGGCCCATAGATTTTTTTTTTTACTAAACATATATTTTAAAATCTGCTTTAAAAAGTATTAGTCTCCAACCTCATTAATTGCTTCTTTTATAAAGTGAAAACGCCGCACTATAGTATTGAAGCGTGGCGACAGATGGTACGGAGGTGGGGGGGAGGCTGAAGTTGGACTCTTGAAAACCTGGAGACGGGAACTCGCTTTGTCATCATCATCATCTCAAGCATACGCCCTTGAGCCTGGTGCTTTCTTTGTCCTTCCCCCACTCGTTTTCCCATGCGCTTATTGCAATCTTGCTTTCTGCAGCATCTATCGCCATGGAGACAAAATGAGTCATTTACAATCGAGGGAGGACAATGGCAGGAGAGGAACGGTGCATGATGGGAGTGTCCTAGACTCGCTCGCAGTGGAGTTGACATTCTCTCACTGCGCTCCTGGCAATGCTTCGGGGACCCCAAGAGAAGTAACTATGAGGCTTCTCCTGATGCTCTATGACTCTACCCAGGGGCTTTTGTTTCTCCAAGCCCAGGCTCAAACCCTCAGGGGCAGCCTACAAACAGGACACCCCATCTCTCCCACTTTTCCAAGCACTGACTTCCCCCAGAACCTCATGTACATCCCCCAATACTCTCCAGCTGACAGCTATCAAACAAGAGGATGCTAAGTTTTCTTGGCCTGGTTCCCATTCTACCAGAGCTAATGGCATTTAGAGATCTGTAAGTAATCCTAGCCTGGCCTGCTCTGGAGCTCTGGGAAATCCAGCCCACCCCTCCTGGGAAGCCACCTCTTCCACCCTTCTAAATGGGATGAATTACTTAAGGTTCAGTCCATTACCTGAACCGTCTTTCCCATGTGGCTGCCTTTCTTCCCAGCTTCAATTCCCCGTAGCCTGTCCCTCAAAAAAAAAAAAAAAAAGCAGTTTTACCATTGGGAGGGGGGGAGGAAGTGGGAACCCACTGAGCACAGAAGTGTGTGCTTTTTAATATATACTGAAAGAGTATGGCCCAATGGTGGCATGTAGCTGATGATTTGGATCAGCTTCAATGGCTTTGTGAGAGTCTTTCCCTGTGCCCTGAAAACATCATTTTCCTTGCTTTGTCCTTCCCCTCGACATTGCCTTTATCGCAGTAAGTCCTCCTCGGCTGTTCCAGTGTTAAAGTAGTATTTCTAACTTATTTTGGACAGCATACAAGGGTACTCTTGAGGTGTATGAAATATGTATGCCTGTCTCTCATTGCCTTGGAGAGAAATCAGGGAACTACAGTGATGGGGGGAACCGAGGCAGGATAGGGATTGGTAATGCGAACACCAAATGCCAGCATAATGTTGAAGGCTGTACAGAGAACCATATTCTCAAAGGGCAAAATATGATTCAGAAGACCGGGTCTGGGGTGGAAGCAGGGGTGGGTTCTACTTACCTTTATTACCAGTTTGCAACTGTAGTAAATGCGCAGAACAGGGGTGGGTTCTACTTACCTTTACTACCGGTTCGCAGCGGGGGGGGGCGCTCTTCTGCGCATGCAGAAGCGTTTCTGCATGCGCAGAAGTGTTTTGATGACGTCGGGGTCGGTGGGCGCTGGTTTACTACCGGTTCTATAGAACCGGTGCGAACCGGGGGCAACCCACCACTGGCGCAGAAACGTTCTGATGACGTCAGGGTCAGTGGACAGAGCCTCCCGCCAGTTTTATTACCGGTTCTATAGAACCGGTGCAAACCGGGAACAACCCACCACTGGGTGGAAGTCAGAGACTGTTGGGAACACCTTGGGAATCGGTATTTCTCAATCTTGGCAACTTTAAGATGTGTGGACTTCATAAAAGGTGGAGAAAATTTCGATTCAGCAATGGAAAATATTGAAAGCCTCGGAATCTGCTAAAGAGGACCTTTGGCTTACTATACTAATGTTATTATTACACAATCTTGCAGCACATAACTGGATTACAAATGTAACAGATACTGAGTCCTACCTGGGAATATATTAGAAATTAAATATTTTGCATTAAATGCATATGCTTGAATCCTGCATCCAGTTTTAGTCGCCACAATATAAAACAGATGTTGAGACTCTAGAAAGAGTGCAGAGAAGAGCAGCAAAGATAATTAGGGGACGGGAGGCTAAAACATATAAAGAACGGTTGCTGGAATTGGGTATGTCTAGTTTAATAAAAAGAAGGACTACGGGTGACATGATAGCAGTGTTTCAATATCTCAGAGGTTGCCACTACTAAGAGGGAGTCAAGTCATTCTCCAAAGCACCTGAAGGCAGGACAAGAAGGAATGGATGGAAATTATTCAAGGAGAGAAGCAACCTAGAACTAAGAAGAAATTTCCTGAGAACAATTGGAACAACTTGCCTGCAGAAGTTGTGAATGCTCCGACACGAAGCTTTTAAGAAGAGATTGGATAACCATTTGTCTGAAATGGTATAGAATTTTCTGCCCAAGCAGGATGTTGGATTAAAAGACCTCCACAGTCCCTTCCAGCTTGGTTATTCTGTTATTATTCTGTTAACTCTGCTTTACTTCATTGCATAATTATGTCCCTTCCATTAATCTTTTGCTGCCTGGATCAGACATGCTCCATCAGATCATTTAACAGACCTAATGGCTATTCTGACTTAGCACAATGTTAGAACATATTCTAAAGACGAGGCTGTTGTAGATAATAAATAATAATCAGCATGTCTGACTCATCACCGTTTGTGAAGTGCCTACCATATTCTGAGTAGTATGCAAATTTGGTCAGATTTCAGAGGATTAGTCTCAAGGTTGATACAGTACAAGAAAAACAAATGTATGGGGAATGAAGAGGAAAATATACCTCATTAGGTCATTCAAACTAACCCACAAACATTTTCATTTATTCTTATACAGATCTTATTGAAATAGGAAGTTTTAGTTCCATGTTGTCATGATGGTGCTGAAATTGGGTTTCTTAAAGAAAAATATGATTTAATGGTTTATGGATTTGAAGATTAAGAAAGATGAGGGGACAGACAGTAATGTAACTATTGAAAAGAAGGAAGTTTATATATTTATTAACTTGGTTTTTTCTTTTCTAAATTTTGTTTTTCTTCTTTTTTTAAAAGAAATTCTTTCGATTTGTGATTAACTGAACAGAATAACAGGGTTTGGAGGGACCTTGGAGATCTTCTAGTCCAACCGCATACTCAAGCAGGAGACCATATACCAGTGATGGCTAACCTTTTTGCCGTCGCGTGCCAAAAGTGGGGGGGGAGGCGCGGAAGGGTCGCGTGCGTGCGTGCCCACACTCATAATTTAATGCGCCCCACCCCCGTGCATGCATGCATGACCCCTCTGTGCTCCTCCCACTTTTGGCACGCAATGGCACAGTGGGTGCAGTAGGGCTGCTTTTCACCCTCCCCAGGCTCCAGAGGCTTTCTAGGAGCCTGGGGAGGGTGAAAACAGTCTCGCCCCTCCCCCCGAGGCCTTCCAAAGGCCGCAAATGGCCCGTTTTCCGACTTCCGGTGGGCCTAAAAGGCCCAAAAATCAGCTGTCTGGCGCACACATGCATGCTGAAGCTGAGGTAGGGCAACGCTCGCGTGCCCACAGATATGCTTCGCGTGCCACCTGTGGCATGCGTGCCATAGGTTCGCCATCACAGCCATATACCTTTTCAGGCAAAATCTAGTCTCTTTTTAAAAGCCTCCACTTTTAAAGCACCCACAACTTCTGGAGGCAAGCTTTTTCCAGCAAGCCGGGCTGGCCTAGGAAGAAATTTTTTAAATTTTTTAAATGTTTAATTGGTTTGTGGTTTTTTAAATTTTGGGGCCAAATTTATATATATTTTAATTGTTTTTAATATTTGTATTTCATGTTTTTAATTCTGGCTGTGCACCGCCCTGAGTCCTCAGGGAGAAGGGCGGTATATAAATTGAAAAATAAATAAATAAATAAAATAAATAAATAAAGCTGTTCCACTGGTTTATTGTTCTCACTGTCAGGAAATTTCTCCAACCTAGAACTAAGGAATTATTATATCAAAGTTATTAATAAACTTTGAAATAATAAACAAGAAATAATATTTATAATGTATCTATTGTACTTTAAATGACAACATTTATGAGTTACCTTATTGCATTTCCTTCTAAGTTGGCCTTCAACTCTGTAAGTCTGTTGAAAGTGAAGAAGTGAGGAAAGATTCGGTAACAAAAGATCCTTCCCTTTTTGAAGATCAAACTTCAAATATAACCAACAGGTATAACTTCCAGCAATGAAAAACTCTCAGAAAGTTTTACACTAGAAAGTGCAGCCATATCCTTATTTAGCTGGTCTCCTTAAGCTTCATTTAACTGCAGAATCACTTAATACCTTGGTTCACTTCAATAGAACTAAATCCCCCCCACAAAAAAAACCCAACCCTTATATTCAGCCCAGCAGTTGTGTTGTTGCCCTCCTTGTGGGGAACAATTATGAGCCAAGTCTTGTGCTAAGACCTGGCTCAATCAGTGTAGAGTGTAGCCTTCATCCTTTGAAGAGTTGTCCTCAGATGAGGCCATGATATCCTGTATTCAGTGGAGGGTGGCATCTTATTGGCATTGCCCACGTGAGGTCCATCTGACAATCTTATTGGCTCTGGTTTGTTACATGAAGGAAAGGTTAGAGGTGGGGTGAGAAACTCCCATTGTGCAAAGTAGTTTGCATAAGCCATAGGATTTCAATAGGATTTCAATTTGGATGAAAGCTGTGAAAAAAAAGACATCTAATAAAACATTAAGAAGTTGACTTACTTATAGATTAAGAATTGGAAGGGACCTTGTAGGTCATCTAGTCCTAACCCCCACCCTCCAGTCCAAGCAGGAGACCCTACACCATTTCTGACAAATGGCAGTCCAATCTCTTCTTGAAAGTCTCAAGTGATGAAGCTCCCACAACTTCCAAAGGCAACTTCTGTTCCATTGGTTGATTGTTCTCACTGTCAGAAAATTTCTCCTTATTTCCAGGTTAAATCTTTCCTTGATCAATTTCCATCCATTATTCCTTGTCTGGCCTTCAGGTGCTTTAGAAAATAGCTTGACCCCCTCCTCTCTGTGGCAGCCTCTCAAATATTGGAACACTGCTATCATGTCTCCCCTGGTCCTCCTCTTCGCTAGACTAGCCATGCCCAGTTCCTGTTCCAGTACCTGTTCCAGTTCCAAGTTAAAATGATCTGAATGTGATGTGGGGCAAGAAATAATGAGAAGAAAGAACAATTTCCCTACTTCATACAATGAAGTCATGCAAAAGAATTGGGCTTGGGACAACAATCAATTTAAGACAACAAAGGTAGTCCAAGACTTACAACAGTTACTTAGTGACCATTCAAAGTTGCAACATCACAAAAAAGTGACTTATGACTGTTTTTCACACTTACAACCATAGCAGAATTCCCATGGTCTTGTGATCAAAATTCAGAGGCTTGGCAACTGACTCATATTTATGACTCTTGCAGTGTCCCGGGGTCATGTGATCTCCTTTTGTGGTCTTTTTACAAGCAAAGTCAATGGGGAAGTCAGATTCACTTAACAACCATGTTACTGATTTAACAACTGCAGGGATTCCCTTGACAACTGGGGCAAGAAAGGTCATAAAATGGGGCAAAATTCACTTAAGTCTCTCACTTAGCAACATAATTTTTGGCCTCAATTGTGATTGTAAGTTGAGGACTGCCTGTAAAATGTTCGTTTTGGAACAAGATGCAACTATTCTATAACATGAAGAACTATACATCTTGGTGAGGAGGGGGAACAATTTCCAGCCTGGTGGAATTTTGCAGAGATAGAAAGGTTTGGCATGAACTGAACCTTTCCTGCCCATTCCCTGGACCTCTGCCCAGCCCAATAGTAAGGCAGGGGGATGGGAGTGGCTACTTTTTATGATCTGATATTTGTTTTTCCTCCCCAACCACCATGCTGAGCTACAATTAGGATGTGATGACGACAGAGAAGTTGGAGCATGAGCCAGACTCTGATGGACGAAGCAGATTGAGCAGAATCTATCCCAAACAGCAAGTGTGCACAGTTTGTAAATCAGGGAGCCCGGTCAAAGCATCCTGGAATTCTGAAGAGAAACCACAGCTGTGAATTGCTTGCCTTAACAGGTACATCGGGATCTCACTAGGACAGAGACTTGTGGGAGGTGGGAGTGTATGTGTGTATGCGTATATACACACACATATGCAATGCCTGTTGCCCATTTTTGAAAATAACTGCATCCTGCCCTTCATATGCAACGTTCATCCAGCAGCTATTTAAAAAAGAAATGTTATTTTGATACAAGTTGGAAAGTTTGCATGTTGTAGTGGCGCACAGTTATGCACTTCTATTTCACATTTGCTGAGAAGTGGATGCTAATATATGATTACCCCTTTAAAAGATTCCTAGTGGAACAAGAAAAAAATATATATGCAGGATGTGTGGTATGCAGCTCTAGACTAGAAGAAAGGCTGAAACTTTAGACTCAGTCTTTGATAAATGAGGAGCACTTCTGTAGTTTTTTGCTCATTTTGTTCTTATTTTTGCATATATCTTCCTAAATTTAGAGATTTACTTTGTGTTTTAGTCTAAATGGCTCCAAGACTATCTAAATATAATCAATGAGAATCCACAAAGTTGCAGATTTAGAGGGCATTGACTAATTGTTAGATGTTATCCCTGCCCTCACTAACTTGGTAGATCCGCCTCTCCTAATTCCATGGTGATTAGCGTGGTGAATTTGGGTCATAAGTGAACAGAAACTGAGTAATAGGAATAAGCCAGACTAAAAGCAAAAGAGGACTATACATTTCTTTTCATTATATGCGTTAGAATATAATGATTAGAATTAATGATTATATTATTTAGAATTACACTGATGTTGAATTTCTGAGATGCCTTAGACAGTTTAACAACTTTTATTCTTGTCATAATTAACCGTTTTACATCATTATAATTTACAGACTGCATTTTACCTAGCTTAGTAATGCTGCAATCGTTTTGCTTATAAATTAAGAGCTGCAATGTTTTAATCATTATGTTTGTAATATTATGTTTCATTTACTCTTGAAACATCTGTAATCCAGTGGTGGGTTGCCCCCGGTTCGCAACGGTTCTATAGAACCGGTAGTAAAACCGGCAGGAGGCCCCACCCGCTGACCCTGATGTCATGAAAATGCTTCTGCGCATGTGCAGAAGAGCGCATACACATGCTCGCTTTGCTCGCGCGCACGCACAGCCCCATTGCGAACCAGTAGTAAAGGTAAGTAGAACCCAACCCTGCTGTAATCCTTGTATCAACAGGGTTATGTCACTGTATACTAGTCTTTGATTGAAGCAGTAATACTTTGTTTCCTATAATACAAATATGTCAAGGTATGGGACACAAACATTCAGCAAACAACACTTGTTTTACATCTAATTTAGTTGCCTCTTAGTACAATTCAGAAAGTGAATGGCTCTTTCACTACGTGAAGACAAGCTATTTTATAGTTGGTCTTTAAAAAGCAATGCTTTTCAAGATAACAATGGAAGTATTAATTAGGCATCATCTGGAAATATTAGTCCTAAACAATAAAAAATAAACACATTTAAGAAACAAGAGTTTGGGGGAGAACTAACCATGATGGGCTTATCTAGATAGAAACACTTAACTTTATTCTGCCTCTTCCCTCTAAATTCACTGGATTTTAAAATGAAAACGGTAAGCAAACATTTAGCACAGATGCTTTTCCTATCCCTGTAATATTGCAGAAAATGCTGGCACTGAATTTCCACCTGTCAGACATCTATTTTTAAGACCCAGACCTGCCACTTGAGAAAGAAAAAGTGATGGCATTACAAATGGCCTCGTTCTTGCTACCATTCTCTGCTCCAGCCTGCTAAAGCTAGGTGGTTCTCTCTGCCCCAAACCCAGGGCTCCAGCCCTCTCAGTGCTTTTGTTCCTGCTGTTTTGCCTCCTCCTGTTATTTTATCCCCAGCAGGGTGGGAGGTTAATGGCCCTGTTGTTTCCTGTTTCCCCCTCCCACCAAGGGCTTTGAACTGACAGGGCTGGTTAGGAGTATGATGAAAACTCAGGAAACGGCAGCAACCCAGCAGCCGCTTCACGTTGGGGACCCTTGATCCTTTAATTTGCACCAGGTCCAGTTGCACACAACTGTCAAATGTTATAGTCCATTTTGTTGGCGAAGTAGGTCATGCATTTGAATCCAGCAGAGAGCTCCTTTGTAGGTTGCAGTCTAAATTACCACTCAATGGTTGTATAAATACACTGTCTTCTTTTCTGATCTTGGGTCAGATTTGACATTCTGGCCAGAAAAAAAAGACCACCTTTATTTCCTTTGCCTCCCACTACTTTCAGGAACAACTAATATTCCCCTGGCAGACAAGCAGATTCGTTTTGCAAAAAGAGAATTTTTACTTTGTGATCCATTCCCACTCCCAGGATGGTTCAAACTTAAATGTAATGCAACATGTTCTTCTCTTCTGCTCCACATATTTATTTTCCAGATGTCAGCCATGAACTCCCTTGCATTGGATAGGATTGATGGAACCCATGCAGAACCCATAAAGGACACAGTGGATGCCATTCAAGTCACTCCTGATTCAGGTGAGTGATCTGGCAATGCTAAGCAATAACAGCCTTCTGGATTGCACAAAAATTGTCTGGATTGCCCAAGTACTACTGTGTTTCCCCGAAAATAAGACCCTGTCTTATATTTTTTTGAACCCTGAAATAAGCGCTTGGCCTTATTGCCATATACTCAAAAGCCCGATTGGCTTACTATCAGGGGATGTCTTATTTTGGGGGAAACAGGGTAGATTCCTCTTTCTCGTCATCTTCTCCACAGGCAAATGTTTAATACTCCCTCATAGAAAAACGTTACTGCTAAAATGTTGGGGCCAGGTTGGTGGAGTGAGGTAAAGTAAGACATCAGGCTACAAAAAGGAAGAGTGTGTAGTCCAGGGGTGGGTTCTAACATTTTTTACTACTGGTTCTGTGGGCGTGGCTTATTTTGTGGGTGTGGTTTGATGGTCATGTGACAATTATTTAGGATTTATCAGAGGTACTGGTCTAACAGGCTTTTAACTGCTTGCAGAGCTGTACCGATTTACCCATTTATTTTTGCAGGCACTGATCTACTCATGTATTTTTGCAGGCACTGGTCTACTCATTTGTTTTCTTTTAACACTGATCAGCTGTAGGGCGGCCCTTTGAAGCCCCTTGGGAAGAGTTTAAACAGGTTTTTTCCCTCTAGCCATCAGCTGGGACTCAGGAGGCAGCAATAGATTGGGGGTGGGGCCAAATAAAAAGAAAGAATAACGCGGGGGATGGGGGGCAGGGGGTGGGGGCGGGGGGGCAGAACCGGTTTGGTGACGTCATATCATCACCGCTACCGGCTCAGGAGAACCGGGCCAAACCGGGAGGAACCCACCACTGGTGTAGTCCCACTTTACTTAGGCACAAAAACAAGTGGATGACCTTGGGCCAGACACTGTCTCTCAGTCCTGGGAAGCAGGCAATGGCAAGCCACTTCTAAAATCTTGACAAGCAAAATGCAGGGACTTGTCCAGGCAGTTGCCAGGAGTCAAGATTGACTTAAAGGCACAAAAAAAAAAAAAAAAAAAGGTCGGGGGAGGGAAGGAACTCACTGTAGGTGGAGCTTTTCAGTTGGCATGGCTGGGCAGATAAATTTGTGATGCTCTGGATGGCGGGGGTGGAGGGTATCACACAAAGCACCCTTCCCAAAAAGGCTTACCTGGTACCAGGGGTGAAATCCAGCAGGTTCTGACAGGTTCTGGAGAGCCGGTAGTGGAAATTTTGAGTAGTTCGGAGAACCGACAAATACCACCTCTGGCTGGCCCCAGTGTGGGGTGGGAATGGAAATTTTGCAGTATCTTTCCCCTGCCACGCCCACAAGCCATGCCACGCCCACTAAGCCATGCCACGTCCACTAAGCCACACCTACTAAGACATGCCACGCCCACCAAGCCACACCCACTGACATGCCACGCCCACCAAGCAACACCCACTAAGCCACGCCACGCCCACCAAGCCATGTCCATAGAACCGGTAGTAAAAAAAATTGGGATTTCACCACTGCCTGGCACCACAGTCCTTTTGACACCAAGTAAAGACATCTGTATTTCTCTGGACATTTTGGCAATCATGCTGGTGTTTTTTTAAAACATAAGATTTTATTTGCTTCTTCTGTTACTGGGACTTTTATGTCAGATTTATTGCCTTTATAAATAATACCCCAGAGTTCTACCTTACATGTTACTCAGTTGTTTTTCATATTGTTCAAATATACATGCTTATAAAAAAATAAAAATTCTCTTCAGTTGAATTCATAATATGGAAATGGTTGGTCACTGTCTCTTCCAGGCTGGTTTTTTTCAGCTTAGCTAACAATTCCAGGGTTGGTGTCCCATTCAAATAGTAACCAGATCTGACTCTGCTTAGCTTTATTTGACATTGGCTAAGGTTGGATAGGTGCTGCTATCTAGTGCCTGTGTGCTTTAGCTGATCTTTAACTGATAACTGTAGGACATTGAGAACTATGTTATCAAAAGATCACAGTAGATCAAGTTGGCAGATATTGAGAGATATGCTCATGGATTAAAGGTAACAATGATAGTCCTGATGCACTGATTTACAGCTCCCATAATCCCCAGTGAACATGGGTGTTCTAAAATGAATCGGTTTTTCAAGAAACAGTTTTATTGCTGTACAGAACACATGAATTGGAATCAGTCTGACATCTACATTGGTCCACTGAGACTATTTATTTATTATTTATTTATAAAATATATTGGCTGCCCATCATACCTCACTGTAACTCTGGGCAGTTTGCAATCATAAAAAATAAAAACTGTACAAAGAAAAACATAAATAAAATACTACACACCGCCAATTAAAAGATGGGGAGGTCAGAAGCACAATTAGAGGGAGGTGGGATCTGTTGTTAATTTGCTGTGAAGAATATTGTGCCTACATTACACAGCCATTTTTTAACTATACATTTCTTAGAGATTACAGAATCCATTGAGTCTGATTTATGATAAGTGATTTGGAGATTTAAAGTAATTATTTGTCACGATGAGATTTTTACAAGGACATTATTCTCTATAAAGAACCCTGCAGTCTTAATTAAGATGAATTAAAATGTTTGCTAAATGTCCCTTAAATGACTTTTAATTTTTAATTTATTATTTTTGTTAATGCAGCTTTTATTATGACATGTATGCGCTGATTTACATTATTCTTCACAAATGATAATTTTGGTGTTTAGGCAATGCTTCTGATAGGCCAGGTTTTCCTAAATAAATAGTATATGCCAGAAAAATATTCCCAAGGATAGTTGCTAGCTAGAGAGTACAAATAAAGGAACTCCCACATGAACATGCTTTATACCTCCCTGTCTCACAAAAGAACAAGGAGCTAAAATCTCTGGTCTATAGCAGCTAAAAGAGGACAGAATACAGTATAGAATCTTGTCAATTTCACATCTGCTCGCTTACCCAGGGCTACTGAGGAGATGCAATGCTGTTGAGCCAGGATTCCCCTTTGAGGCCCAGGTAGCGCAGTTAAAATTCAGGAATCAGGAGGAGGAGTGAGACAAGCATTCCCTCCAATATCAAAAGAGCCTCCCCCCAGCCCCCACAAGGTCCAGAAAAGTGGCTTCAGAAAGTCTTCTGCATTGTAGTTGAGAAGAAAATAGCGCAACTGCCAAAGAGGTACAATGATTTAGGAATATGTATGCGCCAATCCAGTCTAGGAATAATTCAACCCCCTTGTATGGAAATGCTTCAGACTGAGTTGTACTTTTCAAATTAGATGGTAGGATGGTTGGATTGGCTGGGATATCAAAGCAAATCCCTCTCTGAAGGTGAAAATCTCATATGCATTCCTCTCATCGAATATCAAAGCAAACCATCCAATTGTGCATCTTGATCTACTGTCCCCCATAAGCCAGACTGGGCTGTCGCTCACACAAAAGATTTACACGTGGCTGGCATCAGTTGGCTTTGCTTCAGACGACATGACTTCCTGGCAGGCTTCATTCCTGATATCTCTCACTTGGAAAAGGAAATGCTGCTGCATAAAGATATGGTCTATGCTGGGCCTCAGGGCAGGGACATGTAGGACTGGACAAACAAGGACTTCCAAAGCCCGTTTACAAAATCAGAAATGGCAGGCCTGAGGGACATCATGTCATCTTTTTTGTTCTGGTTTTTTTCCATTATCACAGCCCTTCTGAAGGAAATGCAAATGAAATTCACCTAAAAATGCCCAGGGTGATATGGAGGAGCTGAAAACTGACAAACAAATGTCAGTTTTTCACCCCATTATTAGAGGTTCTGGAACCTCATGTTGTTCTCAGAATTTACCAGTCTTTTTCCACAAGCTGCTGTTCTTGGAGACATCTAGCACAGGGGTGGGTTCTACTTACCTTTACTACCGGTTCGCAACGGGGCCGCGCGCATGCACAGAAGCTTCTGCGAATGTGCAGAAGTGTTCTGATGATGTCGGGGTCGGTGGGCGGAGCCTCCCGCCGGTTTTACTACCGGTTCTATAGAACGAGTGCGAACCGGGGGCAACCCACCACTGATCTAGCACATTTCTGCTAAAATGGAGAAATACAAGTTTTGGGCGGGGGAGTTGGCTGAGCAATTCTGGAAGTTGAAGTCCATACGTGTTAAAGTCTCCATGGTTAAGAAACAGTGACTTAATGGGGGGTCCTTGATGCTCTCTGAGTTTGGGTGTTTTCTTGCAAGATGTTTTATTACCCAAACTAAATAACATCGTCAGCGCTAGTAAGGAGTGTTTGCTCTCAGAGAATAAACCCCACTCCTTATTAGCACTGATGATGTTGCCTAGTTTTGGTAATGAAATGTCTGCAACAAAACAACCAAGCTCAGAGAGCACCAAGGACCCCTCATTTCAACCCTGAGCTATAAATATTCTCCTTTATTGGTACACTGGCTTAAACATTTGTCCTGTCACAGTGCCATTCCAGTGATCACTCCTCTCTTTTCTTCTTATCTTTCAAAAATATTATTAATTGCATGACTAAGCATCAGTGTTGCTTTGCCCTAGCTTAGCTGCAATTAACAGAACTCATTCCCTCCATCATTTTTTAAAATTTATTTCAGAGTCCCTTAGTTTCTGTAGAAATAAAGACCAAGAGGCTTGCATTCTCTGGCTAAACTATGCTAGAAGAACATATTAGTCCTTCTAAGGGTTAGCAACAGCTTGAGATCTATCTCAGCCTTGTTGTGCATGAGATAGTAGAGGTTGAGTCAGTCCCTTGAGATATACCAGGCCAGGAAAAATACTTTATAAGGACGAGTAGAACTCTATCTTGTTGCTGCGAGGTATAATAACAGCCTCTTGACAGCCTGATAGAGCTTCCCTTTTCCTCCTGTTATACAAAGAGAATCAAGGCAGGGCACTTTTGAATTTCTTTCTCACTCCTTAATTTCCAGAGCTGAGCTAATATTTATGTAGCCACCCTTGCATTCCTTCTTCAAGGTTATATCCAAATGCTTCTATAGGTTGTGTGAGGCATAACCCCTTGTGATATTGCTTTGGAGAAAATGCATATACTTTCTCCTGAGAGCTTGTGCCCTGGCCTGTCCCCACTTGCACCTTAGCAAAGCTCAGGCATGACACAGCAAGTTATCCGCCTCAATCTCTACCTTAATTTCATCACAATCGCTTCACTTCCATTCCCAGCCCATACGTGAGACTGGCTTCAGACATTTAGCATTTTCTCCCTTAAGTTGATACTGTCTTACCACATTGTCAAGGTTCATAAAATCCATAATGCTTTGCCAACCATTGCCTTAACTATGAATTCAGGTGGACAATAGTAGTGTGTTCAGAGGAATATTGTGCATACCGATTCCCTTCTGGGAATTACCTAACCTCTACCCAGTGGTGGGATTCAAAAATTTTTACTACTAGTTCTATGGCTTGGTGGGTGTGGCATGGCTTGGTGGGCATGGCAGGAGAAGGATACTGTAAAATCTCCATTCCCACTACACTCCAGGGGAAGGATATTGTAAAATCTCCATTCCCTCCCCACTCCAGGGGATACTGCAAAATCCCCATTTCCTCCCGATCAGCTGGGACTCAGGAGGCAGAGAATAGATGGGGGCGGGGCCAATCAGAGCTGGTATATACTGGTTCTCCAAACTACTCAAAATTTCTGCTACCACTTCTCCAGAACTGGTCAGAACCTGCTGAATACCACCTCTGCCTCTACCTCAAACATTTCTCTCTCATTCTTTAGCCTGGCCATTTGTATTTCATTTCCTGCGTTGCTATCATAACTTTCATCTCTCCCTTTCTCTGGTTTCAATACCACTCTGTTTCCATCAATGGAGAAAGGAGAGCTGAACTCCATCTTTTCATCTGGAGAAGAAGAGGAGTGAATTTGTGTTTATTGCTAGCTTCCTTGTATTGGTCAGTTTCAGTCATTGAGTGGTGACCCAGAGGCTAGTCAATTTCAGTTGCTCTGCAGGTCCTCTTCATGGCAGGTCCTCTGCCAAGGTTGCCTTGGTATCTTTCCATATGTTTCTTTATTTCATATAATTTTTAATTGAAAAATGCCCAAATAAGCAGTAAGAGGTGACAAACCAACTGCCCAGAGTTCCTTCCCTTCCCTTCCCCTGTAAATTTCAAAGTTGTGTCTCTAATGTAAATTACCAAACTGCAGTGCAATTCTAGAGCACCTTTTATGATTGCTTGTGGTATATTACAATAAAAAGCACCTAAATACTTTTGAGATCAAATTACATGATCTAACATACACAGTAAATGTTTCCTTTCCCACAGTCCTAAATAGTCCTTCTTCTCCTAAATTATGTATCTTCCAGAACTTTGAAACAAGGTATAGTGTATCATGTGATATAATTCTGTACATAGTCTTTTTGAAACTAGGATTCATTTAATTCAAGAGGATTTGCTTCTTGCTAAGTGTTTATATAAGACTGCACCATAGATATTATTGAACTCTGCCTCTCCTCAAATAAAGCCACTTTATTTATTTATTTATTTATTTATTTATTTATTTATTTATTATTCAAATTTCTATACCGCCCTTCTCCTTTCGGACTCAGGGCGGTGAACAGCCAAAATAAAACATTTATACATAAAGTACAATTAAAAATAGATTTAAAATAATTAAATTTGGCCCATAGTTTAAAATTTATCAATTTAAAATCCATATCAAAATTTAAAATCAACCATAAAATCATAAAATCAAGAGAGACCGGCTAACTGAAAGAGATGAGTTTTTAGGGCCCGACAAAAAGTCCGGAGGTCGGAGATCACTCGTATCTCTGGGGGTAGATTGTTCCAAAGGGTAGGTGCCACCACAGAGAAGGCTCTCCTCCTGGGGGTCGCCAGCCGGCATTGTCTAGCCGACGGCACCCTGAGGAGGCCCTCTCTGTGGGAGCGAACTGGCCGGTGGGAGGCTATTGGTGGCAGAAGGCGGTCCCGTAAGTACCCTGGCCCTAAGCCATGGAGCGCTTTAAAGGTGATCACCAACACCTTGAAGCGCACCCGGAAGTCCACCGGAAGCCAATGCAGGTTGCGCAGGAGAGGAGTCACATGGGAGCGCCCCGTCGCTCCCATAATCCCCCGCGCAGCCGCATTCTGCACCAGCTGGAGCCTCCGGGTGTACCCCAAGGGGAGCCCCATGTAGAGAGCGTTACAATAGTCCAGACGAGAGGTGACGAGTGCTTGAGTGACTGTGCGTAGGGAGTCCCGATCCAGAAAGGGGCGCAACTGGCGTATCAGGCGAACCTGATAAAAAGCCCCCCTGGCCACGGCCGTCATATGCCCTTCTAAAGACAGCTGTGTGTCCAGGAGGACGCCCAAGTTGCGGGCCCTTTCCGTGGGGGCCAGTGATTCACCCCCAATAACCAGCGATGGCGTCAGCTGGCTATACCGGGACGCCGGCAGCCACAGCCACTCGGTCTTGGAAGGGTTGAGTCGAAGCCTGTTTCTCCCCATCCAGACCCGCACGGCCTCCAGGCACTGGGACATCACTTCCAAGGCATCGTTGGGATGGTCTGGGGTGGAGATGTACAGCTGAGTATCATCAGCGTACTGATGGAACTCCACCCCAAAACCATGGATGATCTCACCCAGTGGCTTCACATAAATGTTGAACAGGAGGGGCGAGAGGACCGACCCTTGTGGCACCTCACAAACAAGGCGCCTCGGGGTCGACCACTGCCCCCCTGTCAACACGGATTGCGACCGGTCGGAGAGATAGGAGGAGAACCACCGCAAAATGGTGACCCCACTCCCAGTCCCTCCAGCCGGCGCAACATGATACCATGGTCGACGGTATCAAAAGCCACTGAGAGGTCTAACAGGACCAGGATAGAGGAATAACCCCTATCCCTGGCCCTCCAGAGATCATCCATCAACGCGACCAATGCCGTTTCCGTGCTGTACCCAGGTCTGAAGCCGGACTGGAGCGGATCCAAATAGACAGCTTCATCCAGGTACTGGGGAAGCTGTTGCTCCACCACACTCTCAACAACCTTCGCAATAAAGTGAAGGTTGGAGACTGGACGATAGTTAGCCAAAACAGCCGGATCCAGGGATGGCTTCTTGAGGAGAGGCCTCACGACCGCCTCTTTCAAGATGGCCGGCAGGACACCCTCACTCAAAGAAGTGTTGATAATTCCCTGGAGCCAGCCTCGTGTAACCTCCCGGGAAGCCAGCACCAACCAGGAGGGACACGGGTCCAATAAACATGTGGTGGCGTTCAGCCGTCCCAAGATCCTGTCCACGTCCTCGGGAGCCACAGGATCGAACTCCTCCCAGATAACACTCTCAAGGCCTGCCTCAGTCATCTCGTCTGAACTAACCCAGTCAGCGGCCAAGTCTTCCCGAATCTGAGTTATTTTATCATCCAGATACTGTACAAAGTCCTCAGCTCGGCCCTGCAAGGGGTCCTCCCGCGCTCCCAGATGGAGAAGGAAGCGGGTCACCCTGAACAGGGCGGCTGGGCGGTTATCTGATGACGCGATAAGAGCGGCAAAATAGCTAGATTTCGCCGCTTTTATTGCCACTAGGTAGGTCTTAATATGAGACCTTACCAGTGTCAAGTCGGATTCGGAACGGCTGGCCCTCCAACCGCTCTCTAGGCGTCTTTTCCGGCGCTTCATCTCCCTCAGCTCCTCAGAGAACCAAGGAGCTAAGTGAGTTCGGTGCCGGGTCAGAGGCTGCAAAGGCACGACCCGGTCCAAAGCCCCGGCAGCCCACTATCCCAGGCGGCCACCAGGTCATCCGCCGTGAGCTAGAGTTTCAGGAAATGGCCCAAGCTCCATCTGGAACCTATCAGGATCCATCAGGCGCCTGGGGTGGAACCACCTTCTGTATGGAAGGAGAGATGTAGCTAATTCTGCTTTCAGTGATCAGAGCATGAAAAAGCAGTAGAGAATATATCTTTCCCTGAAAACCAGATTTATTTGTTTAAGGAGTGTAACTCCAGTGAAAATTTGGTTCTTCTTTCTTTCACAAAGCTAGTGAGAATGGTATGGACAAGAGCAAAAAAGGAGTACATCAATAATGTCAGCCAAAATAGACTTCTTGGTTATATTGGGCTATTGTAATGGTCTGTAATCCACTGTGATAGTCAATTATTTATGGAGATCTATACATATTGATCCAAGCTTAGGTACAGAGGTTTCTACTTTGGATCTGCATCAATGCTTCCAAGTTGTCTTCTCCAACCACTATTTATATTGCTGTTCTATGAATGCTTGTATAAAGCATCAAGGCAAGGTTGTTTGGGGTCAAGATGATCCACTTGGCCTTTCTGTGATGTGGCAAGCATTGCCCTGCAAAAGTTGGTTTAATATAAATTTAAATGAAGCATAGTTGAAATGACTAGTCCCTGTGTGTGTGTTTGAGGATTTCTCGCTTCTATTTTATTACCAACTACTGGATGGATTCTAGGAGCAGTGGCTCAACTACTCATCACTGGTGAAAGAATATTGTAAGCCTCCCAGAGTTACCTGGAGGTAAGATGGGCAGCTAATAGATTTTTACAAATAAAAATAAAATAAAATACTTTCCCAACGAGTGATGTGTTGAACCCAAATTCCCCAAAATGCTGATTTAAACTTATGGGAGTTGTAATGATTAGCAGGTGACATGAATTAATTAAAAGAATTCACTTTTGTTTAAAAATATGAATGGTCACTTTGATCAGAGTGGTTGAAGTAGAGATTGGAACCAGGGCTTAGAAGGAAGTATATAATTTTTCCCCCACCTCTCAAGAAAGTTATTCTTAACCACAGAAAGGAAATTGCTGTTTGAGCTGCTATTCTTCCTTGAGCTAAATAACAAGTTGATCGGATGCCAGCCTTGTACTTCTACCCCTTTTCAATTTTGTTGCAGAGCTTCCTCCTTCAGTTGCCACCAGCACGGCCTGCTTGTCTTCCCAACAGGGGAAGGTTCCTCTCCGCCTTGCCTCCTGCAGCAATAGCTGTGGGGTTCCCCCTCAGGCTTCTGTGAAGCAGCAGCAGCCCCAGACCTCAAAGAAGCAGCGCATCAGCTCCACTTCCTCCGTCTGTACCACCAGCAGTAAGAAGAGCTGCAAATCAACAGCTTCTCAGATTCAAGAGGTGGCCGGGGATGGTGAGTTCATGGAGGGAGGGGCTGGTAGAGTGGCTGCTGAAGAATGACCACTGACAGGTAATGAAGAAGAAACAGCCTCCAAGGAGTAAAATTTGGGTTCTGGGTCAAGGTTTAAAACAAAAATGAGAATTCTATCCCATAGGAAAGTAATGAGAGAGGAGGACAAAACCACTGGTGGACGTCAGGAATTTCCCATTTGGCCCCTGATAACTTTTCCAAGGCAAGCAGATACTCCAGCAGAGGACTGAGAGTGGCAAAATGGCAGTTAACTGAAGTTACACCCTTTTTAATGTCTGTCTTATACATCCCATTCATGTAAAACAGGGCAAGGTATCGATTACCCAGACACACACACTCCATCCAAAAAGAATATTTAAACCTGTCTTCTTCCATACAGATAGGGATGGCTTTATAAAGAGAACTCTCCTAATTAGGAAGGACCATTTCCCGCCTAAAACCTATCACAGAGGACAACTCTACTGTTAGGCAGACTGAGGCACCTGCCTCAGAAGGCAAAGAACAGGTAGACCAATTCGGGCTTCCTGAACTAACTTTGCTGAAAGTTCAACTGCGGAAGGCATTAAACCCCAGTGAGATCTTTAAATCAGATTCAACAGCAGCTTGAATTCTCCATGGCAGCTAGTCATGGGGCTACAGCATGTTATTTCCAGTAACAACATGGAAGGCCTTTCAGGGCCACGTCTTGGAAAACAGCTGGAAGATGGGAGAAAGATGATTCCCTTCTAAGCTGCCTAAGGGATTCATGGATGCTTTTGGTAAGCCATTGTGAAAAAACAAGGCTGGCTTAAGAAGACAATTGGTTTGAGCTTGCAGGCCTCATCCTGCTGTACTTCTGCGCCATGAAGGAGTGGTGTGGGAGGCTCCATCTTGTCTTGGCGCATGGTGGGAAACATTTTGGAGCAGCCTTGCCGTATCAGCATTCTCCATTGGTGGATACACTGTTTAAAATCTGAAATGTGCATTTTATAATCATTGGGAAAACTCCTAAGGCCAGGATCAGGAATGACTAACGGGGGTATAAGACAGGAAAAGGAAAGCTTAACAAGGAGGTTTGGTCCCATTCTGCCCACAGTTTTATTTGCAGTGAGAGAGAGGGTTCTTTGCATATCTTTTGCTGTTTTCTGTGATTGTGGGTTTTTTGCAGGCTAGATCTCCGGAATGATTAGCAAAGCTGACTTTTTTTTATTGAGGCTAGAGAAAAAGCTCTTAAATCATTACTCAGCTGACAATGAGAAGGGTTGAAGAATATTGTGTACCATCAGCCCAGGGAGCATTTAAGGGTGCAGTTGTTCCACTTGTAGACTTCTTAAATGGTACCCTTCCAACTGGGTTGTGCCACATGTCTGCCCTGAAAATGTAGAGTGGCTCTTACCTATCTTCCCCTTTACGCTTAATGAATTTAAGTGCCAAAGACCAGACATTCCTAATGGCTTTTGGCTGGAGATGCAAAAATAGAAACAGGCATAAACCAAAAAGGAGAATTCAGAACACTGAATTAGCTGTAACACTGAACACTGAATTAGCTGTAATGTGGGATAGCTTTCTCATAGGGGCTCATTAAAAAGATGAGATGGGCAGACTGGCAAATCAGAACCTTGATTCCATCCTCCTCTTGTATGTTTAAAATGGGCCTCCTTTGTTTCATTCATTTTTATTACATACACACATGTGTGCACACAGAAAACTATCAAATCTGTGCTGCAGAAGTTTAGGGAGAGACACTGAATGTGCTAATTCTTTGGTCCAGTGTCATGATTGTCTGGATTTTTCTAGCCTAGCACTGCTACTCCTAACAAAACAGGCCCAGGAATGGGGTTTGGGTTTCATGATATCCGAGGTACCAGCCAGTTCAGTCACTGCTAGCTTCAACTTAGCATGCAAAGCAAGTATCTTCAGATGTTGATTTTTGCCAAGAAAGCTACACTTGAATTGATTTATAAGGTATAAGGATGTTGCCAAATTCACCCTACTACTGTGCAAATGTGACCTCTGTCTTCTCCTCTGTCATATTCCTTTCTACAGAGGTGTGCTGCCATCCTCTTAGCCTCTTTTGCTATTTTTCTGATATCCTGCCTCTTCTTTTTGGGCCCCACTCTTTCTGCTCTGTCTGTCTGCCTGTCACTCAAGGCTCCTGGGGCTGTATTCTGACCCTTCCAACTGTTGTTACTGCTGTAAGCTTGAAGGATCAGCCCTGGAGTTCTGCTACCAGAGTAGTGAGTGTCTGGAACTTGCATTAGAAGTGTCTGAATTGTGCTATCATTGATTAACCCGGCTACCATGGAAGCTTCCTACTAACTGCTTTTCTTCAGGGATCATTATGGCAGGTGAGTAGAGTCTGACATTATTTTAAGAGTTCTGTGTATCCTTGTTCCCAGTATTCTCAGAATATTATCATATCTTGGAATATTGTAGAAGGAAATAATACTGTGCATGGTGGCCAGATTGATATTAATTCTGTTATACTTCCTGAACAGGGATGTATAGCCAAGGCCCAATTCTGAAACATTTTTAAGATGGGAAACTTAAAAACTCTGGTGTGAGCCCTAATATAGGTATATCACAGTTTACAAATGCAGGCAACCCATAAAACTCAGCATAAAGGCAGAACTGGTTTTGCTCATCTGGTAAGAACATCTCAGGAAGACTTGTTAGGAATCCCCCTTCTGTCTGAAGTGAGGGGACATGGACAAGATGATATGCTTCCCTAGTGGATCTCATCCTTTGGAATGCCTTGTGTTTAGAAACTTCATCTCCCACAGTTTTTAATAAACAGTTTTATTTCACTGGATTTTCAACCAGGCTAACTTTTATTAGCTTCCAACTTGGTGGAGGTTTGACCTTATTGGCTTATCATTATTGTGCTCTTTACAATTTTGATTTATTTTGCACTTTCAGTTGTAACATGTCCAAAGTTGTATGAGCTAAGAGGGCTATCAAAGCTGATAAAAAGATAGGTAGGTAGGTAGGTAGGTAGATCGATCGATAGATAGATACCGTAGGTAGGTAGATAGCAGAGGTGGAATTCACCAGGTTCTGACCAGTTCTGGAGAACCGGTAATGGAAATTTTGAGGAGTTCGGAGAACCAGTAAATACCATCTCTGACTGGCCCCACCCTCATCTAGTCTCTGCCTCCGTCGTCCCAGCTGATTGGGAGGAAATGGGGATTTTGCAGTAACCTTCCCCTGGAGTGGGGTGGGAATGGAGATTTTACAATATCCTTCCCCTGCCATGCCTACCAAGCCATGCCACACCCACCAAGCCACACCCATAGAACCAGTAGTAAAATTTTTTGAATCCCACCACTGATACAGTAGATAGATAGATAGATAGATAGATAGATAGATAGATAGATAGATAGATAGATGATAGATAGATAGATAGATAGATAGATAGATAGATAGATAGATAGATAGAATCCTAACCTCACATTTTACAGCCTTTAGTTTAGGCCTCCAGGTAATGAAAAGTAGTTTGTCCTGGCATTTTCCATTATCCTTTTCCTTAAAGCAGCTTAGAGGTGTGGAATTAAATTCCCAGAATTCCCTGGCCAATATGATTATTCTTGAGCATTTAGGGAGGTGAATTCCAGTCTGGAGAGTGCCATAATGGAGAAATCTGGCCAGGAAGGTCAGAAATATAAAATAATTCTTTGTTGCAAAGTTTCAATCAAAGGCCAACTTTTTCAAAATCAGTGGGAGAGAGACAGGAATCCTCTGTTCTAAAAACACCTTGCCTAGATGGCTGTCTCTGTGGGATGTTGAGAACCATGACTCACCATATGGAGGACCCAGTTCTCTAGATCTCTTTTATGCCCACAATTTATCTTTTATAATTTATTTAAGGAAGGAAAATCCAAATGGGTTTACCTTTGGGCTCTTTTTAACCTTTCTTCTAACCAGTTTCTTTGCAGAAAATGTAATTAAACATGTTTTTCTGTCAAGTTCCATTCTGTTCTATCCTAACCTATTTTGCTAGAGAGTAAGGAAATAAACATTTCCAAGAGTTCAGCAGCAAGATCAAATTAATCTTATTGCAAAAATACATCTATTTGTATATGGAGGCTCTTGAGCCATGGTAAAATTAACCTGGACTTTATATGAAATTCATAATTGTATGGACAATTAACCTATCCTTATAAATCAGAGGAAAAGATCTTTGTTCGTTAGAAAATAAGAATGAAATTATGAGATGCATTTAGCTTTATGGTCTATTTGGATATGCAGAGAATCAGAATTTTGATCAGGAAATTAACTAGCTCTGTAGAGACAAGGTTCTTCCATCTTTAGTTCTGGATGGGTTTCACTACTCTAGACAAACCCAGTGGTCAATTTGGGGATTGATTCACAACTCCTGCTCAAAGACCAGGTGGCAGCTATGGTTAAGAGAGCCTTTGCACACATTCAGGAAGTGCACTAGTTGCACCCATTCTTGGACCAGGAGGCTCGGCTCACAATAATTCATGCTCTTGTAACCTCTCATTTAGACCATTGCAACATGCTCTACATGGAGCTGCCCCTGGAGAGCATTCAGAAACTTCAACTGGTACAGCATGCTGCTGCACTGATAGTAAATCATGCCAGATCAGGGGTGAAATCTAGCAGGTTTTGACAGGTTCTGGAGAACTGGTAGTGGAAATTTTGAGCAGTTCGGAAAACCGGTAGCGGAAATTTTGAGTAGTTCAGAGAACTGGTAAATACCACTTCTGGCTGGCCCCCGTGTGGGATGGGAATGGGGATTTTGCAGTATCCTTCCCCTGCCACGCCCACCAAGCCACGCCCACAGAACCGGTAGTAAAAAAATTTGGATTTCACCACTGTGCCAGATATATGGCATATGTAACACCACTCCTGTGTGAGCTGTTTCTGGATGCAATTCAAAATGCTGGGTGTCACTTTTAAAGCCCTACATGGCTTGGTGCTGGGTTACCTGAGGGAACTGTCTTTTTCCAAGTCCAACTTGATCTAGCAGATTGGACATGCTGCAGACCTTGTCAGCCAAAGAGTGTTGGCTGCCAGGGTGTCAAACTTGATTTCATTGAGGGACAGATCAGCATTGTGGTTGTCCTCCTGGGACCAGAGGTGGGGGGAGGGGCATGGCCGAGGTCATCGCAGCTGACTGGGCATGGCCCAGGATGTGGCCAGTTTGATGTCACTCACATGGTCTCCCTGCACCTTCCTGATCCACAAGGAGGAGGAGGAGGTGGCGGCAGCAGCCAAGGGGTGAGCGATGGATGAGGCAACATTGGCCTGTCACCTCCTGTGTGCATGCACATCTGCCCGGATGGCGTGGGCTGGGCCGAAGTAATGTGGGCTGGCCCCTTACAATTTCTAGGACAGCAGCGTGGGCCAGATCCAACCATGTCGCGGGCCAGATTCGGCCCACAGGCCTTGGGTTTAACACCCCTGGTTTAGAAGGTAGGCCTTTTCTGCAGTAGCTGCTGAAATATCTGCGAAATATCATCCCCTTGGAGATTAGAATGGCCCCAATCCTCTGGGGCTTTTGTAAAGCTCTAAAAACCTGGCTGTGTTTCATACCTGGGATGCTGAATGTGCTAAGGGCCCCATTTCCTAGATTTATGGTTCTCTGTCCAAATATCTCGGCTGCTGTGCATATTTACTTTGGATAAATATTTTTATTTAGTTTTTTATTGCTTTTATTGCGTTTTAAAATGTTTTTGTTGTTATATTTTTTGAATCGTAAGCCGCCCATTGATTGAGATGGGTGGCTATAGAAATTGAATATATAAATAAATTTATACAGCAGTCAAGATAATTAACAAGTTAACAATAAAGCCAAGGAACAGCACATTCAGAGCCCCAGGCTGAGCGCATAGCCAATTTTTTTAAAACCTTACCAAGTATTCGTGATGTAGTTCACAGACATTTTAGAATTTGAAAGGGGAGACAAGGGAACAATGATTTTATTTTAATATGCTGTCTTTCTTTCTTACAGTTTAGACTATTTACAATAAAGGACAAGATAAAAACTAATCACTTGTTTTGAACATTGTTCTGTATAAAGTTATATGACACATAAATGGCCCACTGAATCTATATACATATACCATGGCATCATCATCCTACAAGAGGATAAAGGAGAACCTTATTTTCCGACATGCAAACATACAGATTTTCATTTGCACTGATTTATGTAATGTCCCATCCTTTGAAGTGATCCAGCAGAACAGTTTGTACGTATCATATACTGATGGACTAGAAAAGATTTCTGACTTCAGGGGCAGGGGAGTTAGCAGGGACAACAGTAGGAAGGGATAATAGCAATGTGGAAATCTGTGGGTAATTGATCTTAGAGTTCCCTTGTATTCCTAATCTTTTTTTTTTCCCCTCTCCTTTTCCTCCAGATTCTTGTTCTCTCTGTGCCCTGGCCTGCCTCTTTTGTGAGTTCATGACCGTCTGCTCTCTCTTCCTGGAATGTGGGGCCTGTAGGGGCTGCCTAGAGGCTTGCTGCAGTGTGGAAGGAGGGGAGCCACTATCTGAAGGCTGCTGTGGTGAGGCAGGTGGTGGAAATTGCCCCTGTGGTTTGGGTTGCGGGATGCTGCAAGATTGCTGTGGTTCCTCGGACTGTCTTGAGATCTGCCTGGAATGCTGTTCCATCTGTTTCCCAGCCTAGTTGCCACATGCCCATCCAATGTATACAGTGGCAGGCCCGAAAGGTGCCCATCTGCCTCTCCAAGATTTCCTTCCCTAGCTTCAGAGTGAAAAGGTGGATGCTCTGAATTTCTTTTGCTATGGCCTCATATATTGTGATGCCAATGAAAACATCATACTACAATTGGGCATCCACTAGGTGGCAGCAAAGAGATACAAATACCTCTGGCAAGTGCCATCTAGTGCCATCTAGTGGTTGTCTACATCTTTGTAAAGCAAAAATGGTATCGTAACTGCTGGAATATCCCCATATTGCCTTTACACATAATGGATGGATGTTATTGTTCAGACAAATGAAGCACATTTAAAACAGTTCCATTCTGATATATTTGTGTCATCATCAAAAGTATACATTTATGCTGCGGACATCTTAAAATTCTTCTTGAATCCTGAAATATTATCAAATCTAGTTTCTCTTCTTTTGATAGTTGTGGATAGAGCTATTGATGATGTCTTTTCCATGATGGTTGCAGGGATGTCCCAATAAGATGAAGCAACCGATAGGAATTGTCCCTGGTCTTCTCCCTCTTTTAAAAAATGTGATTAAAGATCAGCTGCATTGACTTTGCAATATTTTTATTGGATGGACTGAAACTGGAAAATTCTGCTGCTATTAAGTCCTGCAGAGGTCTCAGACCCAAGGAAATTCCTCTAATGTGACGGGATGGTGTGTGCCTTCGTTTCAAACATGTATTCTGCAACTCACTGCCTCCTGATGTGTTGAACTACAGTTTCCAGGATCAGCTAGAGAACCTGACATTTGGGAAGGCTGAGTTAGACACACTCCA
The DNA here is from genome assembly GCF_059756535.1 of Pantherophis guttatus. NCBI lineage: Eukaryota > Metazoa > Chordata > Lepidosauria > Squamata > Colubridae > Pantherophis > Pantherophis guttatus. The sequence continues at coordinate 120,452,974 of NC_142064.1, read as the reverse complement.
GTTGCCATAGCTCCACTCGTGTGTGTTTTTATGTGCCAAATAATATATTACTATTTTAAACACAATGACTGTAAAATAAATTAAATTAAAGGAATAAAATGAAATGAGAGAATCCAACTTTTGCTTTTTAGATTTTGCTTTTCATTTTCTCTCACATTCCATGGTAAACCTCTGGATTGCTGTTTTTTTTTTTTTTTAATTTATTTATTTAAAACCTCTGGATTGCTGTTAATTTCCTAAGCTATCACCATACCTGTGGAGATTTCTTATATATGCTCATCTTTATGCAAATAGATTGGTTTTATAATTAGATAACTTCAGGATAAAAAGCTACTTCTCTTAGGCAACTGATTTGGAGACTGATGGAACACATCCAGTAGTTTTTCCATTTTTTGTGACTGTATTTTCTCCCTGGAATTTTCTGAATCAGATGCTTACCTTTGAGTAAGGACCTGGACAAGATCAAGTTTTTAAGAATGAATTTCTAGTTCTTTCTTGGTACCAAACTATAATATTAGTTTGATTCAGAACAATGGTGAAGTGTAAAATTTGTTACTACCGGTTCTGTGGGCGTGGCTTGGTGGTGGTGGTGGGTAAATATGACTGAGTGGGCATGGCCAACTTTTTTTTTTTTTTACTTTTAAAACTTTTTTCTACAACCTCTTCGGCTGAAGAGGTTGTAAAGAAAATGCTTTCAAAGCCTCTGATGATCCCAGCTGACTTGCCTGATTGGCAGAGGCTTTTTTTCCCTTTTAAAAACATTTTTTTCTATAACCTCTTTGGCCAAAGAGGTTGTAGAAAAAATGCTTTTAAAAATTAAAAAAAAAGTCTCTGATGATTGCGTGGCTCAGCTGGGCAATGGGGGGGGGGGCAGGGATTTTTGCTACCGGTTCTCTGAACCACCCGCCTCCATTGCTATCAGATCAGGAGATCCAGTCCAAACCAGGAGCATTTCACCCCTGATTCAGAAGCTTTGGATGATGCTTATAAATTGTTTTTGGCTTGGATGTTTTTACTTGCTTTCTAATTCTAATTAATATTCTATCTCTTTCTTATGCCTTAAATTCATCTTTCAGTCTCTGAATGAACGTCTGAATCTTTTGCCTAGCTCATAATTATCCCATTAATGAAGGACCATATTGTCATATTATGGTAACATTGTAAATATTGTGGAATTTAAGAGAAATGCAAGAAGTCACAGATGGATTCTTGCTACACTGTACTTTGGTAACTCCTACTAACAATAGTTCTCAGGATTGTGTTTACATAATGTTATGACATGAATAGAGCCTGTTAGGTGTGGCATCAGGCTAGAAGCCAGGAGATCATGAGTTCTAGTCCACCTTAAGCACAAAGGAAGGGTGACCTTGGGCCCATCACTTTTTTCTCAGCCCTAGGAAAGAGGCAATGGCAAACCACTTTTGAAAAATTTTGCCAAGAAAATTGCAGGGACTTGTACAGGCAGTCTTAGAGAATTAGATATGATTGAATGAGGAAAAAAAAGACATGAAATGCAGACATGTACCAAACAAATAGAGAGAGACTATGTGTCTCAATATTGCCAGCCGATCATAGCATATTGGTTGGAGAAGACTGAACTGAAATACTTAAATTATATTTATTATAAGATGCTAGGATACCTAATTGTGAACAATCTGGCAACATACAAAATTTGGATGTTGTGTTAAGACATTAGCCTTAGCTTAGATCCTTGGCTTTGTGGTGCTTAAGCCAACAGAAAACAGCCTTAATGGAATCTTAAAGTGGCTGATTTTTAATCAGTTTATAGCTGAGCTAACTATATTATATACTATCCAGGACCACAATAATTAATAGATTTTGTTCCTTTGCTTGAAGAAAAGCTGTAACAGGAAGGGTACAACTTTGTGGGAGAATGTAAGTTACTTGGTAGAAGGAGAAAATTGTGCCCTTTTATTCTGCACTATACAAACTTGCAGGGCAGGCTAATTTAGTAGGCACTTCCAACAGAGGAGAAAAGCTTGGTGGCTGGGGACATGGCTGGGTAAATTGCCACTGCTCCCTTTCCCATTTCTTCCTCATACATGCCAGCATTTGTTCACTTTGCCAAATGATCGGGCTGGACTAACTGAGCACATTCTTTGCATACAAATTATCCCAGGCTTAGACTGGCTTTCTCCATGTAGGGAGGGAAGCAGTGGTGGGTTTCAAATTTTTTTACTACCGGTTCTCTGAGTGTGGCTTGGTGGGCGTGGCATGGCTTGGTGGGCGTGGCTTGGTGGGCATGGCAGGGGAAGGATACTGTAAAATCTCCATTCCCACCCCACTCCTGGGGAAGGTTACTGCAAAATCCCCATTTTCTCCCGATCAGCTGGGACTCGGGAGGCAGAGAATAGAGGGAGGTGGGGCCAGTCAGAATTTTTACTACTGGTTCTCTGAACTACTCAAAATTTCTGCTACCGGTTCTCCAGAACTGGTCAGAACCTGCTGAAACCAACCTCTCGAGGGGAGGCCTCGATGGTCAGTGGAACCAAGGTTTCCCATGGGTGGGAATATGCAAATGGAGCTGCGGAAACCTTTCCTATTTTCCTCCTCTTGCTACATCCAAGAATTCCCTTCCTGCAACACACAGACAAATACACACACAGAGTGTGATATTTTTAGGAATACTTATAATGGGTTGATTTGATCTGACGCAGTTTCCTGTATTCTTAGTAGCAGATGCTTTTTTGTTCTTTAGTTATATATTTAAAAAGATACTCATTTGGCGGTAATTTATGTTATGTCTTATATTAGTATTCCATTGATTGATAGTAGAAAATAGCTTATCTACACAAACAAGTCTGAGCTAGATTTACTGGCCAAATAGCACAGAAAATTCAAGAGAATGCCCTGTGCTATGAAAATGAATCTTTTAATTAAAGATGACATGGCCAATTTGAATTTTCTTGATTTATGTCTCTTGTCAAACAGGTCCATGTATGGCTTACTGATCCAATATTTCTCCTATTGGTTGGCAATATCATTTGTGTCAACTTCAGACCTGGGATGTAGCATGCTACTGCCTCCTACTGCAGGGCTGCATGTATAGCATCCAAAATATGTGGAACACAAATATCATAGATCTTTTAGTCCCTGTTATATGATCCCAATTCTCTTCACTCTTGACCAATCCAAGTGGCTGTAATAATGGAAATAGGGAATTAACCTTATCTGGAATATGGGCCGAACTTCCCTACCCACCTTTATTCTGGGGTGGTGGAAAAAGTGCTTCTGGTTTGAAAAAGTTCAAATGCCTAAGTGAATTTACTTTGTTCCCGTTCTTCACTGCAGTAAACCAAATAATCAAATACTGTAGAGCAAATAGTTCTTCTGTTTGATCTTAGAATGTAGACCTGCTATAAGAATCTAATGATGGCAAATGAGATGATTTGGGTTTCTTCTCAGCAGTCTCTTCTCTCTAGGTGGTTTAAGCAAGCAACCCACGTTTACACTCTGGTGTGTTTGGGTGTGAACTGTGGGTTTGTGTAGTCCTTGCCATTTGAAGAGCACCTGCATGGGGAAATATGCAGTTTTCATGCCCAATTGGGCTAGTTTTGGAGATCACTTGTGAGAGATTTTTTTTCATATTTGCAAGTTGCAGGGTTTAGGGGCTGTTTGGGGCTATTTTTAAGAGTGTACTGTACACGTTCGGAGTGCTCTATCAAACTGTCATGAATGATAATTGCAAAATCATTGCAGGAATGTAAATCATGCTATGCTGGCCAGCTGAGTGGGTTTGGCTGCCATTTTTGCTCCTTTGCAAACTGGACAATGTAGGCATTGTTGAAAAATCATTTGAGTAACTAACAATGAACAGTGCAAATTTTACATGTTAATTCTTTATTAAACAAACATAAATTTTGTCAGTCTCATGAGTAAGCGGTTAGAATATAGGAAACATCATTGTGAAGCTTGGAGAGAAAGAAGTTAATTTTAAGGAATGGATCCAGAAAGTGACTGGTGGTGTTATAAAATTTTCAATTTCAATTTAATTCAATTTATACGCCGCCCCTCTCTGAAGACTCAGGGTGGCTCACAATACATTTAAAATCCTAATAAAAAACATTTAAAAATTAAAAACATTAATACTCATTCATACCATTCATGGCCAGATCTCGCCAGATGGCAAGAGCGAGATCAACAGCCCAGGCCTGCCGGAAAAGCCAGGTCTTCACCGCTTTTTGGAAGGCCAGTAGGGTGGGGATGGTCCGGACCTCAGCAGGTAACCGTTTCCAGAGAGCTGGGGCAGCCACAGAGAAGGCCCTCTCCCACGGGCCCGCCAGCTGGCAGTGTTTAGCTGATGGGACCCGGAGGAGACCAACTCTGTGAGATCTTACCGGTCGCTGGGAGCTATGCGGTAGAAGGCGGTCTCGAAGATAACCTGGCTCTGAGCCATGTAGGGCTTTAAAGGTAATAACCAACACCTTGAATTGTGACCGGAGACCAATAGGGAGCCAGTGCATTACTCGCGGAGAGTAATGTGGGTGTACCTAGGTGCACCCACGACAGCTCGTGCGGCTGCGTTCTGGACCAACTGTAGTCTTCGAACACTTTTCAAAGGTAGCCCCATGTAGAGTGTGTTGCAATAATCTAACCGTGAGGTGACAAGGGCATGAGTGACCGTCAGGAGAGCCTCCCAATCCAAGTAGGGTCGCAATTGGTGCACCAGGCGAACCTGTGCAAAGGTCCCCCTAGCTACAGCTGTCAGATGTTGCTCTAATCTTAGCTGTGAGTCTAGGAGGACACCCAAATTGCGAGCACATTCTGAGGGGGACAATTTCTCCCCCCCTGAACCAAGGATGGACAGTCAACATAGTCTTTAGGAGGCAATACCCACAGCCATTCGGTCTTGTCTGGGTTAAGTCTGTATACTGCAAATACTGTCAGTGCCAAATTTATGCTCATAGGATGACTTGATATCTCACACCTCAACTGACAAGCACTGCCGAAATGCAGTATCTTTTTCTAGCATGAGAATTTTTTTTATATGGGTTATTATCAGAGAGTTGTTAATAATAGTGTTAAAACTTCTGAACTTAAATTAACTCTGCACATTGCTTGCCATTCAAGTATATCAACAGTGGATCACCTGTGGGAATTAATACATGCTATCAAGAAAAGGCTTGGCAGCCTATCATACAAAGTATACTTCTTTGATTAAGCATGTGCTCGGTCCTTTGACTCAGGATTCATTACAATGTTTAAATGATATGCCAGGCTCACTTATCTCTGAAAAAATTCTGATTTAACAACAGAGAAACAACTCATGGTTTGTTTCTATAGTTCTAGGATGTGTAAAGTTGTGACATCTTTTCTTGGAATGATTTTGGTGAGGCTGGAACAGCAAAGGTTATTTTTACTGCATTAATTAAATTCCTGAATGATAAGACACTATCAGTTGATTAGTGCACAAGGCTTGCAACAGATGGGTGTATACAATGTCTGACAATACAGATTGAGTCATATCATAACAATTCAATTATAATTTATCTCTTAATTTAAGAAATAAAAAATCATGGCAACCAACTGTAAAGATAAGCCAATTGCCAAGCACCCAAAATGTGATCATGTGACCATGAGTAGCCATCCAAACTTCAGAATTGATCATGTAGCTTATGGGTAAGGTCCATTGTAACTCTGATTGATTGCTAAGTAAGCACTACCTTAGTAAAAGAATCAGAAAAGAATTACAATGCAGAACCATTCTTTTGAATATACATGTAGTCCTTGACTTATGACCAAAATTGAGCTCAAAATTTCTGTTGCTAAATGAGACATTTGTTAAGTGAATTTTGCTCCATTTTATGACCTCTCTTGCCAGAGTTGTTAAGTGAATCATGGCAGTTGTTCAGTTAGTAACATGATTGTAAAGTGAATCTGGCTTCTCCACTGACTTTACTTGTCAGAAGTTCACAAAACGTGACTGCAGGACCCCAGGACACATCACTTTTTTCAGTGCTGTTGTAACTTTGAAGAGTCATTAAATGAATGGTTGTAAGTTGAGGACTACCTGTATTCATATTTAATACCAAATCACACAGTTGTTAAGTGAATCTGACTTCCCCGTTGATTTTGCTTGCCAGAAGGTTGCAAAAGGTGATCACATGATCTCAGGACACTGCAACCATCATAAACATGAATCAGTTGCCAAGCATCTGAATGTTGATCATGTGACTATGATCAAATGGTCACAAGTGTGAAAATGGTTATAACTCACTTTTTTCAGTGAAGTTGTAACTTTGAAGAGTCACTAAATAAACTGTTGTAACTTGAGGACTACCTGTACTGTGCACCAGAAATCAGATCTTATCTTGTATTTCTTATCTTGTATTTCTACAACCCATCCTAAAGTACTTGTCCAGAGTGCTGTTTGAATTTGGAAAAGGTAGTTTGATTAAATTGCTTGAAGAACCTATGGGTTTATATCAGGGGTGAAATGCTCCCGGTTCGGACCAGCTCGGGCGAGTAGGTAACGATGGCGGCGGGCAGTTCAGAGAACCGGTAGCAAAAATCCCTCCCCCCCACAGCCTTCAGCTTGCTTACCTTCGCACGCCTGCCTTGCTTCGCTTGCTGTATTCCCTGCAATCTATTGCATCAGCAAGCAACTGAATCTCCCTGCCTGCAATCAAGCTCATCGGTGAGCAGCTCTATCTGCCTTCCTGCCTGCCTTGTACCTTTGCTGGCTGAGGAATTCTGGGAGCTGAAGTCCACAAGTCTTAAAGTTGCCAAAGTTGGAGACCCCTGTTCTATTGGGTAAGTTTTTTCCCCCTTTGGGAGCTTTAAAAAAAATAGTTAATTGGGGTTTTTTTTAGTTGTTCTTTTTTTAGACCTAGCCATTTAAAGTTTAGGAAGTTTTAAATTTAGCTGCTTTTATATAAAAATTAAATTAAAATAAAATAAAATAATATTTCTGTAGCTTTCTGAGATTTTGTGCGTTTCTGTAGTGTTTCACTCTAACTACACAAACACACAAAATCTCACAAAGCTGTATGTGGAATTTTGTGTGTGGAAGTTGGTTTTTTGGACTTTTTGTGGCTGTGTGAGATTCCTGCTTGTTGCAGGGGCCATTTTGGGTCTGGCACAGCTGCTTTTTACATCGTGGGTGAGCCAGTTGTGTTGTGTTGTGTTTTGTAGGTTAAAAAAGGGCAAAGAAGTGACTTCAACTTGGCCACGCCCACCTGACCAACAAGCCATGCCCACCCAGTCACCTGACCAACAAGCCACACCCACTAATTAAACCACGCCAACAGAACCGGTAGCAAAAATTTTTAGATTTCACCCCTGGTTTATATTGTGTCATAATGGAATGATGAGGCAGCTAATTGCTTTTAATGCATGGGCAGCAATACCAACTTATGGTATCAAAAATGAAGCCAATCATCTTCTGATTGGTGTAGTTAATTTAGGGATTGAATTTCATGTTATGCTTAGCAGACATGAATATGGAACACCAGCAGAAGATATTAAGGTGATGAACTTACCTGATTGAATTATTGAAGCAAATGCAGAAAAGGTTTCCATCAAATCTTTAGCTGATTTGAGCCCATCCGTCATTCTCAGTATAAAAAACCATATTTTTCTAAGCTTTTTTTTGGTCATTGTTTACTAAAAAAAAAGAAAGTGGTGTGTATTACTAGAACAACAATGGAATGAACTTCATTCAATGTCATGGTCAAACACAGATGATTTCAATGTTGAAGTATTCTGGTCAATGTCATCAATCATAAGGACACAACAGGGGAGCATATGACTAATACGTTATTGAAATAGGTTACTTTGCATTATCACTTCTGACATTGCCTTTCAGTAATGCAGCATTGAAAGAATGTTCTCTCAGATGAACCTCATCGAACCAAAACTGAAAAACAGAACGCAACAAGAACAGCCGGAGCAAATGTTAGTCATTTGTGCATATATGTCCAGAAACCATACTTACTATAACAAGCCTATGCAATCTATGTTTACTTGTTTTACAACAAACACGTACAATGACAATAATGAATATGAAGCTGGATTTTTAGACTGTGTTAGCCTTGTTTATGATTTACTAATATTCATAGTTAATACATCAGCAGAATCTTTTATGGTGTCAAACCATCATAAAATATGATTATACATGGTCTCCTCCCAAGGCACATATATTTACCAGCATGTTAGTAAACGCAATCTGGAAAACGACTATTATATCAGTTGTAACTGGTATGCTCCTTCCTGATAAAATGTGAGTATACCAATTTTTTTTCTGCCCATGGCAACAAGAACACTAAAATGTAACTATCTATATACTACTAAAACTCTCTTGTCTGTTTGTTAGCTTCAAAACTTTGCAACAAAGGGGAACAATTATTAAACCATAGGCATTCAACACAAATCATGATAATAAAAAAGTAACACCATACGTTGTGACATCCCAATGCAATATCTGTTGTATTTTGTATTCCAACCTCAGGTGCAAGTATGTCAGTTGTGTGGCTTGCACATTTCATCCTCTGCACCCCAGTGCAAATTCCTGGAGTCCAACACCTTAACTACTAAACCACACCGGTTTTCATGCCATTGTTTCAATCAGATGAAGGTTGTTCTTTTACTTGTGAATAGCAGGTGATTCCATGGTAGCTAGCTGTTACCCTTTTGTCGGCATAATGATGATATTTCCACCAAAACAGCAACTTAGAACTCAGAATAACTTTATTGTCACTTTGAATGTATACTAATCAGCCTACATTAAAATGAAATTTCGTTGCATACAGCTCTCAAAGGGTCACCATCTCCAATATACACTACATAAATATGACTAAATAAATAAATAAATAAATAAATACCCACATATATGATACAGAGAAACAACACAGTCTAGTTCCGATGTATACATGTACATGGCAAGAAAAACGAGTTTACCAGATGGATGGCATAGGGAACAAAGCTGTTACAGAATCTGGTAGTCCTGCTAGAAATACTTCAAAACCTCCTCCCAGAGGGGAGCAACAGAAACAGACCGTGAAGTGGGTGTGTGGGGTCTCTAACAATGCTTTGAGCTCTAAGCACATAGCGCTTATAAGCAGTATCCTAAATAACAGGAAATGAGCTTCCTATAATCTTCTCGGCTGTCCTCACCACTCTCTGTATGGACTTTCTATCTTGAGACACTGCTGCCACCAAACCAAACAGTGATGCAGTTTGTTAAAATGCTCTCAATCGTGCCTCTGTAAAAAGTGGCCAGGACAGAAGGAGAAAGATGTGCTCTCCTCATCTGATGCAGGAAATGCAGATGCTGGTTTCTATGCTTCACTAAGGATGATGTGTGGAGGGACCAGTTCAGATTGTTAGTTATCTGCACCCCAGTGGTGGGTTTCAAATTTTTTTACTACCGGTTCTGTGGGTGTGGCTTGGTGGGCGTGGCATGGCTTGGTGGGTGTGGTTTGGTGGGTGTGACAGGGAAAGGATATTGTAAAATCTCCATTCCCTCCCCACTCCAGGGGAAGATTACTGCAAAATCCCCATTTCCTCCCGATCAGCTGGGACGACGGAGGCAGAGAATAGATGGGGGTGGGGCCAGTCAGAGGTGGTATTTACCGGTTCTCCAAACTACTCAAAATTTCCGCTACCGCTTCTCCAGAACTGGTCAGAACCTGCTGAAACCCACCTCTGCTGCACCCCCAGATACTTAATACTGTTGACCACCTCTACAACTGCATCCTTGATACTGAGTGGATTATGACTATGCCAGCTCTTTCTAAAATTTACAATGATCTCCTTTGTTTTATTAACATTTAGAACCAGGTTACTTTCATTGCACCTGTCTGCCAGAGCCTTCACCTCTTTCCTATAAGCATCTTCATTGTCATCCCGGATATGACCCACCACTGCCGTGTCATCCACATACTTCATAGCAAATCTGGCACAGCAGTCGTGGGTCATCAAGATGAACAAGCAAAGACACCTTCTTTGAGGGGAGCACAAAAGGATTGAGTGTTGCTGTGTTTTTAGTCTTACTTTAATAGCCAAACAGGATTATGCTACTTGGTTCAGGGTCAGATGCTCGACTGGGGTGGGTCTTGGTGAGGACCATCATAATTGAAAGTGATTCTGAAGGTTGGGAGAGTGAGAAAGGTGGTGGTGGAAGGGATCTAAGCTGGAAATGCTGCAGTCCTGTGTGTGTGTGTGTGTGTGTGTGTGTGTGTGTGTGTGTGTGTGCCCACGTGCAATCACTTCACTTTTCTTTTAAGCCACGACTAAGACGAGGGTCCACCTGTATCCCACAGAAAGGAAAGGCTAAGTGATGTGACGCCCTGGGCATAATTCATAATTGCAGTTGCGATTTACTGTGCAAATGCCTCAGTTCTGTCAATGAGGCGAAGAGAAAACGCAGCAGGTCTTCAAAAATAGAAACGTAAGGCATGCTAATAATATAATTACTCAATTATAATAATGTAATTAACTAATAATAAAGGGCTGCCACGGGAGGCAGCAGTCCCGACGCGCGTCAGCGGCCCCTAGGGGCCAGAAAACGCGTGACATCGGTGGCGAAAGGCTCCTAAAAAAAGGAGGGGGGCTCTTTTCTTGCGGATTATCTGCTGCTGCGATGTGCCATTGGCCAGCCCACCCGTCCTTCTCTTCTCTTCCCGTTTCCACGGGCCTCCTTTTCAATCGGGGAGGAGAAAAGGAGAATAAAGCCATCGCCGTCGTCATGGCTACAGCCGATGGTCCCTCCCCTGCTCACTGCTGCTATTTAGGGCAGCTTCAGCAGCGAGGTTGGTCCTAGCCGCCCTGGATCCCGCCGCCGCGGCTGCCGGTGCCATCCCCGTCACAGGGGCATCTTGCAAGGCAGGCGATCCAAAACCGGCTTCAGCGCTGGCGGCAGGGACAGTTAAAGAGGTAAGGCCGTCTCGGTCTCCTTCGGCTGTTTCTTTTCCCAGCATGGCCATAGCTTGGAGGATGCCCTGTCCTGGCTGGATTGCCCAGGCTGTCCTGGCTGGAGGAGGGCGAGAAGCGAAAGATCCCGGGTGGAGTATAGGGGGGACAGAGTGGGAGAGAGGTGGCTGCATGCCCTTCGCGAGGATGTCGGGAAAAGAAGAGAGAAAGAGCTGGATGGATTATGGCATACTGGAAAAGTGATAGGATTTGGGGGGGGGGGATAACGATGGATAAGATGGGACAAGGCCAGGGAGAGGCGGGTGGTGGGAGGCCAAGTAAACGCAGAAGCTATGGGAAAATGTCCTTTTCTGTCGGCTTTTATCACATGCAAGCACACATGGGCCAGCTACTTACCTGAAACGTTTTGGACCATGTTATCTGGAGTGGAGAGAGGGGCGGGATCAACAGGACAAGCCATCCTCTGGGAACATGGCTTTAGCTCTGTCATGATTGCCAGGACAGAGGCCTGGACATGGAGTCAGGAAACCTCATCTCCTCTACCTTCACATCATAGGAGGTCTCCTGTTGTCCAGAGCATTCCCCTAATGTCCCAGATTTTTTTTTAAAAAGCCCATTTCCTTTCCAGGGGTCCCAGGACATTTGGTCTATTGCCTCGTTTCTGAAAATGGGGTGCTGATCTTTGTCACATAATGATGCATGTATGACTCAAGGAAATGACATCTAAGGGAGTTCAAAGGACTGCAAGGGATGTTCGCCACTCAGACAGTAATTTAGCCTATGTAACAGTAATAGGCGAGCCGAAATAAAATCATCTTCTTGTATGCATCTAGTGATCTCATGGCTGATAAGCAAAAATGTGGGAATCGCTCTAGAACTGATAACAACCAAGATACTGCAGTACAGTACTGATTATTACAAACTCTAGAGGGTTTTTGGAATTGGGGATTAGTACCAAAAGTTATTACCACTTTGTTTCCAGGTATAAGGCATAGAAAACAAATGGTTTGTTACTTCTCCTTAGCTTACTTGCCTGCCTGGACCCTGGGACTAAATTATGTTTGTATTATTTACCCATATTCTATCTTTCACCAGTTTTTTAAATTATATATAATTCATTCTCAAGAATTCTTGCAATGTATTATTCCCCCCTAAATTAGGGGATTGTAGATGAGCAAAACTAAGTGGTCCAAGGTTAGCTAGTGGAACAGCATATGGTCAAAACTGAAGTATTTGGAACATGAAAGTGATAATAACACTCACTTATTATTTTTGTAGTATTGAAAGCATTTCCTGCAATTGCTTTAATGCAGTAGCAAAACATTCATGGCCATAGTGAAACTTGAATAAAATTTATCTGAAATATTTGTTTTGTCTCTTGGCCACATGGCTGTGTACCATGTCTCAGAAAGGTTGGCTTAACTAAAGTTATTAATGAATATGTCTTAGGATAATTTAGTAACCCACACATAAAATTATAACCACTCTGCTGAATGAGACGAGCATCTGCTTGAGCTAGTTTTTCTTACATTCCATAAGATTTCAGCTCCTTTCACATAGAAAATCTATTAATCAGAAAGATGACTAGCTAAAAAGCTTTTCCCTGACATGTCAGCTTTCAATATGCGGGAGCTCAAATTTTTAGTGATAGAATTTGGATGTAGCTGCTTCATCTGCAGGCTGGAGCAGTCCAGTCCAAAAAAAGCTTTTCCACTTCATTCTACACATTGTATAATCCTTTTCAGATTTATTTGAACATGCAGAGATGAAGGAATGAGATTACAGCTGCCTGATCTCCATGTGTTCAGAGCAAGATCTAAAGAATTTTTTTTAAAAAACCTACCACTTGTGAGATGGATGGCTATATAAATTTGGTAAATAAATAAAAGAAATTAAGGCTTCTGAATATATGTAGGGAGGCCTAAATGTTGATAACTATGCAGAAGGCTCCTTTAAGAATGTATTGTGAATGCAAGGCAGTCAGGCACATGCAATATTACTGCCCATTATATCCACCTAATACCAGAAATGATCTCCTAAAAGAACAAGAAATTAGGTTTTCTTGATTAATTTCCCAAATTCCTAACTGCAGGCATATATGGGAGATCACAGAAATCATTTCCCACATACTGTGAGTAAGGGTTAGGGATTTTCATTTTTAAACATTGTTTTTCAGCTTCCAAGAGGGCATGGCAATAAAACAGAAATGTTACCTAAAGGAACAGAACAAAAATGCCAGGCCTGATTTTTTAAATTATTATTAGAGAAGGGGATCACTCATAGTAGTGTTCTTTTGCTTAAAAAGACTCAACACTGAATTTGGGGGCTTCTCTAGTAGTTGCAAAAAAATAGATTAGGGTTCATGTGTGACCTCTTAGAATTGGGTGGCCATAAATAACCTTTCCCAAAGCCTTTTGAATTTTTCAGGCTGCAATTTTCTTTCTTGCAGATCTTTTTTCATTTAATGGTGTTAACAGCTGATTGGCATAAGAAGAATCTCCAAACATTTTCCTAAGTGTTTTATAAAAGTATTATCACAGAATTACCACAATTGTTCTCCGATTATGGTGTAGCAGTTGCTTGAACTGCAGAGTGTTTCATATGTTTGTAGCATTTAAACCAAATATTTTTACATTTGTTTCACTTAGATTAAGCATGGGGGCATATTCTATCTATATGGACTGAATCAGCTCCTTACCCAACATGGGCACATATTTTTAGTGTTCCAAACTGGTCCAAATTAAGTTGGTCCTTTTTAGAGATGTGATCCATATCAAATTGGGTCTGAATGAAATCGGATTCCTTTTCTGAGTTGAATCAGATGTTTTAATCTAATCTGAATTAAATTGCACACTTTTAGTTTATATCTCCCCTATGGCTGTCCCTGCTTAATATTTCAAAAGGCAGTTGGAAATGATGGCCAAGCAAATACTGTGTGTCCATCTGTCCAGGATCCAACTGCTATCTACTGACCAAATTCAAGTTGGCCTCTCACTTGGTAGCTGGGTTTCAGATCTATAGATTCTATCACAGGCCTCTGTCATTTTTTAAGTCTCCCCCTTCCACCATAATGTGATGGGGAAATTGGGTGGTTTTAAAATGTTGGGCTAATTGCTACTAAGTCCAATTCCCTATTGCTCAGTCAGAACTTGGCATCTATTTTAAATGCTGTGGCTGTTGCCACCAGTACCAAATATTTGGTCGTATACTACTGGGGAGAGTATAAATAACTGGCAATGGGAAGAAAGGAAAGAGCAATGAAGACAATGCCCCATATATCCTTTGCTTTCTGTCTCAGGTAGGCATAGGGCAGGGGTGCTATTCAGTAGGTTCTGACAGGTTCTGGAGAATTGGTAGCGGAAATTTTGAATAGTTCAGAGAACTGGCAAATGCCACCTCTGGCTGGCCCCAGAGTGGGGTGGAAATGGTGATTTTGCAATATTCTTCCCCCAGGAGTGGAGAGGGAATGGGGATTTTGCAGTATCCTTCCCCTGCCATGCCCAACAAGCCACCCCCACAGAACCGGTAGTAAAAAAATTTGAATTCCACCACTGGCATAGAGCAATTCTGTTTCCCATCTGCCTACTCTAAGACAAACATAGTTCTCTTCACGCTCTCTTTTTTCTTCATAATAATTGACTAAGATACAGTTGACTGAAAGTTGGTTGATCTTTGACTTATAGCTAAGTAGTGAAGTTAATGGCTAGTGGAAATTTGAACCCAGGTTTTTCATTCCTGGTTCCAGATTTCTATCCAGCGTGCTATAATGACTCTTAAAACTAATTCCCTTTATCTGCATAGCCATGACATGGATGCTGTACCATAATCCAACAGGAAGACCACAGAATGTGGGACAAGTATATATAGAAAGCAGGTGAGGGATATCTTGTATATGAGAAAAATAGTTTTTAGCATAATAGTGATACTGTCAATATAATTTAGGATGATCTGGAGACTTTTTGCTTAAAAAAATGCAATAGATATGTTTTAGTAGACAAAAAGAGATCTTTAGCAATAGCAAAAGTTGAAGCTGTTTGCTAAACCATAGTTATATCTATCATGGGTTCTGTCTTATAGGAATGACAGAAGTTTCCATTGTTGTAGACCGAGAGCTGTTCTTCCCAGCGCTTTGGACTAGAGATGGGGTTTAAGTTCTTGTACCTGAAATTTCATTCTGTGCCATTTTTAAACCATAATTGTGCTTAGAGGGATTTATTTATTTATTTGATTTTGTCTCACCTCTATTACTTTGTAAGTAACTCAAAGTGGCAAACATACCCAATTCTCCTTCCTCTTCCTCTTTTCCCCACAATAACAACCTTGTGAGGTGGGTTGAACTGAGTGAATGACCCAAGGTCAGCCAGCCAGATTCCCCCTTAGGAGGTAAAATAAGAAGAGGGAATGATTGTGTTACGCTATATTGTACTTAATTTGTGACAGCATAGCTTTTATTCAGTTACTTGGTTATCTTTTTGTACTATCAAACTACTGTAAAGAGAGGAGCTGTAAATTCAGAACATGTGTTTATTTTTTTTATTCATTAGATTTATGTGGCCTCTCAATTTATAGAATATAATCCTGGATGACTCACAATAGCAACATATAAAAATAACTTTTAATAAGAAAATCAAAGCTTTTAAACACACACACACACATCTCAGATGCTATAACACTCTTATCCCAAATATACATGTGTTGAATTCAACAATGGCTGCCTTTCTTTTCTCTCTAGTATCTTATGCCTAGTGCATATTGAAAAGTAAACTTGGAGACAGGACTTCATTAAATATTTGGAGCATACCAGAAAGATACCATCCTACACAGTGGCTGCCTGCTTAAATATAATGCCCTTTGTTTATGACTTACTTGCAAGGGTGTCAAACTCAAGGCCTAGGGGCCAGATCCGGCCCACAGTTTGCTTAGATCTGGCCCATGGGGCCACCCTGGAAACAGTGAAGGACCAGCCCGTGGTGCCTCTGCCAGTGAAAATGGAGCTCTGGAGGGCCGTAGGAGGGTTGCAGGAGGCCGTCGCAGCCAGAAATGGAGCTTGGGAGTCCATTTTTGTTGGCAGAGCGCTAGGGCCACCACAGGCGCACCCGAGATGAGTGACATCGAGCTGGCCACACCCATCCTGGCCATGCCCACCCCAGCCCTCAGAGTCAAACACAACCCTGATGCGGCCCTCAATGAAATCAAGTTTGACACCCCTGACTTACTGTGATGTGTTGAAACCACTTATTTATTGCACAACACCAGTTTATGGTCTTTTTCCTTTGCAAATATTTGGAGCTTTTTTAGATCACTTATTGCTGAAACCTAGTGGCCCAATTTCTCACCATTTTCAGGCAGATATCCTAAAAAAGCTGTAATGTAAATCCTACAATGGGATTAACATAGTTTAAAGAACAACAATGCCACTCTGTGCCAAAGTTCTTCCTCAAACAAGGGGGAAAAATCATCCCTATCTAATTTGTATCACCCATTATGGTCCTGAGATTCACACACACACACCCCCAAGTCAGTGGTGGCTTCCAGTCCACCCACAACATCGTTGACTCCTGGGTTCAAATTATGAATAAAATAGCAATAGCACTTATATACCGCTTTGTAGTGCTTTACAGCCCTCTCTAAGTGGTTTACAGAGTCAGCATATTGCCCCCTAACAATCTGGGTCTTCATTTTACCCACCTCAGAAGGATGGAAGGCTGAGTCATTCAGAAGTCAATAACATTTTGGCTGTGCATTATCCCAGGATGTGGTTATAATCCAGTGCAACTGTTAACCATACGCAGTTCCAGAGCAAGAGCCGGTTGAATCTCCTGGTGTTTTGGTTGCCCACTCAAGCTTGTGATATCCTTTACACCCCATGTTTTCTTTTTTACTTGTCGGGGGTTTTAAGTGTGTACCAATGAACAGTGGAGGAACTGATGTCCACTGATATATGTGTGCATATCATGTATATACTGTATATACATATGGGTGTATTTTAACTGCATAGAAATGCAAATAATGTTGACAACTGGGAATAGGCCTGTGGGGCAGGTTTATGGTGAGGGACAGGATAATTTGTAGAGCCCTGCGCTTCCAGCAAGCATTTTTTCTTTCTTTTTTGTTTGTTTGCTTGTGGTTTTCATGGGCTAAGTAGTGGCGAGGAGATAGTCAAGCAAACAGCAGACCACAATGCTGGATCCTGTTGCACAGGTTTAACAAGTATGAGTCTTTTGGTCAGGATGTATGAGCTATTTTGGACTACACTGTCTCCATTCATAGAGTTGGAAGGGGCCTTAGAGGTCATCATCCAACGCCCTTCTTAGTGCAGGATCCACTACTATACCGTCTTGGACAGATGACCGTTTTTCCTTTGTGAAGACTTTTGGCAAACAAGAACTCAACATTTCTTGTGGCAGTCATTTCCACATTTTATAATTATGGCAATTATTTGACGGACAAATAATTCAGTCAGGAAGAACTTTCTGATCTCTAGGCTAAACCTGCTGTCCCCAAATTTTAACTCACTGGTTCTGGTCCTACCCTCTGAGGTAATAGGCAATAACTCCTTCTTGCCTCTATAAAAACTCTAAATATATCTGAGCATGTACTGTATTTCAGACAACTGTTCTATAGGCAAACATATTCTGATCTTTAATCCATTCCTCGTAAGGCTTGGCTTCCAGATTCTTCACCATCCTCTGCACTTGCTCCAAATGGCTGTTGTTGTCTTGGAACTGTGGTGTCCAGAATTGGACCCAGTACTCCAAATAGTGTCTGACCAAGACAGAATTGAGCATAAACAATGATTCCCCTTCATCTGGACTCTGTGCCTCTGTTAATGCATCTGAAAATAGCATTCATGTTAAGTATCTTTTGAATCATGTCAGTGTCTCCTCACAGGACAAAGTAAAGCAACCTCTGGGGGCCCTGCGAAGCCCCCCAGCTGGATGTGGGGGGCTCAACCTGGGTCCCCGAAGTGAGATCCCTGGCTGTGCTGACTGTGGCGCAGTCATGGGGGGTGCTGGCCCCCATGTCCATGACTGGAGATCCGAACGAATTGAACCCTGTGGCATTAGGTGAGTCCAACTCAGTGGGCTGATGAACAAAGACAGGATTTTGAATGAGAGGGGAGATGGAAGAGAAGCTCTTTTGCCCACATAATATTCATGCCTTCTTAATGTCCCTTTCTCCCAAAGCTGCAGCACACGGCAGAGCCCCCAGGTGACTTGCGAAACGCGCATCCCTGCCACAGAGACAACCCCAGCTGCGGGGGGTAAGTTTTGTGGGTGTAAAAAGGGCAGATACTGAAGAGGTATAGGGTGGACTGTTGCTTGGCAATTAGTTTTTAACATGGGGCTCACAAAGGATCAGCAACTTTGTTTCTGCTTAATTTCCACTGAATTAAAATTAGAGGCAAAGTATTATTTAATTTGACCTTATCCCTATCTTTTGTGAATAACTGCAAGACCTTATGCAGCTTTATTTAACTAACTATAAATTGTTTGTGTTATATACTTGGCCTTCTCATACTTCCACTTACAGTGGTTGTGCTTTGAGTTTGTGCAGGACAGGTAATAAGCAAAGGTAATCTTCCGCCATGCAGCAATATTTGTTACTATGGCCCTGGTTTGTTTACAATAACATACAGGTATGGTAATAAGGTATTATACACAAGTAGTCCTTGATTTATGACCATTATGACCACCGCCCTGAGTCCGAAAGGAGAAGGGCGGTATAGAAATTTGAATAATTAATTAATTAATTAATTAATTAATTAATGGAGCCTGTCCATCATGGTTGTAAGTCATGACTATAATAAATCAAATCACCTATGTGACTGACTCGATTTTACAACCTTTTTTGTCATGGCTGTTGAGTGAACTCCATGATCAGTTTTGTGGCAAACCAGAAGTAAATGCCGGTTTTCAGCAAAGCCATCATAAAAATGGACATGTGACTCCTGGATACTACAAACAACTGTAAATATGGGCTGGTTGCTGAACAAACCAAATGCAGTCACATGACCACCAGGGGGGGCGGAGCTGTCAGTACTTAGGAACTGGGCCATGAGTACTCCCAGGGAGGTCCATTGTAACTTCAAAAATCACTAAACAATGGGTCGTAAGATGAGGATTGCTTGCACTGTTCTTATTATAGTAGCAAATTCATTGGTAAACTAGTTACTATTGATATGTATAAAATATAAGATAGATTTTTCCCCTCTTAGCTCAGATCACACAGTTTATTAAAGCCATAAAGCCCGAAACAGTAAAATCTCCAATAGTAGAACTGTTATATACATCTCTTTCTAAAAAACAATGAGATAAAAAAGAACATGTATAATAAAACAAAATAAAAATATTATTATTAAAATAAAAGAATAATTATCCAAGCTTAGTTAATGGTGTGATTTATTGTGTAGATGGAAGCACAAAATACTTTGGGAGGATATTTTTAAGAAATAACAGTCAGTAGAAATCCCTGCCTGGAAACTTCTTCAAGATCAAAGAAATGACTTGACTTCCCTTGGAAGTCAATGCCTTTTCTTCTTTTTTCCCCCTTTGCCTTACTCTTTCCCCCATCTCTTATTTTCCTACTATTTTCTTTTGTATTTTGTATTATAAACTAATAAACAAAATGTGAAAAAAAAAAGATTAGATGAATGTAGTCTGTCTAGAGGCCTTATACAGGGGGCAGCATAGCAGCCTTGGCTTAGAGTTTCTATGAAACCAGTAGCACGTGGACATAAGCCAAGTTACGTAGAAGTACTCTTAAAATGAACAAAAACAACTGCTGAGGCTAGTCAGCCAGCCTGCCTAAAGTGAAAGCCTTAAAATTGTGATAGATTTTATTTGTGTTTGCAGTTTGTACTTTTAATTTTGGTCTTTAAGATTAGTAATCATTAATCTTCTTGTTATTAATATATATATATATATATAATATTTTAAATTCCCTCTTCACCTGCCCGGAAGCTTTGGCAGAAGTGGATGGAAATCTTGAGAGGGGAGAACTATTTGGCCCTGCCTGTACTTCTTCAGTTAATTAAGTGGAGATTTTGTGAAGGAGTGCAACATTTATGGCAGGCTTAAGAAGAACTACCCCAAATTACCTCATGGGTTAAACTGAGAAAAGACTCCCCGTGTAAACCATCCAGACCTCATAGAGGAAGGCAAAATATAAGCTTTAAAAGTAAAAAAAATATATATTAAAAACCTAGATGTCAACAAAGGATTAGTGCTTTCTGATCTTTTTTTTTTTTTTGGACATCCCAGGTGTGGCAGCCCAACTAAAAGTGATCTGTTTATAACGTTGGCAAGAGAACTCTGTCTCAGCAGTTCATTTGGAGTAAAAGGAGAAAGTGCGTGAAAGAGCACGAAGGGAGAAAGCAGGGCAGCTCCTGTTGATAGGAAGATGGAAGTAGCTGCTTTGCTGCTGGTGGGGGAACAGCACCAAAATGACTACAGTGACCTGTGATCAAAGCCTCTTTTAGTCTATATAAAAAAGGGGACTGATAGCTCAGTCACTGCTATTTTGATGCCATTGCCCCCCCCCCCCCCGGACCTCCCTGGTTTCAAGTAATAGGTTTTGAGTGTCATGCAAAAGCATTAAGTACAGGTAGTCCTTGACATATGATTGGTTGCTTAGTGACTATTTAAAGTTACGACAGAACTTCCCAGGCCTACTTATGACCCAGATTCAAAAATCTGATGGCCACCTCCCCACACGGTCACATGATCATGTTTTGGTTGCTTGACAGCTGGCCTTTTCGCATTTTTTATTTTTATTTTTTATTTTTTATATGCATTTTTATTTTTATTGGCCATATTTAGCCTCCCTATGTCACATGACTGTGATTTGTAATGTTTTTTTGCCAAAAACTGGCATTTGTTTCCGATTTCCAGCAAGAAAAAACCCTTTGCAGACAATTGTGGATTTGCTTAACAACTGCTGCTAAAAAGGTCATAAAATCAGGTGGGGTCACATGGTGACTCACTTAACAACCAGCATAATTTATGACCATAATTTTGGGCTCAATTAGGGACATAAACCGAGGATTACCTATTTGCTTTTGTTGTCAATATATTTTTACCTCCCAGAAATAAGATTGTAGGGTTTTCTGCCTTATGTACAGCACTAAAACAACCCAGAATAGGATAACAGAGTTGGAAGGGACCTTGGAGGTCTTCTAGTCCAACCCCCTGTTAAGGCAGGAAACCCTATGCCATTTCAGACAAATGGTTGTCCAGTCCCTTCATGGTGGGCTTAGAATTCTGTATCTTGGTGTAGGTAGTCGAGGGACCTAATTTTGTTTCTTTCTTAGGCAGCAAAACATGTTAGATCAGGAGACAGAAAGAGAAAAGGGATGTCCTACTCATGCTTATATGTGTCCACCACTGGACTGGATTTATTTCTAGCTATTGCCAACGTGTAGTCCCTAAGGCACACAACTCTTGAGAGACATAATTTTCATGTCCCGCCTCTGTGACACCATCCTATCCATCTTCTCAGCTTTAATTATATTCTCTGGTACTCCTGAGGAAAGGAGGAACTGACTTAAGACAGTTGGAGCAAAAGACATTTTTCAGATCCAGATCTGATATCAAATATAGGCTGCAATCTTACGCCTGTTATTAAATCAAGAGGGAATGTCCCCTCAGGAAATTTCAAGGCACCTGGGATGATCTCACCTCTACCACACCAGAAGCAGTTAGATGGTTAGCTTCCTTAGATATCAAATTATAACATCTATCCCAGGGCTGTCAAACTTGCGGCCCATGGGCTGGATGCGTCACATGCTGGCCACGCCCATGCCTGGTTTAGCGAAGGGGGAAAAAGTTGTGATGTGTCACGTGACGACACAAGTTTGACACCCCTGATCTATCCCATTGCAATTCTATGACTCCATATTATGGTGATCTTATTATGGTTTTATCTTAATATATTATCTTCTAAATTGTATTGTCCACATATCTTTCACACACACACACACACACACACACACACACATATAAATTATGACATTTAAACTACATTTGTATATCAGCGATAGCATGACTTCTATAGATGCCATACGCTAAATAAATAATCGTGAGGAGGGGAAGCCCAACTGAATTCACTGAGACTTATTTCTGAGCTGAAGTGGACAGGATTACCCTTTTCAAACTCAAGCAGATGAATGGCTAGTTTGTAATCATTTTATAGCCTCGCATTCCATAGCAATGACTAATCTTGGCTCAAGTTGATCTGGATACTTGAAATTCATTGAAATTTCCTATTTTACCCATTTAAATGTGACTGTGAATACGACATTTTACCTCAGATTTCAACTGTTTTAGTATCTTGTGGTTTAGCAAGCATTTGCTTATTTATTTATTTTCACATGTATACCCCACTTAAACCAGTTCTGCACTGGATTACTAAAGCTGCTCATAACATGCATCCATCATAAACCTATATGAAATTTCATATCTGTACAAATACTTTCAAACACTAAATGCTACGATATACCACTAGTTAAGTACTTGCTTCATCAAGTACTAAGTCTCATTGCTTATAAGCTATTAAATAATATGGAAAACTAGAAATGGTTGCATGTCGGTTATTAAATCTATTACATAAAATAGGTCAGGTACTGTGCTGTACTGGCTCTGTATTTGACAAATGATTTTGTCTGGAGAATATCTGATACAAAAATTGGGATGAGATATTTAGCTTTGATTCAGTCCTCACTTTGACTTAAAAGCAGAATTAAGCAACCAAGTATCATGTGGAGGTTTAGATGTCCACTCCACCAGCCCTTGCCAGCATGGCCGGTGGCAAGATCTTGGGTGAAGTGTGGTTCCAAGCAGCTGGAGGAGCCCAAGTTGCCATCCCTTTGGCCAAAGGATGCTGTGTTGTTGCCTGTCATGCATAGACCAAGATAGCTCTCTTTGTTTTCCTTCCACCTTGCAGTGAATGTCGTAGTAGTAGTTGACGGGAACTGTATCCTCCAATATACCCATCGTCAGTCACCTTGTTCCTGCCTTTCTGATGGGCAGCCTCTCTTGCCCCGACGCCCTCCACCAACTTACGGTGCTGTACCCCCCAGTCCCATTATCCCCAGAGGCCCAGCTTGTGGCCAAGAAGCTGGACCGGCCCCATCACGCAGGACCCGTGGACTCAGCGTCCGCTGTTGCACCAAAGCCTGTCTGGGCGATGAAGAGGAACATGCCGAGCGGCACCTCCATCGGGGGCCACCCTGCAGCCGCCTTACCCCCGTGCCCTTGCCCTGCAGCCCTTCTGGGCCCTGGTTTGGAGTAGGATCCCTCAGTGGAGGCAGGCAAGGGGCTCGGGTTGTGAAGATCTGGGACCGGCAGCGATGCCCTTTGCTGGAAGAAGGAGATGTCATCGCCAAGGTGAATGGGGCTGACGTCCGAGATCTGAGCCCTGGAGAAGTGGAGAGTGTGTTGCAGGAGCATATGCGAACGGGAGATGTGATCCTTCTGGTGGAAAGGAAAGGTGAGCGACATCAGCTCCAAGAACACGGGCTGTGTGGCTTTCTCCCCAAGTCTCTTGCTTAGTTCTGCCAGGCTGGGTTGGCATTTTGCTTCGCTTGCCTTTATGCCTGGGTTGATCCTGACAGCTGGAAGCAATCAGGAGGGAGAGCTCTGATCACTGCTTGGGGTGTGTGACAAGGGAGCAGAGTTCAAATTCTCTGCCAGAGAAGAAGCACTATATAATTCTCAGACAAGGAATTCACATTTATATGTAAATTACATTAAATTAAGCTAATACAAACCATTTGCAAAATGGCTGTAAGCAGCGTGCCATTATTACTAATAACAATGCCCTCATATCTCACTTTAGTCACAGTTGGAATCTGATCTTAACCACACACCTGCATTAAAATCTTGCTTTAGCCACAGTTTTCATAAGAGCAGCAACACTACACGCTTAGTACAGATGCAACAGCGTTTCCTACAATGAATGATGCATGAAGGGGAGACACGCTCCTTAAAACATCCATTTATGTACATTGGAGAGCTGAGACCTAATAGAAATCTCCAGGGTGCATAGTTCTGGTTATTGAAGAATGCATATCTCGTATAGTTCACATTGCATTCTTGCATCGGGTGGCACCAAAAACATTCCTGTATCCCAAGACACTTTGATGCTAAGGCTGAGGTTGAGAAGCTGCCTTCTTCCATCCCATGTGCAGAAACCTGCCAACTCTAATTTCAACACTGGCAATGGTCCATCACCACACCTGAGAACAGTTAAAAGGTGTACACATGGTCCTCCCATCAAAGGGAAATGAAGAAAGCTTAGAAACACCTGCAGTATCTGCTGCCTGCTTCAGTTACTCAATGATGAGGTCTAGTCTTCCCAGATTCAAATGAAGTCCCATTGCTATCTGTAGGGGGCGCAACTCTAAATGATTTGGTGTATGTGGGAGGTGCCTTTCAGTCAGTGTTGACTCAACTATGTGGACTAGTTCCATGCCATTTTTTGCCATTTTTCATAGCAAGGTTTTTCAGAAGTTGTTTGCCTTTGCTTTCTTCTTAGGGCTGAGAGAATGACTAGCCCAAGTCACTCAACTGGCTTCATACCTAAGGTAGAACTAGATGTCATAGTCTCCCAGTTTCTAGTTTAGTGCCTAAACCACTACCCCAAACTAGGTCTCAAATGACCTTAGAGTAGCCATTATTCATGTAAGCTTAGACACCCATTTCATCACATTAATGCTGCTTTGCTGATGTTCACTCCATCATGTAATCAGTGCCTTACAACAGAAGAAATCTTGAAACAAGAGTACCACGTTAGTCTTGGTTCTTGCAAAGAAGCTTTTATATTGCCCGATGCAGCTTTCATCCACACACAATATTCAACAGTTCTGGTTTGGATTGGAAGCTGCCGTATTTTATCATAAATGCTTATATGCTGGATGTGTCTTCTGACTGGGGTATAAATGTTGAAAATAGGTAAATGGCTTGCCTGTGACACTTCATACCACTTCATTCCACAAGGGCGTTGTAATAAATAGTACTGTATTCACGGAGTGAGAAAAATATACTCTGAGATCTGAGAAAATGGGGCAGTAGCCCAGTTATATTACTCTCTTGAAGGAAGATTGTAGACGGCAATGAAAAACTTTTTATGCAAAAATTTTAAAAAATGAAATTTCAGATTGTGCAATACTGATTTTGATTCTTCTCCATGATCTCCTATTTCCCAAGCATCTGAATTTTAACAGTCGGACTGTTGGAATATGTGTGCATGATTTTTGTTTCACCTGTTCAAGGGGGATTGTCTTCATTGTATAGTCAGCTTCCCCAACCTGGAAATCTGGGCAGTTGTACAAGCAGTTCTTGCTTACCAACTGCCTTGTGCACCAGTCATTCAAAGTTACAACAATGCTAGAAAAAAAAAATGCGACCAATCCCTATATTTGTGACTTTCACAGCATTCCTCAATCACTGATCACCATTTGCGTACTTTGCAACCGGCTTGCAACAGGTAGACTTAATATAGAAAGTAGAAGTAAAAGCGTTAGTCACAGTCAAATGATTCTTCAATTAGGGACTGTATTGCTTCACTTAATGACCAAAGGGGAATTAAAGTCATAAGCCCAATTATGGTCACATGATTTTCCTCTTAGAGTTGCTAAGTTGCCAGTCCCAATTGAGGCTGTTAAGTTAGGACTAGCTGTATTGCATCTAATGTTCACCAAATTAGAAAAAGCTGGATTAAATAATGATGTTAGTTAAACAGTTAACTAAATTTTTATATATCAGCATTTAAAAAGCCAAAAGTACAGGTAGTCTTCAAATTACGGCCACAATTGAACCCCAAATTTCTGTTTCTAAGCAAAAGTTTTGCCCCATTTTTACGACCTATCTTGCCACAGTTTTTAAGTGAATCACTGCAGTTGTTAAATTAATAACACAGTTGCAAATTGAATCTGGCTTCTCCACTGACTTTACTTGTCAAAAAATCACAAAACGTGATTGCAGGACCCCGGCACACTACAACCATCATAAATATGAGTTAGTTGCCAAGCGTCCGAATCACTGGGAATCTGTAATGGTCGTAAGTCACTTTTTTCAGTGCTATTGTAACTTTGAACAGTCATTAAATGAATGGTTGTAAGTTGAGGATTACCTGTATTCATATTTAATACCAAATCATGGTTTTCAGCATTTCAAAAGCTAACTGTGGACTCCACTGATATCATGTTTTTCTTCTCTTTTGAAATCACAAGGAGGAAATCAGAAGTTTCTGGGATTAAAAAGTAAAGTCTTCTTCAAGATGAGCTTAATTTCTGCAGGATTTAGGGATATATCCATGTAATTGTTTTTGACAGCAGAATCGATCTGTCATTTCAGCTGGAGCCCTGGTATTCCCTGGAGATGTCCCATCTAGCCAGATGTAGGTGCTTAGATCAATAGTTGTCTGATCCTATTGATCCCTAAATGTGGTTAGAGAACTGGTTTGATGTAGTGTTTAGTCACCAGGCTAAAAATCTGAACACCATGAATTCTGCTTTGGGCATGAAGCCAGCTGGGTGACCTTGGGCCAGTAACATCTTCTCAGCCCTAGGTAGAATGTAAGGGCAACCACTTCTGACAGACCTTGCCAAGAAAACTGCAGGGAGTAGTGATTACCAAAACTGTGTTATAGTGAATTACAAGTTAACAATAATAATTATTTATTCTGTTTGAAAACTGACTTTTCTGTACAGAAAACAGGCATCTTTAACTTGCTTCCACAAATAAAAGTTAATAATCATAGTTTGGCCAGACCTGGAAAATGTAACAAGCTGCACTAATGGACAACTAGGAAAATATGTAAGCTTTAGGAAAGAATAGATTTAGTTTCATGAAGTGAATCGGCCTCATGTCAATATTAATTGCGATGTGTAAAATGCATCCATATTACTGCATTCACTTTTGTGTTGGCTTCTAAATACTGTAAAAATTTACAGTTAACTCTGAGACTAGAGACTAGACAAGATTGCTGGGGGCCAATCTGGACTAGTACCATGTTTCCCCGAAAATAAGACCCTGTCTTATATTTTTTTGAACCCTGAAATAAGTGCTTGGCCTTATTGCCATGTGCTCAAAAGCCCGATTGGCCTTATTATCAGGAGATGTCTTATTTTTGGGGAAATGGCAAATACACTGCCAGAGTCAAAATGATTTTGAGTAGTCACAATGTAATAAAAAAAATTAAAATACAACAACAATTCAAAATAAAACCAATAAAACCAATACAGTAAGTACGTACATACGCAGAAGACAGCAGCATCGCTAAATGGAAGTGTATTTCCAATAGCATCCAGATGGAAGACACACATTTCACCTTATGCTCTGTTGAAGAAAGGCAGGATATCAGTGACATAGAGCAGATTTTTCTCACGATTTGTCAGGTGCAAGTTTATATCACCAGTTAATAGGGGGAAAAAATCTGTTTCTTTCAAAATGAAAGCCAAATGTAGCAAATACTACTTTGAATGGTGGTTTTCATTTGCAAAGATCTGTCAAATTCATTTATAATTGTACCCTCTCACTCACGTCAACTATTGACTCAAAGGTAAAACCTGTAATGATTTGCTAGGTTTGTGTTCTACCTTTCCTTCAGGAGTTCAGAGGACACACATAATACCACCTCCTCAGGGGTGGGCTTCAAAAATTTTATCAAGGGATTCTCTGCCCGGTTGCTGGGTGGGCGTGGCCTAGTTGGACTCCTGCACCACCAGGGGGGGATGTTTTTGCCCTCCCCAGACTCCAGAGGCCTTCTGGAGGCCAGAAATGGGCCCATTTCCAGCCTTCCCAAACTTCCAGTTGGCCCATATTTTGCCCTCCCTGAGCCTCCATGCGTGCCCTGCACTTACCTGCATCCAAAACAGGCCGCGTGGGGACTCCTGGGAGGGGTGGGCGGAGCCAGCCAGGAGTGGGATTTGGGGGTTCTCCGAACTGCAGAGAATCTTAGCTAGAGGTTCTCCCGAACCCCTGCGAACCCCCAGCAGCCCACCCTTGCCCCTCCTCTAGTTTTATCTTCATATCAGTGATATGGAGTAAGTTAGGCTTGTCCGTATTTGCTCAGTGGGCTTCATGACTGAGTAGAAATTTGACTTGTCATAGTCTCAATCCAGTCATTTAAACAGTAGACCATGCTGGCTTGAAGAATCAGAACCTGAAGACATAAATACTAGATATAAGGTATACCAAGGTTGAAGTGTGGCCAAATACTTCAATCACTGCTGAGAATATTAGTTATGTCGCCTGGTTCTGCAGTTGGCCATACCCCTAACGGAATTTTCCCTTCGCCCTTCTTGTTCTTACAGGTCATCACTCCCATAGGCATCCTCAGGAAAACTGCTCTGTTAGACAAGAACATTTCTTGCCCAACTCCACTCATAACAAAAGTGGTCCTCAGGATCTTTCTAACCCTTGGGGAGGTCCCCCAGGTGACACTTTGACTGTGACCAGTTTCGTGGGTCCTGAACCTCGAAATGTACTTGTGTGTCCTGCTCGTTGTTCCCAGAGGCTGAGGAGGCCTCGCCCAGCAGGAGGGGCTGGGGAACCCATAAATGTGGATGGTCCGAAAGAACAACATGGATGTAGCATTGCACTATCAACCGATGGAATTGCAGCTGGAAGAGCTGGTAAGGAGGATGGAAAATATTGGGAATTTTAGTCTGCACCCATGTCCTGCCAAAATTCCAAACATTGTACTCATGCTCTTTGAACCAATTCCAAATATTTGTGAAACATACCTTTGTATGTAGTTTGTTGCTGTCGTTGATGCAACTGCCTTAGAAATGAAAACAAATGAGCTGGCACTTAAAGAAAATACAAAATAGACAATTGCACAATTTTTGCGTTAGATAATGTTACGAAAGAGTTCAAGTTTCTGGGTTATCTGGAATCCCAAATGAGGACAGGTAATATAAAAAAGCAAAGAATAGAGGAAGAAAAGGAATTAGGTCAAATGTGATCATCAGGTCTATTTTAACATTGTGTTGGTACATTGAATGTATTTTTTAGTAGTAGGTTGCAGGTATCAGATTATGTCTGGCATTCTGACGCAAAGAATTATTAAACACACACACTTTCCCCAAATAAATGAGAATCCAGATCAATCTTTTTTTACCTTAGAATATAGGGAGGGGGGCTGATAGTTCAGAGGAGAACAGAAATAAGGAGAAATGCAACCATTTTTATATCAGAAAAGCTGAAATTATTTAATCAATAAAGTTGCTGAGGAAAAATTTAGGAACTGGAAGGAACATAATCTTCAAAACACAAAGACTCTGTTTCGGTGGGAGAAAATATTCTGGTGATAGATTTAACTTCGTTAAATTCTGTATTTACGGTAAGTAAAAGAGGGCTTTTGCTTCAGTATCTGGTATGATAATTATTTTATTATAATTTATTCCCATTGCATAGTTCTGTAGAACCTCCACAACTTTGCACAAAGCAATCAAAAATGCCATGTCATATTTGTCATTTTCAAAATAATACCTTTAAAAAAAACCCCTAAGGTTGCCAAACTTTGTCATATCAAGCGTCTCTGGCTGACATCTTTCGACGTATCTGTACTACAATCATTGTTCAGTTTCAAGAAGAATAGCTATGTTGCTAGAAAAACACCAGTCGTGTGACATTTTAAAAATTGCACATGTATGATTATAGGATTCAAGTCCATGAGGACATTTAGTAATAAATGTATCAATTTTGAAGTATCCCTTGGATTTTTGAGTTTAGGCTGGAGAAATCTATTTTCTTTCTTCGTGGCATGACAAAATGTACATTACTCTAAATTTTGTGTGTGCAAAATTGGGGGCAGGAAAGAGAATTAAAAGAATGCTAAGCAATCCAGCATAGTGGTGAATCAAGGCTGAAGTCAGTGTAATTTTGCAAACAATCTTCTTGGTCTTTTGATTGAATAATTGAATGGGAAAGCAATCATTTGAGAAAGCACCTGTCCCTCACCTTGTGTTTAGAGAATTACAAGCCTTAATTTTGTTTCCATGTGAGAGTAAATAACCAGGGTTCAACTCTTTTAAACACCCACACCCACATACAGAGAGCAACTTGTTCCTCCTGGTTCTGAACAGGTTAAGAGTCAGCCACTCCGTTCCCTCCCCTGAAAGTCCTTGGTTTATCAGGCAAAGGGAAAAATTCCTGAGAGGGGGTCAGAGAAGAACGGAGAGCAAAGAGGCGCAGCCGTGAGAGACGACCCGCTCCCAGTTTTAACTTCTTCCCTGATTGTTTCGTCACCCTTTCTACCTGAAAATGTTTGAGCAAGTTCAGACCTTCCTACGCCAAATCCAGGACTATAAACGTAAATATCCACTGTCTACCATTTTGTTTGTAGTTGATTTGGGGGGGAAGGAGAGAGAGAAAGGGATAAATAGAAAGGTAAATTGGGGGGGATTATTTTCTCTTTTACCCTGAGGGAGTCCAGCTTACTTAAGACTAAAATTGAAGGAGGGAGAGGATCTGTTTCCTGGTAACTGCATATTGTTTTAAAATCCTTATCGGGTTGTTGACTATCAAAATGATCAGAAAGGCAATTATTTTATTAGCGTAGAAATCATTCAGCTTGTTTGAAAGTTCGGATGCCCTGAAGATCTTAGGAAGGTAAAGATCCTTTGTAAGATCCGAGGGTATTGAGCTGTAAATGAGTAGCAGGGAAAAAAGTTCATTGGGATTTGGGGCATATTGCCGGACAATTGGCCAAATATCAGCAATAGCAGGTCTAATTTTACCCCACCGCAAACCCCCAAACAGGTACCAAAAAGAAGAAAACCCGGAACTGATTTTTACTTTTAAAAAACCGAGCTTGGTTCTAAATTTGAAAACAAGTAAGAATGCAAGTGCACCTGATTGCCCCTCCCCCTCATACACATCTCAAGTTCTCTAAGTGTTTCATTTTGGATATATATTTTTTTATATCTGCTTTTGGCTGGTGGATTCTGAGATTCAAGTGAATCAACAAATCAGTTTCTGCAGCTTGATGTCTTCTCACCCTGATGCATGTTGTAGGGAGCAAATTGTTTGAGGGACGCACAGTGTTTCTGCAAGAGATTTAGGCATTCCCCCCCCCAGGTAACACTGAATAGGTTTTCAGGTGGAGAGTTCTTAAGCTTATTGATCAAAAGAAAGTAAGGAATTCTGCAACAATTATCTTTTTTCCTCTAAACAGTTTTTCTTTGGAAAGGAAAATGATGGAAATGATGAAAGGTGGGGGTTTTGCAAAAGGAGGACATGACAATGTGGATCTTTTGTTTAAAAAAACCATAAAAGAGCCTTGGTGGCGCAGCGGACTAAAGTGCTGTTAAAGTAGCACTTGGCTGCCAGCTGCCTGCAATTACTGCGAGTTCAAATCTCACCAGGCTCAAGGTTGACTCAGCCTTCCATCCTTCCGAGGTAGGTAAAATGAGGACCCGGATTGTGGGGGCAATAAGCTGACTTTGTATAAAAAAAGAACACCGCTTACGAGGGGCCGAAAGCCCTACTAAGCAGGTATATACAAAAGTATGAAGGCTATTGCTTAACTCATTGTAAGCCACCCTGAGTCTCCAGAGAAGGACGGCATATAAATTGAACCAATAAATAAATAAATAAACGAACAACAAAAAAAGCCTCATCTAGAACAATCCTTAAATCTTTTTGGAAACAGATGGGCTGCAGTTTTTCTTCTTATCTTTTGATCATGTGTCAAAGCAAGCCAACCTTGTTTTATAAATTGTAGGTTCAATTCAACCATTATCCTTTTTTTTTTTCCTGCAGTTAAGACTTAGGAGCATTCTAAACAAATAGGTTACAGGAAGCACCACCAAGGTAGCTGCTGTCTACATAGGAACAGAGTCACTCTAAACAATTGTCAGGAAATAATTTGGGTTCCAACTCGAGCCGGGTTTGCACAAGAATAAATAGAAATGAGATCCAGACAGCTGTGAGGAAATATTTATTCCTAAAAGCAAAGTTTGCCTTTAGGGGCAGTTGCAGAAAAATGGGGTACGGCAGTAGACTTTATAAGAGGAGCTTGTCCAGGATATGGAAGTGTCTACATCAGGGGTCCCCAAACTTGGCAGCTTTAAGACTTGTGGACTTCAACTCCCAGAATTCTCCAGCCAGAGAATTCTGGGAGTTGAAGTCCACAAGTCTTAAAGCTGCCAAGTTTGAAGACCTCTGGTCTACATGCTGATTCTAGGATGACACTTGAGGGTGGGGGGGTGTTAATTCTTGTGAACGTGCAGTTCTGCTGGGGGACTTAATTAACTCTATTTGTGTTTGCAGACTTTATCCTTTGATATGTGGATTAGGTCTGGGCAAATTATTTGGGAGTTTGAGGAAGTTTGGGCAAAGGATTTTCCCTCGTTTGCTGTTTTTACTTGATTAATTTAGTTTCAGCTTGACTGTCAATTCCCTACTGGAGACGCTGATTTCCAGACCATTGTGGATTCTGTTAATGTTTTAAGGGAAGATGGAACAGTATAAAGAATAAAATATATTTGGATATAAAACTTCTCACACAACTCTGGAGGATCTCATGTTCTGAGGCTACTACGAGCTAAGGAGAGTGAATGAAACTATATAGATTAAGGTGATCTCCTTGCTAGATAGCAAATTTCAGCAGCAATATGCGGATGTGGAAATCTCCCATCTAGTGCCCTAGTGAAGTTAAATATTCAGGTTTGGGCAGGTAAACATAAACACCTATGCAGGTATCTGATTCCCTCATTATGTGGCACAAGGAATGACATTTTAGGTATACTTATTCCCCTTTGAAGAGTAACTCTGGTGTTCAATATATTTGGAAGGAAGGTTTTAAAAAAAATACACAGGTCATAGTGGCATTATTTAGTCTTTTTCTTGACCACAGAGAGCAGAATATCCAGGCAGCAGTGGAGATGTTGTCAGGGCTGGAGATTGCTTGTGAAATTATATCTGAGCGTAGGAACAGGGCAGCATGGGATTAGGCAAGGATCCCAAACAGATGGATTGGAGAACATCTTGGTCTGTGCAGGCTGATTTAAAGCAAAAGCAAAAACACAAAACATAACCTGTAAAAATGTACAGATAATGTACATCTGCTGACATGACTCCTAATTATTCCTTGGTCCCACCCCTGAATCTGCACTTAATTAGAAGGGGACTGAAAGCAATTTTGCTGCCTCATAAGGGTGCGTTTTTACTTCAGGCTTCAGTTTACAAGTAGTAGAAGAGGTATAGGAGATGTGATGCTCACATTGCCTAGAGCTGAGGTGTAGGCCCAGCATAGTACCCCTCAGGGAGAAGCCAAAAAACAAAACAAAACATAAACCAGACCAAATTACCTAGATAACAGGCAAAACGGTTGTTAAGTAAGTTTCGCCCCATTTTATAACCTTTCTTGCAGGGGTGAAATGCTACCGGTTCGGGAGAACCAATAGTAAAAAAATACCGAACCGGTATTTCCAATGATCAGCTATGCCGTGCGATTTATATTCGCTAGAAAGCAGGAAATTTATATTTGCTTTCTAGCGAATATAAATTGCGCAGCACAGCTGTTCCCTCCCCTCGCTGTTCTACTTACCTTCAAATGGCTGCTTTTCCCACTCGAAGCACATGTTTGGTGCGCACTGAGCATACATGCACAGCGCACGGTTGGCGCACACTGCATGCATGTGGGCAGCATGCGTTTGGCACACACTGCGCAAGTGCGGGCAGCAAACCGGTGGCAACCCGCGGAGGATTTCACCACTGCTTTCTTGCCATAGCTGTTAAGTGAATCACTGCAGTTTTTAAGTTAGTATCACAGTTGTTAAGTGAATCTGGTTTCCCTGTTGACTTTGCTTGTCAATCAAGGGGACTGCAACCGTCATACATGCTAGTTGCCAAGCATCTGAGTTTTGAGCATGTGACCATGGGGATACTGCAACAGTTGTAAGCATGAAAAAGAGTTGTAAGTCACTTTCTTCAGTGCCGTTGTAACTTCAAATAGTCAGGGAATGAATGTCGAGGGTTACCTGTATTTAGATTCCCCTGACAAGATCTGAGCTGCTTATTTCAGAATCTGATAACATTCCTGCATCTCAAAAATTTCTGCAGGGAATTTCTTTCCATGCTTTCAATCTAGCAAATTCAGGTCATACAATTTCAAAGGTTTCACCAAATTCTTACTTTGGGAAGATGTATATTCCTTTTGAAGATGGGCTAGAACTCTGGATTGTCATGTGATGTAGAAACACACACCAGCAGCAGCAGTACATCTATACAAATGTATGAAAGAATCATTGAATTGACTAAAGTAGTATTCCAGATCTGAAATGGTTGACTGTTTTTAAAAGTTTAGCAGGATTTTTTTTCCATCTTCACTTTTTTTTTTCTCATGTATTAATTGCTTTAAAAGAAAAAAATAGAACTAACAAGTAAAAAGAAGAAAATGAAAAAATAATTATATAAAAATATCTCTAAGTGGTCAGAGGAATTAGCATGATTGCACAGTCTGTTTATCTTTGATTAGAAATTAATCCTAGAAATTATTAAATTGCATATAAGTATATTAAACAATTTTAACAATGTAATTTAAGAATATAAATGTCTGGGCTAAGTGCCCAAATCTTCAGTAGTTTTTTGTTTAAAAATACAAAAGAAAAAAAAAACTACTAAAAACATTGTAAGATAAATGTTAACTTCCTACTTTCCCCTTGATCATCCTCCATTTATCAACATTTGGAAACAAAATATGTGTGTTGCCATTCTCCCTTACTGATCCATCTGCTCTCTCCTCTCAGCCAGTTCCCTGGGGCCCCATCACAAAGAGAGCCCCTCTCATCAGGAAGACGCGGGTCTCTTAGCTCGGCTGACCCATAGTGAGGTTGGGAGTGTCTTCCGGCAGGCGGGGAACCGGGTACGCATGAAAATCCGGAATCGCAAGGAGGCAGGTGAGTGATTCCAGGGAAGAATAGGGAAAGAATTGGGTGGTGGGGAAAGGGGACACCAGACGGGGAAGTGGAAGCCGAGGCCCAAGGAAGGAGGAAGAGGAGGTGGAGTGGTGCTGGTGGAGCTGATGGGCTGGAGTAAAGACAAAAGGAAACACGGGGTAGCAGAGAGTCCTTTCCTGAAATTGATTCAGTCTGTTTGCTTCTAGGAGTTTCCAGTGATTTAAACTCTGCTGATATCGAAGTCGGGGAATGTCCATGGAGTCCCAGCTCTCACCTCACTCAGCCTCAGGTATTGGAGAGCCAGAACCCAGCATGGTGACAAGGGTGCGGCCAAGGAAGGTTGGCATGTTAAATTGGCAAAGGACAGGAGGAAAATAGGGATTGTAGGAGGAGTCTACTAGCATTTTCTGTGGACTAAGACATTTCATTAAAGGGTATGAACTTTTGTGAGCTATGGTTCTCTTCATGAACATTTGCAAAACAGGTTTTCTGCAATATAAGTGCTTATGAGCCTGACACTTTTTATTTGCCCTGCAACTTAGGAGGACAGCATCGGAGGAAGGGAGCTACGGTTCATGAAAGCTCATGCCCTTTCATAAAAATTTGCCAGTCAGAAAAGGTGCTTCCAAACTCCTCTGAGGAAAATAGAGGTGAGGCTGAGTTAGAGATATCTGGAAGGGTTCTTCTGCAGGCTTCCTCTACTAGGGCTTACCTCATTTCCTGCAACATGCTGGTTCTGCCCACACTAGCCTTTCCACTTCAGGATTAGCTGTCCTTGTGCCACAGGCACATCTCTTCCTCCTCCACGGCCAATAACTGCCACAATCTGAGAGAAGGGGTAGAACAAGATGCCCATCTGCCAACCAGTCAGGAGATTCAGAACGGGTGACTGGTCAACCTGGAGGATGATGAAGAGTTGGATGGTACCTGTAGTTTCTTCAGAAAGGGAACAGTAGAGTAAGTGTGAGGGGAAAAAGCAGAGTAGATTGGTCAAGGTGTTGAAACGTGTTCTTGTGGTCAGAAGGAATAATTCTATGTTGTTCTTAAAAATGTAGAATAGCAAGTGAACCTCAAGAGATGCAAGGAATCAAAAGAGGGGTTGCCAAAAAGAGGTGTAACAGAAGGTGTTCAAAATCAAGATGATGGCCTCATCTTTTTTAACCAAACCACACCCTTTTTTTGCATGAAGGCCTTGGGCTGCACAACCACTATCCTCCTCTGTGGACAACCTTGAAGAGAGTTCTCAAATGCTTCCCAACCATCCCTGCAGCAATTTCTTCTAAAGATTCAGTAAAACTTAAGAATCTATGGGAAGCCCAGTAAATGTTTTCTGTTAGTTGGGTTAAAAATTTCCAACAACCTATGTTACACATTTAGCCTGTTCCATTGAGTCTGAGATTCTGTGTAGACACTTGGATTTTTAACTTGGTTTGTTTCTAGGAATCCATTACATTTTTAAGTGAGAAATCCAGATTTCTGGCTCAGCTTTCCCCAGCTTGATTCCTTTCAAATGTTTTGAATCCACTATTCCTGAGAGTTTTAGTATTCCCAATCCATCTGAAAGCATACATTGGGGAAGGCTAAGATAACTTATAGAGTCTAGACCAGGGGTGGGTTCTACTTACCTTTACTACCAGTTCACATCGCGCCCGCATGCGCAGATTACCTGTGATGACATCCGGGTCAATGGGCAGAGCCTCCCACTGGTTTTACTACTGATTCTTGCGAACCGATCCGAACCGGGGGCAACCCGGTCTAGACAGACAGACATGGAGGCTTGCTGCCTGATGCTGGTCAGGCAGCATGAAGTTGGCAATGGCTCTGTAGTCAGTCAGACGCAATTCATTTCCCTGATTGGTGTTTGTGGTCTCCAGTTAATTGTAAGGAATGCTTGTTCCTTTATTTGCGGTGGGCCAGAATATGTCTTTAGGACTCAACCACTTCCTTGTTACATTGGTTGAATATTGTCTTCCTCTTGTGTTGCATGAGACAGAAAAGTAAATGGGTGTAATTCAATAAAGGGTATTAAAGTTGTTATCCTGTAATTCAGATCAGATTTTATTTAAAATGAGGAAACTCATGGTAATTTATGTTCAATTGTAACCCAGCTCAGATGCCTTAGTATCATTCACATATGGCTCCAGCATTAAATGTTGATTGGCAGTGCACCTCAACCAATCTAGAATCTTTAAGGTTGAGCAGGGTTTTTTTAAAACAACAAATTGATAAAATAAAAATATAATTCTGTTGTCACAGATGATGTTCTTTTCCATTTTAAAGCATACCAAATGGTATTTTTCACTAAATGTGAAAATCCTGCTCAGAATCCTGGGAATAATCAGATGATGTACACTTCCTGTGAGGTGTGGGTTCTAGCCTAATGTTTCTCAGCAACTTTAAGATGAGTAGACTTCAACTCCCAGAATTCCCCAGAATACTGGCTGGGAAATTCTGGGAGTTCAAATCCACATATCTTAAAGTTACTGAGGTTGAGAAACACAGTTTTAGCCTATTTACAGTATAGCAGTAAAAATGGTTTTTTTTAAAATTTTGAAAGATGTAACTATTGAGACTTCCATGATTATTTCTTGACTACAGACAATGTTTTCCTTACTTATATTGAATATTTGTTGTGAATGTACAGATTGCAGGATACTTCAGTGATTTCCATTGCAAAAGTTAGTTTGGCCCCTAAAATGATTTTCTTATTCACATAGTTTTTCTGTGGGTTGCTGTTGTTAAGAAAAGACATTGGATCAGCAGCCTTCTCTGGATTGTGATCTCTCCCTGTTTCACAGGAGTCTGGCCAGTATTCAGTGGATCTGTTACGAGGGCCCAGCGGTTTCGGATTCAGTCTAAGGGGCGGAAGTGAATATAATATGGACATCTATGTCTTAGCTCTTATGGAAGGTGGGCCAGCCCAGCAATGTGGCAAGATTCAGGTATGTGATGTTCTCAGGAAATGAGCACCAATGCAAAGTTGCTGAGGCCAGGCAGACGTGGATCGGTTTTAGGAGACTTGTTGAGACTTGCAGATGAAAATGACTTTCTCTCTCTCTCTCTCTCTCTCACACACACACACACACATTCCTGAAACCTTAGCTGTTGTACAATCTAGCATTCTAGAACATAGGCTGGATCGAGCATAGCAGACAGCCATCTAGTCTTATATTACTTGGCAAGGGAACATATGTATATATCCAGGGGTGGGTTCTAAAATTTTTACTACCGGTTCTGAAAAAATGCTTTTAAAAGTAAAAAGAAAAGCCTCTGATGATCGCACGGCTCAGCTGGGATCATCAAAGGCTTTTAAAAGAAAAAAACCCTTTTTTTCTTTTAAATGCCTCCCACAATCCAAGCTGAGTTGCCTGATTGGCAGAGACTTTTTTCTTTTAAATGCCTCTGACAATCCAGGCTGAGTTGTCTGATCGTCAGAGGCATTTAGAAGAAAAAAGTCTCTGCCGATCAGGCAACTCAGCTGGGATCGTCAGAGCCTTTTGAAAGCATTTTTTTACAACCTCTTGGTTTTAAAAGTAAAAAAAAAAAAAAATGGCCACGCCCACCCAGTCACATTACCCCCACCACCAAGCCACGTCCACAGAACCGGTAGTAACAAATTTTAGATTCACCCCTGCTTTAGACCCCATTTGTTCTTCTTCAGGATGTAAGAGATCTGCCCATTCATAGAAACACTGGAACAGTTTAAGGCACCCTTATAACTCTGTGCTTGTACACAAGCATATTTCCCAATTTTCTTCCAACAAAAAGGGATGTCAAAGATAGGAATTCCTGTCTCTGATGCAGATTGTGAGCAGAAATTCTTTGTTGAGGATTATCACTATGGCACCCTATATCACACAAAAGCATGCAAGTCCTTGAAGCTAATTTGGATTTTTAAAAACTTATACTTTTCTTTTAATAGATGGAATATATACTGCCTGGTACCTAGAAATGAATAAATATATAACCTTCATTTACCCAATTCACATTTCACTCACTTTTCATTATAACTTATAACCAGGGTGAAATGCTCTTGGTTCGGATCGGATCGCCTGATCCGGTAGCGATGGAGGCGGGTGGTTCGGAGAACCGGTAGCAAAAATCCCTGCCTCCCCCCATGCCCAGCTGAGCCGCACAATTATCAGAGGCTTTTTTTTTAACTTTTAAAAGCATTTTTTCTACAACCTCTTCGGTCGAAAAAATGCTTTTAAAAGTAAAAAGAAAAGCCTCTGATGATCGCACGGCTCAGCTGGGATCATCAAAGGCTTTTAAAAGAAAAAAACTCTTTTTTTCTTTTAAATGCCTCTGACGATCCAAGCTGATTTGCCTGATCGGCAGAGGCATTCAAAAGAAAAAAAGTCTCTGCCAATCAGACAACTCAGCTGGGATCGCCAGAGCCTTTTGAAAGCATTTTTTTACAAACTCTTCGCCGAAGAGGTTGTAGAAAAAATGGTTTTAAAAGTAAAAAAAAAAAAAAAAGGCCACGCCCACCCAGTCACATTACCCCACCACCACCAAGCCACGCCCACAGAACCGGTAGTAGCAAATTTTAGATTTCACCACTGCTTATAACACAATATTCACCACCAAATACAAGAGCTGGCTTCTGGGCCCTTCCTAGCAACAGCAGCTTAATAGCCCCAAAAGAGTTATCAGATGATTGATATCACTTGATCAGATTCTCTTGTTTTATGGTTTCACTTGATAATCCAGGTGTATGTTTAATGGTATAATCTGAAGTTTTATTTTAAGAATATGATTTGCAAGTCAGTTTCTAATCTTAGCCATAGCCAGTTCTAACCTTACTTTACTTATCACTGCTAAGTAATTTTAAGGAAGTAATTATTCCACAAGTTTCCATCTGAAATACAAGGGTAATATATTTGTCTTCCCAACGTATTCTAGAATAATTTTGCAATAAGCAAAACAGTTTGAGCTCTCTGTCAATACAACTCTGGGTATTTAATGCACAAATCCAAGAATTTCATATCCACTGCAGACTCTGACAAAAAATATACAAGTTGTCCTTGTTTAGTGGCCACAATTGGGACCAGCCACTCGGTTGTCAAGCAAAGCGATCAGTAAGTGAAACTGCAACTGCGCTTATGATCTAAAGCTGCTTTACAGACCTGTGATGGTCATAAATGTGAGCATGGATTGAAAGTGGGGTTTTCCCCCCCCTCCATCACTGTCGCAACTGCAAACAGTTGCTAAAAGAGGCGGTTGCTAAACAACAACTACCTGTATGTTCTACTGTAGCTCTCGACATTTGTGACTAAAAGCTTGAAAACACATGGAAATGCTTTGGGAAAACTCAGACACACCCGCAACCTGTTTGTGGGGATGGTGGCTTTTTCATGCTAAAACACTGTGACAGGTGAGCGACCAGCTGGTGGAAATCAACGGGGAGTCCACAGCAGGAATGACGCATGCACAGGCGGTGGAACACATCCGCAGCGGTGGGAGCCGAATGCGACTGGTGCTGAAGAGGGGCAATGGATTCATTCCCGACTATGGTACGTCCATGTCTCTTCTGGCCTCTCCTCTCTTCCCTTCCTTCCTTAAATAAGAAATCATCTGCTTTGCGCTAAATATCCTGCTCTAATGCAGGGGTGGGGAACTGTGGCCCTTTTATGACTTGTAGATTTCAACTCCCAGAATTCCTGAGCATGGCTGGCTCAGGAATTCTGGGAGTTGAAGTCCACAAATGATAAAGGGGCCATAGTTCCCCATCTTTGTGCTAATGCCACAAATGTGCTAAGGCATAGGTTCCAGTCCAGAGGGGTTGACCTACAATGTCCTTTTTTCAATCTTTATTGAATGGCAGGATATTCTGGTGACTCTTACCCCAGAAATAAACAGAGGGAGAAGAGGGCATTAGCCTTCTCTGATTTAAGAGAGGAGTTACAATCTAGAGCAACAAATCATGCAATTAGTATTTTCCCCAAAAGCCTCTTTAGCTGCCTTTTTCCTTTGAAGGTCCTTTGCAGGAGCAGATTTTGGGTCTTCAATATTCACCCCTCTCTTCTCTTCTTTTTTCTTTCCTGCCCCGTTGCCCTTCGTATGTCCAACCCTCCATGCACTAACCCAACCCGCACATGATACTGTCTGATTCCCTCTTCCCACCTAATCTGTGCCAACTTCATCTTAACCTTTCTGGTCTGTGATTGGCTTCATACACCCCCCCTCCCCCGCCTTCCTGATCTGTGCTGGCCTTGTGATTTTCCTGCCACTTCCTCACCCCCCCAAGTCTCTATCTGTCTCCGCCCCACAGGGCAGCTGCTGGCCAGCCTGGCTCTCTGCGTGACCAACTCCCCCCGGGGGGAACCCTGCTTCTGCCTCGTGGGACGGGTCGAACATAAATGGTGGGTGCCCAGCCCCCAGTGGGACCAACCCTACCACTCAGCCACTCCCCCATCTCTTCCTTGGTTTCCTGGGGAATCACATCCAAGCTAGCATGTGATAAGGGAGCTCCCATCTCTTTCTGTAGGGGAAGATGATCCCATTGAAGCCAACCCTCATTCCCCTGTTCCCTTCCCCCATTTAAAATCCGCCCTCAGTCTCCCTGATTTCTTTCCTTAGCTTTTATCCCAAAGAAGCCTACTCCAATGCTTGTGCATTCTACAATTCTGCATAGCAATAGAAAGGGAGCAAAAGCCACATAAGCCACTTGAGAAGACAGATGTGATCTTTTTAGGCAGCGGAGTTTATTTGGAGAAACATGGATTGCAGTCTGATTAAACTTATTTCCCCTCTTTCAGGACAGAGCTTTAAAAATATCAGCTTTGTATGTTAGCAACAAAACCTGCAATGCTGATTAATTAGAATTTACAATGGTAAAAAAACTATGATTGCCCAGGCTTCTGTGCTGAAATCAATTTTTAAAATAAATTTATCATCAATTCTAGTGTTTGCTCTCTTTAAAAGCAGCTATCTAGACATTAGAATTGTGGAGATCAAATTTAAAGTTTAGGGCCAATAGTAGATACCGTAACATCTTCAAAAACAGAGGATAGGATTTGAAGGACCTGGGACAACAGGACCCTGCACTAAAGATTGATCAATAGTGGTCAGAGTGCACACAGTGTGACTATTTTGAGACAACCCAGTAGCAAAATACAATAAACAGAGGTTTGTCTTTGAAATAGTGGTTTATCTACAAGGAATATATACATACACATACTAGGCAAAATCAGGCAATCAATCATCAACTATAGCATAGAAGCATACACACAGAGAGGGACGCTCTCACAGGGCCTCTCTTATATATACAGCCTCTTAAAGTGATAACAGTTAAAGAACCCTGCTGACTCATTCTCATTGCATCATCATTTCAGTATTACAGCATTACAGCATTACAACATTACAGCAGCTGGTCAGCTATTAAATCATCATTACCCTGACAAATAGAATCAATTAAGCTTTTGTAATGCAGAAGTTAGATATTTTATACTGTGCCCCATAGCTATCGTTGCTTGTAATTATTAATTTTTAATTTTTCACTTATTTATTTTCCATGTATTAGTATGTTAGGAAATATAATAATATAATCACAGACAAGAGATCTGTGTTAGCTCCCCAAGGCAGACATTTGGTATACTACTCTCCTGAAGTGCCAAGGGCCAAAAGGCAGCTATGATTGTTTGACATATTGTCCACTATCATAGTTGAATGAATCTTGATCAGGGAAATCATTTCCAAAGATCAAATTCCTATCCTGACAGAAATTAACCCATGGGATTTCTAGAGACAAGTATTCTGGAAATCAGAGAGCAAGTGGTCTCTTGGAATAGTCCAGGAAGCAGTTGTTCCCCCTGAAAGTTCAGAGGAAAGGCATTCCTTAGCAACATCTTGAATAGTCTAGATTTGTAAATTGTAGATATGGTTGCCAACTATTGCACATTTGAGTCTATTTGTTCAGCCAATAAACTCTATTCTTCTAGAAAAGTAATCCTGAGGTACCTAAGAATCTAGTAAAATCCATTTTGCCCTGGCTTCACCCAACAATAGCTCTCTACCAATAACTCCCTACCCTGGTTCCACTTTTATTTGGCCTTGACTAGAATGTCATTGTTTCTATAATCTAATGTCAACCAATACTTAGACACAGTAGAGAGCTTGCAATAGCATTTGGTTCTTTGGGGCCTGTCCTATCAGCTCTTTCTTCAAACCAAATCTCTTTTGTTCTACTCACTGATCTCCTGTTTTTCCTAGATCGTGTGTTCAGCCAGAGCTCCACCAAGACACAGCAGGTGCTAGAGGCTGAGGACAAAGCCAGGCACCGGCACAGGAAACCAAACCGGTCCATGGTCTCCCAGCATGTGGGACAGAACCTCGGCGATGGAGATGACAGAGAAGCAGCACTTTGCAACGTCAGGCAGCAGCTCCCTAAAGCCCACCAGTCTGGCCAGTTGCACCAGAGCTCCAGCAAGGCTCAGGGAGAGGAAGAAGAGGACAGAGAACAGGGTTGGAGGCCTCATAAGCAGGGAACCAATGGGGAGAGCGAGAGTGACAGCCACAAGCTACTTTCTCCCCGGCCTAGCAGGAAATTGCGGTCAGACTTGGTCCCTGGGCCTTGGCTAGTACCCAGTAAGGAACGACTGTCCCGGGCCCTCTGGGGGGTCTGTATGGGCCAAGGAGAGGAAGAAGTACAAAAGGGCAACCCAGAGAGAGGAAAGGGCATGGAGGTAAAGAGACGGAGTTAAGCCAAGCAATGTTGGGCTCAGTACAATCATGTTAAGAACTACACAGTGCCTGGCAGTGGTTAGTGGCACTGGCCATCTCCAGCTGGATTAGGCCATATTCTCCTTTCCAGTGTTTGTTTTTGTTCAGGGTCTTCTCCTCCACTCACACTATGCAAAGGCATTTTTTCATTTCGCCCTCCCCATCCCATTTCCTCACAACCACACTATGCAATGATAGCTTTCAGAAGCCACCTCGTGCAGTTCTCCTGGAATTGGGCAGCAGACTTTTCAATTCTCTGGCCGCCATTCCCTTTTCCCAAGAACTGTGATGGTGTTTCCATTGCTACAATTTCCAACCCTTTGTGGTCTGCAGCTTTCTAAAGCCAGTGCTTTTAAAATGACATTTGTAGAAACCCTGGGCTCCTGAGATTTATCAGGAGTTTTTCCAATGAGAAAGAAGACCACTATTGGCAGGTGAGTTACCTGTGGAGCAGTTTATTGCTCATTTTGTTCTGCCCAAGGTGGATTTTGGAACGTCTGCAGAATATTCTGCAACCTACGGGGATTCCAGTCTCCATTTCAGTGAATTTACATGGAGCTGGGTTTAAGAGTTACTCTATCCTACAAACATGCCCTAGATTCGCCTGTAACAGCCTTCTGGAGGGAAGCTGAGTCGGTGGGTATTTTGTACGAATTTTGCTGCTGTATATTAATTTTCACTGATTAATCGTTTCCTGATTTCTCAGGAAGTCTGTGGAGCAGCCTTACCTAACCTGGTATTTTCCAAATGTGTCAGAACATGAGAACTCCTAACGGTGGGGAATTCTTAAAGTAGGAACCTTTAAATATCTAGCAGGCACCGGTAAAGGAAGGCTTCTCTGGAGCATTAAAAATCACTGTTCAAGTGTCTTTCCCTCCCTCTCTTATCTTTCATGACCATGCAGTAGAGGGGCTGCTGCTGCCGCCGCCGCCATCCACCCACCCTCTCTCCATCCAATATAGCACAATCACTCTTTTTGCTGTGGTGGCCTGCAATCCTCTTTGTCCATTCTGTTCCACTGGTCACTCAAGTTGAGAACTACAAAGGCCGGGGTACCTTTTTCTCCTCAGCCACACAGAAGGCAGTTATGTTCTCTTCTCTGCTAGAGGCAGCCATAGCCAAATGAATGAGCATGCAACCTCCTGTGTGCATAAAGCAAACAAGATTCGTGTGCTGGAG
Organism: Pantherophis guttatus; assembly: GCF_059756535.1. Classification (NCBI taxonomy): domain Eukaryota; kingdom Metazoa; phylum Chordata; class Lepidosauria; order Squamata; family Colubridae; genus Pantherophis; species Pantherophis guttatus. The sequence goes on along the minus strand of NC_142064.1, from coordinate 120,408,267 downwards.
GGGATTCATATCAGGCTGTGCCCCTCCGGTTCGATTGCCGTCCAGCAGGCAGTTTCAGCATGCCTCAGCCAGTCACAGGTGCACCATGGCCCTGTTAGCATGGTTTGTTTGGCTTCTGTCTGTTGTGGGTTTCCGTGCTGAAAAAGCATAGCAGGTGTGGAGTTTCTCTTGGCAAAGGATTGTGGCAAGAGGAAGTTAGACAAAGCATCTCTAGCATTTCCTGAGCAGGAAGTGCAGTGTCAGTAAAAGCAAGAAAAAAAAAACTTTGATCTAAATTACTTGATTGACAGTCCTTTGCTTCTCATCAGATCTACTGTCCACCACTCGGTTCTTTCCCTTGACGTAGAAGACTCATCACAGCGTACTGGGGAGGTCAGATGTTGGCCCAAGCTTTAGACATGCAGGCATACAATTCTGCCTTGTGCTCTTTCTCTCTCTTGGGATGTGGGAGATATCATGTGCATTGCATGTAGTGTGCAAACATGATCCAATGTGAAATGTGCATGTGTCTGCAAGATGCATATAGATGAACATTTGGCTGGGCTTGTGCTTCACAAAGTTCAGGAATCACTCATGGGTACATGCAGATCCATGTTGCTTTGCATGCCAAAGCCACGAGGCATCTAAGAACTCAATCAATTTGCATTCAGAAGGCACACCATGCAAGGTTTCAGAAGCTAGCTTTCATACAATACTGCCACCCACATTTCCTGTGCAAAGAAATGCTAGTTTACCAATCTGGAGGGAAACCACATCCCTCAACCCCAATAGGATCTGATTCTGTAGTGCATTTGCAGAAGTTGGCTGTTTTGATGAAGGACGAGTCTGAAATTCACCCACAGAGTCGAGTAATGAACAACACGGGCGTGGTTGCCCATCCTTAGAAGTTCTTCTGGAATGAAACATTGAAGCTGGTTCTTCTGCTGGTTGTAGACACACAAGTGACTTGACAGGGTCAAACAGGGTCAGGGTTTTTAAGTAACTCTGCAGGTGCCTTTTTGGCTTTTTAACTGGAGATGAAAAGACAGTGAGGAAGCAGCTTTAGTGCAGGGCAGTTATGGAAAGCAAATTATTTTTTAAAGTAAATCTTATAATAATTATTATACATTAAAAGATTCTGATTTTTAAAAGTGCTTTTGTTGGCTTACTTTTGCTTCCACAAGCTACATGTTCTGAATCGGCAAACATTCTTTTTAAGGTTTGAAAATCTGTACTTGCTTCTAGTGAACTTGTAGCATGGGCTGGATGGGGCCAAGTGGATAAGATGTCCCACACAGACAAAAATAAAATATAATTCTTTGGTATTCAGTCAACTAATGGGAACAGGCATTTCCATATTGGCACAATTGATCCTGCTGCATGTGGGAATGTGCATCTGCATTAATTACATTCACAGAAAGCTGTTTTGCTGCATAGATTTCTGGATGATTCAGGTTGACTGGGACTCCTATGCACACAAGCGTCCCATCTGGATATCTATTGTGTTAATTTTTCTGCTCGATGAAAATGAACCCATACCAAGTTTGAATTCATTCTATATATTGAGGTGATCATATTGAGATTTACACTATCGCAGTGTAGACATATACAACATCTTGCTACTACCTGTTCTGTTTTAAAGAAGTGCAGAAGTTCAGCCCTTGAAACTGTAAAGTGGACCCTAGAGTCTAAACATCATACAGACATGGACAACAGTACAAGGGCAGCAATGTACAGGATTTCAAATAGTAATGGATGGAGCTTCTGCCTGCACAATTCTTCACCTGGTCTCAATAGAAGCAGCAAAATGCATCAAGCACAATAAAAAAATACCTACTAATTTGCCTGAAAGGGCTTATTTTATACCTGGACATACACATTCCAAAATCTTGGCACAAAATCTAGGCAGCAGAATTGGTGTACAGATGCATCCTGAAGATTTGCCTCTATCTCTGTACAGTGAAAGATGCCCAGTCAAGATGCTGGAGTGCTGAGATGCTTTTCTTTAGGAAGAGATGGAATCGTGTTTGCTCTCACAGCTTTGGAGACTGACCTCACAGCCCAGCTGCAAAGTCTAAGAATCAACATATATACACAGGGCTAGCGCAGGTTCTTCCTTCCTTTGCTGCCCTATACAAATAAAGAGTTTCCTTCCTCTAGGAGTATGCATGTGCAATTATTAACTTAGCTTTCAGTGGCTAGCAGTTGGCAGATTATCTTTTCTTCCTGGCCTCATGGGAAACACTTGTGCGTTCTTGGCATCCTTCCCTTTTACTGCAGAACCCAATGCCATGGGTAGTCCATGGGGGAATGAAACCTCTGGGTGTTTATTCATTGGAATAGAAGAAGATTGAACCAGAGGAAAAAGCAACCAATGTACCTCCATGCACCTCTCAAAACAGAAACAACATTTCTCCAGGATGTTTGCTTAACTTCAGTTACTCATAAAAATGTGGAAGCCTGAGAGTTGCTTCATACTGTGGGCGGATCTCCTACAATGAAGTCAACAACATGTGAGGTGCCAATGAAGTAAGCAACCACAATTTCCAGAGAAGACATAATTTGGAAGGATCTTCTCAGAATCTGAAGTGTTTCCACTGATTGAGTTTTGAATAATTTGTTACTTTATAACAGCTTTGCCCAAATTGCTGTTCCTGAGATGTAATGGAACGCAAGCTTCATGTTGCCTAGCCAGCAGCTGGTATATTCTACCAACAGTAAATCTTCTTATGAAAGCAGCCGACCTGTTATTTCAAGCCCCAATGCTGAGAACCTCCCGGCTGGTGGATTTGTTATGGGAAAGTCTTCAGCCTACCACATCACAGATTGGTTCGTCCAGCATAGCTTTACATGAAGGGTGGGGGCAATGTGTACATTTCAGGAAACTGTGACCCAAGCCAGGAGAATTTCTGAAAGAGAGCTAAAGAGAGTGTCACTTCCAGGCTCTTCGCTGATGTGGATCCTTGATGGATACAGTTCTACTGCCTTCATTATTATAACTTGCCCTTTTAAGAAGGCTGTAGAGTAAATTGTCTCAACAGGTGACCTGATCACCTGATTTTGCCTACTATTAGCCTTGTGGGAAATCCAAATAAGAAGCACAACAATGAATACTAGCTCTTATCTTATTATAACAGAATCTTGCTGGTCTAAAAGTATTTCTCCCCTCCTTTCCTCTCTGGAAAACTAGAGAGGGTCTCTTTCTGAAATGCTTCCCATGCTCTTTTTCCTTCTGGGGACAGATACCTCTTGCATCTCTTCCTCCTGTCTCCCAAGGTCATTCCCACAAACCATCACACTTCGGCTCTATTTAATATTGGGATGGAGGTACAGTCTAGAACTCTCAAGGCTGCAAATTAAACTGGGAAGTTAAAAAAGCTTCTCAGAAGTTGATGCTCGATCAGTACGATAGGGTCATCAAAAGAAACTCTGTGGACTTCCAAGAATTGAGCTGAAGTGAATGGGGAATTTATTTTACACTGTAAATAATAAACCAACATTCCAAAATAAACATTGTTGCTTGGGACTTCAAATGATTCTATACAAAATATGACAGGAAGAAATATAATAGACAAATATAACCCATTTTAAAGAAAGATACATTATTGAATTAATTTAATTAACACCTTTTAACCAGTTCAAGTATCGGTCCATTAATCTTTAGAGGCTGCATTTAAATGGACATATGGGTTAACTAGTGAGGCAAGAATTATGATCCCCTTTATAGCTTCTTTTTGTCACATGGATCTACAGCTCTGTGGTTTATTTATCCAAAATATAATTGTGTTAGTGAGTTGGAACAGATTCTGATCTGATCAAAACATGACCAACTAGTCTAAAGTGAGCTCTAGAATTTTATAGTTCAGCGTATTGGTACCATACAGCCATTTTTTGCCACATGCTGTATGAATCAGGTAGCTGTATTGAGGTTGTCCTTGCTGCTTGCCAGGCTATATTAACATAGCTATTTGATTTGGGAACTCAGGTTTAAAAGCAAAAATGGGCATGGAAGTTAGGTCATTTCCAGCCTGTTGCGAATTACAAAACAGGCCAGGACAGGATATAATCAACACATGGTGTAGTGAAAAAAAGTATGCCAAGCACAAATATTATTTCATTGTCCTTTGAAAAGTGTTAAAAAGAAACTCTGTTTCTCCAAGAGTCCATTTTAGCCCACTAGTGCTACTCTCTAGTAGCTGGGCTAGATCCAGAAAGTTAAAAGTTGGAGGGCTCAACTTCCTCTCCCAAAAGTCCTCTACATCTATGTACCTCCTATGTACTTCCTATCTTAGGGCTATGGTTGCCACAAATTAGTTAGATGCCATCAAAATACGCTCATTTCTCGGACTGCTTTGACAAATGCTCGTCATCCTGGCTGGTCTCCAGCAATAATCCACAGCTCTTTTAAGGACAGTCCAGTAATCTCTTTGATCCTGTCCAAAGCCTGTAAATTACTGTTGAAAGCTGTGGGTGAGCTGCAAATAAATACTTCTGGAATGCCAGGAGCTACAGGACTCTGATATAGAATTAACAGACCAGCTTCTCTTGGGAGCATGGCTACCTGGAAATCACTTGTCCCCTTATGCTCCGTTTGAACATTTGCAGTTGGAGAAAATATTGCAAAAAACACTACAGTACATGTCAATAACACTATCCTCTTTCAAAGGAAGAGAAATATTTTGTCAGCTGGTCTATCACTATTCAGGATTCACGGCAGTGGTGACTGGCATATGCAGCAATTTAACTGATTAACAGAGTTGGAAGGAACCTTGTAGGTCTTCTAGTCCAATCCCCACCCAAGGAGGAGACCCCACACCATTTCTGGCAAATGGCAGCCCAGTCTATTCTTGAAAGCTTCCAGTGATGAAGCTCCCACAACTTCTGAAGGCAACTTCTGTTCCATTGGTTGATTGTTCTCACTGTCAGAAAATTTCTCCTTATTTCTAAGTTGAATCCCTCCTTGTTCAGTTTCCATCCATTAGTCCTTGTCTGGCCTTTGGGTGCTTTGGAATATAGCTTGAACCCCTCCTCTCTGAGGCAGCCCCTCAAACACTGCTATCATGTCTCCCCTGGTCCTTCTCTTCACTAGACTAGCCATGCCCAGTTCCTGCAGCCATTCATCATGTTTTAGCCTCCAGTCCCCTAATAATTTTGGTTGCTCTTCTCTGCACTCTTTCTAGAGTCTCAACATCTTTTTTAATAGTGTGATGACCAAAACTGAATGCAGTATTCTAGGTGTGGTCTTACTAAGGCTTTATAGAGTGGTATTAGTACCTCCCTTGTTGGCTCATATTTAATTGGTTGTCCACTAAGACTCCAAGATCCCTCTCACAATTAGTGCTATTGGTATTAAGCCTGGTTTCATCCAGTCCAGGGGTGAAATCCAGCAGGTTCTGACAGGTTCTGGAGAACCGGTAGCAGAAATTTTGAGTAGTTCGGAGAACTGGCAAATACCACCTCTGGCTGGCCCCAGTGTGGAGTGGGAATAGAGATTTTGCAATATCCTTCTCCCAGGAGTGGGGAGGGAATGGGGATTTTGCAGTATCCTTCCCCTGGAGTGGGGTGGGAATGGAGATTTTACAGAAGACAACTACAATGCTGATCCGGCCCTCAAAGAAATCCAGTCTGATACCCCTGATCTAGGGTGTTGGCTATTCCTATTAATAAACTGAGTTTGTACAGTAGTGGCCAAAATTGTGGAAACCTTTTGGAAAAAGTGTATTTTTGAGGTTTGATGGCTAATAACGCTTTTTTTGGGGGGGAGTAGTACCATAAAATTACATATCAATGGAAAGATAATTTAATTAAGAATGTAATGCAACGAAGTTTGTTCAATTATCTGTATTCTATGAAAATTTATAGCCAAATAACCAGAAAAAGGAAGCACAACTTGCTTAGGTTGATATCAGGTAGCTTTCCTTCATCTGATTGTAGCCAATGAGCATGAGAGCCAATCAGGTGTCATCTTGTTTTGGCAATGAGCCAATCAGATCACAGTAGGATTCAGTTATCGATGTCATTTATTTTTTTTATTTTTTTATTTAATTTAATTTATATACCGCCCTTCTCCCAAAGGACTCAGGGCGGTGAACAGCCATAATAAAAACAATGTACAGAATAGAATTTAAAAGCAGATTAAAATAATTAAATCATAGGCTGAATTTAAACTCTCATTTTAAAACCAATTTTGAAACCTCATTAAAACCAAATTAAAATCATTTATCCTATCAGAGCGGCTTGCTGGAATAACAGGGTCTTCACTGCACGACGGAAGGCGCGGAGGTCGGGGATCCTTCGTATGTCCGGGGGTAATTCATTCCAGAGGGCAGGGGCCCCCACAGAGAAGGCTCTCCCCCTGGGGGTCACCAGTCTACATTGTTTGGCTGACGGCACCCTGAGGAGGCCCTCTCTGTGTGAGCATACCGGTCGGTGGGAGGCAATCAGTGGCAGAATGCGGTCTTCTAGATAGCCAGGTCCTAAGCCATGGAGCGCTTTAAAGGTGGTAACCAACACCTTGAAGTGCACCCGGAAGACCACCGGGAGCCAGTGCAGCTCGCGCAAGAGGGGTGTTACATGGGAGCGACGGGTCGCCCTCATTATTACTCGCGCGGCCACATTCTGGACCAGTTGGAGCCTCCAGGTGCTGCTCAAGGGGAGCCCCATGTAGAAAGCGTTACAATAGTCCAGACGGGAAGTGACCACGGGCGTGAGTGACTGTGCGCAAGGCATCATGTTTTGAAGCTGAGAGGAGGACATTTGCCAGTGTGTTATGTGATCGCTATCAAGTTGGTTGGGGTTTTTTGTGTTCTTTCATTTAGTGAGCTTGTAAAATGTAATAAAATTAAAGTAATGGTGCAGAGTTGACTGGTCGCCCAGAAAGCGATGAAAAATAGTATTATTAATTGAACAAGGCTACAATTATAAAGAAATTAGAAGAAAAATTGGTGGAAATTTAACCAAAGGTGGCATTTCTAGGTTTTTGAAGAGGTATAAGGAGACTCAGTCACTACAAAACAACACTGGTAAAGGCAGGAAAAGGTGCACAACAACAAGTGATGATAGAAGAATTAAGAGACTGTGCCTACGTGACAGAAGAAAATCATCTGGCTATTTACAAGATGAAATGGCGCAATGCAATGTGAAGTTGAGTGCAAGGACTGTTCAGTACAGACTGTAGGAATTTGGCCTAAAATCTAGAATTCCACTTAAAAAGCCACTTTTATCTCTCAAACAAAGATTGAAAAGCATTACATTCTTGATTAAATTATCTTTCCATTGATATATAATTTTATGGCACTACTCCAAAACAAAAGTGTTATTAGCCATCAAACCTCAAAAATACATTTTTCCCAAAAGGTTTCCACAATTTTGGCCACTACTTGGACAATACATTGAATATCATCTAGCCCAGGGGTGTGCAAATGTGGCTCTTGGCTTGGCTGTCTCAGGAATTCTGGGAGTTGAAGTCCACAGGTTATAAAAGAGTCACATTTGCCCACCCCTGATCTAGCCAACCACACTGTAATTTAGCATGCTAGTGATATCATTTTATGATTCAGTACACTGGAGAAATCCAGGAAATGGTATTCACTGAATAAACCTGGCTTCAGCTGACTATGGGTAAGTATGCTGTGAGAACACAACATGCTGCATGGTTTTTCAATTGTACTTTGCAAGTGATAACTACAGGTAATCCTCAACTTACAACAGTTCATTTAGTGACCATTCGAAGTTACAACAGCACTGAAAAAAGTGACTTATGACCGTTTTTAACACTTATGACTACTGCAGCATCCCCATGCTCAGGTGAACAAAATTTAGATGCTTGGCAACTGGTTCATATTTATGACAGCTGCAGTGTCCGGGGGTCATGTGATCACCCTTTCCGGCCTTCTGACTCGCAAAGTCAGCTAGTCTGGTGAGCCTTGGTGGCGCAGCAGACTGAAGTGCTGTTAAGTGGCACTTAGCTGCCAGCTGCCTGCAATTACTGCAAGTTCAAATCTCACCAGGCTCAAGGTTGACTCAGCCTTCCATCCTTCTGAGGTAGGTAAAATGAGGACCCGGATTGTGGGGGCAATAAGCTGACTTTGTATAAAAAGAACACCGCTTTGGGGGGGGGGCGAAAGCCCTACTAAGCAGGTATATACAAAAGTATGAAGGCTATTGTTTAACACATTGTAAGCCACCCTGAGTCTCCAGAGAAGGGCGTCATATAAATCGAACCAATAAAATAAATAAATAAATAAATAAAGTCAATGGGGAAGCCAGATTCACTTAACAACCATATTGCTAACTTAACAGCTGTAGTGTTTCACTTAAAAACTGTGGCAAGAAAGGTGGTAAAATGGGACAAAATTCACTTAACAACTGTCTTGCTTACCAATGCAAATTTTGGGCTGAATTGTAGTCGTAAGTTGAGGACTACCTGTAACTGTACATTTACAAAAGAAAAAAAATTACAAAAGAAAAAAAAACTTACTTAAATTACTCCTTGGGTAATTTCTCTCTCGACAACCCTCCTTCATCTTCTTTGTGATAGACTTTTATTGTTGTCCCTCTGGTGCCAGTCATTCTCTTTCCCCCTTCTTCTATGCTCAGCAGACTTTTTGGGGACTGCCTACCTGCCTGCCAAGGGCTTCTCAGCTTCCCTTACCAGCTTATGTCAAAGCTGGGGAAGCCTTGGTCCCTTAAAGGTTGCTGCTTTACAAGAGGCAGATGTGATTTTAGAGTTGTGGTTCAGCAGCATCAGAAAACGTGCATCATCTCCTGGTGCTATAACTTCTGGTCTATAACTTCTCTGTGACTTCCTTTCCTCTTTGGAGCAACATTTTCATATACTGTGTTTCCCCAAAAATAAGACCGGGTTTTATATTAATTTTTGCTCCAAAAGACGCATTAGGGCTTATTTTCTGGTTAGGTCTTATTTTGGGGAAAATATGGTACTGAATGCACCCATTAGGCTGACAATCTTAACTGGGGCTTGTTTTGGGAGTAGGGCTTATATTAGGAGCATCCTGAAAAATCATGCTAGGACTTATTTTCCAGTTGTGTCTTATTTTCGGGGAAACAGGGTAGAAAATTCTATGAAAACTCTTCTGCCCCTCTTTTTTGCAAGCCTACTCCAGTCCTATCCCAATGCAACCTCTTTCATTTCCAATTGGAGAGATCTCTGTATGGTCTTTTAGAGGTATTCCAACTCAATCCTTAAAAAGGGAGGCTGTCTGTTAAATGCAGTTGAGAATGGTAATCAGAGAGAGAAGTTGCTAGATTAAATCCATCCCCCAAATCCACAGATTGCTGAGAACAGAGTGGGCACCTCAGGGCAAGGCCAGCCTTATCATTAGGCAAGTAATCTGCCCCAGGCAGTAAATTTGGAAGTGAGGACAGTTAGTTATTTAGCATATTGGGGAGATCTTCTGCCTCCAGCGCTAAAATAATTCGGCAGCTTTAAAGGAGTCAGATCATTCAACCTAAATTGGAAGGAATTATATTTGAAATCTGCAGGCAAAAAGCAAATCTGTATTTTTTGGGCTATAAAATGCACTGGTGTATAAGATGCACAAAGATTTCGAAGAGGTGTTGCAAGAAATATCCTTCTGGGTTCAGTTCCAAGTGGGGAAAAAGACACTGGAAACATGGAGACTGCTTGGAAAGATGGTTTAATGGTGGACAGGATCACAAGGTTTAAGTTCCTGAACAGAAAAGGGCCGAGATGCTGAGTGTGCCTTGGTTTTATGCCCTCTCTGCGCTTTGAACTTCCTGGGGCACAGGAAGGGCATCCTGATTGGTTGTCAGACTCCCAGGGGGTGGGGGTCTTAGCTAGCCTTGCTGGCTGATGTAATCTTCCCAGGTGCCATGTGGTGCGTTTCTGTTGCTAGATGGGTCCTATTGTGTTGCAGACGATGGTCCATTGACAAAGGTGGGGGGGAATGAGTGAGCTTGGCTGAGGCCTTAATGGCCCTTTGACAAAGGTGGGGGGAGGGAGAAAGCTGCTTTGTCTTTAAAAGATGTTTCTCCATTTCTCATCCAGGGAAATATAATATTCTGCCTTTTTTAAATATTTCCTAAAATATTTCATTCTTCTAGGAGAGGGGTGGGTGGGTACTAACTTCCTACAGAGGTAAGCAAGAAAAAAAAGTTTTTGCCTTCCCCGGCCCACTCTGCAGGCCTCCCAAACTCTCTGTGCATCCTGTTTTTTGTAAAAACGGGGCAGGGCGCCGAGGGTTTGGGAGGCCTGCAAAGTGCTCCTGGGGGCTGGGGAGGGCAAAAACACGATGTGTGAAGGGTTTGGGAGGCCAAAAACGAGCCCATTTTTTGCAAAAACGGGGGCGTTTTTGCCCGCCCCAGCCCACAGGAACACTCTGCAGGACTCCCAAACCCTCTGCATGCCCTGCTTTTGCAAAAAACGGGCCCATTGTTCGCAAAAAGGGATGCACAGGGTGGGGCTTCAGGAGGCCAAAAATGGCTGTATTCGGTGTCTAAGAGCACCAATATTTCCACCCTCTTTTAAGGATGAAAAAAGTGTCTGAAAAGTATGGTAACATTGCTTCTAATATCATAGCTCACATGGTGTGTCATTTACTTCTGGCAATTAGGTGCTGATTAGAATAGAAACCTGCCAGTCTTTTCATACAGTACAGCTAAGCCCAGCTTGATTATACTCATATTTTCATCCTTCCAGTTTGGCTGTATAAATTAGCCCTTGAAGATTCAAGAGAAAAAAAACAAGAGTTTCCTCTAGTACCTTTTCCTACACTTAAACCTTCTCTCTGTGCTATTCTACTTTCATTTCCTTTGCAATCGGCAAGCAGGAACATGCCTTGCATTCTGCCCTTGTTTCAATAGAACCTCAGCAAGAATGTTGGGAGCCACCTGCAATCCCAGGATGTGAATCCAGGTTTGTTTGCCAATAAGCTACAGAACGCAGCAGTCCTGCCCAACCTGATACCTTCTGAAGATGTTAGATTATGGTGTTACCATGCCGGCTGGGAATGATAGTAGTAGTAGTCCAGAGCATCTGGAGTACTTTAGGATGGGGAAAAAAACAGAAAGAGGGGACCCTTTCTATTCCTTTCTATTTCCTTTCAGACAGTTAAGATTGCAGAAAGAACACGTGCAACCAGCTTGCCTTCACAATAGAACATCTGGATATTGCATGGATCAGGAGGGTTGAGAAAATATCTACAGATCCCTAACATCCTGGACATAAAACTGTTTCAGCTCTTTCCCTTGGGGTGGTGCTACAGGGCACCACATGCCAAAACAAGTAGACACAGGGACAGTTTTTTCTGTCGCGCCATCTGTCTGCTGAATTCTCACACTGCTGCTCATATAGTATGGGTGTAGTATTACCACTTATCCTTCTTAGTATCTTCTTTATTCCACCCTCTCATTGGGATGATGATGTTGCTTTGCATGTACACCTAGAGCTACTGCACCAGAGACAAATTCCTTGTGGTCTAATTACACTTGGACAATAAAGGTATTATATTCTACTGTATTCTGATCTGTTGTTCTGTTCTGTTCTGCTCTATTCCTATCCTATCCATGTAATTTTTTGGTCCTGGACATTGTGAGAACAAGAGCAGTTTCAGGACAACTGGTTTATTTGGCTATTGAAAAGGATTAGAGCAATTCATGGGGGGAAAAGACCCATGGTTTTCCAAGACTATGTTAAGTGTGAAAGCTACATAAAACTTTGGTTATAGACTGAGGCAATGAACAGGCGCCATGCAATTATTTGCAAACTTTACGACCCACAACTCCAACTCAAACTGGTACCTGCAATTTTAATACACTCAGTGGCTTGGAGCTTGGATCCCCGAAACAGCATCTCTTCCCATATTTATTCTCTAGGCTCTGTCTGCTCCCAAATTTGAAGAGATGGGTGATTATTAAGGAAAAGCTTCATCCATGCCAATCCCATACATAGCATGTAGAATGCCCCCTAGAGAGAAGCTTGCTTGCTTCTATATTTTACTATTTTAAGTGACTGATAAACAGCTTTTTCATGATTTCTGGTCTCCCACGATTGCTGGATTTTCTTCTGTGATAAGTTTAAATTGCTTTAAGTTTTATATTGTTTTGTCCCATGGTTTTACCTCTGTTTTACAAAGTATCCACAAGCCTCTGGCTATCCAGGTAGTGACAATAGTGTATTAAGTGAGGAAGGAAGTCAGTGAATGAATATTTTTATTACAGTCGCTGACCAGAACTGCAAACAAAAACACTTTAAAAATAAAGTAAGAACAAAAGAAAATAAAATATAATTGGGGATAGATTCATCAGTGAATAATCCAAGTCTGTCTAATTTTGCAGGAAGTATAACAAAATTTAGCTATGCTGAAGGAGACTGAATCATACTGATAATAACAGTACATACAAAAGATCCGCAATCTTCGGCTGTTTTACCAAGACGGGACCGCCTGCTACCACCAATACTAGTCCAATAGCCTCCCAACGGCCAGTATGCTCTCATAGAGAGGGGCTCCTCCGGGTGCCGTCGGACAAACAATGTTGACTGGCGGCCCCCAGGGGGAGAGCCTTCTCTGTGGGGGCACCTACAATCTGGAACGAGCTCCCCCCAGAGATACGGAGGATCCGGATCTGCGCACCTTCCGTCGCGCTCTCAAGACTTTTTATTCCATCAAGCTGGCCTGGCCTAAATCTTTCCCCTTTAAAATATAAATTTTAATTTGTTTTTTAAATTATTGAGTGTTTTAAATTTGTCTCGGCCAAATTGTTTAATTCAGTTTTATTCTGTTTTTAAATTTTGTATTTATGTGTTTTATTCTGTGGCTGTTCACTGCCCTGAGTCCTTCGGGAGTAGGGCGGTATACAAATCCAATAAAAAAAAAAAGACTGATAAGGTGGGTCCTTTAATCCTTATAAAGGGTACAGCATAGCAGGACATGAGCTGTAGTTTCAATAGTCCCTTATGCAGTCTCAACTCACACAGAACTTTTTTTGTATTGGCCCTCCAAAACTGCAGTGGAGAGAATATTGAAACATACTAAAGTTAGTACTCTTCAGAATTTGGAAACAGTTATGTGTAAATCAGTGGATCAGTGGCCCCAGAAAGAAATGGGCTTTTGATGTAAGCCACTCTGAAGTTCTCTGTATCTCATTAACTAATACTGCTTGCAGTGGTGGGTTTCAAAAAATTTTACTATCGGTTCTGTGGGTGTGGCTTGGTGGGTGTGGCATGCCTTGGTGGGCGTGGCAGGGGAAGGATACTGTAAAACCTCCATTCTCACCCCACTCCACGGGAAGGATACTGCAAAATTCCCATTTCCTCCCAATCAGCTGGGACTTGGGAAGCAGAGAATAGATGGGGGCGGGGCCAGTCAGAATTTTTACTACCGGTTCTCTGAACTACTCAAAATTTCCACTACTGATTCTTCAGAACTAGTCAGAAGCTGCTGAAACCCACCTCTGACTGCTTGTAATGCACAAACCAATCACTGGGTTTGTATATTGTGCTACACTATGCTATGGCTTCCCCAGATATTAATGCTTTTACAAACTATCACAAGACATTTAATATAATAGCATGCCTTGAAAGCCTTGAATTTCATAGTGGTATTTCTGGACTCGGCTCTGCTTCTATTTATTTTTTCATCTGTCCTTTCCACTTTTGGGGAGTGTGATTCTTAGCACCACACTCAAAGGGAGACTGCAACTCTCAGGCCATAAAATGTTGCCACCCCATTGCATGGCTTGGCACATTACAGGTAAAGAACATGATGGGGAGAAACAGGCTCAGACTCAACCCTTCCAAGACCGAGTGGCTGTGGCTTCCGGCGTCCCGGTATAGTCAGCTGGTGCCATCGCTGACTATTGGGGGTGAATCTTTGCCTCCCACAGAGAGGGCTCGCAATCTGGGTGTCCTCCTGGATGCACGGCTGTCTTTAGAAGAGCACATGACGGCCGTGGCCAGGGGGGCTTTTTATCAGGTTCGCCTGATCCGCTAGTTGTGTCCCATTCTAGACTGGGGTGCCCTACGCACGGTCACTCACGCTCTTGTCCCCTCCCGGCTGGACTACTGTAATGCTCTCTACATGGGGCTCCCCTTGAAGAGCACTCGGAGGCTCCAACTGGTCCAGAATGTGGCCACGTGGGTGGTTATCGGTGCAACTCGTTGCGCCCATGTAACACCCCTCCTGCGCAAGCTGCACTGGCTCCCAGTGGTCTTCCGGGTGCAATTCAAGGTGTTGGTTACCACCTTTAAAGTGCTCCATGGCATAGGACCAGGGTATTTACAGGACTGCCTTCTGCCACCAATAGCCTCCCACTGACCAGTTCGCTCCCACAGAGAGGGACTCCTCAGGGTGTCATCGGCCAAATTATGCCATCTGGCGACACCCAGGAGGAGACCCTTCTCAGTGGGAGCTCCTGCCCTTTGGAACGAACTGCCCCCGGAAATACATACAATCTCTGACCTCCGGGTTTTTCGCTGTGCCCTCAAGACCCTACTGTTCTGACAGGCGGGGCTGTCTATTTAAGTGGTTTTTAAATTGGAGTTTTAACTTGGGGTTTTAAATTTTGTCCGAAACTGCTTAATTGATTTTAATTACTTTCAATGATGATGTCTGTATATTTATGTTTTTAAATTGGCTGTACACCGCCCCGAGTCCTTCGGGAGAAGGGTGGTATATAAATAAAATTAACATTAACATTAACATGATTGAATCAGACCTCAGCTGACCACATTCCTCTATCACTTGTCAAAACTCACTTGTCTTTCACTACTGCGGGCAATGGGTGGGAGGGGGGAAGGTTTGAAAATCAGGATGTGATGTGTGCACTGAGGGAGATCCCCCTCAGCCCAGTGGTGAAATCCAAATTTTTTTACTACCGGTTCTGTGGGCCTAGCTTGGTGGGCATGGTGTGGCTTGGTGGGTGTGGCAGGGGAAGGATACTGCAAAATCTCCATTCCCACCCCACTCCAGGAGAAGGATACTGCAAAATTCCCATTCCCTCCCCACTCCTGGGAGAAGGATATGGCAAAATCTCCATTCCCACTCCACTCGGGCCAGCCAGAGGTGGTATTTGCTGGTTCTCCGAACTGCTCAAAATTTCCGCTACTGGTTCTCCAGAACCTGTCAGAACCTGCTAGATTTCATCCCTACCTCAACCCCTTGCCTGAAGCCTTCTGGTCAGCTTTTGCAGTTCTGTGCCTATCTGCCAGAATGACCAGACAGGAATCCCAACCAGTGTGAATAAATAAGAAGTTATGGTCCCTTTGACTGAGGGGAATGAACAACCTTAATTTCCCTCATGTGGGACAGCTCTGAAGGAAGAGTCTTCCCAAACCTTCTGGTTCATGGAACTACAACTCTGACAAGTTTTAGCCAACATGGGGGGGGGAGGGTCCAGCACATCTGCACAATGACCTTTGGAGAAGACATCCTAAAAAGCATAGTGTGCCTTTTCTCCCACATTACAAATTCTTTCATTCTTGCACATATGTCTTCTTGGGCAGTTTTTTCAATCAGCCCTTATATCCATAGTTTTAATGCAGGCGTTGTATGTTTTCATTTTTTTTTCATTTTATTAAATTTGTATACCGCCCTACTCCCGAAGGACTCAGGGCGGTGAACAGCCATAAAATAAAACATATAAAATACGAAATTTAAAAAAGAGATAAAACAGATTAAATAAATTTGGCTGACCATATTAAAACCCCAAATAATTTAAAACCGAATTTAAAATACCCATTTAAAAGAGGAGAAAGTTTAGGTCAGGCCAGCTTGTTGGAATAGGAACGTCTTAAGCATGCGACGGAAGGTACGCAGATCCGGAATCCTCCGTATCTCGGGGGGGAGCTCGTTCCAGATTGTAGGTGCCCCCACAGAGAAGGCTCTCCCCCTGGGTATTCCTATGCCATGAGCTTACTCCCTTAGAAACATGCATATGCATATCACTTCACAAATTATTGTGGCTCACGTGTCCTTTTTCTCTTTGTACGACAATCACATCTAGACTATCAGTGTTGGGACATCACTAGAGGGCAGAAAGGAAATACAGAAAACCTGATTCTTTGCTGCCATCTTGTGATCATCCAAATGTTTGTTAGCCCAAATCTGGTACTGTACAATAGTCCAAGATAGGATTAAAATCAAACAAAATTCCAGATATGTTCTCTCTTTGATGGTGAAGAGAAGCTGGCATAAATCTTACAGGCAAGCAGTTTCCCAAGGAATAGAGGACCCTTATTTTTATTTCAGAGAATGTGCTTCAGAGTTTAAAAATCTGCTTCAATTGCCATCTATTTGTTCCTGTTCATCTGATTATTCCTAAGAACAGCTACGGGTATAATACACAGAGATTAAGCAGCTGGAGGTTTTTCTGGAACAAAGATACAGTTGTATGGAAAAGTCTGCCTGTATAATGTAAGTGTCACAGGAGGCTTTTAAAAGCACATTAGAAAAGATAGCCCATCAGTTGCCAAGAAACAGATGGATAATAAGGCAAGAGGAAGCTTGACAAAACCCACATCAAAGGCCTACATCAGTCTTTCCCAATAGACGAATTCCACTGGGACTTCTATAATCTCTTGACTGTCAGTGTGTGTTTTTTTAAAAATAACAATAATTACAAACTGACAAACTAGTGTTTGTTTTGCTTCTGCCACAGACAATTAGTCAAACTGGCTGCAGTCTAATGCTGAAATCAAATCATCTTAAAAAGACATTTAATTCTGTGTTGGGTAGCAATCCTTCTTCCTAGCTACAACTTGAGGAGCAAAGGCTGAACAGGGGCAAGGCTCCGAGTTAGGCCTTTCCTGGATCCTAGGATTGAACGGAGAAGCTTTATTCAATGCAGTGGAAATTGCCCTCCAATGAAACTTGCATAGCCTTCACAAATGAGTGATGCTAAAATCTTCTTTCAGAAGCTGCATACGGCTTTCAGTTTGCAGTCCGAGGAAAGAAAATTAAGATAGGCAATTGTCAAACCTTTCCACCCTATTTTATTAGATTGGATGTTAAATACGATCAGGTAAAAGACCTCGATCAAGACCTGTTATCTATATTAAACAGCAAGAATTTGATACCTAGAAAAATATATCCTCCCATCATCAAATAATATCAATATCTGCCAACAGGCAGTTGCTAAAGGTACCATTATAGAAGCTAATTATATTGAAAACCATAGCATGCTACAAGAAACCTACAAATGATCAGGTTGCAATATGCAATATGCACTGTGCTTTCCTAAACTTCTGAGTGATGTCAATATATGCCAATGATGTCCAATAGACATCATTGAGTGATGTCCAATATAGAATATTGGAAATTTCTCTTTAAGAAAATATTAAGAAAAAAATCAGTTTGTTGATTTAAAAAAACTTGCTGTGATAGGGTAAAGGAAACAGACCAGGGAGAATGGCACTGCAGGCAAGCAGACCAAAGGAAGGGTGGGGTGGAGGAAGAGCTATTAAGAGATGAGACCCAAGAGAGAAGTCGCTGCCGGTCTCTCCTTTATAGGGTAGCTTCTGAGCATTGGGAATTTGGACCTTTGAGCAGAAATAACACTTTTCAAAGCTTTCAGCCAAACTTAAGTGTAGTGAGGTTTCTAGGATGGAGAATGTAGAATTGAAAGCCAGACTCAAAGAAGCTCCACTTTTGTGGAGATGCTTTAAATGAGGGATGTCTAAGCTTGGCAACTTTAAGATTACTGGACTTCAACTCTCAGAATTCCCCAGACAGCATGGCTGGTTGGGGAATTCTGGGAGTTGAAGTCCACAAGTCTTACAGTTGCCACAGTTGAACACTCCTGCTTTTAACAGAGTTCTCTCTCTTCCCAATCCATCAACACAGGGGAAATCTTCAAGTAATTAAATTCTGGCACTTCTGTCCCAAACATGGATGTCCTTTTCTTTATCTACTTGCACTGAATCAATTTTGCTTCTTCTTACATTTCCCATGGTGCACATGATGCAGGCTGGGGGATGTTGTTGAAGCAAAAACCCCATCAGCCCCAGCCAGCAAGGCCAAAAGTGAGATCTGGAAAATGTGATTTATTAATATCGTAAAGAACACACAATGTGGATCTATTTTCAATTGTATTATGTAAATAAACCATATTATCCATTCCTTACATGTAGCTTTTCCAAATGTAATTTATGTCGTTTCTCTTTTAAGGAACAAACTCAGTATTATTATCAGTAGCTTACATTATTTAATTTCTTGGGAGCAGCTGACAGTTCAGATTTTCCCTAACAACATTGTATTGGGATGCAGGAAAATTTTCACAAATGCAGATTGACATTTTGTGGCAACAAATTAACTTTGTTACTGTCTGCCAACTATGGTAGGTTGAGTAGCAACAATTAGTCCAAGATCATTCAGGGAGTATCAGAAAAACAGGATTTCTGACCATGATTTTCCTTTCCTGACCATCGCTTGAAGTAATATTTGCTTTCTTGTTTCCCCCCCCAATTTCTTCTCAACTTTTGAACACAAGTGGCCACATCTAGTAAATTTTGACTGATTTCAGAAAGTAAAGCTAGATGTGGATATTATTGGGATGGGAGGCCACCAAGTAATTCTAGAGCTAAAATAGGTTAGACTAGGCTGCAGAGTACAAAGGCAAAGGTAAATAATTTCCATTTCGCTGCTAGTAAAATGAAGTTATCAGGAACTAAGCTCATCTCAAAGGACCTTTTATCTTTGATACTTTGTATTGGCTACTGTTTGAAACAGGAATAAAGATGAAATTAATTAGATGAGCAGAGGAAACTGCCAGGGCATAAGGACCGGTTAACATTGTGAGGCTTTAAGCTATGAGAAGTTGTAGAGGCTCCATTTGGCAAGAGCCAATGGAGAATTATGTTGGCTGAACTTGGCAAGGCGGCCACCAAAATGCATTACAAACCTGTGATAGGATGGAGAAGGGCCCAATTTGAATAGGTGGTGTGAATGCACACAGAAACAAAGCTTATCTTAATCAATTGAAAAGAACTATGTGAGCCACATAGAAAGGCTTCATTTAGGGACTTTTATAAATGAAACCATAAAACTGTAGCAAATGAGAAAGAAAAATCAGAAATTCCAAAGACTCTTTCAGTCTGAGTCCTTAAACTGTAGCTTGTTTAGTTAATGACTTAATCCAACTCAGTCAATAGCTAAAGTTAAAAAAAAAAGTCTATTTTTTTTCCTCAGGGATTCCTCTCCCACACCCAAGTGATCATAGGAAGATTCAGAAGTGCCTTATAAGGTCTGTTTTCCCAACATAACAACTCATAGGTTGCTGAATATTTGACTTATTTGACTAAGCCACTGTATGACACACAGGTCCAAGTCTTGATTCAAACAGCATCCCAAGCCACAAACAAATATACTGTGCAAATATAAAACCAATTTTACCACTAGTTATTAGCAGCAACTTCCAGAGTACGTTTTCCTTCTACCTGGTAATGTCTGGTATTAAATACCTGGTATTAAAACTGAAAACACAGGCAGTGCCACCAATCACTTATCTTTCATATACAGGAGGCTCTCCAAAGTTAACCTCAACAAGTTAACAAGTTTTGGTCAGTGGTGTGGTTCAGTTTGAATGTGTGGAATTCAAACTATGTGGAACCAGTGTAATTTTATGTGAGCAGAATTTGTCTTACTGTCTTCTGAAAACTTGGTAGAAATCAAAATGCTCCACAGGACTGCTGTCAAGACACATCCCAATTTATTCACAGAATTTACAGAAAACAAAAGAAAGAATGCAGAAGAAAGAATGCAAAAGAAAAACAAAGGGAAGAGAGCATCTCATGTAGGAAGGACATCAGGGCCAGAAGGGTGACAAATAGAGAGATTAGGTGGTCAGGGGAAGGCTTGGAGACCTTGTCTGTGTGTCCCTTAAACTGGGGCAGCATCTGTGGAATTTCAGCCTGCCACTCCCTATTAAATGCATAGATGTCTTGCCTTGGAGAAAAAAGTTAGCAGCATAAATTGCACATGGTTGGACTAGATGACCTTCAAGGCCCCTTACTGTTACTCTCCCTTTTCTGGGGTTAAAAGCTGAGCAATACACAGTATTCCGCCTCTGTTAGACGTTTCATCCGCACGTGGAGTTAACCTGCGCCTGAAGTGGGAAGATGATCGGGGATTGGAAGCGGCTTCCTCAGGGAACTAAATGCACCTACAAAACCTGGGATTTCGCAGCTAGAAGCTCTCCCAAAGGGATTCAGAGGCGGCCGCAGAAATCGCCGTTTTCGAATCGCGATCCTTCCAGCAACTCCGCGCCCAGCCGCCCCTTTCCAGCATCAGTTTGATTTTTCAGTTAAGTGCCAGCCCGCCTTCCCGTCTCCGGCTGTCCTTAAAGGAACAGCGGCTGTATAAAACAAAAAACAAAAAAACAACCCGAGCCGTGCCCAGCTCGACAGCAGCCACACCTCGCCCACAGGCTTCCCCGCCCTCGCCCAGCTCCGCGAACCCGCGCTTGAAGGGAGGCTGGTTTGCAGGAGTCGCCCGCGAAAGAGAGAGAAGCGGAACTCGACGTTTTGCCCCCTTCGAAAGAGGGGCATCCCGCCGTTGCCATGGAGTCGTCCGGTGGTTCCTCCAAGGGGTGCATGGATCAATTTACCAGCCTCATCCGCTCCCAAAGGGGAATGCTACTCTTCGCAGAAATAGTAAGAGGGAAACGGAGAAGGGTGGGGAAGCGAGCCGCGAGAGGCAAGAAGGAATTGCGGGGGGGGGGGGGGGTCGGGCAAAGGCGACGGCCGAGCGCTCCTGAGTTTGGGGGAACCGAGTGGATTTTGGCTCCCTTCGGGGAGGAGGGCGGTGGCATTTCTTTGCTCTTAGCACGTGAAAATAGCAATAGCACTTATATACCGCTTCATGGTGCTTCGCAGCCTTCTCTAAGCGGTTTACAGAGTCGGTATAGCCACCCCCACCCACCTCCGCGACAGTCCTAAAACATACATATCTATGTATGTGTCCCTTCCAGCCCCTTGTGAGAAGCGGCGGGGCTTCTGAGGCAACCGAAGAGGAAGCGGTTAAAAGCAAAGTGGCAAAAGCAGCGTTAGAGAGGAAGGGAAATCTGTCATTCGCTCCCCCCCACAGAACACCCTCCCCCCCACGAAGAACGCGAGGCCCCAGCTGGCTTGTCAGAGCAGTTGCGTGGCCCCTTCTGCTTCGTCCGCAGAACGTGGGAGGCGGGAAGTTTCTTTCCAGGGATTCAGACTCCAGAGAGAATC
Organism: Pantherophis guttatus; assembly: GCF_059756535.1. Classification (NCBI taxonomy): domain Eukaryota; kingdom Metazoa; phylum Chordata; class Lepidosauria; order Squamata; family Colubridae; genus Pantherophis; species Pantherophis guttatus. Next base: position 120,387,092 of record NC_142064.1, on the reverse strand, counting down.
TAATTGAAAATGCCCTCAGTTGCTGTTCAGGAACTTTTGCGTTTTTCTCCCACCCCTGCCAAAAAAAGTTTTTCCATTAAGGTGGAAAAACCAAGCCACAGCAGCTGCGCCGGGCATGCGTATTTTTTTTTTGGTCAGGAGCCGCTCTTGAGGAAAACTTGAGGGGGAAAAGCGGATGCTTTTCGGGCTGCTCTCCCACCCCGAAGCCTCCAAGCTCTGTTAAGTTTTGTTTACCGCGAGGGCTAAATTGGGCCTTTGAAAACTCCGGAGCCGAGCGGGAAACGCCCTAGCGCGAGAGAAGACTTTTACCGAAGGGTAGAGTTAAGAGGGCGGTGCTGGAAGCGGAGCGGAGGAGGAAGGACTTAAAGTTATCCGGTTAAGTTAGCCTGCGGAGTCGAGGGTAGATATGTAACTAGAGGGAAGGGGGAGCGCAACAGGCCGGAGCGAAGCAAAAAAACAAAACCGGGAAGGGGCCTGGAGAGCAATTTCTCCTCACCCCCGGAAGCCCCGTGCGCGCCCGCGCGCCTGGGGAGTTCCCTGCATTTTGGCCTCTGCCTTTCCTTCCTCACCCCCTCGCTGTCGGTCCATCAATTCCGCGTCCCCCCCACCTCCACCGTCGTCCGGTTTCAATTTGAGTACGTGCAATCGTTTCTCGGGGAATGCCTCCCATGCGATTTACCAGCAATCCAAACGGGGAGGGCCCGGTTCCTTTCGAGCTGCGTTGGATTACGCCTCTCCCCCCCCCCTCACGCTTGCAAGTTGCAATCCAGCACGTGTCGAAAAGCGTCCGGTGGGGGGAAAGGAGTGGTGTGTGTGGGGGGGGGGTGTTTGCGTTCGCGCGACCGCCTTTCCTAGATTCGCGACGAGTCTTCGGAAAGGGGGAATTTGTGCGGCAGGAGAGAAGTCTGCGCAGCGGGCAATTTAAGGACGGGTTTTGGTCCCCCCCCTCCCCCCGTCCGGCTCTGCTCATGGCCTTTGGGCGCGGCCGAGTCCGCCCCGTTCCCCTCGCCTAATATTGCGCCATGTGCGCGCTCGGCTGAACGAGTGTGACGTGAGTCACTGTGTCCTGCCCTGCCTGGACACAGACAGGCGGAGCCCTGTTGGAGCTAAAATTGGGCGGGAGAGGCAGCCGCTCGTCGGTTTGGCTTCGCTGCGGTGCCGGCCTGCCGCCCGGCCCTTTAAGGAAAAACTAAATTCCTGACTGAAGGCTTCATAGATGGCAACCCGCGATATGTGCCTATGTTTGTGGGCAGCTCTTCGGAGTTGTTGCCCTGCCGCTTGACACGCTGGCAGAGCCGGCTGTGCGTGCGCGTTTCCATAAGCCCGGAACTGATCCACCCGCCCAAAATTGGTCTCCTTAGAAGTGGTACTGAATTTCTGCTTTCCATACAGGTGCTTAAAAGCGCCTACTGGAAGAAGCAAAGTAGCTGGAAAGCAGGGTGGATAAAAATCAATGATTTTTTTTTAAAAATAAAAAAAATCGGATTTTTTTTTTTATTTAAATCGGATTTTTTTTTTATTTTTATCGAATTTATTTTAATAAAAAACTTTTGGGGTAAAAATCTATGGTAAGATAGTTTTCTATTTAAGATACATAAATAATTTAGTTTATTCAGCATGAAATGGAGCTTAGTTATGTAGCATGAGGCTGTATATTCTGCAACACTGGGACTATCGGTGAGTCAACAGTGGGTCAAAGGAGTAGCAGAGATGACAGTTGCTCTTTAAAAATTATGATTTAAATCGAGTTGATTTAAATCAAGCCTTTTTACTAGTGATTTAAATCATGATTTAAATCAACTCAATTTAAATCAAATCCACCCTGCTGGAAAATAATGCGATGTCTTCTCTAGAGTTCTTCCAGTGATCTGCTTACCTTTTTGTTGCCTGGTTTAGGTTCCAGGTGGACTTTATGTCTGCTTTGAATCTGTTCTAATGGGAATGGATGCTGCTTATTTTTTATTTACCTAAAGCCATTACATCTGGGTGGCACTGAAGTAACCAATTACATATTGCCTTTTATCCATTGCCTGGTGAATTGCAGCTGAGAATTCCCGAGCGTCCCCTGTTACCATCTGCTCGAGTGGACTCATCTGGAATAATGTTTTTCAAAATCCATAATATGATCTATGTCATGTTTATGTATGACAGGAGAGGAACTTGTATGTGTATAAGCTCATGAAAACCCCAGCATTTTCCAAATATCATACAGAGATAAAAACGTAAGATTTATGGACATTGTTCACACAAGTCATTGACTCATGTGGTTTGTTCAATGTTTGGCACAATGCATATAGCCATTGTGGTTTGGAGTAGTGGTCACCAACTGGTGGTCCGTGGACCACTGGTGGTCCACGAGAAAATTTTGGTGGTCTACAGAAAAAATATTTGCATTTTTTATATTGCACTAAATCAGGGGTCCTCAAACTATGGCCCCTGGGCCGGATACGTGCAATGAACGCTTGTGTTACTGCAGAGAGTCTCCCCCCTCAGGGTCTTTTTGTGTGAGTCGAAGGGGGCAGAAATTCCAACTTGAGGTCTGCTTCAACCTCCTGGTGCTGGGCTTTGGGCGAAGGCTGGAGGGAAGCGCCACTCGTGGAGGGCCTCGTTCCAGTGGGACTGTATCATGGCTTGGAACTACCTGACCATCTCAGCCCGCTGAGCCTCCAGGTGCCTATACCTCGCCTTGCACTCCTACAGGTCTTCCCTCTGCTTGGAAAGCCTATGCTCCTAATCCTCAGTGAGGTGCTTCTACTGAGCCTCCTTCTTGGCCAGATTCAATTTGAACTGAGCTGTTTTGCCAACTCTTTCTCATTGTGGCTGCTGAGCTCCAACAACTGCTTCCTGTTGGGGCCTTAAGGAGCCCAGGCGGGCGGGTGAGGGGTGGCTGGGAGGGGAGGGATGAGTAGAGGCTGGTGAGTCGCCCCTCGACATGAGTGACATGAAGTTGGCCATGCCCACCCAGTCACATGATCACCTAGCCACGCCCACCCAGCCAGTCATAAGGCAGATGGTAGGCAGTTACAGGAATGTAGGGTATCAAATTGGTGGGTTTACACTTATTACAATATATGTAGCCATCCACCGAACTGCACAACAAACAAACAAAAACAGAATGATATAAAAACAAAGAGCATCTAAAACTGAATCAAGGTTCAATAGAACCAAAAACCACTACACACCCAACCACCCACACTAGAGCCACAAACTAACCCCTCCCCCACTACCTGGAGGAATTTAGGCATAACTATGATTTCATAGTATAAGATGTGATCCTGTATCTTTGGTAGATGATGTGATTTGAAAGGAATGAGAAGGAATGTGGAAAACAAGCACGTTTTCCTCCAGGGAACGTTAAATTGGTTATTCTTTACCCAAAGGAGGAGGTGGAGAAAAATGGTAATTCAACTCCGCTGACTCAGTGAAAAGGAGAGATTTGCTGGTTTTGTTTTTTTTTACTGTACAGAATGGAAAAAGAGCTAACTTCTCTTTTTGGCAAGGGGGCCAACCTGTAGTTCATAAGAAGATGCATACATCTGGAACTTTGGTTGTTTTTCAAAAAAGAAATGGTTAATATGAATGTGTGAAATGGTGCAGGTGTTAATGTTCATTTGTTCGTTTTGGCAGTCTCTTGAATATGTTTGTGCATGGTCTCTTATAGACCTGGTTCATGTATTGCACTGAACAAATCCATCATTGTTTGATTATGCTAAATCATAACTGTAGTTAACAAATTTAACAAATTTCAGTATTCATATAGCATACTAAGCAGGGGTGAAATGTAAAATTTGTTACTACCAGTTCTGTGGGCGTGGCTTGGTGGGGAGGGGTAATGTAACTGGGTGGGTATGGGCAACTTTTTTTTTTTTAACTTTTCAAAACATTTTTTCTAATGCTTTGAAAAGCCTCTGCCGATCAGGCAACTCAGCTGGGATTATCAGAGACTTTTCAAAGCATTTTTTTTACCACCTCTTCGGCCAAGAGGTTGCAGGAAAAAATGCTTTGAAAAGCTTCTGACGATGGCTTTTTTTTTTAAGCCTCTGATGATCGTGCAGCTCATCTGGGCATGGGGGGGGGGGGGGGCGCAGGGATTTTTGCTACCGGTTCTCCGAACCACCCGCTGCCATCGCTACTGGATCAGGCAATCTGGTCCAAACCGGGAGCATTTCACCTCTGATACTAAGTCAAAGTTCAATCAATCAAATAGTGGTAGTGACATACGTGAACCAGGTCATATTTTCTTAAGTGAAGTTTGGTCATAATTGGAAAATTGTATGTACAATTGTTGTACTTGCAATATCTTGCAACTTCAAATCTTACTGAGATGCGAGGTATAAATTAAGACCAGACTGAAATTTTGAGGGTAACAAAATATGATTCTGCATGTTTATCAATAAATGACTAACTAAAATTTCAATATATAAATATTATTTGCATCCATGCTCAGAGTGTGAATCATTATGCAATAAAAAATGAACCAACATAAGGAAAGGAATTGACAGGTTGGGGTGGGGACAAAATTGTGCACTCTGGCAGAAAAAAAAGAGATGACAAATCAGAAGTGGGTTGCTTGGAGCATTCCAAAGTATAACATTTTATTGCCAATCCTACTTGGTAAATTATCTAAATCATCATATAGATGAGAGAGGATTCTGAAGCCTTCAAGATGTTGCTGAATTCTAATTTCCAGTAATATCAACAGCTAGATCAATGGTGTGATGTGCTTAGAATTGGTTCCTCAACATCTGGTGGACTGGTGCTTCCCTACCCGCCCACCCGCCCCCACCCCCCCATACTCAATGTGCAAGGGTGTGTATTTATACTTGTGTGCTCCATCCCTGTCCTTGCCTTAAAGGACATGTGCGCATCCAGCTGAATGGGGAAGAATCCTTTGCCTCTCATAACAGGACCAGACAAGGTGCCACTTTCCAGTGTGGACTTAACATTTGCTCTGCCTCACCTGTCAGAATAGTTGGTTTGGGTTGTCCGTCAGCCTCATAGTCTTCATTACATTCATTAATAATTAACTGAACCAATGATTTCCGGATGAGAACAAGAAGTATCAAACAGGAACCTGGGTCTTAATCCAATTAATTTTATTTTGACCAAAGCCATCAATGTATAACTATTGAAAAATTGAGCTTCCTCAGAACTACTGAAAAGTGTGCATTTCTCTTTATTCCAAGGGTTCAGAGCACCTATTGTATGTGTGTACCTCAGCTTTCCTCCATTGCTTGAGGCAGAATCCACTGGCTGGATTCCTACTTTATGCTTATGTTTACTTTTGGCTTAGCTTAATGTAGCAAGCCAGGCACTCTATAAACCAGGCTTTATGGCTTAAAAGATAATGTTTCTTTTCAGTCAAATTTGGCTCTTGGTGACTCAAATGACACATATATGCAGTTTTCTTGGTAATATTATGTATAAATCAACCATTGCTAAAGCAAACTAAAGCCTAGCATGATTTATGAAAGAATTTGTAGCTAGAATGCTTGCCTTATCCTTACAACAAGTTTATTAAGTAGGTTAGGCTGAGAAATCGAGATTACTAAACCTTTTTGTTTGATGCAGATATAAACCTGTCTTCTACAAGTCTGCCCCGTTTACAGTGGTTCTCTTTGAGAAAGTTAATGAAGAAATGCACAAATATCACCAGACCAATAAAACTGAATTTTATTCTTAAAGAATGGGGTGTTTCTAAATGCCTGCTGGGCTGGGTGGTTTTTCTGTTTGGGAATGACAGGTGTTTTTTTTTTCTGGAGCTGGGAATAGCAGGTTTTGACAAGACCTAGAAAAGAAAAGGGGGAAGGCTTTCCTCCCCCCTTACCTGTACCACACCTTATCATTCCATGAGCTCTTGTACTGTGCAGTTCAAAGTGTACAAATCAAGATAATCGAGGGTTTTTTTAGTCATTTTGTTCATTTGGGATGAGCAAAGCAGCAGCTTTCAGTTCCTAAATAATTCTGTAAGATCATTCCCACTCCCAAATACACAAATTCTTATGCAAATGCATTTCTTTGCAATTCAAATCTGAAATAAAAATAGTTTCCTAAATCATAGATATATATGCTATAAAAGTATATTGAAATAAGAGAAGGTTAGAAAAATTCCAAACAAGAACAGTATGATAAAGAGGATGTACATAAACCACAGAATTTCATTTAAGTTGTGGGGGGAGAGGTTTGCAAAGAGTGGAAAAAATGAAATCAAAATTTCCCAGATCTACCATTTATCACATTCACTTTTTATGCATTATCTAACATCAGATAAAATATACATTTTAATAATAGTGATACTCTTGGGAGGGGTGTAAAATTCAAATACCAGCAATGCTCAGTTTTTAGTCAGAAGTTGGGTCTGACTAAAAACCAAAACTCATCAGCATTTTCACATTTATTTTTGCTCAGGTTTTTTTTGGAAGGGTGTTATGTGTGTTGAGTGAACCCAATTATGTTTTTTTTAAAGCATAGTAAAATGTTAAAAGAACAGAAAAAGCTTCTAGTTTGCCAAATATACAGTTACCACTGTATATTTTAAAATCCAGACAGATTTTAAATGTCTAGGCTAAACCCTTTAAATACTTTAAAGAAAATATATCCAACTTGTTGGCTGTAAACACTTTTCCTTTTCATTTATACAGATTTAAAGATCCTTTATCTAGCAACTAGTGAATGTTGCTAGTCACATAGAGTTACATATTTTGCATCAGTTTGCAAAACATGTAACTATGTTATCTACAGCTGTTTCTTCTGCTACATTTGGCTCAGTTTTCAGGACTCTTAAGCTCTTGATTAGGTGGGCAGCTATAATGGATGGAACCATTAAAGTCTCCATTAAAAACTTAAAACGAGGTGGTACCATAAATCATTGCAGTTGCACAGGAAGAGAGGAAATGACTCTTGTCATCATTTTCTGATTTCTCTTTGTCTTTTTGGAATCCAGAAATGAATCACTGGCCTCCTCCCTATCACCACATCTTGCAACGTTGAGTTGCAAGGAAATAACTGGGAAACTCCAACCTCCTGATTCCAGAGACAGCAGGGGAGAATCTTGGTTGCCTTCCCGTAGATGAAAGGGGGAGAGTTTTACAAATTTCATACCAGGCAATGAAGCAGCTCTGGCAAAAAATTAACCCAAAATAGAAGTTCACTTTGTTAGCCTTTCAATCATAGTTTTTTCAGATTTGCCTCTTTCTTTATAATGTGCATCTGAATATTGGTTTAGGTTTGGCAGTGGGTAAAATAATGTGACTTGTTCTTGGCTTTCCTTGAGGTAGCCTGGATTCTTGGTTTTTTTTTAATAATCAGTTTGACTTCAAAGACAGTTTGATGAACAAGCAACAGTGCTGAACGTTTCATTGACTTATTTCTACAGCATACACTGCTGTTGAATATGCCTGTTCCAGGTAATTGGCAAACTAGTTTTCAGTCCAGGACAAACAAATTTGTAAAATTCAGTTAAATTATGCATTCGGTACCTGGGTGGCTTATTCGTCTTTGACAATGATGTTATTATAAGATGTAGAATAGAGATATTTATCTAACAGCTAATATTTTTTAGCAATTATGCTACCCCAAATTGTCTACTGCATCTCATCTGACTCCTGTTTCTTTAAAATTTTACTCTTGGCCTGGCATATTTGGCAGCACATTCCCACTTTGTTTAGCAGTTGCCCCAGTGATGACAGGACGACTGCATGCTTCTGCCTAGTCTTTGGCCAGCATGCTGGGAAATGGATTGAGCTTTTGTCTTCAAGGCTCCCACTTGGCAAATTTAGCCACCAAACATGGTTCTCAATTGCTGCAGCTGGCACAGCCCTGCAGTTAATTCCCGAATCACTTTGGAACATTTTGGGAGGAGTCCTGTGTAGTACATACACAGACAGAAACATGAATTAATTCAATCTAAGGTATGTTTATTTTTCTCCCTGATAAGTAGGTACAAATAAAACTAGAGAGGATTGACAATTTGCTTTTCTAAGAAATTAAAAGCAGATTCATATCAAATGGTAGTAATATCTCCCTTGGACGCTGTGTGTGTGCATGCGTGCGTGCAGGTACATGTCTGTGCACCCGCCCTTGAGCCTTGATTCCTGGTGACTACCTGGACAAATCCCTGCAGTCTTCTTGGCAAGATTTCAGAAATGATTTGCCCTTGCCAGGGCTAAGAGAGAGGGACTGGCCCAAGGTTACCCAGCTGGCTTCATGCCTAAGGCGGAACTCAACAGTCTCCCAATTTTGACCACGAAACTTTAACCGCTATGCAAAACTGGCCCATCCTGGAAACTCTAGGCATCCCTGAAATAAGAATAGGTAACTTATAGCCCAATAGATATAATTTAACTTCAACTCCAAGTTATGTGGGCTGGAACTGCTGGGAATTGGTTAGACATAATCGGGTGGATCAATGCTACCTATCTCTGCATTACTCACTATATTCATGAGTGCAGAAATTCTTGCTCCAGAAGTGCAAACAGCCTTTTGAGCATCCTTCCAAATATGTTGCTGCTAAATTCTAGCTATCATTGTTACGATGCTACCTACTCTGCAATTGTCTAGAGATTAGGCCAATTAGCAGGTCTTCTCAGTGGGCAGCATTAGTCTGCAATACTGTATTCTAATCACTGTTAGTGTTATGCCATAAATCACCACACTCATTCCTGGCCTTTGGAAAGGCACCCCAAATATTTTTCAATAGGCTAATTCAGTGATGACTGGGTGGCTTACTAATATTTTGTTTTGAAGTTATTTTAGCTAAAGGTGGAAGCTATGCTTTGGGGAATATTAACATCTGATTTTAAGGTACGTAAGTGTGTACTACAATAGTTTGCATGCATCTATTCATCAAACTTTAGGCAGTTTACAATCTCGGGAGCATTACAACACTATTACATCATAAAACCATAATAAGTTACCCATAGTATTTATTTATTAAATTTCTGTATCACCTAATTGCTGTCCTTTATTAAATATCTTCCTTTCCAAAAGTCCTATTAAAAATGACTCTGTTTTCACTATTATTCTAAGAAATAAGAGGGCAAGAATTAACCCATCCTCAAAATATAAGCTGTTCTATACTGAAGGGGTTGCTATTGAAAATTACATCCTCTGGGCAAATAAATAAAATCACAGTACTGTGTAACAAAGAAGTAAGTTACTCCGTGCATGGGAAGTAACCATATTAAATGTCTTAGTTAATAGTGTAATTTGAACGAAACCAAATATACAAATTCCTTGCTCACCTCTTTATTCTGACTTCATTTATGTATTGGAGACAGGGTGGATTTGATTTAAATCGAGTTGATTTAAATCACGATTTAAATCATGATTTAAATCACTAGTAAAAAGGCTTGATTTCCATCAACTCGATTTAAATCATAATTTTTAAAGAGCAGCTGTCATCTCTGCTATTCCTTTGACCCACTGTTGACTCACTGATAGTCCCAGTGTTGCAGAATATACAGCCTCATGCTACATAACTAAGCTCCATTTCATGCTGAATAAACTAAATTATTTATGTATCTTAAATAGAAAACTATCTTACGATAGATTTTTATCCCAAAAGTTTTTTATTAAAATAAATTCGATAAAAATCAAAAAAATCCGATTTAAATCAAAAACATCTGATTTTTTTAAAGAAATCATTGATTTTTATCCACCCTGATTGGAGAGGAGCCTCTTGCCATGACACTCCAAGGCCAATTTGATCTTTGCACACTTCCTTCTGTATTTGCATGAGCAAAGAAGTGCATTAAATTGCAGTACTCTACTAGGCTGTATCAAAAGCAAAGATATGCTTTAGCTATAAGGGGGAAACAGTATTTATATCTGAACTGTATTTTACTGACCTAGTAAACTTTATTTCGTACTACACAATAAAGTTAATATCATTTTAGGAAATGTTTTTGGTCACTCTTCCCCTTGCCAAATATATAAATTGTGTATATATGTATGTACACACACACAAACACACATGCAGTACTGTGCAAAAGTCTTAGGTGGCTATTAGATTTGTTATTTTAGCAATGTTTTAAGGGCCACCCATAATTATTTTTTGGTATTCAATGTCACATCTTGAATATCTAGTTGGTTGATTTCCCTTTCAGAGTGGCGTTGGCTGATGCAAAAGTATGAGTTCATGCCTGTCAAAGTCTGTGATCTTTGGCATTTTGACTGGAACGATATGATTGAAAGTTGGTCTTAATAGCAAGCTTCCAAGAAATAACATTCATACAACATGTAAAATGCTCAAGCATGTCTTGCACAAACCTGGTGTAACAGACCTTTTTGCATTGCAGTCACTTTGGCACACCAGTAGTAGGATACAGAGGTGTTGGCAATGGCTGTTCTTAGGGTTCCATTCCATTTAGGTTTATAGGAGTCAGGTGTCTGCCAGTATCAAGTGTAGTGGGAGGGCATACTAAATACTTGCCACTTTGGCGTATAGAAGCTGCTTTTTCTACTTTTTCCTGTTTTTGAATGCTGCACACATATTTCCTGCATTTTCTGGTTATATTCTAATAAGGAGACTACAACATAATTATATATGGACATTATACCATTGCTACAACAACAAAACTGGCTTAAGAAGAAATTTTTTAAATTTTTAAATGTTTTAATTGGTTTGTGATTTTTAAATTTTTGGGCCAAATTTATATATATTTTAATTGTTCTTAATATTTGTATTTCATGTTCTTAATTCTGGCTGTGCACCGCCCTGAGTCCTTAGGGAGAAGAGCGGTATATAAATTGAAAAATAAAATAAATAAAATAAAATAAAAACTAATGGTGGCCTAAGATTTCTGCACAAGTCTTTCTCTCTCTCCCTCCCTCCCTCCCTGTGTGGGTATATACATTGCTTTGAGGCTAAGCAGCCATTGAATTGTTAATGTTTTGTCCTAATATTTATCTGTTAAAGGTGGAGATTTTTGTATGTGTCTTATTGTAACTAAGTAAAATCTTCAAGTCAACTTCCACTCCTCAAAGCTTTTTTTTTTTTCATTTATACATGTAATTATTTTGCCAACAATATATCTAAATAGTTGGATATTGCAACCTTCTAGGATGCTTTTCAACTTCCCAGCCCTGAAACCTTCTGATGGCCTCTCATTCATGGAGAGCCCCAGTTTAGCTTTTTAAAGATCAGCCACGTTTCATCATTTGCTGCATTATTTTCTTTCAGTGTTTCTCCTTCCCCATTCTGCTCTTTGATAAGTATTTCTCCTCTCCTAGATTGCATGTATCATCATACTGATCTGCTATGGGGCATCCTGGTCATATGCCTACACAGGTTTGGCGATCTTCATGCTGATTTACTGCATTGTCCTGTTTATCATCTTCATGTTAGGATTACACCTTCAATTGACTTTCGTTCACTGGGGATGGACGGTAAGTTTTGGTTCTGTGGTAAGCCCTGGGGTGGGGGAGGGATTCTTATGTCTCTCTCTCTATATATATATATTATTTATTTAACAATACATCTAGCACCCATCCCTTGATCCATAATGATTCTGCAACATTATTAAAATAATAACACTCAACCATGATAGTCCCCCAAAGCAAGCTATGGAGCAACCTCTTTAAAAAATAAGAAGGAATGGTCCCATCTGTCCTGCTGGAGCAAGGTGATCCATAATGTGGATCTACCCTCAGGAAGGTCCATATCCCATGAACCTTGAGGGCAAAACACCCTCCGTAGGCCCTCCCTGGATACCTCGATTACATGGGCAGATTACATTTTGTAAGGCATTATATGATATAACTGACTGCTCAGAATGTGTGAATGCCTGTAAAAATTTCCACCTGTGAAGCCAGTCATATCTTGGCATTTGTGTAAAGTGGTCATAGGGAAGCATTTTTCCATTAATTTTCTTGTTATTGTCTTTTTTTTTTTTTTTTTTTTGGCATAATGATTCTATTATGCTGCTGGGGGACTCTGGGAGTTGAAATCCACAAGTCTTAAAGTTGCCAAGTTTGGACACCCCTGGTGTATATGAAGATGAGAATCTCAAGGCAATTATATTGACATTAGGGTATAGCATTGTACAGATCCAGTTTAGGATGTAAGATTACAATCTTACATTCACCTCTCTGCTCAAGGGATTGTGCTACAATATAAAAAGGCATCACCCTAAGAACTTTTAATTAGTTTAAGTAGCTGATATATACTATATCATTTTATAAACTACCAACCATTATTAATGTCCAAATAATATTTGAATATCAATAGCAATCATCAGCCCAATATAAATCATAATTTAAGAATTGCATTAATTTCTACCTGAGTAATGAAAGACCTGATGTTAAGAGGAATCCGAGTTTCAGATGTGGTGCAAGTGTATATTGTTCAACCATGGTTTCCAAAGGGGATTTAATTCTGAGTAGGCATGTATAGTGGTTGGTTTTGTGCTCTGGCTAGATCCATTTAAAGCCTAATTTAGAGTCCACCAAGATTAATCTTTTTCTTGCTTCTCCAAAGACTTTTATCCGGGCTCTTATTGGAGCAGTGGCCTTTATCATCACCGCCATCGTTGTCCTTGTTAGCCGCCCAGATGGAGCAGGCATAGCTGGGGCGGTAAGTATCAAATCTGTTGGTGGGACAAATTTGTGGAGGGAGTGGAGAAAGGAAGCTGGAATGGTGACCTGGTAGGAATTTTGAAAATTCAAGAACATGCATCAAACAAGGTGAGGCTTGCTTATTCTGGGATCGCATTAGCTGGAGAATGCTGTAGTAGCAAGTGTGGGAGTACCTTTGGGGTATTCCTCCCAAAACTACATTTCCCAGAATCAGTTGCCATGGCCCATGCTGGCTGAGACTGCAGGGAATTGCAGTTCAGCATTTTTGGGGGCTCACCGATTTTCACTGCTTCTTTTTTTTTTTAAATAGGACAATTAAAAAAGAACAGAATTCGGCAAGACATAGGAATCAGTTCACATCTTGCATTAAGACCAAACAATGAACACAAAGGTTTATGCCAGTGTTACCAGCGAAGCAGGCTATTATAGTTTCTTTTTTAGTATATTGTTATTATTATGTCATACCATGATACAGTACACTGTTTAAATCCTATCATGGCAGAAGGTGGGAGTACCCGTACTCAAAGCATTGAAATAAAATGAGATTACAGGTTGTCCACAACTTGCAACCACAACTGAGCCCAAAATTTCCATTGCTAAGTAAGTCAAGTGAGTTGCTCCCCATTTCACAACCTTTTTGCACAGTTGTTAAGCAAATTGCTGCAGTTGTTAAGTGAATCTGGCTTCCCCCATTGACTTTGCTTGTCGGAAGCCAGCTGGGAAGGTTACAAATGGTGATCACATGAGCCTGAGATGATGCAGCTGTCATACATACATGCCAGTTGCCAAGTGCCCAAATTTTGATCATGTAACCATGGAAATGTGGCAATGGTTGCAAGGGTAAAAACGGTCAGAAGTTACTTAAGTGCCATTGTAACTTTGAACTGTCACTTAACAATGGGTTGTAAGTTGAGGACTACCTGTATATGACAAAATGTAGCTGCTACAATAATCCCTTCTATCCGCAGGTTGTTTCTGGCTCAAGATTTTATCATGCATTGCCTGCTTTACAATTTTATAGGAAGAATACAATACAAATACAAATACAAATACAAATACAAATACAAATACAAATACAAATACAAATACAAATACAAATACAAATAATACAAATACAATACAATAACAAATACAATACAATACAATACAATACAATAACAAATACAAATACAAATACAAATACAATACAATTCAATACAACAACAAATACAGTAACAATAACAAATGCAAATACAATACAAATACAAATACAAGAGTTGGAAGGGACCTTGGAGGTCTTCTAGTCCAACCCTCTGCTATAACAGGAAACCCTATACCATTTCAGACAAATGGTTGTCCAATCGCTTCTTAAAAACTTCCACTGTTGGAGCATTTACAACTTCTGGAGGCAAGTTGTTCCACTGATTAATTGTTCTCACTGTCAGAAGTTTCTCCCTAGTTCTTGGTTGCGTCTCTCTTTGATTAGTTTCCATCCATTCCTTCTTGTCCTGCCTTCAGGAGCTTTGGAGAATAGCTTGACTTCCTCTTTTTGTGGCAACCCCTGAAATATTGGAACACTGCTATCATGTCAGGTCCAGATAACTTCATTTGTTACATATAATTCTCAATTGTTTTCTCATTGCTTAATTAACTCCCAATGTATTCAATTGGTAGCACTACGAGTTATGCATCTAGAAAAACTTTCAGCCTACCAAATATGATTGGGGGTGGAAAAATCCTGAGTCCCCAAACTAAACTTGCCTTGTTTTTCAATAGGTGGTTTCAATTCTGACTGGAATCCTCTTTGGCTACGATGCATACACCATCTTGCCTACTCTCAGGAAATCCCATGTACCAGCTCCTTCCGGTAGGTCTTCTGGGGTGAAGGTATTAGGAAGGTGAACATTTCTAGGTGGCTTCTAGATGTCTTTTCTTTCTTGCATGAATCAGATCCACAAAACTTTGCTTTTGGAAATGGTACCGGTATACCGATTTCTACTGTAGATTTCTGTATCCAGAACTAGGCATTCCACTTGTTGCTAAACCCAGTAGGGAAAATGAGATCCTCCCAAAGGAATTCATTTCTTTGGAATTGCCATCCTTTTTCTTAAACTTGGCTGTAGAATATCTTCATGATTTATGATGACTCTGTTGCATCCCAGTGCCCTTTGAGCAATGTGGGTGATTGGGGAGTTCTGCTTCAAGTCCAGTGGTTTTAAGAATACGAAATGGTACTGTTCAGGTACCTGAATGAACCACCATTCATTTAATAATCACTCAAATTTACAGCAACTGTTGCAGCATCCCCATTGTCCCCTGATCAAAATTTGGGTGTTTTGCAGTAGGCATGTAATTGTAATGGTTGCAGCATCCTGGGTTCACATGATTGCCATTTGCAACCTTCCCAATCATTTTCCAACAAGCAGTCAATGGGGAAAGCTGGGTTCGCTTAATGACCACTTCATTTACTTAACAGCAGCACTTAACAATCATGGTAAAAAAAAGTCATAAAATCAGACACAACTCACTTAACAACCACCTTGCTTAGCAATGGAAATTCTCATCACAGTTGAGGTCACAAATCAAGGACTACCTGTAATTTCCGCAGATGCAGACATCCAGTGTTATTCTTCTGTTAGAGAATTCAGTGGAAGCAATGGAATTCATCATGCATTCAGTTAGGATAGCTATCATGTCTATTTGCTAATTATTTATGCCACTTGCATCACTTCCAATTTTAAGTCCCTTTTAACAATAACTTCATTATTAGAAGTTATTGTTAAAAGGGGCTTAAAATTGGAAGCGATGCAAGTGGCATCTGTTTTTAACTCATTATTAGAGTTAAAAACATAATGTTCCGTAATGAAAAAAAAGTAAATCAAAAGATAAATCATAACCAAATAATTATTGATGTTCATTCTCATCCCAATATGTGTGGTGCCACCTCCTTAGGGGTTAACATCTTACATAATCCCTGTTGGCCCTCTGGAAGACCCAAGTCTTCACTGCCAGGACACCTAATAGGGATGGGGCTGTTCTTCTTTCTGAAAGTAGGCTTTTCCCAGATGGATGGAGCTACTACCAAGGATCCCAGAACATAACAATTCCTCAAACCAGGATCCATTCAAGCCCTGCCTCCTTCTTACCCTATACTCCATGCAGTTGGTGGTCTTGAACATAGGTTGAATATAAGAATATGTCCTAAGCCATGACGGGCTTTGAAGATAAACAATCAGCTGCTTGAATTATACTTGGAACCCAACTGGTATGTTCCGGGGTGAAATCCAGCAGGTTCTGACAGGTTCTGGAGAACCGGTAGTGGAAATTTTGAGTAGTTCGGAGAACCAGCAAATACCACCTCTGGCTGGCCCCAGAGTGGGGGTGGGTGGGAATGGAGATTTTGCAGTATCCTTCCCCTGTCACGCCCACCAAGCCACGCCCACAGAACCTGTAGTAAAAAAAATTGGATTTCACCACTGGTATGTTCCCATAGAAGTAGCAAGTGAACAATGTTGTGCCTTTTATTCCCAGGCTGCTGCATACTGGACCAATTGCAATTCCAAATGGTCTTCAAAAGCAGCCTCATGTAGACCAAACTGTAATAATCCAAATGGGAACCAATGGGTCTGACTGTCAGCAAAATGCCCTGCTCCCCAAAAGCCTGAAGTTGATATGCAAGATGCACAAAGGCTCTCTTAGTCATGACTTCTATCTGCTCCTTGAGCGGGAATCATGAGTCCAAGGGGACCCACAGGTTGCAAACCAGTTCTACATGGGGCAGCGCAGCCCTATTCAGAGCTAACGATGGACTCCTGCTGAAATCCCCTGCTTCTGAATCAACAGCCATTCTATTTTTGCTAGAGTTAAGTCTAAATCTGTTTCTCCCCTCGTGGAAGCAGAAGAGAACCCCAAATATATCTTCTGTTTAGCCCAGGAAAGATGTACACATGTGGCTATCATTAACATAGCAATAGCAATAGCACTTGGATTTATATACCGCTTCATAAGTGCTTTACAGCCCTCTAAGGGGTTTACAGAGTCAGCGTATTTCCCCCAACAATCTCATTTTGGTCCTAATTTTACCAACCTCGGAAGGATGGAAGGCTGAGTCGACCTTGAGCCTGGTGAGATTCGATCTGCCAAACTGCTGGCAGCTGGTGATCAACAGACGTAGCCTGCAGTACTGCACTTTATTATTTCATTTTATTAGTCATATTTCTATGCCGCCCACTCTCCGAGGACTCTGGGCGGCTTACACCAAAGACAGTATACTAAATAGCATATTGCCCCCAACAATCTGGGTCCTCATTTTACCCACCTCGGAAGGATGGAAGGCTGAGTCAACCTTGAGCCGGTGAGATTTGAACCACTGATCTGCTGAACTAGCAGTCAGCTGAAGTAGCTGCAGTACTGCACTTTAACCACTGTGCCACCGCGGCTCTTCTATCTAACATATCGATGATGCTTCCACCCAATGAAGTGGGTGGCCTCCGCCAGCAATTTCATGTAGTAAATACTATAGGGGAGAGGATTAAGCATTGCAGCGTTCTACAAAACAAACCCCACACGTTTGACCTCTCCCTCTGCACCACCAAATGGAATCACCCATTCAGGAAGGAAGAAAACGGTATGGCCAATCCAGAAAGATATCATAAGTGAAGATATTAAAGGCAGCTGGGAGATTCAGCAGGGCCAAGAAAGTTACTTTCCCACACCAGTCCTGCCACAGATCACCAACCAATGCCAATGCCAGTGTTCTCCAGCCAAAATCCCAAATGAGAAGAATCCAGGGAATCCATTTCATTTTAAATTACCGGCATTATGTTTTTATTTTTAATAGATCTTTTAAGGCTAGTGCATTTTAATGCAAGGCATTGTTAATATATTTTCATTAAAAAATATTCCCTCATAGTCAAATGCAATTCAATTTATAGCTTAACAGCTGAAGAATATAAATGTTGTAATTATTTTTTTTTAAAAAATTATAATTCCTTGATTTTTAATCCTTTGTTTTGTTTTGTTTTCTATATTTTAAGTCACCTAGACTCTAGGACTAAGCTTTCCAACTGATTGGAAAGAAATATATGCATGCATACTGATATTTTTAGCGTCAGCTCAGCCTGACAGCGTTTCAATTTGTGTCTCCCTTGATATTTTAATGAGACAATATAATTGTATTGCCATTATCTTTTTAATTTGTAGAACTACAAAACAAAAGCAAAACATGTGAATACATATAAAACAGAACATTTAAAAACTCAGATAAAACGAACTAGCAACAATGAAGACGAAAAGCTAAATCAAAATGAAATCAAATACAGCAATCAGATACAATACTAAGTACATCAATGGAAAAATTACTACTGCTCAGTTTTTAAACAATGAACAGAACCCAAACTGCATAGAATCCTATTGTCCAGTCTTCCAGTCAAAGAGACAGCCTATTCAAAGGTTGAAATGAGTCATTTAATCAATCCAGCCTTTGGCATCTGTATTCAAGTGTCTTTCCAGGAACATACAGTATAATAATCTTCGTGGCCCCATCTCTGGGCCTTACAGTGGCCCATATTATTCATATTGTATTTATTTGTGAAATGTATATCCTGTACTTTCACTGTTTTCCTGACAGTTGCAAAGCAGGGAGCAATGTTACAGCTTCTTATTTATTCCTAGGGATGGGATGGTGATGAATAGCAATAAATAGCTTCTAGCTAGAATTAGAATCGTTGGCCAGCAGTTCTCATCTTTCCTAGCAAGAACAAGCAAGTTACAAGAATAACTTTGCTTAATATCTGTCTGTCCTTCATCTGCTTCTTACAGAGCCTACAGAAGGGATTTGAAGACGCCATCCCTCTTTCACCTCAAGACAAAACACCACACTGGACCCATCTCCTATTGCCTTCTGTGGGATCTGTCCCCAAGAGACCACCTCCCCGTATCAATTTGGCAACATCACAGCCTCTTTTCTTTGGATGCCCAGTAGGACTGATTGTTGTCTGAATTGGCAGGTCCTTTCCTCTTGTTTCCACTTTATGAAACTGTTCCAGGAAATGGAAAAGAAGGGCAGTTCTGGAATCCTCCAGGGAAATTGCAGACCCCAGTAAGATGGATTTCATAGGTTTGTAACTATTGACTGCATCAGATTGAGAGTAATTCCATTTACTCTCTGGTTGAGATGCAAAGAAAATAAGCCTTTACATGTTTAGTCCTATTAGTAGAAAATGGCAGCAAAGTGCAAAGGGGCCCCCGGACCTTCTCTTTGGGGCGTCTGTTTGCCTTGCAGACTCCAGGTGCTTGCATCCAGATCCAATCCACTGTTTTGAAATCTAACAAATAGGACTTTTTCAAAAGTTTGTAACTTTTGAAGAGTTTGAGTTCCACCCCATGAAAAGGTGTTTGAAATTTCACTAAGCCATCTTAAATACCCATTTTTGATAAATTATTATTTTTTAATAAAGCAAGCGCTTAAAAGGCGTCCTACATTGGTAACTTTTTCTACACCATTTATTTTCTCCCCTAATCTTATCTCTCTTAGGGGGAACCTCGGTCTTTAAAAAAGGCACCAGGTTACGGAGTAGGGTTATGTGTATGTTCAGTCATTGTGAGCAAATAGAAAAAGTGAGTTTGGGTGGTCATGAGCTACTGAAACTTCCAGATTAAGGAAAACTTTACTGAATTAGACTTCCAGGGCTCAGAGGTAAAACTCTACTGCCAGGCAAAATTCATTACCCTGGCCTATTTTGTAAAATTTTTTAAATATAAAAATAGTAAACATAGCAAACTTTTATATAAAATATGCAAATTCATATACTTGATGATGATGTTATCCATTCAGTTGTGTCCAACTCACGGCAATTCTGTGGGCCAGGTTTCTCCACATCTTCCGATCTTGCACTATTTGAGGGGTTTTTTATGCTCTGGCTGATGTCAGCTTTGATGATGTCCAGCCACTGTGTTCTTCAGCAGTCTGTTTTCCTTTCCCCACTTAACTTTTCCAAGCATAATTGCTTTCACCAGTGAATTACCCACCGCATGACATGGCCAAAATAAGTGACACAGAGTTTTGTGATTTTGCCTTCCAGTGACATGTATGGGTTATGCACTCATATACTTGTTAAAGGCCATTTTTTTTTCCCAAAGAAGAGAATTTGGCTTACCTTGGTGCTGATTTCTGGGTATTTTTTAATAATTATTTTGGGGTAGTGCAGAATACAGCCTTGGCTAGGGCCTCAGTGATCTATTAGGAGACACACATGCGGCCTGATTTTCTTCTGGGGAATGTATATCATTGCCTTAAGCTTAGAACACTTTGTCTGCATTGGCAGGAAAGATAGAAGAGAAAGGAGAATGTCTACTGCCATCTCTCGTCCAATTCTCTCCTGTTGGACCTTGGGCAGCTTGGTTTTATTTTGTGCTTGCTGGAGAAATAAAATAGTTGAAAATGCAAATAAATGATATCTGAATTAGTATGAAGTCTGTTTACTTGAAGTCCACTACCATAATTTTTTTGTGCAATCTTATCTGTAGAGAATTGTTTATAATTAAAGGGATCTGTGAAACTTCTCCATCTAGGACAGGGGTGTCAAACTCAACGCCCAGGAACCGAATGCAGGCTGCAGGGTGCTTAGATCTGGCCTGCGGGGCCACTCTGGAAACCGCGAAGAACCGGCCCACAGTGTCAGTGAAAATGGAGGCTGTTTGTGGCCTTCCTGAGCTCTGTTTTCACTGGCAGAGGGTTGCAGGAGGCCGTTGCAGCCAAAAATGGAGCTGGCAAAGGCTGCAGGTGGCCCTCCAAACCTCCGTTTTTGCTGGCAGAGGGGTGTAGGAGGCCATCGCAGCCAAAAACAGAGCTTGAGAGCCTGTTTTTGCTGGCAAAATGATCAGGCCACCACAGGTGCCCCCAACACGAGTGACGTTGAGCTGGCCATGCCCCTGGCCACGCCCACCCCAGTCCCCCAAGATTTAACCCTGATGCGGCCCTAATGAAATAAAGTTTGACACCCTTGATCTAGGAAAAGGAGCCTGTGTCAGCTTTGGAAGCCATATTAGGGTATAAAGTCTAAATTATGGCACTATGTGTTTCTCTGACTTTCTCTCATCTTACATTTAAATAGAAGTGATTTGGCTGTCAATGTACACAACAAGTGCTGCATCCACAAAATCACCAAGAATTTGATCAAGTAAAGATCTTCAGTCAGCAACTAAGTAGTACAAACATACCATCAAAAGCAAGTTTCTCTGCATCTTTAGTGTGTAATCGCTGTATTTCCATGTTTTGGGAATTCTACCAAATAAGTAGCATCTCACAAATCACAACTTTCATTTATTTAAAGTAAAGTTTCTATTTGTTACATCTACTTTGATTAATTCAAATCTCTGCAGATTCTGCTACCCAATCTTCCCAAAAGCAGCTGCTGTTTTTCACCAAGGGTATATTTGGCACACTTGGTAGAAGAGTCAAATCCAAAATGTTTTACTTCTGAGTAGCAAATTATAGTTTTTTAGGGAGAGGATAACTCATAGCATATATATATTTTTTTCAGTGATGGATTAGAGCTTAGTAACCAGAGTTGTTTGTTTTTGCTTAAGTTACAATGAACAACTATATCCAGCTCTTGTCTAAGATAGGACATGAAGATGAACATAATATTCAGGGTTAACTCAGCCTTCCATCCTCCCGAGGTCAATAAAATGAGGACCCAGATTGTTGGGGGCAATATGCTGACTGTAAACCTCTTAGAGAGGGTTGTAAAAGCACTATGAAGCAGTACATAAATCTAAGTGCTATTGCTATAATACTATGTTGTGTTTCTACATGTGCAACCTTTGGTCCCCAAATTCCCTTTTTGGCCAACCTCCCCAAACCCAATCTAATCATGACAGCTGAAAGTGGGTTTATTTTTCTGTTGTGTTGACATCTGAAACCAATGAAACCTACGGTATATGCCCTAAATTAGGTGTACCAAGTTAAAAAAAAAAAATCCATTTTAAAAAATTTCCGATGCAGTCTTGGTTGCCAAAATATTGCCAGTCCCTACTATGTAAACCAGGGATAATCAACAAGGTACCCTATTGATTTCCAGACAATAGGTTCCATAATCGTTATCACCCAAAATATTTGGAGGGTGCCATTTTGTCCACTTCCACTAGAGGCTGCGGTAATGAGAAAATCACTCCCCTTTGCCCACTGCATTGTAACACCCATGTCCCTTTGTTCCTTAGGTTATCTTTTCTACTTTGCTTATTAATATTTAACACACTGTAATGATCCAATGCAATGCAAAAAATGTTTTTTTCATGAAGTTTATTTCAATTTCATTTAAATTAAAAATCTTAATTAGAAAAAAAAATCAATTTTTTAAAAAAACTGCAAACTTTAGAAATGCACACAGTGCAGAGAGACTAGACATAGGGGGGTGGTGAGGTGAAATCACAGGTCCAGTTTGATTAGGAAGATACATTGAGGGGTTTACCCCATAGAAGACATCTTCTGCCCATGTTCCACTTCTAGCGTGGAAAGCTGGAGGACAGATCAGCTTCACTCAGAGGTGTACACACACAATCACACACACATTACCACCAAACACCTTGCTACCAAAGGAAGAGAATCCCAAAAGCATGAAACTGCTACCTTGCTAGAGACTTATATTAGTAATAGCAACTCGAAGGATCAAGGGCCAAAAGGATTTCCCAGGAATGGTGCAAATATTCAAAAGTCACAGTAAAAAGGTCAAAACAGAAGTGCAAGGGTTCCCGGGTAAATTGCTGCTGCTTGACGCTCGCTCACGGGGCAGAGGTTTACAGGATTTGAACTTTCCAGAAGACAAAAGTTAAAGCTGCGTTCAGGAGGTCACAGTTGAGAGGTCAAAAGGCCACCATGGAAAATAAACTACCACAGTTCAAAGAGCACCACAGAGAGAGACACTTCCAGATTCTTCACACACGGGTCACGTCTAAAGATCAGAGGTCAGCGTGGGGAAAAACAACTCAAATCTCCCTGAGGAAAGGTTTCAACAGAAACAGCGGTCATGATGATAGAGGTCACTTTCCGAGGAGAATCCTTGGTTAATAGGCACGGGTCAAGGAGGAAGAAACAATGGCCTTTGGCTGCAGAGGCCCCCAGACAGAATGATCGACATTTCACCATTCAGACAAGCCCCGAAGCCCGACTACAGCTGGACTGCAATAGCAAAAGCCAGGACAGCTCAGGCCACCACACAGTTCTTGTCCCGGACCACCCGCAATCTTCGGCGCTGCCGTTTGCGAGCTGATTCACTGGGCGGCGTGACCTCTGGGGAATTGGATCCACCACGCAAATGGGGCGGCAGGGGTATAGGCTCCCCTAGAAAGTAGCCTTCTTCCTCTGAGGATGAATCGGAAGACTCGGAAGAGCTGAAGTCCCATCCCCGGGGTGGGTAGCGCCGGTGCCAGGCAGGAAAAGCACTCTCTGAAGCTGAATAGGAGAGGTTGGCTCCCCTCCTTTCCCCCCTACCTTTCCTTGGCCTCCAGTCTTGACTCCCCAGGTTGAGCGAGTTATCTGAAGTGGAGCGAGGGTGTCCCCGGATGGCTCCCCCCTTCTGCGCCATCGGGGTCTCCAAGGAGGCTTGCTCAGGGGTGCTGGGCTCTCCTGAGATTAACGGTTCCCGGAAGCTAACTCGGGGTATTCCTCCCCGAGCAAAAGTCCCAGGCTCCCTGCCCTCGCTGAGCCGTGGCCGGGCAGAGGCTTGAATTTTGGAAGTGGAACTGCTGCTCCAGTCGGAGGTTTTGGAAGAGGGCATCCCTAGCTCCGGCATAGAGTGGCGCAAAGGGGAGGTGCGCTGGAAACGTGGCTGGAGCTCGGTCCCTGAGGAGAAACAAGATGATTAGTGTGGAATGGGCTAAGTCTCAAAGCCAGGCGCCTTCCCCTACAAGCCCTGCACTTCCGCAGCATTCTTGTTCCACTTAGCTCTACCTCACCTGTTCCTGGTTCCTCCTGGTCAGTGGCTGGAGGCAGGCAAGTCGACGTTCCCCGGGAAGCCCGCTCCACTGGCTCCTCACAACTCTGGCTGTAACCGGAACCATTACTGTCTGGATCGGAGAGCTCTTCCATTTCCGTGGGCACCTCCTCGTCCTCATCCCCAGGCACCCCACTCCAGCTCCTTCGGATCCTTGGGGTGGAGTCTGACGGTACCGTCTGCCCCGCAAAGGAAACGGAGCGGGTGATGGAGGAGGGTGATGTGCCCTGGGACTGAACTCGGCGCTGCTGCCAGCTGGTCCTCCGAACATCCTGAGGACGGGTGCTTTGCAAGGCAGAGTCACAGGAATCCGAGCCGTTGGGGTCTTCGCCGAGGCTGCAGGCCCGGGAGCAGAAGATCTGACCCTGCTTGGGCAGGAAAGGCTTCCCCAGCAGGGGTTGCTGGCAACGGGAGCAGCTGAAACAGGCATCTGTGGCATGCCAGTGCTGGCCTTCGTAGGTCATCTGACCCTGGTCAATACCTGCAGGGAAGGAATAAGGCCAAACCATTGGATGGGTTTAAGCACTTTGTTTAAAACCCACAAAAGCTGGAAAGTCATCTGCTCTTGCCAACAAAGGTGATCTATCCCACCTACAAAATGCTTTGGGGACATATCCTCCTGTATCTAGATTTTGCAAAGAGGATGAAGCAGCTGCTCTTTTTAAATGGTAAAAAGCATTCTCTAGTCAAAAGCCTGGAGGCCTGGCACTGAAGCCATGTTCTGGAAAAAGCTTTATCTTGCCTCATTTAAAGCACTGCCAAAGCCAACACTGGGAACTTAGATTCATTTAGGAAACAGCAATCAGATATCTTTACACTCTTGTTAGAAAGTCAGTGATGGAAGAATATCTCCCCTCCATGTCCTCCTACTTGGATTCAGGCCTGTCTATTAACCTTGCAAACAAAAATAAAATGAATCCTAAATCACCTGTCTGAAAACTGAATAACTAATGCCCAAATAAAATCCCTGGCCCATGCTAGTTTTGCATGTGTTCATTCATATTACATCACATCCATGACTGAATTTCTGGATGGCAGTAAGCAAGACTTGTAGAAAACCCTCCATATTGTGGAATCTCCAGGTGATATAAATGAGCAATAAACATCTGAGCTTTACATAACATGCTATAATGTGGATTGATTAACCATGATTTGTTAAAGAAGTCATTATTTCCTGGTTTCTCATACTGCATTGAACCACGATGTATGCCATAAAAACCAGAATAGTTCACATAACATTATCTTACAACTTGGTGGAATATGGGATTCTGGAGGTAACCAATGTTTTTACTTTCGGTACTGATCATAAATGTATCTTCATAACATCACGGCTTCAAGGCTGGGAATTCAAACATCTTGAAGAAGAAAATGTGGGCTTTCAGAAGACTGAAGGAGCCTTATCTTGCCTAATAACCCAGTGTTCCTTGATTTTTTTTCTTCTGGACCCCTTACCCCTTTTAAAAATTATGGAGGACCCCAAAAGAGCTTTTACTTGTATGTTAACTCACCAATGTATAACTCACCATATGATAACTTTATCAATATTAAACATATTAGAAATTAAAATTGATGCATTTACTACCACTACTGCTTCTCATGGTTGTTTGATGGGATTTTAATACTACAGATTGTCCTTGACTTACGACCAGAATTAAGTCCCAAATTTCTGTTGCTAAGCGAGACAATTGTTAAGTGAATTTAGCCCCATTTTATGACTTCTCACCGCAGTTGCTATGCAAGTCACTGCAGTGGTAAAGTTACTGATAGTAACAGAGTTGTTAAGTAAATCTGGCTTCCCCATTGACTATGCTTGCATAAAGTGGTCATGTGACCCAGGGATGCTGCAACCATCATAAATATGAGTCAGTTATACCAAATGTTTGAATTTTGATCATGTGACTACAGGATGCTACAATGGTTGTGTGAAAAATGATCATGTCATTTTTTTCCCCCAGTGCCATTAGAACGTCAAACAGTCACTAAATGAACTCTTGCAAGTTGAGGACTACTTATATATTATTTTTTGACATAGGCTGGCAAATAATTTTGAGTTTGCCAATCTTCGAGAGAGTCTTAGGGGTCCTAGGACCACACTTTTAAGAAATGCAGGTAGAACCCAGTCCTCCCATTCTCCAGACACCAGGTTGTCTTACCAATGTGCTCGCCGCATGCATCACAATATTCTGCATAGAGGCTTTCATAACAACGGCAGCAATAGGGGCGACGTTGGCGCATGATGTATCGTTGCCCACCCAAGGCCTCCTCACACTCAAAGCAGCAGAAATGGCGCATGTGCCAGTGACGGCCTTCGGCTTCTGTGCACTCATCTGCAAAGATGATCTGTTCAGGGAAAGCAGGGAGATGGGTCCAAGGAGGAGACCATAGGAAAAAAATAATAATAATAAAGATAAGGAGAAAACTCCTGCAGCACTAAAATTTGTTCCCGTCTTCAACACACCGCAAAAATGTCACAGCCTTTCACAAGTACCCTTGGAACCATAATTTGTTATTTTTAATGTAAGCTGCCTAGAGTCACATGAGATGGATGGCTATATAAATGTGTTACGTAGATGACAGAATTCTAAAAACTATGCTCATCTCATTGATTTGTTTTTCACAAACTGTCCGGCAAATTTGGAAGTGGGGATAAAAGGATAGAGGAATAGAAATTCAAAAGGCAAAAGGTACAAAAAACAATATCAAGGACTTCCAAATTTTTAAAATTAAATGGCCAAAATCTTGCTCGTGTGCAAGATTGAATGTTCTCACAAGTTTTCAGGAAACATTTCCAGGTACTTGGAGGTGAGGTCACACAAAATGTTGGAATGAGTTCACCTGAAATGTTTGCCTCTCCCTCCTAGGAAAGCGCAGACTAGGAAACGCAAAGAGCTGCTTTCTAATAGAACTGCTACATAAATTTGTGTGATTGCCCTGTTTATGTATGATCTGGGAGAGGTTTATATTTAGCATCTTGGTTCCTGCCAAGATCTCTTATGCTTTGTGATTTTCTCCTAGCCTGGTTCAGTTGTTTTAATATCAGAACTAGGTTTGAAGAGTCTGAATATGATAGTGGATGGCTCTAAAATCAAAAAGGATTCAGCTCCCTACCCCTACTTAACCTACATACAAGAAGGGCAGGTATCTGAATCAATGGGGCCTACATTCCATTAGGTCCTCACAAAAACACATCATGTCTAACTTGTCCCTAAATGAAAACCGAAATAACTAACAAAAGCATTCTGATAATTAATGACTAATATGTCCTGTACAATAAACTAGTTTTGGACCTGTTGTTTCTTCCATACATGATAGCAAGTTATATTAAAGGAGAAAATTACTGGTCCATCTTTCATCAAGTAGTCCGCATTTGCTTCTTAAAACAAAGCTTGGTTCAGAGGTTGAATCCATATATTTTAAAGCCAAGATGTGTTTTAACCATGGTTTATTGCTGAGACTATCAAAATAACCATAGCTTATATAGCTCACACTACTCTGCTACTTACTCAGATGCTATTCTTCTATTCTAAAGGCATTTATTCTAAAAGGCATTTCTAAAGGTGTTATGAGCCCTTTTTATTCAATTATCCATTCTTCACCCATGAGTCAGTGGGGAAATCTGTGGTTTTACGGAATCTTTTTGTGGGTATAGTCTTTGAGATACTCTGAGGTGGGGGCTGCAAGTGTATGTTTCTAAGTTTTTCCTGTGCATTTGTTAGCATTTTATGATAAATTAATTTGAACTGGATGAGGTATATTTTGTCTATGTTTTTTAGAGGGATTGATGAGGATAGCTGTACATTTTTATGCTGGGAGTGTATTTTGATTTTGTGAGGTGGATAATTTGCTATGTTCTAATGGGACAAATATATGGTTTGCCATATGAAAGTTAGATCTTCACATTACCATTTGTTCCAGAAGAAAGGGGCACTAAAAGAATGATTGCCAGAAAAGTGCAGGGAGTTGGGAGTGAGGAAGGCTAGATTACCCAGAGTGATGTTCTTTTTAGTCTCTAAGAGAGACTTCTTAATTTTTCTTGCATGATACTTCTATAGATTGGTTATACTAATGAAATTTGGTTAGAGGGTAAAAATAAAGCAGGACAACACAACACAAGTGTATTACTTGAGGTGAATTTGCACCTTTAAACAAACACAGACAGACTAAAAAAAGACAGACTGCTGTTTTGTGGAAACCAAGCCAAAGTAACATTTGGACAGTTTCAATTTAAAGTAGTGTTTTTCAATCTCAGCAACTTTAGGACATATGGAAAGTTTCTGAGAGTTTATGTCCACATATCTGAAAGCCGCTAGGAGTGACAAACACAGCTTCAAAGCACACATGTATATTTCCAACTAACACAAATGATCCCAGCTGCCCAACTTCCATATTTTCCATTCTGGGAAGCCTTCCAGAGGCTCCCAGACGCTCTACATAGAGTCTGGCTGGACCTTCTCACCTCATCACAAGCTTCACATCGTGGCTTGAGGCGCTCAGCATGGTGGCGCCCACAGTAGATTTTGCCCTCCTGGTAGAAGTAGATCAGGTCAACAAGGAGCTCTCGACACGTGGTACAAACAAAGCACTGGGGGTGCCAGCAGGCACCATGGCCAGCTCGACTGGCAAAGACAGCAATGTCCCCTCCACAAATCTGTTTTCCACACTACCAAGAAAAGAAGAACAAGTAAAAAACTTTAAAAAAGCAAACACAATGGATTCAGTTCCTGCACTCCTTTAGGTGAGGAATGTTACACTTTCCAGTTTATAAATATTGAAGGCATTTCAGTTTTTGCTTTTTCCCACAGTGAGACCATATTTCTGGCACACATTTTTTTCAGGCATCCAGGCTTTCTCTGGCCTTAAGTCAGCTGCTCTCTGTGGATGATGTATTTTCCAAGCACTCTAACCACATTAGTATACTAAGAGAAAAAAAAATAATCTGGTTGAAGGGAATTGCAAAGATGCTGGTGATCTCTGACATTTCACTCTATTTGAAAACATTTTATCTCAGGAGCTCTTCTCAACTCATTGGAAGCTTTTGAGATTTTATAAGCAAAAGAGAAAATAAAGAATACGACTGAAAAATGTCATCTCCCAAATTTGACAGTCCTAATTTAACAAGGCAAGTAAGGATATTCCGAACTGACTTGCTGTGGCTGCTCTGATGTATAATTTGAATTCAGTTTAAAATATACATATATTTCTGAAATTTTCACAGATGAATTTAAGGAAAGGTAAACGGAATCATTTAGAAACAATAGATGGGCAGCTTCTTTCTTTTAACTGCATTAAGAGATATATGCTAATGGAAGCCAATGAAACACTAGAGGGCAGACTTGATCCACCAGTATATTTCTTTTTCTGGCTACCACCAATGTTTTTCAACCTTAACAACTTTAAGATGTGTGGCCTTCAAGAATTCTCCAGCCAGGCACACCCTGCCTTGGCAGTCCATGTTCAGATCCTGACTTGATATTTGAAATAACCCTATTCTTTAAAAAAAAAAAATCTGTGAAAGAGACAGGGCAGAGCCAACCTGGAGACAAAAACATATGAAGAACGGTTGCAGGAATTGGATATGGCCAGTCTAGAGAAAAGAAGGACTAGGAGTGACATAATTGCAGTATTCCAGTATTTAAGGGGTGCCACAAAGAAGAGGGGGGATCAACTTATTTTCCAGAGCACCAGAAGGCAAGACAAGAAACAATGGATGGAAAGTAATCAAAGAGAGAACAACTTGGAATTAAGGAGAAACTTCCTAATAGTGATAACAATTAACCAGTGGAACAGCTTGCCTTCAGAAATTGTAAGTGCTTCATCACTGGAGGTTTTTAAGAAGAGACTGGACAGCCACTTGTCTGAAGTGGTATGGTCTCCTGCTTGATCAGGGAGTTGGACTAGAGGATCTCCAAGGTCCCTTCCAGCTCTATTCTAATTGATTGAATCTAGAGTAGTTGACAGACTGAAGCCTGGCCTAGCTTCATGCTTTTAAACTTTTCCAAACACTGCTTTCAGTCTGAAATCAGGATCTAAAAATTAATTCAGAGTGCAGCTCTTTACTCTTGTATTTATTTTTTGTAGATTTTTATTTTTCTAAAATCATTCATTCAGTAAAAACTACT
This sequence comes from Pantherophis guttatus, assembly GCF_059756535.1. Classification (NCBI taxonomy): domain Eukaryota; kingdom Metazoa; phylum Chordata; class Lepidosauria; order Squamata; family Colubridae; genus Pantherophis; species Pantherophis guttatus. The sequence goes on along the minus strand of NC_142064.1, from coordinate 120,357,424 downwards.
AACACCTTATAACAGGGCAAGTTCTAGGGTTTTCCTTAGATTTTTGCCAACCTGTAGTGTCCTGTGTTTAATCTGCAAGCGGTGATGGTGCTCTCTTATTACAATAAAGCAATGGCTGGATTTCTACACCCATTGAATCAAAGCTATCCATCCCATGCTACTGCCTACAATTTGCATGCTTATAATAACAGATATAACAGTGTTTGCCTGCACTAAGAAGCATTCTGTTCTGAAGACCACACAGAAATATTCTATTCAACACAGAATTTGTTCCAGGTTAATGGCCTGGGGCTGCCTTTTTCTTCAAAATAAAAGTGAACTTGCTCACCGCTAATGATAAAATCTCATGTCCAAACAGTTTTTGCCCAACAGCAGATACATTTCCACAGGCAGATTTTTTGAACTTTATTAATCATTAATTCAGTTTCATAAATATTAACTCAGTTACGTGAATATTGCAAAGACATAGTCTGTAGAAAGACATTTTTGTGTAGTGATTGAGATATCAAGTTAGAAACTGGGAAATTATGAGTTTATTTATTTATTTATTTATTTATTAGTTTGATTTATACGCCGCCCTTCTCCGGAGACTCAGGGCGGCTTACAATGCTAGTCCTGCCTTAGGCACAAAGCTTTCTGGATGACCTTGGACCAGTCACTTTCTACCAAGCCCAGGAAGCAGACAAGGGCAAACCATTTATTATTTTTATTTTATTATTTATTAAAATTATATGCTGCTCAACTCATGGTTTGAGGCAACACTTCCAAAATCTTGCCAAGAAAACTGCAGGAATTTGTCCAGCAGTTACCAGGAGTCAACACTGACTCAAAGGCACCAAACAGAAAGCATGGAGAAGGCACTCAAGGATGTTGTGATTATAGAATTCACAGGCAGGCAAAAACCTTTTGCTAGGCAAAAAAGAAACAAGAATAAAAGTGTCCGGTTTATGCTTATAGTGTGGGTTTGCATGTCACACTAAGCCAAAATCAGACCACACTGTGGCAATCTGCAAACTTTAAAAGAGCAGAAACTGTTGCTCATCTAAGGGTGTATTTGATCTTTGCCAGAGGCTTCTCCCAGCCCTGCTCTCCCTATTAACCTTTCGTTAGGACTTACAAAAGCTGGAATGTTTTATACACAAATCATGGTTTAAAATATCCCAAATCTCCCGCTACCTGAAGACTAAAGTCCAGGAAACTCCCTACCATTTGATTCTACCAAAGGCAGAAACTACACCTAATGTCTCAACTTACACTTGTGGTAAGATGGGTAGCCAATAAATTTTATAAATAAATAAATAAAAATGAATTATCATCAACATAATTATCTCATTGTGAGATTAACAGCTAGAACCAAACCACATCTAATTAAACACATCTGAGTAAGTAGGGCTACAACATCTGGGCTGCAAAGATCCTTAGGGTCTGGTAGTCCTAGAACAAGAACCTAGATAAAATCTGATACTCAAAGGTTTAGGCATATGACTGGGAAATCTGCCTTTTTAAGGTTGGTTCCCCATTAGTGACTTAGAGTATCTTCTACAGCATGGGTATCATACTTGATCATGTCACATGACGTATCGTGATGTATCATGACTTTTTTTGCCTTTGTGGAGTCGGGGTGGGCGTGGCCAGCGTGTGACGCATGCGGCCTATGGGCCGCCACTTTGACAGGCCTGTTCTAGAGTTATCCAACTATTCTTCTGCAAAAACAATAATGGTGAAAAGCTTTGCACCACTTCAACAGCTGGATAATACTGTGAGGATGCTATTGATGACTACTGGGGAAGTGGTCTAAAAATCCCAAATTCCAGGAATTAACTTAAGCTGAGGATCACCAAGGCTTTAGCCCCACAAAGCCAGGCAACATTTCTGGATTCCACAAATAAGCAAAACAGAGTAATCAGGTCCAGGAGGCCTTTTGCTAGATAGATACTTCTGAAATAAAGGAACAGGCCCCCAAGGTTCAAAGACTGTAATTTACAGGGAAGGATTGTATTGTACATCTTTCCCTTTAATAAGCACAATTCTTTTTCATGCTACTTAAGAGTTGATAATAAAAGAGGCTGGTTTATACTTTATTAGTTTATAATAAAAGAGGCCGAAGCAGCTTCCTTGACTCACTACTTGTATTTGGGGATTAGTGATACTGCCTCAAGATATACAGGAGTCTCTGAATGAAACTCTGAAGCACCAAAAGCCTTCAAGGAAACTGAAGCAGCTAATGGTTCCAACAGCTGCTACAGGCACCTGCACAGTGTCCTCTTTCCTTTGGTCACCCTTCCTACAGCAATAGGCAGTTTCTTTGAATTCCACTGAGGAACCAGAAAGATGGTTTCACTTCCTTTTCTCCTTCAACTGGAGGAAACAGGAGCAAACTGGCAAATGGCAACACTACAGCGGGAACTAGGATGCTCTTCAGACATGCTTTTAGCCACTGCCCTAAATGCCAACTCCTGCAGCCATTGTAAAGATTCGCACGACATGACAATTTGTTCACAAAATCCCATATGAATGAAACCCCAACAATAGCAAAAGTGGGCAATGAACAGAAATCCTTCCAATACAGACTGCTCTGAGAACCACCGGGAATGGGAAGCACAGAAGAGTTCTGGAATCTGCCAGAAAGTTTGGTTTCTGATTTAATCAGCCACTCTGAGGTTAATGCCACTTTCAACATAAAAGGCTCAAGGAGCCATGATCAGTCAATAAAGGTTTTTACTATGGTTTTAATCTGAACTTTATCACATTAAATGTTGGGAGAAAAGTCTATGTTTTGAGAATATGCCTCTGGACACATCTAAATACCTGAAAGTGAGGAAGGAGGCTAAAATTCAGAAGGGGAATTGACCTCTTTTCCTCCGGGGCTTAGCATATTGGGAAATGTGGTGGAAGCAACCAGGTATTGGAGAGAAGTGGCAGCCTCTTTTCTTTTTTCATTTTTCTCTCTCTCTTGTCTCATCCCCCAATCACTTGCTATTTTTCGGATGCTGGGCCTAAAACAGAATTTCAAGACCCTACTGCCAGAAGTCTAGTTTGAGTCAAATTATTTCTCCCAAGAATTTTTTTTTAAAAAAACCATTCTTCTCAAACTGCTTTACATTGATAAAGATACAAAATGAGCCCCCTCCCCCCACCACTACCTGTTCACAGATGGCTCCAGTTATGGTGACAGGAAAGAGTCGGACTGTTCCTCGGCCAAGGTTCTCTCGCTTACGCTGCTGTGAGAATAATTTCAACTCCTTTGCCTCCTCCTCTTCCAGGGAACTGCAGTACTGAGCCTGGATAAAGATTTGAAAAGGAAGGCAAAATGGTCAAGAAAGGCCAAGATCTTTTTTTCTGCTGATGACTCTGGGGCAGGGTTTCCATTCCAGGAACACTCAGTATGACCTGCTCTCAAAATGAAAAATCTGGAATAAAATTACAAAGGGAGGGTAGCTGGCTAATGAATACTTAGTGTAATCCCAGCATTCCTCTTGCTGGTGAACTCCAATTCTCCTTACGTCCAGCCAACACACAGTCAGTCAGTTCTGAAGCATGATGGCAACTGCAGTCCATCCATTTCTGAAGAGCTGTATGTTGGCTACCTAGGCCCCAGCTGAAACAGAGAACCATCCGTTTACTGGGCCAAGTTAGACAACAGCCTTCAGATTAGAATAGAATAGAATTCTTTATTGGCCAAGTGTGATTGGACACACAAGGAATTTGTCTTAGGTGTATATGCTCTGAGTGTGCATAAGGAGAATAAAATACATTCGTCAAGAATAAAAAGATACATCATTTAGTCATAGTCAAGGTTACTAATAAGCTATCAAATCGTACTAGGAAACAAATAAAAACAATATAATTGAAAGATACAAGCAAGGAACCTGAGTGGCGTAGGAGGCTAATGCCTCCTAAGGCAGCATTTAACATCCAGCTGCCTGCAATTACTGCGAGTTCAATTCTGCCCAGGCTCAAGGTCGACTCAGCCTTCCATCCTTTTTAAGGTGGGTAAATTGAGGACCCAGTTTGTGGGGGCAGTAAGGTGACTTTGTATAAATATACAAAAGTATGAAGGCTATTGCTTAACGCATTGTAAGCCGCCCTGAGTCTCCAGAGAAGGGCAGCATATAAATCAAATTAAAAAACAAAACAAAACATGGTTATAGTAATAAGTGGGAAGGGATAGGTACTAGTAAGGAAGAGAAGAATAATAGTAATACAGTCTTAGTAAATAGTTTGACTGTTGTGGAAATTAGTTGTTAAGCAGAGTGATGGCATTCGGGGGAAAAACTGTCCTTGTGTCTAGTTGTTTTGGTGTGCAGTGCCCTATAGCGTCTTTTTGAGGGTAGAAGTTGAAACAATTTATGTCCAGGATGTGAGGAGTCTGTTAGATATTTTCACAGCCCTCTTTGACTCGTGCAGTATACAGATCCTCAATGGAATTAGAGCAAGAAATACAACAGGTTTAGCATAATGTTATACAGATCATTAGTTAAAGAAATATGTACCAAAGAAAAGAGGAAACAGAGAGATGGGAGAAAGAAAGGATAAAAAGGGGATGGTCCAAGAAACAGAAGAAAACTGGATAACCCCTTCAACTCATTGCAAGCATTCAGCCCCGAACATACTCCTTCTGAAAGAATGAAGATCTCAGCAAAAAAAAAAAGAGGAGAATTTACAGCTTTTGATCTGTACAATGCAGACACCAAGGGAATACATTCACTGCTGGCAAATGAACAATTCCAGCAAACGAAACCAGCCCAGGTCAGGGTAGCAACTAACTAGCCATAAATCATAGGAACAGACAGCACCAGGCTGCCCTATCAGGCCCCAGGGATCTGGTAGCCCAGAAGATAAAAGAAATCAATTAAATCTTGCCCAGGGAAAATTTTATATTTTACATCAGTCTATAACTGAGAATGGTGGTTGCCCACAAGTATGGGGAAACCATTAGCTTACTGACCTTGTGTAAACAAATCAATTCCTACTCCCTAGGAGGCAAGGAATTTCCAGGGAGAGCTCACACAGACTTGGGACTCTGGAGGTTGATCAGAAAACTACATCAAAGCGGGCCCCTTCTCAAGGAAGCTCTGAGCCTAATGATTAATTTACCTCCTTGAAAGTTAAAGAGGGTGGAGAAAAGAGATTTAGCACAGAAATCCTTCATCTGTTTACAGTTTGAAACTGGCAACCCTCTACCAGGGTTTTTTTCAAAATTCTGAGATGCCTGAGGACAGAAGTTTATTTGAACAATCCGTACTCCCACGCCCTTTCTTCACTGCATTCTATGTGAGCATATTTTCCTTCACTGCCTTTTGTCCACTTGTCAACAGTCCAATAGCTGGAAGAAGACCTGAAATAGATCTTGGCATTATATTTTAACTAATTCATTTTGCTACCTCTGGTTAAAAAATGGTGATCCACCTAAGTACAAGAGATACCAAGTTGTATTTCAGGAGTCCTTCCGTGTAAAGGGCCCCAGGCAATTAATCACCCAATCTCATCTTTTAAAAGATACAGACTTTATCTATTTCATTTCTCACAGTTACAGTTATTATTGGGAACAATGCTTGGCCCTTTCAATCTGCAACCCATTCAAAGTGCAGAAAACTTAGAACAAAATGCAGCCTTTTAATGTTTTTAATTTTGAAAACATCAGGTTTCTAATTCTTATTTAAATCATTGATCAAAACATAGTGAAAACTGCAGATTTGTTGTTGTTGTTGTTGTTGGGGTGTTTCAATGGAACTTCCCCATTCCTTTACATACTGCAAAAGCAGAATAACAATGATAAATAACAATACCAACCTCATTCAAGTAATCATAATATTACATCAGTACAGTATCTCCTGGTGAAATATTTTTAAAAGTCACATATAGTAGGTAATGTTATGCACTGGTAGCCTAATGGGGATCACAAATTACAAGAATAATTATGAATGCTTTTTTGGGGTGATTATTTGTCCCTGCCACCTGTGGTAGTTTAAGCCCAATTATTTAGACTGCAAACAGAGAACAGGATTGTGTAAACTGCCTTCAGAGCTGATAACTGCCAGTGACTGACAACCCAGCAGGTGAGAAGGCAAAGAAACTAATCTAGCAAAATACACAAGATTGATCTTGAGGAAATTCCTTTCTGATTCAGAGGGTGGCAATCGTTTTAACCCTTTAGCCTTCCCATTTGTGTGCGCATACCAAGAACAACCAGAACTCTGCAAGCACACTCCCTTTCTAAACTGATGATTGGTAGAAGCCTGGGGAAGGTGGATTGGGATCTAAAGGAGGCAGGACTAGAAAACAACTTCCAGAGGACATAATAGTGTTCTGAAGAAAATAGTGGACGACCGCAATGGAATGAAGAGCCAGCGAGTAGACTAGTTCTTCAATAATTCCTCTCTGGACAAGAAGTTTTGAAATTGCATACAAGTGCTTCAAACAGCTGCTTCTTGTGATGGGGATCTCTGGCAGATTTAGAGCTCTGGGAGATGAGGGAAGAGCCATTGTTCTCAAACTGCAGCCAACACCTTTGAAAAGACACTGAGTTTGCATACTTCCTGTTCTAATCACTTTCAAAAATTGCTTCTGAACTGCTTTAGAAATCTTTAAATCAACAGGTTTGATAACACTGGATGAATTTCGTTCAATTCTTTGCAAAAGAAGTTTTAATTATAAATTTAAGAACATAGGTGTTTTTTTTAATAAACAGCAAAGGGGATGATTAAAATTTTTATTTTCATAAGCTACAAACTCACTACGGGTCCAGGTAAAATTGAAAACTAGAGGGAATTAAAGATTAAGGTTAAAGGAGAAGAACACCTCAATTTAATGTACAAATACAGAATGAAGCAAAATATTTTAACATTGGATATATTCAAGGATATTTTTGAACAATGGACCTAAAAGTTAATTTTAATATCATCTGCCTCTATAGATAAACTGTGTTTTAAAAATGTTATGGCAAAGGAACAAGATCTGCCTGACAAGATCAAGTCTTGCATGGAAAAAGATGTTACACTGTGTACACAAAAGAAACTGGCTGATGTCTTAATATTTAAAGGGAACATACAAACAACAAACCAAGAAACTGACTTGGGTACTTTTCCTATATTTGTTTTGGAAAAGAGGCTTGTTAACATTTTGAAAAGAAAAAATGAAACATAGTCAAACTTATGGCATTATTTGAAGGAACTAAAATTTAAAATTGTTAAAGGTAAAATGATTCAAATCTTTATTGTTAGTGCACAACATCTGTACAATAAAATAAAAATAAAAGGAAGATATCTAAAGTTAGTTTACTTGGTTTGAAGTTAAAACTGATACGTCACCCCCGGTAACCTTTATGGACTTTTGTTGACAGCAGGACTGAACTGCTTTATGGATTTGTTTATAGATAAGAAATGGCATATGGAAAGAAGAGATCATTTGATGTATTTTAAGAGAAGGTGATAAGTTATTAAAATTGTTTACACGTGATCAAAGTGGGAAGTTACTCCATTTATTTTCTTTTTTCATTAATATATTCTTATTTGTAGCATCTCTAGATTGGCTTCAGTTTCCCTCACCTCACACCCCAATACTGAGAATAAAAGATAGGGGTTTTTTTTGTTGCTGACAATGAGATGGAAAAGGGCAAAGCAGTAGAAAACCAGTTCTGGTCTCTAGTTCCCTAAAATAGAGTCCACCATATTACCTGAAGCACTTATTCATTATAGTAGAACAATCACTGGAAAAATCCAGGACTTAAGGCTTTTACTGTTTGTAACTGAGAACACCCACATATTCATACCACCAATATAGCATCACTACTTTTGAGGTAATTTGAAGCCACTGGAGGGGAAATGGAATCAATTCCCTTGTGTGGTAAAATTCTAGCTTTGGGCTGCTTATCTATTTTAAGGCATACAGTTATTATCTCTGTTAATACCAATAATACATACTTTTTAAGAAGCCACAAAAGAAATATTTTTTAAAAGGGATGGTGCAAATATAAGCCAACTCCTCACAGACAGGATCCCTGAGATAATTAGAAAAGAGTTTGTAATCTTTTTTCTAAAAAACAAGTGGAAATCTATCTAAAGTACAACTCATGTAGATATTGGAAATCAAAGTTGGAGGTTCATAGTAAACACAAGCCAAGTGGAAGAGCAGGTAAAAAGGCCATTTGTGAGGTATCCAAACTTTTATGAGATGGATCAATCAAAACTAGCCTGGTGAAGGTATCATGGGAAACGAATGCTGATTGCAGATACTGGCTACAGTATTCTCAGCAACCCAGTCCTGGGTTGGGTTGGGAAGAGTACTATACTAAAATTTCTATACTATCAACAAAACTTCCATACTGATTCAGAAGAAAAAATTGCAGCTTTAGAAATAACAAAAGCATCCTAAATTTGGAATGCTGAATACTTCTCAAAACTTTTTCAATCACATTGCAAACAAATATATGAAGGAAAAGTGAATGAGTTGAAGGAAGACCGGAAAAAATCATGCTTAGATGAAAGTGATGAGATCCTCAAGAAATAAGAAATTTAGAGAGGGGAAGAAAGCAACATATGAAATGCTATCTTGGACATGGTGGAAGGAAGGATCGAAAGATATGGATATACTTAATACTATCAGTATAAATTAAATTTAGCTATTCTTTTGTTTATTGTCTTATTTGCGTTTGGTACTTTGGATAATAATGTGATCAACCTGAAAGAGACAGAATGATAGATATATAGGCTTGTGCATACTTCTCTCCCAAACACAATTAAAAAATATTTCTACCCTGCTTATCTACTTAAAAAACACTTCAATGCACCATTACAAAGCAAGCAGCAATAAAGCAGTAGGAAAAATGGGTATCAAATGCTCTCAGGCTATGTTTCCAAAAGCAGTTTAAAAACAGTAAAAGAAGGAAGACGCCAAAGAACAGCATAATGGAGAAAAGATTCTGAAGCTTTTTTCCTACTAACAGGAAAATGTGTTGATTGGAGACCACCATTAATGTGGCTCCTTTTTCACATATTTATACAGCATTACAATCCCATTTGCAGTTTAAGCAGAGAGACAGTGTTTGGGCAAAGTCATCTAATGAGTTTCATGAATCAGGATGAACTTGAATCTGGATCTTCCAGATCCTAGTCCAACATCTTAAACAGGGGTCTATGACAATTTGCCACAGCCAACTTGCCACAGCCAACTCACCTCAGGACAACTGCCATGGCCAACTCGCTGAGGGACAAGTGTTACATTAATATCAAAGAAATGGTGGACTACAATCATTAAAGAAAGGATACAAAAGGAGGGACAAAATGAAATGTGAATGAAAAAATTAAAATATTTTTTATTTATTTTAAATAAATTGAATTGTTCAATTGTCCCGTGGTGAGTTATCCTGTGGCAAGTTAGCTGTGGCGAGTTTCCTGTGGTGAGTTTGTGGTGGTGAGTTGTCCCATTTTGCTTAACCAGCACACTAACAACAAAGGACAGTATTCCTGCATTGTTTAGAAATGGGATTCCCAACATTTATAGTTTTTGCAAAAAAAGATCATTCCTGTTGAAGTTCTTGCTTCCACACAATTAATGGAATATTCCTGAACTTTTGCATCTGGTTACTACATTTATCAAGTATAGAACTCTTAAGAAAACAGCTTTCTATAGGAAATCATCTCCCCATCCTCATCCCTTCCTTCTTATTCAATAATAATAATCCCTCCTCACCTCACTGTCATGAGGTGGAAGCTGGTGCAACAGCTGACGAATGCGGTACCGTTCTCCAGGGCTGTTGACATAAGGGACTTTGTCTTCTGGGAGGCAGCTGAAGAACTGATAGACCTGAGGGTAAAAAGCACCATTTGTGAATTTTGAAGGAGGACATTAGAGAAGAAAGCCAAGAATAGAGCTCACAGAGGTTGCATCCAGTGCTCAGTGAGTCTAGCAAAAATTTTCTCCATCTTCTCTACAGATCTCCCAGGAAGCCCACACAAAGCTAAATTCCTCAAACAGGTTAGGTCATCCCAGTTAGGTCTCAAAATGCTGACAGGATGCCCTGGGCATATGCAGTAATCCTCTGGAAGCAAAAGTGTCCCCTGCAAGTATATTATTATAAACATCAGATGTCTTTTTCAAGATATGGGCTCCATAGTTATACAAATTATTATTATTCTATCTGTAAGAATAGGATGCAGGATCAAGGCCATTAACTCAGGGGCAGGTGGCATGTTTGGTTTATAGAACGTTCCAAGTTCAAATGTTTAGGTTTGCCAGATATATGAGGCTCAAATAGCAGTGCTGAGAAAAAACATGGAGATCACAAACACCCTCAGATGATGGGCAACCCAATGGGGCCTGATTCCCACTCCCCTTTTTCTTTGATAATTCCCAGAACTTTTCCAACCATGACTGCCCAAAATCAGTACTTTTCCTGGTGTTCTGAGATATATTTGGCCTTAAAACAGGGTTATGTTAACCCAAGTGTTCTCAGCTCATCCCACATGTTATATGGCCCAACTCAGAAAGCATCTTCGTCTTACCCAGTGCAGCCCTTGTACCCTCTGAAACAGGAAATTGAGTCCCCTACCAATCAAAATATTTTATTCCTGAGGAACAGCAAGCAATAAAACCTTTCCGTTTGCTACAAGATCAAGCTTTCTTCTTATTATATCATTTAAAGATAAAGGTACCCGAATCTGATCTACTGAATTCAACAGGGAACTTCCCCCACTAATCTCCTCTACCCATAATAATAAGCCAGTGATATAAACACACACACACACCACAAAATTTCCATTTTGCAATTTAAATTCAGTTCTGTCCAGCATGATGGGCAGAAGATTTTTATTTTAATAAGTACTATCCAAACGAATCTTCAAGACAACAGTGAGATCCATTCAGCTGCACTGGACTGAAATAGTCCTACATAACATCACTACTATAAAATCATCAAACAAACAAATAAATATTATTTCCAGATTCAACTCTCCACTCAATGGATTTTTTCAGAAAAACACATTCTTGTGGTCTAATAAACTGGCCTTACAGGGTTCTCCGGATAATTTACAGAATAAAAAGGTAAATACTTTCTGTAATGAAAACTCTGATAAGAAACAGCAGAAAGTACTATAAATGATTCTCTTTAATCAGTTTAAAACAAGAGTTTACTAATCAAATTACAAGCAGCCTGGCTTTACTGGAACAATTAGGTGACACAATACACACACGTACACCCAAAAAGGTAGTTACTGCTTTGTAATTAAACTAATTCTATCCCATTTAAACTTCCTGCCTTCGTCTTTAGAAAAACACCCCATTTTATCAAGATCAGCATCAGTACAGCCACATACCTTTAAAAAAAAAATCCATGCGTTCCTCTGCATGAAGATTTCAGTGAGATTCAAAACCTTGCTACCCAGAAATCAGGTCCAATAAAATACTGAAATCTTGCTAAAATTTCCTTCCCCTTTTAGAAGAATGTAATAACAGGGTTGGAAGGTCTTTAGTCCAACCACCTGCTCAAGCAGGAGACTCTAGTCTATACCATTTTGGACAAATGGCTTTCCAATCACTTCTTGAAAACCTCCAGTTTTATACCAAGAAAAGTTAATAACACTACAGTAAGAGAGCAATATTTGACATAGCCATTTAAAAGTCATTATTATCATCTGAAAGAAGTAGAGGAAGAAAGACAGCAGATAACTGTGGATTTTAGCAAGGAGCAAGAATGAGAAGATAGAAATGGTAAGTTTGGGGGAGATGTACTTGCTACATCTTTGGGCATGAAGGATTACTACTGAATCCTTCATGCCCAAAGATGTAGCAAGTAAGGCCTAGAAGGATTCAATAATAAGGCCTCCCCCAAACACCTCTTCTATCTTCAATTATTCACTTTCTTTCTTCCTTCATTTCTTTCAAAGAAAGTAAACCATGATGTTCAAGATTACGAATCTATATTATTGATTGCAGTGTTGTAAAACGGTCATGTCTTCTCCCACATAACACTGGGAGATGTAGTTCAAGCAAAACAGACAAGGCAGGATATGTGTAAAAATGCTCAGAATAATTCCCAGAAATCTTTGGAAAAAGCCAGGACAACTGAATTGGCACTAAACTTGGGGGCTAACCAAATAACAAGTGGGGGTGGGTGGGGGGTGGGAGCTAAAAACAGATTGCACCAAAAATGCATGTAACCTTCTCCTGCCTTGTTGCAGGCTGGGTAGAGTCTCAGAAGATGGAACTAATAGCATCACCTGTTCAGGCTTGAGTCCTGGAGGTACCCAAGCGTATTCTTCCGAAGCACAGCCAGAATCATCATCCGAGATGGAGTGACGCTGGAAGTCAGAAATGAGCCGGCACATCATCCTTTCCAAGTCGACAGGGGCCATGCGTACCGCATGCTCTTCCCGGGGACACTTGCAGTGTTGGCAGATCTTCCTACACGGGAAGGAAAATGCTTATAGTGACCTAAGTCTTGGAAGAGCCAAGAGAAGCTGCAAGAAACAAAAGATCTCACAGAATTCTGTCACCTACCAAATATTAAAATAATAATAATAAGCATAAGCATAGTTCCTCAAGACTTTACCTATAAACCCTCTGATTGGACCCCGACCAATATTAAATTGGTCCCATCAACCTCTACTTAGATACATTCATTCTTAATTACAGACCCAGAAATCTAGAATGAATGATTAACTTAATAACTAGCTGGCAAACCACAAGGTCACATTCAACCAGTGTTAAGGTGGAAAACAAGATAGTGTGAGTAATCTAAAAATGAAATGAACCCAAAATATAGTAATAAAGAGATAGCTGATTTTAAAAAAACACTAAGCTTTTCTAAACCAATATCAAGTTCTTATATTTTATTATTATTGTTACTGCTATCCCATCCCTTAAACTAAATTCTGAAAGTAGCTTATATACAATATAAATTTCTACAACTGAATAGCAATGTAATCTAAATGGTTTTTCTAATATATTATGTTTATTTGCACTCTGACTACAAATAAGGATCAGTCCAGTTCCCCAAACTTTATAACAAGGACAATAGGAAGAATGAAACAGCCTGTGCTCAACCTTCGCAATGGGGTTATCACCAGTTCAATAGAGATTATAGCACAATTGGTGATTGGTGAAGCAATTCTCAAGCTTCCCTTCCCAGAGACCGGCTGACAGAAGCCAGGGGGAAAAGGCAACCAGTGGTGAAGCAAGATAATTGAGGTGAATGTAGAAATGCAGAGGGACAACTCGGGCTATAACATGGAGACTATTTTGAAGAAGGGGATGTATAGTGAATAATGGAGAGAGATAGAATAAAAATATTCTTCAATTGCACTATTTTTCTGCTTCCATGAAGATTTTTATTCAGAAAAGAAAATGGTCAGTGTTGGGGGGGGGGGGAGAGAACTGAATCCAGAAAAGTTATGTTTGAAAGAGAAAAATGAGATGAATGTGAAAAGAGCAATGAGAAAGAAATGAAAATTATATATAAATGCTGGGGGAAAAAAGCATGGCACTATAACAACTGGAGAAGAAAAGATACAGGGCTAAGACAATGTTTCAATTCATTTATCTGAAATTCTATTTGGATTGCATCACAGCAACATCTGCAGGATCCCATGGCTTTTATCAGTCTAATCCCTCTCCCCACACCCAAAAACAAAATGAATAAATGAATAAAAATGAATAAAACAATAGGAAAAGTGAAAATAGTACAAGCAGAAAAGGCAGATGTCAGAATGAATTAAAGGGGGTGGGGACCATATCAGGCAGCCCTAAGCATTTTATTCAGAAGTCAGCTTCTGACTGCATGTGCACAATATGTGTATTCCTTAACAATTCTTCCAAAGCCTGGTCTCTTCTACATATAGTAGGCTAGAAGTCTTATAAGTAGATATATAGGAGGATGAAGGCAATAGTCTAACCTTGTAAGGATTTCCCGTTACAAAAATGTGTAATGTGTACTGTTTGTGCAAGTTAAATATGGGTTTCAAAATGAGAGAAAAGGGTTTTTCTAAAGCAGCTAAAATCAGACTTCTTCAACTTGGTGCCTATAATTGACAGTGCCAGCTGAGAATACTGAGAACTGCTAAATGCCAGATTTAGGAAGGCTGGGTGAGAAAAGCACAGTGAACCTAAACAATGAATGCAAACAACATATGGCAGCCCAGTAAACCAGGGAGGACCGGGATGAAAAAGCCACTTGGAGCATGGAAGGGGGACTTAGTGGAGCAAAGGAGGGACAATACATTCTCCTACCTCCATCCATGCACTAGGAAGCCTGGGCACTGCTCCCCACACGCCTGACACGGTTGGCCCCGGTCAGGGTCCTCCAGTTCAGGCAGCTGATGTAAGACAGAAAGGCAAGAAATCAACCACCAAAACTGTAACGGCATCCATGTCACAATTCCCAATGTTCCCAGTATGGCTCCACCCTACAGTTCCTATTTAACTGCAAAGCCCGCTTCCACCTGCCAGCGTGATTAGTATACATTCACTAGCAGGCATCTTCTGCAAGACCACTGTGAGTGAGGCCCACTTTTCAGTATCTACCTAACCAGGTGGTGCCCATTGATGCTCTCCAACCCCAACCATTCCAGTTGTCTCTACCACAGATGGGGATACATCAGTGCTGTCAATCCAAATGCCTATACAACTAGTCTCAGCAGGTTCCCAACAACATTGTTCACCAATTCCCATTTGAAATGAATTGCTTACATTTTTAGATTGGCTTTTACTACAGAACATGTACAGGTAGTCCTCAATTTACAACCATTCGTTTAGTGACTGAAGATAGAGAGGCACTGAAAAAAGTGACTTATGACCAGTTTTCAGAGTTAACAACCGTTGTAGCATCCTCGTGGTCACACAATCAAAATTCGGACACTTGGCAACTGGCATGTATTTATGACAGTTGCAGTGTCCCAGGGTCATGTGATCATCTTTTATGACCTTATGACAAGCAAAATCAATGAGAAAGCCAGATTTACTTAACAACGACATTAATAACTTAACAAAAGCAGTGGCTCACTTAACAACTGTGGCAAGAAAGGTTGTAAAATGAGGCAACATTCACTTAACTTGCTTAGCAATGGAAATTTGGGGGCCAATTGTGGTCATAAGTCGAGGACCACCTATACTATACCTGGGAGGTAGAACTGAATTTGGGTATAGAAATAAGAGGATTCTATTTTCAAAACTCACTTTCCAGAAAAAGGAACAGGGATGGTCTGAAGCCAGCCTTCAAAACCTCTGGCCAAGCTCTGTTTGAAGCAGGGAGGATATTTTTTAATAAGGGCTCTTGAGATCTTGGACCAGTCCCGCTCCCTGAACTCTAGGAAGCACCCTCTGAATTCTAGGAAGCTGGCAGAGGCAAACTGTTTCCAAAAAGCCTTGCCAAAAAAATTGCAAGGACTTGTTCAGACAGTCACCCAGAGTCAAGACTGGCTCGAAAGCAGCACCCTCTCCTCTTGCCTTGTCACCACCAACCAGTGCTGCTGAGAAAGTGGTGTCTGTGTGTGTGTGTCTCTCTCTGTGTGTGTGTGTGTGTTTGTGTGTGTCTATTTGTGGCAATGTCTATTCCCCCAACTCCTCTTGCCTTGTCACCACCAACCAGTGCTGCTGAGAAAATGGTGTCTGTCTGTCTGTCTGTGTGTCCATATCTATTCTGGCAATGTCTATTCCCCCTCTCCTCTTGCCTTGTAACCATCAACTAGTGTTGCTGAGAA
The DNA here is from genome assembly GCF_059756535.1 of Pantherophis guttatus. NCBI lineage: Eukaryota > Metazoa > Chordata > Lepidosauria > Squamata > Colubridae > Pantherophis > Pantherophis guttatus. Next base: position 120,341,732 of record NC_142064.1, on the reverse strand, counting down.
ACTGATGTGTGTGTGTGTGTGTGTGTGTCCATGTCTATTCGTGGCAGTGTCTTTTCTTCCATGCCAGCTGTGGGAAGCCAGTGAAACTGCTAAGCAAGGAGCTTTGCGGGTGAAACTCTGTTCCTGCACAGGCCTAGAAAAGGGAACGCTAAAGAAGCCGAAAGGAACCAGCAGGGAATTGTGGGGAAAATGCAAGCCACACAGGCCGCGACCTGCTCTGTGTAGTCAGCGAGGCAGGAAAAGGCCAGACGTTGGCTTCCTGCCACTACAGGTGACTGAGAAAAGTCGGCAGCAAAAGCAACAGGCGTCTTGGGAAGTTTTTACGCGGGGCGGAGAAGACCGGAGACCGGAGCGGGTACGCGAGCGCGACGAGAAGGAGAGTTTAATCGGCTGCGAAATTGCATAGAGCGGAATGGGAATTTTCCCGGACGGGTTTTTTTTTTTTTTTTTTTTTTTTGGGGGGGGGGGGGTTCTTTCCGTCCATCTTGGCTCCTTCGTTTAGGGATTTCATCACGCCAACGCGCTATGAATGAAGGGGGAGCGAGCGGGAGGCAATGTGCTCGGAAGAGAGAGGGAGAAGGTGCCGGGAACCGCTCCCACTTCATCCCCCCCCAGGCAAACTTCACTGAAGCCCCGCCTGAACTGGGCAGGAAAAAAGAGGTTTCGAGTATTTTATTCCCTACTCGCACCCTTAGGCCAAGAGAATGCCAGAAATGATGAAACCAAGAGGAAAGGGGTAAAAAAAAATAAGGTGATCCCTGGACCATCCATCATCCATTTTTCCCCTTGAAGCCTCAAATTATCAGCTTTAACTCACTACTGGCACTTCCTCTTACGCTTTTCTTACCTTTCTGTAGAATGGCAGTGTATACCTTATCAGTTTTAAACATAATTGAAAAGAGATCTGTAAACTAGGCTCTCTACCTGGCTAACATTTCACCCTCCCGGTTGCCCAAATTGAAGGAAAGAAAATGACATTTAAACATAATTTTTAAAAATATCCTGACAGTAAGCTGCCATAAGGATTTAGGAAAAAACACTATATTTTCCTGTACTGAATAGAATGTACACCTCAGAATGAACATTCTGCATGCGTCCCAAAGCCCCTTATATAGTTATTATTGTTAATTCCATCAGATCACAAAGGAAAACAACCCTTAGATTCTTAAAAACAAATCTTGTTTAAGAAGTGCATTCTGCAAATGCTCAAATATTTGCATTTTCTATAAAGAATAACAAGCAACTAACAGCAGCCACCATTTCTCAACAGAACGGGCAACCATTGTGTTAGGAGTGCTCACAATCCCTAAGCAACATAATTCCTTTCCTCTCACATCTGTTAACTGATATCTACCCAGACGTTTGCAGCTTAGAAGGGATTTCAAGGGGGAAGGATATAGTTCATCAGATGATGCTTTGATAAATCTGCCAAGGCAGACATAATATGAAACCTTTATCTCCCCTCACCCCCCACCATTATGTGACTCCTTTTTATTTTACCACATAAATAACTATTTGTGTTTCTATATTCTCCATAATAGCCTAACACAACCCAAAAAGCTTTCTGTTAGAAGGAAAGGCAAAATACCTCTGATCTATTACTAAGGATTTGGATATATAGAAATCCCAATTATAGCTTTTCAGAAAATTGGCTCGAGTCCTACAAAAACATTGCTCACTCATATATCCTTTCTTTCTTACCGACACAATTTGGACCCCCATCCCTATTACACCATAAAATTTGGTCTTACCCGCTTCCAAGGCTCCAAAACTCACACTGAAACTTCAGTAAAGGAGAGAAAAAAACAGATAATGCAAGAGAGAGAAATGACAGAGAGAAAATGCTGTCTACATTACTTCACAGATGCTCACCATTTTTGTTCAGCTGCCCCCAGCACCTACTGTTCCCCAGTCCTCAAGACAAAACAAGAAGTGTGGACTTAACTTGAATTGCCCTAGAAGAGGGAACCCAGGGCAGAGAGAGAATTAACTGTTTTATCTCTAAAAGTTTTATCTCTAAAAGAAGCAAAAGTGGCAAAGTCCAGAAATAACTGTCTACACCCCCCTCATATCAGCCCATACATCAAATGATGGACTCTCTCCCATCAAGTGTCTACAATAAGCTCAAACAAGAGTGTCCAAATATAGGATTCTCCACTGGAGCATCCCACCATTCAGCAGAGCGAGATAACCACCCAAGCAAAGCATGCAAAGGATGAGGAATGAAAGCAAGATGCTGGAAGACAATTGTGAGCCACCAGAGCTTGCACCAAACACCAGAAGTTAGCCTACAAAGGCCATTGCCCTTCACCATCCAGCACAAACTCCTGAATGTTAGCTTGAAAGCTCTCTCCAGCAAAGATCTTCATATCGTCAACTAACCACTCTAAGCTATCAAAAAGTTACCTGTTCTCTTATTCAGGTCGGACCATGCTCATTTGCCTCCCCTTATGCCTGGAAGTGCCTCAGCGAACACCTGTTACTACCTCTCCCTCTTTCAAACTCCACCTCTTCTATGAAGCCTTTGGCTTAACTCCTAGGTCCTCATTGAGCGGAAGCTAAAATATCTCTAATAACAATTTAGACATGTTATTACACTGTTAACTTGCCTCTCCCTATCCTTTTATTGTGCCTCCTACAAATACTAAAATTAATGGTATATGCTCCTCCAGCAAAGACCTAGATGCAGAAATTTTTTGCTTGTGATTCATGTATTAAATTCCCATCCCACATTTCCTTCAGGAGTTTAAGGTGGTGCACATTATGCGCCTTCCTTCCATTTTTCCTCACTGTTCTGTGGACATGTTGGTCTGAGATAGAATGACTATCTCAAATCACCAAGGAGTTTCTATAGTTGAGAGTGGGGTTAAACTTTGGGCTCTTCGGTGCCAGTCCAACACTGGCTCTGGAACATCACTCACCTTCATGGCACTTTATCAAAACCTTCCACTGTCAAGAGGAAAAGTCTCACTGGAAGATTCCATATGCTCTTATTAATGAACTTAGCACATGGATGTTATGGGCAACTGGACGCTTTTGGGTATCGCTCACAGGTGTAAAGGTTAGGGATATGCAGGGACCCTTTACATAGAAAGAATGCATAACCATTTTCATGTGAGCAAACTTCATGCTTGTATCATTCACCTTTTTCTTAAGAATTTCTACAGTTTTTCTACTTGTTTAATGTATTAAGAAAGTCCAGTTCAGGATCTCAAAGCAGGAGATAAGGAATGCTATGGTCCTCCACATACTGATGAATTGTGGCCTTCCCACAATTCCTCCTCCCCCCACCTCCTTCAACCCCCTCATTATTTCCTCCGAAATAAAGCATGTTTAATTAATATGGTTGGATTTAAGATCATAAGATTTTACAAGCCGCCAACCTAATCCAGATGTTTTGGGTTATGATTTCCATGATAGGTTTTGTGTTGATTCAAGTGTGTGTTGACAAAACTCCTGAGAACAGATGACTATCCTGCGTTTGGCAAAAACCCTATGATCCAACAGGCATCCCAAACCATCTCTTTCATGCCACCTACCTCGGATTTACAAAACACCCTCCCAAGACAATGGGTCTCCACAGCACAGCCACAGATAATGGCAACTGCCTTTGGAAAAACTAGCATTTTATTCCCTTTGGGTGGCCCTCCTGTGGATATTGTGTCTCACTGAAAAGGCCTGGTGGCTCAGCAGACTGATAGCATTGTGATTAACACCAGCTGTCTGCAATTACTGTAAGTTCGAATCTCACCAGGCTCAAGGTTGACTCAGCCTTCCATCCTTTCTAAGGTAGGTAAAATGAGGACCCAGTTTGTGGGGACAATAAGCTGACTTTGTATAAATATACAAAAGTATGAAGGCTATTGCTTAACGCATTGTAAGCCGCCCTGAATCTTCGGAGAAGGACGGCATATAAATCAAATTTAAAAACAAAACAAAACTCTGTCTTTCGTACTGGCAGTGCTTTAATGCAATTGGCATCAGCCACTTTCGAGCTTGCACAGGACACCTTTCTAGGCCCCAGACTCAGCATCTTCTCTTAATAGGATGTGGTGGGGTAGCTGAAATTCTCTTACCCTTCCCTCCAAGGGTCTGGGGTATCTGTGGTGAAATAACAGAACCCGGAGTCCAGCGCCAACATTCCTCCTAAGAGCTGCTGACAAGATATTCGTCCGTCCCGTCCCGTCCCGTCCCGTCCCGTCCCCCCCACGTCGCCAGCCCTGAGGCCGAGCCACCTGCCCTCTTTTGCCCTGTAATCCGAGCACCTTAATCCTCTTGGAGGGGGAGGGGGGATCCCTTTTATCCGGAGGATTCCCTGGAAACCTTGGCATGAGAAAATCCGTTCGGTATCTTCGCAATACTGATCTCTCCACCGCCACCCCCTCCCATGACGTCTCCTTTGGGAAGAGGGAATGAAGTTAATTACACCCCGCCGAAACCAGCCCCGCCGCCTCTTCTCCCCGCCCATCCATTACAGCGCCTCGTGCCGTTTCTGATCTCGTCCTCCGGCCTCCCTCCCTTCCCTTCCCTTCCCTCCCCCACCCCCGAACTCCGAATGGGCCGCGGCTGCCGCCTGCTCGAGATGGCTTCGGTCCGATTCCCAACCCCTCCCTTCTCCCATCGACGGGGACTCACGGCTCGGGTGGATCGTCGGCGCCGCGATCCGCGGTTGAACATGGCCCCGATCCCGCCGTCTTCAGCGCCCGGGCGCAAGGGGGAAACCTGGGGATAGGTGAGCCGCCCGGGCGCTGCTACGGCTGTGGCTGCGTTTCCCTTCCCCAAGGGAGGAGTCGCCGTCTCCGGATCCCTCCCCGCCTCCAGCCACCCGATCCCGCCCCTTCGCCTTCTCTTACGCGAGCTTCCTTTCCATCCTCCACCACAACCTCCACCTCCTCCTCCCAGGATCGTTCCCTCCCTGCGCGCTCTCGGCTCTTGTGTTCCCGCCGGCTTCCCCGCTACGTTTGTCCTGGGCCCTAACAAACGCAATGATCGAGGCTCGCAGAGGAGGCTTACCTGCATTGCGTGACTGTATGTGTGTACGAGGATCCGGGTCCTCAGGAGGGTGCAAGAACGCGGATCTCCGGCTGACCGCACAAGCAGGTGGCTTCCTTCGCCCTGCGCCCCGAAGCGCGTCTTTGTCAAGCAAACGAGCTGGCTGCTTCCCTTCCCCATTCGCTGTCACTTTCCATCCATTTAAACTCTTCCCAGTCTTTTCCCCGGGCCTGCTGTCACTTCTTATTAAGTAACCAACGCCGCTTTTTTCCTTCCCCTGCCATCCCTGCCACTTTTTTTTTTCTTATCATGCTCCAGGTCCTTGGAGGCAATTTCCCTCTTTCTCAATTGTTGTCATTTCCCCTCTTCTCTGTTCCACAGTTCTACTCTTCAGACAAAAGAAAGAAGAAAGAAAGAAAGAAAGAAGAAAGAAAGAAAGAAAGAAAGAAAGAAAGAAAGAAAGAAAGAAAGAGAGAAAGAAAGCAGCCCCTCTTGGTTCTATCGTAGCTATAGGAGACATCCCAGGAGACTTTGTCTACAGACTTTACACAGTAGCCCAAAAGGCTTTCTCTCTCTCTCTCTCTCACACACACACACACACACTCTTTCTCCTTGCCCAGTTCAGTCCTGACACAATTTGACTGCTATAAGCTTTTGCAAACTAGAGGATAATAAAGTCAGCCCAAGAGGCTTAACATTACAGTACCTGAGTGATTGCTCTTCACTATACCGGGAAGATAATTTTCCAATCTCCTTGATGTTTACTTAGTTGTCTACTAAGTAGTGAGAAAGATCTCCAGGCAACTGTGATCACACCGAGAGACATAAAAACGTCCTGTAAAGTCTGCCCTTCCTTATCAAAAGTAGCATCAGCTGGAAGCTTATCACTGTAAATTGTCTCCTGAAGAAAAAAAAAATAAGTATATGCTTCTACCCCATATTTTAAAGAAAATTAAAACGGGAAGCACACCTAGATTTGCTAAGGAATGCTATATTTTTTTTTCATTAAAAAACACCAGGAATTTAATGTTCCATTGCAATTTAGAGACTTGCTGAAATGCCCATTTATTTCTGCAAGATAGATGGATAGGTAAATAATCTGATACTGTTCTTAACCTCAAAAAATATTCTTACTAGTCACAGATTTGGACAGGGCAGACTTGAGTCCAAATCCTAGCAGGTGTTTCTCAGAGGTTGATGTGCCTCAAAGGGTTGTTGTAAGGTTACTATTTACGCCATCTGAACTCCTTGGAGGAGGATCAAGGAAATAATTCTATAATAAAGGAGAGAAGCTGTGCCACAGCCCAATAGAGAATTGAAAACAGACTTTAAAAACCACTTAAACCCCGTCAATTGGAGTAACTCCCAAATAAAGCCATAAGCATTTGCAGCTTAATTTCGTAGCCAAGTGGCCTGAAAGCGGAACACAAGATTTGCAGACTGTTTTGATTAGAGCCATCCAATTTAAACCGAGGTAGATGATCTTTTGATGGGCAGAACCCATACAAAAATCTTTGGGGGGGGGGGTGAGGGTTGCAGGAAAATAATAATGCAACATGGTGAGTTTGTCTCGCACACTTAGAGACAGCTGGGTTTTGAAGAGTTTTCCCGAGAATGGGCTCTTGGTTTTTAATATTATGTTAATCTTTTCATCTGCTTCAAAATGACCCCTCCGGTGTTTGATCCTTGTAATCTGAAAAGGGTCCAGGATTAGAAAAGCAAGGGTTATACTGGATGCAATCTTGGAGCCACAAGATCACCCCACCCCACCCTTATTTATTTCTTCCCTTTAGAGATGACTTTAATCAGTCTGTCTGCCAGCTCTTTCTTCTTTTCCATCCCACTATAAATTACCTCCCCCATCAACACTCAAGGGCAAGGAAGCAGAACCACAGGAATACATTTCCTCTTAGCATTTTTGCCAAGAGAAAATGCAGAGTGACTGTATGTCCAGTCTTTGAGGATTGTTTATATCCATTTTACATTGCTATAAGAAAAGGAAGTTTGGTGAAAATGTGATTCCCCCCTCTCCCAAGTTTTGCATAAAGGCCAATTCTCTCCAATAAAACCTCAAATGAGTTTGGTATAAGATAAGTGGATGCAAAATTTTGATCAAGTTGGAAGTAGAAAGTGTTCTGGAAAAAAAACCTACAAGTCAAAGATTGACTCTTTCTTAAGCATGATGATGTCATTCTGTAACTTTATTATTAGCTGGATATATAAATATAATATAGAAACAACCATATATAAAAAATTGGTCTTTATTTACCCATTCCAGTATAAAAGATTTCCATAAAGATGCCTACTAGGGTTATACCAAAGTCTAGCTCTAAGATTAGACACTTAAGGTGGAACCACATTTTGTTGAAGATGTACAGGTATCTGTAGCACAGGATAAGAGGATAGATCAAGGGTCTGCAACCTTAAACACTCAAAGAGCCATTTGGACCCGTTTCCCACAGAAAAGAAAACACCGGGAGCTACAAAACCTGGGTGGGCGTGGCCAACTCGATGTCACTCACTTCCACCGGTCACATGACACCCCCCTAGCCACGCCTACCCAGCCGGTCATTAGCGCAGAGAACCAGTTGTTAAAAAACACAGGGAACCACAAAATCCTTTTGACATATCTCTCTCTTCCTTACTCCTTTACTTTATCTCTCTATGTCTCTCTCTCTCCCCTCTCTCTCTGTATCTTTCTGTCTCTGCCCTGGCCGCTTCTTCATCCCCCACCGGTGCCCTTACCTTCTCAGGCCAGGAGAGGAGTGACTGAGAGGGGAGGGCAAGGGGCGGGGCCAGCCAATGGTGGGATCACCCGACAGGGAGCCACAGCAGAGGGCCCAAAGAGCCACATGTGGCTCCGGAGCCGCAGGTTGCTGACCCCTGGGATAGATGAATATAGGTTTTGAGTTGAATTGAGTTTCTTCCCAGCTAAATTAGAAGAAACCTGAATGTTTTATAAGACTGCCTTTAAAAAGGTCATAAGCATATAAAGAAAGGTTTTAAACATCTTCTAACAGGCTGTGGAGAAAACCTCTTTTCCTAAAAAAAAATACTAGGAAATTTTTAGAAGCAAACTGGAGGACCAGAAAAAAACTGACCAAAATTATCTGGCCTGCTAATTCTTCATCACAAACTCTTTTCTGAAATATTCCTCTGTCCCTGCCCCACCCTGTCTTCAACTACCTTTCTTTTAGCTATGGAATGAGTAAGGTAAAAATAAAGGCACCTTCTAAACCAGCACAGTTTCTGCTGAATACACAAATTCCTCTAATTCTCTTGGCAACAGTATGGAAGCAGTTTGTCCCAGCCTTCTTCTAAAATATTATTTCACTTTTTCAGTTTATTCAATGGGTCTAAAATGTCCTGGTCATCTGTCATCCAAGTACCAACCAGGTTCACATCAGCTTTAGATCTATTTCAAATAAATTATTACAAATAGTATTCACAGAAGAAAATTTGGTGAGTTAGAAAAAGGTCAAACAACCAACTTCTCGTACGTTTCCCTGATTTCAAAATCTCATGGGAATTCTTGCTCACATTCATATACAAAAACTAGAACATCCTATTCAGATGCATGCTTAGGGACTGAAGGTAAGGCCAGCAGATTGAGGAATAGCATCTGGAGTCATGGGATAAACCTACTGATTGCTTCTATAACCATAAGGACATAAGAGGCAATTAGATCGGTTTTCAAAGGGGAAAAATATTCAGTTTATTCCCATCCTTTGCACCAAACAAAACTGCTACTGAAAGGAATTTAAGTCGTTGAGTCCGGAATCCATATTCATTTCATGAAAGCAGAGCTGGAAAAACCTTTTATGACACTGAAGACGTTTGGAAAAATGGAAACAAGTGATGGTAGCTTTCATAAAACAGCGGTCATGCAAAGGACCTGCTATCCACAAAATTTTCACCATAGAGGTCATGACCAATCCCAATATACCATTTGCCAGATAGCCTCCTGCCATACCCTCTAACCCTCTAGAACAGGGGATGTGAGTAGACATATCTACTAGAGTGCCTGCATGAGTTTAACTACAGTATACTGCAGATATTACTATAACTACAGTTATAGTAGTATTTCCCAAACTTGGCAACTTGAAGATGTGTGGACTTCAACAACAGGTTGCCATGGTTGAGAAACACTGGGTTATAGTTTACAAAGGGCTTGTATAAGCATCAACTTTAGATAGACAGCTTTAGATAGACAGACTATATGGGGCACTAATTAGTATCACCCCGGTATATAAGCCTGAGGAGATCCCAAGATGTCATTTGATGAAGTTGAGAAGGGAAGGAGAAAAATAGTTAAGAGGCAAGGCAGGCACTAATTCTTGATATTAAAAAGGAAAACTGCAGGCACATATTACAAAGAGTCCCACCAGAGTCTGATTCACATTAGTAGTCATCACTTGTTGATGATAGCAAGCCAGGATTGACATGTATAATTAAGGCAGACTTCATCATCTGTGAATCATCACAGAACATGTCATGGCATCAAGAGTGAATTCAAAACATGGTGACCTGCAGGTCATTGAATATAGGAAGGATTCCTAGTAAGGAAAGGCCCCTATGATTTGCTCCTTCTTTCCAAAAGTTTCACTCACAGGCCATATGAGACCTCAGGCAGAGGAGCAGACAAGGATAGGAAGAGTTAGCTAGCTCCCTCAATAGCACCACCACAGGTTCCTAAATAAGAGTTATTGTGAAGCTGGAGAACAGGCAGGCAAGGCCAACCACGGAAAAACTTACACCATTTCTTTGGCTTCATATAGTTTCCTTTACCTGATACACACTTCACCTCAGATGCTGGTTGGGGCTTATGGAAGCTGAAGTTCACTCCATTGGGAAGCTTAAGGAAAGCTGGCTTAGAAGAATGACTAGAAAGGATACACTAGCATTATCTAAACTTATCCACGCTGCAAAGAATGCAGAGGATTTTCCGTCTCTTTTCAAAAACTAGAATATGGAATCCCCCAACAGAGCTGAATATGAGCAGGAGGGAACTACTGCACTCATGGTCCGCTTTGCTTATCTCTGCCTTCAGCTGCTGGGTGGGGAAAGGCAGCTCCCAATCCAAGTGGGCTTGGAGCACAAAATAACATTCAGAAGTTGTTCGACTTCAGTGCAGGTCAACAGGTAGGAAAAAGGTTAATTGTATGGGTCTGGGGAGATTGGGGTTACTTTCTATGGATTCCTGAATAGCAAGGCAGAAAAAATGGGAGGGATGACAGCTATTAAGCTCTTCTCTAACTCATTCTGTCTTCACTCATCTGTCCTCTTTTTCTAAGTGAAGCTCTTCTTCTTTTTTCCCCTCCTTTCCTCTTCCTCATTCCAGCATCAACTAGTAGGTTGAATTCAGTGTTGTCTTCACAGGTCTTGAACTTTTTCAGGCAGAAAACAAAACAAAACACCCCTGTCTTGAAAAAACTAATTGCCAGAGACATAATTGACCAACCTATTTTAATTCAATTTTTACTACCAAAGAAGTTACGCAGCATCTTCTCCCTTTATGAACAAGTTGAGTATTATGAAATAGGTGCAGGTTATAATAAATCAACGTCTTCTCTTCTTGTCTTTGCTAATGAAAAACAAACCAAGGAGCCATTCAGAAAAATAGTGATAGGTGTCAGCATCCTTTTTCCAGCCATTTTCGCGCCTGCTTTCCAGTTTCCTTTTTCCCTGACATAAGAAAAGACGGGCATATTCACCTATATAAACAGAAAAGAAGGGGGGTAAGGAAAATTATGAGAATGGGGAACAGTTACACAATTCCTTTGGACTGCAGTTTCCTTGTCAGTTGGGATCTCAGGAAAGGGTTATGTATGGCTTTGGTGTAATTGCTTGATATTTGGGATTAGAATTCAAGTAACTTCCTTCTTCTGCCCACCAGTAAAACTATTAACTGATGCTAACGCATTTTTTTTTTTAACATAATGCCTCTCTGTAAGTTCACACATTATTTTATGCAAAAAATATGATTTGCTTCTTCATGGTTTAATTTATTACATGAACTCAGCTAGTGTGATTTATAAACCATTGTTCATAGTTAACCCAACTCTACTTTATTCAATAAGTAAAACATTAAGCAAATTGCTGATTAACATACATCAATCAGTTTGGATTTTTAAAGCTATTTGTAAGGTCTCCTCTGTACACTATCGTTTTGGAAGATATGCAGAAGGGAAGGATTTTTTTAAATATTTATTTCGTTATTAAAATTGGTTTGGATCAGTCAAGTTCCATTTCTAATCTGAGTCAGGAATGATATATTCATTATGAGTTTATTTTTAGTTGGCACCGTTCACATTGCTGTGGTGTCTTACCAGCGGTATATTGTATTGGTTGCATTCTATATCAATTCAGAATGCAAGTTAAGGTATCATATTTGCATTGAGTTGCCCAATGTGTAAGAGATTGCGAGACAGAGACAGGGCGATTATCTTGATACGCTCTTCAGTAGGCAAAATTAAATGCATGTAAAAAATTTTCTCATTGTGAAGGTAAACTATTGACATCTGCACACTTAATGGCAGAGAAAAGCACCGCTACCCTAGCCAGTTGAAAGAAAGGCAAATCTCTCTTAAACATAAATAAAAATTAAGACATGCAAAGTGATGTTTTAACTGAAGAGGGAAATGTTTGAAAAAGAAATGTTTACTCCTTTTCCCCTCCATGCAGGTGGTATTTTGCTGGGAATGTAGAAATCCGAGCTTTTTTAGCGACGTTGTTTAACCCAAACAGATGTTCTGTATTAAAAGGAAAAAGCATTTCAGTAATTTGCTTTGGTTTTAGTTTTTTTTTCTCTGCTCCCACCAAGTATTACAGGTTTCTTTAATCTGAAGCGGCACCAGATCCTGGGGTTCCTTTGAGGGATGCAATTTCTGATCTGGCTCCAGATCAAGGAGGGAAGGAGCAGATGATGGGTGCTGTCTTAAAAGCCCAGCCTCCAGATCTTCTTGTTGCGTCCTTTATTTCTAATCATCACAACTGGGCTGGGGTGTGTCTTCTTTAAGCCAGATAAAATGAGAGGAGCTTATCACTGCCCAACATATTCATGTGCCGTTCTTGTGAAAGAACATGTAAAAGCAGAGGTGGCCTATCACTGTGGTAAACTAAGTGATTAAAATTAAAATGAGCTTTAATTTATTTAATGTAATTGTTAGTTTAAATTTGGTTAGGTGTCAGAGTTTGAGACTGTTTAAAAAATATTGTGATAGTGTAATCACATGCATGTTTCAATTAGGTTAGCAACTTCAGGGAACTAGTTGAAGCCTACAAATTCCACTGCAATGTAAGAAAATCCAGCAGCCTCAATACCAATACCAATACCAATACCAATACCAAATCCAGCAGCGATCAATACCCAGCCTGGACTGATGGGGTTTAATATGGGTTTTTAACTTTTATCTGGTTTAATTAGGTATTTTAACTTTGTACTGTGGTTATTGTGGGTTTTATTGTTGTGAGCCGCCCTGAGTCCATTGGAGATAGGGTGGCATATAAGTTAAATTAAATTCATTCATTAATTCTATTCATTCATTCATTCAGTATTTGGTGGATGGAAATGTACTATTAATTCATATTATCTCTGCAATTATTTACTTACTCCCCTAAGAAGTCTATCTTTTAACTTATTTTAGAAAGAAACTCCCCATTCCCCATTCCAATTCTTTTTTTTTTCCTTCACAAAGAACAAACATGATGTGGTGAGTTCAGTGGTCATTCCTCAACTAATAACTTACACTGTCTTCTCAAATGATTCAATCACCATTGTGCTAAAATAACAGTATTGAGGAGGCTTTATATCACTTCAATAATGATTGGATGATGCAATGAAGACACTGTAAGTCACTAGTGAGGAGATGTTGGGGACTACCAAGACTCAAATTCAATTTCCCACTCTGCTATGGAGCTTTACACCAATTTTTCTCTTTTGGTCCAACCTCCACAGATTGTTATGGAGCTAAAAAGGAAGAATCCTTGAATATTCAAAGAATAGTTGGAATATACACACAAATTTTATCTCTTAACCCTCCCCTATATTTTTCTTAGAAATACTAGAACTCTTAAGAACGTTCTGTGGGGTCCCTGAGTCGTATCCAGAATCACTTAAGAAAAGAAGCTGGAATTATAGAAATGCAGTCCACTATATGATCTTTCTTTCTCAAAGGATTTCTGATGCCAAGATCAGATAGTTAGTCAAAAAATTTTACTTGACAAAAGGATAAATAGGTTACAAAAGATGTGTAAGTCACACAAGGTAGTTCATGATCAGTGTTTCCACATATTATTTACCAATATATATTCCTTTTCAGGATAATTTTATGCATGTTTGTTCTCTGCCTAAAAATTATATTCTTAGCATAATTTCCACTGGGATCAAAAATATTATTTATATAAAGATACAAATGTTTGCTCTATCTCATGCTATTGTTCGTCATCAAGATGCATGTTTGTTTATATGAAAAATCACAATTCCATGGGGTTGCTTGCTAGGTTTTCGTTATTCAAAAAAAAAAAAAAGTCAGAAATTCTGTAAGATACACAGACATATCAGAGTGTTGCACAGAAGAGATCAAAGCTTTCCGCTCGAAAATTGGTCCCTCCACACCCTCTCTTACCTTGATGTACTTCTTTTTGTCCTGAGGGCTAAGCAGACTTTCAGTTCTGCAGTGATCCCTGCCATTTAGGTGTGTTTCCAGGAAGATTAAAGAGAGTTTTTGGTTGTTCTGCGTGGCAAAATATGGAAACAACCATTGTTCCTCTTCCTAACTCTAAACTGGCTTCCAGTCAGTTGTGTAGCTGACCAGAGGAATATCTGTGTAGTTGACCAGAGGACTATCAGAGGACGTGACTTTAAGAGAATATTTTTCTTTTAAGAACTTACTCCTTACTTAGGCCACTTACTATGGTAGCCTAAGTACAATTAGGCTACCATAATTGCACTGTACACATCTATTGAGTCAGTAGATGACAGCAAAGAGTTGGAAGACTCTGTATCTCTTTGCTGCCACCTAGTGATCATCCATGATTTTTCAGCATATAATAAGGTGAAATGTGCTGGGGCACAGTGTAGTTCAATACCCCAAAGGAAGTTAACTTTGAATTCAAAATGCTTCACCTCTGAAATAAAGCCATCCCCTTTCTATTTTCTATTTCTTTACTATATTTAGCAACCTACTATATATAAATATATACTATATTATAATAAACATAAGGATAAATTATTTGATGGGGGAAAAGTCATCCTTCCAGGTAAATGTCATAAACTGAGTATGTTCATCCGCTGAGCAGACCTCCTCAGTTAGCAAATTAAATTGACTTTCTCTGCTCGCAGGCAGATAAGTGCGACTGTTGATCAATGGCATCAGGATCAAACCAATTCCATTGAACTAAACTATCGATGAGAAAGGTTTCAATTGATTAGCGAATTGTTTATTGTAAACCTGCACATGTGCCGGGCTGCCTAGTTTTGAATGGACTGCTATAATTTGCACCTGTGATTCTGTGACCTTAAGATAGTTTTCAAACACACCCACACCCACATATTCCAAAGGGGTGCCTCCTATCCAGCCCCACACAATGAAATGACAGCTCTATTGGACAGTCTCATTAAACTTGTTTTTGTGATCATCAGTTCAGCGGTTTGAATCCCTAGCGCCACGTAACTGAATGAGCTCCTGTTACTTGTCCCAGCTTCTGCCAACCTAGCAGTTCGAAAGCATGTAAAAAATGCAAGTAGAAAAATAGGGACCACCTTTGGTGGGAAGGTAACAGTGTTCCTTGCGCCTTTGGCATTTAGTCATGCCGGCCCCATGACCACGGAGACGTCTTCGGACAGGCTGGCTCTTCGGTTTTGAAAAGGAGATGAGCACTGCCCCCTAGAGTCAGGAACGACTAGCACATATGTGCGAGGGGAACCTTTACCTTCACCTTTATCCTTTTCCTCAGTTGTTTAGAAATACAGGTAGTCCTCACCGTATGACCAAACTGAACCCAACATTTCGGTTGCTAAGCAAGACAGTTGTTAAGCGAGTTTGCCCCATTTTACGACCTTTCTTACCACCATCGTTAAGCGAATCACTGAAGTTGTTAAGTTAGTGACACGGTTGTTAAGTGACTTCCTCATTGACTTCGCTTGTCAGAAGGTTGCAAAAGGTAATCATGTGTCCCCAGGGACACAGCAACCGTCATAAATATGAGCAAGTTGCCAAGCGGCAGAATTTTGATCACATGACCACATGGATACTGCAGTGGTCATAAGTGTGAAAAATGGTCATAAGTCACTTTTTTCAGTGCTGTTGTAACTTTGAACAATCATTAAATGAACTTCGTAAGTCGAGGACTACCTGTATGAGCAACAATCTTGTCTTTGAAGCCCAGTCCATAATTCCTCACATTGTGTAATGTTACTCAGCTTGACTCTCTTTTCTGATAAGGTTTTCTGCTCTTTTTCTTTTTTCCTGATCATCCCCCTTGGGAAGTTAGAAGATTATTCTCTTTGAAGGAGGGAAAGTTTCTTCCATACCTGCTTAGCAGCATGTCTTGTTTTATACATTTGTCCAAAGGGTAAAATACGCTGCACCTGCTGCACTATTAGCAAAGGGACACGAAACCTGTCCTGGAACACAACAGTTGGTCTCACTCACCTCTCCTTTTCTAGAATTACATGTCTTAAGGATTTTTTTTTTAGTAGGACACAGTAATTATCCCTGACATTCATTTCTGAGTAAACCTGGATGAGATCATCACGGTGTACATTTCTAGAGACTTTTTTATTTTCTTGGATCCTAATATTTTTCCCTTCCCTGAATTCTGATGGATATTTTCCAGATGCCAGCCTAAATTTAAATAGGTTTTATTAGAACCGGTACAAGATCTGGTAACAGACCTCCAACAGGAGTGGGGGTGGCTCAACAAAAGAACTATGGCAGCCGTGGCCATGAGACCAAAACAATTCTTTGACTCTTTTGATGCTTTCCTCTCTCAATTTTCCTTGGGCCTTAATTGAAAATTAATTCCTTCTGGATGAAGAAAGCAAGAAAAAAAAATCACTTCAATATTACTTCCAAGACAAAGCAGTGTCCCTCTAGGTTAGGGCAATCTGCAGCTCATTCACCTATTTGTTGTGTGGATATTTTGCATTACTGTTCCCAATATTCCTGATTATGGATCATGCTTGCTGGAACCAATGGGAGCTATTGTCTACAACAGGGGTGTCAAACTCCCACCCACAGGCCAGATGCATCACACGCTGGCCACGCCCACGCCTGGTTTAGCGAAGGGGGGGGAGTCACGATATGTCATGTGATGATGCCGTGACAACTCAAACTTTACAACCCTGGTCTACAATATCCAGAGAATATTGGTTGCCTACTTCTGAGATCAATGGCTCTCTTATCTAGCAGTTTACATTAAACTCTTTCTCTCCTCCCATCCTTTTTTTAAAAAAATCTTGCTTCTGGATTTGGGGTGGGAGGAGAAAAAGCTCGATGTAAAATGTAAGCTAAGAGAGCCATTTATCTACTTAGAAGTAGGCAAGCCAATGTTCTCTGGTTATTGTAGATAACAACTCCCATTGGTTCCAGCAAGCATGATTCATGGCCTTCTTGTAAAAAACGAACCAATCCCACTTGCCTGAAATTAACCTATTTCTATAGTGGGACATTTCACTCCCTTCCTTCTTAAGTTTAGACCTTATCCTATTGTTAAAAAGAGCACAGCTTGATTTAGTCTTCTCCAGTCTGGTTCCTGCTAGAGCAGTGTTTTTCAACCTTGACAACTTTAAGATGTGAGGACTTCAGCTCCCAGAATCCCCCAGCCAGGCTGGCTGAGGAATTCTGGGAATTGAGGTCCACACAGCTAAAAGTTACCAAGGTTGAGAAACACTGCTCTAGATGCATCAGTCCGATGCCTCTGGTGGGCAACAGATTGAGGAAAGGTGCCATTGCTCTACCATGCTCAGTTAGAGTGGCATTCTTATTACCAGTGCTTATATATTTCATCTTTTTCTTTCTTTCTCTTGAATAGCACAAAACTGGTTGGCAACATGGCCTCGATCCTGCAGTGCTGCCCTTTCCTGACCCGAGATCCATCTCTCTTCCTACGGAAAGTTGGCCCATTGCTGGTCAACAGTGCTCAACGTTGCCCTGTGATGGTGGCCCGCACTTTCTATAGTTCTGTCACTGACCTGCAGAGTGAAAAAGACACCTGTGGAAACACTGGTGAGATGATGGGGTGGAACTCAGAGAAAAGATACTGGAAAGGAAACAGAAACCGATGTCATATCAGATCCATAGATGCCAAACCAAACCACACATTTTAGGCTTGGAGCTCACAAGTGGGCTCATGTAGAGGTGTTCAAGGTTCTTTAGATCAAGCCAGTCTCTTGGTAACAAACCTATATTTTGTGGGTATAGAGTATGTGTACTCCCTGCATTATTTGATTACATGTAGAAGGGTTGAAATCTCTGTGTGAAAACACCTAAAACCCTTTTTATAGAGTGGCTCCTTTTGAAATTGTTCTTTTGTAGTTCAAGACATGGTGTCATCATTTCACAGTCACTAATTAGCTCAGAGGCAACTTGTAATTTTTCTAATTTTTACTTCCTGGCTGGCATTACGTGGACACATTCAGGAATTTAATATGTATTTCAGTCTGTAGAAAAGGAAGTGGAAATTGGATCTTTTCTTCCCTATACATAAAAAAAGTTTTGCCTTGACAAAGCAATCATATTAAAATGAGAATATAACCTGCCAGAAATATAAACTAGAATCTTGTTCCTGGTTTTCCTATATTCTTATGGAAGAATTCTCTCCCAGGTTTGTATGGATGGAATAATCTCTAATTATGTGATTGACGGGACATAGATTTAGTCCTAACTTTGCTCATGACCATTAAAAATATTAGGTGTTGAAAGTTGGTTCAAATGTCCAACTGAGTCAATTGAGGGATCTGAAATCAGGCATGCTGGTTATATTTTCATGACAGGTAAAGGATATTCGCATGAAACACACCTCGCATGTAACATTCCTCATCTCCCATTGCAAAAATCGTTAATAGCTGATAAGAAAAATCTTTCTCTGACTGCAACCCTGGAGATCCAATGCCAGAACCCCAGCCTTCCCTATCCTGGTACCCACTAGACATCCTGGAATAGAACTTCTCAGATTTACTGACAATACGACCAATATCAAAAATTTTGGGACTTGGGTTCTCATTTTAGAGAAACAGGACACCTAGTAATCTGAATGGACAAAGAATCTACTTAAGTTCAAAGTCCTTGGAAAAAGTTGAAGTGGTGGAGAATCTGGAAGCAGGACCCAGGAGCATTTGCTGAGTTCAAGATTATTATTATTATTATTATTGTTGTTGTTGTTGTTGTTGTTGTTGTTGTTGTTGTTGTTACTTCAGCTTCAACCACAATAATACACGAGCACACAATAGATATAAACTTAAATTGAACCGCTCCAAACTCGATTGCAGAAAATATGACTTCAGTAACAGAGTTGTTAATGCCTGGAATGCACTACCAGACTCTGTGGTCTCATCCCAAAACCCCAAAACTTTAACCTAAAACTGTCTACTGTTGACCTCACCCCATTCCTAAGAGGTCTGTAAGGGGCGTGCATAAGAACACCAGCGTACCTACCGTCCCTGTCCTAATGTTCCCTTTAATTGTATTTAATTGGGTTGGAGATGGGTCTCTTGTGGCTGTGCAGTGTGCAATGATTCCAAACAGCCTTCCAGTTCAGCCTTCTCATCTCCTACACTAAATTTGCTAAAAGCCATGCCTCCTGGGAATCCTATTCAAGAATATCTCTATCAACCTGTCTCTGGAGGCTGAAATCACGATGGGTTTTCTTTTGTGCACCTTCTAGTTTCGATTCCCCACTCAGCACCCCAGTCTCTCCCTGCCACCCAGTGTCCTTTTATGGAATCCGAGCGTCAAAGTGGCCAGAGCTCCTTTGTGCAAGAAGCAAAACCTGAACTCCAGGAAGATGTCAAGCCTTTCAAATCAGGT
Source organism: Pantherophis guttatus (assembly GCF_059756535.1). Lineage (NCBI taxonomy): Eukaryota > Metazoa > Chordata > Lepidosauria > Squamata > Colubridae > Pantherophis > Pantherophis guttatus. The sequence continues at coordinate 120,322,710 of NC_142064.1, read as the reverse complement.
AAGGAAGGAGGCCAACCTCCTTGGGATCACAGCGGTGGGAAAGATGAGACACCCCACCCCCGGTCTTCCTCTGACCTGTGTGCATCCCCCTCCCTCTAGGAGTGCTGACGTCCTTGATCCGAGAGGTGCACTGCAGCCTCAGAAAGAAGTTGCTGGACTCTAACAAAGTGTCTCACCTCATCCAGGACAACATGCCAGGTTGGGGAATTGGCTCCTGTTAACTTCTTCCATGGGGTGGGGGTGGGGAATTGCCTAGAGGGCCTATGATATCTTCCAGCTTCCCTTGGGTATTAGGGTCAGCAGCGCAGATTAACTGATGCCGTCTGAAGAATTTAATTGTTTCAAGCTTAACTGTCTGGGCTCTGCTTCCTCCTGTCCCGCAAATGAAAACTGGAGGTATAAATGGCAATTGCTACTGTACCACTTTTTAGCTTTTTATAAAGTGAGGATGCATTTAAGACTATTCCCATCCACTTCTCTCCATACCTTATCCAGAGGATCGTCTAGCAACCAGGCTGTCATACCAGCCCCAACCTTCACAGCAGCCCCAGATTTCCAATCTCTCTTCTCTGTGATCTATACTAAAGCCCCAAAAGAGGAAGGAGTTGGGATCTGTTGATCCTTTTTTTTTTTAAAGGAAAAACACTTAGCTCATCGTTTTTCATTACCTTTCTACAGCTAATCTGCCAGTGGCTTACACAATTTAAGCAGAATAAGACAAACCTATAACAGTTACCCAGGCAAAAACAAAATGCAACAGCTGCCTCTGAGAGCAAAGATGTTTACCCTGTCTCTATATTGGGGTTGATTAAACATTTCAGTTACAATCCATGTACAGTGCAGAATAATTGCCTAGATCAGGGGTGTCAAACTCGCATCATCACAGTGTCATCCCCTGATGTATCGTGACTTTTCCCCCCTTCACTAAACCGTGCATGGGCGTGACCAGCATGTGACGCATCCAGCCTATATGTTGGGAGTTGACACCCCTGACCCAAATCTTTGGCCTTCTCTGAGATCTGATTGGAAGATAGCAAGCCAAGGATTAAAGCACACAGAGAAGCATTAGGCACCTTCTCTGTTGAGTTCCTTGAGTGCATAAGAACCCTTAATTATTCAGTAATTACAGGTAGTCTTCATTTAGCAATTACAACTGGGACTGGCAACTAGATCATCAAATAAAGCAGTCACTGAATAAAATTGAAACTGCACTTATGATCTCCTTTCAGCTTTTCTTTGCTTTACAAACCTGTGAGGGTCGTAACTGTGAGGACTGATTGCAGAGTTACCTTTTCATTATCGTCGTAACTATGTACGATTGCTAAACGAGGTGGTCACTAAGCGAGGGCTACCTGTGTATTAAAATAAGGCTTTCATTAGGTTTACTGAAAGTTTACAAAAACTATTGCAATTTTATAAATGAACAGCCTGCACATTTTTTTCTCCATAATTCTGAGCTGGGCAGGCTATAAGAAATGTGAAATAAATAAACAGATAATAACAAGCATATTGCCTTAAACTAGATTTGGGACTTCCAACCACCCCCTCCCTCCGCATAATTACTTTTTTGCTTTTTCGTTTCTTAATTATTGCTTTTCCGTTACGTTTGTACAGTTGTGCTCAGCATGATGTTTGGCAATGATTGTTCTACCATCAAAAAGCCCGGTGGAAGCTATCCAAAATGCCTTGCATGAATAGGCTTTATGTGGCTTTATATAGCAAGTCTAAATATTTGGCATTATTTATTCTCCCTTGTAGCTGGTTTCCAGAGTTTCAGGCACGGTTTGCTGGTTGGTTGGTTTTTATATTACCAGTTCTATGTTCAGGTTGAAATGGTAGGGATTAAGTCTTTGACCTTCTGGATGCACACTGCATGCTCATTGTATCTGGGCTGCAAAAATCTTGTCAGAATTTTCTGTATCTCTTTGCTGCCATCTGGTGAGTATCTGTATTCAGACCATTGATATTCTGGCCAACAAAGGCCCACCATAAAGGTCCACTATAGGAAGTAGTAGAAGACCTCGGCATATGTTTACAGAGAATAGAGTTTTGTCTCCTACTTCATTTCTCATGTCCCGAAACAGCATCGCCCGTCTTACTGGATTTGCACGGTTGGGAATTCCAGTTGGAGGGCACCACATAGGAGAAAATTGTTAAAGCTTCCAAACCTGTATCTCCTCTATTAAACGTTAGGTGCTGCCCTCTTACCTAGTGGCCTAAACAGGCATGGTATTCACTTACCTTCGCTACCGGTTCGCAAATGTGAGTGTGCGCCTCTGCACATGCGCAGGACCTTCTGAACATGAGCAGAGTGTCCAAAACAGAACGTGATGATGTCCGGGCGGGTGGGCGGAGCCTCCTGCAGCCGCCACTACCAATTCGCTCGAACCTGATAGAACCGGCTGAATATCACCACTGGGGCTTAACCATTGAACTGCAAAATGTTAATTATTCAGATTCCACCCAGTGGTGAAATGTAAAATTAGTTACTACTGGTTCTGTGGGCGTGGCTTAGTGGTGGGGGGTAATGTGACTGGGTGGGCATGGCCAACTTTTTTTTTTTAACTTTTAAAAGTATTTTTTCTACAACCTCTTCGGCCGAAAAAAATGCTTTTAAAAGCCTCTGACGATCTCAGCTGAGTTGCCTGATCATCAACTCAGGCAACTCAGCTGGGATCATCAGAGGCTTTTAAAAGCATTTTTTTCGGCCGAAGAGGTTGTAGAAAAAAAAATGCCTGAAAAATCGGGTGAAGAGGTTGTAGAAAAAATGCTTTTAAAAGCCTCTGACGATCAGGCAACTCAGCTGGGATCATCAGAGGCTTTTTTTTTTACTTTTAAAAGCATTTTTTCTGCCGAAGAGATTGTAGAAAAAATGCTTTTAAAAGTAAAAAAAAGCCTCTGATGATTGCGCAGCTCAGCTGGGCATGGGGGGGGGGAGCGCGCAGGGATTTTTCCTACAGGTTCTCTGAACCACCCGCCGCCATTGTTACCGGATCAGGCTATCTGGTCCAAACCGGGAGCATTTCACCCCTGGTTCTACCCCACAATAATAGAAGGTTAACCCAGGCTAAACAGAACATTGAGAGTCAGTTTGCTGTAGCGGTTAAGGTGCTGTCCTAGGAACCAGGAAACTGAGTTCTAGTCCCATTTTACCCACGAAAGTGGGACTGGGTACTTTGGACCAATCTCTCAGCACACTCCACTCCAGAGTTGTTGTTGTGGGTAAAATAGGAGGAGGAAGGAATACTTGATATATTCACCACCTGCCTTGAGTTACTTATAAAAGTAATAAAGGCTGGATATAAAATAAATAATAAACTTTGGTAGTGTTCTGTCCCCCGTCCTCACACAGACAAATGCAGTATCAAACACACCTGCCAATAATTTATTGTATAAACAGACCAGAATTCCTGGCAAACGAGAGTTCTGGCAGCTAACTGTAAAACGCCTGCCAAATCCAATTAGTAATCCCAAAAAGCAGGAGAGGCCTTATCTGCAGTCTGTTTCCAGAGCGACAAATTATCCATAAGGGTTTAGTCCAAAATATATCTGAGCCGAAGTGCAGGATTCACAATGTGACTCTTTAAAGTTTAAACTTTTGTCCATCACAAAGCCTGCCGGGCAATCACGCCCCCTTTTATCCCTTGTGGGGCATGGCTCAGTGACTCAGCTCAATCCCTGGCCCTCCCACGCCTCTTCTTTTGCTGCGCACGTTTCTCCCTCCGAGGCTGCCTGGGATCAAGCCAGGATTCATCATTATCACTCTCTATCAATAGGTGCTCTGAAATGCCTGCCTCCTGGCCCATCCCAGGCTGTTCCTCCTGGCCTTTGGATGGAACCTGAGGCATTGCCAGAGAGGAGGGTCCTGGAGAGGGAGGCCTTGTCAGTTCCTCCCCTTCACCTTCTGAGTCCTCTTCCTCCATGAGGACAGGCTCGGGAGTCGGAGTCACAACAGGTGGCCCCTTCCTGCATGCTGTTCTTTAACTGTACAGTCACCATTGAGAGACAATGAGTGAGGGTCAGTGCAGGCAGAAATTAACCCCTGTGGTTTCTTAACAGAGAGCCCTGTGTTTGACTATGATGCGTTCTTTGAAGAAAAGATCCAAGCAAAGAAACAAGATCATACCTATCGGATCTTCAAGACTGTGAATCGCCGGGCAGATGCCTATCCTTTCGCTGAGGACTTCTCTACCTCTGAGGTTGAAGCGCGAGAGGTGTCCGTCTGGTGCAGCAATGACTACCTCGGAATGAGTCGCCACCCTCGTGTGCTGCAAGCCATACAGTGAGTGGCAGACAATACTCTCTACACTGCCATTTTCCACAACTCCCAAACAATTCTAATTTTCCCCTTGTCCAGCTTTTCCCCATTGGTGGAATTCTATTTCCCACCATTCCCAGACGACATGCATAATGGGGATAATGGGGAAACTGAGTCCAACCTGAGGAGGGCCTGAGGCTTTCCTTGATATTCATGAGCAACTCTACAGAGGAGGGGAGACCCCTTGCTTTGCCACTCTATAGAGAGCAACTCTATAATGGAGGGGGGGACCCTCGCGTTGCCACTCTATAAAGAGCAATTCTATAGTGGAGGGGGGGGATCCTCGCGTTGCCACTCTATAGAGAGCAATTCTATAGTGGAGGGGGACCCTCGCTTTGCCACTCTATAGAGAGCAACTCTATAGTGGAGGGGGGGACCCTCGCATTGCCACTCTATAGAGAGCAACTCTATAGTGGAGGGCGGGGACCCTCGCTTTGCCACTCTATGGAGAACTCTATAGTGGAGGGGAGGACCCTCGCTTTGCCACTCTATAGAGAGCAACTTTATAGTGGGGGGGGGACCCTCGCGTTGCCACTCTATAGAGAGCAACTCTATAGTGGAGGGGAGGACCCTCGTTTTGCCACTCTATGGAGAATTCTATAGTGGAGGGGAGGACCCTCGCTTTGCCACTCTATAGAGAGCAATTCTATAGTGGAGGGGAGGACCCTCGTTTTGCCACTCTAAAGAGAACTCTATAGTGGAGGGGGGGACCCTTGCTTTGCCACTGACAATTGAATAAGATTTGGGGTGGGGTGGTAGATTTCTCAATTTATGTTAGCCTTATTCTGTCAAAGACCACCTTGGTCTGAAAGAAAAAAGAAATATGGGCATTTCTTGAAGCTTTTCTAGAACTACCTGAACCATACCTTGCTCAAGCTTTAGCTTAGATAAGGTCAGCAGAGACATAAGTCATTGATGGAAGGGTTCAGATAGTTCTAGAACAGTGGTTCTCAACCTGTGGGTCGCGACCCCTTTGGGGGTCGAACGACCCTTTCACAGAGGTCGCCTAAGACCATCGGAAAACACATATTTTCGATGGTTTTAGGAATAATTTTATGGTTGGGGGTCACCACAACATGAGGAACTGTATTAAAGGGTCGCGGCATTAGGAAGGTTGAGAACCACTGTTGTAGAAAGTCAATGGTTGAAGCCAGATTCACTTAATGATGGCATGATTCATTTAACAACTGCAGTGATTCGCTTAACAATCTTGGCAAAGAAGATTGTAAAACTAGGTGCGACTTACCCAATGTTAACTACCTTACTTACCAACAGAAATTCTGGTTCCAACTGTGGTCATAAGTCAAGGACTACCTATATTCAGAACCCAGCAAGGTTGTCTCTAGCAAAAGCTTTCCTCTCAGAAACTTGAAAGCCGGGTATGAGAACTGGTTGTAGATGATTTTTGCTATTTTCTGAGCAAGGTCTCAGTCTCCTCTTCTAACCTGCAGGGATACTCTGCAGCGTTATGGAGCAGGAGCTGGAGGTACCAGGAACATTTCTGGGACTAGCCGATTCCACGTGGCTCTGGAGGAGGAATTGGCCAGCTTGCACAACAAAGATGCCGCTCTGCTATTTACCTCCTGTTTTGTGGCCAATGACTCTACTCTCTTCACGCTTGCCCGCATGATGCCAGGTAACCAGACAGTACAGGAGTCCCTAGGATCAGCCTGAAGTGAAGACCTCTGTTCTCTCTAATTTGTGGGAAGAGGAGAGATGGGGCATTACTCTTGGCTTGGTTTCTCTCCTGTAGGATGTGAAATCTACTCTGATGCTGGGAATCATGCATCCATGATCCAGGGCATCCGAAACAGTGGCGTTCCAAAGTATGTGTTTCGGCATAATGATCCAGACCATTTGGAGGAGCTCCTTTGCAAGGCCAAACCCAGCACCCCAAAGATTGTTGCCTTTGAAACTGTGCATTCGATGGACGGTAATTGCCACCCTTTAGGTTTTGCTACACGGTGTCCTAATGACTTCATAAAACACCATCATGCATCAGAAAGGGGTTTCTAGGTATAAGCTGACCAAAAGCACGTCCTTCTTCCTGAGCCAGCCCCGATTCCTTGGCCAGTTGAAGAAGGGATAACCAACAGCAGGTTCAGGGGAAAAGTGGCAAAGATAATGGGTCACTATGGAAATGACTAGATTAGAGATCTTCAAACTTGGCAGCTTTAAGACTTGTGGACTTCAACTCCCAGAATTCTCCAGCTTTGCTGGCTGGAGAATTCTGGGAGTTGAAGTCCACAAGTCTTAAAGCTGCCAAGTTTGAAGACCTCTGGACTAGATGAACAATAAATAACAATAAACAGGGACTCAGTCAAAAGACTTGCAGGACTAGAGGCAGCCACTAGACTAATACTTCAAAACGGACTGCAAAAAGGGTAGTCCGGGAGTTGCATGCACACAAAAAAGTGGGTTGGAAGCTTTTGCCATTCAGGTAATTGGCCAAATCCAGTGTTTTCAATAGTCCTTTGTTCGCAGGTGCCATCTGCCCCCTAGAAGAAATGTGCGATGTGGCCCACCGCTATGGGGCCATCACTTTTGTGGATGAGGTCCATGCTGTGGGACTCTATGGGGCCCAGGGAGCTGGCATTGGAGAACGTGATGGAGTGATGGGCAAAATAGACATCGTATCTGGCACTCTGGGTGAGTTGGGAAAGCAAAGGCCCAGAGAGGAACCAGAAAGAAAGTGTGTCATAAATACTATAAGGTGTCTGGCTGGCCCCCAACCTTTTGGCCAACAGGGACTGATTCCGTGGAGAAAGGTTTTTCTGCGAACAGGAGAGGGGGCGTGGTTTTGCATGCTGCCTGCATACTGTGGCTGGGGCTTCGCTTATTTGCGTGGCCCGGCTGTTGACATGCCACAGACTGGTGCCAGTACACGGACTGGGGGTTGGGGACTCCTGCTCTCAGGGAACCCTACTGGCCATTAAAAAGCTGACCATCTCAAGACCCAAAGTTGGTGAGTTCTGCTGGTTGCTGCAAGATTTCCACCTCTGATTTTTTTTCTCCTTGTCATTCATAAGGAGGAAAAAATGCAAGACGTACAATATGTCCAGCTTGCATACTGTATACAAGTTTTCAGATCCAGCAGCTTCCCAGAAGTCATTGTGCTATTTTTTAACTACACTAGCTCATTCATGTTTTTTAATGCTAAATACACTTAATAGCATAAGATATGCTTGTCATTAAAGATACACCTTTCTTTTCCTCCCTTTCTCCTCCAGGAAAGGCCTTCGGCTGCGTGGGTGGCTATGTTGCAAGCACTACTTCCCTCATTGACACAGTGCGCTCCTATGCAGCCGGATTCATTTTCACCACTTCGCTGCCCCCCATGGTATTGGCTGGGGCCCTGGAATCTGTTCGGATCCTGAAGAGTCCTGAGGGGCAGGTGCTGCGCCGTGCCCACCAGCGGAACGTCAAGCATATGCGCCAGTTGCTTATGGATGCCGGGCTGCCTGTGGTCAGCTGCCCAAGTCACATCATTCCCATACGGGTATGGATGCCTTGGGATGGTGGAAGGGAGAATCTAGGGCTCTAGAAGCAAAACAGACACAGAATCTGGGGTAAAGTCCTCAAGGTGAAAGGCTTAGATTCCGCCGACGCCACTTTGCCATGTCCTTAATATACACAGCCCTTTATAGAATACTTAAGAAAATGAAATGAATGAACGGGACTGAGTAGCTGCAGAATTGTGTCCCGTCACACAAGGGGAACCCTGGATACCCTAAACTCTCTATGGCCAACTTTCCAGATGGATGAAACAGCTGGATGCCCTTCCTCAGTTGTCCGATTCATTCTTCCTCAGGTTGGAGATGCAGCCCTGAATACCCAGCTTTGTGACCTACTCCTCTCAGAGTACAACATCTACGTCCAGGCCATCAATTATCCTACTGTGCCCCGGGGGGAGGAACTGCTGCGGCTGGCCCCCTCGCCTCATCACACCCCACCCATGATGGACTACTTTGTGGGTGAGTCTCCAGTGCCATGAGCACTAAGGCCCCAGCTCTATCCTACATAAATCATCTCATTCTATAAATTAAATACTAGTAAAGGGCAGGGTTAGAACTTTTGAAATCTCTGTGGAAACAAGGCACTGAAGCGATAATTAAGTTATGGTTGCTTCTCTTCATTATTAGCTCAGTGCAGCAACCACTGAGGATGTCATAAACAGAACTGAACCCTAAGCCTGAGACATACTTTTACAAGCTGAAGCTGCTCTGCACAAACAGTAGCTAAAATTAACTGCCATTTCATCGTGGATGGAATATGAAAAATAATGAAAATGGATGCCAACTATTCTGATCTCCCGCTTTGAATTTTAGCACCAGGCTTGTGGTAAAGTAACTTCACAGCAAACAAAATTCAAATCTAGTACCATAGAAAAAATATGGTAGAAAAAACTAGATTCTGGAAAACCTAACAGTGTATATTATGAAAATATGGCAGCTAGGAGTTCTCTGATTTATAGTTCTAAGTAGATGCATATACTTTTTGGGATGCTTCATTTGTGCCTAGTGACCTGCTTTTTCCACCCAATAATGGTTAACCACCAAATGCAGAAAAGGAAGTCTCCTCACCCCTCAGTAAACTGTTTTGAAAGGGCTTGTAAAAATTGTACATCTGAAAGTCCAAAACTGATCCTACTGGTACCTCTAGTCCAGTCTTGTAAAAGGCTGACAGTGAATAGGATCCAGTACAAGGCAGCTTCTGATCACTGGAATTCTCTTTATTTCTCCCTTGGGAGATTTTACTTTACACATATGGCCAATAGTTATCCGCCTATGGTGAGTAAGTACTGCCACCAAGTGGCCAGTGGAGAATTTTTTATTTTTAACTCCACAAACTCATACTGTAAATATGATAATAGCCGATGGTATTTATGGGGAGTGTTAAAAAGTTCCTTAGACACTGAAAGATCTCTTTAGATATTAACCCATGTTTTATAAAATAAAATTGTATAGATTTTTCAATGTTTTTAATCATTAGAAGCAAATTCAAAAGCAGGATGAAATAAGAGCCGAGACTTACCCTCTGCTGGTGCAGACAATGGTAAGCCCACAGTTCTGTCTATAAATAGAACACAAGCAGCAGCTTTCAATACGGAGATTTGACTCTTTCCTCACATGGATTTTAAAAAGGCCAGTGATTTCCTCTCATCTTTAGCTTCTAATTCAGGCCTATGGCCATTCATTTTCTTACTACTAGCTCCAGAGGCCATCATCTAGCTCCCAATGGCCCATTCAGCAGCAATGCTAATAGTTCTTTAGTCTTTTAGTAATAGTATTTTAACCTCTCTGTTTTCTTCTCTTCCAGAAAAACTTCTGGCTGCTTGGCAGGAGGTGGGCCTACCGCTGCAGGTCTCAACCTCCCCCGAGTGCCACTTCTGCCACCGCCCACTTCATTTTGCCCTCATGAGTGAATGGGAGCGGGATTACTTTGGAAACATGGGCCCCCGCTATGTCACCCTTTGTGCCTAAAGAGCGCCTCAGGCCACAGAGCTCGCCACCTGGGAATGGGAAGAGAGAGGGGCATGCCTCCCACCAAGGCTGCCCAGAAGAAAAGAGATTGTCTGAATACAATAAAGCTCTGAAATGGCCTTTTCTGCAGATTTCATAGAATGTGAGAATTTGGGACGAAGAAATTCCTCTGGCTGGCAGCCTTTTGCATCCCAAGGAGCCAGTGGCACTGACTTCACATAGTACATCAAGCCCCGATAGAGTGTAAGTCATAGCTGGCTGGGTACAAACAACATACTAAGTTGTAATTCAGTTTTCCAAGGAACTAAGTGAAAGGCTCCCACAGATTACACTCTTATTTTCCACATGATTGTTTACTGGGCTGCCAATTAATAGGAACATCCAAAACAAAAAGCCTACATAGAATCAGCAGAGAACTAGCGCTGGAGAAAATAGAGCAGAAAGGGGAAATTCTAGTGGAATTATTTCAGTGAGCTGTGAAAGTGGGTAGAACTTTGTTTTCAAAACTAAAATTGACCCTCCTGACCTTTGACCATGATTTACTCCCTGTTGGCCCTTCTACTTGAAATTCTCCTGCCACAGAAGAGGGATTTGGAAGCATTCAAACAAGCTCCAACTACAGCTGTGAGATTTCCTAGCCTCATCTCCTCTCTTTTCAGAGAAGAACGTCCCCAATTTACAGAGAAAACACAGAAGGGTGTTTGTTTCTTTGTTTTGACCAAAGATCTTTATTTTAACAAATGTTTTTTAAAAATGTGTTTTCTACAAAGGAGAGTCATTTTCCCACAATGACAAAGATTTAAGTTTTTTATGGGGCAACAATGAAAAGAGGACTGAGATCAAAGGTTGCCCAAGTCCTTGTAGAAATTCCTGAGATATAAAAGAGACATGTTGAGCAGAAAAAAATCTGCATCCTTGACCTCACGCAGCCACTTGGAATTACTCATCCCAAATCAGAGTGGCCTGCCTGGGCAATTCAAATGGAGCACATAGCACCTAAACCACAAATCAGATTCAGCCTCCCCTTGCTCTACTCAGGAAGTGTCCTAGCTGGCCCACAGGAAGTAGTCACACCGTGCACGGGGATCCGAGGGCTTCCCCAGAGGCCGGGCACAGACAAAGAAGCGCCGTCCACAATTTGGCCCTTGTTTCTTCACTGTCCGCAACACACAGGGCTCCTTGTGGGCCTTGCAGCAAGGTGGGTGTGCAGGGCCAGGTAGCAGTGACTTCCACAACACAGACTGATTTTGCGTAGAGGGAAGTGTGTTTTTCTCACAATTCATAGCTGCCTTGCTGGTCACACCCTTGGAGGGTGCCTTCTTTGGACTCTTGACAGGTGTCTGGGTTACCCCTGAGACTTCCTCCACCCCACATTTATCAGCTATCCTTTCAGCACTCTTCATAGGAGGCTGTTTCCCAGAATCCTCTGCTGCCGCCCTCTGGACCACATTCAAAACTGACTGGCCCCTTCCACCATCCACAGGCTCAGCATCCAAGTTCCCAGCTTTGAAGAAGCTACGTAAATCCCCTTGCCCTTTCTGTGCTGGGATGGTCCGCCTTTTCTTCAAATCCCCCAAGGCAGTTCTCTCTGCTTTGTCCCGTTTCTGCCCCTTCTCAGGCAGTTGGGTCTGTTCCACTTTTATCAGAAACCGGCTGAGCTTCTGTTGGATGCCAGCAAACTCAGGCAGGAACCGGGTGCAGAGCGGGGGACACCGTGGGGCAGCTAAGCAGGTACTTTTCAGCACAGCCTGGACGGGACAGTGGTCAGAGCCCAGCACCTCTGGCATGATCTGAGCATCGGTCAGTTCCAACAATGCCAGAGCACGGTCAGCCAAGATATAGTCAATGCGGGTACCATAGTTCAAATGCCGGGATCCTGTTACGTTACACCAGCAAGTGTAGGCTTCATCCTGACTTGGGTTCAGAAAGCGGAAAGTATCAACAAAGAGATTCTCGTTCTCAGAATCTCTACCAGGCTCCCAAAGGAAACCGTCCAGCCAGCAGCGCCCAGGATGCTCCTGGAAGGATTCCTGCAGTCAGAAAAGAAGCATCAGGGATACATTGCTAGACCATCAGGGTAGTTTTATGAGATTAAAGTGCTTTCCATGTATCACCAAACGGGTGCAAGATTTTGATACCTGGACTTCAAAATGGGTAGAATCATATCTCACATATGGTGGCTCTGGTTGCAAATGTGGCCATATTTTAAGGTTTACAAGACCAGAGTTTCCATCGCCTTCCCAACTCAATGTGGCAGGAAACTGTGCTGTTGGGTTTCAGTAATGATGGCCACAGGAGTCTCAAGGGTTGCAAAAAAGGGCCCGGAAAGCCATATGCAAGCCTGGAGCTATAAGTTGCCCGCCCTTGCTTTGTAATAACCTTGTACGATAGACCAGCATTATTTTATTTATTTACTGTACATTCCGATTCTATTACTTTTTTTTAATAATTCAACTTGGTAAATATTTTCCTATTTTCCCCACAACCACCAGCCCTTGAGGTGAGTTGGGCTGAGAAAGCAACTGGTCCAAAATCACCGAGCTGGCTTTCGTGTCTAAGATGGGACTAGAATTCACAGCCTTCACTTACCAAGTCTCCTGGATCACAGTGATCGATGGGCCTGTGTGCAGTATTGATGTCTCCCAGGATGATCACATGGCTAGAAGAAGAGAGGAAACGTGAACCATCTTCAAGATCAAAAACTGCAGCTCCATTTTAGAGAGTGCTAGTACACATATAAAGCACAGCTGATGGCTCAGAAGCAGGCAGCTGCAGCTTTGAGAAATATCAGCAAGGAGAAATTCGGTTCCAAGTAGAAATAGCTTACTTTGGAGTAAAACACTGAACATCCACTTAAATCAAGGGACATCTTTGGTCTGTGTCATAAAGGGTCAGATTAGCAATGGTTTTCCTAGGCTTCAAATACATCTGTTTTCTACCATTTTTTAACCCGGCATTTCGGTTTCTGAAGATAAAAAACTAAACATGGAACTTTTCATTTACAAAGCATGCCATGACCTCCACTCCCTCACCTTGAATAACTATACACAGACCAAAAACATATCTGGCCAAAACAAGCAAACAAATATATCTGAAAGAGCTCCAACATGTTTCCCAAGTTCTTAACAAAACACTCCAAACAAACCTCCCCAGAATTTTGTTCCACCTAGCCACCAACCTTCCTTCACACACACATGATGGTGCTCAGTGCACAACACACACAAATAGTTTTTGCTCCAGAATTTCCTCAAAAAGTAGGCGATTTGCTCACACCACTGAAATCTCAGGATCTACAAATCCGAACAATCTGCAATGCACGAATCCCACTAAGTGAGTTGCATAAAATTCAGAACAGATCTGGGATAACTAGGCTTTATCTTGAATTTCATACTCATATAATGTGTATTTTGCTCAATTTATTCAGTAAAAAAAAAAAAAAAGCAGCTTGAATGCTACTTTAAAAAAGAAAGAAGTCAAAGGGATATTACAGGACTTACAAATAGGAACAAATGTTTATTAGATACTCTTAGTTATAGCAAACTTTACAGTTTCCCTGCAAGATAGTTCAACGGTTTTCCTCTCACTGCAGAAAGTAGAAAGAATATTGCTTAGCCTAGCTCAATGCAATAATAATAACAGCTGAATCAAGGATTTCACAGCATACCTACCCTCCAGCTCTAAGAAGAGCTTCAGCCCGGGCTTGCAAGAGGCGGTAGAATTGCAACTTGAAGTCTCCACGTTCTGGCTTTTCAGGGTCAGCGCGAGGGCAATACACATTGATGACAGTCAGCATAGTTTCCTGCTGTTCTGAAGTGCTACAACACAGAGAAAGTGGTTTCCCCCCTCTCCATGCCATCCAATAATGCTCAGCCAACTGCACCTATTATGAAGAATCTAACCATTTTCAGCCCATATTCCAACCCCACTTTCTGCTACTGGAGGATATTTCAAAAAGAGTAACATTTAACATTTATACACCTCCTTTACACAGCTTCACATCTTAAATACAAGCATCCTGCTGATCCAATCCCCCAGACATTCTATTTTCAAAGGGTCGACTGGGAAGTCCTCAGAAAAGATGTCCCCAACATACTGCAATGACTGTATTGGTCCTCTTTTACTTTTGTTTTAAGCCACTATTACATAAACAGGAGTCATTCTGATTAGGTGACCCTGTCAATTGAATAATTACGATGATAATGTTAGATAGGTTTCAGCCAGTTTAATCTAGTAGTTAAGGCACCAGGAGACTGTGACTTCCAGTCCTGCCTTAGGCATGAAATGGGTGACTTTGGGCCAGTCATTCTCTCTCAGCCCAAGTCACCACACAGGGTTGTTATTGGAAGAAAAATAGGAGGGGGAAGGAATATTGTGTGTGTTTACCCTGAGTTGTTTATAAAAATAATAAAGGCGGATATAAACAAAATAAATAACATGTTTGTCATATAGATGTTGATGTACTTGTCTGGGTTTGTTATTTATTTCCCGTAATGTATTTCTATGTATTTTGTCAAATTAACATTCTTTTTTGTGAGCTGCCCAGTCAGCCTGAAGTCAAGTGGCAGGAAAGTTGAAGTAATTAAGTAAATAAATATTATCATTATTATTATAAATGATGTCATTGCAACCACTTCTTTCCACTGGCGCTCCCCAGCAAAAAGTATTGCAAATCAAGTTGCCTTTGAAACTGAAGGTAAAATATTATTATACAGTAATTACAGTAGCTGGAACAGCCTGAATCTCCACAAATATATCTCTAATTCTTCTACCATGAGCAACCTATAGGCTCATTCCAATGGGTTAATTATAGCTTTGGCAAGGCAGATTTGCTTGTCTGTGCCTTCAATGCCCATATAAAAGAATTCAGCACTGTTAACCAAATCATATCTGGAGAGATGGGAGCCATTTACTTTGCACATGTATTGTTGAGTTTAGACTGGCATCAGGAGTTTCTGAGTTCATGTTCACATTTCGTGGGGCTGCCATATTTATCTGTAAAACCTGTTAAATACTGGGATTAACTCAGTGGTGAGTTTCTACCGGTTCGCTCCTGTTCGGGCAAACCAGTAGTGGCGGTGGCGGGAGGCTCTGCCCACCTATCCGGACATCATCACGGATGCTCTGTGCATGCGCAGAAGCGCCGCACGTTCTTGGTTGCGAACTGGTAGCAAAGGTAAGAGGAACCCACTACTGAATTAACCAGACATACCAGAATTTGTGCAGGCTGTTTATGGCCTAGAATTAACTCCCAAATACCTGCTTTACCATTAAGGGCTATGCAGTGATCCAAATCAAATTGAAAAAATGATTCAGAATATGCATGAGCATACTTATCATTCCTGTCAACACATCCTTAAATCAAACACACCTTTTTTTTTTTTTTTTGGGGGGGGGGGGGCGAGGGGGAGATATTCCCCTATAGTCTTGCTGTGTGAGCCCAGAAAAAGTTAGCCTTTTAAAGCAGTCACCAATAGATGCCACAGGAACACTCCTACGCGCTCCAAACCTTCTCTTCCCCTTCGAATCCAGATCACAACACTGCCTTACTAATTACTTTCTCTGTTCATCTCCATATTAGATGAGTTGTCAGCTTCCAGGATATTTGCTAACTTAACATCAACAGCAGGTATTCCTTCCCCCGCCTTTGTGATTGCTATCTTTACCGTATGCGATGACGGGTTAGAACTGCCCGGCCTTCACTGTCCAGGGCCTTGAGCTCATCAACTGTGAAGTCCTCTGTGTTTCCATAATAACCGACTGCTCCACTGTGCTTGGTAAACAGCCCAGACAAGCCCTCCTCAGCTGCTTCTGGGGTGGCACTTGCTCTACAGAAGGTTGCAACGCCTAGAAACGCAGGAGATTTAAAAGGTCATCTTACATATGAAAGGGCAGAAAGGCTATCAACTTAATCACAGGCCCAACATTTTCACTAACTGCAGAAATCCTGAATAGTAACCTATATGGGCAAAGCTATAATACAGACTTCCCAGATTTTAGAGTGGCCTTTGATTTAATTTCCCAGGATAATCTTTGGCATAAGCGTCAAACTTCTTTATAAAAAGAAGCCTCTTCTGTTTATCTATTACTTATATGATAAGGACAAGGTGCCGCCCCCAGGGACATTTAAACCAAGGATATTCCTGCTAAGAGCATGGATTTATTCTGGCACCATCATTATTTAGTTATTACATCAACCTTTTAATTGTCATGATGAGCAACTCCTATCAACCCACCAAAATGGAAGACAAACATATAACAATCCTATTATAATCCTGACACGGTAAATTGAAAACAGAGTGAAAAAACAAGACTTCCAAAAGATTTCTAAGCTTAGGTTTCCACCATTAATTGGTATGCTAAAGGATGTCAATGAACAAACAGTAGCTAAAAGTTGAAAGTAAGAATATACTAAAATATTGTACAGTAGAGATGTCAACATCCAAGATACTTTAGCTTAGAAGATACGCTCTATTTAAAGAACCTGTAGTACCAGAAGATGAAGTTAGTTCAGCGCTCCAATCCTTTCCAAGTTGGAAAACTACAAGAACTGATGGAATACCCATTAAAATATAGCAAACAACTGAAGTTTTTAAACAAATTATGCCAACAAATCTGGAGAATGATACAGTGGCCACCAGATTAGAAATCAATCTACATTCCAATGCCAAAAAGGGCAGTGTATGCAAGAAAGTGTGCAAACCAGAATACAATTTCACATGCCAACAAAACAACACAGAACACAGATTAGAACACTACATTGACAAAAAATATGCCACATGTTCAAGCTGGCTTTAGAAACATGAGATATTTTCAGTCATACCTTTGAATCGTATTTATTTCTTTACTCAGAGAATGGCACTGTTTAAGACACAGCAACAGGAATCAATTGAGAAACTATTAATCCAGGAATCAACTGGATTTGTCAGGATTGCTAGCTCATCCCTACCTGAATAGCCACTGCGAGTGCGACTGAAACTGAAGTAGGAGCTATAGCCCTCCACTATAGCCAATGGTTCCTCCAACAGGTCACCTGAGAACAAAGCAGAATTTTAGTGAGGAAAAAGATCAGCCTGGAGCAGCTTTTCCCAGCATGGTTGAACTTCTCCTCTAGCCAGCAAGGCCAGCAAGCTTTTGAGACAAACAATAATACACACACACACACACACACACACACAATCACACTACTTTTCTTTCCCAGTTTTTAAAAAGGGAATATTTCCAGCATGCTAAAAAGAATCCTAGATTAATGCAGTGTATGGTCAGCCAGCATATGGCTTAAGGCTCAACATGGAAAAAAGTATTTTTTAAAGCATCTAATGTACAATTGTGCAAAATTTCTCATTGTCTGAAATCCCAGGGACCCATTACAGTTTAAGGACTGAAAATGACTAGTTTGCCTCACTGAAACACAGGCACACATTCTCATGTTCAGCAAACATGTAGCTGAGACGTACCTTAGGCTACTTCACTAAAACTAGAATTTTCTTGATTCCATTTCAATATTGTGGTTGCTACAGTTTTCTTTTGCCTAAAAAGTTCAGTCAACACTGAGGTACTGTGAGAAAACAACAGCACCTCCATTTTGCCCTCATGTTCATGTTTTAGTCTTAGGGCAAATTTCACACTTTCCCAAGGGGAAATTAACTGCAATAAATGTACCTTATATACCCAAATAGTCAGGCTGAAATATGTGACTCCATTTATTCTCATTTATGGATAAAAGGGGCCTGATGATGATTAAGTACATCAAATCAGTGTTAACTTTTAATGACAAAATAGATTTTCTCCAAGATGATGTGACCTCCACTGGCCTTTTGTGTCTTTCAGTGGTGCACTCATTGATGTTATAATCAAGTTCATCCATCCACTTTGTTGCTAGTGATCCTCTTTTAATTTTCTTTTCATCCTCCCCAACATTATATATCCAGAAATATTGACATTTTTAACAATTCATTCTATTACTCTCATAATCAGATTAAGATATCCTGATGAGGAAAGTATATTTAAGTTTATTTTTTGTTAAGTACACAAGGCACTTTTAACATGTTCATCCCTTTGAGAAGAAGACAAGCAGAAGTGGCCAAGTTTATCTAGACTTGCAACATTATCAATTATTATTACAGCAATAAATTATTTCTGTACACACCGTGGACAGGGACCTACAATCTTATATTTCCTTAAAGACACAGCCTCATTCATTGCATACATAAAGTTTCCATTTCATTTTTTAAAATTCTCCTTTGCTTGTTTAAAAAGTACCCACTGAAGATGAATACCGTGTTTTCCCGAAAATAAGACCCTGTCTTATATTTTTTTGAACCTGAAATAAGCGCTTGGCCTTATTGCCATGTGCTCAAAAGCCCAATTGGGCTTATTATCAGGGTATGTCTTATTTTGAGGGAAACAGGGTACTAAGAGGTCTCCACACACTTGCTCTTTTCAGGTTTTTTCAAAGGTGTTCAGTTGATCAGAGGAAGGGGGAATGAAGGATATATTAGCCAAATTCATTTTTCTAAAATTGATTTTTATTAATATGCAAACAGTAAATACAAATCACATAGAAAAGGAAAAGTAGCTACTGATATACAAAGAGGAAAAAACAACAAATTTTAGGAAACTACTAGATTGCAAGTTATATTTTCCCCTCCCATTGTACCTCAAATGATCATTTCAATCAATATATTTATAAGTGTTAGGAATTATTCCTGAATTTCATTAAATTTCTGGTTTCTATTACCAAATCTGTGGTTTTGATCCAGAACCAAATCTGAATTAAATAAACAAATCTCAGGTTTGGGGATTGGGACTGATAAGTTAGATACTTTGTCTGCCACCTCCAATTTCCAACTAGTTAGTCCTCGAGTTATGACCACAACTGAGCAAAATTTATGTTGCTAAGTGAGAAATTTGTTAAGTGAGTTTTACCCCATTTTACAACTTTTCTTGCCACAGTTGTAAAACGAATCACTGTAGTTGTTAAGTTAGTAACACGGTTGTTAAGCGAATCTGGCTTCCCCATTGACTTTGCGTATCAGAAGGTGCAAAAGGGGATCACACAGACCCACCGGGACACTGCAACTGTCATAAACGTGAATCAGTTGTCAAGCATCCAAATGCAAATCACATGACTACGGGGATGCTGTCAACGGTCACAAGTGTGAAAAATGCTCTTTAAGTCACTTTTTTTTTTCAATGCCTTTGTAACTTCAAACAAACTGTTGTAAGTCGAGGACTACCTGTACTGACCATGGTGTCTGAAGCTGACCCATTTGGGGCAGCCTCTCCTTCTCTTCAGATTCTTATATACTTCGATTTTAGATAGGAGGGTTGCTAGGTCAAAGCTGCAAATAAAAAACCCTAAACAAAAATACGGGGAACCGCCCCCCCCCTTCCAGTTTCAACCTCGGTTTTGCATTTTAACACTTGTCCAGCTGTTGCCTTGCATTGATGCACGTGGGGGGTGCTGGGACTCACGGGTTATCTTAGTCTCCTGCAAGCAAATAAGATCCGCTCCCAAAGAATCCAGGAGCTGCTTCAACCCCGCCGACCCCGCTCCTGCCCGGAGCCCGTTCACGTTCCAAGTCACCAGTTTCATCCCAGCTAAACGGGGCGGCTCGAACCCAGGCAGAGAAGGCAACCCCCCCCCCACCGAACGTCACTTCCCGCCGCCAAGCAAGAGGGTTTTCTTTTTTAAAAATAAAATGGGCGTTCACTTCCGGTTCTATTTAGAATGAGTGATCTGCGGGGCGGAAGTGGAGGGGATGTAGGGGAGCAGTTCGAGGTTGGGTGTGCTATTTCGAACATATAATGCACTCTTTTTTTTTTAAAGGGGTATATCTGCAAGAGGATTCAAGATTTAGAATGCACTTTACAAACGTCTAATCAATTATTGTCTAATCAATTATAGTTGCTAAAAATGATTTACCACCAGCATTTATTTTTTTAAAATTGACTTTCATTTTTTACCTGTTTGTGGACTTTTGGAAACCTAAGGTCTGCTGCCTTTGAGAGAAAATCTAATCTCCTTGATTGTTTCTTAATTTGGTTTGCAAACATAAAATCCAATACAGTAAAATTAAGTTTACATGCTGCAAAATCTGAAGCATGTGGGAGCTAGAAGGGGAAGGGTAGGACGGACGCCAGGTTAATACCCCCATGAAAGCCAGGTGATTTTTTAAATCGAGTTTGCAAAAAGCCAGAGAGTTTTTGGAAGGGAAAGTTCAAGCTCTTTATAGTTCCACTTTACAAGCTTCATAATAACTTTATTGTCTTGAAGGTCAAACTATGGGTTATAATCTCCCCAGGCGGTCTTGACCAAACTAAAGCAGTTTGCAAATGCAAATTTGAGTGAATTTGTCATTTGAAATCAATTCTTGGACATGGCTAAATTTGCAGATCCAGCAATTTGTCAAAAAAACGACAGTTTTATTAGTTTTATTCATGGCAGAGAGTCACACAAGGATGTGAGGAATGCAAGACGTTACATGCATAATCCCCACGGTGGTTATTAATTAAGGGGCGGGTGAGGTAAAATATCTGATGTATTCTTCAGTGGGACTACGTACAGCCTTCTTGGAAATGGAATGAAATTTCAAGTAGGGAATAAAAGTATCAGAAATCCTTTTTCTTCAAAACTGTTATTCTAGATCCAGTCTTTATGCTATAATTGTCTATCTCATATGTACATTAGAGCTAACTTGGGGTGGGGGAGCCTCTTGTTTCCCAGAGTTGGCTATGTATTTGACCTGGACAAAGAATCCCTGTTTGTTAATTATGCATACTTAATTTTTATCCCACTTTTCCTTCTAAAATTTTATCCCCACAACCATAACCCTGTGAAGCATGTGGAGCTGGAAAAGAGTGTCTGACCAGAAGCTCATCCAGGGACTTTCGGCTCTGATAATCCAAATACACAAATGTTACACTGCTTCTTGTTATAGTGTCCCATGCTCACCTAAAAATTGTAATGATTTTAATGGGATTTGGATCAAAAGATCGTCTTCTGTGCTCCTGTCCATCTGGGTTAGACAACAACTTTACCCTACGATCTGGTGCTGCTGTCTCCTTCTTCCAACTTTAAGGCTAATATTAGTACTGACCTTTTCTGCTAAGGGATTTTTTTGGAAAGACTCCCTGGATTGTTTTGCCTCCAGCTCAGCAACAATTATTAATGACACCATGACTGGAAACCTGACCCCTAAAGAAAGTTCTTGCCGTAGTGACAAGGCAATCCTTCCAATGCCATGGCTTTTAGAAAACAAACAGGATTGATCAGATATGGAGGAAAAACCTGTCAAAATCCCAGGTAGGAGTTTTTTAATTGATACAGCTGGTAACTAGAAAACTAGGGGGACAATAGAAGTTGTACTTTAAGGAGTTAACGGATAGGCAGGATGCCGTCTTAGAATCAATACTCAAGGGTCCCATTTGTGGGAAACAGAATGACATAGCTTCTGTCATCTTGTTGTCTGGTGTAGGTTTATGATTCATACTGGGAAGTACCCAAGATTGTGAATAGCACCCTTCACTTCCTCCCCTCCCCCCCTCCTCCCCTCCCCCTCCATCAGCTCAGCCCGATCAAAGCCTTCCCAGCTTGTATTATACTTCCTGGCCTAGAATGTTGGCAGGTGAAAGGTGGTGGCATTGATGGCCAGGATTTGCTCTGCGACATACAGCTTGGGTTAAAGTTGTTTGTGAAAGGGCCGTCTATGTTAAATGGGGGTAGAAGCTGAGTACATATTGAGCAACTTGCTGCAAAGCTGATCTACTTGCATAAGAAGACATAGAAAGATAGCCAAACAGTATGATGAATAGAGTTTTATTCATTTTTATCTTTAAAAGGATCTTTACCTAGTTTATTCCATGTCACTAAACTTACCTAATTTTGGTCTCTACCTCCATGTGATGTCTCTGTAGTAAAAGTCCACTTTAGTTTGGCATGTTTCCCCTTGTTTTAATCATCAGGTTTATATGCCAGATTTCTTCCAGGACTTTGCAGTGGTATATATAAAATCCCTCCTCTTTTTTTCCCACAATAGCTCTACAAGGTAGTTTGGGCTGAAAGAAAGTGATAGGCCCAAAGTCACCCAGTGACTTTGGATGGATATGAATGTGACTTTCTGATCCCAGTCCTACAACTTAAAAGACTATCCCATTGTGAGTCCTCTCTCCAGGGGGAGAGCCTTCTCTGTGGGGGCACCTACCATCTGGAACGAGCTCCTCCGGAGATACGGAGGATCCCGGACCTGCGCACGTTTCGTTGTGCTCTCAAAACTTTTTTATTTCAGCAGGCTGGCCTGGCCTAACTCTCCTCTTTTAAATTTTTAATTCGTTTGATCTTATAAATTGGGTGTTTTAATCTGTGTTTCGGCCAAAATATTTAATAATTTTAAGGGATTTTTAATATTTGTATTATCTGTATTTTATCTTGGCTGTTCACCGCCCTGAATCCTTCGGGAGTAGGGCGGTATAGAAATTTGATAAATAAATAAATAAATAAATAAATAAATAAATAAATAAATAAATAAATAAATAAATAAATAATGTAGTCACTGGTTTTCTAATGTAATAATTTTTTGAAAGGTCTGCAGCATGATGTTATTTTTCCTTCTTATAAAATGTGTATGGTAGTTAGTATTGAATTATAACTTTTGATTTTGTATTATAATCAGTGGATTATTTCATTATCTCCTATTTTTCTTCAGTCCCAGGGCAGTCCCAGAGAATTAATATAAATATATCAACATATAAAAATCTGACTTTTTAAAAAATGCATTGCATTGTGCTTACTTCAGTGTAACATTCTTCTGATGTATATTCAAACCATTTATTAAAGATTTATATATGTAAAAACATTCTAATAAAAGAAAGTGGTTTTCATTTGATAGTGATCAACTGGTGCTAGCTACTGCCTCATGCTCAAAGAAAGGACATAATAGTATCCGGATTCCATCAAAATTTTAAATGCTAAATTTCCTGATTCATATGATAATGGCAAAGAAGTTTCCAAGCTGATCATAGGCAGAAAAAACTCAGGGAAATGGTGAATATCTGTTCAGAATCAGAAATTTGAATTATCAACCAGGTTAAAGATATAATTCTCCGAGAAAGTCTTATACACAAATTCCAGTCTTTTTTATCAAATTTATAAAGCATCGCTTTCCACTGAACCATTTTCTTTGTTTTGAGAAATATTATTTTGTGACCTATTTGCCGAAGCACCTTCTCAGTTTATGATTTAATTTAATTTAATTTAATTTCCAATTTATATACCGCCCTTCTCCCTGAGGACTCAGGGCGGTGTACAGCCAAGATAAAAAACATAAAATACAAATATTAAAACATTTAAAAATATATATAAATTTTGGCCCGGAAGTTAAGAATCACAAACTAATTAAAAGAATTTAAAAATTTCTTCTAAGCCAGCCCGGCTTGCTGAAAAAGATGGGTTTTCAGGGAACGACGGAAGGCATTGAGGTCATGGATTCTTCTTATCTCCGGGGGCAACTGATTCCAGAGGGTGGGAGCCCCCACAGAGAAGGCCCTCCCCCTGGGGGCCACCAGCCTACATTGTTTGGCTGATGGCACCCTGAGGAGGCCCTCTCTGTGGGAGCGCACGGGTCGATGGGAGGTCGTCGGTAGCAGCAGGCGGTCTCGAAGATAGCTAGGCCCTATGCCATGGAGCGCTTTAAAGGTGATAACCAACACCTTGAAGCGCACCCGGAAGACCACCGGGAGCCAGTGCAGCTCGCGCAGGAGCAGTGTTACATGGGAGCGCCATGTTGCTCCCATCACTACCCGCGCTGCTGCATTCTGGACCAGCTGGAGCCTCCGGGTGCTCTTCAAGAGGAGCCCCATGTAGAGTGCGTTGCAGTAGTCAAGGCGAGAGGTGACGAGGGCATGAGTGACTGTGCACAAGGAATCAAGAAAGGGCCGCAACTGGCGAATCAGGCGAACCTGATAAAAGGTCCCCCTGGTAACAGCCGTCAGATGTTCCTCCAAAGACAGCTGCCTATCCAGGAGGACTCCCAGATTGCGAGCCCTTTCAGTGGGGGCCAAAGACTTGCCCCCAATAGTCAGCGATGGAGTCAACTGACTATATCGGGATGCCGGGAGTCACAGCCACTCAGTCTTGGAAGGGTTGAGCTTGAGCCTGTTCCTCCCCATCCAGATCCGCACAGCCTCCAGGCACTGGGACATCACTTCAAGGGCATCGTTGGGGTGGCCTGGGGTGGAGATGTACAGCTGGGTGTCATCAGCGTACTGGTGGTATCTCACCCCAAAGCCATGGATGATCTCGCCCAGCGGCTTCACATAAATGTTGAACAGAAGGGGCGAGAGGACCGATCCCTGCGGCACTCCACAGATGAGAGGCCTCGAGGTCGACCTCTGCCCCCCTGCCAACACAAACTGCGACCGGTCGGAGAGAAAGGAGGAGAACCACCGCAACACAGTGCCTCCCACCCCCAACTCTTCCAGCCGGTGCAGCATGATACCATGGTCGATGGTATCAAAAGCTGCTGAGAGATCTAACAGGACCAGAACAGAGGAGCAGCCCCTGTCCCGAGCCCTCCAGAGATCATCCACCAACGCGACCAATGCCGTTTCCGTGCTGTGCCCAGACCTGAAACCCAACTGGAACGGATCTAGATAGGATGTTTCCTCCAGGAATTGCGGAAACTGTTGCGTGACCACACTCTCAACAACCTTCGCAATGAAGCGAAGGTTGGAGACAGGACGATAGTTGGCTAATATTGCTGGATCCAGGGACGGCTTCTTGAGGAGAGGCCTCACCACCGCCTCTTTCAGGGCAGCGGGGAAGTGACCCTCACTCAACGAAGCATTAATGACGCCCTGGAGCCAGCCTCGTGTAACCTCCCGGGAAGCCAGTACCAACCAGGAGTGACACGGGTCCAGTAAACATGTGGCCGCACTAAGTCTCCCCAAAATCCTGTCCACATCATCGGGAGTCACAACATCAAACTCCTCCCAGATAACATTCTCAAGACTGTTCCTCGTCACCCTGCCCTGATCTACCCAGTCAGAGTCCAGATCCCCCCGGATCTGAGCGATTTTTGTCATACAGGTATTGTCCGAAATCCTCCGCCCTGCCTTCTAAGGGATCCTCCCGCACTCCCAGATGGAGCAGGGCGCGGGTCACCCTAAACAGGGTGGCCGGACGATTCCCTGATGATGCAATAGAGGCGGAAAAGTAGTTAGACTTTGCCGTCTTTATCGCCACTAGGTAGGCCTTAATATGCGACCTTACCAGTGTTCGATCAGATTCAGCGAGACTGGCCCTCCAACCGCTCTCCAGGCGTCTTTTCTGGCGCTTCATTTCCCTCAGCTCCTCAGTAAACCAAGGAGCCGCACGGGATCGGCATCGGGTCAGAGGCCGCAAAGGCACAACTCGGTCTAAGGCCCCACCAGCCGCCCGATCCCAGGCGGCTACCAGGTCCTCGGCCGAGTCATGTGCTAGATCCTCAGGAAATGGCCCAAGCTCCATCTGGAACCTATCAGGATCCATCAGGCGCCTGGGGCAGATCCATCTAATTGGATCCGCCTCCCTGCGGTGAGGGGTCGCGGTTCGAAGATCTAGGCGAAGGAGTGAGTGGTCCGTCCATGACAAGGGTTCCATGTCTATATCCCCTATAACAAGACCACTCAACCACTGGCCAGAGACAAAAATCAAATCCAGAGTGTGACCTCCCCTGTGAGTAGGGCCATGAACTAACTGGGTCAGGTCCATGGCCGTCATGGAAGCCATGAACTCCCGAGCCACCTCAGACGTTTCACCGACGGATGGCAAGTTGAAATCACCCATGACTAAAAGCCTGGGTGTATCTACTGCCACCGTGGCTATCACGTCGAGTAGCTCAGGTAAGGCTGTTGCCACGCGGCAGGGAGCCAGGTACGTAAGCAACAAGCCCATCTGAACCCCACGGCCCCACTTCACAAGGAGGGACTCACATCCGGCTATTTGAGGCACAGTGGTCTCCCTCGGACCCAGATCCTCATTAATAATAACCGCCACCCCCCCGCCCCTCCCCTGGGCCCTCGGCTGATGGAATGCTCTGAAGCCTGGTGGGCACATTTCAACCAGAGGGACGCCACCCTCTGGGCCCAACCAGGTCTCCGTAATACCCGCCAGGTCCGCTCCTCCCTCTTGTATAAGATCGTGAATGGGGGGGGCCTTATTGACCACGGACCTGGCATTGCACAGCATCAGCCGAAGGCCCAGCTCCTGAGTATCTAAGCCACCTAGTATCCGAGCAGAGCCTTGGGGACCGGGGCAAGCAATTGCTCTCAGACAGCAAGTGCGAGCCCCCAGCACCTGATGTGGTCCCCTGCTCCCGCCATATCTGCCCCTCCCATTCACCGTGCCGATGGTACAGCCCTCATAGATATCGTCCCCCATCCCTTTCCCAATCCCTCATCCGGTGCCCCCCGGATCGTTACCCTGTGCCGGGCACGGCTCTGACCCTGGTGGATTCCCCCCCCATCCGCCATAGTCGTCTTCCCAGTACCTTTAAAAGAATAATTACAACCCCCCCCCAGAACCCCTTAAAATCTTTAAAAATTTCCCTAAAAAGCCCCATAAATTCTTCCTTGCTCCATGCCATCTCTCCGGACTCCAAAGTCCGTCATCGAGATAGGCCCTCGATAATGTGGGGGGCCAAACCTGCGAGAGGGGAGAATCTCGCAGGGCGAGGAGTTCCGACACCGAATACATATAGCTATCAGGGGAAACAGTCCAAGGGTGGGGGACCGCTGATGTTATAAGCGTAGGGAAAATTCCAGTCCATGGTCAGGCTGCCAAGCTCCACTGTCCTCTCACAACAGTGGCTAAGGAGGTGCATATCATTCGACCCTGAAAGTTTCCAGGGTGGCCGTCTCTCACCAGGCCAATCCATGGAGACTTTGATAGAAAGCTCACGGGTGAGGATAGCCATATTCCGCCTCCTCAGGCCTCATGTCCATAGAACCAGTATCCCTCCTGGGATTAGCAGCATCAGGATGAGGAAAAGTTGGCTTTAATCCAAGAACATTTTAAAATTTGGCTCATTTCAGATCACATTCTTAAAGTGAAAAAGAATAACATCATTGCACTTTTGTTGGTTTTAGGGTTTGAATTTTATTATTTGGGGGGGGGGGTGTTTTTTTTAAAAAAAAATCCTACTGTTTAAGTACTGTTAAATATTAATGAGTGTCTTGGAGGATGAGGGGCTTTGATGTCCTATCTCAGCTCTTGCTTGTTTATCTTCTTCAGTATTGCCCGGGGAATGCCAGCAAACCAACATACATCCTCATAGTGGTAGTTTAAACTACCACTATGTGATAGACCTACTGAAGGTAATCTGAAAGTTATAATTATCCCATAAAACACAAATCTTGAATATCACAGTTTAGAAATCTTAGATCCACTGCTAGCCTGAAGCTCTGTTTTCTTCAGAAATTCTAGTTTGTGGACTAATTCCGTAGTAAACACCAGTAACACCAACATTTTGTTTGGCGTGTGAACTATTATGGGTCAAAGCCATACCCAGGGCAGACTGGGCCCTTGACACCAATTTCAGTAGTAGTTCAGGATCATTTCTTCCAGCCATGATCTCTGGCAAGCTCTGCACTCGGTCTTGAAGCCAGAGAACGAACAAATGGTGATTTAAAAGTAAAGTGAACCAGTGTTTTCCACTGAAAACAAAATAATGGGGCTTTGGAACTCTCCATGGTAATAACCATGTTACAGAGAGCTCAAACCTGTGCAAATTCTTGCATTTCTCTGCTTTCATTTATTAGAAATGCAAAGTTCTAGCTCAGGTAGTTGTAAAAACAAAATACCAAATAATAATAATAATAATAATAATAATAATAATAATAATAATAATAATAATAATAAT
The DNA here is from genome assembly GCF_059756535.1 of Pantherophis guttatus. Classification (NCBI taxonomy): domain Eukaryota; kingdom Metazoa; phylum Chordata; class Lepidosauria; order Squamata; family Colubridae; genus Pantherophis; species Pantherophis guttatus. The sequence continues at coordinate 120,295,012 of NC_142064.1, read as the reverse complement.
GAAAGATGACAAAATATTGAAAACTGAGAAGATTTCACTTTATAGGTGGAAAGAATTGGATTTCTTCATTTAAGATTAAACATCATCCAAGCCTCTGTCTCTGTCCCTATTTCTGATTCTTATTCACTTATTTCTTACTTAAAATATAGGAGTTACCTATGCATACAGTATGTCAAATAAATAAATAACGGTGCATACTGACACATTATCATAACTGAATTCAACTGCAGGGTTTAATTTAGAGAAGCTGAACGCTCTAGAGAATTGGAAGTAAGAAATAAGACCCGGAGTCTCTGCTGTTGAAAGAAAGACCTCCTTGATGTCGGCTGGGAAAAAAACATCTGTATTACAAAGGCTAAGAAATGAAACAGGTTGGTTTTTTCAATGTCTGTGTGTCTCTGCAGTGGTGATTCTAAATGATATCAGGACTTTTCTCTCCCTAATAGCAAAGCATATTTGTCCAGAAGTGAGCTGCAAGTTATCTGTAATGTATAAAAAGGTGGGAGTTCAACGACCTCTTGTCCAACACCGAACCTATCTTTCATGCATATGCAAACACAAGATCAGCCATAGCTGAGCTTTCAGGAAGAGCCAGACAGTCCAGTTCTGCAAGCTAGGAAGACGGTTGTCAGGATGTCTGGAGAGTTTGGGGAGCTCACACAGACTCCCCTCCAGAAAGTATGGATTCCCCGCACCAGCAGGCGTCTGCAGCAACGCAGGGGATGTGAGTTGGGATGAAAAAGTGGGTCAGCTCTTTCCCTTGAGGAAAAGCTAAGCTCTCTTGACGGCGGCAGGAGGTTTGAAAAGGGAAGGGCAAGGCAGGGCAGAACCAAATCTTCTGAAGCCGTGTTTTTGCAGGGATAATATATGGGAGCTTTATGAAGATGAGGGCTAAAGCAATCACTGGCTAGTGCCAAGGCCAGAAGTGGGAAGGAGATCACTCTGTCTCTGACACCCCCTTTTTATTTCTCTTTCTAATATTCCTTCCCTCTCTCTCCCAAGCAGGAAGCCTGATCTCTTGTAGAGGAGTTTGGAAATTAGCCAGAAGGCTGTGTGCAACCCTAAGGAGTCACAAGGACTCTCTAAGGCCCAACTTGCTCAGGCAATAAGCATTTACGATGAGAGAAGGTTTGAACATCTTCAAGTTTGGTCTCTGAGTTCAATCTTCCTGAGTGGGAGAGACTCTAATCTTCCCAATCATTTGCTCCCCAGCCATGTATGGACTTCCAACTTCCAGAATTCACAATAATGGTCATGCTGGCCAGAAAATCCTGCAAATTAATGACTATGAATCCAGAGATCACCAAGGTGGAAAAGTCCTGGGTTAACTGTTACCTATCCCACAATAGTCTGCTGTGCTGTAGGTTTTACTGAAAGACTCTATTGGTTGCTTTAGGATTCAGAGTTTTAATGCTAAACCAGAAAAGTTTTGGGTGTATTAGACAGAACACTATTTCTCTCTGTTTTGTGAGTTCCTGAATCTCATCACAAAATTAGGCTCAGTCTCTATTTCTTTTTCCCTTTCTCTTCAGCCTCAGTGCCACAGTTCACCAATTCACCAACTATGGTGATCATGGTAGGATTGCCAGCACGGGGAAAAACTTACATCTCTAAAAAGCTCACTCGCTACCTCAACTGGATTGGGATCCCCACAAAAGGTACGGAAGGGAATAAATGATTCATTCTAGGTGAATGGAATCAAAGGGCAGAGGGAGAACCTCGTAAGCCAACAGAGAAAGACTTACTTAAAAATACCGAGCCATCCTAGTCTCCATCTCCCTAGTGTTCAATGTTGGACAGTATCGCCGTGAAGCCGTCCAGACATACAAGAATTATGAGTTCTTCCGCCCAGACAATGAGGAAGCTATGCAGATCCGGAGGTGAGGAGCTTATTCAGATCTGATTGGTATAGTGGAGAAGACAGAGGAGGTTGTTTCCTACCACAATGCCCACCGTAGTCTGCCAGGATGCCCTCCGACGTCTTAGTTCGATTTAACTTGGGGAGAGGGGCAGTAAATAAGGAGCTTTCAAATACAACCCTTAGTTTTTGTTTTCCAAATATATTTCTGTGCCATATATGGGATCCAGGAGCATTCTTGGAAATAACTATTATCCTTGATTGTAGCATTTCATTTTCCAATATTCTATCTTCCCATTTAATGTTCTCGTAAAAAAAAGCCTTTAAAACAGTCATAGAATCTGGTGCCCAATTGAGTTGTTGCCTCACATTGGCCCCCTGCATGACATTTGGGGACCAGGAGATATGGGTCTTGGCAAGACCACATTTTTGATTTTTGTAAACATGGCTGAAATAATAGCAATAGCACTTAGACTTATATACTGCTTCAAAGTGCTTTACAGCCCTCTCTAAGCAGTTTACGGAATCCACATATTGCCCCCAACAATCTGGGTCCTCATTTTACCAATCTCGGAAGGATGGAAGGCTGAGTCAACCTTGAGCCTGGTGAGATTCGAACTGCCAAATTGCAGGCAGCCGGCAGTCAGCAGAAGTAGCCTGCAGTATTGAATTCTAACCACTGCGCCACCACAGCTCTAAATAATGCACCTGAAACCTTCCACACATCTTAATGTGCTACTGAAAAACTAATTGTTGATATTACATTATAAAGATGCTGAAAAGGGGAGGCCGTAGAGGAAAAGTCAGCATTCCCACTACCTCTTGAATTTAATAAAAAAAAAAACATAGCTGTTAATACAAAAAGAATGTTTCAAAGATTCAACATGTGAAACATAATTTGATTGATTGATGATGTGCCATCGAGTTGGTGTTGACTGTTAGCGGGCACATAGATTGGTTTCCTCCATGACAATCTGACCCTAACCTGACCTTTCAGGTCTTCTAACTGTGCATTCATTGCTACTGAACGATGATGGTCGTTCATTTCATCTGTTTCCTTCCACCTTTTCCAGCATAAGAACCTTCTCCAGAGAGCTAGGTCTTCACATAACATCTACAGTAGGATAATTTGAGCCTGGCCATTGAGTGAGAATTCTGGGTTGATTCATTCGATGGCCCATTTGTTTGGTTGTCCACAGTATTTTCAGCAGTCTTCTCCAGTACCACCAATTCTCTTTCTAGCCTATCTCCTTAAACTTCAAGGAGGTAGCTTGGTTAGCTAGAAAGGCACTTTGCCTGTTCCATATTTCTATATTTGTTTTTTGGTTTTTTGTTAATGTGGTGGTTGGTTGGTTATTTATTTATTTTGGTGCTGCCACAGCAATGGATTATATTGTGTGATCTCTTCCTTGCTATCTCTTTTAGACAGTGTGCATTAGCAGCTCTTCGGGATGTCCAAATCCATCTGAGCGTGGAAGAGGGACAAGTGGCGGTAAGACGGCAAAAGCCCATGTAGATCTAATCCTATTGTCACCTATTTCAGGCTGCATGCCAATTCAGTGGCCTTGTCTTCTCCATTACCTAGGTTTTCGATGCCACTAACACTACACAGGAACGCCGTGCCCTTATCTTGCAGTTTGCCAAGGAGAATGGCTACAAAGTAAGTGGGGGAAATAAAGAGCCCATAAGAATAACGGGGTGTGATGACCTAGAGCTGTGTGCAAATTTGCAAGGCCTTGAGTGCCAAACCCTTAGAGATCCTCAAAGTTGTAATTTTTTAAAACTATAGAAGGAAGAAATTAAGTATATGACTGGAAAATAATCAAATTAATGTTTAATCAAATCAATGTTAGTTCTTGTCCTGATCTCACCTTGTAGTTTTGAAGTCTGGACTTTGTCACCCTGTTCAGTTGCAATGCTGGGTCTGTGCCCTATTCTACGTACACTTTTTGCCACGAGGCAAATTCAGATTTGAAAATACAGACTGAATTAAGCAAACTGGGGCTTTTGTTTTTTTTTTCTTTTATTTACTTACCTTTACTTAATTTGCTTCCTAACTTTCATTTACAATGCAGAAGAAGCAAAGTTCAAAATCCTTTTTGTTACATTCATCTATCATTATAAGCCATTAAGATATTCAAAAACAAGTAACACCAGTAATTTTTTATTCTAGAATACCTACTAAGACAATGCAGTTCAGTTCTTAAAGCAAATTAAGCAGTCCTAATTGTCAGTTAGGTGAGACTTGAGTCACAGTTTTGGCTGTGATTAGATGAGGATGATATTTTTTAAAATAATTTTATTCGAAGTTGTTTTTAAAGAAACAAGACAATGCAAACTAAACTCAGAAAGGAAAAGGAAAAGAAAGAAAGAATAAAAAGTGCAAGAAAAAAGAAAGAACAACAAAATAAGAATAAGAAAAGAAAAGAAATATTTAAAGGAGTGACTTCTGATCTTCATTACAATAAGTTACAAACACCATTTATTCTTCATCCCCTATAAAATTACATGCAAGTATCTCTTCTTCCCATTGCCCATCCTCTACCTAGACACAAATCCATAAACCATTAACATTTCAGTCCTGGTCTCAGCCAAAGTCCATAAAAGATTTCAAGAATTTTATAGAAACATGTCTTTCTGCTCTTTCCATTTGCTTCTAGGAATCTTGATCTTTAATTCATTCGGATGTTATCAGAGGATTTGCTCTCTCTTCAGATTTTCTTTTTCCCAACTCGAAGGCTACTTCAAGGCTTAAATCCCTTTTGTAAATCCAATAATGAGGCATTGTCCAAGTCATCTTTTCGCTTATCATTGGTATTTCCACTTTAACTGTCCTCTCTGTTTTATAATCCATATATTTTTCATTTTCCAGTATTTCAATAACTTCTTTATATTGTAATATTTCTGCTTCAGATGAGACTTGTTTTAGCTCTTTGTCCTATAGATCTTCCAAGATATTCTCTTTCATAACTGTCATTTCCTTTTAAATATCATTTTGGACATAATCTAGCCGTAGAAGCAGACATCGCTGCTGACACTGTAGCTCCCAGTTTCTGTCCTGATTCTTCAAATGTCTCCTGGAGTATTTCAAATGGCATACCATGATCTGTCATTTTCTCTCAATGCTGATGAAAGGCAAGTCTGCCTCTTCATTTTTCTTTTATGCTTAGAATATTTAGCCCCTTCTAGTATCCAATTTCTGAAAACATAAAGCCTCAAATCTTTATTATAATTTAAGGTAAACTAAATAATTTAGTTCCCATGAAGGTCCTCTTTATTGATATTATTATTTTCAAAATCATATAACAAAACCCTTAGTATTTCAAAGTTGTCTGTTCCCTTAATTCATTTATCACTTTCTTGAATTAAATTAAATTGAATTTAATTTGAAATTAAAATCTTCTTCAGCTTTGGCCATTAATTTCAAATTCTTTACATTCTTAAGCTTATAGTTATTTTTTTTCTTTTATTCCAAAATAAATGTAAACTCACTAAGTTTGCTCCCCATTTTTAGTTAGGGAAGGAAGGACAAAAATACATCCTTCCCCCCCAATACGGGACATTTCCTAGATGCTTCAGTTTGCCTATTGCCCTGGTCACTTGGAATTCACAAAGATAACCTGACCCTTTAAATCACAGTTTATGTTAAAATGCCAATATGAGATGTCACATCTGGAAGGTACCCAGCAGGGCTGTTGTTTTTTCGTAACTAGATTTGCAGGTTGCATAGTAGATTAGGCATCTAACTGCCATATACATTCACTTGCCTTTCTCTCCCCACTACCACCACCACATCTCATACTTCCAGTAGATTTTGAAGGCTTACATAAAAATACAACAACTGCAAAATTTGTATAATCGAAGAAAATGCTTTTGTCAGGAGCAATTAGAATAGAATAGAATAGAATAAAGTAGAATAGAATTCTTTATTGGCCAAGTGCGATTGGACACACAAGGAATTTGTCTTGGTGCATATGCATTATTTACATAGTGTAAATAAAAAGACAAGATACATTCATCAAAAATCATAAGGTACAACACTTAATGATAGTCATAGGATACAAATAAGCAATCAAATCATACTTTAAATTTAAATTATCAAATCATAAATTACGGCGATTTCATATCCTTTCCGCTCTGAAATTAATTGTTTTCACCAGTTGTAATAGCTGATTGGTGGCTGACTGCATAATCTTTTTTTCTCTTTCCGTGACCCCTCCATCTGTCACTGGAGGTTTTCTTTATTGAATCCATCTGTGATGATCCGGACATTGTTCAGGAAAATATCAAGGTAAAACTCCTTTCTGTGCCTTCTGTCAGATATTTTGGTAATGTTTAAAGTCTGGAAGAGAGCTAAAGCCAGTTATAAAATCTATATCTCTCCATATTCAGGGGCATTCATTTGCATAGTTCAAAGGGATGGGAGTTGGCCATCTTAAAATTCATTCAGGTTTGGTGCAAGGGTTTTTTGTGGTATTCAAAAGTAAACTGACAATCAGCTATTAACGACTGATAATGGAGCTCCTTTGGGGCAGGGGTTTAGTGCTACTGGAGTAGTGCTACTGTGAAATAATAGTACTGTATTCCAGAAAATTGTTAAACCGGTGGTAAAAAGCAGCCTGAAACAACAGCTGATAAGTGCATGAAGAAGAGAGTTGTGAAGCACCACAAGAGAAAGCTAGATAGTGAATAACTGCATCCATCCATCCATCCATCCATCCATCCATCCATCCATCCATCTATCCATCCTAGCTGCCCACTCCAACAGATTCTGAGTGGCTGACAAAATCAAGTACAAGATAAAACAATTGAAAATGTAAACAACACAACAGACTTGGAAAACAGTACAATAGCCACATCGTCCTTCCCCCAAATATTAAGCCCAGGTCTGGGACCTAAGCCAGGTTTTAAGGGCCCTTGGAAACCCTAGGACAGTGAGCACCATCCATATCTCTGGGAGAATGCTGTTCCAGAGGATGTGACTGTAAGGGAGAAGGCACACTTCCTAGGTCTCACAGGTTGGCAGCATTTAATATAAGGGACCTGAAGTGCACCCATGTAAAGTGCACCAAATGTACTGGAAAGGCAGAAACAGTGAAAGAAAGGTGATTCCTCGGTAACCAAGCCCTGTGACATGAAGGGCTTTAAAGGTAACACCCAGCACCTTGAATTGCACTGAGAAACCATCTGGTAGCCAATACAGTGGTGACATGTGGCCACAATGAGAAGTTACTGCTCATGCTGCTGTATTTTGAAGCAGCTGTTGCTTCTGAATGATCTTCAAGGGCAGCCCTATAGAACACATTGAAGTAGTCCAGTCTGCAGGGTCCCCTGGTCGAAGAAAGCAATATACACAATATACCTCTGGAAAGGCCTTCCTGGCCACAGCTGCCATCTGCTCTTTCAGCAGTAGCTGTGAATCCAGGAGGACTCTCCCAAGTTGTACACAGGTCTTGATGGGGAAATCAAGTCCCATCCAAGACAAAGATGTGAATGTTCCCAACCCAGGAGAACTCGACAGCCAGATCCACTTAGTCTTGTAAGCATTGAGCCAAAGTCTCAGTGTCCCTCCCATCCAGATCCAAACAGTTTCCCAAAAGTGGATCTGTACCTTGACAGATTTCCTTGCCCAGTCTGGGGTAGAGATGTAAAGCTGAGGAAATCTCCTTCTCCCCTGGCTTTCTAGACTCATACTAATCTGGATAATAACAAAGATCACCAGGCTGATTGGGTGTCTCTCTCTATCATGTTCTCTATCCCCATCCTATGTTCTCTTCTTGCCTGGTGTACCAACCACCCACAGCAAGTGAAGCTAACCAGTCCTGATTATAAGGACTGTAACCGGGATGAAGTGGTGGAGGATTTCCTCAAGAGGATTGACTGTTACCAGAAAACCTATCAGCCATTAGATGATGAGTTGGACAGGTAAGGAGGGAATGTCTCCGCTACTCTATTGGGGTTGGGCAGGTACACTTAAGGACGTCTACATTGCAGGGCATTTGAATTTTCAGTGGCTTGCAAAACATAGCATCAAAAAGATATTAAGCTTAAAAAGTCCCCCCCACCCCCACCCCAGGGGTGAAATGCTCCCGGTTTGGACCGGATCGCCGGATGAAGGCGGATGGTTCAGAGAACTGGTAGCAAAAATCCCTGCCCCCCCCATACCCAGCTGAGCCGTACAATCATCAGAGGCTTTTTTTTTTAACTTTTAAAAGCATTTTTTCTACAACCTCTTTGGCCGAAAAAATGCTTTTAAAAGTTAAAAAAAAAAAGCCTCTGATGATCGCGCGGCTCAGCTGGGATCCTCAAAGGCTTTTAAAACTACCATCACTTGTACAGTTACAGATGTTCCTTCTCCTACCAGTCTAAGAAAAAAAAGTAAAGTAATTTCCAGTATTTTGCACCTTCCTATTGTCAGTATATATGGAACAACAAATACACTGAGATCCTCTCAAGGTTATCTGGCCACCATTCTCCTTAAAAGTCACTGTGAGTTAGGAAGCTGAAATGATAGCAGGTTGACATTTTTACAACTAAGCACTTTTTCCAAAACAGATATGAATGTGTTTTGCGTGTTGAAACAGCAACTGAGTTAATAGGAAGAGAATAATTAGATTCTAAACAATGCATACGGGAAAAGGCAGGATTTGGAACAGATTTGGAACTTTCTGTGAAGGGTGGGGAGAAGAAAATAATGGAAAAAGGGTGGGGAAGAGAAAGTACAGAGAGTAAAGAGCTGGGAGGCAAGTTGAGACATGTGTTTCTACCTGGAACTAAATTAACCTTTTAGAAAAATTGTAGTTATTCAGTTACTATCATTGCAACAGTTCCAATAAATCGGACCACAGTCAGAAATAAATGATGCAGTTCCCCCAACCAGAGACAATAATGTGTTCACTAGAGGCCAGAGGTGAATCTCAAGATGGCATTCTTTCTACTAAGGAATACAAAACAAGTACTTTATCTTTTATATTTAACCCACCTATCTTCAAGTGAGTTTTCCAGTAAAACAATATCCATGTTTCCAATTGTTAATCTGTTAGCAAAGGTTAGGAAGTTTTTAAGAAGGCTGACATTCTCACAGCGCTTGCTAGCTATCTAATCATTGCATCACAGGCTAGAATTCATCTCTATAATTCTATTTTATTCGTATATCTAGTACTGGTATGTACCAGAGCTATGGTCTACTGTATATAGTATTCCAAAAGTAATTTTTGCTCATTTAATTTTGTGATGAATATTCTATCTCCATTCTTCTTAATCAAAAGATAAAATTTCTGAGAATATGCTATAGGAGACGTTCTTAAAAAAAACACTTAATTCTATGATAAATGGACCCCATCTTGTATTTTACAGGTAGTTCTCAACTTACAACCACAATTGAGCCCAAAATTTATGTTGCTAAGTGAGAAATTTGTTAAGTGAGTTTTGCCCCATTTTACGATTTTTCTTGCAACATTTCTTAAGTGAATCACTGCAGTTATTAAATTAGTAACACCTTTGTTAAGTGAATCTGACTTCCCCATTGACTTTACTTGTCTGAAGATCACAAAAGGGGATCACATGACCCCAGGACACTGCAGCCGTCATAAATATGGACCAATTGTCAAGCATCTGAATGTAAATCATGTGACTATGGGGATGCTGCAACAGTCGTAAGCAGGGGTGGGTTCTAAAATTTTTTACTACTGGTTCTGTGGGCGTGGCTTATTTTGTGGGCATGAGTTGATGGTCATGTGATAATTCTTTAGGATTTATCAGAGGTACTGGTCTACCAGGCTTTTAACTGCTTGCAGAGCTGTACCAGTCTACTCATTTGTTTTTGGAGGCACCGGTATACCCATTTGTTTTTGGAGGCACCTGTCTACCATCACACTGCCTTTTAACACTGATCAGCTGTAAGGCGGCCCTTTGAAGCCCCACGGCAAGAGTTTAAACAGTTTTTTTCCTTCTAGCCAATCAGCTGGGACTCAGGAGGCAGCAATAGATTGGGGGTGGGACCAAATAAAAGGTAAGAATAACATGGGGGTGGGGTGGGGGGTGGGAGGGACAAGGTCCCGAACAAAGAGAACTGGTTCGGTGACATATTGTCACTGCTACCGGCTCGGCCGAACCAGGCCGAACCGGGAGGAACCCACTACTGGTCGTAAGTGTGAAAAACAGTCATAAGTCACTTTTTCAGTACCATTGTAACTTCAAACGGTCAGTAAGCAAACAGTCATAAATTGAGGACTACCTGTATTCTGGTAATACAGTCTTTTCCAATCTATTGCCATGTGACTACATTTCCCAATTCTAAGCCCAACACATTTGGAGATAGGGTTAGGGAAAGCTGGTATAATTTTGGCAAACGTTTAATACCAGTACTGAAAATTGGTAGTAAAATATTAGATGTTAGGAACAAATCAGAAGTGAATTATGCTAGTTAAAAATGCCACATTTTTTAAAACCAATATTTAAAGAAAAGCAGGCACTAAGAAACGTTGAGTGCTTAATCCACGAGAGTGGTGAATTGGTTATCCCACAAAGCTGTTGAGCTAAACTCCCAGAAAGCCCGTGATAGATGGTAAAGATGGCAGAGAGTCATAATTCAAACATCTGGGAAAGCCAGGGTTTTCCCAGTCCTGATTATAACTAACAAATGGATCCATCCATCCAAAAGAATGGCTCCTCAAATGTGATTTGGTTATTCTTCTTACTCTAGTTCCCTGTCCTACATTAAGATCTTCAATGTTGGCAGTCGGTACCTAGTGAACAGGGTTCAGGACCACGTACAGAGTCGCACTGTTTATTACCTGATGAATATCCACGTGACACCCCGCTCCATCTACCTCAGTCGGCACGGGGAGAGCGAGCTTAACCTCCGGGGGTGCATTGGAGGTGACTCTGGACTATCTGAGCGTGGCAAACAGGTATGCTTATCACATTGTTATATCTTGGTATGTTGTTGCATGTTAGCTGTTTCAAGTCAGGCCAAGCAGCATAAAAGCATCAGCAGTGGATAAATTCAGCAGTTTGATGTAGTGATCGAAGCACCAGGCTAGCACTCGCAGAAAGAACCTGTGAGTTCCATTTCTTCCTTAGGCATAAAAAACCATCTGGGTGACTTTGAATCAGTCACTCTCTCCCAGCCAGGAGAGAGGCAAAAGCAAAACACTTCTGAAAATCTTACCAGGAAAACTGTAAGGACTAATCCAGGCAGTTGCCTGGAGTTGAATCAAACCAAACCAGATCAAATCAAGTTTATTACAGTCAAAGACCAGAGCCAAGAACAAATAAAAACACTCAATGAACATCCAGTTAAAAATTCTAGAATAAAAGTAATAAATAACAGATAAAATCTATATTAAAATCACAATTTGGCATCCAGTCTGTCAGTTACACATGGCCTAACTATACGATAGTAACAATCCATAAACTGCGAGGCCCGTAGTCATTAAATACTAAAATGCGAAGAAATAGTAATGCAAAAGGCTTTGCCATATTAGTTGTGTAAAATTTGTTAAGGTGGATTAATCACGTTTCCGACGAATCCCCAGTGCTGCTGCGCACAGTCTAGCTACCTGTGCTGTAGTTACAGTCTTTTCATCCTTAAGCAGCCACTGGAGATAAGCAGTGTCAGAATGGCCAGAGTACCTATCAATTATTGGGATGATATGTTTTCTTCAACTATCTCTATAAAAGGAGCATCAAAGGAGTATGTGTCCGACGGCCTCCACCTCTCCTGAGCCACAGGAGCAAGGAGTCAAATCTGGCTTGAAGGCACATAAAATTCAGCAGAATAAAATGTCCTAAAGCTAATTTTGTTTGTTAAATCCCTCCGAAAATATTTAGAGAGCAACCACATAGGAATCTTTGGAATAAATATATCCCCAAAATTCAAGCACTGGATCTTTTATTGGGTTTACATAAACTGAACCATTAAAATCAACCTGGTTATAAAGCATCATTGACAATTATAAACTGGAGGCTTTCATCTCAAAGCATCTAATTCCTCACAAATCTAAAGTCCTTTACATCTGTTTATCTGTTTTCCATGGAGTTTGTAGAAGTTGCTGCGGCTTTTTAAAGAGGAGAATTATGAACTTCCATCCATGAGGAGACTGGATGTTCTGTATGTTGGCTGCTGTTCATTTGATGACAGCTGTGATATTTAAAGAAGGTTATCCTCATAAGATTTTCCACCCAGGTGTCCAATAGATCCAGGAGCTCCATATTAAGCTCATAGTCTTCAGAAAGTTTGAACATAGGGTTTGTGTTCCTACTTTCAAATACAAAATGTGGATTCTTAGAAGAGAAGGGCAGGAGCCGAGTGTCCTGTTTTTGGCTTGGGGCAAATGTGCCGAGTCCCTTGGGTGATTCATATCTAACATTTTTTCCATATTTTTTCCCACCCTCCCTTTCTTTGTCAGTATGCCTGTGCTTTGGCCAACTTCATCCGTTCCCAGTATATCCGTGACCTCAAGGTCTGGACAAGCCACATGAAACGCACAATCCAAACAGCAGAAGCATTGGATGTGCCCTATGAACAGTGGAAAGCATTGAATGAGATTGATGCGGTGAGAAGCTATCCTTAACACATCCTGGTTCTTAAATTGGGAGGTAGCCCTTAGGATTGCACATTTCTCTCTCTCTCATTTACCGCAAATTGCCTTCTATGACCACGAGAGACCTAACTCTCAAGACCAGAGTCCCTTCTTTAGCCTCGTCCTGTGGAAAGCATATGAGAGAAACCTGATACTTTGCTTCTTCATAAACTTTCTTTCAGCTGACTTTTTTTCTCAGTGTCCAGAACTCAGGGATTCCAAATCCTGCATTTGTTTCAGGGTGTCTGTGAGGAGATGACTTATGAAGCAATCCAGGCCAGTTATCCACAAGAGTTTGCCCTGCGAGATCAGGACAAATACCGCTACCGCTATCCTAAAGGAGAAGTAAGAACTGTACAATCTGGAACATGGGTGGATTTAGGTAGCATGTTACAAAAGGGGGAAATGGGCAACTCTAACATACTCCCAGGAACAGAGGAGGATGGGCAAAGAAAGTATTATCACTAATCAAAGAAAAACGGCTAAAACTGAAGTCACCCTTAAGGTTCTAACGAAGAGCAGGACAAAAATTCTAATCTAAATCAACACCAACAGAGAGGCCTCTCAAAATTTCTTCCTTCAGTCCTATGAAGATTTGGTGCAGCGCCTGGAGCCGGTCATCATGGAGCTGGAACGACAAGAGAATGTGCTGGTAATTTGCCACCAAGCTGTCATGCGCTGCCTCCTTGCCTACTTCCTGGACAAAAGTGCAGGTACCAGAACCATTTTTCCACATTGCAAGACTTTCCTCTCCCCCTTCCTGATTTAGTCTTCTCAGCTAAGAGCCTGGGAAGCAGATGGTGGCAAAACCTTCAGTGTATGATTCTTCCTGTATATAAGGCATTTTCTCTTCCCCGTAACACTTGCCAGTGGAAAAAAATTAAACTTTTCTCTTTTAGATTGCAAGACGTTGCTTTTGCAAATTGGGTGGATTGTTCTTATGCACCAGTTCTTCCTTTTCCTTAGTCTCTCTGTGTAGTTTTAGAGATCACGTTTGTTTCATTTGCCATTCTTCTTTTTCAGAGGAATTGCCATACCTCAAGTGCCCATTGCACACTGTTCTCAAGCTCACCCCTGTGGCATACGGTAAGTCCCTTCCTCCTGATCAAAGATCCATTTGGACAGCAAAAATCAGAAGTCTGTTTTAGAGGAGCATGCAGAGATAGCCAGTGATTAGGCACTGAAGATGAATTTATTGCAAAACAAAATATAATATACTCATATTGCTACCTAAAGTTATCAAATAGTGGTTGGGAGTAAATTGTTCTCTAAAGTTAATAAGCTTCCTCCCATTTTGTGGCTATGTACAGTCATTGATACATTCCTTCAGGGACTTTTCCTACTTATATGAATACTGTGGAACATGCAGGGAGAAAAAGCAAGAATTGCTGGCCTGTACAGTCTTTTCCAATTTATTGACTCTAATGTAGTTTGTTGTTGCTACTTTCTTGATTTTTTTTTTGACTTCTCTGTCCAATGTAAGCTACAGTCCTAGTACTTTTTAGCTGTCTTACTAGACAAATCCAATCCTGCGTAACTTCTCTAAGATTAGCTAAGGCAGGGGTATCAAACTGGATTTCTTTGAGGGCCGGATCAGCATTGTAGTTCTCCTCCAGCAGCAATCTGCTGGCCAAAAATGAGCCACGTGGGCCCCCCCGCAACAAGTTGTTGGCTGGCAGAGTGCTATAGGCCGTGGAGGCCAAAAACAGGGGGAGTGCACATGGCCCGTTTTGGCCAGCAGAGGCACCACGGGCCAGTCCTTTGATATTTCCAGGCTGGCCCTGTGGGTCGTATTGAATTTGACACCTACAGTCGTTAAACATCTACCTGAACAAAGCTACACATCTCTTCTATATTCATCTCTGCACACTGCACAATATTGCGTTTCTGTGACCAATCAGCAGCCTATTGGCAATAACCGCCATACTGGAGTTCCAGCCATTTTAATTCTGCTCAATTAAAAGGAAAAAACTGGCAGTTCCAAATCAGGTATTCATGCCAACCAAAGCAAGTCATGACTATTTTCAGAGAAGGGAGTTCGTGCAGGCCTAGCATGTCATCTTGAAGCCGATAAAGCCACTGGCAGTGAATGAGTGTTTGGAACTCCCATCTCCCATCAGTAATTGGGGGTTCATTCTTTTGGGGACAGGCTGCGAGGTGGAATCCATTTTTCTCAATATTGAGGCTGTGAATACACACCGGGAACGCCCCACGGTAAGGAGGATTCCTGTTACATGGGAGATTTTATATGAAAACCTCTGGAAAGAGGTTGTGAAGGAAGCTGTGATTGGCAAAGGGCTTGTATGACCTGAAGCTTTTCAGCCCCATCGTGTATTCCTGGTTATTGACTTGACAGGTGCTCCTGTTAAAGATCATTGTATTCAGAGTTGCATCTCTATGTAATATTTTCCTCTTATCTTCACTCCCCGCCCCCAAAACACCCTTAGCATTTTTCCTACAAAGCTAGCCAGGCCCCCTTGTATCGGCACTACCGCGCTGTGCCAATGGCTAGCCCTGAGCCCACCAAACAACCCTGCTGGAAAGATCTGGGGCGCTCTCCTCCCTCTTGCCTGTTTGACCCTCAGGTAAAAGAATCCTCTCTTCACCTAACTCCCTAACCTAATTCTGCCACATCGGACTTTAATCGCTGTGCTTTGCTGTGCTATCTCGATGCTTTTACTAACCTGCCCTTGAGAAATTCCTTCGAAGCCCAAATACACAATTTCATGGTGCCAAATTATTCACAAGAAAACCATATGTAGTTGACAAGAACTAGTCCAATATTCTGCAACGGGTCTATACTGAAAGAAGTGGTAGAACTACTCTTCTCTGCCCAAGGGCAGAGTTGAGAAACAGAGCCAAGATACACTGGCTATAATTCTAACACTCCGGATACTTGAAATGACTAATATAAATGGATGTAGACAGGCTTCAGTTCTTCACTGTATTTCCTTTTTAGGTCATAGTGGTACTTTAAAGTCTTTCTTTCCTTTGTCTTCTTGCAGAATGTTGATGTGTCACGAGATCCTACGGAAGCCCTAGACACCGTGCCAGACCATTATTAAACTTAAACACTAAAAACAAAAATAAACTGACTTTATTGAAGAGGTTCTTTTACTAATATAGATATACAGTGCCATCTAGAGAAACATAACTGGAATGCAAGTTCTGAACTACTTTGTATCACTTTATACATGTAGACATATCTCATTCAAAATGTCTTTGGAGATTCTCAAATCATGGTTGTCCCAAAAGTGCTTTTTCAAGAGGCAATTGGACTTTCTGGTTTTTCTTTGAAGACATTTTGCTTCTCATCCAAGAAGCTTCTTCAGCTCTGACTAGATGGTGGGGAATGGAAGGATTTATACACCTTGCAGACAGCTGGTCATCCTGTAGTCTGCAATTTTTCTGGAAGTGCATTTATACTCCTGCACCATTCGAAGCGTCTTCAAAGTCAAACCAGAAAGTCCAGTTGCCTCTTGAAAAAGCACCTTTGGGATAACCATGACCTGGATGACTGAGAATCTCCATAGACTTTTAGCGATGCACTTTGGGATGAATACTCTTCGAATGGTGCAGGAGTATGAACGGATTTCCAGAAAAATTGCAGACTACAGGATGACCAGCTGTCTTGCAAGGAGTATAAATCCTTCCATTCCCCACCATCCAGTCAGAGCTGAAGAAGCTTCTTGGATGAGAAACAAAACGTCTTCAAAGAAAAACCACAAAGTCCAGTTGCCTCTTGAAAAAAATCACCTCTGGGATCTCATCCAAAGGCAACTCAAGGTATAGATCTGCCAACCTAAGATGAATAATTGAGTCCCATCCATCAAATTCTTTAAACAAAGAATAAATCAACTATAAACTTTTTTTAAAAAAACGCATGATCCTGGCCAATGTAAACACCTTTAAAGCTCCATTTCTTTAGAGAGAATTAAATAAGCACTTAGGTTCAGTAGAGGATCCAATGGAAGCTTTGCCAAGATAATATACCTTATTTTTATTCTGATGAATGAATACAGGACTCTACCATATATGTCAATTGAAATGAAGTGGGAAGCAATACAGAAAATATAGCAAAGAAAAATGATTGCAAAAATATTTTTATTTCCAGTAGATATTCGATCATCTTATTTCCAGAAAATACTATTGCTAATGCTTGAGTAATTACCAAGTTTTAGAGAAGAATTTTATCTTCATAACCAATAAAATGGTCCAGTCTATTCTGGAATCTTTCCTTCACAAAACAGGGAATGTATTAAGCACAGATCACTTTGCATGAAATGGGGCTCTGGTAATCCTACCAAGAATAGTAACAGAAAACAGGCAGTGGTTCTAGCAGTTCCAGGGAGGAGTTTTTGACAGTTCCTTATAATTCAACACCACAATATTTATAACTTTCCCACCGCATTAGCTTCTGCTTCCGCTTCATTGTACTGGCTCATCCAAGATTTGGGATTCTGATTTTGTATCTAATCAAGGAAAATCAAAGGAGTCCAATTAGGAAAATAGAATAAAAAGATATACCAGATTCTCTGCAATACCCTCCCTGAAGTTATTAAGGAAAATAGAAATCATACGGACATGATTTAGGCTGTACAGCTTTGTCTGCCTACCTGTCTGCTTATTTGTTTTATTTATAATCTTTTCTCAGAGAGCAAAAGGTGGTATGTATGGGGGTTCTCTTCTAACTTTACCAACCTAGCAAGAATTGTGTGAGCCGAGCAAGGTTGAAAGAGAATAACATCAAGAAGGAACTTAAGTCCAGATCTCCAAGGCCCACATTTTAACCACAGAACTACACTGGCTCTTATCAGAACAGTACAGGATCTGTTAACGGTTGGACATTTTAATGCCCTAAGACTTGTTTCAAGCAAGCATAACTGCCAACAAAAAGCTGAATATATTCAGAAAGGAAAGCTTAGATGTTAAAGTGAGTACTTAGAAAATTGCCAATTTCCTGCAAAATCCATAACTCCCATCATTCAGTGCTTTGATCCTGTTTCTGGTAAAATATTAAAAAAGGATGAAAAGGACAAGTTCCATGTCAAAATGTACAACTGTTCAGACCCATTTATTAATCCAACATATTTTAATTCTACAACCTTAGTTATCCTTAATGCAGAAGTTGAATATTTATTTGTATCCCACCTTTATTTTTTTTTACAAATAACTCAAGGTGGTGAACATATCCAACACAATTTCCTCCTATTTTTCCTACAACCATCACCCTGTGAAGTAAATTGGACAGAGAGAGTGACTGATCCAAGGTCAGCCAGCTAATTTTCATGGCTAAAGTAGGATTAGAATTCATAATCTCCCGGTTTCTAGTCTGGTGCCTTAACCATGAAACCAGATGTCACAAAGTCCAATCCTTTCCCCTGTCTAGTCAGTACCTTAGCAACAAACTGTAGGATCTGCTTCTTGGAAGTCTCTTTAAAAGCCCGTGGTCCCCATCTGAACTCAAACTCAGGAGGATCTGTGTGTGGGAGACGTGTATATTCCAGATATCTAGGAAGTGAGAATTATGTGATCAGTGAAAGAAAACCTTTGTAAGCACCAGACAGATTATTTAGTAGAATAACTGATTCAGCTCAAAGATATCATTCCTGCCTTTTGGAAGAAAATAGTTTGAGATTTCCCATTAGCCTGTATCCTAATTAATAATCCTATCCCAATCCCCTTTCTTAAAAGATCCAGATGTTAGCCATTAAAAGACAAGCAAAACATTCTGAATTCCCATCTGCCATTCACTGAAACCAATATGATCAATTTCTCTTCGAGCACTAAAGATAGCACAAAGACTTTGCAACCCCCAACTCACTTTTGCCTCACAAATTCCTCTGTCACCAGCTTTTTCACATCACCAAATATTTTGTGTTTTCCCCTGGGGGAAAAAAAAGAATGTCTCAGATGAGGAGACAAAGGAGATTTTCTTCCCCGATTCATCCAACCACATTGAAATATTTGAATTTATCTCTCAGTGCTGTCTCAGAGCAGCCAATATTACCCAGAACAGTCAATATGTAATCTCCTCAGCATTTCCCAAACAGCAGCTGCATGAAGACAAAAGAGAACAGTAAGCATATGAAACTATCTAAGAAACAGGGTAAATTAAGTAGGAGTGAAAGTGAAACCTACATTCTTTGATCACGTTGCCTTTCATGAAGATAAGACTAAGTATTACTATAAGAAGGCCCATCTTGGGAGTGTTCTCATCACTAAAGAAAAGAAAAGAAAAAAGATTCCGTTTCTTAATCTGGAAGTGAAGACAGGAATTGCAATGCAAAAGAAACCTGAATTACTCAGTGAGAAACAATTTTTTTCAGCCAAACTTTTAACATTTCAATCCAGGAACTAATGAAAGAAGATCTGTGGACTGCACAAAGCATGGGATAACACAGAGGAATTCCATTTCCCAAAGCATAGAGAATACATGGGTTCTCCTCAGGCATAGGGCCACCAGCTGAAATCTCATTGGGGGATGCACTTCCCAAAACTTTTGAAAAGGCACCCCATGAAATTCTGTTATTACAATTTGAGACACTTTTCAATATGTCAGAAAGGGAGAATGGTTAAACACATGACTGAAAATCATATATTTAATTAATTTAGTACGCTTAATTCAATGTATACTTAAATATAAACAAAATGAAATTTAGATTCTGCCATACCACTTAAAAGACTACGTGGCCCAGAAAAAGGTTTTGATCTCTACCTTAGTATCTTGAAATGCAGGAATATAGAAACCATGTTATCAGAAAAAAGCAATACTATTGCTCATTTCAAAATGTATGAAGAGATTTTTGACATGTTTTGTACAAGGTTTTACACAAAATTTAGCCAACATAGAAGCACAGAGGCATTACATTCCCTTTTCCTTACTCATTCGCAATCTCTCCTTCCAAAGGAGGAAATTTACTGATCAGGATGTAGGAATGGTATTTTGGGTCAATTTCCACAAGTCCCAGTCCAAATACCTGAGAAAACAGGAAAGATAAATCAGAATAGAGCTCCCTTCCTTGTTCACTATTATTGTCTCTTCTTTTTAAATGAGAGCAAACTCATATGCAAACATAACAAATTGATATATTTAATAAATAATTAATAAAAGCTATCATTTCCATTAGTTGTATAAGTTATCTTGTTCATGATAAGTGTTCAGACTCTAGATTGTTGACAAAGAGTTCAGCCTGAATTAGTATCCCCAACTGTAAGCCTAGATTAACCAAAATTTAAAAAATAGAAATATAATACATTTACAATCTATTGAAATTTCTCCATTCATTCAGGTTAAACCAGAAATGCCAGTCATTTTGATGACAAGGGCAAATCATTCCCCAAATTATGAGGCTAGATTTCTCATTGCTTATGGTCAATGGAGTATTTCGGTTTTATTATATCCTACAATGACCTTTTCTACATACTCTTGTAGCATCTTGAAAATTGATAAACTAATTGAAATATAAGCTTTCATGGATCATAGTCAATGCAATAGTGAGTCTTTAGGATGGACAAGATTTTTTGTGCTGCAGGATTCCCACTCTGAAAACTTTTTTATTGCTAAATTTTTAGACTAGCTTCTTCATTCAGAAAGTAAGATTTATAGATTGATCAAATATGCTCAAATCATCAATGGATTCCTCACTTGTTGAAGAGTCTGATTGGCTCGTCTGAGGAGCTCAGGAAAGAGATCTTTGTAGTCTTTGATGACATATTTCAGAATATCTGTAAAAAGACAAATAATGTTGATCTATCAGTTCCTAGAGAACTGGAATGGGAAGAGACTGATCTCATATCTGGGGTTTCAAGTGCTTCTAGTTGGCAACTAAAATTTTGAACTAGATGCACTTAATCTTATGTTCTTTTGATGAATGCTACTTATACGTACAACATTCTGTGTAATGTTGGACCTACTCAAAATAAACACAAATAACAATGAAGTTTATGGCATACATTCTGACAGAAACGTTAAAAACCAAATAATTTCTAGTTTAGCACTCATAAAGTAGATTGTTCTTTACTTAGCATTACTAATTGTTATATATTTACTATCCTGCTCCATGGCTCTTAAATGACCTTGCCAAAAACAAACAAACAACTGGATTAAAGTTGGGGGAAAGAGGCTCACCAAAATAATAAAAATGCTCCCATTCTTTGAAAAACTCAATCTTAGAACAGAAATTATTGAAAACAGAGCACATGCAGATATCTGTATTCCAACCCTGGAAACTGAATCCAAGTCCCCCTGATGAAATAAAATAAAAATAAATCCATGCTTACCTGTCCTTTTAATAGGAATTTTCTTCTGATCTTTGATCAGAAGGAATTGCACCAGTTCATTTACCTACACAGAGAATATAACAAACATTGCAGGCAGACTTGTGCATGTGTTACAGTTCCATGAGTACAGTATTAATCTAAGTTTCCTATAAATATTGTCTTCAGTATCCCTTGCCGTTCTGTAACTTTAAAAAAATCTCTAGGTCAGGAAAGCTGCTACAATGTAAGATAACTGTTACAAATCATAAAATGTGTACTTATTTATTTTAAAACAGAGCATGCATCTTTGGTTATAGCCAGTCATAACAAGAAGCCCTCAAAAATGTATAAAAAGTGCCTCACTTTTTGTTCCACTTCAGAGGCAGAGTGTTGCTCCAAATTACGTTGCGCCTGACTTAGCGTCTGAGTCTGACTTAAAGTGAATTCTTCATCAACTTCCATATGCCGTACCTGGACAAAAGCAAATGGATGGTCCCTGAAAGATTCGTTTTGTTACTGGGCCTTTGCATTTCCATTATTAAATCCATGTCCCTATGCATATTTACCTGTAAGTAAATCTCATGGAAAACAGTAGAATTTACTTCTAGATAAATATGCACAAGGCAGCACTGAAGTAGACTGTTTCACAAGGGGAGACTTAAAATAATAAGAAGAAATAAAATAGTAAACAGTCTGTACTAAACACTAAGCCAGATTTGCCAAGAACTTCCTTCAGAAGCTCATTCAAGCACCACTGCACCGTTTGTCTTACTGCACGAAAAAAACGGCAAGCAACAACATGAATTTGTTATATTTCCTCCATTTTCATTTGATACAGGCACAGGCACGGCAGACCACAGATTCCTATCGCCACATGTGAAAAAAGGCATGGCTATTTATATTAATAAAATAAGGGTTTAAGAACATATATTCATGCAATTCAAGGTGTCACAAATATTTTGTACTATTCTAATCACATCCGAATATGGGAAAGATGACATTAAAATTGGCTATTTTTGAAATATCACATCTAACAATAAAAAAAAATGTGTGCATCTTTTACATCACCTATTCTGAACCTCAGTTATAAGCTAGCCTTCCCCTACAGGTGTATCCTACACTTACTGGCATACCTTTGAAGAGCCAGATCCTCTGCTGCTGCCGCCACTATGCCTGTGCTGAGACATGGTGAAATAGACCTGAATGGAACAAGAAAATAAATTTATTACCGCTCATATCCAGTCTCTGAAGGTGCAGCAAAAGTCCTTAACCTTTGTCAATTGTCTATATACAGGTGACCAGCAAGTAGCCTCTTCTACCTGTAAATAAAAGGAAGGTTTCCAAGATCCTAAACTAGCAGATCTTCCCCTCTGGTTCCTCAAGAAGGTCTCTTCCCAGTATCCAACACTTGAACTCCAACTCCAACAAGTTTATTCTGGTGGGAAAACCCAGCACTGGACTAAATTTCTACCCAGGGACAGTTCTGTGCCAGCCCAAATAGTCCCCATATTCTCGTGACTCCCATAGTCTCTGTTTTTTAGGTGTCTTTCGCCTTTAGCCGAGACACAGCAACTAGCAATGCAAAAGACAGTGCTTATAAAGTGCCTCTGCGGCCTCCCAACCCAGAAAGACGACTTGGTTCTGCTCGCACTAGCAGCACCTCCAGGCACGAAGGTTAATTCTCAACACACTTACTCAGTCCGCCTTTTTCCTCTTGTTAGAAAAGCCACTAGCCTCGGTTCCGTCCACGGCCTCACTGCACATGCGCCTCTCTTTCCGCCCGGCCGGTAGAACTTTGCAACGGCGCACGCGCGTCACTGTGAACCCTTCCTCTACTTGCGGAGTCTCCTTCTTGAGCGTCGCTTAGCAACGCCTGACGGGTAGCGAGCGTTGTTCGGTATATCCTTCTCCCATGGGAGTGGGGGGGGGGGGGGCCGGCGGCGCTGCTTGCGGAGGAGGGAGGCCATCGGAGCTGCCAAACTCCGGAGATAGCAGCAAAGAGATATAGAAACAGCAACATCTTTGCTGCTGCGTAGTGTTGGCAGGATATTTGCAGCCTGAATAGGGCGGCCCTGTCTTAGGTTTGTTAAAGACTGCAACATTTAGGGTTCCCAGTCCGCGGTCCCCCTTTATTACAGACCGGGAATTCTGGGAGTTCTAGTTCTTTGTAGAGGAAATGCTGGCTCAGGAAAAATAGAAGCTCCTATTTCTTCCAATCATCAGAGATCATTAGGGCATCTTAAAGACCTTTGTAATAGCATGAACAAGAAATAGCATAAATTTCTTGAAATCTGATAGATTTCAAGAAATTTATCAGATCCACTGAGCATTGTTTCAATCATACCCCCAGCACCATGATCAGGAATAATGGAAGATGCTGTGCAAATAATAAATGGAAAAGGACCGTAATTTATTTTCCGCAGAAAAAGCACTAGCTTCCCATAGCCCATTACCTCGTGAAATGGGCAACTTGTTGCAAATAGTTGTATATAAATAAAAATAAAAATAAAACTGCAACCTTAACATGTGGTATATGTCAGCAAGCTTAAAAATCCAATGGTGGGGGGAAAAAATCAATCAGCCAATCACAAAACATTGGCATGCTATGTAGTTTCTCTAAAAAAAAAAAGAAAATAAAGTAAAACTTGACTTTGACTGATTTTCATTTTCATTTCATTTATGTTTCATAAAACACAAAATTTTAAACTACCATGTCCTACAACCAATATTGCTCTTCTGCCTCCACCACAGCAGTGTCCTGGAACTTGGACCAAATTCTCTTCATTTAAGCAAGGCTTTCTTTTACTAAGGAAAGTCTGAGTTTTATGAATACCTTCTTTTTGGCTTTGTAACCCTCCTGCTAACCTATTACTAAATTGCTAAGTTGCGAATAATGCAGAAATTGCTATTGTGGCTGGAGATAACTCTCAAGCAATCCTTCAACTTTTTTTTTTTTTTTTTTTTTTTTTAATTTGATTTATATGCCGCCCTTCTCTGGAGACTCAGGGCGGCTTACAATGCGCTCAGCAATAGCCTTCATCCTTTTTTGTATATTTATACAAAGTCAGCTTATTGCCCTCACAAACTGGGTCCTCAATTTACCTACCTTAGAAAGGATGGAAGGCTGAGTCAACCTTGAGCCTGGCGAGATTCGAACCTGCAATAATTGCAGGCAGCTGGTCTTAATAACAGGGTGCTTTAGACCACTGTACTACCAAGGCTCTTGCCAGTCCCACAAGTAATAAATACTGTACATTTTGAAATCAAATGTCCAGGTTCTTATCTTCCTCTGTAACTTTCCACTGTATTTAAATAAGTTGAACATTTATAGTACAATTCAAGTGCTCACTCTTGAATTAATTCACCATTCCTCAGATCTCACATTAGGATGATAAGCAGAGTATGAAGTTTCCCATTCAAGCAGGGTTTTTGGCATCACCTGGTAGGAGCTAGAAACTACTGGTTTGTATGTTGATAGAGTCGTGATACTGTTCAACTACCGATTTCTGCACATATTTAGAAAATATTGTGACAGTTCCTAGTAACAACACAGAAACATACCACGGTGGACTGTGATGTGGTTTTCATTTAAAAACCTCAGGCTATGTATTGTATATTAAGATGTTACCTAGTCCTACTTGGTTTCCAGGGCCAGTATTGGCAGAACAGTGAAGGATGTGGCCTTTGGCAGAAAGATTAGAAGCTAGTGACTCTGGAAAAAAAAAAAAGAATGAAAGAAGTCACTGTTTGAGGTGTGGAAACCAAAATAGTTTAAAGGAAATGGCAGTTTAACAAACCAACCAATCAGCCTTAAAAGGGTAATAATTGCTACAGTATCCAGCAGATAAAATCAGTTGTTCTGTTCATTTTTCATTCTAAATCACTTTTAAACAAATAGTTTTTTTCCCCTCTTGATTGTTGTTCTGTTCCTGTTTTTGCCCGCTTTTTAACCCCATTTTGACTGTTGACTGTTTATGATGTTTAAGAAATAAACAGCAAGCTATATTTTTGCTAACTGAACTGAGTGGCATACATGCTTACTCTAAACTGGACACATGAATTCACTGGAAGCATGCTGAGTGCTAACTAAATTGAATAATACTCAGTTATTTTTTAGAGCAAATACATATCCAAAAAATATTGAAGTTGCACAAAAAGACACATATGCAGCAAATACAGAATGCCATTGCAGACAAAATGAATATTGGAGGGAATATCTCTCAGTGCCACACCGTCAATATGAAAAGATGCAGAAACCAATCAGGCAGGGTTGTGCAAGTGTCATTGCACAAGTGTCTAATAGTCCTTTATTAGAAGGGATCAAAGTTTGCTAATCCCACCTCCATGGGGTGAATTATGTACCATTGTCTTCTAGTGAAAGTTGAACAAAGAAGCAAGCAATAGAATCTTACAATAAAAATCAAGCCATTAAGATGTTCTAGTTCAACTGTTCACAAAGGCAAGTGGTACTGTTGGAAGAGAAATCCAGATCCAGTTTCAATCCAGGAATAAAATGGAGGCTGCAGAACCAACAACAGCATGCAGTTCTGGGACAGCTGACCCCTTGGTTTAGGAATGGATGGATTTTTATAGGGTTCTGAGATGCTCTGGGGGTTGTGCAATGTAGTGAGCCTTGTGTCTTTTGCTATTCTAATGGTGATGGATTAATCCCATTATGTTCTTAGAATTTGGATGGGGGATGTAAATTCATAATCCCATCAGCTGGAGCTGAAGGTGTTTTGTTTATGAATAGATTGGCCCAGCCAGTCTTCTTAGTGGGCACAAAATACTCATCTCTAAAGACTTCAGGCATCTGCTGGAGGCTGTTGGGGCTGCTTTCTGCCTTTGTTAAGATTTTTCTCAATTTCTCCTTCGGGAAAATATAATGTCAGCAATTTGATCCTGATTGGCTCAAGGTTGATTCAGCCTTCCATCCTTCCAAGGTTGGTAAAATGAGGACCCAGATTGGTGGAGGCACAATCTGTAAAGCACTGTGAAACGGTATATAAGTTATGGTGACCAGATGTCCCGCTTTTGGCGGGACAGACCCGATTTTTAGCAATTTGTCCCGCATCCCACGGCGTTTTAAAAAAGTCCCGATTTTTGGAAAGAATGCAGGACAATCTAGGGAACGGCGGGAGAACAGGAAGGGAATATACGGTTTTCCCACAGCCTCACCCTCTGCCTCTGTTGGATTGCTGGTCCCCGTTCACTTATCCCGCCCATTCCCAATCTATTGCCGAGTCCCAGCTGATGGCTAGAGGGAAAAAAACTGTTTAAATTCTTGCCGCAAAGGGCCGCCCTACAGCTGATCAGTGTTAAAAGAAAACAAATGAGTAGACTGGTGCCTGCAAAATAGAAAAAACATCCCCTTTCAGCTTCAGCATAGGTTAATTACCATAAGTTGATTTGATCAGCCTCCGGACTCTCAGCTGATTTGCTCTCAGCTGTTTTGCGGAGGGCTCTGTAGCTGCAAAGAGAGCTGGAGCAGGGTTTTTTTCCCCTAGCTATGCTGAAAAAGCGAAACTGAAAGTAAAGCAGGGTCTTTGCTGCAACATGACAAAATGAGGCAGAGAGAGATTTCTTTTTCTTTTTTTTTTCCTCACCAAAAAAGGTAGGTGCAAAACTGCAAACAATGGGAAATTTAGGGCAAAAGAGGAGGTTCAAGATTTTAAAATATAAAAGAAAAAAAGCTCTATTTAACTAGGGAATTGTAATAATTGAGATACTATTAATTGTATATTGTGTTGAAAGCAGAAATGGTTAAGCTGTGGTTTGGAGGAATATATGCGGGAAATTATTTGGTTTATTATTATTGGTAAATATAATTAATTAATTTGTAAGAAATTGGATTGCATGGAAATAATTGGAATATTCATGTTCATATTGATTAATATACAAAAAAGATAGTTATATAACTAATTGATTTATATTAAAATGTTGAATTTGTATTAAACAACTGTATTACATAATTACATAATTAACCAATGTGAGGATGGATATAAAAATAGAAGGCAATGGGAAGGGGTATAATATAGAATAGAAGGGAAAAATTGAATTTGATTAAGATTAGAGATGAGGATGAAGGGTAATATTGGTTTTTTTAAAAAATAGATGAGGAATAAATATGGCAAAAAGGAAATATAGAAATTGTAAATTTAATTGAAATGACTAAACAGTGTTTAAATTTGTGAACCGGCCAAATACTCTATTCAAAGAAAATACATTGTATGTTTGTATGTGTGTTTCTAATTATTGCTATTTATTCATATCTGTTCTCTTTTATTCTTTAA
Organism: Pantherophis guttatus; assembly: GCF_059756535.1. Lineage (NCBI taxonomy): Eukaryota > Metazoa > Chordata > Lepidosauria > Squamata > Colubridae > Pantherophis > Pantherophis guttatus. Next base: position 120,268,013 of record NC_142064.1, on the reverse strand, counting down.
AGTTTAACAATTCATTCTTTATCTTAATATCTTTATATTTGTTTGGGGTTGGTTTTCTTCCCTTTCATCTTTTTTATTGTACAGCAATCTTTCTCCTCAAACCTACCACCTCTCTCTTTTCTTTCCTTCTTACTTTCTCTTCCCCCCCTATTCTCCTCCTCCCTACTTTCTCTTCCTTTCTCCTTCTCCTCCTCTCTTCCTCCTTCTCTTACCCTCCCTCCTACTCTAATTTCCCTTCCCTTCCTTCATCCCTCTCTATTGCTCTATCCTTTTATGCATATGGACTACTCAGAGGGCTGAAAAAGTTATTTTTGACTGATTCTCGCACTTTTGACCAGTCCTCGAACTTACGACTCTCCTCACATTTTACGTTTTTGCCCTATCTTGTCACCATGGTGAAGAAAAGCAGTTGTGAAATGAGTGACACGGTTGTTAAGAATGCTACAATGGGCATAAATGATGACCAGTCATAAGTGCGAAGACCGGTCAAAAGTGCGAGGACCTGTCAGAAATCACTTTTTTCAGCCCTCTGGGTAGTCCTTTTGTGCACATGGACTACTCAGAGGGCTGAAAAAGTTATTTTTGACTGGTCCTCGCACTTTTGACCAGTCCTCGAATTTACGACTGTCCTCACATTTTATGTTTTTTACCCTATCTTATCACCATGGTGAACAGAAGCAGTTGTGAAATGAGTGACATGGTTGTTAAGAATGCTGCATGGGCATAAATGTGAGGATGGTCATAAGTGTGAGGACCAGTCAAAAGTGCGAGGACCTGTCAGAAATGCCTTTTTTCAGCCCTCTGAGTAGTCCCTATAGTATACACATAGCCATGGCCACCTGGTCACATGACCAGCTAGCCACGCCTACCCAGTCACATGACCTCCAAGCCATGCCCACAAAATAAGCCACGCCCACAGAGCCGGTAGTAAAAAAAATTTAGAACACCCCCTCCACCCCCCCCGGTCAATGGTGTCCCTCTTTACCAATGTTAAAATCTGGTCACCTTAATATAAGTGTAAGTGCTATTGCTATGTCTATAATAAATGTCCTCCTTCTTGCCTTGGCAATCAAAGAGAATTGATTTTTTTTTATATCACAGGCACACATGCATAAGGGAGGAAAACGGAAGGGAAGTCTTTTTTTCTGAGCTAAGTGTCACATCTTCCTGAATATATTTTTTTTCAAATAAAAACTATAGATTATATGAACTGGAAAGGTACAGGACATTTATATAATCTGCTTGTGCACAATTGGGATGGGATGTTTGTGGCTCTCATCTGTTTTTAAGATTTGGCACAATTACTTCAAAAGGAAGCACAACAGACATTTGAGTAAAAACTTGGTCAACTATTATATGAAATAAGCTTTAGTCCTAAATAAACTTTTCCTTTCCCTCCAAATATCTGTGTCCACGATTTCCTGAATTCCCCATGGGTTCCAGGTGTATTGAGTGGAAATTACTGGTGTAACTTTTGATCTTGAAGTATTTCATGCAATGAAAGTTCTATTAAATACTTTTTAAAATTGCTGTATAATTCATAGAATAGTCAGCTAATTTTATATCCTTAGCTGGAAAAGGAAAAAAGAATTGGCATCCTGCAAAATTCACATGATACCAAATCCAGCAGGAAATTATCTTGCACAGCCTTTAGTCAGGTCACAGAGCAGTTGTTCCCAAATGAATGATCACATATTTTCCATATAGAAGATTCCAAGTTTAAGGCTACCATATCTGAGCTTCCAAAGTCCAGACAATCATAAGATGAAAGAAATAGTGATAGGCATCTTTAACTCCTCAAATTTTTTGCAACCTGATGATCCATCATCTTTCTGGTGTAGAGAAGACAAAATCCCTCATCTCTTGCTATGGCTATACTAATTTATTTACTTGAGCTTTGCTCCTGAATCCTATTATGAAATTTTCATTGCAGACAACAGCTTCTTTAATTGTTGGAAAATACAGGAATATGTAGGAGGAGGATTCAGTAAGAGATCTGGTATTCAGAATTTTTATTTTCTTTTTTTTTTAAGCATTCATGTGTGCAAAACAACCAGCAGGAGCACAAACAGGAAAGGATTACTTGGGAGGGGGAGCTTTGAAGTAGCCAAGACAAGTATGTTGAAACATACATTTTCAAACATAATGAACTTTCCATTGGTATGAAAATATTTCTTGGAAAAGTTCCCTTTCAATAAAATACATAAATACACAATTGGGAGACCTTTTGTAACTTGCAGTTTGGAGGGAAACTGCAAAACTAAAAGAGGATCACAATACCATAGAAGGCTTGCTTCTAAAACAGTTAAGATGTCGAAGATCAATTAAATGGGAATACTTTTTTCCAAGGTAACAAACCTGCTCAAAGGGAATTGAACAAAAATGCTGCAAACCTGTTTACAAGTTGGTTATAAAATGGAGGCAAGAGGATATGCCTGGACTGGAACCATTTCTGTACCAGCTTACATGACAAGATGGAGTGACTGAGCACTATCAAACATGCAGGTTGGTCTACAGAATAGAGTTAGGTTGTTATTAGTTCTTTTGAAAAGATCCTGAGAAGAAATGTCACACAAACATGTGAAAATCTCCACTTTAGGAAAGATAAATCTGCCTTAAATCTTAGATTCAAAAGAATCCATTATGTATTACAAATATTTGCAGCAATTCTGTACAATTTTTGTTGGTCTAATGAAAGAATAGGGTTTTTTTCCCCCTCAGGGTCAACACCATTATCTATTTTTAGCAACCTATGCAGTATGTGTAGAGGGAGAAAGAACGAATGTGAGAGTAAAAGAGGAAGAGAGAGGGGGCACTCTAGCTTAATTTATGACATATTATGGCTGAGTTTGCTAGTTAAGATAAGTTTGTTTACTAAATGACAATGCCAGGAGTACAGATCATAGTTTACAAAGCAACTAAGGAATGTGATTGTAAGCTGCCCAGAGTTATCCTGTAGCAAGATGGGCAGCCAATAAATTTAATAAATAAATAAACAGTCTAAACCAAATACAGTACAAAGCAAGCACATGATGGCTTAGCTTTATGTGTAAAGTAGTCAGTGAGAATTTTACAAACACTGGCTGAAGAATATTAATGAGGCATCAGGACAGAAGTGAAGGAATCATTTGTAAGAAGTAAGCCGGGAGAGGATTTGAGTCCTTGAGACTTGCAAGCCAATGTGCTTGTTTATCCTACAGTTTGGGCAGTAGGAAGAGAAATATTTTTCTTTTACCACTGTGAGGGAGGTGTCTCTTCTGAGAAGTAGGAGGATTAAACCAGGACCAAAAGAAGCTAAACTGGGTAAATTCACTAAGATCCCACAACTCAGGAAATCTCTCCCTTTCTGGTTTATACAAACAAACATACACGTACATACTGAACTAGGGAATTTTCTGTTCTCGAATGAGTCCTTGGCATATTTTTGGCTTCTCCTGTCAAAGGACTGTGCAGCAGGTACACTTTGGGACCAATGCTGATAACTTTGCCATGACCTTCTCCTGTCCCCTTGCCTATCTGGGCCTATTTATGCAACATATTTGTGGATTCGTGAAGTCCTCACCAAGTGTGGAAAACAGGAGAGACACAGGCTCTTCAGAAGATTTTGTTTTCATTTCATCTTATGGAGTAGCAAGCGAAACTGGCCACCCTCCAGTCTTGGATGCATGGACAATCAAGGCTTGTATCAGGATGAATGCTACATTTATAGATCCTTTGAGGAAAAAAAAAGCCAAGAAGAAACCTGAGGTTCAAAAGTACGAAGGAAAGAGATGCCAAGGAGGCGTTCTCATCCGGAGCGCCTTCCACAAAGACGAAGCAAAACTTTCCTGCCAGCCATGGACCAGCTCCGGAGATCTCTCTTCATTCTCCTTCAGATTCTAGCACCTTTAAGCATTGTGGGACATCCTCTTCCAATACAGGTACCTTCCCATGAGGTAAGTCCAGGCAAAGGGGTGAACAAATGTAAGCCCCAAAGGATGCCTCGATGTTGCTGTGTTGTTTTTGTAGCATTTTCCCCCTATCTTTTTTTTTTTTTATGTTTAGCAAATGGAAATGGTGGTGAAGGGAATAAGATCACTGGAGGCAGCAATGCTCAATGGTTCTTCAACCACCGTGAAATCCTGAGTTTTGCTCCTAACTTTGTAGAAAGCGATGGGAACGAATGGCTGGAGAAAGGAGAAATCTAGCTGTGTTCTACCATAACTTGCCAAGGATTCTACAGTAAAGCATTGATGGGAAATAGCAGGTGGATGTCTCTTTGCAGAACTCAGAGGGCAAAGCACAGAGGAAACATTTGAGTTACAGAGAATGCTTCATGAGCACAAGGGAAAGACAGACAGCCTCTCAACAGAGTGAGGGGAGTTATGCATGATATAGGAATAATAATAAGAGCCTTTCCATTCAGCTGGATAGAGCCTTCTGAATTACTTCAAAACTTGTTTTTTTTTTCCTACCAGAAGCAAATAAATCCTTGACTTATTTAACAGGATCAAAAACATGCCACTTTTAACAAAGCCATTCCATAGCTTCAGAGATGTTTTCACTCCTGTTCTATTTCTTCTGCTGGAAAGCCTTTCACTTTAGATCTCTAATCCACCCAGGAATATTTTGTGTGAAGTTACACTCTAGGTAAGCTATGAACTGTTGAAGATGTGGCCTGTTAACTTCAATGGAACAATACCAGCCATAGAAGCAGTCTATTATGGACTGCTTGGATCCGTGATGGCAAACCTATGGTACACGTGCTAGAAGTGGCACGCAGAGCCCTCTCTGTGGGCATGCGCACCGTCACCAGCTGCTCTTCCGCGTTTTATCATGTGCATGCCGGAACCCGGAAGAGAGCAGCTGGCTGGCACGCATGCATGTGATGGAACCCGGAAGAGCAACTGGATGCTGCACGCATGTGCGCCGGCCAGCTGCTCTCTTTCAGGTTCCGGTGCTCCAGCGTGCGTACATGCGCCCACATGCTCCAGTTTCAGCACTTGGTGCTGAAAAGGTTAACCATCACTGGCTTGGATCATTCCTTATTAAACTGGACCTTCATTGTTGCTAGTAGGAAAGAAAAACCCAATTTTGCTGAGTTCCATAGCAGTCACTGCTATGATGGCTTGGTTCGGTTCCAGGTCCATGGCAGCTGCAGCTCACTGCCATCCAAAGTTTAAAGGACCCAAGCCCACAGCAGGTGCAGTCTATGAATCGCAATATTTGGGACTACTGTGAAACCATTTGAACTATGAAAAACAAAGAATATTATGAAACAGAATAGCATAGTGTTGAAAAAGATCACGTACTAATATTCTTTCATCTCATATCATTTACTTAACTTGCTTCCCTGAAAATAAGTTATAGCTGAATTCATAATTTTGTTCTGTGATTTGTTTGACATGGGTCATTAAAAACAACACAGGTGTAATAACTGTGAGAAGCACATAAGCACATGGTAAATTTTTGGATTTCTTAGTCTAGGAAAAGGAAGAAATTTATTATCCACAGTATCTCTATCATCTATCTATCTATCTATCTATCTATCTATCTATCTATCTATCTATCATCTATCATCTGTCTATCTGTCTATCTGTCTATCTGTCTATCTGTCTATCTATCTACCTATCTACCTATCTACCTATCTACCTATCATCTATCTATCTATCATCTATCTATCTATCTATCTATCTATCATCTATCTATCTACCTACCTATCTATCTATCTATCATCTATCTATCTATCTATCTATCTATCTATCTATCTATCTACCTATCTACCTATCTACCTATCTACCTATCTACCTATCATCTATCTATCTATCTATCTATCTATCTATCTATCATCTATCTATCTAGCTAGCTAGCTAGCTAGCTACCTAGCTACCTAGCTACCTAGCTACCTAGCTACCTATCATCTATCATTTGATTTCTATAGCTACCTGTCTCAGCAAATGATTCTGGGCGACTTTTGATCTTCTGATTGATCCCCTCCCCCCCAATAATTAAAGGCAAAGGATGGTTTTGGCACAATGTTCTGCATGACCCTATGTTCTAAGGAAGTGATAGGACAGAACAATCATACCACATATGTACATAGGAAAGTTTTCAAAAAAAAAGATAGTTCCCATCACTGGAAAACACTCCAGATTTCTGCATTTGTAATGAATGGATACATTTTAAATGAGGTTTTTTTTTTCATTTTTAAGACTGATTTGAGCCTTAATGGAAACTAATGCTGCTAAATGCTTTCAATATTTGTAATTCCCTCACGTCCCTGTTTACATCCAGTTCTATCTCATATGTTCCACACACAAACCCCCATTTCAGTCAAAACAAGAATGAAATGAGCGAAGCAAATGTTAATGCAATGGGAATATTTACAGAGCAATCCTATCGGAATTACCCAGAAGGGCCAGGGACATAGCTCAGTAAGAAAGCCCGTCTCTTGCATAATGAATGTCCCAAGTTCAAATCCATCCAACTCTCGGTAGGATTTTAAAATGTCCTTCTTGAACTCCTGGGCAACAGCTGCCTCACTGTGTTGGCCATATTATTATGTGTTGGCTATAGAGCACTGCACACCAGAACAACTAGACACAAGAACAGTTTTTTCACGGACGCCATCACTTTGCTAAACAAATAATTCCCTCAACACTGTCAAACTAGTTACTAAGTCTGCATTAATATTAATCTTCTCATTGTTCCTATCACCCATCTCCTCCCACTTATGACTGTATGACTGTAACCTTGTTGCTGGTATCCTTAAGATTTATATTGACTGTTTCCTAATATGATTTGATTGCTTATTTGTTCCCTATGACTATCATTAAGTGTTGTACCTTATGATTCTTGACAAATGTATCTTTTCTTTTATGTACACTGAAAGCATATGCACCAAAGACAAATTCCTTGTGTGTCCAATCACACTTGGCCAATAAAGAATTCTATACTGTTCTGTTCTATTATTATTATTTATTAAATTTAAATTAAATTAAATATGCACAAGATGATACAAGATAGGGCAGATTCCTACTTTCATCAGATAAGCTCATCACAGAAATGGTGCCAGAAATACAGAATATAATCTAACATGAGGATAATTATTACTTTCACAGAAAAATCTACAGGCCATAGACAAAGCAGAATCCTGAAGACCCCTTGCACTGAATAGATTATTTCTTTCTGAAGCATCTTGATAATGAGATATCAAATTATGATTGTCTTTTCTACTAAAGCTTTTCTACTAAAATCCACAGCTAACTAATTGGCAGTAGAGAGTTAGATGGTTTTGAATCTCTTGAATGCAATCTAATGGGAACTGGATTACTGCAGTCCATATATGCTATACGTAGCCAGACTGAAAGGTCCTTATCACAAAAATCTACACATATTTCAGCATGGTCCAGTTGACATGAATTGTGTAAGACAGTTGCAGTTTCATTGTAAACAAAAGTTAAGTGAGAGAAATACAAACGATCTCTATATAATAACATTACTATCTCTGGAAGCCATGGACTATAAATTGGCAGACTGTAATAGGAAAGAACTAACATTTTTCTTTATCTCGTTTTATTTTTCTCTTTTGGGAGGGATTAAATTCTGGCTTTCCCAATTTCTAGCCCACCATCTGGAAGTTCTCATGAAAGCATAACAAAAGCTAGACAGGAACAAAGTCATATCCAGTCTAGCATTCTGTTTTTCACAACAGCCAATGATATTCTGGCTGAAAAACATAAGACATGGAAACCCGACCGAGATCCATTACTCTCTTTATAAAATTTTCTTTTCTTTTTCTTTTGTAACAACAGGCACGTTGTTCCATGTTGGATTTAACTAGGGCTAACAGACCTTGTTTGCAAGAATTTGGAGAGCCACTAGATGTTAGCAAAGAGCTACAGCAAGCTCTTTGATGCAGGGGTGAAATGCTATTGGTCCAGTCCGATTCACCCGAACCCGTAGTAAAAAAGGCTACTAGTTTGCCGAACTGGTAGTAAAAAATATTTTTAAAAAAAGTTCCGACGATCAGCTGAGCAACGCATGATCTTCGGAACTTTTTTAAAAAAGTTTTTTAGCATTTTTTTACTACTGGTTCTCCGGTAGTAAAAAAATCCAAGTTAAATCCAACAGCTGTGCCACGCGATCGTCAGAGCCTTTTTTTTTTAACTTTTAAAAGCATTTTTTTACAACCTACCCTGTTTCCCACAAAATAAGAGATCCCCTGATAATAAGCCCAATCGGGCATTTGAGCGCATGGCAATAAGGCCAAACGCTTATTTCAGGGTTCAAAAAAATATAAGACAGGCTCTTATTTTCGGGGAAACATGGTATTTGGCGAATAGGTTGTAAAAAAATGCTTTTAAAAGTAAAAAAAAAAAGGCTCTGAAGATAGCGCGCCATAGCTGATCATCTCCCCCCGCGTGCTGTTCTACTTACCCTATGCCTCCTTTTGGTGTGCACTGCACGCGCACCTTGCATTTGGTGCATGGTGCGCACTGTGCATACACACGCATAGCACACATTTGGCATGCAGTGCGCATGCACAGCCAGTGAACCGGTAGTAAACCGGTTCAGATTTCACCACTGCTTTGATGCCACCTATAGTTGTCTGGATTTTTGCAGCCATTTTCATGATAATTAATTATCAGCCATTCTTTCAAAAGCCATTGGAACTGGCTTCTGATGCTTCTGAACATGGTTAGGGCAGCTTAGGACAGCAAAATTTTAAATTATGTCTTTATGTTCTAGAAACAACAAAAAAGAGGGGGAAAGGGAAAGAAGGAAGGAAGGATGGATGGATGGATGCTGGGTATGGTAGGAACTATCAAGAGAGAACTAAGAAGAGAAACAAAAGGGGATGTATTGGCCTCTGGAAATCACTCAGGAATATCCATTCATTTGGAATATTTCAAAGCCATATTATGTGAAAGAAAATCACTATTATGTTTTTTTCCACAGAGGTCTATACGTCAAGTGAAAGCTCCCCAAAGCAAGGTAGGCAATCTGCTGAATTACCAGTTGATTTTATTAATGATTTTTCATCACAATCTAATCTGGTAGGTAGGAGGGATTTTACTGCTGTTTCATCAAAATCTAGGGAGAGTCCTTTAGCCTGTGCTTATAAACAGGATAAAGTTGGAGCTTTACAGAGCAATCCTATACATATTCCTTTCGAAGTCCTGTTGAGATCCTGTATTGAGGCATGCTGGCCAGTAAGTAAAGCTGGGAATATAGTCTCTCAGAATATATTTACAAAATAGTTTGATACCAGGTGTGTTTGGGATTCCAAACAAGATCCAAACATCTTCCTCATCCACTGCAGACTGGTAACTTGAATGACATCAACTGGATATTATGCAGAATCCAAATTAACAAGGACTTTTTGTGAGGGGAATAGAATTGGCACATACCAGCGGTACCATTCAACCACACATTTTTTTATCTTGAGTTCAATTATTTAAACAGATGCCTAGGGCATATGCAGAGTATACATACCTGCTGCTCCCACAAAATAATTAAAGAACCACTAGACAGGTCAAATCACCTTGGCAGTTTTGGCAACACCCAGAATCACACTAACTGGGTTATTCTGGGAATACAGGGTACACGTTCCCCCAAGGAAGAGTCCAGCATTTCAGCAGGTCTTGTGCCATAGAACACAAGGTTTCCTTCCATCTTATTTTTTTGGCCCTGGTCAGGCTGGTGGGCAGTAGGATGCTTGGCCTAGTATCTACAACTAATCAGATTTAGAAGTTACGTTCTATGTTGCACAGCCTGGGCAGTGAGTTCTAAAAGAGATTTGCTTTTTCCATCCATTCTTTCTCTGGCTCTTTTTCTTGGAGGATTTAGGTGGCCAAAATGGCTTAACTGACTGGGATTACACAGATTCCCTTCATACAACCAAGCAGGGTAACTTTAACTCTGTGCTTATCCCACAATGCACAAGCATTGCTGTCATTGACCCAATTAAGCATGTTGTGGGAGCAGAGCATATGTGTGTGAATGTTCCTTTGTTTAAGTGGATTTCTCGAGAGGATATGAAAGAATGAAGAAAATAGGAAATCATTACGGGAATCTTTCCCTCCAAGTTTATGAAAACTTAACTGTTCAATCTGTGAGTATCCAATTTTGAAAGTGAACTTGATCATCAGTAGTCAATTCATATATTAATCAGTCTATTTTCACCACAATTCTAGGTGCTTTCTTCATCCACACTACATGCATTTATTTATTAGTAACATTTATATAGTTGCTCATTTTATACCAAACTCTGGGTGTCTTCCAATCAAGAATTAAACCAATATCAGTAATAAAATGATATAAATAAAACCATAATAGAACTATTCAAACCATAAACATTAAAAACAAAAACCAAGTTACGCTTCCAACATGCAGTCACCTCATCCTATCCTAGCATCTGGGCTTAAAACCAGGACTTCAGGGCTTTTTGGAAGGCTAGGAAAGTAGAGGCCTGCTCAGGGGCCAGAGTGTTCCATTGGGCAGGGGTCTCCAACCTTGGCAACTTTAAGACTTGTGGACTTCAACTCTCAGAGTTCCTCAGCCAGCTTTGCTGGCTGAGGAACTCTGGAAGTTGAAGTCCACAAGTCTTAAAGTTGCCAAGGTTGGTGACCCCTGCCGTAGGGCATAGGACAGCTACAAAAAAGGCACCTTTCCTAGCTTCCATAAGGTGACAATGTTTAAGGGAAGGAACTAGGAATGTGATTCCTATCTAATCTGGTAGTACTAGTAGATGTTCTTAGGGAAAGATGGTTCCACAGGTAACCTGGTATTTCAGGGTACTGCTGTATTCAGTGGAATTGGGACTCCACATATAAACAGTCTGAGGGGCCTTCCTTGTTTGAATCATTCTTAGAGTTTCTGCGATTCTCCACCTAGTCTTCAAAATGATTTAGAGAATTCTCTCAGGTTTCATGCTGAAGGCTGAATGGATGCTTTGGACCATTTTCTGACCAACTTTATCGTTTCTCTCCTCAGCTCATCATTTCCAGTTTCTTTGTGCGTGCGACGATTGTGTCCCGTTATGCCTCCACACGAGTGTGGATTTCCATGAGTAACCCTCATCCTGAAGCCAAAGAAGCTACCTTTGACTTGGATCTGCCCCGTTCTGCCTTCATCTCCAACTTTACTATGTGAGTCTAGGCCAGGGAAAGACATCAGTATATTCTTTGAATGGAGATGCTCTTTGTTTGAATTACTTGACAACTTTTACCATTCAGAAGAAGGCAATGCTGTGTTAGATGAACAAATAGTGAACGATCTTTATATGTTGAATAGATTCAGCCAAGGCCCATTCAGTGGACATTTTTATTAATGTTCTGTACAGAACATAATCTGCAGAAAAAATAACCTCTACTGCAAATAGAACATACATTGAATACACTGCTGTTCCAGTGAATCTTGCATGAATTATTGTTCAGGGAGTTACAGTGAGGAATAAACCTATTATATTTGGATGGTTAAAAAAAAAACTCTGATAGATGGGAGCAAAGAGTGAGCTCTGTAGACATATTTTTGTAACCTACTGATTATCCATAATTTTGCAGCTCATGCATGGCAGTCCTAATGAGCAATCTCTTGCAAAAAAAATTGCTAAAAACTAAAAGAAGAGGGGGGACGGTGGTAGCAGTAGGAGCCATGACAATTATAGTTGTATAAATAAGCAGTCAGTTGATTGGCAGATAGTAAAGCTTACTGTTCACAACAAGATAGCAAGCAGTATCACCCGTTACCATCTGCAGATGAAACTGGGCTAAAACTTGGCAAATTGAGCAGAAGCCTCCACCAAAAGGGTTTGTATGCGAATAAAAATGAACAGCTTCAAAGTCCTACAACTGGGACTGTTTAGGAACAGCTCTTTTTTTTTTTTAAATTTGATTTATATGCCTCCCTTCTCCAGAGACTCAGGGCGGCTTACAATGTGTTAAGCAATAGCCTTCATACTTTTGTATATTTATACAAAGTCAGCTTATTACCCCCACAAACTGGGTCCTCATTTCACCTACCTTAGAAAGGATGGAAGGCTGAGTCAACCTTGAGCCTTGGAGAGATTCGAACCAGCAGAAATTGCAGGCAGCTGTGTTAATGACAGGGTGCACTAAGCCCCTGTACTATCAAGGCTCTTAAGCAACCACCTGTGTAGTTGGTGACTTATCTCTCCCTCTGGAAGAGGTAAGAGTTTACAATGCCAGGCAACAATTGAACATGTTACTTGCATGGTTAATTAGAGGGGAGAAATCAAAATCTGGTAGATGCAGTGTTGTGATCAAAGCCCCAGCTCTCCATATACAGTGAAGTCACACATGGGTGTGACTTCACTGCTTAGAGGAAAGAGATGGACTCCTATTACAATGCTACATCTGCTATCTTGCAGGCGTTGAGCCGTTCCATGGATGGCACTGGTAATACAGATAGTCGTTGACTTACCAACATTCATTTAGTGACTGTTCAAAGTTACAATGGTATTGAAAAAGTGACTTATGACAATTTTTTGGACTTACGACCGGTGGTGGGTTGCCACCGGTTCGGACCGGTTTGCAAGAACTGGTAGTAGAACCGGTGGGAAGCCCCACCCACCGCCCTGGATGTTGTCATCGGCGATCTGCGCATGCGTGCGTGATCCCGTTGCGAACCGGTAGTAAAGGTAAGTAGAACCCACCCCTGCTTATGACCATTGTGGCATCCCCATGGTCACATGATCAAAATTCGAATACTTGGCAACTGACTCATATTTATGACGGTTGCAGTGTCCTGGGGTTATCTGGTCAGCTTTTGCGACCTTCTGACAAGGGAAGTCAATGTGGAAGCCAGGTTCATTTAACAATGGCGTTAATAACTTAATAACTGCAGTGATTCACTGAACAACTGGGGCAAGAAAGGTCGTAAAATGCAGCAAAACTCATTTAACAACTGTCTCGCTTAGCAACAGGACTTGATTGTGGTTGTAAATCGAGGACTACCTATAATCTAACATCGCAACACAGTATCAAGGGCAGAGCTTGCATTGTAATGTCATGATCTGTAGAGATTCTCAATCATCCAGGTTATGGATGGGGACTCCCATTCCCCACTATCTTGTCAGAGCTGAAGAAGCTTCTTGGATGAGAAGCGAAATGTCTTCAAAAGAAAAAACAAGAAAGTCCAGTTGCCTCCTGAAAAAGCACCTTTGGGACATAATGTCATGATACGCATGTCATCATTTAGCCTCATTGTAGTTAGGAATGGATTCCTGTGATTATTATATACACTCTCTACTGTACATAGACTATTTTAGACACCAATTCAAAATCATATTGAATCTGGAAGGAGCAGGGAATGCACATGTACATTCGTTCATGTGTAGGTGCATCAATCAGGCTGAGGACAATATATTTATACGTATATTTAAAGAATTGACCAAAAAAACCCAAGAAGGGCAAAGGTTTTGGTAGAAATGGCAAAGTTGCTTGGTGCCATTTTTTACTCTTCTGAGTACCCATTAGGAAGATAGGCACAGCTTGTTCCTGAGGCTTTGGAAAGTTTGTTTTCCTTCACTACCTTGGCAAGCAAGACTGATTCCTAACCACAATAGATGGATTTGCAGTGGGGGTGGGAGGGGGAATGGAGGCTGCTAGGATTGGGCTACAAAATCCAGATGACTATGAGGTGCTAAATACCATTTTGTGGTCCAAAAATCCATATCCTTTATCCTAACATATTGGAAACTCAGTGTCATTTTTATTCCAAAGTTAAAAAAAAAAAATCCTCTTAGCATTTCATTTAAACTCACAAAGTTGGGGTGCTGCTATTTGCGGAGGGGGAGGGTTACCAGCAGTAAGTCTGCCCTATTATTGCAGGTCCCCGTCCATGTGACGGTTTTGTACGGACACCCACTTTTGTCTCATCATTATAAAAACATGTGCTCCAGCAATGCATTTGGGCTTTGCGGTTGAATCTTGAAGATATCCAGGAACATGCCGTGAAACTCATTTTCCCTGCTTCCAAAATAACCCTTCCTGCCTTTGCTTCCTCTTCCAAGCTGAAATCTAAAATGGCATCACCTCTCTGCTCTTTAAAGCATTAGAGACCAGGGCTGGTCCCGGAAGCTACTAAAAATGGATGCCAGGTCTCTGGTCCCAAAGGGAGGCGTTTTTAAGAAACTAGAGCAAGCAGAGGCAGAAGGCAACAGCAATGTGGGCATCCTGGTTGTAGTTATAATAATAATAAAAAAAGCTATAACTTAAAAAAAAATATTTCTTGTGATGTTCTCTGTGTTCAGGGCCAAAGTGGAAAGGAGATTTGATGGCAGATGTTTCTTGTTCTGTTCCAATGCACTAGAACCATGAATGAGAAGATCTATGTGGCTGAAGTGAAGGAAAAGCACCAAGCTAAGAAGATGTATGAGGAAGCCCGCAGGCAGGGAAGGACAGCAGCTCATGTGGGCACCAAGTAAGAGCCTCACGAAGAATTCGGCCTCTTCTTGTCTCAGACCTTCCTCCAGAGATAGCCACTAAGATGGGGTGGAAATTGGATGGGATGGAGGGAAAATTCTATGAACGGGAAGATTGGCAGCTTTGTCACAGGCAGAGGGATGGTGTGGAATGAGTTGCTCTGCTAGCTGTTGTGGCACATCAGCGGCCTGTGCAGCTAGTAGCTGATTCCAACAGCGAGGAGGCTGGTGTGGTGCTGCGCCAGCAGCCTGTGCAGCTGGCACTTGAGTGAGACAATGAGGAGGCTGGAGAAGATGTGGTGCCAGAGGCGGGGATTCAGCCAGGGCCTTCAGAACTTCCAGAAGCTCCTATAAGTGAAGAGGAAGAAGAGGAGGAGCCTTTTCTCGATGCATGGGCGCGCACAGCTGCCAAAAGGCAGGAGTGGCTCCTCAGGAGGAGGTCTCCTCGAGAGTAAGGCTTGGGGCTAATTGGCTACTCCCTTAGCTTATTTAAGGAAGGACAGCGACTGAGGCAATTTTCAGGGAACAACTTTGTTCACTCTCCTTCGTCTTGATCTTAGTTCTCTTATCAACTTCCTGCAAATTGCTTCTGGGCTTTCTGCCAATCATAATAAGATTACAATTATTTATTCTTTGGATTCTTGTAGGCTGTTAAAAAAGTTAATTAACAGCCTTTGTTTGAAAAAGACTGATTAAATTTAAGAAATTAAGGTTTGTACAGACTTTGTGTGTGCTGCGTTCTTTGGGGTCCGTAGCTGGGGCAGAACACCAGCTGGCAAACAGCATCATACAGAACAACATGTTTCATTATTTCTTAGGGATCGAGAAATAGAAAAATTCAGAATGTCCACCAGTGTGGAAGCAGGAGGAAAGGTGGCCTTTGAGCTGACCTATGAAGAATTGCTTCAGCGTCATTTGGGGAAGTATCAGCAAGCTATCAGCATCCGTCCCCAGCAGTTGGTGAAGAACCTCACAGTAGAAGTGAGCATCTCTGAGAGAACTGGCATCGACCATGTCCAGGTCTTGCCCCTTCGCATAACTCGACTGATGACCAATACTCTTCAAGGTATGAGTTCATCCTTCTCCTCAGATAAGTGGAGCTGTGGTCCAGAATCACAAAGAAATATACTTGCATTTCAATTTTGAAGAGCAGCAAAGTTTCACAATAGGCGGTCCTTCAAAAGCTAAGCAGCTTTGGATCAGGAAAATCCCAGGCTTATGGGTTAAACTAAGAAAAGTTAAAAATTATCCTGAAGAAGGGAAGAGAGTGGCAAGCTATTCTGTATTATTACAGAGAAAGTTACATGGGATTGTTGTTCATACAGTCATCAGGAGTTTAGCACTCTCTTAGCTTAATGTCTTGCTTTCAATGACTCTGCTGTGGCTCAGTGCAGTCCCTTCTCTTATGGATACCTACCCAAGTTTAGATAAAGATTTGATTACCTACCAGTTTACAAAGCCTCCTAACTCCATTCATAATAACTTTAGCATTCACTTTAGTTACAACATTTGAACCTCATCTGTGTTGCTTAAGTTTTTACGTCCCCATCTCCTCATTTGGAAGGATCTCAGGAAGTAAACAGGCATCCCTGAGAGTCTACGTTCTGCTCAAGTGTCATGAGAAGGGGGGGTGGTATCTGTAATCCTGGCTGCTGTCCTATGATTCCCCAAGACTTGGGGAACCATCCACACATGCCCGTGTCTTGCGTGACTTCTCTCTTGATTCAATGAGTAGCTGTAGAAGGTCTGAAGTGACTTGAGTGAAAAGCCTTGAAGTGAAATGACACCAAGGCAGGCCAAGTCACCTCTACATCAATTAATTCCTGCATGATCTGAGGCAACCCTTGACCCCACTAATAAATCTGCTGTTCTGTCTTCTCAGGTGAAGCCGAAATGCCACCATCAACACGAGTCGAAAAAGGACGGCAGTGCGCTTGGATTGTCTTCACCCCAACCCTCCGAGAACAGGAAGCCTTCTCCAGCTTGGGAATCGTGGGTGATTTTGTGGTGCAGTATGATGTGGCCATGCCAGATGTTGCAGGAGACGTACAGGTTAGGGGAGAGGCTACACGAGCATATAATAAATGGAAAATTATAGAATTATAGAATAAATAGAATAAAAGGAACACGCTGGGTATCAAGATTGTCTTAAAAAGTGGAAGCAAGATAGGATGATATAGAGCAATCCAAGAAAAGTGTTGTGGGAACATAAGAACTGCCCCACTGGAGCAAACTCTGCATCCATTTAGACCAATGTTCCTGAATCAAATACTTGGAAGCTCAGAGGTAGGTAGAATAAAGTTCTTTTCCAATAAAAAAGGAAAGCTGCAATCTGTAGAAAAAATATATCATCTCTATATAAATCTGGATGGAGACCCCGAGAGCTGTATGTAGACTTTGAAACTTTTTTTTTCTCCTGATACTCACCAATGTCAAACCACTGAACTCTGGCAACAAAAATCACTGAATATTGGTGGTGTGATTTCTTTTTGGCACAATCAAAGAGAGGCAGAGGAAGGATCAAATGAGTTAGCTGTTAGGATTAGAAACCTGATTTTCTTCCCTCCACCCCCCCAAAGATTACATTCTTGAAAGGCTCTACTGGATACCAAAGTCTATAGCTGAATATGTACAAGGGTGTATTTGCAGTTGTGGATATTCAGAGTACAATATTGTGGTTAATATCGAACTGCATATAAGGAAATCTACAATTTAGTTATTGCATATAGTACTATAGAGAATTGAGAACAATGTTTAAGACACACTAAGGACAACTGAGGGTGTGTGTATATGAGAAAGGCCAGTCAAATAAATGAATAACAACTGAACAGAGAGGCGTATAAGATAGAAATGGATGTTTTGCTTTGAGCTGTATAAATTTATAGCCAAATGTGGATTGACAAAAATTATGACCCTTTAAATCAGTTTTTCCAGTCATGGCATCTCCAATGCCTGTAACCTCCGATGTACCAGGAGGACCCAACTTTGCCTAATTTATTGGCCAAAGATGTTCCTTTGTTTCAGCAAATCCTGCCTGTCCTGTCCAGTGCCACCCCACCAGCAAGGACATCTTCCCTGTCATTTCTACACTTTGGTATCTTTTTATTTCTCTCGCAGATCTACAATGGCTACTTTGCTCACTACTTTGCCCCGAGGGGGATGCCCCTTTTGCAGAAGGATGTGGTCTTTGTTATTGACATCAGTGGCTCCATGTATGGCACCAAGCTGAAACAGGTGAGCAGCCCCAAGTTGCCCAGAGGCTGGCAAATGAAGGATGAGGAGAGAATAGAGAGAGAATTAAGAAAGAGGGAGTAGATACAAGGGGTCCTCAAGTTACAACTGGCTGTTCAGTGACCAATCAGACTTGAATGGCGATGCCCATGGTGTGGGGAAGATTGTAGCTTGACATGTAAACGGTGAAGAAAATGAATTAACAAATGAAAAAAGTAAAACTAGATATATTATATGTTTGTAAATCTAGGAGCAAGAGAAAGGATGTGAATGAAGGTGGTCTGATCTTACGAAGGGCAGGTAGATAAAGGAGAATATCTGTAGCTCAGGGTTGAAATGAGGGGTCCTTGGTGCTCTATGAGCTTGCTTGTTTTCTTGCCAACGTTTCATTAACCAAACTAGGTGACATCATCAGTACTAGTCCTTAATGAAATGTCTGCAAAAAAAGCACAACAAGCTAGCTCAGAGAGCATCAAGGAAGTGCAGGTAAACATATACATTTAGGGAGGTGGGAGTTTAATTTAATAAAAGGCTAAAATGTATGTCAGAAAGTATAAATTACCATCATTTAGCTTGCTATGGATGTGAGTTGACAAAGAATATACTTAGGAAGCTTAGATAACTTGTTATTTTACATTAATTGGAATAATATCATTTCATTTGTAAACACCTAAATTAAAAAAGGGTGGAGAATGCACATTTCCATTTGCTCAATGCCAATATTGGGCATCAATTGATCTGATTCAAAGGTCAGATTTCTGCTAATAAGGCCATCCAAGTCTAGCTCTAATTTTTCTTGGTTTTACAGATCAAGAAAGCTATGCACGTCATACTAAGTGATCTTCATCAAGACGACCATTTCAACATTGTTACTTTTTCTGACACGGTGAATGTGTGGAAGCCAAGTCAATCCATCCAAGCCACCATTCAAAATATCCGGAGGGCCAAAGATTATGTCAGCAAAATGGAAGCAGATGGATGTAAGTGTTGGCCTGGAGAACTGTGAGAGACAGGGCAGGAGAGTGACGTAGAAGGCATCCTAAAAATAATTGCAAGAACAGCCATTTGTGCATGTGGAAAAATTATCAATTTTTTACAACCTTGAGTTCATCATTAAAGGTTGCTGCTAAAAATCCTTTTATAAAATCCCTTTTCTAAGGGAGACATGATAGCAGTGTTCCAATATCTCAGGGGCTGCCACAAAGAAGAGGAAGTCAAGCTATTCTCCAAAGCACCTGAGGGTAGGACAAGAAGCAATGGGTGGAAACTAATCAAGGAGAGAAGCAACTTAGAACTAAGGAGAAATTTCCTGACAGTGAGGACAATTAATCAGTGGAACAACTTGCCTCCAGAAGTTGTAAATGCTCCAACACTGGAAGTTTTTAAAAAGTAATTGGACAACCATTTGTCTGAAATGGTTTAGGATTTCCTGCCTAAGCAGGGAGTTGGACTTGAAGATCTCCAAGGTCCCTTCCAATTCTGTTATTCTAAAATTTGATTGTTCTCCAGGAAGATCAGACCCAGGAACTTCTATTTATAGCTACCTGGATCAATCCATGCATTTAGTCTAGGGAGGGGTGGGGGGAGACCTGT
This sequence comes from Pantherophis guttatus, assembly GCF_059756535.1. Classification (NCBI taxonomy): domain Eukaryota; kingdom Metazoa; phylum Chordata; class Lepidosauria; order Squamata; family Colubridae; genus Pantherophis; species Pantherophis guttatus. Next base: position 120,248,761 of record NC_142064.1, on the reverse strand, counting down.
GTGTGTCTAGATATTGCTAATATTGCTGTGGGCTAGGGCTATCAGCCTGATCAATAAGAGACTGCCTGACAGTTGCAGTTCAAAGGTATCTGAAGAAACTGAGGAAGTTCTCATCCTAATATGGCCAAAACCTTTCTTCAGAGGTGTCTTTGTTTCTGAGTCTCTCATTTCCTACTCTTAGGGACTGACATCAATGCAGCATTGCTTGCAGCTGCCTCCATCTTCAATCAGACTTCTTCAGTGGATGGAAAGGTGGAGAAGGAGCCAAGAATCCCACTGGTCATCTTCCTGACCGACGGTGAACCCACTTCAGGAGTAACAGCCGGCAGTCGCATTCTGACCAACGCTCAGAAGGCTCTGAAGGGCACCATCTCGCTCTTTGGTCTGGCCTTTGGAGATGATGCTGATTATGGGCTGCTGAGACGACTCTCGCTAGAGAACCGTGGGGTGGCCCGGCGTATCTACGAGGATGCTGATGCTACTTTGCAGCTCAAGGGTTTCTATGATGAAATTGCCAGCCCTCTGCTGTATGATGTGGAGCTGTCCTATCTTGATGGGGTTGCAGAAGGCCTCACACAGAACCTCTTCCCCAATTATTTCCAGGGTTCTGAGCTGGTTGTGGTTGGCCGAGTGAAGCCAGGAGCACCAAAACTGCAGGTGCGCACCACAGGGCAAGGCCAGGAAGGCCCATTGAACCTGGAAAATGACATTTCAACCAATACCACTGAAGCCGCTCCATTTGGCTGCCTTGGTGAGATCAACAAGATCAGTCACTTTGTACAAAGGCTCTGGGCCTACTTCACCATTCAAGATCTGCTACAGGCCCGGTTCCGAGCCAATGACACCACTGCCCGGCGTCTCCTGACAGAAAAAGCTACCAATTTGTCAATCAAATACAACTTTGTCACCCCTGTCACCTCATTGGTAGTGGTGAGGCCAGAAGAAGCCAGAGATAGAAACCAGCCTGTGAAAACCACAATTCCTCCAGGGGTGACTAGAGCACTAAAAGCCTCTCCTCAAGCATTGGCTGTATCTGTTTTGCCCAGACTTTCTAAGGCAGCTAAATCTGTTCTTGGAGTTACTGATGCCCCTGCAATAACAAAAGCTTTCAAGGAAATGACGGGGACAGGAACTGTTCCAGTGACAGCACCTAGGCTCTTTAAAGCAGCCAGAGCCACATCTTCATCAGTTACCACTATGTCTACCATCACCACTCCACCTGTCTATCCCACCATAGTACCTACTGCCACCACCCACCCCAAATCAGCTAAAGTCACAATGATTCTGGGGAGAACGACCATCTCTTGGATTCCCTTAGCGAGCAATAGATCTACTAAACCCCCAAGAGCTACCACCACTCTTAAGTCAACCAGGTTGCCTGTAACCCTCCCCAAGATCAGTCCCAACAGAGCAGCGAGACTCAAACCCACTGTTCAGCCACATCCTGCACTGGAGACCAGAGGAACAGCCATGACAAAGATTGTGGCAAGGGTCCCCAACACTGTGGTCAAGGCACCGACTGCTTTGTATCCTTCTGCTAGCCCAAAGATTCTAGAGAGCAACTCCAGTCATTGGGAACAGCCCAAGATGACCCCATGGCCAGTCACTGAGTACCACCCGTATACCAAGTGGCAAGCGAGTACTGCCAGGATGGAGACAGGGAAACTTCCCAGGAGCAAGACAGACACCAAGGATGGGGTAACCTCAAAGTTGCACATTGATAGGTCCCAGGAGAAGAGCACAGTCTCTTGGGCCACATCCCTCACCACTCAGGCAGCAGAATTAAAGGGAGCAGCCAGTCCGGTTCCTGACACCGCCACACCTGCCTCTGACATCAGCCTCCTCCTGCTGCCTGGGGAGTCTGAATTACACTCAACCACCATCCAGAACACAGAATATGTGGAGTCCTTGAATCCTCCAGCTCTATACAGCTTTTTGATACCCAGCGGACTTGGAGGTAAGTGCAAAGGAACCCGGGGCAGTGCTGGGGTTTGGGGCCTTTTCCTCCTAAGCCACTTATGTGCCCTCCTCTCTCTTCACTTACATCTGAGGAGAGTGTTTAACTGCATGGGGTTTTAGTCCATCTCTGTTGTTGCTGCTGCTGATCTCCCAAGCGATGAGAGAACTGCAACAAAGGTGAATTGCGCCTAGCAGATTAAGAACTCATCTTGGTTATTAATCTGTAAATTTGACGAATCTCCAGTTCTGCTAGCCATGTGGGGGAGCCTAATTCATGCCCCCTTTTATGTGTGGTACTCCAGCCCTGCCTCCTTATTCCCAAGATCAACTGTCCTCTCCCCTTTCTTCCCATTAATCTGTGTATTTTATGCCCCCGGCCATGCATGTAACGCTCTGGAATTGTTCTAGATCCTCTTTGATGACTGGATGTTGTGTTATCTATGTGTTCAATTCTTATTTCTCTCCTTCTCAGAAAACTTGGATTATGGAGACTATCCAGGTAATTCTTCCATCACAGAGACTGACTTTGGGGACATGGCCTAGTGAGCTCATGCTATTTCCTATCTTTAAAGATCTTCCCAGATGTTCGTCTTGGAGAGCACATTTATTAAGCCCACATTAAACCACACATATGCTGCAATGTACGGAATGTGTTCCAGTTCAGATTTCTGATTTGTTCTATTCCTTTCTCTTGCGGTTTTTCATTTCCTTCATGGCACTGAGTAGTCATAAAATGATTAGAAGTGCACTACGGTCCTAGTTCCAGCCACATTCTTAACTGTGTGATAGCGTATTGTGTCTTCTCCTTAGAATGTTTTCTTCTCCTCTCCCAAAGACTTTATTGTTTACAGCCTCTGGAATTCCCCTGAGCCTACTGATCCCTACCAAGTGTGTAACGTGAAACCAATGACAAGGACTCAGGTCCAGAAAATGAGTTTTCTTTAACAAAGAGAACCACCCCTGATCATTCAATGTTCTTAAGGGGTGGAATGCCTGATTGTTCAGTGACTCATTTAACACTCATCACAAAAGAACAAAGAACAAACAAATGGCTGAAAAACAAAGGACAAATGAGAACATGGATTTGCATAAAATATCCATATACTAATCTACACGTAGGCATGGAAATGTTAAAATTCTTGCGGTGTGAAATACAAATTCATATCTATATTTTTACATCGGGCATGAATTTAGTCCTCTAAGAGAGTAGAAGTTGGAAACTGAATTTAGAAAAGGCCTGAATTCTCTACACCTAATTTCTCATCTGTCACAACTCCCAGTAGCCTTTCTCAGCCTGACCAGTGCTACCCTACCATCTGGTGACATTATCAACACCTGGAGTGCCAAATTCTGGGTACCCAGGTTTAAAGATATTCCCTTTACTTCAAAGCCTTGTCTACCTTCATCCCTTCTTCTTTCAAGGTGGGCCTGAATGCTCCTCCCATTCTTTGTCTGCATAAAGCGCTTTATGGAGGACAAGGCATCTTAACACTTTCATTGCAAAGCATACTGAGGATGGGGAAAAAATCCAGGAAGTCCATGTATGGCTGATTCACAATCTGCATCAAATCCATAAATCAGGAGGGTCTCCTCTTTTTAATTAGGTTTTGGAAAAGAGAAATGGAGTGTCCTTTATAAAGCAAGATTCATGGCCATTGAAGATGGGAGACTAAGTGTATTGGCAACCATGATGAAGCTATGGTTTTGTTACTTTAAAAAGTAAATATGGGATGGAATTGAGATGGACAGTACTATAGTATTATATGTTGAAGGGGGATGCAAGTTTTCTTTGCTAGCAACTATTGCTACAAAACTCTAAAGTTGCTCATGATAAAGTGAAAACAAGGCATACTTTGCTAAATTCTTTAAACAGAATAAAGCTTAACTTTCAGAGCAGATAGAATTTGTGGTCTGGCCAATGAGAGCTGGTGTCTTTTGAAGAGCACTTTGAATAAGTAAGCATTACCTATGTGTAGGGATGCGGTGGCTCAGTAGCTAAGACGGTGAGCTTGTCGATCAAAAGATAGGCAGTTCAGGAGTTCGAATCCCTTGTGCTGCGTAACAGAGTGTGCTCCCGTTACTTGTCCCAGCTTCTGACAACCTAGCAGTTCGAAAGCATGTAAAAATGCAAGTAGAAAAATAGGGACCACTTTTGGTGGGAAGGTATCAGCATTCCGTGCGCCTTTGGCTTTTAGTTATGCCGGCCTCATGACCACGGAGACGTCTTCGGACAGTGCTGGCTCTTCGGCTTTGAAACGGAGATGAGCACCGCCCCCTAGAGTCGGGAACGACAAGCACATATGTGCAAGGGGAACCTTTACCCTTTACCTTTACCTACATGTCAATGACTCTCTTCAGTTAAATGGCTCACTTTCCTTTGCATTGATGATGCTAACCAAACTCACTGAACACTAAGAACCAACAGTTCAATCCTAAACCACATATATTCTTTCCAATGGAACCACACAGAGGCAACAAATTCTTCAAATGGGAGAAATGTGCACAAACCTCTATCAAAGAATAATTATTCTTTCTGCCTGAATGCCTACAACAATCTGTTTGTCCATCAGTGAAAGATACAGAAGCCTTATCAAGAGGCAACTGGACTTCCTTGTTTTTCTTTGAAGATGTTTCGCTTCTCATCCAAGAAGCTTCTTCAGCTCTGACTGGATGGTGGGGAATGGAAGGATTTATACTCCTTGCAGACAAAGGAAATATTTGCCATGAAGTAGGGATGGTGAGGGGGGGCAGTGCAGGATTGCTTCTGAGAGAATCTTGCGAGTATGAAAATACTCTGAAAATTAACTCTCTTTTTTCTGCAGATTTTTTTGAAGAATCGGACAGTGAATCAGGTATTTTCCTGGACAATTAGCACTTGTCAAACAATTTCCTGGTGGGTGAATTGAGGGAGGTTTGCGCTTTTAGAAGCATGAAGAAAGGGAACAGATGCAGAACATGGCTTCCAGGATATTTCCTCTCTCCATTACCTGGAGTAGTATATTTTTATTTCTTTCCACATGTGCTCGTCTGGGTGTCTGTACTGAGAAGCCGAATATATGTTCTTATCTGAATCACATGACCAGGAGGAGGGGGCTTAGAATAGAGCAATCAGCTTTATTCAAATGCATTGCCCACCTTCAAATGCACTGGAGAAAAACTTCCAGATTTTTTGGTGGGGGTGTGTCTGTCAGTCCTCAGCCAGATGCAACTCAGTTTTGAAGTTGATAATTATTTTGCCAGCTTCTTCCTCCCAAGCCAATTTTGATCCCATTCTGTTCAGTTCTCACAAAGCTTTCCTGCTGATGGGCCACAGTCTTGAATCCCTTTACATAATTTCTTTGCAACATGTTAGGTTAGGGGGAAAAAATGAAAAGTCATATCCTATAAGTAAGTAAGTCAATGCGTATTAGTGCATAATCAGTGGAACAACTCGCCTCCGGAAGTTGCGAGTGCTTCAACACTGGAGGTTTTTAAGAGATTTGGTATAGGGTCTCCTGCTTAAGCAGGGGGTTAGTCTAGAAGACCTCCAAGGTCCCTTCCAACTCTGTTATTCTATTATTATTATTTGTAGGTGTGTGTGTGTCCCTCTCCCTGGTTTATGTTAAAACTCACTGGATAACTTTTCAAAAGATAGAGCCTATTGGAACTAGAAGAGATTGAAATTGAGACTGAATTGAGATTGATTGGCGGGTAATAGAATGGGGCTTGGTGTACCCATAAACAGAAATATTTCTCTAATGTGCAGTGGATTTCATCTTTCTCTCTTTTCAGACTCCCTGGGAGCGTCACCCAAGTCTGGCCTCTTCACTTTCTCCTCTTGGGGTAACAACCCATTCCTAGCTATGAAGAATTCACAGGGTCCCCGGGTTTTTAAACGTCTTGTTAATGGACACCCTTTGCTTCTTCCTTGCAGTGGATGGAGACCCTCACTTTGTAATAAAGTTGCCACATTCACTGGGGAATCTATGCTTCACCCTGGATGGTCGCTCAGGAGATATCCTGCGGCTGGTGAGCGACCCTGCCACAGGTAAGAGCTGTGATTAGAACCTGCCCCAGACAATCCCAGAGGGCTAAAGGTGAAGACAGGTGGGACCATAAGCTTGTTTTCAGGAACAACGTCTGGTGCTTGTGATCACCAGTATCAGTAGCTGATACCGACAGTGAGGAGGCTGGTGTGATGCTGCGCCAGCAGCCTGTGCACTCGAGTCAGACAATGAGGAGGCTGGAGAAGATGTGGTGCCAGATGCGGGGATTGAGCCAGGGCCTTCAGAACCTCCAGAAGCTCCCATAAGTGAAGAGGAAGAAGAAGAGGAGCCTCTTCTCGATGCATGGGCACACAGAGCTGCCAAAAGGCAGGAGTGGCTCCTCAGGAGGAGGTCTCCTCGAGAGTAAGGCTTGGGGCTAATTGGCCACTCCACTAGCCTATTTAAGGAAGGATGACAACTGAGGCAATTTGCAGGAGAGTGAACTTTGTTCACTCTCCTTCGCGTCTGGATCTTAGTTCTCTTATCAGTTTCCTGCAAATTGCTTCTGGGCTTTCTGCCAACCATAGTAAGATTACAATTATTTATTCTTTGGATTCTTGTAGGCTGTTAAGAAAGTTAATTAACAACCTTTGTTTGAAAAAGACTGATTTAATTTAGTAAACTAAGGTTTGTACAGACTTTGTATGTGCTGCATTTTTTGGGGTCCATAGCTGGGACAGAACAGTCAAACAACAAAATTACAGTGTGAAAAGTATCAGAATAACAGAACTAAATAACAGAACAACAGAGTTGGAAGGGATCTGGGAGGTCTTCTGGTCCAACCCCCTGCTCAAGCAGGCAAGTTGAGGCAACTCTATAATATTTCGGATAAATGGTTGTCCAATTTCCTTAAAAACTTTCATTGTTGGCACTCCATAACTTCTGGAGGCAGGTTTTTCCACCGATTAATTGTTCTGTCAGGAAAACTTCCATTTAAAAGGACCAAGTGCTTCTGAGCATTATTCTTCTGTAAAATGAAGCAGCTTTAAATATTTTAATGATAGGAAGAATTAAATAAAGGCAGCTGGGTTGAAGGCACCTAGGGGAGCTTTTTGAGACAGGAGAGGCAGAGAGAGGATGTTCAGCAGAGAGGGTGGAAGAACAGCAACAGTGGATCTGCTTCCATTTTGTTGAGGGGGCCAAGGGGGAAAGGAAGAGACTGATGGTTGCCTTTCTTTGCCTTCAGGTTTGTCTGTTAATGGACACCTAATGGGAGCCCCTTCAAGGCCAGGCCATGAAGAACGTCCCCGCACCTATTTGGATGTCATCACCATAGTAGTGGAGCACTCACATGCCAGCTATGTGATTAATATAACCCAGAAGGGCGTGACACTATATGGCGAGGAAGTGCTGGTCTTGCCCTTAACTCAGCGGGCCACAATCAGTAAGCCCCCTCTGGCCATTTCCATGTGGCCCGAGGCCAATATCACTGTCCAGATTGGGTCCACGGTTGAATTTCTTGTTCTGCTTCATCACTATAGCCAACCCACAGTCCTGCAGTTGGATCATCTTGGCTTCTATATTGTCAAGGGCCAAGGCCTATCAGCATCAGCAGGTGGCTTGCTAGGTAAGCTGTTTTACGAAGAGAGTGACTATCATGTTTTCTAGTTCCAAGCTTTCATCTGTTTATGTTCTGCCCCGAGTTCCCTCCTTGCCAGAGTACTGTAAATGTAATGTATTCTTAAGAATCACACAAGTAATTCTAAAAAAAACAAAACCAAGATGCCAGCTGGTCCTACATATTAAAAATACAGTCCATGCTTTGTTTCCCTATGAGAGCAGGCAACTCACTGATGATACTCATAATTACAATGACATGCTGGCTGGTAACTCTGGGTATTGTAGTCTTAATAAATCTTGAGATCACCGGTGTCTTTGAAGGTATAAATAAGAGACAAATGACTTGCAACTCCTTTGTTAAATTAATGTAGTTAGATAAGTAGCTTTTGCATTGCCGTTTTTCTCTTTCCCAGGCCAGTTCCAGAATACCAACATCAGCCTTTCCCCAGATCCATCTCAAGGGGGCAAAGTTGCTTGGATGCAAAGCGATGCAAACAAAATACTACTCACTGAAGTCTCCAAGGTGCTGAAGGATTCAGTCCAGAGGGCTCACGAAGCCAAGTGCTGGCTGGTGAAGCGCAAGGATGTGGAAGAGTTGCTGGGAGCCTCCTACTGCTCCTACCTTGCCTCCAGCCTGTTGGAAATATGAGCTTCCCTCTTCCATTCTGTCTAGAAAAGCTGGACCAGCAGGCTACCAGAATACAGGACAACCTCCCTGTTTCTCCTTCACTATTTTGGTTGCCCATGATGGGGAGAAGAGGGAGAAACCCAAGTTCTTCTTCTGGACCTTTGCAGTAGGTCCTTGGAAATAGAAGAGATATCGCACTATAATCAAAGACAGACCGATTTCTCCCGGTGCTGTAGGCCCAATCTATCCCCATGCTGTACTGTGCTGATATAATGCAGAAAAGGACATTGTGCTTAGCTGCAAATATGTCTTCTGGGCAGCAGATGGAGGGATTTTGAATGTGTTTATTCCTTTTCTCTCCGAAAAGTCGAGAGATCCTTACCTTGGCTTTTCAGAATTACCACAACAGATTCCCCCCACCCACCCCAGTTCACAGCCTTAATTGGAATTGTTAAGAACAAAGAAAGGATGAGGGTTTCTGTGGGCCTCATATGCTGGAGAGTTGTTTGGGATCCACTCGAATCCTTCCATACTGTCCTTGTCTAGCTACGCTCCATGATGAAAAGCCATAGAGGCAAAGGCCAATGTGCCCTTTTCAATCAATGGAGGAATATATATCAACCACAGTGACGCATTGCAGTATTTCAGCTCAAATAAAATTGACCAAATGTGTGAGAGACACACTCCTGTTCAAAGGCACAACAGAAGGGAAATGATTTAGGCGCTGGCTCAACAAAAGAGCAGCAGCCCTGCAAATTTCTTCAAATAGCAGGAAAATACAGATGTTGCGAAGCATTGATCAGTTTGGGAGCCATTTTTCAACCTGGCTTAATATACTCTGGACTTTTTAGTTATTCAACAATCCAGTTTATGCCATATTAGCCTTTTCCTTTGGAGTGTTTTGGCTTTGGACAGGTGAACAATAGTATGAAGAGTGAGCACTCGTTGTCTTCCTTGTGGCAGGTTTTTCTGAACATGAAGCATCCTGGGGAGCAGTTGGAAAGAGCAGCCTATTCAAAATATTTCCATCACCAATAGAGAAAAATTACCAGCTTTCCTCAGTTGGATAGAGGAAAAGTTGTGGGTGGATTGCTTTTTATCATTTTAGAGTGGCCTCCACTATTTCATTTGTAGATTTAATCAGACCCCATGTAGTCAAAATTCTTACGTTCTGGAGACTAAAAGTAGAAATAGGAGGGTTGGCAGCTGGACTCGCTGCATCCTGTTCCTTGATGCGACTTGGGAGTCTTTCACAATTTTGCTCCCAGAAATCTCCCATCAATAAGGGAACTCAATTTGCTCACCTAGTGTCCTATGCAGAGAAAAGCACATGATTTTATTTTTTTTAAAAGAAGGGAATAAAAGCTACTACTGTAATGCACCTGTCAAATGTTTTTGCACTGAAAGGCTTAGCAGAAGCATATAAATTTTTAGCACGTGGCAAACTGAGATGCAGAATCAAGTAATTCACACCAGTAATCTGATGGATGTGAATCTAGCCTCTGTCCAGGGATTTTCCTTCCATCAGCCCTTGTAATCCATACAGAAAGAATCTTACATTATAGCTGAGAGCAGACAGGCTCTCTCTATTTCTCCTGCAGAAGGCTGGATGGCGTTCTTCCTGATGTTCCTGCATTATATGTATATTTCTTTTACCTATTTTGCTTGTCTGCAGTAAGAAAACCCCCTCAGTTTTGCAGCCGAGAGCCATTCCGTCCCCCCTCCCCCAATTCCTGGGGCCCTGCAACACTCAAGATTTATTGTCCTTGTAATTATTGCGGGATCAAACTCTCTTTTCATGTGTTAATGTGTATTTTACAATTCTTACAATAAAAACGAAAATTGCTGCCCGAGATATTATTGTAAACCTGCAGCTGAAGCAAATATAGGAGAGTAATTTAAGGAAAAGTAAAAAGGCAATGGCCCTTAGCTGGGAGAACGAGCCTTTCAGTTTTGCTTGATAAATAACTTTAGGGTATTAATTTTGTGCATCGAAAAATCAACAACAGACCATTAATAATGCCAATTCTGACTAAAAGGTGGCTTGTGACACTTTGCAGAGAGAAAGTCCACGTGAGATCCATGTGAGGCACACTTCATGAATAGTACCAAGGAGTGTCAGAATAAAATAATTAAATGGGCAAACATTCAATTTGGTTATTTGATGCTCTAGCAATTTAGATCACCTTTTCTTTCCCAATTGGCAAAAAAACTGCCCCCCCCTTCAAAAAAAAAAGAGGTTTGGATAGCATTCCTGAAATAATTCCCCCAGTGGTGAATCCTTTCAGCACAGCCCTCTTTAAAAGAAAAAGCTGTGCATAATAATGCCCTCACCCTTAAAAACTGTATGTAGAATGTATGCCTTGGTCAGGGTGCTGCACCCCCTGTAGTAACTCTTGTGCAAGAAACTGCTATAGCTGTATTTCAGTATCAGACTCTCCAGAACACAAATTTTGTGGGCAAGTTCTCCCAGATCCCAGTGAAAGCATTTGTTCCTAAAAGAACAGAATCAGAAAAATATATCTCAGGCATATGCTACAATAAACTGAAGGTTTTCTTTTATTCTAACCCCTGGAAAAAATTATATATATAATTTTATATAATTATATATAAATTATATATATATATAATTTTCTCCCCCTTAAACACACATTTCTAGAGTGAGGCCTAAAAAATAGAATTCAAACATTTACACAAAGCTTGCTGGAGTCTGGTGTAAAAATATGATACACAGCTGTATTCACTGAGCTGTGCTGCTGGGTAGAAACATCTTTTAAGTCTTACTTAGGGGGCATGACGCCCTCCCTGCCGCCATAGAAGGGGGAGAAGGAGGAGGAGGAGGGAGGATAGACTGCCTTATGCCAAAAATGTAAAAGAAAGAAAAAGCCCTGGAATTAACAAAACAAGAGATCTGCAACAGGAACAGCTGTGAAGCCTACTGGAAAACTTCACATTGGGAGCAGGAAGAATCTGCTAATATTCCACATGGAATCTCCTGGCTGGCAGCCCCAACTGGCAAGTGATGTTGACCTGAACAGTTTCCAACTACCGTTTGGGCAGAGCTGGGATTTTCACCGATTTAAAATACAAACACTCAAAGCAACAGAAGTCCCTTGCATGGACAGACATGAAAACTAGGGAAGAGGCAGCTTACTTAGCCTTCTACCTCAACTGCCTTCTTGTACGTGCTGCAAAATTTTTATAACATATTAGACCGCCCCTCCCTTTTGCATTCTGGAGACACAGATCTCTTGTGAGGCTCTCAGTCTTCTATTTTGGATGGATAACGTAAGGTATGATGAGCGAATGATTCCCTGCTGCCAAATGACTGGAAGTTTCAAAATTCTCTCGACGGAGAGGGAGTTATTTCCAGTGTCTGCCTACTCCATCCACAAATCCCTGACTGCTGAAAAACAGGGAAGCATCCAGTTCCCTTTGTAAAACAAGTGATTCCTCTCCTGCCCTTCCAGGCTTTGGAAGGATCTCTCCAGAATAGCGTATCTCAAGCGGAGCAATTGTAAGATGGGTGAACTTCAAGAATTCTCCAGCCATAAATAGTGCCAGCTGGAAAATTCTGGAAGTTGAAGTCCACTCATCTCAAAATCATTGAAGCTGAGAAACGCTGTTCTGGAAGACTGCAAAGAAACCCTCTGCTTGTGTAAAAACAACAACAAGCAGCTACTTTCTGCTGGGAAAAACATTTTTAAAAAGTAATGAAAAAAAAAGAAACACTCCTTGGCATGCCAGGGTCTGCCAACAGCAACGAAAGATACAAAGGGCATTTGAAGCTGCTAGGAGGAAAAAAAATAAAGCCAACATCTGTAAGGTATGACTTGACAGAGGGAAGGGAGCTTTCAAAAGAGGTATCAGCCCCAGAACAAAAAAGGAAGTGCAGTGGGTCGAGGTAGGGATGGAGAATCAGTGGGCACAATGAACCCCCCTGCCTCCTACGTTGTCTGTCTCTTTAGAGAAACCAGTGCGGTTTGCCTCTGTGTTCAGGTGCTGCCAACCGAGTTCAAAGCTTCCAACAGCAGCACAGGCAGCTCAGACTTGGCTCTGATCCATGTGAGGGAAGGAGAGGTAGAGTAGCGTAGGCCTTGTCCACGCGCCCAAGGTCCTGTCAGCCCTCCAAAGACACCAGGAGGTGCCTCCAAGTGGGTCTCTGTGCCTCACCCAACTTCTGCTGCCCAAGAGCTGGGCATGTGGTCTGGAGCTGACATGGGGATGCACTCAGAGGAGTAGCTTGCCATTGCGATGGATCTTCAGGATGCGTCCCAGTCGCTGCTTTGCTGTCGCTAAGCCCTTCTTGGGGCGTTTTCCTGAACGGGAAGAACAAGAAAAAAGAGTTATCATTCTAACTAGACAACCATTTTAGAGATATTTCCTTACCAGATTTCTTAATACCTTCAATCATGACAGAACTTCTAATGTACTTGAAAAGGTCTTTTAAAACTTCAGGGAAATATTCAGAGATATATCTGCCTTGAAAGTAGCCCATGTTGAACTGTATAGCAAGGGTCCCCAACCCCTGGGCCGTGGCCCACTACCAGGTCAAGGCCTGGCGCAAGTGGTGGGCCGGCACATGCACACATGTGCGCAGCTCAACTTGTGCAAGCGACAGGCCAGCATGCACATGGCCCGCTGTTTGCACAGGCTGGTTCCCCCTTCCCTCCCGCCGGGCCACCAAGCCGTAAAGGTTGAGGATGGCCGCTGTACAGCACAGTGAAACATCAGGAACCAACCACCAGAAATGCTTTATGACATTTTGTATGTCATAAAATGTTTTACAAAATTTGTCAAATTTCAATTCCACAGAAATCGCAGGTCATGGATTTTGGATGCATTCTGTAAAATGGTCCATTTGAGGTACCTTGGTTCAAAAAGTTTTGCCCCCTGAGGCACTGTCACGTCAAGTTAAACCTTACAGAGACAAGAGCTTTAGAAGTATAGAGATTTACTCGAGTCATAAAACCTGTTTATTTTCCTTCTGAAGAATGTCTCTGCTGATGTGGAGGATGAAACTCACCAAGTGCTCTCCAGCTACAGAATGAATCTAAGATGAACATTCAAAATGGCATCTTGTTTCTTTCACCTGCTTGCTTTCCACTTGGCAGCCAAAAATTCCCACAAGGGAACAAGAATCTCATCTTCTCTCACAATGGTCAGCAGAGTGGGGAACCATGAACTCCATCTGTGTGATGTTATGGATCATGCAGAATGAGTCTGGATCTTGCCAGGATCCAGTGGTTCCTACCTGCCTTGATTCACATCTGCCTCAGTTTCCTTACTCATACAGTACTTTATTCTTATAAGGAAGTCCAGAATGTTCACAATGCTATATAATTAATGACAACTTCAAACGTGCTACACAATGCACTGATATTCTCCCAAGCGAGATACTCAAGGTGAGGTATTATTTGAACTGATAACTTCCTTTGAATGCAGCACAGCTGATAATAGATAATGCCACTAAGTGTGTTCAGTATTTGACTGCCCAGAATGCATCCTATGAATGACCAGTCCAAGCCATATTCTTCATTATCTCTCTTCCACTGGCAAAAACACCTTGTGGCAGATCTTAAACAATTAGAACTCTTCCCTAAACAACATCAATAGGATTGACCCTTCCCTTTTGAAGCCCATATATACAAGCTTACCCTGTGCTGCTTGAGGACCTGGTGAGCCAGCCGAGGGGCGCCGCTGGGACAAGAAGACCCCTGGGGCCATAGGCGTGGAGCCCCGGTTCACCTGGGCCATTCCAAAAACATTAGGCCGAGCGGTGTATTCATGATCCACCAGGCTGCCAGCAAACTGCTCCTGTTTTGTTTCCGGTGGAGGGGTGGGCACAGGGGCCTCCAGCTCAGGATCTGGTTCCTGGGGGATGGGGGGTGGGGGTGGCACATCCGGCTCCACTTCTGGTTCTATCAGTTCTGGCTCTGGTTCTGGTTCTGGTTCTGGCTCCGGCTCTGGCTCCGGTTCTGGACTAGGAGCTTTTGGAGATGGTGGCTTCTTTTTTACCACAAATTTCCGTCGCTGCAACTTCTGATGTTCCTTAAAAGGAAGAGAAAAGAGGCACAATCCTTTATGCAGAGCTGCAGTGTTTAAGATCAGCTGGGTATGAGCAGCACTGCTAGGGATTCCTGTTGCTCCTGCCTGGCTGGATCCAATAATGGTACCTGGAAATGTCTTGAAAGGATTCCTACACATTTGAATTCCCATTCGAGAACACTGAATGAACTAGATATCCTAAATTCAACACACACACACACACACACACACACACACACACACACACAATCTGAAAGTAGGGCTTTAACAACTTATGCAATGCTGCTATCCTATGAAATATGTTGCTCTGGCTCTTTTAGAATAAATTTTGCTATATTTCTGTTAATTGTTTATTGATTGCTGATCCTGGGGTGGCTTTTGATAGTTCCTGCGTATGTTGAACTATGCTATGTAGCATTCAGTCTTTTGAATGTGATGGCATAGAAAGGGAATAAACACATAAACAATCAGTTGCCACACTGAGTGCGGTGAGAAATATACTGAGAAAAACCAGTATATAGAAGGCAGCACACTAACCTTAACAATGAGTATGCTTTCTGTTGAACAACCATTCTATCTTCCTGAAACACCCCAAGCTTTCCCCACTGATGAAGCAAATGAAGAAGAAGGCCACCCTCCCGAGGAAGAGTCTGTTTGGGTCTCACAACCTGTTCCTTCTATCCATAAACCAACCTGGCCATTTACCTGCTGAGCTAGCTTAGCTGCTGCAGCTGCCAGACCGGTCTCGACAGATGCCACTCTGGTCCCTTCACGGACAGGGCGGTCTTGCTTGGGTAGTGTTGGGGTCACCCGGGCTGTGAAGAGGGAAAATTCACATGAAATTTTTTTCTATTCTGCCTTCCCCGAACCTTGATGATTTCAATTTATGTGGAATGATAATGCCCAGGTTGCCATTTGGGCTGAGGAATTCTCGGAGCTGCAGTCCTGAGATCTGAAGCACCCCAAAATTAGGTGAGGCTGCTCTACTTGCTCCCACTTGGTACATATAAAACATATCCTTTGCCCTACAAACCCATGAATTCAAGAATAAGATAATGGAAGCTTCATTTACTGGAAATCCATAATATCTGGGCCACAAATCTGTAGTTAAGGCCTCAGAGCCCTTACAGATGCAGTGCTCATTCTGAAATGCTTGTCACAGGCAAAACCCAAAGGAAAAAAAGAAAAACAATTTGCATTTGTGAATTGAGCTAACCAGATGTACCATGGAGCCAATTGAGGGCAGGTATATCAAAATTAGCAAAGCTAGGTTGCAGAGCTCTGTGTTGTTTTTTTAAATAAAATCCTTTTAAAAATTCCTTTCCAATATACTCAAGCAGATTTGCCTCAAATTATTACTATTACAATGAAACCCCACCCCTCCAACTCCCATTTCAGATATCAAGCAAACCTGAAAGATCTCCACATTCAGAATTGTGGCCTTTCAGGCATTTCTACAAACTGTAATAAGGCAAAGCTGCAATACAGGTTGTCTATGCTTAGTGCAGTTTTTGGTTTAAACAGAGAAAACCTATTGCTCTAACCTATAGCCTTTCCATACTTCACAGAAACAAAAGGTAAGTTCTATGACCATTCTTCTTCTTCTTCTTGTGCCATATCTGTCATCGGACATTGGCGATCATGTTGGCGATCCTATTTTTATCAACAGCTGCACGAAAAAATGCTTTTGTCCAAACCAGTCCCTTAGATTTTGAAGCCATGATGTTCTTCTTCTGCCTGGATCTTGTTTGCCTTCTATGCCCATACCATTGTGCTTTGTATATTTCCAAGAATTACTATCCAGTTCACTCTATAAATTTCTGGTTCCTGGGAAGTCAACGATCAGCACTTGCACCATGAAATCCCATCCTCAAGTATAGTATAAAAGTCTTCAGCAATTCTCCTAGCATTAGAATCCTCACTACATTTTTCATCCCAAACACTTTCAGGTATATTTTCATGTGCAAAAGGGTTAGAAATTTGCTTTTTAAAAGAACTATTCCCAGGGAATTGTGTTTTGGATCCCTTTGCATAGACTCACATTAAATACACACCATCTGTTACAGGTGATGGATGGTTACCTTTAGGACTCCACGGAGCATCATCTGTGCATTTTTTCTTCTTTGGCAGTGACTTCAATGCTGGGTCATCCTCATCTGATTCCAAGGATGGGTAAACTACAGAGAGAGGGATGCAGTTGGGCATGAATTGTAAATTTTTCAGGTCTGAATATATGGGAGACGAAACAAGAAACTGTGATTGCAATGGGGCACATGAAGGGAAGCTAGATTTCTCTGAAGACAAATGCTTTATTGCTATAACCATAAGTCCTTCTTTGCTCAATTTATATCAACTGGATATCTTTTCATGTATTATAGAGTAGCTCCTTTTCACAAAACATGAATCTTTCTGATGCAATAATTTTTAAACCAAGATAAGGGAACACGTTTGGTACTTGCAAAAAACCAAAAGGTTGCATATAATTTTGAGTAGCAAAGTCTGTAAAGGCAAGAGGATGAATTAAGCTGGGCAAAGCAGCTTCTCCCCATGCAGAATGACAAAGATTCCTCCCTGCAAGAGGAAGTCCAGAAGTCAAATAAGACCAAATTCTCTACAAGGGTCTTGAATTCCAAGCCAGAGATACCACCCCAAAAGTTTACAAGATGGTCTGCTCCTCATTCTAGACACTCTGCCTGTCCATTCAACTCCTTGCACAGCTCTAAAAGCCATCAGGATTGTTGCCAAGATCAGAAATGTCCACTTGTTTGTATTTTTCTCTGCTTGGGAAAGGAAACTCAGCACAAATACAGCAGTTTCCCGCTAGACAAGTCAAAATAGCCCTACAAAAACTGGCATGTTCCTAAACCAGTTGCTAGTGATCAAATGTCATCTATCCAGGTCAGTGGCAAAATATACTGCTATAGTAGGAGCAAGAGAACCATTAGAAAGTGAGCAGTTTGGCACTGAGAAATGAGAAGCTGGTTGGGAGATGCTCTGCATGATCTAACCACTGCTGGCCAATTCTCCAGCCTTCCCCAATTTGATGTCCTTCACATGTATTGAAGTTTCCACTCAAACTGTGCTAGCCCCACACCTCCGGAGACCCCTAAACCAAGGACGACGTGTTTATTGAGGTCAGTGGATTTTTACATGGGAGGACCTATAATAGGGAACAGTGTAGGAATTGCAATAGTGTTCCAGAGTTCCACCTTTGCAAGTGTTGTACAGGTGGTGTAGGTATATATTAAGATCCATACTTTGTAATGCACAGCACTCTTCCAGGCCAATAGATTGTAAGTAGCCTTTTAACTTTTCTGCCCAGGAGAAAAAAAGCCCTATTTTTCTTATTGAACCTTCCAAAGGAGAAGTAAATCTCTTTCCATTCCTTACTGTATTCAGCATCCTTAAAACAGGCTCCCAGGCTCTCCTGCTCATCCATGCTGGCCTCTTCCTCGCTGTCTGTGCTGTGATGAGCCGGCCGTTTGATGGGCCTCTTCCCTGAGCGCTGTGTGCCGGAGGCTCCTGCAGAGCCACGTTCATGCCCAGCTGCCAACCAGGCCTGCAAGCTGGAGGCCCCTCCTGAGGATGACGACTGGAGGTTGGCCATGCACAACATGCCTTGGATGGCTTCCTGAGTACTGGGAGATGCAGGTGCATCACTGGGGAGACAATAGAAGTGGAGTCCTTATTGTATCAGCACTGGGATACAACATACAACATGGTTTTATCCAGGAAGCCTCTGAATAACAACACTTCTCAGTACCCTTAGACAGGTCGTAAGTATACTCGCTGCACTGAGAAAACAGCAATAGCACTTAGACGTATATACCACTTCACAGTGCTTTACAGTCATCTCTAAGCAGTTTACAGAGTCAGCATATTCCCCCAACAATCTGGCTCCTCATTTTATCGACCTCGGAAGGATGGAAGGCTGAGTCAACCTTGAGCTCTGTCAGGATTGAACTCCTGGCGGTGAACAGAGCTAGCCTGCAATGCTAGCCTTACTGCATTCTAACCACTGTACCACCGCGGCTCATATATTACCTCGAAATATGTTTTCATAATTTCTCTTGCAACTTGGATATTCCTATTAGTGCTTCCTACAGAGGCTAAAAAAGAAGAGGAACTGTGATCTAACCAATCTGGATGGTAGAAGGTGAAATCTATTTAAACAGACATAATGCTGTTTAGTTTAAAGAAAGAAAAAAATCTGAAACTCATTTATTCTAAATCCCTAGGTCATCAAAGCCCTCTCAGGTATAATGAACAGAAAAACATGAAAGGGTTCCATCTTGGTTTCAATATATGGCAAATTGTTGAGGATGATGTTTGACGTAGCAGCAGATCTCTGTCAACTGGAAACTGGTGATCAAAAAGAGACACCTTGCTCTTCCCCCTCCTTGCTTCAGCCTTCTTTGAGTCTGGTGGAGGGGAAAACCTATGAAACCCACTGCCTGAGAGGCCTATAGGTGTATTTCCTGTACCTACATGTGCCTGAGGTAAAATCTTAACAGTTTGAGAACTGAGGGGGAAAAGGTGCCATCCCAAAGGGGCAGTTGGAAGGGAACTCTCCAGCTCCTCACTTTGTAGCAAAAACAGAAGCCCCGCAAGACTCAGTTACCCCCTCAAACACCAGAAAACTCATTAGCTGATGAGAGGGGGAAAGAGCCTTCTTGAAATGTTAAAAATATTGTTATTTTGAGTATTAAAAAGCAGTTTACCAGGGTTAAAAAAAAATAAATGGTCAACTACTAATTGTTAAAATCGAGCTGTGCTGTACATGGCTCCAGTGCCTCCTTCACAGCAGGCCAAACAAAACAGGCAAGGCTTTGGGGTTTCCTGGAAGTAGCAGAGCTCCAAGAGGTCCGATGGTCTAGTCTGCCACACACCCATCCCAGGAAACAGAAACAATCGCCTTTGAAGGATTATAAGCCACTCCCCACACACCTCCTCAGGCCCCCTCAGGTCCCATCTCACCTCAGCTCATCATAGTCAGCACCGCCAACCTGCCGACTGGCTTTCAGCAGGTCCAGGATCCCACCAGCACTACTGCTGCCTTCCAATTGGTCATCACCAGAAGCATCCTCCTCTTCTTCGGTGGTGTAGTCCTCCTGCAGACAAGATAAATCCAGTTTTAACAGGAGGCCAATTCGCTAGGCTAATGGGTATCCTACCTATCTACTCCAGCAGCACAATAGTTCAAAGGCTAGCAGAAAATGAGTGTCATTTGATCAAAATGTGCAGCTGAAGCTCAAGAGCACCAACATTTCTACTGGACTTGCGATTCCTTACTACAGTTACTCCTTAGGCAGAGGGAGAGTGCCATGTTTAAAATTGTACATGATTATTCCTCAGGGAAAGCTGGACCTTTACCGATATGACTGACAGAATAAACATTTCTTAAAATGCTGTTATCATTTCTACTTGAATTGGTTTCACTTAGCTAGCTCTTGTGATTATTTTAGATTATCACTCTAAGTCTTAGCAGGGGACAGGACCTGGTTGATCTTGTTTGAATCAGATCTACGTAACCTTTGAATATGAAACTGCCCAGATGTCCTCAAATTGGTGTAAGTCAAAAGAATATTCCAGAAGGCGGCAATAGTAAACTATGTTCCTATTGCTGCCAAGAAAATAGCATGGGTATCATCATCCTTATTATTTTCCATCCTTGTTTGTGTATAGCTCAAAGTGATGTACGTACCTAGTACTCATGCTTCCTATTTTCCCACAACAATCTTGTGAGGTGGGATGTAGCCATCTGGGCACTACAGAAGCTATAGTACTGTTCGGTTGAGTCCAACAAAGTAATAACTCTGTCCTTAAGACTGTCTGGTGAGCCCTTACCGCAAGGGTTTGTGGGCTAAGCAAAATGACTCCAGGATGCAGGGAAAATGTTCAGTGCCTGATAACTTTTTCAAGCTTTTAAAAATGGATCCTGAGCCAAAACCCCAGGAAGTGCCTCATGTCACAATTAACTCCCACTCCTAAATGGTGATCCTACCCGGTTGTCACAACTCCACAATCCTGATCATGTGTACCAGACTTACTTCAATGTCAAATTCTACTTCCCCTGGCTCTCGCACTTTATTTGGGTCGGAACAGGGTTTGGCTCGTGGCAGTTTCCGAGGAAATTCTGGAATTGGAAGAACATAGATGTTAAAATATGTCACTGGAAACTTGAGGAAAGGCTGGCAAATCGCATGCTGTGAATCAAACAGAAATGTATTAATTCTCCAAAGAGAGACATGTGTGGCTCCTGTGACTCAGATAATGGTGATATCTGTATATACAACCATTTACCTAGGAATCAGCCCTGTAAACTGTGGTTTAGATAACAGTTACCCTACACATTCACCTACATAGGAATCTGCCTTCTAAATCATGGTGGGACTTACTGCCAAGAAAACAATATAGGACTCACTTGCCATTTTATAAATAAATAATAATGATAAACAATTAGGGATGCAACCTAAGTTTTGAAAATCAACAAGTGCCCTCATAACCATCTGAAGCAGGTGTGGAAACTATGTAACCTCTTTCAATGAACGTATTAGAGAATTTAGCTTCTCTAAAACTCCAGCTTTAGTTTTTATAAAATAAATTTCACGGATTGGTGACTGTGTTAACCCCAGAACAATAAGTGTGTTGGTGGTTAATTATTTTTAAGTTGTTGCCATTACAATGATGTGCCTGAAAGCACATAAGCAACTGGTAATAAAGAAGCCAATAGCTCTTAGCAGACAGATGATGGGTTTTGTCATGGCAAAAAAAAAAAAAAAAAAGAGGGGGAGAGAAAATGTGTTCATCTGCCTATTTAATTCAGATTGTAGAAGAATCTGGATTCTTCTCTTTCCTTCCAACCCGGCCTCAAGTACAGTACATGCACAATGCAGCCTAACTCTTGAGTTTGCCCCAAAAGACATTTTGAAGGGAGGCCTGGAACAGAGATGAAGGAGACGACCAGAGTTAGCACGAGTGAACATGGAGAAGGTATCTGCCCAACCCAAGAGAAATGCATCCATTCTAGAGAGCCACCAAGCATGGATAGAAGGTGCCACATACTGGAAAGCTTCTTGTGCAGCAGCAGATTCCTTCTTTCCCTGCGTGGCGTTTCGTCGATCTGCAGATCCTCCTCGGAGTCTATATCCGGGGCTTCTGCATCAGAGGGGCTGGGTGGGGCTCTCCTTTGTGCTCCTTTGTGGCTCCGGGTGCGCTCTGAGGCTTTGATTTTCCTGTCGGGGGGGGGGGGGGAGAGATGGGAGGAGGAGAAACACCAAAACTGACGAGGCTGACCTGATCTGATGATCTAATCATTGGAGGCTATTATGCAGCCCATAATATATTCGCTGTTCCACTTTTTGGATCAGCTCTACAAAGGTAGGGAAAAGGATTATTATTTTTCTTAAACACTGAGATATCTTCTTGGTAAGTAAGAGTCACCTTGCAAAAGCTATGATGTTTGGGTTAGCCTATACATGGGGAATACAAATCTCTGCTCTGCCTTTATGCATAGATTGGTCACCATTCACCTTTCTCACAATCCTGAAGAGTTGCTGGGTATAAACTGGAGGGGCAGGGAGGGGAAGGAGGGAGAACATCAGCATCCGCTTCACTGCCTTGATCTCCTTGGAGGAAGGGAAGGATGTAAAAACATAAATATACTCAAGGCAACAAAAGATTCCTCCAGAGGGTACCATAGGAACGCAAGGTTTAACCTTAGTCAAGTGAAATATTTTGCTACTCTCTATTATTCTTACCAGCAACTCATATTTAAATGTGGGCCATCTCTTGCAGCAAACTTGGGCTGCAGCCACCTGCCAATCTATTCACTTCTAGGTTCTCAAATCCTGGCCTTAAACACACACACACCCCACTCCTCCCCCTGCTGATAGCAAAGGAGGTTTTTGGCAGGGTTCTTTCTTCTCAGCATGGCCATCTGCTAACCAACACGGCTTACGAAGGAGGAGGAGCTGCTTGAAAAGCAGAAGTGGAAAGCTCCATCTTGCCAAATGTCTATGTCACGCCTGCTGACCCAGAGTGTGCACACATTGGAGGGCAGTTCTGGAGTACTGCTGAGAGCCGATTCAGCTGCTGGCTGCCTATCTCTTTCATGCTGAAAAAATAGGTCTCAGGTGGCTAGGAATCTGAACAAATCAGCATTACCGAAGTATCACAGTTTACCAATCTGTCACCTACTTTCTTTCTGTCACCCCCCACCCCCCCTCCCCAAACAACCCCTCTCAAGAGGCTAACCTCATGCCTCGACCATTGGCCACCACCATGGACAGCTCTTCCTCTGTCAGGTCAGGTTCTCCATCTGTATCATCCAGGCTGGAACTTGGCAAGTCAAACTGGGCAAGGAAAACAAAGAGTGTTGGCCGGTATATGCTGAGATCATGGGAGGCAAAACAGGGGCAGGAACAGATTGTAAACCACTAACAAGCCCAGGTGCTGCCCAACCGGGTCCCAAATCCCCACTATGGGACCACCTCCACGCCACCCTTTCTCTCACTTAGCGTGCACCAGTGGCACCTCACCTCCTCCTGGCCAGGACTCTCTGCACGTTTCAAGCTCTGCTGCCTCTTGTACTTGCGCAGCAACTCTAGTTCCAGGGCTTTGACAGATGCAGCATCCTTTCGGCTGCCTTTCTTGACCGGCTCCTTGGGACTCTGATCTCCCTTTTTGGCAGCTGCTGCACCAGGCTGGGCGACTCTCTGCAGGCCAAATGGGCTGCCAGTCTTCCCAATGTTCTGCTGGAATATATCCTGGAGGAGTGAGAGCACAAATCCCTCATTTGGACTGGAGGCAACCACCCCTGCTGGGTTCAGCACCACAGAAACACAGCTGCAATTTTCCTGGGGGGGAGGGTTGGGGAGGGGCAAGTCTTGCTAAGATAAAGTCCAGCTCCTCCCCAGACACAATGAACAAATACTGCCAACCGATAAAGAGATGGAAAGGGCTCTCTGAGATTAAAAGCAGAAGGCAAAAAGGGAGTTCTTACGATAGCTTGCTTCGGGTTTTTCTACAAGGAACCTGCAACTTTATGGAGCTAAAACATACACTCTGTTCTCAAGCCCGTCACAGAGTATCACCTATGCAAGCTCAGAATTTGCCAAAAAGTGCTACTAGACTCTTAGTGGATTCCTCTGCAGACTTTCTTGTCATTTAGGATAAGTAGGGTAGCTGTTTAAAAAAAACAAAGGCTGCAAATGTCTGGTGCACTTTGGGACAGAGAGAGCAAACTTTCAAGCCCTCTCAGACACATTGAAGGACCAGAATATGTATTCTGCGGTGTGGTATAAACAGCCAGGCTACAAACTATGCCATGGCAGCTCTGTGCACACCGGGGACCTAAAGCCAGTAACATTTCAGACTACTATGCTCGGGGCTAACGTGAGGTGCCCCTATTTCCTACAGGACACTTAACATGCAGATAAGCAAAACACGAACTAAGCATTTTCCAAGGTATGTCCTTGACTGCTGTTCCTTGCCTGAGTGCAGTTTGGGAATGGCTTTGCAGAAGGGAACCTGCCTGCCAGGAAGCTGGCATTAGAGTCATTCATGGGAGGATACAACTTTCAATTTCAAGGGATAAAGTGGGATTGATAAACAGCCTGCAAAATATCTTCACAAACACTCAACTTTTGCATTATTAAGCAACAGAGCCATATATGTAAATTTTCTTGGTAGAAAACGAGTGGTTGTAAGCATCAGAACTGCAGGATATAATATTCAAGTCTTTTAAACAAGACACTAATTTTTCCACAAAACCCAAAGCAGGATCTTCTTAGGTTTAGTTTTAAGATGTGCACCAGATACATTTTGGCACTTTGCTTCCCACAGAGCTGCTTTCAACCGAACAGTAGGAAAACCAATGAGCCTCTTGATACTCACTTCCACCAGTCGGATCTCCTTGGCCAGGTCTTTGATGAGTTGTGCTGGACGTACTGTCCCAGGAATTTCTTCTTCATGCTCAGTCAAAGCCTGGGAAGAATAATATCTAGTCTACTTTTCTCTGTAAAATTGAAACATGCTGAAGAGTGCAAAGACTTTCCCCAAATCTACTGCTTTCCAGATATGCTGAACTACGACTCTTAGAATTCCCTGGCTGGATGACTGAAGTCATCAGCCTATAACTGAGCCACTCTGGACTGCTCCTGGGACAGAATATTCTCCGCTAAATCAGTCTTCCATTCCAAGAAAGGTCTTACAGATAGTCCTTGAGTTATGACCATAATGGAGTTATAAGTCATAATGGTTGTAAAACAGGTTGGTCACATGAATGACCCAATTCTACATTTTTTGTGGGGGTTGTTAAATGAATGCAGCGGTCATAAGTATGAGCACCACAGTTGTTAAATAAACCCACTGTTTGCTATGGTACGGTATTGCCAAAAAACCCAGAAATGCCAGGTTTTGGCAAAAATGTTTTAAAATATATTCAAAGACCATGGGATACTGTAAACGGCCATAAATATGGCCATGTTTCTGAGCACCCAAAGTGCTGTCACATAACTGGGATGGGGGGAAGAAACTGTCAGAACTTCGGATCCAAGTTGTAAGTCCCCTTTTCCAGGACCTTCTAGGTCCTCCTGATTGTTACCCAGTCCAAATACTAATGAGTTATTCTCTCAATCATTTACCTCCTTTTTAGTCCAGGAGCGAAATGCGGTATTGAGGGCTTTGGCCCCATGAGCCAAATAGGCAGCTGGGTGCCTACGGTTTTCTCGAAGGCCTGCCAGGAGAAAGAGAGAGAGAGAGAAAGCGCATCAGTGATGGCCATTCTCATGAGCCACAGGGAGAAAGGAGAATACTAAAAACAGGCAAACTCAAAACTCACCTCGGAAGATATCCAGGAGATGTTTGCCAACGTACCAGCAGATAGTTTCAAAGTTGGGGAATTTGAAGAGATCAGCTGTGCTGAGGCGCTTTTCAATCTCGTAAGCTCTAGGAAAGAAGGAAGGGAGGGAGGGAGGGATGTAACATCTTCCATAAAGAGGACATTGCTTCTGTAAATTATGCTAATTTGCTGGACTCCTCTCCTCGGATAGTTTGGTCAACAGCTGCCAATCAGAGCCATAAGAAGCTATCTAGGCACTAAACACTCATTCCTCTGACTTATTCCTGGGTTCTAGTCAGCACTGCATTAGGCAGCTAAGATTTCATGAGGCATTTTCTAAGGACTAGAAACACAAGCATTAAAAAGAAACCCAATTCAGATACAGGTAGTCCTTCACCTAGGACCATAATTGAGCCCAAAGTTTCCATTGCTAAGCAAGGCAGTTGTTAAATGAGTTTTGCTCCATTTTATGACTTTGTTTGCTAGTTGTTAAGCAAATCGCTGCAGTTGTTAAGTGAATCATCATCATTAAGTGAATCTGGCTTCCTCATTAACTTTGCTTCTCAGAAGCTAGCTGGGCAGGTTACCCAAGATGATCACATGACTCTGGTACACAGCAACTGTCATAAATATATGTCAGTTGCCAAGAATTCTGATACCATGACCATGGGATGCCACAATGGTCATAAGTGTAAAAATCAGTCATAAGTTACTGTTTTCAGTGCCGTCGTAACTTTGTGCGGCCATTAAACAAATGGTTGTAAGTCGAGGACTATGTATATTTAATTCTTCAAACCAATATTAAGTTTGGTATGCTTCCAGAAGTTTCTACTCCCACATCCAGGATCCTCTCAAGAAGTGATGTTATGCCAGGCCAGATCAGTGCGTTCTCTACTTTAGTGTCATCCACATTAATAAGCAATAACTCACTTGAGAGTTTTCAGAAGGAAATTTTCCCAGACTAGCTCGGAGAAGTCAAAAAATGAATTTGGGACCTCCACCCTCTGCTCCCGAGTCTTGGCTTTTCCCCTGATAGTTTCCCCAGGTGCTCAATGGTGGCCAGTCACTCCCAGCCAAGCTTACTTGAGCTGCATCTCAATGTTGAGACTGTGTAGAAAATTGCCTCCAAAGGCCAGGCAGTCCACGGGGGTCAGCACAGCATGGATCCACCCTGAAGGGACAAGAGGTGGTAAGATGGTAAACAGCTTCTCAAGAACATTGACTGACTGGGAAAGAGGGGAAACAGCTGTTTCTGGCCTGAAATGCCAAAGAGGAAAATGGGCTTAAGGTATTTGCTACTCCACATGACCCCGGCTATTCTCTTCCATGGTTTCTACCCATCCGGTAACACTGGGCAGAGTCAGTGCAGTTTGGGTCTCCTCAAGCAATGCCATCCAATGCCAATCAGACAGCAGGGCTTCTTGGTCATGTGTCCTACCCCATGGAAGGATATCCTTGCTGAGATCCATGTCTCTCCCTCCCAGGCATTGTGATATGGAGGTTGATGGATGATGTTATTGATAGAGGGAGTGGGTTTGTGCAGATGCACAGGATTTTCCTGTTTTTTCTCTTTTTTATTTATTCTTTTTTTCCCTTTGATTTAAACCACCCATAGTAATTTTGGAGTCAGGTGGCCTGTAAAACTCAAAGAAATAAACCAACCCTCAACCTTTACATATAAATAGCCCTTTCCCAAAGTGATCTACAAATTGTCACACAAAATGGAATCTACAGGAAAAGAAGCAGCCCAGAAAAGAGAAAATTGAATGCCCAAGAACCACAATAGGAGGAATGATGCCGACTGGGAATGATATATGGTCAATGTGGCTTTCGGGGGCCCTTACCTGTCGGTATGAAGAGGGTCTGGCCCTGGCGGACAGGACAGCGATAGCACCTATCCACTTGGTCCCCAAAGAACATTTCATTCTGATTGGAGGAGCTGCTCCATGCCTCAAAGAGTGTCAGGTTGGCCGCAGTGGGACGTACCAGGTAGAAGATCTTCTCTCCCTGCGGGGAATGATACAGAATAAATTGCTACACTAAGTCTCCTCCCTCTTTTTCCAAAACGATAAAGAGCCGAAAGAACAAGGTACACATAAATAAGGGAAAGATTGATGCAGTAAAGCACAGAGACATTGGGTACTTCGGCACTAATGGGGACATGTCTCATGGACAATTAGACTGTTCCAAGCCCAGGAAAAATGCTATTAGCCTCACATTTCAGAGGTAACATTTGAAGAGTAACAGAATTACAAACACCTTCCTTGTCTGAGTCAGCTTGCGCTGTCTCACGGGTAATTTTGCCCAATAATTTTACCAAGTTTTCTCTATATGATTCATTATTTTTTTTAAACAAATGTTGGCACTTTTTTTCTTCTTTACATTATAACTTTCAGGACCATATGTCCTTTATACATGAAGGAAATCAAAGACCACAGTACATGCCAAGGTAACAGAA
The DNA here is from genome assembly GCF_059756535.1 of Pantherophis guttatus. Classification (NCBI taxonomy): domain Eukaryota; kingdom Metazoa; phylum Chordata; class Lepidosauria; order Squamata; family Colubridae; genus Pantherophis; species Pantherophis guttatus. The sequence continues at coordinate 120,221,240 of NC_142064.1, read as the reverse complement.
GGTCTGGGCCAAGAACAATTGAATTCTAAAGAGGTGTGCTAAGTAAGACCATCTGCATAACTTTCTACATTTTGTACAGTTTATAATGAGGGACATGAAGATATACAGTGTGCTGAAGTTCAGTTTTCTGGCTGCTGAAAATCTTTGCTTTGTTTCTGGTTACAGCTGCAAATTTCCCAGGCCATAAGGACTAGTTTGCAAATGACAGCAGAGATTTTCCAGGTGCTGAATTCTGCAATTATCATCCAATTTTGTCTTTTTGCGGCATAAACATATTTTTGCAATCGTAAACCAACATTTCATTGCCCTATTCCAAATAGAGTCCAAAAATAACTCCTCCACTCTTCCCCAGATTGTGCTTTCTGTGTTGGATTTCAAGCTACCATCATCCCCAGAAACCTTTCTTAAAACATACATGTGCCTCCAAGTCAGTGTTGATTCCTGGTGATTGCCTGGACTAGTCCCTGCTTATTTGTTTTGCCAAGATTTCAGAAGTGGCTTGCCCATGCTTTCTTCTTAGGGCCAAGAGAGAGTGGCTGGCCCAAAATACCCAGCTGGCTTTGTGCCTAAAACGGATCTGAACTCATCACTTCCCAATTTCTAGTCTGATGCTTTAACCACTACACCAACTGGGCTCTCATCTTAAAACATGAGAAATGGATAAATTAAAACCATTACATCCCTTCTTCTATGGATTCAGTATATTTTCTTCATACCGACACCTCCACAAAATGCCTCTGAACCCTTTTAACAAGAATCCTTGTCAGAAACTAATGACAAAAATAATAATAATACTGGCTGTCAGTATAAAGCCATGAAAGGCAGCTGCATCCCAAAAACCTGGACCACCGGTGGTAAGAATGAATGCAATATTGCCTAGTTCTCACTTGCCCTAGATCACTAACTGATCTGACTATACCAATTACTGGACTATACCACATCAGAGTGTAACTATGTGTCTTATTTTACGCTGCTACTCCAACTACTCTTACTTTCCTCCTTCGGTTACACCAGTACAAGGAAACCTTGAAAACAAAGATGCAGTGGGAAGACCATTCAAACATCACCAAGGCATTCTTCCAGTTCTGAAGCTTTGCATAAGGATCCTCCTTCTATCCCATATACCAGATTCTTACCCGTAGGACATGGTACCAGACAGAGGTGCCCCCAAAGTCGATGTGGAAATCCGTGTAGCTGTCCCGCACCCCCATCAGACAGTACTTTTGTACGCTGGGACGCTCAAAGACTGACTCTCCTGGCCACAGATTCTCCACCCAAGACAACTTGCGCACAATCTTTGGGGTCTCCACCAAATTAGACAACCTGAAAAATTGCAAAGGTAAATAAACAACCTCATCTCCTTCCAAATGACCCCTGAGAACGCTTTTGGGTGGCTGGTGGAGAGACTATCTATTGATGCTTAAACCCGTGGTTTGTTCCTTCGCCACCCCCCACCCCAATTGCCTCTAGGAAAATACTATTCTGGGGGAAAATAATACATCTTGATGCCAAAACACGGGATCTTGAAGATCCAGGTTCTCCCAATAGGGGGGTGGGGGGGAGATGGGGGGATGGAGCATAGAACAAAAATAACTGGACTGCTTTTGCAGTCTCATGCAGCCTTTCTTGCAACCTCCCTATACTTTTTACCTGGTTTCTGAGAATTCCAGACTGATGACATTGAGCACTTTCTCTCGGCGGCTGCTGCAGTAGTAGCCGACAAAGTCACCTAGGCGCATCTTGAGGTCAGCTTGGCGTGTCACATCAATGACATCGATCTCCTTGTCTGCACCTATTAAGAAAGAGATACACCTCATGTTGAGCAAATCAGCTGGGAGGAAGCAGCAGCAGCAGCAGCAGCAGCCATATTTCCCTGAGTTACACCCCTGAAGTACACTGTGGGGCAGGCAGCAAACTCATCAGAAGCTTAGTGATGCAAACATCTCCCTCTAGTGGTCCTTTCCTCCAGCACCTTGGTCAGCAACTGCTACTTATACCCAAGGGCCAGAATGCCATTTTGTCAAAGGCTGCTAGGCTACTTACTACACACATACATATCTACTCTTACTTTCAAAATTCAGCTAAGGATTTTCCCTTTCCAAACCCTGCATTCATACAAATGCTCTGGTTCTATATTACAACATAGGATGCTGTACGTGGAGTGCCTATTAGCAAGCCATTCCCAGGGACAGCCAGCCCACAAAAGCAACAGTGGAAGCTATGTTCTCTTTGAACAATAGCATTTCAGCATGCAACAGGGGAAGAAGGGTTGTCTTATGCATTTAAGAATATGCTACACTCTGGGTCTCCTTCAGGGAAGGCAGGCAAGCTGATGTCATCTATCATTCTCTGAACTATAACTCTTGCCCTTTGCTGGGACTGACAAAAAAATTGAACTCCAAAGCATCTGGAGGGCACTAAGTTGCCTTAATCTTCCATAAGTCGTATCAGGTTTGAGGAATAACTGAGAAATAATGATGCCTTATATACTTTTTTGATACTCTGCATCAAAATGAGGAAGCTCAGGGAATATTCCCAACAATTTTGGATAACTGCATGCTCCAGAAGAAGATGGAAAGTGAACTGATTTGTGAAGAAATCTCAGAAGTAATGTGTTTTGTCTGGTTTTGATGTAGCAGCTGTGTGAACCCAGGCACTATAGCTTATTCAACAAACTATCATTAGAACAAAGTATGACTCAGGATAATGTCTGAACTAAGCCAATGTGGGATTATAAAGAACTTCTGACCGGGTTCAAGGAGACCTTAGCCTACAGCTACACAATCACCGCTATTGATTGAAAGTCTCTTATTCATCTTCTATGAAGGAGAGAAAACTAAATAGTAGTTAGGAACTAGCTGGTCAGGCAAGGCTAACCGATATCTGCTTTCTTTGAGCAAAGTGTGGGTAAGCAATCTGACAAAGTACCAGCACCTGTCCAAGCAAAGGGCCCATATAGCATTTTCTCAGGCCTGGATTTATTGACTCCATACTTACAACTTGGAGTTAGACTGGGGAACTTATAACTGTCCAGATATTTATTTATTTATTTATTTATTTATTTATTTATTTATTTTATTTTTCATATTTGTATACCGCCCTAAGGACTCAGGGCGGTGAACAGCCATAATAAATACAAATACATATAGAAGTTAAAAACTATTAAGAAACAGATTAAGTAATTTAGGCTCAAAGATTAAGAACATCCAAATTTATCTAAAGAGGTTTAAAACCCAATTTAAAAGCCAGTTTAAAAGCCAATTAAAAAGGGAGAGTTAGGCCAGACCACTTGTTGGAATAGAAATGTTTTCAGGGCACGGCGGAATATGCGTAAGTCTTGGATGTTTCGTAACTCTGGGGGAAGCCCGTTCCAGATGATAGGTGCACCCACAGAAAAGGCTCTCCCCCTGGGGGCCGTCAGTCGACATTGTTTGGCCGACAGCACCCTGAGGAGTCCCTCTCTATGGGAGCGAACTGGTCGGTGAGAGGCTATTGGTGGCAGGAGGCGGTCTCGTAAGTACCCTGGTCCTGAGCCATGGAGCGCTCTAAAGATAGTAACCAAAACCTTGAAGCGCACCCAGAAGACCACTGGGAGCCAGTGCAGCTCGCGCAGGAGGGGGGTTACATAAGAGCACCACATTGCTCCCATTACCACCCGCGCGGCCGCATTCTGGACCAGTTGGAGCCTTCGGGTGCTTCTCAAGGGGAGCCCCATGTAGAGAGCATTACAATAATCCAGGCGTGAGGTGACAAGGGCGTGAGTGACCGTGCGTAACGAGTCCCGATCCAGAAAGGGATGCAACTGGCGAATCAGGCGAACCTGATAAAAAGTCCTCCTGGCTACGGCCGTCATATGCTCTTCAAAAGACAGCCGTGAGTCCAGGAGGATGCCCAAGTTGCGAACCCCATCTGTGGGGGCCAACGACTCGCCCCCAATAGTCAGAGATGGCGCCAACTGACTATATCGGGACGACGGAAACCACAGCCACTCGGTCTTGGATGGGTTGAGTCTGAGTTTGTTCCTCCCCATTCAGATCCGTACGGCCTCCAGGCACCGGGACATCACCTCGAGGGCATCATTGGGGTGGTCTGGGGTGGAGATGTACAGCTGGGTGTCATCAGCATACTGATGGTACTTCACCCCAAAACCATGGATGATCTCACCCAGCGGCTTCACATAAATGTTGAATAGAAGGGGCGAGAGGACCGATCCTTGTGGAACCCCACATATAAGGGGCCTCGGGGTCGACCTCTGCCCCCCTGTCAACACAGACTGCGACCGGTCAGAGAGAAAGGAGGAGAACCACTGTAGAACAGTGCCCCCCACCCCCAACCCTTCCAACCGGTGCAGCATGATATCATGATCGATGGTATCAAAAGCCGCTGAGAGGTCTAGTAGGACCAGGACAGAGGAGCAACCCCTGTCCCGAGCCCTCCAGAGATCATCAACCAATGCGACCAATGCTGTCTCTGGGCCTTATATTGTACCCGGGCCTTATATTGTTGAAATAAGAAGTTCTAGCATCCTTATTATTGATTAGCACTGCTGGGAATTAAACTTGAGCACCAGCTCAGTAGTTATAAGTACCACATGCCTGAATTTGAGGATTGTTGTTAGTCAACAGCAGTCCAAAACAAATAAATACAAGAAGCTATTTAATCCCTGTGCTGACATTCTGACCGATTAATTTGGGTCGTTTGTCTTTTTTGCACTGGAAACATCATAAACCACAAATTCCTGTGGAAAAAGTGAAGCGTGGAAGCTATAAAGAATATGTTCTTAATAACTCTTATGATGAAAGAAGCATTCATTTCCTTGTCAATCTTTCCAAGATCTCTGTGCTCTCAGTAAGAATAGCAAAAGGTGGGAACAGATTTTCTTCTAGTGGACAAGGAAAGAAGGATAGCTTGACCTTTCTACATCTGCAGAAAATACAAATCTTTATATCTGCAGATAATAGAAAGAAAAATGAAAAGGAATGAGAGCTGAAGATTTGAGGAGGCCTCAGGAATATCTCCAATGGGATGCACCGAATCTGTTACACTGCACTGATCACTGGATCTTAAGGATATTATAGAGCTAGAAAAACTGCAGAAAAAATGCGCATGCATGGCAGAGCTGAACTAGGGTGATGTCTTGCGTGCCCACAGAGAGGGCACTGCATGCAACCTGTGGCACATGTGCCATAGGTTCGCCATCATGGCTCTAGGATATCCCCCCAAAGATTAAGAAGGAGAAACATTTTTACATAGCTATTAGTTAAACTATGAGATTCACTTATCAGCAGATGTTTGAACTGCTCTGAAAGGGGACTGAACAAATTTAGGAAAGATCAGTGGTTATGAATACTGATGGTTGCCTTCCTTGTGTACCCACACACATCCATGATGAACAGATGTGCTTGCAAACCCAATAGTATGACTGTAACAAACAGTGGTTCAATCAAACATACAGTTCTCTCCCTTCCTTAAGTTTTAGTTTTTCTGCAAACTGAAGAATCTTTGCTGAGATGCAGTGACTGAGAAGAACCGCATCCTTGGCCATAGTTCAAATGGATACATTCCTCATTCCTCATTAGTATTGGAAATTACGGATGAGCTTAATCCAAGCAGCCAGTGATGACAAACAGTGTGGCTTTATTCCATCAAACTCTGATAAGAGGTCATATGACCTCTACATAGAAGTGAATGACTAATACTAATGCCAGATAATACTTCTCCTTATATAAAAAACAAAAAAAAATCCTTTTAGCAAAAAATGACCTTTAGCTTTCTCTGCAACCTATGGCATTAGCTATAGCCTGCAAAATAATGGGAGGCAGATATTTTGGACTTCAGTTCCCTCAACTTAACTAATGGGATAAAATACTGTGGGAACTGCCCGGCAAAGCATGTAGAGAAGCCTCATGCTGCTGGCCCTTGCAAGAGAGCTCTCCCTCAGGTCACCAATGGAAGTCTGCCTGCCAATCAACCCACTCTCCTAGCACTTACCAACATAATGCTCCACATCACGCACAGTGAATGATGGTGGAGGAAGAGTCATGCCCAGGCCATCCTTCTTCAGGACCAGGAGAGGCACACTGAAGCTGTTCTCTTCCAGGAACTCCACAGTCAGTTGTGTTCCACTCGGCTTTAGGATCACATCATCCGCACTGAGGAAGCAGGAGGGACAGTCAAACCAAAGCCACACACTGCTGTTTTCTATAGCACACTTTCCCAATTTGGTACCCTCCAGATACATTAAAACTACAACTCCCAGAATTCCCTGGTCAAAATGTCCTAAATTGAAAGAAAGAACCAAAGCAGTGGGGGGTGGGGGGTGGTACAGCATTGGGACAGTTATCCTCTGTAATGGTTTTGTGTAATACACACATACTCTGTGTTACACTTGTAAACCTGATAAACTTTGGCTGGCTTGTACTTCATGACTGTTATAAAGTATACGGTTTGACTTTATTTTTATTTTTATTGTTTTTTATATCTAATCTCCTACAACTCTAGGTTCCAATGCAGTTATAATTTTTTTTTACTTACAAGTATTTATTATTTAAACATTTATTTATTTATTTAAACATTTATTTAAAACATTATTTAAAACTATGCTTCATTATTTGAGGTCTTGGAGCAACATTCAGTACACATTAAAACATTCAGCATCATTTACAAACTGCCTTTCCTTTTATTTAAATTGGACATTTGCATGGAGAAAGAAACAGAACTATTTTGATTCCTTTTCCTTCAGCAGCTGTTTGGCTATGTCTTTGGAGACCTCTGTGCAGCTGCTTGTAAGGTGGGGCAGCTGGAAAGAGTCTCCCTACAGAGACAGCTATTCTGGTGCTGGAGGAAACAGTGACAATAAATAGCAGTGCAATCCAGATAGGAAAGAAGGGGATTTATCCAAAAGCAACCTGTTCTCCAGATTCTATCAAAATGAGCTATTATCCAAACCTATTGTTTAAATATTTTCCGCTCAAATTAAAAAAACACTACTCTTGAACCTTTTTCAATAAATACCTTAATATAAAGAAGCAGCACAAAATCTTGAAAAAACCAAAAGCAGTCTTGACGTTATAGCTGGGCAAGTTTATTAATTCCATCCTGCCCAACTGTTGCTATCCGAGAGACCACAGATCAGTAAATCTTGGCAAGGCATTTCAGAAGTTGCAGAACTACAGCCCCTAGCATCCTTCTAAAGGAGAGCTAATAGTGAAAGCCCCTGGAAGCTGTAGTTCATTAAATATTGCCCATTCATGAGCAGAGGAATTCTTTTTGAACAAATTTTACAATAAAATTGCCCAGAGGAACTGAAAGAAAGGCTTCGATTTAGCTAGAAATCAACCAGTCATTCCACAATATGGCTATTTGAAATGCCTTTTTTTCTTTTTTCTGTAATTGCTAAAACATCCATCAAGCATGATCTCACCTAGGAAATGTCCTGCTGCGAAGTTCTTTGATGAACTGACTGCTGCCGGTTTTCACTGTTTTGCCAACCTCTTTGTTCACAGACGCTTCAGACTGTTTTGGATTTCCTCGGCGCCGTTTCACTGAGGGATGGAGGGAAGAAATCAAAATACAGACAAGCATATAGACAATTCAACGACAGCAGTGCAGAGATGATGATGAAAATGATATTCCATCTCTATTTTACTCAACTCAAGGCAGACTACATAATGCTCCTTCCTCCTATGAAGAATCTGGCAAGAGTAGTGATGAAGTAAGCCTGCCCAATATCAATAATCATCTTTCAGAAAACCAAAATATGATTTATAGATACATACAAACAACTCATTAATAATCATGTAGTCTTGATGATTGCAAACCACAAGCTTGAAAAATGCCATCAATATCTACTGGAATTTCGGAAGTCAAAAGGGTTGCTGAAAATTTTTTACATATTGGGTCTGAGCTAACAAGTTGCCTAGATCAATGAAGGCTTTTTAAAACAGATTGTGCAATGTATGTTTATTATTTATTTGATTATATAATTAGAATAAATAATCATCATAATAATAATAAATAATAATAAATAATAATAATCAACACACAAATTATGCACCTAGACCTAGAGCCAGATGACACACATTTGTTCAATGTGCCTATCTGAGGTAGAAGTGGCTGAGCAGAATTTTAATAGCTGTAGATATAAGTAAAATTCTGTAGCTATTACTCATCATAAAAGTTCTGGACCTGTCACTCATTGTAAAATAATATAAACAGTAGAACAGCAGCCCATAAAGGTAAGGAAACTGGGCTAGGCATGCAGGAAGAGCTGTGCAAAGTTGTAAAAAAGATTCTCTTCAGTTTCCTTTAGCTGGCAGACTTTGTCAGCTACAAATGGTTTTTTTAAAATTCTTATTCACAAGAATGTGTACAATACACCATATATTTTGGCATTGGTGATGAAATAGCAACCACACAATCTTTAGTATGTTTGTTCACATCGTATTTTATCTTCCTGGAAGTGTAAATATAAAGTGACAATAACTTACTGACAGATGGTCCGTGAAGCAGTTCACAGTTGGGGCAGTGATACAAGTCAATGTTGGCTGCCGCATCCTCTTCTACTCCAACACAACTTGAAGAGAGAAAGAAAATTGCTTGCTTTGCTCAACACTGACTTTAAAAAGTTAGACCCAAATGTCCTTTCTCCAAGTGCCTAACCTGGATGACAGCCCTGCAAAGATCCAGGAAGCTATCGCAACTCTGAATCACAGGCGGTGTAGGTGAATTCTGAATATCGGTTCTACAGGCCTAGTGCTTCTAGTCTAAAGATAGGGAGGGTGCCTGGGGAAGATACAGGAGGGAATGATTCCACACTTTGCTTGATGAATCTGTCTCTGATCCAGTCGAAGAAACATTTTCATATTCTAACCAGCATAATTCAATAGCCGTATTTTAGGTTTGAAACAAAGCATCAAACAGTCCCCTATAAAGCTTAATTACTATCCAAATCCACTTTGATTTATTTGAACATCCTACAGAATAAAGGCTATCATTCAGCAATAATTTTAACAAAGAGTCCTCTTTAGCATAAAATTATTACACAAATTTGTCTGAGGTAAAAAGGAACAGGAAGTGGTGTGGAGTTAAAACACAACAAAAATAGGCTGAAAACTGTAGTGTACAGCTTTGTACAGTTTTGATTCTGCTTATCCTTGAGCAGGTTATTCCAGAGATACAATGAATGCCTGTTTACCTGAGGCAATTTATTTATTTCACCATTTCTTAGTGCACCCAACTCGAAACACTTCGGTTGCGCGAGGACAAGTGGCAATGCAAATTTACTTCAGTCCAAGTTGACTGGCGTTATTAGAGTTTAAGGAAATGATAACCAACGCCGTCCTTTCAGAATTATGGGATAAGATTCCCTTATTTCTTGATTCTTTACAATGCTGGTTAATTGGGAATCCAACTTCATCACTTACCTTTGGTTTCACTCATGTTAGTTATGTACCCAAATTCTGTTGCCGAAAAAAAACATCTCTATGAATCATGCCATGAGCACCTTTGTATAGATTTAATCCTCCGACTCTCTCAGTATTTGTTGCCTCAGACTACTACAAGCATCCCGATGTAGAGATAGGGTACCATTAATTACTAGGGACAAGGTTTTTTTAAAAAATGCATTGAATATTTTGCAACATGAATTTCAACTACACAAATCTTACTCTGACCCAATCCTGAAAGCACCCGCTAAGACCTAGTGCTGCTATATAGGTTGCCCATGCCCTGGAAAACGTCCATTTATATCAGCACCCAAAGAGAAAACAGGCTTAGGCAGTTCAGCGTGCCCAAGACCTGCAAACAGCCATTTCCACTCCGGGTTTTGTTTCTCACCTGCCATGGAACCAGTCCTGGCAAGCATCACACTCGATCATGAAGCGGGTGACATCGTAGGGCAGGCGACAGAGACAATACACCGGGACAGAGGCCATGGTGGAGGAAGGGGCTGCTCCCAAGTTCAAGCCAAGGAAGACCCTCAGGAATCAAAAGGATATCAAAGTGTCCGCTAGGGCAAGCCGGGGAGGCTTCTCATGCCGAGGCCTGAAGGAAAAAGTCCTGTCCCAGCTGGGGTTAAGCGAGGGTGAAAAAAAATTCATTCACGCACAACGCACCCACGTCCCAGGCTTGACCAACTTTTGTGCAAAATGCAGTTGTGAGCCTGAAGTCCGGCCGGCTTTTCTTCTTTCTTTCTTTCTTTCGGTTTGGCCCCCGAAACAAAACAAAACCAGCAAGGAAAAACAACTGGTTTAATCCTCCGCAGATCGCCTTTTCCGAACAAACCTCACGTTCTTCAGGGGCTTTTCCTAAGAATCCGAAATCCTCCGAAACATTTTTTCGGCCCCCCCCAAAAAAGCTCGCAGCGCCTCCTCCCCGCTCCGTTCAGAAGTTTGCAAGGCTCCTTGGGGGGGGGGAGGGGATCTCCCTCCCAAATTAAGGGGAGTCTCTCGGTGCGATCGGCAGAGCCCGCTTCCCCTCTTTCTTCTCCCACTTGGTCCCCGGAGGGGGTGGAGGAAGAGACCCTCAGCTCTTCGTTCAAGCCCAACAAAGCGCGCTACGGCTCCCTCGCTCTCCAAGGACGACCTCCGTATTCCCTTCTCCCCGAAAGAGCGAAATCATTGTTGTTTCCCTCCCTTCCTCTCCTCCTCCCCCCGCGATGCCCATCCGAGCTCCCCCTTACTCCCACGATCTTGTCTGGGAGGGGAGTGGGGGGATCCTTCTTTTAAATCAAAAGATTTTCCCCTTCCCCCGCTTTCTTCTTGCCCCGGAGCCGAAGGCGGACGCGAGACTGCCGATTTCTGTGCACGCCAGATCCCGCCGCCTTCTCCCCGGCGGAAGCGACAACGCCAGGACGGGGATCGAGGCCTTCCCGAAGCAAAGCAATTCCTCTAGGCTTTTCGGCCGCTGAAAAGGCCTCCGCGAGGCCTAAGGTCCTGGGGTTTTCTTTTCCAGCTTCCCAATAAAGTTTTATTCAAAACAAGGGAAGGGAGAGGAAGGGAATAGAGGAGGGGCTGGCGGCCATCTTAGGAGAGGCAAGGCACGGGCGCGCGGAGAAGCCATCTTGAGAGTGGCGCTGAGGCCCCCAGGCAAGCAACGTCCAACGACGATTGCGGCGGCCATTTAGGGAAGAGGGTCAAGGCGAGCGTTCCACCATAGAGACAAACGGAGCGGCGGATAGAGCGCCCTCAGCCGCCACGAAAGAAGGCGGGATAATTCGGGTTATTTCTGACACGGCGGGTAATACCGGAAGCGATGGGAGATCCGGGCTTTAGCGTAGCGCTGAGGCGATTGTCCCTCCCGGAGCTCGTTTCGTGCCACGAGAATATCCGCCTAACCGCCTGCATTTTCAAAATTCAGCCCTTTTGTGGGGAAATGCCGAGCTTATTTCGTGGGGTTTACGAATGTATGAAAATGCCTCTGCACTACAGATAGTCCTGGACTTACAACAGTTCACTTAGTGCCCGTTCAAAGTTACAGCGGCAGTGCAAAAAGTGACTCACGACCGTTTTTTACACTTACGATCATTACAAAATCTCCATGATCATGTGATCAAAATTCAGAAGTTTGGGGACTGACTCATAAGTTATGAGGGTTGCAATGTTCTGGGGGGGAGGGGTGTCATGTGATCCCTTTTTGCGACTTTCTGATAAAGTTAATGGGGAAGCCAGATTTGCTTCAAAACCATGACACTGACTTAACGACTGCAATGATTCAGTTAACAACTGTGGCAATTTAGGAAGGATCAGTGGTTATGAATACTGATGGTTGCCTCCTAAATAGTAGTCACCATACCTTAAATACCAATCGCTGGGATATGACAATAGAAGGGATTATTGTCCTCCAGCCCAGACTTGTGACTTTTCCAAATGCATCCTACCTTCCTTGTGTACCTACACATCCGTGATGAACAGATGTGCTTGCAAACCCAATAGTATGACTGCAACAAACGGTGGTTCAATCAAACATACAGTTCTCTCCCTTCCTTAAGTTTTAGTTTTTCTGCAAACTGAAGAATCTTTGCTGAGATGCAGTGACTGAGAAGAACCGCATCCTTGGCCATAGTTCAAATGGATACATTCCTCATTAGTATTGGAAATTACGGATGAGCTTAATCCAAGCAGCCAGTGATGACAAACAGTATGGCTTTATTCCATCAAACTCTGATAAGAGGTCATATGACCTCTACATAGAAGTGAATGACTAATACTAATGCCAGATAATACTTCTCCTTATATAAAAAACAAAAAAAATATCCTTTTAGCAAAAAATGACCTTTAGCTTTCTCTGCAACCTATGGCATTAGCTATAGCCTGCAAAATAATGGGAGGCAGATATTTTGGACTTCAGTTCCCTCAACTTAACTAATGGGATAAAATACTGCCCGGCAAACCATGCAGAGAAGCTTCATGCTGCTGGCCCTTCAAGAGAGCTCTCTCTCAGGTCACCAATGGAAGTCTGCCTGCCAATCAACCCATTCTTTGCACAGGTTTGCCTGGTGCACCAATTGCGACCCTACTTGGATCAGGAGGCTCTCCTCACAGTCACTCATGCCCTTGTCACCTCACGGTTAGATTGTTGCAACACGCTCTACATGGGGCTACCCTTGAAGAGTGTTCGGAGGCTACAGTTGGTCCAGAATGCAGCTGCGCGAGCTGTCATGGGTGCACCTAGATACACCCACATTACACCAATTCTCCACGAGCTGCACTGGCTTCCTATTGGTCTCTGGGCACAATTCAAGGTGTTGGTTATTACCTTTAAAACCCTACATGGCTCAGGGCCAGGCTATCTTCGAGACCGCCTTCTATCGCATAGCTCCCAGCGGTCGGTAAGATCCCACAGAGTTGGTCTCCTCTGGGTCCCGTCAGCTAAACAATGCCGGCTGGCGGCCCCGCAGGGGAGGGCCTTCTCTGTGGCTGCCCCGGCTCTCTGGAACCAGTTACCTCCTGAGATCCAGACTACCCCCACCCTATTGGCCTTCCGGAAAGCGGTGAAGACCTGGCTTTTCCAGCAGGCCTGGGGCCATTGATCTCGCTGTTGCAATCTTACGAGATCCGGCCATGAATGGTGTGCATGGGCTTTTAATGTTTTTAAAAAATTTTTTAATAATTTTCTTATATTCTTTGTTGTGTTATTTTTTGCTGTAAGCCGCCCAGAGTCCCTTGGGAGTTGGGCGGCATAGAAATTCGATAAACTAAGTTAAATTAAATTCTCCTAGCACTCACCAACATAATGGTCCACATCACACACAGTGAATGATGGTGGAGGAAGAGTCATGCCCAGGCCATCCTTCTTCAGGACCAGGAGAGGCACACTGAAGCTGTTCTCTTCCAGGAACTCCACAGTCAGTTGTGTTCCACTCGGCTTTAGGATCACATCATCCGCACTGAGGAAGCAGGAGGGACAGTCAAACCAAAGCCACACACTGCTGTTTTCTATAGCACACTTTCCCAATTTGGGATACATTAAAACTACAACTCCCAGAATTCCCTGGTCAAAATGGCCTAAATTGAAAGAAAGAACCAAAGCAATTTGGGGGGGGGGGGTGTTCAGCATTGGGACAATTATCCTCTGTAATGGTTTTGTGTAATACACACATACTCTGTATGTTACACTTGTAAACCTGATAAACTTTGGCTGGCTTGTACTTCATGACTGTTATAAAGTATACGTTTGACTTTATTTTTATTTTTATTGTTTTTTATATCTAATCTCCTACAACTCTAGGTTATAAATAAATTTTTTTACTTACAACTATTTATTTACTTTAAAAATTTATTTATTTATTTAAACATCTATTTATTTATTTAAACATCTATTTATTTATTTAAAACATTATTTAAAACTATGCTTCATTATTTGAGGTCTTGGAGCAACATTCAGTACACATGAAAACTGTGGCAAGAAAGGTCGTAAAATGAGGCAAATTCACAATAACACTTTCCATTGTGGTCATAAATTGTGGTCTACCTGTACAAACTGAAATAGAGCATGTGATGGAGCTTGGTGTGTGTGTGAGGTTTAGGAATGTGCTGCAATTTTTTTTAGTCGGTCTGGGTGTTACATGACTTCCTAAACGGGTTCCTACAGTTTTTTTGGCAACATTTTCAGAAGTGGTTTGTCATTGGCCTTTCGTTCTTCCTAGGGCTGAAGGAGCAGCATTGGCCCCAAATTGTCTCTATAGTTTCTTAGGAGCCTGGTGCCTAAACCAAACTGATTCTTGTGTTATAATTATTTTAGGGTAAAAGGCAGAATGGGGTTGATGGACAGCACAAAAATTAAATTTAGGATTTTGTGTAATTTGGAGTAAAAATGCGGCCGCGCGGGTGGTGACGGGAGCGACGTGGCGCTCCCATGTGACCCCCCTCCTGCGCGAGCTGCACTGGCTCCCAGTAGCCTCTCACCGACCAGTTCGCTCCCATAGAGAGGGGCTCCTCAGGGTGCCGTTGGCCAAACAATGTCGACTGGCGGCCCCCAGGGGGAGACCCTTCTCTGTGGGGGCACCTGCCATCTGGAACGAGCTCCCCCTGGAGATACGGAGGATCCAAGACTTACGCATCTTCCGCCATGCCCTAAAAACGTTTTTATTCCAACAGGCTGGTCTGGCCTAACTCTCCCTTTTAAATTGGGTTTTAAATGTTTTTAGATAAATTGGATGTCTTAAATTTGTTTTTTGAGCCCAGATTATTTAATCTATTTTTAATAGTTCTTAACTTTTGTATATTCTTTGTATTTTTATCTTGGCTGTTCACCGCCCTGAGTCCTCCGGGAGTAGGGCGGTATACAAATATGATTAAATAAATAAATAAATAAATAAATAAATAAATAATGCTTGTTAAAAAAATTGCCGTATCCAACCTTTGTTTTTCAGGGAAGGTGGTCAAGCAGCAGCTTCAGAAGATCCTCAGTGAAGTAGACTTATGTGGACCCCTTTCAGTCTGGATTCAGGCCTGGTTACAGGACCAAAATGGCATTGGGGGCACATTTGGATGGGGGAAGGGGTAGTTTGTCCATTGTTGCTCTTTCTTGACTTCTCAGCAACTTTCAATACCTTTAAACATGGTAGTTTTCTGGATGGGCTCCAGGGGTTGGATGTGGGCAGCACTGTATTGTGCTGGTTCTCGTCCTTTGGGACCAGTTCCAGTCAGTGTGTCGGGATGGGGGGGGAGGGAGTGCCACATTTGATCCCTGATTTTCAGAGTGCCTCAGGGTTCGATGCTTTCTCCACTTCTTCTACCGTGGAGCAATGAACGTATACATGAAGCCACTGGGCGAGGTTATCCCTCTGCACAAGATGACTTTTCTGTCTCCCAGGCTTCCCTTTTTAGAGAAGTTTATAGAGAAAATAGTGGTGCTCTAGCTTCAATGTACCCAAGAGAAAGTGGATTATTTAATTTAAATCTTGTTGCTGGTATCCTTAAGTTTTATATTGACTGTTTCCCTATGACTGTCATTAAGTGTTGTACCTTATGATTCTTGACGAATGTATCTATTTTATTCTAAACCCTTTTAAAATCAAGATTTAGGCAATGGTACTGGATAAAAATTATCTGAGTCACACTGATGGAGGATTTGTGTTGCACCTTCAGGTCATTTTCAGTCTTTTGAAAGAATGAATGTGCTGGTTCAACAAGAATTCAAGTCTATATTGTATTCATCAAGATTAAGGAACTAGACGGGAGATGAAAGGCAAAACAAAAAATCTAAAAAGAACACTAATCCGTTCTTTTCAATCAAAAAATGCACTTCCTCATAGTGCACTTCCTCAACACAGAACAGAATCAGAATCAGAAACAGCAAAGCATAACAAAGGCACAATTTTCTATAAAAGCAAAATTCCAATCTAATTTCCTATAATCTGGGAGTTGCTGTATTTTTTGCTAGATTTTTGAGGATTGTTGCACAAATCCTAAATCTGAATTAGAATTGGGGCCTAGAATTATGTACTAGTGACCCTTCTGACTGATAATGCATTAGTTTTCCCTGCAAGATTAAAGTGTCAGATTTGTTGTTTTAGAAATGGCTAGTTTAAACTATTATGTAAAAGTAAGTTTAGGTTTGATGTTAATGCCTTATTCTACCGCACCAAAGGGAATCAGAAGTCAATGCCTTTTCTTTCTTTTCCCCCTTCTTTTCCTCACTTTTCCCTTCTCTATTCTTCCTACTAATTTGCTTTTGTATTTTCTTGTATAACATAAACTAATAAAACTGTTAAATCAGAAAGATTAAAGTGTCATATCAAGAAGACCGTTTTCCCCACTCTTTAGATTAGATTTCAAGAGAGTATCCTCTTTCTAGCCAAGCCACGTATTCCAGCTATATTCAGTAACCATCACCGCACTGTAGCTAATTAAAGGATAAACAATAATTCATTGTCCATTACCACAGAAAGGTTGAGTTAAACCATAACAATCATTTTCCAAAAGAGTAGAAAAAGTATAGGCCTAGTTATAAGGTATTTGTAGAACTGTCTTTTGGACTACACGCAGTTATGTCAAGGAATAATAGGCACAGGTAAAGCTACAGTGGCATAATTATGTTTCAGGCCCAGATCTGTTTTTAAATTTCATTTTTTTGTTCTACCGTTCCTTAAGATTTAAGATATTTTCTCATAACAGTTACTTTGAGCTCATTCCTTTTCCTGGAACTGTAATTCCATGCATGATATCAAATAACTGTTAGCACTTATATACACCTTCCGTTGGGGAAAAAGCCTGTAAGCACAGAAGTTGTAACTATTGAACTCATACATTTGTAATGTAAACAAATGTCTTCTTTTCCACTTTCCCCAAGGAGGCTCCCAACTATAGTACTCATTTGGATACCATTATATTACACCTTGCTTGAACTTACCATATCCATGCTGATAATTGTTTTATGACGTTAAAATAAAACATAATTTCAGTTTATATACTGCTCAAAAAAAAGAAAGGGAGCACAAGCAGACGACATCTGAGATCTGAATGAATGAAATAGCCTTATTAAATATTTTGTTCTTTACATGCAGTAGTTTATACACTGCTCAAACAACTAAAGGGAACACTAAACTACTGTATGTAACGAACAAAGTATTTAATAAGGCTATTTCATTCATTCAGATCTCGGATGTCTTCTGCTTGTGTTCTTTATTTTTTTGAGTAGTGTATATATTTGGTACATATTTAATAGACCCCAGGAAATGGACCTTTTCTGCTATCGCACCCACGTTGTGTAATATGTCTTCAGAAATGACATCAGTTTCATCTCTTGAGTTTTTGAGGGTCCCTCAAGGCCTGGTTATGTCAGCAGGCCTAGGGACCTGAGTGAACTAGTGAGGTGGCTCTGTTATTATTAACATCCCATTTATTTTATTTTCTTGTTTCTTTTTCTTCTGAAGAAAAGTATTGCTTTTATAGTTCTAATGTTTTTATAATTATTTTTAAATAACTACAATTTTCAGTAATCATTGTTTTATATTTATTGCTTTATTGGATATTGTACACTGCCGAGTCACTTTCTATGATATGGACAGCCATATAAATTTGATAAATATAATTCTATGTAGTTCATAGAATACAAACTATAATGTTCTATGATTGAGAAAAGTAACATCTACTGAAATTTGGCTATTGGCACTCTTAATTATTAATTTTTTATGAAACGATTTCTTCCAATTTGGAGTTTTTCTCTCCAGCAGCTTTCACAGAGTTGCAGCTGATACCTAGTAGTGACTTGAAATGGTGGCCTCATTAAATAGAGTGTAAAACAAAAGAGACAATACTTTTTCTTTACTAAAAGAATAGACTTTATTAAGCACTGTAAGTCTTTCTCCATCATCAACAGATGAACAGCGCACCAAGATTTCACCAGCAAAAAACATTCCCAAAAGACACCCAAGCTTTCTGATCACAAACCTACTGCAAATTTCCCCTGATTTAGAGCAACCTGTCCAAACTTACACTGATTAAAAAACCCAACAACCTATGGAGTATGTTGTGGGGTGCAAGGATTGGGGAGATGGGAATTTGATTATCAAGATTGGGGTGGGGACAGTAAAGATAACATTTATCCATTCACTAAGAACAGGTGTTAATTAGCATAAAAAGAAATATTTTTAAAAGGTAGAAGGGAATAATGTATTGATCATTAACTTCCCATATAAATAAAGCATGAAACTTGCAATTGACGGGATCACTAACAAGAAAAATCAGATTTACTCTGTTCAGCAAAATTATTGATTTGTATTTTTTTAAGCTAAACTCTTAGGCTAAACATTTTGAAAGGCAATTGTGGAGAGATATATATCTGGTAAAAATGCAATGTCAAGGTTACTCAAGGAAAGTATGAGGGAAAAGACTGGCTTAAAATAACAACTGAGTTTGTTTTTACTTTTAAAAATCTCACTAGGCATTTAGTTACTATCAACAAAGCATCTACCAAAATACAAGAGCAATGGTTATAATCAGAAAAGGTGTATATCCCATCTGAAAGGGTAATATCATAGACAGATATGGTGCTTGTGGGAAGAAAGGGTTGATTTTTCAAAATTGAGGACAAAAATCTAATCTGAAAAATAACTAGAAAATGAGCAACAGCGTCTGACTTTAAGCAATGACCAGCAAATAGCAGTTAAAAATGGTAAGATTCGTAACAGGTGTGTTCATTAGGTTTCCTTTAAACATTAAAGGTGGACTTCAAAACAGAAATCAGCACAGGTAAAACCAAAAAGCAGAAGAGGTTTTTGGGAGGGGAGAGAATGGGAATAATAAAAAATTAAAAATAGAAGTACATGCATATTTAGCAAAGTACATGTTGTAAGTTAGCTACTATAATGATTCAACCTTGGTAGTAAAATTCTGCTAACTACATTAAAAATAAAAAAGAACACATTGTAGTTTGTGTAGGACTTGTGTGGCCTAATCTTAACCATGCTTACTTAGAAGGAGAGACCATAGTACAATGGGGCTTTTCATCTAAGTAGCTACAGTTAAGGTTTGCACTAAGTTATATTTGAAGTTGAGTGATGGGGGGGAAATGGTGGTACTCTGGCCCAAATGGCTAGTTAGTGGCACTGTGTCCTCTTCACAGGCTCAAGTATATCTATGTATAATTTGTGGATTGGGACACCCCCATTCCCCTCCACAAGAATCATGTCCCTGTTGTAATGTTTGTTTGTCACTTTCCCCCAGGGATCCAAGGGTTCACTTGTTTGAATCTGAATCCAAGAAAGAATGGAATTCTAAACCACACCAGAAAAAGTTAAAAGCTGTCCCTCCCTGAAAAGGCTCCCTAGTCCTTTCAAGTATATATATTATATTCAAAGTATATTTGGAATATTCCATTTTCTTAAAGAGTTCCAGCCAAGTTAACTGGTAGCAAAAGCTTAAGAATTGCTAGCCACAGTCACAATTTTCAGTACTGCCTCAGAATGGGATGAATGACTCCTAAGAGAAAGGCAAGTAATCTTGGTCAACAGGTTGGTTTTAAACTTTCCCTCCCTCCCTGGTGACAAAATTATGAAGGAAGCATGCTAAAACCCCATGTCTATGATTTGATGGGTCAAATCCTTACAAAGGTTGTTGGACTCCAGGAAATATGCTTTAGAAGTTCAGAACTGCAACCGAATACAGCAAGCTTAAAAAGATTAATTTTATATTTCTACCCTAAAAGATGTCTTCCTATATTTTAAAGGATGCAGTCTGAACTCAGAAAAACACTTTGTCACATTGGTAATTTAAGATTCACTGGATGATGGGTAGGAAAGAATTGGATTACTTCAATGAATTGTCAACATCACAATATGCTAACTCAGCAACTGATGGCAATAAACATGACAATTTAGGTGGAATAAATGGGCCTTAATTCACTGGGATAAATACTTGACAATCTATACCACACAAAGATCCATTTCTAGAGGGAATCTAGACCAGGATCCCATGGCAAAGAACTCTCCAAAACTACTGAAGTTCAATTTCCATAATCTCTACTTTAAGGATTATGGGAGTTGAAGTCCATCTCAAATGGAGGGCACCAAAATGGGGGATACCAGGCATAAGGGTTACAGAAATGAAAAAGAACGGCTTAGTTTCACAAATACTTGAGAAAACCTTTGGGTCAGTTAGTTGCAATATTTCCCTAGAAATCAACCTCAATAAACTGGACATTTGCAATTAATTGCAATCATTTTGTTTCCAGTGATCCATACAGTTTTTTTTCACAGATACAAAAAAAAAAATATTCCTTTTCTTTTCATAAAACATCCATATTATCTATTATGACTATTTTAAAACTTCTAAGTTCACAAGTTATCTTGCACTAAGTTTCCAGCTTTCTAGAAGTGCAAGGTTAGGAAAAATAGATGCTTTGTATATTCAGAATTTTACTCACATACTTCTCTAGGATCACAAACAGGCTAAACTTACAATACCTATTTTTTTACCAAATGATCAGCAGTGGTAAACACTCGCCTGCAGTGACATATTTGAAATGAAACACTTCCAGATTTTTAAATTCAGATACAAGGGTTTGAGGGCTACATATTTAGCATCTTTGAAATCTGAACCCTCAACTCCAAAGCAATACTTTAGATTTCTGATTTCACAAGAGGACCTCAATGTTAGAAACTGTTCTTTAATAACACAGTTTGAAAGTTTGTCATTTCAGGGTTTCAATTCAAATTAATTTTAACATTACTATTTAAGGCACAGTGTAACCTGTATTAACATTTGATTTTTGATCCCTCAAAAATTTTAGTAACTACTATAAATACATCTACTAGTTTAGGGAAAGATAGGGAATTTGCATTCTTTTGCCCCCAAATAAAGACAATAACAATATGAAAATCTTTACCTGTTGTTTTTCAAAGCACAACCCAATCTAGCACAATGCTCCTGCTGTAATTCTAATCCAACCTTTTTCAATCTGGCTCCCTCCCCAGACATGTGTTGGACTTCAGATCTCCCAATTCCCTAGCCAGTGGACTGAGGCAGGCTATTCTGATCAAAGAGAAAAGGGTCCCTAGGAGAAAGACTCTCATTTTGAAAAAATAAAACCCCAAATGATATTAATCAGCTCTATACTAAAACTTAGGCTGGGGAGGAGCCCTTCCAAACGTCTTTAATTCTCTCAAAAAAAGGCTTAATTACAAAACCTTTCTCCTGTTTGAATGACTTCATTATAAAATAATATTCCTATTTTAGGTCTGCAGACAGGAACCAAATCAGGCTGACCTGATTTAAAAAACTGCAGTAATTAAAACAGTAAATTTTTGCAACAACATATGCAAATCTACTGTTGCTTTAAAAACATTTGCCAAATTATTGCTTTTTACTCTGGATTTAAGAAGGTCATGTCATCTGGCTCTCGTACCGTGGAGCAATGGGCATCGAATCAGAGACGCTTTTTAAGAAATGGCCATGTAAGTGAAAGCATTAACTTATGCAAGTAAAAGATGCTTTGAACAACTGATGTGAAAATAAAAATACATTCAGAAATCTAAATATATCAATGGAGAAAGGGGTGATTCTTTGGATCCAGAAAGGAGAAACAAAATCAGTAATTTTATCCATCTCTTTGGCTCTGATACAACACTGGACTTTGAATTGCATGTTTTCATTATCCCTCTTACAGCCCCTAGGGAAGCACTTTGCATTTTTATTGAGTATTTTAAAGCTGCATGATACCTTCTATTGTTTTGGATCAGCAGACAGTAAGCAACTCAAAACAAAATCATGCCTCAATCATCTACGTTTATCAAGGGAAATTGAATAACATTATTTCAAACCTCATTTTCTACTAGAGCCTGGCTTAAGTCTGCATACTCCAGATCAAAACTAAGTAAAATTTAATCTTCAAACATTGAATTTTGTCATGGATATAAAATGATCAAATGCATATCTCCACAACCATTTTCTTAAATGTTTAAAAAAAATATCTGTATCAAATTAAATTTAGGCATCATTTTCAAGATCTGAAATTTCACCCAGGCCCCTACATTTTTATAGAATATCTTTGCTAATATGAACGATTAGGATTTTTTTTTTAAAAAAAAAATCAAAATGACTTTTATATTCAATCCCACATTCCATACTCCTATAGAAACACAGTACAAAACTCTGTGATATTTTTCTATTACTTGCAAAATGAACTAGTTTACACCCGAGACTTATTAATTTCTGCAACCCAAACAGATCATAAAACCACATGAATTCTACAGGGCTTCAAAAATGGGGATTGGATCAGAATGTTTTTTTTTTATCTTAGAAATATAGTCAATCAATCTCTGATCCCATTCTCGAGAGCTCCCTCTTCTGAAGCACTGGAAATAAGTGTTAGAAAATGAAGATGATAGAAAACTGAGGCAGCCTTATCTGCCCCTAAACTGTGAGATACTGTAGAAAATTATCTGTATGTTATCTGTTACAAACCTCCATAATTGACTAACATAAGCAAGCAGATCTGTAGCTCTGAGATTAGATGTCAGAACTGGCAAAGATTTGGCTGCACCGACATTTCTGCTGCCTTTAGGACAGAATCTTGCCTCCATGAATACTATCAAACTAAAGTTGACACAAAGGAAGATGTCAAGCTATTCATCAAAGTTCACTTGGGAATCCCATTCCAAATCAATCAGTTAAACAACCTGCATCAGGAAATAATTTGACGGTTAAATGGAAGTCTTTATCTTTCCCATCCTTCATCCTGGGAATAGAAGGGCACTTCCTTGTTAGGCCCAGATTAGAGCACATTTCACAATGGAGAGCCACAGTCTCTTCAAATTAGTTGTTTCAACTGAGACTGGGGCTAGGATATCACCAGAAAAAGCAGATTCCCCCAATCTTCTTTGATGTGTGATTTAAACTTCTGCCTTGTTCTGCTATCATAACAAAAAACCAAAAGCATGAATCTTAAGGCCATTGCAGAAAAATTCAGATCTGGATTCCACATTTAGCGAAAGATAATAGCTGCAAATATAGTTAATTTATGCTGGATCTTCCATGCAAGAAGTAGAGACGTATATCTCCCCTGCAAATGCCATCCAATGCCTGATGCTGGAAGTTCATAACCTTGGGATTAATATCTGCTATTATAACTCTAGATATAGGATGCTACCTAGATACCAAGGCTAGAAGAACTGTATTCTAAATGGTACATTGGGATTTATTTATTTATTTATTTTGCTTACTGGAGAACTGGGTTTTATTTGGGGCTTTCTTGCAAAAGAAAGTTGAACATTAAAATGTTATTTAGGGACTGCAACACGATGTAATATGAAAGAACCAAGAGAAATGGAGAGATAACTGTGATTAAAAAAAATAAATCCTACAAATATAAAAAATGTATCTAGGCAATCTAGATTATTAGTACTCAATGGAATCCACTGATAGAATGCGAGTCATTCCTGAATGAAAGTTGGCTTGATTCTTCAAGGCAATTTTTGCATTGGACAACTAGCTTTAAATTATCAGCAAAGGTTAGAAACAAAACAAACGGGATTTTAAAAGACTTGATTACTAGTTCCATTAATTCTGCAAATAAATATTTTTTAAAAAAAAGGAAAATAAGATTTTATTTCTGCTTTGGGAGGGAAAGCTTGTAAGACGCTCTCTAAATGTATGATTCTCAATAGTACTGCTAACTTTAAACAAGAAGATTCTCTTTGTTAACTCTCGAGCAAGTACTTCAGAACACGAAAGACATCAATTTGCCAGTTCTTCACAATTTATCCAGCAGAACAAATCTTTCTCTTTTCAACGTTTAGAATGTCAACCCAATCAGAATTACTAGTTTTTGCAGCTGAAAAGCATGCTGCTTTGACTATTTAAAAAAAATCTGATTTTTCCAAAATTTACCTACCAGAAATACTTTTTAAAAATCAAGTTTTCTTAATACTAAAACTTTGTATCACAAACTACTTTAAATAGCAGCTCTTTGTTTTCTAAAATAGAGTCTACTTCCCATATTACCCAGCTATAACTATGATAGTTTTCAAACAAAAATGCTCTCCCACCCTTTAGGCTGCCCTAGCTTTTTTCCCAAAGGTGAAAGCAACTCTTTCCTTTGGCTGTTGTCAAGTTCTTGCCTATAAGGGATTAATCTTTTTCAGGTGCTACCTCTCTTCTGGCAACCATGGATCATTTCCAAAGGTCCTGCTCTTAGAGCAATATAAGAAATTTCCCATCTCAATGAGTTTGAGTCAACAGCTGCAGAGAAAAAATAGCCAACTGGTTACAGATCGATTCCAAAACTTGTCTGAAGCAAACAGTTTAAATCTTTTGATGAGAGTGATCTGGCAGCTAAACTGGGAGGAGGAAGATCAGGGCTTCCTACTTCGGGTTCTGGTAGGTGAATAACTCACTCAAGAGAATGGAGCCAGCAGTAGAAATAAGATACCCTGCCCTGTTTCAGGTTTTAAACCCATTTTAACTACCCTTTTATACATTTGCAGAAAGTAAGGCAAATAAATTTGTTAAAATCTGGATAATACCCTCCCTCACTTTTTAACACAATCCTATTTTTCTTCTGCAGTAATAGAAATTTAAGAAAATATTTCTTATGAATATATAAATTCAATTTAGTTATGACTTGTTGCCCAATAATATATGGAATCTCTCACTAAAGGGTCTATAGTCGTAGCTACCAACATTTATCTTGTGGCAATTAATTTCATATAATTACTCTGCACTATTAAGAATACTTTTCTGATTTTGATTTGAAGTGGAACCAACCATTGTTCCAGGCAGTGGGTTTAATCATGTGCCCCTCTGCTGGAGGAAGCAGAAAGGGAAACATTCAGCCTACTGGATACTGATAGCAGAAGACAAATTAAAAATCAAAACACATTTTAGATTACTCAAGTCATCTGAGGTACGTGCTATAGAAGTTGTAAGAAACTAGAAAGAAACATGCACTGCAGAAGTGCATGTATGTTTGCAGCTGGAAAACTGGTTTAAAAATTCTTTCCAACAGAATGTTCAGCCTGTTCTATTTCCTAACCCAAATTATTTGATTTTTTAAAAAACTTTGAACTGCCTGCTCTATATAAACATTCTGCATTTGAAATCTGCCTCAGTACACATTTCTAATGGATTTACCAAGTTTCCAAAATTCAAGGCTTTCGGATTCTACAAGATCATCTGCAAGGATAGGTGCAATTCAAATTAGACAACCCAAAAGGATAGGGTAATAGGAGAGAAACTTGTGTATATAATGGAGTTTAGCTACACTACTGAAAATCTCGACCAACTGTTTTCAGAAAGTCTTTGAAAATTTTTCCCATTATCATCAGCATAAGAATTGATAGCAGATTGTGCGAAGCCTGGGAGTGGGCAGGGTGATTTCTAAAAGGCCCGATTCATCCTAGATTCCAGATCGTGTACTGAACTTGTAGGATTCCCTTGGAAGAGAATAAAGAATCACCAGCTGAGCAACTGCAATCAACCCCCACACACACATCCAATGTCACCCTTTTAATGACAACAAGAGCTAGAATCCCACCCACCCACCCCGTTTCTGGGTAGGATTGGTATCTCTGCAGCCTCACCCATGACTTCCCCATTTGGATGGCTATGCACCCCACATCTTTACGGCCCCAGCTATCTTCAGCCATTTGCTCACAGTCCTGGAATTGTAACAGTAAGTGCTTGTCTGTTTAAGGATAAGAAGTGTTCTGTCTGGTATCAGGAGGCCTGCCTCATCGACTGCCGCAACCTGAGGATAGGACCCAATTGCTGGCAACTGGCGAAGCAGGCCTTTAATTCATTAAACACGTAGCGCTTTGGAACGCAAGTTGTCTCCCGGGAACATTTTTACCCCTTCCGGGTTTGTAGCATTCATATTTATATATAGCTCTATTCATGTTATATATAAATATAATCTCTCTCTCTCTCTTTCATATATAATAAAAAGCACACGCCAACTGCTATATGCCTCTTGTGTATAATTTGCAGTGGTGGTACTACTCTTTCTTTCTTAAAAATCATTGTCTCTCATACACACCCCTTAATTCATACCAACATCACCATCCCTCAAAGCAATACTGCTATTTGGCCTAATGGTGGGGGAGTTGGCAAGAAATTAAACAAGGCAGGCAGGAAAAATCTGCCCCATTTTAAAGTAAAACCTTCCTGGCTTTTTCTTCCTTTAAAAATATCCCCCTTCCCAAAATCCAGAATTCATAATTCTTGCCCCCTATAAAATTAAAAAACAAAAATAAATTCAAATAAACTTAAAAAATTGCCGCCTTTATGGATCCGACTGGCACAGTGGCAAATTTGAGGGGTGGAATGCAAAAAAGCTGATGTTATTCTCCAAAGCAGGGGCAGGAGTCCCAGCAGGCTGCTTGACCTCACAATATTATAATATCTGCTGTAGTGGAGCAATTTGATTAATTAGCCCAATGTTGTAATGTGAGCTATCAAAACAGCAATCTTCCGGTCCCTGCCCTGCCTAGCTAATAATTCCATTGCAGCACTTGATTGCATTTACATTCTAGCCAATGTGTTGAAGGGCTGAATCCTATCCTTGGCAGGTCAAAACCTTGTCATCCCACCTCACCCCACCCTCCATTTGCCAGCCAATTGGATCCACAGCGGCATCTATTCACTCCTCTTTCTGCAGAACTGGGAAGGGAAGCTTGTTCTCCGGGCATCGTTCAGAGTCCCCACCCAGCGTCCCGAAAAAGGGGCTTTTGTTATTGCATGAGTCAGTGTCTCTTGCTAAGGCACAAGGTGATGCGGCTGAAGGGCATGCTCCAACAGTGGGATCTTCGTTGGCTCTGGAGGGGGGGCCTCCATCCCCATTAAACTGGGACTGGGGTCGGCTGCAGCTGCTGCCGCCATTGCTGCCAAACTCAGGCGTCTTTGCAGTTCCGTCGGTCAAGCTCTGTTGAACACAAAGGATAGCTTTAGGAAAAGATTAGGAAGCAGAAAACTCAAAGCCTGCCATAAAAGATTAAAAACACAGCTGGAAGAGGAGCTGAAATCTCCAAATGTCATTAGTTTTTGTTTTTTACATTGCAAATCAGTATGCCATCCATTTCTGAATAATTTCAGGCAGCTTACAAAATACAGTATATACTGTATATATTTCAAGAGATTTGCAATCTTGCATTATTTTGGCTGATTATATTTGTTACGTCTTAACATCAGAGTTCTGAAGAGACTCTTCTTACGGAATCCTGATTGCCCTGGTGCCAGCAATCGCAGTGCAGCTGATCTTTGTTGTATGCATTTGTATATTTTCAAAGATCATTCCTTCTTTAAGGGTCTACTGCATAGTGGATGAGATGGACAGAACTCAGTATGGATCAATCAGCAAAAGAGGAAAACTCTTTACAATAAAATTCACAATAAAATGAATTTCCACAATCCTTAGGGAGACATACTTGCTTGTTTACTTTCTTGTTTACTTTGGGGATTTTTCCAGAGCAATCACGACCACGGCTGCAGAATAGGAAAAGAAAAAAAGCTGAAAGTTCAAGTTCACAGGTAGAAGAGATCATTTGTTTGTTTGTTTATTTATTTATTTGATGTACACTGTTTTATCACTTAGGGACTCTTAGCATTTTATGAACAAGATCAAAATAATTAAAACATCCAACAGTATTTAGGATACTCTAATCTCTTCACAATAAATAAATACATTTCCTATGCTAAAAAACATAGCGACTTCTAAAGAGCCTTTCACTCAGGATATATATGAATTGTGGTCAGATAAAGATGCTTTTCACATTAAACAATTTTCAGGAAGCAATTGAGACACGGATAAAAGTTTGTAAAGATCATGGTCCTTTATGTGCATGGATGTATTTGTCAGAGTTTCAGAAGACTGACATTACATAGAAATATTAAACATGAACAGCTGTATTTATTTCTTTTGGTTTTTTCCTTTCCATTAGTTATCATCCATCAGATGGGAAACAGAGTCAGCTGAAAGTTGAAATTGCCATTTAGCCTACCTTGAACTGTTTCCATCAAATCTGGTCACTATAAGAAAAATGTATCTTTAAGAAATAATGCTTTAATTTTCTGTTTGCCTTTTCCATCTTCACTCTTTCTCCTTTTAGCTCTGTTGAAGTAATAATAATCCCAGAGCAAAATATCCAAGCAAGCGCTTGTAGCCTGCGGTTAAGATGCCCTAGCATTTCTACAGGTTATAAGGAACAAAGGGAGAATCTGGCAGCAACTAATCAAAGCCATCCTCTAGTGCTACTTACCCTTTCCCTGGGCCTCCAACTGACACCACCTGCATGCCAAAGGAGCCCTGTCCCCGAGAAGGTTTGCTCCCAGCCCACTGCCCCACCACCATCCCAGCAATTTCCAATTTGCCTCCTTGTGGTGGGATTGGATGGAGTCCTGGAGAGGAAAGGCATAGTCAGTAAGAGGAAAGGTAAGAAAGGACAGGGGGACAGGGGATTAGCTTTATCCACAGATCTAGGGTCCATAAATCAATTTTTTTTGTTGGAAGAGACAGGGGAGGAGGAAAGCATGTGCACACGTGTTTTTGTTGGTTAACTGTACATTAGGTTGCATCCTTTCAGTATTAAAAATACAACTATGAGCTGGACGTCACAAGAGAATTAGCATTTAATATTCCCAAGAATTCCATGCCAAAATGACACTGTACTAATGAAGACTCTTATATTGGTACTATTAAGTTCGTTGTTTAGAACTTTGGCTCTACACTCAAAATATAGGAATCACATAAATATGAATTAAGGGTCTAGTAGAAGCATCTGAACCTCGTTCACTTACCTGTGAAGCCTCTAGTCCTCCCAGGGGCTGCTTGTGGCATTGATCCAATAGTGCGAGGGTAAAGAGGCACTGGATAAAAAGGTGCTGCCATAGAGGGCACAAAGGGTGGAGGTGGGAGAAGAGGTGGAGGAGCCTGGCGATTGAGGTTGATGCCTTCCAGAATACTCTGCCTCATCTTCTCTACTTTAGAAACCTGCTCGGTCTGACCAAGACCAAATAGAAACAGAACACACAGAATAGGTATCCAGTAGAATTCTGGGGAGATCTCCATATTCTTTCGGTCTTTATCTAATATCCCCCAAGGTCAAGGAAGCGCAACTGATGAGAAATCTAAGGCACGTTCCTTTGGCACAATTTGGGCCAAGTGCCAACAACAAAAATCATAGCATAAATTGACAGTAATTGGGATAAAGGAGGATATATCCAGATAATATCAGATGCCACGACTCTCTCACTGAAATCAACAAGAGCTGAACATGATTCACTTTATTTATTTATTAAATTTATTTGCCGCCCATCTTGCCTTGGAGCTGCTCTGGGCAGCCTACAACAATAAAAGAAAAAAAGATGATAAAAATGTAAAAACAACAACAGTAAAGGAACGAAACAATAAAAATAATGAAAGTGGAGAATATGAAATGAAAAAGATGGACGGAGGGAAAGCAGGAAGCACAGGAGGGGGAGGTGGGGTCAGCAAGTTAGTCTAGTAACCACCTCCTGTGATGAAAACCCCCCCCCCAATTGGGACTCCCCCCCCCGGGCCAATCAGCAGAGCCAGTTCTTCAGGCTCTTACACCCCAGGGGATAGGAAGTTCCAGAGGGCTGGT
Organism: Pantherophis guttatus; assembly: GCF_059756535.1. Lineage (NCBI taxonomy): Eukaryota > Metazoa > Chordata > Lepidosauria > Squamata > Colubridae > Pantherophis > Pantherophis guttatus. Next base: position 120,191,680 of record NC_142064.1, on the reverse strand, counting down.
GCTACTGCAGAGAAGGCTCTTCTTCTGGATCTTGTCAGTCAGAGTTCCTTGACCGACAGGATCCTCAGCAGGCCTTCTCTGCTGGCCACGGGTTAGTTCGATCATCCTATGCAATACACTCTCTAAAGCACAAGATAAGTCAGATAGCTGGGCTATCAATTTGCTCCTAGGCTTCTTTAGGGCAGTAAGCCAAGGAGAATGATCGCACTGCACTTTTCCTGCTGCCTAATAAACACAAAGCGCACATTCAGCTATTGATGAAGGAGACAAAACTGAAAGACAAAGTTATCTGGAATATCAGCAATTTGTAAAGCTGTTGTTTTTTTTTTTTAAAAAAATTAATTTTATAAAGTAATTTGAGAGCAACATCTCTATCTTTGCTCAAATGGCTTCGCTGTTGATTTCTAAGAGAGAAGAACATATAGGCAGCATTGGGACCCTCTCTTGCACATCAGAAAACCTACGAATGAAAACCAGAAACAACTGCTGCCACAATTTTGTAAGTCAGAAGCAGAAGCAACTGCTTGCTACAGGATGCTTACCTGGCCATCGCAGAGGTCTATCAGAGGTGCCTTCTCTCGTGCAGCTTTAATCAGTTTGCTTTGAAAGAGTTTCCCATCAAAGTAGATCCATGGGCAGCAATGCTCCCAGGGCACAGGCTGCCCGCAAGCATCATTGGCAAAAAGGGCCGTGTCCACTCCACTCATAAAAAGAGCAGCCAACTGAACTCCTCGGGGATCCAGTTTCTCAATCTGCAAGGAAAGCAACATCCCTTTACTCCTTCTCCTCTGTCTTCTGGCCTTTATGACCACGATCCATCTTAAGTGACTTTATAAGGCAGGATACAGTAATACTACTATTTCCGTATTAAAGACAGCAGTATTAGAGGCAGCAACAACCCATTCCTCTGTTCCCTATAATCATATTGAGCTACGGAGGCGCAGGGATTAGAGTGCAGTACTGCGGGCTACTTCTGCTGACTGCCAGCTGCCTGCAATTTGGCAGTTCAAATCTCACCAGGCTCAAGGTTGACTCAGCCTTCCATCCTTCCAAGCTCAGTAAAATGAAGACCGAGATTGTTGTGGGCAATATGCTGACTCTGTAAACCACTTAGAGAGGGCTGTAAAGCACTGTAAAGTAGTATATAAGTCTAAGTGCTATTGTTTTGGCTATATAAAGTATAAACTTCCAATTGAGCATATTTCACATAAGGTTTGTCTATAATGGCCGACATCCATCCCAGAGACATTAAGTATTTATGTCATATGGAAGACAAAGTACAATACACCACAGTGGCTATGGGTTACACTGCTCACTTGCTCAGATCATAAGGTCTACTGGTGTGAAGCATATTTTACCTCCAGGGAATGTTCAGGCAAGAGGGGGAAGAAAACAGCATTTTCTTCAAGAAAAAGCCTTCTAAGGCAGAGGTCACCTTTGTTCAATATTCCCACCCTTTCAGCATCTCCCAGACAACACCCGGGGCCCTTTAGTTCCTCTGCACTGAACATGTACTTTGGAAACACTTTCATCTTAGTACTTCTGGTCTTTTTTAAAACTGGTCTAACTCCTCTTTCTACCCACCTCTAATGAGGCCATGCCCCATTTCGAGAGAGAAAGTGATCTAATACACCTGTTTAGAATATGTACAAGAGATCTTCCAGCTTCAAGGAGTCCCTTACAACCTTTATCTTAGAATTAAGGAGTAGGCTTTCTTCCAGGACCAATGGCATAGTACTGACCTTCAAACAGAACTTTTAAGGAAAGCAGGATTGGTGACAGTCAAAGAAAGAAGGGGTTGAGGAACGTTTTTACATCTACTAAAAATGTTAACAGCATGTGTCCTGTAACATCTCAAAATACTGCCCTTATTACAGCTCTCTAGGTCTCCTTTAAGCAACCAGGCTTCAAATGTAAGCATTCCAATATCATGTATGCAGATGTGTATTTCAGTTCTGTGACAAAAAAAGGTACCCTGCAATATAGGAAATCTAGTGCATCCTAGTACAACTTCTCCCTTGTCCCCCACATCTTAGTTCTCTATGTGCAAGGAGCTGTTCTTTACAGACAAGCATTTCACTGTATGAGCACCCATTTGTGCAAATTTACCTGCTCTTTATCAGACCAGCTGAATTAGTAAGATGAAGTTTGAATAGGGTAGAACCTGGGAGTGTTGAGTAATGGAAGAAAGGGATGCAGGGATACATGAACAAACAGCTAATTCTATGCCTGTGAAAATGTAAGAGGAATTTACCTTTCATTAGCAAGAACAAGACTTGGGTACTCTTCTATTCTCGGCCCCCTAGCTCTAACCTCATCTTCTCTCTTCTTTCCTATTCCCACTGCGAGGACTAATACAGGAGTGATAAATAACACCAACCTTCAATTCTTGAAGCTGATCTGGTTCATATAGCTGAGCAGACACAGCCTGGGCCAAGAAAGCATCCAATTCATGTCTGTGGAGGATCCGGCCTCCAGGCCACTGTATCATGTATCTTGAAAAAAGAATAATTCAAATAAAAGTACAAATACATTATTAAACAAGAATCAAAATTTAAAATGCTTTTTTACTTTTGGATACTGCTGGGCCTTGGAGAAAATTATAATTGTTTTTTTTTTTTAATGTTGAAATCTAGAATTTGTAATTTGACAAAAAAAGCATGAGTAGACAGATTCACTTAGCAAAAGTTATGAGCAGTAAAGCTAAAGAACTAAATGAAGTTTCACACTTCAATAGTGATTATTTGCAGAACAAATATTCCAAACGTGCACCCCAGCAAATGGTCTGGATATTATTTGTCACCATGTTTAAAATCAGGAAATGATTCTAGATTGACTTGTAAGCTTTGATAGTTTTATCTTCAAGTAACATACAGCAGAAAATCACTAACATAAATATAACAATAAGCTTTCATTTACCCAAATAAATTTATCTGATAGATTTATATCCCAATATTTGCTCATGATGGTATACATAGCACTTCCTCCTTCCATTTTACCCCACAACAAAAGGCCTATGAGATGGGTTGGGCTGAGACACTGTGACTCACTTAAAGTCACCCATTAAATTTCTGTGGCTCAGGAGGGACTAGAACATGGATTCTTCCACTGCTAGTTCAACATCTGGAACACTGCATAATGCTTACTCCTTTATATTTTCAGATATTGTCATCTCATTCTTACCTACTAACTCCAATCCACAACCAAATCCTGGATTTTTCAAAAGTACAGATCTCTCACAGCTCTTCTTCATAGCCATATCCCATTGGTGCCAACCCTAGCACACAATGTTACTTGCCACTCTTTTGACTTTTCTCTTCAGATATGCTCCACTCACCGTAATACACAACACATGAGCAGTAGGTGTGTTGGTACATTGGCAGGGTTGAGCATGCCGGGGGTGTCTGATTTCATACAAGCCAGAAATGCTCTCATACGCCGGTTCTTGTCTTCCACTGCTTTGCCCAACCAGAGCTTCTTGAGGTTGGGACAGGTCCACTCCCGAAAAGCAAGAGCTGAGACCAACTCTGGAGTCTGGGGTGATTTCCCTTTGTACGCTGACCATTCCTTGACGATAACAGGATGCGCTATGTAGGGATGAATATCTGATTAGAATAAATCACTTTCCCAGTTCATATAATAAGGAAAAACAACACTCAGATATTTTAGACCGGGTGTATTTTAATGAATGTACACTTACAGCAAAAATATATTTCAAGCTCAAAATGTGAAACAGTGCCAAGATTCGATTGTACATTTTAACGCAGTAGAGCATATAGCTTTTCTTTGCATTATATCAATTCTGATCCAGTATGCCAAGGAGTAGGTTGCTGAAAAGTATGTATGCTTCAAGGGTCAGGACTTTATGGGGAATACTGGAACATCCTATTTTTCTCACAGACTATGCTGATCTGGCAATTCCAGGGCAATCTGAGATGTTACCTGAATTAAAATATTCATAACACCATGATTTACACACTGTTCTTACTTTAAATTTAATTTTGTTTATAATTTATTCATATTTGTTATAGCCGCCCAAATCCAATGAACTTTGGTCAGCATATAGAACCAAAAACCATAAAAACAATTAAAACATAGAACCAGATAGTTTAGACTAAAACTATCTTAAAAGCAACACATATCACAACAGATGCTTAAATATACATATTAATATACTAACCCCTCTAGATTTCTTCTATCCCCATAATGCCAGGTTGACATGAACTAGAGGAAAAATGTAACGTTCTGGCATTTCTTGAAATGAAATGTTTTGCATAATCCCATTTGTGAGCCATTTTAGACATCATCACCACTACTGCTGATTTTGCCACTTGTAGATTTGTGCTACCATATTAGCCTCTGCTGTGCAAAAATGCTTTTGGCTGCCAAAAAAAGCAAGACATCCCATTTCAGGGCTGAATACGGGAGTAACATTCAAGCTGAACATCTGAAGCAAGGGGAAATCCCTATTTCTTCATCTCTTTCAATTGACTTGAAGTAATATCAGATACTAAATTAGAATGTGTACAACCTTCTTAGGTTTAGATGGAAATAAGCAGCCAAACTGTTGCATTTTGATGGAACTGGATTCCCCAAACATAAGATCATCTCATCCAATGTGTTATGTTTGAATAACAGAATAATAGAGTTGGAAGGGACCTTGGAGGTCTTCTAGACCAACCCCCTGCTTAAGCAGGAAACCCTATAAAACGGAAGCACAATGAAACCCAAAAGTTAATAGCCATGGCATCAAACAGAAATCCTAGCACCAGTCTTTCAAGTTGCACCAAAATGGTCCCCATGAAACAGAGCATTCAATTCCATTATTGCAAGTCAAGAAAGATATCATAATTAGACTGAAATTATCCAGCATCAAACACGGAAAGCAAAGTATCAGGGACTACTGAATGGGGAGAGTTCAACATATGTCATTTAGCTGCAAATGGTACTAAGGGATTGGAAGCCATAAGGTAACACTAAAATATGGGAGGGTAATTAAAACACACCTGTTGGAGTTGAACAAGGTAATTATAAAATGCTGTATGGTGGAGAAGAGGGAGGAAAAAACATTTTCCTCACTATATAAATATTATGAAGTATGCCTTTATATAAGGATATACAGTTGATTTATGCCATATAACAAAGTAATCACAATTGGAGTAAATGGCTCCACAAAAGGGAGAAGACTGCCAGGGCATGAATTCCACAGCTATGTGGTAGGATTACAGATCATCACAAAGTGATGCCTATACAATTATGAACAAGTTGCAGAAAAAAGCTGGCTTGGCATTAATCCCTGCCTGGGGGGTGCAAATCAGAAGAAAGTAGATAGAAGCAGACAAAATAAGATGAGATTCATGTTCAGGACTAAATAAGTTGGCTAAGAAAGCAAAACATGAATAAATGTGAAGATCAACCATGGTACTACCAAAATATACAGGAGAAGGCAGAACCTGGTCCCTGAGCCATTCATGATGAAACAACTGAAGAGAAGGCAGGTTAATAATACCTGGCCCAGAGAATATGGATGTGCACAAAACAAACAAAAGCTCTTTCTGTTGTGAACTTAAAACAAAGCCTACTTAAAAAGTTTTGTTATGATGTTTCAAGTAGTCTGTTTTTCTGTCTTTTTTCTGGCAAAAAAATCCCTCAAAATGTTTGGCCGTAAAATACAATGGACATTTTTAAAAAGTCACTACCCCCTTGTTTTCTGTCCTAGAACCACAAAGGCAATCCATTCTGATTCTATTAATGTACCCAACTTATTAAAAATGACTTTTAAATATCCCCATAGCAAACAACAGCCAACAGCAAGCATACTTTGCGACTTGCCTGGTGAAAGCATCTCAGAAGGTCTAGCAAAGACGCAATAACAACAGATTTATCTCAACCTTTAATCCATAAAAGCATACAAGACTCTCTCTCTCTCTCTCTCTCTCTCTGACAATTAGCTTCAGAACTCTTACTGCACTAATATAGGGTTATAGAAAAACTACTGAATTAGGAAGTTTTGCCTTCAGAATATGCTCTGAAAAGTCAACAAAGCAATATAGCACTTCCATTTGGTAACTGGAAAGCCCAACAACACAACAACACTAATTGAAATGCAGATACTCCATTTACACATATGCATATGGCAATCTGTCTGAAAAAATGACAACGAATAGGGACGAGGCTACATTACATCCCACAAACTCCATCATCCCATTTAGAAACACAGCAGACTTACCCCACCCCCCCAGGCAGGCAGCACTAGACACTCAACTGACTCCCTGTTCTCAGCTGCCTTGAGAAAAGGGGAGTAGGAACAGGATCTCTACCTGTAGTCTTATTACCCGAGCAAATCCCACCATGACAGGGTACATCCTTCTGAACTACCTAACGTAGGTTCTGGGAATCTTGTCTCCCATATTTTTAACACCAAGCTCTAGAAACAGTGATCCAGTTTACTAATCATACTAAAGCATGTGAGGTTTACTTCATTTGGCTTCATAAGCGGTAAACAAGAATGCAGCCCCTATGTCTTACTTAATAAACTGTGGCTAGGTGACATTACTATGATTTAGCCCTAACTGAGAACTTGGAAAGTACACACATGTACAAAAGTCTGGAGAAGTTACCTACTTTCCACGGGAATGCGCTTGCGCACAGCCAGGCGTTCCATCCGCCGTTGTGTCTCAGCCACACTGAAGAGGACACCGTATACATACTGCCGTGAGGCCCGAAAAAGGACAACTGCTGGTGGCAGTTCAGTGTTACATTCATCTTCAATGCACACAGGGATTTTGATCTCACCCTGGAATGAAATGAAAATCCTGGATCACTGATTCTCAACCACCCGACTGTTCTCAAAACCACCTAGGTCTCCTGCAAGAAAACTTAATTAATAGATCCGCGAAGGCTCACCGCCCGCCTCACCTTGGTAAGGACGTGGTAGATGAAAGGGTACATAAGCCCCCGCCGATGCCTGTGTTCAGCCACTCGAAGTACTTCTGGAGCAATAGGAGGCAAAGGCGGGGTGGTTATGTCCATGTGGTTTCGGGTTGCCATGGAGAGCAATGAAGGGATGTGGGCCTCAGGTCCACTCAAGGTCCTTTCTGAGTTGCCAGTGTTCCCAGGTGATTGTCCCCAGCCTTGATTCATTATCTTTTCACCCGCAGGATCCTCCCAGCCAGACTTGCGAGACACAGTTTCAGAAACATGGCTGGATGGAGAAAGAAAAGAAATACTGTCATCCTAGAATGGGATTAAAATCCAGGAGTCTTGTTTCTCCCAATTGTGTGACGGTACAACTATTCAGAAGTCTCTCCTTTCCCAGGACAAGGATAGAATGTCTGAGATTTGGCTAGTTCTCCCCACTTTCCTCCATAAACTATCACTGTAACCCAGGGGTGAAATCTGAAACGGTTTGTTACCGGTTTCCTTGCTGCGCCAAGCGCGCGCGCATGCACAGTGTGCACCAAAAGGAGGCTCGGGAAGGTAAGTAGAACAGTCAGGGGGGAGGATCAGCTGTGGCGCACAAGCTTGGGAACCTTTTAAAAAACTTTTAAAAAATGCTTTAAGAAAATTAAAAAAAAAAAGTTCCGCCGATTGCGTGTCACTCAGCTGGTCTTCGGAACTTTTTTTTTTACAACCGGTTTGGCGAACCAGTAGCATTTTTTACTACCGGTTCAGGTGAACCGGCCTGAACCAGTAGCATTTCACCCCTGCCATAACCCCCGAGTTTGCTAAGAAAGTCACAAGACTCCAATGAGTTACACTCACTTGGAATTGGCTCCATTGTGCTCTTCTCCATCAGAAGAAGAAGAGGGTGAAGATCCAGGCCCAGATGGCGGGGAAGGTTTGGAACCCAGGTGATGGTTAGGAAACTTGGCAGGACAATTATCATATGATACAGGCCAGTTGTTGAAGTGACCAGCCTTCAAGGCAGGATCTTCATGGAAGGGCATTGCGTCCGCCAAGCCATGAGGTGAGAAGAGAAAACTGGAACCAGGACCCGGAAGGAAAGATGAAGAGGCAGCAATGCCACCATGTGGAGCAGGTGGCTGGTACTGCATCTTTGGCCCCATTTGGGGTGCAAACTAGAGATGGAAGCAAAGAGAAAGGGGAAAAGGAACGGCTGCAATCAAAACTACTTATTCAAACCTAGGGAGGAGTGATAGCCCAGTAGCAGAGAAAGTAAGCAAAGACTCTTAGCACTCAGAAGGTTTTGGATTAATTCTCTGGCATTTGTAATTAAAACAGGAACAATGAGCAGACAAGAGAAAATATCTGTCTGAAGTCTTGCAGAACTGCTGTGAACCATAATAGTTAAGTACTGGACTAGTGGGATCAATGATCTAAATCAAGACAAAAAAGCCTCCAATATACAGATAGTCCTTGGGTTACAATGGCAATTGGGACTAGAATTTCCATTGCTAAGTGATGTGATTGTAAAGTGTGATCTCATGTGACTGCATCATTTATCAACAACAATCCAAAACCACTAGAGGAGAGTATGCAGGCGGGGCGGGGGGGGGGGCACTTATTAGAGAATTATGCAAACATCCCGTCCAGCTTTTCCATTTGCTTGTAGGAAGCTGGCAGGGAAAATCATTAATTGCAATCACATGACTGCATGACACTGCAATCATAAGTGCGAGTTGGTTGTCAAGTATCCAGATTCGCAGTCATATGACAATAGGGTGGGGAGGGCAGCTGGGATGACCAGCAGTTCAAAGACTGGCTGTAACCACCATTCATTCAGCACTATTGTAATTTTGAACATCACTGAATGAGTGGTCATTAATTGAATACTATCTGTGATTCTGAAATTATTCTGTATTAGAGATCCTATTACATTTTACTCCTGAGAACATTTACAAATATTTAAATGCTTACCTCATACCAGAAACAGACAGAAAATGTACCCCCTCCCCAAGGAAAGGAAAAACCTGAAATTCCAGTCACATGTTTCAAATATCATGTGTTTATTATACACCAATGCCACATGCACAGCCATGGTATGGCTGGACTGGCACAGGGGACTCTTTGGAAAATGGTAGCAAAAGAAGTTATCTATAGATGCACAATAATTTACTAATTTGCTCACTACATTCAGATAATTCAGTTCTCCTTAGCTGAATTATATGCTTGTGCCCCATGAATGAGGAAAATTGACGTAGCAGCATTTTAAATCTCTCTTCAGACCCAAATGCAAGGGGGATGCAATTTTCTGAATGATTCTTCATATTTGTAGCTTATATGACATAAACTAGAGGGAACAGTTTAACCTAATCTTCTCCTTGATGCATTAATATCTTCTATGCAGTGGGCCTTATAAAGAAAAAGAGCATTCAGAAATGATTTTTCCCACATAAGGATGCAGGCCAAGTTCAGGTATCTCAATTTGTGTAGTATATATTACATCTCCCTGTTGTAGCTTGAGCCTGCAAGGACCAACTGCTTTCTCTAACCCAGTGAACATTGCCATTCTAGATGGATGCAGTAATGGAAATATCACACTAAATTTAACATCTGCCTAAAGCAGTTCTGAGCACTTACCATAGCCTTCCCAGAAGGAAGTGATACCATTGGATTGCGATTCAGAGGTGGTGCCCCTCCGAAGTGGTTAGGCCCAAATACTGGGACTGAAACAAAGAATTGGATCCTTGTTATACTTAAAAAAAAATAGCCCAACATTACTATCAGGATACCCTGAGCGGAGACTTCTGCCAATGCAGAAGTCAATTAAATTGGTGTGTAGATAAAAAAAAAAACCACTTCAGACAGAAGTTATGCATGGGAAGTCATATCTTCATTGTCTGAAGCATAATCAGTCTTGCCTTTTTCCATTTTCTGTTTTTTAGAGTTGGTATCCATGGACAACTTTTTATACTTGGGCAACTTTACCCATAAAAGCCTGAGCTTCAGATTCTTGCGATAGAGTAGAGGATGTCCTGAAGTCACAAAGAGTAACAGCAGGATGCAATTCTACTGGCTGTTCCACATGAAACTGAAATTAAACTGAAGGATGGTTTGTCCACCATTACCATATAACTCTGAAAAAAATCCTTGAGGAGCTTGGAAGTGCAGGATTAGAACATTATTTGGGAACTTTTTTAGGAGAATGGCTCTCACACACTTGACCACGTTTCTTAGCAAAGGATGGTGTCAGAAACAGGACAGAAGCCGGATACAATGGCAACAATATGGATCCAGCCAATTTCCAGTCACTGAATCCAACAATAAATATCTAAGGAAGCATAAACTAGTGGTTAACCACCAAACCCCTTGTTGATTTTTAATAGATAACCAAATTCTTTAAGATACTGGGGTCATTATAAAGAATACTGGATCAAGGGGCATTTGGGCTAATTATATTTTAATTGCTTAAATATACTTTGTGTACAATATTTTTGCATTGTAAAATTAAACACATAATAATGGACAGTAAGGACAACTATTAAGAATAGTGTACTATGATCTCTGAATGCAGGATCCAGGAGAGGCCCAGTAAGATTACCAGCATCTGGCTTGGAAAGGTGCTTTTGTGCCTTTAAGTAAACCATGAGACAAAGAACAAACAGAACTTCCAACTTGTTATGGCATTATTTTGAAGAAAGCATCTCAAAGCTCTTCCAGCCATGTAGTTATTAAAAGGCACGAAAGCTCTCTTCGGGCCAAGAGAAGGTAATTTCAGAGTTAAATCCAGACCTGACCTCTCCCAGCAGAGGATGCTGTAAGGTATCAGGCAGGGCCTCACCTTCTTGGCCAGCGGGAGAAAACACGCTTGAGAGAGAGGTGAAGTTGACCAGCGTCGCCTGGATACTCACGAACATACGGAGACTGGCCGGCTGGTGTAGGAGGTGCTTTCATGGCCACTGAATAATATTCTACTGCTTTCTTGAAGCGTTCTATTTTATCTTCAGTCCTGGACTGGGGAGGAATGAGAAAGAAACGATGGAAATGGCAGGAAAAAAAGTGTGCAGCAACAACAGCCTAGGATTCAGCATGGAAATCCTACTATAGTTAGCTATATACTGTACGCTACTGTCTCTATTCCTAATGAAATCACAAAATAAGATTTATATTAATTATAGAGCAGAAGGAAAGAGCCTGAGGAAACTAGAAACTCATTAGATTCTATAAAAAGTAAAAACACTGAAGTTGTCTGGCATCACATTGGCTTCTATTTTCTCTCTTTCTCTTTGTAACTTTCATACTATATAAATATTAAGCCTGATACTAGTCTAGACCCATCTCCATGATTCCCATCTCACCTGGGAGTGTTTGAAGACATCTCTCCCTATTACATCCAGGCCAGAGGGACTTTTGATGGCACCGACATATTCAGATACAGCCTTGATGACCACATCACAGGGTGGGAGGACCAACTGGTGGGCACGCACCTAGAACCAACAAGAAGCATGCACCTAGACAAAAGTTTCAGTGAAGACAAAAGGCAGCACAGTAACAACTCTATGGTCTGAACAACTATCATTAGTATAATTAATGTGAAGAACAGAATAGGAAAATTCTCCCGCCTCATCAGTCAATGATCAGGAAATATTAGTATCATAGACTAACTTTCTCTATAGATTCCTTATGTCTGCTAACTTATGGAACCTCAGCTCAACTCCTTGTTCTGATCTACGCTTCCTGATATAGTAAAAAACACACAATTAGTCCCAAAACCCCTTTTTTTTATTTTAACGGCTGTGAATTCCTTTCATTCACAGCATGTGCTGAATCACCAAGTTTATAAATAGTCCAACAGAAGTCTGCCACAGTCCTTCGGATAAGGCTGGTAAACACTCTTTATCTTCTTTGACATGCTGCCAAAGACCTAATTGGCAATTATCTTGGCAAGGCCACACGGAAACACAGAGTCAAAAATGGAGCTTCAAAGTACAAACCGACACCATCCACAATGTTGCTTCCTGCAAAGGCCCATGTGCCTTTGCTCTTCCTTTATGTCTTATGAGAAGGTCCAATCATCTCCAAGCCTTACTCCTGAGTCGTCCCTTTTGTTTTAATTGTTCTTGCCTTCTGTCAGCTCTGCGCATGTGCGCACTAGGAACAGGCTCCTCCTGTTCCTCTGCCTCTCTGATGTCCGGAGTCCGCACATAACTCCCAAATGACCCTGGCCCCATCTCTGCCTCCTACGCAGAGCCCTCGTCCGAGCCTTCCCCAACCTCCAGGACTGGCTCATGTTCCTCCCCAGCCTCTTCACTGTCCAACTCTGCTGCCAGCTCCGCAGGCTGCTGGTGGACCACAATACTCCTCATAGGAGTCAGGATTTCACTTCAGGGTATCAAGGCATTTATGTAAATGTGTAATGTTCCAGAAGAGTACTCTCTCAATGTGATACAGTAATCTTGTTTATTAATGAAGTGTTAAAATGTTGATTTAGAAACTGTAAAAACATAATAAAATGCCTTCTCCCAATGCCCACGTAACATTTTTAGGGTTGCAGAACAGGTCTTCTCAATGACAGCTTCCTCTTTTCAAACCAAAAGCTGCCAAGAACCCTTCCATTTCTAACCAAAATAATCTGGCTAATGCCTTTCTGTCAAATCAAACTTTTGACCAAACGTCAGCCATGTATTTAATTTTATCATGATTCTTTAAATTGCTTTAAATCCTCGGTATATTTATACTGTACTATTATAATCAAATCTTCACAGTAGAAAATGGCGATAACTACAGTATTTTTAAATGAGGAAAGATACTGCAGTTAACAGTCACTCAGGGGTATATTAGGCTGCTTGTAGCCTCAGACATGAATTGGCTGTTTTTTAAATTCATTCTCAGTGACCAATGTAGGTAGTCCTTAACCTACAACCATTCATTTAGTGACCCTTTCAAGTTACAATGCTGAAAAAAGTGACCTACAGCTGGTCCTTGCAGTTATGACTGTCAAAACATCCCCTCAGTCATGTGATCAAAATTTGGGCACTTTGCAACCAGCAGTATTTACGATGGTGGCAGCATTCTGGGATCACATGACCGCTATTTGCGACCTTCCCAGCTAGCTTCTGACAAGCAAAGTAAATGGAAGCTGGATTTGCTTAACAACCATGTCATTTGCTTAACAACTGTAGTGATTTAACAACCCTGGTAAGAAAGATCATAAAGTCATGTGCGACTCACAACAACCACTTTTTTTAAGAAATGGAAATTCTGGTCCCAATTGTGGCCGTAAGTCGAGGACTAACTGGAGGAGGTCAGACACCCTGAACAATTCAGTGACTCAATCTTTTGCAACTTCCCCTGTAATATTAACTACAGGTAGTCCTCGACTTACGACCAGAATTGAGTCCAAAATTTATGTTGCTAAGTGAAACATTTGTTAAGTGCCCCATTTTATGACCTCTCTTACCACAGCTGTTAAGTGAATCACTGCACTTGTTAAATTAGTAACATAGCTGTTGAGTGAATCTGGATTCCCCATTGACTTTGCTTGTCAGCAGCTCACAAAAGCTGATCGCAGGACCCCGGGACACTGCAACCATCATAAATACAAACCAGTTGCAAAGCATCCAAATTTTGATCCCATGGCCAAGGGGATGCTGCAATGGTTGTAAGTGTGAAAAGTGACCATAAGTCACTTTTTACAGTGTCGTCGTAACTTTGAACGGCCATTAAATGAACTGTTGTAAATCAAGGATTACCTGTATAACTCTACTTGTTTTCAGCATAGCTCACACTAAGGAGCATCAGGTTTAGAAGACTGCAATAATCCATACTAGAAATGTGACCTGTTTATTCCTGCTCTATCTGTGGTTACAGCTGATTCCCAGCCAAAGCTGTAGAGCTACACAAAACTATAATACAGAGAAAAAGCAACAAAGTCTTCTGGTTTTCCAGTCCTGTTAGACAAACACTATGAAATAATATGCCCAACTGATTCTACTTCTTAAATCTAGTCTATTTTAGCTCTATTTCTTCCTAAATCCTTTTTTTAAATATTAGATGAATCCTTCCATTTCTTTTCAGAATTGACAATTGTGACACTTCATTTACACATTTCACATAGGTTAAAAAAATGTATCTGGCTCCATTATCATCTCTTGTTGGATTTAAAGTCATCCTTCCATTTCAAAGTTACATTATTTGGGGAAAACCCATAGCTTTCTTCAGGTAAACAATATAAGAGGGCAATTGTTTCTTAGAACTGTCTGCAAAATTTAGGGGTGCTTTTTCTCACTCCTCCCATTAGGATGTCATTTCTAAACTTCAGAGACATCTTAGAATCCAGATAACACTTGACTAGTTCTTTGGGCAATAACTCTGCGGTTCTTTCAATTCCTGCCTTGCTGCCCTTCAGAAGAGGACGAGGGGCATGTGTCACCTTAAGTGAAGCGAGCGGGTGGTCCGGACCAAGAAGACTCCAATGGAAGGCAGCCAAGTCCTCATCTGGAAGAATGTGGTTCCCTGAGGGGGGGAAAGGCACAGTAATATACAATCAGCAACAAGAATGGAATTCAACCCCCTCCCCTTCACCCAAAATGGAAATAAGCAGGAAGTGTTATAGAATTTAAAGTTAAGATTTAGCAAATTATGTTTCACAAAAGAGGAGAAAGATCTTGAACTGTACACAGTATAGTGAGAATCCCAAGTCTGAAACTCTGCAAACAGAAAATCGGTACTCTAATACTAAACTTGAGTACAGCAAAGTAATTGAATTATGTTGTTTTGATTAAAGCTGAAGCTCTTATTTGCTTCAGGCTGATTAGTTGGTCTCCATAAAATGCAGCTCAATTTGAGATGTTTCAGACCATATTCTGTTTTCCAGATAGCAGCAATTTCTCCTAGTCTCTAGACAAATATAACCCTCCCAACCTATTTTATTTAAAAAAAAATCCTTGTAATTAATGATTCTAAACATTTTAAATAACAAGAATTTAATGTATACTATATAAAGGTCATGAAGGGTAGGGTAGAGATGCACCTACTCCAGTAAAAAGATTGGAGTTAAGACAGGGATTTTGCAAATGGGACATCCTTTTGCCCTTGAGAGTATTCCAAGCCAGCTGCAACCTATTTTTTTCATCTGACAACATGGGGAAAAAAAAGTTATGCTCTTTCACATACATTAAGAAAAAAATAAAAATAAAAAAACACAACGCACACTGAAAAGCTGTATCTTTCAAGTCACTGTAGCTTTTATAAGCCATGATTACTGCAGACTATGATCTAACAGTCTTGGTGGCGCAGCGGACTAAAGTGCTGTTAAGTAGCACCAGCTGCCTGCAATTACTGCAAGTTCAAATCTCGCCAGGCTCAAGGTTGACTCAGCCTTCCATCCTTTCAAGGTAGGTAAAATGAGGACCCGGTTTGTGGGGGCAATAAGCTGACTTTGTATAAATATACAAGAGTATGAAGACTATTGCTTTACGCATTGTAAGACGCCCTGAGTCTTTGGAGAAGGGCAGCATATAAATCGAACCAATAAATAAAATAAATAAATAAACATGATATATGTAAGGTTAACCAGTTTCAATTTACCCAGCAAGGCAGCAAATATAGGAAAACTGCTCAGCTTGAGACCCAGCTGCTTGGCCACCTCTTGCATGAGGAATTGGTTAGTGGTGAGGTTTTTGCCATTCCAGCTCAGCTTCAGGGCATGGGAACTATAGTAGGAGGGGATGTTGCAAAGAGCATATTCCGAGTCATGGGCAATTAGTCCATGAAAACCATTCTCCCGAAAGAAAGACACTACTTCCTGATGATGATCCTCCAGGCTCTGGAACACCTGAAAGAAGTAAAAGGAGAAGGATGAGTAAATTACAAGGGCAAATTTCTTTGCCTTAACTTGTAATAAAGTACTTGCTTTGAGATAATTTGTTCATTTGTTTTATCTTCTTTTCCTGCTTCCCACCACTCTTCGGAAGATGTGGAACATGGCATGGGAACACCCCCAAAGGCCTTTACAGCAAAATACTGGGGGTCATGGAAATATTTCAGTTATGTGCTACTTTGCAAACCATGGTTGAAGTGGGGTTCTGTATAGTCTCATGTTAATTCAGACCAGACATAGTACTAAAAACAGATGAACTGAAATGATAGGAGAAAAGAGAGGGAGTTTCTGAATGAGAATAATAAAAAGTCATAGAGTGTGAGACTACTTAATGTTATGATATTGAGCAATATGTCTCCATTAAATGAAATTCCTCTGAGTTTCAAAAAAATAGCCAAGATTTCACTCCATATTAGAAGCCAAGATCATATTAGACAATTACAGAATTAGATATTTTCTTTCACATGTTTTTCCCTGTGGATAAGAGAGGGAATAAGGGGGAAAAACCTAGGCACTGTATGAAAAGAAATTAAAAAAAAAAAAACAGAAATAAAATAGATGTTTCTACAAATCAAGGGGAATTAATAGGAAATTGTGATTATTTATATACTTTGGTTGTAAGATCTGTTACAGCCAAATTATAGTCCTAGCTGAAAAAAGGTAGAGTATCAGAATTTCATGAGAATCCTAAGAATGAAACTACAAAAGAGCAAAAGACTGTGGATCTTAAAGTCTTTATGGCCTTAATAAAGTTAAATATTACAGAATAAGGCTATGCTTCAGCTCAAAGAACACAAGGTTTTTTTTTCAAGAACTTAAAAAAAAGTTCTTGAAAAGAGGAACCAGAGGGGACATTTCTTCCAAAGGTTTTCAATAGTATAACATCTCAGTGACTAGTCTAGCAGGTATCTAAATTTCAAAATGCTAGAAAGAGTTTTCTAGCACTTTGTATTCACAAAATGAGTACAAAAGTACTTCCAGCTCCTTTTAAAGTACTTTTCTCACTGTCTACCCACCTCACAGCATTTGAAACAAAACAGGTCTTAAACTAAAGATAAACAATTAAGATGTAATATGCAAATACAATGAAAGACTTGTAATTACAGATTTTGAATCTGAATTACAATACCTGGTTTAGGATTCCTTACAGACAAAATTTCAAATAAATAAATACACATGTAAAGACAAATTTGTAAAAACTCAATTTCCCTCATTCTTCTTACACATCTCTAAATACAGAAATCTGAGTAAAAAGAATTACTTCCGAGTCACTTAATACCTAATGGGTATTTTAATTTTTCTTAATTCCTTTTCCACATCCCCTAGTTTGAACAGTAGACACCATGGTACAGTATAACAATGTGCTTTGAAAGTCCATTCTTTCTAGTAGAGATAGTCCTCAGCTTACAACCAATTGTTTAGTGACTGTTTGAAATTACAGAGGTACTGAAAAATGTGATTTATAGCCATTTTTCATATTTATGACCACTGCAGCATCCCCATGATCACGTGATCAAAATTTGGATGCTTGGCAACTGGCATCTATTTCTGATGGTTGCTGTGTCCCAGAGTCATGGGATCACCTTTTCTAACCCTCTGACAACCAAAGTCAATGGGGAAGCAAAATTCATTTAACAAATGTGTTACTAAATTAATAACTGCAATGACTGCCTTAACAACTGTGGTAAGAAAGCTAGTAAAATAGAGCAAAATTCACTTAACCGTCTTGTTTGGCAATAGAAAAGTTGGGCTCTAATGTGGTTGTAAGTTGAGGACTACCTGTACCAAATCTATATCATATGGAGGTTACTATTAACACAAACCAAGAAATTATTTGTACATGTAGAACTGGTACTCTAGAAAAAGAGAAACATAAACCCCTTAACCTGTTAAATATGCTATAACTAACATTATCAAAATCTAAAACAAATCAGTTCATTCCCTTCACCAATTCACTAGAAATATATTCAAGTTAAATATACTTATTTCCTCCTGATTTCAAAAACTCAAGTACACATTTCAGTAAAAAGTGATTCAATTAACCAGATTATACCCAATATTTTAAAATGCTTTTCTAAAGATGCTCAAAGTGGCACTGTAAACACATACATGCAAACAACTGATTATATTGTAAGTAACTTATATCTAAGTTCCTTATATTTCAGGTCAGTTGTTTCTAATGCTTCTTCAACAACAGCTAAATTTCCAGGCCTTTGCTTGCAAATTCACACTTGGCCTCAAGTAGGTTATAGATAACTGACAGAAACTAATTAGGATGACATATTCACTGAGAATATAAGTCAACAGTATCTGTCGCACATAAATGATAGGATTTACAGTGTGTCTGGATTTAATTTGTGAAGACAGTGAAACTCCAACTCCCCATGGGCATGTGATTCTGCAGTACTGGTATTCTTTAAATGTGAAAAAACTTGCTGGATCAGCCCTTAGAAAGGCCTGATAACATATAAGAGCATATAAGGCCTAAATGTTGGATAGACAGTGACTTTAGGCTTGTCTTTACTTGCTTTGCATCTACATTTTAAGGTGAGTATATGCGAGAGAAAGAAAAAAATCTGGAATTTTCAAGATTTAACTAACGTCTTGTCTTCTATGATACACCTGTTCTCCAATGATATATTTTGTCATCTTCTAACATTATTGAGGTGTTGAACAGCAGAAGCAGGAGCCTCACCTGCTTATGATCATCAACTGAGTTGTGGCTGAGGGGCAAGGATTAGCCAGATCCCTCTCATTCTGTGCTTATGCTCCACCAGATTCCCTAGGCCAGCTCATACCTATTCTCTCCCCCCCCCCCCGCACTTGATGCTAACTTTCTATTCTATTTCCTCTTTTTTTCCCTACAGCACACCTTGGATAATAGCATCTCAGCTCTCCCTTCAATCAAGTCTCTTATTCTTATGCAGCTTACCAGAAACAATAGACTATTCCAGAGCATGTCAGTGACTCTTCCCAATTTACTAAATATGAGAATTCCAGTCAGCATGTACATGCACATTAAAATTATACTAGGCCTAGGGTGTAAGACAATCTGTAATTCTTTCTTTTTCTTTAGTATGTTGCTGTTATATCCCATGTTGCAGGAAAGGGGGAGGAGGGAGAAGAGGAAATTATGATAATCCAAAAGCTGTCTGACATACAAAGCCTCATAAGGCATTGGTTTATGTTTCTGACAGGATTGGCTACAGTACTTTTTATACTGACAGGCTTTTATAAGCAAATCTTTTTCAAGTCCCACCATTAATATATATCCGACATCAACAGGAAAAACATGTGTTTGCATGGTGGGGAATAAAACTGCTGAAGTTAAGCCCCTCCCAATTATACTTCAGAAGTGGATTTAAAACCTATTCTTTTAATACAATCTCTTAAAGGAGTTAAAAAAAACTTGTCCTGTTTTTTTTAAATGTTTGTATAGTAAGCTGATCAGAATAATTCAGAAGTGGGCAGAATATAAATTTGCTAAAGAAGAGGTATAAATAAATTCCCCATACCGATGAAGCTGTATAATGTAACAATTATTTTACAGCAGAGTTGTGTTAAGTCAAAAAGTGTGCATATTAATCCTCATGATTACCAGTTACTGCAGAACATATTTTTCCCCACAATGGAATCTTACTGGATTTTATAATTATATACCATTCTTATTCAAAACATGAATATTTCAAAATTTTCTGACTAAGAAAATAAAAAGAACCATTTTAGTTCAGTTGGAAGGAAAAATTACAAAATTACACAATGATATAAACTAAGATATTTTGCTTTTCTTAAGCCCCTAATAGTTCAGGATATATTTAAATATATGATGCAGTCTTGTCATTATTTTTGCCCAAAAAGTGACATATGTATGTATTATTACACAGAAGATTCTTATGTTGAGGGCTGCTCTGCGCAGCTTTGAATTAATACATATGTTTCTTTCAAATGAATGCAAAATGAATACCAATCACTGCAGTTTCAAAAACATTAACACTCATTCTGAAGGAAAGAATAATCTTACACCTTAAAAATTAAGGGGCAGTTTTTTGAATTAGCGTGTCATGGAGAAAAGACACACTATGGCAGGTTTATAATCTAAACATGTGACTCAAAGTAATGGTATAAATTTGATAAACAGCTGCTCAAGAGTGGCTTTAAACATATTATTAGACCCATCACAAGAACCTCACTTGACACACCCACACCTGAAGCCCTTATAAGCAGAAGAAAACTGACACTGACATCTCCTAAACTCTGTTGAAGATGTTATCTAGGCCTGGTAACGAAACATTTGGAAACGAACCCACAAGCTCGGAGAAGCAACCTTCACCCTCAAAAGCATATTATTTAAGAGTGGCAAAAGGATGAAATGATAAAAAAACGCGTTGTATGGGACAAGATAGCAAAATCAAACTATACAGATTCTTTTAGAAGGCTAAACTCTGAACTTGAAAGGGGATGGATCACATTCAGAGGGATGCAATATTTATTTCTTATATACACCTTGATTCAGAACTGGAAAATAGCCTGAAGGACAACTGAAAATCAGACATCAGAGATTTCAGCAACATAAATAAGGAATGAAGATTTAATTACACCTGCTGCTGTGAACAGATTGCATATAAACATAAAATTTGTATAGATAAATTTAGTGGAAATATGGGATTAATTTGTACAAAACTACAGTAAGTTAAAAAAGCACCATAGCTATATAAATGTATTAGAAATGAATATAACTATATGTTTGTGTGTATTTACATTAGATGATTGTATACAGAATTGTATTTGTTTATTGCAACATTAGACTTAATTTCATTTTAATGTATGCCAATTAGTGTACTTTTAAAGTGACAATAAAGTTATTGTAAGTCTACCTTATATTTTTTTCTGTTGTTTTTTGAAAGAATTTAAAGTACATGATGTGTATTTTTATTGTGTCTTTTTGTGCCTTTTTTATTTTTCTACTTCTATTTCAAACACCATTTTTTAATTACAAAATAATTTTATTTAAGGAAGGAAATTAAAATTAGTAGGAATGCTTTAGAAATGCCGGTCAGGGAAAGCAACAAAAGAAATTTGAAACCGAATGAAGCTTGCAAATTATGCAGTTGCAAAGAAACAATACTTCACTGGAAATATGGATAAAATTACATCTCATTGGAGCAATACAGTAACACAGAGATGCAAGATCCAAAACAGATGGTCACGACAGAAGAAAAAGAATCCTATAGGGATACAATAGAAGTATTCAAGATTACCATAGAACCTTACCTTCACCCGGAATCGAATCATGGCCAGACGTACACAATGCCCCAAGCAGGCAGGTGGAAGAAACCAGGCTCGGGGTGGCGGGGTACCTTTGTTACCCACATGCCCTGCAATTAGCTGAGCTGTCTGTCTCTCAGCCTGGGCTTTCCTGGCCCACTCAGGCAGCCTCTCCTTTCCAAGCCCTCCATTGAAGATGACAGCTAACTCCAGGCCACCTTGGTAGAGGCAAGCCTGTGAAAGGGCAGCCAGGTAACCCACCATGGCATTCCACTGGCCCCCACACACCCAGTCTGTCTGGTAGCCACCGTACAGACGCTGCAAAGCAGAGTCAGCATCCACCAGAAGCCGAGCTGGGCATGGCGCTGGGGGTGCCAACCCCCCTGCATGCTGGGAGTGTGGGTAGCCACCAACCATGGGTGCCAGCCCCGGTGCAGCCCCGGCAGGATGGGGATAGCCAGCTGGTGGGTGGAAGGTGGTACAGTAGGCAGGGCCCCCGCCTCCACGGCCCCCTACAGCCCGTGCCAGTTTCAGGAGGTCCACGGGCACCACTGCCCCTGGGCAACGCTTTTCCACGAACTCTTGGAAGCCTTGCACCCCCATGGCTGTGCACCGCGGCGGGGATACGGCCCACTTCCACTGGGGCAGGCAGGGAAGGCTGAGGGGCTGGCACCCCGAAACCAGGACCTGGCACAGTTCAAGCTGCTCCAGCTCCTGGGGCTTCGCTTCTTACAGTTCCCAGATCTCAGGAATGGATGCAACCGCCATGTTGTAGCTTTCTTCTTCTCCTCCTCCTCCTCCTCTTGCCTCCTCCCTTTCCTCAGTTTAGGCGGTAAGCTCACCGGGAGTTGTAGTTTTGTTTTTAACCCGCTATCTATTAGTCAGCACAGAGCGGGACTACAAGTCCCGAAAGAACGCAGGAGCCGCCATGTTGTAAAGTTTTCTTCGCGGTATCCTGGCGTCGCATAGATTTATGGGGCTTGTAGTCCCATTGAAGAAGAGAGTCCCCTGTCACATCGACATAAAGTGGTGGAAAAAGTAAATTAAAACTACAACTCCAGGCGACCACCATTTTTTTTTAAAGAACCCGTCTTCCGTGACGTTATACGGCCACATGCTAACTGCGGAAGTAAAAAAAAAAAAATTCCAAACATGGCTTTGGAAATACTACAACTTCCAGCAATCTTCGCGCATTAACGTAAATCCGTCCCCCTTTTTTTTTTTTGTCTCTGCCACGTAGGTGCCCTCTACCGCCCCTGGGGAGCATGGCATAGTTCTACACTCGGGATGAGAGACACAGCCACCTAAGAAGGGAAAAGGAACGGCAAGCTGCGCCTCCGCCGTATTAGCATGGCGCTTGGCATGCCGGGAGATGTAGTCCGTCACCCCTTTCCCAGGGTTTCAGAAGGGTCGTCCCGGGCGCCATGTTGAAAGGAAGAGTGACATGGTTCTCAGCCCTCCTCTTTTTCGCGTCCTTTTTTCTTAAAAAGTCGCGGGGCCTACCGATCCTCCCAATTGCTTACTGGGACGTAAACCGCCCCCTTTTTTTCCCCTCCCCTCCCAGAAGGTAGCGAAGCGGCCTGGTTTTCATCAGCCTCGTGCCGTCTGCCACGTTTTGTGAAGGCGGGAAAACGTGGTCGCGCAGAGCAGAGCAAAGATAATAATAATAATAATAATAATCGCCGATACCAGCAGCGACCTCGAGCCAAGGCAGTTGTCGCTCCGCTCCGACCTCCAAAACCCTCATCGCGGAAGGCCATTTGATCCGGCGGCACAACCAGCCACGTCTCCACCCCACCCCCGCGGCTCCTCCGTACCAGACGACCTTGGGAATGGATCTATTTCGCTTTAAAATGTTCCAGCGTATGAAACTGGTGCTGGAGTTTTCCTAAATAACAGTTGGTGTCAGAAGCAGCAGGATATGAGCTCTGGCTAAATGTGAATGTTTTAAACGCTTACACAGCTCCTTCGCTGTATTTTCATAATTATAGTAACCTTTTAATTCTGAAGACTGCCCAAGAGTCCAGAGCTTTACCAGTAAATGAGAGAACGTTTTATTAGCCCACCAAACACACTATCAAAAACGGCAGAATTGCCAAGACCCAACAGTTATTGTAGATTGTTCTCATTAGTACACCTCATAGCTTCTGACTTCAATTTTACTTTAAATATGCCTGCTTCAATATATGTCGTCATGTTCCTCCAGCTTTTACACCATCCTTCACAATTGATTAGATTTTTATCCCACCTTTATTACTTTTTTATGAATAAGTCGTGAATACAATACTTCCTCTCCCCCCCCCCATAACAACAACCCTTTAAGGTGGGTTGGGCTGAGAGTGACTTGCCCAAGGTCACCCAGTCGGAAGTAAATTCAAAGACTTCCTATCTGGTTTTCTTCTGGATTCCTTAACTTCACCAAGAATCTAGCCTGTGTTACTGGAATTCCATATTGTTTGGTTTGACTTAGCATGTAGCGCAAACTCAAGTCACTGGGGGATTGCAAACCATAACTGATTTGCGTGATGAGTGAAGTGTGTATGCATTTTATTACTGTTGTGTAACTAAATTCTAGAATAATAGCCATTTAAAAATCAGGAAACAAATGCAATGAAGGCTTTGCAGCACCTTAAAAACAATTTTGTAAGAATGGAGAATAATCCTTGGCTGAACTACCACATTATCACCCACTAAGATTTACTGGGTGATAGTGTGGCAGTTCAGCCAAGGACTAATCTTTGCCTAGTTCATGTTGGCATGGTAAAAGTGGTGATAGGAAGATAACTTTTTGTTTTCTGTTTTTTGATGACAGTTTGTAAATTTGGAAAAATAACTACAATTACACCCTTAGAAAAGTATGATTTCTGCTGTAAACATGCATTTCAGAAACAGTAAATCTGTTTCCTATTTTAGCAATAAAGACTAGGCATTTTTTTTCCCAACACAGCCTTTATTTTCCTTTGTAACAGTTTAAAAAAATATTTGTTAATGGTTGTGTACAAATGAAGTCAACTCACAGCTTGCAAAAATAATTAAAAAAACACATGAAACAACTGCTGATAAAAGACATTCGTTTTCTACCATAAAGATTTAGGGCTATGTTTTTTTAAAAAAGTGAATGGGGTGCCTCATCCATGTTATAATGAACAGGTCACCCACATTCTATGTTCAGTCAGAAACATCTCAGCTTTAATGCCAAGTTGATGGGTTGAAAATAAGTCCTATGATGTTACATTAAGATATAATTCACATAGAGACATAAGAAAATTCCTATTTCTGAAAGTGAAACATTGCCAACGTGTGTAAATCTAAGGAGACATTTATTCACAGGATATACCTGATCATATTGTCATACATTAGGCCCATATGCTCCTCAGTTATTTCTAGCAAAGAATGAGGGGAAAAAACAAA
This sequence comes from Pantherophis guttatus, assembly GCF_059756535.1. NCBI lineage: Eukaryota > Metazoa > Chordata > Lepidosauria > Squamata > Colubridae > Pantherophis > Pantherophis guttatus. Next base: position 120,167,220 of record NC_142064.1, on the reverse strand, counting down.
CAGGCCTCTCTTCAAATAGGTTACTTTTTTTAAATAGAGAAGTCCTTTGTTGTATTAGAACTTTTAGAATCACAGCACCTCCAATATGACCACCAAACCAACTAGTAGGTGATACTGTGTGGCCTAAATTAACCATAACAATGAGCCACAAACATCATCCTGCTTTGGATGCTTTAAAAGGTAGAACAGAAGCTGGAAGTAAATTAACTCCTCAGCAACTAGGAGCATAGCTGTTTGCTCTACTATCCAGCTGTTCATGTACGTAACTTCATGTATAACAGAACCTGGATGTATATTTCTACAACTCTCAAAGATACTATTTTTCTTCCCACTTGCTGTCCTCCTGCACTTACCATCTTTTGTCAATCAAAAAGAGAGAGAAAAAATAGCTTAATAAAATGCTGGACAGATAGCTTCAAGGGATCTGCTGAAGGTCTAAAAGGCAACAACACATTCAGACTTCCATAGAGTGCTTTGTAATTCATTGCCTATCACTGATGGCTGCTTAGTATTTGGTATGTGGATCATTTCACTACAGAAAAACTGTCTGCCATGTTGTAAAATATATGGTACTTGCTATATCTGTATTCCTGTGAGAATTGGCTTCCCAAACAATACTTTATTACTCTAGCAATCAAGGAAATAATGACATGAACAATTTAGGTAATGTGTCCTATGATATAATTATTGTAATGGAAGGAACAAAACTATTAAAAAGTGATTGTATTCTTCCAGCATGCTAAATGCCATAGCCACTGCTAATTTAAATTGGCTCAGTTCCATTAACTTCAAGGAGACATTTGTATGAGCACAAAGAAGTTAGTTAAAAACATGTACGCTAAAACTGTTGTTCATTGCAGTTTAATTCTAAAGAAGCTAGTAGTAGAATCATAACATGTATATATTGGGAACAGCTGTACAAATGCAATATGGTATATGGTTCTGAGAGTTAATTATGCTGTTCAAAATTATCACAATTCTTTTTTTTAAAGGAAAATGATAAAAATTTCTTTGAACCCCTAAAGTAAGTTTGTCTTTCTATCCTTTAGCTGTATCAGCTTTGAAAGTGAAATGTTTAACTGGACTAATAAACTGAAAATTACTACTTAAATCAACTGGTTTATCTTGAAAATGTAGTCTGGAAACATGACTAGAATTTTTATAGGAATGTTTCTGAGTCTGAAAATTAAAAAGGAACATATGAGTTTATTGCCTGAATGTGGTTTCATGTTTTGACTCCCAAATTCACTATGTAAAGTCTCTTTGCCAGTGAAAAAAATCTGATCCTTTGCACTTTGTGAAGACATGAATCCATGTTTGGTATTCTCCCTCTTACACATACTTACGCATACACACATACTTATGTGAGTCTTAATGTCAGCACAAATTGTAACAGTAAAGATGTATCAAGGATTGAACAGCAACCCATGTTTTTAGCATTAAATCTTACTTGAATCTAGGACTAATGTAAACAGAAAATACAATATGCTTAGCAGAAAGGAAGGATAAAACGAATTTGTAGTGGAACTTTATAGACGAAACCTACAGCCTGTATTGTCTCTTTCCCATTGATCCATCAACTTCAGTTAAGAGCTAATACCTAAGAAATTTGTCTACAATCCTTCCAAGCAATTGGCATGAGAAATTCTTTTCTAAAGAAAATCTTGTTTTTCCCACTTAGATGGTGGTACTTGGGTATTGGAAGACGGATGAGACAGTTGGTCACACTCCTTGCTAAATTGCTGTAACCGGTTGGAATATACTGGTAACTGGGGAAAAATGCATGGAGCTGTTCTTTCTATTCATGTCATTATGTTATACTGAAGTTGATGGATAAACTTGTGAAATCTTCTTTGTGAACATTAAACATCCTCCTTAAAACAGTAAACAGAATGAGCTCTTGTGCCAAGTTACAAAAAAAGGGAGGTGGGGGGGAAGGAAAAAGCATGTGTCGAAACACTGTATCCAAGTTAAACAGACAGAAACAATAGAATACATTGTTTATGCCACAGCCTAGATTTAAACAGGACTAACAAATGAGGTAGGTAGAAACATGAAATTTCAACAAAGAAAACGATTCAGTTTGAACACTACTAAAAATTCACAGAAGTTATTAAAATTATACATTCCATTCATATCATACAAGCTCAGGCTCAAGCTTCACAGCAGAAAAGTGCCTTCCAAAACATCTCCCAAAACCAAATTCACAGTTTGATTTGTTTTAAAGAGGGTGCATGCTGCAAAGAGAAACAATGAAAAAGCAACAGGGAAGAGAAGAAAAACTGGGCAGTAAATGTTTCACATTAAATGCAGAGACTCAAAAATACATAAACATAGTACGTATGTTTCCTCCATTGCCGGTGCCTTTACATAGCTTCAAAGAAGGGGACAATCCAACTAGAAGAAATCCTGTTCCTCATCTTTTCCCCAAACCTAAAGATATAGTAATACTAATATTGCCTGGGTTTACAAAGTTTTTTATAGTGTTTCAAAAACCTATGAAATCAAAGCGTCTTGAGACTTTTTGGGGCAGAGTAATTTACTATCCACATCACAGTTAACACATTGGCCATGTCATATTCTCTGAACTCTAGCCACTGAAGACAGGAAGTAAACTTTATAAAAGGATGCCACTTCACATTTCTCCCTCCCCCCCCCATAACACAATCTCATTATGCTTTTCCACTTGAAATGAAGAAACTCAGCACATAATTAATGTTAAATTATGTGTTCTATATTGGTAAGACTTTTGAAAATGATAAGCAGGGGAAAGTATGGATGTTATCAGCGTCAACCACTTAGCATCTAATTCCAGCTTAAACTGAAATCACAGATATTGTTATCTGTGATACTGTGGTACTGTTTTGAATAGATTTGGCGTCAAACTGTCAAACAAGTTATTTCATGAATACCACTTTCATTCTCTTTATCAGTAGAAACAAGCCACATAAGGATTTCCCAACTTCTCAAGGCTTCAAAGAAAGCCTTCTCCTGTCAACTGTAAAACAGTGGATTCTTTGAGGGAATTCTAATTAAACCAAAAGGAAGAAAAGACTAAATGCAAGTTTTACTTAAGAGGCATTACCTTCACTCAACCCTTGCTACCCACATACAGAAAATAGGAATCAGGTCTGTTCTCATTGTTTGCAAAATGGGTATTCTGCCAAACTGCTTCTTAATTCCAATACCAAGTTATTTCTGAATTCTACCCAAGAAGGAAAGGGGCTATGTAAATCTGACAGTTAATCCGCATAAATTAAGGTTTATTTTCCCTTGCCTACTGTTGTTCAGTTGTATACTTTCCTGCTATTAAAAAGTCCCAGGCTCCATACTTTAAATAGTATAAGCAGGATTTTAATTTTTTTGTGTAGCCTAATTTGACCCAAATGAGGTATTTTTGGGGGTATTTTGTTTTGTTATAAATGAAGGTGGGTTTTTTTTTTTTTTTTGCATAATAAAATAAAGCCTCATGTCTATGCTACATGGTTACATTTTTCTAAATAAAGAAGCAATATATATTGTAATTCTCAACTGATACAAACTACATCAGATTATGGGTTATGCCAGTTCTACATGAAAATCGGGAATTGAATTAGAAACAGCATGGGCAAGGCAAGAGGTGTACAATTTTTCTCTTCAAAATTGCTTTTTGCAAGTGGGAATACCCTGGTTTCAAAATTCCATCAAGAGAGAAGCAGCAAGGAGAGGCTATTTTATGAAGTAGGGAAGGTAGAAATTCAGCGAATACACAGCACTTTAAAATGACCCTGTCCTCTACAGAAAATCAGCAGCAATGTAACCCTGATACTGCTATTGTTACACTGGTTTCCCTCCAATACTGAAGTACACTCTACAGTTTACTCAATAATCAGGATTGCACAAATGCACCAGTGTTACACCACATTTCCATAACAGAAACACAATTCGTATATTTGTGTGCCTGAGAGAGCTAAATGGGCCAAGGATCCTTAATATAGATAAATCAACCTTTAAGACTATCACGGGTACTTCCTAGCAGCTTGCATTTTTATGAACATTAAGTTACATAACAGCAAACTAGACTACAACATTTTATGCTTTCCTAACAAGTCAAAGTGAATTGCTGACAAAGGGTTTATTTTAATGACTTTAAAGCTGGGGGAAAAAAAAGATGGAAGCAAATGTCATGTGGTTAGCTGTCTGCTTACTTTGTGCCCTCCCCTTCCTTATGGAGCAGATTATAAAGGCATGGATAGGGCTGTAGGAAGAGGCATAATCATCTCTCAACTGCTCTATGAGTGGAAACTGTTTCTGCTCATGGAAATGCACCACTGATTTTCCCACAAATCATATGTATGTCTTTTAAAAAAATAACACTGTTTTTGCCTAAGTTCTTCAAACTGAAACTTTCTTTAAGGTATATATGATTTTACTGCTGCAAATCAGCAATGTACTTTTCAAGCATCAAAAGGCTATAACTATTTTTTTCAACTTTCCAGTAAAAATCTGAAAAGATACTAAGATTATCCATTACAAGGCACTGCAAATCTTTGCAGGCAGAACAAAGAGGCTGCATTAAATGGAAGCAGAATCTTTGTCCAGAATGCAGAGGGGAGAAATATAGTCTATAATATATCACTAAGACTACAGATGATGTTTTATAAAACAAAAAACAAACAAACAAGTAACTGGTGTCTGAAACTGATTTAAATAAAACAATCTCCAGCAACTCAGATATTCCTGGCCACAGTACTATTAAACCAATGGTACATTAATTTCAGATTTAAACGTGGTCTTTTAGATAAAATTCAACTACTTGATGTTTTAATGAAATTAAGCCTCTTTCTATTGCTTGCTAAAAATATCAGGCAGCTGCAAAAATGGCAGCTATCTTATAATATCCAAAAGACAATAATTTAAGTCTGAATTCAAAATGGCAATTTTCATTCCAGATTAATGAAGGAGGAAAGTGAGCTAGATGTTATTTCAGCAAGTGCTTGAAAGACTTGCAACAAAGGAAGCAACCTCTGAGTGCACATAAGAATACAATTTCCAACAAGAAAGGGATAAACTGATTATGTATTAGAGAAAACAAGAAATGTTAGCTCCAGTGAATTATGACTTCCCTCATAGTTCACAGCCAATTAAGTTAAACATGTACCATTAAACTAAGCTAATTCTCTATCAAGGTGAAATCATAACAGCAATCTTCACATGGCAGCTGAAACGCAGTTGATAGAATTAGTGATTATATATATACCTCCAAGGGAGGATGCCTCTTTATTTAGCAAATTTTTATATCTTTTAAGGATTTTGAACTAGTAAATTTTTGACTTTTTTGCATGACATCCAATTAGTAGCACTAGATGTAACTAAAAAACAGAAAGCCTGCCAAATGGGATTCCAACACCATATCCTTACTGCCATACATACATGTAGAATTTTCTTAATTTGTAAATGTAAAGATGGACTGCTTAATCTTGCACCTTGGCAATCAAATTCAGTAGACACTAAACCTTTAATGCTCTGAGAAACAACACTAGGCATCTAAACTAGGAGACTGTATTTCACTAATCTGCTGTAAGGCAATCCATTAAATGCAAAAACTATGTGCACTAGACCCTGTTTCAATTTATATTCTTTTTCCAACAACCAAAGAAATGTTGAATATGGATCACAAATGATGCGAAAATGACCAAGATGGGACAAGTTTAAAAAAAAGCCCACAATAGTCCCCCAGCCCTAGTTCCCACCCTTTCCAATGCTACCTCCTCCCCCCCACCCATTCCATAGTATAAGATTTGTATCAGCTGCAAAATAAGCTTTAAAAAAAACTCAGGATTCCCAACACAGGTACAATAAACCAGGCCAACATTCCAATGTATCTACGGAATACAGTGTGTGTAAGGACATCTAGTTGCATTCTACAAATAGTTCTGAATTGTCCAGGACAGCTTTCCCAAATCAAAGAGAAGGCAGCAACTATATGCCTCTTCTTTCAGCAGTGCTTCACTTCCAAAAGTCCTATCTCTGGGACAGATGAAGGAAGAGTTTACGATAGAATTCAACTAAACAAACTACAATCAATTTTTAAAAAAATCCTTAGTTAGCCTGTAGTCTGAGCTACCAATGAAACTAAATGGAAACATAACAATAATGCGAATATAAATGTCACTCTTCTCTGCTGATCCCTTCCATTCTGTAAATTAATTCAAATGCTAGTAAGTGTATAATCCAAGAAGAGTCACTATCAACTTCAAAAAACAGTTGTCACCAAAGCAAACAAGGGATATAGGGCAGGAATGACAGGGAAGGCTTATTAATAAGCAGCACATGGCATGCTGTCCATCTCAGGAACAAAGAGATGTACAGGCCAAAGCTCTCTCAAGTACTTAAAAAAATCCCTTAAAGAAAATGAAATCAAGTATTCAAAGAGGAGAATGCAAAGACAATCTCCTACCATTCCCACATCACTGCACTGGGAAATTCACCCCCAAATCCAGGCAGCAGAATGCAAGGCAGAGGAATGGAGTCATGAGAGATAGGCACAGTCCCCATATCTAGCATTCTTTTGCTATCCATCTTCATTTGGGACTTGGGGGAATGGGAGCTGGGTTTTGCACGGGTGATGCTGGAAATGCTGGCATGCTGATCCCTGGTTGAAAGGGTCCCACTGTCTGGGCAGGGACCACGACAGATTGTTGACTTGTCCCAGAAATGCCCATCCATTGCACTGGGTAAGTTGTTCCTGCGATGGTGTTATACTGGCACAAATGTGGTATTCCATATGGCGATAGTGTGCCAGAAAAGGGTGACAGGGGAAGTCCTTGGGGTAAAGCAGCTGGTACAGTCCCGCGGATCTGGGAAAGTGAGGAAATCCATGTGGAGGTGTAGCCCACAGTAGATGCTGTTGTCTTAAACACAAGGGAAAACAGAAACTATTTTAAATGCAAGGAAACATACTCAACAGCTGTCTGTGGCACATCTTTGTGTTTTTAAATAGTACAGTATCTGCTAACAGAAGAGCATGGAAGAGGACCAAAGATGCAGTGGAAGGTGCACACACTTGAACAAACATTACCACATAGTGGAGATTTTCACTTTCAGCTTCTAATATCCTAGTAACACTATTTCCTTTCTAAGTACCTGCTCCCAGCTCACCGTTCCCAGAGCTATCCATAACATAAGGCTGTGTGCAACATCGCTCCTTTCCAATACCATTCATGTAGGGCACCTGGACTTTAAACAGAGACAATATACTTAGAAAAAAAACATAATAATCTCTTACTGGTTGTGATCTATCCAGCAAATCACAGAAAACTGAAAAATCTGGTTGAATCAGGGCTATTCCAGCATTTTTCCCCACAGGGATCTACCAGATTTTTTTGGAAAGTTGAAAGTCTTTTATGTCTTTTATGTCCCCCTGCCACTGAAGTATATTAGATGTGAAACTGTGAAGAATATATAGCCTTAGCAATCTAGGGGATATATAGGATTGAATTTATTAAATACATTTGATGACTCCAGAGTAAACTCTGGTGAAAAATAGCAAGCTAGTCTTAATGCTTAGAATGGATTGTCTGCCATTTATGAGGAAACTTCAGAAAATACAGATAGTGAAAATAGTTTAATAAGAGGGATATGTGAAGGGTCTAAAAATACCCCATCAGGACAATGATTTTAGTTTACCTTAGAATGTTCAGAGAAAAATTTTGAACCCTTTAGAATTAAATAGTAATGTGACCCAAGATTCACCTACCTATTAATAGAGTTTAGTTAAACAGACCACATTCAAAACAGTGTTGTAACTTTACATTGTGCTTCAATACATTGAAGCAACATTCACCATTTTCCCTGGGAAAATGTATGTTTTCCATTTATTAACTGGTGGTACTTTGTATGTATCGACTCCAAACAAATTTTTTCTGTGCCTCTTGATCAATTTTGCACATTTATTTGAAGGTATTTGGAAGCTAAACAACTTGTTTCAGGTCATGCCACAAAATTTCACAAATTGGTTTGGCTGCTCTAAAACACTTATCATTCTGTGGAAGATTTTACTTGTGAGTTCCTAATTGTAGTTATGAATGAAGTTCATCTACTATTAGATGAAGATCAAATTACACCGTAGGTCATCAACAGTGCAAGTTTACACTGAAGGGTATTTACTATAGCCAATACCCTACCAGGCTCCTTTGAATTAGGGGAGGATAATTGTGATTTCCAGATTTCCCTTTGAATGCAACGGTTGAAAATTTGGGAAGTTACAAACCCAGCACATCTGGAAGGTACCAGATTTGAGAAAGTGAATCTAATACATCACAAATTCTAAACCTTGTATGTCACGGGTGTCAAAATCGCCATGTCACATTGCCATCACGTGATGTATTGCGACGTTTTTTCCTTTCGCCAGTTTGACACCCGTTATATGTAAAGACCTCTTACCTCATATACTTTGCTCCAGCTGTCAGTATCCAGCCGGTGCTTGTTCTGTTTGATTTGATTGAGGCTTGGCTTGATGAGGGAGTTTCCCACCTTTTCTTTAGTCCAGTCATCCACCAGTTTATGCAAATCATCCGTGAACATTCCTTTTTTACTGGCTGTTGTCTGCTGACAAGAGGCAGTGCTACTCACGATGCAGAGTTGTTCTAAGGAGGAGCAAGGGTATTTAGAGGGTACTCTTCAAGTAGTTGTATCAAAACATTGAACCTGGGTGACAAACAACTTCTGAGTCTTGCAAACCACTTCTTGCCCTATCTGTAGTCTGGAAAAGATCTTCCAGTATCATACTATCATCCAAAGAGATGGGGCTGAACACATTTGCCCTTTTTTAGAGCATTTAATCTTCTCAAACTCTTGCACTTCCATCCTTAAAACTTCCCCAAATCTCCCAAAGAAAGAGAATATCATACAAGCAAAAATCAGCCACTTTGCCAACCAATTTCAGCTACATAATATGTCATGATGAACTATAGGCAGACTCCTACCTACCTACGTATCCATTCTTGTTTAATCATTATGACCTATAGCCGTGATGGCGAACCTATGGCACACGTGCCAGAAGTGGCAAGCAGAGCCATCCCTCCGGGCACGCCAGCCATCGCCCGTTGCTCTTCTGGGTTCCGGCGTGTCAGAGTGCAGGAAACTGGAAGAGCAGCTCCTTGGCGCACATGTGCACACCGGGAAGCTGAGCTTCCAGTTTCCAGTGTGCGCATGCGTGCCAGAAACCAGAAGACCTGGTGACCAGCATGCATGCGCATGCCAGAAACCGGAAGCTCAGCTTCCCCACGTGCTCCTGCATGCTGTGGAACTACTCTTCCAGTTTCTGGCGCTCCTGCACGTGCGCGCCGGGGAGCTGCTCTTCCGGTTTCTGGTGCTCCCCCATGTGCACGCGCACACTCCCATTTTGGCATTCAGTGCCGAAAAGGTTCACCAACACCGACCAATAGGCTGCCTCAGTCGCAGTGGGAATTTTAAATAACTTACAAACTAGAAGAAGCAGAACAGTATATCTACTAAAATATGCAAATATCTGTGACATATTTCGATGTGAGGAGGCTGAGGGAAATGACAATAAGAAAGCAAGTGTAGCATCTAAATTGCCCTTGAACATTTGCAAATACCTTGGTTAGTTTCTGCTTGTGAACAGCTTTGATGCAGCAAATGGGCTTGAATGCTCAACTGATAGTCAATCACAGAGGCAGCAGTGGTTGCACAACAGCATTCTGGGTGGCAGAGAAGGGAGAGACAAACAATCAGAAGCAACTAAAATAGCATATGTGGTAGGCTGGGTGTGGGGATGATAATGAAGGCATGGATTGCATTCAGAATCAATATGCCTAAATCTGTTTAGGAAAATTAGGTTGAAAACAGTTTTAGTTCACTGGAGGAAAAGGGCAGAAAGCCAGATGGCAAACAGGAAAGTCTTAAAGAGTTTTGAGTTGGCAGACATAACCTTGACAAACAATATGAAATCCTAGAGATTCATCCACAGACTAGTAAATGCATCTTTTTTGTTCTGAATTAGGAAACCCTTGGCCAATCCACAAAAAGGCCCCTAGCTTTGTGTATGGCTCCCACTTGCATTTCCTTACCAGCAGCAACAATGCCATTGTCGACATGAGAGTGAGATTGTGGCCGGCTGCGCAGCTTGCTTTTGAAAGATTTAGGCCGCCGTGGGGATGACAGTTGCAGGGAGAAGTCAGAGGATTCTGACCTGCTATCTTTGATGGAGCGAAGACGTTCATATAGCTCCTGCAACTCCCTGTTCTGTTGAGCTTGCAGGCTGACTACTTCCTGGATGTGCCTTCATGGAAACAGAGGAAAAGAAGAAAACCTTGGCAAGACGTAAGTTCTCAGTTACTCTTTCACCTCAATAGTCACCTCCCACTGGAAAGCAGGGAGCGTGAAACTATCTAGCTCAGGCCAATGGCCTCTTTACTCTCAGCTTGCTTGGGTTTCCTCAAGATGCGAGGGAGAGATGTTTCATGACATACTACTGCACACGATGAGACCATCATCTGGAGACAGGAATGCTGGAGAAGGGATCCCAATCAGTGGTCTGACTTGCTCTGGGGAAACAGCACTTCTCCTCCCCTTTCCCACTATGATATTTTAAGAACCTTCATCAAATGCTGGAGGGTTTACAATTGGAAAGGAACATTTTTTTCATATATGGAGGACTTGTGAAAGTGGTACCTTATTGGAGGCCAACATTCCAAGAGGTCAGAATAACAACTAAGCAAAAGTAGAAGGTATTCTAAAAATAGGGTTATTACAGGGGTGAAATGCTCCGTTTGGACTGGATCGCCTGATCCAGTAGCGATGGCGGCAGGTGGTTCGGAGAACTGGTAGCAAAAATCCCTGACCCCTCCCCCGCTGCCCACCTGAGCCGCACGATCATCAGAGGCTTTTTTTTTTTATTTTTAAAAGCATTTTTTCTACAACCTCATCAGCTGAAAAAATGCTTTTAAAAGTAAAAAAAAAAGCCTCTGACGATCAGGCAACTCAGCTGGGATCATCAGAGACTTTTAAAAGCATTTTTTTTAACAACCTCTTTGGCCGAAGAAAAAATGGTTTTAAAAGTGTAAAAAAAAAAAAAGTTGGCCACGCCCACTCAGTCACATTACCCCCCACCAAGTCACACCCACAGAATCGGTAGTAACAAATTTTACATTTCACCACTGGGTTATTACCTAGAACTGCTAGGTTGGCAGGCACTGGGGCAAGAATGGGAGTTTACCTTGTCACGTGGTACTTGGGTCTCAAAACTGTTGACCGGGAGGTTGGTAGTTTGAGACCCAAGTACTGCATGATGGGGTGAGCTCCCGCTTTTGCCCATCTCCTGCCAACCAAGCAGTTCAAAAGCATGCATATGCAAATAGATAAATAGGTACCCCTTTGGTGGGAAAGTAACAGCGTTCCATGCACCTCAGTGTATAGTCATGCTGGCCACATGACAACGGAAGCATTTTCAGACAATGCTAACTCCCTTGGCTTGGAAATGGAGATGAGCACTATCCCCTAGAGTCAGCCATGAGTGGACAAGGGAACCGTTTACCTTTACCTTTTACCAGGGAGATAATTGTAAACTAAGCAGAAATATCCTTATTGTATTCTTACTCCTGGCTACAAAATTAAGAATGACTTGAAACTGGAATTTTCTAGGCAACTTCTCAATGAATAACTGGTATGCAAAAGTATGCTCAGTTTCTCTTATGGAAAAACTGATAAAATTCAAACAATGACTTTTCAAAGGAATGAATCACATTTTTATCAGATCTGGAAAGATTCTATGTTATGCTCATAATAACTTTTCTGCCTCACAGAATATTATAAATCTAAGAATCCTTGTGTGTAATAAGCAAGTTGTATCTCCAGGTTATGGCACTTTCTGCAGTCTATTTGATGGAATACAAATGCCTCATAGTATCTCTTCTCTTAGCTCTGACAATGGATAAAGATAAGGTAAAGGTTTACCCTGTCCAGTCATGTCCAACTCTAGGGGGCGGTGCTCATCTCTGTTTCTTAGCCAAGGAAGCCAGCATTGCCTGAAGACACTTTTGTGGTCATGTAGCCATCATGACTACATGCCAAGGTGCATGGAACACTGTTACCTTCCCACCGAAATACCTATTTATCTACTTGCACTTGCATGCTTTCAAACTGCTAGGTGGGCAGGAGCTGGGGCAGAACAGTGGGAGTTCACCCACTGCGTAGTGCTCGGATCTCGAACCTGGACTGTCAGCTTTCCAGTTGACAAGCTCAGCATCTTTAAGTGCTGAGCCATCGTGCCCCCTGACAATGGATAGGAGTAGCCCACTGTGTGGTTTCAAAACCCAGGAGCTCCCTCTACTTTACCTGCTGCAAGGCATTTTTTGCAGAATAGTGCAAGAATAATGGAATTCCCTGGGAGAGAGAATGGATTGGCTTTATATCTATTTATATATAGGTAACTAATAATAAATGATAATAGAGAACAAAAAGAATAATTTCGGACTAATAAAATAAAGTTTTGTCAGACAGAGTCTATCCCTGAAACAGAAACCACAAGTAATAGCTTAATAGAGCAAAAAATATAATTGTCCCATATCCCACTCTTTTCACAACCTAGTACTGGATGAGACACAATGCAAATCTTTATACTATAAGACTCAATCTTAGTGCTCTTACTTCTCCCGCAAACGCTGTAGTTCCAATTTCAGGTCCTCATCTTCAATTTCAGATTCATCATCACTACTCATTGGAGAAGATGCCGAGTAAAAAAGAGAACTACGCCTCTTTGGGTGGGTGCCACCCCTTTCCTCTTGAGACTGCTGGTTTGACTCCCAGCCTTCTAGGCTGCCACCACCCATGGGTGCAGAAAGTTCACTGTCAGAACTAGGCTGCTTCTGGATCACATCACCTTTAGACCATGGCTCTGAACAGAACTGCACACTGCTTGCAGTAGCAGAGGTCTCTTCTACTTCCTGTTGTTCAGAGGTGGTGCAACATGCATCTGTTTCACCCATGGCACTGGGCAAGATAGCCATTTCTGTTCCTCTGGGGCAGCCTTCTTCTGTTCCAAGCTCCAAGGAAGGAGACATCTCAGAGAGTTCACTTTCTGAAACACCTGAGGACAACTGTTGTGGAACTGTGATGACCTGAAGAGGGGGAAAAAAGACAGAGAAGAAAGGAAGGTTTAATTCAGTTGAGTTCTACCAAAATGAAGCTTAAAATGAGCTGCTACACTATTGAAAAGAATTTGAGATTCACAGGGCATAAATAATATATGCATTTCATTATGCACATTTAAAGAGTTACTTGTCTTCAACTTTATGTTATTTAATCATCTGTCCCTTGGTAGGTGAAATTAAAAGGAACTAAGAATGACATGGCCCGTGTGATGGACCATGTCAACTCAGACTTGAACTACAATTATATAAACCACACCTGATTCTATAGCCAAAAAGCCATTCAAAAAAGAAAGAAAGAAAACTCAAAAGCCCGATTGGACTTATTATCAGGGGATGTCTTATTTTGGGGAAAACAGGGTAAGGACCAGTTTCAAAGTCAAAATTTTCTTTGTCTGCAAAGCCAGCTGACAAAGACTTGGAGAAACTAAAACTCTAATTTCTAAAACAGTTTTAGGCAGAGTGAGGTACAATCACTCATCCCCTTTTTCCTATCAGATTTCAATAATTAGAAGCATCACAACACAAGTATTAAGAGGAGCAGAGTTTATGGTATGATTACATTATCTTATTTTTGTCATTTGCCCTCCAAAGCCCATTGCAGATGATTTAGAACAAAGTATTAGCACTGATTGGGAAGGAGTTGCAGTTGAGAAGTAGATGTGTCAAAAGTCTAACTTATACTCCTATCATCTCCAAATAAAAGATAAGCAGTACCATGTATTTACATTGTAAAATATATATATATATATATATTCTGCTGTAACATTTAACAGTGTCCTTTCATCCTATTGTTATGGAATCATATCTACACTGTCAGACATGCCAGAACCAGCATCACTCTCTTTGGTGACAACTAGATAAGCATATTTTATTTAAATTAAAAAAGACAAACTGAGGATTCATCTATCCTAAGATATAAATGTATTATTCCCAAAATTTGTTCCCTCTACTTGAGGCTTCCCATTTTCTGATGGGCAATGCCAAAAATAGGAAAGTTCCACTCTGCAGTAGATTCAAATATTAACTATGATTTCATCTTCTTGACCCACTTTCTTCTTCAGTAAGCCCTTTTTAAAAAAAAACAAAGATAACTGCTGTTCTTTTCCTAAACCCAATTAGATGCAATTCATTGCGCGCAGGAGGGGGGGGGGGATAATTTAAATATTCCTGTATCCTGTGGCACTGATGAGAATCATCTCTTAACTGCAGCAATTAGGAGGGGGAAAAATCTCCCTTGGATGTAATGGGACCTTTTTCTAAGCCTAATTACCAAGCTAGGAAATTTTCTTCAAAATGGCAAATGAGAAGCAGTGCTAGAGAAAATGGGGGGAGGAAGCAGGGAGGGAGGAAGAAATACCAGAAAATATGAATAACGAATTGCAAGAAACAACCTTCAATAAAACATTTGCTGAATCCATGTTTATTAGAAATGATTGATTACTTTGCCTGGGTTGTACTTAAAACCAAGTCAGATTATGTTTTTGGGAGGTTCACTTTGTTTTGATTTTAGTCAATTGGTTCATAATGGATCCATAATACAGTAATGATATACACTTTTTTCAGACAACCCTGAATTTGAATTTGAAGTGCCCTGTTTTGAGTTTGAAACAATTATTTCAAGAAACAGTTTTACACTCAAAGAAACATCTCCAAATTTCAATCAATGTTTCATATGTAACCTTGTGGCTTACAGCTACAAGTCTGTGTTACTATGTAAACCTGATCCAAATACCGCATCTCAAATTCTGTAGTAATACCGAAGAGCTAGCAATGAAACATGCATTAAATGATACTCATCTGCTTCTTATAATTAATACATCAAAAAACTATAAACCAGTTATCATCCGTTCAATAAAGCTATAACCAAAAAACCTGAGTTTCAATTATTCTACTTTTTGCCCAAGTGAAAGATAATGACTTAAAATATATACCACCTAGAACAGTGCCTCCCAACTTTAGCAATTTCCAAGTGTATGGTTTTCAATTCTCAGAATCGTCAAATATGAGAGTTGAAGTCAACACATTAGGAGGTAAACCAGTTGGGGACCTAACTCAATACCTCCAGTAATTATTACAGATATGCACTTGCTGAAAAGTCAACAAGAATTGTTGCAGAACATACATCCTTTATTCAACACATCAACAATAAATTATTTTTGATCCTCAACAATAAATCATTGTTGGATGGGACATATTTGAGTAGGAATGAATGAATTAAATTATATTTACCTGAAATCTGCCTCGCTGGAATGATCCAGCTCCAGATTTAGAATGACCAAATGCTTTATTCTCTCTGGTTGCTTGCTCAGAAAGAGAAATCCAGTCAGAAGCAACATCAGCAGTCATCTCCTCTGCTGTGATTTTTAAAAAAGGGAAAAAAAGCAGGTAGGGGGACAAACACAAAGGAAAAACAAAACAGGTCAGGTAAAACTGTGACCATGTGAACACTAACAAACAGTACTACATTATAAAATAAATTCTAGTATACATGTAGGCTTTTTTTTTTTTAATATCCCAAGTCCTATGCTTCTATGTGGAATGAAAAAACTGGTTAATCAAACCGGAAAACAAAGTGGTGACAGATGAAATGTTACACAGGGATATATGGATTTGCAGGAAATGCCCAAATTTTTTTTTAAAAAAAGGAGGAAGAGGAGGAGGAAGAAAGAGAAACGTACTTAAAGAAATCAAAACAGATGTTACCTAGTCTAGATCCCTGACTGTAAGCACACTACCTTGCCGGACTTTTGATCTCTTGAAAAAGCTGGTCTGCCGTAGCCTGTATGCCCAGCTTTTTAATTTGCGAGTCCAGGATTTCTTGCTAATAGGGTTTTTGAGACTAGGGCAAGTAAAGCTTAGGCCAAAATATCCACCTCCTGCATGCAGGTGCACAGCTCCACCACTTGATTCTGAAGCAGGACAAGCCACAGGATTCTCAGGAAATGAAGCCTCCAAGGACATCTCCTGAACAAAACAAGGGGTGCAGGGAAGCAAGTAGAAAAGAAACAATATCTGAATAAGAGGATGAGGATACTTCACATACCACTTGAGCCTCAGATGCATTAAAGATTGCCTCCTTACTTAATGTTACATCAGCAAATCTCCAAACAAATCTGAATGTCCAATTCCTGAGAATCTTAATTGGTTAAGTGAAAAAAAATGAGGAATGCTTAAAAACCAATTTTAAAACCCATTTAATTCATGCATTAAATCAATTTCCTGTTTAATTTTACATATAAACAGATCTCTGCTCCCTATGATTTCCTGATTTCACACACATA
Source organism: Pantherophis guttatus (assembly GCF_059756535.1). NCBI lineage: Eukaryota > Metazoa > Chordata > Lepidosauria > Squamata > Colubridae > Pantherophis > Pantherophis guttatus. The sequence goes on along the minus strand of NC_142064.1, from coordinate 120,150,785 downwards.
TTTCTGTTCCCGTTCAAAAACCACACATTACAAAATTGATGAATAGGGAAAAAACATGTTAGAACCATCTGTGTGGAGTCAATGCTTACCTTTCATTTGCCAGGATCAATGAGGGAGATGAGTTTATATAGGCATTCAGCAATATTCTGTATTTCTTTAGTAGGCAAAACAATTTTTAGCCCCTACCAACCTTGTCAATACTCACATGTCTGCAGAAATCCCTGGGAGCAGAGGTAATAACTCTGTCCTCTTGCCTCATCACTGGCAAGCTATCAGGATGACTTCCGGATGGAATGAGTGCAGCTTGGGGATCGGTCTCTTGGGGGGAATTAGTGTCTTGTGTTTCAGGTCCAGGGCAGGGAAAAGTATCTTCAGCAGATGAGGAAAATGGAGACTCCACTGCACTCTGTGTGTCTTTTTGGCTCTCAGGAGAAGTGCCTGACAAGCTGTGCTCCTGATACAGAAGTGTCCGCAGCTTTTCATCCAGAGTTTTGATGTTGTTGTCAACAAAATCAATCTTAGGGGGGCCCTCACTGTCTGATTCTAGAATGGATGTGGAGGGAATTCCTTCCTGACTCGGAGTCTGCGCCAAAGCAGCTGCTTGCTCAGCATTTATTACATGTTCTGCTTCCTCAGTGATCAAAGTCTGACAAGACATTGGTGTGGATTCAAAGGCTTCTGTGGACAAATTCAACTCATTCACAACAGATGCTGGATGAGATACATATGAAGATAGGGGCGCTCCATTATACTGAGTCTCTGCTGACAAAGGGTCCAGCCAAGCTTCTGAATCGTAAGTAGTAACATCAGTATTGTCGCCTGTAGAGGCATATGGTAATTTATCCGTGCTGTCTTCTGCTTCATGAGAAAGGGCTGAAAGTTCAGGTTCCAAAATTTGGGGTTCAGACATCACACTGTCACTTGTCAAATCCTCTGAACTGAAAGAAGGGCTAGACTTATGTTGGCTACTAAGATTGTCCACAGGTTGTGAACAATCTTTGGTTGTCTCTTCTTTTGTACTTTCCTTTATGCAATCTGTAACAAAACAAATGAACAATTGACAAAATACAAACTCAAAAAAAAAAAAGAATATTATTAATAAAGCTTTAAAAATCTATCTCCATGTTGCTTACTACTGCCTCTTCTAAAATAGCAATAGCACTTAAGACTTATATACTGCCTCATAGAGCTTCACAGCCCTCTCTAACTAGTTTCCAGAGTCAGCATACTCTCCCAACAAGTTATTTAAAGATTATTATGACCATGGGGGAGATGGTTTAAAAATTTCAGATGTCACTATTTTCAGACTTGCTTAGGAAATTAAGCCCTATGAATCTGAAACAGAAGATCCTCATCAGAATTGGAATCCTGGAGATATATTGAAAATCAAGATTCCCAGAATTGTCAGTTAGCATGGCTCATGACATTGCAGCACCAACATATTTAAGGGCACCAAGGTTGGGAAAGTCTGGGCAAAAAAATATACCACAGAAAGAGCCCAGAAACATTGAAATAATAAAAACTCAGTTTGAGGCAGGGGTGAAATCCAGCCGGTTCTATCAGGCTGAGGTGAACCGGTAGCAACAGCTACGGGAGGCTCTGCCCACCCACACGGACGTCATGACATCACTTTTTGTGACATTTTAAGCCTCTGCGCATGCACAGAAGGTTTTGCGCATGCGCAGATGACGGCATGTGCACATTGGCGAACTGGTAGGGAAGGCAAGTAAATTTCACCCCTAGTTTGAGGTGATACAGTCTTGATTTTTTTTTTCTTTTAAAATGTTTATCTATTTTTAAGCTACGTCTTATTAAAATGTTTGATTAGAAATAGTAAAAAAAGATCACAGTAAAAACTAAAAGGATGGGTTGGGGAGGGGAGGGAAAGAAAATAAGATTTTACGAACAATAATATTGAATGTCTGGGCAAATAAAGGTTGTTTTTTTACTTATTTTATTAAGATGGAAAGTTCATTGTTTTATTAAATATATGTTAAAATGTTAATTATTATAAGACAGTGATATATTTATTTCTTGCCCAACCCTAATGCCAATTAAATCACCAATTTTCTTCATCAGAGGTGATATGACACAAATTCAGTATTGAACTGAATATGGGTAAAGCTGATTATGCTAAGTTCTCTATTAAAACATGAAGATTTGCTGCAGGTATTAAAGCTGATTTTATATAGTTTGTGCTGTCATTCTTTATGACTATCCATCACCATACTAATCTAAGAAAAAAATAAAGTAAAAAATGGCAAAGTTAATTCTGTCACTATAATTATTATGCATGAACCAATAAGGCCGCAAACAAATAAACAAACTATGTTTTTTAAGAGCGACTGAAAAGAATGGTAAAAAGTGTTAAATTTCTATAAAACATTCACACAAAATATGAACATAATCGTTTTAGCATAGTGTCAAGAAGCTGGGATCTCAAAGAACAAACAACCGCTATTAACTGGATTGGCTATCTCTAAAGTAATTAAGTATGTTCCTATGAAGAGATTCATAGGAATATATCTTCACAGGGAAATACTTTTATTACTATTTCCCCCCCAAAATAATTTGCTTTCAAAATGGGAATGTGATCACACGGCAAATAAGGCTTTTTGTAAGTTTGTTTAATCTTCTGGGGGATGGGGCATGGTTTCAAATTCGGATTGCCTTCCTTTCAAGTAAATGCAGTAATATTGAAAAGGAAGAGATTCTCAAATGGTCTGCTGTTCTTCACCACCATTCCCCTAATACTTTGCAATCTGAGCCACTCTCATTTAAGCAGAGTCCAGTTCCAAAATTATCCAGATATTATACTACCCCAAAAGAAAAATCTGACATTTTTTTTTTCTAAACATGTAATTCACCTGTTGTCTGACATCCTTGAATAGTTTTCATTGACTGTACTGGGGGATAAGACGGCTGGGTTTCTCTGTTCTTTATTGTTTGGTTGATGCAAAACCTCCAGCGGCCAACAGGGGATGACTGGGGAGCAGCATCACCTAAAAAGGAGAGAGAGAAGCAAACAGGAGAGATTACTTCATTGTTTAGATAATTACAAAAACAGCACTATTGCAAAAAAAAGGAATCTTAGAAGTAAAATGATACAACAATCAGTAGGGCTATCCAGAGATGTGGATTTGAAGGGGAAAAACTGATTTGCAATATGCATGGGCGCTCATGTCACACTTGTGGATAGCAGCACATGGAAAGTTTTATTTTTCCTGGATTTTCATGATTGCTGTTCCAAGAGCCTAAGAAAAGTTGTTTTATTTAAAGAGTTAAAAATGTCCAATGTATACATTGATGTACACTTTGAATAATTTCCCCCCCTCAAGCCCGGATCACTCTAATCCAACTAATTAGGATGCCTGTGATAATCCTTAATATTAGGATTAAGATTAGGATTAGGGTTTAATAGACGTAAGGGAACACTAAAGTGTGTACATCGGAGTAAATACTAATTCTGACACTGTGTGGACTTTCCTCCTTCGTGTTTTTTTTAAACATTATTTAGATGCATTTTTAAATATGAAAGTAGTGTTCCTTTAGAAGCCACTAATGAAACATAAAAGCCTTTCTTTCCCCTTTCCTTTCTGTATAAATCAATTATTCAAAATTATCCATCTTCTGGCTGACAATACACACAGTTTTGTTTATTCATTGTTAATGTATTAATTAATTCAATTTATAGACCATCTAACTTCATAAGAAACTCATTCTGGGTAATTTACAACATTAACTGCAAGAAAACAATACAACAATGAAATCAAGTTGTGAATATCTGGAGGAGCAATCAGATAAAATTCTACAGACACTTGATACCACCCTACCCCAAAGCCAAAGTTCAAAGATGTTCATTAGTAAAAACAATGCTTCTCAGGCCATATTTCCACATTTATCATAAATTGCATACACATCTATGAAATTTGCATTATGTGACACACCTGTCCTTTGCTTGTCTTTATTAAATGTATTGGTACATGATATATTGATCCTGCTTCAATAGAACCGTTCTGTATTAATTAATTTTATTCATTTGTACTATTATTTAATTTCAATTGAATCAATCAATAGCACTGCTGAAGTATCAGACAGAAACCATGATTTTAATTTCCATGGAACGAAACTCAAATCAACAAAGGAAAAAAGATATCTAAAATATAATCAATAAAATATTCAGATTATTAGTGAATTCAACAGATTTCCTTTTAATCCAGAGTTTTATTCTTTCTCAGGAGAAGGCTTTCAGATACACACCTGGCTTGCACCACTTATTTCTATTTTATCAAAATTTACATTGTTTCTATTATTAATCAATTAACTCAGAAAAAGATCCATAACTTTTACTCATACCACAGATTGCAGGATTAGGATCCAAACAGCTGTATCAAGCTCCACCAAAGTTTAAACAAACTTATGATAAGAAAGACTTCTGCTTTATAAACACAACTAATTATCACTCAACTCAGTCTTCCCCAGCTTGCTAATTTTAACTCCCAAAACTGCCAGCCAGCATAATAGCTGGAAATTCTGCAAGTTGTATCCTAGTATTTATTTAGTAGCTTTATTGGCCAGTTCAACCCCAAAAGAACTATAGATATTGCCAAGCTCTACAGAAAACCAGGTTAGGACAAACTATGATAATGTCTGAATTATGGAATTTTGAATTATGGCCAGAATCATAAACATTCCGGTCCTCTGGGGACCTAAAAGACATGTATGTTAGAATTAAGTGAAATTACAAAATCAAAAAACAGATGCCTACTTTGAGAACAATAATAAAACTGTTATTGTTCTGTTAATGCAATTATTGAAACAAAATTATGAAATCAACCATGTTTGAAACGGACTGATTTTGTATCATATAAAGGATCACAATAAATAGTTCACCTAGACAATCCATAATCCATTGGGTCCTCGTTTCAGAGATATTTTATTAAAGAGACAACCAGAATGAGCAGGGGTGGACAAAAAAGCAGTGGGATTATGAGTGACTTTGGACTTCCTGTTGGCTTCTCCATTAAGTTTCCTTGAGGGAAACTGGCAAGGAATATTAGAATCAATCCTTCCTTCCTTCCTCCCTCCCAATTTTTTTTCTTTCCTTCCTTGCTGTTTTCTGGATGTTAAAAATACAAACTAAATTGGCCAAAATGATCATTCCATGTTTGGACACAACACCCTGTAGTAGCTGCGAGCAGGACATCATTGTCCTGGAGCAAGGCCTAGGAGAAACTATGATACAGGTCTTGCATGATGGTATCCATGGTGCGAATTACCAGCAATGGCGATAATGCCAAACCTTAGTGTGTGCCAACTTTCACAGGAAAGTTGCCAAAAGGCTGGCGGTGCATTTTACTCAGCTGCTGGTATTGGCATAATGTTGGCATTATGACCCATTTTATGAGTAGTTCAGGCACATCATGGTCACGTACTTAAAATTCATGTCGTTGATAGCTTTGATAACCTCTTGAGATGCATAGTCCTGTGCAGGCCTGGGCCAATGTTAGAGGAGCCAACGGGGATTTGCAAGTGTGGAAATAAGTACTGCTAGCTGTTTAAGATGTCTTTTGCTGCTTTGGCATACATTTTCACTAGTTAATATAGGCAGTTCTCAACATATGGCCACAAGTGAGCCTAAAATTTCCGTTGCTAAGTGAGACATTTGTTAAGTGAGTTTTGCCCCATTTTATGACTTTTCTTGCCATGGTTGTTAAATGAATTACTGCAGTTCTTAAGTTAGTAACACGTGGTTAAGTGAATCTGGCTTCCCCGTTGATTTTGCTTGTCAAAAGATTGCAAAAGGAGATCACATGACCCAGGGAACACTGCAAACGTCATAAGTATGAGTCAGTTGCCAAGCATTTGAGTTTTGGTTACATGACCATAGAGATGCTGCAATGGTTGTAAGTGTGAAAAACAGTCGTAAATCCGTTTTTTCAATGCAGGGATAATCTTAAGGAGTTGGTAGTGAATCCAATTTACATGTCTATGAGGCATAGCTTTTACCAAATGGGCTCCTAATGTTTCTAAATTTTCTTAAAGGTCCACCAAGCAAACTCCAGAAATAATGCTAATTTAGCAACGCTCATTAGGAGCTCATTATTTACCATTCTTCAGCCTATGATAATGTCATTAAAATGTTTAGAATATTCCATTAAAATCAACAGGACTACTGCAGAGTCAACTATTGACTCTTTGCAGCAGTCCAGAGAATCAAAGGTAAACTATCATAAGGGGATTGAAAGGACAAAATGGAAAAGAGCTGAGAATAGACCTTTGTCAAAAATCCACTGTGTTCCATAGATTTATTTTTAAATAAGGATGGTTTTAGTCTTGTGAGTTTCAGAGTGTTGCTTTGGTCCTGCAGGGTTAAATGTTTTAAAATAGTTACTTACTGCCACTTTGAGTAGATGCTGGATTTATCTGAACTTGTTCAGAAGATCCTGTCTGAATTAAAAATGAATAGATAAATATAAAAAGGGAGTTTCCCAATATAAGTACACATCTTTCCAGAAAACTGGGATTACTAAAGAAGCTAAACTTACTTGGCAGTTGTTTGGATCAGAAGGAGCAGATTCCATGCCAGCGGCTCGTTCTTCAATAGGAAGACTAGAAATGATATCTTGAGCCTGGCAAACAATAGCTCTCAGTTCATCAACAAATTTATCCTTCTCATTTTCCAATACAAAATTATCTTCAACCTAGTAAGTGGGAAAGGGAAGGGGAGGGAGAAACAGGATAGAAGATATGGATACAAACCTTATTTTGCTCTTCAAATTCTGGCTATCACCCATTCCAATAGGCTGTAGAAAATTAGATCTCACCCGTAAATATTCACATTCCAAATATTCAGAGTTATTACAAAACATGTTGAAAAGAACATTAATCTTGAAAAAGTATTCTAAAAAAAGTTTCTTAAGCTTTATTTCCCAATAATGCTAATTTGTGTTCCTTTATGAATGCCAACTCTTCTCACATGATGCCAGTGTCCAGTTCTTCTATTATATTTTGTACTAGTGGAAATACCTCAGTTTTTGAAATATTAATATTATCTGGCTTCATATCCAACTTTTTATTTTTACTTTTTTCTTACAAAGCAAAATATTAATCTCTGACATCATTGTTTTATTTTTACAAATATCTCTGGGCACCATTGGGGGGCTGGAATTATGGTAAGCAGCAACATCTATTTGTCTCCAGATGAATGCATGGTTTGTGATTAGCCTTGCCCACCAATGTTGCCAATTTTGTGAATATCCGGTAAGTGTTCTCAAAATTTCAAATGAACTCATTAATCGATCGATCATAGAACATACTTATTTTAAAGCAATACCCCTATACTATTTCCTCACAGTTGATGAGTAAGTTTGGTATAATAATTCTATAGTATGATGTGAAGGATATAATTCTATGAATGGTCACCTGAAAGTACATCCCATGTGATGAAGTAGTTTCTAATAAAACGAATAAGGTCCATGATGCAAAGTTAGCTTTCAGATATGACATGTATATGCTTTCAAAATCTCCTCCTGCTAATTTAAATGTAGACCACCCTCTGAAATGTTTTTCTAATATTTCTCTTCTCCTCCTGTCCCCTACTCCCAGGTAATATACACCCAGAAATTCATGCCAGTAGGTCGTGGAACTTCGACTAATAGGATCCAGGAGAAAGGCTTTCGCTGCTGTAGCGCTGATGGGGAACAACTAGCCCACCCACACGGGATGAGGTTTGCCTCCACCCTCCTTCCGCCAAGGGCCTGAAGATCTGGCTTTGCCAGTTGGCTTGGAAACCCAGTGGGGGAGTACTTCAACTAGAGGTGGCTGCTAGACTACCTAACTGAGCTCATATTTCCCCCCTCAGTGTTTCCTGCTCCTCCTTTTTTTAAAATTCATTTTTTGTAATTTCCTTGTTTATTTTATTATTTCATTACTTAGCTATTTTTGTTTAATTTTTTTTTAAATCTCATTTTCACTGTTGTAAGCCCCCCCCTCCCCTCAGAATAACCCCATGGCAGGATGAGTGATGAATACATTTAACAAATAATAAAATATTTAGGACTAAAATATGGATTGTATTACCAGTCTAAAGAAAGCTAACAACTTTCAGAGATTTCAAATGTGATGTTTCCAAAAGTAAAGTGCAGTCATACATTTCTATCCTTTATTCTCAGACATTCCTCGAACAGCCCCCAATCCTCTTCATTTTTATAGTCTTGCCCCAAAACCAGTATCAAAATTCATTCTCAAATAAATAAAATGTAGGCATATGAGCTGCAAAACTAAGATTTGGCTTTAGGAGGTTCTATATAACTTGTGAAATGTCATGAAGAACTAGGGTACTTGCATTTGAACTATATAGCATCTAAATAATTTTTAAAAGTTTGAATGCCATTAGTAAGGAATTATCTACTTTGAACCAAGGCATATGTAACTTGCCATGTAATCAGCTATGTCCTCTGGAGCATCTCCATCAACATCAAATTTAAATGTAACCATCTTGTTGTTATGCGTTTCAAGTTGGCACTCAACAGTATTGTCTCCAGATGTTGATACCTGATTGAACAGCAACAAAAAAAGACATTGGGCTATTAGACAGATGCAGAATATATCTTTTTTTTCCTGTCTTTAACATCTAGGGTAAGTTATACTTTGCCACCAGTTCCATAAAATCACATGACCAGTTCAACAAAGCACTATTATAATTGTCCTTACTATGGCAAGGCTCATCCTTTTCAATAATTTTTGTTTCAATGCATGTGTTACAGGTCACATACTGTATCATTGCAGGGAGAAAAGAATTAGGAATTATAGGAGTCTGCTTCATCTTCTAATGATTGAAACATTGTGTCAGTAGAGCAAAACTAGCTGGTTCTGTTCTTTCTGCATCCTGCAATATAAATGTTCACACATATCTGAAATATTGCCTGTGAATTAGAAGAGATTGAGCCAAAGTACTGGTTCTTAACAGAAACAGAGAAAATAATTCTCCACCTACAATAAGAATTAATGTGGTTTGTCTTGTTTTTGTTTAGCTATGGATGAACCCAAGCACTGTAGTTTACAAAATATGACTTATGTGTTAGTGTAATGTACAAGCTCAGCCAATTGTGAGACAATTAAAATTGGTTACTGTTTCATACAGTCAATATGTAGAACCCACTTTATTGAATGCATGGCAACATTAAATCACTGTTTTAACTGCAAGCAATAACCAGAATTGTAAAAATACTAGCAGTTAAGCTCAGATAAACAATCTCTTTATTAATGTTGTCACAAGATTTGAAGATATGCTCTTATGTAATCCTGTTCCTCTTCTATATCCTGTTCTCCAGGATCATGCAAGTATTTTGGGGCTAGTGAATTATTTGTAATTTTGAAAGTGTATCTTGAGCACTGTCAGAAAATAGTGATTATAAAAGGATTTTGCCTACATATAAATTGGGCCCATAAAATGGCCAGTCATAAAACAATTACTCATCAGATAAGCTTACTTTCTACTTCTCCAAAGTTACCTTTGACTTCTATTCTAAGCACATTCCAAGCAAGGTACTAGGGTACAGTTGCTCACTGTTTTTTTTTAAATTATTATTTATTAAGTATTCCTGTAACTGCTATGTGAAGGCCAGTGGCATTTTTCTCAAGAAAAGTGATGCTACTTGATGATGCTTTGCTTCACAGCATGCTAACTTCAGTAACTTCTTTGTTAAAAAAAAATAAAGTCAGAGAAGGCAGGAAACCTGGCCAGTGATTTTGTTGTAATCCCCCATTTAACAGCCTCTAGTTTAAAAATATACAAACCTGCAGCACTGTGAGTTGAAATTTGGTTCCCTTCTCTGGTCGGGCACAGGAGGTCCTTCTCTGTTTGCTCTTGTCTTGTTTGCCATTTCCACATGGAAGGTCACAGCCAGTCACACCTTCCTTTGGAAGGTCCTGTACCAAGCTAAATAAAATAAAGGAATCAGAGACATTAGGAGACAGGCATATACTTACCTCCTAAACATTAGTAAATATAAAGGGTAATTTCCAATATACCAACAGCTTAAATCAGAGCCAAAACAATAAATGCAGAAAAGATAAAATATAGACTATGGCAGGCACTACTTGTTCAGTAACTTAAAAATGATAAAAATGTCCCTCACTGCTCATGCTGAACACGTATATCTACTGAACTAAAATGCTTTTGACAAGGAAATAGTATAAATTATTATGTTTGAAAAACTGCCAAATTGCTTCTTTATTTGTATTATAAATCAGATTTTGTCCTCTTACTTCAAAGATGGTAACTTTCTAAGCACACTCAGGGAATGTTCTTGCCAATGCAAAAGAAGCTGGATCTAGCAATGTGGATCTGTTAGAAGCACTGATCCTATTCTACAGAAAAGTGTAATTGCTCTGAGATTAATCTAAATCATTCTTTTGGGGATACTTTTACTTACAGCTTTAAAGAATATGCAATTTAAGTTAAAACTGGTGAAACATATTGTCTTTAATCTATATTACTCTGAGTCACAAAGTCCTCATTGTAATAATTAATCAATAAGGTATAGGTCACAACTTTGGGATAGAGGGAGTGAGGACCATGTGAATGATGCCAAGGCTAAAACCATAGCCATACAATTTCACTCAAATATAAAACAAATTTGGGCATATCCTCACATCCTCCCGCTCTCTCACCACATTCCAACCTAGGGAACAGGAGAAATAGAGCTTTCTTCAATGGCAGTTTGTTATATTTCTGTACTATGCTCTAACAAATGGACATGAGGGTAGATTGCACATAATATCTATATAGGACAGGGAAGACATAGCTATACGGATCTTTACAAATGCAATGTTGTACCTTGAGTTTTTCCCATTGCTGTTGAAATAGTATGTAGAAAACAATGTGGGCTACTATACAGTAGGTAATTTTGCCATAGGGAGTCAGAGAAGTGGCCAAGTATTAAAACTGAATGATGCAGCAAAAAAACAGTGTTAAAGACACACACTCTTAAAAATACTTAATTTAAACTATTTCAGTAAAGAAAATCCGCAAGTTTTTTTTTAAAGATTTCATTTGATTAAAAGAACCACCTAAACATTTCATCTTTCTTCTCACATTCTTTGAGAACTGTTACCTTCTCAAGTCATCTTCTGTTTCTGGACACACTCACAGTCCTCTCAGTTCTTCACTTATGAATAAAGAATGTAGTTGTTCACCAAGTTTTGGCATAATATTCTAAGGTACCTTTCCCCCACTTAGGAATCTCCAGTTTTGCTATATTGACTCTTGGATAATGTGAGCTGAAATCCAATCCCCTTTACTGTTGTGACAGCTAAGTGAATTAATCTTAGAGCAAACTCACCCTTGAGTAGACTCCTGTTTTTGAACTGCTGGCTGATGCTCATATTCATCTGATACTGAGATGGAAACCTGTGAGGAGAGAGGGGGTAAACTGATGTGTACCATTTGCTAATTTCCCCTGAATAGAGTAAATCTTTTAGAAAAGAACTAACTCCAGAACAGGTAAATTGTTTATGTGTTTGATATAGCACACACTCATGCTTTACTAGCTAAGGTATCAAAGATAAACCAGCACAATATTTTACCTTGGAAGTTTTAACAAAGTATTGTGTTTGCTTTTTTCCTCTTAGCTATTTAAACTGTGATATTGTAGCAATTTTTTAATGATTATTTTAGTCTCCTGTAAATATTTATTTATTTATTTATTTATTTATTTATTTATTTATTTATTTATTTATTTAAATTTTTATACCGCCCTTCTCCCGAAGGATTCAGGGCGATGTACAGCCACAATAAAACAACATATCTCCACAAAATTTAAAAAACAGTTTAAAACATATTAAATAATTTGGCCCTTGTATTAAAAAACTAAAAACATCCAATTAAAATTCGTTTTCTAAGCCAGCCCAGCCTGTTGAAACAATAGAGTCTTAAGGGCACGGCAAAAGGTACATAGGTCAGGGATCATACGTATCTCTGGGGGCAATTCATTCCAGAGGGCAGGTACCCCCACAGAGAAGGCTCTCCCCCTGGGTGTCGCCAGTCGACATTGTTTGACTGATGGCACCTTGAGGAGTCCCTCTCTGTGGGAGCGTATTGGCCGGTGGGAGGCTATCGGTGGCAGAAGGCGATCTCGTACGTACCCAGGTCCTAAGCCATGGAGCGCTTTAAAGGTGGTAACCAACACCTTGAATCGCACCCGGAAGACGGAAGAATCATCTTTGTGACAAGATAAAGCACCTCTTCATTACTGTTATATTGGCACAGTGATGGTTAAATGATACTACAAGAGGCTACAAATCACTAATAAGGAAACAATTGTTTGTAACTTTCTCAGCTTTTACTGTACTTCATCCAGGTACAACTGATACTGCTGCCCTGACTTAAGAGTCTTTGTTCTATTCAAAAATTAGATAGGAACTGCTTTCTAGTATGCAGGACTTTTTATGTGATTTTAGCCTTCAGATACATTAGACTAAAGGTTCTAACCAGAATAGTCCAACAAAAAAAAATATGTAAAGCAACAGTACAACAGGCACATAGAAACATAATCCAAAGATTGCTACAGCTGGTGATTTATAATACAATGAAACCTCTTCTATATGTGTGTTATTTTTAAAGCTCATTAATAATCTAAGTGCTAAGAGAATTAAAAGGCTTCATGGGATTCAAGACTCAAGCCAGTCTTCTTTAAGGAACTTAAGGCATGAGATAGCAATTTTTGTGAAATTAAAACTTTAAGCTGGATCCAAGAAGATGGTGAACCATATCATTAAGAAGACAGGATAACTGAGATGTGATACTTGTATACAATTTAAGTTACAGGGCAAAATGCCCAGGCAGCTAAAAAGAAAAGGACAGAGTCAGCAAGAAGAAGGAAAGAAAATTCTGAAGTAATGGTAGGTATTAGAAGTCATGTACCAGAGAAAAGAACCATGAAGTAGGGGAGGGGGCCACACACAAAAACAGCTGGAACTACATTATATGGGAGAGAATGATAAGAAAGACAAAATCATATACTGAGATAAGCAATTGAGAACCATGATGGCACAGCAAATAGGATCAAATGCAATCAAGTAACATGTTGGCAGGGGCACAGAGTCAAAGAAAGGCATGGGAATGCTCACTTTCCCCCCCTACACAGGCTCTTGGATTATACCTATTTTTTAATCTTTTAAATTCAGGAGAGCATGAAGTAACTCTCAAGTGCATAAAGTAACTCTCAAGCTACACTGGCTCCCGGTGGTCTTCCGGGTGCGCTTGAAGGTGCTGGTTATCACCTTCAAAGCGCTCCATGGCATAGGGCCTAGCTATCTTCGAGACCGCCTGCTGCTACCGACGACCTCCCATCGACCCGTGCGCTCCCATAGAGAGGGCCTCCTCGGGGTGCCATCAGCCAAACAGTGTAGGCTGGTGACCCCCAGGGGGAGGGCCTTCTCTGTGGGGGCACTTACCCTCTGGAATCAGCTGCCCCCGGAGATAAGGAGAATCCAAGACCTCAGTGCCTTCCGTCGTGCCCTTAAAACCTATTTTTTCAAGCAAGCCGGGCTGGCTTAAGAAGAAATTTTTAAATGTTTTTAAATGTTTTAAATGTTTTAATTGGTAGTGAGTTTTAATTGGGACAAATTTATATATCTTTTAATTGTTTTTTTAATATTTGTACTGCATGTTTTTTAATTCTGGCTGTACACCGCCCGGAGTCCTCAGGGAGAAGGGCGGTATAGAAATTCAATAATAAATAAAAGAAAGAAAGAAAGAAAGAAAACCATGCCTGTCAATTTATCTTAAAACTTCACAATTAATGTTTGTGAAACAGATTAGAAATGTTCAAAGCTAATTAGCAAAATAGTTAACAAAAAGAGAGCCAAGTGGAACTTTTGCTTGTTTCTTGCCTCCAGAAATCGTGGGCGCTCCAACACTGGATGTTTTAAGAAAAGTCTAGAGAGTCAGTTATCTAAAATGGTATAGGTTCTCCTGCTTGAGCAGGGGGCTGGACTAGAAGACCTCCAAGGTCCCTTCCAGCTCGTTCTGTTCTGCTCTGCTCTACTCTACTCTATTAACTTTTTTTTTCTGGAAGAGTTTTTATCCAACACCAGTTCACAGAAAAGAAAATGTGATCTAAATGACACATTTAGATGGTGGGGGAGGGGGGAGTTGGTAATGGTTCAGGGAGGCTATTAGACCGCTGGATTCTCCATTCTTTATAATGAGTGTGCTTAAATAAAATCAGAATACATGGGGACATTTACAAAACTATAATTGTGGAAGCACTATTATTTTCCAAGTGTGGAGCTTCAGAGATGATCAACTTGTGCTTACTCTTAATTCCATCAAATTAACCAATAACTGAACAACCTTTTGCACCCACCCTCACGTAACCATCATACTTGCAAACATTTGATAAATATCTTGTAACTTTCCCCACCTGAAAAAAATAAGATTAAAAAATAAGATAAAATAAAATAAGATTTAGAGTATGTGTTTTTACCACTCCCTAGTAATATATTCATGTATTTGGTTGTTTGGCAAAAATTACAAACAAAAGACAACCAAAATTCCTTCCAAGAGATTAAAAGGTAGGGATGAGGGAAAACAAAAAACCCACCTTGCTTTTTTTTCCAAAAAAAAAAGTCTCCAAAGTGATTGCTCCATAATAAATCTGCACTTAAGAGCCTATGACCATGGCAGCATAGGATATCAAGGAATAGGGGAGTTCTGTACAATTACATTCCTTTGTACATCTAGATTATTTGTATACAGGTAGATAATTTTATTAGAGAAATTAGCAAGTGGAAAGGTCTACTTCCAAATCACCATTATCCCTTTTCCCTTAATGCAAATGACTGTTACTTAATGAAATAAAATTTGAAAGTGAAACATTAGGATTAAAAAACTTAAATGTTCTCTTATAATAAACATTTTCTCCTTTGCCCTCCTTCTTTGGGATTAGGTAGCTAAGAAAATTGTTTTTTTTTTGGGCGGGGGGGGTAGATATAACAACTGGCATACCTGTAGAATGTCTTGTCCTTGATGATACTCTTGGTTTGGTTCATTCACAGCAGTAAATGCTGTTTGCTGGTTCAAAGAAGCTGCCATAGAATTCTTAAAAGGCATCTGCTCCTGGACAATCAATTCTGCAGTTAAAACTGAGTTCTGACATACTGGCTGCTGTTGAATATATGCTGGTTGTACTGGTGGAGGAATAAACTGTTGGTTATTGTCAATTGGTTGAAATGTCTGAGACTGCTGGAGGAGAGGAGCTTGATTCAACAGTCCTGACACATCCAAAGATTGTTGCATTGTATAAGCTTGTTCTGACTGTTCTGATACAGAAGTTAAGGTCTGTAATGTATCAAGAGCAGACTGAGGGATTGTGGCTTTGTGCGGCTGAGTAATAGGCTGCTGGCTAAACTCCTGATAAGGAGGTTGTGATTGCATTTGTGGTGTGAAAGATGGCTGAGATGAGGCAAAAGGTGCCTGTGGCCCTGACTGTTGTCCTTCTGCAATTTTATGTGCCACATGTGGTGGGTGCAGCTGCTGGTGGCCCATGCCAGAATCTTGCTGGATAAGATATATTGTTGGTTCAGGCAGATGTGGCTCAGAAGGGTAAGGATGGGTTTTTGTGGATTGTGTTGAACCGATCTGCAATTCCATGTTGCCAGCATCTCCATCCTTCGACAGGTGTAATGACTGATCAGGTGAATGCACAGCAAAACTTGGTTGATCAGTATTCTGTACTGCTAAATGAGCTTGCTGAATCTCTGGAGGTTGAGCCATATATGTTGGTTGAGTTATATATGCTGCCTGCCCTTGATAAACATAAGCTGACTGGTCCAAAGAATGTCCTGAATATATTCCAGAAGCTGCATAAATCAACGGCTCTGGGCAAGGCGCCTGATTTGAACCCTGTGCTGCATAAGTGACATGCATCTGACATGCGGCTTGCTCTGGACCCTGCAGCTGGTTAGTTGGCTCTAGCTGGTGTTGCAGCTGCTCTGAAACTGGTGGATTGTGTGGGGATTGTGCTGGGTATATCATTTGTTCCTGGATTTGCAGCTGATACTGGGTCTGGATGGAATAAGCCACCTTTTCTGAAGTTGAACCTGAGAATTCAGATTGCTGAGGCTTTTCCATTTCTTGCTGAGAGACAGCTGGCAATGGATCTTTGGAATTAGAAGAGAGAACAAACTGCTCTTCTTTCTGCTGTTGTGGAGGCATGTGAAATAACGTATGTTGCATTACACAAGGATGCTGATTTGTGGAATGGTGTATCTGAGTCATTTGCTGCTCTTGTTGAGGCCCCAAAGTATCTAGGGATAATTCTGGGCACTGTGAGACCTGCTGCATCAGTGTCATTTGCTGTGGTACAGTAGAGACCTGATGAGCAGGTACAGTATGTTGAGATTGTGAAGTTGGCTGCCCACATGCCACCTGTTGGGAAACCAGCTGAGGTTGCTGCGAGGAGACCCCATGCTGTGTAACTTGCTGCATGGAGGCTACCTGGTGTGGAATGTGCAGAGATCCAATCTGCTGATTGGCAACTTGCTGAGATTGCAGCCCTGGTGCCATTTGCATTGATGTCCCCTGCTGGAGAACTTGCTGAGGAGCATGCTGGGATTGAGTCATAGATGCCACCTGTTGTGGAACTTGTGGGTGTCCTTGCTGTGGCTGCTGTATAGATATCATCTGCTGTGGAACTTGCTGTGGCTGCTGTATAGATGATGCTTGTTGTGCCTGAACAGTTGCCATTTGCTGTGACTGCTGCATGGTTGTTGCCTGTTGAGGAACCTGCTGTGGCTGTGGTGTGGATGTTACCTGCTGTGGAATATGAAGAACCTGCTGTGGCTGCTGTATGGGTGTCATCTGCTGCGGAATATGAAGAATATGTTGTGGCTGTTGTATGGAGGCCACCTGTTGAGGGCTTTGTTGTGGCTGCTGCATAGGTGTCACCGGTTGTGAAATAAGCTGTTGCTGTTGTATGGATGTCACCTGTTGGGGAATATGTTGTGGCTGCTGTATGGATGTCACCTGCTGAGGAACCTGCTGAGGAACCTGCTGTAGTTGCTGTGTGGATGCTGCCTGTTGAGATATTTGTGGTTGCTGTATGGGTGCCACCTGCTGAGAAGCCTGCTGAGGAATGTGCTGTGGTTGCTGTATGGATACGGCCTGTTGAGATCCTTGTTGTGGTTGCTGTATAGGAGTCACCTGCTGCGGAACCTGTGGAGGGCTTTGTTGTTGCTGCTGTATGGGTGTCATCTGCTGAGGAATATGCTGTAGTTGCTGTATGGATGCTGCTTGCTGAGGACCTTGTTGTGGCTGCTGTATGGGTGTCACCTGTTGTGAAACATGCTGAAAAATATGCTGTGGCTGTTGTATAGATGCCTCCTGTTGAGGACCTTGTTGTTGCTGCTGCTGCTGTACAAGTGTCATCTGTTGTGGAACTTGTTGAAGAATATGATGTGGCTGCTGTATAGATGCTGCCTGTGGAGGGCCTTGTTGTGGTTGCTGTATGGCTGTCACCTGCTGTATAATGTGCTGCTGTTGCATGGGTGTCACCTGCTGTGGAACCTGTTGAGGTTGTTGCATGGCTGCTGCCTGTTGAGGACTTTGTTGTGATTGCTGTAAAGGTGTCACTTGCTGTTGAACTTGCTGAGGGATATGGTGTGGCTGCTGTATGGATGTCACTTGTTGTGGAACCTGCTGAGGAATAAGATGGGGCTGCTGTGTGGATGTTACTTGTTGAGGAACCTGCTGAGGAATAAGATGGGGCTGCTGTGTGGATGTTACTTGTTGAGGATTCTGCTGAGGCTGCTGCACTGATGCCACTTGTTGGCGAATTTGCTGAGGAACTTGTGGAGGCTGGTGTATGGATGCTGCCTGTTGGGAAATTTTCTGAGGCTGCTCTAGAATCTGCTGAGTAGAAGCTACATGTGGAACAGTTTGGCTTTGCTGTATAGATGTTGCTTGTTGAGGAACTTGTTGAGACTGCTGCATAGGTATCCCTTGCTGGTGAATTTGCTGTGGTTGCTGCAAGGACACCCCTTGTTGAGGTGGCTGCATAGATGGTACCTGCTGAGACTGCTGCATAGCCATTAGTTTCTGGGGAATCTGCTGCATAGCTGCAATTTGCTGAGAAACCTGCTGTGAAGACGATGTCACCTGTGGAACCATTTGCTGGCTTGGCTGCATAGATGCCATCTGCTGAGGAACTTGCTGTGGTTGCTGTGTCGATGGCACCTGCTGTGAAACTTGCTTGGGTTGTTGAATAAGTCTAACTCCTTGTGGAACTGATTGAAGAACTTGTATGTTGTTGACAAATTGAACCGAAGGCTGCCCATGTAGCACAGGGGACTGACTGGCAGATACCAAATTGGCAGGAGCAATCTCTAATTCCACCGATCCCACAGCAGCTGTAGCCTGACTACCAAGTCTAGCAGCAGAGTTTAACTGCATGCTTGTTGGCATGTGTTGATTCCCCACCTGTGAGGCAGGTATATTCTGAGGAGAAGTTATTGTCAACATCTGCTGAGGAACTCCCATGATGGATCCATCCAAAGCTTGACTTTCTGCACTGTAGGATACCTGTGAATCTGGAGGCTGGTAAAAAATAAACATATTTTAGATGTTGATAAAGTTATTGTTTTTGTATCAAGATTTTATCCTATAAAATATTGTCAGAAAAATAATCTTTTAAGTATCATTTCACAGAGAACTTAGTATATGCAAATTAGCAACATACAGAACATAATACAGAGGATACAATGTTGCCATAAAAATAATCTTTTGGACATCATTTCAGACAGAACAGGTTATATAAAAAGCAGCAACATATAGAATGTACAAGTTAAAAATAACAGCTGTAAAATTCCATCACCTTAGCAACACTTATTCAATGTTTTGAAAGAATTACTTTAACTATAGGAACTGGACAATTGGCTGTGCTCTAAAAAGAAAAATGGAAATGCTGAAAGTTTTTCACATTTTTATGTTTGAGATGTCTGAGCCAAAACTGCTATTAGTGAATGTTAATCCCATCTGGCAATATGCATTGTAGTGAGACAGCAGTCTCTATAGCATCCAGAAATACAACTCTTTTCACAAGTCTTTAGAAGCAAGAGTGGAAAAGCTTTTAGGCACATAAATGTTCAGAGAAAAAAGGCAAGGAAATGGACGTTGTCTTACCTGAACGTCCCTTTTCTGGGCGCTGCGTACACTATCCATGCATGGGTTAATCCTTCAGTGCTTGGCAAACAACTGAGTGAAAACAAAAGGCTTTTGTTCCCCTTTCCGGCTCCCAAGCCACGCCTCTGGTCCCATGATCCCCCAGTCTGAACGAAGGCGCAGCGGACAAGAAACCACACCATGGTAACATATAAAACTCAACTTTATTAACTCAAATTAACGTAAGGAAAAAAAGGACTAGTCTCAGCCATAAGAGTGGCAGGCAGCCCTAACGGGCGGGATATGGATAGTGTACGCAGCGCCCAGAAAAGGGACGTTCAGGTAAGACAACGTCCATTTTCCTGTGCGCTGCTCCCACTATCCATGCATGGGATATACCCAAGCTTAAACTCCCTGGGTGGGGGGCTGACTGCCCCCAGAGTCCTCCTCTGTCAGCACTTTTTGCAGAATTCTGCGGCCAAAGGATGCCTCAGCTGAGTTGTAGGCATCGATCTTGTAGTGGCGGATGAACGGTGTGAGGGATGACCACGTTGCAGCTCTGCAGATGTCCACGACCGAAGCTTGTGTGGCCCAGGCCGCCGTGGTGGCCGCACTGCGAGTCGAGTGCGGAAGGATCTTGCCGGGGGTCGGTTTGGCGTTCAAATCATATGCCAGGGCGATGCAGGCCTTGATCCATCTGCTAACTGTGGCTGCTGATATCTTCTGACCCATGGACTTTGGGTTGAAGGAGACCAGGAGTCCCTCCGACCGGCGGAAAGGAGCGGTCCGTTGGATGTAAAGGTGGATGGCACGTCGCACGTCTAGGGTGTGCCACCTCTCTTCTCTGGGGTCGCGAGGTGAGGGGCAGAAATCCGGCAGGATGAGCTCTTGAGCTCGGTGGAACCACGAGTTGACCTTCGGGATAAAGGCAGGATCCAGGCGTAGAGTCACCGTGGATTCGTGGAAAATGCACAAATCTTTGCGAACTGACAAAGCCGCTAGCTCTGAGACTCTCCTCGCTGAGGTGATCGCCAGCAGGAAGGTCACCTTAAACGATAGGTACTTAAGCGATGTCGAGTCTAGGGGTTCGAAGGGGGGCCCGGTCAGTGCCCGCAACACCAGAGGTAGATCCCATGAGGGGTAGCGGTGAACTGTGGGGGGCCGCAGGTTGGTGGCCCCATGCAGAAACCCCTTGATGCGTGGGTGGTGCGCGAGGGATTGGTACGGAGAGCACACAATGACTGTTGACAACGCTGCTGTCTGTCTCCGTAGGGTCGTGGGGGCCAGGCCCTTGTCTAGGCCGGCCTGTAGGAACCGCAGAATGTCCTGAATGGTGGCTGATGTGGGGTCGATGTGCTGTTGGGCGCTCCATCGACAGAACGCCTGCCATGACGACTCGTAGATGCGGGTCGTAGCTGGACGTCTGGCCGCCTGGATAGTGGCAACCACCTCGTCTGGTAGGCTGTCCTTCTTCAAGATGACCCGTTCAAGTGCCAGACGGCTAATTGGAGCCACTGGGGCTCTGGGTGCGTGACTGCTCCCTGGCACAGGACGAGCTGCTGTGGTGGGATCAGCCATGGCTGTTCTACGGACAGTGCTACAAGGTCGGCGAACCAGGGTCTCCGGGGCCAGTTCGGGGCTACCAGGAGTAGGTCGGCTTTTTCTGCCAGTAGCTTCCGAATGACTCGCGGGAGCAGCGGGACTGGTGGGAATGCGTACAAGAGACCCTCGGGCCACCTGCAGCGCAGCGCATCGTGGTCCTCCGCTTGTGGTGTCGGGTAGCGTGATACGAAGCGGGGAAGCTGAGCGTTGGTCGGGGTTGCGAAGAGATCTACGACCGGGTTTCCGAAGCGTGAAGTGAGTTCTTGAAACAGGTGAGGGTGGAGCTGCCATTCCGCTTGATCTATTGTTTCGCGGCTGAGCCAGTCCGCCCTCACATTGGTTGCCCCGGAAATGTGATCTGCTCTGATCGAGAGCAGGTGTCTCTCTGCCCAGCTGAACAGCTCCGCGGACTCCTTCATCAGGGTACGGGACTTCGTGCCCCCCTCCCTGTTGACGTGTGCCTTGGCCGAGATGTTGTCGGTCAGGATTAGGACGTGATGCCCCTGCACCGTCGTCTGGAAGTTGCGGAGTGCCAGTCTGATCGCTCGAAGCTCTAGGAGGTTGATGCTGCATTGTTGTTCTTCTTGCGACCACTGACCTTGTGTGACTAGGTTGTGGAGATGGGCTCCCCACCCCCGAAGGCTGGCGTCGGTGGTGAGTATCAGACGGTCTGGCTCTAAGAAGCTGGAGCCCTTGAGGAGCGACGGTGACGTCCACCACCCGAGGGACCTGCGGACCTGTGGAGTGAGGCGAACCTCCTTCTTGGAGTTGGCCCTTCCCGTTCGCTGGAAAGGAAGGAGGAACCACTGCAGGGGTCTCGAGTGTCTGCGTGCCCACGGTACGATGCCGAAGCAGGATACCATCTTCCCGAGGAGGGTTGAGAGGTGGATCAGAGCAACTTTCCTCCTCGTCAGGCACTGCAGTGTTAGGGTTCGGATGCTTTGGACTCTGTCCGGTGATAAAAATACCTGGCCGCTGGCCGAATCTATCTGTGCCCCCAGGTGAAGAAGTCTGGTGGTGGGCAGGAGCTGACTCTTTGCAAAGTTTATGGTGAAGCCGTGATCCTGGAAGACCTTGATCACCATCTCCATGTCTTTGTAGGCTTGGTCGGGCGTGGACGACAGGACCAGAATGTCGTCCAGATAGCATAGCACCCGGATCGGGACGGCCCGGAGTTTGGCCGCCACCACCGCTACCAGCTTGGTAAAGGTGCGCGGGGCCGAGGAAAGTCCGAATGGCATCGCCCGATATTGGTAGTGACGGCCCGCGTATGCGAACCTCAGGTACTGCCGGTGAAGGGGGTGAATCGGCACGTGCAGATAAGCCTCCCGGAGGTCGACTGATTGAAGGAAGTCGCCCTGTCTCACTCCCGCAAGGATGGTCTTGAGGGAGTGCATCTTGAACCTGTGGTATTGTACCGACAGGTTCAGGCGCTTTAAATTCAGTATGCCCCTCCAGCCTCCGGAATTCTTGGGGACCAAGAAGAGGGTCGAGTAGAATCCTGAGCCCCGCTGGCTGTGCGGAACAGGCTCTATGGCCTCGACCTCCAGGAGGTGGGCGATCTCCTGCGACATCAGGTCCTGAAGTTCCGATGATCGAGGAGTTGGACAACTGACAAACCGGTGGGGCGGCTGGCCGGAGAATTCGATGGACAGACCTAAAGAGGTCGTACGCCTTACCCAGGAGTCCGAGGTCGATCTGGCCCATTGTTGATGGAAGAGGATGAGCCGTCCTCCTATGGGCCCCGAGGGCCTGGAGTCATTTTCCCCTTCTGGCGGGCTTAGGGCCGGCTCCGCGGAAGTTGCGTTTGGGCTGTTGGTGTCTTCCTCGGTCTCGGAACTGTTGTCTGTCATTAAATCTGTCTCCCCCCTGGTAATGGGGGCGGTGCGAGGAGGACCCCCTGGGTCCGGCGCCTGCACGAAAGGGCTGATGGAGCGGGTAAGGCGTGTACCTGCGTTCCTGGCGCCTGTAGGTTGATGGGAGGATCTTCCTCTTGTCCTTCCCTTCAATGAGTAGGGGTTCCAGCGATGCACCAAACAGATCTGGTGCTTTATATGAGGAAGCCGCCAACTTCCATTTGGCCTTGAAGTCGGCTTTCCAAGGCCGAAGCCAGAATAGTCTCCTAGCCGTAAGGGTAGAAGCCAGCGCCCTCGAGGCGAACTTGGCTGAATTCAGGGAGCTGTCGGCGGTGTATTCGGTGGCAGCTATTATCTTATTCAGATCCTGATGCAGTCTAGTGTCCTCAGGTGGGAGCCTGTCTTGCAGGTGCCGAAGCCAAATAAGCGAGGCTCTGTTGAAGAAGGATGAGGCTGTCGCGGATCTGATTGCCCAGCCCACGGCCTGGTGCGCCTTGCGGAAGGCCCATTCCATCCTCTTTTCCTCCGCCTTGAGCGAGTCTAGAGGGTCGGTAGAGATCAGGGAGCTGGAAGACAGGGTTGCCACCGGTTGGTCTACTGAGGGGAGTACCAGGAGGTCCTCTAACTCTGGGGCTGAGCAGTAGAGTTTTTTATCTAGGTTGCTGGGTGTCGCCATGGAGGCCGGCTGCACCCAGGGGTTCTGAATCACCTCCGTAAATAGCTGTGGACAAGGGATGTAGTACTTCTGCGGCTTTGAGGATTTGAAGAGGGCGTCGTGCGGACCTGCCGTTGACGTGGAGGGCGCTGCGATATCTCCTGGTACTCCAAGGTTGGTCGTGAGACGTGCCTTGTGGAGGAGCGACTTGAACAGGGCCGGGCGGAAAAGGCCTGTAAAGGCCGGAGTGTCCGGTGCTAGTCCTTCGTCCTCCGATAGCTCCATCTCCTCTGGGCCCTCCTCCGCTTGGTCTGATTCATCTGATGAAGAGTCCCGACCTCGCTCTGGGAGGGGATGGGGCTGAGGGTGGACCGGCCGCGCCTGGCTGGGTGCGGTTTGTACAGGAACCTGAGCTGCCTGCTGCATTGATGCCGTGAAGAAGGATGACAGAGCCGCCGAGAACATGGCCTGGAAGTCTACTGGGGGTGCCAAGCCCAGTCCTCCCTGACCCTGTAGGTCTACCCTTGAGGGTGTGGAACTTGCCTCCCTGGCCCGGCGGTGCTGGTTTGGTGCAGGGGAGGTTGGAGTCTCCCGTCCGGGCCTTGACGCTGTCTCGATGCGCGGTGTTGTGCGCGAGGGCCCAACCCCCTCAGGGGTACTGGGGGTGACTGTGATGTCGGCCACAGATGTAAGTCCCCGTTCCGCTTCTCTTGGAGAGATGGGTGTAGGCTCCCCAGGTGTAGGATCCCTGGACGGGGTTCCTGAAACCGCCTTGTGCGCCCTCTCCCACTGTCGCTCTAGGGCGTTGTGCCTCCTCAGGGCGTCCCTATCCTGGAAGGGTAGGGAACCTTCTGAGGCCGCCCTGCTGGTCGAGCTCGCGTGCCTCTTTTTTGATTTCTTCTTCCCCCTTTTATCGCATGTGCGTGGGGGGCTTAGTTCCAGCTCCATGTCTGACGATGGGGGGGAGTGTGACATGGCTGAGGCGGCTGTGAAATTGAAGTAGGAGCCTTGCCCTGCCGCTCACGGATGGACGTTGAGTGAGCGTCCCGGGGCCCCCCCCGAACCTCTTCAGACGGTGGTGGTAGAGGTGGTTTGATGCCCCTTCCAGCTGTGGGGGGGGGTGCAGGTCTGCAGCTGGCTCCCTGATGGGTTAGGGAGGCACAAGCCTGAGAGTCTCGCCCAAAATGGCGGCCCGAAGGTCCACCAATATGGCGCTGCCACGTGGTGCGCTTCACCATGAGGGCAGACCTGGCAGCGGACTTATAATGGCGGCCCGAGGGTCCGACCAGACGCCGCGCAATCCCCTTAACGAGGGGTTATTCCGTAGTGCAGGGAGGGCTGCCTCCTTCTTCCGGCGCTTGTCCTGCTTTCGCGCCCTCTCTCCGGTGCAGCCCTGCGGCGTCGGCTTCAAACGCGGCTTCGGAACTTCGCCGCGTGGGCGGCTCGCGCTTCCGGCTCCGCCTGCCAGCTGATGAGCGCGCCGGCGCTATTCGGAGTTGCCGCGTGGGCGGCCGGCGCTTGGGGCTCCGCCGGCCAGCTGACGAGCGCGAAGATTGAAGATGCCGCGTGGGCGGCCGGCGCTTGGCTCCGCCGGCCAGCTGAAGAGCGCGCCGCCGCTATTGAAGTTGCCGCGTGGGCGGCCGGCGCTTGGGGCTCCGCCGGCCAGCTGATGCTCCGGCGTGGGGCGATGAGCAAAGAACTCCTTGTTGAAGAGGGAGCTGGTATGAGGCTAGGAGGCTGGCGAGCGAGCGTGTGATCGCTCTGCTCCACTCCCCCTCCTCTGCTCCAATTCACCCCGCACAGCAATCAAAGAAGAGAAAAAAAGGAAAAAAATAACACGAAGGGGAGCTACTCAAAAATAACATAAAAACCTAACGCTCAAGGGAAAGGAGAAAGCCAAGAACTTTAAAGAATTAAAAGGAATGGAGAAGAAAACCCCCACAGACACACAATACCTTAGTAATCTGTGGAGCTCCAAAAATCACTACAGTGTTTGCCAGCAACTGAGTGAAGACTGGGGGATCATGGGACCAGAGGCGTGGCTTGGGAGCCGGAAAGGGGAACAAAAGCCTTTTGTTTTCACTCAGTTGTTTGCCAAGCACTGAAGGATTAACCCATGCATGGATAGTGGGAGCAGCGCACAGGAAAATAATTAAGTTCTTCAGATCCTTTTTCACTGCCAGCTGCACTACCTGGAAGCATACTTTTATTTTAACAATTATAGATATAATCTATAATTTGGTACTTGATGTGGGATTATATAAATTGATTAAGGTTTAACGGATGAAAATTAGGTTATTTTTATTTGGAATACACCGAGTGAATTAAGTATGACTTGACCAATATAAACAAGTCTCCCTAAAGTAGTCTTAAATCTGAATTGAATGCACATCTCAGTAATTCTTTGCCATTTCCAGCTTTAAATCTTAGAAGGGAAATACAAATCTCAAGATTCAAGATTATCTAAATAAATACAATCTGAACAGATGGTTGTTTCCCAAATAACTGTATAAGGTTTCTTAAATATCTATATTGGGAGTAATGTTTCATTATTATCTGATTATTTATTAAACTAATTTTTGGCCAAAAAATTCTGGACAGCTATAACGTGAGTTATATGCTATAGAGTAACAAAGGATAAGTTTGCTGACAATTCCAGTTTAACCTACATTACTGGTAGTAAACAGTGTTCACCCTGCTTACCTTTGGAGCCAGCAAAATCATTTAAGAATTGCCACCTGTTGATACACAGGACTATGAAGTATCAGAAAAAGGGTGCTTAAAAGAGTGGCAATCCTTAGTGCCATGAAATGGATACTCAGATGTATTTGTTAATGAAGTTAGATCCCCATTTGGCTCAAGCCTCATTTTACAATGCAGAGATGCATAATTTAACTGGATAAAAATTATTATCATCAGATAATATACAAAAATAGCTGGGACATACAGGTAATGCTCAATTTATTAGTGTAATGGAGCCTGCCCATTATAGGTTGAACTCAAGATGGTTGTAAAGAAGGTCATCCACGTGATCAACCCAATTTTATGACCTTTTTGTGGCAGTTGTTAAGTCGTTTACCATAGGGCATTTCCCCCCAAAATTGAAAGTAAACATTGGGTTTTGGCAAAAGTGTCATAAATCATGGTCATGTAGCTACAAGATGCTGTAAACCATTGTAAATGCAGGCCTCTTTCTGAGAACCCAAAATGTGGTCATGTGACTGGAGAGCTTGGAACTTCAGAATTGGATAGTTAGTAGCTTTTCAGAGGTCTGTTCTAACTTTAAATGGTTGCAGCTGGTGGTAAGTTGAGACTTACCTGTAGTTACCCATTTTACCTCACACCTAAGCATTTTTTCCCGAATCCTAATTTTACAATTTCATTTTCTTTGTTCTTCCCATCAGGGTTTTAGACATTATTTACTTCCAGGAGAATAATTCTGGAACTACAGCTTGGAGTTTTCGCAGAGGAAAAAAAAGGGAGAATTAAATATGCCCTACACCCTGCTCCTACAAACTGCCACTTATTGAGAAATGCCATCAGGCAAAACATACACATGAAATGGTACTATGTAGCTTGGTTTTAAATGAGAAGCAATAATCCACTACAGGTAGTCCTCAATTTACAACCGTTCATTTAGTGACCATTCAAAGTTACAACAGCATTGAAAAAAGTGACTTATGACCATTTTTCACACTTATGACCATTGTAGCAGTCACATGATCAAAATTCATACATTTGGCAACTAATTCATACTTATGATAGTTCAGTGTCCTGGGGTCACATAGTCCTTTTTTGCGACCTTTTAACCAGCAAAGTCAATGGGGAAGCCAGATTCACTCAACAACCAGTTACTAACTTAACAACAACTGTGATTCACTTAACAACTGTGACAAGAAAAGTCATACAATGGGTCAAAATTCACTTAACAAATATCTCAGCAACAGAAATTTTGGACTCAATTGTGGTTGTAAGTTGAGGACTACCTGTATTTCCTTCAATGTTTGCTTCCATTTTATGAATGCTTCCCCCTTTTTAATTTAGATGGTTTAAATAAACTCATGGGACACATTTAGTGATGCTTTGAAAAATCTGCTAGATAATGCAGTTTATTAGTGAAAAACTTTACCATCCTTGATGGGAATTGTTGAGCTGCAAGAGGAGAGGTTTGGGCTTGGAGAGTTGCAGGAGGTGCCAAATTGTGAGTAGGTAGACCAGAAGGCTGAGTCTGGATTAATGGTAAAACACCAGGGTGAGCCATATTTGTTGGCAACGCCGGCTGCACCTGTATAAAGAATAATTAACAGACTTCACTTAGAAAAACAAAACAATTGTCTATGCTTCAGTTCCCCTGGTCTCATCTGCCCTATTTGTAGCCTTTTCTCACACATTCCCTAGGGAAAACAAGATATCTTCCTAGGATGCAGAATTAATAACCAAAATATGTTCTTGGGCCTTTCTTTCTTTAGAACATTTACATAACCACCCATTTGTACCCAAGTCCAGGCAACCAATAGATTTTTAAAAATCTATTTACAATAAAAAATTAAAATGCAGCAAAGAGGGGGTTGAGGGGTTTTTTAATGTAAATTTTTAGCGAAATTTTTAAGGGGTTCCAGGGGGGAGGGATGGTTTAGAACTAGGGTTGTGGGTGTGGGGGATAACCCACCGAGGAGGGGGCCTGGTCCGGCTGAGGGGCGCAGCATAGGGGGTGTGGGACTCGGGATCAAGGAGGGGGTTAGAGCTTGTTCCGATGATGGACTTTCCATCAGTACTGTGGGTGGGAGGGGCAGATATGGCGGGAACAGGGGGCCATATCGTGTTGTGGGAGTGCGCACTCGCTGTCTTCGAGCGGTGGCGCGCTCCGGCCCCCAATGTTCTACTCGTTCCCCGGGCTGCACAGATCCTCAGGGCCTGGGCCTTCAGCTGATGTTATGCAACACCAGGTCCGTGGTAAATAAAGCCCCCCTCATGTGTGATCTTGTTCAGGAGGGGGGAGCGGACCTGGCGGGTATTACAGAGACCTGGTTGGGCCAGGGGGGGGGTCCCCCTCATTGAAATGTGCCCACCCGGTTTTCGCGCATTTCATTAGCCAAGGTCACAGGGGAGGGGAGGGGGGTGGCGGTTGTCATTAAAGAAGGTCTTGGGTCGAGGGAGGCCACTGTTCCTCAGACGGCCGAATGTGAGTCCCTCCTTGTGAAGTGGGGTCATGGGGTCCAGATGGGCTTGCTGATCACGTACCTGGCTCCCTGCCACGTGGCGGCGGCCCTGCCTGAGCTGCTCAACATTATAGCCGCGGTGGCGGTTGATACCCCCAGGCTTATGGTCATGGGGGATTTCTACTTGCCATCCGTCGGTGAGGCATCTGAGGCGACTCGGGAGTTTATGGCTTCCATGACGGCTATGGACCTGACCCAGTTAGTTCATGGCCCTACTCACACGACGGGGGAACACGCTGGACCTGATTTTTGTCTCTGGTCAGTGGTTGAGTGATCTTGAGATAGGGGATATAGCGATTTGAGCCCTTGTCATGGTCGGACCACTCCCTTCTTTGCTTTGACCTTCGAACTGTCACACCCCGCCGCAGGGAGGCGGAACTGATGAGGTGGTTCCGCCCCAGGCGCCTGATGGAGCCTGATAGGTTCCAGATGGAGCTTGGGTCATTCCCTGAGGCTCTGGCTCATGCCTCGACTGAGGACCTAGCGGCAGCCTAGGATAGGGTGGCCTAGGATAGGGGAGAGCAGTTGGAGGGCCAGCCTTTCTGAATCCGACCAAACACTGGTAAGGTCTCATATTACGACTTACCTAGTGGCAATAAAAGCGGCAAAATGTAACTATTTTGCTGCTCTTATTGCGTCATCAGATAATCGCCCGGCCGCCCTGTTTAGGGTGACCCGCTCCCTGCTCCACCAGGGAGCGCGGAAGGACCTCTTGGAGGGTAGGGCCGAGGACTTTGTGCAGTATCTATATGACAAAATCGCTCAGATTCGGGAAGACTTGGATTCTGACTGGCTAGATTCAGGAGGGATGGCGGAGGCAGGTCTTGAGAATGTTATCTGCGAAGAGTTTGACCCTGTGACTCCCGAAGACGTGGACAGGATTCTGGGTAGACTGAATGGAGCCACATGTTTATTGGACCCGTGTCCCTCCTGGTTGGTGCTGGCTTCTCGGGAGGTGACACAAGGCTGGCTCCAGGGGATTATAAATGCTTCACTGAGTGAGGGTGACTTTCCCACCGCCTTGAAAGAGGCGGTGGTGAGGCCTCTCCTCAAGCCTTCCCTGGATCCGGCAGTGTAAGCAAACTATCGTCCAGTCTCCAACCTTCGCTTTGTGGCGAAAGTTGTTGAGAGTGTGGTTGCGCAACAGCTTTCGCAGTATCTGGATGAAACGGTTTATCTGGATCCGTTCCAGTCGGGCTTCAGGCCTGGGTACAGCACGGAAACGGCATTGGTCGCTTTGGTTGATGATCTCTGGAGGGCTCGGGACAGGGGTTGCTCCTCTGTCCTGGTCCTGTTAGATCTCTCAGCGGCTTTTGATACCATCAACCATGGTATCATGCTGCACCGGTTGGAAGAGTTGGGGGTGGGGGGCACTGTGTTACGGTGGTTCTCCTCCTTTCTCTCTGACCGGTCGCAGTCTGTGTTGGCAGGGGGGCAGAGGTCGACCCCAAGGCGCCTTATATGTGAGGTGCAACAGGGGTCGGTCCTCTCGCCCCTTCTGTTCAACATTTATGTGAAGCCGCTGGGTGAGATCATCTGTGGTTTCGGGGTGAAGTACCATCAGTACGCTGAAGACACTCAGCTGTACATCTCCACCCCGGACCACCCCAATGATGCCCTTGAAGTGATGTCCCGGTGCCTGGAGGCCGTGCGGATCTGGATGGGGAGAAACAGACTCAGGCTCAACCCATCCAAGACTGAGTGGCTGTGGTTTCCGGCGTCCCGATATAGTCAGTTGGTGCCATCACTGACTATTGGGGGCGAGTTGTTGGCCCCCACGGAGAGGGCTCGCAACTTGGGTGTCCTCCTGGATTCACGGCTGTCTTTAGAAGAGCATTTGACAGCTGTGGCCGGGAGGACTTTTTATCAGGTTCGCCTGATCCACCAGTTGCGTCCCTTTCTGAATTGGGACTCCTTACACATGGTCACTCATGCCCTCGTCACTTCCCGCCTGGACTACTGTAATGCTCTCTACATGGGGCGAAGATTGTTGAGAGTGTGGTTGCGCGACAGCTTGAGGAGCACCCGGAGGCTCCAACTGGTGCAGAGTGCGGCCGCGCGGGTGGTTATGGGAGCGACGTGGCATTCCCACGTAACACCTCTCCTGCACGAGCTGCACTGGCTCCCGGTGGTCTTCCGGGTGCGCTTCAAGGTTTTGGTTACCACCTTTAGAGCGCTCCATGGCTTAGGACCCCGGTACTTATGGGACCGCCTGCTGCCACCAGTAGCATCTCACCGGCCAATACGCTCTCATAGAGAGGGGCTCCTCAGGGTGCCATCGGCCAAACAGTGTCGACTGGTGGCCCCCAGGGGAAGAGCCTTCTCTGTGGGGGCACCTGCTATCTGGAATGAGCTCCCCCTGGAGATACGGAGGATCCCGGATTTACACACCTTCCACTGTGCCCTCAAGACCTTTTTATTCCAACAGGCTGGCCTGGCCTAACCTCCCTTTTTAATTTGTCTAAAACTTTAGAGGTGTTTTAATCTGTTCCGGGCCAAATTTATTTAATTAGGTTTTTATACTGTTTTTAAATTTTGTAATCTGTGTGTTTTATCTCTTGGCTGTTCACTGCCCTGAGTCCTTCGGGAGTAGGGCTGCATATAAATCTAATAAAATAAAAATAAAATAAATAAAATAAAAAACCATAGATATTTTTTTAAAAAAACAATTTGACACCATCGTTACATTTTGACATGAAGCCCACAACTAATTCATCTCATCGGTCTCACCCTATGCCAGCACTTGAGGGGAAAAGCCAGGTCTTAAATGCTGTTTGGAAAGTTAAAAGAATGGGGTGGTGGGGTCTATCAGGGGGAAGGCAGGAACTGTCAGGAAAAGGCACGTTTCCTAAATACCGTAAGATGGCAATATTTAAGGGAGGGGACTAGGAGTGTACCCACCCTGTTCTGGTATGGACAGATGTCCTAGGGAGAGAAATCCTGCAGATAACCTAGACCTGTGCCATAATAGAGTTTTAAAGGTAATAATCATTTCCTTGAATTGCACTTGGAAGGAAACTGGGAGATACTTGCACAATAGGGTATAATGTGGGTAAAACTAGGGGGGCCTATCACTGCACATCCCATTACATTTAAGGGCAAGCCTACGTAAAATGCATTGCAGTAATCCAAATGGGAAGTGATTGAGGCATGAGGGACCATGAACAAGGCCTCTAGTCCAGGAAAGGGTGAAATCAGTTCACAAGATGAATCTGTGCAAAAGTCCCCCTCTACTCAAAGCTACCAGCTTTATTCCTTTCCTGGAGCCAAAAAAAATTTATACTGAAACACCATACATGTCTCTATGGGATCATGTCAGGCATGAAAGATGAGAACCACACATAAAGTTTCAATTAGACTGATTTATTGTTCATGCCTATGTTAGGAATCTACTGGACTAAAGATTTTGTGCTAGATAAGGGTTGGCAGAATTCGGGGGGGGGGGGGAGAATTGGTCTGTTTGTGGCTACATGGAGATTCCTCTTTTGACTCCATCCCCAGGTTCTGCCACCTTCTCCTATAGGTAAAGACACTTTCTTAATACAACAATCATAATTACTATGTTTTAAAGAATACAATAAGCCTCTTACCCCTGCATTGGACTGATAATGCCCCATCATCTGTTGAGAAGTATATAAATGCCCTTGAACACTGTTTTCAGTTTGTGAGAGATTGGGGACTTGTTGAGTGCCCATCATGTGTTCCGTGGAAAATGCCAGATTATGTTGGCTAGAGGCATCTGACAGTATAACTGATCCTGCTCCTGCCTCAGACAAGTTGTCAGCTGTGCCAGTGTGAAAAGAAAGAAAAGGCAGAATGTTCATTCTTTCAGAATAAATCAAAACCACTTCCCTTCCTTCTGCCTCATTCAGGCAAACACTTGGGTTGTCAGGAAATGCAGTTTTACGTATGGATGGAATATTTACTTCAGAAAGAATACAACAAAATGAAAGCTTCTCCCTAGGAAAAGAAAACAAGGAATAGCCAAATCTTTCTTTTAAAAATTGCCACAATTGTCACAAGGGATACACTGTCACAATTTAAACCAATCTGTTTAAATAAGTGCAGTATCAAAAACTGTGTTATATTTATTTAACAGTGACCAAAGCCATCTCTATGACACATGCAAGTCAAAATTCAGGCTCAAGATGACCCATTATATCTAAATCTTCAGAGGCTTTAATGCAGGGGTGAAATCTAAAAATTTTTGCTACCGGTTCTGTGGGCATGGCTTAATTAGTGGGCGGGGCTTGTTGATAAGGTGACTGGGAGGGCGTGGCTTGTTGCTCAGGTGGGCGTGGCCAAGTCAATGTCACTTCTTTACCCTTTTTTAACCTACAAAACACAACACAACGTAACTGTCTCACCCACAATATAAAAGCAACTGTGCTAGACCCAAAATCGCCCCTGCAACAAGCAGGAACCTCACACAGCCACAAAAAGCCAAAAAACCAACTTTCACACTTTACACACACACAACACAACACAACACAACTGGTCACCCACAATGTAAAAGCAGCTGTGCTAGACCCAAAATGGCCCCTGCAACAAGCAGGAACCTCACACAGCCACAAAAAGCCCAAAAAACCAACTTTCACACTTTACACACACAAAATTCCACATACAGCTTTGTAAGATTTTGTGTGATTGTGTAGTTAGAGTGAAACACTACAGAAACACACTAAATCTCAGAAAGCTGCTCAAATATTATTTTATTTTAATTTATTTTTATATAAAAGCAGCTAAATTTAAAACTTCCTAAACTTTAAATGGCTAGGTCTAAAAAAAGAACAACTAAAAAAAAACCCAATTAACTATTTTTTTAAAGCTCCCAAAAGGGAAAAAACTTACCCAATTGAACAGGGGTCTCCAACCTTGGCAACTTTAAAACTTGTAGACTTCAACTCCCAGAATTCCTCAGCCAGCTTTGCTTTGCTGGCTGAGGAATTCTGGGAGTTGAAGTCCACAATTCCCTGCCTGCTTGATTGCAGGCAGGGAGATTCAGTTGCTTGCTGATGCAATGGATGCAGGGATTACAGCAAGGCATTGCGACCAGCAGCTAAGGTAAGCAAGCTGAGGGGGGGAGGGGGAGGGATTTTTGCTACCGATCAGCAGGCAGAGCCATTTAAAAGGAAAAGAGTTTTTTTTCTTTTACATGGCTCTGGCGATCCAAGCTGAGTTGCCTGATTAGCAGGCAACTCAGCTGGGATCGTCAGAGCCTGGCTGGTCAGAGCCATTTAAAAGAAAAAAAAAGGCTCTGATGATCGTGCAGCTCAGCTGGGCATGGGGGGCGGAGGCAGGGATTTTTGCTACAGGTTCTCCGAACTGCCCGCCGCCCGAGCTGGTCCGAACTGGGAGCATTTCACCCCTGCTTTAATGCCTTCTCTACTGGGCTGGCTAGATATGGAATACTGGATACTGGCTCACAGTTGTTAAAATCAGCAATGTCTAATAAAAGCTTCTTAAGTAGTTGCTTCATCATCCTTTTTTAAACAATCTAAAAGATCATGGCAGGACAGAATCCTTAAAAACCCTTAGAAGCCAAGCTAGGAAGGGATCAAACAAGTAACAGTACAAATTGAACTGAGGATTCAGTTATTTATAAGGGATCAAGCAACAAAATTGATAATGTTACAGAAGAATTCTAGGTATGACACTGCCTAAAATGAAGGAAAACCCAACTCAAATCTGAAACGTGTTATTCAGAAAGTACTGTGTAAACTGCTCAATACTTTCTGAATAACACATTTCAGATTTGTGTTGTGTAAATGGCTCACAGTAGCTATCAGATTGTATGAGAACAATGGCCACAGTTATCGGTAGTTGGACTATCAGAGTTCT
This sequence comes from Pantherophis guttatus, assembly GCF_059756535.1. Classification (NCBI taxonomy): domain Eukaryota; kingdom Metazoa; phylum Chordata; class Lepidosauria; order Squamata; family Colubridae; genus Pantherophis; species Pantherophis guttatus. Next base: position 120,116,444 of record NC_142064.1, on the reverse strand, counting down.
CTTGGATTATTGATTCCATGGATGTAATCAAGTGGAAAATAAATTACTACTTTTATCCGCCTAACTGCCGTGACATAGGCTCTATAAATAAGCATGCATTTTATCTAGATGGGTTCATTTGGGACCTGCACATTTCTGTCTTCACATTTCATAGCGTGCAAATTGCTGTATGAACCATGGAACATTCAAGGCACTAATACAGGACGGGGGAATTTAGGAGCCTTCATATTTAGTGGTGAAATTTCATTATTCCACATCTTAACCAAAGCACTAATGTGGTTTAAGGTTCGAGAAAAACACTGCTCAGAGCAGCATGAAATCCACAGGATCCAACAGCTTCCAGTGAGCAACGTGTTCTGGTCCTTACCCTTGCAGTGGGGAACATGAGGAAGTTGCAAATGTTTTTTCAGTGAATTCAGCCTCTCTAGGAGCCTGGGGAGGGCAAAAACGGTCTCCCCCACCTCCCTGGAAGCCCTCCGGAGGCTGGAAACAGCCTGTTTCTCTACTTCCGGCGGACCCAGAAGGCCCAAAAATCAGTTGGCCGGCGCGTGCATGCGCACCGGAGCTGAGTTCACATGCCCACCGATATGGCTGCGAGTGCAACCTATGGCACGCATGCCATAGGTTCACCATCATGGCCATAGAGTTTTCTTCTAAAGCTGCTATTGGGAGGGGGTTCTCGCTGCTAAACTCTCATTTATTTTTATTTTATTTAAATACATTTTTATCAATATTTATTATTTTTATAAATAACTCATCAGCAAATCTACCATACCTAATACCTTTTTCTTCTCTTATTTTCCCCACAACAATCCTGAAATGTGTTGGACTGAGAGATAGTGACTGGCCCAAGGTCATCCAGCTGGCTTTCATGCCTAAGGCACAACTAGTACTCACAGTTTCTTGGTTTCTAGCCTAATGCCTTCAACACTAGACCAACTGACTCTTAGCAGTTAAAATGACTTTGCTGGTATTGAACAGAATGAAGGACTAGCAAGTTTGAAAAGATGGCTCATTCAAGTTTTGCCACCTCACAAAAGGTAGAAACCAAATGAAAGAAGCAGCAATTTTCAGCAATCACAATTGGCTATCTAGAAAGAAAGAAAAAAAGAAAGAAAGAAAGAAAGAGGGAAAGAAAGAAAGAAAGAGGGAAAGAAAGGTACAGTTGCATTTTAAAGTTATGAAAATAAGCTCCCTCCCAACAAAATTTCAAGTAATTTGTGAAAGTAATGGAAAGTTTCTAAATGAACAGCTGAAAAGCTCTCTGGATAGCTATTATTGCTGTTCAAAAATGTACATGCATTAAACTCACATATGAATAATACCTTTATTATTTATTTAATAATAAATAATAAAATAATATTATGTATTAAGTGCCTATGATTGCCCATTACCAGTAAGGGAAAAGCTGTGCTGCATTTGTTGAAGGATGTGTTGTCTGGCATGTTGATCAACCTCTGTTTCCTCACACTCGGTCTTGCTTTGCTGAGAAGGTGGGGTGAATGATGAGCCTTGCGGCTGAAGTAATGGCAGTCCACTTGGAAGCTGAATTTGAGAGTCCCTCCTTTCCTCCAGGTTGCCCACCTGCCTTTGCTCCCGAGTCTTCTTGATTAGGGTGACACGATCACGAATGGATTTAGCCACAGCTTTGGAATCGCTTTCATGGAAGAATCCCGACTTCACCTAGAAATCAACAAAAAGAAACATTTTAGGTAAAGTCAGTTCTTGTTAAATATCATTTTAGTCTTTCAAGGTTTAGCAATTAAAATGAATCTGTATTTGCACATTAGAGATCAGAATCCCATGGCAACAGACCTTACCCTGAATGCATGCCAAATTGGATCTGGACTTATTGCTCAGAGTTCCAGATGAACAATAAGTACTATAATGAACAGACAAGTAGATATATAATTCTTTTTGGTTTGGGATTATTTAGCTAGCTAGCAGCCAAGCGGCTATTCCAATATTATCTATGTCTATCGTTCTAATTGATTTTGCAGCAATTGCAATGATTCAGGTTTTAGCCAAGGAGCTAAGAATCATGGAGGTAACAACATAAAATGTACGCTGTTGCAAATACTCTAGAAAAATTAATGGTACCAAGTCCAGTAAGTTTAACACTACTAAATATTTGGTGAATCCTTTTAATGTTGCACTAAAGATTCCAAGTACAATTGTTACATTTTTTTTCTATCACAAACTTTCAATCTCAAAATTTCAATAAATGGTATTTTGTCATTTTCTCCAGTTGTTTTTCATCAAGTTGACTGCCTCCAAGTATTGCCACATCAATGAACCACACTTGTTTTCTATAAAAGTAATATCTTGTGTGAGAGTCACTTTGGTGTAGTGGTTTAAGGCACCAGGCTGGAAACTAGAACTATGAATTCTAGTCCTCCTTAGATCCAAAGCAGCTTGATGACTTTGGGCTAGTCACACTCTCTCAGCACAAGGAAGAAAGCAATGGCAAATCACTCCCAAAAATATTGTCAAGAAAAAAATATGGGCTTGTCCAGACAATTTTCAGGGATCCATAATGACTCAAAGCCAGGAAAAAAAATCTGGTGCATTATGTTCTAAGTGGTTATTAGATTGAATTGGAAATTCCACAATTTTGATCTCTTTATTTTGCAAAACATTTTCAGGCACGTGGTCATACACTAGTATGACTGTAAAGTCATAGTACAGTAGAAAATAGAGCGTTACATGTTTCTACTGTACAATAGTATAGTAAAAAATACAGCTTTACAAACTGTAAAGCTGTATTTTCTTTTCAAATTCCAATTTAAATTCCAATGCTTACAATCCTATCATGGTATTCTTTATCTTCTGAGTGATTTTACTATTAAAGATACAATCTAGAGTATTATTCTTAATTTAAAATAATTGCCATTTGGCATTTTGGAAAATATGTTCAATTTTTTTTCTTTGATGGCATTGATTTGTAGATTTTGTTCTTGAGTTGCCACAATTATTCCTTCTGTTTCTTTTTTTAAATGTTCTAGATTTCAGACACAAACATGTTAGATTTTGATCAACTTTTCCTTCAGTATCATACTAGCCATGGAGTGGTTGCTTTTCTAGTTATCAATCCAACTGAATTACTTTTTCCCCTGTAATCTAATTTGTTTTTTGTTGTTTTCAAGAGCCTATATAAGAATTTTTTGTAAGGAAAATTCTTTGCCTTCGTTTGTGAGAACTCTTTACATTCCCTGATATAATCATTCAGACTGTGTTCTTTTTCTTCCATAGTTGTTTTATTGTAAAGGTATATGGCAAAGAGACACTGTCAAGGGAATTACTAGATAAGAGATAGCATGGCGTACAGCTGGATAGTGGATGGGGCAAGAAGCTCAGAAGAGACTCTTTCTCCAGTATCTCAGTCTGTATAGGAGATTGGGAGCGGGGGAAAAGAATTATACTTTCAGACTTGCAAGATTATGTCAAAGTAGCTTTATGATAAAGTAGAATTAGTTCATCTGGTTGTGATTTCTATTTGGTTTACCCTGCAAGGCTGACTTCAATCTTAAAATATGAAAATACTATTCTCCACCACAACTTCTCCTATACAGCCCGAAAAAGTAGACAGGGTCTCTTCTGAGCCTCTTGCCCTGCTCAGTGATATAATTTCGGCTGAAAGGTATTTTTTTAACTTGGTCATACAATAAATCAGAAGGTTCCGTTAATCCTAAATATTTTTATTTTTCTTTAGGTGCCAGGTGTCTAAAGATAGTTCCACTCACTGTGGTAGCCTTTCTTCTTCTATAATTTTTTTTTAATTGCCAGGTCCAAGTCACATTTTGTTTCTATGTTTTCACTGAATATGTGGACAAAGTTGATTTGATTTCAACTTTTGATTTACCTTATAGTTTTGGATCATCTATATAAAGCAAATTGTTTATTTTTGGCCTTTGCTCTTTAACTTGGTATCCACAATTGATTTTGTTCCAGTTGTTTGTGAGAGGAACATTGCCAGTACAAAGAATAATGATGATAATTGGTCTTCTTATCCCAAAGATATTCAAGAACCCACTGATATTTTTTGGTAATCTTCTAATATTTGTTTGTTCCAAAAAACTTTCAGGCATTTTTTAACCCAGCTATGAAAGAATGCGTCAAACGCCTTTCTATGAATAGGCCATAAAAGTTTTTTTTCCCGTTTTGTTAATCAATAGCTGATTTTGGGGCCACATGAATGATAAAAAGTCCCCTTGTGTTCCACTGAGACTATTAAATTTTTTTTCAAATTATCATATATTAGATTTGGAATAATTTCAGTAAACAATTTGAGTGTTATAAGCAGGCAAGACATAGGCTTGAAGTTGTCAGGAATAGGTTTTTCCCCCCTTCTTTTTCTATACAAGAAATTTCTTCCAGATGTCACTCATTCTTTATTGTTTGCAGATCATTCAACTATGTGCTAGCCTGGAGTAAAAACTTGACTTTTGAGCCAAAAATCATGTAGTTCATCTTTTTGGGGGAGCACTCTAATTTTCAATCTTTCTAATTTGTATCTGAACTGTTTATTTTGTTTTCAGTACATTTTTCCATTGCTTCCCTAACAAATGCTTTTCCAGTTCTGTTAATCTATTGTGCTTTTTTTAAACGTTCTTTTACTATATTTCCCATAAATTTTCCAATACGTATTTATTTTTTCTTTATATGGATTTGTAGGTACTTATTTTTTCTTGAGCAGCTTCTACACTTTTGTAAAACAAATATTGGTTAATTTTAGGCAAATAAGCAGGAGAAACAAAGATTGTAAAGAAAGCAAAAAGTTATTTGCTTTAATGTTAGGAGTATTCTTTATGACTCATTTGACTTTTTACTTTCTTAGCAATTGATAAGCTGATTGGTGAGCTGCAACATTTCTATTTCCCAAGAACAGAATTATATTATATTCTTGTGGTTTTCATAACTTCATTCGCTATTAGTTGTCCAGAGTTCACAGCATCTGTAATTTCATCTTATTCACTTAACACCCAGTTATTGTTTGCCATCCATTCAACTCAGTATCAGAGAAAACTTTGCTTTTCATAGTCATACAATGCGGATCCATTTGCACTTCTTATGTAATCATTCATTCTGGGAATTTCTTTTTTAAAATATGGAACATGTTCATTTGAAATCCCCTTTCTGATGGTCTAGATTTGTAGTAACAATTTATTTTCCAGTTTTGTTCACCTCTGTTACTTTGCAGTTTCTTTGTCCTGTTTGCCTAGCAAAGATCCAGCTTTTGCTGATTCAGTTGAGAGCTGGTCTGGTAGCAAAAACTGCTTTCTGGTTTTCACTACTGGAAATGGGTTACTATTATATTATGATAATTTCTTCTTTTTCCATCATCATCACTAAATATTTATTCCACAAAACTTTACTTTTTTTTAGTTCAGTTTTCTTAGAACGATAACAAGTAGTCCTTGACTTACAACAGTTCATTTAGTGAGTATTCAAAGTTATAAAGGCACTGAAAAAAGTAACTTATGACCGTTTTTCACACTTACAACCATTGTAGCATCTCCAAATTCAGAAGCTTGGCAACTGATTCATATTTATAATGGTTGCAGTTTTGTGACAAGCAAAGTCAATGGGGAGGCCAGATTCACTTAACAACCGCGTTACTAACTTAACAACTGCAGTGATTCACTTAACAACTGTGGCCAGAAAGGTCATAAAATGGGGCAAAATTCACTTAACAACCATCTCACCTAGTGACAGAAATGTTGGGCTCAATTGTGGTCGTTAAGTCGAGGACTACGTGTAGATCAGTCATTCATTTGTAATTGCTTAGAACTTATTAAACAGAACACGATAACATTCTACAACCACCACAAAAGTATAATGAATAGACCACCCTAACGTATCACAAAAACATCTGCAACATGGCAAATATTACTTGCTACATACTTGAAATATTCATAAGGCACTTCTGGGACATACTGACCAGGATCCTACATAATGGTATGCTCCATTTGCAATTTCTTATGTTATTCATTTGTTTATTCTTAGCCTATTGCAAATCCATTATTTACAGGTTTGTTTTACATGCACACTAGGGCACAATGGCTTAAACATGAAAACACCGATTCAAGCACTGCTTTTGTGTTAAATGGAACTATTGAAGGAGAGAGTTTTAACTGTCATCTGCTGAGCAAGGTCTGTAAACCCAATCTACCCCCAAAGAAAAAGAAAAACAGAAAAGAGATCCACAAATGCATTAAAGATCCATTCCATAAGATAAGAGATCCATGGGACCACTTACAAAACTTCAGTTGGCTGGTGGGTGGGTGATGCTTAAGCAGTAGCCTTCTGCCTGCATATATTTTATATGAAATGAACAGATGCATTGCCATGTCTCCTTTCAGTAACATCAGCTGTCATTTGTCAAGATTCCTCTGTGGCCAAATGTTTTATAAAAACAGAACCAAGGCAACAGTGAGGCAAAATGAAGAATCTACAGTCTAAACACATTTTTCTTTTCTTAAGCACAGGATGATAAAAAGGAACAAAATAAAAGGAGGAAAATAGAGACTGTTCATAGTAATACAGTATCTTGCTTATTTTAACCTCAAAACATTGTAACCAAGATTTGACTAAAACTTAGCCTGGCTTCAGTGCCATGGTGAGGAAAATATTTATTCACCGAGGATAATCATACCAGTCTCTTAAGTGGAAAGAGGAAATGTTATTGTTAAAAGAAATGGTGGTGGAAGACTATAGAAAGTTTTGAGAATAATCTTAATAAAGTTAGCGAAGGAAGGATGACTGGGGATGCAAGTAATTTTTTTACAACGCAATAGTGAAACTTAAAAGAAAAGGGAAAAGAAAATGCAAATGATTCTGGATGAGACAAAAATGGGTAAAAATTTTAAAAAATCTCCAGGAATTATCACTAATTAAATTAAGCTTTTGTAGAGGCAATTATCTATGTTAACAGTGAGAAAGATGGAAATAAAGATGAACTATGCAAAACAAATAAATTTTAAATTTCCACATAAACCGAGAAGATGGTTGGCATACAAGCTGCGAAAAGAAAAAGGAAGTGATATTAAAGTTTCAAGAAAAAAATATTGTACTAACATATTAACAATCAGAGACAAATTTTGAATGGACCTCTAACATTAAGGGAACTATGTGAAATTGTCACAAAGATTAGAACAGGAAAGATACCTAATACAGATGGGCTGCTGCCCCTTATTACAAATGTTTTGAAGATGAGTTTTTACAAACTTTACAAGAGATGATGAATACTATTTTGCAATATGGAAAGATTCCCGACAGATAGAAGGAGGCTAATATAATAATACCTAAAAAGGGATAAGACTTGACTTTAACAAGAAACAATCAACCAATATATCTAAAAGAGAATTGCGAAATAATGCTAGAAACACTTCGAACATGTAGAAATATTTGGAGCAACATAATGAAAAACAAGCTGCACTGATATTCTTAGATCCAGAGAAGGCCTTGAAGTGGATATTTGGTTTAGTGTTCTGGAACATATGGAACTTGGATATAATTTTACTAAATGAGTAAGGTTGATTTACACTTCTTAGAAAGCACAAATAATTGTTAATGGGGATTAACAAAACCTTGTGAGATTCAAAAAAGGCAAGATAAGGATGTCCATTGTCTCCAACTTTGTTCCATTTCAGCTCTTCAGATATTGAACAGAGATATAAAATCAGTGAATTATGAGAGTTAAGATTAAAAAGAAACTTACAAGGTATGTGAAGAAGAGAAATGGCAGATAAAGATAAATGGCTGATGTTCCAGGATTTAAGAAATTTGGTTATAATATACAGATGGGAAAATTTATGATTAAAAGGGTTGAAATCTACATATTGTGTTTTGATCTAAAAAAGAATGTTTATAAAATGATTTATCATTGATACATGATGCCAGAGAAATTCCCTGAGAAGGTATAAAGGAAATCAAACATATGTTGGAAATGCTCAAAGTTTTTCTTTTAGGATTAGTGGATAAACAGTTACAAAAAAGGCATGGCAAATTATTACAATATATGATCACAGTACCAAGATTACAATATGCACAGTTATTGAAAGACCTATTATTGAGAAATGGTTAGTGAAGTTGACAGATGCATTAATTTCTTTGATTAGAATAAAAGACATTATTACATTTATTGCTTACAGACTTTTTGTGAAAAAATGAACAAAATGAATATGATAATGGTTTTGATGATTAAACAGGATAGATTATAGAAAGAAGAGCAATATGATGTAATCTTAGAGAGAAAGGTCAAAATATTTTATACTTATAACTGCTATGACAAATGCTGGAAGCCACTTATATTTTTACTTTTTTTCTTTTCTATTTTTCTTCATTTTTTTACTTGCATTTTATATATTCTTTTATTTATTTATTTCCCTTTTTTCTTTTATACTTTCTAAGTTTGTGTCAACTTTTATCTTCTTGTTTAAAAGTTGTAATAGAAATTATATATATGAAAACGAGAAAATAAAGTTTCCATCTTCCCCTATAGCCCTTCTTAACCTATGAGGTATCCTAAAAGAATCATGCATTGTAAATAAAGCTTAAAGCATCAGTGAATAGGAGATTGAGTGGCGCACTTGTATTCTAGATATTACAATACAATTAGCAGCCTCAGCATGATAAATCTTTGTGAATCTAAATTAATTTATTCATTTATCCATAATTTATAACCTACTTTCCATAATAATTAACAAGATCACTTATAACCCTAAGCTAAAAGATAATAAAACAGAATTGCAAAAGGCAGAAAAAATATAAAAATGGATCATTTTTATTATTTATAATTCTTCCAGTCTGCAAAAAAAGGGGGAGGGGGAGAAAATGGGGTTACTTCCTGCTTCCCCCATGTGCAAACAGAAAATTATAACTAGAATAATAGTCTTGACAAGGAGAAGAAAGCTATTAAATCAAGGAAGCAGCAAGGATAAGTAGGTTTCCTTCCCCTGCACCATGACTTTTATCAAAATTCCATTTTCCTCTTTTACATCAGTTTTAGGAGCAGTTTTCTAACTGTAGGTCTTTTATAAAATGGAGATTTCCCAATTTTGAGAGTAGCACTTATAAATACTTTTCCCCCAAATGATGTATATACCATAAGGCAAGAGAAACTGTTGGAGAAAGAAGCAAAGCAGTGACCATAAACACCCACCATTTCGCAAGCCACTTCCTCTGGGTTATCTGTTTCCATATTGAAACTGAACTCTATTGCTTCGTTGTCTTTGTGCTTCCCTTTCAGCTTCTTGGGATCTTCTACCCAAAGTCTCAAAGCCAAAGAGGAATGTAGCCCATCCTCCTCCTCCTCTGCCAGCTCCACTCTGAGTCCTGTGTCTTCCGCAAAGAAAGCATGGTTTAAGAGGTCTTTGATGGAAAGCCTGAAATAGAATATATTTAACGTGAGAGAGTTATGAAAGAGGTCTGAATGTGCCTTTGGTATTCCAAACATGTATTACTGTAATTGCTGAGCGTTTCTTTTCAAAATTATTATACTTTCCTTAGAGATATTCCCAAACTGACATAATACAGGTAGTCCTCGATTTACGACATTTCATTTAATGACTGTTCAAAGTTACAAGGGCATTGAAAAAAGTAATGAAGAGGGGGGGGAAAATTATAAGGGGGAGGGAGGGGTTCAAGTTTTATACAAGTTTTATATTAAGGGGGGTTTCTTTACCTGATATGACTATACTGATATGAAGTCCGGGCGGGAGGGGAGGGTTAGGGAGGGTTAGGGAGGTTGGGAAGTTTGGGGTGGGTGTTGGGGGGGGAAAAAGGGGTGAAAATGTAACTGTAAAACTTTTGCAATAAAAAAAAAAAAGAAAAGAAAAAAGTGACTTTTGATCATTTTTCACTTATAACCATTGCAGCATCCCCATGGTCACATGATCAAAATTCAGATGCTTGCCAACTGACTTGTATTTATGACGGTTGCAGTGTCCTGGGGTCAGGGTGTTCACCTTTGGCACCTTCTGACAAACAAAGTCAATGGGGAAACCAGATTCACTTAACAACTGCATTACTAAATTAACAACTAGTGATTCACTTAACAACTCTCGCAAGAAAGGTCATAAAATGGGGCAAAACTCACTTAACAAACATCTCACTTAGCAACAGAAATTTTGGGCTCAATTGCAACCGTAAGCCGAGGACTACCTGTACCTATATCATTTAATAGATTTATATTTTATCTTTCGGAACAAATATCCTTCCCCCAATAGGATTTAAAAGAAATTAAAAGCAAGCAATAATTTAAATACCAATAAAAAAACCCAGGACCCCGATGAGAATACCATTTACTCAAAGGAAGAGTCAGATGAAGTCAAATGAATCTTAAGATGATCTTTGCTCTATTTGCCACTTAGATGTTAAAAAGATGCAGAGAGAGCATCGAGCCCTATAGTACGCTGCAAAGGAAGAGTCATGGACTGGATCTCTCACTCCCTATCAGCACCATTTGGAACCAACTTGAAGAAAGGAGCTGAACCAGCGTAATATTGCACTGCTCAGCCCGAGCTCCTGCACCTGACCCAAAAGGATACCATGGTTGATGCTATTGAAAGCTGTTGAATGATCGAGAAAAGCAAGGATGGATGCAGCAGCCCCATTCTGCTCCCCAACTGCAACCCATACCATTTATGTCCCATAATCAAGCCTGAAACCTGACTGAAATGGGTCCAGATAATCTGTTTCAGCCAGGACTCTTTGAAGCTGTAGCACAATCACTTTTTCTACCAGCTTTCCTAAAAAGGGGACAAGGGAAAGTGGATGGAAATTGTCCAAACAAGTGGGATCCAGTGAAGGTTTCTCAAGATTAAGGTTTCCTTGAATAATACCGGGAACACTCCCTGCAGCAGCAATGTATTAATTATTGCCTGGATCCACCTGCAAGTCACACTTCTGAAGGCTTTTACCAACTAGGATAGGTAAGGAATAACTAACTAACAGCCTCAAGGACTTTGTCCACTTCCTCATATCCAACAAAGTCAAACTGTTCCCAAATAACTGGATAAGTCTGTTCTTTGAGCATCTTTAATGAACTTGCTCCAACTGAGAAGGGGCGTTGGTCCTACCTGAGACGCTCCTTCTCGTTGTGTGGAGACAGCAGACAGTGTGGGTAGCACTCGCCCAATCAGCTGAAGGACTGAGTCAGCCAATAACATTAAAGCCCGCCCTTGTTGCCGGGCAGGTACAGCTTTTGGCGAAGGACTATAAAGGCAGACTCGGCGTGTGGGTAGGCAGGAAGGAAAAAAACCCAAGAAGGAAACCAACAAAGGACCAGACAGGCAAGGGAGGGTCTGGCTGCTGTCTCCACACAACGAGAAGGAGCATCTCAGGTAGGACCAACACCCCTTCTCCATTATTGGTGGAGACAGGAGACAGTGTGGGACATACCCCAGTTCACTGTCCCAAAGTCTGGGAGGGGCCAGGCTGGTCTGAAACAACTTCACCGGCCACAACCCGCTGTAACACCTGACGACCAAACGCGGCTTCAGCCGAAGCAAACTTGTCTAGTTTATAGTGGATGACGCAGGCGAGGTCCAGGTAGCCGCTCTGCAAATCTCCAACAACGGAACTTGAGTAGCCCAGGCCGCCGACGTGGCCGCACTGCGTGTGGAATGAGCCGTCACCCAGGAAGGTCGCGGCAGAGAATTGAAGTCATAAGCTGAAGCGATGGTCTGTCGAATCCAGCGGCCAATAGTAGAAGACGACACCTTGAGACCCAATGAGACGGGAAGGAAGGAGACAAATAATGCTTCCGACCGACGGATATCCGCAGTCCGCTTGATGTAAATCCGTAATGCTTGCCTGACGTCCAGAGTGTGCCAATGGCGCTCACGAGGATGAGATGGCGCGGACAGAAATTTGGTAGAATAAGTTCCTGTGAGCGATGGAAGACCGAGTTGACCTTCGGAACGAAGGTAGGATCCAAGCGGAGGACAACACGGTCTGGATGAAACACAGAGATCGGCTCAGATGGACAAGGCCGCCACCTCCGAAATGCGGCGAGCTGAGGTCACAGCCACCAAAAAGGCGACTTTATAAGACAGCAACCGGAGAGAGGTCATCCTCAGCGGTTCATATGGAGGACCCATGAGGGATTCGAGAACCAACGGAAGGTCCCAGGTAGGGTAACGATGCAGGACCGGAGGAGACAGGTTCGTGGCGCCCCACAGAAACCGTCTAATCAGAGGATGTTGAGCCAGCGATGACAGCGAACCGCAGGTAAGAACAGAAGAAATGGCGGCCACCTGGCGACGCAACGTGTTGGGTGCAAGGCCATTGGAGAGACCTCGCTGGAGAAAGACAAGAATGTCCACAATAGAAGGTTGGAAAACATTCACCCCAGCCCGGTCACATCATGAGCAGAAAGACCGCCAAGTCACAGAATAGATCCGGTCCGTGGAGGGGCGTCTCGATGCCTGGATCGTCTTAATCACATCCCCTGGAACATGAGCACTCATCAGGGTGAGCCGCTCAACCTCCAGGCGGTCAGGCTGAGCCAAGGAAGGTCCGGATGGCTCAACGCCCCTTGCATCAGTGCATCCGCGTCGAGAGGAATGCGCCAGGAGGGAGCGACAGAGAGGGAGACCAAGTCCGCAAACCATGCTCTGGTTTGGCCAATGAGGAGCCAAGAGAATCACCTCTGCCCGTTTGTCCAGAATCCGGCGGATGACCCTGGGCAGCAAGGATGTCGGGGGAAAAGCGTACAACAGATGGTCTGGCCATGGACCCGAAGTGCGTCGATGGCTTCTGCCTGAGGTTCCAGAAACCGGGCAAAGAAACAGGGCAGCTGAGCATTGGCATGTGTCGCAAACAGGTCCACAACTGGAGCTCCGAACCGATGAACCAGGTCCTGAAATATCCTGGGATCAAGACACCATTCTGCATTGTCCACTGCTTGACGGCTTAGCCAATCTGCTTGAGCATTGGCGACCCCAGATATGTGCTCCGCCCGGAGCGATTCGAGATGACGTTCCGCCCAGAGACCCAGTTTCACGGCCAGAGACAAGAGGGACTTGGACCTGGTGCCCCCTAACTTGTTCAAATGTGCCTTGGCTGTCACATTGTCTGTTAGCACAAGGACATGAGTCCCGGAGACCAGATGGCGAAAGGCTCTGAGGGTTAGGAAGACAGCTTGCAACTCCAACCAGTTGATCGGACGACGAGCCTCCAAGTCGCTCCACGTCCCTTGGGACAGTTGACCTTGGCAATGGGCACCCCAGGCCCGGAGACTGGCGTCGGAGGTCATCACCACCTGTTGGGGTTTTAGGAAGAGACAGCCCGCTGATATTGCTGGGGACCGCCACCACCGGAGGGATCTGAGGACTGAGGAGGGAACAGGGACCAGTTTGGTTGAATTGTCTCTACCCGACTTCTGTAAAGGTAAGAGAAACCATTGAAGCTCCCGGGCGTGGAACCGAGCCCAGGGAACAATGGCAATGACCGAAATCATCTTCCCCAAGAGCTGAGAAAGAATATAAGGTGAGCTGGACTGACATCCCTCAATCCGAGACAGCAAGTGTCGCAGACTCTCTTGGCGGTCAGGGGAGAGAAACACCCTACCCTGATCAGAATCAATTAGGGCCCCTAAATGAACTAGAGAGGTGGAGGGAACAAGGTTGCTCTTTTCCAGATTCACAGAAAATTGGGAGGCCAATGTCTCTAGGGTGAGTTTAACATCTAGTATAGCTTGGTGAGTGGAAGAGGACAACACCAGAATGTCGTCCAAGTAACAAAGGAGTCTAATGGACTGAACCCTGAGGGAAGCAGCCAAAGCCGCCAACACTTTAGTAAATGTACGAGGGGCAGACGAAAGCCCAAAGGGCAAGGCCCTGTACTGATAATGAACTCCCCCGTAACAAAACCTCAGGTACCTTCTATGGGAAGGGAGGATGGGGATATGCAAGTAAGCCTCTGTTAGGTCGATAGAAGAAAGGAGATCGCCCCTCCTAACACCGTCAAGGATAGATTTCAACGATTGCATCTTAAATTTACAGTATACAACATACCGATTTAACCGTTTTAGGTCCAGAATGGGTCTCCACCCCCCCCCGAGGACTTAGGGACTAGAAAAACCCGGGAATAGAAACCCGATCCGACTTGTTCGGGCGGAACAAGGGTTGGATAGCCCTGATGGAAAGGAGATGCTGTACCGCAGCATCCATACGCGCCCTCTTTTTGGGATTACAAGAAAGCGGATAGCAAACAAAGGTGCTCGGGGTAGGGGAAAGAAATTCTATGGCCAACCCTGATCTTAAAGTAGCCAGGACCCACTTATCGGAAGTAGAATTCTCCCAAGTGGCGACAAAGATGGCTAATCTGCCACCAATGGGTGGATTCAAGATGCACTCAGCGCTGGCGCCGGTAGGAACGACCTCCTCCCCCTTGAAAGGGCCGCCTAGACACAAAGGACTTTCCCCGGGAGGGCCTATCTTGAGATCTCCGCTGCCTGTTAAAACTACTATAAGGCCTAGGGGAAGAGAAGGGAGCCAATCCCACGCCATCAGCACCTCGGAAATTAGAGCGAGGGGCATACGGGTCAAATCGTGAGTCTCCCCTTCGAAATACAGGTGCCAAAACCTTCTTCTTATCCCTGGTCTCGGTGAGGAAAGGTTCCAAGGCATCACCAAATAGGCAGGACCCCCCAAAAGGAACTGAGGCCAGACGTCATTTATAGTGGGCGTCGGCCTGCCAGTGGCGAATCCAGACAAGGCGACGGGCAGTGACTGTGGAGGCCAACGCTTTGGAAGCGAAGCGAGCAGCGTTCAGTGTGGAGTCCGCCGAAAACTGCAAGGCTGCGACAATTTTATTCAAGTCCTGTCTGACCCGTTTGTCCTCCGGAGGCAGCTTCTCCTGAAGCTGATGCAGCCAAAGCAAGGTGGAACGGTTAAAAAACGATGCTGTAGTGGCTGCCCTGATAGCCCAGGCAGAATTCTGATGTGCCCGCTGGAGAACCAAATCCGAACGACGTTCGTCCAGCCGAAGGCCCTCATCAGGATCACCCAGAACGTTGTCGTTGGGCAATAGAGCGGCGATAGGGGCATCCACCGATGGCACCTGAAGAAGAGAATCTAGTTCAGCAGCGACGTGAAAGTTCTTGCGATCATTTGACGAGGTGAAGGAGCCGCACCTGGCGAAGACCACTGTCGCTTCACCACGTCTACAAACAGAGGAGGTGTCGGGATAGAAGTAATAGGCCTGGTAGGCTCTATGAACATGGGATCCAATGCCTCAGAAGTTGGAACTGGATCCGCAGCAGGCGAGAACAAACAAGCAGTGTTTACGGCCTTAAATAGTAAGGACTTAAATAAAGACTGTGGGAATAGCCCCATAAAGGCCGGTTGCTCTTGGGGTAAGTTCTCATCATCAGACAGAGCCGAGTCACAATAGTCCACATCTGTCAAAACTGAAGGTTGACTCGAGTGAGAACCAGTAGGAGAATCAGGGGCCCGGGATTGAGAGTCCTCAGTGGCCCTTCGCTCAGGAGAAACAGAAGAAATCGACCGCACAGATTCAGGGCGGTTATGTGGTTGCTCCCGCGCGGCTAAGGATTTCTGCACTGCGTTTTCGATAAAAAGCTGAAGTTGCTCAGGGAGCAATTGACAGGAAATCGTCGCTACAGGAGACGAGGTTGTAGGTGCAGAGGCGACCGGTTGTATAACCTCTGGAACAGACACAGGCTGAGGAGGAGGATCAGGAGAACCCCACAGATCAGAAGTTGAAATGGTCACAGGGCAATCTCTCAAGGACAACTGGTCCGGCGTATCGGGTCTGGGAAGCGGCCCAGTAGGTGGGTTGTCAGCCACAGGAGCGGTCACGACACTCTTTGCAGCAATATCAGTGCTCGCCTTCTCGCAGAGCTTTGTTAAGACCTTGTCCCTACGCCTCTCAGATTTAGAAAATACCCCATGTTTGTGTCCCTTCTGGCGAGGCCACGAGGGGTCAGAAGATGGTAATGAGTCCTTAGAAGAGCCTGTTTCCTGAGTTTTGTCGTGAGAGGCAGGGTTAGACTGGACATGAGCAGCAGTACTGGCTGAACGGCCATGTTTCAACTTTGCCAGGGCTTTAGGCATAGCTGCAAACCAAGGTCTTGACCGGCATAATAGAGCCTCAACAGGCGGCCCTTGATGGCACAGCAAAGGTATCAACAGAAGCGTAGAAGCTCCTCAAACACAATTCTGGAATAGGTGAAGGGAGCGCTAAAGAACTCCACAAACTGGTAAGCAGAATAAACGAGGGAGCATAAGAACTCCAACAGGAGTACGTTGATAAACAAAGGGAGCGTAAAGGCTCCACAAACCAGTGTTTAATCTCAAGTAAGGGAGCATAATAACTCCACAGTCCAGTCCTTTGTTGTACTTGAGGGAGCGCTAACACTCCACAAACTCCAAGGTGAAACGAAAGTCCTTTTGATATACACAAAATGGCCACCGCGATCACCAGCAGACAACAAAATGGCGGCTAGCAGCCCCAGCAACGTGAGCCAGGAGCTGACCAGGTGAGGCAGGAGCCCAGAGTGTGTCCAGATGACAGATCAATCTCAGCTGACAGGGGGGATAGCGCCAGGCTCCGCGCCTTGGAGGGAGCCGACAGCCAGCAAGGGAGGCGGTCAGATGAGGCAGGCCATTGCCGAGGAGAATAAACAACCCCCAGCTGACAGGGGGAACTAGCCGGGCTCTGAGGCAGCAGAAATGCAATCCCCGGAAGCAGGAGACAGCCCAGATCGGTGAAAGTCACAGTTGCTAAATTGAAAGGTCCGATGTAAGCAGGGACGGCTTCTCAACCAAACAAAATGGCTGCCGCAAGCTCCGAGGAAAAAAACCGCCGCCGTTTGCAACGCTGGCGGCCGAAACAACAATGGATAAAGCAGCTCCAATTAGCGTCCCCACGGCCCGAAGAATGACTCCCTCCCCCAGGAGGGGAAGGAAACCGGACAAATAAGGATCCCAATAAGCCACAATAGTCAGTAAAGGGGCAGATACAACTCATAACGTCGAATAAATCAGTCCAAAGTCAGCCAAGTTATGAGGGAGGGAGAAAAGGCCGTAGTCGAGCAATCCAAAGTCCAATAATCAGCACACCTGACACAATCGAAGTCAAACAGTCCAAAGTCAAAAAACAGCCAAACACGATTTAGAGCTATAAAAAAAGTGTTGAAAGACAGAGCCAAAGACCCACACGCCCGTCCAACTGAAGGACTGAGTCAAAAGCTGGACCAGCCCGGCAACAAGGGCGGGCTTTAATGTTATTGGCTGACTCAGTCCTTCAGCTGATTGGGCGAGTGCTACCCACACTGGCTGCTGTCTCCACCAACAATGGAGAATGAATTGATTTTATGCATCAGGTGCTCAACAAATTCTGCCACATGGCCCTGTAATTGTTCATCCAAGCCCTTCTTTCTTAGGCAGGACCAGGTGACCTTAAACAGGACTACCAGGCGGCACTCTGTGGACAAATAATAGTGGAGAAATAGCCAACCATCCATTCTCCTCCTTCACCCATCCCATATTCTATGATGTGTGAATTTCTGATCAAATATTAGCTCTTTTTTTTTTTTTGAGAAGGACCTGAAAAGCAATTAAAATATCACCCCCCTTAAAAACTTTGAAGCCCAGGAGGGATGGTGAAGCAGAAATTCAAAAAGGGGAAACACATAATTCCACTGAATTTCTTTTTTTTAAAGATTTTACTGAAACTTCAGATATACTGAAGCGGAGTCACAAGTACATGGACTTAGATTTCAAAGACAGTGGATACTGTGGGATCATAGGCGTTTGGGACTGCTTTCAAACTGATGCAGAATCTTTCTATAAATGTGCCATCGTCTGACCAAGTTGCAAGGGAGCTATTGACCATGAGTGAGGCTAAGGAGAGACATGAGAAGTGAGATCAAGTTACTGAGTGGGAGGAGAGGTAAACTAATGTTTCGTGCATCTCCTTCTCTATTACTAAGGCTTTATCAATTAAAGCAACAGGTCTCCAATGTAGCAGTTCTTTTTGGAGTGATTCAAATAGGCATTGCATTTTTCTGTGCTACAGAGAAAAGATAAATGGCTAAGATTTTAAACTCCAATGGAATATCTAATCTTCTCACCTTACTCCTTTTTGCATTCATTTGAGGAATGTAGGATTCATCATTTTTCACTGTATAAAAACTAGACAAAATCAAGAATTTTCATTTTGACTGATTCCGTGTTTCTGCAATACTTTCCTTATATATGTCTTAACAGTCATCCTTTTGGGAAATGCCAGGTAAATCCCATTTGCTATATGGCTTCATGAGCTTCATTCCCTTTGACTTCAAAGGGACTTTCGCAGGTGTTTAAAGCACAAATATTTTGCTTAATCAGATTTTTTTTTCCTGTACTAACAAATTGCTATTAACACTCAAATACTATCACTTAATTTGCACAATTCAAAGCAAGTAAGGAGAGACACAAAATGGATCTGCCCACCTTTCAGACTTGTTCTGCTGAATGCAACCTTCAATGATCTCTTTTACTTCTGGGTCTGTCACCTTATTAAAACTAGCAGGTTTAATGCCCTAGAAGAGAAGGGACATGGTCATTAACAAAATTACACAGGAGATTTCTCTTCTACAGTTGTACAGAATTATGGAAAATTCCAAAGGTTACAAAAGAAGCCCTTTAAACAGCCAATATAGTAGAAATAGCTTTAGCTATCACACACATAAATATATGTACATAAATTAAAACAAAACTGAATCAATAGCTGAATCAATAAATGCCAGGTATTAGTTCTAAATTCAGATCTGATTGAAAAGGATCCAAATGAATGCAGTGCTCTGAATTTTTTGGAAGATGAATCTTTGTTAATATGAATAGAATAGAATAGAATAGAATAGAATAGAATAGAATAGAATAGAATAGAATAGAATAGAATAGAATAGAATAGAATAGAATAGAATAGAATAACAGAGTTGGAAGGGACCTTGGAGTTCTTCTATTCCAACCGCCTACTTAGGCAGGAAACCCTACACCACTTCAGACAAATGGTTATCCAACATCATCTTAAAAATTTCCAGTGTTGGAGTATTCACAACTTCTGCAGGCAAGCTGTTCCACTGATTAATTGTTCTCACTGTCAGGAAATTTCTCCTTAGTTCTCTCTCCTTGATTAGTTTCCACCCATTGCTTCTTGTTCTACACTCAGGTGCTTTGGAGAATAGTTTGAATCCCTCTTCTTTGTGGCAACCCCTGAGATATTGGAACACTGCTATCATGTCTCCCCTAGTCCTTCTTTTCATTAAAATAGACATACCCAGTTCCTGCAACCGTTCTTCATAAGTTTTAGCCTCTAGTCCCCTAATCATCTTTGTTGCTCTTCTCTGCACTTGTTCTAGAGTCTCAACATCTATTTTACATCATGGCAACCAAAACTGAATGCAGTATTCCAAGTGTGGTCTTACCAAGGCATTATAAAGTGGTATTAATACTTCACGTGATATTGATTCTATCCCTCTGTTTATGCAGCCCAGAACTGTGTTGGCTTTTTTGGCAGCTGCTGCACACTGCTGGCTCATATCTAAATGGTTGTCCACTAGGACTCCAAGTTCCCTCTCACAGTTACTACTATTGAGCAAGGTACCACATATACTTTACCTGTGCATTTTGTTTTTCTTGCCTAAATGTAGAACCTTACTTTTTTCACTGTTGAATTTCATTTTGTTAGATAGCGCCCAAAGTTCAAGTCTGTCAAGATCCTTTTGTATCTTGAGCCTATCTTCCGGCGTGTTGGCTATTCCTGCCAGCTTGGTGTCATCTGAAAATTTGATGAGTTTCCCATTTATCCCGTTTCATTTGAAGAGTACTGGACCTAAAACAGAGCCTTGGGGTACTCCACTGCATACTTCCCTCCATGTAGATGCAGTTCCATTGAGGACTACACATAGAGTGCGGTTAGTCAGCAAGTTACGAATCCATCTGGTGGTGATGCTGTCTAATCCACATTTTTCTACTTTATCTAGTAGTAGGTTATGGTCTACTTTTATCAAATGCTTTACTGAAGTCCAAGTAAATTATATCGACAGTATTTCTCTCGTCCTCTAATTTTGTCACTTTGTCAAAGAATGCAATAAGATTAATCTGGCATGATCTGTTTTTGGCTTTTGGTTATTATTTTGTTTGCTTCTAGGTGTTCGGTGATTCGTTGCTTGATTATCTTTTCCAGAATCTTCCCTGGTATTGAGGTCAGGCTAATAGGTCTGTAGTTTCCTGGATCTGTTTTTTTTTCTTCCTTTTTTGAAGATGGGAGCTACATCAGTTCTTTTCCAGTCTTCTGGCAGTTCCCCTGTGCTCCAGGATCTTTGAAAGATATAGTTCAGTGGTTCTGAGATCTCGTCTGCTAGTTCCTTCAGAACCTAGGGGTGTAATCCATCCGGTCCTGGTGATTTGAACTCGTCTAGGGTAGACAGGTGTTCACTTACCATTTTCTTCCCTATTTTAATTTGGGTTCCTAATCTATATTTTGTGGTGCTGTTTTTGATAGGTTGGACTATTTTTTCCTTTTGTGTAAAGACAGATGCAAAAAATGAGTTAAGTAGTTCTGCTTTCTTCCTGTTGCTTGTCACCTTCTTGCCACTTTCTCTCAGCAATGGACCAACTGATTCCTTGACTTTTTTCTTGTTTTTAACATGTTGGAAGAAGCTATTTTTTGTTATTTTTTACTTTTGTTGCCTTTCTTCATTGTGAGCCTTAGCTTTCCTCACTTCATCTTTACAGGCTCAGGCTATTTGCTGATATTCTGCCTTAGTTATTTGTCCCTCTTTCCACTTTTTATACTTGTCCTTTTTGTCTTTCAATTTGTCAGAGTTCTTTATGCAGCCATGCTGGTTTCTTTTGAGAGCTATTATTTTTCTTCTTCATTGGTATTGTGCTAGACTGGGTTTTATAATCTCACTTTTCAAAATTTCCCAAGCTTCTTGAGTTGAGTTTCCCCTTGAGGATTCTCATCCATGGAATCCTTCCCAAGCTCTCTCTAAGTTTATCGAAATTAACTCTCTTAAAGTCCAAGACTCTAGTTTGACTTTGTTCTATTACTTGTGTTTGCATAATGTTGAATTCCAATATTGCGTGATCACTTGCCCCCAAGGTTCCTGTAGTTTCAACACCTTCTATCATTTCATCTCTGTTAGTGAGAATTAAGTCCAATATGGGTGATCCCCTTGTTCCCTTCTCTACTTTTTGGGAAACAAAGTTGTCTGCTAGGTTTGTTAGGAACCTGTTGGATCTTCCACTTGGTGCAGAGTTTGTCTCCCAGTTGATGTCAGGGTAGTTAAACTCCCCCATTACTATTGTGATGTGCTTCCTACATACCTTAGTTAGCTGTCTAGCAAAAAGTTCATCTACTTCCTGTGTTTGGTTGGGTGGCCTATAGTATAGACCTATGGCAATGTCATTTCCCCCCTTTTAATGTTGACCCAAATGCATTCAAGATAATTTTCATCATTGTTGTGCTCTATTTCTGTAGAGATGTAGTTATTTTTTATATATAGTGCAACTCCACCTCCTCTTTTATTTGGTCTATTTCTTTTAAATAATTTATATCCCTCTAGCTGTATGTTCCATTGGTGGGTTCCATCCCACCAAGTTTTCGTAATAGCAACAGTATCGTATCTGTCCTCATTTACTTGAATTTCTAATTCTGTGCATTGGTGTATAGACATTTGAGTCCATTTTGACTGACCCTGTGTTTACTGTCTACATAACCTGTGTTGTGCCTGACTGCCCCTACTTTCTTGCCACCTGTTTGATTAGTGCACATTTTAAATGCTTGGTTTGCTTGACAGCAGGGCTGATAATCCTGACATGATTTTCCTTATTTTCTAAGTTGATGGCTTTTATTAATTCCTTCTGAAAAATTTTCATACATTTGGTTTTTAAAACCGTATTTAACTCTGCATGGGAGTGAGGGATATGTATGTACACACATATGGCCCTTTCAGAAGAGATAAATATGCATTATGATTTGAGAGTATATTGCCTTTGCCTGTCAAATATTTAAAATGTAAAGAAAATGCCCATTGTTCTGATGAATAGTTATTCCAGTGTGATGGTATATAATACAGCAGTCCCTAACCTTTCTGGCACCAGGGACAGGTTCTGAAAGAAAAATGGTCTTTCATGGATCGGGGTGGGATGGTTTTGCATGCAACCTAGATCAGGCGCATGCACAGATGAAGCTTTGCTTGCTCACCTGTACCCGTCCGCTGCTCGGGAATTGGGAACCCCTGATCATCCCTTTTTGGAAATAGTTACATATGTACTTCTCACATACATAAAATATGGTTAAGACTAAATATTCATACAGTACATAATTAGGCAAGGTAATAGTAGCTGTACAATGAAATAAAGCAAAGCATCTTTTTCAAAAGAATTCAAAAGTCATTAACAGCAGCAGCAGTTCAGAAAAAAGTATTTTAACCTGTGGGATACAATCTACCAGGAAGGGTTTTTTTTGTAGGCCACACTGAAATAAATTATTGCAGGACAATGCAACCTGTATAGGAGACTGTCTTAGCAGAGTGCACAAGACAATGTCTGTTAATAGAATTTTCCTGAAAGTGTTTTCTTTAGAAACCCAGCTGGGAAATATCATAACAAGATGTAATAAATAAAACCAACATAGAGGAACAACTTCAGCAAAAATAGGCAGAATCCTACTGGTTTTATAATAACTGACTTGCCCAGTTTCATAACTCTATTTTGTACGTTTTGATTACTATACCAGCAAAATAAGATGTACACAATAGTCAGAGAAGAAAGAACTATGAAGCCTGAAACAAAGCCATTGGTTATTACTCAAGATCTCTTTTATGAAAAAATCTGTGCCAGCTGGCAGAAGAATAAGCAGAGAACTGTTGGGTTAGTTGTTGATTCAATAGTGACTTTAGGAAAGCAGTTGGTAAATTTTCAGAAAAGGGAGCAACAATGATTGGTGCAAGGCAAAAGCTGGTTAGAAATGTGGTTTGTTTCTGTTCCATTTTGGCTTAGGACAGCAAATTTTAAAAATGCAAGCTTAACTTGCACATTCTATCAATTGAGTATCAAATAGCAATTTGTATTTTTTCAGGGAGTAAAACAACTGAAAAGATTATCTACTCTACAATAAACTAACAAAATACTAGAAAATACTAGAATACATCTGGTAGTTGATTTGCATGACAGAAGGTTTAGCCAACACAGGTTTAGCCCAATAGGTTTATTTGCTTTAGGCCTATCTTATATAGGTTTGCCCTCTTGAAGAAGTTAATTGTGTACCTACACTGGTTACTTTTCTGTAGATCTGAGCTGCATTCTGACATTCAGAATATGGGTATTCAGAAGTTGCCATCTCTAACATGCACATTCCAAAAGCATAGACATCCACTGACTCATCATAATGTTCTTCATACATCTCAGGAGCCATGAATTCAGGAGTTCCTGAAATAAAAGATGAGAAAGACCAATGTGTTATTACAGTCATGTTAGATTATGGTCACTCAATGAATATTTCCCAAGACCCACTTATTTCTATGTTGTAATATTCAATATATTTAATAATGAATTCATTCTCCAAGCAGATTCTTACCTTCAAGCAAACAGGAAGTAGCACTTGCTGAAGTAGGATTTATATATCTCTCTATCTATATGTGTATATCTGTCTGCCTGCCTGCCTGCCTGCCTGCCTGCCTGCCCGCCCGCCCGCCCGCCCGCCCGCCCGCCCATCCATCCATCCATCCATCCATCCATCCATCTATCTATCTATCTATCTATCTATCTATCTATCTATCTATCTTTGTTTTAAAGAAAAGTACTTCAGAGGGAAAAAAATCCAAACAGTCCAATTAAGACTGAGTGTGCCTAGTGGTTACTCTATGCTAATCTACTATATTAGGCATGGGGGAGAGAATTTTCTCTTTGAAAAAGCTCTTAATATACTTTATGTTGTGACTGCAGATTAAAGGCACTATCACTATATTTCCTGCTGCACTATATTTTTATCTTTTGACATGTATTTTAACTTTGGAATATTTTAATAACTATATAGTGTATAGCAACTTTGACCAATATGGCATTGCAGATTCCTGTCTTTATAGATGACAAAGAGACATGGCACAAGCAGCTGCCCAATAGAAATACCAAACACATTTACAGTATATTCACCAATAACACTCTTCGCAAATGAAGTGCGCATTAAGGTGGCAAGTCCCAAGTCCCCTATCTTCACTGAACCAGTAGGTCCTGTGATGAAGATATTGTCACATTTCAAATCACGATGAATGATAGGAGGAGTCCTTGTGTGCAGAAAATGTAGCCCTTTTAAAATCTGTCGGCACCAGCTCCTCAACACCTTTGGCTTCATGAGTTTGAAACGCTTTAAATACCTGTAAAGAAATGAGTATGTTTGGAGAAAGCCAAAAAACATGTATGCATTAAATCAATACAGACATAGTTTTAAGTTAGTCAAGATTCCATGATCAACCCTCAGAGGTTCCATAAAATGTTACACTCTCTTATCTCAGGAATTTCATAGTCCTGAGTTGTATTCCAAGTTAGCATTATTAAAGTAGTTTAGCTTTCCTAAGCTAAACAGAGAAATAGAATGTCTATGGGTGAGCAAAAAACCAATGGGAGCAAGAGTCACTTCCGACTTCCTGTTGGCTTCCCTATCAACTTTCCTTGTGGGAAGCTGGCAGAGAGCACTGGAAATGACGATCATGTGATTATGGCCAACCGCAGTGCTGAAAAGGCCACAACTTTGCCAAATTTCAATCACAGGAATAACAGAATCCAGAGTTTGGATGAATTTTTCTAAGTTAGTCCATTTGAGGTATGTCGATTCAAATATTGTTGCCTACAATGCACTGTTTTACCTAACTGAAAGTTACAAGCATACAGGAAAGTTTTAATAGTATATAGATTGAGAAAAAGAGAAAAGAAATATCTTATTACAATTCCCCCCCCCCCCCAAAACTCTTGCAGTACAAATTGTATTATAATCCATGCTGCTTTACAGATTTCAAAAAGAGGTTAGTTGGTTTATCTGCTTAATACAAAAACTTGGTCATGAGCTATGCAATTCATAGGAAAGACTCAATACACAATTTAATGATTGATCATGACAGTTCTCCTACAGTAGTTATAAATATATCTTCTTCACAAAGAAACCCAATAGCTCTAGTAGATACTCTAAATACACCAAATACAAGAATGAAAGTACTTGACATTTTGATATTTCTTATTTATCTTATTCCTTACTGAATATTCTTATATTCAGGAAGTTATCAATTCACTTTTACTAATATTTGGGTAAAAGGAAGAAAAAACAAAAGACAAAATTTCATGGCATAAATTTCATCTAATCTGTAACACACTTTTATAAAGAATTATTACTTACTTAATGGGCTTCTGCACTTGCAATATAATCATCCTAATACATCTTAATTCTTTCTTGACTATAACCAATCCACTGAAATCACTTATGAATTATTTAGATGCAGTGAATATAAGCATAACACAGCAAATTAAAAACACATTAAGACATAAATCAGCTTGAAAACAGTAATTCTAGAAACCGAAGTATTTAAAAATATATCTGTTTCATCTTCAACACTGCCATGAATTACTGTTCAAGTGATTTCTCTGCTTTTTCCTAATGCTTCCATCCATTCCTCCAGTCTTTCTAACTGGACCAATCATAAAATGGTAGTGTTAGTTCACAATTTATCACGCTCCATTATTGTTTTATTGTTTTATTGTTTTATTTATTCCATTCACCATATATGGTGTATCAAATTAAGTCTTATAATTTATTGGAAATGATTATTGACTGACTCATTTAAACTTAACATTTCTTAACTTACTGTACTTCCATGAAACAGATCTTATGTAAGCTAGATAGAAAGCAGCTACAATTCAGTCAGCTGGATACTTTGATGTATTTTAGAAGAACCATAAAGTGGCTTCTTTGCTGCATGTCATAGAGCTGGCTAATTGATAATTGAACAACAATATGGTTAGTGTCCAAAACACAACTGGCAATTGTGAACAACATTTTAAAAAATGCTGCAAATATTTATTCTGTTAATGAGAAAATCAGGAAATACATACGTTTTCAGTGTTCCAGAAGTCATCAGTTCAGTTACCAATACAATACACTTCTTTCCTTTAACCGTTGATTCCCAAGAATCATAAAATCGGACAATGTTGGGGTGTTGTAGCCCCTTCAGCATTTCAGCTTCTTCTTTAAACCTCTGCTGTTCTGCTTTGGTCAGCTTCCTGTCCTAAAAATATGAAAAGGTGTACCATAATCATTAAGTTATCTGCAGCTACAGTAACACTTCAGCTACTAATATTTTATCAATATTATGGCAGCATTTAGAAGCAGGCCATATAAAGACTTCACTTTTCTGTTTTAAACACAGACTGAAGAAGACCAAGTTAAACCACTAACCAAACCAATAAACAGTTGTGATATGGTATTTAAATTAAATGGAAAAAGACAAAAAAGTAAACATCTAAAATATTGCAACATGAACAAAGCATTTTACTAATTTGCTTAGAAGTTTTCTTCCTTTCCTTTTCTCCTAACCCGCCCCCCCAACCTGCAAATAACCAATATTAGCAATCCATTAAACAATACAGTTTTATATTTTCAGTATTGCAAGTAATTATTCAGGCCATTTCCCATGCATGAAAGCTTGTTAGACTATATCTTCCAAATTACAGAGCACTCTAGTATGGCTAGCTAACTATTCATTAAATCTAGTTTATGCCCAAGTCATAATCTGACAAATTTTAATCAGGGTTGTGTAGAATTTCCAGTGTGAGACAATGCTAATACGAATGTCTCTGTAATACAGGTAGTCTTCAACTTACAACTATTCATTTAATGACAATTCAAAATTACAACAGCACTGAAAAAAATTAACTTACAATTGTTTTTTACATGACCACCACAGCATCCCCATGGTCACATGGTCAAATTTCAGACACTTTGGCAACTGACTCATATTTATGATGGTTGCAGTGTCACGTGATCAATTTTGTGACCTTCTGACAAGCAAAGTCAATAGGGGAGCCAAATTCAATTAACAACCATGTTACTAACTTAATAACTGCAGTGAGTCACTTGACAACTGTGGCAAAGAAGTCATAAAATGGGACAAAACGTAACAAGACACTTAACAACTGTCTTGCTTAACAATGGAAATTTTGGGCTCAATTGTGGCCGTAAGTCAAGGACTACCTGTGCAGGTCTGAAAATATACTATGTTGTTTCTGTGTATCCAGAGTCATAGGGGCATTGTCTTTCCAGAGAAGAAATCTTACTGTATCAGTCTTCAAGAATTGTAATGGAATGTATGAATGACTTTTGGGAAAAAGGAAGACAGAAGCTGCCTAGACAACAATCAGACAAAAGAGGCAGGAGCTAGCAGTCACTCAACGGTCAAAGAAAGAAACTTAGGAAGGAGTCACACTAGGGGGTGAAGCAGTAAAAACTGGAGGGGGGAAGTTTGTGCCTTCAGATTTACAAGATTCTGTTAATATAGCCTTACAATAAAGTAGAATTAGTTCATCTTGTCATATTTCCTGTCTGGTTTACCTGGGAGGGTAAACTGCCCGCACTGCCACATTCTGGGCCAACTGTAGCTTCCAAATACACTTAATGAATAGAACATGTTGCAAAATTCAAA
Organism: Pantherophis guttatus; assembly: GCF_059756535.1. Taxonomy (NCBI): domain Eukaryota; kingdom Metazoa; phylum Chordata; class Lepidosauria; order Squamata; family Colubridae; genus Pantherophis; species Pantherophis guttatus. The sequence continues at coordinate 120,088,735 of NC_142064.1, read as the reverse complement.
TGAGAAATGACCAGGGTATAAGTCAGTAAGCACAAGGTCTTGTGATCCAGAAAAGGGCACAGTTGACGCACAACACAAAGTTTAGATACTTTATGTTTAGTTAGGTGCCATAAGGCAGGCAAAGTACCTGTTGGGATTCAATAGCAAATAAAGACTGAGCCTTGGCTAGGTCCAATTGGCACTCTGCTTCTGCTACATACTGTTTAACGAATGCTTTGGCCTGATCATATGCCATGCTGAGTAGAAGACCTAGAGAGAAGCCCATGGATGAGTTTTCAGTTGCCACTTCCTGTTTCCCTGCACATTGAAAATCATCACTCATGGGGCAAGGCCAAAAGGAAAAAAGCATAGTCTGAGCCAATACTTCAGTATGATCATCCACGTTCTCACTTTCATGAAGCCTGATTCTAGTCACTGGGTGGTATTATAAACACATTTTGGGACTTGATGAGCTGATCTTAGAAATTTGGATTGTAAAAGTTACAATGGTATACAGTTGGAGAAGGGACTCTACTAGGCACCATAAAGTTGTGCTATTGGCTTGGCTTCTAATGATGTAAGTGTTGCAGATATATAATAGCCACCTCTTGTCTTTAGGAATTTAAGAATGGCAAATGAGTACATTTCCAGCAATGTAGCCCCCATTAGCTTTCCTTTTCCGGTAGGATTTGGATGGAAGATCACCACTGAAATCCACAGTTGTCAATTAGACTGGAACACTGTAAAAAGAAGCCAGAAGAATGCAGTGGCCAATAATCTCTACACTCTTGCCAAGAAGACAGCATGGATGTCTATGAAGTCACCAGGAGCTAAATTTGACTCAAAGTAATGAATGTGTGAATGTAAGTTAAGACTCTTAATGCCTCTGCATTAATGCACAGCATAAATTTCATAACACACTCATCTAGCAAAACTAGAAAATTTGTATGAAAAGGAAATTAGCAATAATCAGATGGATAGCTTGGGTAGCAACCTACCCAAGGAATACCTTAAGGAATATCAGAGCGTCTTGTTTTTTTATTTGTGACAAAACCCTTTCCTCCAGTTTTGATACATAAAAGTACCTCATAAACCATTCATTACAAATAAATAAACTGACCGCATTTTAAGAAGCTTCAATAGATGGAAACAAGCTTTTCTTCTTCCAAAATACTTTGCCAATGTCATCTTGCCGTTTTGTCTGTTTTGTGGATTTTTTGACCTGTATATAAGTTTTTATTGAGATAGTAAGATGTTCTGGGATTCCCATTTTTCTAAGCACATTCCACAGTGTGACACAATCAACACAATTGAAGGGCTTTCTACAATTAATGAAGCACATCCTAACTTTTTTTTGGTATTGTTTGGCTTTCTTAATTATGCAGCATGCATCATCGGTAGTGTCTCGTGTTCCTGGGCATTTTCTGAAGCCAGCTTGGACATCTGGTATCTCTTTTTCCATGTAAGATTCTAACATGGAAATCCTGTGCTAGCTGAAGCTTCAAGGGCTTCAAGGCCTTGAAGCTTCAAAGGTCTTCAAGGGCACATTGCATCAGTTCAACTGGGAGGGCATTAATGAGTCTGAGCAGGATCTTCTAATTCAGGAATGGCCACAACTGACACATAATCTGTAGTTGTGCAAAGGACTTCTTAGCCATGACTGTTACTTGCTCCTCAAACAGGAGCCTTTGAGTCCAAAGAATATTAATTGCAGGTGGCCACCAGAACTTTTGAAAGACTATGCAGCAGAAGGGACGTTGTCTTACCTGAACGTCCCTTTTCAGGGCGCTGCGACTACAATCCATAGCTGGATTGTTTCCTCATTGCTTGACTTTGACTGGGTGATATTTTTACTATAAGATCTCTTTGTGCTCTGGCCACGCCCCTCCTTCCCATAATGCACCAGTCTTTGAACGAAGGCGCGACCACCTATGTAAGGAAGCAGAATGGACATGAAACAAGTAACAAACATTGATAACGTCAACCAGGGCAAGGCCCCATAACAAATAAGGGAGGGAATGGATTGTAGTCGCAGCGCCCTGAAAAGGGACATTCAGGTAAGACAATGTCCTTTTTCCAGCGCGCTGCTCCTACAATCCATAGCTGGGATATACCCAAGCTAAAACCCCAGGGGCGGGAGACTGACTGCTCCCTGAGTCCTGGGTCACATGGACGCGTTGTAGCACTCTACGGCCAAAGGAAGCCTCAGCGGAGGCAAAGGTATCAACCCTATAGTGTCTAATGAAGGGCGTTACAGAAGACCATGTGGCGGCCCAACAGATGTCCGAAACTGACGCTTGCGTAGCCCAGGCTGCAGTGGTTGCTGCACTGCGCGTAGAGTACGGTAAAATCCGGTTAGGAGCGGGCTGTGCCTTTTGTTCAAGGCCGTCGAAATGCATGCTTTAATCCACCTGCCCACTGTGGATGGAGATATTTTCTGGCCCATAGAAGCTGGATGAAAAGACACTAGCAGGGCCTCTGTCCTCCGAAAGGAAGCTGTTCTGCGAATGTAGCGACGGAGAGCCCTGCGAACATCCAGGGTGTGCCAATCTTTTTCACGCTGGTGTTTGGGAGACGGACAGAAGTCCGGTAGTATGAGTTCCTGGGCATGGTGGAAATAGGAGTTCACTTTTGGCAAAAAGGGGGGATCCAGTCAAAGCACTACAGTGTTTGCATGGAATACACAGAGGTCCTTTCTGATCGACAAGGCAGAAAGTTCGGAGACTCTCCTGGCTGAAGTGATCGCTAGTAGGAAGGCCATCTTAAAGGACAAAAATTTAAGGGGAACTGACCCAAGAGGTTCAAAAGGTGGAGACATAAGCGCCTGAAGGACCAGTGACAGATCCCAGGTCGGGTACCGATGAACAGGCGGCGGACGTAAGTTCATAGCCCCGTGTAAGAAACCTCTGATCAGTGGATGGAGAGACAGCGAAGAATAAGGCGGGCACTGGATGACTGTAGACAGTGCCGCTGCCTGGCGACGTAGATTAGATGGTGACAAGCCCTTGTCTAGGCCAGACTGCAAAAAATCCAGAATGTTAGCAATTTGAGCCGTGGTAGGATCCACAAGCTTGGTAGCACACCAGGAGCAGAAAACTCTCCACGACGACTCGTATATCCGTGACATCGAAGGTTGCTGGGAAGCCTGGATTGTATCTATGACAGAGTTGGAGAGACGATCCTTCCTCAGGATGACCCGTTCAAATGCCAGACGGCCAATTGGAGCCACCCTGGATCTGGGTGGCTTATGGCCCCCTGGCGGAGGGATAGACGGTCCAGCGGGATCATCCACGGGTGTTGTACGGATAGTGCCACAAGGTCCGCATACCACGGTCGATGTGGCCAGTTGGGCGCCACTAGGAGAAGGTCGGCCTGCTCGTCCAACAGCTTCCGAATCACCTAAGGAATCAGGGGAATTGGAGGAAATGCATATAAGAGATCCTTGGGCCAACTGCATCTGAGTGTGTTGTGGGTCTCTGCCGTCGGGCACGGGTAACGAGTCACACAGCGAGGAAATTGGGCGTTGGACTGGCTGCCGAACAAATCTATGACGGGCATGCCGAAGAGAAGAGTCACTTCGTGAAACAGGCTGGGCTGTAGTTGCCACTCTGATTGATCGATTTGTTGTCTGCTGAGCCAATCGGCCCGGATGTTGTCTACACCTGAAATATGATCGGCCCTCAGTGAGAGAACATGACGTTCCGCCCAGGCCAAGAGCTTCTCTGCCTCCAACATCAGGGCCCTTGATCTTGTGCCTCCTTCCTTGTTTATATGGGCCTTGGCCGAGATGTTGTCCGTGAGAACAATGATGTGGTGGCCCTCCAACTGAGTCTGAAAATGCCAGAGAGCCAGGCGGATCGCCCTCAGTTCCAAAAGGTTGATGCTGTGGCCCCGTTCCAACTGGGACCAGCGGCCCTGCACTACATGATCGTGGAGATGAGCCCCCCAGCCTAGAAGGCTGGCATCCGATGTCAGAATGAGTCATTCCGGATTCAAGAAATAAGAACCCTGTCGAAGGGCCGGGCTGGTCCACCAGTCGAGAGATAGTCGAGTCTGAGGCGGAAGCGATACCTTGAGAAGAGAGTCGCTGCGGCCTGTCCGTTGGAAAGGAAGCAGGAACCATTGCAACAGTCTCGTGTGATGGCGAGCCCATGGCACAATTGAGAAGCACGAGACCATCTTTTCCAATAGTTGGGAAAGGTGGAGAAGGGGCACGGAACAATGCGACCGGATCTGACAAATCAACTCGGAGATGGTCCAGATTCTGTCTGGGGAGAGGAAGACCTGTCCCTGAACCGAATCGATTACCGCCCCCAAGTGCTGCAACCTGGTGGACGGGTGAAGGTGACTCTTCGGGAAGTTTATTGAGAATTTGTGACTCTGGAAGACCTCGATGACTTGTTCCAGATCTCGAGACACTTGAACCCTGGAAGATGACAGAACCAGGATGTCGTCGAGATAGCACAAGACTGGTTCCGTTCGAAGAGAAGCCGCCACCATTGCCACCAGCTTGGTTAAAGTCCTTGGAGCCGAGGACAAACCAAAGGGCATGGCACAATACTGATAGTGGTCGTCCCCAATCTGGAATTGCAGGTATTTTCGGTGCGCTGGGTGTACTGGGACAGGTAAGTACGCCTCCCTGAGGTCGACGGACTGGAGGAAGTCGCCCTGTCGCACCCCCCACAAGAATCGACCACGGGGAGTGCATCTTGACTCTGCGGTAATATACGGACAGATTCAGCTGCTTTAAATTCAAGATGGCCCTCCAACCCCCTGAGTGTTTTGGAACCAAAACCAGAGTCGAGTAGAAACCCTGTCCGCGCTGATCTGATTGCCTTGATAAGCTGGAGATGGTGAATCTCCTCCCGTAACAGACGGTCCTTCTCGGATGACAGAGAAGACGGACAACAAATGTGGCGAGATGGAGGGCAACCCAGAAACTCAATGGTCAGGCCGGATGACACTGTACGACGCACCCATGCATCTGTGGTTGACTGCTCCCATTGGTGGTAGAAAAGTTGTAGACGACCGCCAATGGGATCCTGAGACCTGCAGTCATTTTCCACGGTGGAATTGTCAAAAACCGGAACCTCGGAAGGGACGTTTGGCCGCAGAGATGTACCTGGGTCTGTCCTGAAATCGCTGACGGTCCGAGGAATGGTCAGCGCCTTGGAATGACAAGCGCTGTGAGGCCAGGGCATCCGGTGTCAGGCCTTCATCTTCCGAAAATTCCATGTCCTCTATCGTCTCGTCACCTTGGTCAGACTCATCCAACGAGGCAGCCGCCACCCAATTGGGAGACCTGGAATGATGTGGAACAGCCGAATGAGAAGAAGAATGAGTCACCAACTTGGCCTGCTGGAGAGAAGACTATTGAAGGCCAGCGGCCAACAAGGAGGACAAGGCAGTCGACAACATGGCTTGAAAGTCCACCTGGGAAGACAGGAGCTGACCATCTGGAGCCCAAAGCCCCGCAGCCGTCGGGTTAAAGGTCGCCTCCGGTTGACGCGCAGGTGCCGGTTTAGGATCAGCGAGACCCACCGCTGAGACGTCCGGTAAGGACAATGAGGCTCTCTTCGAAAGCCCTCTAGAAATTCCTGAGGGTGCCCCCGTGGTGGAAGGGGCAGACGCCGGAGATGGAGGCGGAATCCGAGAACTTGATGAATCAGAGGCCAAGGAAGGGTCCCCGTGAGATGGCGAAGATCGTTCAGTTGTAAAAACAGAAGCCAATGTGGCCTGTCTGGCCTTATCATACTGACGCTCAAGCGCCTTGTGACGGCACTGGGCGTCCTTCTCCGCCACCAATGTGGGTTTGGGCTGGCGAGAATTGAGGGAAGACAAGGCAGGTTGCCTACGTGACTTTGATTTGTGTTTGGCTGAAGCCCTAGGTGGACTGGCTTCGTGTTCAAGGTCAGAAGACAGGGATGAGTCTGCCATCTTCCCTTAAGATGCCCAAGGTAAGTATTTTCTATTTTTTTATTTATCTGTTTTTTTTTTAATAAATAACAACTCCAACAAAAGGACAGGAACTATATACAGGTAGCCACCAGGAGCCCAAAGGGATGCACCCTCAGTCCGTGAAAGGACTCACTACTTGGGGAAGGCTGTAATATCTTCAAATAGTACCAAGCGAGGTGGACACAAGCAGTGAAAGTGCTCAGTAAGGCCCCAAGAAAGCTGACACGCCTGGGGATCCAAAGTCACTGGGTCAGCATGAAAGCGGCAGAAACGTAAAGGAAAATTGTCCTGCTGCAGTTCCAATTAGCCCCTTTAAGCCTGCAGAAATGCTCGAGCTAGCCTCAATTAAAATGGTGGCCGCCGTCCGAAATCAAAATGGCGGTCGAAATAACGGCCAGAAGTAGAGCGTGAGGCAGCAGGTGAACGATCCCCAAAATGGTGGGCGAGCAACGAGGGCGAGAAATAAGATAATGGCGCCGTCCTAGGATAGATGGGCACCACCTACGCTCACCACCTGTGGAGGCCAGAAGATTGCAGGACAAACCTGGTGGCGAAAAAACTGTCTCCCAATCAAGACAATGGCCCAAGGCAGAAATTCCAGCGTTCCCCACGCCGAGATGCCAAACGTGGCTGTGAAGTCACTCCCACAGTTCCGCAATGGCAAGGAGACAGGAAACGTCAGAGCCTGCAGGGCAAACCACGTGGGGAGCTCCGGAGCCGCCTTTAAAGAGAGCCACAGCCACAGCCGATAAAAAGAGGCAGGGGTGTGTGGGGGGGTGATATGGCGAACCGCAGACCCCGCGCTCACACCGGCAGCTAGTAAGCAGAGAGGGAACCGCCCCGAAGGGTCAGATTCCCAAGGCTGCAGTCTGACAGCCATCAGAAGGACAGGTGAGGGAGTGACTGGAGCCCCAGACACGTTTCACGCGCCCCGCAGCCAACAGAAAGTAAGGCTCTCACCGAATGCAAAAATATCTAATAAAAATAAAGAAAAGACCTAAGCAAATAAGCCTAAACAGCACAAAAATCGCACGAAGAGAAATCCATACCAGTCTTGTCAGCGACTGAGTGAAAAGACTGGTGCATTATGGGAAGGAGGGGCGTGGCCACAGCACGAAGAGATCTTATAGTAAAAATATCACCCAGTCAAAGTCAAGCAATGAGGATACAACCCAGCTATGGATTGTAGGAGCAGCGCGCTGGAAAACTTCTAATCTTCTAATTCAGGAATGGCCACAACTGACACATAATCTGTAGTTGTGCAAAGGACTTCTTAGCCATGACTGTTACTTGCTCCTCAAACAGGAGTCTTTGAGTCCAAAGAACATTAATTGCAGGTGGCCACCAGAACTTTTGAAAGACTATGCAGCAGAATCTCAGGAACAACCCCCAAATTCACTCTAAACCCCAACTGGATCTATTAATCACCTAGGGTAGACCAATCTATAGGTCCAACCTCAGGGAGAAACTATTTTCTCTCCCAGATTCAGATCAATACTCAGTTTGATTTTTATGTTTCCTGTATAGCAGTAGTTGCTGGATACCCGTGCTTTGCTACGAAACTATGTGATCGGGCTTGATAAATCAACACTTACAGCTTGAAAATTAATGACCGGCCTCTCCTCTCCCCTTATCTCCCTCAGCCTTGCCCCAGAGGCCTCTCCTATCCTATCCCCTTCTCTCCCTCAGCCTTGCCCCACAGAGGCCTCTCCTATCCTATCCCCTTCTCTCCCTCAGCCTTGCCTCACAGAAGCCTCTCCTATCCTACCCCCTTCTCTCCCTCAGCCTTGCCCCACAGAAGCCTCCCCTATCCTATCCCTTTCTCTCCCTCAGCCTTGCCCCACAGAAGCCTCCCCTATCCTATCCCCTGGTGGCTGCTGTGAAAGTGAAACTGAAAGTGAAACTCCTGTCCTCTGCTTATGTTTTGTATTTGGAACAGATTTCTTTTTATTTATTTATTTATAATTGAATTTATATACCGCCCTACACCCGAAGGACTCAGGGCAGTGAACAGCCAAAAGATAAAATACACATAATACAAACTTTAAAAACAATTTAAAAATACATTAAATAATTTGGCCCACAAATTTAAAACACCCCTATTTTAAAACAAATTTAAAATTACCAGTTAAAAGGGAAGTTAGGCCAGACCAGCCTGCTGAAATAAAAATGTCTTGAGTGCACGGCAGAACGTGCGCAAATCCAGGATCCCCCGTATCTCTGGGGGGAGCTCGTTCCAGATGGCAGGTGTCCCCACAGAGAAGGCTCTCCCCCTGGGGGCCGCCAGTCGACACTGTTTTCAGGTGGGGAGGGGGAGTAGAACTCCTTAGTATCAGAGGGCTGTTTGGAAAGTGAAACAGTATTTGCTGTGTGACCAAGAAGGAGACAGGAAGGAGCCTGGTGGTGGCTTAGCTCGAGTGTTCTCTATTAAAGCTGCTTCCTGCTGTGAAATTAAAACTGAAAGTGAAAATCCTCTCCTCTGCTTGTGTTTTGCATTTGGAACAGATTTCTTTTCAGGTGGGGAGGGGGAGTAGAACTCCTTAGTATCAAAGCGTGTTAATCATAATATAGGAAATACTAATGCTCTGATGGTCATTTCAAAAAATCCTTTCTTAGTGAGCACCTAGAAGCCAAGAGGAACATACGTGGCAAATTTCAAGTTTGTAGGCTTTACTGTTCTGGAGATTTTGTGATTACAGCGTGAGTTGTTTTCGCATTTATATATATAGATAACAATAAACCAAATTATTTTCAGAGAATCAGTAATTTCTAGAGTATTCATTTATTGCATCTTGCTTTCTTCTTCCCTTCATGCAAGAAAAAAAGCAAAATTTTGTGTGAAACTGAAGCCAAGAATCTTGCGATAGTTACCGGTACTTACAAATTAACTTGGATTGTAAACCAACAAACAACATTGATTTATTCCTGAAATAAATTGTCTTATTTGTAATTGACAATTATTTCTGTTTTTTTTATTTGTTCACATAATAGTGGAGTTAATGAGCTATATGTACTGGCATACTGTTTACAGAAAATAACGATAACTGAAAAATTTGGCTTATCATTAAATGTAAGCAGAGCATTAAAATTAAGTTTCCCAACTCCAGTAATAATTCCCTCCAGAAATATAATATATAGATGGGACATAAAATCTCCTTCTTTTAGAAGACAAATATCTGATAGCAATACTTTTAAGTTTAGAACAGTGCTTCCCAGTTTAAATGTCCTGGTTCAATTTTTATTTTATTTTTTTTATTTTATTTATATGCCGCCCTTTTCCGAAGACTCAGGGCGGCTTACAATGCGTTAAGCAATAGCCTTCATACTTTTGTATATTTATACAAAGTCAGCTTATTGCCCCCACAATCTGGGTCCTCATTTTACCTACCTTAGAAAGGATGGAAGGCTGAGTCAACCTTGAGCCTGGTGAGATTTGAACTTGCAGAAATTGCAGGCAGCTGATGTTAATAACAGTGCTTTAGTCTGCTGTGCTACCAGGGCTCCTAATTTATTCATTATCAGAAAAAACATTTTAATATCAAATAATTAGTGATAGGGATGGCTAAAGCACTTTTTCTAAGCTAATACCCATATACATTTTTAGTAACAGTAAATACCATATGGAGGAAATGTGATGGATCACATATATTGCAGCTGAGATGCCACATTAAAAAAAACATTCCTACAACACTACAAGCAAGCAATAGTTTACCCACCTACCCCCAAATAAATTAAAATAATTAATTGATTCAGCAAAAAGTCATTAGCAATGGAATAGGAAAAAGTTTCTGCTTCACTGAACTATAAAATATAATTTAATTGCTTTTCATCCTTAACAAAAACCTGGATTTTTATATTTTGTTTACTTAAAAAACAGGTAGCAAATTGATTGATGTATCTTTTCAGAGTGCCAATTTTAGAGACTATCTGTTAATTACATAATGGTTATTATGCTTTATTTCTCTTCTCTCATACATTTACAAAATTGCCATTTTTATACTAAATTTTCTCCTGAAGTTTAACTTCCTAGACTAGAGTTAAATGATGACTATAAACACTTCTTAAAGTAGCACAAGCAATTTCCATTTCAAACTCATTGAGATATAAATTGTTTGAAAGTTAAATCTGCATTACTATCTACAATAGTTAACCCTGTAGAAGCTACTTTTAGTATCACTGCAGAATAAATAATAGCATGCTCTTTAAATTCTCACTATACAAAAATCCTACTTCTAGACAATAAAAGCATTACAAGAGAGGCATATGACATTTTTTTCAGTTCTTAGTAAAAACTAAGATGTATACAAATAGTAAAAGAATTTGTGTGAGGTTTCACCCACCCCAAATGTTCACAGATTATTTTATTTTAGGTCTCAGTCCCACAATGGTAATCTGATAAACACAGCATTTCCTACAGGGAAAATCACTATAAACATATCAATCAAGAATTGCTTCTTCCACTCAACACCCCTTTCTTCATGCTGCAAAATTAAGGAAGGAGTCAAACCTGTTTTCATCAAAACAAAGGAGAAACATGCCTCAAGTAGTTTTATCTTTCATCTACATAAACAAGAGCTGACGTTCTACACAGAGATTTTTCAAGATGATTAGAAGGCAACTTCTTTGGCATGAGAACCCAAGATCTTCGCTTCCAGATCATATTCCTGCTTTATGTGTATGTGTGGTCCTGATTCTTTTGTCCTCGAATGGTGTTGCCATTATAAGTATCTTAAGTCAAACAGTGGACTTCCCTCAGCCTCTAGACCCCAACTGATATTGTTCTCCCTTAAAATGTTTTGTTAAAATATGTGCTAAGATATCTATCCATCTTTTCCAGTATCTGCAATTTTCCACTTATCCCACAATGGCTTGGAAAAACAGAGATGCTTACAAAAAAGTGGACCACCGGAATCTAAGTGCTCATGGGTGGTCCTATTTGGATCTTAACAATAGCAATAGCACTTAGATTTATATACTGCCCCATAGTGCTTTACTCTCTGGGATGTTTACAATGTGAACATATTGCCCCCAACAATCTGGGTCCTCATCTTGCCAACCCTGGAAGGATGGAAAACTGAGTCAACCTCGAGCCCTGTCAGAATCAAACTCCAGGCTGTGGGCAGAGTTAGCCTACAGTACTGAATGTCAGGATTCCAAGTAACAGACCCAAAACAATCAAAACTCTGAGGACTAGGGTTTTCTCAAAGTATGAATTTATTAGGAATGTCATACTGGCACAGTTAGTGAAAACCCGACTCTGAAGGACCCGGAGTTTTCCCCACCCAAATCAAAACCCCAAGTTTTTGCCCCCAGGTCAACAAGTCCATCAGATAGCCCAATCAGGTCGTAGTCTCAGCTCTGGGTGGCTCTTGTCCACGCCCCTCCAACACCTGGTAGAGCATCCTTGGCTCCCATGGGAAAGAATGTTATTTTGGCTACACATCCACCCAACTATTCTATCTCCCCCACTCATGTTCCCACAGCTTCAACCTGGCCGTGGCAGCCCTGAAGATGCTCGCAAAATGGCTTCAGGGTTGACATTGAGTTTTAATCACTGCGCCACCACCTCTTAGGAGATGAGCCCAAGAAATAGTATGAGAATTAAAAACACACTGAATTAGTTTATAGCCAAGCTATAAATGCAAAACATTTGAGGTGATTTCACATTTGGAAGTATTAGTGTCTGATGTCAATAATAAGTTCAATAAAATAAGCAAACTTCATGCTCCAAATGAGACAAAAAAGAAAAACCCTTAGCTTAAATTAATTGATTAAAATTGGCTGCCCAGAAAATAATATCCTCATTTCTAAAACTGATTCTTGGATTACATATTTTAACTACTCTTTCTTTTCCATACAAAAATGTATTCCAGAGGCTGAAAAATTTTAACCAAATGCCAGCATTGGCTACTAGTTACTTTCAGTGGTGAAATGTAAAATTTGTTACTACTGGTTCTGTGGGTGTGGCTTGGTGGTGGTGGAATATGACTGAGTGGGCGTGGCCAACTTTTTTTTTTTTAACTTTTAAAACCATTTTTTTCTACCTCTTCCGCTGAAGAGGTTGTAAAAAAAATGCTTTTAAAGCCTCTGACGATCCCAGCTAACTTGCCTGATCAGCAGAGGCTTTTTTTTTTTTTTTAGCCTCTGACGATCCCAGCTGACTTGCCTGATCGGCAGAGGCTTTTTTTTTTTTAAAGCCTCTGACGATCCCAGCTGACTTGCCTGATCGGCAGAGGCTTTTTTTCCTTTTAAAAATATTTTTTCTAGAACCTCTTTGGCCGAAGAGGTTGTAGAAAAAATGCTTTTAAAAGCCTCTGATGATCCCAGCTGAGCCGCACAGCCATCAGAGGCTTTTTATTTTACTTTTAAAACATTTTTTCGGCCAAATAGGTTGTAGAAAAAATGCTTTTAAAAATTAAAAAAAAGCCTCTGATGATTGCGCGGCCCAGCTGGGCAATGGGGAGGGGGACGACAGGGATTTTTGCTACCAGTTCTCCGAACCACCCGCCTCCATCATTAGCGGATCAGGCGACCCGGTCCAAACTGGGAGCATTTCACCCCTGGTTACTTTCCAGGCATAATCAATTTTATGGCTCTTACTTTTAAATTATGAAACAGCTTGGAGTTAAATTAGTTAGGAATTTAGTTTTTCTCAGTTTTCTCAGCTTGACCCTTAGCATGAACTGAAACAGCTCTCTTATCAAAGCCTTCTGAGTTACAATGAGTAGTAATATGTGGGATAGGCTTTTTTCTATCAGCATCCCATAAGTCAGCAGCCCCTAATCCAGTGATGGCGAACCTTTTTGGCACCAAGTGCCCAAACCGGAAAGTACGTGCATGTCATGTGCCGGAGCGCCGGAAAACCAAAAACAAACTGAAAAACGGCTGGAAAACACCCTGGAAAACAGTCCAAAAAAACAGCCCAGAAAATGGTCTGCTTTTGGGGCATTTTTCAGACCGTTTTCAGACCGTTTTCCGGTACTCCGGCACCCACAAAGACCAGCTGGCCAGAAACCAGAAGAGCAGCTGGCGACGGCGCATGTTCACCGAGAGGGCTCTGCGTGCCACCTCTGGCATGCGTGCCATAGGCTCGCCATCACAGCCCTAACCTTTTGGGCACCAGGGACCGGTTCCATTGAGAGAAGTTTTTCCTTGGACCACAGCGGATGTGGTTTTGTATGCTGCCTACATCCTGTGGATGGGGCTTTGCTTTTTTGCGCAGCCTGGTTTCTGGCATGCTGCAGCCCGGTACCAGCTCACAGACCGCGGGTGGGAACTCATGCCATAAGTGGCAGTAATTTAAGTTATCTAAATTAGAATTCTACTGGTACTGAAACACTTTATTGCCCAACAAGCTTTTAACACAGTTAAATATTAGACTACTTCTAATTTTGTTACTGTAGTTTTAGTTTATTATTTTAATAATGAAAATTGTTTTTTTAATTCTCATCATTAAGAAAATGCAAAGACATGATAGATCAAAGCAAAGAGCTAAGTAGCCCCCAAACTCTATGGCTGTGAGACAGTTAAATGAATTGTTTTCATTTAAATACTTTCCATCTACCAATGAAGCCAATTTCCGTGACTAGTTTCTCTGTTTCCTCTTTGCAGATCACCTGATTTCCAATATAATCACTTACCCTTTATTAAGCCAAAATAAACAGTCATCTAAATGGCATGCAGATGACCTGATAGCTAGGTTGGTATAAGCCAGAACAGCAAATACTTAAATCCTTTATAACAATAAAATATACAGGGGCAATGAAGACATAATAGAAACAGTGAAAAATGCAATTGATTCGTATAATCCAACTTTTGAGTAAAATTTTGTATAACTTATTTTTTATAGTTATGACCTTATTGTGACACAAAAGCGTTTTTCTTGGAGAGTTCTTGAAAATATTCTAATTAACCTAGTCTTAGTTAATTCATGTTTGTTTTAAAACCATTACAGAAGAACACAAAAAGAAAAAGACTTTTAATTAATCTCGTCACTAATGCGATTTTAATAACATTCTGAATAATCAGATGTTTGTTCAGATAAATAAAACTAATTACCCATTTTAACCATATTGCGGTTAAAATATTGTGCACCTCATTTTATGAAACCCAGATTTTGGCCTTCTTTGCACACAATGATAATAAGCAAGATTCCTGGTTCACCTGAGAATAAGCAACAATTAAATCAATCTTACTTGGTTTCTTCTGCTAATAGAACAGTTAACAAACCCCAGACAACCTCACTGATGTTTTTTTAAATCATGATGTGCATATGTATGTATGTATGTATGTATGTATGTATAAAAATTTGATTTATATGCCGCCCTTCTCCAGAGACTCAGGGCGGCTTACAATGCACTAAGCAATAGCCTTCATCCTTTTGTATATTTATACAAAGTTAGCTTATTGCCCCCACAACTGGGTCCTCAATTTACTTACCTTAGAAAGGATGGAAGGCTGAGTCAACCTTGAGCCTGGCGAGATTCGAACCTGCAGTAATTGCAGGCAGCTGGTCTTAATAACAGGGTGCTTTAGACCACTGTACTACCAAGGCTCTTAAGAAGTCTAGTTTGTTTTTCTGTTGAGAAGTCAGAACTCTGGCATATTTCTCTTCCCTGCTCTTTCAGTGGAACACATGGATCCTCAATTATTCAGATTAATATGTGAAATGCTAAAACACATAAGAAAACTATAGAGATATGAGGAAGCATATAAAATATTAACTTAAATAACCTACAATTGTATGCTTTGGTCCCCAGTACCCAATGCAAAATTACTCATTTCCTAACAATACAGAACAGAAGCCTACTTGGATATAATCTAGACATCTCAAGATACTACATAATACAGGTAGTCCTCGATTTACAATAGTGCATTTAGTGACTGTTCAAAGTCACTAAAGGCACTAAAAAAAGTGACACACTTATGACCTTTGCAGCATCCCCATGGTCATGTGATCAAAATTGAGCTGCTTGACAACTGCTCCATACTTACGACCTTTGTTGCATCCCAAGGTCACATGATCACGTTTTGTAAACTTCTGGCAAGCAATGGAGAAGCCAGATTCACTTAACAACCAGGTTACTAACTTATCAACTACAATGATTCACTTAACAACTGTGGCAAGAAAGATCATAAAATGGGGCAAAATTCACTTAACAAATGTCTTAACAACATAAATTTTGGGCTTAATTGTTACCATAAGTCGAGGACTACCTGTAGAAATTCCAAAAACAATACAATCGTGGACATTTTAGGATGAATTAAAATAACATAAGCAATTAGAAATTATTCTACAAAGGCACACAATTATTTACCATAAGTGTTTGCTGAGGCTTAAATTTTGGAGGGTTAAGAAATTTGTTTTAATTGTATTATGCCTATTTTACACCTAATCACAGTTTTCATTTATTCCCCAACTCCATTATTTATGGTTCCTTTTTTGTTCCATTTTGACAATTCATGTCATGATCATCTCATCAGTTCAATTCAAAGGCAACAAATGTTTTAAGGTCCCATATTCATTGCACAAAAGGCATTAAAAAAACCTGGAGAAATAATAGGAATTTCCCCAAAAAAAAAACCCGCATTGTGAAAGCCCATTCCTTTTGGGAGTGGAGGTTGGGAGGAGATGGGACAGAATCCTAAGGAAGGATTGGAATGAATATTTCAGGGCTTGGACGGGTAATGGAAAGTTCTAGCATGTTTACTGTTTTCTTCCCACTAACTTTCATGTTGTAAGTCAGCCTACAACATTTGTTTTCACAAAAGCTTAGTGACAACATATAATTGGCAAATCAGCACCCAAGAAATGAATATATTACCATTATAAAGCAGTATTCCAGATTGTGATAAATAAAAGCTCACAAATTCAGCATCTAAAGATAGATCTTCAAGCTCGTTCCCTGTCATTGTTACTGTAGGGATGTTTACATGGGTATATACAGTTTGTTTACTGCAAAAAGCCTCATAGAGGCAATAGAGGCATTGCATTCCCTAAGATTACCTCCACTGGAAGCTGCACCACCCAGTAAGAGTAGAGGCCTGAATTATTCTGAAGTGCAGCATTTCCATTTCTTTATCTAGAAATTAACACAAATCATTCAGAGGCTAACATGTGAGAAAATAAACGGGGACATTGTGAAACAAAATTGAGCTGGAAATCTACAAAACCACTTCTTTTTGATCAGAGTATGATGTATGTTCACTAATTACTTCATTCAGCCATTATGTAAATGTTTTGTAGAAAAGAAAACAATAATTTTTATGTGTTGTCCCGATCTACAGATTTTTATTCATAATTTTTGAGCTGGTAAATATTGAGACATATGAATAGACTGTGACTGATGTGCTCTTTTCTGCCATGTAACCTAAGAAAAAAAAATCTGTAACATATTTTTTGACAGCCCTACTAAAAACTAAATCTGTTTCCTGACTTTGCTGACATAGCTGAGAATAAATGAAAATGAATCGCCTTTCTTGGCAGTCTCAATATAAGAATGCCATTAGGCTGCAGAATTGTTGGGAATTTGTGTACTGAGCCTTGCATTTGATCTTGTTTTTCATGACAATGGGGTCTAAGCCATTTTGATTCTGGTTTGTTAAACGGGCCCTGTACAAATCCACCCATTTCTATACACAATCATTTAGAATCTTTCCAAGGAGCATGCTTATAATTGTTGAGTCAGTGAAAAGAAAAGAGAAGGTAGGAGACTTCCATATTTCACAGCAGTCCAGGGCAATTCACTGGGAGGGAAAGTAAGCTTAATTTTTTTTTTTTTTTTTTGGCTTTAATTTATATGGCGCCCTTCTCCGGAGACTCAGGGCGGCTTACAATGCGTTAAGCAATAGCTTTCATACTTTTGTATATTTATACAAAGTCAGCTTATTGCCCCCACGATCTGGATCCTCATTTCATCTATCTTTGAAAGGATGGAAGGCTGAGTCAACCTTGAGCCTGGTGAGATTTGAACTTGCAGTAATTGCAAGCAGCAGTTGTTAATAACAGTGCTTTAGTCCACTGTACTACAGACTCTTAATTCCCCTTCCATTTACTTATTCTGAGCAAAATTGCTGATTCTCTGCATCCCAGCAATTCAGAAATTTTTGCAAGGATCTTCAGAGATAGAAAACCTGATCTACTTCACTCCTACTTTATTCCACTCCTAGAAATTCTGAGATTCCTGCTATGGGAATTGTTAGCAGCTGGAAATATATACTTTGTTTCCTATTATTCATCTAGTAAACTTATCCATCTGGCTGGGAAAAAGAGGAATTACTACAGTAAGGTAGGTCTAATTTCTTTATAGAGAGCCTGCAGACAGTCTCTCCATAGTCCAAAGTATGAAACCACTTTGTTCCGCTTTGAAAAATTATTTAAATAGTTCTCCCTTTCAGTAGAGTCCACTAACTTCTCTGAGAATCTGAACAATTAATGATATTTACATTAGAACTGTCTTTGTTTGTAGTCTTGTATTCTTTTCATCCCTTCATGGATTATTGCCTTGTTGTGGCTTGTGTAGCTCAATGAAGCTGTGAGCTATGCCATGCAGAGCCACCCAAGGTGGACAGGTCATAGCAGAAAGCTCTGACAAAACATGATCCACTGGAAAAAGAAATGACAACCCACTTCAGTATCTTTTCCATGAAAACCCCATGGACAGTACCAAAAAGCAAAAAGATATGACGCTGGAAGATGAGCCCTAAGATGGGAAGGTGTCCAATATGCTACTAGGGAAAAGCAGAGGGCTAGTATTAGTAGCGCCAGAAAGAATGAAGTGATTGGGTCAAAGCCAAAAGGACGCTCAGCTGTGGATGTATCTGGTGGTGAAAGGAAAGTCCGATACTGTAAAGATCTATATTCCATAGGAACCTGGAATGTAAGATCCATGAATCAAGGCAAGCTGGATGTGGTCAAACAAGAGATGACAAGACTGAACATCAACATATTAGGAATCAGCGAACTAAAATGGACAGGAATGGGTGAATTTAATTCAGATGACCATCAGGTATACTATTGTGGGCAAGAATCCCTCAGAAGAAATGGAGTAGCCTTCATAGTCAATAAAAGA
The DNA here is from genome assembly GCF_059756535.1 of Pantherophis guttatus. Classification (NCBI taxonomy): domain Eukaryota; kingdom Metazoa; phylum Chordata; class Lepidosauria; order Squamata; family Colubridae; genus Pantherophis; species Pantherophis guttatus. The sequence goes on along the minus strand of NC_142064.1, from coordinate 120,070,727 downwards.
GTAGGAAAAGCGGTACTGGGCTACAATCCCCAAAATGACAGAATGATCTCAGTTCAAATCCAAGGCAAACCATTCAACATCACAGTAGTCCAAATCTATGCCCCAACCACTGGTGCTGAAGAGGATGAAGTTGACCGGTTCTATGAAACCCTACAGCACCTTATAGAATTAACACCAAAAAATGATGCCCTTATCATCCTGGGGGATTAGAATGCTACAGTAGGAAGCCAAAAGATAACCAGAATAACAGGCAAGTTTGGCCTTGGAGTAGAAAATGAAGCAGGGCACAGGCTGGTAGACTTTTGTCAAGAGAGTGCAATGGTCATAGCAAACACTCTTTTCCAACAACCCGACTCTACACATGAACATCACCAAACGGTCAACACAGAAATCAGACTGACTATGTGCTCTGCAGCCAAAGATGGAGAAGCTCTATACAGTCAGTAAAAACAAGACCAGGAGCTGACTGTGGTGCAGATCATGAGCTTCTCATTGCAAAATTTAGTCTTAAATTGAAGAAAATAGGGAAAAGCATTAGGCCACTCAGGCATGAACTAAATCATATCCCTGATGAATATACAGTAGAGGTGACAAATAGATTTAAGGAATTAGATCTGATAGACAGAGTTCCTGAAGAACTATGGACAGAGGTTTGCAACATTGTACAAGAGGTTGCAACTAAAACCATCCCAAAGAAAAAAGAAATGCAAGAAAGCAAAATGGCTGTCTGAGGAAGCTTTACAAATAGCTGAGGAAAGAATGGAAGCGAAAGGCAAGGGAGAAAGAGAAAGATACACTCAATTGAATTCCAGGGAATAGCTGGAAGAGATAAGAATGCCTTCTTAAGTGAACAGTGCAAAGAAATAAAAGAAAACAATAGAATAGGGAGGACCAGAGATTTCTTCAAGAAAATTGGAGATATGAAGGGAACGTTTCATGCAAAGATGGGCATGATAAAGGACCAAAATGACAGGGACCTAACAGAGGCAGAAGAGATAAAGAAGTGGTGGCAAATTACACAGAAGAACTATACAAGAACGAGCTTAACGTCCCTGATAACCACGATGGGGTGGTCATTGACCACGAGCCAGACATCCTGGAATATGAAGTCAAATGGGCCTTAGGAAGACTGAGCAACAACAAAGCTAGTGGAGGTAACAGTATTCTAGCTGAGCTATTCAAAATCTTAAAAGACAATGCAGTAAAAGTGCCACACTCAATTTGCCAGCAAATTTGGAAAACTCAACAGTGGCCACAGGATTGGAAAAGGTCAGTTTACATTCCAATTCCAAAGAAAGGCAATGCCAAAGAATGTTCAAACTATCGCACCATTGCACTCATTTCACATGCTAGTAAGGTTATGCTTAAAATCCTACAAGCTAGGCTCCAGCAGTATGTGGATCAAGAACTACCAGAAGTACAGGCAGGATTTCGAAGAGGTAGAGGAACTAGAGATCAAATTGCCAACATACTCTGGAACATGGAGAAAGTTAGGGAGTTCCAGAAAAACATCTACTTCTGCTTCACTGACTATGATAAAGCCTTTGATTGTGTGGATCACAACAAATTGTGGTAAGTTCTTAAAGAGATGGGAGTACCAGACCAGCTTACTTGTCTCTTGAGAAACCTATAAGGGGGTCAAAGAAGCAACAGTGAGAACTGGATTGGATCAAAATTGAGAAAGGAGTTTGGCAAGGCTGTATACTGTTGCCCTGCCTATTTAACTTATATGCAGAGCACATCATGAGAAAGGCGGGGCTAAATGAATCACAAATTGGAATTAAGATTGCAGGGAGAAATATCAACAACCTCAGATATGCAGATGATATCACTCTAATGGCAGAAAGTGAAGAGGAACTAAAGAGCCTTCTGATGTGGGTAAAGGAGGAGAGTGCAAAAGTAGGCTTGAAACTCAATATTAAGAAAACTAAAATCATGGCATTCAACCCTCTCAATTCCTGGCAAATAGATGGGGAAGAAATGGAGGCAGTGACAGATTTTATTTTCCTGGGCTCCAAGATCACCGCAGATGAGGACTACAGCCAAGAAATTAAAAGACGCTTGCTCCTGGGGAGAAAAGCTATGGCAAATCTAGACAGCATACTAAAAAGCAGAGACATCACCCTGCCAACAAAAGTACGTATACTCAAAGCTATGGTTTTCCCAATTGCAATGTATGGCTGTGAAAGTTGGACCATAAGGAAGGCTGAGCGCCAAAGAAGTGAGGCCTTTGAACTATGATGCTTGAGAAGACTCCTGCGAGTCGCTTGGACTGCAAGGTGATCAAACCGATCAGTCCTAGAGGAGATCAACCCTGACTGTTCTTTAGAAGGCCAGATCCTGAAAATGAAACTCAAATACTTTGGCCACCTAATGAGAAGGAAGGACTCACTGGAGAAGAGCCCAATGCTGGGCAAAAGAAGAAGGGGACGACAGAAAATGAGATGGCTGGATGGTGGAGTCACTGAAGCAGTCGGCATGAGCTTAAATGGACTCCGGGGGATGGTAGAAGACAGGAAAGCCTGGAGGAATGTTGTCCATGGGGTTGCAATGGATTGAACATGACTTCGCGACTAACAACAAAATTCTTTTAATTGTGAAATGGGTCAGTGTAGTCTTGTATTCTTTTCATTGTGAAATGGATTGCTTTTCTCAACAAATTGATACAAAAGATAGCTAAAAAAAAACTATAGATATTGGGGATAGACCAATTTATTATACATTTCCTCCAATCTCATATAAACATGATTGAGTAAAACCTCCCACCTCATTCCATTAAATTACCTTCCCACAATGTGTCTACTGAGACGACCTTCTTTCCAATGAAGTTTGGTGTCAAAAGAATGTGTCACTTGGACAAAATGACTGAGTAGATAAAGTAACAAACAAAACAGTGCTGCAAGAATCAAACAGTTCTTTATCATTATAACCTTCTATTTCTCTTTCTCAGGGTGGCTAACCTTTTGCCCTTATATTCTGGAATGATTTCTTCAATAGAAAACAAATTATGTAAAACATCCCATCATTCAGAAATGAATAACCTGAAACAATATTTACCTGACCTATCTATCCCCTCCTAATATCAAAGAGTAAATTTAGCAATAGATATGATAAATTACCTGCCTAGTATGATTTGACATGGATAAGTGATCAAGTGCAAAGCTGCACCACAACTGACTTTTATTTTTTTGCAATTCAGTGCCACCAACCAAAGCCCTCAAGAGACTATAAATTCATGCTGTTCCTGCGCAACATTTTTGTCTTACTTTCCAACCAACAAGTAAATTATTCCCTTTGATGAAAAGCAACAGATATGCTTAAATATAACACTAAAGAACTGTTTTTAATATACCGTCCTTGCTTTAATGCTGATGGCAATTGTTCAGGAACAGGGACAGCCTGGCTTGGTCTGATTGTGTACTTTTTTGTTATACAAGATAAACGTATTTGTTTGCTGAGAATATTTTATATCATGGTGGATTTTTATGTTTTTATCCGCTATAGGTGTTTTTTTTAGATTTTCATTTTTATATATAACTTAACATTAAAAAATTAACAATGTATTTTAGATTTTGTTAGCTTTTAAAATTATTTGTTGTATTTCAGCCTTGTTATGCTGGTCTATGGCCATAATAAAGATTTGATTTGGAGCATTTTATTATGTTGATTATTGCTTCAAATAAAATTGCTCAGCAATAAAAATAATTCCCAGAAATAAAATATATAGCCTTTTGCCTCATTACAGGTACTTACAGAGAATTAAGGGCTGCCACTGCAAAATGTTTATTTCATTTGGAAATTTGGATAGAAAGTAATGAAATTGCCACTGGTATGATGAATTCTTCATAAACTCAAATTTATCACATCACTCTATATACAGTAGTGGCCAAAATTGTGGAAACCTTTTGGGAAAAGTATATTTTTGAGGTTTGATGGCTAATAACACCACTTTTTTTTTTGGGGAGTTTCAAAGATAGTCATATTCCACTGCTGGAATGGCCTGGGAATAGCCCAGACCTTAACCCAACTGAAAATCTATGGAGCCGACTAAAGAAACTTGTTAGTCAGAAGCGACCAGCAATAAAAAACACAGTTAATAGAAGCAATCATTCAATCTTGGTTTCACATTGTAACAGCTGCAGAACTAAAAGATTTGGTTCACTCCATGGAAAGACATTGTAAGGCTGTAATTCATGCTAAAGATTACCCAACTAAGTATTAACTGACATGATAATTTTTGTATATCTCATTTTTTCTATGGTGATAATTTTTGTATATCTTGTTTTTTCTACGTATTTCACTTTTCTTCTTTATACTGTAACTGCTATTCTAATAGCAAATCCTTCAGAAAAGTTATTGCATTACATTTTTGATTACATTATCTTTCCATATAATTTTATGGTACTACTCCAAAAAAAAAGGGGGGGGGGTGTTATTAGCTAATTTTAGAAAAGAGACTTTTCCCAAAAGGTTTCCACGATTTTGGCCACTACTGTAGGATTATGGGAGGACTTGAAAGTTCCAAAGCCTGCTACTGCAATTTATCTGACAATCCAATATCTGTTTAAATACCTCCAGTAAAAAAGGGTCCACTACCCTCTGAAGAAGTTCCATTTTTAAAGCTTTTATTGTTTCAAAATTTGCCTGGCATCTAAATTAAATTAAAATTAAATCTCGTGTTTGGCACACAGGACACAGTCCTATCATTTGCTGTAGAGCTGCCTCTTATTCCTTTAGCTCCACCATTGCCCCAGGTCAGATTTCTGTGGTGTTTCTTTTGTGAGCTTCTGTTTCCCTGCAAACAATGAAACAGAAGCTCATAAAAGAAAAAGATCTTACCTTTTGCCACACTGCCAGTGCTGGGATTCCCCGCCTCCCACCGGCAGCTGGTCTTCGGGTCTCTGCATGTGATTTAGCACGAGCAGTTGATTGGTGGTTGGATCTGCCTCCCGGAATACCACCTATCAGCTCTTCCAGGCTGCAGGGATCACCACTGCCCATCACCACCCATCACTGCTGCCTCCGATCCCTGCCTCCGTGCAGCCCCATTTTCGGCCCATTCCAGGTGGCAGGGATTGGTGGTGGCAGTGATCCCCACCGCTTGGAATGGGCTGAAAATGGGGCGCACGGAGGCCAAAAATGGGGCACACGGAGGCAGCGATAGGGGGCAGCAGCGATGGGCGGCAACGATGGCAATGGGTGGTGGCGATCCCTGCAGCCTGGAACAGCTAATAGGCGGTATTCAGGGAGGCAGATCCAACCGCCAATCAGCTACTCATGCTAAATCAGGCTGTGCTGAAGCTGACCAGGCTGTTTGCCATTTGCTGCAGGGAAGCAAATTGCTGGGCAGCAGACCCCGAAGGGTGGGGGCCAGCGGGTGGGTGGGTCTTCAGCAACATTTGCTGTATAAGATGCAGAGACATTTCCACCCACTTTTTTTTGGGGGGGGAAGTGCGTTTTATACACCAAAAAATACAGTATATCTAACATACCACCTGCAATTGTTCCTGAGTAGGACAAATCTTAGCAAAAGTTACCCATGCTTTAGTTACATCCTAGTTGATCCCTTCAGTGGGTTCTTAAACAGTGTTCAGGAGTTTTAATGGGTACAAAATGTAGCAGCAAGGCTGCTAATTACTACATGTGAACTATTTTATGCTCAGAGACCTAGAAATGCATCCTAGGATAGCATTTTTAAAAGTTAAAGAACATTTATTTTAGAGACTGCCCATCAAACCCAAAGAGCAACTATGGGTGGTAAGAATGGCTTTGTATTATAAAGGGTTCCTGAAAGTATTGCATGGCTTCAGTGCTTCATTAACTCAAGAAAGGGGGAAAAATCCCTATCTGCCATTTTAAGTAATAGGCAACCCATTCCTATTTAAGCATTGTCCTTAAATCAGACATTCTTAACTTGAAGACTACCTGTAGAAAAATCTTTCCTGTGAGTTTTTAGAATTGTTATTTTTTTAAAAATGTAGAATTTGAAATTAAGTATCAGAAATCTTCCCAAGGAAAAATGTATTGATTAGATAAAATATGATAAGATGAAGGTTATCTTCATAACCTAGAGCAGTGATGGCTAACCTTTTTGCCATTGCATGCCAGGAGAGGGGGGTGGGGGAGGGTCGCGTGCACGTGCCTACGTGCATGCGTGCGCAACCCCCTCCCCCTCCCCCCTGCTCCTGGCACATGATGGCCTGGTAGGCCCGTTTTTCTTTCTTACCTGGTTCCAGATCCTCTCTGTGTATCTGGGAAGGGCGAAAACAGCCTTTCCCACTCCCTTGCAGGCCCTACGGAGGCTGAAAGGGCCCATTTCCCAACTCTCGGTGGGACAGGAAGTGACATTTTTTGCTGTCCCCAGCCTCCAGAACCTCTCTAGGAGTCTCTAGGAGCCTCTCTAGGAGTCTCTGGAGGCTGGGGACAGGAAAAAACATCACTTCGTGTCCCACCGGGAGTCGGGAAATGGGCCCTTTCAGCCTCCATAGGGCCTCCAAGGGAGTGGGAAAGGCTGTTTTCGCCCTTCCCAGATACACAGAGAGGATCTGGAGCCAGGTAAGAAAGAAAAACGGGCCTTCCCCACCCCGCCCCCAGGCCCTCCAGAGGCAGGAAACAGCTGTTTCCCTACTTCTGGTGGGCCCAGAAGGCCCGAAAATCAGCTGGCCGGCGCGCGCATGCGCCCCAGAGCTGAGCTGGCGTGCCCACTAATATGGCTCCGCATGCCTCCTGTGGCATGCATGCCATAGGTTCGCCATCACGGACCTAGAGGGAACTAGAAACAACTAAAGATTATAATTAAAGGAGAAGATTCACTAATACAGAATGGAGCAAAATGCTTTTAATGTTGGAAGAATTCAAGGATATTTGGGAACAATGCACTCAGAAATTATTCTTAAAATTTTCTGCAGTTATAAAAATAGAATTAAAAGAAAAAAGAAACAGGTTTTACTGGGCAAAATAGACTGAGGGTATATGAATAGGGACAGGAATGATATGGAAAAAGATGTTAAAAATTTACAATATGTACATTTGCAAATTGTACAGATTTACAAATGAGACTGGCTGATGTCTTAATTAAGAGAGATATAACAAACCAGAAAAGTGACTTTGATAACTTTCTTATTTTGAATTTACAAAAGAGACATGTTAAAAGTTTTGAAGGTACTTTGGAGAAAACAGAAAATGAAAACAAATCAAGTTCTGGGACAGTATTTAAAGAGATTAAAGAGGAAGATTGTTAAAAGCAAAGAGAAAGAATACAAAGTTGATTTATCTGACTAAGGTTAAAAGCACATGTTGTTTCTGGTAACTCTTAATGGGTTTTTGTTGACCAGCACTAAATGATGAGGTTTTAAAGGTTTGTTTAAGATAAGAAATAAAATATGGGAAGATTTTTTTTTTTCATGGAAAGTGACAAGCTGGTGTTAAAGTGTTAAAAGTAAGGAAAGGAGTGTGAAGTTGGTTTATTTGATTGAAGTTAAAATATATGTGTTGTTATTTCTGGTAACTCTTAATAGATATTGGATAATTAGTGCTGAATGAAGAAGTTTTAAGAATTTGGTTACAGATAAGAGATGAGATGTGGGAAGAAGGTATTTTTGTGTGATTGTACCAGAGAAGATGATAAATTACTGAAATAGTTTCTACTTGTTGTGATGAAGGAGCACGTCACTTCCTTGTACATTTTTTCCTTTATCTTTTCCTTATCTTCTTTTCTTTTCTTTAACCTTTTTCTCTGCACTTTTTACTCTTAGATTTTTAAAAATTTGTATTAGTCTTTTATTTTGTTTCTCTAAACTTTAATAAAATCATTTAATAATTAAGTAATTATTACATATAATGTAATATATATATGGTAAGATATAAATTAAAATGTATGGTACAATATAAATTATTTTTAAAATATACTTTTATTGCTTTTTAATTAATAGTAACAATCATACTTACATTGCCAAAGAGAAGGGGAAAAAATTAAAAGTGCTTTAATAAAAAAGTAAAAAAAGCCTGACAAGAAAACAATATGTGATTATAACAATATATGCAAATAAATCTATATATGCTTGGCTAATGCAAATATTATTCAAGTGCATAAATATTTTAAATATCTACTTGAATATCTTTTTTACTATATTCTGTATAATGAATCCCATATTTCATTGTACCAGTTATACAAAATCTACATCCGCAATCAGCTCATATGGCAAGTGCAATCAGATCTTCAATCCATTGACTAAATTGAGTCATATGTTTATTTTTCTAATGCTGTAATATCAGTCTTTAGCCACAGTAAGGGCTAATACGTATAAATGTATCTTTTAAAGAAGCATTATCCTTATTATATTTCCAATAAAATGTTGTTTTTGACAGTCCTTTTCTAAACAAACATAATGAAGTTCAATAATTCTAAATTCTAAATGTGTCTTTATCTGAGTGCCCGTAACATTCCAAATGTGCCTCCCAGCTCCAAAAGATTGAAAATCTTATATCACAAGTATGAAATAGTTAAAAATACACAGACAAAAATACACCTGGCATACTCACCTAAAATCAATTTAATTTCTTCCTAGAGGGCTTACTTCTAAAAAAATTCTTAAAGTTGGTTTTAGTAACTCAATAGCTAAAATTCTAACCCAAAGTCATATATAAGATCCTTCAAATAAACAGCCTTACTAAATAGCTTCTTTAACATCTTAGTACAACTAAGGATATTGATTATGGGGTTCAATCAATGAGCACTGTAACTGATAATGTGACAGGAGTATAAGTTTGAGCGTTGTAAGTGATGAGGCAGCATAATATAAGCTCTGATGTTTAGAAACATTGCATGGAAAATTCTGACAAGGTTAGGCTGAATTAGCTGTGGAAGAAATTAAACCAATTATGAAGCATACGGTAGTTATTCCACCACCCACTGATAGGTATATAGGGAAAAACAAGTACATACTGTTTTATTTTTAATCACAGCTGCTCAAGTCAATTTTCTATGACAAAAACAAAAACAGAAATAAAACACAAGCAATGAGCTAGCTTATTTAAATGATCTATTCCCTCTCCCCACTTCCAAAATCCCATATTTTCACCTTCTGTTTATTATACTGAAGTAGTATAACAATAGCATTTAGACTTATGTACTGCTTCATGGTGTTTTACAGCCCTCTCTAAGAGGTTTACAGAGTCGTTTCTCAAGGTTAATTCTTAATAGGAATAGTAGGCAATACACCAAGATTGCCTACTCTAAAGAGGAGAATGAAATTTAAATTTAATCATAAATTTAATTAGTATTGCAAAAAAATACAAATCAAAAAATACAAATCAAAAAGTAATAGTTGCTTTGGAGAAAGGTCAAAAATCTTATTGTTTATAAGATCATAGGAATCACACTGCATTAAGCAACAGAATTTTCAACACTAGTGTCTTCCAAATGCACTAGACTACCACTATCAACATTCCTAGTTGGCATGAACATATATCGCCAGGAAATTAAGAAACAGACAGCTGCCAGTCACTTGCTTCGAAGAAATTCTCAAGCTGGTGAACCCAAGCAACTGGCTTTAAACCTGTAGGTTTATATAAAGTATTACAGCTAACAGCAGACTTATCAAGCATTACAGTGTCTAATCACTTTATAATACTACACCATTCAAAAAAATTCTGCTCCCTCTTTATCCTCCATAACATTTTGCCAGCACAGATGGGGAGAGTAGCAAGGTATAAAGAAAAACAGTATTTTTGTATCATCAACTATTGTGACTTCTTCTCATCCTTATATCTTGCAACATTTTTTCTAGACAAAATTTTAAGAACACAGGAACATTTTCTTTCCTTGTATCAAGTTATCCTACAAATCATAGGAATACTATCTGAAACAGAGAAAATGGGAGGCAAGCTGAAATGGATGTTTCAAATGACCCTTTTACAATTTTCCTTTTGTAGTGGAAAAAAAAAATCAGGAAATCGTGGAAAACCTAAAGAAATAGGGGTGTTTCTCCAAATAAAGTGCCTTTCTTCATTATGCAAGCATTTCCTCAGTCCTCAGATAATACCTATGTACCCTGTTTCCCCAAAAATAAGACATCCCCTGATAATAAGCCCAATTGGGCTTTTGAGTGCATGTGCTAAACTAAGCCCCCCCTGAAAATAAGCCCTCCCCAAAGATATTTAAAAGCATGTGCAGCTGGTCACCACCATTTCCTCTGGTTTCCTCCACATGCCCCAAAATAATAAGACCTCCCCAAAAATAAGGCCAAGTGCTTATTTCAGGGTTCAAAAAAATATAAGACAGGGTCTTATTTTCAGGTAAACACGGGTAACAATTTGCATGAACCCAATATTGGGTAGGCTACTTACAAGATGGCCACAGGGACAGAGGGCTTGAAAAGGATTTTGGAGATAATAGGACTGAAGCTTGGGAACAAATAAGAATACAGAAAGAGAAGTACAGGCAGAGGGGAAAAGGCAGAAGGCAGAAAAATCCCCAAGCTCCTACTGAAAAAAACTTCACACATAAACTCATCCCTTGTTCAGCATTATTAGCCTTGCATTCTCTTATGACTACAGCATGTACAAGATACTTTATGAATGAATGCAAATATACTGTCCCAGGATAATGTTCCAAGATTCAATCTGCTTAGATCACCAGGACCAGAGGTTTAGTCTTCCGAGCTTTCGGACTGGTGCTGGAGCCCATCCTCCAGTTCCCTAAGGGTGGGCTTCAGCATGAGTCCTAAAACTCGGAAAACTAAACCTCTGGTCCCGGTGCCTGACCCAGATTGGATCCTGCAATAAGATATTTCATTCAGGTTAAGTGTTACGTAGGTCAGATTTATCTTTAACCATATTCTGCTGCCTTAATCCTGACCACAAGCACTCAGGCCTTATGCTTTTTCCCCTTTTATAGTTTAACACTTTCCCACTTTACCTTTTCCTGAGTGATACTATACCCTTTGATAGAAACTGCCAATACAGCTATAACATGTGACCAGCTGTTCTTCCAAGTACTTAATTTGACTGACCAAACCAAGAAGGACCAACTTCCAAATTTAAAATGCTTCTTAGTTTTTAATTTTCTTAATTGCAAGCCAATATTGGTCTGACATGTACTTAGGTTATTGTGGATAACCCAATTCCCAATACTTCATATTGTGGTTACACTGGTAAAAGCACCAGCAAGATATTAATTTTCATGTTATGGCCATTTCTTCTACCTTTTTCCATTGGGTAGAAGCCAGGAAGAGACCACCCACAAGCCATGGTTACATATTCTAGTCAGCCACTATATAACGGACTACTAACGAATGAAACTCAAATACTTTGGCAACCTAATGAGAAGGAAGGACTCACTGGAGAAGAGCCTAATGCTGGGAAAGATTGAGGGCAAAAGAAGAAGGGGACGACAGAGAATGAGGTGGCTGGATGGAGTCACTGAAGCAGTTGGCGTGAGCTTAAATGGACTCCAGAGGATGGTAGAGGACAGGAAGGCCTGGAGGAATGTTGTCCATGGGGTCGCGATGGATCGGACACGACTTCACAACTAACAACAAAAAATGAATTAGAAAACCACATTTGCACATTATACTGCACTATTAAAGAACTTGAATGTACATGTTGCAGACCTATGCTTAAATCATTTTTGAACTTATTTGCTGTGTCTACTTTAAAAACAACAACAACCCACATTTAATTATTTCATTCAATTATTTGATTTGTGAACTTATGAAAAAAGAAAAACATTATCAAAGTTTGTATGAAAGAATTTCAACTCAGGAGAGTTCCTAAAATAAACTGCAATCTTGTAAATCACATAAAACTGTTCAAAATGTTTATGAGTATATATAATTGAGATTTCAGTTGCTGTACAATTCAGCTAGGATTTTGTTCTCATTGAGGGAGGGCAGGATTTCTCACTTTGGTTTTCCTAGTGTATGAAAGAAGAAGTATAAAAATACGAAATGCTAACAGAACTGGTTGAGAGATCAGGACTTCACCCCCAAAATTACAAATTCTCTCTGCCTTCTAGGCATTTATTGAAATTGCCACCATACTTATATGCAACCATATCAACTTTTTTAAAAAAGTCCTACTTTTCTAATATTACAAAAACCTGGTAGATATTACATTAGGACCCATAACATACCATCTATAATATGATCAAGGCTATAAAGTTCAGTACAACTACATACCTCTCAGTGGTTAAATCAGAGCATACAATTAGCTCACTGACTGATGGAGCTCATCCACACTCACCTGCAGTTCACACCAAGCAACTTCTACCCAGGTTTCTGTGTCCAGACCCTTGAAGACAGTTTTGAAAGCTCCTCTTCCCAACTCAATGTCAAATTTCAGAAATCTTCCACCAGGTGATGTAGCCACAGCTTTCATCTCTGCCTCCTCTTCTATCTCCTTCTTCATCCTTTCCTTCGTGGCTTCCATAATCATCTTTGAGTTTTGCTCATTTCTGGCTTCTTGCTCAGCCACAAGTATACTGGCAGAAAGATGGATCATCCTCTGATCACCCAAGATAAATTGTTCTTGCTCATTCCGTGGAGTAAGTTCCAAGTCCTTTTCATCCTCCATTATCTCCACACTTTTTCGGAAAAACCTTTTTCTTTCTACAATTACCCCAGAGGCAGGTGTGTGAAGCCCCTCTTTGGTCCTGGCCTCCATGGTCAAAGTAGCATCAACAGAAGGATTCATACATTCCATAGAAACTCCATCAGGTTTCTCTGATTCTTCTGTGCTGGCTGATTCACCAGAGTCTGTAGCCATGACACAGCAGAGCCTTGGCACTTAGATATATGAAGTGTTTCCCTTCCTCTTCACTCCAGGCACATCATGAATAACTGCAATATTATCAGGATTTACTTCCTCTCAGATTATCATAAGATTCCCATAGCAACCTGTAACAAGAAGGAAGGAGGGGGGAAAGGTTCATTTTGAAAGGTGAAATATGAAGCAGGCACCAAAACTGCAGTGTTCAGTTAATTAGTCTACCTTCTTTATCCCAGCAACAGAAACCTAGTTTTTTGTTTAAAGACATTTTTACCGCTGAGCCAGTAAGATGAATAATGTACTATATAGATCACCTTAGATTATTGGCTGAGTTGAACATCACATGATGTTACTGTAAACAAATCCCTTGGCAGTTTGACATATGAATGGAGTTTGTTGACCTAAATATTTCCTCCTTTTCCAACTTCTTAAATTTAGTAATTGTTAGTTAATTCACCCAATGAATTAATTGTCAGAGTTGATGCATGCTTGGGAACTTACACACTTTGTTGTCTCCTACTTTATCTGTATTACATTGTACATTGTATGCTTAACAAGATTCCCTCTTTTGGGTTTCCAAGAACCCGTCAAGCTTGGAACCTTGTAATTTATTTCTCCATATAAAAAGCATCCTATTTCAGAAAAAAAGAAAATGAACACAAATAAATGTGACACTGATTGTTTAAAGTCACATAACAATAAGAGATCAACATATAATATAATCTAACGACTAAAAATCCTGCTTATACAGTAATGCTTCTACCTATATTGCTTGAAAAAAAACAGAAATTACTTAGTAGCTATATTTTCAGAAACTACTCCCTTTGTGTTCTGCTCTGACCACAATTGCTCCTTATAAATTAAATGAAAGAGGCATTTTTATTCTTATGTTCTGAATGTGCATTGTGGATGCTTAATAATTAAATCCAGATAAACTGGTATTTCCTGCTAGTATGCTGTATTATGATGGAGCACTGTCCAAAGTGCTTGAGATTTTTCATGTGGTTTGAGGCTGAGGTGTTTTTTTTAAAAGCAAGCTTTCAAATGTAAAAAAAGAAAAATCCATGCCTCAATGGGAGTTCATTTAATCAGCCAGCCTCTGTAACACCACATCTTCAAGCAAATGGAGTTAATGGAATCTATTCAAATCCCTCTAGATATTTACACTCACATGTCAAGTTTATTTACAAATGCTGAAAGCAATGTGTTGCAGCGAAGACTTAACTACTCAGCATCAGTGCATAAGCCAAAATCTTTTACTGTACTACACATTTCAGTTAAATCAATTAACATATGTAATGGTTTCATAAAACAATCCAAATCCATGTTACTGTGTCAAGCTTTTAATATTATATTTTAACATGCCTTGAGACATGTTTTAAAAAGAGCAAGAAAAAGAACAGCCATGAGAAAACCAACATGCTGTAGTTCTCCAGTTAAACTAGATATTCCTTGTGAAGTTGTGAATGTATTTTAGAATTCTACATCTTCATAATGAAGATACAGTAGGTGTATGCAGAATCTGAGTGAGTTAAAAGAAAAAAACTAGTTTAATATATGCTGTGAAGGAGAATAAAAATGGGTAAATATTGTACTTGGTATTGGAAAAAAAATAATTAAGATATCACAACATTTAAAATTTGTTCAATAAAGAGAATATTTGACACAGTCATTCTTTGGATATAAAGCAACAGAAGATCATTCACTGAGAGGGTATTATTTGCATGACAAGCAATGTTTAGGTTTACTTCTGCCTTTTTTCTGTGAAAGAAACAGAAGCTTCCTCCGCACAATTTTCAGCTTCACCATCCCACCAACCATTAGTAGCATTTTCACAATTTTGTGGTGCACTCAGCAAATGTTTTCACCTATTCTTGAGCCAGTACTCCTCTAACTAGCCAATAGGGAAACACTAAAAATAGCAAAACACTCCATCCTCCTTCTTGTTCCTCCCTTGCTACATTTCAGTTTTATAGCAAGAAACAAATAACCCTCATCCCAAGCCCAACTGTTACTCTGTTGGAATGCAGCAAAGTCCCTCTGCTAAGTAGCCTGAAACTAATGGGGGAACAGTCTGGGAAGCAAAAAAACATCTCATGAGCGAGGAAGCAAAGTGAGACCGGGAACTGCCTACCCTACAGCTATAGAGAAAATGCTACATAACTATCTTTCAGCATTTCCTTTAGAGGCAATTGACTAACTGAATCAATTAATTTCTGAATTGGCTCTGTGTACAAAGCCCACTAGAAATTCCTTAGCATTATAGAAACATACATGAGAAAATGCCAATGCCATTTTGGTGTCATTCTTACACATGAAAGAGGGTATCATTAATTATATAGAATTAGTCTTTCTCATCTCCATCCTCAGCCTTGTGTACTCCAACAGGGAATCTTGTGATAGTATGCCATTCATCTCGCAGGAGATGACTCTAAGTGACTTATAGACATTTGATTAAAATGCACTATAAAACATTAAAACAATAAAATTCAAGTAAAATAAAACTAACCAGGATGGAGAGGGAAGGAACAAAATGTGCACAGGAAGCAGGTGAGGTGTTATCTACTCCAATACCCACCTCCAACCTGCCACACCTCCATTGGGGCCCCAAATTAATTGGTACAGCATTGTCATCAAGGCCTTTTGGAGAAATATGTAGGACACAATGCAGGGATTACAAATAGAAGGGGGACTTGGTAGAAATATCCTTTAATGTGAATAGGACAATAGGATAGGGATCATTAAATGCAGAACAAAGTTAATCAGTATATAATACTTGACAACCCCATGCCCCATTGGATCATCTCTTCGGAGACATTTCCCTACTTAAAACACAGAAACAGAATGACCAAAGGCAGGCAAAAAAGCAAGAGCAACTTCTAACTTTCTGCCAGCTCCCCCATTGAGTTTCCTTGTGAGAATCTGGCAGGGAACACTGGATATTGGAGAGACAGTTTGGTCTAGTGATTAAGGCCCCAGGCTAGAAAGCGGGAGACTGTGAGTTCTAGTCCCGCTTTAGGCATGAAACCAGCTGTGTGACTTTGGGCCAGTCAGACACTCTCAGCCCAATCCATCTCACAGGATTGTTGTTGTGGGGAAAATAGGAGGAAGGTGTGTTGGATATATTCACCTTAGTTATTTCTAAAAACAATAAAGACAGGATACAAATAAATATATCCCTTCCCTTCCCAGCAGGGAAGGTAAGTGGTTGCTGCTGGATGAGGGATGAGACTGTCTAAGAATCTGTCTCAGAACACTGAAAATGAAGATGACATGACAATAGCAGCAACGAGCAGAAGAAGCCAGTAACACTGAAGCAGCCACAACTTTCCCAAATTTTATTCCTTGGGAGTCAAGGGTCCTGGATTTTGCACACATTCTGTAAGCCCATCTGAGGTACCTGAATTATTATAGTGTAGAATATATTAAGAGAGCCAGTTGGAAGTAATGGTTAAAGGATCAGGCTAAAAACCTGGCATCTGAGTTCTAGTCCTGTCTTGGGCACAAAGTTAGGTGGATGATCTTGGGCCAGTCACTCTCTTTTAGCCTCAGAAAATGACAAATCACTTCCTTTTTTTAAGATATAATTTTTATTGAAGATTTGTACATAAATAAAAGATAAACATGAAAATAAAGTTAAAAAGAATAACATAAATAAAAGAAAAAGTACAAAAAGCACAAGTAGAAAAAGATAATTTAAAAAGTGACTTCCTACATTCTTGGTAGTGATTACAAACTAATTATTTATCCTCTCTCTTTAAGATTATATTACAACGATTTCTACTATCCCATATTCAGACCATTTTTCAATCAGCAAATTTAGAAATCATTCAGCAAAAGTGGCAAACCACTTCTGAAAAACCTTGCCAAAGAAACTGCAGGGGCCAATCCAGGCAGTAGCCAGGCATCCATAATGATTCAAAGGCATAAGTAATTAAATAAAATAAATATAAATATATTAATCCATAAACTAACAACATAACAGTAGTTAAGCTGTTCTAAAACTTGAAATGTTCTAAAATCATGCGTTCTGTAATCTCATTCCCTGTGAATATCATTCTCTATTTTTGAGATATAAAACAAAAGAAAATGATATCAGAGAACTCTATGAAATTCTATCAATGCTTGCTTTACCTAGTTCTTCCACCTTTACACGGTAAAATCAAAATAAATTAGCAACTGAAGCATGCTAGGAAAATTAATTTTAACAACTCGCCCACTCTGTAACAAAATATTATTAATAGCCTGGTCCAGCAATCGCTCCCCCCCCAACCTGCTCCAAAAAGAGAAAATGTGAATTCACAGGTGCAGCTCTTTTACTAAAGCTACTTGAAATGGAATCCAGAGCATATGCTAACAGGAACAAACATACAACGAATGATTGACAATTCACCTTTGAGGCCAAAAGCCAACTGAGCCTATGACATTCCCACACTGACTTTTAAAATCAAAGTACCTCCCACTTGTATACATAAACAATAGTTTTTTTAAAAAAATATTTTGTTTGCATACTATATTTTACAATAAAACTATATCTAAAGCTTTAAAATGTTGGAATTTATTCACATACTTATTTTGGGTTACTGTATTTATTAAATCCAATCCTAGAAATTCTAGTTATTTAACAATGCACAATGCACTATTTTAGGAAACTAGCCAAACTGAAACAATGCAACAGATAAACAATGCTAAGGAAACAGCACTACCACTTTTATAAGAAATAAATGAAAGGCAAAAAATACTATCTGGGAAGAAAAACAAAGGCAAAGAAACTAGGGGGAAGTACTAGTATATTTAGGCTTGAAAAATTCAAAGATTATACTGTAATGGACTGCTATTTAAATGTTTATCAATAGTAGACAATAACTGTGTTCCGTTATTAACACATCACTAATTAACACACTTAGCACTAGCTTGTACAAATCCAACTTGTCTTTAATTTATGATCTGTGAAGCAAAAATTTGGATTAAATAAACAATATTTAACACAATAGTTAATACTGTATTGGGTAGGTCTATTGTGTGAAAACATAATTTCAAATGTTAAACCAAAACTGGGCAATCAATATCCGACAAAACATGCAGCCTCCACAGTATTCTGAGACAACACTGCCAAAATTTGGTGGCAAATAGCCTCATTTCAGTTATACATTTCCCCCAAATTTCTGAAAAATGAGTAAAAATCACATGACTATACAGTAATTCAGCCATTTGCCTGCTAAATTTCAGTACCATAATTTCTGCCTATTTTTAAGATTTTCCAGGTCCTCATGTTAAGCATAGGGGTACTGTAGTTTACTTCTGTTCCTTTTTCTATGATTACTACTTCAAAAAGGGGCTCATTTCCTGGCTGTATTAACATCTATAATAATAGTTTTCCATATATTTTCCATATATTTATTTTGTACTGTTTTAATTATTTTAATTGTTTAATTGTTTTTATGTATTACGATATACACTGTCCAGAGTCACTTGTTGAAATTGCTGGGTGGCTACAGAAATCAAATAAATTAAAAATAAGTTTTAAAAATCAGATCAAGAACTCTCTAATCTATATAAAATCAAAACCAATTATTTATGATCATATTATGTACAATTCTGAATGAATTACTGAATCAATCGAACAATTATTTAATGGACAACCTCAATGAAGAAGATAAATATTTCTATTCGTCTACCTTATTTTTTTACCTTCTTACATTAATATGTGTTTGCATGCACACACACACACACACACACACACACACACACACACACACACACATATTGTACATACACATACCTTTGAGTCAGTGTTGGCTCCTGGTGACTGCCTGGATAAATCCAAACAGTTATCTTGGCAAAGTGTGCTTCCTAGGGCTAAGAGTGAATGACTGGCCCAAAGTCCCCCAGTTAGCTTTGTGCCTAAGTCAGGACTAAATCACACGGTCTTCTGGTTTCTAGACATGCTTTAACCACTACACCAACTTGGTTCCCGAATATTAAATATTCATCTAAAATAAAATTATATAATATATGACATATTTATATAAATATTTAATAAAGTGTCACGATATTCCAGATAACTGATCTGTAGAGCTAATTCAATTAATTACTCTAATTAAATTAGTTTAAAATCTATACTGTAATACTGTTTGGTATTTTATTATGCTGCTGGAGAATATTCTGCTAAACATCCGTTATAATCCTCTATCTGCATTTACACGAGGTAAGCACCTTTGGTTAAATGAAGCATGGTTTATTCCATTAACTTAATTTCCTGGGTTAATATGATATACTGAACCATAAGCTAAACACATGGATTGGATTTATACAACATGTTGCAATAAATTATGGATGGCTTTAAGATTCTCTAGAGATAAATGAAATTCAAATGAATGATATTTCCATACAAAGCTATATAATGTAAGATAACCTTTCTTAAACCAATATTTCTGGACTATAACATGACTTATGTTAACCCAACAAAAAGATAGAGAGAACAGGTTTCTCCTTTCCAATGTATCCTTCCCCCCCTTTATCACTCTACTTTAAAAAAAAAAACAAAGATGGCAACTTAGTAGACTTCCACCTACAGCTATCTTTGCGAGGCTCATAGATTCTATCTTCCTCATTTAACATTTCAACCTGAATAATGTACATAGGTATTTCTGAGTATTGCTTCAAGTTATCTTAGATAACTTGAGGAAATACTGCATGCAAAAAAGCATGTCAGAGGGAGTGATGCAACAGAAATAGTAACTCACATTTGACTGCCATGCTTAAAGGAATAGGCATTTGCTAGGCAAGAAAATTTCACTTGAGATTTAAAGAACAGGTATATGATAATATAGTATGAGATCAATACAGTCTAAATCATGCATAAATCTTCCATTCCATTCATCAGATCAGCAATCTCACCATTAGCTGAGATTGCCTGGCCCTTAAGATTATTTTGGTTGGTCCTATTATTTAACTCATTCTTTAAAAAGACATGAAGACCTACAGTACAATATCTTGCTTGTTTAATCATGATTTATTGAAAAATTGCAGCTGGCTGGATTCAAACAACATAATGAAGCTTGACGATATAGACCATAGTTTAAAACTCCAAAGGCCCAGTTAATACAATACGAAAAAATTTATGTTTAGTAATTTAGTAAAATGTGATCATAACTTTTAGTTTAAATGTTGTACTGTCTATTGCTACACTCACTGTCATTCTGGATGATAGTTAATATTGATAAGACTACAATTGTTGGTTGCTCCCAGAACTTTTGAAAACAATGTAGTACTCACACATGTACTTTAAAAAAGACTCCTTCTAACATACCTTAAAGAAATCCCTGATGAGAAAACAGCAGCCTGCTTGATCAATAATTATTCAATACTCCATTGTTGAAGTTGAAATTAGTTTCCAATTTGTATTCTTAGGTGGAAGAAGCAGTAGCTCTACAAGCAAATAAAGAACTCCATTAACAAATAGTACATCTAAACTGCACTGATCTAAAAATATCTGGTTAAAACCTTTAGATAACATTCCATGAATAATCATAAACCATGAACACGTTTTTAGTTAACATTATTTCTCGCCAAGTCAAAAAGTAACTGGATCTTATGACACTTCTATATTTTAAATAAAAAGTTCAAAATTGCTGTGGTGAATTAAAGCTGCTTATTTTAAATCAAGAATTCTCACTTTGAAAAAGGTATAGTATGTTTCCACAGAGAATGCTTACCTATGGTTAAATAATCCATTTACTAAATGTTCTGGTTTCATATAACATATTCAAGCATCAACTAACTAACTACACAAGCTGCATTTATACAGCATGCTAGACTAAGTGATAAACTAGTTGGTGGTTTAGTACGCCACAGAGTCAGACTATTGTTTAATTGAGCTATAAATTTAAATATGTAAATATTGGATTCAAGCAACAATACATTGCGCTTGTTTTAGAAATAATTAAAGCTGCAACCAAATACAGATGATAAAGCATATGGTAAAGTTAACTACAAAACTAAACACAGGTTTTTGTGGATATTCTCATTTGCTACTAATACTTAGAACTAAATAACAATTAGAGATGATGATTAATAGTTCCAAAACATGCACAGCTCTGGTGTTTAATATTATTCAGTAAAAGATCCTGTTTCCTTAAGAAATCCTGGCCTTTGGCCAACAGCAGCATTTGGGTTCAGCTACAAGTCAAAATTTTCTGGTCTACTGCTAATGGAGGCACACATACAACAGCTGACTTTAAAAAGATACATGGAACTCTGGTGAGTTTTATTTAACCCATATATGTCAACAACAGCCTAAAATAACTGTAATGATTCTGTTTAGTTCCTATTCTATACAGTGCTGCATTATACATGCCCTGCTATTTACAAAGTAACAGAGAAGCTATTCAGGGCTGGAGGGGATAAATTTCCTCTGAATGGATGGCATAAAATCATTATTTTGAAACATAGAATATCACTGGAACTTCACAGAATGATACTAGCATCATCTGTGACACTGCATCACATTTTATCCATCATGTTTAAATTCTGCTATGAAGAAACAATTGTTTTCATTTCTTTTCTAAAGGACACCACAGCCACCCCTACCGGTGATTTCAAACTCTGCTAGACATTCTTTCATACTGCTAAAGGTACTAGAGTTTTCTGAATTACTGATCTATGCATTGTACCTTTCTAAAGCAAAAAATACAAGTAGCCAGATTTATCTACCATAGTGCACCTGACCCAGATACCAACATCTGCAGCTGAGTTCACAAATGATTTCACTAGCAGCAACAGAAACATTTTGGAACGCGATATATGTAGCATATATCCCTCAATTCTTTAAATTCTCTTTGTACAATCTCAAGGCATACCTCAAAATTAAGAAATGTGGATCTGTTTGATTGAATCATTTTATATTAAATTACCCACTGTATTTATCTACAACCCAAAGGATTTATCTATCAACCAGGGATGCAATAAAAATTATAGATTTGATAAAGAATTACATGGACTAGTTCTAAATAAAAATTTAAAATGCTATGGAAGTCAAATTAACTACGTACTTCATTTTAGAGATCAGCCACAGAGAGATTCCCCAGGTGGAAGAGATCATCCTTTATTTGCTAAAATTAAAAATGAAAAACTTAATATACTTAAAAAGCATACTCTTATATTTACTTAATCGTAAAACTCACTGGCCTCAGTAGATCTTATTTCCTAGTAACTATTCTAGAACTTTAGGCACAGTTATTTTAAAATAAAGATCATTTAAATATATAACATTCTGTGGGAAAAGAACCCCACTGATGAATCTAGTCTGCAAAATTCCTAGGGGTGAAAGAAATACACAGTCACAAGGTACTTAAAAAAAAAAACAAAACCGCAGCATGGGATTAAAACCACATCAGGGCAGGATATGTGCAATTAATATTATAAATCATATACAAAGGTACGAAGAAAAGGTAAATGTATAGCAAAAGTACAAGTAATTTTTAAAAAGGAAAGTTTCCTTCTCTTCTGTTTAGCTCACACAAATCTCTACACAGCTTTATACCCACATTTCCTTCATGCACGGTAAATAAAACAGTAGTTTGTTCTGTATCCCTACCTCATCATCTTGGAACACGATTCACTCTACAAAGAAATTCCATCCACCCTGACTCACACACACACCTGTCTTCCCAACACCAAACATCATTCATAATTGAAAACCTAGAGCTTTTTGTCCATCCCAATTCCCCAACTAATCAATCCCCCCCCCAAAAAAATCCTTGGTAATACAAAATCTACACATACTTTCAAAGGACTAAATCCAATTGATCTTACGGAAATTAATGCACAAATTATTGGTATTTAAGATTATAATATAAATCCCAGGCTGAATCCATTTTCTGCTCCAACAACCAGCATTCTAAGCAGCGTTCAGCATGGCAATCCATCCAGACATACTGTAATCACATGCACAAAAGCCGCCCAGGCACCCCTCCTCTTCTTCTTCTTCCGCTCTCTCTCATTACTACCCACCCGCTTTTAGGAGGGGAAAATCTTTATACTTATTTCTTCTTACCCAAATGTTTAAGGTTTGGGTCAACGCCAAGGGGAATGCATCTCTCCATCTCTGTGGACTCCTCTCAAACAAACCCCATGGACGCGGCAAAGAGGAGCTGGAGGATGCTCACTGCATTCAAGAGAGAAAAGACCCCCACCTCCTTATAAGAAAGAACTTCCGGGTAATGGTGAACCTTATAAGCAGGTGAAGAACAATCCTCTCCCTTCCACCTCTACTCTGGGCTGTACTATTCTAAAGAACCTACCCCCCCTCCCCGCCGTCTCTCTCTCTCACACACACATACACATTCACAGAACGGGGGAGGGGAAGATGGAAGCAGAGGAAGCCCTCTTGGAAAGCTTGATATAGGAACAAAGTCTTAATGAAGCAAACTACTGGGATAAACCATCTAATCTCTGTTAAGGAGGGAGACAGAGATATATTATTACCCGGATGTCAAAGAAATGGGTTCTTTCCGATGCATCACTGTGGGTATGATGGCAGTATAGTAGGTCATTTGAACACACATATCTAATTAATGTAGTGTGATTAAAGATTCATTAATACTGTAGAGATATTTGCCACAAGTTCAGCAAAAATTTGCATATATGTACAAAAAAAATCTTAAATACTAACATCTTTATATAAAAAGAGCAATTGTAGTATGTAAATTTATCCAGGAACAAAATACTGTATATTTGCATCTTAAAAAATTTGAGAATAGAAGGTTCCAGAGAAGTCTGGAATATTCCATTTTCACTCCAAACCATACCATTACATCAATAAACAACCAATTCAAAGATAGAAAGTGAACAAATATTTTCACTCTAGGATTTTAAATCTGAAGTAGCATCATTCCAGCAAAGCATTTTTTTTACAATCTTTGCTTGATAAATTATTACTAAATTATGTACTTAGACAGGAATATAGCTAACTCAATCACAGTTTTCAAAAGGGGATCTAGAAAATTAAGATTGGCAAATCTATTTACTTTCTAGGTGAACAAAACATTACTGAAGAGAAAATCATTAAATCATACAACACATTCATTGCGTGCTAGGAGCTCAAAGCACTTCCAAAAATAATATGGAAGTGCTTCTATGCTTCTATATGAATTCTAAGGCTCCAGTTCCTAGTTAAGTATTGATTATGTGCCATCAAGTCATTTTTTACTCCTAGCAACCACACAGATTTATGTCTATTTTATATTTTATTTTACATTTTATACTAGTTCAATATACTCATGAGCAATTACACAAATGGTGGAACAGATTATTTTAAAAACATTTTTACTATAGTACTTATAAAACCGATCCCTCCTCCTTTTCATGAAATGGAAAAATTCTAGAGATTATGCCTATTGTAACTATCTCTGAAAATTAATAAAATATACTTTTTATTTTTATACTTTTATAATTAATAATTTTCTTTTTCAAAACTCTTATTCTGTAAATAAGATATTAAAATACTTCAGACTAGGAAATCAGAGTTTAAAACAGTCTTCAGTAGAAAATCTAGAGCAGACTCTAAAGGAGTTATGGTGCAACAGCCCATCTATTTTAATAGTTTTACAACATCAGTCTGCAATCAAATCTATATGGCTCCTTTTGTGTAATATATCAAGATATAATCCATGATTTATAAACTGGCTATGTTCACACACTCTTGCCAAAAAAACTCAAACCACAACATTCTGGCTTAACATGATAACTTGTTTTCACAGTACACTATGACAAAATGAAATGTATTTAGCGTTGCTTGCCATATTGGTTTCTTAACCATGGTTTAAGATTTGGCATTTTTTGTACAACCCATATATATATTAGGCTTTGAATCCTGTCCTTGAACATTGCCCAGAAACCACTACAGCATTGAAGAAAGTAATTGGTTCTAGAAAATTACTATGTAATCAATTGGGAGAGGATATATAGAATCAGACTGGGGAGTACTACATATTGGAGGGTTGGGCAGGAGTTACTTTTGACTCCTAACTCTCTGGAGAAGGCTCTAATGCTGGGAAAAGGTACAAGGAAAGAGGACAACCAGGTACAATCCTGCTTTGAAGATGCAACAGAAGGGCTGAGCTCTGCAGGTAAACTGGCCAGCAGGAGAGTAGACTCTAATGAGCAATAGGCCTCAGCCGGTGGAGGCTCAGCATGGCTTAGTGTCATCAATCCGAGAGAAAAAATTGTGAACAACTTTTCAGATCTCAGCTCTGTTATCTTTATTGTGCTGTGCTTAAAATTCTGGATTAGAGTTCAATGTTTTTCTTGTCCCTCTCCTCGGACTCATCATTTGTGCATTGGATTTCTGGTTTTGACTTTGCCAGGACTGTAAGTAATGTTGGCGGTGTCATCACTTACATTTTAGTTTTCAGATGCCTTTTTTAAAAAATTTATTTGGTCATCTATTTTTTATTGCTAAGATGTTTTGAGCAGTATGTATGGGCCAGAATTCATTTTTTGTCATTTCTTCCTCTTTCCCATACTGTTATTTTCTCTTGCGGGTCATATATAAACAATTCTCAGTTCTTGGCCAGTTGTTTGAATATTAATCAAATATAGTTATGCACAGAATCCAGTAATTAAAAAGGGGATTAGTCTGATAATGTAAGATAAAAATAGAAATTAATCAGAGCACTCTGATCGCTAGGTGCTTTCACTTCACCATCTTGGCTGCTCCTCCAAGCCTGTAAGCCTGCCATATTTTTTAATTTAAAATTTTTATTGCTTTTAAAATAACAGAAAAAGAAAAAAGGAACAAAGTCCAAAAATACATAACATTATAAAAAATGCACAAGTACTTACAAAAATATACAGTTGTCATCTTAAAGGTAAAGGTTCCCCTCGCACATGTGTTAGTCGTTCCCGACTCTAGGGGGTGGTGCTCATCTCCATTTCAAAGCTGAAGAGCCAGCGCTGTCCAAAGACATCTCTGTGGTCATGTGGCCAGCATGACTAAACGCCAAAGGCGCATGGAACACTGTTACCTTCCCACCAAAGGTGGTCCCTGTTTTTCTACTTGTATTCTTTATGTGTTCTCGAACTGCTAAGTTGGCAGAAGCTGGGACAAGTAACGGGAGCTCACCCTGTTATCAGCACTAGGGATTCGAACCGCTGAACTGCCTACCTTTCGATCGACAAGCTCAGCGTCTTAGCCACTGAGCCACCGCGTCCCATTTGTCATCTTAAGATACTAGTAAAAAGGACTGCTTCCCTTTAAAAGTTTATCAGATTTATATAGCTACCCATTGCACAAATATGGCTCTGGGTGGTATACAATTAAAAAAGCCTGAACAGTGAAGATCAGCTCCAGCAGAGAGCAAAAGATGCATCTCAGAAAGACAATGATAATACAGTTAAAACTTTCAGCTTCCAAAAGTTCTGCCTGAGATTTGCTTATCACTGGACTGAGGCAAGCCTCCAACCCAGGGGTGGGGTCTATTTACCTTTACAATGGTTCGCATCGGGCTCACACGCACACCAAGCTCCTGTGCATGCGCAGAAGCTTCTGCGCATGCGCAGATCGCCTACAATGACATCCGGGGCAGTTGGCGAACCGGTCCGAACCAGGGGCAATCCACCACTGCTCCAACCTGCTTTTTTCTTGGAGTTTAGTGGCTAATCATTTCATATAAATAGCAAAATAAATAAATAGAGAAAAGTATAGATATATCCCAGCATCTGAAAATCTATTCCAGGACTTTTGTTGCTACTCAAGTGGTAGTCTGGGGAGTATTTTTTGATTGCTGGTTTCTTTATTGTTGTTGATCCAAAAAGATATGAGTCTGTGATAGCAAACCTATGGCACGCATGCCACAGGTGACAAGCAGCGCCCTCTCTGTGGGCACACAGGCCGTCACTCCAGTTTGCTGCACATGCGCGAGCGCCTTCCGCCAGCCAGCTAGTCGCCGGGTCTCTGCTGTGCGCGCACAGGGGGCGGGTGTGTGCGGGGAGTGCACATGCATGTGTGTGGGGTGCATGCGGGAGCCTTGCGCGCATGCACGGGGTGGGGCACATGCACGGGTGCTTTGCGCGCATTGCATTTTGGGGGTTCAGGACCACGTATTTGCGCATGCACACTTTGGGCACACGGTCTGGAAAAGGTTAGCCACCACTGATATAAGCTATCCACCACTTCAATATCATCACTGTCTGTTTTAAGGCTAGTTGCGGTAATATTGTCACTATTTTGGTGTTAGCCCTAATTATTCTCTTTCCAGTGAATTTGGCCCCATCCCTGTTTGCCTTTGGAAAGCCCTTAAACCTTAGTTTTTCCATCTACCTTGGAGATCCCATGGTGAGCTTGCGTGATGGTTACATAATGTCAAATGAATGCAGTTCTCCTGCATTCTTCAGTTTTTATGTTTGCCTGATTTATGGTTTTAATTGTATGCTGCCCCAGAGTCACATTTTGAAAGATGGGTGGCTACATATATTAAATAAAATGACAGACCCAATATAGAAACAAAAAGCTAGCATTTTCTGAGAAGTCTATTGCAAACATGTTATTACATTGATCAAAAATTGTAAATTTTAGGGCATAAAAATTACAATATTAGTACTGACAATATGTTTTTCTGCTTTAATAGTAAAATAATAAGTGAGCATAACTGACTAAACTTGTCTGCCACTATGAAAACCGGTTTGCTGTAAGCTTATTTAACCCCCCCCAAAAAAAAGAGAATGTGCAGAATGTTACCGAAAATAAACCTTCCCCAGAAAATAAGCCCTTCCTGAAAATATTTAAATGCATGTGCAGCCAGTCCCCACCATTTCCTCTGGTTAGGGTTAGGGAGACAGAGCTGGAAATCAGGTAAGATGGCAAGAGTATCCCCGTCTTGCTCCATGCGCCCCAAAATAATAAGACCTCCCCGAAAATAAGGCCAAGCGCTTATTTCGGGTTTCAAAAAAATATAAGACAGGATCTTATTTTCAGGGAAACATGGTATCATATTTTGATCACTAAATTCAGAGCCTTCAGAAGCTATTCTATTTCTAGACTTGAGAAACCTGCAAATCCTTTTGCTTTAATATATTCCATTAGATACTTTGTTCTTCCTTTTCTACAGTATTTTCCTCTTTCTCTCTTGCCTAATTTGGGAAGATAACTTGTCTCCCATACAGATTACATGTGTGCTCATGTGAGACACACGCCAGAATTTGGAAACACTGCTATGGATGATCTTATCAGTCAATGTACATTGATTGGCTTATAGGAGCATTCTCTTGTAATGGTTTGTGGGAATGTCCTTGAGAGGCAAGAGAGGAAGAGCTACAGCCAGAGCAACAGTCAAATAAGTCTATTTTAGCCCATGGAAAAAATGGGAGCATGGTAAGTATCTCAGAAGGACATTCCCTGGTTCTGTGGAAAACAAAAGCAACCAAGGAGAGATGTGCTTTCAGACTTGCAAGATTCTGTTACTGTAACCTCACAATTATGTTAGTACTCATGGTTTTGGTTTCTTGTCTGAATTATCTTGAAGCGTTTGACACATATGAAAACCCTTAAACACTGAGGACAAGAAAATAAGATGAGAAATGTATGCAAACAATAGGTTAGTACCATTCTGAAATGTATGAAATGAAAATAAAATGGATATGAAAATGAAAGTGATATGAAATCCCTTCTATTATAAACTTTAGAGAATGAATTCATCAATTAGCCAACTATATTTTATCCTGATATGCTGCACAAATTCCAGCCTGAATGGTTAGTTTATGGTTTTATGTGTTATGCTAATCCAGAAAATTGAGCCAAATAAATAATCATTAAGTTTCAATGTACTGTAGAACTCAGGCAATTATGTCAATAAAATATGGACCAATTTCTCATGGGTTGACATGTTGTGGAAACCAAATTATTGCTTATTTTATATTATGTGATTATTCATTGGGAGAGAAACCTTTGCAGTGTCTGAATATCTAAGGCAATACTGTATCGTACATCTTTTAATCTGCAATTCTACAAAGAACATGCCAAACATTTTCATTTCTATTATGCTGGGACATTATTTTTTTAAAAAAATAAGCTAATGAGATATGTTGAGATTAAAAAAAAAATACCCTTGCAAGTTTTTTTTTAAACAAAGCAATAAATCCCATTATTGAGCAGCAAACATAACATTGTAGATAATAAATGGATGGATGTAGTAGAAATACCTAAACATGATAGCCACTCCAAAAAGGAAAGCAGGGAGTATATTCTTAGCAACCAGCTGCTGTCAAGATGTAAACCAGTACCCTTTAATTGCTCTCTGAGGTAAATGTCAGTCCTTTCAGTTCAGTTCACTCACACCATCTCATAGTTCCAAAGAGGTAAACCACAGTTTTCAGGGTCAACATTGTTTTTGTTCTATTCCTTAGAGCCAACCACTAAAGATTGGAGCACATACCTCTGGAATTTAAGTTTTATGTACCAAAACTGAACAGAGCTGTTAAAGTACAGTACAGCCGTTTCATATAAATCCATAGCTAAGTCTTCCACGCATGCTGCTTGCCTCAGTCTGAAGACCTCCCCCAAACTTGAATACATGATATCCTTGATCTGTACCCAGTGTACCACGAAGGCAACCTTTGCTATCTTTTTTTTCCCCCAGTTTCTCTGGCCCAAACCATGTTGGTCAGTCTACAGCAAATAATTTCACCATAAATTTAGGGACAGAGATCTGCCCTTATGTTATTTATCTGTTACTACCCGTAGGTGTACATGCCTTAGCCTATGACCATTTCATTATCAGTCATTTGCCTTTTGGCAGCCATTCCATCATGCCAAAAAGTTGGATAGGATGGGAAGCATGGGGGAGAGAGGTTTTGCAGTCTGCCCTTGGGAGAGGGAGGAGGAGATGAGAAAGTCCCCATTCTCTTTCTTTTTTTCTCCTGCTTCATCTGGTGAAACAAAGGGGTGGGTGGGTGGAAGAGTGGGGGAGTGTTGAGATTGATTCTTGCGGAGGATGAAAAGGCAGAGAATGATTTGTTCCCATACTAGAGAGCAATTAATGCAGCCACGAGGAAAAAGCCCCTAGCTGGCTTTCTCTCAGTTTTATGTCAGTAATAAAAGTAGTGAAGAAACAGTGAAGGATATTTTGCCTTTTCTTGAGTAATTGGAAACCTGAATTTCTGACTAATCCTCTACAAGTAATTACACGTCTACCACAAAATACTGACCTATCTTCTACCTAGCCCTAACATAGTAGTTGTTCATTTTGTATCGTTTCTGCTTCATCCTAATTATTTTCTCCCTATGCATGACAGCCCTACAGCAACCTATAAAATACCGCAGATTCGCTGTTCTGCCAGGCGAGGCCTAAAGCGGCCGCATTAAACTCAAACAAGAAGTTCTCAGAATGACTTATTCATTTCTCAGCTCGGTCTACCTCACAGGTTGGCTGCGGGAATAATGGAGTGAAAATTATATCGGTGTTGGTTTTTTTTTTTTTAAAGTTTCTCTGGAAAAGCAGAGTGTAACCTCTTTTTTTTTCTTCTTCCTTTCAAAGATGGCCCGATTTGAGTTCCTTGGCCCATATAGGAATCCTGTTAAACTCTTCCAAATCGTTCTCCTATATAGTGTCGTCTCCATTTTAGGTTACTAACCTTTCTCTTTACGGATAAATGATTCCCCCTCACTTTGAGACTCATGCTATTTCCAATCTCAACTAACTCCCATAGACCGCTGGGAGGGGCGGGGCGAGGGAAAGGAGAAGCGCCGCGCGTCGGGCGAAGCACAGCGCGTGCCAAAAAAAGAAGAAAGGAGCGAAGGGAAACGCCAGCGCGCGTGCGTGACTGCGTGTATCAAATCCCTCCCCTCCCCCCCCCCAGCCCCACCCCCGCCGCGGGCGTCGATTCGATTGCTTCGCTGGCGCCTTCGGTCTAACTCCATTGGACTTCGTTCGCGCAGAGTTTCTTGGGAATGGTAGTATCGTGTGTTTTATTTGCGCGGAGAAGCATACAGTGGTCGGAATTGAATATCGGCCATTTTGTTGGGTTTGCTTAATTGAAAATTGTATGTGTTATGTGATGGCCCAAGTGCCGCCCAAATTAAACATGTAATACGTATATTGCACTAAAACAACATATTAAAATTGTTGCAAGGATGAAATAGGTTACAATCCCTCGTACAGTGACTGGGCCTACCTCCTTTTGACTTCAATGCGATTCCTCCCCCTCCCACGCCCCCCTAGTAGAATTCTGTCATTTTAAACTAGATATTGCAGTATGAATCTACCTTTCTGGGTTCGTGCATTATAAACCATCGTTTTTTTTTCACAGAGAATACAAACATAAAAAATATTTTTAAAATAAAATCGGTTTTGGTTTCTGAAACCAGGAAAAAGTAATAGTCAATCTGGACAATTAATGATCACTGAATTCAGACTTGAGGTGGTTTTGAAAGGGTAATTCAGATATGACCAAAGATAAAGCCAGCGAAATGTTAGGAGAAATGGTTAGGCTCTGAAATCCCAGGATTTTATTCTTGTATATAAGAAAGTAGAAAGCAGCAAAGCAAATTAATTTTTTATCAAGCCTGTCACTATTTATTGTTTAGTGTGAATGTGTTTTAAGATAATGGACAGGATTTTAAATGCATGTATTTTTCCCCTTATTTAGTTCCCTTAGTTTTATCGAATTCCCAGGATTGACTGTACAGTGCCTATATTATAATTCATATAATGATCCATATCATATTCCAGCCAGTGCCATGGTCCTGTATCCAGTGGTGGGATTCAGCCAATTCGCACCACTTTGGGAGAATTGATTGTTAACTTTCTGAACAGTTTGGCAAACTGGTTGTTGGAAGAAATCATTAGGGCAGAGAACCGGTTCTTAAATTATTTGAATCTCACTACTGCCTGTATCTCTAACAATGACAGGCTTTCATATTATCATAGTGGCAGTGTGGAAATGTCCACATATACAATATGTATATGATTAAGTATATGATGTTATCATATTTATGACCAATCCAATTAATGTCAGCAGAAAATTTAAAACGGACCTTTATCTTTCCATCTAAGAGTGGGTTTAGTCTAGTGGTTAAAACATCTAGGAGATTGCGAGTTCTAGTTCCACTTTAGGCATGAAAGCTGGCTGGGTAACTTTGAGCCAGTCATTCTCTTAGCCCAGGATATCAGGCTCAGTCAACAAGCTGGTTGGTCAATTCCTGTCGCAACCAAATGGATCAACACTTGATCAGAAAAAAGCAGAACCCACACTTGCAAGAAAAGCTAGGAAGAAAATACATGCTTCCATCTGCAAAACTCTATTCAGCCTTTCATAACCTGGCTCACTCCCTATATATTGGACACAACTCCACTAATTTCCAGTTGCCATAGTGATTTGGAATGCGCTAATAATTATAGTCCAGGTCAACTGGAAGGCATCCTCCTATCCTTGAGGAATTCATATAGGACTTTTTTCCTCTTAAATGCACAGAGTAATCATATACATGTTCAATTAGAATTAATCCTATAAAATTCAGTGGAGCTTACTCCAAAGCGTGGAATGATCAGTTTAAATTACACTCCGATATCTGTTTTATAGGTAGGTAGGTAGGTAGGTATGTATAAATCTAGAAGCAGAGTTGTAGTTAATGTCTGGATTTTTGCCCTCCCCCCATAGTAGTTAACTCAGTGGTTAAACAATCATAATTTATTAAATTCATCCCCTTTTTTGAACTGTAAACTAACCACACATCAAGTAGGTAATAGATTTGTATAACACTTGGCTGAAATGGGAGCCAGTAGCCTATGTTTCAGCATATTATATGAATCCAAATAATAGAGTGTAATGGGATCAAATATATTAATATAGAAGCAATCTCAATTAACAAAGATATCTGACAGTTTAAACCAGGAGGCTCTTTTGACCATCTTGAGACATGAATACCATGGAAATTCATTCATGAAGTTAATTCAGTTATTCCGCAACTGAATGACAGAACAGTCTTTTATAATGGTGATATGTCAGCTGCATTTGCCATTTCTAATGGGGTAAAGCAGGGCTATGTGCTAGCCCCAGTCTTGTTAAATCTGTTCTTTACTTGTTTATTGCCACATGCAGTGCAGAGTCTAGAGGGAATGTATACTACAGTAGATACTGATTGGACAACTCTGACCTTCACCACTTGAATGCATGGATGAAGTGCCTCCATACAATCATTCAAGAAACTCTCTTTGATGATGAGTGCACTTCTGGCACCAAAAGATAATTATCTACAGTTGACACTTAACTAATTCTCAGGCACTGCTATGCACTTCAGCCTGATTATAAGCCTAACAAGACTGAAGTTTTTACTAGCCCATGCCATATAACAACCCCCACAGAACCAAAAATCACTCTTGACAACATCCAACTGACAAATTTGAAAGTGTTTACCTTTCAAATACTTGGGAAGCATCATCTCAAGTAGCTGTGTACTTCAGTAGAGTGTTCAGTCAACACAGCCATCCCTAACTCCATAGAGCTGAAAATCTACAGAGCTGGAATTATCCCTTCTCCCCTATATGGATATGAGTTCTGGACTCTGTTGTCAACAACAATGCAGGCTGGTGACCCCCAGGGGGAGAGCCTTCTCTGTGGGGGCACCTACCCTCTGGAATCAACTGCCCTCTGAGATAAGGAGAATCCAAGACCTCGGTGCCTTCCGCCATGCCCTTAAAACTTTCTTTTTCCAGCAAGCCGGGCTGGCCTAACACTTTTTAAATGTTTTAATTGGTTTGTTACGATTTTTAATTATGGGGCCAAATTTATATATATCTTTTAATGGTATTTTAATATTTGTACTCTATGTTTTTATGTGGCTGTACACTGCCCTGAGTCCTTAGGGAGAAGGGCGGTATACAAATTCAAAAATAAAATAAAATAAATAAATAAAATAAATATAAAGGCCCAGATGTGGAGGGTGGGACATGAGTCTGCTTACAGGAAGGAAGTACAAGGGCTGACATTGTGGTGTAATGAAAATAATCTCACACTTAACACCACAAAAGCTAAAGAACTTATAATTGACTTCAGGAGGAAGAGAGGTGTACATTTACCATTGTACATAAATGGTGAGGAGGTGGAGAGGGTGGGTAGTTTTAAATTTATGGGCATTTATATCTCGAAGGACTTCTCATGGACTATGAATTCTAACATTCTTGTGAAGAAGGCACAGAAGAGGCTGTACTTCCTGAGAATGCTCAGGAAGATAAATCTATCTCAGCATCTACTTCTGTCCTACTATTGCAGCACCATTGAGAGTGTCCTGACATATGGCATTCTTGCATGGTATGGGAGCAGCTCTGTAGCGGACAAAAAAGCTCTACAGAGAATCATTAAAACTGCCCAGAATATCATCGGGCTCCAGCTACCAGCCCTGGACGACATCTTCAAATCTCGCTGTTTGAGAAAGTTGCATAACATTCTCAGATTGCATAAACATTCTGCTTACAATCTTTTTGGACTGTTGCCTTCTGGCAGAAGATACAGAACAATTAAAACTCGGACCACGTTTTCTGAATAGTTTTTATCCCAGAGCTATAATTGCACTCAACAATGAACTAAAGGGCCACTATCAGTGAGCTGTTGGACAGTATTACTTGGTCTGTTGTATGGATGTTTGGGTGGTTTAGGGGTGGGGAATTGTGGTGGGTGGGAGTGTGTTTGGGGATTGTTATGTGTGTTGGACCTGGTCTTTGGGTGTTAAGTGAATTTTTTTGTATTGGTATACTGTGTATACACGTACAATGACAATAAAGTTGTTGTTATTATTATTATTATTATTATTATTATTATTATTATTATTATTATTATTATTATCATCATCATCATAAGAATGGATGACTATCATATGCATATTCAATTGCTCTCTACTGGAGATTGGGAAGAGCCCTCGAGGTCATCCATGCTACTGCTACAAAGATACAGTGAAGGAAATCCTACATCACTATGACATCTAGCCAAAGGAACTAGAAGCTGTGGCTGCTGACAGAAACCAGGGGCAAGTCATGCTATGAAGCCTCCACTGGCTTTGAAGACAGGCACAGCCAAAAACTGATAGAAAACTGTGAGCAGTGTCACAGTACCAGAGTTATTACAACAATGGACTTCCAGTGCCCTCAATGTGCTAGACTCTGCACTTCCAGACTGGGATTGCAGAGCCACATCCATGTCCACAGATGCATTGTTGTGCAGTGCACAACAATGTGTCTTCTTTGAACCTAACAGACTACCTATAGTACAGATCTTCAATATTCCATTCTCTTCTGATTTCTTGTAGTCTAGTTCCCATTATCCTTTGCCAGTATGATAGGAATGTATTGTAGGATATCTGGAAGGCAATAGTTACAATTTAATTAGTTGATGCAGACGTTCATTATTCTAATACTCTCCATGTTATAGAGATATAATGGGAGTTATAATCCAGCATTAAATACAGTAGATTCTAATTTATCTGGAACAAACCTTTCACAAACTTTATTACTGATCCCTGTGCTGATAGTTTTAAAAGTATTATCATTCTCATTAACATTTTAATGGAATTGTCTTCACTTTCAACATTTAATTAATTCAATTTATTTAATTTAATTAAATTTAATTAATTCAATTTATATGCCGCCCCTCTCCGAAGACTCAGGGCAGCATAGTAAAATGTGTTACAAAATAGTTCCTAAGTTATGTCTTTCAAGGTTATATGTTTTATCTACTGTGATATTATGATGTGCTTGGTCAACTAAACCCAATTGTCTGGGTATGCTTAATACCTGTATGGAATTGCTTGCAGTGATTCCATAACCTAACTAGAAGGATAGGCACAACATTTTAGACTAAAATGTAGCATGTGGTTAGATGTACTTTGCAAATGCAATCATTAAGGGAAAAAGTCAAAACGTGTATTTATGTTCGTTCAGGAATAAGTTTAACTATTATTCAATAAAGTGAAATCTGGCTAAGTTTGCATAGCATGCTAAACTAACCCATTGTTAACTACAACTGAACTAGTTTTTTTTAAAAAAATTCACCCAGCTGCCTAAGTATACCCATGTAACTGCATAGCCGCACAACACATTAACATAGCCACAAACTGGGCAACCACATTTTATGTGCAAAAACACATAAATGATTCTTACTCTCTCTAGGGATGTAACTTCCATTTAATTCCTTAATCCAGTGTGCTTCTGAGTTTCTGAAGCCATTCGCTCACAAGCTTTCAGGCTAAGAAACATGACTATCCACAAGATTTCAGTCC
Source organism: Pantherophis guttatus (assembly GCF_059756535.1). NCBI lineage: Eukaryota > Metazoa > Chordata > Lepidosauria > Squamata > Colubridae > Pantherophis > Pantherophis guttatus. The sequence goes on along the minus strand of NC_142064.1, from coordinate 120,034,693 downwards.
CTGATCCAACTACAGTACTGTAGGCAAATATGTGAGAACCATCAACCAATGGAACAGAAGTTGCCTTCAGAAGTTGTGGGAGCTTCAACACTGGAGGCTTTCCAGAAGAGACTGGACTGCCATTTGTCATAAATGGTGTAGACAGGGTCTCCTGCTTGGGTGGGGGTGGGTGGGTTGGACAAGATGACCTAGGACAGTGTTTCCCAAACTTGGCTATTTTAAGATGCATGGACTTCAACTCCCAGAATTCCCCAGCCAGTATGCCTGGTTGAGGAATAGTATGCCTGGTTGAGGAATTCTGGGAGTTGAAGTCCATACATCTTCAAAGGGTCAAGTTTGGGAAAACTGACCTAGGAGGTCCCTTCCAACTCTGTTAATCTTCAAACAAAGTTTAAAACCCTTCTTCAGTTTCAACTACTGGACAATGGATGAGTATTTCAGGAGAGAGAATTTGGCACTTGAGCTCATTGAAATCCCTAATGAAATATAGAACGTTATATTATGTATAAACCGCCTGGTAGAAAGGCAACATTCGAAGTGTTCGATCGGTGTCATTTGATGAAGAGGAGAAACCCCCGAAGCTCTGGCTGACTCTGCAGGCGTTTATTTAGGTCTACTTTTCTCTTCCAGACGAGTTGATCGATCATTCCGGGATTGACTTCCTGCTGCCTGCCGCTGACATGGCGACGCCGAAGGAGGAGGCACGTGGCCTTTTCAGGCAGGGCGTGCAAGCGGTGTTGGACGGCTGGGCCGTGTTGCAGGTTAGGAGCCTTTCCCGGTAACGAGAAAAGGCGTGGGTGGGTGGGTGGGTGAGCGGACGGTGGAAGAGCTGTCGAATACAGAATAAACACTATTTTTGAGCTTGCAGTTACAGGAAGGGAGCAGTGAGTATAGTATTGGGAAAGGTAGAGAACAACTTGTTTGGAGGGGCGACTTCTCAGCCTCACCCCGATTTGGCAAGCAAAACAAATGGCAATTGTGATTTCTTAGTTTTTGTTTTAGTGGATTATGCATTGGCAGTCAGCTGTGGTAGGCTACTGTTTCTACCTATAAAACGCCGACGGCCACAGGGCGGCAGAAAAATAGAGAAACCTTTATGCCTTTACTGCCGCTTAGTGATTGTCGGGATTTTTGCAGCCCCGGATATAGCAGTCCCCAATGGTGGTATCTTAAAAATCATAGATTACCGTGTTGTATAAACACTGCCCCTTACGTTGAGATATGAAGTTGTTCAAATGGATTTCGTTGGTGTGAATGTGTATAAATGAATTGGTAGATGAGGTTGCTTTTAGATTGGTGCTTATTTAGTGAAATCGCGCACGGAGAACCAGTTCTTTTCTATGGTTGCTAAAAACTAAGGCTGTTTCCAGAAATCAAGCTTAATTTATTCATTGATTATATGGCACCAAGTCGTTTTTGACTCCTTGCAACTTTGACTCCTTGCAATCTCCTATTTTCTTCATGATAACTTGTTTTTTTTTCAGGTCTCCCAGTGATGCACACATGGCCATTGTAACTGAATCCATCTACCTTGCTGCTGATAATTTAATTTCCTTTTTGTTTACTTATGGAACTGAAAATAACATCCATATGCATTTTTCTTTAGAGCTTTTACTGCAAAAGAGATATGTTGGCATGTGTTGTTATGTACCCACAGCATCTGAGTCACAAAGCAGCTGATAGAATTTTAGCCTAATATGTTGTGTGAAACTCCCATATGTGTAAGTTTATGTTTTACAGTGTCATATGAACCTAAGCAGTTTGGTCTAGTTTAATCCTGAATAAACATGTCCATTGGAATTGTGTTATCCTTGACTTGTGTATCTATCTTGATCCTCCCACTTTTATTGTGCGGGCCTTTAAATCAATGCTGATTCTTGCAGACTGCTTTGAAAAGTCCCTGCAGTTTTCTTGGCAAGATGTTCAGAAGTGATATGCCATTGGCTTCTTCCTAGGGCCATAGTTACCCAACTGGGCTTCATGCCAAAAGCAAAGCAGGACACAACTCAATTTCTAGTTTGGTGCTTTAATCACTACATCAGTGCCTTTCTTTTTCCTCCCTGCTTATTTCTGACATACTTGTGGGGAAATTGTAGGAGGAAGGTGTGTTGGATATGTTCCCCAACTTGAGTTATATGTAAAAACAGTAAAGGTGGGATACAAATACTATTAAGGCAGCATATTAGGGCTCCTAGACAACCATTATGTGGCAACCATTGTTTTTTGATTTTCATTACTACAGCTTGCAGATGTTTTGCATTTTCAGCTGTCAGAGTAGCATCACTAGGCATTTGATGTTTCTTCCTCCATTTTCAAAGCCATGCTCGTCTTCTTCCCGTCTGTCTTCCTTGACTGTATAATCTGCACATAGGTCGAATAGGTAAGAGAAGAATTATCTCCCATCTTGTCAGCCTGGAATCAGTTTGTTTAGCTTCACACTGAGACTTCCCGATCTTGCATAGGTTTTGTATGAGGATATGAAGGTGTTTTCGGATTCCCATTTTTCTAAGCACATTTCTCAGCTTGACATGATCAACATAACTGAAGGCTTCTCTATAATCAATGGAGCACATACTGACCTTTTTGCTAGTTTTCTTTGTGTGCAGCAGCAATAATGGTTCTTGCTCCTCATCTTTTCTAAAACCATCTGGTATCTTCTGTCCTGTGTATAAGTCTGTTCAGCATCAATGTTCCTAAAAGCTATTTTGCTAATATAGGAAATTAAGAATATTGTGTGACAGCTGTACACTCTGTTAAGTCTCTGCTTCTGTTTCCTGAGTAGGAAATTGATAGTTGGCCTAAAAGTGTCCAATTCCAGTCCATTTCAAGATGCTGACACCAAATATGTGTGTGTGTAACTGATTCAGTTTTTACTGTGTTGAGCCTTCCCACATTCATGCTTCTTAATTTCCATGCTCCCACCATAATTCTGATTTTCAGCTTCAGATTTTTTTTCCTTGCATGGCAATATCAGAATTAGTCATCCTAGAAGTTTTAATCTAGCCACTTCATAAATACCATTAGTACTCCAAAGGATGTTCAGCTTTTCCTCAATAGTGTGTTGAGTGCCATTTGACACGAGGGAGCCATCTTCAGGTACTGTAAGGTCAATTATGCACTAGAGTGTCAATCAGTTTTTGTCTAGCCATATGGTTTTCTAGGTAAAATGCAGGAGTGTGGGTAGTCCTTCACGTTTGACCACAACCTTGGGGAAGTTTGCAATGGTGATCACATGACCCTGGAACAGTGCAATCATCATAAATACATGCCAGTTGTCAAACATCCGAATTTTGATCACGTGACCATGGGGATGCTGTAATGGTCATAGGTGTGAGAATTGGTCATAAGTCACTTTTTTCAGTTCTGTTTCAAATTCAAAGAAATGTATAATTGAACAAATAGTTGTAAGTCAAGGACTACCTGTAGTTTACCGTTGCCTTTTTCTGCGCAGTATAAAATGATGCCTTTGGCCTTGTCATTAAAGTGATCATCCTATATATTTTTGCTGCCCAGTGTAGACAGGCACCTGCCTATTTTAGCTGAGCAGCTAGGATGAGCTTTGTATTCTTGAAAGACACCCCCAGTATCCTTCCCTCATTCCTTCCAAGAACAACAACCCACCTCACCCCAGCCTGCTACATTGAGGCAGCACAGCAGGATTTGAAAGGAACCCATTGTGATAGGCTAAACTATGGGTTGGCCATCTAATAATACATTATGGCATGCAAACCTAACCAGTCTGTTCATATAACAGGATGATAAATATTTAATTCTTCATAACCAACTGAGCATTTACTCAGTTAGAATATAGAGATAGAATATAATTACCTCCCATACAAATACAATATATAAAATATGTTGTCTGGACAGAAACTAGGAGAGAGGAAGTAACTTTTTTGTTGAGATGACGACAGTAAGATGTTAAATTATTTATCCAGGGAATGAACTTAGAAGAAATTGTACCACTTTCCACCAATAAATTTGGTTCACCATAGTTATGTAAACCTTGTTCCAGTCTGGTCAAGAATAAAAGCATTTCAGTAAACAAATGCATATTATATTATTATGTAAACTAATAATACCAATATATTCAGAAAGTGAACTTTCAACTTCAAGGTACAACTCCTACTCAGATGCTTTTCACTGTTTAGATTTCCCCATTCTGGACATGTGTTAGTACGCTGTACAAGTATACTCCTTATATGGTAATTTTCTGTTATTCTGAAACTATTGGCAAAGGAGGTAAGCTCTGTAGTAAAGGACACAGCTTGTGTGCAGCTAACTAGTGAGGAAAGGCAGTTAGCTAGCATGTTCTACTTGAGAAAATAATTTAGAAAGCATTTGAAGCCACGTCTCATACGTAACAGAATTGAAAACTATAATGATTTAATAAAGTCAGTCTGACCATGACCAAAAGGAAAGTATATATAGAAGGTAAAAATCTGAATAAATGTAATAAAAGATCAGTTATGCTCCTTGCCTTGTATTGTTAGTTTAGCTGTCGAGCAAACGACATACGTTTATATGAATTTACTTAATCTTATATCTACAAAAAGAAAAAGAATGCTTCAAGATTATCCCAAGGATATGTGTCTTTTGGTAATGCCAATAGACTTTTATTGACACCCACATTGCAGGAAAAATGTGGCTTTTCCCTAGTTCGATTCCTGAATCTAAACAAGTAACATGGAGGACAAATTAGCTTTGTTATTAGAGCTCAGCCAAGGACTGTTAGAACTGGCTAGATAATTCTGTGCTGCTATTTATTCGTGCCAATTATCACCCCAAGCAACCCTTTGTTGCGCCAGTGGCCAGTTGCTGTTTATGAACATTTCCTTGTCTTTTTCCAATTGCAGATAGCAGTTGAAAATGGCTTTGGAGGGGCACATAGCCAAGAGAAAGCTGAATGGATGGTGGAGGCTGTGGAGCAATACTTTGAAAGCAATGGTGAGATTCTGTCCTGTTGCCTGAATGGTAGATGGCCCATGACGTACCTGTAATTACGAATATTCTGATCTTTTAGTCGTTCGTTGCTAGATGAAGAGCCTGAACCTGAAACTTGTCTTATGTATGACACAGAATGGCAGGTCTTGAATTTTATATGAAGCCCTTGGGAGTTAGAATCCTCCCTGCCACGATGAACCTTCTAAAATGTAACATTTAAAAACTGAGATAACTCTTCAAATTTATTATAGTTTCAAAAGCATGAACTGGGCTATCACTTTAAGGATAATAATGACCACCTAGTATCCTCGATCAACATTGCTAGAGGATCTAGGATCAGAAACCCTATCGTATGTTCCTTATTTTAGCAAGTTAGTAAAGCTTAATGAGTACAATTAAAAGGCCTGGAACTGGCTTGTATGCTTTCCTCATGGAGACTTGGAGGGTTACATTGGATGGAACAATAGCCAGTAGTCTAGAAACCGTTTAACCCTAGTCATCTTTGAAAATCCCTGTGCAATTCTGTTATTTGACTCTGTGTCCAATCTCTTTACAGCTGACCTTGAACCAGAGGAGATAGAGGACTTCCTTGCTGAATTGATGAACAATGAATTTAACACTATAATAGAAGATGGAAGCTTGGCTCAGGTATTCGTTTGTTACTCTGCAAAGGAAAGAAAAGTGCTGTTTTTCCTCTCCTCTCCTCCCCTCTGACTGTCTATGCTTTTCCTGGGTAATGTGCAGTTAGAGAATTTATGTGGGGATTTAATGGCCCCACACGTAGATAATTTCTCAGTCATTCTGTCTTTGAAAGCTTTCAGACAGATCAAGAGCTTTTTCCAACATTAATTGATGCACCTGTTGAGATGCTTCATAAAACTTCTTGCAAGTTGGCTTACAGATAGATAGATAGATAGATAGATAGACAGACAGACAGACAGACAGACAGACAGACAGTCAGTCAGTCAGTCAGTCAGTCAGTCAGTCAGTCCTCGGCTTACAACAGTTCATTTAGTGACTGTTCAAAGTTACAACGGCACTGGAAAATGTGATTTATGACCGTTTTTCACATTTACAACCATTGCTTCATCCCCCATGATCACATGATCAAAATTCAGATGCTTGGCAAGTGGTTCTTATTTATGACAGCTGCAGTGTCACAGGATCATGTGATCAGCCTTTGTGACCTTCGGACAAGCAAAATCAGTGGGGAATCCAGATTCACTTAACAACCATGTGACTAACTTAACAACTCCGGCAAGTTGTAACATGGGGCGATACATTTTAGGCTAAGTTGTGGTCGTAACTCGAGGACTACTTGTATCACTGTATTCTTTTTTTAAGTCTTCAACAGGTGAGGAGGTTTGCCCATACTGCAACTTTACTGCAACTGAATATTGTTCCTTGCAAAACTGAACAAAATGTAGCCTGCATTTGCCAGGAAGAAAAGTTATATTTGTGCCTTTCTCCCATGCCTCCCTTTTGCTCCAGGAAATGTTTTAAGTAAGATTGTGCTGCTTGTTGTTGAAAAGGTACTTGGGAGAAGGGGAGGACTTGTTGTGCCTGTCAGTACCTCCTTAGAGAACCTGTGCTTTTAACAGTGCTTGCACAGCTTTGCAGTTTCAGCAAAGTACATGTTGGAGTTAAGGTGATGGTGACAGAATATGACAGCCTTGGTTATTTTTAAACACTTACGTACCTGGAATCAACAACAAGATGCTTATTTTATTATGGCCTGTGCGATGTAACAGGGTTGCTAATAAACATCTGTGTGAAATTACTGTGAAATAATTAATCCATCTGAGCTCTCATCAATTGCCTAGCAGCATCCAACTTTATCCCAACTAAACAGAACATATTCTGTTGAACTGTGGCGGAGTCTTTGGTGCTCTCTGACCTTGGTTTGCTCACTGACAGTTCATTACTCAACTAGATAATACTGGTGCTAGTGATTATGGGGTTTGCTCCCTGTTTATAGGCAGTAGGTTGTCCTGCCAATGTTGGTGATGGTGTGGTTTTCTTGGTAGTTCCTTGATGAGGGTACTGTTTTCTGTATGATTGTCTGGTGTTAATCCATGCTTATCTATGTGTTGTGCAGGGGATATGTATTAGTCTTTATGTTTCCTTCTTTTTATTATCTCTTTTGAATGACCTGTAAATATTTTGATGTGTCTGTTGATGGCTAATTGCCAAACTTCCAGGAATTTCATAGTATTTTTAGATTTGGCTTGACCTAGGATGCTCATAGTTTCCCAGTTGAAATTGTGGTTGAGTCTGTCCATGCATTGTGAGACTGAGTTTTCATCATGTCTTTGATGTTCATGGGTACACTCTGCTTAGTCTTCTGCCTGTCTTTCTTAGATAGTGTCTTGTTCTGTAAGTTTCTTTTCCTTGGGCTGCTGGATCTTTTGGTTCATTTAAGATATTTTGGAGGGTTTTAGTTTGTATGCTCTAGTGATGTCACATAGTTATAATAGTGTGTTGATTTTTCTCTGAGAAGTTTTAGATGCATGGCAGTGTTCTCCTTTTCATAGGAGAACACTGTGTTGGTTGTGCTATAATGAATGATTAGCCACATTTTGATAAAGTTGTCTGGGTATCCAATTACTAACATTGATGTTATCTAGTTGAGTAATGAAACACCTACGAGCATTACAACCAAGCTCAGAGAGCACCAAGGACTCTACAACGAAGTGTGTGGATTCATGTATTGCATTAAGGTATAAGTTGCTGACTGAGCCGCAGTTATTAGTTGGATGAGTGCAACATGCTAAATCCCACACAGCACAGTCCTTGACTTATAACTAGTCACTTAGATACCCCTCAAAGATACTTACAACCCAGTTCCAAGGTTCCAATGGTCACCTAAAAGTCATTTGTAGCAGTTTGTAGTTGCATAACCATGTTTTACAGTATTTTCACCAAAAACTGGCATTTACTTCAAGTTTTCAGCAAAAACCTTGTTTGCCCAAGCAAACAATGGGCTCATTTTGTGACTTCTGTAAAAAAGATAGTAAAAATGGGTCCCATCACATGGTGACTTGCATTATTTTTGCAAGACTTGCATTGCCACCTTTAAAGCGCTCCATGGCTTAGGGCCGGGGTATTTAGGAGACCGCCTTCTGCCACCAATAGCCTCCCACCGGCCAGTACGCTCGCACAGAGTGGGCCTCCTCAGGGTGCCGTCCGCCAGACAATGTCGGCTGGCGACCCCCAGGGGGAGAGCCTTCTCTGTGGCGGCGCCCACCCTCTGGAACAACCTCCCCCCAGAGATACGTACAATAACAGACCTCCGGATTTTTCGGCGGGCCCTGAAAACTTATTTATTTCAACTAGCTGGGCTGGCTTGAGTTAAATTTTAAATTGATTTTAAATTGGGTTGTTTTTAAATTACGGCCAAAAATATTTAATCATTTTAAACTGTTTTTAAATTTTGTATGTTCTGTTTTTTACTCTGGCTGTTCACCGCCCTGAGTCCTATTGGAGAAGGGCGGTATAGAAATGGAAACAAATAAATAAATAAATAAATTATAACTGTCACAACTTACAACTGTAATGAGGAGGCTCCACTACAGCCCTACGTCCAGGACTACCTATATCCTAGCCTTGCCAAATTAGTGCTTAGGATTTAAAATGGTTCTTGCTTCTCCAGCTGACCAGCTGACCACAGTGGGGCACTATTGCTCCATAAGGAAGCATTGCAGTTCTGAAGAAGAAAAAGCCAGTTGATGAGCCAAGTGCTTGTAAAATGCTAAGTCATAGTTTTTGCACTGTAGATGACAGTCTCCTAGAGAAGTGTAAGATTCTTAACAAATACTTAGTGGATGCACAGAGAGGCCACTAAGCAGATTTTTGGCATAACATACCCATGTTTCTCCAAAAAAAAATATGGATCTTATTTTCTTTTGACCCCCGAAAAGACAGCTAGGCCTTCTTTTTGGAGGGTTCTAATTATTGACTCACCTTGCGGTGATGGCACCGACAGCCCCGTCCAGCAGGAGCCCGCTGCTGGCCCACTTTTTCTGCGGCTGCTTGCCGCCACTTGCATGCATTGCCACGGTCTCCGTTTCACCTTCAGATGCCTTCCGGCAGGCATCTAAAGGCAAAACAGAGGCCAGGACGATGTGTGCAAGTGGCCGCAGAAGAAACAGGCAGGTGTCAGGGTGTGCGAGGCCTGGTAAGTAGGGCAGCTCCACCCCCCCCATCCCCACCCTAGTTTTTTTTTACCTGTGTACCTCGCCCCACCCCCTGCACCCCAGAGTGGGCGGGGTCTTAATTAGGGCTAATTTTGTGGGTGGGGCTTAATTTGATCACATGCGCTCAAAAATGTGATAGGGCTTCTTTTCAAGGTGGGTTGTCTTTTTGGAGAAACACAGTATTATGCAAATGCAGCTATTGTGGCTTGTGAACTATTTATGGTTTATTTTTGTAACGGTTTTGGAGGATGTGGAGGGAGAATGAGAGAGTTTATATGAGCTTATGAGTCTTAAATTATATTTAGTCTCTTTTGGACCATAATCTCTAAAGCTAATTATCTTGGTTTACTCAGAATCAATGAAATAGAAAGATTTGTAAATGAGCTGCCACCCGCCACCCTTCCACAAATCAATCTAGCTGTACTTGAAGGTTATTGCCAAAATTGATAGGTATGAGCTTCAAACCACTCTGGAGATTACAACTGAATACAGATTAGAAGGGTGTGAAGTTTGTTCGAAAAACTAAGACAGTTTTCATCCAGTAATATTAAAAAGGGAGACTCTCTTGATTTAAAATTAAGTCTTTAAAGTAATAGCCACCTCCTTGTATAACTTTTGCAAATACACTGAAAGATGTTTATAACTGAACTGACGAAGGAAAGGCTGAGGCACTAGAAAGGTCCTCGTTAAAAACAGCTACAAACAAAAGAGGCTGTGCCCAGTAAGTGAAGATATTGATGTGTACATTAAACCTAAAAAACAAAAAGATCCCTGCTTTTTCCCCAGAGGTGTAGTCTGAAGAAATACTGATGACCAAAGCTGTGATATGAAAGAAAACTGACAGGAAAATATGGCATGTGAATAGTCTTTTGGTCCTTATTGTTCTTGGACATATATATTAACAACAGTGTAGATAAGAGGACCTCCAGTGCTGCATGTATTATGGAGGAAATAACTATTGCCAAGACAGCTAAATTCTTGAGACTAGAGCAGAATACAAAGACAATAGCATTCATGTGGTGGAACCATGTACAATAAGAACTCTGTATGGCCATTGTATTTTATTCAACACACAGCTTAGCATATTGTGTATACAGCCACTCACTGGCCATGCATTGCTGTAAATCATAATGTGATTTGATATGGTTTGAAAAATTGTTCCATTTTGGCTTACTGAGTAAACTATGATTTATTCTAACTGTCTCATTTGTCTAGAAGGCATTGCTTTGGAGAAAAGCCAAGCTCAAAGCTTGTCCCAGAATTAACTTTAGGAGCCAACAATTATCTGGGAGACAAGGGGGAGATGAGCTAGAATGAAAAAGGGGAGGATAACTATTTTAAGCTTTGGTATTTTTGGATCATTTGAGATATATTTAATGCTGATGAGACTTGCTAAAAAGCCTTAATTGCAAAAATAGCTAAACAACTCCAGATGTTCCTTTGGCTCTGAAGGATTAAAATTAGCCTTTACTTGGAAAGTTGTTTTAATTAATCAAAGCTTTGTACAGTTTGCTTGCCTAGCGATTCAGTGAGTTTTTGGCTCAGTGAGTTGCATGAATTCAGCCAATGCAGTTAGTCAATGGTACAGGTGGCATGTAAACCAAAGCCATTTAAATTTAATAAATTTGGGTTAACCTTTTGTTAAGGTGTAAATGTAGTCTTGTTGTGTAAATGTAGTCTGAGAGACATTTGCTACATTGTAGATTCAAAGCTGGATATATATGTAAACACCAAGAGTTCCATTGTTTTGGCATAGCATTGAGTGTGAATTAGGCCATTGTTGTCAGAAAGCCATGGCTGGTACCACATGTGAACCCATCTTATTTTAGAGTTTGAAGCAGTTTCCTTTTTAACTAACATACTTCTTAGATGTTGCTTACTTGGTGGCTGTAATTTTAGCCCAAATTTATAAATCCATTACTATGGAAGAATAGTTAAAACTGGTCATAAATTTATCCAATAACTGTACATGTCTTTAGTTTCTGATGCTAAAATAATTGGGAGACATCAGTTTCTGGCATGGAGAAAAGAGACCTCGAGGAAACTGCTTTTAAGTTAGACGCGCTTTTCTTCACTGGAGGAAGGGATGCTGATCAAAGCCTTTGATTTATTGAGCAGTTTTTTATACCATGCAGCAAATGCTGAGTTGGACGAGGCAAGGGGTGGTGGGAAAGACCAGTTTATGGAGCAACTGTTGGATCTTCCAAGGTAATGAGCAATCTTTCCCTCTTCCCATGCTATAGGTAAGCCAGCAACTGTGCCTGTTTTTCAGCCAGAGCCATCAGGGAGATATAGCATCAATGCGTGATGCCATTACTCACCTGGCACAGAAGAAACAAGAGGCTAGGAGGGCAGTTGCCAAATCTCAGCCAGCTGCTGAAAGCAGCAGTGAAGAAGAACAAGAAACAGAAGAGGAGGTATTGAATAAATTCTTCTGAAAATTAAGATTGAGCCTGCAGAGCAGGGGTGAAATGCTCCTGGTTTGGACCGGATCGCCCAATCCGGTAGCGATGGCGGCGGGTGGTTCAGAGAACCGGTAGCAAAAATCCCTGCGCCCACCCACCCCCATGCCTAGCTGAGCCGCGCAATTATCAGAGGCTTTTTTTTTTTTTACTTTTAAAAGCATTTTTTCTACAATCTCTTTGGCCAAAAAAATGCTTTTAAAAGTAAAAAAAAAAAAGCCTCTGATAATCGCGCAGCTCAGTTGGGATCGTCAGAGGCTTTTAAAAGCATTTTTTCTACAACCTCTTCGGCCAAGAGGTTGTAGGGGAAAAAAATGTCTTTAAAAGCCTCTGGCGATCCCAGCTGAGTTGCCTGATCGTCAGAGGCTTCTAAAAGCATTTTTTCTGCAACCTCTTAAGCTTGTAGAAAAAATGCTTTTAAAAGTGTAAAAAAAAAAAAAGGTTGGCCACGCCCACCCAGTCACATTAACGCCCCCACCAAGCCACGTCCACAGAACCGGTAGTAACAAATTTTAGATTTCACCCCTGCTGCAGAGCAAGCTGCATACAAAGTGACTTTGTAAATCTGAATGAAATCTGAAGGGCTTTGGGATAGGTTCTGCAGAATGCATTTGCCATGGAAGAATTATAAGTCGATTCTGAAGCCAGCCAATTCTTAAAATTGTGTTATGGGATTGTGAGAATTTAGTTTGCCTGGATTAGGTTTCCGTGAGGCTGGTATCATTAAGGCTTAGTCACTTGGTGTTGAAAATTAACAAAATTTTAAGATAAACTGAAGCTCTTACGTTAGGCACTACGTTTGTTTTGAGTAAACTGCTGTGTCAAATGGCAGGAGCCAATTAGTTTATTCAAAAAACCATGAAAAATGAACAGATTGATTATCTTTGTTGTTTCTTCCTCCTTCAGGCCATGGACTGCAGTGCTGGTTCCAGCATGAATGGAATACAAAGCAACCCGTCTCCATTGTCAGATAGGACCACTGAAGATGGATGGATGTTGGTGACGAGGAAAAAGAAATGAAGGAAAAAAAACTATGGCAGACCTGGACAGATGCAGCAGTGAACTCTTTGTGCTGCCAAGCCTTGAATTTTCCTATAGGACACATGATAGGCTCCCACAGAAGCCTGGGCACATTGGAAGCACTTTGTTGACAGTATCTTTCTCCTGACTTAACAGAGGCTGAATGGAATTCAACTTGGCATAAAATATTTTTAATCTTTAAAGTTTCTTCCCCCTCAAAATTGGAAGATGTTCTTCCTGGAGTTTGAAACAAATATTGAACAACAATGTAGGTTCTTTGATGGAGAAAGTTCTCCTGCCGTGTCCTATTCATCGATCATCTTGTTCAAGTCATTGGAAAGGAGGCAACTATTTCCCCTCCTTCCAGGAAGGCAAAATCTAACCATCCTTACTATGCAAAGAAAGGACTGCATTCATTCTTACTCAAAGGAAAAAAAAAGAGTGTAACAGAAAAAAATCTTGTATTTAAAAAAAAAAAGAACAATGAAAAACAAAATACAACAATGAAACGAAAAGTAAAATGGACAATACACAAATCATGATGGTAGGACACAGGAAGTTTTGGTCAATAAAAGCTTCCCTTCCCCTAACCTTTGCAGTGGCCAGCCACTATACAAGAGCAACAATAAAATATTATTTTGGTAAGATTTTGTATATCCCTTAATACTGAGGCCTTTTTTTTTTTAATATAAAAGTTACATGCACTAGTTCTACACCACAGGAGGGCGAAGATAAAAGAATACCATGGGTACCAACAGCAACACCAGCAAACCTACATAAAATAAGGCAAGGATTGTTTTTGTTTCTTTTTAAAATCCCACATACACACACAATCTCCACTCATTTGTGTGTTGAAATAGTACCAGCAAAAAAGGGAGGGAAGGAGAGGGATACCTCAGGGAATTTTAAGAACTTCCAAGATAGTCCAATCAGGCTCAAAAGAGAGCTCTAAAATTTTAGCCATTTTAAGTGCATTGTGTCTGGGAGAGGAAGCACCTGCATTTAGTTTTAAGGAAAGAAGAGTACTTCATCTGTTACTGTAATAACCACACTTTGTATGGAATCTCACACACATATATTTCCCATTACCTAGATCAGGAGTGATCCATGTTAAGCCAGCTGGGAACTTCACATTATTTGCCAATGGAATGCCTTCATTTCTGTCAGGGACAGTATTTTCCTGGATATTTGATGCTGGAGACTGGCTCTTGAAAACAGCATAAAGTGTTTCTAAAATTGCAAATCAATACACACCTCACTAATGTTTTTCCTTTTTTTTGAGCAGTGTTTTGAAAACCAAATAGCAATAGCACTTAGATTTATATATCGCTTCACAGTGCTTCACAGCCCTCTAACCAGTTCACAGAGTCAGCATATTGCTCCCAACAATCTGGGACCTCATTTTGCCGAACTTGGAAGAATGGAAGGCTGAGTCAATCTTGAGCCGGTAAGGATCGAACTGCTGGCAGTCGGCAGTTAAAAACCTGCAATACTGCATTCTAACCACTGTGCTACCATGGCTATAAGCAACTCTGAGCTCTGAATTTGGTTATTGAAAAAGGCTGCTTTTGCTTATAGGTAGTTCTCGACTTACAACAGTTCATTTAGTGGTCATTTGAAGTTACAATGGCATCGAAAAAGTTAAATATGACTATTTTTCACACTTCCGACCATTGCAACATCCCCATGGTCATACGATCAAAATTCAGACACTTGACAATCGACTCATATTTATGACGGTTGCAGTGTCCTGGGGTCATGTGATCACCTTTTGCAACCTTCTGAGTCAATGGAGAAGCGAAGTTCACTTAACCATGTTACTACACAATTGCAATGATTCACTTAACAACTGTGGCAAGAAAGATCATAAAATGGGGCAAAAGCCACTTAACTCTCACTTGGCAATCTGGCTCAATTGTGGTCATAAGGCAAGGACTACAGTATGTGTTAATGGAGAAATTAATACTGCACTAGCACCATATTCTAATATTCATGGGTCTTAAGCCAAGACTTTGGCAGTCTGTAGCAATTTGGCCATGGTCTGTATTTCACCAATCCTTAAAAGAATTCCAAGGCAAAATATATTCTCAACTCTTCCTCATTCTCTCCCATGGGCCACCTGAATGGAAGTTGCTGATAAATTTGAAAACTTCTTTCTGCATCTTTGCTTTGACCCAAGACGTCTAATCTCCCCAGCCCTATTATTGAGAGTTCACAAGCCACTGGAGGCATAGACCCGTTGTTAAATAAGTTGGGGTGAAATGCTGACATTGAAATGAATGAGATTTGAAGTCTCTGGACTCTTGTAAACTCTTAGTCGTATTCCCACTTTATGTATGTAGTCTAGCATCTCTACTGTTCACTGTAGAAACTTTTTCCCTTAGCATGTCTATGCTCCGTGATCCTCAGAAAGATGACATTTTATAGATGCTTTTTTAGATCAGTAGTAGGTGAGATATGACCCTCCAGTGGTTGCAGCACTCTCAACTTCCATCAGTTCTTGCCAATATGGCCAAGTGATGAAAAATGATAGGAGATCTGGTCCAACAATGGACACAAGCACCCACCTGATAATCCATTAATAGTAGCTAACTATAGCTCTCTTTTGCCATTCAATTTAATTCAAAAAAGAGCCAAATTAGAAGAGTGGGCATTATCCAAATGGTTCCTGAAGGATTTTACAGCTTGAGTTCAGTGGAACTGAAATCAGTCTTAGGATTCCACAAAGTTGTAACAGAAAATTAATAAGGGGATGTAGCCAACTCATGAGTTCTTGTGATGAGGAAGAATTTATCCTCAAAACAGAAGCTGTACAAAGGTAAAGACCATCTTTTTTTTCCCTTCTCTCAATCTAACCCAACCCAGATTTACTCCCATTTGGCACAAAAATCAAGACTGGTAGAATGGCTTCAAGTTATAATGGAAAATTGCCTAACTATCAAATCTGCAACAGACTGAAACACCCTACATAATCTCAGAGATGGGGAATTAGAGGAATAAGTTATCAAACAAAGAGGCAAACATACTTGAGAAAGGACACCCCCCCATTTTTTGTCTTCCCAAATCACTGGAGTTCAGTAAGTGCTAAATAAGCAGTGGGGGAATTGGAAGAGCAGATCTTGGTCCAAGAGGTAAAAGAAGGGGGAAGCACATTCTTAGAAGAAGAAATCACTTTCTCAAATCAGTTTTTCCATGCACAGAAGAGAACATGAAAGGAACTAAGTTGGAGGGGGCGGAGTGTGGGTTACTGCATGCTATGGTGTGGGAAGAACTGGCCTGGAGCAAATCTCAGTGCATGTGCTTTATCCCTATGGCTGGGGTATGGCAGAGAACATCATGGCTGAGGACAGGTCAGATGGCTATGGCAGATGCTGACAAAAAGAACCGAGAAAGTGCTAGAGAGAAAGAGGAAGAAGGAAAAATAATTTCAAGTATACTGGTTAGAGAATAGTGAGCAAGGTCCCCATGTGGGCAGAGTCCATTTTTCCCAGTTCCTCAGGCCCATGCCTTAGGTTCTCTCTGCTTCTGTATCCTCGTCGGCCTCCAAAATTGAAGGTGGTGTCTTTGCTTCTTCTCCGCGGCCTGCCCTGCTCAACACTTCCATCCATCGCTGCCGCAGCTCCTCAGTCTCAGGGCTGAAATACCAACACAGATGGCTCTGGCTGATCCGGAAGGCATGGCGTCGGTCCACCCGTTCGCTGGGCTCAGGAAGGCTTACTTCGAACCCAATCAGAGGCATTGAGCGCAGGGCTTTTACATCCTGCAGGATGAGAGAGTAGGAGGTTATAAACAGCCCTAAACTGACTTGGTGAGCTGAGTTGAATTGCCCTTCTGATTTAGACTTCTCTTTTCCCAAAGGGGTTCAAAACTAACTGAGCATTCATTATCAGTTGAGCCCAATGGTTTTTGATAGCTGATTTTTATCTTTGGGGAGAAGGTGACATGAGACATCCTTGAGGTCAGAAGGGACTTAGTGGCCTGAATGCAGCCCTCCAGCCCCTTTTTCTAAAGCCTCAGAGCCCCATTATCATTCAACAGACTTTCAGCCCCATAATTTCAAGAGGCAGCACTCAAATAAGCTATTAGCAAAATAGGTGCACTAGGCCTTTTCGGTGCTTACCACGAATCCCCAACTGAACTCACCCCCCTCCCCAAAGATGACATCACTGTGTCTTTGCTGTGCTGTGCACTTTGTGACTATTAAAAAGGAAGAAAGTGCAACCCTTGAGTGTTGCCTAAAGGTAAAGGTTCCCCTCACACATACATGCTAATCGTTCCTGACTCTAGGGGGCGGTGCTCATCTCCATTTCAAAGCCGAAGAGCCAGCGCTGTCCAAAGACGTCTCCGTGGTCATGTGGCTGGCATGACTAAACGCCAAAGGCGCACGGAACACTGTTACCTTCCCACCAAAGGTGGTCCCTATTTTTCTACTTGCATTTTTTATGTGCTTTCGAACTGCTAGGTTGGCAGAAGCTGGGACAAGTAACGGGAGCTCACTTGCGGCACTAAGGATTCGAACTGCTGAACTGCCAACCTTTCGATTGACAAGCTCAGCGTCTTAGCCGCTGAGCCACCGCATCCATTGAGTGTTTACCTACCTTAAAATGTGTGAGTAGGATTGTTAATCTAAACCCTGGAATGGGGTTGGCATTCTTACACGAAAGGAGATACCTTGCTGTCTTCCAGGTTAGGTTAAAGTAAGGAACCAAAAATAGATGGCAGAGGGGCAGAGAGGCACCTCCATACCTGTGGAGCTCCATAGATATATAATACCAGAGGTTCATTTTCAGGGATGACAAACCAGCCTTTGTGCCAAGCCTTCCCTCCTTTCTCCATGTAGTGCAAGAAACTGCAGATTACACTATTCTCTGCCACCACTGAGGCTTGTTTCTGCAGGAAGAGTAGAAAAGTAGGTATTACCCACCAAGATCTCTACTTCATGTGCTACACCACAAATGCATGAAATCTAGCAATTACAGCAGGGGTGGGGAACTGTGATCATACCGTAGTTCCCCACCCCTGAATTAAAGTACAGATGAGGAATCTGATTTTTCTTCCTCATCTGCTACCACTGCTGAGTTACAGCTCACATAGTATTGACCATGCCTGTAGAGCTGCGTGGGGTTGTAGTTCATCAATGCCAGGAAGTCACAGGTTCCTCATCACTTGGCACGGATGGTAGACAACCAAGGGTCAGAATTCATTCAACCACAGATCTTATAGATACCAACCTAATCTGCCATACATAGAGACAGACAGACAGACTAGCATTTTCAAAACTTCTTAAAGCAATCAAGTAGCATTTTGTAAATATAGAAATGGCTTATACCTATTCCAATTGGTCAGTCAAAAGCAAGACATATGTCTAAAATAACATTATGTCCAAGCATAAGGTTCTAATTGGAAAGAGTAAGAAATAGGACCAGCTAATGAGAAGCGAGCAAATGGAAGAGAAAATGACGGATGGGGAAGGGAAGGAGTTTCAGAGAGAGCCACTAAGATTCCCCCAAGTTCTCTCTACTCTGTTGCCATTGTTCCTGCTGGAACTCTCTACACAAAACAAAGTTCAAGGTTACTCTGTAGAATCTTTCAAAAACATCTCAGGCAGAGGAAACAAAAAAACCTTCAGAATTATTATTCAGTAGCTGGCATCAGTGCTTGGCTAACATCCAGAAATTTAATCAGGAAAATAACATACTAATAACATACTGTTTGGCTTTTCTGGATTTTCACAAGCCTGATACCAATACACATCTTTCCTTTTCATCCGCTAATAAGCAAACATGTTTTCTCTCCATTTCAGGGTGCAATGTCTTATGATGTTAGAATCAGGGATGAAATCCAGCAGGTTCTGACAGGTTCTGGAGAACCGGTAGCGGAATTTTTGAGTAGTTCGGAGAACCGGCAAATATCATCTCTGGCTGGCCCCAGAGTGGGGTGGGAATTGAGATTTTGTAATATCCTTCCCCCAGGAGTGGGAAGGGAATGGGGATTTTGCAGTATCCTTCCCCTGCCACGCCCACCAAGCCACACCACGTCCACCAAGCCACGCCCACAGAACTGGTAGTAAAAAAATTTGGATTTCACCACTAGTTAGAATTATGTGGAAAAGAAAACATGCACTTTTGGATCTTCTGAATTCTTTGTATATCTTTGCCAATAAAAGTTATTGGAGCTTCATGAGGATCCTATAGACATTGTATTCTTGGTGGAAAAATGTGGCAAGGAACATAAGACCAAAGAAAATTTGCATAAAGACCTGCAAGAATAAGATTTAAAGAATGAAAACTATCAAAGAAATGCAGCAGATAGCTGATCTGAAGAAAAGACTTTGTACATATTTTATCTTCCATGCACAAGCTTTCCTTAGAATTCTACTCAGTTACAAAACTATTTTTGTTGTACAAGCATAAAAGGAGAGCGAATGTTTGCTGAAGAGTAAGAATCCTGTTTGAAATAAAATTTATAACATGAGGCTTAGAAGGAAGTCTCATCTTAATAAAAACAGGAAGATAAGCAATCATAGCACAAATACAGTAAAGACAGACAGTACTACTCTTACCTCCAGAATGGATTTTCGGCGTTGGGGTGTGTTGGGGTGGGGTACAGGACTGGTAGGGGAGCCATGAAGCGTGGTGTAACAGTCAGTGCAGACACGGTTTGGCCGGTTGTTGTCATATACCAAGCGGGCCCGGAACTCTGAGCATTTTCCACAGACAACCTACAGGAGACAACTTGCATCAGTAGTGGTAGGCACCCAAGATCATCTAGAGCAGTGGTTCTCAACCTTCCTAAGGCTGCGACCCTTTAATACAGTTCCTCATGTTGCGGTGACCCCCAACCATAAAATTATTCCTAAAACCATTGAAAATATGTGTTTTCCGATGGTCTTAGGTGACCCCAGTGAAAGGATCGTTCGACCCCCAAAGGGGTCCCGACCCACAGGTTGAGAACCACTGATTTAGAGGAAGTTTTAGAGCTCTTCCACCCTGGACCCTTCAACTGCTCTTCTCTCCCATACTCAGGTAGGCTGACAAGAAAAGGATTTCAGTCTGTTCTCCAACGTTGGAACAATGCTGGGGAGCAGGTCTCTCCAGACAATGATTAAGATGGCTACTTGAAGCGGATGGTTGAATTTCCAGCTGCTTCTTCTCTTGTCACCATGCGCCAAGACAGGAATTGGATCAGTCTCCCAGATGGGTTTCCCTCTACAGATTTTAATGAGATATTTACCATAGTCTCCCAATCTAAAACAACTTGGTCTTGTGGCGAAGGTGTTACTGAGACCATCTGCTCTTTGCCCTAATTATTGGGGCAATCAGCTAATCCCTGTTTCTCCTTTACTGACACCATTTGTAGGACAAAGTGAAAACATTCTCACTGCCTTCCTTCTGTCAAATAAGAAAATTCATATAATGTATAATGTTGCCATATTCTAAATGGCAATGAAGATCAACTGGAGGCAAATATATTATACTTTTTTATTGACAGTTTTAAACTGTGGTTAATCTTTTAGAATTTAAAATTGTTTTTTTTTTATCTGTACCGATTATTGTACTGAACATTTTCTACTTAATTTCCTTGCAATGAGTAGTCCTTGGAGATCTCCGCTTGTGCTTTTATAGTTCTATGCTGAAGAAGTGTTTTTTTATCAGGGCAACCTGGTCTACCCAAATATGGGATGGAGCAGACTGCTGCCTCTTTCGCCTTTCAGCCCCAATCCAGGAGTCTTTGCAGGCAGTCACTTTCGTGACAAACTATTTTTTGTGTTGAATTTATATTTACCGACTTTCTTTGTCGGTAAATATAAATTCAACACATCTATGCCGAATATTTGACGCTGTTGTGGCCCCGCCCTCTGAGCCTATCCCATCGGAGGAAGAAAGCTCCGAGCATGAGGAAGAGGAGTCAGCCAGGCCTCCCTCTCCAGGCCCCTCCCCTCTGGCACTGTCTCAGGTGCTGGCCGAGGGAGAGGAGATTAGCCGGGAGACAGGTGTCTCGGATGAGAGTGAAGGAGAGACATCATTCCTGGACGCACGCCTCCGAAGGCGTGATAAACAATTGCAGCAGCTCAGGAGGCGTGCTAGGGATTAGAACTGAGTCACTGGACCACAGCCCAGAGACTATATAATAGAGGGTGGTGGCCAGTGATCCCTGTGACGAACAAAAGTAAACCTTGGATAGTCACTAAAGCATCGTCCGAAACTGCTGAGAGGAATATTATTCTGTTGGACTCTTGTACGCTGAGTATATTATCTTTCTGTTCTGTGGAAATAAAAGCACTTGGCAGACGGTGTGTATATCGCTGCCAAGTTGGAGATAAAGACCTGGGTGTGTGCCAAAGTGCTTCCTTAACCCTCGGCTGGCTGTGTTTGTGCGTGTGTGTGGACGGGGACAGATCATACGCTTTTGAACATGCCCATTTCACAGGACCAGTAGCCCTTCCCCCAAGACCATTGAACAGTGTCTAATCCCATGGGCGGTAATGTACCAGGGGATTGCTCCATATAGAAGAGAGTTGTGTCCACCCTTGTTCTGGTACACTGATTGAAACAGATGAGACACACATTCAGCAGTACATCAAGTCAATAGTTCGGAATGTCTACAGTACTTTAGTTTAGGTGTTCCTTAGGTTGTTTTTATTGTATTTTTTGTTGTTGTGTGTATCCTAGGAGTCTGTAGGAATCATGGCAGATGAATGAATGAATGAATGGATGAATGAATGAATAGATGGAATGTTGGAGGGTCCTCTCTGGGAAGAAAACAAAACACACAGAACTTCTTTCTCCCCCTTTGCTGCTCACTTGGTTTAAGCAGGTGAACACATGTCGAAGTGGGAGGGCTTGCAAGCTCCGGGGAATGAGGTAAAGAGCGAGGCAATGCTTCATGTTATCACAAAATTGGATAAATTGTAAACAGCTCAGAATACTCCAAATTTACTAGGTTGCCGAAGAACTCAAGGTAACATTTGTACCAACACTCTCTTCAATTTTACCCCAGAATAATAATCCTGTATAATAAGCTTGAGTTACGCGATAGTGGCTGGATGTAGGTCTCCTGTACTATGGCTGAAGGGCACACCTCTTGACGCTCACATCCCAGAACAGACAAATCAGACAGAAAGGTTTCATGGTCAGCAATAAAAAAACAAGCATCATGGGAGACGAGACCGAAGTAGCTCTTATTAACACAACTTTAATTGCAAAGCTGATAGCTGTATCTTGCCTCTCTCCTCCAAGGAAGCTGGGAAGAGGGGATTAGGGTAAGGAGAGATATGAAGGGAAAACCACTCACATGGCCACAGGCCCGGCAATGATGTCTCCGTTTGGTGAGAGCGTTGAAGGGCTCTTTGCACTGCATACACAAAGTCACCTCTTTTTCCCGGATTGGCGTGGGTGCCCTTCGGCCCAACTCACAACCCTGCAATATGGGGCAGGGGCAGAGGAGGGAGGGATAGGATTAAAACAAGCCTATTCACATTAAGAAAGTCTATGCATATTTCAGTGCTCAGACGAACGGCTAATATTATATTTAAAGTTACAAAAGGGGAGGAGATGTAACACAGGCAAATATTTGTGGTTCAGAGACTAATCCAAACTCTCAGGAAACCTCATTTAAAAAAACACAACCTTGCAGCGTCTAGCAACAGCACAAATATAACTGAAAGAATTTATAGAAAAAATACTTGGTAAAATTGCATACTCTAGAGCAGTGTTTCTCAGGCTCAGCAATTTTAAGATATGTAGACTCCAATGCCCAGCACTCCCCAGGCACTGACTGGAGAATTCTGGGAGTTGAAGTCCATTCATCTTAAAAATTGCTGAGATTGAGGAACTGAACTCTAGAGCACTGTTTCCCAATCTTGGGAATTTCCAATGTTTAGACTTGAAGTTCCAGAATTCCACAGCCAGCCTGGCCATTGAAGAAAACCGAATTGGAATTTCACACACCTGAAAATTGCCAAGGTTGGAAAACACCCCCAGAGGAATAACCAAGAAAAGTTATAACTAAATATGCAAAATTATGAGAAATCGTGCTGATCAGCAGAAAGGTACACAGATTGCACAATACCATTTTTATTTTCACATAATTCTAATGAGCTGCTGCAGTTTTTTGCCTTTTCATTAATTTACGTACTGGCTACAGCCAATACTACAAACATCTCTCAACTGAGGCACACTGACATACACATCGACACATTGCATCAGTAAATTTTTGCTTGTCTCACCCGAGATGCAGGCGCATGCCCATTCTCTCTTTCACTCTAGCTCTCCCTGACACACACAAAACTCTGACTCACTGGTGAATTAGGTGGCGTTTCATCTTCGCTGGCAAGCTGCTTGAACATTTCCAGCGTCTGTTCATGTTTCTGAATTGTAGCCTGTATCGCCTATAGATTTAATGATATATCTTTGATTACAAAATGGACGCAGGGAGAAAGAGCAGACCTGGGAAAAGAAACAAGGCCAGTCCTTTTCAGTGAAGCAAGGGTAAAACCAGATTTAATGAGTTCCTATGTACACGGTGCTCTACCCAGAGTCTGTCTGGCACATCATGGTTTATGGTGAAAGCAATAATATCTCTCGTCTCTAATTTTGTAAGAAAGGGAACAGACATAGGTGCAAGTGTAAGATTTGTCACATACTAAGGTGCATGATAACACACATGATCTTCATGGATACATGCCCTCTAGATGTGCATTGCTTGAAAGTAGTCTATACCAGCGGTCACCAACCGGTGGTCCATGGACCATTGGTGGTCCACGAGAAAATTTTGGTGGTCTGCAGAAAAATTATTTGCATTTTTTATATTGCGCTAAATCAGGGGTCCTCAAACTAGGGCCCCTGGGACAGATACGTGCAATGAACGTTTGGGTTGCTGCAGAGAGTCTCCCCCTTCGGGGTCTTTTTGTGCAGGTTGGAGAGGGGCAGAAATTCCGACTTGGGGTCTGCTTCAGCCTCCTGGTGCAGGGCTTTGGGCGAAGGCTGGTGGGAAGCACTGCTGGTGGTGAAGAGCCAGAGGACCTCGTTCCAGTGGGACTGAATTATGGCCTGGACCTGGCTGACCATCTCAGCCCGCTGAGTCTCCAAGTGCCAGTACCTGGCCTTGAACTCCCGCAGGTCTTTTCTCTGCTTGGAAAGCCTATGCTCCTAGTCCTCAGTGAGGTGCTTCTGCTGAGCCTCCTTCTCGGTCAGATCCAATTTGAACTGAGCCAGCTATTTTGCCAACTCTTTCTTGTGGTGGCTGCTTAGCTCCAACAACTGCTTCATATTGGGCCCCTAAGGAGCCCGGGTAGGCAGGCAAGGAGTGGCTGGGAGGGGAGGGGCAAGTAGAGGCTGGAGAGGTGCCCCTAGACATGAGTGACATCAAGTTGGCCACGCCCACCCAGTCACATGAATACCTAGTCATGCCCACTCAGCCAGTCATTAGACAGATCATATTAGTGGTCTGCGGGATTTAAAAATTATTTAAAATTAGTGGTCCTTAAGGTCCAAAAGGTTGGTGACCCCTGGTCTATACATTGCCAACACAGATCTTCAAAAAATTAATTTGAGACAGGATTATCCCACTCCCCGTTTTGATCAAAGATCCCTCCCAGTATCTGCTGGACCTAAGAAACTCATCCACTCTAATATAATCTAGATCCGTGTTTTTCAACTTCAGCAACTTTAAGGTGTGTGGACTTCAACTCCCAGAATTTCCGAGCCAGCATGTTAGCTGGGAAATTCTGAGAATTGAAGTCCACACATGTTAAAATTGTTGAAATGGAGAAATATGTATCTAGAATGATACCCAGTCATGTGCTAATTAAGAGAAATCTCTCTCCCTCCCCTTCTTCTAAATTAAAATAAAAAAATCACATGGATTTGAACTTTGCAAGAAAGGTGATATAGTTGTAACAATATCTGAATTCTTCCTTTGTTTTCTTACTGGTCCGTACAAATAAGTCACTATGTGTAAATTGGGCAGCTATACAAATTTGTTTAATAAATAACAAACACAGCAATATATAGCTTGAGCAGCAATACTGATTTACCTGGATCCAGTCTCGCTTCTCTTCTTCAGTCCTAAAAGAGAAAGATCATTGTTTTCCCCAAGGCATTTTATTGGGATAGCTGCAGTATAACATGGCTCATTTCAAAAGAAAAAAAAAAAGAAAAAAAAAAGAGTGCAGTGGTGGGATATGTGTGCGTATGCATTTTCTCGTGTTAATGGGAGGATTGCTCAATTAGTCTGATTTGGGATTTGATGGTGAAGGAAGAGCAAGAAGAACCAAGATGTGAGGCTAACAGAATCCCTACTAATGGGATCCAAAGGAAAACAAGCAGAAAAGGAGAATCACTGAGTCACAAAGATGAGTTGCTCAATAGAAGGCAATTTGCTGACTTTGAGAAAAGAAAAGAGGAGAGACTAAGTCTTCCACCCATACCTGGCCTGAAGCTCTAGGGATCGCTGCTTCCCTGATACAAGGAAGGTCCGAGGCACATTGAGGCTGCTGGTCTCTTTTAACTATGTAGAAGAAAAGAGGCACAAGGCTGGTTCACACAGGCAAGTGGACCTTCCTTCAGCTGCTTTGCCAAGGGCAACTCCCATTCCCAAATGAAGATTTGCACGCATGACAGCTAACTATGTGGCCCTGCTTTGGAAAAATGGCTCCCCCAATCACAATCCATTTATTTACTTAAAATGTTTTATCTCTCAATTCATTTATTTGCCATTCTAGCCTGTCTTTCCTCTAAGGAACTTGGGGCAATGTACAGGTAGTCCTCAATTTACGACCACAATTGAGTTCAAAATTTCTGTGGCTAAGAGAGACAGTGGTTTAGTGAATTTTGCCTGATTGCACGACTTTTCTTGCACAGTTATTAAGTTAATGACTGAAATTGTTAAATTGCTAACACGTGAATCTGGGTTTCCCATTGACTTTGTTGTCAGAAGGTTGCAAAAGATGATTAAATGACCCTTGGACATTACAACTGTCATAAATATGAGTCCGTTGCCAAGCGTCTGAATTTTGATCACATGATCACGGGGATGCTGCAACAGTTATAAGTGTTGAAAAACGGTCATAAGTCACCTTTTTCAGTGCTGCTGTAACTTTGAACGGTCACTAAATGAACTGTTGTTAAATTGAGGACTACTGTACATAAGTTACCTTTAGTCTCACAAAAGCAACTTGAAGGATAGAGACTGACCAGGTTCTCCATGGAGCCCTCCATGAGGTTCAGTTTCAGTCCAACACTTTAATCACTGGCTGCACTGACTAAACCACAATGTTTTAAAAACCATTCATATTTTCTTCAAATACTAATTTAGAATATAGTTTCATTATTTCAATTGGAAAATAAAATAAAAATGTACCCGTTATTCTGACCCATTTTATATTATTTTGTGTTTTATTACTATCTAATAAGTCAGCACTTTTTTTAAGAGGCTGAATTTCTTTTCCATTCCATTCTACCTTGTAGAACTAAAAAGTAGCAGTGAATCTACCTCTCGGTCTCTCTCAGCACTGCATGTGCTAATCAATATTTCCCCAATCTTATTCCAAAAGGGTGGATGTGAATCAAACAGTTTACTTGTTATGAATATTTATCTAATTCTCCCACAGCTTCTTCTTTCATTACCTCCATTCCTTCCACATCTATGCGAGCACGGACTCCAAATTTCTGGCCTATGAGACGTAGTTTTGGCACACAGTAAAGCAATCGGTCATTGAACTGGACCGAAAAAAAGAAAAGAAAAGAAATAACAGTAAGAAGCAGAGATCTTTCCTGACAAACTCTCCAAGTTTGATAGCTAAAAATGTAAGCCAAAATAAGAGTGGGTGGAGATTCCCATCCCGTCTCTCACCAAAATCAGGTAGCGGTCCTGGGTGGTACCATTCTTAGCTGAAAGCTTCAGGATGTGCCCTTCCTTGATGAGTTCGTTGGTGGGATTGACTATGTCTTCCTCACCTCCAAGCAGCTCGTACACTTTCAACAGTGAGTGCATTCTTTCCTAGAAGAAATGTTAATAGTAAAACAGGTGTTCATAGTTGCTACACAACTCTATTGTGTTGACAGAAATAATATAGTATGAACAACAGTTTCAGATATTGTTGAACTATAATTCCCTTCCAGCCTTACATCAGTAATGATCAGTTGTGGTCCATTGAGAGTTATAATTCTGGATCACCTGGAGGACCAACGGTTCCCCACCTGTGATACACTATGCAACTTGGGTAGGAAATCCAAATCCAAAACAGAACTTGGTTATAACGGTGAATAGGTGATCTGAGAGTAATAGGCAACAGGTTGAGGTAAAGGTAGGTAAAGGTTTCCCTGTCAGTCGTGTTCCAGTCTATAGCATGGTACTCATCTCTTTTTCTTGGCCAGGGTAATCAGCGTTATCTGAAGACAATTTCCCTGGTGATGTGGCCAGTATGGCTATATGCCAAAGCCATACCAAATGCTATTAGCTTCCCATCAAAGTGGTACCTTTTAATCTGCTCGCATTTACATGCTTTCAAACTGCAAGG
Organism: Pantherophis guttatus; assembly: GCF_059756535.1. Classification (NCBI taxonomy): domain Eukaryota; kingdom Metazoa; phylum Chordata; class Lepidosauria; order Squamata; family Colubridae; genus Pantherophis; species Pantherophis guttatus. The sequence goes on along the minus strand of NC_142064.1, from coordinate 120,007,550 downwards.
TGGGCAGGAGCTGGGACAAGAAACAGGAGTTCACTCCATTTGCGTGATGCTCAGGTCTTGAACCTGATCTGTCAACTGACAAGCTCAAGTCAGTCAACTGACAAGTTAAAGACATCCCCCAATAGGTAAAAACCCATAGGGAAAAAAAAACCCATAGAAAACACATTGTGCTTTTCAAATGAATTTTTTTATTAATTATAATTGACATAGTATCCATCTTACTTGATGTACCAGTTTTGTCAAGGTCTGAATTATAAGGAGTTTTTTTTTTTTAATTAAACAAACCTGGGTTCACTCCGAGTAACTTTTGTTCATCATTATCTCATTCCTCACAGTCTTCTAAAAATAATAAGTATCTTGACCAAGGAGACCAGAATTCTGTAAGTCAACACTGCCTGCAGCTGTCAAGTTTTATTTTACTTGTACGGAAGAAACTTTTCATACTTTCTGCCTGTCTAATTGAAGGCCAGATTACCCATCCTGATTCAAACAATTAAGTAGGATAAATACATTTTAAAACAATAAAAGTCAAAATTTAAACAAAAAGACCCTAAAACCTTTCACATTCAGGCCCTATGTGCAAAAAAAGCAGTTCCTGTGCTGAAGGATCTTACAATTTAAAAATTGTCCATTGGGAGCAAAAGGTAAGGGATATTTGGTAGCAAGCTGAATATTTATATTCAGTTCTGGTTGTGTTATTAGTCTTGAAATTGAGATGGTAAACTTTCAAGCTATAAGAATAACAGACACTAACATGGACACATTGTTTGGGGAAGAATAACGTGGTTTAAAAATGTGGATATGATGCTGAACTGCATTCCACTTTCTGGGGTACTAATAGAAAAAGATACATGTAAGTACACAAGGAGCTGAATCAGTTTGAATCCATTCCCATACACTCCTACTTCTAAGGAAAAGAAAATCCAGACAGCTGGTCTTCGATAACTATCATTCTACCCACTCTTACCATTTTGCGGATGGCTGCATTGGAGTGTTCTGCAGCAGTTGCAATAAGTTCTAGGGATTCTATGTAAGAGGAGGAGTAAAAAAAAAGAAAGAAAAAGAATCTATATTATTTTATTGACCTTGCTCCACAGAAAATTAAACACAGGCCATACCCCAGTTTATAACCATTTTCAAACAAAAGTCATGCATACTGGGGCCTGATGGATTCCTTTCAAGTGTGCTGACTGCTAGGATGGATGGCTAGGTTAGTAGCTAGAAGCCAAGCCACTCCAGCTCCTAGGAAGCTGTCCCTAAATCCCAGGTGCTGAACCAGAAGCATCCCATGCATATGACAGGTTTCCGTAATCTTTTCCATCCCCAGGAATCCCCATTAATTAAAAAAAAAGCCCAAATCTGAGATTTGGAAACGTTGTAAAGTTTCTTAATATGTCTTTAATTTCATTGGAAGGGGAGAAAGAAGGAGCGCCTTTTATGAAAGCAGCCTGATGCTCACCACATTGCAGAATGGAGAGCTGCCATTATGGCTAGCCAACATTATGAAAGACCACTGTGAGTATAATGAATTCTGAACCTGCCTTGCCTTGATCTGCCACTTCTTTCAATTTTCCAGATGCTACTGACTCAGAGATTCAAATAGCTATGGCGGGGCAGAAGTATCTCCTTAATGACCCAGGAGTCAATAATGCATTATGTCACATTCTATTTCCCCTCCCATGCTTGCTGTGGACTAGGATACTGTCTCACCCACTGCCCTGTCTTTCTCCTTACTATCATCCCTTGAGAGCTGCACTCACTTTGGGCATCCTTGCAGTCAGGCGAGTCCTGGGGCAGTTTCAGGAGATAGTCCTTCAGAAGCAGCTCGTAGCGAGGGATTCTCTGGACCGGTTCCAGCATATGATGCTGCAGGGTCAGGTTCCCACATATTTCTTCCCTCTGCAACAGAGAGGGATCTCAAGAGAACTGTCTGCCTGGCAGCTCTCCAAGGGCAAAATGCCTGCCCTTGCAGAGAACTAAGACCCAGGGAACTTAAAGGCAGAATTCGCAAGGGTGAGTCAAAAATCCCAGGAGATCCATGAGCATTTGCTCTTTCCCAATAAATCCTTCCAAATGCACAGATTTTGTTTGCATCTTGGGCCACAAAGTGAAACCTGGATTGTTCTGTGGAATCCTCATTGCTAAGCAATGGCTTCCCAATGCACCTCCTTATTTATGCTGTACAATACTCGCAGGAAGATGGATATAGTGAAATAATCATCCACCCATCCACCAAGTTTTGCTTCTTTTCTTTCGGGGCACATAAGTCAAGCAAAGTTACTCCTCGGCGTATGATATTCTTTCAATATTCAGGAGGAGACATGCTGGTTCCATGTTAAAATGGGAACAGGATTGTGTCCATTCCCTCGATTGTTTCAGCTATTAGATTATTCCAGGGGTGAAATGCTCCTGGTTCGGACCGGATTACCCGATCCGGTAGCGATGGCGGCGGGTGGTTCAGAGAACTGGTAGCAAAAATCCCTGCCCCCCCCCCCATGCACAGCTGAGCCGCACGATCATCAGAGGCTGGTTTTTTTACTTTTAAAAGCATTTTTTCTACAACCTCTTTGGCCGAAAAAATGCTTTTAAAAGTAAAAAAAAAAAAAAAAAAAAAGCCTCTGATGATTGCGGGGCTCAGCTGGGATCGTCAGAGGCTTTTCAAAGCATTTTTTTCTGCAACCCTTTTGGCCAAAGAGGCTGTAGAAAAAAAAATGCCTATAAAAGCTTCTGGCGATCCCAGCTGAGTTACCTGATTGTCAGAACCTTCTAAAAGCATGTTTTTCTGCAACCTCTTCAGCCGAAGAGGTTGTAGAAAAAAAAATGCCTTTAAAAGCCTCTGGAGATCCCAGCTGACTTGCCTTATCGTCAAGAGGCTTCTAAAAGCATTTTTTTAAAAAAAATGCTTTTAAAAGTAAAAAAAAAAAAAGTTGGCCACGCCCACCCAGTCACATTAACCCCCCCCACACCAAGCCACGCCCACAGAACCGGTAGTAACAAATTTTAGATTTCACCCCTGGAGTATGCTATTTATTTGGGGGGGTGAGGTTGGGAAGGAAGGAGAGGCACATTGTTGCCACGAAGTCTAAATAGCTTAAACAAAAACACAGGTCACCAACCTGTATTTCATGGATAATGCCCTTGAACTGTGTTGAGCGCTCCATCCAGGTGTTTACCAGTTCCATGGCACGGTCAAAGTTCTTCACATACTCGCCATACATCTTGAGAAAGGGAGCCAGCTTTTGCAGGATATCCCCAATTCGTGGGTGTTGGTCCCTGGGAAAAATAAAAATAATGAGATATAAGAGAGAATAGAAACACAGAAACAAGGCTAACGGGAGATTCTTCATTCACAGGTTCCGTTGCACATAAAATGCTAGCTAAAATATGCTGATTTCTTATTGTGCGGTATAACAAATTAAATCACTTTCTGAAACCACGGCTTAGTGTATTGTGTAGAACTCTACAAAGACTTTGTTCAGTACTTTCCCATCAAAGGGAAAACTTTACTACAAATTTTAACTTATTTTACTGAAATTACAGTAAATAATTATTCATTAGAACTCAGGAATACTAACATTAGGGAGATTCATAATTCTCAATCCTTCTGACCTCCAAAAATAAAGATGAAAGCCTTCTGGAATTATTTTATTATAATATTTGTGATGTGTCCCACAGTTAAACAAATTATTTCAAAAAGGGAGAACAACCATTTCAATTAAGGTTTAGATTTGCAGATTTACCGAGAACTATGACTCCCTGGGAAATATTTAAGAAAAAGGGAGACATTTGGAAGACATTTATTCTCACTAAAACAGGAGTGTCAAACTCAAGGCCCGTGGGTCGCATCCAGCCCATGGGGTGTATAGATCTGGTCCGCGGGGCCGCCCTGGAAACAATGAAGGACCCATTCCGCTGTACCTCTGCCAGCAAAAACGGAGCTCAGGAGGTGAGCTCCACACGTGGCCCTCCCGGGTTCTGTTTTCACTGGCAGAGGGCTGCAGGAGGCTGTCGCAGCCAAAAACAGAGCCCAGGAGGACTGTGCACGGACTGCAGGACATCGAGCTGGTCACGGCCACTCGGCCCCCCGAGATCAAACACAACCCTCAGGGGGCCCTCAATGAAATCGAGTTTGATACACCTGTACTAGAACAAGAAGCAAAGCTAACCAGAAATGGTTTCTTTAGTATATTACCTAATCTGGTACCCCAACTTATTTCTTCAGGAGCAGAAAACAGTTTTGGTTTGGTTTACTTTTTATTTTGGGGTAAAATTACAATCCTGTTTTCTGAAAGACGTGACTAAGTGATCCCAGAATTGGACAGGTATAGCCAACTCTGTTATTTCTGTTATTCTGTTATTTATATGAATGAGGGGACAAATCCTTCTCTGGCCGCAGGTGCCTCTGCTCCAAACCCCACACAAGCATATTATAAAACAGCTTTTATTTCCTCTGCTGCAACACTGCCGCAGTACCTACAACATTACTGGTATCTAACATGTTTCCCCAAAAATAAAACCTGGTCATATTTTTTCTCTCCAAAAGAAGCATTAGGTCTTATTTTCAGGGATGTCTTCCAGTGTCTCATCTCGCTGCGGTGGCACCAATAGCCCCGGCCAGCAGGAGCCCATGTGGCTGCTGCCGGCCCACATTAATAGAAGAAATTGAGCAACAGTGAAAGAAGGCAGAAAGTTCCACCGCAAATATAGCTTGTGAATCCACAACAGGTTACATTTAAGAACCAACAAAAAGTGAAGATTTAGAAATAATCAGTTAAAATATATGTCTAAAAACCCCTCCCTGCGATACAAAAAGGTTGACCATGGATTATATGCTGGCAGGTTATTTTGGAAATTGCTCGAGGATACGAAGTTTGAAAAGATGAAGTTACCTAGACAGAGCAGGAATTGTCACAAAAGTCAAAGGAAGTGAAGCAGAAACATTAAAAAAGAAGATAGTCAGGAAGCATCAAGCTCAACAATTTAATACCTTAGAAAAAGACAATGCAGTGCTGATCTGGCAGCTGAGGGGCAGGAGACAAAAGAATACTTGAAAGCCTCACTATACAACAATGAAACAAAGGATCCCAATTGAAATATCTGGGACAACTTGTCTTGGGAGATGGTGAAAACTCTTTTCTTCTGAGTCTAGATTACGGGTGTCAAACTCGCAGCGTCATATTGACATCACGTGACGTATCGCAACGTTTTCCCCCTTCACTGGGGTGGGGGTAGCCTGCATGTGAGGCATCTAGCCTGCGGGCCTCCAGTTTGACACCCCTGGTCTAGATAGTCATTTCAGGGGTCTTGTATTACAGGTTCTGCACTGAGCAAGAAACTGGATTAAATGATCTCTGAAGTCTTTTTTTACCTATACAGGAACTTACACATTTCTAGAGTTTCCACTCAAAAGTACCGTAGTTTGAAGATGATCAAGAGACTATCCTTTTCTACTGAATTTGTAATGCCAACAAGGTTTGTTATGAAAGCCAAGACTGCTCACAGAGCTACCTCATTTCGAAGAAAGACGAGTTTTACATTGGCTTTAAATCTACCACACTTGAGCCAAAAATAAATGGCCGAGTTCTTGGAAACAGCTGATGCAGCAGGCTCACAGAAGTGTGGAGCTGGCAAACAGTCCTCATATAGAAGGCGTGATTGAATCATATAGGATATTTCATATTAGCAATCTAAGATCACTCAATAACTGAAGAAAACACCCCTTACTTACAGACACACCTTTTTTGTTAGGAAATGGGGTTGAGGGGTACCCCGGACCGTGAACCAGCTCATGAGTAAACACACTGAGACTGAAATAATTCTGACAGAGGCGTCTTGTGTAAAAATATAATTTACTTTAAAACATTTAAAAAGTACTATGTCTTTAAGAAAACACATTAAAAACAAAGTCTTATCTGGGTATGTGAGGCAAGGCTATCTCCCTAGATCCCTCTCCACAATACCGAAAACAGTTCACAAAAGAATAAAGCTAGCATGAAGGTAAGCAGCTTCGGCGTCGATACATCATCAAGGCCATCATAATGGGAGCAGCACGAGCTTCACAGCTGAAAGTCACCTGAAGTAAAAACAGTTCAAACAGCAAACATTGTTTGAAGCTTGTGGGAGGAAAAAGGTCCAGCAGCAGTCCCGATGATAGCTTGCATGTTTCAAAACAGCAAAAGGCAAGCATCCGTGGGAGTCTCTCCGTAGGGACGTCTGGAGTCCTTATCTGCATTCTTCTCCCATCTGCGGCGTTGCAACAAGCTTCCTGCAGGAGCTGTGCATTTAGGCCTAGAAGACTAGGCCCGAGTAGCAAGCAAAAGGTCCTTGCTTATATAGGGAGTCAACCTACAATTATCCAGGGCGGGGAAGGCTTGCAGGTAATTGGCAACAGTAGATGGCTTGATTAAAACCATACTGTTTGTGAGTAGGCAGATAGCCACAGCAATCCTGGAAACACTTGTGACAATCCCCTTCTCTGCGGCTATTTGACTGGTTAACAAACATACATTCTACATTGGGTACATATATACATCAATGGGAAGTACATTCACATAGCCATCGACATTTTACCCAGGAGATAGAGGTGTTGGTCACGGGGCAGCGGTTTGGTAAACACATCCGCTACCTGTTCCTTGGTTTCACAATACACAGTCTTAATGAAACCTGTTTTCACCAATTGCCTCACATGTTTGTTTTGTATATCAATATGGCGCGATCTCTGGCCTACAGCATCGGCTTCCGATATGTTAATGGCAGCCATGTTATCCTCATAGACTTTTATAGGTTGCATGGGCTGCCTCCATAAGCTTACCAGAAGATCGTCAAACCAAACTAGGTTATTGGAAGCTTTGGACAAACTCACATACTCAGCTTCCGCTGTGGAGGTTGCAATTAACTTCTGCTTCCCAGAGTACCAATACACGGGGCTACTATTTAGGTATACAATGTACCCCGAGGTACTTTTTCTAGATCTAACATCCCCTGCCCAATCGGCATCCGAAAAACAACTCAATCTCAATTCTCTAGTTGCTTCTGGTTCCAATAACAATGAATAGTTCACAGTACCCTTTAAATATCTCAGGAGTCGTTTGATTCCGCTCCAATGGTACTGTGTGGGATGTTCAGAATGTCTAGACAACACATTTACACTTAGACTGATGTCCGGTCTAGTCCAATTTGCAATGTACAACAACGACCCAATCACGGACTTGTAAAGGGTCTTATCCTCAAACTCCGTGCTCTCAGTGTACATATTCTTAAGGAAGTCTGTTGCCATAGGGGTATCGCATGGCTTCGCCTCTACCATGCTACACTTTTTAAGCAATTCCTGAATCTTATCTTCCTGAGAGAGCCGAAACCCCTTCTCGGTTTTTACGAATTGCACCCCTAAAAATTTGCTAATGTGACCTAATGGTTTTAAGGCGAAACTCTTACTTAGGTCCTCAGAGAACTTCTTATGCCTGTTCTCTGATCTGCAAATATATAGGATGTCATCAACGTACAACAGTACTGTTTCCCTAATGCCCTGATCTTCCTTGACAAAAACACACTCGTCAGCCGACGATGGTAAAAAGCCCATCTCTCTCAGGCTTTTTGTGAGACACTCGTACCATCGTTTACCAGATTGTTTTAAGCCATATAGGCTCTTGTTCAACAACCACACATCATCTTCCCGATGGCTTACTCCCTGAGGAATCCTCACGTACAGCTCTTTATCTAACTGGGCGTGCAGATACGCGGTCTGAATATCGAACTGATATACATGTTCGCCTCGCATGGTAGCGATGGTGAGAGCTGTTCTCACACTCTCAGGGCGCACCGTGGGCGAGAAGGTGTCCTCATAATCATCAGGGAATCTCTGCGAGAATCCCTGCGCTACTAGTCTCGCTTTATAGACAAAGCCCCCACCTTCAATGGGCTTTTGCTTGAAAAGCCACCTGGTGCCGATCACCCTCTTGTCTTTGGGCAATCTTGTTGGCGTGAATACGTCCAGCCTTTTCAGGCTGTCTAATTCCGTATCCATGGCGGCCAGCCACTTCTGTCGTTCATGGTCAGGTAAGGCCAACACATCCTCATATCTCTGAGGGGTGGCCAAAACCTGGTCGACTGAGGTAACAAAGTCGTCGTACCTCTTAGGCTTATTGCCCCTGGTAGCCCTAACTGGTCTGCGTTTAGGAGAGTCACTCACATCAGAGTCGTCTGATGAGTCATCTACCTCGTGACTATCACTATGCGTCTCAGAAGCTGGGTGCCTATTCTTCCTGGCTACCCCCATCTTACGCTTCAATACGCCTTTCAAGGGTGCCTGGGATGCACGCTTCCCAGAACCAGATGTATCCCTATCCTCAGGTAGGTTCTCCGATACATCCTCCGCTCGCCTATGACAACTACGGGAAGGGTTCTGAGTAAGAGTCTCATTGGCATGGATCTTACTCCAATTGGCCCCTTCGTGAAAAGTGGCAGACCTTGATATCATTAGTTTCCCGTTAGGGTAGGCAAACCTAAATGCCTTGGAGCCCTGCTCATAACCAACAAATCTCAGTTTAACAGAGATTGGGTCTCCCTTTCTCCTGAGCTCCTTCGGGACATGAACATCGGCCATCGCTCCAAAAACGTGGAGGTGTGCCAAGCTAGGCTTATGGCCGTATAGCACCTCGTATGGGGTCTTCTGCACCACACTAGACCACACACGGTTCAGGGTGTAATTCGCGTATCTAACTGCTTCTACCCAATACGCGAAGTTTAATCCGGAGTCCTCTAGGGCGCACCGCATCATGGTTTGTAACACGCCATTGCGTCGTTCTGCGACGCCATTTTGAAACGCAGAGTAAGGCGCGGTGCGTAAGTGGACTATCCCCTTACTTCTCAACCAGCTGGAGAACTGCCTGGAATTAAATTCAGTCCCCCTGTCAGTCAAGATTTTCTTAACTCTGACCTGGTGCTGGTTCTGGACTAAGTTACAAAATTCCTTAAACTTAGTCAACGTTTCACTCTTGGACATTAGGGGAAAAACGAATCCAAATCTGCTATGGTCGTCTACTATGGTAAGAAAGTACCGTCTCTTACCCACGGAAGGTGCGAATGGACCCACCAAATCCATGTGGATGAGCTGAAACGGGTGTTCAGAGTACCTCTGAGACTTCTTGGGCGCAGACTTCACCTTCAACTTTGCACTCCTACAAATTGAACAGTCTAGGAATGTGTTACAGTCATTGATCTTGGTTCCCCTTGAGTGTTCGGTTACCTTTTTCACTATAGGAAAACTCACATGACCTAGCCTGCGATGCATCAAGTGAGCACATTCATTGTGCAATGGCTCACCTATAGCAATTGCATTAGCATTTTCAGGTTCCCTACTATCTGATTCTAAATTAAAATTTAAAAACTTTTTATTAACTTTACATTTGTCTTTACAAGGCTTCCTCTGGTGAAAGTCTTGATCCTCATCACCTAGTTCTAACTGTGATTCATTGTTACTACCAAATGAGATAGTATAATTGCTATCACTGCAGGACTCAGCATTCGTATTGGGGGAATAATAAGGCAAGCCACCTATCTTCAAAACCTCCCCAATCACACATTTGTTGTTTTTGATCACAGCTGTTCCTCCTGAGAACAGAATCTCCATTCTAGGGTTCTCACATATCCTCATTAGGCTTAGCAAATTGTGATCTATCTCTGGTACGTACAATGCTCCATGAATCTTTCCTATCCCAGGAATATAAACATCTCCAATGCCAACAACATTCACCTTTTTACCATTTGCAACTTTGACCATGGATTGATGCCTTCTCATATTAACAAACAACCTTCGGTCACTGACAACATGGTTACTGGCTCCACTGTCCATTAACCACAGTTGGTCTCGCTGTTCCCTTGTAAGCTCTGACTCAGTAGTTTCCACTATACCTACAGAGCTATCATTAAACCTGGGTTTGTTCCCTTTGTTGCCTTCATTTGGCTTTTTACCCCTTCTGTGGTTAGGAACATCTATACTTGGCTTTCTACCAGGAGGCAATGACCTCCTTTTACATTTATTATCAGAAGGTACATTTGAGCATGCCCTAGCATTTACATTTTGTGGGCAATCCCTTCTATAATGTTCTTTTGAACCACAATTGAAGCATTCTCCGATAGCATATGCTCTATCTGAACTATCGGGCCTTCTTAAAGGTTTTTCCTTTTTGTGAAAAGCCGCCCTGCATTTTCGCAAGTTATCTTCTGCAATCAATCTGCCAGATAACACTTCTAAAGATAAGTTATTACAACTAACATTATCCAGTTGCGATATAAAATTATCCCAGCTAGGGTCAAGGGAATTGAGTATAACAATAATGAGGGTTTGTTCAGACACTGTTTCCCCCCTCAACATCAATTCCTGCCTTAACCTGTTTAACTCACACAAGTGTTCATTAATATCTACTCCCGCCTTCAACCTTGCGGAATAGAACTCCCTATAAACTCTGTTTGTAACATGGGAGCTTTTTGAACAAAATAGCTTATGCAGTTTCACCCAAACTTCTGTTACGGTCAGGTTACTAGGTATACTGGGATATAATGCAGGGTTAATGGACATCAATAAAATACAAAAGGCCTTATGATGTAAAAGATCAACTTCTAAGGACCATGGTCTAGGTGGGGGTTTTAACAACAACGGTAAAACATTTTCTTTCATCAAAATTACTTGAATACTTTTAACCCATTCCTTAAAATTTCCTCCACCCACACTTAAACTTTTAAAATTAGGAGGAAGGACCTGTACATTATTAAACATGGAAACTGACATTAATTGATGTTCAAAATGTGGTCCATCCTGGAACGGGCAATAAGGCATTGGAATGGAAGCACACAGCACAGTGTCTTCCATCAGGCATTCTGACAATCGTTCCTCCCCAATGGGAGGGATTAAAACTTCAGGTTGTGAGGATGCAAAACTCATCCTGGTTTGATCACAAAAGCTCGAGGGTCCTCTCTGGTGCACATCTCTAGGAATTTTTGGGCGTGCTCCCAAATTCCTATCTTCAGTTGAGGCAGCCTCCGGAACCGTCCTGGATGTCGATGTCATCACGGATGGATATATCCCACTCGTGGCGTGCGCTGAATTAGTCGCAGACATCAGGGGTGCTTTGGTGTGTGCAGCTACTATTTGTTGAGCCGATGGTGCCTGCAAACCATCGCCTAAAATGGTTGCCAAAGTTTCTATCACACTTGCAACCTTATGCTCAACATGAGAGTCTCTTATTTTAGCAGAAGTCACTGATGTCATCAAGGGAGCTAAAGTCTTTATAGCCTGATCTATGATGGCTTCAACAGCAGGTGGCGCAATGTCAACTTGGCCATGCTGGTTTAACAAAGAAGCAGAAACATTCGAATCAGGCAGTCTGTTATCCCCCATTCTCCACTTATGGTCTGAGGTGGGGGTTTTAGGAAAAGATTGAAAGTCTCTTACCGATCCGGTGTTTTGTAGGACTTCGATCTTCTTTCCTTTCACGGCTGAATTCTTTAATAATTCGCTAGAATCAGCAGTCGGGTTCTGACTTACTGTGGGCAAACCTAAAAACTGAAGGATTGCCTTCCTAAACTCATCATCCACCTCTGTATTTGTTTTCAAGACCTGAAGTGGCGTTCTTCCAGTCTCTACTTCTTTAGGTGATGATGGTTTACTCACTATCTTAGGCCCTTCACAAGTTGAGGCCTCTGCTCCAAAACTTACAGCTCCACTATTCTCTAAATCAATTAGAGTTTGGGGTTTTTCAGCCAAAACATTTTTGGCCTGAGCCCCAGACAGTCCAGTTTGTGACTTCATATTTTTTGCTGCTGCTGCTGCCCTAGTCAACATCTATTCAACTGCAGACATTCCAATCTAGCGCATTACCACATGAGCGTAAGTTCGTTAAACCATCCTCTGCTACCAAATGTTAGGAAATGGGGTTGAGGGGTACCCCGGACCGTGAACCAGCTCATGAGTAAACACACTGAGACTGAAATAATTCTGACAGAGGCGTCTTGTGTAAAAATATAATTTACTTTAAAACATTTAAAAAGTACTATGTCTTTAAGAAAACACATTAAAAACAAAGTCTTATCTGGGTATGTGAGGCAAGGCTATCTCCCTAGATCCCTCTCCACAATACCGAAAACAGTTCACAAAAGAATAAAGCTAGCATGAAGGTAAGCAGCTTCGGCGTCGATACATCATCAAGGCCATCATAATGGGAGCAGCACGAGCTTCACAGCTGAAAGTCACCTGAAGTAAAAACAGTTCAAACAGCAAACATTGTTTGAAGCTTGTGGGAGGAAAAAGGTCCAGCAGCAGTCCCGATGATAGCTTGCATGTTTCAAAACAGCAAAAGGCAAGCATCCGTGGGAGTCTCTCCGTAGGGACGTCTGGAGTCCTTATCTGCATTCTTCTCCCATCTGCGGCGTTGCAACAAGCTTCCTGCAGGAGCTGTGCATTTAGGCCTAGAAGACTAGGCCCGAGTAGCAAGCAAAAGGTCCTTGCTTATATAGGGAGTCAACCTACAATTATCCAGGGCGGGGAAGGCTTGCAGGTAATTGGCAACAGTAGATGGCTTGATTAAAACCATACTGTTTGTGAGTAGGCAGATAGCCACAGCAATCCTGGAAACACTTGTGACATTTTTTTTTCTTCAAATATAATGCAACACCTGTCTTGGCAAACTGTTGGAATTCTTTCAAAGCAGGTAACATTTTTACCTCAAGGGCATGTTATGAAAAAGAAATCAATATAAACATACAAAGAAAATCAGAATGGTACTGCTGTACCCATTCCCATGCTAGCCCAATCCATTTTCCTCACCATTCTTCCATCCGTTTCTCTAATTCTGGGAGCAGGAACTGCTGGTGGAAGCAGTAGATGGAACATATGTTGGAAAAAATGCCCATTACCACATCAGCTGGGAAAGAGTTTCGGCAGCGTGCTTCCTCCATCAGACGGGCACAGAAGACCTATGAAACAGGGCACACTTATTACCATCGTCTCTCTTGGCGACTTTCTGTATAAGCAATGATTGGCAGAGAACTACCCAAACCCTACCTCACACTTTATCTTCTAAATATCTATTATATAACCCTTCTTATCAGCGCATAAGATGGAATCTATGGAGACAGAAAGGTACATCCCACAGTTCTGGCAGTCTCTAACCATCCTGCTAATTTCCTCAACTGGCATGACTTGCAGAAATGTTGCTATGCTTGCCTCAAGTTTCCATTTAAAAACTGCACATGCTCTAGTAGTTTTGGCTACTAGACATCACTCTTATTACCTGGTCCAGTAGGTACAGGCGAGACACGTATGCCTTTTCTGTTTGGAGAAGCTCATTGGCAATTCGGAAGACTTTTTGTGAAACCGTCATCTGTTGAGAGAGAGAAAAAAGATCAACTGAAATTGAAAGCCACTTGGCTGTGGGGAATGAACCAAATTCTTATTTTTTATTTTTTTCGTATATCAGGATGTACTATGAAAACCAACCCCAGGATTTTGTCTGTTTCTCTGCAGCAGCTATTTCTCTGCCCCTTGCATTCAAGCAGAATTCCAATGATTACAAATGAACAATGGTTGTACAAAAATATGCTGTACTCATCCCTTTATTCAGTTCTCACTGTCACCAAAATGGATTATACACACTTTTATATTCTGTGAGTGAATATAAACCAATAGCAGGCAATCCCTTGGGGCCAGGGATGCTATGGGAATTGTGAGAGCAGGTTATAAGCACACTTCTAAAAATGGCTGCTGTGGGAGGACTTGCCTATTCCTAGAAAGGCTTCATATATCAGAAGACAAACTGGTGAGGTTGCACTGCACCATTCATTCTAACCACTATGCCCCACTCCCAGAATGTTCACTATTACCACAGTTTCCTTTATTTGGGGAAGGTGGACTTAAAAAAATGATGAAGCTGCAACAATCCATCACTTTTCCATTTCTGTTTCCTAAGAATACTTGTGGGATTTACATGAACAGGCTCAGGCTCAACCCTTCCAAGACTGAGTGGCTGTGGCTCCCGGCATCCCGATATAGTCAGTTGACTCCATCACTGACTATTGGGGGAGAGTCTTTGGCCCCCACAGAAGGGGAACGCAATCTGGGAGTCCTCCTGGATAGGCAGCTGTCCTTGGAGGAACATCTGACAGCTGTAACCAGGGGGACCTTTTGTCAGGTTCGCCTGATTCGCCAGTTGCGGCCCTTTCTTGATTGGGATTCCCTGTGCACAGTCACTCATGCCCTCGTCACCTCTCGCCCTGACTACTGCAACGCTTTCTACATGGGGCTCCCCTTGAAGAGCACCCGGAGGCTCCAACTGGTCCAGAATGCAGCAGCGCGGGTAGTGATGGGAGCAGCATGGCGCTCCCATGTAACACCGCTCCTGCGCGAGCTGCACTGGCTCCCAGTGGTCTTCCGGGTGCGCTTCAAGGTGCTGGTTATCACCTTTAAAGCGCTCCATGGCATCGGGCCTAGCTATCTTCGAGACCGCCTGCTGCTACCAACGACCTCCCATCGTCCCGTGCGCTCCCACAGAGAGGGCCTCCTCAGGGTGCCATCAGCCAATCAATGCAGGCTGGTGACCCCCAGGGGGAGGGCCTTCTCTGTGGGGGCACCTACCCTCTGGAATCAGTTGCCCCCAGAGATAAGGAGAATCCAAGACCTTAGCGCCTTCCGCTGTGCCCTTAAAACCCACTTTTTCCAGCAAGCCGGGCTGGCTTAAGAAGAAATTTTAAATGTTTTAATTGGTTTGTATTTTTAATTTTGGGCCAAATTTATATATATTTTAATTGTTTTTAATATTTGTATTTTATGTTTTTTAATTCTGGCTGTACACCGCCCTGAGTCCTCAGGGAGAAGGGCGGTATATAAATTTAAAATAAAAAAAATAAAAAAAATAAATGAGGCCTGAAGCATTGTTGCACATAAAGATGTTAGAGGAATTTTCAGCATGCCATTTAATTTGTTTTTGATTAAGAGAATATTTTTGAAAGAATTAAAGATGGGATAGGAAACATGATGAGGAACAGATGACCTTTTGTGGACCTGATGTGAGGGAAGGTAATGAGCCAGATTCCCAGGAGGGAGGGGGGATATTCCAGAGGAATAAGAGACAATTCCGTTCAGATAGTTTGTGTGATACGAAGAGGGGGAAGAAATCCCCTCCCTAATAGTTCCCAGAGTATATGTTTCAAAGAGGTAGTAGTTTGCTTCAGTTTGGCAAGATTGTGTATATAGTTGTAAAACATAGAAAACAAAAATCTGCTTGGAAGAATCGTTAGGTGTCTTTCCTAGTTTTTGGAGCCTGACATCTACTGGTGCCTTTAGGTACATTTTGGGCCATCTGAGTCTGCCCTTAAAAACTCAGCCTACATAATCAAGAAGTGACATAAACCAAAACATTCACTAGTCATGCCTACAACACGGAACAGAGGTTTGCTATTTCTTTAACATGTGTCTTTCCATCTCCATTATATTATTTTTTTACTAACGCCTAATACCAAAGCATAATCAAAAATAAAGAATATCATATTAAGCTTGACAGAAAAATACAGGCTCGGGGAGAAGCAATGGAGAAAAGGCTATCATAGTAAACCTGGGATAGGAATCCCAGCCCTTTACCTCATCAGAATCCTGCTTCTCGGTCTGTGGAGGGGGAAGGTCAGAGAGCAGCTCAGCCTCATCCCCACTGCCATCATCCATGTCACTGTCCCCCTCAGAATCACGAGTTGAGCTGCGCTTGATGATGGTTGGAGGTGCCAGAGGTCCAGCACCCTCCCCTGTACCTTCCTCAGGCCCAAAGCAAATCTCCTCACTGTTAGACGGTGAACTGATGCTGTCGATGCCGCTGTCCCGGTTTGCCAGTTTCCCACCATCATGAGGCGGCAAGCAGACAGCATTTCCGACAGCCGCTTGCCCTCCTTCCAAGGCCAGGAGGTCCAGGAGCTTGTGAGACAGTTCTGCCGATTCCAATGAAGCTGGACGATCTAGCGAGGGTTCCATAGAATTTATCTCTAGGGCTTGGAGGTCTGGGCTGGGACACGGCGATGGAGTGTGTTCAGATGTCAGGATTATAGGTTCCCTAAAAGGAACACAGCAACCCAATTAGGAAAACCAAGGTTAGTGAGGAGGAAATGAAGAACAGATGCTGGATTAAGTAGGCAAGATTTGCTAGGGTTCCACCTCTCCTAGAAAAGTAAGTAGAATCTTCTAGTAAGTTCATGCCCAACGCTACAGGTAGTCCTTGAGTTATGACCATAGTTGAACTCAAAATTTAAGTGAGTTTTGCCCCATTTTACAAACTTTCTTGCCACAGTTGTTAAGTGAATCACTGCAGTTGTTAAGTTACACGGTTGTTAAGTGAATTTGGCTTGCCCCACTGACTTTGCTCGTCAGAAGGGGATCACGTGACCCCAGGACACTACAACCGTCATAAATATGAATCATTTGCCAAGCGGCTGAGTTTTGATCATCTGACCATGGGGATGCTGCAACGGTCGTAAGTGTGAAAAAGGGTCATAAGTCACTTTATTCAGTGCCCTTACAACTTTGAATTGTCACTAAATGAATAGTTGTAAGTCAAGGACTACCTGTAGTAATAGCATTGGTCTAAAAATAGAATACTTATTTGCACACATGATTAGGCCAACTATTCATCTACCTTTTAAAAAAATCTTCTGACACAGACAACAGCCAAAAACCTAACATGTATGGCACCATAACAATCCAACCTAAATAAGATTATCATCCTCCAGATCTTTCTTACATAAACTCAGGACACCGCAAATGTGTTAGAATGCAGTGTGTGTTACCTTCAAGCTGCTATTGCAACCACCCATACACCCCAAATTATCTCAGCACGAATCTGGTTCTTTGCATGATGCCAAGGACAGCGGAATCTGCTCACACAATCCACCATCATAAAATAGTTGGTAGATGGATAAAAAAAATAAATAAATAGAAAGCCACATGAGAGAAGTATTTGAATATAGGGATGTCAAATCTATTCAAGACTGGGAAGAGCACAGAAGTTTAAAATATTTTTCTGAATTGTATCACGTGTAAAACCTCCAAGGCTGCATGGAAGCGCAAGTGCCTTCAACATGGGTATTATATCTAACCAATCATGAGTAAAATTAATCCTTATTGTTTTCTCTGTCATTTAACAAAGGCCTTTGTGCTAGTTATCATTTCAATATATCCCAAGTCAATAGAAATCTCCCATTAATTAATGATGCCAAGCAGTACTATTTTACATCTTCAAGAGTACAAATCATGCTTCCTCTACAACTAGGTGTGTGCGTGTGTGTGCGTGTGTGTGCGTGTGTACCCTCCAACTCAGCTACAGGAAGAGAAACAGGGTCTCACGTGCTAGTCAAGCTCGTACCTTTCAAACTTCTCAATGAGGCAGGAGACGGCAGACGAGGAGCCCACTCCATCTTTTGGCAGAGGGCTGCGGCCCAGGCGGGGGTCGGCTGGGAGGGGTCGTGATGGAGGTGGGGGGATCGATTCAGGAAACCGTGGGGGCTGGCTATTCTGCAGATAAGCTGGCTTGGGAGGAACTGGAAAAGGAAGTGAGATTGTTCTTTTAAAACAGACTCAATACATTTTACTAACAGAAGCAACCAATAGAAGGACTACTTCCGTAAGTTGGCATTTTTATCATCTGATCCACGCTGCCCATCTCACCCCAGCACTGAAATTTCTAACTCCCCTGTTCCAGAGCAAAGAGCCTGGACTCTGGACTCCATTATATTGAAAAGGACCAGCATGTACCCCAAGTTAGACTTTAGCCTAAGCAGCTTTTTATGTCAATGCTGGTTGGAAAAGCATTGTATTAATTTGACAACTGCTCAATCCTCTAGAAGGATATGCCAATTGTTTTCAAGCCAAGGGCTCCAATTGGGATGCTAGGGATTGCATTCCAAAAAGAAAGTCCAGGAGGAAGAAATGGGATGGAATCAGAGTAAACATTCAATTTGATCTAAATTAATTTATGTATAATTTTAATTAAAATAAATTTGTTCAATGCAGCTATGAAAATTTGTCCTATTCTATCTTGTAATTAATTTTCCCTTTGGTCATGTTAAAGTTACTCTTTAGCCGAAACCCTTAGGACATCCTGCAGGCCTAGGCAAAGCCTAGATTGTACTCTGGGCTCTAGAGTCTGTGACTAGAAAGGCATCAACATCCAGCTTTCTTCTCCAGCAGCATTGACGGCAAATTCCATAAGACACATCTTAATCTTGGGCTTGAGGAGGAAGTAGGGAAACCATCTCAACCCCAATATGTTTTGGATGCATTTGATCTCAGCTCCCATAATTCAAAGGTAGCATGCCAAAGGCAACAGACTTCTGGGAACCAGTTGGGGAAGCCCCGTTTATACCTTGTGGTTTTGGTCCTGGGGGACGTTTGAGTGGTCGGAGTTTGGCAATTTCCTCTTCGTTGTGGTCAGGTCCTGGATCCGAGATGAGTCGTTGGGGGGCTTCTGGTGAGCGATGTTCAGGACTGGGTTCTGAAGAGAGGCTTTTGACCAGGAGTCGGTGGGGCTGAACGGGACCTGGAAAGGAAACAGAATTGAGAGACAGTTTATCCAAACCAATTCTCGTGCAGTCTGTTCTTATACATTCGAAGAGGAAAAGCCTGGAATAAAGTCAAAATAACTGGGGAGGGGGAGTATAGAAGTAAAATTCTCTAGATGGTTAACTTTCTAAATTGAAAAGCACAATAATGACTTTATAGCATTAGTTTGCACAACTGAAATATCAGTTGATCATAAAGACTGATATGATGGGTCTCTTGAGATTTCCCAGCTCAACTATATCATGGAATTAGCCAGCAATTACCATACTTCTCACAGAAACACTGCAAATAATTTAGAGCCAAATATAAATCACAAGGCACCAGAATCAAACAAGGGAAAAAAAAACCAAAAGTACAACTTAAAAAAAAAAACTGTTTAAAAGCAAATTGCATCAAGTAGGATCCTTAAAAGGCAAAACAATTTAATAAACCCTATTCAGAACTACATCAATGTAAAGTTAAAAAAGATACCTTATTTTGACCAGAAAGTCTTTGCTCTCCAGAAAAATTCCAAGACAGTTGAGGACTGGGAAAACTCCCAAGGGAAATGGTTCACAAACCATACCATTTCCTAAACACAAAGCACAAGTACCTTTCAAATCCCTGCTAAATACATTGAATTACAGCACCCCATTCATCAAGGGTGTGCCAGCTTTGGAGGGGCTTTAATAGTATTTCATCCCAGGATTCTCAGAGCACTACTTCCCCTTTTGTTAAATATCAACAATCTGAGTTAAACTAGAGGGTAACAAGTAACCAGTGCAGGCAATGTCCCATCGCACTAACCCTCTGGCCATGAGTCACACAAAACATTTCTCACTCCACCCAGTTCAGAAGCTGATTGGGGTGGCGAAAAAAACACAGAAGTAGGCAGACTATCGCCCAGGATGAAGCTACTGGGTGACAATTGGGTTGAACTGCATGTTACAATCTCCAGCTCGCAAGATGTTTATTTCTTCTTAGCTACACTTCACTGCTCATTCTTAGGAGTCTTGATTATATTTGCACTTTTTAATGAGTAGGAGTATGTGGAGAGATTTGGGCACTGTGGGTGACAAGAAGGAAGAAGAAATTTAACTTTCTAGCTAATTTCACACCATATGCTAAGCTGTTACTCACTCACTACGGTTTGAGCATATTGCAAATGACCCCAACTGCTTTACAATCTGCAACGTCTACATTCACATAAAATATTAATCCCAAAGAAAACAGATTGATGGGATGCATGAACTCTGCCCATCCCTCTTCCACAGAAAAAGATGTTCTGAAACTATTATGTCCCCTGTGAAGTAAAAATGAATTAAGGCCAATGGGAGTGCCTCACACAATTCAAAGAAAAGCTTCTACGAGACATTTTTTCTTGGGCCTAACAGAGAAAAGATCTAATTTCTCTATCATGTTAACTCATGATTTAATATTGAATAACTGATAACAGCTTGATATGATCAACATATTAAACAAAAGCAAATCATGTTATGAATTAACCTGTGTCTGTGAATGCAGCCAAAGGGTTAGATCTTCCTACTCTCTATAAATATAACGCCTAAAATTTTCCCTACGTATCAGATAAAAAGCTGCAGTCTGCTTTAAGTTAACTTCAGCTCCTGCTGATTTCACAGACATATCCATATTGCTTTCTTGGGAAAAGTAGGAAAGCTATTTGCTACTACCTTCCCCTAGGATTTTTAATATTTTATTTTGCTTCCCAGTCTAAACTATCACCATGATACTTCCGGTCTGCTTTGAACCTACTTAGCTTCTCAAATTTTCATTAGTATCACAACAAACTTTCAAGTTTAAATCACTTTAAACTTAAGTTTAAATCACAGCTCCACAGTGCTATACAGCACTCTGTAATCCTAACACACAACAGTTGATTTTTTAAACACTAAAACAACCAAATAACTTCAATATATTTTAGATTACATATTTTTCAACAAGAAATAGTATTTCAGAAATGACTTTATTATTATGACATTTTTTTAATGCCTTTGAGGCTTTGTCAACTCATGCCTGGACTGGTCTCTGGCAAGATTTTGAAAGTGGTTTGCCATTATCTCTTTCCTAGGACTGAGAGAAAGTGGCTGGCCCAAGGTCGCTACTAGTTTCTGGCTTGGTGCTTTAACCATGGTATCAACTTGGTTCTCTTTATATACCATAGAAAAAAACCTGAGTAAATGCTTATGTTGCTGGAAATGCAATGAAACTAATGCTTTATTTAAATACATGTTTCTATGATATCCAACAATGGTTCCATTTAGGGTAGAAATTATTACATGCATTAAGTCAACTTTTAAGATTTAGTATTTTCAGATATTCATATTTTTGGGAAGTTTATTCCTATCGCATGGAAGTTGACATCTGGACAAAGAAAGTGGATTTTCTGTAGTTTACTTACAGCTAAATGATTTCATGTTCAGCATTGGAAAGACAAACATGTGGCTCCAATTAATCAGTGGTCTGCAAAATTGACATCACCAGCAATTTATGTATCAATAACTTATCAATGTAGATTATCCACTAACCATTAGAATTATGGTTTCCATTCACTGAAATGTGTAATTAACAACTTTATATATGCATGTAAGTATATGCTTCGGATGGTGATTTTTTTTACTTTTCTTTTATCATTTTGTCTTTTTTTCCTTTGTTTTCTGTAGTCAGTTAATAAAAGAATGAAGGGGGAGGGGGACTCAAAGCTGAAAATGAAGACTGCCTGTTTTCATTGTTTTATCATGTTTTGTAAGAAAGCAAACAGTATATACTTTCCTAAGATAAACATAGGAAAATATGAAGCACCGTGGAATGAATTTCCAGGAAGAAAAAAAAAAAACCCTCTGCCCTCAACCTGGCAGGAAAAAGAAAAGAGTGGGCGGGTATATATAGACTATCTGAAGATGTCTGGGCCAAGTAAGTGTTATGGGACCTGTAAAACTATCTCTCTGTGCTACAAGGATTTCTGAATCCCAGGTAATTAACAAAAAATAATGGCAAACAATTTCTCACCTTTGCACTGCAGTTAAGAATCGTTAAGGTAATTCAGAGCAGATTTTGGGGTGGAAGGACCATGGTTTACATTCATCTTCGATATACAAAACAAAGTACTTTCCTCATTTTTAAAGGTGTTTTGCACTGGGGCTTGGTTGGTTGGTGGGTCTTGACGTTCTAGTCAAAAAGAACTGTTGAACTCACAGGCATGGAATTTGGCTAAAGGGAAAGATTCCCCTCACGCATATATGCTAGTCGTTCCCAACTCGAGGACGGTGCTCATCTCCATTTCAAAGCCGAAGAGCCAGCGCTGTCCAAAGATGTCTCCGTGGTCACGTGGCCGGCATGACTAAACGCCAAAGGCGCATGGAACGCTGTTACCTTCCCACCAAAGATGGTCCCTATTTTTTCTACTTGCATTTTTTTACGTGCTTTCGAACTGCTAGGTTGGCAGAAGCTGGGACAAGTAACGGGAATTCACCCCGTTACGCGGCACTAGGGATTCGAACCGCTGAACTGCCCTTTCGATCGACAAGCTCAGCATCTCAGTCACTGAGCCACCGCATCCCGCTATGGAATTTAGCTACTTTAACATAAAAAGGTCCACATGAATTCCTGTCCAGTGATTCTTAGAAGCAACAAAACAATTACCTTCTAGAGATGTGCATGGCTTTGGATCGAAAGCTGAAAAGCTGTTTCAAAACAGACCTGCTGCCCCAGTCAGTACCTCTTTAACTCAAAATGCCTATTTTCCTGTAAGCTTGAAAAAGGCTCTTTAACTGTACACTCTAGAAGTGTAGAGTTTGCACACCTCTGCCGGCTCTGCAGAACCTCTTTGGCTTGCTGCATATCCTTATTGTCTAGGTGTCAGAAAGACTGGGTAGGCTTTCTGTCTCCAGGCTAAGGTGCAACTCAAAAGTAAAAAAATTAAAATGGCATTCAACTCCTACGCACACTGGTGAACAAGTTTACATGACAGCACACATTGCTCAGCTTTTGTCCATTTAAACAAAACACAGTGCTCAATATAGATGCACATGCTAGTGTATTAAGATGTAGTTTTATTTTCCACACCTGCTATTAATTTAGTGAGTGAAACAGTGATATCTAAGGGCTCCCATTCACTAAGCAACATGGGGGGGGGGTAAGGGCTTGCAAAAGGATTTGTGGGGAAGACAGACTCCCTATAAACTAGCTGTGGGTTCTCACGCCATCTCAGCCCATAAGAACAGCCTGGTCCCTCTAAAAGTCAGCAAGATTAGGGCTATATCAATCTCAAAAGTGATGCTGTTCCAAAAGGACAGGTATGGCGACAGAAAAGGGATCTGGAACATACCAAATTTTCTCCCCTTAAGGACAAATAGAAACAACTATAGAGAGAGAGAGATGATCCTCTAAGAGCCGTGGTGGCACAGTGGTTAGAATGCAGTACTGCAGGCTACTTCTGCTGCCTGCTGGCTGCCTGCAATTTGGCAATTCAAATCTCACCAGGCTCAAGGTTGACTCAGCCTTCCATCCTTCCGAGGTGGGTAAAATGAGGACCCAGATTATTGAGGGCCATATGCTGACTCTGTAAACCGCTTAGGGAGCGCTGTAAAGCACTGTGAAGCGGTAGATAAGTCTAACTGCTATTGCTATTGCTATCCTGAAAATAACCAGATCTGCACCAAGTAAAACCTTGGAGGGTTTTGAATATGGTATAGATGACCAGCAGCACCTTGATTTGTACTGGTAGCCAATGCAACTCACTCTATAGAAGTGTCACATGGGCATATCAAAGTGCACTAACCACCTGGTTTTTGTGCCCGCTGCAAGAACCCCCTCCACCCCTCACTAAATGAATGGTATTTCCCACTACTCTGAGGTGGGAAACTTACGAAAACCCATGAAAAACCTTTTTTTAAAAAAGTATTTCCCCAAAGAAAAACAGAGAAAAGAAAGAACAATCCTAACTGTGCACATACAGTACATAATATATCCTACTTACCTTTGTTAACCTTCTACTGTACAATTCTTCCACCCATCATCAAAATTAAGTATGATCTCTGGCTACTGAAAGGTTGCTTGTTTCATAATATGAAACGATAATTGGATTAAGAGCACACTATTAATCCATATACAATGTGCACAACCCCAAATAGTGAGCTTGGCACAACGTGATAATCCAAAAAGAAACCAATCCTATAGTTTAATTCAATTTGTGAGCCTACTTACAGTTTGAGACTACTTGAGCTAGAGGCCGATTTGGAGTCAGTCCTATAAATTTGGCCAATTTTTGCTAGCAAGAACATTTCCAACACAATTTGAACTGAATCATCCTCATCAGTGAAGTCTTAAGAGTTTCAATCAAGCCACTGCAGGGGCATGACTGGATCCTAAAAAATGAGGAATGTGAAACCGAAAACATGCTCAAAAATATATGGAGGAAAGACTTCTCATAATTTCATTTGTCTCTTAAAGACCACCCCAGAGACTAAGGGAAGGTATTCTAGTCCAGGGGTCTCCATCCTCGGCAACTTTTAGACTTGTGGACTTCAACAACTCAGCCAGCAAGGCTGAGGAATTCTGGGAGTTGAAGTCCACAAGTCTTAAAGTTGCCAAGGTTGGAGACCCCTATTCTAGTCCACACCCCTGTAACTCAATAAGACCAACAACTACTATACTAGCTCAAGCAAGCCTCAAAGGATCTCTAAGTCCACTTTGGAAAGCTCCCAGTTTAGAGAAGGAGAAACAGTCCTCAGCAGTCACTTATCAGCCTTTCCCAGCCAGCCACCTTTGGAGCAAGAAATGCTGGAACTTCTTAGAATGCTTCCAGACAATCAGTTCCTACTGCTTTCTATCAAAGGTCATTGATAGAAGAAATTCTTCACTGATTTTGTGTGTGTGTGTAAGAGATAAAAAAGAGAAAAGGGGGAAAACATAGAGGCTGCAAATAGTAGACAAGATCAACTTGATGGTTTTTTCCAAGATCTTTATGTAAAACAAGGGAACTGTACAATAAAAGCTTCCTCTGAAAAATCCTTCATTTCTTAAAAATGAAAGCTTCATTTATTCTTAAAGAGAAGCAATCCATATAAAGGGCATGTAATGTATACAGATATTTGCTATTCTGTTAAATAAATGTGTACATAACTTAACAGCATCAAGCCTTGCCCAGACAACTGCTCTATTTTATTCTTTGAAAATTAGCATATAGGATACCATGAACTCTTTTATTCGCATAGACTACACTACCATGAGAAACAAAAATGAAGGTTAATGCAAAAATCTTGCAGATACCAGCAGTTACAAATACTGAGTCAAAGCAGAAAACTATCACATCCAAATCTTGCAAAACAATTAAAGTAAACGGAACCATTCCAAAGGGTTAAAAATATACATCAACCCATTTTATAAATGTTCAGAAAATAATGATTAATAGAATAGAAAAGAATAGAATTTTTATTGGCCAAGTGTGATTGGACACACAAGGAATTTGACTTGGTGCATATGCTCTCTGTGTACATAAAATAAAAGATATGTTAATCAAGAATCATAAAGTACAACACTTAATGATAGTCATAGGTTACAAATAAGCAATCAGGAAACAATATCAATATAAATTGTAAGGATACCAGCAACAAAGTTACAGTCATACAGTTATAAGTGGGAGGAGATGGGTGATGGGAACGATGAGAAGATTAATAGTAGTGCAGACTTAGTAAATAGTTTGACAAGTGTTGAGTATTTGTTTAGCAGTGATGGCATTCGGGAAAAAACTGTTCTTGTATCCAGAGGTCCAAGGTCCAGAACAATTTCTTCTCCCCTTGCCTCTTACAGCTGGCATGAGCAACTATTTTCTTGTGGCAATATATTAAATATATGTGCATGTTTGTGTGTATGTGTGAACATGTGTGCATGTTCAAAGGCTTCATAGCACATGACCAGCAATGTTATAATATCACTGGGGTGCCTCAGACTGAAAAGCATGGAGGATTTTCAAGGAAAAAAGAGATGCCTTAAGACTTACAGATTTCAAGATTCCCAATTTGCTTGTAACCTGGAACAAGGAAAATTAGTCTGGGTTTTTTTGGTGGTGTTTGCAAACAGAGATGAAACAGATAGGGAGATTTATGATGGCCCCTTAAACCCATGATTCCTCTATAGGCCAAAACAGACGGCCGGGATGGCAAAAACGGACGGGACGGCAAAAAAAAAAAAACCCTAATGGTGGTTATATATTGTCCAAGTGTTGCCTTATTCCTAATATTAACTTTATCAAGCCCATCAGCCACAATAACCAGGAGGGGAGGCAGATCTTAACACGGATAAGGAATTTGCCAAACGATTTAAAAGAAGCTAATGGAGTGCAGCAGTAATAGATGTGGCCCAGGACTACAAAGGTGGTACCCCAATTCCCTACACAGTTGTCCAAGCCACAAAATAATATTGGATCCAAAACCATTCTCAGCCTAACCTCCTTCTCGGCATCCTTGTAGGGATAAAATGGGAACTAGACAGACTTACTCCTGTTTCTTGAAGGCAGGATAACAAATTCTGCTCTATAAAATCTTTGCAGTCTTCCCCAGGACTGCTAGATCTGTCATTTTTAATGAGGCCTGAAATTATATTAATCATATGTAGTTCATTTATTTTAAGTATGGCTACATAAAAATCAAAACCATTGCCATTCAAAAGCTGTACAGGTTGCCCTTGAGTTACAACCATTCATTTAGTGAGTGTTCAAAGTTATAATTTGAAAGTTATATATAAAGTTATATATAAAGTTATACAAAGTTATAAACTGAAAAAAGTGACTTATGACCATTTTTCACACTTACAATTGTTGCTACAACCCTGTGGTCATATGATCGTAATGTGGATGCTTGGCAACTGGCTCACATTTATGACATTTGCAGTGTCCTGAGGTCATGTGATCACCCTTTGCAACCTTCTGACAAGCAAAGTCAACGGGAAAGCCAGATTCACTTAACAACTGCAATGATTTACTTAACAGCTATGGCAAGAAAGGTCATAAAATGCGGCAAAATTCACTTAAGAACTGTCTTGCTTGGCAATGGAACTTTTGGGCTCAATCTCTATCTGCCCAGATACTCAAAATAGATTAGGAAACCAGACAAACAGTCCAAAATGATGTATACAAGTGTGGTTTCCTTATGTCTTTTACCACTGAAGATACATTCAGGCAATTAGGAAGCCATGTACCAGGATATTACTATGCATGTAGCTTTAACAGTAGCATCTGAAAAGCAGATTAAATTCACTTATGAAGAACTAGTGTTGTCAATCATGATAGCTGCATTAAATTTTCTAGTTCAGTGGCAGCAGTACATTTTTGAATAGCGATTCTTGTGGATAACAATGGAGAATTCTGCGGGAAAATAGCAAAACGTGAAGGTTGGTTTTTGCTTCTAGTCTTTGCAGAGATTTTTTCTGGTTTTACAGGCTGAATACTGCCAGAAATAGAAAACGTGACTACATTAAGATTTCTTCTCACCCAAGAAAAGAAGATTGTTTGAAGCAAGAGAAGATCCCAGTTCCCTTGGCAGCTGCTGAACAAAGGTAACAGCCCCCCCCCCACCTCTCTCTGCCCTTGGACAGTAAAAAAGATTTACACTTTTAGGGCAAAGGAGAGATAGGCTACCCAGAACAATGCCACATGTCAGAGGAAGTCAGAAGAGCCTCAATGTCATTGTATTGTTTTCTTTTATGTAGACCATCTTGGGGATCTGAGGTGGATATCAAATAAGCAAACAAACATTGCCATTAGATACACATTACTATTAGAAAGGGAGATACAAAGAAGATTTGACAAGGTTTGCAAATATGTATTTTAAAGATTTTTTTAAAAAATGTAAGGAGGCGAATAAGTATTGCTTAATCAAAAGGACAAAGCAGAGATGTAAAGCAAATCAAGCCACCTCGGTGACTTCCAAGATTACGATAAAAGTAGTGACCTGGTACAGACAGGAAAGGGATACTGCATTTATGGGGGTAGCTCAATGAAACTATTCAGCCAGGATGCAACAGCTGCAAACGGGGCAAATTCCATGCCAGAGATTACAAGAAAATACTTGGGCTCAAACTACCTTCATTGGATTCTTTTATACTAGTGAGTAGCCAACACTTGGAAAATTGTGCACAATTTTAAAGCTGCACTCAAACACCACAGGTCTTTCCTTGGGAAGAAAGCTTAAAGCCTACTAGTTTAAGCAAAGGGAGAAATGGATAGGACATGGTAGAGGTATTTAAATATATGCATGATGTGGGGAAAAAAGGTGGTGATAATAGAAGTTTTTCTCATAGGATTAAAACATAATATCGAACAGTGAGGGTGCAAGACAAAGAACCATCTACTTGTGCAGTTCAACTCTAGACTTTACTGCCACGTGACTTAGTGGTGAACGATGTGGTCTACTCTGACTTCTCAGGAACTGAGGCTGAAGTGCCTCATTACATTGCCAGCCTTAGGAGTCAATGGGCAATCAATCAACTGAGGGTGACCAGGCCTGCAGGTAAAGGTAAACTCATTACCACGCATAGTATGAGTAGACTCAGATCCTGGCAGGGTGCCTAGCCTGAAACTGTGTAAGCAGCTTCAGAAAACAGAAGCAAAGGCAATCATCTAGCCTCCTCAAAAAGTGGCATAAGGTGAAAAGCACCACTTCCACAGTGTAGCACCTGAAGCCATCCTCAGTCTCTCTCAAATACAGACAGACAGACAGACAGGCAGGCGGGAGGCAGACAGGTGTGGAATACACAGGAAGCACTTAGTAGGCTGTCTTCATGCCAAGCCAAGGAAGCTCAATGGATCTGCCCTTTGTCAAAATGACGAAGAATTGGAAGTCGTCAAGAGGAAATTGGTAAGAAAAAGCCTAAAATGATGCTGTTGCCTATTTGTTTTTGCCATGTCTATCACGCAGGCTGTTCCTAATTTTTTTTGAAACAATAGAGTTTTTGGTTTTTATAATACTTATTAATATTGATTTTTACATTTTATATCTGTGGGTTTTTTACATTGTTGCCTTTATCTCATTGTTGTGCACAGTTCAGAGTTGCTTTTGGTAAAATGGGCAATATATTAAAAGCTATATGAGTTTGATAAACATTTGTACCCAAAAAAGTTCATGAAGCCTTTTTAAAGCCCAAACCATTTCTTTCATTCACTCTTTTGCCTTAAATGCTCCACTGCTGAGAATCAGACAGTATATGATACACAAACCCTAATCCTATAATCCCAGTTAGCAAATATGTATTTTTGCTGGTAAAACCAGGTAAAGCAACTTTGTTAAGTTGTTTTATGGATTTTCCCCAGTATCTGCTCGGAAAACATCTGTTTGCAATTAGACGAAGTACATCATGGCTTTGTATTAGAAAATTGTCACCCTTACTTCCTCTTTTTAACACAATGGAACAAAAAATAAATATTCTGACAGCTGCGTTGGGGGTGTCAAAATCTGTAAGATGGCACATAAAGGAAGTCCTCGATATACGACCACAATTGAGCCCCAAATTTCTGTTGTTAAGTGAGACATTTGTTAAGTGAGTTTTGCCCCCTTTTACAACCTTTTTTGCTTCAGTTATTAAATGAATCACTGCAGTTGATAAATTAGCATCCTGGTTGTCAAGTGTATCTGACTTCCCCATCGACTTTGCTTGTCAGAAAGTTGCAAAATAGCAATAGCAATAACACTTAATATACTGCTTCATAATATACAGCCCTCTCTAAGCGGTTTACAGAGTCAGCCTATTGTCCCCAACAGTCTGGGTCCTCATTTTACTGACCTTGGAAGGATGGAAGCCTGAATCAACTTTGAGCTGGTGAGAATCAAACTACCAAAGTGCTGGCAGCAGGCAGTCAGCAGAATTAACCTGCAGTACTGCATTCTAACCACCACATTGTAACCACTGCGCCACCATGGCTCATGATCATCACATCACATCTTGAGACACAGCAACAGTCATAAATATGAACCAGTTGCCAAGCATATGAATTTTGATCACATGATTGATCATGGGGTACTGCAAAGGCTATAACTGTGAAAAACAGTCACAAGTCACTTTTTTCAATGCCGTTGTAACTTTGAAATGTCACTAAACTATTGTAAGTCGAGGACCACCTGTACATCATTGAAACCAAAGCCCATCCCTTTCATACATGCAACAACATTATGCCTATATAGAAAAGGGCATCCATCAGTAGCAAAACTGCACCAGCTTGCATATTTTGACATACACCCCTGTAGATTCTCTACAAGGACCGGAGTCTGAGAACGGAGAATGCCCATTATGGTCATAAGTCCGTGATTGTGCTAAACTGGCTCATCACATGACCAACCTGATTTCATTACTTTTTGTGGTAGTCGTTAAGCAAATATGGTGGTTGTAAAATGAATACCATGGTCATTAAGCAAAACAATTGTTTTCCAGGGGTATTTTTTGCCAAAAACCAGAAACAAATGACAATTTTCATCAGAAATGCCCAGAATGCAGTCATATGACTGGGGGGACCAGCAGCTAGAAGTTTGGAACCAGGTCTAAGTATCTTTTGGAGGTCGAAGTATCTGTTGCAACCAGTCATAAGTCAAGGACTACCTGTATCTTTGGTTCTTATATCAAGCATTAATAAATTATTTCTTCATTTTAACATCTTAACAATCATAGCAAAATATGGACTAATTGAAGCAAATTTAAAAGACTGTTCCATAACTACCACCACCACCCTGAAAAAGTTTTATTTTACTTGTTAGCTGGCTTAGCAATTTAGGGAAGAAATGGACTCTATTTGGTGAATAAGGAAGGAGGGGCACTTTAGTTCTTCACTCTTTTCAAATTCACTAAGACCTTTGACAAGATCCTGCACAAGGCCCCTCATATTCAAATAGGGCAGAACTGATACAGACCACTATTGGCTAAAAACTGCAAATTAAAGAACAATTATGAATGGAGTTCATGGCTCCAGAGTAATTTAACAGTTTTTAAATAGAATGAGTGGTATTTATATTATCACATTGATGACACAACCTTGGGAAACAGGATTCAAATTGGTACTAGTACTGGCAGCGACATGAAAGGCAGCATGGCAATCTGAGCCAGCTACACAGCATGCCCCATTTAAAGCCAGTTCTCTGATCTAGAACAACTTTCTTAGATGCCAGAGAATGAACCTTGGTTGTTCAAGCCAAAATGAAAAACTTGGCAAAACATGCTCTCTTCTATTAAAAAAAAAAAATCAAGTGGTTCCCAATATAGTGATGGGCTTCAGAGTTTCTGCTAAGTCATGGCCCAGTCTGTTAAATAAACCTCAACTGGCTAGATTAATCCTGCACACATAGTTCAGCCCTCCTGCTACTGAAGATCTGCCATTAGTAGATTATGAATTTCCCACATTGTTACTCAATCACATCACTACTCGGGCCCATTTTTCTCCATTTGTTTTTCTCAGCCCTTTGAAGCTATTTTTGCTGAATTGCCCGCCCCTCCCTTTTCACCCAACCAAAGTCTCCTATTTTGCAGCTTACTTGAATGGTACAGCTGCTTTTGATTCTAACTTGCTACCCCTAGTTCTTGCCAAATAAAGCATTATAATGAAGACGACGAATCTAAACAGGTAAAAAGAAATAGGCAATAGGATTTTTTTTATAAAGAGGAACTATTGGATTACAAAGAAACAAAATATTCACTAGCAATTCTGCAAAACTGCAAATAGGATACACATTTACAGTGGTAGAAGCTAACTACAGAAGATCCGTT
Source organism: Pantherophis guttatus (assembly GCF_059756535.1). Classification (NCBI taxonomy): domain Eukaryota; kingdom Metazoa; phylum Chordata; class Lepidosauria; order Squamata; family Colubridae; genus Pantherophis; species Pantherophis guttatus. The sequence continues at coordinate 119,976,220 of NC_142064.1, read as the reverse complement.
CTCCCCCTTTTTTTTAAACATTGCAAATGTGCCAGGAGGGTAAGCTATTAACTGTTAAATGAAAAATACTTAAGCTTCTTCCAACATAAACAAATAAGTTTTGATATACCGTAATTTTACAACCATTAACACTTTTATCTAGACCAGGTGACTAGGGAATTCTGGGAAATGAAGGCCACATGCCTTAAAAGTTGCTGAGTTTGAAAAACACCGTTATCAGCAGATATCTTCAGTCTTCTGGTAAAACATTAAATAGATACAACACCCTTCCCCCATCCAAACTCAGCCTCTCAGGAAGACATTAGGTTTAAACTCTCTCTGATTGCTTGTTGTGCCCAGAGAGTTTCCTAATAGGAAGGGTGGGCATTCAAAGAAGTAATTCTTCCTGGTTTCCTGCAGAAGCACAATCAAGGAAAAATGTATACAGTAATTTGATTCCATTGACTGTAAAAATGGACCCTCAGAAATTTTTCCTGTCTAGAAGGGGATAATTTAAACCAGGATACAGAACTTGACATTCTGCAGGAATGACTCAATTTAAAAAGAACATATCTTAGGCAATCAAACGGATCTGTAGCTGACAGACACCATTCCTGTATTTCAAACCATCGAAAGAAGAGTGTAGAAATGTCATTCGGAGATAATGGATCAGCAGCACAAACTTCCTAGATAAAATAATACAAAGCCATTTCTGTCCATGAATTCTACAGACAGCTGCTTATATTGTACAACATCAGTCATTGCCATGTATGGTAACTGGTTACCAAACAAAGCTTCTGTTTATGCAGCAAAGCTCCTATAGCGAACAAAATGGAATTGGCACTAACACATATACATTTTGGATGGATTAGGCCTCAACTGAGTCATACCATCGGGTTTTACTTTGGAAAAAATCAGAGCAGACAATATCAACAAAGATAATAAAATGGTACAAATACAAGACTTATAAGGACAGGAACTGGGAGCAAAGGCTAAGCAAACTGAAGGCAAGCAGTAGATAAATGGCGATAACAGCCCACAATTAACTTTAAGGCTCTACCAAAAAAAAAAACACAACAACCCCAAAACCAAAAGCATTTTCCATTAATATGGAGAGAAGGAAGTAGGCCTAGATTTCTTTTTCAACCCAAAGATGTAGTTAATTATTGAGAAAAATCTTCACTGCCTCAGCAGACACAGGCCACGAATAAAAGCATATTGGGCAAAGCTGAAACACTTCTAAGAAGAGGACAAACATTAAAACATCAGGCCAATGGACTGGATTGAAGGCAGCTTTCCCACTGAGGCCCTTCAGCTCTCTTGAACTACCACTTGGGCAAAGAACTTGGGAACTTGCAGACTGCATACATATCGAAGGCACATGAAGTGTCACAGGGTAGAAGCCAAAAAGTAGAAATAGGAAATTACAATTGAAGGCTGGCAAAAAACATAAATGCCTAAAGAGGTAGTCTATAAGAGAGGTAGTGTATAATGTCATTATTTAAACAGGGAGATTAGAGCTGGAGAAATATTTTGACTATTGTTCTAAGCAATAAATTCTATTGTTGTAAGCAATAAATGGCACTCGCTTTTTCTAAATTTTTATGATCTATATTCTATAACAATTTAGAAAGATCTATATTTCCACAGGGGTATCCCTTCTAGTGTAGGCAAATGATGCTATCATATCAGCCATCATTTTATATTTTGCTGCGCCCTCTAAACTCCAATTTTGAATTGTAGGGACTCCATTAAAATTATGAGAGCTACTTCTCAAGTTGACCAAAAGGAAGACGGTTTTCAAAATGGAGAGAGGACATATGGTCCACCTTTACAAATGAGGCAAGCTACCAGCTTGTTATATCAAAAAAGCAAGAGAAGATGGAGAGTTTTGTTGTCCCTAAAGGCCTGAATAGAGATGCCTCATTTAAAAGGGAATATTTGCTGGAATCCTTAATTCTTCTAAAATATTATCAATCAAAGTTATTATTCATCAAAGCTCTTAAACGTTCTGCTCCTTGGATTAACTACAGGTAGTCCTCGACTTGCGGCCATAATTGAGCCCAAAATTTCTCTTGCTAAGTGAGAAATTTGTTAGGTGAGTTTTGGCCCATTTTATGACCTTTCTCGCCACAGTTGTTAGGTGAATCACTGCAGCTGTTAAATTAGTAATATGGTTGTTAAGTGAATCTGGTTTCCCCATTGACTTTATTTGTCAGAAGGTTCCAAAAGGGGATCACATGACCCCGTGGCATTGCAACCGTCATAAATATGAGTCAGTTGCCAAGCATCTGAATTTTGATCGTATGACCATGGGGATACTGTAATGGTTGTAAGTGTGAAAAATGGTCATAAGTCACTTTTTTCAAGGATGTTGTAACTTCAAACGGTCACTAAATAAGTCGAGGATATCCTGTACTCCCAGACCAGCCTGCAAAGACAGAATTAGACAAATATAAGCTATACAGTATATTTATTAGATCTGGAATCTTGAAGTCTGCTCCTATCTGACTGAGTCAATCACAAGGCATTTAAACAAAGCCCCAAAACTGAACTTTGGCTCCATCAAGGAAATGTCATTTAGGTACAACCAGAATTTTTTTTTACCCCAGGCTGAGCAGAATAGGGTACCTAGGAGAAGATGCTGATGGAGTTGCATTAGGTAGATATACACGTTGCACAGAATATGTTTTACATATGGAAACGCATGACTAGTTTTTTCCCTAACTTCTTGTATAAGGATTATCCTTTATATTATTCAGGTTCAGGGGTGGGTTCTAAATTTTTTTACTACTGGTTCTATGGACGGGGCTTATTTTGTGAGCATGGTTTGATGGTCATGTGACAAACAATTCTTTAGGATTTAGCAGAGGTATTGGTCTACCAGGCTTTTAACTGCTTGCAGAGCCGTACTGGTCTACCCATTTGTTCTTGGAGCATACTGGTCTACCCATTTGTTTTTGGAGCGCACCAGTCTACCCATTTGTTTTTGGAGTGCACTGGTCTACCACCACACTGCCTTTTACCACTGATCAGCTGTAGGGCGGCTCTTTGAAGTGCCGCAGAAAGAGTTTAAACAGTTTTTTGCCGCTCTGCCACCACCGAGAGCATTGGAAACAGCTTGGCCTCAATTGCCAATCTACCACCACCGAGCGGTTTACGAGGAGTGGATCGGTTCTAGCCAATCAGTTGGGAGGCTTTTTGGCTTCTCAATTTAAAGCTAAGGTGTCCTGTTTTTTCCCTCTTCTTTGTCAAGTGAGCCCTGATTTTTTCCTTCTAGCCGATCAGCTGGGAGTCGGGAAGCAGCGAATAGATTGGGGGTGGGGCCAGGCAGAGGTGGTATTTACCGGTTCTCCGAACTACTCAAAATTTCCACTACCGGTTCGCAAGAACGGGGGAGAACCAGTAGCAACCCACCACTGTTCAGGTTGTCTTGTATGAACAGTAGAGGCTAACTAAACCAATTTCGTTGTATACATGATGTACAGTGACAATAAAGGCTTTTGACTTTGACTTAGATCAAAACTGTAGCACCATCTTTTGCGATGGTGACATGTATTTATTTATTGTTATAGCCTGAAACCATTCTAGTGCATTACAAAAGTAACAAGACAGGCGGAAATCAATCCCTCCCACCCCAAACAGAATGGTATCAATCCCATTACAGGTAGTCCTCGATTTACAACAGTTCACTTAGTGACCATTCAAAGTTACCACAGCCCTGAAAAAAGTAACTTATGACCATTTTCACAGTTACGATCTTTGAAGCATCCCCATGATCATGTGATCAAAATTCAGATGCTTGGCAACTGGTTCACACTTATGACGGTTGCAGCATTCCAGGGTCATGTGAACACCTCTTCTGACCTTCTGACAAACAAAGTCAATGGGAAGCCAGATTCACTTGATAACCAGGTTACTAACTTATCAACTGCAGTGATTTACTTAACAACAGTGGCAAGAAAGGTTGTAAAATGGGACATAACTCACTTAACAAATGTTTCACTCAACAACAGAAATTTTGGACTCAATTGTGTTTGTTAAATTGAGGGTTTTCTGTACACTGCCTGAATGGGAGAAACAAGCCAAGGAATCTGGATCTTGATTTCACTCTAAATAGGGACGGTATTTAATGCACACTGGATTTATCTTCTAATAGCTTCATTAGCTTTTCCACAATACCTCTACTTACCAGAGCTTGTGTCCTTAGAAGTCTTTTCATGCCAGCTTCTAGTCTAGAGAAGCCTGATAATTTTGAGCCAATTTTTTTTTTTTTTTAAAAAGGACAGTTCATTATTTCCTTCCTCCCAACAAACTCATATTATATATCTGTGCTCAGCACGATTTCCACATTGGTAGGCTCTAGGTCTGAAGCAACTGAAAAATGTTGCTGCATTGCTGTAGCATTCAAACCCATCTGGAGGACATCAAGTTGGTGCACACTGATTTGAAGGAGTTAAGGAGCTAGAGAGGCTGCACGCAGAGCTAACTACAGATGTCTGTTAGCACCAATTGGAGCAGCCCTTGAACATGGAACTACTCAACACACACACACACACACACACCCCATCCCATGATTGTTATACCAACCCACTTACACATCTGCTTCGTAAAAGGAAAAATAACCACTTCAATATGCAGAAGGGGAACACGTTTCACATTGGATTGGTTTGGAAAATAAAAGATATTCCTAAGTGGTCCTTCCAGGAATATATGAGAAAGTAAGAGAAGCAGAGATGAAAATTCACAGAAATAATGCCACCTCAGCTACTGTACAGCTTCTGCAGGCCTCATCAGAAAGGGAGAATTGGGACTTGGATCAAGTCCAAGCAGACTCTTCTAATTTGAGTTAATTAAAAAAAAACACCCTTCAATTATTTTATATCTGGCTGTTCTGCCAAAGGATACAATTCACAGCATTATTAAAAGACAATCCAAACCAATAAAGCAAATCTAACAATTAAAAGTGCCAGAAAAAATTAGAAATGGAGTATAGATCGCCAAAGCTATTGTAGAAAGGCCTTCACAAAGTTTTGAGGGACATCTTAATGTCAACAATGGATGTGTTTCTGTCAGGTAAAACTGGAAAAGTACTGTATTTGAAAAGCTATGCCATCACTATAGAAAAGGCTAGACAAAACCATTTTCATTATTTTCACCTCATCGCTAACAATAAACATCTTCAAAAAAGATGTCTCGAAGAAAAGGGAATACAAGTATCAAATGGAGTCTTTCAAACCCCAACTCCCAAACTTTGTTAAGACTGTAAAAGTCAAAACAATGGACTGAAGCAAACTCATAACTAGATGAGATATTAAGACCCAGTAAGAAGAGTGTTCAAACTAAATCCAAAATTAGCTACATTTAGAACAATAAATTTCACTGAAATCTGATATTAAAATAAATCAGATTTAATTTTTTCCTATTAACTTCAATGAGAATTCAAATTAAGTTTTTTTTCCCCTGAATTCCAGATTTGATCCTTTAAATGTGGATAAATGAACTTTACCACCAGGGGGTTGCACACTGTTGTAATCTTCAAGGAACTCTTATTCAAATTAATATTGTTTGTACTTTTAAAAAGTTTTGAATTTTAATTCCCAAGCAGCAAAAAGATCTAAAGTTTAGAATTATTAGATAAACAGACAGACCATTTGACAACTATTGTTCCCGAGTTAGTAAATCATGAATAACCTACATTACAATGAAAGCTAGATTCAAGAACAACGGTGAGAAATAATTCTCCTACTGTTTCCCATTACGGCCCATCCCCTCTGCACCCCATCTACAAATGCTCATCCACAGAGTGGGGAAACAGATCTAGTATAGCTGACTTTTTAAAAATATACAGCCCGAGGCATTTATGCCTGACACAGAACAGAAAAAATGGCTGCAATGACTAAATCTCTTGTACAGTTTGCCCTGAAGGAACAAGAGTTTTTGCAATCCCATATTGTTGCAAAGGGGAATTAAAACCCCAGGCAGATCTGACCCCTTGAGTCTGATCTTTCTGGATCCAGCACCACCACACTAAACAACAGCCAAAGTATTATTCTTATCCATGAGTTATTTTCATTCTCCTCCCTTGCTGAGAGACCCCAGAACCCATTGGTCACTCACCTCTAAGAAAATCTATGCAAGCACTGCCTTATTCTCCAGCCACCCCCTTCTCAAGTCTCTTTGTGTCCTGGAAAATATGGGGAAGAAGTTAAAATTCCTCCTCTTGGCTCTGATCCTAGCAACCACCAGGTCAAATAGTCTTGAACAGCACTGCCCAAACAGGAACCTACCTGCCTCTTTAAGGTAGCAAAATCACCTGGTTGAATACAGATTTTTTTTCTCATTTCAAGACATTAACCATGATCATGATCTAAAATTGAAACCATAGTTTCCAAGTGCAAGAACAGAGCAATATAATCCAGGTCTTCCAGTCAGTCCATATATTTATATGACCATATTCAGATTAAATTGGTCAGAGATTTGTTTTACTGAAATAAATAGTTTAAAATGTATAAAAGTTTATCTGTCTCAGTGATTTGTCCATTAAATTAACCTCACGTTCATTTCTATGAACCCCAAATTCATACTTCATATTTAAACTTTAAGCAATCAAAAAGCACGCGAATATTCCATTAAAAAAATGGAATGTACTTAAAATGACAGAACATCATTATTTTTCTAATATAGACTTTAGCTCAACCTATAGGAGAGACGGAGAAGCCGCTGCTTTGAACCCTCACTTTATAAAGTTTTTAACAGATATAGAAGACAATGTGATGACGCCAGGCACTTTTCTCCATGATAGTCAGTGATGTGAGCTGGAGGTGGAGAAATAACATTTGCAATCATCTCACATATTTTGTTTAAGCAACAGCATTCCCTACCCTGGTATCCACAATATCTGGGAATTTTGGGAGCCATAGTCCAATGGTGAGGGAAAGAAAGCTAGATATTGCATTTCCGCTGGGGAATATTTCTATTTATATAGGGAACTCAGTCTCTGGCAGACATTTCTCTATTTCTCTTTGTGCCAGCCACAATGAGATATATACAGTGTGGGAAAAGGCCCCTAGAATAACAGACCTTAGGAGTTCGGAGCTTTAGCTAAAAGCCGAAAAGGCAGATGTTGTTACAACTAAGTTTGGGTTATCTAGCCATGGGGTCTGATAATGGCTTCAGGCTTTCTTCTGCGCTTTCCAGAAAAGGGATGATGTTGAATAAAATTACCCAGTTTTATGGAACCATTTGAACTGCTTTGCCACTTGGTATGAAAAGGGTCCTAATACCCTTTAACTTTCCCTTTAGTCTAAGACCAGCCCACCCTGAAACTCCAGATGTTCCCCAAACCAACTTTCTCCAAGAGAACCACTTACTCCCTTTTCTGCAGTTCTGAAACCATTTTCGACGTCTCATACCATGAGTTCTACATCACATGGCACAATGAACTGCTTGCCCTTTATGCTTCTGCACAGACAGTGGAAACATACAAGACAGAGGCAAAAAAAGGAACCATCTCTCCCCCACTCCCGAGAATCCTAGTTCCACCTTAACCCTACCAGTGACCTCACCTGTGGGAAACAGCCCTGCCAGCGAGGGCACGCCTGCTGCACTTCCGTTGCTTGCTTGCCGCACCCGTGTCAGGAGTGAGCCTCGAGGCTGCTCCTTGTTCTCTCTGGGAGGGGCAGGGCATATTTGAACCAGAGTTTCCGAAGCTGGAGAGCTTCCTGCCAACCCTACGGTTCACTGAATTCTGGTACTTGGAAAGGTGAGTGCTTCCCCTTGACAGATGATTAACCACAACTGACTCCCCATCTCTGGGTGGGGAATTTCAGACAGGCTTGGGGGTTAGTCCCCACCTCTCTTGCTTTCACTGCCATCCAGAAAGATTATTGAAAATGTTGGATTCATCTTTTTGTCACCTACCTCCTCCCCTCTTTTCTCCCCCACTTTCAAAATTAAAAAGGCACAAGACTCCTTGCAGGCAGTTAAGGAGTCTTATTCTCACTATGTAAAGTGGTGGCGATGGGACAGCATGACAAACACACCATGGGGGATAAAGGAAGATTGGTGTCCTTAAATTTGGCCTCGGAGGGTAGAATCAAATGGCAATGCCAAATCTGTACTCTTCCTACAATTCTACTTGGCAGCCAGAATTAAACAAAAAACACCCTCAGCTGCCCTCATCCCCAGCAGGCTACCTGTTCCAGAAACTTGATACCATTTGCATTAAGGACCGAAAGGAACAGATGGTGGTGGGGGGGGTTTCCTTATCCCCCAGGGCCTTGGCCCTTTTGCACACCATCCCACTGCTATCACAGCCTAAGGCTCTGTGTGCTTTTCTTACAGAGCTCTTTAATATTTCTTCTCCCCTCAACTCATAAGCTCCCCACCCCCATAACACAAGCCATGCTGACTCAAGTAGATTAATGAGTCTCAAAGCAGGGATTAGACACCAACAGGAATAAGATGACAGGAGGAGCTGGATCAAGAAAGGGGTGGGGGTTAAGAGAAAACTGCCTAGCCCCACTGCTGATCAGCAAGCCTCCCAGCCCCAGCCCCAATCTTCCAGATGAGAGAGAAAGGCAGAGGGGAGAAAAAGCTGCTTAGTACACAACTGAATTCCATTTTACATTAACTAAACCTGAGGCTAGGATGTCTCTGAAATCCACATATGCAACACCCACACACACCCACACACCAACCAAGTAGGGGGAAAAATAAACATTTCCATAATATCTTTAACAGGTATCCCTTGCCAGTAGAAAAGGAGGGGGAGAAGAACAGAGTCCATTGTCCACTTAGGCTCCGACTCTCATATGGTTTTTGCTAATGGGGGCAGGAAGAGAAAGGCGGGATCAGACCATCCCTTCCAGCCTGCCAAGGACTGGTAAGGTTGCAAGACATCTCACAAGCAGGCCCTCTCCTGACAATCAAGGCACCAATTGTCTAGTGATATTTGGGTCAAATCTGCGCAGGAGTCACCTACCTAAAGCTGTTAACTATTAAGACAGGAGGAGAGGAGGGGAGGGAAGTGGGAAACACCTGGCCATGCAAATCTGACGCTCCAGGTAGAACAGAAAATGAATGTCATGGCTTTGCCAGCAGAGCCAGGGAAAGCAAGATTTTGTTGTTCTAGCAATTAGTTCCTCCATACAACTGCAATGAAACACACACCTGACCCACATCAATAGGTATATTTGAAGAACAGACACCTCATTTATCAGCTCTTGCCTCCTTCTTCCTGGCCTCCTCCTGACATTCGTAGGACTCATTTACTTTGTTCCACCAATAGATGGGGACTATATGCAAATATGTTTAGTAAATGCTATTAGTTCTAACTGAGGCTCCCACTCCATTTGGATACATTTAATTAAAATAGTTAAAGGAAAGGTGAAAGGGAAAGAGGAAAATGAGATTTAATTCCACAGGATTGGCACTTAGCTCCCCAGGGTTTAATTGTGGGGCTGGAAGCGCTTCTGAGCAAATGCAACCATATCAAATGCTGGATTATGAAAAATAGCTTCAGCACTTCCTCTCTCTCTCCCCCCCCCCCCCCTTAAAATCATCAGCTATTTTCTTGACTTGGGAGAAATTCCTTGTAAATTCTTCTTCTGGATTATTCCATCTTTTTTAAAATCACCATGTTCATAGAAAATTAAGGACCATGGATTTGCCCTTGGTAATTGTATGGAGAAATGCTCGCGATCCTGACCTGTCCCAGTCACGCCATAGCTCCTAGAAGCACAGTGCAGTTCTCTTCTTAATTCTACCCATCCATCTTGCCCATTGAGAAGGGCGCTATATAAATTTAAATATAAATAAATAAATAAGTAAATAAATTGACTTTCCCTTCTCCTACTCCTGCTCAGTCTTGCCAAGCATAGGAGTCCATGACAAATAAATCAAATACACAAGTTTCTGCTTGCTGATCATTACCTCAAGGAAATAGTCCACCTTTATTTGGTCCAGGACTTATTAGTTGGTTGGTCTCCAAATCCAGATGTTGTCTGCCTTGTCTTCTTTCTGCAGTTCTTCCTCGGTGCACAGCTGTCACACCTATACACAGCTGTCAAACCCATTGGTTGAATTACTCCGATCTTTGTAGTGTCATACATATACTGGAAAGACCCACTGCTTGAATTACTCCAATCTTTGTAGTCATTGAAATGCACTCAGCCTTTGTAGCCTTCTCTGACAGGTCATCCATACAAACCCATGCCTGCCTAACAAGCACCAAGGACATATTCTCACATTGGAGCCCCTGTCTCAGGACTACCCTGACACTGAGGCAGGAGGAAGCCAAATCAAGGTGATTTGGTAAGACACGGTGTTTTCCACTTAAAAAAGGAAAACAAATCCTGCTCTGTGCGAACTTTCTAGATGCATGAGGAGCCTCAGGGCGGTTGGTGACCTGCAGGGCATCCAGCTGGAGGAAAGAGAGTCTTTCCTAGTTGCCAACATTTTCTTGTTTCTGGATTCTGATAGGGATATCAACTTGATGGAATCCTTCTCATGAGATCAGTATTCCAAACAACGGCTGTGGCTACCTCTGTAAACTATTCTTACCTCCACACTAGCTTGAGAATGCCACTGCTGGCCCTATGTCAGAAGGACAGCAGCAATATGAAGTAGGAGCAGATATTGGCATGGTGGCAAGAGACCCACACTTGGGGCGGGAGGGGGAGGGGACAGGCAGCTGAGAAGAGGAAGAATCCCCTTTCCAACTACTCATTTCCCCATAGCAGCAGCAGCAGAAACTGGTTTCCTGCCCCATGTGAGGACAGCAATATTGCTGGACTCATCTTCAAGACATAACAAAAGGACCAGTGTCAGGCAGTGGATTCCTGCTTTCCTTCTGTCTTCAGGATGGGAGGAAAGCCCACTGCTGTCTTCTTCCCCACTCTATTAATGGGGAACATAATCAACCCCTTGTGCTTCAACTACACTACCACAAATATGGAGTAGAATATTAACACCATCCATTAATATGCAATTGGAGAATTTCTATTGAACCTTTCAGTAAGCAGATGGTTTAATGGTCTTAAGAAGTGTGTTCACAATATAGCCAAAACAGACACATACACAGAGCTGGCACAATGAGGACGGAAAACATTTTGCAAATGGATCACTCCAAGTATTTGGGCAATAAGAGTTCACAAATCACAGCTGTTGTAAGGCATCATTCTGTCAAAATGGAGGTGATGCAAATCTGGGTCCAAAGATTGAGCTGACTTAAGAAAATAGGTTTGGGGGCTTTTCTCACTCTTCAAGAGAGCTCAATTCAAGAGAGACAATTCAGAACTGGGCATCAATCCTTGGCAATCATTCCTTTTACTTAAAAATCTGAACTGGTTGCAGGCTACCTCCTAACTCCACCCTAAAAGCCTCCCTTTCTCATTTTCTCCCAAACCATGTCCAGCTTGCAGAAAATTAAAGGCCTGTTTCCAAAAATTATAGAGCAGCGATTCCAAACAGGAACAAGAGACAAGCTGGCAATCTGGCTTTCTAAATTCTACTAGCCAGGAAACACATGGGAGCTCTTAGATCTTGGAAAGAATAAAGCCATGCAGCCCATTCAGTTAAGAGCCAGATAGGCCACCAGTATCGGCACGGAAATCAGTTAACTCTGCATGGCTATGCAGACAGATCTTCTGCCCTCTATTCCCATCCAAAAAAGAGTATCTGAAATTCCTGCTGACCTAGGGGTTCCACTCATAGATGAATTACTAAATAAAATCTTGAGCATGTAAAAATAATCCTGCAATGTACCCTTGATAAGCACTACTTAATGGGGGCAAGCAATAGTCACAATCCATATTATCAGCTTGCATTGCAGTGTGCCCCCTCCTTTCCTCCTTCCTGGCCAGGGTTACAATGCAAAAAGCAATAAATGCTGTGAAAGCAGTTTAAGGAGGCTGGTGTGGGTGCTGGTTGAGGCCACGCAGGATTCTTTGCCTGACCATCCCACCAACAATCAAAGCCCCAGGCCTATCGGAAGCTTCTGTACACACGATGGGCCCATATGGAACGCATTAAGGGTTCTGCAAAAGGAAAGAAGTTGGAAGGAGGAGGAGGAGAGGCCAAATGTGGGTGGTGCAGCAGGATGTATCCTGCCCTCACCCTGCTTGTGTCTCTCTGTGTGTATGTATATTTTGGAGAGGGAATTAACCCTTTGCAGTTCAGGAAATACAGTAAGAAGGCAAGAAAAAAATGGTTTAATTAAACAGGGATTAAAATATAAGCAATTATTAGAAACAGCGGGAATTCAGGTTTCCTAGCTCACTAGAGAGCAGACATCTCAGTTGGCCAGTTTGATTGGCTGTGCTTCTGTTTCTTTCAGTCACCATTCCCCCATCGCCTGTCCCAATGTAATATATGCTAAATGACTCCCATTTCATTAGCCATCATTCTTGATTACACTATGAAATGCTATCTTAGTGCTGCAATGATCAGCATCCCCCAAAGGTGCTTTAGTAGAGTTTACTGATCTCTAACCAGAGCAATATAAGATCTGTGGGGCAGCGAGGCAGGGTAAAATAACAGAGGGGAGAGAACAATGGGGAGAGAAGGGTATCAAAAGATTAATGTCAAGAACATGTATGTGTCAAGCACAAGATTATGTTGAAATTCCAGTGGCTGAATGGCTGTAGTATTTGATAGAAGTCCTGCCCCATTGGTGGAACACTAGATATGCTGTGCCATGACCTCCCTAAAATAACAGTGGGGCACTAAAATGAAATGTGGGTGGAACAGGCAGCAAGAAGAAGAGCCACACCCTAACCTACTTTAATTCGGGTACCACCTGACGCTAGTGATGCTGTACACACACAAGTCTTCTCCATTTATTCATCCCAAGGACAGGATCTGCCCTCCACATATTATTAAGCACAGGTATACACTAATAAAGTACATAATTTGAGTGACAGAATGGGCAGCATCAAACTATCTTTTTCTGCTCCCAAGTCACACACACATACCAAGTCGGCTGATCTACATGAGCAATTAGTCGGGAAGGTGAAGGTCAGTTTGGGATAATGGGTGGTCAGAGAAACCAATCACACTAAGCAAAGGTTTATTTAACCATGGTGAACTGAAGCATAATTGGCTATGTTTGCACACCATATTAAGCCAAAAGCAAACAAACCACACAGGGCTTAGCATGATGGATAAAGTCTACCAATAATTCCTAAGGCTGGTTACAGATGTGCACCATGTAACATTTGGTGGCTCAGATTGGTATAAGCTAGCCTCTCTTGGGCACAGTATATTTGCAGTCTGAGATACTTACATGAATTCTGTTATGTATGGTTGGTACACTATCCTTTCCTAAACAACTTTCTCTATGGGAGTTTTACCTTTGCCAAAACCCTGGCTTCTTATCTCCAGCTCTACATCTTGCATTTCTTCCATTCGTCTCTAGTCTTTCCCTCAAAATATCTGAATTATTTTCAAACTGGATCCTGGAAACAATTATATGGAAACAAGAGTTATTATTTCCCATCATTATTTTCCTTCCCCCCCACCACCTCCACCCCTTGTCCTCATACAATCCCCATCTTTACAGGATATAGAACTATAGATTGTACAGTATTGTATTTTTGTATAGCTTGTAGTTATCTTATTAATTCTTATTAAACATAGAAGTCTTGTCCGAGAATTGATCAAGGGTCTTCCAAGCGAGGACGACAATCATTGATATGGACTCTCCATGCAACCATCTGAGACAGTGGCTGCTTCTGAACATTATTTGCCAGTTGCACAATTTAAATATGCATCTTCTGAACAGTATTTCTTCTGCCAAATCCTAATCTTCTGACATCATACAATTTGAAAGTGGAAAGCTCAGGCAAAGTTACTCCCAAATTCGTGCAACCGCATTAAGAGGTGGGATAACGGTCTCAGCATAGCTGCAGTGCCAGTGGGATGTCACAGTGACACATCCTGGGCATCAGGATTGGTACATTTTATTTGCTGACCCAGCAATCTTTGGGACTATGCTGTTAACAAACAAGGTGTACCGTTCCTCAACAATCTTCCCCTTTCAGCCTAGGAAACTTTTCTCAAGTCTCAGGCTGAATTTTCCCCCTCCCCATGCTGAACCTGGCAGCTGCCGTTGACACAGTGAACTACAGCCCCAGAGTTCCCCAGCCCGGCCTCTTTCTAAAAATAGCACTTCTCACCCAGATGCATGGAAAAAATGGTGGGGCCAGCCAGATCAGACTGTAGGCATGGAAAGACAGCAGCAGTTCCCAGAGGTACCCTCTATTTTCTACTCAAGGGTTCCTTAATGCCCCTCGGCACCCATCTGGACGAGTTCAAGAGCTTTGGCTTCTTAAGGTAGTAAAACACACACGTCACTAATCAATCAAAGCAAAGTTCAACAGGAATTCTCTTGTACCTTCCCCATGGAAAATGATAGAAGCTCCCACTAATTTCAAGAAAACTCTATCAATAAGATGTGGTCCATAGGTCAGGACTATCTACTTACTCAGTGGTACCTCAAACCCCTCTAGACATCTCCAAAACAGTCTTACAGACTGGATTTACGTATCACACCAAACCATGATTTGTCTAATTGTATTTTGTTCATCATTCCAAAAGTAGCTAGTTTCTCACAGCACATGAAGCAAAGATCAAACAAACTACATTAAGTGGTACTACTCCCAGATCTGGAATGCAGGCTTTTTGGTTCAGCCTACACAATAGGTCATAATGCTTGATTAAAGCACTAGTTAGATTCTCAATACTTCAATAAAACCTAGGAACTATTGGATCACTACTTCCCCTAATGTGACTGCAAGATTTAATATGGGTTTACAATTGAGCAAGCTCTTAAATTAATCTCTGGGACTAAATGGTACTGGTTGTTTATAGTGAGGCAAATAATTATAATACTGTACAAGAATAAATATGATTCAATTCATAAAAATACAAAGCCACTGATCGTTTAAAAATTGTTCCCTGAATAAATCAGTACTGGCAAGGTTCACACAACACATTAAATCAACCTTTGTTTTCATTGGTTGGGGACTCAGCATATTATGTGAACTCAACTAAGATTAAAAACAATAGCACTACATCACAAACCTACTTCTCTCTCTTCAAAAGCAAGCTCTCTTTAACTTATACTCTTCACAGGTAGCTATAAGATTCCAGCCTCAACATTATTCAATTAAAATTTAATCCCACATTCCTTGATACACCTCAGTTCACTTACATGAGGCATTAGCTGAACTGCTGAAACACACATATTTAAGTTTGATTTAAAACTCTGGGGTCTACTCTTCATCAAACTATGCATTTTTAAATAAACATGAGACTTTTTTTAGGGCCTGAAGCAGATTTTCTTTTCCCATCGATTTTTGTTCTAATCCGCTTGAAGATCAGAGAAAACATTAGAGGTGAGCAACAAGGTAAGCATCTTTTCTCCCCTTTCTCCTTAGAAAGTTCCTTAGACATGTCCCTTCCTCTGAGCCAACCAGCATCAAGTTCTTCAGACCACATGCATCTCCACAGCAGGAGCTAGAAGGCCTGGGCCTTTTGGCCTCATCCTAAACCAGGCTCTGGCCCCCAGATAGTCCCCCTGTGGCTTTGCCTGGAGCCAGGATGTGGCTTTGTTTTTATGTCAACCAAGCAGTTCCTCAAAGCTTTGTATGAAAGGAGGATAAGGGAGGAGATCAGAAATGCAGTTACTGATACTGGAATGGGGGAAAGAGTCGAATCAGGGGACAAAGATGGTTAGCACCTAATCAAACAGCATGCCAGTTGCTCCTGCAGGAATGTAAAAAAAGCCTATAAACAATCATTACTTATACAGCTGTCCCTTCCCCATTGTAAATTGCCTTCCTACAACTTCATTTGCCAATTCCATACAGCAAATGTCCTGTGTCTCTCACAACATTCCTGTTTTTTTGCACCTCCCAAACTGCTCTACATGTACTACAGCAGATCACACTCCCAACCAATGCAGTCTGGGAGAGCAAACACATCTGGAGGTGCCAAGTTGGGACAATCTGGACTAGCTCTTAAGGAGCAAAAGATTTCCAACACACTTCCTGTTAAGCAAGACATTTTGCATCCAAGCCATGCCAGTCAGCCACCCACTTATAGAAGCAACAAACCCAGGCTTCCTTTGTGGCTGAAAACCTGGACTGCAAAATGGAACTGATGCACATATAGGCAGAACCTTTAAACTGGGTTCCAGTTGAAGTGAACAGACCTGATTAAGATCTCTTTAATCATCATCATCATCATTTATCCTTCCTAACATAGTGGAGAATACTTAGCCTGAAGGGTGAGAGTGAGAGACAGAAGCACACCAGCAGACCCCTATTCTCTCCCAGCTGTAAGGACCCTTCTGTTTGCAACTATGTAGAACTTATGACACTACACTGCCACCCAGCAATTTGGGCCTAGATCACTGAGGGCAACCGACACCACAATCTTATTTATGGCAGCTTTAGGTCTTCAGCCCACTGGCTGCTGAAGGAAAAAGGTCTACAATTTCAAAGCTCAGAGTGCAGAAAGCCAAGATTCCTGGGTTGTTGTTTTTTCCTCAGCCCAAAAACAAAAGAAGAGCCTAGTAGCTAGATCGTGGTCTGGAAAGATTAAAAAAGAAGGAACGGAGAGAATACACTAGCTGTTGTTGCAGTACTAGAGATTGTATATTTTTTAACATTGGAAGGAACAAACCAGGGCCTTAATCCAAGCCATATTGGCTTTATAGATGAAAAGCTTGTTGGGTTTGTATGGTTTCTCTTCACAGTGGCAGGACCCACCCCATGCCTTTGCAGTCTTGCCAGGTGTTGGTTGAGGCACAGGGGGAGGGAAAAAAGAGAAAGACACAAAGCTTACTCTGGCCTGAATCAACAAAGGAAAGGGGCGGAGATGGAAAAGGTTTGCCCCATCTCAGAGAAAAAACCAGGGCCAGAAAGGCTCCACTGTGTATCCCATTTCATCTCCCCCACCCCTTAGAGTTATGCTCTGAAGCCAACTCTGTAGGCCTCCATTCAGTTCTAGCCAGGAGGAAGCACTGTCTCTGTTAAGGCCTGATGCCTGGTATCATAATCAAGAATGCTTAAAAGCAAGGCTGGTGTAGGTTCCCTATCCCAATTATTATGAAGGGGGGGGGAGAGAGAGAGAGAGAGAGAGAGACAAGATACCTTATTCTCAAGTCACAGTTTCTGTACCTGAGATATGCCTACCGGTATGTGTGTTTCACAGCTTTTTGCAGGCCACACAATGCTTCTAAGAATATCAGACTTGCAAGGGTGACTCAAATGTGTCAATATCTCCTGTGAGATTCTTCACATCAATGGAGGTGTGGGGAGAAAAGAGACACCAACCTGCACATTTGCACCTTGATTGGGAGCAGTTTGGCATCTGACTCAGAAGATACAGCATAAAAATCCCATTAAGCTAAATACTGTACAGTACATGAACATATGATTAATTCCTCTGTAAGCTTTTAACATGGTTAAAAGCTCTGAATTTTTCTGCATCTGTTTGCATGGATGCTAATCCATAGTTTACTCACTTATCCAAGTTTTCTGCATTCATATGGGTAAACCACAAGTTAGCCATACAGTTGTCTTGTCACAATGCTTTCACTACACAGTGATTGGCTTTTTACAGCTCAGCATGTCATGTGAACACAGCCAGAGAACAAAGTGGCAAGGAGTTCCACTGATGCAATTTACATAATCCCAATATAAATATTCCAGATATAGAAACTTTGGCAACAAGTTGTCTCCAAGATCATTCAATAGCACCAAGTTCAATTGCCTGGCTATGGAGCTAATTGCCTGCGAAAGGGTGGAAGAGAGGAGATAAATGAATTGCATATGAAATCAAAGCAGTTCTGTTTTCCTCAGCTGTGTTTAAAAAAATCCTGGGATTAGAGAGTGCTGAAGCTAATATTCCTGCAAACATCTCTTTTCTGAACCTCCTCCATTTCAATTTAACTGCCATGTCTCTTTGTTCCGAAAGCTGCCTGCAGTTTTAGGGATTTGAAAAGCAAAATGGCAGGATTGTAAAAAAAAAAAAAAGAAAGAAAGAAAAAACAGGGGAGGGGGAAACTTTCAGAATGAAAGGCCAAGCTAACTACCCTAAGAGGAGGTGGAAAATAGGACACAAGAGAAGCAGGAGCCACACTCCTATTGTAAGCACTTTGGGGCAGGAGCCTAAAACGGAATGTCTCATTTTTTAACCCTATTACCTACAACGATGGAATTATTTTAAGCACAGCATTGCTTTTGCTCCCTCCCCGGCATAAGGAAAGAAAACTCCCCTCCCCACACCACTTTTTTTTTTTTTAATCTACTTTAACTCAAAGCTGCTACAAATTACGAAAATGAAATTCCACCGCGCTTTTATCTTTAGCTTTCGTGTTGCAGACACCCAAATAATCTTCGCCAGATTCCACGTATTTTTCTTTTTCCAAAGAAAACAATGTCTTTTTCAATTCATTGATCTAACGTGGGATCCCTCTCCCCCAACTGCAGAAGAAAACCCGAGATCCTTCTGGGATACAGGCACTCTCGCCTTTAACCATTAGGCATTAGTTCCCTTTGCTAAAGATGACTATCGAAACCAAGCATTTATTTTACAGTACGACTGTACCCGTCTTCGCTCGGCGTCAAGGAGCAACTGCTGCTTTTATTTGTTACCCCAAAGCACATAAGCCCTCGCCCCAAGAAACACCCTTCCCAGTCCTCTGGCGCTTACCAGCTCGGATTTGGGGCGAAGTAGTCGCTCCCCCTTCGATGTGATAGGAGAACCTCATGGCTTTGAATTGCTGGGAATATGATCCACTGGGTTCCGGACTGGGCATCCCCATCACGCTGGCTCTCTGCATGTCTGCACTGCCACCCCCTC
This sequence comes from Pantherophis guttatus, assembly GCF_059756535.1. NCBI lineage: Eukaryota > Metazoa > Chordata > Lepidosauria > Squamata > Colubridae > Pantherophis > Pantherophis guttatus. The sequence goes on along the minus strand of NC_142064.1, from coordinate 119,957,365 downwards.
CCTCCCTTCTTCAGTCCCCTCCAAAATCCCCCCGCGATCGCCCCCCAAACGCCAGGCTGCTTGAAGTCTCCATCAAATTGCCCCGACTTCCTTCAGAAAGGATCTGGATTCGACCTACTAGGACGTCGCTGGAGCCGGGAAGGGGAAGCGATCGGGGTGGGGGAAGGCGCGGGAAGGAGACGAGGAACCCAGTGGATTGATTTCGTTGCTTTCTAAGACAGATCTTTGCAACAAGTCGGCACAGCTCTTGCAGGAAGTGTCGCCCTGGCCAGGCAGGAATGTATCAGAAAGCTTGAAGCTTATCCACGTTGGAGCGTCTGCTAAGTCCTTCGCTCTCCCACTCCCCTCGCTTCCTCCTCCTCTCCTCCTCCTCCTCCCGCCGCGCTCGCTCCACACCGACTCCTCGCTGAGTGGGTTGGCTTTTTCGTACTGCAGCGCCAGGCGTTGAGAGACGAGTACTTGCAAGCAGATTTCAATCCTAGCTTTTCGGGTCTTGGCTTTTCTTTCTCATAACTGGATAGAAATGGGATTTCGTTAGCCCCACACAGCCATGAATATCTCTTGGCTTTTACCGCCTCCCCGAGGAGGAGAGTATTGGGTTCTCTCCCCCCCCCTCCTTCCTATCCGCGAGGATATTGACAAAAGTCTGAAAAAGAGGAGGTGTTGGCAATTTATGGAGGGTTGGGCTAACAGCTGTTGTTGGGAGAGAAAAAATCAGCTCGTTTTGAACTCGGCTTACTTGGAGGTTGTTGGGTTTTTTCCCCCTTCCTTTCTCTGTAGTGTACCGCCTTTTTTTTAAGCCTTGGATAGGGCAAAAGGCAAACTTTGATCTCTGATAGCATTTAAAAGAAGTGCACATTTTAAATGTTTTGCGTGTCTGCAGATTATTACTATTATCCACCAAAACCAACCCACTGCAGGACAAAGGTCTCTTCGTTGAAGGTTATGGACCATAATCCACCATGCTGGTTGGTCCAATGTGGGTTAGTAGGTTTTTGGTTTCCAACTTCCCACTGACTGGCCCAAAGCTACCCAGCCAGCTTCTCTGCCCAAACGGGAGCTAGGACCTGGTCTCCCCACTTCTAGTCCAGCACTTGAACTACTACGCCATACTGGTGTTTTGCTTATATACACAAATATCCATACGGAATGGATATATTCATTTATTTCTAACCTCATAGTTGGAATTCAGGAATTTATCCTTCTCTCCTTTCTGAACTTACCAGTCTTCTCCAAAATGTTAAATCCTTCCTTTCTCAATCTTGAACCAGTCATGCAGTTTTCATAATATGCATGGGTTTTTTGGTTCCTCTTTCAAGTAAGGTTCAAACTGTAAACAAGCCAAGATCAGATGTTTACTAAGTACTTTTACTTGTGTCTACATCAGGACTGGAATCTCTTGGAATTTTTCTTTCTCAAACATTTCAAAGAAATTTCACAATTCTCAATGTTTTCGACTCCTGTTGTCAGTTTTGACTTGTTTTTCCTCAAACCAGCTCCCAATATTAAACAGAGTAATAACAATGATAGCAGAGCTTGATAGGGATTGTATGGCCTTGAAATCATATTTGTGTCTGTTTCAAATTAATTTCCCCAACCTGAGGAGGAATAAAATTCAATGCTTATTTTAAAAACTAACAACAAAAAAAAAAAGGTAGCAAAATGCCTTTAGGTCCATATACACCCACCCACCCACCATTTTCTGCTTTTCACAGGATGGAGAAAAAACGCAAAAATATGCTTGCAAACCACTACAGCTGTGCTCAGTCTAAACAATGTAAAGGCACAGAACATGGTTTTTGCCAAGCCAGAAGCTACATGAGAAAAAGCAGCTTTTTCCCCATCTAAACAACATGATATTAAAACAGCTACTCTTGATTTCTTTTGCTGCTGTGTGGAACATTTTTCTCACCAGCAGAAATCATCCTTGAAAATGATTTCCTGGTTTGGCTTTTCAGGATTTAGCTATCCCATAATAGCTCTGGTTATGACTATAAGAACACATTGAACCTCACTCATGAACCACATTCTACGCTTGCATGTTGCACAAACACAGCCTCATCACATCTCTTCCACCGAGTTTCAAAATTCTGTTGAGCTCTGCACACTGAACCGTTTGCTCCCTACTCCCTTCTGATCCATCCTGCTATCATCTTTAGGTAATTAACGGTGGCCTTCATTGCCACAAAATGTGAGGGTGCTAGCCACTAACATGGTTGGGTTTAAAGCAGTGGTGAAATCCGAATTTTTTTACTACTGATTCTGTGTGCATGGCTTGGTGGGCATGGCTTGGCTTGGTGGGCGTGGCAGGGGAAGGATACTGCAAAATCTTCATTCCCACCCCGCTCTGGGGCCAGCCAGAGGTGGTATCTGAACTACTCAAAATTTCCGCTATCAGTTCTCCGAACTGCTGAAAATTTCCGCTACCGGTTCTCCAGAACCTGTCAGAACCTCCTGGATTTCATCCCTGGTTTAAAGGGTTTGGATAAATTCAGAGAGAGCAGGAAGTCAATCAAGGGCTGCTAGGATGAAGACTCCACTGAGAGTTGGGGTCTCAGAAATATGCTTCCAATATCGATTGTAGGAGAACCAAGTATCTTCCACATCACTTGTGATTGCCCCAGAAGCACGAGAAACAAAATGGTGGACTAGGATGGGCCTTGGTCTGATCCTGCAACACTATTCTTATGTTCTTTACACTGTCCCTGGCAAATTTTGGCTCAAAACCACTTCAGAAAGGATGGCAAACTAATGCAGCTTATAGTTTACTGATATGGACTGCACAACAAGCCAAGGTATGCCTCCTCTAATCATATTTAACTAAATAAACCTTAATCAGTTGGGTTCTCACTACATACTAAGGCAGTGATGGCAAACCTTTTCGGCACTGAGTGCCGAAAAGGGAACACTTTGCTAGTCAGGGCCGCGACCAGGAAGAGGAGCTGCCCAAGAGGCATGCACATGCTGGATAAGGTACTTCTGGTTTCCAGCGTGTGCATGCGCGCCGGCCAGCAAGTCTTCCAGTTACTGCCACGCATGTGCACACACCGATCAGCTGGCTGGTGCGCATACTCAAGCCGGAAAATGGAAGACCAGCTCTCCCGGTTTCCGTCACTGCCGCATGCACAAAGGCCAGCTGATCGTCGTGTGCGCATGCGTGCCAGAAACCTGGAAGAGGAACGGGCGACGCCGCGCATTATAGGCAACATGGCTCCTTGTGCCACTTCAGCCACACATGCCATAGGTTCGTCATCACGATGCTAAGGAATAAATAATGTTTATTCTGGCCGAGAGCTGCATTGTTTCCCTTCTTTTCCCCAATGTCTCATGGATCCATGAAATCACAAATTGTGAGTAAGGCTGAATTTTTCCATTTGTTTTCTAGTTTGTTTAGCAAGCATATCCATGCTAGTATCTAATATCCCATTATATATCCCTTAACTAAAGTTTGTGGCTTACAGTGTTGTATGAATCTAAAATAGCCACTCTTGGAAGTTTGGCTAGATAAGATTTACTTACTAAAAAAAATTATTTAAGTGTTTTGTATAAATGCACTTTTATGTTAGGACTACAGGTCTAGGTTGCAAATATTACCCAACTGTTAGATGCAAGCTGTGAAGTAGAATTTTGTATATCCCTTTGAGGTACTGCTATGCTTTGCAGTTCAGCAACCCCATTTTGCACACAGATCTAGAAATAATATCTAGGTTCACACATTGTGCTAAATTATATTATAATTTACCTGCTTTGAGTCCTGTGTATGAAAGACCCTAAAAACAAATGTTTAAAACATAGTTTATGGCATATTTTGTTGTATAAAACTGATTGATTCTAGTTTTGAACAAACCATAATTAAGCATGGCATTGCACTTAGTGTGAATCCAATCTCTGAGTGCTTCTATGATACACTGAAGTATTGTGCTGTAAAGAATCAACAAGCACACACTAACTTATCTCTATTCTGTCTGACTCATTGATCAGAGATGGAAATTGACCTGTAGCCATCTATGTTTTGTAAGCTGCAGCATCTGGTTCAAACTCCAGTTTCTGCAAAGCAAATTGACAGTACTGACCAGTTCTAACATACACATAACATACAGGTAGTCCTCGACTTATGACCACAATTGAGCCCCAAAATTTCTGTTGCTACGTGAGACATTTGTTACATGAATTTTGCCCCATTTCACAACCTTTCTTGTCACAGTTGTTAAGTGAATCACTACAGTTGTTGAGTTATGTCAGTTGTTAAGTGAATCTGGCTTCCCCATTGACTTTGCTTTCATAAGGTCACAAAAAGTGACTTTATGAAAGGAAACTGCAATCGTCATAAATATGAGTCAGTTGTTTATTTGTTTATTTATTTATTAAATTTATATACCGCCCTACTCCCGAAGGACTCAGGGCGGTGAACAGCCAAGATAAAATACACATAATACAAATGTTAAAAAACCATTTAAAATATATTAAATACCATGGCCCAAAAACAAATTTAAAACACCCCAATTTATAAGACAAATTTAAAATTTAAAACGATTTAAAAAAGAAGTTAGGCCAGGCCAGCCTGCTGGAAAAGGAAAGTTTTAAGGGCACGGCAGAAAGCGCGCAGATCCGGGATCCGCCATATCTCCGGGAGGAGCTCGTTCCAGATGGCAGGTGCCCCCACAGAGAAGGCTCTCCCCCTGCCGGCCGCCAGTCGACACTGTTTGACCGACGGCACCCTGAGGAGCCACTCTCTGTGGGAGCGTACTGGTCTGTGAGAGGCTACTGGTGGCAGAAGGCGGTCTCATAGATACCCTGGTCCTAAGCCATGGAGCGCTCTAAAGGTGGTGACCAAAACCTTGAAGCGCACCCGGAAGACCACAGGGAGCCAGTGCAGCTCGTGCAGGAGGGCGTCACATGGGAGCGCCACGTCGCTCCCATAACCACCCGCGCGGCCACATTCTGGACCAGCTGGAGCCTCCGGGTGCTCCTCAAGGGGAGCCCCATGTAGAGAGCATTGCAGTAGTCCAGGCGGGAAGTGACGAGGGCATGAGTGACCGTACTTAACGAGTCCCGATCCAGAAAGGGCCGCAACTGGCGAATCAGGCAGACCTGATAAAAAGTCCTCCCAGCCACAGCCGTCAAATGTTCTTCTAAAGACAGCTGTGAGTCCAGGACGACACCCAAGTTGCGAGCCCTCTCCGTGGGGGCCAACGACTCGCCCCCAATAGTCAGTGATGGCACCAACTGACTATACCGGGACGTCGGAAACCACAGCCACTCGGTCTTGGATGGGTTGAGCCTGAGTCTGTTTCTCCCCATCCAGATCTGCACAGCCTCCAGGTACTGGGACATCACTTCAAGGGCATCATTGGGGTGATCCGGGGTGGAGATGTACAGCTGAGTGTCATCAGCGTACTGATGGTACTTCACCCCGAAACCACGGATGATCTCACCCAGCGGCTTCACATAAATGTTGAACGGAAGAGGCGAGAGGACCGACCCCTTTCACAGTTGTTAAGTGTCTAAATTTTAATCATGTGTCCATTAGGATGCTGCAATGGTCATAAGTGTGACAAAGTCATAACTGGCTTTCTTCAGTGCCGTTGCAACTTTGAATGGTCACTAAACAAACTGTTGTAAGTGGAGAATTGCCTATACAGAGTTTTGTGTGTTTGTGTAACAAAATCCAGACAATTACTCCAAAGAGTTACAGAGAACCAAGCCTTTGCTTCTCATCTAGTGGTCCTCCTGAGTTTTGCAATCCAGATCTGGTAGACATAGGTAAATATAATCATTTGCTATGGGAGGCAAGATGGTGCTGCATAAAAAAGCTCTTCCACAATTTGCAATGGTGTGGCATTGCGGATAACTGTAATGGAGGTTTGTGGAAGCTCAAATCAAAAATATACTTTGCTGTAAAAACCCATGTCTTTTTCTGTTTCTAATTCTGGACATGATACCAGTCATTTAAATTTCTCTGCCGTTTGATACTTAGACGCTGCTGCCTGCTCACATAACAAGGACACATCTATGTACAGGGATTCTCAAGCCAGCAAATGTATCTCTGACGAGCAGCCTCACTGTTCCTGTGGCTTTTCTAGATTCCTCTTTTCCCAAATCCATTTGTCTCCCTTCCAAGAGATCCAATTCCAGCATCTCCCTCTCCAATTTTAAGTCATCCGATCTCTCAGAAAAGGGGACAGAAGATGTACTGTGGCTTGCTGGTCTACAGTGGCCAAAGTGGTTCTTTAGAAACGATATAACTTTTCAGATATAACTTTTTTCTGTAAGAGCTCTTCTCTAAATCTGAGCTGCTGAATTAACTTCCAGCCAGGGAAAGGAATCCAGAGTATTTCCTGTTCTCTCTATACACATTTGAAATCTTTTTTGATCCTATGTCTTTTCACAGATTCAATCGTTTGATGGCACAAAAAAGAGGAGAGCCAGATCTAAAATCAGGCATTTTAGCTAGTTGCCTCTCCCATTTCCCCCCTAGATTTATTCAGTGGGGTGGGGGATTATTCATTGTCTTCTGAGATGAATGCCCAGTTTTACATTGCTTGAAGGTCTACATTTTTAAAAGAGTGAATTTATTTATTTTTAATTCACATCCGTAGAGACAACTCATATCACGTTGTTTTGTGACATTGATTGGATTTATACATTATCTTAAATTATGTTGCTTAATGATAGTTTATGAGCCACAATTAGCTGGGTTTGTATAAAATGCTAGGACATAAATTGAACCAGCTTCATTGACTATGTTTTAAATTACATTTTAGCTTTTTATATTTTGTGGATACAGCCAATAGGGTTGGGCTTCTGCTACAGTGTATATAGTATGCTACACAAACCAAGGCAACTAGTTTAAGTGGACAAGCCATGCTGTGGTTAAATTCACCAAAGAAATACATGTGGGGCAAAGATTGCTATTATGGCTTAGTGCACTGTGCAAAGTCAGTCATGGATAAATGTTTCATTTTTAGGAGAGGGATTATTAGCATTGCACAAAATTACTCTTACCATTGTATTAATATTTATTAAAGATCTTTAATGGCACTAATTACTAAGAAGTTCTCTTGTTACTCACTCACTTATTCACACTTGCTAAGCTACCTAAAAACACTTTCCAAAATTTAGACATCACGAACCACTCAAAAGCTGACATGCAAATGCTAATAGCGCACTACTCTCTCTGCTTCACCACACCCTCCAAACAACAGACGTATGATTATGTCCCAGGCCTGCTTCATGCAATCTCTTCTGCAGAATACTTGCAAATCACGTTGATTCCTATAAGCAACACCAAGACAAAATACACCACCGTTCTTTCTCACCTCTGCTTTGGTTCAGAAACATTCTCTCTCCCAAACGATTAATACATCCTTTAACCAGCTTTTTGTCAAGTGAAGTCTTCCCTTTGCTTAGACATAGCAGATTCTGCTTTTCTTCCCCCACCCTATAGTGACGAATTATATCCCTTGGTAATTTCTGGCTTTGTTCAAATAATACACTTACCCATAGTCAACCAAGCCATGTTTTATTCAACTGCATTGTCTAGATTCACTGGATACATTGACCCATTAAGTAATCATAGGGGCTGGGTTTGCACTGCCAACTAAATTAAAATGTGTTTGGCTATTGTGTGGCTTAGCGTGTTATAAACATAATGAAAGTGATTTGGACATGGTTTAATGGTCAGCCTTAGCCAACAGTGGTTTATTCTACAAATCACACATAAACTAATCAAGACTTAACAGTTGTGCCGGATGGTCATTGTGTTCCTATTGTCTTTCCTCCTTCCATCTTTTCTTCCCTGGAGAATACTATTTTAAAAAATCTGTGAATGAAGCAGAGGGATTGCACAATTAAATCCTGCTTTGGAAACCCCCATTGTGGCCAAAATCCATTAAGAAATGTGATGTTTCCAGATGATGACTCTTGCATTTAGCATCTTTCCTTTTAATAAAGATACACAGATCATATTAATTATGCTCAATTACTTGTGTAACTGTCCAGCTTCTAACTCCTCTCTGCCTTTCAATGCTGTGCTAAACAAACAAATTGTGTTTCATTCAGTCAAACGCACACATAATCACAGAAGAAAACTTGGCTGCAACTGAACACACAGTCATAAAAAAGCATGCAAAAAGGCTCCTTCCAGCTTACAGGCAGTGCTGGTTTCTTCTCAGTAGGATAGCAAAATCTTATAAATCCAAATAGGAAAGGGTTAAATTGCCTCTGAATCATCTCCCAATACCCCTCCAATTCTTGGTAAAAGGGGCTGAGGTCATGTCAGAAGCTTTGATTCCAATTGCCAGTCTCGTGGCCTCTTCCACTTCAGCATTCACTTCTATGATGAATCTGTCACATCCTGTTTTGGATTATTTGTTCCCAAGCCAAGAAGAGTGGTTGTATACATTGCAGAATATGCCAATGACCTGGGCTTCTGATGGTCTCTAATGTCAGCTTACCAGAGTGTGGTGCTTATGGAGGGGGAGATAGGAAACTGAATCTGGTTTTCAGAGGGGACTTCTAAGCAGTTACGGATAACCCAATTCTTTGCTATATTCTTCCTTGTTCACTGCAAAACTTCTGCAGGAAACTACTAGCCAAAATGATAAAGATTCTTCCTACCCTTATGTCCTCTTCTTAGAAAAGCATAAAACAGCATGAATGCACCCTCTATTTTTATTATTAACAACTATCTGGTGAGATAGATTAGGTTGAAATGTCCACTGATCATCTAGCTGAAGCACATTGGTTGGCCTAGGTTTGCTATTTAAGCTGTTAACCAAACCTACCCTAGTCAATTTTTATTTTTTTTTATTTTTTTTGCTTTAATTTATATGCCGCCCTTCTCCGGAGACTCAGGGCGGCTTACAATGCATTAAGCAATAGCCTTCATACTTTTGTATATTTTATACAAAGTCAGCAATAAGCCCCCAGATTGAACTTCACCTCCTGAATCTACGTCCTCCAGGTTTTCTACTCCTTAGTAATTATGCTTGGAAATTCTGCAAGTTCATGATGCTTGCTGGAGAGTTGAGTAAAATATTGGAAAATGAACTGAAGCCTTTTGCTTCAAGTCAAGGAGAAGAAAATCAAGAGGGACTGATGTACTTGTCTGCGGTAATATCTCTGTAGTGATGGTCAGGGGGAGATATGGTGGGCCACCGTCAGGAAAGATAGCCTTGGTATTTAATCTTGAGCCAGTATCCCAACCAATGCTCCACCTAATGATAGATCACTCCTTCAGTATCCATTTGCTATTGAATGTCATGTTAGTCTGTATAGTAATAAAATTCCCATGATCTGTTTTACGGACCCCCAGCTGGGCATGGAGGGTGGGGGGACTGCGTTCACAGATGTCCCCATTTGAATTTGGTGTATGGCATTTACCACAACCCCTAGGAGCTTTTGCCCTTTCACAAGACCCTAAAAAGCCAGTGCTTCCTAGCACTGGGCTAGACAATGAGATGAGCCAATACAGGCTGTATGACTTCAAATAAGATAATATGTTCCTACCAACTGGCCTACAGGAAAAATACTTAGAAGGAGAGGGTAGAATTTTGGTGGTAGTTTTGAAGGATGGCATATCCATTTTAAGCATGAAATAAAAGAATAAAATATGGGATGAGTAAGACATAAGCTGCTCAGTTGAATGCTCCGTTCCCTCTCCCCAGAGCTATTACTGCTAATTTCCTGAAGAAAGAGTTCTATCCAGAACCATGTAATTAAAATAAATACCATTTATATGACCTGTAAGCTATTTATAAAAGCCAGTAATCCTAAAAAGTAGAATATCTGTATTAAAATTTGAAATCAATCAATGAGTAACATTTACAGATATAAACAATGAACCTTTTTAAAACTAATCCAGCATAGAGTCCTCATTTTATTGTTTTTGTCTGAGAAGCTTGTGATCTGCAACAGCATTCTGGCTTTTTCTTTTTCTTCTTAAAAGTAATCAAAGCTGTCCCATAGCCTTCTTGGAATTGTAACATTTTGGAAGAGGCTCCCATTTTAGCCTACAAGGTTATGATGTGCTGCAATAACATGGGACAGCAGCCATTAAAACAAGCCACATCTGGCAACTCTCTCTGTAACCCAGAGCAAAGAAAGCTATGTCCCAATTCTGTGGTATTGCAAAGAGCCCTTTATTCTCCTCAGAGTTATTTCCATCTATAAGCCTCCACATAAATGCACTTTTGGCAGCTTGTCTGAGCTTTCTCAATTGGCAGTCTGATTATTCGCTTGCGTTCTATTTTTTCCCTCAAATTATTCTGAGTCACATCCTTATACAGACAGTTGAGATTCTAAATGGTACAACTCATGCACTAGTCCCACGGGGCAAGGAAAAAAAATCACATTTCTAGAGTTTGAAATCATGGGGAACAGAACTTTTGATTCCTCTCCTTAAATTATCTTTCCAAGTGGTCACAAGCACAAAAAGTCAGATCTGTTAGATTTTTATAGAATACAACTTGACTTACGACCATAACTGAGCCCAACATTTCTGTTCCAGAGCGAGACAGTTAAGTGAGTTTTGCCCCATTTTATGATCTTTCTTGCCACAGTTGTTAAGTGAATCACTGCAGTTAAGTTAGTAACACGGTTGTTAAGTGAATCTGGTTTCCCCATTGACTCTGCTTATAAGAAGTCGCAAAAGGTGATCACATGACCCCAGGACACTACAAACGTCATAAAAATGAGTCAGCTGCCAAGCGTCCAAATTTTGATCACAGGACCATGGGAATCCTGCAACTGTCATAAGTGTAAAAAATGGTCATAAATCACTTTTTTTCAGTGCTGTTGTAACTTTGAGCGGTCACTAAATGAACCGTTGTAAGTCAAGGACCACCTGTATGGTAATTCTTGTTCATTGCAAAGTGCAGTTCAGGGCCAAAATAGATACACAAAGAGAATTCTAGGCAAGACTAACTGAGATCCTGAGGTGAGGACAAATTAAGGAATGTAGACATTTATCTAAAATGCTTTGGCAGGTCCTGCACTGAGTAAGTTTGATGTAGCAGCTAAGACACCAGGCTAGGGGCCTGGAGATTCTGAGTTCTAATCTCCCGCTTTAGGCATGAAAGCCAACTGGGGGACTTTGGGCCAGTCGCTCACTCCAAGCCCAACCCAACCCACCTCATAGGATTGTTGTTGTGGAGAAAATAGAAGGAAGAAGGAGTATTAGGTACGTTCGCCACCTTGAATTACTTTTAAAAATAATTAATGCGGGATTTTTAAAAAAATCTAAAATAAAAAATTTAAAAATGAATGATCTGAGGCCCTTTCCATCAGGATGAATTCTCTGATCGTCTTTTTCCCAGGCTATTATTTTACATTTCATACACACAGTATGAGATGGGCCAGCTGCTGGCCCCGTCTTGGTAACCTCCCTCCATGCTGCATACTCCTTTAAGACAGTTTGTGAGAACGGTACTGCAGAAAGAGTACAAGCCTCCCACAGTATGAGAATATATTCTGTCACCAGTGTCCTGGGGCCATATAGAGCTATTTGGGGATAGCTTCTATTATCCCCATCCAGCATCACCATTATCCATGCATAGTTATGGGATGATTGAAAGGAAGAAAAAAAATTTATAGTGCGAGGTGATCCAGGTTGTTTGCTCTGAGTTGGAAAGGATGCTTATATAAAACAGGGAGATGTAATTATCGCATTTGTTTCCAGTTGGTTCTTTTCTCATGGGATTTTTCTGCTGTCCTTTAAATGCCTGCATAGCAAGTTTTTTTTCCCCCCACCCGAGCATGCATGTATAGAAAAGCATCACCTGTTGAATATTTGCTTGTCAGAAAAATGCCAGAACAGATTACATCAAGGGCCTATTAAGACAGAATCTTATTCTACACTGATAATTTCTGTCTCCCAGAAAACGGTATTCGACGGTAAACTGACTCTGATATATTATGTAAAGCTACCAGAATCACTAATCAGCAAAAAAGTTACTTTCCATAAATTTAAAATCATCTGGATTATGGCTGCTGTATTTTTTTGAACTGGTTCAAACGTGACATTAAGTCATGCTTTTTAAAATTTACATGCAGTATGTATCTGGCCAACTGTGATTTATTCAACAAACATATTTAAGCAAAGTATGACTTAGTGTATTATGCAAATAGTCTTTTGTTTACTCCTCCCATCTATAAACTATATTTGATGTCCGCAGATTATGCTATACTTACTCAGATCTTTACACCAGACATAGGTTTGGTTCACATCACATCCAAAGCTGCAGTGAAGTTTGTTTGGCTTTGGTTTAGCACATTATTTTAATCCGACTATTATTGTTTGTCAGAAATAATTTATGTGTGTCTTATGTGAACCAAACTAATTGTGATATACAGTACTTTATAAAATAAGCTTCAATAAGCTATATTTTAATGGGTCCTATAAACACAACGTGACCTCTTTTGTAGATGCTTAAATCACATCTTTTGTGTTTTTCTGTCTCACAAACATTTTGCAGGCACTGTGTAAATACAGAATGTGAAACGGGGACAGAAAGGCCAAGTGGAGCGGTAGCTTTTTTTCTACAGTACTACTCTCTGTTTAAAATAGCTCTGACCCTGTCTAGGGCTTTTCAGATGTCAGTTATTTTTTAAACTGTAAGGAATAAAATGCTGCTAGCAGAACAGGTTATCTGAAACGGTACAGGGTTTCCTGAGCAGAGGGTTGGACTAGAACCGTGATGGCAAACCTATGGCATGCGTGCCACAGCTGGCACCCAGAGCCCTCTCTGCGGGCACGCGAGCCGTTGCCCAGCTCACGTCTACTGCACATGCATGCACGCCTCCCGCTGGCCAGCTGATTTTCAGGATGCACAGGGGTAGGGCGCATGTGGGAGACGCGCGTACATGCCCAGGGGGTCGCGCACATATCTATGGGGAGGAGTGGCATGCGTGTTCCAGAAGTGTGGAAACGGGCTTGTTTCCGGCCTCCAGAGCCCATGGGGGGCGTTTTTGCCCGCCCAGAGGATCGAGGAAAGCCTACGGAGCCTGGGGAGGGCAAAAAAAGCCCCCCCCACATGGTGCAGGTTGCTAAAAAAATTTAATCCCACCCCTCGCGCACATGCGCGGGTGGCGGTGGTCACGTGGGGAGGTCGCGTGAGCATGCATGGGGGGCATGGGGGGGTTGTGTGTGCATGTGCGGTGGGGTGCACATTGCATTATGGGTGCCAGCTGCCAGCACATGTGCACACTGTCACATGCGCGCACACATGTTTTTGGCACCCAAAGAGAAAAAGGCTAGCCATCACTGGACTAGAAGATCTCCAAGGTCCCTTCCAACTCTTTTATTATTCTAGTCTAGTCTAGTCTAGCCTGTAGTCTCCAGTCTCCAATGAGAGTTGATCAAAAAATCTAATGTTTTGTGTGACTACCATCTTATTGTATCCCAAAAGGGAAGAGCCTTGGTAGTACAGGGGTTTAAGGCACCCTGTTATTAAGCTGGTTATTAAGATTAAGACCAGCTGCCTGCAATTACTGCAGGGTTCGAATCTCGCCAAGGCTCAAGGTTGACTCAGCCTTCCATCCTTTCTAAGGTAGGTGAAATGAGGACCCAGTTTGTGAGGGCAATAAGCTGACTTTGTATAAATATACAAAAGGATGAAGGCTATTGCTTAACGCATTGTAAGCCGCTCTGAGTCTTCGGAGAAGGGCGGCATATAAATCTAATTAAAAAAAAAAAAAAAAAGGCAAGACTGAATCCAAACTTCCAGGAATGCATACAGAGCCATCGCATTCTGTATACAAACAATACACTTATTTCTTCAACTGTCTCCTGGCATATTCAACACATCCTTGCCTCCATTCAGGCAGCTTATTGCACAAGAGAGTAAATGAGCAGTTTTCACCCTTAACACAAATTTCCAGATTTATTCCAGTCCTGAATTTTCCCCTTTGTACATTATACCTTATTTCTTCTCTCACTTTTTTTTTTCTTTCATTCCCGTTATTATTTTGTATATTCTCCATAGGAACAAATATATACATTTCTGCATCGGTTTGATATTTTCCCCATCACCTTGAACAAGCTTCTCGGTTTATCCCGTATCATTTCCCCCCCTCCCCCCGGTTATAAACTCTTAAATAAACGTAGCTGTGGATTATGAATACTTATGAATCTCAAAAACGCATTTTAAAATGCATTGCACTACACGTCTTGGATTGACAGTAATACTGTATAGGTTTACAGGCAGGGATGGATTATAGGAGTTTCTCTGCATTCCAGATCCTTCGTTGGCTGTTCCACTAATCCAGCCGCTTTCTTTGTACAAGGGCATATATAATGAGCAATATATAATGAGATCTGGCAAACCGTAACTGCACATTCTCTAGCGCTCTTTTGGAAAACGAAGGCATTTCGAAATGCTGCGTTAATTGCACACGCGCGCGTCACGTGAAATCTGACATTATCGTCGGGCAAGCACTTTAAAAAAAATAAATAATCAGAAAAACAAAATCCCTCTCATCGCCAGTCTGCTTTGTTCCGAGCCCTGCGAGAGAGAGAGAGAGAGAGACAGAGAAAAAAAAAACCCACCAAACCCACCTTTATGCAAACTCAGCACAGAGGGAGGAGGGGAAAGGGAGCTGGGCGGTCCCGAAGTTCCAGGAAGGCGCAGGCGCGTCAGCTCCAAGCCCTTTGGGCACGCGCAGGAAGCCATGTGTCCCGTTTGCTAAGCTTCCCGACTTTGGCGGACGTGCTTTTGGTGAAAGCCTTTGCCGTTGAGAGACTCCCCCGAGGGGGGGGGGGGAAACCTGAACAAGTAAGAGAATCTGGGGGTGGAGGAGAGCAGAATAAGAGGGGGTGGGGGAAAGAACCCTCGTGATGCTGGCCCAGAATGGCATCGAAAACGTGATTACATTATAAGCGGGGTGGCATGTCAAGGCAAGTTTACTACACGAAAAATTCAGCAATAGCTAGAGGAGGGGAAAGGGTACCTGTGCCGTGCCTAAAGTGGAAAAAATGCAATGGATAAGGATGATGATGATGATGATGATGATGATAATAATAATACTTAGCACCAGTCAATCGTATTTGTGATGCATTTTTGAATGTCCAGAAGACTTGAGTCCATGTTTAATGAATAAAGTAAATAATAATAATAATAATAATAATAATAATAATAATAATAATAATAATAATAATGTATGGTTCATTGACATTGTAATACCTGGTGATGCACAGATTGAAGATAAGCAGCAAGAAAAAATCACAAAGTACCGGGACTTGCAAATTGAAGTTGAGCAACTATGGAAAAAGAAATTGTGTGTTGTCCCGATTGTAATTGGAGCCCTTGGAGCAATATCCAAAGGGCTACCCCGCTACTTAGAAATTCTAAATTTACCGGACTTGAACATTTTGACTCTACAAAAAACCACCTTACTCAGAACAGTTTACATCCTCCGAGGATACCTTAACAGTTCCTAGGTCCTTGGTTAGGACTCGAGCTGCTGAGCTATTAACCAGCCTCAAAGGCTGTGAATCTCACCAAAGATTAAATAATAATAATAATAATAATAATAATAATAATAATAATAATAATACTTGGAACATCGTATATTTTAAGAAGGTACTTGGTTGATACCTAGGACACTGGCAGCAACCCGTATCAACTATTAGCACCAGTCAGTGGTATTTGCGATGCATTTTTAAATGTTCAGTGGACTGAGTTTCATGTTTAATGAATAAAAGAGATAATAACAACAACAATAATATCTCAGTCATACAAGTAGGTCATGGTTGTCCCAAAGGTGCTTTTTTTTCTCAAGAGGCTGAAGAAGCTTCTTGGATGAGAAGCAAAATGTCTTCAAAGAAAACCCAGAAAGTCCAGTTGCCTCTTGGGGAAGAAAAAAAAACTTTTGGGACAAACGGGATCTTTGTAGACTCAGTGGTCAGGACTGATAGTCCAACACGTGAATATTAGTTGGAGAAAGCAGGACAATCTCAGAAAGAATTACCATTCGATTCTTTTGCTTTTTATAAATTGAGTGGAAGATTCCAGAGGGAGGGGGAGGGGAGGGATTTGCTAACTTTGATCATGATGGCTCTTTGAAAATAAGATTTGTGTACTCTACGTGGCCTTTATTCTCCCATTCATATCTTGTTTTTTCTCTGAGACCTTAAGGTAACAGATACAGATTTATAAAGTAAATTGCGACTGTGATTAAATCTTATCAGCCGGTGGGAATTTGAATCAAGAAATTTAAATCCTCCATCCAAGTCTAACACATTCATCAAGGTGCTGCTACAGGTAGTCCTTGACTTACGACCGCAATTGAGCCCAAACTTTCCATTGCTAAGCAAGGCAGTTCTTAAGTGAGTTTTGCCCCATGTTGCAACCTTTCTTGCTACAGTTGTTAAGTGAATCACAACAGTTGTTAGTAAGGTGGTTGTTAAATGAATCTGGCTTCCCCATTGACTGCTTGTCAGAAGGTTGCAAAAGGGGATCACATGATCCTGGGACACTGCAACCTTTATAAATACATGCCAGTTGTGAAGCATCCACATTTTGATCATATGACCACGGGGATTGCTGCAGTGGTCATAAGTAAGAAAAACAGATGTATGTCACTTTTTTCAGAGATGTAATTTTGAACAGTTATTAAACAAATGGTTATAAGTTGAAGAGTACCTGTAGAGTCTTCTCAATTTCTACCATATGTCCCTCAAAGATCATAGAATGTCTTGGGTTTTTTTCTGGAGCTTACATGTGTCAGTATATTCCACCCATTTCCTTCTGGATATATTGGTCACTAGATTGTCAAGAGTGAAACATAGACAGTTTCATGCCTCTTTTTGCAACTTGTCATTAGAGTAAGGGAGGGGGATATGGACTACCAATGGGTTAATTTGGAGAAACAAAACTTCTGCAGTTCCATGGAAGTTTTAATTTGGATACTCAAGCTGGATGTTGACATAGATCCCATTACTTCACGTGGCAGAGACAATACTGAAGGATTATGACCACTTGAAAACACAGGGTGTGAAAAGGTAATTTAGGTTTATAGCCTTACACCATTGGCTGTGTTTCACATCACACTAAACAATGATTTATGTAGCATAGTGGCTGAATTCATGTAATGCATTATGCCAAAATTAAATGTAATTTATTAAACTGATATGCTGCCCAACCCACAGTGATTCTGGGCAGCTTTCAGTTGTTATAATTTAGGATATTGTTAGCAATCTACTCTATTCATTTGATGAGAAAACTTCATAGACTAACTTTTCTCTTTTTTCCCAGGTCTTGTTAGAAAGGAGTCAAAAGGTGATTCAAAAACTAATGTTGGGAAGAAAAAGAGATTCCTGCTCCTCTACCTACATTTAGCATCATGACCCGCCATAGTAAATATTTGCTTGAATTGTTCCAATCTAATTGGAATTCTAAATGAGTAATCATGTTTGCTTATCTCTGATTCCCCCTTTTTTCTCTTTTGCAGAACAGAAAAAATCTAGCAAGAAATCCAAACATAGCAAGGTAAGACAAAATCTTGGGGAAAAAAATTGTGGTAGAGATAACAGCGGAATTGATGGAAGAGCAGGAAGAGCCTTTGAATTTGATAGTGGAATGATTGCTGGCTATATTAGTGAAGCAGAATTGTTTAAATGTTTAGTGAAGCAGAATTGTTTTAACACAGAATTTGGGTGGTGATTCAAAATATAACCGATGTATCAGTATGCTTCCATATGGAATTTTGATCATGCAAGTTGCCAATGATACGTTACCTTCCACTCGTAAGTGTTTTTTCTATTAGAGTATCAATTCTCCTCTGAGTACAGCTTTCAGATAAGAAAACATAAAATATTCTTTAGCAAAGGGAAAAGGGTCAAAATAGTATCAGCTGGAAAAGCAGGGATCTATTGTTGTTCTCAGATGTGATGAACATATGTTGTAACTTTATGTCAGCAATCAAAACCAGTGCAGTCTTCCTTCCTTTCATAGAAAAAGGATGCAAAATCACGTAGGAAAAAAGATTCAGGAGTACCTCAACTGTCACGCTTCAAAGAACATGTCAAAAAGGAACTGGCCCTAAAAGAGAAAAGGGTAAGCGTTAACCATGTGGGAAAATAGAGGCAAAGGTGGGATTTTTAGATAGCTGAATTAATTTCTCTGCTCAGGGCTACGGAGTTTGGGATGGCATAGGACTGGTACCCGATACTGGATCTATGAGACCTGTGTAGCAGGATTGCTAGCACCCCCTTATTTTAAGATTATATCCGTGTAACTAGGTGAAAGAAATGCAGGAGCGGCAACAAATGGCACGACAGAAAGAAATTGGCCGATTCCGGAGCCTGGAAGGTTTGCAGAAGGATGCCTTGCACAGACAGCAACGCTTTGAGCAGAAGGTAACGAATTTAGGCTGGTAATCTTCCCCATGGCATATATTGTGACCAAGGCCCAAGTAGTGATTACCAAACACAATTCAGTCCTCAACAGACTTATTTTATTAAAACAGCTGAGAATTAATTCATTCTCAGCTTAGAGAACAAAACAAAATTCTTAATAACCAGTCCGTCAGCCTTATCACCAACCTTTGATGTCTTTGGCAACCTGCCAAAGGTTTTTCTTGGCAAAACCCCCAATGTTGTTGCTGCTCTTTTAAGCCTTATGGGAGTGGCCAATCATCTCCTGGCCTTACTCCCAAGTTGTCCTTTTTTCTTCAGCTGCTCTTGCCTTCTGGCAACTCTTCGCATGCGTGCACTAGGAACAGGCTCCTCCTGTTCCTCTGCCTCTCTGCTGTCCGCTTCTGGAGGCTCCGGAGTCCGCGCATCGTTCCCAGATGGCCCTGGCCCCATCTCTGCCTCCGACGCAGAGCCCTCGTCCGGGCCTTCCCTAGCCTCCAGGACTGGCCCATTGTCCTCCCCAGCCTCCTCACTGTCCGACTCCGCTGCCAGGTCTGCAGGCTGCTGGCGGACCACAACACATATATCCAATCCAGTTGCAGGAAATATGGTTTGTCTATGCAGCTTTTATAGAAGTTTTGTTCGTCCACTTCTTCTAGCAGTTCTTTTAAGCAGCTCAAATATATTGGTAGAGATATTCTTTATTGGTAGAGATTTCTGTAATTGGTTAGACAAATGCTTATTTAAGTAGGAAAGAAGTACATGAAAATAACTATGGGAATCCCGGTTTTAGTTCTGGATAGATTTTTGATCATTCATATGGGATTTCTCACAAAGCAGACTATTGGTGGTCTATTTGGTGACACATCCAAATGAGCTCGATAGGATTCAGTTCTTATTCAAAGAGATTATAGTCTCAAGTGAATGAATTGTGTTGCAATTTTCCTCTCATTCATTTTTACAAAAAGCCCAATACCAATTATTTCTACAAAAAGGCATAAAAGAAATCAGCTACTGAGTTGAAATTTCCCTCTCTATCTGGCTTTCCCCCACCCCCACTCCAAAAAGAAAATTTTTCAAGGTACCTGAGGGCTGTGGACTTGCTGTTTGCTAAGTTACAAAAGACATCATAGGAGGAGAACTGTATTGGTCTAGGATGGCAAAAAAATAATAATACTCTGATAACGTCTTTTCCAACTAACAATTTTGATTAAAAGGTATAAGCTTTTGTGAACGTCATCAGATGCATAGAGTGACTAGGCATGCCTTTTAATCAAAGTAGTGAGTCTGAAAAAGTGTCACCAGATTTTTAATTTTAAGTTAGAGCATGTCTTCACCCCATTTTAAGCCGGAGGGTGGAATTGGTTTAAAAATGACAATGAGTTAATGATTCTTAATCTCTCAGTGACATAGAATGCGTATAATATACTTATATTATAAATTATATATTTTATATAATATTTATAATATTTTATATATATATATATATATATATATATATATATATATATATATATATAATATTATATTTATATTATATAAATATAAAAACAAGCAATTTTAAAATGTCATGATATTCTAAAATATCATTAGTTATGAATTGTTTTCATAACTAATGATATTTTAGAATATCGTGACATTTTAAATTTGCTTGTTGATCTATTTGTTTCATGTTTCCTTTTGCACTTATTCATCTACATTTTTCAAAGAATTTAATAAAAAAAGATATTTAAAAAGGGAAATAATGATGAATGGCTTGCTTGTCTGTAAACTTTGTCTAAGAGAACAGCCTGGAGTTCCAGATCAATAAAACTTTTTATTTAAAAAAAGTGTATCAGGAAAACAGTAGATGGGAAAGCATGATATTTCAAGGAGAGATTGCAAAATTCAAAGGGTGCAAAGCACAGGTATATTTTATGGGGGGATGATTAAATACATAGTTCTGTTTTCTAAATCACTTTAAAATGATGTTCTTGGAGAACAGTGCTGCATTTTAAAAGGCTCTTATGGAAGATTTTATTCTGTTTATATACAACTTGAGTAAAAATGCCTCCCCCTAGTAGGAAATGAATTTCTTGTACAGCAGCAATCAAATAATAGCTATTTTGTAGGCAGCAGAAATGCAGCTATGATGTATAGTCTCACATTATGAAATTAAGGGTACCATAACTACTCTATTTTCCAGTTGGATAGCATGCAAGTGTGAGTAGATAAATAGATACCATGTTCCATGCGCCATAGTCATGCCAGGCCACATGACCATGGAAGAATCTTCAGACAATGCTGGCTCCTTTGGCTAGGAAACAGAGATGAGCACCGCCCCCTAGAGTCGGACACAATTGAACAATGGAAACTTTTACCTTTACCTTTTACCTATTTTCTAACTATAAGAACCTATTCTGTGCTATGTGTCTTAGTGGAACTTTAATTCTATCCCCTTGACCATGTGCATAATCATCATCTTCCCACAGGAGAGGGATCTGAAGCAATTGGCCAAACATGCCCTGCTGGAAAAAGACAGCTCCTGCAAGGCGTATTACAAAGAGTTCAGGAAGGTCAGTGAAGACTGAAGTGACTTGACGGATGTGACTTAGCACCAAGAAAAATAGAGCTGCAGATGGGGAGGCTTCTGTTGGGATGGGCTGGATCACTGTTGGACATAATGGCCTCCAGTTCTTTGATCTCTCCAGGTAATTGAAGCAGCCGATGTGATCTTGGAAGTCCTTGATGCTCGAGATCCTCAAGGTTGCCGATGCCCCCAGGTTGAAGAGGCAGTGGTGCAGGCTGGAACCAACAAGAGATTGGTTTTGGTGTTGAATAAAATAGGTAATTAGCTGTACTAGGTTCTTTGTGGAAAGGAAGTAAAGCCGTATGCGATTCAAGAATATGAGATCAGGCCTTTTCTTACTAGGAGTTTCTCTTTACAAATTCAAATTCTGCACCGAGGAAATCAAGAAAATATACTTGAAATAAAGTGTTGAATTACATTGGCTTATTTTGCAGTTGCTTTGCTTTGGTTCAGAATCATTGCAATCATAACTTAATTCAGGGTTTGGGTGGCAGAGGGTAGAGTTATGGGAAAAAGTCACTCAAAGGTTTGCATTTGGCCTCAATTAGCTGTAGAAGATTTTTTTGTTTTTGTTTTTATGCTTTTTGTTCATGATTCATTCATTCACAATGACAGTTAAGATAGATAGGTGATGAGGTATTGATTTTCTTTCTATGGTTATTGGATAAGTGACCTGGATATTCTATTCCATATTAGTAATATTGACTGTTTTAAGTAGAAGGTGGTCAAGGTTATTTTGAAATCAGCTTGTGTTTGGGGAATTGGGAATGTTATTGCTTTAGCCTTCTGGGTGATCTATCTGCAGACCATAAAAGGGTTACAGTTTTGAAACACACGATTTTAAAAGGTAACTTGTGTGCCTCTGGCATACAAAAGAATAGGTGTTGCCCCAGTGAACTGGCACCAGAGTGATTTTTTTAAAGGACTCCTTCACTTTCTCAATCTGTTCCTGATCCAGATCTGGTATCTAAAGAGATCGTTGCAAAATGGCTGAAGTATCTGAGGAATGAATTTCCTACAGTGGCCTTTAAATCTTCCACTCAGCAACAGAGCAAAAACCTGGTAGGTGATGGATGGCGGCAATGGATTAATGATATTTTACCTCTAAAAGATTATTTTTGTATTGGGAGATCACTTTGAGAACAGGGTGGAGATGAGCAACCTGCTACAACATCCCTTGCCAGTGTCCATGCATCCCAACATTAAATTAAAAACTCCTGACATATAGCAAGAATGTAAAACTCACATAAGACTGCCAAAACTTAGCAAGATTTCTGGTGAGATAGCCCAGATCTTTCATGGTTTAGGAGTCTTGTGCAAATCTGGGGGATAAGAAGTATTTGTTTTATGACATTTATACTAAACAAATATTAATGTATTTTAATGTTATATTTCATTTTCTTTTGGTAAAGTACTGTATAAAGTGTATTAGTTTGGCCCTTCCTTTGAATGTGATCTGTATGTGCCCCCCCCCCTCCTTAAGAGTTGGCTATTGTAGAAGAGGTTAAGCGGCCCACCATATTGATAGACTAGATTTGGCTGTGGTGGCAGTCCAATACGTGGTCTTTATTCAGTGAGATCTAGGTGGCAGAAAGAGACTGGTGGGTTCTGGGAGATGGGAAACACAGATTAAGCACAGATTAAACACGGAAAAAGACTTTGTAATAGTTGGGAACATTTGAAGATTGGGACATCAAAAGTAAGAGCCAGGGACATTACGCAATAATTCCTTTCTCCCTTTTAGCAACGGAGCCATGTCTCAGTAACTCGAGCATCAAGTGACTTACTAGGCAGTGCAGCCTGTGTTGGGGCAGATTGCCTCATGAAGGTACTTGCAAACTATTGCCGGAATCAGGATGTCAGGACAACAATCACCGTTGGAGTTGTGGGTACGTAGCTTGCCTCTATTTGAGGGGTGGACAAAGTGAAAAAACATCTTTCCACAATATGACACCTTTCAAAATGAGGAAGCTGCAGCTCCTGGAATTCCTGCATAAGCTGGGAATTCTGGGAATTGTAGTCATAGGATATCTGAAGTGTGTCAAAATGGGGGTAAATTAGTTTACTGTCTTCCTTGCCTTGTCTGTCTCCAGCTGACCCGATAGGGCAAATTGGGAAATGTTTCCCATTTTTGCTTTGCAGTAGCTAAATAGAATCCTAGCAACTATCTTTCCAATGGAGGAGGGACTTTGGCCTTGGATGAAAGCATTAACCCATCTATCATTCTGGGAGTTGAAGCCAGGAGATAGCTGGGCCATAATTCAAACAAGGAAGAATCCTAGCTGGGAAAGAGATGTGGCCCACAAATAGCACTAGCACTTAGACTTATATACTTCATAGCACTTTTCAGCCCTCTCTAAGCGACTTGCAGAGTCAGCATATTGCCCCCAACCATCTAGGTCCTCATTTTATTGATCTTAGAAGGATGGAAGGCTGAGACAACCTTGAGCCAGTCAGGATCGAACTCCAGGCAGTGGGCAGAATTAGCCTGCAGTACTGCATTCTAACCACTGCGTCACCACGGCTCTTATCATGAGAGGAAAGAAAGAGGCAGGTGAGGGAAGATTTAGATCCCATAGTCCTCAACCTCCTTGGAACCTTTTCACCAGCCTTCACCAACTGCAGAGATTGATGACTTGAAGTTACAGACTTGGAAGTGCCCATTTTGGGGAAGATTCTTTTAGGTAGTTGGGGGTGGTAGATGTGAACCCTACCAGCTTTTCTTTTGCCTTTTAGTCCAGAGGAAAAAGGTGGTGGGGGGTTACTGGTTATGCTGTCTTTTCTTGTGTAGAATGCAAAGGAAACAGTTTAGTGGAAGGTAGCAGTGACTTGTGTGGGAGCAATCACCAGAATGGAAATGTGCTTGCTGATGGGTTGCCTGTCTCTATATCCCTGATTGCAGGCTTCCCAAATGTTGGCAAAAGCAGCTTGATCAACAGCTTGAAGAGGAGCCGAGCTTGCAATACTGGTGCCACTCCTGGCATCACCAAGTATGTGCCCAAGCTGAGGTGCTAATTAGAAGTGAGGCATCAGATCTGAAGTGCTGGATAGTCAACCAAGTAGTTTCACTTTTTTTCATTTTAAATCAAGGAATGCTACAGGAGGTCTGTGGTCCTGCTTATATAAGAGAGATAAAATTATTATTATTATTATTATTATTATTATTATTATTATTATTATTATTATTATTAATCAAATTTCTATACCGCCCTACTCCCGAAGGACTCAGGGCGGTGAACAACCAAGATAAAATACAGATAATACAAATATTAAAAATCCCTTAAAATTATTAAATATTTCGGCCAAAGCACAGATTAAAACACCCAATTTATAAAATCACGAATTAAAAAAATTTAAAAATTTAAAAGAGGGGAGTTAGGCCAGGCCAGCTTGTTGAAATAGAAAAGTTTTGAGAGTACGGCGAAACGTGCGCAGGTCCGGGATCTTCCGTATCTCTGGGGGGAGCTCGTTCCAGATGGTAGGTGCCCCCACAGAGAAGGCTCTCCCCCTGGGGGCCGCCAGTCGACACTGTTTGGCCGACGGCACCCTGAGGAGCCCCTCTCTATGGGAGCGTACTGGTCGGTGAGAGGCTATTGGTAGCAGAAGGCGGTCTCGTAAATACCCCGGTCCGATGCCATGGAGCGATCTAAAGGTGGTAACCAAAACCTTGAAGCGCACCCGGAAGACCACCGGGAGCCAGTGTAGCTCGCGCAGGAGAGGGGTCACATGGGAGCGCCACGTCGCTCCTATAACCACCCGCGCGGCCGCATTCTGTACCAGCTGGAGCCTCCGGGTGCTCCTCAAGGGGAGCCCCATGTAGAGAGCATTGCAGTAGTCCAAGCGGGAAGTAACGAGAGCATGAGTGACCGTATTTAACGAGTCCCGATCCAGAAAGGGACGCAACTGGCGAATCAGGCGGACCTGATAAAAAGTCCCCCTGGCCACGGCCGTCATATGCTCTTCTAAAGACAGCCGTGAGTCCAGGAGGACACCCAAGTTGCGAACCCTCTCCGTGGGGGCCAATGACTCGCCCCCAATAGTCAGTGATGGCGCCAACTGACTATATCGGGATGTCGGAAACCACAGCCACTCGGTCTTGGATGGGTTGAGCCTGAGTCTGTTTCTCCCCATCCAGATCCGCACGGCCTCCAGGCACCGGGACATCACTTCAAGGGCATCATTGGGGTGGTCCGGGGAGATAAAAATTCACGGATTCCCTTATGCTTTTATCTCCCAGTCATAGTAAAGATAGTTTTCCCTTTGATAACATTGAACAAAACTGGATGTACTTGACATGAGTGACAGTGCCTAGTTGGATTTAGTTGGGTTAGCATATAATTTTGGGCATAGTAGACCAGAGAAGGTTTGGGGTTGTAACATAAAAAGCATTAACTTCTGTACAAGACGTAGGGTATTTTGTTCACTACTTGATATATTGTTCTAATCCATAAGATGATAATTCATCACTTGAATCTTTCAAGAAGAGACTGGACAGCCATCTGTCAGAAATGGTACAGGGTCTCCTGCTTGAGCAGGGGGTTGGACTAGATGACCTACAAGGTTTCTTTCAACTCTGTTATTCTAATTTGTGTTTATTCAGCATTTACCCTTACCAGGTGTAAATTATACTTTGTGACTTAGAACATGTGAATTGAACCAATAGTGTGGTTGAATAAATAACTCCTGATAAAGCAATATCATGTGTGAACTTAGCCACTTTCTGCCCATTAGTTTATTTTACCTACTTTCCCTAGTTTTGAATTGGCTTAGATTAACTTTATATTTACATTCCCCAAAAAAAGAAATAGAAAAAAACCCCACAAGTCTCAAAGCACATATGCATTTGAAATAATGATTCTTGAAAAGACAGTTGCCTGGCCAGCCTTCTTAAAAATATCTGTTGATTAAACAGGTTTACCATCTTCCCCTCCCTACCAGCCCCTTTTCTCCTGAAGCTCGGAAGAGATGCAGATTGATAAAAGTTATTGAAGATAAACATTCCAGGAAGGGAGTGGCATTATATAAGAACTGTTGTGAGAAAGAAATTATCTGCCATCCTAGAAGAAGTCTAAAATTTTAATTTCTGGTCTGGTTGTTTTAGCTTTGGGACAACAAAGAAATATAAAATGAAGTTTTAGAAAATTAACTTTATAGGCAGAAAGGCTGGCATTTGAAGTGATTGCTCTCATTTATTTATCCTTCCCTCCCCCCCTCTTTAGGTCTCTGCAAGAAGTGCAGCTGGACAAGCACATAAAACTCCTAGATTGTCCAGGGATTGTCATGGCTTCTCCCACTTCAGACGCAGCCATGATCCTGCGAAACTGCATCAGGATAGAACAACTGGCGGACCCTGTGAGTCCAGTGGAGGCCATCTTGAAACGATGCAACAAGCAGCAGGTATGGGTGCTCTTGAAAGAATGAACGGAGTACGTAGAGGAGAATAATCTGGAAAATTATGAAGGTGGGGCTTGAGAATCCCAGGTTCTTTTCAGAGACTACAAAAAGCTGATAGCAAAAATAATGGTTCTCAAATAGAGAACTATAAATTTAAAGACTTTTAGTGATGCTAATTTGGATGAAGCTCCTTTTCCTCTTGAAATCACATTGAAAAAGGATGAATCTGCTTGATAAATCTGCTTGATAAATGACATGTCTTCAAAAGGATTTTTTGCCAAGAATCTTAATTTGAGTTCTTTAAATTGTTTCACACAACACACTAATACATGGTTGTTTGGTTTGTGGTTCAGTATGTTGGGCAATCTCAAGCAATGGGGTATATTCACTAAATCATGGTTCAATTAGACCTGAATCAACAAGTGGGGGAATGCAAGCTTTAAATTGTGTTACTTTTGCTGCAAAATATGATCCTATTGTATGGAAGTTTTAAAAAAAACAGCAGTAGGCATTAAGTGGCTCATTCAATGTTTAATTGGGAAACATATGCATATTATTGGCATTTTAATACAAAAGATATGTGGCAGATAACAATTTAGCAGAGGCGTGCACTTTTAGGAGGACATACTGTTCTTGTGGCAAGTACACCAGCTAGGTTTTTCTTAACATAGTTTCTTTGATACATATGTAGCTTTACACATATTTTGGAGGTTTTTAAATGTATCAATCAGGAAAGCTTTTGCCCACCAAAATTTGTACTTGAAATGGATATTATTCAGGTCTACATGTGTATTCAGAAATCAGCTTCACTGCACTCCTGGTACTTCTTCCAAAGTAAATAGATTTATAGAACTGCAGCCTCAATTGATTAGCTCTAGCAAAATGGTAACCGCGCCGCTTTTAAAAAATGATTAGAAAATAATTAAACCCCATTTTTGTTTGGGTTGATTTGGTTCTGGCAGGTTTCAGAAATCACCCACTGAAATTTTACAGCAGTATCTAAATGCAATTTCTTTCTGATTTGTGGGCAGAGGGAAGAAGATGGTATCATCATATTGTTCCCCTGCCCAGTGTAGTCTTTGCCTGATAAGTAATTAAATAATAAGTCCAGCTGCTAAAAACCTGACCTCTCTCTGAGATGTAAGTAAATAGAACGGGCAGGTTGGGTAAGAAAACTTCAATCGGCTTCTAATTCTCATCTTTCTTCTCCCTAAATTTCCTCTACCTAAAGATTATGCAGCATTTCAGTGTGCCAGATTTTCAGAACACCATGGAGTTCTTGGCGTATTTGGCCAAGCGACAGGGCAAGCTGAAAAAAGGAGGAATACCAGACCATGAGAAGGCTGCCAAAGCAGTGCTAAATGACTGGACGAGGTGAGTGGAAGATAGGATCCTTTTTTAAAAAAGAACAAAGTTCTTGAGCTTTTTGCAGGAACTGTCTTTGATGTAAGCCTCTTTCTTCCTTTCTCTTTGTCTTACTCACCTGGCAGCTCTAAATCAAGTGGGAATTGAAATCAGGAAAAGAAGAAAATAATAGGAACTTCTGCACAAGTGTTGGTGGGGAGTGGGTAGGAGTAGGAAGCTTTTCCTATAAAGCTTGGGTCAACAACATGGCCATCCCTTCCCCATGATACTGATATTAGTTTATGAAGCAGTTACAACCTTGCACAAGATGATGTAACTTGGGGCGCTCTCTGTCTGTCTTGGGTTTGTGGCCTGAAAAGTTATCAATCCTTGCTATAAAACTTGCTATCTGTCACTCTCAGAGAGATGGGCGGTCTAAATATGATAAGTAAATATTGTACTTTGTTTTTTCTAGTGGAAAAATCAGCTATTTCACACATCCACCCGAGACACACACTCTTCCTACTCACATCAGTGCTGAGATTGTGACGGAGATGGGCAAAGCCTTCGATTTTGAGGCACTGGAGCAGGAGAATGAGAAGGCTTTGGCTAGTAAGTGGTTGGGAAAATGGGACCGCTTTCCACAAGATTTTGCCACCATACGATTCTTGTTTTGCCTATCTTTCCTTTGACGGTCAGGAGTTTGACACCCAGCCCAACAGCTGTATTTACACTACAGTACATGTCATCCCTTCTCAAAGAGGTTGACAAAAATGGAGAACATTCTGTAGTTTCTGCTGGTCCCAGATATGTCTATTCTGCAATTCAGCATAATTCTCCACATTCTTTCAAGACCAGAGTATCTGCCCAATTATGTAATAACACTGTAGAATATAATTATAAAAAGCTGCAGGGTGTGAGGTGGTATTACATATCAGTTACCAGCAGTAGTGGGTTTCAATTTAGTTTGCTACCAGTTCACTCATGCACACATGCGACACTTCTGCGCATGTACAGAAGCGTCTGGGCAGGTCGGTGTAGCCTCCCGCCACTGCTATTGGTTCGCCCGATCCAGGGTGAACTGGTAACAACCCATTACAGGTTACCAGGATTCTCTTCAAGCAGCTATTTATTTCCCATCATTTCTCCTTCCCTTTTCTAAAAGCTGTTCTGCCTTTCTCAATT
This sequence comes from Pantherophis guttatus, assembly GCF_059756535.1. Lineage (NCBI taxonomy): Eukaryota > Metazoa > Chordata > Lepidosauria > Squamata > Colubridae > Pantherophis > Pantherophis guttatus. Next base: position 119,928,518 of record NC_142064.1, on the reverse strand, counting down.
CTCTCCAACTTTCCTCCTCCTCCTCTTTTTCTTTGATCTGTTAGAATAGGTATAACTGAACATAGAGTCTTCCACCAAATCCAATAGGTCAGGATATAGTTTTCATTTCTCTTCTCCTTGTTCTACATCTGTGATCCCATAAGTTAAGTGTAACTGAACCAGTTTGTTGAATAAGTTATACTTGGCTAGAATGTTAGTTGCTCTGTAAACTATGTTAACTATGATTTACAACTCAGGATGGATTTGTTCATTCAGCTGGCCTAGCATCTTTAGTGTGAAGCAGCAGATTGAATTCTTCTCCTTGCTTTAAGCCTCTTCCCACTCAAGGCTGACTATAATTTAAGAACTCTGGTTTGTTTGTTTTTTGGATAGATTTAATCTCTGGTCCTGTGGGAATCTCCTTGGAGGGTTCAGGCCTAACTAGTGGGGCAGAAATTGAAATGCCTGAGGAAGAAGGGCTGCATATTACAGAAGAGGAGGAGACTAAGATGGAAGAAGATGAGAATGATGAGGTATGTGCTCCAGCCTTGGTTGTGCATGGGCTATCATTTTGGCAAGCATCCAGGCTCCAGCAGTTCTAAATAACAGGTACTGAATATAGAACCACCTACGGGAAGAAATTATCTTAATGTATATTAGTTCTATGTATGAACTATTTATTTATAATTTCAGTATCAAATTTCAAGGCTGCCTGATTCCTTAATGACTCTGGGCAGGTTATAGATAAAAGAAAACCCATAAATATAAAAAGAGGCCATGGCTGATCAGAAGAACACCCAACCTAACTAAAACAAGGCGGAACTGAAGAGGTCTTCACAACCATCTTTTCCCAGGAGCTAGGAGAACCACCAGATTTCAGTGGAGAAAAAACCCTTTCTCCATAGATACTGTTTGAACCATCATAACAAAAAGCCTGTAAAATAATACTGAAGGATTTTTCCCTAGACATTCTTTCCAAAGAATCATGCTAGAAGTCTTAGAGATCGCACACTTTCCTGAGAAATTCATAATATTTCTACTGATAAAAGTGTGTGTGTGTGTAGGGGGAAAGTTGAAGATTTATAAAATGGAGCTAAAAGACTATCAATATTTGGAACAGGAGAGAAGGGACTGGATATTCTGCAGGAAACATTTCTCAGGATATTCTCATCCCCTTTTCTTCTCAGGTTTGATAAGTTAATCCTAAAATCATAAAATTCTGTAGCCAGATCAACAGGCCTGGAATTTTACCTTATTGGGATGTCAGTTGTGTAGAAAACACTCAAGCTTTGCTGTGTTTTGGTGAGCGATATGGGCAAATTGAAAGAGTAAGAGTGAGTCTCAGTCCTCACATAAATTGAGACGAGCACTGATAGCTAACAGAATAGAGAATTCTTGCTTTCGCAAAGCATTGAAGACCTATTGTTTTTTTTTGCCCCAGGCACTGAATTGGGAGAATTTGTGAACCTGTTTGGAAACAATTTGTTTCTAGTGCTATTTGCTGTGTGCCTTATGTTTGTTTACAACATTCTACTGTTGTCTTAATAACCTGAGTCATTTGTTCAAAGAGAGCAGCCCAAGATAATTTATGTATTTATTGTCAAATTATTTTATGAGAAGTTGAATACTTCACTTATCTTTCTACAGTTACATAGAACTCAAGAATTTTAGCTCTGATGGTTTGCACTGCTGTATCTCATTTTGTTTAGATGTGCCGTATTAGTACGTTTGATACAATTGAACTCTCTCCTTTTTTTCTATGTCGGTCACTGACAAAAATTAATACAAATTTACTATTTCACTATCGAGGGCAGCTATATAAATAAATGCATTTTGAGTGTCCATTCAAATCAACGAGGCCTTTTTCTTCTTCCCTCTAGCTTGGCCCAATGACTATAGAGCTGAAGTCGAAGAACAAGACTCTAACAGAAGCAGCCGAAGCAGTGCCCAAAGCACCTAATTTAGGGGAGATCTCAGCCTTGGACCCTCTGTACCAAGGGCAAGGCCTCCGGGCAGCAAGCAAGAAACGCAGAAAGCGTCAGAAGCGAGCAGGTGGGAAGCTGGTTTTCTACTTAACCTCCATTGTGATTTCATGAGGGGTTTTTTTGTTTTGTTTTGTTTTTTTGGTCATTTCTTGGCATCAGCTTGCGAGTCTGATGATACTTTGCCCCTCTTGGGGTTGTGTAGCTTAATGACCGTACTTGGGTATAGAGGGAGGAGGGAATGGAGGAGGAGCTGCTACCAAGACAGCGGTCAGATAAATAGGGACTGAGCCTAGGCCAAAAAAGTAACTTGAATAGATGTCTGAGACAATATTTTAAACAAAAATAAAGAGAGGGAAGAGGAAACTTACTCAGACTTGCAAGATTTTGTTACGTTAAAAGTAGTATTACTTTATATGGCATTGGTTCCTTAGTCTGGTCTACCTTGAAGGGCTGACAGTGGATCATAATTTCCCCAATGCCGCCTTTTCTCACAGAGAACATAAGGAAATCAGGTTCAGGGAATCATCTCCTTGGTTTGTTCATTTCTTTCCCTTTAAAAGGAAAGATTCATAAACATTGTCATCTGTAATTACTAATCGTTGTGTTTCCTGCCCCCATTTTTATGGAAGTAAGTAATCATAAGGGAATTCGGCCTAATAATAAAATACTGAAATAAAAGCATGTTGCCCAACTGTTTTAAAAAGCAGAGAGGGCTGTTTAATTCAAGAGTGATTTCTCCCTGTATATATTCTTAACTACAGTGGGCTTTTAATGTTCTTGTAAAATACATCTTACCTGCATATTTTAAAAACTGGATTCTTGCAAAAAGAATTTAGATTCTAATCCCATTTCGCCCACCATTTTTCCACAGACAAAATTGCAACCAAACTATCTGCAAGCCTGACAGCAGCCATGAATTTCAGCTTGAAGGATGACTGAGGAAAATTGGATGCTGGGCTGCTATTGATCTACCTCAGGAAGGCTGTTCCAGCACGGCACCCATAGGAACAAGGACGCAAAGCAGTTCCCATCAAACCCATCCATCATTGTGGAACGGACCTCTGCAGGCCTATGAAAAACTAATGAGCTGTTTTGCCAAGAAAGTTTATTGAAGAGGTTAAAATCAAACTCTTAAAATAAGGGTGCAATTGCATTAACATTGTCTCAGATTTGGCTCTTAATATTACAGCAGACTGACAGAAAAGAAAGTCTCGTTCCAACTCGGTCTCAAGCGTCTCCAGTGCCAAATTTGATTGAGCAGAGGTAAAAGCAGATGTAGAGTTCGCTCTTCTAAGAGCATACAGGAATGCCGTTCTTGAGAACAGTGACTCAGGGGGACACTTCAGTTCTAGTCAGAGTTGCAAAAAGGAGGAGGTTACTGGGCCAAATCATGTATGGGGAAAAATTCTAGACTTAATTAAAATTAATTTAAAAAACTCTTTGTAACCGTGTCAGTCTATTGATCTATTTTCCTGCCAACCAGGGACTGAAAATCAAAAGTAGCTAAATTAAGAATATGAGGCAGGCCATATCAAACCCAGGCATAATAATATCCGGCTCAACTCTTGCCTGCTCAGGTTCTTTAATATCTTTAGAGATCTTAGGATACTCGGAGAAAATCAAATAAAGGAATCATATGTCCCAGATTGATTATTTTCTTACTCAAAGAAGTGTGATTATTGACCAAAACCTTGCCAAAAGAGATGCTGCTTCCTTTGGCTGCATCAGTACACGGTGAGGTTATTTATACTTCTTTGGCTCTTCTTGCAGACATCTGGGGCTCAGGCTTCTCAGTTTGTGAAAGAGTCTGGGTCTTGTAGAGACTGACGGCTCCGAAGGTTGTACCGCGGTGTCTGTAACAGGCAAGACGAACATGATATTTCTCTATTAAATTTATAGCTGCCCATCACACTATCCATACTTGACTCTAGGCGGCTACAATTATGTGAAAGCATAAATACAAAAGCATTAAAAGTGTTAACAATTAAATAAAAGGTTAATACCAAAAGCATGGATGATAGGGGGATGAGCTTTTGTCTCTCGCTCAATTAACCACCTACAGCAAAGCATGCCAAATTTTAAGGCACTTCCAGAAGGCCAGGAGGGTGGAGGTAGATCTCACCTCTGAAGGCAAGGTGTCCCACAATGCAGGAGCCACTGCTCGTCTTGACCCCACTAGCTGAAATGTCTTGGCTAGGAGTCCAAAGAAGGCCTCTTCTGCCAGAGTGAATAGCACAGGCCCATCACATCGGAGGAAGAAGGTTCCTCATAGAATATCCACAGGCCTGCTTTATTATTAATTTAATTGCAAGCTGCCCAGAGTCACAAATGTGAGATGAGTGGCTGTATAAATGAAATAAATATTAGTTATTTATCTGGGGACCTGGTCCTTGAGCTATTCATTGATTGTCAGGTAAGAAACAATTGCCCTGTGCTGGCAGAAGACTTGTGTATAATGCAGTATGCTTTTTAAAAGAATGAAAGATTGTATTTCTGCAGAGTCACTCAGAAAAAAAAACTTAGAGAAGCATTTCTGCTGCAGAATAATAAATTTGTGAAATCTCAGCACTGTTTCCCTTTTTCTGTTACATGATCGAAAGCCATGTAATTAGAGCAGGGACACTCTTAACATTTCTAATATACAAGCTATTTCTCAAATATGCATGAGATAGGAAGCTTATTGGTCCCAGACCTACAGCAATGCGGTAAGCCCTTTTCCGTCAGTCAGGCTGTTTCTTGGGCCAATTTTTTTTAAAAAAACATCCTCCCCAAAGTCTCTAATCAGAAACAGAATTATGGAAATATATTGTGACACACACAGCTTTTGCTATCAATTCAAATCCAGGATTTGAAAGATAAGCAACCATGAGTAAACTAATTACTGAATTTTGCAGTGTGGTAGGAGAAGGTAAGTAGGTTAAATGCATGCCATAAAAGTCCGAGAAGGATGCAAAATGTAAAAGGTGCAAATTTATAGAAAATGTGCAATATCTGCTGAAATGCAAAAGTGAACCAAGGACTGGAATAAAGTTCCCAAAACTTGAGAAGAGTGCTGCTGTCCTGCTTTAGCAGAGTAGTTAAGTCAGAATGGAAGACCCCCCACCCCCACCCCTACTATCCTCCATAATTCAGTACACAAATTTAATCAGTGAACTGAAACACGGCAGATTTCAGCCCAGCTTAACACGTTGGTCACAGTGAATTCTTGGAAACTTAATTCTTTCCTCTGCAATGTTATTGCTTCTAAATGATTTCTCCCTACTTTTAGCTTAACTTCCCCCATTCCCCCACTCCAAAAAGCTTGGGAATCGGCCCTAGAAACATGAGGGCATTTAGCATACACTTTAGGAGCTTTTAAGGGAAAGCAGAGGATTATTTAAGCCCCCCCCACCCAACAAAAAAAAAATTCTATAGCAAGATAGAGAAGTCTCTTGAATAATATTTCATAATGTTATAAAAAAGCTCCCAGCGACTGGTAAGATCCCACAGAGTTGGTCTCCTCCGGGTCTTGTCAGCTAAACAATGCCGGCTGGCGGGCCCGTGGGGGAGGGCCTTCTCTGTGGCTGCCCCGGCTCTCTGGAACCAGTTACCTCCTGAGGTCCGGACCATGCCCACCCTATTGGCCTTCCGAAAAGCGGTGAAGACCTGGCTTTTCCAGCAGGCCTGGGGTCGTTGATCTTGCTTTGTGATCTGACAAGATCCGGCCATGAATGCTATGAATGAGTTTTAATGTCTTTAAGGTTTTTAATTTTTTAGTGTTTTTATAGTGATTTTTTGAGTGTATTGTGAGCCGCCCTGGGTCTTCGGAGAGGGGCGGCCATAAATTGAATAAATAAATAAATAACTGGGTGCCCTTCATGCACATGAGACTATAACTCCCAGAATCCTTACTAGCAGCATGGTTTTCTTCTGTAGAACAATTTCTTCACCAAATGACGTAGTGTGACACTTGGCTTTAACTCACCTGATCCACTGGTATAGAGATTGTCAGCAGCTGAGTAGCCACATTTTGGGATTGCCTATGCCGGCGAGACAATGAACGATGAGTCTGGGAAGATGGCCATCCTCTCTGCCTGGGGCTACTAGTCTGTATCTCTTCTGATAGAAAAAAAAACACTGCATTGAATGACTTTCAAAGATGCTCTTAGGAATGAGTGCAAATTCCCTTCTATAAGACTATACCAGCCTTTAGGAGCCAGACCTATTCTATGCAGGCACCTTTGCTTAAACACTGATCTCACACATGAGAATTACTTAGAACGTTGAGGTTGGGTTCACGTGAGTATACCATAATGGTCTCCCAAGAGAAAAATCTTTCTGAATAGCCAAATCTTTTATCAGTTGCCTAAAATTCTTCACATCTGCCCAAACTGGGAAGTTTCACTAGAAGGCTGCTACTAGTGAAAAGGAACAATTCCTGCCGTCTTCAGATAGCAGCCACAGCAAAATCCCAACTGCTGTTGATGTTTAGAGAAGCCTATGGGAGAAAGGCTGCTATTGGATGTGCTTTAGAAGCCTAATGCTGGTTTATCAGAATGGTGAACATAACACAAACACCCTGCATTGGCCTTGATATTATCTACACTATATACAAGGAGTCTATGGTCTTCCATGTGCTAGTGGATTACTCCTGGCAGAGCCAACCAATATGCCTGGTACTAACTGAACCCAAAAGGGATTTCTTTACACAGTTGTAGCTTTCTTCATTCTTATTCTTCTTCATTGGCTCCTGACAACTGCCTGGACAGGTTCCTGAGTTTTCCTGGCAAGATTTCAGAAGTGATTGCCATTGCTTGTGTCATACGGCTGAAAGAGTGACTGGCTCAAGGTCTCCCAGCGGGCTTTGTGCCTAAGGTGGGACTAGAACTCACAGACCCCTGGTTTCTAGCCCTGTGCTTATTACACTGGTTCTCAACAGATTCTTCGCAGAGCTGTAAATAACCTAAACATCTACAAACAGCATTTATTGTCCACTTACCAATTACTTGCAGATTGTTTTTGTAGTTCAACTGCTTTACAGCCCAGCCTTGGTTTTCACAATCTGCTAGAGAAGGAACTACAACAAAGTTCCACAAAGCATTTGTTAGAGATGCATATTGACAAGGCACTGTCCTTTCCAAAGAATTCTTTCTAGCATCAATCAAAAGCTGTCTCTCCCCTTGCCTTGCTACAGAGTATATTTGTGAGATTAATAGCACAGAGGAAAGTAGACTGCAGTTACATTATCTTTTATATGTTGTAAAATACTAAGATTGTATTTGTAGACATACTTCCCTACAGAATGGTAGCATTCTCTGGATTGGTACAAAATACTGAATCATATTCAAGCCAGGTTTGCAAAATACATTAGACTAAAATGAGATTGACTATTTGTTGCAAATCAGTGTGCAAACATAGACTGAGTCAACCAAGGTCAGCAATTCCCGGAAAAGGATTCAAATGGAAGTAGTCTGTTTGAGCCTATTTGTTTCATTGGGGTGGGGAATGGGGTAGTTGGGGGAAGCATCAGATATGATTTGGAGACACAACTGCAGCTAGCAGCAGCTTCCAAAGTTTAGTTCTTTCGAGGTTTGCTCTTCCTTCAAAACCAAATTTCAGCATTATGGCCATTTGGTAAGGTAGGTCAGGAAAAGAGATCTAGGCAGAATCATACAATGGAGTTTCACAGAGGGTGGGAGATTTAATGTAGTGCTTCCCCTTCTCCAGCACCTACCCCTTAGCCACCGAATGACCCCAATTCCACCTGCTATTTTCCCATTCCTCCACCAAGATGGCACTCACTTCTCTGGTATTCAGCCCAATATTCTTTTGTGTCCATTTCAGCTCTCTTCTCTGAACAGAACAGCAGCTTTGAGACTCCCATGTCAGTCGATACCTCCTCTTCTGTTCTAGGCTTGGTGCCTTGAAACAGATGCTCCGGTTTAGCCAACAACCTCTCTGGAAAGAAAAAAAGGCGGCACATGTTGAGTAGAACCTATCAAGATCTAGAAGTCTATACCCTGGCCAAACAAGAGTATATTGTAGTAGGGTTGTTACATCATATATTATTTTTTTTTATTTAGGTCTGGAACACTAGAGCAGGGGTCTCCAACCTTGGCAACTTTAAGACTTGGGGACTTCAACTCCCAGAATTCCTCAGCCAGCAAAGCTTGGAGATCCCTGCCAAGGTTGCCAAGGTTGGAGATCCCTGAACTTACATGGTCTTTAGCAACTCCATGTCTCATTTACTTGTAATGTATACAGAGGCACCTACGTCATTCCCCAAAGCACTCACATGCTCTTCGGTAGGCAGAAGAACAAGGGAGATGCTAGCTAGCAATCATTAGGCAATCACAGCTCTCAAATCTCTTATTGTTCATTTCTAAGAACAAATGATGCATTCATACATATTGCGCAAGCACCCTAGTCCTTTGAAATGGAGCTAGATGAACAACCTGGAGTACTTTTAAAGGCACAAACCTTTCCCTATTTTCAGCCAACTACCTTCCTTACTATAGACTTTTGTCTTAATTAGCATCCCCAATCTGGAGATGGGCAGAAGCACCAGAAGCACTCTGTGCATCGTCCATCAAAAGATCTGACACTGTTCCTTGGGCAAGGCAAAGCCATTTCCTCCCCCTCAAGCCTACAACCAAACAGTGTTCGTCTTTCATTACCAGTTTCTTGTAAAAGTTGCTGAATCTCTTTCCGAGTTTCCTGCAGACTCTGCAGCACCTCTTGGCTCTGTTTGGCTGGGTCCTTGTAGGTCCAAATAAAATAACCTAGTATAGCTATGCAGAGTCCAGCAAAAGTCCGGCGTGTGAGGCCGACCCAGAAGGAGAGGCTTTCCTAAGAGGAAGAAAGGTAGCTAAATCAGTCTGATTGTCCCAATTCAGACATTAAGAGTTGGGCAACCATGGGGCTTACAGTCCCTTAAACTTCAACATAGAAACCAGGGGTGAAATGCTCCCGGTTCGGACCAGATCACCCGATCTGGTAGCGATGGCGGTGGGTGATTCGGAGAACTGGTAGCAAACATCCCTGCCCCCCCCCCCATGCCCAGTTGAGCCGCGGAAACATCAGAGGCTTTTTAATTTTATTTTTAAAAGCATTTTTTCTACAACCTCTTCGGCCGAAGAGGTTGTAGAAAAAAATGCTTTTAAAAGCCTCTGACGATCCCAGCTGAGTTGCCTGATCGGCAGAGGCTTTTAAAAGCATTTTTTAATAACCTCTTTGGCCGAAGAGCTTGTAGAAAAAATGGTTTTAAAAGTGTTAAAAAAAAAAAAGTTGGCCACGCCCACCCAGTCCCCCACCAAGCCACACCCACAGAACCGGTAGTAACAAATTTTATATTTCACCATTGACAGAAACCCTACCTTCCCTTACTTCAGACTAGGGCATGGAGAATTCTCATATCTGAGTATGAACAGCAGCAAGGTGTAATACCCTCATGGGCTTAAATTGAAAATACAAAGATATGATGATGAAGTTATTGAATTTCCTGGTAGCCACTAAGTCAGGTTATTTTAAAACAGATGAATTTGATGAGAACAACAGATGTGCCATGATGGCTTTCAAAAACCATAGCCAAATGGAACTTCCATAAATTCGTGAAAAACAAAAGAAAGGGCCTACAGCTGAGACTTCTGGAAGTTACTATTTCAATACCTCAGGAGGGAAGCAGGTTGCGGAAGGCTGTTCTATCAAGTATTGTACAAGTCACTGGCAAGAATCAGCCAAGTGCTTATGACAGTTATACAATCATAGGGCATATTATTCACAGTCTATTACTTTAAAAAATAGAGGGTTTGTTTAGCTGTAACAACTAAAGATCCCTGATCATTGTCACTGGACTATACGATTACTTTCCCAATCATTTCCAAATGGTAGCCAGCACCTTAACAATGACAAAAGAGAATATCTGTAGCTCAGGTTTGAACTGTGAGGTCTTTGGTGCTCTCTGAGCCTCAGTTGTTGTTGTTTTTTGCACACATTTTATTGCCAAACTAAGTAACATCATCAGTAATAACTCTATTGATGTTACCTAGATTAGTAATGAAACATATGCAAGAAAACAACCCAGCTCAGAGAGCACCAAGGACCCCACACCTCAATACTGCATAGCTGAAATTATATTGGACTGATGCCTAAAATTTCTGATGCCTTCCAGCATCAGAAATATGCATGAAAAATGCTTTGTAACACTTGGATGAAACTCAGGTTGATAAATGAATGAAGTTCAAACAACATGCTAGATTTAAATATTCTGCCTGATTTGATTTTTTAAAATTTATCACTTAGGGAAATCTTTCTCAATCAGAATTTGAGCATGAAAAAAGGAAAAAAAAAAAAAGCTGGATCCCTTTCTCTCATTGTCATTTATTGAGAGATACAAAGCCCCCACTTGGCATAATCAGGGCCTTTTTTCAGGTGCCAAGGGAGAGATTTTCTGAGAATATCATTACTGTAGGGGAGCAAATGAGTTATTTCTGTACTTTTTTCATTTATCTTCTTTTGGGGTAAATGTAGTACTGTTAGGGAGACTTGTTTAAAATCTCTGTAATCATATACAGGTAGTCCTCGATTTACAACCACAATTGAGCCCAAAATTTATGTTGCTAAGTGAGAAATTTGTTAAGTAGGTTTGCTCTATTTTATGACTTTTCTTGCCGCATTTGTTAAATGAATCACCACAGTTCTTAAATTAGTAACCTGGTTGTTAAATGAATCTTGGTTTCCCCATTGATTTTGCTTGTCAGGTGGTCACAAAAGGGGATCACATGACCCCAGGACACTGCAAATGTCATAAATGTGAGTCAGTTGGTTAGCATCCAAATAGCAATAGCACTTAGACGTATATATCGCTTCATAGTGCTTTATAGCCCTCTCTAAGCCGTTTACAGAGTCAGCATATTGCCCCCAACAACCTGGGCCCTCATTTTACCCACCTTGGAAGGATGGAAGGCTGAGTCAACCTTGAGCCAGTGAGATTTGATCTGCTGAACTGCAGCTAACAGTCAGCTGAAGTAGCCTGCAGTACTGCACTCTAACCACTGCACCACCTCGGCTCTTAAATGTTAAATGTTAATCACGTGACCATGGGGATGCTGCAAAGTGTGAAAAATGGTCATAAGTCACATTCTTCAGTTCTGTTGTAACTTTGAATGGTCACTAAATGAACTGTTGTAAGTCGAGGACTAGTGTAATCAGGGCTTGTGACTTCTTGAGGGATGGTGTTGCAATTGTATGCCTAAGAGAAACCCAGTAATGGATAACTGCAATAACCGGACTCTAATTAATGCAAAATAAGAGAAACAAAACAAATACAAGGGATGCCTAATTTCAACAAAGAAATCAGAATTGTAATTGTTCTGGCGCTGAAACCCTTGGCTATAACTTTTCACAACATTTTGTAACTATGTAGATGGCCCGTCAATGAACCTAGCACTTGGGTTCCAGCTTCAGTAATAACTGTGAACTTAATTCAAATGTATGGGTGGCAATGCTAGAAACTCAGATTTTATTCCTAAAGTATGGCTATTTTGTGCATGCATTTTGCTAATACGGTAGCAAAACAATCTTTGAGAGTCTTCACTGAATCAAATTAAGGTGAGAATTCAACTGGTGGTTGGGAACCCTTCTTGCTTCCTCAGAATCATTTAGCTCTGCTTAGCTGTTTCTCTAGCTCCACGCTTCCACCCAAAAGCTTGCTTAATTGCAGCCACTGTCCCTTAACATGGGTGAGCATGACATCATGACACTGCAGGCAAAGAGCTGGGGACAAAAACACATCAAGTCATCTGTGTTGGAACAGTAAGACAGTTCCTCAGTTGAGATCAGCATCAAAGCATCCCTCCAGGCATGGCCTATTTTTGGCTACAACTCTTGTCCTTTCCCCCTCTCCATTTGCTATTGCAGGAGAATGACCCTACCGTCAGGTCGTAGCCCTCTTCTGAGTGATCCAGGAGAACGTTGCAAATAACACGTTCTAGATAAATATTAGCTCCCACCAAGGTCAGCAAAATGAGCCTGGAGATAAAAGTGGGGAAATAAAAGGCCATTATGAGAAAGTGTAGAATATATTTATTTATTTATTTATTTATTTATTTATTTATTTATTTATTTATTTATTTATTTTATTGAATTTGTATACCGCCCTACTCCCGAAGGACTCAGGGCGGTGAACAGCCATGGAATAAAACATATAAATACAAAATTTAAAATAGATTAAAACGAATTAAATAATTTGGCTGAACAAATTTAAGACCCCAATAATTTAAAACCAGATTTAAAATTTCCATTTAAAAAGGGGAGAGACTTAGGTCAGGCCGGCTTGGTGAAAGAGGAAGGTCTTAAGCGCGCGACGGAAGGTACGCAGATCCGGGATCCTCCGTATATCCGGGGGGAGCTATTTCATAGTCTACATGTCCAGGCTTACATTCACAGAAGAATGGATTCTTACATTTTTTGCACAATGACACATTTGGACAATTGCAGCTTCCTTTTGAAAGGCAGCTAATTTTTAGTCCCGATATACCCTGTTTCCCCCAAAATAAGATATCCCCTGATAATAAGCCCAATCGGGCTTTTGAGTGCATGGCAATAAGGCCAAGTGCTTTTTTCAGGGTTCAAAAAAATATTAGGGTCTTTTTTTCGGGGAAACACGGTATGTATATATATGTACATACATACATACATACATACATACATACATACATGGAAAAGAAATTTTGGCATAGTAATTGAACTGTGCCTTTACCAAGCTTTGACTAGACTGACTGAGGGTGCTACCTCATTGGCAAAAAGTGAGATGCGAACTTTGGGACAGAAGAGAATTTACATGTACTAACTGCTGAAAACACAAATAACACTATATAAATAATAACTGCAGTGTTTTGAATAAACACAACTTGTCCCTATTTCCCATTTGTTGCAGACACCCCGCTATTTCCTCATCTGCTGTCATCCACAAGAAGTGTAAAAAAACTGAATCTTCAGTTTCATTTGTATGATACTTGTATGCAGAAATGTCCAGTCTTACACAGGCTGTCCTCAATTTATGACAGATTTTCCATTTGCTAAGGAAAGTGGTTGTGAGTTGCACCCATTTTTATGACCTTTTTTGCCACACTTAAGTGAATCCCACAGTCATTAAGCAAATCCAACTTTGCTTGTCAGAAGTCGGCTGGGAAGATTGCAAATGGTGATCGTATGACCTCCACTGATATATGCTGGTTGCCAAGTGCCCAAATTTTAATCACATGACCATGGGGAACCAGTCATAAATCAATTCTTTCAGTGCCATTGCAACTTTGAACAGTTGCTAAACAAATGGTTGTAAGTTGAAGACTACCCGTACTAAATTTTCACTTATCGCTGTCTGGTGATCTGACTGCTGAACAATTGTGGGGAAGGCAAGCAGTGGAACTGCCTTATACTGAGCTAGATCTTTGGTCTTATTGCCAACCTTAACTGACAGTGGCTTTCCAAACTTTCAGAAGCAGTTAAGTCCTAGTAATACCTGGAACTCCTTGGAATTAAAACTAGGGATGTTTAGCATATAAAATAAGATATAGTCCCTCTTTCACAGTCTTACCAATTCTGCCAGGAAAAGAACAGCATATTATGTGACCAAATTACTTGGGTTGATTATGTCAAAGGCTATTTGATTTATTGAAAATGTTTAGATAACTGCCAATCTTAGGCAACATAACTTTGGGCAGCTCACAAATGACAATAGTAGAAACAATGAAAACATCTTGTACCACTTCTTGTTGCACCAAGAAATACACTTATGGATACCTTCAAGGAAAGCTTGAACCCTCCTCCTGCATTCGTGTGATCCAGTCCTTTTGAGTGGACTAGATAGAGCATTAAACAATCAAGGGCATTTTATGTGTCTGTTCTGTTTTTTTTTCTCACCGAGCTCTTGCAGTTCGCTGGCTAGAGGTCAGCAGCAGGGCAGTAACACCGCTCAAGAGATGGAAGAAGATGGAATAGAGCGCATTGGATTCTCCCACTACAAAGCGGTGCAGGAAGGCCACCCGATTGAAGATCTCTGCAAAGGCCATTCGTTGCTCGATGGCCGAATTCTGCAGTTCTTGGAAGGCCTGGTGTATGCCTGCAGAAGGGAGAGGAAGGACAAGAAGCCATTGCCTTCCCAGACAATCTGGGCCACTTTGGGCCACTTAATACTGGTGCATGACCATAATAAAAATTGATTATTTGGGCCACTTATAGACACTGCCATGAATTTGTTGTCTGTCTTTCACACACTGATTGAAAGCATAAAGTACATATAGATGAGGGGCTGCCAGTTTCTCCTAACCTGATGCCCTTCTAGGATGTCTAGTTCCTGTGTTGTGGTCCGCAAGCAGCCTGCGGACCTGACAGTGGAGTCAGACAGTGAGGAGGCTGAGGAAGAACATGGGCCAGTCCTGGAGGCTGGGGAAGGTCCAGATGAGGGCTCTGCGTCAGAGGCAGAGATGGGACCAAGGCCATCTGGGAGTAAAGTGCGGACTCCGGAGCCTCCAGAGGCTGACAGTAGAGTGGCAGAGGAACAGGAGGAGTCTGTTCCTAGTGCACGTATGAGAAGAGCTGCCAGAAGGCAAGAGCAGCTACAGCAAAGAGAACGACTTGGGAGTAGGGCCAAGAGATGATTGGCCCCTCCCATAAGACCAGCAACGGCTCTTGGGCTCTTTATTGGAAAACAACGTTGATAGATTGATTTCTTCTCTTGCTGCATTTATTTCTTGTCGGCGTCTTCTGCTTCTGAACTTTTGCCAAGAAAAGCCTTTGGCAGGTTACCTAATTAGACCAAGATTGGTGATAAGGCGGAAGAATTGTGTTATGAAGAATTTGTTTTTATTTGGTTTGGACTACGCTGAGAATGAGTTAATTCTCAGCTGTTCTAATAAAGTCTGTTTGTTTCAAACTGTTTGCGTCTGATAATACCTACTTGGGCCTGGGTCACAACATCCTGTTTCCGTAATGCCTTAAGTAAGATGCTGGCTCTCAGGAGAAGGGACCAGAAGACAGGGCTTTTCTGTTGTGACTCCGACACTTTGGAAAACCTTACCTTCAAAGGTGCACCTCGCCCTCACATTACTGACCTTACGTAAGGCTCTGAAAGCTATTTTACACATGGTCACGGGGCCAGCCTTCGTTCTTCCTTTATACTGTATGGTTTTTGTATACTGGGATGGTGATGATGGATTTCATGGAATTTGTACTCCAAGAGTAGGAATCTTTGGATGGCAAGAAACTTCTTATATTGATTCAAGCCGGTAGTCAGAACTTGCGACTTGTGGTAGCTGTTCAGGATTTCAAGGAAGAGTGTTTCCTATCATATATGGTGGGGAGGGCAAGGAAGAATCTGGAATCTCCTATACAGAAAGACTATTTCTATCATTGAACAAGGCCCCTTGTATAGTTGAGGTTCATTGTCTGTAATACCTAATTCTCTCACACAGTTTTGCAACCTTATCATATTTTTTCTTCCCATCCATTGTGCATTATATGCGTACATGGAAGAATTAGATCAGGCAAGGTCAACAGCAAAAAGCTCAAACCAGACAGGTCTGTTACAATAATAATGCCCAGCTATCAACCGTTCTACCTATCTAAGCCTAGGCACCAGGGTAGAAATCAGGAGACTAAGTTCTTAGTCCTGCCTTAGGCATGGAAGCCAGAGTGTTTGGGCCAGACACTCTCTCAACAATTGTCATTGTTAAGCAATGAGATCACATGATATTGCAATTTACAACCTTGTATTTGAGCAGTGGAAATCCCAATTCGAAGGACTATGGATAATCAGTATGAAACAAGTACTAAGCTATCAAGTTCCTGGGGAAAGAAAGCTTTGCACACATGGATTTATAAATCCCTTCATAACAAGTTTGTGCCTTTCTTTGCAATGTTTTTGGATAGCATAAACCAGGCAAAGAAATAAGTAGCTTGGAAAACTTTTTCCTGTATGAAATGAATTTTTACACATATGTATCTTAAATAATACATTTCTAAATGTATCATATCCCAAATATGTCCGTTCTGGCAGATTTACTAGAGTCAAGATCTGCCCTGCAATATTTTGAGAAGTGCAAAATCGAAAAGGTCATTGATTTGCAATCCACTAATTAGCCCAACTGGTCTAATGGATCACGTCTGGCTTGCATTCAGATTCCCAAAATTACCAGTTTCTTAAGTTGCAAACCATAGATTGCAAGCAATTGAGCAGCTTTTTTTTTAAAAAAAAAGGCACTACAGCACTTTTTTAAAAAAAAGCTGAATAAGGGTATCAAAATTTGCTTCTCTAAAGATATTTTTATGAGCTTGAAAGTGGTGTCAGAATTTTTTTTTTGAGTCAATATACTAATGCCGTAGTGTACTCCAGTACTTTTATGAATTGAAATTCCTGCCATACAATATAACACCAGAAGTTTCTGCAAATTAACACAGATGGGTGTATCTGTAGGGATAACTCTAGAATAGAATAGAATAGAATAGAATAGAATAGAATAGAATAGAATAGAATAGAATAGAATAGAATAGAATAGAATAGAATCAGGCAGGAAACCCTATACCATTTCAGACAAATGGTTGTCCAATCTTTTCTTAAAACTTCCAGTGTTGGAGAATTCACAACTTCTGCAGGCAGGTTGTTCCACTGATAGCATATCTAGCTATCAGTGCAAACTCTTAAAAGGAATAAAGCAGCTTTGTTCTCAGGTCACCTTGGGAGGAGTCACGGAGCGTCTGCCATAGCAGCTCCCCATCGCGCAGGATCTGCTCCTGAGAGCGCAAAGTGGCATTTTGGATCCGAGCAGTCTCTTCTGCAAGCTGGTTGGTAGATTCCAACTGATGGGCCACCGTTTCTGAAGAGGAGATCAGCCTGGTAGACATAGATAAACAAGGAAGTAATTCACTGTAGTCCAAGGCAAGCCATCCACCATATTCCAAAAAGTGCTCCTACCTGAAAGGGTTCTTATTGACTTGCCTATCCAGAAGTCTGTTTTGGCATTTCAGTGGCAACATGGAACTGGCATGAGATCAGAAAGGCCTGACTGTGGAAACATTGCAACCTGCACTAACCACATTCAATGCTTTCACAAACACAGAGATAAGCAGGTGACTATTTATCAGGAGTCAAGCCTAATAGGAGTCAAGCCAGCTCCCTTTCCTCCTGTAATGAAGGTCAACTGCATTGACAACTGTATCCCATTACAATCTTTCCTCTAGCAGTGTCTGTGTGTTTTTTCTTGCTTTCCAATTATGTTCTTGAAAACCGACAGAGGCTTATGTGGAAGAGGAGAAGCGTTTATCCATTACTCAAATCTGATTCTTGCATGCTATGCAAAAGGGAAATATTGAAAATTGGATAAGAACCTCAGAAGTACCCATTGGCATGTTTACCTCTTAAAAAGAAAAAAAGGCTAAAGGGGGTTGCATTTTTTTTTAAATATCTGCAATGGAAATAAGGATTACATTTAACTTTTTCCATACTGTAAAATGAAGGTGGTATTTGTATTGTTCAGCATCTGCTCATGGATTATAGTTTATAAATCCTAATATTGTACTAGGGTTTATAAGCTATAAGTATTGGAGTGGAAACCTGTGATCTTCCAAATGTTTCTGTCCTGATCCCAGCATTACTATCCACTGGGCTGATGGAAGCTGTGGCCTGCAATATAATGACATCCAGCCATCTAGGTCTGTTGCCTCTGTTCCATGTACACGTATCCTTTCCTCAATTATCTAAGCCTGAATTGAGGTGTTAATTTCTTCTCCAGATTGTCACTGCCACTTCTAATTACATACAAAGGCAGGAACCATAAAGTGCCAATTTCACTGTGCCCCTCCCCACTTCAGGTCACAGATTGCTAATTACGCCCCAAGTAAAAAGCCAAATTATAGCCTTGCTCACTGAGCTTTTCCCCTCTTTACACAAAGAGACATTTTCTCTGTTTTCACCAAGTATCAGCTAGATAAAGAATGATGCTAGTGGATCTGATGGGGCGTGCTTCTCACATTAGATAATCTGTCCTTCAGAAAATAGCCTATAACCGGAAAACACTGGAATGACATTGTCATTTGAGGGCTCGCTCACTTCTTCTCCCCATGTACTGTAGATGTGGGGCATTACACTGAGTACTGCCAGTTCTGATGGTTGGAATGAAATTCTGAAGGTTCTACAGACCTGGCAGGGAGAGAGAGTTATCAAGTAAATTACTCAGGTCTGCTGACTTCCAGTTGTTTAACTCTTTCTTCCCACAGCAAGATAAAAGCTTGTAATTTGAACAGTGACATGTCCTTAACTAGTAATGAAAAATGAAAACAAAAGACAAATCCACAGTGCAATTCAAGGGACAAAGAACACTGTTTAATCATTTCCTTTTTAAGTACAGTAGTCACTGCCTGTAGATTGCAAAAAAAGGGGAAGAAGGATGCTCTATTACTGAACAGGTATTTCTTGCAAGCTTAACTCTCTTCTTCTTCAGATAATACTATGGGTGTCCTTCTGAGAAAGAACAGCTCCAAAGATGTTTTCTCCTCTTTGCTCCTTTCCAGGAAAAAAACAAAAACAAAAACCCTGCACCCAAGGACTAAATGACTGTAGAAAAAAACTGACATTTGAATGTTATTCTAAAGCACTTGAGGACACAAATGATGCCCCTGTAACTTTTTAAAGCAGCTGCATCATTTACATAGTATCCACAGAGCAGCTACACAATATATCACTTAAAGATTATTTATCTATTTGTCCATAGTTTTAAACCTTCCCAGCCTAACCGACAGGCATACCAACAAGAGTATCTCATCAATTAAAAATTGTTTTTAAGGTAATACCAATATCAGAAATCTATTTAAAAATATGCAAAAGGTTGCTTTCAGTTAATTTCTTCTATTTTCATTAAGGCACGCAAAGCAATTTAAAATCCTAAAACAAACCACTGTTGGCATAGTTTGCCCATGGTTAAGATTTCCTGTATTTTAACAAGCAATTTTCTATTAGAAAGAAATATCTTAATCTTTAACCTCCAACTAGCAAAAGAAGAATTATTGTCAAATTTCCTCTGGGTTGGTAGATTATTTATACATAGAATAATAAGGTTGGAAGGGACCTTGGAGGTCTTCTAGTCCAGTCCCCTGCTCAAGCAGGAGAACCTATATATATATATATATATATATATATATATATATATATATATATATATATATATATATAAATTTGATTTATATGCCGCCCTTCTCCGGAGACTCAGGGCGGCTTACAATGCGCTAAGCAATAGCCTTCATCCTTTTGTATATTTATACAAAGTCAGCTTATTGCCCCCACAAACTGGGTCCTCATTTAACCTACCTTAGAAAGGATGGAAGGCTGAGTCAACCTTGAGCCTGGCAAGATTCGAACCTGCAGTAATTGCAGGCAGCTGGTCTTAATAACAGGGTGCTTTAGACCACTGTACTACCAGGGCTCTATATTTCAGATAAGTGATTGTCTAGTCTCTTCTTAAAAACCTCCAGAGATTTCTGGATTCAAGAGTAACACCTAGGACAGTGATGGCGAATCTTTTCGGCACCGAGTGCCTAAACCTAAACATGCGTGTATGCATGTGCATGCGTGCATGCCGAAGCACTGGAAACCTGAAAACCAGCTGGCCGGAACGCGCATGCCTGTTTTTTGGCCATTTTTGGTCATCTTTCGGGCCATTTTCAGGTGCTCCGGCACCCCTGAAAACCAGCTGGGTGGCATGCATGCACATGCCGGAAACCAGAAGAGCAGCTGGACGACGGCACGCATGCCCTCAGAGAGGGCGCGTGCCATAGGCTCGCCATCACAGACCTAGGAGATTGGCGATTCTAAAGGATCCTTGATAAAGCTTGTTGTTACCCCATTAGCCTGCTTCTAGATAAAGCAATTTTTACCCTTGGGATAGGCAACCTGCAGCCTTGCAACTATTTATGCTCTAGGCCTAACTTCAAAAGTTTCAATGAGTATAAATTCAGATCTCCAACAAAAGGGATGTCTTCCTCTCTAGCAGCCTGTAGGGCAAGAAGCTCAAGGGAGAGAAAAAGAAGGGATGCGCCTATCCACTTTTAGTACCCAACCACTAGCTTCATCCCCATGCAACTTCCTCTCCCCAGCAGTTTATCCCCCAAGGGAATTCAGCTTTCAATATAAAATAACCCGCAACATAAGGAGCCCTCCTTTTTCTGACCTGTGCACAGTATCTTGGGCCTGCTGCTGCCAAGCCTCATTGTGAAGAAAATAACAGATGGCATGAGCATGAGTGAAAAACTCGGTGTACACGCCAAAAGCCACTGGATCCATGTGCTGTGTGCAGTCACGGATAGAGCTACCAATTTCACAGGGTGGGAACTTCCTCCCAGACCTGTCAAGGAAAAGACAAAAACTTAGTTGTTGGGGAGAAACTATACAGCCAAAGCAGGGGGGGGGGGGGGAGAGAAGGGGGAGAATTATCTTCTATGAAAAGGTGGCTTGCCTGGCTATACGACAGAAGACCCCTGCCCAATCTTTTCCCGAGTTCTCAAGGGAAGTAGCATAGCAGTGGCAGCTTGTGGCATTCTGTAAATCAGAATGTTTATTAATAGAACTGCATAAAGCTTAATTAAACATCACTTTTAGCTGAAATCTTTGATTCCTGATTTAGCATCAGATTACTGAACCGAAATGCACTCGGTTAGCTTCCTCCAGCCACAGCTGAAGTGTTCTGATGCTTGATCTCACTGCTGTTGATCAATACAACAACAGTTGGATGACCCCAGAAGTTATTTGCATTTGATTCCTGGCTCAAGAGTAAGATAGAATGTATTGGCCTTAGAACAGCATTAGGCAACCACAAAGTCTGTGTAACTTGTTAGGCACTGTCACCATTATAATTGAAGGAAGCTCGATGACTGCAATGGCTGGGAGCAGTGGCAGGATAAGGGACCAGAAATAAGGAGACTAAATTTCACACCAGTATAGTTTTCTGTTGGCCCAAGAATGGGCAGAAAGCACTTCAAATTGGGGATAGAGAGAGGTCCTATACCAGAGGTCTTCAAACTTGGCCGCTTTAAGACTTGCGGACTTCAACTCAACTTGTGGAGTTGAAGTCCACAAATCTTAAAGTGGCCAAGTTTGAAGACCTCTGCTCTATACTTTGACTCTGTTCTTCACCCCTTCTGATTCTATTTTCCCTGAGCACATAAGAAATGGTGACAAAATTACCTCAGTAAAATGTCTTGTCTATCATTGCTCTGCAGCATACTACCCAGAGCTGTACCCAGCTCCAAGATGCTTAATAAAGAGAGCAGCTACAATAGGTGAAAGCCAACCTGTCTGTCCCTTTGCAGTTAAAAGGACAAGAATACTGAGAAGGGGGTAGGATTTTAACTTTGCTTCCTCCTCCACCCGGTGATTAAACCCAGATTGTAGACTCCTTCAGTTTAGAAACTTGACTCACCGTTGTAGGTGGCAATGAGCAAATGCCAGTGCAATACGGCTTTGTTGTTCTTCGTTCAACTCCTTGCACCCACCATCCAATTGTCTCAAGGCCTCCATCCAACAAGGTCCATATCGTGGGTGTCGGGCTAGCTCCTGAACCCATTGCAGGTGGCTCCTGCCTTGAGACAGAAGCCCAGGATCTGGAGAATATAAATCACAAGCAACGAAGCAGAAGAAAAACAGCAACAGGCTGCCTGGATGGTACCACATGATAGTAACCACTACAGCAAAGCAATCAGTGAGATAAACTAGTCAAAATTAGTTGAAGCTGCTGATGGAAGTTTGGGTGGGTATCCTTCCAGGGTGGAGCACCTGAGCGGGAGGGAAATGAAAGCTTTCGAATGATCATAGGAATTTGGCTAAAGGATGTGTGTTTGGCTTTACTCCTAATCACACCATAGGACTTGTTTTGCATTTGGTTCTACTATGTAGCAGAACAGCCATAACATAGTCAAGTTTTTTTTTCCTCACCTGTATTCACCATTCTAGTTTCTAATCACTTATGTGGGATATCCAGTTGTGGTTTAATCAAAAACTGCTGTGCAAGCAGTTAACAGTAAAAGCTGTATGGCCTGGACTAGAGTTATGTTACACTATACTCTTTACAATATAGTACAACATATTTAACTACAGTATTATTATCAAGTATTTATAATATAGATTGCTCAGAGATACAGGGAAGGTTGCTAGTATTTTTCCTATTTTTATGTTTTTTTTTAAATAGTGACATGGAGAGGATGGACTGATCTAGAATCAAAATTTCTATTCATTTAACATTTATTTAAATAATAAATAAATTACAGTGGTTAAGTCAAACTCACTACATTATCAAATGAATAAAGCAATCATGGTAGGTTAATGAAATACTTTGTGGATATGCGTTATGTGAACACAGCCAAAATGGTTTGTTAACCAAGAATTATGCTTTAGCTTGTGCTAATGGAACCAACAGAATATAAAAATAGCTAAAGATAGGTGGAAACAGAAAAGTGTTAAATATTTCTCACTGGTAGATAAGTAATTGAAGTTTTTGTTTCTAAAATGAATGTACAAATCTTTCTGGAAGTATCTCAGCTGCAAGTTGTTTTTTTAATCATCATATTAATTTGGTAGTGATGATATTTGAATTCTTCTTGAACACACGTGCCAGAGCCAAATGAGTAATTTCTTTGCCTTGTTTTCAATATTGTTCCAAGAATATTTTTTCTTGCTCGGTCTTTTACTCTTAATTCTAAAAATATGTAAAGGGTGTATTTTTTAAAAATTAAGGCCATCTTCTAGAACAGTGATGGTGAACCTTTTTTCCCTTGGGTGCCAAGGGAAAAGTGCGTGCGTGCCGATACCTATAATGCAATGCTCCCCCGCAGGTCCCGCCCCCCGTGCATGCACACGCGACCTTCCGCACTCCCCCATCCCCCGCACATGCACGTACAACCCCCCCGCACTCCTGTACACGGCCCGTTTTGGTGCTAGCAGGCTTCCCTGAAGCCTCCTGGAACAAAAAACGGGGTGCAGGGGGTGCCGCCGCACATGCAGTGCAATCCCCCACCCCTGCACATGTGTGTGTGGCAGATGCCCTAAAATCAGCTGGCTGGCAGGAGGCGCACGGGCATGTGCGGTGGAGCTGACCTGGGTAGTCAGCTTGTATGTCCACAGAGATGGCTCCGCGTGCCATCTGTGGCACACATGCCATAGGTTCGCCATCATGGTTCTAGAATTTGGTACTGTATATCTTTTATTGAAGCAAAAATGATCACACATAATGTATATGTGATATCTACAGTTATTTAATTGGGAACACTTTTTTGCAATAATCAAAAAAATCCAAAAGTAAAGCTACTCCTTGCCTTGCCTAGCGGTTTTCCAGCTGTGTTCTGAGGAACCCTAAGAGTTCCATGAAATTAAGGGTTAATTATAGCCACTTTTCTATCACTAGAGCTTTGCCTCTTGATCAGGGTTTCAAAGAGTTTCTT
The DNA here is from genome assembly GCF_059756535.1 of Pantherophis guttatus. Classification (NCBI taxonomy): domain Eukaryota; kingdom Metazoa; phylum Chordata; class Lepidosauria; order Squamata; family Colubridae; genus Pantherophis; species Pantherophis guttatus. Next base: position 119,905,095 of record NC_142064.1, on the reverse strand, counting down.
TTTTAAATAAGAAATGTTTCAGAGTCTGAAAAAATTTGAAAATCCCTGGACAATACTACCTGATCTATTTCCTACTGGTTCCCTAATTCTAGTGATATTTGCTGCCCTCTAGTGAATACACTTTTCAAAAAAAACCTTTTCTTAAATGAATTAAAATGAGAGAAAAAAAGAACAAACACCTTAAAAATGGAATTCAAATTTATGGATATTAAGTAGTAAAGTTTTTTATTCATTCTTATAACACTAGGAAAAATGCAAGTACTGTACTGCTGAAAAAAGGCTGCATACAGGTGAGCCAGATTCCACATATCATAAATAAGGCAGCAGTCTGTGAACATGTATCTTTTCTTTTATGTACACTGAGAGCATATGCACCAAGACAAATTCCTTGTGTGTCCAATCACACTTGGCCAATAAAGAATTCTATTCTATTCTATTCTATTCTATTCTATTCTATTCTATTCTATTCTATTCTATTATTCTATTCTATTCTATTCTATTCTATTCTATTCTATTCTATTCTTCTCTTCTCTACTCTACTCTACTCTACTCTATTTCTATTCTACATCCATCTTAAGAATGTAAATCCGTCAGCCAGATTTTCTTCCAAGCACCTATACAGAAGATCCAGTTATTCATGGATTTGTATGAGGCATGCATATCAAAGTCACATATTGTATGTTTTTAACATATCAGTATGCTCTATGTTTGCAAGTATTTTTATTTCAGCTTTCTTTCCCTGAAATGATATCCTCCAGCTATTCGTCCTACAACCCTCATCTCAGCCACTGTGGTCATAATTACGTTGGATGTGAATTTTAGCCCCCATATCAAGAAATCAGGGAAAGCGGCTATATTTTATTTGCAGCTTCTAAATATTATAGGGATTAGGCATGATTCACAGAACATTCAAGTATATTTAACTATGATTTATTTAATAAACCACAATTTGGCTAATCTAAAATGCTAACTAATGATTTGCTGGGTTTACACAATATATGCCAAGAGAAAATAACTGTATCATAATCTTGAACCATGATCTACAAATCAATGGATTAATACCAGATGTTATTACATCAAAGGCAGGTTGAACAATTAGATCATATAGCCTGACTCTTAAACAAAACTTAACAATACTTTTGGTAACCTCATTACAATAATGTTCTAGGACAGGTGTGATATGCATTTTCTTCTCTAAAATCTTTACGCAGTACATAATAAACATTCTTGTAAAATGTAAATGTAATAATGCAATTGACTCTGGTTCATGTAATTCATACCTTGAACAGTTAGTGTTGTTAACTAAACTTCTCCAATAGGGTAAAACACTGAACCAAGGAAAGCAAAATGTTCTTTATATACACAAGTGAAATAGAACACATAGCCAATATTATATTATTGTATTGTGTAAACTAGAACCTAGATCATTTACTAAATGTGACTTACACAAAGTATGTTAGAGTTTGCTGAGTATAATTGGTTACAATCATATCTGTCATATGCTATGTTTACAAACCATAAGAGTTTAATAACTCAAAATCTATTATTTATTTATTTATTTATTTATTTATTTATTTATTTATTCATTCATTCATTCATTCATTCATTCATTCATTCATTCATTCATTCAATTTCTATTCCGCCCTTCTCCTGAAGGACTCAGGGCGGTGAACAGTTAAAATAACATACATATAAAATGTGAATATAAGATGATTAAGCCAATTTAGTTCATCGGTTAAGAATTTTCAACATAAAGATTTAGGAAAATTAGAAGAGATTTATGCCAACCATAAATTATAGTTCAGATATGTGAACCAGATTTAATATAAGCATGTTTGCACACAAACCTAATTTGAATTAATTTACATCAGGTGTTCTCCCTTTCCAGTTGTTACTATACTACTATTGGAATGCTCCCTTTCCAGTTACTATACTATTGGAATGTTGCAGGTTATAAGTACTTAATATCAATTTGTGTTGGACATCTTTCATGATTACATTGAACAGTAAAATCTGTTTGGAGGGAAAACACCTGCAAATTGCAATTAATATTTGTCGAAGTTAATGAAAGATAATGCAAAAAGGCTAAGATTACTGTATGGCGCTTGATAAATCTGGTTAAGCAAGTTTTTCTTCCATTTCAAAAAGCTACAAAACTAGATTGGTCAACCAACAGGTTAGAGATGCGCTTGTACTACCAGAAATAATAGCTTCCAAGTACCTACAACTTGCGTTAATTAAAAAAAAAAAAAGGAGCAGTTTCCTCCCATCTGTTACTTCAATAGACCTTATATTGTAACTCGTAAAATTACAACGTGTTCGGAATTATAATTGTAGATTATAGATAAAATATTTTATCGGCCACGAAGTTGGGACTAATAAAAAAAATTGAAAAATAACTGCCCTTCTAAAAAACTTGCAATTCGTGCCTGGTACTTCCAAAGCTATCGTTTAATCTTAAATAACTTGATAAGTTTTTTATTTAAATGAAATCGAATTCCTGGCGTCTTCCTAAACATGTAAAAAAATGTTTAGCACCAACAGGATGAGTGGCCTGACTCTGCTTTCTTCAAAGGTTTATTTATTTATTTATTTGGCAGACTTTCAGCTCTTCGCACACAGCCTGGGGGGGCGTGGGGTGATTTCTTGATCTCCCCAGCAGAACGAACGTTCCAGACAGCTTCGCGCGCTCACGCTGCGGAGGAAAGAACAGTCCCCACGCGCTCCGTAACACGCCTGCGCACTACAAAGGAGGGAGCGCGAGGGCAAGAAGACAACCCTCCACCGCTAGAGGGCGTCAGCGGGTAACCCGGTCTGTTTGGAAACAGTCTTTCTCGTTTCTTCCTTTCTCAAGCTTTCGCGAGAATTCCGCCCGCGAAGTTATGCGAGAAGAGGGGGAAAAATCCTAATTTTCGAGGGGGTTCCCCGAGACGCCTCTACCCGGCCTAGCCCACGTCGCTTTCTTTGAACCTCCCCAAAGCAAAACGCCTGCGAAATCTCGCTACAGATTAAACGAGCAATACACTTCCGCAAGCCGTCACTAGCTCTCGCGAGATTTCGCCTCGCCGCCCCGCCTCCCCCAACGATTGTCTCAGGCACGCAAGTCTCGGCATTTCGTAGGTGCTCTACGAAGTCTCGCGGGAATTTTCTCTAGATGCCAAGTTTCCTTTCTCTCTTGCCCCTTCAGTGGAAGGCTGATGAAACTTTCAGGATTTAGCCAGGTTGAACCGCGGACAGTTTCTCACATGATATAATTTATCCAAAACTCAAATTTCTGCAATAAGCAGAAATAAAAAGATACCCGGAAAACACCATGACTGAAACTCTCGCACTGTTCCGTTGATTCTCGCGAGAAACAATCTGAATCTTGGTTCTCGCGGTACTCATCACGAGGAAGAGTAACTAATTGGATTGTTCATTCCGAGCGTGGAACTCCGGCGCGTGACTACAATGGCCCTTCCAATATTCTGCCTGTGGAAAAAAGCTCCCCGGAGATGAACGCCATTGCAGAGGCTCGCGCCGTTCTCTTCTGGTTTGTTCTTCTCGCGGGAAGTGGCTGCCTGAGACAACGCCTCGCGAGATTTTCGTTTCCTCATGACTTGCCTCCTTCCCTCCCAGCTCCTCCACTTCTCGTCTGATCTTCCCTCAATTATCGCGTCTCTTCTTCGCTCCCCTACTAGGTGGTGAGTTCTCGCGTGATTTAACTGGGGCTGAGGCTCAGGGACTGCTGTTAAGATGGCGGCGGCGGGAGGCAACGGGGTACGGCATTGACACCCCCTCCATTTCTTTCCCGGAGCAGGTATCTGTGCAAGCCGGACTGGAGGGGCGCGTGGGACCCGCCAAGACGGGGGACCACTTGAAGCTGTAGCCGAAGGGAAGAGGGAAGCGGGGTGAGAAAAGGGATGTTTGCTGAGGCGGGACAATGGGCCCTGGCTTTCCCCTGGAGATGAAGCGGGGGGGGGGGGTGATTGAAGTCGGGAAGTGGTGGTGGTTTTGCCTTAGGTCATCCTTCGGTTGGGAATTGGTTAGCCATTTGCGAAGTGCTTCGCCTCTGTTCCTTTGGAGGTAGGACTTTCCTCTTCTATCTCACTCGCACATCATCCGCAAAAGGAGGCACGTGAGTCCCGGAGAGGGGTCTTGATAGACTTCGGCCTTTCTCTTCCCCCCCCTCCCCGCCCCCCCTCTCCTTTTAGGTATAAACGCGACATACTCGACTAAGGAAGCGAGGCGGCCAACGCGTTAGCCTTTTGAGAACCCAGCCCGCGTACTTCGTTCAGGGTCCCACCTCGACCCAGCCAAATGGGTTAATCATATATTAAATATATATATAGTTGAAGTAATACCATGGATTGAAACCATTGCGCTATTTCGTGTCAGTCTATTGCAGTGGGTTCGTGAAAGATGAGGGTTGGGGGGAGACTATTGGGAGCTATTACATTAATATACAAAATATATTTGGTATGTGTATAGAGATAGAGATAGAGATAGATATATATAACTATGAGGATGAAATATATATATATATATATATATATATATATATATATATATATATATATATATATATTTCAACCTTATAGTTTTCTTAAGAGTCTGGTTTCACAGTCCTTAGATGTGTTTCTTGATCCCCCCCCCCCTTGTATTAACTTTCCTTAAAAGGGTGTAGAATTACGTTATCTTAGTATTTGGGGGGGGATGTATGTAGTAAAAGGATGCCTTTGTGTATAGGTATACTTTTGTAAGCCTGCTGTGAAATATCTATCTTTGTTCTAAATATGTCTCCAAATTGATTCCAAAGTGATTTTTTACAATCTGATCTTTCCTTCATAATAGATTGTGGTACACTTTGTTTATTCTAAGTAGCAAACTCAAATATTTCTTGGGTAACCCATCATAAATTTCTCTGACTTTTTGTAAGGTATGTTAGATAGAGAACTGTGTCTCAAATTGGTTACATATATATGCTTTTCTAACTCTTCAGTTAGAGAAAACCAAAGCTGAACAACTTTTATGCTCTGGTTGTAGCATATTAAAATGAAAAGCAAGGTGGGAAAATGCACCATTAATTTACTGACAGTTTTCTTAGCTAGATATTTTTTGTGTACACGGCTGTTTAATTACTCATTTTTGCTGGGATATTTAAGATAAATTTATTTCTCCAAAGTCTGGCTTTTTAGATTAAAGACAAGAATGGAAAAAGAGTTGATAAACTTAACTTCTTAAAAATGTTACCTTAATATTGTAGAAATAAATATTAATTCTGAAAGCTTGTTTTGGCATTTTTGTTAGGTCTCCATTGTATAAAATCTTGTTGGGTACAAGAAATGATGAAGCAATGTGCTGAGTCTAGCATTTCTTAGTCTGCCCTGTTTGTGTTGGCTAGAAGAATGTTGGATGCTTATTCTGTATTTGATGGTAAACAAAATAATTATATATGAGATGATTGCCATGATTTATGGGCTACTTAGTGAACTCAACAGGACTTGAGAGCCAGTGTTTTGTAGTGGTCAAGGTACTGGATTAGATAGAAGTGGAGAGACCCAGGCTCTACGGCACTCTAACCCATGGAGGTTCACAGTCTCATCTCAGTCTACCTTATAGGATTGTTGTGGGGGGAAATAAGAGGAAGGATTTTAGCTTCTGTACATAAAGGTAAGATGTAAGTGTATTAAATATTTTGATTATATTGTGAAACATTAGAGTTGGCATCTAAAAGGAATTTAATATCTAAGAGGGTAGGTTTAAGAAAGACAAATCATTTGTAATATAGTAGCTAGAATGAAAACCTTTTTAGAAAATACATATTCTTTAAACATAATATGCATGAAGCCAGAATTTATATATCTATATTTATTGCAGGCCTTGAATAATCTGACATAAGTGGATTAGACTGACTGAGAAACCAAGAAGTATTACCTTGGTCTGGCTACGGTAAGGCAAAGGTGGCAGAGAAGTGACTTGAATATCAGAACAGGCCAAGTATGGATTGGCTGTGATTCCAGGTTAGTACAGAAATTTCTGTTCGGCAATGCTTATTTTCCTTCAAAACAATGATTCCATGAAATATCCCAAAGTTATTAATTGATTTTCAGGCAATGACTGTTGGTTAAGTGTTTTTGACCCTTACCTGTTTGTGTGCATCTGTCACTGTTTATTTCTTGTGTGTATGTGTGTGGGGAAGGGCAGAGGGGGGAGGGAAAGGGCGGGGGGGGGGAATGGCTTCCTATAGCAAGATGTTTATAACAGATGGACAATTTTCATAATTCCTGACCATTAGGATAGTCTTAGCATCTGAAGTGCTAAGACTATCTGCTGTAAATGATTTTTTCCCCTACATCAGCAAGCTCTGTACAGCGTTAGGGCTTGGATATCTGGGAGACTGTTTGTCTCCAATTGTTTCTTCCTGCCCGGTAAGTTACAACAGAATGGGTACATTCCAGGTCCCCCTCTATTAAGCATTGCCATCTCATGGGACCTAGGAAGTGTGCCTTCTCTGTTATGGCTCCCAGCCTTTGGAACAGCATCCTTCAAGAGATAAGGATGGTGCCCTCTCTCCTGGTGTTTTGGAAAGCTTTTGAAAATCTGGCTTTGGTCCCAGGCCTGAGGTTGATGCTCATTTGTTCAATGGCCCTTCTTTGACTCTCTATTGCATTATTTTAGTCTGGATAGTCTAGTTGATTCAATTCTTTAACTGCTTTTGTTTTCACTAGTTTTCTATGCCATTCAGAGTCCACTAAAGTTGGACAGTCAATACATAATAATTGAGGCTATCATCATATATCAATCTTTACATTTCTAAATTCTGTAGGATACTGGCTAGTATATAAAATTTTTCATTTCTATCTTGGCTATGGTACAAAAACCTTGACTAATACCATTAAGAAACTAGGGTTGTATTTGAATTTCAAATCCTGTATCTCTCATTTAATATTTACAATATTGAGGTGATACTGAATTTTTCCTGCTGCTCCTGTTTGGAAATATTGGGTTATAATTATATTTGATTTTTTTTAAATAAGCTACTTGAAAACAATAGTTGGATTTTTGAAGCTTTGCAGTTGGATTTTCTTGCTCTTTTTATGTAGTTAACCAATCTTATTTCTACTAAACTGATATACATATGCAGAACATTATATCCAACTATTTTGCTTTCCACGCTCCATTTTTCAACAGTTATATGTATTAATCCCCTTATGATACTTAAGACATCTGAGAATCAAGATATTAATAGTTTAAGAACATAACTGCTTCGTTGAATCAGTTCAGGGCTGATTATATATTGTGAATAGAGACGAGTCATATGCCAATGGATTGCACCATGTGAAAATCATGTCATTTTTTATATATTTGTTACATTTCCTCACTAATTTTGTTATATATAATAGTTCTTCAGCTGTCTTTCCTGAAATAAACATATTGACTTCATTAAAAGCTATCTTTTGATATTAAATACCATCCTCAAATCATATATTGTAAAATATATTTTGTTACTTTGCAGTAGTAGTCATACTGTATGCTTAAATATTAAAAGTGTTGTGCGTTTCTATATGAATGCTAATAGAGAAGCAAGGATGGAAGTTTAGACAAAGCTACTTTATTTTGTAGTTTATACAGGTGCCCATCTCACATATATGATTGGGCCATGTACAAAGCTAAAAAGATAAAAATAATGCAAGAAAATCACCAAAACCATAATATTAAAAATAATTCAAATATATAAAAAGAATAGGAACCATTAAAAGCTATTTTAAAAAGTCATGTTCTGTGGGAGAGCTCAGTTTCTATAGCAATACAGCCACTATCCATGCTCCATACCCATGTTGCTGGCCAGATGGCAGAGCCATGGTTTTTTGGCCCTTCCAGAAGGCCAGCAAGGTCAAGGGGGCAAACTCTTCTCGGGTGGAATGATCTTCCAAAGGTGGGTGCCACAGGAGAAAAGGTTCTCTTCCTGGGTCCTGTCAGATGACATTTTTGTCATGGACTAGGACCCACAACATACTCCTCTTGCTGGACCAATGTGACAGATTGATGTGATTGGACAGGCAGTATCTCAAAATAGTAATAAATTTCTGACCTCATGATAAAAGTATGATACAAATCAGACTTCTAAGTTCATAACTCAATTTTAGGTACCTTATGAAGTATAATATATATTCATCAAAGAAGATACAGAATATTACTATTTTACTAAATGGAACATTTTTATAATTTTGTATCTTATCAGCAATCATGGGGCTAAAATTAGAACAAATTAAGGCTATTGGATAATGTATCATTTTCAGAAAAAATTGCAAAGCCCCAATTTATCAAACTGAAGAGGGACAATAGTATAAAAACTAATTACTCTAACATAATATGTATGTTTTTTTTTCAGCATTTTATTCTCGTGCATAAAAGTAACAGTATCTATGTCCACCCTTGAGGTACTCCTCATTTGAAGTGTATGAATAGGAGCTCATAATAAAAACCCTGCTCTTGCTTTGAAAGAACAAATATAATAACCTAAATTTCTGACCTGTAGCTATCAGTTCACTTAGGGCTACACACTGCATCATTTAACTTGCTGGTGTTTGTCAATTTCACCCTAGGATATGTTCAGTGGGTATAATACTATTCAAGAGTGTTTAGAAATGGTTTATTTGATCACCTGTAAGCATTAAAACAAATAAACCTATAGTGATGTCTGGCATTCAGTTTTGTATCTTGAATAATAAATTTATTAAAATGAATAGATATTTCACCACTGCAAAACAGTAACACCTTCTGTCTCAATTTTACTCCTATAACTAAAAAGATAGTTTTCCTTTCTGCTTATCTAACAGATGTGTAATCTGTATAGGCCCCTAATAACTGCTTACAAATCTTGAATATTTTGCCTCATACTTTTCATGCAATGTATTTGCCATATTTCAAGCTAGAAATAGGCTACATGGTGGGATACTTTATCCTGTGTTCCCAAAATAGCATGCTAACTTCCCTGAGTTCCCATCTATATTACAATGGCATTTTCTAAAAATTTCAAAGCTTAATGCTTCTTTCTTGCTTCCTATTACAAAATATTTTAATAATAGAAATAATATCCAGTGCAGGAAGCAGCATTTCTACTGTAAATATAAATATTGGCCTTTCTGTAATTTCAGTGAGGAAATTAATTTGGCTTTTGTATATTTAATGAATCCTGCATTCAAGTAAACTACATAAATGGTTATTTGGCTTGTAAATATCACTGTCAGAGGCAATCCTTACTCTGAGACTTTTAATTTGATGTGTCATAACAGTAGAGTTGCTAAAACCTGATATACTTGTTGACCAGCTTAACACATTTGGTTGTCTGAGTGACTTGCAAACTCACAAACAAATGTTCAGAGTGAGAAGATTAGCTCAGACAACTCTTTGAAGTACCCTTGTAATAAGTTCACCATTTTCCATTGTTTTGATATGATTAAATATAAATCTTCATTTATAGAAAAAAATTCAAAATCATTTGAAGCATGTAATAACATCTAGCCACTCAGAATTAACATTGCTGTTATGCTATCCTGTACAGTCATATTCAAACAGCTTGAGATTGATTTCAAAGATAATTTGTCTTTCTGTTTCGTGTGTTCCTCCAAGCATAGAAGAGTTAGGTATTTGTATTGCAATTGTATTTGCATCAAGAATCTGATGTTTGGTAGTGGTTTGATCTGAAAAACTCTTACCTTTCAGGAATTATAATTCCACAGTAATTCTAACCTTTTGAATTAAAAAAAAGAGAGAATTAGAGATTCATCTAATTGGAACAGTGTTATTTAAAAACTCAGTTGTAGATTAATAGAGTAATCATTTTTCAAACACAGTCTGTTCTGAAAGTCCACGTGGTTTCCATAGTTCTCCTAAAAGAACACAGAAACCCCTAGAAGACAGCTTGTCTGTTTATCCATTAGTTAGTTACTCAATGTGTTTTAGGCTGCACTTGTGGGGCAGTACTAATACTCTGAAAACCTAGTTAGTCCTCAGCATAGTTGAATGTACTGCCAAGTCTTTTGCAATGTATTTAGTTTCTATTTAGGGATTCCTTGGAAGAAAGAACAAATCTAAAAAGTGACTACTGAAAATAGACATCTTTTCAATGGCAAGAGCTTTTTAATATTATAATTATATAGAATTTAAAGAATCCACAATTTGAATACACATCAGTTTGTTTGTTTGTTTGTTTGTTTGAATGAATGAATAAGCAGGCTGCTTATGTTAAACATTTATACTTCTGGATGCTTCATACGATTGGACTATGTTCATGAAGAATAGTGTAGCACATGGTAAATAAATTTAGCCTCTTAGTGTTCTGCTCTGAAATCTTTATAACTCTTGCTACTATTTGCTTGCTTCTGTAACTGAGCTACTACAGTGAAGATGTTAAAGTGCTAGAAGCATACTTGTCTATCTTGCAGTTGTGACTTGGTGCCTGTCAAACAATATTTATGGGGATTTGATGTGTCATGTTGCAAAAATGAAATTTAAACACCAAATCGTTACAGTGACTAAGCAGGTCTCTTTATATGTGCCTGAGAGAAAATCTGACAAGACACACTGGTCTTTTGGGATTTCCAGTGTTGGTGCTGTATCCTTATCTGACTAGCTTTGACCCTTCAAGGATGAATGTGTGCTTTTGTTTTATTTTTCATTTAGATAGATAAATGTTAAAATATAATGAAGAAAAAACTTGGAGTTTATTTCTCTTGAGCTATATAAGGAGGCAATGGATGTATTCAATTTAATATGAAAGTTTGTATTTTGTCTATTCTTCCTGGAGTTATCTAATTTTATTCATTGAAATAATGAATAATATTTTTGCCTAGTTTTTCATCTTCAGTGGGTTTCCAATACTGGGAGAGAAGCCTCCATTACTAAATAGTAAAGTCTTGAAACCATGCCTGTTTGTAGATGAGATGGAATTTGGTGAGCCCAAGGCAATATGTCTTGGTAAAAAAGTGACAGAATAGAATTTTGTTTAAGTTTGGAGATAAGAGCTTCCATTGAATGTACTCAGTCCTAAACTGCCTGATATGATATAATTAAGAGGGATAGATTGTGCATAGCTCCATTAACTATTTATTTTGAATGCAATTTCTTCTGGGCAGATTAAATTTACAATGTTAATTTTCTTTAAGATGTAATGTTATTTCATGAAGACAACTTTGCCTTTGAGCATGTTTGACAGCAATTATCTTTTAATATGCTGATATGTACCAAAAACTATGAGTCTTTGCTTTGTCTGTCGTTGTTGAATATTGGGTTGGTAATGTATTTTGCCAAAGCTCACAGTAACTGACATGAAAATTTTATTTGACATGAAAATTTAGTTTCTATTAGTTTTGATGGACACTGGCTTCTCAAAATTATTTAAGTCATAGTATTTGCTTAAAAGGAAAAGTGTGAGATAAAGCCATTAAATGAACTACTTGACTAAACAAGCACCGTCCAACATAGTGAATTGCATCTCAGAACTACAAGTTACATTACTTCTAATCAATATAACTAATGGATTTGTTTTCTGAGAATTATGGGAATTGTAATCTAGCATATCTAGGACATTGCTAGATTGGGCAAATCAGTCTGAACTTTTACAATTACATTTTATATTTCAAACATGGAATGGAAGCCATCTTTTCCAGCATGATACTTTGGTTATGTTGGAGTTCAAGCATGGTGCCTTGAGACCAAGGGTGCTGTAACTTATCTGGAGAGGACTAATTGAGCTGCTGGAAAGCATTAATTTAATATTTCTAGCTTGTTCCAGAGTAATAAATAGCCTGCAGTTTAGAATGTTAATTGGGACAGCTTGGGAAGAGAAGGGTAATTAGATCAAAGTTCACATTAAATATGTTATGACTATCAGATATCAGGTTAATCTGTCTCAGAATTCCTGTTATCAGCAAAAGAGATTACAAATCAACAGAAACTTTTACTAAGTTATATTGAGGTAGATAATAAAACATGTTGTGTTACAGAAACACTGTTTATCTAACCTGGATGCTTCAAATATGAAAAATATCTATTCGCCTAAATTTTGGAGCAAATCGATTAAAGAGGAGAATGAAAGAGCTGTTTCTGGATGGTGCTGATATTCTGCTTTCTAGTTGCATGTGAATTTATGGAAACCACTTTGTCTAAATCATTAGGGATAGCCTTTTCCAGAATTATTTTTCTCTAATTTGGTATTTATAGATTACACATAATTGTTTCATTTCATAATTAATGAAATGAATTCTCTACATGTAGAGAATGTAGCAGATGTGCAGATGGCCTCTTAATATAATTTGAGCAGGTTTGTTAGAAACCCACCTGTGAAAATTTTCTGGTGCAAATATATTCTAAGAATCCCTGCAAAGGGGAATCTTCACTATGCAGTTCTTGTAATTAACCTTTTTCGGTATTGTATTGCTAACTGATGAAATTACTTTATCTTTAAAAATTCAAGGGATTTGAATAAAAGGAAATATCCTCATGCATAACTTAATGTATAAAAGAATGGTACTTGGTACATATAATCACTGTTAGAATTTGGGCACACATTTAAAAAAAAATTGAAATGTAATATATTTATACCCTAAAACATTTACCTGTTTGTTAAATATAATCTGAATCCTAAAGCAGAGTTTTATGTTGCTTTTCCCAAACCTTTCCTGCCCTCTAGGAGTAATTCTAGCCATTTATCAAAACTATTGGAAGGTAATGTAGCCTTGTTCAGTCCCAGTAACTTCTTTTTAAAAAAATATTCTTGTTTTCAGGAGTGGGTGGGGCTGAAGAGTACGCCTTTGCTTTATGTGATGGAAGTCATATCTCCCCAAAGACTTATACAAATTCATGAGCACGAGGTAATCAGCACTTGGGATGTCTGACTGAGTCACAAGGTCAACTAACATATCCTGCTTAACCTGCAGCTTATGTATATCAATCAGCACTTCTTAAATTTTTCTGAAGAGGTACATATGAAATATATAGTGGTCAGCCTTTTACTTACAGGCTGTGGTGAGGCTCTCAGCCCCCTTTTTTGGCATCTTCTAAGCCACCCAAAATTCACTTAAAGTTCAGTAGGAAACTAGATGAATAGTGGAACAGATTTGAGGGGCGGATCAAATAAAATAGGTATTTTAATTCCAATAGGCTTTAGTTTTTGTTTTTCTTTAAAAAAAAGATCATCTCCCTCCAAAAAGCAACCTAAAATTGCAAACACACACTCTTAACTGTATATCGTTGTAATACTTCAGTGGTCCTTAGCAATTGGAATAAATAAATTTTAGGATATACGACTACTGAAATGTGATACTGTATATATTGCAAATTTGCATTTACATTTAAATGCCTGTAACCTGAATAATGATAATAAAAGCTTGCTATCACCACTGCAAATTGGATGTTGCTTATTCTGCCTGAATGAGCAAAGAAGATTGGAATCATGAATGACAAGTCTGCATATACTGCAGACCTGCAGGCTAATCCTGCCTGACCTACCTTTGGTCAGCTTGTTCATCTTTCTAGTATGACAACATGGTGTTTAAAGTCAGGAATTGAGATCTCCTTTGGAAGGTAGGCCAGAACTGTTTAGAAGGATAAGAATTTTAAATCTCCCAGTCAAGAATGAAAAGGACATACTAACTTAGATACTTGCTCCTCTTACCAGAAACGAGCCAGTTTCTTTCCTCAAATATTTATTATGGTGAGAGTTTGAGATTAATTATTTTTGAACTCCTGATACAAATAACTGTTGGATCAGAATATAATCACTTTCTCTGCTTTTACTCCAGGATGTAATTAATAACTGTATAAGTTCACCTATTGCTGAGCACCACTTTTGCTCATAATAAGTATCCAGTTAATGAACATTGGTGTGGCATAGACGTATGTGCATATGCTGGAAAAAGATAAAAATCTGTGATATCTCACTGCCCAATTTTAATACTATGCTTTTGGTTTAATGTTATATAATGGACAGAGCTATAAAGCACTGTGAAGCAGTATATAAGTCTAAGTGCTATTTCTATTAATGTTATATTTTGTGAATGTAAGTTGATCTGAGTATTGAATGGCAAATATATTTAATAAACATTAATTATCCAGAAAGTATGAATTCTGCCGGGAAAGAGAAAGTAGTTAAGATGGCATTCACAATGCCATCACTTTATAACCTTGTCACAAAAATGTACATAATAAGTCTAAATTAACCAAAATTAGCAGTACTTCCTAATGCATATAACAAACTTTATGCTAACATACTTAGGATTGTCTTATTATAATTCAATCCTTTCATCCTACATACAGATTGTATTCTGTTAAATGAGGATTAATCCCTAGTAAATGCACAATGACATAGGAAATGATTTGGTCAAATGGGTCAAAGGACAAAATGCCTCCTTACTAAAGAATTGCACCGTGTAATGTTACTGTGTTATAGTCCTTGCAGTAAATGGAATGAAGCAAATATGTAGCCTATTGTTTAGAGCTACATACTATTTTATGTACTACATACTACATTAAGATTTGGATTTGTCTTTTGCATTGAATTATGATGGAGCACATTTCTTTCCAAAGATGATGACATTTATGTTTCACTTTAGCTGGGGTTAGTTGCTGAAGTAGAAGTGGTAGGGTTGAGAAAATGTATAAGATGGGAATATAGAGTTATTTCTTACCATGTGGTATATGATGCAAAGAGAAAGGTAGGTTTCTGAGAATTATTTCACTGTTTGGTGAAGAGAGTGTCCCGCTGCATATTGATAAAATTGATTTCTGAAAGTGAGGACTTTCAGAAATCAGACTTCAGACTTTCCTTCTCAAATGAAGGAAAACTTTAAAAGGTCAAAAGCATTCAGAAAAATAAACACAGTCCAAGTGCCTAAAATATGAGGTAACTGTTTTCATGAGCTGGAATTGGCTGACAAGGCTTTAAAAGCAGTTATAAGCAGCAGGAGGCAAAGATTAGAAAGAATAAAAGGTGGAGTGTAGTAGAAGTATAAAAAGGTCTTGATAATACCTGTTGCATCTTCATATAACATTGGATATGGTACATATTGTGAATCTATATATATAAAAGTGAAAACCACTCATGCCATAATAACGAAATATCCAGAACCGTAAAGCCTACAAACTTGAAATTTGCCACGTATGTTCCTCTTGGCTTTTAGGTGCTCACTAAGAGAGGATTTTTTGAAATGACCATCAGAGCATTAGAATTTCCTATATTATAATTAACATGCTCTGATGCTAAGGAGTTCTACTCCCCCTCCCCACCTGAAAAGAAATCTGTTCCAAATGCAAAACACAAGCTGATGAGAGGAGTTTCACTTTCACTTTCAGTTTCACTTTCACAGCAGCAACCAGGGGATAGGATAGGGGAGGCTTCTGTGGGGCAAGGCTGAGGGAGAAAAGGGGGATAGGATAGGCTTCTGGGGGCAAGGCTGAGGGAGAGAAGGGGGATAGGATAGGATAGGATTCTGTGAGGCAAGGCTGAGAGGGAGAAGGGGAGAGGAGAGGCCGATCATAACTACTCATTAATTGTCAAGCTGTAAGTGTTGATTTATCAATCCCCATCACATAGTTTCCTAGCAAAGCACGGGTATCCAGCTATTCTCCAGTATAGCTGTTTCCATTTCAGAGGTATTCCTTCTCAGCTTTGTCCTACATTGAAAGATCATGGTTGAGAAAATCAGAAACGGGAATTAATTGTGTTTATTGTTCCCATAGTTGGGTTAATTAACAAAAGTATGACATCTTAATCAGCAGTAGTGATTTTTCAAGTTGAAGATATGATAGTAAAATGGAAACATCTTTCTCCAAATTGCTGAATTTGGGAAACAGCAGACTATAACGTAAGGCTAGTTAAGATTGAAATCTCTATTTGAGGTTGGGAAAATTATAGGGGTTTGATTGTCTAGAATTTTGAATCCAGAAGATACTGGATTTTTCTGCATTGACATTTTACATTTTTATTGGCATTTTAACAATGATTTGAATTTTGCTTAGATTGTATATTTTTTTTTTTTTTTTTTTTTTTAATTTGATTTATATGCCGCCCTTCTCCGAAGACTCAGGGCGGCTTACAATGTGCTCAGCAATAGCCTTCATCCTTTTGTATATTTATACAAAGTCAGCTTATTGCCCCCACAACTGGGTCCTCATTTCACCTACCTTAGAAAGGATGGAAGGCTGAGTCAACCTTGAGCCTTTGGCGAGATTCGAACCCTGCAGAATTGCAGGCAGCTGGTCTTAATCAGCTTAATAACAGGGTGCCTTAAGCCCCTGTACTACCAAGGCTCTTTTTCTTTGTATTTATGTTACGAATGAATGAGTTCCTCTCCTTATATTGTTTCAGTTTACAAACAAACTAGGCCTTTTTAATGTGATTTCTATAGTTAGAAATAAAATATGGCTGACCTAAGAACACTCAATGGTAAGAAATGTATGTAGAAGGCAGAAAAGAGTCATGATTGTTGGATATAGTAAATGAAACCGGACTAGAGGATGTATGTGTGTTGACTCCTGGTCATTGCCTGGATTTATTGGATAAACAGCCAAACCTCAGTAAGACATTGAGGACTATTGAGAGACAAGCTCTCTTTGACAGCAGAATTCCTTGCATGGTCCAGGGAAAATACATTTAGAAGGCATTCTCTATTCAAGGGCCACAGTTGTGGAATGGATAGGGTGAGAAATATGGTTTTATTTTGCCCTTTTAATGCAGTGGGGTTTTTGTTTCGTTTTTTTGCTTACTCCTCCTCTGGAGTTCTGTTTCTTTTCTAAATCTCTATATATATATATGCATATGGTAGAAAACAGATTGGGTATTGCAGAGGAAACAAGTATACAAACTTGCAAATGCTAAAAGACACTGAAATAGCAGTTACAGTATAAAGAAGAAAAGTGAAACACGTAGAAAAAATGAGATACACAAAAATTATCACCATAGAAAAATGAGATATATAAAAATTATCACGTCAGTTAATATTTAGTTGGGTAACCTTTAGCATGAATTACGGCCTTACAACGGCTTCCCATGGAGTGAACCAAGTCTTTTCCGCAGCTGTTATAATGTGAAACCAAGATTGAAGGATTGCTTCTATTAACTGAGTTTTATTGCTGGGTCGCTTCTGACTAACAAGTTTCTTTAGTCAGCTCAATAGATTTTCAACTGGGTTAAGGTCTGGGCTATTCCCTGGCCATTCCAGCAGTGGAATATGATTATCTTGAAACTCCAAAAAAAAAAAAAAAAGTGTTATTAGCCATCAGACTTCAAAAATACACTTTTCCCAAAAGGTTTCCACAATTTTGGCCACTACTGCAGATTTCCTCTTGTTTGAAAATAAATTATTTCTAGGTTTATTCAGTTGAGTAGATTAGAACATTTTTTAAAGTTTGATAGATTCAGTTACAATATACCAGGAGCAGGCAATCTGAGACCTCTAAGCTCCATCATCACATACCCAATGACATCAAACTTCCAACCCTGATAGTAGAGGGAGGTGGATCAACCTTGAGGTTGCCTGGAAACCCAGGAAGATAAGTAACTCTGCTCGGTTCAGCCTACTATCTTGTTTTCATATGTTTTGACTCTTTTTCTCATGTTTCAGGAACATTCTTCCTAATTTCATTTGGTTTGTTATGTATAGGTTACCAAATAATAACAATTGTTAGCAATAATAGTCCCAGCATATTTTTCCCAGTTAGACCTAATATTATGACTCAGAAGGAAAACGCCTGTAGAATCAAACTGAAAATACTGAGCAGTTTGGGCTTAACTTTCATATGTTTAGATTGCTACTTTAATATGTTCAAATATACCCTTTTCCCAGCTTGCTGTGTTTACTTGTTCTTCCTAATTCTGCCTTTTAGCACTATCCCCTTATCAAATTTTTTTTTTTAAATAAGTAACATCAGACTTTTGTTTATTTTAAAGTAGAAATGTTATTGTAGAATGGAAGACTAATTGTCCAGTTCAGATTTTGGGGGGGCAAGATAAGTGCTATGAACCTGGAACTCAGTGAATATCCAGAACCTGGTTAGAAACTTGCCTGCAGGTCGTAGCATTGTAGGAAGATATCTGTGTATGGTAGCCAAAAATCTGAAGGAGTCTGGTAGCACTTTTTCTCGCTGACAAATGATATTAAAAGGCATAAGTTTAAAAGCCTATATTAAAATTTGTTACAATAGTTGCAAAAGATGCTACTAAACTCCGAATTTTAGCACTCTAGGATGTGTCTTAGTAAAATAAGGAAAGCTGCAGAGGAAATAGTACAATGCTGACTTTGGGAGTCCATGAACCCACTTTAAATTTTAAGTGTTTTTTTTTCCTGCGGAGTGTCGTATATATATACATCATGAATACCATGGGATCTATACTTTGTAACAAAATGTCAATTTTTCAGATTTTCCTTCTTAAATGCCAACTTCAGGAAGGTAAATTAGCCATGTTACAGAAATATATAAGCTAAAAGTTTCAGACATACCACACATCCATATGAAAAAAGAAAAGGGGAAGAAACACCAGATAAAATATGCATGCACCACGCCCAAATAAGTTAATGAAAATCAAGTTCACACCCCAAGTATCTGGCAAAACATTGGGGCAAGTGCACATCACATCAAAACAAGCTCATAGATCATAAATGTGAGGAGTAATATTAGGTACATGCACGTGCAGGTACCCACAAAACTGTCCTTTAAACTCTCAGAGTGTGCATTATCGTATCTCTCCCTAGAATGTTTACTATTGGTTTAACTTTTTATATTCACCCTTCTTGGATTGCTGATTAATCAGCAAAAACAGGGACTAAGCTGCAATCACCTAGTATTTTTTTAAGGAGTGTCTCTAGAACTCAGGCATTCTGGGAAGTAACTATGACATTGAAGCAGGGGTGAAATCTAAAATTTTTTTGCTACCGGTTCTGTGGGCGGGGCTTAATTAGTGGGCGGGGCTTGGTAAGGTGACTGGGAGGGCATGGCTTGTTGGTCAGGTGTGTGTGGCCAAGTCAATGTCACTTCTTTGTCCTTTTTTAACCTACAAAACACAACACAACACACCCACAATATAAAAGCAGCTGTGCTAGATCCAAAATGGCCCCTGCAACAAGCAGGAACCTCACATAGCCACAAAAAGCCCAAAAAACCAACTTTCACACTTTACACACACACAACACAACACAACACAACACAACTGGCTCACCCACAATGTAAAAGCAGCTGTGCTAGACCCAAAATGGGCCCTGCAACAAGCAGGAACCTCACACAGCCACAAAAAGCCCAAAAAAAAACAACTTTCACACTTTACACACACAAAATTCCACATACAGCTTTGTGAGATTTTGTGTGTTTGTGTAGTTAGAGTGAAACACTACAGAAACACACTAAATCTCAGAAAACTGCACAAGTCGTCGTCATCATCATCATCATCATCATCATCATCATCATCTTATTTCTATACCGCCCTTCTCCCGAAGGACTCAGGGCACTGTACAGCCAATTTAAAAACACAAGACAAAACAATGATTAAAAATTAAAATAATTAAATAGATTTGGCCCGGTTTAAAACCCCTAAAATTTAAAATACCCCAATTTAAAATTATTATGTTGATAGCCCGGCCTGGCGGAACAACAGGGTCTTCAATATTATTTTATTTTATTTTATTTTTATTTTTATATAAAAGCAGCTAAATTTAAAGCTTCCTAAACTTTAAATGGCTAGGTCTAAAAAAAGAACAACTAAAAAAACCCCCAATTAACTATTTTTTTTAAGCTCCCAAAGGGGGAAAAAACTTACCCAATAGAACAGGGGTCTCCAACCTTGGCAACTTTAAGACTTGTAGACTTCAACTCCCAGAATTCCTCAGCCAGCTTTGCTTTGCTGGCTGAGGAATTCTGGGAGTTGAAGTCCACAATTCCCTGCCTGCTTGATTGCAGGCAGGGAGATTCAGTTGCTTGCTGATGCAATGGATTGCAGGGATTACAGCAAGGCGTTGCGACCAGCAGCTAAGGTAAGCAATTGTCAGAGCCATTTAAAAGGAAAAAAGTTTTTTTTTCTTTTACATGGCTCTGGCGATCCAAGCTGAGTTGCCTGATTAGCAGGCAACTCAGCTTGGCTCGTGAGAGCCATTTAAAAGAAAAAAAGGGCTCTGATGATCGTGCGGCTCAGCTGGGCATGGGGGGCGGGGGCAGGGATTTTTGCTACCGGCTCTCCAAACTGCCCGCCACCATCGCTACCTACTTGCCCAAGCCAGTCTGAACCGGGAGCATTTCACCCCTGCATTGAAGGCTGCCCTTTTAGTTTGTAGCATTTGAGATTTACAGTTTTTAAAAAATCTTGAAATCTAGACACAGAAATTACAATAAATGTGAATCCTTGGCAATTTGTTTTATCCCTTGAACTCATGCATGAATGCCTCTATGTACCAACGTTTCCCATTCTTGGCAACTTTGGCTCCCAGAATGCACAACATACGGTGGCATTGAAATACACATTTCTGGGTATTGTTAGTTTAGAAAACATTGATCTAATTCTGTAGATTTTTTTAAAAATCATTTTTGTTCTGTTATATGCCTACTGCTTTTAAACCATTTGAAATATTGTCACTGATAGTCAACTCTCTTTGGTTCATCAAGCAGGATCGGAAAGTGGAAAACTAATAAAAATGAAAGTAGACCGAACTAAGCTGAAGAAAACGCCCACCGAGGCTGTAAGTACCATCTTTTTATCATTTTGAGTTCCTCATAGAAATTGCACAGCTTGTAATATGTACGTGGCATACTAGAATGAGATTAAAGGGAAAAGTTTGACTAGTAATTTGGTATGACTTTGGGTTATATACTTCTTCATTTATTAAATTTGTTTGCTGCCCATCTCATCAAGGGGTGACTGTATGCAGCTTACAGCTAATCACTTATTTATTACAAATTCCTTAGAAAACAGGTTTTTTTCCACTTGTTTCTGTGTGTTAGAAATAAATTGATTTTAAGATAAACCTGCTTGACTTTTGACGTATGCTGCATCTATCTTGATGAAGTAATTTCAAGAGCCATGAATCTCTTTGGTCCAAAGTTATAGGATAAGTTTTCCCCTCTTGATTGAAGTGCTTCCAGGCTGGTTGGTAGTAGGATTCCCTACAGCGTTTGTTGAAGTCACCTAGCTTGGAAAACCTAACTGTGATAGAAAAAAGCTATACCTTCCAGTGTAGCTGTCCAGCCTTGGAACCTCTTCAAGTGACCCAGAGAGACTTGGATTCACAACCTCCTGCAATGGTCCCTGGAATATCACACATGAGTTTTCAACTGAGAGAGCCCCTGGTACTTGCCAAGGGGATTTGGGCTAGCCATCTTCCACATGTGTTGTAGGATTCTCCCATAATGCATTGTAGTTATAATGGTGAAAATGTTGAGAGGAGTAAGGAAATCTTAGTTTGCAAAACAGGTTTGAGGAAATGTTTCTTCTGAAGGTTCTTTGAAGCAAAGATTCCTCTGAAATGTCACACGGGCCCAATTAGCAGTAACACTGAACCATTCGTTATAAGAACTGATATTTAGTGTGTTTTGGGAACCCTTACAAATATTTTTTCTGGGGTCATTTGGGGGGACCAGTAAATGCTGCATGTTTGACTTCTTGGATATCATAGAGAATAATCCAGGTTAAGGATAGGAGCAAGAGTTAAAATGTATGATTTGGTTTGTTTCCCCCATCCGTAAACATGTTCTCAAGTTTTCAGTGTTAAGGCAACATTCACATAATCTGCAATGCTTAATAACCTTCTCAAGCTTTTCCTAGAGAAAGATACTGCTCAGATGCCAACTTTTTTCCCCTTCCTCTATGACCTAAATGCATGCATCCTCCTTGGTGGACTACTAATTTGCAATATTCCTTTCCATTTAAGGGGGCCAAGTATTAGTACTGCATAAGATCAGTTCTTCTCCTGTACATCTTCCTATCAGTCAGCAAAACAGTATGAAACAAGCCTGGAATTCTTTCTCATTTCCCGGTTTTGGTTCCCCTTGCCCCCTCCTCATCTATACCAAATGATAATCACAAGGTCACTAATTTACATCATGTTTTTATATGGCCATCCACTTGCCAAGCAGCTCTAATGTTGGATGGCTGACAACATTAAAAAATAATCCTAAAATACTGATAATAAAAACTAAATAATAACAAATTCACTTTGGACATATAAATATATGCTGACAGCTCACAGCAGTATCCAGGCTCAGTGGCTGATGTGAAACTGTTCATTGCATGCCCAAAAGGTGAAGGGAAAAAGGACACTCAAACAATGAAGGAGCAATATTATACAATGAATCTTATCCTGTCTTTAGCCTGCAGACTGCAGAGCCTTGATAGACAAACTCAAGATTTGCAATGATGAACAGCTGTTGCTGGAACTCCAACAGATCAAAACATGGAATATTGGGAAGGTATGTGGTGATGGCAAATATATATATATTATGTATGGGAATATTATAGTGTTATTATTTTGAAGATTTAAAAAAATCTTATTTACATGTGTCATACATATATCATAAGTAGCTTGTGACAGGAATTATCCTATTTTTCGGAGTATAAGACATACCGGAGTATAAGACGCACCTACCTTTTTTGGTGAGGAAAAGAAGAAAAAAAATCTCCCTCTGCCTCTGAGCAATTTTGCCTCATTGTAGCAAACAGCAAGATTTACTATCAGTTTCGTTTTCAGCATAGCTTGATTAGCACAAGGGGCGGGGGAATCTGCTCCAGCAATTTACCTCTTTGCAGCAAGCAGCAGAGCCCTGCACAAAACAGCTGAGAGCAAATCAGCTGAGAGTCGGGAGGCATCCAAACAACTTGTGTTAATTAGGCTGTGCTGAAGCTGAAAGGAGCTGTTTTTTTCTTGCTGTTTGCTTGCAAGGAGGTAACTGCTGCGAGGCAGAGGCCAAAGGGTGGGGGCTAGTGGGTAGGCGGGGCTACATTCAGTGTATAAGACACACTTAAATTTTCACCCCCTTTTAGGTGGGAAAAAGGTGCGTCTTACACTCTGAAAAATATGGTAGGTTGTTTCATCTGTGAGCCAAGAAATAAATGTTACCACCTAATTCTCTATAGGGTTTTTGCTATTCTATTCATAAGAAATTCATACAAGTAGTCCTTGATTTATGACTATTCGTTCAGCAATCATTTGAAGTTACAAAGGTACTGAAAAAAGTGACTTACACTTTTGACAATCACAGTGTCCCCTGGGTCATGTGATCAGAGCCTCAGTGCTTGGCAACTGAGATATATTTATGACACCTACAGTGTCCTGGGGTAACATGATTTCCCTTTGCAGTCTTCTTAGGGGCTTCTAATAAGCAAAGGTAATGGGTATAGCAAGATTTGCGTATCATCTACAATAAAAATGTTGTAAAACCAGATGCAACTCACTTAACAATTGCATTGTTTAGCAATGCGATCCCAGTTGGGATCATAATTTTTTGGTTCCCATATCTAGTGTATTTGGCTGAAGTGAATGGAGGATGCTGTGGGTTACTGGTAGTCCTTGCTTGTCAATGATAATTGGAACTGGGAAATCAATTGCTAGGCTACATGGTCATAAGGTGTGACGTCATGTGTCATATGACAACAGTTCCAGCAGTCCAGTTACCATTGTTAAGCAAATCCTTTGCAGCAACCTGCTGTCACAGGATTGCCATTTCCAATGTGCTCCCAGTTTCCCCATTGACTTTGCTTGTTGGAAGCTAGCAGCAAAGGTCACAGATGGCAATCACATTATGCGGGCATGCTATGAAAGCCACAGTTACAAGGATGTGTAAATTCCCCTCATTCAACGCCATCATAACTTTGGTATCTCAAGGAGTCGATGTTAAGGTGAGGTCTACCTGTACTGTGGGTGGGATAACCAACAATTTTTACCCAGAGACCTGTGGTAAGTGCCTGTATTCTATACAGTGTGTATAGTCTGTCTTCTGAATGCTTTTGTCTTCTTTCAGTGTGAACTTTACCACTGGGTGGACCTTCTCGACAGATTTGATGGCATCCTGGCTGATGCTGGACAGACTGTGGAGAACATGTCATGGATGCTAGTGTGTGATCGGCCAGAGAGAGAACAGCTGAAGGCCCTGCTGCTGTCAGTGCTGAACTTCACTGCTCTGCTCATAGAATACAGCTTTTCTCGTCATCTATACAGCTCTATTGAGGTGACATGCTGCTATTGAAACAGAATAGATTTGAATAAATAGGATAGCGATAAAATTCAAATGTGAAGTCTTTAACAGGTTGTGGCTTTAATAAGGCACTTTTGTTTGGAACAGAATTCTTGATACCGTTTTCTTGAGGAAAAGAAGCTGATTGAAGAGTTTAGAAATTAAATAGTTTGCATTTATGTAATTCTTTACCGTAGCCAATGTGTTTCATGTAGTGCTCTGCTAATTTTTCATTCAGAAAGTCTGTATACAGCCAGTATTCAGCCAGTTGTAACTAAATGGGAGTAGTAACTTAAAGCTACATGTTCTCTTCATAATGAAAACAATTTTAATTAGGAATTTCTCTTAATGACAATACTGCAATCATATCACAAACGAAGGACAGGAGACAATGTCACACTTAAATGGGAAAAATAAAGCTTCTGTTATTGATCATAATTTCTCTATATATTGATTATTTTGTCCTGGCTTCATCTAGCACCTAACAACGCTGTTGGCATCCTCTGACATGCAAGTGGTTCTTGCTGTGCTAAACTTACTATATGTGTTTAGCAAACGCTCCAATTACATCACACGTCTGGGCTCTGACAAGAGGATGCCTCTTCTGTCTCGGCTGCAGCATTTGGCAGAGGTAAGAGGCTACAAAAAAAGAACAAGCATGGTCTAGTACCTAATGTTAACTTTTGAAATTTTAATTATGGCTCAGTATATGAAATACCAATAACGTTACTATTTTAAGGGTTGGAAGTGTCAGTTATTGAGGAAAATCTGTTGAATCAGAAGGAAGGATATTGTAGGGATTTATATCATTTGTGTCGTCTGACACATTTTTCCTTTTTGCTGCTATAACTGAAATGTGGATTCTTTCACATTTGGGCAAAGGAGGCAATAAAGAATTAATCCATGACAGACAGATCATAGACCAGAGTAAATACAATCTGCTAGAGTAGGGAATGGCAACCCAATCCAATATTCTGCCAAGAAAAGTAAGACATTCACAATCAGGACTTTGTCAGCATAATATTGGGAAATGATTCCCCTGGTCAGAAGATCTCCTGAATTTAGATTTAGAACTTTTCTTGCAGAGAATGTGTTTATTGAATAAAATGAAAATGTGTAGCTAGGCTATTTGCCTACACAAAAGTTCATAAAGAACTCAACAAGGAATCTGCCGCTTCATCTTCATCTTAAGTTTCACCCCCAAGTATCTAGTGAGCTTCTGGGGAAGATCAGAGGGCAGATATGTATAGCATTGGTGTTTGTGATGTGGCAACAATAAAGCTGAAAAGATGTTTAGCTCTTGTTATGTGCAGGGGCAAAAGAACATTTTGATGTGGAAAGATAGGCACACCATTAATATGCAGAATATCAAGGCCAAAAACCAAGGCCACTTAATGTCAGAGACAAAGTGTCAGGATTTGAACATTGATATTCTGTGAACTGAAATGGACTAGATGGGGGCACTTTATGTCAAGAGAGTATCAGATCTGCAGATAAGAAAATCTTACCAGAAATAGAATAGCCATAATTTCTAACAAAAGTGTGTCAGAATCAATGTTTGAATGCAACTGCCAAAATGACTGCATGATCTCAAGTTAAATCCTATGCAAGCTGGTCAGTATTACAGTTATCCAAGTCTGTATTCCAACCACAGAATCAGAGGAGTTGAATGTTAATAAAATTGGTTTCTATGATCAGAATGAAGCAGGAAGCAGTTCTGCCAAGAACATTCTAATGTATTTAGCAGTTATCTTCCACCAACAACTTAACTCTACACAGGATAGATAACACCAAAATAAATTAACAACATGCTCTGCAAGCAATGATACAGCAGGTTTCTTTGGTCAGCAAAACAAAGTCCTGGCACTAATTGCACCTTACAAAATTATAATTTAAAGGAAGTGACATTGACAGGGTATAACTTGAGCCATATCCGTTATGATTATATGGTAAAGAATAGGTGTAATGGATCAGATTTGATAGAATCAGGAGTTTAAGACCTATTAACATTAAAAATCCAAGTCAATAAAAGAATTCCAAATCTCAAAAAGTGAAAAAGAACATGAAATAATGATTAGCTGATACATTAAAAATAGTTGAAGAAAGAGAGAAAGCAAAAAGCAAGAGGAAAATCAGCTGAACTAAATACTGAATTCCTGAGAGCAAAAAGTGGCAGGAATTTATATCTATATAAGCAATGTAAAGAAAGTGAAGATAACAGTCAAATGTGAAGGATATTTATTTTTATATTTGTTGAAGAAAACTTGTAGGAAATGATATTTTTGTATAGAAATGATCATGGTGAAAGACAAGGTAAAGATCCACAGAGGGGTGTGTGTGTGGGGTGGGGAATACCAAGGTCGGTGATACATACTGAATTTTGATCACTGAATAAAAATGCCTGACATTTTGGAAACAAGTTAAATCAGTTCTAGAAAACATTGCTAACAAATAGATGAAAAATCTATTGTGTAAAATCTTTCAAAGTAATACAGTTGAATGTCTCTGGACATTCTCAGTCATCAGAACTGAAGAAGCTTCTTGGATGGGAAGCAAAATGTCTTCAAGGAAAAACAAAGTCTGGTTGCTTTTGAAAAATATCTTCGATATAATTAATTACAATTATGAGCAAATAGGGAAAACATAGTAGTGACAGAAGGACTAGGAACTATCGATTTATATTCCAGTAGCAGAATGGGCAGCTCTAAGAAATGTTCAGATTACTGAACAATTACACTTGTTTCACATGCGAGTTAAGGTAATGGTCAGTACATGGAACAAGTATTATCAAATGCACAAAGTGGATTCAGAAAAGGCAAAAATACCCCAAAATCACATTGCTAAACTTTAATGGATAATGAAGCAGCAAGGAAATTCCAAAAAAGATTATCATTTTTATTACATGAATGGGATATTGTATGGGATTTTTACTTTTGATCCCAACAAATTATGGATAGCTTTTAAAGACTTAACTAAGATTATATCAGGTCATCTCATTTATGTATGATGATCAGGAAGCAACTGTTAGAGCAGAATATGGAACAAATAAATGGTTCATAATTGGAAAGTATTCCAAAGCTGTATACTGTCATTTCCCCCCCCCCATATAATTATGTGCATCAAGATGATTTGAATGCCATATAATTTATTTTTCTTGGTACTTAATTAACCATGGCTACAATATCAGTGACTTGCATGTGTGTTCCAAAGGGGAAATGAAAGTACATAAATTGCCTTTCTAAAGGCAGAGGCCTTGGCTTGATTGACTGAGTTCATGCATCTCTGAAAACAGTAACATGATTTGTCTTGCTTTTATGAATTTTACCAATTGATGCTTTTTCTGCAAGCATAAATGTGTAAACCCAATCAATTGTATTTTTTAATTTTGCATTTGGGTTCACACACTGAAATTTTTTTAAAAAAAAATAATAGAGGATGCTGAACTGCCCATAATAAGTGAGGTCATATGAAACACTAAACAAAAAGCAAAATCACATTATAACTTACTATGATGAATGAACCAGTGATTCACCAGACTTCTAGTGCCTCTGAGGGCAAATGAACACAGATACCTTTGATTGTAGTTTGTATACAGAGCTTTTATGTTCCTGTTTCTTTATAGAGAATGTTAAATATTACTGAATAGAAATGTGGTTTGTCTAAAATGGCTTCCCTGAAATTCTGTTGCATGTGAAATTTTTTTTGCATAGTCTCTCTATATTCTCTGACAATTCTGCATTCAGTAGTAATCAATAGTTTTTTGTGTTTGTGTGGAAAGGTGTCTTTCCAAATTCTGGTAGTGTCTTGGTTTGGGAGCCAAGATTCATTAGTGTAGGCTTTCTGAGCATTATCCAGAACTTGTCATTTAGTTTTGACAATAAGACAATATAAAGGAAACATGAGGTTTAAATGAAAACGAACAATCATGACTTTCTTTTTATATGTAGCAGTAAATGAGCACACTAAAATACTTTTATTTAACCGTTTAATATATTAGTATATGCATTTGAGTTTTTTTTTAGAATTTTGAATTAACTCATTTTTAATGATTCCATCCTTTTGTCTCATAGAGTTGGGGTGGCAAGGAGAATGGCTTTGGCCTTGCAGAATGTTGTAGAGATTTGCACATGCTGGTAAGTCTTGCATTTTGATCTTCCCCTTACTATTCTGCCACTACATTTGGTGGCTTGATTCATAGTTGCTGTTTTATGTACATGAGTATTTGCTATTGTGGAAAACAGAGCTGGTCTTTCTAATGGACAGAGTCCATCAGAACATACATACATACATACATACATACATACATACATACATACATACACACGAAATAAAAATGACACAATGGGATTTATAAGGGTTTCCCCTTAAAATAATGTATAATAATAAGGGACTTTGACCCCAATGTTCACATACTGAAAGTCTGTTTGTTGGTATATGTGATATTCTTTTTTTGAGGATGTGCAGTGCACAATATAGGAAGTTTGGACATTTTGAATATTCTTGAATAGAAATTTTTGGGTGTTCTTCCTGTTCCCTGTAGCTCTTTTAATTCCTTGAATCGGTAGAAATCCTACCTTTGCAATCTTAGGAATTTGGAAATTGCTGGAGTTGCTTTTCTAATGAGGAGAATAGTGTTATGTTTTGAAATGGCTGTTCTTTGAGGTGAAGCATGTTGTTTTAGACAAAATCAGTGGGTATATTTGTGGATGAAAATCAGTCATCTGCAATAGTATGTTTAGTGTGTTGTTCCGTAGAGAAGTTATATCTTCTTCCAGGATCAGCAAAAATGGTACAGCTACTGTGGTATCAAAACAGATGATTATTTTAAGTCTCAAAATAGGAAGCAATTCATTTTTAAAGAGCATTCTAGTTTGCTGCTGTAGTAATCACTGAGAATAATAGAAGTGGATGCTCCAAGGAACTGGTTTTTTTTTCCTGAGGGGCTTATTACCATGACATTAGATGGCATTTTTTGAACTCCTTTTTTAAAACTGGGTTCAAAAATTATTTTAGGGTTTAGGAGATTCAGGGCTCTATAGTCTTGGGCATATTGTTCTTCATATTGTTGGGGACTGCTGAAAGTCATTATTTTTGGTACATCTTTATATATGATGTTTGAGATATTGGCAGGGGTCCCTCTGCATCACCATGTCTTCATACCTAATCTTAACTTCTTACATCTTAATCCTCTTCCTCCTCCCACTTGCACATAAATATAAGGAGAATTAGTGGGTGGTGATATTAACCTGTTGGCAAGTCCATCAGTTCAGTTTCAGGGTGCATTGTCCTTTGAACCAGCAGATTTTGCTTGCCTTCCCCCAGTCCCGAGAGAAATGGATATGATTTTTGGAAAGGGTGTTTGCCATCTGGTGTATTCTGATTCCATACTGTGATCTGTACACAGAAATACCCTCCCAGTGCAACTACACTACACTTTGAATTCTATGCAGAGCCAGGGGCCGAAGTCAAAGTGGACAAAAGGGTGAGTCTCCTACAGACTTGTTCTTGAAAGGTTTTCTGGGAAATGGGTGGGAGCAAGATTCGGCAAACAAATCCACTCACATTAAAAAGGGATATAATCAATCTATAAGAGAAATGGGGAACTTTCTTGCCACTGAGTGAACACTAAGATGGAGGAAGTTAGTTTAGGTATGAGAAGGTATGTTGATTTTTTAGTCTTGAGGATAACAATAATAGTAGGGGTTCAGCGGTGTTGAAACATTGCTTATTTGTCCTCTTATTTGGGAAGAGTTTGCTTTCCTGTGCTGTTTTCATTTTTTAAATGGCCCTGTGAGTATATTTCCATAGTATCGCCAGTTGTGAAAGTATGGATAAAAACTGAACAGCTGATCGTTTTTGATATTATCCCAAATTCCTGGAGTACTTCAGTGCAGAAATATGGATCTTTCATTTCCCAGGCAGTCCCTTTGCATACCTGTAAAGAAACTTATCCGTTATTACTCTTTCCTGAAAATTTCCCCCCTAGATATGGATTTATGGGTTAACATCTTTTTCAAAAAGGGCTGGCCAGCATAGTAATCCATATTGAAATATGTCTGAATACCACACAAATGCCAGGTCTGCTTGTTAACCAAAACCTCGCCTCTCGTGGTGATTTCTTAAAAAGTTCAAGACCATAGTTGCTAATCTGCCATGTCTTCCAACAAATTGACTTCCAACATCCTTTTGTTTTCAGACTACCAGCAACACACTACATTATATCCACATAGAACAACTTGATAAGGTAAATTAGCTTTCTGTATTAAAGTAGGTTTTTAAACTGTTTCATTTTTGTATTGATGGCTTCTAAGTTGCTGCTGCTTTTTCAATTCAGATTTCAGAAAGTCCCTCTGAAATTATGGAATCCCTCACCAAAATGTACAGTATCCCAAAGGATAAACAGGTACACTGAATAATTTACCAAGGTGATAATCTGAATTTATTGCAGAATGAGAATGACAATAAGAAGCTAAACGTACCAGGGAATCTTGAGAACTGGAGAATTCTGAGTCTCCTTGTAACTGGAATTATCTTCTTGTGAAGGGGCACTTTATGAATTGCAAATCTTACATTAATTTTCCATTGTTCATTGCCCATCCTGGCCTCTGTTTTCAACATTGGAGAGAACGAGTAAACTATTCTGCCTGAGATCAAATTGAGGTCTTCGGGACCAAATATATATGTGAAACTATACGAGATCATTGAAGTAATTATATATCCTCAGTCTTGAGGATGACAATGATATTTTGGATTTCTTATATGTCAAAATATTCTACAAAGAACAGTGAGATCACAGTTAAATAGGTTTTGTTTGTTCAGTACCTGCAATATTGGTTATTGGAGAATATTGGGAAACAGTAAGAGAGAAATCATTCCATCTCAATGCAATTGTAAAGTAAAACCTTGAGTATTCAGAGGAGGGAGTCCCTATTGAACTAAGTTTGTTATTTGCATTTATTTTTGCTGTTTATCACAGCACACAGATATTGTAAATTGGCAGGAATAATGTAAGAGGCACCAGCATATAAATTATTGAAAATAATGTGAGTTTTATCCAAATCTGTACACAATTTGGATAAAATGTACATTTGCCATTGTTTGGGGAGAGGGCAGATACCTGTATGAAAGCAGTTTTGACCATTGCATTCTAAGTCTGGTAAATGGAGGTTTGCTAAATTGAAATTTTACTTTATGTCATTTTGTTTCGTACTTTATTCACATATGTAGGTCAGATGTAGTTCTTGATGGTATGTGATGTATCTGATTATGTGTGGTGCTTATAAAATAATTGCAATTTAATTTTCTTATAGATGCTGCTGTTTACACACATTCGCTTGGCCCACGGCTTTTCCAATCATAAAAAGCGGTTGCAAGCTGTCCAAGCCAGACTGCATGCCATTTCTATATTAGGTGAGGATATTAGCAGGTGGGTTTTTTTTTTTACTCTGAGTAATGCCAGGAGTGAAGATGCGAGTTTATGCAAAGAGAACTGTAGGTAAATTTAAAATAGTCTTTTTCTGCTTTTATGGAATGTTCAACTTGAGAAACTTACCGTGTTTTTCGGAGTATAAGACGCACCTACCTTTTTTGTTTTTGTTTTTTTGTTTTTTATAAAAAAGTTTTTTTTTTTTTTTTTAGACAAACACACATACAAACATACAATAATGTATTTTCTTTGAACAGAGTATTTGGCCGGTTCACAAATTTAAACAGTGTTTCAATTTCAATTAAATAGTCATTTCAATTAAATTTACAATTTCTGTATTTCCTTTTTGCCTTATTTATTTCACATCTATTTTTTAAAATAAACCAATATTACCCTTCATCCTCCTCTCTAATCTTAATCAAATTCAATTTTTCCCTTCTATATTATACCCCTTTCCATTGTCATCTATTTTTATATCCATCCTCACATTGGTTAATTATGTAATATTACAATTGTTTAATACAAATTCAACATTTTAATATAAATCAATTAGTTATATAACTATCTTTTTTATTAATCAATATGAACATGAATATTCCAATTATTTCCATGCAATCCAATTTCTTACAAATCAATTAATTATATTTACCAATAATAATAAAGCAAATAATTTTTCCCATATATTCCTCCAAAGCTCAACTTAACCATTTCTGATTTCAACACAATATACAATTAATAGTATCTCAATTATTACAATTCCCAAGTTAAATAGAGCTTTCCCCTTATGTTACTCATTTTCACATCTTAAACTCTCCCAATAACCCAAATAGTTTTGCCCATATAATCCTCCAAATCACAACTTAATCATTTCTACTTTCATCACAATATATAATTAAAAATATTTCAATTGTTACAATTTCCCTAATTAAATTTAAAAATGTTTTAGCTGTTATCCAAGCTACAACTTAATCCTTTTTACTTTCACCACCATATACCATTAAAGGTATTTCAATTGTTACAGTTTATACTTATTCATATTTCTAAAAAAAAAAATAAAAAAAATAAAAACTTATCGTCTAAATTTTAAAAATACAAAGACAAATATTCCAGTTATTTCATTTTTACAATCATGATTTCCCATTTATTTCTTACTACAGTTCATATTTCAATTCTAAATATGTATAACATCTTTCTCTTTCATTTCTTTTTCTCTCTTCACATTTTTATTTTTGCCTTTTTCTTTCTCCTTTTTTTCTTTTGTGTTTTAAAATCTTGAACTCTCCTCTTTTGCCCTAAATTTCCCATTGTTTGCACCTATCTTTTTTGGTGAGAAAAAAGAAGAAAAGGAAATCTACCTCTGCTTAATTTTACCTCCTTGCAGCAAAGAGCCTGCTTTATTTTCAGTTTCGTTTTCAGCATAGCTTGATTAACACAAGGAAAAAAAAATCTGCTCCACCAATTTACCTCTTTGCAGCAAGAATTAGAGCCCTGCGCAAATCAGCTGAGAATCGGGAGGTCCATCTAATCAACTTGTGCTAATTAGCCTATGCTGAAGCTGAAAGGAGCTGTTTTTTCTTGCTGTTTGCTTCCAAGGAGGTAATTGCTGCGAGGCATAGGCCAAAGGGTGGGGGCCAGTGGGTGGGCGGGGCTACATTAGGTGTATAAGAGGCACCTAAATTTTCACCATGGTAATTCAGATTCTAGGCTGCTTTTTAGAAACTTACCTTGATATAGCAATTGAAAAACAACCACCACCACCCAAAGAAATACCTCAACATGGCTGGCAAAATTTGAAACAGACATTCTTTGACCCAAATGCACAGACAGATCTGAGGACTTGAATGGGAGAAGTTCCCAAGTACAGGTAGTCCTCGACTTACAGCAGTTTGTTTAGTGACTGTTCAAAGTTACAATAGCACTAATCGTGTTTCACACTTATGACTGTTGCAGCATCCCCATGGTCATGGGATCAAAATTTGGATGCTTTTAGCAACTGCCTCATAGTTATGACGGTTGTAGTATTGCAGGGTCATATGATCCCCTTTTGCGACTTTATGACAAAGTCAAAGTAGAAGCTAGATTCACTTAACAACTATGTTACTAACTTAACAACTGCAGTGATTCACTTAACAGCTATGGTAGGAAAAGTCGCAAAATGGGGCAAAACTTGGCAACATAAATTTTGAGTTCAATTGTAGTCATAAATCGAGGACTACCTGTAATTCAAACTTTATGAGAGGAAGTATTCCAAAGTGAAGATTGGTTTCAAGATAATGTCAGAAATGTTTAATTAACAGGCAGTTTTCACTTTTCTTGGTATTGAGATCATCTATGTGGCCAGTCTGAGCTACTATTGAGCCATAATTGTAATTGGGGAAAAAAAGGGGGGGCGGGAATTTGAAGTGGTTTATCTTGGTCTGATTTTTTTTTATAACTCAAAAATTAGCATTTTGACGGTGTTTGTAGACTTTCTAGCTCATTGTAAGTATTTTAGTAGTTTAAGATAGAGATAGTTTAAGATAAGATACTCTCATGGAGTATTGTATAGTATTCTCACTTGATATAGGTAGTCTGTGACTTACAATTGTTTAGTGACCATTCAAAGTTATATTAGCACTGAAAAAAGTGACTTACAACAGTACTCACGCTTATAAGCATTGCAGTAATCTCACAGTCTTATATTCTTACTGGTATATCTAAGAGGAGTAGTAATTTAAGAACTAAAGGCTACTAATCTGTTTCTCAAGAAAGCATGATAAGATGTTATCCCAGCCGAAGATTAGTAGAATAATACAATATGTTTTACTGCAACTGGGCTCAGCTTTCTACAATTCTCTATAGTTTATTGCTAGTTCCAAACAGTTATTTAGAGGGTTTGCTAACTCACCTGAACTTGCAAAAAATAATTCCTGCCAATCAAACATCACATGGTGCCTAACATTGCCAGTGGCCTCTTGTGGAGTTGTTAGGAGAACATAGAAGAGAAAATTTGAAGAATAAAGAAATACAAAACTTCCATGTTTCAAGGTGTATAATTTTTGCTCTTTGTTTTCGTTATACTAGGACACCCATTTTAATGGAGTTTTTAAATGTTGGTTGTTAAGATCTACTTCATATATTTGCTGCATTCCTTCATGGCTAAATCTCTGTGACAAAAATATAAAAAACATCACACTGTTTCATCTTTTTTTCCTTGCATTATCTGATAGGAAACAGCTGATATATAGCACCAAGAATAGAAGTTTCTGTTACTATAAGTAAAAAGTACTCACTCAGTTGAAGTAATAATTGGATTTGCTTTTTCTCTCCATCCTTTAACTACAGAAAATTCTTAACGGCCTACTTCTCTTTCCACAGTATACTCAAATGCTTTGCAGGAATCCGCCAATAGCATACTATACAATGGGTTGATAGAAGAGTTAGTGGATGTGCTGCAAATTACAGATAAACAATTAATGGTAAGTCTATTCAACTGAATTTTGGCAAAGAAAAATTGCTGCTCAATTGGGATTGGACTGGACTGAGCGATTATTGACTTTCTTAGATGTTTAGAAGTTTCCTGCATTATATAATTATCATCAGAAACCAAATACACAGATGATTTAAAGCAAATGAAAAGGGCAAGGCAAATAAAGACAATTAAGGATTCATTTTTAAAATCATCTGTACCGTGCGAACTAATCCAAAATCCAGTAGCAAGAATATTTATTGCTTAATAATCCTTCACAGCAATTGCAATTCAACTTAGTAGTTTTGGAAATTAACAGTTGACTGCCTTTTTTTTTTTAATAAGAAAATTGTATTCTGCTTTTCCAGTCTAACCAAATGATTCACTCTTTGGAGGCATTTTTAAATCATGTTTTGAAGTTTGATAAAATGGATACTGGACTATGATTATTCTTTCCTGCATGTTAAAAGAGTTTTAGCTATCTACGTACTGATCCATCTATCCCTCTCCCTCTCATGCGCCCCCCCCGCTCCCAGTAGGGAAGATTTGAAATTCATGTTATAAAATACGGTAATCACAATCTATGTACCTGTTTTATGTCTCATTATTTCCTTGATAGGATATTAAAGCTGCCTCACTGAGGACATTAACTTCCATTGTGCACTTGGAACGGACTCCAAAACTCAGCAGTATTATTGACTGCACTGGAACAGCTTCCTACCATGGATTTTTACCAGTACTAGTCCGGAACTGTATACAGGCCATGATTGGTTAGTAACTGCATTTTAGAACCAATTAACATATTTTGCTAAATTTTGGAACATGTAATGATATTCCCTCTCCCTTTCTTTAGATCCCTCTATGGAGCCGTATCCCCACCAGTTTGCCACAGCACTCTTCTCATTCTTATATCACTTGGCGAGCTATGATGCAGGAGGGGAAGCTCTTGTCTCGTGTGGCATGATGGAAGCCTTACTGAAGGTAAAATTTTCTGTGAAGTTGAGTTAGGAAAGTAAATGAAAATTCTACACCACATTCTTTCTGATATGCTGATATAAAAGAATGTGATGTGTGGGTATCAGTGTTCTGTGTGTGTATACGCATATCCTTTCTCACTTCTTACAAAACTTGTAAATCTTGAACAGCAATTAGAGGCATTTTTTTCCAGGTTATGTAATTTGGGCTGTTTAAAGTCTTGGGCCTCTGCAATAGAGCAGTTAGCTTATATCAGTTAGCCTCTCACATAAAAAGAGCCCAAGTCTTAAGATCATTTGCTGACTTTATCTGCAACAATTAAGTTTTGGCTATTTTTTTAAATAATTAAATATATAGTATTATCAACTAACCAAATAATATACCTTTAACTTTCTATTATCAAAGCTTGTATGATGAAATGCAATAATAAACATACAGTTAAAATGAAGATCATAATAATTTGTTTTATTTAAGAGACTTACCGTATTTTCCGGTGTATAAGACGACTTTTTAACACATGAAAATCTTCTCAAAAGTCGGGGGTCGTCTTATACGCTGGGTGTCGTTCTCCTGTAACCAGGCAGACCAACCCGAAAGGCTCTGACGAGCCAAGCTCTGACCATCCCAGCTGAGTTGCCTGCTAATCAGGCAACTCAGCTTGGATCGCCAGAGCCATGTAAAAGGAAAAAAGTTTTCCCCCTCCAGATTGCTTACCTTAGCTGCTAGTCGCAACGCTTGCCTTGCTTCGCTTGCCTGCAATCCATTCCATCAGCAAGCCACTCCCTGCCTGTAATCAAGCAGGCAGGGAGTTGTGGACTTCAACTCCCAGAATTCCTCAGCCAGCAAAGCAAAGCTGGCTGAGGAATTCTGGGAGTTGAAGTCTACAAGTCTTAAAGTTGCCAAGGTTGGAGACCTCTGTTCTATTGGGTAAGTTTAAAGCTTTGGGAGCTTTAAAAAAATAGTTAATTGGGGGTTTTTTTAGTTGTTCTTTTTTAGACCTAGCCATTTAAAGTTTAGGAAGCTTTAAATTTAGCTTTCATATAAAAATAAAAATAAAATAAAATAAAATAATATTTGTGCAGCTTTCTGAGATTTAGTGTGTTTCTGTAGTGTTTCACTCTAACTACACAAACACACAAAATCTCACAAAGCTGTATGTAGAATTTTGTGTCTGTAAAGTGTGAAAGTTGGGTTTTGGGGCTTTTTGTGGCTGTGTGAGGTTCCTGCTTGTTGCAGGGGCCATTTTGGGTCTAGCACAGCTGCTTTTACATTGTGGGTGAGCCAGTTGTGTTGTGTTGTGTGTGTGTAAAGTGTGAAAATTGTTTTTTTGGGCTTTTTGTGACTGTGTGAGGTTCCTGCTTGTTGCAGGGGCCATTTTGGGTCTAGCACAGCTGCTTTTATATTGTGGGTGAGCCAGTTGATGTTTTTTAATTTTTATTTGGTGTACGTTGGAAGAGGGGGAGTCTTATACGGCAAGTATAGCCCAAACCCTATATTTTAACAGGAAAAGTCGGGGGTCGTCTTATACACCCAGTCGTCTTATACGCCAGAAAATACGGTATACGGCTACTGTTTCATGTGCCATAATTCTGGGTGGCTCACACAAACAGTGATTAAAAACATAAAAAAAGACAATAAAATCAGCAATCCAAAAACAACTCCCAGTGCTCTAAATAACTGTCCCCAGTACATAAACAGTCAAAATCACTGGGCTCCAGCCTCACCCTGGCGCACAAGATGGATCTGTGCAACCCCTACTCAACCCCCCCCCCCGCCCCCACCATGGCTGCCACATACTCCTTAAGTAGGAGTTGCAAATCATTCCTGCAGTATTGACTGGTTCATGGTCTTCCTAGATAACTGAGCTCAGACAAGGCTCAGGAATTCCCTAACTAGAACCCTAACTAGATGAGCAAAGTTGAGTGATTTTGTCCAATAGTCCAATATTTCTCACAGTAGTTCTGCAAGTGTTCCCCTGGCCCCACTTTATCTGTAAGGGGTTTCGTCACTGAAACAGGGCTGCTGATTAGCTGTCTGTTGATATAGTAAGACTGGAGAAGTGAAGGTTTTTCACTGCTCAAAACGGCTCTTCTTTGTCTTGTCAGCTTCACTCTTTATCTTTTACCTTTGACATTATAGGCATCTTGTTGTTTTGACTTGTCTGGTGCATGATTATCTTGGGAACTTCTTTGGTGCATAATTATCTTGGGGAAGATGATATTTCTTCTAGAGCACTGAACATTTATTTATATCAAAAACTGATATTTAAATTAATCAGTTAGTTAGTTTTAGAGGTATGTCTTCAAAACCTTGTTTTCCCTAGGTGATCAAGTTCTTGGGGGATGAACAGGACCAGATCACTTTTGTGACCAGAGCAGTCCGTGTTGTGGATTTAATCACAAACCTAGACATGGCAGCCTTCCAGTCTCACAGTGGCCTCTCTATCTTCATCTACCGACTAGAGGTAGGATATTTTTTTATTGGAGGTTTGGCCTTTTAATAAGCGTATTTTTCATTTTTTTTTAGAGTGGTGAGATAATACTTATTTGTAATGCAGTTGATCTTGAAGTCTGTCATTACAATAAAAAAATTACATATGTTTCTGTTTCGGAGTATAGCAGTTTGTCAACTTTCACATTTTATTGTCTTTTTGTAACTTCTTTTCTAGCATGAAGCAGACCTATGTCGGAGGGAATGTCCTTTTGTAATAAAACCAAAGATCCAGAGACCTGCTGTTTCCACTGTTACACAGGAGGGTGAAGAG
This sequence comes from Pantherophis guttatus, assembly GCF_059756535.1. NCBI lineage: Eukaryota > Metazoa > Chordata > Lepidosauria > Squamata > Colubridae > Pantherophis > Pantherophis guttatus. The sequence continues at coordinate 119,866,290 of NC_142064.1, read as the reverse complement.
ATGGAGACAGATGTAGAAGGCAAAAACCTCCTAATGATACTTATTTCTTTTATTAACATATCTAAACTGTGCTAAACAAAGAAAATTTAATGGGCAGCATCCATGAAACAGTTTTATTTATTTTAATTGTAACTCAGTATATTTCTCTTAGTGGTTTCAACTGAATACATTTTGAAATGAAACAAATCCATCTGAATTTTAAGGTAGAAGTTAAACTCCACACCTGTTTTCCATATGGAATTGTTATTTAAATGAGGCAAAAGTGAGAAATCATAACATCCTTGGTGAATAATTATACATTTAATTTATTTTAAAGGAGAATCAGTTTAGTTTTTATCCTGGCTGTCATTTTTGGGAACTGGTTACTGTATTGAAAGGTCATGTGCAGTCCTCAGTCTGAAAAGGTTTTATATAGGCATCTTAGATGATACCCCAACAGTTGGGGTAGAGCAAGGTATCCTGCCTCCTCAAAACTCCTTTTTTAAATTCAAATTGTCCTTTTAATGGGTGTTGACCAGAATTTGTGTGTGTGTGTGTGTGTGTGTGTGTATGTGTACATAGTTTCTTGATGTCAGATTGTATCATAAGATTTTTTTCAAACTGGTCAATTTTTTATATCTTCAGTTTCTGATGTAGCCATGGAAAGTAGCCCTGGGCCTTCCACCTCTGGAGAGAATCGGCAGGAAGTTGTGGTTGAAACACGAGCTTCAAATGCCACCACTCCAAGTAGCAGCAGTAGCAGCAGCAGCAACAGCAGCAGCAGCAACACAAACACCATAATTTCACCCCGAAGTGGTGTGTAATGATTCTTACAGAAAATTGCTTTGTTTTCAGATTATTTTGCTATTCACTAATTTCATTTGTGGTTGACCTCCCTATTTCAGGAGTCCAGTGCATCCCTCAACGAGCAGCACTTCTGAAGTCTATGTTGAACTTCCTAAAAAAGGCCATCCAAGACCCAGCTTTCTCAGATGGCATACGTCATGGTGAGATTCCCTAATAGTTAGGGCTGTCTTTCCTTTGAGTTTTTTGACAACATGCTCTTCTCTCACTGTTGCATATAAATACTATTAGCTTACCTTAATAAAATCTGGAACAGCAGGTGGAGGCTGTGGCCATGAAGACCTTATTCCATTCCAGTTTAAGTTTGGTGCACCAATTGCCCCATTATCTAGAACAGGCATGTTCATTCATACTTTTGCTCCCTCTTAATCTACTTCTTTAGAATTGGACATGTTCAGAATTCTGTGCTGTCAGACTGGGCAAGCAGAATCTATAGGGAACAGACCGTCTTAAACTTACCCATTCTTAGCCATATAGGGCTTTATAGGTGATGATCAATACCTTGAATTGCACTCAGAAACTTAACCGGTAGCCAATGCAATGCCCACAGCAATAGTGTTTCACAACATAATGAAATAAACTGCTATAGGCCACTCATTGGCAAAACTAAAGTGTCTGGATGGTCTTCAAGTGCAGCCCCGCATTTTCTATGGATGCTTCCCAACCCTTACCCAACTTGCCCAACCGTACCACCAGACAAAGGAAGCCTCCATTCTTATGACCATTGGAAGTTTCTAAAAACGTGGCTGTTCTGGAAGGTTTTTGAGATGACTGCTTTAGAGCTTGTGGTGCCAGGAATGTTTTTTAAAAAACCTATTTTATTGTGTATTATTGTGTTTTTTAAAATCATTATTGCATTGGCTGTGTCTGTAGCTTTTGTATACCACTTAGAATTGTCTTCATTTATATAAATTTATAAATAAAACAAAAATTTAGCCATTTCCTGTGGTGGGGGGGAATGTTTCCATCCATTGATTATAGTTTGGCACCACTTTGAGAACATGAATTCTTGAGTTTTATTCTGTAGTATCAATTTTGAAGCTTTTATCATGGAAAACTGTAGAAGTGATCAATTCTTGAATCTAAAGAACTTGCTGAATGATATTCCATATAATTGGAAAGAAAGCTTACTTTTTAATAAGCAAAATATATAATTGGTTCTCAGTTTTAATTGTGGACTAAAACATATATTTTGCACTAAGACGTTTTAGGTGATAAAATTGTACTTTTCTGGTGTAGAATTTTGAATGAAGTATATACAATTCTGAGTGTGTATGCTGTATATGATTTCTAAACTGTATGGCTGGCCTGTTATTTTCCTCCTCTTGCAGTGATGGATGGCTCTTTGCCTACCTCTCTGAAACATATTATCAGCAATGCAGAATATTATGGACCCTCACTCTTTTTACTCGGTAGGTATGATTATATTTAATAAAGAATTTGTGTCTTGCATGTTTCATCAGTCTACACTCCTCTTGATTTCTCTCCTTGGGCTGTGCTAAATTAAGACGATGCCTTACAGCCTTACAGCCTGGCTGCCAAGATTCCCTTTCTGCCTAGAAAATCTGAACTGTGAATGACTTGCATCATTCTGTGCTCTTTCTTGACAGCCACTGAGGTGGTAACAGTCTTTGTATTCCAAGAGCCTTCGCTGCTGTCCTCCCTACAGGACAATGGCCTAACAGACGTCATGCTGCATGCTCTCCTTATTAAAGATGTAAGTGTCTTTTGGATTATATCTGGTTTTCTGTAAAATCATTTCAGTTGCTTTCTTTTATATTTGAAATGTTGGGAAATTCTAAGAAATATTAGAATAACACTTATTTCTGGAACTTCAAAAGAGCTCACTGAATGTGGATAATAGGATTTTATATAATTGGATGGTGCTGTTGTACTAGTATTTAGAAGGTACTCTGGTTTTACATAATATGGATAAGCTCATATTTTCAAATACATCATTTTTTAAAACATATTTCCTTTGTTCCCAAACTGAAGAAGAAAGATGAGAGGGAAAAAACAATCTGGATAATTTCCCATTTTACCTCACTCAGTGTTGAGAAACATCCGGCCAGGCAGAAGAGAGACCTAAGCATAGTCCTTGCACAGCTGCAAGAGATTGCAGAATTGACCTCCATTAAGTTCTATAGAACCTTATCTGTTTGTTCCCAGGTTGAGGCTGGCAGTTTGGGGAAGATTCCTGTATAATAGGCGGAATATAATAAAGTACACTTTCTTATACTTTTTTTGAACCCTACATGTATGGGTTTGGTGTCTGGCATTCAGCCTCTTCGTTCTTACCTTTACCTCCCAATTTCCACCTTTGAATCTGTATTCATACTTAAGTAGGCAGCTAGGTAGCCAGATATAACTTTAGGGGGTCTCATAAACTGCTGCTTTTCAAATTCTTGCTGTTTCCTGTTTGCATATAAATGTGTTTCCTTCTCCACAACAGAAGTACTTCCCTTTCATTTTTCTTCTGTCATGCCACTTTTCAGGATACTTTGTAAAGATAGACTGCATTAGAAATGGAATTAGTCTTGTGTATTTATATTAATCATAACCTCAAATATAGAGCTCACTGAAAATGTACTTTGTGTAGCATGACTGTAAGATGATGACCCTTTTGGTCCTGTTTGTGTCTGTTTCTCCTGACAGGTCCCTGCCACTAGGGAAGTTCTGGGTTCTCTCCCCAATGTCTTCAGTGCTCTGTGCCTGAATGCCCGGGGACTTCAATCCTTTGTTCAGTGTCAACCTTTTGAGCGTCTCTTCAAGGTCTTGCTCTCTCCAGACTATCTCCCTGCAATGAGGAGGCGGCGTAGTTCAGATCCACTTGGTAAGTTAAATAGAAGAGTGATTATACTAGGAATTTTGCTTGTTTTTCACTGCCTAGAGAGCTTTATGTTGGATGCCTAGAGAGCTTGATGTGATCTCCAGGTTAATTCTAGATAAAAGAAAGAGGAAGTTTGAGGGTATATCCCACTTCTGCCCTATAGTGTGCTGGAGATGCGTTAAACTACGACCATAATGCTGTAGCTTGAAATAGTATAAATTGGGAATTATAATTCATTACAGTCACAATTTGTCTTACCCTGGCAGTTGGCTGGAATGATTAAATTGAGCAGTGGTTCACCTAATGGAGGGCTAGAGGGCCTTAATGGGTAGGGTCTCACTGGTGAAATCTAGTGGGTTATTTCCCCCCCTGCGCTTGGAGTTTTCTTTTAATGTAGAATTTTATACGGAAGTATACTTTTCACATGTTTTCTGGACCAGAATGGCAGAAAACTATTGTAATTGAAGTTGAAGGAAGATTTGGAAATTGGAAAAAAAGGTCTGGGGCCTTGGGGACTTGAGCCTGCCATTTCAAGTGGCTGTATTCATTCAACTCACTAAACCAAAATCAAAGAAATAATATTATTGCCTAGTACAATATATGAGCCCAGCCATGAATCTAGCTGTTAAGCTTTTTAGCTTATATACAGACTGTTTTGTGTTGAAGCACCAGCCATCTTTAGGGAGTTTCATAGAAGGCTGAAGATGCTATTTCTAATGCGCAAAGATAACTGGAATTATATTTATTTTTATAATTTGTAAGGCTGCCCAACTGTACAATGATTCTGGACTCATATCGTAAGATTTATGATGCAGCGAAAAACAAAAATTACCATTCTAATACTAAAAAGAAAGCAACCAACAAGACCCAACATTAAAAATATTAAGGGAATTAAAAAAAAATTACAACTCAGTCTACTTATTCAAACCTAGGAATTTTTAAATGTTTAGCTGTTCACCTAGAAAAAAGCAAGGAATAGGTTTTCCATTTTTATTTTTCAAAGACGGCAATTTTAATACTTCAGGCAGACCGCCTTCTGCCATCGACAGCCTCCCACCGGCCAATACGCTCCCACAGAGAGAGGCTCCTCAGGGTGCCGTCGGCCAAACAATGTCGACTGGCGACGCCCAGGGGGAGAGCCTTCTCTGTGGGGGCACCAGCCCTCTGAAATGAGCTGCCCCTAGATGTGCGTATGATCCCCGACCTGCGCACCTTTCGCTGCACCCTGAAGACCCTCTTGTTTCAACAAGCTGGGCTGGCCTAATATGAATATGAATTTTAATGGTTGTATGTTCGTTTTTAATTTGTGGGCCAAATTTTTGTATATTTGATTTTAATGGTTTTTAAATTTTGTAAATTTTATGTGTTTTAATATGGCTGTACACCGCCCTGAGTCCTCCGGGAGAACGGCGGTATAGAAGTCGATTAAAAGTAAAGTAAAGTAAGGAAAGACAGACATTTTTGAATTTCCACACATGTTGCTTTCCTGGGTCCTCACTTCTGTAGCATGCAGGTTGCTACAATTGATATTTGTGAATAGTTTTCGAGGATAGTTCCAAAAAGAGCATGTTGCAGTAATCCATTTTAGAATATTGTGGTCATATTGGACTGTTGGTAAGCCTCCTGCTTTAGAGCTATTGAGTTATACATTTTGGCTATTCAAACTATTGCCTTTTGATTGGGCTGATTCATGCCAAGTGTAATAATGCCCTCATGTAGTGACTTCAGTTCTTTAAAAATGCTTATATATCTTGCATCCCCCATTCCGACTCCCATGTTTATTCTAGGAGATACTGCTTCCAATCTTGGAAGTGCTGTTGATGAGCTTATGAGACATCAGCCCACACTCAAGACAGATGCTACCACAGCCATAATTAAGGTAAGAAGCCAGGAAAATGTCCCTTGCAATACAGCACTATGTCAATCCAATGAGCTTCTCGGGGTACGCATTTATCTGTTACTTGATTATTTTTAAAAAAATCTAACTTGAAATACAATACTATTATTCTAGTAGAAAGAGTGCCAACATGTTTATATACACATTTTTGCAGTTGCTGGAAGAGATTTGTAATCTGGGCCGAGATCCCAAGTATATTTGCCAAAAGCCCTCAATTCAGAAGGCTGATGGAACAACTACTGCTCCTCCGCCTCGTTCTACTCATGCTGCTGAGGAGGCTTCCAGTGAGGATGAAGAAGAGGAAGAAGTACAAGCCATGCAGAGCTTCAATGCCACACAGCAGAGTGAGGCAGAATCTAGTCAACAGTGAGTAAATGAGGCTAAAAGGAACTGTATGTGATGGCTTGTTTTGCCAAAATGGCCAAATATAGCCTACTCTGCTCTTTCAGGCTACCAACTTGGATGGAAGTTAGGTTTCTCCAACAAGAAATTGGGCAGTAATTTTTGTGTATGACAATTCTGATGAGGTTCCAGAAAATGTCTGAGCAATTTAGCCCAGCAATTTAAGGGGCTTCAGAATTTTTTTCCCCTCCAAGAAAATCCTCATACCAAATGGCAAATGCTTTTGAAATGAGGAATGTCAAAATTATTGGGATATTACAAGGTAGGACGGGAATAAGCTGTTTATACTAAGTCTCATGTTTTTCTCAGGTTATCTATTATTATAGTTGCTGTTTATGGCCAAAAAAGTTGGTGCATAAATTTGGCTGTCCAGTCCAGTATGCAAAACGATGCGCAAGATCATTCCTGTGTTAGCAGTATGTGCATTTTACTGTGGGTAATCTCTGAATAGGGCATAGAACATTATTTATTTATTTATTTATTTATTTATTTATTTATTTATTTATTTATTTATTTATTTATTTATTTATTAGATTTTTATACCGCCCCCTCTCCCAAAGGACTCGGGGCGGTGAACAGCCAGGATTAAAAAACATACAATATAAACATTAAAATACGTTTAAAACAGAATTAAATCCAAAATGGCTCCCCAATTTAAAACACCATACCCATGACCCTATAAATAAGACGAATTTAAAATTTAAAATTTCCACATTTAAAAAGGGAGAAGATTTAGGCCAGGCCAGCTTGATAAAATAGAAAGGTCTTAAGCGCGCGGCGGAAGGTGCGCAGATCCGGGATCCTACGTATCTCCGGGGGGAGCTCGTTCCAAATCGTAGGTGCCCCCACAGAGAAGGCTCTCCCTCTAGGGGCCGACAGCCGACATTGTTTGGCCGACGGCACCCGGAGGAGCCCCTCTCTATGGGAGCGTACTGGCCGGTGGGAGGCTATTGGTGGTAGCAGGCGGTCCCGTAAATAACCAGGTCCTAAGCCATGGAGCGCTTTAAAGGTGATAACCAGAACCTTGAAGCGCACTCGGAAGACCACCGGGAGCCAGTGCAGCTCGCGCAGGAGAGGTGTTACATGGGAGCTCCATGTCGCTCCCATCACCACCCGCGCGGCCGCACTCTGCGCCAGTTGGAGCCTCCGAGTGCACCTCAAGGGGAGCCCCATGTAGAGAGCGTTGCAGTAGTCCAGACGAGAGGTAACGAGGGCATGAGTGACTGTGTGTAGAGAGTCCCGAGCTAGATAGGGGCGCAACTGGCGGATCAGGCGAACCTGATGAAAAATCCTCCCGGTCACGGCCGTCACATGCTCTTCTAAAGACAGCCGTGAATCCAGGAGGACACCCAGGTTGCGAGCCCTATCCGTGGGGGCCAATGATTCGCCCCCAATAGTCAGCGATGGCACTAGCTGACTATATCGGGACGTCAGAAACCACAGCCACTCGGTCTTGGATGGGTTGAGCCTGAGCCTGTTCCTCCCCATCCAGATCCGTACGGCCTCCAGGCACTGGGACATCACTTCAAGGGCATCATTGGGGTGGTCCGGGGTGGAGATGTACAGCTGGGTGTCGTCAGCGTACTGGTGGTACTTCACCCCGAAACCACGGATGATCTCGCCCAGCGGCTTTACATAAATGTTGAACAAAAGGGGCGAGAGGACCGATCCCTGTGGCACCCCACATATGAGGGGCCTCGGGGTCGACCTCTGCCCCCCTGTCAACACAGACTGCGACCAGTCGGAGAGAAAGGAGGAGAACCACCGTAATACGGTGCCTCCCACCCCCAACTCTTCCAACCGGTGCAGCATGATACCATGGTCGATGGTATCAAAAGCCGCTGAGAGATCTAACAGGACCAGGACAGAGGAGCAACCCCTGTCCCGAGCCCTCCAGAGATCATCAACCAACGCGACCAATGCCGTTTCCGTGCTGTAACCAGGCCTGAAACCCGACTGGAACGGATCCAGATACGACGCTTCATCCAGGTACTGGGGAAGCTGTCCCGCAACCACACTCTCAACAACCTTCGCCACAAAACGAAGGTTGGAGACTGGACGATAATTAGCCAATATTGCCAGGTCCAGGGAAGGCTTCTTGAGGAGGGGCCTCACCACCACCTCCTTAAGGGCGGCGGGGAAGACACCCTCACCCAATGAAGCATTTATAATCCCCTGGAGCCAGCCTCGCGTCACCTCCCGGGAAGCCAGCACTAACCAGGAGGGACACGGGTCCAACAAACATGTGGTCGCGTTCAATCTACCCAGAATCCTGTCCACGTCATCTGGGGTCACAGGATCAAACTCATCCCAGATAACAGTCTCAAGACCCGCCTCTGTCACTCTCGCTGGATCTACCCAGTCAGAGTCCAGACCTTCCCGAATCTGAGTGATTTTGTCATACAGATACTGAGCAAAATCCTCGGCTCTTCCCTCCAAGAAGTAATATTAGAAGTAATACCTATAATTTAATTTAATGCTGCATTCCAAATGAATTAAGGAGCTCCTGAGAGTCACAGTTAAACAAGTGATGAAATATGAGTGTTTGTCTGCTTTTATTGTGTCCACAGATTCCCAACCAGCAGCTTTATTTTAGTCACTCCTGGGTAGGGAAGCACCTATAAGACTGCAATGAAGATTATTGTAGGCATCTGTTAGATGAACTTGCTCAGATCCTGTGAACTTGACTGAGGAATGGTGTAACTCTGTTACCTGTTATCCGAGCTTGTTAGTTCTGAGGAAGCGGAACAGGGTTTTTAGGGCTATAAGTGTAATATCTGTGTTCTAGATCCATGTTTTTTCTGGTTGGTAAAGGATCCTGGAAGGAGAAATGAGATTGGATCCTTGTGGTGAGTGCATCCCTAAGAGAGAGGATGGTTCCACCAATTCTGAAAGAGGTATTGGTTTAGTTTCTTTATCAAGAAATCATTGTTAGATCCAATGGAGCTGGATAGTTTTTGCCCCATCTCTAACCTTTTTAGACAGGGTTATTGAGAAGGTGGTTGCATTGTTTTTTGAAAGGTCACTGTACGAAAAGGATTATCTGAAGCTCTTTCAGTCTGGTCTCAAACTGGAGTATAGTGCTGAGGCTGCACTGTGGTTGTACATTTTGATGACCAGTGATGGTCTTTGGATTGGGGAGCTGTACTGGTTTTCAGATCATGGCACAGGACTAGGCTATTTGTAGGACCACTTATCTGATTATTTCTGTCTATATCACTCAGTCATACAGAGTAAACATGCTCCTAGTTCCATCTCTGAGACAGTGTCATTTAATAAGATCTCGACAATATGCCTTCTCTGTTGCTATGGTTGCCTTTTGAAATGAGGACACACACACACACAGTTTGAGTGAGAGCTTGTTATTCAATATAAGATGGGCAGCTTATAAATGTTTTAAATGTTCAGATATGTCTATGATTGTTTATTGGTTTTATTTTGGTTCTATGAACCACGATGGCACAGTGGTTAGAGTGCAGTACTGCAAGCTACTTCTGCCTGCTGGCTGCCTGCAATTTGGTAGTTCAAATCTCACCAGGCTCAAGGTTGACTCAGCCTTCCATCCTTCCGAGGTGGGTAAAATGAGGACCCAGATTATTGAGGGCCATATGCTGACTCTGTAAACCGCTTAGAGAGGGCTGTAAAGCATTGTAAATGCTATTGCTATTGCTATTTTCCTTTTTGGTTTAATTCTGGTTGTTTTTTAAAATTTTATTTGTGTATGCTACCCATACTCATATAAATTACGTGTAGGGTAGCCTTTATGCATTTTTTATTTCTTAAAACAAACACACAAATTAAAACAGCTGCAGTAGATCTCCAAATTTTGTGGCTGCAATATTTCATCCCATTTCCAGAAGAGGGTATATTTTTATTTGGAAAAAAGTCATTATTGGTGAATTTGCTATCAATATCTCTTGCTTTCTCAGTACTATCTATATTAAAAGAGCAAAGATATGCATTTCATCATTTAGAGACAAAGTAGAATCTGAGTTTCTTTTAGAAATCTGGTAGGTGCTTTTGGGCTTCCATGTCTGAACTGATTTTGGAAAGCACAGCTTCTGTATAGAGTTGATACATATTTTCTAACTTATTTTTCTATTTTACTTTAAATTGGGCTACATAGATGCACATAGATGCCTTTGCCTGCTCAGGTTTTATAACCCTCAAATGTTTTTGAAATGATAAAAAAGGACAAAAAGCAAATATACTGACAGTGAATTCATCCTTTATTTCTTTTTCTTCTTTGAGGAGGAAATGTAAAAATCACTTGGGCAAAACAAAGCCTAATGGTGGGATGATAATTTAATTAGATTTCAAAACTGACTAGGTTTTTACTCATCTGTATCACAATCTTTCATATGCATATTAGGAAATAAATTTCTCTTTTTCCAGTGGATCCCTGTTTGCAAATAAATGTGAATTATCCCCTCCTTCTCCGTGTATCTGTAGTATATTACAGGTTTTCATGAGAAGATGCATTTCCTCCCCTCTCCAGGAAGAATCTGTGACAATTTTTATTTTAAAATTTTATCTAAAAAAATATACAATGTTTGTAATAAAGGATCACTTGCTGTTATGAGTTGTGAGCAAGGCTAGCACATTGATCAAGTGTTACTGTTAATTGGTTGTATATGGTTCAAGTGCAGTCAGATAGTATTTATGGATTATGTGCCATCAAGTCAGTATTGATTCCACTGGACAACAATTTTTTTCCAAAAATTGTACTTCTTGAAAAATTTCTGGTGATTATAATAGATGTTTTCAAATTCAAGACAAATATAATTTCAGATTCATTGTATCACTTAGAAATCTTGAGAAATATCAAATTAACTTTCAATGACTATGATGTATTTAATGACATAATGTTTCTGACACTGCATGAGTTCAACAGGCCTAAAAGTGTTTTGCTGCTGATTTTCATTTGTACTCAGTGTTTGATATATCTCACTGCAATGTCCAACAATAGTTAACCAGCATTGATGGTTACCTGATACCATTTTTCCATTGTGGCAATGTCCTAGTGAAACGTTTCACCATATTCATCATTTACTGCACCTAGATTTTTGTGAAAGAAGTCCAAGGGTGATTGCAGAAAATGAATCTTCAGTGGCATTTGGAATTCATGATCTTGTTTGCTGTAAAAAAATTGTGAACCAGCTGAATGTAGTTTGGTTTTCTGTAGTTCCCAAGAAAATTCTGAACAACATCCTTGAATGCTTTCCAGGCTGTTTTCTCTGGCCCCACTAACAGGTCCTTCAACGCTTGTTGTTGATGATATATCTGATCTGTAGACCAACAAAAATTCCTTCCTTAATCTTGGCATCAGTTGTTCTTGAAAGTATCTGTCTCAAATAACAAAAAGCTTTCACCTTCCTTATTCATCGCTTTCACAAAATTCTTCATCAGTCTGAGTTTTATGTGAAATAGAGGCAAACATATCTTTGTCGGGCCAACAAGTGGTTCAAGTGCTACATTTTTCTGTCCTCGAAATAAATTCTTTCAGAGTGGTCATTTCTTTTTAATGTAATGCTATTGTCTTGCACAGCTGTCCCTCTGTCCGACTGTCTGTCTGTGGCCAGCCAGCTAGCACCACATTTAGTAATCACCCATTGGTTTACCGAGGAGCTGAGGGAGATGAAGCGCCGGAAAAGACGCCTGGAGAGCAGTTGGAGGGCCAGTCTCGCTGAATCTGACCGAACACTGGTAAGGTCACATATTAAGACCTACCTAGTGGCGATAAAAGCGGCAAAGTTTAATTACTTTTCCTCTCTTATTGTGTCATCAGAGAATCGTCCAGCCGCCCTGTTTAGGGTGACCCGCTCCCTGCTACATCCGGGAGCGCGGGAGGACCCCCTGGAAGGCAGGGCTGAGGATTTCGGACAATATCTGTATGACAAAATCGCTCAGATCCGGGGGGAGTTGGACTCTGACTGGGTAGATCCGGGCAGGGTGACGAGTAATAGTCTTGAGAATGTTATCTGGGAAGAATTTGACTCTGTGACCCCTGATGACGTGGACAGGATTCTGGGGAGACTTAGTGCGGCCACATGTTTACTGGACCCATGTCCCTCCTGGTTAGTACTGGCTTCCCGGGAGGTTACACGAGGCTGGCTCCAGGGAATTATCAACGCTTCGTTGAGTGAGGGTTACTTCCCCACGGCCTTGAAAGAGGCAGTGGTGAGGCCTCTCCTCAAGAAGCCTTCCCTGGATCCGGCAGTATTAGCCAACTATCGTCCTGATTCCAACCTTCACTTTGTGGCGAAGGTTGTTGAGAGTGTGGCCGCACGACAGTTTCCGCAGTACCTGGAGGAAATGTCCTATCTAGATCCGTTCCAGTCGGGTTTCAGGCCCGGGCACAGCACGGAAATGGCATTGGTCGCGTTGGTAGATGATCTCTGGAGGGCTCAGGACAGAGGTTGCTCCTCTATTCTGGCCCTGTTAGACCTCTCAGCGGCTTTTGATACCATCGACCATGGTATCATGCTGCACCGGTTGGAAGAGTTGGGGAGCGGGGGCACCGTGCTATGGTGGTTCTCCTCCTTTCTCTCCGACCGGTCGCAGTTCATGTTGGCAGGGGGGCAGAGGTCGACCTCGAGGCCTCTCATATGTGGAGTGCCTCAGGGGTCAGTTCTCTCGCCCCTTCTGTTCAACATTTATGTGAAGCCGCTGGGTGAGATCATCCGTGGCTTTGGGGTGAAGTACCACCAGTACGCTGATGACACCCAGCTGTACATCTCCACCCCTGGCCACCCCAATGATGCCCTTGAAGTAATGTCCCAGTGCCTGGAGGCTATGTGGATATGGATGGGGAGAAACCGGCTCAAACTCAACCCTTCCAAGACTGAGTGGCTGTGGTTCCCGGCATCCCGATATAGTCAGATGATTCCATCTCTGACTATTGGGGGCGAGTCTTTGGCCCCCTCAGAGAGGGCTCGCAATCTGGGAGTCCTTCTGGATACGCAGCTGTCCTTGGAGGAACATCTGATGGCTGTGGCCAGGGGGACTTTTTGTCAGGTTCGCTTGATACGCCAGTTGCGGCCCTTTCTTGATTGGGATTCCCTGTGCACAGTCACTCATGCCCCTCGTCACCTCTCGCCTGGACTATTGCAACACTCTCTACATCGGGCTCCCCTTGAGGGGCACCCGGAGGCTCCAACTGGTCCAGAATGCGGCCGTGCGGGTAGTTATGGGAGCTGCATGGCACTCCCATACAACACCTCTCCTGCATGAGCTGCACTGGCTCCCAGTGGTCTTCCGGGTGCGCTTCAAGGTGTTGGTTATCACCTTTAAAGCGCTCCATGGCATAGGACCTAGATATCTTCGAGACCGCCTGCTGCTACCGACGACCTCCCATCGACCCGTGCGCTCCCACAGAGAGGGCCTCCTCGGGATGCCATCAGCCAAACAATGTAGGCTGGTGACCCCCAGGGGGAGGGTCTTCTCTGTGGGGGCACCTACCCTCTGGAACCAGCTGGCCCCAGAGATAAGGAGAATCTAAGACCTTGGTGCCTTCCGCCGTGCCCTTAAAACTTTCTTTTTTCAGCAAGCCGAGCTGGCTTAATACTTTTAAATGTTTTTAATTGGTTTGTCATTGTTTTTTAATTACGGGGCCAAATTTATATATATCTTTTTAATAGTATTTTAATTTTTGTAGTTTATGTTTTTATTTGGCTGTACACCGCCCTGAGTCCTCAGGGAGAAGGGCGGTATATAAATTTGATATAAAATTAAATAAATAAAATAAAATCTCCCTCACAGAGGGACTCTAGGCAGTGTACAAGTAAAATATTAACATAAAAATCAAACTTAAAATTTAAAACAGAGGCAAGAGTAATTAAAGGTGACATTAAAAGTTAATTAAAAGATGGGAGGGGGCTTTCAGGATGCTAATCAGACCCAAGGCTGCATGTTCATGTGTGAATGTGAATGGTAGTTAAGTATATACCATGACAAGTTTTAATTCAGGCTGGTCTTGGAGAAATAAGTTCACTGAATTATTAATGTTCACAGAATACCTCCTTTCAAATTCTCTTTTAAGCAAAACTAATTACATTAATTTCCAAATAATTTTTGTTTTATGAGTATAATAAATATCAAGTCTTTTTTACTCTTTAAAGTATTAGCTCTAATCAGAAAAATCAATTTTGGAATGATTAAAGTAGCCTTTTCCCCTAGGCCCGTGATGGTGAACCTATGGCACGCGTGCCACAGGTGGCATGCGGAGCCATATTAGTGGGCACCCCAGCTCAGCTCTGGGGCGCATGCGCGCGCCGGCCAGCTGATTTTCGGGCCTTCTGGGCCCACCAGAAGTAGGGAAACAGGCTGTTTCCTGCCTTTGGAGGGCCTGGGGGTGGGGGGTGGGGAAGGCCCGTTTTTCTTTCTTACCTGGCTCCAGATCCTCTCTATTTGTCTGGGAAGGGTGAAAACAGCCTTTCCCACCCCCTTGGAGGCCCTACGGAGGCTGAAAGGGCCCATTTCCCGACTCCCGGTGGGACAGGAAGTGACTTTTTTCCTGTCCCCAGCCTCCAGAGACTTTTAGAGAGGCTTCTACAGATTCCTAGAGAGGTTCTGGAGGCTGGGGACAGCAAAAAATGTCACTTCCTGTCCCACCGGGAGTTGGGAAATGAGCCCTTTCAGCCTCCGTAGGGCCTCCAAGGGAGTGGGAAAGGCTGTTTTCGCCCTTCCCTGATACACAGAGAGGATCTGGAACCAGGTAAGAAAGAAAAACGGGCCTACCAGGCCATCATGTGCCAGGAGCGGGGGGGAGGGGGTTGCGCACACATGCACGTGGGCACGTGCGCGCGCGACCCTGCCCTGCCCCCCCTCTCCTGGCACGCGATGGCAAAAAGGTTAGCCATCACTGCCCTAGGCTCATTTGACTGCTCCAGAAGCTATTCCTAGTTGTTTCCATATGCTATTTTGACAGTTTAGAAGAAATGCTCATAGGCATTCCTGTACATTAATATGGACCTCTTTTGAAAGATTTCAGCAGCTCTTTGAATCAGAGGCTGAAGCTTCATAATACTTCTTGTAGAGAAAAAAAAACTAGAGTTATTTGAACTGATAGAACTTCAGGGACCTATAACACAGCGAATGTGATATTTCTGAGGACAAAAAGTTTCCAGAGCCAACAAATGGAGTGGGATGTAATGTCACTTTAAGCATTTTTAGCAGAGTGCGCCTGCTCTCTGGCACCCTGATTTCAGCTTGTGAGAACCTTGCTGAGAGACTGTCTTGGCTCACTGTTTGTTTGGCAAAGTCTTCCACAGCTCCTGAGCGCCTGCCAGCTGTTTCTTTGTAAACTTCTGAACTCTGAAATTTTCTGTCTATGGGACAATTTAACCCCATCAACTCCTCATTTATAGGAGTTGTGCTGGGTGATGCTGGGGAAAATGCAAAACTGGTATTCAGCATTTGGTATCAGCTAATTCAGGGACATCATGATGCTTTGCAAGGAAAAGAAAGCAGAATGGGGGGGGAGGCTTCCCTCCCAGTTTTATTTTTTTAAAAAATATAACTAGTTCATTACCTTAAAGGCAGCCTCGATTCAACACTTTTCTGGTTTCCCCATTAATACAAAAATTTGTTTCGAATTAAGATTCTGCAATCCTTATGTTGCCCTTGTTGAAAGTAGAAGTAAGATCTTTATATTTTTAGGGTCTAGAAACAGTTAAACTTCTTCTAGCTTCAGGGAGGAGGCCATGTTTCTTCTGGCTAAAGTAGCAGGGCCGGATTTCCTTTTGGCTTGTCTGCTGCCATGTGGCAGGTGCCTGGTGGGACTGGAGTCGCCCCAATATCCTCCCCTCACCCACCTCCCCGCCCTGCATTTTGCTTGATCCCTCCTTGCTTACATCAGACATTTTCTTCTTTTCCCGACCAAATTCTGTACGGAGCATGCTCTTTACGTCACTCTCCGATTCTTCCTCTTCTCTCTCTCCTGCCTGGCTCCATTTTGCTGCAGAACTCCATGGCGCCTGGCAGTCGACCATTCATGGATCTTGCCACATTCCCATTTTTAATCCAGTTCAAGGCCTCCGGCCAAAATGGACAATATTGCTTCATTCCTCCCCTTGCCATTTCTTTTTTTCTTTTTTTCTTTTTCCCCTTCAGTCCTGGTTCCTTTTGTCATTTTGTTGCCGTTTTTGGCACAGTACTGCCGGAGTCCATATGCAGAGCTGCCCTATGGATATTTTGAGTTAAAAGAGGCTGGATGAGTAATAGTTCCGCCCTTTTTTCACTGTTATCTCTTTGGAAAACCTTAATGGAAGAAGGCTTTGCATAAAATCTAAAATGTGAGTGTAGGAGATCACACGTGTCCATTGTAAAAAAAAAAAAATGGAAGATTTGCAGTGATCGTAATTTTCCCTCTTTCTAGGGTCGTTGGGACAGAAGAACGGATACCAATTCCTCTCATGGATTACATCCTTAATGTGGTAAGTTCTTGAATAGCAGGTGGAGCTTAACATACACTTTTCCAAAGTGTTTATGAAAAAATTTAATATTTTCTGCTTTAACATTGCTATACTTGATAAGATTTTCAAACTATAACAGGACAGGAGTTCAAAAATGTAATAGCTACCTCAAATACTTGTTAAAATAATACTGCTGTGCTGGTTCTGCTGTTGAGTTGGATGGTATCCTTAAATTACCGTAGTTTCAGATGTTGAAATAGAAGAGGTTTTTATTTTGATTTTGATACTTGTGTTCTGGGAATGTTATAAAATTACCCAAAACCTTATTTTTGGCTTTAATGTTCTTGCTATTTAAAAAGTTGGGTGGATTTGATCTTGACAGTATATATTCTAGAATCTGTTAAGGAACTACTGAATTAAGAAATTGTTATATTTTCCATACCCCTTGATGTAGAATATCAGCAGTTTCTAGAACTGTAAAAACCCTAATTCTTTTCTTCCCTCTTTTCCTATCATTTTTCTTTCTCCCCAGATGAAATTTGTGGAGTCAATCCTCAGCAATAATACTACAGATGACCATTGCCAGGAATTTGTGAATCAGAAGGGTCTGCTGCCCCTTGTGACCATCTTGGGCCTGCCCAACTTGCCCATAGACTTCCCCACTTCAGCAGCCTGCCAAGCTGTGGCTGGAGTCTGCAAATCCATATTGGTAAGGAGGAGAATACAACATTTCCCTTTCCAGAAGGTAATTATCACTGCCATTGAGTTGGAAGTATACTCAGACTTCTGGAAATCCTACTCTTAATTCCCCCATGCACCTGTTACAGGCTCGTGTTGATTGCATCACTGTAGCTGACAGTGCTTGTTAGGTTTGCAAAATTTACCAGAGGATCATGGTTGCTTTTTTCTAGCAATCTTAGATTCAGAATTGTCCTATCTACCATGTTTCCCCGAAAATAAGACCCTGTCTTATATTTTTTGGAACCCTGAAATAAGCGCTTGGCCTTATTGCCATGCACTCAAAAGCCCAATTGGGCTTATTATCAGGGGATGTCTTATTTGGGGGGGAAACGGTAGTATATTACCATAAAATGTCTAGTATAGGAAGAATCCATTAATGGGATGAAGCTATAGAGCTTGTCCAATTAGGATGAATTTAAAGGAGAAAAGCAAAGAGAAAGAAGCGAAGTCTCTGAACATAGAGATCTATATTACCAAGAATATGGTATTTTTGATTCACAAAATGGGTGAAATAGTCTCATTTTGTTGGTATGTTATAGTTAATATTCAGGTTTACACCCTTGTACTTGCACATACACACCTGCAAGTCTAGGAGTCTTTTAAATTTTGGTTTGGGAATGAATATATTATCAAGGACAAGAAATCTGTATTCTCCCAGATGTTGCTGAACTGCAACTCTGTATTGTTTAGTATATTGGCTGGCACTTGTAGATTTTGTAGTACAATTGACACCCTCCCCTCAATTTTTAGGGGATAGGGTAGCAATGAGCTGTTACAGTTTTTGCCTGTTCAGTATGAATTTTGGGAACAAAGTAAGGTTCACATAACTGCAAGAATGAATGTAGGAAGTGTGCAAAGTATGAATGAAGTAAGTCATATCCATTTCTCTGATTTGCATAATTTATACCAATTGTAATATTCCTCTTTTGGAATTATGCAATTTGGAAAATATTAGTCCAGAATTTTAAAACTGACTAATAGTTGGCTTTTCTGATGAAACTCTTTTCATGGGAGGAAACTGCCATTTTTAATCAACACGGCTTTAGCAAGCATAAGGATTGATTCAAGCAACATGACTGCTAAGTGGAGTACAATGGGAATCCATCCGTACATTACTAGTAATGTCATACTTAAGGATCTGCATAATATTTACAAGTGATCCTCGATTTACAACCATTCATTTAGTGACTGTTTTTAAAGTTAACGGCACTGAAAAAAGTGACTTATGACCATGTTTCACACTTAACTGTTGCAGCATCCCATGGTCACATGATCAAAATTAAACGCTTGACATCTGGCATGTATTTATGATGGTTGCAGGGTCCCAGGGTCATGTGTTCATCTTTTGGGCTTTCTGGCAAACAAAGTCAATAGGAAAGCTAGATTCACTTAACAACCATTCACAACAACTGCAGGGATTCACTTAACAACTGTGGTAAGAAATGTCATAAAATGAGGCTAACCTCACTTAACAACTCTCTTGTTTAGGAACAGAAACTTTGGGTCCATTGTGGTCGTAACTATAGAACTACCTGTACAAGCGAACCATCATGGAGCTCTCACTTGTCTATGCCAAAACGTTATTTGCCAGAGCTCAAATTAAGTGTTAGAATCAGGGCTTAATCCTGTAATGTTTGAATAAAAGTATATGCAATTTCTTCTGAAGATGTTTAGAGCTCTCTACTCTCCACAGATCATGTTTGTGTGGAAATGTCCTGACCGTAGACCAAATGTGGTTTCTAGGCAGGTTTGAGGTTGATCAAATTCCCCACCACTACTAACTAAGCATTAATACTGTAAAATGGAAAACGGTGTTTACCCAATCATTGAACCAGCAGGTTCACCATTTTTATGCTGGACATAATATTGCCTCTTCAGAAATCCCTTACAGTTGAATAAAAATAGGTCAGAAAAATTAACACAATATATCAATCTATTAAACACCATGAATAATCCTCCTTTCACTAAAAAAAACCCCCACATTTTTAATATTTACCCTAGACTAAATTTCATTTAGCACAGATTTTTCAAATAATGCTGATTAGCAACTGTAGGGCTAGCAGTCTAGGTGTGCTGTGTTAATAGCATCCCAATAAGGTGGCAAGGAGTCTACAATAATAATAATAATAATAATAATAATAATAATAATAATAATAACAACAACAACAACAACAACAACAACAACAACAACAACAAAACATTGCAATACCTGGTGATGCACGGATTGAAGATAAGCAGCAAGAAAAAATCACAAAGTACCGAGATTTGCAAATTGAAGTTGAGCGACTGTGGAAAAAAAAATCGTGTGTTGTCCCGATTGTAATTGGAGCCCTTGGAGCAATACCCAAAGGGCTACCCCGCTATTTAGAAATTCTAAATTTGCCGGACTTGAACATTTTGACTCTACAAAAAACCACCTTACTCGGAACAGCTTACATCCTCCGACGATACCTTAACAGTTCCTAGGTCCTTGGTTAGGACTCGAGCTGCTGAGCTATTAACCAGCCTCAAAGGCTGTGAATCTCACTAAAGATTAAATAATAATAATAATAATAATAATAATAATAATAATAATAATAATTTTATTTATATACCGCCCATTCTCCCGAAGGACTCAGGGCGGTGTACAGCCAGAATTAAAATACAAATACACAAATATACAATATCTAGTTAAAATTAATTAAAATCATTAAATAGTTTTGGCTGAATTTTAAAACCCAAAATTAAAACCCAATTTAAAATCAATCAATTTGATAGCCCCGTCTGTCGGAACAGTAGGGTCTTGAGGGCACAGCGAAAAACCCGGAGGTCAGAAATGTTACGAATATCCGGGGGCAATTCATTCCAGAGGGCAGGAGCTCCCACAGAGAAGGCTCTCCTCCTGGGTGTCGCCAGCCGACATAACTTGGCTGAAGGCACCCTGAGGAGTCCCTCTCTGTGGGAGCGAACTGGTCGGTGGGAGGCTGTTGGTGGCAGAAGGTGGTCCCATAGATATCCTGGTCCTATGCCATGGAGCGCTTTAAAGGTGGTGACCAACACCTTGAATTGCACTCGGAAGACCACTGGGAGCCAGTGCAACTCACGCAGGAGAGGTGTTACATGGGCGTAACAAGCTGCGCCATAACCACCCGCGCAGCCGCATTCTGGACCAGTTGGAGCCTCCGAATGCTCTTCAAGGGGAGCCCCATGTAGAGAGCATTACAATAGTCCAGACGGGAGGTGACGAGGGCATGAGTGACCGTGCGCAAGGCGTCCCGGTCCAGAAAGGGACGCAACTGGCGGATCAGGCGAACCTGATAAAAAGGGCCATATGACGGCCCTGGCTACGGCCGTCATATGCTCTTCTAAAGACAGCCGTGAGTCCAGGAGGACACTCAGATTGCGAGCCCTCTCTGTGGGGGGCAGAGATTCACCCCCAATAGTCAGCGATGCACCAGCTGACTATACCGGGACGCCGGGAGCCACAGCCACTCAGTCTTGGAAGGGTTGAGCTTGAGCCTATTTTTCCCCATCCAGACCCACACGGCCTCCAGGCAGCGGGACATCACATCAAGGGCATCATTGGGGTGGTTTGGGGTGGAGATGTACAGCTGAGTGTCATCAGCCTACTGGTGGATTCTCACCCCAAAACCACAGATGATCTCACCCAGCGGCTTCACATAAATGTTGAACAGAAGGGGTGAGAGGACCGACCCCTGCGGCACTCCCCAAGCGAGGCGCCTCGAGGTCGACCTCTGCCCCCCTGCCAACACAAACTGCAAGCGGTCAGAGAGGTAGGAGAACCACCGTAACACGGTGCCTCCAATTCCTAACCCCCTCAACCGCTGCAGCATGATACCATGGTCGATGGTATCAAAAGCTGCTGAGAGATCTAATAGGACCAGGACAGAGGAGCAACCCCTATCCCGAGCCCTCCAGAGATCATCCACCAACGCGACCAATGCCATTTCTGTGCTGTACCCCTGCCTGAAGCCCGACTGGTACGGGTCCAGATAGACAGCTTACTCCAGGTACTGGGGTAGCTGTCGTGTCACCACACTCTCGACAACCTTCGCCACAAAATGAAGGTTGGAGACTGGACGGTAATTTGCTAATAGAGCCGGGTCCAGGGATGGTTTCTTGAGGAGGGGCCTTACCACCGCCTCTTTCAAGACAGCGGGAAAGGCACCCTCACTCAAAGAAGCATTTATAATCCCCTGGAGCCAGCCTCGTGTAACCTCCCAGGAGGCCAGTACCAACCAGGAGGGACATGGGTCCAATAAACATGTGGCAGCACTAAGCCTACCCAGAATCCTGTCCACGTCCTCGGGAGCCACGGGGTCAAACTTTTCCCAGATAGAATTCTCCAGACTCACCTCCACCTCCCTCCCGGACTCACCCAGTCGGAGTCCAAGCCTTCCCGAATCTGAGCGACTTTATCATGCAGGAATTGCACAAAATCCTCAGCTCAACCCTGCCCCTGCAGGGGCAGGTTCAGTGTTATCTTATATTATTGGCAAGACTAATCTGTTCCCTCCCTTTGAACTATAGGCAGTAAGGATAGCAAAAACAACCCACTATCTTGTGAGATGATCAGGCTTGACACTGAGATTCTGTGACCAAGCCTTGTAAGCATTCCGTATGAAATGCATGCCTAGCTGAACACCTGTGTCTGTTGGGATCAAGGCAAGCAGAAAAGCTAAAGCGATACAGTTGCTACAGTGAATACAGTTGGATGCATAAATTTAGCTCCCTGCCCCCCGCCAAAATTATATAGTTCAGTGCATCCCTAGGTGAGCAGCTGATGGTACCCTTACATGGTACAAAGTAAAACCCAACATCTTTCTACAAATTAGAATGCATATTTTCTATCCATGGACAATTATTTACAAATTCAGAATAAAAAGAAAGTAAATTACCGCCCAGAGCCCCCTCTGTGAGAGAGATGGGCGATTAATAAGTCCAAACATTTCTTATGCCCAGCTAAGAGTCTATTCTTGTTTTTGGAATATATTTTTTTTCTCTTCCTATAAAAATAGTCCAGAATTATTCACAGTTCCCTTTGCATATCCCATGTGCTTGATATTTTCATATAGCTCTCATCCCAAAGAGATTTTGAAATTCATTCCAAAACTTTCCTTCTATGTAGAGCCAAAAGAGCTCTGCAAGAAAGAGAGGGAAATAAATCCGAAAGCAAGTACATAAATGTGATCAAGAATGGCTGTATAAGTAAAGACTTCAGGCAGTCTTTACTTAGCAACTACAATTGAGTCTGGCACCTCCAGTCTCTAAGCGGAAAATCATGTGACCATGATGGGCTTACAACCACACGTCTCCTTCAGCCGTTAGTGAAACACCACGGTCACTAAAGGAAACATGTGACCCTGTCTTAAGATGTTATACGCCAGTTGCGAAGCATACAAATGGTGAGCATGTGATTGCAGAAGACTATTTTTCTGCACGGTTGTAACTTTGAATAATCACTAAATAAGGTGGTTGGTAAGCAAGGACTACCTGAATTCATAATTATTGCATGTTGTTCTGAAAGGAATAGTGATATAACACCTGGACCTTTTGTCATTCTCCAGTTTGGGTTTATAGTGGCTGGTCAGTAATACATCATGTATCCTATTGCTTATCTAAGGTATGTGCTTTCATTTGTGCTAAGCAAAGATGCTGTGAATTTTAATAAGTAAAAAAAGTTGAATTTTTGCTTCCTAGGGCAGTGTAAATGTCCCAGGGATTTTGTGTTCAGCCACCCATAGCTGCTGTATTTTCTTCAGGTTTCTTGGAAAAAAGGCTTATTTGGCTTTTAAATAACAGATTGACACTTGTGGATCAAGAAAATATGCATTACAGTAGCAGTCTATGGATCTGCATGTTCAACTGTATGGTCATAACTTTCCACAAATTTTTGATATGGGCAGTGATATGATTACTGCATTTCACTGGAAAGGATATTTTTAGGAATGCAGTTTGGCTTCAGAGCTTAACTGTCTCTCTCAGCATGTACAACATTTTCTTTTCAGGAAGGCTATATTTTAGTGGGCAATTTTGGAATGATAGTAATTAAATTTGGTAATAGACTCTTAGGGCAGTGAACTGTGGCATTGTTTCCTTTTTCTTCATTCGGTGGTTCATCATCTTGGATCTGAATTTGGCTTTTATATATGATTGTTTATCTTAAGTGGGCTGTTTCTTTACAGATCCATTCATGTACAGGTAGCCTTTGATTTACAACTGTTCATTCAGTTGTTGAACAAACTGAAGAAGCTTCTTAAATGAGAAATGAAACATCTTAAAGAAAAATTGGAAAGTCCAGTTTGCCTTTTTTTAAAAAGCCACCTTTGGGTCAGGGACAACCTGTACAATAACACAATCAGAAGAGATTCAGTATATAATCAATCAAAGATTCTATCCTACCACAGACAGGGTTTATGCATTATGTTGGTTGGAAGACATAATTTATCTTCTTTCCTTGCTGGGGGAGCTACAGAAAATATCAGCACCAGGTGAAATTGAAATCCTTGGATATTTTGGGGGATTTATGGGGTACTTAAGAGGCAAATAGGTATTTTAAACACTGCATGTGCCTTCCATCGCTTAACCTCCCTCCAACAGCAAAAATCAGAAAATTTTTTAAGGTGATCTATGGTGGCTGATTCCCCCCCCGCCCCCAAGTTACTTGATGCAGGTTTTCTACTTGCAGGTCATTCAGGACTCTCAGCTCCTACAAGATAAATGGATGAAAGCTGTGGCCAAGGGGGCCTAGGCCCAACTTTGGCTGGTGCTTTACTTGTGGCCTTACCTAGGACAAGAAGACTTGACTATAGTTAACTCGTGCCCTCATCACTACTTGATTAGACTACAGTAACATGCTCTACTTGGGAATGCCTTTAAAGAGTATTTGGAAACTACAGTTGGTCCAGAATGCAGTAATGCACATATTTTGGGGCTCCCTGTCATGAGTGTACAACACTGGTTTCAAGGATTCTGCAGTAGTAGCCAATTAGTTTGTGGGACCAATTTGGATCTGTTTTGGTTGGCCCAAACCTATCAGATCTATTAGGAAGAAGCTGCTAAAATCCCACACTTTGGGGACTGAAGTGAGAATATGCTGTTTTTTGTAGTAGCACTGATACTGACATTCTTCTTGTTGAGATCAGATTAACTCCCTCTTCATAAGTTTTTTTTCTTTTTTGAAAACTAATGAAGATCAGTGTTTTCAAAGAGACTTTTCCTAATTCGATGGTGACAGCTTTATTTTTTCCCCCTGGTTTTACTATTCTATTGTGTTTTTATTTTTGTAACTGATACTTTAAACTACTTTTTTCTGTGTAAGCCACCAACATTCTGAAAAATGTCAGATAGATAGATAGATAGATGATAGATAGATAGATAGATAGATAGATAGATAGATAGATAGATAGATAGATAGATAGATATTCTAGTTTTCTGGAGTCCCAAATGGGATATTGGGTCATGACACCTGAGAAGTACAGGCTGTTCATCCCTGCTATAGTGGATGAGTTGGGGTGTGGATTCCTATATAGCTGTTGTTTTTGCATGTGGCATAAGTTGGTTCAATGTTGTTGTGAGCCAGATGGTGAGCAAATATGGAGAAGTGTTAATGTGGTTAGCAAGAAACCTTTTTTTTTTTAAATCACTTATTCTGAATGTCAACTTGTTCAGTCTATGAATACAGTATCTACAAAGACTAGACAGTATTTTTCTGAGAAAGAGCATTCATGGATGTTTAGTAAACCATAAGTCATGAGTTTAAACTGAACATCATGGAATAGAGTTTGGTACAGTGTGTGGTTTTGAGGCAAAGACTTACATATTATTCAGGTGATTTGATGGATTGCACTATTCTGTTTTCTGTATCCTAGACACTGTCTCATGAGCCAAAAGTGCTGCAAGAAGGGTTGCTTCAACTGGATTCCATCCTCTCTTCCTTGGAGCCTTTGCACCGGCCCATCGAGGAACCTGGTGGTTCAGTCCTGCTACGGGAATTGGCATGTGCTGGCAATGTAGCTGATGCTACTCTCTCTGCCCAGGCCACACCCTTACTCCATGCCCTGACAGCAGCCCATGCTTACATCATGATGTTTGTGCACACTTGCCGTGTAGGACAAGTAAGAATTGCTTTTTTGCCTTGCTCATTTCTTTTTTGGCCTTCATGCTCCTTGATATCACCAATGCCTAATTCAGCTGTTCAGCAACATACTTTTCTCTTCCATTTACAGAGTGAAATTAGAGCCATCTCAGTAAACCAGTGGGGTTCACAGTTGGGTCTGAGTGTGCTGAGTAAGCTGAGCCAGCTGTACTGTTCACTGGTATGGGAAAGCACTGTGCTGCTGTCGTTATGCACGCCAAACAGGTATGGGCATGTGGTAGATGTGAAACCTACTTTGCTGGTGGTATAAATTTGCTGGGCTGGAAATGGATAGAGAAACACTGCTTATTTATAAGTGGGCATTTGGGTCACAAGACCACTAGAACAAAGCCCATAGGTTTAGTGAATCGATTCAAGTGTGTCAGCGGTTCCCTTGGTAAAAAGTCTCAGGAGTTGGGGTACCGTGCACGCAAGGGTGTGTTGTAGAATGTGGCAAACGAGCAAAGGCAGCACAAACTTTCTCTCCCATATCCATCGCACCATCTTGGAGCCAGTTGGTCAAGGAAGAATTCACCCATAGCTAAACTGAGCTGCAGCCATTTCATGGCTCCTTTTAGCACCTCTAAGAATGACAAGAGGCCAAATAGAAACTGAAGTGGCCTAAAGTAGCTTTTGAGCCTTCAGTGGTTCAGTACTAACTGGGATATTGCCTAGGATCCTTGGTCCCTGTGCCACTGTTCTACTTCGTTCCATTGCTCGTTCTATATATCTATATATTTTCCTGTTGTGAAAGAAACCAGGGCATCTGCTCAATGCATGCTACTTGTAGCAGTATCTGACCTTTCTATGCTTGCAGTTTACCTTCAGGTTGTGAATTTGGCCAGGCTGACATGCAGAAATTGGTGCCAAAGGAAGAGAAAACTGTACCAAGTGCTACCCAGGGAGCCAAAAAAGCTGGTATGGTTGGAAGATAGATGCTCTTACCTGTTGAGTTGAGATTTGATACAAAATTCAGATTTCCTATCCCATAAAAACTGTATTGGGGAGGGGAGGCTATTTGGCAGAAGAAGCATTTTGTGCTGCATGCCTGCTGGCAAAGTACAGTAGCCAGCTTTCTTACCAATCTTAGGCTCTTCCCGTACAGCAGTGAAATTATTGTTATATTTTATGCTTTATTGAAGCAACTTCCAACACTAATAAATCAATTTCTTACCAGACAAGAAGTACTGACTTAACAAAAGAGATTACATTTGCACACAACCAATTTTTTTTTTCAAATGGAAAACTGTTGATGGGAAACTATCATTTAATGAGGTGTTCTGGGGGAGTTTAACAGTTCTTTTGAAATTAACACTCCCACCTTGCTCTATTGGTCTCCTATACAGTTTTGCTTTTCTGCTCTCTCAAACACCACACTTAGCCTGCCTTCATGGTACGGGGTTACCGTTTTCCAGCTTCTAAAGATTTTCTATGCTTGTACTGGCGATTCCATTAGATTCTATTGAAATCTGAATTAATGAACAGTTTAGGTCCTTCTAAGTGAAATTGTGGGAAATGGGCTGGTAGAAAGAACGTTGAATGGATAATTTATCAGCATTGCTTTTTGCAGATGGTGAACCAGAAGCAGTAGGAGCTGGAACCATGGAGGCTTCTGCCCAAGGGCTGCTAGAAGGAATTGGCCTAGATGGTGACACCCTGGCACCAATGGAAACTGATGAGCCTAGTTCTTCTGATCCAAAGGGGAAGTCAAAAATAACCCCAGCCATGGCAGCTCGAATCAAGCAGATCAAGCCCCTTCTATCAGGTGAGGGGAGGAGAAAACTCTATTGAAACTGATTCAGAAAAAAGACGGGAGCTTTTGAATGGAATGTAATACCTATGATTAGAGAACAGTTCTATTTTGTGACTTGCCTTCGCTTACTACCTTTGCTAGTATAGCTATATCAAAATGCTGGAATAATTTTTATGACAGAAGTAGACAACTTTTCTGGAGCAATGAGCACATTTTGACTATTGGGAGCATATTGTGAGTTCTTTTACTGGTGGTCCTGACTGGGGGGCTTCTGCATTATCAACGTGATCCTAGCCAATCACAGCACAATTTATGAGAAAATAAAATAATGAGTTGCTGCTTATTGTACTCTCTAGTCTTCTAGAACGTGGCTTTACTGTTTTCTTCCAAGCAGGTCAGTGTATAGTATTTCCAAGTGTTGAACTACAGCCATGCATCATTTTGATTTTCTAAGAACACCTGTGAGTCTTTTGTGAAGCCAAATTCTTAATCTTAACAAATAAAGAGACTTGAGACTGAGACTCTGCTTTGGAGCGTATCACTTTTCCTCTTCATTTTTAATAACATAAAATTGAATTTATTCTCTCTTTCACTCTCAGCATCGTCTAGGTTAGGACGTGCTTTGGCAGAATTATTTGGGTTGCTGGTCAAACTGTGTGTTGGTTCCCCGGTAAGACAACGTAGGAGCCATCATGCTGCTAGCACCACTACTGCTCCCACTCCTGCTGCTCGCTCAACAGCTTCAGCACTCACCAAACTACTCACCAAGGGGCTTTCCTGGCAACCTCCACCATATACACCTACCCCTCGCTTCCGGTAAGACCTGCTTACCAGTAATTCGGGTTCATCCCACAATGTTTGCGGGAAGGGGAAAGCTTATCCTAGACTTCATAGACAATAATACTTTGCTACATTTTGCAAAGATTTGAGAAATCAGCAGCACTGTTTTGAGTTTGCTCGATTAACAGAATTCTTTTTGCTTTTAGTTTGACTTTTTTCATCTGTTCTGTCGGTTTCACCTCACCAATGCTGTTTGATGAGAGAAAATATCCCTACCACCTAATGCTGCAAAAATTCTTATGCTCTGGAGGCCATAATGCTCTTTTTGAGTAAGTTGCATGCTGGTTTATTTGGACTCTTGAAATATTTCATTAGCTAATCATGATCTTTGAAATTCAAACATGGGTGATTAGTTACTGCACCTGGAATGAAACAGGGAGTAAAGAGAATGCAGAAGTTGTTGCATCTGGAATGAGTCCAGTACATTTTTGTTTAATCAGCTTAAAAGGTAGCAATCTATTGCAGCCTGGCAGATTTTAGATAAGAATATGCCTCTCAGAAAAGCTGCTGAAAGTTCCACTGTCCTTGTAGAGTTTCTCAAACTGGAACAAGTACGGCTTATGAGCCAATTGATAACAAAGTTTGATGGAGACAAGCATTGAGTCAACCTTTGAAAACATCATGGTAGTAGATATAGTTTTTCTGGATCAAAAAATACTATCCAAATAAAAGAAAACAGCTGTCAAATATCAAATGAATGCAATATTTATGCTAATCAGGTTCCAGGTTTGGAAAGAATATTGGAAAAAGCATCTCTTCTTAAGACAGAGAAAGAATTTAGAGAGGGAAGAAAGATCTTTGTGTAGAATGATTTTATCTAAAAGACCAAATAAAACTCATCACAGTGTGATGATCAGAATTCTCTGGAACAATTTAACATAGACCATGGCAACAACTGCAGAAGATTTCATTATTGCAAACGATACATTGCCATCAGCTTGAATTGTTTGGAAGCTAATTGCACCCAGAGATGAATTCCATGAAAGGATGATATGAGATTGGGCAATTAAATATTGAAAAATAGTTAAGAAAATGTTTAGCCACTGAGTGAAGAAACACAACATTTCATCAAACTATGAAAGGCTGAAGTTACCTTTTAAATGAACTTTAAAGGACAACTGAAAAAAACACCAATAAGGAGCAGAAAGTCTAAAACCTGCATTAAACTTAGATATTTTATGCCTGTTGGCTTGAGAATGGAAGACTTTTAAGACGCAGCTAAAATCCCAATTGTTTCTTCTGAGAATCCACTATCCAGTTGATCTTCCAAACAATGAGCTTGAGGCTTTGGATATTTGAGTAATCTTTGACTTTTTCATCATCAGTGAGATCTACAGTAGAATAATTGTAAGATGAAGAAATTGATGAAAATAGCAGGAATATATACTGTTCTAGCTGAAATGGAAGAACAGTATCAACAATGTCTACTTCCATAATACAGTCCACAGAAATATGGTTTAGTATGACAGCGTAACCAGACCACAAGTACTGAAGAGCATTAACAAGCCTGAAGAGCATTAACATTGAGATGGAGAACACAAATGAGATCTATCCTAAGTGCTCTGATCCAAGAGAGTTTTGTCATATATTTCTTGACTTTGAAATGGTTCCCAAACCTGTACTAGCACAGTCAGAACAGTATTGGAGAGCCTAGCATAGGCAGAAGGTCTGATTGTCATGAGCTGGGTATACAATTTCAGAAGAAAGAAAGAAAGGGTGGCATTCAGCTCTGGAGCAGCCACAGAATTAACTGCATTGTTTGCTTGTTCCACAAAGACATTCTCATGTCTTTGTGGAACAAGAGTAAATAAGAACTGGCCATCTATTAATGGGAATTTATTGCAACAATTCGTGTCCTAGTTAAGATCCACAGAGTTATTATACATGAACTAGAAAAGGGAAATCACTTGAAAGAGGTGGAATACTTTAGAAAAATGTATGACATTACCATTGTGATGGTTGGAATAAATTTTTATCTTTAAAAGCACTTTGTATTGTGACTGCCTTGACCCAAATCCTTATATTTTAACCACACAGTGTTACAGGGAATTAAAGCCAACTCCATTATTGGCTCCTGAATGTGGCAACGAGATTTATCAGTAATGATGTATGATTATCAGTAATGATTATGATCTAGAAAAGCTTCCTTCAAGTCAGATATAACCTTAGTGGGATTGTGTAGGAAAAAAAAAAAAAGAACTGAATGCTTAATGGGTATAATCACTTCATGTCTCACCCTACCCAGGACTTTCAACTGGGCCCTTTCTATGGGAGGTAAAGTTCCAGTTGCTGAAGGATTGGAACACCCAGATTTGCCTGATGGCACAGGCGAGTTTCTGGATGCCTGGCTCATGTTGGTGGAGAAAATGGTGAATCCTACCACAGTGCTGGAATCTCCCCATTCCTTGCCTGTGAAGCTCCCGGGTGGGCAGAACTACCTGCAATTCAGTGCTTTGCGTTTCCTTGTGGTAACACAGAAGGTGAGTAGTTGCAGTTTCTTTCTCCCTTTTTTTTCCTTTTTCAGATAAAGCAAAGGTTATATGGAAGTGAAATATAAAGAACTATATATGCTGTTACGCCAGCTGCTGCTGTAATGTGATTTTACTATAGGAAAAACTCTTTGTGATCAGTATAAATAAGGATCTGTTATCTTGTGGCATATGACAGCTGATCTGTCTTCTTTTGTTGTTTGAAACGTTACTGAAATCCTAACTTATTAGCATTTCATGTTCATACATAACCCTTGTATAAACAATCGTATCTTATTCTTTACTTATATGTGTAGAATGCACTATGTGGTGCATTCTATCCTCTCCCTCTTTATAAGTGACTTTTATGTCTAAAAACTGCAAAATCATTTCTGACTTTCCGAGGAGGAGACCCCATGTAGAGCTACCTTTGCTAGCTTGTCTCCTCTGTTGTGCAGGCAGCCTTCACTTGCATCAAAAACCTATGGAACCGTAAGCCATTGAAAGTATATGGAGGACGCATGGCAGAGTCCATGTTGGCTATCTTGTGTCACATCCTGCGTGGAGAACCAGTTATCCGTGAGCGTCTTGGCAAGGAGAAAGAGGGAGCACGCAGCGAGGAAGAGGCGGGGCAAGAAGAGGGTGGAGCCCGAAGGGAGCCACAAGTGAACCAGCAGCAGCTTCAGCAGGTAGAAATCATTCCATTATTATTTTTGTGCTTTGCAAATGTTGCATTCTTGGTTGAAGCCCTTCTTTTTGGGGGATGTAGTTGGCTTTTAAACTGAGTCTTCTGGTTGTCTTCTGCTTGCATATCCAATCCCTTTATGAAGTTTTCTGCCTCTGCCTATTTTCAGCTGATGGACATGGGCTTTACACGAGAGCATGCTATGGAAGCTCTGTTGAACACCAGTACCATGGAACAAGCCACAGAGTATCTTCTGACACATCCTCCACCCCTTATGGGTGGGGTTGTAAGGGTGAGGCAATCTAGCAGTTTAAGATTATTTGACTTTTAGAAATTTCTTGGCTTCCTTTATTCTAGATTGTTCATTCCCAATCTTTGTTCTTTTGAAAACTGCATTGCTTTGGAATTGGGGGGTCCACATGTTAGTGATGAATGGGCCTTAAGCCAGCTGCAAGCAGAGCCAAAAAGGGTGGGAAAGATAATATTTTCTCCTTTTGATGTATCTTGTTTTGCTTTATTTTATTTTTTCATTTTTATCACAACAGTTAATCCAGATTGCTCTTCTCAGAGTCTGAATTGATTGTGTAGACATCAGGGTAGTGGCATGAATTGCTCCAGTCCCATTCTAGACACTGTTAAAATATTGGACACCTTCACTCCCCAATCCTAAAAGATGAAATATGGCATCGTCACTTAATTAATTACTATGATTCTGATGCTCTTAACTTAGAAAATCTTTTTTGATGAATGTATACAAAAGAGAGCTCTACTCCCACTTGAATGTTACAATATTAGTTAATACATGAAATTGTAACTACAAATTTAGTTACAAATTCAGTTAATACAACTGTCTAGTTTCCTTTAGGCTGCAGATTAAGTTGGATTCCAGTAGCCAATCACTAATATTCCAGATCTGTTTGTGGGTTGTCTGGCAGGATCTCAGCATGTCTGAAGAAGATCAGATGATGAGGGCCATTGCTATGTCCCTGGGACAAGACATCCCCATGGACCAAAGGGCTGAATCCCCAGAGGTAAAAAAAATAAATAAAATACCCTTCATATTGTGATTCAGAGTGCTGGATTGAAAAATAATATTGTTCATGTTTAGAAGAAAAATCAAGCTATTACAATGTTTCTGAGAGTTTTGGAGGCATCTACACTGCCATTTTCCCTACCGAAAGGTTTTCCACCAACATCTTTTAATGATCTGCCATGTAGGAGAGATAAAGGGGGCAAGGTGGTTTTTATGCTGTAAAATGCCTCCCCCCCTTTTAAACCAGAGGTATATAAGCAGATAAAGTAAGTATAAAATAGCTTTTCTTTCTTTCTTTTCTTTCTAGGAAGCTGCTTGTCGGAAAGAAGAAGAAGAACGGAAAGCTCGAGAGAAACAGGAGGAAGAAGAAGCCAAGTGTCTGGAGAAGTTCCAGGATGCAGAACCTCTTGAGCAAGAAGAGTTGCACAATTTCACTGACACTATGCTACCTGGCTGCTTTCACCTGCTGGATGAGCTCCCAGATACAGTGTATCGTGTCTGTGACCTCATTATGACTGCCATCAAACGTAATGGAGCTGATTATAGAGATATGATCCTCAAACAAGTTGTGAATCAGGTAGATTAAATTTTTATGCTAAGAAAGCATCGCCTCTGAATTTTTTTAAGATGCTTTAGGAGGAAAAAAAAGATACATTTCCAGGAGCTTTTGATTCTAGTTGGTTACATGTTTAGCCAAAACCATACCTCCTTGGGCCTAATAAGGATTGTATCCCATAACATCTTGAGAATCTGGATCAGACTATTTTAATTTCTCTGCATACTAGATCAAAGAAATACAATAAGCTATAAACGTTGAATTTAGTTGGAGTTTATATTTGAGATCTTACACGGCAAGTGATCCAGGTGCTGTCTTTATTTGAAGTTTTATTGCCCGTGTTTTCACATGTCCATGTTTGTGAAAGATGCGGTGGGGGTGTTGTCTGTGTATGTTTATATATTTTACTTATTTATTGGTAAAGTATTTTTTTCAAGGCCTAACGATTCATAGTTATTAAGCTAAACAAACATCCACCACTTTTATATGATTTTTGGAGCAATATGAGTGTAAAGATTTATATTCAGGAAAAGTTAATCCAATGATAAGTAGCACAAATGTTTCACATATATGTAGTTGATGACAAACCAAAATGCATGTTTGTTAAATGCAATGGTTATAAGCATGATATTCATAAAGATATTTATAAGATATAAGATATTTATAAGAAAGGTATTTATCTTTCACAAATAGCAAAAAAAAATATCTAGTTCTATCTTGGGAAACATGTTTAAAATAATGCTCAGACTGAAATAAAAACACTAGAAGGTCCAAGGTGAAATATCTAGTAAGCATGGCATTCATTTCCGGGTAGTGTGTAAATTGAAAACTAATTTCATTAATAAAACAGGAGCTTAGCTTATAAAGGACCCAGGTATGATCCTGCTGGTTGGCTTCTTAGTGCCACTGATAACATACTTTTTCTTTGGCAGGTGTGGGAAGCTGCTGATGTGCTCATCAAGGCAGCTCTGCCCCTTACTACAAGTGATACAAAGACTGTCTCTGAATGGATTAGCCAGATGGCTACCCTACCTCAGGCCTCCAATCTGGCCACACGTATCCTGCTATTAACTTTACTATTTGAGGTGAGACTGATGTCTGTGGTTTGAGCTCAGGAAACGAGCTTTAAGGAGGTGCCAGCATTACAGCAAGTGCATGCACAGCAGAGCCAAGACATTTTTCCACTTTGGATCCAGTAGCTGTCTTTCACTTGGAAAGATTGGGTGGGAAGCGGTAGGGTGAGCAAGATACAACATTTAACAGTTTACATGTTCTATTATAGACAGTAGTTTGAGATATGTGTATGTGCATATGGGTAATTGTCTTTTTGCTGTTTCATTATTCTACATTTCATTCCAAAATTAAAAGTATAGATGGGATTAGAGCCACCACTTAATTCAGTATTTTTTTATTTATTAGCTGTTTTATTCACCCATAGCCATCTTTTTCAATACATTGTCACAGTGAAGAATCATGTAATACCAGCTCTTCAGCATCTTGTGGATAGAATATGGAGTTTACTCTAAACTTCTGCAATAACTATTAAGTTAATTCCTCTGCAAAGAAAATGTCAATTTTGGAGCCAGGATGCCTTTAATTTATTTAAGATTATATCTAGAAGTCTATTTATTACAACAGAGATAGGCAGCTTGTACCCTTCAGGTATTTTGGCCTGCAGCAATCATTGGCTTATCATTGGCCATGGTAACAAGGATGGGTGGTAGTTGAATTCCAAAGTACCTGATGACATCACTTGCCCAGTTAATGCATATGTAAGCAATTCCTTTTGAATTCAGATAGATGGCAGCATTCTCTATAGAAGAGTAATTGCTTGGCAGTGTGGAAATTCCATTTCTTATTTAACTGTTCAGGTTACTATATTTAGTATTTTACTGAACATTTTCAGAAGAAAAAAAAAACGCAAAGGGAGAGAAAAAAGAGCTGTAGAGCTCTGCATTCCATGTCAACTTAATTCAATGAGTGTCTATGGAGATTCTCAGTCATCCAGGTCATGGTTGTCCCAAAAGTGCTTTTTCAAGAGGCAACTGGACTTTCTGTTTTTCTTTGAAGACATTTCGCTTCTCAGTTGAAGTAGCTTCTTGGATGAGAAGCAAAATGTCTTCAAAGAAATACCAAAAAGTCCAGTTGCCTCTTGAAAAAGCACATTTGGATTAATTCGATGAGTTTATCTTTTTTCCCCCTCACATATGAAATAAAGGCCTGTGCAGTAAAGTGGATGTTAAGTTTTAGGCTACAAATCTTGAATTCCCTTTTTTGTTGCCTATATCGTAGTTAGAAACATTTTTTTTTAATTCATTGGTGAACACCTTATCTAGACTTCCTTTCAACTGCATGGGTGCTGATCTTTTTCCTTTTAACTGCCAATAGGAGTTGAAGTTGCCATGTGCTCGTGTCGTAGAATCAAGTGGTATTCTCAATGTTTTGATAAAACTGTTGGAAGTGGTACAACCTTGCTTACAAGCTGCCAAGGAACAGAAGGAAGTGCAGACACCAAAGTAAGTAACAAGTAATAGACTAAAGTTGGAAACTCCCTAAGTTTCAGCTTTCCAAATTTATGCTGTACTGAGGCTTGGCTTCAGACTTTTTTGTTTGTGCTTTGAAAGTGAATTTTAGTTTTATTTCTGATGAATTTAGTTACATATGATGCATTTACTAACTAGGACTGGGTGGGGTTTCTGCCTGCTGTCAGGTCTTTGGAGTTCCATGTTTTTCAGCCTAGCTGGACTAAAAGGAAAGGCCAAAGGCCTTGGCAATATTGTTATCTTGGCAGGGTTACAATCTTAAATGGGCTATAGCGTCTTAAGTCTGAATCAGATATACTAAATAAGATTGTTTTTGAATGCACTTGCACAGAAAGTCAGAATATAAATTAAAAAATAATTTGCTGCCTTTCCTGGCCTTATCAAATTTCTCCTATAGGTGGATCACCCCAGTATTGCTTTTAATTGACTTCTATGAGAAAACAGCTATCTCCTCCAAGAGAAGAGCCCAAATGAACAAGGTATGAGCCCAGAGAGAAGATGCAAGTTCTTGTTGGAAAGAAAAATTCTGGCTGTTGAAGTGGTTAAACACATTTAGACTACATAAACATTTATGCTAATTTCCACCAAAGTACCGATAGAAGAGAATATTTGTAGCTCAGAGTTGAACTGTGGGGTTTTCCCAAAGTAAATGCTATCATACGGTTGATCCAGGCTGTACTAATATTTCAGCAGATAAAATATAGTTTTAAGCCTCCTCACTAAAATTTAATACATATGTATCATTCTAGATCCACTATCTTTAAAAACCAAATTTCTCTGTATGTATCAACTCTGCAATTTGCCACTTGTTATTCATGCATTCACAATGAATTCTCCCAGATAACAAAAAAAAAATTGTCTTAAGATGTAACATTTATTCAGTTGGCAGCCTGTCCTTCCAATTCAAGATTGAATTAGTAAGACTGATCACACCCCACCCCTTGCTCCTTATATCTTCTTGACTATTGTAGAGTCAAAAAATAAAACTTGAGAGTCTCTTTAGTGGCAGGTGTGCATACATAGCTTAATTCTTTTTCTTTATGTCTCTTCTACTGCTTTAAATGAAATTTATAACTGGACACAATTTTTAATAGAGAAGAATAAAGGACACAAAATACATTTACGTCATACTTTTGATTATAGAGGTGGTTGAAGAAGGTATTTAGAAAAAGGTTGGTGGATGCTACTTCCAAAACCATGCAAAATAAGGCACAGACACAATTGCCACATGGAGGGATGTGTGAATGTGGCTTGTAAAATTGGAAGGACACCTTTGTCATATTGATGACAGCTTCCATGTTTGTGTTGTGTGAAGTGATATGAAAAGGCAGAGTGCCTCTGAACATACACCCCATACTTTTAATTGGTACTAAATGGGTGTAGCCATTATGTGTATGTGATAAAAAACCTACAGGCTGCATCTCTTGTAGTACTTGCATTAGAGATCTAAGAAGTTAATTGGCTTTCTTAAATTAACATATTGACAAGCATTTTCCCCTAGTTTTATGTTAGATACATTTTATTTTGGTCAGGGACCACAGTGACAGTACCTAGTTTTGCAAATAAAGGCAGAGTTGTTTTCTTCTGCGTTGGTTCCGTTTGTTTTACATCATCCAGCGTTTTCCATCATATTTTCAATCTGAAACACTGCCTCGCCTTATGTCCTCTCTGCACCTCACATTCAGTCCAAAGTCCTTATCGTTAAGTTAGAATTGGCTTTCTTTGCTGGGGGAAGGCTGAATAGTGTGTAGTTTTAGAGATACACTTCACGTAGAAATCTGGAGTAAGCTGCCTGGCATACAATGCACGATAAAGACACAGTATCCAACTTCAGATTTGAAACATGTTCCTAACAGTATCTGCATTCCATTGCCACTCCAATTATTAAATTAAAACCTGCATGAAATTAATTGTCTCATGCCTGAAGAGTTACCTTGCTTCATAGAAGGCTTACTCTTTCAGGCATACAACCACTGTTGTAATCTTCTAGGACTTGTTTTTGAGTAGGTATGCCTAGAATTATAGTGTAGGGGTACATCTAATAGCCATTTTTTTCTCTCCAGTACCTTCAGGCTAATGGCAACAATTGGCGATGGTTTGATGATCGTTCGGGCCGATGGTGTAGCTATAGCGCAAGTAATAATAGCACTATTGACACAGCTTGGAAAGCGGGAGAGACTAGTGTTCGTTTCACTGCTGGGCGGCGGCGCTACACAGTGCAGTTCACCACAATGGTGCAGGTATAAACTTCCCATTCTCTGCTCAGATGTTTGGTTTGGGATAAACGCGTGGGGTGATTCTAACCTTCTGGTGTGTTTCCTGGATGCAAAGGTGAATGAAGAAACTGGAAACAGGAGGCCAGTAATGCTGACCTTGCTCAGAGTTCCCCGACTTAGCAAGACTGTGAAGGAAAGTAACGGACAAGAACTGGAGAGAACTTTGGAGGAAGGGAAAGAAATGGAAAGCAAGGTTAAGGAGGAGAAGGCAAACGGTACTACATGCATATTCTTAGGACTGGTTTTTACCCCAAACCACAGATTGAACTTTTTCACTCACCTCTATTTTTTCCCCTGACCCTATCAGATAGCCCTGTGCCTACTGATAGCCTAGCCCTGGAGAAAGAAGCACCACCAGAAGAGGTGAAACCCTCAGAGATCCTAATCCAAGGCCTGACAGAGGAGATGGTGACAGTCTTGATCCGGGCCTGTGTGAGCATGTTGGGTGTGCCTGTGGAGCCAGACACTCTGCACGCCACCCTGCGCCTCTGTCTGCGTCTCACCCGCCACCACAAATATGCCATGATGTTTGCTGAACTCAAGAGCACACGCATGATCCTGGGCTTGACACAGAGCTCTGGTTTCAACGGCTTCACCCCTCTGGTCACCCTGCTTTTCCGACACATCATAGAGGATCCCTGCACACTGCATCACACTATGGAAAAGGTACAGTAGGCCTTGTGCTACCTACTCAAGGGAAGAAGTGGAGTCATAATTGATTGCTTTCCTGGATAATTTATATATAGGTAGTTCTCCACTTACAACCATTCATTCAGTTACCA
This sequence comes from Pantherophis guttatus, assembly GCF_059756535.1. Taxonomy (NCBI): domain Eukaryota; kingdom Metazoa; phylum Chordata; class Lepidosauria; order Squamata; family Colubridae; genus Pantherophis; species Pantherophis guttatus. The sequence goes on along the minus strand of NC_142064.1, from coordinate 119,828,089 downwards.
TTCAAAATTATGACAGTGTTGGAGTTACAACCCCTGGCCAAAGTGATGTCCATTGCAGTAGTCACATGATCAAACTTTAGACGCTTGGCAGCCCACCAGCACTTCCCACCACAGGGGTATTCCTGCCCCTCCTATTCTCTTTCTCTCCCCACCCCTACAATCTCTGCTTTTTTAGCCACCCTGCAGCAGACTTGGGAGGCAGCAAGCAGTCCCAGAACTGTGCAGCTTGCCCAACTCCCAGGTCTCTGCAACAATCTTTTGCCATTTGCACCCAGTATTGAAGCAGAAGTGCCTTGCTGCCTTTGCTACCTTCTTTTCAGACCCTTTTCACTGCCTTTACTGGGGCCTTTTAAGACACAAGAAATCACATACCTTGCCTTTACAACTGCAGCAATTTACGACAAATTCCAGTCCAATTGTGGTCATTAGTCAAGGACTACCTGTACAGATGAAAAGGCCCAGCTCTGCTCAACACAGAGAATGTTAGTTCCCGAATACACATAGTCCTCCACTTGTGACCACAATTGAACCCAAAATTTTTGTTAAGTGAGACATTTAAGTGACTTTTGCCCCGTTTTACAACCTTTCTTGCCACGGTTGTTAAGTGAATCACCACAGTTGATAAGATAGTAACCCAGTTGCTAAGTGAATCTGGCTTTCCCTTTGAGTTTGCTTGTGAGAAGGTCACAAAAGGTGATCACATGACCTTGGGGCACAGCAAAGATCATAACTATGAACCAGTTGTCAAGCATTTGAATTTTGATCACATACATGGGGATGCTGCCGAGGTCATAACTGTAAAAAACCGTCATAAGTCAAGTTTTTCAGTGCCATTGTAACTTAGAACGGTCACTAAACAAACTGTTGTTAGTCGAGGACTACCTGTATTCATAGAATCATCATGTTGGAAAGAAATAAGGGAATACTTTAGGCTGATGCCCTGTTCCACATAATACAGAATATGCAGTGCAAGAAGGCACGGCAGGAAGGGAAGATATCTGGCAAAGAGATTATCAAGTGCCCAAGGCAACCTACAGTACAAATATATATATTCTCAGAATAATATAGAATTCCAGATGCAGCTTGACCAGATAGTATAGAGTGATTTCAAACCTGTCTTTCAACAGATTCAACCTTGGATTTCATTAGCTTTTTTTTTTTTTTTTTTTGTAACATCCCATTGCCAGTTGAAAATCAGGTGTCCCTAATTCATATATTCGTAGTTTTTTATTCTCTCTGTATTTCTAAATCAATGCAGATCTCGTATATAATGATTGTGAATCTTAACTCTAATTTCTCTTAGTTCCCCTGCCTTTGAACTTTGCCTCTGTAATTCCAGCAGACTGGTCTAATGGTATTGATTTTTTTCAGATCCCTTCACTCACCTGCCTCTTCCTTCTGTCATTCTAGGTGGTGCGCTCAGCAGCCACTAGTGGAGCAGGCAGCACCACTTCAGGTGTTGTGTCAGGCAGCTTGGGCTCCCGAGAAATCAACTATATCTTGCGAGTGCTGGGCCCAGCCGCTTGCCGAAATCCTGAGATCTTCACTGAGGTAGCCAACGGTTGTATTCGTATTGCCTTGCCCGCTCCCCGTGGCTCCGGAACTGGTAAGTACATCATAACTCTGCTGGTTCTCCTGCAGTAACAAGACAAGTGTGTGTGCAGGCATGCCAGAACCTGGATTTTGACTGTTCATGTTTGAGAAGATGATCTGGATCAGGGGCAAGGAGGAGAAATGCTTTCCGTAGTAGACCTTTTGTGTAAAAATCCCCCAAAAGCAGATACAAGCATGCTGAACTCTATTCCCCTTTCCAACCTCTTTTTCCAGGTCCTGTTTGTAGTGTTGGCGGCTCTAGTTCTTTTTATTCTTTCTCCTTTTGCTCCCCAAGCCTCTGACGACGAGTTCGAGAACTTGCGGATTAAGGGCCCCAATGCTGTGCAGCTAGTGAAAACTACTCCAGTTAAACCTTCACCACTACCTGTCATACCTGATACAATCAAGGAGGTGATCTATGACATGCTGAATGCGTTGGCTGCCTACCATGCCCCTGATGAAGGTACATTATACCCTAGGACATAATAGAACTCTATATAGGTTGCATTGTAGTTTTTGACTGCTGAGAAGCATTCATGCCTTTTGATTGGGAACCCTATTCTAAATAGTTCTGCCTTTTTCCTCCAAATACACACGCATTGTTGAAACCAGCACTAATATTAACTATTCCCTTGCCCCTAGAAAGAGTTGGGCCTCTTAGGTGATTTTTTTTTTTAAGCAAGTCACTCAGTAAGATAAGTATCTATGGTATCAATACTTTATCTTTCTGGAAGAGGTAACTCTCTTTTGGCCAGATATGCAGGCTTACCACTGAAAGTACTATCTATATATAGACCTGCTTTTGTTTCTCTGTTTTCAGCAGATAAATCTGAACCCAAAGTGAATACTACTAATCAGGAAGTGAGCCAGATTCTACAAGACATGGGAGATGATGTGTATCAGCAGTACCGCTCTTTGACTCGCCAGAGTAGTGATTTCGATTCTCAGACTGGCTTTGGCATCAATGTGAGTCCCTTGGATCTCTCTCTGCAGCAACAACCCAAGCAGTTCTGTTAATTCTAGCATAAGAAGTGGCATAAAAATGTATCTGCTTGTCATGTATAACACTCTTGTCCCATTTGATGAAGTTTAAATAATTCATTATATCTTCCCTTTCTTTCACTCTAGGCTCAAGTCTTTGCTGCTGATAGTGCAGCCTCTGAGATTCCTCAGTCTGGAACTCCCCAAGGTGACGGTAAGCACCAGTTTTATTGACGATGCAATCCCAAGATAAATGCAATGTTTAATACTTCTGCCGGTATGTTCTCTGATGTTAGGCATTTGGAAGTTTATTTGACTAAACTGTTTAGCTTCTAAATGTCACTCTATTGTAGGGGGAATTTCTTGTCTTGGCAGTAAAAATGCAACTTCTCTGTCTTTTCCCCCCCTGCTTTTCCAGCATGAGATCAAATTGTTATCTTAATTGGGTGTAGTCTAGTGTTCTCTAATCTACAGCTTCCAAGTATGTTGGAACTATAATTTTCAGTATTCCATATCAGTATATATAATCACAATATATCTGGAAGGTACCAAGAATGGGCAAGCTGATCTGGTTTCAGATGTTCTGAGATTAGATTTCTTGGGATAGCAGCTTTTCCAATGATGGATCCTTTCCTTTCTAACCTATAGCTTCTACACCTGAAGAATCTAGAGAAAATAAGAAGGATAAGGATGGTGATAAAGCTGCAGAGGAGAACAAGCAAAAGGCTAAGGGGAGCAAGCCACTTATGCCTACCTCTACTATTCTGCGGCTCCTGGCAGAGCTTGTGCGCTCATATGTGGGCATTGCTACATTAATTGCAAACTACAGTTACACTGTGGGCCAGTCTGAACTTATAAAAGAGGTAAGAAAGTCTAAATGCACTGGTTGACCAGTGCCAGACAACCATGGGCTTGAAAACAAGGTACAAGCAAGGAAAGATGTTGAGGGCCGGTACCCTAAATTAATCCAGCGAACAATGGAAAGCATAAATTTACAGAGAGTTGTAAATTGTGTGGCAATTTGTCAGTAAGGGAAAAAGTTGGGAATTCTGGTTTTTCTTTTCCCACTGATATCTTACTGGAACTTTTCAGGACTGCAGTGTTTTGGCTTTTGTCCTGGACCATCTCCTGCCCCACACCCAGAATGCTGAAGACAAAGATACACCAGCCCTGGCTCGCCTCTTTCTAGCCAGCTTGGCTGCAGCAGGTAGTGGCACTGATGCCCAGGTGGCCTTGGTGAATGAGGTGAAGGCAGCCCTGGGCCGGGCATTGGCCATGGCAGAAAGCACCGAGAAACATGCCAGGTGAGGAATATGGGAAATATTTATGCTTCCAGGTGGATCAGTACCTGAGGAAAGCTATAGCACTGTAATTCTTAAGTTATTGCACCTAGAGGTTCAGACATTTTTTAGCCTTTGATAAGATTTCAAGTGAAAGATACTTGAAACTACATTTCTTCACCATATTATAAAAACATAGGCGCCATACTTGTAAAATTAATGATACCTTTGGAAGGTGCCTTCCCAAAAGCATGCCTTTTTGTCAGTAGCCAGAATTTAGAATGCTATTCCCTGTAAAGTTTGTAACAAATAAAACGAGGATGTTTACTATGGGAAAGCGAAAAAAAATGCCGTTCCACAGACTTGGGACATGCCATGGTTGGGTGTCCATGATATTGTCCCGATAAGCACAGAAAGATTGCTTTCATGTTATGTTCGTGGTATCCTGTCTTACTTTAGGCTACAGGCAGTAATGTGCATCATCAGCACCATCATGGAATCCTGCCCATCCACTTCCAGCTTCTACAGCAGCGCCACAGCCAAGACACAGCACAATGGCATGAACAATATCATCCGCCTATTCCTCAAGAAAGGGCTGGTCAATGACTTGGCCAGAGTGCCCCACAGTCTTGATCTGTCCAGGTAATTTGCTCAAGAAATGGAGCGGAATTAATTCATGGTTATGGTGGTATTAAACAATTTGGTTGGAATTAAGAAATAAATTTTCCCCTGGTTTCCACTAAGATTTGTCTTTGAGAAAAGTCTGGTTATTTTAGAATAGAATTAGCTGTTTTATTGAGATAACTAAAATTCTGACCCTGTCCCTTTTTATTAAAGATTTCTATTTATAGCTACATCAACTAAGGCAGTGATGGCTAACCTTTCAAGTCACTGTGTGCTGATCTGCGTGCCGGAAATGGCACACAAAACCATCCCACCTGAACCGCATGGCCTCGCTGGCCTTCGCATGTGGGAGTGCCGAAACCTGGAAGAGCAGCGTTCCATTGCGGATGCACATGCCGGGACCCAAACTTCCGGTTTCTGGCACAGAGACGTGCCTGACAAACAGTTCAGATGCCAGCGTGCGCATGCGTGACGGAATGCTGCTCTTCCGGGTTTCAGCACTCCCACGTGCGTGAAAGCCAGCTGACTGGCACGCGTGTGTGCACAGGAATGTGGAAGAGGAGCCAGCGAGGCCACGTGTCCCACACAGGATGGTTCTGCGTGCTGCTTCCGGCACACATTCCATAGGTTCGCCAACACGGAACTAAGGTTTATTCGTTGATATGTGACTTCGCTCTAACTCGGACTACTTTCTGTACTTTTCTCTAAAGTCCCAACATGGCCAACACAGTTAATGCTGCCTTGAAACCCCTGGAGACATTGTCACGTATTGTCAATCAGCCCAGCAGTCTCTTCGGTAGCAAAAGTGCCTCAAGCAAGAGCAAGGCAGAGCAGGATGCTCAGGGAGTAGCACGAGATGCCAGCAGCGGTCAACAAGATGCAGGTAACATGCCTCATCTCTTCTAAGTATTCTTCTTTAAAATGGCTGTGCACTTTTACCTCTTCCCTGCCAGTTTCCTTATCTCTTGCTATACTTGATTTGTGAGGAGGGAGCAAACCTGGCTAGATTTCCTTTTGTCTGCTAATATATATGTATCTCCAGTGATTTGTGCTTGAGTAAAGTCAGTTCAAGAGAGGATAGGCCTCACTTTTATTTGATTCTTAGGAGAAAGTGGAGAAACAGAAGCCCCCGAGGAGGACCACGATGTTGCGCAAGCAGAAGTAGCAGATGGTGACATCATGGATGGGGAAGCAGAGACTGACGCAGTGGTGATTGCGGGGCAGCCTGAAGTCCTGAGCACACAAGAGATGCAGGTATGAATGCTAGAGGTTGTAAGGGTGTTCCCTCTTTTTTTTTTTTTTTTTTTTTTTACAAAATGTGACTGCAGACTTTTAAGACAGAAATATAATGCAATGGGGGGTATCATTTGAATTCCTGCTTATGTTGATTTAGGTGAAGTTTGTCTTAAATTGCATACAGAAGATAAAAGTGAAGATTTGCAATCACCAAATTCTTTTGTAAAACAGCATTTTCGGCTAACGTAGCACTTCCAAAATTCCCAAGCCAAGTGGCCAACAGCCATGGGAATTGAGAAGTGAAATCCCATCATATTTGAATGTTTGCAGATTGGGGAAGAGAGCTTTAAATGACTGAATAAAACCTGGACTGATATGCTTAACTTTGTACCAATTTCCATAGTCTTTCCTTGTTTTATTCAGATTGTGATATCTGAAGCCAGGGGTGGGCTGCTTATTAGTTTCTACCTGTGATGGAACAACAAGTAGAGAGGTACTAACACAGGATAGTGCAGCTTCTCTAGAGTTCAAGGCTTATTAAGGTATGTGGAACTGGATCTCAGTGATGTTCCCGTCTCTGTTTTTCTAGGTCGAAAATGAACTGGAGGATCTGATTGATGAATTACTGGAGCAAGACGGTGGCTCAGGAAATAGTACTATAATAGGTGAGAGCAAACACATAATGTAATGTTAGGGTCATCAGTTAGGATCTCAGGGTTTAATGTGTCTTGTTTTATTTTCCTTGTGTGTAATCTAAAGGAATAATTTAAATTCCACATTATATTATAGAGAATTCGATCTTATATGAGTGGCCATTCCTCCAGATAGACAAAAATTGCTGCTCATGCCATTTCTTGGCTGCTATTCATTCATGCAAAGCATGGAAAAAGCTGTACTAATAGTTGGCAGATGCCAGTGCTATCTGTTCTCTCTTTAGAAACATTTCATTTCTTTCTCAGGGTGCTAGGCAGAGGCAAATGCATTCATGACATTGTCATCAGTGTATTTGTTTTTAGTTACCGCATCACATCAGAATCATAATGGGTATTTATAGATAAAACGGACAGCTCTGGCATTCCTCAACAGAAAAAAAGCTGTTCAGTCATGATTCTGCTAAATCCTGTGCTCTACCTTTGTGTCCTTCAGTGGGACGAAGTGGAGAGGATGAGTCTCAGGAGGATGTGTTGATGGATGAGGCACCTTCCAATCTGAGCCAGGCTTCCACACTACAGGCCAACAGGGAAGGTGAGGCATTGCCTAAACATTTGTCTCTAGTCATAAAAATGCCGATAGACATCCTTCCGGTGGGGTTGGTGCAGTGCTGGAGAAAAGAAACTTGACACTACTATATTTTCAAGATGTTCATAGGCTTAAGCTCTTTTTTTAGAAAGCAGAAAGATAAATATTTATGTAAACGTGCTTCATAAGACTTTTCCAAATTTGGAAAAAAGAGTTTGGAGAATCTCATTAGAGAAATAACTGGAAATGTTTTCATTTAATTAGCACAAGCCACCTCATTTATCTGCACTCTCAATTCTGTTCTAGATTCTATGAATATCTTGGATCCTGAAGATGAGGAAGAGCACACACAGGAAGAAGACAGCAGTGGTAGCAATGAGGATGAAGATGACAGTCAAGATGAGGAAGAAGAGGAGGAGGAGGAAGATGAAGACGATCAGGTAAAGGCACTGGAGAAGAGCCAGCACAAAAGCCTCCTGCCAGCTTACTTTGTAATCTTCACATTACTGTCTTGTCATGGAATAACAAGGAAGAACAATTAAAAGTTGCTAGTTTTTAGTAGTCTCAAGAACTATTAATAATGCCTAGAATTTGTAGTCTGCTTTATGTACAATTAAATTAAGAGTTTTGCTGATTTAGAGTTTTTCTTGGTTCAAAGTACTGAGCATGATTATGGAGAAATGCAAAGGGATGGATTTCAGAATCCTGGATACCAGTTGTTGATTGTGATGTTTGCTGCTCGTGTAGGATGATGAAGAAGGTGAAGAAGGTGAAGAAGAGGAGGATGATGATGACGGCTCAGAGATGGAGTTAGATGAAGACTATCCTGATATGAATGCCTCCCCGCTGGTGCGTTTTGAACGCTTTGACCGTGAAGATGACCTCATCATAGAATTTGACAACATGTTCTCCAGCGCCAGTAAGAATTCTGAAACTCACGAGCCATAGGATATTGATGATATTCTAGAACCTGTGAGAATTGGGAAGCAAAATGTTGATGGCTACGAAGCTACTTTTCTTATTTTGGAATGAAGTATTCTTCCTGTGTTTTGTCCAGGCTGATGATGAATTTGAATTTACAAAAAACACCAAGAGTCCTTTAGAAACCTGTTTGCTAAACCTCAGGGTCTGGCCAATTTTGTAATTTAAGGAAATCTCTCTACTTAAATCTTCATAGTCCCATCTTGATCTGCTAACTCTCCTATTTTTATTCCTAGCGGATATTCCTCCATCACCTGGCAATATTCCTGCCACTCACCCACTTATGGTACGGCATGCAGACCATAGCTCTTTGACTTTGGGTAGCGGTTCCTCTACTACTCGATTGGCACAAGGCATCGGTCGCAGTCAGAGGACATTACGACAGCTGACAGCCAATACGGGCCATACAATTCATGTGCATTATCCAGGCACCCGGCAGCCCAACCCACCTCTCATTTTGCAGAGGTAAGCTGAGGAGAAAGAGAGGAGCCTAATGGGAAGAATGCTGAATGTTAACAATACTGGCCATATCTCTGTTGCTCAGTTTCCAGTAATTTGATTTAGAAGAGAACGTCTGATTTGCAATTTGTTCAAGCATTGGATCATCCTTATCCTAAAATGTTGCAACATCTGCTTCCTAACCCTTTTTAATTACTGCATGTCATCTTTAGATTGTTGGGTCCTTCAGCAGCCGCAGACATCCTGCAGCTAAGCAGTAGCCTTCCACTGCAGAGTCGAGGTCGTGCTCGCCTCCTGGTAGGCAATGATGATGTACACATAATTGCTCGCTCGGATGATGAGTTGCTGGATGAGTTCTTTCATGACCAGAGCACAGCTACCAGCCAGGCAGGCAAGTCTTTAGGGAACTAATTGCTAAGGCTTTGGAACACTGAAATAATGGTTTCTTAACCAAAGTTTTGAATAACACCAAAGCTTTCTATAACCTAGAAATCCAGCATTTGCAAGCTGGGGGGCGGATTATCATTATTTTAAGGAAGCATTCTGGTACATTGATGTATCTCAAGGACTTCCAGTTCTTGAAAACTATTCTCTAGCTTTGATTCTACCAATGTTAGCCATAACCAAGTCACAGTGAAACAACATTGGTGCTTAGGGAAAGTTTGCTCCAAAGAGTTTTTGACTTTAATTTGATTGTGCTAATTCCTCAGAAAATGCTTTTTAGAAAAATGCATTTAAAATTTAGGAAATAGTCCTATGCATATTCACATATATGCAAACTAATTTAAATTAATGGGATTTACTTGGCCCACATTCATAGGTATGCATTACTCAAGGGATGCCAAGCCTGCTTTCGGTCTCTATGGAGCCTGCTCCTCCAGAATGTTATTTCTTGATACATCAATTACTGAAAAGAGCAAGGGCTGCTGTTTGAATTCTTTCAAAACCATCGTCCCTTTCATTCATTTCTTTAGGAACTTTGTCAAGCATCCCAACTGCCTTGACACGCTGGACGGAAGAATGCAAAGTACTTGATGCGGAAAGCATGCATGATTGTGTTTCAGGTGAGCTAATGAGTAGTTCCTTCCTTCAGATAGCATCCTCCTCCCTTAAATTGTGCTTGACTGGAAGCCTTTCCTCCATTCAGTGGTCAAAGTTCCCATTATCAACCACCTGGAAGCCTTGAGGGATGAAGAGCTAGAGGAAAGAAGAGAGAAAAGACGCAAGCAATTGGCGGAGGAAGAGGCCAAAGTGTCAGATAAGGCCAAAGATTCAGAAGACAAGGAGCAGAATCCTCAGGTTGGCAGTCAAACTTGACTATTTGTGGATTTTCTTTAGGGTGCCCCTAAAAACCAGGCTTTAGACTTTCAAGGCCTTTTCTAGCTGGCATGGCTCCTTAAGTTAGTTGAAGAAGGATCAGCAGCTGGAAATATGTTTAGTTACGTTAGCTCTTTATATTGCAGAATACAAACAACCTCTGTTTATGAAAGGAAAGGAGACTTGGCCCTAACCATGTATTGTTTCTAAGTGACTTTATCCCAGAATCATCACATTTTTCTCCTAAACACAGCCCAATTCCTACAGATCTTTTTTCTTCTTTATTTAATAAGGCTTATGTTCCAATTCAGTAACAAAATAAAGGAGACTGGTTTATTAAATATGATTAATAATGACATACTGTAGATTACTACTTGCAGAAGTTCCTGACAGCAGAAAAACAAATGAAGAATTTAATTGAACAAAATAGGAAAAATGAAATACTCAAACATAAAATAGAAATGACTTCTGTTATCTTTCTATAAATTGGTTGAATAATATTCTTGCAGTTTTTCAAGAAAATATTTAGGATGCTTACTAAGTATTAGCAAAACTTCAATAGATTTCGAACAGTATACAGTGCCTTCCAGCATATGGCAGTTTGGGGTTTTTTTCTTACTATGAATAATAAAATACTAAATATTTGATATTTGTAAAACAGTTTAACAAGAATAATGGTTAATTAAAGGGGATAAATAGCCTTATATTATCTCCATTTCTTTTTATATGCATTGTATTTTGGGATTTTAGGACAGAGCTAGCAAATACGTCTTTTGATGTGTTTAATAGCAATGTATAGAATATGTTTACCAGCTTTTATGTGGAATTGTCGTTAAGTTTGCTTTACAGGACTAGAAAAAACACAGATGGAGACACTGAGTGGGAGTAACACATTATCTCCTTCCTGTCCTAAAAAGGAGTTGTAGATTAGCATTTTCCTACCTACATGGGTCTTCAGAGCCTGAGATGGATTGATTGAATTCTGCATCACTTTGATTTTGTATGTTTGTTGCCTCTGTAGGGACCAGTGCCACAGTCAAACAATTCAGCTGAGCAGAATCTTCCAGGTAATCTATTTTCTTCTGGATGTTTGATTGGTGTCTTATTTTCCTCCCCAAGCTTAGCTCAAGCAGATGCTGTTCCTGGGCCCCCTGGGATGAGGTAGTAGATTGTATAGTTTTAGGGTCATACCCGGTCTTGGAGATAACTATACAATCTACTGTCTTTCCTATGAGGATTCCTAATTCCATCTTGCCACCATTGCCTACTCTGAAGAAGAAGAAAGATGCTACTGAAATATTACACCTAACTCCAGTAAGGAACTGGGAATCCAAGCCCCAAAGTCTGGATGCAACATGGGAGATTTTTTGTTGTTCCATTGCTGGGTTTGGCAGGGATGTTTGCAGTAGGCTATTGTATCTTACAAACCATAGTTGTGTGCTTTGAGTAGAGAAATTCCAATGAGGGTATTCTCTTCAATCTATAAGAATCAGTACAGGGATAAGGGAGGATCTTCTGTAGCGTAAACAATAGAAATAATACTTTGCCTTCATGCTATATGCCTTTGTGCTTCTTGCTCCTACCAGGGTGAGGTAGTAAGTTGTATTGTTGTGGGGTAGGGATTTGTGCCCCAAATCAGAGATAACTATACAACTTACTACTTTCCCTGTGTGGGGTAAAGTACCCAATATTGTGTTTTGATTTTTTTCAATGCACCTAGTTTTGTGTGAACTCAGAGCTTTGTTTTACTAAAATGGGGGGAAGTCAAGGCCCCATTTGAAATCCTCCTGCTGCTCAGCAGGTTGGGTTTTAAGCCAGCCTCCCTCCCTTTCTTGGCTCCCAGATGGTGCCACCCATCCTGACGGCTACCCCGCAGTCTCAGCTGCTGCCAAAGACACCTCGGCTGGCCCTAAGCAGACTCTGGTCACATTGGAGAGCCCCCAGCAGCAACAGCAACAAGCAACAGGGGCAGGAGAGCTCCCTTCGGAGCTGGTGGGGCAGTCCACTGCTCAGGCTTCTGGGCAACTGCTGATGCCAGTGGAGCAGGAGGACTCGGGCCCCGGGAGGCTGAGCACAGACGCTGAGGCCACGCAGATGGAGCTTTCACCTGCCCCCACCATCAGTAAGTGGCCTTAGGCTTCATCCTGCAGCCACTGTTGCCCCTTTCTGTCCCTTGTACATACCTGTGCAGTCCTGTTTCTTACCTTTGTCCAAACATTCAGCATATTTTTTCAAGGGTTTATGTTTATATATGGGTATGTTCATACAAAATTTTAACATTAATGCCTGTGTAACAATCCCCACTGTGATATAGTCTTGGTGATATCTATCGTTTTAAAAAAATAAACGTTCTTTATTTTAAAAACTCAGTCTTTTTATGGAGGAGTAATTTCAAATTTTGACACTCAAATAATGAAATGTTGGGGCAATTTATTTGGGTTACTCTTCTGCTTTGATAGTTTTTCCAGGAAAGTTCTTCAGTCTGCCACTCCAAAGTCTTTTAGTACATTACAGCCAAAATATGGCATTGTTTTGTTGAATGGAAAGAATAGCTTCTTTCAATTCAACCTGGTGCTAGGAATCTTGATTAACAACAGATTTTCAGTCCACTATTTCAAGGAATATATTCTGTCCTAATTTCTTGGAGAGGACTTCACATCCCAGAGAGCTGTGTTCTTCTGTGAATCTCCATTAGAGAATTTGAGTTCCTTGCCATAAACCTTTGTCTTGCTTTTCCCACCAGCTTCGCTCTCTCCAGAGAGAGCTGAAGACTCAGATGCCTTGACTGCTGTCAGCAGCCAGTTGGAGGGCTCACCCATGGACACCAGCAGCCTGGCTTCATGCAATCTGGAAGAAGGCGTGGCGGAGAGTGGTGGAGCTAGCACCGTGGAACAGGCAGCCACAGATGCTGTGGTGGCAGCAACCGATGCAACCCAACAAGGGCCAAACGCCCATACTGCTAGGGAGGGACAGCCTGATCCCAGCCAGCAGGTGGATGATGGGTAAGGGCCAGAAATCAAATATAAGATGGTGACCTGTTTTATTTGTGTCAGCCCTGCACTAATTATTACCACTCTTCCCTGCTATGCAGCTCCCCACCTGCCTCCTCCTCTGAGAGCTCCTCCACCAGAGATTCAGCTGTAGCCATTTCTGGTGCTGATTCTCGGGGCATCTTGGAAGAGCCACTGCCTTCCACCAGCAGTGAAGAGGAAGATCCTTTGGCAGGTAAACGTTACAGAAGCGAAAAAGATAACAGTGCTGGGTTTTACAATAGTTAACTTTTCTCTGTAGCACAAACAATTGTATACCTAACGTCCCTATCCAACAGGAATAAATCTTCCTGAAGGTGTCGACCCATCTTTTTTGGCTGCCCTGCCTGATGACATTCGACGTGAAGTGCTGCAGAATCAGTTGGGTATCCGGCCTCCTGCCCGTTCGGCCCCTACCACCACGGCCACAACTCCTACCCCTCCTGTAGTGGGCAATCCTGGTGTGACAGAAGTCAGTCCTGAGTTCTTAGCTGCTTTGCCCCCAGCTATCCAGGAAGAGGTATTATTATAGATTACTTAAGGGGGTAACACAGAATCGAAGCAATTCGTAGAAATAAGAAACTGAAGCTATCCTTGTGATCCACCGTATTGCATTTCATAAAATAGGATTGTGTTTAATTATATCACTCTCTAGCCATATTTAGAAATATAGAAAATTAATGGCAGAAAAAGACCTTGTGGTCCATTGAATCTGCCCTTCGAGTTTTTTCTTTTCTTTTAATTTATTATTATTAATTAATTTATTTTTACTTTGTTTTTTAATTTTTGTTGGATGATGGACTATTCTAAGCATGTTTAAACTCAGTTACTGATGACTGACCTTGCTGGTTCCAAGCTTCCAGTATTCTTTCTGTGAACTTACTTGCCTAATTCTCTTCTGCCAAGTCTCCAAGGAAGGGAATTGCATGCTTATCCAAGTTTGTGGTGTCTGTTTATGAAATAGACATCCACAATTGGCCTTTCTATATAAAGATTTTTTGTTTTTAATCAAAATACTAATGCAATGATATCAGAATCAAGCTAAAGTGCTTCTGAGAAACTCATACAGATATTCCAATTGTTAGTTATTTCATGAATATTTCTTTTAAAAGGTCTTTCTTAGTTAGCTTTTCAAACATTGTAGGAAGAAAACCATGTTAGTCTATGATGCCACAAAAGCAGGAGTTCTGATAGTACCTTTTCTGACAACTAAATTTTATTTAAAAAGCATTTTGTGACCTGCAAGTCATTTCATTGGCTGAATCAGCTGGTGCAGTGGATCAGCTTCCTCATTCCTCCCTTAAAGCTTAATATTATATCAGCCTTTCTTTCATTTATTCATACTAGATAATTGGCATTTTAAACGTAGCTGTTTTAGAGGACATATGGTTGAAGAAGTGCTTTGCTTGTAGAAACTAACTCTGTACTTGGTCGGCATATAAGGTTTCATTGTGATGAGAAAATAGTTGGTTTCTGTATTTTGATCCTGACCATGCCCAAACTTTCAAAATCTTTTTTTCTATCCCAGGTGTTGGCACAGCAGCGGGCAGAACAGCAAAGGCGTGAGCTTGCCCAAAGCACAAGTTCAGACACACCCATGGATCCAGTGACTTTCATTCAAACACTGCCATCAGATCTGCGGCGCAGTGTGCTGGAAGACATGGAGGATAGTGTATTGGCAGTCATGCCTCCTGATATTGCTGCTGAGGCACAGGCTCTGAGGCGAGAACAAGAAGCACGCCAGCGTCAACTAATGCATGAGCGTCTGTTTGGCCACTCTAGCACTTCTGCCTTGTCTGCTATTTTGCGTAGCCCAGGTAAGGCAAACCTTTCTTGTTTTGTCATCGTATGTTCTTTGGTTTATTGGGTCTCAGCTCTTGATTTAATTATTTTGCTCCCCTTTTCACTCTACCCAGCCTTCACAAGCCGATTGAGTGGAAACAGAGGTGTCCAGTATACACGCTTAGCTGTACAAAGAGGAGGTACCTTCCAGATGGGTGGTAGCAGCAGCCACAGCAGGTACTAGATATTGAGTGGGACAGGATTTTTCTGGAGGAGGGATACCCTATGTGATAAACTGGATTTGTTTGGAATCTCAAAACTAAAATTGTAATAATTGCTCCAAACTAGTTATGCTATTAACTTGGAGGTGGGCTTAATTTGAAATCTAAAAATTGGACTGGTCATGATCTTGCCTCTAGAAATAAGAAAATACGTGTACTTAAACATTCCAAAAAGTCCTGCCTTTTGATCTGCTTCAACTGTGTAAGCTGAAAGATAGACTGGATTGGTTTGAAAATAAAGAGCCAAGCTACAGTTTTAAGAACCAGCAGCCTTGAGGATAAGCATTTGATTCAATATTTGATTCAAACTTTAATGGATTCAAACTCATTCTGGTTAACAGATAGAATTAGCATTGACAAGAAAAGAGAACTTTGCAACTCATTGAAGTTATGGCATAAGCAAACCTGCCTCTACTAAATGAGTCTCTCTTTGCTAGAAAGGGTTTCTGTGGGATGCCTTAAAGAATTATCTTGTATTTTTGGAGTATGGTATAAACTTCTCTGATATTTCTATTGTTGCTTCTTAGACCATCAGGCAGCAATGTAGACAGTCTGCTGCGTTTGCGTGGACGCCTTCTACTGGACCATGAGGCCTTGTCCTGTCTGTTGGTCCTGCTTTTTGTTGACGAGCCAAAGCTGAACACAAGCCGGCTTCATCGGGTGTTGCGGAATCTTTGTTATCATGCACAGACACGAAACTGGGTGATTCGAAGCCTACTTTCCATCCTGCAGCGCAGCAGTGAGAGCGAACTGTGTGTGGAGACACCCAAGGGGACTGTTGCACCAGATGATAAAGGCAAAAGGGCAGCCAAAGGCTGTGGTCCGGACAGCCGGCCACTTGACCTGCTGCATAAAATGGAATCCAAAAGCTCAGGGCAACTTTCTTGGCTCTCAGTTTCCATGGATGCAGCTCTGGGTTGTAGAACCAACATCTTCCAGATCCAACGAGCTGGAGGCCGCAAGCACACAGAGAAGCATGCTGCTGCTGGTTCCACGGTTCACATACATCCACAGGCTGCCCCAGTGGTCTGCCGCCATGTACTTGATACTCTTATCCAACTTGCCAAGGTGAAGGCAAGAGATTTTTAATGTACTACTCTTGATACGATGAGGAAAAGCTTCTTCTTCTTCTTTTTTTTTTTTTTTTTGTTTCATTTTAAGGAATACTCGAAGAAGTAGGCCAGTTTGTCGAAGAGAAAAGGTTGAAATATTGCAGTTAAAAAAACAAAATTAATTCCATGTGTAAATCAAGATGATAAGGCTGATTATCATAAGGAGATAGATGCAGAAAAAAATGCAAGTTCCTAAACAGGAAACAGTGAGCTATAGAACTATACATATGTATAATAGTATATCTTATTTATAAGATTTAAATCCATTTTGTCCATTGGTGTGCTAAAAACCACAAAGAGAACCAGCATAAACACTTAAAAAAAAAACCATATAGAAGCACAACTAATTTTAATGGGGAAGAGTGAAATTGTAGTTTTCATTTCAGTATTTCCAAGCTCCTTTTTTAATTCTTAGGCTTGAAAAATGAAATACGAGTAAATTTACTTCTCCCTTATGCTTGTTATGAAGACATTGACCCAGTGATTGTCTGCCAGAATTGATGTCCTCATTGTGAGTTGATGTGGCCAGAATTCCGTTGCAGTCGGCTGCAGTGCATTAACTCTGTCCCTCAAAGTCCATGTGCCACACTAGAAATACAAAAATACTGTAGTCTTTTCTGATCCCGCTTCCTTTATGCCAGAGTTGTGTGAATTTAAAGGTAAAATATATAGCTTTTTCCCTTCAGTGGTAGAAGTTACCCTGGAGTGGTTTCTCCACCTACCCGCTGCAGTTTCAGGATATCGATGCTTTAAGTCTTCCCAGTAGGAAGGCTCACCCCAATTCCAGACCTGCCCATTAAAAAACATTGTGGTTCCAAAGAGCACCATTTTTATGAATCTTCCTTATATTACCAGTTGTATTCAGCATTTATTTAAAAAGAATGAAGGTTTGTTGTATATTTACTTTATGTCTATCCAAAAGGAGCTGCAATTAATCAGTATTCTTCCGGGTTACTACAGGGTAAGAAATACTACCGCTATTCTAGGCAAGGAGCAAGAATGCTTATTAATATTAATGCTAGCATTCGCAAATTAGTCTTTAGAAGTGGGTAGGCTGAGTTTGTTCTCTACTTGGAGAGGCATCTGTTCAGTGCTAGTGCTGTCCATTCCTTTTTATTAGCTACCATTGACAATAAGCTGTAAATGGATATTGTGTATACATTTTCTAGAGGTATATTTTGTGTTCTGTGCTGCTAGTTATATACACAGATACTTCTGCTACAAACTCAAGATATTTATTACTCATAAATCTTCAGTTGAAATAACACAAAAGGGTGTGAGAGATGTAAAACTCTCTACTTTAAGTGTGTTTAAAAAAAAAAAAAAGCAAATCACAGATTTAGAGAGGATCCAAGAGTAGATACAATCATACTTCGGCACTCGACTGCTTCAAAGCACAATCAAATTTGATATTTGACACATTTTGAAGCAGAAATCTTGTCCTGCCACTCATCTTTCTCCCAGTAGTCGACGTGCAGGGAAGAACTTGATGATGTCAGCTACCTTGTGATTCGCTATTTCTTCTGGCCGAAATAGCAGTCATGTGGGCAAGTCACATGGTTTTCTCGGTACCCATCAGTTTTAGTATTCGGCATGTCTTCCAGAACAAATTTACTGACAAGGACCGAGGTACCACTATATCATCTAGCACACGGATTAGCCAGATAAACCCCAAACCCCATATGGGTAAAGTTTCAAGAAAGAAGACAGGACATAGTGAGCCAGATAAGTAGTTGTCCTCTGAAACCACTTTGACTAATTTACTAGGTCAGGCTTCTTTCTTTCAACTAATTGGCTTGGTTTTCTTTGGTCTACCCTTCGTAATATGTAACCTGCGGTTGACTCAGGAGCTTATTTAACTCAGGCTCTGGGTCAGCCAGACCGGCCTGCAATTGCATCTCCTCCACTGCATTCTCTTCTGTTAATTCCTGCAACACAGGCTAAGGGTCTGCCTGGTTCTGAATCTGAAGAATCCAACTGATCTTTAACATCAAGGCAGTTAATTGCTTATTTATTTTATTTTATTATTTATTACATTTATAGGACCTCAAGGTGTATTTTCATTTATTTGTTCATTTATTAAGTAATTACATTTATAGGACCTCAAGGTAACTTGATTCATTCACATACACCTCCCCCCCCCCCCGAAGGGTCTAGCCCTAGAAGACGGCATATGCATGTGGGGACTTGGGGGAGGTTAGTTAAATTGAAAAAGTGCCATTGTTACATTGTGAAACCAGAGGGGAACAACTAGTAAACTTTTAAAATTGAATGTGGGCTGCCAGCATGAATTCAGAGAGCCTAGAAAGAGGTGTAATTCCCCTCTTTTCCTTTCCCCTACCTTTCCAGGTGTTTCCCAGTCACTTCACACAGCAGCGGACCAAAGAGACCAACTGTGAAAATGAGCGGGAGCGTGGTAATAAGCAGTCAAGCAGTCCTTGCCCGGGTCAAATGGGCACAAGTGGCATCTCCACGGACTTCTGGGACTTGTTGGTCAAACTGGATAACATGAATGTAAGCCGCAAGGGCAAGAACTCCATCAAATCTGTGCCTGTGAGCTCTGGCTCAGAAGGGGAGAGCTCCCCCTACAGCTTGGAAGCCTCTCCACTGGGCCAGCTGATGAACATGCTGTCCCACCCAGTTATCAGACGGAGCTCTCTGCTGACTGAAAAGCTGCTGCGCCTGCTGTCTCTCATCTCCATTGCTCTTCCTGAGAACAAGAATGCAGCTGAGGGGGCAACCAGTTACATTGTTCCTAATGCAGCCAGCACCCCAGCCCCTGCCTCTACCCCTGCTCCCACTCCTGCCCCTGCTCCTGCCCCTCTCCCAGTCCCAGTCCCTGTTCCTGCTTCTGCATTGGCAGCGGCAGCTGTAGCTGCAACTGCTGCTTCAATCGCCGCTTCTGGGGCTACTGCCACAGTAACTACCACGTCAACCGTTCCAGCTGCTGTGTCCAGTAAGTCCTCTCATTTGGGATTGGGGGGGGGGGGGGAGAAAGGGAAACCTAATCTAGTTTTGCAGGGAATATAAGAGATACTTAAGCCTCACTCCCAGCTACTAGGAATCTTCCACACTGAATCATGTGACCGTGATATTTAGAATACAATGGAGTAATATGTACATTGCCTTGTGCTCCAAAATGAAAAGCAGAATATAAATCAAATAGAATAAATGAAACATGCTAACTCAAAGTAAAACAAAACTGAAAACATTTGAGTTTTTAAGCATAGGAGAGAATGGAAAAGAACCACCCTAAAATACACTTTTTGTCTGATAGAGAAAAAGAAACATTCAGAGCCCAGGAAAGAGGCTTCATTCTGGAAAACACACATAAAAAAATTGCTCCTTGCCTGGTTATTAGTATTTACATCCTGAGTATCAATTATGATTATATCCTAAATATATAAAAAAACTAATCATGAGTCAAGTACACACCTTTGCTCAGCATAGTAACACTTATTTTTACATTTGACCTGCTTAAAGAACAGAATAACTGCAGCTACTAAGTTAAACTAGCTCAGAAGGGGAGAGCTCCCCCTACAGCTTGGAAGCCTCTCCACTGGGCCAGCTAAACTAGCAAGTTAAACTAGCAAGTCCACCATTCCTCTGTAGCAAAATGCAACAATATACCCAAGAGTGCAGTGTACAAAATCCCCACCCCGCAGGGGGAAAAAAAGCTTAGCAGACCAACTAGCACAGAATCTCTTCTTACTGCACTCTGAAGTCTCCACAGACTTCACAAAAACTGCAATACATTGTGTAATGATATCAAAAATATCAAATTATATCAAAAATACCAAAAACACGGCAAACAAGACAACAAAACCCATCAATATAGATGTCATTTTACAGAGAAATGATAGTATTGATACCTTGCTAACAATTTTTTGCTTTAATACTTTTGGAAAAGAATATAACTGCCCCTTGGGAAAAGTTAAGAAGTTTTGGTCCTTGGTTTTTCTGGGATGTTATTTGAGGGTATTATCTTTCCAAAAGAGGATTGTATTCAAGCTACATAACTGCTAATCTTAGGCAGGATTCAAAGTTTCTGGCATCTTTGGAAAGGAGCCTTTACAATCTCCAGGCTGTTTTTGTCTGATGAAGATCATGGTCAGGATGAACTGGAGTTTCTTAAGAAGTTTGATAAATGAGCATAGAGTGAGGATAACCATTATTTTTTCAAGACTGAATTGATCCAAAGTTGGACTGTGAAGAATGCTGTATATTCTAATCCAGCCCTGTTTTAGGCACCCATCTTGAAAATAGTATCAGTTAGCAATGAAATGGTCCTGAGCTTCTCATGCCTAATTTACAGTGCATCTGTCTTAACCACAGCAGACAATGTTTTAGCTAGATATTGCTGAGGACCAATAAATATTTTACTTGGAGATAAGCATAAGGTTGCCTCAGTTATAACCAAAGTGTTCTGGATGCATCTACTTTTGAAACATGTTCTCTAAATTGCTGAACTTTCTATTTCATTGGATTTAGGGGATTGGTGTTTCAGTTAATCCATTATCTCTCCTTCAATAGCAGTGCATCTCTTCTGTCTTATCCTCCTTTAACAGAGGTGGCATGTCAGCTGTTACTTTGATTAAGATGAGGCTGAAATATCTTTTATATTAAAACTTGGTCACAAGTTTGCTATTTTCTGGATGGTAGGAGAGATTATTTTAACTTTGCCTCACATCCTATATTGTGTTGTTTATTCAGTCAATCTCTGTTTTCTAAAGCTTTGCTAGACATAACCATTGGTTTCAAATATATCACTATAAACATAAAAGTTAATATTTTAAGAGAATAGAAGGCTGAAGTTTTTCAAGCTGAAAGCTGTAATAGAAGTACTCTTTTATATCTACTGTGCTCTCACAGAATTACTATTAATATGATTATGTCCCACTTTTCCCCTAAATTCAAGAAGTTGAATTCTTCTTGAAGAATTCTTGGCAAGCAAGAAGATGGGGAGTGGGGGTGACCTCTCATGTGATCCACATAACTATTGTGTGAGGCAAGTAATTAACTAAGAATTAATGACTTGTCCAAAGTCCCTGTGAACTTCACAGTTGAATAGAGACTGGAACTGGGGCCTTTCCACTCTCCATCTGCTACCTTAACTGTTGTACTTGAATCTATTATCAATCAGGGCTTGACTGGGAGAAATATGGATGATGGAAGGGATCTCTATTGGTTTCTGCAATGTGTTGAGGGCTCCTAAAGTAGAATTGTCAGAAAAAAGTTCAGAAGAGGCTTGCATATAAAGTAGAGAAGATTTCAATTCATCGGTTGTCGGGTCATTCAAATACTGAAGTTAAAATCCAAGATGACATGGATTTTGCATGTGGTCTCTCTTTCTTTGCAGCTATCGCAAAACCAAGCAAATCTCCAGCCAAGGTGGGCGAAGGAGGAGGTGGTGGAGGTGGGACTGACAGCAAAATGGCAGCTTCAGGCTTAACGGAGAACCAGCTTCAGCTGTCCGTGGAGGTGAGTGACAATAGAGTTATGGGAGTGGCCACATAACATATCAAAGAGGTGGGGGTAGAGGCCAAAACGTCTAGCTCTACAGCAAAACTCTCTTTTCCTCTTCCAGGTGTTGACATCTCACTCTTGCTCTGAAGAAGGCCTGGAAGATGCTGCCAATGTTCTCTTGCAACTGTCGCGAGGTGACCCAACCACACGTGATACTGTGCTGAAGCTCCTGCTTAACGGGGCCCGGCAACTGGGTTACACCCTTTGCAAACAAATAGGTAAATACCTCTGTTGGAAGCACTGTAGATTAAATGCCCAAGTCTTGTCTTTTCAAGCCAGAGATGAAGTCAGAAAAAGGGGCTTCTTTAAAAGAAACAGTACGGTATTCCTGATCTGCAATTTTAAAGTCACATTTGAGAATACATTGTAGCCAATATTTAAAGCAATCTCTCCTTGCAGCCAGGATAGTTTCAAAAGCCTTTTTCTTTTTGCTACAAATTGAAATAATCCTCTTAGAACATCCATGAGTTCTAATTTTGCCTTAAGCTCCGTTATTTTTGACATGTGAAAGAAACATTTTTAAGAGCTGCACCCCAGTTGTGGAATTGTCTGTCCTGGGAAGGTTGGTGAATCCTTTTCACTATTAACTTTCTGTTCCCTGATGCAAGGGTTCTCTGTTCAGGCAGGGTTATTGTTGTCTTGGTTTTTACGTTGGTATAATTGTCTGCTGATCTTTTAATCCTGTCAGATACAGTTCACAGTCTTGTGTACTTTTTTTATAACAGTAAGGGATATTCTCCTGAGGCAGCATGATCAGTTTCAGCCCCGAATTCTCTCTTTCCAGGTACACTGTTGGCAGAGCTGCGAGAATACAATTTAGAGCAGCAGCGCCGAGCGCAGTGTGAGTCTCTGTCACCAGATGGGCTCCCAGAGGAGCAGCCTCAGACCACCAAATTGAAAGGCAAGATGCAGAGTCGGTGAGTCTCCTCTCAGCTGGTCCTTCTCTCCTCGTGTTGAGTGTACTTCGCTGACCTTTGCCCTTTCCAACCCTGTGCCCTCTCACAGGTTTGACATTGCTGAAAACGTGGTGATTGTGGCCTCACAGAAACGTCCCCTGGGTGGTCGGGAGCTCCAGCTACCCTCAATGTCTATGCTGACCTCTAAAACCTCCACGCAGAAGTTCTTCTTAAGGGTGCTGCAGGTCATCATCCAATTGCGGGATGACACACGCCGTGCCAACAAAAAGGCAAAACAGACAGGCAGGCTAGGTATGTTGGGCAGGGGATCAATCCAGGCAGATCCTGAGGTTGCATCTGCCATTTAGAGTCCCCAGCCCAAAGTTGAAATTGGGCTGAATCCCAGTAGACGGGGCTAGTTCTTCATTCTTTTTCTCTCTTTTGTGTGTGTGTAGGTACTTCCGGTCTGGGCTCAGTTAGCAGCATCCAGGCCGCTGTTCGGCAGCTGGAGGCTGAGGCTGACGCCATTATACAAATGGTACGTGAGGGTCAGAGGGCCCGGAGGCAGCAGCAAGCAACAACGGTTAGCATGGTGCCTGTGGCGCTTGTAGGCCACTCATTTTGTTTATTTGAAACTCCTTTTTTTTTCATTCTTTTTTTCTCATTGCTTCTTCTTTATGGTTTTCTGCTCTTGTCATCAGAGCCTCTTTGTGCAGGAGAGAGCTTCATCACGTAACCACAGAGATCTCCGAGAGAAGGCTTACAGCAACAGGCTAGTTTAGGAGCAGGTTAATTTAGAAGCATTGCTCTTTGTAGCTGGCTGGATCTCTCTCTCTTTAGAGTTGACAGAGTTCTTGCTTCAAAACTATTTCCAGAATGTCTTAACAAATTGTATCCTTAGGGTTTTTCATTAATGTAGAATTGTTTTGTTTAACTGTCTCGACATGTATTTCGTGTTCTTCTTTCTAAGTGGGCAGGTCTCTAGCCTTTTGGTGGCTTTAGACATATTTTTTGCTAACTGTAACTTATTTATCTTTTCTTGAGTGCTGAGAGATCTGTAGTGCAGTGGAGAAAAGTGACAATACAAATAAATGCCAGATCCTCTCTTTCTCAAGTCACTCCAGTATGATAGAGCTTGTTCTTTCTTGCTGTGAATAAATTAATCATACGATGTTATTTCTAAACCAGATTGAAACTTGAGAATGTACAGTAAGGAAGGTTGGACTATTTGCCAAAGCAATATAAGGGAGCTCTACAACTCAGGTGGCAAATAGCTTTGGCAGGATTAGAAGAAAATAATGATTTTGAAATTCCAGCAATTTTCTTAATACCTAAGAGTATTGGCTGAAAATTAGAAATACAGCACTTATAAACGAGATCAGTTTGGAACATTTGCCATTTTTGCTTTTTTGATTATTGAATTTATTAAATCTCAAAAAAAAAAAGGTAGAGTTATTAGTTGAATATATGATCGATAACCATGGTTATGGGCTTACCTTTCCCTACTCTTCAACCTTACTCTCTTTTCCAAACTTCATAGCACTCAGATTGAAGTGCTTGGCTGTGAATGAGCTGACATCTGTGGTAGTGTTAATTCAATTTAGATCCAGCATCTATTTTGTACCATCCACAATGGAGATTGTGGAGTAAAGTTGAGTTTTTACTTGCAGTTGTACAGCCTAGGTTAGAACATCACATTTGTTGAGTTACAAAGTCCAAACTCTGAAGGATTATGCATCAACTCCTTATTGCGGTCTTTTGCTGCCTTTCAGAGATACAACACTGCATTTACTTCTGAGTTTTAGCAGCTAAAGTTTAAAGGTAAAGATTCCTCTTGCACATATGTGCTAGTCGTTCCTGACTCTAAGGGGCGGTGCTCATTTCTGTTTCAAAGCCGAAGAGCCAGCACTGTCCGAAGACGTCTCCGTGGTCATGTGGCCGGCATGACTAAACTCCAAAGGCGCACGGAATGCTGTTACCTTCCCACCAAAGGCGGTCCCTATTTTTCTACTTGCATTTTTTATGTGCTTTCAAACTGCTAGGTTGGCAGAAGCTGGGACAAGTAATGGACGCTCACCCTGTTACGCGGCACTAGGGATTCGAACCGCTGAACTGCTGACCTTTCGATCGACAAGCTGAGCATCTTAGCTACTGAGCCACTGTGTCCCTTTTAGCAGCTAGAAATAATTTATTACATACCAGGCATAAGGCATGACCTACATTGGTTTAATACATTCTTTACTTGTGTACAGAATAATAGCTGATGATACCAAGTATATGAAATCCTTGGCCCATTCTTTCCAGATAGTTCACTGATAATCGTTTGCATCTTTGAGACCCTAATTCTCCAGCTTCACAGGAGGTTCTCCAGCCAGCTACATTATAAATGCTATTGTAGAGAGATGAGCCTCACACACTGGATTTTTCTCAGTATAACCAGGTCTACTAATCAAGCCATGATTGGTAAAGATTATTGTTTATGTCTCTTGTTAGATAAACAGTAGATAGAGTCACCAATGTATTGAAGTCAAGCTGCTTTAGTACAGTGTGTAACTTCAATTTATAAGTGTTCTCCTGCAGGAAAGGCCCCGATGATGACACCCCCCCCCTTTTTTTCCCACTGTTCTTTGCTTTTATAGAATTTCTCATTCAAGTGCATGCAAAACCTTTGCTCCAGGCTATAAATGATCAGCCTTCATACATCTCATACTTCTTGCTTTTTTCTATCCTCTACTTTTGTAGCAATGCCATTTTGTTTAATTTTCTTCCTGCAAATTTTAGCTTGTGTCAGTAGCATGTTTAACCTCTTTTGGTCTTTGTGGTGGGTGAGTGGGTGGGAAAATTGGTAGTACTACCATGTACAGTTCAATGTGATTCCATTTTCTACCCTTTCTTGGGAAAGTGATTGGGCTAATCTCCCAGCACTTATATTCCCAGTACTTTTAGAAGACTGCAGCATTTACTGGTGTGTTTCTCTTCTCTTCAGTCGGAGTCAAACCAAGCAGAGGGATCTGCAAGGAGAGATGAATCCCCAATGGATGTGGATCAGCCATCACCCACCACACAAGACACCCAGTCAGTTGGTTAGTATCATCAGCTTGGGAGGTTAATCAGTGGCTGCCATTAATATGGGAAAGCAATTATATCTTAGAATGCCAGCAATGGACAACCTGTGCATGAGCCTTATTTGCACTGCCCTGAATTCTCTGCAGTCAGCAGCCCACTGCTTAAATATTGAGAAATGATGACCTTCTGATATTGGCAGAAAACGCTTCCCATTTTCCATACTGTTTTGCTGCAATGGCCTCCTGTGACACCATTGCTTTTCCTTAGCCACAGAAAATGTAATTATTTTTTCCGCATCAGGACTAGGTAATAAGCAATAATTTAATTGCCATTTGCCCCTGACATACCCATTGTTTGGTGTTCTCATATTTTTGGACAAACATACTGCATGTCACAAATCTACGAGTATCTGAGGTAGGGTGGGGAGATTGCTTTTAAAGGCACAGTCTCTCTGGACTCAACTTCCTTGTTTCCACAGTGTTGGAAGGGGCCCAGCAGGGTGAGAAGGAGAAAGAAGAGCGCCCTCCAGATCTTCCTTTGCTCAGTGAGCAGCTTAGTCTGGATGAATTGTGGGACATGTTGGGCGAGTGTCTGAAAGAGCTGGAAGAATCCCATGACCAACACGCTGTGCTTGGTAAGGTTCCGGGGTTGCTTGTATATGTCCAACTAGTTTAGCCCTCACTTTCTCTTGGGACTTATTTTTTTCTTCTTCTTTCTCTTACAGTGCTACAGCCTGCAGTGGAGGCCTTCTTTTTGGTGCATGCGACAGAGCGAGAAAGCAAGCCACCAGTACGCGACACTCGGGAAAGTCAGCTGGCTCATATCAAGGATGAACCCCCACCACTTTCACCTGCCCCACTGACACCAGCAACACCCTCTTCCCTTGACCCCTTTTTCTCCCGTGAGCCTTCATCCATGCATATCTCCTCCAGCCTTCCCCCGGACACCCAGAAATTCCTCCGTTTTGCAGGTAAGCTCAAACTAAGGCACACCAGACTTAAGTCAACAGAACTGAAAGGAACTCTTTTATGAGAGTACCAGAAATATTATCATAAGAGAATTCACAAGGGATGGAATGTAAATGATAAGTCACTTATATACTATATGGCACTATATGGTTAATTGGGCTCAACTTTGGGGCAGAAGATATTCTGGTAGCTGAAAAATCAGTTGCTGGTTGGGAAAACTATGGATTTATCATTACCTCTCTCAACTTGCAGAGACACATCGGACCGTGCTGAACCAGATCCTGCGCCAGTCTACTACCCACCTGGCTGACGGCCCCTTTGCGGTCCTTGTTGATTACATACGAGTGCTGGACTTCGATGTCAAACGGAAGTAGGTTTCAAAGTAGGATAACACTTGGGGTTCCTTCTTTAAAAATAAGACAGCAGCAGGGAGTGGAAGTATGGCTCCATCTTTGAGCACTAGGACAGATTGTTCCACATTGGAACACATTAATCTCCTATTGCATTTGAATATTCTTGATGTTTTTAATTATCCTAGTCGTTGGGATGAATGCAAAACAAGTAATAGGAGCTTGTTAGAGTTTGATTTTGTTGTCGGAGAAATATGCGACTATTCTTCTGCTTCCCAGATGTGATAAGCAAAATCCTCTGGCAGACCGCTGATTTTTTTTCTGTGGCTAAGAAAAATATGCTTTAGTTTCAGTTTTCTGTGGTCATTGTCATGAAGACCACCCAGTGGCACAGTAATGCTGCATCCTCAATCTTCCTTTGCAGGTATTTCCGGCAAGAATTGGAAAGGTTGGATGAGGGGCTGAGGAAAGAAGATATGGCTGTGCATGTGCGTCGAGATCACGTCTTTGAAGATTCTTACCGGGAATTGCATCGCAAATCACCTGAAGAAATGAAAAACAGGCTGTAAGCAATATATTCTTGTCCAGTGGCTGAAATTTGCTGAAATTCACCACAGCCTGTGGTGAAATTGGTGTCATGGCATACAAATTATTATTAGTTGTTATTCTTTGGGGTTTTTGAATCCTGATATCCAGAAAAAAAGTCATATAAAATATATGTGTAGTTTAAATTTTTCCTTAAACTAAAGACATAAGATTGAGTTTGGCAGCTTTAATATCTAGCTGCCTTTGACAGTTGCTATATTATGTATGTATACTATCTTTCTTCTGCTAGGTACATAGTATTTGAAGGAGAAGAGGGCCAGGATGCTGGAGGCTTGCTACGTGAGTGGTACATGATAATCTCACGGGAGATGTTTAACCCCATGTATGCGCTTTTCCGCACGTCGCCCGGTGATCGGGTTACCTACACCATCAATCCTTCTTCCCACTGTAACCCCAACCACCTGAGTTACTTCAAGTTTGTTGGGCGCATTGTGGCAAAGGCAGTATATGACAATCGGTTACTAGAATGCTACTTCACCCGTTCCTTCTACAAGCATATCCTGGGCAAATCAGTCAGGTAAGTAGTGCGTTTGTTTTAAGACTGTTAAATGAATGGATTCATCTCCTGAGCTTTCCTATCTGGGAGCCACTTCTAATCCAGCCAGTTGCCTGCAGGTACACAGATATGGAGAGCGAGGATTACCATTTCTACCAGGGACTGGTCTATCTCTTGGAGAATGATGTCTCCACACTGGGCTATGATCTCACCTTCAGCACTGAGGTAACCCCATGTTAAAATGGCAGCCTTGTCCTATTCTCTGGTTCAAACTTTTTAGCACTCTTTTGATGCCCTTTCCTCCCCCCCCCCTCGCCCTGCCAAATAGGTTCAAGAATTTGGTGTATGTGAGGTACGTGACCTCAAGCCCAATGGGGCCAACATTCTTGTGACTGAAGAAAACAAGAAGGAATACGTGCACTTGGTGTGTCAGATGAGAATGACAGGTGCGTCGGGACACAATGGGTCTGGGACGGGGCAGGGTCCAACCCATTTATCCATTCTTAGGCTTTTTGAAACTTCTGTGCCCAACTAACTGAATGACAGATGATAAACTTTATATAGAAAATTGCACAGAGTCAATATGGAAAATAATTCATTTATGGATTGTATTCTAAGGAGAATTAGGGATTAATTAAGGAAGAATTTTTCCAACAAAGTATCCCATTTCCTTCCGGCAGGGGCAATCCGCAAGCAGCTGGCTGCCTTTTTGGAGGGCTTCTATGAGATTATCCCCAAGCGCCTCATCTCCATCTTCACTGAACAGGAGCTGGAGCTTCTAATTTCGGGGCTACCTACCATTGATATTGATGACCTGAAATCCAATACAGAGTATCACAAGTATCAGGCAAACTCCATCCAGGTTAGGCTTTCCATTCTGGGCAGGTGCCTGCTTATCTTTCATCAAGAGGCAATATTAAGATCTAATTATTATTATTTTTTTTTGGGGGGGGGGGGGATGTTGAAATATTCCAGAATTCATCATATTGCTACAAAAGCCTCATTGAAACGAGTCCCTTTCTGGGATTAAATTGTCCTTTCGTTTATCTTTTTTTGGATAGCCTCCATTTTTTTTCTGGAGGATCTAAATTTTTCATCATTTTTGAAGAAAAACAAAACTCCTGACATTGCACTCCACTCCTTCCTTCGTAACCCATAGATCCAGTGGTTCTGGCGAGCACTGCGTTCCTTTGATCAGGCTGACAGAGCAAAGTTCCTGCAGTTCGTCACTGGCACATCCAAGGTGCCTTTGCAGGGCTTTGCTGCCCTAGAGGGCATGAATGGTATCCAGAAATTTCAGATCCACAGAGAT
The DNA here is from genome assembly GCF_059756535.1 of Pantherophis guttatus. NCBI lineage: Eukaryota > Metazoa > Chordata > Lepidosauria > Squamata > Colubridae > Pantherophis > Pantherophis guttatus. The sequence continues at coordinate 119,798,955 of NC_142064.1, read as the reverse complement.
GACCGCTCAACGGACAGACTGCCTTCTGCTCACACGTGGTAAGTATTCTTATTTCTCAGAATACTCCTAGGTCTTTTTTTTTAAGTGCTTCCCTCTGCAATAACTCCATCTAAAAGGAATAGCACTGTGGCAGTATCCAAGCCTTTAATCAACTTCCGCAAGATCTGGGGGAAAAAATTTGCTGCCCTTTTGTGTGTTTATACTTATCCCATGACACACAGCTACTGAAGCAACTATTTTCCTGCAATACCTGGGGCAGGTTTTAATTATTTTGTGGAGGATTTTTATATCACTTCAGTTAAATCTCCCACTTAGGTCTGCTGTGAGAGTGAAGGAGAAAAAAAAAACAAATGGAGGAAGAATTGGTGATCTATGTATATAATTTGAATTGGTGGCGATTAATTTTCAAAGAGGGGAGTGCAGATCCCTGGTGGGAGTTATTGCCAAAAGTATTGCCAGCAAACAGTCTAGCTGATTGCGTGTTCCTTGCCTTCCCTGATTTAATTACTGTTTTCTTCCACCAGTTTCAACCAGCTGGACCTCCCTGCCTATGAAAGCTATGAGAAACTGCGTCACATGCTGCTACTGGCCATCCAGGAATGCTCAGAAGGCTTTGGCCTGGCATAAGGGTGGCTCCAGCTGCCATATTTTTCTACTGTCAGACTTGGGGAGCAACGGGAGGGAGTGGAACCAAGCGATGCTCCTCCTCCTTTTCCAACCACCTGTGTGTGTGTGCGTGCCCTGCTGCCCCCTTACTGAAGAGAGCCACAGAACCCCAGCCGTCATTGGAGGCGGAGCAGGGTGGGGTGCAACCCGGAGAGAGAAAGACAAATTATATATACAAATATATATATATTTTTTGGTTTAGTTTGCATTTCTTAATTTGTGCTTGGAATGTGTTGATTAGGCGGCGGGAGGGAGCATTTGGATTCTTTTGTTGGTCTCTTTCCTTGGCACCCATTTGCTGCTGGAAGGGAACCTAAGGTTTAAAAAAATTCCAAAAAAGGAAAAAAAATAAAAGCCCACTCTTGATAAGATTGTTTGTGCCTGTATTCATTCAGGAGAAGGGATGAAAACTGAAAAAACAGTGGGCCTTGCTGGGGGAAAAAAGTCTTTGGATTACCACAACAAAAGTGCAGTTTTTTGATTTTTATGTGAAGGTAAGGTTATATAATAAAAAGTTGAAAGTCCTTAATAGGGGGAAAAGCAGATTGTGTACGGTGAGGTTATTGAACTAGCATGCCATATGGCCTTCTGAGTAATCAGTGATGCTTTAATTTGCAGTACACATAAGGGAGAAAGAAATTGACTTAGAAAAATCCAGGTTGGCAAGACTGCCATCTACTATATTATACCTAAAATTCTCTGCTTGCTCGCTCTCACACATTAATCAACCCGTGCCATTTTTTTTGTCATTGATTTATCTACTGCTCCAGTGGAAATCACAACTTCTCAAAATTTCATCCAGGCCACTGAATTTGAAGGTCTTTCTATTGTGAAAGAAGGGGGGGGGGGGGAGAGATTTTAAACCTTCCTCGGAATTCCTGCACCATTTGCACTATATGATTATTAATTGAGAACTAAAAGGAACTGCTAAGCATGAGGAGGCAAATGTTTAAACATCTGGACATTAAAATCCTGAAGTAAATTTTCATGATCTATGCCTGCTATTGATTCATTGACAAGAAGATCCTCAGAATTTGAAAATTTGATGGTTGTAGTGAGAGGCCAGGAGAGTCCAAGACTGAAGATAACAATGTATACCCTGTTTCTGTCACTTCCTCCTAAGCAGCGACATTCTAAATTTGGGGGGAGGGGGGAGGGGGGGTGTTTTACATCGTTTTTTCCTGGGAGAATAAATTAGAAAATAGGAGTGTTTTTCTGCACAACATGAAAATTTTGATATGAGTTTGCACAGGTTTATAAGATAACATATACTTGAGTTTAAAGAAATATATTTAGCAATACTCAACTCATTAAATACAGCCTTTGATTTGTGCTTAATCTTTTTATATAGAATTGCCAATATTCAGTTTGGAATTTTCTGCATGATTAATATGTGATCTGGTCACTGTTTATAACTACCTCCAAGTCTTATGAAGGATTTTGAATGTTTCTAATTGTGCCCCTGCTCCCTTTAGACTGTTGGCTTCTTAGTCCCTTGTGTCTGTCTTTCACTATTTCAGTATGCACTGATCTCTCAAACAGATGGATTAACCCAAATCTATCTTTAAATTCACTTCTCTATGACTATAAGAGGTGCTTTGCCCTTCCTTCCTTGTTCTTTGCAAGAATTCCAGCAATCAGCTGGCATCAAAAAGTCACCTGAAATTGACCAGTGGGTCAGAGTGCTTCTTGCCCACTCCAGTTTCATAGCTATTTTAAGCATGCTGGCCTATTGCAGCCGGACTCTCTCCCTTCGCTGGGAGAATAGGGTACTGCCAATATATAGTTAGTGGGAAGAAGAGCTTGAGTGCCACACTTGTCTTAGTAACAGGAGGAGAAAATGGTTTTGTGTGCATTTGTATGAGGGGGCTTGTGTGTGAGAATATATGTGTATGCATTCGGAAGTCTATTTACAGACATGGTCTTTATTTAAAAGATAATTTTATTCAGTGCTTTGTTTTCTGAAATTTGCCCTTACTGATCCTTCTTGATGTTAGCCAGCAACAAAGCTGGGCATTCCAGCTCTATTGTGTATAGAAAGGAGTGCACAATTGAAGCCCCCAGGCTACATGAACTTACAAAAGCCTTGAATGCAGCCCCAAGGGTCTTCCAAAAATTGTCAACAATTTATGTTCAAGATGACTGAAACTTGGAAGTAATATAGTATGTCTTCTCTGTGAATTACCATATAGATGATTCTTCCTTTCTTCTGAGCAGTGATTGGCTCAAGGTCACAATTTTGTGTCTTAAGACATTTTTTAAATCTTGGTTTCTCTGGTCCTAGTATCACAGTAACCACTATATCTGCCACATAAGATGGCTTTTATGTGGCTTAATAGCAGAAGGAATACAGGCACAATGCTAAACCCAAAACAAAGCCTTGTATGGCCAATGAGATTTCAAATAAGTCCTACCTTAGCAACAGAGTACAGACAGCACTAGATCCAAGGAAGAGGACATGCTCTAAACAAAATGTATAGAATAGAATAGAATTCTTTATTGGCCAAGTGTGATTGAACACACAAGGAATTTGTCTTACAATGTATAAGATATTTCAAATGTTTGTCAGTTGGAGAGCTGACACTCCGGGTTCGAGACCCAAGCTCAACATAACAGGGTGAGCTCCTGTTACTTGCCCTGGCTCCTGACTATCTAACAGTCCAAAACCATGCAGATGCAAATGCAAGTAGATTAATAGGTACCACTTTGGTGGGAAGGTAACAGCACTCTGTGTATTTGGCCATATAGCCATGTCATGCCACATGACAATGGAAATTGTCTTCAGATGACACTGGCTCTCTCGGTCAAGAAATGGAGATGAGCACTGTGCCTTAGAATCGGATACAACTGACAGGGAAAGCTTTATCTTTTTACCTTACAACAACTCCTTTGTAATGTTGAAGAGCCAATATGGCCCAATACAACACCCACTTTCAGAGGTGTGATGTCAGCATACGGTAGATTCCCTCTGAATAAATATCTATAGGACTGACCACAAGTTGTGTACAGCACAAAGAGGTCTGCACCTTTCTCTTCCATTGCAATGAAAAGAAAAGCTACATTCCATTGTATGTTCTCATTTCTATTGCTGGGTCTAAATTGTACTGCAGCTCTATGTTGTTTCCATTATTTTTTTGCTAACAAGAACAATAATTCTGAGTGGAAGTGAGCTTTTCTAACCATTCCTAGTGAAAAAATTCCTAAGACTGCTTTGGTGAAAGGTTGACAAAATAAAACAAAAAAGATATAGGCACATTAAATTGGGTGCTGGTGCTATTGAACTTTGGAGTAGACACTTATGGGAAGACGCTTATTGATAGCTACATTCTGGGGTCCGTGCAGTCTCTCTGAAGAACAAAGCATTCATAACTTAAATAAAGCAGCTTTAGAAGTTTCATTTCTGCTCTTCTACATTAAACCTTGTGAGCAAATGAGAAAAGGAAACAGATTTACATCTACTCAATAAAGAGCAGCGTTAGAACTTCCTGTCTTGGGCCAATTTTTTTTTTTTCATTTTAGTGCTGAAGTATACTGAAGAACTTCAATTGTTACCTGGATGGACCAGGCTGACTGGGAATTACAGAACCTATTTGAGAAGATTGATCTAGCTTAATCTTTTGAAAAAGCTGACCTAGAAGAGATGGCATGCTTTCCTTTCATTAAGTGGTGCTCTCAGATGGGACTACTGCTGCCATCATTCCTATGATTGATGGCTGGGCATTGTGCAGGGGAGGGGATGTCATAATCCAAGCAGAAGGCATTGGGTTAAGAAAATGTTCACCTCTTGTCACTCCTGTCATCTCAACCATTTCTGCTGAAGAGGGCTAAAACAAGCCATTCTTGATCGACCCAGAGAGGCTGACCAGGCAGAATGAAGTGGGTTTCCTAACCCACTATCCTGATTGTGGCAGTGCGTCATCACAAAAACCATTTCACAGGATTCATTCATTCAAGGCAATAATATTGCAAAGGAAAATTTGGGGGGGTCCTTAAGGGAATTAATCCTTGCTACAGGTAGTCCTCGACAGTTCATTTACTGACCATTCAAAGTTACAATGGAACTGAAAAAATGTGACTTATGACCATTTTTCACACTTAACAACTGTTGCAGCATCCCCATGGTCACATGATCAAAATTCAGATGCTTGGCAAGTGGTTCATATTTATGACGGTTGCAGTGTCCTGGGGTCATGTGATCAGATTTTGCAACAAGCAAAATCAATGGGGAAGCCAGATTCACTTAACAATCGTGTTACTAACTTAACAAATGCAATGATTCACTTAACTCTGGGGAGAAAAGTCATAAAATGGGCAAACTCACTTAAGAGTTTTCCTTAGCAACATAAATTTTGGGCTGAATTGTCGTAACTCGAGGACTACCTGCATTTCCTTGCATTTTATAAGTGGAGTCAGGCCTTGAGATTTTCTGCCATTCTGACATCAAGTTAATGTGCAAGTCTGGCTTTCCTCACTCCACTCCTACATTCCACACAATATAGCGACAGTACAGAGATGCTCTAGAAAACATCTCTAAACCATAGACAGCTATGCCTCCTTGAAACTGAGAAATAGAATATGCAGCTTTGGATAGGCCTTGGTTGTAATAGCGCAAAGGCCTGAAAATATATACACCATGCGTATTCTGATTTTTAGAGCCGTGATGGTGCAATGGTTAGAATGCAGTACTGCAGGGCTAACTCATTGCTCACTTCTGGAGTTCAATTCTGAGCGGCTCAAAGTTGACTCAGCCTTCCATCCTTCCAAGGTGGGTAAAATGAGGAGCCAGATTGTTGGGGGCAATAGGCTGACTCTGTAAATCACTTGGAGAGGGCTGTAAAACATTGTGAAGCGGTATATAAGTCTAAGTGCTATTGCTATTTAGAGGGGGAGTGTCTCTGTGTGTCTTTGAGGGCTGCTGTTTTTAATAAGTAATCTAATAAGTAATCAAACTAATAACCGCAAAGTGTGAGGCTATGTTTATACATAGCTTTTTCTGTCCATATTGAAGGACCATCCAGTTGACTTGAATTTCTGACATGGTTAATACTCCTCCGCACAGCTAACTTTACTGTTCCATATTTACATTGTAAAGAACTGGTGTGAACATTCGAACAAAACATTTGATAACTCAAGATTATCCCAGGACTATTTTTCAAACAGAACAACACAATTCTTTTAAAAGCGGGGGAGAAAATTCATGTCAAGAAGCATTCTAAGAGATATGGTATAACCAAAGAACTACTTAAAGCGGAAAGGAAATGAGGACATAGCTTTCAATTGATGACATTTCTTATTTGCCTTTTTATAAAGGTGTATTGATATACAGTATACTGCATGTACGTATATGCAAGAGAGTTGCCAAATGGCCAGAAAAGCAATGACTGTCATTTTGCGGCTACAAAAAGGTTGAAATACCTACATTTCCAGAGACCAAGAAGCTGTTTCAGACATTGATTGAGAGTCTGGCTGAAAGATGGCAACCCTGGATGACTGTTAACAACACCGTAGTCCTCCAAACAAGCAAGCATCCAAACAATGTACCAAGAGGCTGCAAAATATGGAACTTAGAAGTTGACATTCCAACATACATTATTTCACTAATGCATTTGGGAAATGTATCGTGCATTATAAAATGCAGCTGACCCTGAAACAGCTTGTATCTTGGAGCAAATGTGGTCTGAGAAAATAAGTAGAACTTTGGCCTAACTGATAACACTACAAGAATACAATCTGTCACAATTAACAATGTGTCTTGGGAAAAACCCACATACCCTCATGTATTCCTAGCCAATGAAATTCACATTGGGTCAAAATCTGGAGAAGATTGTCAGTGAACAGATACAAATCCAGCAAAAGCACACTTATTCAATTCTACTCTATTTCATGTGTTAACAATGAGCCAGATGAGTCTTCTTTTAAATTAGCAATGTCCCTTGCTTGGCATCACAGCAGAACCATATATCACATAATTAACCCCTAATTTTACAACACCGTAAAATATAAAGTCTTAGATATAGACACCAATATAGACATAGACATATATGGTAATGGGGATAGTGTAGGCCAGATGTGTCAAACACATGGCCTGTGGGCCAGATTCAGCCTACAATAGGCCCAGAGTTTCCCACAGGGCCGTCCCGGAGATGGAGAAGGCCCGGCCCAGGCCCACCCCAGCCATGCCCACCCAGTCAGCCATGATGACCAGGCCATGCCTCCGCCCCCCCCCCCCCCGGCAAATAAAATCTTGATACGGCCCGCAATGGGATTGAGTTTGACATCCCTGGTGTAGGCAGAAGAATGAATTATATAGTAATATATATATTAGTGAAATATATATATACAGTGATAATTTTATATATATATATATATATATATATATATATATATATATATATATATATATATATATATATATATAATAATAGGAACACCCTTGAAATAAAAATATAGATAAAGAAATGCTATTTAGGATTAGAGGTTACCAGAAGAATGGCACTGACAGAAGGACAAAATGATGTTAAAGCTCCCCATAGCTGAGGTCACAAATTAATCATTTGTGAGCTCAAAGGTTCCATCCCGGAGTTCTCAGCTTTTCCCACACCTTCTTCTGTCACAGAAAGAAAGGATGGACCATCTCCTTGGGCTGTGTACACTCTTCCCACTGTTTCTATCCACCTTCTCCAACTGTAAGCAACAATATTCTTGAGTCTTGTTGCCCAAGACTAGGAAGAGAGGAAGGTTTTGTGGAAAAAAACTCAGAACATGTTGGGATGAACTGGTATATTTGAAAAGGAAGATACAAGCATGGGCACTAAGATGATGGCAATAAACCCTTGCTTAGAAATCAATATTCCATTAAAAGCAGAATTTTAAAACTATATCAAATGGGAGTTGGTACCAGCAGTAGCAGGCGGTATGGAGGCACTACCAACACGTTACTGTGACTTACCTGCACATTATTCAAAGAGGAAGTGTAGCATTTATTTATTCATTTTATATAGCCACCCATCTCACATATATGACTCTGGGTGGCTCGCACATTTAAAGACAGCATTGCTTTATATGAGATTTTAGCTCATGGTTTGGAGTTTTGAAGAATGACTGAAGGGCTGTTACCCAGTTCACTTCTTGTCAACTGAGTAATCAGCACATTGACAAGACCTGAAGCATCTATTTACCCTGTAGCATGGAAGTCTAGATGGGGGCTTATTGCTCTGTATACTCACTGTATCTTGAGTGTTAAAGAGCATGCATCTCCCAGTTGATTGGATTTGGGTAAGGCAGCCTCTGGGTTAAAAGTTTTATCTGGCATAGATCAAGGTAAATAGGCTGAGATCAAATTAGGCTTTGGTTGCATTTGTGGCATATTGTTCCCAAACTAACCAATACTGTTTTTCCTATAAGGGAACATTATGTGCACAATAGATAGGAAAATCCTGGTAACCTAGCTTATCTCTTCTATGTCTTACTAAAAAAAACGAAGTATGAAAGCCTTAATTGACCAAAGCCATGACAAGCAAGTGGGAATCCTTTCTCTGATGCCTTTTTTCCACCTTATTTGTTGTCTCTCATTTCCTTTGTACTACTTACATTTCCACTCTTTTGAGTAAAGTTGCGTACCCAAAAGGGAATAATGTGTTGGGTCTGTATACTTGTATGCATTTCGTCGACAGTTTGTGGCCTTCAGTACCCAGATCCCAAGTTGGATCAGGCTAATGTGATCTCCGAATACAGTGGAGCCACAGAAGCCCCATGGCTCGTGAACATCTATGGAAATGGCCAGAGATGCCAAGGAGTTATCCTGAGCAGCTTGTGGGTCCTGACAGCAGCCAACTGCTTCTTGTTGATGTGAGTACTGACAGAATTGGAAGCCATTTTTTTTCTCCAGCTCTGTCCTTGGAATGGGTGACTCTACTGGAGAAGATAATACTCAACATCTTCCAATCTAATCAGAAGGTCCTGGGGTTGAGGATTACAGAACTAAATCCCTGGGTTGAATTAAAACAAGCCACTATGTTTGCCTTGCAGGAATCCGAGCCAAGTAGAGTTGACCGGGTCTCCTGGACATTTATCCACCATGGCAGTGAGTCAGTTTCTGCTACATCGGGGCTTCAGTTCTCGGAATACAGCACCCAATAATGACCTGGGTCTCATCTTGCTTGGCCAGCCAGTTGATTTAACAGCAAAAGACATGTGGCCAGCTTGTATTCCTCGGGAAAAAAAACCATACAACACCCAGGAGGAATGTCGGATTTTCGAACGAGGCCAAGAGGGTGAGTTTAGATGTGTTGTATACCATGGTTTAGAATACTATTTATTTAGCAAACTAATCTAGGGCTATGGTCAAAGGTATCAGCCTAAAGGTAATGTTTGTTTTTCTTAGCATAGCCTAGCAGACTATAGATGGATTTAGCCTGGCACATCTGTGAGAAATGCTATAAAAGCAGAGAAGCTGGTATTACAGCCAGAATATGGCATACTGAAAAGGGACACGGTGGCTCAGTGGCTAAGACCTGAGCTTGTCGATCGAAAGGTCGGCAGTTCAGCGGTTCGAATCCCTAGTGCCGCGTAACGGGGTGAGCTCCTGTTACTTGTCCCAGCTTCTGCCAACCTAGCAGTTCGAAAGCACGTAAAAAATGCAAGTAGAAAAATAGGGACCGCCTTTGGTGGGAAGGTAACAGTGTTCCGTGCGCCTTTGGCGTTTAGTCATGCCGGCCACATGACCAGGGAGACGTCTTTGGACAGCGCTGGCTCTTCAGCTTTGAAACGGAGATGAGCACCGCCCCCTAGAGTCGGGAACAACTAGCACATATGTGCGAGGGGAACCTTTACCTTTACCTTTTAATGGCATTCTGAGAGAATTAATGTTTACTGCCCTTATGGCTATGGGAATATTTTAAAACATACTGAGAAGCTGGAGGAGAGAACAAGCAGTTCTTTCAGTATTCAAGAATGCGAGATTTCAAAACTTGTTTGCATATCCTAAATCCACATTCCTGCGTACAGATGGAGACGAAAGAAGCCTCTTGCTGAATCATAGGAATTAGACTGGTTGGGAACCTTCTCTCCTTCTCCACAGGATCAATGAGATGGTTCCTAAAGGAGACAATGGTGGAGGCCTTGAGCATATCTGACTGTTCCAAGCATTGGCCTAACGCTACAGAAGGCAGGAACTTGTGCGTGGCACAAAAACACTCCCACAATCTCACAACTTGCAAGGTAACCCAAACGAATGGATTCCTTTGGACTGTCAATGGGGGAAATGTTTCCTCTTTGCTTTCCAGCACATTTTACTCCTTTTTGGATTTTCCACTGTTCTATCTTCTATGGCATGAGGAAACTCATCACTATTATTTCAAAGGATAAGGGAGGTTCGCTTCAACCACCTCCAGCACTAATTCTACTTTTCTAGCTACAGAGCCATTCTGAATCACTGCATCTACTATCTACACTTACAGAGGCAGATAGGATTTGAAAAGCAAATAATCCTCTATGTGATATCAGGAGAAACACACAGAATGTAACAAAAGTTCTGTAATGTTGCAGAATACAGAGCCACTATGACATACACTGGCAGAATTACTTATTTAACTTATTTAAATAACTTATTTGGCCACTCAATTCATTGCCAACCACTCTGGATGATGTACAGGAATTAAAACTAACAATAGTTACATCAGTAATCCAAGTAATAAATGTCCAAGGTCTCTCAATTTCAATTTCAACTTTCAGTAGAAAAAAAAAACAATGAAGACCAATCAATCAGTAGGAGCTTGCTTAACCTCCCAGCCCAAATGCCTGGAGGAACATTACTCTTATGAAAGGCTAGCAAAGTTGGAGCATCCATATGATCAGATATGCAGAATATCTCAGATGTTCTACCGGCAGAGATATTCTAATATTTTGTATTTGTAGTATCCAAATTTTAGGATCTGACTCCATGGTCATCTTGATTGTTTGATTCTCATGCCCTCTCCTCTTTTCAGGTGCCAGTGGGTAGTCCCGTCATCTGTCATGATCCAGTTACTTGGGAATGGGAGGTGATGGGCCTTGTAAGCCAGAGCTTGCACAACTGCACAATCCCTATCCTGGCTTCTCAGCTTTTATCCCATACAAAGTGGCTGAAGCAAGAGGGAGCCTTAGAGAATCCTCTCCAGACACAAGACAAATTACCTTCAGCAGCTGGACAGCAGCAACCGGTAACATCATTGGAACCAACTACAGTTCAAACACCATCTGCAACTCTCAAAGTGCCTGTAATACTTCCAGCTGCAAAACAAATAGTTAAACTGCCATCATCAGAAGCCTCACTGCCTCCAGTGCAAGCAATCACAGCAGCCGCCCCTAAATTGTCATCAATCAATCTGCCATCACTGGAAGCAACTGTGGCAGCCATCCTTGCATCTTCACCAACTAAACCTCCAACACTGGAAACAATTGCCAAAACAGAAGCAACCAAGCTACCGCCAGTAGAAGCAATTACAGCCACTGTTATTGAATTGCCACCAACCAATCTGCCATTACTGGAAGCAATTATTGCAGCCACTGCTGCATCTCCATTGATCAAACCTCCAGCCCTGGAAACAATCACGGTAACTGAAGCAACTAAACTACCATCAATTGAAACAACTACAGCCACTGCTATTGAATTGCCATCAACCAGCAATCCATTAGAAGCAACAATGGCAGCCACCACTACATCTCCATTGACCAAACCTCCAGTGCCAGGAACCATCACAATAACTGAAGCAACTAAACTACCATCAATGGAAACAACTACAACCACCATCACTAAATTGCCAACAACCAGTCTGCCATCACTAGGAGCAACTACAGCAGCCACCACTGCATCTCCACCATCCAGTCCTCCAGCACTGAAAACAATTACAACAACTGAAGCACCACCAGTAGAAAAAAACATGACAACAAGGATCTCATTAACAAACCAAACTGCAAAGGAACTTGGTGCAGTGTCTTCAACTACTAAGAATTCTGCTTTGCGTTCTTCAAAAGCAGAAAATCCTGCCCAGGAGACCAATAATGTAAAACTTACAACAGCCCATGAATCATCACCTACAACATCTGCATCCTTCTCCTCAACCACAAAACCACAGCATGGGGCACCAACAAGTTCTGGGCGTCTGCTACAGGAAACACCTTCCATCCCAGGACAGCCTATTACCACTCAGATGGCATCAACCAAATCCTCCTTCACACCTACACAACAGACATCTGTAACTTCCATGACATCACCTCAGTTGTCATCTGTTGTCTCTCCATTGAACAAAAGGAGCTCTGTAACAATGGGAACAACAAAATCCTTTTCTCAAACCCCAAAGCAGCAGAACGAAAAACTTGACTTGTCACCACAGGCAACATCTTCAATCACCAGTAAACCATCAGCCAGGGCCACACAAACTTTGGTAACATCCACCACCAGGCAATCACTCCAACCTTCATTAATTAACAACCATCACCATATAGTAATAATACCACCTACCTATTTGAGGCAGTCTAAACCTTTGTCATCTCCGGGCACAAGGTAGGGCTTCTTCCACAGCTCTACTAACCATACTTGAACGTTCTGTCTGCTGGTTTTATGGGACTAAGCCACAGGAGAAACCAGGAAGAAGGCCTTTCTCTTGGTCCTACTCTGGCATGCTTTCTCAACTCATTAAAGTAATTCCCATCTTGCAATCCTTTGAGCAGATAACATGAATGCCCAGATATAAATGGCACGAATCAGCAGCTCCCATGCCTATGAGCAAGATGGCAATTCTCATGGATCACAAAATTGATGAATAATGTGGCCAAAAACTTCTATATTCCTTTTCCTCTCAAAATCTGGGGCCTACCTGTGATCAATCTTTCCTGACTCCAATCTGCCAGCCCTTCGGAGTAGAATAAGGTTACAGTAAATTGACTCATTCCAGATCATTGACAGAGAATCTGAAATCTGAAGATTGGCTGATTTTTTTTTCCCCCTTATATGTTGTCTTTTCCCTTCGATATGTGGACTGAAGCCTCATTTTGTTTAATTTCTTATAATCTATTTGTTTTCAAAATTATTAAAAAGCGCTTAAGCCTTACCTGTTGCATTAAAAAGTAATTCTTGTTCAATTGTACATGCCTCATTACTATTTCAGCAAACAATACTTTGGACTATTTTTGTCTGATTCCAAAGGAACTCAATCACTTACCTAGGGATAATGCAAAAATCCTTTTTCCAATTTGTTGCATAGTTCTGCTGCTATCAATAAGTTAATTTATTAATAATTTTTAGTTTTGCCATTTTTCAGCTGCATTGAAAAAAGCAACAGAGAGAACACCTCCAAATTAAAAAAAACAACTATTTCAATGATTAATAGTTATAGAAAAGCTGCCCTGCACATATGAAAAAGATGTAAAAGCAGATATTTATTTTCTCAGTGTTTAAATACTGTAACAAATTATCTGAAAATAATAAAATTATGGTATTTCCTTGACTGGCAGATTTGGCCTTGATTTACATATTGTACAATTGGCTACTTATTTATATTAATAACCAATTCCCAAAAAGACTCTGAGTAGCTTACAATAAAATGAAATTAAAATGGAATTTTAAAAAATCTCTAATCTCCAAACCCAGTGTCAATTTTCTAACCATACTGAGATAAATATTCCTTAGCAACAATCGGCTATTGCCAGATAGGAACCCGTGATACCATCTAAAGGTTTTTGGAAGAGCCAGGTTCATGGTAGCTTCCCTGAGTGACAAGAAGTTTGGAGGTGACCTGGAGCAAAGGAAAGGAGCTGCTACAGAAGCGACACACTTGTGGTTTCTAATGACAGAGGTCTCAAGGAGAGGACCTACACTATTTCAGAAAGCCCTTGGGAATTAATGGTATGGCGAGTCTCTGCCCAGTAGCAGTGATTGTTGGAGTTAGGCTTGTTTTCCTTTCTAGTTAGAAGAAATAAATGATCATTGATTTAGATCTAGATGGTCTTATCTATAAGAAATGCAGTCAGTAACAAGCCTCACGTAACACATAATGCGAAAAAGACTATAACTCCCCAATGCTTCAAGAGATGGATCAATAAACAGGAGTTGGTGGGAGGAGATTATATATGCAATTTTCCAAGAGTTCCTATTTTATATCCAGAAGTTGGTACTGCTTTGAAAAAGAAGAGGATGAATTTTGCAAGATTGTCTCTTTACCTTCTCCATCTTACCCTCTTGTGCTAGTTCTCTAACTCCAGGTAAAGTTTGCATAGAGAGTGCTCTGTCCTCATTTTTTTGGCTAATTTAGGATGGGTAGTTTGTTTCAATATTTTAGAATACCCATGATGTTGGGGATCTGTCTTCCTGCTCCAAAAGATCCTGGGGTCGAACAGTTCAATGTCTGAGGCTTTGGTTTTTCCTCTCTATTCTGTAAAATATGGATGGGATTTAGAGTTATATAGGGAAAATTCGTGCACACAGTTTTCCTCAAAGATGACAGAACACACAAAATCAGCAGAATCCAGATGCTGTGGAAGCTGTGCAAGAACTGTCACAATTCCTGGCCTCTAGAAACCGATTCTAGCAAATGAAGGTGACTCAGAATGAGAACTGATGATGTAAAAGTAGAGAAGAGCCAATTTGCAAGAAGAGTCAGTGAAATATTAAGTAGTTGATTCCTCATCACGAGTCACTGTGTAAACTAAGATTGAGTCTGGGTTGTAGGATAGAAACAGAGGCCCTAAACTTGTGGTTTACAATTGAACCATTATATCCTGGCACCCCACTTTTTTCTCTTGACCATATAATAAAATTATCCTGGTAACCCTAGTCCAAAGCCAACAACAGTAATTTAAATAGTCCTATAGCATCATTTCTTGTGCTGCAAAAATAGCTTCCCCCATTAAATCTCCAATGATCCCACCACAGTGTGTATAAATTCTACAAAGTTTCATCCTCTGTACAGGCAAACCTCCTCCCTCTGATCACTAGTTCAAGTCCCAGAATTCCTCAGCCAGCAAAGCAAAGCTGGCTGAGGAATTCTGGGAGTTGAAATCCACAAGTCTTAAAGTTGCCAAAGTTGGAGACCCCTGATCTAGACTACAGGGGTTAGGAATAACTTTCTAACCAATAACTTTCTGAACCAATTTTTCCATCAACATTCTAGGCAACGTTCATTTTGGAGAATAATTCTGTGGTTAATGCTTCATGACTCTCATCAAGCGCAGGTATAAGCTGGGACATGTACCCTTCATTGCTGCATTCACTGATGGTAATTGCTGCTATTATCTAAACAGGAAAACATTGCTAATCCCTTCCTAGCAATGCAGCGCTTTGGCTAAGGCAACAAGTCTATTTCTCTTTGCTGAAAGGCTCCTTTCCTGCCTCCTTCATGCTGGAGGAACCTTAGAATCAGCTCTGACAGCAAGTGGAAGGGGACAAATGGGCTGGGAAGAAACAAAAGCATGAGTTGGAGGAACTACTCGCAGCGTCTGCTGAATAGTTAGAAACCGCCATAGCAAATTGTACTTAAAGGTTGGCAGGTGATGGCCATCCTGGATGCCATTTAGGGTTATTTTTTTCAGAGGACTGGCAAAAAGTGAAGGATAGAAAGGGGAGAGATCAGAGAGGAAAGACATGAAGAGAGACAAATCTTCAGACCTGGTAGGGAGGGGAAAAGGAATACCTGACATGCCACCGAAAGGCCCCTAAGGCTGCAACCCTTTCTCTGTCATTTATCTTCTCTCCCTTCTGAACTGCTCTATCTTCTCCATTCCTTGGCCACTTCTAGTTCAGCTCTGTGCTCTTGTGTCAGGAAGACACTTCCAGCTTATCTCTTCTTTCTCATTTTGTTAAAGAAGCCAACACACACCAGTTTCTGGGGTCTAAAGTGTGCAGACCTGCAACTCAGGAGTTCTGGCTTTAAGGCTTGGACTCAGCTAACCCCACCAAATGCACTGCATGTGAGTTGGAGTTGGCTTCTTTTCTGTGACTGAGGGCTACAGCAAGAGATTTAGAGGGTCCTGGACAAAAATTTGTTGTGGGAGAACCTTTTTTTTTTTCTTGTTGTGGAAGAAGTGCAGGTAGTCCTCAACTTAAAACCATTTGTTTAATGGCCAAAGTTACAATGGTACTGGAAACAATGGCTTATGACTGAATGTCTATGGAGATTCTCAGTCATGGTTGTTCCAAAGGTGCTTTTTAGAAAGTCCAGTTGCCTTTCAAAAAAGCACTTTTGGGACAAGGGCTTATGACAGTGGTGAAATCTAAAATTTGTTAATATCGGTTTTGTGGGTGTGGCTTGGTATGTGTGGGGGGTGGTAATGTGATTGGGTGGGTGTGGGCAATTTTTTTTTTTAACTTTTAAAACCATTTTTTCTACAACCTCTTCGGCGAACAGGTTGTAAAAAAAAATGCTTTCAAAAGGCTCTGACAATCCCAGCTGAGTTGCCTGATCAGCAGAGGCTTTTTTTCTTTTAAAAGCCTTTGACGATCCCAGCTGAGCCGCGCCATCATCAGAGGCTTTTTTTTTTTTTACTTTTAAAAGCATTTTTTCGGCGAAAGAGGTTGTAGAAAAAATGCTATTAAAAGTAAAAAAAAAAAGCCTCTGATGATTGTGTGGCTCAGCTGGGCATGGGGGGGGGGGGCAGGGATTTTTGCTACCAGTTCTCCGAACCACCCACCTCCATCACTACTGGATCAGGCGATCCGCTCTGAACCGGGAGCATTTCACCCCTGGCTTATGACCTTTTTTCACACTTACGATCATTGCAGGACCCCCAGGGTTACATGATCAAAATTTGGATGCTTGCCAACTGGCATGTATTTATGAAGGTCGCCATGTCCAGGAGTCACGTGATCCTCTTTTGGGACCTTCTGACAAGCAAAGTCAATGGGGAAGCCAGATTCACTGAACAACTGGGTTACTAAGAACAACTGCAGTGATTCACTGAACAAGTGGGGCAAGAAAAGTTGTAAAACGGGGACGCTCAACAACTGTCCTGCTTAGCAAAGGAAAGTTTGGGCTCAATTGTGGTGGATTTTCTTTGTTATGCTTGCTTTCAGGGCTTACATTATGGTTTTTTAGTATCCTGCAGCAGAATAGCCCTGCATCAAAATAGTAAGAAACTGAGTATCAATTCTGAGCAAGTATAGTCGAGAGAGATTCATCTAGAATCTGATTTCCTCCCTTGAGACTTTAAATTACTTAGCTAGGCAGTACAGTTAAAAGGCAGATGGGGGAAAAAATAGATTCTCTAGAATATTTGGTCAATATAAACTGTTTCGGATTTCCTGTCTTCTCCCCACCAACCCACCCCAGTCTTGGTATGTGGAGAAGGCCTTGAAACGGGCATGGAGCAGTTAGCCTTGATGCAATGAAGATGGCAAAGCAATCCCCCTCTGCCTATAACAGGTAGAACCATCCTGCAAAGCTACCTGATGTCAGGAAATAATTGGCAGGTAAACAAGCGTTTTCTTCCTAGGGAATTTTCCCTCTTAGGAGATTGGAGACATTTCCCAATCCTAGGAATGTGATCCGGATCCTATGTTCTCTTGGGGAGATACGGATCCCCCATGCCTGGTTTATTTTCACGTCCCATCTGCTTCTGCCCTGTTTGCGCTCCACAGCATGTTGCTAAGCACTCAGATCCCCAAGGAATGCCTTCCACGGGCACCTGCTGGCAGTGGGGATAATCACAGCCCCCTCCCTTAATCAGGAGTTCACTGCTCTCTCCTCCCCACCACTGTAGCCCCTTTCCCCTCCCCTTAGTAATGCTCCCCAGCCCCCCTTGCAGGGGATTGGGGGACCCTGGAGCCGTGGGAACTCTTCCTGCTGTGGGTGGCATGCAAACAGGATAGCGAGCGGGAGACAGGACTAGCTTTTGCTTAGAAAATGATTCCTAACAATAAGACCATAGGATGAAAAGAAGCATTTGCACTAGTCTGGGAAATGTGGGCAAGAGGCGGGGGGGGGGGGGGGAGGACTCAGAAAGTGGAGGGCAAAAAGATTTTCCCACTGTGCACTGCTACTTTTTTGTTTCCAGCAGGAGCATTGTACTTGAGAGTTCCCATCGGTCTGTGCATTTCCCACGTGTTCAGATTCGGGGGAGTATGGTGGGATATTTAATCATGCAAGCTTTCTTAAGTAAGAAAAAATGGGAGATAAGGAAGGGTGGGGTGAGAATGGTCGTTCGGAAAGCCACGCACACACAGGACAGGAAATTACCCCCGATATAAAATGCACAGATTTATTTTCAGTTTGTGCAATATAACTTTTTGACATGCTGTTTTTAAAACGTGAATACAAAAAGGTTGTTGGCTTGCTATACTTAAAAATAGGTGTTTCAGGGGACAGCTTGCACTGACTCTTCTTAGGAAAAGTCCATATAAAGAACTTTAAAAACGACTTAAACTACTACCAATCTATTTACTCCTTCTTGGCTATACTAGCAAGATTTCTGATGAAGGCTTTTTCCCAGCCTGATTGAAAATGCTGACGTTGAATTTAAGGCTTTTTGTTTAACTGAGCTGTAGTATTTTAATTCCCAAAACTAAGTCTCTCCAGCACAATGCAGTATGCATTATTCTGCCCAACTGTCTTCCAGGATATCAGGTATAGAGTGGTCTTTTCCATCACTTATTGCATCATTTTAACTAGTGACAGAACCAGGGACCATCTGTATCCAAACATACCCTAAGTTTTAAGTTGTGGCTGCTCCCTATGCAATCTATATTTAATTCAGCCACCAGAAAAACCTCAATTTTCCTTAAGCTCCAGAAAAAAAAATCTTGCTGGTTGACTATTTCTGATCCTAATTGGGTATTTTAACACCTCTCAGTTAGCATTACTTTCCCCAAACAGGTACCCTTAAAATCAGTGTTTTTCAAACTTGACTTAGGATGTGTAGTCTTCAAATGCCAGAATTCCCCAGCCAGCATGCTGGCTGGAAAATTCTGAGAATTGGAATTTATACATCTTAAAGTTGCCAAGTTTACAAAACACTGCTCTTCAGCATGTGTTGGCCTTCCGCTCCTTTGCATCTGCAGGATACTTTTAAGTAAACACCCATGAATCAGGACCTTCCCATTTTGTTCAGCTTGACTCTCCAGGAAAAGGAGTATCAAATCAGTTGGGTTGTTTTGATCAACTGGATCGTCTCTGCTTTCCCCTGAACCCTTGCAGCAAGATGAACGGCAAACAAACTTAATAATAATAATGATGATGATGATGATGATGATGATGATGATGAAAATAATAAATAAATAAATTTGAATAATGGGCATGGCAGTAGCTGAAAACAGCAGAATAGACAAGAAAGAACCAGAGAAGATAACAAAATACAAAGACTTGCAAATGGAAATAGAATTACTGTAGCAAAAGAAAGCAAAGTTAAGTACCAATAGTAACAGATCCCTTAGGGGCAATGCAATCCCAAAACAGCTGGAGCACTACTTGAACACCAGCAGTATTGACAAATTCACCACCAATCAATTGCAAAAGGCAGCTTTATTCAGAACAGCTTACATTCTGCAGCAATACCTCTAATACCATCAAACATCCATGTCTGCCTATTCCTATTCTTGGGAAGGACTCGACGGGAGGACAAAAGTGCCAAATCCAGTCTGAACATCTGACTGACTATGCAATGAAGCATAAATAAAACCCTCAGATCAATCCAGAAAGCTCTTACCCACTGATGTATTATCAGGAAATCAACCTCAGCTGTATTTTCTAGAAAATATTAGTTTGGAATGTGGTAAATTTCAAATACACTTTTGCGGATAAGTGAATGAAAAAAAAAATGGGTAATTTACTAACACCCCTTTTGATCTTCCATAAACCATGCCCTAGTTAGATGCACTCTGTTCAGCTTCCATGAATCATACTTTCTTCTATTTATCTTTTCTATATCTAATTGTTTCCTTTGTACCGGAGTGTGTCTGTACTGCTATGTTGGCAGTGCTTTCTTTAGCATTACAATACATTAATCCCTCTGGCCAGAAATTTAAGGAAGAGCCTCACACTAGACCAGGCTGGAAGCCTGGTCTTCCCCTGATATGTATGCGGGATATAATCCCAACTCCAGGAAATAAATTCCAAGCCTGAAAACAAAGACATTTATTTTCTCCTTCTTCAGGGTATATAACCTCTGAAAGAGCAGCAGAAGCTTTTGAGCAATAACCGCAGGTTGGAAGTTTCAGATGCAGCTCTAGCCTTGTCTGAACTGAGTTAGGAAAGCATTCCTACCAGGGGTGAAATCCAGCAGGTTCTGACAGGTTCTGGAGAACTGGTAGCAGAAATTTTGAGTAGTTCAGAGAACTGGTAGCAGAAGTTTTGAGTAGTTCGGAGAACTGGCAAATGCCACCCCTGGATGGGCCCAGAGTGGGGTGGGAATGGAGATTTTGCAATATCCTTCCCCTGGAGTGGGGATGGAATGGAGATTTTGCAGTATGGGAATGGAGATTTTGCAGTATCCTTCCTCTGCCACGCCCACCAAGCAGCACCACGCCCACCAAGCCACGCCCACAGAACCGGTAGTAAAAAAAATTGGATTTCACCACTGATTCCTACCTTTATAAGGGGGCAAGCCATTGCTGCTGCATTTGGGGATGCCTGTGGCTCACTCGTGCTGCTGAGGGAGAGCAAAGCCCTGAGGCAGGCAGGGCAGGCTCCGGCCTAGTTTTCCAGCCAGAAACGATTCAGACTAAATCGCAGCAAAGCGCTGCGGAAGGAAGTCTCTGCTGCCCGCCCCCTAGCGGTGCTCCAGGGTTTTGCATTCCCCGATCTAGTCCTAATTCCTTCCAATCCGGGATACATCCAGAATACTGGATTGCTGCTCCCTGTTTCGTTTTGTTTTTCTCCAGGAAGGACTTTGGAGGCCATTGAGAACAAGACCCAATTATAAACCCAGTACGGGGAAGGAAAAGATGGAGGCCCTGCCTTGCCCCTAAAAGTCACCTCGCTGCTGCCTTCCAGGATCTGCCAAAGCGCCTTTCCTTGCGATCCACCAGCACCTGATCTCCCCTCCCGCTTCTCAAGCTCCTTGCCAGGCTCGCCCCTGTTTCTGGCCCCCTCCCCTCCTTGCTGGGGAGAGTCAACGGTGCGGCTAACCGCTTGCATACACACACAGCTCCAGGGAGGAACGGGCCTCTGGGCTTTCCTGGATAGAAACTACGCCTCAGGTGAAAGGCGCCCGGCCCAGATCTATGAGTTGGCTATAGCAGCCACAAGCAACAACGGGAGGCGTGGAGGTGTCCCGTAGATCGCAATCAGATCTCTGCGATCTGATGGAGTAGGACTGGCTCAATCTCCTCAGCAACGTCCCCATTCGCATCCTGATCCCGGTTTCCCCGGAGTCCAGTCCTCCCCCCAACCCTTTGGTTCTGGTGGGAGAGAGAGGGGCTCGCCCAGCACCACCACCACCACCTACAGCCCGGCTTCCCTCCTGGCTTTAGGAGGAGCCGCCCCGCGAGGGGGTTAAGCCGTCCCAGCCCGTCTCGGAGGAGGCAGGGTGTTGCTTATCTGCTCCAGGGAAGCCCGGAGCTGCAAGCCTGCCCTGTGGGAAACCCTGCGCCATGGGTCCTTTCGCAGAGGTATAAAATCCGGATTTTTTTGGGGAGGGGGGGCGGTGTGTGTGTGTGTGAGTGAGTGAGGCAGACGCGTCCCTCTTCAAAGCCGCTGGGTTAGGAGTCCATCCCGGAGAAACTTTTTTCCCGGGCACAGAAGAGCTGACAGGAACTAAACCCGGGGAGTAGATCTCGGACCGGAGAGCTACCGCGGGGTAAGGGACCTCTTTGCTCCCGTCCTCTTCAGCCGTCGGACTTCAGCTCCGGACCCTCGTTCCCTCCGCGAATGATTTTGCTACCTTATTCTGCCCCGCGCGCCCTTCCCTTTCCCCTCATTTTTTTTTTCCCCCTGTGGACTCAGCCTATCCTCGATTTGCTCGGGCGTTTTCTTGCAACCGCCTGCAGTGCCACCGTGGAAGCCGCTTGGGCTTCGCTTTGAACCCGGCTCTCTTCGCGGCGAGCCGGCAAGACGCCTGGCGAGACTTCAGGGAAGCTCTTCTCTCCGGAGGGGGGGAGGGAGGAGGGGAAGTGGTGGTGGTGCGGGGGGGGGGGGAGAAACCTGCCTCCGGGATGGCCGACAACTTTTGGCGGAGATGCAACCAGCTGCGGAGCGGAGTCCCGGCTCCCTTGAAGTCTCGCCAGGCATCTTAGCCGCCTGGGATGGAACAAGGCGAGCAAAGCCGTCGCAGTCGCCCTGAAGGCGCGGAGCTCGGCTTTGTGCTCTCCTGCCAAACTGGGGAAAGCGCCCGAGCGCGCGAGTCTGGCGAACGGGGCAGGCGGACGCGTCTTTCAGCGCCTGAGGATGGAGGGCAACCGACGGGGGGGCCAGTTGGGAACTCCCAAGTCCCAGCCTGCGTTGCTTCCTCCGCTGCACCTGGCTCAGGTATGGGAGAGGCAGGTCGCAGCACGTCGCGGACAGGACAGGACGGAGCGCGCAGAAACTCACACATTACGCACGCAGCCGCCCGCTTCGGGGCGGGGAGGGGGGGGGGAGAGGGGAAGAAAAAAAAAAAAAAAGCGGGGTTGGCAGACGGATCAAAGCCCCCTGTTGGCACCGAATCCCGGAGCTGCGCTGATGCAGGATGGACTTGCTGCTGGCATTGTCCCCGGGCACCTGTTCTGTGGCATGGGGAAGATTATAGCCCGGCTGGGGTGCGGGGAAGGATTGCTGCCGTTCCTGCGTCCCTTGTACTGAGAGTGATGGCGTCAGGAGGCCATCGCGAAGCCCAAGCCTGCGTCCAGAATGGCAGCTCGAACCTCGGTGCCCTCTCCAGAATGAAGGGGGCCGTCCCAAGATGAAAGGATCCTCCCCGCTCGGCTTCTCTACCTATATGGGAGCGCCTGCGTGTCGGACCCCAGCAGGGGTCGCTCTTTCCAAGGGAGTGGGGGGCTCTTAGCCAGGCAGGCGGAGCCCGGTAAGGTAGTCTGCCTTCCCCCCCTTTTTTGGGGGGGGGTTGTGGTGGTGGAAGAAGGAGATCCTATCTTGGATCTCCCATTCTCTAGCCCCAACTTCAAAGGCCTGTTAGCTTGCAAGAAGGGCGGGGTGGGGGGATCTACAGGAGCTGGCCGGGAGAGAGAGAGAGAGAGAGAGAGAGAGCCTTTGAAGTGCCCATCAGCCGCGGCCGCCACTCGGGTTACAGCTGCTTGGCCCGGGGCCCGGTGGGACGGCCGAGGAAGGGAACTTTGATCTTGGTTACTTCCGCACAGCGCCCTCTAGGCCCGGGCCCCTCCAACAAGCGCTTCCCTGCAGCTACGCGGCGCCTCTGCCTCCAACATCCTCCGTCGTTCGAACCCAGGTCCAGCTGGACGTCATCACCCTTTCTCTCCTTCCAGGACTGACCCCGCCATGGTGCCCTGGGCAACGCTGCTCCTTTTGGGGCTGCTGTTCTGCTGCTGTCTGGGTCACGGCGGCCAGACGGGAGCGCCCCGGGTCTATCTCACCTACAAAGGTAAGAGAGGCTTAAAGTCGTTCAGGTGAGTCCCCGGTAAGAAGATTGTATTTTTGCCTTCCGTTGGCATCTCCTCTCCTGGGTGGGCATGTCAGTATTCGGAGAAGGGAGAAAGCTGCAAGGTGGCACTGGGGTGGGCATGGGTGGGGCATGGCAATCCATTGCAAAACTCTTGACAGAATAGACAGCGTTTTTCTTGTGGGGAAGAGAGTCTGATGGTATTCAAAAATCAGAAAAGTAGCCGGTATCCTCTTTTCAGACTAATACAATTCATTCGTGGGGAAAAGTGCAACCTTTTGAATTTTTTTTAATTTATTTTTTTGTTCTTCTCTTTGTTTCTTAAAGATTTATATGCCTACCGTCAGTCACCCAGACTGTTAGCCTAGATAAGGGATTTCATGGCAGCAGATTATCTGAAGGGATAAAACCTGAAAATTAAGAAAGTAAGTTAGATGAAGGTAGTCTTTCAAAGAACAATAGTAAATCTGCCGTATATGACTATGAGGTTTTATTAGCTGAACAAGGAATTATCCTTATATTGGTTGGACTACGCTTAAAAGACACTTCCTAAATTAAATGGGTACATGGTAGACAGTGCATTTTTCAGGAAGGCTGGAGTAAATCTAAATTTCCTTCCTTCCTTCCTTCCTTCCTTCCTTCCTTCCTTCCTTCCTTCCTTCCTTCCTTTTGAAAATGAGGGAATTGTAACAAGTTCCAAAGTTTTACTGTGGGAAAGGAAAGCAGCAGGAATACTTCTTCTTTAACAACTAAATAATGTTGTTAAAGTAAACTATGGTCCTTCTCAAGATGACAACTCCTGATAATTTTGTCGTGGTTTTCTTGGCAACAGTGTGGAACTGGCTTGCTGGTGCCAACCCCGAGATTTCCTTGTAGTCGCCCATTCAAATTGGACTAAACATACTTTCTGAGCAGGTTGCCTAACTGCTGTTTAATGCTAAAAGGGGTGATTATGAAAACACAATGACTGGCTCACCAATAATTTTAACTATGCGCTCTGATAGCTTGAGTAAACATTTTGGCTGTCCCAGGAATGGATTGTTATCACGGGGAAAGGAATTATTCCTGCATCGTATCACTGCTCGGCTTATTGATACTGCTGCCCAAAGTAATCAGCTGTATTTCCAACTTTGATTGGCGAGGTCCAGGAAGGCAAGAAAATGTTACTTTCATACTAAATCAGTCTCAGCCTAACATACTTCATAGACAGACTATGAGGATAAAGAGCTAATCCCCAGGTAAACTACCAACAACAGCTTAGAGGAAAGTGGTATGTCTGCACTTCTTATCTCTGAAAACAAACTACAGTACAAGTGGATTCTGGTGGGACAGCAAATATTGACTGTCCAGTTAAAATAATGGCTTTGTTTGGTTTAAACCAATAATCTGTTTCTTTTTGCCAAGAATTCCTTCCACCTCTAGTGTCAAACCAAACACCTTGGAGATTTACGAGTGCAGAATAATTTCTTTTCTGTGAGTCAGCTGCTACACGGGAGAGATTTTGTTGTCAAAGAGGAAGTTTGCTGTCATTTGTAGCAAGGCGGCAGCTCTGGTTTTCATGTTCTAATCCCCTTTTTTTCATTTTAATATTATTTATGGAAATGGCAATGGGTTCCTGTGGTCGTCTTATGTTGGACCTAATAAAAACAGATACAGACATAACAGTACACAGCCTTGTTTCAGGCCACTGCTTCTGTACATTCTAAAGAACAGCGAGTTTTGCATTAGCATTTGCATTAATTTCATGCTCCCAAATTCCCAGATTTCTGACCTGAGATGGCCAGTTGTACCTTCTTCTTCTTCTTTTTTTTTAAGGCTAACTGTAGATTATAGATTTTCTCAGTGGCTTTACGGTATGGGTTTAAAACACTCTATGGTGCTGGTGAGTGTTATATGTGCAGAACCACCTTCAAGGGCAGTTTAGCCATGTGGACCCAAGGCAGCCAATCAAAGCAGCTTGTCGGTGTATGATGGATGCATCAGTTTGTGGCTGTCAACACACAGAGTCACACCCTTGCCCGTTTCTGTATTGCTAATCATTGTCTGGATGGATTGTGTTTTTGCTGCAGAGAGTGTTTTTGTACAGGGGTTGTATAAGTTACTGCTGTGTAGGCACATCATACCATCATCTGTGGGGTCTGTCTGCCTGCTTCTACAAGCATTCTCCCCCCACCACCCAAAGAAAAATATCCTGTGACCTTGCTGGGTTCCCCTACACTCCCCTCTGTTCTTGGGGATTCCGGGATCTAATTACTTGCCAGCCACTGGGGGAAAGGATTTCCCAGAAGAGCTTAAAATACCCAGCATGCCATACAGAGAAGGGACTAGAACATGGATGGATTCCCCTTCCTAAAGCACATTGTGGGGCAGGGGAAGAGAGGGAGCTTGGGCTGAAGAGGAGCTTAATGGCTAGGGTGTGCATGCCACGTTCCCTGCTATAGATACCCTGCTGCCATTCTCACTGTAGTTGCTTTGTCGTCCTTTCCTTCAACTATGAAAATGTAGCTCATGTGAACATGTGAAAGGGAGGAGGGTGCATAAAGAAACAGCAAGAGCCTTGGCCAAAGGACAATTCATTCCTTTGGGCGGCAGCAGCCTTGGCTATAAAAGGCAAAGTTCCAGACATCACTCTGATTTCTCTGTACATGCGCGTGTGCCCGACTGGATAAAGAGACACCCACCCACTCTGTGTCCTTGCTTAGGCTCGTGGACATACATACATGGACCATAAGGGATATGCAACTAGTGAAGATGTCAGGAACTTGGGTCTTCCTGGAACTGGGCAGGTTATGGACCATCAGGCAGGAGGGTTCCTGGTGAGACTTTCAGCCTGAGTCCTCCTGGGGAGGCTGGTGTCTTCCACGGGAACTTTTCCACCAGAGGCCATAGCTCAAGTCATGTTGGTTATTCTGGGTTTTGGGGATGGTGGTGGCCAGTACAACAGCAGGTCCCTGTGACTATGTCTGCTGTGGCTTAAGCAAGGTCTGCCACATACAGGCAGCATATTTGGATTAAGTGGGCTCGGTAAGGAGGTGCTCCTGCAAACACAGGCCCTTTGATTACTACAGCATGTTAAAGTTTTTGAGAGGACCCTGTAGTTGCTGGTTATAAAGTAATAGTCCATCTTGTTCCAAGGTCTGCCACAGAAAATAACTCTGCGTCTTCATTCTATAAAATTGGTGAAAGACAATGGCAAACAGAATGAATTATGCAGGATCCAATCTGGGTCGGTCACTGGAACCAGAGTTTCCGAGCTTTTGGACTCATACTGGAACCCATCCTCAGAAAACCTCTCTCACACAAGAACGTGTGCTTTGAGTAGAATTTGTGCTATGCATAGTATTTATGTGGTGCCTGGTTGTATGTGGCTTTTTAAATTGGTCATGGTGATGTTGATGGCCGGTTGTGGGTCGGTCACTTACGGCCATCAACACCCCAATCAACAACTAAAAAAGCCACACACAACCAGGCACCACATAAATACTATGCAGAGAAAAGCCCAAAGCACACATTCTGGTAAGAGAGAAGTTCTCAGAGGATGGGCTCTAGCACAAACCCAAAAGCTCGGAAGACTAAGCCTCTGGTTCTGATGTCTGACCCAGACTGGATCCCGCAACATTATCCTGGGACATGTATATTTGCCTTCATTCATGAAAATGAATTATTTTCTCAATGAACCTCACTCTTGCCAAGAACACAGTCAGCTTTAGCCAGGTGTTTTCTCTTATGTGGGCAGGTTGGACCTACCCTTATAGAGATAAAAGCCAGTGCTGGGTTACAGGGAAGAGAGGGAAGGGATTAGAGGGTTGAGCTGGTGATGGAGCACACAGCTGCCCTGGACTCACTCCTGAGCGATCCTGCTACCCTTTGGTGCAATGGAAAATGTTACCCATTTCCATGTTGGAAGCATCCTCAGCTGCCATTCTGCTCCATTTCTGGGTAATGGCATGAGCCAGGGAGGTCCATCCATCTCCCCTCTGCAATATAAAGGATAATAATCCTGATTTCTTTTACTGGGTTATTGTAGGAAGTACCATTAGATGATAACTAACTCTGCTTCCCCTACTGAAAGCTCTAGCAGCAAGAAGGGTGACCCTTCTAGCAGCAAAAATGGTACTCTCTTGTACCAGCTACACAAACGGCTGGAATAGCTGCTGAATCTCACTTCAGAATGAGTGACGGGACGGCATTTCTCTCATAGCAGAAGGCACCATTTTTAAGCTTTGGAGGTTAGGCAACTTGGGTCTCTTCTCTACAGAAGGGAACATCTGAAGTGTTCCTTCATTTCCTATCAATTTACTACCTGAGCTTTTTTATTTCATTTTTTTCATTTTGCTGGATAGAGAAACTAATCCTGACTAACGTACATTATGGTACACTCTTCAAATAACGCAGAAATACAAGTCACAGTTCTGTGATTGCAGAAGCAATTAGTTGTCTGAGCAGAATTCAACTTCCTTGGGATATTTCATTAGAGTGGTGGTAGAGCTAAGGCTAAAAAAGATACATTAAGCCCAAAGAGCTTCAGTCATCATGCCAAAGACCAACAACATGTTGTCGACCAATTGCACTTCCCAGACACATATTTCCCATTGACTGTTTTGGCTGGCTACAGCCTGCTTCAGTCTGCCTGTAAGATGACAGATGGTTCTAATGTTTCCTGATTTCTTGTTGGCTCCTCCGAAGGCCATCCATCCTTCTTTCCAAGTGTGGGGGCTTATGAGATCGAACAGTAAGGGGTTTGTGGGACCTAAGGGCTCCATTTCTGCCAAGGCATACTCTTACCTAAAGGCTTGCTTGTCTGCAATAGAATGGGCTTCTTCTGGGTATGGAAATTCCAGGTAGTTTTAAAAAAAAAAGGTGAAGGAGTCTCTGTGGATTTTACTCCACTAGTCATAGGCGACTTTAGGGGGCGTGTTCATTTTTGTTTCAAGGCCACTGAGCCAGCATTGTCCGAAGACATTTCTGCAGTCATGTGGTTAGCATGGCATCACGGAATCTTGTTATCTTCCCACCAAAGTGATACCTATTTATCTACTCACCTTGGCATGTTTTCAAACTGCTGGGTGGGCAGTAGCTGGGGCAAGTAACGGGAGCTCACCCCGTAGCATGGAGCTCAGGTCTCAAACCTGGGCTGCCGGCTTTCCAGCCGCCAAGCCCAGCATATTAACCGCTGAGCCACCGTCCCTCCTAATTCAAGATGGCATCCACAAAAATCTTGAGAATGGATTGTTTTCTCTATACCACCAGCGATTTCCACCCACACAATCTTGATGGTACAGCAATTGCACCTGAATTATGTATTTGTCCCAGAGAAGTCCAGCAGGGGAGTGAGACCGTCTTCATCTGACATCCAATAAACCTCTATCCCCATTATCAACATTCCGTTGGTGATAAATGAGTGCAGGAGGAAGAAGCGTTGGGAAGATGCTTTCAAGAGGTTCTGCTTTGAAGGACTTCGTTCGTTCTCCATCACAATCAAGGATAACCGATAATCTAACATTGCTAGGTTGTCTTAGAAGAGATTAATGCCACTGCTATATTACCCCCAGTGTTATATAATGGTCATTGTATATCAAAACTGGGTAGTATGCATGACACAACCTACCCCTGGGCATATTGCCATTATTTCTTGGGGCGAGCATGATAGTCTTCCACCTGCCGTGTGTTAATGCCTGGGGAATTCCATCAGGTTTCCAGAGTTCCTTCCCAGCTTCCAGAGAAGAAATGGGAGATGTCAGCTGAACTGGACAGAGAAAGGAGAGATTGGTCAGAATCCTGCAATTCTACTCTCAGCTTGGTTGTTTCTTTAATTTGATTTTAATTCCTCATCTCCCCAGACTCATTTCTCCCCTGCATCTGTTCCTCTTTGACCTCCTGGAAATCTGCTTTTCTTCCTGTCTTTAGCCCACTTGCCTAGAGGGATTAGGCCAATTTTGGTCCCTGATCTCTGCATTCTTGCCTAGACTTGACTACAGAGCATAACTGGGCCTGGCTGGTGTCCTCTGGCCTCGTCCCCAAGGTCACCACAGGTGGGAAGTCCACCACATCGCTCTCTGATCTGTGCCCATGGAATGTGGCTGGGGGATTGCTGGGGGATTTAGACTCTTTGCTGTACCAGCCGCTGAGCACCCCCCCTCACCCACATTGGCTCCGCCTTTGCCACTTCAAGGGACCAAAATACCCCTTGAGCTCAGCCCAAGCCAAGCCAGTCCACCCCACCCATCACATGGGTCAACATGATCCAGTTGCTGCCCTTTCTGTGTGCGAGGGGATGGGGGAAGGGTAAGAAAAAAAAGGCAGATTAGGATTCTGGGTTCTTGTCGTTTGTATGGTCAGGTAGACAGTGGGCCAGGCTAAATTCATCATAGAGGACTGTCCTCTTCCAGAAGGATGGTCAGGGGCCAGATATCTCTAAGAAAGCAGACTTTTTTTGGACCTTGCTCAGATGAAAAGAGTGGTAGGTGGGAAGAGTAAGGAGAAGTGAAGACCCTGGAGTTGCCCATCAATGTTGAATCTTCCGGCAGCAATTTTTTTTTTTTTAATTTGATTTATATGCTGCCCTTCTCCGGAGACTCAGGGCAGCTTACAATGCGTTAAACAATAGCCTTCATCCTTTTGTATATTTATACAAAGTCAGCTTATTGTCCCCACAAACTGGGTCCTCATTTCACCTACCTTAGAAAGGATGGAAGGCTGAGTCAACCTTGAGCCTTGGAGAGATTCGAACCAGCAGTAAATTGCAGGCAGCTGTGTTAATAACAGGGTGCTTAGACCACTGTACTATCAAGGCTCTATTGAATGAATTATTAAGTTACAGCTTTCCCCACTCTAGTAAGATAACCAAAGTTCGCTTTACATAAAGATTTCTAAAAATGTATTTAGGCAAGCCTGACCTCTCTTTTTCTCGGTGCGTAAATGGTGCCCTACTCCTGAGAAGTAGGAAACTGTGAGACTGATAGTTGACTCTGAGGCTCTCCCTCCACAGAGTTGTTAGAGACCCGCACTGCTCGTCCTTTCAGCTTCAACTTTAACACCAGTGATTATCGCATCTTGTTGGTGGACCAAGACCAGGAACGTCTCTACCTGGGGGCAAGAGATTTTCTAGTGGCCTTGGATCTTCACAACATCAACAAGGAGCCACTAATTGTAAGTCTAAAAAAAAAAAAAAAAAGTCCTGCTGGATCAGTTCAGAATATTGTTAGCATTGATGATGTTACTTAGTTTGGGTAATAAAACGTCTGCTGGAAAACAATCAAACTCGGAGAGCCAATGTTCATGATGACCGCTAATGTTCATCATGTCCAACATTTTTCTGCAGTGGTTGCTAACTGTCTTGGGCTGGGTTGACAGTAGAGTAAATAAAGCAGTGGGATAAAAAAACATACCGTATTTTTCGGAGTATAAGACGCTCCGGAGTATAAGACGCACCTATCTTTTTTAGTGAGGAAAACAAGAAAAAGGAATCTGCCTCTGCCTCCCAGCAATTTTGCCTCATTGCAGCAAACAGCAAATAGCCTGCTTTACTTTCATTTAAGTTTTCAGCATAGCTTGATTAGCACAAGAAAAAAAAATCTGCTCCCAGCAATTTACCTCCTTGCAGCAAGCAGCAGAGGCCCATGCAGCAATAGGCAACAGCTGAGAGTCAAGAGGTCGATTCAAAGGACAACTTGTGCTAATTAGGCTGTGCTGAAGCTGAAATGGGCTGTTTCTTCTTGCTGTTTGCTGCAAGGAGATAAACTGCTGGGAGGCAGAGGCCAAAGGGTGGGGGCCAGTGGGTGGGAAGGGCTACATTTGGTGTATAAGAGGCACCTAAATTTTCACCCTCTTTTAGGGGGGGGAAAGCTGCGTCTTATACTCTGAAAAATACGGTATATACCTTGCAAGATGGATAGGATTCATTGGGTTGTAGCTCAAACTAAGAAAGGCCAACTGTAAAAGGGCTGGAGAAGCAAGAAATCCAAAAGGAGTGGCGTCTGAAGACGATCTTTCTTTCTCTCTCTCTTTACTTCTTCAGATTCATTGGCCAGCATTACCAAACCAGGAGAATGAGTGTCGCTTGGCAGGGAAAGGGCAGAGAGTAAGTGGCAATTTTCTGCTCCTTCACTGTTACCCTGTACCTAGTGTGTTTATTGGCTTGGTTTCAATCAGAGGTGGGCTGCTGCCGGTTCGCCCATACTGGTAGTTCCGATCACAGGCTGGGCCCGCCCACCTGCCCTTGTGCTATCCTGTCCTATACATCTCACTCTCTGGCTCGCTTGCCCCGCCCATGGAGCCCAGCTGATTTCTGCACCTCGCCCGTTCTACTCACCGCAGCTGCCTGAGAAAGTGTGCTGGAAGCTGTGAGCATGAAATCACCGCTCACATTTTCGGTTTTGCACTAGGCGAACTGGTTGTTAAATTATGTGAAGCCCACTTCTGGCTTCAATGCATCGGTGAACTGGAAATATATTTGTTTGTTTGTTTGTTTGTTTGTTTTATTAGATTTATATACCGCCCTACTCCCGAAGGACTCAGGGCGGTGAACAGGCACAAAATAAAATACATAAATACAAAATTTAAAAACAGAAATAAAACCAGATTAAACAATTTAGCCTGAGACAAATTTAAAACATCCCAATAATTTAAAAACAGATTTAAAATTTTCAATTTAAAAGAAAAAGGACATTTGGTTTTGAATGTCCAAAACTATCTGATTTCTTGCATCTCTGGAAAGAAAATTGTTGCTTTGGTTTTGTCTCGGTTGCTAGTTTTTAGATTCTATACAGTCCAGGATCCTTAATCTATGTATTCCCGGGAAGATGGAGACTGTATTAACTCCTGCCTGGCAACTCCTTATGTCTTCCAGCTCATATTTTACTTCTTCATGTCCTGTAGGGTGAATGTTTCAACTACATACGGCTTATGGAGCCTTTGAACCGTACTCATCTCTATGCCTGCGGAACGGGGGCTTATCATCCAGTCTGCAGCCTTATCAATCGCGGCTGGCGCTCTGAAGTAAGAAAACTGACCCGCGACTCCATGTCTTCCTGCTGGAAAAGAACCATAGAGTATCTTAGCGATAGAAGGCATCTCTCTCTATATTCTCAATCTGTCGCATCTTCAGGGGAACTTTGAGAAAGATAATCAGAGCAGAAAGTAGTAATTAACTCAACTGGCTAGTAGTCTGCCTTGATATGAGGTCACTTCTATGAAGGGACAGTCGAGAAAAGAGGGCAGGGCAAAGACAGAAATTGGGAGCAGGGACTGGAACCCTTACCCTGTAGAGTTCATTTCTAAATGACTGGAAATCAAAGTAAGTTTTCATGATGATGGCCCTGTTGTCTTTTCCCTGTTTGCCCCTCCGCAGGAATACCTGTTCCGCATAGTGCCTCATTCACTGGAACCAGGCAAGGGGAAATGTCCTTATGACCCCCGGCAGTCCAGCATGGCTGTGCTTATCAGTAAGTAGCTTTGAGTGAATTGAGTTGGATGAGGTATTGCTAAGGTGTAAAGTCCAACTGTGCTGTTGCGTAGGCATCCTTCTGGTCAACTCAATACCCATGTGGAGACTGTATTGTAGCTGTTAAACCCAAGCTGCTTCTTCCTGGGTGGCATGGCTGCCCTCCACAGCTGTCATACGATCCCACGAAAAAAAAATGGTGATTGGTTTAAGCAGTTGCTGACATGTGCTCTGTGTGTGTGTATGTCCATGTGCTGTTTGAATTGCAGGTTTCCTTTGAATCTGAATTGCCGCACAGCCCTGCTATCTATAGCTCCTATCTGATCTTTGTGGCTTTTGGTTTGTTATCAGGGCTGCAGGAAGTAAACAGCTGACTGGAGGGGAACAAAGTACTTGGGAAGGTCTTTGCGAGAGAAGCTTTCATTAATTGCACAGAAATGCTTGGGATGGCTGAGGTCTCATGTTCATCCCTGGCATTTCATTTAAAAGGATTGGAGGGAGCAGGGCTGAGAAGTACCATTGTCTGACCGTGTCTGTAGGCAGCAGCAACAGCAGCATCTATCAGAAGCCCTAATGATGCCCCAATGATGCCATGCCTGTGATGATGACACAGCTGAAGTGCACCAACACTTTCTCAAGTCACAATATCTGATACAAGTACATAAATTGTGGCCTTTGTGCAAATGGCATCATCACACCCAAGCGTACTCTATCATTTCCCTACCCCACCCTCAAGGATATCCGTGCTGTTGAGTAGATTTTATTGACAAAGCCTAAGGCACCTCCCTGTATTTTAATGTTCTCAAAACTCCAGATCTTCCAGAGTTTCCCTGGTTATATCTGCACATGATTACACCCGATGATGTTCCATTGTTCCTCTTCTTCCTGATCCACCCCTCCAGATAACACACTGTACGCTGGAGTTCATGTGGATTTTATGGGCACCGATGCTGCCTTGTTCCGAACCATGGGACCACGCCCAGCTATACGCACAGAGCAGCATGATTCCCGATGGCTCTATGGTAAGAGGCCAAACACCATCTAGAGAAAAAGCAAGGGGGAAATTGGACTGAAGGATGAGATAAGAGACCATGATGGATAACAAGAGTGAATTCTTATAGTGTGAATATCTTAGGAGGGGGGGGGGAAGAGGAGGACATCAGGCTGGTGCCAGGACTTGCCAGTCACCCAGAAAAAGATAGATAGCCTTGCCAGGATGAGGGCTGTTCTTGGAGTTTGACTGGCAAGCCAAATGTGGGCAGGAGCAGGAGAATCATATTGTGTTGCAAGCCATTTCATATGATTGCTCCCCCATTGATGTACAGTTGCTTCTGTCCGATTAAAAATTGTACTCTGGTGACTGCAAGACATGGCTTCAGCGTGCTTCTTACACCGTGGAGCCTGCAGCCAATGAAACACCTCTGCCAAAGAGCCAAAGTCTGCCAAGTAGATTTTCTGTCCTCCATTCTATTGTAGCCTCTAAAGGCCTCAGTTGGTTGGTCTGCAGGCAAAACTGTCCCAAGGCGCAGGAGTAAACAGTGACCTGTAGAGGAACTGTATATACCAAGGACAGGGACCTTATACTTTGGACTTGTTTTCTGGCAGCATCTCTTCCCAAAAGTTTGCTTCAGGCTAAGCTAGAGCACTTGCTGTCTCCATCTAGTGGTGAACCCATGCAACGGCCTCTCTTTTCCCCTTCCTCAGACCCCGTTTTCCTCCAAGCCCACGTCATTCCTGACAGCTCCGACCACAATGATGACAAGCTCTACTTCTTTTTCCGTGAAAAAGCCCTGGAGGGTGCCGTGGGGCCTGCCGTACTCGCTCGGGTGGGACGGGTGTGCCTGGTGAGCAGAGTGAGGGGTTTATCTTTGCTGGGGAGGTGGGCAGGGTTGGGCAAGGCGGGCTGAGAAGGGCCAAGCCACTGGGAGCTGCTGCTGGGGACCTCTTCGACTGCAGAGCTGATGTTCTCCTTAGCGATTCTAAAATGTGCCCAAGGGAACGAAAGGTTTGATTCAGGAGCCAGAACCAAGCTTGACTTCCACTCTATACTAGGAAAGAATAAGTGTCGGACGCTTGTAAGCCTCCCTCTTGAAAGTGCCAAGCTGGATCTTTAAGAGCAAACATAATTGGCAAGTGTTGATGGGACAGGAATGCTAAAGTCTTCCGTGAGACATAAAAAGGATCACATGATAAGGACTCCCCTCCTTCTAAGATTTGCCAAAGTAGCAATCAATTTTGGAGAATTGGGTGAAAATAAAGGGTGAAAAGAACCAGCTTTACAGCAGCAACTGAACAAAGAAGATGAAGCAAACATAGTGGTCCTTGGGGGAGGTAGATGGAAACGTGTTGGGGGCAAGGGAAAGGCACAAAGAGGTACATGCAATTTTGTCCCTTGCCTGTTGCAGAGCACATACATACCCTATGGATAGCATAGATGGTAAGTGTGCATGTATCCGTCCTGCTCTCCGGGGATACACAGTCACGAATCTAACCTACTGGGGTATTTCCTTGAGAATCATCCTTGGTAGATTTAAATTTTTCCCAGCAAATGGGAGGATGGCCAGTGCAACCCTACCGTGTGGTGAGGGAGCAGCTGCTGCGTTGCAATTTATGGTGAGTTCTCAGGAGTGCAGGCAGTGTGAAGGGCTGAAATGCTACTGCACAGCCAAATGGCTTGTTCAGCCCTGGGGAGGCCCACGTCCACAATTAGAAGTGGGAAATGAGATCTTCCCTAGAGTCCCATTGTTCTCTTGGCATGGCTCTCCGTGGTGGGAAGTTGCAAAAAAAAAAAAGTATTTAATCTGGAGATTTCCGATCAAGGGTGAGCAGTTGTTCCAGCCAAAGGAATTCAGCCTTTGGCATGTCAGCAACCACATGTAGATAGTCAGGTGCAGCCAGGATTAAAACTAAATTCGATTTAATAAGATACATTTCAGTTAAATTAAATTTAAATTTATAAAATTGTGAATTTTTTTTTTGTCTTTTAATAATTCCCCCCTCCTTTGGTCATGTTGCACATTGCAATTGGATGACAGCTGTTGGAAGAACCACAGATTTTGGAGACCACATGCCATTGTTGTACCTATTGAGCCGTGGTGGTGCAGTGGTTAGAATGCAGTACTGCAGGCTACTTCTGCCGGCTGCCTGCAATTCGGCAGTTCAAATCTCACCAGGCTCAAGGTTGACTCAGCCTTCCATCCTGTAAACTGCTTAGAGAGGGCTGTAAAGCACTGTGAAGCGGTATATAAGTCTAAGTGCTATTGCTATCAACTGTAGTGTTAAAGCTTCCCATTGTACTCAGTTGAGGTCTTCAGATCTTCCCCCAACCTGGAAGAAGCCTTTCTCAAACAGACTCAGCTGTCTTGGCTCAATGGTAGGTGTAACCCCATTCATGTGGTGGTTTTTGGATGAAGAAGTCTGTTCTACTAGGTCTCCTCTGCCCTGTACCTTGATTCAGCCTAATTTTTGTTACTCACATCCTGCAGGCTGAAACAGTGCCATAATTCCCAGGTGCAAACAGCTCTTTTTGCCCCCTTGCAGCTCAGAAGTGGTCCCGTTACTTTCTTGTCTCAAGGTTTATGTTTCTGCGGAATCACGGGGTCATCCTAATAAATCTCTTGGGTTTTTTTTTCAGAACGACGATGGGGGACAGCGCTCCTTGTTGAACAAGTGGACGACTTTCCTTAAAGCTCGTCTCGTATGCTCTGTGATTGGAGAGGATGGCGTGGAGACTTTCTTTGATGAGCTGCGTGAGCCCTTCTTTTGGACAGAGAGAGTTTTGTTCTTGGGAGAAGAGGGGACAGGGTTGGGGTGTAGTGATAGCGGTGAAGGCATGGAAAATTGAGACTTGACGAAAGAGGGTTGGATTGGGTTGTTCAAGGATGCGAGCCAGAAATTCTGCCACATTTTGGGGAGAGATTCCAGCTGAAGGACTTAAAGATGGGCTGTGCTTAAGCAGTGACAAAAAAACAGCCATTGAAATCTAGCATCAGTGTATTATGGCCAGTCTAAAAGTATTTTCTGCCTTAAGTGTTGTAGAACAACCCAGCTGCAGACCTTCAAATCAATGTAATCTAGCACCCATTTGGATTTGGCAGTGTTGTTGATCCTGGCCATTTTATAAACAGTTTCTGAATCTAGTATGTGAAACGGCTATTAAAACACACACACACACACTCCTTCACTTAAACGTCTTTCTCTTTTCATTTGTTTCTTAAAATAACTTTCTCGTGCCAGCTGGCAACTGGAAACATTTGTAATCCCTACACATCTGGAGGTTTCCAGGTTGGGGAAGTTAAGCCTCCAAGCATGAAATAGATCTGTCTATGCTGACTGGGGAACCCTGGGAGTTGAAGTCCATACATCTTCAGGTTGCCAAGGTTGAGAAACACTGCCCTAGAGCTTTGCATGCAAACCCTGAACACGCATCTCCTTCAAGGTGCTCGACTGGTTTGTTTCCTTCCCCCAGGTGATGTTTTCCTTTTGCCGACTCAGGATGAGAAGCATCCCTTGCTCTATGGGGTCTTCTCCACCCTGGGGTGAGTAAAGCCCATGTGATGGGGGTGGGGAGAGCCTGTGCAGGAGATCCCAGCATCCCTCCTCTGTCCTTCTGTCTCTGCCTCTTCTCCTCCAAGGTCAGTGTTCCGTGGCTCAGCAGTCTGTGTTTACTCCATGGCTGACATCCGCACTGTCTTCAACGGGCCCTTTGCTCACAAGGAAGGACACAACTACCAGTGGGGGCCATACACAGGACGTGTGCCCTACCCTCGTCCTGGAGCCGTGAGTCTCAAACATCTTACCCTCCAAGTGTTCAAGATTTCATTTCCTGTTTCCTCTTATTCTGTAAACTCCTTCCAGTAACCTCTTGGCTCGCTTCTAATTCTGCAAGGGCTTCTAATTCAAGCAAAGAAAAGAAAACCCAAATCCTAATTCTTTAATTTTTCTCCAGTTATGAGTTTATGGGATCATTTTTCCTTTTTTTTAGTGCCCGGGAGGAACCTTCACCCCAGGCCTTCGCTCTACACGTGAGTTTTCTGATGAGCTGGTAACCTTCGTGAGGGCCCATCCCTTGATGTTCCATGCAGTCTATCCCCTCCAGCGCCGTCCCCTCCTGGTGAGGACCAATGTCCCCTACAGCTTCACTACCTTGGCTGTGGATCTTGTGGATGCGGTGGATGGGCGCTACGAGGTGCTCTTCCTTGGCACAGGTATGTCCAACACTTTGCAATTCCACCTGGGGACCAGCTCAGATTTGGTGATGGCCTGTGTTACTTTTTAGTTTCTCATTCTAAAAGGCAAAAGGACTTGTAACCTAAATTAGGCTTTGATTCCAAGTAATAATAATGAGAATAATAATAGAAAGTAGTTACAGTCAGATGAACAAATACATACCCAGATTCAATTTATTTATTTTATTTTTATTTTTTTTATACTTATATGCCACCCTTCTCCCAAAGGACTCAGGGCGGCTCATGGAAATTAAAATGATGAAAACAATAAAAATGGCTACTAAAATAATCAATTAAAATCTCCCAATTAAAATCACCCATCAGATCAGCAAATTTGTTGGAAAAGCCATGTCTTCAGGTCACGGCGGAAGGAGTGGAGGTCGGGGGCCGTCCGGAGCCCCGTGGGTAACCCATTCCAGAGGGTCGGTGCACCCACAGAGAACGCCCTCATCCTGGGTGCCACCAGCATTGTCTGGCCGATGGCACCCGGAGGAGGGCAGTCCTATGTGGGCGTACAGGGCGGTGGGAGGCAGGCAGAAGGTGGTCCTGCAAGTACCCCGAGCCCATGCCATGTAGGGCTTTATAGGTAAGTACCAGCACCTTGAAGCGGATCCGAAGGACCACTGGTAACCAGTGCAGCTGGTTAAATAAAAGAAAACACTCAATTTCAGAATAAAAGAAAACACTCAATTAAAAATTACTAATTGATCAGACAGTGTGAGATCAGACAGGGGAGGTTATTCCAACATCTATGACAGGGTTGGCTTCTACATTAGCAGCTTAGCATGCTACTTATAGCAACTAAGGAGAACTAGGCAAGCTTTGT
This sequence comes from Pantherophis guttatus, assembly GCF_059756535.1. Classification (NCBI taxonomy): domain Eukaryota; kingdom Metazoa; phylum Chordata; class Lepidosauria; order Squamata; family Colubridae; genus Pantherophis; species Pantherophis guttatus. The sequence continues at coordinate 119,760,278 of NC_142064.1, read as the reverse complement.
AAAAAAAAAAATCAGTTGAAAAATTTTAGAAAAATTATGTTTTCCTTATCCAAATTAACAAAATAGTTGACAAAGCTGGAGAATTAAATCCAGGTCTCCAACTTGATAGGATGCAACAGAACATGAGAACCAAAGACAAGAGCAAAGAGTATCCTGTGAAGGAGAATTGTTGTAGCTACGGTGGCGCAGTGGTTAGAGTGCAGTAATGCAGGCTACTTCTGCTGACTGCCGGCTGTCTGCAATTTGGCAGTTCAAATCTCACCAGGCTCAAGGCTGACTCAGCCTTCCATCCTTCCGAGGCGGGTAAAATGAGGACCCAGATTGTTGGAGGCAATATGTTGACTCTGTAAATTGCTTAGAGAGGGCTGTAAAGCACTGTAAAGTGGTATATACCTCTAAATGCTATTGCTATAGTGTCTTTTCTAAAGTCATAGAAAACAAAGGATTGGATTTTGCCCAGGAGAAGAAGGTCTTCTCTGCAAGATGGATGGGACAGTTATGAGGTTTTTGGCAGGAGCAAAGAAACTTCTGAACAAGTGCTGGGGATAATATTCCAGGCGCTATAGTTAAATAGGCTATTAAATGAATTCACGTCTGTGATAAATCGCTATTTGCTCAAAATCTTTAAAAAAAAAATTGGGACAAGAAAAGGTTTTTAAGCAGACTCTTATTTACAGCTTTCAAGGGAACAGATTTCCATAGAAGGGGAGCCCACTGTAAAATAGTCCCCGTGTTCCTTTGCCCACCTCCCACCCCCCCGTTTCTGATCATTGCTATTTAGAGAAGGGGGCCCTTTGCTGGCAAGTTGACATGAAAACCAGCTTTCTTTCCATTTCCATACAGGAGTGGGTTTTGAAGGTAAACAGTGCTGTCTTAATTATCCTCAGAAATGGATCAGTCATATGCCCTTCACTGGGCAGCAAAAGCGTTGTCTCATTAATGCTTCTATCTTCTCTCTCCAGATCAAGGTACAGTGCAAAAGGTGATTGTGTTGCCCAAGGAACAAGGGATACTAGAAGAACTGACTCTGGAGGAAGTTGAGGTGTTCAGGGTGAGCAAATAGACAAGCCCAGTCACGACTCCCTCTTGCTATGTTGTTTAACCTTCGCCATTTTTGCTCTTCTCAAGGTTTTCCCCCCTTTATTGTTGCCTTATAGGTACCAGCTCCAGTGAAGACACTGTGGATATCCTCAAAGCGAGTAGGTGGTTGTTCAGGATATATATTGCCAAGGAATTAAACAGGGCACAAAGAAAGAGTTACTCTATAAGAGTTGCCTATCAGTGGGGGAAGGAAGAATGCCTTCATTTTATCAGAGGCAAAGGGCTGTGGGAACAGCGGATGAGTAGCAAAAGCCCCAGGTTCATCCCACTCTCCTCTTTTTGTAGCAACAGCTCTATGTCTCCTCTGACATGGGCGTTTCCCAGTTGACCCTCCACCGATGCCGGGAATATGGTGAAGTCTGTGCTGATTGCTGTCTGGCCCGGGACCCCTACTGCGCATGGGATGGGCAACGTTGTGCCCGCTACAGTCACACAGCCAAAAGGTCAGTTTTCCAAAACTGCTAATGCACATTGCAGAGTTTGGAGGCAAAGACAACCAGGGTCAGAATTCTGTGTGTGTCTTGGTGAGAGAGCCAGAATCGCATTTGAATGAGCACTTCTATCCAGTCAATTGCCTGCGAGAAGCAGCATGTGGCAGGACCAATCCTGACTGCTCGGCCTGGATTTTAGCTGTTCCCAGCCTGATCTAGTTTCCTCTTTTCACCGAGATGGCATCGCCCTACTGCACTGCTGACAAGAGCAGAAATCAGGGCAGTTTAGCAGACAAGCAGAGGGTTAACCTTACGGTATAATCATGAGACAGACTTTAAGCCATGCACAGATAAACAGAGACATGAGTCAAGGCAGATTTGTACACATGGCAAGAAAAAGTGAGTCGGTTCAAGACAACAGAATTTGGAGTCAGTCCATTAAAAGAGAAGGTTGAGCGCAGCAAATCAAAGAAATGCTTGAGTTCTTCTTTTTTTTGACTGAAACAGAAAACGTATGTTTGTCTGTGTTTATTTATATACTGTATCTCTACATATTTATAAATCTGTATCTCTATATAAACACACACACACACACAGATACATATATACAGTAACCCAAAAGTCAGCCCCCCTGGCCAATCAAGGTATATTTTATTATTTTTTTTCCCAAAGAAAATTTTTCTTTTCATATATATATATATATGTAAGTAAACATTGTAGGGATTAAAAAAGAACAGTTATTTCTACATGTGTATTTATGAAATTCCACCAAAACCAAGTTTTTTATAATGAAAGCCTGCAGGTTTCCTATTTTCAAGAAACAGTGTTTCTAAAATAATCTCTGTGTCTCTAGGTTATATCAATAAAACTGATGTTTTTTAGGTCTTAATATGGTTCCATTCCACTTATCCTGAGTGTCTTCCTCCTCTTTTAAAAAACATGTTGACACTCTAGGAAGAGTGCAGAGAAGAGCAACAAAGATGATTAGGGGACTGGAGGCTAAAACATATGAAGAACGGTTGCAGGAACTGGGTATGTCTAGTTTAATGAAAAGAAGGACTAGGGGAGACATGATAGCAGTGTTCCAGTATCTCAGGGGCTGCTACAAAGAAGAAGGAGTTGAGTTATTATCCAAAGCACCTGAGGGCAGGACAAGAAATAATGGGTGGAAACTAATCAAGGAGAGAAGCAACTTGGAACTAAGGAGAAATTTCCTGACAGTTAGAAATATTAATCAGTGGAAGAACTTGCCTCCAGAAGTTGCAAATGCTCCAACACTGGAAATTTTTAAGAAGACGTTGGATAATCACTTGTCTGATGTGGTGTAGGGTTTCCTGCCTAGGAAGGGGGTTGGACTAGAAGACCTCCAAGGTCCCTTCCAACTCTGTTATTCTATTCTTTTCCCCCAAATGTGGAATTATCTAGGGACATGACATGACCAACTCGGGAAAACACCCTCTGTTGAGATTGAAAATAATACTGTTCATTGGCAGCTGTATTCCTACAGTATGGTATGACCATGATTCCTTACCACCTTCATGAGCTGGCAGCAGAGGAATATACATATATGTGTGTGTGTGTGTGTGTGTGTGTGTGTACATACATATGCATGTATTTGGTGCAATTAATATCAGCAAGGCAGCATCACTTCCCCCATTCCCTACCTCGTTCTGTTTTTTCATACAAACATTGCTTGTGTACCCCTGTGGAAAGGAAATGCTAATTGAGATGAAGTGCCCGGAAAAGAAACAGGCATTGAAAGGGGCAGTTAATTTTCAGGTAATTTGGTCTACTGAGGGAACTTAGTTGAGCTCTAAACAAATCGAGGTCTGTTTGGAGCCAAAACCAATCCTCTCTGGATTAATTGCCTGACTGAGTTTTCCTGTTTTCCTGCCTCGACTCTTGCCCTTCCTTGGTTAGCAAGTGTTGTGAACAAGACCATTGTGTATAAAAGTTGCTTTGAAGACAAGATGATGGTTATGTTGCTCTTGCCATCAAGTCATAAAGAAGAAATATATGGGGAGTAATCGCATTGTATTTGTTGTGAACAATGCATTTCCTCAGTTGCTGCGTAAGAAAGAGAGTGAGCAATGAAGGGTGTATCTTTTGTCTCTGACCAGGAGGAGCCGTCGCCAGGATATCAAGCATGGCGATCCCCTGAGGCAGTGCCGTGGATTTAATGCCAAGGGTAAGTCTCTCCAGACCTGCCTATGAATGGTTGTCAGTGTCTACTTGCCAACCAATATTGGTTTTGTTTTGTTTTTTATAATGGACACAGAAGTAATTTAGCAGCCTGGGGAACAGACTGGCATACGGGATGAAAAGGGGATTGTGGGGGCAATAAGCTGACTTTGTATAAATATACAAAAGTATGAAGGCTATTGCTTAACGCATTGTAAGCTGCCCTGAGTCTTCGGAGAAGGGCGGCATATAAATCAAATAATTAAAAAAAACACACATTTTTCTCACATCCCTTCCACAGGTCAGGATCTCTAGTGGTCAGCATTTTTGAAGGAAAGAAAACGGTGAAGTAAAAGTCTAAAGAAAACTTAGCTGTAAGGTTGAGTTGCCCAATTCCAGTCAGATTTTCTTCTTAAATGAGGAGTAACAGGAAGGCTACCCATTCTAGGCCAAATCTAGGCTGCAAAAATGTTCACTAGATAACAGCAAAAAGATAAAAAATGTTCATTCTTTGCACGTCCTCTGGATTTTTGCAGCACACATCTGCAAAAATTATGTCTTAATGAAGGATAATAGAAGTATGGGTACTCCCATGTACCCATACTCCAAGTATGGTGAATCCCCATGTAGTAAAGGTTGCAAATGGCAATCACATAACTACAGGGAGGCTGCAAGCTGGTTCTTGACAACTTCAAGAACCAGCTATGGATCTTCTTGTTCAGTGCTATTGTAACTTTGAACACTTGCAAAACAAATGATTGTTAACCAAGGACTACCTGTACAACCATTATTCCATGGAAAACATACCTGCTTTGCATGCCAAAAGGAATCTTGGCATTTCTCATGTTAAGAAGTATCAGGAGATACATGATGGTAATGCAAAGTGGAAAGTTGTTGCCATTTGGTAGGCAATATTTGGCTAGGTGCACCAATTGCCTGTTATATATTAGGCAGATTTCAATGCTCGTGTTATTCCCAGATTGCAAGGAGGAAGAAAGATTGTACTTGGAACGTTGAATAGTATAATGGAGATTTATAAAGTGAAATTGTACTTATTCTCCAGCATTCATGATTAGAGGGCAGCCTCATACTGAGGCAGGAGCAGGATTTAATTGACCGTTCAGGAAGCTGGCTAGCTGTAAGACCCATTCTTCTAGAAAGGGAAAGCAGAGCTGAGGCTTCTTAGAACCGGATAATTTGTAGGGAGTCGCAAAACAAGTACAGTTCTGTGAGTGGAGATGGCTTGTGTTAACTTGTGTCACCAGCAATGCAGGCTGATATTAGTGCAATATTATGTAAATACGCATTATTAACTTGATTTAGTAATCATAACCTAAGGGACTGGAGGCTGGAATATCCATACACCTGGAAACTACTGGATCGGAAAATTAATTTAGTTATTGCTAGCGAAATTATACAAGTTTCCTGATTCTTTCCAAATTGTTTATCTTCCTCTCTGGAGCATGGAAGTATTGGGAAATAAGGAATTCTTGGGTGTTGCTCTTCTTCTACCAATGGCTAGGCATGGTAGAGGAAACAGCAGTTGGCTGGCTACTGGAACGGAAACAAGGATAAGTTGCTTGTCTGGTTGGCCAGGCGTATATTGGAAAAGGATGCAAAATTGTACAGTGGGAAATAAAAGTTCATCTGAGTAAAAGCACTGCATTTTAATTTAGCTCTTCCTGTGCTTTTTTCCCCTCAATGCTATTTTCATACATTTATTGAGAGCCGGATACATAGATTTTGCACAGCTATAATTAGATATCAGCTCCTTGACATTTACAACTGGAATTAATAGTCTTAAGACTTTCCTGCATTTGTATGTTAAGTAGTGGGCTCCTCCTGCTTGGTGAAGCGGGGTTATCTTTGGTAATGATTGTTCACTTGTCTCCCCAGAGATTAGAGAATATCCGATACTAATGTCTGAAGGGCACCAGGTTGGGGGAACTGATTTATACTTTTTCATTATCTGTTTCCTAGATTTTTCTGTCCATTGCATCTACCTTCTTTACTGTTTTTGGGGCTTTCGTGTCTTTTTAACTTTAACTTCTAAAAGGGCTGGGTCACAGTTTGGGTTTTATCTATTTACATTTTCTGAATACAGCACCTCATATTTCAGTTGGCATTGCTTCTCCCCCTAATTGCAAAAGTAAAATTGTGCAACAACCTAGAAGGTAATAGAAGGTGGTAGTAGATGTATCTACCGCTAGACAGATACGAGGAAATCATTCTTTGGGGAACTGTGATTTTGCTTTCTAAAATAAATCATCCTGGTTATTGGAATAGTGAATTGAGGACTTCACATAAGCCATCTCTGCAGTATGTCAGGTGACTACCTACTGTAAATCTGTAAAGGAAAAGTGAACCACGTGCATTGCGGTGCAAGACCTAGCAGTAGCTCTAGTGATTCTTTCTCCATGGAGCATTTAGTGTAGCTTCTGCCAAGTTACAGAGTGACCTCTTTCAGATGCTTGGCTAGACTGAGGAAGTTGAGAAACATTCCAGATGGTGTTTCTGTAGCCCAACCAGGAAAATTACATGAAGTGGACCTCAACACCAGTGCATCGTTTCCACCATCCTATTTTTTGGTAACTTAAATCTCCATGGGAACTGATAAAATTCTCAATCAAAAGGCACATGGCGTCTTTCTTTAGGCTCCCTGGATAACGTATTAGCACTTGTGCAAATAAAAGGGCTGCACCTATTTATTTTATTTATTTATTTTATTTATTTTATTGAATTTGTATACCACCCTACTCCCGAAGGACTCAGGGCAGTGCACAGCCATGGAATAAAACATATAAATACAAAATTTAAAATAGATTAAAACAAAATTAAATAATTTGGCTGAACAAATTTAAAACCCCAACAATTTAAAACCAAATTTAAAATTTCCATTTAAAAAGGGGAAAAGCTTAGGTCAGGCCAGCTTGGTGAAATAGAAAGGTCTTGAGCGCGCGACGGAAGGTATGCAGATCCGGGATCCTCCGTATCTCTGGGGGGAGCTCGTTCCAGATCGTAGGTGCCCCCACAGAGAAGGCTCTCCCCCTGGGGGCCGCCAGTCGACATTGTTTGGCCGATGGCACCCGGAGGAGCCCCTCTCTATGGGAGCGTACTGGTCGGTGGGAGGCTATTGGTGGTAGCAGGCGGTCCCGTAGATAGCCAGGTCCTATTAAGCTACTCTTCCTGATGCAGTTTATAATTGTATCATATTTTGAACAGATCTCATATTTTTGTGACTTGGCTTAAGAAATTATTCGCTTAACTCAGATTGCATCTCTTTTATGAGCAACTTTCCTGAAGCCGGCAGTGGCTAAATCCAAAGTCATAGTCCCATATATTCATATATCTCACTTCTCTCTCTCACTTCTCTCTCTCAGCTCCATTACACACACTCTGCATATTCAACTTCTCACACACATATATACTTGCTCACTGATTATCACTCCCCACTGCCACCTTGTCATTGTTCCCTTGCACAGCTGATCCATGGAAAAAGTGTGACATTGAGCCACAAAGAGAACATGATGCCTTTTTTTGTACAAGTTCCTCATTGAGCTGGCAAGCCATTACACTTAGGCAAGTCCCCTTTATGTGGCAGAACCCGTATCACTTTAGTAACAATGTTAAAAAACAGGCAGAAAGGAAGATGTTTAGCAACAGACTGTATGCTCCTATAAGACTGTACTTGTGGACACGCTCTCTTCAAACTTCTGGGGAATGAAAAGGGGCCTACTTCTAAGCAGTCTTGGGTAGATTACATTGTTAATAACTTCCAGATGTTTTGGACTTCAATTCCCATCAGCCCAAGATAGCACAGACACTGGCAAAAGCTGTATTGCAAAAAAACTTTTATTTTGTTGCCTTTGTAGTACTTGAAATTTTAACCAGGAGTCTGCTTTAGCTTTGCACACATTTTTACAGTGGACAACTACTGAATTGTCCTCACTCTGACCAGGACAACACAGGGGTGACAGGTTTTTATAATGTCTACTGCATCCAAGGACCATTTCCTACAAAAGCTTAATTTTTAACTGCGTTCAAGTTGGGAGAAATCCTTTAATTTTGTTTTCTCTTCCCTGGTAAAAGTTGAAAGAACGTAGGTGGTACGTTGTAGTAGCATAGTACTTTAGAAATGAGTCAGAAATGAGCAGCCCTATTGCGTTCATTTTAGCAGAAATTTGGTGATAGCTTCTGCGTTTCTTAAGACTAAATATTTTTACAGCAAAAACTTTTTGGAAGCCAGACTTGTGCTTAGCAGACTGTCTACTTCCAGCCTTTACTGAAATGCAGTGGGGTCTCAGAACTCAAGGAATGCTGTTCCCCTCCCGGTCCCCCTGCCCCCATCACAGCAGAACAGCAATTAAGTGAACAGATTCAATACGGACTAGAAGGAGGAAGTGTATTTCTGGAGTGTGAACCCCGATCTCCCCACGCGACCATCAAGTGGCTTATGCAAACAGACGATTCTACCAAACGCAAAGTGGTAAGTCCTGCTAAACATTACTGAACGTGGCCTTATGCTGTGTGCGCCGATACTGTGGGAACTTGAAACCGAGGATTGGAAAAATCATATCATATGGTTTTCTTTTTAAGAAAACAAAATCTAAAGTAACTGTCTCATGGTGGATGTTGAAGCTGGCAACTGAAACTTTGCTGAATTCACAAAACCTGTAATCACTCTCGCATACACTTGGTTAGATCAAAACCAACCACATTACAGCTTATGTAGACAAGGCCACTGACTAGTGAAACAGCTGTGTAAGATGCGAATTGAAAAAGCAAAGTAATTTCAATTATGTCACATGCTCTTTCCTTCCCAGTTGCCCCGGGATCGCATATTGCTTCAAACACCTCAGGGTGTGCTTTTAGGCCCAGTGATGCCATCCGACAGTGGGCTCTACCAATGTGTAGGCACCGAGAATCGCTTTCGCCACACGCTGCGGCGGCTTCGTTTGCATGTCCTTCCACGGTCTTTGCTGGAGGGGGCCATCACCTCTGAAGAGGCACCCACCCTGGGTATTTGTGAGAGCTACTGGCAACAGTTCAACAGAGCCCAAGATATCCAGCATAGGCAGGGCGGCCACCAGTCCCATGCTGGACCCAGCCTGTGGAGTTCTGAACAGCAGTCCAACTGGTACAGAGCTGTTCAGCAGCAATCATTGAACTGGACCACCAGTACTCCCCATCACTCGCAAAGCGGCAGCACCACTAGCCGCCGTCGCCCCCACCACCACCGCCATCACCACCACCACCACCGCTCCAAGCCATGGGCAGGGCATCGAACTCCACCTCGAAGCTGAGCTGGATGGAAGACAGTGGGCAGGGAGGGGCTTTGACCTAATCTTTGGCGCGAGAGAATGACATTCCAGTGGACTCTTTGTAAAGAGCTGAGTGGATCCAGAGATGGGGAAAAACCTCTTTGCTTCCTCCAGATTGAGGGGACAACACTATTGCTAACAAAGTGTGGGGTGCGGTGTGTCCAAGCTAATTCCAGGGTTTTTAGGACCAGGGCTTACTGGTTCTTTCCTGAAATGGAAAGGTGGCCAGTGCTAATTGCAAAGGCTTTGGCATTCATTTTTTTTTTTTACAGTATTCATTCCCAACCTTATGCCATCCTCTCACATCATAGAAGGAAAACTGTGGAGCTTCCTTCAACATTAACACCATCATTTTATTAACCCTATGCTGCAGAAGCATGTAGCAGAAAATAAAATACCAGTTTATTTTCTAAACAAAATGGAAAAGGGCCATTGTGGATTTGTGAAAGGAAGAACATTTCCATGCACAGTGAGCCCAATGTTACAAGTAGTTTTAAGACCCAGCCTTGTCAGAATCAAGCCCTGCCACAAACTGAAAGAGGGCAATGTTAACGAGTTTAGTAGTTTATCCTGAGTACTGCCTATGCCACAGGTATTAAACGGAACCTTTGCTTCAATGGAAGTACTCACACCATTCCTGTTTTTGTCCAGCCTGTAACTGAATAAGGAAATACAGAATATATGGGCTTGGTGATACAAATGCCAATCTAATATATGCCAAATCTATATCTGTATCAACTGCTTTTCAGTCAAAAGAAAGCAGGAGGCTTTAACCCATTACAAATGCTATCTTGGTATTAATTACAGTTGCAACTTCTTTGGAGGAAGTATCTTTTTATGGCAGAAACACATTCTCTCTATTACCTCCACCTTTCTGATAATTTTAACAGAAATGGTTAAGAACGCTGCAGATTATGAGCTCTTCCAGAACAAGAACCAACCGATTCTGTATTAGATCAAACCAAGTTTCATCTACAGTTGATCCATACTCTGCGCCATCAATTCCCAATTGTAATACACATTTAAATTTCATTTACTTTGCACTGTTGATAGGTCTTACCAGCTTTATTCCTGAAGAATGTAATATTTTTAAAAAGCCACGGGACTCAGGGAGTGAGGGGAGAAGGGGGGTTATCACTACAGCTCATGGAATGAATTCCAGAGTATGTGATGATGGGAAACTCTTTTGAAGCCCTTTTCCAGGCTGGTTGGGATTACATAATCTAAACCCAGGTGTCAACTTGGCTATTCCCTATTTATTTCTGCTACGCCTCATTTCTTAAATTTAACAGAGTATTTTGGTGTCATTACTTGCATTTTTTCCTAGATAAATATTGAGGCATGGGAAGATATACCCTCTTCATTCAACATAAGCTTTGGTATGAGATTTTTGTGAAAAGCATCTGAAAATTTCAAGTACACAATGATCTTTCGATGATCACTAATTTCACATTTGAGACACAGAATTCTAAGATTTTTCTCTCACAGAATTCATGCTAGTTCTTCCTCGGCTTGCCCAAGGTGTATTCAACTACCTTTAGTATAATAATGCTTTCTACAAATATACAGAAAATGCCACTTTTTATAAGTCATACATTTTAGCTCAAATTTTTATATTAAAATTAAGAAATCGTGGTTAAATAATATGTAGCCCAGTTGATATTAACAATTTCTCCTTTAATTATCATGAGCCCTCTGATCACCTCTGCTTAGCGTATCTTTAAAGGTGCATTCTCCAAAAAGATTCTTAAATTCATCTGGAATGAAAACTGACAGAATTCAAGTTCTATTCACTTGCCTTATCATATTTCTACTTTTTTGTCTTCACCTATTGGTCCTACTACTTCTCTGGATGGTGGTTTTTTTTTTCCTGAAATATTTCAGGAAATTTTATTACTTTTCACTGGTCTGAAAGATTTGTTCCTAATAGCTTTTTGTCATTGGCAATATATTATTTTTGCAAAAATTGCAATTCTCTAATTATGTGTATCTAACAATTGGAGAAACAAAATAGAATTATCTACAACTATTTGTAATGTGAAAGGGCCATTTCACACTACACCTCACTGAGAACCATGATACAAAAATTCAGGTTTGAAACAAGGGAACACATACTCAGGGCTTCTCATTACTCTATGGTCATGCTCCTACATAGTAGGAAATTAGAAAACAAGCTACAGTACTGACAATATGTTATGTGAAACTGGGCATGCTCACAACTGCCACCAGCAACTCTAACTGACCAGGTCGCCTTTATCCCAAGATCCAAGTAAATTTGTTAACCTCCAAAGTTTAATAATAATAAAAAAATCATAATACAATAAAATAACACACCCCTCCCTACCCCCAACATCCCACCCTTCTCTGCTGGAGAAAATAAAGGAAAACACTAAAAAGAGAAAGACAAAAGGTTTTTAGTGTCGGAGCCTGAGGCAGTATGGGGCCCATGATTTGGGGGTGGGACGATGAGGGTGGAGTAGTGGCTGGAGTGGAACTAAAATATTCCTTGCCTTTTCCACCACCCTAGAGAATAAAGTGGTTACCACAATTCCTATAAAACCCAACAGGTACCAGGAGGAGGATAGGGGTGTCTAGGGAGAGCTGCCCCTCTGTGCAACAGGAGGTGCTGTCCCTGCAGTATCCAGGGAATGCTGGTACAAAAAGGAGGACGCTCCTCTCAGGAGAGGTCCCAACTCCTTTCACTGCCTGAAGCGAGGAGCTGGGCATTGTCCCAGCACATTCTACCACCCGGGCCGGATCTCTGCAAGGCTTCGGTCCTTACAGCAACGCGGTGGTGCCCTCAGATGCTTCTGCCAAAGAGAACGCGGGCCCTGCTTGTTGGTGACCCCTGCAATGCCTCCCCTTTCCGCAGTATCGACAATACAAAAGGAGGAAAAAGAAAATAAAATATTACATCATCTGAAAAATAGTCTGATGCAGGGCCAGCGCCAAGTCCTGGGGGTGGGGGGAGATGCAGCCACAACTTCTAGGGCTGGGTGCCTCCCCATGCAGAGTGCTAGTCAAGCCAACTGAGTGACCTGGGGCTGCCAGAGTCCCTTACAGTGCAGTATAGTCCAGGAAGGAGAAATCCAGGCATCTTCTAGCCGTCACAACTGCTAGGGAAGACAATTATTACAGGTTAGGAACTAGCCAGCCCATTGCAAAAAGCCCTACCTGCCCTGTAAACACCCCTAGACAACTTGGTGGCGTCCTTCTTCTTCACTTACTCCGACTCCATTGTGGCTGCAGTCTGTGCCTGCTGCAGGGGGAGTGCCACCTTGGGACAACGCTGGGTCTGCCGCCCGGATCTTCTTTGGCTCTAATTCCTCCTTAGGCAGGGCTGGGCAATCACCACGCTCTGTCTTGCGTTTCCGCCGCCGCTCTGAGTCTCGGCCTCGCCCACGGGTGACACGCCGCTCCGCTTGCTCCAGCTGGAAAAAGACAAGAATGCAGGGACTGAAAACTAGGCCCTCTCTTGTTATATATATATGTGGCGTCATGTGGTTGTATTTTATAAACACGATAATGTGGCTAAAAGGTATAATTACATACTCAGGAAGGTTGGTTTTTTTTTTTTTTTTTTGTAGTAATTACATATTTCTGACCATCATAGTTGCAGTTCTTGAATAAGAAAAGTATATTGAAGATGCAACCCCCCCATCACAAAATGCTGAAAAAAGAAAGCTTCTATAACCAGAAGAACCTTTGCTCATTTCCCATCTTTCAATTTTCCATCCTCATTTACTGAAGGCTTTAGTATTCCCCTCTATAAGAACACAACAAAAATCTGTGAACATACAGACCCAGATCATAGCTACTGAAAAAATGCTTGATGTGGAATAAAGTAGTCCTTGACTTACAACCACAATTGAACCCAAAAATTCTGCTGTTAAGCAAGACAGTTGTTAAGTGAGTTTTGTCCCATTTTATGACCTTTCTCACCACAGTTGTTAAGTGAATGACTGCAGCTGTTAAATTAGTAATACAGTTGTTAAGTGAATGTGGCTTCCCCATTGACTGCTTGTTAGAAGGTTGCAAAAGGTGATCACATGACCCCAGGACATTCCAACAGTCCTAAATACATGCTAGTTGCATTACGTGAATGTTGATCACGTAAATTTGATCACGCAATCATGGGGATGCTGCAATGGTCGTAAGTGGAAAAAACAGCCATAAGCCACTTTTTTCAGTGCTACTGTAGCTTTCAATGGTCAGTAAACAAATGGTTGTAAGTCGAGGGCTAGCTGTACAGTTAGAAAAAGCAAAGGGCTAGAATGCTGCAATTTTGTTTTTCTTTGACATTTAAAAGTTAACAACTGCTGCAATTACTGAAAAATGTGGGGGCAGGACGGACTTTAAAAATCCCAAGTTTTGAAAAATGATCTGCTTGAAAGATCCCTAAGATATCCCTAAAAATGAGTTGTTTCACATTAGCTGTTAGCATACAAATCATCTCCTTTCATCTTGTATATCTCAACAGATTTTCACCATGTCCTCCATACAGATAATAACACTTTTCAATCAAATGTTTTCAGCATCGCGTAAGTGATGTAAAAAATCTGCATTCAGATTTCCTGGCTTGTATCTCTGTCTCTTACTATAAAGCCATCACACAGGAAGGGAAAAAAACCATTTTCATTTCTGTAGTTGATTGCCACTGTTTTGTGGTAAAGCAGCACACGTATTTACCTTTCCTGTGTGATACCAACTTCCCAAGAATCTTAAAATCTGACTCAGCTCCTGAGATACTAACAAAAGTGGCAAATTTTGTGGCTAAAAATGCTCTACTAGCCTTTTTATTAGAGGCAGCCTTCACACCTTCACAAAGAAGACATGGATACCCACACAAACAAGAACAGCTCGGAGTATTTGCTGAATACTCACATCCAGTAGCTGCTGGAATTTGTGAAGCTGGGGAGCGCAAGCAGCCTGTAGCAAGCGCCAAATGCTCTGGCTCTCGTCTAGCGTCACTTCGAGAAGATCCCCTTCCATTAGCAGCTCTTCCAAAGGTAGACGGACGGCATCTGCCAGCTCTAGGACAGGGCCTTGCAGCTGGGGCAGGTAAGAACAAAGCATCTCCAGGTCTGCAAGAGAAGCACAAAGGTACCCCAGGGTAAAGGAACAGCCCAACTTATTTTTTTAAAAAAATCACAGAACAGGGAATTATCTTCCCACAAACAACTGTTAGACAACTGTCAACCCAGAGTGATGGGGTGGGGTAGAAGAACAGTACCCAAGTCCATATTTCAACTCTCAGTATTTTCAAGAAAGCAAAGAAAACTGGCCAGTTACTTAAAGACTTAACAATATAGGATCCTACTAGACCAGTACCTGAGGCACAGGAGCTGTTCTTCTCTGGAGTTGTGGCATCTCCGTTCTCTAAGGAAATCTGAGGGAAGGGAGGGAAGAAATGTGAGGGAAGAGATTTTTGAGCCACAAATGCACATTTTCACATCATGCCCATCAGGACCTACCCTGGCTCTTCAGCTAATGGCAGGGGCAGGGACAATGGCTCTTGTCAAGATAAACATGGTTTTGTTAATGCAGAATAACAAAAACATTTATTGCATTACACTTAATGGCAGCAACATCACCAAGACAGATTGGTTGAGCTGCTAAGACAACAAGAAATATTCGGCTCCTTCAGAAATGAAATCAGTGAGCAGCCACTGAGGAGAAAAAAACATAAAACTCTGAAGAAGTCACAAGACTTTGTATAACCTTGGGAAATGAATTAAGGGTACAAAACTCTGTAAATCTACAGAAAGGTTTGGGGATTAAGAAATTACGATAAAAGAGAGCCAGGGTAGTGCAGGCTTAAGGTGCCAGGCTAGACTAGAGAAATTCAGGTTCTAGTTCACCTTTAGCCACAGAAATTCCTGTATGACTATGCCAGGCACGTTCTTAGTGCTATCTACCTCACAAGATTGCTGTGATGGAGAGCAAATAAAAAGAGTATTATACAAGTCTTGGGCATACACGGAAAAGATGAGATATAAATCTAACAAAGTAATTGATCAGAGAGGAGGCAAGAAAAATGTCCTGGTGTTTAAGAATATGAACTGTAGACTAAGGGAGAAGAGTCAAGAAAGAGCGTTTAAAAGAAAGCAGAACCAAGTAAACAGCGCTCTGAGAAACTAGCAGGCAAGGAGCTTATTAAAAAAAAAAAGGGCAGAGATCAAGATGCTTACCTGCCTCCGAGAGGAGAGAATTGGTCTGAGAGGCAGGAAGTGCTGGATTTTGAGAAATTTTGCCAATGGCAATTTCTATTATGAAGGGAATAATGTGGCCAGCACAGTGAGAGCAGAATAATTGCAAGACTGTGTGCCTGTGAGGGCCCATGTATGTTTATTGGCTTTATGAGCTCAACTAACTTGTTGATATGGGCAGTTAGTAGTAGTCTTCAATTTACAACCACAATTGATAGAGACAATTGAGTTTTGCCTCTTTTTATGGTCTTTCTTGCTACATTTGTTAAGTGAATCACTGCAGCTGTTAAGTTAGTAACATGGCTGTGAAGTGACTCTGGCTTCCCCACTGACTTTGCTTGTCAGAAGTTTGCAAAAGGTGATCACATAACCCCAGGACACTGCAACCGTCATAAATATGAGTCAGTTGTCAAGCGTCACATGATCATGGGGGAATGCTGCAATGGCTGTAAGTGGGAGAAACAGTCAGAAGGCACTTTTTTCAGTGCTGTTGTAATGGTCACTAAATGAACTGTTGTAAGTCGAGGGCTATCTGTATAGACATCAAATAAATAACTCAACCAATTAATTGACTTGAAGTACAGATACAATGTTTTATATTATAAACACAATGCAGGAGTGGTGAGAGAAGTCTCCTTACCCGGTTTCCCCTACAATAAATGCTTTTGTAAAAGGAAATGAATAGTTGCTTCAAATCTCTCGGGTTCTTTCATTATTTTTTCAAAAAATCCAAACACAGCAGACAGGCTAACTTCTGCGAAGGGTTCACACTGCAAGGCCCTGCCTCAAATTCTGTCCTCAGGAAACACGCGTGACAAACCTGGCACCTGCCTTCCCTTCCCCTTGGAGAGGACTAGCCAGGCCGGAAGAAAGCTCATCTCCTCCACTCACCCTTGTTTGTTCGTTGCAGCTGCTCTCTTTGAGTGCACCTGCGTCCTTGGCCGAGTCCCCAAGCAGTCGCTGCCGTAGCTCAGCTAAACGTCCCAAGGCAGCAACTACATCTGAGGAGCCTAGGAGCTGGCGAGCGCGGTCCTGCCACATAATGGCACGCTCGGTCAAGCATTGGAGGGCTTCTCCCTCAGGCAGCCGGACAGGAAGTTTCTGCAGAGCCACCAGTAAAGCCAGGATTGTCTCCAGGCGCGGCCGGCGGGACCTCTGGCATAGAGGACACAGGAATTTTGCTTCCCACTCCCACCATGCTGGAGAAGGCCTGGGATTGCCCAGGCGAGGCCAAGCTGCACAAGTGGTGTGGAACCAGTCCTGACACAGTTCACACTGCAACATAGCAGGGCTGGGAGGCTGGGAACACACACAGTACTGGATCCCAGAAGGACTATGGATGGATGGCACAGGCTTCTGGGTATTTGACTGGCGTAGGCGTAGGATCCCTGCTTTCTCCTTCTGTTCGCCTTCTTTGAAGACCAAGATCTGCCGGCATAAAATGAATGGTTGTGATTCTCTGGGCACTTTTGACCCAACAAAGCATACACTATTTTTTCTCTGGTTTGTTTTGTATTATATATATATATTATATTGTTTGGTGTATTGTGAGCTGCGTGTCATCAAGTAAAATACACAACTACAAACAAGCAATTAGCAATCAGTGAAATCTGTAACCTCATCTCCCAATTCTTCCATCTGCGTGACTCTCCTAACACCAATCTCTGCTCTGTGTGCAGTTTTGCCTCAATCCTTTAAAGCAGGGGTGCCAAACTCTATTTCATTGAGGGCTGCATTAGGGTTGTGTTTGACTTGGGGGGGGGGGGGCGCGGACTGGGCATGGCCAGTTTGACGTCCTGCAGCCATCTGCCAGCAAAGACGGAGTGGTCCTCCCAGGCTCCATTTTCAGCTGCAATGGCCTCCTGCGCAGCCCTCCCGGGCTCAGTTTTCATTGGCAGAGGCACCGTGGGCTGATCCTTCGCTGTTTCCAGGGCGGCTCCACAGGCCAGATCTAAGCACCCCATGTCTCGAGTTTGACATCCCTGATTTAAAGCCTTACAAATAGTTCTTGCAAATTTTTTAGCCGAATTCTGCCCACACCAGTATTTACAGCTTGACCGTTTTATCAGGTTAAAAGCATTTCGTCTCAAGATGACTAATCCGGCTAAACTAGAATAGCACAACCAAGAATTAAAAAATCCTGCATTGTGTTAGTCACAGCAACACCCTCGCGTTTCCTAAGCCAGCTACTCACAACAGAGCCGGGGTCCCTGAGGTCCTGTGCTGAGAGGCCCAGTCTCTCTGTGTCAGAATTGTAGAGGCCTGGCTCCTTCTCCCGCTGCCATTTAGTGCGTTTGACGCTATCAGAGTCAGCATCAGCACACGGGCACAGCACCTGACAGAGACATTGAAGAATGAAGCTTTTTGCCTCTGAGGTGAGGCTTTAAATCCCCATCGTTAGCAGTTCCAAAAGCACCCCCTAACCTCAAGCAACGTGTAACAGGAGTTCTTTTTGAGAAAGGTCTTGGAGGCCTTTTCCCGCCAGGAATGAGCAGTAACCACTTGTACTTCCAAGTGATGCAATTCCTCCAAGTGCACTGGCAAATCTCTACCCACAGCCACAAGGCCCTCCAGGTCATCCAGACAGGGATAATGGTCTCCATTCTGTGAAGAGGACACAACATAGACTAGAGTACTCTAGAGTTGAAGCAGCAAGCTCACGTTCCACTGCCCCCGGCCCAGGGCTACAGCCCACCTGGATCTCCTCCACATCAGCAATCCAAGCCTGTGCTTTAGACAGTGCCTCCTTGAGCGACAGGATATTGGGTAAGTGCACTGGGATGTTCTCTGCCTCCTTGATGATGGCCTCCAGCGTAGCTGGCGAATGCTTCTGCCTGCAAGTAATCAGGGATGGGCAGGATTGTCAAATAAATTGTCACGGGGCGTCTCTACAAAGCGATGCCTGGCTAAATTGGTATGAACCCTCCTCTAGGAGCTAGAGACTCTCCACGACTTAAGCTTACCTAGCCTCTAGGCACATTTGCGCTTTTTCCTCCCAACGCTGAGCAATAGTGAGCAACTCCTGCAACTCAGCCATCGCCTTATCCACAGCAGGACTAGGGGCAACTCCACAGCCAGAGGTGATGAGTGCTCTCATGACAGATAGCGTAACCTTATCCTGGGGTGAACGTAGAGTCTGCTTGACCTCCTCCAGCCAGACTGCCTGCTGCACCTGCCTCTCTAGCAGCTCCATCTCTGGCACCTCAACCCCTAATCGTGTTCCTTGCGCCAGTAGTTTGTGCAGCTCCGGTGAATTGCCTGAAAGATCTTGTAGGGCCTCTTGAACTTCCAGCTGGAAAGCTTCCACCTTCTCCAACACGTCCTAGAAAATGACACATGGCAATCACAGCCAACCCACTTGTGCAACCAGTGTGCCACCCAGACACAGTACTAATTCTTCCCTTTATTGTGATCATCAATAATCATACCATAACTCTCTGTTGCTCACCTGGACCTCCTTTATCTGGTGCATGACACAGGGCAAGTTTGTCATTTGCTCTAGGAAGGCACGTAATTCCTCTACTGTCATATGGACTGATGACTCTCTGTAAGTAAGGAGGAAAAAAGTGGAAGATGTCTCATTATAATTCCAGAAAATAAATCTCAAAAACAGCTTGACATGAAAATACCAAACAGATAAAGAGAACACCATTACATATGAGAAAACACTTCCTGAAAAGTATAATTATCTACCAGAAAACAAAAGCAAAAAAGCTAAGTCTAAAAAGGGGGTAAAAGGCTTCATGGGATGATTTAAAAGGAGGGAAAGGCATCTTGTCTTATCAATACAATTCTACTTAAAACCGACTCTCTCCACTCACTCTGTTTCTTGGATACTTATCAGACCCAGGGCCTCTGAGACACACTTCTCCGCTTCGCTCAGACAGGTTTTGAGCCGATGAAGAAGTTCATTCTCAGGGAAGTTCCTCTCACGTGCCTCCGATTCCAGGGCACGCAACTCCTCCAAGGCTGTAAAAAGCACAGAACATTGTAGCATCCAGGCCCATTGGATTGGTCCAGCTACTCTCGACTCTCCCGGAAAAAGTGAGGCTTTTGAGTTTTATAAATGACAATCATCTAGCCCTCAGTTACTTCATTATTCCTCCCATTCCAGACTTAGTAGTTCCATTTCATCCAGAAGCCTCTTTCTAGGACTCAATGCTGCCATCTCCACTCCAATCTCCCAAACCTATAATCCAATAAGGATTCAAATTCTCCACACAACATGCCTGAAAAAATGTGATAGCGATACACTAAGACCTCAGGGATTGACTTCTTAAAAGACCCCAAAATCAAGGAGTGCATGGGTGGACCACCTACTTCTTTTGCGTCCATCTTCCACTTCCAAAGCAATGCGAACTTTGTTGGCCCATGTGTCAAAGCATTCAGCTCGGACCTTCAATTTATGTAACATGGCTGGGAGTTCATCCAGAGTGTACCGATACCTGAATGAGGAAGGACATTCAGAGCAGAAAAATGGTAAATGTAGTTCATTTAGTGACCAAAGTTATAACTGCACTGAAAAAGGTACATGACCATTGTAGCATCCCAATGGTCATGTGATCAAACTTCAGACACTTGGCAATTGATTCCTATTTATGATGGTTTCAGTGTCCTGGGATCATGTGATCCCCTTTTGCAACTTTCTGACCACCAAAGTCAAGGTTGACTCAGCCTTCCATCCTTTCTAAGGTAGGTGAAATGAGGACCCAGCTGTGGGGGCAATAAGCTGACTTTGTATAAATATACAAAAGGATGAAGGCTATTGCTGAGCACATTGTAAGCCGCCCTGAGTCCTCGGAGAAGGGCGGCATATAAATCAAATTAAAAAAAAAAAAAAAAGTCAAAGCCAGATTCACTTAACTGTGTTTCTAACTTAACAACTGCAATGATTCACTTAACAACTATGGCAAGAAGAGTCGTAAATTAGGGCAAAACTCGCAACAACTGTCTCACTTAGCAATAGAAATTTTGGGCTCACTTGGGGTCATATGTCGAGGGCCTCCTCAGGGTGCCGTTGGCCAAACAATGTAGGCTGGTGACCCCTAGGGGGAGAGCCTTCTCTGTGGGGGCCCCGGCCCTATGGAATGAACTGCCCCCAGACATACAAAGGATCCCCGACCTCCGCGCCTTTCGTCGTGCTCTAAAGACCCTATTATTCCAGCAAGCTGGTCTGACGTGATAAAGGATTTTAAATTGGGTTTTGATAGGGGTTTTAAAATGATTTTAGTTGGGTGTTTTAAATTCGGCCAATGTTTGAATTATTTTAATTCCTTGTGAGGTGGGGTCATGGGGTTCAGATGGGCTTGTTGCTTACATACCTGGCTCCCTGCCGCGTGTCAACAGCCCTACCTGAGCTACTCGACGTGATAGCCACGGTGGCAGTAAATACACCCAGGCTTTTAGTCATGGGTGATTTCAACTTGCCATCCACTGGTGAAACGTCTGAGGTGGCTCGGGAGTTCATGGCTTCCATGACGGCCATGGACCTGACCGTTAGTTCATGGCCCTACTCACAGGGGAGGTCACACTCTGGACCTGATTTTTGTCTCTGGCCAGTGGTTGAGTGGTCTTGTTATTGGGGATATAGATATGGAACCCTTGTCATGGACAGACCACTCACTCCTTCGCCTGGATCTTCGAACCGCTGCCCCCCGCCGCAGGGAGGCGGATCCAATTAGATGGATCCGCCCCAGGCGCCTGATGGATCCTGAGAGGTTCCAGATGGAGCTTGGGCCATTTCCTGAGGTTCTAGCACATGACTCAGCTGAGGACCTGGTAGCCGCCTGGGATCGGGCGGCTGGTGGGGCCTTGGACCGAGTCGTGCCTTTGTGGCCTCTGACCCGGCTCCTTGGTTCACCGAGGAGCTGAGGGAAATGAAGCACCGGAAAAGACGCCAGGAGAGCGGTTGGAGGGCCAGTCTCGCTGAGTCTGATCGAACACTGGTAAGGTCGCATATTAAGACCTACCTAGTGGCGATAAAGACGGCAAAGTTTAATTACTTTTCCGCCTCTATTGCGTCATCAGGGAATCGTCCGGCCGCCCTGTTTAGGGTGACCCGCTCCCTGCTCCATCCGGGAGTGCGGGAGGATCCCTTGGAAGGCAGGGCGGAGGAGTTTGGACAATACCTGTATGACAAAACCGCTCAGATCCGGCGGGATTTGGACTCTGACTGGGTAGATCAGGGCAGAGTGACGAGGAATAGTCTTGAAAATGTTATCTGGGAGGAGTTTGACGCTGTGACTCCCGATGATGTGGACAGGATTTTGCGGCCACATGTTTACTGGGCCCGTGTCCCTCCTGGTTGGTACTGGCTTCCCGGGAGGTTACACGAGGCTGGCTCCAGGGTGTTATCAACGCTTCGCTGAGTGAGGGCCACTTTCCCGCTGCCTTGAAAGAGGCGGTAGTGAGGCCTCTCCTCAAGAAGCCGTCCCTGGATCCGGCAATATTGGCCAACTATCGTCCTGTCTCCAACCTTCGCTTTATGGCGAAGGTTGTTGAGAGTGTGGTCGCGCGACAGTTCCCACAATTCCTGGAGGAAACATCTTATCTAGATCCGTTCCAGTCGGGTTTCAGGTCTGGGCACAGCACGGAAACGGCATTGGTTGCGTTGGTTGATGATCTCTGGAGGGCTCGGGACAGGGGTTGCTCCTCTGTTCTGGTCCTGTTAGATCTCTCAACGGCTTTTGATACCATCGACCATGGTATCATGCTGCACCGGCTGGAAGAGTTGGGGGTGGGAGGCACCGTGTTGCGGTGGTTCTCCTCCTTTCTCTCCGACCGGTCGCAGTTTGTGTTGGCAGGGGGGCAGAGGTCGACCTCGAGGCCTCTTATCTGTGGAGTGCCGCAGGGATCGGTCCTCTCGCCCTTTCTGTTCAACATTTATGTAAAGCCGCTGGGTGAGATCATCCGTGGCTTTGGGGTGAGATACCACCAGTATGCTGATGACACCCAGCTGTACATCTCCACCCCAGGCCACCCCAATGATGCCCTTGAAGTGATGTCCCAGTGCCTGGAGGCTGTGCGGATCTGGATGGGGAGGAACAGGCTCAAGCTCAACCCTTCCAAGACTGAGTGGCTGTGGCTCCCGGCATCCCGATATAGTCAGTTGACTCCATCACTGACTATTGGGGGAGAGTCTTTGGCCCCCACAGAAGGGGCTCGCAATCTGGGAGTCCTCCTGGATAGGCAGCTGTCCTTGGAGGAACATCTGACAGCTGTAACCAGGGGGACCTTTTGTCAGGTTCGCCTGATCCGCCAGTTGCGGCCCTTTCTTGATCAGGATTCCCTGTGCACAGTCACTCATGCCCTCGTCACCTCTCGCCTTGACTACTGCAACGCTCTCTACATGGGGCTCCCCTTGAAGAGCACCGGAGGCTCCAACTGGTCCAGAATGCAGCAGCGCGGGTAGTGATGGGAGCAGCATGGCGCTCCCATGTAACACCGCTCCTGCGCGAGCTGCACTGGCTCCCAGTGGTCTTCCGGGTGCGCTTCAAGGTGCTGGTTATCACCTTTAAAGTGCTCCATGGCATCGGGCCTAGCTATCTTCGAGACCGCCTGCTGCTACCAATGACCTCCCATCGTCCTGTGTGCTCCCACAGAGAGGGCCTCCTCAGGGTGCCATCAGCCAATCAATGCAGGCTGGTGACCCCCAGGGGGAGGGCCTTCTCTGTGGGGGCACCTACCCTCTGGAATCAGTTGCCCCCAGAGATAAGGAGAATCCAAGACCTTAGCCGTGCCCTTAAAACCCACTTTTTCCAGCAAGCCGGGCTGGCTTAAGAAGAAATTTTAAATGTTTTAATTGGTTTGTATTTTTAATTTTGGGTCAAATTTATATATATTTTAATTGTTTTTAATATTTGTATTTCATGTTTTTTAATTCTGGCTGTACACCACCCTGAGTCCTCAGGGAGAAGGGCGGTATATAAATTTAAAATAAAATAAAAATAAATAATTAAGTTTTTAAATTTTGCTGTATGTTGTTTTTTACCATGCTGTTCACCGCCCTGAGTCCTTCGGGAGAAGGGCAGTATATAAATATAATAAACTAACTAACTAAACTAACCTGGAATCTGCAAATGGTCGAAAGTGCAGCTGTGTAAATAGGAATGGCACACCTTAGTACAGGGGTACCCAAGCCCCCAGTCCATGGACTGGCAACAGGCTGCGGCATGCCAGAAATTGGGCCGTGCAAACAAGCAAAGCCCCATCTGTGGGATGCAGGCAGCATACGAAATCACAGCTCCTCTGGTCAGTGTAAAAACTTATCTCCACGGAACCAGTCCCTGGTGCCCAAAAGGTTGAGGGCCACTGCCTTAGTACATCGTAAGGTTGTAAGCTGCATTGTCTTGCTATCATAAGCTGAGCATAATTCAGGGTATGGGTTATCTCCGATGAAGCCTTCATTGCATAGGATTGGGTTATTTGTGGGATCCAGTTATCTTTGCTTGGCCCATGAGATCCAGCAGGTTCAGATCCCTTCTATGAAGCAGTATCTCCTGACAGAACTAAGCAGGTAGATGTTCTCTGTTGCAGTGCCTATCCTGTAAAATGTTCCCCCCGTGGTTCAGATGAACTCTACCCAGAACCCAGGATGAGCTTCTCTAGAGAGATCCTACATGAGATATATGCTGGTTGATCTCAGTTAATTCTGTTGTTTTGTTATTCAAATTGTACTCCTTTCCGTTCTATGCTTATGGTACTGTATTGTATTTTCTAGTTCCTTTTTTATGTTCCTACAAATTGTAAGCCACCCTAAGTACCATTTTGTGAATGGCAGCCATATAAATCTAACTCAATAAGGGACTATATTTTAACTTAAGATGACTCATTGGTGGAATAGCCCGTTTCTACTCACCTGAGGTACTGCCTGCTACTCGGGCACTTGCAGAGGTCATTGATGTGGTAAAGGCAGACAAGACAATTTGGACAATCATTGCAAGCCAGCGCTGACAGAAAACAGGTTGTCTTGCATTTGTCACATTGGCGCTCATCATCTGGAAGCAACTCAAACGCCTCTCGCTCTGCTTCAGTGATTCCCTGGGGCAGCAGAGAAAATTGATGAGCGGCTTGATCATTCCCAACTAATCCTGGCTTCGGACAGTATTCACTTGCCATGTCAACCCACCTTGTCAAGGAGAGCCTTTCGCAATTTACGCTCCTCCTGGACCAAGATAAACATCTCCTTGTGTACAGCAGCAGCCAAGTTCAAGTCCAACTTTTCAGGGCAAGCAGCCATTTTGCAGATAAGCTCCTCATGAGAGAAGACACAGTAACGGCGAAGGCGCCGATAGTGCTCAATGCACTGGCGACCAGCTGGCAGCTGAACATGAGGCAGAGGGGGAAAAAGAAATCTAGAAGTATATGAAGAATTCTGGTCCCATGCACAACTTTTACAGCTGAGAACTATGAACTGCAAACCTGATTCTCCGTTCCTGACTCCTCTTCTGTGTTACTTTTAACACAGCCTTTTAAAGAATTATGCAAGCAAACACGAGAAATTCCTGCTGGTTATAAACTTACCCAGTCAGCAGTGCAAAAGTTAACTGCTTCGGCAAAGTTGTAGCCCTGATTGAAGCCACTGTGATAAGCTCTAGGAAAGGTAATTACAAACTCTCCAGCACACTGATTGGTCCGGACAACCTACCGAAGAGAAGAGAAACCATGAAAGCAGGGAGTATACCTAGAGAAGGAAAAGGTACACCCAAGCATGTAAAGATGACTCACCGGGACGCCATGAGCCATGAGTGTATTAGGGTTCATGAGTGTCACCAACTGGTGCAACAGGTCTGGCTGGCTCTCAAAAAGCTCTGGGGTCAGTTTCTTCATAACATCTTCCAGATGTTCAGCTGCAAAGGATGGGACCCCATACCAAGTCTTAGGTTCACCCCTAAAAAAATAAGCTTGTTGAGAATACTGTCCAACAAAGGGAGAGAAAACTGAAACACTGTCATAGGAAGATAATGGGATGATTCTTTCTGAACACTTGGTTTTAATGGAGAGTTCAAATACAGTCCCCTTTAATCAGAAGGGAGCAATTTTTTGCAATTCAGAGCCTTAAAGGTCTCGAGGGCTTGCCACCAAATGACAGGAATGCAATAAGGGTCATTAAGGAATATAGATGTGATGCTGAAGAGCCACATACTTTAAAAGGTCCAGACATGTAATGCTATACAAAATGTCATTAAAAACAAACTTTCTTTCATTAGTCTTCTATTTCAATTCTTCTCTTGCACAAATAAAAAATAATTGTAGTTTTGAAGTGTAACTATTTTAATAAGAACTGGTATGCTATTTCCATTTGTGGAAACCATTATCACAACAGGTAGTCCTCGACTTACAACCACAATTGAGCCCAACATTTCTGTTGTTAAGCAAGACAGTTGTTAAATGAGCTTTGCCCCATTTTATGACTTTTCTTCTGTTAACAGTTAAGTGAATCACTACAGTTATTTAGTAACGTGACTGTTAAATGAATCTGGCTTCCCCATTGACTTTACTTGTCAGATGGTCGCTAAAGGGGATCACATGACCCCGGGACATGGCAACCATATGAGCCAGTTGCCAAGAATTTGAATTTTGATCACGTGACCATGGGGATGCGACAACGGTCGTTAAGTATGAAAATTTATCATAAGTCACTTTTTCCAGTGCTGTTGTAACTTGGGTCACTAAACGAACTGTTGTAAGTCGAGGACTATCGGTACTTCACTATCAAAAAACTGCTCTAGATGGCAGATTGTTTCCCTCCCTCCTGAAGTCTCACCAATGGAGGTAGTTAATAGAGTAACTCCAGTGATCCTCGATGTGCCAGCAGAAAGCAGAGAACACCATGCCCACGTAGAGCCATGGTACCTTCATGCCTGAAATATCAGCATTGATGTGGCATAGCACCGACTGCTTCAGCACTGGCATCACATTGAGGTTCCAGCCACTGGCTGCATACTCCTGGCAAGGCAAGGCAAGGCAAAGGATAAGGATAAGAAAGCAGATAGGGACAACCACAATCGGTCAGCCTTGAGGGGCAGAACAAGAAGCTCCAAACATAGGGAAAGGGAGACCTCTGCCTTCAAAGGGAACATACTTCTTCCTCTGGAGAGAGTTGCCTTTTTCCATCATTGATGGGGAAACCACTTCCAAATTCTTTGGAATGAATGTCAGCCCCATATTCCACCGTCACATCTTCCTCAATGCTATTCACCAAGCGCCAGAACTCCTTTTCTACAAGCTCTGTTGGCACCATCTGGGGAAGGAAGTAGGAGAGGCAGTTAGGACTATGCACTCTATATCCTCAGTTATAGGATACTAGAAACACGTATGATGAAATTGCCAAGAATGGGATGTACGGTGGAGGTTAAGAACAAAAAAGATCCAGATTCCAGTCCACGCTTAACCAGAACTGATTTATCACTTTCGGTCAGCCCACCCACCTCACATGGCTTACTGCTGATAAAATTAAGAGATTGTTGTACGTAAATACCCTGAGAGTCTCTGGAGGAAAGATGGGTTATTAACACAATAAATAAAACTATGGTTGGTACTATTTGTCTGTGCTCACAGCGAAAGAAGCAGAACTCACATGGACCGGCATGTTGAAGTAGTCGGCTTTGAAAGAATCTGCCATCTCCCCAAAGCTCTGTAGTGTGTATTCCCGAGTGGCCTGCTCAAAGCCAAAAGCCTCTGGGGGCCGCTTACACTCCTGGGAAAGGAAAAAGCAAGGAAAACATGAGAGAGGAATCACAAGTAAGGAATTATTTTTTCCCACCCATACTACAATAAATGGAGTCCATGTTATGCTTTTGAAGAATTGTGTGATCAATAGCTCAAATCTAATTCTCGGATCTCTCAATAGCTGATCAAGTTCAAACCCAGATGTTCTGGTGAGGCAAGAATGTTCCTCTGTGCTTGTCAAGGGTAAATAAAGCTTCCTTACCGCCATGACACATTTGGGACATCTCCAGACACCTTTAGGAATCTCAGGTAAAGGAGGCAAGAGGCAGAAGATGTGATAGTTGTCATCACAGCCATCACATAACAACAGCTTGTCATCCTCATCTCCCCGGGTACATATCCGACAAACGTAAGATTCAATCTAAAAGAGTAGGAAGTATAAGAAATACTGTTTTACACACAAAAGCAAATACCTCTTGTTTTGTTCAATATTTTTGTGAGGTGCCTTCAAGTGTTGACTCCTAATGACTCTCTACAGGGGTTTTAAATATACCCCGTGATTTCTTTTTCCAGGCAATGACAAGTTCAAAGAAGGACAAGCAAAAATTCAGCAGAATTATTATTTCCTTTTATGCATTTTTTAAGGAGGCAGAAGCTATGGATGTTATCACAGAGCTCACAATTACCAGCTAATAATTTTCATTGGCCAGTCTATATTACTGATAATGATGGAGGGGTGGGGGTGGAAACAATTTTTACCAAAAATAAGAGAGCAGAACTTAACTGAAGTGAGAACTTACAAACTGAGTGTTGTGATTGCGACGGAGGCGCATGGTCATTTTGGTGCAAGGTTCTGGACTGTGCCTCAACTCTTCTTTCATTTTTGCATAGCCTCGGGGTGAAGTGGGTTCCAGCTTCACCTCTGAAACAGGCGCTTCCTCTTTTACTATCACTGTTGGGGGGCACTCAGGCATCTCCTTGTCTATATTAAGAAGACATAAACTTAGAACTAACAGAACAAACTTCTCCTTGGGCTCCCTAATTGTGTGGCTAGCCCTCCATTCTCACCTTTCTTGCGCATGTTCTTGTCCTTGGCTACAAGCCCCAGTCCCAGCATTTTAGGACCAGCACCATAAATCTGCAGCTTCTTCAATTCTGGGTTCTTCTCAATGTCTTCCTCTGTTGGCTCTGGCTGCAAGAAAGATAGTTAGGACAGAATGACAATATGAAGACATGAATTTTAAAATCATGTTTCAAAGATTCTCAGAAAGCAGCAGCAGCAGAGGGAGGAAAAGAAACAAAGAATAAATTGAGTCCCAGAGAAAGGAGAACTAATTTCAGAAAGACAATTGGTTAATGATAGACATTGCTGAGGTCGTGATTGAACACCTATGACAGAAATGTCATCTTGTTTCGGAGCAAGCCTCTGGCTGGATACACCAACAAGGTGAGACCGTCCTAGAATGCATTGCACACTGAAATAAAACAGTGCACATTGAGACATTTAAGACACATCTCCTGCTGGACGGAGTCTGAGGACTTCTAGCCACGAAGCAGGACAAATAAGTGGAGTGAAAGAGAGGCAGCAGAGGTGGACAGAACAGGAACAGTACCCATGCTTGATGTGCTTGCTCGGGTAACAGAGCTGGGGAACTCGCAGGTTCAGGGTATGAGTCGGATTCCTGCAAGAGGGCGACAAAATGTGTGGGGTGTGGGGATCAACAAGGCTCTAGGAGTAGTAGAAAGGGCATCAAGAGAAATAAAAGGGGAAATCATTATTGGATCATAGTGAAGAAGCTGGATACCATTTCCCCTTAAGTGCCTAGAGTTGCTAAGGATCGAGTGGCATATAAATGTCATGAATTATTATTATTATTATTATAAAAAGTATAAGGATTATGGTGTTTTACAACAAGGGAGTTAACAAATGGAAATGTTACAATAACTACAGAATGCATGGGGTTTAGGAAACAACATTTTAAAGATAAGGAGAGAAAGCACAATGACATTTTATTTCCTATTTTAGAGAGGAAGAACAGAAGCATGAGGGAATTTGGGAACAAAGAAAAACTTTAAAAATAACTGCATATTGCCTTTGCTCCCTTTAACATAAATTAATCAGATACTTAATATAGAGTTTGGTAAGATTTTCAGTAAAAGCTTTTGTAGAAAAGATTGGGATTCTAATTCACTTTCATGACTTGGGGTATGGAATGATGGAATTAGGGGTTACAGATAAGTTTCAGATTTTATGGTGAGAATGCCCATATGAAATACATACTTGTTTTTTTCTAATTTAGAAAGAAGAATTCTGTCTCCCTCATTCAGTCTTTTACTGGAAATACACATGGAGACTAAGCTCCAGCTGCACATTCCTAGTAAGAGACTTGACATTCTACTCAACCTTGGAAAACCACTTACTAATTGTTTGGAATAATTTAAACAAAATGCAGGACTGTATCTTTATCTGACCTTTGAAGGCCTTTGTCTACAGCCTTGAATTTTATCAAAAGACTTTTACCCATATAATTAAAAGATTCAATGTTTCCTTAAACAGATGCAAAATTGATAGTCATGCTTTTTTCCTTTAAAAACAAATACAGATACAGCCATAAGCTCTTACATTCTTCAAACACTTAACACATAGCAACTAATCAAAAAGGCTTACAACTAAATTGTTAAACTATAAATACAAGTAAGAAAGGGGAAACAGCATCCATTATGCAAAAAAAAAAAAAAAACTTTATACATTCCAGGCTTTTATCCACCATGGTGTTACTTAAGATTGTGAAGATCAACTTGATCCTGAAAGTGAAGTGAAATGCCAGGTGCCACGTAACAAAATCTTGTTTTGATTAACATTTAATATGGAATTATTTATATTTTATTCAATGTTTATATCACTTGCTGAAGTCTCTTTGTAATTAAGAAAATCAAACAAACAAAACACACGTTAAAACCAGAAACAATGTGTGTGTATTAATTCTTCAACAATTAAAAACCTATTGAAAGATGCTGGTTTTAAATGCCTTTTTAACAAAACAATGAAGAGGTTAGTCCTTCCATTCAATAGTGAGCACGTTATAGGTTTGGAGAGGTGGACTTCCAGGGAAGAAATGGCAAACTGAAAGAGAGGATTTTGGATTGCCCACAAGCACTCCAGATAGTTACTCCTTCCAAGGGGACTGCATGACAGTAGGCTCTGATGGGTTTAGAAGATATGGGAATAGCCATCTTGCTCAACTCAGGGTTGGTGTCTTTGAAAGGACACTAAGTTCACATACTTGCTGTTGTTTTGAATATTTTAAAAAATATGATAAGATACGATTTTGAAGGTTGGATGCTAGAGGAAACATAAGAGAACTAAAGATTACAATTAAAGGAAAAGAACACTTAAATTTGACTTATTAATACGGAATGGAGCAAAATAAAGTAACACTAGATGTAATGGAAGATATTTGTGAACAAGGGATCCAGAAGTTAATTTTAAGAATGTCTGCCTCTATAGACACTTTGTTTAAAAGATGTTATGGAAGAGAAACACGTTTTACTGGATAGGACTGAGACTAATTTGAAAGTAGATTTTAAAATGATGCGCTAAAGTAATAATGTAGAAGGAAATGCTACACTGGATATACAAACGAAGCTGACTGATGTCTTAACTAATCAAGAAAGCAATCTGGATGACTTTTTTATGTTGAACTTAAAAAGAAAGTTTTGTTAAAGTTCTGAAAATTTTTGTGAGAAGGGATAAAGCAAAAATTAGAAGAAATCAAATTCTAGGACACTGTTGAAGGGAACTGAGGGTCAAGATTGTTAACAGTAACAGGAAATAATATAAAATTGGATATCTGATTAAGGTTAAAATAGATATGGTTTTAAATATTTGCTTACAGATGAAAGATATGGAAGAGACCATTGTTATATTTAAGAGGTGATAAGTTACCAAAATTGTTTATACTTGTTGTCACGAAGAGGGTAGTCATTTATTTATTTATCTCTTTAATATTTATTTTTTCTATTTTTCTTTTTTTTTCTTCCTCCACTTTCTATTTTTTCTTTTTATTCTTTTCTTTTTAGTTCACATGAGTTTTTATCTTTTTAATTGTAATACAGAGTAAAACTTAATTTTAAAAATAGCTGGAGAACTACACCATTTGAGCTTAAACCCCAGGTCACCATGACAGAAAAGATGAATACTATGCAAATCTCTTCAGATAATTTCAGGGAGCCGGCGGATCATACTAAACTACATGGGACAAACTACATGAAATATATTTAAAATTATTATACCTTATATATTTTTAAAAAACTATCCTGTTGCATTTAAAATCACAGT
The DNA here is from genome assembly GCF_059756535.1 of Pantherophis guttatus. Classification (NCBI taxonomy): domain Eukaryota; kingdom Metazoa; phylum Chordata; class Lepidosauria; order Squamata; family Colubridae; genus Pantherophis; species Pantherophis guttatus. The sequence goes on along the minus strand of NC_142064.1, from coordinate 119,729,026 downwards.
TTTAGTTTTAACATTCTAGTAGGATGAGACTTCTTTGACATTTAAATGGTTCTATCCCAAACCTGAGAAAAAATAATGCTTTCCGTTGAGTCAGAGCACGGGGTGTGTACAATTGCCCTCAGAATTATGAACTGGTCCAACCGAAAACAAAATTGTAATTAGGGTTGAAGGTGTGTGAGACACTCACCTCCTGCTGCAGTCGCTTGGCCCGCCGCCCATAGCTGTTGAACTTGGAAGGTTGCACTGACTGGCGCAATGGGATGCTATGAGGCTTATACTCTTTGTCTTTCTCTTCATTATCAAACGGGTGAGTATTGCACTGCTGGGAGAAAGGAATAGCATTAAGACTGAGTAAAGCTTCTCCTGTTGCTCATCACTGGATTAAAAAGCAAGGGCCTAACCAAACTATCCCGTGGCAGAACAAAAGCATGACAAGTTTAGATATGATTTTCCTGGCTAAGCATGAGCCTCTGCCATCTTCCTTAGCAAGCTATTTTCTTCCCAGGGTAGGAAACAATGTCCAAGGGAAGTCTATTTAGAAAGAGGGGTTTTCTTGTAGTCTGTGGAGGAAATGTAATATGAAATTAAGTTACAGGAGAACTCTATACTCTGGGTCCCGATACTCACCACCAGGTTAGCACCAGACTGGTACATTTCATATGGGTAGATAATACGCTCATAGTGGGAACGAAGGAGGGAACCAATATTCTTTCCTGATGGATAAGAAAGTCGCTGGGCCACCCGTGCCCATCGGCGATCCTTGCAAATGGCTTCATATCCACCCTCCTCCATCACAATCTAAAAATACAGGAATATTGAAAAACTACAAATTATCAGGTACAATTACATGAACATATACTTTTTTTAAATCAGGTACTTGATTTTCCTTATCCCCAATTCCAAACTAAGACCAACAACTTATTAAGATCCATCAGTGTCACAGATGAATTTTCATTGAATCTGCCAGTGTCAGTAATTAACCCCATTAGCTTGAATACAAAAATGTAACTTTCTCTAATTCTTTTTGGGAAGAATGTAATTATAACTTACTTTACTCAAGCTGTACAAATCAAGGATACGCCTCTCTACATTGGGAATTTTCAGTGCAGAACCTTGAATCTCCCAGAACTTTGCGATCTGGTCTAAATAGTTCAGTTTTACCCTGGTCTGTGCCTGTTAATGGAATAAACTGAAGTTAGCCTTTCTCAAGCCAATAACATATAATGGCTTCCCATTTAACCATACATCTTTCAAATATATCTTCATACCAGCAACACCAAATTTTAATAAAGTTGTAAACAGTATATATTTGCACACCGAACTGGTTTGGGACCTGGGAGATTTCCTGTAACAGCTGCTTTATACAGCTACACATTATTTATCCCAGGGACCTAGTGGGGGGGCGGAGCGGGAAGAGGGGAACTGGGCCGTGCCAAGTCGGCATGCAGATACACACGCAGCTCAACTGCAAGTTGAGCTGTGCACACATACACATGTGCCGACCTGCTGCTCACTTGAGTCAAGCTGTGCACTCACATGTGTACTGGTCTGCAGCCTGGTTGCGGCCACGGCCTGGAAGTGGGTCGTAGCCTGGGGGTTGGGGATCCCTGGTCTAAATACCTTAAAAAGATAATATTGTGAGGATAAAATTGGAGAAAAGGATTACAGGGTATACTGCCTTGAAAAAAGGTAGGAAATTAATTAAAAACATAGGAATACATTCATTCTAAAAAGATGCTGAGTTTCATCATTTTAACAGAAAACAGTTATTCATGGGGATGCAAATTTATTTAAGAGTACTAAGATACACACACTCATTTCATATAAATGCAAGTCAAAAGGTTCATTTTGCAAAAAATCCTGTCAAAAATATAAAAACCTGGATAATTAAACACAACTTGGTGCTCTCTGGTGCTATTTTCTTGCAGACGTTTCATTACCTAAACTAGGTAACATTATCAATGCTAGATGAGTGTCTAGAACAGAAGATATTACCTAGTTTACGTAATGAAATGTCTGCAAGAAAACAACCAAGCTCAGAGAGCGCCAAGGACCCTCATTTCAATCCTAAGTACTACTTTGAAATAAATCACAAAACCATTTATTTATGCTTGTATAAACAGGCAACCTGACATAATTTTTGAAGTCAATTCTTTCAATGGTAGTCCAACACAACCACTGGACAACAGTTGTTTAAAACTAATGCATTTTGTTTTTTTAATTATATACCACTAAATTTTTACATTTATTATTTATTGGTAGCTCTTGGCATTTTTTCTTGTAAAATTGTTTATTTTAATTATCCTGTTAAATGTAAAGAAATGTGAATGGCACTACATTACAATTCTATTATGTCTTCTGCAAAGGACTCACCTCTAGTTCATTGAGCCTCTGTATCCGTGGAGTAAACCGGAAGTTGTCAACTTCCACAGCAAAGGGAGGTTGCCAGTCCTGAGGAAGAAACAGAAAGGCAACATAATTATAATCCCAGCATCATACATTTCGAAGTCTATTTACCAGCTAATAAGAGATCCAACACTTTTTCTAATACATATACACTATAAGAATTAAACCAAAAATCTACCCTCAGTCTGAAAACAGCTCTACAGAATCAGAATTTAATTTCACAGCTAACAGAATATAAATGCAAGAATGGATTACACAAACTACCACAGGACAAACCTGAGACAATGAAAGCCTTTAATTTTGCAGTGAAGCAACCTACTGTATGTGATATTCAGTGCTGAAGAGAGACAGAGACTTAAGTAGGTAAAACTGACATTTGAAGGAAACATAGTGAACACCTCCTAATAAAACAGGAGCACACTAAGCACTGCAAAGCGTTCATCTTTACTGTTTACGTATAGGAAGCCTGAGAAAAGGGAAAGGATAACTTTGATGTCCCTTTAAACAATCTAAAATATTATATCCCAAGGCATTACACATTCAAAATCTACTGTTCTGGTACAAAGGAATCACTTCAAAGATGGAGTAACTATCATCAAGAACTGTTGGAGACAGCAAGACAGAGAAAGGCCACTGAAGCTAAGGTTATTTGTCTAAGTGTGAGAAAGACCACATAGTCTTAAAATAAACTTTACCAGAAGGGAGTCAAATTGACTATGCAAAATTTTGATTTCTAGAAATTGGAATCACAGTTAGGCCTGGTGAATTTCATGAATGTATATTCTTTCTTGTATTTTTAGTGAAATATTTATTAGTTTGTACTAAAGTGGGTGATTAAGTTGGAAAAGCCTTGGCTTCTCATTTAAGAGCATTTTCACATGGTGCTAAATTTTATGTCAAAAGCACAAATATGACAGAATTGTATTTCCTTTTATTAGACATACTGAAATAAATTCACCATCCAAATCAAAATATAGTAAGTTAGGAAGTGGTAAACAGTCATCCTAGAACTTTCAAGAGAAGGGAAAAATGAAATATTGCTAACAGGACAATATTTTAGCATGATAATACTTAAGACTCACACCAGCAAGACAGGTTCTCCTCCAACTGAATTGTGACAGAAACTTTTGATTTGAAGGCTGCAGACTAACCTGAACTATAATTTACAGCCTACAGAAAAAAGCAAGATTCATTTAAACACTCCATTTGCATTGGGTAAGCAGATGCTAATATTTTGCTGCCCCAATTAAAAATATCACAATGACTTCTCAAAGAGGATTAAAAAGATTGGCAGAAGTGTTTTTTTAATTGGGACCAGAGAGCAAGAGATCTGCTTCAGCATCTTCTGCACTGTAATTGTACAAAAGAAAACCAAGTTCCTCAAATATTTCCTAGTCTTGCGTTCCTTCTTAGACAAAGGTTCTGCAACTGGCAGTCATACTAGATGACCTCTTATTATGAAATAATCAAAAATATTATTAAATGGACTTAAGAAATACAGCAGGAAAAGACTTGGAAAACCTATTTCCTGCTATACTTAATTAGAATAGGGGGATTTCTTTTCTTCTTTTTGCCTGCAGCTGAGGCCTAGCTGTAGGATGTAGAGGAAAATAGCAGAAATAGGACACATACAAGTTTTCCAGCCTGGTGAAAGAGCAAGCTGTTCAAAATGGTAACAGTTACATGTCAACACAGGCACCACCATTATCACAGAGACAGCAATTTACATGCACAAAACTGTAGAACTTGACTGTTCAAAATACAAAGCTCTTATATGCCAACTATTCCAAAGAAACCCAGTCCCTGTAGTATACGCTTTACCCTATTTTTCCCATAATGTATTCAAATCTATATCTGAGTGTTGACTATATCGCACATTATATTTTTGCATCACATCAACTGCTTTCAATACCTACGTTCAACTTGTCCTACTACATCATGGGAGGCACCTAAATGATTCAACCCTCATCAATTCCATAAAACAGTCTTTCCCAACTTGGTGCCCTTCAAATGTACTGAACTACCACCATTTCTAGTCAGCAGGGCCTGCTATGTAACTTCTACCACCCACTCTATTTTGTCGGTTGAACCAGGCCTGTGTTCAGTTATTTCTTTTAAGGCATCACAATAGTCTTATTCTTCCTCAGAAACACTGCATTTGTATCAGTCAACTCACTCAATAACGTGACTGTCTCCAGTAACAAATGCTCGCAAGAACTCTTTCCCATCTAAAGACACACTGGTTCAAGTCTGCAACTCTCATCCTGGCACACAAGCTCTCCAATACATTTCCTTCCATCCAATTCATTATGGTCACCAGAAGAGACATCTCTCTTTTTAAAAAGACAAACAAACATCACCAGTACCTGTGAATCACTTACACTAACCCCCAAATCCTGCTTCTGCTTGCCCAGCTGACAGTTTCTCCTAAAACCCAACAGCCTTTGCCGGTACTTACGGCGGGAGGGCGAATCTTGCAGATCCCACTTTTTTCTGCGATGGGTCGGATCTTGGCGATGTAGCCCAGCGGATCGCTGAATTCGGCCCAGCTGGGCTCAAAGACAGGACACTCGGGTGGCGGCAAAAAGTCCTCGGGAGGCAAGAGGGGGTCGGGATCTCCAGCCCAGGACGGGCCACGTTCCATCCACTCGCCTGGCTCTGCGCTCCACAAGCCGCGCTCCGCCTGCTCTGACGCTCGAGGCGGTCGGAGGATTCGATCAGCCCGGGCAGCCCCATCGCCCTGTTCGGCCTTGTCACTCCGGGGAGCCCGCTCACCCTTTACAGTCCGTTCGCTCTTCTCCATCCTGGAGCCGCGCTCTCCCCAGTCCCCATGTTCTCCCCTCTCCCCTGAAAGGCCACGTTCCCCCCTCAAGCCCCGGCTTCCCCTCTCCCCCTTCTCCCCACGGGACACCCAGTCGCCCTGGTCCCCGAGGGGCCCCTTCTCCCCCCAGGCCCCTTGGTCTGGCCCTTCGCTCTGCTCCAGCTGCTCCGCTCTGGACTCCATACCCTCCACCGGCTCCTTTGCTCTCTGGGAGGCCCCTCAGGGGGCCATGCCCGGCCCCTCCTCCTCCTCCTCCTCCTCGCTCGAGCACCAGGCCTAACGGGCGGGGGAACTAGGCCGCTCAGCCGGAGCTTTTCTCCCCGGTGCTCGGTTGCTCAGCTTCGCCCCTCTTCCTCGCTGGGATCTCCCGGCACTTTTCCGGGCCCGGAGTCCCTCTTGGTCTCTCCCCTCCCTAAATTCAAGGCCTGCCGGGTCCTCTCGATCTGGCAGCCGCCGCCATTTTGGACTTTCTCAATATCCTCCACAGCCGCTGCCCATCAACAACAAAACGTCTCCCTCCGCCAGCCTCCAAAGGTTCAAAGGAACCTCTTGGAAACGTCACCACACCGGCCTAGGGTAATCTTTCCGATACAAAGACTGCAACTTCTAAGCCTCATCAAAGACCGCTGATTTACGCTGGAAGCTTTAAAACCAAAATAAAGCCAAATAAAAAAGTCCCTCAGGGCCGAGGCGGAAAGATACAACTAACAAGAGATGTAATCGCTGGAACTTCTTGCGCACGTTTAAAGGGCCGCACCGCGCCTGCGCCAGACGACAGAAAACAGGAAGAGGAGGGAGGAGGAGGGGGGAGGGGGAGGAGGATAAGAAGAAGAATTGAATGGGCGGAGCTAATCGTAACACCGCCTATTCGGTTGTCAGAACTACAGCGGGAGCCTCATAGCTGTCAATTGGTTTGGCTCAATTCAGACTTTTCGCTGGGTTTATACACTGCATCGTGGTGCTGATAAAAATCTTATCTATGTAGTTTGTGATCTATCCGTGGCAAGGCTAACTTTTGAAGCCTGGCTCCTTTAAGTCTATTGTTAAATTCATTTTGTTCTAGTAGCGGGTTTATTTAATTTAGTTTTGGATTTCACCTTTCGAAATACTGCTGACTGATGGATTATGAGAAATAAAGTCTAACATCTAGATTGATGAAGACTGCTCTATATTAAATATACTATTGCTCACAGGTATATTTTATATCCAAATATATATCCAAATTCTTTATGCAACAATGTTTTTATTCGTATCAATTTAGTAATTATAAAATTATAATAGAATAGAATAGAATTTTTTATTGGCCAAGTGTGATTGGACACACAAGGAATTTGTCTTGGTGCATATGCTCTCAGTGTACATAAAAGATACGTAAAATTATAATGGGGTAGAATGAAAAACGTTGCTGAGATTTGATAAACGTCTATAGCAGGTTGCACTCAAGATTGCGTTTTGAAGAGCCTTTGGATATGTAAAATGAGATATAGGTTACAGAGGCAGTATTAAACTACAAAAAAATTCCACAAAGTTTTGTGGAAGCAAGAAACAATCTGAACTGAATATTTCCTCAAATGAAAATCAGTTATACATGATACATTATACAATTACATAATTTAATGTTTACCAGGGTAAAAGTGAACAATAATATGCAACTATATATTCTATCAAAGTCCATGGCTTACAAGCTTTTGTTTAGCAACTGTTCAAAGTTACAACAGCACTGAAAAAAGTGATTTACAAACAATCCTCACACTTACTATTGTTGCAGCATCCCCATGGTCATATGATCAAAATTTGGGTATTTGGTAATAGCAGAAAGTGAAGAGAAACTAAAGAGCCTCTTGATGCGGGTGAAGAAGGAAAGTGCAAAAGTTGGCTTGAAACTCAACATTAAGAAAACTAAGATCATGGCAACTGGCCCTCTCAATTCCTGGCAAATAAATGGGGAAGAAATGGACATAGTGACAGATTTTATTTTTCTGGGCTCCAAGATCACCGCAGATGGGGATTGCAGCCAAGAAATTAAAAGACACTTGCTCCTGGGGAGGAAAGTTATGGCAGACATAACCTCAGAATCAGGTCATAAGTATTTTTGTGGGGGGGGGGGATCTGGCATAATTTAGAATGATCAATAAGTGGTCGCTAAGTCTACATGGACATGTGAGACATGTGAGAAAAGGAAAGCTAGCAAAATTTACTCTACCCCAGCACATTTCACTAATTCCCTATCTTTGTAAACCATACTATCTTCTAATACATCTATACCAGTTTGTATCTTGTCTGCATACAGTCTCTCATCTCCTTTGGGGTATCTCAAGGTAATTATCTAGTAAATATGATTAACTGCATAATTTAACCCACAACTACTTATTGCCAGTCCTTCTCTTTTTGTTGGTGTTCCTGCAACTTTTCTGCTGACTGGCAAATTAGTCTAGCTCTGCGCTGGAAATCTCCAGACACCAGAAGAGCAATACAAGAAACTTCATTTTTATAGTCATGCAGATTAATGCAAGCCAGGCCTGGCATCCTTGACTAGTTGATGCCTACCAAAAGAAGAAAAATCTTGAATCTTCCAGCCATGCCTAAAACGTCCACCTCTTTGTGTCCCTGTTAATGCAGAGAAGCTCTCCTATGAGGCCACTCCTGAATGTAGCCTCATTTTCCTGGAGGACTAATGGCGGCTTAACCAAAAGAGTTGCTTTTCAGAGTGAGATGGGTAGTGCATAAATGTAATAAATAATAATAATAATCTGCCCTATTACACCAGATTGAGATGGCACGCTGGGTTATGCTTAAGGTAAACTAATCTAAATCAAGCTAAGAAAGATACTTAGGGGCTTAGATGTCACACTAAATGTGCCCCCAAGAGGTTTAGGGTTTATGTGAATCCTATCACTGATTGCATCTGTATGTTATGCTAAGCTATAGTTTATTTTAACCATGTTGTATTGAATAAGCCACAGTAGTTAAGGTGACAATTAAATTAAACTGTTTAAACTATGTCCTAGGTCCGTGATGGCGAACCTATGGCACGTGTGCCACAGGTGGCACGCATAGCCATATCGGTGGGCACGTGAGCTCAGCTCCAGCATGCATGTGTGTGCCAGCCATCTGATTTTTGGGCCTTCTGGCCCCACCAGAAGTAGGGAAACAGGACGTTTCCTGCCTCCGGAAGGCCTCAGCGGGGGGGGGGAGGCTGTTTTTAGGGGGGCCAGCTCCTAGAAAGGCTCTGGAGCCTGGGGAGAGAGAAAAACAGGCCTACCGGGCTCATCGGGCCATCACGTGCCAGGAGCGGGGTGGTGGTGGTTGCAAGCGTATGCATGAGGTCCATAGAATTATGGATGTGAGCAAGCGTGTGCACGACCCCCCTTACACCCCCATGCTCCTGGCACGTAATGGCCAAAAGATTAGCCATCACTGTCTTAGGTGGATTTAAAGATATGGGGTAGCAGCATTGGTTTCCTGGGGATAAAGGATGAGCCTCCACAATATACAAACAATATTTGCCTGTTTAAAATAGGGTAAATTTCTCCAACCCATATTCAGTGTGTTATTTGTATCTTCCCCAGGCAAACTCTCTTCTCTCAACAAAAATGAGACCCATCAGAAAGAGAAGGCACCAAATAGATGCCGTTGCTGTCATAAGTAAGTCAACTTGGGAAGAAAACATTCTTAGTGTGAAAGCAGAAATCTACATACAAATGTGTGGAAGAAGTTGAACTATGAGGGAGGGAAACGATGCTGATGAGATGGAGGCCTGTTGGACAAAATATTAGGGTTAGGGGAGAAGGATTTTTCATATGGGAAATCAGAAGAATGACATGATACGTGTGGGACGTTGCTGTTGCTTCATGCAGTTGCTTCATGCAGACCTCCTGATTTCCTTGGCCCCACCCTTTTTTCAGGATGTTTGAGGGTTATACCTGCAGATTTGAACCTGGGACTGCTTATATATAAAACCTGAGTTCATTTTTGGGCTCATGTGGCCCTGTGGTTTAGAGATGCTTCTTTGTTTCATCTGAGTTATTATCTCTATGAAACTGGTTGTGGTAGAATTCACCCCCTGGTAAGGAAAGAAACTTAACCAGATTGATGTACTGACTGGTAGAATCATATTCAAATCCACTCCAGCTTTGGAAATTCAGTAGATGATTTTAGTCTAATTACTCTTCTATTCCAAACTATCTCATAAGGCTTCTGTGGGGATAATATTGAGATCTCCATATAAGATGCCTTGAGCCCTAAATCACGGGTATCAAACTCGTCATGTCACATTACCGTCATGTGACATTTCATGGCGTTCTTCCCATTTGCAGAACTGGGGTGGGTGTGCCTGCACATGACACATCCGGCCCATGGGCCGCCAGTTTGACACCCCTGCTTTAGATTAAGGATGAGATGCAGATTTAAGAAATAAATAATAAAATAATGTCCTAGTGTTTCTGCATCATCCTGAAAAACTGTCATTTGGCTCAAAAGATAATTCCTATCACTAATTTACTAGAAGGTATACTATTTAGTGGGTAATCAAAGGAGATCTCTATAGTGTGCTACTACTTTTTGTTCCTGGATAAAAGGAGGGATATGAATCTAGCACATAGATTAAGTTGTAATAAATGCATATGACATCTTCCATGAATGGCTTCAGAGGTCAGGAAATTTCTGCAGGAAGCACAAAGTAGATTAATTAATGCTGAGGGTTTCACTTTTGTTTCACTGAAACAGTAAATTTATATACCAGCAGTACCATTAAATGTAGGAAGGATGAAAGCACAGTTCTAGGTAGAGTAGATTATTTTCACATGGGAATATATTATTAGAAAAAGATAATGGCAATGAAAAAGGTATAGTGGAATCCGTCTTTTTAGAATTTAATTTTATTTATTGTGAAATCTTTTGTGAATGAAGGAAATTATTGTGTTGAGACTGCACAGTGCCAGTTGTGGTAAGCACAACTAATATTCATTTTAATGTGATAAATGAATGGTTCTGAGTACTCCCCACTTTTATATTTTTTGGGGGGAATATCACAAGTTATATATACCAAGACAATTAGAAAATTTCACATGTCTATTTAAATACATTATCCATCCATCCATCCATCCATCCATCCATCCATCCATCCATATGTATTTATCCATCCATCCATCCATCCATCCATCCATATGTATTTATCCATCCATTCATCCATCCATCCTTGGAAAGCAGTATAAACACCAGCATTATCAGTGAAAACAAACTACCTGCTTGTAAAAACTGGAACTAGTGAAGCAAAAGATTACAACTAGTGGAAGCACATCTTGAATCAGCAGCAAGAGAATAAATTAGCAATTAGAAGTGAGGGAGCAGGAGCAGCAATCAAGATATATTCCAAATGTTGCCACAATCAGTTGTTTGTGCTGGCTTTACATTATCCTCAAATGGTTCCTGACTGTTTTGGCAATAATTGAAGAGTGTGTTTTGTGATGGATAACTCTGTGAGCAGCAGATGAAAAATAATACTTTGTTTTGGCTGGTGAATAAATGTGGCAGTTGTGATTTGATTTATAGAAGATTTATTGTGCAGTTGTGTGTTGGATGCTGTGTAACCAGGTTTGAGGACAGTGCAGTAGATCTGCTCCAATCTCTCAATAGACAGGAGCAAAGGCTGATTCAATAATAACTGAATATTAAAAAAATAAATCTGCTAATGCTAATCCCAGAGCAAATGCTGTTCATTTTCTCCATACAGAAGGTTGAAAGAGGCTGCACTGGGAGACAATATAATCTTGTCTGGCCTTTTACTGTGGGTTTGGATGAAGTTGAAACAGGTTGTAGCAAATTCTAATGTTGATTTTGGTTCCAATTCTTCGCTAAAAATATTTCCTATTTCTTTAATCATTGCAAAAGTTAATTAGCTTCTTCCATGTCAAATCAGATGTCAAATCTGATTTACACACATATTGCTGCTGTCTTAAATGTATAGGGTTTTTTAAGTGTATATGAAGAAAAAGCTGTTACAGTAGGGATTCCTGTTTTTCATGCTCCTGTTTTTCATGCTTTGGTTTCAGCTAACCAAAGACTTGTTGGTTAATGCTTGCTTGGCAGAAACATAGAGTTGTTTCTTTTTCTTTCTAATAGCAAGCTGAGGAGGAAATTTCAAGACCTTGAAAAGGTGATGCAGATAAAATGGCTGCCACAGCAGTTATGTCAGTTCACAGAATGGTTGCTCTGGTGGGCATCCCTAGTTGTTACCCTTTTACAAAGAGGACACTGCCTACCAAGATGCTATATGCTATTTCAGTGAAATGGGACCCAAAAATATTGCTACAAAATAATAACGCTCTTATATGCTGGTGCAGCTTTCTTTTTAATAATATTAAACTGATTATTTAAAAAATAGATGAGGCATGTCCTGATGGAATATATAAAGGCCCACCGCTTGGCCCGTGCACTGCTAATGCACTGCTTCCCAACCGTGACAACTTTGGGGTGTATGGACTTCAATTCCCAGAATACTGAAACAATGGCCATACTGGCTGGAGAATACTGGGTACTGAAGAACAAGGATCAGAAAGTTGATAAGGTGGGGAAACACAGCAAAGGAACCAGAAGTCAAGCAAATTATGCTGCAAAGCAATGCCTCGGTGTTCAAGAATGTCACAGATCCTGTTCCCTTGCCTTCATGTGGACAAAGGAGATACTTACCTGTGTTTAGCTAAATTCATTATGGTACATGTATAGTACTTCACCCAAGTAGACTTCTGTGTGTTTGATGGTCTAAATTCTATAAAGTTTTACTGCCCTTCAGTTGAATATGAGTTGGAGGCCCAGTATGGTAGAATGAGCCAATGGGATAGCTCCAATTCCCTTTGGATTAATTTTATTTATTAAATTTATATTCTGCCTGTCTCACTATCTAGAATGACTCTGGGAGGTTTAGAATGGCGTAAAAGCATTAAAAATACAGGTTAAAAATCAACAGCATTGTTGGCGGTAGGTTTTGGTCTCTCAACCAGTGGTGGGTTGCTATCGGTTTGCCCCGGATCGGGCAAACTGGTAGCGGCGGTGGGACGCTCTGCCCACCCACCCAGATGCTTCTGCGCATGCACAGAAGCATTGCGCGGGCAAGCGCATGCACAACCACGAGCGAACCAGTAGCGACGGGATTTGAAACCCACTACTACTCTCTTTTTTTTTTAAATTTTTTATTAACATGAACAGACGTAAAACACAAATACATACAAACACATATACATTAACACAGTACTAAAGCAAAAAAAAAAACAAGAAGTCTATCGACTAGCTCTTAAGAAACTCTCGCATCAGTGGTTAATTTCTATTTCCCTTATTTTTCCTTTATCTTACAGTTTTCAGATTAATTTGCTTTCACTTTGTTATACTTTATACATTTTGAGCTGTATCTTTCTATAGTCCTGTTAACCATTTGTTTATACCATCATACAACTCTTCTCATGAGACTAGTTCTTTGTTTCTTAATTTGAGTTCTCCTAATATCCTATGTTGTTGGCCCTATCCTTCCCTCTAGCCATAGGTACCATCTTTGCCAAACTAAATAATAATTGGTATCCTCTTTTTCTTGAAGCTCCTTAGTGAGCTTGTCCATCTCCGCACATTCAGTTATTTTTGCAATTATTTTTTCTTCTGTTGGTAATAGTTTGGATTTCCAATTTTGAGCATACACTATACGTGCCGCTGTCAAAATGTGGATGGTAAGATATTTTATCTCTTTAGTGTATTGTGGTGTAGTCATTCCAAATAGGAAAAATTCTGGTTTCATTTCTACTTTTTGCCTTGTTATTTCTTTAATTATTCTCTTAATCTCCTGCCAGTAGTGTTGTGCCTTCCTGCACGACCACCAGAGATGTTAGTATGTCCCCACTACTACTCTCAACCAACCAACCACCTCCAACATAGCAACACCCACCTTGGGGCCCCAAACCAACCAACAGAGCCGGGTTTTAAGGCCCTTCCAGAAGGCCAGAAAGGTGGAGGCAGATGTCACCTCCAGTGGCAAGATGTTTCAGAGGACGGGACCAGGCAGAGAAGGGTCTTCTCCTCGCCCTCACTCCCTGAAATTCCTTGGCTGATAAGATCTGTACAAGGCCTCTACTGCCAGAGCGAGAGGGGCAGGATTATCCCATTGGGCATATGAATTATAGAGCTCCAGCAATTCATTGTCTTAGTTAGCAATTGAGAAACAGAATTTCAGGATTGTAGGAGATGAAAAAAGGAAGGAAAGCCAAGGGAGTTGGAATACATTAGACATGCATATTATCAAGTTAAGATGCTTCTTTATTCTGCATTATAAAAGGATGTTTCAGAAGTAGAAAGAAGAAAGAAAGAAATAGTTGGATTTTGCATACTATAGAACTGCATTTCCTCCTTGTACCCATGTACAGCTTTTGGGTGGGAACCAAAATTTTGGATGGGTATCATATCCTGCAGAGGTTTACAGCATGCATTTCTACCTTAAAATCTCCAGGCCCTCCAAAAATGGGCTTTGGATGTATTCGGTTGTGGAATGCAACCCTGAACGTGCCAATCATAGTACAGAACTGATGCCATTAAACATTGTGCGTTTCTGCTATATAATAGCTGTTCTGCAGTTGCTTCTTGTTCAATGTGGGTTCTAGTGTTTGTAATAGGAAACTGGGTAAACCTATTTTGATCCTATTGTAAATTAAAGGCTAAGAATGAAATCTTGCAGTTTTCCTAATTTGATTTTCTATGGCTGTGCTTGACTACAACTTCCATAATTCTCAATCAGTACACTATGGCTAGTGGTGCATGACATATGGTACTAGGTTGAAGAAAATTGCATTGTATGAGAGGATTAACAGTACATGGGAGTTCAACTTCCCCTCTTTTGTTCCTGCGCCGCTTGACTTCTTTTGTTCCTGCGCCAATTAGTCACAATTATAAAAGTTCCGTTGTATTTCTTCCTTCTTTCCACCATTATTTTTTCAATAATTTAATGACTCTCCTAAACAAAGTTATAATGTTTCCTTTTAAAATGGAAAGTGTTGCTCTGCAATCCACACTTTCCCTTAGTCACGCCAGTCTCCATTTTGTTGTGATTATATAACAGTCCAATTTAACTCTCGTCTTCTTTTGAGTTTTAAAAATATTAAATCCTCCTTTTTTTTTTCCAAGTCCAATTCTAATTTAAAAGTTCTTTCCAGGTTTTTCAACCTGCCTCAATGTTCAATTGTTCCAATTAATTCAATACCAAAGTAATTTTCTTTGCGGATCTTTTCCTTCTAATGTCACTTTTCAAAATCTTCTAAGCCCCTCAAATCCACAGCCACTGTTTAAGGTTAGGGGGTCTTACAAGTACCAATTATTGCTCCAGCGTTGTTTCAAGCCTAGGTTGGTGTCACTCACCCGGCTTCAAAGAGCTTCGTTCTTTTCACTTTCCTCCTGCACATCTCTTGTTTCGGTTTGTCCCAGCTTCATTGCAGCCGCCGTGGCTGCCGCCCCCGCCGCCGACTCACAGAGGGTTCCCTCCAACCTCTGAGGAACTTGCCTGTTCCTCTTGGTCGTTCGAGGCGCCCCTCTTCTTCCGCCATCCCTGCAAGACGGGTTCAGTCCAAAGACCCATCGGCGGTGGTTCAGCAGCCGGGGTTTTCGCGGGGCTCATCAGAGACCGCTATTTCCCTGACTGTCTCGCTGCGATGTCAAACCGGAAGTCTCTTTGCAGGGAATTGAAGTAATAAAAAGAACTAAAATGATATACGAAGAAACAATTTTGGGAACATTGAATTTGACATGGATTATAAATTGCTAGACAAGGAAGTGAAGAAATAAAATATATATGACTGGAAAGAAGAATATAGAAATAGTCTGATTAATAAATGAATTGTATTGTTTAAATGAATATTAATTATAAAAGGAGGTGTTTAAAGACATACAAGGATGGAAAATAAAATAATGTGACTAAAATAGGAAAATGTAGTAAAGATAGAATGTATTGATAAAAAGAAGTTTATTATAAGTGAATAAGATTGTGTATGAACATGAGAAAAATCCAAGAAACTTTATTGATTTATACAGTCAGGTCCAGAAATATTGGGACATCGACACAATTCTAACATCTTTGGCTCTATACACCACCACAATGGAGTTGGAATGAAACAAACACAATGTGTGTTAACTGCAGACTGTCAGCTTTAATTTGAGGGTATGTACATCCAACTCAGGTGAACGGTGTAGGACTTACAGCAGTTTGTATATGTGCCTCCCACTTGTTAAGGGACCAAAAGTAATGGGACAATTGGCTTTTCAGCTGTTCCATGGCCAGGTGTGTGATATTCCCTCATTACCCCAATTACAATGTGCAGATAAAAGGCCCAGAGTTCATTTCAAGTGTGCTATTTGCATTTGGAATCTGTTGCTGTCAACTCTCAAGATGAGATCCAAAGAGCTGTCACTATCAGTGAAGCAAGCCATCATTAGGCTGAAGAAACAAAACAAACCCATCAGAGAGATAGCAAGAACATTAGGCATGGCCAAAACAACTGTTTGAAACATTCTCAAAAAGAAGGAATGCACCGGTGAGCTCAGCAACACCAAAAGACCTGGGAGACCATGGAAAACAAGTGTGGTGGATGACCGAAGAATTCTTTCCCTGGTGAAGAAAACACCCTTCACAACAGTTGGCCAGATCAAGAACACTCTCCAGGAGGTAGGTGTATGTGTGTCAAAGTCAACAATCAAGAGAAGACTTCACCAGAATGAATACAGAGGGTTCACCACAAGATGTAAACCATTGGTGAGCTTCAAAAACAGGAAGGCCAGATTAGAGTTTGCCAAACAACATCTAACAAAGCCTTCACAGTTCTGGAACAAGATCCTATGGACAGATGAGACCAAGATCAACTTGTACCAGAGTGATGGGAAGAGAAGAGTATGGAGAAGGAAAGGAATTGCTCATGATCCTAAGCATACCACCTCATCAGTGAAGCATGGTGGTAGTAGTGTCATGGCGTGGGCATGTATGACTGCCAATGGAACTGGTTCTCTTGTATTTATTGATGATGTGACTGCTGACAAAAGCAGCAGGATGAATTCTGAAGTGTTTTAGGCAATATTATCTGCTCACATTCAGCCAAATGCTGCAGAACTCATTGGACGGCACTTCACAGTGCAGATGGACAATGACCCAAAGCATACTGCAAAAGCAACCAAAGAGTTTTTGAAGGGACAGAAGTGGAATGTTATGCAATGGCCAAGTCAATCACCTGACCTGAATCCCATTGAGCATGCATTTCACTTGCTGAAGACAAAACTGAAGGGAAAATGCCCCAAGAACAAGCAGGAACTGAAGACAGTTGCAGTAGAGGCCTGGCAGAGCATCACCAGGGATGAAACCCAGTGTCTGGTGATGTCTATGCATTCCAGACTTCAGGCTGTGATTGACTGCAAAGGATTTGCAACCAAGTATTAAGAAGGGAAAGTTTGATTTATGATTATTATTCTGTCCCATTACTTTTGGTCCCTTAACAAGTGGGAGGCACATATGCAAACTGCTGTAAGTCCTACACCGTTCACCTGAGTTGGATGTACATACCCTCAAATTAAAGCTGACAGTCTGCAGTTAACGCACATTGTATTTGTTTCATTCCAACTCCATTGTGGTGGTGTATAGAGCCAAAGATATTAGAATTGTGTCGATGTCCCAATATTTCTGGACCTGACTGTATGTGGTGATTTTTGATGTAAGAACTAAGTCTCAATGTTAAATTGTAAACAAAGTTGAGAATGATAATAAGATTAAATATACAGAACTAATGTGTAGATGGAAGGTATAATAAAATAGGGAATTACACAGAGATAAATAGTAATATTAAAATGTGTTTAGAAGATTATGCTGGTAAACAGCCAAACAAGAACTGAATATGTTGGAAAACAGCCAAAACAAATAGAGATTATGCTGGGTATCAGCCATCAATAACTGAATATGCTGGAAAACAGCCATAATAATAGAGGGAGAGGTGTAAGGGGAATATGCTGGTAAACAGCCAAAGCACTAGAAGATTATGCTGGTAAACAGCCAAACAATAACTGAATATGCTGGAAAACAGCCAAAACAAATAGATTATGCTGGGAATCAGCCAATCAATAACTGAATATGCTGGAAAACAGCCATAACAATAGAGGGAGAGGTGTATACTGGATCTGAAAGTAAAATAAAGGTGAATATGCTGGTAAAAGAAGAAAGAAAATGATTAAGAGATAAAAAGGTAAAAATAAATGTGATTTAAATTGGAATTGATAGTAATAATAAAATGATCATGTTGGGATTAGCACTAGAAATAAAGGTGACTATGTTTGATATGAATAACAAAATGAAGATAATAAGACTGCGATAATGAATTGATTCTGTGTATAATGAAGAGTGTATATGTGATAAGTCTAAGAAATATTGGTGTTAGATAAAAGAGATTAGGATTTAAAGATTCAATGTAATGGGTCATGGGATGGGTATATAGATAGAACTTAGGGCAAATAACTGTAATTAAATATTGAGTTGTGTTATTTGGAAATTAAGATTTTTGGTGAAATAATAGAATGGTAAATGTTTAGATTAAGATATTATAATTGTGGGGAAATTTTATGTTTTGGTGTTCATTTTAAAAGATGTAATGGCGGAGATTTGGGAAAGAGCTTGATAAAGAGGGGTGTGATTGTACCTACTTATGACCGGATCAAGGCTTCGTTCTTGAAAGATGTATTTTATGTTTATGCTTTAAAAAAATAATAAAAAACTTATAATAATAATAAAAAAAAACAGTACATGGGAGTTCAACCCTGAGCTACAGATACTCTCTTTTATTGGTACGTGGGAGTTTTACGGATTACAGTACTGAAACCCTGGAAATCGGAATGAACAATTTCTAACACTTTATGCTGTATAAAATAACCTGTGACTTGTTGACTGCTAACATTTTATTATGCCAAATATAATGTAACTTAAAATCTGTCAGAATAATTCAGAAGTTTTAGACCCATGGAGTTGTGGGTGTAAATTAAACTATTGGATGGAGCCACAGAGGCAAAGGCAAACTATTTGTTAACCTCTGGTGCAATTAAGTTAAAATGTTGGTCTAATCCCAGAAAGGACTAGACTAGGTTGTCCAGACTAGATTGTCAGCTAGATTGTCGACTAGGTTGTCAACCACGACCTGTGGTAAATAACTGAGAATCTCCACAGACACTTAGACTAGGTTGAAGCCCTGCCTCACAATGAAAGACGACTGGGTGAATTGTGGCCAGCTACTTTCTGGTATCTCGAAATTTACTGTGGAAAAATGGAAAAAGGATGCTCCTGGAGGGAAAGCAGGCTGTATAAATCTTAACAATTTAAAAACACATAAAGCCACACTGAAGGATCACTGCTCTCTCTCAGTGTAGCTTTATTTGGTCATCTTTCCCCTCCCCTTTCCAGGACGTAATTTGGTTTCCAGGAGATTCCAAAGGATGCGCGGGAGTGCCCGGATGCCAGCCTAACCTCTAACCGCAATTCTTTCAAGAGGCTTTTCTAGGATTTCTCCGAAACGCTGGTTTTGGGGTTTGTTTTTTTTAAACGAAACCCTAGCCCTGCTCTTTACGCCAGTTAACCCATGAAGAGAGGGCCTTCCTCGGGAATAGCGGGTGCAGGCGCAATAAGAGAACGAGGCCAGTAGACCGTGGGAAAGTTCCGGTTCCCGAGCGGCGTCCGATCGGAATAAGCCTGAGCGGGTGGGACAGCGGGGATGGCCAGTGGCGGAGCGGGGGGAAGGGCTCCGTACCCAGCCTGGAGGGGGCGAAGGGCCGGGACGCCCAAAGAGGAACTCGATCAGAGCGGAGGGGAGCCACCGAGGTCTCCGCTAAGCTGTTCTACCCAGGAGGCTGGGCGGAGCCGCCGACAGAAGAGGAGGAGGAGCTGTTTGCTGCTGCTGCTGCTGCTATTACTTGGCAAGCCGGAAAATCTTGTTCTTTCCTGGGAAGCGACCGAAGATCCGCGCGGATTGCATCGGCAACCGGACGCTGGAGGAAGCTGGAGGGAATCATGAGGCGACTGGGGTGTTTGGGAGATGAGTACGTGGGCAGCCGGGAGGGTTCAGGCAGCAACCGGGGAGGAGTGGGAGGAGGGTGCGGAGTAAGAAGAAGGGAGGCCCTGCGCGAGGGCCCGAAGGGTTCGGCACCGGGCTGCAGGCGGGATCCGTGGACCGGTTGCAGGGTCTTGGGGCTTCTCTGCCACCGGCTGAGAGAAGGGCCAGAAGCCTCTCTCTCTCCCGGATGCTCAACTATGACGACGTGTTCGTGTGGTTCGCTTGGCAACAATATGGAAGTGGGGGTTGCCATTCGGTTTCCCGCGATGTTTGTCCGACCTGTTCCAGTCCAGTGCTCGTCTCTGGTGGTTTTCTCGGTGCTTTACTACCCGAGTAGAAACCACCGGGACGATCGTGCTTAGGTTGTTGGTTTATTTATGTGGTTTTGGGGGGGGGGGATGAGGGTGATCAAGAAGCATGAGGCCAATTTGCTTCGGGTAGTAGTTGAACAGAACTTAATTACGGGATTGTTCCCTTCTGGACATGGCCGGATGTTAACAAGACAGAAAGAGGCAAGGTTCCACCTCCGTAGGTGATGTGAGAACTTAAGTTGCCATCCTGTTTGCAGCGCTTAAGAGAAAGTGGAAGAAGAAAAAGAACCAGAAGTAGAAGAGGGGTGCTCTTTGTCATAAAAGTCCATATTTATACCTATGAAGGGGAAGTCACATAAATGAGACTTTATCTCCCAAGGGAATCCACCCAGTTTTGGAAGTGGGTTAAATAAGTAGCACTAAGTTGCTCAAAAGTTCTGTCTGGAGAGTGAATACAGTTAAGGAAGGAGGTGGAGGCCAAAGAATTTTCTTGCTTTGGTCTTGGAAGGTCCAAAGGGTGAAACAAGGAGTGCTGCAGAGTTCAGTATGGTTCAAGTCAAACTTGATACAGAGTGTAAAGTTTAGTAGTATCCCTCCCCTGCAAGCTAAACTGACACCATTTTGTGGAGGTCTTGGTTAAAATTGAGCTTTGCAGTTCTGTGTAGATTTTAGCAACCCCCTGGAAATTAACCCTTTAGGCAATTAAAAAAATGCCTTTTGCCTGCAGACAGGCAAGAAAAGAAAGAAAAAGAGGAAATTCTGCCTTGCCCTGCTCAGGAATTTTTTTTTTTTTTACATAGAGTTCTCTTCCACAGTTAGCTATTAAGTTTCATTTCACTAGAATAGACTACAGTTTTGCATAAACCTCTGAAAAGTATCCAGCGGTTACAGTGTACACTATGTTTAACGCAAAGTATAGCTACAGATGTCCTGGGGTAAGAAAATTCAAAGGCCCTCTGCTATATTGCCTTGAGGGAGCTGCCTCAATTGTCCATAAGATGGCAAAGCAATTTAACTTGCAAGTTTGATGAAACACTTTTTAAGAAATGTATTCAAGATGAATTTGGTTGTAGTTCAATTTTTAATGGTTTGGTGTTACATGAAGTGGCCGGCAGCCTAACCATGAAAATCGTACAAGGCGGTTTGTGATTTCTGTTGTCTGTATGTTATGAAGGTTATATTTTTATATGTGTGCTTATTAGTGTAGAACTCGTGGACATTTGTCCTGAGTATTGGGGGTCATGCAGGAGTTTTATCTTCCTTGGGTTGATTCTGACTGCCATTTCTGATCTCTGTAGTTTGAAGGGTACATGTGACTAACCTACCTCAGACTCCCTCACCCATTCTGCTACCTCAGGAGCCTAATAGCATTGGATTTCCACTGGTTCTGGACACTCTCAAGGGGCCATGAGACTAGCAGGTGAGCTCTGGATGGTGACAGCAAAAGGCAGCCCTTCAGACAGGAAAATTAATAGTTTTTAGCCACTGACATCCAGTAGCCCTTTAGAGCATTTAAGCTTCTGGGATATGTTGGGGAAAATTGTAGCCACTACTGGATGACTGTAGTGTAGCAGTTGGATTCAGTCTTCCTCCAGGGTTTCTTTTTTGGCTTTGCTTTGACTTGACTTCATCTTTCTTAATTGTTTTAGGTCCTCTTCGAGTTGTTGTGATTGTCTTGACAGCAGGGCTGACCTGGATCCTTGTCAGCATCTTGTTGGGGACCCAAAGCAGTTTCTCTCGCCTGCAGCAGTTCCTCCTCAACAGTAAGAACAAGGACACTAAGAGAGGGGAAGGATGGAGGGGTGCTAGGACATAGAACAAGTGTTCCCTGGCAGCAACAACCATCTTTCCTGTGCATGCTCACTGTGGTTTGCTGTTAGCTAGGGATATGCAGTGCTTCAGATCCAAAGCAGAAAAGGTGAGCTTGCATATTTCAGCAGTTGGAAAACTTCAAAAAGTTCCTTCTTCTCCTGAGGTGGGTGGGTGTGTCATTCATAGATTGTAGTGATACAGTCTCAGGAAAATGCACATTTTAGGTAAGGCGTTGTTGACAGGATGAAGTAAGATGCCTTGCAGTAGAGGCAGGCATGTTCTTCATACTTCCTTTTTTCTTTCTTTGGATCTGAAGTGCTGCATTTCCTTACTCTTGACCTCCATTACATTCAGCAGAATGTTCAATAGGGCATCAAAATACTTAGAAAGATAAAAGAACTTCTAGATATGCCTTTTCTAATCTAAGTGCCCTCCAAATGTCTGGACTTTAGCTTCCAGAATTTCCCAGCCAGTATGGTCACTGCTGAAAAATTTTGAGAATTGACATCCACATATAATAGAAGTTGCTTAATTTGGGAAATATCTCTGCATGGCCATTAGATATGAAAGCTAAATGAGATCTTTGTATATGAAAGTATAACTCCAAGTACTAGGGACAGATAGCAAAGAAAGCCGGTCACCTTCATTGGATTGTCAAGTCACTGAAGAAATCCATGAAGAAATCCATACACTGTCATGAGGATTGTATGATGAATTTTAGACAAAATTCATTGGCAGTTTGGGCCTCTTTTTATATTATACGGTGTCCTGGACC
Source organism: Pantherophis guttatus (assembly GCF_059756535.1). Lineage (NCBI taxonomy): Eukaryota > Metazoa > Chordata > Lepidosauria > Squamata > Colubridae > Pantherophis > Pantherophis guttatus. The sequence continues at coordinate 119,706,805 of NC_142064.1, read as the reverse complement.
AGCCTTGTACCTGCAAGTAAGTGAAACTAAAGCTGTGTTAAGGTGCAGCTATAATCTAGGTGCCGGTTTTACCTGAAATTAGAACAAAAATTTGGATTAAAGCAGAGAGAATTCAGAGACCCCAGCAGAGATCTTTCATAATTTACTGAGCACAATTTATTATGTGGTCAGACTTAAATTATCCTAAACTTTTAATTTTCCTTGGTGACTTAACCCCCAAAATTACTTCTGAATACCCACTTCCACTTTTTATTCCAGTGCATTTTAATTACTCCCACTTCACTTGGTATAGTGATGCATGAATTTATTTTGCTCAAGGGCTTATTGCATTTATTCTTGCAACAATTTCATAAACCAGGCTCAATAGGAAAAAAAAGAGACAGTGTAAAGTAATTGAGTGAGACTGATTAATGATTCAGAGTGTGGAACCTTGGAGTGGTTTAACAAACCTAATGACACCTGATGCTTTAAGCCATCAGTCAGGTCAGTCCAAAGAGGCAAGTTTTCCTTAGCTTGCTGCTTTGAATATTCTTTTCAAGCTTAATCAGAAACAAATCTTTTAAAAGTAACTCTTTGGCTCATTCTGCGCTGAAGTATTGAAGAATGAAGGATTCTTTGATACTGGCTCCTGCCTGTATATCTTTGAACAGACGAGGCAGGACATTAATTACAGTTTTCAAACAGATCATAACTTGCATCTGTCTAAACCAGACTAAACCTTTTAGCACAGAGTGATAACTCTACATTGAATATCTTGCTGATGCTAATGTTTCTTTGCTTCCTTGCAGGTCCAGAGAACACTCCCGCTACAGGTAAGATGATTGGCTACATTTCTGCACCATTCCTACCAGCCTCCCCCAACCTGGTGCCCTCTCCCTTTGTTCCTAGTTAGTTGGAGTAGCAGTTTGCAAGCAATACATGCGTAGAACAGACTTCTCTAACCAGGTGGCCATTCTGATATGTTGGCTATTGACTTCCATCATCCCTAGCTATCTTATTGCTGGTAGTGGGAGTCTTCATACATATAACATACGGTATATAAGGAGACAAGGTTAGTGTACGAGGAATCCTTATATTTGCAAATTCATTGCTGAACCTGGCCTTGCTAAGATTCCTGGACAATTAAATCATTACAGCTTTCAAGCAGATCTTGAATTGCATCTGACTAAACAAAAAAGTAACTTTTAGCACAGCTGAAATAAATGCAGTCCATTACAAGTATCTTTGATTTATGACCAAATAGATCCTGGAATTGCGGATGTTACGTGAGATGCCCATGTGATCACTTTGTTCAATGAACACAATCCTCACTCTCCTATTAAGTGACCAGATGGGTCATTAAGTGGACAGAGCAAAAGAGCTCCCCTCTCTATGCAAAAGAGAAATCCAGTGGCTTGGTTGGGGAAAAAATAAAAAAAAACCCCTCCAGTCTGCCACAGGAACTTCTCCTCCCCCAGCGCATGAAGGTGGCAGCAATTGCAATATTCTTTGCTTGCTTCTCCATCGACTTTTTGGAAAAGCTGGCAGAGAAGATTGCAAATGGGAATCATGTGATTTGGGGATGCTTGGCAACCAGTCAATAGGTTTCCAAATACCCAAAATGCAATCATGACTGTAGGGGGTGATGAAGTGGCGGTTGTAACTTCAAGAACGAGTCATAAGTAGCTTTTTAAAAAATTCATCATAACTGTCAACAGTCGTTAAACAACCAGTTATAAATCAAGGATCATCAGTAGTGTTTTCGCTATGCTGCTTGCCATGGCTAAGAGAAATAACAAAAATGATTAACAATTGTTCACAGTTAACAGAAAATTAAAGAGTTCTGGAAGTCAACAAGTTCTTTTGCCCAGACACCCTCACTAGCTGAGGGGTATATGATTTGGCCCATACAAGGAAGAATAAATTAGTAAAAATGCAGACAGAAATTATATAGTGCAGGGCTAAACAAAAGGGAAGCTTGCATTGGTAACTGTATGTGCTTTCTTGGGGAAAGCAGACTCGCATTAATCCTTAGCTATCTGGTAATAAATTTCAATTTCTTTGCTGCAGTGTAACTGCAGAATCTGTAAACTGATTACAGGTACCAGATATAGGATAGGGGAAAATGATACGTTTCCCCTTAACTCGGTGAGAAGTGAATTTTCTATAGCCAGAGTGCAAGATAAAGATATTACATATAAAGCATGTTTCTATTTGCTACTCATAGATGTGATGGTCCGGTTCCCAGAATTCTCAGTTAACATGACAAAAAAAAAAATAGCTAAAGAATTGTGAGAGGGAAGGCAGGTAGAGGAAGACTGGTGTAAGACATTGTAAGGACCGGTCGGAAGCCAAGATCCCATGCCACTTGTCTGTCTTGTCTGTCCTGGCTTTGTGTCTCTCTTGCTATCCCTGGAATCCTGACTCTTTATCCATCATTGTCAGATTTGGACAAGATCAGAGTGGTCTCGGCAAAGAATTTTGCAGGCAGCCGCAATAGTCATCGCAGTGAGTTCAGAGGAGTTGAAAAGGAATTGGGGATACAGGATAGCATAAATGGACTTCCGTGTAGTAGTTTTAAAATGTTTTTTCTTCCCTACCTTCCCTTATGCCCTTATTTCCCAGAAGGTCCCTTGCTCAGTAGGAAAGATGTCTTTCCTGTTTCTTTTAATTCATGAATATAGGAGGCTTTGTGCGTGTTTTCCCTGATTTGTAAGATGATTTTGGCTGGGTGGTGGAATGGATTTCCCTCTCCTGAGTAGGTCCTCAAAATTCTCTAACTGGCCTGGCACCAGCTCTTCTTAAGCTGGCTTGAAAACTGTCTTTCAAGTCCTTGGGACACTGAAGGTTGAGTGTAGTACCCTGGCGCTTGTGCTAAGTCATCATAGTTAGAAGGGGAAACGTTGTGATTCTTGGAGTAAGGGTAATAAGAAAAATTGTTAGTCCATACTAATCTGGAAGTATATGCAAGATACTTCTCCACTTCAGTATACTTCTGACCAGGGACTTGAAGATCTCACCTTTGCTATCTTTTCAGAACCAAGGCCAAAGAAATACAAGTGTGGCCTCCCTCAGCCCTGCCCAGAGCATTCGTTTGCCTTCCGGATGACAAGCGGTGCAGCCAATGTTATTGGGCCCAAAATCTGCCTTGAAGATAAAATGTGAGCCAGGAAAAGTCTTGACGGTTGGATACATTTGTGCAAGTCCATGGGACTGACTGTACTAGACCCCTGGAGAGTCTCCTTTTGAAGGATCTGATCTGGCCTTTTATTTGTTTCAGGCTAATGAGCAGCATGAAGGATAATGTAGGCAGAGGTCTGAATGTTGCCCTGGTGAATGGTAAGATAGACTTAAGGGAATACATATGCTAAAGTTGTATGATTTTATAATGCCAGACAGCCACTGAAGGGGCTCGAGTCATGGAGGCTTTGAAGCCACTGCTTCAAAAGATGCTCACCTCAATTCTCCAATATATCTAGTGTTGGATTCATAATCCATAATATTAGGCACCGTGATTCGGTCCTAACAATTTATTTGTTTGGCTAAGGCTGTCATTCGGGTGCACAATGTCATAGAGGGTGGGATATTGGAATAATGAGGAAGGGGAGAGATACAAAATTTAAATTCTAAAAAGCAGAACAAACAAAATGGCACACTTAAAAATATCTTAAAATGGAAATGAAGTACAGTAGTAGATGTCAACCATATGATAAAAGGATGATAGGGATGATGTGCCAATTGCCCACTCAACATGCTGGAGAGTAATGTAAATGTGGCCACTAACCCTGTTCTGCTTTGCTTTCAGGTGTGAATGGAGACTTGATTGATGCTAAGTCTTTTGACATGTGGGCAGGAGGTGAGTGTGGTAATGGAAAGGATTTGGTATTAATAGATAGAATATAGAGTGCTCTGGAGCAGGAGTCACCAACCCCCGGTCCATGGACCAGCACCGGGCCATAGCATGCCAGAAACTGGGCCACACAAAGAAGCGAAGCCCCATTCGTAGGATGCAGGCAGCATACAAAACCCTCTGGTCCACGGAAAAATTTCTCTCCACGGAACCTGTCCCTGGTGCCCAAAAGATTGGGGGTCACTGGTCTGGAGAGAAGCTGAGGCAGTTCTCCGAAAAAAAATGAAAGGATGCTATAGATACAGTATGTAAGGAAGGCTGAGCTAAACCTTCCTACCTTCTTCACTCTAACTCTTCTCATCTCCAGATGTGAATGAGCTGCTAAAATTCATCCGGTCATTGCACGAAGGGACATTGGTATTTGTTGCCTCTTATGATGATCCTGCCACAAAGTGAGTGTTGAATGATGTTCAGCTCAAAAATACACTAATTCATGTGATGAAATTTGTATTGACATAAAACATTAAGAAACATTCTTATGTACATTATAGCATCCTCCCAATCAGGATTCTGAGCAACAATACTCAGACGTTATATAATGTGAAAGTAACATGTATCCAGTGTGGCTAATAGCTATTGAGAGCCTAAACATCCATTAAAGCTTTCTAAGTTGGCTTTAGCCACATCCTTTACAAGCAATTTGAATAGTTTTAACAACGCAGTAAGGATTTCCTTTTGCCTGTTTACATAAATGAACCTTTTGGTCATCATATCAACTGGCTCTTGTAGACAAGCAGTCAGAAGTCATGTGAAATTAACAGTTTTACAAGTTTATAGGTCAACCCTTAGTATAAAAGTCCACAGGCATTTAAAAAAAATACGTTACATAACATATGCATACACCACCCAGAGCCTGTGAAGGAAATGGGCGGTTAAGATAAATAAATAGTAAAATCATGAGACAAAAGTCCCATTGATTGGGAATGGTTGCTTTATGTACACAGATTGATGTTTGATGAAAATGCTGTTATCAGATGGTGGGCAAATATGTTTGAATAAATTCAGGAAGGAAGATACAAGGCTCAGAAATGTTGGGCTTTACTATCATTGGTCTAAAGGGGGAAGCTTTTGTCATTTCAGGGCTGCAGAAGGTGCTTGATAAAATTTTGGGTGCTGTCCAAAAGTGGGCAAAGCTAGAAGTCAAAGTGGGGCTGAAATTGGAGGGGATGTTTTAAGGAAATTGGCATAGCAGTTTAGGACATCCATTTTGCCCCTTAAAATTTCCCCCCAGGCTCCCCCGGGCCATGAAAGGGGGTGCTGATGCAGCCCAAAGGTCTGATGTCTAATACCCCAATTTAAGAGCAAAAGTCAGGTTGCCAGATCTGACCAAGAACAGTTTTGTGTTTTTAAGAATTGCCCAGAAGACAAAACTGGAGCAGCTTCTCCCATTGATGTAGCACATAGGTGGAAAAGGAATTCTGATTGTAATTCTTCACCTTTGGCAGCCTTTTGGCATCACATGGATCTTTCTCTAGAAGAGGAGAGGCAGCTGTTTTTCCATCTTCTAAAAGTTGTGCTACTACCTTTTGTGAAATTGACAGTCTAGAAGGGCTATTTCTCATTAACATTTCTGGATGGAGTTCTCCCTCCTTGGAAGAACTCGGTTTGGTATATATGTAGATACACGGATCATTTCAAATGTTAGACCATGAAGTGCTGAACTGGTCTTCTTCAACTACAGATTTGCATGGGTTTCAATAGACTTCCTAAGCAGACCTGTTTCCTTAGAAATAAATCTCTTCAGGTTTGAGATTGGAATCCCCTGCATCAGCAGATCCTCACAAAACATATAAATATGTCACTTGGAATAATTTGGAGGAAATCTATTGCTCCTTGAAAGAGAAACATGTACTTCTGTCAACCACCCAAATTGGAACACTGAGAAAATATTTCCAGTTATTATATATGCTGAGGAAACTATTCCAAATCTTGTCCCAAAGGTGTTTTTTCAAAAGACAACTGGACTTTCTGGGTTTCTTTGAAGACGTTTTGCTGCTCATCCAAGAAGCTTTTTCAGCTCTTCAGAAGGAAAATCAGAAAGTCCATTTGCCTCGTGAAAAAGCATCTTTGAGACAACCATGACCTAGATGACTGAGAATCTCCATATTCCAAATTCTTTTTAAGCTCTTGCCTTTGATTTAAATAAGAAGGTTAGTGGGAGTGAATATGTAGTAGAAGGTAAAAAGGAAGTTGCTTTAATCCACCCAAAAATACAAGAAGGAAGAGGAAATCAGATGGAGTAAAAAAAAAATAAACCATAGAGATGTTTTTCCTCAATCATCTTCTCTGCTTCACTGTAGAATGAATGAAGAGGCCCGTAAAATCTTCACAGAATTGGGCAGCAAGTTTGCTCGGGAACTGGCCTTTCGAGACAGCTGGGTCTTTGTTGGAGCCAAAGGAGTGCAAGACAGGAGTCCCTTTGAGCAGGTATTTGGTTCAGGACTTTGGAAGGTCCCAAGAATCAATTGAAATAATCTCTGAAAAAGAGGTCAGTCTCCATCCAGACCTTACCTTTGTTCTTTTTGCAGCATATGAAAAACAGCAGAAGCTCCAACAAGTATGAGGGCTGGCCCGAAGCCCTTGAGATGGAGGGCTGCATTCCGCAGCGAACCACCGAGGTCCTGTGAGGGTCCGTTTCTTCGAAACTTCAAGTGAATTTTTTCATGGGGATGGGAGAAAAAGTCTCCAGTCTTCCACTTATTGTTGTCTACCCTTATTGTGGCAGCTGCCTTTTTTCCCTTCTCCACAGTGGCCTGTTTGGCAGTGCCTTAATAAGGCCAACCAGTTGCCCTTTTCAGAAAAGTTTTCTTGCCCTGGACTTTGGGAAGAAAGAACGTGTAAACAACTCCTTATTGTCGGGTTAGTTCTCACGTCCCTTCTCTAGTGCCTTACATTTTTCCCAGGTGAAGGGGCTAATCCTCCTTGCCCTCTTCCCTGCTATAAATTTGCAGAGACAATTGATTTCCTCTACTGAGAACCGATCTGGGGGTTTTATTTGTGATAATTTAAAGCAGGAGGAAGAACTCTTGGGCAGGGGGAGTAAGTGGGAGATACCATGAAAAGTGGGAAGGTCCCCCCATTTCTTTATCTCTACAACATGCTTCTATCATGCCTTCTTTACATATTTGCACCTTTCTTTGATCCATGCACATCTCAATCAAACATGCATTCTTTGCATGTGTAGAATCCCTGCAATGCTCACCTGAAAAGCATGGAGGTCAAAGGAAGAGTCCCGTATTCATGAGGTTCTGCCAAAGGAACCACTCTGAATCAGAGTTTATCTATTTTAACACCACTGCTGTTCCAAATGTGTTTATCTCTATTTTAACACCACTGCTGTTCCCCTTAGTTTGCTAAACTTGAGAAATGCCCAGTTACTGCTTCCTGTAGTGTAATGTTGGTGCTTCAGTTTGGGAGGGGATTGGGTGAGGACTGAGTCATTCATTCATCCTTTTGCCCATGTTCACTTTTTTTTTATAGAGTGTAGTTGAGGGAATCCAAGTTGAAAGTTTCCATTTGCCCAATCCTTGTTGCTGAACAACTTCTTCAATAAATACTGTGTAAAACAACTGAGGCTTGTTGTTTGAAATGGTTGCTGCCTGCCCCTCCCCCCCCAAAAAAACCACCTGGTTCATCCCATGGGATCTATAATTGAAGATAATGTGATTATGCACTTGTTGAATTTTCGATTGCAGCTTTATTTACTACTACCGCCAACATTTTGGCTGGTAGACTTTTGTCCATTGCCAGTTGACCTATCTATGCACCAATTCATGCACTGGTAGAGTTTTCTCCTCTAGGATATATCTTGCACGTGAGCTTCGATGCTCCATTTTTATATGTTTCACTTCTGCCTCTCTTTTACCTCCTTTCCTTACAATGGGGGGGAAAATCATATGAGCACTGAGGCAGCCAGATTACAATACTTGGAAGGCAGGAGAGAAGACAATTACTAAATTACAAAAGCAGCTGCCTTTTATTTTACTTTCTACGATCGTCACTCTTCACTGATCCCTTCTCCCACCCCGATGTGTCTGATTGATTTGAATTACATGGCCAGACATCTACAGAAGTGACTTTAGGTGGCTTACAAATGGTTAGGGGATAAGAGGGGAAAAAGACTAAAAAACCAGAATAGAGCAACACAACATTGAAAACAGAGTAAATGAACCAACAATAGGGTCTTATAGTCAAGTCCTTTCAATTCTGGATGGGATCATCCAATACTGTGGCTCAATGCAGAAGGGAGAAGTCTGGCTTTCATCATCTTACCGAAAGCCAGTAAGTTTGGGCCATCAGACCTTCAGAGGGAATCTTGTACCATAAGGCAGTCACTGCAAGGGAGAAGGCACACCTGTCTGCTAGATCCCACAAGGTCCACGTCCCAGGTAAAAAAAAAAAGAGAAGCATGCTACTCTGCTGGATGTCATGGAATGAACAAAGCTAATTGAAGATAAGCAGTGCCACAAATAACCAAGCCCTATGCTAAGAAGGAAAGTATAATTAAAGTATTGTACAACTGGCATCTTGAATTACTCTCAAAAGCCTATAGGGAATCAGTACAGCTTGCAAGGTAGTAGTGCTATCTGGGCACACCCACAACTACTCTTGCCTACCACCTGCTCTTGCAGTAAGTGTTGAGAATCCAACAGGATCTTCAAATTGTGCACCAGTGTTGTCTGGGAGTCCCATCCAATCCCATCCAGAACCAATAGTAGAGAGCCTCCAGTATTGGAGAATCCCCCAAACCCACAGCTGAGCCAATTTGGTCTGGTAGTTAAGGCAACATACAACAAACCCAGACTGAATTCTAGTCCTGCAATTAGTCATGAAACCAGCTGGGTGGTTTTGAGCCAAGGCAACAACAAACCACTTCTGAAAAATTGCCTAGAAAATTGGAGGTACTAGTCTGGACAGTTGCCAAAAATCAAGACTATCTTGAAGGCACTGCCGCCTCCTCTTCATTCTTGCTTTTGTTAAGCTGAAGTCTGTTTTTCTCACAGCCTCCAGATAATTTGACAGCAGCATCTGGTTTGGCTCTAAGGTATAGATTTTATAACTAGGTATCATCAGGATATTGATAGCTGACCTGTTGATGGATGGCCTCATCTAGCAGCTTCATATACTGTAGATATTAAATTGTGGAGCTTGCAACTTGTTAATATGCTTTATCAGTAGCTTTCTGGCGATTAAATCAAATTGCTTATTAAAGAAAGGGTGAAAGAAAAGGAGAAAGTGCCAGTCTAAATTAAATAGGAAAGAGAACCAAGTAATTTAAATTGCCTTCCTGCCTGTCTTTCACTGTTCTACTCTTCCACCAAATACATGCAATTTATTGTAAGGTTTTTGGTGACCATGGTGGTGATGGAGCTGGGCTTTGAAAAAGATAAGTACCTTAAAAGATTTCTTGAATTTCCAGAAAATTTATTTCTTATATTTTTGTTATTTAACACAGGAGTGGGTAAAGTGTGCCTGGTCTCTTTTGTAGAAACTGCTCTTTCCATGATTGCTCTTGAAATTTAATACCAAAATATTGCTTAAACTTTGCTTAACCTTTTGGAATTGCTTATTTTCAATATAATTCACAATGGTTTTTTTCATGGCTGGGGTTTTTTTTTTAAACATTGGCCCTATCTTCTTTTTCAGAGCATTGCCCTTGACATGCCATCCAAAGACTAAATGCTACCCTCCTCCCAGAAAGTTCTCCATCTTTGAACCAGGGCCAATCTTATTTTAATGCTTGTCAAAATAATCCATTCCATCATCATCTGCTATCCTTTCCTCGTGCAAAATAAATTATTCAGGGCATGAGAAAGCTGGCTAGGTCAAGGCACTGCAGGGAACCCTGCTGCCATCTGAAGAGCATGCTTCAACCAATAGGGTTGTCTCTGGTGGAAAGGATGGGTTTCATATAACTTGATAAGGACTGGAATGCTGATATAGCTTCAAATTTTAGTACTTGAGGTTTTTGGCATCTCTAGATCTCTGCTGTACAGTATTTACTTTGATCTTTGAATCAGTATATGTTCATTGGTGTCATCCCTCCCCCCTTGATTTATTGCTTCTAACAATTCCCTGAAACTCTTTTAACTATCTTTCTGAGATTTTTGTCTTTCATGTTTTGGTACTGTAGGAAGTTAGCACCCACCCCTTTCTTGGAAGAGTGAAATATTTTAGGAAATATGAAAAAGGCAGAATATTATATTTCCCTGGGATAAGCATGTTTTGAAGCAGCTCCCATCTTCCTGCCTCCACTCTTTGTCAATGGGCCATTAAGGTTTGGGCCAGTTTATTCTACATAACAAAGATCTACCTCCTTCAGGCAGAGCCATAGTAGGAATTGTAGGAATCCAACAAAGATAGGATTAGCCCTCTACATAATAGCAGCAGAAACTCACCACATGTGACCTGGGAAGCATGTGACCTGGGAAGCACATGTGACCATCAGCCAGGAAGGCTAGCTAAGACCCCCATTGGGAGTCTGACAACCAATCAGGATACTCTTTCGGGGCCCCAGGAAATGCAAAGCCAGAGAGAGCATAAAAACCCAAGGACTCCCTGTATCTGCCCCCTTTTCTGTTCAGGAACTCAAGCCATGTGATCCTGTCCACCATTAAAACATCTTTCCAAGCAGTCTCCATGTTTCCAGTGTCTGTTTCCCCACTTGGAGCAGAACCTAGAAGGAGATTTCTTCCAACAGTACCTTTACTTGGTTTGTTAATCCTTAAATTCTAAGGGGCATTGGACCATTGTCCAGCCATTTGAAACCTTCCTCTCATTCCCCCAATTTTCTGTTTTTTGCCACTCCCCCATATACACTTGTCTCCATTGCATATATAGCTGTTGCCCCTAAATTGCGGAATTGGAAAATGTTGTATTCCCTGACTGTTCTTTCCTGAGTTCTAATCCCAGTTCAAAAAAAAATCCTAAATCAATTTATTTAATGGGTATGAATGAATTCATAATCCTAGCACAGCAAAATACAGTAATACCCAGGTCAGTCAATCTGAGGATAAAAGACCCTCAATGCTCCAATAAAATTGCAGGATGATCGCTGTATTTTTTTTTTTCTTCCTTCCATCATCGCCTAATCCTTTTGGGATATAGAAGAGTGTTCCTGTTTCTTCCAATCGGGTGACAGTACATTTCTGATCCAGCCAATCAACTAACAACTTTATTTAATGCTTCCTGGAGCAAAATGTACCATTAATTTCTATTTCGGGAAGAAGTGGCTATCTGCTCTCTCCAATCAGATCGCTATTATTCCCTCATGGTTTTTCACACTCGGACAATCATACTGCCTGCTCAGAGATATGAAGTGCGTTTTTTTCTAACCCCATCCGTTACAAGGCGAGCGACTAGCATTCTTCCCACTAAAACCGAAGCAGATGTATTTTTTGCTTTAAAAAAAATTTTTTTTAAAAAAAAACTACAATTCCCAGGATGCCCTAAAGTCATGGGGAGGAGGGTGGCCCCTACCATGAATTCGCATTCTTGTGTGGGCGTGGTTATGACTGTGGCGCACCACCCGGTGGGCGGGGCCGGGCAGGGAAAGAAGGAGCGGACGAAAGCAAACAAATCGAGCGGTTGAGTTGAGGTCGGTGCCGGTGAACGAACGCTGGGAACGAAGCCCCGCGAAGGTAAATTGCGGAGCGATTCCGCTCTCCGGGGCTGTTAATCGTGGGGTGGTTTTAAACATACTTGGGGCAGAGATGGGGGTCTCTAAACAATAAAGCTGGGCTATAACGGATCCGATCTGCTTTGCGGAGGCTGCTTTCTTAGTGAGAATTGCGTAGGTGGTGTGTGTTTTTTTTGGGGGGGGGGCGAGATTGAGAGCCGAAATATCTCCCTTCTCCCCCAGTGAAAGGAGGTGCGCAGTCTTTGCGTTGAAAGGAGACTGATGCGGGAAAAGGGTGTAAGAAGAAAGAGGAATGTCTGATGTTCCTCTTACCTTACTAATAAATCAGGGGGAGAAGTTTTGGGGGGCATCAGCTTCTTTCCCAACAGGTGTTTGTAGCTTTAAGACAGAAGTGACTCAGCTGAATTGAGGATCGGGGGTGGAAATAAGGGGAGTGGGACTTACCTGCCCTGAACCCGCCGATTCACGGGTCTCCGATTTCTCTCACCCCTTCTGCTGCCGCGGGAGGGACTCCAGTTTTGGAGCTGTCAAGACTTGCTCGGGGATAATAGCTCCAGCATGGTGTTTTTTTCCCCTCCCCTTCCCGCTAGGAAGAATTTTTGGCAGAGAAGGCTCCGTCTGGAAATCTGTTTTGCCTGGGCAAAGCTGTAAAAAAGAGGGAAATGTTTACTAATATTCAGGGCGGTCAGGTTACAGAAAACTCCTCAAGGAAGACAAGATTTAAAACCCAGAAGTGGGCTGCCAACAAACTTCATTTACCTGAAACGATCCTAAGGAGAGAAGATGTACACATTACAGGAAAAGCAATGGTGGCTTCGAAATTACCCTGACATCTGCTCAAGGTATTTAGGAGAACACAGAGGCGAGGTTGTGCCAAGGATTTTTCTCGCCTCAGGCAAAATAACATTTTGTCAGAATAACGTTTTGTCATCGTATTACTTGCAGATTGAGACTCGTATAACTGTAGAACATTTAATAGCTTCAACTCCCGCTATATTCCCCACAACAGAATTTTGTGCTAACGCATTTAGTGGAGCTTTAAACTGTATAGGATGAGAATGACAGAGGGAGCCTGGCAGAGATTTGGATCGGTTGGCATAATTTCCTCATCTTTATAATTACAGATATCCTGATTCTAGTTATTGGATTTGTTCTTTTGGATTCAGGGCTTTAAGACATGCCAAGGCCTTCTGTTGGGGATTTCTGTCCCGAGCTCAGAGATATTTCTACTACTTGTCTCTGCAAAGTTGGAAATACTTTTGTAGTGTCTTAAGAAAACATAACTTTGGAAAAAGTTGGGAATTGTAAGCATTGGGACAGTGACTTTCTAACAGAAATGCAATTTGTGAAACTTTGATTTGGGGTTTTTGCTGATTAGGTAGGTTTGTTATAGAAATGGCTAGTATATATTATCATATAAAAGTAAAAAGTTGAAGTTTTATGTAACTACTTTATTCTACTGCACCATAAGGAGTTAGAAGTCAATGCTTTTCTTTTTGTTTTCCCCTTTCCCCTATGCTTTTTTCTCTTCCCCTTTTCCTCCCTGACTTTTATTTTTCTTTGTACTTCTGTATTTTATATTTTGGTAAACTAATAAAACATTAAGAGGTGAGAAATGCAGTTTGTATTACATCAGCCCCAACTGCAGCCCCAAAATGTTATGCCTGGGCGAAGTGATTTAGCCTTTACTTCGGTACCTCTTTGATCACTAGCCCTCTGCCTTGACTTCATTGCATAAATTACTGTATGTCGGTCCTCACTTCTCATCTCCCTTCTCTGACTAGGTGGAAGGTCTTCATAGAGAGGCATCAGCAGAGCCTATGGAACTGAGGCTAAGAGCATGATCCCCGCTGAAGGAACACAATGACCATGATGTTGGAGCAAGGAGAGCTCTAATGGAATGAGCCCGCAGCATGCCTTCGTCAGCCTTCGGCACCATGTCTGGGACACGCATTCTCTTCCTCTTCTTCCTCAAACTTTTTGTAACTGGCTGGACTCAGGGAGCAACAGTCAGTGCCCCTTATCTGAATGTTGGGGACGGAACAGTTTTGGAATTCAATTTCCCTGAGCATAGCCAGGGTGTTTTGTTGGTCACTTGCCACTATCCGGGATCAGATGCCTGGCTGAGTGCATCTTCACTGGAGCCTACCGTGGTAGTCATAGAGAATGTCAGTGCCTCCTGGGGAGGGAGCTTCACAGTCAGATTCCAGTCTGGCTTGGCTGGCCTGGCCCCATTGCAACTCAGATTGTTGGAACAGAACCGCCTCATTGAGGAACGAGCTGATTTCCGGATTCGGGTTGACACTTCTGATCTGGAGCCAACTATACGGATGAGCCTGGGTCACTTCTCAGAGAACCCGATCCTCTTTGCCCTCCTGCCTCTTATCTTCCTCAATAAATGTGCATTTGGCTGCAAGGTAGAGGTGGACGCTCTCCGAAGCCTGGTTCACCAACCTCATCCTATCATGCTGGGCATCTTAGGCCAATTTGTTGTCATGCCCCTTTATGGCTACCTCATGTCCTTGGCCTTCTCTTTGCCTAAGGCACTGGCTTTGGGGCTAGTGATTTCTTGCTCCTCCCCCGGTGGTGGCGGTGGCTATCTCTACAGCCTTCTACTGGGTGGAGATGTCACTGTGGCCATCTCCATGACTCTCCTATCCACAATAGCAGCCACTGGGCTCATGCCCCTCTCCTCCAGCTTCTACGGATGGCTGTTGGGAGCCCATGAGACTCTGCATGTGCCCTTCCTGAAGATCTTCATCACTCTCCTCTTCATCGCAGTGCCCATCTCTACTGGCATGCTGGTCAAGTGTAAGCTGCCCCGTGTCTCCCGCCTCCTCCTCCTCCTCATCAAACCTTTCAGCTTCACCCTCATCATTGGAGGCCTCTTCATGGCTTACCATATGGGAGCATTTATCCTAACCAGCGTGCGGCCCCCCATCATCCTGGCTGGCGTTACTGTGCCCATCTTCGGCTTGCTGCTGGGCTACCTGCTGGCCTGGTGCTTAGGACTGCCAGGGCCACAGCGTCGGACGGTCAGTATTGAGGTCGGGGTGCAGAATAGCCTGTTGGCCTTGGCCGTGCTGCAACTCTCCTTCCAAAGGGCCCAAGCTGACTTTGCTTCCCAAGCTCCCTTTATTGTGGCCCTGAGCAGCACGTCTGAGATGTTGCTGCTTGTCTTGGGGAACTTGGCATACAACAAACTCTGTTCAACTGGCTCTTAAGACCCCTGGGAAAGTGGAGGCAGATACCAAAGATTTGAACTCTGGGTGTGGCCTGATCAGAGATGGATACCAAAAGCCTTAGGAGCTGGATGTGAGGCACCCCCTTGGTAGGGGTGTGGCTAAGCAAGACCTCAGCCTGAAACCCATGATGGGGTGCTCAGATACCAAGGGGCCCTTTGCAGGGGCATATCCCACAAGTTGTGATGTGGGGGGAACCTGAGCTTCTCTGTTTTTTTAAAATTCAACTTGTTTTTCTATATAGCAAGAGGTATCTCTGGAGCTTAACATTTGAGTTGCACAGACGGAGGGGGTATAATGGGGGTGAATCTGTCCTATTTCACCTCACCCACTCAGCGGGATACAGGGTTTGAATAAAACACAACTGAAGATAATCTATTCTGTCTGTCTTTTTCAAACATAAAATAATTTCACTGCTGGAGGAGATGAAGATGCAGAGCTTAGCAGGATAATGTTCAAAGCAGGGGAAGGAGGAGATTTTTTTTTTTACACCTATTCACTTAGACACTTAATCACACCAATGATTAAGCAGCTGCCTTGAGAGCATGCCTGGAGGGGAGCTAAAAATGTAACAAAAACAAATGTTCAAGATTGGACTTGCATGTTAAATTTCCTTTGGAGTATAGAAAATAATAGGAAGAAATACTTGGCCTATCTATATTAATATGTGTAAATACATAGCCTTGCGTTAGTTTAACACGGTGTTTCCTCAGCCTTGGCAGTTTGAAGATGGATGGACTTCAACTCATAATTCCCCAAGTTTCCCAATTCCCTCAAGTTGAAGTCACCTATCTTCAAGTTGCCAACTGGTTTAACAACTAAGAAAGTTTTTCTTACCTAAGCTCAGGTCTCAGGCCATAATGGATGTGCTAGTATTTGGAGAGTAGCAGTAACAGAGTTGGAAGGGACCTTGTAGGTCATCTAGTCCAACCCTCTGCTCAGGCAGGAGACCTATACTAGGGATTCGAACCGCCAGCCTTTCTGATCGACAAACTCAGTCACAAAGCCTGTCTTGATTATGAAGTTGAGTTTCTTCTCTCTGGGAGTTTTGAAAGGCTCCTGCTGTGGGTTCTTGCTAGAGGTTATGGGGTGACAACTGTCATCTTGGTTATACTTCCTAGGAATGAGAGAAGTTGGAGCCTAATCACACAGTACAGAAGCTTTTTCTCTCAGAAGTTGTGGTCCTTCTGAAATGTACAGATTTTCAGGTGTGCTCCAGCTTCTGCCAATCCAGCTTTTCTTTTGTCATTCACACTAGTATTGCTGTTGAAAATGTAGCAGCTACAGATAGATTAGAAGCAGGCAGTTGGATTGCTCCAACCGCTTTTCATTTCTTCCTGGGGAGTGCTGATATGTCATCATCCTGTGTTAGTGCTGGGAGGACTGGGACTTGTGTTTTCAATGCACTCACCCATCTGCTGGTGCAGAGAAGCAGCACGGCATGTTCTGAGGGCAGAGCTGCTCATGAATTGCAGTTGGATGTTCAGTCAACAAGGGAGGGAGGGAGAGAGAGAGAGGTTGGCATCTGGCCTGAAGCCGGCAAGAAACATAAGCTTTACTGTTATTTTATCCTCTCTTGTCCATCATCCTAAAGCCAAGTCACCCTTACAACAACAGCCTGAGTTCCTCATGACTGCTTTAATATACCGCTTTTCTTTCATTTGCCAACGTGGCCTAAGAATATTATTAATATTTGGGAAAGTATGCAATAAATTGGCCTTGTGCATCTTTTTAGGCCCAAAGCTACTCCATCTGGGCTGCAGAATCCCAGATCACCCCTAGATAGAAGCAAAGAGATACAGAAAATGCAAAATCTTTGCTGCCATCCATAGGGTTACCCAGATTTTTGCAACCCTAATCTAGTACCGTAGTTTTAGGAAAAACAAAAATGTGGTTGGTTTGAATTTGGTTTAATGTGTCATTGTAAACTCAAACTTAAAACCATACTTTATTGCTTAAGAAAGTTAAAAACAACCAATTGTGGTTTATTCACTACATGTATTCAATCAAACTATGGCTTAATATATTAGGTGACCACTGGGAAGTTCTCTGGTTTGGTCAAGTGAAAACATCTTTTAAATTGGAAGGGGCAGTTTCTTTCCTTCAAAATTCTAGTATTATTCATAGTGCATTGCTTTTATTTTTCTGTTCCCCATGTTGGGGAAGCAAGCTGAGGATTTTATGGTATTAAATCTCTCATCATTCTTGCTTGAGATTCAATCCATTTAAGGCTCAGTGGGAGTTCTTTCCTAAATGGGAGTGCATTGCATAAAATTCAGAGTGAGCAGGGTGAAAGGAACAGACCTGAATGAGAAAGGATTGTTATTGGACTTGATTTTTGGAGGTCTGGGTTCAAATACAAATTAGGACATTTATTCTTAGCTATTGGGCTCCTCTACAACTACTGTTATAAAGATATAATAGACAGGGATGGACATACTGATGGATGCTCCCCAGAATTCTTTGAAGAAAGAAAGGAACTCTACAACCAAACAAAAACAAGTGAGCATGAAGTCTATTCTGCATCCTTGTACTTTGTACTACCTGGAGATCAGTGTCTGCTATTCTGGACTCATTTACCTAAAAAAAAAAAAGCCTCAGTTGACTCTGAGGCACTGCTGAAGGGATGTGTATATATAGAGAAAAGTAGAGATAGAAAACAAATGCAAAAACCTTAAAACGGTAAGAGAGACTGTACGTGAAATCTCAGCCTTGGGAAAGAAGGAAGCGTAAGCAAAATAATCCTGCCTCAATTCTGCATGCCGTAAGAGAGGATGAAGGGCAACTGGCAGGCTTTTAAGATTGTGTTATTATGGGCCTACAATGGAGTTCCAATCATCCTTGCAGGGGTTGATTTCTAACCTGAAGTGCCTCAGAGGGCTGACAGTGTGATATTGTACATCATTAAAAAAAAGGGGGGGGGGCTGAAAAATAAATAAAAAGAATGATACTTTCTATACATTCAGGGATGCATGGTAAGCATTGTCAAGAATTGGGAGACATTACGATGGGAATGTGGTTTGCAATCAATTGGAAGGTAGTTTAAGAAGGCAGTAGAAGGGAAGAAGGATGGCAAATCAGAAAAATGTGCCCCAGTATCAAACAATGGCCATCAAGCTCCCACCACTTTTGATCCTTTGTCAGGGATTCCCATCTGGATTGGCTTGCAAATTGCCATTATTTAATTTTGCGTTATATTGGGAAGTTATTTTATATTTGAATGAGACCGGGTATCCCAAAGCAGCCCAGATTTGGCACTTTCTTGAGATTGGTGCATTTATGTGGCCAACACCCTGTTCTGAATTAGTGCATCAAACAGCAGAGATGTGGAGTGGTATTCCCCTGAACAGCTTTCCCTCTTACTCAGGAGACTGTAGCTAGTCATTTTGGCCTCGTACTGCAGTTCAGGGATGATACGTTTTGGAGTTAATAACTATAATCAAGTCCTAGCAAGAATGCTAAACATGGCAAAGGACCTGATTATGTAGAAACAGCTTTAGTAATGCCAACCCAAGAAGTAACTGCTTTTGTGTTTTCTAAGTGCGAACGGTGGTCTAATTATTTTTATCAAAATGCAGCACGCCTGAAACATAGTTATCTAGCAAGTAAGTACTGCATGGAGTAAACATTTAAAGTTTGCTACTTGCTTCCCTTGGTCTACTCTAACATTTCGATCTATGGGGAGCAATTATAATCGGCAAGTGTTCACTGCACCCTTCTTCATGTTTTCGCTAGAGTGGAACTACTTTTTGACAGAGGAAGTGTGTGCTAAATTCACTGGTAGTTTCATAATGGTTTTGGTTTGCTAAGTTAATGTGAGCGGTTACACACAGTCATTATTTTTTGTATGGAGGGGAAAAACCCCCACAGGATTTGAATTGGGAAGTAGCCAACCGGCTCCTAAACGTTCAGTCTGGCCCAAAAAGATTTCCAGATGGCTTCCAATGCATTCTCCAGTCTCAAGGACACACTGTGTTGCAGTTACTTTCTCCTATGCTAACTGCAGCAAAGGGGTCTTTTCTATTGAATCTATGAATAATAATGGCTCTGTCAAAATTACCTTACTATATAAGATAAAGGTCGCTCCTGTTCACTTCTTTATTCATTTCAGACACATATTAGAGTCAACTGTGTCATTTTTAGGTTGCGGATATAAGACTGACTATAGATACCGCTAAGTAATTTCTTCACTTTTTATTTAATACATCTACATGGAACACCCAGGGCAGTTTACAACAGTAAACTGTTCCTGATGGAAGGATGCCAGTACGGAGTCTCATCATGCACATCACTTCTTGAATCTTAAACAAGGAAATCCTAATTTATCCTGACGGTAGCAGCTGTGTTATTCTCTCAAGAGTTACTTTTTCCGGAGATGTAATAAGGTTTGCTCTGGATTTATTTATTTATTTATTTTGGTCATTGGGTATAAAAACTAGGTGAGGGGAAAAAAAAAAAAACTTTCCATTTGCAAATGGAATAGTACAGATCCTTCCCGTTATTGTGGTGCAGAAGTAGGGCTTCCTATGCAAAAAATTGGCAGAAGATCTTGCTGCAAGATTACTCACTGAGCCTTGGAGTATAACGTTTTTTAGAGTTCTGTTGTTACTAGTTTTGCATTGCTGTTTATTTTTGGGTGGGCTTTTCTCTAAAATGTTTGAAGCAAGGCTACTTGAAGGACAATTGTTTCCTCTGAACTATCTCCTTGAATAGTCTTATCAACATATTTGTTCCCTCCAAGTTGTCCCCCTGAATAGTCTATTGAACATCTATAATATTATTCTAGAGAGCCTCAAAAATGCTTCTTAGAAAAACCTACCAATCCCAGGCTTGTATCTTACCTCGTATTGGATGGACACCTCTTAGCATTTCTGGGATCCACAGTGCTGCTTGTGGTTAATTATGAAAAGTAGCTTCATTTGGATTACTATTGGCTTCCTCCTATTTGTGTGTGGGGGGGGATATGTTTTTGTTAATTTACTAAGACAGCATTGTCAATCAGTTTATTTATTCTTTTGTCACCAGTTGTAACAAACAGTATAGAACCTGCACAAAAATGGCCTGCATTAATAAAATACAGTAAAAGGCACAAAGCCCAGAAAAAACATGAAAACACTATTATTACAACAAAATAAAATATTAGAAAACATTAGGACATTTTGATAAATATTATCTCTTATTTAGCAGCAGCCCATGTAAAACTTGCTAATTTCCATAGCATTGCCTCTTCTCTAAATTAATTAGATATTCAATTTTATATGAATCAAGCAAAATTTGTTTTCTTATCAAGAGAGGCACCAGAAATTTTCTACATGCTGAAGCAAAACTAGGACAATCTAATAAATAATGGCTAAACTCTATATTTTCCTTGGAGCAATGGCAGAAAGACATATTATATGGGATATTGAGGAATTGGCCCTCTGTAGTCTCTAATGCCATTTGCTGGAACTGTAGTCTTATAAGTGCCCTTCATAAGGATGGTACTGTAATGCACTTCAGTTAATGTTCGCATTTCATTTTGATCCTCCTAAGGGCATGCCAAGGGGCAATTTTATTTTATGCTAATTTAAACAAATTTCTTTGGGCAAAGACATTTTATTTTTAAATAATACTCTTTGCATTTGTGTCTTTTCTCCCCAAATACTACCACCTTTGATTTTTCTGCATTCACAGTTAGACAATTTAAAATCCAAAGCTTTTAATTGTCTCTGCAAGCCTATCTGGGAATGGGATATAAGCAATAAATTATTGACAAAATGTAATACAGACAAGGTCCTATTTCCCGGTTTTACTGGAATTTTTTTTCTCCACTAACAACTAGAACGATATCATTAATAAACAGATTAAATAGTGAAGATGCAAGCGTACACCCTTGTTTCAATCATTTAAAAGTCTTGGTATCTTTATATCTGTCAGATGCCCTACTGAGGTGAACCTAACCTGAATTTGAGTATTTGTAGATAAAGCCAAGGGAGGCGGTGGCTCAGTGCTAAAACGCTGAGCTTGTCAATCGAAAGTTCAGCAGTTCAGCGGTTCGAATCCCTAGTGCCACGTAATGGGGCCAGCTCCCATCCCAGCTTCTGCCAACCTAGCAGTTCGAAAGCATGTAAAAAATACAAGTTGAAAAATAGGGACCACCTTTGGTGGGAAGGTAACAGCGTTCCGTGCGCCTTTGGCGTTTAGTCATGCCGGCCACATGACGACAGAGATCTCTTCGGACAGTGTTGGCTCTTCGGCTTTGAAACAGAGATGAGCCCCCTAGAGTCGGGAATGACTAGCACATATGTGGGAGGGGAACCTTTACCTTATATAAAGCCATGATCAAAATTAAACATCCAAATTCCATAATTTGTTTCTATCAATAGAATCAAAAGTTGCATGAAAATCCACAAAGGCAACTTACATGTTTTACATACTTGTTTTACACACTTGTTTTACATACTTGTTCATCAGATGATCTAATACAAAACTACGATCAATTGTTGAATATCCTGCTCTAAATACAGCCTGTTCCTCTGTGAGTATATTTTTATTGATGACCTAGTTCCTTAATTTATTAGCTAGATACTTTGCATAAATTTTAGTTGTAATATTAATCAGACTAATTGATCTATAATTTTCTGGGTGGCTATAATTACCTTTTTGTATTTGCTTGTTACTTTGTTGGGTGGCATTTAATTTACACAGAAACCTGAAACATCTTTTCAGAAGCAATAAAATGGATGTGTATCTTAAGGCATAAAATCATGTAGCTAGAAAGTAAGCAAGGTTCTGCTGAAGTCTTAGTGCGGTTCACACATTGGGAATAAAAATTTAAAGCAAAGGAGGAACTTTTTTAGCAGATAATGGCTTTCATTATGGCTAAATTCTCAGATTGAAACTGTCTACCTGCATATCTTGTCTCTTGATTAGGAAAGATACCTTTGAAAATGCAACTCTGTTAGATTGTTAGACACTAATCTGTATTTTCACAGTTCTTCCTTTCTAGGGCTTGTCTAAATTGTCCTCAAGCCACCAACCCATCAGTAAGATCAGTAAAGGCCTTCTACCATGTTTCCCCAAAATAAGACCCTGCTTATATTTTTTTGAACCCCGAAATAAGCACTTGGCCTTATTTTCGGGTAGGTCTTATTATTTTGGGGCATGTGGAGCAAGACGGGGCTCTTCTTGCCATCTTACCTGATTTCCAGCTCTGCGCTTAAATATTTTCGGGGAGGGCTTATTTTTGGGGGGAGGGCTTATTTTAGCACATGCGCTCAAAAGCCCAATTGGGCTTATTATCAGGGGATGTCTTATTTTCAGGGAAACAGGGTACTTCATGGACTATTGGCCCTTGATTGAAAAATAAGTTTCTGCATCCCTGGGCTGAATCTTTTGCACAATCAGGAGTGATCACATTTTAATTATAAATGAGTAACCAGCCTGGAGGCCCTTCCTGGAATGAACCTTATAAGGGAAAAAGCTCAGCATACCTAGGTGACAGTCCCCGGATAATTCATAGTTGGTGATATATGTGGATGGGAAAATCCAAATAGTTATAGAATTTAAACAGTACAGCCAAAAGACGAACAGAGGTAGATGCAAGCATTTCGTATTGACTCTTTAGTACCTACATTACAATAACACAGTTAAAATCAGCCTCAAATATAAGATCTAGCAAGAGCATCAATTAAGCCTAGAACGTATGCAGGAAAGCAATCAATGGCAAACCTTACGACCAGGGGAGGCATAGATTGACATAAAGCCGTTTCTTCACACACAAGGGGGGCTTCAAATTGTTTAATGGCAACCACCTCAGCAAAACACAGGAATCAAGAGTTCCGTTGATACAGTAGAACTTTAAATAGAGTTTTGATCCACCTGGTGACCAGTAGATAGTAAGTGTCTCGCAATGGCCGAAGAAGGCATTTTATGGCCATGATTTGCTGTTGTTGGATTACTCAAGGCTGTTTGAACCAGTAGTGGGATTCAAATTCCGTTGCTACCGGTTCATACAATGCTTCTGCACATGCACAGAGATGTACGGGCGGGTGGCCGGAGCCTCCCACCGCCACCATTACTGGTTCACCCAATCCGGGCTGAACCGGTAGCAACCCACCACTGGACCCATTTCGGAAGATGTTCCTTTATTCTGAAAGCCAAAAACCTATCAAACACCTATCAATTACCAATGTAATTGTCTCTGAAATTACAATTCTATAATTCTTGATTACCCGTATTTTTCGAAGTATAAGGTGCACTTTCCACCCCTAAAAGAGGATGGAAATGTTGGTGCGTTTTATATGCCGAATACAGCCATTTTTGGCCTCCCGAAGCCCTGCCTCACTTGTCCCATTTTTGTGACAAATGGGCCCATTTTTGTGTCAAATGGAGCAGAGATAGTTTGGGAGACTTGTCCCATTTTTGTGACAAATGGAGCAGAGATAGTTTGGGAGACCTGCAGAGTGCTCCTAGAGGCCAGGGAGGGCAAAAACTTATTTTTCTTACTTACCTCTTCGAAATCTTGGTGCGTCTTATATCCCGGTGTGTCATATAGTCAAAAAAATACGGTATCTTCCTAAGACCCTTTACAGCTAGCCTTGCCTTTTTTGGTTTTTCTTCATCCCTAGCTTGCTCTTATATTAGGAAAATATCTTTCCCTGAAAGTCACATTTTGATGTCGTCTGCCAGCAGCCTGTGGAGCTGGCAGCAGAGTCAGACAGTGAGGAGGCAGAGGAAGAACATGGGCCAGTCCTGGAGGCTGGGGAAGGGCCGGATGAGGGCTCTGCGTCAGAGGCAGAGATGGGGCCAGGGCCATCTGGGAGTGATGTGCGGACTCCGGAGCCTCCAGAGGCTGACAGCAGAGAGGCAGAGGAACAGGAGGAGCCTGTTCCTAGTGCATGCATGAGAAGGCAAGAGCAGCTAAAGCAAAAAGGACGACTCGGGAATAAAGCCAAGAGATGATTGGCCCCTCCCATAAGGCTTAAAAGACCAGCAACGGCTCTTGGGCTCTTGGTTAGAAAACAGCGTTGATAGATTTGTTTCTTGTCTTGCTGCATTTATTTCTTGTCGGCGTCTTCTGCTTCTGAACTTTTGCTAAGAAAAGCCTTTGGTAGTTTGCCACAGTAGACCAAGGTTGGTGATAAGGCTGAAGAATTCTGTTATGAAGAATTTGTTTTGAATTAGTTTGGACTACGCTGAGAATGAGTTAATTCTCAGCTGTTCTAATAAGCTGTTTGTTTAGAACTGATTGCGTCTGATAATACCTTCTTGGACCTGCGTCACAACACATTTCTCCTCAATCTGCCTCCATTTCTGAGAATACAGAAATATTCTCAGGAAGTAGAAATACATTCTTGTGCAACTTAATTGCCTAAGTAAATGTGCAAGAATCTAACCCGTTTTCTGAAGAGAAAAATGTGGTATTCAGGAAACGGATAGTTTTGTGACTTTTCTTTCTGCATTCCTTTACAATGGTATTGCCAGAGGAATCAAAAAATATTCTTATTTTTCTAATAACATCCTAACCAATTCCTGTCTGGTTGTCCTTCCCTACATGTTCTGGAATTAATTTTTGCTCCAGAGCAAGTAGGGTGAAGCAGACTAACAGACCAGAATTTCCAGTTTGTAATTCTTTTTTGAACAAGTTGACTTGGGACCCATTTCTCTGATTATTTTCAGGTACTAAAATTATTACACCTTAAGAGGCAGGCTTGTTTCCTGCTGATTCATAGATCAAAGCTGCATGCAAATTTATAGAAGGAAAGCAATGAGCCTCACTAAAAAAGCATGGCTTATTCAGGAGAAACAGGATCTACCTCTGTGTCTTAGAGGCCAATTGTTTATTCACTGCATCGATTGGCTGGAACCGATGCCATTGCAGCATCTGAGCAGGAAGAAGGTGAATACAGATATATATTCCATTTAACAATTATAACATGGTATGAAAATAAAAATAGCGTACTTAAAAGATATGAAGAGGTGCATGACAGAAAAACTACTGTAATTTTTAAAACCTAATTAAATAATATAATAAAGCACCATTTGAACAGCATCAGTATTGACAAAATCATCTATCAATTGCAAAAGACAGTTTTACATGGTACAGCTAATATCATGGGATATTTATTTATTTATTTATTACATGTATTTATATGCCGCCATTCTCCCGAAGGACTCAGGGCGGCGAACACAAGTTAAGAAACAAGTACAATAAAATCCCATTTTAAACCAAATAACTAATTAATAGTAAATAATAAAGCCCGGAATCAGAGTCAGCCTATTTGTTTGAACAGCCAAGTCTTCAGGTCCCGACGGAAGGAACGGAGATCAGGAGCCGTCCGGAGCTTGGTAGGTAATTCATTCCAGAGGGTGGGAGCACCCACAGAGAACGCTCTACCCCCTGGGCATAGCAAGACGACATTGGCTCGCCGTCGGAACCCTGAGGAGAGTGGCCCTATGTGAGCGAACAGGACGGTGAGAGGCAGGCAGGAGAAGATCCTGCAAATATCCCGGACCTAAGTCATGTAGGGCCTTATAGGTGAGAACTAGCACCTTGAAGCGGACCCGGAGAACCACTGGTAACCAGTGTAGCTCACGCAGGAGGGGTGTTATATGGGAGTAACGAGGGGCTCCCGTAACAACCCGTGCGGCTGCATTCTGGATCAGCTGGAGTCTCTGGGTGCATCTCAGGGGCAGGTCCATGTAGAGGGAATTGCAGTAATCCAAGCGGGAAGTAACCAGGGCATGAGTGACTGTGCGAAGGTCATCTTGGTCCAGGAAAGGGCGCAACTGGCGCACCAGGCGAACCTGTGCGAAGGCCCCCCTGGTCACGGCCGTTAGATGGTCTTCTAGGGACAGCCGAGCATCCAGGAGGACATGTACCATGTACAGCTTTAATACCTGTTAACACCATCAATACCTTTAATATCTTTAACACCATCAAACAACATCTGCCTACCCATAATCCTTGGGAAAGAGTTGTTAGGTGGACAAAAATAACAAATCAAGCTTAAATACTGTATTTGACTGACTGTGCGACCAGCCATAGAATTTATTAAACTTGTATGCCACCTGACTCTCAATGACTCTCAACAATCAAAGACATTTCAATGACATCAATGAAACATAAAAGATAAAAATGGCAAGTGTGTTGAATTGAGGGATCTCCCTCCTCTTTGTCAAAGGTCCAGGTGAAGAGCCGAGTCCTGACATACCTTCTAAACAACAGCTGAGTGGGAGCCATCCAGATCTCAGGAGGAATATCTGTAGCAAGGCAGGTGTTGTTACAGAGAAGGAGATCTCCTGGGATCCCAATAGATGATATTGTTTGAATAAAGAATCTGGAATATGCCAACTCTGCAGGATCAAATTAGCAGACAATCCCACAAGTAACCAGGCCCTATGTCATGTAGAGTTTTAAGGGTTACAACCAGCGCATTAGATGTATTGATCTCTCTAGGACTGGAGAACTCCAACTAAAATATGTATAAAAAAAGTATGTATAGAAAACTAAAAGTATGTATGAAAAAGGAACTGATATCTGCCAAATGCATTCTACTGGTAGGCAGAAGACTGGTCTCCTTCCATGGGAGAACAAAAAAGTTAAGTCCTATTTCAAAAATCCACCTGAATGCAACCTAGGGGGAAAGGCCGTCATCATATAGGTGATTTTCACAATGAGAGTTTCTGAAGCAATGCTGTGTTAATGATCAGCAGAGGACAATATACATGAATGGTTTTATCCACAAAAATCTGGCAGTGAGAAATCCAGTATTATCAAGAATTAAGTTTTAGCCTACTCTTCTCTATAAAATGCTAATTTTATGCATACAGGGTTTTTTTTTTTTAGTATATATGAAACCAACTGTAACTCTCTACTCCATCACTTAAAATAATATGAAAAACACTACTATGGCAAATGAATGTGCTCTGGGAATTCTCTATTAAACAATGCTATCTAATAGAACCCAGGAAGCCTGCTTTCTCTGTCACAGAGTCTGCTCTATGGAACAACAAACCCCCAGTGATTCAGATGGTCCTAAACTTGCTGGCTTTCCATAAGGTGGTACAGCTTCCTGGCTCTTCCCTCCAGCATTGGCCTTGCTATCGGGTAAACTCATTAAGTGTGCTGTTTTGTTGAGGTTTTTTTGTTCCACATATATCATGTGTTCTAACTGGTTTTAATTGTCAGTGCAGTTATTTATTGTTAGCAACCCAGAATCACAGATTGATTGGGCAGCCATACAGTTTATAATAAATAAGTAAATAGATAAATACTACTTGAATTATCTCTGTGTTACGATCCATTGGAATATATTGTGACTGTTTCAATTTATAAGATAAGACTGAAAATCCCCTGTCCTGATATAATCCTGTAGTATACCTTAGTTAACTCTGAGCCAGTTTCATGGAGCTCTGCTGTAAATTCTAGATGTGATGGATTTTTGCTTTACCTTAACACTTAAACTCTCTTTTTTAAAATTGTAAGGAAAGCAAGATAAAATGTTTGCTGAAAAAAAATATTTAGTGAAACATGAGACCACTTAATTGGGTGTGTCCATTAGTGTAATAGAACATAAAACCAACTTAAAATGTAAGGCCAACTTAGTAATTAATTGCTTGAGCTGACCAGTTTTTCAAGCACAGCCAGTGTCATTAGTCTAGTTTGTCCCTTCTTGTTACACTGACTTTTAAAGACAATTTAACAGGCTCATAATAGAGATAAGTGGGAGGTTGCACATTATTCAGGACAGCAGATTAAATTATATCGTTGGTTCATCTGATTCTTAGCCTCTAATAATATGACTATTACCTCTTATAAAACAGACTTGCATAGTTATACTGTACACAAATTACAGTTACATAAACATCTTGTTTAAAGTTTTCACAAGTTTATAATTCAAAAATCTTCCCTTTCCGGTTTCTTATACTGTAAACAGTAGCAAAATATCTCTCACTGTAGTGAACAATACACGTTTGTATGTTGGGGAAATAAGGATATGAATATTCAGGAAAGAAATGCTTCTCATGTGCTGTGCACACAATAGTCTTCCTAATATGTGCCAGATGTATTAGCCTATTTGCAGTGCTAGCTATAAAATAATAGCAGTGGTAAACAGGTGTGGCATCAGATTGGACAAGAAAGAGATAAATAAACACACCACTCTCCCCACACAGCTCTAGAATTTCAGAAATAATAGACAGGCTTATCCATCATTTCACCAAAGTGTTTGTGTTTAAAATCAGCTATACATTAGGACAAAAGAAGGCAAAGAGGATACTGCGGAACAAAATCTACATCTGGGCATAGCAGAAAGCAGAGTGAAGGAACATGTTTTGTTTTGTTCTTTTCTTATCTCTGTCTCCTATTGCAACATTCTGATTTTGTCCCTTTGAAGTAAATGAGAATTAGGTTCTGGCTTGCTTTACACATTAGCCATGATTTGTTCAGTAAGTCACACTAACCTCTGCCTACATAACCTGATTCTAACATTCCTTTCCTGCTGTAAATTAGAATATAATGGTATTTTGGAATGGAGTCCATGCCTTTTTCAGACTTATCTATTGTAACTTTGAAACAGGAATTATTTCTCTTCAAACCTCTCACAGAAAATGCATCACTGTTGTTTCCCAGAATACCCAGGATGTTCCCTGTAATGAACAGGGCAAATATACACAATCCCTACCACATGTGGGCCAGTCACCCTTGGTCTCTCTCCTGGGAAAGACCACAGTTCAGTAGTTGGATCAGAACATTCAGTTCCCAGTATCTCCAATAATGCTGAGACAACATACAGTTTGCAGCTCTGGGGAGTTGCAGTCATGCAATTGACCACTTTTGAGCAAACACTGAACTGGATAAACTAATGACTTAATTTGCCATAGATAAATATGCATTTTTTCTTAATTGTTAGAATTCCCCAGTATTCAAGAGGGGCTGGCAGTTCTGATGAGCGGTAACTGGCTCCATCTCATGTTAAGCTATATTTAATTTGGCTCAGTTTATTTATTTATTTATTTATTTATTTATTTATTTATTTATTTATTTATTTATTTATTAAATTTTTATACCGCCCCCTCTCCCGAAGGACTCGGGGCGGTGAACAGCCAAAATTAAAAACACACAATACAAATATTAAAATACATTAAAACGAAATTAAATTATCTTTGGCTTCTCCAATTTAAAACCCGTTGCCCATAAAATTCCCCAATTAAAAGATTTTTAACCCAGCCCGGCTTGCTGAAATAAAAAAGTCTTCAGGGCCCGGCGGAAGGTATGGAGGTCCGGGATCAGTCGTATCCCTGGGGGTAGCTCATTCCAGAGGGATGATATAATATAATATGAATCCAGCCCCCGTGGTGGAAAACCATGGCTTATGATGGGGTGATGTCAATCTAATCATTGGTGGCAGTAGATTCGGTATGTGGCAGTCAGTTTCAGTTTAATCTAACTTTGTTCCTACTGTCTGGGCAAAAAACAACAACAGGATTCTTTCTATCTCCTTTCCTCTATTTCAGCAGGCAAATTGCATTCCATTTAACAGATAAAACATCCGATAGGTTCTTCTGTCCAGAGCACAAGGTGATTATTTGGCAGTTATATGTCAAAATCTAGAGATGGAAAGATTTCACTCATTGCACAAGTAAGCCAACATTGACAATATGTGTTTGGTTTTGTGGTCAAGGTACCAGGCTAAAAGCCAGAAGACTGTGAGTCATAGTCCCACTTTAGGCATGAAAGCCAGCTGGGTGGCTTTGGGCTAGTGACTCTCTCTCAGCCCAACTCAACTCAAATTGTTGTGGGGAAAATAGAAGGAGGAAAGAATATTGTGGATGTTAGCCATCTTGAGTTATTTATAAAATAAAATAAACCACAATCTAACAAATTATTAAAACCAGCCAACTAAGTATTGTATATATCATTTTCTTCCTGTTCTCTTCCTCTGAGTAGGACACAGAGACAAAAAGTCGATGATGAACACAAAGGAAAGGTGTAATCTAATAGGAGGGCAAGGTTAATCTATCCTGACAAAGCAGCTGGAATGTAATCCTCTCAGCAGATCTGTGGGTTCATATATGCCTTGGGTGGTGACTCTGTAGGTAGGGAAATTTCCATGAGATAAGATCAGGCTGAGTAATTACTTCCACTTTACAAAAGATATGACACCCTTTGTGTAATGGGAGAGGTATAAATTTTAGCTTTAGAACATTATACTACAACATGGGTGTCAAACTCACCTTGCCACGTTGCCGTCACATGACATTTCATGATGTTTTTGCCATTCGCAGATCTGGGGTAGGTATGGTTTGCATGACGCAACCAGCCCACAGGCCGCCAGTTTGACACTCCTGTACTACAACACCAGGGAAGTTAAAACATGCCATATAAACTTATCCCATTTGAAGACAGGATGCCACGGAGCCCACAAAAGGCTTTCTCTCTGGTTTACTTAGAACTTGTAACAAATGTTTGTTGTATCTTATATTCAACAAGCATTTCTTAGTAAATGATGTAAAAAACAAATAGTAAAGCAGATGTTTAGCCATCCCACTCTAAACCAATACCTTGTTACAAAGCTTTAGTAAGGCCACACCTGGAATTCTGCATCCACTACATTACAAAATTGTTGAGACTTTGGAAAAAGTGCAAAGAAGAGCAGTTAAGATGATTAAACGGCTGGAGACAAAAACATATGAAGGAATTGAGTTTGGTTAGTCAAGAGCAGGGGTCGGCAAACTTAAAACACTCAAAGAGCCACTTGGACCCGTTTCCCACAGAAAAAAAAACACACCGGAGCCACAAAACCTGGGTGGGCATGGCCAACTTGATGTCACTCACTCACCCAGTCACATGACCCCCCCCTAGCCATGCCTATCCAGCCACAAAACCATTCTGTCTCTCTCCCCCTCTTCCTATCTCCCCCTCTCTCCCCCCATGTCTCTCTCCCTCTGTATCTCTCCCTCTCTTCCCCTCTCTCACCCCTCTCTATGTATCACTCTGTATGTGTCTCTATGTCTCTTTATTGACGGCTAAATATTATAACCTGATATGCTAAATAGAAAACAAAAGTTGACTTCCGGCAGTGACGCCAACATGTTTGGAACAAGAGAACGGAGCTCTGTTCTTGAAATTCCAATATTCCCAACCAGGAAGCCGTTTTAGGCACTATTGATCCCGGAGAGATCAATAGAAAAAAGAGGAATCTTCAAGGACCTCGGGGGGAAAGCAATCGTCCCGAAGGTTCAGGAGAAACCTCTTAATTCCAGAGTGGAAAAACCAGCCATTTTAGCTGGCCCGAAGCACTGACAGCTGAAAAGTAGGAAGTGAAAATTGAAACAATAGATCACAACGGTACAAGAAACGAGGGAAAAAAAAGTATATTGAGTGAGGTACAGTTATACAGTGGAAAAAGAGAGCAGAGAGATCAGGACTCCAAGACAAGCAGCAGAACGGCAGCCAGATAAAGTGGTGACGAAAAGCTGAAAGGAGCGGAAGAAGAAACTTTGACAGGTAGTGACTGCGAAAGAGAAAGAGCGGTGGGAATGAGGAAACTCCAACGGATTTACTCTGACTTTGACTGGAAAGAGGTGTGGATTACAAAACAAATAAATTGAATAGAGGAAGGTGATTTGGACTTGAACTATGAGCTGGACGAAAACATCTAGAGATCGGAGGAGATAACGAGCGATGGGAGAAAGAAGGAACTTTGACAGGTGGTGAGTGTGTGAAAGGCGAGAGAGCGGCGGAGACGAGGAAGGAAATTCTAACAGATATATTTGGACATTGACTTGAGAGAGGTGTGGATTACAAAACAAATAGATTTGCAGGAAGATGGCGTTTAGGATTAAGAACTATGAGATTGACGGAAGCCATTAAGGATCGGAGAAAGAGAGCGAGCGGTGGAAACAGAACGGTGACTGGAGAAGTGGTGACTTTAAAAGAGTGATAGACAGATTTGACGTGGAAAATAACGAATTTTGAACTTGCTACCCAAAAGTGTTGAATTTGGATATTTGGATATTTGAACATTTCTGGTGAGAGACATTAAAATTTATACTTCAAGAGAGTTTGGAAAAAGAACTGTACAGATGACTGAGCAGAAAATGATGCAAGAGTGAAAGAGGATTGTATGATAGGAGAATAACGAATCATATATATAATTGATTAATTTGAGTAGAATTATATACTACTTATCAATAATTGTTGACTGCTGACTATTGATTGGTAATTAGTGTTTATTGATATTAATTTTAATAACGCCTAGTTTTATTTATTTATTGTTATAGATTGATTATATATATTGTGTTAACTATATCAAGAACAAATTAATGAATTGTTAGAATCTTAAATTTTTTCCCTCACTTCCCTCCTCTTACTTTCCTTCTCCTTTAACATAAGTGTATATGTAAGTTAGAATTTACAAATCTTGAATACGTATATAGAAAGATATATAGTACTATATATTGCCTGATAGAGTGGTTAAGTACTTATTAGAGTGATAAGAATATTTATATAGATAAATTTACAACACTATAAATATAGATTGCCATTTAAAGATTCATATGACATAGAAGTTAAATACTGTTATAGACAACAAATTTAAGATATCGAAAGTAAGCTAGTGTATGAAATTTTGGGAGAATCTACAACAAAGAGTAAAAATGACAAGCACAGGCACAACAACGATAACCAAAATAAATAAGAAAATAACCTCGAACCAAGCATCTCTCACAGTATCCCCTGAACAGCAAAGATCAATAGAAACCATGCTAGGAGCAGATAAAGAAAAGGCAGGCTCCACTTCCAGTATACAAAATATTTAATCAGTATTGGCAATGATCCAGGAAGCAATGAATAAGACACAAGAATCTATCGCAAACAACTACGAAGAAACAAGAAGAAACCATGAGGATCTGAAATCTGATGTGGGAGAAATAAAAGACAATATAAAGAAAATGGATGACAAAATAGAAAAGATACAACAGAATATTGCTACAAATGAACAAAGGATCCAAATGGTGGAATCAAAAATGGAACAAACGGACAAGAAGATAGAAACGTTGGAACAAAAACATATGTCAACTAACAGAGTACTAGAAGAATTGATCACATATCTGGAAATGGAGAAGGCATCCTTTTATCTTAGGTTCCAGAACATAGCGGAAAGTAAAGAGGAAGATCTAGGAGAGATAATGTCGGAGATCCTGGCAGAAACAACACAGAGGGATAAAGAGGATATACGAAGGGACATTGACGAGGTGTATAGAGTGCATACAAATTATGCGCGCAGGCATAAATTGCCAAAGGAAGTGCATATTACATTCACCAAAAAAACGATAAAGGAAGAAATCTACAAAAAATGAGAGACGAGGCAATTTTGTATAAAGGGAAGGAGATAATAACACTCAAACAGATTCCAAGATAAGTAAGGAACCAGAGGAAAAATAACAATTTTCTCACAATTAAACAAATATAAAATGATGTTTTGTTGGCTAATCCAGGAGGTCATTCTAATCTCTTGGCAAGAGAAGAAATTTAGGATAGACAGTTTGGAAAAAGCCCAGGAGTTTTTCGAACAACATTTCGTACTAGAGGAAGATCAAGAAACCAGAGAATAACTGGAAAATAAAAGCCAAGAAGAACACTCCACAGAAGAAACAGAAGGAGAACAAGAGGAAAGGAGAAGATAGGAAAGAGAAAAAATGA
The DNA here is from genome assembly GCF_059756535.1 of Pantherophis guttatus. NCBI lineage: Eukaryota > Metazoa > Chordata > Lepidosauria > Squamata > Colubridae > Pantherophis > Pantherophis guttatus. The sequence continues at coordinate 119,673,347 of NC_142064.1, read as the reverse complement.
AGAGAGAGGGAGCGAGGGGAAAAACACAAATAGTAACAAGAAACACAAGAAGACTAAGGACAACAAATAGATAAGAATAAAAATGGAACAGGAAATAAAAATGATTAATATAAACGGATTAAATGTGCCAGCCAAAAGAACCCAGATATTTACAAAGTTACAAAAATTGGAGATGAATATTATAAATCTACAGGAAGTCCATATTAAAAAACAACACCAAAAGATGTTAGAGAATCCAAGACTAGGGAATCTATATACTTCATTAGCAGAACACAAAAAGAGAGGTATCGCAGTTTACATCAAAAAACACCTGAAAACAAAACAAATATACACAGACGAAGATGGAAGAGTTTTGATGATCGAGATACAAACAGAACTAAAAACAATATTACTGATTTCGATCTATGCACCAAATGGGAATCAAAATGAATTTTTCAAAAATATACATGATAAAGTAAAAGATTTGGAATATGAGAATATTTGTATTGTAGGTGATTTTAATGCAATTATGGACACAAAAAAAGATTACCAGAGTAATAAGAAAAATAAAACCAAGACAAAGACACTTCCAGATACCTTCAAGGAGATGATACAAGAATTATGTCTTCAAGACGCATGGAGGGAGGTAAATAGAGAGAAAAAAACAGTACACATTCTATTCCAGCTCACACCAATCATAGTCTAGAATAGACATGGTTTGGATGACGACAGAACTCAGGAAAGACATAGAGGAGGTAGAAATAATGGCAAATACTTGGGCAGACCACAATCTGGTAAAAATAATATGGAAAGGATATTGGAGAAAGAAAAGATGGGTGATGAATAAGGAAATACTAAAAGATAAAGACTATACACAGATGATGGAAAAAGAAATGAATATATTCTTTAAGATAAACACAAAAGAGCAAACCTCTCTTCAAAATCTTTGGGATACGGCAAAAGCCTATATAAGAGGCCTGATAATTGCATAAATGGCAAAGAAAAACAAAGATAAACAACAAATAAGAGATAATTTGTTAAAGGAACTTAAAAAATATGAATCTGAGTTACAAAAGGAACCCCAAAACCAAACGATTAAAGGAAAAATAAATTTGACAAAACACAAAATTAATTTGATCACACAAACAGAAATAGCAAGGAAAATTAAATTAGCAAAACAAAACCATTTTGAACATGCAAATAAAACAGGACATTGGCTGGCGTATAAATAGAAAAAAGAAAAAGAGAAAAGAACAATACACCAACTACAAGATGATACAGGAGAGATATACCATAGAAATGAGGACAAAAAGAATATAGCAAAAACATTTTTCCAAAAACTATATGAGCAAGAAGAGATTTTGGAAGAGGATATTAAACAATATTTAAATAAAACAGATGTCAAAGGATTAGAAGAAACACATAGAGAATTACTGAACAGGCCAATCACTATGACAGAATTAATAGAGGGAAGAAAAAAGCAGAAAAATAATAAAACCCCAGGACCAGATGGTATACCGTCAGAATTCTACAAGACATGTTAGCACCCAATGGATGAAATATTACTTGGAATCCTTAACGATGCATTTTTGGAAGCCACAATCCCTAAATCCTGGACTGAAGCCATTATTACACTTATTCCAAAAGAAGAGACAGGTCAAACACAAATCAAAAATTACAGACCGATATCATTATTAAATGTAGATTATAAGTTATTTACACTGATTATTACAGAAAGACTTTAAAAAGTAATAAATGAATACATTCACCCGGATCAGAACGGCTTTCTTCCAAAAAGACAAATAAAAAACAATATGAGATTAATAATTGATGTACTGGAATACTACGAAATAAATTCGGATAAACAATTGGCATTAATTTTTTTAGACGCACAGAAAGCCTTTGACAATGTAAATTGGAAATTTCTCATACTACAATTGGAAAACATGAAATTCGGTGATAAATTTATAAACATGATAAAGAAAATTTACTCCTCCATTTACAATAAATGGAGACATGACGGAACAATTCTCAATATCAAAAGGAGTGAGACAGGGGTGCCCTCTATCCCCCCTGTTATTCATACTATCCCTAGAAACATTACTAAATGAAATTAGAAGAGACAAAGAAATAAAAGGATTGAAAGTCAAAAAAGAGGAGTACAAACTTCAAGCTTTCGCCGACAACATGGTTTTTATTATAGAACAGCCAATATTAATAGGAACTAAATTATTAGCAAGAATAGAAGAATATGGAAGGGTAGCCGTACTTAAAATTAACAAGCAAAAAACAAAGGCATTAACGAAAAACCTTACAAACCAACAAGAGAAGGAATTAGAGGATAAAATGGGTATACAAATGACAAAAAAGGTAAAATATTTAGGAATATGGCTCACTAATAAAGGATCATCGATTAGAGAAGATAACTACAATAAATTGACAAGACAAATAAAAAAAGATTTAGAAATTTGGAGTAAATTATAATTATCATTCCTTGGAAAGATTGCCTCGATTAAAATGAACATGCTACCCAGAATCCTATATCTATTTCAAGTGATTCCGATAAAACCGGGAAAGAACTTCTTTAAAGATTTCAACAAATTAATTGCAAATTACATCTGGCAGGGGAAGAGAACAAGGATCAAAATAAAACACCTACAAGATACAAGGGAGAGAGGAGGACTAGCACTACTGGACTCGGAAACATACTATAAAGCATCATCACTGATTTGGATTAAAGACTGGATAGAACTCAAAAATAAAAGAATACTGACGCTAGAAGGATTTGATCTACAAAAAGAATGGCATGCATTTCTGTGGGAGGGAAAAGATAAGCAACATGGATATTTCCAAAGACACATTATCAGACAAGCATTGTTCCAGACATGGCAGGAGATAAAAAAGACACACTACGATAAAATTCTGGAATGGCTATCAATTATGGAGGCACAGATCTATCCTAATGCTATGGACATTGCCAAAATGAAAACCTAAAAAGACCTGCTAAATAACCAAGGGAAACTAAGATCGAGACAAGAACTGAAAGAAATGGGTACAGACATTGATTGGTGGCCATACTTGTAAATAAAATCTATATATAAGACATATATATATATGTCTTATATATTTGGATTTCAAAAAGGACCACATGAATTAGATAAAATTTTACAAGGGACAGACAATAAATTGATTAAAAAAACCTACAATTACCTACTAAGATACAAATTAGAAGAAGTAGTGGTTAAAGAAAATATGATAATTTGGGCGAAAAATTTCAGATATAACATTGAATTGGAAAAATGGGAAAAATTATGGAACACAAATTATAAACTAACAATGTCTATACCCTATAAAGAAAGCATGTACAAAATGTTCTATAGGTGGCACCTCCCACTGGCCAGACTGGCAAGGATGTTCCCAAATACCTCCCCAATATGCTGGAAATGCAACTCGAAAAAGGAACCTATTACCATATGTGATGGTCCTGTCAGAAAGCAAAACAATATTGGCAAATAATTAGAATGCAGATAGAAGAAATTATACCAAAAATAGAAATGAGGCCAGAAATTTTTTTATTAGGAATAATTACAGGACAATATGAAAAAGAAATAAAATATTTAATCATCCACATATTAACAGCAGCACGAATAGTCTTGACCCAAAATTGGAAGAATAATGATATGCCAACAGAGGATAGAGTAATTAGTAAAATTATGGAATGTGCAGAAATGGACAAACTTACAAAGGAAATACAAGAAAAAGAGGAAAAGGATTATTATTTAATATGGGAGAAATGGTATAATTGGTTGGAGAATAAAAAAGAAAAAAGATATGGAAATAAATGAGAAGATATAAAGTATAGATAGGAAATCAAGTACCAATTTAGGTTAATAGTAAATTAAAAATGTTGATTAAGAGAATATATAGAGACGATGTATTAGGAATATAGATAAAAGAGACGGTTAAAATAAGAAGGAGAAAAGGTATAAATATGAATATAGATTACCGATGCGACAAGTTGAAAAGAAGATGTATAGATGGATTTTTGTTTATTTGTATGTTTTGTTGTTGTTTGTTTGTTTGTTTGTATTTTATAATAAAAAAAAGAAAAAGAAAAAAGAAAACAAAAGTTGGTGGTTTGGACTAGAGTAACCTTTTTCCAGGAGTAAATTCTAGTGTTCTTCACCTTCTGGTTTCTTTTCACAAACATCTGTGAAAAAATCCTTGGGGATATGGCTAATTGCACTAATAAGAATTCAACTGAGTCTGTCCCAACCTCCTCCTTCTTATTTAATCCATATGATAATTAGCTCGATGGAGCAATAGATCTGAGTGGTAAGATGCGAGTTTGCTTATTAAATCTGGTCCCTTTAGAGACCAACCAGCTGGAAAAAAATAGATGTGTGAGATTCTTAGGTCCCTTAGTAGAATATTTACTAGAAATTGACATGGGATTTATGCCAATAACTTTGTTGACAAAGTTTCTTATTGCTGGATTTTTCCCCAAAAAAGGAAAAGAGAATGTGTTGCCAGCTAAACATTCCCTAAATATTCACCTCTTTGATACGATCAGCAGCACTTGGAATATTCAGTGTGAAAAGAACTTGAGAGCGTATAAAAAAATCACAACTAGCTACAGTGATCAGCCTCCAGCTGTACATGTTCCAGGCAATGCTAACAAGCTCTGCAGCAGAATATTTACATAGCAGATGTCCCTAGTAGAAAGTCATCTGGGGCACACTAAGGATGTTTTTTCCGAAGTCTATTAAGCAACTGCATAAGGTAGCATTGGCAACATTTGAGGCCAGATGGTACATTTGTAATTTTGAGACCATGTTGTAGGTACTCTCACAAAATGGCTGCCATGGTTCCCATGCCTATCCTGTTATAAAATTCTCATTTAGCAGAAAAATTAATGATCTTAACGCCCTCTCCTACCTTCTTGGATGCCCTCTGCTACCCTAATTATCTTCTGATCTGCAGGCAAGCACACTTGGGAGTGAAATTTATATGGGAATGACACTAGTCCTCAAAACGATGCTAGAAGACTGGCACATTTCTCATGCATTTCTAATTACAATAAACATTTTAACAATAAAAAAAATCAGCTGGGCAGAAATCCTACTGGATAGAGATTTCCTACAGGAGGCTTAGGGATGATTGGAGGAAGCTACTCGCAGGTCACTTTCAGGATCCCCTCCATCTTTTATCTTTACAATAAAAAAAATAGGATTTGTTATGACCCCGACTCCCGAGCCTGTCCTAACAGAGGAGGAGGACTCAGAAGGTGATGGGGAGGAACTGACAAGGCCTCCCTCTCCAGGACCCTCCTTTCTGACAATGCCTCAGGTTCCATCCGAAGGCCAGGAGGAACAGCCTGGGATGTGCCAGGAGGAAGGCATATCGGAGCACCAATTGATAGGGAGCGAGGATGATGAATCCTGGCTTGATCCCAGGCAGCATCGGAGGGAGAAGCGTGCGCAGCAACTGAAGAGGCATGGGAGGGCCAGAGATTGAGCTGAGTCACGGAGCCACGCCCCACCAGGAATAAAAGTGGGTGGGATTGCTCTTCAGGCTTTGTGACGGACAAAGTTAAACCCTGAAAGTCACGTCGTGATCTCTGAAATTCGGCTTGGATATATTTTGGACTGAACATTGCCTAACTCTTGTCTCATGGATAATTTGTTGCTCCTGGAACGGACTGAAGATAAGTCCTCTTCTGCTTTATGGGAGTGAAAACGGTCTTGGCAGGCATTTGGCAGTTTGCTGCCAAAACCTTGGTCTGCCAGGAATTCTAATCTGTTTACCTAATAAAATATTGGCAGGCGTGCTTGGTATTACATTTGCCTGTAATACCAAGGGGACAGAACAGGATTCTTAAAACTCAGTGTTTCTCATTCAGCAAATTCCAAATTCATCTTGCCACATGAAACAAGTTGCTCATTCTTATTAGGGTAAAGAGCTCCTCTACTTTCCGCCGAGTTTGGTTTTGAGGAGAAACCTCAGAGGGTACACAATAGGTGGTAAAGTTGATGTCTTGGAAAAAGAGGCTGTTAGAGGAAGGGGGTTGATAAAACCTCCCTGGATGATGCCTAATAGCACTGGACTGGTTGGGCAAACAAAGAAAGGTTGTTATGAGTGAGCCTCACAGGTGACCAGGAAGTTGGGTAAGAACTGCCCATGGCAATTGGCCTATGCCATAATTTCCTGAGAAATTATGTAGAGGAATTAGTCACTCTCCATATTTCCTGAGAAATACAATCACTTTAAGAAATAAGGTAGGGGTTTCTCCTCTTTTTTTGTTCCACAGAATGTATGCTTAGAAAAAGAAAAAAAGGCTTCAGCTTGTTACGTTGAGTTGCAAAAAATGGAAAGATGACCCAAATTGAAATAAAGCATATCTATATACCTTAGATTCAGAATATCTCCTCTACATAAAATCTGAACTGTTTCACCATGTTAATCTTCTGATTCATATAGCTGGGAGGTCCTTGTTGCTTCTCTTTGCTGGGATTTAATGGATAAGAGATTTTTTTTTAATGTGGCAATAAATATTGTGTACCTGTGAAAAATACTTTCTCAAAAAGACTGTGAAAGAAGACTGGGGCTGACTGAACAATCAAATGTTAAATGGAGCCATATTTATTACTTCAGCTCCTTCTCCATGTGATGTTGCTGTTATCCAGGGGTGGGTTCTACTTACCTTTACTACCAGTTCACATCGCACACGTGCACACGTGCGCATGCTTGCTTTGCTCGCTCGCACTCTTCTGCGCATGCGCATATTACCTATGATGATGTCTGGGTCAGTGGTCGGAGCCTCCCGCCGGTTTTACTACCGGTTCTTGTGAACCGGTCCGAACCAGGGGCAACCCAACACTGCTGCTATCAATGTATTAGTGTAAATCCTCATTCTTCCTTTGGCAGGGAAGTAAAAACAGATTTTGAATCCTTGCCTCCAGAATAAAAGGTTGGTTGGAGACTGTGACTTTTCCTTTTTGAAAACATTACAGCATGTTGTGATGGAAGCTAACTCATAGCACCAGTCTTTATCCACCAATATTTTTGATGGCTGCTGCTGTATAAGGGAGAGAGAATTGTTATATATGTAATGAAGCAAGAAGCTAATCCATTGAGAGGGATAATCTGGCTTTCTATAATGAAGACAATGTTGCATGGATTCTGCAGTTCGATGTTATTGCTTCTCTATGATGTGTTATTCAAAATTATGTGTTTTCACCCTTCTGTCCTTGGCTCAATGAATATAGGAGTTAATTGTTTTACCAATGTAGACACTGTATTTTTCTGCATGGTATGATTTGTACATAATAGACTATGACTCACTGAATTACATTAGACAATCAGGGGAAAGAAACTTCAAACAATTCCAACGCAGAAAAAGTTAGCTATTTTTAAGTGACATTGAAGTCAGTCAGCATAAATCCATTCTGGTGATTTTGTTCTATTAATGTAATGGGGAATCTGGAAAATCAAAAGTAGCTCCAATTACTAGCAACGTAATATATTATATACAATACAATACAAAAGAGAAAAAGCACTGACCCAAACGAATAACTTTGTAACAAACATATGACCTATTCTACAATATAATAGATAAAAGTAATTGTGGATCAGGAAGTAGAGAACTATTGCTCAGCTGAAAATATCCTCTTATAAGGTATTTAAAAGGACAGTGGCAGATCATTTGTTCTTGAAAGGTATGCATTATCCAGACTCATTTTAGTCAATTTTCAAGTTGTGTTTTGGCATTAAAACTGCCTTAAGTGTTGGGACAGATGACCTACTCTGGGGAAAGATGGGGACTGTAACTCTGTCCATCCTACTGGACTTCCTGTGGCTTTTGATAGCATCAGTTATGGAATCCTGTGGAGTTTAGAGCTGGAGTCGAAGAAGTGTTCTTCAATTATTGTCCACCTGGACAATATCCAGTCAGCTCCAGAGGGTGGCTTTAGAGTACTTTTACCAGGCCCTTTGACTACAAGGGGGATCCCAGAAAGTTCTGATTTAACACCCATGCTGTTCAGCATCTTGGTAAAACACTAGATAAGAATATCAGGAGGTTTGGGGTTGCGTGCTACCAATGTGCTGATGACATTTGAATCCTATTTTGTCATCAGAATCAGGTGAGATACTACAGATATGCGACTATGATTTCTAGCCTAGGGCCGTAACTACTAGACAAACAGGGTCTCAGGTAGTAATTTACATCTCAAAACTTCTCACGCATTGAATTATTTTTAGCTCAAGCTCTAAAAATGAAGAGGGTTCCTGGAGATAGCCCCATAACACTGCTGTATGTCATTATGCTCTTTCTTTTCTCTGCATAGAAGGTGGATAGTATTATTTTGGAAAATAGACGACCAAATTATGTATTTGCTTCTTTTCTTAAGTTTCTTGGATAAAGGAAATCTAAGTAGCTTAGACACTTAACTGAAAGGAGACTAACAATTTTGCTAACCCTTTTCTTTACATTTTTCCATTAACTCCTATATACCGTACTAGTTCTCAGATTGCTCCACATGTGGCAGATTTTTTAAATTGTCCAAACTAAAATCCCAAATTTAATTAACAACTTCGGAACGCTACCTGAGGCTTAATATAAAGGAGATTCTCTTATCTTGATGTTCTACTCCAGAAATCTTCAAACTTGGCAGCTTTAAGACTTGTGGACTTCAACTCCCAGAATTCTCCAACTAGCTATGCTGGCTGGAGAATTCTGGGAGTTGAAGTCCACAAGTCTTAAAGCTGCCAAGTTTGAAGACCTCTGTTCTACTCTCTACCTTGCAAGTATTCTCACTATATAAGCAATCCTCAAACTTGAACAAACTCTTAACACTATGACTTCCTCTCTATAGTTAATCACTTCGGAGCATGTGACATATTCTCCTTTAGTCGGCTTTTCCGCTTTCCGGTCGGTTTAACGCTCTCCGAAGTTCTATTTCCGACCATAGAGACTCCGCGTCTCCTCTCCTTCCTGTCTCTCTATGATACCCTGACGTAGAGATAGGAGGCCGGGTCTTTTTTTTTTTCTTTTTTTTTTCCGCCTAGGTTAGTAGGGAATGCGTTGTGTTGACCCTCCTACTGGACCGCTCTGTTTTGGGTTGTCCGTCTAGCTGTCTATGATTCTCTTAAAGGGGCCGCTTGGCTTCCAGAGCTGCGGGGTCCCGAGATGTTACTTACGGTGAAGGCGCTCCAGGGCCGGGAATGCAGCCTCCAGGTAGTTCTTCTTTCTTGCCGGGGCGGGGATCGCAGCGGATCGGCGCTGGGGGCTTGGGGTTCTCCCGAGGGCAGAGGGAGGGGGCTTCCTGGAGGGCCCGGCCTCCCCTTGGGCCTTGTGCCGGGCAGGCAGGGCGGTCGAAGCAGGCGGCGCTTCCGCTGTTCCCGGGGCAGCGGGTCCTTCTGGGCCTCAATCCTTTTCTCCGCTCCTCCTTGGGTTCCTTGGGTGCTTCCTGGAAGGAGAGCAGAGAAGACCCTCCCTGGCCTTCCTTCGGGAGCCTTTCCTTCCCAAGACCCGGCAGCCCCTGCTTGACTCACAGCACTTTGGCCCCAACTGGTGCCAGAGCTGCACTTGGCGGATTAAAAATCTTTCTTAATTAAAAAAAAAAAAACAGGACCCAATCGAGACACCCAAGAGATTGAGGCTGGCCTGGATTTGCAGGATGGCTGACATTAATGTAATACTTACACCCTGCATCACAGGCCTTAAGAGGAGGCAGGCAAAGGCCCCACATCCCTATTCCCACCGTTGTCAACTAGGTACGCTGGTAAATCCACCCTCTGCTTTGTGTGGCCCAGAAGGAGGTTTTCAAAAGGCAAATGTCTCTAAAGGTGGTAGGCAGCCATTAGGACTAGCACCCAGTGATAGATAGATAGATATTTAGATAGATACATAGATACATAGATAGATACATAGATCCAGTGATAGATAGATAGATGGATAGATAGATAGATACATACATACATAGATACAGTGATAGATAGATATTTAGATAGATAGATAGATAGATAGATAGATAGATAGATAGATAGATAGATATTTAGATAGATAGATAGATAGATAAATAAATACATAGATAGATACATAGATCCAGTGATTGATAGATAGATAGATAGATAGATAGATAGATAGATAGATAGATAGATAGATACATAGATACATAGATAGATACATAGATATTTAGATAGATAGATAAATACATAGATAGATACATAGATCCAGTGATAGATAGATAGATAGATAGATAGATAGATAGATAGATAGATACATACATACATACATACATACATACATACAGTGATAGATAGTTACAGTGATAGATAGATAAATACATAGAGACATAGATCCAGTGATAGATAGATAGATATTTAGATGGATGGATGGATGGATGGATGGATGGGTGGATGGATGGATGGATGGATGGATGGATAGATAGATAGACATACATATATACATGGATAGATAGATAGATAGATAGAGATAGATACATAGATCCAGTGATAGATAGATAGATAGATAGATAGATAGATAGATACATAGATAGATACATAGATAGATACATAGATAGATACATAGATAGATACATAGATCCAGTGATAGATAGATAGATAGATACATAGATACATAGATACATAGATCCAGTGATAGATAGATGATAGATAGATAGATAGATAGATAGATAGATAGATAGATAGAGCCAGTGATTGATAGATAGATTATTTCAATTTATATAGCTGGTCATCTCAAATACATGACTTGAGAGCTTACAGCAATTAAAAATAGAATAACACAATATTATACACACACACACACATACTCCAGGAGTTTGAAATCATATTTACATACAAGTAGACCTTGACAACCATTTCTTTTAGTGACCGTTCAAAGTTACAACGGCATTGAAAAATGTGACTCATGACCGCTTTTCACATTTGCAGCATCCCACCCATGATCATGTGATCAAAATTCAGATGCTTGGCAACTAGTTAATGACCGTTGCTGTGTCCCAAGATCAGGTGATCCCCTTTTGCGACCTTCTGACAAGCAAAGTCAATGGAGAAGCCAGATTCACTTAACGACTGGGTTACTAGCTTACCAACTGCAGTGATTCACTTAACAACTGTGGCAAGAAAGGTTGTAAAGTGGGGCAAAACTCACTTAACAAATGTCTCACTTAACAATATAAATTTTGGGCTCAATTGTGGTCATAAGTGGAGGACTACCTGTATATTATTTCAACTCAGAGATCTGTAGCCATAGTTTTTCCATGAACTACTAGGTTCTGAATCTCTTGTAAACTCCACTCTTAACAAGTAGAGGACTTTAGGTTCTGTCATTGTTTGAAACAGAGGAAAAGCACTTTCTTTCCTGTCATGCTTACTGAAACCATTAAGGGAATTTATGTAACCTAATACTTGGTCAAGTTCAAATTTGCTTACTTTGACCAAGGCAGATACAGTTTTCACCTTCACAGTTTTAACCAACCTTGAGCACAAAGTATTTCATATTGAAGTATTCAAATATTAATTTTTGTACTATTCTTTAAGAATTTCATGTCTATATTCTCTGAGGTTCTTGCTCCAGTTGTTTAAGGAAAGGTCATATCTTTGTTACCGTCAATAAATTAAGAAATTTGGCGGGGGCAGGGGGGAAGCCAGAGGTTAAATGCAGTAGTGTTTGCGATATTTAATGAGCTATGAAGTTTTATCCATAAATTTCCAAATCATAGTTTGCATTTTTCTCCCACAGAAAGGAGTGCTTAAGTCAAAAAGCACCAATAATATTTAATAGATGTTAATACTCTGCAGAAAATGTCTATACTGAAAAAAATTGCATTTGCTAATTTTCTGTGCACCAACCTCAACTCTATGAGTGGGGGGAAAGTTTGCAGCCATAAATTCAATACAAAGTAAAATTACTCCTTTTCAAGTAGTTTGCTAATGGGGAAAACTTAACAGACCAGCTGCTGAAAGATAGGTATTCTTAGGGATGTATGTATTGCTAGGGCGTCTAGCAGGAGTTGAAAAAGCATTACTCAAGTCCCTCTCTCAGTTTCTTGGTCTTGTATTCTTTCAAATATAAAATTGAGACACACTCTTTGTAAGTCTCACCAGACAACATTCTCCCTTCTCAGGTCTCCCCTGATGAGCGCATCTCCTCTCTCAAGCGACTTGTCTCAGAAAAGCTGAATGTCCCAATCTCTCAACAGCGCTTACTTTTCAAAGGCAAAGCTCTGGCAGGTGGGTGCCGAATGGTTAATCATAAGGCAGTTGGTGATACAGAGAGGGCAATCAGGTTCATCCAAGGTAGCAAGTATAAGACATCTCAAAAAGATGTCTCAAAAAGAAAGGTGCATGGATTCATTAAGAGGAATGAGACCAATAGTTTCTGTGACATCCAGTTTGACAGAGATATGAGAGAAACTAGCACACAATTTTGCAGGTTTATGGGACAGTAGTAGCTCCTACTTTCTGCCAGTCTCAAAAATGTACCAATGCAACCTGTCCTGATAGTTTATATATATATGTGTGTGTGTGTGTGTGTGTGTGTGTGTGTGTGTGTGTGTGTGTGTGTGTGTATGTTTTCTCAGGTTTTCGCGGGTGTTTGTATGTAGGTCTTTGGTTATTCGGGTCTTCTCCCACGTAAAATTGGAAGTGTCTTGGCGACGTTTCGACGAAGTCTCATTCGTCATCTTCAGGCTGGTGTTCTCGGCTTCGTGGAAGACCCGAATAACCAAAGACCTATATATATATATATATATATGTTTTCTCAGGTTTTCGCGGGTGTTTGTATGTAGGTCTTTGGTTATTCGGGACTTCGTCGAAACGTTGCCAAGACACTTCCAATTTTACGTGGGAGAAGACCCGAATAACCAAAGATCTACATATATATATAGCAGCTCACCAGCTCAAATCCCCCTGCAACTCAGACTAAGCTGAGCACAACCAAGCCCCTAACCAATCAGAACACACCTCCACCCAATCAGAACACAGCCAAGTTCCCACCCAATCAGCTCCCACCCCCACTAGCAGTTAAAAGGAAGAGACAGCTGCGATCTCACATCGCTCCTGGAAGCACGAAGCCGAGAACACCAACCTGAAGATGACGAATGAGACTTCGTCGAAACGTCGCCAAGACACTTCCAATTCTACGTGGGAGAAGACCCGAATAACCAAAGACCTACATACAAACACCCGCGAAAACCTGAGAATATATATATATATATATATATATATATATATATATATATATATATATATATATATATATATATATACACATATGCATATTCTTTCTAGCCAGGTTTTACCTACGTAAGCTAAGATGTTCTACAGCCCTGGTTCTGTGAAATCTCATTCACAAGTTTCTGGGCTTTCTGTTTCTTGCTGACAAACCAGCTCTTTAGGAGACTCAAATAGCTATTTCTGCCTTGAGTGTGTGTGTGTGTGTGTGTGTGTGTGTGTGTGTGTGTGTGTGTGTGTATATATATATATATATATATATATATATATATATATATATATATCTAGATATATATATATATATATATATACACACACACTCAAGGCATATATATATAATAAAATATTTTTATAAATTTTATACAAAATAAATATATATATTTATATATTTATATTAAAAATTATATTTTTATTATTATACAGAACAATTAAAACTCGGATCACATGTTTTCTGAATAGTTTTTATCCCAGAGCTATAATTGCACTCAACAATGAACTAAAGGGCCACCATCAGTGAGCTGTTGGACAGCATTACTTGGTCTGTTATCTGGATGTTTGGGTGGTTTAGGGGTGGGGAATTTGTGGTGGGTGGGAGTGTGTTTGGGAATTGTTATGTGTGTTGGACCTGGTCTTTGGGTGTTAAGTGAATTTCGTTGTATAGGTATACTGTGTATACACGTACAATGACAATAAAATTATTATTATTATTATTCCTATAAACTGAGTGTAGCCAAAGTGATCAAATGATGGCTGTGGTAGTGCAATTGAAGCTCTGCCTGTCTTTTTGTGTTGCATGGCCATAAAAACCAGGCAGAGTTTGAATGTCACTATCACACCTGCCCTCTTGACTTGCAGTACTTTAACTATGTGCTGTAAACACCCCTTGATTCTACAATACTATAGTATCGTAGCAAGAATATAGGTTTATCTTGCTGATCCCTGGCTTATATTGTAGTTTGTAGCAATCTGTGCAAACATTTGATGTGTACATAGTTTTCTGTATTTATAAAAAATATTAAATACCATTTGTGTTGAGGTACTGTATGTGTAAGAGAAGTAGTGTTTATAATATTTTCTGTACAAAGCTTTTATCTGTAATTAAAGTAGTTTTATGGGCTGGCAGCATATTTCAGAGAAAGATAGAGGCTCCTCTGATTAGCCAGTTGCAAATGATACTCTGCTGTGTCATTATCTGGCTGGACATTTGTGACAGTATGGAAAATATTCTTTCATTAAATATTTACTTCATAATGCCCATTAAGAACTAAGGAGCCTCACCTTTGGAAGTTTATATGCTTTTTAAAATGGAATAATAGCAAATATCTGCTCTTTTTAGAAACTGGGCTAAATCTCACTAAATAGCAATAGCGATAGCAGTTAGACTTACATACCACTTTACAGTGCTTTACCAGCCCTCTCTAAGCGGTGTACAGAGTCAGCATATTTCCCCCAACAATCTGGATCCTCATTTTACCCACCTTGGAAGGATGGAAGGCTGAGTCAACCTTGAGCCGGTGAGATTTGAACTGCCGAACTGCAGCTAGCAGTCAGCTGAAGTGGCCTGCAGTACTGCACTCTGAAGAGAATATTATTTGGATTTGGAGAACGAAAGTTCACTTGTTCAGACTTGAAGTCTTATCTACTATTATAGAAAGCAGATGGGGTGATAATAGCCTCTGGTCCTTAAAATCTATAATTATTAGGTATGTGTTCATTCTTAAGCTGTTGGTTGTTTTTCACCACCAACATAGTAACGCAGCCAAGCTTTTGGAAATAAAGTTTTGTTTATTCAGTGCAGGATGTCCTCTATTAGATCTGCTTTGAATTGATTGCTTTATGCTCTTGTCCACTCAGCAGCCCCTTCCTTTTTTCCTAGATGAACATCGTTTGTCTGATTACTCTATTGGACCTGAGTCAAAGCTCAACCTTGTGATCAAGCCTTTGGAGAAGGCATCACCTGAGGATCCTACCAGCAGAGCTGGCCTCCCACAGAGTTCAACCATCTGGCACATGCTGGCCCAAATCCTGAGCAGGCATTACACTGTGGCTGATACTGAGAAAGTGCTGGAGCAGGTACAGAAGGTAAATTTTCCTTTCTATATGAATGGAAATATAGTGGGGAGATCTCTAACTCTGATAGCATTGTGCGACTCTGTTTGTAGGCATGCCAACATAACCGCAATGTAGCAGTAGTAGAAGGTTACATGGGTATTAGATTAGTTTTGAAAGGGCTCAGCAAATTTAGGCCTCTTAAGAAGAGAGGGATTGGTCCCAAGAGTCCACTAGAAAGTAGGAAAAAAAGAATCAGATGGGGTATTATTTGGGGGCAGGGAGAGAATTGTAAATAAAAATAAGTTCATTCATACATAGAACTTATTATTGAATTTTATCTTGCATGTTTGCACTAAGCCATAATGTCTGGCCTGAGAAGATTAAAGTAGCAGAACAGACATATTTTAATTGAGGTCTCCCGAGTTAAAATCTATCACTCTATTTAAAGAATAGCATTATGTTTACTTTTTGTAGCTTTCTACATAATATAGAAAGAGGCCATATACCCACCATTAGAAGTACTGCTACAGAGCAGGAAAGTAATCTGTCTGTTTCCCTCTTTATTCAGCCTATAGAAACCTGGGTTCTTTTTAACCTTCTAGAGCAGGGGTGTCAAACTCAAGGCCCGCGGGCTGGATGTGGCCTGCGATGTGGTTGGATGTGGCCCACAATGTGGTCAGATCTGGCCTGCGGGGCTATCCTGGAAAATGTAAGGGGCCAGCCCACGTTGCTTCGGTCTGGTCTACCCGCATCGCTTCAGCCCTGTCTACTCAATGCAAAGAGGAAACATCGGGCCAGCATGGCTTCGGCCTAGTCTACCCAATGCAACGAGGAAACATGCCAGCAGTTTGGGGAGTGGCATCAAGTTGGCCACACCCAGCCAGTCGGCCACGCCAACCCAGCCCCCCCTCCTCTCCCGAGGTCAACCATAGCCCTGATGTGGCCCTCAATGAAATTGAGTTGACACCCCTGTACTAGAATCTGCCCAATTGCTCATGAATCTGCTTCCTCTTTTTATCCAGAGATGAGGTAATAATAATGAGGTAATTGTAGAGCATGAGATAGCTCATATACTGGCAGAGCAAAGCTACTTTCAGGTTCCAACACCAGAGCATCCACAATATCCAGGTTTTGCTGTGTGGGAATGAACAAAGCTTACGGTATGTTTTGTAAGTACGTGCTGGTTACCAGGCACCCAAATTGTGATTGCACAACTGTGGTGATACAGCAATGATCGTAAGTGTGAAGACCGAGGACGGTTCACAAGTTGCTTTTTTCAGTGCCATTGTGTCTTCAAATGATCTCTAAACAAATGGTTATAACTCGACCATTGTATTTCTTGGTGATTTCCCATTTCAGTGCTAACCAAGTTCAGTCTTGTTTTGCTTTCTAAAGTCAGCCAAAATCAGCTAGATGCTGCCACCTAGTTGTTCTCAGGGGAGGAAATGCAAAGAATCTTTCCTGGACCATCTTCCCAGGAATTTTAGGATTGCAGCCTCAGTGGCTTTAAATGTATTTGCATTAATGCATACACCAGTGTCTGTCTGTCTCTCTGTTTTTATTTGGAAATGTTTTGGCCATTGCCCAACAATTTTATTCAGTCCTTTCTCTTTCTCTTCCTCTCCTTCCCTTCTCTAGGATTATGAGCGGAGCCTTCGATTGCTGAGCCTAGATGACATAGAGCGTTTAGCCACCCGCTTGCTTCATCCTGAAGTAGCAGAGGCTGTGGAAATGGGTTTTTTGGATTAGCTGCTGGAGAATTGAGCCCTATTCATCACTTTGGACAGTAAACCCCTGGGCAGGGCCCAGTTTGGGGCCTAATGCGAGTGATTTCTCTGGACTGCTGTTAAAGGGTCACGGAGCATATGTAACTTCTCCCCATCAATTAAAAGTGGTGATAGGTGAGATTAATCTGTTCTGTCTAGTATGTTCAACAGAAGTGGGAGAATGGCATTCTTTAGAGAAATTGTTTGCCTTTTCTTGAGAGACGCAGTTACCTTTGCAGTTGAGGGTGGCTTTGTTTATATTTGAATTTCTTGTTTAACCCCAAAGCCTGGTTGCATCTAATAGACTCCTTTTTTATTGTTTTACTCAAAGGCTTTTCTGGCCATAAAAGTTCACTGAAGCTTCCAGGCAGAAAATCAAATCTGAATAATACAAATTTGAATTATGACTTTTCAAAACTAGCATTGATACTCTCCAGAATGACTACGCAAGCTTTGACAATGTAAGGGACTTATTCCGAGTCCCCTGTTTAATTAGCATTGTTAGATAGGAAAACATTTGTCAGATATTTTAGATTGTTAAATGTTTCAAGAAACAAGATAACTGAATGTTAATCAGATGGCTAAGCAGTGTTTACTGGCAGAGATCTGCATATATTCTGTATGTTTAATATTTCTTAGGTAGATCAATTGAGCCCTTGTAGCAATGCATTCAGCTGCAATCCAGAGTACACCTAAATTTGCTGGTTCACTGCCCAAAACACCCTTCCCCAAATTAAGTGCAATCCAGATGTGTGGTGGGGTTTTTTCAACTTCCAGAATTCCCAATCAACATCTGGAGAGCACTTAATTTGGGAAGGCTGGGCTCAGGAATTGTTAGAATAAGGCAGCAGATGTCCCTAGAAAAGCAGATCTACTGCCTTGGCTAAAAGCCAGGCCTCTCTACCTAAGCCCTCCCCTTTCACCTGGTAGTATTTTTTATTGCAGATCCTGAAAATGGGGTAGAGTTACAAGTTGATTATGAGCCACACAGAGAAGGATTGTGTCTATGACCCCTTATTTTTATTGATGTATCCATATTCCTGAGTTATACAAGAACAGGATTTGGTTAAGTAATTATTGACTCCAATGAAAGAAGAAAAACAAAAGACCTCCTACTAAATTTGTCTGTGTTGTTTTCTTATCCTTACGGAGATGGTTTAAATGAAGCAGACAAAAGTATGGTATATCCAGCCTTCCATGAAAATGTGACTTATGATTGCTCTTTAAATCATTGATAAATGAACCTCACTTTTAGAATTATGTTTTAGTAATCTGTCCATGCCATGCTTGATTTTACATGTCTCAATCAGGTTCCTCCAATGTCTCTTGTTTTTTAAGATAGGATCCCAAATGCTGTAGCCTATTAAAAAAAAATTCAAACATGGTTATCAGAATTGTCTGGAATATTACAGATGTGGATGCAAGGGTATTAAAGTTTTGGCAGTTTTACTTTGATCTTTTTTGCAACAATCCATAATCCGGAATGTGCTTCTTGCATATTTCTGCATAACTCACACTGAATCAGCATCTTTATTGAGCTATCAACTGTGTCTCTGAGATTAGCTTTTAAGGGCTCAAACCACAGCCCTTACAGAAAATGGTGAATGTAATTATTTTTTACCTTCTAACAAAAATGGGAGCTTCTCATAAGTTTTCCTACTGGTGGTGGAATAATACAGGCTTGGTCACCCGGAGCCATATTTTTAGAATGGAATAAAAAACAGAGCTGGGTGTTTTCCACAATGCTGTAATCTCAACAGTATTCAATACCACAAGTTGAAATGGATACTGTACAGCAAGAACTAAGCTCTGCTTTTGATTAGAGCAATGGCACTGGGAGGTGGAAAATTCTCTGCTGCTGCTTCCTGCCACAATACTTAATGCCATTATGTGATCAGTGTTTCCTCCACCAAATACGACGCTGTGAATGCCTAATTTAGGAAATTACTAAAAGTGCTGTATTGCAGTTGTGTGTTTGTGTGTGTGCACATATGTGTGTAAATATTAAGAAATTCAGGAGTAGTAAGAACTCTTGATTTGTGCATATGTGGTAAAGGGAAATAGTAACACTTAGTATTCCACCTCTGGAGGCACTTTCCCAGATCTCCTACATCATATATGTTTCAATTGCAGGATTGCATCCACATTCACATGCATAAGCTATATAGTAAAGTTTATACAGTAGCTTATGTGGCAATGGCAATTCAGAATAATCAGCAAAATGTCTTCACCTTAGGTTTCCAGGGTCAAAAGTAGTAGCATTATAATAGTATTAATTATGGTCTCAGGTTCAATAGTAACTAGACCAGTGTAGCTTTTTTCCTTTAGAGTTTAGACCTTTGAATGGATTGGGTCTGAAACTTTAAAAATTCCCACCCAGCATTTGGAGAGACCTAAACTGGGAGAGAAAAAAATCAATTGATGACGGTGTTGCCTGACCCAGGTTATTGCATTAAGCCAAATATTCATTTGTTTGGGCATATGGTGTAATGTATGGTATATGTGTTTGCATGGGTTTAGTATGTGGTGTGAGTCAGACACAGAGGGGGAAATGGAGCCCGGATGAGAACATTAGGGTAGCATTGAAATACAGAACCATAGGGAAAAAAAGAATGGTGTATGAAAAGGGTCAACAGCTTGATATACCCAAATATTTGAACTTTGGCTTCCAGTAACCCAGCTCGTATAACCAATGTCAAAGAATGTATTGGGATCTTGGTGCTACTTATTAAGCCTTTCATGTGTGGAATTTTTCATGACTCTACTGTTTATTTTTTGGTTCTTTGAGGGTTTTTTTTTAAAAGGAAAAGGTATAGTTTGATTAAATAGGAACTAGAGGAAGCAAGGTTGTATCTGTTCACTAAGTGACTCTCCAGAGAATGAGATTCAAGCAGATGGCTCTTTAATACCTTTCTCCCCAATAATCAGCTTCAGTTTAATTGTAGCAACGTTTTTCCCTTATGCACTTTAGCCGCACAGCCCAATTCATATTGTTTTGCTTTTGGTACAGGAGTGAGCAGCTGAGGTGTGCAAAGGGAAACATTATCAAAGCTGCCAGGGTTACAGATCTTTAGGTATTTCACTGGGTGGAAGCGATAAAGAGTCCTTTGCTAGAGACTGGGTAGAAGCAGGGGTGAAATCCAGCAGGTTCTGACAGGTTCTGGAGAACCAGTAGCGGAAATTTTGAGCAGTTCAGAGAACCGGTAGCAGAAATTTTGAGTAGTTCAGAGAACTGGAAAATACCACCCCTGGCTGGCCCCAGAGTGGGGTGGGAATGGAGATTTTGCAGTATCCTTCCCCTGCTATGCCCACCAAGCCACGCCCACCAAGCCACACCACGCCCACCAAGCCATGCCCACAGAACTGGTAGTTAAAAAATTTGGATTTCACCACTGGGTAGAAGGCAGGTGATGCACATAATAAACTTGGAGTGCTCTCCCTCCTCAAGGGACCAGGTTTTGGCCTCTGGGTTACCGGATAACTCTCCTGTACAATGGTTAATTTAATATATGACCCTCAGTTCTTATCTGCTTGAACAAAACAACCTACTCTGTAGTGTGTCAGTGTTGTGATTGCATTTTCAGATCAGATCTGTACTAATGGGTTATTTATTTATTTTTATCCTGCCTTTATTATTTTTACATATAACTTAAGGCAGCAAACATATCCTCCTTATATTTTCCCTATAACGGCAGCCCTGAGAGGTGAATTGGGCTGAGAGAGAATGACTGGTCCAAGGACACCCAGCTGGCTTGCATGGCTAAAACAAGACTAGAACTCACAGTTTCTGGTGCACCCACACAGTAGGAAGGGAAAACATGGCTGCAAATGTCTGGAGATGCAACATTTGTTTCATGTCTTGATTAAAAGTAGAAGCATTTAAAATAATACTCTGAATGGAACCTACACTTTTTGTTCAGACCTTTCATTGTGCCATGATATAGTTGTATAAGAACTGTATTCCTGTGGGTACTGGGTTCACGAAATCAGAGACAATTTTGCCCTGGGATCAAAAAATGGCTTAAAAATAGTTGAAATATGAAGTGGATGGGATAATTATAAGCAGCTGCATCTTCAGTTACATAAGCTGCAGTAGCTTTTCCTGGATTTTGGGCAACCTTGGTAGCTATTTTTCTAAACTAACTTTGAAACTGTAATTTTGGCTCAGCCTTTGGGTGGGACGGGAGTCACAAAAAGAACCTTGATTGTATCCTAAATGCTTATATGCTCAGAGAAAAATTAACGGCAAAAATCCAGCAAATTCAAGTTGTTATACCAATATGGCCCAGATTTTAACAATTTTATTTTGATGTCAAATCACTTACTCAGTGAGATAGTCACTTTTTAAGTCACTTCAAAGTCAAGTCCATGGAACCTACATATTCATTTTTATACAAACACGTGTTTGTGTTTCCAGTAAGGACTTGAAAATGTGAATACTATAGATCTGCACAGGTCTAACTCTGCAGACAGAATGTATCAACTCATTTCCTGTCAGGCCTAATATTTTCTAACAATTCACACATTCCGTAATAAGAAAGAACTGATTTTTAACTGTAATATCTATGAATAACTTGTGTATGTGAATGACCATCATAGATGTATTACCACAAATGGAACTTGCACAATGCCTCACAATGATTCAAAGGCAAACTTTTCCAGCATTTCCTATTCATATATTCTGTTTCCTCAGAAAGGGATTCATACATGGATGCTTGTTACCTGAATTATGAGAATGGGTAAACAGAGATACAAAAATCAGAAAACTGATACCTCAGAACTTTTGGGTGGAGAATCCATTAGAATCCTTGGCCTCAAATCACATAGCATTAAGCAGGGTTGATTCTGTCATCATCCCAACTAGCTAGAAAAATCAGATGATGAGAAATGGTTTGGCATAGTTCCTAAAATGCTGGGAAGTTTTTTTTTTAATGGCAAAGATTCAAGTTACAGAGTCAGAGATACTTTGATCTCAAAATGGGAAGTGATACATGCCTTTTGAAGGTGCTTTCCTGTTAAAGATAACACACATTGATGCCAAGAGATAAAACTCCCATTTATATTCTGCTTTATCCCTAGGTATCAAGGCAGATTTATTTTGGAACATGAAAATGTAAACTACAACAGCTACTGTTTGAAAAACGTAGGTTGGTCCCAAGTCTGTTTGGTGCCTTATTTATCTCTCCTCACTCATTCATTCATCGACACTGTCTTGGTTCACACAGACGTATCTACTGTTTAATTTCTTAGTACATGATCCCAGCATCTCTGGGGCTAGTTGACAAGGGTATAGAAATCATGGCCAAGACAGATTGAATTATCATAATTGCCTTCAGTACAGTATTTTATTTCCAAAGGAATTGGTTTGCATATTCAAGAGACAAGTTGTCAGAAAACTCAAGCAATTGATATCATGATCATGAAGAAGACAGCAGCCTAGGGAAAACTTAAATTGGTTAGATGTTTATGGTGTGCCACGTTTAAAATGCCACACAAAAATATAAAATGAAAGCCTGTTTGGTTTAGCGGTTAAAATGCTAGATTAGAATCGAGGAGACGATGAGTCTAATCCTGCCTTATAGATATGAGTGACCTTGGGCTGGTCACTCTCTCAACCCTAGGAAGCAGCCAAGGACAAACCACTTCTGAAATCTTGGCAAGAAAACTGCAGATATTTGTTTTTGTGGTCACTGGGAGTCAAGGTGACTTGATGGACTAGTAACAAAATGCAAAACATGATAGAAATTCTGCCTTCCGGATTATAGCCTTAAGAAATGTGGAGGGAAAGGTTTTATGATTTGGGGTTTACCATTTTTATCTTGCGTGCCACGGGTTACATGCCATTGTTGATGCTGTTTGATCTTTGTTTGCTGTCCAGAGTCCCTGTTGTGAGCTTGACAGTTACAATTAATCTAAATAAATAAAAATAGGTCCTACATGAAAGAGAACGGGTTTGTTGCCCAAAACAACTGTAAAGATTTAGCTGAGTTAGACATAGCAGAGAATAACTTGAAACTGATGAGGTTGGGTATGGTGTTAGCATTTCAGAAAGCAGCTAATCTGGATTGCTGTTTCTAGTATTTTTATTATTAGAGTTTTTTAAAATCCCACTTTTATATAACTCAAGGCAGCAAACGTATCTGATATGCCTGCCTCCTATTTTCTAAACAACAACCTTGTGAGGTGGGCTGGGTTGAAAGATAGGAACTGATCTGGCTTTCATTCCAAAGGCAAAACTAGAACTCATCTCTCTTCGTTTCTAGGCCGACATCTTTACCACTTCACCCTTCTGGCTCTCCTTTTTTAACCTGCCTATTTTTTAAAATTTAATCTCTATATTTTAATTTACATATCGAATTTGTAAATATTAAAGTAGAAGGTTATTTGTAATGCTTTTAACCAGTTGGTTAGCCGATTTGCTCCCTAGTGGAGAAGCAGGATAAAAACATTGTAATTTTTTTAAAAAAAAATTCAAATGAATCTAAAAGTAATAATAGAATAGAATAGAATAGAATAGAATAGAATAGAATAGAATAGAATAGAATAGAATAGAATAGAATAGAATAGAATAGAACAGAACAGAACAGAACAGAACAGAACAGAACAGAACAATAGAATTTTTTATTGGCCAAGTGTAATTGGACACACAAGGAATTTGTCTTGGTGCATATGCTCTGTACATAAAAAGAAAAGATACATTTGTCAAGAATCATAGGGTACAACACTTAATGATAGTCATAGGGAACAAATAAGCAATCAAATCATATTAGGAAACAGTCAATATAAATCGTAAGGATACCAGCAACAAGGTTACAGTCATACAGTCATAAGTGGGAGGAGATGGGTGATAGGAACGATGAGAAGATTAATAGTAATGCAGGTTTAGTAACTAGTTTGACAGTGTTATTTGTTTAGAAGAGTGATGACGTTCAGGAAAAAAACTGTCCTTGTGTCTAGTTGTTCTGGTGTGCAGTGCTCTATAGCGTCATTTTGAGGGTAGGAGTTGAAACAATATATGTCCAGGATGCAAGGGGTCTGTAAATATTTTCACAGCCCTCTTTTTGGCTCGTGCAGTATACAGGTCCTCAATGGAAGGCAGGTTGGTAGCAATTGTTTTTTTCTGCAGTTCTAATTATCGTCCGAAGTCTTATTTTATTATTTATATTTTATTTTATATTTTAAAGATCTAACTCTCCACACATACACACACACGAACATACACTCCGCTACTGAGCAGATGAAAAACCGCGATTATTTGACTGTGATAACCTGGATATAAATATGAATTAAATACATCTGAATTAAAGCGGTACAAAAAAAATCTTTCTCTCTCCGCCCCTGACAGCCGGCATCTCCGGAGCCTTCCCTTTCCACCCACGTGGCTGGGAGGAGCGACGCCGAGGCATGGCTGTTCCGGGGTCCGGCCTTGCCTTGTATCCAGAAAGGGGACACGGGATCGTGAGAAAGACCCGATCCGAGGCTGGGCTGGGCTGAGCTGGGCGGGCGAGAGCGGGATGCAGCCGTGAAAGGAGATGGGCTGGGGTTAATTTCCCAGGAGCGGTTAGGGAAAGCTTCCTTTACTCAGCAGGGACGATCCCCTCGTTCTCATAAGCCTGCCGATGCCATCCCTTCGCGGGTGAGCGTGGCTAGAAGCTATTGCTTGCGGGGAAATAAAGAGGCGGAAAAGGCAAGGGCGATGGGGGTCAAAACGCGTGTAATTACGGTGTGTCCAAGTCCCCGCGTGTTTGCTGTTGAGATCTGTGTTGAAGCAACAACTTTAAAATAAAACCTAGATTGCAATTGCAGTTTGGCGGGAAAAGAGAAACGTCTAGGGGACGACTATTCGTGACGCTTTCCGAAGCTATGGGCGGAGCAATGTCCCACCTAAAAGATGGGGACGCTAATGAAAATATTTAATAATTTCTTAAAGTTTAAATCAACCCTACAACCTTTTAAAAGCAATAAGTGGAGCTGAGGTCAAACAAGAGGGCCCCTAGTGTCCTGGCGTTTTCGATCCATTAAAAAAAGGGGGGGAAATGCTCCTTTGAGTCAACTTCAGTTCCTGGTGACTACATGGATATGTAATTTCCTTAGCCACAATATGAAAATAGTTTCTTTTACCTTATTTTACAATGTTTTTTTTATCTTCCCACACTTGTCTTCAGATGTTTGCCAATCCTCATACTAACTAGTCCAAATATGCTTACGTTTTTATAAACTCAGCTATCAAAATGGACATTATTAAATACATATACTGGAAGGTATTAGAAGCTCTAACCGCTTATTTATTTGTCTATGTAGTACAAAGATAACATTTATTTACTAAGAGGTATAGCTTAATAATACAGCATAAAAATTTAAAACAACAGAAGAAATGAATGCAATGTTATAAATAAAAATAAAATAGTAAAAAAGTTAAAAATAAGCTAAAAATGATTCCCCAACATATGACGGCATTAAGATAGCAATAATTAAAAGATTCTGAGAAATTCAGGTGTAGGGGAAGAAAAACAAGAGAAAGGAAATCAGGTTGGCGCCAGGTGAATTTCCCCAAGGAAATGATACTGACAGAAAGCTATAATTAAACAAGTCCTGTCTCTGGTCTCCACTGCTTGAGGTTCAGGATGAAAGGCTTGGTGAAATGGTGGATACTGAGATCACAAGCTGTGAAGAGGCCTGTCTATCTCTTGAACTTTAGCTTGAAAAACATTGATTAAACAGAGATTAATATATTTCCTTTTTAAAGATAGGGAGAATGTATGATGTGAGAAGATAGGGTGAGGAAGTGGGGAGTTGCCCTATATACTCTTTTTCTATATTTTATGTTCCTTATGATTATCTCAACATCAGTGAACTGAAAATTCCTTTTCCATCGTCAACATTGGCCAAGATTGCCTTGGGTTCCCTGGCTCCAGATCCTGAGCCTCGCAAAGGAGGGATCACCAAAGAACTGAATGTGACAGACAACATTTTACATGTGTGAGTGTGACTCAGGCCTCCATCTATAGCATAAACTCTAGAAGAGGCAGGAAGCATGATCTATCAAGAGATACAGCCTTAGAGGAACCAGAAGGAGGGGTCTGCGGGTTTCTGCTTGCTAGTGCAATTTCATGTGTGATGTTGAGTTTGCCATTGAGATATTGGGTTGACAGAGCTCATCCTTGGAGACTTGAAAGCAACAGAGTTTAGTGGCCAGGGCTAGTTTGATGAAAGACCCAGCATGCTGTATGGTTTAAAGTAGTGGATTGGGACTGGAAAGACCTGGGTTCATATTCTTGATCAGGCATAAAGCTCTCTGAGCCAAGATTGGTCAGCTTTACTTATTTTATAGTTGTTGGGAGGGTAAAATTTGAGAGAGATTATTACATATGCCACCTTAAATTCCTAAAGGAAGGTGAATTATAAGTGCAAAAAGTAAGGGAAATCAGTCAGAACTGCACATTCAGACAATAAAACTTAATATATGGTATTGTAGAAAGTACAGAGTCGATGTGAGACCAGTCTTGTACAATTCATTATTCATTCATTATTTTTGTTACTATTAATTTCTAGGCAATGGAGAGCAGAGGAAGCTAGGATCCTGCGTGTTTCCATTAACTCCTTCTTGGAGCATCTCTCCTTGGTGGTGGAAACTATGGATCTATTTGGACCACCCGTGGCTTGATAAACTGTTACACCAGATCATGAAAGATTGTGGATTTTGTTGGATACTGGACTTGGCCATTCAATGCTGATTTCAGAGGAGGCATTGGACAGCCCTTTCTTGGAGCCAGGATGGGAAAAAAGATGTGTATTTGCACTATGGTGCTCAAGAATCTGATAAACCATTGTGCACCAAGAAGTAGGCAAGCTTAGAACTGTCTTGGCCTCTCCCCCCCCCTCCCCAACCTGATGTTCTCCAGATATGTTAGACTTCAACTTCTACAAGATATAAGCAGTCTGGCTAAGATTCTAGATTGGGAAGATAAATTTTAATAAAAGTTATGTTTATATGATATGTATTTTTATGACATCCCATTCATCTTAAACCCTGCATGTGTTTACTAATAAAATATTTTTGACTATGGGAGAAAACTGCTGGACCAATGACATGGTCATAACAAAATCTTAAGAAATATGTTTTTGGAAGTGGCCTGAATTAAAAGGTTTATGAACATGATGCAAACATCAGGGGACGCTGATGCAGTATTCAGAAGAGGATGCCATCTGTGATCTAAAAATAGAAACAGGAAACATCATCTATTCTTTTTATTAAATATGTCAAGCGGGAAGTCCTGCAAGGCTTATGAGTTTATGACTGGTGATTTCTCCAGTAAATGAAATGGACAGATCTATGATTGGTTTTTCCATCCAGCTGGTTTGATAGGGCTGTTTTGAAATGTAAACAGGACATTGGACATCTGAGTAGTTTTTTTCCAAATCAAAGCCAAAATATGTTGGAAACATTAGTTTTCTGTTTTCTGTTGTCCCCTTGCTACAATATTTTTTCCCTTGAAGGTTATGCAACAATATGAGATTGGTAGTTTTTAACACGAGGAAATCCGTCAATTCCTAATCCCATTTATCTAGGAGTAATCCCGGTTGAATTTAATGGAGTTAAAACCCATGTAAATTTGCACAGTTATAACTGACACTGCACAATTTGTCTGCACTTCTGCTGAAAGCACCCAGCACTTTGTGTAACATCTTAAGTGAATAAATCAATTTTCTCCCAAAGTCAACTTGAGATAGTACAAAACTGAGCAGAGAATATGGGTAACACAGTAACAAAAATATGAACTGACATTGATATGAATGGCAGCCATTGCCAGAAATATTGGGAAAATGCTTTGGGCAGTTTACTTTCTCAACAGGGGCTCATGGCAACAATACATAGATACGATTGCTCTTATAACACATCCTTTCATCCTCCACAAATCAAGCTGCTTAATACAGAGAGCTTATTTGGGTGTCAAGTACCTCCTTTGACAGGTATGTAGCCTTCCAATATAGTACCTGGAAGCTGATAAATCACCAAGGATGCAGACAAGTGTGGCTTTGCTTTGCTCTGGTTGCTTACACCAGAGCCCCTCCCCCAACCTTTTGGGCACTAGGGACTGGTTCCATGGTGAGAAGTTTTTCCTCAGACCAACACGTTTCATGTGTTGCCTGCATCCTGCAGATGGGGTTTTGCTGGTTTGCACGGCCCAGTTTTTGGCATGCCAGGCCCGGTACTGGTCCATAGATTGGGGGTTGGGGATCCCTGGCTTACACAATGGGGAACATACATGGCTTGATTTTGAGTCACACTTGGCTGGCCCATAGTCTTAATTCCAAAACTCTGCCATTCAGAATGATAATGACAATTTGCTGTGTGGAAGGACATTTAGAAAGGACAAAGGGGAGAACTAACCAATGGGTTGCCGCTCAGGTTTAAAGGTGGGTTGAATCTGGTGGGTTTCAAAATTTTTTACTACCGGTTCTGTGGGTGTGGCTTGCTGAGTTTGGCTTGGTGGGCATGTCAGGGGAAGGATACTGTAAAATCTCCATTCCCACCCCACTCCGGGGAAAGGATACTGCAAAATCCCAATTTCCTCCCGATCAACTGGGACTTGGGAGGCAGAAAATAGATGGGGACGGGTCCAGTCAGAATTTTACTACCGGTTCTCCAAACTAGTCAAAATTTCTGCTACCGGTTCTCCAGAACTGATCAGAACCTCCTGAAACCACCTCTGGATTGAATACATTCACAGCAGAAAGATCTACCTTTTTTGAAAAAAAATTGAGGTCTTTAAATAGTAAAAAACCAATTTAAATTAAAAGAAAAAAGTGTGGAAAGAAGGGGAAAAATAATAAAGAAGTGACTTCCAAATTCCACCATATTCAGCGTAAGTTGTTATTATTATTATTATTATTATTTATTGAATTTGTATACCGCCTTACTCCCAAAGGACTCAGGGCGGTGAACAGCCAAATAAAATACATATAATACAAATGTTAAAAAACTATTAAAATACAATTAAATAATTGGCCTGAAAAACAAAATTTAAAACACCCCAATTCATAAGACAAATTTAAAATTTAAGAATTTAAAAAAATTTAAGTTTAAAAGAAAAGTTAGGCCAGGCCGGCCTGCTGGAAAAGAAATATTTTGATGCCACGGCGGAAAGCGTGCAGGTCCGGGATCCTCCGTATCTCCGGGGGGAGCTCGTTCCAGATGGCGGGTGCCCCCACAGAGAAGGCTCTCCCCCTGGGGGCCGCCAGTCAACATTGTTTGGCCGACAACACCCTGAGAAGCCCCTCTCTATGGGAGCATACTGGTCGGTGAGAGGCCACTGGTGGCAGAAGGCGGTCTCGTAGATACCCTGGTCCTAAGCCATGGAGCGTTCTAAAGATGGTAACCAAAACCTTGAAGCACACCCAGAAGACCACCGGGAGCCAGTGCAGCTCGCGCAGGAGGGGGGTCACATGGGAGCGCCCCGTCGCTCCCATAACCACCCGCGCGGCCGCATTCTGGACCAGCCTCCGGGTGCTCCTCAAGGGGAGCCCCAATATACTTTTTCACCCCTTTTTAAAGTTACAAATAGAAAAACTCACTCTTCTCCACATAGTTTAATTCTTATTTACTGTATAAGCAGTCCAAAAATTATCTTTTCAATCCTAGTTCAGCAAAAAGTTCATTAGGAGTAGGTCCAGGAATATCAAACAAATTGTGTATCCCTGGTCAAACAGTCCAACTGCACAGTATTGCTTCTTCTTGCCCTACAGAATCTTGACCTTTAAATCATTCATATGGCATCACAGGATTTCATTTTTCATCACTTTCTGGTATTTAAAGAAGCCTTCACCACCTTTCTTTGTAAATCTCACAGAAGTATCATTCATAGTTTCTTGTTGCAGCTTTTTCATGTCCAGAACCTTTTCTTGATTTGGCTTCTGTAATCTCATTTTAGTAATCTCAATTTTATTGTCTTCCATGCCTTCAAACTTTATAATGTTTATGTCAGGTTAAAGTTTTTTTTTTAATTTTCTCACTAGCTTCTAAAAGTTTATCCATTGAAATATGTAACCGTTCTGAGATGCTAATTATGAATACTTCAATCCATGTAAAAAAAAACCTCTTTAAGATAAGAAAAAGGTCTATTGTGGCTGGTTTAGCCATTTTAGCTCTTTTCTGCCTGGCCCTTTAGCTCCCTCTAGCGTTCATTTGCAACCTTCATCAAGCCTCAGTTACTAATATGGATTTAGTTCAGTTTCAAGTCATTTCTCACGAATATATTATTTAACCATGTAATTTTTCAAATCTTACAGCAAAACTAATATTCCAAATCTCTGTGGTCTGCCAATCCATTTAAAACTTTTTTTTTTTTTTTGCAAATGTAGCTGACAGATGTGGCTGGCATCTGAATAAAGGCCGCTTGGTAACATACAAACCTAGTTGAAAGTTTTTTTAAAAAGTTTGATGAAGTGATAATGGTTACACCTTCACTATAGTTTTTTTATCCTCTTCTCCCCATTAATTTCACCCCCTCAAACTCCATCTGTTTCCCTTCCAGCCTCAGGGTACTTTTTTGGGGGGGTGGGGTGGGGCTGTCCAACCTCTTGAACTTCCAGACATGGTGCTAAGTTCAGGGATACTCCTTATGAGCACTCAGTATCCCCTTAGTCAGCAATACCAGTTAACCAGCCTCCCCATTATCTTTCTAGCTGCCTCCAATCCAGTGGTGAAATTTTTAAACTACTGGTTCTGTGGGCGTGGCTTGGTGGGCGTGGTGTGGCTTGGTGGGCGTGGCAGGGGAAGGATACTGCAAAATCTCCATTCCCAACCCACTCCCGGGGAAGCATATTGCAAAATCTCCATTCCTACTCCACTCTGGGACCAGCTAGAGGTGGCATTTGCCGGTTCTCTGAACTACTCAAAATTTCCACTACCGGTTCTCCAGAACCTGTCAGAACCTGCTGGATTTTACCCCTGCTCCAATCTATGCACTCCACGCCCTATCTACTAATTACCTGGTTCTTATTAAGATAGCAGGGAGTGGGGATAGAGGTAAAAATCTAACAAGATAAGTTGGCCCATATCACACACCTAGGTTTCCATCTTTTAACTGGGAAATTAAAGGTGCCACCTGGGTCAACACTCGCCCAACATCAATATCTCCCCAAAACGTTCCAATCTAAAGCTCAAAAGTCAAGGAGTTTAGAGAATAGAATAATAGTTGGAAGGGACCTTGGAAGTCATCTAGTCCAACCCCCTGCTCAAGCAGGAGACCCTATACCATTTCAGATAAATGATTGTCCTGTCTCTCTTTGAAAGCTTCCAGTAATGGAGCACCCACAACTTCCGAAGGTGAGTTGTTCCATTGGTTAATTGTACTCACCATTAGGAAATTTCTCCTTAGATCTAGGTTGCTTCTCTCCTTGGTTAGCTTCCATCCATTGTTTCTTGTCTTGTCTTTTGGTGCTTTGGAAAGTTCGACCCCCTCGTCTTTGTAGGAACCCCTTGAATATTGGAACATTCTTATCATGTCTCCCCTAGTCCTTCTTTTCATTGAACTAGACATACCCAATTCCTGTAACCATTCTTCGTATGTTTTAGCCTCCAGCCCCGTAATCATTTTTGTTGCTCTTTCCTGCATTCTTTATAACTCTTTATATATAAAGAGTAACAGAATCTTAAAGTTGATGTTAAACAAAGTCCAACATGATAAATTAAATTGGTCGCTGATTCATATGGATAATTCAATGGAAGCTGCAGATCCACCAGCCTGCTCCCACTCCCACTCTACTCCATATTCATACCGGCCAAAATATTTAATAATTTTAATGGACTTTTAATGTTTGTATTATCTGTATTTTATCTTGGTTGTTCACCACCCTGAGTCCTCCGGGAGTAGGGCGGTATAGAAATTTGATAATAAATAAATAAATGAATGAATGAATGAATGAATAAATAAATAAATAAATTAATTAATAAATAAATACCATCCTTGAGCTTCTGCATCTACTCTAAAGATTAGGGGGAAAAAAAACACAATAATGTTGGCCCTGAAGAGCGCTTGACTACCTGAATCTGTTTCCCCATGAAGCTCAAAATAGATTGTTTCTGCATTTATGTGACTTTCAATAAGGAAAAGGTCTACCAGTTTCTATCATGTGGCCACAATCTAAATTCATTTATTGATGGTTAAATTCCTACAGGAACTGTTTGTGCACAGTAGCAGTACTGCTTCAGAATGTATTCATGTAGTTAAGATGTGCTGAAATTTCTCCAGCATCTCATTCTTAGCATAAGCATTTATCTTATTTTTAGCAGAGAGAGAGTGATTTGTGCAAGACCAACTGTCTTATTGCACGATTTATTACTATGGGCTGCATGTTCATTTACATATACGCGACTAAGAGTAATCCTTGGAGTGGTGCATTATTAGACTTCAAAGTTGACTAAGCCTTCTCATTTTTAATCAGCCTGCTTTTAAATTCTGTGACTGTACTTTTAAATTATTCCTAAATTGTAGTGATCCTGCAGGCTTTATCCTTGTATTCGTAAGATGGTCAGCTTTGTAAGTCTTGGATTTCCTGTAATTAAACATTTGTTCTACAACATAAAACAAATTTTAATAATAGAAAAGTAATATGTGAAGTATAAAAGGTCTTTTGTGACATTCCAGACCTAGAATCATAGGGCTGGAAGAGATCTTGAAGATCCTCTAGTCCAAGGGTGGGCAAATATGGCTCTTTTACAACCTGTGGACTTCAACTCCCAGAATTCCTGAGACAGTTGTCTCAGGAATTCTGGGAGTTGAAGTCCACAGGTTGTAAAAGAGCCACATTTGCCCACCCCTACTCTAGTCCAATCCTCTGCCCAAAGCAGGGGGTTCTTATGCCATCCTGCACAAATGGTTGTGCAATCTTTTCTTGAAAACCTCCAGTGATGAAGCACTCACAACTCTGGGAGGCAAGCTACTTCCATTAATTAATTTCTCCTTATTTCCAGGTCCAATCTCCCTCCGATAAGCTTCCAGCCAGTTTCTTGTCCTGCCCTCAGGTGCTATGGAGAGCCCTCTTCTCTGTGACAGCCCTTCAAGTATTGGAAGATTGCTATCATGTCTCCACTAAGCCTTCTTTTCGTTAGATTAAACATATCTAGTTTCCTTAGCCAATCATCACATAATTTAATCTCCAGGCCTCCTAGCTCTTTTTATGCTGTTGATACAGAGTTAGAATAATCAACCTCTAAGTGTGATAGCATTGGCCATTCAGTACTGGCTTTTTGAGAGCTCAGTCTGAACTAGATGTGGATCCGTAATGCAGTGGTGAAATCCTGCCGATTCTATCCGGTTCGCCCGAACTAGTAGCGGTGGCGCGTGGTTCAGTGAACCAGTAGTGGCGGCAGTGCGAGGCTCCGCCCACCCATCCGGATGTCATTACTTCCTGGTTTTAACCAGGAAGTAACCTGTTTTTGACCCTCTGCGCATGTGCAGAGTGTCAAAAATCAGATGTGACGAAGAGTGTGCACTTCTGAACCAGTAGGGAAGGTAAGATTTCACCCCTGCCGTGATGGTGAACCTATGGCGTGCGTGCCAGAGGTGGCACACCGCGCCATCTCTGATGGCATGCAAGCCATCGCTTCAGCTCATCTCCATTGTGCATGTGCCTCCCACCAGCCAGCTGTTCTTCAGGTACCAGCTGTGCATGCATGGGGGGGCAGGACATGTGCAAGAGGTGTGTGCAGATGTGCAGGGGTGGGGCACATATGGGGGCTGTGCATGCATGCGAGGGGCAGAGCGCGTGCAGGGGGTGCGTGTGCATGCATGGGGGTGGGGTGCATGTGGGGGGATGTGCGCACATGGGGGAGGTGGGGCATGTGCGGGGAGCATACATGCATGCACGGGGGATGAGGTGCATGCAGGGGGCCATGCGTGCATTGTATTTTGAGGGTCCGGGCACACATGCATGCATTTGTGTGCACACGCACGCGCTTTGGGCACTCAGTCCAGAAAAGGTTAGCCATCACTGATCCAGAAAATGTTCATCACCCGGGTCTAATGGAATGTTCAAACAACAGGTGAGGGATCACCTAGTCAAAGAACTACAGACCTGACACAGATTGGCCATCAAGCCTTTGTGACTAAAGGAAATTGCAATGAGGAACTAAGAGAATATGAGAAGCCTGTCAGAATTGATTTCTGCATAAGGGAAGCCTGTCAGTATTGACCTCTACAGTAATTTTTCTTCCCTTTGGTGTTTTTAGTTCAAGGCAATTACTGGCCTAGAATTTGCATCTTTATTTTGCCAGAAGTCAACCCAAGCAGATGTTTGGAACTCTCTTGCTAGTGGAAAAGAAACCACGGATCCTTCTCCCAATTTCTCTCTTCCTTGGCAGGCTCCAACCATTTCCCCTTACTGTGGTGATTTCAGGAATCTACAGTGGGAGGGGAAACCTGAGAAAATTTTCCTCTTTTGCTCAGCTAGTGGAAAAGCTGGATGAAACGGTCTGCTGGCTGAAAGTATCTTTTGGTGCACGGGGAGCCTTTTTGTTGGATCAGGCCCAGAAAAATAGATGTGTGATTATCTCTTTCCAGGGTGGAATGTGGATAAGTGTGCGTGTGGAGAGGGGGGAGAGTCTAGACTGGGTCAAGATTGTGCCAAGTCAAGCAATACACTGGCCACATTTTCTTTGTTGTGTCTTGAATATTTTCTGCTGCCCAACCCTTCTGCTCCACCCACTCCTGTGCATTCCATCTTTCCACCGTCTCCTCTTTCTGCTGGATTCTTCTACCTCTTCTCCTTCAAAAGAGCCACCTCTTGAAAAAATAAGGAAACAATGTCAGTGCCTTGCAACCACCTTATAAAATCAATTTGTTGGGGGCACTGGGAGGAGCAGGTCAACCCATTGATTGCGCTGAATTATTAAGGCCTATCTCCTGAGATCCAAACTAAAGCACTCTTCTCTGGTATTTATTAGGGTAATTATTTATAAAGTGCTTAAGGTGTGCTATGTGCAGAATATAGATTAAAACTCATACTTGGTGATAGCACCTATCTGATCTTGGCAAAAGGTAAGCAGTATCAAACCAGGTTGATACTTGGAGGGGAGACCATGGGGAAGCACCAAGGGAATAGACGAGACTGAGAAGGCTAAAAAACATCCTGCAAGAACGGCAAACTACTTTGTATTCTTGTCAAGAAAGCTGCATGGACATGGACATGAAATCTCCAGAAACTGAGTCTGATTTCAGAGAGACTTTATAGATTGAAAAGTCTATAAGTCTATAGTTCCCACCCAGAGGCTTACAGTCAGTCTAATAGACATGATATGAAAGGAAGAAAAGCTGAAGAGGGAAAAGAGTAACCAAGCTTGCAAGCACCAACTTTTACTGGCTTGCCTTAATGATACCACAAGGTTAGGGGGGCCTGAGTAAGGTTTCCGAAAGCCAGTACTCTGCTTTTGCCAGATATCATGGCTTTTGTATTTTAGGAAAAGATTCCTTGACTGAACTGCATCATCTTCTGAAGCTGTTCAAAGGTTTGGACCTCTACATTTAATTAATTTTAAATAAATAATTTTTACAAAGTTTTATGAAGATCATAAAATCAACTAATGGAGAATAAGAACGATAAAGAAGGAAAAAAAGTACAAAAAGAAAGAATAGAAAAAATAGAAGTTTCCAATTTCCTTTCCAGCAAATATAAGTACAATTGCAAAATTATCTATGATTTAAAAAAAAAAAAGCTCATTTTTTCTTATTATCCAGTCAAAACCACACATCATGAGCGCATTTTTATTTTCATTTCATGCAAAAAAAAGTCTGTAGGGGTTTCCAGTCAGCCATAAATGCAGATATTGTTTTTTTCTCTAATCAAAGAGGTTAATTTAGCCATCTAACATTTCATTAAACTAATAAGCGTTGTGGTGAACTGAGGGCAGAGACGAATAGCCACGCTCCTGACTGAGTGGACCCAGGAAGGTGATCAAGAATAAAGACTCAGGGAGAATAAAGAATAAAGATTGCTGTTTCTGGCTCCAGTTGTTGGAAGCCTCCCATCTGCCTAAGATTGTCTGCTCTTGTGCAAATCTCGGTCACAGCTTCAGGCCTGAATAAGCAGACTCAGGTTGTGGTCACCTTAAAATCGGCTGCTGTCTTGAACGTGGTTTCCACAATCATCTGCAAGCCACATTTGTCAGCCCATTTGACCAGCAAGCAGAGCATTCCAAAGCCACACAAGTTTTCAGCTTTTCCTTAAATGTATGTATAGGCAAAATTATGATTACTTCAGGGGAAATGTGAAATAATTGCCTGTAGTAACAGTCTCTTTGCAAAATCTCGTGTATTGTACTGTCCCTCAGAAAGAGGCCAATGATGGCATTTAGCTGTGAGGAAAATAGGGTTTTCTTGCCCACAGTCACTCAGAGAGGATGCTCCCCTGACCCGTCTGTTTCACCCTCCCTTTGCTTCCCCTTTGCATACAAAACGAAATTTGCCCGTTCCTAAAAAGGGTTTATGGCAGGATCTCAGAATTCCAGCCCTGTGAATCATCCCACACCAGGTCTCTCGGTGGTGCCAATTATAGCTCGCCCGTTTTTTGTTTTTTGTTTTAATCCTCCCGCTTGGGCTGCACCAATGGGAGTTCCTCCCTTTCCCTTGTTTACTCCTTTTGGATGCCTGCGTTGAGGGGGTGGTGGGGGTAGGGAAAGGATAAACGAAATGCCCTGTTTAGCCTCCCACCATTTTTGTACCTCTATTGATAGAGATTATCGGGGGGGGGCGGGGGGAGGACCAAAAGAGGAGGGGGCAGATTCCTGAATCCGATTCCTAGTTCCTTGGAAATGTGGGTGTGCGAAATGGATGATCTGATGCTCCAGAAAAGGGATCAGAATAGGCTGGGGATGCAGACGCTTTCTTACTATAAAAGGAGCGCGTTGGAAGAGGGGAGGGCGAAGAAGGTTGCTAGATGGTTCGGCGACAGATGAAAGGGTGTGGAACATCTTTTTGTGCCGGGGAGGGGCGGCGTGCAAAATTAGCTCCAGGCGCTCCCTTGCTTGTTGCTCAAAATGGATCGATGGCCCCCAGATGGCGCCATTGCCTCGCCGAATTACACTGGCGTCACCTTGGCTCTCCGAAGCCCCGATTTAGGGTTTCAGACGCAGGAATCGACCCGTGTGTGTTGGCGCCCCTTTCTGACGACCAACCCTCCCTCCCCACACGATGCTGCGCCGCCGCGGTTAACTCGCAGGATCTCTTTCCTCGTCGAAGGAAGCTGCAGTTCAGCATCGGGAGAGCGGGGAACCCGACCAGCCCAAGACCTTTTGCACCCCATCCCATCATCCCCAGCTGCTGAAATGCTGCCTCCCAGGGAGCCATGAAACGTCTTTCTTGTTTTGGGTGGTTAGTTTTTTCTGAGCCTCCCTCCGTTTTTTGTTTTTGCTTTCTCGAAAGGGAGGAATCATGACTTCCCGGCTCTAGAACCCTCCCCCTGAGTTGGGGGGGGGGGGTGTTGACCGCAAGGCCCGGGCAGAGGGTCGAGGAGCACGTGCCTCTCTGGAAACAAGGCGAGGGTTCCAGCCCTCATCTGCAACCCATTTCCTCAGGCGGAGGTCTCTAATATCACACATAGCAAGAGGGGAAAAGAAAGCATTTACCTCCCAGATCTTTTTCCTTCTTCAGATCCCACCACCTCCCTCCCTGCCTGGTATCTTCACCTACCCCGAAACGCCCTAGATAGAAGAAGTCAGAAGTGGCTGCTGAGGCCACAGAGACTGACATCATCCTGCATCCCAAAATGTGCCTTTTGTCTTGGATTCTTATTATTGATGCTTACTTGTCTCTCACCTTGCCCTTACTAATAGCAATAAATAATAACCGAAGACAAAAGAAACAAGAAAGGAGATCATAGTTCCCTCATCTGGGCCTGGGGCTTCCCATCTCTGGATTTATAATCAGCTGTTATTCTTCAAGGACTGTCCTACTAGAACAGCTATTCCTGTGGGAACCAGATTGGGGCTTAATTGTGGGAAGAGGAGAGCAGGGAAAGGATTCAGCACTGCCTCTCTGCCGGCTTGAAATGCTGATTTGTTGATCAGCTTTCATCCTGGGCTCCCTCTGACTGAAGCAGATGGATTTTTCCTGGCTCTCCCAAATCAAGCCCTTGAACCCCTGACTGCAGCTTTGGGATACCGTATTCCTCTCTCCCACTCCCCCCTGTCCTTGTTTCTGAATCTGAGGTGCATGGCAGGGGAGTCTCTTCCATTCCCACCTCTCCTTGGCTGAAGACACAATTGGCACACAATGCCAGCGCAGTACGCAATTAATGTTCTAAAAGGCCCCTGATTGTAATTAATCTTTATGAGGCTGCTCTGAACTTCTAGCCGATTCACATTATAATCTTTTGCATCTCTCTACCCAGAGGCAGAAATGGAGGGGGGGGACGTGTGAGGGGGAGAGAAGGGGGGAGATGCTGAGGATGGAGATTTTTACAGGCACACAACAGTCTGTGGCCTAGTGCTAGACTTTTTTTAAATTAGAGAGAAGTGTTTAAGGCCATTTGGGTTTTTTTTCTTCTTCTTTGGGACCACACCCTGGTTACTGATGAGAAAGCAAGTGGGTGGGTGGGTGGGCTTTGTCAAATGGGGGTCTTCCAGAGATATGGAATTGCCATTCTCATGATGCCAGAATACAGAAAGATTACAGGGCTGGTCCTATTAGGGACAGGCTTGGGTTTCAAGATTCCTTCCAAATAATGTAGGGAAACTACTAAGGACTTTATTCCCCACCCCACCCCTCCCTGTCTGCTATTTGTGGCAAAACACACTGCAGAACTGGGGGGCTTAGGTTAGGGGTGTTGCTTACTACATCTTTTGCTACTTAAAAGTTTTTTTCATTTGCTTCATCTTAAAGCTCTCTTGTGGCCTGTGCAATGGCCAGTGGGGCTGGGGCCTCCACATGACTAGAGTGGCTCTCTTTGTTCAAACCACAGGTCCCCTTGTTCAGAAAAACCCTCTCCAATAAGGAATGTTGTGTTGGATGAACGTAACAGTCTGCCCAGCCCAGCTATAGGCCTCAAAGGAACCACTTCCTTGCTTCCAGTCCTGGGGGATTGATATTCAGAGATAGGATGCTTCTGATCCAGAAACAGTAAATGGCCAGCAGTGGTAGTCAATGACATATGCTTGTTTCCCAGCATTATTATTTTGAAAAATAAATCAAGGCGACCAACATACCTAGTACAGTGGTAACCAATCGAATTTCGTACTCAATGCATTTTGACATGAACATTTTGTTCTGTACTCATCATTTGTTTGATACTTAACGCACAACCTAGAACCTATCAATGTTGGATGCTTGTGACTTACTACATTATTCCCTATGGGAAAATCTATTTAGCACTCATCATTTTTGGTACTTATCGCGCCTCCCAGAACCAGTGAACAATGAGTACCAAGGTACCATTGTACTTCTTCCTCTTCCCTATTTTTCCCACAACAACTTGGTGAGTTGGGCTGAGAGACAATGGTGATATTCAAACAGCAAAGCAAGAATAGGAAGTCAGATCAACCAATCAGCAGGTAGGATGTGCACCTTTGCACATAATTGGGATTTGGGAGGTGTGTGCATTGGCCCCTCTGCAGCCATCTGCAATCTACGCTTACCTATCAATCCCTTTGCAGTGTAGGTATGTTGTGACACCTATGTATAGTTGCGGAGAACTCTAAATCAACCCTTACGAGCCTTGGTGGCACAGTGGTTAGAATGCAGTACTGCAGGCTACTTCTGCTGCCTGCCGGCTGCCTGCAGATTGGCAGTTTGATTCTCATTGGCTGAAAAATTGATTCAGCTTTCCATCCTTCCGAGGTTGGTAAAATGAGGACCAGATTGTTGGGGGCAATATGCTGACTCTGTAAACCGCTTAGAGAGGGCTGTAAAGCACTGTGAAGCGGTATATAAGTCTAAGTGCTATTGCTATTCCTGTGCTGCATTGCAAGTTGAAACAGAGGCAATGGATGATGTTGATTCTTTCTAAGAAGTGGAGAAGAAGTTCATTTACAAAAGGCTGCCTAAATAACTGAAGAACTGGAACTTTTTCCTTATTTGCAATTCCTCATTTTTTCCCCCCTTTGCAGGAGAGAAGGAAGGGCATTAAAATAATTTTCCATTTTAGACCCAAGTGATCAAAATTCAGACCCAGTCTACTATATAATTCTCCTTCATAGGGAGGAAATACTGTTGTGGGAAGCAGACAGCTATTTCAGAATGGAATGCTAAAAATATCAGTAACCCAATCCCATATTTCTCAAAAGGGAATACAAATAGTCCTTGTTTAACGACTGCCTCGTTTAGTGATGATGGTTCGCAGCTATGGTGATGATAAAAAAAGTAACTTTATGACAAATCCTTGCATCTGCAACCTTCTGTAAAGCAAATGAAATCTGAAGAAAGTTCATAAACACAGTCCTCATTTCACTTAGCGACCGCTTTGCTTAACGGCTGAGTTGCCAGTCCCAATTGTGGTCACCAAATGAGGACTACCCATAGTTAATCCAGCTGAATTGACAAAGTAGTGCATGTATTTGAAATACGGTTTTATGATCATTTTCATTTCCGTCTTTGTTTCCCTTCCAAGCCAGCATAATGTCATTCAAGGGTGTTGCAAGGCCAGTATGGCTTAATACCACATATGTTCGACTATGAGGTTGTTTGTGGCTGGAGCTCAAACCTACACATCCTGTCCCAGAGCACCATTCTCCTGGTTTAGATTACCGCAGTTCACTCTATCCCTCCCAGCTTTTTAAAAAGCACAGAAATCTTTATTCTGTTATAACAGAAGCTCAGGCTGGATTGTTAATAGCTACCCTTTTCATTCTAGCCGCTGCCCCCAAGCCTCTTCTCAGGCAGGGAAGCAATTAACCATGTTAAAGCATTTATTAATGCTTCCAGGAGCCCACAAGGTGAGGCCTAATGAAGCAGGGAAGTACGGTTGCAGTATGTGTGGTTTGGCGTCTGTGGCAAATGGAGGGCAGTGGCAGGATTCATCTGCAAGTCAGACTCCTTAGCTCAGAAAATACAAAGTCATTCAAGTATGGGCAATGGGCACAGGCTGTATTTGCATGACCCTAAACCACAGGTTAGCTAACCACATTGCAATCCTAAGCATTGTGCAACCCCCCCCCCCACCCGGTGCCTTTAGTTCAAATTAGCCATGAGCAGGCCTGTTTTGTGAGCACTCCCTCTTACAAGTCCAAGCTTCTGTCTCTTGGTTTACATTAAACAATTCAGTGCAGTAAAAACAATTTCAGTAATGGTGTCTGATCCAAAGCCAGCTTTCTCGCACCTGGGGCTTCCTGCTCCAGTGTCAATGTACATTAGAGCATAGATGCCATGGGTGAAATGCTTGAGACTCCAAATATGGTCAGACTCCAGCTCCCAGCTTCTTTCACCGTCAGGTTGTTAACCTGGAATTTTTTCTTTAGCTTTTTGATAAAGGTGATAATAGCATTTTAGCATGGCATCCTTGCTTCCTTTTGAAGTTTGAGAGACCCATGTTTTCTTTTCAGCAGAAGCCATATCTTTTAATGTGTAAAAACTAGCCTATTCTGGAAGTCCTTGAATATATTTGCAAGTATTAAGCAAGATACGAACTTAAATGGGAAAGGGTGATGTAAAGCATAAATTTGTCACTAGTGGGACGTTATGTAAAATCAGTGTTTTCTATTGTCTAATTCAAGGGTCTCCAACCTTGGCAACTTTAAGACTTGTGGACTTCAACTCCCAGAATTCCCCAAGTCTTAAAGTTACCAAGGTTGGAGACACTTGGTCTAATTCTTAGGGTCTAACTCAGTGGCTCCCAACCATTTGGGCACCAGGGACAAGTTCCATAGAGAGAGCTTTTTCCGCAGACCAGAGGGGGCGTGGTTTCGCATGCTGCCTACATCCTGCAGATGGGGTTGTTTGTATGGACTGGTAGCTGGCATGCCGCGGACTGGTGCTGGTCCATGGACTGGGGGTTGGGGACCCCTGTTCTCACTAATGTACCTTATTATTTGAGTTGTTTCTTTCTGACGCATCACAGATATAGGATGTATGTATCATCTGTGTCTATACCTTACAAGACTTAACCTTTATATACAGTAGATGAAGAAAAAACTTTTCTTTTTTTATCGGAAGTAGTTATGATTCACGCTGTTGAGAGGGGTGACTAACTTTGCAAAGTTAGTCTCTCTCCCAAATTCAGAGATTAAGTTTTAATTAGTTCCATGCCAAACTCTGGTGCCTGAGTTTTAAAGTCAACAGGGTAAGCTAGCAGGGGCTATTGGGACTGTAGTT
The DNA here is from genome assembly GCF_059756535.1 of Pantherophis guttatus. Lineage (NCBI taxonomy): Eukaryota > Metazoa > Chordata > Lepidosauria > Squamata > Colubridae > Pantherophis > Pantherophis guttatus. Next base: position 119,630,989 of record NC_142064.1, on the reverse strand, counting down.
CAACAAAGTCCCATTTTGTTGGGACTTTGTTCATCCCACTTAGGATGAATCCCACTAAGATCAATTTTAATTCTTCACCCTGAAAATTATGGACTTATGGACAAGTATGTTGGTGGGTCAAACATACCTGGGGCAAAGGAAGACTGAAAAAGCCAAACCCTGAAAACTGGTTAATTTATAACGACCGCCTTATTACTTGAGAGCAGCTCATTTGTATGAGCCCTTAAAATTCATATATCCTCACAAATTATGTATTTCTATCACCTTGCCATCTTTGAAGAAGAAAGTGATGCCTGTTCATGGATGGAATTATTTTAAATTCTTTGAATTATTCTAAGCTAAAAATATAAATGTATAATCCCCTACCCAAGATGAACCATAAACTCCGCATTTCCCTAATTCACTTTTTTTTTTAAAAAAAAGTCTTTAGTTTTGATCCCATCTGAGGCTCTCCAGATTATAAAATAAAGGCTGTATCCCACCCTAGGATAAAACTCCCACTTTTAAATTAGTCAAATAATAATTTGCAAAGGCTGACACGTATAGTCCAGAGGAAAAGAACTATTTGGTTTTATCTCATTTTAAGGTTTTTATTGATTTTGATAGAGCAGAAGGCCAACCTTTGAAGAACCATGCTTGCTGTCCAATAAAATATAGCTGAAGAGATCAGGGATCTTACAGGATACATCTAAAGCAAAAGTCAGAATGCAAGGATTTGCTTGAGCTTGTGAGCCTTTAAAAATATTACCCTGCCAATGCAGATAAGCTCCTTCCTTCTTTTGCTGTTACTGTAGAGGCTGACCTGTTAATATACAGTAGCTACTTCGTTAAGGAAGAGGGGCAGGCATTAAAGTAATATATAGTAAACCTGCAACAAACTCTCTAATTGCGAGATTTTATTTATGTTCCTTTATGGAAATGCCGCTGTGGGAAGGACTACAAAGTTGATGAGCGCAGCAGTAGAGGGCTGGAGGAGTTATGGAAGCAGGAGCATGTGAAAAAATGTTTCCTAATTTCTCCATGATCCGCTGAATGCTACCATCCTGCACCAGTCCAGGGGCAAAGACCTGGGGCAGATTAATAGTGGTCTCTAATGCAAAACATTACGGCATATTTATGCAATAGCTCAGAAGGCAGCATTGTGAAACAGTGCCAATCTTGGGAATTGTGCTTTTGACAAGGCGTACGTTAGATAGCAGTCACTTAATCAAGGGGGACATATGTTTCGGGGCAAGTACACTCACATATGTTTCAAATCCGGTAAATAGGTAAAAGTCACGTGCCATTTTGCCTGGAAATTCATTGACAGGAAAGTGCAGACAGAAAGCATAGCCCACCTCTGGCCTTTTCCGGCAGAAACATATGTGAGCACGCAGTTATGACAGCTCAATTTATTGCTTCAGCACCCGCATTTTATCTCTCCTATGTTTATTTAACAATATTTTGAATATACATAGCTGATGTTGATGCAGTGGGTTTGCAGTTTGGACTTTATTGCTTTGTTTTGTATTCCAGCTTGTGCTACTCAAGGAATCTCCTTGGGGTCCCAAAGAAGAATAAAAGGCGTCTTATTTCTCCATGTAAAATGAGACCAAATGTAGTCGAAAACCACGTTTTAGTGTTTCAATCTGTTCCAAGGCAGCTAAAAAGTCTCTGGGATGTTCTTACTACTTTTAAAAGACTTGCAAACATACCTTTTGAAAGAACTTGTTGTTCCAATAGCTAATTTATTTCTTTACAGTTAGATCTTAAGTTACAGCATGCCCTAAACCAGCATTTCTCAACCTTGGCAACTTTTAAGATAAACCTGACTCCAATTCAGGCTGGGGTTGGAGAAAATGCTGTGGCTGGGGAATTCTGGGAGTTGGAAGTCAACATATCTTAAAATTGCCAAGTTTGAGAAATACTGCCCTAGAGGTTTGGAGTTGAAAATTTGACTTATTCTTTCAAATCAGCATGTAGATGTGCCCTTCCTGTCACCAGTGCGATCTTAGTAATCTGCAATTGTTCTCACAATTCTCCTCCCCTTTCCAACCTGGATTTTCAATTTTCCACCAAGGCTTCCTCTGCCAAATTAATCCCCTCAAAAACTAAAGGCAGGGGTGAAATGCTACCGGTTTGCTCCGGTTTGGGTGAATTGGTAATGATGAAAATTACCGGTTTGGGCGAACCGGTAGTAAAAAAATGCTTTAAAAAGAAAAAAAAAAAAGGTTCCGACAATCACAGCTGTGCCACGCGATCATCGGAACCTTTTTTTTTTTTTTACTTTTTCAAAACGATTTTTTACTACTGGTTCGGGTAAATAGTAAAAAATGCTTTGAAAAGTAAAAAAAAAAAAAAAAGGTTGGCCATGCCCACCCAGTCACATGACCTCACCAAGCCACACCCACCAAGCAACGCCTACAGAACTGGTAGCAAAAAAATTTGCGTTTCACCACTGACCAGAGGTCTTGTGAGAAGACGTGTTTATCTGAAGGCACCAGTTCCAAGTCTAAGCTAAAGATCAAGAATCGTAAGAGTAGGAGGGAGGAATCTTGGAAATATCGAACAAGCAGCAGCCCCTGGAAAGCACACTGATACTTCATCAGGCTTTTCCACAGCAGGGAGACATACAGGTGGTCCTTGACTTACAACAGTTTGTTTAGTGACTGTTCAAAGTTACGACACTGAAAAATGTGACCTATGACTGTTTTTCACACTTACAACCGTTGCAGCGTCCCTATGGTCACGTGGTCAAAATTCAGAAGCTTGGTGGCTGGTTCATAGTTATGACGGTATCCTGCAGTATCCTGGGGTCATGCCATCACCTTTTGAGATCTTCTGACAAGCAAAGTCAATGGGAAAACCAGATTCACTTAACCGAATTATTAACAACTGCAATGATTTACTTAACAACTGTGGCAAGAAAGGTTGTAAAATGGGGCAAAGCTCACTTAACAAATGTCTCACTTAACAACAGAAATTTTGGGCTCAATTGTGATAAGTCGAGGACTACCGGTGTTTTTCTAGATAAATTAGACAAGGCAATTTTTCCTTGCTGGAGAAAGGACAGGGAACATCAAGTTTACCAGCAGTTGGTATTCTTTTCCTTGGTGTTTTGATATCAAAGGGTTATTTCTTTTTTCTAATGGCATTTTCATTAGTAGTACCTTATTTGCGTCCTTTCTCAGTGAAGAATTATATCCTCAATTTTTTTACAGTGAGGCCCTTCTTCTTTTCTTGCTTTTTTCTTCCTTTTGTGTAAGTAGAACTTTCCTTTCCTTTCCTTTCCTTTCCTTTCCTTTCCTTTCCTTTCCTTTCCTTTCCTTTCCTTTCCTTTCCTTTCCTTTCCTTTCCTTTCCTTTCCTCCCCTCCCCTCCCCTCCCCTCCCCTCCCCTCTCCTCTCCTCTCCTCTCCTCATTCCCTTCCCTTGCCCTCCCCTCCCCTCACTTCTTCCAGAATACTTCCACCACTGGGCAAACTATTGCATCCCTGAAATAGAAGCCAGTGACTTACTAATGTCTCACTTCCCCCAATGGGGTGCCCCACTGTGAATAGGCCTGGGGCCATATTAGCATCATTTGAGCAACTATCAAAAGAGCCACTACACAAAAAGTGGAGGCAACCATGCCCAAACTGGGGTGGGGGTGGGGAGAAGGAGAGTCCACTGGAAGATAAATGCAATGCTTAAATTCTCTGTCTGCTTTTGTGTTGCTACCTGCTGGGTCAGTCCTGACCATTTTGCTGTAAACAGACCTACTTTTTTCAAGCCTCCTTTTGTCTCATTTTCTCAAGACTACTTTCCACCACCATTTTACTGACATCTGAGGAGATGAGAGGCATGATATGCTCAACCCAATTTGGACAACGGGTGATATAATTTTGCAGAGCAAATGCATACAGTGTACCTAGCCTTGGCCCTTTGGTTTGGATGGCGGGAAGGCAACAGTAACAACAATTAACAATATTTGCTAAGTCAGGAGCAGTTGAGTTTTGGTAGATTGTGGTTGTGAAACGTATCATTAACTGTTGAGGAAAGAGCATCAGAACAGGCAGAGAAACTGAGGTAGGGATGGGCAGGAAGAAGGGTTCAGCCCCCAAGCCCCATCATTCCTTTGGCTGCTACCTCCAGGTCAAAAATCCTCTTGTGAAACATTTTTGCTTCCTTTGGCAGATGGAAAAGAATTCCATCTCACTTCCCTACCTCTGTGCTCATGGTCCCCGCTTCCTGCAAGAGAATTTACTTTTATTTAGCCAGTCTCAGTGCAGTGAAGGATTTGGTCATTTCAGACTAGGATCCGCTATAATAATCATGCGTCTTGCTGACTTAGATTTGCATTTCCCACTAGACTGCCAGGACTGGGGTTGGGAGGGAGAACGCTGAATTATAGCTCTAGAAATCTGAGCTTCACCAGGATTTGGATTGCTACTGCATTGTTTAGAGATTATTACAGGCCAAGGAGCAAAGATGTTGCAAGGCGGTCTGTTTCCACTTGGAGCCCTAGATTCTTTGCACAAAAGACAGCGAGATTGTCCTCCAGATCCAGATTAAGTTAAGCCTTGGCCCAGTTTGGGATTCTGTCTCAATAAAGTTGGGAGCAGGCAGGGAGCGTGGCAATCCATAACGCCCTCTCCTCAAATGAGTTGTAACTGAAGAGCAGGAGAGTAAATTCAATTCTTCCTTCCCTCTCCTCATTCTGAGATCATTGCCCCCCCCTCCCCTCTCCACCCACCCACCCACCCCTTTGCAGGATTTATATCTTGGCTCTTTTTCTCTCTGGATTTTTTTTTTTTTTTTTGAGACAGAAACAATAAAATTTCATTTACGAGGCCATTAGCGATGGCTGGTGGGTGAAATCACCACTGGGGTGAGGGGAGAGGCAAAGAGGGCTATGACAGGCCTTGGGTAGGATTGATGCACCCCCCCCCCCCACCAGCCACCCTGCTTTCTGCTCTTGATAAAATGTTATGTGTGGTGCTGCCAGCCACTAATGGACACCAGCAACTGGTGACGGCATGAATCACACATCGTGGCAATTCGGGAAATGTAACTACACAGCAACTCTCTTCTCTCCTTACCTTCCCCCTTCCCGCCCCCAACTCCCTTGGATGAAGTAGAAAGGCAGATGTGAGTTTAGGGAAAGTGCTTACGGAAAGGCTGACCCAGATGACGGAGGCAGTGTGCTCTTCCACAACATCTTCTGCAATCTTCTCTGGCAAGGCCTGGCTCATAAAGGGAGTACTATATAAATCAGAGAAGTGCAGGCCACTACGAATTCCAGAGAACACTTTCTAAATCAGTTCAAACTCGGAAAGTCTGAGAGACAGAACAGCCAGACTCAAAAACCTTGTCAAAGGTCTGGACTGCATTCGAAACAGTTTTTTCGCCCAACCCCGTGATTAAGAAACGTCCTTCGACAAGCGTAGTCCTCAAAGAGAATAGCGGGATTGACAAAGCTGAATGTTCTTCACTTACCCAGGAAATAATAAGGATATACCTTAGAACAGGGGTCTCTAACCTTGGCAACTTTAAGCCTGGTGGACTTCAATTCCCAGAATTCCCCAGCCAGCAAAGCAAAGCTGGCTGGGGAATTCTGGGAGTTGAAGTCCGCCAGGCTTAAAGTTGCCAAGGTTGGAGACCCCTGCCTTATAGAAGAAAGGTAGCAACAACGAAAAAAATGTTTTTTTAAAAAATGTGTAAGCCTATTGTGGAGGTTATGCTACTAGTTTTGTGCACTTTCTTCCTCAAAATTTAATTTCTCTTCCACTTCAATTTACCAACTGAAGCAGGACTCTTCATTCAGCTAACCAAACATGTGTCTTTCTTTATTCTTCAGCTGTGTGATTTATATCCTGCTTAACTACTGAATCTAAGCACTCAAGACAGCTCAAACGTTCCCAATGCACACATGCCTACTACATCAGCTATATATAACCAACAGTATATACACTCCCTTAATTCATGTTTAGGCATGGTAGTGACAACTTCTGTATCCGCATTAATATCAAAATGGACTACTGTAATTTGTTCTGCTTTGGACTCGCCCTGGAGGCCAAGTGGAACATTCTGATGGCACTATATTGTCGTATACCTCCAGTATTATAGCATACCGATTTAATAACTAAGTAAATAAACCTGCCACTTTGTTTCTGGATGCAGTTTGATGTGTGAATAGTAACTTATAAATGGTTGCACTCAAACTGTTCATAATATTTTTTCTAACAATCTTCCAGAATCTGTCTCCTTACATTTTATAGCCATGATTCTATGTTGTACCTTCTGGAACAAGAGAACAAGTCCAGAACTCCTTCTTAGTGGCACTCCTTCAGTTTTTAAAGAGTGTTACCATATCTGCCGCCTACTTCCCTCACATCTTCTGAAGATTTAAACTTTTCAAGCTGTTCAATCTATCTTCACACTTTTTAATTGTAGTACCTTGATATTCCTGCTGCTTTCCTCTATAAATCTGTCCCAAATTGTCTGAATCTAGACTGGTGCCCATATCTGGACACAACATTCAAGATCAGGGAGTCTAACCAATGCAGAATATAGTGGAAATGCTACTTCTCATGATTAGAAACTATACTTTTTTTTTTTTACATGGATGATGAATAGTATTTGTTAGCAACAAATCATGCTGCCGATTCACATTTAGCTTGCAATCAATAACTATTGCACTTTTTTTCACCAGTGCCAAGTATCCTTCATTCTATAGCTGGGCATTTGCATTTAATTGCTTAAGACTTGTATGGCCAACCATCTTAGAACCACACATAATTATATAAAACCAGATATCATACAAAAATAAATTTAAAAAAGAATCAAAAGCCAATAAAAACAAGAGGAACCTGGCACCACAACCAATCTTCCTTGATGCAACCAGCAGCAATATCATCCAACTCTCAATCATTCAGTTCCAGTGATTGGGGGAAGAGCCACCTCTTCACAGCTTTCTGGAAAGTTAAGAGAAGGGAGGGCTGCTGGATCTCAGGCGAAAGGTGTTCAGAAGGGGGCTACCACTGAAAAGGCATATTTCTTAGGCCCCACTAGGTGGCAGTATTTAAAAGAAGGCCCCTGGAGTGTGCCTACTCTATGAGATCTGGTGGAATGGCCAGATTCTATTCTCAATAAGAGGTAATTCTGCAAATAATCTGGCCCTGTGCCATGTAGGGCTTTAAAAGTGATAATTACCAACTGGAATTGCACCCGGAAGAAAACTGGGAGTCAGTGCGGTTCATTCAACAGAAATGTGACATGGGTGAATCTAGCAGTACCCAACACTATGTGTCCTGGCCAGGGGTGGGTTCTAAAATTTTTTACTACTGGTTCTGTGGGCATGGCTTATTTTGTGGGCGTGGCTTGATGGTCATGTGACAATTATTTAGGATTTAGCAGAGGTACTGGCCTACCAGGCTTTTAACTGCTTGCAGAGCTGTACCGATCTACCCATTTATTTTTGCAGGCACTGATCTACTCATGTATTTTTGCAGGCACTGGTCTACCCATTTATTTTTGCAGGCATCGATCTACTCATTTGTTTTCTTTTAACACTGATCAGCTGTAGGGCGGCCCTTTGAAGCCCTTTGAAGAGTTTAAACAGTTTTTTTCCCTCTAGCCATCAGCTGGAACTCAGGAGGCAGCAATAGATTGGGGGTGGGGCCGAATAAAAGGTAAGAATAACGTGGGGGGGCCCAGAACCGGTTCGGTGATGTCATATCGTCACCGCTACCAGCTCGGCGGAACCGGGCGGAACCCACCACTGGTCCTGCCACATTCTAGACCAGTTGTAATTTCCAGGCGGCTTTGAAGGTCAGCCCCTTGTAGAGCACATTGCAGTAGTCCAACTGGAGCTACTTTGCTTCCCTAAGTAAAGAAATCTGCATGTGTCTTTGTTAAATTTCATGTCTTTATTTTTAGTCCATTTCTCCAACCTAGCAAGACTATTTGATACTTTACTCTATTCCAGGCATCTTTATGCCATCCAGTTTGACCCATCTGGAATTTGATCAGCATCCCCTTCCCCTACTTATCCAAATCACTGGCCAAGGACTAAATCTTGCGACCCACTGCTAGATCCTTGCTAAAGTTTTATGAGAATCCTCTGAGTGTGACTTTTCAATGAGCTGTGCATCCTTTTAATTGCCATTCAGCCCACACATCATTGCCCAGTACACGATTCAGAAGAAATACAATACAGGTAATCCTCAATTTAACAACCATTCATTTAGTGATTGTTCAAAGTTACAATGGCACTGAAAAAAAATGACTCATGACCAGTTTGCACATGTACGACTGTTGTAGCATCCCCAATGGTCACATGATCAAAATTTGGGCATTTGGTAATTAGCATGTATTATTATAAAAGAGAATGAAGGCCCTAAAATCATCCTGTTGCCTTCATGCTGGCATTTCCTAAACATAACCGGTTTAGCCACTGGGTTGTATTTCCTAGGAATCCCCCTTTTTTCTATCTAATATTAGCTCAGGTATGCTTTTAAAACTCTCAATAGGGCAACCAAAGGCACAGCTAATGCCCCATTAAATACAGCACAATCCCTTCGTTCTCTTACCTACATTTTGGTTTTTGCATCCAAATTTAATGATGTCCTTAGCCTTTCTATCAAGCAAAAGTAAAAATGGTGTAAGACCATAAGAAGGGCTTTGCTGGAAAGCGTCTCACTGTGGCCAACTAGATGCCAATAGTCCCAAAGGTGCTTTTTCAGGAGGCAACTGGACTTCCTTGTTTTTTCTGTTGAAGACATTTCACTTCTCATCCAAGAAGCTTCTTCAGCTCTGACAGGACAGTGGGGAATGGAAGGACCACTTTCCTGTCAGAGCTGAAGAAGCTTCTTGGATGAGAAGTGAAACATCTTCAAATGAAAAAACAAGAAAGTCCAGTTGCCTCCTGAAAAAGCACCTTTGGGATAACCATGACCTGGATGACTGGGAATCTCTACAGACTCCTAGATGCCAATAGGGGTTCATTATCTTCTTCCAGAAGTTCTCAGAATGTGGAAACTTAAATAGCCAAAACAGTATCACCCATGAAGAAAAGGGTAATAGCACCACACACACAGAGAGAGAAACACAACTATATACAGTTCAGGAGGGAAAAAATCCTTGAGATGCAGACCAATGAGAATGGAGCCTGCTTAGTAATCATTGAATAATGCTTGGCTCTTTGAGGTCTATGTTCAGCTCCTTCTGTCTCCCCAATCCTTGTGTGACCTAGCAGATGGAGCCAGCACTGCACCCTCCCTCAGCTCCTAACCCGTCACTGTCTGCTTCCGTTGATAATTAATTATTCATCCCCTCGGGTAAACAGCTGACACAAGGTTAATGGATGAAGTCAGCAATGGGATTCCCAGGTCTTCCTCTCCACATAAGCTATTGCTTAAAGTGTGGGGAGACCTGAATGTTGATAGGAAACACTTGGGGGGGGGGGGCGAGAGAGGAGGCTGCCCTGTCAGATGGAAAATCTGTGTTACTGAACCGTTCCTTGCATAGCTCTATGCTCTTTGTTGTCAGATTATAGATGAATCCCTGTAAATCTTAAGTGAAAACATGCAGGGATGCCCAGGGCAAATCATTATAAGCCTAATGTGAAGGTGACATTTCCCATATAATCTTACAACTCTTGACGTGTCAACACTAGAGATAGTCTCAGATTTCTGGGACCATTTTCCTGGCAAAGCCTTGAATGAAATCTTGAACTTTAGAAGGTAAGTTGGGAGCGGCTTTGCTGGGAAGATGGATCCCAGCCGTACAGGAATGTAAACACATGGGCACAGATTCCCAACATAAGTGCATGGCTTCCCTTCTTTCATGCTTACCTGTCCTTGAACGTCATCATTTTTATAGACCAATAGGGCTTCCTCTGCTTGGTGGACCTCTTGGAGAACCAAACCAGTACATATAGTCCTCGATTTACAACATTTTGTTTAGTGACTGTTCAAAGTTACAATGGCACTGAAAAAAGTGACTTACGGCCATTTTTCACACTCGCGTCCGTTTTTCACACTTACGTCCATTGCAGCATCCCCATGTGATCAAAATTCAGATGTTTGGCCACTGACTCATATTTATGATTATTGCAGTGGTCCAGGGTCATGTGATCCCCTTTTGCAACCTTCAAAGTCATTGAGGAAGCCAGATTCACTTAACAACTGTGGCAAGAAAAGTCATAAAATGGGGGCAAAACTCCCTTAAACAATGTCTCACTTAGCAGCAGAAATTATGGGCTCCACTGTGATCGTAAGTTGAGGACCACCTGTAAATGCTACTGACTGTATTTGAAATTACATTTATCTAGAGCAGGGGTGTCAAACTCGATTTCATGAGGGCTGCATCAGGGTTGTGTTTTACCTTGGGGTGTGTGGCTGGGGGTGTGGCCACCCCAATGTCACTCATGTTGCGATGGCCTCCTGCAGCCCTCTGCCAGTGAAAACGGAGCTGCAGGAGGCCATCATGGCCAAAAACAGAGCTAGAGGGTGCTGCGCGCGACACCCCTGAGCTCTGTTTTCACTAGCAGAGGCACTGCGGGCCTGTCCTTTGCTGTTTCCAGGATGGCTCCACGAGCCAGATCTAAGCACCCCAAGGGCCAAATCCGGCCCACGGGCCTTGAGTTTTGACACCTGTGATCTAGAGGCATCTCTGATGGGATTAATGATGCCATTGACTTTTTAAAAAGTAAATAGCTATGGTTAGTATACCTTCAAATAGGCCAAGAAAAGACTGAGCATTCTTGTGCCCATGTGGAGCCATATTGGATTCTTCTACTATAGTGAGAAGAGATCAGACATGCTCATTTTACAGATGAGAATCCGGGAGTTTTATAACAATCATAATTCCAAAGGGTTATGTCTTAACCCTTTATAGTCTGGCCCAGTGGTGGGTTTCAAAATTTTTTACTACCGGTTCTGTGGGTGTGGCTTGGTGGGCATGGCATGGCTTGGTGGGCTTGACAGGGGAAGGATACTGCAAAATCCCCATTTCCTCCCAATCAGCTGGGACTTGGGAGGCAGAGAATAGATGGGGGTGGGGCCAGTCAGAATTTTTACTACCGGTTCTCCGAACTACTCAGAATTTCCGCTACCGGTTCTCCAGAACTGGTCAAAACCTGCTGAAACCCACCTCTGATCTGACCTCGTTTCTTCACCCCAAATGCAATTCCAAACGGGACTGTAGTTATTTAACATCTCGGCTCCCTTTCAAAACAGAAGTTCCTGCATAAAAAGGAAGAGGACTTGTCCCACCCTTGCGCAATGTTGCCTTTCCCCTGGTGGCACCAGAAACAAGTCTCTGGAGCTCAGCCCTGTCTTTAGCTAATGGGGGTCTTCCCTTTGCCACAAGGCAAAAGGTTTCACTGGCTGCAAGAAAATAACTTCAAAGAGGCTGGATTCAGACAGCTCCTGCAGGATTAAAGGCACAACTGCTGCTTCCCCTTAATAAGGGATAATCTTGTGAAGGGGGGAAATGCCAGGGAGAAGCTGAAAGGGGGAAGGGTTGTCACTGATGGGCTGGAGATGAGAAAGAACATAGAAGATTTAAATTCTCTCGGCTCCAAGGATTATTTTACGGATGATTGGGTGGCAGGAAGCAAAGGGGGAAGAGAAAGAGGCCTTGAAGGAAGCAGCAAGCAGGAGCCAAGGAGGAGCTGCATGCATGCATAACCGGAAAGGCATAACCGGGGAGAGGTCTGAAGTGGGGAGGGCATGAGCCATGCAGTAGCTGGATTCAGCTGCAGCCTGTCAGCAGAGCAAGTTTAATGGGACTGAACATTTCATTTCCCTGAGTGGCCCTTTGTGGGCTGCGCTGTCAAAGCTGATGGAGCCAGATTGAATTAGCTGAGGATGGGTGGTGCAGTGTGGTGTTTACGGCTCCCTGTCTTCTCCTTTAAAGCCCCAGGGTAAGAAATGGCACACATCCATGGACCTCCTTCTTTTTTTTTTTTTAAACAGGGCAGGTAGATAGCTTCCGCTGTTCCTTTTCACAATGTTCCTTTGCAGTCCTTTTCATAGCACTGCGAGTGGAAGACAATCCAGCAATCTTAACAAAGTCTGTTTCCTAATAAGAAATCATTTCCAGGGTTAAGGGGAGTATCACCATCTGTACCCAATGCTCTAGGTCCATGATGGCGAACCTATGGCACGTGTGCCACAGGTGGCACGTGGAGGCATATCGGTGGGCACGCGAGCTCAGCTCTGGCGCACATGTGCGCGCCGGCCAGCTGATTTTCGGACCTTCTGGGCCCACTGGAAGTCAACAAACAGGCAGTTTCCGGCCTCCGGGGGGTGGGGAAGGCCGTTTTTGCCCTCCCCAGGCTCCTAGAAAGGCTCTGGAGCCTGGGGAGGGTAAAAAATGGGCCTACCGGGCCCACCATGCCATCATGTGCCAAAAGGGAAGCGCGGGGCGCATAGAATTATGGGTGTGGGCACACACGCGCATGACCCCCACATGCTCCCCACGCTTTTGGCACACGATGGCAAAAAGGTTAGCCACCACTGCTCTAGGTGTTGGTTATCCCTTCCTTCAGCCTTCCCAGTCAGGTTCCCTTGTAGGGAAGTCCAACAGAGTTGGGGGAAACCAGGTTTCAGAAATCTGCATACTTAATGTTGATCCTGGGATTGGCAGACAGGAAGGGAAGAGAATCCGGAAGGATGGAATTAGCAGGGGAGTTGCTAGTTGTTAGAAGAGGTAGGGGTAAAGAAAGGATAAACATACATGTTTATAGAATAGAGTTGTTCCCGCCCACAAACATAACCACAGGGTTTTATCTCAACAATCAACCATCTCTTTCCTTTGCAGCCTTTGCAAATCAAAACTAAAACACTTCTCGTTTTGAACGAAGTACAGAAAGTCCTCGACTTACAACAGTTCATTTAGTGACCGTTCAAAGTTACAATGGCACTGAAAAAAGTGTTTTCACACTTACATTTGCAGCATCCCCTTGGTCACATGATCAGAATTCAGACACTTGGCAACTGGTTCATATATATGAAGGCTGCAGTGTTCTGGGGTCCTGGGCTTCTGTGATCTTCTTGTGACAAGCAGTCAATGGGGAAGCCAGATTCACTTAATAACACCGTTATTAACAATCACAATAATTCACTGAACTACTGTGCCAAGAAAGGTCGTACAGTGGGGCAAAACTCACTTAACTAATGTTTCACTTAGCAACATAAATTTTGGGCTCAATTGTGGTCATAATTTGAGGACTACCTGTGTTTTATATAATTACCTTACAGATTAAATAACGGGGGAAGACACATTTATACACAGATAAGGCAGTGGCACTTTCTTGTGCAGATGTTAAGGAACAGAATCTTAAGACTTGCAGATACTTTTGGATATATTCTAGGTTTATATTTATTCCAAATTCTCAGAATGACACATCTCATAAAATGATTTTTGAAATCTACATTCAAACTTAACCTTATTACATCATAAACAGGCGTGTCAAATTGTGCCCTTCTAAGTCCCGGAATCTTCTGTCTCTTAGCATAACCCATTCTTTCAACCAAATTAAGCAACAAGTTATAAGGTACATTTTAAAATCCAGTATGGCTAGCCCTCTGCTGTCTTTTAGAGTAATGCAGGAACTTATACCTACTTCTTGTTTTTTTTTTACCTTGACAAACAAATTTAGGTATCTCTTTCTGCTGTTGTTCAAATTGTAAATCTGTAGTCAAAATAGGCCTTGTTTGAAAAAAAAAAATAACATTCTGGGTAAAACATTCATTTTGATCATAAAGATTCTTCCCTATAATGGCAACTATAATTTATCCAATCTTAAAATACCTTTTAAAAACTTCATTCGCTATCTTAACTATTATTCTTAAGCAACATATAGTTCATGTTAGTCAAGGTAACATCCAAATATTTTACTTTTTTCTCAGTCTTGAGCCCATTCTATTAATCAATTCTACTTGATCCCATGTTTTCTTTTGTGTTAACATCTTTGTATTTTATTAATCTTAAAGTCAGCTAACATACAAAATTCTTTTCTCTTGAACACTTCTGTTCCTTTCAACAGATCTTCCAACATTAACATAACATTATCTGCAAATGTTCTCAATTTATGTGTCTCTTAAGCTTTACCCATTATTCCCTCATCTTCCTTTATGTCTGTATTCAACACTTCCAAGACCAGTGTAAACAAAAGTGGAAATAATGGGCAACCTTATCTCATTTCTTTTTGAATCTCACAGGGTGTTCTTAAGTCTCCATTTGCTTTCTGTGATGTATATATCAATTTTATCCATTATTTTATCGCACAGTTCTTATCAAAGTCTATAATTTCTATTAGTTTAAACAAAAAGTGCCGCTTGAGATTAAACAAAACTATTTCTGCCTCTAAAGAAGCGTTTTATAGAAAAGAAATGGCAACTACGGTAGAAAGAAATGGTGAAGGTATGGTATACTGCTAGAATACTTTCAAGATGTATTTAAAATAAAATCAAGAGATGTGGCATCAGAAAAATATAAATTTCAGTGATTTCATATATGCAACTCTCAGAAAGATTTAAAATTGATAAAAGAATATGGCTTTGAAATTGATAAAACATTTGAAATGGAATTATACAGTAATGATAAACATTGATAAAATGTATAAACTTTTTTTGAAACAAAAGTTCCATTGAAGATGAACAAGTTAAAAACTGCATGATAAAATGGACTAAAAATTTTGGAAGTAAGATACAATTGCAGTAATGGGAAAAATGTGGACAAAGGAATTGAAATTTATTGTATGTACAATCTAAAAGAGAATTTCATAAAATGATGTATAAATGGTATTTATCACTGGAAAGATTGTTAAAAATGTATAAAGGGACCTCAAAGATAAGCTGGAAGTATAAACAGCAAGGAGGGACAAGATCTTCGGTGAACTTGTAAAAAAGCTAAAAACTACTGGACTAAAATATATACAGTATATTAACTTTAAGAAAACATTGAGGCCAATATGCAATTCAGACCCATTTTTGTTAGGATGGACAAAAACTTGGAAAAATTGCATGGTACCTTCCTATTATTATAATGGCAGAAAGGCCTATATATGCCCAATGTTGGAAAGATTTGATACCTGCAATGAAAAAGTAGCTGTTAAAGCTGATGGAGTTGGCTGGAATGGTGAAACCGACTGCTTTGATTAGAGAAAAGACAATAACTAAATTTATAACCAATTGGAATCCTCTTTTGGACTTTTTGCAGAAAGTATAAAAAATGAAATTATGACATATGGATTTGATGACAAGCAATTTTCAGAGATGATAAAATGGATGTTAAGCTTGTAATTTTAGAGTTAAGAGTTGAACTTAAGTTTCATTTCCATCTGCTGTAAAAGAAATTGGAAGGCATTTTAGAACTCAAACTCCCTTCTCCCCAGAATTATAGGCTGTGGCCAGCTCACGCAGATTATGGATTTTGACATGATGTGTGAAACTTGGAATAGCCCTGAAAAATTTCTTCCTTGACTTCAACCAGAGGAATGGCTTACCAGCTACATGTCTCTCTTGGTGGCTTCTCCGTGGCCTGCTGAAGTATCTATAACTCTTCACCAGGGGTGTCAAACTAGATTTCTTCGAGGCCTGGATCACTGTAGTTCTCCTCCGTGGGTCGGCCAGGGAGGGAGGGAGAAGGGAGGATGTTTTGGCCAGCAGAGTGCTGCAGGAGGCTGTCCATGCGCGGCCCGCACCCTGTTTTGGCTGCCAGAGGCATTGTGGGCCAATCCTTTGCTATTTCCAGGCCAGCCTCGTGGGCCAGATTTAAGCACCCGGCAGGCCGGATCCAGGCCTTGAGTTTGACACCCCTGCTCTTCACCAATTGCGCCTTCCTGCCATCAATTAACTACCACTGTTGACAACCAATCATTTTTGGGAAGAAGATGCAGCCTAAAATCTCTTAGCTTCCTCTTTAGCACAATCCTCAAAGTTTCTCCTTTCCTTTTCCAGTGTTTCTAACAAGATAGTTGTTTCCTTGATTATAGTAGCAGGCAAACCACATTTCCCAATGGGGTCGTTGGAAATGAAGGAAAGAAACTTAGCTCCTACTATGCTAATGAGCACTATTAGCTCTAGTGGTGCAGTGGTTGGAATGCAGTATTGTAGTCTAACTTTGCCCACAGTCTGGAGTTCGATCCTGATGGAGCTCGAGGTTGACTCAGCCTTCCATCCTTCCAGGGTCGGTAAAATGAAGATCCAGATTATTGGGGGCAGTACATTGACTTTGTAAAGCTCACAGAGTGCTGTAAAGCAGCTGCCCCCAATCTTTTGGGCAACAGGGATTGGTTCCGTGGAAAGAGGTTTTTCTGTGAACCGAGGGGGGGGGGGGGCGTGGTTTCACATGCAACCTGCATCCCGCGAATGGGGCTTCGCTTATTTGTATGGTTTCTGGCATGCAGCACACCAGTGCCAGTCCACAGACTGGGGTTGGGGACCCCTGCTGTAAAACAGTGTGGAGTGGTATATAAGTGCTATTGCAATTGCACAATACAGCCAAGATTGTGGTTTCCCTGGCAGGGAGGGTGCCTGGCTGGGTAGTTTGGAATGCTTTCAACCCACCCCTCTGTCTCTGCTTGATGATCCCTTTTCTTTCTTCTACCCATCCCGCATGGATGTAGCCCAATCTAACATCAAGTTGAAAACATAACATGCCAGTAGGATAAAAGAGCAAAAGAAAAATGAGAACAAATGACTCATCATAACATATACCAAAAAAAAAGGAGTATTCTGAAGTAAATAAGTAATCACTGGAGTGCACAAGTTTTCACTCCTTTTGTGAACAAAGAAGAGGAAGATGACTGACAATTACATACCTGCCTTTGCAGTATACATTTGAGAAGGTAAGTTCTACATCACAGGCCTTTAGAGACTATATATCCCTTCTTTCCTCATGTTCACATTACAGCTGAGTTTAAAACGCTGTAATTCTGCAAGGCAGAATGATACTTTGGAAGCACAGTCTTCCCCCCGTACCCTGGAGCTTCTGCTAATGAGGCTCCTGATGCATCCATGACTTATTCATAAACCGCCACCAACAATTTCCTTTTATCTCATTTCTGTCTCCCCTACAGCCGCCTTCCTGGGTGCTGCTTGTTTGTTCATCCCCACATCCAAAAATCAAAATACACACCATCTTCTGCCATCCCCGCCACCACCTCCACCAGATAGTCACAAGTGCCTGAGGAAACCTACAATGCATTCTTCAGCACAATCCCTGGGCCCTCTTCCTCACTACCAGTTTTTTTTTTTAATTAAGAAAAAAATCCTCTCAACTCGTCCCTTCTCCTAGAAGGCCTCAGTTGCTGATAGCTTCAGAGGCACTGAACCAAGTTCTATAGCAGCAGTCCCCAAACTGGTGTCTTCTAAGTGATGGGGGCTGTACAGATAGTCCTCGATTTACAACCACAATTGAGCCTAACATTTCTGTTGCTGAGTGAAACCTGTGCTAAGTGAGTTGTTAAGTGAATCACTGCAGTTCTTAAATTAGTAACACAGTTCTTAAGTGAATCTGCCTTAGCCATTGGCTTTGCTTGGCAGAAGGTCCCAAAAGGTGATCGCATGACTGTGGGACACTGGAATCGTCATAAATGTGAGTCAGTTACCAAGTGGCTGAATTTTGATCACGTGACCAAGGGGATGCTGCAACGGTTGTAAGTGTGAAAAATGGCCGTAAGTCACTTTCTTTAGTGCTGTCATATCTTTGAATGGTCACTAAATGAACTATTGTAAGTTGATGACTACCTGCAATCAAATAAAGCTGGAGGTCTCCAAATCCAGAAAGGACGGGCTAAATATGCAACTTAAAATGATACCCACTCACACCAGAGGTGGGTTTCAGCAGGTTCTGACCAGTTCTGGAGAACTGGTAGCGGAAATTTTGAGTAGTTCGGAGAATCAGTAGTAAAAATACTGGCTGGCCCTGCCCCCATCTATTCTCTGCCTCCCAAGACCCAGCTGATTGGGAGGAAATGGGGATTTTACAGTATCCTTTCCCTGGAGTGGGGTGGGAATGGAGATTTTACAGTATCCTTCCCGTGCCACGCCCACCAAGCCACACCATGCCCACCAAGCCACGCCCACAGTACCGGTAGTAAAAAATTTGAAACCCATCACTGACTCACACCCTTTCATGCAGGTGAGGTGATTGTTAGCCTCTTTGCCAGCCCTACTGGGCACAGGTGATTTGAAGCACTCCCTCCCACCCTCCCTTGAGTCAGCAGGAAATTATTCTGGCATGCAATTTGCTCTTCCCTATTGCCTACTTTAATCCTGTCTGCGTTTCCTATTTCTACCAGTCCCAACTTTACTCCAAGTCATCAGGTGACAAATCCTAAAAGATTTTGCACCTGGAGGGTGTCTGGACCATATTTTATTTTAGCACAGGTACACCTAAGGATGCCTTCAGCCTGTCTCATTGATGAGTTAGGGATGAAGTGAAGACAACAGTTATATAGGGCGGGGAAGGGAGGGAGGAAATATATGCCAGGGCATGTTTGTGCTGTGGTTAGGGACAAATAGGGAAGGCAACAAAGTATGTAGATTTTCATACACTTGCTGCTAGTCTGTCTACAGTAGGGTATTGTAATAGCAAACAAAAGAATAGAGAGCAAGAGCTGTTCCAGAAAAAGCTCTTTGAGTAACACGGATTGCCAACCGATTGGAGTAGGAGGAGGGAGGAACCAGACAAAAATATTTTCTCCCATTTCCTAAAAAAAATCTCCCTTCAAAGTGTATGCCATAAATGAACAGATTGAGGGATTTTGCCTTAGGCTCCATTCAACTATCAGAACATTTTAATTCAAGAGCTGACAATTATCTCTCTCTCTATAAATATATATTTGGTCCCTGTTGGTATAAGCAGATGTAGTATGCTTATACATACTGTCAAGGTAAGCATGTAAGTGATATATCTTTCTGTCACATTCCATTTGAAACAAGGCCACAGCTTTGCTCTCAGCCTTCTACACAGAGGCTACAATTTCACAACTGCCCTGGCTCTGTTTTCTGTGAATACTGGGATACATAATGAAATCTCTGATATGAAGCATACAGAAGAGTTGTTAGTTAACTAAGGTTGTGTTAGATATAAATGCCTCTTTCCCTACTCTGTAAATAATGTATATAAGGAATATCAAGGGTTAACTGACTCTCTGACTTATAATATATTCATGACTCATCACTTGTACATATAGCTCCACCCATTGTATATATAAGAAGCTGATCACCACTTTTACCTTGCTTCTATCTGTAAATATTCAGTGAATATAGAATGCCATCTGTGATTAAACAGAGCTTTATTTGAATATATAATTCTTATCTTAATTATTGAGTCTGATCCTGAAAATATTGCAACAATCTGGTAGCAGAGGATGGTTTGATAGACTCAATAAGGACTCGATAATGCTAAAAAGAGATAGACCCAACACCAGAGCATACAGTAAAGAGATGGAAGAAGATTCAGAAATAATAGATGAATCCACAAACGCTATTTCAAATGAACCTGAAGAATATACTACAGAAGATGAAGAAATAATAAATGAAGATGATGAACAAAGCGAAGTAGAAAACAACGAACTCAGGTCAGAAATATTAAAGATATTGAAAAGTCAAAAGAGTGATGAAAATCTCATCGCGAAACTCCAAGATGTAATAAAGAACAACGGAGCAGCGAAAGAGAAACACATCACCAATAAAAAGACTAAAGACCCAAAAACAGTAAGTGCTGAATTTGTAGACAAAAATACAACGAAGAGGGAGAACAGCGGTCCCGCGCGAAATTTTGAATGGCGGCCATCTTCATTGCAACTGACTCCCATAATGGATGAAGCTGAGCCAATCAGAAAGCCAGATTCAAAATGTCTGGCGCGAAAAACTCTGCACGACATGAAAAATGAGAAAGAAAAATCGCACACCTCTGAAGAATCAGAGACGGAAAATGAAGAAGACTCAATAAATTTACAAATAGAGTCTGCCATGAAAACGCTGTTTGCTGCATTTGGACCGAAATTAAAAATATCCAGAAAGTCACCGGAGAAGCAAGCAAGCAAGCCAGCAAATCGAAGACTGCCTGACACTACCCAGAACTCGAGGACAGCGACGCCCGAGCCCAGAGAACCTTGCCGATTCTACCCCACTCCGAAATCTGAAGCAAGCGACATTATCCGGGAGAGAAAGAGAGAAACGATCGCTGCAAGCAAAACACCAAAGACTGAGCCTGAGACCGAATCGTCTGAGGAAGAGCCGAACGATCGGGCGGCGATGGAGAGAACCTTCTACGACGAAGCCACGAGCAAAATGAGAACTGCGCATGCGCGAAAACTCAAAGACAGCCCGGGAAGATTTGAATTTCTGGAAGAGCCACACAGACTTGTTGCTGACATCCCCACATCTTTCTGCAACTTTAGACATTTACAAGATCACGGACTGCCTCAAGTTGTGAGTAACGGTCAAAACAATATAGGGAACTTGCCCAGCGATTTTCCAAAATTGAAGGTGGATGGAAATAACCTGCAAGAATGGTATCAACAGCTTCAGGTTATTTTCATGAAAGAGAATCTGCTATTTTTCATTACCAATCCCCCAAGAAGACCTTGGGCTTTAAAGATAGATAACCTACACCATAGAGCCTTTTTTATAATAATAGCTAGTATATCTCCTGCAATGTATTATAGCATCAAATCAAATTTGACTGTCTCAGAAATCATTCAATATATGTTTAATTTGTTTCACAGCAACAGTGTAGCCACTACAACAAGGATGTCTAAAGATTTCTTTTCATCCAGAGTAAAACCAGGGGTTTCTATAAGTGAACATTTAATATATTTAAACAGAGTAAGAGCTGAACTGCAGTTAAGAGGGGAAGTAATCTCTGACCAAACAATGAAAAGTGTTATTATCAATTCACTTGATTCATCATGGGACAATTTTATGTCACATTTAGATACCATTAACCTAGGATATCTATCAATAGAAAATCTATCCAATAAATTGATAACTGAGGATAACTACAGAAAAAGTCGCTCTAATAATCATACGGAACATAGAACTCTCAGAAAAGTAGCTTTCCAAGACAGACATAATGAATCATATAGATGTCATAATTGTGGATCCAGAGAACACAATAGAAGAGATTGTCCCAGATTTTCAAGAGAAAGGCGTAGACCAGAATACACAAACAGATATAATTATAGGCAATCTTCTGTAGACAGACACAGATATAGAAGCCCACCAAACCACAGAGAAAATAGAGGGGGCAGGGAAAATTCAAGAGATAGAAAATCTGGTTCACTAAATGGATTAAATAGACATGACAATACAAAAACAATGCGAAATGATAACAATAATTGGCTTATAGATTCTGGGGCCACAAATCACACCACCAATAATAAAAGTATATTGTCTTCTTTCACAGAAGATAAGTTTATAATAAAAGTAGCTAACCAAGAAAAGGTTCAAGTATTAGGCAAAGGAAATGTAACTTTACCTGGTTTAGGAGAAATAGAGGGGGTATTGCTAGTACCCAAAATACCACAGAATATATTGAGTGCTTTAAAACTTAGCAGAGAATCTAACATTAATATTACTTTCTCAAAGGGAGAAGCAATCCTTGAGAAAAATAAATGCAACATAGGTACTGTAATGATTAAAGGGGGACTACCTTACTTCATAGCAAAGGAAGAATGGTTACATAATGTTGATTCAAATGTTGAAGAATGTATAGAAACTGATGATGAAAATGTCAGCAATAGTGACAATGATGATTGTAAAATAACCCATGATCATAATGATACACATAATTTAAAAAAACCAAAAATAGGAAAGCCTATTCATGATGAATGTGCTCATATATTGCACAGAAAGTTAGGACATGCCAGTTTTCCTGTAGTACAAAAAATGACTGAACACGCAGAAGGTATCAAAATAAAAAATTGTGAAAACTATTTAGAATGCTCAGTATGTAAATCTACAAAGCTGAAAACTAGTTCCAAACCAAAAAAATCTACTAGAACAACCAATAAAGTTTTTGACTTAGTACACATGGATCTAGTAGGACCGCTTACCCCATCAATCACATATAAGAAACGTTATTTTTTAACAATAGTGGATGATTATAGCCGCTATGGTTTTGTTTACACATTAAAACATAAAGATGAGACCTTTCAAAAATTTAAGGAATTTTATAAACGCATAGAGACACAACACAATATTAAAATAAAACAGATCATGACAGATAGAGGATGTGAATTCATGTCTCAAGAATTCTCTCAATGGTTAAAGGATAGAGGAATGCTACATTACACTTCCAGTCCATTTTCAGCATTCCAGAACGGAATTGCAGAAAGAAAGAATTCCACATTACAAACCATGATTAGATGTACATTAGAGGATGCTGGTTTAGGCAAACATTTTTGGTCAGAAGCCCTACACTATTCAAATTATACACAAAACAGGACATGGTCCAGCATCATAAATAAAACACCATACGAGGTGATGTATAATAGAAAACCAAAATTGGCACACATGCATATCTTTGGGGTCACCGCAGATGTACACATACCTAAACAATTGAGAAGGAAGGGAGAAAATGTGTCCAGAAGGCTTAAATTTATGGGATATGAAACTGGCACAAAAGGATATAGGTTCATTGATAGTAATAATAAGTTTATAGTTTCCAGATCAGCCGTGTTCCATGAACAGGCCAACTGGTCTAAATTACACCTTAATGAAATATTCCCAAACAAACACCTAGAAACAAAACACCATAAAGAAAGAACTGTAAACATACAAAATACTAACAAACATAAGAACAAAACAAAAACGTGGACGAATAGCCAACACAAAATAAAAATTGATACATTAACAAAAAAGGAAGCAAGATATATGCATGACAACAATAGTAAACCAGAAAGAACTTTTAGAAGCAACAGAAATAAAATGCCAAACAAATATAAGGATTACATAATGAACATGAATAACGAACAAACAACTCCCAATACATATGATGAAGTTCTAAAACTTCCCCAGGAAGAAAAAGAAAAATGGGAGCTCGCTATGAAAAAAGAAATGGAAAGTTTGCAAGGATTAAATGTGTTTACACCCATAACTGCTCCTAAAGATAAAACTATTATTGGCACCAGGTGGATATATAAAATTAAAAATTTGGAAGGAGGCAATTCATTATATAAAGCTAGATTAGTTGCTCAAGGCTACGCACAAAAATATCCAGAGGACTATACAGACACTTATTCCCCTACTGTAAGGACCGAGAGTGTCAAAACAGCTTTAGTGGTAGCATCAGCACTCAACCTTGATGTATTCCAATACGATATACAAACTGCGTACTTACACGCAAAATTAGATAAGGAAATATATGTAAGGGCCCCTCATAGTCAATACACTAATAGGAATGAGACTTGGTTGTTAAACAAAAGCTTATATGGATTAAAACAATCCGGTAAAAGATGGTATGATTGTTTAGTGAAAGTACTCAATACCATGGGTTTTAATGCAACCTCTGCTGATAACTGTTTCTTTATCAAAAGGAGTAATGATTGTATTGAATTTGTGTTAATTTACGTAGATGATATATTGTACATTGGTAAACACAAAGAAAAAAGAGAAATGTTTGTAAACAAATTAAATGAACATTTCTCACTAAAATCATTAGGTAAAGTAAACAAATATCTTGGTGTACAGATCAGTAAAACAAAGAAGGGTTTCCAGCTCACACAAAAGGATAAGATTTTAGAACTCTTGAACAAATGTAATTTGATGGACGCTAAACCTTGTGATACACCTATGCAAACTGACTTTCTTAGAAATACTAATGAACCATCTTTGGAATTCAAAGATAACACGTTTTATAGGTCAATTATAGGTTCACTCCTTTATATATCTAATTGGACTAGACCAGATATTGCTTTACCACTCAATTTATTATCTAGGTATGTCAGTAAACCAACAACATATCATTGGGAAGCTATCAAAAGAATTTTAAAGTATTTAAAAGGCACAATAGATTTTTGTCTTGTATTAGAACCAAATTGTAACAAGGAACCGAGACTTGTATGTTATGCAGATGCGGATTGGGCAGGAGATACATCTTGCAGAAAAAGTACATCAGGATACATTTTCTTTCTAAATAACTGTCCAATTTATTGGTACACCGGCAAGCAAGAACTAGTAGCTACTTCAACGACTGAAGCAGAATACATTTGTTTGTCTAAAGCTGCAAATAATCTTGTATGGTTTAATGACTTGATCTCTGAAATTTGGAAGAAACCTGCTTTACCTTTCATCATGAATGAAGACAACAAAGCAGCTATTGAAATCTCTAGATCTGATGCTATTGGGCAGAGATCTAGACACATAGATATAAAGTTTAAACATGTGAGACAACTGTCTCACGATGGATTTATAAAAGCTGTGCACTGTGATACTTCAGAACAAATAGCTGATATATTAACAAAGCCTTTGCCCGGTAAACAACATAAATATCTAACTTCCAAACTGCATGTAATGTATAGTCCTGAACAAGAATGTAATTGGTGTCATACAACCAATCGGCATTTAGAGGGGGATTTGTTAGATATAAATGCCTCTTTCCCTACTCTGTAAATAATGTATATAAGGAATATCAAGGGTTAACTGACTCTCTGACTTATAATATATTCATGACTCATCACTTGTACATATAGCTCCACCCATTGTATATATAAGAAGCTGATCACCACTTTTACCTTGCTTCTATCTGTAAATATTCAGTGAATATAGAATGCCATCTGTGATTAAACAGAGCTTTATTTGAATATATAATTCTTATCTTAATTATTGAGTCTGATCCTGAAAATATTGCAACAGGTTGTCTATTGCTAACTATTCTTACAAAGTTTGCTCTGTTATGCCGTACTCATAGTTAGTTGGGCCCAGAATAAATTGGGTGCTTTTCTTTTGGTGCTCAAATATTGCCCTTGGACCAAGTAAAAAGGAACATGCCACAGGTAAGTTAGCAGTGCCATGCAGGACGCTTAATTGATGCCCCAAAGGTTTAAGAGGGCTTAACATTTTTTAAAAATGCCTGGATTTCAGCAGGATAACTGTCTCAGAACAACTCAACAACAGAAGCAAATGGCACCCCGGCAGCAACAGGTAACTTTTAATTCAATGGACACTGAAGCAGCAAAGAAGAACATATGGAAGTGCACAAACATACGTGGTTAAGAGGTGAAAGGAAGCATTAGGCAGAGCTACATTTCTACGTAAGTGAAATAACTTGGATAGTTTTCACACTTGACCTCCCTAGTGCTATTAAGAGAGTTTTTGTTTTGTTTTGCAGCACATGAAACTGAAATTAAAACAGTGGTTGCACAGCACATTTAATTTAGTACTGTACTATATTCTCTCACAACCCCCGTTTCTACAGCTTTAATTAGAAGTTTCCTCCTGGCGACTTCTGCCCAGGATTCCAATTGCTGCCTTAACAGTGGGATTTTAGCTATACATTAATTGTCTTGTTTGTTTCTGTTTGGGGGGAGCTTTAAGTATTATTATTATTGTATTATTATAACACTATAGGTGAACAAAAGGAGAAATGAGAAGTCAACCATGACTTACCCTCTTTCAGAGAATAAATTATTGCTGTTGTTCACTGGTGTTATCCCCACACTGAAACAAGGAGCAGAAGCTGTAAAGGGGAAACTGCTAATTAAAGGCACAAAAGCATGAAAAACTTAACACCACTTTATCAGTTCACATATTAGATAGGCTGCTAAGGCAATCACATAAAAAAAACCCAGCAACTAAAATGTCTTTAAAAAGTGGGAAGGCAATACAGGAATATACTGAAATGTTGGCAATTTTTATAATTCGGGTCTCCACAGAGAGAGAGTGAAATGACGGACATCAAATCCCTATACAAGAATGGAAGCAACTTGGTTCCATGTGATCCAGCAAGTGGTGCAAAGCTGACCCGACAAAACAGGTTTGAGGTAGATGAACACTTTTTAAAACTGTTTTCTCTCTCCCTTTTTAAAATAATTTTTTGCAAATAGAAAATAAGCCCAGTTGGAAGTTGCCGAAGCAAGGATTTTTGCTTTGCAAATGTTTGCTTTGTTAATGTTACATTTTCATAGAAAGATGTTTCATATATGGAAAGATGTTAGTAAATTCCACCGCTGACCAACCCTCAGAAATAGTACAGTCTATCTCAACTCTCCCTAGTTTATTTGGGTATTTGGAGGTCAGTCTAGCACTTCAACAGAGGAATTCCCTGCCCCAGTCAAGGTTAAACAGGCTCCCCGCTTTGTGCAGCAGACACGTTACCCATTCATGACCAGTAAGCATCCTTCTTAAGGTTTCTGACAGACGCATTCAGAGTGGTGAGTAAGCAGCCCAAATTGGCTCAGTCCACAATGGGTATTTAAGGTTATAAGTCTTCCTTGATCTGTATACACAAGCAAATTAGTGGCAGACACATTCAGTGTCTAGAAAGGGTTACGCACTTGGGCAAAAAGAAGAAGTTGATGCAGGCATATGAATCAGCTAGAATTATACTGTAAAAAATCAACATTTGTAATGCCTAAATGGACTGGTATTGTCCCAAAGGTGCAATTCAAAAGAACAGCCAGGCTGCCCAAGGGGATGCCATGTCCAAAGTATCTCCTTGTAATACCGGAATGCAAGAGGATGATGGCAGAGCAGTGGTGGGTTGCCACCGGTTCGCACTGGTTCTATAGAACCGGTAGTAAAACTGGCAGGAGGCTCCACCCACTGACCTCAACGTCATCAAAATGCTTCCGTGCTTGCACAGAAGAGCGCACGTGTGCGCTCTCTTTGCTCACTCGCGCGCGCAGCCCCACTACAAACCAGTAGTAAAGGTAAGTAGAACCCACTCTTGAGGCAGAGATGGGATTCACTTACCTTCCCTACCGGTTTGCAAAAATGATTGCATGTGCCACCTCTGTGCATACGCACGGCCTTCTGCGCATGTGCAGTAGTCGCACATTATGTCCGGGCGGGTGGGTGGAGCCTCCCACAATCACCGCTACCGGTTTGCGCATTCCGGAGAGAACTGGCTGAATCCCACCACTGGATGGGGGCCTGTTTCCGCGGAATACCCATTTTCTGGCATTTCCCCCAATCCCTCCACATCATATCAAGAGCAGTGTTTTTTTCCAGGCTTTTATTTAGCAAAAGAAAAAGTAATTATAAAATGAACTAATAAAAAGCCCATGCTGCTGCAGGGGCATTCCCCACCCCACCACAATTCTTTAATCCCTGAAGGGGGATTCTTATTCTTATTTTTAATTTATTTTATTTTATTTTTTGGGAGGAAGGGGGGGACTGAATCCCTCCAGGCTGCAGTGCAAATATTTACACAGACTCTTAAGAACAAAGGGGTCGAGGGGGGGATACGTGAGGGGGTGGGCAGGATGGAGGACTTTTTACACTGAAATCTCTACACCCAGGGAATGGAATCATTTACAGCCAATAATCTTAACAAGATGCAATAATAAATTAATGAATAAGGCACTGCACCCAGTGAGGGCACAACAGGTGGGGTAGGAGTGAATGTTTGAGGGGGGGAGCACTGTCAGGTAAGATTAAAAATATCCAATTGCCATGGTTACCAAAAACAGAACAAGGGCAGATTCCACCAGCTACCAACAAGGAGTGGGGGATTAGGGAGATGATTGGTATGATTGAAGGGAGGGGTCCACAAACATTTGGGATGGGGGGGTTCCATTTAGCTGCCGGCTTGAGGGGGAGGGGGCATGATCAGGCTGCACCCCAACCTCATTGCTTATTCTGGGTGGCTCCTCCCAAGGCAGAGGCAGAGGAGGGGCGGGTGCTTGTTATTGCTTCCAGACTGAAGGCTGGGGAGGGGAGGCACCACAGCGACTTTCTGCCACCCCAGGGGAAAAGGTCACAGGTCTCTTGCTCCCTCCCCCCGGGAGGTTAAAAAGATCAAGTCTGTTCCCCTTTGTGGGGCCACAAGCCAAGTTGGAGGTAGAGTCCCTTCGGAGGCACCTCTCCGGGATGCCTGCTGCCCGCTCCCTTTGCCCTCCTGCCCCCTCCAGCATCCTCAGCTTGTTCCCGAAACAAGAGTGGTGACTTGTTCCAGCTTCGGCTTCAGTTTGTGTTTCCGGCAGGCAGCATCCCGTTCCAACGCAGTCAGGATCTGGGGGCAAGGCGGGGCGGGGGTGAGGACGAGAGATTAGAAGCAAAATGTTCAGTCCAAGAGGAGGGAGGGAGGGAGGGAGGGAGGGAGGGAGGGAGGGAGAGAGAGAGAGAGAGAGAGAGAGAGAGAGAGAGAGAGAGAGAGAGAGAGAGAGAGAGAGAGAGAAAGGCAAAAGAGCCCAGGAGGAGCTAAGCACTAAATTCCCAGGGGCAAAAAGGGGTATAAGATCAAGGGACCAGGATGGAGAAATATCCAGTAAAATTGAAAACGGATGTTCAACAGCAAGGAGTAAAAAAAGCTGGCAAGATGATTGCCCACTTATTAGGATGGAGTTTTGGGCTGGAGTTAAGAGTGTTCGAAAAAGAGAAGCTTCCTTCCCTGGGACAGATTTACAGATCTTTGGCTCCTTGGGATTAAACCATCTGTAAAACAGGGCCCTTCCTCTGAAAGCTGACATACCTATTTACAAGAGGTAAAAGTGTGACAGGCATAGAGGGGGAAACTAAAAAGAAGAGGAAAATGGATGGAAGGGTGGTGCAGATATTAAAAGGTAAGGCTCCATTTGTTACAATATCTTCTCCAAAGCCGTAAATCACCCCTTGGCTATTGAACCGTTGGACTAATTTTATGAGAGGCCCCAGAGCTGAACAAAAGTAGAGGCTACCAGAGGAGTTGGCTGAGAATATGTCTAATCAAATGCCACCCTGCCTCCACTGAACAAGACAGGTTCTCTGCCCTATAAGATGTATAGTTAGCAACTCCCTTGAGGACAGGTGGGGGGTTTGCAGACTGGTTCAGAAGGGGAAGGGGGAAGGAAAAGTTGCAACCTAGCCATGGCCTCACCTCATCACGGTACCTTCCCACATAGCTGTAGAGCTCTCCCAGTGCACCCAACGTGTTAAATTCCCCTGCGTGCTGACGGGATTGCTCTACTAGGTAGGCATCCATGTCTTGGTCACTAATGGAAGCCATCTTGGTGATGTCCCGGTAGTACCTAGAACATAGAGACAAATATTGTTTTAGGATTTCATATACCAGCAGATATAGTAGATGACTCCGTCTCATCTCAGTGGAGAGAGAGAAAACAAGCACAATCCTAAACATACTGCTTATAAACATAAATATGATGCAATTCTATTTTTCTGGATTCATTGTAATTGATTTTTGCCTTGAGTACACCAATGGCAGCCAGCGCACAAATTTAGCAGACTAACATCCTTGACACTCAGCTGCACGTTCTGAAATACTTAGCTCAAATATTGCATAAATGGCATATTTGGATAAACATTGATTTTAATCATTAGTCTGGCATGCAAACTTCAGGTGGCGGGGGGAGGGGACATAGATGCCAAATTTGGTATCTGGCAGAGAGAGCTGCTATAATGCCAGGAACTTTGGGATGACAAGGCAGAAAAGCAATCAAAAGGAGCATCAAGGAACTAGAGTGCTACAATCTGGAACAATTCAATCTTCATTCAGTCCTCCCTACATATATTAGATGAAATCAGCTTTGACCATGGGCAGTTGGATAATAAAGGGCAATACTCTAAAAAAATGTGCAAGGTACTACATGGACCCATTCTTTCCCATGATTCCTTAATTTTGGACACAATCTATAGAATGCAATTACAACTGTTTCCAGATAAGTCTAAGAAATGAATTGTGTGATCTATTTTTAATATGGCAACTCGCTCCCCATCTCAAACTGAAAATTTTAAGAAAGAATACCAAAACAATGTCTAAATCTAATTAATTAACTTTCCACAATCATGACACTCTCCCAGTATGTGGAAAGACTTCTAAAATTTTCAGCAATGTCTGTGCGGGTTGGGAAATTTGGAAATTGGTCAACCCAGATTAGAGAAAGTTGGGCAGATTTATTATAGATTACGTGGCTAAATTCTTTTGCTATAATTTCTGGACAGTGTCAAGCTTCGGATAGCCATAGCTGTAAATCCTGGCTCTCTAGACAAATAATTCCTTATTCTATAATTGGCTGATTTGGTTGAAGGCTCACAAACATGACTTGGCAAGATTAATCTCTATTGCGGACAAGACTGAAGCCATATATACAGATAAATCAAAGGTTATATAAATCAATACTCCAAGATTTAAACTCTAGGCTTTTTTGCTCCTTCTTTTCTGAGTCAATAGATATTTGGTCTTCTCTTGATGGCCTCAGAAAGCACTTGATCTTGCTGACATAACAGTTCTTTCTAACATGAGAATGGTCGATTCCTGCTTTGCCAACTGTATTCTCTACAAATGGAGTAACCACTAGATCTGTGCTGGTGGCCTTAGTTCACTGGCAGAAAACAAGCTTTGTATGCAGGAGAGCTTAATTAGCAGCACATGATGAGGGGAAAACCTGGCCAAAGTTCCTAAAAAACTGATAATAGTGGGGGGAAAAAAAGTCATATGAACCTAAAGGAGTTGTATACATAAGGCAGGTCAACCGTTTTTTCTTATAACTTCCCTTTTTATTAGCACACAGAACAGTTGATAGGAGGGTGGGCGTTGATCCATTTTACAGTATATAAAATAATCTTCATATTTCCTACCTCAAAACAGCAAGAAGTCATACAACTGATCCTTAAAAGTTATGGCTGAAGGAGTCGGAATGCCACATGTGATACTTAGGGAAAGAGTCCCTTGGATTAAATTGTATTGTAAACAAATTTCTCGCAGGATAATATTCTGTACAAACTTAGAAAAAAACTAACTCGATTGCTTGTTACCTTTTTCTGTGAAGTCATGTAATGGCCTAAGTTTACACAAACCATCAACAGGAATCATCAACAGGCTACTGAAGATACTGAGTGTGAGGCAGTACTGCTGGCCATTCTTTGGGCCAAGACATGAGTCCAACTGTACAGGTAGACCTCAAATTACAACCATTTGTTTAGTGACTGTTCAAAGCTGCAACAGTCCTGAAAAAAGTGACTTATGACTATTTTTCATACTTACAACTGGTGCAGCACCCTCATGGGCTGTGATCAAAATTTGGATGCTTGGCAACTGGTATGTATTTATGACAGTTGCAGTGTCCCAGGCTCATGCAATCACTTTTTGCAACCTTCTGACAAGCATTGTCAATGGGGAAGCCAGATTCATGTAACCATCATGTTACTAATTTAACAGCTGTAGTGATTCACTTAACAACTGCGGCAAGAAAGGTCGTAAAGTGGGACAAAACTCCCTTAACTGTCTCACTAAGCAACATAAATTTGGGGCTCAACTATGATTGTACGTCAAGGACTCCCTATAGTATTCTAGCACCTGGGTTCTCCTATCCCTCTGCCTTAATTGCTACTTGAAAAGAGATCCATTCCTTTGTCTATGCCAGGGGTCGGCAACCCGCAGTTCTGGAGCCGCATGTGGCTCTTTCATCCCTCTGCTGCAGCTCCCTGTTGCCAGTTGGCTCCACAATTGTCGGCTCCACAATTGATACGGCTTTCGGTTAGGACAGGTAGAGGAAAAAGGACGCTGTGCTAGGAGGAGACTCTATGGTGGGGGGAACTGGACTTCCGGTCAGCTCCACAATTGAACGGGGGGTGGGGTGGGGCTTCTGGTTAGGAACTTTGTGGCTTTTTGAGTGTTTAAGGTTGCCGAGCCCTGTTCTATGTAATGCAGTGGTGTCAAACTCGTGTCATCATGTTGTCGTCATGTGACATGACTTTTTTCCCCTTCTCTAAAACAGAGGTGGGTGTGGCCAGCGCATGATGCATTTGGCCCGCGGGGTGCGAGTTTGACACTCCTGATGTAATGAAAGGAAGAGGAGGCCACATACCACACATCTTTTAGTGATTCAATCAAGCAGACTTGGTTTTGTTAGCCATACTTGTTGAGTTCACACCGGATGATTAAGCTAAATGCAGTTGGCTAGTGTGTATTTCAGCATGTTGTGGAAACCCTTTGGTTGCTTTAGCATGTTGTGTGAACTAGCTCATCATATTAATAAGTAAGAGAGTTTATTTGTTTGGATACAACATATACTGTGAATGGAGCAATTGTGTTTTGTTAACCAGGAGTTTGCCATGCATATGAAGTCTATGATCTGGAAATGGTACAATTTCCATTTTCTAGAAGAGGAAGTGATCTGCCAATTAGTGTCATCATCCATATTCCCCCCCACCCCACTTATCCAGTACCTCACCTTTCCACCCAGCCTTTATAAACAGGGATATCCTTGGCATATAATAGCTTTGTCGAAGGGGAATCCTTGCCCAGGCGGTGCTCAGAGGTGGAGCACGAGTCCATGAAGGTCTGGGCCACAACGGAGAGGCAAGCGTCCGTGATGCTGCTCTTGTGAATATCAAAAACAAACTGTGGGTTCTTGATGACATTCACCCAAAACCTCAAGGGCAAACTAGAATTGAGAAAGAGGTAAGTGGTATGAGACATTGATATTGGAAGAACTGCCATCACTTGAGCCAAATGATCTGTCACAAGAAGAAGAGAAAATGAAAGGGAGTTAAAGGCTGGTGTTCAATTTCATTTTTCCATTTGATGCTTTTGAAGAGTGGAGTTGTTTTGTTTTGCTTAAAGCTGTGTGAACTCTGGGAAACACCTGCTCAATTCTGAGTTAAGCAGACTGATACCGTAGGTACTCAGCCATGCTAGGCTGTGGGTTTCCAGCTGTGGTTCACAGACATACAGCCATAGCATGTGTTGACAACAAACCAAAATGCAGAATTCTCACCAGTTGCTTTTCCAGGTATGTCGAACATCAGGATCACCAATCTGTCTCCGCTCTGCTTGTTCATCCAGGAAGTCAAACATGTATTTGATGGGCAAGGGAAGGGCACTAGCCCGGTGTGCTGTGCTGAACACTGTCTCAAACAGATCATCAACAAACTTCTGCAATGTACCCTGGAAAAGATAAATACTTCTGGAATGTATCTTTTGAGGAGGTTGGAAAGAACAACTTGTTAATCTGGGGATATCACAACGGCCTTTCCTAACTCCACCCCCCCCCTTCATTAAGAAGTACCAAAATTCCACCAAACAAAAACAAACAAACAGAAGTAATCAATAATGGGAGGTTTTCCCTTGAACTTGGTAGGTGGAACATCTGGCAGGGTAGAGGCTGTGATTTGAATCTAGAAATATTGATTGATTTCATTTGATTTCATTTCTATAGCTGTCCATCTCAGCAAAGAACTCTGGGGGGCTCACAATATCTATCTGAGGAGTTCTTCCTAGATCCTGAAAATGGCAATTTCATTACCACATTTCAAGTCTTCATAACCTTGGAGAAAAATGTACACACCTGCTTTGGGAAAGCCAATCTTGCAATCATCAAGAGTGCATTTTATTTGTCACCCATTACTTCCACTAGATGCCCAAACTGGCCCATTTTTCAGTTGCCTCCTCAACATGATCTGAAAACTGCCAAATGGTGTCTAGATCAAAATAGTTTGCTAAATTATGCAAAGGGAGAATCATTAATTTTGCAAACACTATGGTCCTTATTAGGATCCCACAGAAAATAAAAGGAGTAGTTGTAAACAGCTGTCAGAGAATAAATTTAATCTCAATATTTCCCAGAAAAATAACAAGGCTCAGTGTTTTGTTTCAGATATTCTTTCCCATCTTGTACTCTGTTACTAGAGTTTGACTATAAATCTATATCAAATGGCCCTGATTTGGAACTATAACATTAATCCCTTCAAAATCCACAAGTTTAAATTGCATCTACATTTCAACAGAAGCTACTTTCACATCAATTTAATTTATTGCTGCTATTGCCAAGGTACATGGGAATGATTGCTCTGTGAGGATCTTGATAGCATTACTATATATTACCAAATAATATTACAACAAAGTTCCAGATAACAATAGTGTAATTAAATCAAGCACAGAGAGAGACGGAACACAAATATACACGACTACAATTCAGACTTCAAATGATACTTGCTTTTCTTCTTCGCTACCTGGCAATTTACAGCTTTAATTTTGCCAGATCTGATGTTGCAGTGTCAATAAAGCACTTGAAACTTTATTTAGATGTCAGCTGGCAAGCATTGAAACGTGGCCAAATAGCATAGAGTCCAAAGCAAGGGAACCAATGTTCCTGCTCCTGTTGCTAGATAGGAGGTAGGTTAAACAATGTTCTGTTCGGAAGGGACATTCAGGCTTTCTATGTGAAGAACTTGGCAAGGTTGAACAAAGACTGAAATTTTGGGGAGAAAATTTGGAGAAATGTCTCTTTAGCAAAGTTTTGTTGAAGGCAAGAGTTATAGAGCCAACAAAAGCTGAAAAATCTCTTGGTCGGCTGTTAAAAGGACTGGTTCTGAAACTGTGCAATACCTTATCTTCCAATGAAAGACATAAATCAACCAAAGAATTTTGGCAGGCGGGGTTCAGGAGAAGAGCCTTTTCTGCTGTGGCCCCCACTGCATGGAATATTCTCCAGTTGGAGATGAAGTCTTCCCCCACATTCCTGGCCTTCTGGAAGAGCCTAAAAATCTGGCTCTGCTGCTTGGCCTGGGGCCCTGACAGGGGCTTGCTATGTTGGGGGTGGCTGAATGGGTAGAGAAGATTCTCATCCACAGGCCACCCATCATCTTGGTTTTTAACTTTTAACTTTTCTATTCAAATTTTAATTGCTGTTTCGCACTGTTTTTTATTCTATTGTAAGTCCCCCAAAGTCACTGAATTAGCGAGACGGGCAGCATAGACATTTAATAAACAAATAAATAAAGGGTTGATTTAAACTTAGACTATCTTGTCTGAATGCCTCCACTCCAGGTTGTAGGGTTAATGTAGGGTGATGTAGGGTGAAGACTAAACCTGTCTACTAACTCCGAGATCCAGGTCTCTTCCAACCATACCTTGGTGGCAAGAAGCCGGGTGAGGTAGATCTCAGAAACCATTTTGCTCCCTCGCTCCCCTTCCTTGGGGTCTCCGAGATGCTCGTGGTTCTTGACCAGATGCCAGAGGCGGGTGCCTGAATCTTGATCTGGAGTGAGGATGGGAGCTCTTGAGCGCAAGCTCTCTGGACTGCTGGAAGTACGCAACAAACTCTCTACAAGGGTTGGGAGGGGAGAGAAACCAAGTCACTTTGAGTTTGCTCAATTCAATCCTGGGCCAAAGAGCCTGCTTTCCAGGCAGCTCCTTCCAGCCGAGATTAAACTTTAAAAAAAACCTTTCTATATCCAGAAGAAGGGTTTTTTTTTCTTTCAGGCTCAGAGCCTGAAATCTGAGCAGAACCACTATTACCATCATCCTCACCCCTCCAGAGACCAGGTAAAGTATACCCCTTCTGCTCCAACCACAAAGTGGGAGTGGCTATAAAATTATAGACATTTCGTGCCTGGAATAGCAAAGAAAATTACAGCTAGGCCAGGATAATGCTGGGAGGAAGCCCAGGGAATAAAATTCAGACGTGGCAAGAGCTGCCTGTCAAAGACTGATCACGGAAATACTAATAACTTCGATCTCAGGTTTGCGGGGCTGCTGAACACATAGAATGGGGGTGGCCCTTCTCATGCAAAGAAGTATCTACAGCACCATATAAAGCCTATGTGTGTGTGTGAGAGAGAGAGGACATGCCTCTGCATGCCAAGCCACATAAAAAGACGACAGAGGCTCATTTGCACAAAGCTATAATCTCAGTTTATGAGGGCTCAGACAAAAGATGGAAAGGCTGTATCCTGAAAACAAGTCCCAAATGCCAGAATATACAACTTCAAGGGTATGCCTTCCAGTTTCAAGGACGACAAGCATGCTGCAACTCAGCAGGAATTAAGAGCAAGCCCGGAAAATGAAGCATTTCGACTTCTTTCTTACTTTCAAGCAAATTTCTAGAGCTTATGGTTATAACAACAGCCTTAAAAATGTAAAGTGAACTGCAAGCAGGTAAGATTTTCAGTGTTTGGAGAACTACAAAAAAATGAGAAAGGATGAACATTTGCACAATGTATACAGATTGTAGAATTCGGCTCCTTAGTCAGAAAGTCTGGACTGCTCTAGCATACATTTTCAAAGAGTTCACTCTGCAAGTTACCCCACATGCAGGGGTGGGCTTCAAAAATTTTAGCAAGGGGTTCTCTGCCTGGGGCCTCCTGCACTGGGGGGGGGGGGATTTTTGCCTCCGAAGGGTTTCGTGGAGCCTCCAGAAAGGCAAAAACAGCCTTCCCAGGCTCCGGAGGCCCAAACTTCCGGTAGGCCCGTTTTTCGCCCTCCCTGAGCCTCTGTGCACACCCTACACTTACCTGCATCCAAAATGGGCCATGTGGGGACTTCTGGGAGGGGCAGGGTGGGGTGGGCAAGGCCAGCCAGGAGTGGAATTTAGGGGTTCTCCAAACTGCACAGAATCTTAGTTAGAGGTTCTCCCGAACCCCAGCAGCCCACCCCTGCCTACATGTATGGAAAATGTCCCAGGAACATGCATGGCTGCTTTAAGGTGTTCCTGATAAGCGCAAAGGGCATGTTCACATCTGCCCCTCCAAATAATATTTAAATCTGGATCTCTGCATAGCCCTAGTCTGTAGCCATCTGCTTAAATCTTAATGAGGTAGCCACAATCCCTTGGAAACCCTGTTGAAGACTCTACTCTGAGGTCATCTACATCCATATCCCATCCTTCCCTCTCTCTGTTACCCATGCTGCTTACTTCCTTGGGCAAGAAGCATGGATTCTTCCCTTGCCTGGAAACTCTTTGAAAGTACAAATAATTCTTTCCAAGGGTGCTTCCACAGGGACAACCTACCTATCTCATATACTACTTTGGCAGAGGTCCAGGCAGCACATAATTCACAAACAGCCCTGCTATATTTTAGAGTACTTCACACCCGAACTGAATTAAGCATTTCTTTGCAATGTTAGGTTATGCTGCTGGAGAAAAAATCCGGGATTTGCAAGTCATTCAGGGCAGACATGCATCTCTGTGATGGTGAAGATCGGGGTGGGTGGGTAGCTGGGGTGGAGGTGCCATTCCTTACCATAGCGACTCAGCGAATGGGTGAAAGTGAAGGAGCTTGCAATATTGTAGCCTGATGCCTGCCTAGGAACCAAGGCCACCGTGGAGCCATCTGCTACCTGTGTGTTAAATTGCAGAGATGGCAGGAGTGGAAGGGTGGGGGAAGTGGGTTTAAAGATAAGATGGATTGGGATGGGGGAAGAGAAGAAAGAGGAATGTTGACCAGTTAACAACATTAATAATACTTAGCATTAATATAGCATACTTCAAACTATGCAGTCCTTGGTGCTCTCTGAGGTTGGTGGTTTGGTTGCAGATGTTTTATTACCAAACTAGGTAACATTATCAGTGCTCTGATGATATCACCATCCCAGCACCTAGTTTGGTAATGAAACTTCTGCAAGAAAACCACCAAACTCAGAGAGCATCAGGGACCCCCCACAATCTAACCCTGATATTCTCTTCTATCAGTACACTTCAAACTTTCAATGCATTTTAGGCAGTCATTGTAAGTTCTGTAAATTGAGGAGAATCATTATTCCCCTACCGGAACCTAGAGTAAGGTTATAGAAATGAGAGAAAGTTTGTGAACTTTTTAGAACTATCTGCAATCATGCAGTCAAGAGAATATGCCAACACATCAATTCATAAATACTTGCAAATAAATACTATGACCTACCTAATGTGATCTGAGCTTCATTTTGGCTGTTGTTTGTTTACCACAGTAGCCTGTGGTAGGTGACAATACTGCTGGATTGCAGTAGGTGACAATACTGCTGGATTGCAGATTGCTCTAAAGGGATTACTAACTTTCTATCATCACAGTATTTGTGCACTCCTTCATACAAATATTGGGGCGGTTAAGAGAAAGCTAGTTTGGGCAAAGCCCTCTGATCAAATTTATGATCCAGCCAAAAGCTGAACAGGAAGCTTCTTAGTTCATAATTTAAGCAATTATACATTGCACTAATTTCTAAAAAAAATATACAAGAACAAACCGCCAACATGAGGAGGACCTCTGAGGCAATCCAAAACTATTAAGAGTAGCACCTTGAGGTAAGCCTTAATCCAAAACCAAGAGCCGTTGGGGGGGGGGACTTTATTCAGAGAAATTCAATTTCCCCCTTTTGATTTCAGTGGATTCTACTCTAGTGGTGACTAAAGGATTCTTCACAATGTGTTGACTGCTGGCAATATTATGGTAAGCGTGACTACTATAATACAAACTACTCAGAACTTTAAAAGAAAGCTAAAACTATATGTTCATGTACACTATTTAAGTTTTTAGTCCCAAACTGAAGCATACATATTAAGAAAGTTAATTAGGGATGGTGGTGAATATCCTTAGCTCAGGTGGAGGATGAGGTGAAGGTTCGTTCTCTGAACTCGGAGAACGAATCTCCAACCTCACAGTTGATTAGTCCAGAAAAGGAAGGCAAATACCTGATAATGTCCCAACGTGTTGAGCCGCTTCCAATCTCCCTCAATTTTACTTGTGGCGTCTTCATCCTGCAAGATGGTCCGTCCCCCAGCACCCTGACACCACTCTGGGATAAACCGGAAGACGAGTGGGAAGACAGTTGGCTTTATTATTCTCTCTTCCTATTTAGTTACAAATTTAAGCCAGTGGCTGATTACCCAGGTCCATTCCATGCTCACAACCCCACCTGCTTTCTGCCATGTTCCCGTCTTCATACCTAGCTCCATGTCTTCAGCTCGTGGCCGCTGTGAATAGGGTACTCCTCGATATACGGCATCTAGGAGCTTCTCCTTCACTTGTGTCACTGAATCACAGTTTAAAACTTTAACAGGCACTGCAGGTCCCCCAGGTGGCTCAGGAGGGGTGCATAATAATGTCTAGCAGGAAAAAGAAATCTCATTTTAATCACGGTAAAGATACACATGTATGCACATCTGCAGATCTGGGATTTGGATTGAGAAGTAACTATCCCACTTCTCTCAGCTTCCATAGCTAAGGAAAAACTACACATTTAGACCTCTGCATTTTAACGCAGCTCCCAACAAGTGTTTCAGTGCTCAGTGTGTTAAAAAAACTTTTGCCAAATAATGGATGTAGATAACAGAATTGCATTTGGGGTTTGTGATACTGAAACTAGATGAGGCCTATTCACAGAAGGACAAAATATTTGACTACTTTGTTGAAGAGCCTTTCAATTTTCCCAACCAGCTGTCTGTAAGTAGCACCTGTTGTCTTTACCATGGCTGAGGCCCAGCATGAAATACCTTGCAGAGTACCAATCAAATCCCAAATCTCTGTAGCGTTATGGTATTTTGCACAATGTTAATCTTTCATGGTACATCACCCATAATTCCCAGCTCTATCTACGCTCTGCTTCTTCCAGGCTGGTTCCCCCATTTTTGAAATTAAGTAATTAACCCACTTAGGAAGGTTTCCAATTGTTACAAAATGAGAATGCTTCATTAATCTGGTGGCGCAGACACCTCCAAGCCAGAATTGCAAGCTTAGAATGACTTAAGCAACAAGCCCCTTCTCCCACACATAGCCATGATTTACTGAAGTGGAATATGTGGTGGGCTCCCTGGCTGCTTCTGTTGCCACCCCAAGAGCTCACCAAGGTCTTGTAATCAATCTGCTGGCGAATGAGCTTGTCCTCGCTCAACGAGTAGCGTGCCTCGCCTGTGATGGCATCTATTGGGCCTTTCTCCATCTGCTGCTTGATGGCACAGAACAGCATGAATAATGGCTCCCCAGCACATTCCTAGGTAAGAAAGAGACAAGCTTGAAGCAGGAAACAACGGAATCTGCAGGTAGCAAATGAGATGATAGGTAAACCTGGCTCTGTATTTTCTATTCTCACCAAATCTATCTGTTCGTTTTTTAAGGGACGCCCTAAGGATTAAGGTCTTCCACATTTAAGGCTTACGTTCTATCTCTGAATAACAATGCCCAGGATTTTTACTCAAATTTCCCACTGGGCAGAGAATATCATTAAATTGATGAAGCTAATGATTCCAGGGTTGTAACAGAATAAGTCTGAAGACCCAAAGGTGGCCCAAATTTCAGGCACTCATATGAGCCCAAGTTTTAGGCACTCTTACCTTCAGGAACCTATGCAGCAGAAAAGTAAACCAATTGGTCAACATTTTCTCAGCCACTGACTCCGTCCTGGAACAAGAGAAAGATAGAGGAGTGTTGCTTGCGACTGTTTGATGGAAGAAGTAGTCCCCTATGCCTGCAGTAGTGTTTTGTGAAAAGGAAGAAAAGGATCTGGATCTCTCCACTCTTCTAACATCGCGTCTGAAACTTGTGTTCTGACTATCCCAAGAATATTGTTGATAATACGGACTCATGCACTGTTCGCTGTTGCCAATTTAATTGTTAAATAGCAACATTTAATTGGGACCAGGAGGAGAGGAGCATGGGAATCAAAGAAGGTCTCGCACCGGCGGAGCAACAGCTTGGGGTGGGCACGGTTCTGCAGATTCTTCTCAATGAGGTCAGCCAGCAGCTGCTTCAGCACCCCAGTAGCATAGTCAAGCCTGCCCTGCAGGGCCACCATCGTCAGAGAAGCAACAGCGCCTCTATCTCGCATGGAGAAACCTCGCTGGCCTTCCAGGGTGTGGATGAAGGTCAGCAGGAAAGGCCGAGTGTGTAGCAACTGCCCAAAGAGACGGAGCCCTTTCTCTGTGCTTGGTGGTGTCTGCAGAGGCAAGAAAACAGAAACCGCTCCCTAAGCCAATATGGCAACATGGCTAGCAAGGGCAATGACAAATATTCCTTGCAGCTTTCCACATGCCATAGGCCCGATGTTGCTCACAACCGGGAAAGTCTTTTTATCTGCCCTTGACGTCACATACCTGTTCCACCTCTATGCACTTTGGAACATGCAGACTGTCTTGCTGGATCATACCACTTCATTTCTAGTAGCCCCAAGACAGACAGATAGATAGACGATAGATAGATGATAGATGGATGGATGATAGATGATAGACAGGCAGACAGATAGATATGATAAATGATAATGATAAATGATAGACAGATAGGTAATAGACAGATATAGATATGATAAATGATAGATGAATAGATGGATAGATGATAAATGATAAACAGACAGACAAACAGACAGACAGAAAGATAGATAATCTCATAAAAAAGGGTAGTTTTCCTCTGTTTGCTTCCACTCTTTAATACTATTAAGAATATTGCTTTTGAATGCAAGTTTTGTAGATCTAACAAGAGTGGAAATGAAGATCAATAAGAAGTTCAGCTTGATGGCCATTATCTACAAACTAAAGGGGTCTCTGTGCTGGTCTGCGAAAAGAAGGAACTCCTCGATCCATCATATCAGGAGCAGAATCAGCCTCAATAATTTCAGGAACAAGCATCTGAGTTGACAAGTTCAGGAGACAATGATACCAGAGATATCGAAACATAAAGACCTCGGTGTACCAAACCTCAGGATAAACCAATCTCTCTAGCTCAATTTATCCCCAACTTAATATTATTGTTAAGACAGCATGTCACGCAGGTCTCATTTTTCCATGACAAGCACTCACACTGGTTTCTTGAAGTGCCGGGTGATCATCCACCCCCGGAAAGAGCACACGCCTTGCATATGTCCGATAATCCAGGAATGGGATCTTCACACCATCCATGTTGTTTGTCAGCTCGTTAATATCTGTCTGCAACTCAGCAAAAGCTAAAGAAGGTAGAAGACTGTTAAAAATGTTGAGTTGTTTGCAAAGGCAACTTTTCCTTCCACTCTGCTTCTTTTGACCTTAACAGAGCCAAAGAATTAACCATCAAGCCATCCTTGCCCTGCAATAGCCCTGCCTCATCAGATCAGGCAGCAAAAATGAACAGGTATATTCCACGTGGAAAAGACTGCAGATCATCATGCTTACATACTACATGTGCATGTTTTGGCAACATATGCTAAGCCTTCTTGTAAAAGCATCTAAATTCTTAATTTTTCCTTTGAGACTAGCTGGCAACTGGAACCACATCACGTCTCTGAAGCTACCATCCTTCCTCTATGTATATGAAACTGGCTCAGGTAAACCTATCATTTCAGACTGGAATAATGGCTCAAAGCATGCGATATAATATTCTTCAAATCTCTTCTCTGCTTGCCCTTCCTTTACTCTAAAACATTCTGGGTTGAAAATAGAGTTTTATCATAAGGCAGAGCTGCCACAAACCCCTTGGTTTGGGGTGTCATGGTCACCCATTCCCCCTCATCTTTAAGGTATTATTAGTGTATTTTTCCTTGCTATTGAGAGGTAAGGAAGGAGGCTTGTGGGATCTTCTGTCTCAGATTGCCTTAACAATTGGTCTTGAGATACTATGCAACTGAAGTGAAAATGCCATTTAATGCACTCCGCTTGGCCGTTATGTACCTTAGGTTAGCCCTATAGGATATTCTCTTGGGACAGTGTGTGAGTGCGTGAGTGTGCGCACACCCACCCACCCTTATGCTCGTACATCTAAGAGGCATGAAAATAATGTACTGTACAACCATTGGCATTCTACTTTTCAGTATGAGCTTTTTTTGGTCCAAAATACACATTTTTATTTTTCTGTGAAAACAACTTTACAACACAGCCATGTTTGCTTTTCCTTTTATAAATTTAAATTGCATGAGATAGATATTTTGTCAAAAGCAGAATCTCTCCATGGCTGCCCCCCTCCCCCCCCGCCCCACCATCTCTTCCCATGATTTTCAGGGGGAAAAAATTCAAGGCGACATCAGACTCTTGATATCATCAGAGCCAATTTAAAGGACTCTACACAATTGCATAAGTCGAGTATGGCAGCTTTTGCTAGTGAAGTAAAGGTAAAGCACTGCCTACACTGCAAAGAAAAATATATTGGCTTGCCTGCATTTGCTTTGTGAGTCACACCTGGTGAATTTTGCCTACTGTCTAGTTTTGTGGGCTGTTTACTTTTGTTAGTGAACGTAAGGCACTGCCACACTGCAGAGAAAAGGATCTTGGCTTGGATTTATCCAATGTGTGAGTCACAACTTGGTCTGTTGCATATGCAAATGCATATGCAAATGCATGGAAGTCAAGGTGCCCTCTCTTCTTCCCTTGCCAAAGTTTAACTCTTGGGAGAGCTGAAGAGGGAATGAAATGTTATGAATTCTTCCACGACTTTGTGGCTATACAAAATACATTTTGATGTAAGAATGGGAAAAACAAAGGATCCCTCTAATCTATAAGAAGCAAACAAAACTAGCTGGGGAATAAGCCCTGGTGTTATAAAGAGCTGGGGAAAATTCTAGATTTATTTACTATGATATATGAGAACTGCGTCTGTGAATATGACGTTAGTCAGGGCTGTATGCCAATGGAGACATTGATGAAATGTTTCAGCCTCGGAAACAAAGACAATGCCCCCTCCCTCTTTCTCTGGCCACTTCTTGACAGTTTTATAGCACTTCCGTCAATTTCCATTCCCGTCAGTACCTTCCTTGCATTCCAGAGCCACCCGTGACTCCAGGTTGTCCATCTGCAGCTGCAGGCGCTTCAGAGTACGGTCTGCATCCCGTGTCTTCCGTTTGTAGGCTACCAGCACCCCAATGATAGCCCCCAGAAGGAGGCTTCCTCCTGCCCCTAAGCCCACCAGAGCTGGCAAAGGCAAGGCTGCCTCAGGATAGATGTGAAGGGTGCCTGGAGAGAATGACAGACCTCCCACCAGGATCTGCAAGGAAAGGAGAGCAATGCTATTTATCTATCTATCTATCTATCTATCTATCTATCTATCTATCTATCTATCTATCTATCATCTATCTATCTATCTATCTATCTATCTATCTATCTATCTATCTATCTATCTATCCATCTCCCTTCCTGTATTATTTTTATAAATAACTCAAGGCAACAAAATACCGAAGATGCCTTCTTCCTATTTCCATCACAACAACAACCTTGTGAGATGAGTTGGGCTGAGAGAGAATAAATAAATAAATAAATAAATAATTTTATTTCTATACCGCCCTTCTCCCGAAGGACTCAGGGCGGTGTACAGCCAATTTAAAAACACAAGACACAACAATAATTAAAAATTAAAATAATTACATAGATTTGGCCGATTTAAAACCCCAAACATTTAAAATACCCCAATTAAAATTATTAAGTTGATAGCCCGGCCTGGCGGAACAACAGGGTCTTCAGTGCGCAACGAAACACTCGGAGGTCGGAGATCTTGCGTATTTCCGGGGGCAGTTCATTCCACAGGGCTGGGGCTCCCACAGAAAAGGCCCTCCCCCTGGGTGTCGCCAGCCGACATAACTTGGCTGATGGCACCCTGAGGAGACCCTCTCTGTGGGAGCGGACTGGTCGGTGGGAGGCTATTGGTGGCAGAAGACGGTCTCGAAGGTACCCGGGTCCTATGCCATGGAGCGCTTTAAAGGTGGTAACCAACACCTTGAATCGCACC
The DNA here is from genome assembly GCF_059756535.1 of Pantherophis guttatus. Classification (NCBI taxonomy): domain Eukaryota; kingdom Metazoa; phylum Chordata; class Lepidosauria; order Squamata; family Colubridae; genus Pantherophis; species Pantherophis guttatus. The sequence goes on along the minus strand of NC_142064.1, from coordinate 119,586,478 downwards.
CGGAAGACCACTGGGAGCCAGTGCAGCTCGCGCAGGAGGGGTGTCACGCGGGCGCAACGAGTTGCGCCCATAACCACCCGCGCGGCCGCATTCTGGACCAGTTGGAGCCTCCGAGTGCTCTTCAAGGGGAGCCCCATGTAGAGAGCATTACAATAGTCCAGCCGGGAGGTGACAAGGGCATGAGTGACCGTGCGCAAGGCGTCCCGGTCCAGAAAGAATGATTGGCTCTCCATGAGAATCGTCTACCTGGATAGAACTAAGATCCCATTTTTATGCTCTCTTTCGAATTCTAGCGGTTAGCAGTGAGATACCGTCTGGATCACACAAGCAAGTCATTAAATCTTTCTTTCTTATTCACTCTTCATTTTTCAACCGGGTCAGGAGTCAGTACCCACAGTTTGGGTAAATACCTCATGTTTCCTGATTACTGTTCATATGGGAGGACTTCCTTATGGAACCCTGCATCTTTTCCACATCCAAATGTTTCAAGTACAGATGTGAATTTGTAGCTGGAAGTCGCTTGTATTTGACAAAGCTGGACATGATTGAAGTCACTTGTGTCAATTTTGAATCTAAACTATACGTCTTAGGGAATTTTTCATTCCCCAGAGATTTATCAGCTTTAAAAAATATCATACAAGTAGTCCTCAAGAAGTGACTGCTTCATTTAGTGACCATTTAAAGTTACAATAGTGTAATAAAACCAGCTTTGAAACCAGTCCTTACATTTACAATTGTTTCAGTATCCTGTGTTCCCATGATCACCATTCAGGCACTTTGCAACCAGCGCACAATTAAAAGCATTGCAGTGTCCCACGATCAAATGATCGCTATAAGTGCGCTTCACAACTGGCTTCCAACAAGCAGAGTTGGTGGAGAATGTGGAGGTGAAATCACAATTTGCGATCGTGTGATTTGCCACCTAGGAACCAAGGTGCTTTAGCAACAGACCTCCAGTTCCAATTGTGGTCACTAACTGAGGACTACCTGTATTAAGGCATGTAAAATGTCATCAACTGGACAAGTTCTGATCTGCCCACGACATTAGTGACACTCCCCAGAATGGAGGTGAATGGCTGAAGCCACTGAAGTCCTTTACTCAGCCCCGCCCCCAAATCAGATGTACCATGACTGGCTGCTCTCCAGTTTGGCTTGGCGAATCACACAACAATTGGGTTTCTGAGACAGTCAGGGTGCAAGGTTCTCCACCAATCAGCACTGTGTAGTTGAGTCGTGTACTGCCGGATACTGCAGGGATCAGATTCCGGCCCTGAGAAGAAAAATATAGGAAATATACGATTATACCACCCTCAGTTTAGATTTGGGAGCTAATTTAATGTTTAAGAGTCATTGAGAGACTAGGGAGAGAATCTAGGGGAGAACAGGACTGTTTTATTATATATGCTGAAAGACAATATCAGCACCTCCTCCATGAAAACTATATTCTGGTGGTTATTGTTCAGAATCTTTAGAAATCAGAGCCTGAATTTCAGGGGTGGGATTCAGCCTATTCGAACCGGTAGCTCCGACGATCAGCTGAGAGCCAACCGGTTCGCTTCAACGATCAGGTGGGCCCGCCTGTCGGCCCCTGCGCTATACCGACCTATATTTCCTTTGTTTGAAGCCCAGCTGGTCCGCGCGGCAAAGTGGATTGCCACGCCTCAGCTGTTTTACTTATCAGGGCTGCAGTAAAAGGTAAGTTTTAGAGCTGTTTCCAAACGCAACACACGTGCAAAGCACGTGCTCAGCGAACCGGTTGTTACATCGGTTGAATCCCACCATTGCTGAATTTGTATCCACACCTCCCCTCTGGCATCCTGTTTTCCTTCTGTGCTATGTCTTTTACAGTAGCTGGTCCCTATGAGCAAGCATTTTTTTAAATTGATTGTAAACTACAATTAAGATTGTAATTTAGAAAACTTTTATTTTTTTTCCCCTTGTGAATTGACGGTAAGGGACATACGGGGCAACATTTGTTGCCCCTTCTTGCAAGCTTCCCATTTCCACTGATTAAGGTAGTCCTCAACTTACAACCAAAATTGAGTCCAGAATTATGATCATAAGTCATTGAGGTTGTATGTGAAGGCACCAAGAATGCAGCATTTTTGGTAGCGTTTGTTAAGTGTTTGTTAACACCACGGTTGTTAAGTGAATCCATTTTATCCGATTGGCATTTTTTGCCAGAAATTGGAAGTAAATGCCAGAAACTGGCAAAAAAAAAAAAGAGAGAGAGAGAGAGAGAGAGAAAGAAAGAGAAAGAAGAGCAGAGTCCCTGATTCTTAGAATATTTTTCAGGACATCTTGCACCAGCTTCTAATTTTATTCCCCCCCCCCCAAAAAAATGTCTTTATATAGCCATAATGTCTTTATGCAGCCAAAGGCAGCCGGTTCGGGCCAGGTCAGGCAAACTGGTTGTTAAATTGCTGGCTGGCCCCTCCCCTCCCCTCCCCTTCCAGGAGTTCCCATGCGCCCCATTTTTGCTCCCAGGTAAGTGCAGGGAGGCCTACTAGGCCCAGGGTGCCCCCCTGCAGCCCATTTTTGCTCCCAGGGGGGTGCAGGAGGCCAAGTGCTGCCTGTCACACCTCCTGGCCACGCCCACATGACACGCCCACCCAGCCAGTCATTAGGGCAGAGAACCAGTTGTTAAATTATTTGAATCCCATGACTAGCCAAAGGTCTAAAAGTTGCATTATAGAAAAGGGAAGAAACATTAACACCCTCATTAAATTCTGCGCTTGTGTGGCTCAAACATAATAAGAGGCATTTGCAGGGGTGAAATGCTCCCGGTTCGGACCGGATCACCCGATCCGATAGTGATGGAGGCGGGTGGTTCAGAGAACTGGTAGCAAAAATCCCTGCCCCCCGCCATGCCCAGCTGAGCCGCGCGATCATCAGAGGCTTTTTTTTTCTTTTAAATGCTTCTGACAATTCCAGCTGAGTTGCCTGATCGGCAGAAGGTTTTTAAAAAACCCTCTGCCGATCAGGCAACTCAGCTGGGATCGTCAGAGCCTTTTGAAAGCCTTTCTTAACAACCTCTTTGCCGAAGAGGTTGTAGAAAAAATGGTTTTAAAAGTAAAAAAAAAATTAAATTGGCCACGCCCATCCAGTCACATTACCCCCACCCCCACCAAGCCACGCCCACAGAACCAGTAGTAACAAATTTTAGATTTCACCACTGCGCATTTGCCATAGTAGCCTACTGACCCTCTGTTCTTCTGGGCCATCTTATCTCTGACCAAAAGGATTTAATGCTTATAACATTGCAAAAAAATATTTGTCACAAGCGTGGCTTCCAACAAGTAGGTTCTGGAGAGACCTGTATTTTAAAACACTGGGAGAATCTCATTACAATTATATTTTCAAAGCCCCAACACAGACTGCTTCAATACCTTGAGGACAACGTGGGATCCAGGTTTAATTTCCAGTATGCCGCTGGGCCCAAATGTCTCAAAAGTCGGGTCTGGATAGTATGTAAAAGCAGAACGGTTCAGGGTCCGGGTGGCAGCCACATCATCCAAGAGGAAGCCAAACTCATCAGGGTGAGCACCTCCAAGGGGCAGTGCCTGCTCCCGAGGTATAATGCCCGGGGCCTTGCACAACATTATGGAGTCATTTAGCACTTGACAACTCTGCAGGGAAGCAAACCAGAAAAAACACACAAGCCCCACAGAGGGCATCCATCAGCTCTGCCCTTCTAAAACCAGCCCTCATCCTGTGCAAAAAATAGACATAGCCATCTTTGCAGTTGGATCTTTGCATTGCTCTTAGCTTTCAATTATACAGTATGCGTCTTTTCAAGGATTGGGAAGAGAGGTATGCTCCCAGCAGTCCAATGCTCTGAGCATCCTCTATGCATTTTGCATTTGAAACCTATTTAAAAGTAACATTCACTTGCAGTATCCATGAACAAGAAAATCACATGGTGGATAGCCTTCTGAATATATACAATTCTGACTTTATACATGCACCATTCAATACTTTAGCAAGGCCCATGCCACATGGTTCACCTCAACATAACCGGTTAGATCCTAAGGGGAGCTGCCACATTCTCTGCCCCATTCTTAATTGTATCTTGGATATATATTCTTTTTTCTCTTGGAATAAGACAGTAATCTTATTTTTAGGTTTTGTCATTTTTATTTCTTGTCTGTCCTTCCAGGGAATTCCAAATGCATGACAATGGCTGGTAATAATTTTTGGTTCACTTACGAATAAACTATCAGAGACTACAAACTAAGAATAGTGCTATAGCGCTTATTTATTTATTTATTTATTTATTTATTTATTTATTTATTTATTTTCAAATATTTGTATGCCCCCCTTCTCCCTAAGGCTAACACAAGTTAAAAAACATACAGTAATAAAAGAAAGCCAAATTAAAACCAATTAAGGCTTATCCTTAGATGCCGCTCCATCTGTGAGCAGCTTACATTGTCAGCATATTTCCCCCAACAATCTAGGTCCTCATTTTACCGACCTCAGAAGGATGGAAGTCTGAGCTGGTCAGGATCAAACATCTGGATGTGGGCAGAGTCAGGCTGCAATACTGCACTTTAACCACTACGCCATCATGACTCATTGCAGGGCCAACCTGCCTTCCCATTCACCCTCTTTCTAGAGGTTGCCTATGTAAGTTAATTTTGATCTTAATTGCAGCTGGTTGTACACAATGGACAGGTAATAATTTTTGGTCAAGACCATTTTCACTCATGAATAATCTATCAGAGGCTACAAAATAAGAAGGCACACTGCAAGGTCAACCTGTCTTCCATTCACCTTTCTTCTACTCAGCGATTCCTTAAGTTAATTTTGATTTTAACTGCAGTGGGTTGTACAGAAACACAAGAGTGCAAATTGCCCAGTACTGCAAAATGGTCTGATGTCACACTGAATCTTGGAATATTGTAATAAATATGAACTCTGCAACTCCACCCCACCCCAAAAACAAATTAATCTACAGTATCCCTGGAAACACCCTCTCTTGTTCTCTCTTTGTTCCTTATGCAAAGATCTAAACTCTGATTCCAGTAGGTTTTCATCTGCCATAGAAGACTCACATTGATGGTTTCTATCCCGCCATAAGCAGCCCGAACCCGTGGTTCCTGAATTGTTAAGAGGTGGGTCCCACTCACTGTGAGGCTTGTGCTACCACTGTAAAAAGATGGGCAGAAAAGAAATCAAGGTTTTGGTCTGCAAACACTACAGGGAAACATAGTCAGAGAAGAGAAACTTAGCATTTCCAGAACACACAGGGCTGGCTAGTCTGCATTTTCATGATGCCATCACACCAGGGGTACTTCTATAACCACAATACCTGGGAGGCATTCAGATCGAGAATTCAAACTATACTTACCAGCGCATAAATACAATCCAAAACAAATGAGTAAAAGAAATTTGCATCCAATAAACTGAACAGGAAGAAAGGCTCTTCAACATTTGTCCTGCTTCCTTCACTTCATAATTCAATTTTCTCCAGAATACGACTGTCTTTGAAAGTTCAGATTTTAGGTGATGCGGGAAAATAACAATGTTACATTCCACAAGTCAATTACAAATGCCCCTGCACACATGGGCCTGTCTATCCTGCATCCCTATTACATAAAATACAAAAATGTTCATATTTTTCAAGTCAATAGATGACCTTACAATTGCCAAGTATTATTTTTTCCAGCTTCTGTAAGTTGCATTATGCATCTATAATACTGGGGTATCTTTTTATGCATTGGTAATACCATTCCTTGCATTTGGAATAAGATACCTGTGTGCATATATATTGTGTGTGTGCATGTCTGTGTGTCTCTGTGCGTATGTACACAAATAATATATGTGTGGATATGAGTATCCATCTGTATCACCATGAACGTGAAACATTTACTCCAGTGAAAGAAACCGGAAGATATAATTGAATGTATAATGTTTTCCACATCACCCTAAATGAGTAAATGAAGCAGGAGATCAGTGGCAAAAAACAACAACCATGAGTCATTTTTCTAGGAGAAATCTATCTTCAAGAGCAGGGAGGAGATCTGGGTCCTTCCAACAGCCCTGAAGTGTAAGGAGATACAAGAAATTATCCAGTTTCTTTAAAAAAGAACCAAACCCAAAGGACTCCTTCAGATCAAATGTGATTCCTGGTAGTTACCGTATTTTCCGGCATATAAGACGACTGGGCATATAAGACGACCCCCGAATTTTCCTGTCAAAATATAGGGTTTGGGCTATACTCGCCGTATAAGACTACCCCTCTTCCAACGCACACCAAATAAAAATTAAAAAACATCAACTGGCTCACCCACAATGTAAAAGCAGCTGTGCTAGACCCAAAATGGCCCCTGAAACAAGCAGGAACCTCACACAGCCACAAAAAGCCCCAAAAACCAACTTTCACACTTTACACACACAAAATTCTACATACAGCTTTGTGAGATTTTTTGTGTTTGTGTAGTTAGAGTGAAACACTACAGAAACACACTAAATCTCAGAAAACTGCACAAATATTATTTTATTTTATTTTTATTTTTATATGAAAACTAAATTTAAAACTTCCTAAACTTTAAATGGCTAGGTCTAAAAAAGAACAACTAAAAAAAACCCCCAATTAACTATTTTTTTAAAGCTCCCAAAGGGGGAAAAAAACTTACCCAATAGAACAGGGGTCTCCAACCTTGGCAACTTTAAGACTTGTAGACTTCAACTCCCAGAATTCCTCAGCCAGCTTTGTTTTCCTGGCTGAGGAATTCTGGGAGTTGAAGTCCACAACTCCCTGCCTGCTTGATTGCAGGCAGGGAGTGGCTTGCTGATGGAATGGATTCAGGCAAGCGAAGCAAGGCAAGTGTTGCGACTAGCAGCTAAGGTAAGCAAGCTGGAGGGGGAAAACTTTTTTCCTTCTCCATGGCTCTGGCGATCCCAGCTGAGTTGCCTGATTAGCAGGCAAAGCTGGGATCGTCAGAGCTTGGATCGCCAGAGCCATTTAAGGCTCGTCAGAGCCTTTCGGGCTGGTGTGCCTGGTTACAGGAGAACGACACCCGGCGTATAAGACGACCCCCGACTTTTGAGAAGATTTTCATGTGTTAAAAAATCGTCTTATACGCTGGAAAATACGGTATGTGACTATGCTCATTTTGTTCCAGCAATATAGAACTCGGTTGCTAATGTCTTTTTCTGTGATAATTTGGTCTTTCCAGTCTAGCCTGCAACCGGGGATTTCTCAGTGGCCCTCTCTACAAGTCTGACCCTGCTTAGCTCTTTCCAAGATCAGCTAGTCTGCTATGCGCTCTGGATGCTGTCGCAAAACTCCTGATTAAAGGGGAATCTGATTTATTCAGAGCAGAAATAACAGAAGCTCCCAGAATGCTAACATTCTCCTATCGATACCACATAGGACAATCAGAGGCTTAACACTTACTTTGCAATACTCCAAGTAGGCTCTACAGCTGTGACCACTGGGTCGGGACTATAGCGGAAGAAGACTGTCCCATTTGTGCTGATGTTGGCACGATCAATGCGAAGACTGAGGTTGGCAGGACCTGGGCCTAATGCTGAGGGGGGAGACAGGCAGACAATCTCCCCTGCACTACGCCTTGGGAGAGCAAGGAAGAAGAGAGCATTAAAGGCATGACTCCTAATAATTGCCTCAACCTCATAATAAAACTGTAAAATGGGTCTCCCTCAATCTTGCACTTTTTCCAACAGTACACAGGCTCCACTGCCACTACTCCCCATTTCACACCATATGATCTCTATTTTCCCTCCCATTTAGATAATACCTAATCAGAGCTCTAAGGCTGAGCAGGGCCTGTATCTGCGCCTTCCCAATTTAACACTTTTCCTACAATTCTACACTGATTCTTAGACCATTTTTTTAAAAAATTTGATTTATATGCCGCCCTTCTCCGGAGACTCAGGGCGGCTTACAATGCGCTAAGCATTTGCTCTCTAAGGAGACCAATGTCTATGACCGTGATGGCAAACCTATGCCACAGGTGACACATAGAGCCATATCGGTGAGCACGCGAGCGTTGCCCTAGCTGAGCTCCAGCGGCATGTGCACGCCGGCCAGCTGATTTTCAGGCCCACCAGATGTTGGGAATGGGCCATTTAGGCCTCCAGAGGGCCTTCGGGGGGTGGGGAAGGACCCTTTCACCCTCTCCAGGCTCCTAGAAAGCCTCTGTTGCCTGGGGACGGTGAAAAACAGGCCTACCGGGCCCACCATGCCATCACATGCCAAAAGCGGGAGGAGCACAGGTGGGTCACGTGTGCATGTGCGTGGGGGGGGCAGGACACATTGAATTATGGATGTGGGCACACGTGCGCATGACCACCACCCCCGTACTCTCCCCCGCTTTTGGCACGCAACAGCAAAAAGGTTAGCAATCACTGGTCTATGAACATTAAGTGGCCCAATGTCTATGAACATTAAGTGGCCCAAATGTCTTAATGTTCATAGACATTGGTCTCCTTGGAGAGCAAATGGTCTAAGAATCAGTGTAGAACACAAGAATAGGAACAAGAATAGGAACACAATCTTCCTATTGTGTTTTCTTGACACATTGAGCCGTTTCCTTCGCTCAATGGTGGGATTCAAATAATTTAACAACTGGTTCTCTGCCCTAATGATTTCTTCCAACAACCAGTTCATCAAACTGCTCAGAAAGTTAACAACCGGTTCTCCCGAAGTGGTGTGAACTGGCTGAATCCCACCACTGCCTTCGCTAGTATGGCTTTATGATTAAAATTAAAGCACCTGATTGACCAGTGCTGGTAACAATACCATTGGGTCATACTGTCTGCTAAATTATGACTTGTTGAATAAACCATAGTGCCATAATTCATACAATATAGCTGCCCATAAACCATAATCTGCAAATAAACCATAATCTGTGTCTAGATTTCATACAGTACATTAAACCAAAAATGCTCAGCACAATGCTAAACCCAATCACTGCAATCTTTTGTGTTTTTCCAGTTTGATCAAAAAGATTCAATCCTTCAATTGAAAAGTGAATAATACCTGATTAGGCGACACGGTGCTCCTCGAATTGCAACTGTGACATTGCTCCCAGCATCGAGGTGGTTTCCAAGGAGGCTGATTTTTGTCCCACCTGAGGTAGGACCTCGTTCTGGATCGACCCCAAAAAAGCTGGGGGTCTACAGGGGACAAAAATCAGTAATGAATTGCCTGCTAAGATATACATTTCAAAAAATTTCTCGTTCCCCAAGAAAATCAACCTACCTCCTGGGCAAAACCCACCCTACCACTCTCTGGGAAATGTCGCTTGCATTATAAACCATCTAGGACTATCCAAGTAATAATGACTCTAGCCTATAAAACTGCTTACCACAAAGGTGAAAGGAGTATCCGACTGGGTCCGGTAGTCTGCACTGCAGTCCCCTACGCAGAGCTCCACGGGACCTGGGGGAGGATCTGGCAAAAGTGAGGGCTCAAGTTCACACACCAGCCTAAGGGGAAGGGGTGAGATCTGTCAGAAGAGCCAAGGCCAATGCACCCAGCCCACCTTTTCCATAAGCCCTTCTCTATCCACCATCCCTTCTTTCAGAATGGGAAACTCTCTTGAGCAGGCTGGACATACAGAAGTCCTGATTTACCCCAGAGTAGCTTTTGTAAGTCTGTTACCGGCCCTAGGAATTCTCTCTTAATGTCGTGGGGGATTCAGGAACAGTTAGCACTGTTAGCATTACCAGAAGTGTCTAGTATACCCTTTGGCATCAATGGCCCAGAAAGAGGATGCCAGGAATACTTTCTGCTAGAGTTACTATGCTCCTCACTCAACTCTCTCAGAGGTTGGCACAAAAGAGGAGACCCCAAAGGCCTGCCTGTGAGAGAGGGTGGATGGAATGGCACCCCGCCTCTTATGCTTTTGCACAGAGGGAATTGAATATTCCCAGGAGTTTAGGCTATGAGATTTAGGTTGCAGGAGACAGTCCCTCCAAACAGCAGATCCTACGGGGTGGGAAGCCAGACTTGGGAAAGAAGGCAAAGTACACATGTGTAAAGCAACCAGGGACAATCCAAGGCAGACAAAACATGAACAGCCCCTCATAATTCCACTTGTGTTTCCTAGCATGCCAGACTATGATAGCAAAGAAGTTGGTTTATTTTGTTTTTCAAAATGAAGGTTGTAAATGGAAGTATGAGACAAATGTTCTTTTTTCTATTAAGTCAAATTCCCTCAAATGCCATAAATCAGTCATTTTAACACTCTGTGTGTGCATGTCTTCTTCTTCCCTCTCTGCATCTTCCCTCTCTGGGTGGCAAGAGGGGGAAATAGTACCTCTTGCATTTCAAGGACTGACTCCTCAAACAAACTCTGAGACCGAATATGTGACAAAGGGAAAAGAAAATCAAGGAATTAAATCAGGTCCTTTCAAAGATGCTGCAGATAAACTGAAGAGGAACAGGTGAGTGCAAGGCAGAATGAGTAAGAATGCAAGACAGGCAAGTCTCCAATCCTAACCTCATCTCAGCAATGAGCTCGTTGGCGAGCTAAAAGAAGCCACAATTTGTGGCTCAAAGAATTATATCCTTCCTTATTAAGCCAAAGCACACATTAAGAAGAAAAGAGCAAAGGTGGGGTATTCACATCACAGGCACTGTCTCAATTATCCTTCTCATGGCTCCAGCCTGCATGCTCTAACTAGGTAAAGCAGAACACAAATGGTTTCCTCACTCTGCCAAAGGACAATGCGTTGGTACAGTGAACCAATTCCTACCATCTATTCATCACGATCATTCCTGTTTTAGATAGGTTTGATCATATTGCATGGTTGGGCAGGTCCAGCAGCCTCTTCCCACATCATTTAAGGTAATAAAACCAACCTGCCTTTCCCAGTGCTATTTATAAGGCTCATTGAGGACCAAAAAAGGTATTACGCATAGATGTGCTTAACACACCCTGACGTTTTGCATGCTGGTTTTCAAATGTAAAAAGCAGGAGCAAAACTGTGAGAGGGTTGGGGGGGAGGGGAATTTTGAAGAGAAAAGTTAAGGGCAAAGAACATATTAAGGTTCTCCATCCAGCACTTAACTTCAAATTTGATTCCTCCAAGCCAAATCTTGTTTGGGGAAAAATAAAAAAAAGCTCAAGGAAATTATACACGCAAGACTGTTTGGCCTTAAGATAACATCTATAAAGTGTTGTACACAAATTGAAGTACTAGAACCACTAAATGCCATCTATTACTGGTAGGTTCAATACTCCAATATTTCTCAGTCTATTTTGTGGTAGTTGCTGCAACAGGTTCTTATGAAATGTTAGCCAAAAGGCGCTACATCATGTCCAGGAACAAAGCAACAGACTTTGCTAACAGACTTCAGCCTCAGCTATAGTGAAGAAGCTGAAATATAACATCCAGGAGTAGATTTTTGCAGTCTACATAGAAAGCACTCTTTGGCAGAATCAAGTGAAAAAAGTGAAAGAGGAAATGGGAAGGATGAGATTTTTCACATAATAACTAGTGTTATTATTACAAATAAAGTCAGGTTCCATCCATATGAAGAAAGCACTCCCTATTCCACCAGGGCTGATAGACTGTACAGGAGTAGCAAATCAGACCCTACCAAGAGATGACACAGCCTTTTTCTAATCTTTCGGTTCCTCTCTGGATTCCCTTGTTCTGTTCTTAGACTGATCCCAGGTTTTACTCTACCCACTTTTTTCCCTCGCCCAATGTTCACCTACCTCTCAGCACTGATGTATTCTGCAGGGAGAGAGCTACACCGGACACCTGCTACCCGTACACCGACCTCATAGAAATGAAGCCCTAGGTTTTCACCCCAAACTGTCACCCGAGTCCCACCTTCCTTGGGACCAGTCAGTGGCAATACCTGCAGAAAGAAGGAGATGAAACAGGGAGAGAAGGAAAAAGCATTCGCTGTGGGAAGTAAGGAGTTCATAAAGAAAAGTCTTGGAAAATTCTTTCTTTCTTTCTTTCTTTCTTTCTTTCTTTCTTTCTTTCTTTCTTTCTTTCTTTCCTTCCTTCCTTTCTTTGTTTTCCTTTTTCTTTCCTTCCTTTATTCCTTCCTTCCCTCCCTCCTCTTTCTTTCTTTCTTTCTTTCTCTTTCTTTCTTTCTCTCTCTCTCTCTCTCTCTCTCTCCTTCCTTCCTTCCTTCCTTCCTTCCTTCCTTCCTTCCTTTATTCCTTTATTCTTTCCCCATCTCCTCCCTCCCTCCCTTCCATCCATCCATCCATCCATCCATCCGGGATACAAGAGAAGATTCTAACATTCATAAAAATCATACTGAAAGCATCCCTAAAGAAATCATCCAAATTAGGAAGTGGCTGATACAATCAATTTCCATGCTCATCAGATACATAATCAGAGTGGAACTGGACTTATATTAGCCTCCCAACCACTGAAAGACTACACCCAAGATGTGTAAGCTTTAAATATACCACAAAATGGTAGTAGATGCCAGTGCAAACAGGACATTGGGTGAACAGAAGTGATGGCAAAGTGGGATGGTCTCTCACATTTCCATATTTTTATAGGTTCTCCTCATTACATTTCATGTCTTTATAACATTTCAGAATATAAAGGCAAGGCTGCCAATTCAAAGAAAGTTTCAAAGAAACAGTTGCATCTTTTACTGATTTTTTTAAAGTTAGGTGGGTTCTTTGCCTGGTGTCGGGGGAAAGGACCACGGTGTTATTCATGGTTCTATCATTTTAATCAGTTATGAACCATCCTAATTTTTAACTGAAGGATGTGGAAAGCCCGTGTTCCTCATTCTGTAATTTGCTAGATGTGCTGGATTACAAATCCCATCATTCACCATTCAACATGTACCACAACCATGTTTGCTGAGGGATGATACAGGCTGAGAAAAATTGGGTTATATAATTGCTAAAGAACATATGTGAAGATTTACTGATAGGCTTCTTACCTGTGTAATACGAGGGTGAGTACAACGAGCCCCACGTCGACCAGGTGGCACCCAATTTTGCCTGGAAGCTGGACAGTGAGGACGCAAAAGGCAACGGCGTTCAGGTACACACCAACCACACTCATAACGTGGATCTGATTTGAGGCACAATCCACAGCTAGAACGCTGGGCCGAACACTTATACAAGAGAGCTAAGGAAAATGGGAGAAAAAAATAGAGATAAAATAATAAAGAATCTGCAGATTAAGAGTAAGAGCCTGTAGTACAGTGGACTAAAGCACTGTTATTAACAACTGCTGCTTGCAATTACTGCAAGTTCAAATCTCACCAGGCTCAAGGTTGACTCAGCCTTCCATCCTTTCAAAGGTAGGTGAAATGAGGACCCAGATTGTGGGGGCAATAAGCTGACTTTGTATAAATATACAAAAGTATGAAGGCTATTGCTTAACGCATTGTAAGCCGCCCTGAGTCTCTGGAGAAGGGCGGCATATAAATTAAAGCAAAAAAAAAAAAAAAGATTGCTTGGCACCAGCTGCTATCTGATAATTAACCTATAATCATAACTATACTGATCCTATTGAAGATGGTGCTGAGATAACTTGTAAGATAACAAAGTGACTATTCACATATTCAGTTTTCATGTTAACTTGTGTTTTGAATGCATCCAGGCTGGTATTCACTATAGCAGAATGAACTGGTGCAGGAGAATGAAGTGACCCATTTTGAAGAGCATCATAGAAACTGAAGTGGCTGGATTTGCTGGGAGAGGGGAAGGTTTAAGATATTTCTATGTGAGGACAGAAAGCTACTCTAGATCTCTATTTTTGTGTGTGTCAATAAAACTGTGCAGAACCTGTGAACAGTCCCTTTTCCCTACTGCAGAAAATGCTTGCATCATCTCTCCGCCATGGGCATCAGCCACAAGCTAATCCTTTTAGCAGAATGCTGACTTGATTTAGCAGGTTGAAATTGACAAAGAGTTTTATTTCTACTTTCTCTTTGGCAGGAAGCAAGCTGCTTGCCAAACACTAAGCAGCTGCTGGAATTATTATTTTTTTCTTTCCCTGAGAGAGGTGGAATTTTGGTTACTTCCCCCAAAAGGAAATGGAGGGAACAGCAAACTAGACATATTACAGTAATTCCTGTAGTTTAAAAAGTATGCATTTTTGTTTTGAACTTGTAACCTCCTCTCTCCTTCACTTCAGCTGCCACCTTTACTATATTAAGAAAAGTGCCTGGCTGCAGAATTGATGACCTGTTATCGTGCCACCTTCATTGCTCAGCATAGCATTTTTAATCTAGGATGAATGATGGCTTGGTAGCTAAGCAGTTCATCCTGTTACAACTGTTCATTTCCCCCCCCCCAAACAACCAACACAAAAAGCATATACTGAAAATGTGTGTATGAGAATGGGTGGGGGGGAGGGAGAAACAGGGAAGGGATATACTAGCAATTTTTTTCGTTTATTTTTGTGTGGTAGAAAAGATGTTTTTTTTCCTGTTGTTCCAGTTGTTTTCATAAGGCAACAATTGCAGAGAGTGGTTTTTTTTTGCAGATTCCTATTGGTCAACTGCACAGCACTAATGGGCTTACTGTGTTTTTGGTATTGCAAGATCAACAAGGGAAAAGAAGATAGGCAGGTCTGTTTCAGGCTTGTTTAGAGAGATTAGGCCACAGAAACAATGAGACATGGAAGTAACCTTAGTCTTTGCTTTAATTAGCAGAACATTCTCGACCTGCATAATTGTTCTGACACATTAAATCCCTGGTATTATTTAATTAGGCTACTTATAATAATAAAAAAAAAATTCCAGGGAACTAGTAAACCAAAATCGATTCGTACCGGTTTTACAGTGATAGACTAAGAGGAATTGTGTGTCCTTAAAACCTACACACATTTGATACCCAGAGCTGGTACCTTTGAATCCTGGTGGCTTGTCAATGGCAAAATCTCCATCCCAAATGACATCAAAGTCCAGAGGGAGTTCACCCAACTCCTCACCATCGTACCAATACTAAAGAAGAAATAGATGGGTAACAAATTATTGAAGATGAAAAGTTAAAATGCTGATCTGTAATTACAGGGAACCCAGTAATTGGGTTTCCCTATTGGGGAAACAGCAAGGAAAGGATAAAAACAGACTTCCTGAGAGCTGAACAAACATTTAAGTAACCCTTCACCTAACAGCCATCTGCAGGGCCCTGAACTGAGTCAGCCAAGTTGTGATCTGCTCTTTGTCTGGATCATAGATGAGAAAGAGCTACAGTGTTTGGTAATTGATTAAATTGGGGAGTAAGCAAATTGCTTCATCATGATGAACTTCTTTATCACTACGTATTCGATTTCTTTATTCCTGGTGCTTCCTGCATTCTTAGCCTGTTAGGAGGCCTCTGCAGAGACAAACCCCACAGTTGCTAAGAGAAATAGTGGAGTTTCTGTCACATTTATTATATACACATACTGTATATTGCACACATGGCTAGGTTGTGTATAGACGGTCCTTCTCGGTGCTATTAATAGATGGGATGAAAGCAGAAGAAAAGTAAAAGCAGTCTTTTACCCTCATTGAGTCCTAATGAACATAGCTTACAAACTGTGGCTTAAAAAGAAGAATACTCTCAGGTTTGTAGCCTAATTAAAAGCTCGACTGAAATAACACAAAAGGAATAAATGGAGAAATGTATGGCTTTTCCTGATCAAATACATATTTCTATGATGGGTAGTTAGCACTACAAACAACACATTTACTAATGGACGGCTGAAAACTTTTGGAATCGAGCATCTATGTCTAGAAAATATTCAGCAAGTTCTAGCAGCCAAAATAAAAAATGATTTCAGCCTGGTTTCTTCACCCCTTTGGACTATTTCAAAATGATTATAGAATTCAACTGAGGAAAAAAATAACCCTCACTTATGTAGAACAGATATTTCCCTTGTTATAAACTAACCTTCCTTAACCTGGTACTCACTATGTATATTCTATCAGTGCAGTGGTGGGTTGCCCCCAGTTTGCACCGGTTCTATAGAACCGGTAGTAAAACCGGAGGGAGGCTCCGCCCACTGACCCTGATGTCATCAGAATGGTTCTGCGCATGCGCAGAAGAGCATGCACGCATGGCCCTGTTGCGAACTGGTAGTAAAGGTAAGTAGAACCCACCCCTGTATCAGTGTCACATCTGGACAGTCCAGATTAAAAAGATATAGTTGTTCCACAGTACAGGATGCATAATTATTATTCTAATCATTTCCCAACATTCTCCAATATTCTCCTGCATTTTTGACGGGTGCTCCATATACAATTGATATTTTGCTGAATATGATCTATATTATACTTCTGCTATCTTCTTCCTCTAATTGAAAATCAATAATGCAGCCAACACAGGGATCTTTAAATGAATATTAAGGATAAAAACACATTGTGTCCTGGACCTGGATGGGGAAAGGCTTCTTTCAAACCACTTATCATATAAAACTACGGTCATTGCTGATCAGGATTCCAGATATATAAAAGAGATGCCTCCTTCTCAGTACTTTGCATGTATATTAATACACAGTACTGTCAGACATTTTGCTCCTTGATCAACCGATTTTGACTTTTTATTTATGTACCTCTCTCGGTTTGTTTATGCCTGGTCATTTGGAATTATGCTGCATTGCCTCCAAAACATCTGAACCCCTTCAGAGTCCATCTATCCTCTTTCACATTATTAATGCATGTTAAAAGTAAACAGAACGAGTGCCAGCAACAAATCTCTAATATTTATGTCTATCTAGTGCAAAAGGAAAGCTTTCAATCTTTATTTAAGGCAAACAGAATCCTACATCCCATCAGTATTCTAATACCAATTAATAAATAAATGTGCAGAAATATTCACTAAGCACTTAAAGAGATGGGAATGCAAGAAAAAGGTTTGGTTTCCAAGTACGATCCTCAAAATGTCAGAACGCATTATCCCAGACTACAGAATCATTAAGTAAAGCAAAATGAAGTACCACATTCCTGGTGATTAGATACTGCAGGATTCATTTTACCAAACGTTCAGTTTCATACGTCAAGAACAAGTGAACCACAATAAAGTGCTTATTGGGAGAGCAGCTTAAACAAATGAGCCAAACTACATCGTGGTACAAGAATTTCACACTACAAAAAAAAAGAGTGACACAATTACTATAATATACTTGTTAAAGAGAGCTATTGAGAAAAGGAAAGAAAAAAGACATTTATCTTCCTCTTGCAATTAAGGGGAAGTTTACAAAATCATATTCAGGCACCATCTTTTCAGCCTTCATCCCCCATTCATATTCCCCGGAATATTCCCAACCGGGAGTAGATCAGTCCACGTTGCCTTTACTGTAAAGCACCACGGAGATCAAAATGTAACTTCAAATGCATGACATGTAAGCTCTCTTGGTTTGATTGCCATTCCTCAGACGGAAGATGCTTTATCAGCAGTTACATCAGAAAAGTATGAGTCACTGTGAAGAAGTGTGTAAAAGCCCACAGAAAAATGAGTGTCTAACCTCATAATAATAAAATGTGCAGAAGTGAGGTAGTTATTTGCCAAATACTGAAATTAGGAGAAACAGAAGTCACCCAGAGAAAATGCCAAACCTCAAGAAGCAATTCAATGGGAGAATAATCAAAAGGGACGGAAGGAAACCGTTCTCTTCCACAGATGCATTCAAAATTATTCTGTAAATGGTCCAATATTAAGATGCATCGTCGCATTTTTGCTAAAGGTTAAAATCTAAAAGCCCAATGTTTGGTATTTGTACAGTATCCAAAATGGCATCTAAGTCGGTGCAGATGAAAATGATTGTTTTATTGGAAAAATGCTTGGCAGAAAAATTTCACTGGTTCATTAAAATTACCCAAGAGACCTACATGCAGCAGATTTCCCACTCTTCAAAATTGCTCCCTGGATGGCTCTGCATAAAAGCAATGGCGGCAGAAAAATCATTTTTGTTTGCTGCCATCACTGTCAACAGGAGCTCTGTTCTGTATTTCATCAGATCTAGGATCATTTTTTGTTGCTTTCTGTTCTAGTTGGTAGCCTTGTCGCTTCTCCTCACTCAAAAGTTCTGTAGTTTTACCAAGCAACTGGCCAGCTCTAATCAGCAGCTAAAGACATCTATGAGCAACTACATCAAATGGCTGGTCCAGGATTACTGCCTGCCTTGTCAGAATTTAGCTTCAATATTCCTAACAGAACTCTTGAAGCCCAAAGTCAATCCGGTAAGCATGGCTCAACCCTAAGACCACCTCCATCAAATCACAGGAATAAATCATTACACCAGTAGAAAATGTTTTCAGTCCAGTCTGCCAAGTAACAGCGACACGCAAAACAGAGGAGTTGAATAGGGAACTAAAATAATTCTTCTATTATAGAGGTTCGTTGCACAATCAGCCATGTTCAGACTGAATTTGGGATACTTATCCACCTATTGAGTCTTTCTCAAGAACCAGGATAGGCAGATGGTGGCAGAGGTATTGTTGCAGAATGTAAAATGTTCCGAGTAAAGCTGCATTTTACAATTGACTGATGGTGAATTAATCTTCTATTCTATATTCAATAACTCTTCTATTATTACCGGTATTATCCTTATTGTTGTTGTTAGTAGTACAGCAGCTGCAAGTTGTATTAATAGTAATTTTTATTTGTATGCAGATATTCCCCTCAATAATAAAATGCCATTTACAATAAAAACAAAACCCAAAAAACTTTGCAATAAAACAATAAAATCAACAGCATTTTATTTTATTTATTTAATAATATAAAATAAAAATTTAATAATTAAAACATATGTTGCTCAGCAATTGATTTGGAAACAATCTGGTAGTGGGGCAGTTGCTTCCTGAAAACGCTTGGGTGAAGTATCTCTTAAGCTTTCTTCTAAACGTAGGCATTATAGACTCAACCATATTTCCCTTGGAAGGAAGTTCCAAAATAGGAATACCACCCCAGAGGAGACCACAAGCAAGAGTTTTCCAGCTAAACTTAGACTAACTTTCTTCAATTAGCTGCCTATCAGATATGCTCAGGCTTTACCCAAAATTATAAGATAGACAGCCAGACTAACCACTGCTCTCGTCTTCTTTGAGCCCTTAGTTCATGTCAGTGGAGTAGTGAAGCTCTTAGTCTATCATAGGGATCCCCAACCCAGGTCCGTGGACTGGCACCAGCTCTCAGCGTGCCAGAAACCGGGCTGCACAAACAAGGGAAGCCTCATCCATGGGATGCAGGCAGCATGCGAAACTATGCCCCCTCCCATCTGTGGAAAAACTTCATGGAACCGGTCCCTGGTGCCCAAAAGGTTGGGGGCCACTGGTCTATTGGCTAAGTTAAGAGCCAATATTTAAGAAGTGGAACCTTCAACAGTAGAGTCCTTAGTCTACTTAATTAGTGGTCTTCGAACTTGAAAGAATATTGTTGGGTCAAGTATAATCCAATCTCCTTCATCCAGGCAGAAGCAATAATAAAGTCCAAGGAGGAAACTTCAACAGTCAACTGTACAATATGGGTAAATATAGAAGTCCAGGTAGTCCTCCACTTACAACCACAATTGGGCCTGGAATCTCAGTCGTTAACTGAAGCAGTCATTAAGCAAGACACCACATGTGTCACTTCACTTAATAACCACAATCCTGGCTCTCTCAATTCAGAATGGGACGACTCGTCGCAACCAGCTCGCCATGGCCAATTTGCCATGGCCAACTCATCATAGCCAATATTGCCACAGGAGAATTCAGCATGGGATAACTCACTGTGGGACAATTCAATTTAATTATTTAAAATAATTTAAAATTTATTTTAATTTTTGTCATTCACATTTTATTTTGTCTCTCCCTTGGCATCCTTTCTTTAATGATTCTATCTGACTATTTGTTTGATATTAGTGTAACTCTTCTTCTGCATAAGTTGTTCCGTGGTGAAGTGGTCATGGCCAGCTGTTCCACAGCTAGTTAGCAACAGCAAATTGGCTGTGGTGAGTTGATCGACTATATGGGTTTTGAGCAGAGTGCTGGGGAGAAGGCCTGGGCCTCCTAGGCATGATGGGGTAGAGAGAGGGCCCAGGCCTCTCACCATACCCTGGAGATCAGGGCTATCTCTCCGTCCCAATGGGGAAAATGATTATGAGAACAATGACATGCACTAGCATTTTCACCAGATTTGAGGTCCATTCCTCTAATGGCTCCAGTACTTGCTTAGCAAACACACTGCTTTGGAAGACTCAGAAAGTTGGCATTCACTAATTTTCCCATCCAGAGGAGTGGGAGACAATGACATTCACTAAAACGCCAGTGAATGCCAGGATTCTAAAAGGCTCAGGATGCTGGTATTTGCTAGAATTTTAGTGAACGTCATTGTCTCCCACCTCTCTGGATGGGAAAATGCTAGCGACCGCCTGAGTTTTGAAAGTCTCGGAACCCTGGCATTTGGTAGTGATTTTGCCAGATTTGAAGTCTGTTCCACCATTACGCAGAAGGATTTCACCAGTGTACATGGAGGAAGGGGAAATATCTTGGTACCCTGGGGGAATGGACCTCAAATCCAACATCCCCTCCACTTGCAACTTTCTCCGCCAACTTCCCCATTGAGTTTCTGGGGAAGTCAGCAGAGAAGACTGCAAATGGAGATCACACCATCAAAATGAACTTGGCAACCAGTTTTAAATGTGAACCTGCAAGAGGAGGAGTGGCAGAACCTGAGGGCGGAGTTAAAAGAGGGATCAGCCTAGAATTCCTAAGTAGCCACAAGCAAACTAAGTCCACCTTCCCTTAAATTCTGTTGACCCTTATCTAACCCCAAGCAGGTGTTAATAGTTGAAAAAAATATTGTGCGTAGGCGTGATTAGCAATAAATCAGTTTAATTAGACCTTCATGTGTCGACCTGATCTTTCATGCCTGATAGAACCAGTTTCCAAGTGGTCAAAATTCACTCA
This sequence comes from Pantherophis guttatus, assembly GCF_059756535.1. Taxonomy (NCBI): domain Eukaryota; kingdom Metazoa; phylum Chordata; class Lepidosauria; order Squamata; family Colubridae; genus Pantherophis; species Pantherophis guttatus. Next base: position 119,565,627 of record NC_142064.1, on the reverse strand, counting down.
TGTGATAGTGGTGGGCAGGGCAACATTTTACAGCCATAAATGCGTTACGGGCTATAAAGCACCACGAGACCATCATGACTGGTTGTAGGTCGCAAGCTACCTGTAGCTACTATGTTTTGAATTCCAGGATATGATATGGTGCTTGTGATGGCTGTAGATAGCAAGAGATGTTTGGCAGCTGAAAAAACAAGAAGGCTAGATGCCATGAAGAAGGAACAAACATGGAGAAGAACCATGTCAAACTCAACAATGTTTAGAGCTGTTCTTAGTCCTGTTGCTCTTGGGCTGTGACCTGAATAATTTCAACCTCATTTACAATCTGAAAGATTAATAATCAAAAGAAGAGGATGTAATACTGGTTTGGACAGCAGAGGGCAATCTCACTGAAGAATCTGATGAAGAATCAGATTACAATAGTGCAGTTTTAGTAAAGATGAAAAACAGAGCAGGGCCAGGGCGATTCAAGGCTTTTTACTCCTAGCTAATCTAATTTTAATAATCATTGTTCAGATCAGATCTCTGCCATTAGGGTGGGGGGGGGAGGGAATTATGGAAGTACAAGACCACAACTCCTAAAATTCAAAGTTGCCATACCACTGGGATGTATCTGGGAATTCATACGGAGGTCAAAAGGAGACTTCCCTTTCATTTTTTGTCTCTAGCATCTGAAATCATATGCAAAAAGAACAGATCAAGGCTTTGCTACTCCAGCAACTCGAATCTCACAGGGACCAGCCTGACGCCTACAAGGATAACGAGAAATAACCTTGGGCTGTGCTGGCCCCCATATTCAATAGCATGCAGCCTCTGAACATGGGTAATTCCATGAAAACACGATGATTAATGGCCATTGGTAAATGCACAGACACAAGCTTTTTTGAATCTGCTTTAAAGCCATCTAAGTGATTGGCCTTCACCACCATTTTGTGGCAATAAAATTCATCAGTGAGCACACTGGGCAAAGAGGCATGTCCTTCAGCATGCCTCAAATCTCATGCCCATCCATTTAATTGGATGGGCCATAATTCTAGCATGACGTGAGAGGGGTAAAAACTTTTTCTCTCCCCCCCTCCCCATTTTCCCCCACATCCAATTGTATTAGTTGGTCTCAAACACAATATTACATGAGAGAGAAAAGGAAGGCTGTAAATTCTCTTGACAGACATTTTAAATATATATATATATAAATATATATATAAATATATATATATATATATATATATATATATATATATATATATATATATATATATATATATATATATATATTCTCCTACTAATAGGTCTCTTAATTTAAGAATAGGCAACATGCAGCCCTTCAGATGGGGAATCATGAGAGATTACATGTACTATAAAATCTGGAGGGCTTCATGTCTACTTCAATTTCATCTATCATTTAATTTTCATTTCTAAATATCTTCTAGATATGAGAAGACAAGAACATAGCATTTGGATAATTCAACAGTTATTGCGGTACTATTAATCTTCTGTCCCTTTCAATCTTCTTAATGCCGAAATGTTTTTTTTTTTACCACTGCTAACAACAAATTGACAAATGCAATTAACTTGCCCCATTATGATCTTGTCCTAAGATAGTTGTGAGAATGAAAAAAAGGGTTATGATGAAGGCACGTCTAATTCAAAATTTTGTTCCAATAGAGTTGAACCAGATGCTTCTGCAACACAATGGTACTTTGTGCCATTTCCTCCGGCAACTTGACAGCTTCTGCTTTTTACTGGAAATAACATCCAGCTGCAGGTAGTTCTCAGCTTACAATCACTCATTTAGTGAAGTTACAACAGCACTGAAAAAAGTGACTTACAATTGGTCCTTGCACTTCTGCATGACTGTCATAGCATCCCCACAGTCACCTGGCCAAAATTTAGTTGCCTGACAACCAATATGTATTTAGGGCAGTGTCCTGAGGTCATGGGGTAGCCATTTGCAACCTTCCCAGCTGGCTTCCAACCACGAAGTCAACAGGGGAAGCCAGATTCGCTTAATGACTGCATAATTAAATTAACGACAGTAATTTGCTTAACAACCATGGCAAAGAAGTTCCTAAAAATAGGGAGTGACTCATTTAACAACTCTTGCTTAGCAACAGAAATTCTGGTCCCAGCTGTGATCGTAAGTTGAGGTCTATCTGTATAGCCACTGAAGCTTTAGTCTCATTAAGCAAGAATACAATACAGAGCATTAGTATCACCCACAGTATTTTTGTACAAGTAGTAAGGCCACATGCAGACCTCCCAATGCCCTTTGTGTGGTCTTAAGAGCTAGCAAGGCAAAAGTTCCATTTTCTCATCCACAAACAAGAGCTCTGAGACATTGACAAGCAACAAAAATAGAGGTTCCCATTTGGGGTGAAAAAATGGCTTCTTCTTTGATCCAGTTAGACCAGAAGTCTTCAAACTTGGCAGCTTTAAGCCTTGTGGACTTCAACTCCCAGAATTCTCCAGCCAGCTATGCTATACTGGCCGGAGAATTCTAGGAGTTGAAGTCCACAAGTCTTAAAGCTGCCAAGTTTGAAGACCTCTGAGTTAGATTGTAATTAATTCCAGTCTGCATTTAGTTACGTTCAGCATCAGCACATAGTGCATTCAACCAAGGTTTAACATGGTGCTAGGTACTTATGTAGGTAAGCATGAGCTGCAGACTGATTTGACAACTCTCTGCATTCTGTTTTTCCAATTAGGCAAAAGGAACATTATCCTGGAAAATATGGCTAGAAAATGAGTAGATAAAGAAAACAAACTAAAAGTTGCAAGGGTCAGGGAAGCAGGGAACTTCAGTTAAAAAAAAACCCAGCTTATTTTAATCTAGTGATGTGGTAACTCATTTATGGAACCATACAGGACTTTACTACTGAGGGTACCAAATATTTTAATGAATTCTTACATTAAAAAAAACTGTAATCTAGGTCAGTATTCCCTTAATACACATAAACAACTAGTAGATCTAAGCAAGTCCATGGCTCAAACTGAATCCAACACTGCAACCACTGTGTTACTACGCACTACGATGAGCTTACAAATTCTGATGGCTGCCCTTAATATACCCAAGTAACACTACAGATGTTCAAGAAAGTTTAAAAAATTAGTAATTCATAGGCAAGTTGAAACAAAAGGAAGATTTGTTAGCACCTGCAGAAAGCTGAGACGCTGTATTGTTTTCAGGAAGTTCTGAGTCTTCCTGGTTGCAGAATAGTAGTAAGAGGGATACAAATAGGGCTATAAAAGATGTGATTCTCACCGAGGTATTCTGGCACTGTACACTGCTGGAGTTGAAGCGTACAGCTGGCACCCGCTGTTGGCGACCTTGGATTCCCAAGACACATTCGTAATTCTTCTGGCCCGACTGAGGTTGTGGAAGGTTCTTGGCACGCAGTGTAATGGGTTGTAACACTCCCACAGGAATCAAGATCTCCCCACCAGGAAGGAGCTCTGGGCAGCCCTGGTGCAAAGGAAAAGATTCAAGCCATGTGCTCAGAAACCTGAAAGCTTTGGCAAGTGCTGTTTGCAGGCAGGCGTGTGTTTGTTTATGACAGGAATATTCTCAAGGCAGGATTGCAAAGGGCAATAGTTCTAAACCCAAACTGAGGCTGGCACTGCTTTCAAAGTAGCCGTAAAGGGAACACGAAACACTTTTTCTAAAAAAAAAAACCAACAGTCTGATCCTACCCATGCTTACCAGAAGTACATTGACTAAAGTGATATTGCTTTTCTTTTCTTTTTTTTTTTTTTAGGACTGTCATTTGGGTTCCTGTGTGAAGACACCTATAATCATTCTTGGGGATAGGAAACAAGTCGCTCCCTCCTGGGGGCTGAGGTTCCTTCTCCCCCAGGGAGAAACAGCTGCCTAACCTTTCATATCCCAACAGCTCCACAGTGAACAAGGGTAAAGCCCAGGAGTCTGGCTCCCGGCTCCTCCTTTGCCTGTGGTGACCGCCTGAGAGAGATGGAGATGAAAGAGCCTGCTGGGCGCTCAGAGTTTCCATGGAAACCAGAGTCTGGTTAATTGCTCCTTGGTACCAAAGGAAAGGTAGGGCGGGGGAGGCCTGCTGGGCTGGCTGCTCTGTTTACGGGGCTAGCAAAGACACAGGGTGGCCATGACGCTGGCAAGCAATACAGGAAACGTAGTCCTGACCTGGAGAACAATTAAACCCCGGGTGCAACTTCCTATGGAAGCTTAAGACAATGGGGTCAAGACAAAAGGCCCGGTCTGTGGGAAGAGGAGCCTGGAAGCGCCAAGCAATTTTCTCTTCTAGCTCTTTCATTCTTTAAAGTCTAGACTGAAAACAAAGTCCACACAGGCTGATCTAGAAGTCCCGAGCACAACAGTTTTGCCAGCACTCCCTAACCTAAGAGTCACAGGCAACATTTCACTTCCCAGAGCCTCAAAGCCTGCTGTCCAGCCTCCTCCCACTCCAACCACCACATCCAACCGCAAACGCTGGCCCCTCTAAGGGAGCTGCTATCAATTACCTACCCACAACGAGCCCCGGGCGTCTCTAGGTCTATTGATCCCGCTGCCTGGGCCAGACGATTGATCACGAGCCACTGGCCCCATTACCAGCAAACACTCTGGCCTCCCCCATATCGATCCAGCCTCCCACCCAAATAAAGGCACTTTAGTACTATTATCATTTCCCCATGCTGTTGATCTGCCACCTGCTGACTCTTTTCTGATTGCTTGGGATTCCCTGGTCTGAGATTCCTTCTATACAAGGCCTGTGGGGGACGCTACGCATAAGGGTAAACTTAAATATGTGACTTCCAGAAGCCTTTCCTTTTCAGTCTGCTGGTGGAACCAAGTTTCTAAAACTCATTGTTATGAAAAGATATTGTGATGTTGCCAGAGCTGGAAGACAGAGTTTTAAAGGAAAGAGAGAACTGCATCTTGAATGTTCCCTTCTTGTGATTCTTATTTCTTGTCAAACCCTCCATTTGTGCTTTTTCTCCCTTTTTACCCTATACCGTTCTCAGCAAAGCAATTTGAGCTCTGCAGAGGGTCAAAATATTGCAGTTAAATGTATTCATGCAGTTGCACAACTTGCATTAACATGGAAATGGAATCATGGCTCCCAAATGTTCGCTCCAATGCTGGAAGAGCAGGCTATGAAATACTACAGCTATTTCTGCTGTTATGCAGAAACAGGGAGCTCTTGAAAATGCAAGGAAGGAAGTTGAGCTGGGAAGAGGAGTAGATTCAAAGCACATGGGGAAATCTCTCTCCCGAACTCCCTCTGCCCTGCAGGTCAGCAGCGGGAATAAAATTGCCATTGATTTCCCCAGTGGTGAAGGTTTCACAAACAAAAGATGAAAAGGCACAGGGTGTTCATGTCCAAAAATCATCCTAATGGCTGGCAGGAAGCTCTCTCGAGATGGTAGCACTCCAGTGGCCTTTCTTACCTCAGCAGTGTTGACTCGGCCCTCTAGGAAGAAGCACTTGGCCACATTGTGGGTGCACGTATGCCTGTATTTACACCAGTGGCACGGATAGTGGCTGCTGACACAGGACAAGCACCTGTAGAACGAGGAAAATTAAAAAAAAAAAGAAAACAGGAAAGGGGGAAAGAATGCATGTCCTGATCTACAGATGTCAATTCTCTCTCCTCTTGTTTCCTTCACCTTTATTCCTCTGAAGGTTTTGTTCTGCTTAAGGATATGAAACTCGTGGGAAGGAAACAGAGGAAGTGAAACACTGATTGAATCAGATCTTCAAATCTTGTCCAACCTATCTGCTTACTGTGGAGACAAGGCCCAGAGGGAGGCAAACCTAAACTACTGACTAGCTCAGAGGTGGGTTTCACCAGGTTCTGACCAGTTCTGGAGAACCGGTAGTGGAAATTCTGAGTAGTTCAGAGAACCAGTAGTAAAAATTCTGACTGGCCCTGCCCCCATCTCTTCTCTGCCCCCCAAGTCTCAGCTAATTGGGAGGAAATGGAGATTTTGCGGTATCCTTCCCCTGGAGTGGGGTGGGAATGGAGATTTTACAGTATCCTTTCCCTGCCACACCCACCAAGCCACACCCACCAAGCCATGCCACGCCACGCCCACCAAGCCACACCCACAGAACCGGTAATAAAAAATGTTGAAACCCACCACTGGACTAGCTGGTGTAAGCTAGGAGAGCCCCAAAACTGAGAGGAAGGTGTGTGGCATTTCCTACTTTACATAACAGTGAGGGAAAAGTACAGCATGCTCTGAGGCGGAAACACAGGGCAGCAAATCTGGAAGGGTGCAGATACATCAGAACTTGTTTCCAATAAGAAGAATATAAGGCTGGCTCAAGCAGTCATGGCCTGTGGCTTGAAAAAGGCCTTGCCATCAACTCATCTAGGTTGCAAGTCCTAGTAAAAAAAAAATGTTCCCAAGTCCAGTCACCTTTAGGACTGGGTCAGGCCTTCAACACTGATGAATCTAGAAATCTTTTGCCTCTTCTTCCAAATTTCCCCTAAGGAAATAGATGGGATTGCAATCTCCAGGGGCAAGGACTTAATTGATTAATTGTTTATATGTCTAAGGCCTCCCAATTCATCAACAACTCCGAGTGGTGCAAAACCTCAAGTCAGACAGAAATGTAAGATGGCTGTCCAGGGGAACAAATACCCACTAAATGCCTCTAAAGAATTTTTCACAGAAGCAGCAGCCCACTTTCCATCCCAGATGAAAGTCAGGGGGAAACATCAGATCAAAACACGCATAAAGCAGGACAGAGTCGGGACTCTTCAAATCTCTAGGGCAAGGTTTCACAACCTTGGCGTTGTTAAGATATGTGGACTTCAACTCTGGGAAACACTACTCTAAGAGAATTCTGTTCCAGAAGATGGGCTCAACAGAGAAGGCAGATTTCCTAGATTTCCTATCAGATATAATATATATATCTAAATGTCCTATCAGATGACATTGATTAATGGAAGGGACCCAGAGCATGCTGATTCTGTCTGAGCTTATGGGATGGGCAGAAATAATGGGAGAGTGAACTCCTCAAATAAATAATATCTTTGTCATGCAGGACTTTGTAGATGACACTTAGCATCTTGAATTGCACTTGGAAGCCTACTACTGTAATAATCAGTGCAGCATGCAGAGCAAAGTTGTTACGCAGATGTACTGTGACACACTCATAATTGCTTATTCCACCATGTTCTGCACCAGCTAAAGGTTATAAGTGGTTTTCAAGGTCAGTTGCATGTACATCAAGGGTGAAATTCAGCAGGTTCTGGAGAACCGGTAGCGGAAATTTTGAGTAGTTCGGAAAACTGGCAAATACTACCTCTGGCTGGCCCCAGAGTGGGATGGGAATGGAGATTTTGTAATATCCTTCCCCTGGAGTGGGGTGGGAATGGAGATTTTGTAATATCCTTCCCCTGGAGTGGGGTGGGAATGGAGATTTTGCAATATCCTTCCCCTGCCACGCCCACCAAGCCACACCACGCCCACCAAGCCACATCATGCCCACCAAGCCATGCCCACAGAACCGGTAGTTTAAAAATTTGAATTCCACCACTGATGTACAGGGCACTGCAAAGTCCACACATAAATTGACCAAGTGACAATGGCAAGGTGCTCCAGGTCCAAGAATAGGTACAATTAATAGATGAGATGAATCTGTGTGAAAGTCTTCTTGACTACAGTTGCCATCTTCCTTCTCAATCTGCAAGTCCAGGAGAACCCCCAAACTACATACTAGTTCTAACTGGGGAAGTGAACCCCTTTCAAAGTTAAAAATAGGAACTCTTCAGGCCGGGATGGTCCATGAACCCATTAGCACTCAGAATTGCTAGGGTCAAGCTTAAATCCATTCCTCCCCATCTGGACCTTAAGAGCCTCCGGGCACCGAGACAAGATCTTCAACAGCATCATTTAGTTGACTAAGACTTGAGAACCAGCTGGCTATCATCACACACTGATAACTGACCCATGTCAACAAATGACTCACACAGTGACTTCATATAGTTATGAACAGGAAGGATGTGGCACTCTACAAATCAAGAGGTTTCAGCCTCTCTTTTCCAGGCAATACTTATTGGAACCATCCAAGAGAAAGGCAAACAACCACAACATCAACAGTCATTGGCTTCATTCAAGACAGTGATGACTCTGCATATAGATGGGAGGCTGAACAAATGGCCCTGGGATATAGCCATATAACAATCTGGAGCTGAACATGCTTAAAACTGTAGAGGTAGGAGTGGATTTTAGGCAGTGGTGGGATTCAAATAATTTAATAATGGGTTCTCTGCCCTAATGATTTGCTGGGTGGGAGTGGCTGGGTGGTCATGTGACTGGGTAGGCGTGGCCAACTCAACATCACTCATCACACCAAGCCCTGCCTCCCAGCCACTCTCCCTTTCCCCAGGCCTTGGGCCTATACGCAACACCTCCAGAAATGAAAGGGTTAACCAACCCTCAGTTTCCTGGTGCAAATCCAGTGGTGGGATTCAGCCAGTTCGCACCACTTCGGGAGAACCGGTTGTTAACTTTCTGAGCAATTTGGCAAACTGGTTGTTGGAAGAAATCATTAGGGCAGAGAACCGGTTGTTAAATTACTTGAATCCCACCACTGTGCAAATCCCACCCCCCACCCCAGTGAAAGGATGGGGAGAGACCAGCAAAGCATTCTGCTCCCATCACCAAGGAAAGTAAGACATTGGAGGCTAAGTTTATTAAAAAGCAATATATTGTGTCATAACAGCCAACATTTCACACCTGAGATGGCAGAGGCAATAAATCCCATTGACTCCTCAGAAGCAATTTACAATTAAAGCCCATTTGCACCCCAAAAATAATAAATAAATAGCAGAAGGAGAAGGATTGACAATATTTGTGTGCAGGCAATTCTGAAAGAGTCTAAGATAAAGCTGGATTAACCCCTTCCTTCCTTCCTCCCTCCCTTCCTTCATTTTTCAGCCTGTTTTTCAGCCATTTTCCATTGTTTTTCGGGTGAAAAATGGCCCAGAAAATGGCCTGAAAATGGCAGAAAAAGGAAGGAAGGAAGGAAGGAAGGAAGGAAGGAAGGAAGGAAGGAAGGAAGGAAGGGGTTAATTCAGCTTTAGCTTAGTCTCTTTCATGGCCCAGAAAATGGCCCAGAAAACGGCCTGAAAAATGGGTGGGGGCGGGGGGCCAGCCAGTGGTGGGATTAACTGGTTTGCTGAACTGGGCAGAATTTTAACAACTGGTTCGCCTGAACCAGTCCAAACCGGTTGAAGCCCACCTCTGATTTTAGGAGGAGCCCTCCTATTTTACCTCCTCTTACTGTATTTGACAGCATGATATCAGCAGTAGAGTCCTTCAAGTCCTTCAGGACTTGAAATGGATGCTTAATATTCGAACCATCATTAAAAAGGCACAACAAAGAATGTTTTTCCTGCTTTAACTCAGCACCTAAAATGGCTTATTCTGAGATTTATTCAGACTGCCCCAGGAGCTGTTGATACGGTTTTATAGAGGAATTACTGAATCTGTTATTTGTAGTTCTATAACTATTCGGTTTGCTACAGCAACCAAATAGGACAGTCAGAGTCCAACTACAAATGATTTTATCTTTCAGATACCTGAAATATTTCTCCCAGTGGCCCTGGAAATGTTTTTCTTGATCATCCCTTCCCAGCAGAGAACAGGTCGTTCTGAAAAGGGCCACTGCTCAGCTATTTGTGAACACAGTAAGAGTGGAAAAATAGTTATATTTTGTGGCTCTTTTTTATTACTATGACATAGTCCCTAATATGGTCTCTTAGTCATGTGCAATCAGATTCATTCTTCATCTTCCTCAAATGGCATTCTAAGCCTCTCTTCTGCCATTTTAACTCCTAGTTCCCTGGAAAATAATTCTCATCTGTCCTAGCATGTGGCCACCTGCATTAATTAGGTCCTGACTCTTGAATATTCTGGGTCAGATCCATGGTTGTGTGGAATGAACTCCCAAGCCATCTCCAACTCAAATTAGATTAAAATCTCCCAGAACTAGCTCTCCACTGCTAATTCCACAGCTCAGGCAGAGATGTCATGGTACAGCACAGAGGCCAATACAGCAACAAGAAACTTCGCTGTTTTCTAGTGCCCAACTTCAACTCCAGGGTCTTACATCTGGTTATCTGCAGCAATTTGCTGCTGAAAGTCAGTAGGGTTCCAGGATGACAACTGCCACCTTTAGAGCGCTCCATGGCATCGGACCGGGGTATCTACGAGACCGCCTTCTGCTACCAATAGCCTCTCACCGACCAGTACGCTCCCATAGAGAGGGGCTCCTCAGGGTGCCGTCGGCCAAACAGTGTCGACTGGCGGCCCCCAGGGGGAGAGCCTTCTCTGTGGGGGCACCTACCATCTGGAACGAGCTCCCCCCAGAGATATGGAAGATCCCGGACCTGCGCACGTTTCGCCGTGCTCTCAAAACTTTTCTATTTCAGCAAGCTGGCCTGGCCTAACTCCCCTCTTTTAAATTTTTTAAATTTTTTAATTCGTGATTTTATAAATTGGGTGTTTTAATCTGTGTTTCGGCCAAAATATTTAATAATTTTAAGGGATTTTTAATATTTGTATTATCTGTATTTTATCTTGGCTGTTCACCACCCTGAGTCCTTCGGGAGTAGGGCGGTATAGAAATTTGATTAAATAAATAAATAAAATAAATAAATTGCCACCTGCCCTGGGATCACAGCTGATGCCAGACTTGAAAAACTAGGTGAACAACTTGCCCCTTTGCTTCTGATGATGATCAGATTCTTCTGATGCACATAGTATACACTGAGAATGCCACATAATCTGAAAATCTATTTACAAGACAGGTAGATTAACTATCCTAAATCATTCGGGATTAGGATTAACTATCCTAAATCATTCAGTGGCTGGATAACCGCATCATCTTAAGCAATTGTGAAGTTTGGTTAATGATGGCTTAGTATACTGCATGTTGCACTCAAGTTGCAATTAACAAAATCATGTTTTAGTGCAACAGTGTGTGAATGTGTCACTGTTTCTATCTCAGATGAAACCTATCCTCTTAGCTGCTCCATCTCTTACCTTAGGGATAAGATCTGTCTTCCTCATATAGCTTGGAAATGTCTTTCATGCTAATGAAGAGCAGATAGTCCTCATGATACAATGGAAACTGGGGTCAGAATCTCCATTGCTAAGTGATGCGGTTGTAAAGTGTAGTTTCAAATGACTTGCATCACTTAGCGAGAGCTATCCCGGCACTCCCTTGCTGTCATTAAGCAAGGATTGTGGGTTGTGAGTACCAAGGAGTAAGGATCTCCTTGGTACTTCCAACAAGCAAAATGAGTAAGCCAGTAGGAAGTCACGAGACCCAGGCAGCTCCCAAGCAGGCCAATAGGCAGATAAGTGGCTGCTGCCGGATAGGGGAGGGTGTGTGAGTGGCCATCAATTTTTAATATGATCTTTTATAGGGATTTTGACAGATTTCTCATTTTTGCTAGAATGAAATTTAATTAACTGTCAATTGTATGCTGTTTGTTTTGAATTAATGAAATCCTGATTAGGGGTTAATGGAGGAAAAAACATGACAGTAAATCACTAAATAAACCAAGTGTGTATGTTTTAACTATAAGCAAAGTGTAAAGATGAAAACTATTTTTTTTTCAAAGTAGTTAACAGTTGTTGGAAGCTGAGATTAAATCTTATTTTGCAACAGTTGTAAACAATGATGTGTGGGTCACATGTCTTATGTATAAATAAACTGATGGGGATCAAAAAAGAAAGTCATCCCCCCCACTTCCCCATTAACAGCCTGTGCCCAGTTTCAAAACTCACGTGCGTAGAAGGCTGCAATCATAAAAGACAAAGTTTGTACTGGCAAATTCCATGCCAGTTTCCTTGGACAGAAGTTGGATCCTAACAGTTCGTACATCACCTGAGACAGTTATAGGGAAACAGGAAAAAGGAAGAGCAAGTAACATCAATCATGGTGTGTTTACAAGGTCACATTCTTGAATTCCGACACAATCAACTTCTGCTTCCACATTCAGAATCATCAAGCAAAATTAGAATTACATGACTCCCCCCATCAGCATAGTTTTGCAGAAGAGAGAGAAGCATTTATTTACCACTGTTTCAACATGTCAGTTATAGCCATGCAAAAACCCAGCATCATAGAGCGGCAACCAGTCTGGTTAATGACTGTGGGAGCAGCATGAAAAGCAGGAAGGCAGAAAGCAGAAGTCCAAAATCTCTGACAAAGCACCATTTGACTTATAATTCTAATTCCATCTTGAGCATCATCATCTGCCTTTTTTTAAAAAAAAATTGCATACAACTTTAGGCTTGTTATGAGGAGAGGATCAGGGCTAAGGAGAATTTCTTTGAAGCCATCAAGAAGTTTCTGTCAGAGGCAAGGTAAGGGCAGAAAGGTGGACTATATCTTGCTTTCTAGCTCTGTTCCATCTGAGTACTACACCAGTACTTCCCTTCCCATCATCAAGCACTTACCATATTCTCCAGGGGGCTCATCCCTCAAAGTAGGTGAAAGGCAGTGGATCCCTCCATCTACCTGAAGCTGTCCCTCGCTCTCACCAAGGCCCTCAAAGGAGCAAGTCACACCAGAACTAAGGTCTGGGACATTGTGGACTGTAAGCTGAAGCTGGAAACATAGCACAGAAGAATGATGTCATTAGATGAACTAGTATGTTTGAGAATTATGTCAAAAGAAGGGAAATCATAATGTGTGCTATGTACACATAAATATAAGACACTTCTCAAGTTTTATGACGTACAGTAGCCTAAATGCAGTGACACGGATAAAATGATCGTGGTTAATCCGATTTAGTCTGCATTTTCCCTACTTTGCAATAGCCATGGTTGATGAATGGGAAACAAAAAACCCTGCAGAACACTGAAATTTGACCACTGGAAATTTTACTCAGCAGTTTATCTGGCTTCTGAATTCCTACCAAGCATTACCCAAGCATATCTTGGCAATCATAAAGCTGAACAGTTACTTAAAAAAAAAAAACACACACACACACAAAGTGAAGGAAAACGGTTATTTTTACAAAGCTGAATGGTGTGGTGACTATCATATTATTCGGGCGCAGCTTACTCATCATTATGGTTCTGTTTGCCTAGGGAGGATCTTGTGACCTTTCAGATGCTCTGAGTTGCAAAACCCAGCATCCCTCACCAATGGCTGCATGTGGCGAGGGCCCTTGGGAATTATTGTTCAGCAACATCTAGAGCAGTGATAGACAGGCAGCCCTCCTGTATTGCTATATGTCAATTCTTATCAGTCCCAGCTAGCATAGTTAGTAATGAGAGGTGATTAGTTGCAGTCCAACAATAGCTGGAAGGCCACATGTTTTTCTCCCCTAAATTAGAGGGCCATGGAGTCTCTATCCCTACCATGGACATAGCAGAGGTATAGATTATGGATCAAAGCTATCCTCCGCTATGCTTTTAGTAGCTAATATGAAGGCTGGGGATGACCTTGAAGAAGAGCAGTAATTACCTACATAAATACAATTTAGAGCACTAAACCAATTACTCTTGTTTCCCAAAGGATTCTATACTCAAGGTAGTTTGCAAGACATAAGAAATCTTATCACTAATCAAAGATCCTCTGAAGTTAATGAGTGATTTTTCATGGCATCTTCGAAATATAACTCCATAGTCCATGAGTCCACAGAATATAATGTTGACAGTCTTCCATAATAATTTACTATGTCAGCAGCAAAAAAAAAAAAAAGTTATTTCTTTAGTAACTTGCTGATATGGATTACGGCTAGAGGTCATGGTCTTCCAAAATTCACTTTAAAAAAGTACCTAGCTTTCCTCTCTCCTAATACTCACAGTATATTTTGTTCAAATTTCCACTTTCAGAGTGGTAGCTGGCCTCAGAATGTTGAGGCTCAATTGATCAAAAACACAGAAGACGAAGAGACCAATAACAGAGAGAGAAAACAAAAAGGAGATAAAGAACACTTAGCCAGCAGGATTAGGGGAGCCAGATGTTCAAAAAGGCCAGCAGGAGGGAGCAAAGACTCACCACAATGCTAGGTTCTGTCACTGAGATATTACTGGGCTCAACCAGCAACTGCACACATTGTGTCAGAGTGGCAGTAAAGCGGTGGGGTTCTGCAGCACGGGGGCACTCGCTTTCTCTACAGCACCTGAGGGCACAGAAACCAAAAGGGGTAGGGAGCAAAATGAGAGAAGTCTGCACAACCTTACACCTTCCTCTGTTCCTCTTAACAGCTTCTCCTTCTTCTTTAGTGGGGCGCAAAAGCTCCTGTGAGTTCAGGTCAGTCAGAGGCAGGGACCATGAGACAGAATGTGTATCGGAGATCTCTACTGAGGGGGGGGGGTGGAGGGGACAGAGGCATAATTGCCATACCGGCAGCCCAACTCATAACTAAATCCAGGCATAGGAAAGACATCTTATGTGGGAAAGTTGACAGAACTGAGATCAAAAGGGAGGGGGCAATAAAAGCAAGGCTCGGTAATTTAAGCATGTGAGAGTGCACCCACCAGGGGATGAGGGAGGAAGTCAGCTTGGGGACTGTAATGCAGACCTGCTGCTTCCGCTCAGGGGCCCTGGAGGCTTGTTAACATTAGACGGAACCAAGGATGCTTAGGGATCTGGGGACTGAGGCGCCTGCCTGGAGAAACGATGACAGCAACCATACATTCGCAAGCAGGGTGGAGTGGGGAAGGGCAGCACGCAAGTAATCTTAATCTTAATATTGGGATATTGCCCATCCCAATAAAGGGACAATATCAGAGAGATCATCCTGGATGGAATGAGACCTGGGCTCGGGGATAGGAAAGGATGGTGAAAGTCCACGGTTTGCAAGCAAAGTGGAAACGCTTCGGCTGAGGATGGGAGGCATAAGCACTTCTCACTTTTTTGCACGCTTCCTGCTCCTTCTCCCGACCGCACCACTGCTTGGGGGGGGGGAAGTGTCACCTCTGCTTTCAGCCCCCCCTTCTAAGTGTTATCACATAGTCTATATTAAGGAAGGAGGTGCAAGCTGCAGCACCAGGTGCTGAGACAGGGAGAGGAGATGGAGGGTGGGAAAAAGGGCGAAAAACATCTGCTGGGAGAAACACAGAGTGGGGGCTTCTGCAGGGCAGGGGAAAAGGTTGCTTCTTATTCTCTTGCCTCTTGCTTCTCCCTCCCAACCCATGCTATGCACTGTCCCTTCCATGGGGTGGGACCAGGGGTGAAATCCAGCAGGTTCTAACAAGTTCTGCAGAACCGGTAGCGGACATTTTGAGTAGTTTGGAGAACCAGCAAATACCACCTCTGGATGGCCCCAGAGTGGGGAGGGAATGAGGATTTTGCAATATCCTTCCCCCAGGAGTGGGGAGGGAATGGGGATTTTGCAGTATGCTTTTCCTGCCACGCCCACCAAGCCACACCCACAGAACCAGTAGTAAAAAAAATTGAATTTTACCCCTGGGTAGGACCCCAACATTGATGCGGGAAGCAAGGACCAACTTTCCTTTGGAAGGGAACACACCTTCCTCATCCTTTGCAATGCCATATCCAGCAAAGGATTGGTGGTGGGGAGGAGGGGGAGCAGAAGCAAAGAGAAAATCCTCCTTCCCTTTCCAAGTTGGGGAAGGAGAGCTGCTTCGGCCCCCTTGCCTGCACCTCCAACCTCCTCTTACTCTTCCCGCCTAGTCAGCTGAGTGCTGGCAGCTTTAATAGGATTAAAGCTCCTGCAGAGTTCAGATAAAAGGGGCAGGGGAGAGGAAAGAGTGTAACTGGCTGTCTCCTCCTTGCTTTGCCCCCAGACTTGGGTGAAAGCACAAGAAGAATGAGGGGGGGATGGGGGGGATAGGAATGGCAGATCAAGGGTTCTTCCTCCCAGCTTGCATAGTTGAAGGTAGAAAGGAGGATGATCTCTCACCTATTGTGCAGGACACACCAGCCACAGTGTGGGTCTCGGGAGCCCAAGCAATCGGCACAGGAAAGATATTGCCCACAATTCTCCACAGGAAGCTGCACCACCTGAGGGAAGAGCTGTATCAATATACATCTGCAGACCTTTCCCCCCCACTGATCATTCATCCACTTTGGAGTTTCCCCACAGACTTTGCTAGCCTGGCTGGCACCCTCTAGGTATATCGGACTAGGGATTACTTCCCCAACATAAAGAGTCAAAATGAAGGAAACAGAAACAGGGTTCTGCTATACAGAAAGGCACTTGTTGAATTCTTGCCTGGGCTTCAGGTGTGAAAAAGTGAATCCTGCCTGAGGCAAGAGCAGGACCACCAGAAACTTTGAACAATTGTAAAAATGTGGCAGGAAAGAGTAAGGGGGTTTCTGTATCCCCATCTCCCTTTTGCTGCCACTGAGTACTTCTCCAGATTTTTACAGCTCAGATCTGGTTATTCTAGGAAAATAGGTAGCAAATACACATATACCCAGCAGCCCTCAGTCTCACATTTGCCAATCTCCCTCAACCTCCTTCCTTCAAATTCAGCATCTGCGTTTTATACATTCTTTGCATTTTGCTATTTGAATAATTCATTCACAGTAAAGAAAATACAACATTCATGGCATCCCTCACTCCTTACATTTGTAGGCATCTTGTCTATTGAGAAGAGACCTCATTGGTGTATTCAGTCCTGCCCAGGGCACTTTATCTTATGCTCTCGACCTTAATTGGCCATAGCAGTGTGGAAAGGATTTTCCCACCCCACTTAGAAAAATGAAATAATCTTCACAGTCACTCTTCATTTTCACATTTTAAACACATTGAAATGTATGCACAGTTATCTTGCCCCAATTTCTATTGCTGATGTAAAGCACACACTTCCCTAAAGCTTAAACTCATTTGAGTTGCAATGCAGCTATTAAAAAATTAAAAAAAGGTACTGAAATTAAGCTTTAACTCTCCTAAGGTAAGTATAAATCTGCTGAAAGAGGAAAAAATAAATTTAAAAAGGAGCAATAAATAACTTTAAAAATGCCATTATTTACAGAGATATGGATTTTCTAAAAATATAAAACACATAAATAGATATCCAAAAATCCTACCACTAATGATGTTGTCTAACAATAATATTGATAATATCATTATTATTAGACAACATCATTAGTGATAAGATTTAAAACCCGCCTTTCCATGCAAAAAGGCATTCAGGAAACTCTAAAGTAAATAATTTCTTTGCTAGCCTTCTTTATCTTCTGCTCCTGGAATAAAACCTGGCAGCTAGCCAGGCAGCCAACAATCAATCAGTCAATCAATCAATCAATGAACAAAAACAAAAGCCCTTTCCCCCAGAACAGGTAAACCAGTTGTTACTAGTTTGTCTGAATTACAATTCCCTCTCCCTGCCAGATGCCACGCTGGTAGAGTTTGATGCGAGTTGAAATTCAATACTGCATACATGGAGAGTCAAAGTTCCTGATTAAGTGCCATCAAGTTAGGTCTATTCTTAGTGACCACATAGATAGACTTTTTTCAGGATGACCTGTCATCAATCAATTTCCCACCAGTGGCTTATTCTTCTCCTTCCTAGCTAAGATACAAAGAAGCTGCTGCCTGTCCCATCTCCCTTAGGCTGACCTGTCTCTGGCTGAGCAAATAGAGGTAGCGCTGGTCAGGACTCAGGACCATGTCACGCAGTATAGGTTCTCCAGGCATCACTGGCACAGACTCATAAAGATGGGCCTCATCCGGATTGTCCACACGAACCTGTAGGATATAATGACAAAAGCAGCTCTTTCTCCCTCTCCAAATTGGAAGGATGGAGAGCAGGATAGGGTTTTCCCCCATCCTTACCAGAAATAGAGGGTCTCTTGACAAGATGGCTCCTAAAGCCACTCTTCAAAAGATAATGCAGCTATTTTTGTTTTTTTTCTTTCTAATGTTTTCTTGGCAAGAAAGAAAAAAGATGAAATATTGGCAAAGTACAGGATTACAAATGGAAAATAATATAGTCTAGACCTTTAAGAAAAGAATGAGTCAGGGCCATTCCTCATGAAAAATCCTGTATCTGAGGGGAGAGATTATTGAAAATGAAATCTCTCTCTCTCTCTCTCTCTCCCTCTCCCTCTCCCTCTCTCTCTCTCTCTCTCTCTCTCTCTCTCTCTCTCTCTGTGTGTGTGTGAATAGTATGTCAGTAGAAATTTTTTAAAGGACTGATTATTTGGGGTATTTTTGGACTCCCAAATTCCATTATTCCATCAGCAAGACTTATAATTTTATAATTTTGATAATTTCTGAAAACTTCTGGATGGTTTTCAGAAGTAGTTTCTCCATGCATGTCATATAGGAAAAATAGATTCAATGGATCAAATTTAAAACCTAAAACAGCTTACTCTTCATTTTGTTTAATTGCACTTTACAAATAGATTCCATAATCTTATATTTTTACACATCTTAAAATGAGAACAATGATTTACCTCACAAAGTTGTCACAAACACAAAACATTTCAATATAGCTAGCCCCAGGAGTTAGAAACTTTACTAAAATAATAATGATGAGATAATGAAACAAATTGCATATGATGGCAATTGTGAAATGTGTGGTGGCTTCCTCTGTGAAGCTATGGACTCAAATTGTACGATCCAAGGACACCAGCAGCCAATTAAAATAAAATTTCTTATTTTAAAAAACACTTTATAAATAAGCAAAACAAACTTACAAGTTACAAATCCAAGTTAAAATGTGTATGCTGCACTCTTTGGCAATCTAGTTATTTCCAAGCTTTTATATATGACCTGTTTTATAAGACCACAAAGTAAACTCCGCTTTTTTGCTGTGTGAGTTACAACCATCGTGCATTTAACAGCTTTCCCATTTGAAAAACATGCAAGCAGCCAAGATTGTCATCACCCGCCACCACACTTTTTAAAAAAGTTAAAGTTGTGCATTTGTGTGCTCCTCCTAATTCAAGGATTGCATGAACTATCAGTGCAATTGGGAGCCCTAATCTCAACCCTTATTGTTCATAGAAACAGAATAGCATTTCTTCATAACAGCTCTAAGATATATTGAGTTTATGTGAGATAACCAATCTGCAATTTTTAAACATATTTTTAATTGACTTTTGATTATTTAAATAAATGAATGTTGTTGCTTTTATTTATTTTTATTTAATAAACTATACATGCTATCATGACAAATTTTCTTTTTCTATTCTTTTTTTTTGGGGGGGGAAGGGTTGAAGTTTGATCCTATGGAAGCTGAGCTGACAGGTGTTTGAATCATCCCTACAACATGTGGCATTCATAAGGAAGGAGGCCGTTGATAAATAGCAGATGAACAATTGGAAAAAATGAGCCTCCGCCATTTGGGTTGGCATTATGAGGTGATGAAAAGCAATTTTGAGGAAGGGCAAGACACTTAAAGTTGAAATTGCTATTCTAAAGAGCCCCGCCATGGTGTTTTTTAGACATTTGGGAAACAGCATGGTTGCACATGGGAGGAGCAGGAGGAGTGACAGGCACCGAGTGAAATTATCTCTCTCTCTGGTTTGTTTTAGTGTGATTTAATTCAGTCCAGCAGTCTTGCTCTTTGCACGCTGCTTGGCTTGGCAAATTAAAAATAAGCAAAACATTTAGATACCAACAGAATTGCAGAAGTTAACCAAAGTGACTTCTGTGTGACAACAGGGGGTGATTAATACTCCCACATTTTTTTACATAGTGCCAGTTCTGGAGAGGAAGTAGCTCCATGGCAAGTGAAAAACAGGCTGCTTTTTATTAAACATCAATTCTTTCCAAGGCTTACACAATCTGAATTTCTAGCAGTTACTGGTAAATTCAAGAGATCCAAAAGATTGGTTTCTGACATTGAAGTATACTATCCCAGTATTTTCAGAAATACAACAGTTGGGGCCCCATCCATTCTTCGCACATTTCCTGTAAAACGGTAACCCTGGATAAAGGGCTGTTTAATTGTTTAAACCAAAGCTAGGGAAAAAACACAGGTTAGTTCAGGTTTACACCATTGTTTGTAAAAAAAAAAAAAGTTATCTTCCAGTCCCTAGCTATATATCACAAAGGGGAAGCTGAATGCTTGTAAGAGTTGGCAAATTCCCAAAAGCCTCTTCCCGTTTTTGCATAGAATTCAGATGGAGCTCAGCAGATACTTTTCAAAATGGCCCCAGAATGTGACAGTGGGACTCCAGGAAACAGTTCTGTTTATTTGCTTTTTGTGCCTTCAGGTCAATCCTGACTCTTGGCAATTGCATGGACAATCCATGCATTTTCTTGTAAATATTTTTCAGAGATGGTTTGTAATTGCCTGCTTCCTAAGGCTGAGAAAGAGAGACTGGTCCGAGATTACCCAGCCTGCTTTATGCCCAAAGCAGGACTAGAACTCACAACCTCCTGGTTTCTAGCCTGGCATCTTAACCTCCTGGTTTCTAGCCTGGCACCTTAGCCACTATATTAAGGTGACCAGATTTTAACATTGGTAAAGAGGGACATTGTGGGCGTGGCTTATTTTGTGGGGGTGGCTAGCTGGTCATGTGACTGGGTGGGCGTGACTAGTTGGTCATGTGACCGGGTGGCCATGGCTATGTGTATAGGGTAAGGTGAACAGATTTTAACATTGGTAAGGACACCATTGTGGGCGTGACTTATTGTGTGGGCGTGGCTTGGAGGCCATGTGACTGGCTGGGCATGGTTAGCTGGTCATGTGACCGGGTGGCCATGGCTATGTGTATAGGGACTACTCAGAGGGCTGAAAAGTCATTTCTGACAGGTCCTCACACTTTTGACTGGTCCTCACACTTATGACCATCCTCACATTTATGCCCGTGCAGTATTCTTAACAACCATGTCACTCATTTCACAGCTGCTTCTCTTCACCATGGTGACAAGATAGGGCAAAAACGTAAAATGTGAGGACAGTCGTAAGTTCGAGGACTGGTCAAAAGTGTGAGGACCAGTCAAAAATAACTTTTTCAGCCCTCTGAGTAGTCCATATGCACAAAAGGACTAACCAGAGGGCTGAAAAAAGTCATTTCTGACAGGTCCTCGCACTTTTGACTGGTCCTCACACTTATGACCATCCTCACATTTATGCCCATGCAGCATTCTTAACAACCATGTCACTCATTTCACAACTGCTTCTCTTCACCATGATGACAAGATAGGGCAAAAATGTAAAATGTGAGGACAGTCGTAAGTTCGAGGACTGGTCAAAAGTGTGAGGACCAGTCAAAAATAACTTTTTCAGCCCTCTGAGTAGTCCATATGCACAAAAGGACTAACCAGAGGGCTGAAAAAAGTCATTTCTGACAGGTCCTCGCACTTTTCACTGGTCCTCACACTTATGACCATCCTCACATTTATGCCCGTGCAGCATTCTTAACAACCATGTCACTCATTTCACAACTGCTTCTCTTCACCATGGTGATAAGATAGGGCAAAAAACGTAAAATGTGAAGACAGTCGTAAGTTCGAGGACTGGTCAAAAGTGCGAGGACCAGTCAAAAATAACTTTTTCAGCCCTCTGAGTAGTCCATATGCATAAAAGGATACAGCAATAGAGAGGGATGAAGGAAGGGAAGGGAAATTAGAGTAGGAGTGAGGGTAAGAGGGGGAGGAAGAGAGGAGGAGAAGGAGAAAGGAAGAGGAAGTAGGGAGGAGAAGAAGAGGGGGGGAAGAGAAAGTAAGAAGGAAAGAAAAGAGAGAGGTGGTAGGTTTGAGGAGAAAGATTGCTGTACAATAAAAAAGATGAAAGGGAAGAAAGCCAACCCCAAACAAATATAAAGATATTAAGATAAAGAATGACTGGTTAAACTTTAAAGAATAAAAGAGAACAAATATGAATAAATAGCAGTAATTAGAAACACACATACAAACATACAATTTATTTTCTTTGAACAGAGTATTTGGACGGTTCACAAATTTAAACAGTGTTTAGTCACTTCAATTAAATTTACAATTTCTATATTTCCTTTTTGCCATATTTATTCCTCATCTATTTTTTTTTAAAAAAACCAATATTACCCTTCATCCTCATCTCTAATCTTAATCAAATTCAATTTTTCCCTTCTATTCTATATTATACCCCTTCCCATTGTCATCTATTTTTATATCCATCCTCACATTGTTTAATTATGTAATTATGTAATACAGTTGTTT
Source organism: Pantherophis guttatus (assembly GCF_059756535.1). Classification (NCBI taxonomy): domain Eukaryota; kingdom Metazoa; phylum Chordata; class Lepidosauria; order Squamata; family Colubridae; genus Pantherophis; species Pantherophis guttatus. Next base: position 119,543,551 of record NC_142064.1, on the reverse strand, counting down.
AATACAAATTCAACATTTTAATATAAATCAATTAGTTATAAAACTATCTTTTTTGTATATTAATCAATATGAACATGAATATTCCAATTATTTCCATGCAATCCAATTTCTTACAAATCAATTAATTATATTTACCAATAATAATAAACCAAATAATTTCCCCCATATATTCCTCTGAACCACAACTTAACCATTTCTGCTTTCAACACAATATACAATTAATAGTATCTCAATTATTACAATTCCCTAGTTAAATACAGCTTTTTTTTCTTTTGTGTTTTAAAATCTTGAACTCTCCTCCTAAATTTCCCATTGTTTGCAGTTTTTCACCTACCTTTTTTGGGGAGGAAAAATAAAAATAAAAATAAATCTCTCTCTGCCTCATTTTGTCACGTTGCACCAAAGACCCTGGTTTCAGTTTCGGTTTCGTTTCTGCAGCTTAGCTAGGGGGAAAAAAACTGCTTCAGGAACTCTTTACACTGATTGCCTGTAGGGCGGCCCTTTGAAGCCCCGGGCAAGAGTTTAAACAGTTTTTTTTTCTTCTAGCCATCAGCTGGGGCTCAAGAGGCAGAATGAAAAATCGGGACTTTTTTGAAACGCCGCAGGACGCGGGACAAATTGCTAAAAATCGGGACTGTTCTGCCAAAAGCGGGACGTCTGGTCACCTTACACTATATTCCACTGGCTCTCTCAAGAAGCTGAGAGCTCAGATACCATCTGGCAACCCAATACTCTTCTTTCAAGCTCCTGGAACCATTCATGGGCCTTAATAAACTCCAATTTTAGCTTTTTTAATTCTTAGCTATCTGATTTTGTTTTGGGTTCAGTAAGGGAATACCTCATTTCACCGAGCAATATTTTTAAAGCTTCGTAATACATTATAAAGCAAAATATCTTGCTTTTTACCCAGCCCTACAAAGGGAAATTTGAAACAGTGGAGGAATGAGAGGATTCTCTCGCAGCTACTGTCCCCTCCCATATTGCATAAAATAGCTGTGAGAACCACTTTTGTCCTTGGGATACCTTATTCTCGCACTAATGATCATTATTTAATCTCCCATCCCACTCATCTTCCTAAATTACACTAGGCAGAAGAAGTGCTTTTATCAGTGCAGCATATTATACTCATTTGTTCTCTAATAGCAGACTCAGTTGCTCAATCCTCAATGCCTTCCTTAAACTGTCCAACTTCCCCATGTACGATTTCAGAATTTTGCCTTAACCTTGGATGACAGAGAAGTTATACAGATAGTCCTTGACTTACAAGTGATAGTTCAAAAGTTACAACGGCACTGGAAAAAAAGTTTTTCACACTTAACGACCGTTGCAGCATGCCCATGGTCATGTGATCAAAATTCAGATGTTTGGCAACTGGATCATATTTATGATGGTTGCAATGTCTCGGTGATCACTTTTTGCAACTTTCTAACAAGCAATGTCAATGGTATAGTTAGATTCACTTAAGAGCCTTGGTAGTACAGGGGCTTAAGGCACCCTGTTATTAAGCTGATTAAGACCAGCTGCCTGCAATTCTGCAGGGTTCGAATCTCGCCAAAGGCTCAAGGTTGACTCAGCCTTCCATCCTTTCTAAGGTAGGTGAAATGAGGACCCAGTTGTGGGGGCAATAAGCTGACTTTGTATAAATATACAAAAGGATGAAGGCTATTGCTGAGCACATTGTAAGCCGCCCTGAGTCTTCGGAGAAGGGCGGCATATAAATCAAATTAAAAAAAAAAAAAAAAAAAAAATAGTCGTGTTACTAAGTTAACAACTGCGGTAATTCACTTAACAACTGTGGCAGGAAAGGATGTAAAATGGGGCAAAACTCACTTAACAATTGTCTCACTTAGCAGCAGAAATGGGGTTAATTGTGGTCATAAATTGAGGACTACCTGCATTTTTAATGAAATCAGCTGGACTACAAATGGATTGAAAACATCTCCAAATTTCCACTGCCTTCTAAACAAAACCCCATGTGTTAATAAATGGCAAGTTGTTAGAGAAACAATCGAAATGCATTTCATGTACTCCTAACTTGCATTAATTTTTCAGGAAAGAATGGACACATATGAAACTGACAAGCTTGAAAATGCACAAATAATTTTATCCTTATGATTAGATTCAATGTACAAAAGAACTGATTATTGTGCTACTCCAATTTTGTTAATTCATTTGCTCCTAAGAAAAGTTGCACTGAAAACACAACATGCTTAGAGAATAACTGGGCTGCAGTTGGTGAACATCTCAACTATAAAACCAAAAAAAGCATAACTTTGGTATCTGCTTGGGGAGTTACTCATAAAAGTTTATATTGATGTGTTTTATCTCTTTACTTGTCTGTTCTATTTATATTATTTTAAAATGTGTGTCAGTAGTACAGCTATAGACATTCCAGACATAGTACCTATTGGAGATACCTTAAAGCAACTACATCTTTTTCTGGACTCCTACCTCCACAACTGTCAAACAATCCTGGGAAAATATCCATTTGGTCTAAGACATTCTAAACAATGTTGTCTCTAATGTGCTCCAAATCACGTATCTCCCTTTGAATCTAAAGGGATGACCAACCCTAATAAATAACCAGGCCTGGAATGTCTTCTGAACCAGGGTGTTAGCAAATGGAACATAATAGCTTCCTTTCTCTCAAACTTAATAAAAAAGTGCAGTCATGCAGTAGAGCCAAGATTTCGTATATTACAGAACAGCTGCAACTTAATCCGATTCAGACATGTTGATGAGCTGGAGAAACTATTACTGGAGGGAAGAGTAGTTATTCTGTGGCGCTGTGTGCCCAGATGTGCCTAACACACACATCAAATGCACAGATCCAGCTCCTGATAAATGGGAATAAAACTTGATGGACGTTAATAAAGCCTTCCACAATGTGATGTTGCAGATGTGTTGAGTAATAGCTCCAATCGGCTGTATCTCAAGACATCTGGAGGGTACCACTTCCAACAAAGGAAAAGAGTAATTTAACTGGGAAAGGCTTAAACAGTAAAAAAGCTTCCCAATAAATTAAGGCAGTATAAATTACATGATTCTTTGGCATCAAAAAAGTCCAGTTTTCATGGCTGGGAAAGGGAAGAGAAGGAGAGGGGAGGGGAGGGGAGGGGAGGGGAGGGGAGAGGAGAGGAGAGGAGAGGAGAGGAGAGGAGAGGAGAAGAGAGGAGAGCATCATTTTTTCCTAAGCTTTGTTCTATTAAAAAATAATCTTTAGTTCTTCAGAGGTGTAAGGAGCACAGCAGACCTCCCAGCCACCCAGGAGGCAATGCCAGTGGTGAAGATAGGCATACTGTCTGAGAAATCTAGAAGATGTAACATGTATAGAGGCTAGACAAGAAAGAGAAGTTGTGATTCCTGACATGTAGGTAATCTCCCAAAAATTAACCCACAGACAATGGGGGAGGGGAACGCTGAAAGAAACTAAGAATTCAATCCTCTTAGCCTAGGTTTGGACTATCTATTATATTATTCTACTTTACCCAGGGCAGTTCAGTTTTTGAAGGACTGCCATATGCAAATTAAATTTAAAGACAAAGAACTTAGAATACAGGGTGGGAACTTGAAGTTGTCCGAGGTCAGCTTTTGGACATCAGACTAAAGTGTAATAGGCGTCCATATTACATATTTCCAAATTGGCATCTGTACTTCTAATTTAACATGAGTCGCGGTGGTGCAGTGGTTAGAGTGCAGTACTGCAGGCTATGTCTGCTGATCACCAGCTGCCAGATGTTTGGCAGATCAAATCTCACCAGGCTCAAGGTTGACTCACCTTTCCATCCTTCTGAGGTCAGTAAAAATGAGGACCCAGATTGTTGGGGGAAATATGCTGACTCTATAAACCGCTTAGAGAGGGCTGTAAAGCACTATGAAGTGGTATATAAGTCTAAGTGCTATTGCTATTAACATATTAACATGCTCTGCAATTCTGCCTGGTTCTTTTCATAATGTTGCATTCCTTTCTCCTTGCAGTTGCAGGAAGTGGCACTCTAGGCTAGGACTCCATTTTGATAAAACTTCAGTATTTATCCATAACCTTTTCAGGTAAGTCAATATAAGAGAAAAGAGCCTTGGTGGTGCAGCAGACTAAAGCACTGTTAAGTAACATCACTGCCTGCAATTACTGCAAATTCAAATCTCACCAAGCTCAAGGTTGACTCAGCCTTCCATCCTTTTGAGGTAGGTAAAAGGAGGACCAGGTTTGTGGGGGCAATAAGCTGACTTTGTATAAAAAGATCACCGCTTAGGGGTGGGCCGAAAGCCCTACTAAGCAGGTATATACAAAAGTATGAAGGCTATTGCTTAACGCATTGTAAGCCGCCCTGAGTCTCCGGAAAAGGGCAGCATATAAATCGAACCAATAAATAAATAAATCGAACCAATAAATAAGCAAGTCTGGGGAGAACGTAGCTCCCCTTACAGAGGAGGTAGGTGATAGGATGGGGCTACTTTCTACACTGATCCTACATTGCATGGTATCTCCATCAATTAAGGTGAAAAGTAGATATATCTGCCTCGTCTGCATTTGAAGGTGATAGTTCTCACAATGGGAAGGAGACACATACTGGCCTGGAAGAGAAAGCTCAAAGGGTCTTTCATCCTGACCAACAAAGCTCCATTGAGCCTCCCACACATATAAGGACAAGACCTCTGGGTCAGTACAGTTATGGAGCTGGGAATTTGGATTCAGCTCCCCCTGTCCCCACCCCAAGGAGTAAGATAATAGTCCTTTTCAGATTTGATTGAGGGAACAGGCAGGTCACCTCCAGCATAAGGCTCCAGGCTAGGCAGCAACAAGGCAATTAGTGTACTGAAGACAACTGAGGGAGCTCTGGGAATGGCAAAGACACACGGGCAGGCTACCACCCGGCCTCCTGCCATCCTAATTGAATCTCTACCATTTGCATGAGGAACAGAAGGGGGTCATGACCTCCCCTCATGCTCCCTGCTAGAGGTTCAAAAGTTTAAACAGCATTTCTCCTCCACCCCCAATACACATATAAGCAAACTGTAACTTAATTCCATGTGACCAGATGCCACAGCCTCCAGGGGAACTCTCCCTCCCCCTCCCATTTTCAAAACTGAATCCACAGCTGGGATGAAGGGGGTAGAAGGGATGGGAATTGGGTTGATTTCCCCCCCCCCCCAACCAGTTCAATCAAGAAGCCAAAAAATGCACCTTGGTCCTCCTCCTTAGAGATCAATCTGAGCAGAATGAAAAGCTAAGAGATTAATTGTTAAAATCTGGACTGTCAAAGAAGCTATGTATATAAAAAAAACCCAGACGCATACTTGCCTAAGCCAGCATTTAATTTTTATAATGAGAGATACTGGAGTTCATATTTGCCTTGTGATAAGCTGATCTGATTAAGCTGAAGAGCTTTCTAAGACACCCTTGACTGCAAACAACTGAACAGTAATGATGGGAAAATACATCTGCTCATGTTAATAGACACTAAATAGGTTCATATGCTTCAGTGATGGAATCTATTATCCAAAAGAAGCTTTGGAAATCCAAGACTTGGGTGCACGCTGAATCCTGAGTTTGAAAATTGTGTGGTTAATTTTTGTGCCAGTTTTAGCTCACATTCCTTTTTCCTCCTCGGTACCGACACATCCAGCACATCACTCTCTCTTCTTCCAAACGGCTATTCTACTCTGTACCTATTTCCCATCCCCTCTCTCAGCCTCCATGCATACACACTTCAAAAGCTGCAAAATCGGGTTAGAAAATGCTGAGTTCAGGGCAAAATGATTCTGGGAGAAGGAAATTGTATTTTAACTCTGCAAGCTCTGAATTAGGGACGGTGCAAGAACAGTTTGTCGGCACGTTTCTGAGGGACCGGGTGCCATAAATGAAATGGGAGTTACAATCTGGATGTTGACAAAGAAGTACTTGGTCTGGGCAGAGTTCTGTGGAAAAAAAAATCCAAGCCTGAGGAGATCTACACATATCGGTGGTCATGGCTGAGCAGAGACAGGACACTGAGGAGATGGAGAGGGGAGTAATCCATTGGGATGTGCCATACTGGGGTGTGGTCTCTGGCTGCTGAGACCACTGCAGGAAAGAACAGGCTCGATAGCCAACAGAGAGGCAGCAGAGGAGGGAGGAAGAAAAGAAGGCCTGCCGAGGAGATCAGGAGTGGGGGCAGATGAGCCAGTGGGCCATGTCTCCTGAGACATAACTGGCAGCAGCTGAGGGAGAGGAGGTGCTGCGGCCAACCTGGAATGCTTTGGCAGAACCTCCAGACTGCCTCAGTCAGCTTCAGGTTCAAAACCAAAGAGATGTTCTCCATTTCATTCACCTCTTAGTCTGAACCTTCTGCCAACTGTATCCATGACCCTCCGCTTCAGCCTCTGCCAGCCCAATGTCTGGACTTCACACCCCCTTTCCAGCTTACACCATTCATCTCCCGCTCGGCTGTTCTTATCTTCGCTCCCAATCTCTCCCTTTGCCCAGATAGACAGGGGAGGGGAGTGCCGACTCCTTCTCTGCCCAGTTAATATTTAATGTGACAAGTCTGTTGGGCACAACACTGTGCAGAGTGGTAACTAATGGCAGCTGGGAGGGGGATGCTAGTAACCACCATGACTCCTCTCTCGCTTGCAGCAAGCAGAGAAGAAAAGGCCTAAGAGCAAGTGTGCCATTGCAGATGTTCCTCTGGAACCTTCTGAGACTGGAGCCACTGTGGCTTCTGCAAAGGTCTCAGGGGAGGGGGAATAGGAGAAACTATCTGTACTTACTCAGCTGTTCCATGCCCCCTTCCACCTACAAGTTCAGTGGGGAGAAACCTCATCAATTTGCCTTCTGGAAAAAGAGTGCCTGGTGAGTAGCCTCTCATGTTGTGGCAGCCATTTTGTCAGGGCACCCACAACAAATTTCAGAATTCCAAGTGTATCAGAAGGAGATCTCCCTCAGGAAGAGAAGCTTCTGGGAATATTAATTATTTTGCAAAGTTCTGATTTAGGTTATTAATATTATTTATCACTTCATACATCTCCCCTTAGTCATCGCATTGTTCCATTTAGCTAGAGTTTTCACAGCTGGGCAATTTAAATGATGCATGGACTTCAATGCCCAGTATTTCCTACCCAGTGTAATTATGGCTGAGAATTTGGAGTGTTTTCAGCTTTCAATTTCAGGTTTACAAACGCTGATCTAATTCAACTGTTTTCCCCTTCAGATATGATGGTACTACAGCTTCTGGAATGAGTAGCCACACTAGCTGGGAATTGTAACCCCAGTGCATCAAGAAGGCACCACATCAGACACACCTAGTTTACACTCACTGGCAGAAGCTCAGGCTTACTTGGAGACTTAGGGTTAAGGTTGGAATTTTCTGTAAGCATTGTTGTGACACAGTAGCTCAGTGGTTAAGCCACTGGGTTTATCGGCTGGAAAGCTGGCAGACCAGGTTTGAGACCTGAGCGCCCCGCAATGGGGTGAGCTCCCGTTCTTGCCCCAGTTCCTGCCAACCTAGTAATTTGAAAGCATGCAAACGCACATAGATAAATAGGTACCACTTCGGTGGGGAGGAAACAGCACTTTGTGACATCATGCTGGCCACATGACCATAGAAATGTCTTCGTACAGCACTGGCTCAGTGGCCTTGAAACAGAGATGAGTACCGCCCCCTAGAGTTGGCAAGGACTAGCAAAGTAAAATCCGCAGGGACTCCTTTACCTTCTGTATGCAAAGTGTGTGTGCTCTGTCATTGAGTCACCTATGAAACTTTCTTGGAGGATTATAAGGGACAGGGGGGAAAATCCATATGCTGACATATGTGTTGTAGCAGGAAAATAAAATTTGATCAAATTGTTCCCTTAAATAATATAATATTACTCAGGCCACCCCACTATTACTAGTATTTTCAGCCCATTGTAAGCAAAGCTATTAAATAAATGGTTTTGCAGGTAATAGGGCTTCGCTGCTGCTAAGTTTCTTACTCATTTTTCTCTCAGAGCACAGACAATGATGATGTATACAGAGCCGTGTCACCAGCTGGGAATAAACATAAGTTTCTTTACTTCTCTGAGAGGTAAATAGAAATACTGGGGAAATGAAAACTCTTGAACATTTGTATATGTTCAGCCCTTAGTCATCATCTTTATCCTTCCACTGATTCTTTCCAGGTTCTACCCCAAACCCCTTCCCAGGCACCAAGAACATCTGACCTTCTTCAGGTTGCCAGCACGGGTTCCAATGAAGACGACTGAATGGCCACGATAGGTATAAGCAGCAACACTGGCCATGCCCTCCGTCTGTTCTTGGAGTAACGGGCGTCCCTCGATGACCTGCAGCCCTCCTAGGGGTTGGTTCAGTACCAACCCACAGAAATTGCCATTGATCTGCATGGGCTAGAAAGACGCAAAAAAGGGGACATGAGGGTCAGCATCACATGGGAATGAGTAACTTAAGTACACAGTATTATCCAACAAGCCCCCTGTCTGTGCATATTACTCAGATATTTGTGCCCCTGTTATCAAAGTATGTCATTAACCACAAGGGCCAAACAAAAGTTCCCAGATTTGAGCTGCAGTCTTGGGATAAGATAAGAGCAAAGAGCAAAGAAAAAGAAAAGCAATTTTCAAAGGCCGGGATGGCTGGGATTCTTATTTTAGAAGGGAATGGAAACGGACAATTATTAGGTAGGAAATGAGGAAGCAGAGATTGCTTGATAGCGTAATACCGTGTTGATGCAGGGCAATTCTTTGTTGAGAAGCCACGGTAGAGAGAGTCGCCCTTCACCACGGTAGCATGACTGGATACGCTCACGGATGCGTTGATTGACTTCATCCAGCGTGAAAAGGCAGAGCAGGCTCTCCCGGGGTGGTGCTGCCCTGTTCTTCTGGCCTTGCGAGAAGGCGGCGTAAAGCACATCTTGCCCTTCTGCAATGCCCAGCGACTCGGCCAATTGTCGGCCAGCTTTGGCCAGCTGAGCCGCTTGGACCAGACGGTATTCCACCCCGTCCTTGGAGCAGCCCAGAGGAAATTCCACATAAGAGTAGAACTCTGTGTCATTGGCACACAGGCGCACAATCTTGGATGAAAAGAAGCGCTCCCCACCTGTTGCGCCAGGGCCAACGGGACCTCCAGCAGGCTCGAGGGGCGTCTGAGCAGTGTCAAGCTGCAAAGTGAGGAAGTACACAAAACCGCCAGACACAAATGCAGACACGTAGTAGATATCAAAGGCAGGGTAGAGCGAGAGAGTGTCAGAAGGGACCTTGATTTGAGAAGAGACAAACTCATCCTGATACACCAGGCTGAACATCTCTGGGCTGGTGGCATCAGGAGTAAGCCGGCGGCTGGAGAGTGTAGGGAAGTACTCCGAACGTCCTCCGATTGAAGTGCCCACAAAGAACTGGCTGGGCTCTCTCAGCTGTTCCACAATCACACCGACCATGGCGTCTGGTTCACGGCCCCCCGAAAGGTAGTGCTCTTTGCGCTGGTGAGGCTCCCCTAGTTTGGCCAAGTCCTCCAACCGCAGGAGCTGGCATACTCCCTGCCAAACACTGCCACAGGCCACAAGACGGTTGCCAGCATAGTCAATCAGAAGCAGCTTGTTGACATTGTCAGCAGGGGACAGCCGATGGGCACAGAGCCGGACACCTGGGGGAGGGTAGCATCTGGGGTCATCCGGCACTGGCCCCGTGGTGTGAGCCCGTATCTGGGTCAGGTTGGCTGAGAGTTTGTAGATGCGGTTGACGGCACCCAAGTAGACATCCCCGGTCTCATGGTGCACAGCCAGATGGGTAAGGGCCATGTCTGTGACCGTGAAGACAACATGGGTGCCCCAAACAGGAGGTGGCCAGGAGAGCAGGACACCAGCTACGATGGTGACAGGAAGGAGCAGCCACCACATGATCACTGGGGAGTTGCCTGGGGTCAGGCAGGGCCAGGCACAGGCAGATCATTCAGCCTGCAAGGGAGACAGAAATTAAGGTCCAGCTTCAATGTGTGTTGCGAATGAAAAAGAAAAAAAATCCAGAAAAATAAAAAGCACAGCATAGCACTTAAGGCTGCATGGCATATACATCCTTATCCCATCTCAGTAAAATGTGACCATTTTATAAGGTCTGTTGGGCTCATCCCACCAATCTGGGACTCCTCTAGCTACATGCCCCCAAGAGGTTCTGAATGCATCATGACAGCCCCATAAAACTTAAGATAGGGAGCCCCATTTCTCCAAAGGAACAGGCACTGCCTCAAAAAAAACCCCCTCCTTTTCTTGTTCCATACAGCATCTGTTTCCAGCTGCAATTTAGCATCTACCAGTATCGGCATGCGGGAGTGAGAAGGAAAGCCAGTGCTGCATTTCTCCTGCACATACATGCAACAGCTCAGAAAAGCCAAACCCAACAATGGCACCTGTCATGAGGAAGGAGCAAAGACTGCACACCTGAGCAGCAGTTTCCTTCTCAGTATTACAGATATGCACATGTATAGTTCCAATTACAAGCCCTCCAATGTAATGGCTTCTCAGTATACACACCGGGGGGCTTCGTTTAAATATATGAAGTAGGAAGAAACCTTCTTGTGCTGCACATTGTGCATTCACTTTTATACCCACGGCCCACAATTATCATATGTGCACCATTATTACAGCAGCATAATTGCAGATCCCTCACATGCTAGCAGTTCATATTGCAACAGGTTTGTACCCACTTTAAATGCTGTGCATGTGCACTAGCAGATGTGCATGATCACAATGGAGATGGGGATGGTGTTGCCTTCAATACTTTACAATGAGACCTCAAAGAACTATTCAGCTAAACAGCTCCATTGCTTAATGGGTTCCATCAGCAAGGGAAAATTTTGCATGTGTGAATGAACCATTAGAAAAATGCCACATTTTCCTATCCACTCCAACAATACTTTCCACTAAATTAGTTTTATTCATACAGCTAGATAGTTAAATAATGTGAAATCAAGCAAGGTGCATGCTAATAGCCTTCACGATCTCTTTATGCCACTCAGATATTTTTCCCCCCCATTTCTCTTCTCACCTTTCTCAGTATTACACCATCTCCACAAACACTTGGAAAGAAATCTTTCCTCACCTAATGTGGACAAATTCACACTTTTAAAATTTCAACTGCATTAATTCACAATACACATTGTCCTCAGATCTACAAAGACGACTGAATCTGACTGTGAACATTGAAAGTAACAGGAGAGGGTTCAGGAGGAAGAGAACCGCAGGAGTGCATTGCTACAAATTGGTAATTAAAGTACAATATGTACTTACAGCTTATAGGAACCAACAAACAGACAGTTGTAGCTCCGAATCCATCCACCCGAAGCCCTATCAAAAGTTAAGTTCATGCAGTAAATATCACGCATTCCTTCACATTAAAAAAAAAAAGTTTTCACAAAAGTCAAGAAAGATAGCAATACCCTGCTTTCATATTCTTTTTCTCTAAATTCAATACCTTAAGCCAAGTATGCTCCTGGACCACTGAACAAACTTTTGGAAAATGGGGAGAATATGAACAACCCATTCTCTATGTTTTCATTTAAAGTGTGTTTCCCATTTAAAATTTAGTTTCGAAAAGCTGTTTCTAAAAGCTTTTTAAAACTAAATTTTGCACACATCCAAAATTAAATATTTATTCATTTTTTTACTTCAATGTATGTATTCTATTAACAACTGTTAGAATAAATTTCCTGGTCAAGAAAGTTCTTTAGTAGATATCTCTGAGTACCAACAGTCTAGAGGTGAATGGGTGTTTAAATCTATTTAGATATTTATCATTTTATTAGCATTTTTATGTTGGGGTTCTTTATGCCAAATTGCTATCAGCACAGCAAATGTGGACTGAAGTTAATAGCTACACTTGAGATATGTTTGTTACAGCCTATTTTCTGAATTTTAGTACCCACTTCATTTCAATGACCCAATTTTCAGCCAATGATCCAACAATCCAGCATATGTGGAAAGACAAGAATGAAGGCAATGAGTGGACTTTTGCCTGTGAACGATGGGGTGGGGAGGTGGGGGCTCTATTTCCTTGGACTATCAATGGTCTATGGACCACACAAAGAATTCATGCTCTAAAACCAAGAGGTATTTGTACAGTCCATCACATAGCTTGTAAAGGAGCTTCAAAAGTTTCAGAAGTAGGTCAGCCACGCAAACATGCTTTTATGTACTCCCAAGATTGTGTGCCACCCGCCCCCCACCTCCCACAACTCATTCAGTAAAGAGAGGAAGAAGTCAGATTAAGATAGGTCTCTCTGCTTTGCCTATTCTAATTGGAAGAACACAATCTCTAGTCACCTTAAATCTGGTTTTCTTATCCCAAATCATCAAATTTTATAAATCAAGAATATGGGATCTTCCACAGAAGCGTACCAGTCACTATGGTTGATCTATAGACCAAATTTGGAGATAAGAAAGAGTTTGTAGTTTGAAGGTACTTGGAAGGATCCATTGTGAGGTTTCTTCAAACATGCACATAAAACAAAATTCATTGCCACTAAGACTGCAATACTGTACACAGACACAGAATATACTCCCTTGCCACGAATATATTCATACCTACAGTACCCTCTGTTGCATTTCAATCATATTCAATCCTCCACACCCACCCACCATGGTTTCTCACAATAGATGCTAATAAATAACAATATAGGATTACACTAGAACCTTAGTCTAATGTTCAATACTTTGCCTTCAGATTAATCCAATCCACATATACAAATTTCCCTTTTTATTCAGTGAACCGGCTCTGCTACCTGTGGCCACTTAGAAAGAATTCCTAGAAGTAGAAATCACTACTCAGAATATAAACTCTCCAATACACTATTTAAATCAAGCTTCTCTATTATCCACCTTGCAGTAAAATTCTCCCATCCAAATATATCATATTTTCCTCTCCTTCCCAGAGAGGCCTGGAAAAAGCATAACTAAACCTTGGATAGAAGAGCAGCTGTAGCCATCTCCCCCCCCAGCTGATATGGATTAAGAATGGATACCTTAAAATCCCAAATTCATTCACAAGTGAGAAACCTTGGAAAATCAAGATCTACCCATTTTTCTCTTGACAGGCAAGGAGACCAACCTGTTACACATGCATTTCATAGCAGTCCATTGGAACCCTCCAGACTGGAGAACCTGTGTCACAACAGAATTTGCAAGCAGAGCTCCTCCAGGATGAAGCTGATCTCTTGATTTTTCCAGTCTGTAAAATGGGGATAATTTCATTTGACCTATGGCATATATATATATATATAGAGAGAGAGAGAGAGAGAGAGAGCACTTCTAGCAACATATTCAGTTGTAGATAATGAGAACATCTCAAATGCTTTTCTTCCAAGAATGCATCATCAATCAAGTTGACCCAATTCTCACATAGGGGATCCCTTCTCTTGAAATGGAATATATATATATTCCATTATATGCCTTCTCTGAATGGCACAGCACTAGTGATGTTGGCTGCCAGCATAAGTTACAGCTCTATTAAGATAAGGCATGTGAACATTTTCCTAAATCTGATTATGGGTTTGGAGTTCCGACAAAAGAATGGGGTAAGGAGAGATCCTCTTCTTTTCCTACAAAAGCCAAGCACCAAAATACCAAGGAACATACTGACTGACAAATCCCAGGAAACCACAAGATTAAGGGGTGGTAGGGTGATGCATATTATCGAGTAAGCAAACCCCCCCCTCCCCACAACGAATCAACCCCAGCTGGAGTCTGATGGGCGTTAGCCAGCCTTCTCCACCCCTCCTTGGGCTCAAGCAGAATAAGAAACCAAGCCTTTGTGGGGAGGGAAAAGCGGAGCTCTCCCCACCACCACCACTACCTCGCCCTGATCCAGAGATAGCAGCTCAAAACGCTAGCCTCCTCCTTATTTTGCATTCTCACACATATTATCTTACCTGTTCCGTCTCGTCGTCCTGCCGCCCCCTCCCCACGCCCCCGGCCCTGTTTCCTTCCTGTGACGGCCGCACGCTTGCAATAAGAACCTCTTTCCTAACCAGACCAGGAGGGAAACTAGAGATCTTCTTGAATGGTAGCAATAACGAATGAGGGGAATGGGGAGGGGGACAAAAAACCGTGCAACCCCCCCCCAAAAAAACAACACAAGACAAGAGGGCGAGAGATGGGGCGTCTGCTCTCACCACAGAGACGGTCACTGGTTCTCCCCCGCCCTGTTGTCCAGAGACCCAATGCAGGCGGGGACGGAAAGAATCGGCCGCCTCGATCCGAGACCCCCACACCGCGGACCCTCGCGACCAGCTCCTCCGCTTACGGCGCCTCTTAAACGGCGTCTGCTCGGGAAAGGAGAAGGGGAGGATGAGAGGTGCCGATCTGCCTGCTCTATTCGTCCCCTCACTCCGACTCTCCCCGCCCCGATTGCTTTGCGATTCGCGCGAATCCGAATTCTAACCTGCCGCTGTTTGCAGCCGGTTCCACGCCCGCCCGCGAAGACGCCCGCCCTCCCGCCTCCAGCCGCCGCGGTCGCTCGGCGTCTGCGCCCGTCCCAACCGGTCTGAACCCTTTAAATGTGGCCAGAACCACTGGAGGTGGGCAGGGGGAGGCGAAAGATCAGAGATGGCTGTGGAAGCCCCTCTCCACTCACCCCAGTGGATCTCTCTTTCCTGACTCCCCGGGACTGAGCCTCCGCCCCTGTCCTCGGTTAAAAGCAGGGGATTTTTCTCTCTCTCTCTCTTCACCGCCAAATAGTCGCCATGCACGGGCGCCCCCGGACCCTGAAGTGGTATTGCCCGGGCATTCATTCATCCAGACCAGACCCTTGAGCTGAGGCCAGTTGGAAAGTCGGGGTGTTGAGAACGGGGTGGCTTCAATGTAGGCTGAGCTTGAGCTCTGTGCTTGAAAGAGCCGAGACGGAAGGCAGCGGCGGGACAGGGGAGATGCCTGTAAAATGTGCGAGGCAACTGGGCTGAACTCTATCCAGCATTGAGGGTGTGCGGGGCTCCCTCGAGCTCTCTCCCATTTGTTTTGTAAAAGCTGGATCCGGGCTTCAAGAGGAAACCTTCAGCTGTAGCTGTACAGAAGGAGACGAAGCGCGATTGCACAAGCGGAGCGTTAACCTACCGGCATATTGTCTCTATTACGAGGTCTCTTGCTCTGGTTTGAACTAGCTCATTTATTTGAAGGAAGGCGCCTGAGGAAAAAAGTGCTGGAAGCTCCAAATCTCGAGAAAGAAAAACGGAAGATGGCTGGATGCGAGCAATGAGTTTGCCCCTTAGTTTATCCTTTCCCTATTTACACCCTTTCCATCCCATATCCCACTAGTGTCTTCAGCCGCCTGAGCCCCGACGTTGGGCAGAAGGCGCCCCCTGGCGGTGAAAGCGGAGAATCGCCGCTTCCTAAAGACACTAGTTGCACGGTTGTGTGTGTAAAACCAGAGTGTATATGCGGTTGCGTCTCCTAGTATCTCCCCTCCCTCGGTCTTTTCGTCACTGAATCCCACTCGACCACCTCGTGGCCTTTCTCCCCCCCCCCTCTCCACGGAGCCCTAGTTCCTTCTCCCCCACCCCTTTGCTAGGCTGCCGCCGCCGCTGTTGGTGTACCATCCAGGGCACGTTGTCATGGCAGCAGGAGCCAAGAGATGAGGGATGATGGACACCTCATGGGTGGCGGGGAGGAGGCAGAGCACGCCGGGCGATGGAGAGCGGGGATGGATCACGGAGGAAGAAAGGAGATCGGGCGGTGGGCGACGTGGAGACGTTTCGCCGCGGAGGAGCGAGCAAGATGCTCTATTTCCATTTGACACACGCACCCACGTTCACTCCCATCCCAGCTCTGTCCGGTCTAGCACCCCCCTCCCGCCCTTCTTTTTTCTCCCCTAGCATTCATTCGCTCACGATGAGTCATAAACCGCGGGGCTCACGGGAGGGGCTCTCTTCAGAAGAAACGGGGGAGGACCCGGTTCAGCCCAACCCAACCCGGGATGGGATCCAGAGAAGAGAAAGGAAGGGAAGCGGGAATGGGGGGGGGGGAGGGATGTTGGCTTGGATGCTCCCTGGCATCGCAACCCTCAGAAACCGCTGAAACTCAACACTCCCTAGGCCTCTAATGGGAACCAGATGCCACTGAGCTAGCGCTACCGAGCTTGGCAAGGGCCACGTGCGCCGGAGTGTGTTAAGCGGCGGGAGCAAGCGAGGGGATGCGGGTGTGACTCCACGTTTAAAAACAAACGGGGAGAGAAGGTGGGAGACAGACCCACCAAGCTAAGGCAAATTTTTCTCGGGTTATAGTGCCCTGTACTGGGAAGGAAAGGGAGGTCGGGTCAGGTGGCTGTGAGTAGAGGGGTCAGGGTTTAAATCGGACTGGAGCAACTCTAGTAACGTTTTCCACCGAAGGGTCAGCGAAGGAAAACTAAATGCATCATTCACGGAGAGGTTCCCTTGAACATATGGACAGCACATTCCTTTGGACTGTTCTGTAGCACTTGATAGTAGCAGTTGCTACCCACACAGATTTGCAACAAGGTCGAAGTTTTAGATATTAAATGGTCTGTCTGTATCTAATTTTAAAACGATTATTTTTACAGATCTGAACGCCATTCAACAATGCATGAAGCAGATTAGTTCAACCAGAAGGAGTTGATAAAGGAAAATCAAGACTATGTAGCAGCAAAGACGGGCCAAAAAGTGTCTATATAACAAAATTGGGATGGTTCAAAATTAGCGTGCGCAAAGAGAGATCCTCAAAGCACATATAAACACATGACTGCAGGATAGTATTTTCCCCTATACATAAAAGAGGATCCTTCCTCTTTTGCTACGAGTTTGTTTTATTCTTCATGCACCACAAACATTGGAAGCATCCTTCTCAATGGTGATTTGATCTAAAGATTGTTTGTTCTGTTCCAGGTTTGGAAGCAATTTTGTCCGTGATCAAAAGGTCTCAAATCCTTTCAAGCCAAGCTCAAATGCATGGAAGGCTGCATGGCACTGCAAAAGCAATATTTAGTGTAATCAGTAGCTGGAAAAGAGGGTTTTTCCTCAGAGGCCAAATTCTCTCCAAGTGGCCATGAGAGTGGCCACAGGTTGTAAACAGAATCAAATGCAAAAGTTGGGTGGCACGTAAGTTTAATAAATAAAAATACATTTAAAAAGAAATAGTGGTTTTCCACTTTTCATCAATCTGCAGCAAAGATCCAGCTAATATCCCTGTTTAACAACCCTGTCTGCAGATTCCACTGTGTCTAGCAGTAACAGGATAACTTTTCAGGGTTGAACTGTGGAGTCCTTGGTACTCTCTGAGCTTAGTTGTCTGTTTACAAATGTTTCACTACCGGATTAGGTAACATCATCAGGGCTACTGAGTATGGAGTTATCAAGGAGAAACCCACCCCCCACCCTTACTGGCAGGTACTGTAAACAGGGAGTAAACCACACACCATCTAGCACTGGTGATGTTGCCTAATTGGTTAGTGAAACTTTTGCAAGCCACAACTGAGCTCAGAGAGCACCAAGGACTTCACAATCCAGGGAAATGGATGGTATGTCCCAAAAGCTTACCCCAGAATGGGATCCTACAAGATTCTTACAATCTCACGTGAGGATTCACAGGATAGAATACAGAAGATTCGTATCTAGATTTTTCCCAATACTACATATAATGACAAATATTTTTGAATGAGAAATTCAGTCATCCTGCAGTCTTACATTTTGTTTTTGCTTCTCTGGAATTTAAATCCTGGAGATAACAGTCTGCCCTTTGGAGCAGAATAATCCCACCAATTTGAGATTTCCTGGTAGCCTCCGATGCAAATTCTTACCAGGTTTAATTGTAATAGCAATAGCACTTACTGCTTTACAGTGCTTTACAACCCTCTCTAAGCAGTTTACAGAGTCAGCATATTGCCCCCAACAATTCACTTTACTCACCTCGGAAGGATGGAAGGCTGAGTCAAAAAAGTTAGCAAAGTTCCATTTCAGCCAGCATTACTCTTTTTGCTTTCATTTAAAACGCTTATTAGGTGTTCAGGATTGATAGGATTTGTGGTATTTTATTTCAGGTAGTGTTACTTGTTCTAGGCTTGCCATACGTTTCTTATTTTTGAGAGAGTGTTCTTTATTTAGTAATTGTACATTTTCATACAAAATAAGAAACAGGTGGCTAGAATAATTTGTTTTTCCCAACAGCCAGCTCCATAACTTCATCTCCATTCCAATAATAGAGGTCTACAGCTTCTATATTAAGGAGAGAACATTTTCACCGCCCAATCTTCCCTCTGCCACCCAAATGATGTTAGATCAAATCTCCATTTGTGGCCCTTTAAATCCCAAAGGGAGGAGAAAATGGAGATCCTGGATATGCTGCAATCGAGTATGTTCCGGAGGTATAATTTCCATTCATCCATTGTAAGAAAAACAATGGAGTGTGTCGGGATGTACACACACAAAGCTAGAAGGCAGAAATGTCAATGGGAGGGCTAAAAATTAATGGGTTTACACGTCTATGACGTGTAAATGTCACATCTATGACATTTCTGATAGAAACTAGAATCCAACCCTATGTGGATGGCATATATTTCCCAACCATGCTTTAGATTTCCAGAATCTTCCGGTTTGCATAACGCACTATGAAGCTGCTGGCTAATACAGTATTAATTTCCAGCATTCATCTGTTGCAGCAAAACCAATAAACAATCTTGAGGCAAAGGCCAGCACATTTATTATGGTGCATGATTTCATGAACTGTAGCCCACTTCATCAGACACATGGGGCATTGTTAATCTGTCAGCAAAATATTCCATGCATTCAATGAAGCAGGCTACAAAACTGGCCAGGGAGGCCCATGAGGCCATGCATTGTTGCTGGTCTTTAAGAGGCTGCAATTGGGGCGTGTTAGTTAGAGAACCTATAAAGAACTGGAGGCCAGAGTGATGGGTGATTGGAATATTCCTGGGTGTAGGTGCAGAACGGAGGACATGCCACCAGTGTGGGTATACAGGATACAAACAGGTGTACTGCTTTGCTTGAATGTGTGCAAAATCTCCTAAGACATCATTCAAAGCTAGGTTGAAGCAAATCTGCAGCCTCTGAGTAAGGAAGATAGAAATAGGCAGCTCAAACATGGCTGTACATTTGGGGATTCCTCAAAAATAAATGAAAATATAAGGAAGTTTTTTTCAAAGCTTATTTTAAAAAGTTGCCTGAACCACGGTAGATGGAGGTGTCATATTCAGATGACATAATCTGACTTCCCTTTTAAGCAGCTTGTGGCAACACCCTGGATGAATTGCTATAATACCTGCCTGTGGAGGGGCCCACTTCCCTCCTGTTTAAGTGGTGGGGAGGGAAGGGAGGGAACGGATTAAGCTAGATGGGTTCCTGCACAATCACAGTGCCATCTGGTGCCCACGCAGCAGAAGGGCTGCTGCAAGACACTTTCCCTAAATCATGATCCTCTCAACAGTTTCACTCTTCTCTGTCCAGAAAAGCTCTGGAATAAAAATCTGATATCCGAGTCATGACTCTTCCCCGCAGCAATTTAAAAGCAAAAAAGCAATGCTGATGACTCCTAGCTCTCCACTGGAGCCTTTTTTCTGACCAAATGAATTCTGGGATCAGAGTCTTGCTGCAGAGCCAACCAACTCAAGTTTAACCACAACAGCTAGGTTTACAAAACACATCGAACTCAAACTAGTTGAGCAGATTTTTAAACTAGCATGTTGTGCAATTCCAGCTCTAATGTGCCCAGAATGCTGACTGAATAAATCATGATTCAGCTAACAAGAGCCTTGGTAGTACAGTGGTCTAAGGCACCCTGTTATTAAGCTGGTTATTAAGACCAGCTGCCTGCAATTACTGTAAGTTCGAATCTCACCAGGCTCAAGGTTGACTCAGCCTTCCATCCTTTCTAAGGTAGGTAAATTGAGGACCCAGTTGTGGGGGCAATAAGCTGACTTTGTATAAATATACAAAAGTATGAAGGCTATTGCTGAGCGTATTGTAAGCCACCCTGAGTCTCCGGAGAAGGGCGGCATATAAATCAAATTAAAAAAAAAAAAACCCACTGGGAAACATGTCGTAGGAATACCTATAAGGGAAACTGAGAAGTCTCTTTTTCTGATTGTGGAATGAAAGGAGCAAATGAGATTAAAGCAGGCATGAGTTTCCTTGGTCCGAGCCCTTATTGGATTCACCTATGTGAATGCACTGACCCAGTAAAAGATTTGCAGAACCTGCAGTAGGGCAGCTGGTCAGCTACTCCATATAATTATATGACTCTTCAATGCTGCAGCTTCTATACAATACAAAGGACTCTCACGCTCTTTCTTAACTGCCCCTCCATGTTTCCTTGTTTCTTCTCAGCACTGAAATTTAGCAGTGCTATGAATTCCCATTACAGCTACTGTATGTTGCTCAGGAATCCTGGAAGCTGAAGCTCAGCTAATTGGGATAATTTGGGGGAGGGGCACCATTCTATCATCCCACCCTTTTTCCTATTATTTTGTCTGGATACTTGATTCTGCCTTTTGTGGTGATGACTCTGCAGCTGTTTCCAATTCCAGCATTTATGTTGTAAGATTGTGATTATGAGCCAAGGAATGAGTTCATCAAGATTTAAGTGGTATAGCCCTCCTTGACTGACCCATGAATCAAAGGTGAAGCATGGAGAAGGTAAATCTTCAGGCAAGTTAGAACGTTAGAACCTTGCAATTTTCCTGCGCATAGAAGATAATTTTAGATAAAGGAGCAAATGGGACTTTTTTTTACCTGCATTAGGAAGCAGATGCCCGTATTAAGCAACATAGTTCTCCCAATAGCGTTATTTGTTTGGGCCCAGGTTTGAATGCAGAGCAACCCTTTTTAACAAAATGCAGTGTAATCCCATGATTGTATCATGCAGTTGTTGTGACATTATTGCAGGTGGTTAGGAAATCATTTTAATTCCGTATTGCTAACAACCCTGCATTTTTTTAATTAAAAAAAAAACTCTCCCAATTTTTTTTTCCTTTTGCTTACCATTTTATGATGATTGATGAAAGTAAATAATTCATGTGCCTCATTTCCCCAACTACTCTGTTTGGTTCCAAAAAAAATCAGAAAATATCTAAAAATGTTTTTTAAAAGGCAACTGACAATGATGATGATGTAAACCCCCTTAGCAGTGATTGGCTGATTTGTACCAAAGTCAACAGAGAGCTAGATCATGCCAGTCTTTTATTCCTTGTGTTTCATACTGAAATTAGTAGGGGAGGGGGGGAGGGGAGAGGTTTATCAGAAATGGGGGGGGGGGGTTGGATCTAACAGTTCTATAGCTCCAGCCAGTGTATCCCTAGTCAACTGCCAACGTATCTTCTTTGTTTTCTGAGATTGAGCTTTCTTTGCCCGAAGGAGAGTTTTTTCAAACCGCCGGACAGCTGTTTAGCGCTGTCAGGGCGGTTTTTACAGATCGGGTGGCTGGCGGTCTATGGAGACCGTCCTCGTCGTCCGCGGAGCCAACGGAAGTTCTGAGATTGAGCTTTCTTGTTGACCAAGAGGACAGGATGAAAATGTCAGTATCTCATTTCACCTGAGGAAATTCATCGGAGGTGGTTGCCCAGAGAACTATACAATTGCAGAGTTCCACCAATTAAGAGTTCCATAACCCCTTTTTTTACCTTCTGGATTAAAATGTTATGTGGGTTTTTTTAAAACATCTGGAATAAAGCAGTATAAAAATATAAAATGACCGGTTCTGAAATGTGGTTTCTTACCAGTAAACAGACTGCCTAGAATTTGAAAATACTACTCTATACCTTAGATTCCAAGCCGTGCTGCTGAAAGCATTTTCCAGTATCAATTTAGGTCTCAAACCGGGTATTAACTTGGTGGCTTTATAGCTGGACCATCAGATCTTACAATCTATGAATAACCCTAAGACCAACAAGTCACTTCAGGGTTGGGAAAAGCAAAGGTTTATTTCACTGAAGGGTGGTACAAATATGGACAAGACATAGATGAAGAGGTGGAAGGTCTAAAAGTACTGCAGGAGATCTGGGGTGGCAAGAGCCAGATTAGACCCACCCACACACACACACATACGCACCGAGAGGATCAGGAGCTCCGACAGTGGTGGCTCAGCGGATCTGTGGGGGAAGTGTAGAGAAATAGTGTTATTCCTGCCCCAGACTAGTCTCATTTCATCAGCAATTTGCTACCTCTGGTCCCTGGACAACCAGAGTAGATGCTCTCTGCCTCTAAGTGCTCTCCTTGCTTAGTTTAATATAGTGGCTTAAGATGATTATAGAACAACAAAATTAGTAATAGAGAATGTGGAATGACCTCATAGACCACAGCAATAAACCATGAGAGAAGAAATTATGCCAAAGGACAAGGCCGTGGGCTTGCGGGTTAAAAAATCATCATTTTTGCTGACAACTGGGGAAGTAATCTAGCAAGAAACCAAACCTACGTACAGTCACAAGCAATCAATGGAATACAGTTATGAGAGGAGCTTTGGCTGCATCAGTAGCAGCTCTCTCTGGAGTGGCAGCAATAACTCATGCCCTGATTAGCTCTAGATTGGATTACTGTACCGGTTGTCCTCAATTTATGACCACAGTTGGGACTGGAATTTTGGTTGCTAAGTGATGCAGTCATTAAGTGAGTCATGAGACATTTATGACCATTTTTACTGAGGTCGTTAAGTGAATCTCAAGCTCGTTAGGTAAATCTAGCATTCCCAATTTGACTTTGCTTGATGAAAGCCAGCTGGGAAGACTGAAAACTGCGATCACTTGACTGCAAGATGCTGCTACTGTTGTCAATGTGAGCCAGTTGCCTAGTGCCCAAATTGTGATCACATGACCATGGGGATGGTGAAACGGATGTCATTTGTTCCCAGGCCATCATAATTTTGAACCATCGTTAAACAAATGGTCATAAGTCAAGGACTACCTGTAAGAGACTTTTAACACGAAGCTGCCTTTTGAGAATGATTCACAAGCTATAACTGGTGCAAATGGCAGCAGCCCATCTACTGGAGGATAATAGTTAGTCACAACCATGTGAAAATGATTTTGTTTTTGTAGACTATAGCTTGGCTACCATGTTTCTGGGTGCAGTCCAAACGCTGGGTTTAACCTGCAGGGCTTGGTTTACAGATAGTTTCAGAACTGTGTCCAAGTTGAACCTGCCTACTCTGTTCATTTTGTCCTTGAGGGGATCCCATGGATCCTTTCTCTTCAGAAAGGTGGCTGGGGACAGGCTGAAGGGAGGAGACAGAATTTGGTACAACTCCCTCTTCTAGGGTAGCTTCCAGCTGTCCAAATATCACCTCCCCCACTGTATTTTGAGAAGCTAAAAGTGGAGATGTTCTATGATGCTTTCAGTGCTTGATGGTGGATGGATTGCTCAGTTGAGCTGGACACCATTGGCCAATATTGGATTGGGTGTTTTATGGTTTTATACCTAATTTTAATGTTTTCATTATTTTATGGCCTACTGTATACTGAACTGCCTGAAATTGAATGGAAGAGGGCAGTACATTAAAACCATAAATAAAACAAACAGATAAATAAATAAAATCACTCCTCCATTGAAGCTCAGACCCTCAAATACTGTAGATCCTTGGAGGGTTATGTGCACGTACTGTATGTTTTTTTAAAAAGGGGTCAATTGATGGCTTTATTTGGATTATTTTTATAGGTGCAATTGTGTGCCTCCTATTTTAATTGCAGCGGACACCTGTTCAATCTCAGTATCTGACTTCCTCAGTTGTACACAAGGCTATATTTCATACGTAACATGGCCCTTCAATTCTTCGCACCTCATTTGCTTCCAAAATAATAATACAATATTGTCTAATAGTGGAAGGGAGAGGGCACAATCAATTGTTTCAGAGGGTTCCCAGCATTGTTTGGACACTCAATCCATTTCAAATAGCTTCTGGAAATTGAAATGCAAGGCCTAAAGATTATGTTGTTTGTCTCCAGCATTTGTTAGAATGCCACAGTAAATTTCCATTCACTTTAGAAATTTGCCTCAAATCTCTATGAAACATATCAGAATGTATGACAAGAACAGATATACACACAGAGAGAAACAGAGAAACGTTCAGACAGACAGACAGACAGACAGACAGACAGATGAATCATGCTGCTAGGAAGACCCAGCAGCCAGAGGAAGGTCCATGAGCTGGACATTCTCTTCTTGGTTTAATGTGTGCAGACCAGAATCTGTTCCACAGAAGTGACTCCAGGAGAGGCAAAGGATATATGATTTGGCTGCAGAAATCTCTGACTCATATCAAGTGTAAGGTCTGTGGTTCCTTCTACTTTTATAATGGTCAAAGATTCTTGTAAGCTCCTCATTTTTTGAAGCGGAAAAAAAAATCACTTCATGAAATGAATCTGCTCTTCAGAAGGGGATCTCCTTTCTTCTTCACCCAGGAAAGGGAAAGCATATTTTAGGCAGGAGTCGGGAGGCAAAAATTCTGCCAGATATGGAGCACAAGTGGAAAGCATTGCCCAGTATTCTGTATACGGCACCCTTTCATTTAAGGATTAGACCGGGGCTGTTAGCCCACATTTAAGAGCGAGGAAGAGGCCTCCTTTCTTTGACCTAGAAAAGCAAATGGCAGCAATCCAATTATTATGCAAGCAGCTGCGGCATAGATTAGGCCTAATTTTTAAATCAATAAGAAATGAAGCTTTCTGCCAGAAATGCACTGTACGATTAGGTTTTGGTGTATTATTGTATTACTACAGTGTTTAGAAGGCACATAATCCACTAGGATCACAGAATCCTCAGATCGGAAGCTCTCATTTGGACCATCTGCTGGTCAAGGCAGGAATCCAACTGGAAACGTCCCAGATAGATGGACCTCTAGCCTTTGCTTGAACGTATTCAATTAAGGGGACCCACCTCCTTTCTGAGAAACATTTCCACTATTGAATTGCTCTTACTGTCAGAAAGGGTTGGGTTTTTTTTAGAACATTCACTCAACATCTGCCTTCCTGTAACTTCAACCCATTATTCGGTGTCCTGCACTCAGAAATGGAGTCGGTCTTGACCTTCTGGGTCACATCCTTTCAAGAATTTGAACAGCACTATCAGAACTGGGCACCATACCTCTGTCCCGTTGCTGGGATAAGGAAGACAATTTGTCATCTCCCGATATTGCTAAACTATTGCACGCACCAGCCTGACCCAAGGCGATGCTGGATGGGTCTGACTGCAATTAGATTCCATCATCTTTTGCCCTAAGAGATGTTCTTTTACAAGCCTCATTAATGCTCCCATCTCAAGTTGTTTCTACATTTTTCAATGCTGTGCAGGCAGAAGAGTTTAACCTGGATCTTTCTCACAACTGAGAAACAATGCAATTTGCATGATTAAATAATAGGGGAAAGAAAGCATCCGTATGATTTCTGTAGAAGTAGGTCAAGTTTCAGAGACAGCGAGATTGTGAAGAATAGTTTGTTGAGTTAGATGGACGTTACAGTTGAAGGAGAGGGTGATTGGTTGGAAAGGGTACAAATGAACTTGATTGTCACTCTTTTTTTCTCAGTGTTGGCCCCCTTCTGATATATAGCACAGGCAGAAAAACAATGACTTATCTTTCAGACACATTACACGTGAAATCTAGGCATCTGCAGGGTAATGCATGAAATGTGTGACAGCAAGCTTTTTGGATATTCACCAAAAATATTTTTTTTAAAAAAAATAGGTGTTTTAATATTTTAGCTCATAGCTTGAGAATAAAAGGACAGACGTTTATGCTCACATGACCTTCCCCCGAATGATCCCATCCTCTTTGGACACCATCCCACAACCAAAGAGAATTCCCTTCCCTCCCTACCGTATACTTGTCCCACTTCTTCTCTGGATCGTAAGGCTCCCATCGGCTTGCGGGGAAAATATGTTTGTTTTTCTCATACCAGCTGCGAAGTACAACTTTACCTGCGTGGGACTGAAGGGGGACGAGAGTGGAATCAGAAGTCAAAGCACTTGATAAATCACTTCCAAATAATCTTCCCAATCAGCTCAGATGGGAACAGGAAAGTGTTCCCAAAGAACCAATGAAAGGTCACGCAGAACACTCAAAACAGAGAAAGGGAAGAATTTCTCCATTTGTTTTATTGATGGGGCCACAAGGAATTAAAATGATGGAATTACTGTATATCATGCAAATGGGTAGACTGATTTTGATAGTTTCTCTAGTTCCTATTTTAATTTTCTTGCGGAAAACACAGGAATTCACAGGTGCCAAGTTTTTGAGATCTGCCACCAAATAGTGTAATTTTGAGATTCCAAGGTACAAAGCAGATATGGGAATTACATAGGAGAATATCTGTTTATTACAAGCCATGATACAGCTTTGCCCATCTAATTTATATTAATAATAGCTCTTGTTGTAGGCATGGGAGGAAGAGACCCATGTTAGTTTATGGTATGAAATAAAAATCAGGAGTCCTGTGATAGAAGCTTTTCCAACTAACAAAATTTAAGCCTTTGAAAGAAATTTGTTAGTCAAAAAAGTGACAAGAAATTAGGCTCATTGAGTGCAGATCATGGGAACAAATTCTTTCTGTTAGCTTGCCTCTTAACTGCTGGATCAATTAGGGTATAAACCATACCTTTCACAGTTGGCTGGGGGTTATGGGTACTTCTAGATAGCACCAGATTGGGGAAGGCAGCTTGTGTTTTTTTAAGAAGTAAGGAAAATGGGGGGGGGGGGAGAGAAGCGTATTTGCAAGGTTCAGTATGTGTCTGGATAAAAGCAAAAAATAGCAACTGGATGTCAAGGTCATCTGTATTTTTTTTTTTTTTTTTGCAACGGGTGGTCCTCTCAGCAAATAGGCTTTCAGAACCAACTGATTCAGTGGCAACCTCTTTTCCTCACCTCATCTTTTTCCACTGTTGCATCACTCAACAGCCGGACATCATCATGGACGTCGAAATTGAAGAGCGGGCCTGAATTAGGGAGAGTATGTATGAGGGAGGAGAGATTTACAGAACAACTGGGCTCCCATTTCAAGGCCTGGATTTTTCCCTTTCGCTCCAGGCAGGATAAAAGTTCAGCCCAGTTGCCTGCCCTAATAGCAGCCACCTTCGTGTTCCCCTACCCCCAACCTCCCAGAGGGCTTTGATAGGAAGAAGACAAAAGCCGAAAAGGAAGGAGGAACAAAAGGAGACACTCACCGCTTTTCCCTCGAGCCTTGGTGACAATGAAATCGTAGAAGCTGTGATGCTGGATGGGCAGAAGAAAAGGGCTGAGGAAGACACATCACAAAAGGATTCCCCCAACCAAATCTGAGCACAAGCCACTTGGAGTAGCTACATTTAAGGGCAGAGGGCAGCTGCTGCAACAAGCACTGAAAGAGGGACCACAGCCACCAAAGGAATGGTAACAAACGTGTCTGGCCTGATATCCTAAGCAGAGTGGTGAGACACCATTCTTCTTTTTTCTTCCTTCCCAAGCAAAACTTTAACTGCCTTGCTTTTTTTCATTTTGGATACTTGTTTGAGAGGTGGCTCTCTCCCTCCCTCTCTCTTGAAGTCCATTGTTCCTAAAGTGGGCATGGAGCTTTCCTATTTGGAATCAGGAGCACTGGTGCTTGGAAAACTCCCAACTGGTCCGAAAGGCAACTGGGATTGGGGCTAGCACAACTATAAAAATCTAGCGGTGGCAAAATATCTAGATTGAGGGGCAGAGTTTGGTTTTCTCTGAGATGCCGTGAAAAGTGTTCAAGTCCACTGATGGGCTTTATTAAATGAAAAAACGCCAACACGGACCATGGGCTGCCTTAAATGGAACTCTCCCTTCTGCACTTATCCCCTGCTTGAGACCGAATCACTTTTGTGTGTTAGAGGAAAAGTTCCAATGATCCCTTCCTCTTGTAGCCAGGGAATTAGATCTACTGATCCAGAACTTCTAGACCACTGTGGCATTGGCATAAGAGGGCATAAGAGCAAAGTAGGGGAACACTGCATGGAATGCCGGTGGCACAGTGAGAGAGAGTAGTGGTGGAATTCAAATTTTTTTACTACCAGTTCTGTGGGCATGGCTTAGTGGGCGTGGTGTGATTTGGTGGGCGTGGCAGAGGAAGGATACTGCAAAATCTCCATTCCCACACCACTCCAGGGGAAGGATATTGCAAAATCTCCATTCCCACACCACTCTGGGGCCAGCTTGAGGAGGTATTTGCTGGTTCTCCGAACTATTCAAAATTTCCGCTACCAGTTCTCCAGAACCTGCTGAATTCACCCCTGAGACAGAGTCTTAGACTTACATGTGGGATGATGAGATCTTCCTTGATGTACATGAGCTGCTCCACACCGGCTGACCTGCAGGGAAAGATGTGCACTTAGTCTCTCAAGTCTTCCTGGAGATGCATCAAATGTTTTGGCCCCAGTGGCTACTGCATGTACAGAGCAGAGAATCTGTACTAGGGCAAGGGTGTCAAACTTGATTGTGTTGTGGGCCAGATCGTGACCTATCGTGATGGGGTTTTTTTGCCTTTGCAGTGCCAGGGTGGGCATGTGGCCTGTGTGGGCTATATCCAGTTTCACAGGCCTGTACTAGGCAGACGTGTTCCCAGGTGGGCAATAAGTGGGGGAAATACAAAGCCACTGGAGGTGGTGTGTTCATTGGTAGCAGCAGTTAAGCAAAAGTTAAGAGTTAGGAAAGTGCAGGCTGTGTTGCAGGCTGGTGGAATGTGGCTCATTTTTAAAGGGAAGCAACGGGATGGTAAGGATAAAAGTGAATGCTAGAAATATGGGAGTGAGGGAGAAGCTGAATGGGCTGGTCAGGAAGGAGGATAAGGCAGATTGGTGGCCAATCCAATCAGTGGAGAGTTATGCGAAATGAAGGGAAGACATGGGGAAGGTCAGGAAGACCAGTGTAAGGATCAGTCAGGTAAGCACTGCTTAGTGCAGGGGTCTCCAACCTTGGCAACTTTAAGACTTGTGGACTTTAACTCCCAGAATTCCTCAACCAGCAAAGCAAAGCTGGCTGAGGAATTCTGGGAGTTAAAGTCCACAAGTCTTAAAGTTGCCAAGGTTGGAGACCCCTGGGCTTAGTGAGCTGTCATTAAGGAGAACAGACAAGGTCAGAAAAAGAGGACGGGAGAGAGGCAAGGCACATCAGCCTTGCCGTATTCATCCATTGAAAACTCTCTTGAGATTTCCTGGACAAAAATCTGAACAATAACATCTTTGGGGTTTCAGTTCCACCAGTCCGGAAGACACCTAAAAAGTCTTGGCTGAACTTCCAAGTCACAAGAGGTTTGTTCCATGAATGAAACAAAACACATTTTCTGACTTGTGCACCCCTGAGTCTCCTTCTTTAGAAAAGAAGACGGCTAAGCGTATGTTACTTGTGAAGTTTGCTCACTTTTCCAATCCACATCAGCCAGTTGTGTTACAGGACAGTGCTGCCAATTCTCACTGCCATCTACATTAGATATTGGCCTTTATAATGCATGCTTCATGTATGGGTAGTCCTCGGCTTACGACTACAATTGAGCCTTAAATTTCTGTTGCTAAGTGAGACATCGGTGAGTTTTGCCCCATTTTACGACCTTTCTTGCCAGAATTGTTAAGTGAATCACTGCAGTTAAGTTAGTCACAGGGTTGTTAAGGGAATCTGGTTTCCCCATTGACTTTGCTTGTCAGAAGGTTGCAAAAGGGGATGATATGACCCCAGGACACTGCAACTGTCATAAATATGAACCAGTTGCCAAGCGTCTGAATTTTGTTTATGTGACCATAGGAACGCTACAATGGTTGTAAGTGTGAAAAATGGTCATGCCCCTTTTTTCAGTGCCGCTGTAACTTCGAATGGTCATTAAATGAACTGTTGTAAGTCAAGGACCACCTGTAGTGACTTCTGAATTAAAAACCTTTTTCCGCATTGCAATTGAGTCGATGAGGCTGATACCATCAGCTAGCACAAGGCCAGGATCTGTTTACCAGGGCTAACTGTAATATTCACCAGATGGTAACAACTTGAACTCACAAATGAATGCAAATTGAAACGAATTCTCCTCAGCCAGATGCATGGAAAATAAAACTCCACAAAGTCCTTTACCGAAGCTCACTGAAGTCCTTGCGCAAGATCTCCAGGGCCTTTTGCAGGAATTGCTGAATGGTGTTGCCCTTTTTCATCTACACTGAGGGAAAAGAAGAGTCAGTTGGGAATGGATTTCTCTCAGACAACCCCCACAAGTAAAAGCTCACACTGTTCTCTGCGGAGTCATATCTCTTAGTTTACTTTATTTCATCCAACAAACTCAAGGAATCCATTTTTCATCTTCATCTCAATAAATACTTGATCATGTAACCCTAGCTAGTCTAAGAATGGTGACTCCTCTATGCTGCCACTTTCATGCCTACGTGGAAAGTGGAATTTGGAACATTCCAGAACTAGTCTGACACTCTAAACACTCAGCCAACCTGTGAGTAATTTCTATCTCCCACACTCCCACATGTTTATTTATATAAAAGATTTAGAAGCCTGGCCTTTAACCGAAAGATTAGTCAGTGAAACCTTTACCAGATTTTGTGAGGGTGATTTTTCTTCAGAGAGATTATAGGTTAAAGGGGACAACTGTTTATATGGAGGAGTTTTAAAAAAGTTTTGGTGTGGAACAAAAATGACAAAAGAAATGTTTCTTTTCCTGGCCTGTGAGTATCTGAGATTATAGTATTGCTGGGTGGAAACAATTGTGGGCCTGACCATTCTTATGACGAGAGACAACTGGGAACCACACTTTAGCACAATAGTATTTTTTTTTAAAAAAAAGCTATGATGCACTGCACATCTGAGAGCCAGTTTGATCTAGTGATTGAGGCTCCTGGTTAGAAATCAGGAGACTGTGAGTTCTAATCCCACTTAAGGCAGGAAAGCTGCTGGGGGACTTTGGGCCAGTCATTCTCTTTCAGCCTAACCCACCTCACAGGAATGCTACTGTGAGGAAAACAGGAAGGAGTATTAAATATGTTCACCGCCTTGAGTTATTTATAAAATAATAAATAAATAAATAAATAAATAATTCTGCTTCCTGTCTTGAACTAAGAATGAACAAAGCCGAACACTTGATGGAATGCTAAACAGCTGTGAAGTAGTATTTTGCATCAGCCATTTTAAGAAGCTGGACACAGAATACATATAGATGGTCACACAATAAAAATCAGGGTACTGTATGGAAGAAGCCAACAACCTGAGTCCTTGTATTCTAGACCCAAGCATTAAACCACCCACTGGCTTTCCAAAGCTGAGAACAAAATCCAAGCAGGCTGGGAGCAAAGCTCACCTTCACCGTTCGGCGGTGCCCAGAGCCATCCCAGTAACTGAATGTGATCTCAATTTCTTCACCTGGCCAAAGACAAAGAAAGAAAATAATGAAAAGGATGGGAGAGTCCTCTCTTTAAACACAATTATAACGGTCACCCTTCCACTTGGAAGGCATGCCAGACCACTTTCCATCACTCACTCTTGATTTTTTCTTGTTTGGCCTCCCACTCTTGCCGAAGCTCTTCTCGCAGGCGGTTTTCTTCTTCCTGAAATCCAGGATGTGGAAAAGAAAAGGATGAAGCAATCTGTGGCCCTCCAGATTTTGGTGAAGTATAACTCTCAGCCTCCATTACTCTTGACTGCTGTAGTTTATGGGAGTTAATCAGCATCACCTACAGGACAAGTAATTACCATACCTCACGGTCACGGTCAGGGAGGAAGCTAGTGTCCACATCTGGGTTCTTCCCAAGTTTCTTCTTTTTGGGAGGCAACTCTAAGAAAAGCAGGAGAATCATGTATGAATGAGGAGCTACCTTTAACATTCTGTTGCTTGAATTCAACAGTCGCTGTCCTACACTTCCCTCCCTTGCTATTGCTATCATCACACGAGGCCTACTTCAGCTTCACTTTCTGCAATGCATCCAGCCTACTATTCCTCACCTTCTCGTTCCAATTCTGTTTCCTCATCTTCTTCCTCAGCATCATCTTCCTCCTCTTCATCCAGAGTGAAGGACAAGCTTGAGATCTTACGTTTTTGTTCCTGCTTGCGTTCCCGCTCCCGCATCCGTTCCAATTTTCTATGAGAAGGAAATAGAAAATCAGTTTGGCATGAAATGCACACTTGAGGGAGCTCTTAGAAGATTTCTGTGAAAGGCAGGGTGTTGAAAAAACATAAGACCACTGAAGGGGGAAAAAAATTTCAAAACAAAACTGATTCAACCTCATTTCTTAGAAGGAGAAGGAAGGGAGCTTTTTAAAAGAATTGTTATGCTATCCAAAGCAATAGTATATAGTTGGTTACACTGACATTGAAAGAAAAATGACTTTCAAAGCCAACGATGACTTATCACTGTGATAGTATTCAAACAGTCACTATTTGGACAAATCATGCAATTGTTATATTCAGATTTAAGTATGTCATTCTCAAACAGTTGACATTTTCCCACATTTAGGAAATTACTGTTTGATGAAATGTTTCCTTATTCTATTAGTGATATTCATTCAGTTCTTAAAATAACACTTTAATAAATCAAATTACAAATGAAGGGAAACTGTACACAAAGGACTGATAAAGAGTTCAAAATTATTCTTATATTTTTTTAAAAAAAAGATGAACATTATCATGAAATGTCTCTGTTCTAAAGTTAGTGAAGAGTAACCTGTGGCCTGGAGACTTTGCAGCTGATGTAAGAATATCATGTTAGACAAAATAGAAGATCTGCCTATTTCAACATGTTCATTTTGAACTCTTGTCAGATATCCCTGGGATGTTGACAGGAAAAGCATGGAGACAAATACATAATCTTTGTTAGTTTATCTCTGGAGTTTTCTTGATTGTTCTGTTACTTAGTGAAATCCTTTAAAAATTCATTCTAGGGTAATTTAATTCACTAGATTTATTTATTTATTTATTTTTATTTTATGCAATTTATATGCTGCCCTACCTCCGAGGACTCAGGGCGGCTCACAACGGTAAAATGCATAGTTCCTTATTAAAACGATATAAATTTAAAACAGTTTAAAATTCATTAAAAAACCCCCATCAGTCCAGGCTACGGAACAACCAGGTCTTCAACTCGCGGCGGAACGAGCGAAGGTCAGGGGCCTTCTGGAGCTCCAAAGGAAGTTAGTTCCAGAGGGTGGGTGTGCCCACAGAGAAAGCTCTCCCCCTGGGGGTCGCCAGCCGACACTGTCTGGCCGACGGCACCCTGAGGAGGCCCTGTCTGTGGGAATGCACCAGGCGATTGGGGATTGTCGCTGACTGCAGGGGACCGACAAATATCCCAGGCCTAGGCCATGAAGGGCTTTATAGGTGATAACCAGCACCTTGAACCTCAGCCGAAGGGCAACCGGTAACCAATGCAAGCTGCGCAGGAGGGGTGTAACATGGGAGTGCCGGGACGCTCCCATCACAACCCGCATGGCCGCATTCTGCACCAGCTGAAGCCTACGAGTGGTTTTCAAGGGCAGCCCTAGGTAGAGAGCGTTGCAGTAGTCAAGATGGGAGGTGACCAGTGCATGAGTAACGGTGCGTAGAGCATCTTGGTCCAAGTAAGGGCGCAACTGTCACACAAGGCGAACCTGTGCAAATGCCCCCCTGGTCATGGTCGTCACATGGTCTTCCAGAGACAACCGTGAATCCAGGAGGACACCCAAGTTGCGGGCCCTATCCACAGGGGGTAACACCTCACCCCCGATGGTCAATGATGGAATATCTCGATCGGAACAAGATGCCAGTACCCACAGCCACTCGGTCTTGGCAGGATTGAGTGGAAGCCTGTTCCTCCCCATCCAGGTCCATACCGCTTCCAGGCAGCGGGACATCACGTCGAGAGCATCACTGGGCTGGTTTGGGGTGGATATAAAAAGCTGGGTATCATCAGCGTACTGATGATACCGCACCCCAAAACCACGGATGATCTTCCCAAGCGGCTTCATATAGATGTTGAACAGGAGAGGCGAGAGGACCGACCCCTGGGGCACCCCACAGGTGAGGGGCCTCATAGCCGACCTCTGCCCCCCTGCCAACACCGCTTGCGTATGGCCCGAGAGGTAGGAGAACCACCGTAAAATGGTGCCTCCCACTCCCAACCCCTCGAGCCATCGCAGCAAGATACCATAGTCTATGCTATCAAACGCCGCCGAAAGATCCAAGAGGACCAAAACAGAGGAATATCCCCTGTCCCGAGCCCTCTAAAGATCATCCACCAGTGCAACCAATGCCGTCTCTGTGCTGTACCCCGGCCTGAAACCCGATTGGATACTGTGTTTTCCCCAAAATAAGACCCTGTCTTATATTTTTTTGAACCCTGAAATAAGTGTTTGGCCTTATTGCCATGCGCTCAAAAGCCAGATTGGTCTTATTATCAGGAGATATCTTATTTGCGGGGAAACAGGGTAGGAAATTCCATAAATCTGGAGGCATGAAAATCACATTTTTTTACATGTCCTAAACCTACTGTCCTTCATTTTTAAGGGGCTCGCATCTTCACACACACAAAAAATAGTTTTATCAAACAGATAAACTGGTTCTCCCCAGATGTTTTGAGCTCCAATTATTCCAAATCAGCACACCTAATATCAAGGGATTATATAAATTATGGGTCAAAAGAGGTGAACGATACAAGGTTGTTCATTCCCTTCCAAATAATGGAAGCTATTCTCCAAGACCCAAGTTATCCTGCCCAGAATTTCATGCACACACTCACAAACTTACAGTTGTAATTCTTTGGACTGTTCCTTTTTGGCTAGCTGCTTCTCCCGTTCCTTTACAAGGGCCTCTTGCTTGGCCTTCATGTCATTGAGGGTCACCAAACCTATTGGAAGAAGCTGTGCTGGAAATAGGCCCAAACACTACGCAGGAGAGAAGGTAATTCACACAAACTAAGGAATGGAGGCCAGGGCTTGGGGCCTCTTTCTAAAACATAGGTCCCTCTTTAACTACATCCAGACTCACCAACGGTGCTAGATTTCAGCTCAGCTTCCACTGCATCATAATGGGCAGAGAATTTCTTATCGATGTTTGACTTCATGATGTTCTCCTGCCACAGGCAAAGAACACATCAGTCAGAAGAAGTATTGTAGACCCTGGTGACATTTCGGTTTCCATTTTTGGATTCAACCCAGTAAAAAATGGAAACTATCTTAGGTAGAAAACATGGGAATTTCAATCCATTTACTGTATTTAGGCAAATATAGGAGATTACAACCTAACCTAACCTAACCACAGAAGTCAGGATAGATTACATATTTTTTTTTCTATGAATTTCAATTAGCAAGGTAAGATAAAGAAACATGTTCCTTCTCATCAAGGGTAAGTGTTCATGTGGGGATGGGCAAATTCTCAAGCAGAACATATGGCTGCATATTATATTAGACTGCGTGATAAAAGAGCACCAACAAAGATGAGGTGGTGCTTATGAAAACTGAGGGATCCTCAAGAATTACCTGGGCAATCAGGATAAGAAATATTATATGAACAACAGATGTTAGTGTCAAATAGGGGATTCGTTATTGCATTTGGAAGAAACATATGTCTGGCTGAGCACACCCCAAGACAAAGCACTGGGAAAGCACTTATGCAGCAATTACACAGTGAACACAAGGGAGCAAGCTCAACCCAACACTGTTAGAAGAAGCAGAATTATCTGTCAATATCAACATTTGGTGAAAAAGTTCACAAGCTGGAATACAGCTTATTACAGTAAAAATGTAAAGTAAAAAAAAAAAGAATATTACAGAAAAATAAACAGTCAACTAGGTTCTGATGTAAGAGAAATGTCAAATCTGTGAATAGCCAGTATGAATATACTGTAGTCCTGCAAATCAATCAAAGGAAGTAGGTGAGGTGTTCTGAATTACTAGTTTGCTCCCAGAAAGGCTGCAGAATTTTAGCTTTTCTGTTTATAATGAAATATTTTTTGATTAGTCACTCAGACTAAAATGATTAAAATATAAACCTCCATACCAGATTTATAACTTAAAATCCCATCATGCAAAAAGAGGAAAACATGTTACTTAATCCTAAGGATGATGCCCACTTACAATTCTGCATGAAACAGCAACAGAACACAGTAAGCTATACAGAGACAGGTGTCAGCACAGGCAAAAGTCAAAAAATATTTTTACAGTAATTTTATTAAAAATTACAGTTAAGAAGATAAAAGCTAATACAAACTAAAAAATAAAATCAAAAGAAAAAATAGAAAGTGCAAAAAAGAAAAACTAGAAAGAAAACTAGAAAAGAAAAAATATGAAAACAAATAAAAATAAACAAAAGCAACAAAGTTGCTTAATCACAAGTATAAACAATTTTAATAACTTATCACCTTTTCTTAAAATACAAGAAATGATCTCTTGTTCCAGTATCCCATCTCTTATCTATAAAGCAATCCTTCAAATCTCATTATTTAATCCTTTATTTATTTAAATTATTTAAAGTAATTTAAGGGTTACCAAAGATAACAATTCTATTTTAACTTTGATTAGATAAACCAACTTTATATTCCTTCTTCTTTTAACAATTTTGATCTTTAGTCCCTTCAAATTATATACTACAACTTTTTGTTTTCAAGGCTTTAATGGGTATCCTTTGTAAATACAATATAGGAAAGTTATCCAGGGCACTTTTTTTGGTTCATTATGTGTATATTCCTTTTGATTATTAAGATATTAGCCAGTTTCATTTGTATGTCCAGTGTAGCATCTTTTTCCATATCATTCTTGTACCCTGTCATTTTTAACTCTACTTTTAGTCTATTTTTCAGTAAAACTTGTTCCTCTTTCATAACATTTTCTAAATACAGTCTATCTATAAAGACAGATACTCTTAAAATTAACTTCTGAATTCCTTGTTTACAAATATCCTTCCCTGTTCCAATGTTCTAATATTTTCTTTTTTCTGTATTAGTAAAGTCAAATTTGTAAGTGTTCTTCCTTAATTGTAATCTTTAGTTCCTTGTGGTTCTCTCTAGAGTCCAACCTTCAAAGTTGTATTCTATTTTTAAAAGATAATTCAAAAAAGCATTTTCCCACAATTCCCACAATTCCAAAATCTTATTTCCAATCCAACTGGGTTCTTTGTAATTTTCTGAAATCAAAGTTCTAAGTACTCTTTTGCTGTTTATTCCGAAAATATTTTTTTAAGTTCTTAAACTTGTGTTTAAAACTTATTTTGCTGAAGGAAACCAACCCACTGCTGTAAAATTTGTTAATCCAAGGATTCCTAATTGCTAAAATGCAACTAATAAAATTTCAAAAATGGTTAGAAAAGAAAGTATGCAAACCCAGTAGGCACACCGACTATGGTTTGAGCAAAAAGATGGCTATTCTCTTGTCTCCCAAAGCTCTAAACCCACTGAAGACTGTCCTGAGTTTTTTCTTTCTTTTTATTCTTTTTATTGTGTTTTTACAAATAAACAAATCTTACTCACATCTTATGCATAACTGTGACCATTTACATACCATAACATTCCAATTCAAATACACTATACATTTTTACTACACATTTTAATTCTACTTCTATTTTGTCTATTTCTTTTCTTTTTTTCTGTTCTCAACCCATGCTGCGTAGTATTTGTCCTTTCATTTCAATTGTTAATATGTCCATTTCAGCACAATCAAATATTTTTTTAAGTACTAAGCCTTCAGAAGGTATGTTTGTATTTCTCCAACATTGCGTGAAAGCTATCTTTGCTGTGGTTATTATATGTAAAATGATATATATTATTTTTTTGTTGTATTTCCTTTTAACTATCCCTAGGAGAAATAGTTCCGGGGTATATTCTATCCGATGTCCTGTTAATTCCTGTATCCACCTATGTATTTTCATTTTTTTTTTCTTCATTTTATTAGATTTATATACTGCCCTATTCCCGAAGGACTCAGGGCGGTGAACAGCCAGAAAGATAAAACACACAAACTACAAAATTTAAAAGACAATATAAAAACCCATTAAATAAATTTGGCCCAAAACAATTTAAAACACCCCTAATATTTTAAAACCAATTTTAAAAGTTACAATTAAAAGGGAAGTTAGGCCAGGCCAACCTGTTGAAATAAATAGGTCTTGAGGCCACGGCGGAAGGTGTGTAAATCCGGAAGAAAAAAAATATTTTCTTCCAATATTTTTTTCGTTTCAGGGCACAATCACCATGTATGATAAAAGGTACCTTGTTTTTGACCACATTTCCAACAATTCGGGCTTAAATTTGGGTATATCTTTGCCAGGTGCCAGCGATAGAACATTTTATATTAGTTCTCTTTGTACTTTGCCAATTTAATTATCTTATAATTTCTATTCCAAATTTTCTCCCAATCCTCCAATTCAATACTATGCCCGACATTTTTTGCCCACACTATCATAACTCTCTTCACTCTAGCTTCAGCTCTATCAAATTCTAATAAGTAATTATAAATTTTTGTTATTAATTTTTCATCTGGGCCAACCAATAATTTGCCCAATTGTTATGGCACCATCTCAATTCCATACTCATCTTTATCTTTTTTGTACCATGATTGAAGTTGCAAATAAGACTGTCCTGAGGTTTTTTCATGAGGATCAACTGTCTGGAACACTTGTGGCAGTGGTGCATTGCCCCCGGTTCGCACTGGTTCTATAGAACCGGTAGTAAAACTGGGGGAGGCTCCGCCCACCGATCCCAATGTCATCAAAATGCTTCTGCGCATGCACAGAAGCTTCTGCACGTGTGGCCCAGTTGCGAACTGGTAGTAAAGGTAGGTAGAACCCACCCCTGACTTGTGGGTGATCTCAAGTCCTCTCCTTACCAGAAAGGAATTATGAAGAGCAGATCTACCCACTACTCTTCATTCTGCCCTGGTTGTTGGCTCTGTTTTTAGCAGAGCAATCCTCAGTTTGTCATTTCTTCCCCAAAAGTCCAGAAAAAAATTCTTCTGCTGCATTAGAAAACTTACGTTTAATACACAAGTCACAAAATAGTAAGTTTATGTATAAGGATCCATTGCAAGGGTTTTTAGAAATGTCTTACATCTCTCATCTTTGCTGAAAATGAAGCAAGTGTAGTCTATACAGGAGTGCATTTGAGACAAATTTTCTCTCAAAAAATCAATAAAATGACCAGGACATAACCAGAATAGTTTAAGTGTCAGGTTTCGGTTCTGTCTTAAAATAAGTTTCATTTTCAAGCGCAGTCTCTAATGAATCATTCTTTATTAAGAACAGAGATAGCCGACATTTCTGAGGCTAATTGCAGCCAAACTGGCCCCTCCTTCCAACCCCCTCCTCTTCCGCTCTCTAACCCCAACGTCCCATTGGCCAACATGCAGATCCATCTCTACGTCCTGGCACGTACTTCTCACAGGAATGTGGCCCCCACCCTCATCCCCCAGGAAACCCTATCTGTTGCATGCAGAAAACTAGGTAAAAGTTCATCTCAGCAATAATTCAGCGCTTCTGGTCTTCATGTCAGCACTGGAAGAGAGCATAATTTGGAATGCTGACATTAAGCTTATTCCGCTAGAGAAAAGACATCTGAAAATGGTAAATGTCTTGAGCAGATATGAGTATGGTAGACATGATTTTTCAAATAAAAAAAGGAAAATTAGAGCAATATTCATATTCTGGAGACTATGAGTAAAATATTCTTAAAAGGTGACAAAATATGGAAGATAAGAAATTTCTTAAAGTCACACTAAGACTAAACATTGAATCATAGTTGCTTCACAGAAAAATAAATACCATGTTTCCCTGAAAATAAGACCCTGTCTTATATATTTTTTTAATCCCGAAATAAGCGCTTGGCCTTATGTGCCATGTGCTCAAAAGCCTGATTGGGCTTATTATCAGGGACTGTCTTATTTTGGGGAAAACAGGGTAGGAAAAATCATAGGAAGAGTTTCTATTTGCAAGACAAATCTAAGGGCAAGAAAGGTTAAGTGTCTGAAGAACATATGTTCTGGAAGAAATACTGCACTCAAATCAGAAATATAACAATCAGCTTAAAGCCTGGTGTGCTGCACTCCCTGCATTAATTATTTGAATGTGACATCAAATATTTGGTAGAATATCTACTTGCTTTTCTTTTCTTTTGCTTTTTTATTCTGCATGATGAAGCCTATACATATCACAGAAAAACGAAGCAAAAATACTAAAAAAAACCCTCTCATTTTTAAAAACATGCACACTTTTTTAGAAATATATTCATGATTAACGGTGGAAACTTTTGCTCTTGTTTGTTTTTGACTACGGAAAAGAACATTCTCTCCCATTCCTTCATTAAAACCTCCACCTTTGCCAGAATGATTCCAAACAAACCCTTATTTCTAAGGAACAACCCCGTGTTCCTTAGCGTTATCTCCTGAAAGAATTCAAAAACCAATCTCTCGGTGAGTTCTACTTCTCATCACCTCAGCGATGCGCTGCCTCATTTGTTCCATATGCTCACGTTGCCTCTCTCTCTTCTTCATCAACTGAAGGGCCCGGCCAGCCTCGCTGGCAGCTCCTTTGTATTGTGCCATGATCGCTGATGGGACCTGTGAGGTACAAAACACACATACATGAATGAAGCTGCTGTACATTTACTGCCTTCTCCGACAGGCAGCAGCTCTCCAGAAACTAACCCATCTTACCCCCTTATTATGATCCTTTTAATGGATGCTGCATCAAACCTGGGATCGGGTGCCTGTAAAAGTAGATGATCTACCAACTGATCATCAATGGTAATCGTGAAGACAACCCATTAAAACAGAAAGAGATCCAAGGACTGGAAAGCAAGGGGAAGATATGGGATTCCTGGATCTGGCATGAGAAATTGTGAAAGGAAAAGGGGAACCCCAATATAGAGGACCCGGATTGTGGGGGCAATAAGCTGATTTTGTATAAAAAGAACACCGCTAAAAAGCCCTACTAAGCAGGTATATACAAAAGTATGAAGGCTATTGCTTAACGCATTGTAAGCCGCCCTGAGTCTCCGCAGAAGGGCGGCATATAAATAGAACTAATAAATAAATAAATAAATAAATAAATAGAGAGATCGATGTGATCCATGCCTGGTCAAAATGCCGTGGAATTTCTTTCTTTCTGCCCCCCCAAAAAATGTTCAGAAAAACCTTCTAACCGCAAAATCCCACCAGCTGCTTCGCCCACGTCACTCGCACGTACCAGGACAGAACCGAACTCTAACCTTCCTCTTCCTATTTTCCCACGATCGGCCGATATACGGAAGAAAACTCGGAAAGTCAATCGATTCACAGCCGGAATTTCCGGTAGAAACGGCTTGTTGCCAATGTTCTAGCCTTGACACCTCTATGATAAGACGACTTTTCCTATTGGCCGAGGCGGGCTTATGGAGTCGGAAGTGTCAGTCAAGACGGAAGAGAGGGCGTGGTTTGCGTAGGAGCGCGACTAATCATCTGCTTAGTCGAGAGGCGGCGACGCAGCTTCTTAGAGAGATGCTAAAGCAGTGTTTCTCAACCTTGGAAGCTTGAAGATGGGTGGACTTCAACTCCCAGAATCCCCCAGCCAGCGCTGCTGGCTGGGGGATTCTGGGAGTTGAAGTCCACCCATCTTCAAACTTCCAAGGTTGAGAAACACTGTGCTAAAGGAAGGGAAAAATAGAATAGAAATCTCAGTGGAAGCCTCTTCCCTGATTGCGCTTCTCCCTCCCTGTGAGAAAGTGAAAATGCAGTCCTACTACAGAATCCGATACTTGTCTGTCTAGGAATTAAATAGGACCGACTCCCAGATAACTGGGTTTTAAGATTACAGATAAAATTGCTGGTTTATCCACGTCGTTCGTGGTTCGTTTCCTCGCCCGCTGCAAAGAGGCGTGGGAATTAAGGAACGAACGTGCCCCAAATCGGCTTGGGTTGATTTTGAGCAAAATCGACCAAGCTGTCAAAAACCTCAGCCAAGCACAATCAAGTTATAAGAAGTTGATCGTGAGAGTCCTAAAGCATCGGGAAAAACGCCAGTTTGGCTGCTGCTGTTTTTAATTTGTTAACTGGCAAACGGGGTCTTGTTTCATTTTTTATCGTGAAGTTAAAAGTTGGCCCTCCCCGGGGACCAGTCACTGCTGCTTTGTCACATATAATTATGTGAATAATAATTAAGCCTTGTCGAGGAACGTGGCAAATATTTTTCAACTAGCGCAGTTTCTGTGAAGATAGGAAACCTATCGTACGCAGGATAGGATACCTCCAACTCAGCTTTCACAAGCCCCCCCGCCCCTTCCACTCGATAATGTAAGCGTGTTTTCTGGGATTGAAGCTTGGCAATCCTTTGTGTGAAACTCAATATTCACTTGTATTGAAAACGATCCCGCTAAGCTAAGAAGAAAGGCGAAATCGGCGTCACTCGCTTTCTGGAAAACTGCCCTTCAAAAGCGTTGCGACGAAACGAACTCTTCTAATGATTTTGTACTCACGCGTGCGAATTGAAAAGTTGTATCGTGTTTACTAACTATGGTTTAGCAGGATACACAAACCTGGTGAATTGGGTGATGTGTCAACAAACGAACT
Organism: Pantherophis guttatus; assembly: GCF_059756535.1. Lineage (NCBI taxonomy): Eukaryota > Metazoa > Chordata > Lepidosauria > Squamata > Colubridae > Pantherophis > Pantherophis guttatus. Next base: position 119,501,111 of record NC_142064.1, on the reverse strand, counting down.
GTAGATTGATAAACAACTACCATATGGCATGTGTGTGGCGGAAGTTATGAACTGCAATTGGGAATCAGCAGTGACGACCGTTTGAATTTTCCTTTTTAAAAAGGCGGGATTATCATGGTTGTAACTGTCCACTTATTGGCCAAAAGGGATAAAGAAAAATAATTTAAGGAAGTTGGACTGGCGGCATTTGAATAGTCTTCCCATATCGTTGTACGCAATATGGATGAATGTATTTTAATGATCCTTAAATGAGATGTATGTTGTCATTATTTGCAAGCAATTCAGTTGGAAAGAGTGTTTCCTGGTTTCCTTTATATTATTTATTTGAATTTTGTTTGCACCGATTGCTTATAGAAATTGTTTGAAGTATTCCTTCTTTGCTGTATTAGGTACTGAATGTTCAACTTGCCCATATGATGCCAAGTTAAAATATACAGAAGTGATACACATTCACCATTTTTATTGATCAATAGAAAGTTGCCATTTTAAAGTTTAATGTCTGAAAAAATCTGATTTACCTCAGCGGCTACCTTTGTGCCAGTTGTACATTCAAAGACGGGCATCAAATATTTTCAGAGGGCAATATTTAAATTTAATTGAAATAATCACTAAAGCTAGATTTAAGAGATTTCTTTTTCACATTTTTTAATGTATAGCAGAAGCACTGTGCCAGACGAACGAAAATCTAGCCCATAAATACAGAGCATCTTTCAAGACAGAGATGCATTATTAAGTAAATATGTCACCTTCAGCTCTGGTTTTTTTTCATGAATAAAGATGATATTCAGTAGAAGACACCTTGAAATGCCTTCCTGGTTGTTTTATTTATTGCTATCCAGGTTTTACAACTGTATAGCTAGAAGAGGGAAGGATAATTACAGGAAAAGGGCTTAAAATTATAGGAGGGATCTGCAGGAAAAGTAGAATTTCAATATTCCATTTGTAAAGGAGAATCAGGCAAAGAAAATGTTAAGAACTACTGCCAGTATTGATTCACAAGTGGAACACTAGCCTAGCCTCCATACACACTTGGAAAAAGGTATAAATCAATTAGGCTAAAAGACATGGAATGGTTGAAATAGTGGCAGTTCTAATTTGATATTAAAACTAATACAACCATAGTAGTCTTATTAGATATAGAGTACTAAGGCATTAAATACAAAATAGAATTGAGATTTTTTTCCCCCAAATCCCCTTCTAAACTTTTGGTCCTTGGTGTTCTATGTGGCCTGAGAAAATGGATGCAGTATGACTAGTCTTTCAATTCTTCTAAGCCAGCTGGGTTCAAGCACAATTTCCAATAGTTTGGTGTAGGGAAAATGAGAGGAGATCTGGCTATACAAATCCGTATAGACTCCCATGCTGTCTTGTTCTTAGCATCACTTCCTTGCCTCAAGACTTCAACAGTAACAAAGGTGCATTATCTGACAGTCTGAAGCTATGCAAAATAGTACATTTTATCATTCAAAGCTCTCTGGATATTATACTGCCACTCCTTCAGAAAAGTTTTCATAAACAAATTGAGGTGCTTCTCTGATTTTTAAAAAAATCTTTCTTCCATTTCCTGAATTCAATGTGGTCTCTTTCCTCTCGCTGGTGTGAGTTAAGCCTGGACTTTATTCCCCTGCTCCCCCCATCCCACCTCTGCAGCAATGGTACCAGACAAGAGCCAGGGCTAGACTAAGTGAATTTATTATCTTGAGACAACTGAGCAGTTGTGGGGTGGAGAGCTGACCCCTCCCATTCCCCTAGAGTTACAGACAGATCGTTAACCATAAAGCTGGCTTCAGAAGGAAGGAAGGAAAGAAGGAAGGCTCTAACACAGGACAGGCCCCAGGCCCCTGTACTCATGCCACAGCCTAACCCCCACCCAAACCTTTGTCAGAAGTGCCAACAAATAATTAACCTGCTTCATTAATAAGTTACAATAAGTTACAGCAGGTGGCAGCAAGTGGAAAGGGACAGAATTGTCTCCCTGTCCCTATATCCAGCACACAAGAGAGACATACACACGTACAAATACAAATCTTCTCACGCTTGAGGCTAAAGAAACTAAAAAGGAATTGAGGGGACAAAATGGATGCAAGACAAACAAGAGAGGCCAGTGGGAATCTCAAGTGCAAGGTGGGGGACATGGGACCAGCTGCAAGGGCAGCATGTATAGAAGAGATGGTTCAGAATGGCTCTTTGTGCCCCCACATCCTCACACAATTCCAGTCTCCTCTCAAAACAGAGGAATGCAGCTTCACATCATAATCAGGAGAAATGGGAAAATGAGGAGAGACTGATTATACATATGGCAAGATATGGTCCCAGATGGTCCTTTGCAAGTTAAGCAGCAAATTGATTCACTATACACAGGAAGGGAGAAATGTGAGGCTCAGAGGAGTTAAGAGGGGCACAGATGGCAGAGATGAGAACACCCAGCAAATGGAGGGGAAACGGGGAAACTGAAGAAAGGTGAGCAGATGGTAACAGTTGGAGATCAATAGCAAGAATTAAGGCCAAAATATATGTTACATGCATGCTTTTAAAACCCAGTGGCTGTTTTTCTTTTCCTCAGTTAGAATAGACTAGTGATGGAGCAACCTACAATGAAAATTAGATGTACTTAATTCTGCCTTTCCTTATTATATTCATGGAAACCACAGGGAGAAAGAAGTTGCAAAAGAAAAGTAGGCAGAATTTCCTGTCTCCAAAGATGCGTTTTCCTAGGAGGGGGCGGAACTCAATTCCAGGCAACTGTATATAATACATAATCTGGACCCAAATCCCTACAGGCACTGGAAAAACTGAAAGAGGCTTGTCTTCAAAGGACTGAGATTGTATTAACTTGATCTAACCTCAGTCCTGGAGAGAGGGTTGTCTTGTTGTGTGCAAAAAAAAAAAACAAACAAAACACCAGCCGGGGGGGGGGGGGAGGAAAACTATTCTACATTTCCCCCATGGAAATAAGTTACTAGACATTTGGCGTAGCCTGAATGAGGATCTGGAGGAAGAGCCAATCTCAGTGAGGTGTGGGAATTAAGCCAGTCCCTAGCTGGGAGTGTGGTCCCTTACATGGGAAAAACCCAGGGAGGGTGGGGTTCAGGGGAAAAAGAAAGGAAATGGTCACTGCTCGTTCTCGCCAAAGACATCATTCTGGCGCCGTTTCATGCTTTCAAAATCAAATGGAGCCCCAGCCATGCGCCGGTAAATGTCTTTGATGTCATCACATGTTGTCTCAAAGTGGGTGGTGGCATCGTATGATCGTGAACAGAATATCTGCAAGGGGAAAACAGGGAAACAAAATACAAGTTCACAGACTGGAGTCAATGGGGAAAGGGAAAAAAGGGCAAGATCCAGAACCGGTTCTGGAAAAATATACTCTAAAACAGGGGTCTCCAAACTTGGAAACTTTAAGACTTGTGGACTTCAACTCCCAGAATTCCCCAGCCAGTGCATGCTGGCTGAGGATTTCTGGGAGTCGAAGTTCGCAAGTCTTAAAGTTTCTGAGTTTGGAGACCTCTAAAACAATTCAGAAAACCTGAGAAATCTCACCTGACTTTCAGTTCCATCATCAGTGGGCTCATATATATCACTGATGGCCACAAACCTGGTAAGGGAAGAAAAATGTTTAAAACCATTTCAATTGAAGAAGTAGAAATCAATGGAACAAGTTAGTATGGACACATTTATGTTCCTATTCCCGATTCTAATCACATCAATATAATTTACAGATGCAGAAACCAGCCAACCACAATCATTGGTCACTCATCAGCACTGATTCTTTTTTCAAACCATTTTTTGAGACCCATATTTGGCCTTTAGCTTCAAATATTTTTCCAGCCCATGTTCCACTACCGCTATCATACCTCACAATATCCATCAGAACTTCTGCCATTCTTCTAGCCATTCCGGGACCTGATATAAAGCTATTTTTATTATCTGTACATCATCTTGTGCTTGATGTTTATTGTACCATTATCCACTTTGTTAAAAAAAAAAAAATATCTTCCAAAAATCCAGTATTCAGCAATCTGTAAGATTCATACAAGGCAATGTCCCACTCACAGAAAATTACTGTGCAAGGTTGATGAATTAGACTACACTCTTTCTTTGAATGTAATATGTAATTTTCTTCCCTGGATGGAACCAGGGTAAAATGGTAAAATTACAAGCCCACCACATATGGCTGCTGTTCATAAGTCTCACTCATTTCTTCTTTTACTACTGCTCATCATATTTCAAAAATTTGCAGCTCTTTTCCTTAGGCTTTCATTCTTAAGCAAAGCTGGAAAGCATCACTCAGGAATGTGCGTATTTAGCAACCCTTAATAAATTGCAGCTGTGCCCCAGTGTGCTTCTCTCACCTTGAGACTCCTTAATACATATACAGAACATGTTATCTTCAAGACTGTGGATTGTCAACAGTGTTAGAAAATTGTCCCAAGTTATAGCACTGGACCAATTGTCATCACAATCAACCCAGAATCACTCACTTTTGGTCAATAGGTTCAAGCAGTTCAAGAGCTGGCTGCACTTCATTCTCAGGAGAATCTGTCTCTACAGTAGTACTGGCAATAGCGATGTACTTGCCCTGGGCAGCCACATTGTGAGCAGAGGAAATGAGACAGACATAGATATCTAGGATTGGGGAATGAAGAGAAGATGTTAGGATTGCTGAAATTCACCCAAATCTATACCTCCCACTATACCCGGAAGCTGATCTGAAACTCCGAGGAACTGCTGTCAGTCAGTATGTAGTAGACAATATGGAATCAGATGGATGAGCCCACTGACTTGGTACAGAAAAACCTCCTGTATCCCTAAAATAAATATCTGGATTCCCACCTTCATTAAGCCTACCCTATTTCACATGGTTGCTGTGTAATTAAAGGTCCTAAGAAGGCAGAGGTGGATTTCAGCAGGTTCTGACCAGTTCTGGAGAACCGGTAATAAAAATTCTGACTGGCCCCGCCCCCATCTATTCTCTGCCTCCCAAGTCCCAGCTGATCAGGAAGAAATGGGGATTTTGTAGTAACCTTCCCCTGGATTGGGGAGGGAATGGAGATTTTACAGTATCCTTCCCCTGCCATGCCCACCAAGCCACACCCACAGAACTGGTAGTAAAATTTTTTGAAACCCACCACTGTAAGGAGGATACCAGATGCGTGATACTCCATTCTGCAGAAGTAGCCCAAAGCATAGTATATTCAATATTCCCATATCTCTGAACTCCCATATCAATATGCCCTTACCAGATTTGCGTCCCACTTGATTCTGGGGAATGATGATTTGACAGGAGTTAGCATCACTGGTGCCACGGATAGGATGACTCAGAATACAGATGACACGCACAACCTTTCCAGCTGGGCGCACTCGATCTGTCACATAGCTGGGATCACAGATCAACTGTTTGCAGCGTGCCACCTGGAGGGAGAATCAGCATTAGCAAAAGGAAAATGTTGGATTCACCAGTTTTTCCCTGCCCATAAACTCCTAGCCTTCTTCAACAGTGCTCTCTAGAAGTACTGAGGCTGAGAATTCTACCATTGAAGAAAGTGGACTTAAATGCAGAATCCTAAATGTTTATTTCAGAAATTCATTTTGTAGCAGTATAGATGAAATATTGTATCCTCACACAACTGCATATAAATTGATCTTGATACTATGTGTATTCTCATGCCTACTGAAATGTTCGCCATGAGTCATATGTTTTCATTTAATCCTCTCCCTTTGGATGAGGATTTTAATGTTTCAATCCTTTTCAACTAGATCAGCTTTCATACAGGATTAGATGACTTATGTGGGAATGACTGAATGAAAGTAATTTAACCAGTAGCAGCACAAGAAAATGATGAATGCTAAGAAACCAGAAGAGGGCTTCTGTAGCTCTTGAAACAAAAGCAGAAACACTTGTAGGGGAGAAATCAGCTTCACTACTGACACTGAAATTTCTCCAACACTCTCCCAGTCTTCTCCTAGCAAGCTTAATTCAAGGAAGAAGGAACTAAAGCCAACAACAACAAGGAAGGAGTACTGTCAATGGTGCTAAATCAGGAAGCTTGTCACTGTCTTCTTCATGTTTCCAAGAGCCAGCATACGCTTACAGATGGATGTTGTTTCAAGAGAAGGTACTGAGTTGAAAGGCTGAATTTTAAAAATTGCCAGATTTCCCCCCCACTTTAATTTGCGGGTTGAGGAAAGACCATATATACCAACTTCAGTATGGCTTTCAGGGCACCAGCTATTGCCTTTGATGCTTGCTTTGGTGCACTACCTGGTGCAATGGAAAGAAGAAGCTAGCCGTAAAGCTAATTGTTAGGAAACATTCAAGAAAACAGAGCACTGACAAGGAAGTTCCCTTGTTCTAAAAATACCTTGTGCTACAAATTCAAAGCCTGTGGGGAAAATGGTTAAGTAAAATGATATCTCCTTTCCTCTTGTTTGAGGGTTAGGGAAGCCAAGAGCAGATGGGGCTTTACAACTCTGTGTTAACAGTCAGCAGAAACCCATAGCTTTCTGAATTCCATCTGGTTAATAAATGATTTGGACCCATGCTGCACGGATGCTTTCATTGAGCATGCAGAAGTTTTCACTGAGACTCTATTATCAGCAATCTTATGAAAGTTCTGCTCTTCTAGACTTTGTACCGTCCATGTTTTATTGATTAACTTGGCATGGGAAGGTACATGAAATGCAATAAATAGCAAAAGAAACCCCAACTTCCTCAATAATACACCGAAAAGGGCGTAGGATAGAGAAAATGAAAGCACTGGTATTGAAACTAAATATCTGAGCCTAAAGATATATTTTCCACCATTCTTTATTAAATACTCAGACCTGATTTCATTGTCACAATTGAGATTCAAGAAAGGAGAATTCCCCATTTCAACTGCTCCCAGTCACTGCTATCAGTCAATAGGGAGCAGTTTAAGATTAACACGATGGGCTTTAAGGAGAAAGAGTAGCCTCTAAATGGAGTTAGGTAGGAAAAGCAATCTTGAAATTCTTAAAACAGAAAGTACTTAAATTATATATGGACTAATTTTCAAAGACATTCTATTTCAGGAATCATCTTCCCTATATAATTAGCCTTAGCAGCAATTTTATGGCCCTTAACCAAATGGAATGAAAATGCCAACTGCTCACCTCTCCTTCCGATTTGACTCCAATGACCTTGCCACCTTCCATGACAATCTCATCCACTGGTTTGTTGAGCATGTAGGTGCCACCATAGATAGCGCTGAGCCTGGTGGCATGAAGTGAATGAATGGTGAAGGGCACTGACCAGACCATTACGTCCACCACCCCTGCCCCCAAAGGCACATTTTGCCAAATAACTGTATAAGGCTGGGCTATGCCAAAGACATGCAAGAATTATCTTCCCTGTCTCAGCTGTCTCAAGTATCATACTAAGGGACTTTATTGCTTTTTTCAATAAAATTTAGCTCCCCCTTCCTCATATAAATTAAATCAACTTTCTTGAAGGCCTCAAGTATATAGGAGCAGTAAGGCTATGTTCACTGAGAATTCAAGGCATTGAAGTCCAAACATATTTGGAGAGTGCCAGGCTAGAAAAATATTGATATAAAATGGTTGTTTTTCTTTTTAATGTATCTTATGTATCTTCTACTCCCAACGGTGCTTTTCCAACAAGCAACTGGACCAAGAAAGTCCAGTTGCCTGTTGGAAAAGCACCCTTGGGACAAACATGACCTGGATGATTGATAATCTCCACAGATATTTACCTTCTAGGCCAAGAATAAAATCAGAAGCAAAAGCTGCCTCATATTGTTGACTGTCCATGAGGCAGACCATACCTGGCAAAGCCCTGGGGAAGCTCACCCAGGCCATACAGTGGGTAGAGATAGGGGCTCTTCCCATAGCGGGCCAGGGATTCACTGTACAGTTTTATGCGATTGATGGTTTCCAAGCAAGGTTGATCCAAATAACTGTGAAAAGAGAGAACAGACAATGTCATTCCTCCCCAAAGAAAGGGGGAAATAAGGGGCTTCCTGAAGAAAGAGTGAAGGGTGTTGTTATAGGAAAATCCTGAGTTCCCAGTGGTTATGGACTGCTTTACACACTGATATTTTTATGATTATTGTATTGATCCTGTATTTATATTACCTGGTATATTTTAATCGCCCAATATCCGTGAGATGGGTGGCATAAAAATTTAATAAACAAACAAATACTGGGATCTGCTAAGACATTAATGATTAAAGAAACTGAAAGACACGAGAAAAAAAGAATTTTGCAGGACATTTCTATAAACTCTCTCCTGAAAAGCCTTAAGTGAACCCCTAGTTCACTCTCAGCTGACCCAGCTATTCCCAGAAGAATTGTATATTAGAAGCGTGGGACCATAATCAGTGTGGTGTATGATCAGAAATAAAGAGGTATGAAGATAGGTCCGCTGATTGCAAGAAGGCAAGCTATGATCAATCACTCACTCATCAGTGCGGTAGAGAGCCAGTGCATGGCCTGTGAAATCAATGACATCCTGGCCAAGGTCAAAGCGTCGGTAGACTTCGCGCATGGTAGTGACATGAGGATCCACTCCCTCCAAGGTCTTTGAATCATTCTCATCGAAGTTTGCCACAAACACCAAGAACTTGCGGAAGCGTCGTTTCTCAAACATGCCCATGAGATCTGTGAGAATGAGGGTTAAAGGAGGGATGGTGCATAGCAGGTTAAAGAGCTAAATAGAACTTTTACAGCCCTAGAATTTGAATAGAATAGGGTAGGATAGGATAGGATAGGATAGGATAGGATAGGATAGGATAGGATAGGATAGGATAGGATAGGATAGGATAGGACAGGACAGGACAGAACAGAACAGAACAGAACAGAACAGAACAGAACAGAACAGAATTCTTTATTGGCCAAGTGTGATTGGACACACAAGGAATTTGTCTCCGGTGCATAAGCTCTCATTGTACAGAAGCAACAAGTGAGAAATCATGATTATAATCATAATACATTCATCATAAAACATAAGAAACAACATTCAGTAATAATCATAGGATACTAAATAAGCAATCAATATAAATCATACTAGGATATTAAATAAAACAATTAATATAAATCGTAAGATACAAGCACCAAAGTTACAGTCATAAGAAGATAATGCAAATGCATCATCTTCAAAGGAAGACAGAACACCTCTCTTCCGCCTTCAGTCTTAAAGGTGGATTATGGAATATCAGAACCATGTTTTTGAATCTGTTCACATATAAAGAGTAGCATTAGAACTCCACAATCTCAATACTTGAAATATCGCAAAAGGATTTATATTCAGGAAGGCAATTATGGCCCATATAAATTTAAATATATAAATCTGAAAAATTTATGCTGCAAGGGATTAACTGTAAAAACATTATTAAAAAGATCCAAGAATCACCTGTAAAGAAAGCTGTCTGGTGAAGCTCAGTTATAACCATGCTTCCTTACAACCTATTAGCTCTATAGCTGCTTATATTTGGACTAATCATTCCCGTATAGATATAGATTTTACCTTCCAAGGAGGCATGTCCATTCCACTGACTTGGGAACAAAGAAAGAAAATGGTTGGAGAACACCTGGTTCTCCACAAATGACCTTTTTTCAAATTCAAACTAAAAAAACTTATTCAAGAGAAAAAAGTATGCTTTGGCTATCCAAAGTCCTAAAAATATCATTCTGGAATTTTGCCAATGCCATTATATATGGCCCTGGTTAGAACCTTTTCAGAATAAATTTGATAGTACTTTGGCAGCTGCTTAATCTTTTTAAACAACTGCAGATCTATTATTGAATTGTAAAACAGAATGCATAAAATAGAATATACCTCTTAAAATGATAAAACCTAATAAATATGCAACTGAAATTTACTATAATTTCAAACACATCAGATTTAGCATTTATGAAACCAGGTTAACTTACTGGAAGCCAGTGCTTCTGTCTCTGTTGATGGCACTTTGTAAATCTTTCCTGCTTTGTAGACAAAGCTGCCTTCCACCACTTTGAAATCTAGGTAGCGTGTCACCTCTGTATACAGCAGCATCTTCACAAGTTGGCCTATATGGAAAATGATAAGAGGTTCCTGAAATTCTTACACCTCCCTCCATTAGAGCTCCCACACTGCATGCAGGAGATTGTAGAAATAGGCAGCACTCAAATAATTTAGAATAAATAAAATAGGTACCACTCAGTGAATGCAAAGAAATTGCAAACAAGAAATAAAAAACTTGGACGTGCACATGAAAAATATGAGTTGAGCTACAAGTATAAGGGACAAAGCTCCAAGGGCTGCTAAGCTGAGTGTGCACATTTATTCATTAGTATAAATCAACAAAATGCCAAAAGTCCTGGCATCTTCAGCAGCATACATGTCCTAGTACTTCAGCAGCATATATTCCCAGTGACTTAAAAGAGTGTGGATTCTCTTGTAGTAATGTCCTTTGTTCCTTCATTACTATTCATCTATAGGAAAATATACCATATCTCTGGCTAGGTGACCAAAACATCTAAACAGAATTGGACTTACCATTGGCCATGAGGAATTTAGGGATAAGATCAACATTCCAGTCCCGGCCACGCCCCATGCATTCAGAGGGCCCCTCTGTAATTTCGAAGCGTTTGTAAAGCTGGCAATTGTGGAAAGGACAAAACAAGCTTCAAAATATTGTACTTACAAGAGAGACATTTCCATTAGAACTTGCTCTACTAGCATAAGAGAGCCAGCTTTTATAGTGGTTAAGGCATCAAAGCTAAAATTTGGGAGACTGAGTTTTAGTCTTGCCTTAGGCATAAAGCCAGCTAGGTATCCTTGGTCAAGTGCCCCCTTAGCCCTAGTAGGGAAGCATTGGCAAACCACTTCTGAATAACCTTGGCATGAAAACTTCAGGGACTTGTCCAAGCGGATCCCAAGAATCAGACACAATTTAATGGAAGAAATACTAGCATAACATAATACAGTAGTACCTCGGTACTCATTGTTAATTGGTTCTGGGAGGTGCAATAAGTACCATACAAATTTTTCCCATAAGGAATAATGTAGCAAGGCAGTTGACATCAAAAAGTTCTAGTTGGTGCATGACTACCAAGCAAACAAACAATGAGTACTGGAACAAAATTTTTGAGTCAACATGCACTAAGTATCAAATTCGATGAATTTCAAAGCAACTGAGTAACAAGGTACCACTGTGTATCAATGCCATCAAAATATAAAAAGGAGTTTTATTCACCACACAGACTGCTTGTAATTTCTTTTGGAGCAGAACAGCAAAAAGGTTTGTCAATTCTCTAAAAGGAGATCACATGATAGGTATTAGAGCCTCATCACCCCAAATTTATTTTACTGTGACCCATTACTTTCCAAGTTTCTTAGTGCAAAAATACCTCTCCCTATATATACACCATTTTAGAAGGAAAACTGGCACACACAAAGATAAATTTCACCTTTTTGTGTTGTAAACTGGCATATGATTTGGGGGGGGGGAGCCTATGTAAATAACATTGTTACTATGGGGAAGGGGGAATGCAAAGTTTTTTTTTAACTACATTACTTTTATAACCTTGCAACCAGGGTCTTATAGTTATTTCTTGTAGGTGGGTGAGGGTACCCATTGCATTTACATTTCGATGCACACCAGTAATTGTTTGGAAATTTCTAAACACTCCTAGTAATCAAGACACATTATAGGAATGTTCATAGATACCATTCCATTACCTGAATATTTGCCTGGCTTTCTGCAATATAATGAACCATACATTAATCCAGTAGGTTTGTGCTAAGACATATTGTATTATTCACAGGGTGGATAAAAATCAATGATTTTTTTAAAAAAATCAAATTTTTTTGATTTAAATCGGATTTTTTTGATTTTTATCAAATTTATTTTAATAAAAAACTTTTGGGGTAAAAATCTATCGTAAGATAGTTTTCTATTTAAGATACATAAATAATTTAGTTTATTCAGCATGAAATGGAGCTTAGTTATGTAGCATGAGGCTGTATATTCTGCAACACTGGGACTATCGGTGAGTCAACAGTGGGTCAAAGGAGTAGCAGAGATGACAGTTGCTCTTTAAAAATTATGATTTAAATCAACTCGATTTAAATCAAATCCACCCTGATTATTCAAGTGCCAAATTTTGTGCAAACAGAACTGCAAGATGTTTAATTGTTGTGGTTCAATGTGTTGTCTATGCACAGCCTATAAAGAATGAACAAATTCTAGACCACATGTGGTGTTCAAACTTTTTTGCTGTAGCATCTAGATCACATCACAGAAAATGGGCAATGTAATTTCCTTTTATTTTCCAACAGAAAACTAAGGAGATAGATTTGGATAAGCCTAGCACATCTAAGCAGGAATGAAAAGGATACAAGGAAAATAACTGATTTTTTGAGGAAGTTCAGGTTTTCTTGCATGAATTCAGTACCCTGTCAATTGAAAATAATCCAGTAACCGCACTGTAATGTGCAGTTTCCTTATTCTGTGTTCAATCGACTTTCAATACAAATACAGGTAGTCCTCAATTTATGACATTTGTTTAGCAACCATTTGAAATTACAATGGAACTAAAAAAAGTGACTTACAATTGGTCCTCACACAAATATTGCAGCATCCTTGCAGGTATGCGATCAAAATTCAGCTGCTTGGCAATCAGCATGTATTGGGGGGGTCATGTGATTGCCATTTGAGACCTTCCTAGGGGGATTCCGGTAAGTTAATGGAGAAAGCTGGATTCGCTTAACGACCAAATAATTTGCTTAATGTCTGCAGCAAAAAGGTCATAAGATTGGGCATAACTCTTAATGACTGTGTCGCTTAGCAACAGTTCTGGTCCCAAATGTGGTTATAAGTTGAGGACTACCTGTATGCACATGCAGAGGCTGGATCCTCACCTCCTCCAGGGGAGTAATCGATGAGCTCTCACCCCCGTAATATGGATTCCGGTCCATATGCAACACCTTCTTGCCATTCACAGACATGATACCCGAAAGGATACATTCCTAAGGTAGAAAGTGAGTAGCATTATGCCTTCTCTACAATAAATTCAAATGTGCTGCTACTGCATGGTAAGCTCCACAATAAGAGTCCCCAAAGTGAAACATAAATGCATAAATAAGCAACTCATGAGTGCACTTGAGACTATTCTGTACCCTCATGACCATCCCAATCTATTTCATAGAACAGTGATGGTTAACCTTTTTGGTGCCAAGTGTCCAAAGCAAGCAAGCGCAAATGCACTTGTGCATGCCCAAACCCTCAAAATGCAATGCGAGCATCCCCCATGCATGTGTCCCCCATTTTGGCTTCCAAGTTGGGTCAGGAGGCTTTCCAGGCCCAAAACGGGGCATGGGGTAATCTCGCACTGTGCCCCTGTCCCGTTTTGGCTTCCAGATGGGTGCAGGAGGCTTTCCAGGCCCAAAACAGAAAGCCTCCTGCACCAACCTGCACCCCCCACACATGCGCCCAGTGCCCGCATGTCCCTTGCATGCGTAGCAGGGACCCGGAGACCAGCTGGCCAGCAGGAGGCGTGTACACACGCAGGGGAGCTAGGCTGGGGCAACGGCTGGCGTGCCCACAGACAGAGCTCTGCGTGCCACCTGTGGCATGTGTGCCATAGGTTCACCATCATGGTCATAGAATTTCTCTAAGTATATATGCATATGTACCTGTGTGCACGTCTGTATGTGTATAAAAAGAAGGGCTGACCCGTAACAGAAACTGATATCAAGGTCTGAGATACTGATAAGAGCTTTCCCATCCAGAATGTGTGGACAAAGATCTGTCTTGGAATTTTATTAATAGTTAACTGAAGCAAAACTGATTTGGTGCTTCCTGGTCTTGATCTGGAGTCAAATAGATTAATGTTCTTTTGTCAGTCATTATATAGCTTAGCAGGGCAGAGATTTAAGGCAAATCCTAAAGATAAGCTAAAGGCAAATGTATGAATGTGCAGGACTATAAACAAAAGAAGCTCCAAAAGGATTTTCTGTGTTGTGAAAATCAAAGCCTGTCTTATTAGTAATAGATCATCTTGGTAGACTTCCACGTCATCCTGATAATATACTGACGTTTACACATAAGTTCCACCAAATCTATAAATGTGTGATGTATACATACCAACTTACAAATTTTCTACATGATTTGTTCACCACCTATTATTTAAACTGTCTAAATTTACTTCTAGACCATAGTATAATGGATTCAGCAACACACAGCATTCCTAATGTTGCGATATGTAACTCTCCAAACAATAATTATAAATGGTACAGAGATTACTGAATGTGTGCATGGGAACTATATCACTTCTCAGAAGTGATGTCTCACACATTATCCAAGAAGCTTCTGCATTTGTGCCTTCCTCAGCATCACTTGGGTCATCGGTTCAAAGGTCTTCCTCAATGCCTTCAAAAATGGCAGAGCTTCTAAAGTACTTGAAAAGCTCTTCAAGATTCAGGGAGGTATTCAGAGATGTATCTGCCCTGAAAGTAGCCTACACTGAATTGTATAGCACAGTGAAACATCAAGAGTTGATCACAGGAAATGTTTATGACATTCTTACTATGTCACAAAATGTTTTATATTTTTATGTCATAAAATATTTTTTAGAATTTGCTAAATTTCAATGTAAAGGGGATCATGGATGCATTGGCTATTTGCGGGACCGCCTTCTGCCGCCGATAGCCTCCCACCGACCAGTACGCTCCCACAGAGAGGGACTCCTCAGGGTGCCGTCAGCCAGGCAATGTCAGCTAGCGACCCCCAGGGGGAGGGCCTTCTCTGTGGCAGCTCCTGTCCTCTGGAACGATTTGCCTCCGGAGATAAGAAGGATATTGGATCTCCGGGTCTTTCGCCGTGCCCTGAAAACTTTTCCATCAAGCAGAGTTGGCGTGAAATCCCCCCACCCTTTTTAAAGTTTTTTAGCTTTTAATCTGTCAATGGGTTTTAATTCGAATTGTTTTAAATTTGGGCCAAAGTATGTAATTCTTTTAATAATTTTAAATTTTGTATTGGTATGTGTTTTAGTTCTGGCTGTGCACTGCCCTGAGTCCACTAGGAGAAGGGCGGTATACAAATTGAATAAAATAAATAAATAAATAAATAAATAAATACATACATAAATTTTGTAAGATAGCCCATTTAAGGTACCTTGGTTGAAAAAGATTTGCCCTATGATGCAGTTTTGCCCAGCTAAAGATTACAGACACGAGAGTTTTAATAGTATATCTATTGTATTTCCTTGCAATAATAAATTGCACTTTGAATGCACAATTAGGAATGTATACGGGAAATTGGAGATTAAATCTTTGAACTAACATTTGTTAAGGATTCTTCTGAAAAATTTACTTGTAACAATGCACTGGAAGTGGGACAATGCAGAGTAATCTTGGTACAATCACTGATGTCAACTTGGTGTCATCAGTGGGTCACTGATTTAGGGAATGAAAGTCTGTAGAAAGTATAGATCAAAGAAAGATTCCGTCTTTTCTCTGCAAAATAACCTTTCATTGTTGCTCTGCAATACATTCCAATACAGGAATAGGTACGTTCTCTTATGAAGGGCCATTGCTTTGCGACAGATTACCCACTCTAAATGTGAAATGTCACAAATTCAATTCCTGGCATCTTCAAGTTGAGTTAGGAAAGATTCCTGAAGCCCTGGAGAAACTCTGCTATTAATGCAAACAATTCTCAACCAATGCTTTGACTTGGTAAAAGACATCTTTTCCTATGTTCCAGGGAAATGAGGAATCCTGCTTAAATGTTCATTAAAGGAAAAGGTAAGAGACTGAGAAAGGTGTGCAATGGATCAACACCACCACCCCAATTACAAATGCATGGGATCCACTGCGTGATTAGGACAGATGGTGCTTTTATTCCAGCAACTGGAATGACAAGAATCATAGAACCAGAATAAGGGCTGTGTATAATAAAATATAATATAGATATAACATAAGGGCTGTATCTATTTCATATTTTGGCAAAAGGAACAGAGAGAACACAAGATCTTTTAAGACTGCAGAACAGTCATACAACAGTGCCCCCCACACACATTTTTTTAAATTAAAAAGCCAATGTAGAAGGCAAGAAAAACTGTCCTATGCTGAATTTCAAAGAAAAAAAAATCCAATTCTGCCCCGTCTTACCAAAGGACCTCAAGCAATGGGAAAAGACTTACCTTACTAGAAACTAATCTGGTTCTACCAATATAGACAATTCAAAACATTCAGAGTTACAGAAAGAAGACCCAATGATGTAATGAGAATACTAGTGTCTTGTAAGAAAAGAGAGAAAAGGGGGATTACTGACATAATAAAGATAGTAGGGAGGAAAAAAAATTCTGTATGTCTATACTGTATATCAGAGATTTGAATGGGGGCTGCTAATTAAACTCAATAGAAAAAGCATTTACAGTAGCGTTTTCAAAAGTCAGAGTGGGGGGGAAAACCATAGAGCTAGCTCAATATTAAATAAACTATTAATATTAAATTCATCTTCATGGAAGATGAATTGTTTTGAGTTTCCTTGCGATAAACCCACATCTCCTGAAATGCTCAGGATGGGGCACATAATCCTGCACTGCAGAGCCTTCAATCTTGGGCAATGATGGGAGACAGGATCACTGTTCCCATTGGTATTATAGGATCTGGAAGCAGGAAGAGTAACATATCTACCAGATGGCAAAAAAAAAAAAAAAAAACTTGGAAATCACGGCGATATTATTCCTGCTTCCTCCTTTATTAGAGATATATGGACCAGATAATCACGTAATTTCTGCAAGAGAAGCTTTTTACAAAACAGGTCCCCCAATTTAATGCCTACATTAAAAATGCAACTAGAGATCCTAACTGATGATTTGGTGAACCAAATAAGAAGAATATATGCTGAAGGAAATCAAAATGAACAAATGAAGGATCCATGCAGTTGGTGCCTATCGTTTTTTCCCTCTTTCGAGAAGCGCTGATGGCGCCGGGTTGCATCAGAGGAGCTGCAACGGGGCCAAAACACACCATTCACTATGGAGTAGAGAACGGGATGAAATGTAGGGCTGGACAAAACAACTGCAATTCAGGAAGGGGAACTGGTGTAAGGTGCATCCACAGACATTGAGGAAAAAAGGGCAGAGGAGGGTGCAGCGGCTGCAAGGAGACGCGCACAATAGCCCCCACTTCCCGCATAATCTATGCGCGTGATGGGGTGTGTGTGTGTGTGTGTGCGTGCATGTGTGTGGCGGCGCCGAGTACTGGATTTAGGGAAGCATTGCTGCGATCCTTAAGAAACGGGGGGTGGGGGGAGCTTTCGGAAAGGCCGAGCTGCTTAATAAGGGCAAATGCAAGGATTACAACCCCACCCGAACCTGGCAGGGCTGCTGATGACGGACATGGATGCAGGAGCCGGAGGGGATGGAAATGCAAAATTGCACGGAGGGAAGCGAAGGGTGGAAGATGCCGGGATGGGGAAAGGGGAAGAGGCGCAGGGGAAGAGGCTCCGAAGGACTCACGGTCAAGCCGGTGCCCAGCACGATCACGTCGTAGGCCTCGTCCATGGTGCCGGCTACAGAGCCGCCTCCCCCCCCCCTCCCCGAGAGGAGCCAAGATGGGCCGCGGTACTGTAGCCCTCCTGGATCCCTCCGCCGGAAAACGAGTCCCGTTCGGGAATCTCTCCGCCGCGGGGAGCCGCCCCGGCGAACTTCGCTTTTGCCTAGATATGCCGTAGACGCCCAAGTGGGGAGGCGGTGCGCGAGACGAGAGGGATGCGCGTGCTGGGTGGGTGCTCCTTCCTTTTTCCCTACGCTTTGAAGCAAGAAAAAAAAAAAAAAAAAAGTCCCGAAGCCGCTTTTCCGGGGCTGCTCGCTTTGGGTAGGGAAAGAGGCGGGGGGGGGGGGCTTGTAAATCACGGGGGCCCTGCCCCGCGTGTCGTCATGGCAACGGGTGGTGGCACCACCGATCCGATGCTGGGAGTAAAAGGATCCGTAATTCTGACTAAAGGAGACAAATAATTCCCCTCCCCCAGGTGTAGCTCCCCTCTCCCTCAAAGACTCCGTCAGAAAGATCTTAAAAGGCTTTTGGTGATGGCAGCGACTCCCAAGATGATTCCGCCAAGGAAAAGAGATCCGCGATGCGGAGGGGGAAGGGCGGTAGCTGGACCCACGCTGGTTGCATGTTAATGGTGTCGGGGACTGCGGTTCACGCCGCTTCGGCTACTGGCTAATATTTCCGTCAGTTACGAAGCTGCTTTCCACTCTCCAGCTGCATTCCCGCTCCTCGACGGCCATAAAATGGCTTTGGGTCGACTGTGCAATGTAGGACCGCAGGCTTTGTGCTACCAAGGAAGCCCCACTGACTTGATTCATCTTAAGTGTCTGAATGGGGGAAAGGGCTTCAGACAGCAGCGCATATTTTTTCCCCTCTATTGCAATATGTAATAAAACAGAACTACTTTGACTTAGGGAAGGGGGAGGGGGAGACGGAGGAATCCCATTTTGGGTTGTAGAAAATCAGCACCCACCGGCCCTCCTAAGAGAATGAAATATTTTGGGGGATATTAAAAAGGCAGGATAGAATATTTTTCCTAAAGGAGAAATGGGGGGGGGGGGAAATATTAAAGGAGGCAGAAACCAGTAGCAGTCTCCCTGCCCTAAGCAGAAACTGAGGCTTTTACAAATGCAGATTTGGTAATCCATTCAGAAAGACTGGGTCAGACAGAAACTCAAGAGAAGCAATTAGGCAAGACAAGATTAGCTCAGACAAACACCTAGGATTTGCATTTCCCCTTTTGCCTATAGAGCCAGCCATGACCCCTATATGACCCCATAGAAATAAAAAAAAGTATAAAAACCCACCCTACTCTCAACTCCATTTTGTTAGCTGTCCCAGAACTGCACGCTGTGTGTGTGTGTGTTGCTTCTGTTTACCAATAAACAGAATCTTTCCAATCAGCCTCCATGTTACTCCCGGCTTGGAACTGGAACTGGATTTTTCATCCAACAGGAACACAGCATCTTATAAAGATAGCATACATTTTGAGTTTAGAAAGAATAGGTTCAGACCCTGATTTCTCCAAAACTGGGTAAAAGAAATCTCTATGAGCCTAGAGAGCCATTGCCAATATGTAGATACTGCTGAGGGTAGTGCTCTGTCTTCAGCAGTATGATTCCTGGCTTCAGGAGGGCAGGCCCAGGACTATTGTATACAGCCTAAAGAAACTCCAGAAACAGAGAATTTCTTTAGGCTGTATTCTGCCTCTTTGTCTTTACCTCTTGCTGTTTGCAGAAAGGCATTCTATGCAAGGGATTGGTCAGTTCTAATGGCATTACTGACAATGCTCTCCCTAGACAAAAATCAGACATAATGATTGTATGGGCTTTAAACTTTCAGAATTCTGGGAGTTGATCTGCACTTCTTTAATTACTAAGGCTGAGAAACTCTGTATTAGTGTTTAGAGTTTACTAGCTTTAGTGTCAAAACAGATGCAGCCATTTCCCCTCTTGCCCATGGCACTATTCATGAAAATGCAACGAAATGTCACTTCCTTCTATCTTTTCAGCTACAGAGGTAGAAAGCATCTAATTCAAAGGTTCTCCACTTTCCCATGAGAACTATAGTACAAAACAGCACTTACATACCTTTGCATGATCGATTACAAGAGGAATTGAGACCCACAATAGCTTCAGGTATCGTAATTCCTTCTGTTGAATTCTCTTGAACATAAAAGGAAAAAGCAGACTAGTTTTGCACATTAATTCCCTGGGAAATACACATTAAAACAAAATAAGCTTCCTTTTTCTCGATCGTAACAACAGCAACTGCACATTTTTATTTGTTGTAGAAATCCAGGAATGGGGATTTTTTTTCTATTAAAAGGTAGAACATGAAAAGTTCTCGTTCCAATGATATTACCTTCCTCAACTACTACTATTATTATCTATCATCCTTGCCTGAGTTGTAAATTGATAGTATCCCCAAAGCTTTTTAAAATTAGGCCAAGCTACCACCGATTACAATAGTACTGAATTATAGAATCTTTAAAATGACAGTATATATATATTTGTAAGCGCCTTTACTTGTACAATAATTTGGCATATTCCTACAAATTCCAGCAATCCATCATCCACTTTTGTTATAAACAGGATTTAAGAAACCAACTTTTCCCATTTAATATGAAATCCTGGTTCCCAGTATAGTTATAGTTCTATATATTTACAAAGAAAGGTGTAACTAAGTATCACTAATATACTGGCTACATAGAACTGTACTAAATGTTTAACAATGTACTTTTAATAGTGCCAAATCTAACTAGGATACTTTGAAATTATTCATGCATTGTTAAATGTGATTTACTTGCAACATGTTTCTGGAAGTTTTTTTTAACAACAGTGAAACATTTTTTCAAATGAAATGGATTCTCAAATGCAACCAACTACTGGAAAAGGAAAGACAGATATTTGTTTCCAATACATGTATTAATTGCCTTTTTTGTTGTTGAAGCACATTTCAGATGCTATATCTGTCAATAGCAAGAGCAATGATAAATGTCAGAGCTGTATGAAACTGATGTCACCCATGAACTCTTTTTTTCACAGCTTACATGCCCCTATTACCAAGACAGTGAACCAACTTTTACTCTTCCTTTACAGACATTTTTACAAATCAAAATTAACGTTTTCTCATTGATTTTCTTCTATCAGAAAAGAAATTGGTTATCGGATAGAACACTGCTGGGTTTTGTGTTACAGCAATAAAAAATTGTCAACAGATCATTAGGAGACTAGGTATGGGCAAACACATTGAAGATCCTTTTATTTTAACCAGTCGTAATTACTGATACTCTTGCAAATTGGTGTCAACTCAATTTAGACTTATTGCAGCTTTTTATTAACCAAATAAAACTCATTTGAAAACTATTGTTTTTCATAAAGTTGATTTATAGATCTTTTTAGCATATTAGGCCCTCAATTTAGTTTTGAAGAGTTAAATCTGTTTAACCAAGTAAAGTTAAAATTAATCAGTTAAATTAATTTATCTCATCACCGATACCTCATTTCACTTTACTCTTATTTTAAAGATTGTACTTATATCTTTGATTCCACTTATGTATCCATTTAATCTTTTCTTGCTTTTTAATTTTAGGTTTTCTATACTGAAGTTCTATTAATCACTGGCCAATGAGTGTAATAAATCAATATGATTGATTTCATACCACAAAGTGCTGAGAAAAAGACTGATCTTTAGTGTGAATTAATCACTTGTAAAAATTGAATTTAAGTGGAGGGCTATTAAAATTAATCCAAGACTGCAAGTTGCTGTCTCCTGCCTTAAGACTTACCTAAAATCAGTATGTCAGAATGCAGACAGCAGCATTCATAACTGGGAGTAAGGAAAGATAATATATTTGAATAGTAAACCATTTTCCATGGATCCAACTAAAATTTAAGGTGTTTCAGAATATGTTGTCCTTCATAGCTCACAAGGGGCTGCTACCCAATATTTAAAATGCACACTACACAGATTCAACTCTTTCTCCTTTATTTGCATCTTTCAAATTGCTGGAACAGCAAGTTGGTCATGGGAGGGAAATTCCACCCAACCTGATCACAAGCAGCACAAAGTCCCAAATACTTGAGTTATCATAAACAGAACTAATCACAAGAACCACAAATAAATAAAGACAATGGGGAGAAAACTATTTGGGATACAGCAGTGTGGGTGCAAAAAAGGAATCTCGGTAAGGCAAGGGGAAAAAAACATTCAACAAAAATGAGAAAATGTACACCACTTTACTTTACAAGATAAGGTTTCTGTCCACTAGAAATGTAAAGGGAATGGTGGTTTTCTTTGAGGAGATTTAGCCTCAGCAAACTTCAATGTAGATATTCTCAGCAGTGTGCAAAACACAAGATGTCCATCTCTATTCCATACTGGAAACAATACCTCTATTTACTTAAAGCTTGTCTCCAGGAATATTAGATTGAGGGGAGAAAAATAAGGGGAATTTGAGTCAGGGAGTTGCTATGCAAGGTAAAGGTCCAGGACCAAGTAGAATTTAGTATATCGTGTTAGGGTTTGGGATGATGAGTGATGGAATAGGCAGAATAATGGTATACACAAGCTGGTCACTTTTTTCAATAAAACGAGATTCACGTGAAGCGACCACTATTCTGTTTGGGGCACAGAGATGGTAGGCCCCTTGGGGTCATCAAATCGATCCATAGTCTTGAGGCTCATGATCATGTGGAGGCCATAGGTGAAGATAGCGACAAGAAGCAATGAAGTGAGCAAACCCATCCATATTCCAGGAGAAAAGAAACCAGCACAGTCACTAGCATCAGCAAATGTTGCGTTTATCAGCTGGAAACTTTGGATCTGCAAGGACAGAATAGATTGCATTAGTATTGCAGGCTGCTTTAAATCTCCGTATACCTTGCTATAGTCCCAACAGGATCTTAACAAATTCCATTACTACAGTATACAGAAACAGTTCTAGCCCAGTGCCATTTACAGAGTCTTATCAGAAGTCAGAGGATGTGGGAGATTGGCCTTGATGCCTGGCTGCCAATCAGAAAGCAACCAAAGCCCATTCTTCTCACAAGTACCAGAATAATTTATTAGAAAGAAAGGTGGTCCGTTGATACAAGCACAAAATGAGTCATTTCTGGAAAGATGGGACAGCTTGGCTTTACAAAAGACGGGGGGTTTTCTGTCACTGTTTCAAGTTAGCTAGAATGTATTCTCCCCACTCAGCGTACCTGAAATCTCATGATAGTCAGATCCCACTGGGTGGCATTTTTGGCAGGGAACAACATGCCCCCCAAAGATGGTTTACTGCTGACACAAGCACAGCTGAAGGAATAGTTGGTAGGGGCTGTGATTTGGGTAACATTGAAGACAGCAGGTGGGTCTCCAGGTCTGACCAGTTCCACAGTGTGGAGGTCAAACCAGTTCCGCTTAGAAATGGAGTAATTGGCATTTGTCATTAGAAAACTGTGAAGAGAGAAAAAATCAAAAGCAGGCGGGGGGAAGGAACAAAATAAGTAAAAATAGCCTAGGTAGTTCTTTAAACCTTAGTAATAACCACTAGTAATCCTCTGAGTCAATGCTTGAGTTAAACTAGCCCAAAACTGCCTAGTCATGGCAGGTTCCATATCTAATATAGATATCACATATCTTATATTCATTAAAACACTTTGTCTCCCAGTTTACATGGTATTTCTAAAAACGCCTTAAAATGTTCATCAAGCCTTAATACTTCTGCTAAAAGAGAAAGGATGGGCTGGCATCTTCCCGAGACTCAGGATCACATTTAATATTCATATGTGTGTGTGTGTGTGTAAGGGCTCCAGTGGACAGCATTGGCTCATATATATGGATTGAAATAGGATGTTCTGCTTTTTCTCCATTTTTTTTTTTTTTGGAGGACACTTACCTAGTAGGAAGCTTCATATTTTAAAAGTATTAGGTCTAGTTTAATAACATTATTTCTGTATATTGCCCCTTCAAAATGGTAGGTAACCATGTCACCATTTGGCTACTCTAGTAAAAAAAAGGCCTTTAAAGATGAAGACCTGAGCCAAGCTGAACTCTTGATGTCCACAGAGTTTTTTTGGAAGTCACAGGGGGTGGATAAGAATAACTTAAGACTCTCTTTGTCTATGAGACCTCAGGGGCAACACTGGAAAAACTACACACAAAATCTAAGGAACAAGACCTCCAATTTTAGAATATTAACAAAAAGACCCAGATGAGCCCTTCAATGCAAATTATACCACAAGAAATAATGTTTCATGCTTTAAAATGCCAGGCCTTAAACAGTTTGTATCTTTATATATATATAAAAATGGATCAATATTTTTTTTTAAAAAAAATATGCCAAATTTCAACTCTGCAGTAGATAGAGAACAACGTGGTGATTTAACCCCCAGATTGAAAAAGAGAAGTAACAATTGGTAAAATATATGCTGCTCTAAGAATAGGATCTCAGAAACTGTGCCAACTTTACCTGATTTTTAATTGTTTCCCATTTATATTTTGATATTTCAGTACCAATCTATGGAGAGAAAGCAGAGTTAGTTTTATTTATTTAACCAGCTCCAAACTATACATTCCCTCTCCATATTTAGTAAAGACTTGCCTAACCTTCACGTTTAGCTAATGCAGTCCAAGCTTTAAGTATGATTCTAATATAGCTAGTCTTTGATTTATGATCACAATGGAGCCTGGAATTTCAGTCCTAAATTGTGGTTGTGTCGAGGCACCCCGTGACCAGATTTGATTTTACAACTATTTTTATGAAAGTGGTCATTAAGCAAATCATGTGGTTAAGTGAATCAAGCTTATCCAATATTGTTTTTTGCTGTTTTCTGATGGCAAAAGGGTGGGATGGGGTGAGATGTGGCAGTTGCAATTTTGAGGATGGTTCATAACTAGCTTTTTAAAAGTCCATTGTAACTTGCATCATTAAACAACCAGTTGTAAGAGGACTATCTGTATGCCATTTTAGAATTTGGCATGGCACAAATTGTGTGTGTGTATGTGTGTTTACATCTCACTCATAATCTGTAAAATTTGAGAGAAACCTGGGGGCAAAATGCAGGCAGTTGTCGATATGAGGCAAAATGGAGCAATCATAATGATATAGGAAAGCCTGAATTTAGGATCCTCCACACCTCCTAACTAGCAGAAACAGAATCACATCAAATGTTTAGATTGACATGCCAGCTTGAATGATTTAAAGGTGAATTTTGTTATTTGTAAAAGTACACACAACTTCTGCCTCCAACTCCTAGCAGCCAGTAACTTCCCATCCCACCTATACATGTTTTCCTCAACAGCTCATATTATCCCCTCATTAGACCTCCACACACACCATCCTCACAGCCCTTGCCCCAACTTACTTAGAAGCACTGGAATTCCATTCAGAGTCTTGCACATCAATCACAGCACTAGGCCCAAAGGTTAAATTGGTTAGGTCGAACAGTGTGTTGTTGATGGTCACTGATAAATTGCTGGCCCAAAAGAGTATCTTTGGGGTCCCAGTTGTGGGGAAATGAACAGGTGCAAATGTTGTTTCCTTCTGAAGCAGCTGCCTCCCTAGCTTCTCTGGAGCCACGTCAGAAACATCCCGGAGAACCTACAGGGGAATTTTCTCAAGACAGTTTACAAACAGAATTATAATACCATACATAAAAACCCCACCAAAAGTTACTTTATCAAAGAGTGGAGAGGAAAATATAAAGGTGGAGAGAATGCAATGAGGCAGAAAAGACAGGGTTTGCAGACAAGGATATAGCTCCCTCTGCTCTTCAATACTAGCCCTCCAAAAGTTGCTATCGAAGTATAAATTTTATAGCAACGGCAAGGAACAAATTATCAAGTATTCAAGGAGTAATCACATTCCTGCTACTGAATCTAAATGAATTTTTAAATTGATGTTGCTTGGCTCACTCACTCCTTTTAGCACGGGTTCTGGAAGAAGAAGTCATGTGGAGCTCTCCGGTACCTCAGAAACAATTGCTTTAGAGAATTAGTGCAATGGTTTAGGAGCAGGGCTAGAAACAGGAGACCATGTTCTCATCCGGTCTTAAGCACAGATGACTTTGGATCAGCTACTCTCTCTCAGTCCAACCTACCGCACAGAGTTATTAGTGTAAGGAAAGCAAGAGGGAGCATTACGTAGCTTGAGCTGCATATAAAAAAGGCACAGTATAAAGCTGGTAAGCAGGTAAATAAATGCTCCCAGATATCCACACAGGGATCCATTTTCTGAAAATTTTGCTTTGGCAGAATCCAATTTAACTCAGTCTCTCTTACTGCTATAGTTCTTTTAAACAAAAAGTTGAATATTTTTTAAAAGAGTCCTGAAACCCTTTTTTGTTGTCTTCCTCATTTCACTGTACCAGTGGTGGGTTTCAAATTTTTTTACTACCGGTTCTGTGGGCGTGGCTTGGTGGGTGTGGCATGGCTTGGTGGGCATGGCAGGTGAAGGATATTGTAAAATCTCCATTCCCTCCCCACTCCAGGGGAAGGTTACTGCAAAATCCCCATTTCCTCCCGATCAGCTGGGACTCGAGAGGCAGAGAATAGATGGGGGTGGGGCCAGTCAGAATTTTTACTACCGGTTCTCTGAACTACTCAAAATTTTCGCTACTGGTTCTCCAGAACTGGTCAGAACCTGCTGAAACCCACCTCTGCACCGTACCCTTGTGTATAATTTAACTATTACTATGTTTTACTTTTCTTTAACATTTGTAATGTGAACTGTGCGCCTATTATTATCAAGCTGTCTCAGACTCAAAGGCAGCCAATTGATGTGATTCAGACAACGATGTATTCCCAGGAACTGGGGAGGAGAGCAAGAAGAGCAACTAAGGGGCAATCAGAAGGACGGTGTACCCTGGAAGGCCGCAGAGCAGTCAGGATGGCTGTGTAGGGAATATCCTCTGAATGAAGAGCGCTCAAAACCTGCCCCAGGATCTCATCTGCAAGAAGACATTTTGTTAGAAGGGGGAAAAAAAACTGAAGGCATGAATACCACCCCACCCACCCCCAAAAAAAGCAAGCAGCACTTCTTGCCTTCTCTGAATCTGGCTCAACCTGCATGCCTGCTCTTTACTTCCCTGCTTCACATAAAGCTGCTGTTGTCCCTAGTCAGTGAGAATTTGCCTTGAGCCTGTGTTATGCATAAGCTAGTCCATACAGCAAAAAGCAAACCGCTGTAAGAGTGCCACAAAGCTGGCTGCTATAAACTAAACACCGGTAGTCCTTGACTTACAACCATAATTAGGACCACAATTTCTGTTGCCAAGCAAGATGGTGGTTTAATGAGTCGTGTCCCATTTTACAATCTGTTGTGCCACAGTTGGTAAGCAAATCACTGCAGCTGCTATGCGAATCACATGCTTGTTAAGCGAATCTGCCTTCCCCACTGACTCTGCTTGTTGGAAGCCAGCCGAGAAATCGCCTATGGTGATCACATGACCCCAAGAGGCTGCAACCATTGTAATTGCTTGCTGGTTGCCAAACACCTGAATTTTGATAATGTACTGGAGGGGGATGCTGTGACAGTTATTGTTGTGGCCCATACGCAGCCTGTGCAGCTAATAGCTGATTCCGACAGCGAGGAGGCTGGTATGGTGCTGGGCCAGCAGCCTGTGCAGCTGGCACTCGAGTCAGACAATGAGGAGGCTGGAGAAGATGTGGTGCCAGAGGCGGGGATTCAGCCAGAACCTCCAGAAGCTCCCATAAGTGAAGAGGAAGAAGAGGAGGAGCCTCTTCTCGATGCACGGGCGCGCAGAGCTGCCAAAAGGCAGGAATGGCTCCTCAGGAGGACGTCTCCTCGAGAGTAAGGCTTGGGGCTAATTGGCCACTCCCTTAGCCTATTTAAGGAAGGACAATGACTGAGGCAATTTGCAGGGAACAACTTCGTTCACTCTCCTTCGTGTCCTGATCTTAGTTCTCTGCAAATTGCTTCTGGGCTTTCTGCCAACCATAGTAAGAATACGATTATTTATTCTTTGGATTCTTGTAGGCTGTTAAGAAAGTTAATTACAGCCTTTGTTTGAAAAAGACTGATTTAATTTAGTAAACTAAGATTTGTACAGACTTTGTGTGTGCTGCGTTCTTTGGGGTTTGTAGCTGGGCAGAACAGTTATAAGCATGAGGATCCGTCCTAAGTCACTTTTTTCAGTGTCATCGTAACTATGAACGGTTGCTAAACAAATGACTGTAGGTCAAGAATACCTGATCCTAAAACCAGAATCCCACACCAGGACATTTCAAGCAGATTAGCTTTGCAGGTTCACCCGAAATGCCATCAGAAGCCATTCTTCCCCAGTGAGTTAAGATTTTCAAGGTGTTGCTTACCATTGCTGGTCAAAACTTCCTTTGGGGCCATAAGACTAGAGCTGGAGAAGAAAGGAGGGAGAGAGAGGAAGAGAGAGATTACAGTTTGTTAACAGAAAAGTCTCCAGTCTCCCTTTCTGTGAATCTAGAGTCTTTCATTTTACAGGTAGTTCTCGACTTAGAACATTTCATTTAGTGACCGTTCAAAGTTACAATGGCCCTAAAAAAAAGTGACTTAGGGACCATTTTGCACACTTCTGATCATTGCAGCATCCCCATGATCATGTGATTTACATTTGGATGTTTGACCACTGACTCATATTTATGAGGGTTGCAGTATCCCGGCATCATGTGATCATCTTTTGTGAACTTCTGACAAGCAAAATCAATGGGAAAGCTGGATTCGCTTAACAACGGTGTCACTAATTTAACAACTGCAGTGATTCACTTAACAAATGTGGCAAAAAAGTTGTAAAATGGGGCAAAACTCACTTAACAAATGTCTCACTTAGCGACATAAATTTTGGGCTTGGTTGTGGTCGTAAGTCAAGGACTACCTGTAGTCATCAATGATACTATACTGTAGTTGGAGAGAGAAAGTTTAGCCCAGATTTCCAGTAGCCGCATTCTTCTCACTACTTCATATAGAAGGCAGTCCAGATCAGCCTTCTGAGACTGTGCAGTGGAGAACGATTGAAAAACCTGAAGGAAGTGTGACATGCATGTGTCCTGATAGGTATGGGGAAGAAGGCAAAGGGGAAAGTACAAAAGGTGAAATACCAAGATAGGCTACACAGAGGGGAAATAGGAACTGCAAAGTAAGTTGGGAGAAGTTGACTTTGGGGGAAATGAATACTACGCGCTGCATCCACAAGAGCAAGAAACGGTATCAGATTATCTGAATGTTAACATGTAATGATCAATAGGAAGTTGCTGCTCATGTAAAGCAGTGGTCCCCAACCCCCGGTCCGCGGACCGGTGCCGGGCCGTGGAGTACCTGGCACCGGGCCGCCGGCCGCTGCAGCGCAAAGGCTCCTGGGCCGTGCGCAAAGGCTCCGCAAAGGCTCCTGGGCCGGCACCGGGCCGCCGGCCGCTGCAGCGCAAAGGATCCTGGGAAGAGAGCGGTCCGCGGCGATGAAAAGGTTGGGGTCCACTGATGTAAAGGATTGGAAAACTGATTGGGGGGAAAGATATGAGAGAGCCATTAAAGAAATTACACAGCCCTGAGATAGAGGGAAGGATGAGAAAGAAATTCAAAATAACTTAGGCTTGGGTTAGTATAAGATGGAACAGAGAAAAACTTGAACAAGCTTTCAAGATTGTTATCAGACCTTTGGAGTAGGCCAAGTCAAGAAACAGGCAAGACAGGGATTCCAGAACTAATGTTTTTTGGACATGAACGAACTCCTGAAAGCTCTCTCCAATTTCATACTAAACAAAATCAAGGTGGGGTTATTTTGAGCTCATTTCTCCTGCTTTCCTTTTTTTTTTTCAGGACTGGGTAACCTTATTCTTATTCTCTCATGCCTTCCCCAAAGAGGTCAATGCATTCCTTTATCACCTGCACCCTGCAATATCTGTGTGCGCATTTGCACAAGAGGGAGGATATTACAGTAACCCAAAAAAAAGGACCACAAGACTGAATACCTACCCAGTGGTGTAAGGCAATCGCACCATCAGTAATGCAGGAAGGCTGGCATTGAGTCGCAGCTCCTGCAAGGTGTTCTGGTCCACGTGAAGAGGTGAAACACCCAGTTTGGCCTTTAAAAAGGCAGGCACAGCACCAGCTGCAAACCAGTCGACAGAAGGAAGCACCAAGGAAGCGGGAGCTGTTCCTAAGGCATTCTGATGGGAAGGAATGAAATAGTCAATTCTATGCCCAACAGAGTATGTTCTTATGTTGTTAATAAAAGGATGGGTACTTTTTCATTATTTTGAGCTGCTGCAGTGCATCTTTTTAGTGCTATAATATTTTGCTTTTCAACAGCTACTGACCCAATCTCAATCCAAGCCATGGCCAGAGTTTACTTTAATATTCAGCATTCTAGTTTAATATTTCAGCATTACAGGTAGTCCTTGACTTACAACCGGTGGCTTAGTGACCATTTGAAGTTAAAATGGACCCATAAAAAAGACCCATGATCTGGATTCAAAGTCAAGACCCCTCCATGGTCACATGACCAAACTTTGGGAACTTGGCAACAGGACCGCATTTATGGCTGTCTGCAGCATCCCATGGTCACATGATCACATTTTATGACGGTTTTTCCCAAAACTGGCAATTACTTCTGGGCTTTATCAAAACTGCACCATAGCAAATAATGGATTCACTTAATGACCATGTTTATGACTGTCACAAAAAAGGTCATAAAATTAGGTTGGTTAAGTGACCATGGGCAGGCTCCATTGCGGTCATAACTCAAGGAGTATGTGTATCATAGGTAATTCTAAAATTACATATTTTTCCTAGAATTTAAGAATTAAATGTAGATTAATGGTCAGGGGCCAAATGCATCCTTCCCCAAATTCAATACAGTTACCGCAGCCCATTTTTCATTTATTACCAAGATCTGGCAAGAAATCACATCAATAATTTTCAATGACTGTCTATAAACAGCCTATTGTTGCATGAAAGGGTTAGGGTTAGGAAAAGAAGGGATAAATCAAACATTTAGAAGCTTTTAAAGCTTCCATTTGTAATTTACAGTTTGAAATAAATAGCATTGATATTAAAGTACAATGCTTTCATTTGTCATTGTATATTCCAGCTTATTTATGTGAACTTATGTGGAAAATTGTTGATTACTTTTACATGATTTTGAATTTCATATGTAGGAAAACTGAACAGTAGATAGGAAACAGCTCCTTATCGGGCCTAAATCTGAATATCTCCCCTTTTTAAATGACATGAAGAGACCTTTACCCATTCACTAGGCTGAATATGTAATTAGATTTTAGGACTATAGCTAGAATTCAAATCAAATCTGAATGTTATTTCTTTTCCTTCCTAAGAAGCTCAAGACTGCTAGGGAACGTTTTCTCTCTCCAATTAACATTTTCTCACAGACATCATTTGTTACAAGATTAGCTTGAGAGAGTTTGCAAGCTATACAATTGAGAGAGAATAGAAATGCAGTTCTCAGGAGATCCTGATCAAACATACTTAAAATAAAACACACCAGCGATCCTGCTGCTTTTTTATTAAACAAAACCCCCAAACAATTTCTCTTCCTTTTTCATTTTATTTAATACAGTGGAATGACCTATTTTTCTGGCTTCCGGTCCCTCGCTGCCACATGTTTAAGAAACAAGAAGCCATTTCAGCTTATAGTACAAACCAAAAAGGAAAAGAAAAGAAATTGTAACTGGACGCAATGGAAATGTTAATTCTATGACTGTATTTTAAGATCCTCTTTTTACTACTTCTTGGAAGCAGCAATAGAAAACACTCATAATGAAACTCAATTCAATGAGCTCCACTCAGACTTCAGATGCAAAGGCTAAACTTCCATCCTGAAATAATTAAACAAATGCATTGTATCCAGCTAATGCAGTCAAATATATGTTAATTTTCAAGTTGATTTTATCTCACTCATGAGATTTATGACACTACATAAATGGAATAATTACCATAACTTGACATAATTTAAGATTTAACAGACATTCAGGAGCAATGGATCCCCCTTCTCCCAATCAGTACCTTAAATAAGATTTCTCTCTCTCTCTCTCTCTCTCTCTCTCTCTCTCTCTCTCTCTCTCTCTCTCTCTCTGTATACACTTATGCATATACATACACAGAGATATATATTGATGTACACAAATACATGCACAGTAAGAGAAATAGGTGATACAGCATAATTTATAACTCTCAATTATTCTCGCTCACCTCCAGATTGGGGAAGGCGCTATCTGGCTTATTTCCAAATACTCCACCATACGCTGTGAAATCCTCAATGCTAAGCTGTAAGGGAAGACAAATGGTTTTAAACCTCCCTCTGAACAACAGGGCTTTGTGAGCAGCACTTTTAACATTTTATATTCTGACAAGAAGTCACCTTGATTTTAGTTCAACCTACAGAACAGATCAGAAGAAAAACTGGGCAAAAGGAGCTTTCAACAGAAGCTGCTGCTCCAGTTTAGGGAGAACTCGCATTATTATTTTCTTATCATTTTAATATGGGAAGAAGAGAAATACCCCACCCTACAGCACTGGCCAACAAAGATCCTGATAAATGTAGTGAAGAAGTGATCAAATGTCATAATCACAAGGTTCCCAGTAAACATGACTAAGCTAAAGAAGCTTCCTTTTATTGCCATGTGCACTCTCAAGAAACAGGAAGCTTTCCCCACCACACACTCATTGAATCCCCAAAAGAACCAAAATCAGTATACAGACAATGAAACTTATACCATAGTATTAATTAACTACTTGTAAAATGGTTATTTCCAAAAGACTTTTCTACTCCCATAGGTTATAATAGGAAGGATTTAGGAGTCTACAAAAACAGGCCAGCATGCAACCACTGACAAGAAGTGACATAAATACAACGAAGAAGCCTGCCACCATGACTTACTTTCTCCTGAAGGAACAGCAATACATTGTGAGGGCCACCGTCTACTGCCGAGTCCAGTAAAGATGCAAGCTGAGCTTCTGTCACCACATGACCCTCATGTGGAGCTGCCAAAGGGGACCATAAGGAGCTGTGCTCACAAGACAGAGGGGAAAAAAAGTCAAAAAGAGAAAAGCTACACTTTTCTTTCACAGGAGCTTTTGCCTTTCTCTTACAGTATCACTGTCTTTTCCAGCCTGCTGTGTGCTGGACTTCAACTCCCAAACAAATCTCAGACAGCCTACTGGTGGGACATTATAAGCACTGATGGTCAACACGACACCAGTTTAGGGAATGAGGCTGACACAGATAGAACATGCATGACTAAAATTAGCATTTCGCCCACCACAAGCCAAAAAGAAAGGCTCTGTGAGCTTTTAGGTTCAATATTTGGCAACCTGCTCAGTTTCTACAAGTATTGCATATCAACTGGCTTAATCCCATCTGCAATTCCATATCTGCTCATTGAGAAAATTCCTCTAGTTTGAGTTCCAACAACAGTAAGATGAGAATGCTTAGCAGCCATGATAAAATATAATAGGTTACTATATCTTTTATGTACAGCCAAGTTTTATTCTAAAAAGTAAGTCTTTTTGAGGGGAGGAAAAAAATCTCACGCCAACATATTCTCACAGAATATCTAAAATATAATGGCACCTAAGCTTGACAAAGTCTCAAAAATATTATTTAAGATTATTTAAGTAGAGGAGTAAGTAGAAACCCCATCACATCACCTGGTTTGTTTATTTTTGCATTAGCTTTTTTTAATATGTCCCTTTACTAATTGCAATTGGTCACAATACAATTATATCTCACAAGGCAAGGACAACAATAACACAAAGGGAAATATAATCAAATGGGGGCAATGTGTTTTTTTAAAAAAGAAGAGGAAATTATGAAGAATGTAGGTTCTGATTGATATATCAAAATGAAAATTATGGAAAGGAGAATGGAAAAACCAATGTGGAAAGTCTTCTCCTATACCTAAAACCTGATGGAAATAAATTCTTCTAAGGGTGTGGAATATCCTTTTTCTGTACATTGCAATACAGATGCAAAAAATCCTATAGCTCTTGAAGTCCTCTTTGAAGAATCAAATTTTACTGATTACTTTAGAAAAAAAAGCCATTATATGTAAATCAAATACTCTTCCCATGCAGTGTCAGAAATGTCACATTGGCACCTTGGAACTAAGACATAAGTTATAAACAATACTTTTGCCAAAGTTACAGTTTCCTAGGTAGAAACTATTAATACCACAAAAACTAAGCTATTCATTACCTCAGTTCCTCTTAACCCCATAGCACCTCTAGAACCATTTTTCACCCTATACAGTAACAGTAACAGAGTTGGAAGGGATCTTCGAGGTCATATAGTCCAACCCCTTGCTCACGCTAAAAACACACATCTCAAGAGTTCCAAAATCCGAAGCACACTGCAGTTCAAACAGACTACTGTATTTCACAATATTCTTCCAGGGCCATATAGGGAAAAGGGGGAGTTCTTACTGTTCCCACAAACAGTAATCCCTGCTTTGCATTGAGGAAACACTCAGAGACCCATTTCACTCACAATCCTGAGCCAGAATAGCTAAGGACTGAATCATCTGCGATCGTGAGACCCTCTCACACGTTTCCCAGAATTGCACACAGGCAGTAGTGAGACCCTTTCACACGTTTCCCAGAATTGCACACATGCAGTAGTGAGACCCTTTCACGTTTCCCAGAATTGCACACATGCAGTAGTGAGACCCTTTCACGTTTCCCAGAATTGCACACATGCAGTAGTGAGACCCTTTCACACTATTCCCAGAATTGCACACATGCAGTAGTGAGACCCTCTCATACATTTCCCAGAATTGCACACAGGCAGTAGTGAGACCCTCTCACATGTTTCCCAGAATTGCACACAGGCAGTAGTGAGACCCTCTCACACGTTTCCCAGAATTGCACACAGGCAGTAGTGAGACCCTTTCACACTCTTCCCAGAATTACACACATGCAGTAGTGAGACCCTCTCATACCTTTCCCAGAATTGCACACAGGCAGTAGTGAGACCCTCTCACACGTTTCCCAGAATTGCAGCAAATCAAGACTCGTCTCCAAGACAGTGTTCAAGGGGGATACGAATGCATGCGTTTGCAGCACGGGTGTTTTGCATCTCGGGAACTTTAAAGGTTTAAAATATTCGTAAGGTGTGGATAAAGGGAGCGACCCAGAGGAACAAAACAAAAATAAAAGACTCGGGTGGCTATTCGTGCAAAGCAATCTCAAGCCCATCCCTTCGGCGGCTTCGATCCCCTGTGACTCTAATCCCCATGACCTCAATTACCCGCGTAGACTATTTCAGAGTCCCGCATACCTGTGACTCGACCAAGCGAGCAAGGGCACCTGTCCCGTATGTGCCGCCACCAGCCCCAGGCTCAGCAGCAAAACCCCAGCGACCCACCGCAACGCCATCTTCCTTCCTGTTCCCTTCACGGACGGTTCTTCTCCTGCTTTCCCGGCGTCGCTGCAGCCAATCAGAACCCGGAAGGCCGTTCCGAGTTTAAGGGATCATCCATTTAGAGGAAGAGGCGGGACCTTCAAGAGCCAATGAGGAGTTACTTTAGGCCGCCTGATACTTCCTTTCCCGGGATCGGGAGTCTCTTCCCAGTTCAGCCAAATTCGATTTTGACTGTTTATATTAAAATCCGTAATCTCTTTGAAGCAGACTTTGGGTCAGGCGGGGTGATAATGATGATGATGGTGATGATGATGATCCCTTATTCATTAAACATGAACTCAGTCAACTGAACATTTAAAAATCTATCACAAATACCATTGACTGGCGCTCATGGTTGATACGGGTTGCTGCCAGCATCCTAGGTATCAACCAAGTATCTTCTTAAAATGTACGATGTTCCGAGTAGCGCAGTTTTTTGCAGTTCCGCGGGTGTTATTGCAGGAAATTGCAATTTCTTGATGAATTTTATAAAATGCTTTGACAGGGTACCAAGTGCCCCGATGATAATGGGTACCACTGTTACATGTTTCATCTATAATTGTGTAGTTTCAATGGCCAGGTAGCAATATTTCATGATCTTTTCCATTTCTTTTTCTTCAACTGGTGACTCTTGGTACAGCAGTACCAATAAATTGTACGC
This sequence comes from Pantherophis guttatus, assembly GCF_059756535.1. Taxonomy (NCBI): domain Eukaryota; kingdom Metazoa; phylum Chordata; class Lepidosauria; order Squamata; family Colubridae; genus Pantherophis; species Pantherophis guttatus. Next base: position 119,465,530 of record NC_142064.1, on the reverse strand, counting down.
TTCGATGATGATGATATTATCTCTTATTCATTAAACATGAAACTCAGTAAACTGAACATTTAAAAATCTATCACAAATATCATTGACTGATGCTGACTGGTGCCAGCATCTGTATTTTTTTATAATGATGATGATTATTTATTTATTTATTTATTTATTTATTTATTTATTAAATACATACATACATACATACATACATACATACAACCAGCGGCACAGAAGTGGCTCCCACTCAAAAGACTTGACTGGGTCTTCCTCCAGAATAAAACACCGTGTAGAATATGCAACATGGTCTTGTGCCCAGGCAGCAGGACACGTGAATTTTATACTTGTAAGAAAAAAAAAGTGTCATTGGCGTTTAGAAGTCCCTGCCCTTGTTTCCAGGTGGAAAAAGGAGGGGCTTTTGGAGGGAAGTGAGAAGAAGCAAAATGTAACCTTGTTCTCTGCTTAAATTTTACCGATTCCAAGGAATATACTTTAAACATGTTCAGAGTGCATTCCCCTGTATGTGGAGGAAATCACATTATGCAGAAATTAAATATTCATATATAAAAACTATATATTCGTATACAGGTAACAAGTAACTTGTTAGTGTGGATGTGTTATCTATAATCCCCAAAGCCTCTGGTCATTAACCATTGAGTGGGTGTCATGGTTTAAGAATCCTAGACTGAGTGAAAAGAGAGAGATAGGTTTAAATTTCCCTTTGACCAAGAAACTCACTGAAAGGTTTTGGGCTTGTAACTTACTGTACAGATAGTCCTCAACTTACAAGACTTCATTTAGTTACAATGGCACTGAAAAAAGGTGACATGACCGTTTTTCACATTTATACAACTATTACTGTGTCCCCAGGGTCACATTATCAAAATCCAGACACTTGGCAATTGGCTCTTAGCTATGATGGTTGCCATATCCTGGGGTCATGTGATCCTCTTTTAGAATAGAATAGAATTCTTTATTGGCCAAGTGTGATTGGGCACACAAGGAATTTGTCTTGGTGCATTTTGCCACTTTCTGACAAGCAAAGATAATGGGGAAGCCAGATTCACTTAACAACCCTGTTACTAATTTAACAACTGCAGTGGTTAACTTAACAACAGCAAGAAAGGTCATAAATTGGAGCAAAACTCAACTGTCTCGCTTAGCAACAGAAATGTTGGGCTCAATTGTGTTCATAAATCGAGGACTACATGTATCTTGTGGCAACATATCTCAAAAGATTGTTGTAATGGAAAGATCCAAGCAGGAAAGTTAGGATTGTAATGAATCAGTATCTGTGTTGGATGCTTTAAACAACATTGTAATGTCCTATATATTGGATATTTATTAAGAATGCAGACCCAAAGGTGCTTTTTCAGGAGGCAACTGGATTTTCTTGTTTTTTCTTTGAAGACATTTCGCTTCTCATCCAAGAAGCAGAGCTGAAGAAGCTTCTTGGATGAGAAGCAAAATGTCTTCAACAGAAAAAAAAACAAGAAAGTCCAGTTGCCTCCTGAAAAAGCACCTTTCGGTCTGCATTCTTAATAAATGTCCAATACATTATAGGACATTACAATGTTGTTTATATTATAAATCCTTAATTCCCCATTATCTTGTCAGAGCTGAAGAAGCTTCTTGGATGAGAAGTGAAACATCTTCAAAGAAAAAACAAGAAAATCCAGTTGCCTCCTGAAAAAGCACCTTTGGGACAACCATGACCTGGATGACTGAGAATCTCTACAGTTTTTAGGAATGCAGACTTTTCAAGGCCTCCAGCAAGGCAGATACATGGTGTTTTGCATCAACAGCAATAGTCCAGGGATAGGAAGCGTTGCTTTTAGCTGCCACTAAGATTTTAATCCTTTTGGCATACATTGGAAGGTACTCTTAGTTCCTTTATGTCTTAACTCATTTACATGTCTACTCTAGCAACCACCAATGACTTTTCAATATACCACACTTTTCTGAACTTAATTCCCAGCCCAAAAGATCTTTTGTAAATCCTATTAAAATGAATGGAATTTGTACACAGATGGACAAGCTCTGGATGGGAGTGGGGGGAAATGGTCTTTTTTTCCTGCAAAATCAACCTATAAGCTTTCACCAAAAGCTTATAGGTTGATTTACCCAGACGTATCAAGTTGTGAGCTGTAATGCGAAGAATCACAGGTCATAACATAACACCTCAGTGATGCTGAATTCCTGATATTATATTTGCACTAATAATAGATTTACAAAATACTCAATGCTTGATGTCAGTTACGAAGAGATTGCACTTGTAAACTGAATAACAGTAATTAACCAATACGATAGAAACCTTCAACAGGCATTACAAAGAAAGGGGGAAGGGGACATTTCCTTCCCACTGTCCCTAATTAACAAAGCATATAATCTGATAAGAAGCCCTACTCCCCTTATATAAACCCCATTCATTATATTCAGAGGCCTTACTCTGGATAATTTTCTCTACTACCAGTACATTGACTCCCACTCTATCACTCTAACCCAGGGGTCTGCAACCTTAAAATATTCAAAGAGCCATTTGGACCCGTTTCCCCCAGAAAACACTAGGAGCCATAAAACCTGGGTGGGCGTGACCAAGTTGATGTCACTCACTTCCACCAGTCACATGACACCCCCCCCCAGCCATGCCTACCTAGCCGGTCATTAGGGCAGAGAACCAGTTGTTAAAAAACACCAGGAACCAAAAAATCCTTTTGATATATCTCTCTTCCCCCTTTCTCTATCTTTCTATGTCTCTCTCTCTTCCCCCTTTCTGTATCTGCTCTGGCCACTTCTCCATCCCCTGCCGTCGCCTTTACCTTCTCAGGCCAGGCGAGGAGTGACTGGGAGGGGAGAGCGAGGGGCGGAGCCAGCCAGTGGTGGGATCACCTGACAGGGAGCACAGCAGAGGGGCCAAAGAGCCGCATGCAGCTCCAGAGCCGCAGGTTGCTGACCCCTGCTCTAACCACACACACCTGCTGCTTAAGGTGTCTTTTCACAGGGTTGTGCTTTTAAGCAGGTAGCAGTTAGCCTTTAAGATTGTTCTTAATTGCCAGAAGCTGTTCTTGCATTGCTGAGTATCAGACAGGAAGACACCATGTTCTTTACAGTGGATATTTTCTCAGTGCTCTATTGAATGTTCTCTAAAGTATTGTACTGATCTAACTCCATCTTTTATGGTTTAATGGGGTCAACGGTTGAAGTTTTTAATTACATTTTATGTAAACTGGCAAATTACTGTAACAGCTGTGACTGTTCAGGATTTTATGAATATATATTATTAATGGATAATTAGAGAGTCAGTTTGATATAGTGGTACAGGTAACCTTGCACTAGTCTGGCCCTAAGAAGGAGACACTAGCAAACTGCTTCTGAAAAACCATGCCAAGAAAACTGAAGGGACTTGTCCAAACAGTTTCCCAAAACCAGACATAACTAAATGGGGGGAAAAGAAATCTCTAATTTTGTATTTTTTTTCTGTCTTCAGTGCCTAAAATCCACTCTGTCTCCCTAGTCATGGTACTTGTATTGTATGTACAGGGTTACATTCATATACTGTATCTGATGAAATTTAATCCAGATAAGTTTATGTCAACCTGTTTGGCTTGTTTTTAAGAGTGGTGCCTTAATTGTTTTTCACAAGCTACAGTATTTGGTGTACGTGTTAGCAAATGGAGGGCCTTCTCCTAGGTACTTTAATGTGAAACACATTCCTTCCTGAAGAAACTTGAATTATGTGCAGAAAGCCTTAATCCCTAGCACTTCAGAGATTAACCCGGGTTGCAACAGGTCTGAATCATTTATTAGGGGGGGGGGGGAGTTTTCCAAGTATAAAATCATTTGCAAACCAATAGTCTACAAAAAGAGGAAATATACAAAATGCATTATGTATTCTTTCAATGAGTGGAGATATTTGGAAGAACAGGATGGAGACGGATTTCCCCCCCCCCATTCCCCTCCTCTTCCTGTTCTTGCACTACCAGCAGTTGTCCCAGCACCTCTGGGTTCTAGTAAGAGGGAGCTACATACAGTAGCCATTGCACGTCCCTCCTTTTGGGAGGCAGACACCAAAGCCAGTACAGTCAGGAGAGCACGAAGGTCAACAAGGGGTATCGGAGCTTTCATCCAGTCTTCTGCATGCAATGCCTCTCCATCTGCAGCAGGGTGTGGATGGTAGGTGGAGATATGAGAAAATTTAACTTAAAAGCGACAAGTTAAAAGTAGTCCGTGCAAAGACTACATGTCTTGCTATAGACCACGATTGGATAATCCATGTTTCAGTAACAGAGCTTCTGCTTAGTTTAGTCAACACTAGCCCTGTAGCTTGAAAGTCTGATGCAGTCTCTCGGCCTGTTCCTTCAGGGTCTGGATTTCCTCCTGAATGAAATCAGTCAGGGCTTTGCGCATCTCCGTCTACAACCAGAAAGAGCCAAAATCAACAAAGCAATGGAAGCATACTTATAATGATTGGGTCCACACACCATGTTAAGTCATAAACAAGACTTTGGCTTTAGTTTGGCTGTGTACACACATTCCGCGGAGCCCAAAGTACATAGACTACATTATGGCTCCGTATAGGGTGTGAATCAGTGGTGGGATTCAAATTTTTTTACTACCGGTTCTGTGGGCGTGGCTTGGTGGGCGTGGCATGGCTTGGTGGGTGTGGCTTGGTAGGTGTGGCAGAGGAAGGTTACTGTAAAATCTCCATTCCCTCCCCAATCCAGGGGAAGGATACTGTAAAATCCCCATTTCCTCCCGATCAGCTGGGACTTGGGAGGCAGAGATTAGATGGGGGCGGGGCCAGTCAGAATTTTTACTAGCGGTTTTCCGAACTACTCAAAATTTCCGCTACTGGTTCTCCAGAACTGGTCAGAACCTGCTGAAACCCACCTCTGGTGTGAATCCAGCTAATGCCTTGCCACATCAAGTCTGTTTTGCTAGAGCCATAGTGCACAACTTTTCCCAATCTGGTGCTTGCCAGATAAAGGGTACAAATCTAAACATGCCCATCTAGCAGGTTCATTGTATTATCAAGAGTCCAATGTGAATCATACTAAGGAGATCACAATAAAGTCAGCTTTAGCAATCTTTTCAGTGACCGGCATTAAGATTTAAAGATAATTTCAATTTTTGTTAATGTCTTGAGCTTCCATGGAAGCTTTTGTGATTGTTGCCTGTGGACACCCATGCTTTCAACCTCTGCTGCATGATACTTGTCCTATCACCACCCATGGAGTTCAGTTTTCCCAGTATTTTCACTCTGCACTCACCGCCGACTTGTTTTCTGCCCGCAGCCGTTCTAGCAATGGACGGACGCTGAATGGCTTCCCAATTAACACGGTAATTTTCTGTATGGAAGAAAATACCTTGTCATGGCACTTTTCTAATGAGGATTTCTAGATTCAGTGCTTTCCATTTTCACAATTTCCATGCTAATTGGAACCCCTTCTCCCTACCTCCATCCTGCAACCCCAAACCCCTTACCTGTCCAACTCGGGGCACGTAAGGGGGTGCATTGGGGAGTACATCATTCATTCCTAGGGATATCGAAAGACAGAATATTTATTTTTGATCCAGGCCCTGATCCTTGCAGGGAAGTCAAATGACAACATAAAACAGGATTGCTACACATGTACATATATACATACATATAGTCTCAAAGAACCTGCAATTCTAAACCTCCAGTACAGGTAGTCCTTGACTTACGACCATAATTGAGCCCCAAATTTATGTTGCTAAGTGAGAAATTTGTTAAGTGAGTTTTGTCCCATTTTACGACCTCTCTTATCATAGTTATTAACGGAATCATTGCAGTTGTTAAGATAGTAACATGGTTGTTAAATGAATCTGGCTTCCCCATTGACTTTGCTTGTCAGAAGGTCACAAAGTGAGTAACATGACCTTGGGACACACCAACAGTCATAAATGTGAATCAGTTGCCAAGCATTTGAGTTTTGATCACCTGAATGTGGGGATGCTGCAAATGTCGTGTGAAAAACAGTATGTCATTTTTTTCAGTACCGTCGTAACTTTGAACGGTCACTAAATGAACTGTTGTAAAATGAGGACTATCTGTATTCCATGTTCTTTTTTCCCCCCCGACTTTGTGACTTTTTTTTAATTGATGGGCGACAACTTGTTTACATAGATATATATCCCTGTGCTCAGCTAATAATGCAGAAGTTCTTAGAAGTTTTTCCTAATGTTATTCTATTTAAATAGGATCCCTGCAAACCAGTTTCTCTCATCTTCACACCATTTGGCCCTTACTATGCAAATTCTAATCAGGAGCTTGGGGGATTGTGCAGTCTTCTAGATTTTGTTGAGATCAGCTTCCAGCATTTTTTTTTTTAATTTGATTTATATGGCGCCCTTCTCCAGAGACTCAGGGTGGCTTACAATGCATTAAGCAATAGCCTTCATCCTTTTGTATATTTACACAAAGTCAGCTTATTGCCCCCACAAACTGGGTCCTCAATTTACCTACCTTAGAAAGGATGGAAGGCTGAGTCAACCTTGAGCCTTGGATAGATTTGAACCTGCAGTAATTGCAGGCATCTGGTCTTAATAACAGGGTGCCTTAGACCACTGTAGTACCAAGGCTCATTTTTACCATGACCTTTGATATCTGGGATCTTTCGCAATGCTTACTTCCCTATCTTCTCAATCTAGAAAGGTGGGAAGGAGGAAATTGGCAAGAAGGAAAGATGGGAGCCCTGCAATGCAAGCCCTGCCCTATTTGAACCTGCACATTCAAAAAAGGGTGAGGCTTCCATTATGATGCTCCACCCTCCATCCTGCTGATTTGGATATTCTTTCCATGGATGCTGCTGCCTATTCTACATGATAGAATAATTATGGTATCAGCAGCAACATTGAACATACACAACTTTGTTCTCCGTACTGATTGCCTAAACCTAGTCAAAATAAAATATAGAAAGGTAAGAACGTACTTCATTGTTATCGTGAAATTGGGACCCGAGGCCACATCTATTTAGATGTTTTAATGTGCTTTCCTGCTAGCACATCTTGCTCTGTCCTGAAAGCTGATTTCCCTTCTGCTTGGGTAATGAGGCCAGCGAGTGGCAGTGTCCTAAGAGTTTACTGTGGAGCAAGTTTTAGATGCAACAATTTATGACTGCATTTTCCCTACCACCAAGATTCCCACTTCCATTTGCTGGGTGTGGAAAAACAAGCACCAATTACTATCCTTTAGGTAAGAGGGGCAGGATTCCACACTGACATTTTTTTTATTGCTTCCTGTTCTCTCTAGCACCTATCCATAACAAAGGTCATTTGTAGCACCTAATTCACACTGGACAGACAGAGAATACATGACATCATTCCATCCCATGAAACAGATACTGCAGGTGATATGTGCAGTTGGCAGGATCATGCCTGCAGTTGGAGGTGAGAGGGGCAGGCAGGTGTTTGTGACAGTAAAATTATTTCTAGCAAATATATCTTCACACTCTTATTTACCTTCCCATCTGACATTTTCTCTGCAGTCTGCTGACAAGCATGTCGGCAGATCACATGAGGAGGGGAGGGCAGCATTGGCTAAAGTGCAAGCCTCCTACAAGGGTTGTGGGCAGATCGCAGAGAAGATCTGGGAGGGGAAAGCTCCAAGAGTGAATTCTCTTGTTTCAGCCCATGCTGTTATGCTGCTCAGGCTCCGGGAAGGGAAAGTGACTTTAGAAAAGAATCTGACTGCTTCGGCCAGCACTATCTCTCTTGTGACCTGCAGGCAGCCCGGTAATGATGCTGACTTTGAACTCACCCTATCCTCCTGTGGCATTGTGGCAATTTGTATGAGGATGATGGTGGGCCCACTTCAATCAGTGTTATGCCCCCCTCCATACACACACATTCTGGCATCTTATCTGACATGCAACAGGACTAGTATTGGACCCTTGCATGACCAGAAGGGAACCAGGAAACCAGGAGGAAGGGGAGGGGGAGAGAAGGGGAGGTAGTCAAAAGTGGCTAACGGGAACTGGGCAGACCCCAGGCCCTCCTACATCACCAGCTCTATAGCCCCAGCAGCTTCAGGCATTGTGCAAATCTTGCACATCAGGGAGATGTGGGAGAAAACAGAAAATGCGACTTTTACATCAGATCAGATAGATACGAAATACAAAATAGACTATGAGCTGCGTCAGGGGGATATGTCCTGAAGATGAGATAATGAGGCATCCTCAAGCTGGAAATGGGAGTTGAATGGTTGTGCTTTGAGAAAACAGATCCGTACTAGAGCTGCATTCATCCAAGGCACTTGGACAAAGAACAAAATTCTCAAAGTTCAGCTTGTATGTGTAGATAGGGAAGAGTTTGTTCCAGTTGCAGTGCTTTCTTGCCTGCTCACGGAAGGAGCTAGCAGGTACAAGAAGGTCCTTCTATGGTGGTTTGCCACTTTACCTTTTAAAATCATCCTCTCGGACTCATTCTCAGAAAACTATTTCCAGAAAGGAAAGTGTCAATCAATAAGGAAAAGGTTCTTGTGTTATTCTATTGCAGAAAAGATCTTGTGGCACCTTCAAACTATTCATTATCCTCTAAGCTATCACAAATTACTTCATCAGATGGTTAACTGACTTGTGAGTTCCTGCCAGCTTCCTTGAGCACATCTGCTTCGCTTTCAAGACTATTATGGTCCTGAATGAGAAGAGCCACCTCTTCTCATATTATTCTTCCTGTGTAGGCGTTAGAGGATTAATTAGGTTGGAGAGACCTATCTCACATTTATTCTGGCAACTGTAATTTGTAGCCACTGTGCAAATTTTACTTCCCCTTCTCCCCACCTCACCCTACACTTTTGATTGAGGCCTCACCTACATGCCAGAGTGGCAGTATAATGGGGTGCAGACGGCATTCAGCCAGAAGACGCCCAATACCTAGAAGAAAGAAAAAGAAGCAGAATTAAAGGCAACAGAGTTACCCCAGAATGCACCTCAGTTCTTAGGAAAATACCTACCCCATTTGAAGCGCATGAATTCCTGGGTCATGTTCACTTTACCTGCAAAAGAAAGATGGGAGAAAATGTGAAGCAATTGGGTGCACTGCAAGTCCCCCAGGGCGGGAGTGAAATGCTCCCGGTTCGGACCGGCTCGCCCAATCCAGTAGCGATGGCAGCGGGTAGTTCAGAGAACCAGTAGCAAAAATCCCTGCCCCTCCCCATGCCCATCTGAGCCGTACAATCATCAGAGGCTTTTTTTTTTTTTTTTTTTTGTTAAAAGCATTTTTTCTACAACCTCTTCAGCCGAAAAAATGCTTTTAAAAGTTAAAAAAAAAAGCCTCTGACGATCGCGCGGCTCAGCTGGGATCGTCAGAGGCTTTTAAAAGCATTTTTTTTACAACCTCTTTGGCCGAAGAGGTTGTAGAAAAAATGGTTTTAAAAGTTAAAAAAAAAAAAAAAGTTGGCCATGCCCACCGTCACATTACCCCCACCACCAAGCCACGCCCATAGAACCAGTAGTAACAGATTTTACATTTCACCACTGCCCCAGGGAATCTGACAGCCCAGGTATGACAGCAAGGTGCTATGAAATGCATTTGTGCCTTCTAACCCCCAGCAACCTCCCAGAACAGCTTTCAGCTACTGCTACCTTCTGGGAATATGTGGACCCAGTCACCACGGTTGAGCTTCTCTAGTATATAGTCCATGCCTTTCTGGTACACCCCATCTCCTGTGAAAAGAAGGAACACTGTCAAGCTCTTCCATCTGACATGCAAACTCCTTACCTACACACTTAGAGGGTTCCTAAAGCATATATCCCCAGCCATACTACTTGCCATCCCTCCCTAGGAAAAAAGACATAAGTATCTGTAAGATTTTTATTTAGAGAGCCTTTTTTCATCTGTAAAGCAACTGGCAATTTTTAGTGGATCTACTCAGCACAGTAAGATAAGTAGGCTTCTGGGGGAAAATGACAAATTACTCTGCAAAAGTATATTTTAAAGAAAAAGATGTTTCTAAAATGAATTATACTTGCTATGAAGTTAGGAAGTAATTTCTTCATATATGTCTCTTTTGTTACTACAGTATATTTTTATTTTCTGTACCTATTTTTTAATTGGTATTTTTATTATAGTAATTTTAATAAAGATACTATTAAAACATTATTGGTCACTATTATTTTTACGGAAATATGACACTGGGGAAATAAAGGTCCAAAGACCTCTTGCTGCCTCAATATTTTGTGAGGATCTCAAGATGGAAAATTACTTTTCAATTTGTTTCAGGCACTTCTGTCCTTGGTCCTGATATCATCTCTCTAGTTGTATCCCAAGTGCTCCTTGCCTTGGTTAATGAATCCCACAAAAGAAAGAATCCCATAATTCTAATTCACACTATTTGAAGTCATATTTCTATGGAAAATAAGGTAATTGGTTCCAGCTTGATAGAAAGAGGCAATGGAATATCTTAACCATAAATGTTTATATGCATAAAGGTTTATATGTATATGTAAATATTACAGTAATTTTAACATGTGTTAAATTCAATTTTTAAATCAATCAATTTATATGAAGCAACACCTTTATTATACCTTTGTTCTATTTCATTATTTTTTTCTTTTACTCTCTTAAACAAACAAAATTTTGTTCTGAATGGCTTCTCTGCCAAGAGGAGTGCATTTTTATTCCAATTTTTAATCCATACATCAATTGCAATCCTTAATCCATACATCCATGTTTTGTTTCTTTGGTTGTAACACAGAAGATGTTGTAGATGTTTATATCTACATCTATGTAGATATAAATCTATGTAGTTATATATATCTACATTATATCTATATCTATGTAGATAGCCACATTTGTGCCATTCAGATAAAATTTTTGCTCCAATGTAATAATGAGCATTGTCTTTTCTGAACTTGTACTGTTTTCTTCTGATGGAATCTTCCTTTTCTCCATTTTGCACACATGAAGAGTAGCCATGTCTAAAATCCCAATTGCAACTGTGCATGCACTACCTTCAATAGCAGTCACCCTAGTCTCCCATTAACTGAATTTTGGGTGGCATTAAACATGATCTGCATTCAATTTTACAATTAGTACTAAAGTGAATGTTGCATTTTTTTGAACTCGCACTAATCCTGATCTGTCTCTATTCCTCTATCAAGTAAACCAGCTACATACCCCGACAGACAGGAACACATCGCCCAAGGCTAAAGAAATGGGAATGCAGCTCCTTGGTGAAGCAGATATCTGCAGCTGTTGGAGTCCTAAGAGAGCCATAAAAATATGTCAGTACTGACATATGTTCACCAAACCCACACAACAGGGACTGAATGGGGCCCCTTCTTTTTCCAGGGAAAGCCACTCTTCCTCATGATTTACCACCGCATCTTCTGCAAGTTCCAGACATGTCGTAATCTCAGGATACCTGTAGGAGACACAACATTAATGGGACCAATCCAAACCTATTTCTACCAAACAGAAAAATAAATGGAAGCATAAAAAACAGGTGATGTTGGAAAGTTGTTGAAGTAGCTTTGCAGTTAAGAATGGAATTTTTTTTATACATATCATTATTTGAAATGTGATTCAGGGGAAAGCCAGAGTTTGATGTGACAGGTTTGATTTAACATGAAAAGGTGGTTAAATTCTTGTTTTTAAAACAGGAATGAATTTTTCCTCTGACTACTTTTGAGTGCAATGTTGTATAGTGCATTGTAATCTGATCCACCTTTTTATATTATTTTGTTATAAACAAAATACATAGGTACAGTATATGTGGTACCTTGCTCAATAGTAGTAACTGTGAGAGGAATTTTGAAGTCCAAGTGGACAACCATTTAAATATGAGCCAGCAGTGTGCAGCAGCTGCCAAAAAAGCCAACACAGTTCTAGGCTGCATAAACAGAGGGATAGAATCAAGATCACGTGAAATGTTAATACCGCTTTATAATGCCTTGGTAAGGCCACATTTGGAATATTGCATTCAGTTTTGGTCACCACGATGTAAAAAGATGTTGAGACTCTAGAAAGAGTGCAGAGAAGAGCAACGAAGATGGTTAGGGGACTGGAGGCTAAAACATATGAAGAACGGTTGCAGGAACTGGGTATATCTAGTTTAATGAAAACAAGGACTACAGGAGACATGATAGCAGTGTTCCAATATCTCAGGGGCTGCCACAAAGAAGAGAGAGTCAAGCTATTCTCCAAAGCATCTGAGGGCAGGACAAGAAGCAATGGGTGGAAACTAATCAAAGAGAGAAGCAACTTAGCACTAAGGAGAAATTTCCTGACAGTGAGAACTTGCCTCCAGAAGTTGTGAATGCTCCAACATTGGAAATTTTTAAGATGATGTTGGATAACCATTTGGCTGAAGTGGTGTAGGGTTTCCTGCCTAAGCAAGGGGTTGGACTAGAAGACCTCCAAATTCCCTTCCAACTCAGTTATTCTATATTTAATTCAAGAAAGTATGCACACCCTAATACTTTGGCCTTGTATTTTTCCTCCAGCAACAATCCCGTGACTGGCCTGAAGCTTACGCAGCCAACTTTCGTATCTAAGGGAAAACTAGAACTCACAATTTCCTGGTTTCTAGGCTAGCACCCTATCCACTACATCAAACTGGCTCTTTTAATCCCTCACGTTTGGTGGTATTGCAGCATTGTTAGTATTTAATTTTTAAAAGTGAATTTGTAATAAAAAATACCCTCACTGAGATTCCACTTTTAACTGCTAGGTGATTGTCCACTTTAGAGATGTACAAGTTGTCTCATTCAAACAAGTTGGAATGTGGAAAGCAGAGAAGTTGGACCACACTGAACTTTCTTGAAAGAAAGATGCTTGTGTGAATAATCTATGATGGAAACGCTTGTTCAAGGTGGGTCTGAACTTATTACAAGCAGTAACAAATTAAACAAGTACCATAGACTCATCAATTTGATCATGATTTGTAAAAAACAGAGTAGTAAATAGCTAAAGATAAATACAGATATATTTGAATACTGCTAGATATTGTTTGAGGCAATGAACAGAAGTGTGAAGATATTCTTGAGAAAGGAATGCAAGAGCCATGTCAACCTTTCTGGGAAAGTTAAAAAAAAAAATCTTGAAAAAGAAATTTAAGATAAATCTGCCTTGATTCTGTTTGGTATAAAATGGGGAAGAAGGATATTGTGGCAAGCTTTCAAGATATCCTAGAGTTTCAATAGTCCATGTTTCCTGACCTGGCTCAACTTGAAGGGCTGACAGACAACAACAATTGATTCAGAGATTTAAATATGAGATCTATTATGCTGTTTTTACCAAATGAGTTTTTGATGTGTTAGGAAAAGTATCAGAGAAAATTTTGAAAGACAGAAATAACTGAAATCAAATAAACTCTTTAGATGTGCTTTTGTTTCACAGCCCTTGCTAGCATTGCTTGATTCAAGATTATCTGCACTGGAAATCCTCAACTGCCTTCTTGCAGCAAAAATAGCCAGACAGAGTAATAAACTTTCTCAAAATTTGAAAATGATTAAATATTTGACCAAACAAGATCCATCAATTACCATAGTACTTCCTTTCTCATTTGCTTTTGGCCAAACCCTGAACCACCTGTTTCTAAAAAATTAACAATATAAGCTCCATATCTCTGCAGTTCCCTCATTTCCTTTCTCTTTCTTTTTTTCATGTAAAACAATGCATGTCTCAAAGAGGAGAAGAAACACAATGTTTTTCTCAAACTGGCAGCCCTTTCCTTCTCATAGCGTACCCCAAAGATGTGGGTCATCCATGCAGGACTGATGGTTGCAGACAGTCAAGAGGGGGGTCCCTGGTTGTCGCTTCTCAATTAGGTCATAAAGAACTTCTTCATTATGGATATTCAGCTTGTTTAGATATCCTGAACAAAGGACAACAAGGTAACAATGTGAAAGGCAGCAACTGCAACACTTTAGATAAAACACTCAAATGGATTTTATTTAATAATCCCACTTATAGAGTTCCCAGGATCTAATTCAGATTTTAACAAGGCAGACAGAATGAGGAATTTAGACTTCTGAACGTTTTGGGTGTTCAAAGAATTTATACAGGTCTATCAAGGAGACCCAAGGTCATAAGCGAAAAGTTATAAAAGCATTCCAAAAGAAAGGAATGGAAATTATCTCTTCGCCGTTGCCAAGAAAATTGCAAACAAATGTCCTGATGTTGAACTTGATCTGAGGAGACTCAAGTCAAGAATTTTGGTGGCTCTTATCCTCAGGCAAAACTGGCCATTGGAAAAAGCAAAGTACATAAACCTATTGAACATGTTGATCAATCCATCCATGAGCTAATATACACCCTATTGTTTTTGCCCCCTGATCTCCTGGGGTTGCTGATCAATTTCCAGAGCTCAGAAAAATGGGACCTCTTCTCCAAAATCTGCATTATACACAGAAGAACCAAGACATGTGACAACATGAGCTTTTTGCTGCAACTAACAACAAAAAACATTCCAAGTACCCTCCTTGATAATGTGGCCAAGGAAGCCCCAGGTCACAGATTTGCTTGATCAGTCAAGCATCTTTCAATCAGCCATCGGTCAAAACAGAGGAGAGGTAATAAATACTCACTGGTCCAGAAGCAGCTATAGGTACCCACCAATCCCATGATCACCCTGCTGGCCAAATTCCATGGCAGATTTGGGACCTGAGGAAACGGCCATTTCACCTCCAGGGGCATCTTCCCATCCCTGGTGATCCTCTAAACGCAATGCTGTCAGCTGTCCCTGTGAATGGAGAGACAGCAGACTATTTATCAGCCAATGATTTCCATTATATTTCTCAGCTGACAGACTTGTGCCGAATCCTTGCTCTGCTCAGAGGTTTCAGTCTCAACTTGCTACTGGCACCACACCCCTACAGGATCATCTTGCCCAAGGATTGCCACATAACATTAAAAAAAATTGTCCTACATTTTGCAAGAAGTGCTACAGTCACAGAACAGAAAGCTGGACCAAAAACATCAAAGCCATCTCTCCAGAACCCTGTTCCACAATTATAACACCTCAGATTATTGTTCTTTTTTCTGTTCAAAATTCTTCTTCTTGTGCCATATCCGTAATCAGAAGTTGGCGATCATGTTGGCAATCCTATTTTTGTCAACAGCCACATGAAAAAGTGCTGCTGAGTTTTGTCCAAACCAGTCCCTTAGGTTTTGAATCCATGATGTTCCTTCTTCTGCCTGGACCACATCTGCTAATTTTATTTAAAATTAGTCATCAGAATTAAGCCAAACCACATAATTGAAAGATGCAACTGAAATATAATAGCATGCATATTGGTAATACTATATGACATATGGCCACATTATAGATACATGGCATTTAGAAGCTGATAATTACACCTCCAAGCAAACTATTAACAAAGCATGTCAGTGTCATAGATCCATCCATCCCAACTCCAGAAAAACCAGTTTGGGGAATGAAATTAGTGTCATATACTATTGTTAGGGAAATAAAGATTTTGAGATGCACATCACATGAAATTTTATCAAGAACAATATCTGAGAGAAATGGGAAATAATTGGACTACACTCTGGAGTAAGCCCACATGTATCCATTCATCTTTAGATTGGTTCTCCACAGCTTTAGAGGTCTGGTGTTCAATAATTTCAGGTGCAAGAAGAAACTCCCAATCTCATTTTCTTTCTACACTGTCATAGCTCTCTCCTCAGTGTACCAGATATGGGCCTCAGATGTTTCACAAATGTTGATAGATACATAGCCTGCCAGTAGATATTTTTTAACTTTATATTTTTAGCATCATTATTTAGCGTTTCCTCTTTGGGAACTGGGTTAATAAGCATGTTTTCAAGATAGCAGAGAAATCAGGCAACTTCTTCAGTATTTGCCTGGAGCAGCAAGCCAAGCAAAAAGGTATCACTGCAACTTTTACACTGGTTGCTTGCATACAATTCATTCCATAGGAAAATACCATAGCCAAAAATATTGCTGAGATATAGGAGAGAAAAAAAATGAAGAGATGCATAACTCTAAATAGAAGCTGATGGTAGGGTTTTTGCAGAAGAGAACCAGTTTATCTGAGCATCAGTTTGGAATTTTGACAGCAGCAATCTTTAAAGGTTGTAAATCCCTTGTAAAGATAAATATTGTATATGACAGGGGAAAGAGAATGTTGAAATCATATTACTGCTTTGTCCCACACACACACCCAGAGTCAATCCTGATTATTTTCCCCAGTAAACCTGTCGCTTCCTGCCCTTCTGATTCAGCCAGCTGATTTTTTCTACCCAGATGCCATTCAACATCATCAGCATCTTCGCCTACTGAAATATAAAGCTTTTGATCAGCCTTCTTTTCCCACATTTCATAACAAGGATACAGTAAAGTACTGCAGCAGAGAGCAACTCCATTTTCTTCTGAAATATGATTTTTTTTTAAAAAAGAAAAGCTTGCATCTCCAGGTTGCCAGGCAGCCACCCACCCCTAACCAAATTCCATTTGCTTTCCTCCCCCACCGTCAAAGCAACCCATCTTAGCCACCTGTTTCTTGAGCCTAGTCCTCCCCTTTTCATCACTTTGCAAAGTCAATGAACCACAATGAAACCACAAGGAGCATCCGATTTCTTCATATATATCATATATAGATATAGATATAAATAGATAGATAGATGTATATATGGATGGATAGATAGATGTATATATGGATAGATAGATAGATAGATAGATAGATGGATGATAGATAGATAGATAGATAGATGTATATATGGATAGATAGATAGATAGATAGATAGATAGATGTATATATGGATGGATGGATAGATAGATGTATATATGGATAGATAGATAGATAGATGGATAGATGGATAGATGGATGATAGATAAATAGATAGATAGATAGATGTATATATGGATAGATAGATAGATAGATGGATAGATGGATAGATAGATGATAGATAGATAGATAGATAGATAGATAGATAGATAGATAGATGTATATATGGATGGATGGATGGATAGATGTATATATGGTTAGATAAGATAGATAGATAGATAGATGTATATATGGATGGTTAGATAGATAGATAGATAGATAGATGTATATATGGATGGATGGATAGATAGATAGATGTATATATGGTTAGATAAGATAGATAGATAGATAGATGTATATATGGATGGATGGATAGATAGATAGATTATATATGGATAGATAGATGTATATATGGATAGATCGATAGATCGATAGATGATAGATAGATCGATAAATAGATGTACATATGGATGGATAGATAGATAGATAGATAGATAGATGTATATATGGATGGATGGATGGATAGATAGATAGATATAGTTATAGATAGATATGTGTGTGTGTGTGTGTGTGTGTGTATAATATATAATATATAATATAATATAATATATAGATATATATATAATCTCCCCTGGGGTGATTGCCACCTTGTATCTGTGTGTCAATGCATTAGTTGCCCGCCACAAATTCAAGAGTCCACCTCTCCCATTGAACCTCCACCTGCTATGCAAGGGTTACAACCACTGAAACACAATACAAGCCCCCCCCCCCAACCCTCATTCCCATAGACGGCACTTCTGTCCCAGATTACTGCACACGCCTTCTAATCGGATCGCCTGTTCTTTCCTTCCTCCTGACCTGACTCCGCCTGGATCACCCATCAAATCCCATTCACTCACCTCCGCTTCCCCGATGCCTGCCTTCTCTTCTTTCTCCGGCGGTGAAGGAGACACGCGCAGCCTCAGCGCGCCCCAGTTTTGCAGTCTCTCTTCCTTCACGCGCTGCTATCTTCTCCCAATAGGACTTCCAAGGAGGGAACCTCATCAAACGTTCCCGCACGATCCCGCCCCCGGGGTGCTGGAAAAGGCTTTCCCAAGTGACGCACTTTCGGAGGAGCCCATGGAGATAGAGAAAAGGCTAGAGGGGTAGAATGTCTGAGTTTCCGGTCCAATATGTAATGGTTAAAAAAAAAAAAAAAAGTCCTCGCTTCATGGTTCTCTCCAGGCGAGCAGGGAAGGGTTTCGCTCTAGCTTTCCTCGTCTCTATGGTAAGCGCCCCAAAGGACTGTCTTTTAGGAGCCGTGACTTGGAAAACGTCAGATCAGTTTTTAGAGGAAGAGGAACGATAAAAGGGTTTGGTTTTATGACTGAAGAGCCGGGGAGCCCAACATTTTGAATAAATGCATGAAGAACTTGAGTCAGCTGTAAAAAAACAAATAATAAAGGCGGGATAGAAATAAATTTAATAAATAAAAACATATCTATAAAATGTCTCTAGATAATTCTCACCCAGCTATTTTAATTTCCCCCCCCCCCTTTTCCGATTGGAGCAATTGATTACTTAACATCAAGTCGTTCTCGGCTCCCTGCGATCACATAGATTTTTCTCCAGGAGGATCTGTCCCTAAACTGGTCTTTCAGGTCGCCCAATATTGCATCCGATTTAATGTGATTTCAAGCTTCAATATTATATACACTTATTTGGAAGGACATCGAGTGAAATCAGTGGCTTGCCTCTGTAACGCGATAGAACTTGCACCTTATTCGTTACAAGCTCTACTGTAATCTACACATTGGGAAGGTCCCTGTCCTTATATTCCTTTTTACTTACACTTTTAATGAATTCAAATTATGTTTATACTTTTACCTGTTATATATGCTTGACAAAATAAATAAATAAAATAAATAAATAAAATAGGCTTGCCTTTCAGTAAATATGTAAAGGACTCAATATAGGCATGCAATTGGCCACTGGTTGTGAGAACCTAAGGCCGTGTTTCCACAAATTGGCCACTTTAAGACGTGCTGGGTCCAGAATTCCCCAGCTAGCCATACCTTTTAAACCTGCCAAGTTTGAGAAACACAGATCTAGGGTGATGAGCCCAAAAGCACACTATCGCGAGAAGTAAGCACGTCACGTATTCAATAAACTACATTTCCCAGTAGACTTGTCAGCCCGCATCTCCATTCCCACGAGGTGCGATCAAGCCTTGATCGGGAAACAGCTGTGGATGTTTTTGTCATTTTGATAGCGGGACTTTAGGGGCGGGAGGTGAAAATTAGAATGCAATCTATTGCTGAGAAGGCGTGTTTCTCCGCGTTGCCGAAAATGAGAGGAGCTTCTTAAAGCCATTTGCAGCTCAAGGGTGGTGTGCCGGGTCTCATCCCAATTTCCCCAACCTATGCAGACAAAGGAAGAAGGCTTTGTGGATACATCTAACGCAGCACTGTGACTCGCGTGTAGGCTGCCGCGTAAGCCATCACCCCAAGCATTCCGCCCCCCCCCCTTTTTTTTAAATTTGATTTATATGCTGCCCTTCTCCGGAGACTCAGGGCGGCTTACAATGCGTTAAGCAATAGCCTTCATACTTTTGTATATTTATACAAAGTCAGCTTATTGCTCCCACAAACTGGGTCCTCATTTAACCTACCTTAGAAAGGATGGAAGGCTGAGTCAACCTTGAGCCTTCAGTAATTGCAGGCAGCTGGTCTTAATAACCAGCTTAATAACAGGGTGCCTTAGACCATTGTACTACCAAGGCTCCTTCTTGTCATGTGTAACTAGTTTGAATAGGAGTCTGTCCATTTATACAGACAGGGCAGAGACCGGGAACCCCCGAGGAGTCTACTCCAGACCACTAGTAGCTTTATCACTGTAAAGCTGTTCAAAATTCTCGGCCTTTGAGAACTGACTCATATGCTGCTGATTGTATCCACTGTTTGTCTGTTAAACAACCCTCTCTTGCCTTGGGATACTCTTAGGCGATTGTAGGGCATACTTCACTTAATCTTCTAAGGAAAGATTGAAGGCAAACTAGGTCCAGGCAGAAGAACAACATCATGGCTTCAAAATCTAAGGGACTCATTTCAACAAAACTCAACAGCACTTTTTCGTGCGGCTTTTGATAAAAATAGGATCGCCAACATGATTGCCAATGTCCAATGATGGATATGACACAAGAAGAAGAAACCGGTGAAACCTCAACATTAAATACAACTCGGTTTTTATGTTTGTTTAACTTGAATCTTTCGTGATTTTTTTTCTATGATCACCTGATTTACAGGTTAAGAATGAGGAATTGCTATCCCTTAACTATCTCTTTAAATATAATTAAAGTTGTTTTGAATCACGTGTATGAGCGAGTGTATTCACCTTACTGCCTCTTTGAGAAAGTGTCCATGTTTTCCACTAACTATATTTGCCAAATATCCACAAACCTGCCAACTTACGGTAATTTGATTTCAGTTTCACTTGAGCTGGGCAGGGAATCCATCCAAAAGTACTGTACAGGGTCTATTCAAAAACACTACGAACATACTCAACTATCTTGTTTTGGAAAAGTAATATATATGGAATTTAAAGACACAGAGTTTTAGCACACAATTCTACTTAATATAAATGAACCTCTCATTCAACCAGAAGACCAGGATTAGGTACAGCCAATATTGCTAAAATATTTCATTTTTTGTGCTTTTTTTCTGGTCATTAGCAAACTTGTCAGCATGCTTTCATATTTTACATTAGAGTGTAGTCATGTGGCCTAGGACTTTTTTTTAATCAAGATTTTATACATATTTTTTTATTATAGGCTACACAGAATTAATAGGATCTTTGCATGCTGCATTAGTTTTTTAAAACCTTTATGTATTAGTAGGAAGATGTAGGAATATAGTGCTAGTTGAAATGTTTCTCCTATGGCAGAAAATCCATGGAAAAAAACATGCGAAGATGCCGCATAAGAAGGAAAATATTGCAAACAGCCTGGTGACATACTACAAATGAATGGAAAGTTCCCAAATACTATGAGGCTTACAAGAGACTTTTTCCATAGCTGCAACTCTGCAACAGATCAATACCCAAAGAAATCTGGATTAATTAACTCTTTGTTTTGTCATCAATAAGGAAGCAGATTCCACAGTCATATTAAAGTTTATGTCGCTGCTTTTATTTCTCACAAATTCTTGAGTAAATTAGCAAAATGATACAGACTGAAAAGGAGATAGATCTCTGCTTCTTATGGTTACACAATTGCAGATTTGTGGACACATCAAGTTCCCTGAAAGTTCCATGTCACTGAACCAATTCCATTCACTTGATGGGACAATTTGCTATCTCGAGTTTTTTGAGCCAAGTTCATATGATGAGCTTGTTTCTCTGTTGCCTGAGATCCATGTTGTCACAGATGCAAACAATTTCCAGTAAGCCTTTTGGCAGTTCTCAATCGTAAAGAATAACTTGGACTGTGGAGAAGGCTCTGCAGAACTCGTGAGAAGTAAATGTATTTCTCAAGGGGGGGAACATGCCAAGATATGCTTGTGTCTACAATACCCTATCGATTGATACACCTGACTTTTACTGTGCCTTTAATTGAAACCATGGGTCACTTGTTTTTTCATGTGCTCAACTTTATCAGTGACCAATATTTCCAGTTTTGGACAGAGTTCTTCATAGAGAGAAACAAAAACACAGCGAGCTTTGGAAAGTGTTACTGATTAAAACATTCAGAGCTTGTTAGTTTCACCCTTAGAAAGTCAATCCCAAAACTTACCTCTGCAGAAAATGACACTGTTAAAGTTCTTATGATGACATCAGCTTCTAGATTTTTTCATTATTCATTTATTGAAATTTCTAAGTGAAAGATTGGAAGTGATATTCTCCTGATGCTAGAGCAATTGACATCTTCCAGGAAAGGAGATTATGGAGTCCTTTTGTAATGCTATTCTAACTATGGTATGTGTATTAAATGGATGACTGTCAGAGATGACAAAATACAGGCAGTCCTTGATTTACAACCACAATTGAGCCCAAAATTTCTGCTGGTAAGTGACAAATTTGTTAAGTGAATTTTGCCCCATTTTATGACCTTTTGTTAAATTAGTATCCCAGTTGTTAAGTAAATCTGACTTCTCCATTGACTTTGATTATCAGATGATCACAAAAAGTGATCACATGACCCCAGGACACTGCAACCATCATAAATATGAACCAGTTGCCAAGCATCTGAATTTTGGTCACATGACAATGATTGTAAGTGTGAAAAATGTTCACTCTTTTCAGTGCTGTTGTAACTTTGAACAGTCACTAAATGAGCTGTTGTAAGTTGAGGACTACCTCAGGTGAGTTGAAAAGGAAATGTTGAAAATTTCTATGGGTTTTGATGATTAGGGGATGGCAAGAGCTAGATCTACCTTGAGAAACACACTGGATACAGTTCTGGAACAGGCTATCACACAATCTGGAACAAATGAAAAGATGGACAGCCATTGCAAAAGTTTCTGTACAATTTAACACCCTGTTGCAAAACTAATCCATAAAGAAGTTATTCTGTAGTAATAGAGATCCTGGGGCAACTCTTCAGGATGAATTTGAGATGATTATAAAAGATAAGCTGAGCATTCCTCCCTCCCACTTGATTTGCTCTCAGAAAAGATACCTCTGTCCTCTTTTAATCTGATCAGTTGGTTCAGCATGCAGTGTTGCGTATGTTTCAGTATGTCCATGCTATTGAGATAAAACGATAAAGAATTTATTGTGTTCTCAGGTGTAAATGTGCTAGTCGTTCCCGACTCTAAGGGGCAGTACTCATCTCCGTTTCAAAGCTGAAGAGCCAGCAATGTCTGAAGACATCTCCGTGGTCATGTGGCCGGCATGACTAAACACCAAAGACGGATGGAACACTGTTACCTTCTCACCAAAAGTGGTCCCTATTTTTCTACTTACATTTTTTTACGTGCTTTCAAACTGCTAGGTTGGTAGAAGCTGGGACAAGTAACGGGAGCTCACCCTGTTATGCGGCACTAGGGATTTGAACTGCTGAACTGCCGACCTTTCGATCGACAAGCTCAGCATCTTAGCCACTGAGCCACCACGTCCCACCTCTCAGGTGTAAAATACTACATAAATACTAAATGTATCATTGACTAAATAATGGAGCACGTATTATTTAAAAATGCAATTTTATAGTATCTAAGGCAACTTTATTTCTTCAAATGTATTTATACTTGACACCAAGCATTAAACAATCAAATAAAATAACATTGCAACCTCTGCCTCCCCAGACAAACAACAGCTTGGGGGGGGGGTTGAGGGAGGGATTGCTTTTCAATCCTAGGATCAGTTGGGAGTTTGTTTGTTGTTGTTGTTTTTTGAGCAGCTGTGTTTTACTTAAATTATGAAAAATTATTATGAGGTGGGTTTTACTTGGTAGGAAGTTTAAGGGTATTGCAAATAAAAGAGAAGGAAGGCCCTTCTATGTACTTCAGTAACATTGTTATTGGATGTCCTACATTTACATCTTTGTTAGATACAATTACACATACCATGTTTAATACCTATATTAATTTAACTGACATATCAAGGTGTGAGCTCTCCACCTGTTTAATGAGCCTGAAGCAATGCTGTCAATGTGTGTCATTGAACTCAGTTACAGAGTTCCTGGAAGATGTATGCTTTAATGACATACACAGTATGAAAAGAATACATAAAGATGGCAGAATTAAGTCTAATTGCAACTAAAACTGTTTTTCCTGGTTCCTTAGACCTAGTGATGCTTGAATTTCCAGAATTTTTAGACAACATGGCAACAGGACAGAATCCTCACCTAGTACCTTTGAGGGGTATCAGGTTGGGGAAGGCTGGTCAACTGGTAAGCATATTGTTGTGGGTTTAAGTTCAAAAGACAAGACATGTTTTTATGTTACCTTTGTAAATGATATCATCTGCATATGCCCGTCTTCACTTTGTTACAGGTCTTCTTTTCTGCCCAAGGAGACCTGGTGAATTAGATTTACTCAAACTGAGTAAGATTTCAGTTCCAACTTTTAAAGATGACTGCTACTGTTCAATTGGGAGCAGGCTGGAAATTGCATTTGATTAGCATAAAATTGCGTAATTTAGCAGGATTATTGATCCTATTTTTACCTGTGTTTTATCAGTGAGTATTGGTCTTTTTCTGGCCTTAGTTAAAAGTTCTAGCTTCAAACCTCCAAACACCTCAAGACAATGTTGCATAACTTCATGAATAATCAGCACGTGCTATTATTGTGTGTATGTACATCTTTGAGTCAGTGTTGACTATGATTGGTTCCCTACCATTTTTTTGGCAAGATTTTGGAAGCAGTTTACCATTGCATTCTTCCTAGGGCTGAGAGAGAGAGAGAGAGACTGGCCCAAGGTCAAAACAAGACTAGAGCTCATGGTCTCCAAATTTCTAGCCTGATGTCTTAACCACTACGCCAAACTGGCTCTCTTAATACATGCTGAGATGATATTAATTTTAGTCAGTCCTTCTATAGTAGGTATCTTTTGGAGGGAAAAAGAGAGGAAGTCAAGAAACATGAGCTGTAATAGAAGTGCAAAGGGGTGGAGCTTGCTGTGTGACACCAGGACGTAGGTTTTGTTATTTTGCCATCTTCATGGTTAAGATTTTAGCACTCATGCCATCTCCTCTTCCATTGTGACTCTTTTGCAGCAGCCCAGAGTTTCTTTCACTTTGCCAATGAAGGAAGTTTCCCTCACAAGTGACATTTTTCTTCCTATGTCTTCTATTTCCCACTATACCTAACCAGTTCTTCTCCCCACCAACATCCACACACTGTCTGCAAGAAGGCATGTCTGCCAATCTGGCATGTTTTCAGTATGGTCTGCTCTTGGTTGTTGGCTCCATGTGGAAACTGTCCAATAAAATGAACCAGATGCTCCTGCTGAAATCTGCTCTTCTCCTCCAACAACTCAGTCCCAACACAAAAGGAATGGAAGAATAAGAGTTGATCCACCAGAACAGACATTTTGTTAGCTGCCTGGGTGATTACACACAAGCAGGAGAATGATCATATCAAAAATCAGCACGCATCAGTAAACCAAAATGCTGTGTCAATGAACCTCAAGCAGGAAATCAGCAATTGCATCCTAGACATGCCTTCCTTCCAGTAAAATTTGATCATCCTTTGGTTCAACAATGATTTTTTGACGTGGAATGACAAGGTATTTCTGTGCTAGAAGGTTGCAGCTGGGTTCATGCCACTGTGTTTCATAAATATGGTGCAAAACAGCACAGACACCAAACACAGAAGCTACATTTTCCTCTCTAGCTGGCAACCGTGCTGTTAAGCACTGCCTGCGGGCCTTCAACCTTGCAAATGCATGTCCCACAACCTCACAGCAGTGATTGAAGATGTACTTGTAATTTAGCTTCCTCCAGTCCAGATAACCTTCAGAAGATTTCATAAGCTAGGCATGAATTGGGCAAGCTTCATCTGCCCACACACATGGGAGAATAAGCACCTTATCAAGTATAATAGTTGGATTAGATGGCACATAGATATTTACGTGACCGCCTTCTGCCACCGAGAGCCTTCCACCAGCCAGTACGCTCCCACAGAGAGGGGCTCCTCAGGGTGCCATCGGCCAAACAATGTCAACTGGCGGCCCCCAGGGGGAGAGCTTTCTCTGTGGGAGCACCTGCCCTCTGAAACGAGGTCCCCCCGGAGATATGGATGATTCCAGATTTACGTACTTTCTGCCGGGCCCTCAAAACTTTTTTATTTCAACAAGCCGGGCTGGCCTAACTCTCCAATTGTTTAATTTTAATTTTAATTTTAAATGGGGTATTTTAGTTGTTGGGCCAAATTGTTTAATATATTTTTAAATTGTTTTTAAACTTTGTATTCTATGTTTTTTACTTTTGGCTGTTCACCGCCCTGAGTCCTTCGGGAGAAGGGCGGTATATAAATTTAAATATAAATAAATAAACAAACAAAAACACCTGAATCCATTGGTGTACTAAGGTGAATTCCTCATGGTTCTTATCATTCCAGTTCACTTCGATGTTTGTGAAGCAACCAGAAGGATCCATGAACCCTTGAAGGAAGAACTGTAACACTTCCTTGTGGTTTGTATCTCGTACCCTTGTCCAGTGGGGGCACAAACTGGTATGCGGCAATCATCCATTGCTACAACAGGGTGGAAAGCCCATCAGTCCAAAGCCATCCATGATCTAGGAATGAAAAGAGAGACCAGCTGAAGTATTAAGGGGGGAAATCAGCAAAGATGCACTCAGGGATGATCTGAGACATTTGGGAGATGCAACTTTAGGAACTTTAGGACACTGAAGACAATATCAAAAATGGGGAAAAGGCGACTGAGAGTTGCCACACTGGCACCTTTATGCAGGCAGGAATATGTTAGGTTCAGTTTTGCTTCAAGGGCACTTGCAGAAGAAGGATATTCTTCCCCTGTCCAGCCAACCAACCAACTTTGTCAACCTTGATTATTCATTGGGTGCATTGGAAACATAGCTTCTGGTATGCACCCAAGCAAATGATATCCTTTAGATAGGATAGGATAGGATAGGATAGGATAGGATAGGATAGGATAGGATAGGATAGGATAGGATAGAATAGAATAGAATAGAATAGAATAGAATAGAATAGAATAGAATAGAATAGAATAGAATAGAATAGAATTCTTTATTGTCTAAGTGTGATTGGACACACAAGGAATTTGTCTTGGTGCATATGCTTTCGGTGTACATAAAAGAAAAGAAACATTCGTCAAGAATTACAAGGTACAATATGCTCTATGGCAAAGCATACCTCAAGAACAATCATGCCCACTGTTGATCTCTGAAACACCAAAGTGTTGGGCAACCTCCCTGTAGGAAACCATGGTTGCCAGCCACAGCACAGCAATGGCTACTCGCTTCTGCACAGAGATTGATTAATAATGATTAATGATTAAGTTGATTAATAATGATCAACTGATCGGCCATGTCAAAGAGTGTCTTCCTTGAAGTTCTCTAGCCACTTCTCATCTCTCCATTCCCCCAAGAGGAGGTCCTGCCACCAGTTGGTGTGGATAGAGTAAACCTGCTGGGGCCTGGCAGCTGGGGCCCAGGACAACACCCATTGCCATTCTCAAGTGGATAGTTTGTTGAGACCCATGACCAAGAAGCAGTGGACCAGTGGTGGGTTCCAACCGGCTTTACTACTGGTTCTCTTTGTGCACGTGCTTTGCACGGGATCGTCACCACTACCCGCTCGGCCAAACCGGGCCCAATCGGGAGGAACCCACCACTGCAGTGGACCTCTCTGCAACCAGTTCAGCAAGGCCCAGAGATTCCTGGTCGCTAGGACGAATTTGGCATATCTTTCCATAAGGGTGGAAGTACTTTACAGGCTAACTAGGAGCGCAGGGGTGTAGGAGGAAACAGCACAAAGGTCCTGGGGAAGTACCATTGTTCTGTTTTGAGCTGAAAAGTGCTAAGGAGGCAGCTCAGAGAAGCTAGAAAAGGGGGCGGTGTAGAGAGACAGAAACTGGGGGAAGAAAAAAGGTATCTTTGATTGGGTAGATTCCGCTGACGCACCCTTGGTAAACAAGTCTCTTTCTCCCTTTTGCTACCAACTTGCATCTTCTCAAGCCACGGAAAACTGGAGGAACTTCAGAGAGAAAGCGATCTAGAAAAGGACTGGGCGCTCGCACGGACGAGAAGGCCTCCAGAAAGAGTCGAAGCCGCTGGGATCAGTCCGCGAGCGCCCTCCCTCTCTGGGTTGGCGCCCGGTTTGGAGGATTCGTCGAGCCCCCGCCCCGTCTGCTGCAGCCCTGGATGGGACGACGGCGAGAAGTGGGGTTGACTGACCTGGGGGCTGGCGGTCGCCGAACTCAATGTGGCAAGTTAGTAAAGCGCTTGGCGATCGAGGGGAGGGAAAGAGGGCCGGGTGTAGGAAGCACAAAATTGAGGTGAAGGAAGGGGCCGGAGGGAGGACTCGCACAACTGGAGCAACGTCCGGCGCCCTTCCTATTTGTGGTGTCCGTGTCACGGCAGGCGAGGTTCAGCCCGAGCGATCAAGCCTGTTCTTTAAGTGTTGAGGTGCGGCGACCACTCGATCCCCTCTGGAATCTCGCAAGATCCGTCCCAGTCCCCTTCCAAGCCGGTTAAATAACAGCCCTGTGCTACTTCCCCTTTTGCTGTACAGCAAGAGCTGCTGCTGCTGTCAAACCAAATACCGGCCCCATTTCCAAGTTCGGATTATGGTTCTCCAGTGGATTTATTTCGTAGTAAACTTTATTAGAACCAGCACGCAAAAAATGTTTTGCTTCGATTGCTCTAGTCCAGGGGTCTCCAACCTTGGCAACTTTAAGATTGGTGGACTTGAACTCCCAGAGTTCCTCAGCCAGCAAAGCTGGCTGAGGAACTCTGAGAGTTGAAGTCCACCAGTCTTAAAGTTGCCAAGGTTGGAGACCCCTGGACTAGTCAAATAGATTAAATCAAGTCATTAACATGAGGGTCCGTGCCTGGTAGACTTTGGACAACTTTGGATAGCGCGTCATTAGTGCTTGCCTTCCCTAATAACGCTTTCGGTACCGATTCTTCTTTTTTCTAAAAT
Source organism: Pantherophis guttatus (assembly GCF_059756535.1). Lineage (NCBI taxonomy): Eukaryota > Metazoa > Chordata > Lepidosauria > Squamata > Colubridae > Pantherophis > Pantherophis guttatus. Next base: position 119,437,188 of record NC_142064.1, on the reverse strand, counting down.
GCCGTGAAATGAAACAGGAAGGAAAGGTTTTGGATTATCTATTAATTCGTTTTATTTATAATTAATCAAATTTGTATAGCTACCCATCTTACCCAAGGCTACTCTTGGCTTCTCCGCTCTCCCATTAGCTGTTTGCAAGAGTGCAAACAAGTTAGTCTGAGGACAAGCCCCAGAGTTTAGCGATAAAACTAATTATATATCCAGGGTTCGATTATAATTAACTCGATGGACATTCTGTTGAGATTAAGGCTATGATATAGAAGGGATACAACACGTGCCGTGGCCCTGATAACAATCCTCAGGTTCTTACTTTTGTGTATGTGTGCCTTTAGTTTTAACTCCTGAGGACTAAATGGACAAGTCTATGCAGTTTGCTGGCAGCGCTTTTAGAAGTGGTTGGCTTACCCTTACGTTCTTCCAGGGGCTGAGAGAGAGGGACTGGCCACAAATTACCCCACTGCCATGTGGACCTAGTTCACAATCTCTTGGATTTCTTCAGTGCCTTTAACCACTACACCATCCTGGCTGTCCTTAGATCCAGGCCAAACCCAAAGACTATATTGGCCCAGGAAACATTGACATACTTCCAGTGTCTGGATTGGTCTCTGATTTGTTGCCCTCCTTCCCATTTTTAGCCTAGGTTTGTTGGGAAAGATCATTCTCTTCCCCTTCCCCTTATCCCAGTGATGGATAACCTTTTCTGGACTGAGTGCCCAAAGTGCGTTTGCGTGCAAATGCGTGTGTGCGTGCTCAAAACCCCAAATGCAATGCGTGCACGGCCCCCCACATGTGCCCCGCCCCTGCATATGCGCACACAGCCCCCACGCATGCGCCCTACCCCCCATGCATGTGTGGCAGAGACCCAACAACCAGCTGGCCAGTGGGAGGCAAGTGCGCATGCATGGCAGAGCTGAACTCGGGCAACGGCTCACGTGCCCACAGAGAGGGCACTGCGTGCCACTTGTGGCAAGCGTGCCATAGGTTCGCCAATATGGTCTTATCCCTTCCAGTTTCTCAAGCAGGCTGCTTTTCTTCCTTTTTCTCTCCTTCATTCTTTCACATACAGAGTTAGATTCCTAAGGATGGAAACGCCACACTCTCTGCCTGCCGTGCTGCTCCTGCTGCTGTGCACAGGAGCAGCTGCCTTCCGGATATGTGCCTTCAACGCTCAACGCTTTGCTGAAGGAAAGGTGAACAAACCTAGAGTCGTGGACATACTTGTCAAGGTAGGTGGCAAGGTAGCACATGAGTCCCCAGCTATTTCCTTCCCCTTTCTCTTTGTAACCCTTGATAAGAAAAAAATATGGAAAACTAATTTCTTTTGCTTCTTTTAAAAAATTAAATTAAATTTCTAGCCCTTATGAAGGTATTGGTAAAGTCTGAAATATCCGTTCAGAGCTTGAAATCAGTACAATGGGACTGACTTCTCATGTCTATCAGAAGCAAGTCAACTCTCCAAATACAAAACAAGTGAAAACTGGTTTAATTAGCATAAAATGGAAAAGGCTGCAAAATTAGGAGTCTTGGAATTATTTTCTTTCATCTTCACAAGAATTAATTATGTTACGCAACAAGGCTTGTATATTTGAATGCTGTTTACAAGCATATATACACTTTTTAAAATTAAAATGGTGTAAAAGAGGAAGGCTTAAAACGTTATCATAGACTAGCTATAGGAAGGTAGTCTGCTTGTATTTGGGTGGCAAACAATAGCAGACATGGGCTCACATGAAAAATTAATTTTTGGATTTAAAAAAAAAACACCAAGTATGTCATGTGAATACATCATGGTAGATTTGTCCAGATGATATATTAAACTCTTAAGCTGGGCTAACCAAATATAATTGCTGTATTCTCATATGATACAAAACCCAAACAAATAAGTCACTTCTTTGTGGTTGAATGTGATGGCCTGGTTTACCCAACATGACAAGTCAACTAGGCTCCCATGAAATGCCAAACCACAACCCTTCTACCATGCTCTGGCCTAGTCTATCCTCTGGAAACTAAGCTTGGGAAAAATTATTTCATCCTATGCATCCTGTAGAAATCCCAGTGAGGCCATGATATCAACTCTCAAATTATGTGTCTTATGTAGTTGACATCAATTGCCTCATGGCATGAATAAGCGCATAATTTGCATCATGTGTGCAGTGATGCCATAATGTGCCTCATGCCCAGAGCTCTGGATGTTCATGTACCAATACTAGAAGTCCATTTTAAGTGAAGAAGAGTTGGGTACATAACAATTCTTGATTCCCTTGTTATTCATCACTACCCATAATACAATTCCTTCTTCAGATTAGAAATAAGCTAAATTGGGCTTATTTCTAATTGAGTTAAGCTAAGAGAAAAGCAATGGGAGCAGCTGGCAGCTATGTTCCTCTCCATCCTTCACGCCTGATACATGAACTCATTTCGCTGCTTTTGCTGACTTTCAGGACAAGCTGCAATCAGTCATAGCAAGCTCATCCCAAAGAAAATTCAAAGGGATCCAAAGGGGTTAATTCTATTACTCTGTTCTATTCCCTTCTTTTATGTCTACAGATCTTGGCTCGCTGTGATATCTCAGTCTTACAAGAAGTGATGGATGCAAAAGGAAAGGCAGTGCCTGCTTTGATGAATGCCTTGCACCAGTGAGTCTGAGGGCTGCACAAGAAACATGATCCCAAAAGATCAGAAGGACATAAATAGATGAGCAGTCAGGGGCGGCCGAGAATTTGGAGTGATCAGAGGCAGGAAAGGAAAGTGGAAAGGATCCATTGAGGCAGGAAAGGTAGTCCAGATATTTGAAGAAGACAAGTAGCAATTGCCTTTCTCCTTATGGTGTAACGTAGTCTGGATTGCCAGGAGGGGGGGGGGAAGCATGGAAAATCTGATCAGGAGAAATAAAGTTAACAGAATAACAGAGTTAGAAGGGACCTCCTGCTCAAGGAGGAAACCCAATACCATTTCAGACAAATGGTTGCCCAATTTTTTCATAAAAACCTCCAGAGTTAGAGGCAAGCTATTCCATTAATTAATTGTTCTAACTATCAGGAAATTTCTCCTTATTTCTAAGTTGCTTCTCTCCTTGATTAGTTTCCACCCATTGCTTTTTATCCTACTCTCAGGTACTTTGGAGAATAGCTTGACTCCCTCTTCTTTGTGGCAGCCCCTGAGATATTGGAACAGTGCTATCATATCACCCCTAGTCCTCCTTTTCATTACCCATTTAAAGTTAAAACAGCTCCTCCCTAGCAATTGCAGCAATATCATTATAGACATATTCAAATAGTTGTTTTAGTTTGGCAAGATCAGGAGATTATCTAAGGGTAAAAATTTCCTCACCTTTCCATAGCCATGTACTCGTTTGTTCAGCAAATATAGCATGCTTAAATCCTATGGGATTTTCTTCCCCCAGGTTTGATGACCTACACAGCTATAGTTACCTCACCAGCCCTTTGCTGGGGCGTGGAAATTATCAAGAACGATATGTATACATATACAGGTATATTCACTTAGTCCAACTACTTGTAGCAACATTTATGATTGGGTCTACATGTGTTATTGAACATAAGGATAATAATGATGTCACCATATTTTTATAGCATCTGTCTCAGATCCATTCTAATTCTGAATTCCTAAAGCTGGGTTATTTCTTGTGGGAACCAGATCAGGCCTTTGAGATTACCTTGGCTAACACACATGGGTATGCTCACATACAAGCATTCCAAATCCATTTATTTTATTTGTTTTCATACCACATGTATACTCCATCTCAACACACATACTCGCAATCTATTCTCTATCCATATCTCATCCATCTATCAAACTATTATATCTATCCATCCATCCATCCATCCATCCATCCATCCATCCATCCATCCATCCATCTATCTATCTATCTATCTATCTATCTATCTATCTATCTATCTATCTATCTATCTATCATCTGTCTCTATCCATCTATCCATCCACATTTCATTGTATCCTCTGTCACCTGCAGACATGGATTAGCATGCAGATCCATCCACCACCATGATTCACTTCCAAACATTAATAAATGCCTTCTGAGTCATACATCTGCTATTTCCCAGCTATCATCCTTTAAACACATTAAGAGTCACCCGTGGCCTTAAAATTGGAGGAACCCAAGCTTAAGAAACTGTAAGATTCCACAAACTTCACATCTAGCAAGGTCTCACAATGTAAATTGCAGGAGGTGAAAATAATTTGGATTTATGGGCCTAGCTAGCATAAGTCCACGAGGGAGATCTTGTGGCACAGGGTTGCTTATAGATCCCATGTGACCAATCCTTGTCTTCAAATAATCTGCTTTTATTGGTAGAAGGATAAAGGACAAAGCAATGTGCTAGGACTTGTCAGCAAGTGATGCCTTATAATTTATAACCCCACCAATTCCCCCTTCATAATGCATAATCCATTAAGCAGAGCACACAATATACCCATAAAAGATAGTTTCTTATAAGATCTAAAATATGGGTGAAAAAAAGAAAAGTGACCAAATCAGCAGAGCTACCGAATCAATACAATCTTAATCCCTTCTTTACTTGTAAACATGCGGTGGTCCATCCAAGGTAGGTGGAGGAATGGAAAGCCAGAAAAATCAATGGGAACACAAAAGGTATAGCAAAGAGAAATGGAATCCTTCCCCCATTGCATGACCAAGGAAAATTCTTTTGGAGCTAGGAAGAGAAATCCAGCTTGGAGAAAAATCTATTGTTGGGTCTTTAACACTAACTTTCATCTCCATCCTGGGACCAAGCCTGTTTTCCTGTGTTTTCCACTTCCTGTAGGAACCAGAAGATTCAGATACTGGATTACTATACATATGAAGACCTGCATCCAGACCGACCTGATGTCTTTGCTCGTGAACCCTTTATCGCCCGTTTCAGCATGGCAAACAAAGGTGAAATCCTATATTATAAATGAGATTTCGTTTCCAGCAAGAATAATCCAGATCTCTGGAGGGGAATGATCCAGAGCGAAGTTACTAGCATTTTTTTCTTAGGCCCCACTTCAAAGACTCCTGCTGTTCTAGAGGATTATAAGCACCAAGATGTTCTGATCCAGAAATCTCTATTGTCCAGTCCTCTATTGCTCAGGGACGACTCACACCCTGGTCAGGACATCTTTACCCTCCTACCATTGGGAAGGAGATATAGAAGCATAGCCAGCCGCACCTACAGGCTGAAGAACAGTTTTTATCTGTGGGCTGTCAGACTCCTGAATGCGAAATAACCAGTGGGGGAATTCAATTTTTTTTACTATCGGTTCTGTGGGCATGGCTTGGTGGGCATGGCATGGCATGGCTTGGTGGGCGTGGCTTGGTGGGCATGGCAGGGAAAGGATACTGTAAAATCTCCATTCCCTCCCCACTCCAGGGGAAGGTTACTGCAAAATCCCCATTTCTTCCTGATCAGCTGGGACTCTGGAGACAGAGAATAGATGGGGGTGGGGCCAGTCAGAGGTGGTATTTACCGGTTCTCTGAACTACTCAAAATTTTCACTATTGGTTCTCCAGAGCTGGTCAGAACCTGCTGAATACCACCTCTGGGAATAACATCATAACTATGTAGTATGATGAACTTACAGGGCCGGCGCAATGTGTGACATGTTCATACTGGTGCAGTAGGACTGAGTGTTTGTTAATATGATTTATTGCATTAGGGATTTTCTGTCTTCATTGTGAGTTGTATTGTGTTGGAGGGGTGCACTGAGAGAGCTCCACCAATTTCATTGTACATATATTGTGCAATGACAATAAAGGTTGTTGTTGTCGTATTGTTATTACCACCAAGATGTTCTGACCCAGAAATCTCTATTGTCCAGTCTAATTGGATCCAGGGACAAATTTAGAAAACGAGTCAGTAGCAGGGGTTATCATAAAATGGTAGAGAAAAGACTGCTCTACAAGCAATATACAAGATAGTGGTTGAGTAAGTGGGGACCTCAAATGCCTAATGACATATCCACCCTTCCCCCCCCCCACAAATAACAAAACATCAATTTAATAGAATATGAATTTCAGGTGACAGACAAGATATTTAGCCTAGAAGCTTACTGAGTACAAGATAACAATTGGATCTCAGCCTGCATTGTTAGCTTGTATACACACCTTCACAAAGCACAACATAATTATATTTATTCTGGAGAAGGAAAACTAATCATCCTTGGCAAATACTGATATTTCCCTCACCCTTAAATCCCCCAGGCAAATCACACCACACGATAACAATAATGGAAACAGAACAAGAACTTCTACTGACACCTAATGCCACCAGTTAGCGAGACAATTGTTTTTTCTTTTATATACAAATTGCAATGTTTGTTTCCATTTTTTAATGCAATATAATTTGAGTAGGTGACCTAGCATGCTGGAAGGTGAGTTGGCTCTCCCTGCTGCCTCATGTTCTTTCTTTCCTTTCCCAAGAATTTTCCTGGGCCATGTAGAGCAGTGGGTGGGGACCCTTTGCTTTCCAGCACCTCTGGCCAGAGTTTTTTTTTAAAAGAAGAGTTTGAAAGTTTCCTATGATACCTGCATTCAGAGGTTTGTTTCAAGTCTGATCAGAATAACCAGGGGAGAGCAAACAGAGGTTCCAAAGATTAGTTTCCTTCTTGCTGTTGTGGTTTCTTTACTTTTTAAAATTTATCCTGTACTGACTGCCCAGGTACCTCAGTGGTTCATAAGAATAATGTGTTGAGTTTGGTTTCCAGATTGAGTGGCTAATCCTTATAGTTCTCTTTTTCTATTTGCGCTTCTCTCAAGAGCTTCCACAGCTGGTGCTGATCCCACAACACACGATGCCATCCAAGGCAGAAGCTGAAATTGATGCTCTCTATGATGTTTTCCTGAATGTTCAGGAACGCTGGGCCACAGAGGTATGTCAGTGAAACAATATATTTCTTGGCATCTAGTTATTGATTTATATCTCACTTTTATTTGTACAAATCAAGGTGGCATATATTATGCCCCCTTCTCCTATTTTCCCCATCACAACAACCCTGTAGGGTTGGAGTGAGAGAGATAGATTGGCCCAAAGTCACCCAGCTGGCTTCCATGCCATTTCTCCGATTCTAGTCCAGCCTTTTATCTGTCACTCCAACCTGGTTCTCAATATAAAAGTGTTTTGTTATTGTCTTTTTGAAGATGTTTTCCCCCCCCCACTTCCCAGTTTAGCCTACAATCTTGGGGTTTCCTGGTGGTCTTCCATCCATGTTCTAATGAGGCCCCACCATGGTTATTTTTTCAAGGTCAGCCATGTGCTGCCGCTTGCTGATATCAAATGCTACGTATTATTCTCGTAAAACATCATCACATTGCTAGGTGAAGATCTGCCAGTAATAGCTGCAGCTGAGATAATGCTAAGTCGCTAATTCTACTAGTAACTTAACTGATTTCTGAAAGATCGGATGTTATTTCCCTTCCTTCCCACACAGGACATAATTTTCTTGGGTGATTTCAATGCAGACTGTGGGTATGTGGCCAAGAAACGTTGGAAAGACATCCGCCTGCGCCAGAAGCCTGACTTTCATTGGCTCATTGGAGACCAAGCTGACACCACTGTTCGAGAGAAAACCCGCTGTGCCTATGACAGGTGGGATCAGGACTGCTTGGGGGCAGGACTTTGGCTCTGAAGGGCAGGGTGCTACTCATCAGGAGGGCCCAAATGCAGTAGGGTTCCCTTATCATGAAAAAAACAGGAGCTTATAAGATCCTAACTTTTTAGAGTTATCATTTCATTGGATCACCAGCAGGATCCAGCATCCTAGGCTTGGCTCAGGGAAACTTGTTGCCAGATCCATCCTGCTAATAATCCATTTCTTCTTCCCAACAGGATTGTGATTCATGGTGAACGTTGCCTAGGTGCTGTTGTGCCTGGATCAGCTCGGCCATTTGATTTCCCCAAGGAATTTGGACTTTCTGAGGAAGAGGTATCAGTCACTTTTGGAAGGGAGACAGAAATGATGTAACTACATTCAGAAGAAAAAGCTGTTTGTTTCTTTGTCTAGTCAATTTTGTCTCTAAAAAGGGCATGAAAAGCAACTTTCCAAAAAGCCAAGGAAGTACAGAAAACATAACAAGGGTAATTTGTGTTAGTAAGATTACATAACTGCAATAAATAAAGGAGCAGAATAATATTGTGCAGCCCCAAAATACAAAAATTAATTATATTGAAAGCACAGTGAAATTTTTCTAAAAAAGAGGAAAATCTTGATATATCAAATATATGTTTAAAGATGGTGAGATATATCATCATCATCATCATTATTTATTAAACTGTATGCTGCTGGACTCACAATGACTCTGGGCTGCCAATCCTCAGCACAACATACAGGAAAATCATACATAAGATGTAATTTTTTCAAATAACTTGATCTGAAACTACTTACCGGCAGTAGAGAAATGGTGCTTTGAATAGAGCTCAGAAACAATGTATGATGCTTTAAGAGAGCAGTTTAGTGGAGAAAAGGGCATAAATGGCAACACATTAAGTCACAGTGTGGCCAATAAGATTTTGGCTTACTTTGTTGTGCAAACCTTTTATCCACAAAATAAAGGTAAAGATCACCATGTGACCTTTTGGCATTGTGGGTACCAACCTCAGGTTTGATTCAAAAATTTTGTAGTCTAGGCACTAGTTCTCTGTACTAAGATAGGAGAAAGATATTTAAAGAGGGATGTTTAAGTCACAGGAAACTGGAAACTCAATCCCTGAACAACATTTCTATTAAATGTCAAGATATGCTACATGACCCCCATAACTAAATCATATAATGTCTGAGAGATTATCTGCTTCTTCTCTTATTTTTTCTTCTTCATTTAAGATCCAGTTGCAAGACCTTTCTCAATGATTACGTTGATTTGGGATAATGGAAGCTATAATACCACATCTCTGAAAAGCACTGGTGTGGGAAAGATTGGGCTAAAGTGATGAATTGGTGATGAAGGCATTTCTTCCCTTGAGTTCAGAGCAGAAAATAGGTACATTTCCACTTCTAATCCTTTTTTCTCTCTCTTCACTTTCCAGGCCTTAGAGATCAGTGATCATTATCCTGTAGAGGTGGAACTTGGCTCATCCTGTAAGAAGCTCCAGCCAGCTAGTTTAGCTGGTCTTGTGTTGCTGACCATAGTTGTGATATCAGACTCAAGATGTGGCATCTGAAGGAAGAAGATGGCTGTTGTGCTAGTCCTAGAACTAGATATAGGTGGAGGCCTACCCAAAAGGGTACTTATTTTCACAAGAGCACTTGAATCAGTTATGTTGACTCTAGATTCGGCTTCCATCTATGGTGAATCCCTGATGTTCAGACAGTAAGTTCTGGGAAAGCCTGGGAAATGGATCCCTCCTCAGTCAACAGGAGTGCTGATTTACCACCATCTTATCAAGTACTTAGGAGGTGAGGGCTTGAGAGCACAAGGAAACAACAGCCAATGACTTAATAGCCGGCCATCAACACCCCAGTCAACAACTAAAAAGCTACATACAACCAGGCACCATATAAATACCACACAGAGAACAACCCAAAGTACACACTCTACTAGGGAGACATTCCCTGAGGATGAGCTCCAACACAAGTCTGAAAGCTTGGAAGACTAAACCACTGCTCCCAGTCACCAACCCAGATTGGATCCTGTAAAAGTAGGTTCTCCCCAAAATACTTACTTTTGGATTGATCCTTCTCATCAAGATTGTCAAAAGGACCCTTCAGGCAGTAAAAATATATAAGGTTTTCTCATTCAGTTGAGCCTTGTTGTTTGGGCAAAGACTCTTTGAGTTTGGGTATCTCCTCATATTCTTGAATATCCTCACATGCTGACTTCTTGATTCTGCTTCCTGATTGTACTTGGCTCAACTACCTCAGGGATCCTGAATACTGGATAGCGTCTGTCTCACTCTTGCCTTCTGTCAGAAACTCAGCCTTGGGTTCCAGGTTACAAAGAGGGCTTCCCTGGGCCAGACTCAAAAATTAAGCAGCAAAGATATGTATGTATTGTAGCTTGTAAGTTATCATTGGCTGCTCCTTTGTCCTATATTTTCTCTATGTTCTGTTATACAGAAAATGGACTAACTATCCATTAATATATGGATTTTAAAAAAACCTTTCCAGTGAAGTTCATGGGAAGAAAACGTTTCATGCCAGTTCTGAGGCTGCTATGAAAATATATTTTTTTCAATGGGACTATGGAGAAATACAAGATGCAATGAAAATCAGCTCCTCTATTGTGGTGCTGCCTACACCCATATTTTTGGATGTTGTGATGGAAGATCTAATCTGGAGAAACAATCATGCTGGCAAACGATTTTGCTGTAATGTTTTGCAAATGATAAACACCAGTGGTGGGTTCTGACCGCTTTACTACCGGTTCTCTTTGAGCATGCGCTTCACTGTTCAAAGTTACAATGGCACTGAAGAAAGTGATTTATGATTGGTTTTCTCATGACTGTTATAGCATTCCCCATGGTCATGCAATACAAATGTGGATGCTTGGCAACTGGCATGTATTTATGACAGTTGCACTTTCCTGGGGTCATATGAGCATCTTTTCTAACCTTCCCAGCTGGCTTCTGACAAGCAAAATCAATGAGGGAAGCCAGATTCGTTTAACAACTGCATGATTCACATAACAACTGTGGCATAAAAAGGGGTGCAACTCGCTTAATAACTGTCTTGCTTGGCAATGGAAATGTTGACTTAATTATGGTGATAGAACAAAAATTACCAGTAGTCTCCCTTCTTTAGTAGCCAAACAGAGAATCTGGATACTAAAAAAAAAGGGTGGACAGTGAATAACAAGGAATGTAAATATCAGCATAGAATCATGGGATTAGGATCAGTGGTGGGTTTCAATTTTTTTTACTACCGGTTCTGTGGGTGTGGCTTGGTGGGCATGGCAGGGGAAGGATACTGTAAAACCTCCATTCCCACCCCACTCCAGGGGAAGGTTACTACAAAATCCCCATTTCTTTCTGATCAGCTGGGACTTGGGAAGCAGAGAATAGATGGGGGTGGGACCAGTCAGAATTTTTACTATCAGTTCTCCAAACTACTCAAAATTTCCACTACCGGTTCTCCAAAACTGGTCAGAATCTGCTGAAACCCACCTCTGAATAGGATACTTGATATTTTTCTTCTTGACTCAGGGAACATTTCATAAAAGAATTATGTATATGTTTTGTGTGTGTGTGTGTGATTCCAACCTATCCCTCAGTGGGGATTCATTTTGTACAGAATAAATATTATATAATTTTACAGCACAATATAAGCTATACCAATATCTGAAAATTGGCAGCAAAAATAGCATTGACATTTACATGTTGAAGTTCAGTTCCCTGTCTTGCTTAAAAAAAAAAAAATTTAGGCCTAAATAAGCAGGGATAAACCTGTGAGCAGAATTTTGCATATGAATCAGTAAGTTTCCTAAGTCCTTCATTTATTCTTTTAATATGCATCTTCATGATAGATCTGTCATGATAAAGGAAAACTTTAGAAGACTTTAGATTATTATATGAAAAAAAATCCTTAATGCATTTCTGATGATTCATGTACTGTATTGCAGTGCTTTCTGCACTTTTACCACTCCCTAAACTTAAGCACATGATTAAGGTAGCCTTTATTGTAATTTTAAATTTTAACCAAAAAGGTGTTGCCAGTTAATGGACATTGAGGTGGATGGATAGTTTTGTGAATTGATTTTGTGCACTGATTTTATGATTCCACTTGTTTATCTTGTAAAACTGGTTCAAAAATTTTAAGAAGTCTGGCAATATATAACTCTATATAATACTAACTAAGGAATGAACACTGGTTTTGAACAGGAACTTTTTAATTCTTTCTAAATGATGCACCATTGTTTGAACTGGTTTCAGTAGATTCCCTGGTATGTGTTGAAGATAACTCTGGCTTTGCACTATTTTCAATCACTGCCACTCCTTATTTATAGCTTAGCTCTATTGCCATGACTAAATCTTGTTTTTTGACTTTGTTCTTCCCCATTAGTTGCAGTATTTTTTAAACAGCACCATTAATTGAAAATATAATGGAAGTTTCTGTTTCGAGCAGCATTATTCAAGAAGAACCTTGCTTGAGTATATAAGCTGACAGCAAACAGCACTCCTTTCTAGCACTGAGGATGTTACCTAGTTTGGAACGTCTGCAAGAAAACAAGCAAGCTCAGAGAGCACCAAGGACCCCTCATTTCAACCCTGAGCTACAAATATTTTCCTTTATTAGAATTTTGTTCAATGTGATAAAATTTATTGTAAACATGCATGTGCATACAAGAGAGCTAATTTGGACTAGTGATTAAGGTACCAGGATAGAAACCAGGAGTCAGTGAATTCTAGTTTTGCTTATGCCAAGCCAGCTGGATGACTTTGGACCAGTCACTCTCTCTCTCAGCCCTAGGAAGGAGATAAGGGTGAACCAGCTCTGAAAAACCTTCTGAAAAACCTGCAGAGACTAATCCAAGGAGTCCACACTGACTTGGAGGCTCGCTCGCTCGCCCACTCACACACACACACACACAGAGAGAAAGAGGGGGGGTACATACAGCCAAACACATACACATTTGTAATACCAAAGGGTGTGTGCTCACACTGTACATGCCCAATTGCAATTGTACAATTAAACTGGATTGACAATCTTTTATGAAAAACCAAACTGGATCAATAAAAATATTGATTTGAAAAGGTAAATTGGCTAGAGTGATTCATTCATCCTTCCTCAGCTTGAGCACTAACGGAATTGCATTCCAGCACATCTAGATGACAACAGGGTAGGGGTGGAGATTTCTAAACAGAGCTTTCAAACACCTTTTGGATCCTACCAGAATGCTCCTGAGGTCTATCCATACGGGATGCTAAAGAATCAGGAATGAGATGGAAGGGGACTAGCCCAACGAAGTCCAGCATTTTCTCTGCTACATTGTTCCATGCCTAACTCAACATGCAGCACAAAAGGTGGTATCCTCCCCCTTGCTGATGTGACCATGTAGTTCTCTGCACCACTGTTTTCCTCCTATGCAGCTGGAGACACACATGCTCTCTCCTGCGATCAAATACATACTAGGCCCATGGCACAAGCCTTCGCCTTTCTGTTTCTCTTGCTGGACATGATGCTTGTGGCTGCATCTTTCAAAATCTGTGCTTTCAACATACGAAGCTTTGGACAAGCCAAGGCAGCCAACCAGAGGGTGATGAGAGCTCTTGTCCAGGTGAGTTTATGATGGAATTAGTGGGGTGGAGGAAGTGGTGACAACTGTGCACTGAGAGAGGCTGGCACTCAACCCAGATTCAGAAGTGATCCAGGGACAGCTGGAGTGGTGAAGGGCAGAAATGGACAAGTCCTCCTTCAGGCATGGGCGCTACAGGGTTGCCTTGTCACTCTCTCAGCCCAACCCATCACACAGGGTCACGGTTGTGGGTGGGGTGGGGAAAGGAGTGTGTATGCCACCTTGATATCCTAATGAAAGGTGATCTATAAATCTAGCAAAGAAACAGAAGTGTTCTCATCCAATGTGGTTGTGACAGAAGCCAGGTACAGGTTATCCAAGTATATGAACAAAAAGGGGAAATGCAACAGTTCATTCATCAATTGGGAAATACCACATCTTAAAATAAAAATTGACACCCACTTCAGCTAAAGTAGAAACCATGTTACTGTAAAGAAAGTGGCAGTGTTTGAACAGCTAGGAAAGGTCTCTGATTCACTTTGGGTCTCTCTAGCAGAATTGGAAAGTACTGCAACTGCTTTTATGTTTTGGTGGTTGGAGCTGTGTTTGTCAGTCTGGGGGTGATGAGGGCTACAGTTGGAGGTATGAATTTTGCAAAATGACCAGGAGCAGGATTTTCTTTTCCTCCTGTGATTTCAGAGAGAATTTGGATTTGCTTTTATCTATTTTTGTCTATTTAGAGCTTACTTTGCAGTTTTTAGGATTCATGATACACAGTGTTGGGAAATTGTTGCTATTTTTCAGCAAATGTAGGAAGAAGGGATTGGAGAGGTGCAAAAATGGAATTTGGGAACCTGGAGAAGGTCTAGGACTTTTTTTTTTTTTTTTGCCAACCTTGGAGTTGACAGTACTGAATCTGCTTCACCAAAGATCAGAAGACTGCCTAGGTTAATACATATCAGTCACACTAAGTGCAGTACTGCAGCTACTTCAGCTGACTGCTAGTTCAGCAGATCAACGGATCAAATCTCACCGGCTCAAGGTTGACTCAGCCTTCCATCCTTCCGAGGTGGGTAAAATGAGGACCCAGATTGTTGGGGGCAATATGCTATTTAGTATACTGTCTTTGGTGTAAGCCGCCCAGAGTCCTTGGAGAGTGGGGCGGCATAGAAATATGACAAATAAATAAATAAATAAATAAACCAAAAGAATTTCTTCTTTAAACATGATTAGCATGATCTAATTCTTGTCAATGAATGCTCAATGAACTATGAGATATATAGCATCATGAAAAATTGGAAGAGGGAGTGAGGAGGCTGAGAAAATAATGGAGGGGAGGAAAGATATAAACAATCAGGAGACCAAAGACAAGTCAGCTGGCAGTTAATTTTATAAACAGTAACTCATCACAGGTAGTGAGAAATTCAGGAAGAAGCACTTGAGCTCATTCAAAGAGACTGTTTTAGCGAACTCAGTATAAATAAAGGTTGGGAATTCCTCTTACGGTTTCCAAGGTTTTGCATGTGTCTCAACACCAGCACAGAAGACACTGTGCAGAAGTCCGTGTGATCCTTTCTTCTTTGAACTTGCCCAGCTGTGGGGAGGCTTGACAACATTGTTCACTTATGGGAGAGCAAATTGCTATGTAGTATTGGCCTATGATGCTTTAATTCTCCAAGCAGCAACACCAGATTCTCTTACAAATAATGTAGGGCAGTGTTTTCAAACGTAGCAACTATAAAATGTGTGGACTTCAGAATTCCCGAGATGCTTTGGTGAGCATCTCAAGTCATGAGAATGGACATAACAATGACAAGTGTATCTCTTTCTGACTTCCAGATCCTGTCTCGCTGTGATATCTCTGCTGTGCAAGAGGTGCGTGATTCCAAGGGACTGGCTATTCAGGCACTAGTGCAGAAGCTCAATAGGTACTAGTAAACAATTCTAATCATAATGTACCACAGAATAAGGTGATTTGCAGACAATAACCCCTTAGGGTGAAAGTATAGGATCACACTTCGAGCAGTGCACCAAAGAAAGAAAAGCATTAGAATCTGTAGCATTGATATTGTACCTATTATCCATATAGATTGTTTTAATGTTTTAATTCTTCCACCTTCTACATCTGACCTGCAGTCTTATTCCATTCCCCAAAGTTCTATTTCTAGGAGTGAGATGGCTGCTTCTGGGTTCTGAGGTTTGAGTGTTATCAACGAGAGCACATTCTTATTTAATGAATTGTAACCTTTGTACATCCCAAGCAGAGGTGAAATCCAGCAGGTTCTGACAGGTTCTGGAGAACTGGTAGTGGAAATTTTGAGTAGTTCGGAGAACCGGCAAATACCACCTCTGACTGGCCCCAGAGTGGGGTGGGAATGGGGATTTTGTAGTATCCTTTCCCTGGAGTGGTGTGGGAATGGAGATTTTGCAGTATCCTTCCCCTGCCACACCCACCAAGCCACACCGACCAAGCCATGCCCACAGAACTGGTAGTAAAAAAAAATTGGATTTCACCACTGATCCCAAGGAAGACACTTATAGAATGTTCTTCTGAGATGTCAGTGTTACTGTGGCCAATCCTTAAATACTATGTATATTACATGGGAAGTAAATGTATCTTGGCATTCTTCTGTATTGCAGTGAAATTATATTGTATTGAAGCAACTATAAATTATTTTTTATTGAAGGTAGAAAGCAACCTTAGCTTCTGGGACAAAGTATTTCCCTGTAAATATTAGTTTAGAATCAGGGAAAGAGAAAGCACCACCAATGGTGATCCTATCTCTTCTTTTGGAAGAGGCAATAGGCCATTTTCCTTAAACCTGGAACCAACTATACCAGAGGTCTTCAAAGTTGGCAGCTTTAAGATTTGTGGATTTCAACTCCCAGAATTCTCCAGCCAGCTATGCATAGTTGGCTGAAGAATTCTGAGAGTTGAAGTCCACAAGACTTAAAGCTGTCAAGTTTGAAGACCTCTGACCTATACAGTCTCAGTGGGAAGGTGGTATCTTGTTTTTTTTAAGTAACATGGCATCACTGATTTCCTCCTTTCCTGTCCTCCACATGGCAGGTATGATCCTTCTCATCATTACAGCTGCCTAGAGAGCAAGAGACTTGGACGAAGCACCTACAAAGAGCAGCATGTCTTTGTATATCGGTAATAATATCCACGGATCTGGAAATAGCATTAAACCAGAGCTTCCAGTACCAAAGCCAATACTGGCTGAAGCATCTTCAGAAAGCTATTGTAACTGCTACCAAACTTTATCCTGTGTATCAACACTTAAATACCAGTCTTTATTCCCTAATATCTCTGTCCTGCCAATGATTTGTCTTCTCAGTAGATTTCTTTGTGATTGATGATGAGCCATCAAGTTTATATCATCTCTTAATGATTACATAAATGCAGATAGGTTTTTCTCTAGGATGGTCTGTCCCAAGTTTGGTCCTTCAAAAGAACCTCGGGCCCTACAATGCTAGGCAACAGTAATTGTCCAAGGTGATTTGGGGAAGGCTGTCTCAGATCTAAATTTACCTTCATATATGATGTAATGGTGAGTTCTCAAATTAAAATTCAGATAACAAGCTTTTAAAAATTCAGCTACAATCTTTTCACTACCATCGAAAAAAACCTCTTCTCTGGATTACAGGAAAGTTAATTAAAGGAAACTAGAAAAGTCCTAAGGAAGTAGGGAGTGAATTGGTTCTCAGTGTGAAATAGTATAATTACCAAAAGATCTTATATTCCTTTCATTTTAATAAACCTTGTTAAAAAGATTCTGTGAGAATCATGCTTGGATTGAAATACTTCGAGTTTGAGGCAACTGTCAAAAGCCTGACATACCAAAGAGGAAGAGTTCATTCTTTGGATAATGAACCCTCATGTACACAATCATTTTATCCTGATTATTTTTCTCACTGACAGTCAGGATGCTGTGTCAATTATGGCTTGGTGCCAAGTTGGAGATGAGGATGCCAGAGATTTTGCTAGGGGACCATTTGCTGTGCGTTTCCATTCCCCATACACAGGTAAGTTAGTGGTTCTGTTCATAGATCTACTGTGTTTCCCCGAAAATAAGACCCTGTCTTATATTTTTTTGAACCCTGAAATAAGCGCTTGGCCTTATTGCCATGCACTCAAAAGCCTGATTGGGCTTATTACCAGGGGATGTCTTATTTGGGGGGAAACAGGGTAAGAACTTGTTTTGGGCAAAAATTTCTTAAGGCCAGTGGCCACCGAGTCAGATATGGCAAAAGAAAAAACATCAAGAACTGAAATCCTTGTATTTTGCAACCACAACTTTCCAGCTCTGAAACAGGTATAGCACGATTGTAAGAAATATAACCCAGTAAATATGGTGGAAACTGTGCCTGAGTTTTGTGGCTAATTGTTTTGTCCGCTCTATAGAGCACTAACTAATAATGGAACAGCTAGTGGGGTTATAGGCAGGATGTTTTGTATCCTGTGCTTAACAAAAGTACATTGGAGTAATAATTCACTGAGGTATTCAAGAACATCCAAGTAGTTTTTTGGGCCAGTATTGATGATTTACAGTTATTAAATAGAAAAGCTTAATATAAATCTAAAGTGTACTGTATAATATTCTTGAAGAATAACATACTGAATGCCCATATTTGTAAACAACGCAAAGGACAAAAACAACACAAGATACAATTGTGCCATGATATATGTTTATTTTGGGTCCAATCTTTGTTGCCATGAGGAAGTCCTTCTAAGGTGCTTGGAAGTGGACTGCTTTTTTTTATGCGGCTTCCCCTTTTGACTGCTGTAGTCCCTGCAATTTTCTTGGCAAGGTTTTCAGAAGTGATTTGCCCTCTCCTGCTTCCTACAACTGAGACAAAATGACTGGCCCCAGGTCACCCAGTTGGCTTTTGCTAAGGCGAGAACTCACAGACTAGTTTTAAGCTTGGTGCCTTAATCACTACACCAAGTTGGTCTCTGCAAGTGTATTGGTAGATGTGAATAAATCCTTTTATCAGCTCATGTTGTCTGTATTGCCATCACCTCTACCCAGTTGCTTCAGACTTTGTGCTACTCTTGCACCATACCTGTCCTCGGGAAGCCGTCCATGAGCTTGACCTGCTGTTTGAAGTATGCATGGAACTAATGCACTGGTGGAAAACGGAGGTACATTCTGGGAGCAGGGGTTGGATATTGCTGAACTAGATGAGCCAAGGACTGCTTCCAATCTTCCTTCCTGTGCCACCTTAACAGAATGTGATGGTGCTGGGAGACCTGAATGCAGGCGGTGCCTACATCCCAATGAGCGCGTGGGCCAAGATCCGCCTGCGCAATCACCCTGCCTTCCATTGGCTGATCAGCGACGAAGAAGATACCACCGTCAGCCACCGCACTTGCTGTTCTTATGACAGGTACTAAACTGCAGCATCCAAGTTCAGCCATCTGCTTTCTTCAAAATGTTTCCATCATCCCACAGGCAGTCTTGTCATTGCCAGCCTTAGAGGCAAGCAGTCACTCATTAGTAACATGATAGGGCTGCTCTATTGAATAATCTATTGAACAAAGGTTAGAAATGCAGGCAGAACACTTCTGAATCCCTTCCCCAGTCAGGCCTACCAGTTAGGGGTGGGTTCTACTTACCTTTACTACCAGTTCGCAACAGGAGCGCACACGCTTCTGTGCATGCACAGATCGTACCTTGTTATGTCCGGGCGGGTGGGCAGAGTCTCCCACCGCTTTTACTACCAGTTCTAAAAAAACGGACAGAACCGGGAACAACCTACCACTGCTACCAGTCCTCCAGGAATGTTACACTGTTCTGCTTCCTGACACAAATCACCCACCTATAAAGTATCTTTCTGAAACCTGGAAACAGAGCCCAACTGTCACTGTTTTCCTCTTAGAATCATAGTTCATGGAGAAGAATTACTCTCTGCTGTTGTGTCGGGATCAGCAAAGCCATACAATTTCACAAAGGCACTTGGATTGTCTGAAGAAGAGGTGAGTAGGCTTGATTATTCTCTCTCCTTTAAAAAAAAAAGGAATGTTTATATATGGCAAGCCTGAAGATTTTCTCATTTTTATAGGCCTTAGAAATCAGTGATCACTACCCTGTTGAGGTGAAGCTGAAGCTTGCTCCAAACACCCAGTGGGAACTCTAAGTTGTCCATCGGCCTATTATATAAAGTGAAGGGAAATGGGGAAAGTAAGTAACGTCTAACAACAGTAGGTCCCTACTAAATAAAGATCAAATGGAGCCCAGGAGTAGGATGTTGTCAACTTGTATGTTGCTTTATTTATTTTATTTTATTTTATTTTATTAAATTTTTATACCGCCCTACTCCTGCTGGACTCAGGGCGGTGAACAGCCAAGAATAAAAAACATCCAATACAAAATTTAAAATTATTAAAAGAATTAAACAAATTTTGGCCCAGATTTAAAACATCCCAACTAAATTCTGTTACAATTAAAATATCTAAGGGGGGGGCGTTTAAGCCAGCCCAGCTTGGTGAAATAGAAAAGTTTTGAGGGCACGGCGAAATGCACGGAGATCTGGTATCTTACGTATCTCCTGGGGCAGGTCGTTCCAGAGGGCAGGTGCTGCCACAGAGAAGGCCCTCCCCCTGGGGGTCGCCAGCCGACATTGCCTGGCTGACGGCACCCTGAAGAGTCCCTCTCTGTGGGAGCGTACTGGCCAGTGGGAGGCTATCGGTGGCAGAAGGCAGTCCCGTAAGTACCCAAGCCGTGCCATGGAGCGCTTTAAAGGTGGTAACCAACACCTTGAAGCGCACCTGGAAGACCACCGGGAGCCAATGCAGCTCGCGCAGGAGGGGTGTCACATGGGAGCGGCCCATCTCTCCCATAATCCCCTGCACGGCTGCGCTTTAGTCATAGAAGTGAGCATCACTGTCACTTGCTTCTCGTTGTTTCCAATATCAGTGTAATTTTTATTTTTCACTTTCAATTTTGATCACCCCAAATACTGAAATAACTCCTGGGATTCCATGTCAGTGGCCAATTTCATTGCCTTGAATAGAGAGAACAGGTCCGTTTTTCCAGTTCAAACAATGAACTTCTTTTGGGTGGGTCCCAGGCAGTTCTCACCATCCCACCTCTTTCCACAGACAAAAGTCTAAAACTTCATCAAGGTGATCTCTTAAGGAGTCACAGGCAGGAAATCCTGATTTCAGTGTTATGAAAAACAAACCCTCTTAACAATAGGTGGCTCAGTGGCTAAGACGCTGAGCTTGTCGATCGAAAGGTCGGCAGTTCAGTGGTTCGAATCCCTAGTGCCGCGTAACGGGGTGTGCTCCCGGGGTGGGTTCTACTTACCTTTACTACCGGTTCACAATGGGGCCACATGCGCAGAAGCTTCCTGATGACGTCATGGTCGGTCGGTGGAGCCTCCCGCTGGTTTTACTACTGGTTCTATAGAAACAATCTGAACTGGGGGCAACCCACCACTGGTGTGCTCCTGTTACTTGCCCCAGCTTCTGCCAACCTAGCAGTTCGAAAGCACATAAAAAATGCAAGTAGAAAAATAGGGACCACCTTTGGTGGGAAGGTAACAGGGTTCCGTGCGCCTTTGGCATTTAGTCATGCCGGCCACATGACCACAGAGACATTGGACAGCACTGGCTTTTCAGCTTTGAAACGGAGATGAGCACCGCCCCCTAGAGTCGGGAAAAATAGCACGTATGTGCAAGGGGAACCTTTACACTGTGTGGTGTAAAGCAGTGGTTAAGTGAATTGTGCCCCATTTTTTGACCTTTCTTGCCACAGTTCTTAAGTGAATTCCTGCAGTTGTTACTAAAACAATTTTTTAGCCAATCTGACTTCCCCATTGACTTTGCTTGTCAGAAGGATGTAAAAAATGACCATGTGACCCTGGGACAGTGCAACCGCCATAAATGCATGCCAGTTGCCAAGCGCCTGAAGTTCGATCAGGTGACCATGGGGATGCTGCAACGGTCATGTGAAAAATGATAATAAATCATTGTTTTAAGTGCTGTTGTAACTTCAGTCACTAAACAAATAGCTGTAAATTGATAGCTACCTGTATAGTAGAGCCAGTTCTCCAGACAGTCCTGCTTTGCTGGATGTGTTCAAGCAAAAGAAAGAGTGTCTATGAATATTCTCAACCATACAGGTCATGGTTATCCCAAAGATGCTTTCTTGAAAGTCCACCTCCCTCTTGAAAATAGAGTATCTTGGAGGCAACTGAAAGAGTGGACCCAGTTATCTAAATAGCCTTTTGCAGCTCTGTGATATGCAGTAATAGTTATTTGTTGTTATTTGCAGGAACAACAGTTTTACCACAAGAATGTATCAAGGCACTAGCAGCAGAATAGGCTTTTGAGGTCCTATAGAAGAGTGCTGGAAGTTTATTACCTATATTTGAGACTGAATATAAACGTTTGATTGGTATAATATTTGATAAACATTCAGCTGTCTGGAACTCTTTAAGTTAAAATGCCATTGGCAATCTTAAGATAACAATAGGCTTAACATGTAATCAAGGTGTTACTTAACAAGTTTAAAACCCCCACAAAATTCAATGTATTGCTTGTTTACACTAAACACTGAGCAGTTTTTTTAGCCTATTTTAGGCTAAAATGAAATTATTTTGTGACTCAGAACTCAGACATTTTATCAACTAGGTTAAATCACAAGTTTCTTCACAGTTGTTATGTTGTGTGAACATAGGTGTCTCATTAGTTTAGATTTAAGATGCTGTACAAACCAAACCATCAAATCACATTACAGTTGTTAAGATTCATATCCTGTGTGAAGTCAGCCATTCAGGCTTGTAGAATATGGTTCATGATCTACCATGTTGTGTGAACCCACCACTTTACCCAATAAACTGTGATAAAAAAACCTACGGCTTAAATCTAACTTGTGGTCCCATTAACATATTGATTTAAAAGGGAGCATTTTAAATAGCATTTAAAATGCTATTTTTCTGTCCAAGTAACCATTTAAGAGCAGACATTTCAGAAACGGGAAGGACAGATAAAATAATTTCAAATAGCAGAGATGTCATGCTCTTACACGACTCCTTGCCCTTCATATGAACAGGAAGTAATTTAAAATTTGGAGCTCCTTATGAATCATTTTTTTAATTTAGTTTGTCAACCTTGTTTTTAAATTGTCTCTATTTCACTTAACCTATGTTGGTCCCAGAATGTCTTGCTATCCTCAGTACAAAACAATTCCGATATAGTCTAGTGCCATGTTTCTTCACATTGATAACTTTTCAGTCGATAGGTGGCTAGGGAATTCTAATCCACACATCTTAAAATGGCCAAGGTACCAGGATAGAAACCACAAGTTTGAGTTCTAATCCCACTTTAGGGATGAATTGCTTGCTGGGTGATTTCAGGCCAGTCAATTTTTCAACCCCTCACCTCACAGGGTTGTTGTTATGAGGGAAATAGATATGTTCACTTTTGAGTTATTTATAAAAATAAAAGGTGGGACTAGTCCTCCTCCCGCAAGTTTCCAGATGGCATTATCTAATCATCTCATCCTCTGCTGTCCCCTTCTCCTTTTGCCTTCAATCTTTTCCAACAGTCTTCTCTTTTCATTAGGTGGCCACAATATTTGAACTTCAGCTTCTGCTCTTCCAAAGAACAGATTGGTTGATTTCCTTTAGGATTGACCAATTTGATCTCTTTGAAGTTCAAGGGACTCGTCTTCTCCAGCACTCAGCCTTCCTTATGGTCCAACTCTCACAGCTACACATTACTACTGGGGAAACCATAACTTTGACTACATGGACTTTTGTTGGCAAGGTTATCTCTCTACTTGTTAATGCTGTGTAAATTTTCCATAGATTTCCTCTCAAGGGGCTGTCAGCTTGTCCCAACTTTGGAATTACGGAAAGAAAGACCCTCGACTTTACTTTTTCAAGTAAAAAGTTCTTTTAGTTTTATAGGTCTGACAGGGGCATCTTTTAATTTCATGGCTAGTCACCCTCTGCAGTGATATTGGAACCCAAGAAAATAAAATAAAAATCTGTGACTGCTTCCATTTCTTCCCTATTTTCCAGGAAATGATGGGACCGGATGCCATGATCTTGTTTTTTTAATGCTGACTTTCAAGCCAACTTTTGCACTCTTTCATTAAAAAAAAAAAAAGAGTGCAAAAGTTGGCTTGAAATTCAACATTAAAAAGACTAAGACCACAAACACCTTCACAGATCATTGCCTTGTTGTGTTGAACAGGTTTGCGCCGCTCAATGAAGCTATGAGCTATGCCATGGATAGCCATCCAAGACGGATAGGTCATAGTGGAGAGTTCTGATAAAACATGGTCGACTGGAGAAAAAAATGGCAACTTATTTTAGGATCCTTGCCAAAAGCAGTATGGACAGTATCAAATTTACCTGTTAACAACCCTCAATCACTTAAAACATCCTGTTCTGAAGGAAGTTTTTCAAACTAAACAAATTATATAGTCAATTTAATGACTAGTAAACTCCAGTAGTCTATATAGAAAGTAACTAACTACACTTGATATGTTGCAAGGATTAGATTGGTAACTGCACACAGGCATTTTAGGCAGTTTTCAGCCATTCCCACTGAAAATAATGTTCCAAAAACACAGAAGAATCCAATTCTGAATTTTTGCCATGCAAATGTTGGGCTTCTGTTCCTTCCTTATGTATGTAACAGATCAAGTCAGAGACCTTTCTTCATGTGAATAGTACATCTTGAAAAGATGTACCCTAACAGTAACAATCACACAGCAGGTACAGAGCTCTTTATTTTGATGCATTTTTCTGTCAAGAAATTAGCACAGTTGTCCTCTAGTTACATCAGACTCTCATGCTGCATGCAAGGCACGCCATTTATCTAAAGGACCCCTGTTAGGTATGTATTTAACTCCACAGCCATCAGGGATGAGGCGCTTCTCAGACACCATTTCCTCAAACATATCAGCATTGAATTTGGTGAAGCCCCATTTCTTAGAAATATGGATCTGGAAAAGGGAGAGAGAGAGAGAGAATAAATGAGAATGGCCAGGAATCCAGCAGCCTATATAATTTGTCTTCAAAGAGCTAAGAGTCACGAATGCCTACATTCTCATTCCTTCTAGAGGCAGTTACCATAACATATGAACAAGGCAGGGAAGGGAGAACATGTCTCTTGGATTGCTTCCCAACCCCTTCATCAGCAGTGGACATAGGAGGCTTCTATATTTTTTTTTCTCTGTGCTGAACTATATTTGTGTTTCCCACATACTTCATCTGCATGCTACAGTATATATGTGTACTGGGAAACAGTCAGCTCTGGATCATGTGAGCAGAAGGGAGAAAGAGGAATTACAATGGACCAATTGGCAGCCTCTGCTGGTTTGGGAATTCTGGGAATTGGGAGTCCACACATCTTAAATTTGCTGAGGGTGAGAAACATTACCATTCTCCCACATAGATTCCCTGGGGACATTACTTTTCTCTGCACTCCCCAGCCAGATTTAGGCCATGTTTGTACTTTTTCCCCAATTTCTGCCCCCCCCCTCCATTTATTCCTATTGTATTCACTATTCAGAGGTATCCTGTTGACAAATAAGAATCCTAAGCCCAGTAGGTGATCTATTTCCAGCACTCAATGGATTTGGAAAGAATAAAAAGAAACTCGTATGGAATTGACAAATCTATTTTGATTATGGTGAGACATAAATGTAACAAATCAGAGATAAGAATAGCAACGCAATGACATGGTCTCCCAAACAAAATGAGATATTTAACATATTTACAAAACCTACCTTCTGACGTCCAGGAAATTTGAATTTGGCTCTGCGCAGCGCTTCAATAACATGCTCCTTGTTTTGCACCTTGGTGCGGATGGACATGATGACTTGGCCAATGTGCACACGGGCCACAGTGCCCTGAGGCTTGCCAAAAGCACCACGCATTCCAGTCTGGAGCCTAATAAGAAGCCAAAGCACAATTTGCAAGTTGTACATAGAACTGATGCTGGTGCCATCAGCGAACTACCAATCAAGCTCTTTTAGCATAATTTCTCAACACTGAAGTCAACCCCTCACATTCTGCTTGTTACTATACTTGACTAATATATGTTCCCAAGGTCCCTTAAGGTGCTCTGTACAACAAACAGAGCACGTACACAACCAAGAGAATTGCTGTGTGCAGACAGTGCACACCAGCCGCTGATAGCAACAGTGGTTGGTCGGCTTAATTGACTGCAGGTTCATTCTCATGCTTTCCCACATACCAGACACACCAAAACTGGTTCTGTAACACATTTTTTACCTGTCAGCTCCAGCACATGATAACATTTTGTTGATGCGGATGACATGGAAGGGGTGCAGGCGCACACGGATGTGAAAACCGTCCTTGCCACAACTCTTCACCATGTATTTGTTGGCACAGATACGAGCAGCTTCTAGAGCTAAAGGTAAACACAAGGTATAAATATGGCAGATTTCAAATTAGTAGCATTCAAGCAGATAGGTTGTACTATCTGCTACTTACCTTCTGATGACAATTGCTCATATTCATCTGATACCATGTGCCCACAGAGTGGGAACTCATCAACCTTAGCCTTTTTCCTGCCCAGATCAAATATCCTGATCTTGGGATCTGAAAAAAAGGGGGCATAAACATTCTTATACATGGTCATATTGAAATAAATGAGAATCAATTTCTGATATTCTTTATCAATTGTGAAATTATTGATTAAGAACCAACATTTTGATGAGGCAACTGGATCCTCTTAGCCAGAAAAGGATCAGAATCAGTATTACATGGCTCTCCAAAATTACAGCTATGCACATTATTAAATAGATTTTTAAATAACATTTAAACCCAAGAAATGTTAACATCCTACTTACCAGGAACACCCCTGCAGAAGCGGGACTTAGGATAAGGCTTATTCTTGCAGTATCGATAACTAGAGAAAAATAAAAGTTGTGAGAGGGAAATTATAGTTCCTTGATTTAAATAAATTGGTATTACTCTCTTTTGGTGAAATGTTAAGTTGAGAGAGTATTATTTAGTAGGGTGATCTTAACAATTTCCAATTGGTCAATCTGTTACTGAAATGGAGCAGTGGGGGAGATCAAGAAACTGGCTTTAGAGGTAAACCATATCATATCATCCTTCTAGTACAAAGCCATTTATTAATCTGAAGAAAAATGGCAGAGATGTATAGGAGAGAATTGCTTCCTGCAGCACATACTTGCATTTTTATATTAATTAAAATGGAACAGAACGCTCCAGCCCTCTTGGCAATTTGTCCACTGGAAACTTTTCTACTGGAAAGTTTATGCTTTATTTCCAGGTGAATTCTTTTTGCCTGTACTTACTCTGTGATGACTTACAATTCAAAGCTGCCCTGCATCATGAACCAAAAGACTAGAAATGTAAAATAATGGACAATCCTGAATTTTGCTATCCAGGACCATCTATTGATACTTTTACATGTCACACTGAATGCTAGAGGGAAACTGTTCATTAATCAATGTTTCTGTGATTGACCTAGTCCTGACAGATGGATAAAACTCGTGGACTTAGCCTTCTCTCAAATGTCATTCAAATGTCATTCTATGTTCCTCATTTCACTCCTGCAAGCCTGACAGCTTATTTTGTAGCGTCTGCTCATAGATTTCAAGTCAACCACCCTTGGGGGGAGCAATCCAATTTTAGAACTCCTTCTCTAAACACCCTCCCATCAGAGAACATCAACAATGCTGCATGGTGTAAGCTTTTAACTCGCATGAAAGCATGTTCAAACCCAGTATGTTACAAACAGCTATAAATCAGATCTGCCGTTTAAATGATCTCACCTGTTAAACCCATGTTACATATACACATTGCAAAGATAGATTAGACTGTTGCTAAATGTTCGTGCATAAATTCTATGAAGGCAATGCACACAAACACAAACACATATAATTTACATAAATGCCAAGTACTGTTAGAATCATAACTATTTCCTTCATATCTTGTTCACAACTGACTACCACTGGGGAGAGATGCAGGGCTTGTTATGGACTTTGCATTACAAGCACAGGAAATATTTTTCCAAACCATGGTTATAGTTATGTTATAGTTATCCCGTATGTTGGCTGCAAAAGGATTTTTGTTGCCATTAGTGACTGTCCCGATCACTGCAGCCCATATACAGCAGTTATTACTAAACTCTCAAAAAAAAGTCCAAAAGGAATTTGCTGTTTAAAGGACGATCCAAACAACTGCTGCAGTTTCCTCTAAGACCCGTGTCTCTTAAAAAAAGTTTTTTGTTCTCAGAGCTATTTTCCACTTTTAAAATCTACGGAGGAACCCCCCCCAAGAGGGATATATATTGTTTTTGTTCATATGGTGTATATTTGTCAGTACTTATCGTATTATCAAATAAAACTGATGCATTTGTAGAATATTTATTGGATCGTGTAAAAAATTGCAAAGTTAAACCTTTCAGATCTTATCATTTTTATGAAAAAAAAAACCTAATTAAAAAAAATACGAAAATAGTGACACTATTTTTTTTTTTACCAGCGCAAGTGTGTTCAATATCTGGCAAACAGTTTTGATTTTACCATCCTGAATGGTTGTTGGGGGACCTCCCCCCCAGTCCTCCGACCACACTTTAAGAAACAGTGTCTTACGAGCCAAGCCTCCCTCCCTCCCTCCCTCCTCCGGAAGAAGCCCATCGCCTCTTCCCAACGAAAAGCCAGCCACGCTCCCTTTGCTCAATCCTGGGGTGGGTGAAGCGCTTCACCAACTCACCAACGTGCTGGTCGGCGGCCCATGACTGCGGCTCTGAAAGAGAAAGAGGTACAGTATTTCAGTCCCGGCGCTCAAAACGAGACCCGGTCTGGGGCCTAGTTGGTTTCCCCATCCCTGAACCGCGTTACCCGCCATCACACGCGTACGTACCTCGCCGAGCGGAAAGAAAGTGGGGCAGCGCCTGCGCACCACTTATAAATGTCACCGCTCTAGGATGTCTCTTAGGACCATAGAGAAGTCCCCCCCCCCCACCACCACCAAGGGATCCTGTTGCTGGGAGGGGAGTCCATAAGAGGGCACACCATAGAGAAATGGGATAGACCAACCCCGAATGCTTCTCAAATGGGGGTTGTGTGTTATGCTGTTGGGAAGGGGGAGGAGGAGGAATTATGAAGGTGACAACACAATAGGCGTTTCGTTTGATACAGTCGGGATATTTATGTTGTTTTATTCCATGATTTTGAACTTTGATCATAGGAGCGTTAGACAGAAGGGAACGAGTTCGTTTAAAATCTCAGAATATTTCAATAAAATTGAACTTTGGATTTGAGTGCAGGACACCGCTCGACAGGCATTCTATTTCTCCCACAACGTTCGAGTGAATGGTTAGTTCCCAAAGTCTCGTTTTAAGTTATTTTTCAGTGCCTCAGTCAGACTATAGTGGGAAGATATAAACTGGGGTTAAATCCTGTAATACGGTATTTCAAGATTGTGTAAATTGGCTTTTAGAAATAATTTGGGTGCGAACAGTTTTATTGTATTGGAATTTTCAGAAACAATTCAAGCTGTTGAGGCTTTTACACGGTCGTGACTAACCCATCTCTCCACTTAACTACAAAAAGACATAACTTCTAGGCATGTTTGCATAAAACCAACGCAACAGTAATAATTTTGCACCCATTGGACATGAGAAACACATTGTATTACAGCAGTTTTATCTCGCCATATTCAAATTATTCCAAGCGATTTCCATTAACAACATATAACGTCAATGCCATATTCCGGAATACTCTTAATATGAATGAAAAACTCAATTCGTAATTAAAGCTATGGAGGGAAAAATTTTCCTATCTCTATGGTTGCAAAAACCATAGAGTCTCTCCCCCTCCCACATATGGCGCATGAGCTTCGCGCGATCACGCGCGCGCGAATACGGAGACGCGCACGGGATTTTGTCCTAAGTCTCGCGATACCAGGGTCTTGTTATCCACTCCATGCTCATCTTTCTGAAGGAGACTGAAGGATGGCCGTTTCGGTGGTTTTCAGCACAACTAGGCAGCTTTGGAGACCGACTCTGCTGGTTCCTCGATCGGTGAGAGGGTTATTATATACGGTTTTAACCTCGAGTTTACGGGATGCGAAATGAAATAAGGATACTTTGGTTTGTTCAGGGGGAAATGGGGGAATTTGCTGCGATTTTTCTGATTGGTTGGGGTGAGCCTGGTAGGCGGCGCAAACGGAGAAAGAGGCTTTTGCATTGGTTGGACGTCTTGATAGGGGCGTTTCCCAAATAGGCGATATAGATGGAGTGGGTGGGATTATTGCTCTTGGATTGGAAAAGTGAAATAAAACAGCTGTTTTGCAAAATTGGATGATAAAAATCACACGACGAAGACAAGGTATGCACTTCAAGCTTACTGGTTTGCAAGAAACGGATTCAGATTTTTTTTTTCCCGGGTGGAAAAAAATGGTCTTAAATAAAGGAGGTGCTTCTTGAGAAGAGGTTCTGGAACTACAGTAGTGGCCAAAATTGTGGAAACCTTTTGAGAAAAGTGTATTTTTGAGGTTTGATGGCTAATAACACTTTATTTTTTTTGGAGTTTCAAGATAATCATATTCCACTGCTGGAATGGCCTGGGAATAGCCCAGACCTTAACCCAGTTGAAAATCTATTGAGCTGACTAAAGAAACTTGTTAGTCAGAAGCGACCCAGCAATAAAACTCAGTTAATAGAAGCAATCATTTAATCTTGGTTTCACATTATAACAGCTGCAGAACTAAAAGACTTGGTTCACTCCATGGGAAGCCGTTGTTAAGGCCGTAATTCATGCTAAACCCAACTAAGTATTAACTGACATGGTGATAATTTTTGTATCTCTCGTTTTTTTCTATGGTGATAATTTTTGTATATCTCATTTTTTCTATGTGCTTCACTTTTCTTCTTTGTACTGTAACTGCAATAGCAGTACAGTGCAATTCTAATAGCAAATCCTTCATAAAGGTTATTGCATTACATTCTTGATTAAATTATCTTTCCATTGATATATAATTTTATGGTACTACTCCAAAAAAAGTGGTGTTATTAGCTAATTTTAGAAAATACACTTTTCCCAAAAGGTTTCCACAATTTTGGCCACTACTGTAGCCAAAATTTTGTAGTCAAAAAAATCCTGTTTGAGAACAGAATTTAACTGCAATTTACCCACAATTTCTTCATTTTTTTCATTTAATTTAATTTAAATGAAAAAAGCAATTTGTTATTGTTAAACACGGGATAGTTGTAGGGAAGGCCTTATGGATTTATTAGAGATAGGTGAAATTGATTCTGGCTATTTTGCACACAGCTGCTCAAAGTCATTGGGAACTCACTGCTTTTTTTAAATGATACATTGCTGTAAAACATCTGAACAGTAGCCTACTATTTTATTTTTCATGTTGGAAGCAATGATCTGTTTAATAATCTCATCTAATTAATTTCTCTTTGCTTTGGTTTTGAAAACCCAGAAACAAGTGAGTGGGGAGAAGGGGGAAATTGTAGCTGTTATTGACAAGCATTTTTATACCTTGAGTGCCATCACACAGAATTTAGAATATATTTACCTGTATTTGTATACATTTTGCTGAAGTTTTTCCACATAAACTTTTCTTCTATTCTGTCATACAAAACACAGGATATCCACCCCTTTTCCTACTTCCTGCCTTTTCTGATTGTATAGCAAAAATGTAAAGAAGAGTGTAGAAAATTAGCCCCAAGTGTTTCTCACCATTTGCTCTGTTACATGTGACTGTTGGGTGTAATTACATCCTTAATTTACAACATTTAGTTCATTTAGTGACTTCAAAGTTACAACAGCACTGAAAAATGACTTATGACCATTTTTCACCCTTACAACCATTACAACATAGTCACCTGATTAAACTTCAGGCGCTGGGCGATGCTTGCAGTGTCCCTGGGTCATGTGATTACGTTTTGCAACCTTCTGACAAGTAAAGTCAGTGGGGAAGCCAGGTTCATTTAACAACCGGGTTACTAACTTAATAACTGCAGTCATTCATTGCAGTGATTCACTTTAACAAAAGAAAAGTTGTAAAATGGGACAAAATTCACTTAACTGTCTTGCTTAGTAAAAAAAAAAAAATTGGGCTCGATTGTAGTTGTAAATTGAGGACTATCAGTACTCGGCAGGGCTTTTAAAAACCACTAGTTTGCTAGCAATGTTGTTGCAATAGGGAAAGAGAATTCTCTGCAGGCATGGCTGCTCATTTTTTTTAAAATTTGATTTATATGCCGCCCTTCTCTGGAGACTCAGGGCGGCTTACAATGCGTTCATTTCACTTCTCACTAATATCAGTGGGGGGAGGTTTCAGCAACAGGCTTAGGGCCAATGTCAAATTATTCCTGTTATAGGAAGCTTGTGGGTAAATCCTATTAATGGAATTATATTCAAGTTTAGAATTGCATCCTTAACGTTTTTGTACATTTTTATCATTTAATTTGAATTTGAACAAAGTATGTGTGGATTGTTCTGGTTGTCCCAATTTGATTTTCTGTAAATCGCTGATGTGAATATATCCCGATCTTGTTTCCCTCTTAAGAATCACAGACTTCTAGATTCTCAAATGTGTTCTCTTACCTGTCCTGTTATTTCCCTCTGTCTCACAGGTGCAGGCTATAACAGATGGCAATCGCAGAAATATTGCCTCAGTATGTATAATTTATGCATCTTTACTGTAGAAAGATTTTGTTGTGAAAAACCATACTCTGTTCCATATTACAGCATTCCCCAACCTGATGCTGCGTTGGTACAGGTTCCATAGCAATTGTTTTAGATGGTCAGGTTGGGATCTGTGTAAATATCATGCTGCATTGGACCATAAGGAATGTGGTTTTCAATACTGAATGTAAATTATCTTCCTCTTCATTCAAAGTTAAAGCAATATATATTCAATATATTTAGACATTTTCAGAACTGTTAGGCATTAGGAATATGTATAATAGGGACCTTTTCCAAATTGCCCAGTCATGTATTCTGATAGCTAATTTAATTAGCAAGAGCAAATAACAATACTGTAAAAGATCAGAGCATGCGATTGCAATAGATTTAAGCCATTGGAAAATGTTTTCCCAATCTTTCATTTTTTAAAAGATGCTTGTTTCATTCTTTTTTCACTTAATCTTTCAATCTTTCATGGTCCCTTTTGTCTTTGAATGAAACTTGGGCATCTCTGCAATCCTGAGTGATATTGCTTCCTGAAGTAAAACCCTGCAGTTTGTTATGGTTTATTTTAGGACATAAAAATTGTAAATGCTTTGTCTGAATTCAGTATTTTATGAATATATTTTATAATTTATTTACCTTAGGAGGAGAGAAAGTGTTTTGGAAAAATAATGTAAAAATAGTAGTAACAAAATGATTCACAGATGTTATGATGCTTAATTTTGTATTTTCTAAGATTAAAATAGGCATTTTTCTTTTCTCTCTTTTCCACCGTGTCCTGCTCCTGTCACATCATCTACAGCAACAGAGTATTGTAAGTAATTTTCCTACCTCATTGTTGCATGGAAAAATTAAAGAGCCGGCCAAAGGCTGAAGGCTGTCTCCTGTAGTTTCTGAATATCTAAGAGAATTGTAAATCCCTATTCTGGAAAATCCTGGGCAAAAGAAATGGTTAATTTTATATTTTTTATTAAAAATATTGTTGCAGGTTCAGAACTGATGGCAGAGGTCCATTGTCAGAAATCTTTTCCTTTCAGCGACCAGCCAGATCATCCCCAGAATTTCTGAAAAAGCTTTTCTATGCAGTTACTCCCAGGAATCCAAATATAACACAAGAGATTGGGTCTGATTCCTTTTCAAAGCCCAAACCTACCTGCCTCAGATTTGTCTCCCAAGGATGCCCTATTCTGTCCAGAGTATCAGATAGTACACAGGCTTCTTTGTCCCATTGAATTGTCCCCTCCACCCCCCTTGCAATGGACAGCCACAGGAAAGACTTTGATTCTCCCCCACCCCCTTTTTTTATGGATTGATAATGTTCAATCATGCAGACTCTTTGAGAAGACTATGGACGATTGGATTGTTTGAAATCATCCCTTCTCTCTCTCCTTTTTTTTTTTGTGTGTGTGTGTAGCCTCCCCCAGCCAAGTATGGAGGTCGCCATACTGTGACCATGATCCCAGGAGATGGGATTGGGCCAGAGCTCATGCTTCATGTCAGAGAATTGTTCCGGTATGGTTTCTTTCTTTTCCACCTTTCTAGAGCTATGCCTAAAACAAAGGCAGCCTAACTCTGATCACTCACCCTGGTAATGCTGGAGGTTTCCATTTTCCTTGGACTGTTTGTCCCAGATCTCTCTTTTTCTCTGCCCCAGGCATGCCTATGTACCCGTGGATTTTGAGGAAGTTCTAGTGAGCTCAGAGGCATCCGAAAGTGACATACAAAATGCTCTCATGGCTATCCGCCGTAACCGTGTGGCTCTCAAAGGTAATGATGGTCCTTTGTCTCACATAGATAATCTTGGAGTTGGAAGGGCTAAAACAAAAAATGGACCTTTGACATTATCTGTGCTAATGAAAAAGGCTGGAAAGAGCCAATGTTATATGAACATATGAGCACAGAGATAGAATTGTATTGCTGAGATATGAGAAGTTAATGGAGTTTGGAATGGAGGTGGATTCAGTAATGCCCTGAATCTTACAGCGAGAATAAAGAATCACTGTGGTCTTCAAACCTAATTGGAAGGGTTTTTAAAATGTTTCTTAAAAGGTATAAACAACAAAAAGTGATTCTATAAATACATTTCTTGGAGTACCTTTCTCGGTCACTTTTTGTTTTGCTGCTCAGAAAGCCAGAGCCTTTTATTCATTTTCTTTTCCTGACCTTTATAGGAAACATCGAGACAAACCATAACCTGCCACCTTCCCACAAATCCCGGAACAACATACTGCGGTAAGATAAAGGCTCAACTTAAAATGGCAGGCAGAGCTTTGGAACTATTTAAGCCAGACCTGCACAAATGTTATCTTTGAGGCAAACAGACGGACAGCCATATCTGTTGCTCCAACAGCAACACAAGTCTGTTTGACTGAGGTCTTAATATTAGAGAACTAGAGGTGGTGGTCCATGTTTGGGAAACACTTTTGCCGATAGGATGTTCAGCTTGTGGTTCAAAGCTGATCAGCTAGATCAGGGGTCTGCAACCTTAAACACTCAAAGAGCCATTTGAACCCATTTCCCACAGAAAACACCAGGAGCCACAAAACCGTTCCCGTGCCTGACTATTTCTTGAGTGGCCACAAGCATGTGTAGTTGAATTAAACGTTCTGTTTTCTTCTGAAACTTTTCTTTTCTTGGATTTATCCATGGTTGGCCTACCGGGGGTTGAAAAGCTCAATAAATCGCGTGCTGGCAGGTGTCGCACATTGGTGGTTGTGACGTATATTTTGAGTGACGGAGCCGCAGTAGAGGGGTGAAAGAGCCACATGCGGCTCCAGAGCCGTAGGTTGCTGACTCCTGAGCTAGATTCAAGAAGAGGGATATTGCCTGTTTCTTTGTGGGCTGCATCTCTCCTGGTGCTTTCTTAAGCAGCTGAGAAGCAGTGACTCTCCACTGTGTGAGCTTGCCTTTTCTGTCTCTATCTCCACAGTACTAATTTGGATCTCTTTGCTAATGTGATTCATTGCAAGAGCCTTCGAGGTGTGGCAACCAGGCACCATGATATCGACATCCTCATTGTCCGGGAGAACACAGAGGGGGAATACAGCAGCCTAGAACATGAGGTGCTTTTATTCAGGAAACTTATGTTCTTTTCTCTTTCCACATTCGCTGCTAGCCTCAACCCCATTTGCATGGCGGGGGGGGGGGGAGAATCTCTGTCCTACAGGTGTACAGTTGTTTGCTTTGCTGCACTGAGGAAGGTAAGGGAATGATGATAGCGCTGTATGGAAGACTATAGAACTAAGTGTCTTTACAATGTTGGAGCATCAAAGGTCATGGCCTGCCAAGTCAGAAACTTGTGGACTGAGAGTCCTCTTCATTTAGGAGCTGTCCGTTGGCAGCCCAGAGACTATCCTACTATGTATCTTTTTTTTACGTTTAAGGCAAGACAAGGTACTTGCAAAGATTGTATAGGTACAAGGGAAATCACAAGCCAAGAACTGACTTCCTGTATGAAATGGTTCTCTTAAGTCAGGATTTCAGTTTTCTTGCCCTGTAGACACCAGGCCCTGGTGGAACCCAGGAGCACTGATCGTGTCCTTTCCACAGAGTGTCTCTGGCGTGGTGGAGAGCCTCAAGATCATCACAAAAACAAAATCGCTGCGCATTGCTGAATATGCTTTCAGGTTGGCACACGAAGCTGGTCGCAAGAAAGTGACAGCTGTCCACAAGGCCAATATTATGTAAGTTGGAAGATAAAAAGACTGAGTTCACGTATCACAGCAGTCCTTAATTGGGTGAACTATGATTTGTCGAATAAACCATAGTGGGCTGACTTTATATAACCTACCACAAAAGTTGTGGCTTAGTATGAAGTGTGAATTGTATGTAGAATATTCTGTAGCCTAATAGTAACCAAGCTCTGGGGCAAGTGCTGTCAGATAGAGCACCTGTATTTTTCCCATATAGACCCTTTTCAGGTTTAGGATAGTTATTTTCTTGTGCTGTGGGGTGGAGACAGGCCTTTTCTCTGTTTTCTCTTGCTCCACAAATATTCTTAACTCTTCTTCTGAAGCTCTCATTGCCTCTTATTTTTGCTGGAGACCCATCATTTGCTGTGGCTCACTTGTTCCTCTTTTCCTCCCCTAAAGGAAACTGGGTGACGGTCTGTTCCTGCAGTGTTGCAAAGAGGTGGCATCTGGCTACCCAAATATCACCTTTGAGAGCATGATTGTTGACAACACCACCATGCAGGTACCGTCATGTTGGTTTAGTTTTAAGTCCAGCTGCGGCTGTAGGGAAGCTGCTTTTCACTGAGTAAGGCCCTTGGGCCATGTTGTCCATTAGATTAATATAAGTAACAGGAGCTTTCCGGGCTTCCAGGCAGAGTCTGCTTTGAAGTTCATGGGACTGAATTTAGCAATCTCTAATCTTATTTCTTGATTAGGGTTTGTGCTTTTTTTATATGGTGGACAGAAATGATTTTAATTGGAGGTCTTTATGCATACTTTCAGTTTAGATGCAGAGGAATCGCCCTGTGTCTCCTTAGAGTGGATAAGAGAGAAAAAAAGCATGTTATGAATACTGGGATAACTCACTGCTTTTTTTGAATCTCCAGCTGGTTTCCCGCCCACAGCAGTTTGACGTCATGGTTATGCCTAACCTCTATGGCAATATTGTCAACAATGTCTGCGCTGGATTGGTTGGCGGTCCAGGCCTGGTCCCAGGAGCCAATTATGGTCGTGACTATGCAGTTTTTGAAACGGTAATGTGCGTGAGATGGCTACGTTTTTGAGAGGGATGGATCTCCAAATCACAACTCGGTCATGATAAACAGTAAGGAAACATGGGCAGATATCTTTCCATCCACTATTGCAATATTTCCCAACTATTGGATGCATAACATTGGTGAAATGTAGGAGGAGCCTAAGTGGGATACAGGCTCATCGACATGGTTCAAGCACCTCCTGGTTGGTCAGGCTTGAGGAACTTTCAGCAGTTCCATCTGGAGGTGACAGAGCTTTGCAAGGATCAAAATGCTTTTTTTTGGTAGTTTGGTTCTTTGCTGGTTGATGCTGTAAAGAGGAAAAGAACAATAGAATAGTTTTCTTCCTACTGCGGCTGTTAAGAGAATATCACGATCCTCAATCCTTCTCTTCTTACAATTAAGCTCCCTCTAGGTTTCGCTCACATTTGACTTTGCAAGCTGCTGCCAGAAGCAAGATGTCCACTCTCCCTTTTCTCTCACTTCTCACTGCTGCTTATAAAGCTGTGATGGGGAACCTGTGGCACGCAGTGTCCTCTGATGGCATGCGAGCCGTCGCCCCAGTTCAGCTCCGCTGCGCATGCAGTCTCCCGCCGGCCAGCTGGTTTTTGGGTCTCTGCTGCACATACGCAGGGGGCGTGTGGGGGGGCAGTGTGTGCATGCCCAGGGGGGCTCAGGTGTGCGCATGCTCATTCACACGCGCTTTGGGCACTTGGTCTGGAAAAGGTTAGTCATCACTCTTATAAAGCAGTAAATGTCTTACAGAGAACAGCTATGCTCTGTTGACTGCCTTTCACCGCAGCTTCTTGCCTTGCCTTTCAGTTAATAATGTCATGACTAGTTTGCATTTTGAAACCCTAGCAGCAGAACTTATTCCAATTGCTATTGACACAATACTTTTGAATTCTGAAAATTAGCAGTAAATCAGAGTTGGTAAAGACTAGTTAAACCATTTGAGTTCCAATTCTTTTATCTGTTCAGAACCCAAGTTAACCTGACAGAATGCCTTAAATATGTCTTCCTTGAAAAAAAGTGGTCTGTTTTATTTCTGTCATGGCAGGACTCAGGTTCTTTGATAGATACTTCACGACTTATAGCCATTTGTTTAGCAATCCTCCAGAGTTAACAACGGTGCTGGAAAAAAAATGACTTGCGCTTATGATTGTTGCAGCATCCCCAGTTGTGATCCTTTTTGTGCGCTTGACAGCTGGCATGAATTTATAATGTTGCAGCAATCTGAGGTCATGTAATTGGCAGCCAGCCAGCTTCTGACAAGTGAAGCCAATTGTAGAAGCTGGATTTACTGTATTTTTCACTCCATAAGACGCTCCTGACCATAAGACGTACCTAGGTTTAGAGGAGGAAAACAAGAAAAAAAAAATCTGCCTCTGCCTCCCAGCTTCATCTGGTATTCATCTGGCTAGTGTCCTTGCAGCAAACAGCCTGGTCAGCTTCAGCATGTTATCACAGCCCCAGTACATGACTTGTCAGGTTGCACCCACCACTGGTCAGCTGAGCAACAGCTGGATCCCGGCCTCCCGTAGCCCTGCTGGCCAACCAGAAACGCTGCCATTGCTGCCTCCTCCATGTCTGCTGCCTCCGCCAGGGAACACTGGAGCCTTCACTGCCAAGCAGCTGATCGGCGGTTGGATTGGTCTCCCGGAATACTGCCGATCAGCTGTTCCAGGTGGCAGGGATCACTGCTGTCATTTGCCGCTGCTCTCACCCATATTCGCTCCATTAAGAGACACAGACATTTCCACCCACTTTTGGGAGAAAAAAAAAGTGTCTTATGGAGGGAAAAATACAGTAATTAATGATGATTCACTTAACAACTGCAGCAAAATTTTTTTTTGTAAAATCATGCACAATTTCTTTAATCACCTTGATTAGCAACAGAAATTCTTGGTCCTAATTGTGGTT
This sequence comes from Pantherophis guttatus, assembly GCF_059756535.1. Lineage (NCBI taxonomy): Eukaryota > Metazoa > Chordata > Lepidosauria > Squamata > Colubridae > Pantherophis > Pantherophis guttatus. The sequence continues at coordinate 119,398,700 of NC_142064.1, read as the reverse complement.
ATAAATCAAGAACTACCTCTACAATTATTGTGGGACGTAGCACACAAAAGGTTGAGGATGTCTTGGGGATATTACCGAAATCATCCCTTGGCTTTTCCTTTTCTCCTTTTCCCATTTCTCCATAGGCCACACGCAATACCGGCAAAAGTATTGCAGGCAAGAACATTGCAAACCCCACAGCAATGCTCCTCGCCAGCTGTATGATGCTGGATCACCTTAGGTAGGTGGCCTGAGGGTTAAATGAAGGATCAGACTATACTGATGGGTTCCTAAAAGGGAAAGATGGGATTGAAATGAATAAATAATCCCTGCCCTCATATTGGGGATGGGAGAAGAGAGGCTGGTTTGGGCTGCTGTTCTTAAGAAAGATCTGTCATTCATTACAGGTTGCACAGCTATGCGTCTGTGATCCGCAAGGCAGTCCTAACCGCCATGGATGATGCGGAAGTAAGTTGCTCTTATTCTGATCTGGACAGTCCTTGATCAAGATATTGGGAAGTAACAAGTTTTTTTAAAAAAAAGATCTAGTCACTTGGACTTTAGGGACCAGTAGTGTCCTTAGAATCTCTTGAAAAAGTGGGAATGGGTTTCTTGATACTGGATAGAATCTATTTGGGTGTATTGCCATAATAAGCATTATATTACACAACATGCTGGAGGGAGTAGAAGCAAGATGTTTTCCTATTCCAGAATGGAGTAAAGTTGCTCTTAATATTTGCCTGGGGAGAAATTCACAGAAGAGCTCAAGTAAAATAGATGTGTTGTAGATGAAAGCCAGTTTGGTGTAGTGGGTGACCTTGGGCCAATCACTCTCTCCCAGCCCTAAGAAGCAGGCAATGGCTACCCACTTCTGAAATCTTGCCAGGAAAACTGCAGGGACTTGTTCACACAGTTGCTAGAACTTAACACTGACTTGGAGGTGAGCACACATGTACACACACAAAGATGAAAGATGAACCATTTTTCTGAATAGAAAGGTGGATTGATATTTATATAGTATTATAGAGCCATCTTTTTTGTGATCTTCTCCAAGAATAGAGAGTAAAAAGTGTCCTCAAAAGCCTTTGATCTGCAACAACGGAAAGACTTGCTACTGGTTCTTCTCTAATAACGGAATTTTGACATTGGAGAGGAATAAAAAAATTCCAAAAAAAGCCATGGGATACACAGGACATCCCAGTCTCTGTTTCTTGACTTCCTCTGCAAAGTTATGGGGCTGTATATCAAACATCCCAGCTGTCAATGATGTAATTCATACTGATCGCATTGGGTACAACAAAAAGTCAAAATAAGAAGAGGATCTTATCAAGTTTAATTTTAAGTAATATCCTCACTTATGCCAGCCCTGCTCAGGAATCGTAGTTGCAAAAGGCCAGATATTCAGCACAGGTCTTCAACCAATAGTGGGACGTCTGTTGCTACAATGCAGTTGAGAGTGAGACTGGCTTAGTACAGTTCTGTATTTTCTTCTTTAGACCCACACTCCAGATATTGGGGGCCAGGGTACCACCTCAGCAGCCGTTCAATCAATCATGAAGCAGATCATCAAGCCTAGGTCTCACCTGGCACAGGTAAGAGAATAGAAGAAAGAAGTTCCTAGATTGGGGATGGAGCTGGTTGCAGTGAATTAATTGCATGTTTGGGCTACAGGGCATGCCAGACATATGGAGACAGCTGCATTTATTTTTAGTAGGAAATAGATGTACAGGCAGTCCTTGACTTATGACCATTTGTTTAACAAACCCAAGTTACAAGGGTGCTCAAAAAAGGTATTTCTGATTCGTCCTCTCATGTCCATTGCAGTGTCCCTGCCATCATCATCAAAATTAGGGCACTTGAAAACTGTTCTGTATTTACAATGGTTGCAGCATCCCAGGGTCACATGATCACTGTTGATGACCTTCCCAGGGAGCTTCCAACAAGCTGTTTGTGTGTGTGTGTGTGAGATTTGCTCAATAGTGATAATATGCTTAACGACCACGGCAGAAAAGACTGTAAAATCAGGCACAACTCACTCAATGACCACACTGTTTAGTAATGGACATTCTGGTCCCAATTGTGGTTGTAAATCAAGGATTATCTGTAAAGCAAAAGGGGAAAGGGATAATGGGCAGCAGGAATTGTAGCCTACTCCAATATGACATTGGTCACGTCAGTTTTATATCCATCAATTTTCTATGACAGAAAGTTTGGGGAATGACCCAAGTTGGGAGGATGCCAGATGGAAAAAATATTCTAGGTTTTCTTTTTAAATTGTTTTACCCATAATAAAAGCCAAGAAAACATTTAGAAGAGGTCACTGTAGGTAAGATCAGGTTGAAATGTAACTTGCCTTGCCCTAGGCTTTTGTCTTTTGCAGTGTAGCAATTTAGCAACATAGCCTGATTCTGTCCTGAAACACTCTTATCTAATAATATTACTACATTTGCTTTTTGTTTAATAGTAAATGAAGCTGAAGGCCAAAGCTATTCCAGCTACAGCAGATACCCATTTTTTTTCTTCAATAAAAGCAAAGGAGCAACTCTTATGAATGGTGCAGACCTTTTCATTTTAAATTATTCAAATATCCTTCTTCTGTATATAGTGTGTAAGTTAATGTTTCTCACCCAGCTCCCTGAACTGGAGATAATAAATATAAACAGAGAGGTTTTCTGGACTCTTATTTTTAGCCTGGTTGACAGAAAATCATAACAATAAAAATAAAATGGAGTGACTTGGAATGAAAATGAATGCTGAAGTATCCTGAAAAATCAAGGTCTGGAGAACAGTAGCCAGATCACCTACTTTGAACCAGGACTTTCAGTAGAGAATGGGGAATGTTGTGGGCAACATTGCAAAAATGGCATTGCTGCTGTTATCTTTGAATCTATGAATGTTGACCGAGTGCCCTTTGTCATTTTTATACAAAAATTATAATTATTTTGTTTTAGAAAATAAAAGTGAGCTTTTACTACAATACATTCCCCCCTCCCCCCAACGTATGAATAATATAGATTTTCTAATTTGCCTACCTCTTGTGCTATTGGCAGAATGGAGATTCAAACATGGTACTCTGAGTCTTACTGTCTCAATGAGCTGTTCTCATTTAAAAGGAAAGTAATATTCCTGCTGCAGAAAGCATGGATTTTTAAAATAGATAGTTGAGCAGGGCCAGTTTAAAAGTGTATCAAAACTGCTAGCTTCAACTTCCATGCAAACTGGCCCATTTCTGTTCCCATCCCTGTTACAGCTTGTCCATAAGAAAGGAAGATTCAAAAGTTATTGCAAATATTTTAATGAAAAAATGTTTTTTGAATTCAATCCCTGTAACAGCACAGCATTCAAAACACTTCCACGCATACTTTCCCCCCCAACACTGGCACACATGGGACACCTCTAAATCAAGGCCATGGCTTCTCATTGGGGAGATAACAGTGCAAGAAAACAGTTGTCTCGCTTTCATTGGGTTTGGTTCTGGGGCAACACAACTTTGGTATAAACAGTATTTTCACCCAGATGTTCCCCATTCACTGCCCCAGGTTGAGACTGGAGTGTTCAGAAGAATCAGAACCACTTCTTTTACTTCCAGCTTCATACCACAGACTCCAGATTCAAGACAGCTGAATCTAGTTTCCACAGAAACAGGAATCCCAACTTAGCTTCAACAGAATGTCTCTAGGAAAAGGAAAGGACGTTTGGCTTTACGCCTGGCTCCAGGTCTTTATTTCTTTTGCATTCCTTTTCCAGGACATTTGGGAGTGGAAAGGGGGGGGGGAGGCTTTATATGTAACAGCTCTCACTTTTCTTCCCTTCCCTATTCAGTGCATCCAGCAAACAATAGGTAGACTCCATTGTAAAGGCACAAAGTAGCTTGAATAATTTTGCTCAAAAGCTTTTTATGAGCAGCTGTTCTTTCTTTGAAAAAAAAAACTGCTAAGCACAAATATTGAAAATCAGAATAGGAGTTGCAACAGCAGCCCAAGATGGCAACAATGTGAACAATCCCAAACATCTGCCAAGAAAACACACTAACCGCACACATACAGCTAGCTTGATCCCCCCCCCCAATCCTGCAAATGATAACGGATTATTCTCTATTCCTAACCATCTCAAAAGTTGGATAAAAAAATGGGCTAAAGGAAATGAAACAGAATAGAAGTAAAAACAACATTGGACATCACAAGGCATATTAGAAAAATCAGGCTGCTTAAAAAATTCTTACTACATATCTTTCAAAAAATTTTCCAACCACAACTTATTTTTTGAATTGAGTTTCTCAAGATATCAAATGATGAGCAGATATGCAACCCCTGATTAGTGAAAAGCATGCATATTGGGGGCTATAGTCTAATAATATGGAAAGGGGCCATAAATGCTCCTGGAAGGAGGAGGAATACTATTACATCCTTCTGTTTATTCAGCTGCTGATCAAACTTTAGAGAATCTTCCCAGAAAATGCCAGAAAACTTTATCGAAGTATTCAGAACCCACTGGAATAAGAATCCTTCCTCTCCCACTTTGCTATTGATGTAGTTCTATTTTTTTTTCCATGAGTTTTCTCATACTGCTACATACTTCCACTTAAATTTCTACATCAATATCATGTAATGCTACAAAATTTCATTCACCTGTATAAATTGTTGCTCAAAAAAAGGCCACATTTTCTTGGAGTTAAAATAGAAATTTAGGCAGGGGAGGGGATATATTTTCTTCCAACAACAAGAGTTGGCAGCTCTTTCCAGCTTCTTGCTCCAACTCTCAGGTACATCCAATTCACCATCCACCTTGCACATACCCATTCCTCTGAAATTACTTTTCTGTCATACTCATTTGGTTTTTAAGAGTGGGAACCTTTAAACACATACCTTAAAAGGGAGAGAGAGAAAAAAACAAAGAAATCTCAGAACTGGTTAAAAACAGTCAAACAGCATTATCTCAATGGCACCTAGAGACGATGGCCACTGTCAACCAAGAAGGCATATGCTAACAAAAGAAGAAAAAAGGGCAAGAAATCCTGGTCATCTTTCATTTGTGCTTCAGAAGTAGCCATAAATTGATGTGTGGGATTCCAGGACAGCCATACGAACTCTAGCTTAATCAGCCAGAGTCTCCAATCTTGGAACTAAGAGGAGTAAACATTCTTCCCCACATCCATCACTCCAGCAAAGCGGGCTATACCACGAGCCAGGAAATGCCACGTGGGCCAGAATTCCCTTACTTCATCAATCAGTTTGTTTTAGCAAGGTCTGTCCCTAAGAGTTTAGCCATGGGTGCTCGAGGCACTGGGCAGCTGTAGCACGGTCTTCTGGGATGTATTCCATCATGGGCAACAGGAAGTCTGTGAACTGGGCTGCTTGTTCGAGAGGCCACTCATATTTCTCCACCAAGACCTCGTATAGTCCCCAGTGCTTCAGGTTCTTTATGTGACGTAGTTCCCCTAGCAAGAAAGGCAAACAAATGGGAAAGTTGGAAAGGTCTCAGCTGATACTGTGTTGACAGTGATCAGCAGCAAACCTAACATGTTTTAAGTTCATAAGGCCATACGTGTACAAGGTAGATACAAGAGAACATCGATGGAGAATGTGGTTGTATATTAAAGGCACTGACATACAGCCATGATATAAAGGTTTACAAGCTGCTTCTTCATGAAAGCAACTTCATTTTGGATCTCACCACAATAAACATTGCAACCTTCATGCAATTTACTGCAAGCAGGTAAACCACTATTTTCACCAGAAAGCTTTAAGTGTTTTCAACCTTCACTCTGTGCCTGGTTTTTTGTTCAGGAGAACTTGACCTTTCTCAACTCTCTCTCCTTTAAACAAACTTTGAACACGCCTGCATTGGAGCAACGTTTCCTCTAAAAGGTCCCCCTCCATATGTTACATTTTCCAACTCACCTCGCCGGTTGAAGTACTCACGCGAGTACCGCCCCGAAAGAGCAAAGTGCGGGGGGATATCACCAAGTAATTCAACAATGTGGGCAATATGATCTGAAAGAAGAAAAGCATTAGTGCCATGAGCTCCCATTTGGAGGGGCCGCTCAACTCTGCTACAAGCTATGAATACAGGGGATTCTGGGATTTATAAGCCCAAGAGATGGGCCTGCTATTTCTACATCTTTGAGTAACTGGCTGGGTATTCAAAACGGAAGAAAAGAATTAATGTCAGGTAAAGAACTTTCTCTTTGGTAGCAATAGGAAGTATTTATTCATTCAATTTGTATAGCCTCTCAAACCAGTGGGAAGTGAACAATCATAAAAAAATAAAATTGGAATGGTTAAAATACAATACAAAAAATACAAATAGCAGCCAAGAGATATTATAATCCATTGGTGTCAACATAGCCAGGAAATGGTGCCCTTCACACATTTGTGGCTCCCAACCCAGGTACATAGCCAGGTCTTCAAGGCCTTCCAAAAGGCCAGCAGGGTTGGCTGGGGCCATCCTGATCTCAGGAAGGAGAATGTTCCAGAGCAGGGGTCTCCAACCTTGGCAACTTTAAGCCTGGCAGACTTCAACTCCCAGAATTCCCCAGCCAGCAAAGATGTCTGGGGAATTCTGGGAGTTGAAGTCCGCCAGGCTTAAAGTTGCCAAGGTTGGAGACTCCTGGGATAAGTAATATGGAGTGATCTTGGACTAACGTATCCCTAGAATTCTTTACCTGCCCAATTCAAAGCGATATGGGTTTTCCCTTTCCCTTTCCACATTGAAATTGTTTCCTCAGCATTCCCTGTCATGACCATGATTTCAAAGTCAGTCCAGTCACTTTCTCAGCATAACCCTCCAGTGTTCCAGCTTGCTTCACAAAAATCTGCAGCATCACCCCACACCGGTGTTTCTCAACTTTAGCAATTTGAAGATGTGTGAATTTCAACTCCCAGAATTCCCCTTTAGTCCATTAAGGACTTGAAAGATGCCACGATCGAGAAACACTACTCCACACTCATCACCCTCCTCAGTTCAACCGGCCAGTGTTCCCTACCTTCGTCCCTTGTATAATCTTCTCCAGAGTGAGGTTCAAAGAGATAGTCTCCAGTTGCCAACTCAAAAGCCTACCGAATAAAAGAGGGAGGGAATTTATCTTGTGAATGGAGATAATAATACAGTGGAGCTAAAAGAAAACTTCCCTTCCCTAGAACCCATGATATTTCAAATGAATCATTTTTCAGGATTCCAATTCTCAACCTATTCTTTGTTGAGAGTTATGAGTAAGTAGTGCTTAAATGTTTATTTCATCACACCCTAAAAATCCGTTCACAAATCTACAAGGGAAAGGACTGCACTGGCATTATTTGTGGGCTGGATTTTACGTATTACTCATCTAAAATTTGCTTCAGCAAATGTGATTACATAGTTAGCTTAAGGCTGGGATCAGCAACATGCTACTCATTGGCAGCAGAAGGTGGTATGTCACCCCATCAGATTACTGACAAAAGATTTCAGGTGATTAATCTGGGTTGTGACTCCTAAACATACAGTTCACACACATCATTTAATCATCATTTAAAGCATCACAAGAAACTTTCAAAATTCTTTACTGTGTGTTTAAGGTTATCTACCTGTCTCTGAAGTATAGGGAAAACCTACCTACTGGTTTTGGGTGGTTAAAATAATTAATGTAGGATTTGGTAAGGGCTTTTGTTCTGTTTTACTGCTTTAAATGCAAAGTTATTACCTTATAAATACAAACAAGCAACAACCTAACATTTACATACTCAGTTTGAAACAAGTTTGCTTATTATCACAACCGCCACAGGGAAGTGAAGAAACTGTGAGCTAGCTGTTTATAGGATAATAAAGTAGGTGACAAAATTACTTGTTGTTGCAAGGGAATTCACAGCAGAACTTGAAAAATATGTCAGCCGATGGTTAGATGCAATTTGCACTAAAAAATGTGTTGGAATTAAAAATCTATTCTGCATAAAAGCAACTGTCAGCAGAATTTGGCATAAAAGTTATAAAGAAGCCGAAGAAGAGAACTTACCATACATGCTGTGCTCCAGATATCAGCTGGAGTGCTATAGACAGCACCGATCAGGACCTCCAAAGCCCGATACTGGCGAGTCTGAATGTCTTCTGTAAAATGTTTGTGCTAAAGAAATTACGAAGAGAATGAAGAACCATCTCTGGTATGTGCCTAGCATATATCCTCGTCTTCAACTCTTGGACAAACAGTCTTTCAAACAATGACCCAAATATTCTTCCTGCCATGTCTAATTCCTCCTACAAGATTTTTAGCTTACCCACCCTAATGTACACCCACAAAGTAATTCTCCCAGGAACAGAACCCACCTTGTTCATGGTATCAAATGGCTTTCATGTAATTCTTGCGCTCTGGGCTATCAATGCATTAATATGTTACATCTGCCACCTTCTACCTGAACTTTGAGGGACTGAAGAAAATAGAAACATTTGGGATCCTTTCAGTAAAATAAGGCATGGAATGCTTAAGGTTAGGGGAAAACTGTGATTCGTCATGAAATTTCCTCCACAGCATAATGAGAAAAAAACAACAACAGACAAATCCCATTTAGTCTCAAAATAAAAGACAGCTCTTTATGTGGAAAAGACAGAGTCTAGTTCCCAATTTGAATTTGACTTGAATGCTGAGGCAGAAAATCTCTCTTTTCAATAAGCTTTTATTCCATCTGCAGGCACTGTTCTGCAACAATTCTCTGTCTCCCTGTTCTTTTTAGTAAGATAGATTCAAGGGCTGGGCTGACACAACAATTATTTACAGCTAATTGAACTGCGGTTTACTTAACCCAATTGTCTGGCTTCCAAGAGATAGCAAGCCATAAATCTATCACCTGGGCTAAATTCATATAATCAACAAATCACAGATTAGGCTCCAATATGGTTGGTTACATTGTGGTTTAGTGTATCCTGGCAATATAATTAGAAAGTGGAAGTTAGCAAAACAAACAAACAAACAAACAAAACACCTTGCAAGGCATTTGTTTTAGAAAATTGGAAATGAAGCTAAAAACAACGATGCCTCACAGCTTACATTATCTTGGCAAAAGCAGAATTTGTGAAAAGCATTCAGCAAGTTCATGAATGTGAGCCAAAAAACTCTTGGCTCAATTCTGGATCATAAAGTAAACTTTCTTATGTCAATCTTCACCAACCAGGACTCCTCCAGCTATATGACTTAAATTCCCTGAATTTCTCAGACTGCTTAAAATTCTGGGAGTCCAAAAAGTGGTCAAATCCACAGATCCACATGACGTACTGAACTACAAACTAGCCAACCACAAACAAACCTACTATGTTGTGCGAAGCCAGCCAGCGTGGCTACTTCAATATTTTGAATATTATACAAACTTAGCAAATTAGATCAATAGATCTAACAGTTAACTAGATATAAGGATGGCTTCTGAACTACAACCACTGGGCAACGTTTGCCCCACCTATTTTAAAAAGATTAAAAAAAAAAGATCTTAAATGCCGATGGGGTAAAGCAGAAATATGCAAAAATATTTCGGATACTGCAGCTATTAATACCCTGTTTCCCCTAAAATAAGACATTCCCTGATAATAAGTCCAATCGGGCTTTTGAGTGCATGTGCTAAAATAAGCTCCCCCCGAAAATAAGCCCTCCCTGAAAATATTTAACCACATGCGCACATGGTCCCCACCATTTCCTCTGGTTAGGGTTAGGGAGACAGAGCTGAAAATCAGGTAAGACGGCAAGAGGAGCCCCGTCTTGCTCCACGCACCCCAAAATAATAAGACATCCCTGAAAATAAGGCCAAGCACTTATTTCGGGGTTCAAAAAAATATAAGACAGGGTCTTATTTTTGGGGAAACATGGTATTAGTGTATATATATATATATATATATATATATATATATATATATATATATATATATATATATGGAAGAAACAGCTGCGATCACACACATTGCTCCTAGAAGCACGAAGCCGAAAACACCAGCCTGAAGATGACGAATGAGACTTCGTCGAAACGTTGCCAAGACACCTCCAATTTTACGCGGGAGAAAACCCGAATAACCAAAGACCTACATACAAACACCCGCGAAAACCTCAGAAAACATACATACATACATACATACATACATACATACATACATACATATATATCTCCATCCATCCATCCATCCTCATTCTCAAGAAATATAAGATCATGATTGTTACTACAGCAATTGGGACCAGGAATTTCTGTTGCTAAGCAATGTGGTAGTAATGTATGTCACATGACCACAATGCTTAGTAATGGTAATCCCTGTAGTCTCCATTGCTGCTGTTAAGCAAGGATAGTGGGTTGTTAAGGAAGCACCCCCTCACAGCTTCCTGCTGGCTTCCAAGAAACAAAGTCAGTGGGGAAACGGGCAGGATATTGCAAGTGCCAGGTGACTCATAAGCAGGCTGGCAGGCAGGGAAATGGCTGTTGCTGAGCGGGAGAAGAAGCAAAGGGGCGGGGTGTATTGTTGGGCAGGTGTGGCACAAATGTGGTGGGGCTGTGGATGGCTGCTGCCAAGTGGGTATCAGAATGGATGGGGAGACATGGCACAACTGCAGTGAATCTCAAGGTCTGCAAGGGTGGATGGGTGGGCAGGGGAGTCTGGGTGTAAGTGCAGATGGGATGAAGGCAGAAGGGGAGGTGCAGTGGGGCTTGGGGTGGCTGCTGCCAGGTTGTGTGCGAATGGCTGTGTACGTGCAAATGGCTTGAGGGGGGCATAGTGCAAATGAAAAGGAGCTGGGGGAGGGCGGTGTGAGAATGTGCAAGTGGTGATGAAGGAGCAGCGTGAGTGCAGTAGGGTTTGAGGCTGCTGATGCCAGGAGGAAGAGGGTACCCGAATGGCCAGGGAGGTGCAATATGAGTGCAGTGAGGCTTGAGTTCAGGTGGCCAGGGAGCAGTGATGGGTTCCAACCGGTGTTACCACCGGTTCTCTTCACACACGTGCTTTGTGCGTAATCGCCGCGGGCATGCTTGGTCGAAGAGGTTGTAGAAAAAATGCTTTTAAAAGTAAAAAAAAAAAAGAGCCTCTGATAAGGTAGGCGGGGTAAGCAAGTGGTGACTGGGCTGGGGACTGGTTCAGGAGCACGGCCAGCCAATCTTATTACCAGTTCTCCGAACTACTACGAATTTTTTACTACCGGTTCTTACGAACCGGGAGCTCCCAGTGCAAACCGGGAGCAACCCACCACTGGCACCAATTTTGCGCTCCGCGCAAGCGTGTTAAGTTTCTACCCAGCTGAGGTGCAGCAATCAACTCTGCCGCACCTATCAGCTGGGCAAAAAAAAAAAAAAAAGGAATAAAGGTAGGAATAAAGTGGGGGCTGGCAGGAGTGCCCAGCTCTCAGTCTAAGAGAACCAGTTCGGTGACTTCACATCATTACCACTACCGGCTTGGCCGAACCGGGAGCAACCCACCACTGCCAGGGAGGTGTGTAGCATGAGTGCAAAAGGGCTGGGGAAAGATGCGTGGGGTGGGGGAGACTTACCCAAGCAATTTGTGACCTTTCTTGCCAGCTTCCCCATTGTCTTTGCTTGTGGAAATTCAGCAGAGAAGATTGCAAGTTGTGATCATGTGATTGTGGGACACTGCAACCATTGCTAAGTGCAAGGTGGTTGCCAAGTGCCCAGTTTACAATCATGTGGTCATGGGGTTGCTGGGACAGTCGGAACTTTGTGAACCAGTCATAACTACCACTCATTCAGCACCATTGGAACTTCGAACTGTCACTGAAGGAGTAGTTGTTAACCAAGGTCTATCTGTATTTTCATATACATCATCCTGATCTTTTTAGAATAAGGGTAAAATATATAGTTAATAAAATCATGAATTTCTGGATTCTGCAAACATGTAACTTTCCACTGTGTTGTTTCTGTTGTATACAGCAATTTATTGACTAGAGAAAAGATAGAAATTCAACTCTATGCCTCCAAGAACTGTATTTTTTGGAGTATAAGACACACTTTTTTCCCTCTTAAAAGAAGCTGAAAATTTTGGTGCATCTTATACTCCGAATGTAACCTTGCCCACCCGCCGGCCCCCACCCTTTGGTCTCCACGCGTCCTCTTCCTGGCTGCAGATTGCCACAAACAATGGCTCGTTGTGGGGCTCCGTGCATCGCATTTTCAGCCTCTAAACTCTCCATTTGAGAGCCCTTCAAGGCTGCGGGGATCGCCAAAGCACATTGCCGCCAATCGCTGCTCCAAAACGTGATGCATTTGGAGGCTGAAAACGCGATGTGTGGTGCCCAAAATGGTTACCCGGAACAGCTGCTGCCTTCTCTTACCCCTTCTGCGCTTTGCCTGCTTTAGTCACTGGAGCTCCCTCCAACAATCAGCTGTCCTTTTAAAGCTGTTTTTCAGCCCCAATACGGCCCTTGCGAGCGAAGCGATCTTCCGCGCTTTGCCTGCTTTTCTAATTCAGACAACCATTTGTCTGAAGTGGTATAGGGTTTCCTCCTTAATCACGGGGTTGGGACTCCAAGGTCCCTTCCAATTCTGTTATTCTGTTTCCATTTCCCTACTTCAGTGTAAAAGTTTTCCTTATTCTTCCTATAGGAATTTTCATGACTTTCCATCTTGTAACTTCCTAAACAAGCCAGATACCCTTTGCAACACAACCCTAATTTTCCATTCCCTAAAGGCAGCAACCATTATTGGGGAGGGGGAAAAGATCTGCACGAATTACTCACCACCCAACAAGCATTGCCCAGATCTGCAATCTTCACTCTGATCTTGTCGGCGTTTTGGGGTTCCAAAGGGTTCACCAAGAATTCAGAAGTGCCAAAAGCTGCCCAGACATGGTAGAAAAGAACAGAGATAACAAACAAGAACCATTGTGAGGAATCGCAATAAAAGCACACGAACCTCCTCTCTAGAATGGAAATGCTGCTCTAGTATCATTTTGGGGGGAGGGTCACCGTGACATGGAAATCAGAGCTAAGGAGGAGTTTTAATTCAGGGATAATGTGCTACCACAACTTTAAGAAAGACTGGTTAAGAAGGGAGGGGATGGAATGGCTGATGGATTGTGGCCTGTAATTTCCAAGGTGGGAAGAAGCTGGGGTGTTTAACAATGCTTGGCTTACTTCTCTTTGCCTCCCCTCAAAGTTGGAGTAAGTACTCACTGCTGGGTGAGAGAAGCCCACCACGCTCCCGCTGGTTAGAAATGCCTGAGAGGGCTGATCCAGAGAAGAGCGATCCTGAGAAGCCGGAGGTGGCAGAGTCAGGGCTGACATGATGGCTGGCGGTTCCAGGTGGGGAATGCCCATTGCAGCTGTCGTAGGCGTTGTGTGTGTAGAAGCCAGAGGATGACGTCAGGCTTTGGGGACTGCAGGCCAGAGATCCCCCCGAGGGTTCTCCCCCTCCAGAGACTGAGATGGGGCAACTGCAATGGCCTTCTGCGGAAGATGATGGAAGGTCAAGATATCCCAGCAAGAGGAAGGAAAACATTATTAGCCAAGAGGAAAAGACAGAGACATGCTTTGGAGTAAAGTAAAAGCACATCAAAAAGGGGTGTCTGACAAAAAAAAACCTATGTCTTATTCAAAGTCTCAGAAGCAAGGATCCAAAATCAGAATTTTGTTTTTATTTTCCTTTTCATAAAACTTGGATCATCCAACACAAAACGATTCGGACAGAGTAATAACGCTACCGTACTTCTTGGTAGTGTAACTTCATTAAAGTATGGAATTCAGTTCTATAAAGTATGGTAAAGGCCACCAACTTTAAAAGGAAATTAGACAAACTAATTCTGGATTATAAACCCCTAATGACCATTAGTCGCCAGGCAGCTGCCTTTATGTCCAGCTTCAAAGGCAGGATATAACTCAAGGTTAATTGCTAGCAATTAAAGTCCTAGGACCACAGTTTGGAAAACACTGACCTAAAGCATGGTTGCCCAACCTCTCAGCTTGCCTGGGCCACAATGAATGAAGAGGAATTGTCTTGGGCCGCATAAAAATATATAGTTAACATATATAAATGCCATAATAGTATTAAAAATATGATCTTGTGGGGTCGCATTACTAGCTGTCCAGGGCAACATGTAGCCTGGAGGTTGGACATGCCTGACTTCAGAGTTTCTGCAGTTTTGCTAGTAAATGAATCAAGAACTGCATACATATAATAGCTGTGAAATAATGTATAAACTTGCTTAGTTAGACATTTATTCCTCCCCCCAGGAAAAAAAATACTACTGTTATGTGGTAGGATGCCTATATTTACAACTTGGGCTTAAATAAAGTTTCTTTTTTTTTTTTTTAAGTTTTATTGTTTTATTATTAAGAAATTATAATAATACAATTTTTGTCCATCCGGTTACATAATATGGAAAAGGAAATAAATACAATTTACATATTGTACATTATATAGATAATCATTGCAAACCAGTTACATGGTATAAAGCATTATGTTCTCATATCGTTCTTAGTGTATATATATATAATAATCTTTAACGATAAATTAGTAAATACATAAGTCATGTCTTTTGTTCACCCATGTAACCTTTCCTTGCCTTATTATATTTCCTACCATCCACAGTACATCTTCTCTTTCTATTTCATTTTACTATTTCTTGTACTTGCTCTGGTCTCTCTCCTTTTTATTTCAATTTCCTCTTCTCTAACCACCCGTACCACTTGTCCCATACGCTGTAATAATCAGAATCTTCTCTGTCATTAATTTCTAATGTTAATTTATTCATTTCGGCACATTCCATTATTTTGCCAATTACTTGTTCCTTAGTTGGCGTTTTTTTCTCTTTCCATTGTTGGGCGAAGGCGATTCTTGCTGCTGTTATTATATGCACTGCCAAGTATTTCTTCTTTTTTGCCATTTCCGCCTTAAGAATTCCCAGGAGAAGTATTTTAGGGTCTAATTCAAAGGTTTCACCTATTATTTCTGAAAGCCAATTGCAAATCATCTTCCAATATTTTTTTGCTTGAGAGCAGGTCCACCAGCAGTGGTAAAAAGTACCTTGCTGGTGTTCGCACTTCCAGCACTTTGGGTTTGAGTTGGGGTAAATCTTGGCAATCCTAGCTGGTGCTAGGTGCCACCTATAAACCATTTTATACTGGTTCTCCTTATAAGTGGTTGCCTTGGTAAGTTTTATATTGTTGTTCCATATTTGATCCCATTCTTCCAGATTTATATTTTTCCCTATATTTTTGGCCCATGCTAGCATTGGGCCTTTAACCACTTCTTCCATCAAGTCATATTCTACTAAATAGTTGTACAATTTAGCTAATAGTTTGTTATCTGTACTCATCCAAATCTTATCAAAATCTTTGCTACCCATTTCTATACCATATTGTTCTTTATCTTTTTTATATCTTGATTTTATCTGTGCGTATGTCCACCATTCAACCAGAGTGCCTTGATCTTTTAATTGTTCTATTGTTTTGAGGTTCCCTGCCTCATCTAGGATTTCCTTATATTTTACGGTTTTACCATGATCTAAAACGTTTGGGTAAATTATCGCCTCCATGGTTGAGAGCCAGCTGGGAATTTTAGTGTAGTGTTTTCGTTTTATTTCTTCCCACGTTGACTTCAATATGTCCCTCAGTTTATGTTTATTGAAATGGGTTTTGGTTTTTTTCCCTGTTTCCCATAAGTAGGCATGCCAACCCATTTGGAGATCATGCCCTTCTAGCGTTAGAATTATTTTGTTCGCTAAGGTCGCCCATTCTTTTAGCCATACAAGGATTGCTGCTTTGTAATATGTTTCCCATATAGGTAATCCTAGCCCTCCTCTATTTTTTTTGTCTTGTAAACTCCTAATTGCTATTCTTGGTTTCTTTCCTCCCCAAATAAATTTCCTAATAGTGGCATTCAATTCACTAAAAAAATTTTTATCTAATTTAATTGGCGCTGTTTGGAACAAATACAACAACTTGGGTAGAATGCTCATTTTGATTGTCGCTATCCTCCCAAGTAAGGAAATTTGCAACTTCCCCCACTTCTCTAAATCTTGTTTTATGCTTTTTACCAAAGGGACATAGTTATCCTCTTTAAGGGCCAGGTACTTTGTTGAGATCCATACTCCCAGATATTTAACTTTTTTCACAATTTGGATTCCCATAGATTTCTCCAATGTTTCCTTCTGATTTTTCATCATATTTTTGGTGAGCATTTTGGTTTTAGATTTATTTAATTTGAGCCCCGCTACTTCTCCATATTTATCAAGTATTTCCAATATTTGTATACCTGTTTCCACCGGTTCTTCCATAATTAAGACGACATCGTCCGCGAACGCTTGAACTTTATATGTTTCTTTCCTAATTTTAAGCCCTTTAATTTGATCACTCTCTCTAATCTTCTTCAGTAGCACCTCTAGTGCCAATATGTACAAAAGTGGTGACATTGGGCATCCCTGTCTTACTCCTTTGCTGATCTGAAATGTTTTGGTAAGTTCACCGTTTATTAAGATATTGGCCCTTTGCTTCCCGTAAATCGTGTTTATTGTATTTGTAAAGTTTTGTCCAAATCCCATTATATTCAGTTGTTGCTTTATAAACTCCCAGTTCAAATTGTCGAAGGCCTTCTGTGCGTCTAAAAATACTAATGCCGCCTCTTTTTCCGGGTGTTCCTCGTAATATTCTATCACATCCAGAATCGTCCTTGTGTTATTCCTAATTTGCCTCCCTGGGAGGAATCCATTCTGATCACTATGTATTATCTTATTGAGGGTTCTTTTTAGTCTTTCCGCTAATATGTTCATGTATATTTTATAATCAATATTGAGAAGGGAAATGGGCCTATAGTTCTGTATCAATTTAGTATCCGATCCTTCTTTTGGTAAGAGTGTAATGTAGGCCTCTCTCCAGGATTCTGGTATTTTATTTTTCATTAAAGCCTCATTAAAAATTTGGAGCATTCTTGGGAGTAAAATGTCTTCTAATTCTAAATTTTTGTATAATTCCCCTGGGAATCCGTCCGGGCCCGGAGATTTATTCTTTTTCAATTTGGCAATTGCAATCTTTAACTCTGTTAATGTGATCTCTTTGTTCAACATCTCTTTTTCCTCCTCTCCAATCTGTGGCATTCCCTCTTCCAGTAGATATTGTTTTACTTTCTCTTTGGGTATATCTTCTTCTTTGTATAAAGATGCATAGAATTCACGTGCTATTTCCTGTTTTTCTTCTTCCTTAGTTGTGATATGGCCTTCGGTGTCTTCTAATTGGAGAATAATTCCCTTCTCTCTCTCTTTTTTAATTCTGTAGGATAACCACCTTCCTGGCTTGTTGGCGTTCTCGAAATAATATTGTTTTGTTCTCTTAATATTGTATGCTAATTTTTCTTGTTCTATTATGTTTAATTTATGACGAATATTCATCCAATTTTCTTTTATTATTTCATTGTCAGGGTTTTGTTGGGCCTCTTTCTCTGCCTTTGCCAGTTCTTCTAGCAGTGTTCTTTGGGTTTCTCTCCTCTCTTTATTTCTATATGCTCCGTATGATATCATTAGGCCTCTCAAATAGGCCTTCATCGTATCCCAGATTATTCCCCGGTCCATTGATTCTTTTTCATTTTCTTCAAAAAAGATTGCTTTTTTGAAGAAAATGAAAAAGAATCAATGGGCTTAAATAAAGTTTCAGTCCAGACTCTAAGTGATTACTAAACAAAGCGGACAATAATCTGTGGAATATACAAAAACATACAAGAGTAAAACAAGCTGCCTAACGAAGTGTTCTCTCTCTTTCTCTTTTCCTCTCTTTCCCTCTCTCTCTTCCCCTCCCCCCACTCTCTCTCTCGTGAAAAGGACCATGTTGTCTAGTAACCATTTAATGGATATATGGATATATGGATATATATATATATATATATAATGACCATATGCCCTTTATTATAAAGGACAATCCTTTATTTCAGAAAACTGTCCTTTGGATTTTATTTTTCAAAAACTCACTTTTTCCCTTTATTTTGGTCGTTTTAACTTTACAGTACAAACTGTACTGTAGTGCAATCTTCCACATTCATATGAAAAAAATTGAGTTTTTTTTATAAATTTTTTTTTTTACATATAGTGCTTGATTTTAGGCACTTGTATCAAAATATGCATTTTTGTAAAGTTTTCTTGGTTTTCTCTGAATTTTCTTTTGTGTAGCAAAATTATAAACCAAAACAATTTTTAAAATTCTTTTTGTCCTCTGCTTTTTACAAGAAAATACGATCCAGGTGTAAATCTGCCATATATTTCTGTCACGCTTGTGGGAATGATCTCAAGGGCCCTGATTGTACCATAGCATGCCAGTCTGCTCAGCCCATCTTACCTCTGTCCCAAAGGTGCTTTTTCAAGAGTCAACTGGACTTTCTGATTTTTCTTCAGAGCTGAAGAAGCTTCTTGGATGAGAAGCAAAACATCTTCAAAGAAAAACAAGAAAGTCCAGTTGCCTCTTGAAAAAGCACCTTTTGGACAACCATGACCTGGATGACCGAGAATCTCCATAGACATCTTACCTGTGGTCTCTGTGGACTTGCTGGTCCCTGCATTTGTAGCTGCCAGGTCCTCCAGCTGCTGAAGGTCCCGAAGTCGTTCAGCTAGGAGCTGACTCTGCCGTTTCTGCTTCCTCTTCAGCTTCTTCCGCTTGTTCTTTGAAAGCTTCCCATTCTGGGAGATGAGAGGGCCCCATGTCACAGCCCCATCACTCATAACTCCAGGGCTGCATAAGAATGGAGCAGACGGGGAAACAGGCAAACAAGATGGACGCCTGCCCATTATGTCTGGGGCAGGCAGGGAAAGGAGGAGAAGAAACAGTCCAGGGAATCACGTGGGCCCTAATACGTTTGTCAGTGGGCAATGTAAGTTGCACTCCCAAACACACCACATGCAAGAGAAAAGCTGAAGGTGTGTAGAAACAAGAAGACATGACAGTTCTCCAAGGAGCAGATAGGACTGTCACAAGCAAATGACTGGAAAGTAAAGCCAAGTTCAATGGGAAATGGTCAAATTCAGGCTGTTCCACTTCAAACTGCTGGAGGGGATGTTACTTGCATAATTGGAAAAAAAATGTCCTAAGCCCCCAAACTGCTCCAAGGAAGAAACCTAAGCTAAGTCCTACTTTCTGACGTGTAGATTTTTTAATACGATGGAATTCATTTGCTCAATCTCGAGGGGGACAATTCGGCAGTACAGTTAACCACCACCTGCAATTTGAAATGGGACAGCCTGAAGAAGGTGGACTTACTACCGCATAGTGCTCTCGGCCTAAATTGCAGACATCCTGCCAGGAGAGGCTGGTGTGAAGCAACAAAGCAAAGAGAGTTCAGAGTGAGAAGAAGGGAGCCATGCATGTGTTGGGCCTATTGAAACTAGCTGAGTCTAAAGGTGGCTCAACTGCAGGAACCAGCAACAATATATTTAACAACGGCAACAAAGCGGTGCATATTCTAACAATGAGCTCTAGTGCCCTTTCTGATTCAACAAAGGGTCTGGGGCAACTAAACAAAGCAAAAAGCTGCTGTTGCATGATGTCAAATGGGCCTTTCCTTGCCAAGCCACAGAAAAAAGTGGGCCACAGCAACAGACAAAAACCTGACAGACAGAAACAAGGATATAATTGGCACAGAGGTGTGAACTCTGGGGAGCACAAGGCATCAAGAGCGCACAAATGGGAACGAAACAAAAAACAGAAGAGGTGACAAAGAGGGCAATCTTGCATTTACGTGGGCAGGAAGGAATACTGGCATTACACAGGCAGTTACTGAAGGTGGAAAGGGAAAGCATAAGAAACGACGGATGACCCCCTGGGTTTCTGGCAAAATGCAAGAGAAGACTTCACTGCCCACCTCTCATACAAAGGAGCAACAGAGGCAGCAACGGGGGGCATTCATAGCAGGAACTTATGTCTGGGTCCCTAAAAGGAAAGCTGTGTCACTCCAGGATCATATATAACCAGAGCCCATCAAATCCATACAACTTTTAATAGGATAGAAAGAGGAAATATAGGGGAAACGCTTACATTGAATCAAATTCACTTTCTGTCCTGGCCCCATATATTAGTGTGCCCTCCCCAACACCCAGTTTGGCTAAGAGCAAATGAAGATGCATGTCACTTGATCTACGCCCAAGTCAAAAAATCTGGACAGAACTTGCACATAGTTTCACTCTAAACTGTGCATGTGGAAGCCTTTTGTTAAGCAAAAAGGTATCCAGGTAAGACACACCTGCACTTCCCTTGCCATAAATCTAGCAGAATGTGCAATAATTGCTAGAGTGGATTTTTATCAGATTCCGGCACAATTTGCTATTTAGCAGGAATGAGATAAACAAGCTGGTTTTACTTCTAAGAAACACCAGACCCTTAGGTAGCTCTCCTTATTTTTTAAACAAGTGGCTCTGGCACCAGGGTGCCTGCTGTTGTTTGAAGCCCCGAATGGTAGTTGTAGCCTTCAAGAGCTAGCCTAGATCAAGCAGGTTCAACCTTCCACCAAGTATCCACTTATCTTCAGAAGGGCACATAGGTGACTTAAAGGCCCAAGTATACAAGGGCCAGACTAAGGAAAAATTAAAGGTAAAAATAAAATATAATATAGTACCGGCTCTTCCTATAAAAGGAAGAGAAATCAGACCAGGAAAGACTACAGAATAAAAAACTCTATGATCCAGAATTGAAAACTGTTAAGATACAGGATCATCAATTATACATCCCCAGCTAAATAAAAGAAACCAATAAAAATAAATAATAGTTTAATGTAGGACAGGAAGTAGGGATTAGAAAGCAAACAAAAACAGATAAAATAGCTTTTTGTAAAGAAATCTTTATTTTGTAATGTTTCCTCACAACCCTCCCCCTTTGCATGGAAGCCTTTTCTCTTCCAGTCTTGGTACCACCATGCAAAGAGAATTCACCACAATCTCTTTTATTCTCAATACATAGTACCAAAAGCTTTCTCCTTTCTAGTTTAGTGCCTGTCCTTACAGCCATTGGATCTAAACTCACCATGACTGTTTTTTACGGTAAGGAAAAAAGTAAACCAATGAAACAACAACATACCCAAGAGCGTATTTCCAAGAGCCACTGGAAAGCAACAGATAATGACTATACACCTTCAATTCAGAAAAGGAGGGAAAATCCCAGGAGCCTAGATAAGGAGGATGTTCCTGACAATGGGAATCACCTGCTCCCCACCTACAGATGCAAAGCAACACAAATGTGTTTGCTGTCTTTGCTGTTTCCTTTGGAGCAATTGCTGAGCCGATTAACATCTTACTGAGACACCCACAAATGTGTGAAAATATGGAGGGCACTGCAGACTTCCAATTGGCACAACCTTTATAGGTGAAAAGACCCTTAGGATTACTGAGAGAAAAGAGCTTGGGTCAGAAGAAGTGGGAATGAATTTCTGGGTCACAGGAATGTGAACTCAGCTCTGGGATTGAAAACAAATTCCTTGGCTAACTAATTCTAAAAATATACTGACTCTTAGTCTTGAGCCACCATTTCAGCCTTGGTTCTGGTTAGAGGATTTGGGTTTCTAGTAAAAATAATAATAATAAGGATCTTGTCTACCCACCTCTGGCTTTATAGAAGAGATGTGGTTAACGGAAAGCATAAAAGGGAGTATTTCATTTTTCTAGCTTTACCGAAACATGTTCCAAGGTTGTAGGAATGTTGCTGCAACTAGAAATGACAAATTGCAGGAGCTCAGTAAGATGGTTTCAGAAGGGTGACCCACAATGGAATTTTCAACTATAGATCTCCCATGCAAGAAATTACAGAGTTCTTGACCTCATAATCATGGAGTTTAGCTAGACAAGGCTTTAGTTGGCCAGACACGTTCTCATACAAACTGCTCATTGTACAAAGTTTGTGACCACACACTTTAGCTATGTGGTTAAAAACTAAGTTACAAGTTTAAGCTAAAAGCAACCAAGAGGTCAAGTATAGCCCAGAATTGCCACTAGGGGGAGGAAAGAGTACTGGCCAGTGCTTGGCCTGACCCAAAGCAGTGGTCAGAAGCCAGAATTCACATCATGGCTTTAGTTTAAGAGACCAGGCCTCCACTACTGAACCATGGCAAGAAATAGGATACAGAAAGATTAACTACAGCAGTTCCAAAAGCCAACTTATTCATCACTATAGAGAATTAAGTAACATTCCCAAATCTTCTGCAAAATTGTGGATAACTTCCTTTAGGGCCAAGAATTAGATTTTGGAATGATGGAGTGCTGAGGCCAGAGTGGGTGGGATCTAATATTTAGCACTTCACCTGATTGGTCAGTGGTGGGATTTTCTACTTACTTTCCTTAATATGCCAATTCCACTTTGCTCCAAAAATTGTTGCAAAAGCCTAATATTGTGGTTCATTTGTCTCCACACAATTTTAGAGCTTCTGATGCAAAAAAAAAAAAAAAGAAAAAGAAAAGAAAAAGAAAAAGAAAAGGGGAGGGGGGACACAGGTCTACATGTATCCCATAAATGGGCCACACTGCAGTAAAGATGGTTAGGTCAGGTTTCTTCAGTACTGTTCCCATTGCTTTTTGGCCTTTCTTCATTCTTTTTTATCACTCCCTCGCATAATATGTGATTAACTGGACTGCGGTTTACTTCATTATCCTATTTTTAGGCTCTGTATAATATGTTAAGCTAAGCTGTGGTTGACCGGCCTAGTTTGAATCCAGAAGTAAAAAGTCAGTTTCCTCTCAGGAAAGTTGAAATTATATGCAGTACTGTATCTCTGATGGCTGCCTGTTATTAACACTTCTCTTCTGAAAGAGAAAAGTGTGTCTCTGCCCGGCATGTGCTAAGCCATCCAACATAAACTACACATGGACAGGCAAAAAAGGTTTTCCATGCTAAAACAAGCAGCTGGTCCATGTGATCTAGCCCAAGTACAATAGAAGGCTCAGACTAATTACACTGATTGACACCAATACCTGAAGCAAATTCTAAAACGGGAACCTTTCCGGCTAATTCACACACCTGGTGATACCGTATCATTCATGTCTGAATAAAATATAGATTCCCTGATCTCAGGGGTGAAATCCAGCAGGTTCTGACAGGTTTTGGAGAACCGGTAGCAGAAATTTTGAGTAGTTCAGAGAACCGGCAAATACCACCTCTGGCTGGCACCAGAGTGGGGTGGGAATGGAGATTTTGCAGTATCCTTCCAGGGGTGGGTTCTAATTTTTTTTACTACCGGTTCTGTGGGCGTGGCTTATTTTGTGGGGCTGGCTTGGGGGGGTAATGTGACTGGGTGGGCGTGGCCAACTTTTTTTTTTCTTTTAAAAGCATTTTTTCTACAACCTTAAGACGTTGCAGAAAACAATGCTTTGAAAAGCCTCTGCAGGCAATTCAGCTGGGATCGTCAGAGGCTTTTCAAAGCATTGTTTTTACCGTCTCTTCAGCTGAAGAGGTTGTAGAAAAAATGATTTTAAAAGTTAAAAAAAAAAAGGCCTCTGATGAGGTGGGTGGGGCAAGTGAGCGGCGACCAGGCCGGGGACCGGTTCGGGGGCGTAGCCAGCCAATGTTATTACCGGTTCTCGGAACTACCGTATATTCCGGCGTATAAGACGACTTTTTAACTCAGGAAAATCATCTCAAAAGTCGGGGGTCGTCTTATACGCCGGGTACCCGAATCTGAGTTGCTGGCGCTGACCGATGACGGCAACATTGAGGGGAAGCTGTACTCCAAATTAGTTCCAACCTACAAGAGGTGCCAGGCAGTGCGCGGCCCACGAGAAAGGAACGCGTCCCCACTCTACCCCAGAATTCGGGTCACCTTCCTTTCTTTCCACGGTGAAAGCGGCGCCGCGGTCGACCTGGGCCAGCGCCTTGCACACCTGGCTCTGCGTCTCCATTATGAGAAGCTCCATGCGACTTCGCATGTCTCCGCCCCAGTCGCGCAGCTCTCGCAATCCACTCACCGGAGGAGCCCGAAGCGAACATCCTGGAGCAGCGCGGGCCGGCCCAGAGGCTTAAACCCCGGGAGCCCAGGTGCCGAATCCCGCACAGCAGAAAAGATATGACAGCCGGTGCCCAGTTCCTTCTGCAGCCGTCCGGATCGGCGCCAAGCCAGGAAAGTGTGCTGCGCACTCCCACCCTTCGCCTGCGAGCCCGGGTGCCGATCCGCTTGGACTGCGGGAGCCACAGCGGTGCTGGCCGGGCTGGGTCTGGTGCGGCGGGCGGAGATGAAGGAGCAGCCTCGGCGGCAGCAGCAGCAGCAATTACAACCAGAAAAGCCATGGGGAAAGGAGGACGAGGAAGATCTGGCAAGGCGGTGCGAGCAATTCATGGCTCCTCCGGTGAGCGGATTGCGAGAGCTGCGCGACTGGGGCGGAGACATGCGAAGTCGCATGGAGCTTCTCATAATGGAGACGCAGAGCCAGGTGTGCAAGATGCTGGCCCAGGTCGACCATGGAGCTGCTTTCACCGTGGACCTCCTTGGAATCGCCTTGGAATGCTGGAACCAGCTGGCTGCTGAGCGGAGCTTCCCCCAGGCATCCAGGGAGATATTACCGACGCTCTGACTTCCCCAGATGGTGGAGCTCGCCATCAGTGGGGGTCAGCTGGGTAAGTCGGAGCGTCGGTAATACACCCCTAGATGCCTGGGAGAAGCTCCGCTCAGCAGCCAGCTGGTTCCAGCATTCAGCAGCATGCAGCCTTGACTAGATCGGCACAGCTTTCTGTCAATGTTGTCGGCGCTTCCGTAGTGTCATCAGTCAGTGCCAGCAACTCAGATTCATGAAGCTGTGCGGATCTCGACAAGGCTGCATGGGTGAAGGAAAAAAACCTGGTACAAAATAGCCCTCTTGCCACTACACGTAGCGTAGCCCATTACCTTTCTCTACAGTACAGCAACAGTACATACAGTATAGTATACAAATATAACAGTCAAGACCCCATCATGGCTCCACCAGCAAGAAGAAAGAAATATGAAGCCAGTTTTAAACTTAAAGTTGTAAATTTTGCCATGGAACATAATAACTGTGCTGCTGCAAGACAATATGGAGTAACAGAAAAGATGGTTCGGGACTGGAAAGCAAATGTAAAAGCGTTAAAGAGTATGCCAAGGGGTAAGTGTGCATTAAGAAGAGGCACCCCACATTGGCCAGAACTCGAAAAACATGTAGCAGACATGGTGAATGAGCATCGCCAAAACGGTTATGTAGTGACACGAAATAAAATACGTTTGTTTGCACTTCAGTGGGCCAAATCTAACCCAGATCACAGCAACAGATTTAAGGCCACTGTATCCTGGTGTACTAGATTCTTGGAAAGGCATAAGCATTTGAATTAAAATTACCATATTGAAATCAAATCTGATGTTTTTTAATTTTTATTTGGTGTGCGTTGGAAGAGGGGTAGTCTTATATGGCGAGTATAGCCCAAACCCTATATTTTAACAGGAAAAGTAGGGGGTCGTCTTATACGCCCAGTCGTCTTATACGCCGGAAAATATGGTACTACAAATTTTTACTACCGGTTCTTGTGAACCGGTGCGAACCGGGAGCAACCCACCACTGTATCCTTCCCCTGCCACGCCCACCAAGCCACACCACGCCCACCAAGCCACGCCCCAGAACCAGTAGTAAAAAAAAAATGGATTTCACCACTGCCTGATCAAGCCAAATCCAGTGGGTTGTATCTAGACTTTTTGGCTGCGGAAATTAAGCCCTGCTTATTTTTTCAGGGGGGAAAAAAGTAAACAATTATAAACTTGTCTCTTTACTTTCAAAATGCCCACATTCAACTATTTTAGTCTTTAATGAGCTCAGAATATTTTAGCTGAATCAGTTTATTTATCTGAATGGAAACGGATGCACAAGTCAAGCATAAGAAGATCAGACAAACAGGTGGGTCTAACAAAAGCAAGAGAGGAGCAGTAGTAACCTGAAGCACTACTCACTAGCATGATTTTGTTACATGAGGTAGTACAGGCGTACAGTATAAGCAAGACTTTTATAAAAAGCTACCCCTACAGTAAAAAGCAAAGCCAATCCTGATGACTTCATAGAAACATCTATGTACAGAAACAGTTTGCTAAAGCTGCTTTCTAGAACACCCCCTCCCCTCATATCTACAGTACGTCATTAATATTTCCTGGTGGTTCCTCCGTCCAAATACTCATCAGGTACAATGCTGTTGGGGCTTTTTGGGAACTGCTGAGGTTAGCTAGTTGTTGCTTTCTAGTCTAGAGTAAAACAAGTAGAAAACTGGGTCTTAATGATGCTTCTTTTGGTCTGCTAGGATCTGTGGGGAAAAGCAAGCCCAGATGTGGCCAATCACTCCCCTAGCCAGTATCTGCAGCAGGGGTGGGTTCTAATTTTTTTTTTACTACCTGTTCTGTGGGCGTGGCTTATTTTGTGGGCGTGGTTTGGTGTTGGGGATAATGTGACTGGGTGGGCGTGGCCAACTTTTTTTTAATTATTATTTTTAAAAGCATTTTTTCTACAACCTTAAGAGGTTGCAGAAAACAATGCTTTTAAAAGCCTCTGACAATCAGGCAACTCAGCTGGGCTCGCCGGAGGCTTTTAAAGGCATTTTTTTTTCTACAACCTCTTCGGCTGAAGAGGTTGTAGAAAAAATGCTTTTAAAGCCTCTGATGATCCCAGCTGACCTGCGCAATCATCAGAAGCTTTTTTTTTTTTTTACTTTAAAAAGCATTTTTTCGGCCGAAGAGGTTGTAGAAAAAATGCTTTTAAAAGTAAAAAAAAAAAAAAAAAAAAAAAGCCTCTGATGAGGTGGGTGGGGTAAGTGAGCGGCGACCGGGCCAGGGACCGGTTTGGGGGCGTGGCCAGCCAATGTTATTACCGGTTCTCCGAACTACTACAAATTTTTACTACCAGTTCTTGCGAACCGGTGCGAACCGGGAGCAACCCACCACTGATCTGCAGGCTTGAGGAATTATGGAGTCTTCAGTCCAAAAAAATATTTGAAAGGTTACAGGCTGCCCATCTTTGGGTCTGGTCTCCAAAGTTTCAGACAAAAGGCACCTGTGGGCGTCTTTATTTATTTATACATTTTATTGGCTGCCTGTCTCACCATAAGATAACTCTGGGCGGCTAACAATCATAAAAAATATATATCTACATTAAAACATAAATAAATGCTTCTTGGATATTCTGCAGGCAAGCCAAGGATTTTACAGCAGACTTCACACAGACATGATCAACACATGGCAGATCAGGTATTGATTTTCTGCAATTCCACTTAAGGCAGAAGGGCCAGTTCATAGGACCAAATCCTATTCCATACAAAAAAAAAACCCTCCAAAGATACAAAGAACTAACATGAAAAGGAGAAAGTAAGACCACAGCCTTTTCCTGATATGCCTGTTTCCTTTGAGTAGTTTATTTCTTTTCTGAAATTGGAATTTACTGAACAGAATCCAATATAAAGTGGCCTAACCTTAACCAGGGAAAACAAGGAACTTGGCCTTCCTTCCAGGCATCAGAAGAGGGATATTCTAGGTATTTCCCCACTTCTAGTATACCCTTTGGATCCTATTCAGAGAACAAATGAACCATGGTGGTTTTCACCAGTAAATTCAAAACAGATTGTATTTCAAAATCAAGGCAGGGTAGAAAATCAACTCCAGAGTTATGCCTATACCATAGACACAAAAGCATAGGACATGGTTAAGAGATCACAACAGTTAACCTAAAATCAAACCAATGATCCCATATCTTTATGGATTCCATTATCTCCTTGGCTGTTGGGAGTTGTACATGTATGTGTTTATGTATGTTTTAGGTGTGGAAAATACACAAAGCAGGCTTCTACAGCACAGCCTTTTCTCTTTGGCACATACAAGGTGTGCCAGAGGTACAATGGTAACTCCCAACCAGTATGTCCTTCAGTAGTGTTGTCTAAATGTTATAGCACCTCATTTACGAGGCATCTAGTTCTTAAGAAACTGGATCCTAGGACAACATGGTACACAGCTTCTAATTTTTTGTTAACAGACCCAAAATGACAACCACCTCTCTGGGCTTGTACTCAGCCATGTATATTCTGTGCACTGCTCCCACTGCTTCTTCAGCCCTAGTATTCAGTCAACATCACATCAGTTAAGACGAGATGGGTGGCAAACAAGTTTAATAAATAAACAAATAAAAACATTTCTACCGTTCAAATAAGCAATCCAGGTGGAGTTCTCCCAAGTGCATAATGTCCAGGATTCCTCTTATCTATCCTTACGCGTTTTTAATATGGTTAGGTAGGTTCAAAAAGGGGCTTTTTCCCTCTCCTTTCAAGTGATACAATTTAAGCCACGCAAACACTGCTATTAAACCCAGGAATCCATCAGCTTAGGCTTTTTATCCACAGGGCCCAGTCAGAAAGAAGTGAGGAGGGCTTCGTTTTCTTTATGCAAGCTTGCCAACTGATCCTCTTCAACTAGAGATGTTAGAGGCAGAAACTGTGGATGTCTTGAATGTAAAGCAGCACCAAGTGATGCTCCCCTTCCCTCCGAGGCCTGCACCAATGTTTTCAGGTCACAAGTTGCAATAAATCAGCTATTCTGCTTGAGAAACTTGTAAAGAAACAGGCATACAGAGAAAAATATGGGGAAAGATAAATGGGAATTTACAAAAACATAACACACCTAGTGTATTATTGGCATCTCAGTAAAGAACACAAGGGCCGTGCGCATGTTACAAAATCCAGCACCTTGGGCTAGTTTAGTTATAAAGCTGTCAGTTTCTTTACCATAATTTTAAAACTGGGAGCAGGAACAAGACTGTTAATATTTCTCCTATTATGCACAAATTTAATTACCTCAGCCCCAGGTATTAATATTATTATTAATATTATTAATAATAATAATTAATAATTAATAATTTACTAAC
The DNA here is from genome assembly GCF_059756535.1 of Pantherophis guttatus. NCBI lineage: Eukaryota > Metazoa > Chordata > Lepidosauria > Squamata > Colubridae > Pantherophis > Pantherophis guttatus. Next base: position 119,369,939 of record NC_142064.1, on the reverse strand, counting down.
CAACTAATTCTTAGCCAGGATGTGTGAAACACCTTCTGGTTCTGATTAAGCAAATTTTAATATCCATGATAATTAATGCATTTAGAAACGATTTTGTAGTACAGTGGTCTAAAGCACCCTGTTATTAAGACTAGCTGCCTGCAATTACTGCAGGTTCGAATCTCGCCAGGCTCAAGGTTGACTCAGCCTTCCATCCTTTCTAAGGTAGGTAAACTGAGGACCCAGTTGTGGGGGCAATAAGCTGACTTTGTATAAATATACAAAAGGATGAAGGCTATTGCTTAGCGCATTGTAAGCCGCCCTGAGTCTCCGGAGAAGGGCGGCATATAAATCAAATTAAAAAAAAATGCATTTGAACCAATGCAATAACTTATCACAGAGAAGGGTGAGGCAATGCCCATAAACTTGCTGATGGTGTCATGGGGTCCACTTTTAAGGGACAGCTATCACTCCATTTAAGACAGCATTTTTTACACACAACCTTAAGAAGCAAAATCATTCAGTGCATACAAAAACCTGGTAAAACAAACTAAGAGCCAGATTTAAAGTGGAAGAAACAAACAATGCTCCATGAGCTGTAGCATCCTTGCTGCCTGTCCAATCCAGAAACACCCAACTCTGGGTGAGCACTCTATAGCCCACCAGATATTGATGAACAGCAACTTCCAGCAGTCCAAGTCAGCACATCCAACAGTGGGAAAGCTGTAGTTCAACAACATCTGGAGGTTCACAAGTTGCTCCAAGTGATGGAAAGCATTCATGGAGAAAGCCTTGGATACTTCACAAAGTGGCAACAACTCTCTTCTGGTCCCTGTGCTTCCCATTGCAAACGCTTTCACTTCCCTTTGCTATTTCTGATCCTTAACAGAACATTCCAGTCAAAATAATCTCTACTTTGAAATTACAACAAAGTTTGCAAGTCAGTGAAATGACACAATTATTATCTACAATAATAAACATATATTCAGAGGCACAAACTGAGGATTCTAATCTTAAAAACAGCCATTCTCTTTTCTCTCTCTCCTGCTTCAAGAGACCAGCCACACAACAGGAAAAGGAGAAGGCTCAACTGAGCCATGGATTTTAAGTTTAGTTGCCAGATGCAGACCAAATACAGAATTTGACCCAGGGGGAAGAATCAACCAGTAAACTCTCCAGCATGAGACAGCCTTACTGAAGTGAATGGGAATGACAGCACAAGGTTGTTGAGTCATAAGGAGGAGCTCTATACCCAAATTAGACTCATGTTTCTTGGGATATCCCTGGCCTTAAGGGGATGAGCTCTTAGCCCTCTTTGAGCATAGAGAGAAATAACTTCAGGTGTCTCCTGTTACATGGGTGATAAGAAGGAGTCTCTGTGCCACAAGACTGCAGTCACAAACCAGAGAAGACATAAACTAGCCTAGATGGCAACGGTCCAACCTAGTATATTTTCCCCCCTTTTCTTTGACTGCCAAAATTGCTAAAGCATACAACCTCTCCTGGAGCTAACAAAGACTGCAAATATCATCTCACTATATGCAAAATGTGTCCATGGTAACATTGACAGACAAATTACAGATGTAACATGAGCCTTAGATGCAACTTGCCAAACACGGAGGAGCCATCCACACAAGGGCAATGGAGATGGTGGGTATCAACAGTCCATGAGTTTCACAGAGCAAGTGAGATCCAAAGCAGGCACTCTAAAACTTCATTCCTTCCCCCCATCACAGCCCTGGACGGGGTGGGGGACTTACCAGGCTTTCCTGGGGTGCAGAGCTGACTGAGGGAAGAGGTGCACAGGTGGAGTGAGGCGAGAAAAGGGGGAGAGAGAAAGAGACAGAAATGATTCCCAGAATCAGCCAGGAAATCCAAAGCAAACAAACATCAATCAGTACAGTAATGCTGTAAAGGAGGATGAGGATGATGAGGATGTGGAAGGCCAGAGTCTCCCACACCATTAGGATCATTCCGCCCTAAAGCTAGGATTAATGTTATAAAACCAGGGAGAGGCAGAATCTGGTTCCCCCATCACTTTAGCCCTCAGTTCTATTCTTATGGCCAGGGCATTCTGAATGCAGAACTCCAGTCTGAAAATTCTAAATGGAATTTGAGCCTGGTCAATGGCAGAATCCTGGATTTGCTACCAAATCTCAACTGTACACATGTCCAATAACAGTGATTCCCTAGGAGCCATATCCAGTGTCTAGTTTTTTTTCCCTGCTGGGCTTTTTTTATAGGCTCTTAGCTTTTGATCTAAATATAGGCCAGGTTCCTAGCCCTTAGGCTTAGGGTTAGGCTTGTGTCGTGATTTCTGAAGCCAGAGCTGGAGAGGGAGGAAGGTAATAAGATTCCCAATAATTGTTAGAAAAGGATTTCATGACTCATACCTAGTGTTTTATCATTCCCAATGATGAACTGAAAGAGAACCAGATACAAAAAATAGAAAAATGGAAATCTATTTCAATTGGAGGCATAAGGTGCGGAGCTATTATTTTGCTGAAGTGGCGTTTGGAAAGGGAAGCCTGTGTTTGTCTGGGTACAAGGCTTTCATGGCCTTTGCTTTAATTTGGAGCCACACTTCTCCGTTAGTGAATTTCTCCATTTCTAAAGGCAAACAATTGTTCTGAGATTAGGAAGGAATTCACCTTAAAAAAATAAAGAAGTGTTGCTGGGATATGGCAGTGACACAGAACAGCACTGAAAGGGGAAGGAATGAAGTCTGCAAAGAGCGTGTGCACTTCATTAAAAAAACCCACAGCATTCCCATTTTCAGATTATTTGATGAATGATGAGCAAAAGCACTCATATGGCTAAATTTTAGCCTTGGTAGTACAGGGAGCCTTGGTAGTACAGGGGCTTAAGGCACCCTGTTATTAAGCTGATTAAGACCAGCTGCCTGCAATTCTGCAGGGTTCGAATCTCGCCAAAGGCTCAAGGTTGACTCAGCCTTCCATCCTTTCTAAGGTAGGTGAAATGAGGACCCAGTTGTGGGGGCAATAAGCTGACTTTGTATAAATATACAAAAGGATGAAGGCTATTGCTGAGCACATTGTAAGCCGCCCTGAGTCTTCGGAGAAGGGCGGCATATAAATCAAATAAAAAAAAAAAAAAAATTTTGGGAATACGGTTATGGAGGCTCAGAGGGGAGGGGGCAAAATGAAGCAGCCACTCCTGTCCTAGTTGTTAAGGCCTTATACTAATCTTCTGTAACCTGATATTTTCCAGAAGTGTTGGGACCAAAACCCTTAATCTGCAGACAGCCAGTTTGGCCAGTGTAAGGGTCAGATTGGGACCAAGTTCTAATTCAACCACTCAACCATTTGGTTGGCTGGTAACTAGAAGCCAGTCACTCGCTGCCTTTCTACCCATCCTACGTTGCCCATTTGTGGCAGAGGGGATAAAATGAGAGAAGGCTCTCTTGTATGCTGTCTGGAGTTCCCAGAGAAATTATGGGAAAAAACCCCATAAATAATAGTAATAACTCCTCTGGAAGGCATCCAGTTGGGAAAGGCACTCTTATACTGACTATCCCAGATCATAGACACACACACACACACACACACACACACAAAACAGATTAGAAAGAGAAGTATCCTTGAATTCTGACAGTGGCAGGGAAAACTGCTTTGCTGTATCCATGAATGGAAGAAAGACAGATAGTCTTAACTTTTCTTCTTCTTCCTCCATTTTAGTGTCTTCCTTCATGTTGATTAAACCAGCCTACCGCTTGCTAATGGGGAAGCCTGTTCTCCTAATGAGTTGAAGCCTTCTGATTATTACCTGGAATCCCCAAGGCCAAATCACTCTCTTCGACAGGTGCCAAATGGGCTTTTGGTTTGCCAAGGAAATGACCAAGCATATGAAAAAACAATGGCAATCTAGGGGATCCACTTTAAAAAGTTCAACTTGCTCACTTTCATTACCAATCTTACTTTATTAAACAGATTTTCTTTTTTGTTTTACTCTTGTGCACTTAAGCTCCATCATGGATTCTTTGGGATGAAGTTGCAGTTTTCTAGTTATCACTGTATTGGAGTGATTTATCTGCTGAAAAAAAACTCTACATTGGCGACAGGAAGGGCATCCAGCCAGTAAACACTCACTTCCATTCAGCTGCCCAGATGATGACTATATTGGAGTCATTTGGTTTCAGTTCCTGCCCTTTTCAATTTCTATTCCATTCATATATGGATACATAAATATGGTCCCTATGGCTTGGGCCTTTCTGGAATTTTTTTAAATCAATCAATCAACCAATTTTTATTACGGTCAGAGACCAGCAAAGCTTGTGCCTTTCATTGCCACTGCCTAGTACTTTTGGATCCAATGAATGTTGAACACTTTGGCATTTAAGAATGTTGCTGTTGCTCCCTTAATTATGTTTGCATCAATCTAATGAAGGTCTTCATTTGCTAGAGGCAAATTCACTCAGCTTCTATCGTGCCCCTTTAGCATTCTTGGGAGAAAGGACACCATCATCAACCCTCTTGCTTACAAACAGGATGGTATACTTACCTGCAGAACCAGAGGGAGGAGGACCTCCAGTCTGCTGCCAGAGAGTAGCTTCAGCTGCCAGCCGTCGTATGTAACTCTCGTCTACACACAGCAGGATGTTCTCCGGCTTGATGTCTGTATGGATTATTTTGCACTTTGTGTGGAGGTAATCAAGGCCCTGCAGCACCTGAAAAAGGAAGCAATTGTGCCAAGGATAAGAACCAGGGGTGGGTTCTAAATTTTTTTACTACCGGTTCTGTAGGCATGCCTTATTTTATGGGCGTGGCTTGATGGGGGTAATGTAACTGGGTGGGCGTGCCCCCCCTTTTTTACTTTTAAAAGCAGAAAAAAATGCTTTTAGGAGCCTCTGATGATCAGGCAACTCAGCTGGGATCGCCAGAGGCTTTTAAAGGCATTTTTTTTCCTACAACCTCTTCAGCCAAAGAGGTTGCAGAAAAAAAATGCTTTCAGAAGCCTCTGACGATCCCAGCTGAGCCACGTGATCATCAGAGGCTTTTTTTTTTTTTTTTTTTTAACTTTTAAAAGCATTTTTTCGGCCGAAGAAGTTGTAGAAAAAAATGCTTTTAAAAGTTAAAAAAAAAAGTCTCTGATGAGGTGGATGGGGTAAGTGAGCGGCGACCAGGCCGAGGACTGGTTCGGGGGCGTGGCCAGCCAATGTTATTACCGGTTCTCTGAACTACTACAAATTTTTACTACCAGTTCTTGTGAACCGGTGCGAACCAGGAGCAACCCACCACTGATAAGAACCTCTTTGTGAATCAGGTCAAGAGGCTGCAAGGCCCTGGAGTCTTGATCTTATTAACAACTATAGCAGTGCAGGTAGTTCTCGACTTACAACCACAATTTAGCCCCAAATTTATGTTACTAAGTGAGATATTTGTTTAGTGAGTTTTGCCCCATTTTACAACTTTTCCTGCCAGTTAGCAATAGCAATAGGATTTAGACTTATATACCGCTTCACAGTGCTTTATAGCCCTCTCTAAGCAGTTTACAGAGTCAGCATATTGCCCCTAACAATCTGGGTCCTCATTTTACCCACCTCGGAAGGATGGAAGGCTGAGTCAACCTTGAGCCTGGTGAGATTCAATCTGCCAAACTGCTGGCAGCTGGTGATCAGCAGAAGTAGCCTGCAGTACTGCACTCTAAGCTCTGCGCCACGGTGGCTCTTAAGTTCTTAAGTGAATCACTGCAGTTGTTAAGTCAGTAACCCAGTGGTTAAGTGAATCTGGCTTCCTCATTGATTTTGCTGGTCAGAAGGATGCAAAAGCGGATTGCATGACTCCAGGATACTGCAACCATCACAAATATGAATCCATTACCAAGCATTCAAATTTTGATGTGACTATGGGGGTCACTGCAATGGTTGTAAGTGTGAAAAATGGTCATAAATCATTTTTTCCAGTGCCATTGTAATTTTGAAAGATCACTAAACTAACTGTTGTAAGTCGAGGACTACCTGTATTCAAGTCCCAGAAAAACAGGTGTTCAAATTAAGCCCATCTGCTTGGCATAATAAAACGGTCATGAATGACCCTGACTGTAAAAACACTCCCCACCCCCAAATTTGTTTGCAAAGAAATCCACCTTTACCTGGCATAAGATGCTCTTGACACAAGGTATGGGAAGCCCTTGGTAGTTGGATTTGATAATCCACTTCAACAGCTGGTGCCCTAAAACCTCAAGGACCATACAAACATCTGGGCAAAAACCAAGTCAAGGAGATAAAACAGGCATCAGAATGAGGGATCTGGTTGTTTAAAAAAGCACCAGTAAATAGATCCCTCCTTTCTTTACGGTACATACGAAGAACTTATAAAACCACCTAACTCAGATATAGAGCAAAGACAGAAAGAAAGCTGGTGTAAAACAGAATCTGCAGGCATCCAGCTGTGGTCTCCCAGATAACACAAAAACCAAGCAATTTTTGAGAAAATTAAACTCTCCTGGAATCTTCTTTCAAAAGTAACATTTGGCAGAACAGCCTTTTTGGGGAAAACTTATTGGCCATTTGTTCCTTTCTAGATTTGATTTTATTATAAGGAGTGGATGAATCCAGGATCAGTAGAAAGTTATTTTTATCTACATAGCAAATATTTGTTGCGGACAATTAGGAGTCTTCTTGGTCATTATTAGATAAAGAAAACATGTGTGGGTGTGCATTTGTTTATTAAGAGGCCAAGCAGGAAGCTGGTGATAGAATGGAAAAGCACAAAGCACAGCAACCCAGAAATATTTCCCCAAAGCCCACGGATTAACAGACTTCTTTGAAACTGCATTGCCCCAATAAACAAAACGTGGATGTGCTAACTAAACAAAAGTACAATTGCTCTACTAGAGGGACCTAAAATTACTACAGCCCAGCAACATTTCTTGTATTCACCTACCATTTAAAAGGGACTGCAGCCATTTATGCTTACCACAAAGACCTGATGCAGCTAAAAAGCTCAGTCCTTTGTTATTTCACTCTAGGGAATGGGAGGTAGGCAAAAAGATTGATTGCTTTCCCAGACGATTTTATATATATAAGGTTAGCTGTCACTCAGCATACCAATTTTTATGTACAAGACAAGAACAATTTCTGTTTCTCCTGCAGACATTTTCACCAAAACTGTAACAGAAACTGGTTTTACAGCCAAAGCTCAGGCACTTTGGAGGAAAAAAGTAGAACCAACTTTTTGAGCAGAAATGGTTTGTGGACCTTTTAAGGAAGGATACGGACACCATTGATCCCTGAGATCTTGAAATCATCAATCAGCTGGACAATATTCTCCCGTTTTAGATCATTAGGATCAGAATCTCGCACCTGGAGGAAGGGAGAGGTACCAGGTAAAAATGGATAAGCATTCTAGATATGGATCAGTAACTAGAAACTTCTATGCCCAAACAACCCTCTCCATAAGGATAGCTCATAGTTCTGGGGAAACAAAAGCCAAGTAGCTACATTGACACAGAAAGGTAAACCAGAATTTTCTTCTAGATCCAAGTGTTCCCATGGTTCTCCTTGCCAGTGGGCACATCTAACAAACCTAGGTGACAAATTCAGCCTGAATTTGTAGTAATGGCTAAAATATCCTTAAAGGTGACTCCTGATACTTCAAGAAATGTTTCTTGGAAACATTGGAGATTTGTGTTTTAACCTTCCGGTTACATGATGGTCTCCCATCTGGTATTAATCCATTTCAATGCTGCTTAGCTGTTTTAGAATCTATTTTGTAGATTGGCATTGAAATAGACCTGTGGGACAAAAAGACGTTTGGGTCATAGAAGAAGTAGTCTTCAATTTATGACCATTTGTTTAGCATTTGTTCGAAGTTACAAAGACACTGAGAAAAGTGACTTATGATTGGTTCTGTCAGGCTCAAGCCCAGAGGCAACACAATGAGATCCAATCCAATCCTTTATTGTAGGTAAAATAAAGGATTGGATTGGATTGAATCTCATACAGTAGCTTAAAAATAATTATACTGTATTTTTCGCACTATAAGACGCACCAGACCATAAGACACACATTAGCTTTAGAGGAGGAAAACAAGGGGAAAAAAAATCTGCCTCTGCCTCCCAGCATCCATCTGGTATTCATCTGGCTAGCGTCCTTGCAGCAAACAGCAAACAGTCCAGTCAGCTTCAGCACATTATCGCAGCCCCAGCATGTGGCTCATCAGGGCTCTGTTCCATTGCATCCACTACCAGTCAACTAAGCTGAGCTGCTGCCACCGGCACACAACACTGGAGCCTTCGCTGCTGATCAGCTGATTGGAGGTTCGACTGGCCTCCCGGAATACCGCTGATCAGCTGTTCTAGGCAGCAGGAATTGCCAGATTGCCACCAGCGGCAATGGCGTTGGGGATTGCTGGCAGCGGCAATCCCCGCCGCCTAGAACAGCTGATCGGTGGTATTTCGGGAGGCCGATCCAATCGCCGGTCGGCAGTGAAGGCTCCAGCGTTCCCCAGCGGTGGCGAACAGTGGCAGTGGTGACAGGCGGCAATGGAGTGACAGGTAGCCACCCACCCACCCTCGGTAATATTTGCTCTATAAGACGCACAGACATTTCCACCCACTTTTTTGGGTGGGTGGGGGGAAAGTGTGTCTTATAGTGCGAAAAGTGTATCCAAAATATTATAACTGTTGACTTATAATTATATACTTTGTTTCTTTTTTCTGTTTTACTTCTTTTCAAATATGCATTTTTTTTCTTTGAGAATGCATGGATTTTTATCATAATTTTCTTTGTAATTCCTGGATTTTGCTACTTCATGTTTTAAGGCCTAAGTATGTTAACTATTCCTTCATGAGGAATAGTTCACTCAGAATTGGAGCGGTCAGAGAAGCATCAAACTTACACATTTCAGTAGCTTGATTTCATCCACAGCCGTTTCTGTATAATGTACAGCACTTTTCACCACTTTGAGGGCCACAAAGCGCTTCCGCCTGGAGTGATGGGAGGAGAGAACGACAGGGTTAGTTAATCCTGGCTTCCTTCATTTCACAACATTATCTCCTTGAAAGTCTCAGCATTACCTTCAAAACTGATGTAAGAAAACAAAGCTAGGGTTATACATTTTTTAAAAATGGAGTTCATAGGAAGCATAACAAAGGGATTTCAGAGATTTCAAAGGTGCTTTTTTTTCTTTAAAAAGAAACTGGGTTGTTTTTTCCTTCAGAAGGAAGAAGAAAACATTTTGCTCCTCTTCTTCTCCTTCTCCTTCCTCCTCCTCTTCTAAAAGAAGCTGTCTTTTGAAGAAAAAAGCACCTTTGAGACAACTATGACCTGGATGACTGAGAATCTGTGCAGACAAAGCCTTAGGGATTCATTCATTCAACAATTATAAGATTGTCTCTAGTGATCCTGGGCAGCGTACAAGGGCTAAAACATCAGCAACAATAGTTTAATTAGGCAAAAATGGAGTACTTCTTTGACTAAATGCACTTGGACTATCTTTGTCTCCATCCTCCAGGACATCCTTTGAATTTAGCAAGCATTTTGCATTTCAATCAGAAGGTGATCAGAAAATGAACCATTTCCCCATATTTGGTATTCTTAAAATTTTGCCTCAGACTAGGAGGCATTGGCTCTTTGGCGAGTAATCAAGGATAGCAATTCTGTAATTACACCCTGATGTCCGTTTTCCAATTATATCTATCCCTCAAGAATGTCTGCTGTCTCCACTTTTTTTCATTTTAGTTCTTGAGGCACAGATATATGATGAGAGAATTATGGAAGTTAAGATTTTAAAAAGAATTATAAATTAAGGGTATTTGTGGATGACTTGGTGTTTATTTTAGATGATCCACTTGAAGGACTAGAAACATTAATGGGAAAATTAAAGGACCTTGGTATATTAGCCAGTTTTAAAATTAATAAATTGAGTTTTAAGCTTAATAAAGAAAAAGATGTTAATAAAAATATAAAATTAGAAGATCAAATAAAAGTGATGGAGAAAATTGGTTTTAAAACTGAGAAAAAAATAAAATACTTCAGAATTACTATGACAAATTGTATGTTATTTCAAAATAACAATTCAAAATAACATAAAATAATTATGTTAAGACATAGGATGAAATTAAGGTCATTTTAAGATGGGAGAAATTAGAAATGTCAGAGTTAAGGAGACTCTCTTGTAACAATGTTTTGCCAAGAATGTTGTTTTTGTTTTAGACAATACCTGTTTTCCAACTGATGATGCGTTTATACAATGACAAAATATATATCTAAATATACATGGTAATGGGGGAAAACAAGTTAAATATAAAGTGCTATAAAATGCAAAGGAAGAGGAGGACTGCATTTACCGGATTTGAAATTGTATTTTGCTGCTTGTTGTTTGATCTTGATGAAAGAATGGATGTCGCTGAGAAACATGAGACTTTTAAGAGTCAGAAGGTGACAACCTGAACTTTGAACAGCATGGATATATATGATATAAAAAAGTTAATGTGGATTTTAAAACTCACTTTATCAGACATGCCATATTGAGAATATGGAATTAAATACCATATACGGCTGTGGCCAAAAACACTCTTATGGCTCCCAACTCAAGCTTATCATAGAAGAGAAACAGCAGACAAGAACAAATGGTTGATATATTGGGGATTATTGGAAAACCATCAATGGAAATTTAAAAGTAAGTCAAGTGAGAAATTAATAGCAGAAGGATATAGCTGTCAATGGTTTTCCCATTTACAGTTACCAGAAAGATTCACAATGGATGAAAAGATTTATTGTATGGAGCAAAGTATGTAAGAATTTGAAGTACAAATGTGCACTGATGATGAACATGTAATTGCTAAAATGTACAAGCTTTTGTTGAAATTTGAAACAGGAAGAACAGGTTGAAGAATGTATGGATTAAGAATTCTGGCTAGTTATGACCTTAAAGAGGTTTTTTAAAATAAAATGTGTGTGACACCAGAGAAATTACATAGAATGTATAAAAGCACTTCAAATGTATTTTGGAAATATGACCATAAAGGGATATTTTATCATGCTTGGCAGACATATACAAAAGCTAAAAAATTGATTCAAATACATATTTTGATAAAAAGAAATTTAAAAATTAATATGCAGCTGAAACCAGAACTTTTCTTTTTAGGAATAATGATAAACAGGCAAAAGCCACGGAAGATTATTTCAATATATGATTACTATAGTGAAATTATTACATGCACAGAGATGGAAACATCTACTATGGAGGAATGGTTGGTGAAATTGACAGATTTGGCCAAAATGGCTGAAGTAACTTGATTAGAGAAAAGGCACCATCTACATTTATTGGTGACTGGAAACTGGACTGGACCTTTTGCATAAAAGGGGGGAGATGAACTTTTAGAGTTATTTGTTATTTACAGCTTTGATGATTAGGCGGGCAGATTGTAGAAAAAAAAGAGTATTGTGATACCACTTTAAAAAGAGAAGTTAAAATATAATTGTATTTATAATTGCTGTACAGAACATTGAAAGCCACTACTTTGAATTTTTTTCCTTCTTTTCTATTTTTCTGCATTGTTTGCTTTCTCCTTTCTCTTATTTTATATTACTTTTAATATTTAATCTTGTTTTTAAGTTTCAGTATCATACAACCCCCCCCACCCCCCCAAAAAAATCTATTCCTGTGACAAGATGCTACTTCACATCTCAAAGGGAGGATACACCTTTCCTGTTTCTTACTCTGGATTTAGGCAGGATATAAAGAACTTTTATGTACTTCTAGTTCTCTTCCTTTTTAACGCTCCTTATAAATTTGTTTCCTTGAATTGAGCTCCTAAAGACTTCATGGACATATCCATGTATTTTCCTTGGAAATGTATGGCTTAACCATTCTTTTCGTCTGGGATATTTTTTCAACTCTCCAGTCTAGTCTAGTTTCCCATCTCAGTCCAAACTAGATCCAGTCTCATTTTCGTATTAACCAAGCCCACCAGACACTACCATCTAGCTTGGCAATACATGGCAACCTGATCACTTTTAAAATGAATATGTATTACTCTTTTTTAGGGGCATTCCTTGTATATTTAATATAGAGGAAAAAAATAAGTGTGTCATTCACTGCTGTACTTACTGAATGTCCCAACAAAGCCAGACCGTTGAAAAGTGCCCCCATCCAAGTTTCCGTACCACATGATAACGTCCATTGAAGAGGTCCCCAATTTTTACTGGGTAATACCCACCTAATATAGAGCAAAGAAGAGGCCAGTTAATATACTAGCTGCTATAGTGTCATAGTATATTTTATTTATTATTTTATTTATTTATTTATTTATTTATTTATTTATTTATTTATTTATTTATTTATTTATTTATTTTTCATATTTGTATACCGCCCTACTCCCGAAGGACTCAGGGCGGTGAACAGCCATAATAAATACAAATACATATAGAAGTTAAAAACTATTAAGAAACAGATTAAGTAATTTAGGCTCAAAGATTAAAAACATCCAAATTTATCTAAAGAGGTTTAAAACCCAAATTAAAAGCCAGTTTAAAAGCCAATTAAAAAGGGAGAGTTAGGCCAGACCAGCTTGTTGGAATAGAAATGTTTTCAGGGCACGGCGGAATATGCGTAAGTCTTGGATGTTTCGTAACTCCGGGGGAAGCCCGTTCCAGATGGTAGGTGCCCCCACAGAAAAGGCTCTCCCCCTGGGGGCCGTCAGTCGACATTGTTTGGCCGACGGCACCCTGAGGAGTCCCTCTCTATGGGAGCGAACTGGTCGGTGAGAGGCTATTGGTGGCAGGAGGCGGTCTCGTAAGTACCCTGGTCCTGAGCCATGGAGCGCTCTAAAGATAGTAACCAAAACCTTGAAGCGCACCCGGAAGACCACTGGGAGCCAGTGCAGCTCGCGCAGGAGGGGGGTTACATGAGAGCGCTACATTGCTCCCATTACCACCCGCGCGGCCGCATTCTGGACCAGTTGGAGCCTTCAGGTGCTTCTCAAGGGGAGCCCCATGTAGAGAGCATTACAATAATCCAGGCGTGAGGTGACAAGGGCGTGAGTGACCGTGCGTAACGAGTCCCGATCCAGAAAGGGATGCAACTGGCGAATCAGGCGAACCTGATAAAAAGTCCTCCTGGCTACGGCCGTCATATGTTCTTCAAAAGACAGCCGTGAGTCCAACTATGAGGCAACTATGGGCAGACACACAAATTGCCTTCCTGATTAGTCTCAAGTTCTATCTTATGCTTAAAACAAATGCTCATATATTTCATTTGTTGTTGGAATGTAAAAGTGAAAGCCCAAACAGATCAGACAAAAACAGCTTCTTAAATTAGCATCTTGTTCCAGCAAAGGAGAATCTGACTGCATCCAGGACTCAAAACGACGCTGCCAGCAACAGAGAGAGCTCCTCCCCTTCACTTAAGAGACCCCAGGCCATTCCCTGCATTACTCAGATACCTCGGCAGTAATCTCGGGGGTCCTCTTGTTCCTCATCATCAGATCCCAAAAGCCCACCTCCAACTGCAGCAGGAAGAGGCAGGGGGGGCACAGAAGGCGGGCGGGCAGGGTCATCCGCGCAGGAGGGACTAAGTGGCCTAATAATGAAGAGATTGAGGGGAAGCAGGGTAGGCAGATATGGGCAAAAAAGAGACATCAGAAGGCACTCCAAATTTCAAAGTTATTTATTTCACAAACAGCTGAGAAACATTCCTTGCCTGCTTCTAATTGAAAGCCGCCAACTGCTCCCATAAATTACTACAGCAAACTGTTCCTGACTGGTTGGACTACACCTTAAATGGTTAACAAGCCGGGAAAAACCGAATTACGTAATAACAGCTTTCGAAAGTGTAATTTCATTTGTTCATATTCTTCTCATTTCCTCAAATTCCTTTAATTTCAGCCCTCAGAGTATAGGGTGGACACTAACATTTTGTTGCCATTATTCTATCAAATAATAATAAGGCTATCAAATAATTCCGATTGTTCACCTTAGGAGATTCTCTGTACATACCTATTGCCTTCTATTTCAATCTGTGCTGTTTTCCCCATCTTGACAGCTTTAAGGGGGGGAAGAGATTCACCGCAGCCAACTTAAAAGGGGGAATTAACTGGCAGCAAGAAAATGAATAACTCGACTACTCCTGTGGATTTTCAGTTCCTGACCAAGGAAAGGAAGCTTTCTCCGTCTCTGATGTCTTCCCCAGGGAGAAGATAATATTCCTCAGAGGAAAACTTTCAGATTTGTGAGGGAGCTGCCAATTCTGGCACAAATGAGAGGCCTTGAGACAGTCTCTGTCAAAGCAGAGCAGGCTAGTGGCTGGTACTTTATCTGTCCCACATGCTCCCTCCATTAGTAAAAGAGGCATTAATACCTTGTGAGCTCAGAAACTTCCTCTCTCTGTCAGAGCCCAAATGTGCACAGAGACAAGAGATAGACGAGGCGTTAAAAATAACCTAGCAGCTTCCAGCAGCTGCCACCCAGGATGGAATTGGAATTTGGAGTGGGGAGGATGGGACACGCAAGAGAAAGCAACCAACCCCATGTTCCTTAGGGCCACTGAGGTGGTGATAAGTGTGGATTCCAAGAACAATGCTCTTCCCTTAAAAAACAAAACAAAACAAAACCTCTAGCTGTCATGGACATGTTGTGGCACAGCTTCTCATTATTCTGTGAAGAACTGGGCTTGGCATAAATGGTACAATTCACATAGCAAAAGCAAGGGAGGGTCTTACGGCACCTTGTAGATTAATCTACTTATTACTGCAGATAAAGTTGGTGGGCCAAGTATCTACTTCATCACCTAATTTGTAAGGTGACACAAGACACTGCTGGTTTTTCTAAACAGACTAACCCAGTTGCACATCTCCTTGTCTCAAGCAGGTTCTCTGTAAGGAGAGAGGGGTTTGCTTCACTACCCAGCAATAAGAGGAATCCCCAAAACTCTTCCCTCTCCACATGAAGGGCTTTTGCTTTTTTTAAATTGCAAGTAATTCCTCAGGAGAGCGGAGGCAAGCAAGAAGTAGGATAGAGGGATAAGGTAAAGGTAAAGGAAGGAAGGAAGTAGCATCATCTTCACCATCCTAAGCCCTGATTAAAGGCTGGCATCTACAAGAAGCTAGAAAATCTCCAGGGAAGCAAGAAGGCTGTTGCTTCACAAATCCATTTATCTCTAAGGAAAAGGTAAACAAGTCTAGGCAGAAAGGATTTCTTTTGCTCTGATACACGTGTATATATTTAAACATAACATTTTGCGTCTGGAATTTATTTTCTCTTTACTAGCTCTGCATGTATCTTCTGCTATTTGAAATTTCTGTACAGCAGAGGTTTCTCAGAATAGGAGTAGACAGCATCATCTTGTTATCTACTTTGAAGTCTTATATTTTCCTTTATGGTTTTCTATTTGAGGTTCTCTTAGAATGCTGTCTGTGATTTGACTGACATTTTACCTCTTCAAGTGGTGAATGCTTTGCATGCTACTACTTAACAAGTTTTAAATAAACTTTTATATACTTTTTCATTTCCTCATTTTTAATGAAGTTTGATTTTGCTTATCACTTGTGAAAGTGATGCACATAAAGGAAAGGCTGACTTCAAGTTATGTGTCTCAATGCTATAGGAGCAGAACCTGACATATAGAATTTGTTTATTTCTCCCCACCCCTCCCCCTTTAATTTGCCAGGAAAACAAACAAGTTGTAGGAGCCCTATTTGTCTCACATATCAGGGTTAGGAGAAGGCAGGAGGTGCCCCACAGAAGCTAGGTGATGGCAGCAGTCATTATAAAGCCACCAAACCAAGGCAGCAGGCAGAGTTAGGTTGTATAGACACAAAGGGCTTCTGTGAAAGGAGATTTCAGACTGCCAATTGGAGACTTGAACCCTAGTATAGACTCAGTGTCAGAGTGCGCACAGTGTGACTATTTTGTTGCTACAATCGTGAATGACCTTACATAGCATCTTTTCTGACTAGTTCATGCATCAATGAAGTGATACTGAGTAGAAAAACTCGAAGTACAAAAAAAGTTACAGCAGTTATTGCTGTAAGAGGCTTAGGCCCACTTAACAAAATCTATACCCACTATTTCATCTTCTCAGCCCTAATAATACAGTATTGGGGCTAATTTCACGAACCCATTGATGTGCATTGTCTCTATTTACATATACATTAAGAGATATATATTTTATGGTGAAAAACATTTCTGGGGGGGTAAAAAAACAACACTTTTCTAAAATTCTCATCTGCATAAAACTCTAAAAAGTTGCTTTTCATCAGCTGTGCTTATGGCGGGGTGTGTGTGTGATGATGGCCAGTTCGTATACATAAACACCTAACAAGCAGTTTACACGTGTGAACAAGCCCTGGGCATCTCCTTCTGCAACCGTTCTGTAAAAAGCCAATTTAACATGCAGGACGACCTGCAACTGATGTGCAAAGCACGTTGCGTTAAGAGCCACAACTTGCAGGATGAGTTCACACCTACTCACATTCCGCCGAAGGCAGGGTTGCTGCCCCCCACCCCACCCCACCCCACCCGGGTAACCTCAGAGGCCGCATTCAGCCACCTCTCTCTCTCGATCCCCAGCCCCCACCCCACCGCTCGTATCGCTCCACACTCACCCCGTGGGGATCCCGCTCTCTGCCGGCGGAGGGGGCGGCGCCTTTTCTTTCTTATGTTTCTTCTTTTTGCCACGGCTGTTCCCCGGGCCTATGGAAGAGGGGAGTAGCGCGAGATCGATCGGCGCGCCGGAGCTGCAGAGACCCACGCGCTGCAAAAGTTTTGCGGGCAAGGCTGCGATCGGCATAAGTGGCAGCAGACGGTCCGCCCAAGTGGAAACCCCCACCTCCTCTCTTGCACCTGCTGCGGCCCCCTCCTCCGTGCAACCACTAGCAGTTCCCCGCAATCCCCGAGCGCCCGCGCGCACGCCCTTCTACTTTCCAGGGCAGCCCCGCCCGCCGCCCCCCCACTCACCTTTTTTGCTGCTCATCGGCCCCCCTGCCCCGGTGAGCTCCATACAAGCAGAGGATTACTCTGCTGCGCCTGCGCAATCCGGCCCCTTCCCAACCGCAAGAGCGGCTTTTACCCCACCACGTGAGGCTAGAGGGGAGGAGCCTGGAGCTGCTTTGCTGCTCCGCCCACTCCCAGCTTTGGCCCGGTCCAAAAGAGGGAGAAGAGGTCTGAGAAGACTTTATAACGGCGTAGCCATCGCCATTGTAACTGAAACCATCCACCATTCCCAGCATTTAGAGCCTTCTCCAAAGAGTTA
Organism: Pantherophis guttatus; assembly: GCF_059756535.1. Classification (NCBI taxonomy): domain Eukaryota; kingdom Metazoa; phylum Chordata; class Lepidosauria; order Squamata; family Colubridae; genus Pantherophis; species Pantherophis guttatus. Next base: position 119,352,744 of record NC_142064.1, on the reverse strand, counting down.
AGTGTTTGCATATTGTTTCCAAGTGTGATCATATGAGCCAGGTCGTCTGCCACGAGTAAGGATCGATTCCTTAAATGATCCGTCGATTTGCATTCTTGGCGATCCATGGTATTCTCCAACATCATGGTTCAAAGGTATTAATACTTTTCCTACCCTGCCCCCAAAAGTCAACTTTTGCTTCCGTAGGGAGTTACAGGGACTATCGTGGCTTGCATGGTCAAGACGCATCCCAGCCTTTATCCCAGCCTTTTCCAAGATTTTCATTACTGCTCTGCCAAATGCTAGTCTGTGGGGTATTCCTTGACTGCTTGTTCCTTTGCAGTTGATGGTTGATCTCAAAAGGCAGAAGCAGTCTTCAGTATCTTCACTGTCAATTCTAAAGCTGGTTTTTAATTAAATGCAAATATTTTTAAAAGTGTTGGAAAAAATTACTTAACTTTGAAGCCCAAACTATCATTCTGTAGAACAGGCGACAATGTTTCAGATATTGAATTCAGCATTCAAGTACTGAATTCTTGGCATCCTGGTTTTTGGCACTATATAGCAATAGCAGTTAGACTTATATACTGCTTCATAGTGCAAGGGTCCCCAACCCCTGGGCTGCGGACTACTACCGACCTGCAATCCATTGGGAATCAGGTTGCCGAAGCAGCAGATGAGCTCACAAAGCTTCATTTGCGCATGACCAGGATTTAGGTTGCATGCTCAAAACCATTCCATACCACCACCACAGCTACCGCCACTGGTCCACAGAAACAAAAAGGTTGGAGACTTCCTGCTTTACAGCAGTCTGAGTGGGTTACAGTGTCAGCATATTGCCCTCAACAATCTCATTCCTCAATTTACCGCCTTTTGAAGGATGGAAGGCCAAGCCAATCTTGAGCCCCAGTCTCCAGGCTGTGGGTAGAATTAGCCTGCAGTACTGCATTCTAACCACTGCGTCACCCTGGTTCCTGGGTATGCCCTGGATATCTGGCTTCTACACTTTTCCATCTCTTTTCCATCCTAACTTCACACGGAAAAAGTCTTTAAGGATGATGCTTTCGGTCTTGTGGGATGCTGTAATTGAATTTGTAATACCTTTTGAATACAAATTCAATCTTGTTACTGAATTTGTAATATGTTTCATTAGTTCATAAGTTCATTATCTTAATTGAAATTACAAGAAGTTAGTGAAGAAATAATACTATATCACTTGTGTTTTAGTAGATAGAGGCACTGAAGGACGAGGCTGGCGATAGACCATTCTAAAGAATTTAAGCTATGTAATATTCACTTAGAGTTGACGTTGACGTGAAGACACATATTTGCAGTAGGGCTTCGATCAGCTAAAAGGTGTCACTGCAGATTTTACTCCACCTAGTATTTACCGACTATAGGGAACGGTGTTCATCTCCGTTTCAAGGCCATTGAGTCAACGCTGTCCAAAGACATTTCTGCGGTCATGTAGCCAGCCTGACATCACAGGGCACTGTTACCTAAGATCACCTAAGGATTGCTTTATTATAAATCAATCACCGAAAGAATCCCCAACTCCATTAAAAGAGGCATTGTTCTTCTGCATGACACATCAGCTACAAGAAATGGGCCTTTATACCTTTCTTGCTTGTTTTTTACATACTGCCCCCATCTGATCTTGTTTGGGCTCCAAAAATAAGTGAAGTTGGGTTTCCTTAATACACAACTAGAAGACAACCGGGCAGTTCCTGGGCTTGGGATAGACTGAAAGGTTGAATAACCCCAGAAGAAAGTACTATAATGGTAAGTTACCCAAAAAATATGAAGTCACTCCCAACTTTGTAGAATCTTTATCTTACACTCTTTGCTTTTTAAGAATGTTTCATCACTAATAAGAGTGGGCATTCTATTTGGGGAAATACTTGCAGCGTCTCCAGATTTCTTTGTCTATAGTAGACAAATTAACATGCTGGAAATTGTATGAATATGTATGTGCTTCCCAAGCTAGCCTAATAGTCATAGCTTATGCCATTGTCATTGATGGTGGATAATGATTTATCTGCTTCACCACTATTTTGCTGCCTTGGTGCATATGTACATGTATACTAATACATCTTAGTCCTTGTAGTTTTCTCAAGGATTCATAATCGTGACAGGCATCAAACATCCTATTTAGGAATACTGTTCTGCCAAATTATCAAATATAATCCTGATTGGTTCCCAAAAATAGACCCATCCCTCTTCAGTGGAATGATAAATATCCATGGTCAATAAGCATAAGTGACTGCCTTCAACTTTTTAAAGAAATAATGTTTGCATGTAGAATAGAGATAGATAAAGATCTAGGTTTGCTCAACTGTTCGCTCTCCCTGACCAAAGCTCTTGTCTTTCATCTTAATCACTCTCATTAATCACCGTTATAGAATGATAAAGTTTGGAGAGGTTCTTTAGGACTTTGAGCTCAAACCCTCTACTCTATCCTCTAATTTTTCAGTTTAAAACATCCCTGACTGAAAAATTAGACAAATTAAAGATAAATATATTTCCAGATCTAGACAAAGCCTACTTCAGGATTCTTAAAGGATTCCAATATGAAATTGATGACGATCAGTTTTTATTTCCAAGAATTGGAAAACAATTAATATAGCTGCAATTTTAAAAAGTAATAGAAAAGATATAGAAAAGTATCCTTTACATCTAGATAAAGTGCCAGGAAGAATTCTTAAACTTATTATTTTCTTTGTGTATTTCATAATTTTCTGCTTCTGCCATATTAAAAGATTATGGATTATAATAACTTTGCATTCAATTTTAGCACAGCAGATTGTAAACCCCATCTTAGAATCTGCAAGTAAATCAGACAACAATATTTTTCTGAAAAGTTTTTTTAATTCTTCAAAATGTCATTAAAATAAATACAATCCCAGAGCAGAAGACTCCCATATATACATAAAATTGGGGAGGAGAGGACAATAGATAAGAAGAGTTAAAATAAAGACCAATTAGAGTATAATTTTTATACAAATATTTTTTTTTTAAAAAAATGGTATTATCACCAATTGCAATATTAGTGCATTATAAGAAGGAAATGAGGTCTGGAAGGGATAAAATTCCCCCAATCCTCAATCTGTAGTGGCCAGCACAGAATGGCCCATTAACGCGCACTGCTCAAAAGGGGGACACTGTAATTTGACACCCTTCTTGTAGGGTGTCCAAAATAAATACACCATTTTTATTTACAAAGCCAGTGTTCCAAACAGGGATTACTCCCTTTGCAGTTAATTTTTTTTTTATAAAAGACAGAATGAGCACCAAGTGCAAAAGAGCCTTATAGCATCCATGCAGTTAAGGCACTGGGGGTGGAAGGAGGGAAGCAGTGTGGTGGCCATTTTAAATTATTTTAGATGCCTCTGAGGGAGATTGTCCAATGCTGTCTGGCACCTGAAAATGTTGCTGATCAATGGATAGTGGAGAATTTTCAGAATAGGTCTATTTGTCCTTCTGTAGTTGCAGAACATGGGAAGATTTACTTTTGAGTAAATATGCTTAGGTTTCTAGTTAGTGGTGTTGGATCTAGGTAGACAGCTGATTTAGGAATGTTACAAGTCAGTCACTTTGTTCTCTACAAGAGCTGCAATCTGTTGCAGTCGATATGCTAGCTGCATCTTTTGGCCCAATGGATCTTCTTCTAATGCACTGATTATCTGCAAAAAACATATACCGACAAAAACCAGTTAAATTCCTGCTCATCCTGTTCAGAAAAAATTTGCTACCTTTTCTGCGATCAACCTATCTCCACCATCACCAACAGTAACTACAGGTAGTCCTCAACTTACGACCACAATTGAGCTCAAAATTTATGTTGCTAAATGAGACAGTTAAGTGAATTTTGCCCAATTTTACGAACTTTCTTGCCACAGTTGTTAAGTGAATCACTCAGTTGTTAAATTAGTAACAGGGTTGTGAAGTGAATCTGGCTTTCTCATTGACTTTGCTTGTCAAAAGACTCCGGGACGCTGCAATGGTCATAAATATGAACCAGTTGCCCAGCATCCTAATTTTAATCATGTGACCATGGGGTTGCTACAATGGTCTTATGTGAGAAAATTTAGTGACGTTGTAACTTTGAACGGTCACTAAGTGAACCATTGTAAGTATTGTCTCCCCACTCCCCATGGCTAAGTTCCAGTAAATGTGTTACTATACCTGGTCATAGTATTTGTTAATATAGTTGTAAAGTTCTTGCAGAGCCACTAAGCAATTGAGATCAGAGGAATATTTCTGCCAAGGCAAGATAAAAAATAGTAGTAGTTTTGTCAATCACTTTTTCACATCAATGCAGGCAAATCACCATTATTTTATGTATGTATTTATATATATCTACAATTTTCCAAATACTTGGCTACCCTTGCCATCTGCATCTGTAATAATTCTACAAAATTATAATTTCTGTCCATTTAGCAGATCAGGGAAGTGAACACAAATCACAGCGTTCTCAATTCAAGGTCCATCCAATAAATTCTTTGTTTGTCTTGTGCTGGTAACCTGTTTCCATTTTGGGGAACCCTATTTAGAACTAACATGATCTACTTTCAAATAAAACCAGGGGTGAAATGCTACCAGTTTGCACGAACCGGTAGTGATAAAAACTACCAGTTTGGGCAAACCGATAGTTAGCTACTGGTTCGGTTGGACCGGTAGTTTAAAAAAAAGCTACCAGTTCGTCTGAACTGGTATTTCCAACGATCAGCTGTGCCATGCAGTTTAGCTTTGCTGGAAAGCAGGAAATCCTGCTTTCTAGCGAAGCTAAATCGCCCGGCATAGCTGTTCCCCTACCCCTCGCTGTTCTACTTACCTAGGGAAGTGTTCTTTTTCTGTGGGAAGCGCACATTTGGCATGTAGTGTGCATGAGCGCGCAGCATGCTTTTGGTACGCGCCACGCATGCACGGACAGCAAACTGGTGGTGATCCGAGGAGGATTTCACCACTGAATAAAACACATTCCAAATAACGCATGCCTAATCTGTTGTACTTTTAGTCAACTCATATTTCTCCGTGCTGCTACCATTTAATATGGCACAGGGTTCCAAGCAGTCTCTACTGTCAAACTAAAGAAGAAGCAGTGTTTTTAAAATAAATCTTTGTTGGGCTGCACCAAATATAAGACATGTGTATGCAGAGACACCCAATGTACCCAAAGTAATCCTTGTCATGTACAAGCTGGACCTTCTACTTCACTTGTGGATTAAGAGGGATTTATTATATTTCAAAGAACTAGTGTAAGATTACTGAAAAAGCAACCATGAAGCACAGTTTGAATCTGCAGAAATATTTTAGAAGTTATCAGTGTTTTTATTAATTCATGCAAGTGGGGCTTATTTGTAGTATGAAGCAAATGTTAGCTTTAGGCTTGCTGACATGAGTGTTCACCAATACAGGGAAAAGTTGGTCTATATGGTCCCAGCCTACAATAAACTGGGCTTGTATAATTACTAGACATTTAGGAGCAGCAGTTTAGGTTGTTTAATCTTCCTGATTAATTTTCCATATCTAGTTTGTGAAGCTGACAAGATTTTTTTTTTTAATATACTACTTTGGTTGTCAATAATGAACAAGGGGATGTTGGCATTTACTTCTTACCCCTGAAAGTTCAGTCAGGGCTGAGTTCATCTCTTGGTAGCTGGCAGGAACAGTCTGTTGAATATCTGCATAATACCTGATTAGGTTTGGGAGGGAAGGCAAACATAAGTAAATAGACAAAAGAATACATAGTGAAAACCAGCTCTTGTACACCGTCATTAAGATAAAAGAGGAAATAAGTCACTGTGTATATTTGTACTTATATATATTACATATATTTAGTTTGTTGTGATTAGTATTGTTGATTGTATTTTAAGGTTGTGAATGTTTTACATAATTTTATCTTTTTAAATTTAATAAAGTTTGTTTTTTAAAACCAAAAGAAAAGAAAAGAAAAAAAGAAAACCGGCTCTTGGGATAAATGCTTTAGATCATTTATTCTATCTAAATCACTGTTTTTCAAACTTTGCAACTTTAAGATGAATGGACTTCAACTCTTGGAATTCCCCAGCCAGCATGGCGATTCAGAATTCTTGGAGTTGAAGTCCACTCTTCTTGAAGTTGCTAAGTTTAAAAAAAACTATTCTAAATGGAGTTGAACTACCTTTCCTAATACGTCAAATCTTGCTAGCTAGATTTGTCAGGGAGTATAGTTCAATAACACAAGGAAAGTCACGAGTTTTCCATCATTGTTAGTAGCTACCCAGACTCAATGTCACTGGCTAGATACGTTAAGATATTTTTTCCCCACTGAGCAAAATCTCTGAATTAAAAAGCTTTTGTGAAACATAACTAAAACAGTTCAAGAGCCATTAATTAAATTGACCTAGTACATTCCACATGCCAGTTTCCATTTGCACAAGGAGTGCTCAAGTAAAAAGGGCTCAGAGCTCTATTATACTCAGGAATTATAGTTTCTTCTATGTAGGAATCCTTCCTCTACCACAGATTGACCATCTGTTTTATATGTTTTCTCTATTACCATCTCCATTTCTCTCTTCTTAGAGACTGGCAACATTTGTTGAAAACTAGAGGTATTGATAAACAAATGATAGACGCCAGCTGTTAAGTTTCCCTTTCTATTTCAAAAGGGAGGCTGAAAGGATTTTCAGTCCTTGCGATGTGTATGCAAGGTTCAACACATGAGAGGGGAGATTTATTGCCAATTCATAATTCTCAGAATGGACGGAGTTAAAAGTTGTATATATTTTTCACCAAAGTACAGAAAAACTGTAGAACTCAGCTTCCTTTCAAATGTCTTAATTAAATACCTGACTGTTACTAAGGTTATGAAGATAATGTTTGAAACTGAAATGTTAATGCAAAGTCTGAAATCTCTAAAGCCAAAAGAGCAGGCTATATCAGATTTCCTATTGTTGGAAATGCTGGGGGAGGGGGGGGAGGAAAAGCAAACCACTGAGTGCACTGTCTAATTTATTGTTCCTTTGTAAATGCTAATAATAGTAGAGTATTACGTAAAAGGAGGGAAGCCATACTAATTTGCAGAGAAGCTGCAAAGTAATCTTTCCTTACTTATTTTTACTCAGTATTGGTGCCCAGCTCCCTATCATCACCTCTTGTTTTCTTGAAGAGTGTTTTTTAAATAGTATTTTACATTTTGCTCACACTTACTTCTCCACCATTTGTTTGTAGTGTGGGATTTCCCTGGCATAGAGTAGTTTGTTGACTGGTGAGTCCTGAAATAAGAGAGAAAAGCAAGAAAAACAGGAACTGATTTTTTAAAAAAATGAGTAAAAAGATATCCAAGCATCACATATTATGTTTCTTTTTCTAGTGATGATAGTCTTTCCAAGGTTTCAAATCCATAGTTGCTGAGAATTACAGTATATGAATTGTCATCCAATGTACCTGAGAGGCTTGAAATTGGGAAAACTAAAGTACTGGATACTGGATAATGAAGAAGAAAAAGAGTTGTTTTACTCACGCTCTCATTTTCAATATGAACGGGTTATTTATTTATTTTTTCTGGATGATGGAACATTGTATTTCTGGTCTCGACTAGTAGCCCAGCGGCAGAGTTATCTTCATCAGTGATACAAACATATATCTTTCATCTCATTAAACCCTTCCAAATCAGCTACAGGCAATTTACAAAAGACAAGCCCCAGCGGAGGGTTAAATATGTCACACTCATCCAGTAAGCTCTCCCCATATTTAGAATATGGCTAAGGGCATTCCCACGAGAGAAATGAAAAAGAACACCTGTTATTCTGAAAGCGACAAGATAAGTAAACAATCTAGAGTCAGCCAATAAATAGGGGAAAAAAGTGTAAAATCCTAAATACTTCTGACTATGTCATGCAATTGACCTCCTGAACTCAATGGACTTCACTTCCAGAAGATGTGGGGGCAATCACTGGCTTATGCTAACTTTTCAAGAAAGCAATTGGGAGAGAATTATAGCTCTGTCAGGGATACTTAGCTGCAAATAATAAAAGCCAAGAGGCAGTAGCGTAATGCTAAATGTCATGATCAGGGACAAAAAAGCCTCACCCCTTGCTTTTTTAGAACTTTCCAACAGTGCTGCCATTGAGAACACAGCACTAGAACAGATGGTCTGATCCAGGGAGGAAGGGTACAAATAACCTGGTGGGCTACTGGCACATTTAAAAGCATGCGATGGATGCACTCACAAAATGGCTGTGGCAGGGAGACAGCTATTTGCAAAATGGCTACCATGAGAAGTCAAAATAGAACATAAACTAGTATGGTAAAACCTTGGTAACTTTAAGATGGGTGGATTTCAATTCCCAGAATTCCCTAGCCAGCTTGCATTTGCATTTTTGTATATAAGTAAGTAACGTATATACATTACTTAAGTAATGTATGTATGTACGTACATATATATGTAACTAATGCTTTGGCAGTTTGGCAGTTTTTTAATTAATTAAGGGAACCTTTAAAAAGTTACGGGATAAGGCAAAAATCTAGGTGACAGTAGATAGCATCAAAGGGATATAGGAAACTTTAATTATTTTACTGCCCTCTCTTGCAGTTTCCAGTGGAAGTATCTGGGTATGTGTTGGTATCTGCAGTCATCACCCTGTATAAATTGTAGGGAAACTGTTAAAATGTCTACACAGAGGGAGTAGAACTGATGAATACCTATGTAATTTCAAATTTCAGCCTGTTCAAATTATTTTGGTTTTGAGCAGTCTAAAATCTTACGACAGCCTGACGTGATTTATATCTTGTAGCTGGGCATTTAAGGAATTTCATTTGAAGAACTTTCTCTTTTATCAGGCAATTTTTTTTGGCGTGTTTATAGCCCTAACAGTTATTTTTCTAGGATGACCAGAGCAGGACAGTTCTGAAAGGAAAAGTAGCAAAATATCAGATGCGCCGGACAAGCTTTTGAGAAAGAGACTAGACCAGTAATTTGAATAAAATGAAAATGCCTATATCTAAAAGGGCTAAAAAAAGGCTGAGGGAACTAACATATTATTTAGTTACCCAAGAGGAAGCAACAAGCAAGGGTTGGTCTGGTCTGACCAGTTCTACAAGATATTATGAGAGACTGTGAGAAAGCAACATTTGTCGCAAAAATGAGAAGTAAAAGCTTTTTTGCAGAATATCATATCCTCTCACCTGCTTTCTAGAGCTTTAGACTTTCCAGGCAAATTAGAAAGCATTTTATAAATAATATTCCTCAGACATCTGATTATTACTTGTATTAGACTAAGCAGTGATTAGGAAGGTTTTTTTTTAATGAAAAAGGCTTTTTTTAAACAACTACAGTACGTGATAGTCTATAAAGTATTAGACCAGGGGATTATAAAAATATTAGATGATAGATAGATAGATAGATAGATAAGATAGATAGATAGAGCCTGTGTCTCTAATCATGCACAAAATATGTTTTTTTCTTTTAGCCTGATACAATAGAACCAGAGGAAAAATGAAAAATAGTGTTTATAGGTAGTCTTTGACTTAGAACCATTCATTTAGTGACAGTTTGAAGTTGCCACATCACTGAAAAAAGTGATTTATGACAGTTTTTCATGCTTACGACTCTTGTAGCATACCATGGTCATGTGATCAAAATTTGGATGCTTGGCAGCTGGCTCATGTTTCAAGTTGCAGTGTCCCAGGGTCATGTGGTTACTTTTGCGACTTTCTGACAAGCAAAGTCAATGGCGAAGCTAGATTCACTTACCAAACCATGTTGCTAAGGTAACAACTGCAGTGATTCACTTAACAGTTGTGGCAAGAAAGGGAAACAGAAACAAGAAATGGGACAAAAACTTAACAACTGTCTTACTTAGCAATGGAAATTTTGGGCTTAATTGTGGTTGCAAACTGAGAACTACCTGTATGTTAGAAAGAATAGAGATCAAAATCCTTTAGTCCTGATATAGAGACCAAAGACTGATGTGCCCCATAAGCACTCTGGCAATCTTAAATGTCATTATGAATAAAACCAAAAAGATTTGTAAGCCCCACATGAGTATGGCCACTGACTGTTTTTCAAAGGCAGAAATGCATGGCTCTATCTCTCTCAACCACTGAAAAAGCAACTTCTGTCCACCCTTTCCTACTTCATATCAAAATGAGCATTTTCTATCCTGCTGCTACATTTTATTTCATTGTAGGCAAAGACAATCTAATTGGCAATGGTGCACCATGGAAATAATGTTTGGTATCCTCTCCATTGACAGACTGCTGCCTTTCACAGCTATTTTTTCTACAACTTCACTGATGAAATAGTGAAAAGGTGGGCCTGCTCTTAAAAAAATAAAGTCAAATTGATCAGAGTTCTGCCATTTTCCCAATCTAGCTAAGTGCCAAACAAAATTGAGAGCCAGTTTGCTCAAATAGTTAAGGCACCAGGCTAGAAACCAGTAACCTGGGAGTTCTAGTCCTGCCTTAGCCATGAAAAATAGCTGGGTGACTTTGGGTCAATCATTCTCTTCAGCCCAACTCACCTCACAGAATTGTTGTGGAGAAAATAGAAAGAGAAAAGGTGCATTAGGTATGTTTGGGCACTTTGAGATACAGTATTTATAAAACAATAAAGGTGGGATAAAAAAGTTCAAAAAAAAAAAGTAAAACTATGATTTTTTTTTTTAAATGAACTAAAAATAGGAAATCTATTAATCTACTAATTCAACCGGCTTCATTTTATCTGATTTTTGAGTGGGAGTTCAGCAGCATAACAGCATATAGTCTAAGCAGAGCTGTCAAACTTGCGGCCTGTGGGCCAGATGCGTCATACGCTGGCCACGTCCACACCCGGTTTAGCATAGGGGGAAAAAGTTGCGATACATCATGTGACGCTGCCATGATGATGTGAATTTGACACCCCTGGTCTACAGTATATTATGCCAACTGACTATCTCCCTCTTAAGAATACACTGTAGTATTAATGTAATGTAATTCATATTTATTTAAAAGTAGAATTGTTTGATCCACCATTTTAGATACCACACCACAAAAGGAGAAAAATACATTATAAATTTACATATCTGCAAGGGAAAGTTTTTAGATGTGGGAAAGAATATGTTTTGCAATCTAGAACATTAAGCCAAGTGATGTAACTCAACTAGAAATTCCTGAAAGGGAAATGGACTTGTGAGTTTGATGGGAGTAAAGCCATTCCCACACCATCAGCAAAAGGATTGTTGCAATCAGCATTTCTACAGGAGGGTTTGAAGCCGTCCAAATCCAACCCATGACATCTTGAAATCAGAATGATGCATAATGCATTAAAACTGATCTGAAAGTGGAAAGGGATTTGAGCTCATGCATTAGGCCTCTTGTATTATAGAATTCCAAAGAATTTATTAAAAATGTGACAAGTTGTCATATTCATATTTGAAACTAATTAGCCAAGTGCTGGCGAGGATATACCATCTTAACTCATCTTTATTAACAACTTCAACTTCTTCCAAGAACACTCTAGTAATTTCCCAGTTTCTATTCATCTTATCTATTGTCTTTTTACTTTTTTTTATTTCCCTCAATAAATAATGATTTATTTTGTAGTTGTCATTTGCTCATACTGCTTATCTGAAGTAAAGTATGTGACTTTCTGCTTGCTGGCCTTGCAAGATAACAATTACCCTTTATTTATTCCAGGAGTCATTGATTGGTTCCCTTTGTCATCCATTATACCATAAACATCCATCCCCAAATCCATAATTTCAGTGTCTATATTAATTTATTCTTTCTCACAATATCCAGTTTTCACAGCTCACTACTTTTAGAATTGTCACTATCAGTCATAAACTTGCTAACCTAAGTTTGTCACTGCTTCATCCCTGGGTCAAGGAAACCATCAGGAATCACTTTGAAGTCCTGAACCTCACTTCTAAAGAACCTGAGGAATTATAGAATGAACTTAAAGAAATTGTTAAGGAGGGAGGTAAACAGAGACTGCCAAAAATACAGAGAGGGAAAAAAGCAAAATGGATGTCAGAACAAACTGTAAAAATTGCCAACAAGGGAAGAAAGCCAAAACCAACAAAGACAAAAATACCATGAGGATTATCTTTGTGATTATTTAGGAATCAAAAATGACTTGATGGCACATAATCAATCATCCATAGGATTTTTACTTTTCCAGCATAATGCCAGTTTTAACTTATTCTTAAAATCAGGAATGCAAGGCTATCTATCATTTTCTTTTCTTTACCACCAGCTACAAATAGTACCATCTACGTATCACAAGCCACTAAATGTTTTGCCCTTTAGTTGTGATTCCAGCTGTGTTCTCTTCTATTCCTACCATTGGGTTAATATGCATTTTTGCCTTCCTCTCAGTCCCATCACTTCTGAACCATTTTGTTTCCCAAAACTCAGTTTTAAAGGATCTTTTTGTTCACTTGTAATGGTTCCCCAGAAGGCTTTGCTATAATCAGCGAGGCAGAAGTCAGCCTGCTTCGTGTATTTTTTCACTCTCTTCATTAACCATCTTGCCTTTTCTGAAACCTGCTTGTTCATTGGGCATTACTTCCCCTACATAAGGCTCTAGTATTCAACAGCTGATAGTTGTTAAAACTGATCCAGTCTAAAGATAGAGTCTTGACTTCACCATAGCCTCTTCTAAAGAAGTATTAATGAGCTGAGTGAACATTGACAAGATGGAGTCTTTAGGGGCCTAAATTAGTTATGTGAAGGAGGGTTACAACAAACAAGTAATAGTTCACTTGTTGCCTCCAGAAACAAATAATGAAACTGACTCAGATAAATGTTATCACATGATAGGTAAATATACTAGGCATTATTTAAAAAATGACATGATCGGCATGAAACACAGAATTTTGTCCAGAAAGAACCTCTCAAACTGGCTCCTAGTATAAATTAATAAATAACTATAAATAAAAGTGTAAGCAAAAATAAAACTTGAGCACTAGCTCAAGCCACCAATAGCTGCAGCCACTTGAAAAAGTACCCAACAACTCAATGTCTCTTCAACTGCTGCTTTTAGAAATGATAAGACTAATGTGGGAGTTAAATGTCTGGAAGAAATTTAGATTTTAGATTTAGATTTTATTTAACTTCTATATCGCCTTTCTCCCAAAGGACTCAGGGCAGTGTACAACCATATTAAAACACATATAAACCACAAAATTTAAGAACAATTGAAAACAAATATATAAAATTTGGCCCACGAAATTAAAATGAGAAATGATTTAGATAAGAGGTCAGATGATCAAATATGATGCCCTCTTAGCATTCCCAAACTAAGTTCCCTTTATTGTACCTGTTTACAATTAGAATCCTCCCTTTTGGCTATGCAGATTGAGGCAATGGAATTGTAGCTCAATCTTCCTGGAAGATACTAGATTGCGCAAGACTTCATTATTCTGTTTGGTATGGAACAAAACAGTAGTACGTAGCCCTGATTCACCTAAGTGAAGCACACTAACATCACATGCACTCAAATTCAGGTCTCTCTCCATGTTTACTCCATGCGCACATATGCAGACTTACCCTGCCAACTTTGTGTTCAGCGGTTGTGCATGCATCAATAAATGTCTGAGCAATGACAGTGAGATTTGCGTCCACATTATCAGAGACACGCACATCGAAAATGAATTGTGGGTTCTTGAGTGTATTCACCCAGAAGCGCAGCAGCAGACTGAGATAGGTGGAAGAAAAAATATGTTAAAATTGAGGGATCCATGACATCTTCCAGCTGCTAATCTTAGTTATTTCATTTATTAGTCGCATTTCTATGCCGCCCAACTCCCTAGGGACTCTGGGCGGCTTACAACAAAAAAACAATGTGAACAATATCCCGTAAATTTTTTTTAAAAGAACATTAATTACATATGTATGTATAATTATTTATTATTATTAACTACATACATATGTATAATTACATATACATATTTTTAAAAGAACCCATACATATCTTCAGCCTTTGAAACCTCTATCTTCCTCCAATCTTGAGCAAATCTGCCATTGATCAGCCCATGCAAATCTCACCTGTTGGTTTTCCAGATATGCAAAGTCTCAGGTTCAGTAACCCCATGCCTTGTTGCCAACTCATCCAATTGGTCAAATAGATACTTGACAGCAATTGGTACTGGGCGGTTTACGCTCAGCACTGCCTGGAACACATCGTCCACAAACTTCTGTAGTGTTCCCTATGGAAGGTCAAGAGGAGGAAAAGAAAGGTTTTAGAGACATGCTGCTGCATTTTTTTTTTCAATTAACAAAAAAATTAAAAACCAATATTTAAAAGTTGCACATATTACAATATCATCACTGCATTCCTGACACTTACAACCTCTAGGAAGCCCTAGATGATTTAATAACATGTTCTACACTTTCCAGTTTTTTTATCCAAGAGCTGTTCCATAAGGAGAGATCTTGTCTATCTCGGTTGCTCTTTGGTGAATAATTTTGTTTAAAGCTTTGCAACCATCTTAAGAAACATCTGTCTGAGTAAGCCAAAGTCTCAGAATTTAATTTTAAATTGTTCTCATGATTGTGTTCCTGTGCCTTATCATAGTCAGGTTCTAGCTTAGCTGTTTGCGTGGTCTCCTCATTTACCCTAAATGTACATCCAGGATGCTTGCAATACAATGCAGAACTAAACAGCACAACTGCTTCCTTTCAGGGAAGCTGGTTTCTCTTTCCCCCTTGTCTTGATAATCCTAATTGTGAAGCCACTGGTCGAAGGCTCTGTGCATCTGAGAACTAAATGGGATGCCTGGGGGAAGGCATTTTAAAAACACCATGCTTGTCTCTTACCTTCATGGAAAGCAGGCGAGTGAGATAGATCTCAGGAATAGCCTTTGCCCGCTCTCGTAGGCTGCTGCGCCGGCCCTGCTGCTGCTTTGTGGCTTCTGGTTCTTCTGTGGGCTTTACCAGGTGCCAGAGGCGTAGCCCCCCCTCCTCTCCGTCCTCTAGCATTGGGGTGTCTGGAAGGGAAGCAGAGAGATTAATCTGGCTATAAGACAAGCCAATCCTTCCTTTGCCACATTTTCCTGACAGCCATCTTGCCTTTGGGATGTAAGAATTATCCGTACCCCAATCTTGGGTAATAGCGGTAGCTGCAGTCAAAAGTGTGAAGGAAAGAATGAGGCCTATAGGAAGGAAGCTCAGGAAACTTTTGGAGTGGCCACTGCAGCCAAAAACAAGGTAGACAGAGGCCTGGGTCGCAGAGGAAAACTACATAATCACTGTTGATAATGTTACTTATCTGAGTAGTGAAACGTCTGGGAATCTCAAAACATTACAAATAGGAGGAATGATTTATGCTTTCTGGTGCCTTCCTAATGTGCTGAATGACAATTCCCATTATTCTTGAGACAATACAGTCACTGGTGTTAAGCAGTGCTGGATGGTAGAGAAGATATCATGTTACTTAAGGCAGTAATGGTTCAAAACCAAATGTTTTTGCCTTTGTTCAATCGTGTTCCAGAATTGGCTGGATCCATTTAACCCCAAAGAACCCACATTATGGCTTACAAACAATGCATGAACGCAGCCATGCCTTTGCTTTGAGAGACACTCACTTTCTCCAGAGAAGAAGTTTTGACCTGTGCCTTGGGAAATGTCATTGTGAAGGCGGGGAATGAGACTGACCGTGGCCCCATCAGGAACCTGCGGAAAGAGGAACGGAAGACCGCAAACAATGAAAAATGGTGAAGCACAGCAGAGTGGCTGTGTCAGCTAGTATTATATAGAGAGCTAATACTCTCTAATGTAGGCAGTTGTAAATAGAATAGTTGTTATTTTCCAAGGGCTGCATTTTATGTTTTTAAGGTGCCCAGGTCTGCAGAAAAGTAATGAAGAGGGGGGCAATTTTTTTCTGATTGGGGGAGGATTTCCAGTTTAGAAGTACCGTTTTTCCCCGAAAATAAGACCCTGTCTTATATTTTTTGAAACCCGAAATAAGTGCTTGGCCTTATTTTTGGGGATGTCTTATTTTGGGGTGCGTGGAGCAAGACGGGACTCCTCTTGCCGTCTTACCTGATTTCCAGCTCTATCTCCCTAAACCTAACCAGAGGAAATGGCAGGGATCGGCTGCACATGTGTTTAAATATTTTTGGGGAGGGCTTATTTTCGGGGGGGGGCTTATTTTAGCACATGCACTCAAAAGCCCGACTGGGCTTATTATCAGGGGATGTCTTATTTTATGGAAAACAGGGTAGCAAACACTATGCCCCTGCAGTACTAAGCCACATGGAAGCTTAAGATACCCATTTTCCTTGTCAGGGGATGGGTAAAACTGGAGATTTGGATTTTCTGCATTTTTGCTGTTGAAATTTGCTGGCATATTCTTAAAACTGGAAAATATAATTGGGGAATGCACATGGCCAGGAAATTGTTCTGCCCCAGCCTCTCTCCCCACCCCCCCCTTCTTTTCTTCACTGTTATCTCATTTGCTCGCTGTACCTTGTAATGTTGCAACGTGTTGAGCCTCTTCCACTGATTCTGCATGACTGAAGTCAGGTCCTCATCTGAAAGGGTCAGATGGCCAGCAACCCCTGAGCGCCATTCTGAGGGTGGGTGGGAGGGAGAAAGTAACAGGTAAGAGACTCGCACTTTCATGTCTTCCCCTTTCCCCAAAACAGCACCCTCTGTGAAGCCACAGTCTAGTACACAACACTATGCAAATAAATTAGCCAACCTCATCTAATTTGGATGACTAAAGGAAGGAGGTATCTTACCCAAGTCAAGAGAATGCACAGAAGGCCGCTGGGAGAAAGGCACGCCCTTGAACACCTGGTCCAAGATTTTTTCCTTCACTTGGGTGATAGTATCTGTGTCGAGGACACGGGCTGGGATACGCTGTGTTTCGGCCCCACCACCAGGCCCTCCCCGCACTAAGACTGTCAGAGTGAGAGGCCGATATTCCACATCCTCTCGGAGCAGCCGACTGTCATTCAGAGTCCGCTTGGCCTTGCCTGTCACAGCATCCACCGGGCCTTTATCCACCTGGTACTTAATGGCACGGAAAAGCATGTACAAGGGCTCACCAGCTACCTCCTGCAGCAGGAAAGACAGAATGGAATGAATCTCATTCTCTGCAGTTGAAACAGTCCCTGCTCTGCTGCAGTATACCTAGCACTATGTTGCCTCAGGAGGTCCAGATACAGGTAGTCCTCGATTTACAACTGTTTCATTCAAAGTTACGGCACTGAAAGTGACTTATGACTGTTTTTCACACTTAACAACCATTGTGGCATCACCATGGTGGTCATGTGATCAAAATTCAGATGCTTATACTATACAAGTAAAGTGAGGTCGGATAGACCTAATTGATTTATAAAGGTATACAAGTTGTTCTGTCTCTCCCAGAATATAATATAGATATACTGTACCGAATACTAGGGTATTAAGGTACTACTTATAGGTATGCTTGTTTTTTGTTGTGTTGTTCTGTATGATATTTATATGGTGTGTTGTCTTTCTTTTTTTTAATGAAAAATGTAAATAAAGATTATTTTTTAAAAAAAAAAAAATTCAGGTGCTTGACAACTGACTCATATTTATGACGGTTGCAGTGTCCTGGGGTCATGTGATCACATTTTGTGACTTTCTGACAAGTGAAGTCAATGGAGAAGCCAGATTCACTTGATAATTGTGTTACCAACTTACCGACTGCACTTAATTGTGACAAGAAAGATTGTAAATTGGGGCAAAATTCACTTAACAAGTGTCTCACTTAGCAACAGAAATTTTGGGCTCATAAGTCGAAGATTACCTGTACTGACTTTCAAAAATATTTTATGGGGGGGAATTTTTCCCCCCAAGCATTCTGGTCAAGCATAAAACACAAGCGGTGATATTATCTTTTAAACAAAAATAAGACATCCATCAATGAGAGCATTTATAAAGGGTGTAATAACCAGCAAAAGGATAGACAAGATTTTCATTAGCTCATGGAAAAGCTTAGATTATTTGCATGATTCCAATTCAAAACAGAATACACTTAATCAATCAGTCAGTCAGTTATTGCTGTGTCCACAATAATATGACTTATCATAAAAAAGGAAGAAAATTGGTAATAATAAACAAAAGAAGAGAAAGAAAAGGCATACAAAAGAAATAAGGTGGGACCAACCCTACAGTTAACAGTTTTAAGAATTTCTAATTTAAAGCATGGCAATGTAATAACTCAATTGGTGTCTGAATATGCTGTACAAATAAGCAAAATAAGCAAATAGGCAAATTCACCTAAATTGCATGGCTTATCAGATTCAAAGAACTTTCATGCTGTAGAATTGGAGATGGTTTATGTTTAAGAGTTTTTACCTGTACTAAAGTGAAAGACTGACTGTTGTATAAAATAGACCGATTGTGTTGGAAAAGAAAGATAATTTATGTAGAAACAAAAATAGATTTGTAGCAACTAAGGCAATCTCTTGGCTTCTTTGCCTACTACTGGTGAATACTATTTGGCAATTCAGGAA
This sequence comes from Pantherophis guttatus, assembly GCF_059756535.1. Lineage (NCBI taxonomy): Eukaryota > Metazoa > Chordata > Lepidosauria > Squamata > Colubridae > Pantherophis > Pantherophis guttatus. The sequence continues at coordinate 119,334,310 of NC_142064.1, read as the reverse complement.
GATGGATGGATGGGAGCACTGAGGAGGAAAACCAAGGAATGACAGGAGGGAAAGTGGCAAAAAGGCTATAGTAAAAATTTGCAAACAAGGTTCAAGATTAAAAAGTGCAGCAGAAAAGATCATACCAAAGATTGGTTTCCAAGATGCAGGCCTCCTCTACCATGAACTAAAGTGATGTAGTCACCCACATGAAGGATTTTGGAAAGCAGAGTAAGAATGAAATAGAGGGGAAATAATTCACAGATAATTTCTCCATGGGAGGGCAATGAAAACCAGTGTGGTATGATCAAAATTTTAAAACACAGATCCAAACTGTACAGGCAACACAAAAGATATAGATTGATTATTTGCTGGGTTTACAGTACAATCTATTCTCAAGTGCCTCTGGTCACTGGAGGAAAATTATGAGGATCAGCATGATAGCAGGGAAAGCAGAAGTTTCTTTTAGAATTGGAAGACTGAAAAGCCAGAAATAAATCAAGTTACACCTAACAGGATGTGGTAAGCGTGGTAAGATGTTTCTCAGATTTTCAACAGATTTCAGTACCAGACATAAAGAGTTTAAAACAAATAAGGAAACAAAATGGCAACACATTAGACAAAGGATTCACAATGTTGCAAAGCTAGGCCCATTCCCCTTGGCCCTGCTCCCGATCAAATCAATTTAAATCTAGATTTTACAATTCAGCATGGGGCCCTGTGCTTACCCTGAGATAGGAGTAGAGACAGATGGACATCCAATTGGTCAGTAGTTTCTCCACCATGGTCTCTGTCCTATGAAATAATTGCAGAGTTTTAACAATGTTACAGGTAATTATTAACTTGTAACAGAAATTGGGCCGTCACTAAGCAACACAATCTTAAAATGTGAAGTCACATGACCATGATTCTTAGCAATGGCAATTCCTGCAGTCAGGTTGCTGATGTTAAATGACGACCTGACAGTGACTTCCCAATTTCTTGCCACCTTCCTTGACTTTGCTTTGGGAAGCCAGCAGAGAAGATCAGAAATTACTGATCTCCTGATTGTGGAGATGCTCCTATGGCTGGAACTACAAGGACCTGTCATAACCATTTGTTCAGCATCATTTGAACTCTCACTAAAAGAATGGTCATAACCTGAATGGTCATAACCTATATTTCATGATATATTGGAGCCAGTTCCAACTCCAAGAGAAGAGGGATGGGCTATATGCTGCTCAAGAACTGCCTTAACTCAAAATATAAACTCTTTCTACTGTCTGAGGCTTTTGTCCAGGGAAAAAAGAATAAATACAGAACTTAACTAAATTCAAGAAAATTCTTTTTGAGATCAAAATATCTAATATCTGAAGCAGATTATGCAGTATTGTATTATCCAGTATGAATGAGACATCAAACTTTCAGGGCAATATTTTTGTATATAACTACTGCTTAAACAACTGCCAAAAAGAAAAATAATATTCACATAAAGTAGGTAGGTAATCCTCGGGATCTTTTCATTCACTGTACCATATTTCTTTTCAATTAGTGGTACTCCAGTTTAAGATTTTTTTTTTTTATTTGATTTATATGCCGCCCTTCTCCGGAGACTCAGAGCGGCTTACAAGGCGTTAAGCAATAGCCTTCATACTTTTGTATATTTATACAAAGTCAGCTTATTGCCCCCACAAACTGGGTCCTCATTTTACCTACCTTAGAAAGGATGGAAGGCTGAGTTAACCTTGAGCCTGGTGAGATTCGAATTTACAGTAATTGCAGACAGCTGGTGTTAATCATAATACTTTTTAGTCTGCTGAGCCACCAGGCCCAGTTCAGAAGATTTAATTTCATTAATTCACCCAAATAGTTTGGGGTAGGTACTTGTAAATTTTTGCTGCAGCTGCTAGCCATGAGGAATCAGTGCTAGCTATGAAAATAGAAGGCTTGCTGATTAGTACAGTGTTTCCCCAAAAATAAGATCCTGTCTTATATTTTTTGAACCCCAAAATTAGCGCTTGGCCTTATTTTGGGGGAGGTCTTATTATTTTGGAGTGCGTGGAGCAAGACAGGGCTCCTCCTACCTGATTTCCAGTTCTGTCTCCCTAACCCTAATCAGACTGGCTGTGCTTGCGGTTAACTATTTTTGGGGAGGGCTTATTTTCAGGGAAACACAGTAACATTAAGCGAGCATAAAGCTATCTGCAGAAGCAGATAATCAAAAGATTTTTTAGAAGAAGGATACCTTTCCCCATATTGCATCTATGCGTGATTGCTCCAGGACCTACCTGCGAAGCATGAGTTTAGGATTGCGGGCAACACAGTGGGCAGCCAGATCACTCAGCAGGGTCTGCATGATGTCCGTCAAGTACTCCAGCCGCCCATGGAGAGCCAGAGAGAGAAGCGATGCTGCATGACATCGGTCTCGTTGAGAGAAGGTAGGTTGGGCTTCTAGTGTCCGGATTAACTGCAAATAGCAGGGAGAGAAGAGTATCAGCTGTGTTGTTACGGCCCAGAATATGCCTCTTCTGCCCCAAGGGCAGAGATTTTCTGAGGGTCAAGAAGTGGAAATGATGGGACTTCCTGTTTGCTGTTGGCCGCCGCCAGACGTTCCTTTGGGATCGTCAGCTTCCACTGCCTGTTAGAGCCGCCTTCACAACGGAACGGCGGCTCGAAAAAACTCCGTTTCCATGAGGAAATGGAGATAGAGCCGGTAGGGGTGGGTAGAACTCTCTGCAGAGTCCCAAAAGTTTTTCTTTTACTTTTGGGATGGAGCGGATGAGATGCCCCATATCCCCAGCCGCTGCTCCGGGCTTTGGGAGACCTCTGCTAATGCAGAGCCAGGCGTTCAAAGCAAGCCTGCGAATTTGACAGATTACTCAAAGAAAATGTGAGCTGGACCTGTAATACTGAAGCGCAAGTATTTTACTTATCTTTTAAAAATTACCTAAGAGAATAGAGGAAGAGAAAGAGGAAAAAAGTTTTTTTTTAAAATGGCGTCTGCCGCGGCTGGAGAAGAGTTTGAGAGGGAAAGTTCTTCCGTTTTTTATTATTACAATGTAGCGGAATAAATACCACTGGCTACATTTGTAGACAAACTCCGCTCCTGTTTTTGTTTTTCTCTTTTTCCCCGGAGGCCTGATTGTTGCTGGCTGGAAGTCTTTTGTCTTGTTTTTTTTTTTTTTTTCCTTCTAACAAAACATGGCACTGAGGCTTGTGAAGTCAGACAAGCAAATAGGTGGGGGGGATTCCCCCACTAAGAATTTAAAGGAACAAGTTTTAACTCTTCAGTCTCAGAAACCTGATTTTAATATAATAGAATTTCTCTTAGAGGAGATTGAAAGAAGGGATGAGATTGTGAATCAGCAACTTGAAAAATTTAAGCAGGAAACTAAGGAATTGGTGAAATCCAAGTTTGACTTTTTGCACCAAAAAATTTTAAAAGCATCAGAATTCATGATTCGGCTGGATACAAATACTAATTTACTAGAGTCAAAAATGGATGAAATTCAAGATAAATTGGACAATAGAATTCAAAAAATTGAAAATGATTTGTTAAATATTCAGGATTATAGTTCGAAAGAAAAATTTAAAATGGATGCTGATCAAAAGTCTGGTAATGTAGAAAATCTGCAACAGAGGATTGAAAAAGAGGTTCTAAAGATACAATATAATTTCACAGAATATGCAATAAGACTTAGAGGTTTGCAGGAAAATAACAGAGATGATTTAAGGAAAATATCTTCTGAATTTCTAGCTGGGATTTTAAAGATTCAACCTGAGGAAGTGTTTTGTAGGATTGACAGAGCTCATCGAATAAACTCCTGGACTGCCAAGCAAAGGCAATTGCCTAGAGATGTGGTAATCTATTTTTCAGATAAAGAAATTAGGAATAAAATTGTGCAAAATTCCTTCAATTCTAATTTGCAATTGAATGGAAGAAAGATCTGGATTTACAAGGAACTCCCACCTAAGATATTAATGGAAAGGAAGAAATTTGGCTTTTTGGTGTCTGAATTAAAAAGGAGAAATATTCAATTCCGGTGGGACGTCCCAGTTGGTATTATATTGAGATATCAAGGAGAAAGATACCAATTAAATACTGTTGAAAGAGCGGAAGAATTTTATCAAAATAGGTTGAAAATGAATTTAACGTCTTCAGACATAATACAGGATAAGCAGAAGGAGCTGGAACTAAAGACAGAGACTGTACCAGATAAATTGCCTTTGGATTTATCGGATACCCCAGCTGGATTATCTACAAATTTGAGAGAAGTGCCATCTGATTTTAATGTGACGACTTATCAAGGCAAGGACAAGCATGGAAACCAATTAGAGGATATACAAGGGATAAAAAAGAAACGCGAGACACAAAAAATTAGGATGGAAGTCAAACCCACAAAAAGAAAACCAAAAAAGAAATAGGTTGTACAAAAATAGAAATTTCTAACCCAAGCAACAGTGAAGCCAGTGATTTTAAAATATGAATGATTATGTGAAAACATAGAGGAGGCGACGTATTGGTCAATATCATCCTGAGGATAGTGGCAGATCTCTGCATTGCCGTAATTTTGGGACATGGAAAGAGCCTCAAATTGATGGTTTTGAATTATCTACTTTGAAACTTCTTTTTGTGTTGATAAATATATTATAATTATCTTGAATTATAAGGCAAGAGAATCACGTTGGGTCATGCAGAAGATCGGGTTGTTACCCAATACGATGATGGAAATTAATAATCCTGATGAAACCCACAATTATTATTATATGGAATATAATTATAATGTCACTCGGGTGGTTGTTTTTACTTTTATATATATAAGAAGATGTTTACTACTGATGGGGGCAGATATGATTGGAGATCTTGAATAAACTGTTGCATGCAAGCTATGTTACCCTATTATGGATGTTGCTTTTAACAATCCAGTGGAAAGACTTCAAGAAGATATTATATGGACTATAAATTTAAAGTTATTGTCTTTTCTTTTTTTATTTAGATATAATGGAATATATATATATATATATATTTAAGTAGTGTGGGCAGTGAATTAAAGATATCAAGAATTGTTGTGTATGGTAAATTTGTAAGACAGTGGGTGAATAAGCTAGCTACAGACTGATTAGTTTAAGAAAAGGGATTTTTAAGTGATACATGTAGGGGAGTGGAGGAAATGGATAGAGTGGAATAAATGTTAAATTAGATTTTATGGGGAGCCCGCTTTGAAATGTTATTAAAGTAGGACTTATCGTATAGTTTTAAAGTGGAAGGTGGTTTTGAATTGTTGCAATAATGTATAGATATAAAACACTATTATGCTAAATTAGAAGTTATTTTATAATAGTTATAGTATAATGTGTTTGTTTTTTTTTTTTGTTTTTTTCTCTTCTTCTTTTCTGAAATGTATGGATAAAGGGGGATTTATAATACTTTTAGTAAGTAAAGGTCAGTATTTTGAGGAGGGAGTAAGTAATCTGTTATGAATTAGGGGTTTTTTTTGTTACGAAGAAGTCACAGGGGGGGAGGGGTGGGGAGGGGGGGTTAGGGAGGGGGGAGGGGGGGGGAAAAGGGGGAAAAAATTTGTATTTGAAAAACTTTTTCAATAAAAAAAAAAAAAAAAAAAAAAAAAAGAAGTGGAAATGATGATGGCAGTGTCCTGCTGAAGTTTCCATCCCTCCTGTATGTGCTCTGCGGAATTGCCTTCATGCACAAAAGGGACAAAAGAACTTGTGCTAAAATTGTGCAACACTACTTTCACTATTTGGATGAAAGCATCAGACACTGCAGAAGCCTCTGCCCAAGGATGGAAATACCACTCAAAGCTGAAGTTTAAACCATCAATCAACCATGGATGCAGCAGAGGAGAATACTTGTAAACATTCCCTGCAGATAAATCTAGGACACGGGTGTTAAACTCCGCAAAGGGAAAAAACGTATTGTGACTTTTTTTCTCTTTGCGGAGTTGGGGCAGGCGTGGCCTGTGTGTGAGGCATCCGGCCCATGGGCTGCCAGTTTGACAGCCCTGATCTAGGAGATACCAAATGACCGCCTAGACTAGAGTCCCTTCCTATCAGTGTGCAGCTTTGCCTTGTTCTCTCCTTAAGTCAATATTGAATGGTACAGTAGAGGTGTTCATATAGGAGCTTTGCTTCCTGCAATTCGTCCTTGCAGGACGAATTGGGAGACTTTCCACTTACAATTGATTTCCATACACGTCCCGCTTCCACCAGCGGCAGAGAATCTATTCTGTCCTTCAGCTCCTTTCCAGAATCTACCTCCCCATTTTCCCCTGTGTGCTCACTGTCAACAAGAAGACTTTGCTGTTCAACAGATTGGAGAATTGTCCCAGGCCTTGCTCCACTGTGGCTCGACGGCCTTCAGGCAGGTCCAGCACACGTCTCAGAGGCACATCCCCCTGAGCCGGGAAGAAGACACGCTGAGCGTAGGTGGTGTAGTCGAGGAAAGGGATTCCAGAGCCTTCCAGCTCCCCACTCAAGTCAGTCATTTCAGTCATGAGATCTGAAGCGAGGAAAAAAGATGTGATCAGAAGTTGGGACAGAAGGGAAGGAGGATAAAAGGTTAAAGAAGAACAAAAAGGAACATTCAGCACCCAGTCATTCACAATAATAAATGCTGTCCCACTTCTAAAGCGCGTTTCATTTTTCTCCCTCCAGAAAACACACACTTTACCTGTGCTAACCCTAACCCTAACGCTTTTCGACAACAGCCTAACGCACCCCAAATTAAGCAGGAATTGCAAAGCTGCTATTTGCGATAATAGAGAAAAGGATAATTCATAATGAGAATAACTTTTAGAGCAGGGGTCTCCAACCTTGGCAACTTTAAGCCTGGAGGACTTCAACTCCCAGAATTCCCCGGCCAGCAAAGCTGAGAGTTGAAGTCCCCTGTTTTAGAGCGCTGCTTTGCGCATTGCCCATTTCTCAAAAGCTCTGCCTGCCCTTGTTTCCTCACAGCAAGGGCACTGCATGTGTTCAAACAAGGATACAGAAATGAAGAATCCAATAGTTTCTCTCTCCCTCTTCCACCCACATCCACCCTCCAACAACTCTACTTCTTCCAAACTGTGGAATTCTCAGCACTAGGGCAAATAAAGTCTCTTAGGTGCAATATCCAAGGATTTGTAATTTGGCAGGAAAACAAGGCCATTCCACTGCTAATCAATTCAATGATCATCTCCGGGAGTTATCTGTTTATTAATTTATTGAACTTTTATGCTGCCAATTTCTCTCACAAGATAATCAATAGAAGTGCTTGGTCTTTGCTTGGAAGCCAGGAAGGTTCTTTGGATCCAGGGTGGAGGTCCTTGCTTACCTGCAGAGACCTCTTTTAAAAAGCCACATCTTTTCTGGGCTGTCACATCTGGAGCCACTTACAGTCAAGCAAGCACTGTCACCTTTTCTGCTTCAAATGAGACTACTGAACACTTTTAGTTATACTATCACAGTGATTCTTGTATAAACTCTCACTTAGTTTAACGGTATATATGCTAATTCCCTACTCTGAAGTAGAATCCTCCATATCCATAAACTAAGGCTTTCCCTAAATATCTAGTCTGGAGAGGTTAACTGGTAAGAGCACCACATTTCAAAGAAGTCTAGACTATAGCCTGTTAAGAGTTTGCAGGAAGTCCTTGCTTACCAGTGCTATTTGAGACTGGAAACTCTTATCATTAAATAATGTGGTTGTAAGTCGAAAAACCATGTGATCATGCCACTTATCAGTGTATGCTTTGGCAACTTCAGTTGCTGTCATTAAACAAGGACCGTGTGGATCATTAAGTGACAACCTCACGTGACTGCAGCCTGTGTCTTCCTGCTGGCTTCCCCATAGACTTTGCTTGTCAGGGAAGTTTTCAAATTGCGATTTCATGCCCACAAGGATGCTGCAAGAGCCATCAACAATGGTGAAATCCTGCTGGTTCTGTCCGGTTTGCATGAACCAGGAGTGGCGGCAGGGCATGTGGTTCAGTGAATTGGTAGCGGTGGCAGCGCGAGGCTCTGCCCACCCGCCCAGACGTCATTACTTCCTGGTTTTAACCAGGAAGTAACTTATTTTTCACCCTCTGCGCATGCGCAGAAGTTTTTGCTCATGCGCTGAGGGTCAAAAATAGGATGTGATGATGGCGCATGCGCGGAGCGAGCGCAGAGCGTGCACTTTCGAACCGGTAGGGAAGGTAAGTAGATTTCACCCCTGGCCATCAGTACAAGGACAGGTTGTAAGTACCTCTCATTCAGAGCTTCAAACGGTTGCTGAACAAGCAGTTGATACATGAGGACCATAGATAAGATTTAGATCTATACACAGCTCTTTTCTCACTTTATTCCTGCCTTCTTTCCCTCAATTCAAAATCCTCTTTCCTCCAGATTAATTAATTAATCCAACCTTCCCTGTTCAGGTATTCTTGCACATTTGTTGTAGTACATATTCATCATCTCCAGTTTGCACAACCATCTGCTCTGTTGGATGCAAATGATGGGAGCAAATGATGGTCTTGTAGTTTAACCCAGGGGACATGTTCGATTGGGGGAAAGTTAACACCATTCCCATTCCATACCAGTGAACTCCTTGCGGCATTGGTCTCCAACGCTGCTCTCCATGTTCTCAAGCTGCACTAGGACTTTCTTATAATCACGCAAGGCTTGCTTACTCTTCCGTCTGTCAAGAGACCAAAGAAGAGAGATTACTAAGTTTCACACGAATAAAGGCTGGTGGAAGGAAACAACGTTGCTTCCCAGCCTGCATATCACACCTTCAGAATCTGTGCCATGTTTACCTGTACATTAAAATGAGAAGCAGGACTATAACCACCAGCACTGCTGCCCCTACACCCAGCCCGATTTGGGCTTGTGGGGGAAAACTAGATGGCGGTTCTGTATCATAGCGGACACGACCAAGATCCAGACGCAGGTTTCCCATCTGTACCTGCCAGAAGACAGCATACAAGATTCATTCGACACATATACACATAGTTGTCTGTTGCAATGAAGTGTGTAGTTTTGTGCTATTATGAGGACTAAATCTGTCGAAGCAGAAGTCTCTTACAAGAGCTAATACAAGGAGACCCTGAATGAATCTGGATGACCTCCTTATCTGTGGGCTTCGCCTCCTATGATTCCCAAGCAACAGGGATGCTAGGAACTGGGGTCCATGCACCTGAGGGCAAGCAGACTGGACAAAAATATCCTAATGGTGCCCACCTAAGATCACTAAGGGAGGCTGATGAATTGGAATTTCTTCATTGAACCACACTGGAAAGCTTACATTTATGCACAGAAATAAGAAATCAATCAGTGAATATTTAATTGCCTGCTATTGCTAACAACTACTCATAATAAGAATGAGTAAGAATTAGAGAATTTCCAGTATTGGTCCAATTAGGATCTGGGGATTCAGTGTACCAGTAAAGCGGCAAGAAGGGGACTTGGACATATCTCTATTTGCATAAGGTAAGAGTTTGAAGATTTAAACAACTAAACCATAACGCTTCTCTCACTTCAGTATTCATCTGGACCTGTTTTTTTTTTATTTCTGTTGTGGTATTGCAGGGTCTGGCTATTCATCTACAGGTAAGTCACAACTTTCTAATGGGCTGTGATGCATGATTTAGAACATACGGCACATGGACACTTAGATCCGATTATACCACATCTAATAAAAGACAAGAAACACAAATAAAGGGTGGGTGGGTTGAGAGCTTCTTTTCTGGCCTAATTGTATCCACTTTTTCTTTCTTCTCTGAATATCAGGAACACATTTGATGCACTTGCATAAAAGAAGCTAATGAAAGCCCTCAGTACGAGTAGGAAATAATGGGGAAAAGAAGCTCAAGAACAAAAATTCAAATACTGCACCTATATCAGACATACTGGTATCTACCACATCACTACAAAAGGATTCTAGTTCAATATGACTGAAGTTGTCAAGATAGAGGCAATTATAATGAGTTCTGTATCATTTTAAGGGGTGATTGACAACCATGAGGGAATTGTTGCAGTGGCATGTGCAGCTATGTGTATCCCTAAAACGGCACATGTTAACGTTTCTGCTCTGCAAGCTGCATTGGTTATCGTTTGCTTCTGAATCCAACTCAAGGTGCTGGTGATGTCCTTTAAAGCTCTTCACAACATGGGGACTGATTATTTGAGGGACAGCCTCTCCCTTCCTATTTATATTTGCCTGTTTCAGAAGAGGTACATTATGGGTCCTATGTGTCAAGGAGTTATATCTGGCGGGTTCCATGGGCCTTTTCTGCCACAATTTCTGCCCTGCGGAACATCATTTCCCTTGAGGTAAATCTGGCCCCATCCCTGGTAGCCTCCAGAAGTTCCTCAAAATGTGATTGTGTCAAAAGGTTTGGGGATCTCAAGGAAATGCAGAATTGGTGCAATGGTTACCTTGCATTGAATATGCTTTTTCCTAGTCTTTTAATAGTAATGATTTTTTAAAGTTGTGAAACATTTTAATGTTCATTTTATAGCTTGTTTTTTATTGTACACCACCCACAGTCAGGTTTATGTGAAAGACAGCTATTTAAAAATGATGGAAGCATAAAATAATAAAATAAAAATGTGCAGGTTATGCGCTGATCCTGTATGGGATGGGACTAAGTATGCAAGAAGTATACATTCAATTCCTGTACTGGGAGTTTGTGTCCCAATTCTAATCCCAAATATCAATTAAAACCCTTTGGGAAAGATGAAAATTTGAAACCCACATATATTAATTTGTTAATTATTTTATTCTTTATATTTGCACTAAGGGCGCATAGAAAGTTAAATAACTGAGGTTTATCTCCAAAGATATAATTACATTACATGGTTCGATCACTTGAAAAGCCACTCCTTCCTCAAAATTGTCTGCTCTGCCACTAAAGGACCAGGAAGGAAGTTATTAAAAGAGCCATAAAACCAAAATAATTGTATTGTGCAAACCTTTCTTCTGCTTTATGGGTGGAGTGGGAAACTGAATTGAAATTAAGCGACTGCGCAATCAGAATTATTTGCCATTATGCAAATTATTATTCAAAGGGTGTGATCATGCTATACACTCAAAGGAAATCCTGTTGCTAACAAGGGAGAGTTGCATCTGATAACATCTGGGATTATATAGATTTTTTTCAAAAGACTTTCAGGAAGGAACAGCTTTTCCTACTATATGGAAACATCAGCAAAGGTCTAAGTTAGAGGTCAGAAACAATGTGTATGGTGAGTGAGTGGGGAATGGGTGTGATGTTCCTATAATATTTCCAAACCCATCCACTTTTGAACTCACTATAAACTCAGGCAACACAGAAGAAGTATTAAGAGGCTGCGGTGGTTGCAGAGGGGGCTCACAGTACAAATGGGTAAGCGTAAGAGTCTTCACGGTGCAAACACTGTTGCCTATGAAGGCCCTCACTTCGTTCTTGCTGATGCCGAGGTTCAAACCTTCTCCCTAAAGAGGGACACACACAAAAAAGTCACAGGTGCAATCGACATTCAAGAACTATAGTTTCTTCATTATGATCCCCTTTCCACCAAGTTAGAGGCCATGCTGTGTCTACGCCTTATCTGCATCTCTCTCTCGCTCTGCAGGCTCCCAAGGCATATATTTTCTATAGCAGGACAACGTTTACTACCAGTGATTGGATGATATATACTTCAAAATGTGGTGATTTAAATGTTACAAATTATATATTACTGTCTTCTAATATGACCAGAAGTTCTATGACATGAGAATCCATACAATGCAACACAATTCCATGTAATTTTGTTGCTATTGTACTTGTAATGAATCAAGATAGAAAGAAAAAAAAAGACTGAGGTTTCAGAAGTGCTAATAAAGAGGTTCTGCTAAGCGTCATCGTGCTGAAAAACAAGAAGGATTAGCACATCGTATCAAGCCTCCCTCCCCCTCCCACCATTCCTGGATCTGCTTCCCCCTAATCCCCCTCACCTCTATGTCCAGGACATTGCCAGGTTTAAGACTAAAAGGGCGGCCAGTGGATTCCCGACCAGGCCACCGTAGGTGGGGATTAGGTTTGTAGGAGAATTCTTGGCCTCCGCTGGCATTGCTAAAAGAAACATGGAATCCGTCCAGCTCAAAAACAAGGTGGCGGAAGTGAGCATTGGATGGCACAGCTGGTGATGGACAAAGTAGGAGAGTGGATGAATTAGCACAGCAAGGTTCCCAGCACTGTAAAGATATAAAAAAGTGGTTAGAAGATGGCAGGGGAATCGTTCCTGAACTGCAGCCTCCAACCAAGTCATAACTTTCTCTCTTCCTTCCTGTACTCACCTCCAACAGATCGCCCACCTCAACACAGGGCCTTGAGGAAGCTGAGGACAGTGGGGCATGAGGGCCATGCAAAGAATCACAAGATCTTTTCTTCCGGATGCTTTTGCCTGTGGGCGCCTTCTCTCGCTCCAAGATGGCTTTGATGAGCGGTTGTTGCACCACATCCAAATTAGTCCCCTCCACCTGGATGATCCTTCCACCCCTGAGGAACATCAGCATCAACAAAGATATGTGTCTTAATCTTCCACCATCCATTGGTCTGACATAGCCATCATGTGAACAAACTTATGATGGAAGAGGCCCTGAACGCCTGAACTCAGTCTTAACTTTGAGAACGTTTGCTCCCAATGCCTGAAATTTCCTTGCAACCCTTACTTTCATTGTCCAAAACTCTCTCGCTCTCTAAAACAACTCCCCCCTTTCTTCCTTACTGTGGCTTCACATCGGAGTTCCACCCCAAAACCCCAACCTTGTCCCACTTCTTTCTCTCCCTTAAATCCTAGACTTAAACTTTCCCCTATTTGCAGAATACGTATCTCTGTGGAATCTTGTGGAGCTCACATTAGAGAAGCAAAGCAAGTTGCTCCATTGCTGAGCCACGTGATGTGATCCTGGAAGTGGCCGCCATTTTCCAAGCAGCTACAATTCCATGCAGCTGCTCAGAAAATGGTGGCTGCTTCCAGGATCATACCATATGGCCCAGCACTGGAGCGACCTGCCCTCCTTCCTAATTCGAGTTCTAGAGATCTTTGAAAGGCAGTTGCCTGATGGGTGACATGAGTTGAGGAAGGTGTGGGGCCCAATGGAGTGGGAAGCAGGCCCAAGGGGTATGGGAGGAGAGAAGCAGGAGGGTTGCAACATCCCTGCAATCAGTCATAATGGCAAACAACCATTACGGGATGATGCAGTGGACATAGCAACAATGTCATAAGTAGCTTCTGGAGGTTTTAGACCTGCCTTAGGCATATTAAACCAGCTAGATAACCTTGGGCCAGTCACTATTTCTTAGTCCTAGAAAGGAGGCAAGGGCAAACCAATTCTGAAAAGCCTTGCCAGGAATACTGCAGGGGACAAATCCAGGTATTCACCAGGAATCAAGACTGTTTGAAAACCATGGGCACATACATAAGTGCAGACACCCACCCACCCACAAATGTGACGTACTATACAAACATGGTGGAAGCAAGGAAGATTTGCAAGGATCAAAACTATGGAAAGATATAGGGAAGGGTGTTGGGGTTAAGCAGGGTATATTTTCTTATTTCATGCCTTTAATTTCTTTCTCTTATTACGTCTTAATCTTTTTCTGTGCAAAAGGGAACAACATGACACACACACACACACACACACACACACACACACACAGAATATATGGTTATGAAGAAACAATCCCTACGTTTTCCTTCTCACCAAAGAAGGCAGAGATGCTTTTAGATTGTACTGCTAATATACAACCATGTATCCTCTTGTAAAAAAAAAAAGCCTGACTTTTTATTTGTCAAGCAATTGTTTTCTGACATGCAAATTCATACAATATTAACATGGGCCAGATAAAATGACCCCTCAGGCTTTTACCCATGGAAGCTGGTAGATGGGAAGGCCCCAGTGAGCTGTGGATTAGGTGTATAAAGGAAGCGCTTCTCCAGCAATTCACGCAGCACCACACCATACTTGGCACGAACAGTTACCGTCTGGGATGTCAAGCTGGCACTGGTACGGCACACAATGGCTCTGGGTTCCACAGGCTCCTCACTGTTGGGATAGAAAGTAAAGAGATGATATGAGGACTTGGGGAGGATTATGAGGAAATAAAGACAGGGGAGGGAGAGAAGATGAAAAGAAGCCATTTTACTCACAGAATACAGGGCAGATTGCCCACGCTGACAGTAATCTCAGGACCAGTTAGGAGGTCTTCACCAGAAATGGTTATTCGGGTTCCTCCAGCCATGGGACCAAGGTCTGGGTGTAGATTGAGCAGCATCGGATCCTGAGAATGGAAGCAACTGTGAGGGCTGATAGGCAGTGTTGATGGTATTCACAGCATCTGGCTTGTCTTTCCATACCCCCCCTCGCCCCCCTAGTTAACATGACACAGGCACATTGTGTCACAGGGACATTGCAAACAAATGCGCCTAGCTCAGCCCGTCCTTATACCCAGTTTCAAGCTTCCTTAGAACAAACTCTAAATGTCCGTTCCCCGCCCCACCTCCCTCCTCTGTCAGACACTGACCTGGTAGGTGAAGTGGTTCTTGGAAATCCCTGGGGGGCGATCTCCAATGGTGACCTGAACAGGGCCAGATAAACCTCGTTTTCCAGGGGGCACATTACAGACAATCCTGTAGGGAACAGCAGGAAGGCCCTATTATGAGAAAGCCTGCAGAAATTCACAGCAGGGCTGCATTTTCAAAGAATGAAAAAGGGGTGCAGGCTCTTGTGAGAACCCCTTTTCAAAATAAGTTTTATTAGCTAAGAACAATAAAGTACAGAATCAGAAATAAGAGGAGTTTTCAGCTCCTGTTCTTGATTGGTTTTGGACAAAAGAACTGAAAAGTTCAGCTTAGCTATAGATTCAGCCTGGCATTCTGGCTTTCCTCAGCCCTTTATTTGATGGGAATGTTGTGAGAATGAATGCTATGCCAATTACATAGCTTAATGCTGCAGAAACCGTTCCATTCCCCTATGGAAAGGTTGTGTTTGAAGCTTTTTCATTGGAAAAAACAGTGTTAAGTACTGTAGATGTAGGTAGAAAAAAATGGAGGTCCTACTCCAGAGACATACTATTTCTTTAATATGGAATTAAAAGCTATTGGTATCCAAGAAATTGATTGATTACCAAATCTAAATACAGGAAAGAACTTTATCAGATGAAAGACAACTTAATATCAGGCTGAGGCAAATTCTTGAAACATAATAGATTAGTATCATAAAAGCAACAAATCATGGACTAGTTTTATATATCGGTCAAAATTGTGATTTGCTTATAGTTTGTGAAATAATCTGCTGTTGATCAAATTCATGTATCATGCTAAGGCATAAATATCTTCTTTACAAACTGTTATAATTAGATTCAACCAATATGCTAAAGCAAAAACGAGCAAGTCACATTTTAGCTTAGTGCATTTACAGACATTTCTAAAATCCTGTTTTGTCACTATGGGATACTGAGTGTAGATTAATGAGAAAAAAATTGAATTTCAACAAGTGTAGAATTAGGCTGCACCATAACAAAATTGACAAAAGTGAAGGTGGTCTGAATACTTTCTGAATGCACTGTATTTATGTTTAATATCTGATAAGAAGATGGCGCATTCAACTCATCATCCTCAGCTCATATAGACTGATTCAGGCTTGATAAGCAAAGCAATGTTAGTCAAATTAATTCCTGCCAATTTCCTTGAAGATCATATTTCTATGCAACTCTAAACCAAATGCTCACTGCTTTGATTTCAAAGAACTGGCAGCGTGTGGGGAGTGACCCTTACCGAGTGGAAACTATGTACTGAGCTGGATCAGGAACACATGGCAGCCCAGCTACAAGCACACTTCTGGCCACATCTTCAAAGCGGTGACCCAGGTTGGAGCCTATCACAGTGAGAGCCATTTCTCCTTCCAAAGGTCCAGTGACTGGAGATATCTAGGAAACAGGATTATATGGCATTATGGCATTGCACTTGCAAACTAGCTGCTTTCTTCAAATTCTGTTAAAACAAAAGGCAAAAATATTAGCACTGATGTTACCACCAAGCACATCTTCTATACCCTGAGGTTGGAACTCCCAATGGAATTGAAAAGTAACTGGTTTGAGATAGTTGACTTGCCATAGAAGAGCTTTGGCTCTCTCTAATTAGTGAATTACTGAAAGGGTGGTAGGTATGCGTGTATGTGGCAAGAATAAGGTGGTAAACCGAGATATGAGGTTTCAGGGGGAAATCCTCATATTCCTTCCTATTTTTTTTTTAAAAAAATCGGCATGTAGAACAAGTAGGCAGGGAGACTACAGGCCCAGTGATGTCGCTTCTCACCGAGTAGATGACAGGCGATGGGCAAGTAGCCACACCAGGTTTGGATGGACAGGAGTTCTCATAGACACAGCCAGTCTCCTTTTCCAGCTGACACCAGACACAGCGGAAATGCTGGGGGGCCGCTTTGCAGCGACTGCAGTCCGAACGGTCAACAGAACAGTTGTACAAAGTCACTGAGGGGAGGCAAAAAGACAAGAGGTGAATACTACAGTAGTTTAACATTGTCCTGCTTAAGGCTGCCTTCTCTATGGCAGACAAATTTCATTGCTTTTCAGGAGACGATAAGCTAATAGAAAGCTACAGGCTTTTCAGAAGAGCAAGACGTGGATGGGCATCCTGGAAGTTGGGAACATCCAAGCTTAAAAAGTATTTTGCACTAGATGTTAAGCTTCCATTAATTATGCATTTTTTAAAAAAGAGATGGCAAGTATTTGTTTCTTTTGGATCATGCATTTTGTCCTGCACAATACGGCCCTTTCGGTATTTTGGGAAAGGCTCTTGAGTGAAACCCAAACCATAATCACCAACCTCTGTCTTCCTTTCCGTGCCCAGCAGTTTTTTTTTAAATTAAAAAAAACAAAACAAAACAAGAATATCAACATAACATCATGAATAAACAAGTTCAAAATAAGAAAGAACATTGCACAAGCAATGGGGAGAAGTCTTGTGTATGTTCGTAAGGAGAAAGACGTTTGTATAGCTGAAAGTGACGTGTGGTTAATAGAAGGAAAATGTGTAACAATTACAACTTTTTCATCAAACGGATCGTTGAAACTCTAGACGTAGACTAATATTTCAGCAGTTCTTTAACCCATATTTTCAGATCTTTTTGGTCTAAAGTAGAAGATATTTCCATTTTTCATTTTGCGGCATTTAATCTGACAGGAAAGAGAAAACCCTGAACGTGTCTTAGATAAGAATACATGAATTGGAAGAGAAGATATTGGACATCTAATCCAACCCCCTTCCCAGTGCAGGGACCCACTAACCATCCCTGAAAGGTGGTCATCTTTGTTCTGCTTTCAGCTGCAACAGGTCCACCTTTTCTATGTGACAGCTCTTCAGACCAGGGATCTCCAACCTTGGCAACTTTAAGACTTGTGGACTTCAACTCCCAGAATTCAACTCAGCTTTGCTGGCTGAGGAATTCTGGGAGTTGAAGTCCACAAGTCTTAAAGTTGCTAAGGTTGGAGATCCCTGCTTTAGACCACTGTAACTAATCAATGTTCTCTTATAGACCAACTCCTTTAATTCTTCCTTATAGGGGTTAATTTCAAATCCCTGCCATAAATCCCCTCCAAATCCATTCTCTTTTATAAATGCAGTGTCTGGAATTAAACACAGTACAAGGTAATCCAAGTGTGATTTAACCAGAGCATAATACGATGGAACTATTATCTTTATGATCTGAGTGATGCTTCCATTAATGCCGTCCCAGTCTAACTGGCCTTTCTAGACTATTTATCTAGATCTTTATTAATCTGCATTAAAACCAATTTCGTTGTATATATGATGTACAATGACAATAAAAGGCTACACTATAAAACAGAGCATAATTTCAAAATGATCAGTTGAGAAATTCTGAAGCTATATTGTTAAAATATGGTTAAAAGCAGTGGTGGCGGCACAGTGGTTAGAATGCAGTATTCAGGCTACTGCTGCTGATTGCAGTTCGATTCTCACCGGCTCAAGGTTGACTCAGCCTTCCATCCTTCTTAGGTCGGTAAAAGAGGACCCAGATTGTTGGGGGGCAATATGCTGACTCTGTAAAACCGCTTAGAGGGTTGTAAAGCACTGAAGCGGTACATAAGTCTTAAATGCTATGGCTATTGCTATTAAAATTGTATCTATACTTTTTGTTCTGTTAATTAGTGTAGCATACTGAAATTAAAAGAATTGATCAAGAAAGATGGTTTGAATTTTTTTTACTCCATCTTATTTCCAAAGCTTTGTTCAAAAAGACCGACTTCTGCCACCAGTCTCCCACCGGCCAATTCGCTCCCACAGAGAGGGACTCCTCAGGGTGCCATCGGCCAAAGCATCTGGCTTTGGGCCCAAGAGGACCTAGGCCAGTTGGCCAATTTATTCCCCAGTGTGATATCTATGGGAATTACTTGCCAACCCAGTGCCATCCTAGCTCTGTGGGAGCTCCTGCCCTTGGAATGAACTGCCCCCGGAAATACGCAAGATCTCCGACCTCCGTGTGTTTCGCTGCGCCCTTAAGACCCTGTTGTTCTGCCAGGCAGGGCTATCTATGTAAATGATTTTAAATTGGGTGTTTTAAATTTTGGGTTTTAAATTTGGGCCAAAATTGTTTAATACTTTTAACTATTTTAAAACTGTTGTTTGTACCTTGTGTTTTTAATTGGCTGTACACCGCCCCGAGTCCTTCGGGAGAAGGGTGGTATATAAATTAAATTATAAATAAATAAATTATAAATAAATAAATAAAATGAATAAGCAAATGGGCACCACAAGTGACAGTGACAATTGCTGGCAACCTGATTAAAATTCTTCCAACACAATCTTGAAATTTTCAAATAATTCTACCACTTTTTAATAGTGTACTGATCACATAGATTTCAGAAAAGTTTTTGAATCCATAGAGGGTAGAAGCCTATTTCTCCTTTTTTAGAATCAAAGGCAAAGATTCCCTTAAATCAGAGATCTGCACACATCACAAAACCAAAACCCGATTCCCTTACCATATAAATCTTCATGGCTATCAAGGCGTTGGTTATCCCCCACTACGATATAGAGGGGCACACGCAGTTCTGGAAGAGCTTGGGTGTAGCGATATGTTTGTGACTGACACCTCACATGATGGGATGCTTCCTCATCCCTTTCTTCCAGGGATGCTGGGACAAAAATCGGGACTCCTTCCACTTCCAATACACAGAAGACTGTTGCTGGAGCCTAAGGGATGGAGGGGAGGGTACAACAGGGCTCTGTACACATCACCTGTACACCTTTAATCCCACATTCCTAGGAGTCACAGACATCTTTTGCAATATTCAGAATTCTTTAAGGGAGGAGAGCTTTAGCATATTTCATGTTGCATCTCACGTAGGCATCCCAAAGCAAAGGACTTTCTCAAAGCCTCCCATTTTCACCTCCACACCAGTGGTGGGTTTAAAAAATTTTTACTACGGGTTCTGTGGTTGTGGCTTGGTGGGCGTGGCATGGCATGGCATGGTTTGGTGGGCACGGCAGGGGATGGATACTGTAAAATCTCCATTCCCTCCCCAATCCAGGGGAAGGTTACCGCAAAATTCCCATTTCCTCCTGATCAACTGAGACTTGGGAGGCAGAGAATAGATGGGGGCGGGGCTGGTCAGAGGTGGTATTTACTGGTTCTCTGGACTACTCAAAATTTCCACTACCGGTTCTCCAGAACTGGTCAGAACCTGCTGAAACCCACCTCTGCTCCATGCCTCTTCTGAGGACTCTGATTTACCTGGCTAATCACTAAGTCTAGATTCCAGGCCACCAGATTTATTGGCATTTCCACATTGACAGGAATCAGAGGGATTTCTCCATCCCCTCCCACACTGGGACAGGCAGCTCGACCCTGGAGTTCTTCAGCCAATGCCTAGGAGAAATGGACAGATTAGGTGCAGTTTCAGGCTTCATGTTCTTTCCTGCCCATTTGTTCTGGAAAGCTAGGAGACCCCATGCTCCGAAGTGTATGTTACTCACCTTGTGGCTGTAGACAAGCCCCTCTGTATTTGGGCAGGGCCCTTCGGAGACACAGCGATGACTAGATGGACACCAGTGGCACATCCAGAGGCTGTCTACACATGTTCCACATCTATTGGAGCAAGAAGGATCAAAGAAAAACTACCTTTAACTCTAAGATTATGTGAGACCAGCAAAAGGTAAGGAAAGCTTGGCTGCTGGAATTCTTTCCAAGCTCTTAACTTAACCATAGCAATTTGAAGATGTGTGGATTCAACTCCCAGAATTCCCCAGCTAGCATTTTCAACTTTCCAAGGTTGAGAAACACTGCCTTAACCATAGCTCTGCTCTGAGCTATGTGCCTGGGAAGAAGAAGGGAAGGAGGCTTAGCATGGAGAAATCAGCAGCATTCCAAACAGAGATTAATCCAGCCCATTTTAACCTGATTTTTCTCTTGTCAACCACTATCCCCATAGCAACTTTGGAAATATTCTGTTCACTTCTAGGAAACATATCCTGCTGATGGTCAGAATTTCAATCTCCTAAACCTTTTCAATACCCCAACTGATTTGTAAAGAAATAGAGAGGTTACTCTCTTAAAAAACTCAGCCTGCCGAGAGAACTTCCTATCCGTCTTTCTCTTAAGTAAGTAGGTTTCTCATATTTAGAACAAACAGCAAAATACTCCAAAGATTGAACCTTTGACCCAGAGGTAGCTGAGGAAGATGATATTGATGAGAGGGGAAGGCTTCACGTTCTAGGGCAGTGACAGCGAACCTTTTTAGCACCAAATGCCAAAACTAGAACGTGCGTACATGCACATTTGTGCATGCATGCCAGAGCCCAGAAACCGGAGGACCAGCTGGCCAGTGCTCAAGCGCATGCATGCGCTGGAAACTGGAAGAGCAGCTGGTAATGGCCCGCGTGCTCACGGAGAGGGCTCTGCGTGCCACCTCTGGCACGCGTGCCATAGATTCGCCATCACGGTTCTTGGTGACATTTGCACATGACATTTTTGTCATCAGGATGAATTATGAAAAATGAGAAATATAGATGAATCTGTACACTTTAGAAGAAAATATTAGTATTCCACTTTTCATATGCAGAAACCCAAAATTTTAATGCAAGATGCTGCTTTAATCTAAGGCCTCTTGCTAGTCACCAACCTGCAGCCTTTGCCACCCCCACCCCACCCTGCCTCCATCCCCACTCAACATTCGCTCACGGGGTGGAATCAGCGAGTTGGCTCACGGCATTACAATCGTAGAAGGAAAATCCCAGAGAGGTTATGACAACATCCTGGAACATCAGAGCTAACGTCACAGTCACATGGTCTGAGGAAGAGAAAGGAGAGATACCTGAAGTTAATTTTCCCCCATCCAAGTAGCCAGCAAGAGAGAACTTCTCACACATGTCCACACAACACTTATACAAAACAAGCCTTCTTTTCTTCTTGAAATATCTTCCCCTGTGCTAAAAGACTTTTCTGAAAATTACATTTGTTATAGCCTATTGTATACTACATAACTACCGTGTTTCCCTGAAAATAAGACCCTGACTTATATTTTTTTGAACCCTGAAATAAGTGCTTGGCCTTATTGCCATGCACTCAAAAGCCCAATTGGGCTTATTATCAGGGGATGTCTTATTTTGGGGGAAACAGGGTATATAATGTAAATACATTTATTATATGATAATATAGCTCGTAACAGCACTTTTTTGGGGGGTTTTGTAACTTCCAAAGTTACAAAGACCAACAAAGATAGCTTGACGTGTAATCTTGAAGATGGACAGCAAAAGTAACGCAAGTCTGTATTCCGCATTCTATATTCTAGGTTTTGAAACCTAGAATACAGAATGTACATATTGTGCAGCCACCCATCAAAGTAGGATATAAATAAATAAACAAACAAGAGGAAATGCTGTTACTCAAATGACAGGGCTGCACCACTTCACACTGCAGGTTAGGACTGACACGTTGGGCAGGTCCACCATACATGGAAGTCCCTCTGGACAGAAAACCAACATGTCAGGGAAACCAGAGTAGCAAGTTTGTACCTGACTTGGTAGTGCTTGATCTGGATATTTTTTTTAATATGAAATGATGGGCAAGTGACCAAACAAGTTCTAGCCAAGTGTCCAAAGGGGAACAATTGTAGGCAAGAATACAATCTCAGCAAGATCTAAGCCTTAATCTTACTTCTGAAGGACCTACTCAGACAAGGAACCAGAATCAGGATCAGAATTGTTCTTGTTAAGTGTTAAAACCTTGGAAACATATATAAGTTTGTTAGGTCTTCATGAGAGGTCACAGGTGGGCTACAAGGGTTTATCTCTATATGCACAGTTGCAAGAATAGGTAAAGCAAGAAGACTGGTAGTTTGAGTATCATACAATAGTTTCCTTAGACAACAGAGAATGCTTTGCTACTGGTAAAGATAAAGGTTTCCCTTGTCCAGTGGTGTTTGACTTGAGGGGAAGTGCTCATCTCCGTTTCTTAGCCAAGGGAGCCAGTTTTGTCCCAAGACATTTTCCGTGGTTATCTGGCCAGCATGACTATACGCCAAACTGCATGGAACACTGTTACCTTCCCACCAAAGTGGTACCTATTAATCTACTTGCATTTGCATGCCTCCAAACTGCTAGGTGGGCAGGAGCTGGGCAAGTAATCACAGCTCACCCTGCCATGTAGCACTTGGGTCTTGAACTCAGGCTGTCTGCTTTCCAGCTGACAAGCTCAGTGTCTTTAAGTTCTTAGCCACCACGCTCCCATTTTGCTACTGGAACTAAAAGCTACTCCCACTGTACCATCTGAGTAAGGCAGGCAAATACTTTGCACACATTAATCCTACTAAAGCTCTCAGAGCAAACACTCTGAGTCAATTAACATGTAAATTAAATCATTGCTTATGATTTTTAAGCATATTTTTTTTTGCATCTAGGGGGGCTCAAAGGAGAAGAAGACAAAGAAATTTCATTCCTTAAATAAAAGTATTTAATTATCCTAATGTGGATGACCAGAAAGCAATAACTAAGCCTGCAACTTTTTGAAGGGCTGCTCTGATTTTAACAGTGACCTGATTTATCAACATCCAGGCTTGATTTGAGAAGGGTTTGATGCTCATTTTCTACTCTATATTTTATTTATACACCAGTTTGGGTGGGGACTCATGATCAGTCAAGGCATCATATCATAAGAAAAGTAGGCTTGCCTGCTCTAGTACCCTCACTGGCTATGTAGCCCCAAAAGCAGGATTTGATTGGCTAAGGTTGCTTCTGTTCTAATTGATAGGGAAATTATTTAAATTAAAATGACAGATAGCTAAAGCCTAAATTGCTGATGTATTACTTTTCCACTAGCATACTATGGTCTTTCTATCACTGCAGTTCCACTGCATCTGTAGGGCTTCTGGCTAAAACTTCCCTTATTAAATAGGATCAGAATGTAATGCACTTGATATTGTTTCCTGTTGATTGCTTATTTGTACCCTATGACTGTCATTAAGTGTTGTACCTTATGATTCTTGACGAATGTATCTTTTCTTTTATGTACACTGAGAGTTTATGCACCGAAGACAAATTCCTTGTGTTTCCAATCATGCTTGGCCAATAAAAAAGTCTATTCTATTCTATTCTATTCTATTCTATTCTATTCTATTCTATTCTATTCTATTCTATTCTATTCTATTCTATTCTATTCTATTCTATTCTATTCCATTCCATTCCATTCCATTCCATTCCATTCCATTCCATTCCATTCCATTCCACTCCACTCCACTCCACTCCACTCCACTCCACTCCATTCTAATGCACTCAGTATAGGAGCCATACATAAGCCCCATGCTTACCTTTTCCTTCTTGGATAGGTGGCACCTGCTCAGGAACAGGCGATAAGCAGCGGATCCAAGAGTCTTGCAGCTGGGCCTGGCTTTCTTGGGTGCCGAACGCACAGTGGTAATGCTCTCCTTCACCCAGTGCAGGGAGATTGGAGACCAACAAGGAGATCTGAGTAGGATAGGAAACACGCATATTTTCTTGGAATACAAGGCAATTGAGGTATTTGGTTTAAATGTGATTTAACACTTCAACGTTAAATCTTTGGAAGACAAAGCATTTTATAAATTTGAGTGAGATACTAGTTTATGCATTATCCCTCTTAACAATAACACCTTGGGGCATAGGGGGGAAAACAGGCTTGAGATTAATCCAAGCAATGCAAAGGGTTTCATTTCACAAGTGCAAATTTTTATAGGATGATGGTCAGTTGCTAAATCATAATAAATCCACTTCTCAGTTTCCTGCTATTTCACGCACCTCTGTCTGTGTTTCTCGACTCTGATTGGCTGGTAAAATTTGTTCCACTCTCAAGCACTGGCTCTCATCTCCATAACTCCAGAGCCAGTGATTGGCCAGCTCATGGCGTTCACATTCCAATTTCCGGGTACACCTGCCAATCATATTAGAGATGAAGAGACAGAAGTTGGGTTTGTACAACATGCTAGGCTAAAATAAGACTGGCTGTTTATTCTTTGCATTCTGTAAACCCAGCCAGTGGAGCTGATTTATGATTCCAGTGTGTTGAGTGCATCCAGACAATTGGATTGAATTTAATAGACCATGCTTCAGTTAGCAATGGAACAGGGCATTGTACAACCCTGTCAGAATCCATCTCTCTTCTTTTAAAACAACCCCTTCATATTATATACTCTCTCATCAGAGGCCCACCTGCTCTGTAGAACACACCAGCCACAAAAGGGGTCTTCAGCATGCAGGCATGAGGTACAGTCTTGGAAATTAGGGCATTCTGAGACTGGGATCTTGGACACCTGAGTTAGAACGAACAATATATTATTACTGATTTTATTTATGTGGATAGGAAAAGTTATTCAAATTGTACTTTTACAGGAGATACAAGCAGGAGAATCTACCTAATTTGCATCAAGTTTTCTACCAGACTATATAAATGCCAAATCTCTTCTAAAGACAAGGCTTGCTGGTTTATTTTGGCAGAATTTCAAGAGTTATAAAGGCAGATGAAAGATTTAACTAAGAAATGGGCTAAGGGTAAGGGATAAAAGGAGCAGCTTCTAATTTGGTTGGGACTGATCCAGAGAAAAGTTTCTGGTATAGTTGCCTGTGTTAAGCTGGAGTATAAATTCAAATTAAAAATCAAAAAAGAATTCTGGAAACTTGTTGATTGCCAAAGGCAGGGATCAACCCTATAATACAATAATCTAATAAAGGGAAATAATTTACCTCTGAGCTAATGGAAAATATACACACAGCAATCTATGCTGTATTTTTCACATAACTTTTTTATATAAAAAATACTCCCAGGCAGAAGAAGAAAACAACAAAGGCCCCATAACAGGTTTTCTTAAGCCCAGATATAATTCAGAATTTCCTGCCTGAAAAACAGATGGAAAACAGTAACAAGCTGATGAATCACCTGTGAAGCTGTCATCACATATAGGTAGGCCCCACTACTGTCGAGTAGCAGATCTGAGTTGACAGGAGAATTCTGACCAGTGGGCATTGTGCTGTAGATCTGTGCCACGGAGCCATTCAGGTAAATCTAAATACAATAATAGAAGCATCACTGCCTGTTCTCAAGATGCTGAGCACAACAGTCTCTAACCTGAAGCAACCAAGATGTCAGATATTGCCTGCATATGATGCACCAGAGACTAGAAGGGGTTAAGTCTTTACAGACATCACATGTGACTATATCAGCCAATGAACTTTCTTATTGGTCTCTTACCTAGAAACCACTTGGATATCTTCCCCTTTTTTTCTCTCTCTCTATCTATCTCTCAGCGAGACAACACGTGAACTTCTCTCTCCTCTCAACATCCGAATCATACAGTTAGCGTAAAAATGTAACAGGACACCCTGTTCATTATCGTATGCATGTATATATTTGTAAATAATAAAAACAACCTTTTGAACCTGAAGCTGTATTGACCAAATAACTTCCTCATAGAACCAAATGAGCACGACCATCAATATATATCTGATACAAGATGTGCATGGATTTCAGTTTCCAAAAATCCCAACTACTAATTCCTAGTACGTCTAGGTCTGGATGCCTCCCACCTCTCTCTCTCCCTCTCTCTCTCTCCTCTCCTCTCCTCTCCTCTCCTGGCAACTGCCTGAACAAGTTCCTACAGGTTTTTTTGGCAAGATTTCAGAAGTGATTTACCTTTGCCTGCTTCCTAGGGCTGAGAAAGAGAGGACTGGCCCAAGGTCACGCAGCTGACTTTGGGCCTAAATCAGGATTAGAGGTTCTGTAAATATGTATTATGGTGGGCTAGGAGGAGGACAGACTTGTTTTCAAGGGACATATAACTGCACTTTAGTCTGCACTTCTTTTTAGTAGCTATTTTAAATTCCATTTAAAACTAAAGATTTTCCAGGTGTAATTTGAAGGTGTGTAGCAATAGCTGTGATGTTCTGCGATTTCCTGGAATTGCTTTTCTCTACTGGTCGCTCTCAGTGCGGTTTACAAATGATGGGATGGTTCTGGCACAACTTGAATAGGCACTCTGGGAAAGGCAGTTCTGTAAAATGGACCAATGGCCTTTAAAATAAGGAGTTGTTGGGCAGGTTACAGTGAGGAGGGTTGATGATTTACATTTATGATGTACGCCACTCTAAACTGAGTGGTCAGTGGGAAAACTCTGTAAAACAAATAAAAACCATATGTGCTAAAGCATTCTGAAACTGCTTGGAAAAATTAATTATGAAATGTATAGATGTACACAGGTGCTTCTTTTATCTAAACTGGCCTGGTTTTTAAGACTTCCCTTCCAGCTGAAAGAGACATCAAGAAGAAGCTGAGAAATTAAGGCTAAAGATCTAAATGAAGACACTCTCCCACGGTGAGCAAAACTAAATAATGATCAGTTTGCTGTCCCTGAATAACACCCCAACAAGTGATGCCTGAAGCAGCCACTGCACCTCAAACATGCAGTAGGACCAGCCCATTCTGGTGATATCTGAAAAACAGCATGAATTGATATACTGAAGTGAACAACAGAAGCTCCATTTCTCCGCCCCAAGACATGCAACCTTTTCCTGTTTCTTGTTTGTTTTGTTAGTTGTGAAGAGAAATATTTGGTTGACACCTAAGATCCAGTTTTTGGGTTATAAACTAGCTTTGCAGAGTAGAGTTTTTTTTTAAAAAGACAATCATTTGGCAACACAATCAAAGCCCCTCGCCCCCCCATTTCGTCTGTGTCTGTGTACATCTGATGTCAACCCACATGCAAAAGAGAAGGGGCTTTGATTGCACAGCTGTGGCCCCCCAATCAGTACTTTTTTTTTGACCCCTTGCCTTGCTGACATTAATGCATCTCATAACACCTTATACACTGCTCAAAAAAATAAAGGGAACACAAGCAGAAAACATCCGAGATCTGAATGAATGAACTAGCCTTATTAAATACTTTGTTCGTTACATACAGTAGCTTTGTGTTCCCTTTAGTTGTTTGAGCAGTGTATAAACTACTACATGTAAAGAACTAAGTATTTAATAAGGCTATTTCATTCATTCAGATCTCGGATGTCTTCTGCTTGTGTTCCCTTTATTTTTTTGAGCAATGTATTAAGACAAGCAGGGCAATTTGAAGCGTTTTCACTTTATACTTTGGTGGAATAAAATTTTGTACGTGCAAGACATTTCCCTGAAAGAGCTCAGCCCTTAAAGGAATATAAAATGAAAGTTAAGACACCCTCATAGAAATTAAAAAAGAAAACAAGTGAAGCAGTTCAAGTCCTGTCTATTCATATACTTCAAGGCTTTGGTATATCTCCAAGAGTCCTGTCATCCTATCCATCAAATCTCACTAGCAAACCACTGGTCAAATTTTAGTGACAAACAACTCGGAAATAGAGTCTTAAACATCAGAAAGGCTAGGATTAGGGGAAAAAAAAGAAGTTGATAAATGCTGATGTTGTATAATTTTCAATTTCAATAATTTCTGTTGGTTCATAGATCAGTTCAATCAGAATTTTCACTCAAAACACAAATGATCAGGGACACAGTATTGTATTTTGGACATGTGATTCAAAGACACAGTGCTCTTGGGAAATCCATAAAAATATAAAAAAGGCTTAAGGTAGTCCTGCTAGGCCCAAAATGGGGTGCAGGGGGGGCGTGTGCATGCGTGGGGGGTGGGTGGGATAGTACAGGGGGGTCTCATGTACATGCGCAGAGGGGCGGGGCAGCGCAGGGAAGTTGTGTGAGCATGCACAGGGGGCGGAGTGCGCAGGGGGCATTGCATTATGGGTGTGGGCACACGTGCATGCACTTTCACACACATGTGCACGCTTTTGGCACCCAAGGAAAAAAAGGTTAGCCATCACTGGGATAGATGGACCTCCATCTCTGGCCAACACTTATGGGATTTGGTGTCCAACATGCCTTTAAGGTGTCTGCCAAGAAGAGTTATTCTTGATTGTTAGCTTCCAAGCCTATCAAACATGACAATATTTTCTTTTTACTTGCAAAGACATGTTAAAATGTATGAGAGAAAAGTACTGGGCATTTAAATATTAAATGAAGCCTTGTTTTAATTGGGAGGAGGTATGTCTGTTATTCCCAAATGTCCGTTAAATGTGAAAGCATGTTATTCTGGTGATTTATCTCATCTGTATCATGATGTCATTCTGCAAATAATGTAAGTTCTGTCATATCCTGAATTTACATAATTGATGTAAATGATTTAATAGGCATCAATTGCAAATCATCACAGAAATCGTATACATTTTTCATGAAGGTCGTAAAATTAAGATCATTTAACTTGCCTTCTCTAAACTACTCTAGATGCAATAGATTTAGCCATTATTTGAAGGGGGAGGGGTCTGGATGGAAACTTGGTCCATTGTAACCAACCTTTTCTAAATGAGGGTGTGGGGAGGTCTGTTAAATCAAAGTTTCACTTATTCTGAAATGGAGTGCTGGGAGATATTATTCTGAGGGATTTTTTTTTCCCAAGCAAAAAACTGCTAGGGTAGCCATTGGCAATCTTTCCCACTCAGTTTTCTATCGACAGCAATCTCAGCCATAAATTTACAAAGTGCTTTATGAGCAGGCAGGAAGGCGGCAGCAGCAATGAGGAACACATCAATGCAAGGTAGGCCTTTGTGTGGGAAAGCCTGGCCAGATAAGAGCTGTGTGCATAAACTGGTGTGTTTGTGGAGCTAGGCATGTTTATGCCTCAAGCACTCTCTCATCCTGTAATGTTACTGGGTTTAAAAGGAGTGATCTCTTAAGTAACTGCACACACAGAGAGAGAGAGAGAGAGAGAGAGAGAGGAAGAGAGAGAGGGAGGGAGAGAGGAGAGGAAGAGAGAGAGAGAGAGGGAGGGAGAGAGAGAGACAGAGACAGTATGATGTAGTGGTTAAGATGCTGGCTAGGAAATGGTGAGTTCTAATCCCACTTTAGGCATGAAAGCCAGCTGGGTGACTTTGGGCCAATCACTCACACTCAAGCCAACCCACTTCACAAGATTGTTGTTGTGGAGAAAACTGAAGGAGGAAGGAGCATTATGTATGTTCAACACCTTGAGTTACCTATAAAGTAATAAAGGCAGGATAAAAATCTGAGAAACAAAACAAACCTCATTCTCAAAAGCAACATAGGGGACATTGGGAATAACAGGCATACCTCTTCCAAATTAGTTCATTTGAAAAAGGCTTCACTGTCATATTTAAGTGCCCAATAGTTTTCTCTCATACATTTTAACAAGCCTTTGCAAGTAAAGAGAAAACATTATTACGTTTGGAAGCTAACAATCAAAATTACTATGAAGCCGCCCTGAGTCTTCGGAGAAAGACGGCATATAAATTGAACAAACAAACAAACAAACAAACAAACAAACAAGTTAACTAATTCTTCAACTCTATACATGCTCACTTTGAGGTGAGCCCTGTTAAAAGCTTTACTATACTAGATTCTGGACTAACTCTGGTAGTTTCAGCCTAAGAGAGCCACCAGTTCACTTCCTATCTAAGTCATGAAGATCTCTTTATGCTAAGACGTGATTTACTGAATCAACCTGGGTGCCTTTAATATGTTAAGCCCCGAACCGCTTTTTACAAAACCACAATTAGCTGAATTAAACATGCTTACCCAGAACCAACCCAAACACATTTATTTATAACACATAAGCAGCTTAGCCATCCTTTCCCAGCATAAATCTACTTCAAACTTTAAGGATAAAACAGGATAAAAATAAACCCCATATATACCATGCTCTGGACAAGTAGGAGGAAGGGTGAAATATCTTGGGATTTAACAACACCAAGATTGGATCTATGTATTTCTGGTTCAGCCTCTAACCAGAATTATGCATACTTATGCATTAAAATACATACTTAAGCATTTAAAAAACTTTCCCAGATTTAGTACCTAAAGAAAGCAATCAGGTTTTCATATATATCTGAATATGAATTAATTATTTTGCAAAATCACAAATAAGAGTGGTAAAACCAGCCTAGAGAAGTAATATTTTTCTATTTAAAATATTTATTCACAATTAGGCACTTTAAAACAAATCAGTTTCAAATAGATACAGCCTTTCGTGTGGTTGCAATAAAAAAAAAATACAGGCAAAATTACTGGGAGGAGGGATGTCCTAAAATAAGGTAAAGAAAGGAGGCAGAGATTAAGCATTCAGAAAAAGACACATTTCTCCTCTACAGGTACTAAGTATTTGTGAAAAATGCATGTTGGGGGTAAGTTCCAAAGAAAAGAGGCACCAAGGGGAAGAAGAAAGATGAGGAGTGAGTAATTCAATTTATGTAGGGCAGAAAGGATTTTAAAAAGCAAATAAAGAAAGCAAATTGAGATAAGCAGTCAAACAATGGAGAGTTTTAAAAAAAGTAGCCATGGGTAATTCCAGATGAGATTTTTATTGTGCAATCCCTCCACCTCACTCAGATATGGCATTATCTTGCCACTCACAGGATTCCTGTATTTTCTCACTACTTCTTTTTCTACCCCCAAAAAGCTAAAATGAAAGGGCAGAAAAGAATCAAACTGGTATTTGATTGGAGCACTCCTCTCCCTGAAAGTCAATCTTAAGAAGAGAGAACCACCGTAGAGCAGGGGTCTCCAACCTTGGCAACTTTAAGCCTGGCTGACTTCAACTCCCAGAATTAGAGCCCTGGTGGCGTGGCAGACTAAAGCACTGTTATTAACATCAGCTGCCTGCAATTACTGCAAGTTCAAATCTCACCAGGCTCAAGGTTGACTCAGCCTTCCATCCTTTCTAAGATAGGTAAAATGAGGACCCAGACTGTGGGGGCAATAAGCTGACTTTGTATAAATATACAAAAATATGAAGGCTATTGCTTAACGCATTGTAAGCCGCCCTGAGTCTCCAGAGAAGGGCGGCATATAAATCAAATAAAAAACAAAAATTCTGGGAGTTGAAGTCCATCAGGCTTAAAGTTGCCACAATTAGAGACCCCTGCCATAAAGTATATAAGAAAGAAAAAACGTAGACCAAAAAGGAACACGGGGAGACAAAGCTGAATTGAGCCTATGAGAAACCAAGGCATAGCAATATAGACAATAGAAATAATCATCTATTAGCTTGGAAAAAAATATCAGAACATCATCAAGAGTCAAACTCAAGAGTCCAACCATCCAAGGGGAAAAAAACTAAGTTGGGGAAGTCTGGAATAGACCAAGACCAGTATGTCCAGGACCAATACTCCTCTTGGTACATAAAAATTGCTCTAAAGTGGGCTCTCAGAATCATTTCAAAAGTTCTATGCAAGTGGTCAGTTAAGAGGAAGGCATGAGTACAACTCCCTGGGGGTTCAAGATAAACCTTTCAAATGGGACTCCAATAGCAAGAGAGTTCAGATACCGACCCCACTCCACAGTGATAGTTGAAAGTAGGTGGGAGAAACTTTCCTGTTGCAAGACAGAACAGTAGAGGAGTTTTCCCTGAAGAGAGTAAGGAAGATAAACTTGACTTTGAAATATGCAGGAACCATTACTTAGATTTTAGGCAAAAGGGGCTGGAACATTTTATGTCCAGAACTTTCTGATAACATTTGAAAACAACTCAAACAGACATTTCCCCAATTCACTGAATAATAAGGAGGAAGGAGAGGTACAGGATTACGCACAATTCAAAGTTTCTATTATTATAGCCAATCTCAATTCTGGGGAGGTTGATAATGGTATTGTTGGATTATCACCTGGCTCAGGAGCAATGGTAGCTTTCTAAGATAGCTTTCTCTCACTTGCTTCCTCTAATCTTTCCAGTTTGCTATAGCTTTTCTTGGCACCAATGGTTATTTAGATTTTTGCAAGCTAAATACAGTTCCCTTTTTGAATGAAGGCATGGGCCTAGGGGCATACAGCAGAGATGAGTTTGATGGCCTGAAGCTCTACCTCCCATTTTTTATTTAGAGACGCTGCCCAACTCTGTGCCATTGAGCTAAGACTTCTGGCAAAATTAGTCTTGCCCAGACAGACAGCTGAGAAAAGTGGAGAAAAAAAAATGTAAAATTCTCACCACCTTGACACTATCTTGGTCCCCTGGGGCCTGCCATTATCTCTCAATCTAACCCACCTTCGGGGCAGCTCTGAGGGTCAAACATGAGAAGAAAACCACTTTTGTTCAGATGCCTGGGGGAAAGGCCTTGGGGTATGTCACCTCATAAGCAAATCTGGGCTTTCCTGCAATCCACAATGTGAGAAGAGGCAGGCCCATGGGGAGGAAGCCTGCCAGGTCTGGGTTGAAAAACAAATAGTAGATTGTGAATTGGCTGGAAGGATGAAATGTCTGGCAGCTCTCAGGTTGCTGGAGCATCACCTCTACATTTTTTTTAAAGAGTGCATTGCATTCCCAGCCTGTTCAAGGAATGTTTCTTTTTGCTAATACCAATGGTAGTGTTGAAAAGCAGTGTGCCTATGATGTGGAGGCCTGGAGCAGTGGGCTTCCTTCTCTATCAAAGACAAACTCAATTAGGGCTACACAACTTTTTCTACTCCCAAGGTCCCACTGCGCTTTCAAAAGCCAAGATTCCATAAGAAATGGGTAGATTCAAGAGCAAAATTACATGTGTTTCATTTATATCTGGGGTCTGCAAGCTTGGCAACTTTAAGAGTTGTGGACGTCAACTCCCAGAATTCCTCCTGAGGAATCCTGGGAGTTGAAGTCTACAAGTCTTAAAGTTGCCAAGTTTGCAGATTTAAGGAGTTAAATCTGTTTGCAGACCCCCAATTATTTATTATTAATTATTATTATTATTATTATTATTATTATTATTATTATTATTATTTAATCTTTAGTGAGATTCACAGCCTTTGAGGCTGGTTAATAGCTCAGCAGCTCGAGTCCTAACCAAGGACCTAGGAACTGTTAAGGTATCGTCGGAGGATGTAAGCTGTTCCGAGTAAGGTGGTTTTTTGTAGACTCAAAATGTTCAAGTCCGGCAAATTTAGAATTTCTAAATAGCGGGGTAGCCCTTTGGGTATTGCTCCGAGGGCTCCAATTATTATTATTATTATTATTATTATTATTATTATTATTATTATTATTCATATTTCTATGCCGCCCACTCTCCAAGGACTCTGGGCGGCTTACACCAAAGACAGTATACTAAATAGCATATTGCCCCCAACAATCTGGGTCCTCATTTTACCCACCTCGAAAGGATGGAAGGCTGAGTCAACGTTGAGCTGGTGAGATTTGATCCACTAATCTGCTGAACTAGCAGTCAGCTGAAGTAGATGCAGTACTGCACCCTAACCACTGCACCACCTCGGCTCTGTAGATCAATTTAGATCAATTAACATTAAATAATTACAGTTTGGAGAGTTTTCTTTTTAGGATTGCACCCAAGCTTTGAGGGCCAGGGACAGCTCTGTGGCTTTAGTAAATGTGCTTTGGTGTTAAATTGGCTGATTGCTGAACACCTCCCCCCCCCCCAGTCTGTCAATCTTCCAGAGAAGCCTTCCAGTAAAGCAGCTTTGCAGTGGTTTGAATAACAAAAGAAGAGAAGTGCTTAAGAAGATTATTGGAAAAGAATGCACAGACCCAGTATCCCAAGCCAATGAAACAGAGTAAGCGCGGAGCAAAACACTGATTTCCCAATAGGTCATTCCAATCAGAAATAACAACAGAGATAAACAGAGATACCAGGAAAATCAACCCAAGTCAGAGGTATCAGTAGTTCAAAAGAATGTTAAAGAAGTGGCTCCCATAATGTTTGAGATTCTTAATGAAGAATCTGCACTCTCTTTGGAAGAAGAATTATAATCACATGAATCTTTCCTAATATGAAAGAAGGCTGCCTTATGCTGACTTCTTGAGAGCCTAACCTATAGGAAACACTAAGGACCTCCAGAATGACAAGAGTACTAATAAAGGAGAATATTTGTAGTTCAGGGTTGAAATGAAGGGTCCTTGGTGCTCTCTGAGCTAGCTTGTTTTCTTGAAGACGTTTCATTACCCTAACTAGGGAACATAATCCGTGCTGGTAAGGAGTGGGGTTTGTTGTCATTTTATATTCTGGTGTCTTGCCTGTCTGTGTGGGTGGGGGAAGTTTTAAGAGATTCTTTGGTTGTGCTGTTTACTGATGACTCTTTGGCAGTTTCTTGATTGGGGTATTGTTTACCTGATTGTTGGTCTAAAGTTAACCTTGGAGTTAATCTATGCTGATCTGAGTGCTGATTACTGGTGGAGCAGCGCTGGGGTCTTTTCCTCTTTTGGGCTGGTTGACTATCTTTTGCACTGTCTATAAGATTCCCCTCGCATATATGTGCTAGTCGTTCCTGACTCTAGGGGGCGGTGCTCATCTCCGTTTCAAAGCCGAAGAGCCAGCACTGTCCGAAGACGTCTCCATGGTCATGTGGCTGGCATGACTAAACGCCGAAGGTGCACGGAATGCTGTTACCTTCCCACCAAAGGTGGCCCCTATTTTTCTACTTGCATTTTTTATGTGCTTTTGAACTGCTAGGTTGGCAGAAGCTGGGACAAGTAATGGGAGCTCACCCCGTTACACGGAACAAGGGATTCGAACCGCTGAACTGCCGACCTTTCGATCAACAAGCTCAGCGTCTTAGCCACTTTGCCATCGCGTCCCGTGCATAGTCTATAGATGTTGCTAATGTCTATGTGTCTATTGATGGCTGATTTGTCAGAGTGCCAGCCTTCTAGAAATTCCCTGGCATCTTTGGACTTGGCCTGGTCTAGGATTGACACATCTTCCCAATTGAAACTATGGTTAAATCTGTCTATATGTTGTGAAATTAAAGAATTTTCGTCATGTCTTCTGACTGCCTGTTGGTGTTCGTGGATGCGTCCTGCCAGTCTTCTGCCTGCTTGTCCTATATACCGGTAGTGGTTGTTACTGTTATTACATTATATTGTAGATGACTCCTGTTTTTTCTTCTGGGGTTGCTGGGTCTTTTGATTTGTTTAGGATGTTTTGAAGGGCTTTAGTTGGCTTATGTGCTAGCTGATTCCATGTGGTTGTAGTAATCTATTTGTGGTTTCTGAGATACTCTTGATGTATGGCAGTGTAATTCTTTTTAGGGTTTGTGTTGGTTGGTTGGTTGGTTGGTGCGGTATTGGGTTGAGTGGTCAGGGACTTTTTGATAAAGTTGCGTGGGTATCCACTTCTAGTAAGACTAGAGTAACTCCCACTTCAAGCCAGGAGCCACACCAGATAAACAACTCTGGATGAGCAAAGGCTTGGCAAAGATCATTCTTAGAAAAACAAGGATTTGTCCCTGCTGTGCAAAATTATGAGGTATTCAACTTGAAAAAAGGAAAAATAAGTGGGGCAGCAGGAAATACCTCTGGCACTCATTTGCCATGAGCACAAAGCACAAGATCACATACATGAAGGACCTTCCTTTTCCTAGAGAAAGAATCCCTACATGAGAAGGCCATGGAAGCAAAGACCCAGGTCCCTGTAAGGGGGAGGAAAAGGAATGGCTCTGAGGGGTATCCATTTCCAGGGCTGGTTAGATAATATTTGCAAGTTTTATGCAAAATCTCTCCAATTTGGGTCTATTACGTTTTCCTAAAAGTTAGAATTAATGTATATAAAATCAAAAAAATCAATTTAAAATAAAGAATCCTGAACTTAATCATTTATTCTGAGCAAAAAAGTAGAACTGAAAATTAGCATTAGGATTACCCTTTCAGAAATCAGCAGTATCATTAATGAATGGTAGATAAATAACTTTAGCTGTTGTTATTATAAAACATGACTTGCTGCAGTGTACACAATTTATACGCCCTAATCCCTAACTACAGAGCTTCTCTAAAATTGCTGACAAAAGATTTAAAAAAAAAAATGAAAGGGAAAAGTATCACATACACGGGAGCAAATCAGATTCATCCATTTCTCTAGGATTCTCTCCGTACACTTCTTTGTTCTGACTCTATCCAAACTTTGGGGAGTGTAGCTCCCAGCATGCTTTGCAAGTACAGCATAGTTGCACTCCACAAATAGATGGATGATGTTAATGCTGGTAGAAGGGAGTACATCTCAGTGCAAGTACTACAAATGTAAACCACCTTGCTAACATAGCAGCACAATAGTCTTAATTGCAGCTCAGTCATAAATTTCAGGCCCAGTTTGAAAAGGAGAGACTGTCTGCCTTCAAATAAAGTGCTGGCACAGTACACATGAAACTTGCAATTTAAAATATTTTGAAACATACAATTAAAACGAATCAGGCCAAATCTTGCTCCACAAGCGGCTGAGCCAAATCAACCTTGCATGTAGAAGACGTTATTGGTCATTAATTTACAGAAAGTTGAGTCACAGAGGGAGGGAAAACATTCCTGACCAAGCAATCCTTGTGATACCTAAAACGGAAAGTTCAGCTTTGTTTCAAAATAAGCCTCATTTCTCATTCAGAAAAACTGAATTCTGCAGGCAGCAAAGGCGTTGTAATTGAATTTGTTGTCTATGTGGATTTAGTTAAGCACTACAGGTTTACTTCTCTAACCAATGCGAAGAACCAAAGAAACCCTGAAGGATGCTGCATCTTGTCCTTGATATATTGGATTTCCTAATGTGCCTCCATCTGACTTTAAAATATCACAAACATGGAATTCTCCATTTAAAAACCCCTCATCTACAGTCATATTCATTCCATACATCTTGTTACTTGAAGAAGGTAGAGAAACAACTCTGTATAATGATCACGTGACTAATCCTGAATTATGAAACTTAGCAACTGCACCCTAGTAGATTTAGTAGAATAATTATTTCTACTAAATAATTATTTACACACATTTGCCAGTCTAAGAAATACACCAATGTGTACTGGTGCTTGAAAGCCAGAATGGTTTGGAATAAATAAGAACATGAGTCAAAAGCTATTTCTGCAACAATCTGGCCAACAATGTTAGGAACCCAAGCTAGTGAAATGAAGTCCTATCTGGGAATAAATTTTCATCCCCTCTTCTTGACACTGGTGCCTTTCAGTCCAGAATGACGGAAATTGTAATCTAATACATCTGGAGGGCACCAGCTCAGAAAAAATAGCTGTATATATTACCTTACCATGCATGACATGGCACTTACTGCAAGAATTAAAAGAGAATAAAAATTCATACATAGCTTTTAAATATTAGGTAAGCACCTTGTCCCAAAAACTGAACCACTCTGTAGTATCCCCCACTTCTGGAAACAGTGATTTGCCAGTGAATGAATTGGAAGTGGAGATGCAATTCCCACTGCTCCAGCTTCTCTACTCCAACATCACCTCCTCCTAAATTTTAATAGCCTTCCTTATCCTTCGTCCTTCAGATATATTGGACAAACCATGAAAGTTATTTTCCCATAGATCTGGAGGAACCAGGCTGGAAAAGGAAGAACATAGCTGAAATTACCATTATTACACCCACCTTATGCAGCTGCCCAACACCATCTCCCAGGAAGGCAATGGTATGGCCTGTTTCTACCATGGCAGCCACAGCTGTCAATCTTGGCACAGTAGTCAGGAGTGCCTCAGCCACCAATGGCTTCCGGCTGGCAATGGGGCTAGGCGTGTGTTCATCCCCACAGGGGTAAATCTCTGGGGACTCCTGGAAATGAATAACATGAAAAACGAAAAGGTTGGAAGACAGCCACCTTGGGGTGGAGCAACTGATCCTCTACCCCAGTGTTTCTCAACCTTGGCCGCTGGACGATGTGTGGACTTCAACTCCCAGAATTCCCCAGCCAGCTGGCTGGGGAATTCTGGGAGTTGAAGTCCACACATCGTCCAGCGGCCAAGGTTGAGTAACACTGTTCTACCCCTAAACAGTAGAGTTATTCTTGTCCTGTCACTCACTTTGGATAAAGAGCTGCAACGAGAGGTCACTCCGTATTCAATGGCAGCCTCCTCTTCATTGTTGTCACCTATTCCAGATGTGGTGTAGCACAGCTGTCGCGTCTTCTCCATCGCTGCATTAATTGCATTCAAGCTGTAGGAACACAGTGCAGTCCGCCCAGTTGGAACTGCAGTGGAGCCCTGCCCAGCAGCTAAAACTACAAAGAGGGTTTTGTCTTTTCCAGCAAAACCAGGTGCTAGATGCATAGCCTGAGCCAGGTTGTAAGCTTGCCCTTGACTATGTTGGCATTCGAGAGGCAGCTCCACGTAGGAATAGAGGTTGGTGTCATCTACGCAGGTCCGGGAGAGGTAGGTACGATATTCCATCTGTGCCTTTGCTCCACGCCGAAAGAACAAGAAGTAGACATAGCCATCAGAAGCAAAGGCACCGACGTAGCTGTTGTTGTAGTCTGAGAAATCACCCACAACCAGTTTCCCCATTCCTTCATTGGAGAAGGCCTGTGGTCCTTCCAACTGGCGGATGGTAAATGGCGGGATCCCTCCAGAGAGCTTTGCAGTCAGTCCGCGACCCACAAAGAGCAAGTCCCGGCCATTGTGTTCCCCCACCAAACCAACTGTTGAAACCTTTGGCTCATTGGCTGCCACAAACTGGTTGTCTCCTGGATCCTCAGGATGGTACAACACTTTGGTGATATCCGTCAGAGCTCGCTTCTCACATACTCCCTGGAACAGCTGCCCACACACCACTAGCTCACCAGCACGCTCATTCGGTAAGAGGAGCTTGTTGGAGTTGTCCATCAGTTGGGCCTGCGGACACTCACGAACATCACGGAAAGGGAGACACTCAGGACTGTCTTGGTTTGGCCCTGTGCGGGCATGTCCTAGAAGCCTCAGCTCGGAGTCCAGCTGATACAAGGCATTGACGGCTCCCACATACAGTCCCCCTGTGCTCTGGGCTTGAGCCAAATGATTGAATGTACCATTGGGAACCACGAATAATGGATAGGAAGAGGGTTGAGCAGCTGGGTACAAGGGCAGCAGGAGCATCAGTGTAACCATTAGGAGCAGCAACAGGCGGCCTAGGACCATGGCCAAATCCTAGACAGAAGGAGAAAAGGAATGAGCAACAATTAACACAAACATCCTGAACCAGCCTTCCCAATCCTTGGGTGCTTCAGTTGTACTCCATTTCAGTTCCCATAATCTACAGCCAGTAGGTCCAAAGAGATCAGGACAGTTCTAATCTGACCCTGGAGGACCACTGGCACTTTCCCAAAGCATTCATTCACAGATCCTACGAGAGCTTGGCTTCCAAGAAGTAGGAAGACACAAAGGATGCCCACATGGTGCCACTATTCCTCCTCTCATCTCTACAAGTAACTGGTCCAGGTTCATTCCAAATGCATATGCTCCACTTCAGTCTGATTATCAAAAGCTACTTGCCACCTAAAAAGCTCCATCTGCAGCAAAAAGGCAAAAAGGCACAGTAGCAGATTCACGAGTGAATAAATAGTTTTATACTTGGTCATAGAGGACCAAAGTACTACAGGCTATGATTCATTTTTCTCTCTCTCTCACCACAACTATCAAATCGGCCACCAAATGGGCATTTTAAAAAATCAGAAAAGGGGAAAGGCTGACTGAGAAACCACAATCCTTTAATAAATCAAAGCAGTTTGCATGTCCTCAACTAATCTATCACATCTCTGCAACCAGCTCGGGGTGCAACAATTATGTACCAGACTCATGAAAGGGGAGAAAGAAATCTCCAAGTACAAGCCATCTATACTTTCAAGATCCAGATTCAATATTCAGAGACCAAAATTAACAACATAAACCAGTTGCTGACCCTGTGGACACTTTTGCTGCACTCCAATCGCTTATTTTAAAATTAAATAGTTCAAGTCCAGCTGTGTTTGCCCAAGTTCAACCAGGTCAGTTAACTTGGTTATTCTTTAGCTAGATTAGTTGGTTTATGGTTGTATGTAGTCCAAACTTAGAACATTGATTACTTTAATAATCAAACTCTAGTGTGTTGTGGTAATCTAGTCATATGCTCTATTCCCACTCTACTGTGATAAACATTACTCATCGCATAGAAGTGGATTTCTTTCTCTGTTGTGTTCCTGTGTTGTTATTAAAACAATTTTCTTATTTGCTGAGGTACATACAAGCATTGACTCACACAGGCACACAACCAGCAGCCTTCTCAGTGTGGAGATGATTAAGTTGTAAGCCTGTCCTACCCACATAACGGACCATCCTAATTTAGAAATGAGGGTGGAATGAGCCTGTTCCAGAAAATCTAGCAGAGACCCAACAGTCAATCTCATTTGATCGCAGAAACTGCAGGCCCCTTTCAGGGGAGTCTCCTTCACCGACAAAAGCAGCACTGCAACGTCACACCATAAACTCCGCCCTTTGGAGCATGTGCGTGATGCACACAGAGGAAGAACAGGGCTTGCCCCAAGACACCACAACACTCCTTGTGTCATTCTGACTCCCCTTGCTAACCCTGAGGATGCCTTTGTCATTTTTAAGTGCGTCTGCATCTTGCAACTCGCCAATCTTCCAACCGTATTTAATTGTGGCTCAGCATGTCACTCGGGAATCACCAGACTAGACAGACTGAAGTTAATCCCAAGTGGATCCTTTTTTTTTTTTTTTTTTTGCCTCAGGAATAATGCCTCCTCCAGATTCCCCCCCCCTTCCTGAGTAGGGTCTGTACTGTGTGCCAAAAGCTATCACAGATCAGGATTTTGCATGTAGCGCCTCACTCGCTGGGCGGTGAAATCCTGCTGACAAAAATTCTCTAAACAGTCCGTGTGGACAACCCCGTCCTTCCTCCCCTAACAGGCTGGTAAAACCAGATTAACTTGTGCCGAAGAGACACCCTGCCAATTTGATGACATTTCAAAGAGACAAAGGAAGTTTTCTTTCCACTCGGTCAGCTAAATACTTGCAAGGGGAACTGGGATTCTGATTACTGTTAGTAGGTAGGCCTTGGGAACTTGGGGAGCTGTGGGCCGGATGAAGTTGCTGTAAAGACGAGTAATTGTGTAGCATATGCATTAGGGCAAACTACATTCGGAGCAGCTAGAAAATCAATACTGTATCCCTGCTACACAACATTGCTGCTAAAACTAACCATCAGATAAAGGCATAAATTCAATCCCAATTCAATATCAAACAGCAGCAGGAGGAGGAGGAGGAGAAGCAGAAGAAGCAGCAGCAGGGACACACTGTTCATATGCCTCACCTTCCCAAGGAAAGACTCAGCTGTTCCCTGCTACAGCAATCTATAATCTGGTTATTTTACTGCCTGAAGTGGAGGCCAAATACTACAAGGCTTCTGCATCATCCAGGCCCCAGATCCTGCCTTTCTTTCCACCATTCTCTGTCCTCACCTTCCCTCACCCCTTCCTCAAGCTTTTTGTCACCAGAAACCAAAAGCTTTACTCTGTTGGCTAAGCACCGTCCACATGGAGTGGGGTGGACTGAGGTGCTGAAACGAGAGGGAGGGAGAGCAAGGGATGGGACTTCCCTCCCAACCCTTCAGATTCCAATTGGGATCTAGCAGTGGGGAAGGTGATTAAGAGTCCCTTGCTCTCCCTCCTTCAGTGAGTTCATAGCACAGCCACAAAAAAGGACGCAGAGAGGAGCCACTGAGGGGAAAAACAAGTAACAGGGAAGACCTCAGATTCTACTTTGATTGCTTCTGCTGCACGTGATAATTGGAGTTAAACATTTGCTGTCTCTTATTTCTTTGTAGACAAAGGGCCTCTAGAGGCAAATCAATGGGAGTGGGGTGGGGAGATTAAAAAAAACAAAACCCTGGAAACTAAATCTAATCCCAGATGTTCCACAACCTCAGCTGGGGCCAGGATAGGCAAGGCAAGCTTTGTCACGAAGGCAGTTACAATACGAAGTGGCAATATGGGAACACGAATGTGCAAAAAAGACAGTACTTCAGACCAAGTCTCCCTGGTTTTGTTTTTTTTTTTTTTTTTTTTTTTGC
This sequence comes from Pantherophis guttatus, assembly GCF_059756535.1. Lineage (NCBI taxonomy): Eukaryota > Metazoa > Chordata > Lepidosauria > Squamata > Colubridae > Pantherophis > Pantherophis guttatus. The sequence continues at coordinate 119,292,011 of NC_142064.1, read as the reverse complement.
AAACCAGACAGAGGGATCCTGTCAAGAAGGGAGCATTTGATGGGGAGCCTCTCCCCACTGACTCTACTCTGATTATTCCTCTGTTCCAGGCTGTAGTCTAAACACACAAATGGGAAACTGATTTGTTTTCCTCCCTCTTCGCTCCAGTAGTGGAATTCCCAGCCTTATTTTACACATACTCTTATTGCCCTTCTGAATTACCCAGAAAATGGAGCCATCTGCCTACTAAAGCATGGAAAGGAAGAGGGCCCACTTATTCAACATCTGGGCTGGAAATCAAGCCATCTGTCTCTCTTTCTCTCTCTCCTGTTTCATCTTCCCCCACTGCAGGGGGGGTGGGCAGGAAGCAAGGGACTACTGGAGTTTATAGTAACTCTTCTCTCACCCCTTCCCTCCTGGCAACAGCTGGAAGGAAGCAAAGAGAATAAATGTAGCAACATTCCAAAATCCCAGGAGAAAGCTTGAGTGGCACTCACAGAAGACAATGACACAGGGGTGGAGCTGCTAGAGACAAAGGAAGCTCTACATGCACACACACAAACACACACAACTATCCATGTATCTATTTATGTATCCATCCATCCATCTCCATCCATCCATCCATCCATGAAGAATTCAGGAGTCTTGTTCCAAATATTCAAATATATTTGGGTTTGCATAGCAGAACCACCTGAGTCAAAGCATTACTACAGGTAGTGATTATTTTCAAGTAATGACCCAGAAGGAAAAAAATCATCCATCATAAATGGCATTTTTCAGAGTCAACTTCAATTTACAACCTGCATAAAAGGTAAAGGTAAAGGTTCCCCTTGCACATATTTGCTAGTCGTTCCCAACTCTAGGGGGCGGTGCTCATCTCCGTTTCAAAGCCAAAGAGCCAGCGCTGTCCGAAGACGTCTCCATGGTCATGAGGCCGGTATGACTAAACGGCAAAGGCACACGGAACAGTTACCTTCCTACCAAAGGTGGTCCCTATTTTTCTACTTGCATTTTTTATGTGCTTTCGAACTGCTAGGTTGGCAGAAGCTGGGACAAGTAATGGGAGCTCACCCCGTTATGTGGCAGTAGGGATTCGAACTGCTGAACTGCTGACCTTTCGATTGACAAGCTCAGCATCTTACCCATTGAGCCACCATTTACCTATACAACCCGCATACACCCATACTAGTCCCAGAGATAGAACCCAGGGATTTCTACACCCCAGAGGACTCCCAATCACCCTCTTAAATCTCCCCTCTAGACCATTTCACATCCATACCCTTCCAGTGCTTACCAACCGGCTGTGCTGGAGGCATTTCAGCTCCCACATGGTAGAGTCAAGCAGCAGGACTCCACAGGCATCCCTACTGGAGGAGGAACGAGATAAGACAGGGTGCCAGCGACATGGAAAGGGAGTTTGCCATGGTGCTTCAAGACTGCATCAATGGCTGCTGTGATAACCCTCCCCGATCAAAGTCTCCACTGTTCCTATCTTGACTGTGCCATCACAGAGCCACACGGGGCTAAAGAGTCCATTATCCCATTGACACAGAGCGCTCACAGCTCCGATACATGGCACTGACAACCCAGAGAAAATGGAATGGGGTGGGGAAAAGCAGCGTCTGGAAGCACAGAATGAAGGCCCTTGCTGGAATTCGGAGAAAGAAAGCAGTTATTGCCTGCTGGGATATCAGCTGAGTGGAAGACTGTGAGGAGCAGCAAGAGGACAGGTCAGGACATGGGGTTGAGTTGAGCTCCTCAACAGAAAACAGAAGGGTCCTTTGTGATTTGTTTGTATGGAGTTGTTGATCAATTGGAAGGGGGCAAATAGAGAGATGCCTGATTTGCTAGCATTGAGAGACCCTTTTTCACTTTGGCAATGACGGTGATATTTTGTTCTTTGGTTTTTAGTCTGTGGAAGAAAACCTCATTCAGCAGCCCAAGATTGACCAGAGACTTTGCAATTAGCAAAAAGATTAAGCCAGATGAGGCCAGGCCAAAGCACTGCACGCAGAAGACGGGGACACCCTTATCCTCTCAATTTGGAATTTGACTTCCAAATTTCTCTGGCTTCTATGGGTGCAAAGAAATAGTAATGCTAGACGTCTCAAGCTCTAGGCCTCCTCAGTGTTTAAAATTCCTTGGACAGATTGTCAATAGAGCTCGTGCAAAATGAATGTGTACTGGTTCCTGGGGAATCACAGCCTTGCTGATTCCTATCTTGATGCCAACAACATGCTGCTGCATAAGGCGATTGCATTAATCCATCATTGGTTGGTGGGTGCGTGAAAGGGTCTAGACTTGACTGAACATGCCTTTGAGAGTCTGACCATAGGCCACCAACAATCCAACCTACTCCAGATCTGATTTCCCCCTTAATCCTTGGAAGCAGCCCTTTTCTCTGCCTCTCTCCAGCAACATTAGGAGCCTTGGTAGTACAGTGGTCTAAGGCACCCTGTTATTAAGACCAGCTGCCTGCAATTGCTGCAGGTTCGAATCTCGCCAAGGCTCAAGGTTGACTCAGCCTTCCATCCTTTCTAAGGTAGGTGAAATGAGGACCCAGTTTGTGGGGGCAATAAGCTGACTTTGTATAAATATACAAAAGTATGAAGGCTATTGCTTAACGCATTGTAAGCCAACCTGAGTCTCCGGAGAAGGGCGGCATATAAATCAAATTATAAAAAAAAAAAAAAACATGGTCTTCCCTTCCACATTTAACAATTTCCAAGCAACCCAAATGATTCTTCTATCACTGGCTTCAGGAAGCCGAAAAATCTGGGAGATTTGGCTGAAACAGGGAGATGGACTGGACATTTCTACCGGAGAGAGGAGGGAAAGGGCTTGAAGTCAAACAGGAGTCAACCTATGTATGGAAGAGGATTTGGGAAGGTCCTCCTTCATCTAGGGTGGCCCGAGTTACATGGCCTTTCCTGCTACTGCAGATACTTCCCGTAGATTCTGTGCTACATCTGCCCTGGTGGCAACTGAGGCCTCCGTCATTTGCAAGAGAGCGAGCTTGAAAAGGTGTCAAGGTCAGCAAGAAGCTGCAGTTCCTTGGCGGGCACCCAGCACAGCCGCCCCCACAGCGGGAAGCAGGCGTGGGGAGAGCTATGCCAATCTACGTGCTGCTGAATGCCCCCTTTGTCTGCCTCAGAGTAGGGGGGCAGAGATAGCGCCATCCGTGATAAGAGTCCAGAATCTGAGAGATTCTGACTTAAGGAGTTCAGGGTTAGTCAGCTTAATTCTCGAGGCCTCCCGGAGCTTTGACCCAAAAGGGTAGGAAAGAAAGGCAGTCCCCATTCTTAGCCCAACACACCAAGGCACCCATGTACGCTCCGCTCCAGGCTCATCCTCACCCACATGAATGAGTAGGAAAAGAATGCTGTCTCAAAAGGCAGAGAAACACACAACCCAGCAGGAGAAAAGCGATATAGGTTTTTTTTTAGTGCCTTCTAAGGTAAGAGGGCAGGAAAATACACAAAGGACTGAAAGAAGGTCAAAGCAAGTCAGAATATTAAGGGGGAAAAAAAAGAGACAATAGTAAATATAGGCAGATGGGAAGGTAACACTGTTTGGGGCAGAAGCTGGTAACCTGTCACAGAATGTTCCGTTTCCTGACTCCAGACACATCAAATTTTAGGGCTCATGGCAATTGCTTCACTGAGCTCACAGGCACACAAAGTTCCCCTCAAAGAGCCCTCGAGAGCTTTGCCCGTTTTAGTTCTCTTCCACATACAAACATACCCCATACACACACACTCCAGCATGTCAACCGGCATCCCTTACTTACAACAGCTGCAGGCACTGGGCACACACCTGTTCCTTGAGTGGGAAAGCAGGTTTTCCCTTCACCTGGAAGGTGCTTGGTGGTGCTGCTGCCTTTCTACAGGCTGCTCTGCTCGGCACCAGGTGATACAGTGGCGAACCCAACCCACCACCCAACGTCACTAACGCCCACACCATCAAAAAACGGTGGGCGGCCTCTGATAATTCCTCACATGCAGCAGCAAATGGGTTTTGAAGCCACAAGGCAGCTGAACACCAGAACTGCGTATCCAACAAGTGCCTGGCACTGAGAGTTAGGACTGAGACACATCCTTCCTTGCTGAGAAAGAGCCTGTGCATTTGGCATCAGCAGACAAAGGGCAACCCCTAAAATCAGAGTCTCTTTCAGGGGCTGAAATTCAACTCTGCCACCCAGACCCAGGGCAATCAGAAAGAGGGAGGAAAGAACAAGAAAGAAAAGGGGGAGGGGAGGGTGTCACTATGTTTGTTATGCAATTTGAGTAGACATGCCCGCTTCGCTGGTAGATAGAAAGCACAGGCACTAATTCCTCACCCATTGCCTTGGGTGAGGGGAGGAGGGGAAAAAAAGAGAATAATAATGCTTGGAATTAGAATCATGTGAAATCCACACTTCTTTGGCATCACTATCGGCCCCTGCTTAACTAGGCAAAAACTTTTGAAGGGAAGGTAGGGTAGCAAGATGGCCATTTCCCTTTCCCCTTTCCCTATAGCTTCACACCCCTTTGGAAAGACTAGCAACCAACAAACACCACTGTTAGTGTAATAGCTGTGTAATTATACAGACTGTTTGGGACTTGTTCCTGGTCAATAGCAGACACCCACCTCACCCACCCAAGGCAGATGCACAATTGTTCACCCTAAGAAAACATCACAAACTATATTACACCTGAGTGCCCAGGAACAGACGCTGCCTCTAAGCAACAGCCCAACCCCTCCTGAGTGTGCCTGAAGCAGTTCCCATTCTAATAGCCCCCACTTTATGACATTTTCCCCCAGAGCTATATACAGCCCCCACTTTACTAAAACTTCTTAAACCGGTTGATCCCAGCTGAATGACTGCAGGCACCTGTCTTGGGTTTTAGCTTTGCTCTGGATGGTTGGTTTTGGCATTGATTGGATTTAGTTATTACTACATTTCTTTTGCTTTGGTTGGTGTTGTCAGCTGCCTTTGGTTTTGGGAGAGGGGGGGTAGTTTATAAGTACTATAAAATAAATAACCCAAATTTGCCAGGACCGTTAACACTATTGCACTAAGCCACATAAGTCAAAGTTTACCAACCAGAGAAGTTGGGCTCATGCACTAAAGCCAAAGCCAAGCAAATGACTTTCCGGGTCAAGGCAATGTGTGAATCCGGCAGAGTGGCAGGAGGGGAGAAAGAAGGGGAAATGGAAGCAGGACTTCTCTAAATTCAGCAAATGGTGAAATGGGTGTGGCAGTTTTTCCAGATTGCTCACCTATTCTCCCAATTGTTCCCTCCTTGATTGGTATTTTTAAAAATACCTTATGTTTAGGCTTGTGTGATTTGGCAAGGGAAAGAAAGACCTAGAAGATAAGTTTTTGGGCCACTTCATACATCTAATATAAAAATAATGTTTCATAGTATAACAGTAGATTTGCATGTAAAATAGCTGATGTGCAGAAGAGGGTGTGAAAGCCAAATTGTGACCTGGATTCCAGGACCAGGGTCAGCAAGCTTAAGGTCAGGTAGGGGACAGCATCTTAAATAATTTATTTTTCATTAAAAAAAAAGTTATGAAGCAGGATTGTCTGTTCAGTGTAGAGATGAATGCAACTTCTTCATGCACCCTGTGAAGAAGCTTTATGATGATTGGGACTTTTCAACGCCAAAGGCTATCTCTGTTCTGGGTTGTGGTGGCCAAACTTTTTTTTTTTTTTTTTTTGCTTTTTACAGGCAAAACTGAACTACAGTCAACTACTGTCATTCTTCAACGGGATACTATAATCGCCCTGGCACAGCCACCTGGCATCCTCCCTCTGTGCTGCAAGTGGAAGGACCAGCTTGACTGTGTATCCAAGCTGGACTTTCTGGTGTTGCAGATTTGATATATCCCGGAAGTCCAGCAAGAGGACTTGCCCAAGCCAAAGAATTCACCCCCACACTTCTCTCTCCCACTCTATCAAGAATACCATTCCCCCCACCCCTATTTTTCCCTATTGTCCTTCTGGTTTTGTTGGGAGGAAAAGAAGGATTGCTGTGGCTAATGTTAGCCATAGTGCTGACAAGTTTCAACAGGCCTGAAAACACCAACTACGGATCAGGTAGACCTCCTCATATCTGAAGTGTGGGTCTCGTATGGGAAATGCAGTCTGCATTTCTTTGGGGATAACTCAATCTACTTTTAAATCCTTAGGAAGAATCCTTTTTGCAAATTAATCTCTCCTCCTATATTCAGTTTAAAAAAAACACCACCACCAGTAATCCTTTCTTGTACAGGATATTTCACAAATTCACAATTAAGGTGAATGTTCCCCAGGCATTTATAGTACATGATTTTTATAAACCTGTTCTCAGTTCTGTAGTTTTTGTAGTCAGCTCAGGTTAACAATTGCAGACAAACTGCAAAGCACATTCCCACCAAACAACAGTCCCTAACACAGATGCGGGTGGGGGAAACACACCAAATCCGAGTTTTTTTTTTTTTTTCCCCTTTCAAAAGGCAGAATATTTGCCTTCTCTTCTTCCAGTCTCCAAATTTGGCAATTTCGTCCCAGGCACTTTTCAACTTCGCCTACTTTGAGAAGCGCCCTTCCAAGGAATTTAATGTTCTAGATGGGGAGGAATAGGGCGAGTAACGCGGGCGAAGCAAAACTCCGATGAGAACAGATAATAAAGATGAAGGGAAAAGAATGTCTGGAGCGAGCAGAGAGGGGCGCTGAATGAAGGGAGGGAGGGAGGGAAAGCTGTGGAAAAAGGTGTGGAGCGGCGGAATGCTTGGAGAGCGCTCAAGAGAAAAAGGAGTGTTGCTGGAAAGAGAAGGAATCGCTAAAGAAGGCAGCAAGGGGAAGGTGGGGGGGGGGGTTTCCAACTAATGGGTCGCCTCTGGGAAGCAGAGCGACTGCTTCGGGGTATTCTTTGTCCGGTTCTTTTTGCACCCCAGTTGAGACTCGAGCAACGGCTCGGAGTTGGGAGCAGAACAGAGAAACCGCGTTGCAGGAAGGCATGAAGATCGCTGGAGGTACGGAACACATGCGAGCCTAAGAAAAGGTCCTCGAGGGTGCCCGAAGGCGCATCCTACAGCTCCCTCCCTCCTTCCTTCCTTCCCCGCCAGCGCTACCTACCTGGCCAGCGAAGTTCAGGAGAACTTGCGACCGTCCGCCGCTCAGTCAGGAGCCGCTCCCGGGCAGCGGCACCTACCTCGCCACTCCCCCCCACAATGCACCGCTGCCAACTCTGAAGTCTCTCCTCGGCCGTCCGCAGCCCATTCCAAGCTAAGCCGAGGCGAGGCAAAGGCAAGGCAAGGCAAGGCAAGGCAAGGCAAGGCAAGCCGCCACCTCCCCAAGCCCGGAGGCTGGCTAGGACTGGAGAGTCAGGAGCGCCCCCTGCTGACTAAAGTGAGTTACGGGCGTTCCAGGGGTTCAGGTCGTCCTCAACGTACGACCACAATCGAGCCCAAAATGTAGCTTGCTAAGCGAGAGACTTGTTAAGCGAGGTTTGCCCCATTTTACGACCTTTCTTGCCGCAGTAACAGAGTTGGAAGGGACCTTGGAGGTCATCTAATCCAACCCCCTGCTCACGCAGGAAACCCATACTAGGGATTCGAACCGCCGAACTGCCGACTTTTCTGATCGACAAGCTCAGCGTCTTAGTTAAGGGAATCGTTGCAGTTGTTAAGCTGGTGACACGGTTGTTAAGTGAATTTGGGTTCCCGGTTGATTTTGCTGGTCTGAAGGTCGCAAAAGGGGAATCACATGACTCCAGGACACTGCAGCTGCCCTAAATGTGAGTCGATGATGTTGCAAGGGTCATAAGTGTGAAAAACGGTCACTTTTTTCAGTGCCATTGTAACTTTGAACGGTCACTAAGCGAACTGTGGTAATTCGAGGACTACCTGTATTCAGTCCGGCCACCGGATCTTTGAATGTGCAACCTGCACAACAGGTTTGGACAGTTTTAAGACAATTCTTAAGGGCCTGGTGGCTCAGCAGACTGATAGCATTGTGATTAACACCAGCTGTCTGCAATTACTGTAAGTTCGAATCTCACCAGGCTCAAGGTTGACTCAGCCTTCCATCCTTTCTAAGGTAGGTGAAATGAGGACCCAGTTGTGGGGGCAATAAGCTGACTTTGTATAAATATACAAAAGTATGAAGGCTATTGCTTAACGCATTGTAAGCCGCCCTGAGTCTCCGGAGAAGGGTGGCATATAAATCAATTTTTTTTAAAAAAAAAATTCCAGTTCTGTAATGACCAGCCCATTTTTGTATCCGTCTTTCCTCAAAATATGAATGGGAAGAAACAGCATAGATGCAAAGACCACCTCTTCCCTTGTAGCTTCTTTATTGAGCTTTGCTCCCTCAGGATTTGGTGCTGATGGCTCATTAGGTTACCCTGATTGCCAAGATCCGGACTACCATTAAATGGCAACCAAGAGATTTAAAATGTTCTGCACTCCCCTGCTGCCATCTAGTGGCCATCGGATTTTTGTGTCCCAAATCTGGTCACTCTATTTAATGTTAATTTAACAATGGCTTTCTTCCTTGGGTTTGGTTCTGACATAGGTTCCCATCACCGTAGCAATAAAACAGATATTTGCCCTGATTTAATTGTTTTCCTGTACATTTCAGAGAGTTGGATGAGCATTGCAATGCCTTTTAACTTCATAATTCTTGGATTCTATTGTATATACTTGCATCCTAAACTTGCTCCAGAATGCCAGCATTGTAAATTGTTATGGGCTGTTTTCAGCTGAATGGTCTACATATTCATCCTTAGTTTTAATTTAGACTGGACTCAGGTATCCAAGCATGGACCTGCCGTGTGTGCTTTCAAAGTTTCCAGAAGGGACATTTTAAAGAAAAGTTTTTGCAAACTCTGCACAGATAATCTCCAGAATTCTATAATTTTGGTTACACAACTGGTCCAATAATCTGTGTGTGTGTTTGTTGGAAGAAATATCCTTCTGGGTTCAGTTCCAAGTGGGGAAAAAGACACCAGAAACATGGGGGCTGCTTGGAAAGATAGTTTTAATGGTGGACAGGATCACATGCCTTGAAGATCTTGGGTGAAGAGAAAAAAAAAGGGAAGAGATGCTGAGAGTGCCTGAGCTTTTGAATTTGAACTTATATTCTAATTGGTTGTCAGACTCCCATGGGGCCATGCAGGGGTAACTTTGTAGGTTGTGTTTTTGAGTCCCAAGTTTGGTTGACTCTTGCTGGGTGATGATGTAATAATGAAGGGGCTTTTGGCAATTCCTATTATGGCTTTGCTTGAAGGAGGTAGATCTTTGTTATGTTGAATAGACTGGCCCAGGCCATTGACAAAGGTGGGGGGGGGGCTGAGTTTCTGCCTCCCTTTTAGGGGAAATATTCTGCCCTTTTAATATTTCCTAAAATAGAATCTCCCTCTAGGAGAGGGGTGGGTGCTAACTTCCTACATGTTCATAGCTACTGCCAGTGGGAAGAAGGAAAGGAGAGAGGATTGGACAGGAGACTGAGATAGATAAGCAGAAGAAATGTAAGGCAGACAAACATCCCTTTGTAACTCTTCAAAGGACACAGATAAACCTCAAAGTGCTTCAAAGACCCTCTAAAAGGATGCAAATGACCAGCTGTCTCCAAGGAATATAAATCCTTCCATTCCCCACTATCCTGTCAGAGCTGAAGCAGCTTCTTGGATGAGGAGCGAAACGTCTTCAAAAGAAAAAACAAGAAAGTCCAGTTGCCTCCTGAAAAAGCACCTTTGGGACAACCACGACCTGTATGACTGAGAATCTCTACAGATTCCCTTCGTAAACTGTCTACAAATATGGATGTGACCACAGTAGGATTTTCAACCAAGGATATGGAACAGCCATGAAATGTACCAACGCTACGGGTTCATCTGCACAGCAACAGCAATGTGCTTTCCTCCCATCCTAGAGATATGAGAAAAGCAAATCAGTGGAAGAAAAGCTTCCCCCACAGCTTTTTCTTTCACCGTGACTTAGCAACAAGGCCAGGATTGCTGCTGCTCTCATAGAAAGTAACGCGGGTTGCTTTCAGGCAGCAACTGGGTCCCCTCTGGACTAGGAAAAAAGGCATCTCAATGTGTGGCGAGCGAGTCCCCCATCTGGTCCCAAACCAGGAGACTTCACTGGAGCCAGTTTGGAGTTTCCCCAAGTCTTCTTTGATTAAGAAGCCATGAAACGTGTATGGGGCAGTGGTGGGTTGCTACCAGTTCGCCCTGGTTTGGGCGAATCAGTAGTAGTGGCGGCGGGAGGCTCCACCCACCTGCTGGGATGTCATCAAATAACTTCTGTGTGAGCGAACCATTAGCAAAGGTAAGTGAAACCCACCACTGGTGTGGGGTTATATCTCTGGGCTGGATTCAGTGGGACTTCTGTTCCAATTGTAGGAAGTTAGCACCCACCCCTTTCCTGGAAGAATGAAATATTTTAGGAAATATTAAAAAGGCAGAATATTATATTTCCCTGGATGAGAAATGGAGAAACATGTTTTAAAGACAAAGCAGCTTCCTGCCTCCCCCACACACACCTTTGTTAATGGGCCATAACCTGCAACACAATAGCAACAGAAACTAACACAATGGGATCCATCTAGGACAGAAACTCACCACATGGCACCTGGGAAGATTACATCAGCCAGCAAGGCTAGCTAAGACCCCCACCCCCTGGGAGTCTGACAACCAATCAGGATACTCTTTCTGGGCCCCAGGAAGTTCAAAGCCAGAGAAAGCATAAAACCTGGGGACTCGCTGTATCTCGGCCCCTTTTTCTGTTCTGTTCAGGAACTCAAACCATGTGATCCTGTCCACCATTAAACCATCTTTCCAAGCAGTCTCCATGTTTCCAGTGTCTTTTTCCCCACTTGGAGCAGAACCCAGAAGGATATTTCTTCCAACACAATGAAATTGTCTGTAGGATGACATTGGGGAGGGGAGAGAACACATGGAATTTGAATGAATTGCTGTCTGGTTGTGTAAAATGGAGGAGATACAACAAATGAAGTGCCACTGCATGTCCAAACAGAAAAAGGTAGCCGCATTACACTGAAGTTGTAAAGACTACTGCATGTGTGCTACAATATTTAATTACATAGTTACCTGAGGCTCTTGCTTAGGGAAGGAACTGCATCCAAAGTATGTTTAAAGTATTTGGAATATTTCAAAGGCTCAGAAGTGACATATTTTTCACTGAAGGCAATACAGTACAACAAGAGAGTGAAAATATAATACTTTTGTTTTCTATTTCCCCTGAAGCTCTTGTTTCTTGGGTCATTGATGGACATTCCATAGAGGAAAAACAATAGAGGATAATAAAGAAATGGCCATGGAATGCAAGGAGAAGAAAGAAAATCCAACCTTCTGCCCCCAACCACCCAGATCTCAATAAGGCTCTGCATTTACTACCCAATGGATGGAATTTCCACTCAGGAAATCAAGGATCAAGCAATGGACTGCAACAGAAATGAGAAAATATTGGTAGATTGCAAAAAAGCTCAAGCAGGTAAGCCACAATTGTTTCTGGTGCAGAAAATAATTTTTGCAATGAGTTTGGAAAGTTGTACTAAACTTTTACCAAATCCAATCTAGAGTTCTAAAGAAATAGGATCATTCCCTTTTCACCAATGGTAAGACTCAGGGAAGTCCAATTTTTCTGCTTCTAGTCCCTACAAAATCCCTAATTTTGCCAATTGGAAAATATTTATTTATTAACTTTGATTTTTGTATAAGCTTTTAGAATTGCCAGTCTTCAGAGTTCTATCCAACTATCATTTCTTTTACTTTTTCCAGGTAGAATTTCTGCCACCACCACCAATTTATTTTGCATAGCTACTTCACACCTGAATGTACATTGCTTGTAATTATTGCTCATTTCAATCTGGCTCTCCAGATTGTCTCACCTCCTGTACCAGGAAATGTCTCCTGTTTCTCTTTCCCCTGATCTGGGCAGTCACAGTGACAGCACGATGATCTTATCACTCAATGTCCACTCTTAAAATGTGTGGTAAAACTGCCCCCAAGCAGCCTTTCGAGGTTTCCTTCTGAAGAGCCCTTTCTTAGTGTAAGGCCACTGGGCCACGCAAGGGCTCTCTATGATGGGTTGGGGGTAGCCAAGTAATGTTAGTTTAGACAGCCAACCCTTCCATGATGTGTTTGTTTTTCTGCTTCTCCCACCTGGCTTTATTGGCATTAGGGAAGAAAGGGTGTCTCAACCAGGTTAAGACAAGCATATTCATGATTATAGCAAAATCAACTGATTTGGAAATATGCCAGTTGACGCTTTTCCCTCAAGCTCTTCTGCTGCTTAGGAGAGTTGATGTAAGAATAATGCTTACTTATCACTACCCTAAATCACCTGGCTTCCCTGGTCACCTGCTCCCAATACAATGTAACAGCTTTCCTGTCTTGGTTCCTTTTTTTGCTGGGTCAGACTAAAATTTTACCATTGCTTTCCTGATGTTGTTTTTCTCACACTAGGGCTGGAAAAGACTCCGCAAACAAGCATAAAAACAGTGGACCGAGGGCACCCATGAAGTGTACTGAAGCTGTACTGCTGCCAAGAGCATTTTGGTGCACAGTGGGAAAATAAGCACAGTGGGCACCAGGGGTTACCATAGTACTCCGGAGGGACCTGTAACTTGCAGCTACTCCTTCAGTCATGGTTCCTGCAGGGGGAAGCCATGGCCAAGAATCCCTTGACCCAGCTATGGTGGTATACCAGGTGCAACCCTTTCTGGAGAAAAAATGGCTCTGGCAACAGTAACTCATAACTTTATCATCTCTAGACTGGATGTGTTTTATCTGCAACTGTCCTTGAAGACTACCTAGCAACTACAACTGGTGTAGGATGCCTCCTGCACAAGCAAGAATAACTCAGCAATATATCACCGGTACTCAGTGCCACCTCAAGGGTGTATATGGCACCCCAGGCCACATTAGTTGATGGTGCCACCTCCCACTCATGGGAAATTTGCATTTTTAGAATGATTTGGAAGGAAGGGTTACAACCCTATGCTTTGGTGCCTAACAGCTCGGTTGTTAAATAAGGCAGTCACTAATGAAACTGTGTTTATAAGTTTAGATTTCTTTGACTTCAATTGAATACTTCATTTGGCCAATTAGACCATTAATTGTGATTAGACACACAGGAAATTTGTCTCTGGTGCAGAAGCTCTCAGTGTGCATGCAAAGCAACATAATAATAATACCATAACAACAACAATAACAATAATAATAGCATTTTTGAATGTTCAGTTGACTTGAGTTTCATGTTTAATGAATAAAGTATATAATAATAAAAATAATACCACCAATAAAAGGGAAGAAAGGAAAGAAGATAATAAGGAGAAATAATATTACACACAAGATAATACACACTGCATGGCTATAAATCAGGGGTATCAAACTGGCGGCCATGCCCACCCCACCCCAGCTCTGCAAAGGAGAAAATCATCGTGATACGTCAGGTGATGGCAATGTGACGCTGCGAGTTTGACACCTGTGCTATACATAGACATTAGGCCCATGATGGCGAACGTATGGCACACGTGCCGGAAGTGGCACACAGAGCCATTTTTCTGGGCACGCGAGCTGTCACCCAAGTCACCTGCAGCTGTGCATGCGCACGCGCCCCAGCTGGTGTTTGGGCCTCTGGTGCGCATGTCTGCAATTCAGGAGACCCAGCTGGTCTTCAGAGCTTTCCTGCACATGCATGCGCATTTGTGCATGTGTGCGAGAGTACTGGTGTGCAGTGTGCGCATGCGCAGATGGCATTCGTGCATGTGAAAACCATGCACATGTACAGATTGTGCGATTGCGCACTCAGCGCATGGCGTGAGGCATGTGCAAAAGCTGTGTGCATGCGCAGATGGTGTGGTTGCACATGTAGTGCATGGTGGGGATGCGTGCGAAAGTTGTGCGCATGCACAGATGGTGTGGTTACGCGGACAGCGCATGGGGAAGGAGCCGCGCATTAGCACAGATGGCACACGTGCGCGCAAAGCACATACCTGTTCGGCACTCGGTGAGTAAAAGGTTCGCCATCATCGCATTAGGCAATACTGTGAAAATTAGTAGAGCGATGGCACAAGGGAAAAAACTGTCCCTGTGTCTACCGTAGTTGTTTTGATAGACAATGCCCTATAGCGCTGTCCTGAGTAAAGGAGTTGAAACATTTTATGTCCAGGATGTGAGGGGTTTGCAGTCCTCTCCTCAGTCCTCTTTCTGACCCTCACAATATACAGGAAGACGGTTGCAATTGTTTTTTTTTTCTGCAGTCTTAAACTATCCATCAGAGTCTGTACCAGTCCTGTTCAGTTGCTGTACCGACAAGTTGACAGTTAAACAAGTACAAATAACAGACTTAATAATTCCTCCATAAAACGGTATCCACAGCTGTTGTGCTTTGCTTTAGAGACCTGTATAGGTTGTAAATAGAAGGATTGGTTGCAAGGTTTTTTTTTTTCCCCCACCGTCGTAACTGGGAACAGTCACTACACATGAGGCTGTTTCTAAATGAGGACTACAATACCTGTGGTTGTTAAACGAGAATGATTTGTATTACAGCCTGGGCCTATTTGATGTAGTGGTTAAAGTACCAGGCTAGAAACCAGGCGACTGTGATTCTAATCTTGCCTTAGACAGAAGGTCAGGCGAGTGACTTTGGGCCAATCCTTCCCTCTTAGTCTAAGAAGCAGGGAAGGGCAAACTTCTGAAGTCTTGTCAAGAAAGCTGCAGGGACTTGTCCAGGCAATCACCAGGAGTCAACCCTGGCTCGAAGGCATTGAAAAACAAAACAAAATAAACAACCCTCCTTCAGCATTTCATACATTGGTAGGTTTGAAAGATACTACAGACTATAGCAAATATTGCCTCAGTGGAAGGGGTGTTTTGGCCTCTGTGGAGGATTTGATGAACTGCTGGGTTTACCTCACAAAAAGCGTGTTGTGTCATCTAAAATGGGCAACAGTGCTCGAGGGGACACAACACAGAAAAGCGGATATCTGAAATGGGGCAGAAAAACATGCCTCAAGGTAACGTTAATGGTAGATGAAGGATAAACAGATATTATCTGTTTCTGCCCTCCAGAAGTAGTTGCCTGCCTGATCTGGTGACAGGTCACAGTCAGCATGGATGAGCCTTTACTCTGAAGTTGTGACCTTCATCTTGCAGTTAAATTGTTACACTAGTTCTGCAAGAAAGGGCAGTGTAAGTGTGAATCAGGACCATGTACTCACCATAATGGAATGCAGGAAGGTAAAGTGATTTATGTCATCCTTAAAGCTGGCCAACTGGAACTGACCATGATTAAGAGCTATTATAGTTCCAGGTTCTACTCTATCACTTATAAAATCTTTTTGGGCAAGTTAGATCTAGTGATTAAGGCACTCAATGTTGTGGCCCGTACGCAGCCTGTGCAGCTGGTGGCTGATTCGGACAACGAGGAGGCTGGTGTGGTGCTGCGCCAGCAGCCTGTACAGCTGGCACTTGAGTTGGACAATGAGGAGGCTGGAGAAGATGTGGTGCCAGAGGCGGGGATTCAACCAGGACCTTCAGGACCTCCAGAAGCTCCCTTAAGTGAAGAGGACGAAGAGGAGGAGCCTCTTCTCGATGCACGGGTGCGCAGAGCTGCCAAAAGGCAGGAGTGGCTCCTCAGGAGGAGGTCTCCTCGAGAGTAAGGCTTGGGGCTAATTGGCGACTCCCTTAGCCTATTTAAGGAGGAAAGCCAACTGAAGCAATTTGCAGGGAACAACCATTCACTCTCCTTCGTGCCTTGATCTTAGTTCTCTGCAAATTGCTTCTGGGCTTTCTGCCAACCATAGTAAGATTAAGATTATTTATTCTTTGGATTCTTGCAGGCTGTTAAGAAAGTTAATTAACAGCCTTTGTTTGAAAAAAACCCCTGATTTTATTTTAGTAAACTAAGGTTTGTACGGACTTTGTGTGAGCTGCGTTCTTTGGGTTCCGTAGCTGGGACAGAACACTCGGCTAGAAAGGAGGAGACCATGCGTTCAAGTTCCATGGAAGCCAATTTGGTGATTTTGGGCCAGTTACTCTCTTTCAGCCCAACTCACCTCACAGGGTTGCTATTGTGAAGAAAATAAGTGAAGGATGGTGTGTTGGATGTTTGCCCTCTTGAGTCACTTAGAAAAATAATAAAGCTGGGATATGAGTAGATAAATAAATAAATAAAATATCACAAAGATGAGGGAAATTAAAATATATACAGGTAGTCCTCATCTTAAGACCACAATTGAGCCCAAAATTTATGTTGCTAAGCGAGACGTTTAAGTGAGTTTTGCCCCATTTTATGACTTTTCTGGCCACAGTTGTTAAGCGAACCACTGCAGTTGGTAAGTTAATTCCACGGTTGTTAAGTGAATCTGGCTTCCCCACTGACTTTGCTTGACAGAAGGTTGCAAAAGGCAATCGTACGACTCCGGGATGCTGCAACTGTCATAAATATGAACCAGTTTTCAAGCATCTGAATGTAAATCACATGAAGATGTTGCGATGGTCATAAGTGTGAAAAATTGTCATAAATCACTTTTTTCAGCGCCATTGTAACTTCAAACTGTCACTAAATGAACTGTTGTTAGTCGAGGACTACCTGTAGTATCATCACAATAGTCTTCCTTTGTTGTCGAGCTTGTGTAAGGTACTAGCAAAACAAACAAACAAACAAAAAAAAAACCTACACATTTTAAAATATGGTGACTGAGGTTAGCCAAATCTCCCTTTTCATAAAGCAGGTTTCATTCTGGTTTGCACACTGCAGAGAAAGGGGTGAGAAACCTTTTATCTCATCTATTTCATTTTTCTTAAAAATAACCCCACCTTGCTGAAAAATGTTTGCTTCTTTTAAAAAATACTTTTTTAAAAAAGTGGGGGAAGGGAAGGAAGAGCAAATAGCAACTTAAGGAATTTAAAACATTTTAGCTTGTGGAAAACATTGGTCTCATGTGCAAAGCTTGAGAAATGCTGTTCTTCATCCGGAACCTCAATCTGCCGTTTGTTGTGAAAACATCCCCTTTCTGTTTGAGATGTGAGTGATATCTGAATGGATATCACCTCCTGATTTCTTAAGACTTGAAAACGCGCTCTGGAGATTCTGGTCAGCAGAGTCATAGAAAGAGGAAGAAGGGCTTTTACGACCTTTTATTGATGCCAGTTGCAACACCAAGGAAGCCAGGAAGCCATGTGAAAGTTAAAAAAAAAAAAAAGGGGGGGGAGGGGAAAAAAAAAGACAAGCCTAATCAAAAACTTCCAGCTGATTTTGCTTGATTGGCAGAAGCTCCTTATACACATTCTGCCTGTGAAAGTCCAATTCCATATAGGATCTGGTAAATAGTGCAAAGCATCAATTTTACAAAGGGCAGTTATATAAGAATGGGAAGCAGTCTGGCTAGGTAGTACGGATAAATCTTCACTCACATCTCCTTCAGTCTGAGTTCCTGATCCCAATAAGATTAGATTGTAGGACTGTATATGACTCTACTTTACAGCCCTACAATCTAATCTTATTGCAATTGGCTCCTCCACTGATTTGGCCCCTAAACATTCCCCCTAACACCCTGCAAGCAGATGGTTATCTATTATTTTAGATTGGGGAACTTGCCCTAAATCTAAGGTTTAATAAAAGCTGACGTACCAAAACTGCTGTTGTGAGATTCAGCTGCCTAGATATAGGACTGTGAGCTAGACTGAAATCTCAGTTCAACAGACCTCCATTTAAAGAACCGCATTTGGATACACTCTGGAAATTGTACTTAATTGGCTTTATTGTATTTTTATTGCCAGAGCTAGAGCAAGGCCCTTATGGGTTTGTCTTTTTTAACAAACTGGATGGTTTGAGACATCATAAGCAGTGGTGGGTTCCTCCCGGTTCGGCCCGGTTTGTGAGAGCCGGTAGCGGTGACGATATGACGTCACCGAACCGATTCTCTGTCTTGGGGAGCTGGGCCCTCTCACCCGCCCCTGCGTTATTCTGATCTTATATGTCTTCTTTTTTTGCCCAGCTGAGAGGTGTGGCAGAGCGGATTGCCGCACCTCAGCTGGGCAGATTCGCAACACGCTTGTGCAAAGCGCAAGTTTGGTGTGCCTGCGAGCGAACCGAGCATGTGCGCGGTGATCATGCGCAAAGCGTGTGACTGAAGAGGCAATTGTGCACAAAGCGCACACACAAAGAGAACCAGTAGTAAAACCGGTTAGAACCCACCCCTGATCATAAATGATTGTAGGGCACTATTTGCTACCAATCTTGGCCCTAATATATTAATTGATCTCTGTGTTCTATCTCGCTATGGTTGGGAGTTTGGTCCAGTGAAGATTATCTGAAGGCAAAATCATTATCATACCTGAACAATATACTTGCATAATGCTGAAAAATTATGGGCTCAAGACTTTGGTAAAAAATAAAGACTTTTATAATAAGCTTCTATATTGACTGATACGTCCCTTTCCTTCTTCTGCATGTTCAAACACCTAATTTCCTCCATTGCCAAGGTATCTTGAGAAACAGAATTGAAATCTGGGCTGCAAAGAGGATAGTCCTCAATTTAATAGGTTGTTTGGGAGGGACAGGATAGCCTTTAAAGTGGAAAGTCCATCAGTCCAAATTTATGGCATTAAAATAATTAGTGTCATGTGAGTAATGAATGTAATCATTGTGCAATTGAATGAAGTAATCATGCAAATGTGTAAATTGCAGGTAAATAATGTCAATTACATCAATTGTGTGGATAATTTTTGAAAACAATGGAAACAAGTTACTCTGTTTCTAACCCAAGTAAAACAAATCCTTCTAGAAAAGCTGAAATGCTGCAAGGGAGCCCAGATTTGCAACCACAAATACAATACACTATACACACATATACACATGCTGTGTATATTCATTCCTGAAGTAACAGAATCATTTGCTGCTTTCATGCAAAAAAAAAAAAAAAAAGGGGGGGGGACTACAAAAATTATTTGGAATTGCTCATACACCTTGAAAGATTGTGCTAATAAGGACTCAGATATATATATATTCACAAAGTTTTTTAATCTTGGCAACTTTAAAGTATTTCATCACCCAGAATTCCTCAGCCAGCAGTTGCTAAGATTAAAAAAACATGCCTTCAGCATTTGTGACTAGGTAGGACCAAAATGGCAGGGACCTAACAGAGGCAGAAGAGATTATGAAGAGGGGGCAAAATTACACAGAAGAACTATACAAGGACGAACTTAACGTCCCTGATAACCAAGATGGGGTGGTCACTGACCTCGAGCCAGACATCCTAGAACTGTGATGGCGAACCTACGGCATGTGTGCCAGAGGTGGCACGCAGAGCCCTCTCTGTGGGCACCTGCGCTGTTGCCAGCTGCTCTTCCGGGCATGTACAATGGAACCTAGAACAGAGCAGCTGGCCGGCCAGCATGTGCACCAGGCAGCTGCTCTCTCGGGTTCCGGCGCTCATTCCAGTTTCGGCACTCGGTGGTGAAAAGGTTAACCATCACTGTCCTAGAATGTGAAATCAAATGGGCCTTAGGAAATCTGAGCAACAACAAACCTAGTGGAGGTGACAGTATTCCTAATGTAAATGAAGGGATCTGATAGATGACCACTGGATAACTTTCTATTCTCTCTACTCTAAAAGCAATGCATCCGGTTGGAAAAAGTACAAACTCAGCCAAAATCCTTTTGATACTTTTAGCAGGCCTCTAAGTTGTCAGAAGAAAGGAACATTCTAATGACATACAGCTTAAAGGTTGGTTAGGTCAAGGGTATCCACATGAGCTATAAGTCGTCTATCAACAGAAGATAATTTGAATCTCTGCTCCAGTAATTTACAGCAGAATTATGATTGTTTGGCAAAGAATAATATAAAACTTATGTCAGATGTAAATGCCTTATTCTCTAATGTGTAAATAGTATATGAATGGGATATCAGGGGTTAACTTATTCTTCAATTCCTAATGTATTCATGATTCACCACTCCCACTTATAGCTCCACCCATTGTATATATAAGGAGCCACCTTCACCCTTTTCCTTGCTTCTATCTGTGAATATTCAGTGAATATAGAATGCCTATTGTAAATAAAAGGAAGTATATTTAAACCTTTAATTCTTACTATTATTATTGAGTCTGATCCTGAAAATATTGCAACAAGCTGGTAGCAGAGGATGGTTAATTGACTCAATAAAAAACTTAAAAATGTCTAAGAAGGATAGGCCCAACACCAGAGCCTACAGCAAAGAAATGGAAACAGAACAAGAAATAATCAACGAATCCACAAACGCAATTTCAAGAGAATCCGAAGAGTACACCACTGAAGACGAAGAAATAATAGATGAAAATGATGACCAGGAGGAAATCGAAATAAAGAATAACGAACTCAGGTCAGAGATATTAAAACTATTAAAAAGCCAGAAGAATGATGAAAGCCTCATCGCGAACCTCCAAGAAATGCTGAAGAACAGCGGAGCAGCGAGAGAGAAAAACATCACTAATGAGAAGTCTAAAGAACCAAAAATAGTAAGTGATATGACTACAGAGAAAGTCATTAAGAAGAAAAAAAAATGTGATCCCGCGCGAAATTTTGAATGGCAGCCATCTTGGTTTCAACAGGCCTCCAAGGTGAACGAAGCAGAGCCAATCAAAATGCTCAGTTCAAAATTTCTGGCGCGAAAAACGTTATCAGATAACGAAAATGAAAAAGAGGATTCAAACTCCTCGGAAGAGTCAGAATCAGAAAGTGAAGATGACTCAACGAAATCCCAAGTAAAGTCAGCGATGAAAACGCTTCTTGCTGCATTTGGGCCAAAACTAAAAATTACCAAAAAGCCGCCGAAGAAGAGAGCGAGCAAGCCGATACCTCAAGACCTGCCCGCTCCCATCCTGACTTCGAGAGCGACGACGCCCGAACCAAGAGAGCCTTGTCGATTCCGCCCTACACCACAGACCGAAGCAAGTGACAACACCCACAAAAGAAAAAGAAGAGCAGCCGCCGTCGCCAGAATTCCCAAGGCCGAACCAGAGACCGACTCGTCTGAAGAGGAGCAGAGCGAGCGAGCCGCAATGGAGAGAACCTTCCACGACGACGTCAAAGAAGAAATGGACAACACGCATGCGCGAAACTACACAGACGGTCCGGGAAGACATGAACTGGTGAGAGAACCACGCAGACTCGTTGCGAGCATCCCCATGCCGTTTTGCAATTTTCTACACTTGCGAGACCACGGACTACCTCAGGTTGTAAGTAATGGACAGAATAATGTGGGAAACTTACCCAGTGACTTCCCAAAACTAAGGGTTGATGGCATTAATTTGCAAGAATGGTATCAACAGCTCCAGGTTGTCTTTATGAAGGAAAACTTACTATTCTTTATCACTAGTCCCCCAAAAAGACCTTGGACTTTAAAAATAGATTGTCTACACCATAGAGCTTTTTTCTTAATAATATCTAGTGTGTCTCCTGCAATGTATCATAGCATCAAACCAAATCTGACTGTTTCAGAAATTATTCAATGCATGTTTAATTTGTTTCACAGCGACAGTGTAGCTACCACCACAAGAATATCTAAGGATTTCTTTTCATCTAGGGTAAAACCAGGGGTTTCCATAAGTGAGCATTTAATATCTTTAAACAAAATAAGAGCTGAGCTGCACTTGAGGGGGGAGGTGATTTCAGACCAAACAATGAAAAGTGTTATTATCAACTCACTTGATTCATCATGGGATAGTTTTATGTCACATTTAGACACTATCAATCTAGGATATTTATCCATAGAAAGTCTATCCAACAAATTGATAGCAGAAGACAATTCGAGAAAAAATCGTTCTAGCAATCACACAGAACACAAACCTTTTAGGAAAGTAGCTTTCCAAGAAAAATATAATGAAACATACAAATGTCACAATTGTGGATCCAGGGAACACAATAGAAGAGATTGCCCCAAAATTTCAAAGGAAAGACATAGGTCAGAATATAGGAACAAATACAATTATAGACAGTCCTCCATAGATAGACATAGATATAGAAGCCCACCAAATTACAGAGAAAATAGAGGGGGCAGAGAAAATTCAAAGGATAGAAAATCTGGTTCACTGAATGGACTAAATAAACAAGACAACACTAAAATACAGCAAAATGAGAACAATAATTGGCTTATTGATTCTGGAGCAACTAATCACACCACTAATAACAAAAATATATTGTCTTCATTTACAGAAGATAAATTTGTAATAAAGGTAGCTAACCAAGAGAAGGTTCAAGTATTAGGCAGAGGGAATGTAACTTTGCCTGGTCTAGGAAAAATAGAGGGGGTATTGTTAATACCTGAAATACCTCATAACATACTAAGTGCCATAAAACTAAGTAGAGATTCTGACATTAATATAGTTTTCTCAAAGGGAAAAGCGACTTTGGAGAAGAATAAAACAAATGTAGGCACTGTAATGATTAAAGGAGGCCTACCTTATCTGATAATAAAGGAAGAATGGTTGCATAACATTGATTCAAATATAGAAGATTGTATTGAGACAGATGATGAAAACATTAGCAACAGTGACAATGATGAATGTAAAATATCTCATGATCATACAGATGCACACGATAAAAAAAAAAACCAAAAATAGGTAAGCCAATTCATGATGAGTGTGCTCACATCTTACATAGAAAGTTAGGACATGCCAGTTTTCCTGTAGTACAAAAAATGACTGAACACGCAGAAGGTGTCAAAATAAAAAATTGTGAAAACTATTTGGAATGCTCAGTATGTAAATCTACAAAACTAAAAACTAGTCCCAGGCCAAGAAAATCTACTAGATCAACTAACAAAATTTTTGACTTAGTACACATGGACCTAGTAGGTCCATTAACCCCATCAATCACTTATAGAAAACGTTACTTCCTGACAATAGTAGACGATTATAGTCGTTATGGGTTTGTTTACACATTAAAACATAAAGATGAAACCTTTCAAAAATTTAAGGAATTTTACAAACGCATAGAAACACAACACAATATCAGAATAAAACAAATTATGACAGATAGGGGATGTGAATTCATGTCTAAAGAATTCTCCCAATGGTTAAAAGATAGAGGAATGCTACATTACACGTCTAGTCCATTTTCTGCGTTTCAGAACGGGATTGCAGAGAGAAAGAATTCCACATTACAAACAATGATTAGGTGCACATTGGAGGATGCTGGCTTAAGCAAACAATTTTGGTCAGAAGCCTTACATTATTCAAATTACACACAAAATAGAACCTGGTTCAGTATTATAAATAAGACACCATATGAAGTAATGTATAATAGGAAACCAAAATTAGCACACATGCACATTTTCGGAGTCACTGCAGACGTACACATACCTAAACAGTTGAGAAGAAAGGGAGAAAATGTATCCAAAAGACTCAGATTCATGGGATACGAAACTGGCACCAAAGGATACAGATTCATTGATAATAATAACAAATTTATAGTTTCTAGAACAGCTGTGTTCCATGAACAGGCCAACTGGTCTAAATTACATCTTAATGAAATATTTCCAAATAAATGCAAAGAAACAAAATCTCATGAGGAAGGGACCATAGAAAAACAAAATATCAACAAACATAAAAGCAAAACCAAAACTTGGACAAATAGCCAACACAAAATAAAGACAGACACACTAACAAAAAAGGAAGCAAGATATTTGCATGATAACAATAGCAAGCCTGAAAGAGCCATTAGGAACAACAGGAATCAAATGCCAAATAAATACAGAGATTACATAATGCATATGGATAGTGAACCAATAACACCTAATACATATGAAGAAGTGTTAAAACTTCCTCGTGAAGAAAAAGAAAAATGGGAACTAGCTATGAAGAAAGAGATGGAAAGTTTACAAGGATTAAATGTATTTACACCTGCAATAGCACCTAAAGATAAAACAATTATTGGTACCAGGTGGATATATAAAATTAAGAATTTAGAAGGAGGCAATACTCTATACAAAGCTAGATTAGTTGCACAGGGTTATGCACAGAAATATCCGGAGGACTATACTGACACGTATTCCCCCACAGTAAGAACAGAGAGTGTCAAAACAGCTCTAGTGGTAGCATCAGCACTCAACCTTGATGTATTTCAATATGACATACAGACTGCGTATCTACACGCGAAACTAGATAAGGAAATATATGTAAGAGCACCTCACAGTCAATACACCAACAAAAATGAAATTTGGTTGTTGAATAAGAGTTTATATGGATTAAAACAATCTGGTAAAAGATGGTATGATTGTTTAGTAAAAGTACTTAAGACCATGGATTTCAATGCTACCACTGCTGATAACTGTTTCTTTGTCAAAAAGGGTGATGATTACATTGAATTTGTATTGATTTATGTAGATGACATTTTATATATAGGAAAACACAAAGAGAGAAGAGAAACTTTTGTAAATAAGTTAAATGAACATTTCTCGTTGAAATCCCTAGGTAAAGTGAACAAATATCTTGGTGTCCAAATTAATAAGACTAGAAGGGGATTCAAACTTACTCAGAGAGATAAGATTATAGAACTTTTAAATAAATGCAATTTAATCAATGCCAAACCCTGTGATACCCCTATGCAAACTGATTTTCTTAGAAATACTGATGAATCTTCTCCTGAATTCAAGGATAACACATTTTATAGATCAATCATAGGTTCACTTCTTTATATATCTAATTGGACTAGGCCAGATATCGCCTTACCACTCAATTTACTATCCAGACACGTCAGCAAACCCACAATGTACCATTGGGAAGCTGTTAAAAGAATTTTAAGATATCTGAAAAGTACACTAGATTTTTGCTTAGTATTAGAACCTAGTGATAACAAAGAACCAAAGCTTGTATGTTACGCAGATGCGGATTGGGCTGGAGACACGTCATGCAGAAAAAGTACATCTGGTTATATTTTTCTCTTAAATGACTGTCCAGTTTACTGGTACACTGGTAAACAAGAACTAGTAGCCACTTCAACGACAGAAGCGGAATATGTTTGTTTATCCAAAGCTGCAAATAACCTTGTATGGTTTAACGATTTAATTTCAGATGTTTGGAAAAAACCTGCTTTGCCTTTTGTTATGCATGAAGACAATAAAGCAGCCATTGAAATATCTAGATCCGATGCCATTGGACAAAGGTCCAGGCATATAGACATAAAATTTAAACATGTGAGACAATTGTCTCAGGATGGATTTATTAAAGCAGTGCACTGTGATACTTCAGAACAATTAGCTGACATATTGACAAAGCCTTTACCTTCTAAACAGCACAAATATTTAACTCCTAAACTGCATATCTTGTATTGTCCCGAATCTGAATGTAATTGGTGTTGTATAACGAATCGGCATTTAGAGGGGGATTTGTCAGATGTAAATGCCTTATTCTCTAATGTGTAAATAGTATATGAATGGGATATCAGGGGTTAACTTATTCTTCAATTCCTAATGTATTCATGATTCACCACTCCCACTTATAGCTCCACCCATTGTATATATAAGGAGCCACCTTCACCCTTTTCCTTGCTTCTATCTGTGAATATTCAGTGAATATAGAATGCCTATTGTAAATAAAAGGAAGTATATTTAAACCTTTAATTCTTACTATTATTATTGAGTCTGATCCTGAAAATATTGCAACAACTTAGTAATTAGGAAATGTCAATTAAATATAACAAATGTATATGACCATATAAACTGCTGAGTTAACAGAATCCTTTGTTTGAAAATGTATAAAACTGGGGTCTCAGAATCATAAGGTTGTTCAGATTTTTTGGTACGCATACCTCTCTGAACCTTGCGCAATAAACTGTCTCTGGCTGACCTAGGAATGTTGCTTTGGTCTCATCATTCCACAACATTCCAACTGAGCTATTCAAAATCTTAAAAGACAATGCAGTAAAAGTGCTACACTCAATTTGCCAGCAAATTTGGAAAACTCAGCAGTGGCCACAGGACTGGAAAAGATCAGTTTACATTCCAATTCCAAAGAAAAGCTAGTAAGGTTATGCTTAAAACCTACAAGCTAGGTTCCAGCAGTATATGGCTCGAGAACTACCAGAAGTACAGATAGGATTTCCCACAATCCTTCAGGAACCTGGTTTGGTTTGGCTCATTTTGTTCCATGCTCTGTTTATCTGTCTTTTCCAGGGCAGGTGTCCAGAACTAGTTAAAAGACCAGCAACCTTTACTTTTTCCCTTCCATGCTTTACTGTGAACTGGGCCAGATAAACATTTCCAACTAAGTCTCCTCATGCCACTTTAAAAAAAAAGTCTTTATTTGTTAGAGATCTGTACTTTGAAGGTCTAATCCAGAGTTGCACAATGTTTCTGGCTTTGCAGATTGGTGGGGGAGAGAGGATGGTTCCATACGAGTGGCTGGCAAGCACGCGTGTGCAGCTCCATTTGTGCTAGTGTCTTGCACACGCACCTGTGCTTCTTGCAAATGGAGTGCATGCATACATGCTCACCTGCTGCTCATTCAAATGGGGATGTGTGTGTAGGTTTGCCCACCGTTTCCACGGCCCAGTTGCAAACACCTCACGGCCCACTAGTGGGCTGCAGCCCAGAGGTTGGGGACCCTGGTCTAATCCGTAAGAACTGCTTTAAAGAAGAAAAAAAAGGTATGTTATTATTAGATTTGTATCCCACATTTTTTTATACAGAGCTGAAGCTGCCATTCTGAGTATTCTTCCTTCTCAGAGCAGCAATTCCTGTGAAGTAAGTCAGGCAGAGAGAGAGTACGATTGGCTGACAGTCACCCAGGGACCTTCTGTGGTTGAAGGTGGACTAAGGTGGGCCTCAATTTAAGTCATTCATTTAGTGACTATTTGAAGTTACGGCAGCACTGAAAAAAGTATTTGCAACCAGTTCTTGCACTGATGACTGTTGCAGCAATCCCATTGCCACCTGATCAAAACTTGGGTGCTTGCAATCAGCATGTATATAAGACAGTTGCAGGGTTCCGGGGTCACATGATCTCTATTTGTGACCCTCACCAGCCGGCTTCCAACAAACAGAGGTGGGTTTCAGCAGGTTCTGACCAGTTCTGGAGAACTGGTAGCGGAAATTCTGAGTAGTTTGGAGAACCAGTAGTAAAAATTCTGACTGGCCCTGCCACCATCTATTCTCTGCATGCCAAGTCCCAGCTGATTGGGAGGAAATGGGGATTTTGCAGTATCCTTCCCCCGGAGTGGGGTGGGAATGGAGATTTTACAATACCCTTCCCTTGCTACGCCTAACAAGCCACGCCCACCAAGCCATGCCATGCCCACCAAGCCACACCCACAGAACCGGTAGTAAAAAAATTTGAAACCCACCACTGCCAACAAACATTGTGTGTGTGTGTGAGGGGGAAACTGACTGACAAGTCCATGATTCACTTAACAACTGCATTGACTCATGTAAAAACTATGGCAAAAAAGGTCATCAAATTGGGCACAACTCTCTTTAACAACTGCCTTGCTTAGCGACAGATCCCAATTGTGGTTGTAAGTATTTCCTGTCCGAGCTGACTCTCTGGGCTTCTGCTGTAATACCATTACCACATTAGCTCTCAAATCTTTTCTGATATAAATCACCTGTTTCATTTCTTCATCTGTAGGATAAAGCAATGCTTCCCAATCCTGGGTAAATTAACCCAAATTAGGGGTAAAAAGTGGTTTTACTTTGGGTAGCAACACAAGAAACCCACTAGCCACACAACAGGGACATTTAAACTGAGAAAAGTATTTTACCTACATTGGCTAAAAAGGACTTTCAGATAATTTGTTTTGGGTATAATGAAGGGGGGAAAAGCACTGGGATAAAGAATGCTTTTTTTCTTCTTCCTTTTTTTTCAGAAAGGGGGGAATAAAACAAGGTACACACCTTTGTTGTCTTTAGATCTTGATCACCTTTATTCTCCTCGTTGAGAAGTATTCACAACTTAAATTCAATTTCCTGGAGGATTGTTTGTACGGCAAATTCCTGAACAAGGATAAACCCCTGCTTTTATGAATGTCATCAGTTTTTAGCGTTAGCAATTAAGCAATTCCTTATTAAATTACATAAGCCCCGATAGTGATTTTTACCATAAAGAAATGCCTGAGATTCTCAAAGCAATTACACATTAGCATGTGGTTGTAAAACAAGCTTGGATTATAGCCCAGAATTAATTTTTGGATTAAGAAAAGTGCCATCTATTGTAGGCTCATCTGTTGTCTATAAATAAGCAGCGAAAGAATGTGCCAATTAAGGTAGGGAATTCTCCATTGCTCAAAGAGAGTCAGATGCCAGAAAAGATGCACTTGGGGAAAAAAAAATTCACAGCCATTCCAGGTGTTTGGATTAAGCCCAGAGAAATCCAGATTCAAACCCTGGCTCAGCCATGAAACTCACTGTGTGCTCATGGCCAGTTGCTCATTTTCAGCCTAATCTACCTCATAAGAGGATGGGGATGATGGTGTTGGAACCAAGGGACAGAACATTGTGCATTGCTTGATACAATTCAATTTTTCAATTCAATTTTCAATTTCAATTCTAGTAAACTCTTTTGTTTAGGGCAGTCTGTGGAATTGGAATAGTCCCTCACTAATTGATAGGTACAGTATTGCCATTCCTGGTAGTTTATACTCTACAGCAGGGGTGTCAAACTCAAGGCCCCAGGGCCGGATCCGGCCCCCTAGGTGTTTAGATCTGGCCCGCGGAGCCACCCTGGAAACAGCAAAGGACCAGCCTGTGGTGCCTCTGCCAGCAAAAACGGAGCTTGGGAGGGCCGTGCCGTTTTCGCCAGCAGAGGATTGCAGGAGGCCGTTGCAGCAGAAAACGGAGCTCGGGAACCCATTTTCGCAGGCAAAACACGAGTGATATAGAGCTGGCCACACCCACACCAGCCCACCAAGGTCAAACACAATCCTAATGCGGCCCTCAATGAAATTGAGTTTGACACCCCTGCTCTACGGAGTGGAGAGTTGGTCTCTGACAGAAAGTCACTTGAAGCGACTAGAAGCATTTAAAATTTAATTTAATTTAATTTAATTAATTCAATTTATATGCCGCCCCTCTCCGAAGACTCAGGGTGGCTCATAATACATTTTAAAAAATCATTATAAAAAACATTTAAAAATTAAAAACATTAAAAACATTAAAAACTCATTCACGCCATTCATGTCCGGATCTCTCCAGATCACAAGAGCGAGATCAACGGCCCCAGGCCAGTCGGAAAAGCCAGGTCTTCACCACTTTTCGGAAGGCCAATAGGGTGGGGATGGTCTGGACCTCAGGAGGTAACTGGTTCCAGAGAGCTGGAGCCGCCACAGAGAAGGCCCTGCCCCACAGCCACGCCAGCCGGCATTGTTTAGCTGGCAGGACCCGGAGGAGACCAACTCTGTGGGATCTTACCGGTCGCTGGGAGCTATGTGGTGGTCTCAAAGATAACCTGGCCCTGAGCCATGTAGGGCTTTAAAGGTAACAACCAACACCTTGAATTGTGATCGGAGACCAATAGGCAGCCAGTGCAGCTCGCGGAGAATTGGTGTAATGTGGGTGTACCTAGGTGCACCCACGACAGCTCGCGCGGCTGCGTTCTGGACCAACTGTAGTCTCTGAACACTTTTCAAGAGTATCCCCATGTAGAGCGCGTTGCAATAATCTAACCGTGAGGTTAGATGTGGATTTACAGGCGGCTCTTACGTGTAAATTGAGTTGACAAAATCAGAAATGATTTTGGCTCTTTGGGAAAGCCAAGGGAAATCATCAAAAGCATAAAAAAGCGCATGCACATTTGCCAACCAGTAGGGAAGGTAAGTGAATACCACTCCTGGACCACAACCACTACTTACCACAAGCCATTTTGACATAAATGTGTTCTGAAACTCTCCAGAGTTTTATCTACAGTGATGTGGTACATGAATAACCTTATCCCTTCAATGCAGCTTGACTAGCTTTTATTCAATTAGGATGAATTTCGAAAGAAAGAAACTGGGCTTGGTTACCTTGGGGTTTATCGTCATTGCACCTTTGGTCACATCTTTTAATTGTTGACACAGACATTCTGGACTGCAGTCTCAGCACTTTTTCCCCAAAATGTCCAGCTTGGCCTAAATAAACAAAACAACCCCTTTTGTCTTTTGAAAAATAATTCATGCATTCACATTTGCACACTGATTTGATAATTAAAAAGTAAACCTGCACTTGTCAGTCTGATATACTGGGTTTTGAGATGGGATGACGTGCCCTTGGGCACTTGTCTAATGTCATGCAACTCAGGAAATTAATTTTTAAATGACAGATTTTAAATTTAAAAAGGGATTATGATAATTGCTTAAACATTTATAAATGTCTCTTAAACAAGGTAATATTTTTGCTTTGTTTTTCCTTTCAGATCCAGATTAGGAGTTGGTATTAAGTAATCTGGCCAATAGACTCCTGCACTAATCCAAATGTGAGGCAACCAAGGCATACTTTGCCGCACTTGCTATGAGGAATCAACAAATCCAATGAATATTCATTAAATGAAAGTTACGGGGTTGGTGATTTTATTGATGAGGGCCTTTCCAGAAAAATCCTAATGGAATCTTTTGGTTCCTCACCACTGAGGGGTCCCTTAAACTAGTGGATTCCAGTCAAAACAAGGAAAGGTTGGGTGGTGAGTATGGAGTACAGGTAGTCCTCGACTTATGACCACAATTGAGCCCAGAATTTATGTTGCTAAGTGAGACATTTGTTAAGTGAATTTTGCCCCATTTTACGACTTTTTTTTGCCACATTTGTTAAGTGAATGACTGCAGTTGTTAAATTAGTCACACAGCTGTTAAGTGAATCCAACTTCCCCATTGAATTTGCTTGTCGGAAGGTCACAAAAGGGAATCACTTGACCCTGGGATACTGCAACCTAAATGTGAGTCAGTTGTCAAGCATACAAATGTAAATCATGTGATCATGGGGATGCTGCAATGGTCATAAGTGTGAAAATTGGTCATAAGTCACTTTTTTCACTGCAGTTGTGACTTCAAAGTCACTAAGTGAACTGTTGTAAATTGAGGACTACCTGTGTAGCATCTTCCTTGCCCACATTCATTGCTCATGTTGAGAACAGCAGTTCAGGATCTTACCAAGGTGCTTAGAAAGGAATGCCCACACCAGGTTATCCAGAAAAGTGACAGAAGAATACGCCTATATTTTGAACATATATGTAACAATTACATTCTAAGAAGAAATCTTTTCTGAGGATGGTAGTAGAACTTAGTGAAGGTGATTTTTTAAAAAATTGAAAGGAACCTTGACCTGGATAAGCCAGATACATTTTGAATATTTCCTTAATTGACTCAACTATTTATCTTTTGCTAACAGTAGTTACTCCTGAACAATTTTTGTATAGTTTTTAAATAGCTATAGGGATGAGCAACAATACTGAGGGATTGTGGGGGTTTTTTTTCCAGCAAAGGATGAAGAAAGGTGTGTTTCTGGAATCTTGAAAATATTGATGGAAAAATAAGAGTTTACAAAAGGAAAATGATCAGAGGGACCAGTGGTATGGGGGTGGCAGGCTTTCTGAAATTATTTTGACACTCATCTCTTCTATTATAGAAGGGGGGAAAAATCCAGTATATCAAGTTATTGGCTGCCCCATTGCTACAAAAAGTAAGACTTTCCAGGATTGATTGAAAAAGTTTAGGATAATGTTACAGAAATCTCAGAAAGTGATTTTTTTCCCTTTAGAATTCATAGTATCTGATTCCTACGAAGGGGTCCTTCTCAATCTGTGACTCATTGCTCCAGCAGGAACTGATGAGAAGGCTGTTCTCCCAATTGATAATGGTGGAATGTCCTGCTGTTAAACATACCATAACACAATGCAGCATCATTTAAATTACTCAAATCTGCCATGTGCTAAACTTGTAATTCGGATTTTCCACCCCAGTTCTTGAGTATAAAATAATTACCAAATTCATTAGGGGTGAGGCAAAACATTCATTAGCAGCAGATGGTGGAACTAAAAGTGCCTGAAAAGTACCCCAAATCTGCCTGGAAGATTTAGCTTCATAAGATAGATGTTTTGTTGATCACGTTTTGCCTGTTCCAGGTAGATTAAGTAATTAGAAAGGGTTTGCTGGAACAATTCTCTCTGGGAGTACATGGCCCAGAGGGTGAGCTCTGGAAGGCCTCAGGAACTTGTTGCCTCTATGGCAACCATGATAAGAGCTCACCTTCCTGTTTACACTGTAATGATAAGAGCAAATTGTCTACCTTGATTGTCTCTTGATTCTGACAGGTCCTTTTCAGGGAAAGGTGGGTGGAATAATCTCCTGCAGACTCGATGAATTTATGATTTCATCTTGCTCATCTTTAGATAGGCAGAATTGTTATTGTGGTTTGTCAGTCAGCCAGATGTTTAGACTGGGTTTGGCATTTTTACCCACCTATTGAATCCTTCCAAAGGACCTCGGATGGGCAGATGTTGTTGTTTGATGGTGTTAAAGGTATTTTGTCTCAGGATGTAAGCTGTTCCAGGTAAAGCTGCCTTTTGCAATTGACCAGTGATGGTTTTGTCAACAATGAAGATGTTCAGATGGTGCTCCAGTTGTTTTGGGATTGCATCTATTCCTATTATTTTATTTTTGTCCTGCCTCTTAATTTATAAGTAACTTAAGACTGGGAACACACCTAATTTATTTATTTTATTTATTATATTTCTTTATTTATTATATTTCTATACCGCCTTTCTCCCGTAGGACTCAAGGTGGTGTACAGTCAAGAAAAATATAGACACACAAACATCATAAAATTGCTAATTAAAATTATTACTTAGTTTGGTCAATTAAATAAAACCCAGAATTAGATCACATTTAAAAAATCATTCACATGTTCATATGTTTAGCCCCGCCTGTTGGAACATCAGGGTCTTGAGGGCACGGCGGAAAGCACGGAGATCAGGGATATTTTCTGTGGGGGCACCTACCATCTGGAACAGGCTTCCCCCGGAGTTACGAAACATCCAAGACTTACGCATATTCCGCCGTGCCCTGAAAACATTTCTATTCCAACAAGCTGGTCTGGCCTAACTCTCCCTTTTTAATTGGCTTTTAAACTGGCTTTTAAATTGGGTTTTAAACCTCTTTAGATAAATTTGGATGTTTTTAATCTTTGAGCCTAAATTACTTAATCTGTTTCTTAATAGTTTTTAACTTCTATATGTATTTGTATTTATTATGGCTGTTCACCGCCCTGAGTCCTTCGGGAGTAGGGCGGTATACAAATATGAAAAATAAATAAATAAAATAAATAAATATTCCGTATCTCCGGGGGCAGTTCATTCCAAAGGGTTGGAGCCCTCACAGAGAAGGTCCTCCCCCTGGGAGTCGCCAGTCGACATAATTTGACTGACGGTACCCTGAGTAGTCCCTCCCTGTGAGAACGAACTGGTCGGTGGGAGGCTATTGGTGGCAAAAGACGGTCTCGTAGGTACCCAGGTCCTAAGCCATGGAGCGCTTTAAAGGTGATAAATAACACCTTGAATCTAATACTCCTTCCTCTTCCTATTTTCTGAACAAAAGCAACAACCTTGTGAGATGGGTAGGGTTGAAAGGGATTGATCCAAAGTCACCCAGCTGGCATTCATGGCATTCACAGTCTGGCACTCATAGTCTCTTGGTTTTTAGGCCAGCATCTTAGCCACTACACCAAACTGACTATTGTAGTGAGTGAGGGAAGGATCATGTGTTATAATAATCTGGTTTATTGAAATAATCTTTCAAACTTTTGGAGCCTGACACTTTCCAATTCCCATTTCTGACATATGTTAATGAACCCAGAATCACACAGACAATTGTTTGTGTTTCACCATATTTATTAACATCATCTGAATAAACCTGGCTTTGCCAGCATAAAAGGCACTGTGAGAACAGAAGAAAGAGTGGGTAGTCCTGCCTGTCCAAAACTACCAAGAAAATCTTTGTTGCATAGTTTGCATGATTTTGACATCAAAGCTAATAAATGGAAATAGCTATGTGCTGCAGTGAGAATTTTACATTTGACAGATGCACAATCTCAATGGCACACTCTTTGGCTTTTGCTGTTCTCTCCCCCTCCCCATAAACAATAAAACAGTTCTGCTTGCTTGTTTTCTAGAAGAGTAGATAGAACATACCAGGCTCATAAAATGGCCCATAATAGATCTGATAATGCTATTTCAAAGTACTTTACAAAATGCGGACACACAGTATATAAAACTAGTCACTTACACAATACAGTAAAGGAGAGGAGGAAAAAGAAGAAGATGAATTTCCTTCATCAAGCTTCTCAGCATCTGGAACCTCCCTCCAATATCCAATCTGCTCTTATATACGTACATATTGACAGGTTTCACACATCATTCTTCACTCTCATTCAAAACTATGTTTTGTTGATTAAGATAGCTGGATGAATTCACGCAAAGCCAAGAACCATGTTTTTTTTTTTACAAATCACAATATTGCATTACATCACAAATCAACCCATCCCCTTTTGTCTTGGTACAATCTGAATTAAAGATCTGTTCTAGAGGGTACGAGACAAGTAGTTTGATGCTGACCGAAACCTCCCTATAAATGTTTTGGACTTTACTGGTGAGATTGGGACAGCCAGGCTTGATGGGTCTGTGGCTGGAAAATATAGCAATAGGGTCATAACCAGTGAAGGGTCACTGGTAGCAAATACCACAAGTTCTTGTGGGAGTCAAGGAGATGGCAGAGAGCAGCACGGAACTGTTAAGTGTTTCTCTTTTGATCTGCAGGAAGCAGCAACTGTGGGATCGTGACTTTCCCGTTTCTACAAAATAGAATGGTGGAACTAAAAGGTTGCATCTGCTCATTCAGCTGAATATGACGAAGTAAGCAGTATTACTTCAAACTACAGGCATGGATGGTGGAGATAGGAACTGGGCTTTTGAGCAACCACAGAAATCCAACATCTCCTCAAGGGGCATGTGTGGGAGAAAAGGTTCTTTAGGCTTTTTTACTTATTGTGCTGTTCTTTGTTTTGTTTAATTATGAGGGAGAAGTGAGGGAGTATTTTTTAAAGAATACAACAGCTTGCAAAATCTAAACCAGTCGAGTTTTTTTTAATCCCCACAAAGCGCCTCATTACTCTGCACAGGCAGATTTAACCAAATGTGGATACGCGGGAGGATGTTATGAGTGGGATCCCAGCGGCTCGAAATTCTGGAAAACAAAGGAATCGTGGGCCAAGTCAGTCTATAAGATTGATATCAGGTTTAATGAAGTTCCTACTAAAAGGAATTGTTGGGTGGGCCTTGGCGCTAACATTAATAATAGTTTGTTGGTCTTTTATTTCATAGGGAGAAAGTTGATATTAGTACTTTAAACCATGACAGTAGGAATTCTCACCATTTCATGATTTTGGGAGTTTTTTTGGGGGGGGGGAGAAGCAGACCAAAAATATTGTAATAATAGTAAGAATAATAATCTAATGTAGGTGGTCTCATAAAAGGGGACCCACTTATTCTTTTCCTATCTAGTGTAGTCCCTCTACAAAACCTATCAGTTAAAGTGGCAGGATAAAATAATATGCACACAGTAGCTGAGACAGGAGCTACAACATGCTTTATCCTCAATCAATAGAGGCTAGGATCTTATTCCAATGCAAATAGATTGGCAAAGCTCTATAGTTGGCAAATAAGTATGCCTTTATGTATCCTGCTTCAGGCAAGGGACTAAATGAATTGGGAACCCGCGTAGCCTTTCATGGTCGACAGAAAATGAGAACGTCGGAGAAGTCTAAATCAAATGAGTACTTACAATAAAAATATTTCTAGGAAATTCTGGTGTAGTCTCTCTAGGAAATTCCAATTTGACGGACCCTGTTCCATCGGCGACTGATATTGAAATACAGCTCCCTCAATAAAGGGTCATTTCCTCCCCAAAGTGAAGGCCTTCACCATATCAGAAGGCATGCAAACAAACCCTTGGGAATGGCTGGATAGTCTAAACTGCAAAATCTGACCTTACAAGATCACAACATTAAAGTAAATCCCAAACAGTGGTTTTCTTCCCGTTTACTGAGCATCCTTCGAATGCAGTGGTGAGATCCCAGAGGTTACAAAGATGTGTTGTCGGCAACACAGTTTGAATCATCTATAAGGGTACCAGATGGTGAACCCTGGTACCATCTGAGCATGCTCGGAACGAGAGACACAAAATCCCAAGGTAGCTTCAGAAGATGGGCCTTATGGATCTGGGACCTCCTTAGGCAACTTGCCCTATATCACAAAGAGTTTCTTAATGAGACGATGGGTAAGTGCTTGAAAAATATGTGCATTTCATAGAACATAATCAACCTAACTGAATTTCTTAACTTTCTGCTTTGCTCCAGGGCTGTTTAAAGGAGGAGCGGTTTGGGTACCAGAAATCTGCCAGTGGAGCCAAATGTTGCAGCCTTGCTGTGGAGGCCAGAAAGAAAGAGGCTGGCAAAAGCTCTGTTCACTCGTGCTATATGTGCAGTGTTTCTGCGAAGAAAGGCTGTGATTGGTTCGGCTGAAGTTTCTGTGTTGGTGAGGTGGCAGTAGCTGAGAAGTTACTCCAAAAAGTCCATGAGTACAGAGGCTCGAGACTGGCAGTGGACCAGTGCAATTCCCACTAGTGAAGAACTTGTACTATCTAGGGGTATTGAGGCACCATGTGTGTGGGGATTGAGAGGGCTGGCTTCAGAGATATTGGCAGTGTGGGGCAACCCCTTTCTTCCTCCAGCCCTAAACTGAGGCAGAATAAATTAATGGGTGCCAGAAATAAGTAATGCCCTCCCACAGGGTATCCTCAACTGCTCCTTGGGTGGCTGGGACAAAAACTGGCCATCTTGTGCAACTCCTGAGGTGAGAGTGTCGCAGTTAGGATCCTTCTCACCAAGCCAGCAGGGAAGGGAGATTGGAAGGCACCCAAAATTAACCAACCTATCCCACTGTAGAGGGTGCATCTTCACCCAATATTTGACAGAGTTCGCTGAGACGTTGCTGCATTTCAGGGACCCCAGCCAGCTGCTGCTCCAGGCGTTGCTTCTCCTCACGCAGGGAGAAACGGGCTTCAGGGTCCAGCTTCTCAAACCGCCAGCCACCCTCCCCGTCAAACTGGAGGAGGTGGGTATGGTACTTCCTGAAAATAAGGATAGAGACTATTGAGAGACCGTTCCAGGATACAACTTCTGCATTCAGCTTGCCATCTTTCTCCTTGCTCAAGGTCAACCTCGCCCACACTGGCTCTGTTACTATTCCTCATTCTTCTAGACAAATGTCCTATGTGTAGGAGGGGTTTGGGGGAGGGATTTTTCCACTAAGCTGTCTCCTGGGAGGGGAGTCAGAAACAAAACCACTCTCAGTCTCCAGGGATGAGACCATGGTGCTCCTGCCCACACAATTTCCTGCTGAGGATATGACTCCCTGCTTGGGAGAGCAGCCAGGGACAAGAGAGAGAGAGAGAGAGAGAGAGGGAGGGAGGGAGGGAGGGAGGGAGGGAGAGAGAGAGAGACAGACAGAGAAATGGGGGAGGGAAACGAAGTATAACTGGGGGCTGGTGGGGGGAGAGGGTTGAGGCTTGGAAAGTAGATTGGCTTGAGGCTTGCCAGATTCAATACACAGGTCCCCTGTCCCCTTTTGCAGTATGAACTGAAAGAATGAGTTCAGCAAATGCCTCTTTTCCTGGCACAAAGCTTCTTAAAGGCCCAGGATTCCTAGGGAAGAAGGTCCTATGAAAAAAATTCCTTTTTTGTCCCTGCTTTAGGAAAAAGGAACCAGCTCCTGGCCACCAAGGTAGAGGCAAATTCTGCCTCCAGGCTTCTAGGCACATATTCCTGTCCTGCCCATCTGAACCTTGTGGCTGTGAGTAGGTGAGAATTTGGTAAAAAGGGATTTCTACAAGGAAAGAATTTGCAGTCAGGGAAAGCACTGAGTTGGCACAGGCTTCCAGGAAGAATCATATGCCTGCCCCTGGCACTATCATGGACGGTTGCCAGACATATTCCAGGGATGAGTGTAAGCAAAAGTAATAACACAGGAATTCTTTCGGAATTCCTTCCCTTTGTTAACCAAAACAATGACACACACACACACACAAACAGCAATAGAAGGGGTGTATTCTCAGGCCGGAATATAAGGCCGGATTTCAGGGATAGGACCTAGTAAGAATTCTCCAGCTTCTTTACTTTCCCAACAACTCTGCATGAAGACAAAGGACTCAGAGGATTCTACAAGGGATGTTGAGCAACAGATAAAGAAATGAAACTGGTCTGCACATCATGCTAAGGCAGGGGTGTCAAACTGGTGGCCCGCAGCTGGATGCTTCATGCACAGGCCACGCCCACCCCAGCTCCGCGAATGGGAAAAATGTTTGACACCCGTGTGCTAAGGCATAAGACATTGCTTGCTTTTGTCCCAGCATGCTATGTGAATCTGGTACGACTGTAGTTTGTAAATCTTGATTTCCAGCTAAAAAGGCTGTAACTACATTACAGTGCAATTCCTAGCATTTGTGGACAGTTGCAAAGGGAGGAAAGAACTTATATAAGAAGAAAGAACATCCTAGATCCCGCAAAGAACTTATAGTTTACTGATTTTAGAATGTCACAAGTTCTTATTCCTGATATTCTGAGTGGCTTAGCATGAAATATGAATGCAGCCAATTATGGATAATTTTGAAAAACTGTGGTGTAACGCAATGTTCTAAGAGAACATGTGAACTGGGGCTCTAACATACTGTATAGCTCTTTCCATACATTACATCCTTAACTTGTTTTACTAAAGACCGTAAGTGACTGGATTAGAACAACAGTAAATCATAATTCAAAAGTTATGGTTTACACAATGTAATAATCCAAAAGCAAACAAATGTACAGGTAATCCTTGTTTAGCAACCCCAATCAGGATTGGCAACTCAACTGTGCTTATGATCTTACTTCAGTTTTCCTTTGTTTTACAGGAAGGTCGTAAATGTGAGTCTGCACCTCCTACATTTCATTTGACCTCTTAATGTTGTTTCCTTCCCCAAATTTTGATTGTATTTCAACTGCTTTTATCATTTTTAAATATCCTAATGAAATGGAATGTAATTCATAGAAACTTGATGCTACAGTAAATGCAAAACAACAGAATCTTGTGATACCTTAGAGATTAATATCACAAGAGACCTCGTTGTTTTGGTGGACCTAATCAGGAACCCCTGGGAATATCTGCTACAACTGTGATATATCAATTCAAATAAAAACAAAAAACACAGATCTTTAAGCAAGGGAGGGAAGGCATAAAGCAGGGTTGTCAAACTCAACGTGGAGTGCTTACATCTGGCTTGCGGGACCGCCCTAGAAACAGTGAAGGATCAGTCCACGGTGCCTCTG
Source organism: Pantherophis guttatus (assembly GCF_059756535.1). Taxonomy (NCBI): domain Eukaryota; kingdom Metazoa; phylum Chordata; class Lepidosauria; order Squamata; family Colubridae; genus Pantherophis; species Pantherophis guttatus. The sequence continues at coordinate 119,252,665 of NC_142064.1, read as the reverse complement.
CTAGTGAAAACGGGCTCCCGAACTCCGTTTTCACTGGCAGAGGGTTGCAGGAGGCTGTCCCAGCCAAAAATGGAGAATGGGAGCCCGTTTTCACTGGCAGAGCACTCGGGCCGCCACAGGCGCTCCTGACATAAGTGATGTCAAGCTGGCCACGCCCCCTGCCCCCCCCTGGGTCAAACACAACTCTAATGTGGCCCTCAATGAAATCGAGTTTGACACCCCTGGTGTAAAGCATCATAATATCCCGGGCACAGAAAAAGACATACCACAACGAAGGTCGGTGTGTGATGGACAGCAACGCTATTCCTGCATCCTTTGCTGCTTGGAAGATCTTGCCTTCTACATCAATACTGACGGCACTGGTGCATTCATCGAGGAGAGCGTACTTTGGCCTGGGGCAAGGAATGGAGAGCCCAAGTCAGTGATCCCAAATGCCTGTTTCACTAGTCCAGGGCCCCATCTGTCCCTCCCGTGCTGTGCTGCCCCCTTCCTTTCCTTTATTCCTGTCTCTTGCAGTATCAGGACCATGTCTTTCTCCTGGAAAACAGTAATTACCCAGTAACCACTCATGGGAAAGGAAGGAAGCAGAGACCTAGAAACATAAAGGGCACCTACCTTCTGGAACAACCTTGTTCTTTGGCAGGCTCAACCGCTTTCCAAATACTACTTAAGGTGAAATTATTTCAGAGACAATTCAGGAAATAAAGGAAGTGGCCACTCCTGACTTGGATTAAGCTATTATCGTTATTATTGTGGTTGCTGCTGTTTATAGAATTTTGTTTTGTTTTTATGTCTATATTGTTAAGAACTGGGAATCTTCTGTGATTACAATAATGTTTGATTAAATCAACCGATACATTTGGAATGGATCCTGTCTGCTTCTCCCCAAGCCACATTTTTTGGAAGCTCTTTGTGTGACTTTATCCAGCATCACCAGGGAGTGGTGTAAAGCAGTGGCCCCAAATGTTTTGGACACCAGGGACTGGTTCTGTGGAGACAGATTTTTCCACAGACCGGAGGGGGCATGGTTTCAAGTACTGCCTGCATCCCATGTATGGAGCTTCGCTTGTTTACATGGCCCGGTTTCTGGCATGCCATGGTTTCTGGCATCCCCCGGTGTAAAGTACAATTGGAAATGCAGTTCTAGGCACTAACCTGTGATAGAACATCCGGGCCATCCCCATTCTCTGCTTCTCGCCACCCGAAAGTACATCTTTCCAATCGCTGAAAGCTTCCCAACCTGATTGAAAAATAATTAAAGAAGAGGCTCTACTGTTACTTTTTCTGTATGTCTAGTTCCTCCACCTCCCCAATTCCCTGTCTCCTGCATGTAAAACCAAAGGCAAGATAAGGCACAGGATATATTTCCCCTCAGTAAAAGAAGTCAAGGTGTTTGATTGCCTTGATTGCCTTCTCCATCCATGCCAGGGAGCTACGCACCTCCTTCACGCTGTACAATATAATTGAGGTTGACGACATCCAAGATCCGTTCCAAGTCAGAATCGGTATGTCCTTTCCGTCCCATGTCCTTGGCTGTATCTGGGTAAATCACCTGGTCTCTCAGGGTGCCCACAGACATGTATGGTCTACAGTGAAATGCCAAGTAAACAAGTCACACTAATTGGCATTTGAAGAGCAGCTGAAACTCTCCACAGTTAAGGTGTTGATAGCCCTTTAAAGAAGGCTGCGTCCCTGTGTCAGACGAGCAAGTGAGGCATGGAGATGGCAGAAGCTGAGGGCAAACCTTCCTGAGCTTGGTGGCATTCAGCTGTGTTCTCATCACTGCCAGCCAGCATGCACAATAGCCATCCTGGGATGATGAAATCTGGTACTTAATCAAACTGGAAAGCTCCCGAATGCTGCAACGGTAGTTTGCATGAAGTTATCTAGAAATCTCATGACAGGGTAGAGATTCAAACTAGGGCATTCTTCAGTGTACCGGTTCTCTTTATCTGATATGAAAAAGAGAACCTTGAGGAAACTAGAGTTCAGATCTCTGGAATCCAAAGTTTTCCTGTTCCTATTCCATTCCTCACTCAATCAGACTCATTCCAAGAGGGCCAACATCTCTATTATTTGGTCCCCAGTTCCCCACCCTCCCCTGCCATACTAGCCACTGTACCTCTGTGGAATGTAAAACATCCGATGAGGAGGCGGTTTGTAGAGGGTGCCATTGTAAGTTGGCCAAAGCCCCCCCAAGATGCGGAAAAGGGAACTCTTCCCACAGCCATTTGGTCCAGTGATCAGGAGGTGCATGCCTTCATCTACCTGCAAGGGGGAGGCACAGAGCAAAATATGAAAAAAGAAGAATAAAAATACAATAACAACAACAACATCGCAAAACATCTGGAGCAACACTTGACTATCACTAGCATTGATAAAAACATCATCGGTCAACTGCAAAAGGCATACATCCTGCAATGATACATCAACAACAACAACAATAGGAATAATAGTCTCTCCCCATTTTTCCCCCAGTTCTTGGCAGCTTTAATTGTTTCTCAGGATCCAAGCTCTCTCTCTCTCTCTCTCTCCCCCCCCCACCCCAATATCCAACAATGTTTACAATAGAAATTGTATTTGTCCAGGCAACTTACTTTATCCATTTGGTCAGTGGTGGGATTCAAGTAATTTAACAACCGGTTCTCTGCCCTAATGATTTCTCCCAACAACCAGTTTGCCAAACTGCTCAGAAAGTTAACAACCGGTTCTCCCAAAGTGGTGTGAACTGGTTGAATCCCACCACTGCATTTGGTGCTCTAATAGCAATCTCTGAGCCCCATCAGCTCACTACCTCTCTTCTTAATCTGGTCTCAAGCTCCCGTTGTATTCCCAGCCTTCTTGCAAAACCATAAAGACCAGAAGTTACCTATCAGTTCCATCAAAACACATTTGACCCCTCAACACATAAGTCATCCTATCTGACCCTGAAACAGGTGAGACTCCCTAGCCCTTCCCCTTTTGTACTCCTTTGCTGCTGCTGCTGCTTGATTTCTCGTTCTCTGAATTCTAGCCAACAGAATACCTCCTGACACCCTTTCTCCTTTCCATGTCACGACTTTGTCCAGGAATATACAGAGAGACCATGGCCAGCAAAACATAGGCCGAGTTAACGTGTTTGCCAACAGAACTACTATATCAACTAACCATGAAAATAAAGAGTTTTGATCTGGTCTTGTGCCTTTGATCACAAGCTGACTTACAGGCTTCCGAGGGGAAGCTTCTCAGAACTGCCACCTACTAATTCCTGAATTCCAGGAGCCTATTAAAATAATATCTGCAGAGGGCCAGTTCAAAAGTTGGCAGCCTTACTCGATGAAAGTAATCTTAAATTGCTTCCCACATTGATGCAGTTAGATTAGAAAATATAACATCTCAACTTTCATCCGTGCTTCAGTGCTGTAATCCCAGTCCCGGTTTTCCTATTACTCACTCAGACCACCTCCACGTGGACTTCAGAAATGGTCAAACTACAATTTCCAGCTTCTCTTTCCATTAGTCATGCTGGTTCAGGTTGCTTGGCATTGTAGTTCATCAGGATCTACAAAGTCAGATTGCCCTATACCACTTACTCGGATATTGAGGCTGGTGACTACCACATCCCCGGTGGGAGTGATGATGGGGATGTTTTCACAGACAATCCCATGATCAACATCAATCACATGTCCTATAAGCAGAAGAAAAGACAAGTGTGTTATATTCACAATGAAAGAAGCATTTCATTGCAAGAGATGCTGACCTTCTCAGTAGAAAGAAACAAATGTAACCCTCTGTCAATGATTTATTTTGCTCTATGACTCATTTCACATAGGTGGAACCTGAGACAACAGACACTTTCTGAGATTTTACAGCTTGGTGCGGGCACATTCATGGCTGCTGTCGAGGCTTTACAGTTTATTAAGTGGGTACCATAGAGAGAATAGCCAGTCATCAGATGGTGATCTGCTAAAGTTATTTCCCAATTTATTTATAATCTCTCTTTGCAGGATGTTCCTCGCAACCTCTGCTAATTTTTCCCTATTTTTCCCTGTGGCTATCTGGCAATTTTTATTTTCTAAAAATGCTCTGTAAAATTAGTGTAGAATTCAGAAATATTCTTATAAATAAAAATGGCAATCAAATCTGATGCTTTGCTGCCTACTGTTTCCTATTTATTTAAAAAAAAAAAATGGAGTGTGATAATAGGCACATCAATACCGGGCACATTTCCCATAAAATATAGCTTAGCATATCTGAATTGAGCCTAGCAAACAGGTATCCAATAATATAGTACGGTACTCTCCCCACCAAATAAGTGAAAAAGATGGATCCATAAAACACTGAACAAGGAGCAAGGGAAGCCTGCAGGCATTACATCGCCTTACTTCTACAACTACACTGAATATTATAGCAATCATCTGTCAAGACATATAAAGGAGAGGGAAAAAGTCTGTAAAAGATGTATCTGAACAAGGTAATGACAGCTAAAATCATAGGCAGGACATTACTAAAGTTTAGGCAAGGAAAACTAGTACCAATGACATAGGAGGAAGTCTCACAAAAGTAGATTATGAAATTTATATATTTCAAATATGCTGACCTTGCATAATTTACACAAAAGTGTGGAATTAAACTTAATCTGAGAGTACATCCCTCATTTCTTTTTTGTTTGACATAGACTCTAGAGAAAATCAAATAATATGGGCTGATCAACCCAAGACAGTTCTGACAAGTTGGTAGCAAGGCCTAGTAAACGTATGCCTGAGGTTTATTATATCAGTCTATCTGTGACCACATAACTGGACATCCTATACAACCATCAGAATGTAAAGGTAAAACATTCAAGCTTTTCCTTCGTAAGGTTTTTTTAAATTATGAAAACCATCTTGCTGATTGATTTTAAGTTTTTGTTGACTTAAAATATCAAATAAATAAAACATTAGAAATTAATTCCTATTATGTGTCATTTTAAAAACAGAAGGAATAATGATAAAAACCAAATGTGTACTTTTAAACAAACAAAAAAAAAGTGCAGGGATTGCTTTTGGTAGATTAAAATATATGGCAGACTACTGAGAACTAATTTTAAAGTCCCAGGAGAACATTTGGAACTATGATATGATCATCTTAAGTTCTCCAACCTTGGCCGCCATCAGTGAAGGGCAGGTAAAACTGGAAAAAATCTACTGCAATCTTCCCTAAATTGGTTCCCTCTAGACCTTTTGGGCATCAGGGACCGGTTCCATGGAGAGAGATTTTTCCATGGACCAGGGGGGTCGTGGTTTTATCTGCTGCCTGCATCCTGTGGATGGGGCTTTGCTTGTTTGCACGGACCGGTTTCTGGCATGCCGGGCATTGGTGCTGGTCCACGGACCGGGTGTTGGGGACCTCTGCTCTAGACTACCTAGACTACAACATCCATTGCTTCCATACAATATGGTCAGAGCTGTTTGGAGAAGAGAGTCCCAAATATCTGGAGAGAGCCAGATTAAGAAACATCATTTCATTCTTTTGCAGATATTATGCTTAAATTATATAAGTATCTCTGGATTCCACCAACTGCACTTGGAAGTAAAAAAATAGGCTGTTGGAACTTTACATGGCCTGCAGCCAGCCTAAATGTTCAGGGAATGTGAGGCCATAAAAAAAAACCAAGGGAAACTTTCCTCGATTCTTTAGAATTTAGTGTGGGTACAGAAAAGCATCAGGCCATAAATCTGTTTTATACGTTAAGCTAAGATAGTTTATTTAACTGGTTTCCTGAATAAACCCCAATTGATTAGATTACAGTAATCCTAACTATGGTTTTCAAACCACAGTGTCAGGGTTCATGCAATATACCAAACCACCATCCAATAAGCCACTTTCGTCTCACTGTGATGTGTGAGACTAGCCAGCATTTCTCCTCTCTGTTGCTGAGGCCTTTTCCACCCCTTGTAAGATCTACTGGGAATGAAACCATGTCTTCTGGAGCTGAAAGTATCATCTAGGCCTTCTGGAGCACCCAAGTCCCATCACAACTGGCAGCTACAGGAGTGGTGAATTGTTAAGAGTGGGTGTGTCCTATTTATTTTCTTCCTGTGTCATATATTTTTAGACTGAAAGCCTGAGGGCAGGGATTGACTGTTTCTATTCTTATGTAAGCTTTGCTAGGAGTCACTCAGGCTAAACAGTAGGGTATAAATATTTTCAGCAAATCCACAGCATAGACTGAGCTTGTGCCTGTTTACTTAGAAGACGTCTACTTTCTGGATGTCTGTGGCTACAGTCACAAGACAGGAGTGGCAGCCATATTCCTTCTTTCATCAATAAAGAAAATACTAAATTAAACTTGAGTGTCCAAGGCTACAGTCTTAATTTGATCCTTGTCAGTTTCCGACACGAAATCTTTATCTAGCAGGATGCCATTGCAAAATCAGCTGCAGGGATAGGCAAGTGGGGATATGTTGAAGAGCTTTACCTTGGATCTGGAGTGAGCCCTCGACACGCATACCATGTTTCATAACTGTCCCAGCCTGAGCCTGGCCTTCATCAAGCTCTCCGGGGCGTCGGAAGTTGCAGCATTTCACATCTTCAAACACCTGGAACATCTCATACACACGAGCAGTGTAGCCTGCTAGTTCAGTTGCCTAGAGAAGAAAGGCACAACTGCAATTCATTTTCATCTGGAATGGGAACCCACATATCAAATTATTAGACCTTTTGCCAGGGGTTGAGGTAGTGGGCATTCACCGGTGGTTGTTTTCCCAAGTCTGGGTCTATTCACAACAGGTCGGAATAATGTTTCAAAGCATTTATCCAGCTCTATGATCTGTATGATTTCATATTATGTCTCCACTCCAGCACAATTACTGTGCTGGAGTGGAGAGATATATGAAATCATACACATCATATTTGCAAAAGGTATCCATAAGATACCATAGGATTGCCAACATGATCGCCAACGTCCGATGAAGGATATGGCACAAGAAGAAGAATTTGTAAGATATAATCAAACTGACAATTAAGACTGTAGCAATCAGATCAAAAGACAAATGGGTGTAACCAGTATTTCCTTAAACCCACAGAGTTAAGTAGTGCCTCATATTTATTATTAGGGAATAGTAAATTATTCAGTTAATGCAACTACCTTTTGTTTACATTCTGTTCTGTTCCTGTATTTAAAATATTCAAAGTATCTCTGCCCATCAGCAATTAAACTGAAAAACCTCCTCTTCCCTGAACCTCTCAACTTTTTATTTTTTTTGTTACATTTGTAAGCCTCACCAATACAAAGGCAATTTTGATGTCAGATTTTTCTAGGATCCTGGGAGGTATACAAATAGAAACTCAATGTACTGGTTATGGTTCTAGACTTAAAGTTCAAGTCCAAATCACCTATGCAGCTCACTAATTAGTTTCGGTTAGTCTCTCTCTAAGGCTTCAGCAGTTTTTATGAGGTGAAATTAGGAAAGATCCTCATGTAAACTATTTAAGCTTCAGGAGGAGAGGGATATAAATGCAATTAATAAGTCAATCAAATGCAGTAGGAATGGGGTACTTTAGGAGTGTATATTGCAAAACAAAAAGACATAAGGCCAAGACTAATGGGTATTGAATGAATATGGACTGAATGAGTGACTCATATGAAAGAAGTGTTTTGAAATACTTTTTTATATATAGATAGAATGAATGAGGGCCAAACCGCAAAGAATATGTTTTGGTCAGGCAGTGACCATATTTAATATTCCTGCCTATTTTCTCCACAATGATTCTGTGAAATGGGCTCAGCTCAGAAAGAGTGCCTGGCTCAAAGTTATCCAACCAGCTTTCATGAGTAAGGGAGGCCTAGAATATACAGTGTCCTGGTTTCTAGGCTAGCACCTTCACCACTATACAAAACTTGTTCTCTGTGAAATTAAATTTCTTTTACAAAACAAATATCACATCACAGTTATTTTGAAAGGAGGTAAAATAGGGATTACATCAATAGCAATAGTACTTACTTATATACTGCTTTACAGCCTTCTCTAAGCAGTGTACAGAGTCAGCATATTGCCCCTAACAATTTGAGTCCTCATTTTACAACCTCGGAAGGATGGAAGGCTGAGTGAACCTTGAGCCTGGTGAGATTTGAACTGCCAAATTGCAAGCAGCCAGCAGGCAGAAGAAAGTGCAGTACTGCACTCTAACCACTGCACCACCGCGGCTCTTAGGATTGATAAACCTGAGAGATGGCTTGACAATTAAGCCACCATGATGTCTATAGGGTTTGGTGCTAGCATAATGTATGAACATGGCCAATGTTGGCCTGATGGTTAGACTGAGGTGAAAATCTAGATAACCACTAGATGGTAGCAAAGTTAGGCTTCTGTATTTCTTTACTGTCACCTAATGACTGTCTAGATTTTTGCAATCTGATCTGATAGCCATAGAGAAGGTAAGAAAGATCTACCCAGATCCTGTGAATGTCTACTCAGAAACGAATACTATATTTACTATACTAGTAAAATGGGACTTATTCTGAAGAGAGGAGCATAAAGGATGGTTGGATTCAATGTGTTTGTTTAGGGTGGTAACAGATGAAAACTGATCTTATGAAATATTAGCAGTACAAGGCAGGGGTGGGTTCTACTTACTACCGGTTCGCAATGGGGCCACATGCGCAGAAGCGTTCTGAGGATGTTGGGGTCGGTGGGCGGAGTCTCCCTCCGGTTTTACTACTGGTTCTATAGAACCAGTCCGAACCGGGGGCAACCCACCACTGGTACAAGGCCAAAGGCCATAGGTATTGCTCCTTTCTGCTCTCAGAACTTGCAAGACTGAAGCAATGCCTGAATGCAGGTCATGCTTTAGGGAGGATGTGCCTTTTAGAATTGTATCTCAGGAGATTATAAAGACATAGAGGCTTTATATCCTTATTTACATCCTTCATCTGAGGATCAGCCTGACCCAATTCTTCCCCAGGAAACTGAGCATCTGTACCTCTTTGTAGGAAGAGATGACCCTCTCTGCGGCATCAGCTGCTGCAGACAAGAGACTCCGTGCTGTGGTAAAAGCCTCAGTCCTCAAGCTTACCAATTCTTGCTCTTCCATTTCCAGTGCAGCTTGTTTCACTGCCTCTGAATCTGGTGGAACAAAATTGCGACAGGGAAGAAAAGCTGGAACACTTATCTCAGTTTCTCCACTGACTTCTACTGCCTAGAATCCCATTTTCTTATTAGGAATCACTTTCGTTGAAACCCCAATCTGAGGTTGCTTATTCATGTTGCAGTCTCGCACCTGTTGAAAATACCAGCATAAGAACCCTCCTGTGATGGGGGCCAGAACAAAAAAAGGCATTCCTCCACAAAACTATTACTCAAATAATACTCCAAATATTGTCTTAAAATGTTCTGTAATAAAGCTTCATGGGGAAGACATCTATTCATTCTTTAGGTTTCCCTTAATCCTTCAAAGATCTGTGGCATTAGATGTAAACGCTGAAATGTGAAGAAAGATTTTACATAGTTTAATCATTTTCCTGACATGTATTTGGGACAACTAGCAGGTGAAAGAATTATAACATGAAGGAAGTTAATACTGATAGTCCTTGATTTAAGACTGGTCATCCTTCAAAGTTATGACAGACCAGGGGTGAAATGCTACCGGTTCGGGCAAACCTGTAGTAATAAAAACTACCAGTTCAGGCGAATCAGTAGTTAAAAAAAGCTGCCAGTTCGTCTGAACTGGTATTTCTGACAATCAGCTGTGCTGTGCGATTTATATTCTAAATGGCGCGGCACAGTTGTTCCCCCCCTTGCTGTTCTATTTACCTCCTTTTTCCATGCGCAACGTGTGTTTGGTGCGCACTGCAAATGCATACGAGTAGCACGCATGCGTGGCCAGCAAATTGGTGGCAAACCGCGGAGGATTTCACCACTGTGACAGACCCCTTCTAAAAGGTACTTATGACCCAATCCTGAAGTTATGTCCCCTGCAGATGGCTGCTTGTGGGATTGTGTCATGTGGCCCAGAAATGGTGTGGCCTATACTTTTTCCTTACCCAGATCTCCTGAGCTGTGAAGATCTTTGAAAGGTAAGTGAATGATAGGTGACAAGGTGTGAGGAGGAGAAGGAGAAGGAGGCCCAAGCAGCTGGGGGGACCCCAAGGGGTGGGAAGCAGAGCATCGGGTCTCTCAGAAGGTGGGGGAGGCCTTAGGCAATCTGAAACAGATGGACTTGTGCCTGTAACACCCACCCCCCCAGGCTCTCGCCCATCCTTGAGGCTCCCCATGCTCCACTTAACAACCTGTGTGTTTGTTTAATGTGTTCATTTAACAAATGCATCAGGAAGAGCAGTGATAGGGGGTTTATTAAGCGAGGCAGGTCACTTAACAGCCCTCCTGACTCCAACCGTACTGGGCAGGCTCCATTTTGGCTCTAATTTGAGGACTACCTGTACATGGTCTCCAAGAAGAGGTAATTGTATTTCTACAAACTGCATTTATCATTATTTTTACAAAAAGAAGAAAAGAAAATAGGAAATTAAGGGAGGGAAAGGGGAAAAGGGGGTGTGAAATAGAAGGGGGAAGAGAAAAAGAAAGAAAAGGGGGCATTGACTTCCAACTCTTCCTAGCACAGTACAGGATAAACACACTCCAATGTCAACATTTTGCTTTTACACATTAATATATAACTAGCCATTTCTATACCACCAAATCTTTCTAATCAACAAAACCAAGATCAAAGTTTCATTTTTTTCTTCACAAGCACAAATTCAGAAGTGATATCCAAATAAGAACATATTTTCCCCTTTAAATAAAGTAATCAATTTAACCATTCCTGCTTTATCTTCCTTGCTATAGAAATAATAATGAATTTCTATTTGTACCTAGTAATCTTTGTGAACTGTCACGATTTTTATTTACAAATTTATTGTATTCTTTCAAATTCTTTGGCCTTACTGGAAAAAAAACAAACTAGTAGAGGGAACCATCAACAGGGGAAGAATGAATGATTTTAGGCTTTTAATGGAAAACCAAGATATTTGGGAACTAGTGGAGAACTAGCTGATGGGGGAAAGCTTGACTCCCTTATCCCAACACTCATTCCTGTTTTTCCTCTTGCTCCTTTACAATGGCTACCCAATCATGGTTGCAAAATTAAGGAGATACATGTACAGAAAACTCTCTGCTGCCATATAGTGGTCATCCGGAGTCTTGCTGCCCACTCTTCCTTTCCACTACCTCTCAAATTGGAGTTCTGAGCAAGTGCTTGCTTTGGAGCAGCACCAAGAACAAAGTTACAAGTGAAAACAAGCAGGCATAGATAAATATGCGCCCAGGCCAAATATTTGGTACCTGCGAAATATTTATTCCAACCTTGAAAAGATTGTGATATTTCAAGTCTTTGGTGTTCAAGTCTTTGGTGCTTTCAAGTCTTTCAAGTCTTTGGTGTTTCAAGTCTTTGGTGCTTTTGCTCTCAGGTGTTGCACACCTGGGCTGTTGCAGTTCTCTCCTATCTGTTCAGTTTTCTACTTCCAAAAAATGCATCTTTCTGTGCTTGGTTGCATTTTCCTGTGACTATTTCTATACTAGTGATTCTAGACATCTGGATCTGAAGGGGAAAGTGAGAATTGGAGTGCGTGTGTAAGTGCACATAGCAATTCCTTTAAACTAGTATGTATTTATTACTTGGGATCATGCAGATGTTGCCCTGCAATCATAGGGGGAAAAAAAGCATGTTAGCTTTAAGGAGGTACTGACAAGATGCCACATAAACACTTGTGCCCACTATGAATCCATATCTCTACATCACCCAGCCATTGTCATCATGATATAGACAGAGGAATGGTTGGGTAACACCATCCATCAGTAGTTTGGAAATGGTTTATATGAAACCTGAAGACATGAGCCAATGAGAAGTTGCCCTGGGCTATTCTGCCCTCACTAAGCCTTCCAGTCAATTAGCAAATAGTGTTTCAGCCATCACCTTGAAAATATCCTTAATGATTCCATACTGATGCTCTTCCAGCTCCTGCCTGTTAATATATGAGCTTAAATGTCCATTTTATTATTTTGGGCCATGTTGCTCCCAGAAGAGCAGCGTTTTTTTGCTTCTTTTTCCCATCCTCACCTGTTTCAGAGTAGCCAGTAGCAGTGATAATCGGTACAGCCACCATGACCAGCCCAGCAGCACTCCACACATACTTCATAAGGAACTGTTCCAGCATCACATACCAGAGTTTCTCCAGAAGCAGCACATTGATTTGAGAGGCCAGCTGATGATAACAATGCCGCAGAAGGGAAAGCTCCACCTGAAAAGAGTAGCAGGAGGATACAAAGTGACTTGAGTTTACAACCACAAAAATAAAGGCATCTCCATATAAATTTTATTTCAACGATGTAAATGTACCAAAGAAACTCCAGTGCATGTAGACAAACTGATGTGTTCCTGGATCAGAGAAAAGAATAAAAACCAAATGAATTGGACAATTAGATTGAAGGAGACACCTGCTCTTATAGGCTGGGTTCACAAATCATATGAAACTAAAAAAAAAATAAAATCACAATGGGTTAGTATATTGTGTGAATCTAGCCATAATGGTCTAATCATAATTTATAACGTGGAATGTTGTTCAGATTTAGGCAATTGTAGTTTATTGAATAAACCAAGATGAAAAATGCCATGAGTTACTATAATATGCAAATTAGATTGCAGAGCAAATAAACCTAAAACTCAGAGAACCCCAGAAAGAATTTAGTTTGTTATTATTTCTACAATTATGAGAAGTAACAGCCAAATTATTCCCCCCTCCCTCTAGTGTCAGTGCCTTCTGCAGCATATTTATATACAAGAGTCATCAACTCTTTATTTCTATGGAGGTGGGAGGGGGGAAATCACCTATTAGAACTTAGATCAGCAGTCTGTCTTTAAAGAAGTTGGAACAGGATATGTTAAAAAGATTTTAAAAAAGAAGTAGCAGATTTAAACAACCCCTTGATGTCTATCATGTAGGAAACACTATGGATTAATTCCAACTTGTGTTTTAGTGCAATGATATGATAATATGATAACAGAGAAATGAACCAATCTCTAACATCTTAGTTATAATTTTCAATAAACTCAAATACAGCAGAATAGAGATGCTTAGATTTTAATTCTCCTTCTTCTGTCACTTGATATGTTTTTAAACAGTAAAAATAGCACTGCTACCTCTATTCCAAGGAAAGTATCCTGCATGAGTTTCTGTTCCTTCAGCTAAGCTATTGTGAAAGAACAGGGATGGGTAAAAAAAAGAAAGAGGTTTGCTGTCATCAGTGGTAAGTATTTCTCAATGAATGAACGGCACCAAATTGTCCCTCTCACTCTGCAGAATTAATATCCCACCTTTATTATTTTTATAAACAACTTAAGGGTATCCAATATTCTTTCCTCCTCCTATTTTCTCCACCACAACCACCTTGTGAGGTGAGTTGGGCTGAGAGAGTGATCAGCCAGCTTTCATGCCTAAAGTGGTATTAGAACTCATAGCCTTAATCACACAGTCCATATAAACAGATGAAAACGAAGGATAAGAATTCTAGACTTTAGTTGCTCTACAGCAAAGTTCTAAAAATCTCTACTTGCAATTGAGTTCAGTGGAACTCTCCCCATCCCAATTTTAGTTAAGAATTTAAAATTGCAGCCCTTTTGTCCATTTTTGTTCATTTCCTTATCTTCTCTAATTCATCTATACATTTTCTTATCTAATATTTATCTTCTCTCATCTGTCCCAGTACACCTTCTTCAGGCCTTATTAATCTCTCAGAGCAGATAGCCTTTGGATCAGAATTCCATGAATTCCTAATGTAGTTTAATTGACATTTCCTCATCCGGCATAGTATAAAGGAATCATTAGGTTAGCTCTGTGGTGTATATCTACATGCACTCTGAATTACAGTCCTTCTATTGTAGCTTTTATATGCAAACAGGTAATACAAACTGCAAAGATAAACTGAAGAGTCACAAACCATGGAATAAACACATGCCTCTAAGAATCCTCTAAACTTCCCTATGTCACCTACAAAATCCAATAGCTGATACAATGCAGACATCTATCACATAATAAACGTTATTATGTCTAATTCTGGTCATGGGGTATTACTGAGCTCTTATTTGAAAAAGCAACTGTTGCACTTTGATCCTTTTTTTTTTAATTCGAGGTGAACCTTGAAAAAGGCAGAAAAAAATTATTCCCATTTGCTTGTGATTTTTGTGTAAACATGACTTTAAATGGCTCTTAATTATGAAGAGAAGTTACTACAGGGAGAGATGTTTGGCCTTGGAAGGCGGCATTAGCACTGAAGAATGGGGAAAAGTAAGATATATGAAAGATAGGACTATTAGTATCAAATTCTCTTTCCCGGTGTTAAAACATCCTTTCTTTCTCCATTCTTTATTAACAGGAGTTTTGATTTACCCCAATATTCCTTGCTGGTATTCCTTATTTCTATATTTGGGAATCAGAAATTCCCCACACCATAGACATTTACTGCCCTTCAGTTCACTCCTCTGCCTGGGAATGTAGGAAACATTAAAAGACAAGCCGGTGCCAAACTTAGAAGGCCTTGAGGCTACTTCAACTGTTAGAATTAGGTAGGATCAACAGAAACCAAGAAAGATTTTTGCAGGAAGTTGGAAAGGACTGAAGTTAGCAACAAGGACAGATTATAGATTATAATCAAGGTTAGAGTCCCAGATATGCCTCAGGACATATTCAAGGAGACAACAAAGGAAGGAAGTAAACAAGGGTGCTGGTCTAAATCTGTTTTGGGACAGCTTCATTTCACCTAAGACAGAATTGAAACTGAGTTAGCTACAGGGGCTTTAGGCAGAGTTCTATAGGAGATGGTGGTAAATTACTAATACAGAAAATAAAAACACAGTATCTTCTCTCTACTTTTCTAATTAGACTGTGTTGTCATTCCTCATTCGGAACTGGAAGAGTCCAAGTAGCACACAGACTTCCTCTTTCTAAAAAATTAAATCTTCTTTTTCTACTAAAGAATATTGGCATTCTGCCTCCAACTTTACCTTATGCCCGCCATAGAAGGCAATCTCTTCCGAATTGGCCACCACACGAGAATGCATGTAGCGCAGCTCTCCTTTCCGGCGTGCTTCTTCAGCTACCAGTTGGCCAAACTTTGGTGAACAGGCACGTAGCACCTTGGCAGTGATGCAGACTACCAAACCTGCAATTAATGAAGGCCAGGCTGTGTCGGCCCCCTTTGATCTAGCTGAACTGACCAAGGTATAGGAAGTCACGATGAGATCAAGGACAGGCTTGGTCAAGTTTGAGTAGAGATGGGCCATGGAATTAGCGAAGGCCACCAAATCTTCGGTGAGCGACTGGTCCGGGTTACGCAACCGTCCATCCATGTTGCTGACCCGGTAGTAGGTCTGACCCTCAAAGTAGAGCCGATAGGCATGGTCCACTAAGCGTCCACGGAAGGCCAGGCTCAATTGTCCTTCCAGGTACCGAATGGCACTGTTGACAAAAGTGGCTGGCAGGGCAATGAGGAGCCACTGAAGAAGCTGCCACGTAAAGTCCCGTGGGTTCTTACGGACAATGCAGCGGGCCAAGCGTCCATCCAGCTGGGCCACGTAAACCGAGAGGAAGGTGCGGCTAGCAAGGGCAGCTGAATGCAAGGCCAAGAGTCCTGTCTGCCGGCACAGTGGCCCCGGGAACAGCAACCTCAGAAGTCGGAGGAGACGGAGGAAAAACACCTTGTTGACACCAGGTGGTGATGCAGCGTCCACCTCGAGTTCCTTCCACTTTGCTGTTGACTCTCTGGGGCTGGTGGTCTCTGCATTCACCTGGAGGACTGAGGCAGCCCACTGTCTCCGCAGGATGGGGTACAACTTCCTAGCCCCATATGCTGCCAACAACAGTGCCACGGCTGCTCTTTTGGCGGTGATTCCTTGGCTCAGCCGTGTGGCTACTTTGGCTGTGGTGAAGGGCATAATCCCAAAGGGTGGGAGGCAATGCCTCCGCTTCGGGCTTTTGCTTTTCCTCTCCCAGCAAGAAGGCAGCTTCCTCCGGCCAACTGTAGCGGGGCTGACTCTCAAGCCGGGAGTCGGCTCTCAATCCACAACGCCCAACCCTCGGAGTGACAAGAGGGGGAGGGAACTGAAGGCAGGCCATCCCTCAGACCATAGAGAGGACGAGATAGGGAGGACGTTTCTACAGGTGGCCGGTAGAGGGCGAGGCCGGGAAGGAGGAGCTTTCTACTTCTTCGTTCTGAGAAAAGCCCAGAAAAAAAAACCACGCCGAGCTTCGAAAGCGGTCCCGTGACGTGACGTTGTTATCCTTGTCCTTATTGTCCCTCTTCAGTCCGCTTCTCCAAAGCCTTGAATATAAATGGCCCATCCCTTCAAAGAAATCAATGTGCTATATAGTAGCTTTGCAAATGAATATGTTTGCTTTGGAATTGCTACTACCGCAAGGGCTGGAATCGGGGCTTCACCCCCCCGCCCCTAATAATAAACTGAAATGGAGAGCCACATTATCAGATGACTGTAGTTATAATACCGTATCATTGGGTCAAGTGATCATTTGTATGTAACGCGTCTGCGAATAAAGACAATTTATTAAAGACTTGCAGGATCGCGTTAGAGAAACGGCGTGCTAATCAGGATGTGTTGGTGGTAGTTGTCTCCATTCTATCTCTCATTACTACGCTGCAAGATTGGAGAAATGCAGCTACTACATCGAACCCACGAAGAGTTAACAGAAGGCAGAAACTGTTGTTGTCCCTACACCGAGACTCAAATATCGTCTGAACAACTACAATGAAGGTGTGACTTCATCAGAGCTACAAGAAGGGACACAAAAAGGAAACTTGTGTGGGAGGAATAGGGTTTTTTGGTTGTTGATTGAGTGCTGGTGGCTGACTCAGTTATTTGCAAGAGGCAACTTCCAAAAAGCTTTAGGAATAATTTGACTAAATGAATCGGAGAGTTCAAAACAATTAAAAGAGATTAAAACGCCATCACTGACTATTGGGGGCGAATCATTGGCCCCCACGGAGAGGGCTCGCAACTTGGGCGTCCTCCTGGATTCACGGCTGTCTTTAGAAGAGCACTTGACGGCCGTGACCGGGAGGATTTTTTATCAGGTTCGCCTGATTCGCCAGTTGCGTCCCTTTCTGGATCGGGACTCGTTACGCACGGTCACTCATGCCCTCGTCACCTCCCGCCTGGACTATTGTAATGCTCTCTACATGGGGCTCCCCTTGAGGAGCACCCGGAGGCTCCAACTGGCGCAGAGTGTGGCCGCGCGGGTGGTAATGGGAGCGACATGGCGCTCCCATGTAACACCTCTCCTGCGCGAGCTGCACTGGCTCCCGGTGGTCTTCTGGGTGCGCTTCAAGGTTTTGGTTACCACCTTTAAAGCGCTCCATGGCTTAGGGCCTGGTTATTTACGGGACCGCCTACTACCACCAATAGCCTCCCACCGGCCAGTACGCTCTCATAGAGAGGGACTCCTCCGGGTGCCGTCAGCCAAACAGTGTCGACTGGCGGCCCCTAGGGGGAGAGCCTTCTCTGTGGGGGCACCTACCATCTGGAATGAGCTCCCCCCGGAGATACGGAGGATCCCGGATCTGTGCTCCTTCCGCCGTGCTGTGAAGACCTTTTTATTCCATCAAGCAGGCTTGGCCTAATCTCTTCCTTTTAAATATGTAAATTTTAATCTGTTTTTAAATTATTGGGGTATTTTAATTTGTCTGGGCCAAATAATTTAATCTGATTTTATTGGGTTTTTAAATTTTGTGTATTTATGTATTTTATTGTTGGCTGTTCACCGCCCTGAGTCCTTCGGGAGTAGGGCGGTATACAAATCAAATAAACTAAACTAAACTAAACTAAAAGTAGGATCTACTTTGATTGTTATCACTGTGGAATCTCAGGAACAAATAACAGTCCACAAAAACTCATATGAGCAGCACCGCTCTGAAGCCATTTCATTCATCTCACTTCAAATTCCAGGAGAAAAATCTGTTATTTCAAAGTATGTAATGATTTCTGATACTGTATTTTAATATATCATTTACAACACAGCTGCTAGTGTTTTTCTGGCTCCAAAAAAGGGATTTCATAACTCAATGTATTTCATCAAACAGTTGTATCGATACTTAGGCTATTATATACTTAGGATCCTTATATAACCAAAAGCCAGAGGGCAAAATAGTTTTGAAGAAAGACTCGCCAATAGGTTTGCAAAGAAATCACAGCCTGATTAATATTTTATCTATGAATACATGGCTTGTTTTTTTCCAGGTGTGTTTTTAAATTGAGTGATTGCCAAGCTTGGTTATCCTGATACTATTTGATACAGCATCATCTAAAAGTTAAGTGATTGTGCAGACTATAGCAACTGTTGCCCTGAAGCTGCAGTTCCTGGAGCTGTTTTTACTTTTAGATTTATAACCCAGCTTTCTTGCAAGAACTGAAGTGTATAGTTATTTTTTGTACTTTTCCCTACAGGGATAACCCTGCAAGGTAGGACACGCTAAGAGAGAATCTCAGTCCCCAAAACATCCAGTGGCTGAGGGTGGGCTACAACTAGGTCTCCCCAGTTCTAATCTTGAACACTATGTGGGCTTTCCCACTGTATATCTAAAATTGGTTGCTATGATGCCAATGGAAGAGGGCAGAGCATGAGGCACTATTGTCCATGTGTTATATACTAGACACAGAAGTGCTCATCTCTTCCCAAAGAAACTTATATAGTTCCTACCGATATTAGGGTCTTCAACATGTGACTTGGCTTCTACACCTCATCCCAGCCTCCCATTGAAGAAAACGTTGTGAATCTGTTTCTGTTCCTTTTGAACTTATGTTGAGTGCTGCCATCTGCTGCAAACAGGAACCTGAAGTCGCTTTCATTGAACAACCTCTAGCAACCTGGCCTTTTTGTCAGCATTCTACTAGTAAATACATTAATAAATTAGAGCTGCACAATTTAACTTCCAGTGCCAATTTGACAGGTGGGGGTGGGGATGGGGGTGGTGGGCTGTAATTGCTTCTCAGAAAAGAAAATCCTTTTGGTCTTTAAAAGAATATCATCTGTTTAACACAGGAGACACTTGTAACCATCATACTGAGACCTCAAGCATAATTAAGTAATCCCACCCCACCCATCCAAATTATGGAAATAGACATGCAAGGTATTATTGGCCTATATGTGAATAATGTGCCATTTTGAAATAACAGAAAATATTTGTAGCTGGGTTTTTTTTATAAGCTAAGGAGAATAGGACAAGAAAATCCTGCTTCTCGTAATTAAACATTCAGAAACTAAATTGAAACAAGCTTGGAGAGCAAACCACTGCCAAAATGTGCCATTTTATTATTTCTCCCGTCCTCATTAGTCCCTTTAAAGAGTCAAACGGGATTTTGGTTCTGAGCAGGGGGGCAGGAACCAGAGATGGGGAAAAAACAACATACTGCAGTATCATAATTTCTTCCTAATTTATTTCCTGTTGCAGCTTGGATACTGACCTATGTGTCAAGAGCACAACAGAAAAAAACAGTTCGTGTTAAATCTAGTGGTTTTCTAGTGGTTAAGAGAAAAAATGCAGAAGTTCAGAACGTCAACTAAAACGAGACTTATGGCTTTTGCTCCACACCTTGTGCTGCAAAAGCCATAAAGCAGAACCAGGCACTTTATATCTGCGTAACTCCAATCGGGATGTGCATGAGAACGGAAACAATCAAGGGTGCATCGTTGTTCTATTAAGCTGTAGCCGAACGCCGCTCTTGAGTTGGCAATTCTACAAGTCGTTCCTCCAAAAGCACTTTAATGCATCTAAGAAAGGAAACGGGAGCAATGAATAAAAGGCAAGGAAGGAGGATCCTAAACAATAAAAAAAATAATAATAGTGAGTGAGCGAAAAGGATACTTTTGTCTGGAAAAAGGAAAATAGGGAATTCGCTCAGCCCTTTTGAAGAAAAACAAGAGCAAAGCGACCAAGCCATTAGAGCTTCCGCACGCTAGCAATTCCTTTAAACCAGGGCTCTCCAACCTTGCCCACTTTACGACTTGTGGACTTCAACTCCCAGAATTCCTCAGCCAGCAAAGCTCAGGAACCTCCGCTGGCTGAGGAACTCTGGGAATTGAAGTCCACAAGCCGTAAAGTCGCCAAGGTTGGAGACCTCTGCTTTAAACCCCGTGAGGGCGGGACCGTGAGCCATCCTCGCTAGAGATTATGGGAACTGTAGTCCGACGCATTTCATAGCCCAGCTACTTCCTTCACCTCTCCCATACTTCCTATGAAGCGTCCCTCTTTTTCCCTCCCCCCCGATTTTTTAAAAAATAGACACGTCGAAAACTGCGACACGCAGCCACGCCTGCGACCCTGACGGAGCAACTTCGGCTTTTACCCTCCCCCACCCCTCGTCTTTAGAAAACCTGCTTCGCGATTGGGCGGAGAGCGCACCCAGACCACGCCCAACGAAAGCGGGGGGGCGTGGTTTCGAGCGTTCTCGATTTCTGCCTGCGGTCGAGCGCGAGCTGTTTGTGGGGCTTGGTTGGTACGTATCGGGGTCCCTCCCGCAGGACTGGGGAGAGGGGGGCGGGAAAGGAGGGACAGCGAGGCTGGTTATTCGGGAAAGAAAGCCAAATTATGTTAAAAAGAAGGCTTTCCCGCTTTTAAATGGCTTTCTTCTTTCCCCGTCTTTCGAAAGAATGGGGGAAGACGGGACGCCTCTCCTGCAAGGAGTAGTCGAAGCACCCCTAATTTTAAATCCCCACGTTTCTGCGGCGTCTTCCCGTAACACACCTGAATGCAATTCGGTTTTGCCTGCAATTTGCTTTCTCCACCTCCTTTTTTCATCCTGGAAGCAACCTACCTTCCCCCCCTCCTTCCTGAGTGCAAATTTTAGGAACGGGGGTGGGTGGGGTAGGCTGGACGAATATTGCAAGGGGCCATTAATCTGGTGGAGGCTGCGCGAACGAGAGGGTGGGTGGGTGGGTAGGTGTGAGATGCGTTGAGGAGGCCCTATGGAGCCGGAGCGGGTGCGTATTTGCGAAGGAGTGTGTTAACAGGCATAGGCCTGTCCTGTAAGCCTTACAATCTCCTCCGTCTCCAAAGAGAATTCCAAAAAGGTGGTAGTAGTCTGACTTGTTCTCCTGGCTGTCAGTCATGGGGCTCTTGAGAAAGCGAACTCCTCGCTGGCATAATATTAAAATCCTAGGGAATCGAATTAAGAAGGTATTTCATATGCCATCGAATTAAGAAGGTATTTCATATGCCATCGAATTAAGAAGGTATTTCATATGCCAGTTCCTGAGGTTTGCATTCAGCTTTCCTCACTTTATATGGGAAGTTTGGGCTAGCACCTAACTTTTAACAAGAGTTGGCTTCCAGTCTGGGGGGGGGGAGTGGGGGGTGAGAGGTGGGATTTATTTTGTCAAATTGTCTCTGAAATAGCTTTTTAAAGAAAAATAGGTCTAGTGTTTTCTTTAAAGTAGGTGGGCAGTGCAGAGAAAGAACAGCATGCCTCCCAGCCTGGAATACATGCTGATTTAAATTTCTTCCTCTTTTTTTCCCCTCTCAGTTGATGCACCAAATGTTTCAGTGGAATTGTGCAAGTGTTGCAATGCTTCAGCTGTCCCTGGCAGTCATGTGCTCTTTTAATCTCCCTTTCTGCTTGCTCAATTTGCAGATCTTTCTTGGAGACTGCATAATTTAGTACTTGAAAGGTTTTTTTGGTTTTTTTTTAGTTTTATGGACATGCTCTTTTAAGAGCTGCAGTCCAAAGGGGACTTTTGGGGGACCTAATGGATGAAATCTTAAGCCTCATTATCCATTTTGCCCTAAGGCCTATCCCCAAACTCCAAAAAACCCAAACTCTTGTTTACTTGGGGTGGCATGAGGATCAAAAAATGGATGCGGGTGAGCTTGTTGCATTCATGCTCTATAGCAGGGGTGTCAAACTTGATTTCATTGAGGGTTGCATCAGGGTTGTGTTTGACCCCGGGGTGGGGGGCGTGGCCAGTGTGATATCACTCATGTCAGGGGCGCCTATGGCCTGCACCCTCTGCCAGCGAATATGGGCCCCCAAGCTCCATTTTTGGCCGCGACAGCCTCCTGCACCCCTCTGCCAGGGAAAATGGAGCTTGGAGGGACTGCATGCGGCCTCCCGGGCTCCATTTGTGGCCTCCTTGGCCGTCCCCCTGAGCTCCATTTTTGCTGGCAGAGGCACTGCAGACCGGCCTTCACTATTTCCAGTGTGGCCCCGCGGGCCAGATCTAAGCACCCTTGAGTTTGACACCCCTGCTCTATAGTAAATGTAGGAGAGCTGCCATTCAGCTGATTTCTACAACCTAGCTTAAATACATGCCCACAAACGCAGACATACAGGCGTAGCCCTCGACTTATGACTGCAGTTGGACCAGATTTCGGGTCCTAAGTCATTCTGGTTGTAAGGCACCTACATGACTGGACAAAATTTTACAACATTTTTACAATGATTGTTAGGCAAAGCACTGCCGTAATTAAGCAAATACATGGTCATAAGTGCAAACCCATTACTCCAAATGTGTGCTTTTTACCGGAAACCAGCAAAAAACACTGCAAATCATGGTCACAAGGCTATGGGATGCTGCAACCGGTTGTAAAGTCAAGCTGGTTGCCAAGCCATTGAAATACAGTAATGTGTTTGGGGGTGGGGGGCATAATATAACAGCCAGGCGTGCTTTATGGGCTATAAAGCACCTATTCCAGATTTATAATTTGGAAGGGTTGTTAAATGACTGGTTGTAAGGCAAGGACTACTTGCATTTGTGTTTCAAACTCAGAAGTCCAAATAAGATGACTTATTAATTCAACAGCCATATAAATTTTCATTTCAAACCAAGCTGTGAAATGAATAAAAGGAATATCATTAGCCTGTACAAAGATAGCATATAATCATATATTCTTTTTGTAAAGTTGCTACTTTTGTGTGGATAGCTTTCTCTTGATGAGGTCAGTAAGAAAGGGTCCTGAGATGCATGATTAACATTTCTACTAAATCCACAAATAGAAAGCGAATTTGTGCATATAAGTTTTGTGGGACAAATATATGACTCTGCATTGAATTTTTTACAATGTAGTTCTCTCAGTGAGGTCTTCCTTCTCCTACTTTCTTTTTCTTTAGTATATTTTGTGTTTCAATATTTGTGATTATGGGTTATTCACCTTCCTAAGGTGCTCAACTCATGGAAGATAGAATCTAACACACCAGCACAAATAGAAAAGATGGTCATTCTGAGACTCTGTTGTAGTATACAAGTGTACAAGTGTAAATCTGCAGATAGTTTCCTTGGTACCTATCCAATTTCCAATCTTTGTTTATATTTAAAAGATAATTTAATGGGAAATGATGACTTATGCCTACATCAAGCCACAAAATATGGGGTAACCGCTTCCGATTCAAGCTTGTATTCTGACTGTGGAAAAATTATTCTTGCCATCTGAGAAGTAGCACTGTTTTTGCTTTCCTAATTCTTGAAGGATAGCAGCAATTTTAAAGCACAAATCTTACTCTCATCCTATTCGAGTAATCCTCAATTTATGACTGTAATGGAGCCTGCCCCTTTTAGTTGCAAATAGTAAGAGTTGTAAAGTGGGTCATCTTGTTACCAGATCTGATTTTATAACCTTTTTTGTGGAACCCATTATTTGCCATGGGGCATTTATGTGTACAATTTTCTCTTGGATCAAAAGAAATGATTTCTCTTCCTCAGGTTATTTTCATTATGGCACAAGATTTCTTTTTCCTGGGGGTTTATTTTTTGATTTTATAACTTGTTTTGCATGCATTCTGCTATCTCTTTTATCTCTTAAATTGGTATTCTTTTAATTCTTGATAGTTATTTTAAACCTGTAGGAAAAAGGCAGAGAAATTACTATAATTTAGGAACTGCAAACCAGTTCTTCTATAGTGCTGAACTATATCTCCCAGGATTCCTTTTCATTGGTAGCGCTTACAGGGGTTGCTGGGAGTTGTAGTTCAGCATCTGGGAGTTTTTTAACTTCTTAATTTCATCAGTAGCAGCAACGAATGTATCTGGGGTATGGGAGCACTGAAGCTGTGTAACACTCTGCAACGCTTATTTGAATCCACCTGGTGAGAGTTAGGCAGGCGTTGTCACATGTGGTTTATAGAGAGAACTTGATCTGACAGATTGATCTTCACAGAGATACCTGGAGAACTTTGTTACTGAAAAAAGGAGATGGGGTGGGGGGGAGTGGCCATTACTGGGAACAGCATTTGCATCTTCTACCTTTGATCTGAGAGGACTATCTGAGCAGTCATCAGACTGTCCCAAAGAGGCAACTAGACTTTCTGCTTTTTCTTTGAAGAGATTTCACTTCTCATCCAAGAAGCTGATTCAACTCTGACTGGATGGTGGGGAATGGAAGGATTTATATTCCTTGCAGATAGCTCGTCATTTGCATTCTTTTAGTGGGTCGTTAAGGTCACCTGGAGGTTTTTCTGTGTCATCAGGGTCACCTGAGTGGAGCAAATTGGTGTGGAGCCGCCTTGGAACCGTTGAAAGGACTGTGTTGTAGATTGGAGATAGATGATGTTGTATCCCTTCCCCTCTGTTGAGAAAGATGGTGGGTGTTCAGTTTTGACATAGAAGACCTCTTTAATCCCTTTTTCAAACCAGCGATCCTCTCTGTCCAAAGTATGAACTTTGTTGTCTTCAAAAGAGCGGCCTGTGTCTTTTAAATGCAGATGGACTGCTGAATCTAGTCCTGATGTGTTTGTTCTCCTATGTTGTGTCATGCGTTTATGAAGTGGTTGTTTTGTTTCCCCAATGTACAGATCTGCACATGGCTCACTACATTGTACTGCATATACCTCATGAGGAGTTTCAACCAACATAACATAAGTGCACACTTCAGACCCAAGAATACACTAAGGCAGAAGCTTGTCCTCCCCAAGGATAAAACACCCAAACAGAAACTGAGCAACGTGGTATATGCACATTGTACATTTTGTATTCTAATAGCCTTTCCCCCTCCCTTCCTTTCAGCTCAAAGTTCTGTTTTGTGGTGAATCTCAGCTCTTCTTGGAGCCGTTTCCTTCCCATACTTCCATGATGAGTCTCCAGTGGGCAGCTGTGGCCACATTTCTCTATGCAGAAGTCCTTCTTGTGTTTCTCCTCTGCATTCCCTTTATCTCAGCAACAAGGTGAGGAGCTAGGAGGGTGAGTGTGGGATGGGTCCCTGAAACCATGATGGGTTAGGCTGCCGAGAAATGCAAAAATGTAGGTCAAGACTCAGCTTGGTTTCCAGAGGATTGCAGAGGGATGATACCGAAAAAGGATCTTGGGATGATGGGTAAGAGTAATTAATAGCAGAAAGCAGGCAGGAAAATATATTTTTAACCAATGCCAAGAATCAGAATGAGGCTGGGATAATTGGCCTGTACATGCTTGTGTGTTAAATGTAAAGAGTTGCTCAAGTTTGTATTAATTAGCTACTTAGGTTTTGAGGCTACAGGCAGTCTTCTAAGAAAGATCATAATTATCCCACAATTATGGTTGTAAACTATGATGGTCATTAAGTAGATCATCACATAATTGTGCCTGATTTTATCATCTTTTTTGCAGCAAGTATTAAGCAAACCCTTGTTGCTGGGAGATTTTTTTTGGGGTGGAAACCAGAAATACACACCAGTGTCCAGCAAAACTATAGATTGTGGTCATGTGACCACAGGGTGCTGCAAATAGCCGTAAATCTATGCTGGTTGCCAAGCACCCAAAATACGGTCTCATGACCATGGGGAGATGGTTGGAACTTCAAATCTGGGTTGTAGATACTTTTTTGGGGATCTGTTGTGATTCTGTGAACAGTCACTAAATGACAGGTCGTAAGTCGAGGACTAACTATTTACTCAGAAAAGACTATGAGTGGCTTACAAGTTTAAAAGAATGCATAGTGCAAGTAGTCCTCACTTACCAACCATTTGTTCAGTGATGGTCAAAGTCATAACTGCACTAAAAAGGGAGACAACTGGTCCTTGAAGCTATGGCTGTGACAACGTCCCCATGGTCACATCACAATTTGGGTGCTTGGCAGTTGGCATGCATTGATGGTGGCCATAGTATTCTGTGGTCGCACAATGGCCCTTTGGGTCCTTCAAGCCCATCTTCCAAAAAGCGAAATCAATGGAGAAGCTGGCAGAACGTTGCAAATGGTAAGCATGTGACGTCCTGCTTAACAACCAGAGTCAGAAGTGATGAATTGACATATATCAAGCATGGGTCACATGTTATGCCTTTGCTCCTTTGCTCTTTTTTCCTTGGCAGTATAATTGTCATAATCATGAGATTTCAGTCATTTTTAAAAGTTATTTGGGAGGCAGCAGCCAATATCTAAAACGTTTGCTAAGCCATGTTGTAACATGCAATGCAGTCCGATGGGTGCATTCCCCCCTCCCCTATTTAATGTTGGATATTCTTCTACAGGTGGCAGAAAATCTTCAAGTCCCGTTTGGTGCAGCTCCTTGTGATTTATGGAAACACTTTCTTTGTCGTACTTATAATCATCCTTGTTTTGTTGTTTCTTGGTAAGTAGAAGTCTGTGCAACTGGTCCTTGAAGTTGCAACTGGTCCTTGCTGCTGACAGTATTATTAATATCACTTATTCATAAAGGTGTGCCTATGTGCATACAGGTAATCCTTGACTTACGACCATTCATTTAGTGACCGTTCACTGGCAATGAAAAAAGTGACTTATGACCAGTGGTCCACACTTGTCATCATTGCAGCATCCCCAAGGTCACGTGATCAAAATTCAGGCAGTTGGCAGCTAGCATAGATTTATGGAAAATAAATAAATAAAAAAAAAAGGAATGGGGAAGGAAGTATCTAGCCCCAGATTTCTGCCAAGAGAGCCAAATGGGTGATCATAAGTCAACACAAGCTGGGAGATAAGCCCCCAGGATAGAAGCAGTGGTGGGCTGCTGCCGGTTTGAGTGAACCGGTAGTTCCGACCAATGGCTAGCCCCTGGCACTATCACATCCTATATAATCGCCGGTTTTTTGATGCTGCACACGCTCACATTTTCAATTACGGGCGAACTGGTTGTTACAACCAGCAGCAGCCCACCACTGGATAGAAGGTGTCCAACCAGCTACTGAGGAAGAACAGAGGGCAAGCATGACTAATATTGATGCTGGATTGAAAAGATGTTAAGCTACTGATCTATCTAGAAGCAAAAGGAAAGTTTGATGCTCCAAAGTCCCATGTATCATTGGTATATGGAATGTCAGATCCATGAACCAAGGCTAATTTGATGTTTGCAGAGCAGAAATGTGAAACTGAACACTAGTTTTGGGAATCAGCAAAACGAATGGACTGAAACGCCTGCCTTCACACCAGTAAAGCTTTGCATCTTCTGCTTTGGATGAGAAAAGCACAAAAGAAATGGAATAGCCACCAGTGTTTAGCAAAAGAGGATCACAGCCAGTGCTCAGGTACCCCCTACGTTAGAAAATGATCTCAAATGAACCCAAAGCAAACCAGCCAATAACAGCGGCCTCTGTGCTCCAATCACAGATGCAGATGATGTGGCAGTTGAAGAGCTCTCCTATAGAAGATTGAAATGTGTGATGCTGTTAACAATGAAACGAAAATACGCCACATGTGAAAGTCAAAATAAGACACGTAGATTGTGATGATAAGTTAGGAACAGCTGTAGAAAGAAAACAAAGGGCAATAGATAACTCAGGAGAATTTGCCCAACTGCTGAGTTGCAGAGAAAAAGACCAAAAATTACATCTAAATAAACAACACCAATGAATTGAGGATAACAACTGAATGAGAAGGACAAAAGAATTATTTAAGCATGTTACATAAATCAAAGGACTGTTTATGCAAAGATGGGCTGAGAAAAGACAAGAAAAGGCCAACGATCTATTAGACTAGAGAAAGACAGTGTAGATACATGAAAAAAATGTAGAAAAATGGCCCAAATCAATGATGCGTATTAAGATCACTGAATTAGAACGAGGCAGTCTGGGAAGTGAAATTAAAAAGTTGCTCTCAATTGATTAAATGCGAGCAAAATAATACAAATATTATAATTTAAATCTTATAAAATAATTTGTGCAGGAAGTAGCTCAAACTCTTGAACAATTGCAGTTCTCTCACAACTGAAATAATGCTGAAGATTTTGCAGTTTGTACTTCAATAGTACATGCAGCAAGTACCAAGATGTACAAGGTGAATTCAGAAATGGCAAAGCACCAGACATCACATAGCTGATATCCACTGGAGAATGAAAAACCAAAGATATTTATTTATGTTTGCTTGTGGCTTTGATTATGGATACCGTATTTTCCGGCGTATAAGACGACTGGGCGTATAAGACGACCCCTGACTTTTCCTGTTAAAATATAGGGTTTGGGCTATACTCGCCGTATAAGACTACCCCTCTTCCAACACACACCAAATAAAAATTAAAAAACATCAACTGGCTCACCCACAATGTAAAAGCAGCTGTGCTAGACCCAAAATGGCCCCTGCAACAAGCAGGAACCTCACACAGCCACAAAAAGCCCAAAAAAACAACTTTCACACTTTACACACACACAACACAACACAACTGGCTCACCCACAATGTAAAAGCAGCTGTGCTAGACCCAAAATGGCCCCTGCAACAAGCAGGAACCTCACACAGCCACAAAAAGCCCAAAAACCCAACTTTCACACTTTACACACACAAAATTCCACATACAGCTTTGTGACATTTTGTGTGTTTGTGTAGTTAGAGTGAAACACTACAGAAACACACTAAATCTCAGAAAGCTGCACAAATATTATTTTATTTTATGTTTATTTTTATATGAAAGCTAAATTTAAAACTTCCTAAACTTTAAATGGCTAGGTCTAAAAAAGAACAACTAAAAAAACCCCCAATTAACTATTTTTTTTAAAGCCCCCAAAGAAGAAAAAAACTTACCCGATAGAACAGGGGTCTCCAACCTTGGCAACTTTAAGACTTGTAGACTTCAACTCCCAGAATTCCTCAGCCAGCTTTGTTTTGCTGGCTGAGGAATTCTGGGAATTGAAGTCCACAACTCCCTGCCTGCTTGATTGCAAACCCAAGTTTTATTACCCTTCTGAAAGGCCAAAAGGATGGGACCAGTCCTGACCTCCAGTGGTAGAGTGTTCCACAGGCACAGGACCACAGCGGAAAAGGCTTTTTCTTTGGTCCTGCCCACTGGAATTCCTTAGCAGACGGGATCCATAGCAGGCCTCTTCTGCTGTCTTGAGTGGGGTGGGCTAGTCCCATTGGGGTGAGATGGTTCCTCAGATAATACAGGTAGTCCTTGACTTATGACAATTGAGCCCAAAATTTTTGTTGTTAAGTGAGACATTTGTTAAGTGAGTTTTGCCCCATTTTACGACCTCTTGCCTCTTGTTAAGTGAATCACTGCAGTTGATAAGTTAATAATAATAAGGTTGTTAAGTGAATCTGGCTTCCCCTTTAATTTTGCTTATCAAAAGGTTGCAAATCATGATCACATGACCTTGGGTATGTGATCATAACAGTCATAAGTATGGATTAATTGTCAAGCATCTGAATTTTGATCATGTGATCATGGGGATGCTACAAAGGTCGTAAGTGTGAAAAACGATCATAAATCACTTTTTTCAGTGCCGTTGTAACTTTATAAACGGTCATGAAATGAATTGTAAGTCAAGGACTACCAGTATTAAGTCATCCCATTTGCCTATCGAATTTATTTCATGACTAGGAAACATCAATTAGAATGAAATACAGATCAGTTAAACAGTTCAGAATTGGAAAAGGAGTGTTCCAAGCTTAATTACTGTCAGTTGATTTAATTACATGCAAAATCAACATGAGAAAATCTAGAAGAAATAGAAATAAGATTGCTGGGGGAAACAATCACCACCTCAGATATGCTGCTGCTCAGAACATTAGAAATGAGGAAAACTTTAAGGAATCTCTTGTTGAAAGTGAAAGAACAAAGCGCAATGGCCAGTGTGTTGCTCTGTACTAAACAGAACCCTAAGATTATGCCGAAACACAACAAAGATTGATAATAGACTTTAAACTTCCTTCAAAAATTCACAAGGATAATAACTTGCTGCAGTACAGGTAATACTTGACTTAAGACCACATTTACACCTGGAATCTCAGTCACTGAGTGAAGTCATTAAGTGAGATGTCATCTGACTACCCTGTTTTCCCCAAAATAACCCCTGATAATAAGCCCAATCGGCTTTTGAGCGCATGGCAATAAGGCCAAGCGCTTATTTCAGGGTTCAAAAAAATATAAGATAGGGTCTTATTTTCAGGGAAACACGGTATTCCATTCAACAACTGCAATCCTGGAGCATGCAATTGCAGTTGTTAAATAGAGTGGCGAGTTTCCTTGGAGGGCAAGGAAGAGTCAGAGCCGCTGGCATGTGGAAACTGCTATGTGCTAGCCAGTTCCAGAGCTTACTGGCGTTTGTGAAGCTGGTACGACCCTGGACCCTTTAGCCTACTTCTTACTCAGTCATGTGTGGGAGGCCTTGGATGGCTCCAGGGCCTAGAGTATGCAACAGTTCTGTTTTTCTGCATCTTTTGACAGATGCACCCAGCCAGTGTGACGTTTGGCCTTCTCCAGAGGCTGCTATGCAACATTCTGAAAGCAGATGTTTTTCTTGCAATCCTTTAAGGAGGCTCCCCTTTAAGGATTGCGAGAATGGTGCCCGCTTGCAGAGTGGTGTGAGGTAATCTCTGCAGGAAGGCTGTGATTACTGCAGCCTGTGAAGGCTGTCTCAATTCAGAAAACTCACAGCAATTAGAAATACTATAATTTTGTTCTTAACTCTGATTTACAGTCAAAGAATAATAAAATGTGGCAATAAGTACAACTAGTTTGCCTCGCTACTGAGATTAATTTCTTGGGCCTAGGAGCAAATATTTTTGAGTAAATGATAGTAGTTTAGCATCAGCAGACCTCTGCAGCTCAGTTCTATTGGATGGTGTTTGTGGGATCCCCACTAATAACTTAGGAACATGTTTGAGGTAAATCTGCTCTGCTGGTGAACTGGCTCTGTTGGGTATCCTATTTTGTGGTATTTATATTAAGTATTTGTCTGAGATGTTCTTAATAATAAATAATCACACATATAAAGCCACGAGGGATATTGGGCTATGTTTCTGCAAATTGGCTGGAATTTGTAAATGAATTTTATGTATTCAGAGCTTTGATTGTTTCTCAATGACTTGCAGATGCCATTCGTGAGATCCGGAAATACGATGATGTGACAGAGAAAGTGAATCTGCAGAACAATCCTGGGGCTGTGGAGCATTTTCATATGAAGCTCTTTCGGGCCCAGAGAAACCTGTACATTGCTGGATTTTCTTTATTGATGGCCTTGTGAGTACCAAAAGGGAGCACTGTTGAAATTAATTCATTTCACATCCTTGCAGTTCTCAGATATTTGGGGCCATCATTATCTAGCCAGTGGTTGCTAATGTCCAACACATTAAATTAGACAAGATTGAAGAAACTGGATTATTTGGCTGTAGCAATGCTTTTAGCAGGAAGGAATTGGAGGAGAATTGGAAATACGTGTCTATAAAACATGCTGCCATTAACATTGCAATACATCTAGTTATCTAGCTGGCACAGTGGTTAGAGTGCAGTACTGCAGTCTACTTCTGCTAACTGCCGGCTGCCTGCAATTTGGCAGTTCAAATCTCACCAGGCTCAAGGTTGACTCAGCCTTCCATCCTTCTGAGGTGGGTAAAATGAGGACCCAAATTGTTGGGGGCAATATGCCGATTCTGTAAACCACTTAGAGAGGGTTGTAAAAGCACTGTAAAGCGGTATATAGGTCTAAGTGCTATTCTCAGCCCCTCTGGAGCCGTGTGTGTGGTGTCGAGGGTTATTTGACACTCGACAGCTATTGCTATTGGTATCATTCCTAAGATCGTCTTTTTGTTAGTAGGGTCAGTCCTGCAGATGCTATAAATCCTATCAATCTCAGATGACTTGGCCATTCATGGAGGCTGCCAAAGAAACTTTATTTGGAATCCTTGTTCTTAGAGGGTAGAAAGAGGTTCGTGGGAAAGGCATCTGGTCTTCGGAGTATGCACAAATAGGAAACATGTTTTCTTTCAAACGACAAGCAAACCATTGCACTTTGGCAGTTTTGCTGAACCATTTGGGATTGGTCATCATGCGGCAGAAACAGAACTCAAAATGGGGCGGTTCCATGTTTTGGATGAAACAAAATCTAGAAGGTCCTAGAGGAATTTTAAGGGCAAGTAGGTCAAGGCTAATGAGCATCACCCCCCTCCCCTTTCTCTCTTTCGCTCAGTTAGTTTCCAGGACAGTATATCCTCCTCATGTTCCACCTTAACTGCATTGCACTGCATTGCATTGTTCTCTTAGCATGGCCCATTGTCCTGACCCATGCTCCCCATCTTTGCAGTGTCTGTATTCTCTTCTTCCCATTAGCATGTGTATCCCGCAAGCAACAGCCCCCCCTCCCCCCTGCAGTGTTCCCAGCCTTTCTATTCTCTCGGCTGCTGTCCATATATGGCAAGGGTGTCAAACTTGCGGGCTGAATGCATTGTGCTGGCCAGGCCCAATCCCAGTTTAGCAAAGAGGAAAAAAGTTGTGATACATCACATGATGACAATGTGTCATTGCGGAGTTTGACACCCCTGATATATGGCCTTTGCACCTGTTCTTTATTGCATTGATCTCCAGTGTCTGGAACAGGCTCCCAGCTGCCAAGCATACCCCCCCCCCCCAACTGCCCCCTGATTCACCTGCTCTTCCCACTATCTTCACTCCCTTCTTCCCTTCAGCTGCTGTTTTATGGTTTTCCTATTCCTATTCTTACTTCCCCAAATAATTTCTGCCAAAACCAACTCCGGTTCGGTTCATACTCAGAACTGATTCATTCTAGGCATGTTTCCAAGCATTTAAAACATACAAGATTCAGGGAACAAATGGGTGGAAGTGTGCTATCTTTTCTAAAACTGTCCCCCCCCCCCCCCATGGAATGTTACCTTGGGTTTGAAAAACAATACTAAAAGAATGCAATAATGTCCATGATAGCAAAAAGATTGCTTGCCCTTATGTAAAGCTGATGTCAGAGTCGCCTTGGAAGGCTATTGGCCTACTTCATTCTGCTGAGTTAAATTTGCAGTTTCATGGGACATTATGCGATAGGTGTTTTTTTTTTAAAAAAATGTATTTATTGCATATTCTGGGGCTGATTGGGTGGCCTTGGACCAGTCACTCTCAGTCCAGCTCACCTCACCTCACAGGGTGGTTATTATGGGGAAAATTAAGAGTAGGAAGGGGTATTGTGTATATTCACTGCCTTGAGTTATTTATAAAAAAAAGGGATATAAATGAGAATTATTACAGAGTAAATCAGATTATATATACTTAAGTGTCTTTGCCTTTAAATTTATTGTATAGGTAGTCCTCAGTTTATGACCATCTGCTTAGTGATCAGGCTTGGAACTCTTCCAGATAAAACAAAATAGAGTAAACAAAGCCTACTTCAAATAGTACATTCTGTCACCAGAGCCATTCTGGTAGTATGGAAACTTGCTGCCAGTCATGGGAAGACCCAAAGGTGCTTTTTCAGGAGGCTACTGGACTTTCTTGCTTTTTTTTTTTTTTGAAGACGTTTCACTTCTCATCCAAGAAGCTTCTTCAGCTCTGACAGGACAGTGGAGCTGAAGAGGCTTCTCAGATGAGAAGTGAAACGTCTTCAAAGAAAAAACAAAGTCCAGTAGCCTCCTGAAAAAGCACCTTTGGGACAACCATGACCTGGATGACTGAGAATCTCTACAGACTTTTAGAATTATGGGAAGACTTTCCTATAACTTTTAATTTTAATATTATGCTATCTCCCTTTATCGTTCTTTTTTTTTTTTGAAGTATTACAATAATGCATTGTCCTAGAATTGTACTTTTTTTAGTTCAGATGAATTTCCGGTATTGGTGCATATTTAGATCGCATGAAAAATAAACTGGAGGCAAATGGATTCATATAGGTAGCCCTTGACTTATTATTTCTTTAGTAACTCTCTTGAAATTACAGGGGCGTTTAAAAAGTACTTGCCACCCTGCACTTAAAGACTGTTGCAGCATCTCCATGGTCATGTAGGCAGTTGGCATCTGATATGTATTTACAATTGGAGTTTCTCAGAATCATGTGGGTGTGACCTTCCCAGACAACTTCTGTCAAAGTTAATGGGGGAAGATGGTTTCTCTTAATGATTGCATGATTCGTTTAGTGACCGTGGTGATTTGTCAAACAACTACAGGTAGTTCTCAACTTACAACCACAATCGAGCCCAAAATTTATGTTGCTAAGTGAGAAATTTGTTAAATGAGTTTTGCTCCATTCTACATCTTTTCTTGCCACAGTTGTTAAATGAATTATTGCATTTGTTAATAAACTGATTGTTAAGTGAATCTGGATTCCTCATTGACTTTGCTTGTCAGGAGGTCGCAAAAGGGGATTGCATGACCCTGGGATATTGAAACTGTCATAAATATGAGTGAGTTGCCAAGCATCTGAATTTTGATCACGTTACCATGGCGATGCTGTAAAGGTAAGTGTGGAAAACAGTCATGTCACTTTTTTCAGTGCCGTTGTAACTTCGAATGGTCACTAAATGAACTGTTGTAAGTCGAGGACTACCTGTATAGCAAAAAAATAATAATCATAAAATGGGTGCTCATTTGACTGCCTTGCTTAGTGACAGAAGATTCAGTCTCTATTGAGGTCATAAATTGAGGACTGCCTGTAGTTATTTTTTCTGGAGTTCTGTATTTTCATATAGTCTGAAAACCTTGGGTATAGGCACAAAAGCCTTAGGAAGCTACTATTGGAATCTTTTTTGGTATGATACATTGGGAAACATTAGAAACTTAAAATTATTAAAAATTAAAAGTGAATAGAATTACCTTACTTAAGTTTAATCCTAGATGAAGTGTGGTCCCCATCATGCCATTCAAACACTTATGTTGTGCAGAATGACAAAAACATGACTGTTGCATGCCACATTGTCCCGGTAGGGGAAGAGAGCAGATGGTAACTCCTCATGTAACCTTACCTGAAAGACATCTGCAATCAACCCCCCCCCCCCATGTTCCCTCTTGCTGTTCTGATAATTGCAGTTCTTTGCATGAAATAACTGTGGAAGTTTGGCCATTAAGCCACAAGGTGGCAGACTAGAACACCACATCTCTCCCTCCCTCCCTCCCATCTCTCTTTCCCCCCTCCCCCTTTCTCTCTCTCCTGCTCTTCAAAGATTTCTTTAGTCAGGAAACCAGATTTCAGGATGTTGAATGTTTTCTTTTGGTAGTAACCCTAACATTGCATATATGTGATTAGGTGACTTGGAATACAGATAGCACCTTCCTAGCCTTGGGTCCGGTCAATTTATAGTAATTGCCTTTGTCAAGAAGCATTGGGTAAATGAGATTTCAAATCCTAAAGAGTTTTTTTTCACCACCAGCCTTGTTTCAGAAAAGCTACAACGTTTGCCATTCGTGCTCTTGCGGCCTTGCTACCGTAATAGCTGCCGTTCATAACCCAAGTGAATCAGGAAATTGCGTCTTTAAAATCCCTATGTCCACTTGGGAAGCTGCCTGCCCAACTCTTGGGTTTAATTAGCAGCTGCTTTTGGCTTGGAGAGACTCATTAAGAAGGTTGCTAACAATGTCTGTGGCATGTAAATCAGCCTGAATGCAGTGTTGAATGCAGCAGTTGCATTCAAAGAGGATCTTCCAGATTATGCACTTGGGATGGAAGAAAAGGGAAGTGCTAGCTATGAATCCCATTTCTTTGCTGTGTTTCTGGCCAAAGATGCAAACTTTTCCCTCTTGACACCAGCTGTTACACTGGACACGTCTTCTCTGCTCTGTGCCAATCTCTTTTTGTTGCAAAGAAAAGTGTCAGGTTTCTTCAGAATAATTATTGAGGAGCAACAGGATTCATTCTGCCTGTTTTTTATTCTTAGCCTTTTCATGAGTCCACAGGACCATCAAAAAGCCTCTCCTCCCCCCCCCCTTTCTTGGAGAGAAGCTGTTCTAAAACCAGATTGTGCGTGTTGGGCTGCTCGCTTATCACAGTCTGTCTTGGCTGGTTGGGCCTACATCTGGCATCTATTTTCATTCATTCCTTCAAAACATTTGTATAGTCACCCATCTTAATGCCAAGCTCTGGGTGGCTTACAATCCGAAGATAAAGCAACATTTAGAACAATAAAAAAACAAACAAGCACAGGAACCAGAGTGATGGTGATTTTGTCCATGCTGATGGTGTTGAGGTTGAATTACCCCAGGAATTTCACCCAAGACACCTATCCCTATTGGTACTATCTTTGGTTTCCTTTGCCAACATTGTACTACTACAGGTCTTTATATTTTTGGATTTTTCTCCAGTTTTTTTCTCTTCTAGTCTGCTGTTTCCAGTATTGCAGTGTGCGCTGTCCAAGCTTTTTTTCTTTCTTATTTACAGTTGTTAAGTCTGAGGTGTTGCGTGGCTGATGCTTGTCTGTTTGAATTCTAAAGTCCCAGGACACTTTAGTGTCTTCATTTTCTATTTCTTGGTCTGTGTTGTAGTCCTGCCAGTTTTTGCTTGCAGGCAAGTGGTATTTCTTGCACATATTCCAATGTACCATTGTTGCTACTTTGTCATGGCCTTGTTTATAATTAATCTGTGTGATCTTCCTGTACCAGCTAAGTAGGTGGCCCACTGTTCCTTCAGGTTCTTCGCAGAGGTGGCATTTGCTGCTTGTTAACCGTCTTCTCAATTCTGGCTGTATATGCATTAGTTCATAAGACTTGGTCTTGTGTAGCTAGAAATAGCCCCTCTGGTTCTTTTTTTCAGTTTTCCTACTTTTAGACATTGCTAAGTACTGTTATTATATTCTTTGCCTACTAATTTTTTATGTACTGGCTGTGTAATATTTTGCCACTCCATGTCTCTTTTTCTTCATTTGGTCTTTCTTGTAGACCAGTTTGATGACTTTGGTAGTCAGTAATGTTCAGTACATCTTCTTCACTGTCCTTCACTACTGTTAGTCTGCACTACTATTAATCTTCTTATCGTTCCTATCTCCTTCCACTTATGACTGTATGACTGTAACTTTGTTGCTTGTATCCTTACGATTTATACTGACTGTCTCCTAATACGATTTGATTACTTATTTGTACCCTATGACTATCATTAAGTGTTGTACCTTATGATTCTTGATGAACATATCTTTTCTTTTATGTACACTGAGAGCGTATGCACCAAGACAAATTCCTTGTGTGTCCAATCACACTCGGCCAATAAAAAATTCTATTCTATTCTATTCTATTCTATTCTAGTCTAGTCTAGTCTAGTCTAGTCTAGTCCAGTCCAGTCCAGTCCAGTCCAGTCCAGTCCAGTCCTGTCTATTCTATTCTATTCTATTCTATTCTATTCTATTCTATTCTATTCTATTCTATTCTATTCTATTCTATTCTATTCTATTCTATTCTATTCCATTCCATTCCATTCCATTCCATTCCATTCCATTCCATTCCATTCCATTCCATTCCATTCCATTCCATTCTTTCCAGTGCTTTTTTGTTGTTCTTCAACTGTCTGGTGTACTTTCAACATTATTGTCCTTGGTAAGTACAGTCTGTCAATGTTGCTGCATGGATGAAAGACATGATTCATTGTCATTATTTTTCTGATATTCCTATCCAGGGCTTCTACTTCAGATCCATTTCCACTATTCCAGCTGTGTATCTCATGACTGGAATTGCCCAGATGTTAATTACCTTGGTGGTATTTCCTTCACTGGGTTTAGACTTCTGAGATTTTCTTCACTCATCTGATGTATTCACTGCTAACCTCCTTAACTTCAGTGTGTGCTTGGTGATGTCAGTCTGAAGGATGTCCAGTTAGTTGTATTGCTCTTCATCCCGACTCTTGATATTATTTCCATAGGGCATCTTGATTCTTTCAGTTTTCACTATTTTCCCCCTGTGTATGGCAAGTGTGGCATTTTTGGCCAGTCCAAACTGCATTGAAATATCTTGGTTGTGTGTTTGAATAGCGTTGAGCAGTGATTCAATTTCAGATGGTGCAGTTCCATATAGCTTCAGATCGTCCATATAAAAGAGGCGGGATAGCTTGGCAAATGTTCATGAAGTTTGATAGCCTTAATAGCTGATTCTTTGTCCCCTTGCTGTTTGGGCAGTTTCTGTGCAGATGGAATGAGTTTGTTTTCAACTGTAGATGCTGTTGGACTACATCAGTTACTGCACCAGTTAACAATTTGCAAGTTGTTGGAAAGCAGGTAATTGGCTTGTAGTTGTGAGGTGCTGCCCCTTTGGTTGGATCTTTCATTATCAGGTAGGTTTTGCCAGACGTTAACCAATCTTCAATTTTACCCCCCTTAGTATATGTTGTTAAACTGCTTGGCAATGAGTGGGTGCAGACTGGTCAGATGTTTCAACCAAAAACCATGATGTAGTTTGTCTTCACCTGGGGCTGACAAATTCTTGATCTTCGTTGTCCTTTTCTTCACTATTTCTGCTTTTATTACAAGTTCTTTCATTTCAGTTGCTTTTCCCCCCCTTTTCCCCCTCCCTTATCCAAACTGCTTTCTTGTTGTATTTCTTTGGGTTGTCCCATAGTTGTGCCAAGAATTGCATTGTTTGTTTGTTTGTTTTTTTGTCAGGTTCATTGCACACTCTCTTTTTGATGGATTGGTAAAAACATTCCTGATTCTACTAAAATGGAAGATTCTGCCTCTAATGCATAATTTGAGCATCATATCTGTCAACTTTCTTGGCTATAGCTGTTATTTGCTGCTTTGTTATTTCCAGTGCTTCCTTGATCTCCTTTATCTTTAAGTAATGTTTCTTGATCAGATATTTTTGGTCGTCTTTTATCTGTTCTCGCTTGCTTACATCTGACCTTAACATGCTGATCTCATTTGCCAGTTTGATCTTCCATTTGGGCGGTACACTTTTGGCTTTTTGGCTTTTTTCTTGATTCTTAATTTTGCATACAAGATCTTCAGTTATAATGGCAGCTGTGCCATACATCAATTGCTTTGATTCTTGCAATGAGCTTATCTTTGATATTGCAGTATTGGCATCTTTTAATGCTTGTGCTAGTTATTTCTGTTTTATAGTCTTCAATGGAGGCAACCTTACTCTGTTATTTTTCTGCTATTCTAGGTACTCGGTTATTCTTTGTTGCATTTCCTCTTGTTTTTCAGCTAGAGGACTTTGTTCTTTCTGAAGTTCAGATCCCTACTCAGCCATAAAGCTTATCACAGTTACTATCTCTCAACATAATTTACTTTTCAGGGGTTTCATGAGGATAAAATATGTGGAGAGTGGCAAAAACCATGCATACCATTGTGTATTCCTTGGATGAAAGGTATTTTACAGCTGGAAGCAAATCCTGATTAAAGGGGAAGAACTAGGACAGTAAACTTAACTGCCGGGAAGGTCAGAGAAATTGCCTATTGAGTTGCCAAAACTGGGGGGCTTTTCAGATTTCTTGGATGAGACGCTGATCAGCAACTGTATCAAGGTAAGCAAAGTGTGAATAACTGGTAGCATTGGTCCAATAGAGTTGTTCTTGCACCCGTTTGGTGCTGTCCTTTCTTAAAGTAGTGCTTTGGTTGAGACTTCCCATTATCTTTGGTGCTTGTTACTCACTTTGGTTACCTTAGTCCAGGGATGTCAAACTCAAGGCCCATGGGCCAGATCTGGCCCACAGGGCCATCCTGGAAAATGTAAGGGGCCGGCTTGCATAGCTTTGGCCTGGTCTACCTGTGTCATTTTGGCCCAGTCTACCCAGTGCGAAGAGGATACATCAGGTCAATTCCTGATATTTCCACCTAGGTCCTTCCACATAGGAAGGATAGAAAATCGATGTTCTCACTGTAGGCTAAGGGTAATGAGAACTGAATATCATGAAGCCAGATCCAGTGCAAGGCAAGCTTATCAAATAAGTTTGGGAAATATGGTCCCTAGTGGGAATTACCTGCTTCTCTGCTCTGCTTAGTGAACAGGAATCCAATTGTCAGCAGCCTTTCTAGTGACTCCTGGAGTGTGGTACTTGTCACTTCCTGTATTATTTCGTTTTGTCCTCAGTTCCCCTCCAGAAATACACTCAGGAAGCTCTTTTGTCTTATTTATATATGCAATGCGCACATTTTATTCTGACTGGGGATAATGTACACTTCAAGGATACAGCACTGAATTCAGATCTAAAATTATACGATGTTGATCAAGGCAACTCTTGCTCCTCATTTCCTGTTCTTTCAATACAGCGCCTGCCTTGAGAAACGTTTCAGTGTTGGAAATTGGCAGTCAAGGCAACAGCTTTCCAAGCAGGTTGACTAAGCTGAGGTTTGAAATCATTATCTCATCAGTTAGGCCACTTACCCACCAGCCAGGGCTTTTTATGTCTAGCAAAACTCTTAAGGAATTGTTGACTTAGTTCCAAGTAGCAGGCAAGACTCTAGGCCAGGGGTGTCAAACTCGATTTCATTGAGGGCTGCATCAGGGTTGTTTTTGACCTGGAGTGGGGGGGGGCCTCCTGAGCTCCGTTTTCGGCTGCGATGGCCTCCCACAACCCTCTGCCAGTGAAAACAGAGCTCGGCAGGGGGTCCTTCACTGTTTCCAGAGCAGCCCCGGGAGCCAGATCTAAGCACCCTGTGGGCTGAATCCGGCCCGCGGGCCCTGAGTTTGACAACCCTGAGAATTGTCATTTTTAGTTTGCAATCAGAAGGTAGTTCTATAACTCACATAACAATTGCACATTTAGGAAAAGGTTCGAAATGGATCTAATATCATTTCTTCTCTGTTGTGTCAAGTCAAGGTGAGAGCCTCTGGTTTAACCACAGTTGCTTTATCTTTACAGCCTCCTGAGGCGACTGATTACCCTAATTTCTCAGCATGCTACCACCCTGGCTTCTAATGAAGCCTTCAAGAAGCAGGCAGAAGGAGCAAGCGATGCTGCCAAGAAATATATGGAGGAGAATGACAAGCTGAAAAAGGTATGGCTGATAACTGAACTGAGGTCCTGAGAACTGAATTAGAAAGGCATGAACCGGCGTGGCTTGGTCATATGACATGAGCATCATCCCATTTTTGATACCGCAATTGTCTCTTTATTATGTATTATAGTATTATCGTATTTTTCGGAGTATAAGATGCACCTTTCCCCCCCCTAAAAGGCTGAAAACTTGGGTGCGTCGTACACTCTGAATGTAGCTTTTTTGAAGCTTTTTTTCAGCCCTAACGCGCTAGCCAAGTGAAGCGATCTCCCCGTTCTTTGCCTGCTTTTCTCATTGCTGCTTCCTCTCAGCTGTGCCTTAGAAGCTGTTTTTTATCCCCAAGCGGGATAAAAAAACCAGCAAACTAATGTGCTGAAGCTAACCAGACCTAAGGACGCTAGCCAGATGAATACCTGGTAGGCAGATTTTTTCCCCCTATTTTCTTCCCCCCAAACTAAGCTGCGTCTTATACTCTGGTGCGTCTTATACTCCGAAAAATATGATATTTAGTTCTTAAGAATAAGATTCTACTATTCCTCTAGGAGCAATCTAGGATGGAACACTGCACAAAACAATTTAAAAATGAAATAAAAAATATGTATCACAAATAGATAGCTTTAATTTTGGCATCAACTCAGATATTCCAAAGGACATATTATGTACTTTTTTTTTCACTTGTCTAAATGCTTAGTGATTAGTTGGCTGGCCCTCATTCTTGCTTTCTGGAAAAAGAGCTCTTGTAACTCCGGTCACAGTGATCATCTGATAGCTGTATTTGACTTGTGGATTGAATCATTCATGCTGGAACAGTTGTCATGGCAGAAACTGGAGACCTTTGTCATCCCTAATGGCTATGAAAAAATGAAAGGGAAAAGCAAAGCCTTTTTAGATAAAAAGTGTGAAGAAATTCTCCATGTTCAAATATATGGCGCAATTACAATGGAACTATATAGTTCGTCCCTTTTTCTCTTGAGATTGGAATCTGGTATGAATTGGCAACTTGACATGTGGATAAAACAAACATTGGAAATGTGTTTTAATGAGTAGAGGAAACTCGCTCAAGCATTTCCATTCATTAACTAGCTCATTACACATTGGAAGTGTGGTACTTGGATGCTAACGCATCAAAATATGTAGAGATTATTGCTTTTAATTTTCATGATGTGCTTTATGGAATAATGAGGTAAGAACTGGGCAGATAGGAACGGTATTTGATATAGAAAACGTGAATATAGTTTATATAAATGATCATGATAAACAAAGACTTATGTACAGTTTTGGATGTGGTTGTGTGAAGTATTTTTGTTTTTGAACAACATAAATATATACACACAGATACATGTAAGTATACAGAGGCATGTATGTATAAGTAAAAATCTGTATAGCCTTTGAGCAATATGGTCATATACTTTTGGAACTGTTTTGTTTATAATTGGGTACTTTTTATCATGATTTTTGAGATCACACTATATTATATTCTTTAATATATACACATTAGGGATTTGAATATGATAGACTTGCTCAGATCTAGCCAGGCTTTTCCCAAAGATTCTTTCTCAAAAGGCAACTGGATTTTGTTTTTCTTTGAAGACATTTCGCTTCTCATCCAAGAAGCTTCTTCAGTTCTGACTTCAGGCTCGCTCAGGCAGGGCAAGATTCCTGTATGCCATTTGCTGCCGAGTAGCAGCACCACACTTGCATTTCTGCAGTCATGAGGATGAGAAGCGAAACGTCTTCAGAGAAAAACCAGAAAGTCCCGTTGCCTTTTGAAAAAGCACCATTGGGAAAACCATGACCTGGACGACCGAGGCTCTCCATAGACATTTTAGCCAGGCCTTTGAAATATTTAGTCTACTAAATATGGGCAAACGCTCCATTGCTGTACTTCAGTGCTGGATTAATTTTTTAAAATCAATTTTAAAAATGCACATCCATGGATTCGTCACAGTTCTCATGCCTCTGTTGCAAATGTGTTGCTGTTTGGGAACAGTTTGAGTTTTTAGATCTCAGAAAGCTAAATCTACCTGGGTGATTCTGATTCTGGTTGGTTGTAGAAATTCCCTTGAGATGGTTCCGCCCCCCCCCCCCCCCCCGTTTCACCAGGAGGGAGGGGGCTGGGCATGCTCCGCCTGGGAGGCTTTCTGCACTGAGGAAATGCAGATGGGGTGCTCCTATTGGGCAGCAAGTGGCATGCAGGGATCTTGCCCTGACTGAGCCTGATTTATTGGCTCACTTTCTGCTTGCCATTGTAATCCTATCAGGCTAAGCGTCTTTCTGTCCCTTTTTTATGGCCCTAACCTCAGCATTGGGGTTAATCGC
Source organism: Pantherophis guttatus (assembly GCF_059756535.1). Classification (NCBI taxonomy): domain Eukaryota; kingdom Metazoa; phylum Chordata; class Lepidosauria; order Squamata; family Colubridae; genus Pantherophis; species Pantherophis guttatus. The sequence continues at coordinate 119,209,288 of NC_142064.1, read as the reverse complement.
TAGCTAGGGACCTCCGTCCTTTTTCCTTCCAAGAATACACTGTGGGCAATCTGACTCTTGTGATTGCTGCAGAGGCAAATGTCAAGCACGCAGAGCTCCTGGCATGGCAGTCTCTCTTCCCATGGGGACCCTTAAATGGGAAAATGGGAGTATTTTTTTAAAACAAGGGTTAAAGACGGTGTTGTCTGAGCGGCTAAGAAACTAGAACCCATTTCACTCTTTACGCCGTTGTACATTAAAAAATAATAATCAGAAGATACATTGGGAGGAAAAATGACTGCGGTGGAAGAGGGGGATGTAATCTGTCCTGATGGGTTACAGCTTTAAGAGAATCCGCTTCTAATCATTCTTTTGAACCAGAGGCTCTGGGGACCGAGCCTGCCAGAGTACGTGCCTATCAATTAGCCGTTGATCTCTTTGCGATTCTGATTCTGCTCCAATGGAAGCAGAAAAGCAACGGTTGGCTGGCAATGACTTTGCTGACTCTTTGCATCCAGGTATAAAGTGATTCACTGGAGAGAGGATAGAGCCACTCTTGGCTCTGCAGCCTGGTTTTCTGACTCCTCCTCCAGTTCTAATTATCAAAATGCATCTTGTCCCAATTTCCTACTTTGTTCTTTCAGGAGTGCTTTTTCTTCTGGCAGACAGCAGTGGAGCACATCACAAAAATCTAATTTTTTTTGCAAGCATGTGTCCATAGAATTGCATGGCATCACCTGTAAGACAAGGCAGCCGAGAAAAGCAAGCACCTCTGTTTTCACGTTCTGTTTTACAATTGTAGTTAAGGTTTGAAAGGCTGCGTCTGCCAACAAAGAAGTGAGGTTCAAGGCAACTTTCTCCATGGCCAATGCTGAGAATTCTCGGAGTTAAAACTCCAATATCTGGAGCCGATTAAATTTTAGGGAGGGAAAAGGGGAGACAAAACTGTTGAGTTTTGTGTTGGGAGTCCTGTGTTTCCCAGCGGAGCAGAGTCTGTGGGCAGTGGAAACTCTTGTTAGGGTTAGAGGAGTGATGAGGATTGAACCTTAAGAGTAGTTATTTTTTGAACTCTCATTCTTTATAGCAGTATTTCCCAGCCTTGTAGCTTTAAGATGAGTGGACTTCATCTCCCATAATTCCCTAACTAACCTTGCTGGCTAGGGAATTCTGGGAGTTGAAGTCCACCCATGTTAAAGCTGCTAAGATTGGGAAACACTCAGTGGTGGGATTCAAATAATTTAACAACTGGTTCTCTGCCCTAATGATTTCTTCGAACAACCAGTTCACCAAACTGCTCAGAAAGTTAACAACCGGTTCTCCCGAAGTGGTGCGAACTGGCTGAATCCCACCACTGGAAACACTGCTTTACAGTAATAGTAGAGGTACAGACAGACTCTGGGTAGTGAGGATCAGTTTGCTATTTCTATCACTTTTTTTTTTTTAAATAATCTTAAAATGTAAAAAAATCTTTAGAAATCTTAAACTGGTCAAGTGACTGGTGGCCAAAAGCCTCTGCTTGCTCTTTTTCACTTGCTTGATACTAATTTGACCCGGGGAAGCTGCTGCATCATTCTGCTCCTTCCTTAATAGACGTGGCTGCAAATCCTTACGCCTTGCAGGTAACTGCAGCCTTATTATCATGTAAGCTTCTGAATTATGCTGAGCTCTCCCTGATTTGGAATATCGCTACAGCAGCGGATAGTCTTCCTTGATCAACAGGTTACTCTGTAGCCGGCACATAAAGAAAAATGCCAGTAATCTGTTTTCTGTATCAAACAAATTTAGATGGCACCAGGCCAAGGAAAGGTGGTTGCTAAAGTTGCTAAAGAAGACAAGCTTTGAAATCCAGCTGCAAAGCTTTGATGCCAGATCCCCCCTTCCCCCTACATGGATAAAATAATAAAGAAACATTTGAGCTCTGCCAAGCGGTTGCCATGCCCTTTCCAAGCGTGTTATACTCACTAGGAATTGGTGTAGCTGTATTTCCTAAGGTATTGTTGCCCAGTTGTTCCCCTCAATCTGGCATTTCTATTTCTTCCTTCTATAAAAATGAAAGTTTTTGCTTTAGGATGGACAACAATATTAGTTTCGGGCTTAATGGAAGAATTAGTAGAATTCTGGACCCTGTGATCTGTGTATTTTCCCTTGAGGTACTCATTCTCCCTTTAATATCTACTCAAAATCAACTCGCCCACCCTTTAAAATTTCAGTATATTCAAATTGTGTATGGATAAAAACCACAAGGGGGCAGCCTAACCTAATATCTCTAGTTGCTGCAAGGGAAAAGTCTTTCAACATGGCAGGATTATTATTTTTTTTATGAAGTTAATTAAAATGACATCTGTAGCTGATAGCCTTGACCTCCCTGGATAACAAGAGGCTTTGAACATTGTGGCTGTAAATATGTAAAGATAAAGTGTAGTTATAAACAAGGTATAACTGAATACAGATGATGTTCAAGGTTGGTGATTATTGCAAACTGTTCCTTATGTTTCAGATTGGCAAAGCTAGAGATAACGGGGACATTGGCTTATTTTCTTCTGTTCCGTTTCCCTCCTGGCAAATGTTGTCTTTTCTGAAACCTTCAGATAGATTTTGTCTTACAGGGTTGAAATCGCCATTTGGGGTTCAGGTAGAAGTTTAATTGCTCTTTTCTCACATCTGTTCCCTTTACTTCAGGGGTGAAATCCAGCAGGTTCTGACAGGTTCTGGAGAACCGGTAGCGGAAATTTTGAGTAGTTCGGAGAACCGGCAAATGCCACCTCTGGCTGGCCCCAGAGTGGGGTGGGAATGGAGATTTTGCAATATCCTTCTCCCAGGAGTGGGGAGGGAATGGGGATTTTGCAATATCCTTCCCCTGCCAAGCCACACCAGGCCCACCAAGCCACGCCTACAGAACCAGTAGTAAAAAAAAAAAATTGGATTTCACCATTGCTTTACTTTGCCTGGACCAGAGAGGTTATGCTCTTCTGACTATCTTATTGAACTTTCCCATTTGGGGATTGAAGTCACATAGTGTCCTTTGGATTGTTGTCTTGTGTTTTTCTATGTCAGATTGGTCACAAGAAAAAAAGGGCTGACCCAAGACCACACCCAGGCATTTTACGGGCCCTGGGCCACATCCATTCCTTTGGCCTTTCCTGTCTGGCCCATGTGAGGCCAATTGGAAATTAGAAATCAAATGTAAATGAATGTACGCCCCGCACACAATACAACTGCGTTGCTTTTATTTTGAAAGCGCTTGCTGCTGCTGTTGTTTTTAATTTAGATATGCACCTGCATGTGTGCCTACGCACCTTCACAGCCCTATTGGTTCAGTCCTCCACAAAGACTCCCAGTTCCTCATATGGGAAAATGGATTGTGCTGTGGAAGAGCTGATGAACGTGGGAAGGTGTTTTGCTTGCATTGCCTGTTCTTATTATGTGGGTGCAGAAGATGATGGTAGTGATGGTGGAGCCAAGGGATGAAAGAATCTCTCCGGCACACCTGGCGCTGCACCCCAAGTGAGTGTTGCTTAGTTGGCGTTTATTTTATATCCCGCCTTGATTATTTTTATAAACAACTCAAGGCGGCAAACACATGTTAATGCTCCTTCCTCTTTCTGTTTTCCCCACAAAAACAACCTGTAAGCTGAGTTGGGCTGAGAGAGATTGACTGGCCCAAGGTCACCCGGCCGACTCTTCCTTCATAGATTCTGAGAAAGTAAAGCCCCAACTCCATATTTCTTTGTCTTTTTCCTATTGCCTCCCCCCTACATTACATGAAACACTTTTGCATTGAAAAATAAATAAGTTGGAGGTCGTGTAAAGGAAATGCTAGTTTATGTTCCCAAGAAACCGTATTTGGTTGGGGAGGAATCTGGTTTGTGAAGATGGTTTCAAGGTTTTCTCAGCTACATATGCACTATTTTCTTTGATGATTACATGCATTGGTCAAGGTGGTTTTATTTTGATGTTCCCTCTAGAACAGGGGTGTCAAACTCAAGGCTTGGGGGTTATGTGGTCGGATCCGGCCCACAGGGCCATCCTGGAAAATGCAAGGGGCCGGCCCACATCACTTCGGCCTGGTCTACCCAGTGCAAAGAGGAAATACGCCAGCAGTTTGGGGAGTGGCGTAAAGCTGGCCATACCCACCCAGTTGGCCATGCCAACTCTCCCCCCCGAATATCAACCACAGCCCTGATGTGGCTCTCAATGAAATCGAGTTTGACACCCCTGCTCTAGAAGCAGGCCTTGTTGCAACCCAAGTGGGAGAAGGGTAACATAGGATGGAAGAGAGGCTGACCTGAAAACTAGGCCCCCAGCTTTGTATGGCTTGAGAAATAGATGGGAGTTGTATTTCTTCAAAATATTGGGAACTGGGATAGAGTCTCTGCCACCACATTTCTGGAAACCATGCACATAAGGCATCTAAATCTTGCCTAAGGACAAGCAATTTTAAAAATATTTCCCCTTTCTTTTCTAGATTACTTGGCTTCTGTGTTGATAGGCAGGTTGTTCTGCGAGGACTACGTAGTAATTTGTATAGGCCGGCTTGAACTAATGTTATTGCAAAATACACAGCATAAACTTTGGAGCAGATGGATAAAATGCTAGTAATAGCTACAGTTCCCTGTAGCTACAGAACAGCTATATGCTGTTTCCAAGTCAGAGTAATCTGGAGAACTCCACTGGAAGGCTATTGCCCTCCGGTCCTGCTTTCCTAATACTGGTAGTATCTGGTTAATCATGGTAGAAAAGAGAATTATTTATTTTAAAAATAATTTATCATTTATTTAATTACGTCTGCCACAAATGATGTGCAAAACAACTGGCTTATTTGGGCATTTAGTCTATTCCAAATGGCTCTTGTACGAACAATTTTATCCTCCCCAAAATGAAATTCGTTTGTAATTTATAAGATACTGAAAAAAGAGTAAGGGTTTGTTTTTGGGGTTTTTTGGAGGTTGCCGCATAAAATTTGTTTATGCAAAACATTTTTGCTGGAACACCTGTGGGGAAGAATAGTTTTTAGTAGCTATCAAGTATGCTGGGGAAATGGCTAGTAGAAAAATTGGCTGAAATCCATCAGTTATTTGCCATGACTTGCACTTTAATAATGGAGAGGGAGGAATGCCAGGCTCTTGGAAGTAAAGGACAAAAGATATAAGCAGAATCAGGACATTCCATAGGGGTGTGAACCTCTGGTGAAAATTTCATATGACATTTTTTTCTGCGTACAGCATTGCAAAAATTCAGCTTTCACTTCTGCCTGGCCCTTTTTGAGTATGCTGCTGCTCACAGAAACTGAACCATGAATTAAAGGCTTTCTCGGTTCAAATATTTTTTTAAAAGACTCATCCAACTCTCTCCATTAGCCAGTCGGTCTTGTTTCCCCCCCCCCCAAAAAAAACTTTATTAAGTAAAAAAAAAAAACATTCAAAAAGCGAATTAAAAAGAAAATGGGAAAGGTAGGGCAAAAAAAAGTAAAATTGGGGAGTGCAGGCCAAAAGGGGGGGAAAGGAACTTCCACCTTTCTTCAGTACAGACAAACAACTAAACATCGATGAGCCTTTGAACTACAACAAGCCATAACAAACGGTGCTACTATCATCATGAAAAAGCCTAATCATCAAAACCCAAGGTTAAAATTTCATTTCTTTCCATTTCAAGCAAAAACAAACAATCCAAGGATAGTTTCCCAGCAAAAACAAGCTAAAGGCTGCTTTCTTTAATCAAAGCAGACAATTTCACCTGCTCTGCCAACTCCATTAATTTCACCGTCCACGTTAATCATTCTTTCTTCTTGAAAATTCACTTTTCTTCTGCACCAAATGCTCTTCCACTTCAATTATGCTGGCTGGGGCGCTTGGGGAGCTGAAATCCACACATCTTAAAAAGTTGCCAAGGTTGAGGAAAAAAAAAAAAGAAGACGACTGTTGTCCACACTTGTTCTAGAGCACTTTTGGGAAACACTGCTCTAGAACAAGTGTGGACAACTGCCATCTTCTCTTTTTGCAGATTTTGCAGGCAGTTAGAGATAATTAACAGTGTATTCTGTTTTGAGATCAATTAATGCAAATGAATATAAACCCTCAAATAGGCACCTAGTTAAAAAAAAAAAAAAAACCTTATGAAAACTTCTTGCTTAGATGACTGATGTGCATCCAACCCTATAATCTTCACCCTTCCCAAGCTGGCCCCAGTCAGGTTTATACAAATCCCATGGGTAGCAGGTCCAGAGACAGATGGCCAGATTTATGACTGGAGGATGGAGGAACAGGTTAATTGGAAAGAAAGCTGAGCCTTGCCAGAGGTTCTGTATGTGCCATAGCAAACATTGGCGTTGTACCTTGAGAATCTGATTGATTTACCTTTTACCTTGATTTACCTTTTGTGTCTTCTCTTGCCACAAAAATGCCAGACATCATTATTTCCGTTGGCGTCAGGTGCTGGTGTGTAACAGGGCTACAAGTGTTAGGAAAGTCTGCTTTGAACAAGACCTTAAGGATGAGTAAGTAGTACTGTGCACAGGAAGTACAGGTAGTCCTCAACTTATAACAGTTCCATTTAGTGACCAAAGTTACAGCAGCAGTGAAAAAGTGACTTATGGCCTTTTTTCACACTTACGACCATTGCAGTATCCTCACTATCACGTGATCCAAATGCAGACACTTGGCAACCGATTCGTATTTATGATGATCCCAGTATCCTGGGATCATGTTGCACCTTTTGCGACCCGATAAACAAAGTCAACGGGGAAGCTAAATTCACTTAATAACTGTGTTACTAACTGAACAACTGCAGTGATTCACTTAACCACTGTGGCAAGAATGGCCGTAAAATGGGATAAAATTAAAAATCTCTTGCTTAGCAACAGAAATTTTGGGCTTGATTGTGGTCAGAAGTCGAGGACTGCCTGTGCTGTGACAACTTGAATGCCTCCCGAAATGACTTTGTCAGAGTCATACTTAGAGACAGGCTGGGCACTTAAGTGCTTCTTTCCCCAAGCAATTTGCCATAAGTTTGATTACTGTCCCTTTGTACTCCCTGCAATAGCTCTTTTGGCCGAGAGTACAAAAAGATACCACCTAGCTGTATATTCTTGTCCTTGTCTTGCAAAACCTCTGATGGAATCTATTCATAGCTTTCCAGAATTACTGCTTTATTGTAACGATTTATCTACCCGTGGCCTCTGAGGGCATCTGCTATATCTGAAGAGGGACTGGCAAGAATGCTGATCAGAAGAGATTGAGGGTGTGGTGGTGGGGGAGGCACTATGTGTCCAGTCAGTGATTGTAGTTCATGGTATTAGTAGTAATTTCTACTGTGATTTTGGGTGGGAGGAGAGTAGGATTTTGTTCAGGTGTCACACCTGTTTGGAAGCATGTAATGCAGATGTACTTCCATTGGGCAAACCAAACGCAGGTAACTATACATTATGTGATGCATACTATTGAATTAGATTGGTATCATTTCTGGGGGCCTCGGGAAAAAGATATGGAACAGCACATGAGTCTGAGGGTTGGGTAAGACAGTAGTTCTGATTCTGCTATTTTGGGAGAGACCGAGTTCCTCTGAATTCTGGGTTCTCCTGCACATAAGCAACAGCCCAAATGGTTACAGGAAAGGTCAGGCGACTTCTCTTTTGGCGAACCTGATTTCAGATGGTCAGAGTTCCTTTCTCCCAACTTATTCACGCCGTCCACCAGTTCAGTATCGCTTCTTCTTTTACTTGCAGGAACTGAAGCTGGCAGGGGTGGAAGTGGCCGACCTGGACATCAAGAGCATTGGGGCGGAGGAAGAAAACCGAACTCTGCATGCTGAAGTCAAGAAACTACAGGATGACTTGACCTCTACCAAAAAAGGTGAGAGGGGAAGCTTCAGGCATGAAAGGTCTCACGTAGATCACCCTGAAGCTTATATACTTTACACGACAAATGCCATTTCCCAGCAATTTAGAGGAAGAAAGAATAACTTGCTTGAGCAACTCTCTTGTTTTCTCTCTGTCCCCTACTCCAAATTTTGCACGGTTGGCTCTTAAGGTTGGAAGCTATTGAAGGGGTGATATAGTATCTATTTATAACTAGAACTGTATACCCATGTGCCTTCCTCATGTACAGTCTTGTTCCTCCTGTTGGCTTTAAATAATCCACTTGGCATCCAACTTTGGGAATCATTGAGCCAATCCTGGAACATTTGTTTGTACACACACTGTCTTTCTCTGGAGTCATTTCTCTTGTCCTGCAGGTTCTGTCCAGTTGTAAAATTAATTGCTTTCTGATTAAATTGACCCTCAGGGCAGAGATCACTTTGTGAGATATCTCCTTCCGGCTCTTTATGGTCATTTTTCTTTCAGCAGTGTGCATGCCCAGCCTTGGCAAGAAACTGGGCCTTTTTCAAGCTCACTTGCCTAAAAACAATATGCCACTTCTGCAAGTAGTTTGTTCAGTTCCTTCTTCCTCTTCCCCAGCTGATCTCTGGTTTAAGATGATGTAACTTCCTTTGTTCACACTGATCCATGCAAGGCCGCACATGAACTGTGGAACACAATTGAATAAAACTTGGGAACACAACCTTTCCTGCAGAAACAAAATTTGCAAGAACGCAATAGCTACGTGGGGAGGGCTGCTTCTATTTCTGTTCTTTTCTAGACCAAGGAAGGGCAACTTTTCAATTGTCAAGTGCTAAACGTGATGTCAGCCTTAGCAATAAATGCAGATTGTGGTATATCACACATGAGACTGTGTCCAGGATATTCTTCCTCCTCCTCTTTTTTTTTTTTTTTTTTTTTTTTTGCCTAGTTTTTCTTTTTGAGAGAGTTGGTTTCTCCTTCACTTAAATTATTAAAATGTTACTAATTCTATCATGGAGCTTATGGTAAATATAGTTGTGTGGCAGAGTAAGACACTCACTTCTGGTAATTGTGATTTGAAAGTGTTTTGGCCACAGAAAAGAGGGCTCATGAGTGTTACTGCCTTCATCCTACCGCCAGGCTATTTTTCCCTCTCCGATCCTACTTCTTGTTATTCTCTTGTGCATATTTAGTTGTACATCCATATTCAAGGACAATAACACTGTTTTGCTGAAGTTTTCAGTTTACATTCTTCTGAGAAAACCCCAGATAATTAATAAAGACATTCCCATGGAGCTGGGCATGCTTGCAGAAATATAATACAGTGCAAGTACTGAATGTCAGAAAGAGAAGGTGAGATAACAGGAGAGTTCCCTCTTGATAATACGGACACCTGCTTCAAAGACCAACAATGGTGGCTTTCTAACTCAGTTGTTGCTTCCCACAAACTATGTCCTGAACACTAAACACATAGAAGTATTTCAGAGGGTCTGTTTGTGATACTGTAGAGCTGCACAAGGCATTCATTGCGGTGTTCATCTGGGTAGTTTGCAACACCAACTGCTCATTAATACACTCATCATTGTACACCGCCTAGAGTTGCTTTGTGAGATGGGTGGTTTTTAAATTTGACATATGAATTAAAATAAATAAAATATATACATACATACATACATACATACATACATACATACATACCCGTTCTCCCACCCTAGGGAAGTTGGAGACAGGTGGCCTACAAACCTTGGAGAGCTATAGTATGTCATTCCCTCCCCCCTGCTCCTCCCTGACATGTGACTACTCTTCTCTATTGCAGTATCAATTGAGCAGCTCCTCTGGATCCCATATACAGGGATGGCAAATTGAAGGGGTTGACATCAGCCCTAGAGGAATCCTGGAACTGAGAAGTTCTAGGTGGCGACTGACCTTTGCAATCCTGAGTGGGTTTGCATAACGCTTCGGTATATTCTTCCCTCTGTCCCAACTGATCAAATGGCATAGTGGCCAGGCAGATGGATAGTACCAGATTGCTGTGTTGTAACCACAAGGAGCATTCAGGAGGTCTTCCAGATGGGCGTGCTTTTTTTTTTTTTTTTTGCATTATTTTTAGGACGCAGGGTGATCTAGTAGTAAGGTGGAACAGCTGCTTGTGCCTGCCCGGGTGAAGTGGCATCTCTCTTTTTCCAGCATCGCCTTTTATAGCTGTCAAAGAGGGTAGCATGCTTTCCACCTGGTGCTGATCCCTCAGCTAGGGCTCAGTCGTTAAGAGGCCAAAAAGCTTCATAATTTGGCAGGCCCATTCAAAGACTTTCTCCCTTGCAAAGTGCTGTCCCATACGCACAGGCAGTTCTCGGTCTTAAAGGGTGGATAGTGGGCTAATTTCTCACAGGCACCAGTGTGGCTTAGTGGGGCAGGTGTTGTTCCAGGAGCAGGGAGACACAGGTGTTTGTCTACTCTCAGTCTCATAAGCTCACTTGGTTACTTTGGGCCATTCGTTCTCTTTTAACCCAACCTCTACTTCACAGGGTTGTTTGGGAGAAAATAGGAGTGAGTACAAGGTCTGCTGCCTTCGGCTCTCTCTCTATAAATATTCAAATTCAAATCCTTTTTGAATTTTGAATCTGGTCAAATTAATGACCAGATGAATGTACAATTCTTAACAATATTACAGTGTGGGACGGGGAGTGGGGTACAAGTAGGGTACAACTAATTTACACAGAAGAAAGAGGAGAAAAAGCCAAAATAGTGGATAAGAGTACCATGCCCTATTTAAAATAGATAAGGCAAATGAGAATTGTAAGAAATGTTTCACTGTTAAGTAAGAAAAATTAAAAGGAAAAAAAAATAAAAATAAAATGTAGAATTATTTCTGCCCCTTCTTTCCATCCAATAGTTATCTTACTTGCTTACTTCTCCCTCTTTTTCTCCTTCCTTTTGTCATATAATTCCCTTCCCTTTAAACCTTTTTATTCCCCAAATCATCAGCTCAGTCCTATCTCCTTTCAACAAAAAGCCTATGTGAGGTTTCCAGTCCTTCAAAAAGGTTTTTGCTGGGTTTTTTTTCTGGCCAAACTGGCTTTGAATATAATTGATCATTCTCAATTAGTACCTACATTTGGTTGTTTTTGATAATACAGTAATAATTTAGGGCTATATGAGAGGAGGATAAAGAGAAATGAAATGGTCCAAAGACGTTATCAGGTTGAGTCTGAAATTAACTGTTGCCTAATTTTAACTGCTGCAGTGACAAATTTAGCTACTATGTGGGTGATGTCACGATTTGAGTCTGAAATGAAGCAGTGGGTATAAAAATTCTCCGTTCTTGTTAGCACTTGCAGTAAAAGGGGAGTTATACTGCTTTGAAAGTCTTTGTAGAAGTTAAAAGGAAGACATGTTGGATTGGGTTGGGTTGAGTTGCAAGGGTGCATACTTTTAAGTAATTTAATTCATCTAATACTGTTCCCTTCATCAACTGCAAGAAGATGAGATCCCATAAAAATGACAGTTGAGTAGCAAATTTTCCCAATGCTTGTCCTTGGTACTGTGGTGCATTCTGATCTTGGAACCGTTCAGGAGAGCTGGTTTCCAATCATGGCCCAAACTAGAAAAGCTCCATTTCAAACATCTCATTCAAATTACAGTATTTTCTCATCGCCTCAACAGATCATTGGCAGGTGAATTCCCAAAATTCCTAGCCAGTGTAATCTTAGCTTTGTGGCTGGAAATTCTGGAATTTGTAGTCCAGCCTATCTGGAAGGCATTGAATTGCTGACGGCTTCACTAGGATTTCATCTTTCACCTCCTTCATAGAAATTTAACTTAGATGTTTATTTAACAGTTCTTACAAACCACTCCATTTTAGAGGACTCTGGGTAACATGCAACAAACAAATATATTAACAATCAAGCAAAAACAAAAACAGAAACACAATACAAACTTTATCAAAAAGCTAGAGATTGGTCTGAATATTGCAGAAAAACAAAAAAAAGTGAAGTTGGAGAGATCTACTTTCATTGTTTACTATACTGTGCAAAATTAAAAATCTGAACAGGGCAGATTCAGAATCTTATTTTACTTCTAACCTCCTTCCTAAAAGGGAGGTATGGAATAGCTTTCATCTTAACTATACACACAAAGCATATTGAGTTGAGAGAAATATGTATGCTTTGTACTTTCTATCAAGTATGTTATAAGAAGTATTATTTGGTAGAACAGCCGCTCCTTGGTTCCTATTAGCAAGTGTCATAGTTTACATTATTTTCCATTCTTTTGACTCCCACCTTATATAACAAAAAGCAGAGAAAAATCTTGAAATAACCAAAATAGTAATGCTTTCTTGCCTCATTTTGAAAATTACAGTTTGCCTGCTTATTTCAAATTTCCACAACAGTTCAACAGTGAAACAAAGTTTGTGAGCAATTTAGAACTATCCATAATCCTGCAGGACTGTGACCTACAGTATAATCTTAACTTCATCTACCGTCTATTAATGTACGAAAAAATTATTTTATAAAGTTTTATAAAGTTTTTAACAAGCAATGTGCAGAACAGTGCACCCTGTCAACTAGGTTAACATTCACTGTGTTAGGAAAAAATATGAAAAAACTTTAGGATTAGTTCAACTAAGTTTTTTCTGTACTTGTTGCTCAGTCCTGCACATTTGTTTGGAAATGTTTTAGTCTATTCCTCTTTATAAAGTGCTTCAACTCATTGATATTTTTGAATTGTCCTTGGCTTAAGGTCTCAAAATACAAAAATTCTTCTACTTCAGCCATTCTTTTATAAATTTATTTGTATGGTTGGAATTTTTGACCTACATTTGTTTAAGCATCACTTCATGGATGAATGCTCTGATATTTCACTGTAGAATTGCTGGTACAATTTAGAATCTAGGATCTATGACCATTGTTTTAGAGATATTTCCTTACCTAAACAGAAACAGAATGACCACGGCCAAAAAAACCGTGGTCAGGAATGACTTCCAACTTCCAGCCAGCTTAATTACAACAGTTGATTGTGGGACCAGTCTTCCTAACCTCCAGAGGACTATGGCAGGTCCACCTGATCTCGAGTGTCAATGGAGGGGCAGGTCTACTCAACTTCCAGAGGGCTAGAGTGGGATCTGTCTACTGAACTTCTAGGTGGCAGCACAATCACTAATTTGCCAAATTTCAATCTTATAGGAGTCATGGCTCCTGGATTTTAGACACATTCTGTAAATTGGCCCATTTGAGGTACTTGTGTCCGAAAATTGTTATCCTATCATGCACTGTTTTGCCCAGTTAAAGGTGATAGACATGAGAATTTTAGCAGTAATTGTTTCCTCAAATATTATAGCCTCAGGATCTGGACAGTTTGCAAAATAGATTCAAACATGATGTGAAAACCACCCTGCTTTATAGTTGAGATGAGATTCTTTTTCTGGAATGCGGTATTTTATTTTTCCAGACATAATCTTTCTCGTTAATACTAACAAGTTCCATTTTCAGGTCATGTTTCCACAGAACATAGTTTTAATAGAATCATCCAGGTAGTCTTTGGTAGATTTTAGAGACTCTTTTCTTTTGGTGTTCTCCCATGCCAATCACTCTTAATGTTTTCCATGCGGAAGACTCATTGACATTGGACAATACAAAACTGGCTACAGTTTTTTAGCCACTACCTTTTTGATGTTCTGGAATATTGCTTGCTTTGCTTTTGTCACAATTTTTTTTTTTGAAAGATCAATCCTGGGAAGAGTGACAGCATTTTCCCCATTTGTCACTGCAATATCTGCTTTGCCACCGGCTGATTGAGACAGAAGTCTTTGCACAATGATTTTATGGTCCCTTTTTAACCTCCTAAGCATCTCAGTTCCTTTTGTAAAATGTGCAGAATTCATTTCACAGCTTGTCCCATAAAGCATAGACTTTGATGATTATCTTTGGGGTTATTTTTATAGTAGAGGGACCCTCAAGTCATCTCATTGATTAAAATTTTCCCTCTTTAAGAGACCTCACTGTCCTAGGTGTTCACATATTTTTTTCAACAAAGACAGTGAATGTTGCCTCGTGTGTTCAGTAAAAACATGGCATACTATGTCATTTGTTAGTGTGTGTTTTATATAACCAGAATCTATTATAGAATTTAGATGAAGTCGATCACATTGTAGATGACAGTACTCTAAGGTTAAAGAGAGTATTATGGATTTACAAACTTTATCTCACTGTAATTGTTTTCAAAAGTCATCTTGATTTTTGATGGAAGTGTCAACTCCCAACCTATTGCTGGTTCAGAATAAAATCACCAGGGAAGAAATATTCTAGCTAATTAACTAACCTTATGTAATTATCTCAGCTCTGCAGTCCTCAATCGAAGACAAGTTAATTGGCTGTGACACTTCCATTACATAATGAGTTGGTGCAAACTAGTAGCCACCTGTATAGCTGGGCACAACTAGTCACCTGAATCCTTTACTTGTAGGAGTTTTGCGAAAATTGAAAGAGGTGGTTTTTTTGGAAGCCGATAATAGAACAGGCAGGCTGTTGTATTTTTTTGATTTGGGAGGAGAGAAGCTGTGATATGGAATGACCTATTTTCAGTGAGAGATTCAATTGCACCCTTGCCTTGTGATTGCTCTAATAACTAGATGTGTGAGGATGCTGAAACACTACTGATATGGTCCTTTTTCTCTCTTTTTCACCCAGCCCTGAGCAAGGCAGACAACGAGGCATTGGCTATGCGCAAACAGGCTGAAGGATTGACAGCCGAGTACGACAGACTGCTGAAGGAACATGCCAAACTTCAGGTGCCCAGGGAAGAAAATAGGGTGGCAAGAATATGGAGATTGGGAGCAAGCTGGGAAAGCCTGTACTGGTATTTGCAGGAGACTACTCTGTACCTGTAGGGTCTTCCAAAGACGTAATCCATCCTTGTTTATTTTTTAACAACTTCAATATTGTCAGTGTTTAAGTTTGATCTCAACTGTTGCAAGGATTGTGGGGCTTGGATAATAGGGAGATGACGGCAGCAATGATGCGAGGTTCACTGAACCCAGCAAAAATGCCTATGCTGTAGCCCCTTTTTTGGATAAATTTGATTCTTATTCTTTTCCTCCCCCAATTCATAGGGAGTTCTTATCAGTGTATTTGCCTACCTTCTTCTAAAGCAGGTGTGTCAAACTCTATTTCATTGAGGGCCACATCAGGGTTGTGTTTGACCTGGGGGAGGGGCAGGGTATGCGTGGCCAGCTTCACGTCACTTGTGTCAAGGGCGCCTGTGGTGGCCCAAGTGCTCTGCCAGAGAAAACGGAGCTCGGGAGCCCCTTTTCACTGGTAGAGGCAGTGTGGGCCAGTCTTTTGCTGTTTCCAGGGTGGCCCCCTGGGCCAGATCTAAGCACCCTGCTGGCTGGATCCGGCCCCCGGGGCCTTGAGTTTGACACCCCTGCTCTACAGCATCCTTTGTTCCATGGAAGGCTGTGGTTGATGAAGCTAAACCAGACTTTCTCAGTTGATAGCCAGTGTCCCCTGTGGCTATGCTGGTTGCCATCCAACCCATTGGTGAGAAGCAATGTTGGGTAGGCTGCAGCAGATGTCCTCTCTCAGGGTGCAATTTTGGGGGTGGCAGGTGGGGCGGGCGAGAAGCGTCTCACTTCTCCCCCACCCCACCTGCCACTCCTCTCAATAAAGAGACAGTGGAGAAGGGAAGCAGCCAGGCTGCTGTTGCCGATGGGGTGGGACGCGTTGGGCCGCAAGACGCACGTCTTGCCTTTCCAGCACCATCACGTTCCTCGTCTTTCTGTCCAGGGAGACACGTTGTAGAAAAAACTTTCTCGTGAGATCAAGGAGTTTGGCGGGACGAGTCTTTGTGAGGCTCATCCCGCCACCGCCGCCTCGTAGAGCAGAACTCTGCAAGGTTTGTGCCATTGCATGCAGGAACTGCAGCACAGCCGCGAGGTTCGATATACTGGCACAGCCGTGAGCGGCAGGATGCCAGCTGTGCTGGTATGATGAAGCTCGTGGCGGTGCTTTAGTTCGTGCATGCAACGGCACAAGCCTTGCAGAGTCCTGCTCCACGAGGAAGCAGCGGTGGCGGGAGACATCAGGGCAGTGGCCAACGTGAAGAATGGGGAGGGGAGATGATGGCAGCAATGGGACATCCAGTCCCATGCTTACTGCCTCCTGCACCCCCAAAATAATAAGACACCCCCCCCCGATAATAAGGCCAAGCCCTTATTTGGGGGGGTCAAAAGAAAATGAGACCCTTTCTTATTTTCGGGGAAACATGGTACCTTATCTGTACCTGTGTATTTGGTTTCTCTTGCCTATGTGTAAAACGTTCCTTTCCCACTACTGAGTTGCATTTTGTTGGATAGGGCCCAGTGTTCAAGTCTGTCAAGATCCTTCTGGATCTTAAGCATATCTTCTAAATCGTTGACTATTCCTCCCAATTTGGTGTTGCCTTCAAATTTGACGAGTTCCCCTTGTATCCCCTCATCTAAATCCTTTATAAAGATGTTGAAGAGTACTATGCCGAAAACAGAAGCTTGGAGTACTCCACTGCATGCTTCTCTCCATATAGATGTAGCTCTATTGAGGACTACATATTGAGTGTGTTGGGTCAGCCAGCTGCAAATCCATTTGGTGATAATGCTGTCTATCAAGTGTTTTTCCTGTGAGACCGGTCTATCAGGGCAACCTGCTTTACCCAAATATGGGACGGAGCATACTGCTCCCGCTTTCGCCTTTCAGCCCCACTCCAGAAGCCTTCGCAGGCAGTTTATTTTGTGTTAAATTTAAATTTACCGACAAAGAAACAAAGGGAGACTAGCAAACAGCTTGAAATAGCTATACTAGTCTCTATTTCTTTGTCGGTAAATTTAAATTTAACACAAAATGCTGTCTAATCCTACATTTTTCTATCTTAACAAAAAATAGGCTGTGGTGTAGTTTGTCAAGTAGCTTACTGAAGTTCAAGTATAGTAAACCCACAACATTCAGTTCCTCCACTAATTTAGTCACTTTGTCAAAGAATGCAATAAAGTTTGTTTGGTGTGATTTGCATTTGCCAAACCATGTTGGCTTCTAGTAATAACTCTGGTTGTTTCTAGGTGTTCGCAGATTGCTTGATTATGTGTTCCAGGATCTTCTTAGGTATTGATATCAGGCTGATTGGTCTATAGTTTTCTGGATCCATTTTTTCCCCTTTTTTGATGATTGGAGCTCTTTTCCGGTCCTCTGTTAGTTCTCCAGTGCTCCAGGATCTTTGAAAGATATTGTTCAGTGATTCCGATATCACGTCTGCCAGTTCCTTCCGAACTCTGGGATGTAATCCATCTAGTCCTGATTTGTACTAGTCTAGAGTGGATAGGTATTGTCTTACTATTTTCTTGCCTATTTTGATTTGTATTCTTAATTTGCCTTTTACAATACTGTTTTTGATAGGCTGGACTGTTTTTGCTTTTGTGTAAAGACAGGTGCAAAGAATGAATTAAGCAGTTCCGCTTTCTTCCTGCTGCCTGTCACCTCCTTGCCATCTTCTCCCATTAGTGGGCTGATTTTTTTTTCCTTTTACACATTAAAAGGAACTTTTTAAATTTTTGACATATGTTGCAAGTCTTAGTTCATTTTGAGCCTGGGCTTTCCTGACTTCATCTGTGCAGATTTGAGCTATATACTGGTGTTATTTGTCCTTTTCTCCATTTTTTTTATACTTGTCCTTTTTGTCTTTGAGTTTATCAGAGAGTTACGTAAGCATGGTAGTTTCTTCTAGGATCTCTTATTTTTCTTTTTCAGTGAAAGGACTGCTTTTTATAATCTCATTTTTTAAATTTTCCCAAGCTCCTTGAATTGTTATCCCCTTTAAGATTTTCGTCCATGGAATCCTTCCTAAGTTGTCTCTAAATTTGTTGAAATCGGTTCTCTTAAAGCCTTAAGACACCAGCTGGACTTTGTCCTATTGCTTGTATCTGCATTATGTTGAATTCCAACATGACATGGTTGCACTCTCTCAAAGTTCCCCCAACTTTAATCTGTTCTATCATTTTATCTCTGTAACTAAGAATTAAGTCCAATATCGCTGGCCCTCTAGTTCCCTTCTCTATCTTTTGGGAGATGGCGTTGCCTGCTAGATTTATCAGCAACCTGTTTGATCTTCCATTAGGTGCAGAGTCTCCTAGTTGATGTCAGGATAGTTAAAGTCCCTCATTACTATTGTAGTGTGCTTCCTGAACTAACTGATTAGCAAAAAATCCATCTATTTCCTCTGGTTGTTTGTTTGTTTGGCCTGTAGTATATACCTATGGCAGTGCCATTCTTTTTTCCTTTTATATTGACCCAAATGCATTCAAGAAGATTTTCATCTTTTTTTTTTTTTTGCATTTCTCTAGAAGTATAGCAATTTCTTATATATAATGCAACTCCACCTCCTCTTTTATTAAGTCTGTTTCTTTTAAACAATTTAAATCGGGGTGAAATCCAGCAGCTTCTGAGAGGTTCTGGAGAACCGGTAGTGGAAACTTTGAGCAGTTCAGAGAACTAGTAGTGGAAATTTTGAGTAGTTCAGAGAACCGGCAAATTCTGGCTGGCCCCAGAAGTGGGGAGGGAATGGAGATTTTGCAGTATCCTTCCCCTGCCAAGCCCAAGCCACACCCACCAAGCCACACCACACCCACCAAGCCACGCCCACAGAACTGGTAGTAAAAAAAATTGGATTTCACCACTGATTTAAATCCTTCTAGCTGTATGTTCTAATCATGGGTTTCATCCCACTAAGTTTTGGTAACGGCAACAATGTCATATCTGCCATCATATACTAAGTCTTCCTCCTATTTGTTTTTCATACTTTGAGTGTTTTAAATGTATCTTTTAAATAAATAAACGGCTGGTAATGTGAACGTAGTGACCTATGAGAGATTACAACTACTTTATCAACTGCAGTGAGTAAAATACTCTGAGACAGCTATTAACCCCCATTGATGGGGGTAATAGATATCCCAAATGGCAGTACATTCCCTGCTTTGTGCCTGCCCCCTGATGTAGGAAAAGGTTTCATAAATGAATCTTCTTCTCTGGTGATGAGCAACAAAGGCGCCTTTGGTGACTTCATCTTTGTCCAGAAAAGGAATGCAGGCTGACTGGATTTCAAGGTTTCAGGAGAACTGAGTTAGGAACCTTGTGGATCATTTAGCCCTCTTATTTCTGAGCCTTCCCAAAGTCTTGGATTCCTGTTTTCTCCTAAAAGTTTTCCGTTTAAGAATCTTGACCCATCCCAAATCTGCTTTCTGAGTTTTCACCCTTTGTCTTCAACTAGCCTTCATTTGCTCCAAGATAAAATGTCTTCTGGTGGAACCTGTCCTAAAATCTCTCCATTTTCCTACAGAGCAGAATAGGCTCACAACTGCCTTTCCCTGGGATCTTTTTCAATTGCTGGATCTAATCTAAAAACCCTTGGATTCTGCAGTGGTCTTTTACCCAGGGAACAAGCAGGTGCGACTTTCCTGGTGTCTTCCAAGCTCTCAGACAAGGTCAGACTGCACATGACTTCCGGGTGTGCTGAAAGTCAACTCCTCCAATCCCAAGGCAGCCGAAACGCTGGGAAGTGGGTGGCCCAGACAAAGAGCTTCAACAGGCCCTTTATGGGGAACAGGCAGTGAGACTTCCAAATGCCCTGTTTTCCCCCTGTTTCCTAAAGCAAGTCTCTATGCAGCCAAAAGTGTTGCTGTTTTTTAGGAGACAAAAAAGATCTCTTCTAAAAGCCTTTAGAAGCCT
Source organism: Pantherophis guttatus (assembly GCF_059756535.1). Classification (NCBI taxonomy): domain Eukaryota; kingdom Metazoa; phylum Chordata; class Lepidosauria; order Squamata; family Colubridae; genus Pantherophis; species Pantherophis guttatus. The sequence continues at coordinate 119,189,728 of NC_142064.1, read as the reverse complement.
TTTTTCCCTATCCTCTTTGAATCCTGCTGTACCTGTGAAATGTTGTAGGCTCCTCTTTCCCATCCTTCCCTTCTCTCTCTCTGTGAAGAAGTTGGTTTTAGCCAAGGTTAATCTGCAGATCCAGCACTGCAAAGAGCTAAAAAAAAAAGCAAGCAAAAACCACCAACCCAGGCTTCTGTTGCCTTGGTAACCTCATCCCCACACAGTGGCTACAAGGAAGGCAGATGCAACACAGCCTTGGCTGCAGAGGAACCTGGTGGGGAGTGCCTGGGAATCTGGCCCAGTAAACATCCATGTTGGCAGCACGTAAGCAGTCATAAGATGCTGCCACACCTGGCAGCTGATAAAGGTGAGTGGGTGGGGAAGTGCAACCATAGCGCACACAAGGAAGCTGCCGAATAAGGCAGGTGGAGCCTAAGGAAGGAGTGTTAGGTGTTTTCTTTTGTTCCCGGAGGGGAGCAAAGCATGTGAGAGTTCAGTTTTTTAAAGGGTACTGAGGCTAGACTTAAATTGGAAAGCAAGTGGCTGGATTGTTCACCACAATGATAGTTTGAAAGTAGCGTTCATGCTACTATCCTGACTCAACTAGAAAGACTTCACTCTGTTTTTATCTGGGATCCAAGAATTTTAAGACAAAGCTGAATACATCTTCCAATAAGATAAAACCTGTTTTCTCCCTTGCCCTCCCCCATTCCTGATTTGAAGCATTAAGGTAGGCTTTATTCCCTATCAAAACTTGTGGGATTCTTCTCCAATCTCACCCCTGGTTCATTGGGATGCGATCATGATCATAGTCTCCGTTGAACAAGAGACTGCATCCTAGGAAGCATCCTTTTGGAAGATTTCTCTGCCTTTTTGATCATTCTTTCATCTTTTTTCAGAGTTACACTGGTGGGAGGAGTCTTGGCCTTGTTTGCGTGAATTGTTTGAGATTATGTGCTCTGTGGGTGTAGGAGTCGGAGATGTAGCATTTTAATTGGCTTGATTCTCTGCTAATATTGGAAACACCAAAGTGCTTCCAGGGTGAAAGGATTTTCTGGTGACGTCACTGTTACCCGGGGGATGCCAAGTTGGGGGCTCCTTTCATGTCACCATTAAGTTGCCCACTGAAGTGGTACTCATTTATCTACTTGCAGTCATCCACGTTCAAATCGCTGGGTTGACGGAGCTGGAGTGTATGATGGGATCTCATCTTGCCCGGCGGCTGCAACGAATCTCAAACACGAGGCTGCCGATTGTCAGCCCAGCGTTTCAACTTTATGAGACACCGCTCTTTGGCTCTCTTGCTACTGTATGGGCATAGTGATTTCTGTTAACTGGGGTTCTGCAGATACCATAGAGGACATAAAACGTGTATAGTTAGAGGTGATCATTTGTTGTTTGCCGCCTTAGTCTTAAGAGGAGTTCATTTTCAGGGCTATTTTTTCTCTCTAACGATAGCTTAGTCCTTCAGAAAATCATGATCCCAAAGACTGTATCATCAGAATTGTTGTGAGCATAGTTAGTACTTTTATGCATTTTCTGTATAAATCCTCTTTGCAGATCTTTTTCGGCTGCTGTCTTGATTGTATCAGCTACAGCCACCTGTTATTATTTTCTTCCCTCCCTTGTAACTCCCAAAGCACATCTATTTTGGCTTCCAGATCTGAGTGTTGCTTTGCTTTGCCAGAAGCCTAAAAATAGTGCTATATGTGGATACTCAAATGTCTTTGAAGACTGGCAACCCTGAGGAACATTGCTCTGCTTTTAATAACCTAGAGTGGCAAATATTCTTGGGATTCCAAGAGGCTCCCTTACCTAGGATATTGTTGGTTGTAGCCACAACTTACATTCTATTTAATGTTGTTCCCCGATAGTTGGTTCACACTTAATGCTGATATGTCTGCTGTAGTTGATAATGATTACGTCTTTTGTGGAATTAGAAAGCCTTTGTGGATCATCCCAATAAGCCACAATGGCTTAGTATGAAACAGGTTGGTTTGTTCTAATACCAACTAATGGAGTTGGCTAGAGTAGAGCTCTCCCAACCTTGGCAACTTTAAGACTTGTGGACTTCAGCTTCAAAGCTGGCTGAGGAATTCTGGAAGATGAAGTCCACAAGTCTTAAAGTTGCCAGGGTTGGAGAGCCCTGGGCTATAGAGGCACAAGGTTGGCTTTAGTCCTGGCAGAATTCCTTGGTTCATATGTAGGGGGTTCTGTTAGAAGCTTGTTGACTTGTGGTGGAGGAGAAGAGGGAGCTAAGAGTGGCAGGAAACTACATGTGGCCTCACAGGGATTTCTTCTATAACAGCTGAATATCCTATGAAACATATACTCTCTTTTATTTACTTTCAGGGTGGATTTGATTTAAATCGAGTTGATTTAAATCACAATTTAAATCATGATTTAAATCACTAGTAAAAAGGCTTGATTTAAATAAACTCGATTTAAATCATAATTTTTAAAGAGCAACTGTCATTTCTGCTACTCCTTTGACCCACTGTTGACTCACCGATAGTCCCAGTGTTGCAGAATATACAGCCTCATGCTACATAACTAAGCTCCATTTCATGCTGAATAAACTAAATTATTTATGTATCTTAAATAGAAAACTATCTTACAATAGATTTTTTACCCCAAAAATTTTTTATTAAAATAAATTCGATAAAAATCAAAAAAATCCGATTTAAATAAAAAAAAATCCAATTTAAATTAAAAAAATCTGATTTTTTTGATTTTTTTAAAAAAAAATCATTGATTTTTATCCACCCTGTTTACTTTCCTCTTCTTCATTGCCCTTACACTTGAAACTGACTATGCTTTAGATACAGGGCATAGTGTCCTAGTTATGCCACAGTGTTTCAAAGCTTTGGAGAGTGACGGAAGAGTAGAGAGTTGGATTCTGGTTGGGTGGCTGTATGGTTCAAGATATTGCCTGAAATGCAATAGCCGGCTATTGCTGTCATATCTACTAACTTGGAAGAAATACCATAAACTATACAAGTGCCTAGAAATGAGGAGGAACTTTCTGACAATGAGAACAATCAACCAATGGAACAGTTTGCCTTGGGAAGTTGTGGGAGTTTCATCACTGGAGACTTTCAAGAAAAGATTGGACTGCCATTTGTCAGAAATGGTATAGGGCAGTGATGGCTAACCTTTTTGCCATCGTGTGCCAGGAGAGGGGGGGAGGGTCGCGTGGACACATGCCCACGCGCATGCGCGCGCAACCCCTCCCCCCCCACTCCTGGCACATGATGGCCTGGTAGGCCCGTTTTTCTTTCTTACCTGGTTCCAGATCCTCTCTATTTATCTGGGAAGGGCAAAAACAGCCTTTCTCACTCTCTCTGAGGCCCTCCAAAGGCCTGAAATGGCCCATTTCCCAACTTCCGGTGGGACAGGAAGTGACATTTTTTGCTGTCCCCAGCCTCCAGAGCCTCTCTAGGAGTCTCTAGGAGCCTCTCTAGGAGTCTCTGGAGGCTGGGGACAGCAAAAAACGTCACTTCCTGTTCCACCCAGAGTTGGGAAATGGGGCCTTTCAGGCCTCTGAAGGAGTGGGAAAGGCTGTTTTCGCCCTTCCCAGATAAATAGAGAGGATCTGGAGAAAAGTAAGAAAGAAAAACGGGCCTTCCCCACTCCCCCCAGGCCCTCCAGAGGCAGGAAACAGCCTGTTTCCCTACTTCTGGTGGGCCCAGAAGGCCCGAAAATCAGAGCTGGGCTGGCGTGCCCACTAATATGGCTCCGCGTGCCACAGGTTCGCCATCACGGGTGTAGGGTCTCCTGCTTGAGTGGGAGGTTGGACTAGATGACCTATAAGGTCCCTTTCAACTCTGTTAATCTGGCCATTTGTTTGATCAATTATTAAATTTATTTGCCACCCATCTCACAATGAAATTATTCTGGGCAGCTATGTACTTTAAACTAAAGGTTGTTCCTTCTTGTGGTCTCCAAGTTGCCTAGGAACACTCCCAGATAGAGCCTAGAAGTCTTCCTGCCCCTTTGTGCAATGTAAACAAATCTCCTGTGGAGTAAGATTGCAGTAGTCATAGGTGTCATGCTAATAAGACTGTCAGTTGAGAAGCGGAATTCAACGACAGCTGCTTTAGCCCTCTTGAGCCATTGCTGGGCTGAGCAAGTTATTGCATGGCTGAGCTTAACACTTGAGAAAAGTAGAGTTGCCTTAAGTATTTCTAGTCATCCAGTGAGTGTTTCTGTTGATCTAACCTTTCAGACTCATCAAAAGGACTGTTCAGGAAAAAAAATGCATATAATAGCATGCAAAAAGGGCTAATCTTAAAATCACAATCTCTAAGGTGAAAATTTGATCTGATTGAATTTGCATGCAGGTGTGGCTGGTGAATAGTCTGCTTCACAAATACGATTTAATGACGGTGTGCTATTGTGGCACGTTATCAAAAGGATTCTTTTGCAGACTGGGTTGTTTCTAGACCAAATCCCATTTGTGACATGAATTTGATAGAAATTGGTCTACTTTCTCTCTCTTAGTCTTGGTCTCACACCACCATCTGAGGATAACACTGATTTATATGATAGAATAGAATAATAATAATTAGAATAGAATAGAATAGAATAGAATAGAATAGAATAGAATAGAATAGAATAGAATAGAATTCTATAAATGATATAAATGATACGTTTATTGTGAGTGCTTGAAGCATGGAGGCTGATTTTCAACATTGGGCTAGTGCTTGCTTCGGTTGCTTAGTAGTTATTTTGATTACATTAAACCTTTAAAATTTGTGGAGGTTTGGGGGATTTTTTAAAACTACAAAATAATGGCTACACATCTTCTGCACGAATAGCAGTTTCATCTAGTGGAGAACAGTATAAATCTTGGATCTCTCCCAATTGGAGTGTAATCCATTCTCCATTGGAATATACAGTAGCAACGGGTTTCTATGAATGTGACACCATTCCTGTTAAGCGTTGTGTGCAGGCTAATTAATTACGTTCTGTAATAGGTATGTAAGTGATAGTAAACTGAGTAGTTTTGTCTAACTTTATAGTTCTGTTTAGTTTTTTTCTTTGGAGGTGATAAGAAACAGAAAGTATATATGATGCAGAAGCTGATCATCCACCTCATATTCTTCCCCAAATAAATATTACTCAGCCATTCCTCCATCATTTCTTTTGGTTTCATCACAAGTAGTAGTCATGACAGTCATAAGTTAAGGCATGCATGTGATTGGATCTCATTTTATGATTTTTTTTAATGAGGCCATCATTTAGTGAATGTGAGCGGTGTGGGGGCCTAGTGGTGAACACGCTCACCTCCTACTTGGAAGGTTGAGAGTTCAATCCTAGGTAGTGGCAGATGTTAATCTCTCAAGGCACAAAGAGAAAATATCTGCTGTGAACTCCACATAGGTGTCAGGAAGGGCATCTGCTTAGTAAATGCTGGGCTCCATTCAATCGCCTTGACTCTACTCCAAATTAAGGGATTACAAGGTCATAAAAAGAAAAAAAAAGTTTAGTGAATGTGCTGATAGTTAAGTGAATGCTGTGGTTGTTAAGTGAATCCATGTACAAGTAATCCTTTATTTACAATAGTTTGTTTAGTGACTGTTTGAATTTACAACGGCACTTTAAAAAGTTACTTATGACCATTTTTCACACTTATGACATTGTAGCATCCCCATAGTCACGAGATTTACATTTTCAGTTGCTTGACAACTGACTTAAATTTATGACGGTTGAAGTGTCCCGGAGTTTTGTGATCCCCTTTTGCGACCTTCTGACAAACGAAGTCAATGGGGAAGCCAGATTAATTTAACAACCGTGTTACTAATTTAACAACTGCAGTCATTCACCTACCAAATGTGGCAAGAAAAGTCGTAAAATGGGGCAAAACTCACTTAACAAATTTCTCACTTAACAACATAAATTTTGGGCTTAATTGTGGTTGTAAGTTGAGGACTACCCGTATTCCTATGAGTGTTTTTTGGCCAGAAAAGGCCAGAAATAGGTAAAAATCGTGGTCACGTTAGTGCTTAACTCTGCAACCACCTGTAAAGGGCACTGGTTGCGAGACCGCAGAGGTGTGTGCAGCCATTGGAACTCCAGGACCAGGTCCTAAGTAACGTCTGGAGGATAGGTGACCAGTCATTAAGTGAGGACTATCTCTAGTTTCAAAGCTCTAAAGAACAGGAACCTCTTTAAAAGATGGGATAAAAAACCGGCTTGTTCAAGAAGTTAACCTCTGTGCCTAGTAATGAGGTATTTGTTCACCCACGGCCCTGTTATTGAGTCATATATATATTTTTTTTTGAACTGGCAAGTCTTGTCAGTGTTTGGCATTGCTGAGAAAGAAATGCTGATGGGAATATCCTGCAGCAGCACCACTTTCGTAAGTCATGTTTGCAGTAACTATCGTTAGGCACGTATGTCATGGAGACAAGCCAGAGTGACACACTTAGAATGATGTGCTCAAGAATGAACAACTCGTGATCTTGCAGCATACAAAGGACAATGACTTGAATGGAGCCCTTGCGTCATTGGCCAGCAGGGAGTCAATCTGTTGTGTATATTTCATGTTGCAGAGTTTTTTATGACTGGCCTATTGTCTGCTTTGAGATGACAGTGGGCTCGTATTTAGTTTCTAGGTGTCCACTGTAGAGTGTCCACTAACTACCTAGCATGGTTGAGGAGTTCAGGGAACATTTTAAACACAAGTATATTTCCCCTGTCTTGATTCTGGAAAATGTATAACACGTGATGACTGTGGAATTCAGCTTTCTGACCAAGTTAAGTTGGTAACTCTTAATGCCTCTTTGGCTGCTTGGAAGTCTATAGAGTGGTGCTTGAGGTTGTCTCAAAAAACTGAAATAGAGGCTTGACTGGATTACTTGCGCCTCGCAGTCAGTCTGGTGAGTGGAGCACTGCAGTGCTTCCTCTTCCTTACTAAGAAAGATTGCAGAATAAACCGTGCAAATTTTTTTTTTTTAATTTGATTTATATGCCGCCCTTCTCCGGAGACTGAGGGCGGCTTACAATGTGCTCAGCAATAGCCTTCATCCTTTTGTATATTTATACAAAGTCAGCTTATTGCCCCCACAACTGGGTCCTCAATTTACCTACCTTAGAAAGGATGGAAGGTTGAGTCAACCTTGAGCCTTGGCAAGATTCGAACCTGCAGTAATTGCAGGCAGCTGGTCTTAATAACCAGCTTAATAACAGGGTGCCTTAGACTACTGTACTACCAAGGCTCAGCCCTTACACTTCTTGAGTGCTGACAATCTGCCTGTAAAATAGGAGAAAGGCCTTTCTTGTTCTAATCAATGTTTTGTCTGGTTTTTTTTTTCCTTCTTTCCCCTTCAGGCAACTTTTGAAGGCCAAAAGGATAAGAAGGACGAATGATTCCTGTCTCGGTTGGATTGCCCAGTCTCCATCCTGTTCCTTCTTGTACATTTGTCTTTTTCTGGCGGTGGGACCTAACTGAACCCTTAGTTCTTATCCGCTCCTGCCCCTCTCCCAAACAACTCTCCCCTCCCCCCCAGATGCTGCTATAGCTTTTGAGCAGACAGTGGGTCTTCCTTGCGTCTGCTGGCAAGAGACAACTGATGCCTGTCACTGTATCCCTGGGAGACTCTCCAGGAGGTAGGGTAGGGTGGAGAAGGGGTGAGGGCAAAAGGAGAATCCATGGAGGCTGAGAGCCAGCAGCATGTCCTGGTGCTGTGCTGGGGAGGTTGCCTGGCTATTTCAGCATGCACTCTTAACAGGGCCTGCCTCTTTCAGCTGCATTTGTTTTGCCACGCATTGGCCATTTCTCTGCACCATTCTAGGCTGAAGAGTCCATGTTGAGTTTGTGTGCCTGAATGGAAAAGGGGAAAGATTGGCCATATGTCCATACCCTCTCTTATTATTTTTTTTTAATATGCGAAATAAAAGGTGACTGTACAAAGCTTCTTATTAAATCTTTGGAACAGTATTATTGGTGTGTCCTGTGAAGGGAGAGGGGAGGGTTGAATTTCCACTCCCTAAAAAGTGTTTTACCTTGTGGGCCTGAAGGTATGTTTTGAGGAGAAAACTGTGGGGCCACTGGGTTCTTGGCCTGCCTGTTCCTGGCTAAACTCAAACCACCCCTGTTGACTGCCTTGGAGGTGGAAAGGGTCTGCCCTCCTCCTCCCCATCATATCCGCAGCCCTGGCCGCACTGTTTGTGTATTGTCATCTTTAACTCAACATCTGGGTCTTGTCCAAGTTACTTGGCTTTACAGCCATTAATTATGCCCTGGAGCCACAAGGGCTACTACTGTGTATAGTCTTTGGCTAGGCGCCCATCTAAGTGACAAGGTTGCCTGTAAGCGAAGAAAAGCAATTCAGTCCCAGACTAATAAGAGCAGAACTCTGGAAGTTCTGGCAAAGATGGAATAAAAAGGGGGAACTGGCAAAATTGGGGGGTGGGGGGGTGGGAATGGGGATAATTGCTGTTGAGGGATTTAACTAAGTCTATAATGGAAGGAGTTTGAGGGAGAGGAAAAATCCAAACTCTCTTAGGAATACACCTTCTCCCATAGAGGTGGGGTGGGAATTTAAGGCTTCTGAACATGGCATGAAAGACCTGTAGAACTCCTTTACACCAACAAAAAACAAGGTGTGCTGGGAGGGTGGTATAAAACTTCTGTTCCGCTTCCTGACAAGTACTGAAACAAAGTACTGTTTGGCTCTTTCCCAGTAGTATTGCTTAAAGCAGTTTCTCAACCTTGGCAACTTTGAGGTGTGGACTTCAATTCCCAGAATTCCAAAGTTGAGAAATGCTGGCCTAGAGCAGATACATGGTACATGGGGCCACTTCCCCAATCTCACTCTCTTCAGTTGGCCAATCTGGAAGGCATCAGAATCTATAGGATTTGTAAAAATTGAGAGCAATTCTCAGCTTGTAGAATTTGTGATCTAAATGTAAAAACATGATGGCCGCAGACTTCTTATTGAAAGTTTGGAGCGTCTTTGGAAGCATTTCTCTAAGATGTTCTCCCAAGAAGTGACTCCATTTATATAACCCTACATTTTTTTTTCTTTTTATGACCCTTTAATTCCTTTATTTGGGGTGGAATCAGGGCAACTGAATGGAACTGAGCGTTTACTGGCCAGATGATTTTCCTGATGTCTACCTGCAGTTCGCAGCAGAAATTTTCTCTTTGCACACTGAGAGAGAAACATTATATAACCCTACATAAATTATCTAATATAACAAGTATATTGTAAAAGGGAGCTGAACCGAGTCTCATTCTCTATCTGGTTCAGAAATTAAAAAAAAAGAAAGAAATACCGGTAGGGTTAAGACTCAAGAAATAACTGGTGACGGTGTGAGTGAAAGGGAAATGAAAAGCCTACTGGAAAAAGTATAAGGTCATGCTGCTAAAATTTAGTGGTTAATCCCTGAATAAAAGCAACATGCTTTTCCAACGATTTTCAGCAAACACATGAAACAAAAGTAATAACACAGTAACATTTACTCTTCTACAGTTCCCAACAGTAAGGTTGAATATTCTACCTTTTCCTTGCCTAATGCTGTGCCCTCCAGGGACTTCTGCTGCTGAAGATAATAAAAGAAGACAACTTCCAAGGGCTACCAAAAAATTGGCCTCTTAGATGAGTATGATGGCTCCATTGATTGCCCTGATGAATCAGAGTTTCCCTTCTGCATTTCCCTGCCTGGGTCTGCCCAGGCAGGTTGAGGGCTTGAAGCCCAAAGTATAAGGAGATAAAATAACTGTAACTCCTGCAGGATGAATGATTTTATTTTTGTCCCATCCAATTCTGGAAGCTTTTATGATGAAGGGTCCTTGGTGCTCTCTGAGCTTTTGTGATGACTTTAAAAGTAATAATGAAGTTGCGTCTTTGAAAAACAAACCTCTCCTATAGAGTTTCTACTTCTACAGAGGTTCTAGAGCTATGATTCCCTAAGGGCCATTTATGTTTGGCATGCTTCATTCTGCAATATTTGAGACAGTATTTCAAAAATCAGTAGATTGGATGCGTTTACTCATAGCAAATATGTAAGGCAACAGCTGTATTGCCTAGGGATTTGGAGGTATGTAGGTCCTAATACATCTGGAGTTTCAGTAAGGCTAAAGTTAAGGATTAAGATATAAGAAGTCAAAGGGTTGCCCTTGACTTTAAGGGGGAGGGGTGTTGTCCTTGATATTAGTTGATGTCTGAAACAAGTGACAGGTTTAGTTTGACTTCTTATCTTCTTTAAAGGGATATTATTCTACCTTTACGTAGAAGTTGAGTATTAACCATGTTGACTTATAAGGGGGTGTGCTGGCATCTCCTAGACTTGATCTGAACTTATCTTGAGAGCAGCTGATCAGGATTCCTGAGTTGCTAGTCTTCATCCTCTTTGTTTTCTGTTGTCAAACATCAATCGCATGAGGGTTTCAGCAGAAGGGGAATTTTCCTACCTTTGCTGCATTTTCATAATACAAAGTGTGCCAAGGACACTGTTCCAATTCACCCTCCTGAAAACTCAGGGTTGGTTTAACGAATAACTTCTACTTGCAGGAGGTGGTAGCCCTAAGGCTGAGCACCGCATCACTGCAGGAGAGCTACCTAGACTTCCAAAGCATACAACTCCAGTGGAAAGTTTTAGAGAGACACTCTGCTTGTTCTGACTCTATCTGTGCAAGTTGATCTGTTTTTGCAGGCTCTGCCAGGTGATTTATCATGGCACAAGCAATAGCCCAGCCAGAAGTCACAAACCTTAAAAATCTCTTCCTGGCGAGGCAAGAGAGTATTCTCAATTGCATGCTTGTTCTTTCTCCCCCTAAGAGGAAGATCCTGGCCTGCAGCCCTGGGAGCAAGGAGACTCTCTCCGCTTTTTCACACCGCAGGAGGTGTGTTTTCCCCTCTCTGAGAAATGGACGTATTAAGGAACATATTCTATGGGAGTGGATATTAAAAAAATAATCCTGTTTCTGTTTATCTTTGGCCCTTCCTGCCCTCAAAATACTGGTTTGCAATTATGGCTTCCGAGCTCTCTTCATTCTTTTCGTCTCCTCATTGGCACCTATAAGGGTGACCTTAGCCTGCCTCTTCCTCCACCCTCTTTGCTGCTCTCTCCATTTGTTCTGCAGTTACCTCTTCTCCCCTTACTGATTCACAAATATAAACCACGATGTTTAATGCAAAAACATGCCAAAGCACAAACTGATCAGTCCAGCTTCTTTGTCCCAATTTTAGAAATAGGAGGCAGGACTCCACATCTGCAACTCCTGGAAGGCCAGAAGATTCAACCCTACCTCATTGTGTGTTAAAGAGCTGGAGAAGCTGCCTTTCTGTTGGAACAGCTTGTGCCTGGCACAAAGACTGCAAGGAGCAAAGGGGTTGGGGATCGATACCAGCCTGGGTCAGCAGCTGCAGGTCTCGTAGTGCTGGCAGCTCCCTGAGCCTTCAGCAAGAATATCTGCAGGCTTCTGTTGTGCTCTCCCTAGTTGGTAGGTTGTGGGTGACCTTGTGTGGTGACCCCAGGCATCAAACTGAAGAATGGCACAATGTGGAGCTGGGAGATGTAGTTTTTGGGGCATGGATGAAAGTTACAGAATTGGCTACCCCCTAGTAAACAATGAGAAAAATACGACCTTTATGGGAATCTTATGTTCAAACCTAAGACCGCGCTATGTTGGAGGGAAAAGGTAGAAGGTTTAAGATAGTCATCACAGCAGTAAGCAAAGCAGTGGACCCTCAGTTTCAATGTGCAGCTGATCGCTTTGCAAGAGGACAATGTAAGTCTGTTTAATATCATCTGGGCATATAATGATTTTAAAACAAAATGATGCAAACACCGTGCTAAAGATCCAAACCTGACCCGCCTAAATCCCGCCTGACCAAGAAGCAAAAGCTATAGCACAATTTTAAAATGAAAAATTGAAAACCAGAAAAATGCAGGAGTTTAATGAACAAAAATAAGTTGGAGCACTGCAAGGAGGAGTGATTAGAATATGTTAGTGTCCTGACCAAGCTGGTAAAGGTTCCAACCTTGTAACAAACTCTAGAATTGAAACTTGCCATCTTCTAGGTCTTCAGCTAAGATGATGATGCTGATTTATAAACCTGGCTAGACACAGACCAAAAAAAAAAATTCCCTAGGAAGTGCATGCAGAAATAGAGGAACACCATGACGCCAACTCGTTTCACAACTTGAAAATGAAGGATGCCCTGAAGTCAAGCCATTGAAGCTGAACCAAGACTTGTTGGGTAAAGGCGAATGAATCAAAGGGGAGAAACAAATGTTGGCAGTCCAAGAACTGTTCCAGATGTGGAAGTTTTGCTGGAAATCCAAAGTAGCCTCAGTTGTTTTCCACCTGTAATATTAGCGGGCTGTATGTCAGGGCTATTATTAGACTTGAATTTAGAGTCTTGCATAAACAGATTATGTTAGAGTTGGGAGGATAATTCTTAAATGGCTATGAAGTCACACTTCATGTGACATAAGCCCTGAGAACACACATTCTTCTTCATGCATGGATTTGCTGCTGCCTCATAACAATTCTGGCAGTGTCTTGGATTTCTCTGAAGTTTTTTCCTCTCTTGCCTGATCTTGAGGAAAATGGGTGAAATAGGATCAAAACTAAACAAGAGATACTCTTACTAAACAAATGGAGTATCACTCTGAATGTTTCTGAGTCAAACATATTCCTTGGAAGCTGGAGTAAGGAAAGGAAGACTCTGGGATTGGTAGTTCCTTAGGTACTGGTGGATAAGTATTGATGCTTCTTGGAGACTCAAAATAACGGACATGGTGAACAAATTGTTACAGGATCTCCTTTCAAACATTTTTAAACCTGCACCTTTTTTTTTAATGTAAGCATTCCACAAATTTTGTTTCTATTTCATAAAGAGATTTATATTCCTGTCCCCAAACGTCACTCCAAAACCAGAAATCTCTATAGAGTCTAGACTATCCTGTCCAAACATGATACTCGCAAATATCTTGGATTTCAACTCCTTGGTCACAGATTGTGGAGGTTGATGTCCAGGACATCTGAAGCATCTGATAGAAGTCGGTCTGCCTTATATTTTGAACAGCTCAACCTGTGTGAATATTCCCTGATGGATGATGAGCGTTGGTTCTTCTAACCTGAAATTTCTGAGGTAAATGTAGGAGGAATGAACAAGAGTTACCTAAGATGCAGCCCATGTAGAGTCACCAAAAGCCATTGTTTAATGTCTAACTTAATAATCAGCCTTCAACATTTATTATCTCTGTATTTATGGATAATATTTTTAAAATCCAAAGTAGTGCCTATCATATCTTAACAGTTTTACAACTTAATGATATGCCAAGTGACTTTTGCCCTTTGACAGTATCAATCCTGAACTATACTTCATAGGCTGTTGCCAAGTGTTAGATAATTTTATCTCTTCACCATTTTATAAAGGACATTCATTTGCCATGCTAAGCTAAGGTGTTAGAAATGTTAGGGTTATAATGGAGAGGGTATTCAGTGCTGCTTTATAAAGAAATCTGGCTGGCTATGGCAACTCACATCTCCTGTTACAAAGAACTGGGAGAGAAAAGAAGCAACAAATCAAAGAATTGAAGGCAAAGAATTTTGCCTTGTCCCAAAAAAAATGATCTAACATAAACATATTTCTTATATTTCACATCTAGATGGTGAATAAAATTACAGTAGTTGCAAAATACTCCATTTGATCCCCCTACGAAGGTGGAACGAAGCCATTAACCATTACTGTTAGACCTTTGGCTGCCTCTGGGTTTGTGTTTTAAGTAGCTAAAGTAGAAACTCTTCCATCATGTTACCCAAGCTGCTTTAGTCCCACCTGGTATCTTGACAAATGGTTGCCTGAGCTTTTGCCCCTTTTCTTTGAATATCATGCTTTCTCAACTAACAGCAGGGATGCTGCATCTTTTTACAAAAAAATTGTGGGTTCAGCTAATTGGAAATATGCTGCTCATAATGCAACATAGATGCATATAAGGATATCATGTGGCAGCTGCTTAGTGGATTTATCTTTTTTGCATATTATGTTCCAGGAAATATTTTTTCTATAAATATGTCTGTTTTTTTAGTGTTGTTGCTATTATTGTTATTATATACTAATGGCTTGGAAATGGTCAGGTTGAAATGGATAGTAATAGTATGCATTAAAAACATTCAGGTTGATACCTCATAATATACCAAAACATTTAAAATGAATATAAATGAAACAAGAAGCAAAACCAGATGCCCATAATAGTCTGTACCATTACATTCTTGACCAGTTGAACTTTCCAGATGATCTTCAAGGGCAGCCTCATGTAGAGTGCATTACAGTTGCTGAGTTGTGAAGTAACCAGGGCATGAGTGACCAAAAGGCTGCCTGATCCAGAAAAAGTGTGCACCATAATAAGCTTGAGTGGGAAATTCAACCCCATCCAATGTCAAAGATGGAATATCCCCAGAACCAGGCTGTCCCAAAACTCCCAAAACCCACTCAATCTTGGTAGGATAGATGGGATTCCTTCCTAGCCAGGCCCGCATAGCCTCTAGGCACTAGGACAGTTTCACTTGACCCGCTAGCTAAAGAACAAAAAATTGGTTGTTATCATGGTGGATTAGCTTTTACATACACTGTTTTGTCATTCACCTTCAATGGCATCTACTTTCCACCCCACCTTTGGAGCAGAGATGTTTCAAGATGGGACCCCTAGAATCGGGCAAATGCACTGTTTGCCATTTATGCTGCAGAGCTTTTATTATGTAGAAAATGGACTCTGATTACTCAAACAAAAATATGAGTCACCCTGGATGGTGTTGAATGGCTCTCAAAACATTAATTGTTCCAAATTTTAAAATGCCTTGTTGTATAAATATGATTAGTTACTTAGGCTTGCCACCAAATAAAAACACTGGCTTTTTCATTTTGTGCTTTATATTCTGAGTACCAAGGTATGCCAAAGTTTAAAAGAGAAAGAAATCAAAACTCTCAAAGCTCCATCTAAGCAGAACATCCTCCGTGGCCTCCAAAAATCACATCATATTGAGCGCTGCCTTCAAAATAAAAGTGAAAAATAAGAATCTTTGATTCTTGAATCTTTAATAGTTTAAGAGAAACGAAATTGTATCTACCCTGATGTTGCTGAACTGCAAATCTCAATGTTGCTCACCAGCAGCTGCTGAAGTTGAAGATCAGCATTCATCTATAGTTTGTTAGATGCTGGGAGAAGGCATAGTGGTTGACTGGAAGTTGAACAGTCCTGTTGTGGGCTGAGGATACTGGTTTCCCCAGCATCACTGTAGGTTGCATAACTGAATATTTAAAGGAGGTCCCTATGGTATTTCAGGTTTGAAGATCTTACTATTATAAGGTTGCCATTTCTTGTCTTTTGTCCTTTCTTCTGCCTCCCTGAGCCACCTGCGACAAAATTCCTCAATGCAGCATTTGGCGTTTGACAATGGAGTACTATTGCAACTTAATAAAACAAAGGACAGTGGCAATCTTGTATCTTGGCAGGTTCAAGGAACTGATCTCTTGCTTTTCCTGAGCCTGACTTTTCTTTCAACCAGGCTTTCTTGGATCTCTGTCAGCTATAGTTAAGCTATCAATCTTGGCAAAGGAGAAGAGGCAGGAACACGGACAAGCCACTGGCAGCTGAAGCTTGCTCTGTTCCCAGCTTGAAATCACCTTCCGGTCCTGCCCTCTCTCTGACTCCCCTGAGCAATGGTTAGAAACTTCCCAAACTGGCTTGTAGAATTTACAAACCATGGCAGTGACACAGGACAATGAGACCTTGCTATAAAATACTTTATAGTATTTATATTTTATTCAGTTTGCTTCCCAGGTTTTTTATAATTTTATAATTGTCATTTTCAATTGTGGTCAAAGGTCAAAGCCATCTTTTTATAAATTTGGTCAGTCCCATCCTATCCTAGCATTAAGCCACACAGATAATGAGATGGGGGCATTAAATAAATAAATAATAAACAAACAAAGAGTTTAGTTGTCTACATAGCTAGTAATTCCAAGGATGTGGCTTGGTAGAGACTGATGGTTTGTCACTAGCCAGGTTTGTCTAGAAAGTTTTATCTTCTCTGACATTTGGGGATGTTTTATCTTCCTTGAGGTTCTGCTAAATTCTGAAGTGAAAACCAAGGTAGTTTTGTCTGGCTTTGCAGGGCACTGACCTCTATATATTTGCTCTAGGGAGATGTTTGGGCCGCAGCAAAAAAAAATTCCACATATTCACACATACTGTGCACATATACACGTGCACATTGTTCCGCTCCTTAGTTCTATTTCTTCTCAAGGAGGGCACCAATCCATGAGGACCTGCTCTGACACTCCGTGCCTTTGTTTGCAGAACAGACTAAGCCATTCAGAACTAGAACTGACCTGATCTCTGTTTGCTTTTTCTCACTCCATGCTGAGCCATAAATTTAACTCCACTGGCTGAAGTCAGTGAGCCACCAGCTAGTCAGCTTCCTTTTGTGCAAAGCCATCCGATTTTACTAATTTTGCACCAGCTCCCACCAAGCAGACCATTTGGTAAGACCCAATGCTCCTCTGAAAGAAATGCCAGCATTCAGATTTTTATGTAGGAGCAAAAATGCCAGTCCTGAGGCTTATATATGTTACCCATGTAATAAGACCATCCAGTTTCTAAAGTAAATGGATCTGATATTATCTATTCGTAACAATAATCAATCATGCTGTGGAATGATCCTCCTATGTTGGTTATTTGTATATAGGTAGGTCGCAATTAGTGCAAGTTCAAATAATATATTTGATTTAGTGCAAATTGTAAATTGATTTCCATGTGTTATTTAATGTGATCCCATATTCAGTTAACACGAGGCTAGTGTGTGTGCAATTGAAGAAAGGCCTGGAGACTAAAACATATGAAGAACGGTTGCAAGATTTGGGTTTGGCTAGTCTAGAGAAAGGAAGACCTAGCAATATGCCAATATTTGAGGGGCTGCCACAAAGAAGAAGGGGTCAAATTATTCTCCAAAGCATCAGAGGGCAGGACAAGAAACAATGGTTGGAAACTAATCAAGGAGAGAAGCAGCCTGGAATTAAGGAGAAACTTCTTAACAGTGAGAACAATTAAATCAGTGGAACAGCTTGCCTTCAGAAATAGTAAGTGCTTCATCACTGAAGTTTTTTAAGAAGAGACTGGACAGCCACTTGTCTGAAATGGTATAGGGTCTCCTGCTTGAGCAGATGGCTGGACTAGAAGACCTCCAAAGTCTTCCAGATTCTATTCTATTCTATTCTATTCTATTCTATTCTATTCTATTCTATTCTATTCTATTCTATTCTATTCTATTACTCTATTCTATTCTATTCATATTCTATTCTAGGTCTAAGATGCTGCTAATCTTCGTGTGTGCAAAATGGAGAAAAGAAATATTTCATCAGAGGAAAATACTACAGGTTTAAAATAGAAGCCATTATTACATTGGCTGCCTGAGGACTGCCTGAGTCTATGGTAGATTTTTTGTTTTGTTTGTGTTTTGTCTCTGTGACTTTGTTAACCATATATTTATATTATTTTTTTATCCTTCCTGTAATATTTAATAAAGAAAATATGTTTAAAAAATTTCATTGTCTATTTCTGTTAAACTGGAACCAATTGCCCTATTTTCTTTAGAAATATCACTTAAAATAGCTTTAATTAGAATAATGCAACCTTTTCACGGGATTCATTAACCACACTGAGACCTACTTGTATTCCAGAGATGATTCTTTGGGGGAAATGTTTCTTTTCTTATCCTGACAGGTACTTAATTTTTGGGAACCTTGCTTTGGGAATAGATGGCAGGACTGTTTTACTGACTTTGCAGGGAAAAGAACAAATTTCTCTCAGCTGATCTCTAAGATAGACTACTTCTCCACCCTGAGCTTAAGATCTCCTTCTCTCTGCATTAGTATCTGGCTGCATCTCTCAGAAACAGAGGCAGGTAAAGTGGGTGTAGCTGAAGGTTGTGCCTCTACCCTCAGTTGTGTGTTTTCTGTCTGTTACTTTTAAGAGCCAAAGAAAGAGGGCACCGACTGTCAAGACAATTTCAAGGTGTTTTTAGCGAAAGCTACTTCTTGAATAGAATATTAATTATGAAAAATATAAAAGTGAGTTCATGATGTATAGCAGGAGCCTTGAAATCTGCAGGTCAGTAGTGAAAACGGCTACTTCTCACGATAGCCTGATTTCACCATGGAAACCATGATGCAATTTTAGTTGTATAATATTTGGTGTAAGAGTTGAGGTGGTTTTGCAACAGGGGTCCTTCGCTCAGCTGGGTTGCTGGCAAAGCACCACATGTAATGAAATGTTTATAGTTTGCAACTGCAAAAGAAATCTCAGTTGTTTCCTGTCATTGTCAGGTAAGTCGCAATGGTGAAAAAATATTTGGAAGTTATTACTTCTGTGACAATTGTCAATCCACAAGCAGAAGCAGGAAAACACGGACCTCCCATGCCTACCGCATAGAAAGCTTGTGAAACCTAAAGATATTCACGGCACCTGAAGTTAGTCACATCTTCACTTTCTCAATAATATGCAGGTTTCATTTTCAAGACTTCCAGGATCCTTCCAGGAAATGTTGTGATGGGTGTGGATCTGGGCCTGCCCATCTTTGCACACGTTCAATTTCGTAATTGATGAACTATTGCTTTAGAACCGTGTTTTTCAACCTTGATGATTTAAGGTATGTGGACTGCAACTCCCAGAATTCCCCAGCCAGCCTGTGTTGCCAAGCTTGGGAGGAAGAGAATCCAAATGGCCCTTCCTCCTGCCCTTCCCCCAGCCCAGCCACGCATCATAAACAAAGACACATTCATCTGGGTGGAAGGTCAAGGTGGCTCCTTTTATTGCTATGTTCCATGATAGAGCGAGCGTACACACACACACACACTTACATACTGTACACGAAAGTAATTACAATATATAACCCGCAGTTGATTACAGAGGAATGGGATTTGAAGACGTTTTGCAATATACCTGGCACTGAGCTAATACTGGCAATTGGGATTAAAGCTGCAATGTTGGAAGACACAAGGTGTGTATGTATGTGTGCATGCATGTGTGTGCCCTGATGTGTGTGTGTGCCCTGATGTGTGTGTGTGTGATGAATGTAATCTCCCAGAGCATAGTAGGCCTTGAGCAGAGGCTGATGATTGCCATTTCTCCCTCCATTTGCAAAATGGAAAACAAGAGTGTAGCATTTGCACGGGCTGGGAGTGTTTGAATGGCAGCAGCTGAAGGTCTGGAAATTCTTTGCTTTGGACTAGACTATGGGGCAGGTTTCACACTTTTGCACACGGATGCTGGTGGAAGTGGTCAGAAATCTCCAGGTTACATTTTATTTTACTCCTGGAACTAATATTTCTTGAGTGTCTTTCATCGGAATGTTCTATGCTGTTTCATTTCTTCTATCCAAATTTAAGATTCGACAGTAATGGATTCTTGGTTACATTTTCCAGCCCTGGCTGGCAAATTAATACAAGGAAGATAAAAAGGGTGCAAAAATGTGTACCAAGATGGATCTGTGTCAGAACAGCAGGCAGGAATTTCCTCAGCAAAGGCAACAAACAAAAGACTATTGAGATCACTTACAGAGACCTGCAAATTCTTTGTCAATTGTTATTTGAAGAAGGCAACTAAGGGTATCATCTCATTGGGGTTTGTTTTGCTCTGTGACAAAACCTTCTTGGCCTTATTTTGGCAAACTCTTATCAGTAGCCAATGGCCTTGGATAAACCAATTGAAATCTTGCTGGCTTTCAGCTCTCTTATCAGTATCGTAACCTAAGACACCATTCTGGTTTGTGGTTTATGTGTTTGGGATGAGACGAGGGGACTGACTGCCTCAGAGGGTGAGAAGGCTTGGCAGTGCTACTTGGGGAGGCAAATGTGGGGAAGAAACGAGGGAGGAGGAAAGGGCTGGTCAGAGATGTGAACAACCTAGTGAAAAATCTGAGCCCTACAATCTAGGACCTCACTGCTAACTCAGCTGGATGGAGAGATGATAAATGAAGCAGGAAAATGTGGGGGTGATGGTGGGAGAAGCCTGCAATGAAGGCATAGCTTTCTGGGCAGGCACAGGTCAAAATCATCAAGCAGCATCCATTGCTTTCTCCTCCTGTTTCCCATCCTCCTTTCCTAGAAACTCCTAGTAACCGTGTAGGCAGTAAAGGCATTAGAAAGGGCAAAGATTTGTGAATGGTGGCACTTGGCAATCTCTGCCATCGAGCTGACACATCTACAATGGGAATAGAGTCTATGGAGCAGAAATATCCAAGGAAGCAGTTAAGGTGTGAACAGCTGGGCTTGGACACTGATTATTATTATTTCTGTCGAGACAACATGGCCGCCTCACCTTGTGGACAGTTTGTGGGTTTTCCTATCATTTCTTTCCTGCAGAGCCCCTTCATTAATTAATATTTTTTTTAGCATAATGTGCCTGGTTGTGGTCATCAATATTTTAAAAACGTTTTTGGTGTGTTTAAGAATGAAGGCAAATTCTTGAAAAAAGATGGCAAAGAAGACAGTAGCTCTTGTGTGCAAAAGGATGAAAGATGGTCTTTGTTACTGAGTGAGTGGCAACAAGCAGGAGGAATAGTCCTGCAAAGGTTAACTTCAGGGAGGGATGTGAAGCTGTGGCTGAAAACAACACACTTTCTAAAGGAGATTTTAGTTACTGTGTTCTGCATTAATAGGAAATGGAAGAAAAACGTACTGAAAGATGGCCTTTCAGTCTTTAATACTGAGTCACAAATTTATTTTTGCTTACAAGGTAATGCGGTTCTCAAAACGACACCTATATGGAGATCTTGGTAATAGCACGCTATATTTAAATTGAAAAAATCAAAAGAGTCAGTGATCTGTTGGAGGCAGCTGGAAGAAATGTGGGCAAGAACTGCACTGAAAATGCCCATTTTCCTGAAGGGATAAATTGAGGAAGAATTCAGTTGGAACAGACATGTTAAATGCATTAGCTGCATAGACCCAAAAATGATCAAAGAAGCATAAAAACCTCTACAATGCATTTTTTTAAAAAAGAAAACAATGTGAAAGAAACACATGCAGCTCGCTTGCAGATTGTCATATTTAACAACTGCAAATGGATGCACTAAACTCTGAACCAAGCATTATGAAAAATAGGTTTGTTTATTAGATGTGATGCTGTATCGGCATCTTGCATAGTGTTTCTGACTTGCAAATAAACATAATTAATTTAAGGAGTTCTGCTGAATTTGATCTGGTATCCATGCAACCCAAGCATTTTGTTTGTAATGGCAACTAGCTCTGAAGTTTTCAAGGGACTCACAAATCAAGCGTGAGAAACTCCCCCCATAGGTTTCCACAGCAGCTGATATTCAAAGGTACACAATAACTGGCTATGGAGGCTCTATTTAGCTTTTCAGGCAATTATCATGCCTGGTTTGGTGATTTGACAGTTGTTCTGTGAAGCAGCAGTTAAACACATCAGAAGCCTTAAAACTGATCATACCAGAAAACAGTATTAGGTACAGACAATACAAACTACATGCAGCCGATGAAATGAATCCCACACTTCTTAGTTAATGCAGATCAGTTCAACCCTCCCTGCCAGATCTTGTTCATTTTTCCCAAATCGCTGCTTATTTGTTACATGATCATCCTACATACTAATCCTAAAATTTCAAAAACATCCAATTCCCTATTTCATGAGGTTGGATTGTTATTTTAAACAAATATAGACAAAATATTTATAACTTTTGTCACAAAATAAACTTCTGTAATTTCTTTCTTATTCACCCTTTTTTTGTACAATCTGCAGAAATATAAGAAAATTAAATATTTCTATTTCTTGTATAAGTGCTTCTTTTTAAAAATAGACAAGTATGAAGCTCTCTACGACAGTTAAGATTCAGTTTCTCTTGGATATTTAGATATGCGAATAAATGTATATTTACACAACACACTTTTTCTTTCTTAGAAAATGTGCAAATAAAAAAACTAGTGAAGATTTATTGGGAGTTGCATAAAGCATTATAGCAGCCTTCCTGAATTTGGTGCTTTCAACAAAGAGGCTATTCCCAGCCAGCACAATTGTTGATTGTACTGGCTGAGAAACCTGGGTGATGTCCATCACATCTGTCAAAGGGCACCAGTTGGCAAAGGATGGCATAAAGCAATGTTTTCAAACTTGGCAACCTTAAGAGGTGTGGACTTCAACTCCCAGAATTCCACAGGCAGCATGGGTCACAGTCACCTCCTAAAATGGCCAAATTTGAAAAACACTGGCATAGAGGGGCACCAATAATTTGATGCCAAATAAAGGTGGAGGATCTGTGGCCTTTCAAATGTTCTTAGACTTCAAATTCGATCGGTTTCACAATATACGGCCAAGGATGATGGGAACTGTAGTCTAATAACACCTGCATATCCACGGCTGTTCTGCTCTTGACATGGAAGCAGACTTTGGCAAGATTTATTCAGGCAGCCCGGGGGGTGGAGGGTGGGAGGTTTGGATTCTAATTCTGGCTACAAATCCTACAGAACCCCTGGACTCTTTCCCTAATGTGTTTATGGAGAATTATCATGTGCCTTCTCTCCCCAATGCCCCCAACCCAGAAGGTAATTCCTGCAAATTGCAGGTGCCAGGCAGAAAGTACTGCTGCACCATTTCGCAAAGTAGGTTTTAATGCTTTTGGAAGCCGTGGGTTGATGAGGCAGTTCAATGACAACACAGGAGGCACTTGAAACATCGGAACCAAATAGTGTTGTCCATCTCGGTGGGGAGGTCGGGGAGAGAATCTGTAAAATGCAAGACATGCCAGGAAAGGGCTATGTTTTCTCCAGGAGCAGGGCCTGCTCTTGGAGATCCCCTCTCCTGTATTCTCATTTTGGGCAAATTTGTAATACTATGAAACTCGTTAATACTGTGAAACTCATCGTGCAGTCTTAATACAAAGGGTTCCCGTGATTCAAGTTATTTGGTTGGTTTGACCCCTAGTTTGGCGAGGGTTGGGGAGAGAAAGGCTTTTAGTGCCCATTATTGATAAAGACAGGCCAAGAGGGCTGCCATTTTGGCATGAGGGGAGCGTCACCCTCCTAGATCTGGGGAAAGGGCAGGAAAAACGAGAGATGCTGCTTTAGTGTAAGAGGGACAAAACTGAGAATAAAGTCCCCAATGCTAATTGCAGTTGCTCTTTATGTCTCCCTGCTGACTGTGGTAGTAGGCACCCAGGGACCTGGGTTCTCAGCAGCTCCCTTTTGAAGCTTTCCTGCTTCTGCTAAGTGCCAGACTCTGCTTCCTTGACAAAACCAGAGACGGGGTCCAGATATACAGCCCTCTCTAACCTGATCAACCCTCCTCCCCCCACCTAAGCAAGGAATAAAAGTGCAGTGCTCTGGATCCCAAAGCGGTCATCCACTGAATGGGAAGGAATCTGTGTTCCATGCATTTGGCTAAAGATATATATATATATATCTGGTTGTGTGTGTGTGTGTGTATATATATATATATATTTATAATATATATAGAAATTTAAAATATTTCATCTTTTAAAAAATAACTTCTTTGTTTTAAAAAAATGTAAATCTAAGGCTCTCTTCCCCGCCCCACTTCCCTCCCCCCCCACCCCTATGGCCTTTAGTACTCCAACCTTCTGATCAAAGATCGGAGGGAACTCGTTAAATCACCTCTCAGCCATTCTGGTGCTTGAGAGGAAAAGGTGGAGATGGATGAAGAATCCCTAATACCTCTTCCTCACAGGTAGGGAGCACTCCCCCCCAACTTCACAGATGGAATCCTTTCCCCGCCTCCTCCATTGGCAGCCCAGGGCAGAGTGGCACGGAGACAGGGCCTCTCTTGCAGTGGGGGAGCGTTGGTCACATGACACTCTCCAAGATGACAACTTTGGCACCCCCGTCCAGGACAGGGGAGAGGGTGGTCAAAGCATCTGTTTCGGGCACCTTGTATTCTAGATGATGCAAACCCCAGACTGGCTGGGTGAGATGGCGCCAGCGCTGCAAAGAAGCAGAGGAAGAGAGGTGGGGATCAGACCAAACTTCAGAAATTATACCTTTTTGCCTCCGCCTCTATTTTGCTTTCACCTCCTCCCGGCATCCCACATACGAGACACACATTCTTGGGATTCATTCATATCAACCCCACATTCTCTCTTTTTCAAACAAAAAGGTAAAGGTAAAGGTTCCCCTCGCACATTCAGTATGTGCTAGTCGTTCCCAACTCTAGGGGGTGGTGCTCATCTCCGTTTCAAAGCTGAAGAGCCAGCGCTGTCCGAAGACGTCTCCGTGGTCATGTGGCTGGCATGACTAAACGCCAAAGGGGCATGGGACACTGCCTTCCCTGTTACCTTCCCACCAAAGGTGGTCCCTATTTTTCTACTTGCATTTTTTACGTGCTTTCGAACTTGGCAGAAGCTGGGACAAGTAACAGGAGCTCACATCGTTACGTGGCACTAGGGATTCGAACCGCTGAACTGCCAACCTTTTGATCGACAAGCTCAGTGTCTTAGCCACTGAGCCACCGCGTCCCTCTTTTCAAACATACTCAAGGATTAATATTTTCAGCTATATTGCTGATATCTTTTTATGTTTCATGCCTTCCCCCATGTAGTAGTGTATTATTATTTTTTTTAAATGCACTATTTACAAATTTCTGGCAAGGCAATCCTACTCATCTTCTCAGAACCTGTGATGGCTCCAAATCCCTGCCAAGATCACATGGTCAGGAGGGAAAGGACAGCACCCAGCCTGTTGTAGGGGATGACAGAAGGGTCTCTCATTTCTACCCATAGAGAGAAGTGACAGGAAAAGCATTCTTGTCAACTAAGAGATTTTCCACCCTGTCAAGAATAGGATGGATGACAATATTCAACTCTTCCTCCAGATCACTTCCTCCCTTTTCCTCAGTCCTGGGACAGGCAATTTTGTGAGGGAAAGGGAAAGCGTAGGCAATATTTCAGATGGGCAGAAATGTCCCTCACCACACCCACAATAGTTCTGTCCATAAAACAAGTACAGATAGTCCTTGACTTACAACCATTCATTTAGTGACCAAGGTTAAAACAACACTAAAAAAAGTGATTTATGATAGGTTTTCACTTATGACCGTTGCAGCATCCCCATGGTCACTTGATCAAAATTCATGCGCTTGGCAACTGTCATGTATTTATGACAGTTACACTGTCTTTAGGTTCATTATAACCTTCCCAGTCAGCTTCCAACAAGCCAAGTCAATGGAGAAAGCCAAATTTACTTAATAACCGCATGATTCACTTAATAATTTCAGTGATTCACTTTTTGTGGCAAAAATGGTCATCAAATGAGGCACAACTCAACAACTGCCTCGTGTAGCAACAGAAATTTTGAGCTCAATTGTGGTTGTAAGTTGAGGACTAGCTGTAAAAAATGGCCTGGAAGGCTCTCACACCAAGGAACAGAACACCAGCAGCCCAACCAACAACTGCAACAGCCAAAGAGTGTCAGTGTCAGGTTTCGGTTCTGTCTTAAATAAGTTCCATTATCAAGAGCCTAATTTGGAATGCTGACAGTCAGGACATGAGGATCTACGGCCAAAGGAGAGAAGAGGTGGCTTGCTACCTAGCTTCCTTGGGCAAACGCTAGTGTAGGCATTGCAATGCATGCCACATTCTCAGCTCTGGCAAGTGGGAATGCCAAGGTTTAGGGTCCTAGGTGGGGTTTCAGCACATGCCTACAATTTTGATGTTCCTAATGCTCCCGTCCATATGTTTGGTGCAGATGAAGGCCAGAGGGTGGCAGTAGCAAACTCTGCTTCCTGCTATTGTTTCCTGGAAGACCCTTTGAACTGGAAAGGGTTTCCCCCAGCCATGCATAGAGTTTCAGCCCCAGCACCTGCAACCCACCCTTTTGTTCTTGTAATGTGGGAGAGAGAGCCTCACCTCAGCCAGCGTTCCCTTGGCACGGATGAATTTGTAGAGAGCAAAAAGAGGGACACACAACATGGAAGATAGTGCAAAGCCCCAGCCAATGGCTTCTCCCCACCAGGGGTAAACGTAGGAGTTGTTGTAGATCAATGGCTTGTAGTAGGCAATGTTGAACAAAAAGATACCCTGGAAATGAGTTACCAATGGGTTAAAATATGCCAGTTCTTCCTCTTCCCAGTTTGTAGCCCTACAGCAGTTGATACCCTTCTAATGCGTCCCAGATATGACAAAATTACTTATACTTGCTTAACCTCATTTTTTTTTTTTTTGTGCTTCTTTTGAAGAGCCTCTCTCTTTGGTCCTTTTTTGGACATCTTAAGCATTCTCAGAGGAACAATATCTCTACAGCTGTCTTCCCCCAACCTTGTGCCCTCTAACCGAGCTGAACTCCAATCCCCAGAACTTCTAGTAAGCCGGTCAATAGTCACACTGTTTGACTTCTTCATTTTGCAGGCAGTGCTGCCTGCCGTCATCCCAGCTATCTCTACCTCAGCAGCTGCTTCTGACAGCAAGAGGCATCTTTTGGAAATGAGGGAGGAACAGGATGCTGGCAGATGCTCTCTGGAGAGGCTAGTAGTTTATGCGTGCTGGCATTTTGAATGAGAGTGCATTTGGGATATGTAGGCCCACTTTTGATACTCTGGGGAAAGCAATGGGCCTTATGCCTGATTTGCAGGGCAGCTTTGCAGGCTGAGTAAGCACTGGGCTGGGATACCAATGCTGCCATTCCTTCTGAATGGTTCTGAAAAAGCAAATTTTCACATCGGTGGGAGGTGGAAACATTAGTCAAAGTGGCCTAGGGGCACCATATACCGTTGAGCTGGCACAGCTGGTTTGATTACTATTTTTTTTTTTAAAGGGAGAGAAAGAGCCCCAACAGCTTTTTAGCTTTAAAGTGGCATGAACGTGGTCATTAAAGAAAGGCCATGTAAAGGAATTTAGAGTGATCTTGGGAAAGATATCAGAGAGTCATTAAGGGGAAAGAAAGGAATGATTAATTAAAGGGGGTGAGGTGGAGGTTTGGAGAAGAGTTTACACATTCCTGGGGCAGATGACTGGGCCCAACCCCGAGGACCTTCAGAAAGGCAGTAAAATAGTATAAAAGAAATGGCTCTTTCCTAGTATCTGGGATCAGACTGGTAGATTCCCACTTGTTGAAAAGTGGTATATTTTAGTCTTGATTTCTTTATTTATCTCTCAAATTTATATAGGTGGCCATCTCCCCAAAAGTAACTTTGGGCAGCGCACAACCATAGTCCTGATCACCATTTAATGGCCTTAGTTTATTTCAGGACTATGTGTTATTTCCCTTCTGTATTTTTCATGATTTTAGATGCTGCCCAGTATCTTGACTTGGGTGGCCATTTGCACGTCTTAAATAAATGAATAACTGGAAGCATGAGGGGGAAAAGTATAAGTAACTTTGCCTTGATTTTGTTTAATATATGATGGAACAGAGAGAAACCTGGAACAGACTTGTGAGATTCTGTTATTCTACCTCACCACTGGTACAATAACGATAATAAATCCCTGCCATGCCAATTTCTCAACATGATTTACCTTAGAAGCAGGGGTGAAATCCATCAGGTTCTAACAGGTTTTGGAGAACCGGTAGCAGAAATTTTGAGTAGTTCAGGGAACCAGCAAATACCACCTCTGGCTGGCCCCAGAGTGGGGTGGGAATGGAGATTTTGCAATATCCTTCCCCCAGGAGGGGAGGGAATGGAGATTTTGCAGTATCCTTCCCCTGGAGTGGGGTGGGAATGGAGATTTTGCAATATCCTTCCCCTGCCACGCCCACCAAGCCATGTCCATAGAACTAGTAGGGAAAAATTTTGGATTTCACCCCTGCTTAGAAGGCTCACAGGCAGACCTGATCCTAAACTGGAAAGGCTTCGGCTATGATTCTGGTTCTTTTTGCTGGTCCTTCCCAGTTATTTTACCCCCCCGCCCCCCACAGTCCATTTGACCCAGAGACAGAGTAGATTTTCCCCTACTGAATTTCTGCCTGTTACGTACCTGAATGGAATCAGGAACATGAATAGCTTTCCTTTTTATTTTTTTCTGGGCTTGTGGAGAAAACTAGCTTTGAGAGCCAAATTTGGTCCAGTAATTAAGGTGACAGGCTAGAAACCAGGAGACTGTGAGCTGTCATCCCACCTTAGGCATGAAAGCCGGCTGGGTGATTTGGGGCCAGTTCACTCTCTCAGCCCAGGATTGGGCAAGCAAGCTGGTTGGTCAATTCCTGTTGCAACTATTGGATCAACACTTATTTGATCCAAAAAAGTGGCCCCTGCACTGGTGGGAAAACTCTAGGAACTAAACAATAATGTACCAAAATCTAGCTTTCCCCCCCACAAAAAATCCTCAAGAGCTCCATCCCCCAAAATTACCAGGCAGATGAGAGGAGTCACGACCATCCAGCACCACTTCATCCAAGGAAAGGGCCGGTACCCAATCATGCAGGCAATGTCATCCATGAAACGGTCAGCCCCTGGAAGGAGATGGGAAGCAGTGAAAGAGTGAGCGGCTTCTGAGAATGTAAGAGGAGCTTTGCTGGATCAGACCAGAGAGGGATATCAGAAAGGCTGGGCCTGCTTCAAACATTAGTGCCTTGGATCTTTGCATGATCACAGAACTTCCCGGGGTGTTTAATGAATACAGCCTCCATGCTTGTCCTACATGCAAAGCCACTCTTAGGAGTAATTTCAGAAGTGGCAAGAGATATAATATCCACCCAGCTTTCTTATTCCTGACAGTGGCCAACTGGGGCTTGTGAGACAAGGCCAAAAGGGTCCTTAGCGTCTTCAGTTGAAGCTTTCTGCATACCTCTGTCTCACCTCAGCAGCCCAGCCGGTCTGCTCTTCCTCTCCTAGTGACTGCAGATTAAATGGGGACCTTTCAAGGACACAGCTATGTCTCAGCAGCTCAGAGAGGAAGGGAAAAACAGAGGTGCCCTTGATTGAGGATGGCGCGTAACAGAATGTCTAAAGTCCAACCTTTGGCCACATTAATTACATACACAAGATCACTCCTCTTTTTTACTCCTGACAAATTAAACTGAAATAATACCTTCTGTTGGCTTTGAGCACCAGAGTGAGAGAGGGAACATGACTAGGTTTTTTTTTTTTTTTAATGCTGCTATGTTCTCCATTATTAGGATAAAAGAATGGCCTAATAGGAGGATCTTCTGCCTTTTCCAAGTTCCAATATCTGCTATGAGTGGAATCTAAACTGCATTACTATTGTCAGCCCCAAGCTGTAAAGTGATAATTAAAAATGAGGTGTATGTGTCATGCTGGGTAGGGTTTGCCTCCCCGCTGGAGCAAGTACTGACAGGGTGAAGGGGAAAAAAAAAACACCCTTTAATTACTCTTTGGCCATGCGAGGGAGGGTGAGTGCAACAGGGATCTCAGATGCTAAGCTGGGCCATGCTTGATTGCTATTTGGAGGGGAGATCTGAGAACTGCTGGTTAGATTGAGAAGTTGAAAAGTCTCAGAAAAAGGCAACAGCATAATATTTCCTAACATTGCAAGAAAATTCCAGGGACGTATTCCCAAAAGTCATGCTCGACTTAAGGGGGTCTTTTGCTTAAAACTAAAGGGGTCTGAGCAACTGATCTCATGGCAAATTTGTTCCTAGACTTTCCTATCTCAGACTGAAAATGTGCATGTATGAATGGTGGTAAATACAATTCCGTTTTTAGAATAATCCGGCGGACTACTTTTCCACATGAGTTTCTCTCCAATAAAAGGAGAATATTTGTACTGAGGATTGAAATGAGGGGTCCTTGGTCCTCTCTGGGCTTCTCAAGAAAATAATCAAACTCAGAAAGCACCAAGAATTTTTTCTCCAAATGTAAATATGGAGAAATTTCCTAATTCCTCTATGCATCACTAGGAGTTTAAAATAGCAAATCCAGAACTGTTTTTGTCAGTCACAGCACATGCCCTTAAAATAATCCATGCTTAGTGACCTTGTCCCTCAGGCCTGCTGATGAAAAGCACTGCTCGGTTACACAATTTGTAGTTCCAGATTGCTGTGAGATTTAAAGAGCATCGGAGTCTCTTCAGCAGGCAAGAGTAGAAAAACTCTGCGGCACTGGTAATGAAAATGGGCATTTGGGTTGGCGCAGTTATTTTATATGCACACCTGAAGCCAAATAAGCCAGAGCAGCTTTCAAGGCCTCAAGACAGATGGAACTTGGACTAAGGTGTTTCCAAATTGGCTCCAGTGCTCATAAACCAGATGGGTCCCATCCCATAGCCCAGTACTCATAACCATCAAGGACAAGAGAAATTATAATCAACTTTTAAAAATACATTATAGAGTATTAACTCTCTCTCTCTCTCTCTCTCTGTGTGTGTGTGTGTGTGTGTGTGTGTGTGTGTGTATGCACGTGCGTACACTCGCACATACCTGATGCTGCTGGTTTATCTGCAGAAGTGGTGTGCCATTGCCTGGAGCCCAGTCAAGGCAGCACATGAAAGGACCAAGCTAGAAACCTTTCAGTTCCTGTGAAGAAGAGCTCTGATTGCCTTGCCCTTTGCCCTTTCCATATAAATCAAGGCAGGTACAAGGGAAGCTCTTATCATTTATTTCTTTATTACTTAACATTCCACTCATACCTACATTAAGGAAAGTGTAGGGCTGCCAACAAAGCAGTTCGGGCTGTTAGCAAGTTAGGTGAGTGCCCTAGAGACTTGCTAGGGCCAGGCAAGGAGCCTGGATCCTTTTCATCTCTGCCCCTACTATTCGGTGATGTAAAGAGTGATTGGGAAGCAAGAAGATACCAGCAGCCCAATTAGCCTTACAAGTAAAACACCACACTGAATTGGAGAGGAGAAAGAATTTTTTGGTCCCTGGAATGCCAATTTTCAATGCAAGGAATCAATCAGGTCTCAGTGAGCGGAGGTCTCAGTTGATCATTTTCTTTTAACTTGTAAAGAACAATGAAATATGTGTGGTTTAGATTTCCAAATGTGTGATTTAGATCTCCAAATCTTACCTTTACCTGTCACCCGGGTCCTAAACTCACTTTATCCACTCTTTTTATGGGGAGGATAGGGAGGAGAGCTCAGTCCATACACCGCCCTCCCCACTTTTTAAAACTGTCATCTCATCCTACTTTAAATGTGAAAAAAGGCAAGCCAATGTGATATGGGAAAGCCATAAGGTGCAATTCCAGAGCAAGTTGGCTGCTTTTAAGTCTCCCTAGCATGTGTGTCCCTCTTTCATACTACCGATTAATCACTAAGCGACTTCTGAGCTGCTCGTATTAACAAGAGAGCCATTTTCTCTAAATGGCACCACTAAAACAGAGGTCTTCAAACTTGGCAGCTTTAAGACTTGTGGACTTCAACTCCCAGAATTCTCCAGCCAGCTATCTTAGAAGAGTCTTAAAAACTTTTCACAAGGCATAACCCAAGCACCTTTCCTGTTAAAAGCTAAACACGGGACTGCGCATTTTACATTGTTGCCTGTCTGCAAGCATATGTGCATATGCGTTATGCAAGTCCATTACTAAATGTTACACGGTAAATGATTCACCCTCAGAAGGAGGTTAAATGTCACATTTATTCCATTTGTGCTTTTGAGAATTAGAAACGATTTTTTCCCCTCTCTTAGCCAGAATGCTTGCTTTACCGATTCGCGCCAAGCAGCTGACATGCTGGTTGATCTGTATCTAGTGTCAACATTTGGGGCAAAACACCTCTTGCTTTGCCAGCTTTGTTTCAGGTGATTCTTTAATCATCATGCAACTCTCTCTTACCATAAACCCAGGCGATGACCACGCACTCCCAGAAGGCCTGCCACAGTAGTGTTGTACCACTCGCTGAATAGTAATCGAAGAGCTGGAAGACATACATGCCCCCCTAGGAGAGGGGCTGGCTGTGAGACAGCAGGATGCAACAGGGCACTTTCAAAATGGCCTCCCTTGCCCGGCTCCAGGATCCTCCTCTTTCCTACTCAGGGCACCTCCACAAAATTAGTTCTTCTAACCCAGGTTAGTCTTATCACAAAACAGTTGCTAAGCACAGCACCTTTTTTTCCCCCCACAAGTGACAGTAGGAGCAACATTCCTTCCTTAAACCTGCTTTATTGAACCCACTTCTGCTGCTTGAAAAAAAAAAAAGAGAAGGAAGGGAAGATGGGAGGTTCCTTGCCACAAAGGGTAGAGTTGACAAAGCCACTTCCCACACTCTTCACTGGAATGAAAGACCAGGAGTAGGTGGCAACTCCTATCCATGCTCTTTTGCCTCGTTGAGCAGGTTATGGAAGGCAGTGGCTAAAACATTTGGGAGCTTTACTTCTTGAGTAAGCAGCAGCACCTGGCTGATTTTCTCTGGGTGGGAAGCTATGCAGAATGAGGCTCAGTGAAGGTCTAGATGGGAGACCATTAGAGAATCCCATGGTTGTAAAAACAAAATGCAGAAGAACAGAAGCCACTTTGAAAACTGAGTTTAAACGTGCTTGGGATAAACACATGTCCAACATTTAACAATAATTAAAAATAAATAAAATAATACATAAATTAAAAAGAAAAAATCCCCAAAATACTCAAAAGGCAGACTCAATGGATCTTTTTCTGACTTTCTGCTTTTTCTATAATGTGGTTGTATCTACCAAGGTACCAAGAGTCAAGAATAAAGAAGAGTTGACTTTCATTCTGCTATCTTCTCAAGAGGCAGTAGGAAGATTGGAAGAAAAAGGACCAGCAGTTCTGAAGGATGGGACAGCAGGGAAGGGAAAGTTGAGCAAAGCTACTGAGTTTAGCACTGAAGAATTCCTCAAACTTCTTGGCAGCATTACCATAAAATGGAAGAGTAAGAACTTTTCATCAAACATAAATCAACATATATACCTTATTTATAAACCAACCCACACCATGAGAATTCCTAACAAATAACTGTGGATGAGTAATTCAAAAATATCTGACGGCTCCTGAGAATGCCAGGAGTAGAAAGAAAAGGAGGTCTAACTGGAAGGCAAAAATGCTTTCTCATTCTGCTGGGCAAAATGGAGAGGTTCTGTGCAGAAAGTTAGGCCACATCAGGAGTATTTCAAGTCTTCTAATCCAAATCCTTTCTTACTCCCTGGACACACATTCAAAACAGCAGAAAGAGGCTTGTCCCAATAGAGATGGAGCTTAAAAAAAGAATGGCAAAGAAGAAAAAAGGAGAAATCCCCTACCACAAATATTCACATCTTTCTTTGCCAACCGGCACCTGAGGAATTCTCTAAGGAATGACCCTTCCCCATCTTTGCAATGTGAGTGTTCTGCTCCGCTCAAAACAGAAGGGGAAAGAGAGATGGGAGTTTCTGTCTATGGGTAGTGGTATCTAAACCTGAAAAACTGGGAATTAGCCATAGGAGGAACAATCACCTGGAAGTTTTAGTAAGTTAAACAGTCTCACCCAAATGGGATACAGTACAGTAGGTGCATGGTCGCTGTTATTAAAAACAGCCCTTTCTTTTTGAGATTCCACATAGCAGAAGCACTGTAAGAGATGAGCTGTTCCTCCCCAGATTACAACTGGAGATAACATTTCACAGCGTGTTTTCGTACAGTTCCCCAGAGGGAGGGCAGGTATTCTCCAGCCAGGGAAGAGCAGGAGCTTGCTTCAGATTGTCTCTGTGTCCCCTTCTCTCCCCTTCAATCAACCAATCAGGGATTGGTTCAGACACTTTCTAGGCCATGGCAAAGCTTCAGGGATTCCCTTACACCTGTCAGCTGTTGCAAAGCAGGCTGTTGCATCTGGGAATCCCAAGAAGACTTTTTCCCCCCTTCTTCAGGATGATGTCACTGCTCAAATACTGGCAAGAGAGGGAAGAGTTTCAGTAAGGGCAGAGGTCTCCCTGCCCTAGAAACACAACCGTTGTGGCATTTGCCCTGATGAATGAACTTTTCAAGGCACACTTCGGTCCCAGTCATGTGCTCTGATTACAGTTAAAGTCCTCTGATAAATGAATTTCTGGTTGGAAATCACCCAGGAAAGGCACTTATCTAAACAGAAGAGGCCCTGCTCCAATCAACTACTTTCACACAAGGGACCCAAGGTGCATCTGCCTCAAGCTGTAAGTTTCCTATCAGTCTTAAATAACTGTTCCTCGATGGTTGGTTTAATGAATACCAGTTCTGCCATTAAAAGATCATATAGCATATTTTTTGCATAATAACCCTTCTCCCACTCCTCAAATCATAAGGTAACAAGAGGGGAAGGACAATTATGACATATGCCTCAGGCAAATCAACGCCGTATAGAACCTGCTCCTACATCCACTGAAGAATTTATCTGAGCTTGGCACTGAAAGGAGACAGTAGGTGCAGCAGTCACAGCTCTGTGGATGCTTTAGCAGAGGACACTAAACTCAGTGGCTAGGACATAAAGGGGGCACGTTATAAGGAAGTCCTTAATAAAATTATGAGGAGCTGCTAAATGGCATAAAGCTCCAAAATCTTGGATGGGAATATACAAAAGAGAAATCGTAGCATTTTATTTAGAACAGTAATGGGAAATGTAAGGCCTCCAAATATTGCTGCCAGCAGCCTGTCCCGCTAATGAAGTTGAAACTCCGCTCCTGATCTTAGATCCTTCAATAGGTATCGCGCCAAATAGAACCAGAAATATGGGTTTATCTATACTATATAAGTGGGAGCTCCCTGAATACAAAAAGACAATGTGTCAAAAAGAAGAGTTTAATCTAAAGCCAGAGAAAAGGATATAACTACCCTAACTGCAACTTGAAGCAATAGAGGTCATTCTCACTGAGTGACCACAATTGTTTAAGAACTGGTAATTTCGCTTTTAAGCAAAGCAGTCACTTAGTGAAACTGCATCTTCCTTCAGCTTTCTTTTGCCTTAAGACCTGTGAAGGTCATATATAAGAGGATTGATTGTAAAGTTATTTTTTCCCTGTCATAACTGCAAATGGTTGGTAAATGACACAGTCATTAAATAAAGACTACTTATAAGTAACCAACAAATCTTTTCAAATAAGTTTCCATTAGCAAATACAGGTCTTACAAATGCTGTCTGTATTGTTAGGCTTGTGCATTGTGTGCATACCGTATATAAATAGTTTCACATTATGTAACTAATCGGCTGTACTTGCCAATTTTGTACAGTGTAAGCAACAGTGAATAATTGACAATTACCCCTGTTACCAGGATTAAAGGAAAGGTCTTTAAGATCACAGAATTCATTTCATAGAAAACCTTTCTCTCTTTTTCCCAAAATTAATAATAAAATCCTATGTGTTTATTCAGAGAAGTCTGGGTGTTCTCATGCTAGCAGATAAATATGCCTGGCCTTGTAGCCTATACTTTGATGAATGCCTGCTGGTTGGGAAACCCATACATTTATACACATTCAAGTTTTGCAAGAAATGGCCAGCAAAGAATACTCTGGAAAGCTTTGTTGGACAAACCATGCTAAATCTAAGCCGTTACATCAGCAGGATCTGAAGTTTTACAAGGAGACTTGCAGCTGATTTACTATCATGTGAAAACATGAATATCTACATTGGAATGGACTAATCAAAGGAACTCAAAGGATTCTCTCTGCCCACAATTAAAAGATTGACATTATTTCTCAGTTGGCTTTTTATTGTAGTTCTAGAAGTAAGGATGGAGGATAGAGATATCTGCTCTGTTTTTTAAGCAGTCTGAACAATGCTGGGACAGTGCATTTGGTGTGCCATGAAGGACAGCATTGTGATCCACCGGGCAAATCCCTCTTCTCATACCCACAAGCATGACTTTTACCATTTATTACAATACTTTTGTAGGAATTGTCAACAGGGAGGTAACCAGTCTCAGAAGGCGATCTGAATTTACTGCCTCGGTTGGTCACCTCCAGAATGTCCCAAACCTCCCTCTTTTTGGCTTGTGCAGACCTGTACAGCTCTGCTCTTCACCCGCCTTCCCCTCCTTCCCTCCCCTTCAAATTCCTCTAAGGGTGCTTCAGTGGTGGTCGTACCTCAGTCACCATGGACAGCTCAATGAAGAAGCAGATGACACAGAAGATGGCCACGGTGATCTCTCTCTGGAATCGGAAGGCATGAGCGGATGGGAAGAAGTCCAGGATCCCAGTTATAAAGCCTTCAACGCCTACAAACTGGTGTGGAAGGGGAAGAGAAGCAAAGTATAGAGACTGGAGAACTCCATGCAAAGATGTTGAAGGCAGGATAATGAATCTCCTGCCATTCTTGGTATTGTGTTGGCTACTCATTTTCTTCCTGCTTTCTGGCCCTCCCCCTTAAAGTCTCACCTGGCTGTCTAAGCCCAGAAGCAGCAGCATGAAGAAAAAGAGGGCAGCCCAGAGAGGAGCAACTGGCATCAGAGTGACAGCTCTTGGATAGGCAATAAAAGCCAGCCCAGGTCCTGCAGAGGACAAAAAGAGGAACAAAAGGCTAACTTAACACAGAGACACACTTGCTTCAGGGAAGAAGGAACAGCTTCCTCTGCATTTCCAGTTTGGTAAAAAGTAATCAATCAAATGGTCACTTATTTCTAGCCAGCTTTTCCTCTATCCTGAAAGGCATGGTGCCGTCTCAAATAGAACATCCCAAAATGCTTAGCAACATGTCTTTCTTTTATTTTGCAGACTCACACTTTCAAAGGCAGTAGATTTTTATTTTACCTTTGCATCAGGACTGAGACAGTCTCAAGATTTCATTTAGACTCTCAAGAGCTGTTTCGGATGGATCGGAATACAATTTTGCTTTGAAATGAAAGCCAAGATTATTATTTTTTTTCATTCTGGCAAAATGACACCACTAGTAGGAAAACCTCATGCAATCCTATGTATACCCTGTTCAGTGTTACAAATCCGATTCTAAATTGTGTGCGTATAGTGATGTGTCATGCCTTTGCGGTAGTTCTGGAAATACCGGATGCACGGGGTAGTTCCAATTATGCTGATCTTTCCCCTTGATCATCTTCTTGATAGGATGGGAAGGAATGATAAAAATGGAGTATATCAAACAATTCTGGTATAGCAGGAGAAGGTGTAGTTGTAGGTATAGGTGTGATTTTAAGAATCCAGGCAACCAAACTACGTTCTGCACCTGACCGCCAATGTATTTATTTCCTCCTAAAATTGCACTTCTCCCAGAATTGGAGAACAGCCAATCTCATCCAACCTGCTTTACCATCCCTGAATTCACGAGCACTCACCAGATTCTGCCACTTTAGAGATATCAACTCCCTGTTCTGCAGCCATGAAGCCTAGGATGGAAAAGACTACAAAACCAGAGAAGAAGCTGGTCCCACTATTAATCAGTGCCAGAATGATGGCATCTCTGCAGGGGAGAAAAGACAAAGGACGACAACTGTGAAAGACTGATCTGACAAAAAGGGGCTTTGTTGTGCTTATCCCTCAGCATAAACCATACCAAACACAGCTTCCTAGCTGATGCTCCCTATGTTCCATTTGACGTTCAGGTATCAGAGGCAAGTGTATAACTCAATGTTACAGAATCTTGGACACTGAAATCAGACATAAACATGTCTTATCCTGCATGGGACTGGGCTCTAACGAAACAGCAGCAAGATATAGTGGCCCGTTTGTTATGTGCATCCACCCATCGTTACGAAAGAGTTTGTGCTGAGTTGCGGAAGGAAGCGAGAGCATCGAAGGTGTTTTCACTATGGAGGAAAGCAGGGCAAGGTGAAAAGAGGATTAATTGCGTTTTGCAGGATGAGCGAGCTTACAAGACAGGCTGTGCCTTGGAGCCCAGCACAAACGGCAGCTGAGGAGGAAAGAAAGGGAGGCTGAGGGACCCAAGGGTATTTCACACTGCATGCATGCACTTTAGAGACAGATTCGAGGAGATGTTATGGACTAGCAGCAGGACAGGTTGGGCAAGGAGGCCACAGAGCATTCAGAAACAAGCAAAAGGAATGGAGTGAGTTAGCTCATGAAGGGGAGCAGGGAAAGCGACTTCCAAGCAAAGCACCTCTTGAACCTTTTTCTCAATGATATGGGGACAGAGGGAATTTCCCCTAAATTATTAGATGCTTGCTGTTTCTCTATTTCCTTATATATTTGATGAACTTTGCATATACAGTAAATAGGTGAAGCAATTCTTCAATCGAGGCATATTATAAAGAGATATTGTTCTTCTTTAAATAAACTTCCATCACGCTTTTCCCTTAACAATGCAAGTTTTAAAACCTAGTGCATTCAGTCTGATTTATCCCCAGACAAATGTGTACAGGGCAACAGCTTAGATGTAGAGCGTTTGGCAGCCTTTGAAGAGTAGCTACTAAAGAAATGTCTTATACTGTACTGTTTGGCTTAGTCAGCAGTGTGATATAATCTGTGAGTGCCCTTAAGCAGTCCCGGGCAGAATCAGATCCCTACTGAATGGCTTTCTGCTGTAGATTAAGAGATTTCCCTGGCATCCCAGATTACCAGCTATTCTTTTCCAACATGGCTAAAAAGACACACGTTGTGTTAATGTGCAT
This sequence comes from Pantherophis guttatus, assembly GCF_059756535.1. Taxonomy (NCBI): domain Eukaryota; kingdom Metazoa; phylum Chordata; class Lepidosauria; order Squamata; family Colubridae; genus Pantherophis; species Pantherophis guttatus. The sequence goes on along the minus strand of NC_142064.1, from coordinate 119,151,328 downwards.
GAAAAGTTTCCATGAGAAAAAAAAAATACACCAGAATGTCAGATGCTCTGGGACTTCAGCTTCCAATAAGTAATAGATTACATGTTCTACCCAAAATAATTTTAAAGAATGGTTTTTCCTTTCTACAGTTACAAGTTCCAATTTATTGCTTATGATCTCAGTGTAACAGATATGTAGTACTGTGTAGGATTGGACTTTACAGCTGGCCAGAAGAGCAACAGTGGCACAGTAAGGGATTGTGGTCCCCAGCTAATGAGAGGGGTATCGGTGTGCATGTGTGTTACTGCTTTTCCTATGCTGCCTGCTTTTCAGGCTACAGTTCACAAGCACAACTCATCTCCTAGGAATAAAATCTCTTGGGATGTCCTTCATATCCCCCAGAAACTGGGATAACCATTGAACCGGTAAAGTTACTAATTATTAGAAATTAAGATCCCCAGAGTGATGACAGAAAAAAAGGCACACTAGAATATTTCTTCTCTGCTTCCCCCAAATTGGAGCCCCTCCCCCAGACATCTTGGATGATAAACCCCATCGATGCAGGCAGCACAGTCTATTATTGGCAATACATGTTGTCGTTCAGTGGGTTTGCTGCCAAAGGGGCCTGTGTATGTGGGGTGGGGAAAGATTCTTTATCTTTTAAGATAGACCCAATGAGGGCAGAGTGAAAAGGAAAAACAAAACAAAACAAAACAACCCATTGCTTTTCCTGGTCCTGCTTCTCCTGGTTATCATTCATCTGCAGACTAGACAAATCAACCAGGCAGACAGCTTAGTCCTGGCAACCCAGCCGAACAAAACAAGAAAGAGAACCTGGCTCTTGCCTAGCCAACAACTGTTGGAGATGCATGCAGCAATCTGCTGGCATCCTTTCTACTGTTTGGCACAGCCACACAGCTGCCACTGTGTGACCATCCAGCTTTGCGGCCATCACGGTTCATCAGGCAAATCTCCTATCACACTGAAGCGATGCACAGAGCTTTGCCTGTTGAGTGTCTTCCTGCAGCGCAGGTATAAAAAAAGAGCGAATCCCTGGTAGGGGGTGGATAAAGAGGAGATGGTGACAATTCTACACGGCATAGCCTCTTCTTCCTACGCTCTGCCTGCTTGCCATGCCCCCTTATGGTGATGTAGGAAATGGGGTCTCACTTATAACAATTGTTGTTGAATCGGTTATAGCTGCCCAGGGCAGTGAGTGCCCCCAGTCCTATGGCATAGGAGAAAAAGATTTGGGTCCCAGCATCAATCCACACCTGAGAGGGAAGAAGAAAAAAAAAAGAGAGAGAGAGATTGAAATACGATGGGCTAGTAGAACTCAAGAGTCTTTTCTCCGTCCCTTCGCATACAACTGCCAACTTTTCAACTGCTCCTTGCACTCTGGGCAGCCACTCACTGCTGCCATTAACAAGGGGTGTGTAGTTGATATCTATTTGGTGAAGAGCTTTAGCTATCGCTGCTAGCAAGTCCTTTAACAAATAAAAACCCAGTTCACTGAAGCTGAACTCTTTGCAGAACTGCATTGAGATTTGGCAGCTGAAATCTTGACAATTTATATTCTGTCCCTGTTCACTTTTTTGCTTGTTATCTACTTCACGATTGTAGTGCTTCTCCTTTGTGTGTTTGTGTGTTGTTAATTCCTAATGACACCGCAGTACAAAAGCTGGCTAACCAGTTGGCAGGTCTATATTAACCCTTTCCCTTCCGTATGCCTCTCACTTACCTGAGGGGAACCCAGTTTGGACCAGTCGGGTTTGAGATAGTAAATTATCCCATCCTGAGCTCCAGGCAGCATCACCCCTCGAATAAGCAGTATAATGAGCACCACGTAAGGGAATGTAGCAGTGAAGTAGACAATCTATGTTGGAGGGGAGGGGGAGAAAAGAGACCAGGAATTAAGCTTTTATGGAAAATTGTTTATTTTGTTGCTTTCTATTCAGTGTAGAAGACCAAAGTAGGAGGCAAGCTATCAACTCACTAACTCCCCCCAAAAGGGAAAAACCAACTTTTTAATAATGTTTATTTCTTTATTCTAATATTTACTTCCCTTACAAACCACACTGCTCTCAAAAGAGTTTGCATAAAATGTTAACCTGAATTAAATAACAGCCATTACAAATTGAATTATCGACTGAAAACATTAAATTAAAACTGGTGGCAGCCAAAATTGTTTTGCAGCCCAGCCCAGCAATTAAGCACACACAGGCGGCAACACAAACACTTTCAACTTTCTTAAAAACAGGCAGTGAGGAAGCCTCATCAATTTCCCTTGTGGACTTTTAGTAGTAGCCTCTTTGGTTGAAAACTGGCCATGTGCCTGCACCTTTGCTGTGTGCGTGCTTCTCATGTCATATTAAATAAAACTCCCTCTTGCTTATGCCAGGAAAATGCTTCATGTTCCTGCCTGCTGTCACTGTGAAAGATACAAGGCCAGGAAAAAGAATCGAGAGTATCAGTTTTTTAAGAAACCAAGTGACAAATAGCACATTCTATGCAAAGCAAGGTCTTCCTTTCACTCTTTTTTTAAACTTTGCAGGTATAGGAGAGGGTTAATGGGTCAGGGGAGTAGCTTTCTACTTTAGTGTGGGAAGCCTTGGGGCTCCTCTAAAGCTTATTGCAGAATTCCCCTTGAAGAGACATCTGACCTGCTCCTTGGACAACTGCCGTAGATTTTCCCACACTAGAGTGCACCCCAAGGGAGCATTCACTGTGTTCTAAGGTGTGCGCTTCTCCTTTTAACTAAGTAAACGTCCTGGTCAAGCCCTTCTGGGAACCGTGCCCTGCACTTATAATATTCCCCTCCAATTTGAATGCAGGTTTGCGTCAAATATGTTCTAAGAGGTAGAAAAATTTGGAATATCTTCCCTCTTTGCTACTTTAGAAAAAAATAGTGACTAATGGGAAGGGAAATTGCATAGAATTAGCATAGAAAGTTTGGAACCAGCTCGGTTTCTTCATCAAGCACCCCTATTCTTATGGAGCACACAGTCCTGCACCATTTAGCCCTACTACCGATGCCTCTTGGAAAGTCTGAATAGGAGACAGTGCATAGATGGAGAAGGCTCTTCCGTTAGCAGAAGGAGATGACCAACAGGGAATCTAGATGTCTTGAAAGGACATTCAAAGAAGGAGAAAGGCTCTCATGGGAAGTTCTGACTCAGATATTCTAATGATCTTTGGATGTCATTCTCCATGAATTAAGTCAGAGGCGGTCAAACTGTGGACTGCATGTGGCATCCTAGTTCATTTGTGAAGCCCCATAAGAAGTGACAACCAAACTACTGATTTTCCATGGCCAGAATGTTTTGGCTGCAAAAGATGCAAAGCTATTGGCAAGGTTTAATCCATCTTGTTTGCATCTTCCCACTTGAAAAAGTAAGAAAGGATGGGGGGGGGGACATTTTCACTCACCCCCTCCACCACAAATCATACTGGATATAATCCAGGCAGCTCTGTGAATCTAAAATAATGCACTTTAAAAAGTATATACCCTAATCAGAGAAATGCTGCTTTTACAATCTGCCTCAAGTGCAAAATATTTTGGATATTTTATTCTTAAACAAGTTCCATTCCCCAGGTCTCTCCTTAAGTCTACTTTGTATGTAAGCTAGAATAGTATTATTGTAAAATAGTATTGTGTAATGAACCATTGTGTATTTAACTTGAACCATTGTGTGATTAACTTGAATTTTGCTACAGTGGGTTCCATTCTTAATTAAGGGTCATCTTTAAACTAGGGTGTTCTTAACCTGGGGACTTGCTGTACAAATAAGTTATAAGAGATATCATGTGTGTATGTATTTATGTTCTTTCTTTAATCAACATCTGGGTCTCCAACACTTGCGGCATATCTCTCCAAGTTTCTGTTTATTGGGGGAGAGGAGGAGCAGAAGAGAAAGATTAAAGAATCAGCAGCTGACTCATCTCCTGCAGCATCAGAAAATTTAAAGCTACAGATATGTTCTCAGAGATGCTGACCTGAAGACTCTTAACATTTATGAGCTCAGAGACAGAGGTCTACTGAACCACTGAGTGAGATCCGGATTATAAGGCATCCTTTGTTGCCAATGGGGAAAAAAATTACAGATATTGAGAATGTATAGAAGATAAAAACTTCAAGGAGTAGACTTAATTTTATTCAATGATATAAGAAGCCCCATGAATGGATAGCTGATGGCTTGTCCGCGAAAAAGTTCTCAGGCACGACTTCAAAAATTGTCTTCCAACATATATCATGAGAAACACTTAAGAGCTTTTGGCTGCCTCTGACAGCTTTTCCGTCCTTCCTAAGGGACCTTCTGGGCTTCTGCAGCCAGAAGGGGAAGAATGCTACTCTGGACAGGCAGCCTAGCTGATTTCAGCACTGATTCCTCCTCACTAAGGCTACAGGAACTGCAAGAGTGGCCAGCTGTGGAGAGGCTGCACCTCATCCAAGTGCCTGTCTGCTGAGACCTGGGGGCTGTGGCCCCTCAACTCCAGTGGCTGTCTGCTGAGAATGTCAGCCTTTCTTAGGCATGGAACTTGCTGACGAGTGGGATTTTAGATGCACTGGCTATGCATTGGAAAAAGAGAAGCAGGCATTAGGTATCTGGGTGGGTGGAACATATGACTCAGAGAGAAATTTTGATATGTGCAAAGGAAGGCCCCTATTTACATTCAGAAAGAATAGATCGTGGGCCACACTATTCATATCTAAGGTCTGAATTCATTCCTTGGCTGCATTTGTATTTGGAATTGGCAGACCTAATAAAATAGAGGCCTCTGTACAGTAGTTGCCACACCAGATGTCATTTTATCTCCCATGCAATCCAGGAGAATTGCTTCTAGTCAGAGAACACACTACTGACAACCTAACTGGACAAGGCAGTTTTATATGTCCAACCACTACAATTTTCTTCAGAGCTGCAGAATAAATTTAAGGCAGGTGTCTAACTTCAATTTTAAGAAGTCAAATCACAAGGCCAGTTGTAGTGGACAAATATGACTACTCCTTTAGAAGCTGAGACTTTCCACCCACTTTGTAGAAATTCTGTTTTGCTCTTTTCACAAACAAGAACCCTGATATATGCCTAAATTTTCTCCTTCACAGAGGGACTCTAGATGGTGTACAAATCAAATGTCAAAAACATACCAACTATGTGTGTAGAGATTCCCCTCAGGAAGTCTCAGCTGAGATGAGGGATGGGGTCTCTTACAAAGGATAATACTTGCTAAATCAGGAGCCAGTGGAGTCTGAGGAATGCTGTTTAGACACCTTTTTCCCCACCCTAACTGTAATTTTAACTTGAATCCTGCTCTTTCTCCATTTCCTGACTGAACTTTGTGAGGGTCTGCTGTTCTATGCTTAGCAGCCACCATTCTTCTTTGCCTTAATTGAAAACACTTTGCCTCCAGAGGTTTGCTTAAGGCTTATTCGCCTCCTGCATGTCTCTCAGTTTTCCAAAGATCAATCCAATCCTTCCAGCTGCAGGCACCCATCAGTCACACGTACCTCCCCTCCCCTCACCCGTAGTTGTTCCCAAAATGCACTTTTCTCCATATGTTTATTTTCATGTCATCATTTCATTCAACATTCTCTTCTCATCCCCAGGACTGTGTATATACCTGTTTCCATTCACCCTCCACCTGGCCCCTTCTTCAAGAGCCACATCATCTCCACAGGTAAGAGCCTTCAGAGTGGGCTGCTGAGCACTTAGCAGGGAGGATTCAGGAAGCAGGCGACTGCCAGTGGGTGCTCTGAAGAGAAGGAATTTACCCATCTTCTGGAGTCTCATGTGACTACTGCCACAATTCATTCAAAATTTTTCCCCACCTTCTCCTCCCTTCCACATTGACTCAGACCATCTCCCTGCAGCTTCCTACCTTTCCTGCAGATTTGACACCTTTCCAAACGCAGAAATAGACAAGGACCCAGCAAGACAGGAGGCACAGGGTCACTTCCCAGTTGATAGCCCCAGGGTAATCTAGGCCTTTTGAAATATTCAACACTTTGTTCCTGCAAACAAAGGGAGAAAGGGTGATCACCCAAAAGGGACGGCTCTGTGATCAAAGATCTCCACCTATGCAGGTGAGCATGGCTCTGCTCAGAATGGAGAACTGGAAGGTTAGTTTAGGATAGAAGGGTACAATGCCATAACTCACTCCCAAAATTCGATGACAGGTGACCGCTTGTCGGAAAGTTCATCACAGGTAAGGTTGCTGCTGGCAGTGCCATTGGCACAGTCTTCATGTCGGAAGATTTCCACACACTCTGGGGAGTTCCAGGGATTCCCACAGGTTGCCCATGGCAGGGTGGCTGTAAAAGACTTCACCAGATAGTAGAAGCCCCAGGCAAGTACCATGATGTAGTACGTGTTGCAGTAGAAGACAATCACCATGGAAGCAAATCCCAGTCCTGTTTGGAGAAATTTAGTTACTTGAAAAAAGAATGGGCTATTTTCCCTAAAGGGTATATGACACTGTTGTACAATGAAAATGAGTGATATAAAATGTAAGTGGCATTTGCTAAATGTCCATATTTTAAATTCTGGAAACAGAACTCTGTTTTCATCAAACAGTAATTTAATTTGGCTTTGCATGCAGGAGGAAAGAGTGATGAAAAAGACCCATTTTTAATCGCTAGTAAAAAAAAAATAGTAGGACTTCTTTTCCTGGGCTTCTAAGATTACAGTGTGTAATCATACACTACATACTGTTTGCTCAAGTAGGTTTTTACTGACATATTGATTACAAACGTTTTGGGTATCAAAAGCCAGTGATCTCAGCCTGATTATTTCTGTACTGTATGCCACCAAGAGTTTCATGTCTATATTTAAGCAATTCTTCTCTATGCATCCAAGTATTCCACACCTCTTTAATACCTCCTGACCCATCTTTGCCAACTTCACATATTCTTCTACTATACCCTAATTTGGGCACATCTCAGAGATCGATCTATTGGACCTTTTGATATCCCCTTGGTTCTCACTGAAGATCCCACAGTGATGTTCTGACTTGGGAAGTTGAGAGAAGATGCTATTAGAAGGTAGCTCAACCTTTCCCTGTGAACAAACTCATACAATGAACCCTAAGAGCAATAAACAGAAATAAGGGGATTAGTTGGAAAAAGATATTCTTACCTTTAAAAATCGGCGCTATGTTCCATACAGTGATGCTTCCAGCCTTCATGAATTGCCCCAAAGCAATTTCCAAGAAGAAGATGGGAATCCCACCAAGGAGGGCAATAAGAATGTACGGGATGAGGAACACACCTGTAGCCAGGTGAGCAACACAAAGTAAGCAACAGTGTCATTCTTCAGTTCTAGACCACTTCAGCCGTTCCCATAAATACAGGTGATTTGTAGATCTGTTATACTAAAAACATTTTTAAAAACAGCATCTAAATCTAATCCAATTTAATCTAATCTAAATTGTGCGCTAGGGAAAGCTGAGTCCTGCCCCATAAACTGTGGAAAACGGCATGCCATTTTCATAATTTATTCTGTTTCCATTTGTGGATTGAGAGGAGTGTAAGGGTGTCAACTGAAATCATTCTCAGGGGAAATGTATTCAGTCAATTTGGAGTTCTGAGATATAATCAAATCCTGGCACACCCTGAAAATTAATCTCAGATGTCATAATGTTTAAAATATGCAAGAATTTCAGGTGGTTTTTGCAGGTTGGGGAGGAGCCAATGAAATGAAATTCAGGTTAGAATCAGGATCTTTTTTTTCAATCAGTACCTGAATTTGTGACTTCTGTGGTTACTTGGAATTGTAATACTCATAGTATTTTAATTCTTCCTAGTTCCCCTTTAAGACCTCTTCATTTGTTGCCACCACTTAATTTATGGTAACCTTTTCCAATTTGTCACATTCTAAGTATTTTGAGATTGCACAATTGAAAATCAGCTTTGCTGGTTGGATCATGTTCCTCAAACGTGTTAAGGGTGCTATGCTGGAGAAAGCTGGCTGAGCTGAAATGCATCCTTGCTCTCCATTCAGAGATATTTTGCTGGCAAAAGTCTTTATGTACAAATGTCTGCAAAATATCCAGAGGAAGACTAGATCCCTAAGGTAGCTATGGAGCTGGAAAGGAGATAGATAAAAAGCAGACTCTGTTGCTCTCTATTATTTTCCTTCTGACTTTTGTCTTCTGATCATCTAATCATAGGTGCTTCTTCAGACTCCCAAGATCAGAAAAGATCTGTGGGCTTCCCCTGCACTGTCCACATTGGTCACCGTCATTTGATCGTGATCTGTTTCCCTCTTTCCCCAAACAGCTCTCAACTCTCCTGTCACCATTGTTCACAAGTATGCCAGCCTCATGGCTGTGACGGACAGGCTGGTGTGTTCCGAAATACGTGTGTGCATGTGGGCCTCAGCATGAATCACCTCAAAGAGGCTATTTATAGTACAGATCCCTGGGTTAAGGGAAGGGCCAAGTATTGCTTCTCGTCCTGCCAATCCCTAGTTAAAAGGATAATCTTGGGGATATAAACTCTTTCCCATGAGGATTAACAAGGCAATGGTTGGGGAATTCATTCATTGCCGCATATAGGCGGGGACATCCATCACCCAGGAAATGCAAATGGCGGTAAATTTGTGACTCTGCACATGGAGTGGCTAAGGTACACCATGGCTGCAAGACAAGAGGCTCTAAGATGATATGGGATTTTGTGCCTCTATTTACACATTTAACCAGATCAGTTGAAAAAACAGTAGCAGCCGCATTCCGGAATGTGGCTAGGTTTGATTAATATTAATCTTGGGATTTGGGTAGGTGAGTATATTGTGGTTTTGGTTAATTAATGGTTCAAAGGAGTGTGCAAACATTATTATTGCATTAATAACCAGATGGAGTATATCAAGTGAATGAAGCCTCCAAGTGGGTGTTTGGGTGTGAGTATGTGCGTGGCTTTACCTGAAATCTAGCATTTACTCAGATGATAAACCTACATTGGAGATATTTATTTATTGGTTCGATTTATATGCCACCCTTTTCCGGAGACTCAGAGTATTCATTTCAGAGTATTCATTTCAGAATATTGGTGAGGCTTCATATGACTCAATATTTCATTTTCTTTTTTTTAATCCCTGCATGCAGAAAGATAGCAATGCAGGGGAAACAATTCTGGCATGATTCTGGCATAATCTTGTTTTTTTTTGCATAGAAACCCATGTCTGTCTCAAATTCTCACTTGCAGTCTGATACCTACAACTAGCCACAGGTTTATCCCTATAAATCAGCCCAGACTCAAAAATTACCCTTTCTTTTGTAGGACCAATTAAGGTCTGAAATATGTGATATGCAATAGTAAAGGCTGCTTCTAAGCAACACTCAAAATGTATACCTCATTCCATTAAATAAGTAGGCTAAAATGGCTTCTTATCAGTTTTCATATTCTCTCTGTTTTTCGATTATCAACTCCATAAGGCATAATGAATGGATGGAAATATCAGGGTTAGATTATGAAATAAATTGGTCGGACAATCATTCCCTCTGCGCAATGAATTTTAGAAATTTTTGTCAAAGAAGACAGAGAGGCTGCTGACAGAATTCTCAGCAATCTCTCCAAATTGTAGTTCTCAGGCTTGAAAATTAATTTATGATGCAATTAATATAACAGCCTTCTTCCCCCAGGAATTAAGCTCCAGCTCTCCTTTTCCCTAGCCCTTGAGGCCAGGTGACCATATACAGATAGTCAGACATTGGAGAAAACTGTCAGACATCTGCAGTATAAATATGTCTCCGATGTTGCCTTTATGCATATATATATAATAGCTCAGTGACCCCTTCAAGGTAGGAATAGAGGCGATCAAAGTACATTTCTGAATTCACATTTTCACAGACCAATGTTTATAGATGAGACCAAAGATGAGAAAGTATTGACTGCTGCCTGAAGAATGAGATGCTTTAATCTCTTGGTGAGTTAGAAGGAGAAGCAAGGTGATAACTGGAAAAATGAAATCTTATGAATTGAAGTGGTCACTGTTCTGTCCGCAGCAATTTTTCACACTTGAAGGAAAGCACTGACATTTTTCTTTTTCCGATCCTGGCCACCGATCCATTTCTGATTGGGTGTTGAGATGCCTTTGAGGGCACAGAGCCAGAAAAACTGAATCATTCATTCCTTGTGATCTCCTCATATCCCTTGACAAACTCAAAGATTTTTTTCTATTCTGGATCTCCATCTCAGCTCACCCATGCGAGCCTGCACCTACTTGTCTACCAAATGCTGTGACCCCCGGCACTTGTGAATATGCTGACCCAGGTACAATGCTCCAAGCACACCAGCTTGGGTACAACTTCTGATGGTGGAAGCTTCTATCCCTCCACCCACACACCATAGAATGAGGCAACAGTTTTCTCCTGGAATTTGCCCCCAGCAGCTGTGGCCTGCTCTGTGCCATGCTGAGGCTTTTACACAAAAGAAATTTCTCCCGGCTGTCAGCCGAGTAAAAGAGGAAAGTTCTCAGGGCCTCAAAGGGGAGGGCAGGCGATTATCTCAGCCTCAGCACAAGGCAACCCAGTCACTTTCTCCAGAAGGAAAAAAAAATGATTCTACTCCAGCAGGTTTGGAGAAATTGGAAGAATGCAACTCTATTTAAACCCTGGGCTATCCCCCCAGCCATTCTCACAATATACCCCCAAACACTGCCTTGTCCAACTTCCTCTTTCCTACCTAACTTTTCTGGCCACCCAGCTCCTCTGCTTGCTTGGATCACTTTTTCTATCCTTTCTGAGCTCCTTATAAGCTTCAAAACTTTATTAGAGCAGTTTAAACCCATGCTCTGTAAGAGCTGATAGGCAAATAAGACATCCTGGTTATGAGATCAGGTTGTATCAGTGGTGGGTTCCTCCCGGTTCGGCCAAGCCGGTAGCGGTGACGATATGACATCACCGAACCGGTTCTCCCCCACCGCCCTCCCACTCCCCCACCCACCCACGTTATTCTTACCTTTTATTTGGTCCCACCCCCAATCTATTGCTGCCTCCTGAGTCCCAGCTGATGACTAGAGGGAAAAAAACTGTTTAAACTCTTGCCGCGGGGCTTCAAAGGGCAGTCCTACAGCTGATCAGTGTTAAAAGCAAACAAATGAGTCAGGTCGTAAGTGCGAGGACTGGTCATTAAGTGCAAGGACCTTCCAGAAATGACTCTGACCAGCTAGCCACGCCCACCTAGTCACATGACCTCCAAGCCACACCCATGCCCACAGAACTGGTAGTAAAAAAATTTAAAACCCACCCCTGGGTTGTATGCTTATCCTTGCTGGCCTAGAGGGTGGAAAGCAATCTTTTCCCCATTCCCTCCCCCCCAACCCCCAGTATCAGTTGCTGGGTAAGATCTGGATCTCAGTGGGGATTATTCAACTCTGGTGACAGAAAGCATGTGCCACTCCAAAAACACATGAAATAAAACAGCATCTCTAACCCACCTGTCAAGTTCAAAGTTTTGGCAATCTCTTTGGTTGTTAGCTCAAACTGAATCCGTTCTTTATTAGCATAACAAGATTGACCAGAAATGCCTAAACTTTCAGGAATGACAGATCCCAGAATTTTTCAATGGAGAAAGAGGAAATAAATGTATCTTTCTCAGAAAGTGCCTATTTAAAATAGTAGGGTTGTCTAAATCTTGTCTTTTCAATTGTGATTAATCAGTTTCTACTGCTTCATCTCAAGTCAGGATTGAGCAAGTCATTTATTCTTTTCCTTTCACTTTCTGTTCTTCTGTCTTGAAAAAGGAACAGTTAGGGCTTATGGCGACTGATACCTGCTAAATTTGTTCCATGCAAATATCAGATGAAAACTGGCTCCAGGGCTGCAGCTGAGAGTTTGTCTTTCTTCTGTAGTCTGCCAAAGTACTTTTTTTTTTCCATTTGCACGTACAGCAGTCTTAAACAGAAAGGGCAGATTACAAGGAAGCATTCTGAATCAATAAATGCAAGGAGAAAAAGGCAGAGTACCATTGGTGATGGATAGCAGGGTTTGCACAAAATAAAATAAAATAAAATAAAAGATATTATCGGCCCTTTGCAGGGTTTGCTAAATTGAGACACTTGTCCTTGGCTATTAAAAGGCTGCCTTTGTAAGTTTTTTTTTTTGCTTCGCTTTTCTTCCAACAAGCACAAAATGGTGAACATCTCACTTAATTCTCACCACATTCTAATTTGAGTTTTGAAGTTAGGTAAGGTTAAAAATAGGTACTAGCCCAAGATCACCAAATCGGAATGGAGATTGTATTCCAAGTCACCAGCTCAAGACTGCAAGTATCACTAACAGCACTTGTCAGAGAGAAATACTTGCAAAAGCGTCAGCTGGACTTGGTTGTTTTACCCAAGAGCCAGGCAGCATGTGAGCATGACGCAATGTGCATCACATCAGCCCATGGCAGGCCTAACAGTATTGCTCTTCTGTTCTCTCCTAAAAGCAGCAAGGAGAAAACCACCTATCCTTAAGGGAGAATGAGATAGCAATTTTGGCCCCGTGCTGCACAGATAACGAATCAAAATGGGAGTGACTATGAGACAGTGGGATCCCAACCCCCATTTACAAAGGTCGGAAAATTCTAAAAGAGAAGGAGAAGAGCCCCTCTCCCTACTTCATTGCTAATTAGGGCAAACCTAAAAAGCTAGGGACTTTAAATGTGCAAGGATTGGCCACGGTAATCTTACAGAGAGGGCAGTGCCCCTGAACAGACACACCGAGAGTAATTCTACTCCTCTTCTTTTTCCTATGTTTTGGGATTAAACTCCACTCTGGGAGAAGGAATTTAGCTTAAGCCTAGGAGACATGTGTCTCCTTTTTTTCTCCAATCCAGTCCCCAGTAGATTTGTCCTTCCCATGGCCTTTGGCAAAGCATGATGTCGCACCAGTTAAAACACATCAGAGTGGAAATGCAGAGTTCTTCTTGACTTCTCATTCAGTTTGTCCTCTGCATCCCTCCTCAAATTCATTGATTGAAAAGGAATAGATCCCAGAACGGTTCACATGGGCTATACGGCCTGGAGAATGCCAGAGGAGCCCTCTTGGCGACGAGATGATGGAAACGGGTCTGGTGAAAATATCATGTTTCCTGGGATTCTCTGCAGTTCTCGGCAGCAATCCCTGCGCCAAGTGCACGCTGGATCCTGCCAGAGCACAACTGCTTTCCATATAATGTTTATGGCTTATTAAACCACAGATGGCCTTACTGCTTTTCTCCAAGGCCAGGAGGTTATTGAGACAACACTGGGGGGGGGAGAGGGGGGGGAGGACACCCATATTTTTAAGGAAGCCAGCTAAGTGTGATACTCAAGGGCAGTGCCAGATGAGGGCCCAATAAATCCAGGTTCCAGGAACCCACGAAGTTCACTGGATGCTTTTCAGCCAGGCATTTTCTCTTAGCCTGTCCTACCCTTCAGGATCGTGAGGGTAAAGTGGGAGAAAGGCAACAACCATTTATGCCACAAGGAATTATTCGGAAAGAAGGCGAGAAATAACAAGCATGTAAACAGTCTTCTCCCCCAGCCCACATGCTCTTGTCATATTTAAATCTTCAAGCTGGATGCTATCCAGGTATGTTATATTGTGAAACGTGATTAACTACATGCTTTCTACAATTACGTTTCCCAATATACAGAAAATAGGAGGACAAAGCAGTTACTGGGGAGGATTGGAAAGCAACCAAAAGGTGCTAGAAGTTTCTGTTCTGACCAATTCACGCATAAAATGCCCTTTCACAATTTGTTCTAAATTTATTTTGCATTATTTATAAAATTTGAGGAAGGCAAGATTTGCCACTGACTCAGTCATCCAAGAAGGATTACTATACAGTGGCCCTCCTTTCAGCCAGCTATGCTTTCTCTTTGCCCCTCTGGTATTCCCACATGGTCCCTGTCCTCCCCTGTAATTATTCCCCCAACTCCAACTTTGAAAGGGGTGAGGCATCTGTCTTGGGGTGTCCTGAAAGGGGATGCAACTCTGGAGGCTCAGTTGTTGTATAAGAGGGAAGTGAATGAGAGATTTGGAAGAATCTAACCATGGAATCTACAGGATAACTCAGGATGGGCCCAGGAGAAATGCCCTGTGGATGTGGCTTATTCTTATCAGTGTGTGGGTGTGCTCACGGGCAAGCACGCATGTGTATATGTGCGTATATGCAACATCTTTCTAGTTTGTTAACTAAAGCATCAAAATAATCTCAAAGAGGCTTGGGTCTTCATTCCATGTGGCCTGCTTAACTTGTTGCAGTGGGAAAAGAGACAAGAACAAGTACTTCCTTAAGACCCTCTATGGTAGGAGAGGCCAGGTGATATAAGAGCCCCAAAACACTGCAGCTGGAACGAGGTGAGTCCACACAGTCAAAGTTGGTTGGGAAAACTTTCCTGCTTCCCTTCGATGTGCTCCCTCTTGAGGGACTTTGGGATCCATAAGTAGCAGGATGGGGAGGTGTTTATATTGTATCCCCCTTCAGAACAGCAGCCATGATTCCCTCCACCTTTGCTAGGAGAAGGCGATCCTCTGCCCAGACGGCACTCCTTTCTGCAAGCTGGCAACTGCCCTTTGCTCCCTGCCTAGCCACAGATGTGCGTGGTGACAACACGGTGCCAACTACTTGTATCCTTCTCTGCCTCTCAACATTCCCACTGAACGCCGCAAGATTTCTCCCCTATCTGATCACAGCTCTATCTTCACCCTCGCTCATGTTTCAGTCTGGATAAATTCCTTGCATCTTCCAAGGAGCTTAACCTTCTCCTGTGCGGATTTTTTTTTTTTTTTGTAATACTCCTGCCTGGAGGGATGAGGTTTTGGGGGACTCTCGCAGGATATCTCCCACAAAGATTTCTCCTCCCTTTCCAATCTCATTTCTGGAATTCCATCTGTTCAGCCTACAAAAATTTACTAAGTGATGATCTGACTCACTTTCGAGTCTTGTTTTTAAATTGTGGGGTCCGGGCCTGAGGCTTTTAGATTCCAGGTAGGCGTGGGGCTGAATGCGCCTACTGAAGAAGACAGGGAAGGCCTTCCGTACAGAGCATATTAACCCCCCAATTCCCAGATCCAGCCTTAACTTTTGAAAGAGCCTGGAGGCTAAGCCAAAGGCCAAAATTCCACTCTAGGAAGGGAGCAGGCTAGAGTTTTTTCCTTTCTAGGGCACCTTTAATCATCTGCTCTTGCTGCTGCCAACTCTAGGTCCTGCCTGGATTGCCTCACAAACTACTCCTGAGTTTAGGATGTCAGCGCAGAAAGCCACTGTTTCAAGGCTTTCTCAGGTCCCTGTTCTTCCCAATGGGCCTGGATCTTGAAGGTGAAACCTGCAGGCTCCAGAGCTAGGCATCCTAAAGGACTCCCATCGGACTCTCTGGAGAATCACGGATCTCCCCCCCCCCTCCCTTAAGAGTATAAGGATCCCGGAGACCCCACCCCACCCCACCGTCCCTTCCACCCAGCCCTCACGGCCGCAGGATGCTCACCTCCCCCGTTCTTGTAACACAGGTAGGGAAAGCGCCACACGTTGCCTAGCCCCACGGCGAAGCCCACGCAGGACATGATGAAATCCATCTGCCGGGTCCAAGTCTCTCTCTCGCGGGGCGGCAAGGCCAGGGTCGGCTTGCAAGTGTCCACGGCCTCCCCTTTGCTCCCGACTGAGGCTCCTTGGCACATGGCGGCTGCGGGGGGTCCCGTCTTTTTGTCCTGCGGTTCGACCGAGACGCTGTAAATGCCGCCGCCGCCGCCGCCGCCCTCCGCCGA
Organism: Pantherophis guttatus; assembly: GCF_059756535.1. NCBI lineage: Eukaryota > Metazoa > Chordata > Lepidosauria > Squamata > Colubridae > Pantherophis > Pantherophis guttatus. The sequence goes on along the minus strand of NC_142064.1, from coordinate 119,135,620 downwards.
AGCCCCCTTGGCCATGGTGCCTGGGGGGATTCCCGAGTCCCGGTCGCCCCCTTCCAGACGGATCGAGATGATGCTCAAAAGAGAAAAGACGAGAAGGGGTGCGGAGCGCGGGGGGGGGGGGTTGCAGGCAGAAGCCCCCTCGCAAGAGGCGAGCGGGAGACGGTGGAGAGTGGAGTCTGAGCTGGGGCTGGGTCTCGCTGGGGCAGGTAGCCGGCTCGGAGGGGAGGGCAGGGATTTTGCAGAGCCTCAGAAACAATCCACGAAGCACTTGAAGGTCAACCTGAAAAACCTCATGTGTTCAGTGGACTCGGGGAAGGGGGTTGCTCGAGGGCGAAGGTCGGCGAAGTCCGCCGGGGGGGGAAAACCCCCACAGTACCCCGCCCGGAGTCACGGCAGGGCACGGGGTAAGGGCGGAGGGGACGAACCGATCCCTTCGCGTCCGTCGCCTTCGCGCTGCTCTGGTCGCTTCTGGGCTTGCCGCTTCGGGTGCTGCCGCTGTCTCCTCGCAATCGCCGCCCCTTCGAGGCTGCTGGAGGAGAGAGCCCGTGTGACGTCAGCCGGCCCGGCCCCCTCCCTCCCTCCCTCCCTCCTCTCCCCGCCCCGCCCCGCCTCCCCGCCGTCGCCGGGATTCGCCGACTGCTCCCCCCACTCCCCCCCCCCGGCCTTCCTCCTCCTTCGCGCTCCAGCACCGCCAGCCGCAGGGAAAGACGGCAGTCCGCGGGCAGGGGGAGCAAGCGGGTTGGGGGGGGGGAATGGGGGGTAGGGCGCAATTGCAGCGGCCCTTTCCTTTCCTCCCATTCCTCAAACACCGCCCCCCACCCGCACCTGTTCCTTCCCTGGGTGCTGCTGTATAATAATAATAATAATAATAATGCTCTTGCCTTTCTGGACTTGACTTCGGAGTTTGCTGAGAAAAGGCACGTTTCAAGTCACACGGTTTACAGTCAAAGCGTCGCTTCGGCTGTAGTTCCTCCCGCGTCTGGGTATACGCGCACTTAGGCGGAAGTGTCAGCGGCGCTGGGCGTTTTTCTGTCACGTTTTCATCTGGAAAGGGGCGAGCTGAGAAGATCTCCACCCCCCCCCAATTAACAAGAATACCCCCCCACAAATATGTCTTATACAGGTGGTCCTTGAGTTATGACCAGAATTGAGCTCAAAACTTATGCTGCTAACGGAAACACTTGTTAAGCTTGCCCCATTTTACGACTTTTCTTGCTGCGGTCGTTAAGTGAATCGTTGCATTTGTTAAGTTAGTCACAGGTTTGTTAAGTGAGGATTACCCGTTGACTTTGCCTGTCAGACTGTAACAGAAGCTGATCGCATGACAACAGGACACACTGCAACCGTCATAAATATGAACCAGTTGTCAAGTGTCTGAATTTTGATCATGTGACCATGGGGAGGCTATAATGGTTGTAAGTGTGAAAAAAAATGTCATAAGTCACTTTTTTCAGTGCCGTTGTAACCGAACGGTCACTAAATGAACTTCTGTAAGTGGAAGACTACCTGTGTTCCTGGAGTTGGAAGCCAGAAGTTGTAAGGTAGAATTTATCGTACCACAGAAGGAAGGGGAGATAACAGTCCAGAAACAGTATAGTGTCTGGTGTTTCTAAGCTCAGTTCAAGATTCTGGATTTAACATTAAAAAATCCTTAACTTTTTGGAACCAGGAAAGCACCTTCTTTGATAAAATCCTCTGCATTTGCTCCAGTTTCAACTGGTGACCCTCTGAGAACAAAGGGAGGAAGGCCTTTTTGGTGATGGCACCCACTGAAGGAATATTTTTCCAGCCTCTCACTGTTTCTCAGAACATTTTATTCTTTCACTGTCAGGTCAAAACCAAGTTTTTAAGGGAGAAGGCCTTTGGCTAAATGCTTTGTTTGCCACTTTGTGCCTAATGCTGCTTTGTTACATGATACCCCTTGCTAAAGTGTAACATCTGAAGTGTAACATCTTCACCTGGTACAGCTCCTATTAAATGAATATTAGACGTTTTGTCTCTTGAAACTTGGGTCTTGTCAACATTCCTTCTCTTTTGAATTTATCTAGGCATATTGTATACAAACAGCTATAAGAATTTGTGACATTAAACACACAGACAAAGAAAGTGGGCAACTCCTTATAATGATTTATCGTATAGTCAACCTATAGTGAGATATTCTATACATATTTCCTCTCAAGTAAATTCCGAGTAACTGAACCAGAGGACAGCTGTAACTCCAGAAGTAAACACTGGTTATCCTTAGTGATATGAATGGAAAAATACTCTGTCCATGGCCAGCATTTCTTCCTTCTGTATTATTACTTAAGAACTTGTTGATATATTATACCTCTTATCACACCCTGTACCTTCCAACATGGACTAAGTTACCAGCCTGTGCCCCATCTCTATGCCCCTACTCTTGCAGCATACACTCAACAGAGATAATATAACTGATTAAATGGCAATAAGGAAACAAATCTGCTTATTTATTTAAACAATTTATAATGTTGCCCATCTCAAAGCCATGACTCTGGGCAGCACAAAGCGGATTAAGGCAACAAAAGATAATGCAACAAATAGAAAACTAAATTAATAATACCTAATCCATACAGAACAAACAACAAATCTGCCAACATCTGGTTTAACTTGGTTCCAGAGAATATGTGTATGTTGATTATATAACAGGACTAATATTTCTAAGGTTGTTTAGACCAATTAAAATAAATGTGGACTTCAACTCCCAGAATTCCCCGGCCAGTCAAGGTTGCCAAGATTGAGAAACACTGTTCTAGCTGCTATATCAAGATTGCCTGAATACATGGTTTACAGTCCTACATCTGTTTAGCTAGAAATCTGTTCTGTTCAATTTTTAGGACCTCATTTTTAGCCAATATTGGCGGAGCTTGGGGGGGGGGTGGAAAGGCAGAGTAGGACTGGATAGCATATGGATAGGAGGAATCAAGTGAACAGACAGAAGATTGTGCTACAATCAATATTTGGTGGCATAAACTTTTATAGGCCACATATTGCCATCAGCTTATATATAGCTGAACCCACAGTAACGGATGCTTCTTTATGGGCTCTGTGGCTTATGAATCTTTTGACTACCAGTGCATTACAGGTAGTCCTCAATTTACAACCATTCATTTAGCAGCCACTCAACATTACAACATCACTGAAAAAAGTGACATGACCAGTCCTCACACTTACGACCATCGCAGCATCCCCGCAGTTAAAATGTGGGTGCTTGGCAACCGGCATGTGTTTACAATGATTACAGTTTCCTGAGAAGATGTGATCATCATTTGCAACCTTCCTAGCTGTTTTCCAACAAGCAAAGTCAATGTGGGAGGCCACATTTGCTTAAGGACTCTGTCATTCAGTTAAGAACCATGGCAAAAAGGGTCATAAAATTGGGCACGACTCACTTAACAACCCCCTTGCTTAGCAATGGAAATTCTGGCCCCAGTTGTGGTTGTAAGTTGAGGTCTACCTGTAGTCTTTTCAGTTTTCCCCAAACTCTTCTGTTGTTTTATTATTTGCGCTTAACTAGCACAACTTCCCTTCTAGGTTTTGCAAATGGCTAGTGGTTTTATTTTTTCTCCAGTTTCATTTAGTTCCCACAAGGTTTGAGCCTAACCACTAGAAAGGTCATGGTAATTTTGGATCCTTTCATGTTTGGTGAGAATAGAATGAGATGATGAGGGCTGGAAAGCACAAACATTATGAAATGGCTTGATACTTTATGACTGTACAATAATATTACTTGCTGGCATGTGGTGATAGCCCAAACCTCTAGCCTTTAACAATATTGGCTGAGCTAAATAGGAGAAGGAACTGAAATGCTAAAATGAACTGAATGCCTTCATTAGACGAGACAGCAAGAAATAGCATGAGAGCTTTCGAAAGGCAGAGACTTCTGTTCCTGATTTCACGAGCAGCAACCACAATTTAGAATTTAATTTAGAAAGACATTTTTCCTGTACTCTAATGAAAGACATATGCCGCCCTGCACATTTTAAACCAGATTTCTATCATGCTGAAAAGAGAGGAAATACCAGCAACACAAAATATTGCTGAGCACATTGTAAGCCGCCCTGAGTCTTCGGAGAAGGGCGGCATATAAATCAAATTAAAAAAAAAAATATGCTTAATTCTTTTGCCCAAGCTATCCATCCCCTTCCCCTTAATTGCCAATACCTCTGACTTCTGCAGGTCTTTAGTCCTTGTGTTGAACTTCCCTGCATTCCCTCTCCTAGCCACTCCAAAACCATATGACCCTTCTGTTGCCAACAGGTTGATTTCAGAGAGACCATGAGTTCTAATCCCACCTTGGACAAAAATCCAGCTGGGTGACCTTCAGACCTCTTTTTCTCAGCTCTAAGAAGAAGGCAATGGCAAACCATTTCTAAAAAATCTTGCCAAGAAAATTTCAGGCACTTCTCCAGGCAGTCTCTGAGAACTGGACATGGGTAAATGAAAAAGAAAAAAAAAACACCACATCAATTTGAATTGCCTGGCTTGGAATTGTTAAGTCTTTTCACATCATCATCATCATCGAAACTGTTTGTAATAATGCTGCAAAATCATTCTTCATATATTCAAAGCTCTTTCTTTGCTATGTTCCAAATCCAAACTCTGGCACTGAAAATAAGTCTCTAAACACTTAAGGTATACTGTGCTGAGCTCTGATGCTTTAATATTTGTTGCCTTCTAACTCCTGATACTAAAGAACAATACAGATAGTCCTCGACTTACAACTACAACTGGGACCAGAATTTCTGTTGCTAAGCAAGGCGGCTGTTAAGTGAATTATTTTATGACTTTTGCCACAGTTGTTAAGTGAATCACTGCAGTTATTAAATGAATTGCATGGTCATTAAACAAATCTGGCTTCCCCCACTGACTTTGCTTCTCAGAAGCTGAATGGGAAGGTCACAAATAGCAATCACATGACCCTGGAATGTGGCAAAAGTTGTAATTACATGTGGTTGTCAAGAGTCCAAATTTTGATCATGTGACCTTGGGGACTCTGATGGTTGTAAGTGTGAGGACTGGTCACAATGCCCTTGAAGTGATGTCCCGGTGCCTGGAGGCTGTGCGGATCTGGATGGGGAGAAACAGACTCAGGCTCAACCCGTCCAAGACCGAGTGGCTGTGGTTTCTGGCGTCCCGATATAGCCAGTTGGTGCCATCACTGACTATTGGGGGCGAGTCGCTGGCCCCCATGGAGAGGGCTTGCAACTTGGGTGTCCTCCTGGATACACGGCTGTCTTTAGAAGAACATCTGAAGGCTGTGGCCAGGAGGACTTTCTATCAGGTTCGCCTGATTCGCCTTTCTGGATCGGTTCTCCTTATGCACGGTCACTCATGCCCTCGTCACTTCCCGCCTGGACTACTGTAATGCTCTCTACATGGGGTTCCCCTTGAGGAGCACCCGGAGGCTCCAACTGGTCCAGAATGCGGCTGCGCGGGTGGTTATGGGAGCGACATGGCGCGCCCATGTAACACCTCTCCTGTGCAAGCTGCACTGGCTCCCAGTGGTCTTCCGGGTGCACTTCAAGGTATTGGTTACCACCTTTAGAGCGCTCCATGGCTTAGGACCTGGGTACCTACGAGACCGCCTTCTGCCACCAGTAGCCTCTCACCGGCCAGTACGCTCCCACAGAGAGGGGCTCCTCAGGGTGCCGTCGGTCAAACAGTGTTGACTGGCGGCCCCCAGGGGGAGAGCCTTCTCTGTGGGGGCACCTACCCTTTGGAACGAGCTCCCTCCGGAGATACGGAGGATCCCGGATTTACGCACTTTCCGCCGTGCCCTCAAGACTTTTTTATTCTAACAAGCTGGGCTGGCCTAACTCTTTTTAATTGCTTAATTTTAATTTGCTTTTTAAAAATAGGGGTGTTTTAATTAATATGGGCCAAATTTGTTTAATATGTTTTAAATTGTTTTTAAATGTTATATTGTACGTGTTTTATCTTTGGCTGTTCACCGCCCTGAGTCCTTTGGGACCAAATAAACCTAAACCTAAACCTAAACAAGTAACTTTTTTTTAGTGCCGTTGTAACTTCAAATGGTCCCTAAACAAATGGTTGTAAGTGGAGGGCTACTTGTAATCACCTTCACCAACAATAATCCTGGTAAAAATAATAGCAACAATAGTTGAACTTTTAACCGAACATTTTGAGCAACGTTGGAATTATTCTTAGTAATACTGTGCCAGCATTTCCACATATGGCATAGTCTGAATGCCTAAAGTGCCTCTGACCAAACAAAGTTTATGAAACTGTTGGTGACATAATCAGTTTTCTTTTATCAGTAGGCTGTTATGAATGTACAGTATTCACTACTCTGTTGAACTTCGCAATTTTCCACTTCCTCTCCCCATTAACCAGGCTGCCTTACTCAGCACCATACGGCGAGACGTTTTTGCAGGAAGTTGCATGAAAAATAGTAAAGCATGCTTCCTTAGATGCTTCTTCTCTACACGTCCTCTTGCACCCGAATGGGTGGGGAAAAGCCAACACCTGATGACATGGCTGGGGAGCTTTGGAAAATGCTCCCCCATTCGTTTGTGCTCCCCTGACATCCCCCTTCAGCTCAGATTTAAACTGGATCTGCCGAGTCCAGCCAGAGAAATCGAGCAAAGACTATCTTCCATCAATCAGAGCAGAGCTGGAAGGGATCTTGGAGGTCTTCTAGTCCAACCTCCCTGCTCAAGCAGGAGACCACCCTATACTGTCTCAGACCAGTGACTGTCCAGTCTCTTCTTAAAAACTCCCATGATGAAGCACCCACAATTTTTGAAGGCAAAATGTTCCACTGGTTAATTGTCCCCACTATTCAGACGCTTCGCCTTAATTCCAAGGTGCTTTTCTCCTTGATTAGTTTCCATCCATTGTTTTTTTGTCCTGCCCTCTGCTGTTTTGGAAAATAAGTTGACCCCCCCTCCTCTTTGTGGCAGCCTCTCAAATCTTCATCAGCTCTGCTTGTGTGGGAGCTTCCCAGGTTCTGTTTCCCACTCCTGGCCTAGGAGTCCAGGGCTACTCTCTGAGATCTTCTGGGTTCCAGAAAGTTGGCCATCTAGGTAAGAGCATCAGTGACATGTTTTGATGTCCTGCCCTCTCCAACTCAGTTTGCTTGTACCAGATTGAATACAGGTAATACTCATCTTACAACCATTTGTATAGTGACTGTTCGAAGTTACAACGGTACTGCAAAAGTGACTTATGACCGCTTTTCACATTTACGACCGTTGCTGCATCCCCATGGTCATCTGATCAAAATTCGGATGCTTGGTCACGGATTCATATTTATGGTGGCTGCATTTTGTGACCTTCTGGCAAGCAAAGTCAATGGGGAAGCCAGATTCACTTAACAACCGTGATACTAACTTAATCCCTGCAGTGATTCACTTAACAGCTCCGGCGAGAAAGGTCGTAAAATATAAAACTCATTTAAATGTTTCACTTAGCAACATAAATTGGGATCGTAAGTCAAGGACCACCTGTATTTTATGTGAGCTTTGGCCACATACAAAACCTTCCTGTTTTTAATAGGTTTAATCTCTCTGAATGTGTCCAGTCCTGTTTTTTAAAATCTATTTAAGCTAGGGGCCATTACGACATTTCAGGGAAGTACCGTAATCTGTAGGAATAAATATATTGCATGAAGGAGTATTTTGTTTTATCTGCTCTGGATTGTGTTACTCATCAATTTCATTTTGAAAACCTGCATTCCACTCACCTGACAGCATGAAATATTTTCTTGCCGCCTTCCTTCTACACCACTCATAAACCTCTACCATGTGTTCTTAGCGCTTCCTTCCCTAAATAAACAATACTTTGGTTTAAGTGGCCCATTCAGTTTTCCGTTTGTTTGCTTTGTGGCTGAATTCATGTGGCATGTTGATCCTAGATGAACCAAACAGATTTCCTATCTGCGCAGATCAGCCAATAAATGTATCGTAGGGTTCAGTGTGATAATACTGAGATAATACAATCTCAGGGATCAAGGAATCTCATGTGTAAGCATGTTGTCTGAAATTAGTCTGGGTGTAATATGTTGACATAATCAAATCAGTTGATCAATCGCATAGCAGCTCAAATCCATCACTTCTAACTCACGCCTTTTCTCAAAAGTGTATCTTGAAAAAAAAACCCAACCTAGGGCAGCAGTTCTAATCACCCCAAAAGAGTTTTTCCTAATCTGGTTTTTTATTGGCCTGTTGGACTGCCCCTTAAATCAGGGGTCTCCAAACAAAGCTGGCTAAGGAATTCTGGGAGTTGAAGTCCACAAGTCTTAAAGTTGCCAAGGTTGGAGACCCCTGCCTTAAATCATTCCTAGCAAACAATCCAGTAAGCTCATTCTGGAAGTCGTCAGGAAGGAAAGACCAGTTCCTCAACCTCAGTTGGGAGCAGAATTTCCATTGCTGAGCAGAACGGTTAAATGATTCGTGCCCAATTTTATGATCTTTTTTTTTTTTTGCCATGGTTGATAAGTGAATCACTGCAGTTAAGTGGTCCTTAAGCAAATCCGGCTTCCCCCATTGACTTTGCTTGTTGGAAGCCGGCTGGGAAGGTCTCACATGGTGATCACATGACCCCAGGATGCTGTTGGTGTAACTGTTGTAAATATATGCCTGTTGCCAAGCACCTGGATTTTGATAACGTGATCATGAGGATGCTGTGATGATCAAGAGGCCTGGTCACTTTTTTTCAGTGATGTTGTAACTTTGAATGGTCACTAAATGAATGAATAAGTCAATGACTTCCTGTATAGTATAGCTTACCGTTTGTAGGCATGCAAAGGACTATTCTATGAAATGATATTGTTCATTCATTAATTCTACATATGTATAATACAGGTTCTTGGTGGTTTGCAAAACAATTTACAAAACAATCCATATAAAACATCCACTTTAACAATAAATAAATGTAAACATTTTAATGAAAGTCAAAAAGGGTTTCTGGGTCTAACTATTGCTAACATTCGAGTACCATTTCGAGCAATTTATCTGTTTTCAAGGAAGCTTAAGAAACTAACTATACATCTGAAGGATGGGCCCACTCCAGGTTCCATCTATTAAGCAGTGCACGGGAGTTTAAGAAGTGCACATTCTTAGTGACATTGCCTGCCCTGGGAAATAATATTATATTGTTCCCACCAGTGGTGGGTTGCCCCCGGTTCGCACCGGTTCTATAGAACTGATAGTAAAACCGGTGGGAGGCTCCACCCACCGACCCCACCGTCATCAAAATGCTTCTGTGAATGTGCAGAAGAGCTCGCGCAAGTGAAGCGAGCACGTGTGCGCAGCCCTGCTGCGAACCGGTAGTAAAGGTAAGTAGAACCCACCCCTAGTTCCACTCTTCTGATTTTCTGCACACTGCTTAAAACCTGGTTATTTTCCTGGGCCCTGGGCGAGGACATAGGTTGAAGCCCTTTGTTTGGCTTTGGGGGGCGGGGGGGGGCGGGTTGGTCTCCAGTCTTTATTTTTGATATACTTTGTTTTCTTTTTTCAAACCTATACTGCAAACCTTCAGACTGGCTATAGAGCTGCTAAATACAAAACATTGGAATGAAAGCGGATGCACCTATTCAGGATGTCATTTCTCTCATAGCCCAGTCAATTTGTCCCCTTCCCCATTTTCAGAAAAGATGAAAACATACTGCCATAATATGTTGTTTCCCTAAGCACAAGACATTTAAATTAAACTTGGTACATCCATTTATGACCTTGCTTCACTGATCAGGAACAGTTGTTATTTTTCTTAACAAAAGATCATCAAACCCTACAGGTTGTCTAGGAGGAAGCCAATTTACAAACTGAGTAATTTTCCTGATCAGACTGTTTTACTTTCTTTTGTATGAGTATAACTGCTGGTAAACTGGGAGGAAGGAATGTATGCCTGCGTGTTGTGCCATGGAATGTGTGGGTGTATGGAGATAATGGGGTTGTTGGTTCTTCTCTGGTCTCTTTCCCAACCATGGTGGCCTTCAGTCTGAGATAAATGACGCCTCTAATCATTGTTTTCCCCACACGCTGTCAAATCTCTTTGAATAGGCAAAATTGCCTCGCCTGGGAGAGTTTGCTTTAAATGTGAAATCCAAACTTAGGCACATGATGCCATGGAAAGATGCCAACTGGGCAGAAGATGTCCCTTGCTGTCAATTCCTTGGGTAGGGGAAACTTCACCCTCTGGGATGCCCACAGTCTGTCTTTCCTAACCAAGACATTTTTCTCTACCTCCCACCTACTGTGGAAGAGGACAGTGGCCTATTCATGTATAGTTGCCAACTGACTGGGAAATTAAACTGTGCTTGCTTTGTTTGCTTTCCTTGTGGTTGTCATAACATGGTGTGGTGGTGGTGCAGGGACAGGATGTTAAGTCTTCTCTGATTAAAGCTTCCCATTTAATTGAATGGACAGCTTTGTTGTGGGCGCTGCCCCAGGCCCATTACAGTACCACCCTCTAGAGTCCAAGTGGACTCTAATTCCATGCGAGGAACCCTCAAAATCATCCCCCAATCCATACAAAGTCCAGCTCCACCCAGATGTAGCATCTGGCTCAGGCAGCCTAGGGGGTCAGTCTTTTGCCTATAAAATTCACTGCCATCAAGCAACTTTTTTCCATTTTAATTCTCTTTCATTTTTATCCTCCCTGTTGGCTTTAGGTATGCAAGGTTTAATCATCCCCCCCCCCCATTATCCTAGGATGAAGCTATTAGGAGACTTCTGGTGTACTATGGGGAATTTAAATGGCAGCTCGCAGTTATCAAGGATGGATGGATAAATCATTGCCATCCTGGTCACAATAATGTTAGTACTATGGTTACACAATCATAGTATTACTATTACCTTGGGGCAGAGATGGGTTTCACCAGGTTCTGACCAGTTCTGGAGAACTGGTAGCAGAAATTTTGAGTAATTCAGAGAACTGGTAAATACCATCTCTGACTGGCCCTGCCCCCATCTATTCGTCTACCTCCCGAGTCCCAGCTGATTGGGAGGAAATGGGGATTTTGCAGTAACCTTCCCCTGGATTGGGAGGGAATGGAGATTTTACAGTATCCTTCCCCTGCCACGCCCACCAAGCCACGCCCATGAAACCATGCCATGCCACACCCACCAAGCCACACCCACAGAACCGGTAGTAAAAATTTTTGAAACCCACCACTGCCTTGGGGTAACAGTAGCATCTCTTGCTCAAGCCTCCCTTAAATTGGGAGTATCTCCCAGCCCTTCCAAGTCCTGAAAGCATTGCGTCATTAAATAACTTGCTAGATGATCACCTATAAAATAATGATAACGATGCATGCAAGAGAAGGATCCCACCCTCTCTTCCTTCTTCCTTCTTCCTTTATACACACACATGTAGAGTGTGAGGTTGTCATACGGAGGAGAGCCTCTAGTTACTCTTCCCCATCTCCCCATCACATTGTTTTCTCCTTCCTTAATGAAGAGCGTTGATTGCAAACATTTCATAGCGCTGTGAAAACTTGCCTTTTGCTGAAGTGTCTCTCTAATGGTAGCATGTGGATTGATGGTCTCCACAGAAATAATAAAATAGGAATCAATTACGGATGTGCCTTCAAAAGGGTGCCCGGTGGGTTTCAATTTTTTTTTACTATTTTTACTATTTTTTTTTCTTTTTTACACAGCCAGTTCTGTGGGCATGGCTTGTGGGCATGGCTTGGTGGGTGTGGCAGGGGAAGGATACTGTAAAATCTCCATTCCCACCCCACTCCAGGGAAAGGATACTGTAAAATCCCCATTTCCTCCCGATCAGCTGGGACTTGGGAGTCAGAGAATAGATAGGGGAGGGGCCAGTCAGAATTTTTACTACCGGTTCTACGAACTACTCAGAATTTCTGCTACCGGTTCTCCAGAACGGGTCAGAACCTGCTGAAACCCACCTCTGATGCTCGGTATGATTTTGTCTCTTGCCAAACCAAGAAAAGAAAAATCCCTTTTCTCCTCAGCGCTTATACCATTCTTCTGGTTTTACTAGATATAAAAAGAAATGGTCATGGCCTCTGTGTGTCACTGTTTTGTGTGCCTGAAGACAGATCTTCCTCAGCTGACAGATACTCACCGCCTATTATTGCACATGGAGGGAAAAAAAATCACCAGGTGGTGAGTCGGATTGTGCTCACTCGGTTGCAGAGCAAATGGGATGAGCAAGTTTTCTGGGGTTTGGGGTTGACTGGTAGACCTTCTGGGTTGGACAGAAACTTCTGGCAAGGGCCCTTTGATTTGCTTTTGATTGCGTTCGGCAAAGTATATAACTCCAGAGCTTTTTAAGGGAAGGAAATGAATGAAGGAGCATGGCAGGAAGGAGGGAAGGGGAGATAGTGCAAGCGTTACCATTTATTGCTTGTTTGACCTTGGCTGTGTCACTTGATCTCTTCATCTTTGTCACCTTTCACGAAGTTTAAATCTTAGTGGGGGGTGCACTCATAGCTGTCTGCATTGCTTATCAGGTTTCATCCCCCAGCACAATTCCATACAACCTCTCTCTCCTTTCTTTCCGTTTTCTTGTTGGATATCAAGTACAGAATTCTTTTTAACTCTTCTGATCATTTCCTTCCTTTTCCCTTTTTATCTTGCATCAATTTCCCATTTAAAAGGATCACAGAAAATTAAACCAAGATTCTGGAGTTCTTTGGGGATCCAAAGACTGATCAAGAGGCCTATCTCATTTTATTTCCGGTTCTGAAGGGAGAATAGCAATTTATTAGAATGGATATACATGGCATATACACAGGATATTCATTGCCAATAGAGGTATAATTCTGCCAATTTTAATGAGAAAAACATCTAAAAAGGAGAGACTGGGACTGTTAGTATTATGGAGGCAAAGGATCACTCAACTAAAGATTTTTTCACACGTGACATTTGATTCATCCCTGGAACAAATCACACAATGGCCACAGTATCTTTCTCAACAGCTCTTTACTACTTAACCTTATGCTTCCCCAGCCTTTTAATTCTACAGAAAAGACCTGTCATGACACAAGGGAGATGGGGGCCATCTGAAGCAGCTGACTTTGGCAGTCATAGAAGGGTGGGACATTATTATTACACAATTTTATTATTTTTCTATTTTACTGCCAAGGATAGACACTTGCTGAATTTGGTTTGACTCAGTGTAATTTGGCTGCCCCAGATATTTGCAATTTCTCTCTCTCTCTCTCTCTCTCTCTCTCTCTCTCTCTCTCACCCCCCCCCCCCAGCTCATGAGGGAATCTGATGCATAGATTCTGTGCATGGCCTGATTCACCTTGGCTGTTTCAGATCCCACTTGCTGCAGTGTGGAAAATGTAATGCTGTATTGATTAGATTTAAATCATGCATTTCATAGAGGAGTGAAGTGGCATATGTAGCACTTGAAATACTGCATCCAGTTTTGGTCACCACGATAAAAGATGCTGAAGTCCTAGAAAGAGTACAGAGAAGAGCAGCAAAAATGATTAGGGATCTGGAGGTTAAATCACACAATGAAAAGCTAAGGAAATTGGGTAAGTTATGCCTAAAGAAGAGAAGGCTTAGGGGAGACATGATAGCTGTCTCCCAATGCTTGAAGGACTGTCATAGAGAAGAGGGGTGCCGATTTATTCCCCATAGGACCTGAAGGCAGGACAAGAAGAAATGAGTGGAAGCTCATTAAAGAGCAGTCCAACCTGGAACTAAGGAGACATTTCCTGACAGTAAGAACAATTAATCTATAACACAGCATGTCTCTTGTGGTCCTCCGTCACTAGAGGTTTTCAAGAAAAGATTGGACAACCATTTGTCTGGGATGGTATAAGGATTCCTGCCTTGGGCAGGAGGTTGGACCTCCAAGGTCCCTTCCAGCCCTGTGAGACTATGATTTTTCCCATCTAAGAAGGAATTTAGAATTTAGAATAACAGAGTCGGAAGGGACCTTGGAGGTCTTCTAGTCCAACCCCCTGGTTAGGCAGGAAACCCTACACCTGTGATGGCGAACCTATGGCACGCGTGCCACAGGTGGCACCCAGAGCCATATCTGTGGGCACACAAGCATTGCCCTAGCTCAGCTCCAGCATGCATGGCACCGGCCAGCTGATTTTCAGGCCTTCCGGGCCCACCGGAAGTCGGGAAACGGGCGGTTTCTGGCCTCCGGAGGGCCTCCGAGGGTGTGGGAAGGCTGTTTTTGCCCTCCCCAGGCTCCAAGAAAGCCTCTGGAGCCTGAGGAGGGTGAAAAACAGGCCTACCGGGCCCACTGGTAACCTTTGTGCCGTCATGTGCCAAAAGTGAGGGGAGCATGGAGGGGGTCACACGTGCATGTGGGGGCGGGCAGGGCACAGGGGGGCATTGAATTATGGGTGTGGGCACGCATGTGCATGACCCCCCATGCTTCCCCCGTTTTGGGCACGCGACGGCAAAAAGGTTAGCCATCTCTGCCCTACACCATTTCAGGCAAATGGTTATCCAACATCTTCTTAAAAACTTCCAGTGTTGGAGCATTTACAACTTCTGGAGGCAAGTTGTTCCACTGATTAATTGTCCTCACTGTCAGGAAATTTCTCCTTAGTTCTAAGTTGCTTCTCTCCTTGATTAGTTTCCACCCATTGCTTCTTGTCCTACCCTCAGGTGCTTTGGAGAATAATTTGATTTCCTCTTCTTTGTGGCAGCCCCTGAGATATTGGAACACTGCTATCACTAGACTGGACATACCCAGTTCCTGCAACCGTTCTTCATATGTTTTAGCCTCCAGTCCCCTAATCATCTTTGTTGCTCTTTTCTGCACTCTTTCTAGAGTCTCAACATCTTTTTTACATTGTGGCAACCAAAACTGAATGCCGTATTCCAAGTGTGGCCATACCAAGGCATTATAAAGTGGTATTAACACTTCACATGATCTTGATTCTATCCCTCTGTTTATGCAGCCTAGAACTGTGTTGGCTTTTTTGGCAGCTGCTGCACACTGCTGGCTCATATTTATGTGATTGTCCACTAGGACTCCCAAGATCCCTCTCACAGTTATTACTATTGAGCAAGGAACCACACATACTGTACCTGTGCATTTTGTTTTTCTTGCCTAAATGTAGAACCTTAC
This sequence comes from Pantherophis guttatus, assembly GCF_059756535.1. Classification (NCBI taxonomy): domain Eukaryota; kingdom Metazoa; phylum Chordata; class Lepidosauria; order Squamata; family Colubridae; genus Pantherophis; species Pantherophis guttatus. Next base: position 119,120,557 of record NC_142064.1, on the reverse strand, counting down.
TTTTTTCACCATTGAATTTCATTTTGTTAGATAGCGCCCAATAGATAGGACATTGGGCTGATAGTGAGTGACTGGCCTAAAGTCACCTTATTTAGGTTGAGGGTGGACTAGAACTAGTATTTCCCTACTTCCAGTTAAGAACCTTAAGCATGATACCATACTGGTTCTCATATAACATAGTATTTGCTTATTTGTATCCTATGACTATCATTAAGTGTTGTACCTTATGATTCTTGATGAACGCATCTTTTATTTTATGTACACTAAGAGTATATGCACCAAGACAAATTCCTTGTGTGTCCAATCACACTTGGCCAATAAAAAAATAATTCTATTTCAGTGCTTATTTATGCACATGCTAATATACAGGTCTGTGTTTCACAATTTTGGCAACCTTAAGATGTGTGGATTTCAAACCCCAGAATTTTGCAGCCTGCCTTAATGTTCTTAAAGTTCTAAAGTTAAGAAACACTGATCTTTTTTCTTTGTTAGGCATGAGGCTGATAGGATCCTGGAGATATAATGATTATAGTTCTCATTAATTATGTCATTTTTTTTGGGGTGGGGGGAAATCACTCGCAGAGTGTCTGAATCAGAACAAAGCTACAGTGTGAGGGCCTTTGACTATTTCCTCTGCTAACTGGCAGCAAATCCCATCTCCCTTTTTGATTCCTCCTATACTATCAATAGAAAGTGGAATTTTTCACAGGAAATAGATTAATAATGGTTTAATGAATTTATAGAGAAAGGGACTGGGAGAAGGGAGACCTAAGGTCCAAGTATGACTTGACTATGGAACTCTGGCTGAGACAATAACCCTATTTCCTAAATTACATTACAAAGCTACTGTGAGAATACAATGCAGGAAATATAATGTCTAACACGCTTTATAAATGTGATAAATAGCAATAGCACTTAGACTTATATACTGCTTCATAGCACTTGACAGCCCTCTCTAAGGATCAAGCATATTGCCACCCAACAATCTGGATCCTCATTTTAATGACCTCGGAAGGCTGGAAGACTGAGTCAACCTTGAGTCACAGAATTGAACTCCTGGAGTGAGCTGCCAGTTAGCCCTGCAGTGCTGCATAAAACAAGGAAGGAAGTTGAATGGTTCGCATAAACCCTCCCATCCATGTAAATGCTGGGGTGGGTGGGTGAGTGGAGAGGTGGTTAGCTGTGTCCTTGCCCTGGTCATGACTTGCATCCCAGGTGGGAATCCTGCTGTACAATCCATATTCCAGACAATGAGGGGAAAAATGTTCAGGTGGGAATGTTTCTCCACATGAGGGGGAAGCCTGAAAGGTCCAGGATCTTCATGCAAAGGAGTTGAATATCCACCTTCCCTGCATGTGGCACCCTACATGTGTTTTTTACGGCAAATCTCAAGAATATTTGCCTGGTTGGGAATTGGGGGAAGCAAAGACCAAGACACCTGGAGGGAAGACAAATTAGGGAGGGCTGGCCTTGGAGTACCTTCCCTCTTGCAATCTGGCCACAAGGATATCTGATTGAAAGGAGAGGAAGCCAATTCTCTATGCTTCAGCAACAGGCAGACTCTGTCTAAGATGTTTTATTTATCCTATTTGCCCATGCAAATCATTACTAGATGCCATCATCATCATCATCATCGTCATCATTATCATCATTTCCCTCTATTTACACAGCCCGCCTGACTAATCAGTATGTACTGCAATGTACTCTTTATCTAGTGTGATTGCCTGTCTCCGCGAGGCAAATGTGCCATCTAGCGTTTTTTTGTTATAAACTCACCTTGTCCTTTGGACTACAGAACCACAAATATCCTTTCCCTCATCATCCTTCCTTAAGGAGGAGAGCAATGTCTCAGCTAAGATATTTCAGCTGCTTTCCCCACCCCCACTTAATTACCGTTCTGTATGAGCTATGACAAATCTAGTGGACCCAGTATAATTAGAAGCCGTGTATGATAACTGGATGCTAGGGCTGTTGTCATGACACCCTGTCTGCACCGTCTTAGCATATATTGTTAGAGCTTCGAAATTTCTGTAGCATTTAATTCAACTTCAATATACATCATCCTTGCGTTTTTGTTTTTTTTTTAAATGTCAACTTTTCTCGGTTAATCCTAATTCTTTTAGATAAGTGGATGCCATGTCAAAGGAATTTAGCTTCCAAAATTTGCTGACATGGTCTTGATAAAAAGTCAGGGTGATGTAGTATTTAACATAAGAAACTACAATCTGGGAGATTTGGGTTGAAGTTCACTCTCAATCTTGGAATCAGTGTATGATTCTGGGCCAGTCATTTTTTTCTTAGGCCACTTTGTCTGACAAGATTGATGTTGTGGAAAAATTGGAGAGCAAGTATTTCTGCATGCTGGCATCGATCTCAAAGAAAAGCAGAATATCAGTTATTAAGCCAACAAATAAATATAATTGAAGACCCACAGAAGCTTCGTGGAACTGGGTGCAGATTGTGGACAGGAGTTTATATAGCTCAGCTGAATGGTTCCTTGTAGTCCCATGATTTGGAAGGTCTAATAATGAAAGTCAAAGTTAAAGACCATGGTGAAAAAAATGGGAGTACATTATTTATAAATGTAAAGAAGACGAAACTAATGATAGTGTACAGTAGGCAGCCTTAGAATTTGCAATGAAGCTATTGAAGTGGTGGGTACCTTCTGCTTTTTACGATCAACTTTCAATACTAAAGAAAGCATTAGTCAAGAAATATGCTGCAGCTTTGGTGGAGCAGCTTTGAAGGCCTTGGAAAAGATATTCAGATGCTGGGATGTATCTATATTTACAAAGATCAGAACTGGGCAGGCAATGGTGTTAAGGCACTAAGACGCTTCTGACACTTAATGGAAATGAAAGTTGGGCTTTGAAAAAGCTGGATAGAAAGAATATTGACACTTTTGAACCTTAGAATTGAAGAAGAATACTGAGAAAACTGTAGATAGCTTGGGGGCAGGAGAAAGTCTATCTTGATGCCACATAATTATTCAAAAGTCTCTTAGGATGAAAGGATGAAAATGTAAAATAATTGAATAGTCATCTCATTTTCATAGCAGACTAATATAAGAAAAATCACACTGAAATTTACAGTCATGTCCGTACAACATTTCTACATTTCATTCTATTCATTGCCTTAACACCCATGTTGATGATTTGCATCCAGTCTAACCTTTTATTTGATCTCAGGAGACAATCAAGCATGTTACCCTCTTTATCGCTAAAAACCAAGGTGGGCAGAAATGAGCAAGAAACTTGACTTTTCTGTCTTCCTACTTAAGGGTTCTCTTGCACTCCTCTAATGTTGGAAATGTTCTTGGGGCCTAAATGACAATTGGGCAGAGTGCAGTTCAATGACATCCTACAAGATGCTGTCTTGGAAATGGGAGTGTATGGTTTTGGATGGCCTGTAACTTACTGAAGGTGCTCACTCCCCCCTTTCTTTTTCAGTGTCTACATATATTCCCTCCACGCTTTCAAGCTGACAGGATGAGACCCCAGGTCAATTGGAATTTAAAAAACCAGAGCTTTTGAAAATATCATTCTCCAAGTAGCCTCTGTTAAGACTAATAGGAAATGGAATATAAAAAAATCCCATGTTATTAAACCTCAGATTTAGTTCTTGAAAGCAGAAATTCTTGCATTTTGCTATTAGCAGACACTAGTAACTATCAGAATATTTTATATGTTTTATTATATTTCTAAGGAGGTTTCCTCAGTGTGGTGGCGTCCAATTTAGTTGTGGAATTATAGGGAACTGAAATCTGGAGGACATCAGGCTGCCCTGGAGTTGGCCGGTGGATAGACAGATTTATTCATTGAATTATAAATCACATCTATATGGCTGCCCATCTCACAGAAGATGACAAGATAAGGGCTATCTCCCATGCCTTGCTAGAATCTTGTAAAGTTGATCTGCAGTATTATTCTCAATCACAGTATACTTGGGAGAGAGAGAAAGCTTGAGTTAGCTGAAGGTAAGACCCAGGAAGGTTGGTTTCCCTCCTGATTTGTAAGCCAATCTCTTTACACACTACCTCATCAGCCCCCATGATTCAGAGGTACACTGCTTCTGCTCTTAGAGGTTTTACTTCAGGGACGTGCCTAAATCGCCTATCTGTCTTTCCCAGGCTGCAGATCCGAGAAGTCCAGCTGCGGGATGACCACTGGTGTCCCACTTGGCTTGATTTCCAGCCGCTTCCCTAAGCCCACGTCCGCCTGTTATTGCCTTACAAGGCAGGGGCTAAGAGACGCCTAAGGAAGACGGAGTAGAAGGGTGGAGTAAGCCCTCAGGCAAGGCGTGGCGTGGCGTGGCGTGGCGAGGTGGGTCGGGCTGGCTGGCGGGAGAGGCAAAGTGCGGGCTAGAGGATGGGAAGGGGGACTGCCAGCAGCCCGTGGCCTGGGCTAACTTCAAGGGGCTCAGGACTTTGAAGCAGGTAAGTGAGAAGGACGAGGGAGAAAGGGAGGAGAAATCGGACTCGGGGGGGCGAGGTAGGGTCGGTTTCCGTTCCTCGCCCGCGCTTGCCCACGCACCCACGCGCGTCTCGCTCGGTCCACTCGCCGCCCCACCCAGCCGCTCGCCTGCACCACCGGGCTGGGAAGCGCGCGGGATGCAGAGACGCCTGAGGAATGTAAACGAGCCCGGATTGCAGCGGATCCGGGCTGGGTGGAGGAAGAGGAAGATCGTGTTTTTGTGAAACCGGGAGAGGTAGAACAACCAGGGCTGGGAGGACCCGGGAAAAAGGGGAGACCGGGAAGCGGGGTTTTCTTGCGGGGGATTCAAAGGGAACGAGGCACCCAGCTCTTGCCTTCGCCTGAGGCTGGGTTGATTTATGCGCTTCTTCCTGGCTTCCCATCCTAAGCAAAGGGCAGCTGATGCTAAGGGATGCGCTTGCACAACCTCACACGCACGTCCGAAGTTGGGGTGGGTGGAAAGCAGGGAGAGCCTTCGTGAGGGTGCGTAAACGAAAGCAATGCTGAAACCCTAGACGCCCGCCTGGCCGGCAAGTCACTTTTTCCAGTTATTTTAGCGCAAAATGCTTCGGGTTGCCCCGGCTGTAAAGTTGAGCTTAGACCTGTGCGCTGGATACCGCTGCCCAGCCGTTGTTTCGGCAGGAAAACTGCGGAGGCCTCTTGGAATCCCCCCCCCCCCCCCATCGGGGTAGAAAGCGCTCGTCTTGGTTGCGCTGGGCTTCCAAACAGGTGGCCGTACCATTGGCTGGAAGAGGGGTGGGTGGGTCGTGCGAATCTGAAAATACTTCATTTTAAGCTGTGTTACTGGAAGCCTACGTGTTGCGGTTCTTAAGTGGAGGCCCTAGCAGGCTTTATTTCTTTCATCAGTCGGGTTCACTCAACTAAGTCTGTATATCCATTTTCTTGACTCCTTCTATCCCTGCATATCCTCCTTCCATTCTTGTAACATGATGTATGCATCTCCATACCATTCGCAAAATTATCTCCATTAACATTTCCTTTTTTGTGAATGCCACCTTACCTTAAATATATCCCTCTTTCCCCAACTCGCCTCCCTCCCTTCTTTTCACCTGTCACCAAATTTCCTTTCTGCACCTCTGTTCTTTTCATCCTCTCTCATTCCTCATCAGTTCCCCTTTTCATGGCAACAGGTTGTCAAACCATTTATGCAGGCTCAGACCTTATTGTCACAAAGTGTGTGCATGCCTGAGCAAACACACATATGTTTTACTTATCTTGCATGGAAACATTTGTTGTTTCATCAGAGATTGGAGAAGACACATAGCATCGTTTACAAGGATTGATGGGTAACTGCCTTTACTGCACATATCAATATTTTTTCAACATTTTATAAAAACCAGGTATTGTCAACTACAACAAAAGAAAATGCCTGCATGTTTATGTGTGCTTTTGCATTCATCAGACACTACTGTAGCTTTTGTAATTTTCACCTACTTCTTCCCATTCTCCAAAGATGATAATATTTTTGACATCGTGAAAACATACCATATCATTGGAATATGGGGTACAGTGCAATGCATTGTACACTTTATATAGATTCAGACAGTTTCACCTCAGGCCAAAGGAATAAACACCAGACATGGCACACAAACAACCTTCCTAGACTAACTGAACTCTAGTCAAGACACACTGATATGTGTGTGTATACACACACACACACACATTATATATAGACACATATAAGTACATACATATATATGTTTTTATACACAGTATGTATGTATGAGTATAGGTATATATATATGTATATGTGCATGTGTGTGTGTATGTGTGTGTGTGTGTGTGTGTGTCTGTCTGTCTGTCTATCTCTCTCTCTCTCTCTCTCTCTCTCTGTATCTGTATCTGTATCTGTATCTGTATCTGCCTATGCCTATGCCTATGCCTGCCTGTCTACCTACCTACCTACCTATCTACCTATATGACTCTGCTGTTAAACATAGAAATTCTCCAGGATCAATAAGCAGTTCCAAATAACCATATATATCACTAGAAACGGAGTCCAAAGGTTTATAATTATTTGAAGAATATAAGAGTATAGGAAAAGATTCCTCAACCTGGGGTCTTCTAAATGAGTTTGGACTAGGAGTCCTAGAATTCTCTACCCAGCAAATCGGGAAGGAAGAATCCAGGTTAGGGAAGGCTGGATAGCAGTCGGACTTGGAGGAGGAAGACCTGACATTTGCATGGCTGCTTCATCAGGCCTTCTGGTTAGCAGTGAGCAACTAGTACCTGTACAGGTACTCCTCGACTTACAACCACGGTTGAGCCCAAAATCTCTGTTGCTAAGTGAGACAGCTGTTAAGTGAATTCTGCCCCATTTTACGACCTTCCTTGCCGCAGCTGTTAAGTGAATCACTGCAGTTGTGAAGTTAGAAACAACTGTTGTTAAGCGAGTCACTTAACAACAGTGAGTCTGGTTTCCCCATTGACTTTGCTGGTCAGAAGATTGCAAAAAGTAATCACATGAGCCCAGGATACTACAAACATCATAAATAGGACCAGTGTCTGAATTTTGATCACGTGACCCTGGGGATGCTACAATGGTTGTAAGTGTGAAGAATGGTCATCAGTCATTTTTTTTCAATGCCATTGTAACTTTGAACACTCACTAAATGAAGTGTTGTTAGTCGAGAACTACCTGTAGTAAGTTTCTTCTGTAGCGAGCTACTCATCAGATTTATTGTCTCAAAGGCCACTAGTCCTCCACGTCTATTTTGCATCCAATGGGCAAATGGGAAAATCAAGTGGTATCTCTCAAAGAAGCGGATGTGGTTTTGTCATCTGACTACCAGTTTCTGCAGTAGGTATCATTCTTTTTTTTTTTTATGCTCAACTTTCACGACACATATTAATTGCCTGTCATTCATGCCCACCCTGGCTATTTGAGGCACCAGTGGTGCAGCTTTCTAGTTGGCAAATGCACACATCTCATCTGCCAACTCCAACTGAAACTACTCTGCTTTGTATAAAAAAACAATTCATCCAGTTAGTGAGAGCATTCATTCCTTTAGGTAATACATTCTTGCAGATTCCAAAGAAGTAATACCGTAGTAGTAGTGAAGGCTTATTTAAAAAAAAGAAAAACTCTGCTTTATTAAGGTTGGAGCAACGAGGAGGGACTTCTCTAGCATAAGAACTCTGGGCTGGAAAGAAGGCAGATGGCACTAGTCTCTGGCAGCTCAAGATCAGGACTGCAGGAGGCTCAAGATGCCCTCTGCCAAGGACACAAAGCATACCTTGTCTTCACTTCACTCTTACAGTCCTTTGGGGAAATTGAAAAGGGGGGCATGCAAGGGTGAACCACGTTGCTTGACTCAGGGACCCAAATAATTGAAGAGCAAACAAGATGGGAGGGAGATAAATGTATCCACTCATCAGGTCACTCTTTCATTTCTTCAATTGGCTTAATTTATCCCCTTCCCATCAAACTTTATTTACTCTGAAAGAGAGAAACCTATAGATGGGGGCATATGGGACAGGAGGGAGGTTTGATTCCCTTTTGACCCTAAGTGTTTTTTTTTATTTTCATCCTGAAACATCTCGAAAGAAGAGAGGGAAAAATGCCATAATGAGAGCTTTCCCCTTCTTGTCTGTTCTTCTTTTCCCAGATTGGTCTTCTCCAACCTGGTGCCCTCTAAAGCATAGGGGATTATGTAATTTGGCACATGTAGAAGGATTCATTTGGGGGGGCATTGATCTGTTTTCTTTACATGGGCTGTTTCAGACAGTGATTTAAGGTATAAAAGAAGTATATTGTCTCTTTTTTTTCCTTCCTGAAGTGATCGTGGTTTATAATAAAGCTGGCCTAAGTAGCTACAAAAAGGGCTTGCAATTATTTCTTTCTCTGTCTCTCACACATGAATGCATTCGTAGAAATGCACACATAGAGATTATAAAAGCAAAAGTTTGATGTGGAAATAGAATATAAAAGTGTGAAATGCTGCTTGTTCTTATCACTTGAAAAGATATGTTCTTCATTTGAAATGACAGCCTAAGCACACTTCTTAATAAATCTGTCCAGATCAATTTTTCTTCTGTTCAGTTGAGTGGACATCTCTCTGTTGCAGTGGGAAATATGTACAAGAGAATTTTTCAAAATTTTAACCAGATTCTGTCTAATTCTGAAAACAAATACAAATGATCAGACCATCTTGTCTAATAGTGAATTACAGCTACTCTTTGACGTACAATCTTTTTATGGCACTGAAAAAAGAGACATGACTATTTTTCACACCTACAACTGCTGTAGCATCATGTGATCAAAATACAGACGCTTGGCAACTGCTGTGTATTTATGACAGTTGTGTTACCCTGAGGTCATGTGGTTACTATTTTGTGACCTTCCCAGCCAGCTTTGGACACCCAATGTCCAGATTCCATAATGACTGCATGATCCACTTAACTGCAGTGGTTCGTTTAAACAACAGTGGCAGAAAAGTTGGCAAAATCGGTCACAACTCACTTAACTGCCTTGCTTAGCAATAGAAATTTTGGGCTCAATTGTGATCTTAAATCGAGGATTACCTCAAGGATTATGCGGGAGCACAGTGGTTAGATTGCAGTTCTGCAGGCTACTTCTGCTGATCACTGGCTGTCAGCAGTTTGGCAGATTGAATCTCACCAGGTTGACTCAGCCTTCCATCCTTCCGAGGTGGGTAAAATGAAGACCCAGATTGTTGGGGGCAATATGCTGACTCTGTAAACCGCTTAGAGAGGGCTGTAAAGCACTGTGAAGCGGTATATAAGTCCAAGTGCTATTGCTATTGCTACCTGTCTTTTTGTTGGTCTAAAACCAAATAAAAGTTGATTGGTTGAATTACTTTTTTCCTAGCATCTCTGATGCGTAAATAGTAAGCTGGTTATTTTACATTTTATTAGTAAATTATACTAAAGAAACAGAATCATGATCGGTGATAATATGGTCAGAAATAATATAGCTAATCAGCTTTTACACTATATAATTTTCTTTCTGTAAAACCACCGATTATTATTTGTTGCTATTAATGAATCTGCCATTACTTTCTCATTTTAGGATACTTCTTCCTAAATATTAGGGAAAAAGGTCAAAGATGCTAGATTTTCATAACCATTTTGCTTTTGTAATAATTTTTTTTACTCTCTAGAACAGCTTTACTTAAGAGTTTATATTAAGCTTTTACTTGACAAAACAGCCTGGCTTGTTCTCATGCTTCAAACTACAAGTGGATGTGCTGAAGTTGGCAAACTTCTCATGCAGGGGTGGGTTCTACTTACCTTTACTACCGGTTCGCAACAGGATTGCACATGCGAGTGTGCAGATCGCTGATGACAACATCCAGAGTGGTGGGCGGGGCCTCCCGCCATTTTTTTTAAAAAAAGTTTTTTATTAGTAGTTCAAAATTAAAAACATTGGACATAGATATGACATCACTGGTCCCAAGCATCTTCCAACACTTTAAACTAATACATAATATACTAATGATAATATAATAATATATTCCTTAAACCTTAGACGTTATTTAAACATAGTATAATAGTAGTAATTTATACCTTATTCCTATACAATTATACATATCTATACAATTCAGATACATATTTATCTATAATAATATATATAATTCTAGTCTAACACTACACATTTGTCTCAGCTATCCTCCTTTTATCTAACTATTCATAGAATTTTGCCCAGATTTTATAGTACAATGTTTCGCTTTTATCCTTGAGTCCCAAGGTGAGTCTATCCATTTCTGCGCAGTTGAAAATTTTTAATAGTATTTGCTCTTCAGTTGGGGTATCTTTCTCTTTCCACTTCTGCACCAAGGCTATCCATGCCATTGTAAGTATATGCAGTAGTAGATAATTTATGTCTTTCTTGTATTTGCCCTCTGCCATTCCCAAAAGGAAAAGTTCCGGTTTGACTTCTATGTTTATTAACAAATTTTTTTCCAACCAACTCTTTATCAGATTCCAATATTTTTTTGCCTTTGGGAACTGGTCCGAACCGGGGGCAACCTACCACTGCTCTCATGCCACTGTGACAAATTACCACTTCCTGTTGCTTGTAGGCGCTATTGACGCTTGAATAAGAAACCCCAAAAGTTGCCAAAGTGGTCCAAATGTGGTCTTTATTTTTTAATTTTTTAAATTATTTTTTATTCCACTAGACTCCATAGGAATTCATGGCATTTCGCAGATCAAAATGATCTGGGATTGGGATTTTCTGAATTCAAGTTGTTTTCTATAGCCCCAGTTATGTGGCTATGGGGAGCATCTTCTTAATTGTCAGGATGTGAACAGAAGTCTACCTTTGCTCGGTTCAAATGTGCCTTTATAATCAAACCTTAAACCATTTGGACAGAACACACCACAGGGCAACTGTAGCTTCTGGCAGTCCGGTGGCCTCTAGTTGTGATAAGTTGCAGTTTCCAGACATCGGGACAACTTCTTGGAAAGACTTGCAGATAATGTGGTTGTAGATCCTACCCCTGAAATGGGGAGACCTCCTCAGGTGTTATCAAGCACAGCAGAACATGGAATCTTCCGAAAACTGCCTTTCCTTCTATTTCAAGAATATTTGGAACTGAGAACGAACTTCCTGGTGATGTATACACAAAATGTATCTGGGTGTTGCCTTTTAAATCTCCATTTCAGACTCAAAATGTTTTCTTCGGTATCATACAGTAGAGGGGAGTGGCCGGAAGATTTCTGGCCCAAGGAGCCATGGGAACAGGCTGACCCCTTTCTAGATGTTTCCATTACAAATTTCCCTCTCTGTTTGTGACTTTTTTTTCTCCTCATCTCTACCTCCCTATCCCCAGATCTTTCTGGCTGGCCTGCTTTGAGCTGTTGTTCATAATGCCTCTTGGGAAAGGCTGGAAGAAAACAGTGGAAGACATCGCCAGTGTCTACGACATCAAGGAGAAGCTGGGCGCGTGAGTAAAAAGGGTGGGCTGGCTCAAGATCTGCATGGGCACTCTCCTGCTCTGGGAATCCTGCCCTTGCGGGCTTCATCTCACCCTCCATTTCTTGACATATTTACTTACTTTCCATGCTCTGGGTTAGCCCTTCTCTATTTTTACACTCCCCTTCCCCAACTTGGGAAGCTGAATTGTTGGGGATCTCATAGGCCACGTCGTCTGGGGGATTCAGAGTCTTGGGGTGCAAGGTTGAAGGAGGCTAGTATAGCTTCAGTCGTTTTGCTTTCCCTCCACCTACTTCCATTTCTCTTTTTTTCCTTTCCCAGTCACATTTATCATGCAGTTAAACCACGCTTCCCTCCTGGTCTTCGTACCCCTCCAGTATTAAGTAGTGGATTGATGTTAAAGATGGTGCGATTTTAAATATATGCCTGAAGAAGCATCCCCCTCCTCCCCCGCCGTGTAGCAGATAATCTCACATGTACAATGTTGCAGTGTTTGTAGTCTGAGATCTGCCTTCCACTCTCCTGTTCTCCATCCCTAGCATGAAGCTGACTGCTCCCCATCTGCTTTCCCTGCCCTGAGGTCCTCATCTTGCCCCGCCAGCCCAGCCAGGTCTCTCTCTCTCTCTCTGCGGCTGGCTGTGGTCCCTCCTCCTGGAAGCCTCTTCTGCAGACCCCGGGAATGCTGCAGCCCAATCTGCTTCATTTGCATACTGCGATCCCATTGGCTTTGATGCCCTCGGACATATCTGACGTGCATTGGACAATAATAGACCCGGAGCCAGAGGGAATTTGCGGAGGATGGTGGGAAAGAAGACAGGTTAACCTTTTCTTAACCAAATGCACCAAGCCTTCTAATTTGGATGAAAGGCAGAGAATCCAAATCCCTTTCCAGAGAGACATCAAACGGGCTTCATCTTCGTTTTGCTCAGGTTTCCTAGGGAATGCCTCCCTGTTGTTTTCTCTGCAGCACTAGGAAATCAGGGTCACACAAGAGAATGAGTCAGCCAGTCCTGGAAAAATATGCATGTTTCCAGTTTGCATACTCAATACTGGAGATGCTTCAGCCAATTTATTTCAAAATCATAAAGCGTCAACCAAGGGATCAAACACACCTGAATTAGCTCCAGTTTGGTGTGTGATAGAGCAAAGATGGGTGGGTGGGTAGGGGGAAGGAAGACCCTTGGGGGAGCCTGTGTAGTAAGTCTCAAAATATTCTACCACCTTTGTATTTTGGTCACTCTCACTTACTTTGAATGACTTCCCTCCTGCAAAGCCAAAAACAAAACGTAATCTCCCCCAAAACAATTAATTTCCCCTCCCTCCTTTAAACTATTCATTCTGTCCCCCTCTCCCAATTTTAAAAATAAGGCAAAGTTCTATTGACTGATTCCATATTTTGAAGCGGAACTCACAATCACTTATTTGTCCCAGAACAGGTTTGAAGCAAATTGAACATTTTTTTCCCCATGTAGCAACTCTAAACTCAGACAATCTGCAGGGAGTTAAAAGAATTACATTGGCGGCATGGCAACGCTTTTTCCCTTACAATCGCAATGCTGCTTTTGCTTAACATCCAGTCCAATAAAAGGTTCCAAGGAATTTAAGGGAAAAAAAACACAAACAAAAAAACCCCAAACCCAGCTTTCCTAGAAATCACACTTAATTTAGTTGGCCATAAAGTACATAAACAGACTTATGTGTATACTGCTGAATTGCTATTGCAGCTGTATCGGATTTGTGTAAGGAATTTTAGTGACTGCTTATGTAGTTGTGAACACTTACACTTACATGCCTCTATTCCGCCTTCCTTTAATTCTTGTTCTTACAGAGGGGCCTTTTCAGAAGTGGTCTTGGCCCAGGAACATGGTTCTCAGCGCCTTGTAGCCCTCAAATGTATTCCTAAAAAAGCACTGCGAGGTAAAGAAGCAGCTGTGGAGAATGAAATTGCTGTGCTCAAAAAGTAAGTCAGCTTGCATTTCTGCACTTTTATGCCAGGATGTGAAATGAATTTCCTGGTTCAGTGCTCAGGATCCATTTTTGTATTGGGACTTCATTTGGTTCAGAAACAACAATTATAATAATAATAACTTAATGCAAGTATAGATGATGTTTCACTTATCTTGTAGAGAGTCCAGTTTCCAGACATGGAAAAGAGATAACATTGTCTGTCCTTTTAGCTGTATGGCAAAGGGAAAATCAGAGAGGCAACTTGACTTGTAAGCATTTTTTGCACAGGCCAACCTATCACAGTTCTGGACTCAGAAGGCAATGCCTTTTCTCTTTGGGTAAGGGAATGCTGTTTCCCTATGGTTTTGATCTCCTTCCCTTGAGTGCACTTTTCCATTCTTTTAACTTTTGGGAATGTCTGGGCTTAAATAAAGCCACATTTAGCAGGGATTTCAGTGAATTTTGCAGGGATAATCTTATTTATTCCACATTTTAGTCTTCAGCAAAGAACCTCAGAGTGATGTGCGTTTCCTAAGAATTTCTCTAGCCAGGTTAAAGTTAAAGATAGTAATTGTTTCAAGATTACTTACTTAACTATGCAATAAACATGTCCTAGCAGTTGTGGATTTTTTTTGTCATGATCTCCTTCAGCTCACTGCCAACCCACATCTGAGTTGCCTTAAGTTATCCTTAAAAAGGTCTTCTCCCTTAGGCAGCATTCATTTAGCGACACCGTAATGGACAGAATCAGCTCGACACCTAATGTCAACTTTAGGCTGATGGGGGTATGACCTCTCCCATCTGGTCCTTCTCTATATTCTGGGGCCATTCTGTCCATTTGAGGACACTAGTAGGAGAAGGTGGTCTTATAAACCAACTTCTCCCCCTGTACCCATCAAGTCTCCAAACTGATCCCCAGCTAAAAGACCTGTACTTAAAAAAACAGATCAGCCCAACTAACAGCTAAGAGGTACTGGAATTGGGCCAGGGGGAAATACAAGGAAAAGGACTCCTACTGCATCAAGTGGTTCCCCCTCCATTATTAGCAGTTAGATTACTTTTAAACCTGGATTTACTGATCTTTCAGGGAAGCACTAAAACTATGTCTAAAAATCACCTGAAAATAGCTAATAAGTACAGGGAAACTCTCTTATCCCCCGACCCTTCCATACCTGTCAGCTGCACCATGAAGCTATCCCCAATTCCCATCAGCTCCTTTTTTGTGTGGCTTTGCTGGAAAATATGGGAGAGCTGTGTGGTGATTTACACACCACAACTGGGAGAGAAGTCAGCTTAATTGGGGAGAGCTGGCCTTTTTACCCTCTACATTTCTAATCCTACCATAGCATCAGAATCTGCTCTCCCCTTTTTCTGCCACCTCTCACAACCTGGTGTACAGCTGGCAGATATATAATCCACCTTTCAGAACTTGCTTCTTCCTCTGCCCCATCCCACTTAAAGAGTGTAACTGGTAGATTCGCAGCAGCTGTTAATGTTTGGTGGAAGAAGAGGGAAGTCAAACTATGGAAATCTACCAACCTCCTTAACTTGCTCTCTATGTAATAAACAAGCACTAGTAAATAAGCACCATTTTCTGGCTAGTGGTTGGCAATGGGAGCAACAGGTTTTATGCTAGGATATTTTTTTGCTCAAGGATTGGTGGAGAGCAATCTTTAACTATAGAGAAGAGTCCCTAGTGAGATTCCTATCTGAGTAGGGCTTCACCCAACTCTAACCAAACTTTCAGCCTTAGGAGTATCTACATGGCTTTCATTATGCTTCCTACACATGTAGGAGATCACCAGGCTGAGCCCGAGGGAGGGGTCAAATGCATCATCAGTCATGAGTCCCTTCGTGTCCACAAGAGATCTAAGTTAGCCCACCTTGAATTCCTTTCTTTTTTTTAACTCCCACTAATTTCCCTTGACCATTAGTAGTTCAGATTCTTGTAGAGAACTTGAGCTTACAATAAATCTTTATAGACATTTGGATTGCCTGGATCTCTGATTTCCCTGGTGCTTGACAATACATACCTTTCTGGAAAGGCGAGGGTAGATTCTTGGGGTATTGGCTGCTCTTCACTCTCCCATCTCCTAATTTTTGTTGTAGGATTCAACATGAGAACATTGTTGCTCTGGAAGATATTTATGAAAGTCCCACTCATTTGTACCTTGCCATGCAGCTGTGAGTAGAAGTCCCTACCCTATGAATATGTTTCTACTTGTGAGGTCTGGGGTAGGCAATTTGTCCTCTGGGATAAATGTCTACTTTTGGAGGGATATAAAATGGCATTACAATTCTTTTGTTGATCACAACAATGCATAGTTCTTTCAAAGAAAAAGGTCTTTGCATCGAAGTTACAACTAAAATTAATCTTTTTCTGATTGGTGCAATCCTGATTGTAATTTGAGGAATTGCATTTGAAGGGTGGCATCTTGGGAAGGGTTGGTCATAATAATCAGATAGCATAGAGAAGGCAAGTCTGCAGAGAATCAAGAGCAAATGATATTTGAGATACTTAGTTTTATTCCAAGTCCATGTAAGAATGAATTTGGAAGAGACAACTAGAGAGAGATAGCATCTTGAACCCTCCAAATAAAGGAACCCAGTTTGTAGGACCAGCTTACCTTTTTCTGGTATGAACAGAAGCTCTGCAGCTCACCATACCAAATATATGTATGTATGTATATAGGAGTATATAGTTGTGCTTTTGAATCAGTGTTGACTCCCAGTAACTGTCTGGACAATTTTCCCGGCAAGATTTCAGAAGTGGTTTGCCCTTCTTCTTCCATGGCCCAAGGCCATCCCACTGTCTTTGTGCCTAAGGTGGGATTGAATTTCTGATCTTCAGGTTTCTAGTGTGACATCTTAACCACTACACCAAACTGACTCAAAGGCATAAAATCAACAAATCAGCACCACCCATATAAACTGCATGTTAGGTTCCCTAGTCCCCCTTTTCAATTGGGAAAGAAAATTATTCCTGATAGTTGGATTCTTCCTCTTGCTGAAAGAGTGTGAATATAAATCAGCTTTCTCCTGGGTGCAGGGTGACAGGCGGAGAACTCTTTGACCGCATCATTGAACGAGGCTATTACACAGAAAAGGATGCCAGCCAGCTCATCCGGCAGGTGTTAGAGGCTGTGAATTACCTACATGATCTGGGAATCGTTCATCGGGATCTCAAAGTGAGTATGTTGGGATGCTTTGGGGTGTCCAGCAGGTCCCAACTTTATTACAAGAGAGAGGACCCTCCCCCCAAGAACAGGAGCCATGCTTTGCTGATAGACATCTATATTTAGCCTTTGAGGTTGTCCACCCAGACATAAACTGAGCAACATGGTATATGCAGTACAATGCAGCAAGCCATGTGCAGATCTGTAGATTGGGGAAACAAAACAACCACTTCATAAGCACATGGCACAACATAGGAGAACAACCACATCAGGATTAAATTTAGCAGTCCATCTGCATTTCAAAGATACAGGCCACTCTTTTGAAGCAAAGTCCACATTTTGGATAGAGAGGATCCCTAGTTTGAAAGAGGGGGTCAAAGAGGCCATCTATGTCAAAATTGAACAGCTCTCTCTCAACAGAGGGGGAGGTATATGATATAATCTATCTCCAATCTACAATATAGTCATTTCAACAGTTCCAAGAAGTCTCCACAGCCATTTGCACCACTCAGGTGATCCTGAGGACACAGATAAGCCTCCAGGTGAGGCTTAACAACTTGCTAATAGAATGCAAATGACCAGCTGTCTGCAAGGAGTAAAATTCTTTCCATTCCACACCACCCAGTCAGAACTGAAGAAGCTTCTTGGATGAGAAGCTAAATGTCGTCAAAGAAAAAACCAGGAAGTCCAGTTATCTCTTTAAAAAAGCACCTGGGGATTTAGTCTGGTTATAGAGTTAACATATTTTTTCTGGATTTCCAAAATAAATTGAACTACAAACCACCTGAGGGGGTCTGTGTTGGCACAAAAACTAAGCTGCCATTACCACCAAAAAGAAGGTTTTAAAAAAGCCTACCTTTTGGAATTAAGAATGGTGCAGTCAGCCTAATTCCAGGCGTTACCCATTCCATAGGGATGTTTTGGGGGAATTTGTTCTGAATTTTGTTCTTTGCCATTCACAGTTGGATTTGGCCCATTTTTGAACTCCATCTTTCATTGATTTTTTCCAACCATGCAAAATTTAATCCCATTTTCCCAGTTTTCAGAGAGTTTTTCTGCTTAGACTCCTGAATTGTGGATATATGTAGAACCTAGAACGCATGATATATATTTTTCTTAGCTTCAGTTGAATTGAGAATTAAAATTAGCTAGGGTTATGTTGTGTGTTAAACTGGCTCAGTGCGTTGTACAGAAGCAGCTTTGCTTTTAGGATGTCAATGAGAACACAGATTTTGTAATATAGCCAAGGTACTTATCTATGTTTGTAAAGTAATCAAAGTACTTGACTATGAGTTCTGAAGGGAAGAGGTTATTCTAAAATGTGATCTACACATTTCTGAATATGTTACTTCAGTATGTAACCTATCTATAAAATCAGCTCCTGGATTTTGTCTCTTTGCCACATGTTGGCATAACCAAGATGTAAACTAAGAGTGAGGCTACATGGAGGAAGCAGATGAATTTTGTATATCTAATTTTTGTCTAGGAAAAAAAAAAGACAGGTTTATCTTAACCAGACTTCGTGCCAGCTCTTTGCAACGAGTAAGCAAATGTGAGGCTTTGCTGTGAGGGATACTTTTAGCCCAAAGCTGGCAGTTGGGAAGATCAGGAGTGGGATAATTAGTCTCTCTGGAGTTCTCACAAATCTCCGCTTTTAATGTTGCAATTAGGCAGGTATTCAGGTACGGAAAGGGAATAAGGGGCAGGAATGGTTAATTCTCCTGGTTAATTCTCTCTTCAAGTGTAATCTTATTTGCATTAAGACCAAAATTCAGAATGTGAAATTCACTGTAATGTGTTACTGCAGTTACCCTGTCTTCTGTTACAATCTATGAGTCAGAATTTAGTCAGCAGAACTAAAAGCAATGCAAAGCTGTTTTCTACAAGAAATGGTGGTCCCCAGAGAAAGAATCCAGATTCAGGGTCAATTTTTTTTGGTCTGCCAAAAAAAAAAAAAAAGGGGCCATTTGGAAGAAGGAAGTGAGAGGGAGGATGGAAAGATCAGAGTGTAACATGGAAAATATTCCATCCCCCAAATCAGTATTTCTCAACCTTGGCAACTTGAAGAGGGGTGGACTTCAACACCCAGAATTCTCCTGCTAGCCATGCTGGCTGGGAAATTCTGGGATTTGAAACCTGTCCATCTTCATGTTGCCAAGATTGAGAAACACTACCCTGAATTAACCTTCTGAATGGAAGTGCAATTGTCACTTAGTAAGATGCAGATTTTGCTCCTGCTGCATCAGAGTCTTCCTTCTTTTATATGCAAATGGCTGCTGCTCAGGTGTGCATGGAAAAATGTACTGTGCTGATTAATGAATGCAGAATAGAGGAAGTCCCACATTTGCATGCTGACATTGGATCTGTCTTCCTAGGAAACGAAGGAGATGCAATATTTTGGTTTGATAGTGATGAGTGTATGCATCCCAATAACTGTCCATTTTAGAGCACTAGTCTATGCTACAATACCACTGCTAGTCTGGAGAGCCACTGCGATCTGAACAAGTGACTGAGGCTTAGTCCGCATCTAGCAAAGCATCCCATTCTTATGGGCGGCTTTGGGTTAGGCCTGGAAGAATAAATCAGTTTCTGTCCTCTCCATAATGATTAACGAGGCTGTTACTATCAATAGAACTTTTTGCCAGCACTGATAGTCTCTGATCAATTTATCTTCTGTTGGCTTCTTTTTTTTAACACCTTCAATTTTTCCAAGTGTATGGGTTCTTCTGCAACATCTCCTATCTTGGCATTATGACTCTGATCTAGAATAAAGTTTTAGTTTTTACTTCGTCTAGCACAGAATTGTTCTTCTTGTGGTCCAAGTATTCTCAACAATTTTATCTGGCACTATAATTCAAGACTGTCATCTTTTCATTGACTAGATTTTCTTATTGCCTAGCTTTCACAGCAATATGCTGCATCTGGGAAAAACATGGCCATTGCAATACATATCTTTAGTATTTTATCCAGGCTTATCATAGGCTTTTTTCTAAGTAGTAAATGTTTCTTTGGCTCATGGCTTGTAAATTTTTGAGTCTTTGAACAAGGAAGAGCCGTGCTCTTAAGATTCTTCTATTCCAGCAAGCCGGCCTGGCCTAATTTTCTCCCCTGTTTTAAAATTCTTTTACATCGAAATTTTAATTTGTTTTAAATTATTGGGATTTTTTAATTGTCTTGGGCTAAATTATTTAATCTGATTTTAATTATATCTTTTAACTTTTGTATTTATGTATTTTATTTTGTGCCTGTTCACCGCCCTGAGTCCTTCAGGAGTAGGACGGTATATAAATCTAATAAAAGAAAAAAAAGGAAAGAAAAAGGAAGAAGATAAAGCCTGTGATTACTTTAATTTATCTCTCTGTTTTGTGGGGTCAGCATTTCTTGTAATCTTGGTCCTCCCTCCTTCCCCATGCCCAATCTTTTACTAGTGAGACGCAGACTGCCTTTTATGAGTGAGAAGCAGTTTTGTATTTACTTTTTTTCATCTTCAAACAAGAAATTTGTTAATTTTTTTTTGCTTCCCATCAAATACAACCGATGGGAAGCATATATTATTAATTTCTTCCAAAATTTTCAGTTCCAATTATGATATCTTCCATAGCGTTCCTCAACTTATTCTGCGTATGAGTTAAATGATAACATGCAGTTTTGGCATACTCCTTTTTCTAATTATTTAGTTTTTAGTATAGTTTTTCTTATTATTTGTTTTAACTGTTGCTTCCTGGCCATTGTAGAGATTATTCAATAGGCTGATGAAGTGGCCAGGTACACCTTTTAAGGGCTATTCACTCTGTATGGTGAAAGGCCTTTGTATAATCAATAAGCAAAAATAGATGTCTTTACCTTTTGTATTATCCACTGGAAGTTAGGAATGTGGGTTCTAGTCCAACTTACCCTTTTACCTTTTCTTGTCCCATGTATGAATTCTGAACTGCAAAATCCTGAACATTATCTTAATAATGTGTGAGATAAGTCCAATTCAGCGGTTTGAGTAGTTCTTAAAACATCACTTTGTAAAAGTATTGGAATATAAATTAATCTTTTCCACTCTTTTCCATTCCTACTTAACAATCTCAAATATCACTTTAACTGCATCATTTTGTAAAATTGTAAATGCTTCTGCTGTATCTCCTACAGCTTTATTGTTACCAGTGTTTCCTAGGACTTATTTAATTTTACTTTCCAGGACATCTAGTTTCAACACAGTGATCAAACCTGTACATCAGTGGTGGGTTTCAATTTTTTTTACTACCGGTTCTATGGGTGTGGCTTGGTGGGTATGGCAGGGGAAGGATACTGTAAAATCTTCATTCCCGCCCCACTCCAGGGGAAGATTACTGCAAAATCCCCATTTCCTCCTGATCAGGTGGGACTCGGGAGGCAGAGAATAGATGGGGGTGGGGCCAGTCAGAGGTGGCATTTACCAGTTCTCTGAACTACTCAAAATTTCCGCTACCGGTTCTCCAGAACTGGTCAGAACCTACTGAAACCCACCTCTGCTGTACATATATTATTGTTTGGAGGAACTTCCTTTATTGTTCTTTTATATACTTGCACCATCTTTTCTTGATATGTTTCTTCTCCAGTATATCTTTCTTTTGTCTTTTCATGCTCATATTTTCACAATAGGGCCTTTTATAAGCTGTGGTGGCACAGTGGTTAGAATGCAGTATTGCAGACTGACTCTGCCCACAGCCAGGAGTTCGATTCTGACCAGCTCTAGGTTGACTCACCTTCCATCCTTCCAAGGTCGGTCAAATGAGGACCCAGATTGTTGGGAGCATTATGCTGACATTGTAAACGGACCAGAGTGCTGTAAACCACTATGGAGTGGCATATAACTCTAAGTGTAATTGCTATTTGTTTTATGTAATTTTTAAAAATAAGGCTCTTTTCATTCCCATTCAGATGTTCTCTTCAGTTTCTTGGTGTTGCCTACTGATACATAATTCCTTGCCTTTGCTGCTTTTTCTGGAATTTAGCATTAGATTGCCATTTGCCTTCTGCTTTCCTTCTGTTATTTCTGATGTATTGTGGAGTTTAGAAGTTGGAATTTTATTCTTGGTTCACAAAAAAACCCGAGACCAGTTCTTCTGGTTTAAGACAATGTGGTATATTTATCCAAGTTGTACAAATAACGAATGAGGAATGCAGAAAGCTTTCCTCACACAGAAACCAACAATTGTTGACCTGAGATAAGTGGATAAGAAGATATAAACTAAATTCACCAAGCTAGGAGATGCATGAAGTAGAGTCCCTTATCACAATAAAGGGGATAAGCAGAAGGCCCAGCTTCTTTGCTCAGTGGGGCAAATTAGGGAAAAAGAGGAATCAAATGGCATTTCAAGGTCTGGGTCCAAATACTTACCTCATTAGTAAGATTAAGATTGCCGGCTATACTAAAGATAAAGGTAAAGGTTTCCTCTGTCCAGTTGTGTCCAACTCTAGGGGGCAGTGCTCATCTTCATTTCTTAGCCAAGGGAACCGGTATTGTCCGAAGTTGCTTCTGTGGTAAAGTGACCAGTATGACTATACGTTGAGGTGCATGAAGCGCTTTTTCATCTCCACCAAAATGGCACCTATTTATCTACTTGCAGTTGCATGCTTTCAAAGTGCTAGGTTGGCAGGAGCTGAAACAAGTACAGGAGCTCATTCCATCATGGGTCTTGAATTGCCAACCTTCTGGTCAATAAGCCCAGCATCTTAACCGCTAAGCCACCACACCACTTCTGAGCTATACTGTGTAATGATTTACATTCTATGGATTGGCACATTTCTCCCTGTTTCTATATACCATCCTCACTGACCTAAGCTTGGGGTTCCCAGTTTGCTTTGGCTAGGGTTCAGCAGTGACAGTGAAGGTATCTTAATAAAGACAATCAAACTCAGACCGCTATTGTTCCAGTTCTTGTTTTAGTAGAGCAGCTCCTCCCCCAGGATAATATTATCAAACAGCCATTTAGCTTTGTTCTGCTTTTTGCGTTTCAGGATACTTTTGTTTGTTACATCTTTAAGAAATTCACAGGTTTTTTTGTCTAGAAACCTTTAAGCAGTCTATTTATCAAATTGAGTCTGCAAGATCTATTCTTTACCCTTGCTGCATACTCATGAAGTTGAATACTGTTGGTCTGATTATTTTGTTTAAGTTGTCATTTTGTAGGCAGGGACTAGTAATCTGTGCCATAATTAGCACCAGGTCTTGTTTGTGCTGACCAAAGTCTGTTTTTGTTTACTGAGTATATAGTCTACAATACATTATTGATTTTTGGTGTTGTCCATCCAGTAATGTCTGTATGTAGAGTTACCTTTTAGATTGTGGAAGGAGGTATTTGCTATAAACATTGAATTTTCTTGCCAGAATTCTTATTAGTCTCTCTCCTACTTTGTTTTGTACACAGAGAAAAGTTTTCCTATTATTCCAGATGGTATTACATAGCTTTTTGAGAGCCAGTTTGGTGGCTAAGACCTCAAGCTATAAATCAGGAGACAGTTCTAGTCCCACCTTAGGCATGAAGCCAAACCACAGGGTGACCTTGGGCCAGCCACTCTCCAGGAATTTGTCCAAGCAGTTACCAGGAATCAAGACTGACTCAAAGGAACCAACCAAATAACAAAAAAGACAAACATCCTTTTTAGTATGATCTCTTCTTTTGGTTTAGCATGTTGCCATAAAACTTTCTCTGTGTCAGATGTAAATGCCTTATTCTCTAATGTGTAAATAGTATATGAATGGGATATTAGGGGTTAACTTATTCTTCAATTCCTAATATATTCATGATTCACCACTCCTACTTATAGCTCCACCCATTGTATATATAAGGAGCCACCTTCACCCTTTTCCTCGCTTCTATCTGTGAATATTCAGTGAATATAGAATGCCTATTGTAAATAAAAGGAAGTATATTTAAACCTTTAATTCTTACTATTATTATTGAGTCTGATCCTGAAAATATTGCAACAAGCTGGTAGCAGAGGATGGTTAATTGACTCAATAAAAAAACTTAAAAATGTCTAAGAAGGATAGGCCCAACACCAGGGCCTACAGCAAAGAAATGGAAACAGAACAAGAAATAATCAACGAATCCACAAACGCAATTTCAAGAGAATCCGAAGAATACACCACTGAAGACGAAGAAATAATAGATGAAAATGATGACCAGGAGGAAATCGAAATAGAGAATAACGAACTCAGGTCAGGGATATTAAAACTATTAAAAAGCCAGAAAAATGATGAAAGCCTCATCGCGAACCTCCAAGAAATGCTGAAGAACAGCGGAGCAGCGAGAGAGAAAAACATCACTAATGAGAAGTCTAAAGAACCAAAAATTGTAAGTGATATGACTACAGAGAAAGTCATTAAGAAGAAGAAAAAATGTGATCCCGCGCGAAATTTTGAATGGCAGCCATCTTGGTTTCAACAGGCCTCCAAGGTGAGCGAAGCAGAGCCAATCAAAATGCTCAGTTCAAAATTTCTAGCGCGAAAAACGTTATCAGATAACGAAAATGAGAAAGAGGATTCAAACTCCACTGAAGAGTCAGAATCAGAAAGTGAAGATGACTCAACGAAATCCCAAGTAAAGTCAGCGATGAAAACGCTTTTTGCTGCATTTGGGCCAAAACTAAAAATTACTAAAAAGCCGCCGAAGAAGAGAGCAAGCAAGCCGATACCTCAAGACCTGCACGCTCCCATCCTGACTTCGAGAGCGACGACGCCCGAACCTAGAGAGCCATGTCGATTCCGCCCTACACCACAGACCGAAGCAAGTGACAACGCCCACAAAAGGAAAAGAAGAACAGCCGCCGTCGCCAGAACTCCCAAGGCCGAACCAGAGACCGACTCGTCTGAAGAGGAGCAGAGCGAACGAGCCGCGATGGAGAGAACCTTTCACGACGACGTCGGAGAAGAAATGGACAACGCGCATGCGCGAAACTACACAGACGGTCCAGGAAGACATGAACTGGTGAGAGAACCGCGCAGACTCGTTGCGAGCATCCCCATGCCGTTTTGCAATTTTCTACACTTGCGAGACCACGGACTACCTCAGGTTGTAAGTAATGGACAAAATAATGTGGGAAACTTACCTAGTGACTTCCCAAAACTAAGGGTTGATGGAATTAATTTGCAAGAATGGTATCAACAGCTCCAGGTTGTCTTTATGAAGGAGAACTTACTATTTTTTATCACTAGTCCCCCAAAAAGACCTTGGACTTTAAAAATAGATTGTCTACACCATAGAGCTTTTTTCTTAATAATATCTAGTGTGTCTCCTGCAATGTATCATAGCATCAAACCAAATCTGACTGTTTCAGAAATTATTCAATGCATGTTTAATTTGTTTCACAGCGACAGTGTAGCTACCACCACAAGAATGTCTAAGGATTTCTTTTCATCTAGGGTAAAACCAGGGGTTTCCATAAGTGAGCATTTAATATCTTTAAACAAAATAAGAGCTGAGCTGCACTTGAGGGGGGAGGTGATTTCAGACCAAACAATGAAAAGTGTTATTATCAACTCACTTGATTCATCATGGGATAGTTTTATGTCACATTTAGACACTATCAATCTAGGATATTTATCCATAGAAAGTCTATCCAACAAATTGATAGCAGAAGACAATTCGAGAAAAAATCGTTCTAGCAATCACGCAGAACACAAACCTTTTAGGAAAGTAGCTTTCCAAGAAAAATATAATGAAACATACAAATGTCACAATTGTGGATCCAGGGAACACAATAGAAGAGATTGCCCCAAAATTCCAAAGGAAAGACATAGGTCAGAATATAGGAACAAATACAATTATAGACAGTCCTCCATAGATAGAAATAGATATAGAAGCCCACCAAATTACAGAGAAAATAGAGGGGGCAGAGAAAATTCAAAGGATAGAAAATCTGGTTCACTGAATGGACTAAATAAACAAGACAACACTAAAATACAGCAAAATGAGAACAATAATTGGCTTATTGATTCTGGAGCAACTAATCACACCACTAATAACAAAAATATATTGTCTTCATTTACAGAAGATAAATTTGTAATAAAGGTAGCTAACCAAGAGAGGGTTCAAGTATTAGGCAGAGGAAACGTAACTTTGCCTGGTCTAGGAAAAATAGAGGGGGTATTGTTAATACCTGAAATACCTCATAACATACTAAGTGCCATAAAACTAAGTAGAGATTCTGACATTAATATAGTTTTCTCAAAGGGAAAAGCGACTTTGGAGAAGAATAAGACAAATGTAGGCACTGTAATGATTAAAGGAGGCCTACCTTATCTGATAATAAAGGAAGAATGGTTGCATAACATTGATTCAAATATAGAAAATTGTATTGAGGCAGATGATGAAAACATTAGCAACAGTGACAATGATGAATGTAAAATATCTCATGATCATACAGATGCACACGATAAAAAAAAACCAAAAATAGGTAAGCCAATTCATGATGAGTGTGCTCACATCTTACATAGGAAGTTAGGACATGCCAGTTTTCCTGTAGTACAAAAAATGACTGAACACGCAGAAGGTGTCAAAATAAAAAATTGTGAAAACTATTTGGAATGCTCAGTATGTAAATCTACAAAACTAAAAACTAGTCCCAGGCCAAGAAAATCTACTAGATCAACTAACAAAATTTTTGACTTAGTACACATGGACCTAGTAGGTCCATTAACTCCATCAATCACTTATAGAAAACGTTACTTCCTGACAATAGTAGACGATTATAGTCGTTATGGGTTTGTTTACACATTAAAACATAAAGATGAAACCTTTCAAAAATTTAAGGAATTTTACAAACGCATAGAAACACAACACAATATCAGAATAAAACAAATTATGACAGATAGGGGATGTGAATTCATGTCTAAAGAATTCTCCCAATGGTTAAAAGATAGAGGAATGCTACATTACACGTCCAGCCCGTTTTCTGCGTTTCAAAACGGGATTGCACAGAGAAAGAATTCCACATTACAAACAATGATTAGGTGCACATTGGAGGATGCTGGCTTAAGCAAACAATTTTGGTCAGAAGCCTTACATTATTCAAATTACACACAAAATAGAACCTGGTCTAGTATTATAAATAAGACACCATATGAAGTAATGTATAATAGGAAACCAAAATTAGCACACATGCACATTTTTGGAGTCACTGCAGACGTACACATACCTAAACAGTTGAGAAGAAAGGGAGAAAATGTATCCAGAAGACTCAGATTCATGGGATACGAAACTGGCACCAAAGGATACAGATTCATTGATAATAATAACAAATTTATAGTTTCCAGAACAGCTGTGTTCCATGAACAGGCTAACTGGTCTAAATTACATCTTAATGAAATATTTCCAAATAAATGCAAAGAAACAAAATCTCATGAGGAAGGGACCATAGAAAAACAAAATATCAACAAACAGAAAAGCAAAACCAAAACTTGGACAAATAGTCAACACAAAATAAAGACAGACACACTAACAAAAAAGGAAGCAAGATATTTGCATGATAACAATAGCAAACCTGAAAGAGTCATTAGGAACAATAGGAATCAAATGCCAAATAAATACAGAGATTACATAATGCATATGGATGGTGAACCAATAACACCTAATACATATGAAGAAGTGTTAAAACTTCCTCGTGAAGAAAAAGAAAAATGGGAACTAGCTATGAAGAAAGAGATGGAAAGTTTACAAGGATTAAATGTATTTACACCTGCAATAGCACCTAAAGATAAAACAATTATTGGTACCAGGTGGATATATAAAATTAAAAATTTAGAAGGAGGCAATACTCTATACAAAGCTAGATTAGTTGCACAAGGTTATGCACAGAAATATCCGGAGGACTATACTGACACGTATTCCCCCACAGTAAGAACAGAAAGTGTCAAAACAGCTTTAGTGGTAGCATCAGCACTCAACCTTGAAGTATTTCAATATGACATACAGACTGCGTATCTACACGCGAAACTAGATAAGGAAATATATGTAAGAGCACCTCACAGTCAATACACCAACAAAAATGAAATTTGGTTGTTGAATAAGAGTTTATATGGATTAAAACAATCTGGTAAAAGATGGTATGATTGTTTAGTAAAAGTACTTAAGACCATGGATTTCAATGCTACCACTGCTGATAACTGTTTCTTTGTCAAAAAGGGTGATGATTACATTGAATTTGTATTGATTTATGTAGATGACATTTTATATATAGGAAAACACAAAGAGAGAAGAGAAACTTTTGTAAATAAGTTAAATGAACATTTCTCGTTGAAATCCCTGGGTAAAGTGAACAAATATCTTGGTGTCCAAATTAATAAGACTAGAAGGGGATTCAAACTTACTCAGAGAGATAAGATTATAGAATTTTTAAATAAATGCAATTTAATCAATGCCAAACCCTGTGATACCCCTATGCAAACTGATTTTCTTAGAAATACTGATGAATCTTCTCCTGAATTCAAGGATAACACATTTTATAGATCAATCATAGGTTCACTTCTTTATATATCTAATTGGACTAGGCCAGATATCGCCTTACCACTCAATTTACTATCCAGACACGTCAGCAAACCCACAATG
This sequence comes from Pantherophis guttatus, assembly GCF_059756535.1. Taxonomy (NCBI): domain Eukaryota; kingdom Metazoa; phylum Chordata; class Lepidosauria; order Squamata; family Colubridae; genus Pantherophis; species Pantherophis guttatus. The sequence continues at coordinate 119,092,461 of NC_142064.1, read as the reverse complement.
TACCATTGGGAAGCTGTTAAAAGAATTCTAAGATATCTGAAAAGTACACTAGATTTTTGCTTAGTATTAGAGCCTAGTGATAATAAAGAACCAAAGCTTGTATGTTACGCAGATGCGGATTGGGCTGGAGACACGTCATGCAGAAAAAGTACATCTGGTTATATTTTTCTCTTAAATGACTGTCCAGTTTACTGGTACACTGGTAAACAAGAACTAGTAGCCACTTCAACGACAGAAGCGGAATATGTTTGTTTATCCAAAGCTGCAAATAACCTTGTATGGTTTAACGATCTAATTTCAGATGTTTGGAAAAAACCTGCTTTGCCTTTTGTTATGTATGAAGACAATAAAGCAGCCATTGAAATATCTAGATCCGATGCCATTGGACAAAGGTCCAGGCATATAGATATAAAGTTTAAACATGTGAGACAATTATCTCAGGATGGATTTATTAAGGCAGTGCACTGTGATACTTCAGAACAATTAGCTGACATATTGACAAAGCCTTTACCTTCTAAACAGCACAAATATTTAACTTCTAAACTGCATATCTTGTATTGTCCCGAATCTGAATGTAATTGGTGTTGTATAACGAACCGGCATTTAGAGGGGGATTTGTCAGATGTAAATGCCTTATTCTCTAATGTGTAAATAGTATATGAATGGGATATTAGGGGTTAACTTATTCTTCAATTCCTAATATATTCATGATTCACCACTCCTACTTATAGCTCCACCCATTGTATATATAAGGAGCCACCTTCACCCTTTTCCTCGCTTCTATCTGTGAATATTCAGTGAATATAGAATGCCTATTGTAAATAAAAGGAAGTATATTTAAACCTTTAATTCTTACTATTATTATTGAGTCTGATCCTGAAAATATTGCAACACTCTGCATTTATGGTTGGAGTATCGTTTCGGATCACTTGTAACATTGATCAGGTTGCCTTGGAGTCATTTGTGATCATTCCATCATTTTTAAGTTGTATTTAAGCATTGGCTTTTACAACCTTTTGTTAACAGTGATGGCTACTCCATTTCTTCTGTTCTTGCCCACGGCAAAAAATACGGTGTCTCACTAATGTGAAGTGATGCGTTTCAGTCCATTTCATTTTGTTGATTTCCAGAATGTCAATGTCAGTCTTAATATTTCTGCTCTGAAAGCATCAAATTTGCCCTGGTTCATAGATCTGACATTTCATGTGCCAGGGTTACACATGTCTTTGTAGCATCAGATTTTTATTTTGCTTTGGATACATCAGCAGCTGAACATCCTTTTGGCTTTTGTCAAATCATAAACTCCAGTGCTATTTGTGCTTACCTTCTTAATTTTATTTATATGCCGCCCTTCTCCGGAGACTCAGGGCGGCTTACAATGCGTTAAGCAATAGCCTTCATACTTTTGTATATTTATACAAAGTCAGCTTATTGCCCCCACAAACTGGGTCCTCAATTTACCTACCTTAGAAAGGATGGAAGGCTGAGTCAACCTTGAGCCTGGTGAGATTCGAACTTGCAGTAATTGCAGACAGCTGGTGTTAATCACAATGCTATCAGTCTGCTGAGCCACCAGGCCCGTTTGGGTTTGGTTATGAACCCTGGTTTATGATATACCTGGAAATTACACAACAATGTAGCTCACAGTATTATTGGAATGCACAAACCTGTTTACTGATCCATGAAGGGAAAATAGCATTAGATGGTACATGTGCATGCACACATCACCCCCTCTCCCTCCCTCCCTCCCTCCCTCCCTCCCTCCCTCTCTCTCTCTCTCTCTCTCTCACACACACACACACACAGAGGGTTTTTAAAAAATCTCTTTGCTCCTATCTAATGTTCCTCTGAATTTTTGCTGCCAGACATATCTATACCAGGGTCTCTTTTGCACCCCTGAAGGCACTGAAGATGTTGGAATAAGGGGGAAAAAACCCCTGCATTAATGCCAGTATAGCTAAGGACAATTTAAGCCTCTGCCAGTCATGGGGTGATGTGGAGATGCAGGCAATGCCTTTAGGGCAGAGGCAGAGAAAAAGTGCAAGTGGGAGGAAAGCTCTACTCTTACTATCTTTGGTTGTGTAGAAACTAGAAACTTTTAAGATCCTTACAGGAAGGAAGACATACGAAATACGATGTATGTAATTTTACTCTGTTTTGTTTTGTTTGTCCAAACAGCCTGAAAATCTCCTATATGCCACACCATTTGAAGATGCCAAGATTATGATTACAGACTTCGGGTTGTCTAAAATTGAGGCTGATGGCATCATGTCTACTGCTTGTGGAACCCCTGGCTATGTTGGTGAGTGTGACAATGGGAAGGGTGAGTGGCCCAACATGTTCTATGTTAATATCCACTCTTGTGTAGATGTGCAAAGCCTTTCCTATAGAAAATTGATCATTGAATTCAGTGTTCAATTATAACAGTCCACGACAAGGAAAGACTACATCATGGGTGTCAAAGTTGCTGCGTCATATTGCCGTCACGTGACGTTTCGTGACGTTTTTCCCATTTGCGGAGCTGGGGTGGGTGTGGCCTGCTTGTGTAGCATCCAGCCCACGGGCCACCAGTTTAACACCTGGACTACATTATGCAAATGTTTTATAGAGCATGTGATTTTTATTTTTTTTGCAAAATTTGATTTGCTCCAGTATTCTTGAGCAGGGAATAATATAAGGACCTGAAACTGCAACCTAAAACCTTATCCTCTAATGGGTTTTGAACCATTGGGGGCATTTTTTTCCAATTCTAAAGAGGCTGCCAATTGTTTCCCTTTTTCACCTACAAACTGAGAATTTGCAATATTTTCATAGCATATTCCGATTCCTAATCCATCTGCTAATAGTCCATCTGCTCATTTACAAGTGGGAGAGCTAAAAATGACTTTCACGCAGTTAAGGAATACGCAAACCTATTATTTATTTATTTAATTTATTGGTATTTATAAGTTGTCCAACTCCAACAGATGCTGGGTGGTACACAAAATCAGAAAAAAACACCCTATAACAACAGATAAAATCCTTAAACCAAATGGACAGATTACAATAATCTTACAGATAATAAAAAAATGCAAACAAAACAGGGGTCCTAGATGAACAATAATACATCAATCCCAGGTCTGGGACCAAGGCCAGATTTTCCCAAGCTTTCCAAAACTGCAGGAAAGAGGGCACCATCCTTATCTGTAGGAAGATGCTGCTCAAGCTTCTGGGGCCTTGAGTTAGAATCAAAAGAGATTGGGGATATTATGTATTTTCCTAAACCCTTATTGTTTCCTCTTTCCTCCCACTGCTTGGATGCCACATGGATGATGGGCTGAGAATAGATATGTCAAGAAGAGATGACAATTAGCACAAGACTTTGCAACTGGCAATTGTCTTAAATACTGACAACAAAAGCAAGGGTTGTACTACATTTAACCAAAACAGGGAGTTGCTAGAACAATGCACTGAATCTACATGGGAATCTTACAGTTACAGTCTGGAAAATAACTCTGCACTTTGATTATAGGGTTACAAGGACAGGATTACAGGATTAGTTAGTCACTTAGATGCCCATACATTGGATTCAACTTTTGACTGTGTGGACAAATGTTGAGCACCTTGATCTGGCTCCTGTAACAACAAATAGCTTGTCATGCCCCTGTCGGAGCCTGAATCTGCGGGGGAAGATGAGCCAACAGAGATTGAGGGGGCAGCTTCATTGGCTTCAGAGGAAAATGGGGAAGGCCAGGACCTTTTAGGATTAGGACAGCTTGTAGATAGGGAGGAACAGGGGCAGGATGAACGTGAGAGACACAGTTTAGGAGATGAGCAAGGACCACCCCCTCCTGATCCGAGAGCACGGAGAGTGGAGAGAAGGCGAGAACAGCACAGACTGAGCAGGCTACTTGGGAGAGGAGTGCCCCACCCATCTTCACAAGGCACACCTGGGGAATGAGACTTAAGGAGACGCTGTGGTGAGGGGCATTTGTCGGGAACAAATGCTGAGTTCCTGAAGTGTTGAGTGCCGACGTTTGAACTTTCCAAGAGTCCTTGCATTCTTTCTGGCTTTCTGGACTAATTACCTGGATCCTTTGCTTCCTGAACGCCTTGATTTGCCCTGCTGGATTTATTGCTGTGCAGCCTTGGTGTACACAGCGCTGGGCTGGACTATATGAAGCCAGAGGCTGCTTGAGATGTGTGTGTGGGGGTTTGTCATCACTTTGCTCTGGGACTTGCCAGAAATGTGGGAGCGTTTGGGGAAATTTGGAGTAATAAAGGGGAGGTTTGAACTGCCAGCTGCCTCTGTTATCTCTGTGCCGTGCCCCGGGTCATCACATAGCTGTTCCAAGAACATTTCAATAATCTCTCTGAATTTGTTCATTTACCTCATCTGTTGTCTTTCCAAGCATAATATTTTTTTCTAGTTTATCTGCTGCTCATATCTATGTCCAAATTATGCAAATGTCTGCTTGCTGAATATCACCTCAAGAGACAGTGAGTCTTTATTTGATCCAGGACTGATTGACTGATTCTTTTTGCAGTCTATGGTACTACAACTCACATGTTCTTTTCAATATTATTTTCAATTAACAAATTAACAGTACAAAAAAAGAACAGTACTCAGAGTTGCTTTTTTTGTCTTTTTTTGTGCACAGCTGTAGGGGTGGAGGATTGGCTGTAAGTACATATACTCAATGGAAGGGTGGAGTTTGCAAGATCAACGTTAATAGGTTTTGTTGATAACAGTTCACAGTAGATGTCACCAAACCCCGAGCTCATCGTTCTGGCTGGGGCTGATGGGAATTGTAGTCAATTTATTGGGTAACTGTTTCATCTTTTCACAGTTTAAAACCATGTTAAGCTGCAGAAAGTTGAATTGTGGGTACAGCTCTTAATAAAGCCTCATACCTTCCTTGCCTTCTTGGCCATTGTGTCTCTGTAGCCCCTGAAATCTTGGAGCAGAAGCCCTATGGAAAAGCTGTGGATTCCTGGGCACTTGGTGTCATCTCCTATATCTTGTGGGTACCTTTCTACTTCATTAACTATCCATCCTTTTGCATTTATAAGCACAAGGAACAAGTTGTAACATGTTTTTGCATGCATATGTGAGATCTGGTACCTGTGTTCCAATCTGCAGACTTTGTGGTTATCCTCCTTTCTATGACGAGAACGACTCTGAGCTTTTCAACCAGATCCTGAAAGCTGAATATGAGTTTGACTCCCCATACTGGGATGATATCTCTGACTCAGGTGAGTGGCACATTTCGGTAAAGAAAGTGGCACGGGAAGGGCTTCTTGCCAGTTCTAACATTGGAAGCAGTAGAAACCCTGTTCAGAATCCCTCTAAAGAAATGTATTTTGACTGAAATATATTGATTGGGGAAAGGACTTCAACCTTGTTCCTTAAAAGCAGGGATCCATGCCTTAAACATCCCATTCACTTTGCTATCCGCATATTCTGGTTGGCCCCCTTTCCCCCGTCAGCAGACACATTTGAAAACAACAACAAAAAATGGGTGTGCAAGTTCTTTACTTTTTGCCAAGTAAGCATTTTGCAAACTGTTTTTCTTCTAACAGAGTACATTTTTGTGCACACCTCCCTCTAAAATAGTGTCTTTTGTGCAAACTGTCCTTTAATGTACACATTTTGCCTTTAATATAAGCCTTTTTTTGTATCTTTTGAAATTGCAACATTTTAGCAACCGTGTGTTTATTATAGATTGAAATGGGCTGGAAAATTCACGTTAAAAATTGGATAAGAAGGGTCCCCTCTGTACACCTTTCTTGACCCTTGTTTGGCAATACTCTTATTTGTCACATGCTTCATATGCTCAAAGGAATGAAGAGAATCATTAAGCTTTGTGATGCACAAAGGAAAGGGCCTACCAGGAAAGAAGGGGTTAAAAAAAAGAAGATGGCGGCTATGACTGATCAAAGCTCCACCCCTTTTCTAACCTGCATGTCATATTAAATAAGAGCAGAGCTTTGCATATGTGCTTGAAGCTGCCATCTTGACCTTTATTGACACCACCCCAACCCTCCAGACACTCATGATCTACCAACTTAATGAGACTTTTTTAGTAATATTTTCTTTCAGATTTTCAGCAATTGTGACTGGTTCCTAGTGGCAATAAACTGGCAATAAACTGGCACAGATTGCTCTCTCTTGACATTCCCCCATCTTGCCTTGTGACAAAGTGATGGGTCTGTGGATAAGATACTAAACATAGTCATAATAGGGCTGTTATATCTATTTGGTTGCCAGGGGGCGGGGGTGAAATGCTACCAGTTCGCTCCGGTTCGGGAGAACCAGTAGTGATAAAAACTACCAGTTCAGGCGAACCGGTAATTAAAAATAGCTATCTGTTCCTCCAAACTGGTATTTCCGATGATCAGCTGTGCAGCGGGGTTTAGCTTTGCTAGAAAGCAGGAAATCTAGCAAAGCTAAATTGTGCGCCACAGCTGATACCTCCCTTGCTTCTACTTACTTTCCCAAGCCTCCTTTTGGTGCGTACTGTGCATGTGTGCACAGCGTGCGTTTGATGCACACTACGCATGTGCATGTAGCACGCGTTTGCCACGCAGCACGCATGCACGTCCAGTGGACCGGTAGCAAACCGGTTTGGATTCCACCACTGGGGGGGGGCGGGGGGGGGAAGGTTTTTCTGGCAACTTTAAACTAAATCCTGAGAGGTTTGTGTTTCTGTTCCCCTGTAGCCAAAGATTTCATCCGGCATCTTCTAGAACGGGACCCTGAGAAACGATTCACTTGTGAACAAGCCCTGCAACATCCCTGGTAAGTCTCACTATCTGAGGGGATAATCTTTTTCTCTTTTAACCATTCTTCCACACCACTCCCATTTCCATTCCCATCCTCTCAATCCCTTAAAACAGGGGTGTCAAACTCACGGCACATGGGTTGGATGCGTCACGTGCTGGCCACACCCACCCCGTTTAGCAAAGGGGGGAAAAGTCTCAATACGTCACATGACGACGATGTGACGACTTGAGTTTGACACCCCTGCCTTAAAAGGATTATGGATCTTGGAATATTTTTTTTTGAATCTCTTTTACTGATCTCTTTCAAGGCACAGGATAGAGAGTAAAGAATCTTGTCCTGTCCTAAGCTACTGTAGATGCTGGAGCGACAAAGATTCCCTTATGCCACTCTGCACAAAAAACAAATAAGATAAATTATATGCATCCCCTACTTCCACAACCATCATGGTCTTAAAGTGTTTTGCCTTTGGTTGGATACGTACAAAAAACCCTGAGCGGTTCCTATTGACAGTGAGCAGCAAAGTCATTAAGCCACCTTTCCCCTTCAAAGACCAGATAGGGTGACTGGGGTAAAAACAAGAATTCTTGCATTTAAGGAAATAGATCACACACAATTCAGGAAACACTGAGAGGATTACTTCCCTGTCTTTTATACTATTCAGGATCTCTGGGGATACAGCTCTGGAGAAGGATATTCATGGATCTGTGTGTGAGCAGATTCAGAAGAACTTTGCTCGCAGTCAATGGAAGGTAAGGTCAAAGGTTGAAGGTCAACTCAAGATAGGAATGGTTCTGCATTCCTTCTGCACTCCCTTTTTAATTTCAAAGAAAGGGATACTGGATTTCGGTAGCTGTGATGAATCTTCCTACTTTTATCCCCCAGCCTGGATAAGTTGAATGATATCTTTTTAGAGACACCTCGTTAACAGTAGAAAAACAGAAGAGGAGCCTGCTGCAAAATTTAGCAGCTTAGTTCTCACCTTCTTGACAGGATAGAGCTGCAGCTCACGAAAGCTGGTACCTTTTAATTAAATTGGTTAGTGCTAGCAGATTTCTGCTTCTTGACAGGTGTGTTCCTTGTCAAGATTCCTGTGAACAATGCCTTAATCTTGATGACTCTACAATATTCAAACTCCATCTTTTTGTGATTTGTTTTCATTCTGTGGCTCCTATACGCATCAAGCTTCCTCTCTCAACTTTTTCAAAAGTTATCTTTTTTGCAAAACGTGAGGGCAAAGCCTCCCCCTTGCTCCTCTGTGTTCCCATTTCTTGTCATGTTTGATAAAGAATACAGATTTGACAGCATTCAACTTGACTCTGTTTTAAGTATGGATGAGTCTACATTTTAGATGGCAAACTGAGAAAGTAAATAAAACTTCCCTTTTGACCAAAATTGTTCTACTCTCCATGAAAACAGGAAAAGATGGGCTATAATTAAACCTAAAATTTGTATATATTTTTTCTTTTCTGTTTATTGATTACCATTTTCATCTCTAGGGTTTTACTTTGTTAAGGTAATTTTGTAATCCACACAATGTGTTCTGATTATTAGATGGACTAAAATTAGAATTAAATAAAAATAAATGACATCAGCCTTCCTTTTTCATTGGTTCTGCTTCGGTACTCAGGGTGATGATTACAAAAAGTTAAGTTCAATGTTTTAGAGAAGAAATCACCCTGAATTTCTTCAACACACGAACAGGTAAACTAATAATTCATGGTGACAAGTTTGCTGCAATTCTATATACGAGTCCTTCCAGCTTTGGCTTGTTTGATTATCTGCTGATTTGTGTTCTTTAATCAAAGGTGATATGATATCATTTTGTATAATTCTCAACTATTATTGTCAGCTTTACAGCCGCCTACATAGCTGGGCTTATCAGCAATAACACACTGATGGATACGTTAATAGTTCCATTGGTAACTTTCACCTGGTAGATTTTTTCGACCTGCTATGAAAAAAATAAAACCAGTTAAGACAATTTTCCATCCTCCTGGGGGTGGGGTCTGATTCCCATTTTTGTTTTTTCAGCGAGCAATCAATGCCACATCCTTTTTACGCCATATTACCAAGATGGGACCAGGTGCAGAGGGTGAAGAAATTGGAGAGGCAACATCTGGAGGACAGCGTGGAAAATGGTGACCCCTCCCCCAGAGGTGGGTTCATTAAAGAAAAATATAAGTTTAACATCAGCTTAGATTTCTTTGAATCCTGGTTTTCACTGAATTATTACCTGGCTTAGATTGAGAAGGCCAATTGCTGTTTTCAGGACTGTACACCAAGGTGTTTACTTAGCAGCAGAAAAATGCTTATGTGCAGCTTTTGGGCTATCACAATTAATATGGCTGTCTTTACAAAACAAGTTTACTTCTGGCTAACTTCATCCAGGGTTCTGGATTACCTAAACAATCCTTATATATACAGATTCCATAGGCTGTTTATAATGATTGGCCAAGTAGTTGTTCAGGGTGTGGTGTGACCATATGACCTCTGTAGATCCATCACTGTGGCATGCTGGGGTCTGCTTTGCCAAGTTGCCACTATCAACCTGAATGGTGCAGTGTTTGTCTGCCTTCCTCTATGTCTACCCTGGAAGAGGAAAATGAGGCAGCATTGCTGCTGGTGGCAAACAGCCTGCATTGTTGTAGAAGAAGTCCTATAGTTCCAAGGCCGATCATCTCATGTTCTCCAGATGTTTTGAACAAGCCCCGCCATTATTTCTGTTGCCTGGGGCTGTCAAGAACCAGAGACAAAAACATCAGGAGGCCACTAGATTTCTCCTTGATATCAAAAGTGGGCCATAAAGAGAGTGCTTAGAGAATCTCATTAAGGCATATGAAAATGCGTAGCAGTATACAAAAATAGGTGCAATTGTCACATAAGTGCACAATTTCAAATAAATATAAAGCGTAATATCTGTATATTACACTTAATGAGTGGTTGTTTCCCTCACTTCAACTGGTGTTGGGGATGAACTGGAAAGTCTCATCCTCCCTTCCCTCCCCCTCTGTGCCAGATATGTTGGCTGCCAGCAATTTGGCAGTTCGAATCTCACCAGGCTCAAGGTTGACTCAGCCTTCCATCCTTCCAAGGTGGGTAAAATGAGGACCCAGATTGTTGGGGGCAATATGCTGACTCTGTACACCGGGCTATAAAGCACTGTGAAGCAATATATAAGACTGCTAATAAGCAAATGCTATTGCTATATGTAATAGCACTTAGATTTATATACCAGTCCACAGTGCTTTACAGCAGTGGTGGGTTTCAAATTTTTTTACTACCGGTTCTGTGGGCGTGGCATGGCTTGGTGGGCGTGGCAGGGGAAGGATACTGTAAAATCTCCATTCCCACTCCACTCCAGGGGAAGGTTACTGCAAAATCCCCATTTCCTCCCAATGAGCTGGGACTTGGGAGGCAGAGAATAGATGGGGGCGGGACCAGTCAGAATTTTTACTACCAGTTCTCTGAACTACTCAAAATTTCTGCTACCGGTTCTCCAGAACTGGTCAGAACCTGCTGAAACTCACCTCTGCTTTACAGCCCTCTAAGTGGTTTACAGAGTCAGCACATTGCCCCTAATAATCTGGGTCCTCATTTACTGACCTCGGAAGGATGGAAGGCTGAGTCAGCCTTGAGCTGGTCAGGATCGAACTCTTGGCAATGAGCAGAGTCAGCCTGCAATACTACATTCTAACAATTGTGCCACTATGGCTCCTATAACACAGTTCAAGAAAATCTATAGACATGATAACTATTAACTTTTACTACGAACAAGCATAGTACAATTGTTTATTTTAATGCCACTCTGCTCCAAATGGCTCTGAGCATACTTAGTGGACAATTTGTATTCTCCTCTAAGAAAAAAGAGTATCCCCTTACAAGTGCTGAGTTTTTGGGTTGAATGGCTGTGGTCCATTCTTTTATTTTGTTTTGATATTTTGCCAGGGGATAAAAACCAAAACAAAACTGGACCATGGCCATTCAGTTCAAAAGCTCACCACTGCTTCATTAATGCCAGCTATGAAAGTTTACACCAGTATATCTCCCTTGATCCTCTCAATTCATTCAAAAGGCCATCACTTGCCCAGGCACCTGTGGCTCCATGAGCTGCTTGCAGGCTCAGCTATTTTATTACAGATAAGCCTCACTTACCAACTGCCTCATTTAATGACCATTCAAAGTTATGATGGTGTAAAAAAAAAAAACCCTTTGCATTTATGATCATTGTAACATTCCATGATCACGCGATCACCATTTCTAATGCCTTGTAACCAGCTGGATGTCACATGAAGTTTCACTTATCAACAGAAGGTGAAATGAAGGTCATAAGCCTGTCATGGACATGTGAAGTTTCACTGGGAATTGCCAGTCCCAATTATGGTCTCTAAGTGAGGACTACCTGTATGATAGGGTGGCACATCAAAATGCATCTGTTACCCACCCATAATTGCACAAGAAAAATGGGAGCTCAGAGGAAGGACCTGATAGGATGCAACGGAGGAAGGGGCCTCTCTAGGAGCAGGGCAACAAGAGGGGGGCGCAATTTCTAGAGATTGTTCCCACAGCAGGCACATTAGAATTAACCCATTTCTTGTCCCACAGGTGCTTCAAGAGCCTGGGCCACTGCCTTGCATGAGCTACCCTCCTGCATGCGGCTTCACAGCCACAACGCTGCGTCAGCACCCTCCCCCAAGTGTGGGGTATCCTTTCATTTTGTGCTCCCCCCCCATCTGGGGATATCTCTGCCCCAAGGGGCTCAGGAGTTCAATCAAGCCAAGAGCATCACTGTCCAGCCTGCTTTGAGCCGGCTCAAATGCAACCTGCCTAGGGCCAGAGGTCATCCCATTGAAGCAGGTGGATCCTTTGCAATTTTGCTGTGTTACTCACCTCACTTCCATCCATGTCAGCCATCGAGGCCAGCAACCTACTGGAGAATCAGCGGAGAACGCAGTGGCGGGGAAGTAAAACTCTCAGCCATTCTTTGCCAGCTGTTGGGATAATTTCAAAATTGATTTGAGCAGCTATTTCTCCTCCTGTCCTCATGAGTCATAGGATAGCTTTCCACAGAGGGAAAAGCTGATGTAGCAGAAGGAATACAGTGAAACATGACAACTCTGTTGTTGGAAGAGGAGGGACTTCTCTAGTAGGGAGTTGGGAACTGCCACAGCAAAGTTGAGGGCTTGTCCTGAGATATCTTGAATCTGAGCTATCTTAGCTCAAGTTGAATCAGGATCAAAATGAAATTCAATGGGTATTTGGGGAGCCTTAAAAGGGTATGCCTGGGTGTTGCCAGACTCCCCAAAGGATATAACTTCCTTCTGATCTTAGAGCAATGTTGTAACCATTTAAAATATGTGAGTGAGATTTTTGATGGATAATATCACTGCTGAATACATGCAATGTTTTAAAAATGAGCTGCTTGTTTAAGAAGAGCCTGTGTGACACCCAAACTATGGGTCAAGGCAGTGAGCTGATGCATCTCCTTGGCCTAGGAAACAACTGCCCAATCTGACGTTTGACTTGTAGGTAATACAAAACAAAGCTTGTTCCACCTGCTGTTGAATCTTCACATCTGGGTTTGGTTGGGTTTTTAGTTTATATTGTAATTGCTAGGCTGGGTAAGACAAGACCTTGTCAGAATTTGATGGAAACAGAGAGCTGAAGAAATGGACTTCTGGAGGAGTTTGATGCTCCAAGCTAATTAAAATTAAAACTATTACTGTAGTATCCCTCTTCCTGTAATAGAAGTGAACCACCATCTGTAGGATGGCTTCAGCATCTAGGCTGCTTCCATCCATGAATCTTCGTTTCCATTATATCATTGCTTTTCAGGTTTTGTACTTTGTGGGACTGGAATATGAATCCATGTGATGTGTTTTCCTTTAGTGTTTCATTGCAAAAATCCCATCTACATTAGCAAGCAGATTATGACAGGATTTTCTCAAACTTCTACAGGCCATCCCACCAAGCCTTTACTCCCTCAATACCCCCCTGGCTGTTTTGAAAATGCATGTGCTGGTAGTTTTGCACACCTGCACACTGTTTTTTATTTATGCCAGAATCTCAAAATACTATCAGGTTTTCAGTAAAGACCTCCTAGTGTAAGGTAGGCATTTTGACATTTGGCAACAATAAAAGGGTTAACCTGCAACATTAAGAGGTCCATTAAGGTTGTTAAATGTATAAATAAAATGTTCTGTAGACAGCAGGGATCCTGATAAACCCAGCTAGGAGGTTTGTGTGCATCTTTTCCCTCTTCTACATCAATATTCCAAAGGAGCAAATGGTAACATTTTAAAAAGTACAGACATATTGGCTATCCGCTTACATACATACTGTATGTGGGAAAATATTTTTTTGACCTTGAAAGGGAAAGAGGAAAAAGATCAATAGAGGTGAGATATAGAGCAAATTATATATAAAAAAGCAAATGTGCTTTGAAATTTTAGTTTTATCGTTTAAAGTAATCACAATCCTGGAATATAGGAGTAAGTGAACTGGGGCATTTTCTCAACATTTTTGAGAGTGAAGAACTACAAAAGATTTTTTTTATACATTGTAGAATAGTGTTTCTGTTCTGTTTCTAGCTAAATGGATTATCTGTGGTAAAGAGAAAAAAAAAGAATAAAAAATAAAATGTGTAGGTGTAGGGAGGTATTAATGACCAAAGGATGATGAAGAAATCCCTCTGATGATATTTTAGCAAATGTTTTGCTAGCACATGTTAAGAAGGTCCATCTGGCATCCACTGTAAGTGGAATGAGACCTGCTTTTTGAAATGGAGCCATGGATGCTCCCACACCCCAAACAATAGAGTAGCCACAAGATTTCCAACATAAAGACAGTGATTGACAGGGAAACAGATAGCAAGGCCAGTAGTTATATTCCACCTTTTGCACCACCTGTCTGTAGCTTGCCTGCTGGACTGGACGTTTGCTTTGCTGAGTTGCTTGGAATTAGAGACTTTCTTAAGATTCTTGGTGGGATGGGTGGGAATCGTTTTCCTTCATGCTTCCCTCCCCTATACAAATGTGTCAAATAAACTGGTGAAAATAGGAATATGGTTGTGGAATGCATGTTTTGTTCAGCGAAACCGTGATCTTCTCTTTCTTCCTCATGACTTTTAGAGGTTCACCTTCCTTCTCCGGAAGATCTGGGAAGTCAATCGATATGTTGGAATGCGCTTCATGCATAAGAACAAACTTTAACAGGTTGACACTGACCTTCCGTTTGCAAGCTGATGCCTCTCTTGCCTATTTCTGTTGAGGCTGTTGATGAATTAAGCTGGAAGCTGGGTGTCCCATTGTGCAATTCATCCAGCTGCAATTGTTAAAACATCCTGGGCTATTTTGGGGACAGTGGGTAGTGTTGATTCTTTCCCCTCAGTCTGCTGCTTGGAGAATAGCAGCAGCTTGGCTATGAGCTCATCCATACAGTTCCCTTGCCCCAGCTATGTGGTGGCCAGCTTGTTGGTTAGGGAGTCTTCGGAGAAAGGCGGCATACAAGTTGAACAAACAAACAAACAAACATTCACATAAGAGCCTCCATCCCAGGAACTTGCTATTGAATTAGGCTAAAGCTGTCTCAAAGTCATATTCATTCATTCATTCAATCAATCAATCAATCAATCAATCAATCAATCAATCAATCAATTTCTATAGCTGCCCAACTCAACCAAGTGATTCTGGGAAGCTTACCATTCTGAAGTTGTCCAAAAGATGGTCTTTTTCATCAAATAACAGAAGTCAATTGCCAATTCTGTGTCACTGGAGGATGAGCCTGAGGGAGGTGGGCAACCTTCAATTGGTCCATTGCAGGACAGCTTCCTTCTAACCGGTGGTGGGCCTCTATGGCCAGCAAATTTAACATTCAATGCACACAAACAGGCCAAATGATGCCCAAGCTGGAGAAAGCTGGCTGAATGGATTGGGAAAATATTGTCATGGTGTTCAATGGATTTGACTCCCTAGACAATTGCAACTTTGATTGCAAACCAGTCTTTGTCTCAGAACCTAGAAACCCTCAAGAATCTCTATTAGATAATTTAGAAATAACTTATCTGGATGGGTTTTAGCTTGGGCCAAGATGTGACATTAAATACAATCCTTGGAATTGCACGTGGCTCTTCAATGGCAATGGCTAGAGAAGCTCAGCCAGCACGATGAGTGCAGTCAAGGGAGAAGAGAATTTGTTAGCTTTTCTTTATTTGGTTTCATCTCCTTGGCAAATGACAAATACTTGGAAGTGGAGCTTGAGCACGATCAATGGCACCTTTTCTTGACTGCAGCTGTCAACAAGAAAACACTATCCTAAACAGTTTCCAAGAGATTAAATATACTTCATCCTAGCCCACAAATGACGAAACGCACACTACTATACATAGGATCCTATTGATTTTCTCAGATTCCAGAACATCATTGAATCCCAGATAATATTACAAGTCATTACTTTAGTCGTCATGCACGATCCTGCCCATGTGGTACCCAATCCTCAATGAGTATGAGCAATGTTATCAGTAAATAATCTAACATATGTGTCACAGTGGCTGCAAGAACACTGTCCTTTCTAATTTCCACAAAAGGCTACTGGAAAAATCCAAGCATCCAAATCTATTAAGTACTTTGAGCAGACTATCCAAAAGTGGTCTTCTATCTTTGAAGGAGTCAGGGATGCCAATCATATGTGGCTTGACCAAGAAGTGATCTTGCCATGTCAAAGGATTGGTGATATGTCCTCTATATTCAGATCACATGCCCTGTACTTGGAGGTGAACATCAGGTCTGTGTGATGATCTCCATTGGGGGTGAGATATTCCAGGAAAAGCTAGTTTTGTCATGCAATCTTCAGCACATTTGAACATGGTGCTGAATTGAAGTCCCTTAGCCCTAGAAGCCTGGGGCAGCTCTCCCATCTGCCCTAGATCTAACAGCTCAGGAAAGGCTGCTGATGGACTAGATCTCCAACTTCACTTAACCATGTGTCAGTAATATGCACCAGATTCACTTGTTCATCCACCCCTCACGCTGTAAATGGATGAGGTCTTATTTCAGATGGACCTGGTGCTCACCACCAGCAGCCTAACTAACTCCATTGTAGCTTAGTACATATATGAATCCAGTCAATAAAATTTGCAAATCAGGGAAGTTATGAGTTTAGTACAAAGTATGAATCAGACCTGTTGCAACTTTGAGTTTTGCCTCAAAGTTTAGATGTGAAAAAGCATGATTGTAAAGAAGAATGAAGGTATTTATAGAATAAAATCATTTTTTGGCCAACATGGGTGGTTTTGAATGCAATCCAAATTCAAATATATTTAGAAAAGCAATTTCCTACCTGAGAGCTCCTGGGTTATGTAGAGTTAGCTGGGAAATATTTCTTTTTTCCTTTCAGGAAGTATCTGAAGTTGTTTGGGGTTTTTTTGGTATGCATATACAGAGAAACCCGGTTCCTGGGTAGGCTGCAATTGGAAAGTTACTCTCCATATTTTTCCATCCTTCCTTCTGTCCCATCTGTTCACCACTTCCACCCGCTGCGTAATGCACCTGTCAACTTGCTTGTCATGATACAAGGAGAAGAATCAAGGACAAAGAGAGCCAAGAATAAATGAACAAGAGAAGACTTGATGGCTTCTTGACACCCACTTTTCTTGTTATGGTTCCACCCAGCAAATTCCTGGGTTATGGAAATGCTATCCACTATTTATGTTGGTTTCAGTCTCTAAATACCTCTTATTTTAAAACCTACAGGGTGAGTTGCATAGGTTTGTTATCAGCTGAATAAATAGAAGTTAAACAAGGTCTTTTTGGACACCAGGAAAAAGTTCAGCTATTGGCCTGTGAAGAGATGCTTCTTTCTTTCTTTCTTTCTTTCTTTCTTTCTTTCTTTCTTTCTTTCTTTCTTTCTTTCTTTCTTTCTTTCTTTCTTTCTTTCTTTCTCTTCTTTCTTTTCTCTCTCTCTCTCTTTCTCTTTCTTTCTCTTCTTTCTTTCTTTCTCTCTCTCTCTCTCTTTCTTTCTCCCTTCCTTCCTTCCTCCCTCCCCCCCTCTCTTTCCTTTCTTCTCTCAAGTAGATGGTATTAAGTTCAACAGTTGTGCTATGTTTGAAGGGACATTCATATCTTTTAAAATGAATCAGCCCTTCTCCACATGATATACTCTAGGAACATTGGACTGTGATGATGGGAATGATCAGCCAGCACTGGAACCAGTTCACTTATCTACTTGGACCATGCTGACAAGGATGAAAGCTAAAGTTACCCTGAACCTATAGGATTTTAAATGATTAAAGCATTTTCATTTGGAAGGATATGGAGCAAGAAAAAATCCATTGTAAATGCAGATTTTTTGGTCCTGCATATAGATCACCCTTGCTCCACCCTTACGCTGTAAAACTGCTGTTTACAGGGTTGCTATTGCCTCTTGAGACTACATCTCAAACCTGAGATGCTTTCCCCCCACACCCTTTTGTGGTCTAAAGCAGTGTTTCTCAATTCTGACAACTTTAAAATGCATGGAGTTTAGCTCCCAGAATACTTGGAATGCTGGCTAGGGAATTCTGGTAGTAGAAGTCCACATAAAGTTGCCAAGGTTGAGAAACCTAATCCGAAGACAAAGTCTCCGTTGTATCAAAGTTGACTCCTGTTGATGTTTTGACATGGTTGTACAGGTTCCTGAGCAACGACAGAGAAGTGGCTTCCCATTAGCTTTTTCTGCAATGTTCTTTAGATGTTGTAGCCTAGCCCATAGGCAGCCCTGGAATTTTTGTCCACAGCCAAGTAATTAATTGGGTAAGATTTGACTCCTCTTTTGATACAGCTTCTAACATCATGACTGTTTTTGTGAGAAGGCAAGTTGAATTAGGAAAAAAACTCCCTCTAGAGAGGCAGCATGGCAAAAACCTAACTATTCTGTGAAGAAAGCTGAGGAGCAGGATTGAGAGAGAAAGCAGTTGACCAATTAGTCTATTAGCATAGTTCACTTGTCTTCCCATCCCCTCCGCCCCCAAAGACTTAGAGACTAGGAAGATCTAGACACCAGAAAACTGAGTTTTAGTCCCACAAAGCCAAGTGGATGACTTTGGTACAGTCATTTTCTCTCAGCTCTAGGAAGCAGACAATGGTGAACCACTTCTGAAAACTCTTGCCAAGAAAACTGCAGGGACTGCAGAGACTTGTCCAGACAGTGTCCAAAAATCAGACAGGATTGACCAGAGGGAAAAAAAGAGTTCATCTATCTTCCAGTAGATGGCAGACATGCCCCTTTTCAAAGTCTGGGGATGTGTTGGCGTCTCATGCTAATTTGGTGGGTGTTATGAGGCTGCTGGCAATGCCAAGAGAGTTATGCAACCATTGCTGATGACAAATCCCTCTTGTCTCCTGGCTGAATCACACCTCCCCACACATTTCATTGGAACCGCGCAAAACAACCTCCTCCTCCTCCTCCTGGACTGATTTCCACCTCAGCGGTCCTACCTGCCTGCCCTGCCTGGGCTCTAGAGTGCTTATCCCAGCCATTTATTTGGGGAGTGCAGAAAAAAGATGCTGCAGCCTGTTGTGTGGGCGTATAGAAGGAAGGAGACTAAAAGTGTTGAATAAGAGAAGCAAGAGGGACTTAGATGGCCTCAGCAATGATTCCCCTCTCCTCCTCTCTTCCCCTGCAGAATCTGTACAGTTGAAGCAGGATCCAGGAAGCCCTCAGGAAATCTGGAAATAAAGTTGCCAACTGAACAGGAAAAACACTGACTGATTTTGCCATCTCCTTTTTAGTAGCAGCTTGATTTGCAGAAACAAGTACTTAGAGCTCTTCACAGCTCTGAGGTGTGTTATCAGCACCGCACCTGTTGAGATACCAAGAATGGATTTGTGTACTTTGAACAGTCTTGAAGACAAGGGTCTCTCAAAATCTCTCTCTCTCTCTCTTTCTCATCTCTCTCTTATTTCTATTTCTGTATCTGTATCGTCTCCCTCTTCTCTGGATCAATCCCCCAATGGAGATCAGAGTGGACCCCCCTCCCTAACTACACTCAGTGAACTGTTGAAGGCTGAGCTGTTCCAGAGAGCATTCAAATGAAGTCTGGGCCATTTTTTCCCCCACATCTCGTCATGTTTTTATTTTAAATGGTGACCTGGATTTTTGGGATCTGGTCTTATTTAAAGGCTTTTATCTTTATGTGAAGCTCAGGGTGGTTGCTTTACATTGTCATAAGTATAATCAATGCAACTGTAATAAAATGAAATAAATAAATCTCTCTATATAAAAGTGAAATCCACTCACTCATCACGATATCTCCAGAACGGTAAAGCCTTCAAACTTGAAATTTGGCATGTACGTTCTTCTTGGCTTCTAGGTGCTCGCTAACAAAGGATTTTTTGAAATGATTATCAGATCATTAGTATTTCATATACAGTATATCCATTTATAGTATATTAACATGCTCTGATGCTAAGGCGTTAGATGTTCTACTCTCCCTCCTCACCTGAAAAGTTCCAACTGCCACTTGCCTCACATTCTATTACCTCAGGTCAAACTGGTAGACGTTCCACTCCTTCACTCAGGAGTGATCTGGGGCTCCTTACAGTACTAAACATCGCTACCTCACCAAAATGTCTACGCCTTCCACCTATGGAACTGCTTCCGGACTCAAGGTGTTGGGAGAGATATTCCCTTATGTGTTTCAATCACCGACCACCACTGAGCCAACGGATTGTGAACCGAATTTCTCCTGCATAGTGTCCCAGCCCCAATTTACTTCGTACACTGACCTCCTCAGTTCAGACGAATCTGTTCCTTCTACTGTAACACCAGTTCAAGGGAAATGACTGTCTTTTTGCTGCCCAGAAGTACAACGGATGTTTCAAAATGATGTCTTTTGGAGCCAGAGAGGTGAAGGAGGGAAATTTTATGCCAATATTCAAAGTGCAGGGGCAGGTCTACTACAGGATAGGGAGTATCATGGCGGGGCCTCAGCAGCAGCCTTCATTTCTCCAGATATATTTTGTTGGTGATGATGACAATGAAAGTCTGTCAAGACCATGGGGATGCTACAATGGTCGTAAGTGTGAAAAATGGTCATAAGTAGCGAAGCATGGGTATCCAGCTAGTATCTTCATAAATGACTTAGATGAGGGAATATAAGGGGAACTTACCAAATTTGTGGATGATACAAAACTGGTAGGAATAGCCAACATCCTTGATGATAGGCTGAAGATCCAGATGGATCTTGACAGACTTGAACACTGGGCCCTATCTAACAAAATGAAATTCAATGTAGAGAAAAGTAAAGTCTTACACTTAGGCAAGAAAAACCAAAAGTACACATATAGACTGTATGAAACCAGGCTTAATAGCAGTAATTGAGAGAGGGATCTTAGAGTCTTAGTGTACAACCAATTAAATATGAGCCAAAGGTGTGTGCCAGCAGCCAAAAAAGCCAATGCAATCCTAAATTGCATTAACAGAGGGATACAATCAAGATCGAGGTACTAATACCACTCTATAAAGCCCTAGTAAGACCACACCTAGAGTACTGCATCCAGTTTTGGTCACCACAGTATAAAAAAGATGTTGAGATTCTAGAAAGAGTGCAGAGAAGAGCAACCAAGATGATTAGGGGACTGGAGACTAAAACATATGAAGAATGATTACAGGAACTGGGCATGCTTAGTCTAATGAAGAGAAGGACCAGGGGAGACATGATAGCAGTGTTCCAATATTTGAGGGGCTGCCACGGAGAGGAGGGGGTCAAGCTATTTTCCAAAGCACCTGAAGGCCAGACAAGGAATAATAGATGGAAACTGAACCAATGGAACAGCTTGCCTTCAGAAGTTGTGGAAGCTTCATCACTGGAAGCTTTCAAGAAGAGACTGGACTGCCATCTGTCAAAAATGGTATGTAGGGTCTGCTTAGGTGGGGGATTGGACTAGATGATCTACAAGGTCCCTTCTAACTCTGTTAATCTTTATCTGTATAAAATACCATATTCACCAACTTTATGTTTTATTTGATGCCTTTAAGGAAAATGTCAAGCTTTTTCTCCTTTGTTATGTCTTAAGGGACAAGCTGGTTGGTTCCTTCAACACTCAGGCCTTGGTGACATGATGGTATTGGCATCATGCATAATAGCTACTTCTAAAAATTACTATAACATTTTCTTTTTATCTCTTTTTGCTCGGAATTAATTCAGGATGAGGAAAGGCATGTTTGGATCAAACTCGATGAGAACCTCTCCTGAACAGTTCCATTGCTCTAAAAATATTATTTTTGTGGTCCTCCTGGTTTTTGCCCCGGATTAAAGTTCTTCCTGCCAGCATGACCTTGGAGCCAGATCTGGCTTCTTCCTGTGAGAGAAGAGGAAATGTCGTTTCCTCCAAAGAGCTTACTCTTCCTACTCTAAAAAAGCCTTTCTCAGCAGCCACAAATATGAGGGAATGGAGTATTTACAAGAGAGGAGGGATGCCTGTGTTTTTTTTCCTTTTGTGTTTACATCACATCTTTATGAAATCTTGCTTTTTCTTTTTTTTAAGCTTCAGAGACTGCTAGCTTTGTTGACTCCTTTAGCAGGCATTAGGAGCACCTGAGAGTGAGTTTAGAATAGTTTAATCTCTATCATTGTGTTCCTCAATCTTGGCAACTTTAAGATGAGAGGACTTCAACTCCCAGAATTTCCAGTTGGCAATAACTTCTCCAAAGCAGAGGATG
This sequence comes from Pantherophis guttatus, assembly GCF_059756535.1. Classification (NCBI taxonomy): domain Eukaryota; kingdom Metazoa; phylum Chordata; class Lepidosauria; order Squamata; family Colubridae; genus Pantherophis; species Pantherophis guttatus. Next base: position 119,071,001 of record NC_142064.1, on the reverse strand, counting down.
GGAGGCCAACTTTATTTATAATGACTCCCACAATTTGTTCCCAGCTTGATCCATTATTAAAAAAATAACTGTTCAAGGGGGGAAACAGTTGTACTGCTGTAACAATAGTTGTTTTGACATTTAAAGGCAACTACAACATTTTTTAAAAGCGTCATTTTTCTTTTTGTAGGATCTTAGACCTGTTGATGTTATGTTATATTTTCAATATATATTCAAGCAGAACTAAACGCCCTGGATAGGAAGACCAGAAAAATAATGACAATAAATCATGCCATTCATCCATTTTTTGAAAAATTATTATTTGATTTATATGCCGCCCTTCTCTGGAGACTCAGGGCGGCTTACAATGCGTTAAGCAATAGCCTTCATACTTTTGTATATTTATACAGTCAGCTTATTGCCCCCACAATCCGGATCCTCATTTTACCTACCTTAGAAAGGTTGGAAGGCTGAGTCAATCTTGAGTCTGGTGAGATTTGAACTTGCAGTAATTGTAGGCAGCTGATGTTAATAACAGTGCTTTAGTCTGCTGCGCCACCAGGGCTCATGTAGCAATGTTGACAGGCTTTATCTACCCAGAAAAATAGGTGGGTGTAGAATGTTGCAGGTACACCAGGCAGTTGAAGAAATAAAAATGGCATTGGAAGACTATCTGAAGAATAATAAAGAAGATGCATTAAAAGCTTACTGAGTTCTGGAGAGACCAAACTGGCCTACAAGAAAGACCAAATAAAGAACAGAAACGACACATGGAAAGACAAAGTGCTACATGGCCAGTTCATTAAAAAAAAATAGCAGGCAAAGGAAGTAAGGCAAGACCTGGCAGTGGGTAAGAGCAAGAAAATTGAAGAAAGAGACAGAGGGACTACTTCTGGCTGCACAAAACCAAGCTTTAAGAACAAATGCACACAAAGCCAGAACTGAGAAGACAGCAACAGACAGCAAATGCCGTCTGTGCAAAGAAGCTGAAGAAACCATGGGTCCCCTTGTTAGTTGCTACAAGAAGATCACACACAGTGACTACAAAGAAATACTGCAAGAAATACTATTTGCTTGTAAGCAAGAACTGGTAGGACCACAAAATAGACTAAGTAACAGAAAATAAAGATGTTAAAGTTCTTTGGAACTTTAGAATTCAAACAAATGAGCACTTGCCACATAACACCCCAGATATAACAGCTACAACTATAACAATAAAAAGACAAAATGTGGATAGTGAAAATTGTAGTATCTGGAGACAGCAGAATAGAAGAGGACAGACTGGAGAAAATAATAAAATACAAAGTCCTGCAGACAGAAGTAAAACAATGTGGCATAAGAAAACAAAGACAGTAATTACATGAATAAGTGCAGTGGGTACAAATCGCAAACATCTGGAGCACCACTGGAACACGTGGTGACAAAATCACCACAAGTCAATTGCAGAAAGTGGAACAGCTTACATCCTGTGCTGATACCTTTAGTATTATTAAACAACAATTTACACCTATCCCAGGTCCTCGGGAAGGACTTGCTAGATGGACAAAAATACCAAATCCAGTCTAAACATCTGGCTGACTCTGCAACCAACCATAATAATATATTAAATTGGTATGCCACATGATTCTTCAATGGGCATCACTAAGATATTAGTGCTTATAAAGATATAAGGAAAGATATGCAGGGTTTAGCAAACTGCTTAATTCCTAGGGTAATCTGACCTTTGCAGTGGCCAATTTCTGAATTATGGTGCTATAATTTCTCATTGATTTTGATAGGAGACTATAGATAAAATCAATATGTTAAATGCTGATACCATCATATCACTGTAAAATGTTTGCCCCATCCTTTAAAATGGGGGACATTGAGCCACAAATCCCTCCTTTTATGGTGGCATTGTTGGATTATTGTTTTATACATTTTGGCTCTTGTTTGCTGAAAAAAAAATACATTTCAAAAAGAATTCCTCAGCTGTTGAAAGGTTGCCTATCCCTATTCTAGAAGGGATTTCTGAAACTGCATTAACATAAAATGTTGAATTTTAGAACTGATCAAGTGAATGTGGTTCAATATAGCACTTATCTGAACCACTTTGGTATGGTGGTTAAAGGCATTGGGATAGAAACAGAAGACAGTAAGCACTAGTCTAGTTTTAAGCATGAAGCTGAAAGAGAGAGAGAATAACTTTGGGCCAGTCACTCTCTCTCAGCCCTAGTAAGAAGGAAAGAGCAAACTTCTGAAAATATTGCCCACAAAACTGTCCATGTAGTTCTCAGGTATCAAGAAAGAAAGAAAGAAAGAAAGAAAGAAAGAAAGAAAGAAAGAAAGAAAGGAAGGAAGGAAGGAAGGAAGGAAGGAAGGAAGGAAGGAAGGAAGGAAGGAAGGAAGGAAGGAAGGAAAGAAAGGAGGGGGGGAGGGAGGAAGCCAGCCAACTCATGCTCAAATGTATGGAATGCACCATTTTTGACGTGCTTCAAAATGGTCTGACAGACAACAGGCAAATGGGATGGTGCTTAATCTTTTCTTCCCTTGCTACTTCCTTGCTTCATGTTATCCCTCAAGACTTGTCCTGGGACCAGAACATCTAATAACCTGCAGGGAGGGGAATCAGCAGGAGTTCATTCAAGGAAATGCTGAGCAAGTAATGCACCCCCTTTCTCTGCTGCATTTCCATTCTGAAAGCAGGTTTTCTTGAAAGAACAAAAATAGCAAAGTGATGGGGAGAATCTGGCCACCTATAAAATGTATGAGTACCATAAAGGTTACATTTGCATGATATGCTAAGGCAAAATGTTTGGTTAATAAGCTACCCTACATTCAGCTGTGTAACAAACCAAGGCTTGTTGGGGATTTCAAATTATAGATTTTATATATTCCAAATTATGGTATCTCTGGGTTCAAAAAAGACTTTAAGGACTCCTCCAGATAACTACTTTTCCATCATTCAAGTCTTCTGGTTACACAATTTCAATGAAACATAATGTTCTGACTAGCTTTTGTTGCCAAGAATTTATGTGACCTGGCAGGTTTACTTCCTTGCAATGTAAATTAACTGAGAGCTAACAACCAATCAGAGTGCACAGTAGATGAACACAGACATCAAAGGAGTTGGATATGTTTAGCCTTGTGAAAAAAATAGGGAGGCTACGATGGCACTCCACCAAGATGGAGCTTTCTCAAAGAAGAAGGTCTAGAGCGACTATCCTGTATTCTGGAACACAGGAAGCAGAAAATAGGATTTAAATTGCAGAAAGGTGGATTCTGACCAGATTTTAGAACCCACCCTCCAGCTTAACAATAGTTTGACAATACAGTGAGGGTCCAAGAGAACTGGTGAGCTCCTCATCGTGGCATGTGTTCAAGCCGAAGCTAGACAGCGATCTGTGTAGGATTCCTGCACTGACAACTAGAGGTCAGCAAAGAGATGCAGAAAACTGTCTCTTTGTTGCCATCTAGTGGTGGCCTAGATTTTGCAGCCCAGATATGGCAGCCTTTAATAGAATTTTTTTTTTTATTGGCCAAGTGTGATTGGACACACAAGGAATTTGTCTTGGTGCATATGCTCTCAGTGTACATAAAAGAAACGATAATTGGTCACATATTTCAGGTAAGGCTTCTAAGACTTAAGTTCAACACATCTGGATGGCACCAAGTGAGGGAAGGAAAGGAGGCTAAGAAATTATGCAGGATGTGGTAGGGATAACATCTGATCAAGGGAGGCCTTTCATGCTACTCTTTGTACTGCAGGATAAACAGGGCAACTGTTACATAATTCGGTCTTAGGTCCACCCAAGGAGATCTCCAGCTCGCAAAAGCCATTAGGGCAATTCTATAAAGTTTCCACCTGTAAAAATTTTAATATCCTGTATTTAAAGCTTTTTTTGGGGGGGGGAGGACGTTGACAGATGATAAGGACTAAAGCACACAGCAAACAATAACAGAGAAAGAATAAGAATGACCACTAAGGCGACAGCAATCTCCTCTGAATAGGAAGCTGCCCTTCCTGTCCTCGAACAGGAAGAAAAGTGAATGAATTAATCCCTCGGAAACAGCTTGCAGGAAGGGACTGCAAACAGGGGAAGGGTGGCGGTGGGAACGGAAGCTCCTAGCCCGAGAACCATAAATGTGCGTGTGGAAGAGAGAGGCCGAGAGACCCAGGGACAGCTAGTTCTCTCAATCCCTATGAGGGCTGCAGCTTTTATTTTTTCCGGTTGGACTTCCTATCTCTTTAATAGAGATACAGCAGAAATACAGCTTGAGATGGAGACACATAGCATTTGTGGCATTGTAGTGGAAGCCAGCTCAGTTTCTCTATACTTTAATTGTGAAGCTTAAAATGACAGACATGGAACTATGCCAGTCTCTCCCAAGCTGCCTCAATGATACAGAAGGCTATGATCTCCATATACTTATGCCTGACTAGGTGGCTCAGTGGCTAAGACACTGAGCTTGTCGATCAGAAAGGTTGGCAATTAGGCAGTTCAAATCCCTAGTACAGGTCCCCTGCGTGAGCAGGGGGTTGGACTAGATGACCTCCAAGGTCCCTTCCAACTCTGTTACTGTTACTTGGACTTCATAGCCCAGGGCCAGTCCTCGTATATAAAGATACATGACAAGATGTTTCCATTTTCCTATGCAAAGCTGGCACACTCTTCAGTCTTCTTCAGTCAATTTGCATTTTATGAACTCCCCATTCCTTACTATGGGAAATTTCTAGGTGTTGCCCTTTAATACATCTGGATGATGGAAAGCTGGGAAGTTCCTCCAGCTGTTGTAGTACATGTAATCTTTGACTTATGACCAAAATTCAGTCCAAAATGTCTGTTACTAAGTGAGACGTCTGTTTTAAGTGAGTTTTGCCACACTGTACAATTGACACAATTTCTTGACACAATTGTTAAGCGAATCATTGCAGTTGTTAAGTCAGTAATACGGTGGTTAAGTGAATCTGGCTTCTTCATTGACTATGCTTGTCAGAAGGTTGCAAAAGGTGATCACAAGACCCCGGGACACTGCAACCGTCATAAATATGAGTCAGTTGCCAAGCGGCTGAATTTCGATCATGTGACCATGTGACTATGCTGCAATGGTCGTAAGTGTGAAAAATAGACAAAATTCATTTTTTTCAGTGCCGTTGTAACTTTGAATGGTCACTAAATGAACTGCTCAAGGACTACCTGTACTAAGGCTCTTTACATTCATAGATACATAGATGTATACAGTATTCAGCATATCATTCCTTTGGAAGAGTATACAGAGCGCAGAAAATGGGTAAGAAATACTAAAACCAAGAAATTAAAGGCATGAGACAGAAACCCTAAAACCAGTTTACCCCAAACCCCATTCTACCTCTCCATAGCTTTATAGTCTTGCAATGATCCTTGTTTTCCCCCATATCACACACTGCCTTTTGAAACTTCTCACCTCTCTCTTGCTGAGGATCTCATTCACTCCATCCAACCACAATTTTCTCTTGATCCATTCACTCTTTCATCCTGTATTCATTTTGCAATTCTCTCCTTTTTTTTCTACTTGATCAAACCACCACCTACTTCCAAAATCATGCACCACCCATTCATACTTGAACCTACCTCTTTTTCATCTCATACACACCCAAGTGCTGCCTTCTCACTGCACATGACTTACTTTTGTGACACACCCAAGTCTCACTGCCATAGAATAAAATAGATAGGCAGAATCACTGCCTTAATACATAGCCATTTTCACTTCTTTTGACAAATATTCATTTCTTGCAACAGTTCATATACTAAACTTACCTCTCTATTAGCATTTGCACACCTTAAAATGTCTCCAATTTTTCTCTCTCACCTTTAATAAATGTTCTGTCAAGAGACACATACAGTATTCATCTATTTGATCTAGATTTTTTTGCCATGGATGTTTTACCTAAAATTTACAGCATGTTATTTATTTACGATACTTATATAATGCCGACTTTCAACTCCCTGTCAGTTTCATTGTGTCTGGTGCATTTAGCTTTATCTTTGATAGATGAATTTTCAAATCCATATTCTTCATTGCCTCACGCTCTTTATCAGGTGGGCCTTTCAGATTACATCTGCCTCACAGTGAGCAGTGGGTTTAGCTGTTGAATCTGCTGGGCGCCGTTTTTCTCACATAGTTATTTATTTACTTTTAGCCGTGGGAGTTTGTCCCAATATAATCTGGTGGAATAAGCACTTGGACAATGCTGCAGTTCATGTTGACTCTAACTCCTGCACAGTGTGGGTGCTGATAATGCCCGAGGAAGCCTACATGGCCAGGAACCTCTTCCTCCTGAAGAAGGGGGAGAACAAAGGAAAGAAAATAGGTGGAGGGAGGGAATGTCCAATATGGACATCCTCCAGGATTAGAACTAATTTTCCTCCCACTCCACCCTCTTCTTGGAACAGAAAAGAGACTGGTTACTAAGCAACAGAGTTGAAGAGAGAGGGTTTTTAAATAAATAAATAAATAAAAAGCCAAAAGACATGCAGCAGACACAGATGGGAAGAGTGGGGAGACCCAGGGAGGAAGCTTGGGTGAGGGCTGAACTGAAAAGGGGAACTGCCTTTTCTGTTCAATATTTGATGTCTGGAACAGGATTGCGCCCCTCTCAGATCAAAAGGGGGAAGAGCAGAGGGGTAACTGATTGCCTGCCAGAAATCTGAAAACAGGCATGATGAGATGTAGCAGGACCTGAAGAAGTGCTCTGAATCAACCCATTGTATAACATCCTTTCTCACACTCAAGTGGCTGAAAATCCAGAAAAGTACCATCTTCCTGGAGGAAGTTGTTAGGAATGGCATCTTCAGGAAGGTCTCTCTCTGCCAAGAGGAAAAAAAAAAGTGTTCTGGGAGGTCAGCATCATCTTGGATGATAACCCATTGCTACTCTGGGAAGTCAGTGAGGGAAAACCTTGGAAGGATTATGGGACTCCGTTTTTAGGCTCTCACCATGAAAGCCAAGGATCCAAGCAATTTGAACAAAGAGTTTAAACTAAAATTATTTTGCTGCATCTGGCAAGGAACAACCTGGCATCCTCGGTTCTGCCTAAAAACAACCAGAATGGCAATTTTTTTCTCTCCAAATCTGTCTTATCTTTCAGAATTGGAATGGTTATTTCTTCAGTGGCTTTGATATATATCTCTTTATCTCAGCACACACTCATTTTATGCAAATATCTACAGCATCCTGATCTGTTTTGGGTACCCTAACCTACTTCTGGAAATAAACCCAAGTAATACATTTTTTAAAAATGAGACCATTATTATGGGAGTCGTAACTTTATGATACAGTCTAATAAGACTTTTTGAACATGCTTCTTGATTCTCTTTTAAAACTCTAACCAGGTCCTTTTCAGAATCAAGGCAGCCTTTTCCCATCCCTTCCTCCCCTTGCGTCATTCCCACTTTGTTGTTGGTGGCAGCATTTTTTCTGATGAAAAGATCTGGCAAACTTGAAAGGTTAATCAAAACTTTGTAGATTTTTGAGTTTGTCCTTTTTTGAGTTTATCATTACAATTTTATTGCTTCTTATGCACTAATACAATTTTCTTGGCTGTTGTGCTTCCTGGTGAAAAGATTATTTTGGAATATACTAATACCAACTATCAATTATTTTTTAAGCCTATTGATGGTATACTCCCTTTTAATTATTATATAGAATTATTATATATTACACTATTCTATCTGCTAGGCACTTCCTACATTTATTATTTCAGTCAAAGAGTATACCACTGAATCTTATGACTTGGTTGTCATAAATCTTTTGGCAACTTTCTCAGATGCTGGGTGCCACTTGTCATAAGGGTCAAATCTCATAGGATTCCCTAATTTTATGAGACTGTGGTGCTTTCCACTTTTAAAAATTAACTACAATAAGTGATTTTCTCTTACAAGATCTTTGTTGTTGTAAATCAGAAAGTTTAAGTGAAGTTAACAGAATAAAAAAGTTGGAAGAGACCTTGGAGGTCTTCTAGTCCCACCCTCTGCTGAAGCAGGAGACCCTATGTCATTCCAGATAAGACGGCTGTTCGGTCTCTTCTTAAAAGCCTCCAGAAATGGAACACACACAACTTCTGAAGAAAAGCTGTTCCACTGGTTAATTGTTCTGTCAGGAAATTTCCCCTTTGTTCTAAGTTGATTCGCTCCTTGATTAGTTTCCATCGATTGCTTCTTGTCCTGCCCTCAGGTGCTTTTGAGAATAGGTTGACCTCCCCACTCTTCTTTGTGGCAACCCCTTAGATATTGAAACACTATTATCATGTCACTCCTAGCCCTTCTTTTCACTAGGCATACCCAATTCCTGTAACAGTTCTGTTTTTATACCATTGGTGGGTATTTTGTTGTTGTTAAAGAGCAAACAAAAAATAGCTGCAATTGGCTACAAATAGCAGATGAGCTTCCGAGCTCATAAAATTTCTTTTGTAAGGCAGGGTTGATTGCCCAGTAAAAACTTCCTCTGGAAGCCCCCTCAGTTTTAAGGAGCTGACAGAAAGTGGCTGATTTTTTTTTCCTCGCATGGTGCCTACACACAAGTAGAATAAGGTTTCTAATTCTACATCTGTGTCTGTAATTAAAGTAAAACGGTCTATTTCAAGACTGCATCACCTACAAGCCTCCCAATAAATCCACACTTGTTTGTGTTGTTTAAAGTCCTGCTTTATTAAAATAACTGTTGTTGTTGTTGTCCATGGTAATGGCAGTTCCTGTCCACTCCCCTTCCATCTCCAGTCATTTACATTCACTTGAAAACAGAGACCCAAGACAGAGACTCAAGTAGACTCTTTGGAGCATGCAGGGAGTCAGAACTATGTGTAACCTGCATGGACAGTAACATAAAGTTCGGTGCTCAGGCAACCCAAAGTGTGAGCAAACCTGAATACTGCAATCACCTTGAATTGTGCTAGTTGGTCAAATTTGCATAAGAGTCATTTTGCATAAGAGTTGGCCAGTTTGACTGCTTTGCATAATTTATTCTCAATTTATTCTAATTTATTTTCATCAGAGGGAAAACCTGTAAGGCATTGCAGGGTCACTGAAGCCCCACGTTTCCAAAACTCACTTAACAGCAATTTCAAATTATTTCAAGCAAGCATTGCCCCTAGGCACGTATCTTCATAGCCTCAAAGGCCAGAAAAATCCTGAAAAAGGAAGCAAAACATTGGGAAAACAGACTCTCGAGAAAATTAATTTTGCAGACAAAATGTTCTTCTGGACTCCTGTGGACCTACTAAACAGAGCTGAAATAAAAGCCTTAAATGCAGATCACTAGAACACCTCGGACATCTTTTCACATGCCCACAAGGACCCTATCATGTACACATAGTGGTTAATGATTTTAGATAATTATAGAAAATTTTGAAATCACCAAGTCTGCACTTTTCTTCCTAATAAACTCTGTTAAGTAAGAAATACTGTCCCTCTGTAACACATCCCCCACCCCCACCCCTTACAATGCTCAGAGGTTTTATCTTTTTATTATGAACTCAAAGGATACTGGAATTGAGCTCCAATACTGAAAAGATCCTGACTGAAATTTGGGGAATAAATCGTGGGCACAAATTAACCCTTTCAGGCAGATACTATGCAAACAATGCTTAGTACACACATTCGCAGGTCTCTTTGCTTTCATGCAAATATTAAGGCACACATACAAACTCACCATTTGTACAAATACAAATACAAAATGCAGAGCTCTGCTCTATTTTCTCCCACAACCAAAGACTGGGTTGTGTAACACCAATATTTTGCTTCTAATATTTATGTCTTCCCACTGTGATTCTGTTCCAAAGCTTCTCCCCCACCATTTTTATTTCCTTCTGCCTAAATCCTGAACGAACTACAGAGGATTGAATGAGGTGCTTTGGGGATGATGAGAGCATCTGTGGCTTTGGGAATAATGGGAGAGTTAAGGTTATCATACAAATGTTTGAACCTGCTCCAATTCTGGAATACAGCTCTGGAGATTTTAAAGAGTCCCACACTGGAACTTTTGTAATCTGTTCTGGTGACATAAATGCCTAGCATCAAAAAACTTAAAAGTTGCAGATTCTCAAACCCATTTCTGCAGTTCCTGTACCACAGGACCTAATCAAAGGTTCTTTAAGACATCTCCAGAGGTTATGTTTATATAAGCTGCTACACTGATTCCTCAATTCTATGATTCATCCTGGTCTTAACTAGAGAGATCTGGGAAATTCTGTGGTTTCATTTCTAAAATATAGGACTCTGCATTAAAAATTTCTATAAGATATTTTTTAGTCATTCCAGGATAACCATGTTAGAATTACATTCCAGCATCTCACTTCTCAAACTGAAAGAAATGATTCTAGAGCAGCCTGCATCAGTTAAGAGGTCATCATTTGGCCTTGTTCACTGGAGGTATTGGGAATGGGAACTTAACACATCAGCTGGTGAATGCACTATCATCCCACCAAAAATCCTGCCTGCAGAAGATTCTTATGGGAGAGCTGCAGGTCTCTGCCTAATTTCTGCATAATGGCTGGAGAAGGAAAAACACAAGAAAACCATAAAACCTTCAATATGTGATCAATATCATTAATAACCGGCAGGTTCCAGCCCTGACATGTTCCATTTCAAATATTTAAATTTTAAAAGAGGGTAATCTGGATCAAGTTCGAGATGCTGTAATGACCAGACCCAACATTCCAGAAATAGGGCGCCCCAGAAAAGTGTTGGTTTCTTGGTCTGTACAGAGCTCTTGGGAGAAAGGGAGGAGAAGAGTCTTTGGTTATTGGTGTGGCCATGTCAGTCTCGCTGTGTGATTAGTAAGGACACCATTGCTGTTGATATTTCAGAAAACCCAAAAGGCAATGAGAACCTTTGCTGGAAGTAGCAGTTGTTCCTGAAAGAGGCACCTCCCTCTCTAGTGTGAGGTATTCAGTTGGTCCCAGAAGATTCTGCCACCAGGGCAGGCAGAAAGAACCAAGAACAGGAGGTGTTGGTGGACAATGACAAAAATGTAGCACCCTTCTGGCTCCTACGTAGGATCCAGCTCAAAGACACTGTCATTGGTTGGTGAGGTGAAGAAGCAGGTCTGGTCTGAGGCTGGCCGCCGACTGCCCTGGCTAAGACCCAGGGACTTCTCAAAATCCAGAAGCTGTCCCATGAAATTGAAGTTAGGTGAGATGTTGGACTTCTTTCTCTTCACCAGATCATAGGCATCGTTGAGAGACAGGTTGAGCTTCTGCATGAGGTAGGCTACAGTGACGGTGACTGAGCGACTGATCCCTGCCAAGCAGTGCACCAGAATGCCGCAGTTCCGAGAGAGGGCCTCATCTGACAAAGAGATAAGGGATAGATGGTCAAGTGAATGCAATCATACACAAGAGTCATCACTTCTAAGCAAGTGGAATTCATTAACAGTGAGCTGGAAAAATGAAACGGCGCATCTTTATTTCTGTGACACATTTCTGATCCAAGAGAAACAGCTTTCTGTATGACTTTGCATTTTCCCATCTTTGTGCCTGGTGTATAAGAAGTTGTCAAAGCCGACAAAGTAAGATCTATCTCAGTTAAAGCAAAAAGGAGACTTCAATTTCATAATCAGTCATATCTATATTGCAAAAACTGATTTGAAATGAGAGCATGATTTGAAATCACTTTGCTATGATATTGTCCAGTAGTCACAAATTGATTTTGTAGATGCATATTAAATTTTGTTAAGCAACCAGAAATACCTTTCTAACTGAGGAAAAACCTTTAACAATAATTCACTTTGCTTATTCTTGATCTAAACATTAATACTGAGGTGTCATATCCTACATAGCATTGCAGGCCATACTAACATATTATCAAGATGACACAAGATCTGGGAAAGATGAAACGACTGATAGCAAGGGAAGAAAAAACTTTTGATTCTTTTAACACTGAAGCTAAAGAAGATGTCAATGGCAAAAAGAAAGAAATGGGTGGGAATGTTTCTGGCTAGACAAACCAATTAGAGTGAGAAATGTCATTACAAGTAGTCCTTGGCTTATGACCAACCCAAAAAAAGGGGACTTATGATCTGTATTCAAAGTTCAGACAGTCGAGTGCCCTCCATAGTCACATGACCGAATTTCAGGTGCTTGTTAACACAGTCGTATTTATAGTCATTTGCAGCATCCTGTGATCATGTGACCATGATTTATTATGGTTTTATTGAAAACCAGCACTTGCTTTTGCTTAATGACTGCTGCAAAAAAGATCAGGTTGGTCACATTTTAAAACTGTTACAAAATAAGACCATAATGGGCAGGTTCCATTTCAGTTATATTTTGAGGCTACCTGTATTAATACTTCAAGTTCAATTAGTGCAAAGAGCTGGCCTTTGACTACTTAGCTTCCATTCCCCCCTCCTCCCTCCATTCTTGTATACGCAAAATCCTCTGGCCCTGCGCAAAAGCGTGAGCCAGTTTGGACCTCCACACTTGTCTTTTGGCAATGTGAGTGGAAATTAGCAGAGGATACCTGAAAATGCCTCACTCTTGAGTCGATTTCCCAGCAAATCACACTGAATTAAACCCCATTTTCCATTCCCCTAAGTTATTTCTGCACAGGCTTTGAGTCCTATTTACTGTATCTCATCCACTTGAGGGAAAAAGAGCTGTTCTGAATAGCATGATAAAAGGATCAATGTGGAAACCTGACAAGTTTTAGGGAGCTGTCAAGACTGGGTGCATGGTTTAGGCCCCCAGAGCCTTCCTCACAGCATGGGGGCCAGCCATAGCATAGATCAGTGATGGCTAACCTTTTTGCAGTCGCGTGAAAAAAGCGGGGGAGCGTGGGGGGGTCGCACCCATGCCCACACCCATAATTCAATGCCCCCCACACCCTGCCCCTCCACACATGCGTGTGCTCCCCTGTGCTCCCCCCGCTTTTGGCACATGACAGCAAAAAGGTTACCGGTGAGCCCAATGGGGCCCATTTTTCACCCTGCCCAGGCTCCACAGGCTTCGAGCCTGGGGAGGGCGAAAACTGCCTTCCCCACTCCCACACCCCGGAGGCCCTCCGGAGGCCAGAAATGGCCCATTTCCTGACTTCCAGTGGGCCCAGAAGACCCAAAAATTAGCTGGCCGGCATGCACATGCACGTTGGAGCTAAGCTAGGGCAACACTTGCATGCCCACAGATATGGCTCTGCATGCCATCTGTGGTACACATGCCATAGGTTTGCCATCACGGGCATAGATCATTCTATAACTGATATGCAATAGTATACTTCTGAGTGCGACAGACCAGTAATGTACATTGGAAGCCAAACTATCCAGATCTTCTTCGTTTTGGTCTTTGCACACACTTTGGCAACTCATTATAATGGACCCTGGGTTGGAAAAATTTCAGTTTCTTTACCACCTGACTATAGAAGAGCATTCTTTTCCAACTTAGGGCAGAGAATGCAAGCACCCTCAATAATCGCCATGTTATTTATTGGAGATTATCATTATAGAGACCACAGAAAGCCTTACAGAAATCTTACAGAAATCTATGAAATCTAAACAATGTTATTTATTTATAAAGGGTTTCTCCCTTACAGCTGACGTCTGGAGAGACAAGCATGGCTAGACTTCCATTTCCAGGAACACATGTAGTTCGAGAGTGACCAGAGGCTAGGGAAATTATGGTAGATCACCACTTCCATTTGGGTTTAGAAGATCCTCCCCACAAAACCTCTTTACAGAAGAATAATCATGTTAATTGATTTTCAGCAGCTAACCTTTTTAGCTGTGGAGTAATATATGTGTGAACAGGACTTAATGTGTTTCACAGGGGGAATTGTTGGTTTCTAAGGGGGCCTAAATGCTTACAAACACTGAAAACTAGTAGGGGCACAAGAAGGGGGAAGTTAGAAATCAAAGAGCTTTTTTTTAAAAAAAAAAAAAGTTGCTTCTTTTTATTTTTTAATATACATAAACAACTATAATGATATAATGGAGACTTTAGTATTAAGTGTTAGGCTTAAGATAGAAACCTTTATTATGTTATAAATAATTTAAGATATTTTGCAGTTTTTATTAGTCTTAACATTTGAGTTTTAGATGTACATTTTAAGCATCTTTATCCTTATCAACATTTTGTTGTAATTTTGTTGCTTGTATCCTTACGATTTATATTGATATTGTTTCCTGATTGCTTATTTGTACCCTATGACTATCATTAAGTGTTGTACCTTATGATTCTTGATGAACGTATCTTTTCTTTTATGTACACTGAGAGCATATGCACCAAGACAAATTCCTTTTGTGTCCAATCACACTTGGCCAATAAAAAATTCTATTCTATTCTATTCTATTCTATTCTATTCTATTCTATTCTATTCTATTCTATTCTATTCTATTCATTTTCTATTCTATTCATATTTGAGAAATCCGTTAATATTGACAGTTTTAAAACTGATCTAAATAGTTGAATTATCCATTTAATGGTTGGCTTGTTCATTTGTTTAATTGTATATGCGATCCAGAGTCACAAGCAAGTGACTCTGCTTGTGCTTGAGATTGAGAGTTATATAAATTAAATACAAAAATCAATAATTTCCCCCTTCATTTTTAAAGGTTTAAATTATCTAAGCATTGAAATGTTAAAAATCTGCAGTCAAAGCTGTATGAATATCACTGTACCCAAATTACATAATGTAATATTTGTGTTTTATAGTGGCAATGAGTGCAACGTTGGGAGACCTGAAAGACCAGGTTACAGATAGATCCTGGAGGAAATCTATGTAGTTGCTAGGAGTCAAAAATGATATAAGCACACAATCCATCAAATCATCATCATCGTGGTACTATTACCCTTCAACCTGCTGACACTCACCAATGAAATCAATAGCTTCAGGGAAGAACTGAGAAAGGTTCTGGCTCCAGTGATCTGAGATGGGAATTTGCTTGTAGTGGAAGTCGCCATTCTTCTCAAAGAGGTTTGGGAGGTTTGGAGTCACATTGAGGATGTAGTGGATACCCAGTTTGGCCAGAGTGTCCATGTTGGCAGAGTCACGGGCACATCCCAGGTAGAGATTGGGTAGGATCTGCACAGGAAAGGAGGGGGGACTCGTGCCTTCAGACTCCATACCGCTGCTTAGGGGCTCTGACTCGGCATCTGAGCCATCTGAACTTAAGCTCAGGCCTCCCAGCCCCACGATGGGAGCCGCCAGAGGAACAGGAGAGCTGCTGGTACTGGCTGTATCCAGATTGGTTTCACAGAGATGGGGCCATTCAGCCTGGAATTTATTGAAGCCTCCTGGAGGAATGACAGACCCAAGAAAGAAAAGTATCAGTGTTATAGGAGGGCATCAGAAGCTCCCCAAATGTGGCAAACCTTGTTTTCTACCCAACCCACAACTCATTTGGAAGATTTATCCATATCCAAGGTAGTAAGCTGTATAAATCAGGAGTCTCCAACCTTGGCAACCTTAAGCTTGGCGGACTTCTGGGAGTTGAAGTCTGCCAGGCTTAAAGTTGCGAAGGTTGGAGACCCCTGGTATAAATCATTCAATTTCACCACAAATGAGCCCAAAATTTCTGTTGCTAAACAAGACAGCTGTTAAATGAGTTTTGCCCTATTTTATGTCCTTTCTTGTCAGAGTTGTTATGTGAATCACTGCAATTGTTTAATTAGTAACACGGTTGTTAGATTAATCTGGCTTCCCCATTGACTTTGCTTGTCAGAAGGTTGCAAAAGGTGATCATATGAGCCTAGAACACTGCAACTGTCATAAATATGATAGTCGCTAAGCAGCCAGATTTTGATCATGTGACCATGGGGAGGCTGCAACGGGTGTTAAGTGTAAAAAATGGTCATAAGTCACTTTTTTCAGTGACTTTGTAACTTTGAATTGTCACTAAACAAATGACTGTAAGTCAAGGCCTACTTCTTGCTATATTTTTATATCATATTTTCATGCTGGAATATATTCTGTTTTTGTAGCTTTTTGCTTTTATAGATTATTACATTGTTTTGTAATTCTATGCGAAAAGCACCTCAAAGTAGTTGGAAAAATATAAATACATAATAAAAACTATTGAATTAAAAAGGTTATCAAAATATAGACAGCAATAAGGAGGGGGGATTGGAGAAGAAAAACAAAAGCAGAATAAAAACATTAATCCAACATTTACACAGAAAACACCTAGCTGGCCAAATAGATCATTCACAGAAACCTCATGAATTTGGCGTAATGTACGGGACAGAGGGAAATAATTTCAGAATATTGGCACCTCTGCAGATGGATTTCACCACAGTGAAAAATTATTTAAAGAATTTATATTGCTGCCCAACCTGAACAATGCAACTTGCGGCACCTTATAAAAAAGAAGCAATCCAAGATAAAACAACAATAAATAATAATCAGTAGGTGAAATTGCTACACAAGGTCCCATGTGACGGGCTCTCCCCTGCTAAGCCCATCAACCATCCAAATCTTTAACAAAAAAAGCCATCCATTAAAGTAGTCCCTGACACAGAACAATAATTAAGCCTGGCAATTATGATCATAAATTGTGATGGATGTAAAGTGGATCACCAAGTGACCAGATCCGTTTTTATGACCTTTGTTGCAGCAGACATTAAGCAAATGTTGTGGTCGTAAAGTGAACACTGAGGACGTTAACCAAACCTATTTTTTGTTATGGGCCAGTTTTTGTCAGAAGACGTAAATAAATGCTGATTTCCAGCAAAAATGTGATAAATTGCAGTCATGTAACTCTGGGGCACTTCAAATGGCTAAAAATATAGGTCTGTTGCCAAGTGCCCAAAACATAGTCAGGGTGGGCAACGTTGGAATTTTAAAACTGAATTGTGAGTCCCTTTTGGAGACTCGTCGTAACTTTGCACAGTTGGTAAGCGACTGATCCTAGATCAATCCCTCACTGATCGTCACTTGAAAAAAACTAAGAAGGCCAGAATCAGAAAACATTCTATAATATGGCAATAGCAAAAAATTTCCATTTTGTCTCCAAGAAACCTATGTGGACGTGAACATGACTTGGATTTGAGGGAGTTTTTCTATTCAATGGATGGCTTAATTTGCCATATTTCTATACTTGAGGAGGTCATCAGAGTTGCAAAACTGGATAAAAGTAATTGATCCACTCCCAGCACTTTTTTTTCAGTTTGGCTCCCCCTTCTACACTTGGCTCCCCCTTCTATACTCCCCCTTCTACACTCGGATCAGATGTAGGAAGCATGACACATAGCATTCAAATATTCTCTGTTAAAAAATGGAAGTGGGCCTTGCAAAAAATGGCAAGGAAGTGGGCCAGAGAAGATTCTTGTCTGAAACTCTAGAGCTGGGTGTCAAACTCAAGGCCCAAGGGCCAGATTTGGCCCATGGGTTGTTTAGAACTGGCCAGTGGGGCCGCCCTGGAAACAGGAAAGAACCGGCCCATGGTGCCTCTGCCAGTAAAAACCAGGGTGGATTTGATTTAAATTGAGTTGATTTAAATCACAATTTAAATCATGATTTAAATCACTAGTAAAAAGGCTTGATTTAAATAAACTCGATTTAAATCATAATTTTTAAAGAGCAACTGTCATCTCTGCTACTCCTTTGACCCACTGTTGACTCACCGATAGTCCCAGTGTTGCAGAATATACAGCCTCATGCTACATAACTAAGCTCCATTTCATGCTGAATAAACTAAATTATTTATGTATATTAAATAGAAAACTATCCTTTGATAGATTTTTACCCCAAAAGTTTTGTATTAAAATAAATTCGATAAAAATCAAAAAAATCCGATTTAAATCAAAAAAATCCGATTTAAATAAAAAAAAATCCGATTTAAATTAAAAAAAATCTGATTTTTTTATTTTTTTAAAAAAAATCATTGATTTTTATCCACCCTGGTAAAAACGGAGCTCAGGAGGGCCGCAGGAGGCCGTCGCAGCTAGAAATGGAGCTCGATAGCCCGTTTTCTCTGGCAGAGCGCTCAGGCCACCACAGGCGCCCCCTACATGAGTGACGTCGAGCTGGCCACGCCCATCTCGGCCATGCCCATTCCAGCCCTCCGAGGTCAAACAACCCTGATGCGGCCCTCAATGAAATCGAGTTTGACACCCCTGCTCTAGAGATCCATTGCCCCTCCTGAGGCAAACCTCAGACCCCTATGATTTAATTCAATAACTAGATCCTTCTCCATTGCAATTCTGGAGACCAGTGCTGTCCAACCAGAGTGACCATTGTTTAATTGAATGTTCAAACCTTTTTGACCAAGCCCTTTGAAGCAAAGTTAGAAGTCCTAGGGTAGAAATATGACTAGTGAAGGGATATAAGCACAAGGATTACGATGGGAGAAATGTCTTTTATCTGTTTTTATTAGTGATCTCCTCCTCCTAGCAGTGGGCAATGATATGTCCAACTGTGAAGATAACCAAATTATTTAGTTTGACATAAAAATGATGTACATATACATATACACATAGAGATTGTCCTTGACTCATGTCAGTTTGAAGTTATGACAGAGCCCCTCCCCCCCTCAAAAGAGGGTCTGTCTTATCAGCTGGATTTCAAGTTCCAATGGCTGAACTCCCCCTTGGGGGTCATGTGATCACCTTTTGGGCACTTGGAAACCCATGGTCACATGACAATGATTTACAACAGTTTTTTTCCAGAAACTGGTGTTTACTTCTGATTGCCTACAAAAAGCACCCATTGCGGACAATAGGTTTGCTTAATGACCACTGCAAAAAAGATTGCAAAATTGGGCACAGTCACATGATGACTTTCTTAATGACCAGTATGACTTACAACTGTAATTCTGGGCTCAGTTATAGTCATAAGTTTGGAGACTATCTGTACATGCATATAACTTGATAGTGTCTAATGTAGTAGCAGCTGGCTGGGAAGAGGATTTGGGGGAAGTCATTACATTTTTTTAATGAGCCATCATTATAATAATCTATAGATCAAACTATTGTGAAAAATACAAATTTCAGAGGTTATTATACAAGTGGCCAAGCTAAAATGCCAATATGGGTCATTCTCAATTTACGACCACAATTGAGCCCAATATTTTTGTTGCTAAGCAAGGCAGTTGTTAAGTGAGTTGTGCTTCATTTTATGACTTTTTTTGTTATAGTTGTTAAGCAAACTCCAGCTGTTAAGTGAATCATATGGTTGTTAAGTGAATCTGGCTTCTCCCATTGATTTTGCTTGTTGGAATTCGGCTGGGAAAGTTAGAAATGGTGATCACATGACCCCGGGATAGTGCATCTGTCGTAAGTACATGCCAGTTGCCAAGCACTCAAAATTTGATCACGTGACCATGGGTGCTGAAATGGTCATGTAAAAAAAGGTCATAAGTCACTTCTTTCAGTGCTGTTGTAACTTGCAACGGTCACTAAACGAATGGTTGCAAGTCAAGGACTACTTGTATTGTCTTTATAAGCAAATTATGTGAGTATGCTTAGAACCCAGTGCATGAATCTGGTTATCATATCTTTAAAAAGGTATTGTTGAGCTTGAAAATTTACAATGGCTAGCGTTTTCTAGCTTTTAAAAAAAGTAAATAATGGGGAATGTAATGGAGCTCTGGAAAATAATTCCTTGTAGAAGTGGGCACAGAAAAGTTATTTCCACGTTCGATGTACAGTGAAACATTCAGAAGAAAGAATAATGAGACCTTCATTCAGAACGTAATTATTACCTGAAATTCCTTATTGCAAGAAAGCCACCAACCCTACTACTTTTGAAAGACAATTGAAGAATAATAGACATTAGCTCCGTCAGTGGCTATTAATCCTGATGGCTACGTATCACTTCCAGTAACATATCTGTGCATGTGAGAATGGTACTGTGCTCTTGATCTTAGTCATGAATTCTCAGATGTAGCTGGCTGGTCACCATAACATGGGATGCTTAATAGATGGTTCTAACTGGGCCAAAAAGGGAGATGTAATTCAAGTCAGCTAAGGTGGGCATGTTCCTAGTCCCTTCCCCTAAATATTGCCATCTGATGAGTTAGGAAGTGTGCCATTTTGGGGCCACCCTTGCCCTATCGAATTTGTCCCCTGAAATTTAATAAACCTCTGTCCACATATTTATTTTATTTATTTGTAAAATGTATTTAGTTGCCCATCTTGCCACATGGTAAAACTTGGAAGACCTGGTTTTACCTCCAGGTGCTGTGATAAGATGAAGTGACTGCACATCAGAAGTCTCCCTTGGTGCCAGGTTTTTGTTGTTTTTAATGCATTTAGGTTTTATAATATGGGTTTTGTGCTTTTAACTCTTTGATTGGGAGCAGCTCAGAGTTGGTTATAAGATGGGTGGCTATATCAATGTTTTATATTAATAAGTAAAATAAATTAAGTTTGCATTAATTCAAACCAATGGATTTGTCACCTGCTTCCTCTGTGGCACACTGGGATCTCACCCATTTGAACGGTTGAAGGACGAGGAAGTACAAACTAGCAGGGCAGGGAAAGACAACAAATAAGTAGGAGAAAGGAAAACCTGTTGTATTCCTCATCCCTCAATTTATCGGTGGATTTTTACACCTCAGAAGGGAGTATTCCAGCAACCACAATTTTGGCCCCGCTCCATGTTTACTCTGCTGCACCAGTCAAGAATCAATCTAGAAGCTAGCATTAGTCAGTTATTTCTTTCTCCCACAGAGACAGCTTTTTTTTAATGCACACCTACCCTGCAGGTAGTAGGCCAGGCAGCCCTCCTCTCGGAGCTTCTGCAAGAGCGTGAGCAGCACTGATTCTTCTTCTTCCTCCTGGTTGTCCGGCCGAGAGAGCTGGATTGTCCCCTCATCGTACAGCAAAACCATATTCTCACAGAGCCCCTGAGGGGGGCCAGGCAGCAAGGACCGGACCGCCAGACTCCCCTTCCGAAGGCGGCGCAGTAGTAGTCCTGGGAGGGCCACGCTCAGGGCCCGCTCCACATGGGATGAATCGTATAGGTCCCGGCTGCGGCAATCAAGGATATGCAAGCACGGAGAAGGAGAGGCCAACTCGGCCTGCAGCCACACCGTCGACTTGCCCAGGTCTTCCATAAGGCTGTATGCCACAGTTTAGGTGGCCAGAACTGTCTTGATCCAAAGCTTTGGGTCAACCTTGGCAGAATTTCTGGGTAGTGTCTGAATTTTCCCACTCACAAAAATGCATCAAGAGGAGAAATCATACTTGCCACTTAACTTGTTCCCCCTCTTCCAGTGCTTGAAAAGGGTGTGTGTGTGTTTGAGAGAGAGAGAGAGAAAGAGAGAGAGCGAATGCACACACGTAGGGGATGGCTCTGCCAGAAGGCAGGAGAATGTTCCAAACCAGGGGATTGGAAGATCCCAAGTTCTTGCTCCAGAGAAATGTCTACATTGTGCTGCCAGTGTAGATGGTCTTGTCCTCCATCCAGTTTTTGCTAGAAAAACAAGAAAGGGGCATCCCAGAGCACGACATTGTGAGCCGAAGTCATCTTTCGTTCTACTGGCAGGAAAAAAGGAGTTGCAGCCTTTCCAAAGAAAGATGAGGACATCAAACAAGGCTGGGATTTCCCGAAGAAGGTCTGAAAAAGAAAAGGTCTGATGAAGGAATTGCCACAAACAATTAGCGGTATTCAGATGCTGCTCTGCTTTGCTTTCAATATCCCTGATTAGCGTGGCTTACCAAAGATCGGCCGCTATAAAGGCTACCGGATGAAACTTCATCTCTGTAAATCCAGAGTGTTTATCTTGTTTATCTGAAATAACCTTTGTGCTGTTGCTGCTCTTTTGAGTTACTGCCTCAGCTTGGCAGGCTGAGCAGAGCCACCACATTTATGGCTAGCCTGAAGAAGTTCCTCCTTTGGTGTTTCCAAATCCAATCTATCCAACTCCCCTGGAGAGAATGTGCTGGAGCAGAGGCCAAGTGGCTCTGTGGTAAGAAGGCATCCACATAAGCCTGCGGGGAATGGAAAATGAAGGACCACCACAGGCAGTGAGACAGAGCAAGCGAGCAGTGAGGGATGCCTTAGGACTCCAGAGGACAGTGTGTTGTTATGGTGGCTTTGAAAGCCATCCCTGGACAAACCTGCAGCGGAAAAGCAAAGGGACAGAGGGGGAGTGGAGAACAAGAGGGACAGCAAGAGAGCAAGCAGCTGGATAAGGGAAATACGGGAAGTGCGTGTTCCCTTCCTGGCACCTTGCTGTCCCCCTCCATCCTGGCCAGATACTGACAGGAGACTTCCTGGCAACCAAAGGGAAGACAGCTGCAATTGCCAAGAACTGGAGGGTAGCAGGAAGAGAGCCCCCACAGCAGCCCCTCCGTTTCATTCATAGGGGAAGAGGTGGCCAGCCTCAACCTGCCTGTCAGAAACATCTTTGATCCACAAGGAATGGGTCATGACTGAGGTTATAGCAAGGGAAGCAGGAAAAGGGAGTTTGTTGATTGCAGTAGCTCAGTGACAGAACATCTGTGTTGCATTCAAAAAGTCCCAAGTGTAACCTCTGGAATATCAAATAAAGCTGGGAACAATTCCCTATCTAAAATAAGAGGATATATAATTGAGTTATATGAACTAGAATCTGCCTTGTTGAGTGTTGTCACAGAAGATTAACTTACGGTATTTATGGAGTTCCCACAACTCACTGATCCATGAACAAACTACGGGGGTGGGATTGGACAGGATCTGCACAGCACATTTGCTAAATATGAGCAAACTTAGGACTAATCAGAAGGTATCTCATACTTTCCTTGCACTGATTAAGCATCTTTGTGACCACAGCCAGAATATCAGTAAAATGCAACTTCTCACAACTCTATGCCACTTTTTCAAGAACATCCACTGGAAACTGGGGTTAGGAGTAATCCTGCCAGCAAAGTAGAGCATTGAAATAACTCCTATTGTCATCTCTCCCCTCCTCACGCTGAAAGGCCCCTTGTTTTCCTAAAAGCTGTAACCCTGGGGAGGCAGAACAGGAGAGGCCAGGACTTGTTCTACTATGATGGCTGCTGGTGAACCAGTATTAAGATCATTTGTATCATGGTTTGTGCTCTAAGTAGAGGTTACAGCCTTATATAAAGTTTTGAGGAGCTTGAATGTGTGCAGATTAATGCCAAGAACTGACATATAACACATCCCAGGAAATGGGCCAACCGCCCAACTTCATAGTTGTAAAGAAAAAGCAGAGAAAGTGTGGCTTTGCTTATACATGTGATGTATCCCTGAAAACTATTTCACTGTTGGTATATTTTATAAGCAATCCTCTATATCCAATTACAAATCTATGAACAAGCAATAGCACTTAAGATTTAATTACAGATTTCATAATCCATAAATCATAATATTGGGTCGCCAACCAATCAGCAACCTGTTTTATCCCTATGTTTTCAGGAGGAAAGCTTTTTTAATAACATAAAAATTGACATTAAGTGTCAAGCTTTAAATGTCAAGCTTTCTGCTACAGATTGCCAGATCTAGCTAAGCTGAACAAGCTGTAGCTACATAGGCTGAAATCCTCATTTACACCTAAAGAGCAATTGGTAATGCTTCCACCACATGCTGAGTCTATTTAATCTATGACAAGTCTTGATTTAGTAAAACAAAATGATGTTTGGACAATCCACTAAGCCAAGATCTGGGAATAAGAGAGGAAGATATGTAGGCTGATTAATGATTAGAGCTCCCCTCAACTCTTATGATTCAACTCTATTTTTGCCTTAGCCAGTGGAATAAAACAGAACAGAAATACAGGCTGAGATCATGCAATTATATTGCTTTGTGTTTGGTTTGGTTTGGTTTGGATTTAAGCATTATTTAATAATTCATGGTTAAGTAGGCCATGGCTTGCTATATTCCAGGAGCCAATGCTATACAACATAGGTGCTAATTTTGTTATCTTTATGTAGTGAAAATGAATAGGCCAATCAAGCAGTTTACTCCTAGTTCTTTAAGGTTTAGGAAGCAGAATTCAGAATCTATTTTCAAATGGGGTGCTCTCTGTTTTAAAAGTTAACTTGACTTACCCAGGAGAATTTGAAAGCAATGACCATTTATCAGTTCGGTAGAACTTTTACTGTGCCAAGTGTTTTATTGCCTTATGAAGTGGGTTATGTTGTCAAGTTCACAGAACTCAAAACTGTGCCGCTCCCCATAGGCCATGCAGTCATCCCACAGCAAAATGAAACACAAGCTTGGGTTTCTATTGCTGATTTTTTCCATGTTCCTTAGAGCTGAGAAGCCATTAAAGATGACAAAGTGGAGAACTTCTCCTGTGACAGCCCCTGTGGAGAATAAACTGGAAAACTTTCTTGAAGACTGTTCCCTCATACGCTACAGGGAGAATTAGGGTATGTTTCTTTCATGCCCGCAAACTGTACTCCTTTCTAACTGCTAGAAGCCTCCAGAATTAAAGTGATAGCAGGACTAGCTGTCATAATTCATTACCACCATTTGGGGACAATGGTAATGATGGTACTGAATGGACAGTAGCAATTTTTTTTGCTGTCAGTATAAACGGTCAATCAAGAAGTCTGTTTTGAGGCTTGCTTTTCCCCAATAATTGCTTATCTAGAGGCCTCAGACAAGTCCTTTATTCCGGATCAGTCTCTGCCCCAAGTAGATCTCTGGGAACAATGATGGCCTCATTTATAAGGCTGATGTAAGCTAATGCAATTCAAATTTCCTCAGGAAAATGAGCACACGCGTTCAGAATAGATTCTAAAACGACGTTTGTCTCCACCTCCTTTGCTCTGCCGCCCTGGATGCTAGTTTCGTGGGGAAGGCTGCCTGGCTCAAAGACTGGCACGCCGCACGTGCTATAAACGAACCTTTTGCCTGGGAGATGAACTCCACCACGCAAGACGGCTCACGATCAGTGGGGAGGGAGAAGGACCTCTGCGCGTGCCCAGAAACCATCCCTACACTTAACACGGGAACTGTTTTTTCAAGGAGGGGCATAACTGGAATAAAACTTTATAGTGCTTCTAAAAAGAGGATTCCACTGTCTGAAACGTGCGCAAGCGTTTGTCTTACCCGGGTTTCTCGCCCTGCAGTCCGTTTCGTCGCGTTGGATGGTGGCAACCGCAGATCAAAAACACGCCTGCACGCAACTTCAGCCGTAGAGAGACGCCCTAGAAGCCGTTTCTTCGGATCCCGCAGCAAGTGCCGGGTTTTTCGGAAGGAGGAGAGCGAGAGCAACGAGAAATCTCCGCAAAGATGATCCAGGGGCAGCCAACCAACCTTGTGCAGCCCGAGTGTGTTTTTGCTCCGGTCGGTGATGCTGTTGGATCCAACCACCTCGGCCGATTTCCTCTGAATCTCAACGATTACTCCACCCACCACCCCCAGCCCCGATTCAGTCCATTTCTTTGCTTCCGTCACCAAGAAAAAAAGAGAACCGCGGTTGCTGCAGTCTCAACAGCAGCAGCAGCAGCAGGAGCGACAAAGTATTCGGTCGCCTCCATCTGCAGCGGGGGAGACGGCGAGAGGATGGACCCCCTCCAGCAAGGCTGGCCGGCAACCTGACTCGATTGCTAGGGGCTAACTTCTATCGGCGCATCTAACTTTGCAACGACGGGAGCGACGTTTTTATTTTTGTTAAGATTTCCCTCTCCCCCCCCCGAGAAAGAGAGCAGAGGAGGAAAGAATGGGCGATGGGGCAAATGAAGGGATCGCCGAGATCCTCCCGGCGGCCACCCGCTCCTTGTTCGAAGAGCCTCGAACCAAGGTTCCCGACACCGCCGTCGCTGCTGCTGCTACCACCGCTGCTGACTCTGCCTCCTCGGATGCTCGGCGGCTGCCAGTCCCCACCCCAGCTGCACGTGGTGGCTGTGTACAGCCGGGAGCGCCGCCCAGCGGCTTCCTGATTGGACGGCGCTTCCGCGGGAGGCGGAGGTTTTCCCGTGCGCGCGCACGAGGGGAATCTGGAGCCGGAAACGTTTTCAAGGCGGTGCCTTTGGCTGGCGGGGAAGGGAGGGGAGGGTATTAGTATTACCAAGTATTGCTGAATACATTATAACTTGATCCAGATTCGATCGGATGCCAAGGGTGGAATAGATAGGAAAGGTATACAGGTAGTCCTTAATTTACAACAGCTCATTTAGTGACTATTCAAAGTTACAATGGCACTGAAAAATATGATTTATGACCATTTTTCAGATTTACGACTGTTGCAACACTCCTGTGGTCACACAATCAAAATTTGGATGCTTGGCAATTGATTCATATTTATGATGGTTGCAGTGTCCCAGGGTCATGTGATCAAAATTCAGCCGCCTGACAACTGACTCATATTTATGATAGTTGCAGTGTCCCGGAGTCGCGTGATTTCCTTTTGCGACCTTCTGACAAGCAAAGTCAATGGGGAAACCAGATTCACTTAACAACCATGTTACTAATTTAAGAACTGCAGTGATTCACTGAACAAATGTGGCGAGAAAAGTCGTCAAATGGAAGAAACGCACTTAAATTTCTCACTTAACAACATAAATTTTGAGCTCAATTGTGATCATAAGTTGAGGACTACCTATACTTGATGGTATTCTCTCAAGTATAACTTTCATTACTAGCTGTCTGATACTTTCTTCTAAAACACCTTTGCTACTGCTTCAAGACCTTGATCAGGTTGCCATCTCCATTCTTCTTCCTGTTGCTTCATAAATCAGCTTTAGATAGTTAATTTATATTACTTAATTTAAAATTACACATACAGAAAATGTAAAAGAGAAACAAAATAAGATGAAGGCAAGTAAATTAAAGCACGAATTATAAAATCATGGGAATTTGAACAAAAGCAAAATGTTTTTTCAGATTTCCTAAAGATAGAGCTGTATGTCTCTGTGCACGAAAGCTTTTAACTTTTTTACGTTTTCTACTTTCTTCCACCAGATATCAGAACATAGGCATCAACAACCTGATTTCTGTCACGGAGAATCCCATCTTCCCTCCAACTTGGGTAGGAGTGTTATTTGTGAGTCACAGCAAATGAATAGACAAAGCAAATCTCCAAAAATAGTTTATGAAAGCACAATGCACACACAAAGAGAGGCATAGCCTCCTCTTACAGTTCTAATCACCTTGGCAACATACCCATTTTCATCTTGTAGGAAAAGTTAAACAAAAATGGAGTTTCCCTTCCTATGATGAGTGGGTGATTTTCTCTATTAATAATTATTTAAGTCATGTTTATCATCAAGTTTGTCCAGCCAAGAGAGAATCAATGGAAGAACTTGTCGGAGGTCAATCTTTTCCTTCAGGAATCAGAATCCTACCAAGAGTATTTTGGAAGCCATCAGGAGGCAATGAGGAGGATGAGGACAATCCAGAAGTCATAAATGGTTTGGTCCAATAGTATTGGCCAAAATACTCCACTCAGTCCGGCAGAAAGGGCATATTGCAAACGTTGTCAAATAGTTTTGGCTGATGGGGTCTAGAAGGAGAGCCTTTTCTGCCATGACCCCTACTCTATGGAATATCTCAGCCTGAGATGAGGTCTGCCCTGTCCATTTGGCCCTCCAAAAGGGCATTAAAACCTAGCTCTGCCAGTTAGCCTGGGATCTTGAGAGGGGTACTCAACATTGGAAGTGATTGAGGATTTACTGAGAAGATTTAACACCATGCTGATCTTGCCTTTTTTTGTTTTTTGTCGTTGGTATTTAATGTTTTTAATATCTTTTTATGATTTTGTGAGAGTGAGATGGGCAGCATATAAATTTAATAAAATTAACCAAAGTTTGGTGCAGGAAGTCACACTTCTGACATCACCCTGACGCAATTGTAAAATGTGATGTCACAAGACATCACTTAGCAGCAGAAATTCCAGCACTTCCAGCTGCTGTTGTTAAGTGAACCTTAAGCAAAGATGTCATGTTTGTGACCTCCTGCCAGCTTTCCTATTGACTTTGCTTGCAAGAAGTTGGCAAAGAAAGTTGCAAATGGCAATCATATGACTGGGGATGCTGCAATCTACATAAGTTTGAAGACTAGACCTAACTATCACTTGTGCAGCACTGTCATAAATTCAAACTGAATAAGTGGTTGTTAATTGAGGTCACCTGTAATACTAAAGGGATGGAGAAGTTAATTAGGAAGACTATCAGCAATCGGGTTCCTGATGTGCTGGATAACAGGGATCACTGGAGGAAAATGTTCCCCAATAGTGATTGGCTGCAGAGCTAATGATAATAATGTCCTATGACGAAGGCCAAAGGCCCTAATTTGAGTAGGAATGATGCTTTCAAAATTAGCCCTTGTTAATTACTAATTCACAATCTCCTCCTATGTAAAGGCACAGGGAATAGCCTTGAAGAATGGGAGGATATGTAGCTATTCTAATAAATTTAGTATTGGATTAGGCCTACATGGCATATGATAATAGAGACGAGTCTACTGCATTGCTTCAGTGCTTTCAGTGGAATAAAAGCTTCAGACTGGGGGACCTCACAATAAAGGTAGTGGTATGAAGACACCTGAGAAAGGAAGTTCCAACAGTAGATTAAAGGCAGATGTTGTCTTTTTCATCTTGCTTTCTACAGGATCAGGTGGGGCTGACTTTTGGGGAGATCTTGGCCACTGATCTCAAGGCAATGAGGCCATCCCCTAACAGTTCCCAATAAGAGTTCCTGTATTGATCTTGAGTAGTTTCAGAAAAGCACATAAAGGATTCCAGGGTTTTCTCTGAGAGATGGTGAGAACCTGAGGGTGACAGAACATCAGAGATGCAGTAGCGGAGGAGGCAATTATAGCTTTGGGGTCTGGGACCTTTTACTTCCAGGTGCTTGACTTTGATAAGTGCCCTGGAGGAGTTTATTAAATGCTTTCAGTTCTCAGTGGATTCCATTATGTGTCCTTTCCCAAGCAGTAAAAGCTGCACAAGACATGCACTCTGCAATGTGGCACTGACACTTTGCAATCCTTAAGATCACAGACCTGGAGGAGGACCATCAGAGGAATTCACTGATATTTGTACCAACCCTCTTCCCATTTCTTCCTCATGTTGTATATATTCTACCATTTTTGATATTTTTAAAAAAAATTTAAAAAGTGGGGCGGAAGGATTATTCTGAATCAATGAACAAGCTTACCATTGTGGTAACCAAATATAACATGAGGGAGTAAAGACTCTGTGCCAGGAGTTCTTCCTCACAGCCATGTTAATGTGCTTTTATCCTGTCTGTCTCCCTATTGTGGGGCAAGTATATTGACATAACTTGTACTGTGTTTAAAACTCAACCTTTACCACTTCTGAGCAACAATGCCAGGTAGTGCAGCCGTGCTCATATAATTGTGCAATGTGGGCATCTTTCAGAGTGGCAGTTGGTAGATTCCCTATGGTCCTTTCCTCTTCCACCCAGCATCACCTACTTGTGGGAAAACTGAACGTATAGCTGGAATGAATTGGGGATTCAAATCTTAATTGGGTTTATTTATTTAGCCACTGACCCCCACTTTCCCTCTCTGTAATGCCTCTTCTGACAGGACTCTTGATCTCCCAGATGACCAATAGTCCTAATAATGAAATCTATAAACCTGATTCATAGGACTGTGAAGCTGCTGGAGGATCAATAGGCCTGCCAGAGAGATAAAAGATCAATATACTCGCATCAAACAACCTCATCCCCCACTCCCAAAGTCCATCTTGAGTGATCAGAAGAAGCGATTTGAAATAGAAATCAGAGAAATGTGAACCAGAGCGCCTTCAGTGATGTTATACCTCTGGAATTTTCTTTCCTTATTCTCTCCTGAAGTCTCCACAAATCATTTTTGGTCAGGCCTTTCTCTTGCCTAAATCTCAGGTAGTCCTCGACTTACAACCATCCATTCAGTAACCATTTGAAATTACAATGGCATGTATTACTGAGATATTACTGGTCCTTGCACTTAATGACCATTGTAGGGTCCCTACAGTCACATGATCAAGATTTGGGTGCTTGGCAACTGGCACGTATTTACGATGGTTGCAGAGTCCTGGGGTCACATGATCCCCTTTTGCGACCTTTCCAACTGGCTTTCTGGCAAGCAAAGTCAATGGGGAAGCTGGAGTTGCTTAACCACCACATGATTCACTTAACAACTACAGTGCTTTGCTTAACAACCGTGTCAAAAAGATCATAAAATCAGACGTGACTCGATTAACAACTGTCTTGTTTAGCAAAGAAAATACTGCTCCCAATTGCGGTCGTAAGTCAAGAAGTACCTGTACGCTGTGGAGCCGCCTTAAATATTTTACAGAAGTTCCAAGTTTTTTTCTTGCTTACCTCTTTGAAATCTTGGTGCGTCTTATACACCGGTGTGTCTTATAGTCCAAAAAATACGGTAATTCTATGACTCATACTTTGATCCTTGATATTTATGCTCTGCTTAGAGCTTAATAATGATTCACATGCTTTTAAAAACAAAATAATGGTTTCAGTTATTTATAATCAATTAACATTTACTGCAACATTATAATATGTACATTTGTAATTTCCTTATTTGTATATTTGCATCCTACCCTGTATTCCATTCTTTTGCTTTTTTCCCCCTTTCCTGTTTTTATATTTTCCCTAAAATGTCTTAATTAAAACTGCAGATATTTTTTTAAAAAAGACTGTTCAGAAACTTCCATTAGCTTGTAATTTGAAAGCTAGAGTGCCAAGTGAAATATGGATTGTGGTCATCTTCAATGGCTTCCAGTTCATTTCTGGTTGTATTCAAGATGCAATTCTGCTATTAACTTTAAATATCCTTTACAGTTTGGGACTGATTGTGTTGGGGTTAGAGTTTTACAGTCCAGGAATGTGCAGAATGTAAATAGGGATTTGTCACTTGGAACTAAGTGTGGAATTGTAAAGTATGTTGAAAAAGCAGGAAGTGAAGGCATTGAATGTAAGGATATATGTTGAGATATCTGCAGTAACTATCAGAGCTAGTTAGCACTGGCTCTGATGTTCTAATGAACATCAGTTCTAGCATGCAGTGTAGAATTTCTGGGAAATTAAAAACGGGAGCCAAAGGAAGCCTGATAGTCTATATAGACAATTTAAGAAGGGGTGGGTTCTACTTACCTTTACTACTGCTTCGCAACGGGAGTACGCACACACGCACTTCTGCGCATGCACAGATTGTCAATTATAACATCCAGGCAGGTGGGCAGAGCCTCCCGCCACTTTTACTACCGGTTCGCAAGAACCAGACAGAACCGGGAGCAACCCACCACTGAATTTAAGGTTATATCAGAGGCCTTATTCTGTTGTCCCTATTTTTGGGGATACACTAGTTAGAGTAATCCTTTTCAGTGGTGGTTTCCCAACTTTGAAATTCTCTACCCAGCAAAGCATACCTGGTGCTTTGCTGTGTAGAGAATCCATCCCCCGAATTACATTTTATTTAATTTTTAAATATATTAATTTTTAGGCTACAGTGGAACTTTTAAAGTGATTTCATCCAGAGGTTTTGACTTTTGCTGTCTGTAAGTGATATATTATTACCTACTGTTCTTACTTCAGTATTTTAACTGCAATTTTGAAGGATCACTAAACCACCTTGGGAAAACTGCTTTGAAGGTCAGGATATACAGTGTGCATTTGGGGTATTTTAAATTTTTGGGGTTTTAAACCGGCCAAATCTATTTAATTATTTTAATTTTTAATCATTGTTGTGTCTTGTGTTTTTAAATTGGACTCCCTAAGTCCTTCGGGAGAAGGGCGGTATAGAAATAAAATTATTATTATTATTATTATTATTATTATTATTATTATTATTATTATTATTATTTTAAAAATAAACATACAAATAATTGTGGGCATCCCACACAGACCACTGTGGGAAACAGGATGGTGACCTTGGACTGAACCACTTGGGCTCTTATGCTGGTCAATAGCTACCACCCCTCTTCTTCCCCATGCATTCTTCTGTGGTCAGTGGACCATTCTCTCCATTGAAATGCTACTGCCCCCTTTGAGGCTACCTCTCTAATGACATCATTTCTTTTGAAAGGGAAAGATCTGCCAGGAGCACATCAGCCTTACACACAAAGGAGCTGAGAGACAGCAAGAATCATCCTGATAAACAAAGGGCTGGTTTCATCAGCCCTTAAAAGCCTCCCTCCCCTACTCACCAGTTTAATGGAAGATGCAGTACGTAAAAACAGATGATCTCATTTCTTGGCTGGATCATTTGGTTTCTCCATTACTTGCTTAGAGATGCCAGTGTGTGATTCCCGTATTCTCCACAAAGCTGGGTCAGAGGATGGAATCAGGCAGTGACGGAGACCTCAAGAGCACTAGAGTGAATGCTGGCAGAAGAGAAGCAAACATAGTATATTGTATGGTTTTGTGTTAGGCCCCATGTCATTCATTACAAACTGGCCTGCTTGCTGCCAAGACCCTGCTCCAGAGACAGTGAATGTCTGGAGTGACGCTTCTCAAATTATTTATATTTACTCATGTATACCTTTATAAACCATTTTTCTACGGGACTGCAGTGCAGGAAATAAACACAACACAGTACAGTCATAATGTAAGATGCACAATCACAATGTGATGGCATCTTCTCCATACCTGGTGCTGGTCTCCTGAAAGATCCTGATTTTAGCTAATCTCCAAAAGGCCATGAGAGTGTTGTCAACTCTTGTTTTGGGGGGCAAACTATTCCCCAGGAGGGAAGCTGCTTCTTAGAATGCCTACCTTAGAATAAAAATTCTTGTGGCCCTGTCCTTTTCATTTCAGTAAATCTTGTTAAGCAGATTCTATACGATTTGTGCTGAGAAAAGAATTACTTCTGATCTGAGTCAACTGCCAAGATTTATTTATTCGATTTATATTGCTGCTCATCTTGCAGATGTGATTCTTAAGCAATTCACAACACCTTAACAAACAATAAAAAGAACGGTATTTATGCAACATAAAGAACCTACAATGGGTGCCAAGAATAAACCCAAAACAATTAGCAAAACAATGATCATGTGCTGATAGTCTCCCTCTTATTAGACCTTAATAAGGCACCTGTCTTCAAATACATTTTCTAACTCATTACTGTATACTGTATTCTTATTCGGGAAAAGATTCAACTTTTAGAGGCCAGGATTCTAGGTGGTTTTTGACAGCTTTTGGCTGTCCAGGCTTAGGGCCACAGATGTGAGCTCAGAGCTGCTATTGCACATCTCCATGACAGCATGAGACTTGCCATGACCAGTTTAATGAAAAATGAGTTCATTCATTCCAGAAGTTAATTGACTCAGCTTCCAGTCCAAAGGAAAAATGACAAGGACTGTTTCATGGCAATTATTCTGGAGTTACAGAGCAGGGAGGCTTCCTATCAGTGGGAATTCCTGTCATGCCCCAACCCTGCTCTTCACCTCTTAGAAGCTAAGCTAAGTTTGGCTTCTACTCCCATCCTAACATACTGTAATCAAAAGGGACTTTGCTCTTTCTATCTTCCATTAAAAAAGCATGGCAAATGGAAGAGTGGGGATGAGAATACATGCAGGCTGCCTCCTGTTTTGGTACTCTTCCCTTGGCTGGTTTTGTGACTGGCTCTAGCAAGCAGCTTTTATAGATCCTTACATGGTGACCTGAGATGGCTAATGTGCGTTCAAGCAAGCAGTGAGGCCACCAATGTAAAATTTTGGAAATGCCCTCAGAATGAGCCTTCTCAAACAGCATCCATCATATTTGTACTATATAGATGTTTGCAATTTCATTTAAACCTAATTAATAGAGTGGTGAGACATCAAAACAAAATTGTTCACTACCCCGTGCTCCATAGTTATTTACACTGATCTCTGGATGGTGACTGTATGACTGTATGGCTATGTCGTGGCTTAAAAAACAGTAAAGTCTTCCTCCAGTTGAATTCAGCTTCTGATGACTTCATTATAGATATGTCAGGGCAGTTTTCATTGCTGTCTTTCTGGCTATTTTTCAGCTTCCCAGTTTAAGAGATATTCTGAGGGTGATCTCCCAACCAAATATTAACCAGGTCCAGGGATGAAATCCAGCAGGTTCTGACAGGTTCTGGAGAACTGGTAGCGGAAATTTTGAGCAGTTTGGAGAACCGATAGCAGAAATTTTGAGTAGTTCGGAGTACTGGCAAATACCATCTCTGGCTGGCCCCAGGGTGGGGTGGGAATGGAGATTTTGCAATATCCTTCCCCTAGGAGTGGGGAGAGAATGGGGATTTTGCAGTATCCTTTCCCTGGAGTGGGGTGGGAATGGAGATTTTGCAGTATCCTTCCCCTGCCACGCCCACCAAGCCATGCCACGCTCACAGAACCGGTAGTAAAAAAAAATTGGATTTCACCAGTGACCAGGTCTAACCCTATTTAGCTTTTGAGACCAGACAACGTAAGCTAAATGCTGATGCTGCCAAGCCCCTTTCAATTCCTGATTTTCTTTAGGTTTTCCAGTGATGATGGGAGCTACTGGTAGACTCATCTTTGCTTCTTCTTCTCATTCATGCACCCAATTTCAGTGCCTAACAAAAGCCTAAATCTAGCACTGAAACGTTCTTCATCTGCCAGGAACTTCCAGATGAGGAATGGTGAGTCAGCATGTCTCCAAATGAGGGGAAATGCTAAAAAAAAAACACACCAGGGAATAAGCTGGCCCCACAAAACCTCCCCAAATAAGGAGAGGATGAGAGATTGCCCACTTATGCTTCTATTAGCTTTTCTTCATGAGAAGACTGCAGAATATTGGTTTCTCATGAGTTTGGTTACCAGGAGACAAAGGAAAGCCATGATGCTCTCAACCATAATGGAGCCTTTTATATTGCTAGCCTCACTTTCTAATTACTTTTGGAAATTATCTATTTAACTATTTTAAGGCTAATAAAGATCTTCAAAATGATAAATTTGCATAGCCACCTGATGAGTTTACCCTCATTCCGAAGTAAAAGAAAAATTAACTATAAGCACAAGAATGTCAGGATTTTGAAGTAAATGGCAAAAATCGAAATAAGACTTCATTTAAAAAAAAAGTTATAAGTGAATTAAGGGACCAGATAAATTTGGAACCATAGGACTTTTGCTAAAAGATTTTGGAAATAATTATACAAATAAATAGCACCTTTGTGGGAACTAAATTGTTTGGTTTCCCTTAAGTCACAACAGAAACCTAAGGCTTTATGATTTCAGAAATTGGACACTGGATGAGATTCCAGTATAAAAGGAAAAGAGAGAGAGAGAGAGAGAGAGAGACAGGGTTGCTTCCCCCCCTCCCTTTTCGGTCAGCATTGAGACAGAACAACAGAACAAGGCATGACATTTGAAATATTCCTGGAGATATTTGAAGAATGGGGACAGAAACTAGCAGCTACAATATCAGCAGTGATGTCTGTTTCTGTTGATATTCTATTTCCACCTTGAAAGAAGTCAGGATAAAGAGCTGAAACAAACCTCATGCAGAAATATTAGAATATAAAGAAATTGTTGAAATATGTGAAAATAAAAAGAAGTGTGGATTATAAAATCCAGATAACGGTTAAAGTGGAAACAAATTATAAGTGAAGAGATTGACCTGGATGATGACTGCTTACTTGTTTTACAAAAAGAGGTTTGCTAAAGCCTCAAAGAAATCTTGATGGGAAGCTCTTTTGGCCATTTAGGTACACATATCTTGACCTTTTGATTTAACCCTTAGAATCCTTTCTTCATTCGCAATCATTGGATAAAATTAAGGAGAGATGAATTCTGCTCCTCCATGTGTAGCTTACGTCAGTTTTCATAATACCTGATTTCTGGCCATGCTAATTAGATGAGAACTGGAGTTTATTGCATCTAGAAAGATGCAATCTGAACCTTCAGATCAAGCTAAAGGCATCATGAATGCAACTGTGTAGTTTTCTTTACCACATTATGGAAGTGCTTTGTTACTGACTTTTTCAAGGAAGTTTTTCAATTTCACTTCTCAGTCTAGCTCTCACCTACAGCCTAATAGGCTCCCATCCAAACATTAACCAAGTCCAGCCCTGCTTAGCTTTTCAAGATGAGCCCAGGTTAGTTAGTGGCAACACCTATTGTAGTGTTTCTCAAAGCGTGGCCTGAGGACTCCCCAGGGGTCCCCTAAGTTTCTCTCAGGGATATGAAAAATGAAAATTATTTGCAACCTATATTGAAAAATAATACAGTATTAAAATCTCATCAAATAATAATGAGCAGTGATAGTGACAGCAAATAAATCAGTTTTAATTTTTAATGCGGTAAACCACATTTTTTTTTTTAATTTGATTTATATGCCGCCCTTCTCCGAAGACTCAGGGCGGCTTACAATGTGCTCAGCAATAGCCTTCATCCTTTTGTATATTTATACAAAGTCAGCTTTTTGCCCCCACAACTGGGTCCTCATTTCACCTACCTTAGAAAGGATGGAAGGCTGAGTCAACCTTGAGCCTTGGCGAGATTCGAACCCTGCAGTAATTGCAGGCAGCTGGTCTTAATCAACTTAATAACAGGGTGCCTTAAACCCCTGTACTACCAAGGCTCTTAAATTAAATTAAATTAAATTAAACCCAGTATAAGTCATAACACCAAAAGTTCTTTTGGGGTCTTCCATAATTTTTAAAAATGGGAAAGGATTCTGAAGGGAAAAAAGTTTAAGAAACACGGATTTAGTTATCAAGTTATCTACCCAGGATTTAAATGGGCAGAGGCTCTACTTTTTATAATGCTGCTATGGTATTCAAAAAAAAAAAAAAAAGATTAATAGATGATACCCATCATGTTTATATGAGTAAGAGAAAAATGGAGAAGGACAGGCAGCAATAAAAGTTGATTATTGGAAATATTTTCCTTTCAGTGGCTACATTAATCCAGGATAGGGTAGGTAAGTGAGTAGTTAAAACACATAGAAGTAGACATTATATTAAAAACTAAAAACACTGAGTGAAGAAGAGGCAATTCGACAACACTTGTTGGCTTTTTCATAGATTAGTGGTGAAGGGAAAAGCAAGTAATTCTGGGTATTGATTTTTAAATAAGACCTCATTCCTATCCTAGAAAAACAGACAGTGATGTCATTTTCTATTTGATGATACATAGCCTGTATTAGTCACTGGACCAAATATACCATGATGATTTGTTACTTCTTCAAGAAGATATACTACTAAATGCAAGGAGGAATTA
Organism: Pantherophis guttatus; assembly: GCF_059756535.1. NCBI lineage: Eukaryota > Metazoa > Chordata > Lepidosauria > Squamata > Colubridae > Pantherophis > Pantherophis guttatus. The sequence goes on along the minus strand of NC_142064.1, from coordinate 119,034,002 downwards.
AAATGCTTTTTAGAAATATATATGACTCCTGGGGATGCCAGAGACAACCATATGGGAAACAAGTAAAACTTACACGAGAGGAATTCTCATAAGCATCATAGCAACCTGGAAGAAAGAACAACAGACACAAATTGTACCTGGAAGAAAATAATAAAAGAACAGGAAGCGTTTCACAAAACTAACTCACCAGTTTTCATGTTTTAAAATTAGATTTTAATGTTGCCCTTAATCTTTATTTTCCCCTGGCCTTTCACACTTTGTATCATGGCCCTACCACTATGGCCTTCAACCGCCTTCACAAAGCAAAAATGGCTCCCTGCTATTATGAAGTTTGGGGAGAGATGACTAATCAATTATTCTAGGTTTTCTATTCTTATTTTAACACACGCTTAAAGTGCACGGATTCCTTGCTTTCCCAGCACTAAAACTACAAAACAACATAGATAAAATGTGCACTGTATCCTATAGTTAGCCTACACTGCTAAGTTATGTAATACTGAACAGAACAGAATAATAGAGTTGGAAGGGATCTTGGAAGTCTTCTAGTCCAACCCCCTGCTCAAGCAGGAAACCATATACCATTTCAGACAAATGGTTGTCCAATCTCTTCTTTAAAACCTCCAATGACTTGGAGGCAAGTCGTTCCATTAATTAATTGTTCTATCTGCCAGGAACTTTCTCCTTAGTTCTAGGTTGGTTTTCTTCTTGGTTAGTTTCCATTCATTGCTTCTTGTCCTGCCTTCAGGTGCTTTGGAGAATAAGTTGACCTCCTCTTCTTTGTGGCAGCCCCTTAGATACTGGAACAGTGCTTTCATGTCACACCTACTCCTTATTTTCATTAAACCAGAGATACCCAATTCCTGCAACCGTTCTTCATTTGTTTTATCCTCCAGTCCCCTAATCATCTTTGTTGCTCTTCCCTGGACCCTTCTTATTCTTCCCTGTGTGCAAGTTGACCCCACCTCCCATCCATTTTTAAAAAATCTAAACTCTCAACCTAAACCAAATCTCAAGGGTTAAGATTTTTATCAGTTGAACCATCTAAGAGGTTGTCTGGGGCACTGACTCTGAAATCTAGCAAAACCTGAAAGAGATGGGCATGGGGCAGTCCATTCTTCAGCCAAATGCTTTGTCTGTCATGTGCTGCAGCCAACATCATTTAAAAGAGATCAAATAGAGAAGGTAGGGGGTTGAGGCTATGGGGGCTGCCATGTTTATGCCAGTTTTGTTTTCTTCTGACTGAAGGATGATTGGAGAGCATTTTAGTTCAGTCAAGGGACATTTGCAAATTCTGTGTCCAAGACCTGATAGGAATAGGAATTTGTAGCGTGCTGGCTCAGTGGCTAAGACGCTGAGCTTGTCGATCGAAAGGTCGGCAGTTCAGCGGTTCGAATCCCTAGTGCCGCGTAATGGGGTGAGCTCCTGTTACTTGTCCCAGCTTTTGCCAACCTAGCAGTTTGAAAGCACATAAAAAATGCAAGTAGAAAAATAGGGACCACCTTTGGTGGGAAGGTAATAGCGTTCCGTGCGCCTTTGGTGTTTAGTCATGCCAGCCACATGACCACGGAGACATCTTCGGACAGCGCTGGCTTCGTCGGCTTTGAAACGGAGATGAGCACTACCCCCTAGAGTTGGGAATGACTAGCACATATGTGCAAGGGGAACATTTACCTTTACCTTAATGCTATAGAATAATCTTATGCTGAGTCCAGGGTTCTGGGGCATTAATACTAGTAACATAATTCTCCCAAGGGAGGTATAGTGTAATGTCCTTCCATTGCTACGCACCTCTAAGCAACAAACTGCCTGAAAACATTTGCGCTCTGAGCTGCAACATTTATTATTGGTAGTACTAGAGACAATAGTAATACTACTATGAATAATTTTGCAGTTATGGGTTCTTCAGTATCTGATAGCATTTCTTTGGCAGAGTTCTCCTTGCTCAGACTGATCCCCTTTTCTTCCTTGTTGATATTTTCCCAGGGAGAGGCAGGCTGGCCTGCTTTTGCTGGAGTCTGTGACTGCTGGAAGAGTTCTGATACTGAGTGAACTGACTATAAATAGAGAAAGGGGAAAAAAATCAATAACTCCGAGGCCAGACAGAATGCAATTTAAACCACCCTTTCATCGCCTATGGCTGGCACTTTCTTCACCACCTCTTCATCTCAGGTCTTGGCTGCTTTGCTTATTTCTCTTGGCTTTCCATTGGCCTCAAGCCCAAGATGGCACTCTACTTGAAGGCAGAGTATTTGCAGGCCCCGAGAACGTGTTAAGCATGATTTTATTTTTTGAGAGTGCAACAGCCCACAGGCTCTAATTTCAGTAAGAAACTACTGCTTCTTTGAGAAATTCTCCAATAAGCATGTCCTCAAATGAACCCTAAATCGCTAGCAGGTGAAGACATTCCATTTCAAAACTTTGATATTTTTCACTTACCGGTATTTTCTCTGGCAAGGAATGTTCAAGTTCACAGCATACAAATATTGAGTTGTGTTCAGTGGTGGGTTGCTCCCGGTTCTGTCCGGTTCTTGTGAACCGGTAGTAAAAGTGGTGGGAGGCTCTATCCACCCGCCTGGACGTCATAAGGTACAATCTGCGCACCCGTTGTGAACTAGTAGTAAAGGTAAATAGAACCCTACCCCTGGTTGTGTTATATGTAATAAGTGTCTTGCCTGGGTTGGGGGGATCATATGCTTTTCAGAAGTCAACCCTCTATGAAAAAAGAGAAAAACTGGTTTTCTGTTTGAAATACTGACCTGTTCAGGACTAAAGAACCATAAACAGAAAGCACAAGAACATTCTTTGCCCATCAATATTTAGTACCTGGAGCAGCAGACCAAATAGGTACATACTTTAAGTTGCTTGGTCCACTATATTCAAATGTTTAATTTCAATTATAATTTTGTTCCTTCAAGTCAGTTTTTTTCATTTCTGGCAAGTACTTGAACATATCCCTCCAATTTTCTTGGCAAGGTCCTTTGGAAATGGTTTACCATGGCATCTTTCCTAGGGCTGAGAGAGAGAAAGAGAGGCTGGCCCAAAATATCTAACTGAACTAGAAGTCTCAATCTCCTGGTTTCTAGCCTGGTTTCGTGCCTTAACCACGACGCCAAATTATAATTGAAATAAACTGAAATTTATTTTAGTTACAATAATCACCTCTAAATTTGCACGCACATGACGTTTAAATCCACATTTTGTTTTGACAAATCTTTTCCCTGTTTTGGGGTGATGTCTACGTATTCACCCATTCACTGTATTAACAGATGTAGAATCTTTTTAGCTGTAAGCATTTGTTTCTGATATATACTTTATGTAGGGCTGGCTTTGAAAAAGGTTCAGATGCTTTATTGAATGCACAAAAAGCTCCTGGTTGCTTACAAAGATGAAGACTGATATAAGGTAGACCTTAAAGAGGTGGTAGATTGGTCTCCAAATTGTACCACTTCAGCTTTCAGGTGGAGGCTCAAATGACAGAATGTTCTTCCCAATTAAAAATGCCCTATATCTAGAAAACAAAGCAGATAACAAGGAAAAGTTTTAATTCAGCCTTTTTTTTAACAGGGGCAATCCACACACAGGCTTACTATTACCATGAAAATTAAAGAAACTGTGGTGGGAAATTAATGTGAATTTATCCATTTTTAAGATATGCATTATAACCAAATTGCAATCGTAATGTATATTACAAAAATGGTTTTGCAAAGGGAGGACAGTGACTTATCCATAGTAAGTTGTGGCACGATATACAGAAGAATCATTTTTAGTAGAACAGTTTTGGGAAGTAAAGAATTTCTACAAGGAAAGAAATTTATGGGTGATAAAAAACCCTTTAAAATAATCTTCAATGCTAAATAAAACTCCCATTCTCTAACTATGAAGATAAAAGCTTCCAAGAAGATAACCTGATTAGAAATAAGTGCAAGTACCGTATGTATGTGCCACTGTCCCACTTAAGGCTCTACTATATTATTCAGTTGCTACATGTGATGAATTAGAAGCACTAATGGGAGCACTCACTGAAGGTTTTCAAAATGCAATTGCCACTGTTTCAGAATTGTCATTTCATGGGGACAGGGATAGAGGTCAGTGGTGGGTTTCAAATTTTTTTTACGACTGGTTCTGTGGGCGTGGCTTGGTGGGCATGGCATTGCTGGGTGGGCGTGGCTTGGTGGGCATGGCAGGGAAAGGATACTGTAAAATCTCCATTCCCATCCCACTCCAGGGGAAGGTTTTTATTTATTTATTTATTTATAAAATTTGTATGCCGCCCTATCTCCAAGGACTCAGGGCGTCTCACAACGACAATCGACCAAGCGACTGTTAAAAACAACAAATATACACAAAAGAATAAAAAGTTTTTTAAAATTTTTAAAATATACTACCCCATCAGACCAGGCCGGGGGACATAAATAGCCAGGTTTTCAATTCACGGCGGAAGGTGCGAAGGTCAGGGGCCAACCGGAGCCCCAAGGGAAGTTGATTCCAGAGGGTGGGGGCGCTCACAGAGAAGGCTCTACCCCTGGGGGTCACCAGCTGACATTGTCTAGCCGACGGCACCCTGAGAAGGTTACTGCAAAATCCTCTCGATCAGCTGGGACTCGGGGGCAGAGAATAGATGGGGACGGGGCCAGTCAGAATTTTTACTACTGGTTCTCTGAACTACTCAAAGTTTCAGTTCTCCAGAACTGGTCAGAACCTGCTGAAACACACCTCTGATAGAGGTCCATTTCTACTGTGTTTCCCAGCTTCTTTTTCTACTGTGCAGTGTATTTTGATTATAACTAAGACCACTGGGAAGACAAGGTCCCCTTGACTTCCATTCCAGCTGTACACAGCTTTTGGATTAGATCTTCAAAAATGCTTTGAAGTGTATGGGATCATGAATGTAACACCAGCCCTAGAATGTGTTAAAGCGGATCCCAGGAAAAAGTGCAGATGCTTTAAAGTACAGGTAGTCCTCTTTTAGCAACCATATTCAGGACTGGCAATTTAGTCATTAAATGAAGCAGTTGCTAAGTAAAACTGCAACTGTGCTAAAGATCTTACTTCAGATTTTCTTTGCTTTACAGAGCATGCAAAGGTCCTAAATGTGAGGATTGGCTGCAAAGTTATTTTTCATCACTGTTGTAACTGTGAAGAGTTGTAAATGAGGCAGTTGCTAAATGAGGGACGCCTGTATCGTCAAAGATGCAATATCAGTGTTTTTGCAGCCCTTTTTAGAGATCTATTCCAAGGCACTGTACAGACCTGACATTCATGAATTTTCTTGGCCAAGGTTTTGAAATGGATTATTTTCTTCCATCAAGATGTTTTTTGATTTTCAGTTTAGCTTTAGAATTCCCTGGTAATTATGATCTCTGCTGATGCTTAACTTCCAGATCAGAGAAAGCTTGTTAAATATTGCCATTAAACTATTTGTCTCAAAATAAACAGTCCGGGCCAGCAACACATTTTCTTTGGCCAGCAACACATTTTCTTGAAAAATGTTAACAACTGGGCGATAAGCCAGCCTCTCAAACTTCTGGAGAGTGTTCCATAAAACTTGGTAGTGCAGATTCTGCACTTTTTGCAGCCATTCACCAGACCTCTGAATCATTTTTGTTTATGTTTGGAGGAAACAAAAGATGGACAGCCATTTGTCTGAAATGGTATAGGGTCTCCTGCTTGAGCAAGGGTTGGGCTAGTTAGAAGACCTCCAAAGTCTCTTCCAGCCAGTGGTGAAATCCAATTTTTTTTACTACTGGTTCTGTGGGCATGACTTGGTGGGTGTGGCAGGGGAAGGATATTGCAAAATCTCCATTCCCACCCCACTCCTGGGGGAAGGATATAGCAAAATCTCCATTCCCACCCCATTCTGGGGCCAGCCAGAGGTGATATTTGCCGGTTCTCCGAACTACTCAAAATTTCTGCTACTGGTTCTCCAGAACCTGTCAGAATCTGCTGGATTTCACCCCTGCTTCCAGCTCTGTTATTCTGTTACTATCTAGTAGTAACCAGAGCGCTGTCTTCATCATCTTCTGACTCCAATCATTTGGGCTGGCCCATGAAATTTTAGTAGCTGAAATGCAGCAATATGCTGTTGTTTATGCTAGAGAGTATGATTAAAAGCTGAAAAGAATTATGGAAATTGGATAAAAACCAAAAGGTTATCCACACTATAATCCATATTGCAAAAGAGCAGTTAAAGTGACCTGGCCCATAGGATATGGCCAATTACTTATGAGGTCTGGTGAGATTGTCACTAGCGTAGCATTCTTCCTCAGCCATGATATTAGGAAGCAGGCTATTGCACTGATGGACAAAATGGCCACCTTCATCTTGTTCCTCATATAAAAGCTGACAGGACTGGCAGTTGTCATTTATAATAATATTATGAATTGATCAATTAAAATGTTAAGCAATATCACTAGACCAGGGGTATCAAACTCGCATTGTAACGTCATCGTCACGTGACGTATCACGACTCCCCTCCTTCACTAAAGCGGATATCGGTGTGGCCAGCGCATGACACATCTAGCCTGCGGGCCGCAAGTTTAACAATCCTGCACTAGACTAACATATGCATATCATAAATCATACCCCCCAAATAAAAATGGAAAAGGAAGAGAGAATGGATATGATATATAAATATAAATAAACATTCTATTAACAGAGCATTAAAAGATGACTTTGATGGAGATAAGCCAGATCCATTTCCATGGTGATAAGGTGAGAAGCACAACTCAAATGCAAAAAAATCTGAACGGAAGAGAACATGCCTAAGACAGACACCTCACAGGAGTATATATGGGGGGGGGACGGGACAACATAAAACTAATCAGAATATGTTGCTATAGCTGATCAAGTAGTTTTAACCTTTCCTTTGGAGTTATTTTCTTGATCTGGTATATGCAGTGGGGCTGGCAACTATTTTCTTCCCTGACAGAAAGTCTTGCGCACCCCTTAATGTGTGTGGCCTCCACTTTGGAGACCACCGGACTTGACTAAAATAGAGGGGTTTCCTGCAAACACAATATGGAGTACTACTGCTCTCCTCACTGTCTGCTATCTAAGGCCATCATGTCTCTTTGCCTAATAGTAGAACAAGCCCTTTGTGAGATCACGATCAAACAGCAGGATGGTGATGGTGGCAAAGATGTATGCTGTCAGTACTTTTGCTCAGAAAACTTATTTTCATCTCCTTTTTCTTTCTTCTCCTTCCCCTTCTCCCTCTCTCTCCCCCATGACCTGTAATGTTTTCTTCTCCATCCTCCCCCAGGGGACTCTGGTGTGCAGTTAGCCTTCTGCCCACTTTCCTATGATCTGCGGTGACTTCAAGGAGACTTGATACTTGAGATATTTAAAAGGCGAGCTGCTTGATGTAGCTCTAATGGGTCTGATTGATTCTTAGGCTGTAGATCTCTGCCTCCCTCCCTGGCCCAATCTCCTGCAGGATGCTGGAAAACAACATCATTTCTAGTTAAGTGGTATCATCTCTCAGGCTGTTCTCTTTACCTTCCTCCAGACTGAGGAAGAAAACGGGGGGAAAAGCCTTTTTAGTAGCAAACTGGCACATATGGGAATGGAAACCATGGTAACAGGAAATGTGGGAACCAGTTTACTCTATGGCTTTTTCTCTTTCTCCTTATATGTAGAGTTTATTTCATGCTTCTTTGGATGATATATAGTTTTGTGGGAAGATCAGTGCTTAAGGAAAAAGGGTTTGATATGTAACCTTCGTTTCTTTTACCAGATGGAACAAAGGTTGGGCAACATACTTTTTCAGCCAGACTTGTTTCCACCTACCGGGATCTCTCCATCTGCTTTGAACCTCCAGATGCCTTTACAGCCACAATAATACTGAGAACCATTTCAGAAGCGATTAGCAAACTTTTGGCACACATCACACTAAGTCATAATTACATTTGACTTTAGCTATGATTGTTTTGTGAGGCCAGTAATTGCAGTTTGTCACCCTTGTTTTATGTTTTAGCAAGAGGTATGATGCCAGTCTTGGAATGATATTCAAGTCAATGAAAGATGGAAACTTGGAGGTCTTAATAGGGTAGGGTTTTTTTCCATGATATTGGCTTTTTGGTAAGACTAACATGGCTGGCCAATCCCTTTCACAAACATCTGTGATCTAAAAAGCTTCTGGTGAAAGTAGCTGAAAAGGAACTGTGTGTGTAAATATTTGGGTAATATCCTGCTCTTGTGTTTTTGATTATAATATGTAATAAAGATAGATTTTTAGTGTAAAGTCTCACTTCCTACCTTATTCTATATAGATTATCCCTAAGGCCAAAATTCTTAATCAAATCCTCAGTAGAGAAATTTATCAAAGCTCACTACTTTTGGGTCTAATCTACTCCACAGAAATATTGGGAACAGGCATGTGTACAGTGGTTCTCAACTTATGACCACAGTTGGGACCAGAATTTCTGTTGCTAAGCAAGGTGGTTGTTAAGTGAGGTGCATCAGATTTTATGATTTTTTTTGACATACTTCCACTGCAGTTCTTAATGAATTACTGGTTGTTAAGCCAATCTGGCATTCTCCATTGAGTTTGCTTGTTGGAAGCCGGCTGGGAAAGTTGCAAATGGTGATCACGTGATCTAGGAGTGTTGCATATGTCGTAAATACATGCCCATTGACAAGCACCTGAATTTTGATCACATGACTGTTGGCATGCAGTGACAGTCATAAGTGTGAGGACCGGTCGCAAGCCACTTTTTTCCAGTGCTATGGTAATTTAGAATGATTGCTAAAAGAAGGGTTGTAAGTCAAGGACTATCTGTACTAACTTCAGTTATTTGCAAGATAAGACGGAATGGTTAAAAAAAAATCACTGTATTTTTCACACTATAAGATGCTCCTGACCATAAGATGCACCTAGGTTTAGAGGAGAAAATCAAGAAAAAAAATATGAATATGGATTACTGTCTCACTGTGAATATGGAGCACCTAATATGGAGCAGCAGTGTAATGAGGGCAGGAGGCGGAGCCTGAGAGGACCACAGATAGGTGTCCTTTCATGTGCCAGCTCTGCCTATTGACTCCTGCACTGTGGAAAAGAGAGAGAAGAGGCGGGGTTCAGCACTGTAAAAGGACCTCACCACTGTAGCCTGGTTGCTATTCACCATATTTGCTCCACAAGACGCACAGACATTTCCACCCACTTTTTTTTTGGGGGGGGGGGGAAGTGAGTCTTATGGAGCGACAAATATGGTATTTCTCAGCAGGAGGCAGCATCTGGAGAAGTTTGTGTGGGATCAAAAGCTAAGCAGAGTTGGGTTTAATTAATACATGGATGGGAGACTGCTAGGAAAAAACAGTTTTAGGGCTAGACTGAAAAATCAGGGGGGAAAAGGAAGACGGCAAAGCATTTCTGTTTGCTGCCAAGATAACTATATAGGTGTGCCTAAAAGGAGCCAAGAAGACTTTAATGAGGCAATGGAATCATTTGCATAAGAAACTTTTATTAGATCTCTTTAAAGGTTTGCAGTTATTAACAGATACTCATACCATCCTCTCCCCTGTAGACTTTGGGTGTTTTATTCTATCTGTAAAAGAGAAACAACACATAAAATCTCAGGGAGGGCTTTTAAAGAAGCCAATGAATGTGGTGCTAAAGCTATCGTCAGCTATCATGGTGGGAAGTGGGAAGAACTTTATTTTATAGATTTAAAATTCTTTATTGGCCAAGTGTGATTAGACACACAAGGAATTTGTTTCCTGTGCATAAACTCTCAATGTACATACAACAGTAGAGATAAGCAACAAAGTTATAGTCATAAGAAGATAGGTAATAGGAAAGATGAGAATAATGGTGGTAATACTGCCTTTTTAGATAGTTTGACAGTGTTGTGGGAATTAGTTGTTTAGCAGAGTGATGGCATGGGGGAAAAACTGTCCTTGTGTCTAGTTGTTCTGACATGCAGTGCCCTGTAGCGTCATTTTGAGGGTAGAAGTTGAAACTGTTTATGTCAAGGATATGAGGGGTCTGTAGATATTTTCACAGCCCTCTTTCTGGCTCATGCAGTATTCAGGTCCTCAATGGAAGGCAGGTTGGTAATAATAGTTTCTTCTGCAGTTCTAATTATCAGTTGAAGTCTGTGTCTGTCTTGATTGATTGCAGTGCCAAACCAGACAGTTGTAGAGGTGCAGCTGACAGATTCAAGAATTCCTCTGTAGAACTGTATCAGCAGCTCCTGGGGCAGTCTGAGCTTTCTGAGTTGGCACAGGAAGAACGTTCTTTTTGTGCTTTTTTGATGACGTTTTTGATGTTAGGTGCCCATTTTAAGTCTTGAGTTATAATAGAACCTAGAAACTTGAAGGTCTCTACTGTTGCTATTGTGTTGTCAAGTATTGTGAGTGGTGATAGTGTAGGAGGGCTTCTCCTAAAATCTACTTTCATTACACGTAGAATGTCCCACAAAATTTTGCAATCTAGAATGCTCACAAATGGGAGGTCATCAGAGAGACAGAAAAATGAAACAAGATTCAAGGGTAAACTTATCTCACATTCAGCTGTTCTGGAACTTAGGTTGGCTGCCAGGATTGGAAAAGCTTCAAAGATGGTTTGAGATCCTGCTGGTGGCCTGTTTATTGATCAGGCTTTCACCCCAAGTTAAACAAGTTAACTTAACCAAAAACACTTTTCAATTATTTAACCAAAGACAACAGAACAAAGAAAGTACCTTGGTACACTGTAGAAAATAAACCTTCTCTCCTTTGGTACAGTTAACTATTGTATTTTAAAAGCCATTACCTGTCTCCCACTTGGTATTACGCACCCAGTGTATTTCTGCTAATATACACAAAGAGCTTGCAGTCAATTGGCACTGTGCTCCTCCAATTCTCATCTCATAGTATGAAGAGGAGACAATTCATTGTCAATAGTGGCTTACTATAACCAGCTATTAAAAAAAAAAAAAACCCTCTTGAGTTCTTCTACTGAATTTAGTGTTTATCCTACTCTCTTGCTGGAACTGAATATGAGCTAAACCTGGCCAGTTTGGAAATATGCTCTCCTATTTTCTAATTCAACTGACTTGTTTGCATACCTCTGAAATCTAGTTCAGGAATGAGCAATGTTTGAGAGGACAGAGATCACAACTCATAATTTCTACCCTTCTGAGAGGCTTTAAGCCAGTGGGCCCCAACCTTTTGGGCACCAGGGACCGGTTCCATGGAGAAAGGTTTTTCCATGGACTGGAGAGGGCATGGTTTTGCATGCTGCTTGCATCCCGCGGATGGGGCTTCACTTGTTGGTGTGGCCTGGTTTTTGGTATTCCATAGACCCGTGATGGCGAACCTATGGCATGCGTGCCACAGGTGGCACGCGGAGCCATATTAGTGGGCACGCCAGCTCAGCTCTGGGGCGCATGCGCACGCCAGCCAGCTGATTTTCGGGCCTTCTGGGCCCACCAGAAGTAGGGAAATGGGCTGTTTCCTGCCTCTGGAGGGCCTGGTGGGGTGGGGAAGGCCCGTTTTTCTTTCTTATCTGGCTCCAGATCCTCTCTGTGTATCTAGGAAGGGCGAAAACAGCCTTTCCCACTCCCTTAGAGGCCCTACTGAGGCTGAAAGGGCCCATTTCCCCACTCCCGGTGGGACAGGAAGTGACGTTTTTTCCTGTCCCCAGCCTCCAGAGACTCCTAGAGAGGCTCCTACAGACTCCTAGAGAGGCTCCTAGAGTAAGGTGACCAGATTTTAACATTGGTAAAGAGGGACATTGTGGGCGTGGCTTATTTTGTGGGCGTGGCTATCTGGTCATGTGACTGGGTGGGCGTGGCTATCTGGTCATGTGACTGGGTGGGCGTGGCTAGCTGGTCATGTGACCGGGTGGCCATGGCTATGTGTATAGGGTAAGGTGAACAGATTTTAACATTGGTAAGAAGGACACCATTGTGGGTGTGACTTATTGTGTGGGCGTGGCTCGGAGGCCATGTGACTGGGTGGGCGTGGCTAGCTGGTCATGTGACTGGGTGGCCATGGCTATGTGTATAGGGACTACTCAGAGGGCTGAAAAGTCATTTCTGACAGGTCCTCACACTTTTGACTGGTCCTCACACTTATGACCATCCTCACATTTATGCCCGTGCAGTATTCTTAACAACCATGTCACTCATTTCACAACTGCTTCTCTTCACCATGGTGACAAGATAGGGCAAAAATGTAAAATGTGAGGACAGTCGTAAGTTCGAGGACTGGTCAAAAGTGTGAGGACCAGTCAAAAATAACTTTTTCAGCCCTCTGAGTAGTCCATATGCACAAAAGGACTAACCAGAGGGCTGAAAAAAGTCATTTCTGACAGGTCCTCGCACTTTTGACTGGTCCTCACACTTATGACCATCCTCATATTTATGCCCATGCAGCATTCTTAACAACCATATCACTCATTTCACAACTGCTTCTCTTCACCATGATGACAAGATAGGGCAAAAATGTAAAATGTGAGGACAGTCATAAGTTCAAGGACTGGTCAAAAGTGTGAGGACCAGTCAAAAATAACTTTTTCAGCCCTCTGAGTAGTCCATATGCATTAAAGGATACAGCAATAGAGAGGGATGAAGGAATGGAAATTAGAGTAGGAGTGAGGGTAAGAGAGGGAGGAAGAGAGGAGGAGAAGGAGAAAGGAAGAGGAAGTAGGGAGGAGAAAAAGAGGGTGGGGGGAAGAGAAAGTAAGAAGGAAAGAAAAGAGAGAGGTGGTAGGTTTGAGGAGAAAGATTGCTGTACAATAAAAAAGATGAAAGGGAAGAAAGCCAACCCCAAGCAAATATAAAGATATTAAGATTAAGAATGAATTGTTAAACTTTAAAGAATAAAAGAGAACAAATATGAATAAATAGCAATAATTAGAAACACACATACAAACATACAATGTATTTTCTTTGAACAGAATATTTGGCTGGTTCACAAATTTAAACAGCGTTTAGTCATTTCAATTAAATTTACAATTTCTATATTTCCTTTTTGCCATATTTATTCCTCATCTATTTTTAAAAAAAAAACAATATTACCCTTCATCCTCATCTCTAATCTTAATCAAATTCAATTTTTCCCTTCTATTCTATATTATACCCCTTCCCATTGTCATCTATTTTTATATCCATCCTCACATTGGTTAATTATGTAATTATGTAATACAGTTGTTTAATACAAATTCAACATTTTAATATAAATCAATTAGTTATATAACTACCTTTTTTGTATATTAATCAATATGAACATGAATATTCCAATTATTTCCATGCAATCCAATTTCTTACAAATCAATTAATTATATTTACCAATAATAATAAACCAAATAATTTCCCCCATATATTCCTCCAAACCACAACTTAACCATTTCTGCTTTCAACACAATATACAATTATTAATAGTATCTCAATTATTACAATTCCCTAGTTAAATAGAGCTTTTTTTCTTTTGTGTTTTAAAAGCTTGAACTCTCCTCTTTTGCCCAAAATTTCCCATTGTTTGCAGTTTTGTACCTACCTTTTTTGGTGAGGAAAAAGAAAAAGAAAGAAATCTCTTTCTGCCTCATTTTGTCACTGCAGGTTTAGTTTCGCTTTCGCCTTTGTTTTCAGTATAGCTAGGGGGGGGAAAATCTGCTCCAGGAACTTTTTGCAGCTTTTTGCAGCTAATTAACCTAGCGGAAGCTGTTAACAGGGGCTGTTTTTTCTATTTTTGCAGGCATGGGTCTATTCATTTTTTTTTAACACTGATCAGCTGTAGGTCGGCCCTTTGAAGCCCGTGGCAAGAGTTTAAAGAGTTTTTTTTCCCTCTAGCCATCAGCGGGGATTCAGGAGGCAGCCGGGACTCAGGAGACAGAATGAAAAATCGGGACTTTTTTAAAATGCCGCGGGACGCGGGACAAATTGCTCAAAAGCGGGACTGTCCCGCCAAAAGCGGGACGTCTGGTCACCTTATCCTAGAGACTCCTGGAGAGGTTCTGGAGGCTGGGGACAGCAAAAAACGTCACTTCCTGTCCCACCGGGAGTGGGGAAATGGGCCCTTTCAGCCTCCGTAGGGCCTCCAAGGGAGTGGGAAAGGCTGTTTTCGCCCTTCCTAGATATACAGAGAGGATCTGGAGACAGGTAAGAAAGAAAAACGGGCCTACCAGGCCATCATGTGCCAGGAGCGTGTGGGGGGGGAGGAGGTTGCGCACGCATGTGCGTGGGCACATGCGCGCGCGACCCTCTCCCGCCCCCCCCTCTCCTGGCACGCGATGGCAAAAAGGTTACAGGCCGTGGACCTGAGGTTGGGGACTGCTACTTTAAGCCCTCTGTTGATGCTATGACATCACTGGGAGGAGCATAGATGACATTTCTCTGCCTTTGAGGGTGGATTAAAGTTAGGGAAAGCAACATGTGGATTCCCAAACATTACTTCCATTCCTATACTTGGAACTATGTTAAAGCCTGAAAACGGGCCTAAATTGCACTACCAAACCTCTATGACAGTCTCTTGTTGGGGGGTGTACATACGGTCTATTGATTATCTATCCCTGATCTAGAATCTGACTGGGGTGCTAACAAACATTTTAAATATCCTTTTTAGAGATTTTCCAGTGAGGCAAGATAAATGGACACTCTCTATAGGATAAACATTTTTTTCAATACATGTTTATTATTTCTCCCTTGGCAACTAGCAGGCATCCTGCCCTATCTGAAACAGACAGGGAGGAAAAGAAGGAAGTTTGCATACTACAAATGGTTCCCAAATAGTTTTTGGGAAGTGAGCTATAACGGTTTGCTTGGATATATGCACAGTAACACAGAAAAGTACCATAGTACATAGACAGTATTCTGCTATATCACCCTGTAATTGTTCAAGTCCCTGTGAGAGCAGTTTGTGAATGACTGAGTAATCTCACAGCACCCATAAAAATAAAATATGATCACATGCTCTCAACTTTCCAAATGACCCAATCGGCCCCCAAACCCATTAACAAACTGCAGTGGCTGTGTTCGCATAACATGTTAAGCCAAAGCAAACATTTTTACTTAATGAAATGCCGTTATTCACAAAACATATAGTAATCATGTGTTTGGTGTGGTTTTGGTTCCAATAGATTTTGTAAAATATGGTTTAATTTATGCTGTAAAGTGAGCTGCTGAGTAGCTCTTTGCAGAATCAGAGCTGGAAATGGCCATTAGGCCTCTGACTTAATGCACCAATCCAGCTGTTTAGTCTACTGGGAGAGTTGGTGGGACTGACATTTATCCTGAACACATCCAAAGAAGGAGGTCCATTACCTTTTTGGCAATGGGTTACCCTATCTGATTTTTCTTCTTGTTAGGAAAAAAATTCCCAATATTCAACTGGAATGATTTAAATTCTGGATTCTATGTTCAACAGATTTATTCTCTGTTTCGATCATGCCCAAGCTTCAAATCCCCGCCCCTTCATGCTCTTCATAATTACCTGGTAGCTATACATTGATTTTTGTTTTGTTTTATTAAAGGACTGAACCAAAATAGGTTTGGTTGAAATCACTTAATTTCTACATGTGCCGCACAATTTTTCTGTTTACTTAAATGTTAAAACTAACTGCTTTCAGGCAATGGATTTTACTTCTAGAAAATTGGTTTATATTGAAAAAGCTGAAATTGCATTGGCAAATGAAACCATTCATTTGTAAATGAATTTTAAACAGCACCCTCCAGTGAATTATTTTGATACATCTTTTACAATTGTTTTTAATTTATGTTCTACACAGTACAGGTAGTCCAGTACAGGACCGCAATTAAGCCCAATATTTGTGTTGTTAAGTGAGAAATTTGTTAAGTGAATTTGCCCCATTTTACTACTTTTTTTGCCACTGTTGTTAAGTGAATCATTGCAGTTGTTAAATTCGTAACATGGTTGTTAAGTGAATCTGGTTTCCCCATTGACTTTACCTGTCAGAAGGGTATCACATAACCCTAGGACACTGCAATTGTCATAAATATGAGTCAGGTGTCAAGCATCTGAATGTAAATCACATGACCATGGGGATGCTGCAGTGGTCATAATTGTGAAAAATGGTCATAAGTCACTTTTTTCAGTGCTGTACTTATTTACTTATACCTGTACTTATTTACTTAGCTGTGCTTTTCTAATTCAGTGGTTCTCAACCATTCGTGTTTTACTTCCCAGCAATCATGGATCCCACCAGAAAAAAAATATTCTTCTGAGAACAGTTATACATTTACAAGCATTTTCTTGCTATAATCTTCAAAAACAATAATAACACTGCTACAAATAATAAAGTGGTAGCATAGTAAAATTTTAGATGTGTACACAAGGGAGTAGAAATGGGACGTTAAATCTGGGGAGATTACTTTTGAGAAGGTTTGGGCTAAAACCTGGATAGTTTTTATGGTACTTTAAGGCTCTTAAAGGGATATGGAAGAGGAGCTGTTACTAGTTAGCATCCAGCAACAGAGCTGCCAACACATCCGTGAGTTTGAAAAAAGTGAATTAATTCTAGATATCGAGCCATAACTATTGCCTCCTCTTTTCATTCAGTTGAATTGTTTATGTGCCATCAGGTTGGTGTCAGCTTTTAACAGTCACATAGATAAACTTTCTCAGGATGATCTGTCCTCAAACTTGCCCTTCAGTAGTGCCCATCATTACTCATTGAGTTCATCCACGTTGTTGAAACTCTTCTTATTCTCTTTTCTTCCACCCTTCCAGTGTTATGGACTACTCCTCAATGAAGCTGGGTCATTGTATAATTTGTCCAAAATATGATAACTTGAATCTTGTTATTTTTGCCCTGAGTGAGATTTCCAGGTTTATTTTTTCAATGAACCCTTTGTTTGTTTTCTTGACTATCTATGATATTCTCATGAGTCTTCTGCAACACTAAAGTTCAAAAGTGTAAATATCCTTTCTATCCAGCTTTTTCCAAATTTCACTTCCATAAAGTGTCACAGAAGCACCATTGCTTGCACAATCCTGATCTTTGTAGATGGAGACACATCTCAGCATCAAAATACCGTTTTCCCCAAAATAAGACATCCCCTGATAATAAGCCCAATCAGGCTTTTGAGCGCATGGCAATAAGGCCTTTCAGTGTTCAAAAAAAATGTAAGACAGGGTCTTATTTTCAGGGAAACATGGTATCTTTTCGAGGGTCTTCAAGACTGCGCTAACAAGTGCCTGTCTGCAGCATATTTCTTGACTACTGCTTCATTTACAGTTGATAGTAGAATATAAAGGCAGAAACCACTTCATTTTTTGCCACTTCTATAACTGGTTGCCTTATCTATTGCCATTAGTTTGGTCTCTTTTATAGTTAGTCCCATTTTTTTCACTGTGTTGCTTGACTTCCATTGCAAGAACTTGCCAATCATCTGCATTTTAAATTATGAGAGCAGGGTCTTCAGCATAGCACATGGGTATCAAACTTGCTGTGTCACGTTGCCGTCCTGTGACATTTCGTGACATTTTTCCCATTCGTGGAGCTGGAGTGGACGTGGCCCGTCAGTTTGACACACCTGGCATAGCACAAATGACCGAGCTTTCTTCCTCATACCTATCTTCTTGCAGTCTACTCTCCCTTCAACTCTGTCATTGATATGGTATGAATGAAACTGATGGCTTGCCAAGACAGACCTTGGCTGCCATCTCTGCTTCCTGAGATGCTGCATGTGAATGCCAAGGTAGTGTGTTGAAGGAGGCAAAATGGATAGAAAAGTAAAAGCAGAAAGCTGACTCATTGACTCAAACACCTGCAGGATACCAGAGGAAAGATCACAGGCTGCTGGGGGTGGGAAGGAGGTTATCATATAACATTATTTCAGGAATGCAACCAAGGAGAAGTATTTTTAGGTCTGTCTTCTGTAGAAAGTTAGCACCCACCCCTTTCCTAGAAGAATGAAATATTTTGAGAAATATTAAAAAGGCAAAATATTATATTTCCCTGGATGAGAAATGGAGAAACATGCTCTTGGAAAGCAGCCCCCACCTTTCATAATAGCCCTCAGCAGATGTCATCCCTTAAAAGATAAAGAGATAGCTAGCTCTATTCATAAGCAAATGCCTTCACCCAAGATCCAACAAAGGTAGGATTAGCCCTCAGCCACAATAGGAATTGCCCAAAGCCCCTTCATTGCATCAGCCCAAACCTCAACCAAATGTAGCTCAGACAAACACCTAGTGTTTGTCCCATGGTGCCAAGACATGGTACCATGAGTCTGACAACAGCCAATAGAATACATGTTCTTGCACAGGAACAGGAAGTTCAAATGCAAAGCCCAAGAGAGGTATAAAAGCCACCCACTCTCAACTCCCTGTGGTCAGCTACCCAGAATCAAATGTGCTTGGTGGTTCTGCTTCATCAATAAATGGACCCTCTTTCCAATCAGTCTCCAGCCTCCATTTTGTCTCCAGTGCCTTTCTCTCGGCTTGGACCTGGACTTGGATATATATTCCAACACTTCTATCATATGTACAATGTTTTGGTGTGCCACTAGTGGTATATATTCAGAAACTTACCTGTATCTTTACCCAAGGTAGTAAACTACTTCAATCAATGAGTGCTCACAAAAAATGTCCCCCCCTATAAATGATCTGAAATCAGAAAAGATAGCATGTTCAGAAGGTTAACCTAAAAATTTTATGTCTGGTTTACAGGATTATATCACACCCAATAAGAAAAGGATGAAACAACACATTGCAACATGCAGGACTATCGATTCAAATATAGCCCTTTGGTTGATTCCCTTTATTTTATTTGGATGTGACCAACATGTTGTTGCAGAAAATGTACAATGTATATTATTCTGTCTATCTGTCTATCCATCCATAGGGCAGTCAAGTGAGTTAACAATAAAAGAGAAATAAAAACATTTCCACTTAAAATTTAACTCTCTTCATTACATCTGCCCATCCCATCAGATCCTGCAAGAGAGACATGCTGTGGGTCCTGTCAAGGAACTACA
This sequence comes from Pantherophis guttatus, assembly GCF_059756535.1. NCBI lineage: Eukaryota > Metazoa > Chordata > Lepidosauria > Squamata > Colubridae > Pantherophis > Pantherophis guttatus. The sequence continues at coordinate 119,015,079 of NC_142064.1, read as the reverse complement.
CTTGGCAGGGCTAAGGAGGCAGGCCTTCTCTGCCCTGGTGTCCAATTTATACAATATTCTCCTCCCCCCACATCCCCAAAGTGAGGTCAAAGAGGGCTGTGAAAATATCTACAGACCCCTCGTATCCCGGACATGAACTGTTTCAACTTCTTCCCTATAGGGCAGTGATGGCTAACCTTTTCTGGACCGAGTGCCCAAAACACGCGAATGCACGCGCGCATGCCCGAACTCCCAAAATGCAATGCACACACGGCCCCGCACATGCGCCCTGCCCCTGTGCATGCCTGCCCCTGCATGCATTCCCTATGCACCCCGCCCTTGTGCATGCACGCGCTCCTGCATGCACCCTGAGCCCCGCACATGTATGCGTGGCTCCCTGCACATGCCCCGTCCCTGAGCATGCGCAGCAGGGACCCAAAGACCAGCTGGCCGGTGGGAGGTGCATGTGCATGCGCAGCAGAGCTGAACTGGGGTGATGGCTCATGTACCCAAGAGAGGGCGCTGTGTGCTACCTCTGGCATGCGTGCCATCACGGCTATAGGGCATTGCACGTCAAAACAACAGACCTAAGGACAGTTTCTTCCCAACATCCCATCACTCTGCTAAACAACTAACACTGTCAAACTACCTAGTTGGGCTGTATTACTATTATCCTTCTCGTATTCCCTATTACCCAATCTTCTTATGACCAAAACTTTGTTGCTGGTATCTTACGATTTGTATTGTTTTATTTAGTTTCCTAATATGACTTATATTGATTGCTTATTTAGTATCCGAATGACTATCACTTATGATTATGATGAATGTATTTTATGATTATGATCATGATTTATCACTTGTTGCTTGTATGTACACTGAGCGCTTATGCACCGGAGACAAATTCCTTGTGTGTTCAATCACATTTGGCGAATAAAGAATTCCATTCTATCTCCATCTCTACTTATTTTCCCGAAGTCATCTGGCCTTCGGATCTCAGAAGAATGGTGAAATGTTGGAAGTCACTTCCTGCTGATCTAATTGTGTGTGTTTTATGCTTTTTAAAGCTTATTAATTGAATTTATTTATTTTATTTATTTAATTTGATTTGTATGCCGCCCTATCTCCATAGGACTCAGGGCGGCTCACAACATTTAAGAAATACAGTCCCAATCCAAATAAAAACATGTTAAAAATACATTTTAAACACATAAAACACATTAAAAATAATCAAAACCCCATCAGTCCAGGCTGGGCAATTTGAACAGCCATGTTTTTAGTTCGCGGCGGAAAGTGCGAAGGTCAGGGGCCACCCGGAGCCCCAGGGGGAGTTGATTCCAAAGGGTGGGTGCGCCCACAGAGAAAGCTCTACCTCTGGGGGTCGCCAGCCGACATTGTCTAGCCGACGGCACCCTGAGTAGGCCCTCCCTGTGAGCACGCACCAGGCGATGGGAAGCTGTTGCTGGTTGCAGATGGTCTGACAGATATCCTGGGCCTAAGCCATGTAGGGCTTTATAGGTCATCACCAGCACCTTGAATCTCACCCAGAGGGCAACTGGCAGCCAATGCAAGTCGCGCAGGAGAGGTGTAACATGGGAGTATCAGGACCCTCCCATCACAACCCGCGCGGCCGCATTCTGTACCAGCTGAAGCCTCCGAGTGGTCCTCAAGGGCAGCCCCAAGTAGAGAGCATTGCAGTAGTCAATACGGGAGGTGACTAGCGCATGAGTAACTGTGCATGTGCTGTGTAGGGCATTCTGGTCCAAATAGGGGTGCAACTGGCGCACCAGGCAAACCTGGGCAAACGCCCCCCTGGTCACGGTTGTTATATGATCTTCTAAGCTCAACCATGAGTCCAGGAGGACACCCAAGTTGCGTGCCCGGTCTACAGGGGATAACACCTCGCACCCTATAGCCAAACATGGGACCTCTCGATCGGACCAGGATGCCGGTACTCACTGCCACTCGGTCTTGGCAGGGTTGAGCTGAAGCCTGTTCCTCCCCATCCAGACCCGTACCGCTTCTAGGCACCGGGACATCACGCCGAGGGCATCACTGGGCTGGTTTGGGGTGGATATAAAAAGCTGGGTATCATCAGCATACTGATGATATCTCACCCCGAAACCACGGATGATCTCTCCCAGCGACTTCATATAAATGTTGAACAGAAGAGGCGAGAGGACTGACCCCTGGGGCACCCCACAAGTGAGGGGCCTCATGGCCAACCTCTGCCCCTGTCAACACCACTTGCGTACGACCTGAGAGGTAAGAGGAGAACCACCGCAAAACAGTGCCTCCTACTCCTAACCCCTCGAGGCGTCGTAGCAAGATACCATGGTCGATGGTATCGAAAGCCGCTGAAAGATCTAATAGGACCAGAACAGAGGAATAACCTCTGTCCCGAGCCCTCCAGAGATCATCCACCAATGTGACCAATGCCGTCTCCATGCTGTATCCGGGCCTGAAACACGATTGGCACAGATCTAGGTACTCCGCTTCATCCAGGGCCAACGGGAGCTGACGTGCCACCACGCTCTCAACAACCTTCGCAAGAAAGCAAAGGTTGGAGATCGGATGGAAGTTGCTTGTATGTTGCTTGTATGTACACTGAGCGCTTATGCACTGGAGACAAATTTCTTGTGTGGGTTGAGCTGAAGCCTGTTCCTCCCCATCCAGACCCGTACCGCTTCCAAGCACCGGGACATCACATCGAGGGCATCACTGGGCATCACGGACGGAAGTTACTCAAAGTAGCTGGATCTAAGGCAAGTTTCTAGAGGACGGGCCTAACTACCGCCTCCTTTAAGGTGGCAGGAAAGCTTCCCTCACCCAAGGAAGCAGTTATCACTGCCTGGATCCAGTCACGTGTCACCTCCTGAGCTGAATAAACTAGCCAGGAGGGGCACGGGTCCAATACACACGTGGTCGCATTCAGCTTCCTCATGATCCTGTCCACTTCCTCAGGGGTAACAGGATCGAACTCCTCCCAAATAACAAGACCCGCCTCCGCCTCACCGTCTGACCCCTGAATGCTTTTGGTATGCTTATAATTTTCTAAAATATTTGTTGCTTTATACCACCCAATTACTTTTAGGGAGATGGGTAGTTGTACAAATTTGATAAAATACATAAATAAGTAACCATTTAAACTAATTTCCAACTTCCAGCTAAGTTGGAAGAGGGAAGTCTTGACAAATGGCTAAGTGTAACTCACTAAAGAGTGCAATCCACAGCTTGGTAACTATATTGTATATATTTATTTTTGGAAAAAAATGTTCCCTTTTTAAATCTCCAGTTGGCTACATACAACTATAAACTAGTTTTAAAGTTAAGGATCATCAAAATTAATGTTTTTCAGCGTTACTGAACTGCTTGCCAGGGATGATTTTCCTGTGGAATTCGGGATTTCACGCTTGCACTTTGGTGAAAGCCAGCCTCTGCTGACCCAGAGAGTCAAATGAGTGACCATTTTACTTTTTTTGCAGCAAAAACTGGCATGGTGCGCCTTATTCACTAACAAAAGCTATGGAAGAAAAATGCACTAGTTAGGCTGTATTCACATTTAGGCTGTATTCGCATTTGTTTAAACAAAGTTGACTGGTTAAGCATAGTTGGCAGGATTTTCCCAACAAGTTATAACGCTTTTTACGCACAATAGTTTTAAACGCAACCAAGGAATGGTTTTTGGTTTAGCATCCAGTTTTTACAATAATGCTATTTGTAATGAAATGTTTTTATAATACTGTTCACAATACTATTCCCGCTGTGGACGATGCGAAAAGAAACAACAACAACAACAACCCGGAAAAACAAAAGACCAAGACGGGTCCCTTCCATTGATCGATTCCGTGAAGCATTGCGCACGCGCGAGAGTGGCGCGCCGAACGCAATCCTCCGTGCAAAGGGGGCAGCGCAGGCTGGAGCGCGCGCGCCCTCGCAGGCCTTTCTCACGTGACGCTCCACGTGGGCGCTCGGCTCGCTCGGCCGCCGCTGCTTCTGTGTCTCGGCGGCGGGGTGGGGGGAGGCTCCGCTTTGCGCCTCGTCCCGGGCGTTTTGCGGGTGACCGCCGAAGCCGGAGGACGGCCCAACGCGACTACCGAGAGGGATTCCCCGGTTCCCCGGTTCTCTCAAGCCGAGTTACAGGGTAGAGAACAAAAGGCGGGGGGAACATGTCCGAGGGTGGTCCGGGAGTGGCTGTGAACCGGGCACGAGTCGCCAGGAGACCACCGGGACACAGACTGAGCAGGAAAGGGCTTGGCGCCTGCTCGTGCTCGTGCTCTCTTCCCTGCTCGTGCCCGGGGGTTCCCGGGTCTCGAATCGTCCGCCAGCCTAGTGGCCGAGCGTAGGTGAGATCAAATGCAACCATCTCCTGCAAGGGGAGCCAAATTCACGACGTCGCGAAAGTTTCGACTTCTGGCCGGTCCTGAATAGACCCTCCAGCTCTGGAAAGATTGGGCGGGGGTCACTAGGATAAGGATCCCCAACCCCCTTTCCCAGGATCGACACCGGTCCGTGGCATGCCAACAACCGGTCCGCGCAAACAGGAGAAGCCCCATCCGTGGGGTGCAGGCAGCACGCGAGACCACGTCCCCTCCGGTCCCTGGTGCCCAAGAGGTTGGGGGTCATTTGCCCCTAGGGTGCCGTTCAGATGTTGGGGATGGTGACGCTGATGTGTCCCGGCCAAACTTACTGTTGTTCATTCTGTCTAAGAATCATGGTAATTCATTTCAATGGCAGGTGGAGGACCCCAGATTGAAGAACACTTCCATAGGGTCTGTTATAACTAGGCATGATCTCCTTCCCATCATGCCCCCTTCCCTCCTTCCCTCCCTTGCAATAATTCATTCTCAGGATTTTGTAAATAATGAAAACACAATTATCTTTGTAACACACACACACATACCTGTTAGAAGAGGAACTTACTATACTCATTTAAGGTGTATAATGCCTATAGTATTGTAGAGCTCATTTGATGTATTTACCTTTGCTACCCGTGAAACAGTTATTAAATGATCTTTCTTTGCCTCTTCCCTCCATCTTTCTCAAAATGTTACTGTTGAGGACCTATCCCTTTAAAAATTAACGCTGCTATTTTTGTGTGCAGAACTAATAGCACAGTTGCAGTAGCCTTTAAATGAATCAATTAATTACATTATAACATCAGACATATAGTCAAGGCTATGGTTTTCCCAGTTCCAATATATGGCTGTGAAAGTTGGACCATAAGAAAGGCTGAGCGCCAAAGAATTGAGGCCTTTGAACTATGGTGCTGGAGAAGACTCCTGCGAGTTCCTTGGACTGCAAGGCGATCAAACCGGTCAGTCCTAGAGGAGATCAACTCTGACTGCTCTTTAGAAGGCCAGATCCTGAACATGAAACTCAAATACTTTGGCCACCTAATGAGAAGGAAGGACTCACTGGAGAAGAGCCTAATGCTGGGAAAGATTGAGGGCAAAAGAAGAAAGCGATGACAGAGAACGAGGTGGCTGGATTGAGTCACTGAAGCAGTAGGTGTGAGTTTAAATGGACTCCAGAGGATGATAGAGGACAGGAAAGCCTGGAGGAACGTTGTCTATGGGGTCGTGATGGGTGGACACGACTTCACAATTAACAACAACACTAGACTGCATCAATTCAACCATTGTCTGCAATCCCCAATCCCCGAAAAAAAAAAACAGACTAAAGCTCCATTGATGGACTACAGTCTTACTTTTGGTCCATTTCTGCCAAAGATCTCTCTCTAAAACATATTGCTGTACTATTCACCCCTTCCCTTAAATGTAGATTCAAAGGAATATTGGGAAGTTTTTCAGAGGCAGTATTTAACTTTTAATATTCCACCGGCTCAGTAGGGTTGAGAATGCTAGTGCCCCAGGAGTTCTATAGTGTTCCTGCCCCAAATTTGTAGTTGGTTCTATAAGAAGATGGAAAGCTATGATCTTTCCTCTACAAGCGTCCTTTAATTTACTGAGAAAATGTAACACTTCTTAGATTGTCTTCACCCTGGAGTAGAAAACATGGGTAGCTGGTGTTTGAATTTCAGTTAAAAAGTGGAACCAAATAAAACAACTTGTGAAGAGGTTTTTGTTTGCAGAGAGAATAATAGAAGTTTTGTAAAGGAAAAGTGTTTCCTAAATTGACTATCTGTTTCTCTTGCTTATGCAGATCCTCTGAGACTAACCAACATCCATGAATCCCACTAGACTGCAGGAAACCAGCCAGCTATCTGCAAATGTCAGAATTCACTTCAAAGTCTGCAGGTTCATCATGGAAGCAGGTGAGCTAAGAACTGCTGATTAAACACTCTCCCTTCCTTGGTTAGTAATGTCCAATTCCTATGAAAAAGGAGTTGCTGTATTGGGAGAAAGTGCCAATCTGTGAGGCACTTGGAGTTAGAGGGTCTTACTGGATAGGCCTAAAGTCAAAGACAATGCAAGATGTTAGATTGGTGAGCTTCATGAAGTAGTGTGAAATAAGTATGACTTATTCTATTTCTTATTTAGTTTTAGTCATGTCTTATACTTGAGTAGACACACGCAGACATTTCCAGTGTGTTTGCATTTATTTGTGAGAATTCTAGAAAATGGGAACTGGTTTATTTCTGATGGAGGAACAGGATAAAAATACTTGGGTTCTGAACCTCTACAACTCCAATTTTCCCAGAATCTTAGCTGTGTTGTTTGGCTGTGTTGCTTCATATCCCACATGGCCTCAAGTCTCCCATTCCTAAACTGCTTTACAATGAGAGTTCTGCAAGTAGGACAAATCTTGTCAACTTCCATTAATTTCAGGGAGATTTGTGTAGATGAACTTCCCGATGGGCTTTACCTTACATTCTCTGCTTGTGGTCAGGTCATCTCTGAGTCAAGAAGTTGTGTCTTGATTCTTCCTTATTCTTTAATGGGAGGGCTAGAATTTCCTTGCTGAATCTCCTTTCTGCTAACAGGTGTGAAGTTAAGCCTGCGCTCTGTCCCTATTGCTACAGCGTGCACCATTTATCACCGATTTTTTATGGAGGTGCCTCTGGGGCCATATGATCCTTACTTGGTAGCTATGGCTGCACTGTATCTGGCTGGGAAGGTAGAAGAACAGCATTTGCGGATAAGAGACATCATCAATGTGAGCCACAGGTAATAAGCATTGGGATCAGGATACGTAGTTATGAAGGGTAGGCTGGATGTATGAGGAGTAAGTAGTTGCTTAGAATCAGCAAAACCAACTTCCTGCAGCTTGGCATTTCCCATTGCAAAGAGAGCCTCTATTACAGCAAAAGTAGTTGCTGAATCAAGGGATGGGTAGCCAGGTGGACCTGGCGTTTTGCAAAATGTGGAATTCCCAGTATTTGGTCATATCAGTTAGGAATTCTGGCTATTGCATCCCCCACATACTTGGAAGAAGAGCAGATTGAAGAAGATTGGTTTAGGTCATAGGTCCATTAGCTTTAAATTATAATGCACTTTATCCTTTATGAACAGATGATTCTTTAGTTCCAGCTGTGCTAAGTCAATACACAAGACTTCCTTGTAAGATTCACGAAAAGACCTTGTGGATTAGAAAAAGACCTCATCCATTCTTATATTGGTCAGGTTTTCTCAGGAAGTCCATAAATAGAACAGGAAGATTACACTTGTCGACTTTGAGTACTGAACAATTGTTATTCATTGCCTCTGAGCCCAGGAGATCTAAACTCTGAACATCATGTAAGCCAAATGTCTTTTCTGCATTTTGTGATGTGAATTCCATAAGCTGTTTCAGGCTGTAAGAAATATCAGTGCACATTATAGTCCCATGATGGCGAACCTATGGCACATGTACCGGAAGTGGCATGCAGAGCCATTTCTCCGGGCACGTGAGCTGTCACCCATTGCTTTTACAGGTTCTGGCACGCTGGAGCTGGCCTTCACGTACGTGGGAGTGCCGGTAACCAGAAGAACAGCCGCATGCATTCGCTGGGAAGATGGTCTTCCGGTTTCCAGCATGCACATGTGCACCGGGCAGTTGGTCTTCGTGCGCGCATGCGCACCAGAAACCATAAAAACCAGGTGGCCAATGTGCATGCCGGAAACCAGAAGATATCTTCCCAGCGTGTGCATATGCACTGGGCGGCTGCTCTTCTGGTTTTCGGCATGCATATGCACTCCTGTTTCAGCACTTGGTGCGGAAAAGGTTCACCAACACTGTTATTAGTCATTAGGTAAATTAAGTTTTAATATAGAATTTAGTGGGATTTGGTAGAATCTCCTAAACCTGCAGAGAGCTCAGACTCCTATTAAAAAAAAAAGTTAAACTTAGACAGCCAAGTTTATCTTCATGAAGTAGGATGCAGGCATAAGTCCAGTTGAACTTTCAAATAATAGTTCTGGAAAAAACCTTGAAATTCTATGAAGAACCTGAAGTGTAGCTTTTTATCTGTCCAATCCCTCTCCTCCCAATTAAATTTCCTTGCCTTGATTCTAGATAAGGAAAACAGAATTGGGTAAAACATTCTACATTACAGGGCCAGCTTCAAACCTCTATTCAGTCATAATAATATTGGGGAGCTTTGAAGGATAAAGTAGGAGAGGATTGCTACGTATACTATATGTTCCTCCTTGAGATGAAGTGGGATCTGAACCAAATGATTATGTTTGTAAATAGCTTTCGAGTATTTTATGAACTAGCTGAATGTTGCATGTTGAACTGTAAGGTGGTGTAGGAAGAGATGTTTCTTCCCTAGTGATTAGCAAAGCTGACCTGTTCTGCCCCAGCTACGGATCCCAAAGAACGCAGCACACACAAACTCTGAACAAAACTTACGTTTACTCAAATAATGCAGTTTTAGCAAATGCCGGCTGTTAATAAGCGTTCTTAACAGCCTGCCAGATTTCCACAGATAAAATAGTCAGAGTCTTACTGGAGTTGGCAGAAAGCCCAGAAACAAGGTTGTAGAGAAATCCCAACACGATGATTAGCGAACTAAAGTTGTTTCCTGCAGCTTGTTACAAGCTGCATTCTTTCTTAAGTAGGCTAAGGGAGTGACCAATTAGCCTCAAGCCTTACTCTCGAGGAGACCTCCTCCTGAGGAACCACTCCTGCCTTTTGGCAGCTCTGTGTGCCCGTGCATTGAGAAGAGGCTCCTCCTCTTCATCCTCTTCACTTAAAGGAGCCTCTGGAGGTTCTGAAGGCCCTGACTGAATCTCTGCCTCTGGCACCACATCTTCTTCAGCCTCCTTGCTGTCCGACTCAAGCGCTGGCTGCACAGGCTGCTAGCGCAGCACCACACCAGCCTCCTCATCGTCAGGATCAGCAACAATCCGCGCAGGCTGCTGGCGGGCCACAACATGACCTGAAGGGAAATTATTTCCTGGCTTTATGGCAATTTCCTCTTTCTAATACAGGTAGTCCTCAACAAACAACCTTAATGGAGCCTGCCCACTACAGTCAAGTTGCAATGGTCGTAAAATGGGTTGGGCCATCTAACCAACTCAATTTTACAACATTTTTTGTGGTGCTTGTTAAGTGAATGCAGCAGTCATAAATGTTGATTAACTGGATGTATGTGCTGGTTTTTAGCAAAACCATAATAAAACATGGGCATGTGACCATGGAATGCTGCAAACGGCCATAAATGTGGCCATATTGCTGAGTGTCTAAGGTTGGGGTCATGTTACCAACCGTAACTCCTCTTTTTCTGATCTGTTGTAACTTCAAAGGGTTGCTAGGTTGCTTTTATGAATTAGCTAAATAATGTTATATATTGAACTATAAGGTGGTGTGGGAGAGGTTATTAATCATAAGTCGAGGACTACCTATAATTATATATTCTAACAACTTCAGACCATGATAATTTTGAAAAATAAATACATCTGCTCTATCAAGTAAAATTTATTCCTATTAATTCCTAATTAATTATTCCTATTAAAAAATGTCCTTCATAAATGAGCCAACCTATCAGAAAGCCGTAGAAGATTGTAAGGTCACCATTAACTTGGGAGCTGAGGGGAAGGCTCAAGTCAGCTTACTTGCAAACAGAAAACTTTTCAGCATTTTTCTTTATTTTTCTCAGGTACTTGCATCCTCGGAGTGACCCCCTGGAGCTGGACACACATTTCTGGGAGCTGAGAGACAGCGTTGTCCAGTGTGAGCTGCTCATGCTACGTGTGCTCTGCTTCCGTGTCTCCTTCCAGCAGCCCCATAAGGTCTAGGCTACATAGGAGGGACATAGGGTAGAAATGGGGTGCATGAAGTACATGGGAGAGTGGGGGGGTTAAGTCTTCTCTGCCTTTGGGCACTGAATGGACAGTCCTGTTACAAGAGAAGTTGACACCAGGTTTTTTCCTTCTCCTCCCCCATGTTTTCAGTTTCCTCTGAAAGATGTATTTTTCTTTATGCAGTACCTTCTCCATTATTTACTGTCCCTGAAGCACTGGATGAACCGGCATAGTTGGGAGCGGACCCCGGTGGCGGCAGCAGCTTGGGCTCTGTTGCGGGACAGTTACCATGGACCCCTGTGCCTCCAGCACCCTCCACAGCATATTGCTGTGACAGTCCTTTACCTTGCTCTGCAGTGTTATGGAGTGGAAGTACCTGCTGATGCTGAAGCAGAGCGACCGTGGTGGCAGGTAAGGGAGACAGGGTGGGAAGTGAACAGCTCAAAGGCGTTCTGTGTCCTTCAGCTCTTAATTGGGTCCAGTTTTGGAGCTTGTCTCTGGGATTTTGTTTATATGGTTGTTTGCTTATTTATTTAGCATCCTTGTTTCACAGCCTCCGCACTTTACACTGAAATGTGGGTAGTACAGTTTCTTAGATATTAAGTCATTGCTATCACCTGACCTGCGCCAGAAATGGAAAACCTCCCACTGATCTTCCAGCCGTTTCTTTAATCAGCCTATCTACAACTTTCCATATTAGGAGAAAATTTTGAAGCAGTATACAGTAATATACCAAAACCAAAGCAAATGTTAAACTACATACAATCCTTACCTTACACATTTTTAAAATAAGATCACTTAGTAAAAACAAAACAAAACTATGATGCTGCCTGGTATCTGTCAACCCAAGCCAGCATTATTCAGGTTTAGGAAAAGCACACACACGGAAAGATACAAATTCCTCAATCCTGGTCTGTGCATTTTGGCTGTGTTCATATGTCATGCTGAGCTGTAAATGGTTTTAATCAGATTAGTTTGAACAAACCCTAGGTTGCACTTAATGTGTATAATTGTGATGTGGTTAGCTGAGAATGGAGACTAGACCCATCTGAGAATTATCCAGGGTTTCAGATGTTTCAGGAGTTAGGGTTAGGGTTAACTGTTCCTAGCTACCCTACTGCATGTGGGTTAATTGTGTTTTCTGAAATTCTGTTCAGTAACAAGCTAGAGAATCTGCTGCCTTCCTGCTGTCCAGCAATCTTATTGAGCTTCTAGATCTCATTACGGGGCTACCATTGAACTGGTTCTTATGCAGGATAACTCAATTTCCATGCTCTGAGGATGGGATCTGGAATAACTTGGGAGTTCATGGCTTCAATGCCAATGATGTAATTAGATCTTTGTCATACTCAGTTTGTAGTTAGTTTCCTTGATGAAAATGATCTTCCCTGGACATTTTATTGATCTGCTCTGTTTCCACCTCATACCTGAGGATTTTGTCAGCATTTGTGGTAGATAATTTTGTTACAAGTCTTGACGTTCTTTGAAATGTGGAGTTAATGAGGGCTTTGGACATGGATCCCAGCAAGACAGAATTGCTATTGGTACATAAGCATTCACTGGCTTTGGATAGTGTTGTGTTCCCTCTGAAGATGTAGGCTGCAACTTGGGAGTTCTCCTGGATTCATGGTTCCTCCTAGAAGGTTAGGAATAGCCTTTGTCCAGCTGTGACTGTTTTGCCAGTTTAGGTGCCTGCCCCTCTTTTAAAATGAAACCTTAGCATCTGTTGCTCATGCCCTCATTATGTCAACATTGGATTACTGGAACTGTTCTCTATTTGGAGCTGTCTTTGAAGACTGCCTGGAAATTGCAGTTGGTACAGATTGTGGCAGCCCACATGTTGGCAAGTGAGAGCTGCTATAGCAGAGTTAAATCTGTATTGTAGGTACTGCGATGGTTGCCGGTATGGTTTTGAGGACTTTCAAGAAGCTCGCCTTAACCTATAAAGTCACTCTGTGGCTTGGGTTCAGATCACAGATAGAATCTGTCTGTCCTGTTTGATCAGTTTGCAGGGGATGCTCTGGTCCCTGCTCCTTGGGAGGCTGAGGAGACAGATTCTTGGATGGAACTGGGGTTTCTTGGTGGTCTTTTCCCAGGTCTAGATATATTAGGAAAACAGGGAAAATCTGGTTTTTCTGTTGAGTATTTGAGGCAGGCAATGTTAGCTGAAGATGATGTTGATATTTCTCATAATGTTTTGAAATATGGAAATTTTAACCTTATTTTAGCCAACCAGAGTTACCGAAGTATGTGAATTATAAATTATATAGGTAAACACCCACAAGTCAATAAGAATACAGAATAACAGAGTTGGAAGGAACCTTGGAGGTCTTCTAATCCAACCCCCTGCCTAGGCAGGAAACCCTACACCACTTCAGACAAATGGTTATCCAATATCTTCTTAAAAATTTCCAGTGTTGGAGACATAACCTATAGCTTACAAATCACAATAGCTAAGTGCACACACTATATGCTAAGTCAAAACTTCAAAAATATGCCCATTAGGTCCATACTTACAGTTGGGCATGCTGTTAACTGAATAATAAAAATTTGAGTTGTGAAATGAAGTTGAGCTATTCATAGCTGGGTTACATGTTTTTGTTTTTAAGTGACTAATACAGCCATGGTTCTTTTGAACTGAATTAAAACATACATGAACTCTATGGAGCAAATAACATCTATATCATATGCAGAGCAATTTCAGCTAGATAAATAACATCGGGCAGGAAAGGTAATCTTCACCCAGTTCACCCAAATCCATTTGTTTGCAAAAAGATGAGAGAATCAATCTCAGATCTGCTTTAATTGAGACAGTTAGCCATATTCTTGTTTAGACTTAGGCTTGCCTCTATCAAAACTCTGGAATCTCACAGCTAAAGATGATGATGAATGCTAAATTGTAAAACATGGAGAAATTCCAAAATGTTCCAAAAACCCAAAATGTACTTGCATATGTGATTTAGCTTTGCAGATCCATCTTCTAATTCAGGCATTGGAGCTTCTTTGCACGATAAGAAGAAAAGCCAGGGCTGTGATGCTCACAAGGAAGTTGGAAATAGGATTGCAGTTGCTAGTGGAATGAGCATTAATTGAGAGAAGCATCATTTTATGTTATGTATTTACACCCATATCTTCTGTCCTTTTGCCAGCTGTGGTCAGGTTGAATTTTTGCATTCTTCAAACCTCTCTTGGTGAGGGAAAGTATGCAAAAAAATATGCATCCCAATTGGCTACAGGGTACTTTATATTCTGGAAGAGTATTTTGCTTAGTTGATCCTGCTAGGATGTTTTTTCCCTGCTTTGCTAAAACTTTTCTAATTTAATTTACATTTTAGGTGTTCAGTGAAGATCTTTCCAAACCTGTTATGGACCAGATAGTCTTGGAACTGATACGGGTCTACACTTTGGATGCAGAGATCTAAGTATACTTCCAGCCAAGGGTCTGTACTGAATTGTCATGTTTCAAGCTGGGATAATGGCGGAAGTATTACTGATACTTGAAGGGATTGACACCAGAAGTGCATCCTGTTCTTTTGAGGCATCCCACTGAACAGCACTAGAGTTGAACAAGCAAAGCACCTTGATAGCGCTGAGGATCTTCTAATGGAATCACTTTCCAGTGGAGAGTTCGTCTGGAACTAATTTTCCATCACCCACAAAAGGAACAATGTTCTGAATTGAAGTTTGTGGAATGAGGAAATGAGCAAAAAAGATTCTTCACCTATTTCAAGTAAAATGTGCTGGCAAGATATTTACCTTGTGTTTCTCGAGTAGTTTCCCAAGCCTCAGTGCAATCATTGTCTTGTGCTGACCTTGTTGTGAAAGTATTTATTTATTAGATTTGTGTGCTGCCCATCTCATCTAGATGTGACTCTAGGCAACTTACAAATATTAAAATCCAGTAAACATTAAAATGATAAAATAATATATAACAACAATAAAAATTAAAAGTTAAAAGATGGGGTGGAGCGGAGCATCAAGTACATGAGGAGAGTTGGGATCTTCTCTTAATCCGATAGCCATCTCCAGAATGGTGTACCCCCATTGGGGTCCCATGCCAACTGTCAGGTTGGTAGGTGGGTGCAGATCTCACCTCTTGTATGAGTTCCAAAGGGCAGGAGCTGCGGCAGAAAAGGCTCTTCTCCTGGACCTTGCCAGCAGAAATTCCTTAACTGACAAGGTATCCCAAAACAAACGGCAGCCAGTGCAGCTCACGTAACAGTGGTGTGATGTGGGTTTTGAGAGCCACAAAAATTCCCATGCTGCAGAATTCTGCAACTGTTGTAGCTTCTGAATACTCTTCAAGGGTAGCGCTGTGTAGAGCATATTGCAATAGTCTAGGCATGAACTGACCAGGGCTTGAATGACTGGAGGACTCCTGATCTAGGAAAGGTTACAACTTTGGTACAACACAGAGTTGTGCAGAGGCTCTCCTAGCCACGATTGCCAACTGCTCTTTGAGCAGGAGTCGCAAGTCCAGGAGAACCCCCAAATCGTGCACTGGGTCTATTTGGGGGAGTGCAACCCCACCCAGAACTAAAGATGCCAAAGTCCCCAGATGTCAACGCTCCATGTACCCAAAGCCATTCAGTCTTGCCAGGGTTTAATCCCCATCTAGATCCCCACAGCCTCCAGGCACTGTGAGAGGGCAGCAATAGCATCACTTGGGTCACCAGGGTGGAGATACAGAGTTGAGTATGTTGAGGGTAAAACTTCCCTCTGCATAGTAGGCAACAGACCGGACAGCAAAGAGATACGTCGCTGGTTAAACACACAGATACTCACAGACTCTGAACGGTGGGGAAAAAAAAAACATTATTTACTCTTAGTGAAAAAACAAACTTGGTTTCTCAAAACAATGATAACACGTCTTCGAATAATCACTCTCCAACACAAAACATAGTTTGCTTACAGTTCTCTTCAGTCACACACAGTCCCTCTTCAGAAGATCAATCATCAAATAGCAGGAGCAGGAGCTCCCGGGCTTCCTGTCTACTTTTATGGCTGCCTGATAATAGCACAGCCAATCATTCTTCTTATATCATTTAAAGTCACAAACATAGTTTTTCTATATATTACCTTCCCAACCGTAGGATAAATATCCAACAGAGTATCATCTGTATACTGAAGATACTTCAACCCATGGTGATGGATGCCCTCATCCAGTGGCTTCATTTGGATATTAAAAAGGAGTGGACAGAGTACCAAGCCCTGCAGGATGGATTTGATTTAAATCACGATTTAAATTTGTGGAATTGGGATCCTAGAAACACCCAGGAGCATAGAAGAGTTCAGAGGCAGATGTATGAATAAATGTCTTAAATGTATATAATAAAGCATATTAACTATGTACATAGGCTGTCTCAGTATTCATTATAGGATAGGGGGCACACAGTGCGTGTGACTACCTTGATCGGAGATCAAGTCTCATGAGGAACAAATGCAAGAAGAGAGAGAGAGAGAGAGAGAGCGAGAGCAAGCAAGGTGGAAAAGGTTGGAGTGGGTTTTATACTCAGGGTAAGCCCCTCCTTTCCACATAGGGGTGGAGACACTCTCCGCCTCCACTGGTGTCTATATGACACATGTGCCAATGGCTTGCAAATACTTGACAGTTCCCCTTCTTGAGAGCCAATGGCATGCAACACACTAATGCAATGCACAACAGATTTTACCCTGTGAGGCATAATTTCCTACACAGATCTTTGTGCCTATCCGCTGGTAGAGGTTTTGTGAAAATGTCAGCTGTTTGATGTTTGGTCTGACAGTGTGTTAAAGAAATAAACCCCATCTCTACTAGTTGTCTAACATTTTGATAACGGATATCAATATGTCGACCTTTTCCCCACCACATAAGCTTTGGCAATGCCTATGGCCCCAGTGTTGTCTTCTATAATTTGGATGGGCAAAGTCGGTGGTGTCCAGATGCTAGAAATTAAGGCATCAAACCATATCAGATTGTTCCCTGCCTCTGATAGGCATGCAAATTCGGCCTCAGCGGTGGAGCACGAAACAAATTTCTGTTGCCCCACATGCCAATGGATGGGTGCCCCAACAGTACCAAGAAGCTTGAAGTACTCCTATGGGTCTTAGTATCTCTGGCCCAGTCCGAATCCATGAAGCATTCTAATTGGGCCTTGTCTCTATTCTCAGGTTCCAAGCGAAGCACGTAATCTGCTGTGGTCTTGAGATACCTTAATAACTTTTTAATGGCCAACCAGTGGAACTGGGTAGGATGTTCCACTTGTCTGGATAGCAGGTTCACGGCCAGGGCAATGTCTGGACGGCTCCAATTACTTATATATAATAATGAGCCGACCACTGACCTAAATAGAGTATTATTTTGGAACTCTGGGCTATCCTTGTGTGCCAAACCATAATAGTCGGTCTGCATTGGGATAGTAGTTGGCTTGCTATCTTCCATTTTACATTTCACCAAAAGTTCCTCTATCTTCTCCTTTTGGGAGAGAGCAAAACCTTTTGGTGTAGTGATGATTTGTATGCCTAGGTACTTGTCCACATATCCTAAAGACTTTAGAGTGAACCTTTTTTGTAGGGTCCTGGCAAATATATTACATCCCTTGTCAGGCCCTATATATAAAAGGTCATCGACATACACTAGGACTTTCTCCAGCCCCCCTTTGGTATACCTTGTGAAGGTACATTTATCAGCTGGAGATGGATGGAAACCCAGTGATTTGAGTGTTGTAGTCAGGCATTTGTACCACATTTTGCCTGATTGATTGAGGCTGTACAAACTTTTCTTCAGAAGGCAGGCGTGGCCTTCCTGCTGCTGGAATCCAGGGGCACCTCTGACGTAAATTTTTTGTTTTCGATGTGCGTGTAAATAAGCAGTTTGCACGTCGAATTGAAAAATGTGTTCCCCATGTGCTGCTGCGGTGACCAAAGCAGCCCTCACACTTTCTGCTCTCATGGTGGGGGAGTAGGTTCCATCAAAGTCCTGCAAGTAGCGCTGTGCATAGCCTTGTGCTACTAGCCGGGCCTTATAAAGGAGTTTGTTATTGGGCATTGGCTTGACCTTGTAGACCCAACGGGTGCCAATTGCCTTCCTCTGTTTGGGGACTTCCACGGGGATGAAGACTTATAATTTTTTGAGACTGTCCATTTCTCAATCTATTGCCACCCTCCACCTGCGCTGTTCTTCCTCGGGAAGCTGGAGGACATCTGTGTATGTTTTAGGGGCCATGGTAATGCTGTTGACCGAGGCCACACAGCCAATGTCCAATCTTTTGGGTGGCACCCCTTTATTGGAGCGTTTTGACCGTCTGGGGAATTGCCACTCACCATCATCACTGTCATCCGGAGCATCGGTGTCAGAATTGGAGCTGCCGGATGCATCTTTCCAATCGAAATGAGGTGGGCCTCTGTCCCAGGTGCTGCGAAGATATGGACGTTTTGGTGAGGCAGGAGGTGTGAAGTCACCCAGGGATTGCTTGTCCAAATCGTCAGAGTCAAGTAGGGATTCATCACTATCCGGATCTTCGCTGGTCTGTAGTTTGGAGTATGTTGGTTCATCCTCTTTAGGTGGTGCTTGTAGTTCAGTGTCATTTCTAATAGGGGAATAACTGGGTTCATTGGAATGAATTCTTGACCAATTTGACCCCTCCTCAAAGGAAGCTGATCTTGAGACAATGACAAGGTTATTTTTGTCTACAAATCTAGAGGCCTTGCTGCCGGTTGCATAACCTATAAATCTGAGCCTCCTTGATGCCTTGCCCCCCTTTCTTCTGAGATGCTTGGGAATATGGACCCAGGCATAGGAACCAAAAATTCTCAGGTGTGAGAAGCTAGGTTTCCTTCCATGGACCAGGAAGTATGGGGTTTGGTTAATGGCACTGCTCCATGTCCTGTTGACTAGATAATTAGCCATTTTGACTGCTTCTGCCCCAAAAACCTGGCTCATCTCGGCATCTGCAAGTAAGCAGTTCATGACATTCTGCAGCATACCATTTCTCCTTTCTACAATGCCATTCTCTGACAGCGTTTGAGGCAATGATTTAAAATGGAGGCTACCTCTCTCCTTCATCCACTTTTCAAAATTCCTGGATGTAAACTCAGTCCCCCTATCGCTCTGCACCTGAGCGATGCACACTTTGTGTTGCATTTGGATCTGGTTGTAAAGATATTTGAAGTTGGTAAAGACTTCAGTTTTGTCCTTTAAAATAAATACATGGCCATAACGAGAGTAATCATCGACTACCGTTAAAAAATAACGCCCCTTGCCAAGGAAGGTTCTAAAAGGACCAACCAAATCCATGTGTACCAGTTGATAAGGGTACCTTGCACGTCGGGAAGAGACCTTAGGTATAGCAGCAGTTTTTGATTTTGCTGCCTTACAGATGGCACATTCCAAATAGGTATTACAATTTTTATCTTAAGGCCATCAGAAAAATCTTGCATTTTCCTAATAACCGGGAAGCTGGCATGGCCGAGCCTGCAGTGTAATATATGTGCACAATCCAAATGTAAATGTTTACGCATGCACACTTTGTCAACCTTATGTATCTTATCATTACCAGTCTTGGTCTGTGCAGTAATAACAGTAGGCGCTGGATTAATGGTCACCTTAGACTTTCTCAGGGTTGGCTGAGGAATTGTGATCTTAATGGGCTCAGCCTTAATGGCTTTCGATGTCCTAGGAGCCGGTTTAGGAGCTTCGTTGGTATTAGGGCCAGCATCCTTGAGTTTGAACAACCTGGGGGTTGGCACAGAAGCATCTGGGCACTAGCCCCCAGTGCCCTCTTATTAGGTGTCTTGCCTTTTGACCTTTGCTTTTGGGGAAAAATAAGGCAAATTGTTGATTTTTACAATATCGCCAACAATATCCCCACTTTTGAAAATATAACCTCCACCCTTCTCAAATACCAGTTTTACATTTTTATCCTCAGTCAATTTTAAAATACTTAAAAGGTTGTTCTTGATTGAGGGAACATAGAGTGCCCCAGTAACATCTCCTATACCAGGCACATTGATCACGCCTTCCCCAGTTACCTCTGCCTTGTCCCCAGTGGCAACTTTTACTGAGGACTTGAGTGGGTGTAAAATCTTAAATCGTTGCTTCTTGTTAGCTATATGCGTTGATGCACCTGAATCAAGGAGCCACAGCCCCTCAGCATCCTGTACCTGGGAAGTGGGATTGTCACCTGTGACACTACAGAATTGGTATCCTTTATGACCACCTCCCCCTCTTCCACAGCCTCTTTTATTTTTAGTATGCTTAGGTCCAGCCATGTTGGCCCTAGAGCGAGGGCACTCCCTTTTAAAGTGACCTTGCATGCCACAGTCAAAGCAGGTGGGAAGGGTATTAATCTTTTCACTTGTGTCCTGGCACCTCCTCTGAGGCCTAGGCCTGTGGTATGCCTCCTTCATTTCTTGTTGTTCCTCATCTCTGCATCTTAAATCTTCCTCAATAAAGCGACCAGAAAAGTATTCTATATTTCTTTGTTCCCTAGAAACTCCTTCTAGAGAAATAATGAAGGGACTCCAGGATTTGTCTAGGGAGTTCAACATTACACTAATTAAAGTGGATTCAGGAACAGGCTCCCCCCTCTGTATAAACTCATTCCTCATGGCTTTAAGCGTTGCCAAATGTTCCCCCATCTTGATACCAGGTTTGAGTTTATAATTGTGAAAAATTCTTGACAATCTGCTGGCTGCAGCCATATTGTCACTATGGAACAAATTATATAGGGCAGTCCAAACATCCTGAGCTGTGAGACCGTCTGAAAGACTGGCATAAAGAGCTGTGTCTATAGAACTTAACAGGGTTGTGTAAGCTCTTTTATGCAGGAACTCAATTTCAGGGCTCCAAGGTAAAGGAGGTAGTCTTTTGATCATGTCCAGGGTATTTTCTCTTAAGAGAATTATCTGAATCTCTTTACACCATTTTTTAAAATTCTGATCACTTAAATGTAATTTTTCAAAATTATTTGGCAAAGTTACAAAACTATTACCATTAAACTGCATTGGGAGTTGTTCAAAGGGCTGAAAAGAGCCTGTTGTGAATGGCATTGGGATCCCTAAGCCTGGAATCGATTGCTTAGGTCTGGCTCCTTCTTGTAGTCTTTCTGTAGTTTGAAGCAACTGGGCACGTGCAGGAAATGGAGCATGCTCCAAAGCCTTTTCTTGTTGGAGCTCTGATCTCCTTCTCTGGGTTCTGAAGTCAGGCCTGACTAAAGCCTCAGCATCAGCCCAAAAATCAGCTGTGTGGCGGGGAAACCTTGGAGGAGCTGGAAGAAGGCCTGGAGATCTTTCAGGAGACTGGAGGCACATCATATGAGGTGGGTCTGGGACCTCGGGATGGCTGGTGGGTGGTTGCTCCCTAATTTCCAGGGCGGCGACCAGGGTCTCTATGGCTTCTTTGATGCTTGCTGTGGTAGGCGCGGCCTGGCAAGGGGCTTGTAGGTTCGGAGTGGTCCTCTGGGCCGCTGGAGTGCTGAACTGACTGGCTGGCATTGTAGACCTGGACTGTGGAACTGGGGTAGGCCTGGCTCGTGATTCTGGCAAAGTGCCCAGGGGAGTCGCCATCTTGGGGGAAGTTGGCTCCAGAAGGGAGCTGGTGGCCATTTTGTTTGGCGGGAAACTGTGTGAGGGGAGAGTCTCTCTGGCGGCAGGCGCCATCTTGGAGAGATCAGGCAGGGGAGTCCTTACTGGGATGGCAGGTATCTCTGGTGCTGCCTTCTCAGGCCTCTTTCTGGCTGCTGCCCTTGTCTTCAGGAGGGAGGCGAGCGCTGCTTGGCACTCCTCTTCAGACATCTCAGTCACTTGCCTCTCCAAGCTTTCATCTTGTCCTTCTGCCCACTCGTTGTCAGTGCTGAAGAAGCCTTCTCCAGCATCGCTTCTTGGCTCAGCCCTGGGATCTCTTGCTGCATCTGGGTGGCCTCTGGCTGCCAGGTTGTAGCAGGATGGAAATCCCCTTCAATGTTTTCCATCGGCGATTCAAACTGGGGCTGATGTGAAGTTCTCCTCTGTTGAAGGCCTCTGGTCACAACAGGGGAGCTTCTCTCACAGGTTATTTTGGAGGGCATCTTGCCTTTTCAACAGCTCCTGGAGTGGAGTTCTGCTACCATTCCCTCTGCTACCATTTTGTGGAATTGGGATCGTAGAAACACCCAGGAGCATAGAAGAGTTCAGAGGCAGATGCATGAATAAATGTCTTAAATGTATTTATTCATATAATAAAGCATATTAACTATGTACAAAGGCTGTCTCAGTATTCATTATAGGATAGGGGGCACACAGTGTGTGTGACTACCCTGATCAGAGATCAAGTTTCATGAGGAACAAACGCAAGAAGAGAGAGAGAGTGAGAGAGAGAAAGCAAGGTGGAAAAGGTTGGAGTGGATTTTATACTCAGGGTAAGCCCCTCCTTTCCGCATAGGGGTGGAGACAGTCTCTGCCTCCACTGGTGTCTATATGACACGTGCCAATGGCTTGCAAATACTTGACAAAATCACTTGTAAAAAGGCTTGATTGAAATCAACTCAATTTAAATCATAATTTTTAAAGAGCAACTGTCATTTCTGTCCCATAGTGGCTCCTCCTCTGACCTGCTGTTGACTCACCGACAGTCCCAATATTGCAGAATATACAGCCTCATATAAGCCCATTTCATGCTGAATAAACTAAATTATTAATGCATCTTAAATAGAAAACTATCGTTAGATATATGTTTACTCCAAAAGCATTTTATTAAAATAAATTTGATAAAAATCAAAACAATCTGATTTAAATTTAAAAAATCTGATTTAAATAAAAATTTCCGATTTTTAATTTTTTTAAAAAATTGATTTTTATCCACCCTGAAGCCCTGTGGCATCCCACAAAGGAGCGGCCATTGGCTGGATCTCTTCATATCAAAACTGATTGGGACTGGCCTTGGAGAAAGAAGCCAAACCAGTGCGAGACTGTGCCACCCAACGTCATACCTAAGTGACCAGACGTCCCGCTTTTGGCGGGACAGTCCCGATTTTTAGCAATTTGTCCCACGTCCCGCGGCGTTTTAAAAAAGTCCCGATTTTTCATTCTGCCTCCTGAGTCCCAGCTGATGGCTAGAGGGAAAAAAACTGTTTAAACTCTTGCTGCGGGGCTTCAAAGGGCCGCCCTACAGCTGTTCTGTGTTAAAAGAAAACAAATGAGTAGACCAATGCCTGCAAAAATAGAAAAAACAGCCCCCTACAGCTTCCGCATAGGTTAATTAGCACATTGATTAGCTCGGCTTCCCCACTCTCAGCTGATTTGCTCTCAGCTGTTTTGCGCAGGGCTCTTGCTGCTTGCTAAATTGCTCGAGCAGATTTTTTTTTCTCCTTGTGCAAACCAAGCTCAAAATGAAACTGAAAGTAAGCAGGCTGTTGGCTTTGCTGTTTTCTCCAACGTTGGAAAATTAGGCAGCAGATTTCTTTTCTTTTTCCTCACCAAACAAGGTAGGTACAAACAATAGGAAATTTAGGGCAAAAAGGAGAGTTCAAGATTTTAAAACACAAAAGAAAAAAAGCTCTATTTAACTAGGGAATTGTAATAATTGAGATAGTATTAATTGTATATTGTGTTGAAAGCAGAAATGGTTAAGTTGTGGTTTGGAGGAATATATGGGGGAAATTATTTGGTTTATTATTATTGATAAATATAATTAATTGATTTGTAAGAAATTGGATTGCATGGAAATAATTTGAATATTCATGTTCATATTGATTAATATACAAAAAAGATAGTTATATAACTAATTGATTTATATTAAAATGTTGAATTTGTATTAAACAACTGTATTACATAATTACATAATTAACCAATGTGAGGATGGATATAAAAATAGATGACAATGGGAAGGGGTATAATATAGAATAGAAGGGAAAAATTGAATTTGATTAAGATTAGAGATGAGGATGAAGGGTAATATTGTTTTTTAAAAAAACTAGATGAGGAATAAATATGGCAAAAAGGAAATATAGAAATTGTAAATTTAATTGAAATGACTAAACACTGTTTAAATTTGTGAACCAGCCAAATATTCTGTTCAAAGAAAATACATTGTATGTTTGTATGTGTGTTTCTAATTATTGGTATTTATTCATATTTGTTCTCTTTTATTCTTTAAAGTTTAACAATTCATTCTTTATCTTAATATCTTTATATTTGTTTGGGGTTGGCTTTCTTCCCTTTCATCTTTTTTATTGTACAGCAATCTTTCTCCTCAAACCTACCACCTCTCTCTTTTCTTTCCTTCTTACTTCCCCCCACCCTCTTCTTCTCCTCCCTACTTCCTCTTCCTTTCTCCTTCTCCTCCTCTCTTCCTCCCTCTCTTACCCTCACTCCTATTCTAATTTCCCTTCCCTTCCTTCATCCCTCTCTATTGCTGTATCCTTTTATGGATATGGATTACTTAGAGGGCTGAAAAAGTTATTTTTGATTGGTCCTCGCACTTTTGACCAGTCCTCGAACTTACGACTGTTCTCACATTTTACGTTTTTTGCCCTATCTTGTCATCATGGTGAAGAGAAGCAGTTGTGAAATGAGTGACATGGTTGTTAAGAATGCTGCACGGGCATAAATGTGAGGATGGTCATAAGTGTGAGGACCAGTCAAAAGTGCGAGGACCTGTCAGAAATGACATTTTTCAGCCCTCTGGTTAGTCCTTTTGTGCATATGGACTACTCAGAGGGCTGAGAAAATTATTTTTGACTGGTCCTCGCACTTTTGACCAGTCCTCGAACTTACGACTGTCCTCACATTTTACGTTTTTTGCCCTATCTTATCACCATGGTGAAGAGAAGCAGTTGTGAAATGAGTGACATGGTTGTTAAGAATGCTGCACGGGCATAAATGTGAGGATGGTCATAAGTGTGAGGACCAGTCAAAAGTGCGAGGACCTGTCAGAAATGACTTTTTTCAGCCCTCTGAGTAGTCCCTATACACATAGCCATGGCCACCCGGTCACATGACCTCCAAGCCATGCCCACAAAATAAGCCACGCCCACAATGGTGTCCCTCTTTACCAATGTTAAAATCTGGTCACCTTAGTCATACCCTGCAGCTGGCTCAAAAGGATAACATTGTTGATGGTATCCAAAGCCATTCAGAGGTCAAGGAGAGTAAGGATGGTTGCACTATCACATCCCGCTCTTGCCAGAGGTCATTGACAAGTGAGGCCAGTGCTGTTCCTGTCCCGTAACGGCCTGAATCCTGACTGAAAATTGTCAAGATAATCCATTTTATCCAAGAAGAAGCTGAAGCTGCCAAGCAACCACCTTTTGGGAAACTGGATGAAAATTGTCCAGAGATGGGATCAAGAGATTTTTTTTTTAGGAGGGGGCAAACCAGGACCTCCTTATAAGGCCCTGGGAATGTCTCCTGCTGCAGTGAGGAATTTTATCAGTGTTTGAACTCACCTGGCAGTTATCATCCTGGAGGCTTTCATCAACTGGAACGGACAAGGTTATAATTGACAAGTGGTTGCACTGATAGCATCAAGGACCCGGTCCACTTCATCAGGTCCAACAGGATCAAACTGTTCCCAGATAAATGGGCAAGACTTTTCTCCAGCATCTCACATGGACCAACAGCAAGCAGGGGTTCCAACTGGGAACAAATCCGAGCAATTTTATGTGGAACAAATTCCTCTGTGAGGCCTTGGAGATGACCCCCCACACACACACAAGGCCTAGGAGGGACTGAGTGATCCTGAAGGGTGGAGAAATGATGTTTTATTGCTCTTACTGCCACAAGATAAGTCTTAATAGCAGCTCTAAGTTGTGTCTGGTCATAGTGATCTCTCGTTTTCCACCAGTGGTGCTCTAGGAATCTCTTAATCCTTTTCAGAATCTGCAACTCCTCTGTGAACCGCAGGGACGGCTAGGAGCGATGGGTCAAGAGGCTGCACAGGCGTGATCCTGTCCAAAGCCTCAGCCACCCTTTGATTCCAGAATGTTACTGGACCTTTGGCAGGACTGCAGCAAAGCCCCTACGATATCCCTCAGTTCCCTCTGGAACCCATCCAGGTCCATCAGTTGCCAGAGGCAGGTTACTTGATTAAGTCCAGCCTCCTTGTGGAGGGGAATGGCACAGGAGAATCTGAAGGTCAGGGCGTGATCTGACCATGACAAGGGGGAAACAGACTGGTCCACCAGGTCACATTGCCATTGCTCTGACAAGAAAATCATGTCTGGCATGTGACTACTCTACTGTTCTGAGTCGGACCAGAGATGATCTGTCATGGTAGTCATTGAACTGAACTGTTTCTGAGGCCAAGCCCAGGGATGGCAGATTAAAGTCCTCCAGGACCATAAGCCTTGAGGAATTCCTCTACCATCATTGAGAGGGCCTCCAGCAGCTCAATCAGAGTGGCTGCTATGCAGCAGGGAAGCTGGTACAGCAGCAACACATCTGATTCTGTGAGCCCAGCTTCAGGAACAATGTCTCACAGCCAGAAACTTGGAGAGCAGGCCTCTTGAAGGCCAAAAAAGATCCCCCCTCCCCAGGCCCTGGGGTCCTGGCTTGTGCCAAACCCTAAACCCCTGGGCACATTTCCAAAAGGGGAACACCCGCCCCTTCAGAGTCAGCCAGGTCTTGGTGATGCATGCTCTTCCTCAATAAGGTCTTGGATGATTGACCTGGCATTTACAGGTCAGCAGCAGCCGAACCTCAGCGCCTCTGTGTAAAAACACCACCAGCTTATTGTTTAGTTTACTTAACAGATTCAAGGTACACCAGAAGCCAATTTAAAACGTTTAAGGCACACCCTGACGTCAAATTTAGTTTGGTTCCAACTTTTTTCATCTTTTGCTAGCAGTCCTTGATCATCACACTGTACGATCCTTAAAAGGATATTTTCAATTATTTATTTATTTATTTATTTATTAAATTTTTATACCGCCCCCTCTCCCGAAGGACTTGGGGCGGTGAACAGCCAGAATTAAAAACACACCATACAAATATTAAAATACATTAAAACAAAATTAAATTATCTTAGGCTTCTCCAATTTAAAACCCCATTACCCATAAAATTCACCCAATTAAAAATTTTTAACCCAGCCAGGCTTGCTGAAATAAAAAAGTCTTCAGGGCCCGGCGGAAGGTCCGGAGGTCCGGGATTAGTCGTATCCCTGGGGGTAGCTCATTCCAGAGGGCGGGTGCCCTCTGGAATGAGGTGGATGTATGGCATATTAATTAGGTGGATGTATGGCATATTAAAACAATAGGTAAATCTCATGTGTGATGCAGTGGGATCTGAAGGACAGTCTGATTCCATTGTTGCGTTTTCTTCAGCTGTAGATTAAAAAAAATAAGAAGGTTCATTAGACTGCTGTATTTTTGTGTTTCTGGGTCAAATGATACTGCATGTCCAGAAGACATCTGTACCGTTTGTAATCTTCTGAATTTGTGTTCCTTCGGATAGTAGAAATACTTATTGAAAGAAGGAATTGGGGTGAGAAGTTGAGGATAACAACCATACCCTCTCATTTTTCTAGCTAATTGTGCAGAGGAATTATGATTCATTCCAATTCTGTCTTGGTTTTTGGTTCTCCAATTTTCTGATTCGTGTTAAAGGTCTCTTACTGACTATAAATCGACTCCCATCTTTATGTAGTGTGATTGGAATATACTTGGTCTATACGCTTTATAAGGAATAATTTAATATCTTCAGGAAGGGAAGACTTGTGGAGGTCCATTAACCCGATCTCCTAATTTAGAGAAAGACTGATAATGCCATCTGGTGTTTTTAAAGTGTTGAGCAGAAATTGTCTTTCTCATTTTTTATGCTTTTCTCTGCAATGATAAGGCATAGAAACCCCTTTTCCACTAACTACATGGTTTTATGGGAGCTACTCTATAGACAATCCTACAGAATTAATGCTGTGATTGGAATAACTATTGGATCAGCCTGCCCCACAGGACTAATGGAACCCATTGAGTTCCAGAGGGAGTTTATGGTTATTCTAGAAAACCTGCTATTTGGTCTGATTGCAGCCTTGGCTGCATGGAATACCAAAGCATTGGTGGCTTTAGATTGGATCACTCCTGAACGGCCTCTCCCTGCCCAGGGTTTCCACCATTCCCTGTGGTATATGACGGAATTAAGGGAATTTAAGCAGGCTAAGAGATGCCTAAAGTGTCGCTGACAAAAGACAGGGAGCAAAGTCAATTGGACACAGCAAGAGCCACTATTAAGGCTTACCTTATAGCAATAACGGTGGCGAAATATAACTACTTCTATGCCCTTTTTGTGTCTGCTGATAATTGTCCAGTAGCCGTGTTTCAGGTGACTCAATCCCTTGGAGGGAGCAATGCCAAAGTTCACCTAAAGGGTTGCTGTGAAGAATAAGCAGCAAATACATCTGGCAGTCAAAATTGGTCACATTCAGTCACTGTATGTTGGACCCCTACGTTATATCAGAGTCAATGGAGGCTGATGGGGGCTATGCCTTGCAAGTAATCTGGGAAGCATTCAAGCCCGTGGAACCTGAGGAAGTGGACAGGGCTCTCTCAGCTGCTGCTTTGGCCAGTTGTGTGTTAGATCCGTGCCTCTCCTGGCTAATTAAGGCCTCATGGAGGGAATGTGTGAGTAGGTCTGGGCAATAGTTAACTCTTTGAGAGAGGGACTGGTCCTACTGCTCTTGAAGAGATAGTGGTGCACCCCCTCTTGACCCAGCTAGGCTGGTCAGTTTTCATCCAGTCTCCAGTCTCCCCTTTCTAGGGAAGGTGCTGGAGAGAATGGTCACCTAGCAGCTTCAAAGAACCATGGATGAGACCGATTATTTAGATCCTTTCAATCAGGATGAAGACCCAATTTTGGGATTGAGACAGCATTGATCATGCTCATGGATGGGCTCCAGTAGGAACATCCATCCTGCTCTTTTTGATCTTTCAGTGCCATTTGATGATGGTATCCTTCTGGGCCATCTCTGGGAATTGGGGGTTGGTGACACGGTATTGAGTTGGTTCTCCTCCTTTCTTCAGGGCCAGTTCTAGTCGGTGTTGACAGAGGGAGAGAGATCCAGATTATGGCCCCTTTATGGTTGCCTCAGGGTTCTCTTTTCTGCAATGTAACATTTACATGATTCACTGCATGAGGTGATCTTGTTCGTCTGTTAGATTTTCGTAAGGCTCTAAAAACCTGGCTATGTTCCCATGCCTGGGGTGCTAAGGACCCCATATCCAGGCTACATTGCTAACTGACCAAATATCTTGTTCTTAATCTGGATGTTTTCAGTATTTTTATTCTTTACAATTACATAATTGTAAGCTGCCCAGAGTTATTGGCTGAGATGCCCTACTATAGAAATTGAATGAATGAATAAATGAACAAATAAATAAGTAAATAACATTGAATCTCCCTAAACTTATATCTCATTTTACTTGCATCTTTTAGACTGTTGGGAATGCAGTGTAAAACTTGTTCACCTTTGAGGGACCAAAGCAGAGATAAGCAAGAAAGACTTCACATAAGAGCAAGGAGAGATTTGACTTTTTCTATGTAACATAATTTTGTCCTTCCAAGGACAGGCATTCCAATCATTTAGACTGTATCCTTGCTCTTTTAATTAAAAGCAATGCAATGCCAAAACTATAAATAAAACATCTGGGAGGATTATCACATTCATGTTTTTTAAACATATACTGTATCTAAAATACAGTGTATTATTGAAGTAAGTGATCTAGATAAGTGGGCATAGACAGGTGAATATTTGGACAGCTGATTGCATCTCTCAGTATAAATACATACTGTATTTGTAGAATATGTGTGATACACGTATGGGGCACTGTGGTTCCCAAATTGTGTTGCAATACCCTAAGGTGCCACAGCAAATTCAGAGAGCTATAGGATATTTTAAATTTTTGAGCAAAATAGTGATGTGCAACATCTGCTGGACACTACAATTAATAGCTTGAGATAGTTCACAGTTTTGGCTTAGGGGGACATTAAAGGCACGATAAAATAGAATTTTGGCCTAGGAGCACTGAGAAAGTTTGGAAATGTTTTGCATTTCATATGAGCAGAACATTTTGTTTAATTGGCCATTTTAATGCCAGGAGCTTAGATTTAACACCGGACAGGCTTGTTTACTTGTTTAAAGTAAAATAATTCTTGCAAATCAGCTGCATCATCTAGATCAGGGGTGTCCAACCTTAGCCAATTTAAGACCTGTGGACTTCAACTCCCAAATTTTCCCTGGCCAGCAATCCTGGCTGGGAAATTATGGAGTTGAAGCCCACAAGTCTTAAAAATGGCCAAGGTTGGACATCCCCGATTTCGATTTAATCTCTTTAAGATTAAAATAGCATTTTACAGAGACACCATACAAATGTTTCACCATACAGATGTTTCAAACACCATACAGTGTTTGTCTAGAAACACTGACTCTGATTACAATTTTCACTTATGCAATAGTAGTATTTTTCAAGTGTGTGTGTGCATGTTTCCTTGCTGCAGTTAAGTCAATCAACTGAGGTAAGAAACTCAGATCTGTCATGGGGACACCACTCATAGTCATGAATTTTTAAAAATATCCTCAACTTGAGGGAAAAAATAACCAAGCCAGAAAGCAGGAAATAGCTGGCAATCTCTCAACCTTTTTTTTTTTTAGTAGCAGCTGGGAAGAGAGTGTAAAAATTGCTGGTGGATTTGCTGGTGGATGAAGCTGACTGGGACAAGGGATTATGGAGTTTCTTGTGTTGTGTGAATAACATTACTTAGTCGTAAACCTAAGCTTGGTCTTTCCCTTTTGCATACTTGGCCTTTGTTTTAACTAGGAGCTTCCAAATAGAGTCTGAAGTTTATAAACATGAGATGGTGAAATAAGACTCCCTCCCTAACTTCGGTATTTTTGAGATAATGGAAAGAACGTGAATAAGGTGTTCCAAGCAATACACTCTGCACTCTCCAAGCAGTTCGTACTCCATGCTATGGATACAAGGCAGGGGTGAAATCTAAAATTTGTTACTACCGGTTCTGTGGGCGTGATTTGGTGGTGGGGGTAATGTGACTTGGTGGGCGAGGCCAACTTTTTTTTTTTTTTTTTTTACTTTTAAAAGCATTTTTTCTACAACCTTAAAAGATTGCAGAAAAAAAATGCTTTTAGAAGCCTCTGACGATCAGGCAACTCAGCTGGGATTGCCAGAGGCTTTTAAAGGCATTTTTTTTCCCTACAATCTTTTCGGCTGAAGAGGTTGTAGAAAAAATGCTTTTAAAAGCCTCTGACGATCCCAGCTGAACCACGCAATCATCAGAGGCTTTTTTTTACTTTTAATAGCATTTTTTCGGCCGAAGAGGTTTAGAAAAAATGCTTTTAAAAGTAAAAAACCCAGCCTCTGATGATCGCGCGGCTCAGCTGGGCATATGAGGGGGGGGGGGCCGCAGGGATTTTTGCTACCGGTTCTCTGAACCACCCACCGCCATCGCTACCGGATCGAGTGATCCGGTCCGAACTGGGAGCATTTCACCCCTGATACAAGGCAAGGGCTTCTGATTCTATGCCAAAGAAAAAACATGCCCCTTTAAAATTGACGTTCAACAATATATATATGATTTCTCTTATTTATGTACCACAACATTTTGGTTATTATAGGAAAAAGCAGCGTCTTAAATGGAGCACTTGAATCCACCTTGTTATTTAACTCAGCCACTCTCCTTGGTTCTAAAAATTCAATAGGCATTGTTTTCATCATTAAGTATATCTTCTTAACCACAAAGAGTAGAAACTTGTGTCATTCTAAACCAACATTGGGATTCTGGGGAATTGAAGTCCAGGCCTCCTTTCTCTAGAGTTGCGAGCTGTTTTCAGTGCCATCAGATTACGTTGCAGGGATTTTGAGATAGAACTTGGTTCATGACCCACATTTCTAATTTATGTAGAAAGAACATGGTAAGATTATAAAATGGGGTGAAAAGCCTAGCAAGCATCACTTCTGGAATTCTTTTTAAGCCCATAGGAGAACTCTCATTTCTTCTGGGTCACTTCTGTACTTGCGTATATTTGTGTTTCTGCTGCTCCTCATGTTACCTGTCTCTATGTTTGTCTATTTGTTTGGATGAGGAAGCATGTGCCATTCTGGGTCATGTGATTGGGGGACTGTCGTAGAAGATGCTGCCAATTTGGTATCTTTTTCTCCTCAAAAATACTTTTATTTCTTACCACGAGACATGCCTCCAGTTGTTAGACTATGATATTTCTCCATCACTTCTTTCTCACTCAGGTTGTCACTTTCTTCTGACTGAAAATAGTTCAAAGCAGCTCCAGATTTCCTTTAATGGAACAGAGCACATTGGAGATACTTTCCTGCAGCTAAATTTAAGGAATTTGGATTTTCCCGAATAAAGATTTTTTTTTTAAACACAAGAAGAATGTTTCAGCACACAAAGAAAGTGCTCCTACTTTTTGAATTTCTCTGTTTATACTTTCGTTCCGCTTTATAAATTTATGTCTTTTAAGTTTTTCTGGAGGTCCTGTGATGAGTAAAAGGATATTCAGTTTGATTGTTTTTGTAATGTTTACAGTTTTGAGGTTTTAGAATTTTACATATTTTAGTTCCTGCCATGGACATTTTATGTAAATGTTTGGGTTGCTTGAAATTACCGCAAACTGTGGTATGGCAGGAATAGAAATAAATAAATAATCTGGGACAAGAGAGAGGAGCTTAGCAAATTCTGGATTTCTGCCCAACTATCTCTCTCATCCATCATTTTTTTTTCTGGAATGTTTTTTCTCTTACCCCCTGGCCAGGTTCAGTCTATTTTCAAACTCAAGCTTTTTTGCTTGCTTTTTTTGTCATGCCACATTTGGCTTCCTTCTGTTCGATTTTCAGAGAATTGGCTGATGGACAGAGAGACATATGAACAGATTTCTGAGCCCCTTTTCATAGTTTCTTTCTGGCATTGTACTGACTTGGAGAGAAAAAAAATGTCTGTTGCTGTGATAGTTTTCTACAGAGGTTTAAGAATTTAGCATTTTTATTGTACAATCTTGTAGGTGTTGGTTCAGTCCCGCTTTCATTGGAATGGATTTCAAATACTGTAGATCTGTTTAGGATTGCATGGTTAGTTTAGAAAAATAGTAGCAGGATTAGAACTTTAGAAAAATGAGAGACAAGCTTAAATAAAGAAACAATGGGTTATACTTTTGAAACATTGTGAAGCTCAGTTTGATCCAGTAATACTGAATAGTGGTGGATTTAGGGTAGTTACCACACATTCCAGTGGAAGACAGTGGAGGCCAATTATTTTAGTTATTAGTAATGATGGTAAATTGATCTTCCACATTTAGGTATACATTTGAGCACTATTTCTTGGCAACACCCAATGGGGCATCTGTCTGACTTGTGTCTTCTATGGAAAGGAAAGGAGTCCCTGTGGATTTACTCTGCTAGTCATAATGACTATAGGGGGCAGTGCTCATTTCCATTTCAAGGGCCATTGAACCATTGAGCTGGCTGAAGATGTTTCTGCAGTCCTGTTGCCAGCATGACATCACAGACCACTGCTTATCTTCCCACTGAAGTGGTATCTATTTATCTATTCACATTTGCATACTTCCAAACTGTTAGGAGCTGGGCGAAGACAGGAGCTCACCCCATCAGTTCTCAAACCTGTGCTGTTGGCTTTCTAGCTGACAAGCCCAGTGTCTTAACCACTGAGCCATCATGCTGCCCATACTTTATTATGAAATTCCCTTAATTTTTGCCTAATCCGTGTTGGAGAGAGAATTTTGAAGGAGACATATCTTTAGTCAGATCCTGCAAGGCAGTTCTTGTGTACACCTGGTTGCCTTTTCACCCCACCCCCCCAGCCCTCCAAACATCCATCCATATTTACAGAGCTACAGATCTTGTACCTCAGTTGCTGCATATTTCTTCTTTTAACAGATTAGCTAGATATAGTTACTACAAATACTATTCTGCTGCAAGCAGAGAAGGTTGTGCTGGCATTCTGAGTAAAGTTGACCCAACTTTTAAAGAAAACACGCTACAAGTCAGCTACTCTTGAATTTTACCTTCTCTCTAGGAATTGGGTAACAGTGCATTAATGTAAGCCACCCAGAGTCACCTTGAAGCAAGATGGGCAACAAATCAATCTAATAAGTAAATAAATTAAAGATAGATATTAATGCAATCCTAATTAGACTGCAACTAGTCTCCCTGGAGCGTCAGCTGTTCTTTAAACATGGCCCACTGTTTCCGGTGCTTGCTTGTCTGTGCCAGTTGGCCATTCATGAACTCTGAAACCCTTTGTTTCAGCCATTTCTAAACTGACTGACTTTGCCAGGCATTTGCAATATACGAGCACATGCACAAATGCAAACACACACACCATATACATACATCTGTTCAAGCAATCAACTAGAATTTGGTGCTGAATTCAAAAATTGAATTGGGAATTTGTTCCAGATACAGGACAGAGAAACTTAAATGGATTTTTTCAATCTTTCCATGAAAAAAAAAATCTATTGCCCCAGATTCTGTAGTGATGCTCTTAAGCAGCTGGAAATCAGAAATGTTTAGTGATCTACTTTGGATTATCCAGAGATTTACCCACAGATCCTAAACTGTCTTCTTTCTGAATCTAAGGAGCTGTACATAAATAAAACATCCATTGAAAGGAGGGAACAGGGATAAAGGGATGTGATAGGAACAGATTCAGGTAGATTGGTAATACCTACTAGTTCATTGTTTGGCAGTTCATTATGCTCCAGAATTCCTGGTGGTGATCTTTCCTAGTCCTTCCTATTGATGCCAAGGACTAAGCCAGAGATTTTCAGCTTCTAAAGCCTGACTCCGGTATTGAATTACAGATCTGCAGAAGGATTGCTATACGGAAATAAGTATAGGATGGAGCTAAGTACAACAAAAGAGTGCTTTAAAAACTATTATAAGAAATGATAGGTTTTGTTCATGTGAGCTCTTTTACTGAATGAGGCTAGTTTCTCCCAATAACCAGATGGCTTTTGTAATAACCAGGTCAATTTTAATAAAGCCAGTTCCTGGCTACTTCCAGCTTTATGCTTGTGGATTTTTTGCAGTCTCTTTCATTAGGACAAATGTACAAGCACTGTTTTTTAAACTTATTTATTATTCTTTTTTTTAAAAAAACCCTTCATCCTCTTCCCATTAGAATATGGTTTAGAAAAGAAATGTCCCCAACAAGAATGGATTCTTCTCCCCTCTTCCCCTTTGGAGTGAACGTCCTTTCCCTTCCCAAGTTGTGAACAAAACTCACTTGTAAATGGCTGGCAAATTTACAGCAACAAAGTGACCTTTTCTTTGTTTGAATATTTTTTTTTAAATATTTATAATTGTTTCTATCAATAATATCTACAATATTGAATGAAAAGAAGCCCAGGTTGAGACAAAAGTGTTCCTTGGCTCCATTCCCCTTCCCTGAAAACTAAATTATTTTAAGATTTTGGATTTTTTTAAAAAACATTCAGATGAGAAAAAAGAAGAAAAAAAAGCTTGCTTTTGTTATTTTGTTCTTAGAAAGAAAAGACGGCAACAAAGAGATTTACAGATGGGTTTGGCATTTGCCCTTCCGAAGGAGGGATGGCTTTTCTGATAGTGCTGTAGCTGGTATTTTCAAGCAGGCTTGCCCTAGGAAATACAAAACATGTAACATATTGAATCATGATGAATGGTAAGCTGTAATGTCATGGGTGGAGGAAAATGGCACTGCCAGAGTACTAGAGGGTCTTATTTCTGCAGCCTAAGTCAAACAGTCTGAGGATGTGTGCCCCTCACCCCTCTGCTGCCTGATTTCTGCCCAATCCACTTTTAACCACCAAGTACTGCTTGGT
This sequence comes from Pantherophis guttatus, assembly GCF_059756535.1. Classification (NCBI taxonomy): domain Eukaryota; kingdom Metazoa; phylum Chordata; class Lepidosauria; order Squamata; family Colubridae; genus Pantherophis; species Pantherophis guttatus. The sequence continues at coordinate 118,980,116 of NC_142064.1, read as the reverse complement.
CATCATATCTGACTGAGAACCAGGAATGCCTTTCAGGTGGCAGTTGGTGCCACTCCATATTTGAAAACTATGCTTTTTAGCAAACTTTCATATTGAAAGGGTTTTGGACCCACATAATTCATTTAAGACCATACATAATTTTTATCCCTGGCTAGAGCAACCTTTACCTCTTGTGCAGCATTCTATTACCCACCATGACATCGACTTTTACTGTTAATGTAGATATTTCAGATTTATATTGTTTGGGGGGAAAATGCTGAAATCATGTTTAACCCAGTGCCCTTTTGGCGATAAAAAATAATTTTATAGTTATATGTGACAAAATCCAATATACTGGTACTCTCTTGAATTTTGATCAGCATAGGGCCTAGTTGATGCTGTGCGATTATTTTGTCCCTCCTTAACTGGCCTAACTTATATTACTGAAACTTTTAAATGCGGTGGACTTCACTCAACCACAAGTGCCTTAGACAACTTGCTCATTTCCTCTCAGCCAGCACAGGATTATTGTAAAGTTAACATGAAACAATCCATAGCAGGTTACTCAGAGCTCCAGAGAGGAGATAAGTGAAGGGTTAGTCTACTCAGACGATTAGGATAATATACAAATCACGAATATTCAGGAGCTATTTCTGTGCTCTTGAGCATTTGATACAGGAGATATAAAGGACTCCTAATATGCACTCTTCCACAAATTAGTATTGGCACTGGAAATTTTCAAAGGCAGCTTCCCTGAAATGGAGTTCATTTCAGTGTTACCTATGGATTACTACATCTGTTTTCCATAATGTTCCTCCAAACCGTCTGTGTACATTGACTGTTGTATTTTGTCTTATTAGCAGGGTTTCCTTTTCCCCCCTCCAAGATGCAGTTTGAATTTGCTTGATTGAGAAAATTGCTAAGGCTGAGCTCAGTTCCTCATGTATAAAGAATTGGACCCAAGGCAAGTTTCGTCATGAAAGTTTAGAATCCATTTAGAACCTCAGAATTAGCACATACTGGCTGAAGGGAAATATCCTCCCAATCAGTGCAAAGTGGGCATTTCGAAGTCATAGTAACTTAACTAGTCTCTGGAATAAGATAGAATATAAAAGTAATTTTGAAGTAGTAAGTTCAAGCCGCAGTGTGGAGGTGAGTAGCCATAATAGGCCATGCGGTCTTGTGCAATCACTGCATGTATATTTTTCTAAGTTTCTTCACAACCATGAGGGTAGAAATCTTTGTGGTGGTAGTTGGTGTTTGGAAAATTAAACGATTCTCAGAAATATAATTTTCTGACAAATCTATCAAATAATGCATGCTCTAATTTAGTGATCTTATGCAACAGGAAAGATGTTCTGTTCTTTCTTACAAAGTGTAAACTTTATCTTCTTTTTCCACCCTAAATTCTCTGTATTGTTCAGTTATTGGATGTTTGGTTAAATCACTACCTAAAGGAAGCATATGGATCGTGAGCACTGGTGGGGGGAGGAAGAGAAGTGCCTTTTGGTCACTTTTTGTGAAATTGCTGAAAAGGCCCAAATTTGCGTCACTGCAATCATACCTTACTTTCAGTCACACTATATCTGCACTATCTAACAACAACAACAACAAAAATCCATTTTGGTTACTCATTGTTCCACAGCCAATTCCCCTCCTAATAGAAAGGAATCTTTTTCTTTTTCCTGGCAAGTCCTGATATAAAATACAAGCTCCAGCAAACAATGTATTTTTTTTCTTTTTTCTTTAAAAAAAGCAAAATTGCCCCAGACTGAAATTCCATTGGGGGAGGGGGAAGAAGAAAGGAGAGTTTGATAACAGGCATGCGTTATGGTCAGAAAATCCATTAATACATCTGTCGGTTGGTATCATATATATATATATATATATTTTAGGATAATAGTTGTCTAGATTATTCCTCTTTTTTCCTTTTTTTTTTGTTTTGTTTTGTTTTTCTTCCTTTTTCTGGTGCAAATATAGTTTCTTTTTTAAACATTGGGGAGGGGGGAGAGGAGAAAAAAGAGGTCCCACAAGAAAAATCAAAGCAACTCCCCAATTGCAGGATCATTGTGGGTTTGGTGAGTGTGGCTGTGTCCAAAAATACCCCAAAGAACAGATTAGAGAAATGGTGGTTTTCCTGTACACTCTCTGGGACTCAGCCCAAATCTCTCGAGTGATTGAAGAAAACTTTTCTCCCCCTCTACGATTTGCTTTCCTTGCATCAAATCAGCATGTCTCTGGTTGCCTGAGCCATCCAATGGCAGAAAACCTTGTCCTTTTCCACTCCACTGAGTCAAGAGGTGAAGTGTCATCTCCTGTCGGCTTTCCATCCTTCCTTAGCTAGCCTACCTCCCAGGAGGAACTGGACACCTCTTGTTGTGAACAAAGTCAATTCAACTGGTTGCATGGTAGGGTTGTGTTAGAGGGAGGTTTCCATGCTGTGGAGTGGGCTAACTGGGCTGCATGAGGAGGTAGGTGTCTTGCTGACATCGGTGCTAAGGTAGATGCCACTGTCAATGGCATTGTTGTTCTTGTTGGGAGATGGTGGGGGACTGGCCCTGAAGTGCTGTCTTAGGGGACCCTCGCTCTCCTCCACGTCTGTATCGTCAATGAGAGGAATGTTGTGGATGTAGTCGTTGATCAAGAACTCAGGCGTTGTCATGAAATTATGGATGGAGGTCTTGGTGTCTGGCTTCTCCAGCCCTTCATAGAGTGAACTACGGAACGCTTTCACTACGCGGATCTGCAGAGAAGGCCAAAAGGAAGGAAAAGAGAATCAATGAAAAGTTAACTTAGAGCTGCCCAATGCCAGGCCACATTTGTGGATCTTGCTAATTGTCATCCTTTGCCATCTCAGCTTGATCTAGGAGAAGGCTGAAGAGATGGGATAGGAACCATTAATCCTAAATATAATTTCCACCTCATTCCAGCCACTGGACATAAGGCAGTGCTGACCAAGTGTTGTCAGTGTTTCTCCACTTTGTTGCAGATATCCTAGTAAAGGGGTTCTCTGCTCTGAAGGCAAGTTGACACTACAAATATGTGTTAAATCCGCATTGTTTTAATTGTGACTTCTCTGATATAATCCTGCGGGACTGTACTTTAGTGATGGGACTAAAAATTTGTTAGAATTGCTTTCCCTTCCCCATTTAAAACATTGCAATTCCCTTGGGATAAGGAATGACTATTAAGCCAATATAAATATTGTGTCAACATGTGTGAAAAACTTTTTACTAAGGATGCCAGCAACTGAAAGAATACTTGAAAGCTCTATGGTTACCTACCTTCCAAGGAGCAGAAGCTAAAACTACTAAGATAAGCTTGTGAAACAGCAGCTGGGCCATGGGTGACATCAATTTAATGCTGCCATGCCAGATTCTCAGTTACGTATTGTTACCCAGCCCCTCTGCGTCCTTTCCCTATTCTTGGTGTTTGTCCAGTGCCCCCCTTTTTTATTGTCCATCGTTTGTCTTGGGTTAATCAGAATTGGTCCTGTGACAAATTCCTTAACATGTAGCTGAAGAGAGAGGAGCCTTCGTTGGTCACAAGGAATGAAACAAAAATGGGTGCGGGACTTAAATGAATGAGACATGAATGGTAAAAAAAGAGGCATAGGAAATGAGAGGACTATGTGGGCAACTAAATATTATGCTTAGTGACAATCTAGCAATTGTAGAAAACAGTGTTTGTATATGTGTGCTATGTGGTGGTGGTATGAGTTCAATCTAAAGTAATGGGAGTGAAAAATGAAGGATTTAGCCTCATTCAGGAAATGTCCATGTTCTGATTGAAGGATTGGGAATGGTATTTCACACTTGCTTGTGGCTTATTGTAAGCTAGTCTTACTTTCTCCGTGCTGGCTTCTTTCCTGCGATCTGAATCTTGCTCTAAAATGGATGCCAGCATTTCAAAACATGGAGAAAAATCTAACCAAATGATCACTAAGAGTCGACCCTGGCTGTCTCTTGCTTGTTTCAGCAACAGAAATATACCTGCTGCTTCTTTTAAGGAAGCACTGGGGAAATTTCATCCCACCTCCATCCCAGTGAACTTGACTGCCAGCTTACATCTCAAGACATTGTGGCTATAGTGCTTTGTGAATAAATATCTCTGGGTACTTTGCATATAGCATGGAGGTCTTATAATTTATGGTGAATTTTGGTGTGGAGAAGGAGGGACTTCTCTCATGCTTCTTGTATAGGACTAGCCCATTTGATGAATGCCCAGAAGGTTGGTGATGAAGAGGAGATACATAAATGTTGATAAGGTTGCATGCTTAATGGGGAGGAGAAAGATTGAGGCAATCCTAGGCAATTGCATGCGTTTGACTGTCTTCTTGCCACATCATGCTTGGGGACTAGGATCCAGCTCCTTTATCAAAACGATGAGTTGGGGAGAATCAACCTGAGAAGTCTAAAAGAGAAAGGCAAAGCCCTCCAAAATTAAGAAAAGGAAACAAATTGCAAGCAAAATCAAATGAAGAACAAAACTCCCAAACTAAAGCAATTTGGAAGCATGCAGTACTGGCAGAAATGTGGGGTCAGATTCCCAAAGGCAATTTATAAGATAAATAATGAAGCAGAAGGAACATGATGTTGGGAAGTTCCTTAATTATCTTTCCTAATCTTGGAGAGAAATATGTGTATGAGTGTGTGTGTGAGAGAGTGGGGTGGGGGAGAGAGAGATGAGAGAAGACACGGGAAAATAAAACATTTAATTCTAAAAGTATTCAGTTGGTTGCCGGGTCTTTATGTATGTATGTGTGCAGGAGGGGGCTATTGCAGAGAGGGAGGGAGGCAGATTGCTGTGCAACCCTGTAAACTGGAGAGACATTACCTTCAAGCTGGAATTCAACAGAGACTTTGGATCTCAAAGCTAAAATTCCCTCAGCTTTAGCCAAAGGATCTGAGGAAATGGAAATATATTCAGTTTACTTTGCACCATATTTGGAACGACTGTTTTGGCCTTTTAGAGCCAGTTTAGTTTAGTGGTTAAGGCATCAGGCTAGAAACCAAGAGATGGTGCATTCTAATCCTGCTTTACGTATGCAGCCCAGCAGAGTGATCTTGGGCCAGTTGTGCTAAGATGAAAGTGACAGCGTTGCAAGAATTCCAGCAACTCAATTATCTGGGAGTCAGTTTGATGTAGTGGTTAATGCATCAGGCTAGAAACTGGAAGGCTGTGGTGCTAGTCCTGCCTTAGACACAAAAATGGCTGGGTGACCTTAGGCCAGCCATACATGCTCAGCCTAGGGAGGAGGCAAGGGCAAACCACTTATGAAATCTTGCCAGGAAAATTGCAGGGACATATCCAGGCAGTCACAAAGAGTCAACTGTGACTGAATGGCACAAATGAATAAACGATTGGCTTTTGGTCCAAACCTTAAATTAATCACAGAAAATTATTTTGACACCAAAATCATGTCAGGATTGAATTCTAAATATCTTGCTAATTTCATAATTCCTTAATAGAGATTGTTCCCTCCGACAATATCTGGTAAACCCTATTTATTTTAATTCAGTTCAGTACCTTGACCAGGTAGATTTTATGTTCCATATTGTGAAGTTGGATATAATCCTAGTTTCTGTACAGATATCTTCAAAGTAAATTAGGACATTGATTGTTAAATTGTTCATTTCAAGAGGCTTGGTATGAAGCGTTAACTTCTGGAAGGGGAGCCATTTTGATTTTCTGCTTAAACTCAAAATGGCTTCTGTTAATTTTATTTAAGCTAAACATTATTGTTTTGTTTCCTTAATATTTCTTGTTTTCAGATCTGCTGACAGTTCCTTGGATCATACAATCACTTTGAGGATGGTGGAGAACATTTTAGGAAGGGGATAATTTTAAGTACAAAAGGAGAAAAATAGCTGCATGTGACTTTGGATCTACAACTCAGAGGGCAGAAGGAGAGAGAAGTATCTGTCAGTTATTAATGATATGCTTCAATTCTTCATTTGCAAATTGGGAAGGAGAAGTGCACCCCTATTTATTTTGCAGAGGTATCTTGAGTTGCCTACCTGCATATATGACACCTCAGCTAGGCCAGTCTCCATTTGGGAGTGGCTTCGGTATGTTCTTATTATATATGCCTCACCAAACCCAACGGATGGTTGATAGGCTACCCAGTTGGTCTAAACATTTCAGTGGATAGGCTAGAATGAAATGAGAGAATGCCTTTTTTTCACCCTTAAAATGACTGGAAACATGAAATAATTGTTATTCTGGGAAGGGAGGGAGGAAGGAGAAACCAACCAAAACCAGCATTCCCCAAGTATATGTTCATTTTTGTTGTTGACATCATCAGGCTTGATCCCTAAATCAAGCCATGGACCCTGTGGGCAAGCTGACCTCTTGGAAAGAAGCACACAGTGCTGTGCAAATGGAAGTGCATAATGGTTGGCAGCTGCTGACACATACAGCAAAAAGCCCTGTGGGAGACTTCAAGGTGCATGTGGCAAAAGCAGAGATGTGGGGTGGGTGGGTGGGAGAGGTGGCTTTCATGCTGCAAGAAAGTCAGGGCAGGAAGTCCCAGAGAGACTTCAGAAAAGCGGAACGGCACAGACATACAGTGAAAACGCCTCCAGTTACAGCCGCAGGAGAGGAAGAGAAGAGAAAGACCCATGCATTGTTGCAACAGTACAGTAAACGTTCGAGTATTGAGGCCCATCCTTGCTGTTTGGGGGAGGAGACGAGGGAAGAGGGGATAATGAGTTCATGCTCGGCCATCGGGCCCTCTGTCCATGCCTCACAGGCTTCCCTCCTACCCCTTCAGTGGCCAGAAGCGAGTGGTAGGACACAAGAGAAAAGATGAGTCAGCAAGTTGAGGTGAAAAAGCACAAGGTGGTGATGAGGAACCCTTCCAGGACATCCAGTCTTCAGGCACTCTGCAATCGGCATTCGGTTCTTTAGTATTACCCTGCACCGATGCGTTTGGAAAAACTGAGTGGAAGTGTTGCCATCTTCTCCTCATATTTATGTCTCCACTATAGAGGTAAACTGGTTTAATAAGCATTCCTTTCCAGGAAGACTTTAGTTCAGAGCCACCAGCTTTGCTTAATATTCCCCAAGGGAAAGTGATGTGTGCTAAAAGGTCTTACCAGTGTCTGTATTATTAACTAGCTGAAGTTTCAGATCTGGGTTTAAACAATGATGGGACTTTTGCATGAATTTATGGCCCTTTTCTTAACCAGGGAAAACAGCTTGTTGCCATCTCCCATTAAAAGCCAAAGATCAATCAATCTGCCACATTTTAGCTGCTAGGATCTAACATGATCCAGAAGTAGAACTGTGGGCAGATTAAAGAGCAGGACTATTGCAAACAGAGGTTGATTAATTTTGAATTCCTGAACCCAAAGTACATGAGCTCATATCTGAAATAACAATTTTTGCAAGCAATTTTTGCCTGACTCCAATGGCATGACTTCATATTTCTCTTTTAGCTCAGTCTTGAAAATTGCTGCCACTCCTCAGGAATAAAGCAAAACCTGCATGTGTCCAGCTCTTCCTTAAAATCCCTAAATTATAGGCAGAGATCCCTAAATGATACAGCCTGTCGCTATTTTGAAGTGATAACTAGGCTGTAATGACTGGGATCTAGCAAATCTCTGGAATGGAGATAAGCTGAACATGCATTTTTAGGAGTTGTTACAAGCTACTTCACCACTGAGCCAAATTTCACAGGAGATATACGGGACAAGATTTCAGAAAACACACCTCTTCTTTACTATTACAGTGCTACAATATTTGCATGTTTCAACACTTGAAAAATGAAAGGTATGTAAAGCTATTTAAGTATGGGAATCTGGCATATTATTGCTTAAATTCTCATTAGGGTTTTATTACCACACTCATAAAATTATCTGTGGATAATAATTATCAGTGGTTAATGAAATCATCAAAGATTGAGTTGGCAATATTTCAGTGACAGGAGCTATACAGGTAGTCCTCAATTTACAACCACAGTTGAGGCCAAAATTTCTGTTGTTAAGTGAAACATTTGTTAAGTGAGTTTTACCTCATTTTATGACTTTCCTTGCCACAGTTGTTAAGGGATAAGTCGGTAATTGATAAGTTAGTAACCCAGCTGTCAAGTGTATCTGGCTTCCCCATTGACTTTGCTTATCACAAAAGGTGATCACATGAACTTTGGATCTAGCAACAGTCATAAATATGAACCTGTTGTCAAGCATCTGAATTTTGGTCACATGATCATGGGGATGCTGCAAAGGTAATAAGTATGAAAAACTGTCATGGGTCACATTTTTTCAGTGTCGTCGTAACTTTCAATGGTCACTAAATGAACTGCTGTAAGTCGAGGGCTACCTACTGTATATTTAAAAAACACTGAGGGGGTGAGAATAGAATTTCCAAGTGGTTCATATAGTTGTGGCTTTTGTTTGTCTGGGTTTTTTTTTTTTTTTTTTGAGAGGTGCTCCTTTGGGGCGCATATTAAGGTGAAATAAAAACCCAAACAGCATTTTCACTATGGTACCAGAAACTATTAGGCAGTTTCATCTTAATTTCTTAGCAGTTTGGCTGCACAGTTTCTGAAACTTCTGGAACTGAAGAAAAAAAAAAGAAAGAAAAAAAGGGGGGGTTGGGGGCAAGGGAGATAAATTAGATCACTTTCTTTGGTATGTGACTCCAAATGAATCCCTGCTGTGGAAAATGTGGCCTTGTGTAGAGAGAAGATTTCACATATTATAAATTAGGGGTTCTGCTCTTGATGGCATTTGGGGAAACTCTGCCAGGGCTAGATCCTATTGGTGCATGTAAGTGCTCAAAGTCCCCATGAATAAGCAAAAAGCAGCAGTGATGGGATGACTTTAGGAGAAGAAGAAAAAATAAAAATAAAGGAATTGTGGGAGGGAGGGAGTGTTTTGTTTTGTTTTTATTAAACATGAAAGGAAATTTCCAGCTGGTATAGAGGTGGTTCCATCCATGACATCTTGGAAGCTGAAAAGCAAAAAGGAAGGGGAACTTCATAAGGGGAGGGTACCCAGGACAGGCACTAAGACAGGAGATTCATTTCAGGCTCCAGAGAGAAAAGATTTTTAAAATTCTGGTTACTATTAGGACAGCAGCTGTTGTGTCAGGCCAAAGCAGTACCTTAATTTGACAAAGCTCTAAGCCAAGTCTAAAGGTCTTATGGCTGCCTTTCTTATTTCTTTGAATAGGTTTATGTCTGCAGTTTATATACAGTATTGCAATTTGCAGTCTTCCAACTGAACACTGCTAGAGAATTTGTGAGCATCCACTAGCCTTCCTTTGTAATTCCTTCAATTTATAATACCTTGATATTGCTTATTGATTAAATGAAATTGAACTATTGTTCTCTGAACAATAAACAAATTATAATTCTGCTTTTTTAATACACTTTCGAAGAGAGAGGGGATTCATGTTTGAATCATTCTTTGATCTTGCTGGTAAAGTGAATGCAATAGGAGAGCTACCAGTAAGTTATTTCAACTATGTACACTCAAAATGTGTCATAACTCAGTTAACAAATGAAATGTCTTTAATGAAAGACGTATTTATTCATTTGAATGCCCCTCTCACAATAGTGACTCCGTTTACTGTGTTGGTGTGACTCCTATCACAGTCCACAGTCTATATAGGATTTAAAAGAGGGATTTACTCTGTAATAAATAGACTTACGCTGCCATTGCCTCTCAAAATCATGACCTCTGAAAGTTCCCAATTGAAATAATTCAGGCTTGTGTGTTAAAATCTATCAAGGCTATGAAATAAACAAAGTCTAAAATATTAAACGTCTGCTAAAATAAGGCTATTTGCAAAAAAGTTCTGATTTGAGAAGCAAATCAGCTCCAGCTGGTCCAGAATGCGGCTGCGTGGGTGGTTATGGGAGCGACATGGTGCTCCCATGTGACCCCCCTCCTACGCGAGCTGCACTGGCTCCTGGTGGTCTTCCAGGTGCGCTTCAAGGTTTTGGTTACCACCTTTAGAGCGCTCCATGGCTTAGGACCGGGGTACCTACGAGACCGCCTTCTGCCACCAGTAGCCTCTCACCGACCAGTACGCTCCCATAGAGAGGGTCTTCTCAGGGTGCCGTCGGTCAAGCAATGTCGACTGGTGGCCCCCAGGGGGAGAGCCTTCTCTGTGGGGTCACCTGCCATCTGGAACGAGCTCCCCCTGGAGATACGGAGGATCCCGGATTTGCGCACTTTCCGCCGTGCCCTCAAAACATTCTTATTCCAGCAGGCTGGTCTGGCCTAATCTCCCTTTTAATTGCTTTTAAATTTGTTTTATAAATTGGGGTGTTTTAAATTTATTTTTGGGCCAAAGTATTTAATGTATTTTTAAATGTTTTTTAACGTTTGTACTATGTGTATTTTATCTTTTGGCTGTTCACTGCCCTGAGTCCCTCGGGAATGTATAATTTTTATTTTTATTATTATTATTATTATTATTATTATTATTATTATTATTATTATTATTAATAATAATAATAATAATAATAATAAAAAAAATTGCCTGGTTCTTTCAGCAAGGAAAAATAGGCTTCATTTGTACTCAATTCATCTGTACTCTCAAAGCAGACTCTCTTTAAAGAGTGCATCAAACAAAATTTCAGCAGAAACTGAGGAAACATTAATTCACCAAATTCTTGACTATTAGTATTAAAGGCACATGGAGCATATCAGGAAAAAAAGAATGGGGAGAAGGAGGAAGGGAAATAGCTGGAAGTCAGACCAGATTCTGCTTAAATCAGGGGTGTCAAATTCGATTTCATTGAGGGCTGCATCAGGGTTGTGTTTGACCTGGGGTGGGGGGCATGGTCAGGCTGGGTGTGGCCAGCTCAATATTACTCATGTCAGGGACACCTGTGGTGGCTAAGTGCTAAGGCAGGACTTCCCTCAGACCCTCCCTTCCTCTCATTATTTCCTTCCTTCCTTCCTTCCTTCCTTCCTTCCTTCCTTCCTTCCTTCCTTCCTTCCTTCCTTCCTTTTTCTTCTTTTTCCTTCCCTCTTCATTCTCCTTTCTTCTTCCTTCTCCTCTTTCCTTATTTTTCCTTCCTTGCTTTCTTCCCATCTTCCCTTCCTTTTCTTTCCTCTTTCCCTTTCTTCTTTCCCGTCCCTTCTTCGATGCTCAAATGCAAAAGGGGAAACATTTCTCCTTTTGTTTTGTTTTGCTTTTAGTTTGTTTTGCTAGCCCTCTGCCAGCGAAAATAGAGCTGGGGGGGGGGGGCGCTGAAAGGTAAAGTGAGATATTGGGTGCCAAAACAGTGTTACCACATAGGCCTGCTGGAAAGCTCTTTTTTTTTTTTTTTGCTGAAACTGCACTGAAATAAAGCATTACATGGGGTCTATGACCTCAGAGGGTTTTCTTGGGAGAACGTGTTAACAGACTGCATTCGGACAGTGGAAGCTGCTAATTGGCCTTCCTTTCTGTTTCACAGACCAAAAATGTTTCAATCTATTCTGTGAGCCTGAAAAGACAAGATTCCCCTGTGGAAAATTTAGGGAGGAGAAACCCATTTGCCATCCATAACATGATTCCTAAAAAAAGAAATATAATCATCAGAAACAAAAAGAAAAAGGAACAAAAACAGACAACAGCATTTCCAAGATGCAGAAGGTGGGAAAAGATTCCCAAGGACATTAAAGTGATGGATAACAATTGCCCAAAGAGCGACAGCAGCTCGCTGGAAGGGAGGAAAAGAGTTTAATATAAAGGCAGCCTTTAGAGAGACAGAAAGAGAGAAAGAGAGAGAGAGAGAGAGAGCTGCTAAAAGTGCAGCAAAGATGACAAGGCCATACTCGAAGGTTTACGTTGTAGGTTATGCCCCCATTGAAAAGCAAGATCAGTGCATGTCATACCAAAAGGCACCATGAATCTACCACACCACACCACAATGCCGGCATGATCACCAGCATGGCTTTGACTGGTTAAAAGAAAAACCAAAACAAAAGAAATCATTGAAATATTCTAAACAAACCAATTTGCCAAGAATACCTGGGACCGGCAGCTGAAGAACAGGCGGCTTACCTTTGTGGATCTTTCATTGTTGTGCCAAAGAAATGAGAAATAACTCTTTTCAAGTAGGCAAGGAAGAATTGGTACAGTTTCTAATGAGCGATGGGGTGGGTGAGGGAACAGAAAAGGGGGATAAAAGGAGCAGGGGAACCATTTCTTTTCACCGACATACAGAGGAACTGATCCATGACATCACAGAGGTGCCTTCAAGAAACACATTCTTGTCTTTCACTTAAGAGGTCCACTTTCCTGACGCCCCATCCCCAGAATTCTTCCCTGCACTTCTATCAATATTTTAGTCTTTTCCACGGACACCTTTTAAAACACTTAGATGTCCCACCCAAGGCAGCATCTCCATCTACAGAGCAGGCATTCTTTTTCTCAGAATCCGTCTTCTCCAAAGGGATTTTTGTTTGCTCAGAAACTTCCTACAATTAACCCATGTCATTAATGATAGATGAATAGTATTCCCTTTGCAATTTCTTCCACCCTATCTGCTATCTAGACTACAAATCTGAATCAGTTTTTAATCCATTTCACTGTCAAGCATCCATCAGGGACCTTAGAACATATTTTCACTCTAAGGTTGTATTAATGCTATTTGAATTGTCATGGCTTCAGACCAGGATTCTTTTAGAGATCTGCACTTTCTACTACTAACCTTCATTACTTTAGTTCATCTGGTCCATCGAAATGTGGGAGAATGCTGTTTCAGTTGTCTCTAGCGAAGATGTGCCCAGAAGCATAAATTTACGACAGCTCTATTTTCCTCCCCCCTCCCCCCGGCTGGGAAAAACATTTGGAGCAAAATTATATAACTCCAAAGATTCTTTGGAGGCAGGCATACCTCTAAACCTGTTTTTATGGCAATTTAGTGTGAAGTGTGGATGGCAAACTATATTTGAACTTGTGGAGCTGTCTCCACGAGAATCTGTTTTGGAGCAATTTCAGTTTATTCTAAAGGGTGCTCTGGTTGCCTCCAGATTTAATCCAGACCAAAATTGCCTTGATCTTCCTATTAGTCATTGAGGCAGGAATATAAAAATCTACTCCAAATGTTTTGTGCCCTGATCTGGAACTTGCCCCTTTGCTCTCTCTGTGCCTCCTTCCCCATCTCTTACATGCAACAGCAAGTGACACACACCAAACAACACAGTAAACACCAATCACTGTCAAAATGCGTGGCTAGATCAAGAAATGAGGCTGGATCCCCAGCTGGTGTCATTTTCCCTTGCTTCTGCTCATGTGAGCGCTCAGCCGCTCCCCTGGCCCAGCCCCACCTCACCAGCTGGGGATCTGACTCCAGTCCATTAAAAACCAGCAGCCACGGAGAAAGTGAACGAGACGAGCAAACCAAGGAGAGAAGGGGTGCAGGTGGTTAAAGAAGGAGAGGCAAAGCGCAGAAATTGTATGGCTTTATAGAAGTTGGAAATCCGGCCTGGCTGAGACCGGACAGAGTTAAAAACTGAAAGAAATAATATTGCAACAGTGGCTGCAGCAACGAGGGACTGAGGGATGGGTGGGTGGGTGGGTGGATAGAGAGAAGGAAAGGGATATTGTAGGAGGGGCAGAAATAGAATGGGGTGGGGGGGTTTTTTGGTCTTGTTTTGCTTTTTGTTTTAAATCACAAGCAGTAAGAGGAAATCAAGACTCACTCCCGGCACCGGCGCTGGCATTTGCGGCGGAGAGAATTACGTGAGTGGGGGTAGAAATATTGGTTACATCGTGCAGTTGACTGAGGACGGAAGAGCGGCGTCGGACAGCCCCCTGAAAGGAGCCGCTTCTCTTGAAGGTGCTAACTACCTCCATCTGCAGGAGAGAAAATGAGATAGAAAATTTGGGTGGCAGCGGACAGTGGCTGCAAATGGAACAGCCCGTGCCAGCCAAAATTGGCCATGCTGGGTATTTGGCCTCCTGCCAAAGACTGTGAAGCATTATGTGCCAGAGACCAGCTGGTGGAGTTGGCACCACCCTGATGTTCTTTGATGGAGAAAGCAAGTTGCACCAGCAGAAGATCGAGGAAACTGGTCACCCGAAGGCTCCGTTTCTGGATCATTGACACAAAGTACAAACCCATGGTATGTTACCCCAGAATTGTTCAGGGAAAACCAATCACTGGGTAAATAGATGCCAACCCTCCTATTAAGAACAGAGTACAAGGCACACCTGAACTGTCAAACTCACTGCCGGAAGATGTGCTGAAGGGCTATGCTTTAAGATGAATCATAAAGACACATAATTCCACCTTTGAGTATCACCAGGCAAGGAGAAAGGGTTATAAAACATTTCCAAAATCTCAAATTGCTGTGTTTGAATTACTTTATAATTTCGATCTTCAAAAACCCACTCCTCCCTTCTCACTGGTATCTTTTTTTAGTGTGACTAAGGAGTTGCATATTGAAGAGCAAACAGTACAGAGGAGGTAAAGGTAAATTCAAATAATATCAGGTTTGAGGGATGGCCAAGGATAGGAAGAAGCTTCAACAGCAACTTGGTTGTATTTCAGAGGAGCTCAATTTATCCTACATTAGTGTTATTCCTTCCTGTTTTGAAATTCAAAAGAAAAACAAAAAGCATACTATTACTATCAATTCACATCTGTGCCCTGGTTTCCAATCATAACTCTGCATGGGTTCAATAAGAATTGAGAAAGATCCAGCTTCCAGAAATCCTAGAATTTTGCAATTTCTTCATTCAAAGTGATACATCCTTGGATGGTATTGTGCTTCATTGTTTGACTCTTTCCGAGCATGGATTACTACAGTATATAAATGCGCACAACACTCTAAATTTTCCTACTTGTAAAAACCCACACTTGCTGAGTCCAGTACATATTTTCACTTAAACATGGCTGAAACTTCTCCTGAGGCCAAGAACTCCATCCTGCACGGTCTTCCAGGTATAGAAATAGATTGAACTGGCATTTGAATTTTAGTTTGAGGTTGAAAATAAAACAAGGTCTTCCATACCTTGTCCTAAGCAGTTTAGGGCAAGATGAGTAGCACCCCCCCAGCTCCCTTTCCCTGCTCACTATTGCTTCACTTCTGCCCTCAAAGCATCAATTTACTCTGCCTAATTATTAGGACTAGGCCTATAATGGAACATTGAGGTCTACTTCCCATGTATAGGAGAGGAAATTCTAATCCTTCTCTTTTCTGATGTTTCCACAGTGTTTTCAAATAAATGTTTAATTTCAAAATGACCTGACATAAACCTGAATAAGCATGATAACTCAGAAGGCCTACTAAATACACTACTTGGGAAATAGCATGAACCTTCTGGGAATCCATAAATCGCTGCAGTGCAAGCTTTGGATAGTATACAGTTATACAATCACTTAGAAAATAAATAAGAGGAAATATGAGGAAATAATATGCCATGGTGTTGATACAGTAAAAAAAATTCTTGGTTCAAAATTAGGTTATGCAAGTATGAACCTTGGAGAAAGAGCAAAGGATTGTAAATTATCAATATGAATAATAGTTAACCAGATATAACTGAAATCTTTTGTGGCTGAGCCCATCTTTATTACAGAATCACAGAACTGGGAAAGGCTTAATTCTCTCCTCTCAGTTTAAGAAATTACTCCTTAATCCCAGAAGTAATTCTAATGGGATTCCTGTTTATACATGTGGATAAACCCATCCATGGATAAACCGACTCTCAATTTTTTAAACCAAACTATTTTGAAAAATGTGCCACTATGGATAAGCCTATTGTGAAAATTAAACATACACAAATTTTGTGGGTCAGTTTATCCACAGATGGGCTTATCTGTGAATATATACAAGATAGACACAGGTACTTTTAAAAAGTTGAGGGGAAAGCCTATTGTATATACTTGCACATAAGCCCATCTGTAGATAAACTGAACCCAATTTTGGGGGTGTATTTTGGCACCACAAATTCTTGGTTTATCTGTGAATATATACACTCTTTGGCTCACTAAGCTAAAATGTTTGGTTTCGTCTTAGCATGAAATATGAAACTGGGAAATACGAAACTAGGCAACCTGGTTAGTAAGCCATGTTTTATGACATAGCATGATAGTGACCCAGACATCCCCTACAAGAGGGAAGCCTGGCCCATCTTTCTCTAATCCAAGAAGACCATACTGGCTGGAAATTGTGGTAAATCCCAATTTATCTGAAGTGTGACAGAGAGGGATGGCCATATTACATCAGACAGTGCACAAGAAAAACCTGCAAAGATTTCAATAAAAGATTAAAAGAAAATAAACCATCATGTCTTTCATAAACCCATCATGCATTTTGTGTAGTTAAAAAAAAAAAGAAACCCCACATTTTAATCTAGCTATTATTTCTAGTTCATGCAGATGTGTTGGTTGTAACATATTCATGAAGTAGGTAATTGATCTTTGGGCTTCACCATACAGTGAATTGTTGCATTATTGGTGATAGTTTATGTATATAAATACTGAGACAAACATCCCTTCTTATGCTGTAATATCTACTGTGAAAAATGAATGGATCAATCCTTTTGGTGATGTTTCTCTCTTATTTATGTAGGTAGGTCAGGTTCTTGTTCTTGGATGATGGAAAGGACCTACTTCATCACTTTAGTTTGGTTCACTCATTGTTCTAAGCCAAAATCAAGGAAACCAAATGATGGCTTAGCATGATGCATAGTCCCAGCCACTGTATGCATAAACTGATTAAAACTGGGAACAACTGAGGAGGATACTGAATGGGTGAGCTTCTTAATTTGCACTATTGACTAGACAAAGGAAAGTATGAGATTTCAGTATGCATAGAAAGGATAAGTAAACCTTTTCGTTCCCACACATGAAATAGATTGGTTGGAAAGAGAGTGTACGTCACAGTAAATGACAGCAAAGTTGCATATATGGATATGTTTGTATCCGTGTGAAAAGGAAATGTGAAGGGGAAGGAGCAACTTAGGATCCACTTTTGTCACCCTGAAACATGTCCATTGTCAGACTCTACCTTAAATTCTAAGCATGAATTTACACCCATTTATTACATGTCTTCCCACACTTCCTGCAAAAAAAGAGAAAGAAATAAAAAGGAAAGGAAGGAAGGAAGAGAAAGAAAGAAAGAAAAAGAAAGAAAAGAAGGAAAGAAAAGAAAGAAAGAAAAAGAAAGAAAGAAAAGGAAAGAAAAAAAGAAAGAAAAAAGAAAGAAAGAAAGAAAGAAAAAGAAAGAAAGAAAGAAAGAAAGAAAGAAAGAAAGAAAGAAAGAAAGAAAGAAAGAAAGAAGCAAATTTATGCATTCAGGATATTGATATATTCAGTGGGATCAGCACATAAAACTATCCCTAGCACTTTTAGACTTAAAGGATGTGTTATGTGCACATGTAACCTCGCCCCCCAAAAAATTAGAGTAGATGTTCAGCATTACTTTTCTACGCGTGGGGAAATTTTGGTGATGTTTCACATGAAAAAACTTCTAATGTGAATATATACATATTACTTGCAATGGGACATTATGTAATTCACAGAAAAGCTTGTTCATATGAATTCTACTGAATTTATAAATGGGATGTATTATATCAAGGAACCCCAACTTACTATTTTTAAGAGTAGTCAGGTATGTCACAAAGGAAGAAATAGCTGGGAAGGGGGAAAGTCTTTTCTTAGGGAACCATGCTTGGTGAGGAATTATTATTATTGTTGTTGTTGTTTACATATTATGGTTAATCCAAGATCATAGAAGTTCTCAAAAAAGGAAAACTTATATGATGCACCCTGTTACAAATATAATTGTGTTTGAGAAGTATTACATTCTCCTCATTCCATATAATTCATGACTACCAATAGTATTTGGACAGTATCACAAAATCAGCATGGCCCAAAGGGAGCCTAGTAGAGAGTGGAATGAATGTTCCCACTGTAAGATATGACCTGCATCTATCCATGGCACAAACATACATTGACAGCTTTTTTTTATTCCACAGTGTCCCCATGTTGCTCATCCTATTCCCAGTAGGATTAAGATATTTTTCTTATATTTATTCTGACACAGATAGCCTCAAGGTGTCTAAAATTTAGTAAGCTTTCTCACCCCTTACTTGGAGGAAAGTGAGGTAATGGCAGAGACTGGGAATAGAGATAAAATAGGGATTAACAAAGGGCTCAGCAAATATCATGCCAGTATTGTTATCTGCTGACTGGTAGATGGCTGCATAGCACATCAGAAATGGGGAAAGACCCATGAACTTACCAGGATGGGTTTTGCCAAATCACTCTTTGAGCTTTACTTCCCCACTTTTGCAATAGGAAACATGTCACTTATACTGGCATGTACTAAAACGTCTTTATGAGGTCACAAGATAGTTAAATTAGACATACTGTATAGATCCAGATGAATCAGTCAGCTTGGAGATATAATATCGGTACAAACCAGTTTTGAATTCTTGATCTCCTGCTGGTGCAAATGGTATGAGCAGGCAGAAGCAGGAGAATTTCCAATTGGATACCAGTGGGTTTTGGTGCAAGGCATTTTGAACTACAGGAACCTCCCTGCTCCCCTCTCCTTTGGTTAATCAGCCTTGTAGAAGCTGTTCTTCTTTTGACTCATTTGACTCAGATGGCTGTGGCACTGTTGCTACAACTTACATCTCAAGGGGATGAAGTTGATTTAGTAAGCTGAGATGAGGGGTCTGCACTGAATGAAAGGAACTGGGGGTTAAGCGTGCCTGAAACGTCTACATTCCATCCTGGAAACCTTGGTTCTTACCCCTGAGGGGGAAAGATTGGGAGGGGAGCCAGATTCCTGGGTTCTGTCATGAAAGATGGGGCACATGGGCACCCTTCATTGGTGTAAGTTGATTAAGAGCTGTTGTTGGGGAAGGGTTGGAAGACATGATGCTTGAGTGGCAGTCATTTCATTTTAACCATTCAACAGCAATTTTGATACATCACATGCTATTGGTCATTTCTCATCATGCTCCCGGCCAGGGAACATCCTTGATCCAAGAGCATCAACTCTTAAGGCAGGAACATTTTTTTACATGCTAAAAGAAAAAAAAAAGAGTTGCAACAAGGCACATGTCCCGCCCCCTCTTTGAGGCAGTGGGAGGAAGTGGGAAGGGATGGGTGGGGAAAGGCTGCAACCAGAAAGCATGTAATTAGAACATAGAAGCCAGACATGGGTGTCTTTGGAATCATGCTGTTCACATGGACCACTGGTGACCACTCATACCTGTGTACAAATGCTATAAATACCCGAGGAGGAACAGCCTACCTTCCGATGAGTTCTGTGTCCTACCCTTTCTCCAGGGACCTGTTGTTCCCTTGTTGTTGGGTTATGATTGCATTGACATTGCCCACAAATTTATGAGTGCAACTTTTATGTGCCTGATAATCCTTGCTTTAATTTTTGTTTAAAAGGAACAATTCTTTATAAGCCCAGGTAAATCAATGCAGATCTTTATAAGCCCAGGTAAATCAAATGAATTATTAATTAGAATGATTTCGGGTTGCTTCCAAACTGCAGGATTCTAAAATTTATTCAGTCATTATTTTTTCTGCAATAAATTATATGCTGAGTGGTAATTGATTTTTCACCATCAGGCTGTACAATACTTGTGTGGGGAGATATTTCATTCCCCCCACCCCAGTCTACTAGAAGATGTAATTTAACTGTGTGGGTAATGGGTAATTTAAGTCATGCATTTATAAATTTAGCAGGCTGATTGGCACAATGTTTCAAGTTTATTGAATTGTATTTTTTTAAAAAAAGAAAAGCTGAAATGGATTTTAGTCCAAATGTAAAGGCTTACTAAAAATACTGCCAAAACAGCTATCTGAAAAGATAATAGTGAAATATATTACTAAGAAAAGAGCAGCATTAACTATCCAAAACATCTCTGTACTCATCAAAGCCACACCTTTTTAAAAACAAATGGGGAATTTGAGAGATTGTGCTGTTGTTCCACTCCTTACAAAATGAATAAAATAAAATTTCATGAATTTTCAAAAGAACGTAAAAGAGGCACAAGAAAAATATATGAGAGCGGGAATTTGAGCTGGATGTTTGATAACTGCCCCATCTCCATCCTGGGTAGTAAAGTTTTGACTATATGAATTCCAAAATAAATATCAGTGGGGAAGCATCCTTAACAGAAGTATTTCCAATGGGGTGGAATGGTATCTTTTACATTTTACAGACCTATTTCTTTCTAGACCCCCCCCCCTTTTTTTTTTCTTTCTGTCAAAATGCCATTTCCTCTTAAATGGAGTGTTCTCTCGCTGTATCAGACAAGTTACAAATGCCAGATGGAGCATGTATCTAATCTAAATTTCTTGTGGAAAACTTAGGAACTCTGGCTTTGTGGAGTTTGTCTTACTGATAAAGCAAAGCCCCTGCTTACATTTTAATCTATTATATTGTATTCCATGTAGCTCGCCATCACAAAAGGAAATACTGTGTGTGTGCGTGTGCAGGGAGATTTCTCCTGCTTCTCATTTGATACTCAAGGATTCAACCAAAAATTGATTGGCCAATTTTTTTTTTAACCAGAAGGCAGTCAAGATATAGCTATAATGTTTTACCTTCCCCAATATTCTTTCATTTTTCAACTGATAAACATAGATTTGTCTTTCATATGCAAATATTTCTTTCCTAAAATCCATTTCAGCCAAAGAAAGAAGGGCTTTGAAAGAACCTAAACTGACTTCACATTGTTTTTGTCTCACTACACTTATACAAGGAATATGCCCATTTATATCTTAGGTACCTATAGTAATACAAGTTGCAAACTGGGCTTGTTTCTAACACTAGGCCCACTTGTGAACTAACACACAAGCCTGCTGTTTGTGATATCCTGACCCTGCACATGAGCAAGGAGTGAAGTAATAGAATAAAGATTCAGCAGGCTGTTATGCGTGAGGCCCCAGCTCTTGTACCATCATGGACAGTTGGACCAAGCTCCCCCCAAAAAACAGATACAACATGCCATAGCCAGCATTATATTTGGGCCGCTTTGGACAATACATGTTATGTAGCTCTTACCATTATCATCTTTCTCCATGGAAATGCACAAGCCACATGGTGGGATTTAATAACCGTGTGGTCGGAGCTGAGTCAATTTGTTGCCATACTCATACTGGATGTCCTTGGATAAGACATCCTGTTTCAGCTTCTTTTCTTTCTATGTCTAGCTTAATGAAAAAAAGGACTAGGGAAAACATGATAGCAGTGTTCCAATATCTCAGGGGCTGCCACAAAGCACCTGAGGGTAGGACAAGAAGCAACAGGTGGAAACTAATCAAGGAGAGAAGCAACTTAGAACTAAGGAGAAATTTCCTGACATTTAGAACAATTAATCAGTGGAACAACTTGCCTGCAGAAGTTGTGAATGCTCCAACACTGGAAGTTTTTAAGAAGATGTTGGATAACCATTTGTCTGAAGTGGTGTAGAGTTTCCTGCCTAAGTAGGGGGTTGGACTAGAAGACCTCCAAGGTCCCTTCCAATTCTATTCTATTCTATTCTATTCTATTCTATTCTATTCTATTCTATTCTATTCTATTCTATTCTATCCTATCCTATCCTATCCTATCCTATCCTATCCTATCCTATTCTATTCTATTTTATTCTATTCTATTCTATTCTTCCTTTATCTTAAGAGTATCTAGCATGACCTATTGCTGTATAAATTACTACCACTAACTCTACTACCCTGTTTCCCCCAAAATAAGACATCCCCTGATAATAAGCCCAATCGGGCTTTTGAGCGCATGGCAATAAGGCCAAGCGCTTATTTCAGGGTTCAAAAAAAATATAAAATAGGATCTTATTTTCGGTGAAACATGGTACAATTTTTCTTATTGGTACTGGTATTACAATGACTATGGCACTACTGTTACAATTGCTGTCACTGTCTTAGTTACAGACTTGCTGTCTTTTTCGTGGAAAATTTTTAAGTAGCCCAACAACAACCCAAAAATAAATAAAAATCACCATCCCATTTCTGCTTCTATAAGCTGCCCCTATTCATGCATCCAAGCGCGGCATTCATTAGTTTATTCTCTTGAAACAAGGCAGTGTGGAAATGCCTGGCATTAAAGGTCTCTCTCTCTCTCTCCACCAGGCATGAGCATCAGGGTGAATCCACCATGCCCTGGGAAGGGGTAGGAGATAACCAGATGAAAGATTTGTCTTCAAGTCACCGCTAAAGCAAAGGAAGGATTGGGTAAGGGGGTGGGGAGGGAAGTATTAGTCGGAGTCAGAGGTGAGGAGGCTCCTCCTCACAGTCTCATACCTGGGTCTGGATGCGGTTGAGGCCACGGAACCACAAGATCTGGCCACGGCGTAGCTCCCGCTCAGCGTGGTCAATTTCCTCCTCATCCTCAGCCATTTCCTCATCTGTCATCTCATCCTTACCAGGGCCATGTCCTGCTTCCTTCAGGCATTTAAGATGGCTGGTAGGGATGGTGGCAATGACCTGCAGCGGGGAGTAAATACCTAGGCTACTTTTCAGTCTTTTCTCTGTAGAAGATATCTATTGCTCAGTTTCAATGTTTTTCAGAAAAAAAAATAGTAATAGTAACATGGGGCAACCATAGATCGCTTAATGAAAACAATAGCTCAGTAAACCATGGATGTGGAAAAGACATATTCCATGCTAGGGGTGATTAGGAAGTACTCTAGATTATACTACATTGCAAAAATATACAGCTGTAATAGAAAAGTAGTATAATAATTTTATGTAAATATATAGGGCAATGGGTGAAAAAGAGAGCAACAGTTTTATAAGTCTGGAGCATCCTATCTATGAGCAAATTTGAAATGAAGAACTTTCACTTGAAAAAAGAAGAAGGAAGGTGGGATAGATAAGTATGGGAAGAAAGAGAGAGGTATATAATTCTAAAAAAGGTGCAGCAAAAATGACTAAGAGAAGTTTTTCTTCTCTCCTGTTTCATATTTTTTGGGAGCATAAAACTGAAAACAAGACCTGGAAGGAAATACCAATACAGATGGAGAAATAAGATAGAGCATATACCGGTGTAAATGAAAATGATTTCCTTACCTGTCCCCAGACGAGTTCCCCGAAGCCCACAAAAAGACACCACAGCCATTGCTCTGTATTCAGTGGAGAACAGCTGAATGGTTTCCCCCCAAACTGCACAATGACGATCTGTGGGGTGGGAGTGGGGAGAAGAGAGGGATGGTAAGTTGATAACCAACATTTTCGCACTAGAAGAGGCTTGCCTGAACAGGACAGAAGGAAAATCTGGGTCAGATGCAAGACAAAGAACAGATAGGAACAGATCCAAGATCCGGATCTGAGGAACTGGATCCTCAGGCAAATGTAAGAAAAGGGTTTGAAAACAAAGGACCAAGGGACCAAAATATTATGTGTTGCAGGGCAAGAAGCACCAGAGGTCTAAGGTAAAAGCTCAAAGCAAATAAAATATCTGAGACAAACTGTCTATATACAAATAATCCATGCATGCATTGGGCTGCTTGGGGTAGGAGGGCCCCGGGGGCACTCAGGTATGGGCAGGAACTCCACCCCATTAACCACCTGGAACGGGGTGAAACCGGTGGTGCATCCATTCATTCCTCTCTCCTTCCCTCCCTCCACCCACCCACCAGCCTCACTAGGTGGACTAGACCATGAAATCAATGCCACTAGAAGGCTAAAGCTACTTTAAGAGAGATTGGCTATAATATATAATATATATAATATAATCTTGCAATCCCGGTTGTGCTGCCCCTCCTCCCACTTCTTATATTTCCTGTGAGTCAGGAAAGCATCTGACTGATCCTCTTCCCAGTGTTACCTTAAAAACGGGCTTAAAAATGTCTCAATGTCTATTTGTCCAGGTAAACCATTTGTGCATTATTTCCATGATGCACATACTATCCATCTGTGTATACACAATTTGTATTTTAGTGAATTTGTCTTCTGTCAACCTTGCTTCTCCCTGTCTTCCAAGTCTTTCCTTCAGTTGCAGTCCTTACTGTCAGGATGCATGTTTAGGGCAGTTATACAGTATGTCTACCTTGTCTATCTGTGAAGTGTCAGGGACCTTTAATAACTATGATCTACAAAAGCATGCATAAACATTTACATTTCATACAGACACAGATACAGGCACAACACACACACACACACATATCAGTTTTCCTGACTAGCTACCCTTAAATGTGTTGGGATTACCTAGGATGGGAACATTGACCATACTGACTAAGAATCTGAGAGTTGCATGTCAACACATCTAGAGGGCACCAGGTTGTGGTGGCACAGTGGTTAGAATGCAGTACTGTACTACAGGGCTAACTCACTGCTCACTCCAGGAGTTCCATCCTGAGTGGCTCAAGGTTGACTCAGCCTTCCATCCTTCCGAGGTTGGTAAAATGAGGATGCAGATTGTTGGGGGCAATATGCTGACTCTGTAAACCGCTTAGAGAGGGCTGGTAAAGCACTGTGAAGCAGTATATAAGTCTAAGTGCTATTGCTATTGTGGAAGTCCACAGAAAGAGGAAGTACATGCCTCTTTCCTATCTTTTTCTAACTCCATCCAGCTTTTCACAACTGTTCGCTGCAAGCTTATACCTGTATGCCAAAAGTGCCCAAAACAATGCTGCAGAAGATGGGGTTGCTAAAAATGCCATCAAAGACATTGCGCTCTCCATGGATTTTGCGGGCATTGATCTCATTGAACAGCTGCATCATGACAAAGATGTTAAAGATGATGGTGTAATGCTCCGAGGGCGGAGAATGCAGGGGAGCGTTGCGGCCACAGTCGATGTCAAATATAACCTCTCCTGCGGGGTAAGAAAAGGGGGTAAAGCAATTGCATCACGGACAGAGAATGTCACTTCCAACCAGCCAAATGCATCCCTCCACTGAAGTTCCAGTTTGGTGTTATACCGAATGGACAAGTAAGCTCCCACCCCCAGATTCATTCTTGCTGCTTACCTATCAGCCCCTCATGACAGACGACAAGCTGCCAGCCCAGACATTCAAATCAACATGTTGGGATTGGAATCCTAGATCTTCTTGAGAGATGCAAGACTTCTTATTAGGAGGGATCTTACTTTAGCATGTAAAAAAAGGGCTTCTCCCTCAGCCCCTCCCTTTCCAGGGGGAAGAGCTTTGGTTCTCTTGGAAACGGCAGGCAGTACTCCAGGAGAAAAGGAATACATAGACGTGTGTTATGGTGGGTGGGAGAGAAGGAACTAAGATTCTCCTTCAGCTCTGATTAGAGTGGAATTTCCAGTTAACAGTTGAATCTAAAGGAATTTGATTCAAGCCCAATCTATTCTTTAGAGCAGAGGTGTCAAATTCAAAGCCCGCAGGCCGGATCTGGCCTGTGGGGTGCTTAGATCTGGTCCGCAGGGCTGCCCTGGAAACAGTGAAGGGCTGGTCCGCAGTGCTCTGCCAGTGAAAACAAAGCTTGGGAGCCTGTTTTCACTGGCAGAGCAATCAGGCCGCCATAGGCGCTCCCGACATGAGTGATGTCAAGCTGGCCATGCCCACCCTGGCCACGCCCACCCCTGCCCCAGAGTTCAAACACAACCCTGATGCCGCCCTCAATGAAATCAAGTTTGACACCCCTGCTTTAGAGTAATGGGGAAAAGGTTAGCTAAGAATTCTGCTAAGTTTAGTTTTACTGAATGTTCATCATTTCTGGTATCTGTTGTTTCTGTACAAGCTCAGTCGCTTGCGGCTTTGTAACTTGGAACTTCTTTACATCAACTTTGTAACTTGGAACATCTTTCCTGCTTCCTAGTTTAGAGGAGCAGCCTCTTCATCAGAACTTTCTAGTAGCTCTTTCAGAATGCTGACCGTGGTTTTAGAAATTCTCTGTTTTTATCCCCTCCATCGCTAATTGTGTTACAAGTGACTATTTAAAGTTGAAAAGAAAATTTTATTTCCTCCTTCCCCCCCCCAACTAAAGTTTGATTCTATTTATACCTTGTGAAGTTGAACTCTCCCCCCCACTCCCCCATCTGAATGCCCCAATGCTACAGGACAAACAGATGGCGCTATGGAATTATTTTTCTCCCCTTTCTCTCATTCCTTCCCTTTAAATTTGAAAAAAAAGGTAGCACAGGTTGTAAAACTCTTGTCACACATGCCAGGGATTAGGGATAAAATACCCCTGGAAGAGAGATGTGACAGTCATCACTACTGAATTGCCTTGATGAGGCAAAACTAGGCCATAGAAACCCAGAAAATTTCTGGGACAGTAAGTGGAGTTCTCCAACCTTTTACCCTCTACCCTTCTATAGTTCACTTATAAACTCACCCACAAAGAGGAGAGTGAAGATGATAATGAGCTGGTACACAGCATGACCCAAAATATTCTTCATCATGGTCCGGGATATGAGGGGTTTGTTGCGTCCGTAGGGTTTACGCAGCAGCAGGGCCTCAGTTGGGGGCTCAGTGGCAAGTGCCAAGGAAGCAAATGTATCCATAATGAGGTTCACCCACAGCATCTGTACTGCCTTGAGAGGAGAATCCTTTAGGAGAAATTGAGAAGGAAAATTGTAACATCTCCAGGAAGTGAAGGAAACATATACCCATCCACCTCTAGGTATACTAAACATACTCTATCCACCTTAAGATACCAATGGACTTGCTTAGAAATGAGCAAACTTTTTTTGTAACACAGTCAGCACTAGTCAAAGTTTCTGGTACTTGGGGTGTATTAGGTGAACTTCATCAATATATTGATGTATGTATCATCACAGGGGGCATTTCTAGGCAGAAGATCTCAAGAGAGATTGAGGCCTTGTGGGAGAGCAGCTATGCTATTCTATGGTAATCAAAATTCAGAAGGTATCTGGTAGCAACTTTGTTAGGCAAAAAAAGCTGCTATCAGACTACTTTTGAATTTCAGCTTGGGTCTGTGTTTCAACTAAGAGTCGAGTTTATGAATAGCTGTCTCAAAATCAAAAGGAGGAGGAAATGGAGAAGGAGAAGGAATCCATCAAGAATGAAAGGACAAAACAAGGCAAGTCTTGCTTTCCTGAATTTACCTGTTGATAGACAGCTCCAAAGACTCGTCCTTGTGCTCCATTTTTATTCTTTTATTTTAAACTGGATTGAATTGGATAGTCCTTTAAATAGAAGATGACAGTGAACAGAGTACTGTATTGTACAGTTTGGGAGTAACTTGCAAGGTAAAATTGACAGGTAGGGAGAAAGTTAACTCTTTCACCTGTGATATCTCCTGCCTGTTATTTCCCTCTGGAAATCTCTGCAGTATCATTAAAATTAACAAGAAGTTGGGAACCAAGTGTCTGCCTTGAACTGAGTCGCTCTGACTCTACTTTGGAGATCTGTGAGATATATTGATACTAGAGAATAAATCATTGGGCTAGATTAGCCAGAACTATGACCTGGTGTACAGATTTCAAATGTTTATTGATTCAGTCTGCTTTTCACAGTCTCATTAGGATCTGGTATGTAATAATCTGGATTAAAAGAGTGATTCAGTACAACAATAATGCAAATGAAAACGCCTTTACTTCAATAATTGCAGCATGTTTCTGTCACTGAGGTAATAAGCAGATTCTTTCCCTTTTTATGGGAGAAACAGGAGGATTGGGTGCAGTGCCTATCCTTGTTAGCACAATTCTTGTGCTCCTTTCCTTGAGTGGTAGAGCAGAAGGACTAAGGATGCTTGGGGGTGGGCCAGGGGGAAGAAGATAGCTACTTAGATATGTCAGTGAGGACTCAATCATCTAGGCCAAAGGTATCTAAAAAGTTGAATCATGGAAACTGGACCAAAATTTGTTAATCTGAGACATTTCGTTTACCATCCAGAAAACTTCCTCAGTCAAAAAATAAAAAAATTAGGCAGAGATTTTTTTTTACATTTTAAAAAAATTTTTGACTGATGAAGCTTCCTGGATGGGAAGGGAAATGTCTCAGATTAACAAATTTTGGTCCAGTTGCAGTGGTGAAATCCTCCAAGGTTTGCCACTGGTTCGCTGCATGCGCATGTGCAGTGCGCACCAAATGTGCACTTTGTGTGGAAAAAGGAGGCTTAAGTAGGACAGCGAGGGAGGGAACAGCTGTGCCATGTGATTTTGATTTGCTAGAAAGCAGGATTTCGTGTGGCACAGCTGAATGTTGGAAATACCAGTTGGGATGAACCAGTAGCATTTTTTTATTACTAGCTTTTATTACTACAGGTTCACCCGAACCTGTACGAACCGGTAGCATTTCATCCCTGTCCAGTTGTCATGATTCAACCTTTTAGATGACTACTTAGTGTGGCAGATGATCGGGAAGAGCAACCAACACACCCACTATTAATATTGGGGGCTGCCGGGGCTCATTCTGCTCATTTTAATATGGCATAATTTTTCATCATTTTTTAAAAATGCTTTATAGTCAGATTAATAGTATACATTTGCAGATGTTCATCTAATTATTTTTACACACACATACAAACACACACTTGTCTTTTCTGAAATGAAAAGGTGATAAATGCATTTAGTTCAGAGACTAAAATTATGAGAGGTACTACTAACTGGGAGGTAAGTGGGTAATCCAGGATGTCTCCAGAGCAGGGGTCTCCAACCTTGGCATATCTATCTATCTATCTATCTATCTATCTATCTATCATCTATCTATCTATCTATCTATCTATCTATCTATCTATCTATCTATCTATCTAATGATGGCTGTCTGTGTGACTGTCATCCCCGCTCTTGAATCCTCCCATCATCCTAGTTCATTGCTATAAGAGAAATTGCTAAATTGAGGTGGAATTTGGGGTCAGCCTCATTTTCAGCAAAATCTTACACATGACAGATGGTATCTTTCAAAAGTCATTTTCCATTCTGTTAAATACATGTCAAAATGTTAAGAACTTTCTGAGCTCAGTGCCTTCCAGATGTGTTAGAACTGCATGCTGTCTGGTGTCAAGCTCCTGGCTTCTAATTAAACCCAAATTAATTTTCTTTCCAAGCACGATTCTCACAGTCTCTTTGGCAAGATGTGCTGAGATGAAAGGGACAGGGTTGGAAGCATTCCAGTAACTCAACTATTTCCCAACATTCAACCACTTTATATCCCAATAGATATTATGGAAAGAGAGAGTTTGATATGGTGGTTAACACACCAAGCTAGACCATAAATTCTAAACTTGCCCAAGGTAAAAAACTGGCTGGGTGATCTTAGGCCAGTCACTCACTCTTGTCTCTTAAGAAGGCGACAAGGGCAAGCTGTTTGTGAAAATCTTACCAAGAAAACAGCAGGGACTTGTCCAGGCATTCACCGGGAATCAACACTGATTTGAACACACACACACACACACACACACACACACACACACACACACACACACACACACACACACACAAAATTATGGAGGAGTCCATGTTTTAGTTTTGACTTTATTTCCATGAACCAGCAAACAGCCAGATCTTTTCACTGGTAAGGAAGGAATAGGAAGACGTCTCTTTCTAAAGCCTTCTTCTGAATCTGTATGTCTAGGGACAGAATTTTGGGATTTGTCACACACCTGGACAGATACTCAACTGGAGAAAGCTATGACCAGTGCAGGAAATTTAGGAATCAAGTATCTGAAAAAATTTCTGCTTTACTACCTGTATAGTCATGATAATGTTGGAAGGTCTCCTCCAGCTGCCCTCACCATCTGTTTGTTTAAAATTGTTTAAAATTTTAATTTATTAACAAGTAACAAATGATAATACAGTGGAGTATATATACAAGCAAAATACTAATAGCCTTATTTAATTAAATTATTTAGAATTCTGGTCCTGGATAGTAGCCAATCATTATGTCTGTGTTTAAACCAGATGAAATAAAAAAAAATCATCTTGTATTTTATCATAATACGGTACTACCATCTTTTTAAGTTGGATTTTCCATTAGAGTAATTTTCTAGCATTTCTGCCATCATATAGAGTTATTCAGATCCTTTCCTGATTTCCAGGGTCTTGCTACTATCTCATTGCAACCAAGAAGAAAACTATTAATTCTTTAGGTTTCAAAATGTTTCTTGGATTACTAAAAAACAAAAAAACTCTACATTCTATAAGTTCAATTTAGGATATAATATATAGGTACTTGTGCTCGGCTTATGACCACAATTGAGCCCAAAATTTCTGTTGCTAAGTGAGACATTCGTTAAGTGAGTTTTGCCCTATATTTCGACCTTGCTTGTCACAGTCATTAAGTGAATCACTGCAATTGTTAAGTTAGTAACCCAGCTGTTAAATGAATCTGGCTTCCCCAATGACTTTGCTCGTCACAAAAGGTGATCACATGACCCCTGGACACTGAAACTGTCATAAATATAGGTCAGTTGCTAAGCATCTGAATTTTAATCATGTGACCATGGGGATGCTGCAAGGGTCATATGTGGGAAAAACGTTTTTCAGTGCCGTTGTTACTTTGAACAGTCACTAAACAAATTGTTGTAAGTCGAGGCTATTTCTTTACATTTTCTACAGCATATTTTCATCTGGGATCACATAGATGGCAACCCGAAGGAGACTGTGTTAAGTTTTTTATTTTCCAAGGCTTTCTTTTCAGTTTTATTTACATGTTGTCATGTTTTATTAGCATTTTAAGTAGGTTTTATAAATTGCCCTGGGAGTTTTCATGAAGGGTAGTATGGAAAGAAAGTGGAATAAATAAAAAATAAAATAGAATCAAGCTTCATCCCAGGTCTAATGAAAGAAAGGAAAGTTGAAAAGGCATTTTTTAAAATTGTTCCGCCAGCCCGGGCTATCAACTTAATAATTTTAAATTGGGGTATTTTAAATTTTTGGGGTTTTAAATTGGCCAAATCTATTTAATTATTTTAATTTTTAATTATTGTTGTGTCTTGTGTTTTTAAATTGGCTGTACACCGCCCTGAGTCCTTCGGGAGAAGGGCGGTATAGAAATAAAATTATTATTATTATTATTATTATTATTATTATTATTATTATTATTATTATTATTATTATTATCCTTTGCATTTGTGCTTTAAAATTCATGAGGGTTATTTGACTCTATACTGTTCTGTATTCCTCAATCCAGTATATAATATTTAAATGGACTGACCCAATAACACAAGTTGTGAGTAATTGAAGCTGAAGCATGTTTGACTGTAGGTATAAGCTAAATTTAAAGAAAGAAATCCATCTTTAAAAAAAAGTGAGAAGTAGCTGGTTTTTATGTGCCTGCCCTGCATGCATATTTGTTAGCTAGAAATGCTTTGCTGACTGTTTACCCAAAATTGTCATTTGCAGAAAATAGCAAATTGTGTGGGAGCAACCCTCCCCTCCACCTAATAATGTCATGTATCTATCACCAATTGCGTGGATTGAACTAAGATCTTGGGACAATTTTAAGCTGATTTATCTAACTTCGTTGTCCACTGTCAGGCCCTATATGGTCCTTGACATCAGGGAATTTTACCATAGAGCAGTGTTTCTCAACCTTATGGGTAGATTTCAACTCCCAGAATTTCCCCAGCAAGCTTACGAGAATGTGTATCACAAAAGACATATGCATTTCCTTTATTAGAATGGCTTTATAAGTCCCCTGCCCCCAGCCACATATGAGGATGTAGCTTCACTGTGTAAAGGAAGACTCAATCATCCAGGCCAAAAGCAACTAAAAAGGTTAAATCATGGCAACAGAGCCAAAGTTTATTAAACTGAGATGTTTTGTTACTCATCCAAGTAACTTCTTCAGTCAAAACGAATAAAATTCAGTTAGGCAGAGAATCAGAGAGTTGTTGGAATGTACTAACTCTTGCCATACCAACTGCAAGGGTTTCTCCCTGAAACGTATTGCGTTCAATGTATTGTGTTCTCATTGATTGGAACACTCCAAGATGATGTTGCACAGAAGAATACTAAAACTTGTTCTCTATCATCCCAGAGGGAAGATTAATGGATTTAATTTACACAAAGGCAAATTCCAGCTGAAGAATTGGAAACACTTCTTAGCAGTAAGAGAAGTTCAGTGGTGAAACTAATTACTCAGGGAAGTAATGGGACTTGCATTGAACAGCCCTCAGTTGGGAATCTTTTTGTATTCTTGCGTGGATCATAGATCCAGATTTGTTGGTTTAGTGGCTCCTTCTAAATTTATGGTTCTAAATATGTTATCATGATTTGATGAGGGATTATATCTCCTTCTCTTAAATTCTCTCATTTTTGAATATTCATTTTCTATACAGTCATCTAAGACACACACTCACATACTTTTCCACCCGGGATGTGAGAAACAGCTGGAACAGATCATTCCATTGTATCCCCATTGTGTATTTTCCCAATTTCTAGACCGTCCAGGCCTCCATCTTCCATTTACTGCTCCACCTTGCAATGCAGCCCACCTGGGTGATGCAGGCCCCGGTGAAGGCTACGATGACGGCCACCACATTGACAGTGAGCTGGAACTGCAGGAATTTGGAGATGCTGTCATAAACATTGCGACCCCACATCACCGCCTTGACGATGCTGGAGAAATTGTCATCAGTCAGGATGATGTCAGAGGCCTCTTTCGCCACATCGGTGCCTGCTAAGCCCTGAGGATGACACAAAAGTAGAGGGTTGGTACATTCTTCTTTTTGTGAGGGGCAAAAAAAACCCCTCTCTCCTTTTTTCTTAAGGACTGTAATGATCCCAATAGTTGTGTGTTCTAATAGTATTTTCATTGATCTAATTCATCAATTTCTAATCCTATGCCAATTAAAACACATATGTTTCAGTGGTGGGTTGCTACCGGTTTGTCCCTGATCGGGTGAATTGGTAGCGTCGGCGGTGGAAGGCTCCGCCCACCCACCCGGACACTTCTGCGTTGTTCTGTTGTTCTGTTGTGTGAGCGTGCAAGCACGCCCACGAGCAAACCGGTAGCGATGGGCTTTGAAACCCACCCCTGATACGTTTATTCAGGTTTATTTATTGATTTGCTGTATGGTTGTAGACTGGAAATCTACATTATAACATAACAATATTCCTGAAAGCAATAAAGCCAGGAGAGAAATCATAACAGAATCAAACTTTATAAGCTAGCATGTTTATCAAAATTTATTATTTTCTTGACAGAGCTCAAACCCAGTACCTCTGAACAGTAATGGGGAGAAAATGGCAATGTTTCTGGAGATTTCACTAGATGGGTTCTTTAATTAAAACACTTGCAATCTCTGATTAAGAGCAGCACAAGCATTGGCTAAGTCGGGGGAGAAATTAAGTCTGCACACCAGGTCAGGTATAAAGGGCAAATCAATAAAACATGTACAAGTGCCTTAACCTCTATCACTCAACACATGGGTAGGCATTCCTAATAAGTGATCTTGCCAATGCGAACTCCCTTTTATGAAGAGCAAGGACAGGATGAATACAATGTTTAGAGGCCAAAGTCTCTAGAGTCGTGGTAGGACGTTTGTGACTTGTTTTGCACATCTAAATCAAATATTGTCTGCTTAACTTCGGGCAGAGCTTTTTCTGGACCAAGATGAGTAGGGTATGGGTTGAGACTCTGCAGTGTGACATATTATTGGATGTATACTCCTTCCATTTGAGAATGCAGCTAGGTTTGACTGGTCCTATAAAATATACCTGCTAGAGATTCCCCACGGGTGTTCCTGGGTATCCCTGATTCTTCTCCCCACTCACTAGTTGTTCCTTTTTGATATTCTTTTTCTCTCCTCTGTTCTCTCTCTACCAACATCACCTCTTCCTTAGGAGAAATAAGCACCAGCTCCTGATTTATTTACTACATTTCTTTCCTTATGTGCTCTAATAAATACTGTAGGAGGAGAACCATGTTACTCTATGGTAGCCAAAAATTAGGAGTTTGGTAGCAATTTTTCCAACTAAGAAATTTTATTAAAAAGCATAAGTTTTTGTGAACTATTTCATCAGAAGTGTGGAGTGGTTAAGCAGATGCAGCATTTAAATTGGGGTGATGCTTCCTTTCCTCCCTTGCTCCCCAACTTAAATTCTATATCAGTTTAGCTACTCCATTATTCTGGTGAAGTGAGCTATAGTTTACGAAAGCTGATTTTTTATAATGTGTTAGTTGAAAAAGATGCTACCAGAGTTAGACCCATACATTAAAGAAAGGGGGAAAAAAAGATAAAACTGCATTGTATTCTACAAGGCTAAAGAAAGATAATTAACTAGCCAGCCAGCCAGCCAGGAGAACTTGAATAAGAAGAGAAACAGAAACTTTGATACAAATACATAGACATGCATACACACACATTTGAATGCCTCAAGAACATGGAACCCAGTTCCGTGTTCTAGAGTAGCAACTCCAAAATGACTCTGGGTGATTTACAATTTTAAAAGAATGCATAATATAAAAGAAAAACAAGAACATCTAGACAAAACCACACAAGTAACCAAAGAATGCCAGAGGTTCCACAAACTCTCTAATCCCAGGTCTGGGAAGAGAGTCAGGTAGTTAGAAATTTATAGAATATTTAAAGATGGGATCCACATGTATTTCTGGGGTTATGATGTTCCAAAGGGCAAGCACAACAATAGAGAAGGCATACATTTTAAATCCCACAAGATGACAACATTTAACTGAAAGAACTGGAATACACCCACTCTGTCCAATTGTACCAGATAGGCAAGAAACTATCAGAGATAGCTGCTCCCTCAAATAACCAGGCCTTGTGCCATGAAGGGATTTATAGGTGATGTGCAGCACCTTGAATTGCACCTGGAAACCAGCTGGTAACCAATGCAGCTCCTTAAAGTAATGATGATACAAAGGTGTAATGTAGGCACCCAATTCTACTTGCACCACTGCATTTTGGATCAGCTGTGGCTCCAGGAAACCCATGTAGAGTTCATTGCAATAGTTAAATTGCAAGGTGACCAGGCATGAGTGACCATGAAGGATCTTCTGGTCAAAGAAAAGCTACAACTCCATGAGAACACCTCCCCACCTCAAGTTGTCCAATAGTCTTGGATGGGGAGGTATAACTCCAACCAAGACTAAAAATGAAATCAACTCAGCCTTAGCCACTCACTCTTGTCAGAGTTGAGTCTATTCTTCTCTATCCAGAGCTGAACAGCCTCCAGACATAGGGTGACTGACTACATTGGCAGCTTCAACTGCACTACTCAAGTTGAGATGTACAATTGGGTATCGACAGCATAGTGACGATACACTGTTATTAGTTAATGACTGAAATAGAGCTCTGTTCTATCCTAGTGATAATACTGAACCCCGAACTGACATATGGCTTCACCAATGGTTTCATGTAGATGTTAAAGAGAAGGGACAAGAGGGTTGAACCTTGAGGCACCCCATAGGTGAGAGCTGCAGGTAGGACTTCCTCTCTCTTAGCAGTAATTGGGAATGACTACTGAGGAAGGAAGTGAACAACCGCAGCACAGTGCCTCCCACTCCTAACCTGCACAGCCAGTCCAGAAGAATGCCATGGTTGATGGTATTAAAAGTGCTAAGAGATCAGCACTCACAGCATCTATAAGTATAGTCCCCTCCTAACATATCTACCCCTGCCCCTCACAGTTTCAATCATACTGCCTTCCCTCTAATC
Source organism: Pantherophis guttatus (assembly GCF_059756535.1). NCBI lineage: Eukaryota > Metazoa > Chordata > Lepidosauria > Squamata > Colubridae > Pantherophis > Pantherophis guttatus. The sequence continues at coordinate 118,944,639 of NC_142064.1, read as the reverse complement.
TCCCCCCCCCCAGTTCTCCATTCCCTTTGTTCCAGATTCATATATTTCTCACACCTGCCAACTCCCCTCACCCCACTCAAAACAAACTAAACATTAAAACCCACCCACCCCCACTACCAATGCAGCCAGCCTGCTCCTTCCAAACTGCCTTGATCTCCCACCAACTGCTCTTCTCCTGGTGCTCTGCAGCTACGAGGCATCTGATCCTCAAGGGGAATGTCTACAGTCCCTAGCCAGGCTGTATTGTAATTACAAAAGTTCTCTTATTTATCAATACCACACTTTTACAAAGTATGAGATACAAGCTTGTTTTGAAAGCTTTCAACAATCGCCAGGAAAACACTTCAAAAATGTTTTTCATAGTCCCCCATCTGAAATGTTTCCATGTCACCCTTTCTTCCTAATCAGATATGTTTTGTATTATAGAGTTGTGAATTCAGACAATTCTGCAAAGCCCATTGGCATTTTAGAGAATTTCTAGTCACTAAAGAAATCAGGACCAAATTAAATTGCACAAAAAAGTATGCAAGCTTTTGAATTTCCCAAAACATTTTTATTGGGCTAAGTGATATGAGAAGGAAGAGGTAGAGAAGAAGGAACTGCTTGGCAGCTACACAAATCATTCATCTTATGATCTTCTCAGGGCTTAATATCCTGGAGCCTATTTGTCAAGTGAAAAGGTACAATTGTTCAGTGGACTGGAAAATAAAGTGTTGCATCAAACTATTTCACCTCCCTAAAGAACAATCACATAGCAAACTTCATAATATATACTTTAATATATGGCCTTAGGCATGAAAGCTGGCTGGGTGACTTTGGGCTAGTCATACTCCCTCAGCCCAAATCCACCATAGGGTTGTCATGGTATGGAAAATAGGAGGAGGAAGGATATTGTATGTTTATTTGCCACCTTGATGTACTTATAAAGTAATAAAGGTGGGATTAATAAAACTAATAAAAAGTTATTCCTGGCATTTTTACCAGGAATTTTTTTTCATGTACAAAACATACTTGAATCCCATTTAAAGAGGTTGTTCTAAAGCCCAAGAAAATAAACTAGGCTACAGGTATTGCTGGCCTTTGTCACAATATTTTCCACTGATAATTTCAATGCACATTTTTAAAAAATCCCCAATAAAAATAAAAGTCTGCTAAAATTCCAATCTTGACCCCTTCTGAGATACCATCATCACCCCACTTTCATAAAAGGGAAAGAAATAGTGTCATTATTGTTGTTTTGGCATACCAGTTAGTGACCAGATGTTCAGAAGATTTCTATGTGTTTAGTGCTGATCTTGTCTAGGAGTGAGTTATATGCGTAAATAATGCCGCAATTCGTTTGGAACTGGGCATATCCTCACTTGCTACAATCTTGTGGAAACATGCAATTGGCTATTGGTTGTCCCTGTGGACTAGACTCCCAGGCTATTACCTAGGCCAATGCCTATGGTGGGACCCTTTTCATAGTCCCTGGGCCCATAATATCCATACAAAACTTTTGAAGATCGGGATTTCCCCCATTGAAGCTTTTATTTTAGGCCCCGATGCTGCCAAATCGTTGATTTTTCAATGGCTGGACGACATTGATAGACAATTAAATCTGGCAAACGGATCGGGATCATGCTAACAGTTTTCCCTTGGTATTGTTCCCTCGCCTCCCACTCCCCCTTATCCCTCCGCGTTACACTCTATCAAACATAGGCACGAATGAAGGCACGATTTAATGTGATCCCCTCGAATGTCCTCGACAATAGGCTCTCGGGGGGAGTAAAATCCATCTATTGTACATGTGATGGCCGATCCCCGGAATCTCTGTTCCACATTACATTCGTATGTCCCCACTATCGAGACATAAGATCAAGATTCATTTCTCCTATTTCCCAGAGATTCCCTGGTTCACCTGATCTGTTCAGCCTTTATTTCCTACTCCAGGACACAGACCCCAATATAACTCCAAAGGTGGCAAAAATTTTTGCTGCAGTCGTGGCTGAAAAAAAACGGGGGAAGAGACGGATAACCCTACGGCAGAGGATCACTAGTATTGACAGTACAGATTGTATCTGAGGCAGTAGATGGTGTACTGTCACATGATCTATCTATATTTGTAAAATATACTCCCCTTCTATGTGTATTTTAATTTGGTCTCTGACTGCAATAAAAAAAAAGCTTACTTACTAATATATAATAACAAAAAAATAAGTCCTGGAATAATGTAATGCCTCCCAATGCCTACTTCTCTGACACTTCTCAGTCAGCAGGCTTTTTGGAATCTTAAAACAAACAAACACAAATGTTTGTACCTTTTTTTTAGCTTAGAGATTTCAATCAGGATTCCTAGAATGTACATGATGGTGTCACAGCATCAATGTATAGTCAATCATGCCACGATATCATAAAGACAAATCAGAATGAGGAATCAAGGTGACCAGATGTTGATGTTTTGTTCTTGTATACAAATGAGACAACTGTTTTCAACCCAACCCTAACTGAAGCTACTCTAAAGCATTGTTAGCATAGACTGCTAGTATGCAATATACACAGTGATGGGATTCAGCCAGTTCGCACCACTTCAGGAGAACCGGTTGTTAACTTTCTGAGCAGTATGGCAAGCAGTATGTTGGAAGAAAGAAGTCATGCTCATTTCCCATTGAATTGGTTCAATTGATAACATATTCTGACTTAAAAAAACAGACACCAAAGTTCTTCAGCTAGTTGAAATAAACCTTTAGGGTTTTAAGCTAGATTTCTAAGTAATTTGCAAAGGATCCAGTTTGAAGTAGAAATCCCACGCAAGAAAAGAAACATCTAACCAGCACTTGTTCTGTTTATTCTTTTGACTTCCTGTATGAATATCTGGCACAAAGAATAAGAAATTCTGAAATGCTTGTTATCAGCTCGCTTACTTGCCAGAGAAAGGAGGGAGCAAAGGATGGAGCAGAGATGGAAATGACATCATTGCTCTTGATCTGAAAAAACAACAACCACAGAGCTACACTTTCCAATATTTCCTCCCTCATATTGCAGACTGGCAACTGCTTATCCAGAATGGTATTGATGGTCAGTAGGAATGGGCTAGCTGGTGCTTATTGAGCTTGTAGTCATTAATACTTTTTTAAAAGTTCCAGCACCAAATATTTGATTGACATTTAAATTAGCTAATGGTTTCCCATGGCTGAGCCCCTTAAGTTGGATGTAATCCATTTAATTCATAACTTTGGCATCAATGCTGATACAGAGTAGCAGGCTACTTTGGATCTGGGCCCTCTCTTTTCAGTTCAAGGTCACCTGCTCATCTGCAAGGTCAAATCCTGAAAACCCTTGCAAATCTGCAGAAATGGCTTATGCACGCAGCATTAATTGATGACTATGATGTCTCTCTGGAACCTTCCTCCCCACCAGGTCCCTCATGCAATTTATATTCATTTCCACGGAAAATGGCAATAAGCAGATAATCATACATACAGCACTTGCTTGCTTTTTAAAAAGGCAGACTGCCTGTACCAAGCATAGGGGAAAGAAAGGACTGATGGCGGCTGGGCCAGCATTGAGTTAACTAGTACGTACATCTGTCATTGCAGCTGCGACGCCAGGAGGATGCTGGGCTCATCCCACAGATGAAGGACATGCTGTGAGCTCTCTTTTTATATTATGTTTGTCTTCACCCTAGTTCCCTGTGAAGTGGATGTCCCTGTGGACACAGGGGAGGGAATTCAGTTCAACTCCTCTTACCATGGCAAAGCCCACATCGGCCTTCTTGAGCGCGGGTCCATCGTTCGTTCCATCCCCAGTGACAGCGACTACCTGGCGCTGGTCCCCAATAGTGCTGTCAATGATGCCTTGAAGGTCAAGAATGTGAGTTAGCTAGTGGCGAGTGGGCTACGATCCAAATACATCCCAGAGCTGTTTGCATCGTTAGGTGGACATGCTTTCAGAGAAATTCTGGGCTGCATATCTGGAGTTTGATTTGGAACAGGAAATCAATCCAAATCCCGGGAATTCTAGTTCCCACCACCCCGTTTTGACTGAGGACGAAGAGATTGGCGGGATCTTACCTTTCACCAGGGTATGCTTATCAGTAGGTGATGATCGAGCCAGAACTCGCAGCTTTGGCCAGATTTTATCAAGACGTTCTTGTTCTATCTATAAACATAGAGAAGTAGTATGTGTAGTACAAGAGAACATAGGAAGTTGGCTTAGATCATTTCTGCACCATCAATTTATAGCATCTTCTGGAGTCATCCAACCATCATTGGCCAGAATAATGCACTCAGACTTTATATCACTTCTAGGATGACTGGATGATACTCAGGAGGTGCTATAAGTCCTTAGTGTGGAAATTCTGAGTCTGGCCATTCACCATTTCTAGCTTTCAATTGTCTCAGCTGATAGGTGGTACAGGGATAGCAATAGGTATAGATAGATAGATAGATAGATAGATAAATAGATAGATAGATAGATAGATAGATAGATAGATAGATAGAAAAAGAAAAAAAAAAGAGAGAGAAGGGCATCAGCACAAACTTCATATGGAAAAAATCTTAGGTTCAGTCCATTCAGAGACTGTGGAGGGCGGGGGAAGATCTATTGCCAAAAACTAGAATTTTCTGCATACGAATTTTGTGCTATAGCCTTTCTCCAAACAGTGCTGGGACAGTTTTTCCCAAGTCTGCCACTCATCGTCATCTTTTGCTAATTGCAATATCAAATGCTTGGGCCATCAAAGGTAAGAAAAGTGACATCCTTTCTCCTATGCTGTTGAATGAGCTAGGTAGTCTAGAAATAGCTTGGCAAACAGTAAAAAAGGGAAGAGCTTTTCCCTCTGGTATGAGAACTTTTTGTTTGTGGGGATTTTTTTTTTTTAAAAAATGGTGAAGGGTGTTTAGAATCTTCCTAATGATTGGAGTTCATGAAAAACTGAGATTTGTTCAAATTGAAGGTCTCTTGTTTAAAGGGGGATCCTCTTCCTGATCTCCAAATGAATTTCCATTTGAGCAAGCCCTTTGAGGAGGAAAGCTGCTATTTCAGAACGTACCTCCCTGACTTTGGAATTGCAGGAATAGCACCTTTCCAAAAACTTAAAACAGCTTCTTTGATACCTCTCCCTTCTCATTGCGGATCCTTCGGTTGAAGTCCTTTCCCTCCAGACATAAGAAGTCCTCCCCTGGTTGGATGATGCCACATTTGGCAGCAATGGCCCGAGCTGTGTTGATGTTGTCTCCTGTCACCATACGGACAGTGATGCCAGCACGCTGGCACTTGCGGATGGCCTCTGGCACCTGGAAAATGAACACACGGTATAGCCAATTAAAGGCATTGATTGCTTATAACATAACACGCTTCTTGATTTTCTACCTCAGTATTGAATCTGATATCGAGACTGGGAATCTCAGCTTTATATTTCCAAAACATAATCAGATTTCCTTGCTGGATTCATAACCAAAGTCATCAGCTAATCACTATTTCACCTCTAAAGCATCTAGCAAATTTGGGGAAAGTAGAAGCCAGGGAAAACCCCCCGAATCATAACCCCAGTCTTTTTCTTTAAAATAAAAGTGGCCACCTTCAGCATATTTTTGTTTTTCTCATTCAGGCTGCTAAGATATATCTACCCATATATCCTGATATTGTGTCACAGTCACAATGCTCAACTAAAATAGATGGTTAATGTCAGGAGGACACAATCCTGCATAGGAGACATATTATTCATCTTAAAAGCCTTCTGCTAAAGCCAGATTTGTTGAAATTCATTGTCATTAGACTGAGGATGAAAACAATCTATCTATATATGTATATAGTGAGAGAAAACTATTCATTGACTTCACTCTATTTAATCATGTTCCCCATCTACGATGCAAAGCTCTATCTTATTTTCGCACAAAATAACGAAAATGCTTCCTTGCACAGGATAATTAAAATGTATGTCTTAGTACTTTCTTCTTTGCACTAACATCCAAATACTTTATCATGTAAAGTGCTTCATGTCTTTTAAAATGTTGAAGCAATTATGCTGATTTTACGAGTGCTAGCAAAAGGGGGAGAGCTGTTATTTAGAACAGAAATCCCAACAGATCTGACCAATGGAAATCTCCTTTAGCAACTTCCCAAGATTCTCTCTGGCCTCTAAAAATGTATTAAGCTTTTCCAAACTTGTCTTTGTAGCCAAAGGATTAAAAACATGATTCCCCCTGCGTGATGGCACAGTGGTTAGAATGCAATATTGCAGGCTAATTCTGCCGACCTGCTAGGAATTCAATTCTGACTGGCTTGAGGTTGATTCAGCCTTCCATCTTTCCAAGGTCAGTAAAATGAGGACCTAGGCTGTTGGGGAAAATATGCTGACTCTGTAAATCGCTTAGAAAGCACTATGAAGTGGTATATAAGTCTAAGTGCTGTTGCTATTGCTATTTTTCTTAAATGCAAAGGAAACTATTGTTATGAAGCTTAATTCTGGGCTATTTCTAGACAACTCTGACTTTATCTGTATTACAGAATTGAAGCAGCTCTGCTTGTTTGGCAAAATCCTCTTAGGATCCAAAACCACCGTCCTGTCTGATAGGCCATAGTGGCTGTGGAAAGCAGAATAACATAATAACAGAGTTGGAAGTGGCCTTGGAGGTTTTGTAGTCCAACTCCATGCTCAAGCAGAAGACCCTATTCCATCCCCATACCACCTCAATTTGTTTTTACTAGCCAACAGAACCTATAGCCCTGTTCTGTTTCAGCTTTGATCAGCCATTGGGAAGAAATGGGAGATTGGAAATTTAAGAGTTGATTTTCCCCTGACTCACAAAACAAAACACAAAACACAAAAAACAAAACACAGGTTTGTTCAGAGAAAATCCACCTCTATCCAGCCATTACCTCTGGTCGCACAGGATCCTCAATCCCCACCACAGCAATGCAGGTCAAATCTATCACAATATCATTCTCATTGTCCCAGTCAGGCTCCTTCCCTGCTGGAAAGTCACGGTAGGCTATGCAGATAGTTCGCAGCCCATCGCAGGCCATGGGCTCGATCACTTTCTTTACCATTTCATCTCGGTCCCTGGGCCGGAAGACGCGAAGCTCTCCATTGCTATTTAGAATGTTTGTGCACCTGTAAGAGGGACGAACACACCCACACGCACACACATATACATACGTGTACCAAAAGGAGTTTATACAGAATCCTTCCTGCTTAGGTATCAGTTCTGCCATACAAGGTATGCAATGACTCATTTATCCAGGATGTTTATTAAAGAAAGTAACTTTTCAAAATTGGCTCATTTTGATAAAGGGGAAAAAAATGTTGCTCCTTTGAGCCTTTATTGATTCCTGGCAACTGCCTGGAATAGTCCCTGCAGTTTTTTGGGGCAAGATTTATGGTTTGTCCTTGCTCCTTTCCTAGGACTCAGAAAGAGTGACTGGCCCAAGGTCACCCAGCTGCCTTTGTGTCTAAGGTAGGAGTAGAACTCAAAGTCTCCCGGCTTCTAATGTGAGGCCTTATCAAACTTACTCCTTGATAAAGAAGCCTCTGCAAAAGGCTATAATGGTAGTTAAAGGCAGATCAAAGGAAATGAAATCTCATGTTCAGGAATTCTGCTAATTCTGACTTCTGAGCCATGTCAGAGCTTCTCCAATGACCATCATCCTGAAAGTTTTAATTAAGTCGGCATTGCCCATGTTAGTTTCATACTGCTCTGCTGCTTTCTTGTTTTCATGAAATGCTGCTTTAATTTATTAGAGTTTGTCGCCTAGTCAACCAGATGATCAGACTGGATTTAGAATTTTTGTCCACCTATTGAACCCTTCCCAAGGACCTGGGATAGGCAGATGTCATAGTTTGATGGCATTAAATGTATCATCGCAGGTGTAAGCTGTTCCGAGTAAAGCTGCCTTCTGCAATTGACTGCTGATGATTTTATGATTATGGTGGGTCACACAGTGTTTCTTTTTATGTATCTATTTATTAATCAAATGTATATAGATGCACATCTCGTCAAAGGTGGTGCACAGTGGGTGAAGCCTCTTATAAAAACCAGTGATATAATAAAAAGTATAAAAATCACATTAACAGTAAATGTTATAAAAACAAAGATACAAACCCTAGGCAAAGAGGGAATAAAAATAGCCAGTTTAGTAACTGAGCCATCTAAGCATGTCTCTGGTTCCCTGGGAGCCCCAGGCCTGATAATATAACCAGGTCTGGAGGGCCTTCCAGAATATCAAAAAGGATGGAACTAATCTAATTTTTTTGGGGGGGGGGAGTGGGAGGGGAAGAATGCTTCATAAGATAGATGCCACAACAGAGAAGCCACATCTGTGGACCCCATCAAATGTAGGTCCCTGGATGATGGTATGCGCAGCATGCCTTCCTTCTCTGGTAAATCTAATGGGGCAGGCAGATTTCACTGGGGAGAGGTGGTCCCTCAGATAGCCTGGTTCCATGCCATGAAAAGCTTTATAGGTCAAAAACGGAACCTTGAGCTGGACTCAAAAGCAAACTGGCAACAAAATGCAGCTCTCAGAACAAAGGTGTTAACATGCACTGTTCTAGGCGTGCACTTAACCACATTATTAACTACAGCTGTAAGTGTTGAAGAGAGGGATGGAACTTATTTATAAATTCCTGCTTCTCCTTGCTTCTTGCCTGATTTTTGTTGTTGTTGTTGTTGTCCCCCACAACTGACCATTTTATTCATTGTTGATTGTCTCCACTGCAAATGTATCCTCAAATGAGGTACATAGGTAGCCTTAGACAAGCCCTTGGTCTTAGCTCATCACCATATTGCTCATATTTATTTGAGCTTCTTTAGCCTGCTTCTCCATCTAAAATAAATTCTTTGTTTGGATTCCAATAGCATGCAGATAATAATGCCCACTTTTTTCACAGTTGGAAGAATTCCTGGAATATTGTATGGAAATGTTTCAAGGTTAACATAGGGAGCTAAGTGCACTTATATTGACCACGCCAGGACAAGTTTCACAATATGAGATAGTCTTGCCCACTTTAAGATGGTAGCCTTTGCCTGTATGAAGGTCCCTTTCACCATTCATAACACAGAGCAGACTCACTTTTTGAGGACAATTTCGGAAGCGCCTTTGCTGAAGAGGCGATAGCCGCCATCAGGCATGCAAACGACGGTGCTCATAGATTTTCGGACAGAATTGAAGGTGTAAACCTTGTAGAGCTTCTCCTCTGGGATGTGCTCACGGACAGGCTGGTAGTCACGTCGCAGATCAACCACAAAGCCCAGCAGTGAACATTCGGTCTTATTGCCCACCTGGCGTGGGAGACCCCCTTCTTTTTCTGGAGGCTGAAGGAAATGGAAGGTCAGAAACGAGAGACACCCAGTTCAGTTCTTCTAATTTCATCACTTCTCTCTGCCAAGTAGTGTGTGCATGATGGAATGGGTGGTGGTGGATCGGTTGAATCAAATTCTTGGCTGCCAGAATTCAGGTTTGTAAATAGGCTTTGAATTTAAGGCATATCTATGCTATAGAAAAAATTGATTTAATAATTGTTTTTGGAAGTCTAAAGGTAAAGGTTCCTCTCGCACATATGTGCTAGTCGTTCCTGACTCTAGGGGGCGGTGCTCATCTCCGTTTCAAAGCCGAAGAGCCAGCACTGTCCAAAGATGTCTCCGTGGTCATGTGGCTGGCATGACTAAATGCCAAAGGCGCATGGAACGCTGTTACCTTCCCATCAAAGGAGGTCCCTATTTTTCTACTTGCATTTTTGACGTGCTTTCAAACTGCTAGGTTGGCAGAAGCTGGGACAAGTAGCGGGATTTCGCCAGTGGTTGTAGGGACATTCAAGAAACCTGCCCTCTTCTGCAAGTTCCCTGAGATTCCACCTGTTTTCCTGCTTGCCATTCAAAATATTAACTAGAGATCATTTTTCTCCACCCGGACTTTTCTCCAGAAACTTAGAGCACAGCTTGTTAGCATTCCAGCTGTTGGGGATTTTAGCTCTTCTTCATGTCTGCAATTTTTTACTTACTGCTAATTGTTCCCAACTTAAATGTCATTTCAAGTCAAGGTACAGAGGTAGTGTTACACCAGTGTTAGATGTTAGTCTTAGCCCTTCCCCATATCACTCTTATTGTTGAACATCTTTAACCTGCTTATCATGGAGATAATAATACTTATTTATTTCACAAGGAGCTACATTTCCCAAGACTGCAGCCAACATAGGTAAAAGTGATGGGAGCTATAGTTCAACAGTTTCCTGGGGACCATAGATTCCCTACTTGCATAATAGTACTGCATTTATGGACCAATGTAGTCTTAGGAAGGAGTGTTTCCAAACAGGGGCTACTACTCACTAGTATCTTGGTGGTATAGGCACTGTTGATAGCAATGGCATGCACCAGCAGATCCAGTATCTTGGATGTCAGGCTACTGGGCTCAGGCGTCTCCTTGTAGTGAGTGTCACCCAGGTAGGACTGCACAACTGTCATGCGATTGGTTGTGAGAGTCCCTGTCTTGTCTGAGCAGATGGCTGTGGCATTGCCCATGGTCTCACAGGCATCCAAATGCCGGACCAGGTTGTTGTCTTTCATCATTTTCTATAGTCAGGAAAAGAGATTAAAATTATACATATTTTTTTTCCAAAGGAGAAGAGTGAGCAAATTAGAGCCCACCATCCCACCCATTTGCATTCCTACAGTGTTCCAAGAATAGACAAGGGCAAATTTTGAGTCCTTGTTTTGGGGGGAATTGGAGGATTTAAAGGACAAAATTCCAGCTGCCTAGTGTATCCAGAGCACTCCTTGAAAATCTTGATCCTCTCCAAGTGCCAAAATATACATTTGTATTTTTATGAAACCACATCATGCTGTGAAGTTATATTCAGTTGGTAAACAACTCTTCTAAGGAGCTTGACCTCTATAGATGTCATACGCTAAATAAATAAAAATATAAAATTCCTCTAAGATCTTTTTCACAGCCCGTTCTGTATCTGAATGACTGATTATTGTTTCCTACCTAAAGAATTTTGCATTTGTTCTGTTACATTTCATGCTGTTACTTTTATTTCTATAACTTATCATAATGCTTTTGTTTTATTTGAATATTATTTCTGTCTTCTAAATGATGGGCATCCCACACACTGTTGTTTCCTCTGCACATTTGAAAAGCATCCCTTTAGCCTTTCCATCCCACTTATTAATCCAAAAATTAAATATCATAAGATACAGGAATGGTACCTTCCTCCAGTTGGATGAGAATCATTAGAGAGCTAACCATTAATGACAATCTACCTAATTGTCCTATTTCACTGATGCTTAAAGTAGCTTGCTGATCAGTGTATCATGGATACTTCTTCAAAAGGTGGTATTCCTATAATTTATTAAGGAAGTTACTGATTTAAAAAATGAATTACCTTAATCGGTAATCTGGTGAAAATAGGTCTTGACAAATGCATGCTGATTCCTAATAATGGCTGCATAATTTTCAAGGTGATTGATGATGATCTCCCTTGTGATCTAGTCCACAATCTTCTCAGTCATTCCTGTTAGGCTAACTTCCACCAGAGCTTCAAAGGGAGATGGCCATCAGAGAGCATTTATGGGAGTAGATGACACAAGAGCATAGCCAAGGATCTAGCCATTTATTTTAGTGAAAACCAGTGAAGGCACTAAGGATATAATGCTCACCTTGACAGAGTAGGCTAAAGAGATCGTGACAGCCAGTGGCAAGCCTTCGGGTACAGCCACCACCAGGACAGTGACCCCAATAATAAAGAACTTGACAAAGTATTGCACGTAAACAGGAGTGCACTCGCTCATCCACGTCTTCCCATCAATAACAAAGGTTTGAATGATGAAATACAGGACGAGGATGATGACTGTGATAGCTGACATCACCAGCCCTAGCAGGATTGGAGAAAATACGAAGAAGAAGAGAGACAGTCAGATGCGACAGCAAGACCTGAATCTGTGAAATCGCACACCCTGCAAATAAGATTGTGTCTTGAGAACATTTTGTATTAAAAGCCAGAATGTGAGAAGAAAAGTCCCCAAAGGGCTTCTTGGCACCAGGCCCAGTCAATTCCACAAATTTCCATTCTTAAAATGAGAACTGATGGGACCTGTTGCTGTCTATGCAGCCTTCTCCAGGCTGATGGCCTCAGGATTATATCTCTTTTCAGCAACATATATCTCTAGAATGGGAGTGAGAGCTATTAAAGGAGTTCAAAACATCTGTCGGGCAATCAACATCTGTCGGGAGGCTGGTCAAGGAAACAAAACAGGTACCTGGAGAAAAGAAGAGCAATCTCACTCCCTTTCTACTATATTTGTAATGTGAACCTAAGGGAGTACTGGAGATTCATGGTAACGTTATAATAATGTCTCTTTTTCCATCTCACAGAGATGGGAAATTCAGCTTCTCAGCAGCATCTGCCCGGCACCTCGGCAAGGTTGATTCCACCAAAGGACCAGCTTTTAAGGGTCGCCCCCTCCATACTACAGGTAACAGATCCATTTAAGAATAGATGGTTTTTAATACCATAAGTAATGGGAAACTGGGTGCAAGGCCTTTGCGGATCGAAAGTTCCAATTTAATTGGCAGCAAATGATCTACCAGATGTAGAATACTGTATGTATTTATACACTCCATCCTCCTGAGTGCAAAGAGTTAGCTTTAATAAGCAGTTTATTAATTGATTAGTCTTACAGTCATATCAAACAAAACAAAATAAAGTAGGATAAAATAATAAACAAAAAAATAGATTAAATGCAGTAATAAAACAGATATGTAGTATCAGCTTTCAGATAAATTCATCACCTTTACATGAGATCCCAATTTGTTTGATATTACAGTTTCTTAGCTGAGCTGCCTTAACTATAACTTCGCAGTTCTGCCTTTCATAAGAACTAAAAGCATCCCTGTAGCTTCATGTACTGTGTGTGTGCTTATCTCAGAAGGCAGAGAGAAGGATGAATTCGGCTTCCCATGACCCTGAGTGTGGTTTCAGTGCCAGGGTTAGTTCATTTTCCCTCCAGAACTGTTAAAACTGGACTAGAACATTGACAAAGAGTAACAATGGATAAATAATGAATATGGAATCAATGAAAAGACAAATCCTTGCCTGCACAACTGACCTTCTCTCAGCCAAGGATATTATTCATTTGTTTATTAGCAACGGTGCATCCAAGCTCACTTCCCTTCCCAAAGGGAAGTGTCCACCATTACTACAATGCATCTGCCACCCTCACGGCCCCCGTACCTGCTTTCCCAATTTGAACAGCCAGTTTGGTGAGCTTCCCTTGCAAGACAGATTTCTCTTTTTTGGGCACACTGGCTTTCTTCTTCTCCCGTTCTTCCATCTCACCACCCTCGGCACTTTTCAGGGGTTGCATCTCCATGGCAACTGCCCCATCCTGTTTTTTGGCTGCAGAGAGAAAGGAGCAAATATGGTTTCACCCAGAATTGCTGACTCTTTATTATAACTCTGCTACTATGCTTGCCCGTTTGTTTGTGCGTGCATGTGTGTGCATTTTACTTTTCTTGATCCAGTTGTTTATAAACAACATCCTGGTATGCTACCAAAGATAAGGCAGATATAGTGTATTGATCTCCATAAAAAAAGTAATTTATTGCCTGTAACTGAAATCATGTTTGGAAGTAATCCACTATGATGTTCAGTTTTTGGGTGAGCAAGATATGTGAAGCCAGACATAGCGATTTATAAACCACAAGTTATGGTTTAAAGTGAAATATAAATCCAACCAATTGTAGTTCAGTGAACAAAGTACTTTTTAAAAAATCTTAGGTCTTAGCAAGAGGTTTGAAGGCCTAAAAGCAACGCATAATAAGTTGCCCTTCTTTTTGCAATTTTGCAACTGTTGCCATAATCAAAATGGATATATTGGGTAAAACAGAACATTTGCCCAATGTTAGCTAAGGCTGTTGTGGTTTTTCAAAATCACTTTTTACCACAAGTTGCATGATTCATTCCTGGAATTTTATAAAGCGTGTTCCCAGGCAACATCATAAATCATTATAATAGTCCTGTGTTTTTCTATTCTGTATTTCTGTTCTGAATGTAACAACTTGTTTAAGGGAAATGGTGTTGTTGTAAAATATATTTTGATTGCTAATATTAAGAGTGACCTGGATTTATACACTACAAATGAGTTATGACTTTGTTTGGCTGTCACTTATATAATATATATATATATATAAAACCTGTGGACTAAGTCACTATGACTTATTTAACCATCAGTAATTAAATCATTGCTTATTGTCTAAGCTTTCTCACGTACATCCATGCACACGAGTTATCTAAACAAAAGTGCCATCATTTTTATGATTCTCAGTCATCCAGATTATGGTTGTCCCAAAGGTGCTTTTTCAAGAGACAACTGGACTTTGTTTTTCCTTGAAGACGTTTTGCTTCTCATCCAAGAAGCTTCTTCAGTTCTGACTTCAGTCAGAACTGAAGAAGTTTCTTGGATGAGAAACAAAATGCCTTCAAGGAAAAACAAAGAAAGTCCAGTTGCCTCTTGAAAAAGCACCTTTGGAACATCATTCCCATGCATTCTTTTCATGGAAGTTCTTCCAATGTATAAAACACATCTTCATAACCAACTTAAAAGGTAAAGGTAAAGGTTCCCCTTGCACATATGTGCTAGTCATTCCCGACTCTAGGGGGTGGTGCTCATCTCCATTTCAAAGCCGAAGAGCCAGCGCTGTCTGAAGACGTCTCCGTGGTCATGTGGCTGGCATGACTAAATGCCAAAGGCGCACAGAACGCTGTTACCTTCCCACCAAAGGTGGTCCCTATTTTTCTACTTGCATTTTTTGTGTGCTTTCGAACTGCTAGGTTGGCAGAAGCTGGGAAAAGTAACGGGAGCTCACCCCATTATGCGGCACTAGGTATTTGAACCACTGAACTGCCGACCTTTCGATCGACAAGCTCAGCATCTTAGCCACTGAGCCACCACATCTTTTTTATAACCAACTTAGCCTGTTTTAATTGCAATGAATTTCCCAGTGAGCTCTAGAAATGTAAGTTCCAGAAAGAGAAAGATTTTCAACAAACAAGCTTATAGAAAAGCTATGAACAAAACTTATTTCATGACAGGTCCAGAAATTTTGCATCTCAGGTGGGACATACTGTTCTCTGATTCATTCAATACATATTGAACCTAGAGAAATACAATATACTGTATCCATTGAAGAAGACACTCATCTCTTTTAAGGCTGACTAGCTTTCCGATGCTTTAACAGGAGTTTTGCTTACACTGTCTTTTGCACAAGATGCTTATTTTTCTAAGCAGTCATATTGCATTTTATTCTTCCTTGGAAAGAAGCTCATTTGACAGGCCTACTGCCAAAAAGGTTCAATGTTCAAAAAGTTCACCATTCAGTTCAAAGTCCAGCAATACAGAAATCTAGTATAGTATCTTAGTATCATATATCTCATTTTCCTTTTCTGGTAATATTACAGAGAATGTTGATTAATCAAAGCAACTCTGATATTGTCTGGCAGATGGAACCATGTTTCTTTTAGCTTAGAAATGAAGAGAAAAATAGAATCTAAGTAAAACATATTTGCATGCCTTTAGTACTAGGTTGTAAACTGGTAGAAAATCCAGGATTAGGTGAGGTCATAGTCTCCGTTTAAACTCTGTATGTTAGCTCAAGGTGGGAATGTGGTCATCCAGATGTTGAAATACAGCCTTTATCAGCTATGGTGACCATGGCCAGTGGCTGTAAAGAATGGGATGTGCTGAGGTCTTATCTACCAATCTAACCTAAAGACAATATCCAACAGACAATTTCCACTTAAAACCTCAACATCCACCATGTTTCTTTCTTTTTTAAAACATTTCTGTTCTTTGCTTAACCAGAAGTGTTTTATTTAAATCTGAAGACTAAATTCACAGTCATTCAAATATCAATCGCTACTATACCCTAGAATCCTAGGGTTGAACAGCACCTCTAAAGATGTAATTCAAACATCTGAGGCTAACTATATATTATGACCCTAAATTCAGCTAGTTTGCTGTATTTTAGTTAGTCCTAGTACCGGATGATTGACATGTTCCTGGAATAGCTAAAAGACTGGTCAAAATGACACATATTTATTCCTATCGTGACTGGGAGATGAACTGAACTTGATAGCACTTAATTAACTAAGTGGGTTGTAGAGGTTCTCCGAGTTTCATTTTTCATGTGCAGACTTTTATAAACCATCTAGCTAATATCTTCTGCACTATGGTCTCGGAGAAATAGAGTTTGTTGTGGAATATATGGTTGCTTAATAGTCCATGAAACATTTGCAAATTTAAAAAATAGGAAATATAAACAAAATAAATAAATAGACAAGCTTTAAATATCTTGACCTCAGATCATCAGATCTGGGCTTGTTACTGTTGGGAAAAAAAGTTGTTAAAAAGAATGCATTGGATCTTATGGTATAACTGAAAAAATATTGACCTAGACTATCAAGATCTGGAGAATGTTATGTCTTTCTGATATAGCTGGCATTCCAACTAAATGTAGGCACTCAAGAGATATGATGGGGAAACATTTACCTTTGTTTTGATTATTCTCCACTGCCCCATCCTGCTGCTTCCCTACAACAGAAAAAGGGAACGACAAACACAGGACGCTTGAGAACAGACAACACAGCACCAGTGCAACATGCACGCACTCATGCACTCACACACACAAACACACATACATACTATGGAGAGCATGGATTGTGATAAAGCACCTCCCGATATGCTCTGTAGGGTGTAGTTAGTCTTTTCCAATCTGATCCCCACCAATTATATTGGTCTGCAGCTTCCATTATTGTAAACCAACAGGCAATGGCTGGTTGGATATGGCAGGGGTTGTAGTTTTGTAGTCCCACATTTGGAGAACACATGGCTGAGGATCATTAATGCAGGCGCAAGCAAAATATAGCTGTAGTTAGAAGAAACGAGCCTAATTTGGTGGGTTTAATCTACCGCTATATTGGAATCAATTGTATGTATTGAAAAGAGGGGGGATAGTTTTAGGTTCCTGTAAAAAAAGAAAAAGGATGGAATCTCGTCCAATTTCAAGGATAAGATGCTCAAACAGGCTAAGTGAAAACAATAGTATGGGATCTGCAGAACTGGGAGAAATGTAAATATAGCAACGAGCATAGAGAAATCTATTAGTGTTTAAAGTGGAATGTATTAAAAAAAGGAAACACCTTTTCTATCAAAGAACATTCTCCTTAAAGGAACTAAACCCAACAAGGTTGTCCCAGCATGACTTTTAAAAAGATGATAAAATCTTCTTCATAAATCACAACTGACCATGTGATGATTTTGGTTGATGCTAGTAGTGACAGCATCACTTCTTGTGGATGCTTCAGGCAAAACATCTTATTGTCTCCATCTCTCTGCCTTGTTGCCTCCCTCTCTTGTTTGACCTCTTTTTGCCCGGAACAAGAGAAGGCCTCATCCTTAATACACTTATTGGCTTCCTGCTCTTAAGGTACCAGATGTTCTACTTTCTAAAAAATGGTTGTTTATTGGAATGGATTCTATGCTACAAAAGCTGTCCAGCCTGAGTTTGTTTTGACAAGATAGGCTAAAAAGGAAGAATGGATACATTTCTTGGAGTTCTTCATCAACTGTTAGAAGGCGAGATATATTATACATTTATTTTCCTTTTATCCAGAAGAAGCGAAATGTGTTCTCTTTTTTAGTGTTATGTAAGCAGCCCCTGTAATGTATTGTATCCTCCTTGTGATGGTTAGGATTAAGATTCAGGGAAGACTATAAAAACAACCTTTAGAATGAGCAGTCAAGTGCAGATAACTACTAAGAGGAACAGCAGGAGCTGCGTTGAGTCCAAATTACATTATTATGGTTGTCCACAGAACTAGCTAGATATTTAGACTGAATTTAACACTTTTCTCCACCTATTGAGACTTGCCTATCTGTCCACAACAATGTAAAATCACAGCTGCCAGTTCTTTAGCTGGTATTGGCCTCCATATATAACAGGTTCTTCCCAAGAATCCAGTATGTCATGATGTATATATGCATAGTCTATGTGTGAATCTAAACAGTGCGGCCTTTTGCTATTAAAAGATGGAAATGTTGTCAATGTTGTCAATCCCCAATACTTGGGGATCTTCTCCAATTCTTTGTCTTCTGTTCTGCATCCCCTGGTTTTGCAAGATCAGTTATCCACTTTCTTCTTTTCAACCACAGTTACACAAGAATTCATCAGCTGCCCAACTGTAGTGGCATGCATGTCTCTGTTGTAGACTTAACTGAAATATGTGATGCCTGATGAATGCATCTCTTTCTATATAGAGGAACCATCATTAAAGAACATGCCAGAATGAAAGAAGATGCATAGATTTCCACCAGGGATGGAACCTTTTGCTTGCAATTATGTTTTCAGGAGGCAACAAGGAGTGTTTCTTTCAGCTCCTGCTTATCATCTTCCTGGAATACTGTGAGACTACATGGGCATTTGATATGAACCAACAAGACTCTTCTTATGTTCTTATGGATGCTCATAACTGGCTTGTGTGGATGGTTATGCATTCTTTGGATACTCAGCGATATAGCCACACTGGTTACCAGCACTGAGAGTATATCCCCTATACCAGAGGTCTTCAAACTTGGCAACTTTAAGACTTGTGGACTTCAGCTCCCAGAATTCTGGGAGTTGAAGTCCACAAATCTTAAAGCTGCCAAGTTTGAAGACCTCTGCCCTATACTCTCAGTGCTGGTGACCTTTGATGTGGCCTTAAGAAGGAATCAGAGAAAGAAGGAACCCAGCACAGAGAGGATGTTGGTATTATGTATGGACAAGGGAAGGCACAACAGGAGCCAGAAGTAATGGGACTCAGGGAAGACAGAAGCAACATTAATTTGACAACCGGAGTGGCAGCCATCGTGAGGGGCAGGCCTGGCCAAGGAATGTTGCATTGTGGGGCACCGCTGGTTTTGTGCTAAAGTGCCTTTCTGCCTCAGCAGTATAGGCATCTGCAGGTGTTAAAGGAAATATCATTCATTGATCAATTCTTCCAACAAAGGGTGCAGGTGCTGATATATTCTCTCCAGTGGCCCTAGTATTTTCCCTTCAAGCTACTGCTGCTGCTGATATTATCCATTCAGTCATGCCTGACTCTTGGCAATTCTATGGGCCAGGTCTCTCTATGTCTTCTGATCTAGCGCTACTTCTCGGAGTCGTTCTTTGCTTGGCTGGTGTCAGCTTTGATGTCCAGCCATCGTATTCTTTGGCAGCCCAGTTTCCTTTTATCATTAACTTGTCCAAACATAATTGCTTTCTCCAATGAATCCCCCCGCTGCATGACACAGCCAAAATAAGTGAGGCAAAATTTTGTGATTTTTGCCTTCCAGTGACATATCTGATGTTATATACTCCAGTGCTTGCTTGTCACCTTTGCCATCCAAGGAATATGCAGAAGCCTTCTCCAGCACCACAGCTCAAATGAACTGATTTTCTTCCTCTCTTGCTTGTTTTAAGGTCCAACTTTCACAACCATAGGTAACTACAGGGACACATTAGAGCACACTAACCTACATTTTATTGCCAGGCTGATGTCCTTGCTTTTCCATAATCGACTCATGTACAGTACATCATTGCTGCATGACCCAGTGCAATCTGATGTTTTATTTCTGGGCTGCATTCACTGCTTTGAACAATTTGCAATTCTAGGAAAGTGAATTTTTCCATGCCTTCTATCTCTTCACTATTAAATTTTATTTTCATGTTTCCATTCCTTGCAGCGGTCATGAGCTTGGTCTTTTTGATGTTCAGAAAAAGACCAACATTCTTCAAGATGAATCAACACAAAACACTGAAAAACTACTTTTTCTCTAAGAAGAAGAAAGAAGGAGGAAGAAAAAAGGAAAAAGGAGGAGGAGGAGGAGGAGAAGGAGAACTCTGCACCTTTATATGTTTTTGTACAGATTATGGAGATGCTATCAACCATATCCACTATTTTTGATACCTGTCTTCACCGAAAAGCTAGATCTGGAAGACAAAGGAGTGGGTAGGAGATTTGTTCACTCATCTCTTAATTTTTTTCTGTTGAGATATGCCTAGGCCATAGAAAAATTTAAAAAAATTGAAGGGAGATGGGAGATAATAGGAAAAAGAGATAAGACTATTAGTAAAGACATTTGCTTAGATTGTTGAGCCAGAACCAATTGGTTAGGCTAATTGCTAATTTCTGCTTAGTTTTCTCTGATGCTAAATTGTTAATAGATAATTTGTAGGCCATAGTGTAAGGAGAATAGTCCCAAACAGTGACTAAACTCATGGCCATCTTCGGCTAGCAACTGCTAAAAACTTCGCTGACTTAGGGATGACCTTAACTGGAAGCTGGGTGGGGAGGTGTTATCCTGCCAATTCTCATGGATTTCTTACCAACTTTTGATACCAAAACCAAGTTTGAAGGGTATTGTTTTAAAGTACTTATGATCTTTCTTCCCCAGAATGGTCATGGGAGAAAATGTCCCTCCTATATTGTTCACAACTAAATGAAAGTTTTGAAGTGAGGAGTCAACAGTGTGCTAATGAGCTCTAACTCTACTTTTGCTTAAGGTTATGCTATTATAAATAATTTCCCTGCTCCATCAAAGAGGCAGAGAAAGGTTTCTGCTCTACCAGATACATGATATCTTAGTGTCAACATCAGAGCCCTCCAAGACAAACAGCCAATAAGCCAGTCTTCAGTCCACATTTACTAACAAGCAACTATATTTTATATTAGTAAAATAATGAATAATTATTGTGGTACTAAACACTCATCATGGTTGATGTTAATGATGGATGATACTGCATCATTTTGGATGCAATCACTTAGCACTTGAATTAATGCACTATGCTAATTATTAATGCATTATGACAGTGGGCCAATTTACCATTACATTTAAATTGGCTGTGATGGGCAAAGTGTACGTAGGATGGGACTCACAAACAATTTCACATCCAGATTCTGACCAGAGTTATGTCTGCTAACTTATAAATAACTAACTAATGTCACTACAGTATAACATGCATCTTCTGACAATGACCTGGGAACAGGGAATGTTAGGAAGACATGCAGGTAGGAAAAAGGATAAAACAGAAAACCAACTTATTATGGAGAGAGATGGTTAAATAACTATTGTGAGTTTTATTGGGTGAGGAAGATTGCTTGACAGTGATTGGCTAACATAGTTTTTGACTGACACATTGGCAATGCTTCAGCCAGCAGAAGTTTCAGATTGACATAAATGGGTTTTTGTCAAAAAAAAATGAAAGTGTTGTAGAAACCATCAGGGATTGTGAACAAATTATCTTATTAATTAATTAAACAAATGCACATGGCCACCTGACTCACACACGACAACTCCAAGAGCCTTACAACATGAAAAATCCACAACATAAAACCCCTAAACTCCACATTAGACAAGTTAATAACAAAATAAGTTAATAAATTAAGATGCCATTTATTTAAAATCCCTTTGCTACGAGGGATTCAGTGCTACTATCCCCTTAGCTCAATTGTTCTTTGAATAGGGATTAATTGTATTGTAGTAGATTTTTATGGGCCAGCACTAAATCTACAATTTTGAACATAATTAACAAGCTAACACAGAAATAGGTTGCTTATTATTCAGATGGGATAAAAACAGGAATTTAGGCAGAATGGATCACTTTTCTCTTGCACCATTTTTTTTCTTTGAACATTGGCTATTTGTTTTACACTGATAGGGAAAGAGGCTGCAGCAGTTTTTCTAATTTCTTAGAGAGTTAACATGGTTAATAAGTCTTGCTATGTGGAAGATGCAACAACAATGAAGTAAATGCCAAAGCTTTGAGTTGTGCCCAGTTCCTTGCTGAGGCAGATTCCAAAAATGATGAACCATAATTCAAGCATGCTGAGTCAAACTTCAGCACTATTCATCCAAATGTACTGACTCAAGTGTTATTGCACAAGTAGTGCCCTTTCAGTGTTCTCCCAACTGTGTGGGAGTCACTTTTCTGTCTATTGCTGGGAGAATATTTCAAATAAACTGATCACATGGGTGAATGACTTGCATGAGCAATGCCTATGATTGGTTGGGTTGGATTCTTTATCCCTTCTCCCAGTCGCATAGGGAGATGACGAGGACAAAGCAGGGGTCAGAATACAGTGAAGGACAGCCAAGGGTTGTCATTGGCAAGTAAGGAGGCATTGGCAAGTAAGGAGAAGAAAGGCTTTTGAAGCCAAGGAAGGAAGGAATGATGAGAGCAGAAAAGATGAGTGGGTTCCTAACACTGAATGAGGCATCTTTGGAAAAGAATGGGATCCAATTAAAAGAAGGCAAAGTAGAGAGAAGTGATAAAATAGCTTTACCAAAACAGCCTTTCCCAACCTAGTGCCTTTGAAACTATAGCTCGAAAAATTCCAGCCAGGGTTCTCTTGAGAATTTAAGAATCATGGTACTAATCGTAGAGAGCATTGTGCTGGGGAAATAGTTATATGGAACAATCCTACTGAGCCAGCATTGAGCAATGGTTCCAGAATATTTATTTTACCTCAGTTCTTAGATAGTCCAGAGCGGTGTTTTTCAACCTTGACAGCTTTAAGGTGCATGGACATGTTGGCTAGAGTATTTGGGGAATTGAAGACCAAACACCATAACGTTGCCAAGATTGAGAAATACTGCTCCAGAGTATGACCAACCTCCTCTGTGCAAACATCCCCCATAAACATCTCTTCCAACCCTAGCAAATTCTACCTAACATGTAGACTACTTCAGTTGAGTAGTCTACATGTTAGGTAGAATTTGCTAGGGTTGGAAGAGATGTAGCAGTGCTATTCCCAAAGAGCACTATTTGGGAATGATTGTTAGGCTTTGGAGTAAAATAACCAGAAGGTTCAGAAGGGATCTAAATGGCATATTGATAGCCTTGGTAGATAACAAGGGGAAGCAAGCAATGCTCAAGAGGACGGTGTATGAATAAATGTCGTGATCAGAAAAGGAACAAATTATAATAAGGCTCCATCAACCTGAAGTCATCTTCGTGCCAGTTATGCAGAAACTATAGATACCTTCTGCAAATGCTGGATGTTTTTGAAGACATTTATGTGGAGCAGCTCTGAAATGCATCTTGATGCCCTGGCTTCAGCCAACAAGAGAGCTGATATGAGCATGAAGACCAGCATGCAGTACAATGGATCCAGAGGTACACTGGGGAAGTGCTTACCTGGACCAGAGAGCAGACCTTACCTTTTTTCTCTTTCTTTTCCTCCTCTTCCCCACCAGCACCCAGCAAAGTAAAGATGATCCCAGTCTGTGAGTTGACTCCAACAGCAGAGATAACCATTCGCCCAGAGCCTTCCATGACGTGGGTGCCTAAATCAAAAGAAAAGTCAGAAGAATACTAAATGGAAATGTTAGGAACCCAAGAAGTAGATCTTCTGGATTCATTACAAACTGAGCTATTCTGGAAAAGGTACAGCGTTATTTGACATCTACTGATAGCATGATTAGCAAAATGTTAGTAAAATGCTCTCATATTGCAGTACTTGGACCTGAAGGGAAAGATATGTTTTGGAGCCCCTGTTGCAACTCTTAAAAGCAGATGTGAATTTTTCCAGAATTTTTTGTTTGTTTATTTCTATCCTTTATTATTTTTTTACTTTATTATTTTTACAAATAACTCCAGGCAGCAAAAATATCCAGCACTGCTTCCTCCTCTTTTCCCCCCACAACAACAATCCTGTGAGGTGAGTTGGGCTGAGAGAGAATGACTGGCCCAAAGTTATGCCTGAAGCAGGACAATGAACTCACAGTCTCCTAGTTTCTTCCCTGGTGCCTTAACCAGTAGACCAAACTGAATTGCTTGGCTGCAGCAACATCATGGGAAAAGAGACATTTGGATGAAGGAATTACTGATGGGTACTATGCCTGTGTTCAGAGGCTCACCAGAACTAATATGCTGCAGTTGATAAATCTCAATATTCTAGCAAATGACAGTAATTACATAACAGTGTTGATTTTGCAAATCTGAAATCTGCTGCTGTAAGCCACTGATTGTCAGTCTAGGCCTTAAAGCAGGGGTGTTAAACTCGCAGTGTCATGTCATCACACAATGTATCGTGACTTTCCCCACCTTCGCTAAACTGGGGGTGGGCGTGCCAGTGAGTTTGACACCCTTGCCTTAAAGAGATCTATGCTTCCTCAGAAGCTTAACCTGAAGAGTTAACCATAATGTAAGACTAATTCCTCTCAAAAAACATTGGAACTTTCTATGTGATCTGCCGCCACAGAGAACTATTGGATGAGTTTTTAATTTATTTAGCAGCCCTGGTGGTGCAGTGGTTAAAATGCAGTATTGCAGCTAACTCTGCCCACTGCCAGGAGTTTGATCCTGATCAACTAAAGCTTGACTCAACCTTCCATCCTTCTGAGGTCGGTAAAACGAAGACCTGGATTATTGGGGGCAATATCCTAACTCTGTAAACTGCTTAGCCTTAGAGAGTGCTATAAAGCATGGTGGAGCACTATATAAGTCTAAGCTCTATTGCTATTGCTATTAAGTACGTAGTTTCAGTTCAAGAGGTATGGCAATGAAACTTGAGAGGCTTGGCTAGCACTCCATGGCTGGTTTCAGACAAATCACTAGAGGAGCTAAAATTGTGTTAGGAGTTTTGTGTTTCAGTATCTTGAAAGATCTTAGCAACTGCTCAGTCGTATCATTTGAAACAGGCCATCACATTAAGCCACAACAATTACACATTCTTAGGCTGGGATTTAAGATTTAGTGTACCTGAACCAGATTTGCCCCATTAGATCACTCCCTGAGATCATCTTGGCCATATAATGAAGTATACTGCTGTTTAAGTGTAGATATTACTAATTAAGGCTCAGCCCCCAAAGCTATAAAATAGTGGTAAAGTTTAAAGCACTTCCCAAAATACAGGGAATGCCTTAGCACCAGAATGATGTAGTCCTTTTTGAAGACAAAAGAATGTAGCTTGTGGGCATCACCTGAAGTGCATTGAATCTCATCTCTATACAGCTCATCTATCTCATGTGGTCCCTGCTCTTTTGGAGCTGACTCAGTCCCTGGGCTGTTCCTTAGCAAGTAATGAAGGCACTTTGATACTTGCTCCAGACTTGAGAGATTCAATATGAAGATGTACATCTTGGCTGAGCTGAAACTTTTCTTTGGGCATCTTGCTTTTAAAAGCTCCATATTTCTAATCAGTGTCAGTAACTTGTATGATTCATGCTGGTGATTCATCCAAATCATTATGTGATCTGACTGTGAGCAGAAAACAAAAGATGAATGGGCTTTTGGCTGTTCCATGCCTGTGGTGTGAGGGACCTTTTGTGGCTTAGAAAAACACCAACCTTTGGATTTTTCTGGGGAAAAGTGGACTTGGAGTTGAAGGATGTAAGGCCAATAGAGTGCGACCTTTCTGCTGTTACATCATGTGAACTGTCTGCAGAACTCAAATGTAGTTACTACAGATATATTTAACTCTTAGAAGAGCTTCATGGGGCCCAGAAGCCTCTGAAGCATTTGGTACTCAGTGTGAAAAATAGAAATGAGTGTCCTTCCACCATGCCTATGTTCCAGTTAAACTTAAGCCTCGATAGGCTTCCCTCACTTTGTGCCAAACTTGATGTTCCCTGAAAATCACTCATAAAAAGGAATTTGCAGAAAGCAAGATGCCATCCCCCTGGAAAAAAAGGGCTGTCTGGAATACGGTGCCAAATTCTGTAACCTAAATACATCAACAAAAGTGCTAGAAATTTTTAGAGGGCAGAAAGGGTTTTTTGAGCGAAAATGTTCAAGCAGTTTCAGTGGGGAAAACCTTGGCATGCTTCCAGAGTTTTGATACAAATTTACACTGGCCCAAATCACATTTTGGACAAAAATGATAAATCACAAAATAGCACATGTGCAGAAAACAAAGGAAACCTGTAGATCCAGGCATCCTTTACATGCTACAAGAGATCCTATGGGAGACATGCAGGAGTCATTTACAGAAAGGAATAGATATATTTTCTTCACTTTATTTTTTACATATAAAATAGTAGATTTGGTATCTATCGGTATTAATATGGTTATATCAGGGGTAAAATGCTCCCGGATCGGGCCGAATCGCCCAGTCCGGTAGCAATCTTGGCCATTGGTTCGGCGATCCGGTAGCGATGGCGGAGCAAAGCTTCACCCACCCACCTGGGTGTCATTACTTCCTGGTTTTAACCAGGAAGTAATGTCTTTTTTACCTTCTGCACATGCACAGAAGGTTTGCGCATGCATGTGATGCAAACCGGTAAGGAAGGTAAGTAGATTTCACCCCTGGGTTATATTATTATGTTGCTACTTAGTTTTGATGTAGTCTCCTACTTAACCTTTGTAAAAAGAAATGTTAACTGTAATGGTTTTTGAAGACATACATATTGTGACTTTGAATTCGTTTTAACTCTTGACAAGTCCCTGCAGTTCTCTTGGCAAGGATTTTCGGGGGTGGTTTGCGATTGCAAACTTCCTAGGGCTAAGAAAGAGTGACTAGCCCAAAGTCACCTAGAGGACTTTGTGCCTAAGGCAGGACTAGAACTCCTAATTTCTAGCCCAGTGCCTTACCTGCCAAATCTTACTGTCTCAGTAACTATATTAAGCCAGAGTTGTAATGGAATATACAGGAAAAGAGAGGAAGAGGTGCTGCTTAGGAAACAATCAGGTAAGAGAAGTAGGAGCCCACAGTTGCATAACGTCAGAGAAAGAAAC
The DNA here is from genome assembly GCF_059756535.1 of Pantherophis guttatus. NCBI lineage: Eukaryota > Metazoa > Chordata > Lepidosauria > Squamata > Colubridae > Pantherophis > Pantherophis guttatus. The sequence goes on along the minus strand of NC_142064.1, from coordinate 118,917,900 downwards.
TTAGGAAAGACTTGCCTTCGTTAAAAGTTTGAGCCTTTAGACTTGTAAGTTTAGTTCATTTGATTTGTATACCGCCCTACTCCCGAAGGACTCAAGGTTCTGTTAATGTTAATGTAGCTTTAGAACAAAGTAGAATTAGTTCATCTTGGCACTGTCAGATGTACCTCACCTGATAGCAACATGGGATCTTTGTCCGCTGATTTGCGTACATGATCTGACTCCCCTGTTAAAGAGCTCTCATCTATCTTGAGGTCATTCCCCTGGATAAGCACTCCATCTGCAGGAAGCAGGTCACCTAGGAGAGAAGAGAAACGGGTTAAGCAATTAACTCCATCAACAAATACTGGTAGCCTACAATCTTATGCCCATTATATACAATGGATGCCACGCAGAGATACCCATTTTGCTTCCGTAATTACTAAGTGAGCAATAAGCATGCTTGCTATTCAATAAACAGCGATACACAGTGCTGCTTCTTAGTGCTTCCAGAATTTCAGTGGGAATTTAAAAGAAAAAGATATGCATACTTGCAATAATTATATTTCTGGAATTAAGTGTAAAGAAGTACAACAAAACAGATGTGAAGAAAGCTGTGCACATATTTGCCACTGCCATTTTTATTGGGAAGTGAATGGGGGAAGGGAAAGTTTATCTAAATCCTGGATGGATGGACAAAATAGTGTAAATTTCTGTTGTGCAGATTGTTTGAATGAACAGAGTTCTGTGGTCAATTCATTGCATTCCTTGAGAAACAAGAAATGGAAGAGCAGTGGCATAATGAGAAAAAAAAAGCTTTTGTCTAGACATAGTCTTAGATAATCTTAAATTTTCATCCCTGATGCCCCATCATAAGCTTTGAGATTAAGCATCTCTGCATTACAACTGTAAAAGAAGCTCGTATAAAGTTGAACCATTAGCCCCCTCTGGGGTACCATGGAACGCTTTGTTTATCAAGTATGTTTGGTGTTCCCAGAGACAGAAACTAGATATCAGAATTGTTTTAAATCCAGTCCCTGGGGGTATCTCCATGCAGCTGAATTTGCCTTTGCAGGACTGGGCTAAATTGAGTGATCGTCTACCTCCTGCCTTCCCTCTTACCATATTTGATCTGGGCGATGTCTCCCACCACCAGCTCAGCCACGGGAATTTGGACCTGTTGGCCATTGCGGATGACAGTGAATTTCTGTTCCTGTTCTATGCGGCTTTGCAGACCTCGGAACTGTTTCTCCTTGCTCCAGTCGTTGAATGCTGTGACCAGCACTACACAGATCACTGACAGTAGGATAGCAGCACCTTCAATCCAACCAGCTTCTGACTCACCCTCATCCTCTCCACCCCCTGACACATTCCCGCAGACTGGAAGGAGAAAAAAAGGAAAGTGTTGGTTACAGGAAGACTCCTCTGATCACACATCACTTCTTCTTAAATCAGGAAGAGGTGCCATGAATCCATCAGCCACAATATCTGGGGCTGCAGATGAGTAGAGGTGCAACTGTCTGTTTCTCAACTTCAGCAACTTTAAGCTATATGGACATCAACTCTCAGGATTCCCTAGCCATCATGTTGGCTGGGGAATTCTGGGATTTGAATCCACACATCTTGATGTAAATAGTGAAGGGGTCCCTACCTCCTTCTTACAGTCCAGTCTCCTTCTCAAACAGCTACAGACCTGAGATTTCCTAGGAATGAGGCAACAGCTATAAAGGTTGCTGATTTTACCACTCAATTTCCAGTATTAATAGTCCTTGGTCTCATACAACTGTCAAGATGAGGTTTTTGCATAGAATTGGATATTTCTCCTATCTATTCCAAATGGATTGTGGGAGATGTTGGAGTTTAATATTTACCTGTTAAACTCATCAATAGGAAAGTAAATGGATGGTAACAGAATTAAACTAACGTGAACACCTGATCTTGCCTGGGTAAAACTGCTAAAATAAGCCTCCCATGGTTCATCTACAAATTATATTAGGGAGTATCTCCTCTGAAGGGAGTTTATCTGTTTATTCAAGAAGACTTCCTTCAGGTTTCCTGCTTTAAGAGTTGAGAAGAGTTGAGAAGTCTTCTCAATGGCTGTCATGTCCCTTTGGAACAGTTTCTTCTCCACTGCTGAGATTTGGACAGCCCCATTTTGGACAGCTTTTAGAGAATGATCAAAAGAATGTCGTTCCCTTGGGCATTCAGAATCCAAGCACTATCTGTTGTACTATTGTTTTATCTGTAGATCAGTGGTGAAATCCTACCAGTTCACACCAGTTTGGGCGAACCGGTAGTGATAAAATCTACCAGTTCAGCAAACCAGTAGTAAAAAAAAGCTACCGGTTGGTCCGAACTGGTACTTCCGACGATCAGCTGTGCTGCACAATTTATATTCGCTAGAAAGCAGGAAATCCTGCACAGCTGTCCCCCCCCCCATCGCTGTTCTACTTACCTTCAAACCAGGGGTGAAATGCTCCTGGTTCGGACTGGCTCGGGCGAGTAGGTAGTGATGGTGGCGGGCAGTTCGGAGAACCGGTAGCAAAAATCCCTGCCCCTGCCCCCCATGCCCAGCTGAGCCGCGCGATCATCAGCGGCTTTTTTTCTTTTAAATGCCTCTGACGAGCCAAGCTCTGACGATCCCAGCTGAGTTGCCTGCTGATCAGGCAACTCAGCTGGGATCGTCAGAGCCATTTAAAAGAAAAAAAGTTTTTTCTTTTAAATGGCTCTGACGATCCAAGCTCTGACGATCCCAGCTGAGTTGCCTGATCGTCAGAGGGTTTTTTAAAAACCCTCTGATGATCAGGCAACTCAGCTGGGATCGTCAGAGCCTTTTGAAAGCATTTTTTTACATGGTTTTACATGTAAAAAATGGTTTTAAAAGTAAAAAAAATTGGCCACGCCCACCCAGTGACATTACCACCACCACCAAGCCACGCCCACAGAACCGGTAGTAACAAATTTTAGATTTCACCACTGCTTCAAACGGCTCCTTTATCCGTGTGAAGCTCATGTTTGGTGTGCATGTGCACACAGCATGCATCTGGCACGCACTGTGCATTTGCATGCAGCGTGCATCTGGCATGCACTGCGCATGCGTGCGCAGAGCACGCATCTGGCGTGCACCACACATATCCGGGCAGCGAACTGGTAGTGACCTGCGGATGATTTAATTACTGCTGTAGATGATGGGTCAAATTCTACTGACTATTTTATGGCTTTGATGAGGAGCTTGCTTGATTTATTTTAGGGATCTGTCTTGTGAATTGGCCTTGGTTGCATGACAAGAATGGTATATTCAGTAAATACTCTAATCAATCAAACATTTTCTGGCACTGGATGGCCATGGGGCATTGTGGGAGGTTTCAATGGAGGCACTCAGTTATATTTTCCATAATACTCCAGAGCAATGTTTTGCAATTTCTTGAAATGAGGAACTCCATCCATGTGAGGTTGTCATGGCAGAGATGGCAGGGATCCAACCTTACCTTCACTTTCTTCACCCGGTGGAGCATAAAAAGACAGTCCCAAGGAGATGATCGCAGCAATTTCCAGAATGATTAGGGTCACATCCTGAAGTGCCTCCCACACTAACTGCAGGAAAGTCTTGGGCTTCTTTGGGGGGATAAAGTTCTGTCCATAGATCTGTCTTCTCTTTTCCAGATCAGCTGTGTTATCAGAGAGACCTGGGGTCAAAAAAAGAGAGTGGTAAGAATGAAGCAGCAAGTCTGCTAGGCCTCTGTGTGAGAGGCTAGAGAATGTCAATGTACCAGGAGAAAAATGCATTAATCAGCTTTCCCAATTTGTTACCTCAGGAGCTAGATTACAATGCCCATTGTCCCCAGCCATAAATTACCAGGGGGGAGAAGGCTGTTGTGTTCTCCAGACGTTCTATGATGACCCAGGTTTATGCTTTTAATGTTTTAAGTGGAGTTCTGCAGATGAAGGGAAAGGTTTACGGTATGCACTTACCAACCCACCTCAGATAACTCTAGCTCTTGCTTGGAAATTAAAATTACTGTTGCTATGTAGGTGAAGTTTCCTAGCTTTCTAGATGTTCTCTTGTTAGTGGATTGCTGGGTGATTTCCAGTATAGAAAAGAGCGGTATAAGGCTGCTTATATCATGATCTGGGATGAAGTAACCAATGCCATAGGAACAGGAAGATAAGCTATGTTCATTTATCTATTTAGATTTATATCTAATTTATAGCTCTTGTTTCTACAGGTAGTCATTGATCTATGACCGCAATTGAGCCCAATTTTTTTTTAAAGCAAGACAGTTGTTAAGTGAGGTCTACCTCAGTTTTACAACTTTTCTTGCCTCATTTGTTAACACTAGAATTATTAAGTTAGTCACACGGTTCTTAAGTGAATCCGGCTTCCTCACTGATTTTGCTTGTCAGAAGATCACAAAAGGTCATCACACGACCCCAGGACGCTTCAACGGTCATAAACATGAGCCTGTTGTCAAGCATCCAAACTTTAATCACGTGGTTATGGGGATGCTGCAACAGTTGTAAGTGTAAAAAACGGTCATAAGTCACTTTTTTCAGTGCCATTGTAACTTTGAATGGTGATTAAAATGAATGGTTGTAAGTCAAGGAATGCCTATATCACCTTTTGTTCCCATAATTCTCCCATTCCCCTCCCCCAACCAACAGCCATTGGTGAGGTAGGTTGGATTGGGATGGACTTGAACTGGGGTGTAGATTTGAACTTGGATGCCCTGATGTCAACCCAACACTTTAAGCCCTATAGAACAAAATAAAAGAAAGTAAGTGTGGGTTTAAGTCTAAAGAAGGGATTCTTAGCCAATGGCTTTGCCCGCTCAAAAATCAGCAAGAGATACTCTATATTCTTAAGTGCTCAGTTATGGCTTGGAGGACAGATCCTGCATATCTAATAAGTTTCAGTTTTAAGTGGAGTTAATGGGGGAGAAAGGGTCTTCCTTCTACTGCAGAATTGTAAAGGAAAGGCAACACATTTCTGCTTTCTATTCTCCATCCCCCTTTACCCCCCCCAACTTAAAATCCGATTCAGAGGAATAGAAGAACTAGGTTAGTTAACGCTTTTCTGGAATTCTGTCAGCATTTCATCAGGACAAAGCAAGAATAATCTCTGACTTTTAGAGAGTGTACTAAAGCCCATTTATTGTAAAATAAATTTGGTAACAGTAGTCATTTTCAGCAAGCAACAGACACCATGCCTCAGTCCAAATGGGGAGCCTGGTACTACTTTCCTTTTCCATGATTTTTGTATCAGCTTGGTCTGGATCACAAATCACAAGTAATTTTACCATCCAGGATAAACGGTGGAGGTAAGCTGACAGTGGTCTAGGCCCCACACTGCAGAATGATTAGGAGGGCCCTCCTCCCCCAGAGGGAGTATGGCTTCTATTGTATTTTGAAGAAAAGAAAAGAAAAGAAAACACAAGGTCATCTAAAACAGACCCTCAGTAAAGCTATTAAGTCCAGAGCATAAAGCTATGTAAACTGCGTCCTGGCCTACATATGGTAGTTCATCTTTGTGAAGAAAGTATTTTCTCTAGCATTTCACTATTACATGCTTATTAAATCCCCAGAATTCACACCTAAATATTCCTTCTTTGTTTTCCACCTCCTTCCTAGCCAGGGGTGCTCCTAGGCTTTTTTAAAAATTAATTAATTAATTAATTAATTAATTAATTAATTAATTAATTAATTTATTTATTTATTATTTTTGTCAAGCAAGTATAAGATAACAGGTATAAGTATAAACATGATTATGAATACAGGAAATGGGTACAAATCAGTGGTGGATTGCTCCTGGTTCTGTCTGGTTCTTTAGAATTGGTAGTAAAAGCAGCAGGAGGCTCCACCCACCTGCCCGATGTCATAACTGATGATCAGCACATGTGCATGCGTGCACGCGCTCCCATTGCAAATTAAAGTAGTAAAGGTAAGTAGAACCCACCCCCGGTAGAAATAAATGGGGACAGTAGGACAGGGACGGTAGGCATACTGGTGCGCTTATGCATGCCCCTTACTGACCTCTTAGGAATGGGGTGAGATCAACAATAGACAGTCTAAGGTTAAAGTTATGGTGGTTTGGGGATGAAACCACAGAGTCAGGTAGTGCATTCCAAGCATTGACCACTCGGTTGCTGAAGTCGTATTTTCTGCAATTGAGTTTGGAGCAGTGTACCTTAAGTTTGTATCTATTGTTGCGGTTGAAGCTGAAATAGTCATTGACAGATAGGACGTTGGAGCAGATAATTTTGTCGAAGGCGACATATGTCGAAGGCGACATAGTTCTAAGCTGTCTAAGCCCAAAATTTCAAGCCTGGTGGTATAAGGTATTCTGTTGTGAGCAGAGGAGTGAAGGACTCGTCTCGTGAAAGTGGATGAAATCGTGAAATTGGGTGTTTTCACCCAATCAAAACTACCATATACAAAGGACCCTTCTCCTCTTCATGAGGAGAAGTCCGGAAAGGAACTGAAAAACTTCTCATTCACAGCACTGTCAGCCTGAACACGTCTGGTCAAGTAAGGGTAGGATTTCAGAGTCTACCAATAGAACAAGCAAGAGTACCATACTGAGGCAGGGCAGGCTTGCCCCAGATTGGGCTGCTATCCCCTCAGATTCCCTCTCTGCAGTGTTAGGACATTAGCCTCCTCTGGAAGCTGTGAATGTCAAGCCAATGGGTATAGGCTGGCACTTCAAAGACTTGGCACCTGCGGTGAAGGAGGAGGACTTCACCCCAGGTGGGATTCAGTAGCTCCTGGGAAATGAAAGGGCCAACTGGGTGGCACTGCAGTTGTCTTCTCTTCCTTTGCTCACCTTTCCTTAGCTTTGCTAGGCCCTTGTTAAATATTAAAAATGCCAGAGAGCCAGGCAAGCAGCAGGAATGACAACCTGGAGTTTGCTCTCAAATGCCCTCCCCACCTGGCCCTGAGATGCCAGAGCAGTGCCTCTGCTTTTCAAGACAAGGAGGCAATAGAGCAGCAGTTCAAATTACAGAGGCTGGGTACTCTGGATGCTAAAAAAATATGTAGTTTGTTTAATAAAAGAAACTAAGGTGTTATTTTAGTCAGCCTGGCAAGCTGATTTGGGTGAGCTTCAGTGTGTTTGCTCAGCCCAGTAAGCCCTTTAATATCTGAAAGGAATAATAATAATGAAGTGGATAAAAATACAACTTGGGAATGGCTTACAACTGGAACATCAAAAAAAAAGAAAGTGAAGGCTTGATGTTGGCTACACAAGAGGAATTTGTTCAAGTTAATGCAACCAATGTCAGAATTGGGAAAAAAAAACCCAACAAATTATTCAAAATGCAGATTGAGCAAAGAAGCAGAAGAAATAGTAGATAATATACTCAGCTCATGCAAGCAGATTGCACAAACTGCTTATAAACAATAACATAACAGAATTGCCAAAATGATTTACTGGAACATCCGTAAAAATTATCATGTGCCAGTAATGAAAAATTGCTGGGCATATACACTTGAAAAAGTAGTTGAAAATAAGCAAATTAAAATATTGTGAGATTTCTGAATAACAAACTGATAAAATCTTTGCCCATAACACACCAGATTTAACTGTGGAAGAAAGTGCAGATAACTGATATGGCAATATCAGGGTATTGTGGAATTGAAAGCAAAAAACTGGAGAAGATCACAAAGTATGAAGATCTTTAAAAAATTGAAAGATTATGGCATAAACTGGAAGTGGTGGGCCCAATGGCTATCAGCATATTGCGTGTCAGAACCCAAAAAACCTTGGATGACACTTAGAAATTATGCATTGACAAAAAATCCATCTGTCAATTACAAAAAGACACACGGCTTGAATCTGCAGGTATATTATATTGACATATTACAATTTTCTAGGTTCTTGGGAAGGTATCAAAAGGCAAATACTAGCTAAAGAACTGGGAGGTACATGATGCAGTGGTGGGTTGCTCCTGGTTCACACCGGTTCATAAGAACCGATAGTAAAAATTTGTAGTAGTTCGGAGAACTGGTAATAACATTGGCTGGCCATGCCCCCGAACCGGTTCCCGGCCCAGTCGCCGCTTGCTTACCCCACCCACCTCATCAGAGGCTTTAAAAAAAAATTTAAAGCATTTTTTCTACAATCTCTTCGGCAGAAAAAATGCTTTTAAAAGTTAAAAAAAAAAGCCTCTGATGATCGCGTGGCTCAGCTGGGATCGTCAGAGGCTTCTGAAAGCATTTTTTCTGCAACCTCTCCGGCTGAAGAGGTTATAGAAAAAAAAATGCCTTTAAAAGCCTCTGGCGATCCCAGCTGAGTTGCCTGATTGTCAGAGGCTCCTGAAAGCATTTTTTTCTGCAACCTCTCCAGCCGAAGAGGTTGTAGAAAAAAAAATGCCTTTAAAAGCCTCTGGCGATCCCAGCTGAGTTGCCTGATCATCAGAGGCTCCTGAAAGCATTTTTTTTCTGCAATCGCTTAAGGTTGTAGAAAAAATGCTTTTAAAAGTAAAAAAAAAAGAAAAAAAAGTTGGCCACGCCCACCCAGCCGCATTACTCCCCACCAAGCCACGTCCACAAAATAAGCCACGCCAACAGAATCAGTAGTAAAAAAATGTAGAACCCACCACTGATATGACATCACATTTTTGTATATATAAGGGTAATAATAGTGTATTTTCATGTTTGGTTTAAGCAATTATATTAAACATAAATGGTTAAGTGTTGATCAATTCTTTCCTAAATCTGATATTTAGGTTCAAAATCATTTGATTTTGGACACTGGATGGCAGACAATACTTCCCAAATGAACTCTAATAGTAATAGAAACAGGAGGGCACAAATTTTTATTTAAAAAAAAAAGAAAAGCTATCTGCTAAGAATATGATACATATAATTTGTATTATGCTTGTCACCCTTTATTACAGACTGTATTTACATAATCAGATTAGTTAGATTTATCAATTTTGTTCGCACTTGTCACTCTAGGAGAATATTAACCTTGGTAAGGGTTTTTGTGTGTGTGGATGTGGTTGAGAATGTCTTGTGAGGCTCATTCAGCTTAAAGTCAGCTTAAAGCTCAGTGAATTGTACAAACCCTGAAAGAGGGTTAATTGTTTAACACAGCCACAACGGAGCTATCTCTCTCATTAACTAGTACGGTTTCACAGGATATTATAACGTGTAGGTGCAATTTCTTTTTGCCTTCTAGGCTTACCAGTTGACTACAAAAAATCTGGCTTATTCCTCTGTGGTCTTAATCAGTGGTGGGATTCAAATAATTTAACAACCGGTTCTCTGCCCTAATGATTTCTTCCAACAACTAGTTCATCAAACTCCTCAGAAAGTTAACAACCGGTTCTCCCGAAGTGGTGCGAATTGGCTGAATCCCACCCACTGGTCTTAATATCTTGTTCAGGTAAAGCAAGTAGAAGCAGAAACTTTTCCCAACATGGTGGTGATGATAATATAATTTATTAAAGGTGTATGCCATTGAATTGCTCCTACTCCTGACAGTTTACAAGATAAAAGACAATAAAAAGTCCATTTGGCAAGATGATAAATAATTTTGTTCACTATTGTCCGTAAAGAAGCTTCTGGATTAAAACACAGAATTTTAAAAAAAGTAGCACCATGGATGCCAGGATCAGGAATTAAAGTACCTCAGTCTTTTCGGATCAGATGTTAATCATCAGGAGGAAACATATGGTGAAATGGTACCCAATGTTTTGATGGGTAGATCCATTTGTAAGAGTGTTTTCTACCAAACACAAATCATTTACCTCCCCAAATGTAAACTAAAGAGATAAAAGTATTTGTCCAAAGAGAGCCCCAACGGTTATAAAAATGCCAAAATACAGATCCATTCTTTTGATTGCTGTTTTCTGTTCTAACACACATTCCACAGAAGGATAATGGAGGGATATACAGAGAGATACAAAAAGCCTGACAGAATACAAAATAGAAGCTGGGTCTGAACTTCAGAAGCCTGGGGACTAGTAATGCCCCCAGAGGCCCAACATGTTAAAAATGAACCATCTCTAGCAAATACAAACAGACAAAACATTCATGCTGTACACTCCAAAGCCAGATGAAAAACCAACTACATCACACAGACTCATACGCCACACGGCCTACTGCATTTTGAAACAAGATGCAAACATAGATATAGCCCAGGCAAAATTTCTCCTCCGACTCTGGCACTCTTCCAAAGACTTCACCCCCCACCCCCCATTGTTACTCTTGGAGCCTGGAGACATGACAGGCAATAAAAAGGACATATAAGGTCGGTGCTTCCTAACAGAAATATTTTTGTGAACTAGCATTATTATTAGTTAAATCAGGAGGGGCAAAGGGCCCAGCACAAGGCAAGAAAATTGTCTTCAGGCTTATGGATTTCATCAATATCACGTTCCAAAATCCAGCATTTTCTCACGTTGTATTGAACTCACCTCTTGCTTGACGAACCTATAGATTGTATACTCATTTGCATGGACTGATCTCCTATTCTTTTGCTCTAAAAAGCTCATAGAACTTGGTGATGTTATAAACTAGAGTTATAAACTCAGAAATGGATAAAAGAAGAAATATAATAAATTTCCAATGAGTAGAAAAGACTGTAATCAGAAAAACTGCTACTCAGTTTGGAGACCAAGTATCCATTTTGGGTAGGTATCTCAAAAGCCTTTGGTGTTCCCCCTTCACACAGAGCACCGTCTTTAAATTGACTGGGAATGGACAGGGCTTCCAGTGAAGAAGTCTTTGTCCAGAGTAGAGATGGGCAACCTTTTGGACAGTCCATCAAGGGAATGGGGCCATTTATTTTTCTTTTTTCCAAAAGGTACACACACCGTACATCCACTTCCATGTATACATTTCATGCAGGTTTAAAAGCCATATGTTAAATGTTAAATAAATGTTAAATAAACTATACTTTATTCTACTATACTATAGTAGTATAGTAGTTCTACTATACAGGCTTGGCCTAATCTCCTCCCTCTTTTAATATGTAAATTTTAATCTGTTTTTAAATTATTGGGGTGTTTTAATTTGTCTGGGCCAAAATGATTTAATTTGATTTTATCTGGTTTTTAAATTTTTTGTATTTATGTATTTTATTGTTTGGCTGTTCACCGCCCTGACTCCTTCGGGAGTAGGGCGGTATACAAATCAAATAAACTAAATTAAACTATTCTGCCTGTTCATTTTTTTTTTGTGTAATCAATTTTACCCCCAAAATCAGTTATGATTCTTTAATGCAACTTTTAGCAACTGCTTCTGACCCCTTGCTGGGTGACAACTTGTGCATTCACAAAACAGAGGAATGTCCTCTGTATAATATGTCTTCAACTCATAATAATATTATAGTACTGAACATGCTTAAAAGGGAACACTTCAACACAATGTCAGGGGTAGGTTCTACCTACCTTTACTACCGGTTCACAATGGGGCTGCGCGCGTGCGCACTTGCTTTGCTCACACACACGCGTGCTCTTCTGCGCATGTGCAGAAGCTTCTGCACATGTGCAGAAGCGTTCTGATGACATTGGGGTCGGTGAGCGGAGCCTCCCGCCGGTTTTACTACCGGTTCTATAGAACGGTCCGAACCAGGGACAACCCACCACTGCACAATGTGATTTTCTTCTGAAACAAAAACCCAAGCAGTATCATTATTGTTTCCTGAAAAACAATAATTATTCTAACACCCATTTTGTATACAGTACATTACATTGGATTCAAAGCATTTGATCTACCCTTTTGCAAAACTCTGTTCTTCTAGGGCAGTGATGGTGAACCTTTTCGGCCCTTTGCGCACACCTGCGCTTTGAACATGCATCTGGGCCGCAACCAGGAATTGGAGCTGCCCAGGGTGCATGCGTGCACCCGAAAATGAACTTCCGGTTTCAGCCAGCAACTCTTGCGGGTTTCTGGTGGGTATGCTTGTGCGATGATCAGCTGGCTGGCAGTCATGCTCACACAGGAAAACGGAAGACCAGCTCTTCCAATTTCTGGCGCTGCCGCATGCAAAAAGGCCAGCTGATCATCGTGTGTGCATGCGCGCCAGAAGCCCGGAAGAGGAACGGGCGACGCTGCACGTGTCAGGCAACATAGCTCTGCATGCCACTTTGGGCATGCGTGCCATAGGTTCGCCATCATGGCTATAGGATGAACCTATAGAATATGCTCAGTTTCTTCCATGGATCAGAGCAGCAGTAGTTACGTAGTTATGGTTCAGAAGGATCTCCAACAGTCTTCTGAATTTTCCTCTTCCTTGAAAAGGTGAATCTTTCCTGCCTTAGATTCTTGCCCATCAGTCATTTTTCTGGTCCTCCCCTACCTTCAGATCAGCAGCTTATTCCACTTGAGGAATAGGATTGGAAAGAAGCAGTGGGAGGAATGATGATGACAGTTTTTTGGCAGGTTGGTATAGTTTCAGGGCCTTTCCACCACCAAGTTCTATTGCTCTCCGCCCATCCCTGAGTCAGCAGAAATCTATACGAGCATGAAGTTGGCTGACTTCCTTGCCAATCTCTATTCTACTCCACTGTCTGTTTCAAATAACTTTAGCAATCTGTCTTTCCCAAGATAATTGATGGACAAAGACCAAATTCTACAGAGAACTCTGTAATGCTGGGGAAAATGGGAGAAAAGAGGCAACCACCAGCAGCAAAGTAGATGGACTAAATTACAGTGGTAATGGTTGTGTTGTTAAATCTGAGGCAGGTTGGAGTTAGATCACTCTGGAGAAGATTTATATGTGATTGCTAAGAGTCAACCCCTACCTGATGATGTACAATCAGAAAATCAAAACCTATGAGGTTTTTATAGGACTCAAAGGTGCCCTTGGATGGTGTCAGAATAAGGGAAGGCATCACTTTAACATTAGTACAGCTAAGAATAACTTGACTGTCTTGTTCATGGACAGGGAATAAAATGAAGGCCATGCCAGGAGGACCTGACAGAAAGAAAGAAAGATATCATCAGGGCATGTTAGATAAAAGTGGGGACATGGCCTCAGGCAGCTAGGACAGCAGTCCCCAACCTTTGTGGCTTGGCAGCCCAGGGAGGTGGAAGGGGAATCGGGCTGCATGAGCATGCACATGCATATATGCTGCTCAATTTATGTGAGCTTGACAAGTTGAATTGTGCATATGTGTGCACACCTGCCGGTCCACTGCTCACGCAAGAAAGCCCACCATCTGCATGGCCCAGTTGTGGGCCAAGGCCCAAGGGTTGGGAACCCCTGATCTAGCACATTGACCTGGGCTCAATAGGGAATAGGAAGGCAATGTAATCTGTCAAAATCAGAATCCTTCTCGAAGATCCTTCTTCCAATAAAAGATCTTACAGGAATCCAATACAAGGGACCCAAGGATGATCCATGGTGACCAATGTACGCCATGGTTGAGGAACTAGACAGCCAAGCTTATTGAACCTCATGGTAACCAGATAACTACAAAGGCCTTGGTCAGATCAGATCAGAATTTAGCTCCAGTTTATTGTCCCTTGTCCAGCCAGTTAACAGATATAAAAATGAAAGAATGATAGTCTGGGCCATTTATCATGAAATTTAAAACAACAGCAACAACTGCATCATCCCAAATTCCACCCCCAAACAAATAGGTATACAGAATGAACCACCAGGTCACCACTAGAGTGCCCTATCAGACACAGCCCTCAAATCCAGGGCTGAGAAAACTCAGTAGAATTGCTAATGCCTGGGAGGAAGGAATGAACAGAAAGAAAGACTAAAAAAGAAGGCAAGAAATGGAAAGGAGAAAAGGACAGGAGTGGGGTGGGCAAAAGACAGCATGTCTGCCGAGTGGTAAGGGCACAGGCACAGGAAATATGGATCATCCAGGAATGCTTGTTGATTTTTGTTCTGTGTCAGCGAGAGCCAGGAAGATCAATTTTTGCCTTGGGTTCTCTGTCTGGATGATCGTCTAACTCCTTTCTCATCCTGGTTGTCCTTTGGTTGCTTTTTTCTCCTCTCCTATGCTCCTTCCTTCCTTCCTTCCTTCCTTCCTTCCTTCCTTCCTTCCTTCCTTCCTTCCTTCCTTCCTTCCCCTTCCTTCCTTCCTTCCTTCCTTCTTTCCTTCCTTCCTTGTAGCACTTGCCTGCTGCCCTGTTCTTCCTTGCCTGGTTCCCCTCCTCCCTTCCCTTCTCAGTACGATGGGAAAAAGCCTGCAGCTCCCTGCAGCAGAGAATGAAACCAGCCTTGGCTGCAGCAACCTCAAGGACAATTCAAGGAGAAAGCAGCAAAGGGAGAGAGGTGGAGGTAGGCAAGCAGGCAGAATGGGTCTGCTTTGAATTCTCTGGTGCTTGCCTGGAGCTCTGTTGCTTTCCTACGCTTGGAAACCCAGATTGTTTTATACACTGAGCAAAGCAGGCAAGAGAAGCCCTTAGTTTGCCTGTCCTTTTAGAAGGAACAGAAACAGCTGCATCTCAAGGTGCAGATAATGGTTTGGAAGGGCACGACTTCAGGCTGCCCAAACCTCAGACCCTCTGAATCTGTGGGAGCTCAAGGGCATCATTCCACACTCCCCACCCCACCATGCCCTCCTGCATACACACACTGAAGGGGAAAAAAGGAAATAATTCTCCTCAAAACAATTGGTAAATGTTGCAATTCCTATATAGTAACTTATTATTATTTATTCATAATTTATTTATTTTATGTACACTGAGAGTGTTTGCACCAAGACAAATTCCTTGTGTGTCCAATCACACTTGGCTAAAAAAGAATTCTATTCTATTCTATTATCAAGGGGAAGGGGAGGTACCATACCCATGCTTAGAGACATCCCTTCTGGGATTCAGCCTTTCCATTCTGACATTATGCGTCAGAAGGCATGCATTAAGCCTAACAGATCACCACACCGAGATTGGCAAAGCAATGAATTGGGGAAAGAGATAGTCATTCAGATCATCTGATCCCAAGATCAAGACCAAGTGGGCCTTGAAACTCTGTGGCATTTCATGTGCTCCCGGCATCTGCTGCCTGAGGTGGTTGCTTTGTTCTCCTCAGGTACTGCAGGGTCCAAAGAGCGCCAGAAGCTCTAGTGCTCTTTGTCCATCTAGTCCAGCATTGCTTGCCTCTGCAAGCAGACAGGGATATCTTTGGCCCAACTTTGGAGTTGGAAGATAGAACTCAGACTGAATCGGTCGTATAATGATGCTTTGGAATATAATGTTACTAGCTGTATGTTCTTGCTGTATCTCCTATGTAGCTCCTTGGGAATAGAACTTTTATTATTTTGCCAATCTGGGCCGGGTTATGACTTAATTGATTATAGAGTTTACACCCTGAAGGGATCAAAGCAGTGGTGAAATTCAAATTTTTAAACTACCGGTTCTGTGGGCATAGCTTGGTGGGCGTGGCAGGGGAAGGATACTGCAAAATCTCCATTCCCTTCCCACTCCTGGGGGAAGGATATTGCAAAATCTTCATTCATACCTCACTCTGGGGCCAGGCAGAGGTGGTATTTGCCAGTTCTCCAAACTACTCAAAATTTCTGCTACTGGTTCTCTAGAACCTGTCAGAACCTGCTGAATAGCATCCCTGGATCAAAGGATATATTCTGCCATGCTTCCTTATCTTTCCCACTTGTAAACGCATAGTTAGCTTCTTAGAAAATCAGGATTTGGGCTCAACCTATATATTAAAGCTATAAGGTTTCCTTTTAAATCTGTTAAAGATTTCACATTATTGTCCATGTCTTCCTTTCTAGTTATCTTGTTTCCTTATCAGGTGTAAAGAAATTACTTTTGTATTTGGGATCTGCTTACAGTAGTACATGTTCAAATTGTTATTGATCAATATCTGTTAAGGTCTATGCAAACTTTTGGTTCTTGCTCTAGGCTTCTTTGTGTGTAAGAGACCAGTGATTCAATGTAAAATCCCCTGATAATAAGCCCAATCGGGCTTTTGAGGCGCATGGCAATAAGGCCAAGGTGGTCATGTGGCAGGCATGACTCAACGCCAAAGGCGCACGGAACGCTGTTACCTTCCCAACAAAGGTGCATTTTTTATGTGCTTTCGAAATGCTAGGTTGGCAGAAGCTGAGACGAGTCACGGGAGCTCACCCCATTATGCGGCACTGGGGATTCGAACCACTGAACTGCCGACCTTTCGATCGACAAGCTCAGCGTCTTAGTCACTGAGCCACCACATCCCTTGAAACTACTGTAGTCCTAAAGTAATTAAAGGCCAACGAAAGAAGAACTGAGATGCTAACAAATTCAGCAGCCAAATAAATTGTCCACCTGAACAAAAATCCTCTGGTTCACTATATAAAGAGAACAGATTGGGGCAATTTAGTTCAGAAAAGTAATATTTTTACACTTGGGGGTATTAAAAACAAATGAAAAAGCCAGTTCTTCACTCCTGACAACCGATTTTACAGTTTACTTTTGTAGCTTTTGTTACAGCGCTTGGCCTTATCTCAGGGTTCAAAAAATATAAGACAGGGTCTTATTTTAGGGGAAACACAGTAGCTATAGAATTAATAAAAGGATTCTTTGGATCCTTGCCAGTTGTTGGTGCTTGGGGGTGTGTTTTTCAACACACCCTAGAATAGGACACTAATACTACTACTGATTGCTCCCTTTCAGTCTTAACCAGTTATGTCTGGTCTTCCGCAAATACAACAACTGTCACTAAAAGAAAAACAGATGCCATTCTCAAAGCTGGCCTCTCTCACCTTTGTAATCTAAACAATGTTCAGCATTTGGCCAACTTTATCTGGGTGTGGAACTAAGACAGGTTCTAGCCTGATAATTCTTGGATAGAAGACTTCGGGAGCAAACTAGGGCTGTATAATTGTGAGGGATGGTGCTCATGGAGAGGGAAGTGGTGTGATGGACTACAATAATGAAGAAGTTTCCCAGGAAGGAGGAAGCATATTCCAGAATGGGGGACAAGACAAGAAGCAACACAGCCTGGATGTGGACAAGAGTCAGAGGAAGAGAGTACAGATAGCCACTCCCTAGAATGTCCCAGAGGATATCCGGTTGGGTGAGAGTAGTAAAGGTTTAGTCTGGCAAGATTTTGTTTATTATGTGTAAGACAATAAAGAACTGAACTCTGGATAGATTGTTCTATGTCATTCTTGGGCTAAGCCTGACAACAATAGACTGGGAAGTCAAACAAGCATCCCAGAAGAAGGCAATACAGTTCTATGTTGTTGGCCAGACAACTACATAGATGTGTCCATGAATTCATCAAGAGTTGAGCTCAACTTGAAGGAAAGGTTCTTCTCTTTTGGAAGAACATTTTGGTTCTAGATCAAACAAGAACACTGATATCTTAAATCTTGCACCAAACACCAGGAAATATATGGATGCATTATATAAAACCATACTTGTAATTTCTTTGCTAATAATTTTTTTCCCCTTCCACCCTTGAGCAAGAAATTTGTGCATGTGATGTATCACTGCCATTACCAGGAGAAGAAAAGTTCAAAACCCTTTTGGAAAACAGCTAAAGTAAATAGAGCCAAGGAGAAAATGTTGACTCTACCACCCTTAGACAAGTTGCCATGAATTGCATCAAGAATGCCTAAAGTCTATAGTTTAGAACTCCTACAATCTCTGCCCTTGTGATAATTAGCCTTAGAAAACCAGTGGGCAATTTTTAGGCAATTGAGCTACAGTACAGGTCAACCATATAATTGACCAGTTCTGCTTATACAGCTTGATTACCACCTTGATTAGGTTTTATGTGACTGGGGATCCTACAGAAATGAGCAGGCTAAGATTTCATGAAGTGAATTAGAATTCATTTTCCCTGGGTGTCCATGAGATGTTAGGTTTAAGAGAAACCTTAGACACTTTTTTGCCCCTGCTGAGAAAATTATCTCGCAGTTTCTTGGAACTTCAAGGACTGACATGATTATTCACCACTGCTTGGAAATACAATTTTCTTTTCTTGCTCTAGTCACCTGAGGAAGAGTCACAACTGGATGGGCCTTGAAATGGGTGAATGTATCAGAGCCCTGTGAAATGGAATAATTAAAAGGCCCTGGGGATCCAGTAGGGCAGCCCAGAGCCAAAACCTCTGTGTTTGGTTGTTACTTTTCTCTGGGGATGAACTGGAGCGAAGGAAAAGGAGCTGTTTTGTTCAACCATCGGGGAAGGACATAAAGCACTGAGTCAAACCACCTCTAGAAGAGTTAAGCCATCTATCTTCCATGGGTCACTAAATCAAGCCTTTCTGAATTTTGCAAGCTTTAGACTGTATAAACTCCAGTCAAGCAGCATAATTCTTGCCATGTCAAGGGAATCAAAACCGGGAGATTTAGGTTAATATAGATTGATCTGTCTCCACTACTCTATTCACAATAGTGTGAAATTGGACTATTTTGGTAAATCTTTCTTTCAGTTCCTTTAGGCCCCTAAACATACTAACTAAAATGCAATATAGAAGCACAAATATGCATAGAATTGCAGAGTTAGTCATGGATTCTGGCCTTTTCTTTTGCTTTAACAATCGCTCACATCAGAAAAGAATATTTTTCCTGTCAGGAATGTAAGAAACTTCCTGTACTAAGTCACATTTTTATATCCATATGACCAAGTTTGGACTATCACATTTGAGCTGCAAAAATACAGACTATCATTAAGATGTTAGCAAAGAGGTTAGCAAAACCTCTAGTTCTTTGCTGCCGTATAGCAGTCTTCTAGATTTCTGCAGCCCAGATATAGTAACAATATGTTGGATTATAGTGGCCAAACAAATGCTCCCAATCAATCTCTAAGCCGAGCATAAAGCCTTTGGACCTCACCTTCTTGTATTGCACAGCACCTTGCCTGTCATGCTGGAACTCACATATAGCAATAATGAAGGACAGCTATTTATAGTCTGAAATTCCTCCAATATGACTTTTAAAGCTATCCAATCTGGAAACAAGCTCTACAGCTTTTTTGGTGGGTGGATTCCACAGCGCAACCAAGTTCTGGGTGCAGAAGGGCATCCTTTAGTTTACCTCGAACCACCCACCAAAGAGCTTCCTTGGAAAAGCCTTGTACCGCTATAGTCACTTTTGTGGTTGTTGCTATTATCACTCAAGTGGTGAGATGGCACGCTTCGCCAAGAGTGCTACTTGTTAAAGCGATTTGGAGTTTTTCCCAAGCAATCTGAGTACGGCAAGAAAATAAAACTCTAGGGGGACATGGTCCAAATGAGTTGTGGCCAACCATCTAAGTCTTGGAGATGCACTCCGGTGTTTAATGGATAATTGTGGACTTTTGGGGAACGGGATCGCTGCAATGTCATCACTAGGGAGATTTTTCAGCTCTCACTTGGAGGGCTTTTAAAAAGAAGTAAGGAAATGGCATTCTGTGCAAAATTGTGCTGCTGCTGTTATCTGTGATTACTGTCAGTCTTTGGTAGGGTAATCTCAAGTGCGGGGGTGGGCTTTGAAGACTGGGGAAAAAAGGGCCCAGAGGGCTGTAGATTGCCCACCCTTGATCTAAATGAAAACTATTGGGAAAATATACAGGGCAGACAGGTTATTGGACTTTCTCCTTTGGTCTATCGCTGTAGCTTTGGAAGGAAGGAAAATTACATGGCTTTGTTCCTTTCTCTTACAAAGGCTCATAACACAGATATCCAGCTCCCTCACATATATAGCACTCTGGTTATTTTATTCCAGAACAGGATTGCACAAAACACTTGGCAGATTTAGGCAATACATAATCACACCCTTCACACATTTTCAGAAGCTTCAAACTGCTTCCTTTTAATCATGTTCACCCTCCCACCCAAGTCTCTGGAGGCTGTTGCTAGAAATGATGACAAATAAATGATCTAGGCAGACACTAACTATCCTGACAAAGTTCACCCTTGGCCACTTGGGAATAAGTGATTTAATTATATTTCTGTGTCAGGTGCCAGGACCGGATATTTTAAGGATGCTAAGCATCCAATTACTGAAAATATAATTAATTCTTAGTCAATTAATCAGATAGATAGATAGATAGATAGATAGATAGATAGATAGATAGATAATTGATAGATGGATGGGTACATAGATGATAGATGACAGAAGATAGATGATAGATGAGTGGATGGATAGATAGATAGATGATAGATAGATAGATAGATAGATAGATAGATAGATAGATAGATAGATAATTGATAGATGGATGGGTACATAGATGATAGATGACAGAAGATAGATGATAGATGGGTGGATGGATAAATAGATGATAGATAGATAATTGATAGATGGATGGGTACATAGATGATAGATGACAGAAGATAGATGATAGATGGGTGGATGGATGGATGGATGGATAGATAGACAGACAGACAGACAGACAGACAGACAGACAGACAGACAGACAGACAGTTAGACTTATGCACTCTAGGAAGCATTTTCCAGATGGTGAGGTAAAGGGAACTTTGCTTTTTAAAAATTATAATTCTTATGTCTGTGTGAAATGGCTTTTCTCTAACTCATGTGTCACATTGATTTAGACCTCCATAGCAATGTAATTTGAGGTGGTGCCTTCATTTGGAAAATCAAGCAATTCCACTTTGATGCTTCAAAGTTAAAGGGTTGAGGTGATCCAACTTGATGAGACCAGGTGCTATCAATGGAAGAAGCCTCTCTGCATGCATAGCATATCCCTCCCAATCATTTTGACTTCCTGTTTGGGTAGCCAATCCAATGTGCCGCTTTGAAGGGGAACACAACTTCCCCTTTGACTTTGTTTTGAAGGGGGTTTCGATAGTGCCTCAACATCAATGCAGGTATATATGCTCCTAAATAAATATTGCTACTAAAATCAGTAGGTCTGATTAATTTATTAAGAAAATAATGTTTTAATTCTTGGAATAATAGACCAGCAGTAACCAACTGGTGGTCTGTGGACCACTGGTGGTCCGTGAGAAAATTTTGGTGGTCCGCAGAAAAATTATTTGCATTTTTTATATTGCATAAATCAGGGGTCCTCAAACTATGGCCCCTGGGCTGGATACATGCAATGAATGTTTGTGTTGCTGCAGAGAGTCTCCCCCTTCGGGGTCTTTTTGTGTGGGTCAGAGGGGGGCAGAAATTCTGACTTGGGGTCTGCTTCAGCCTCCTGGTGTGGGGCTTTGGGTGAAGGCTGGAGGGAAGCACTGCTGGTGGCGAAGAGCCGGAGGACCTTGTTCCAGTGGGACTGCCTCATGTCCTGGAATCGGCTGACCATCTCAGCCCACTGAGTCTCCAGGTGCCAGTACCTGGCCTTGCGCTCCTGCAAGTCTTCCCTCTGCTTGGAAAGTGTATGCTCCTAGTCCTCAGTGAGGTGCTTCTGCTGAGCCTCCTTCTCAGCCAGATCCAATTTGAACTGAGCCAGATGTTTTGTCAACTCTTTCTCATAGTGGCTATTTAGCTTCAGCAACTGCTTCCTGTTGGGGCCCTAAGGAGCCCGGGTGGGGAGATGAGGAGTGGCTGGCAGGGGAGGGGCGAGTAGAGACTGACGAGGCACCCCTCAACATGAGTGACATTGAGTTAGCCATGCCCACCCAGTCAAATGACCACCTAGCCATGCCCACCAAGCTGGTCATTAGGCAGATCATATTAGTGGTCCACAGGATTTAAAATTATGAATTTAGTGGTCCCTGAGGTCCAAAAGGTTGGTGACCCCTGCAGTAGACTATTTAGGGACAGGCTAGATTATTAGAGCTAATTCTTAGAGGGTTAATGGGTTACAATATGTAGCACTCTTAAGATATGTGTAGTTGACTTTGAGATGGTGGGTTATAAGTCATAGAACAATTTTAATATAAGCATTTTAAATGAAAGGAATGGCTACATTTTAACAAGTTTCCATTGAGATATTGAGGCTACAGGTATAAAGAGAGGTTGAAGCATCCTTAAATAACAACAAGAACAATTTGAGATTATTGAAAGTGATGTACATGAAAAAGAAATTGGATTTAAACATTTTGTAAAGGACCCTCTTAAGATGATAAAATTTACTACTTTGCATTCCTTAAAATGTGCAATCCTCTGGCAATTCTTGCTGTATAATAATGCATTTTACTTCCTTTATTTCATGCCGCTAATTATGCATTCTTTCCCTTCCTTTCATCTGCAGTGGGTCCTAGAGAAGCACCTATTTATTCTGTCTCTGGGTCCTGCTCCCAAACCCTGACCTGATGATCCCACTGATTATGAGCCTGCCCAAGTCATTTATCTGGTACCTTCGGTGGGGGACGTCTTGAGTCTCCTGCAGAGCCCGTTGACATCTGTGTAGGTCTCCTGGACTTTCTGGAGAGCTTCAGCCCCACGCAGCTCCATAAGGGAGCGTAGCTCCGACAGGGTGCAGCCAAAACCACCTGCATGGTTCATTTCTCGCCGCTGGTTTTTGGGATAGAAATCCACAGAGCTGTTGGCCATGTCTCCCATGTTGGACGTGAGCCGCAGCCCAGCTGGGTACACTGGGCAGAGGTGTGGGGGATGAAGAGTAGACTTGAGCTAGGTTAGTCTGGTAGACAGAATGAAAAACCTGTTTGGAGGGGAACGGAGAAAGGCAGACATTGGCCAGAAAGAAAATATCATCTCTGCAAAGAATGTCCGTCCCCTGGTTGCAAATTCTTCTCCCTTACCTGCTCAGTCCTGGCTGTCTCCTGGATTCATTCTATAGAGCCTCAGGGGTGGGGCCACAAGGTTTTCTAGAGGCCAGCCAGCCAGGGGGCCAAGCCATGGAAGAAGCAGAGACGAAGGCCTTCTTAGAGCTTGGCACAAAGGGTGTTCCTGCTGCCCAAAGGAAACCTGTTAGAAAAGCAATAGTTGTAGTCAAGGTCCTGCCACTCATTCATGTCAACAAAGCCTGAAGCTCTCAGGTCAACCAATGTCTGCAGTGGCACATAGAAATAAGTCAGGAATGTATACCTTTCATCAGCATGACGGATACACTAGTCTTAAGGGCTAATTCCCCCAAATAGGCTTGGCCAGGGCATATATGTCTCTCTTTGTGTGAGGAGTTTATAGAAGCGTAATAGGTGCCTTTAGATATCTCTAAGACTTTATGTTCCTTTTCTTTTCCTAAATGTTTTTCTTTGGGGGGAATCCAGAGATCTGCAAAAAAGAGTGTTGGTGGCCCATGGTTTTTGTACCCTTCCGCTAAGCCCCATGTGTTATATTTAATTTTAAGTCAACTTGTTGTATGAACTCAAACATTAATGTTTGCCAATCAAAATTTTATGGCTTAACTCAATCAATGTGCCTCAGTCAAGAACTATGATTAAAACATAGCACAGTGTAGTATGATGTGCAATTTAAAATACGTTGCTGTCTCTCCAGCTTCCTTAACCTTTCCTGGTTAATCATATTTAATTTGTTGATATTCTTTAAAATGCTATTTTCCCAGGAAGAGCCTGCAGATCCCAAGGGCCTGAATACATGTTGATATATTGTAAAAGACATCAAGATAAAAAAAAAAAAAAAAGCAAGGTGATTATTTAACTACAAGCAGGGTTTGGAATCAAGGGATTAAATATAAACTACTTTGCATATTATCCAAACCTTCCATTGTCTTTTTAAATATATTGATAAAAGTGGGTTACAAATTTACCAGATTAATAAATCAAAGCTTCAAGCATTTGAATCAAGCAATAAAAAGAAATTCCTCAATATTCTTTGTAACATACCATTTAAAAGATATAAGAATGTAATATGTAACACACCCATACACACGCGCGCACACACACATATGCATAAACAAACAAACAAATTATCCCACATCAGGGTTTTATTATAGAGCAAAATTGATAAACTGGTAACAGGAATTTTCTTACATTCAATTAAAAGAAGGTGAATAAGTGCTTATTTCTAGATCTGACTGGTAAATATGCATAATGTTTGGAGCAAAAAATAGGATATCTGCAGAGTTCAGGCTGTAATGTCAATTAATCTCCGACTAAAACAGGTAACATGTTTGAATATGAAAGGCAAACAAAGCCTACAGTATTCATATAAATCTGTGAGTTTCAGCTGAAAAAGAAAGTAAGAGTCCTAATTTTTAAGGAACCAGCATGAAATTGGTAAATTTACCTCAGGGCTCTATAGTGCTTCATATTCTAATTTTAAAAAGTGCTTTGGAACATGGAGATGTTTAATTTTTTCAAATTCCTTAAAACAGCTGTGTCTTTTCCAATGGTTTCATGGCTGCCCTCCACTTGACTTTTAGAAACAAATTTGAAGTGTTCCTCAGTCCTAATTATATAAGTATGTGTGAGTATGTTTCCCAAGTGCTCTAAATCCAACACAAAGACATGACATCTCTCAGTGAGTAGTGGATTTAAACCTGGATCAGGAACCAACCGAATCAGCCAATGTTATGAATAAATATTCATATGTGGAGATAAGAGTATCATAGAGGCTGAGTTGGTAGGCATAATATAAGAATATATAGGCTTTAAGGTGTATGGTGATCATACTAAATGATTTATAAGTAGTAAATGTAATTAGTGCTAACATATCAAGATTCAACAAGCAACATTTTGAGACTATGGTCAGAAAGAGGGAATGGAATATTTGAGCAATCAAATGTTTGACTTCCAGTGCTGTCTTCTTGTCTTCAAAAAGAGACAATTGCATCTAAACACAAAACACCTAATGTAAATAAGGTATCTGTGTCTCATTGTCTCCTGCTTATCTCTTGAGGGTGAACATTTTCTTCATAGGATTTCAGAGAAACAAGACTTTGGCCCAGTGTGGCTGCTGCTATTGAGGAATGAAACACCAATTTTCAAGTCCTTCCATCCTTCCTCCCATACAAACTATTATTTTTTTCTTCCTCCCAAATCAACAGAATAAGCATTGTACCCAGTATAATAGCATGGAGATAGTGATTCCCAACTATTTCCTTTATGTAAATTGCTTTACGTGTATGTGACTTCTTGATGGTGCCCATGGAACTTCAAAATTAAATGTATTTTTAAAATTAAAATGATCAATATTTTGCAAGATATCCAACTTTCAGGAGAAAGTTATTCAGCTATCTGAAATATTGTGAAATTTCAAGCGAGGATGCTAATTTCTTGCAAAAAAATTAAATGAAAATGCCAATAGTTTACAAGATTTCAACCAAAAACACTGGCTGAACCAAAAACATCTTTCGAATTTTGGTAGCACTTGGGAAAGTGTAATGGTATTGAAACCCAGGACCACCTGCAGTATCTTCAAGGACCACCAGTGGTCCTCCAAGCACAGGCAGAAAACATAGATTGTACTGTACAGCAAGTTATTGACAAGGCAAAGGAGCTGTCCAGGGTTCTGAAAAAGACTTTTCAGACAATTTTCTGTTTACTATTGATTCCAAGACATTCAGACAAGTGGCTAATATAGTATCCATGCTCACATTTCCCCCATGATTTATTATCTATTCTGCATCCATAATTTATATGTGTAATATTATATCATAGTCCAGTAGAAAATTCCCTTAGTTATTCCTGAAGTTGCTTTGAAATCTACTGTAAGGTATTTTGTGTTAATACCATATCTCTATATTGCACTGTTCATTTTTATTTTAAGAGGGATGCTTTAGAAAAAGTTTGTATACAGGATACAGGTTTGCAAAAAGATTCCTCTCTCATATTGAATTTGCTTGTACTGTTCAGTAATCCTGTCAGTGAAAAAAAGACACCAGCCATTCCCTTATATGTCCAAAAGAGACTGATTTTGTAGTCCAGTGTGCAATTTATTATTTGCTTTTAGAAGTGGGCCAATCAGTAATGTTTTTGATTTTATCAATTGTATAAACTGGGTTTCATTTGTCAATTCTAGTATTTTAAAGGTTTAGAGTTGTTTTGGCTCTATAGCTCTGGCTCATTGTGGCATCATAGAGTTATTTCATTTCAACAAGGAGAATTTCTGACTTCGCAAACTAATTGCTCTCTATGTATTCATTTATAGTTCTAAAAGGACTGATAATTAAGATGATCCTTAGTAGTAAAGTAGTTGATTACTTTGTGGTTTACTGTGCTGTGTGAATGCAGCAAAATTGTAGTTTTAAAAATATTTCTAAAAACTTGTGTCGAGTGAAACAGGAATTCCGTCCAAAATAGATGCTTCTCTGCCAACTTAATTTTCTTATCCACTGGAATTAGCCTGGAATGCCAAACCACCATGCAGGGTCTATGCAACTATACAGCTAATTAAGTCATCCCCCCCAAAAAGAGTTTGAAACCACCAAGGCATCATACAATTCTCTTTAGAACTCAAGGGACTCACAGGAAGCCCTAATTAGTATGATCAAATCCATGGGTAATCTAAATTGGAGCCAAACCATAAACCAGAGAAATACAACACATATTTGATCCATCCCACCCAATGCATGAAGAATTTCCTTTGCCTTACTTATATACTTAAGTTGCCATAAGGAAACAAGAGGAGTGTGAATCTGTGTATGCATTATGCATCTGCATAACACAGTCACTAAAATGAGGCCACCTCAATGGAACTTGGATTATTGGTCTCATTACATAACTAGATGAATGTACAAAGGAACCGAATAAATTGATTCCAAAGCTATGCCTAAAGAGTGAGACACAGATATACTAGGATTACAATTCCCAGAATTCCCAGTAAAATGTAGGAGAAGCTAGGTTAAGATTGGATTATCTTATCCCAAAAATGATTGTCATGAACATTTGGCAGAAATCCCCCTTCTAACTTTCTTCAAGCAATATGGGAACAGGGATACAAATATATTGATTAGAATAATTCAAATCAATTTCCTATCCCTACCTTAGCCCAACTAGAAGTCAACTTTACATGTATCCTGAAAGTCTTTATTCCCCAAATAATGAAACAAATCCACTCTCTCTAAATATGGTAGAAGGAAAGCTATTGGTTTCCTGTCAGCTAACTTAGAACTTTTGCTGAGAGTCAGATATGAATATTTAAAAACAGGCAACAATGTAATTCCATACATGCCTATTAGAGGCAGTTCCCTCAGAGTGTGAGGGGATCTTGTTTTTAAATATTTAGGAAGCACAAAATAACCTACCTGAAGTAACATGTCACAAAATACATGTGCAAGATTTTTTTTCTTGTTGACTGCTATTTTTTACAGATCTACATATGTGCATAGGCACAAACACACATTTAACGTATACACACATATATTGTCACACACAGCCACACACAAGTGTGACTAACAGAGGCAATGAGAGTGAGGAGTTTTAGTATCTTTTCACTGGAACTGAAATGTCTTGCAATCTCTTACAAGGACAAGTGTAAAAACATTCATCCCTTTGCATCACTTTAACAAAGCCATCATTTAAAGGGGGCATTCCTAAATATTATAGTTACTAAGAATTCACATCAACAGTTACATTTTTGCTCTAGAAAATCAACAATATTAATACACAATTTGCATAGTTGATAATTATTGTGATGGGAAATGCAACTGTGGGAGGAAAGAGAAATAAGGCAGTCTATAAGTACCTTTTTATTAGTTTATAATATAAAATTTAAAAAATCCTTTTGGTATAGTAGAATAAGACAATAGCATCAAACCTCAACTTTTTACTTTTACACAGTAATATAAACTAGCTATTTCTATAACAACAAACCTATTAATTGGTAAAAACCAAAATCAAAGTTTCATTTTTTTCCACCTCAAGCACAAAGTTCAGAAGTGGTTTCCAAGTCTATTTGGCATAAGCACTGAGAACATAAGAAACCTGCTATAAGATGAGATATCTTCAAGAATGTATTGTTATTGAAATCTCTAGTATATACTAAGTATATAAAAGTAAAAAGTTAAAGTTGTATTTTTATTATTTTTATTCTACTACACTGAAAAAAGTTGGAAATTAATGCGTTTTCTTTCTTCTTTTGTTCCCCTTACTCCACACTTCCCTTTCCTCATTTGTTTCCTTCCCCATTTCCCTATTATCTTTGTTTTCATTTGTATTTTATATTATGATAATTAAAATGAAAGGAATAAATAAATAAATAAATTGTGTAAATAAATAAAAACAAGGCCATGGATAGGAGGTGAAAGTAATAGGCCTCTTCCGTTTGTCTTCCAGGAATAAGCATGTAAAGAAATACTGTCATAAAATCTGAGATTTCTATCTAGGGGTCGTGGTTTATCAGCTATGAATTTATTCAGTCCGCTTTAAATCTATTTGCTTAGCAAAGAAAAGCTTCTTCTCTCTGTCCCAAATCTCTTACCCATCAATTTCATTTCATGGGATGAGCCTGAGTATTACCGTTAGGAAAGAACTCCCTCTAGTAAACATAGCACTAGAAGGAGGGGAGGCAAGGAGATAACATATGCCACTATTTCCCCCGGCACAATGTTCTAAGGTTATTTTATATCTTAGGCAAGGCAAAAACCATTCTGCTATCTGAGTAGCCAAATCAAGAACTAAGCTCCTTGATAGACATATTGATATATGGACGTGGCACCTCACAGTTCTAAAGCAACATATAAAGCCAGCCTTCCCATTCCTGTTGAGAATCACAAAACCCAGAATTCCTGAGCCTAGATTGTGGTCAGAAGGTTTAAAGTCTGCTCCCCACCACACTGCAAGTAGACTCGATAATCAGAGCCCTTAGGAAGAGAGAATGCCTTTATAATGGCAAAGTATTTTACCTCTGTAAATCATTTGGGGAGGCTATTCCTTACAATGGATAAATGAACAAACTTTTATTCTTACACCCACCAGAATCTCAATGCTTAGTCCAATTGATTGACTGTTTATCCCCTTTGGCCATGAGAATGGCCATACAGATGACACTGGGAGGTTTTTTTAACACATAATTTTGGAGGCAGAAAATCATCCCTTGTTATGATGAAGGCAGTCAGAGGTATCTTTGCAGCAGCTGGGGATATCCCATGGGCATACATTCCATTGGACAGTGTGTGTTATTTTCATTTTTCCACATTGGAATTGAAAATATATATTAAATACTTTGTATATTCAGCAGTGGCTGTATAAAAATAATCATAGGATCATCAATAATAACTGGAATAGTAATAATGATAGCAACAATCCACTGAAAGGAAAATTAGAAGCTCAACTATAAAGTGGATATCTGATTTGTTGGAAAGATATATTTAAACTGTTTGCATATAATAGCTCCATCCAGAATAATAAATAGGTAAACTGATAAACTCTTATAGGACTAACTTGTCTACTAAAACACAAGTAGAATTTTGACCAACAAAATAAATGTATGTCATATCTCTTTCCTTGGAAACAGGGTCAACAACCTTTGGTAACCCCCCACTAGAAGGGAACAAGTGAATTCTTTAGAGCAGGGGTCTCCAACTTTGGCAACTTTAAGACTTGTGGACTTCAACTCCCAGAGTTCGAATTCTGGGAGTTGAAGTCCACAAGCCTTAAAGTTGCCAAGGTTGGAGACCCCTGCTTTAGAGGCTTCTAGGAGTGTTCACCACCTGTTAATAACAGGGAAGAAAGAATCAAATCTGATTTTGGGATGATACAAAAGATACACAAATTGCAATCAATTATGGAGGACATACATCCTTTAAAGAATGATTTTGTTCTATTAAAATATTCAGCGGAAAGCAGTTAAATAAAATAATGAATAGAAAAATCAATCATAAACTCTAAGAGAGCAGAAAGAAATGTAATCAGAATTAATGACCATGACCTTGGCTTTGAGGTATTTGGGGAGAACAGCAGCCATCTCACTCTATATCTTTTTGCAAAAACAGCAGAATCTTCTGGCACCTTTAGGGTTAATGTATTCACTATTACATAACCTATTTATGCAACAATATTAAATTTGTTGGTCTATAGGGTGACACTGGACTCCAGGGTTCTGCTGCAGTAGATCAAAACAAAAAGCCTATATACTGGGCAACCCAGGTGCCCTATGACTGTATTATTTTAAAATTATAGGAGAAATACTGGTTAATATTCTACTATTGACCCAGCATCACTGCACATTGATCATTGAGAGGACTGGCTTAAAATACTTTCCCCCAATGTATATTATTTGCTAGCATTGATTGAAGTGGGTGGGTGTATGTGGAGGGAGCACTCTGACTGTCATATGATCTCCTGGTAAATATTGCATGGTGTTTTTTTTTTAAATGTAGATTTCATTTGAGAAAAGGCTGCAGGAAATATATTTTCAAGGGAGACAAATATATCAATATGACTTTTAATAATCCTTGAAAGAGCCATGAAAAGTCAATTGTTGTTGTTGTTATTATTATTATTATTCCCCTTTGGCAAAGGAAACAGCAAGTTATTGTACTGTATTCAAGGAAAAGGAATATTTAAACTGAGTCTTCTCAGACCCTGTCTCAGGTATACTGAGTAAAGCTTTAAATGCATTTCTATATGAGATAGGATTCTGGCAGATGCAACTTTGCTCTTCACTTTAAACATCTGTAAAGAAGCCATACCACTGAAATTTTGTTTTCCTAATCTTAAAATATCTCAAAAGGATCTTTGGTCTATGATTAAATGAACTTTTACATTTTGGGTTGCCAGTTTTTAATGAGCTTCTGGTGCCATGCTTCTCAAAAATCCTGTGGTTAGAATAACTATCAATACAGTAGTCCTCAATTTACAACCATTCATTTAATGACTATTTGAAGTTACACCTGCACTTTAAAAGGTGACTTATGATTGCTTTTCGCATTTATGACTGTTGCAGTATCCCCATGGTCACATGATCAAAATTTGGACACTTGGAATGGACTCTTATTTATAATGGTTGCAGTGTCCTGGGGTCATGTGATCACTTTTTATGATCTTCTAATGAGCAAAGTCAATGGGGAAGTCAGATTCACTTAACCTTCACTTAACCTTCACTTAAGTTAGTGTTACTAACTTAACAACTGCAGTAATTCACTTAACAATTGTGGCAAGAAAGGTAGTAAAATAGGACAAAACTCAATTAACTATTGTCTTGCTTAGTAATGGAAATTTTGGGCTCAATTCTAGTCATAAATCGAGGATTACCTGCATACTGTAGTGTAGATACAGTAGAGCAGACTCCTGGAATTCAGTTAAGAAGACCCGGGCCAATACTGTGCTAAGAAAGTGCTAGTCATTATCTGTCACTCTAGCCTTCTTTGCAGGGAAGCTTTCTTGGGGAAAGAAGAGCAATTATGATTTAAAAATGCAATAATTGCATTTATCACTATGAATTCACAAAAATCATAATAATTGTTTGCATTTCTGCAAATAGTGCTGCCATTCAGAACAAAAAGGAAAGGAAAAGAGAAAAGAAAAGAAGGAGAGGAGAGGAGAGGAGAGGAGAGGAGAGGAGAGGAGAGGAAAGGAAAGGAAAGGAAAGGAAAGGAAAGGAAAGGAAAGGAAAGGAAAGGAAAGGAAAGGAAAGGAAAGGAAAGGAAAGGAAAGTTTCTCTTTCTCCCAGTTGACAATTTAGCATCCCTCTTCCTAGTCCATCTTCCCCCAAGCTTGCATCAAGATTCACGCTGTCCCCTTGCCACCTTAGAATATACTCACAAGAATGCTATTGCAGTAGGTTAAGCTCAGAATTAAAGTTACTAAGCAAAATTCAAGGAAACCGATTCTGGATTTTGGACTACTCTGTCTTGTCACTAAATCACATCTCCGAATCGATTGCTTTCTTCCAGAGATTTTCTAAATTTAAATCTGGCATCCCTGCTTATCCTGCTTATGCACCACCCTTATCGCAGTGACGGGGAGCATCTATTTCCTTCTATAGACTGTATCTGTAATTTTCCCTCTTGCTGCTTCTCCTCTCATCATTTTGTTACATCTCTAACCTGACAGTGCTTTGGCTAAGAGAGACTGCTCATTTTCTTTCACCCTGGCAAGGTGTTTTGCTAATAATAGCACAGTTCGAGATTAAAAGCAGCTTAGTCAAAAGTTGGCTTTGACTCTATGGGATGAAAGTCAGTTTTGTCCTCTTCTATCTCTGGCATCTCAGCATTCTTGGCTGTAAATGAAGAGGAGCAGACCAAAGAGGACAACAGGAAAATGCAAGAGGATTGTGGGAATTTGTCCCAGTGTCCCTTTTGGCCAGCTCATTACTGCAAGCTGATTTTTAGCCTCTCAAATCCAGTCTATGAAGCTTTACCTAGAGAATAGACATAGACTGATATAAAAACCCCTCCCCACTTTAATGCACAGCATAGCTTCCGTTCGGCAATTATATCCTCTCCTTAATTTTTTCTTTCCAAACCTTTACAGCTACTTTTTCTCCATACACAGGAGAGGGTTGGGGAACAGATCAGATCCATTTCAATTTAGTTATTGGGATGCAGATTTCACAGTCATGGTGATTTGATTTCTAAATTGGTCGTGTTTGGATTTTTTTTTTTTTTTTTTTTTTTAAAGGTGAGCCCTCCTAAACTGATTTCATTCTGTTCGGAAAGTGGATTCAACCAGGGAAAAGGTATTTTTGTATGTGCATAAAGCGACATGACGAATTTGATTCAGCCATCTGATGTGGAAATTTAATTTGATCCAGTGATTTGATTAAATCACTATTGGATTTCCGAACGGAATGGACTGTTTGCAAATGCAAGGCAGTTTGGAATTTTAAAAATAGAGGAAAAATATGATACCCTTGACCTTTAAGAGTCTTAGTGTTGTGTCAGGTTCAGAGAAGAATGGGAAATATGTTTGTGGTGCCTCTCCTTCCACCACCTTCAATTTAAGAGACTTTTGCTCACTCCAGATTTATCTAAGCCCAATTTAAAACAACTTTCAGAAGTTTCCCCCAGTTGATCTCCCTAAAGATATAATCTGGATGGCACCCAGTTTGGGAAAATAGACCTTTCTTAGGGCCTGCTAAAGCTAAAATCTAAGCCTGCAAGAAAGGTACTGCTTTAATGAATATTGGTCAATACTTTCTGATTCCTTAAGCATTCCTCTCAGCCTTCAAGCTGAACCAAGTGACTGAAAGGGAGGGAAGATGAAAGTAATACCTAGTTCAATGGTGACATTGTGCAGCTTGTAGTTGAGGTGCATGAGGCTTTAATCATCTATTTACATTTTTAAAAACACCCCTCCAGCCTAAGAAAAAGACCCAAAATATATGGAATGAGGACTCCTTCTGGTTGCCACTGTATCACCAATATCGGAAAAATAAGAGGAAGCTCCACACTCAGTCAGAGCATTGCTCTGTATGACAGTAGATTACCTGGAGATGGAGCAGCAAAACTCCTGTTCTCAGACAGGATTTTTAAACCCTTGTCTGGATTTGCTCAGCTTCTGACTTTCAAGGTTGGTGTCCCATGAGCATTCTCTTCTGTTCTGTTTGTTCTGTTCCGTTATCAAGCGCTAAGAATCAGGATCACACATGTTAAGTTCCAGTTAGGAAGATGTATTGCTGATGCCAATACACATGAATCTAATCAGCTAATGTTCAGCACTAAATTGGTACTAGATAAGAGTCAGTGGAATTCAAGGAGTGGGGATTAGACTTGGATTGCTTGTGGCAATATAATGACTCCAGGCTAATTCCTCTCTTGACTCTGTCTATTCTATTCTATTCTATTCTATTCTATTCTATTCTATTCTATTCTATTCTATTCTATTCTATTCTATTCTATTCTATTCTATTCTATTCTATTCTATTCCATTCCATTCCATTCCATTCCATTTGTCTATTCTACTCTACTCTACTCTACTCTACTCTACTCTACTCTACTCTACTCTACTCTACAGTTTTAGTTATTAAATTGGGGGGAGGGCTTCCAAATGGTCAAAGACCATTTTAAATGAAACAGGAAACAGAAGGGACCTGGTCTTTCTCCATAGTGCAGGGCCTGTACTTCTAAGAGGTCAGTCTTGGGCTGACGGCTTTACAATGCATTAATGTAATTCTGCGAACCAGCTGAGGGGCTTTAAAAGCTATTGCTGCACGTATTTGGCTGCCACAACCTTGTTTTCTTCCTTCTTGACTCTCCTATCCCAATCAATTCCTATTTTTATTCAAAATGCATTAGCTTAAATTAGAGAACTTCAAATTGCACTGAAGTGCATCATGTGATGCTTATTCCTTTTTTTGTTGTTCTTTTTTACTTTTGGCAGACTGCATTAGGATTTCAAGTTCATTTCACTCTAGAAGATAACGTGAGTTAAAACCATGGAAACCCCTGGCGAGAATGTGGAAGGAGCAACCTGAGTGGTCTCCTTGAGCCTCCTGCTCATGAGCTGAATCGGCACAAGTGAGCGAGGGAGTCTGCTCCAGAGTCTGCTCAACTGAGCAGGGGCACCAAAATGCTGCAAGCATGTCATTCTCCTATCCAGAAAAGATAGACCAAGTTCTCTCCCATTCTTTCACAGGGAAAATATTATTACATGTGGAAGAACAACAGGCTGAAAGAATCATAGCCTTCTGGCTCTTGCACTATTTTTTATTAGCAGGGAATGTCCCACCAGCAGCCTGAAGCTGGAAGACCGAGAAAAAGGTTACTCACTGTCTGCATCGACGGCATGAACCAGCCATCCAAATAGTTACATCCTGGACCTTCAACCATCCTTTTAATCTGGGAGCGAGTGTGTGCTAATAAAACATGTTTGAAGAACTAGCAATGCTCTAGTTCAGAGGTCTCCAGCATTGCTGGCTGGGGGATTCTGGGAGTTGAAGTCCACCAGGCTTAAAGTTGCCAAGGTTGGAGACCCCTGTTCTAGTTAAAGGTGCTGTTCTTAAAGAGATTCCTCCCCCTGTGAGTGGCAGCTCCATCAGGTTCGTCTTCAGAGGACAGAGCCCTTCAGAGATTTCAGGAGATCCGACTCTGCCTTGGTGTTCCTCATTAAGGCCTGAGGCAAGGAGAGATGAATGGCAGCGGTGGCCTACGCTGAATCAGGATGAGAAAGAGCCCTTAGAGGAACAAGACTCGGTTGGCCTGAATCGTTGATTTCTCTTTGTGATCAGCTAAATACAACTTGGAAGCTGTATTTCACAGAAATTCCGCAAAGGCTTTCTAGCAGGAAGGGCACAATTGTAATAAGGGCCCCTCACCTTTTAAGGCCTTTTTTTAGACAATCCCTCTCCTTCATTACACTGGCAAATATACTTACACACACACCCCTGACACAGCAGCAAACAACGTGCTCTGCCTCTGAGGAAAGCTTACATCACAATAAATATGGCTGCTGCTACTGCCTTTTGGGTTAGCCTTCGCTCCAATTTCTCTTTACAGTAGGCCGTACATCTTTAACACGATCTGTTCTACTTCTTCTAGCTTTTACAGTTTATAAAATGTATTTTACTCATTCCACATTATCCCAAGCTGGGCAGTAATTTAGATCTCCTTCTTTCCCTTTGAGCTGCCTCTATGATATTTGCTCTCGGGCAGGGTTGTGTGTATGTTTTACAGATATGTGCAAAAAAGGAAATGCAGAGGAAATCGAACAATTTTGCAGCTTGCAATGCACCCTCTGTTCCTGCTTCAGATTCCCACAGAGCAGTCCTGAACTGAGCCTCAAGGGGTAGCCTTTTACCCAATTACCTCTCCCCGTCTAAACTGCAGGCTGGTTGGTTCTGCTTCCCTTTACCTATTCCTTCCATATCATTTCCCTCCACACAGCTCCTTCTATCTTAGTTATGATACCCATCAGCCACAATCGGCATGGTGTATTGCTGAGGAAGATGAGTGACATAATTCAAGGTTAAGGAACACCACCCTAGTGGAATTATTTCCCAGAATGCATTGGAGACACTAGAAGTAGACACCTAGGTATCAGGTAAATAACTCCAATACTGAGCTTCCAGTGTGAGAAATGAGTAACCATCCTATGGTAAGCCAGCATCTCTAATGAGATTTTGAAGATTGCAAAAACTGCCAGAGGCTGAAATCTGTGTGAGTTTCCAACTCACTCTGCTTTTGCCTTCTTTGTTCTCAGATCAACAAAGACAAATCTACTGTTGACTTATTTTTTTTTCCCAATCAACATTGCCAGAGGAGAAACTGTCTCATGGAGTATTTGCAATATACTTTTCTATTTTTTCAGTTCATACTTGGGTTCCAGATCATATATGGTTACTCTAGCTCCAAAGTGAGACTTATGTCATTTTGGTCTAGTGGTTAAGGCACCAGACTAGAAGCTAGGAGACTGTGAGTTCTAGTCCTGGGTGACTTTGAGCCAGTCATTCTCTCTCAGTTCAACTCACCTGACAGAATTGTTATTGTGGGGAAAATAGGAAGAGGAAGAAGTATTGTGCGTGTTTGCTGCTTTAGGTTATTTATAAAAATAATAAGGGCAGGAAATAAACAAACAAATAAATTTTACTTTTGCAGCTTGCTGAATGCCCTGAGAAAAGCCTTGTTCTTTTCCAAAACATGTCAAGCCTCAATAAATGAATTTGAAAAGAGTTCTTCCCTGACCATTTTCTGAGGATGAAGATAAAACAAAATAGCCTCTCTGAGACCAGTCAAGCCAGGAAAAAGCAAGTAAGAAAGACATAAGGCAGCAAAGTCACTTACACAACTGCTCAGCTGGAACCTAGCCATTGCTGAAGCAACATCTCTCACACTATTCTTCATACTGGACAGCTCCCCAGCTAATCTGAACTGCTTTATCCTTGACCAACTGGACATTCTTGATAAAACAAGAGTCAATGCTTCAGCAGGCTCAATAGGAACAGAACGTTACTAAAACACACTTTATTGAAATAATATGATTTTTTTTTTGCTGTTTATTCTTGAATATATTCATGAATTTAAATGTTACTAATAGTCCCCCTCATGCCCAGCCTTTTGCTGGAATGTAACATGGCAGTCTTGCCATGTTACATTCCAGCAGGTAAAATGTTCATGCAGATTTTGTTTGTGTGGCAGTCCAGATTATCACAGTTAATAGGCTGGAGAAACATTGTCATATGATGCTGCACAGGGGCTGGTGGGTTGTATTTTAGCCCTGGAGTATGTTTGTCAGATCTCAACATATGCAGTGAGGCTGATGAAATAGGATTGGTGTCTGACGAATGAGGCCTTCCATTTGTTGTTGAACTACAACTCCCAGCATCCCTTAGCATTAGCCACCTTGCCTCAGGTTGCTAAGAATTGTAATTCAGCAACATCTGGAAGGTCAAAGCTCCACCAATTTCCCATGCGTGGAGATTTATTTTATTTATTTATTTATTTTATTGAATTTGTATACCGCCCTACTCCCGAAGGACTCAGGGCGGTGAACAGCCATAGAATAAAACATATAAATACAAGATTTAAAATAGAATAAAATGAATTAAATAATTTGGCTGAACTAATTTAAAACCCCAATAATTTAAAACCAAATTTTAAAATTTCCATTTAAAAAGGGGAAAAACTTAGGTCAGGCCAGCTTGATGAAATAAGAAAGTCTTGAGCGTGCGACGGAAGGTACGCAGATCCGGGATCCTCCGTATCTCCGGGGGGAGCTCGTTCCAGATAGTAGGTGCCCCCACAGAGAAGGCTCTCCCCCTGGGGGCCACCAGTCAACATTGTTTGGCCGACGGCCAAACAATGGGTCTGCTTAGTGATTCTGGAGGGGAGTTTGAATGACCTGAATATGAGGCAGGCAGCAAGAACTTTAATTAAGAAAAGATATACAGGTAGTCCTCGACTTACAACAGTTCATTTAGAGCCCATTCAAAGTTACAACAGCATTGAAAAAATGACTGTTTTTCACAGTTATGACCTTCGCAGCATCCCCATGATGAAGTGATCAAAATTGACATGCTTGGCAACTAGTTCATATTTATGACCGTTGCTGTGTGCCAAGGTCATGGGATCCCCTTTTGTGACCTTCTGACAAACGAAGTCAATGGGGAACCAGATCCACTTAACAACCATGTTACTAACTTATCAACAGTAGCGATTCACTTAACAACGGAGGCATGAAAGGTCGTAAAATGAAGCAAAACTCACTTAACAAATGTCTCACTTAACAACAGAAATTTTGGGCTCAGTTGTGGTCATAAGTCGAGAACTATCTGTACTGAACTTTTATTCTTTCTACTGGAGACCCTGAGAAGCAGAAAACTATATATTCAGAGCTGTTTAGAAATCTGTCAGATCTATATTTAAGATAATTTGAATTAAAATGGAAGCTCTCATTGTAAAATGGAATATCAATATTAGACAAGTAAATTTCTTTTCATCAAGGGGAAATTGATAAATTCATTGATTACAGGAATCAATAAATACCTTATTTTCAACCCTTTTTAGCCATGCTATTGTCCCTGTAATGCTACCCAAACTGATTTAACCTACAGCAAACAATCCTTGAGGTAACACAATTTTTAGCATAAATTTGAAGAAGGCAGTCCTCATGAAGATGGTACTTTGATTTAAATTAAAAAGCATGAAAATGTTCAATCCTAAAAATGCAAAATGTGATTATATGACACATGTGAAATATGCGGAGGAGGGAGCTTACCAGGATCTGGAATTCATCTTTATAAATAACTGAAAGTATGAATTACTTCCAGGCACCCTATCTTTACAAAGCCCCTTTTTCTAAATAATAGGGTTATATTTAAGAGTTCCTACTGAAAGGGAATTTTGAGGGGGGGAGGGAGAGTATGGAAACCTAATCATAGGCTTCTCCAAGCAACTGCCTTCTCAGATATATTGGGACTACAATTGCCATAATTCCCAACCAGCAGAACATTCCAATCCGTCCAGCTTGTAGAAGGATATTTGGATCATTTCCCCCATACTTGTTCTATTCTATACAAAGGGGGAAAAGATAAAAACAGAGAATCTGTCTAGTTTGAAAGGACTGTCAATCTGCAAAAATGATGGCTACCTTTGGTCTTCTAAGCTGCCAAACACAATATTTTACCTCTTTTGTTAAAGTCAGAATTGCCTTTCTTCCTCCACACTTTGCTCTCTGCCCTCCCTTCCCTCCCTCCCTCTCCCTT
Source organism: Pantherophis guttatus (assembly GCF_059756535.1). NCBI lineage: Eukaryota > Metazoa > Chordata > Lepidosauria > Squamata > Colubridae > Pantherophis > Pantherophis guttatus. The sequence goes on along the minus strand of NC_142064.1, from coordinate 118,879,114 downwards.
TCCTTCTCCTCTTCACCTCTTTTCTGCAGCACAGATGAAGGCTGTGATAGGTGGCATAGGGTCTATATACATCAGCTGCCTTGCCATCAACACTCAGGTCTGAATGGGCTCTGCATTTGCCCATGGTTACATTATGGTTTTGGCAGAAGGGGACTTGGGGCAGGGTGCTACCCAAAAGGAGGCCTTTTTCAGGGCTTGTGGAACTGTCCCTCAGGAAAACCTCACCTAAAACTTACCTCTTTTCTATTTTTCTAGTGCTTTTCTATTTTTTTGCAAGTTTCCAAGATGTGTTTTTCAAACCGTTGCTTATTTTAATTTGCCCTGATGATTTGTACAATTTATACAATTACACCCCTCTCTGTCTTCACATTTAATTGTTCTATTCTTTTGGTGTGGTTTTGTTTGGTATAGATCAGGAGTCAGCAACCTGCAGCTCTGGAGCCGCATGTGGCTCTTTCACCCCTCTGCTGCAGTTCCCTGACACTCAAAATATGCGTCACAACTGCCAATGTGCGACACCCACCAGCACGCGATTTATTGAGCTTTTCAACATCCGGTAGGCCAACCATGGATAAATCCAAGAAAAGAAAAGTTTCAGAAGAAAACAGAATGTTTAATTCAACTACATATGCTAGTTTTGTGGCTGCTCAAGGAATAGTCAGGCACGGGAAGGGTTTTGTGGTTCCCGGTGTTTTCTTTTCTGTGGGAAACGGGTCCAAATGGCTCTTTGAGTGTTTAAGGTTGCAGACCCCTGCTATAGATGCTTGGCTCTAGAATGGTACTTTTAACAACACAACAACAACAACAAAACCCTAAACCAATAACCAATCACTTCATCACTTAAGTGCTAAAGCTATATAAAAGCTATACAAAAGTCCATAACAGCCATCACTGAATTCCACAGATGTCTTTGGCAATTCCAATCACACCTGGTCAGCTGTGGGTGATAGGAGCTATGCAAGCTGTCAGGGCACAATAGGAGCCATAGTTCCTCATACATGAGATGCTGCTCGGCTAAATGGACTCCAGAAATAATCTGGCAAGGCCCCCCTGATCATTCACCCGCTGGCCCTCCTGCTCCACCCCATGGTGGACACGGGGAGTCCTGGCCAGATTTAGCAGCAGTCAGCAGGAAATTCCGCTCTTCTGTTTTACTGCTGAGCTCAATTTCCTTTGCACTTTGCTACTCAGAAGCTTGCAAAAAGAATTATGCAAAGAAGAAAAACATCGGGCTCAAACTGAGTCCAGAGGACTATCCAAATTCACCCCAAGGGCATGTTCCACATGTAGCAGAGGCAAGGCGGGCTCCCAAGATTGATTGCCTTTTGGAATTAAAATGCTCCGATGGTGTGGCTGGCTAGAGGGTCAATTCTGATCAGAGTCTGGTAGCCCAACATTGTGTTAGGAAGCTGGGAAGAAGAGGAAGCCTAAAATAAGGCAAGGTTAGTTGAAGGATCAAGCTATTAATCTCTCTCTTTTTCCATCTCATTTTATCTTCCAAGCTTTCTTCTAATGGAACCTGCAGGGTTCTCGCCCACTTCACGACACCCCCATGATTCAGATTAGGGTAGAAGGAGAGTGCTTGGCCCATGGCCATGCCAACAGCTTCTGAACTGAATAAGGCTCTGATTCCACCCTAGACAAGCATACGATATCTCAACCAATTCGGGGCTTCTGTTGCCTAGAGATTTAGGGACACACTGTGCACTGCTGATCCAACTTCCTCTTTCATGATACTGCTCAGTAAGAAGGGATATAATTCAGACTGGTACAAAACGAGCTCCCATAGCAGTTCAAATGCGTATTTTTTTATGGGGCAGTGCAATATGTAATTAGGCACCTGCCAAGGTCAATGTGTCCACAAGGAACACCCCACCCCCACCCCCTGTGGTACTTTCTGCTCCTGCCACTCTTGCAAGAATGCATTGGCAAGGGAGGCAAATCAGAGCAATACTATCAATCATCTCTCTCTCTCTCTCTCTCTCTCCCCCACCCTCCCCCTCCCTCTTTCCCTCCCTCCCTCCCTCTTTCTCTCTCTCTCCCTCTCTCTCTCTCCCCCCACCCTCCCCCTCCCTCTTTCCCTCCCTCCCTCCCTCCCTCTTTCTCTCTCCCTCTCTCTCTCTCTCCCACCCCCTTTTTTTCTTTTGGAAGTTGTGTGGGTTGGGCTGAAAAGAAAGGGCAAAGCAGTGGCAGCAGTGACAGTGACAAAATGAAGGGATGCCGCCCACTAAAAGCTCTCTACCTAGCAGCCTACTGGAATTTGGGGCCTAAGTGATAACAGCATCACTTTCTCAGGTTCAGGCAATCTGTAGCATTCTAGCAATTGCTGAATTACAACTTGAGGCTGCCTTCACCATTAGCAACACTTTCTACCAATTGTAGAAACAGTATTGGAAGCCTCTAATTGCCTCCTCTTGGGGGATTCAAAACAGAGAAGAGCTTCCTAATTAGTTGCCCCTTTGACTCACCTTTATTAAATCTCTGTATGAAATGAACACGGCAGTTGCTCTTGAACCTAGCCACTGGAAATGGGTTCAAAACAATAAATATTTACTGTACCAAAACCTTTCCCCACCAAAGCCAGCATCCTTCACTAAGGATTTCCATGCATGTTCATCAACCACTTCCCGTCTATAGTCTTGCCTTTAAAAAAAAAAAAAAGAATTCAGGCATAAAGGAGAGGGAACAATTCTGTGGAACACAACCCCATTTTCACGCAAAAAGCCTTTTCTCCAAAGAAGCTATCAAGTTAGAATAAAACATTATTTCACAAATTGATGCTTTACCAGCTCCTTTAATCTTCAGGGAAAGGGTAGATTAAGTATCCTTATGTTGTCTCAAACTCAAGTTGAATCTCTCAGCAACTAATTCAGTAATAGTTAAATATACAGTCACCCAAACCATTGGTCTGAGATCAGTATGTGCCCTCTTCTTTTAAGACGGCCCTCTATTTAAGAGGGTTGAAAGCCGACTGAGAGTAAGAGCCATGGTGGTAGAGTGCAGTATTGCAGGCTAACTCTGCCCACAGCCAGGAGTTCGATCCAGATGGGGCCCAAGATTGATTCAGTCTTCCATCCACGGGTGAAATGCTACCGGTTCGCACCGGTTCGGGAGAACTGGTAGCGGCGACGGTGCGTGGTTTGGTGAACTGGTAGCGACGGCAGCGCAAAGTTCTGCCCACTCACCCGGACATCGTTACTTCTTGGAAGTAACCTGTTTTTGACCCTCTGCGCATGCGCAGAAGGCTTTGTGCATGCGCAGAGGGTCTAAAATCACATGTGAAGCACGCGAGTGGAGTGAACGCGAGCATGCAGAGCACGCACTTCTGAATCGGTAGGGAAGGTAAATAGATTTCACCCCAGCTTCTATCTTTCCAAGATCGGTAAAATGAGGACCCAGATTGTTGGGGGCTATAAGCTGACATTGTAAACCACTCAGAGAGTGCTGTAAAGCACTGTGGAGTGGTATACAAATCTAAGTGCTACTGCTAGTGCTGTTTGAAGTGGAAGTCCAATTCAAACAGTCCAAATCTGATTTTAAAGCCAATGCAATAGGACAGCACTGGTCACTCAGCAGCTGCAACACAGAGAGTAGATAGAGGTCATATGGCTATGTTCTTTCCAATATGGAAAGGTATAGTATATCTCTATTTAAATTGCAGCAATTATGTCCAGAAGTGCACATATCCTGATGAATATTTTATGCATATTTCATGCAATTTCATGCTGTCCTTAGTTCTTTGTTTGATGAGGCATTTCCTCTTCCACATAGGTGGCCTCCCTACAAAATTGCTCATTGTCAGCTAAATAGAAAAGCAAAGCATTCCAATATGTTCTGAAGACATATTGGTCTTCAGAAATTTTTTGAAAGGTCTTCTCTAATACAGTAATAACCTCTAGGTCAGGGGTCTCCAACCTTGGCAACTTTAAGCCTGGTGGACTTCAATTCCCAGAATTCCCCAGCCAACTTTGCAAAGCTGGCTGGGGAATTCTGGGAGTTGAAGTCCACCAGGCTTAAAGTTGCCAAGGTTGGAGACCCCTGCTCCAGGTCATGGCTGGCCATTTTATTGTATGCAGAGATTTAGAACAGTCAGCCCTGTAATATTCTTCAACTTTGCACCCTCCAAATATGACGAGATTGAAATCCTCCAAATGGACAGTGGTGGTCAAACGCCCAAGATAATCCAGAGCATACAACACTAGGAAACACGGGGTTGATATCTCCGAAGCCTTGCATACTTAAAGGTTCATTGGAGAGGCATAACGTCTAGCCTAGCCTTATGCAATAAATAGAACATTCACAACAGCTGAAGTATATTTCCCTGCCAACGCCATCCATTTTAAGGATGAGGCTTCTACAAAAAAAAAAAAGGGTTCTCCCAGAAACAATAAACAGCTGGGTGTTTCTGAAAGTGGGACAGCTGACAGTTTCAGGAGCCCAGGCAGTAGGACCAGAAGTCTCTGGAGGGAAGGAAGCTCATCAGGCTGCCAGCTCTTTCTGCAGCACTGCGAAGTCAGGCTGCGGGTATTTATTTATTTATATATTTATAAATAAATTGCCCCTCTGACAAGAAATGATTCTGGGTAGAATACAACAATCAAACAAAACAACAAATACATAGAAATCCTTATAAAAATATCAAACACTCATTATTAAAAATGGAAACATACAAACCATGAGGCACAGAAAAGAATGAATATACCAACTATCCTGTTTCCCCCCAAATAAGACATCCCCTGATAATAAATCCAATCGGGCTTTTGAGCACATGGCAATAAGGCCAAGCGCTTATTTAAGGGTTCAAAAAAAATATAAGACAGGGTCTTATTTTCGGGGAAACACGGTACAATATTTTTTTTTTTAAATCAAATTCGCCCATCTCACAAGAATTGACTCTAGGCGGTGTGCAGCGATCGAGAGAAAATAATGAATATATAAAAACTGTCAATATAAAAAATATAAAACAATCATTATGCAGAAGCGAGCCAGTAGGAAACAAAATAATGCTGAAAGAACGCAGAGCTCGCTTTATCCAAGCTAGTATGGCAGCTAATTTCTATTTGGGAAAATAGCAGAGATGCAGGGAGGAACCATCCAGAGCTTTTAATTCAGGTGCCTTCCTGTGTCTCATTCTAACCTAGGAAATGGGGGGGGGGAGGAGCCAGCCCACCCCCCCTTTGTCTGCATGGATAAGCAGGTTTTTGGTCTGGTGGGTGTATTTGCAAGCCTGGATTCCCGCCTGGGCCTTTTTCTCCAAAGAGCTGCCACAGAGGATCTGGCCGGTTTCAGACTACTGCTGATAGGCCTGGAGACTAAAACATATGAGGAACGGTTGCAGGAAATAGGTATGGCCAGTCTAGAGAAAAGGACTAAGGGTGACATGATAGCAATGTTCCAGTATTTGAGGGGCTGCCACAAAAAAGAGGGAAGAGGGGTCAACTTATTTTCCAAAACACCAGAAGGCAAAAAAGGAAACAATGGATGGAAACTAATCAAGGACAGAAGCAACCTAGAACTAAGGGGAAATTTCCTGACAGTGAGAACAATCAACCAGTGGAATAGCTTTCCTTCAGAAGTTGTGAGTGCTCCATCACTGGAGGTTTGTAAGAAAAGAGTAGACAACCACTTGTCTCAATTTGTATAGGATTTCCTGCTTGAGCAAGGGGTTGGACTAGAAGACCTCCAAAGTCCCTTCCAGCTCTGTTCTGATTGATTGATATCCAGTATGCCCCTCCACTTCCATCGCCCCAGCTCAGCTTTGCCTTGTCTCTAGGCTGGAACCTTAACCTTTGTTTTTCTTTTTTTCTTTTTGAAACATATCTGTAAGATTTTGCCCCCCTCTCCTAATTGCTGAAAATAAAAATAATCTTCAAGGCTGGTGCTTTGCAGTACAGGAGCTTCTTACACATTATTTGATATGGATTTAATATTTAAAAAGTTTAAAAACTCAAGTGGGACAGAAAGCTGTGAATTCTTTCCAGGGTACAGAAGCTGGGGATAAATCACAACAACAAAAACCAAGATACAAACATTTCTGTTTTTATCTTTGAGGTGTTATGAAACAATGTTGTAAATTCCTCCAGTGGTTGATTTGGGTGGGCTGCAAAAATAAATCTGTTTATTTGTCTTGGTTTAGTGGAATTTTTTTTAATAAAAAAAAGACTACCAAAAATCATACATTATCTGCTGAAACATAGGCCACTGGACACTTCCTTAGAAGAAAAGAAGAGAAAAGAGAAAGGGGAGGGGGGAGAAAAGGAAAGGAAAGGAAAGGAAAGGAAAGGAAAGGAAAGGAAAGGAAAGGAAAGGAAAGGAAAGGAAAGGAAAGAAGGAAAGGAGGAAAGGAAAGGAAAGGAAACAAGGAAAGGAAAGGAAAGGAAAGAAGGAAAGGAAAAGGAAAGGGAAAGGAAAGGAAAGGAAAGGAGGCATGTAAAACAGAATCAGAAAGAAGATACGCCTCATTCAGTTCAGAAGATGGAACACAACATCATTATGGGTTTATTCCCCTTGTGCATTATTATAATATGACAATCCAACAATGTGGCAATGCTAAGTACTAAGTCTGGGAATGTTCTGCTTTGCCTCTCTTCCCAGACAGAATTCAGGACAACCTCTCCCCCCCCTCCCAACCACCCCAACCACCATCACACATACTGCTGCACAATGAGTCTGGTGTAAACCTCCACCTGCAGTAATAACTCATAACAAAAAAGATACTGCAGAATTACAGTAGACAGATATTACTTGTTACAATTTTGCAGAAGTTCTGGGTTTTGCCTCTTTTCAGCCAGGAGATTATTGTTGCTGAAACATAAGAAACAGAAACATAGAACTACAAAAAATATTGGAAAGGCCTCTGGAAATTATCTAGTCCAAATCCATAATCAATGTAGGATCAGCAATACTGGATGAGAATATAACATTCTAAAGAGATTACTTTTTAGAGATTACCCCCCTGCTTAAATACTTGCAGCAAATAAATATATCTGTAATACAGTATATGTTTCCTTATGACATAATTTTAATTGTCTCCAGTTTTAACTCCGAAAACCTATCAAATAGCGGAGCCAGAGTGCATGCTTATTAAAGTTCGGCATCTAGTTTGGCAAATTCCTTACTCATCCTTCATTTGGGGAGCTGTATTTATTTGCCAGATATGTCTTGCAACACACTTGCATTTCACCCCCCCCCCCCAAATAACTCTAATCTCTTGGTTGCATCCCAAGAAAACTCAGGAAAGATGGAATTGCCCCATATATGCCTCATCTCCTAGTAGTAGCATCTGTCAGAAGGATGCATGGGAAGGATTCATAACAGAAAAGGGGAACTCATCTAGAACAGTGTATGGCTGATTTTCACTAATTTTGGAAAGCTGGGCCATCCTGTTGGATAACCAGAAACCATTCCTTTGGTACTCTCTCTTCATCTTTCCTAGCACTGCAGAGTAACTGCCAAGGACTAATAGCTTTTGCCAGAGGGGCTCTGCCTGATCTCTTGAAAAGATGTTCAAAACTTCTGGTAAACGTCAAGCCATAGATTGTCCCATCCCTAAAGGAAAGTAAAACATCCCCCTCCTTTTAGATGTCAGCACTTCAAGCTGCATTTACTCTAGTGCTGACATAAGAAGGAGAAGCGGAGGCATCTGGAAAGGGATGTTTGACTTTTCACCTACTTATTTTCCCTGGAGATAATATCCCCTAGGAGATGGGATGGGAGGGGGGAAATTCCTTTGAGCTGGAGCAGTAGATTAGGGGTAGAGTGACTTGGAAGATGGCCAATGAGTGCAGAGGAGTGGGGAAAGGAAAGGGAGGGTTTTGGGTCAGGAAGTCAGTGTAGGCTACGATGGAGTCGGAGTTAGAATATCGTGCTTAATAAATGGGAGTTTTTCATCAAAGACTTTGTTTGAAATGCAATTTATTTGAGACGACCTCGAAACCTGACATTAGACACATTTTAAGAAAGATAGATTCATGATTGCCACTTAGATTCTATGCCACTTGGATTCCACAAGTGTTGTGTGGCTCTTAGATTTCTTTTCTTTTCTTTTTGCTGTTCCAGCATCTTCAAACAGTGATGAGAATTCTTGAGATGGTTCTGCTTTGTTCCTCAAGACCGTTCACAGGCGTAATTATTAGAATTGGAGAACGTGTTGAAGCTGCAGGGATGCTGCCTGCAAAATATTAATGAGATAACCTTTCTCTCCCCCTGCCCCCAGCTACCATGTTTCCACAAAAAGAAGACCCTGTCTTATATTTTTTTGAACCCCAAAATAAGCACTTGGCCTTATTTTCAGGGAGATCTTATTATTTTGGGGCTTGTGGAGCAAAATGGGGCTCCTCTCGCTGTCTTACCTGATTTCCAGCTCTGCATTTAAATATTTTTGGGGACGGCTTATTTTTGAGGGGGAGGCTTATTTTAGCGCATGCGCTCAAAAGCCCGATTGGGCTTATTATCAGAGGATGTCTTATTTTCAGAGAAACAAGGTAGCTTCAAACGATCACCCACAAATGCATTAAAAGGGGTGTGGGATGAGGAGCAGGAGGAGAGTATAGTTTGTCTCATTGTCATAGGCCAATTTTTTCATCTAATGCCTGAGTTCATACTTCATATTCCATTGTGAAGTTCCTTAACCATGATTGTTGTTTAAGCCATTACTGACTGGATATGTATTTGTGAACCACGATTTACTAGTCCATAGATTTTGACGTTCTGCCCATGAATCTCATTAATTTTGGGGCGAACATGGCTATCTCAAAAGTTTTGTAGCCTTTTAAAAAAAAATTGCACCTGCACTGGCATGCTGAGTTGCATGACTGTGACTGACAATGATGCCTCTCCTATTATATTGGTGTTCTTGTTGACCAGCAGAATGTGTTGTCCTCATTGGTGGTAGGGAGAATGTTACAAATGTGCTAATTGGCTGTTGATTTTCCAATGAGATTATAGCCATTACCCCATCATCCTCCATTACAAGCATTGGGAGTCTATGACTGATCAAAGCTGGCTTAGTCACATTAACAATCTGTACCATTCCCCCAAAAAATGTGTGTTGGAAAGCAGAATAAAGATTAGACACCATGTCTTTTTGTCAGCTTAAGCAGGAAAAATGGGTTGTTTTGATGTATATACAAAGATATAAGATGTTTAAGCCAGGTTACTATTGTGTAAGAACTTGGGGTTTACCAAGGCATTCTTGTAGCAAGTGGGAAGTCCAGAGCATAACCAGCTTCAGTTGTAGAGGGTAGGATTGTGGGCAGTTAGAGGTCAGGCCCTGGAAAAGGCAAGCTGAAATTAAAGTCAGATACATGATCTAAAAATAACAGCACCTCTCCCCTCCCAAGAGTGAGTCTCTGGACTGCTGTCCAAGGAGTCACTGAAATGAATGAGCAGGAGGTTTCCAACATCACCAGGCAGTCACCACCAGTCACATTTTGAAAGACATGGGAAGTTATGGGTGCTTCCCATAGATTCATTGGGAGGAAGCATACATAGATAGAGGCACAGATTAGACCCAAATTAGCTAAGGGCCCCCCCTCTCTCTCCCTCCCTCCCTCCCTCCCTCCCCCCCTCTCTCTTTGCTTATTGATCTAATACACTTTTCAATCCATTCTCTTCCACTTGTATTGTTTTGTTATGGCCCCTCAGGAGCATCAGGCAACCAGTGAGCAGTACCAAGGACAGCGCCCAGCTGAGAACAGTCCTTTCCTCCTCTTCCATCAGCTCATTATTCTCAGTATAGTTGGCTCTTCCTTCCATAGTAGCAGATCCATAGTGCATGCAGCAAGATTCTGTTTTGTGTCATTGCTAATCCACAATCCTTCTTGACCACTCTCTACCCTTAGGCTGAGAAATCCGTGGCTTTCCAAATCTATCCCGCCATCCCTCACCATACACTATATTGGATGGGGCTGATAGGAGTTGGGAGTCCTAAAAAGCTCCAAGTACCGAACCTCAGTTATAGCTTCTTGCACCAAAATACATCTTTGCTATATTGAACAATTTATCTTTCACTGTGTCTGGCCAAGAGAAATGGAAAAGTTGGAAAAGGAGGAGTGACTTAAACCTCTCTTCCCCATATAGGTCATTATCCAGCCCTTGAGTGATTCCAGAAGGTGCTGGGAAGGGCAATATAATCTCAAGGTCTGGCTTCTAATGGTACCATTAGCTGTTGTTAGATTGAGAGCAGATACTTGGTTGAAGGCCAGAGCAGCTTAATGCACTGGCTCTGGTGCCCAAAGAAGACAAGAGGGCATCCCATCAGAGAGTAGAAGACCGAGAGTTAGGAAAGAGGATAAGGAATTACATAGACTTTCACGTTTAAGGCTATCATAGGTGCAATCGTCAAATGTTCCCATCCAGATGGCAACAAAGAGTTAGCATTTTCTGTATCTCTTTGCTGCCAGTTCCTGGTTGTTGGAATTTTTTTTGCATCTCAGATATGGTAGCTTTATTCAAGTTCAGAACTATTTTCTTGCTGTAATTCATGAGGATTTATCTGAGTTTAATTGAAACTCAGTGGCCCTTCAACTTCACTGACTTAGCTTTACCAAGACTGCTACTTAAGCTTCAAGTAGGCAAGCTGGCTAATCTTTCAGAAGATGCCTGAGCTCTCACATCCATCTCTCCCATCATTTGTGGTGGAGCTCAACACACTAAACCACAGATGCCTGATGCTCAAAACATCTCAAATTAGGACCGTATCATAGTTACATCCACGGTCTCCCTTTTTTCAGACAGCATTTATTAATTGTTTTTGCATAGTTCATCCTGATCATGCTGGAATTCAGTCACGAGATATGCAAGATGCCTCAGTTCATTCCTCTCTAAACTCCTTGTTGCTAGACATCCTTACCTACTTCTTGTTTGAAAGTTACACAATAAGGGGTGCTTTGTGAGAGGCAACTGACTGGCCTGCCTTGTGCTACTCTCCACGTTTGATGGGACCATGACTTTCAGCATTCCTGACTGCCAAACTGTGATGATGGGAGATGGAATCAAACACACCAGGAGCACATCTGGTTGGGGCAGTCACACAGAGGAAAAAGGCCCTTGACCTCCTTCTCAATGCGTAAGTTTCTCATTGTGCAATGCTGTAGGTGTCTGCTCAGGATAGGATAATGTTGACTTATATCCTTCCTCTTCAAATGTAAAACTATGCACTGTTGAAGAAGCCCCTGCAAATTCATGTTTAATGTGCCCAACACTGAAGAGAAGAGGTGAAAGCAACTGTCTTCACATGCTCAGAAAAACATCGTCGTCATCATCATCATCATCATCATCATCATCATCATCATCATCATCGTCTTCATCATCATCTGGGTATTGCAAAGAGATTCTGGAGTGAATGCCATGGTTTGGTTAATGGGTATGTATTAAATAAACTGAGCCAGATTCAGCAAAGAAGGTGGAATGGATTTCAGAAGCATTTTAGAGAGGTGAAGTGTGCTTGACTCAACACTGGGAAGTGGTACCATTTTCTGCCCAGAGGCACTGCACTCTCTCCTCCTTTGCTGTTTCTTGGGATGATGGGTTTTAGACAGTTAAGCCAGGTTGTCTTTGGGGATAGTCACGTGCTTATCAGAAAACAGGGGTAAAGGTCCAGAGAAGGAGAGGATCCCAAGGATAGTGGATCCTTGTACTCTAACCAGCTGGATAGGAGGGCATGTGCCAAGGTGCCTAAGAGAAAATCTTCATGGTTTCCTGTGGGATTTAGGAGTGGGGATTGCTCCTCTTCCCTTCAAGTTTCTTCCCAGTGCTGTGGCTATGATCTAATCATCCTTGCTTGTGGTGACTTAAGGAGGGATCAGATTGCCTTCAAGATCAGCCAGTTTTGCATAGAACAATAGGGCATCTGGGCCAAAGTGTGAGAGGTCCCTTTGCAGAGCTGTTGCTCAGTCAGGCCCAGATCCCAGCAGGAACAGCTGCTCCTTGCTAAGTAGGAAAAACCAAGGAAAAGGCAGAGAAAAAAGTTTGAGATGCTCTACATTGCAGCTCTCTGTGGCTCAAACCAACCCCTGACTTTCAGGCCAGTGTTCTGAATCGGCAGTGTCAGTGGAGCCAGATTCCTCTGAAGCCTGAGCTATTTTTACTGCTTGTTGCCAAGCGATGGGTGATGGAGCCGCCTGTTTCCAGCCACGTTCCCCAGCTTGGCAAACACCCAGTGCAGGGAATGGGATGTGCAGGGTAGAGATGAAAGGGAGTTGGAGGGAGGGGTATCACAGGCATTGCTGGCAAATAATAGCCCCTCAGCAGATTTGATGTTAGAAACACCCCATTCCATTGCTCAGCTCAGCTTTCTTCTGAGATGGGCAGGTACATCTATATCATGTTTCAAGGTAGAGTGCCTTTTAATATAGAGGTTCCCTTATTAGCTAGCTATACATTCCCTCCATGATCACGTCTGCCAAATATCACATCATCTTCTGTGGCAATTGATTTCTTGAGGTAATTGGACCTCTCAGGCCACCCCTCCCTCTTTTGGTGGAGAGGGGGCATTTTGTTAAAAAAATCATTTTAATTTGCTTGGTGACTAGGAATTTTAGGATTGTCAGAAGAAAGGGAGAAAACTGATGATGGGTAATGAAATGTCTGCAAGCAAACAACCGAAGTCAGAAAGCACTAAAGCTCCAAATTTCTAATTTTATAACATTCCAACATGGTCTACTCTTATATCAAGGGCCCTTACTTCAGAGTAGCCATCTTCAAATTGAGAGCCAGTTTGGTACAGTGGTTGAGGTGCTGACCTAGAAACCAAGAGACAGTGAGTTCTAATCCTGCTTTGCGCATGAAAGCCAGCTGAGTAACTTTGGGTCAGTCGCTCTCTCTCAGCCCAGTCCATCTTGCAAGGTTGTTGTTGTGGGTACAGTGACCATACATCCATTACCACAAAAGACAGTCCTTTATTTGAGAAAGCTACCCTTTAGATTTATTTAATTTTTTATTGCATTGGTTTTGCCTTTTGAATCTTCCTTTGTAAGGCAAAGGTATGAACATAAACGATTATTTTTTTTTTATCCTTATAAAATCTCTTTTAGATTTGCCCCCTTTTCAAATTTGTCGTCGTTTTTTAACCCAAGAAAATATGGTCACAGCTGAGAGGAAAGTCGTAGGTGGGAGCGTTATGCAGGGTGCCTTCAGCTGAACAAAATAAAAGTAGGATATAAATCTAATAATAAATAAGTAAATAATTGGTGCCCCCCCCCCACCAGCCACATTGGGAACACAATTCCTAGAGTTCCTCAGTCAGCATGGCTTTTGCTAAATGCCAGGAAAGGGGGTAGGGGGCTGTTTCCAAGCAACTTCTTCCTGACTGTGGGCTCACCATATTTCATTTTGATCATTACAGGAGGTATAACCTCAGTATATCTGGAGGGCACCAAACTGAGGAGGGCTCCTCCAGGTATTTAGCAATTTGCTTGTTCTCATAAAATATTTTTGATCATTCCTTCAGTTTTCAACCTCCCCTCCTCAAGCAGTTTCTATATTTTATAGTGTGCAATGCTGTAGTTAATGCTACGAAGTCTCATGACCACTCATGTTCATCAGGATGGGTTTAGAGCAGGATTCAGCAACCTCCAGAAAAAAACAAAATCTCATTACTAAGGGAAACTCTTTTGACCCTTCCTGCTGTTGAAATGCTTTCTTTCCAGTCTCTTTGACTCCATTTGGAAGAGGTCTCCCCCAACACTACCAATGATATTCAAAAAAACAATGCCCACAGTAGTACCGTGGAAAGATTGTAATCTGAATTCCTTAATGACAAAGAGGAGGAGGGGGGAGGGGCAGGGGGAGGGGCAGGATGAGGCCTTTCCTAGTTTGGTTTTTCTTTCAGATTACCAGCTGCCCAGGATCACCTTCATCTGGAGCAGGTCACAATCCTGATCTACAAACTTTTGTTGCAACTTGCGAGACGGACTGAAGTGTGGCAATGGTGACAACTGGGGTTAAAAGATCACAGTCTCAAGAAAATCATACAGCCATTTCTGGTTCCCAAGTGAAAGTGCAAGGCAGCCAGAGGAAACAGGCAAATTAAAAATACTGCAATGATCCCAAGGGAAGCCAGCTCCAGCACTAGCTCAAACAGAACCCAGAAGTGATGGCTGTGCTTCCTTTTCCATTCTAGATTACTATCTCTGTCTCTCACCCATGTACAAAATTTTGCTCCCTCCTCAGCCCCAAAAAGTTCCATTAAGAAATATGGTTACCTGCCAAGATGGACCAGACTACATTTGTATTTCAGTGAGTAGGTAGGCATTGTCATATGTCTGAAATATTCTCTTTTGGAATAGCTAACATATGTGAAATAACTCCACTGTCTCATTCTAATTTACTGTATATTCTTTATTTGTGAAACAATATTTTCAGCCCTTATATACACTTCGTCAAAAGCAAAAAAAAAAAAAAAAGCAAAAGAGCCGATTGCTTTCTTGAACTTTATGAAAATTATCAACAAAACCCACCTCATTATTTAATAATGCATTTTAGTAAGTAGCCTTGTTTACTAAAACTCATCCCAACTACATTATGAAACTGATCTATGGATTAAGTGCTAGATAAAAATTTTTTTACATCCTCTTGAAAGCTCAACACATCTCAGTTTATATTCACTGGAAGTTGAGAGAACAAGCGTTGTGCAATTCAATAATCTAGAAGCGACTACGGGTGAAATGAACTATATTTAGGTACACATTTCCACCAGCACCAGCAAAATGCAGACTCTCAGAACTCTCTGCTTCAGTTCCACTATCTTTATAAGAAGCCTTACACACTTGCTGAAAGGACAATGACGATTCACAATGTGAGGGTGTCAGAAAGCAATCTGTGTTGAAAAGGTTGACTCTGTCAGTTTCATGATCCTCCCTCTGTTGTAAAACTACTTATTTATTAGCAATTACTGGACTGGCAACCTGTGTAGGTGAATAGAACATTATAATTCTACCCACTGCAGACAGAACTTTTACATCGCTTTTACAGAGGAAGTAAACTAATAGATCATATAGCGTAGATCAGCGTTTCTCAACCTTGGCAAGATATCTTCAGTTGCCAAGATTGAGAAACACTGGAAATGATTAAGCCTTCAAGATTCAAGACTGCAAGATGCTGATCCAGAAACTTAAAAGATTGTGAGAGTGTCAGAATGCCCAGTAATCCTTAATAAAATAGGAATGGCAACATACTGCATGCTGGATACGGAGGGGGAGGCATAATACGCTGGGATCCACCCCTGACACATATTAACAGCTTCAGTGGGATTGTTACTAATGACCATTTGATCGTGGTTGAACTGTTAAAGGGATCTTTTATCAGACTGCATTCTGCATTTTGGTTTTCTATCAGTGGCGGTGCGACTGAAGACCGTTATGGACTTACTGGGACCTTCATGCATGCGGAAGCTTACCGGTAGTTAGAAGGGCTGCATTTTAGGAGCAGCACCGAACTGGAATACAACCTGAGGCACTTGCCATAATTGCATGCGTGATGTCAGTTTCTGGAAATAAGTCCTTTAGATTGGTGTACAGGAGCAGGAATAAGCTCTGAGAAAGCTTGATCAGAATTGCCACAGGGAGGATACGAGCTGACTACAGGTTTACAACCCAATCAGGCTCACGTCCAAGAGGTGGGCTGTCTTGTCTCCTCTGCCAGAGGTTTATGCGACACCCAGAAGGCTTGGCTCCACCTGAGCTCTTCCAATTTTGGCACCGATTTACACTCTATAGGAACAGAAGGGGAAAAAAACAATAGCATTCATCTCCTTCATTGCCAGCTCTTTGGTTGCTCACCCTGATCCTCCTCTGCCTACAGCTTGAAAGGGGAAGCAGACCAACATGCCCTTTCTCTCAACTCCTTGGCTTGCTGACCCCAGGATGTGGCTCAGATAGTAAAAGCAGCAGCAACAGCCCTGGCTCTTGCTCTTGCCTTTCCAAAGCATTTGGAAACCATTTCCTCTGCTGAAGCCAGCCAGAAGTCAAGATTATTTCTGGGAGTTGAAGCCCAAGTGAGTTGTTTTTCCTTGATAAAAACTGGTGATGCACTTTTATTCTGTGCTTAAAAAATAAAACAACCCTCCCCCTCCTCTGATTTGTGCATCTGCCTGACCATTTTCTGGTACAATGGGCAGATATTCTCCTGCAGCTGAAGGATAGAAGCCCAGTTAATAATGGTGATGCTGCAGGAATTCCTTGCAGCTGTCAGCTGCCTCTGGAAATCCCAGGGTGTCGTCCCTCCCTCTTTCCCTCCCTCTGAATGATGTCACTGTTTTTTGACGGAGCGGGAGGGGCAAAAGGACTCCTTGCCCCAGGAGGACAGAACCCATATCAAGCCTGAGAGATTGCTCTTTCAAGGCGGCACAGTCAATGAGGCCCCTTCAGCCACTTCAGGAATCACTAGTTTAAATATTGAATGCCTCTGATATTTCTTCACTGAACAGCCTTTATTTAAAAATGGTCCTGTCTTCGGATGAGAGAGGATGCTCCTTCCAGTCCCATCTCTCTTCCCAACCAGTGTGAGAAACATTAAATGGATGCTTGAAGTGAAGATGGCATACAAGTCTTTTTTTCTTTTCTTTTCTTTTCTTTTTTGATATATAAGTTGGACATAATCCATAGAAAGACCAACATAATTCAAACATGCCGATTCTTTGTAAAAGCAGAGAAAATAACCCCATCTAGCAAATTTAAATCTTTAAATCTATGTCTTTTTCCACTCACCATTTGGAGATGTTGTTCCTGAATTAATTTTAAGTAGTTAATTTAGTAATGAACATACTTGTGATAGACTACTAATGAGTAGTTCAGGAGGGTGAGCAAATACCAGAGTGTTGCAATGTATCAGGCACGTGGGAATTTCTGGCTTTTTCTTAGTTTGTGATAGTGATAGGGGGTGTTTTCGTTTTTGTGAGCTGCGTTGAAGTCTATTTTTGGTTTACATTATTGTTTCCTTGGATTTCTGCCTCAAAAAGGAGTAGGAATAAATTCAGCAGTAGCATCATGCTGCAGACCTCCAAAATGCTTTCAAGGAGGACTCACTGCATCCCTGGGTAGCTGATTCTTGAAGAAATGGGTAAACTGACTGCATAAATGAAGACCTTGCTTTTCCTTCATGGCATTCAAGGAGCTAAAAAGAGTTTTCAGTTGAGCCCCTGATAAGATCCCACTCCATTTAACTTCAGTGGCACAAAGCAAAGCAAAATGACTTGAAATGGAAAGGAGGGAGAAAAGCTACACTTTCCAGCTGGGTTAGGGTTTGGATTTTACCATTAGAATCAATATGCAACATTAGAAGATGAAAATATTATTAAAAGCACATTTGTATCCCAAAGTCAATCCGAAGAAGAATCTGGCCTTCTCTTTTTCATTAAAAGAAAAAAAAAAGTGGAATTGTGAAAGTTGGCGTAAGAGCATTTCCCTCTGCAACTTCCTGTTCATTGAAATGACATTTCCTAAGCATACTTGCATTACTTAATAAATAGACCTAACGCCATGGATATGGAGAAAATGAGAAATTACAAAGAACTATTGAACAACAGAGGAGAATTACAATCGAGACAAGAATTGAAAGAACAGGGTATAGACATTGATTGGTGGCCATATTTACAAATAGAATCAAGGTATAAAACAGATTGGGCACAATTCGGATTTCAAAAAGAACCAAATGAATTGGATAAAATGTTACAAGGAACAGACGAGAAAATGATAACCAAAATATATAATTATTTAATAAAATATAAATTAGAGGAAGAAGTGGTTAAAGAAAATATGATAATTTGGGCAAAAATGTTTGGGTATAGAATCGAATTAGACAAATGGGAAAAACTATGGAATGTAAATTATAAACTGACAATGTCTATACCCTACAAGGAAAATCTGTACAAAATGTTCTATCGATGGCATCTCCCACTGGCGCGTCTAGCAAAAATGTTTCCAAATACCCCCCCAATGTGTTGGAAGTGTAACTCACAAAAAGGAACATATTACCACCTATGGTGGTCATGCCGAAAGGCGAAACAATATTGGCAGGAAATAAGGAAAATGATAGAAGAACTCACAAACCAGAAGTTGGAAATGAAGCCGGAAACCTTTCTACTTGGAATAATTACAGTACAGTATGAGAAAGAAATATTGAATAGTCAATATTCAACAGAAACGTATAGAATTAAATTAAGAGTCAAATATATATATATATATATATATATATATATATATATATATATATATATATACACAATCATGTAAATATGTGAATATAGATATAGATACGAATAGAGAAAAATAAGAGAAATAGGAAAATAATCCACCGATGTAGAAACTTCTAAGAGTCAGTCACGGAACTGAATTGATGTTTGTTTGTTTTGTATGTTGTCTTAATGTATTTATGTTTGTTTGTATTTTCTTTTTATTATTAATAAAAACCTTTAAAAAAAAAGAGAGAGAGAAAGAAATAAAATATTTAATTATCCATATTCTAACCGCAGCTCGCATACTCTTTGCCCAAAACTGGAAACATGAATATATACCGACAGAAAACAAAATAATCACTAAAATTACAGAATGCGCAGAAATGGATAAACTTACAAAAGAACTACAAGAGAAAGATGACACAGATTACTACTTAGCATGGCAAAATGGTATAACTGGCTGGAGAAAAAGATAGAAATACATTCATAGGAACACAAAAGAATGAGGTTAATTTAGAGACAAAAACTTGAGTACCAATTAAGGAAGGTAACAATTTAAATTTGGAACGTATTACAATGTTTTACATGTAAATATGAAAATTTTCATAGATTTATATTTTATATAGATACATAGATACATAGATAAAAATAGGAAAAACAGTCTACCGATGTGATAGCTTTAAGAGTAAGACGTAAGACTTGATTGACGTTTGTCTGTTTTGTATGTTGTATTGTTGTATTTATGTTTGTTTGTACTTTTTAATTAATAAATTTTTTTTAAAAAAAGTAAATAGACCCAATGTATGAGGAGTCCTTGGTGGTCTCTGAGCTTCTTTGTTTCTTTGCAGATGTTTCATCACCCAAACTAGGTAACATTATCAGTGCTACTAAACCCAATATATGCATGCTTCCCAATAAATAGAGTTACTTTCTAATCCATAGGAAGGGTACAAACTTGAACTAAGTGTTACTTACTTCAAAGCAAATTCTATAGATTTTCATAAATTTAACTGTAAAAGATTTCTATTAGCATTATTTTCAAATTTCATAATGGCATTATTATTATTTTTTACATTAAGGAAGAAAATAAAACAATTACGGGTTTATTTTTAAATGTTGTCTTGTTCCCCATCTTGCAATTGCAATTCTGTAGTCCTTCTGTAACCATCTATTTTATTATGAAAGATGCTTTCATACACTATACACAATGTCAGTTATTGCTTCTTCCTGTAATGCATCAATAATATAAGCCTAATAAAAAAAGCTGCGCTTGGGTTAATAACATGTTAATATCACAGAGCAGCTCAGATTATTATTATTATTTTTTAAAAGCATGTGCCAATATGTTGCTGTTGTGTTATTCCACTCCAAGGATGTTAGAGAAATAGTTCATTCTCATTAAAACCATGTGAAAATGTAAAGAGATGGAGCTAATGTTCCTAGTTCTACCGTGGTCATTTAGCATATTCCTATTTATCATGAAATGATGTTGCACTTTTGAAAAATGCTTTGATTTTGTAGGTCTACACAAATATTTTATACAGTGCTATACTGTGCTATCTAGGCACAATTCGATTAAACAGTGGGGTTTTGGCATGTTAATGAAAAGCTTCTTGTTTGGTGTTTGCTTCCTAATGAACACAAGTAGGGGATTAATAATGGATTACCTATTCTCCTTTGAATAATTTTCCTTAATTGCCCCCCAGTGTCCATTTCAATTTGCTGGCTTCCCCCCCCCCCCATGACTTTCATGAAGAAACATCGTTATCAAAAGGCAATACTGAAACAACCGTGGATGAAGGAGGAAAAGCCTGATGCATCGCAAGGAATGGGTATTTCAGGAAGTTGTTTCATTTGCATAAGATGAAAAACAGGGATCAGGGTTAAGCTATTGCCAAACATTCTTTGGCATCTTCACAGGTGCCACGAGAGCAGCGTTTAGAGGCACATGGGTCTGTAACAGTAGTACTAAGTACTAAGAAGAAACAAGTGACAGCAGGTGCATTAGTCAAATAACAATGGATTAAGTACTCTATGTTACTTGTATCATGTTGTAATCTGACTGAAAAATTGCATCACCTGGTTCATTTGTGCGATGATGTCATGATGCATTCATTGGGCTTCTACCAGATGCCTATGGGGTGGTATATCGCATTTTGAGTGAAATAATGTCTAATGGCATTAACTCATCCAGACTGAAATAGTTCACACACAAATCCCAAACAGAACTTTTGGGAGTTGAGCGGTATACAAATTTTAATAATAATAATCACACAAACTGATTATGAACATGATAAAAAAAATAAACATGACATGATTATAAACAACTATATTAACACAGTCATGAAAATGACTCACTGGAACACCTGTAAACATTATCATGTTCGGTAATGAAAAAAATTGGTGGGAACATATAGTTGAAAAAGTAGTTGAAAATGAGCAGGTTAAATACTGTGGGATTTCTGAATACTAACTGATAAAATCATGGCTCATAAGCTGACCAGATTTAATTGTGGTTGAGAAGAAAGTATGGATAATTTGATGTGGCAATGCCAGGGAATAGTAGAATAGGAGACATAGAATTGGAGAAGATCACAAAGTATCAAGATCTGAAAACTGAAGTTGGAAGATTATGGCATAAACCAGTCATGGTGGTCCCAATGGTTACTGGCACACTGGGTACCATACCCAAAAATCTTGGATGACATATAGAAAAATCTGTGTATTTCTACCTGCTGGTTACAGAAGACTCCAGCACTTGGATCTGCACAGATACTACAAGAATACATCACAACATCCAAGGTTCTTGGGAAATACTCAATGTATATGAAGGCCAACACCAGCTAAAGAATTGGCAGTTGTATATACATTATAATACATTATATTATAATAATAATGTATTGCTCTATTTTGTACTGGAATTGTAATTGCCAAAGATAATTGATCTTAGGCTAGATTTCTCCAGCTAGGTGCTACCCAAACAGTTGTGCTAGTTGATGATTTGGGGAGTTGTCTTGGATAGTCCCAGTTGGTCTGTTGGTCAAGAAACCCAAATGGTAACTTTAAAACAGAATAACAGAGTTGGAAGGGACCTTGTAGATCATCTAGTCCAACCCTCCAGCCAAGCAGGAGACCCTACACGATTTCTGACAAATGGCAGTCCAATCTCTTCTTGAAAGCCTCCATTGACAAAGCTCCCACAGCTTCAGAAGGCAACTTCTTTTCCATTGCTTGGTTGTTCTCACTGTCAGAAAAT
Source organism: Pantherophis guttatus (assembly GCF_059756535.1). Classification (NCBI taxonomy): domain Eukaryota; kingdom Metazoa; phylum Chordata; class Lepidosauria; order Squamata; family Colubridae; genus Pantherophis; species Pantherophis guttatus. Next base: position 118,857,686 of record NC_142064.1, on the reverse strand, counting down.
GTCTCCTTATTTCTAGGTTGAATCTTTCCTTGATCAGTTTCCATCCATTATTCCTTGTCTGGCCTTCAGATGCTTTGGAAAATAGGTTGACCACCTTCCTCTCTGTGATACCTCTCATAATTCACATGCAGCTTTAAATGTTATTAACTGTAGTCAAAGTCCATCTTTCACAAGGAAGAAAACACTATCATATTAAAAACAGACACAGTATAACAATTAACAAACGAAACATCCGCTGCTTCCTACTAATGTCCATGCTCTGCCTTTACTTGCTGCGTAGCAGAATCTTGCCACATTGTCCATAATACAGCAGCTTCTGTGTATGGGAATTTTCCCCAGCCCATCCTTTTAAAATAACCTATATATAGAAGCACTATTTGCCCTGAGCAGCCTTGGCCCTCCTTTATAGCAATAGATAGTAAAATGAGTCCTATTCTTTTTCCCAAACCCTGCCATCGGCTACAGAGAACCTCTTCAAATTGCCACTCATCCCGTCTCGTGCATTTGGGTTCTTTCAGGAACAGACAAAAAGGTTTTCAGCTCAGTTTGCAGTTTGCCGGCTTCCTTTCTTTCTGATGTGTAGAAGCTCATGCGTTTGTCTTTTTAAAAATTTGGTGTTTTCAAAGACACCAAATGAGCCTTCATTTATTCATCTGTTGTCTCATGAATAAAATAAAATAATTTTTAAGATTTGTTTTGGGAAGAGTGTTTTTAGGCTTGATGGCCAACTAATGAGAAGCTACGCAGGTTGCTTCGGCGCCCTCTTGCAGCAGACAGCTCCCCCCCCCCCCGCCTGTCCAGCAATTCCATGGTAGTCTTACGCTTAAGAACTGTCCTTGGTGCTGCTAGACAGCAACTATTCTCCTTTGATGCAAATTGGCACTGCCTGCCTAGATCACGCACCAGATGTTGCTGGTCAAGAAAGTCTGGGAAGGTTGGTTGCATTAGGCCAAAAGGGGAAAAAACAAGACCAGTAATGCCAGTAAATTGCTTAGGCAAGCCCTAAGCAAGACAACCATAAAGAGGGAAGGAGAGTCATTGGGAATAGATTGTCCCCTCAGCTTCCAGAAAGTATGTCATATGATAAATGGTTGCAAGCAGTAGATGTAAGAAGGAAAAATAAGAAGCTTTCTGTAGGATGAACATCTGGCTACTAGGAGCTACCAAGACTTAAAAGTAGTTCTTTAATCTCTGCATACTGGGTTATACTTGATATCACAATGGAGAGGAAGCCATTGGCAGCACTGAGTACCAGTACGGTTCTGCCCCCAATAATTCCAAGCTATCTTTTCTCTTCTCCTGATATGGTGCACCTGTTGATCCTTCTGGATCATTTCCTAGGCAACAACAACCATCTCTGACCCTATTAGTGTTGCCATCAGTCTTACTAACCAATGCTTCTATTTTATCTTCCATTGCCTTTTGCAGCTGCCAACTTCTCTTTCCTGAATCTTACTTCTCACCCTTCCGAAATGCATTTCTGAGCTTGAATTCTGGCCCACAGAGCACTCTGCTCTGAGGCTGGCTCCTTGGTTCCACTTCTGCCAAGATTCACATCTCAGCTTCTTGTATCCCATGATAGAGTCTCTTGATAGCAAGTTGGGCGGCATATAAATTTGGGAAGTAAAGTAAGTAAGTAAGTAAGTAAGTAAGTAAGTAAGTAAGTAAGTAAGTAAGTAAGTAAGTAAGTGACTTGTAACCTTTCAGATATTATTCAGTTATAACTTCCATCATCCTTGATCATTAACCAAAATGCTAATGCCATTTAGAAGCTCTTGTTCAATACATATGGAGTTTCCCGGTCAATTTGCTTCCAGTTCCTGCCCACCTAGCAGTTTGAAAGCATGCAAATGCAAGTAGATTAATAGGTACCACTTCGGTGGGAAGATAGCAGTGTTCCATGCACCTCTGGCATATAGCCATGCTGAATACATGACTCCAGAAGTGTCTTCGGACACTGGCTCCCTCGGTCAAGTAACAGAGATTAGCACTGTGCCCTAGAGCCGACATGACTGACAGGGAAACCTTTACCTTTTACAATAGTCCAATGTAGATTTTATGTCACAGACAGATGAATTAAAGCAAGACACTATCAAGTTGAGCATCCTGCCTTTTGTAGATTAACCTCCATAGCTTGCAGTGGAGAGAACAGAGAACTACTATGCAACAGTATTGATGCGAACAAGCAAGCCCAGCTGTACGATATAATGAGGACTCAAAGTATCTTATCATTTCATGGACATGAGTATAAAAATTGAACATAAAATTTGACTTCTTCAGGGTCTCACTTTTTTTTTTGTCTGAAAAGGATTTTCTAGCCTGTGGGGAGCTGTAAGGTTATATTGAACATGAGACCAGTGTCTGATGAAATCTCAGAAGCCAGATAAATTGTTGAGTAGGGTATCAGGTGGTCCCAAAATGAACTACCTCTTTTTTTCCCCTCCTCTCCGTAGCTAAAGAAAAACAGAATGAATTATGCAAAGTAATGACAATGAATCTGCATAAGCTATATAGGTCAGAGAATTCTGCTTCTAGGAGCAGAATTCTCGAAGATTATAGGACAAAGAATGCATACGATTATTGCAGAAGTGACGTAACCTGTCTCGCTTTCTGATCGAGGTGAATGATCTCTTCCTATACATTCAGCCAGGCTGAATATTGACCCCTCTCGCAGTGTCTTAAAACATGCCCCAACCTAATGAAAATCATGACAGTGATAATAGTGGTGAAAGTATTGAATTAGGAATGGGGAGACTTAGCTTCTAATCTCCCCACCAACACAGAAATGTATTGAGTGGTTTTAGATCAGACATTCTCAACACCATAAGGTAGAGGCAGAAAAATAGGAAGGGATGTTGCGTATGCCTCTTTCAGCTCCTTAATAAAAAGTGGGGAGTAAATCATCATCTTCATTATTATCTTCCACTTTGATGAATACATCAGTGCATAAATAGGACAGTATGTTGTGTGTGTGTGTGTGTTGAGATAGCATCTGAAGCCAGGTCTTTCACTTATATTATTGTGGATCTGGTTAGATGAAACTTGATTTGGGAAGGGGCAGGAGACAGAAGTAGAATGAGCTCCCATTTGTACTTGAGAGACCAGAGAGTACTGTAGAGTGCTGGTATTTACAGACTAACACACAACGTGAGGGCATCATGGGACTCCTAGTTCAATGTTTTCTTTACAAGACGAATGTGAATGTTTGAAGACACTTTTTGGAAGGATGAAGTACTCAGCCAAGGCATGAACCTGGAGTTGAAATCCAGAATCACCCAACCTGCCTACAAACCCATCACCAATGATAAGTCAGAGAGAGAGAGCTACATGATGGAGCAACAACATTGCCTGCCAAAAAGAAGGCCCAGCATCAGTTCCTGGACTGAACTGAGCATGCTGGGAATTGTTTGGACTTGATACTTCTTACAGCAAGATCCTTTGCATTTTATTCTTTTAAAAAAAATTTGATTGACTTAATTTGATTTGATTTCTATAGCTGCCCATCTGAACAAATGACTCCAAGCAGTGTATTTTGTAAAAACATAAAACGATTTTTAAATTTGTAAAGGAATATAAATTAAATATATGTGGTTGCCAAGTAAAACTATTGCCATAGGTGTCAATATAGCCAACAAATGGGATTCTTAACACACTTGGGAGCCCCAGGTCTGGGAACATAACCTGGTCTTCACAGCCTTATGAAAAGCCAACAGGGTTGACATCATCCTAATCTCTGAAAGGAGAATGTTCCAGAGGGTGAGAGCTATGGCAGAAAAGATCTCCTAGTCCTCACCAAGCCAACATTCTTTGGCAGGCAGGATCTGTAATTTGTCCAACCTGCTGCACCAAATTCTACAGGTAAAAATGAATGGGAGAAGACAATTCCTTAGGTAGTTTGGGCCCAAGCCATGAAGTGCTTTAAAAGTGGCAATCAGCACCTTGAATTGCACCTGGAAGCACATTGGCAGCCAATGCAGCTCACACAGCAGTGGTGTTACATGTGTCAAACATCTGACACCAGTAACTACCTGTCTAGCTGCATTCTGCACCAGTTGAAACTTCTGAATGCTTTTCCAGGGCAGCCCCATATACACCACATTGCAGTAATGAGATGAAAGGTCACAAGGGCATCAGTTTCAGCTAGGATGTTGGGAACTGTGATCAAATACATCTAGAGGACCCAAGACTGACAAGAAATCTATAAGGTCGGCAATGATCACCTTTAAGGGCCAGTTGGGCCCAATGGCAATTGCCCATATAGATATACATGGCATTGCCAAGGGAAGAAATACATTTCAGAAAGGAGCACTCGCGTAAAAAAAAATAGTGTGTATTATTAGAGCAACAGCTGCTGGATCAACAGCAGATAGCTAGTAGATTTCTAGTAGAATTGGCTAAGTCTGACTATTTGTATGGCTGCAGTAGAAGATTACGGTTGCCCCCTAAATGGCCAAGGGTGGAATTCGGAATGGTAAATACTTAAATAAAAACAAAGGTCTTCCTTTTGACATAACAAAATATGACTAGGCTAGGTTCTTAGGTAGTTGAGAAGCAAACAAGAATGAAATTTTGCAATACTAATATGCATCACTACAGCAATTACGTTGAAGTCTTCTGGTTTGTGAAAAGTATTTTGCAAACAATATGTAGGATCAGAATGGGCAACTCGCAAGTTACATATCGCCCTGAAGTTCCATAGGGTTGCACCACTGAATTGCGTATCCCATCATTTTGAGGAAGGAGGCCCATGAAAACTATATGCTTAAAGTTTGCCTAGGGCAATTAAGAAAGCAAAGACCCCAGTCTAAAAAAAAAAAAGGCTGCCTCCTTCTTCATGGTCACTGAAACTCTCAGATCACCACTATCTCACCTCCCCAAGAAATCATGAAATGAAGCTCTCAGGTGCCAAATGGTAGTCCATTGCTGGTGTGGGATATTTGTGAGTGTAGGTGAGAAACTATGCTTTGAACCCAGATGGCTGAAGAGAAGAATTCTCAAGGAAAGGAAAGGATCCCTGTACTAATAAGGAACAGGCAGGCAGTGGGAGAGTTTAAGGGCTGAATGTGATCCACTTGGATCTGCAGAGATATTGGGGGGGCGGACACAGAAGTGTACAGAATTGGATTATGTGCTCTGAGGGCAATCTGACTCTTCCAGATTGGTTTGTCTTGACAAGCAGCGTGAGTCTGGCTTGCTGCTTAGCTCTTAAATGCGATGCTAGGAACAGCACAGCAAGAAGTGGACAAAGCCAGGACAAAAAAATCCTAACGTTTCCTTGAATTGACTTCAGCTGTAAATGTGATTAAGATGAACAAATGCAATTAACATGTCCTGGTATTTCTATGCACATGTCTTTGACATTTTCCAAGTACTTAATATATCCCTCTACTTTTAGAAGTTAACATTTTTGCAAGAAGCTCATGAAAAGCATCTGGATGATGCCTCCAAGAATTGGGGGTAGGGGTTGGGTTTGTAAATTGTGCAGCTTACAGTTCACAGAAATCCCAAAGGACTGTGAAAATTTAAAGCCTGTCTACCATCTCTGAATCAGTAGGAAACTGCAGGGACCAGCATGAAATCTGCTGTTCCTATTGATGAATCTCATCCCCACCTCAGTTTCCCATTCCCGGTCACTGGCAGTCATCTAACAGGGGACAAAGACAAACCGACTGGCATGCATTCGTTGGATAGGGTTGGAACGAGGGAGAAAATACCACTATAACAATGGTACAACTAGGGATGGCTGAGGCCTGTCTCACTCGTGGTCTTAGGAGGTGAAAAGAAGAGGACGTGGCAATAAAAAGAAGTATATTTGTGCTGTGGTCGGATACACTTGGGGAAAAGCCCACAAAAGGGAAAGAAAAGACCAAAAGGGTCTGAGAGACCAGCAGAGACAAGCATCATGGAGCCATTTCTGGACAGAGACATTAACCCCTTTTCCAGTGGTGGGATTCAGCCAGTTCGCACCACTTCGGGAGAACCGGTTGTTAACTTTCTGAGCAGTTTGGTGAACTGGTTGTTGGAAGAAATCATTAAGGCAGAGAACCGGTTGTTAAATTATTTGAATCCCACCACTGCCCTTCTCCCTGTTTCAGGCAATGTTCCTTATTGCAGAGAAGAATCGGTGCTACTTGCCCACATTGGGGTTCTATACAGAGGACAATTCCAGTCAAAACATGTAAAGCCCAGTGGACAGACCGCTTAAGCCAGATGCACAAATCCTGTTATTTTGTTTGTTTGTTTGTTTGTCTTTCAAGGTTAAGATTCTTCGTATGATTAAATAAAAAGCCCAATATGTCTCGGCCAGCTCTTTGCAAACTCACAGCAAATGCAGGCAGCCTGGTGCAAATCATATTGCCTTCCCTCATCCCCAAGGCTGAACACGCCTCCGAAATATTGACAGAGAATAACCAGCTGCGGCCTCCTCTCGGGAAGAGGGGAGGGAGGCTCTGTCCTGGTTAGCTCTGGGACCTAGAGATCCTGAGGGGAGGAGTGGGATAGAAAGAGTGACACAAGAATGAAAATGAGTGGGAAATCATGAGTAGGTTACTTAATGCAGGGTTATATAAGGCGAGAGAGAGAAAAGAGAGAGAGAGAGAAGGAGGAAGGGAGGGAGAAGATGTAGGTGGGTGCTGAGTTTTTGCTTGTTCAACAGGAGTTTTCCATCCCCTCCTCTCCCCACCCACTCCAGATCAGTGGGGGAGAAAAGGATGAATGGTCTAACAGAGCTCTGCAGCATGCAGAGATGGATCGAGGGAACATTAGGCAAAGATGGGGAAGAGGGGCAGAATGTATAAAAATAAAATTGGCATACGGGGTCCACAGGAGAGGGGGGAAAGGAGGGGGTAGAAGAGGAGAGGGAATAAGGCATGGTTTACGCATTTACCAGGCTGATGAACTAATTCGAATCTCTGGTCCACCGGCGCTTATGCTTTAATAAAGCTTTCTGGTGCATTGGTTTATTAATTGCCTTTTATTCCCAAACTCGAGGTGGTGTATATATGACTCCCTCCTTCGATTTCTTTTTTTGTCACAACAACCTCGGGAGGTAGGTTGGCAGAGAGGTGGGGGCAGGGGAGGAGGGGCTGGCGCCGGATCACCCAGTGAACTTGTACTGCTGGGGAGGAGGAGGCCACTGCCAATATTTCTTGGCCCCTCCCTCTTCTCTCTGCCTACATTTTTCTCCCTCTTGGGTTCCCCCCTCCGCCTCGCCTCCTCGTCCTCTGCTTCTCTCTCCCACCTCCCCAAAATGATTGCGGCAGTGCTGGTGCAATCCCTGTGCCCTAGTTAGGCGCTGGTCTCCTGTACTCCTGCATCAGGGGCCAGCCAGTCCTGTTTCCATGAGGGGAAACAGACAGAGGCGACAGCACCCCCGCCAACCTCTCTGCCTTGCCTTCAACCCCTGCTGGTTGGAGGTAGACTGTCCCTGAGCAAGGAGGCTCAGTTCATGCCAAGCGCAATATTACAGCGTCACGATCGCAACATCTTTCTCCCGGACTGGAGTTACGTCCTCTCCACGACTCGGGGGGGTGGGGGTGGCCTCGGATTGCCGTTGCCACGAGCAAAGGGCTTTTCCGTGGGGTCAGCGCCACAGGGTACGTGCAACAGAAAGCCCGCGTTCCTCGAATGCCCGGGCTGGAGAGTCCCCTCCCCCACCCCCTTCGGACAAGAAAAGACTGGTTTCCAGATAACACGATGTCATCGCGATCCTTCCCGCCACCCCAGCCTGCCCTCTGCTACCGGCCGGGCGCCGCAGTCGGGCGTCTTGCGGTGCTCCGTCGCCCTCCCCAGTCCACCGCTGACGGGTAGGTGGGTCAAGCCCAGCCGCCTCCCTCCCTCCCTCCCGGCTGAGCTCCTCTCCTCCCCTCCCCTCCCTCTCCTCAGCCTCTTCTCCCACCCCACCCCTCGCGCCGGCTGCCACTCAGGACCTCTCAGCCAATCAGAAGCGGGGAAAGGCAGCCCCCTTCCCCCCCCGGCAGCCTGTGGATCCCGCCCCCTCCCCTGCAGTTGCCTTGAAAAAAGCCAGAGCCGGAACGCGCTTCCCTTCCCTTCCCATCCCGAGCAATGCGCCAAAGCAGACCGCGGAATAGACGCTCCCGGTTGCCCTTGGCGATTGGCGGGCGGGCTTGGCGGGCCACGCCAGGCCCAGCGCGACGCCTCCCCTTCTTTACACCCCCCCCCCCTTCGCTTCCCTCTTCCTCACCGCTGCTTCCGGGCTTCAGAGTGGTCTGGGAGGCCGAAGCCCTTGCGGGTCACTAAAGAGACCGCCGCCTCTCCCGAGAGCCGTACAGGCTGAGAAGGCGACGGCGTCGTGACGGTCGCCCCCCCCCCTCGCTTTTAGGTGGCCGGGTGGGGGCGGGAAGACTAGAGCTGCTCTAGGGGGCGTGATCGCTACTGGGGGGAGGTGGGGGGAAAGGTGTCCCTCAAATGTCGAAACAGCAGAGCTGGGCAAGAGGAAGAGACACCGAATAGAAGTCCCGAAGGGGCGGCCCGACCCTCCTTTTCTTGTCCTGCTTTGACCCGCTCCAAGTACACAGCTTCTCTTAACTATTGAGGCCGAGGGCTGGACCAAAGAAGCCTTTGGATTTTATCCTAGACCAGACGGGGCATTTATGTCTTGATGCTGACGTCGCCCCCTCTCCTCTTTATCCTACCTCCCCCTGGAGTTAAGCAAGGCAATACCCTTGCCTGACCTCAGTTTCCCCGAATTTTTTCCGCTTGTCCTTCCCCTCCAGGCCTGGCGGGATTCATCTTCCGTTTGCTGAAGTTCGTGCGAACTGCTTTTGGTCCGTCCCCCCCCCCCCTCTTCCCCTGAATCTAGCCGTTCCTTTCTTCTTTCCCCAGCCAAGCCCCCGCTCCACCAGGTCCCTTCAGTCTTATTGATTCCGTCTCGCTCAGCTCACGCCGGGATCCGTTGCCCCGAACAAGCCATTGAAAGAAAGAGCCTGCCGGACTCGAGAGGATCGCTGGGAGGTTCGCACTTTCGCTCGCTCGCTCTCATGTTCACACATCACATGCTATGGTCTGACTCTCCACCTCTTTTTCTAGTTACCAAGGGTGCCGAAGGTGGGAATGGCATGGCGGATGGAGACGGCTCGCGGCTGCCAAAACTGCCTATTTAACCCCCCCAGCCCCAGCCCCATTCCTGCCCCCACTTAATGCAGGTACCTCTCTGCAGTGGGTAGGTGGGCGGGAGATCCCTATTGGTTTTGAAACATGCCCCCACCCACCCACACCCCTTTACTGATCTGGCCAGGGACGTCACCGGCGCTCCCTCCTCTCTCCTTGAGCATGTGTGCGCGCACGCAAAGTCTCTCTCTTTCTCTCCCTCTCCCTCTCTCTCTCACACACACACAATCACACACACACACCTCAAGAATACGTCGCTGTCACCTTGAGATGCCGGCAGGCGAGCGCGCAAGGTGCAGCAGGAGAGAAAGCCAAGCCAAGTCGACATTGAGGAGGTCGGGTGGAAAAAAAAAAAGGTGGCGATGACTGGGAGGGGACCTCAAGCGGCCAAAGGACTTGCTACACTCCCCATTCTATTTTGCAATCCCCCCCCCCTTTTGGCATCCCAATAACCAGTATCCCAGAGCCGCTTTTGAAAGCTGGACCCCTGCAGGTGTAACCAAGCACCTATCTCCCCTGCTACCTCCCGGGGTAATTTTAGGCTGCGTCTGGGAGAGTACCTTTTTTAAAAGGTGGGAGGGGCGCCATTTGACGGCCACCAAGCTTTGCTTTCTGCAGTGACTTGTCCCCACGCCATCCCAACCGCATTCCGCTCCCTTCCCCCCACCCCCCCCTTCTGCATTACCTATGACGGAGACTGCCCGGGTTCCCTTCTCAGAAGGAGGAGGGGAGGGAAGTCTCCTCAAACCCCACTGGGCGCTATGAGATTATATATTACATACATGTCTCTGTTTATCAATCACACAGATCTCCCCCTCCCCCGCAGCCTCCCCCGCAGAAAGGTTATCCGCATGGTACTCACCGGGCCATGCCAGAAGCAGAAGAAACTGAAGTGGGGAGCAGGAAGGCTGTTCGGGAATCGGCCGCTGAAGAGAGAGAGAGAGAGAGAGGTGGTGGAACGAGGGGTCCCCCCTTTCTCTCTCTAGCTTGGCCCGGATCCAGTCGAGAATCGGAGACGCGGGGGAACTTCCTCAGCTCAATTTGCCCCCTTTCAAGAGAGGATTAGAGGGATGGGGGGAGGGCGAGGGTGGGGGCTGCTAGTTGACTACAGCCCCGGGGATGCTGCGGCTTGACATCGCAGCGCCTACATTCTGCAAGGATGGAGAGGGCTCGCGGAGCACTGGTCCAGCTGCAAATCTCAGCAGAGGGGGGAGGGGGAGGCAGGAGAAAGAGGAGGGGAACCACGGCTTGGTGGGGGGAATGGTGAAAGAAGGCGAAAGCCAATGGTAGAGATTTGAACCTCCTGCCCCACCCTCCACCTCAACCAGATCCATTCCTCCAACTCCTCCCCACCTCTCGAAATCAAGAGACACCTACGGATTTAGAGCTGGAACTTCATTGATGGTTGCTTTCCCCTCCCTCGGGTCTATGAGATGGTATGTTCCAAGCTGCCTCTCCATCACTGATGGAGAGGCTAAGAGCGATGGAAGGATTTCCACTACCTGTTTCTGTAGCAGTCCAGCCATAGGCGCGCGGTCCCAATCCGTGCTCAGGCAGGCAGCTTCCAACTGATGGTGGTTATGACAGTGCTGATGTATGTATGTGTGGGGGAGTGTATGAGTGCAGGAGGGGTGGGCTGGGCAGAGTACCCTTTACGGAAGTAGGTGGGAGTCGAGAAGGAGGGGTAGAGAACAGAGAAGACAGCAGATAAGTCAAATGCATTTCAATTCTTTTATTTCCATCCTCGCGTTGCCTGTGCTAGTAAAATTTGTAAGTTGCACTCTTTTTAAAAAAAGCTTTGTATTATTTTAAAGCGCAACACATTTACGTGGCCTAAGCACTTGAGGATTAAAGGTCACTGCATCAGATATATTAAGAAGTTCTTCGTTCTCGGGTGGACACAGAATAAAAGAAACCATGGGGACAAATAATCTGGGATATTTTTCTCCCTCCTTTTTAAAAGTAAATTCTTGTATTTCTGTGTACTCTTTTTTTGAAGATTTGTCTTAGTAAATCTGACAACTTGTAAAGACATGCCGAATGCATCTGAAATAGCAGGTGGAGAACTGCTGTGAGGGGAACTTGTGGATGAACTGAGATTTGATCCAGCTCAGCTTTTAACAATATTTCTCTAGAAATGGAGTCCTACTATTTAGCTCTGTCACATGCAGTATAGAGATGAATGGTCACTAGAACTGGGAAAACAGACTCTTGCTGCATTCTGAAAGTTAACCAAAACCTGTAATCAAAGATCTGTAATATCTTTAAGACATTTATGTATTTAAAGCATACACACATGTACATCACATGCACACACGCACACACGTACATACATATACATAAATTTTCATTATCTGTAGGATAGGATCATATCATTCTAAGAAGGTCTTAGGCCCTTCTCCATATTTTTCCTCCCTATAACAACCTTGTGAAGGGGAAAGCTGTTATTGTGTCAAGCCTATTGAAAGCAGGAGACTACAGAAAGCCTGTGCTAAAAGTTAGTTTTCCACCCTCTTTGATGTTGTCTTTATTTTTATTTATTTTTATTTATGTTAGCATTGTGGCACCCATTGTTGACTCAGTAGAATGAAGAGACCCATCTATTTGTGTCACCCAGATGTTCTTAATAAAATTGGAAGCTTTATTAATTGCCTCTCATGCAGGTAATTCGATGGATCCCACGTTGTCAACCCACAGATGCAAGATTTAAAGCTATGACACTAACTTGGAGGGCTGTAGCTGAAGACAGAATCGTCTGTCCTTTCTATGGTGTGGGATGCATCATATGGCCTTCCCTTTGCTATCGAGTTCCCCTCATCGCTGATCATGCTGGATGAGATTGTGAACTGCAAGCTGAAGAAGTATTGCTCAGGCCAGACATGATATTATATAAGCATTGTGTCTACCAATCACATATCAGAATAGCCCCAAAGTCTCTTGACTCTAAAATCTGAGAGTGAAAGCTTAGGATTTTGGGTTGATATATAGACAGGGCTGGTATTCTCCATTCTGTAGTGGACAGATCTTTTGCAGTGAAACGGCTTATGCGTAGTGTTGAATCTGTGAAGATTCTGACGTTAGCTAGTCAATGAATGTTGGGCAATTTCTGGGCAATCAAGGTTTAACGACCTGCTTCCCTTAAGTCTGAGAGATAGAGGGGGAACCATACATGAAAGGTGGCCAAAGATTGTCCAGCCAAAAGATCACAAGAGGCAGATGTGATACACAGGTGTCACTAATTTGCCATCACTGTCTTTAGAATAAAAACTTGTGTGTCATATCAAGATATTAAGGACAGCTTCCTTCCATAGATTCCTTTATGCGGTGGTCTATCTATGATCTGTTGATAGATCTTTTAATAATGTCCTACATACCATGTTTCCCCAAAAATAAGACCCTGTCTTATATTTTTTTGAACCCTGAAATAACCGCTTGGCCTTATTACCATGCGCTCAAAAGCCCGATTGGGCTTATTATCAGGGGATGTCTTACTTTGGGAGGAACAGGGTAGGAAAGGCAAGAAGAAATACTTTACAAGTGGCAGTACTTCAAGGCAGAAAGCCCATTATGCTCCCTTGCTTCCTTGAGGGATAGAAATGTAATAAAGCTCCTGTCTTGAACATGTTAGGCAGCAGGTAATTAAATAAAATATGTTTATTATCATTATAATCATCATGGTTAAGATGACAGCTTCATTAGTTGAACATATGTAAGACAGAACAGTCCTGCCCTCAAGGAAGAGGCAGATACTATTTAAAACTGTTTATTGTATGTGTATGTACACATAGAGGTATATGCATGTATATATATATATATATATATATATATATATATATATATATATATATATATATATATGAATACACATATGTATTATATTGATAAAATCATATTTCAAAATGTGTTTCAGAATATAAACCGGTAATCCTGAGAGAATGTTATGTAATTTGAAGATACACCATAACAACATGACCTCTTTAAACATCGAAAACACAATAATAAGAAACATACATTGCAGTAATATGTTTTAAGAGTTTTGTTTGGAAATACACAGATATGTTTCTCTGTATTAGTCCCATAAATTCAGGAGTCCTCCTGTTCTTTGTGAATTCTATATCTGCTTATAATGGGACCATGAACAGCTCCTCAGACGTGGACCTTAGTCTTTCCTTCAAGTACCAGAAGAGCCTTGATAGTACAGTGGTCTACGCACCCTGTTATTAACACAGCTGCCTGCAATTTACTGCTGGTTCGAATCTCTCCAAGGCTCAAGGTTGACTCAGCCTTCCATCCTTTCTAAGGTAGGTGAAATGAGGACCCAGTTTGTGGTGGCAATAAGCTGACTTTGTATAAATATACAAAAGTATGAAGGCTATTGCTTAGCGCATTGTAAGCCGCCCTGAGTCTCCGGAGAAGGGCAGCATATAAATCAAATTAAAAAAAAAAAAAAGTACTAGAAGACTCTTATTGCCAGGTGAACATGCTCGTTGAGATCAAGGGGAATTGGAAGGACTCAGAGATGACACACATAGTATTGCTCTGCTAAGAATTCCCATAAAACCGAATAAGCAATAGAAATGAATAGGCAGGAACACCCTTCCTGGGGAAATTTATTTCCGTTCCCCAAAGCTGTGCAGTAAAAATGTGGAGATTGGGAGAGAGATGTCTTATAGCAAGGATCAAAATGGTGGCTTTGACTAACAAGTTCAACTTTAGATAAATAGCCATTACATAGGCTTCTAGAAATAGAAGGAAACAAGAGAAAGTTATGGTGGGTTAAAGGTAAAGATAAAGGTAAAGGTTCCCCTCGCACATATGTGCTAGTCGTTCCCGACTCTAGGGGACGGTGCTCATCTCTGTTTCAAAGCCGAAGAGCCAGTACTGTCCGAAGATGTCTCCGTAGTCATGTGGCCGGCATGACTAAACGCCAAAGATGCACGGAATGCTGTTACCTTCCCACCAAAGGTGGTCCCTATTTTTCTACTTGCATTTTTTACATGCTTTCAAACTGCTAGGTTGGCAGAAGCTGGGACAAGTAACTGGAGCTCACCCCATTATGCGGCACTAGGGATTCGAACCACTGAACTGCCGATCTTTCCATCGAGAAGCTCCGTGTCTTAGCCACTGAGCCACCATGTCCCTTTGTGGTGGATTACCCAGGCATAATAGCTGTCTCATAAGGAAGAAAACATACTCTGATTTTTTACCTCCATCTCACTGGATTTTAAATGGCTACCCTTGCACACAACTTGTGATAGAAAAGGAGCTGGAGAGCTCTTCCTGCAGGCTCTCTGTCCAAACAAGTTGGCAAAAGCTCAGCCAAGAATGCTTCCCCAAGTTCCCCAAGAGTAATGATTTATTAATTTTTTGCCCTGCCAGGAAGGTGCTTCTAAGCAGAGCGATCAGCTAATGGGCATTGTTGGCCAGATGGTAGGGCAAACCCAATCCCCACCCCCACGCCTCAAGTCCATCAGTCAGCAGCATTCATGCCATCAATAAGAGAGATCTTTGGAAGGAACCCCATTGATCAAACCAGAGCTTTCAGCAGCAGACATGCAGATGAGTGGCCAAAGTGGAGAAAGGAAGCCCCATATTGGCCTCAGTCAGCAGCAGGGGTCCCCCAACAAGATGCTTGCCCACCAAGCCCCATCCCACCGGACAGCACAAGAGAGGAAGTGCACCCCCTGGCATGTTTCAAAACAAAATGCCAGCCTCCATATTTCCCAAAATAACTCTGGGCTACGGACGACCCCAGAAATATGCTTTAAAAATAACAGTGGTGGTTTACAGCAGTCCATGTGGGTTTCTCTGGAGGTTGTCCCCTGGGAGAAATCTGGATTTGCTTCAGGATAGGCCAAGGCATTCCTCTATCTAGAGAGGGAATAGGGAGAGAATTGCTGTCTTCTTGTCTGCTTTCATTCCAGATGAAGACTTATAACGCTCAGAGGATGTAAGTATATGTGAGATTTTCTTGCTTTAGTGGAATCCTATAAAGTTCTGCACTCATGTCAGATTCTGCTCTTGTTTTCCCCCAATATTAAGAAAAAGGTAACATTAGTAAAGTTGTGCATCTTAACTGTATTCAACCAAGAATCCAGTAAGAACAGATACAAGGAGAAGTCAACCTAGCTGCAAATTATCCTATCTACCTGGAGGAAAGGGAAAAAGTATGAAAATGAAATGAAAAATGCACACGAAAATATTGATCTCTAAAATGGCACTTTCTGTGCACCTTCAGCTACCTTCTTTTCACACAGTAGAGCAGATGAGATTATTGGATTATTGGCTGGGGAGCTCTGCTATCAGATCGACTCTTGAATGAGCCATAATCTCTTAGACTGACCTGTCTCCCCAGGTTGTTATGAGGACAGCATGGGATAAACCCATATTGAGCTCTCCAAGGGGAAGGTCAAGATAACAAAACCTAATAAATAAAAGATGATTAGTAAGTGCTTGAAATGCTGCTAAGTGTTATTCAGAGAATGCAAAATAGGTCCCAGCCGGGAAAAGAAGAAGAAGAGGAAAGTGCAAGAGGAGGAAGCAACAAAGCATTCCAGTGCTCCCGGAGTCAACATTCCTATTGACCCAATGAGATGGAGCTGCTCTTCTTGTCATGTCTCCTTTTTCTGGTAGTGGATCGGTAGCTAATGCTTCACCACCCAGAGTTACCTTCAATGAGATGGGCAGCTATATAAATTTGATTAATTAAATAAATAGAATCTCCTGCAAACATCAGCTTCACATCAAAACAGCTCAGTGCAGGTCAGAAATACTTCCAGCAAAGTAGTTATGAACCATAATTAGCATGCCACATGGCAGGGCCCCTAAGCTATGTGCTAAAATTGCAACCATTCCTTGCTTAAAGTAACCATCAAATGGATGTTGTGCTGTGATGTTCCGTGTTGGCTTCACAGGCGCCCGTGAGATGACACTGGTTCAGTGCATAAAAGACTTAATTGCAAGATTTAATGCCTGCACCAGAAATTCTGGATTCAATAATGACTGGGTATGGCCTTGCAGCTTGGATGCTTAGAACAGAATTGTACCACCAAGTTTAAGATATTGAAAATCAAGGAAAAAGAGACAAATACTAAGAATGGCTTTCCAGATGAAAGATATCATAGAAGACTGAGTAGGCAAAAGATCATTGCCAGCTTGAAACACTTCAGACAAAGGCCAGTACTGTATAGCTTTCTACTGGAGTAGAAAGTATAGATAGCCAATACTATGCTGTGATGTCTGAACATGAGGAGCTGAGGAGCAACAATACTTTGTTGGATTTTCATTATGATAACTACTGGGTTAGATGACAATGGCTTTGCCAACAATGCCTGCACCGTAATCAATATGCCTAGACATCTTGAGTATGATTTGGCAACTCAGCCAAGTCAAGGACCAGATTGCATGCAGATGCTCCTGAACTTCTTCTAGCACCATAGGTCTTTTTTTCCTTAAGGATCTTCCCTCTCTCTCAAGCATCTTCATTAATTACAGGGTGGAGTTTGAAGAATTATACTTCCAACAATAGAAACAGAGGCCACCAGAAGTCCTATGAGCCTACAAAAGCCAGATGACTGTCATAGTAGTCAGACAGGGATGCAAACTTTCTCAATATGACATTTCTGAAAACTGTTATCTACCAATAAAGCTTTGTGTCAGTTACATCTGTTCTACCGAGAGAAGAAAATATTTGTAGCTTAGGGTTGAACTGAGGTAAGGTCCTTGGTGCTTTCTGAGCTTGGTTGTTTTTTTGCAGATGTTTCATTACTCAACTAGATAACAACATCAGTATTAGGATGTAACCTAGTTGGGTAATGAAACATCTGCAAGGGGAAAAAAACCAAGCTCAGAGAGCACCAAAGACCCTACAGTATCTGTTCTCCCATAGAATGGTATATTTTCTCAATCCTTTCTACTACAAGCAAAAGCCAGGTCAATATATCATAAAGTGTTCCTATTTTTGAATGAAAGCTTTATTGATTTACCCAAAATGAGAACCTCATTTACATTGTAATTTAATAGGGGAAATGTACAGTTGTTAATTATTATTCATTAAGTAGTAATACCATTGATATCATTCAATCACCCTGCATTATTTTTAAAAATTAGCATGATTACCTGTACTACACTGTATATTTCTATATTTGTAATCCTCCTATGTTTTCTCATGAATCTTTCAGGTTTTTCTTTCCATGAAATTCCACAACAGTTATTTATTTTGTGAGATGAGGGACTTTATAAATTTGACAGATGAATAAATAAATTTGCACAATTTATGACCAGGTTAAACTGTGAAAGCATACTTATAAAATTGAGAAAAAATTAAATACTTGCAGAGGAATATTTATTGTTCTTAAGTTGCATTTAAGAAACATTTACTAAATTTATACAATTGATTAACTATACAATTAGTTATTCATGGAATTACTAAGCAGCCACCGTCATTTTGTACATGCAAATCTATCGAAGAGAAACCATACTTTACAGGGCTTGTACATGTCAAGAAAGCAGTAAGATTTTAAAAGAGCCAAAATTGTTACTTGAAGCATGTTGACTGCTATCTGCTACCTAATCTGTAGAAAAAAATAGCCAAGAGGATAGTTTTAGTTTACATTTTTTTAAAATCCCCACTTTTTTTTAAAAAAAAAAGATCATATTGTTTTACTACAGCATTGTTGTTGTTTGAATTTATCATCTTGGCTCATTTTTCTTCCAGTTGGGTGGTAGTTAGCAATCAGCATGGACTGAACTTCACCTGTTCTGGTGCCCTTGGGCTGAAAAACAAAGGAGCAAAGAGCTTGTTCTGAGTTCCTATTGTTTCAGATGGCTAAAATATTTGGTTTATGGTTTCTTCTGTTGGGACAGAGCCAACAGGGAACTTTGCAACTGAATGGGCTGTTTCACTCAAAACAAGAAGTTGGAATGTTTGAACACTGAGCTTGAAACATATTTCTCATTCTGTGAACATCTTTAAGCAGAGGAACAGATGAGACTTGATCATTTACATTTAAAATGATTGATGGGAAACACGAAAGCTTGGAGAGAGAGAGAGAGGGAGGGAGGGAGAGGGAGAGAGAGGGAGAGAGATAGGGAGAGAGGGAGAAGGAGAGAGTGGGAGGGAGGGAGAGGGAGAAGTAGGGCAGGAGAGAGGGAGAGGGAGGGAGAAGGAGGGAGGGGGTGGGAGAGAGGGTGGGAGGGAGGGAGAGAGAGAGGGAGAGAGATAGGGAGGGAGAGGTAGGGAGGGAGAGGGAGAGGTAGGGAGGGAGAGAGGGAGAGCAAGGGAGAGTGAGGGAGGGGGTGGGAGAGGGGGAGGGATGGAGGGGGAGGGAGAGAGATAGGGAGGGAGAGGGAGAGGTAGGGAGGGAGAGAGAGAGAGAGGGAGAGAGAGGGAGAAGGAGAGGGAGGGAGGGAGGGAGGGAGAGGGAGAGAGAGAGAGAATTGCATTATATCTTTTTACACATGATAGCATCTGGAGAAGATATAAATTTCCTGTTGATGTTACAGCCAGCTCGGCAGCAATACACAAACCCTAACTGTGAATAGGGGAGTGACTAAAAGAAACAGTCCATTGGTAATTCAACCAATGAAAAGAATGTAAATAAATAAACTTTGCATTTTAAAATTTTTGTATGACTGCTTCAATTGTGCCTCCCTCATAAGCGCACCAGGGGAACGAGGAGGTGACTTTAGTTCACCATTTCAAAGGTAGCTTGATCATTACTCCCAATATGCCTGGTTAGGCTAACAGAGGTGGGATGTGTGGGAAAAAAATTAAGGTGTCAAGGTAACCTAGAGTTAAAGTTGACTAAAGATCTGGATTGGCTTTTTGTTTATCACTCACAACAGGCTAGAAAAACTACTGTGCTCTGTTTATGTGTGGAGGTGGAGCAGATAGGATAAAAACACTGTAATAAGTATACAGTGCCCAAGAGTTGTCTGCAGGTTCTTTTACGTTTTCTGTATCATGGCCTTTGCTGAAGCTTCCCTCTCTCAAGGTTGTCGGGGGCATCGGTATGTGTGTGTGTGTGTGTGTGTCTGTGATGCAATCTCAGGATGAGGATCCAGAAGCAAAGAGAGCAGTGAACTTGTTAGATATAAATGCCTCTTTCCCTACTCTGTAAATAATGTATATAAGGAATATCAAGGGTTAACTGACTCTCTGACTTATAATGTATTCATGACTCATCACTTGTACATATAGCTCCACCCATTGTGTATATAAGAAGCTGATCACCACTTTTACCTCGCTTCTATCTGTAAATATTCAGTGAATATAGAATGCCATCTGTGATTAAACAGAGCTTTATTTGAATATATAATTCTTATCTTAATTATTGAGTCTGATCCTGAAAATATTGCAACAATCTGGTAGCAGAGGATGGTTTGATAGACTCAATAAGGACTCGATAATGCCAAAAAGAGATAGACCCAACACCAGAGCATACAGTAAAGAGATGGAAGAAGATTCAGAAATAATAGATGAATCCACAAACGCTATTTCAAATGAACCTGAAGAATATACTACAGAAGATGAAGAAATAATAAATGAAGATGATGAACAAAGCGAAGTAGAAAACAACGAACTCAGGTCAGAAATATTAAAGATATTGAAAAGTCAAAAGAGTGATGAAAATCTCATCGCGAAACTCCAAGATGTAATAAAGAACAACGGAGCAGCGAAAGAGAAACACATCACCAATAAAAAGACTAAAGACACAAAAACAGTAAGTGCTGAATTTGTAGACAAAAATACAACGAAGAGGGAGAACAGCGGTCCCGCGCGAAATTTTGAATGGCGGCCATCTTCATTGCAACTGACTCCCATAATGGATGAAGCTGAGCCAATCAGAAAGCCAGATTCAAAATGTCTGGCGCGAAAAACTCTGCACGACATGAAAAATGAGAAAGAAAAATCGCACACCTCTGAAGAATCAGAGACGGAAAATGAAGAAGACTCAATAAATTTACAAATAGAGTCTGCCATGAAAACGCTGTTTGCTGCATTTGGACCGAAATTAAAAATATCCAGAAAGTCACCGGAGAAGCAAGCAAGCAAGCCAGCAAATCGAAGACTGCCTGACACTACCCAGAACTCGAGGACAGCGACGCCCGAGCCCAGAGAACCTTGCCGATTCTACCCCACTCCGAAATCTGAAGCAAGCGACATTATCCGGGAGAGAAAGAGAGAAACGATCGCTGCAAGCAAAACACCAAAGACTGAGCCTGAGACCGAATCGTCTGAGGAAGAGCCGAACGATCGGGCGGCGATGGAGAGAACCTTCTACGACGAAGCCACGAGCAAAATGAGAACTGCGCATGCGCGAAAACTCGAAGACAGCCCGGGAAGATTTGAATTTCTGGAAGAGCCACACAGACTTGTTGCTGACATCCCCACACCTTTCTGCAACTTTAGACATTTACAAGATCACGGACTGCCTCAAGTTGTGAGTAACGGTCAAAACAATATAGGGAACTTGCCCAGCGATTTTCCAAAATTGAAGGTGGATGGAAATAACCTGCAAGAATGGTATCAACAGCTTCAGGTTATTTTCATGAAAGAGAATCTGCTATTTTTCATTACCAATCCCCCAAGAAGACCTTGGGCTTTAAAGATAGATAACCTACACCATAGAGCCTTTTTTATAATAATAGCTAGTATATCTCCTGCAATGTATTATAGCATCAAATCAAATTTGACTGTCTCAGAAATCATTCAATATATGTTTAATTTGTTTCACAGCAACAGTGTAGCCACTACAACAAGGATGTCTAAAGATTTCTTTTCATCCAGAGTAAAACCAGGGGTTTCTATAAGTGAACATTTAATATATTTAAACAGAGTAAGAGCTGAACTGCAGTTAAGAGGGGAAGTAATCTCTGACCAAACAATGAAAAGTGTTATTATCAATTCACTTGATTCATCATGGGACAATTTTATGTCACATTTAGATACCATTAACCTAGGATATCTATCAATAGAAAATCTATCCAATAAATTGATAACTGAGGATAACTACAGAAAAAGTCGCTCTAATAATCATACGGAACATAGAACTCTCAGAAAAGTAGCTTTCCAAGACAGACATAATGAATCATATAGATGTCATAATTGTGGATCCAGAGAACACAATAGAAGAGATTGTCCCAGATTTTCAAGAGAAAGGCGTAGACCAGAATACACAAACAGATATAATTATAGGCAATCTTCTGTAGACAGACACAGATATAGAAGCCCACCAAACCACAGAGAAAATAGAGGGGGTAGAGAAAATTCAAGAGATAGAAAATCTGGTTCACTAAATGGATTAAATAGACATGACAATACAAAAACAATGCGAAATGATAACAATAATTGGCTTATAGATTCTGGGGCCACAAATCACACCACCAATAATAAAAGTATATTGTCTTCTTTCACAGAAGATAAGTTTATAATAAAAGTAGCTAACCAAGAAAAGGTTCAAGTATTAGGCAAAGGAAATGTAACTTTACCTGGTTTAGGAGAAATAGAGGGGGTATTGCTAGTACCCAAAATACCACATAATATATTGAGTGCTTTAAAACTTAGCAGAGAATCTAACATTAATATTACTTTCTCAAAGGGAGAAGCAATCCTTGAGAAAAATAAATGCAACATAGGTACTGTAATGATTAAAGGGGGACTACCTTACTTCATAGCAAAGGAAGAATGGTTACATAATGTTGATTCAAATGTTGAAGAATGTATAGAAACTGATGATGAAAATGTCAGCAATAGTGACAATGATGATTGTAAAATAACCCATGATCATAATGATACACATAATTTAAAAAAACCAAAAATAGGAAAGCCTATTCATGATGAATGTGCTCATATATTGCACAGAAAGTTAGGACATGCCAGTTTTCCTGTAGTACAAAAAATGACTGAACACGCAGAAGGTATCAAAATAAAAAATTGTGAAAACTATTTAGAATGCTCAGTATGTAAATCTACAAAGCTGAAAACTAGTTCCAAACCAAAAAAATCTACTAGAACAACCAATAAAGTTTTTGACTTAGTACACATGGATCTAGTAGGACCGCTTACCCCATCAATCACATATAAGAAACGTTATTTTTTAACAATAGTGGATGATTATAGCCGCTATGGTTTTGTTTACACATTAAAACATAAAGATGAGACCTTTCAAAAATTTAAGGAATTTTATAAACGCATAGAGACACAACACAATATTAAAATAAAACAGATCATGACAGATAGAGGATGTGAATTCATGTCTCAAGAATTCTCTCAATGGTTAAAGGATAGAGGAATGCTACATTACACTTCCAGTCCATTTTCAGCATTCCAGAACGGAATTGCAGAAAGAAAGAATTCCACATTACAAACCATGATTAGATGTACATTAGAGGATGCTGGTTTAGGCAAACATTTTTGGTCAGAAGCCCTACACTATTCAAATTATACACAAAACAGGACATGGTCCAGCATCATAAATAAAACACCATACGAGGTGATGTATAATAGAAAACCAAAATTGGCACACATGCATATCTTTGGGGTCACCGCAGATGTACACATACCTAAACAATTGAGAAGGAAGGGAGAAAATGTGTCCAGAAGGCTTAAATTTATGGGATATGAAACTGGCACAAAAGGATATAGGTTCATTGATAGTAATAATAAGTTTATAGTTTCCAGATCAGCCGTGTTCCATGAACAGGCCAACTGGTCTAAATTACACCTTAATGAAATATTCCCAAACAAACACCTAGAAACAAAACACCATAAAGAAAGAACTGTAAACATACAAAATACTAACAAACATAAGAACAAAACAAAAACATGGACGAATAGCCAACACAAAATAAAAATTGATACATTAACAAAAAAGGAAGCAAGATATATGCATGACAACAATAGTAAACCAGAAAGAACTTTTAGAAGCAACAGAAATAAAATGCCAAACAAATATAAGGATTACATAATGAACATGAATAACGAACAAACAACTCCCAATACATATGATGAAGTTCTAAAACTTCCCCAGGAAGAAAAAGAAAAATGGGAGCTTGCTATGAAAAAAGAAATGGAAAGTTTGCAAGGATTAAATGTGTTTACACCCATAACTGCTCCTAAAGATAAAACTATTATTGGCACCAGGTGGATATATAAAATTAAAAATTTGGAAGGAGGCAATTCATTATATAAAGCTAGATTAGTTGCTCAAGGCTACGCACAAAAATATCCAGAGGACTATACAGACACTTATTCCCCTACTGTAAGGACCGAGAGTGTCAAAACAGCTTTAGTGGTAGCATCAGCACTCAACCTTGATGTATTCCAATACGATATACAAACTGCGTACTTACACGCAAAATTAGATAAGGAAATATATGTAAGGGCCCCTCATAGTCAATACACTAATAGGAATGAGACTTGGTTGTTAAACAAAAGCTTATATGGATTAAAACAATCCGGTAAAAGATGGTATGATTGTTTAGTGAAAGTACTCAATACCATGGGTTTTAATGCAACCTCTGCTGATAACTGTTTCTTTATCAAAAGGAGTAATGATTGTATTGAATTTGTGTTAATTTACGTAGATGATATATTGTACATTGGTAAACACAAAGAAAAAAGAGAAATGTTTGTAAACAAATTAAATGAACATTTCTCACTAAAATCATTAGGTAAAGTAAACAAATATCTTGGTGTACAGATCAGTAAAACAAAGAAGGGTTTCCAGCTCACACAAAAGGATAAGATTTTAGAACTCTTGAACAAATGTAATTTGATGGACGCTAAACCTTGTGATACACCTATGCAAACTGACTTTCTTAGAAATACTAATGAACCATCTTTGGAATTCAAAGATAACACGTTTTATAGGTCAATTATAGGTTCACTCCTTTATATATCTAATTGGACTAGACCAGATATTGCTTTACCACTCAATTTATTATCTAGGTATGTCAGTAAACCAACAATATATCATTGGGAAGCTATCAAAAGAATTTTAAAGTATTTAAAAGGCACAATAGATTTTTGTCTTGTATTAGAACCAAATTGTAACAAGGAACCGAGACTTGTATGTTATGCAGATGCGGATTGGGCAGGAGATACATCTTGCAGAAAAAGTACATCAGGATACATTTTCTTTCTAAATAACTGTCCAATTTATTGGTACACCGGCAAGCAAGAACTAGTAGCTACTTCAACGACTGAAGCAGAATACATTTGTTTGTCTAAAGCTGCAAATAACCTTGTATGGTTTAATGACTTGATCTCTGAAATTTGGAAGAAACCTGCTTTACCTTTCATCATGAATGAAGACAACAAAGCAGCTATTGAAATCTCTAGATCTGATGCTATTGGGCAGAGATCTAGACACATAGATATAAAGTTTAAACATGTGAGACAACTGTCTCACGATGGATTTATAAAAGCTGTGCACTGTGATACTTCAGAACAAATAGCTGATATATTAACAAAGCCTTTGCCCGGTAAACAACATAAATATCTAACTTCCAAACTGCATGTAATGTATAGTCCTGAACAAGAATGTAATTGGTGTCATACAACCAATCGGCATTTAGAGGGGGATTTGTTAGATATAAATGCCTCTTTCCCTACTCTGTAAATAATGTATATAAGGAATATCAAGGGTTAACTGACTCTCTGACTTATAATGTATTCATGACTCATCACTTGTACATATAGCTCCACCCATTGTGTATATAAGAAGCTGATCACCACTTTTACCTCGCTTCTATCTGTAAATATTCAGTGAATATAGAATGCCATCTGTGATTAAACAGAGCTTTATTTGAATATATAATTCTTATCTTAATTATTGAGTCTGATCCTGAAAATATTGCAACAGAACTTTCTTAAATAGCTGTGCATAAAGGTAAAGGTAAAGATTTCCCTTGTCCAATCACCTCTAAGGGGTGATGCTCATCAATGTTTCTTAGCCAAGGGAGCCAGCATTGTCTGAAGACGTTTCCACGATCACTTGGCCAGCATGGCTATATGCCAAGGTGCCTGGAATGCTGTTACCTTCCCACTGAAGTGGTACTACCTATTTATACTCTCACTAGGTGGGCAGGAGCTAAGGCAAGTAGAACATAGAATAACAAGAGTTGGAAGGGACCTTGGAGGTTTTTTACTCCAACCCCCTGCTCGAACAAGAGACCTTATACTGGTTCCTCCCGGTACGGCCCAGTTCTCCCAAGCCGGTAGCGGTGACGATATGATGTCACCGAACCGGTTCTGCCCCCTGCAACTGTTCTTCATATGTTTTAACCTCTAGCACCTTAATCATCTTTGTTGCTCTTTTCTGCACTTTTTCCAGAGTCTCAGCATCTTTTTTATATTATTTGGGTCTTGAACTCAGAGTGTCAGCTTTCCAACTGACAATCTCAACTCATGCAACATTTTAAAAATGGGGGAGGGGGGAGACAGGCCTCATGTAACATTTGCCTAGATTGATTTATATATCCAGAAATAAATTCAGAAATAATTACATCTCATTATGTAATGAATTTTGTAACCAGATAACCAATATGTCTGCCACTTCTTGCTTTCCCATTTAATGATCATGATGAAGTGGACTTGGGCCCAACATCCATTCAAGTAAAAGTTGCCTTTGAATAGAAAACTATTCCATAAAGCAGGACATAGCCTTCACTCACCAGTCAATAATTTCAATCACATTCTTGGCCATTACTCCCTCCTAGGCCTTCTCTCCTTTGATGGAGCCAAATGATGAAATATCTATCTGGAAGCACATGGGAATTGGAGACAACCCTATCCTAAAATCAATTTAATGATCTACATTATCTCTCCTTAATATGCCTTCAGGTTCTCCCTCCTGATAATGATGTCTCCCTGGTTTTGTTTCCCAAGGTCAGGACCTCAAGAGATCCAATAAGAACCTTCAACCCCATCCCAGAACTGACCAACAGATTTCCCCTGCACTTATTTAATGGAGGCAGCCTGGCCATAGGGAAATTGGGTGAGACATCATTGGTTGCTTAAGTTGTATTGAAATCAATGGAAAACACACCACTGTTTTCTTTCTAAGCTGCCCAGAGTCTCTGAGAGTGAATTGGGCGACCATATAGTTGTTCTTAAATAAATCAAATAAATAAATATTAACAAATACAAAAAAGACCAGTCTTTAGATTCATGGAGAACCTCATTATTTTTCAAATCAAGGTCTTGAGTTAACCATAATAAATAGGACTTCAGAAATGCAGATCAAACACAGTAAATTTAACCTGCTGAGGGCAGCTATATAGCTAAGCAAATATATAACATTCCAAATGTTGAATTTGTATAGGCAGTCAGAGATGGACTCAGTCAAAGACCCTGAATGAAACTGAATGAAAGTCCTTGATGCTCTTTTTCTGGCAAATTTGTTCAATTTCCCCTCAAGCCTTTCTTTGTGGACCAAAATGGAGCCAAAAAACAAAACAAAAAAATTATAGCTGTGTTTCTGAACTGTTTTCTATTATCATCTTGGTCAGACATTCGAGTAAAGAATCACCTCAACTATTCCCTCGCGGTGTCTGAACAGGTTTGCACAATCCAAAAACCATGGTTTGGTTTAGTTGGTTTATTGAAGAACTCATAATTGGGAAAGTTCACATAAACTGCTAGGCCATAAACCAACTTTGATTTACAGACCATAATGACTGCATTTATACTACATGCTTAGCCCAAACCAGACAAACTACTTGGCTTAGTTTAGCACAATATAAAAATCAAGTATCTGAATCCTCATAGATCTTTCTTCAGCTATTATTCCAACTCATCCTTGTTAGTTTGCAGCTATCCCTATTCTACAGTTTCAGCCAGGATCTTCTAACCATAGCTGCCACTCATTGGTCTTTAACCAAGGATATGCACAGGAAAAGGGTGTCAAGATATTGGCTGCAACTGCATGGTTGTAACTGTTGCCCCTTTTATGTCATTCCAAGTAACAGAAGTAAAAAAAAAAGGGGGCGGGCAGGGCTAACATATGGTTAATATGGTTGAGGTGGCCATTTTGACTTTTTTCACCACCCTTGAGGATACACCTGCCAGTAACTATAAACCAATGAAATCCCTTAGAATGCTGAAGCTTCCCCCAACCTGATGCTTTCCATGTATGTTGGAATTTTAGCTTTCAGGAGCATCAATCAGATTTGGTACAGAGGGTTGTGACTACTAAAGCCATCGTAACTTCTTAATAACTCTAAAAGCTTTAGCAGAAATTGACATGTTTCCAATAGCAAGCTATTGTCATAAAAGCTCCTCAGTTAAGTATAACCAGCTAATCTTTATAATTATCAACGAAACTATATTAGAAGATGCACTAATTTGTATTTTTTCCACATTTTATACAACTGCCTTAATAGTGCAGTGATAATGGCTTCCTTGTTAAGAATTAAGAATTTGTGCTATTTAAATGTTCATTTTTGTAAAAAATTTGATTTGAAGCAGGCAGTTTTTCCCCCTATCACTTATTTGTACATCCAGTAAGAAGTCCAATTTAGCTGTAAATCTCTCTTCAGCATATATGTGGTAGAATAGATGTTTGCGGCTATTTCAAGGACAGGAACAATATGCTGAATGCCAAAAATTTATTTCAGTCAGAAATACATTTGCATGTAGTAAACTAGATGGCCACATCACATACAATATTCAACAGCATGTTACGTTCTTTTGCCAGTTACATACTTTATATTTTTAGATGGACACTTTAAAAAGTCCTAAAAGCATACATAGACATCTAAAGAAAATAATGCACAAAGTTGCTTTTGGTCTCCCTGCATTGGACTGCTGCTTGAGTTTCTAAATCGAAAAGATGTTTTATTCACCAACCCCAGTGATAACAGCTAAAGGTGGCAATTACTGCTAACTTTATTGGACACTTCTACAAAAGTCAATATTGCACTGGGCTTCATAATGTTTTTTTATATATATAAAACCCATAAATCTACTACTTTTAACAGGAGGAAGGATAAAACTAGGAAGTCAATTCCTGCTACCAGACAGGCTTAGTTATCCAATTCACAGCTAGACAGATTTTAGCTACATGACTCTACAGGAACTGGACATCATTGTAAAAAGTGAGTTTCTTTTTTCTAAAAAGTTCACCAAGAGAATGTGAGAAATCAAGAATTCATACCTGGATAATTGCTCTTATTTTCCCTCATCCCTATAGTTGCATCCTTTCCTTTAACTAGATGTTTTTTTTATTGAGTGGTTAACTGTTGCCTTTGTTCTACCTGGTGACAGTTTAAAAATATGATAATGCAATTCAAGACACTGCAGCGCTGCTCAGTTAACATTAATGCAGTAAAGGTGAAGTCCCAGAGATCGCTTATGCGATGTCATTGGTGATGAAGTGGCCATGCATAGCATGGCACTACAAGAGCCTTGGTAGTACAGTGGTCTAAGGCACCCTGTTATTAAGCTGGTTATTAAGACCAGCTGCCTGCAATTACTGCAGGTTCGAATCTCGCCAAGGCTCAAGGTTGACTCAGCCTTCCATCCTTTCTAAGGTAGGTAAATTGAGGACCCAGTTGTGGGGGCAATAAGCTGACTTTGTATAAATATACAAAAAAAGGATGAAGGCTATTGCTGAGCACATTGTAAGCTGCCCTGAGTCTCCGGAGAAGGGTGGCATATAAATCAAATTAAAAAAATAAAAAAAGATGCAGAAGAAGCAAATAGGCTGGGAAAAAAAATTAAGGTTCCCTTTATTCCATCATGCATTTCTGGACTATAAAAAAGACCAGAGGAAGGAGGTGAATAAAATAAAATTTCCTTTTCTTAAATTATTTCTTTACCGCCTCAGCTTAGCATTGTTTGTATCCAGAGATGAGGAACTGGCCCTTTTATGACTTGTGGACTTCAACTCCCAGAATTCCTGAGTCAGCCACAAGTCTTAAATGGACCATAGTTTCCCACCTCTGGTACATGTATAACTTGCCTGTTGATTTAAAAAAAAATCTTAAGAACTGGGCAAAAAACTTAGCAATGATATAGGATCCTTCACTGATGGGGCCTACGGTATATGTATCCAATCATGCAGATGGAAACACGTACATTTATTGATGAATGGAAACCCGTTATGGATTTTTTGTGTAAAAATGAACTGTTGATTTGTAGTTTTAATGATGAGACAGGATAGATTACAGAAAGAAGAGAGTCATGAGGTAACTTTAGAGAGAGAGAAGTTAAAATATAATTGTAGCTGTAACTGTTGTGAAGAAGACTGAAAACCACATCTTTTTATCTTTATATCTTTTTTTCTTTTTCTCTCGTTTTCTTCCGCTCTTCTTTCTTTTAGCACTTTTAACTTTAACCTTTAACTTTTATTTCTCCCTTTCTCTTTCTTCTTTTTCATTCTGTGCATTAGCTCTTACTATTGTTGTTAAAACTTTCAATAAAAAATATAAAATATATGTTCATGCATCCGTGTAATTCTGTTTCTCATAGTTTCTCATAGGTTCCATCTTCTTGCATTGCAGGATTTAGACTTGGTGAGGTTCTAAACATCCCTTGTTAAAAGGCTACTGTAGAAGATTTTTTGCTAAGGTCTATATCAAAAGAGGATCTTGGGTTGCCACAAAAAAATTGAAAATGTGTGTGCCTCTCTCTCTCTCTCTCTCTCTCTGTGTGTGTGTGTGTGCAATATACTGTAGGTGTGTGTGTGCGTGCATTTATGTATGTATATATAAGCCTTTAAATTATTTAATAATATTTAAAGTGAAAAAAGTATTTCCAAATGTTTAGTGATTTATCACTGGTCTGGCTTGATTTTGCTCATAGATTATAATACAATATACCCTGGAAATAATCATTAAATGTAATTTTAAAAATAATTTTAAGATACATTAATATACATACCAAACTGCTGACAAAATTACTTTTTTAAATATCACTAATAATGAGCTTGTTTGCAAAATCAGAAAACTGACATTCTGAAATTTCGTGGGGTCCAAAGCTGTTCCTTGTTTAGCTTCTGCCTAAACCCAGCACTGCTTCTAAGAATAACTCTTCTGATACCTACTTGTAAATGAAAATTGTTTGACCCAAAACTTGTGGGTAAACAATTCTCTCAGCTTTTCTTAACCTCTCTGGAGATTTCTTATATTTATTTCTTTTCTTTCCAGCCTCTGATTGAGCAAAAAATACCCCCCCACACACACACATACACAATTAAGATTAAAAACAGGGAGATGTATTTTCTGAATTAGGATTGGGATTGTCATAGCTGAGAGCTGACCTGAAGCTTCTGAGTTTAAAGTTCCTTGTCTGGGCTGAAGATCTGCTACTTAATGATATAAGGTGGATTGAGAAAAAAAAAAGAGGAATCAGTCCACAACTGTGAAATGATAAAGTTGTCTTTGGGTCACACTCAGTGTAGGGTTATAGAAATGGCTTGTCATTGCCCTTTTCTGGAATAGTGCTTTTTTTTAACCCTTTACATTCTCTGGATAATTGAAAAGTGCTGTCCTACCACCTCAATTCCTAGTTTTCTTCCCCCACCCCCACCCCCAGCTTCTTCAATATCTCTACTTCTTTGATCATCCTCAATGTGCTGTCAAGCTTGCACCAGAGTGAAGAATAGAAGTGCAGGATTTGGGGCCTGCTTCTTCTGGTTTCATTATCCATGTCCTTCGGTTCCATTTCTATGGCACTGGGCAGAGCTGGGTATTTTTTTTTAATCTAGATCGATTAGGTATATCTGGGTCCCAAATGCCCTATTTTTACCCCTTCCTATTTTGAGAAATCCCGTTGCTAACTATTCCCTGCCCACTTCTCATCTACTGTATAATAGGGTTGTGCAAAAGCTTCACATTGGCGATTCAGTTATGTAATAGTTGGACTGGACCTCTGAATCAAATTAACTTCCAAATCAGATTGACAATTTGGATCAAAAGGTCAGGATGCCGGAAAACTTGATTTGCCTATACAGAAAGGCTTTTGAGCATGAGTGAAAATCTCCCCCCCCCCCCATTAATACAGAAAATCAGGCAGACTCAATTCCTTGAATCAGTTCCAAGCTAATCAAATTAACCATTCAAATCTCAGATCAATGAATCAGATTGGAGCTGAACAGCCTACCCCAATTGATACATGTCTAATACTTTTGGACAAAAAGCTTCTCGGAGTTACCAACCGAAGGATCCCCTGCAGTTATTCCATTATTTACCTCCATAGCAGGTTTTTCTAAATGTTCTTGTAAGACAGAAAACTAAATTGGAAAAGACAGGTGAGTTACCAATGTAGGACAGCATTGCTGGACCCCTCATTATATTCTCTGCATATAGCAATGAACACCTCTTTTAAATGCGTCTTAGCATCTGGGCCTCAGGAAACCAAGCAACCATGGGGGTGTGGGGGGGGGCATACATCTAATGATATTCAAAACACTTTGAGGGGGACGTGGCCGCAGGGACCAAGTCTCCACTTCACTTTTCCGCAGTAAATGAAGGCAGAACAAGGAGGGGTTAGAGAAGAATGGAGACAGTGAACTGAGAAAACTTTTCTGGATCTTCTGTGCACCCACAAGTTACTCTTATTGTCTTCTTCTTCGATGCAAGGCATGGCTAATTGGAATAGGAGACATGCTGGGCCTCTCTTACTTAAGAGAAAGAACCCTCAAAAGGGGGTGGCATTTCTTCCATCATCTGCCCACCCTTGCCAAAAATGTCACACTTGCTATGGTAATTGGAACCTGAGTTGAACAAAGTGCGATATACTGTACTTTGATTTGTATTGAAGCTAGGAACTTTGGTAGCAGGATTTGCCCGGGATTGTTGATGTTGCAGTTGTTGCTGCTGCTGTTGGATGAGTCAAAAATCCCACATTACAGTTGCTCACATCTTAATCTTCTCAAACAACCAGCATTTCCAGATATCGAGACAGGCCACTTATACATTGTATAGGATAATTTACAAGGTCTATTTTTCTTCAATAAAGACGGTAATAAAGAGTAGAATAATAGGTGTTTGTCCAGCCACACTGGACAAACACCTTAGAAGCCAGATTGCCAGTGGCTAGAGGCTTAGGTATATAGAAGCCACAGTAGAAGTTTCAGTCTGTTTAATCCCTTCCTTGTCCCAAGGAATCTTGGGAGTTGTTGAGGTTTTGCAGCCAGCTCACCAAACTATTCCTAGGACACTTTGGCAGAAGCCATGATAGTTTAATTGGTATAAGATTGATGTACATTATATAGAGGTGCCTTCCTCTTTTGTTTTTGTTTTTTGTTTTTTAAAAAAAGATATACAGAGGCTGATTTTGCAAGTTAAAGAAATGCAGAAACAGAATTCATTGGATCACCCAACACATTCTATAACATATGAAGGTTGCGGTCAGAAAATGACATCCATACTGCAAGCTGATAAATTCAGGGGGCACATAAGTCAATCACAAATCAACAATATACCGGTGTAGCAGGTCTGACAGAGCGGACTCCTCATGCAAACAAAACTATAGGCCAGAATCCCTTCAAATCCCACCCCTCCACCCCCTCCCACCCTGTTCTGCCCCAGACAAGCCAGCAGTAGCATCAAACCTTTTTTGAACTAGAAAGACAAGTACTTGTTTGCAGATCATAACGAGCTGATTTCAAATGCAGGACTAATGTAGGCTAGTTAAATGGACCATATTGTAAGATCTTCATCTATTTCTCTTCCCTTTGCTCTATGAACTTCCTTCCCATCCCTTGCTCTATCCCGGACATTGGCTGGCTCGTAGAAGTCAATAATTCTTGACTTTTTCTGTTAGCATGACCCTACTGGTGACTCCCACTTCTCCAAAATGGGCCTCATTTCACCATCGCCTGATTCACATCCCCCTCCCTACTCCCACCCCCTCATTTCCCCATTGGGTTTACCTTGTCCCTCTACCCAACCCTCCCACCCTCGTTTATTCTTGATTTTTATTTTTTGTAGTTGCCAAACTGGATAGCCAGGCGATCAGTGGCACAGCGGAAGGTAGCTGGTTGAACTTCCCAATAAGGCACAGGGTTGCCAAAAAGGCTGATTCCATGGTACGAGGCACGCTTGACCCCAAAGCCCACAGGGCAGAAATCATTAACGCCAACATGAGTAATGTTGTTGGAATGCAAGTACACCACCTGTGGAAGAAGACAGAAGAATTGGTTAGAAGCAGAAGGTCAACTGGGCTTACCTTCATCAATGGAGACATTTGTCTTGAACAAAGGGAGTACTCAACTTACGACCACAATTGGGGCCAGAACTTCTATTGCTAAGCAAGGTGGTTGTTAAGTGAACTGTGGCCGATTTTATGACCTTTTTTTTGCAATGGTTGCAGTTCTTAAATGAATCACATAGGCATTAAGCTTCTCCCACTGACTTGGAAGTGAGATGGGAAGGTCACAAATGGCAATCACATGATTCCAGGGCACTGCAACTATCATACATACTTGATGGCTGCCAAGGACTCAAATTTTGATCATGTGACCATGGGGATGCTGCAACAGTCACAAGTGTGCGGACCAGTCATAAGTAATTTTTTTTCAGTGTCATTGTAACTTTGAACAGTCGCTAAATGAATGTTTATAAGTTGAGGACCACCTGTACATCACTTCAGATCTTAACACTTTTCAATGTAAAGACCTATCGGTATCCCAAAGGTGCTTTTTTCAAGAGGCAACTGGACTTTGTTTTTCTTTGAAGATGTTTTGCTTCTCATCCAAGAAGCTCTGACCAGATGGTGGGGAATGGAATGATTTATACTCCTTGCAGACAGCTGGTCATTTGCATTCTTTTAGAGAGTCATTGAGGCCACCTTAGGGTCACCTGAGTAGTGCAAATGGGTGTGGAGCCTTCTTGGAACTGTTGAAAGGACTGTGTTGTAGACTGGAGATAGATGAAGTTGCATCCTTCCCCCTCTATTAAGAGAAGGCTGTTCAATTTTAAGAAAGATGGCCTCTTTGAGCCCTCTTTCAAACCAGCGGTCCTCTCTGTCCAAAATGTGGTCTTTACTGTCTTCAAAGGAGTGGCTTTTGTCTTTCAAATACAGATGGACTGCTGAAACTTGTCCTGATAGGTTTGTTCTTTTATGTTGTGCTATGTGTTTATGAAGTGGTTGTTTTGTTTCCCCAATGTACAGATTTGCACATGTCTCACTGCATTGTACTGCATATACCACATTGCTCAGTTTATGTCGGGGTGTTTTATCCTTGGGGTGGACAAGCCTTCTGCCTTAGTGTATTCTTGGATTTAAAGGAGACACGTATGTTATGTTGACTGAAGAATGTAAATCTGTTGACCTGGATTACTGAGAATTTCTATAGAGACCTATCTGTATGCTAAAACTAGATCCAGTGTTCAAGTTTCACATTTAGATATACTTGGTGGCCCATAGCCCAAGAAATTAAGGTAAGATTAAGATTTTGAGGAAACAAACAGGCTACTTTTTAAAGCCTTGCCTCTCCCCATAATGAGAAGATAGGAAGTAACATTTCTGAACGTGGTAAGAACAAGAAGAGCATAAGCAAGAAGGAACATATGTATCTTCAGGGGTGGGACTGAAAAATTTTTTCAACAGGTTCACTGCCTGGTTGCTGAGTGGGCATGGCCATGGGTGCGAGGCCTACTCAGCCTCCTCCAGCACGACTGTGTGTGTGTGCGTTTTTGCCCTCCCCAGGCTCCGGAGGCTTTCCTCCAGCCTCCAGAAGGGCGAAAACGGCCTCCCCTGGGCACCAGAGGCCCTCCGGAAGCTGGAAATGGGCCTCTTTCTGGACTTCTGGAATTTCTGATAGGCCCATTTTTCACCCTCCCCAGGCTCCGGAGGCTTTCCTTGAGCCTCTGGGCGTGTGAAAACGGTCTCCCCCGGGGACCCGAGATCCTCCAGAGGCCAGAAACGGGCCTGTTTCCAGACTTCCGGTAGGCCCATTTTTTGCCCTCCCAGAGCCTTGGCGCAGGCCCTGCACTTACCTGGCATCCAAAATGGGCAGTGTGGAGACTCCTGGGAGGGGTGGGGCGGGGTGGGTGGGGTCAGCTAGTCCTTGGAACTACCCGTTCCCTGAACCAGATTAAAATTAACATCCAGTTCGCCCGAACCTGTCCGAACCAGCTGAATCCCACCCCTGCATATCTTTCTCTCAGATCACATTTATTTTGTTTTATTGTTGAATTTGAGATAACTTGAAGCTAATAAGATGGCTAGAGATACCGCATGGAATCTATCATTCTTGAGGGGGAAACTCTTTTGTAGACCATCATATATAAAAAAATACTCAGCTCAGCTTATTTATTACCTAAAGCACTAGCCTGTTAGAGCAGCCAATGGCCATATTGGCTGGGAATGATGGGGGCTATAGTTCAAATACAGCTGGAAGGCACCATGCTAGGAAAAGTTGTTTCAGACATTGTTTACTTTGCCAACAACGGTTTTAGGAAGCCAAAATTAAGAACAAAAAAACCCAGAATCCCAGTTAAGTCATTGGGTCCTTTTGTATATCCATTTAACAAAGCTTATTTTAGCAACAATTAGAATTTGTTCGGAATGTGGTGGGGTTTGATTTTGGGGGAGGAGAAAGGGAGGGAAATTCAATTGATACAGGTTGTCATAGGAAGGTTAAGTGTCTAAAGATCATGAATTCATATAATAGTTTTACAGCAACCAGAAATAAGCTCTATTGATTTCTACACAGTGTCCTTCCAAGGACATAATAATTTCCAGCTTTGCTGTTATTTGTATTGTTAACTGAGTTTTGTAAATTGTACACTATCCATTTCCCCTAGCAGGATAACTATATTTAAAACTCTCAGGTCTGTAACCTTTACCTGGACAAAATGGTGTATCATAGGGCAAAACCTTTTGAACCAAGCAACTCAAATGGACTAACTTAGAGAATGCATCTAAAATCTGGGACCCACGACTCCTGTGGGATTAAAATTTGGCAAATTTTGTACAACATTTTATGATAAACATTATCATAAAGTATTTTATGACTATTAAAAAATGTCATAAAGCATTTCGGGTGCTGGACTCCTGATGTTTGACTGCACTATACAGTTCAGCATGGGCTAATTTCAAGATAGATTCATTTATAAATATCTTCCTAAATTTTTAAGAACTTTTCAGGTACATTAGAAGCTCTGCCATTGTTGAAGGCATTGAAGGATCTGGTAAGTATATTTGAAAAGATAACTGAAAAGATCATGGGTATTCTAGTACATTTTAAAATTCCAAGCAAATAACCATGATTATTAGAGTAGCACAAGATACTCATGAAACTATACAGAATATAGATAACTATGATATATTGTTTTTATGCACCACAGAGAATTTGCAAAATCAGCTTGCTGGATTGCAGAATCATAGTTCTGGACCTGCAGATTCAGTATGGAAAAGGATATGAAAGACAGTTTGGAACTGAAAAGGCAATATGTGGCAATATGTAAAGAATGGCAATGTCTCGTTCCATTTGCATGTTCTCTATAGGTATTTCAAAACAGAATCAAGAAAACAGGGTTCTGGATTTTTTTGGGTTATGTCAACCCAATGAATTTTCTAAGGTTGCCCACTGTTGAAGCTTGAAGTATGATCTCCTAGACTTCATGCACTCCCTGAAACCTAGGAGATCACAGAATCATAGAGCTGGAAGGGATCTGGGAAGTCTTCTACTCTGACCCCCCGCTCAAGGCAGGAGTCCTTACTGCATCCCAAACAAACGGTTGTCTAATTTTTTCTTGAAAATTTCCAGTGATGGAGCATCCACAACTTCAGGAGGCAAGCCATTCCATTGACTACTTGTTCTTACTGTCAGGAAACCTCTCCTTAGTTCTATGTTGGATCTTCCTGTGATGATCTTCCATCCATTGCTTCTTTTCCTGTCCTCAGGTGCTACCTCCTCTTCCCTGTGTCAACCATTCCAAGTATTGGAAGACGGCTATCGTGTCACCTCTTCATTAGGCTAAACATACTTAGTCTCCTTAGCCGTTCATCATATAGTCTAGCTTCTAGACCCCTTATCATGTTTGTTGTTCTTCTGTCTGACTCTTTCTAAGATCTCAGCATCTTTTTTGTTTGATGGCAACTAGAAGCAGACACAGTATTCCAAGCATAGCCTTACTAGTACTATATAGAGCGGCACTATCACTTCTCATTACCTTGACGCTAGCCCTGTGTTGATGCAGCCTAGGACTGCATTGGCTATTTTGGCAGCTGCAGCACACTGCTGGCTCATATTTAAGTGGAACACCTAGTTCCCTCTCACAGGTGTTGAGCCAGCTATTGTCTATTTTGTACCTGTGCATTTGGGGGTATTTTTCCTGCCTAAGTGCAGGGCGTTACTTTTCTCACCACAGAACTGCGTTTTATTGGATACCTGCAGAAACTTGAGATCAGGCAATCCCGGAGGGACTCTTGAGAGCTTGTTGTTATCCAAGTGCAACTCACGTAGGATAGGCAAGAAAGCAAGACTGCCATTCTCAATCATGCGAATATTGTTGTGTCCGAGGCCCAATCTATGAGGAGAGAAAGGGGATATAAAGAAAATGGAGATTTAGTGTGATGCTTTACAGTGTACTTTACAGTGCAGGAAATCAGCCCTCACTTCACTCCCTCACTCTGCCAGTGAGGTATTTTTCCTCCCCTACGCCACCACTCTACCCCAAAGTTCTTCCTCAAATTACTGGACGTCTCAAAATTCAGAGGTGGGAAAGAGCCGTGAAATGGAAGAATAAGGACTTTTCTAACGTTTCCTTCCTTCAGCTCTGAAATCTTTGTTGCAGTTGGCCTGTCTTGATTGCAGAAATGTACATGGAATTCTGATGATGGGAAGATTACAAATAGTAATCACATGACCCAGGACAGTGCAACTGTCATAAATACAAGCCAGTTGCCAAGCATCTGAATTTTGATCACATGACCGGGGGGGGTGGAAATGCTGCAATGTTCGTAAATATGAAAACTGGTCATAAGTCACTTTTCTTCAGTGCCATTGTAACTTTGAATGGTCACTGAATGAATAGTTGTAAATTGAAGATTACCTGTGTACAGCACTCTAATTTTTCCTCTAATAAACTTTTGGGGAAGGGACCACTAAGAGACAGAGCCAAAATCACTCAGGTGGTTTCTGTAACTGAGTTAAAGTTGAAGCTGGGGCTTCCCAGCCCGAGTCTAGCATCTTCACCACTTCACCACTCTAGCTCTTACTTGTTTAGGGTTGTGTGTGACCTCAGTCCATTTCCACCTTATAAACAGCATAAGTTTGTAGACAGGAGCAAATCCCGCCCTTTGATAAAGCTTCAGCTCTCTCTCTGGGCCAAGGGAAAGTAAAATAGGAAGACCAGATTTATTTCGGTCCTGGTTGCTTTTTTGCAGCTTATCCATCAAAGATGTACGTATCTGTCTATTTTACAGACTCCATATCAAAGCTCAGGTAATATGTTTAAATATTACAGATGACAGATGAAGATGGTGATGAATGAGAAAACAAAGACACAGAGCATTTGGGCCCAGGGCATTTGGGTACAGACATTTCAATTTCCAAATGAAGCAGAAAGCAAATGTATGATTACGCTGCCATCTTCTGTCTGATTCTCTCTAGTCAGCTACCTCATTCCTTCATGCAGCAAGCAGAAGTCTCGGTGCACCACAACAACTGCAGCTAAGGATTGGATAAGTGGACCAATAAGGAAAAGGTGAGAAGGAGATGCAGAAGGATTTGGGCTGCTGTTTAGTGTAAGATATAAAAGTCCATATTTCTAGAGTGTAGCTGGCGATGCTATTGGGAGCCTATTTAAGCAGAAGTGAATGCAACAGAACCTTCTTCTTCTTCTTCTTCTTCTTCTTACTGTGCCACAGTGTTTTTGGTGGCCAGGGAATGCAAGCTAGGAATTCTGGGAGTTGAAGTCCACACATCTTAAAGTTGCTGAGTTGAAAAACAGTGCTGTACCACCTCAGAATACACGGGGCGATGGGTGGGGGGAGAGAGTTGCGTGTCCGAAAACTGTGCTCCAGAAGTATTAGTGCTCTATGTGCAACTTTGTGTGAAATAAGGCCAGCTTTAAGATAAGTGACTCCCCTGCATGGAAAGACTGCCAAATTTCCTGGGTATGGCTTCAACTTGAATTTCTTCCTCTAAAATATTGACAATTATTAGGAGCTGTCCCCAAAGGGGAGCAGTGTGGCAAAACCAGAGGACAAATCATGTCCCTGTGTTTATTTATTATTTATTTATTATTCATATTTCTATGCCGCCCACTCTCCGAGGACTCTGGGCGGTTTACACCAAAGACAGTATACTAAATAGCATATTGCCCCCAACAATCTGGGTCCTCATTTTACCCACCTCAGAAGGATGGAAGGCTGAGTCAACCTTGAGCCGGTGAGATTTTGTTGTTCTCTTAACTGTGTCTTATCCAAGGCTAGGACTGCCCCATGCAGAAAGATATGTGGGCCTCCAATGGGCACTGAGTTTGATCTTATGGGGCAGTAACAACTTTGGATGGGGATTCAATATGGGGAGCAACCCAAAGGGAAACATTAAATCCTTTTTCTAGCACTGCAGTCAAGCTTCTGAGCTGCTATTAACATTCTTTTACAAAAAAAAAAAAAACTCAAAAGATTCTTTCCTCTCCTTTCATTGCATCCAAATCAGCCCAAAACCAATGTATAAAAATCAAAAGTGGAGGGATTCAATCTTGAATCAAAGACCTTAATCCTTTGGGCTTTGTCTGATTTTTATACAATAGAAGTGATGAAAGGAATGGCCCCTTGGGAGGCAGGGAAAGCAAATTCTTAGAAAAGGCTTTCCTGATCAAGTTTGCTTCTTCAGATCAAAATGCTTCAAGGAAAAGAATTAGAACACCCATTAAAAAGTTGCTGACAAATATAGCTCTTTCCCCCTCTAGTGGCTGAAATATATATTGAACTTAAAAAGGCCAGACCATATTTAGACCTAGTTTAAGTACGTATTTGTGAAACTTACAGAGTGTATAATAAAAAACTCCACCTCCTATTCCCCCCCCACACACACACACATTTTTCTCAGATGAAGCCCTGACTTTATTGTATCTATGTTACATTATTTAGAACAACATTAGATCTCCAAATATAAATTTGTGAGTTGGGGGGGGGGGTAGACTAAAATTCAAGAGCCTGACTGGACAATTTAATATGGCTGTATTACTTTCAAGAGCAATTTTACTTTAGTTATTAAGTCATTTCCTAAATCAGATTAACAGAAAGCTATTAAAAAATTAAGAAAACTGGATTTTTCCCAGTTGTTTTCCCAGGCCTGCCTTCTCGGCCCGCCTAGAAACTGTTTAATTCTTTGAAATTATACTCTATAATAAAATATGGTGAAAAACAAATATTTTACCATTCTGTGACTCAAGGTCGTGCGTTCAATTTGTTTATCACATCCACACGGCCATCATCTTTGTTCATTGACAGTTTTAGATGTGTTTCTTTGGTTAGTGATATAGAGACCACTCAATAACTTAAACGGCCTGGTGCTGGCTGTTTTAAGTCATTCATGACAGGGTGAAAAGAAAGGAACCAGCTGGCACAATTGCACATGGTCACACTTAATTATACACCATACTGAGCACGCTGTGCTAGTAGGCTCTACGTCTGCATATTTCTACCTCCCATTTCATGCTTGGAATACCTTCTGCTAGCCTGAACCATGGAAGATTACTTGTGATGACCTCATACAGTCGCAATTCTTCTCTAGCTTGGAGGAGCAAGGTCACGAAAGCATCTCAACTAATCATCGTGCATGGATGAAAATGCTTTCACCTACAGCCTGGGGGGGCAGGGGGGAGGGTGGCAGTAGAAATTTCTCAGGAGCTTGTTGCTAGGGAGACCACAGTTGAGCTGGGTGGATATTTTAAACCTTCAGACATTTTAACGTTTTAACCAGTTAAAGATGCTGAAGGAGTGCTTTTGTGGTACATACACAAAAAAGGAAAATGAGAGGGAGGCACTCCCAACCTCTCTGACACTGGTAGAAGATTGATGTTGCAGATGTAGGTTTATAAACAGAGAAGTGGAATGAGTCTTTGCCTGCCCAGGGAGTTCTCCTTGGTTTTAACAGAACTCCTCTCCTTTCCTCTCCTTTCCTCTCCTCTCCTTTCCTTTCCCCTCCTTTCCTTTCCTCTCCCCTCCCCTCCCCTATCCTATCCTATCCTATCCTATCCTATCCTATCCTATCCTATCCTATCCCTTCCATTTCTTCTCCTTTCTTATTTGGTAAAACTTTTTAAAGAAATGTACCTCTTAAATGCTGAACCAGA
Source organism: Pantherophis guttatus (assembly GCF_059756535.1). Classification (NCBI taxonomy): domain Eukaryota; kingdom Metazoa; phylum Chordata; class Lepidosauria; order Squamata; family Colubridae; genus Pantherophis; species Pantherophis guttatus. The sequence goes on along the minus strand of NC_142064.1, from coordinate 118,816,286 downwards.
ATTTATTGCCCGGTTGTAGGGATTGCAAGTCAGGAACAAGAGAGTGAATGGTTGTTTGTATCTTTTGGGCACCGGCTGGTGAAATGCTCTATTTTTGTGTTTTGAATTGTTTTCTCGTTGCAGTTACTGTTCGCTACTTAATAGATATATGTGCTTTAAACACATGTTTCTTGAAGATCTAAAATCCTCAGTTTTAGCTATAATTTGTAGAAGGTTTTAATTAGGAGGATAGAAGTTGACTTTCGTCCCATATTTGGTACCTGGGCAGATTGCCCTCTGCATAGAAAGGGGCAGAAATCTCCAATATTTGTCAACTACCAAGTTATGGAAGAGATGGAACAACTTTGCTTATATGTGTATAAAGTTTAAAACTCAGTGGACCGCCTCCTTTGCTCCTTCTAACTCCATATATGGCATTACAACTTTCGTGGTCAACATGAACTGATTCCCTGCAAAGATCTTGGAATTACAAACTCAGAGGAAAAGGAAATGCAGAAGAAGGTTCAAGGCCAGAGACAAAGTATTTTTGTTACATCGTGCTAAGAATTGCATCTCTAGGGAAACTCAAAGCTGTATCAAAAGTTTCATGAGGATGACCAGTAAAAGAGAAACATTCCTTCCATTTTTTTTAAAAAAAAAAGAACCCTTACTATATGTTCACTCTGAACATGTTCCCTATTTTCTCAACACATTTTTGTCAACTTGATAAAACACAGATTTGCCTCCCACTATTGCAGGGGTCTCCAACCTTGGCAACTTTAAGACTTGTGGACTTCAACTCCCAGAGTTGAAGCTGGCTGAGGAACTCAGTTGAAGTCCACAAGTCTTAAAGTTGCCAAGGTTGGAGACCCCTGCACTATTGTATTCCCCCCTCTTTTTTTCCCTTCTTCTGAGCAACTGACTTTGAAGCAGGAAGCTGCTTTGACTTCCTTGCTTAGAATGCACAATGAGGAGCTATGGACAGACTTGAGGTAGGATAATTTCCTTTTTTAAAAAAATACTCAAGCTTATTTTCATTTCTGATCTTTATGTTGCGAAGCTTGAAATCAACTGCCTTGTATCTCAGTCATACCCTAATTGGTGGCTCTCCAGATGTTGCGACTCATAAAAGCTGCAGATAACTTAGCCAATGGTGAGATAAGTTGTTCTGTAACCTCTGAAGATAAGTGACTTTCCTACTTCTGCCCCAAATTTCATCTGCACAATCCTGGCAAGCTCTTCAAGAATGATTCTCCTATTCACACTACCTGTAGATTTTGGCGTAGCGGATCAGATCCTCTAACTCAATTGCTTGGATCTTGTTGTGGTCCAGATGTAGCTCAGTTAAGGTTTCAGGGAGGTCTGGTTGGAGGAGAAGAGTAGGATAATATTAGCCTTTCTAAAATACAGAGCATCCTACAGTGCTTCAAAACAGGTAAAGCAACAATAAAGAGAGAAGCTATATTTACACAATGCACTAACAATGGTTAGCCGACTTTTATAGTCCCCTGGCTTAACTCAATGGCCTGAATTCATGATTCAATGTAGCATTGAATCATCATTAACCAAATAAGCTTGTTTTGTTGAATGAACCTTGCCAATGTTTTGAACTGAGAATGATGTGGCAAACAAAATAAAATGGGATATAGCAATACAAGTAGTCCTCAACTTAGAACAGTTCATTTAGTGACTGTTAGAACAGCACTGAAAAAAGTGACTTATGACCATTTTTCACAATTACAACCTTTGCAGCATCCCTGTGATCATGTGATCAATATTCAGATGCTTGCCAACTGGTTCATACTTATGACTGTTGCAGTGTCCCAGGGTCACACGATCCCCTTTTGCAACCTTTTGACAAGCAAAATCAATGGGGAAGTCAGACTCACTTAGCAGCCATGTTGCTAACTTAACAACTGCATTGATTCGCTTAACAACTCTGTCAAGAAAGGTTGTAAAATATCACTCTAACAAACAGTCATAAGTCGAGGACTACCTGTAATGCATTTTGAAATGTTCCCAGGCCACAACATTTGGACTGGTCTACCGAAAAGGAGAAATTTTCCTTAACAGGAGAAGAATTCCATTTCTATTTAGTCTTTATGAAAAAGTTCTGATCCCAGTGGAAAGAAACAGAATCTGGAAGGAGAGGGAATGACCCGTAAAGCTTCATCGGGGTATTGCTACTATGCCATTCAATATGTTACCTCCACTACTTATGATGGCTAATCAATGCCTCATAGTCGAATTGTATGTGATTTCCTGGAAATTGCAAGGAGTTTCGCCTCTCATTGTCTAACATTAAATACTTCCCACCCCACATGATCTAAAATTAGGGAACTCAAAAAAGAATCCTTGCAGGAAAAGGAAAGATGGATTTTGCGGTTAAAGAGACCAGAGTTCTAGTGGAAGAATAAGGGAAAATAAAGAATTCTGTGTCTTATTTTTTTAAAATATGGTCTCCTTCCTGAGTCACTGTTGCGTTCCTGAATTCAGCTGGTACCTCTCAGTATTCTTTGAAAAAGCAAAATAGTAACCAAAATAACATTCTTTCCTGTGGGAGCCAAGGACGTCCCTACCAGGTCCTTGAAAGGCATGTACCAAAGACAGCCGGAGGAGGATTGTGACCTGATTGGGCCATGTGATTGATGTGTGACCCCCAGTGGGTCACAAGAATATCAGCATGAACTTTTGGTTTTGATTTCGGTGTGCAAAACCTCAGGTCCTTCAGAGTTGGGTTTTCACCAGCTGTACCAAGAAGGCATTCCTAATAAAATTTTACTTTGAGGAAACTCCAGGTCTCCGAGCTTTGAGCTTCATTACTTGGAACCCTGACATATTCATTACTTCTAGGATTAAAAGCTGAGAGAAGCCGTAGCCCTGAATTTTATTAAGAGGTAGATATGGAGAAGAGAGAAGATGGAGAAGATATCACCTTTGGGTACACCAGTGAGCTTTGCTTCTGAGATCCTCAGGTAGTTCAATTTTAGGCCGTCAAAGGCTCCGGGTTCAAATCCACTGTTCTCCAGAGGGTTCCCACCCATCTCTGCAAAAAGAAATAAGTTTCATATTAGAACAACAGTGTTCGGCTCTATCAGATCCAGATTCAACCGAGCCATCGGACATCTTTGTAGAACTCTTGGCTTTCTATATACATGGCAGAAGGAATACAACCAAATTATGAGAAACCCACTTCTTCCTGTGCACGCTGATCTTCCTCATCTATCAATTGGCAGTCTTAAATCCAGGAAGCCCTCTCTGGCATTCGCTCAACAGCTGTCTAACAACTTTGACGTCAACCCACTGTGGAAAGCCAAATGGGCTGCTCAACGCCCAGATACAGGCAGACGACCCTATACAAAAGGTGCCAGGTTTTTGACCTTCCTCACCAGGATCTGTACCCAACATGGTGTCTGCCAGGATTCATTGTTTAAGTGGGGTCTTGTCTCCACCCCTCAGTGTGACTGTGGTGCTCCTCGACAAAATATCCATCACATTGTGTCCGAATGTCCATCAAGAGCTTACACTGGCCTAATGTCTGATTTTTTTCAACATAGACCACCCTGTCCTTGAATGGCTGGGAGGACTGGATAGTAACATTTGAACTACTATAAGTCCATGTATTTGCCATACACTAAAAAAATAAATAAATAAAATCAACCAAGCCCCCTTCCACAGCTTATGGCATATCTTACATTATTTATTTATTTGTCCTTCTCCTTCTCTCTCTAAGATAGCCATGTAAAGGAAGAATGAATGCAAAGAGTTACAAACATGGTGAGACAGATATTGCACATCGTGATCATTCTTTAGGAGCCAAAAGTACAATCTGTTTCTATTTGATTATGGATTAGTAAGGCCCATCTCCTCCCACCCTCTTCCAACTCAGCTCCAAATTACCCTTTCTTGAACCCATTTTTTTTTTCCTCTTGGAAAAAGCAAATTGTACTTGCTTGCCTGAAACATACAGTTCCACCCTCAAAGCTTATGGAAAAGCAATTAAATGTTCACTAAATGCAATGGTGATGTTAAAAGAATAAGATATGTACTGTATATTTGATTCTATGCTTTGACTCAATCTGAATCATTTGCATTTTTAAATAAATTTATTGGTGAAGCAATTTGGGCATTTTTCTCCAAGTGGTCTTGCAATTGTAATAAAGGCGGGGTACTCAGATGCATTTAACTATGATACAATTATTTTTTGATAAATGCCATTTCCGCCCCTCCCCCCTTGTCCTGCTGATATTGCCCTCATTTTGCACCCCAGCCCATGAATGAGACAGGGTGGTCTTAAACTATCCTTATCAGAATTGATTTTAAAATAGTGTTTCCCCTGTTATTCTGATTCTGTCCAACTACAGACTCAAGATGTATATTATCCATTGCAATTTACCACCCCTAAAAGTCAGGTCACTAGTAGTGAGAATGAGCACAGAAGTGCCAGTTAGGTACTTCAGGTTCATGATGGATTTCCCCCTCTTTTCAAGTCCCCAGTCTCCTTTTTTTGCCACCATTTGGCTATGTGCTCCCTACAGAGCAGGACAGAGTTATTAAAGAAAACTACATGGACATGTCCTTCTTGTTAACTATGGTTGATCCTGATCAATAGGGGAAACCATATTACTTTTGAAAGCAAATATGATGTGGGAGTTACATTGGGAACTAGAGTTTCTCAGGACAGAAATGTCAATTATGTCAAAAGCCAATAGTTGGCTTTGAAAACTGAGAAGCACAAAGCGAAATATTTTGAAATAGTTCTGAAGAAGCTTCTTGGATGAGAAGCAAAATATTTTGAAGCAAAAAAATAAAAAATCAAGAAAGTCCAATTGCCTTTTGAAAAGCATCTTTGAGACAATCATGACCTGGATGACTGAGAATCTCCATAGACACAAGGGGAAAGGGAGAAATGCTGGAATTGGGATTGGGATTGATAAGAATTTGTATCTATTTTCTATCTTTATAGAGGGCAGTCAACTGTTTAAGATGTCTTCATCCCAGTAAATAAAGATACTAAGCTAACTGTGCTATGTCAGATGTATAGCTTGCTTCGCCTAATTTTGGGCCCTGGAATCTGATGCTTGTGGAGAATGTAGAGACCATGATTGTGTAGGTCAGGGGTGTCAAACTTGATTTCATTGAGGATTGCATCAGGGTTGTGTTTGAACTCGGGGCGGGGGGGCGGGGGGGGCAGCTCGACATCACTCGTGTCGGGGGCACCTGTGGCGGCCATGTGCTAAGGCAAGGCTTCCCTCAGACCCTCCGTCTCATTATAATCTCCTTCCTTCCTTCCTTCCTTCCTTCCTTCCTTCCTTCCTTCCTTCCTTCCTTCCTTTTCTTCTTTTTCCTTCCCTCTTCATTCTCCTTTCTTCTACCTTCCCCTCTTTCCTTAATTTTCCTTCCTTGTTCTCTTCCCATCTTTCCTTCTTTTTCTTTGTATTTCCTCTTTCCCTTTTTTCCTTTCCTGTCCCTTCTTGGATGCTCAAATGCAAAAGGGGAAACATTTCTCCTTTTGTTTTGTTTTGTTTGGCTTTTAGTTTGTTTTTCTAGCCCTTTGCCAGTGAAAATGGAGCCCCCCCCCCGTTTTCGGCCACGATGGCCTCCTGCAGCCCTCTGTCAGCAAAAACGAGCCGTGTTTTCGCTGGCAGAGGCACCGTGGGCCAGTCCTTTGCTGTTTCGAGGACGGCCCCATGAGCCTTGAGTTTGACACCCCTGGTCTAGGTAGTTCGGCAGATTTGCACTACAGGGATAGACCGTTCATCTGATATTGTTCTAAGAACTGTCTCTATTGTTGTAGCCTTGCTGCAATGGTGGCCCACTCTCCCAGGAAATGCTAAAAGTGACTCACTTCCCTTTGTGACTCTTATTTGTTTTTTTTAAAACCTGTAATTTATCTTGAGTTGCACCTGAAAGGGATATGGAAGAAGGGGTACACAAAGTAGCCTAGCAATGCCTAAAAGACCCCTGATGTCACACCTATCTTGTTCCTGCGGCTCTGCAGAGATTGAAAGATATTTTCCCTGCCTGTTGACAAAAGTGCTGAAGGGTTTGATCAATCCCTTGATCAATCACAAACTGCAGATGTGTATTTAGAGCAATATCCTTTGGAGCAGATTTTGAGTCAATGCAATAGATACAGGACAAGGATTAGCAAGGGAGGTGGGGACATAAATTTACTGGTGGTGCAGTTTTCTGCTAACTTAAGGGTGAATAGTTAGCAAATAAACTCAGTCATGGGAAAATCTTGATGGGATTTTTAAAGAGATAATGGATATTGTAGATTATGGCATCATATTTTGAATGAGTCAAATTTGGAGGAGGTGAGAGAACTCCTCATTTTAAGATACTCTAAAATCTTAGAAGTTTTCCAAAGCTGATCCAGGCATATATAAGTCCTTTCAGGAGCCAGTAGAATAATTTTGTGAATACATTTGACTTTCTAATGGAAATGCTCAACTTTTGCTGGATTGTGCTTTAATCAATTCTTAAGCATACTTAACGAACACAGTGAAGAAGAAAAGTATATGCAGATTCCCACTCATGTTTTGTCCCTAAGTAACTAAATAAACCAGAAATGAACACACTCAAACTTCATCTGAACCCAAAACCTAATTTATTCCTCCCAAATTGCTGGCTTGCAAATTTAGAGTTCTTTGGAAAGGTGGGGGAAAAAATCTGAACCCTCTGTTCTTGATTTTTTTTAATTTGCTCATGTTCACATGAACAATGGAAAAGAACCTCTATGCAAATTTAGCCAATTGACTCTGATTTGTTAGTGTTCATTCTCTCTCTCTCTCCCTCCCTCTCCCTCCCTCCCTCTCTCCCTCCCCCCCACTCTCTCCCCAATTACTTATCACTCTATGCATGCTATGTATTTATGCAGGGGAAGATGGTTATGAAAATGTATGCCAGGAAGACAAATAAAGTCAGAATATAGATTGACTTACTAACTACTGAAGAAATTGTTAATGTATATTTGCAGTTCCAAAATATTGGGTAACATTGGGAACACAGAGCTCCAATGGCCTTTTCGTCTAGTCTTGCTTGATATTAGACATGTTTTTTTTAAAGGACCAACCAACATGCCACACAATATTGGGTGCAATTTTCTGCATTCTAAAGAACCATTCATCAGGATCTGTGTCTTATGTTTCTAAAGGAAAGGAGCAAATACAAAGCATGACTTTGGGAAAGAAAAATGGGGAAAGGTTTGATGCCTCACCAATGCAATTCATGTTGTGGAGCCCATTGAACACGGCCTTTGGGATCTTCTTGATTTTGTTCTCATGGATCCGGAGTTCCACCAAGGAGCTGGGCAGGTTAGGAGGAATCTCCACCAAGTTGTTCTTGGAGATGTAGAGTTTCTGCAGCTTAATCAGAGGACTAAAAGCTTTTGGATGGATCTTGGAGATTTTATTGTTCACCAATACCAAGGCCTGTGGGTAGAGTCATAGAAAGAGATGGCATGTGAGCAGCATTTAAGCATGTGCTGGCATAGATGTAAGAAGGTGGAATCCATTATTATCCTGGCAGCTAATTTTTGTAGCTAGAGAAATTTGTGAGGAACTCTTGCAGAGAAATTAAATACCAGACTCCCATTGGTACAAATAAGATATCTGCACACTTCCCAAGTCTACTTGTAGAAGGCAACATATAAAGAAAGAAGCAATATTGTAGATAAGTTAGATGCAATTGCTTGCACTTGAAAATACAATTTAAGAAATGGAGCGAGACTTGTCGAAATCTTTTAGCAGGGTATCATGATAAAGAATACAGGTAGTGGCTCAAGATTTCCAGGAAGAATAATCCCTGGGGTCCTGTGTTTTAATCCCAAGTGTTTGAGAGAAATGGCGGTTGCAAATAGTGAAGGCCATTTGCGTTCAGAAGTTCAGTGTTCCAGGATCCAGTCCTGGCAGAACGAATAGATTTTAATGCTACACCTGAGTGAAACTACTGTTTATTCAGAGTGGACCCAGCTAGGTTCTCCTGTCCTGCTTATATCCATCAGAAGTGGGGAGGGGTCTTTGGCAGTACATACATAGAGACGAAAGAGCCCTTTAAAGTCATCTTTGTGCAGCTCCGTAATCTGGTTGTTTTGCAGATCTAGTAATGTGGTGTCTGGAGAGATTTCCTTAGGCACTTGCTTGAGACCTGGAAAAAAACAGAAACAGGCAGGTCAGAAAGTCAGGATTGGCTACACAGACAGATGATGGGATATCCAGGGGAGGCTGAAACAAGATCAGCTAGACAAGACTGGAAAGCCAAAATGGACGAGGCCCTGTACTGTCAATCACAGAGAAGAGAATGAATTTAGCCCTTGCTGAAATTAAGGCTCTGGAGCAATGGTGGAATTCAATTTTTTTTACTACCGGTTCTGTGGGTGTGGCTTGGTGGGCGTGGCAGGGGAAGGATACTACAAAAACTCCATTCCCACCCCACTCCAGGGGAAGGATACTGCAAAATCTCCATTCTGACTTCAGGAGAAGGATACTGCAAAATCTCCATTCCCACCCCACTCTGGGGCCAGCCAGAGGTGGTATTCGCTGGTTCTCCGAACTGCTCAAAATTTCCACTACCAGTTCTCCAGAACCTGTCAGAACCTGCTGAATTTCACCCCTACTCTGGAGCCCTGGCTTCTTTCGTACTTGGCTACTCAGCCCCATACATCAGTCACAGCCCACATTGATAAGACCATCTACCCAAGCAATGAAGTATTCAAGTTCTTCTTGTTTTACAATTTGTCAGCGAATTTTTTAAAAACCTTGCAAACCCTAGAAATATATTAGCAATATAGTATTCCACCGCTTCCCCACCCCCTTCCTAAATACCATGAAGTGTAATCACTGATTGGGGTGGGTGGGTGAGGTAGAAAGCATCATGGATGGCCAGGGGAACTGAAAAGGGCAGCACTTCTAGTCCAGCATGCTTTCCAGTTTCTTTGCTCCCTTTGCTTGCAATTGTTTCCTTGCCAACTAACAACGTATGACACAAAGCAGCAGTGTGTGGGTTTTCCACACACCTGTGAGCCAATGACTTGAGACAGTCCAGCACAGAAGCATCACATTCACAACTTGACGGTTGCAAATGTCCACAAGAAAGAGAGCACAAAGATGGGATAGCTCCGTCTTTTAGAGTATCACACTGCCTTACAGTTACCGGTAGCTCTGCATCAATATGCAGAGGGCATACGATCCACCAAGTGCTGTTGCTCAGTTATTCCTCGCTGATGCTATTGTACCTAAGCCACTGAACCATAGGAAGCCATAAGCCGCCTTTGCAAGATTTGCTGTTTCTTCAAGAACAGTTATGGTCTGGTGACTTTCAAGAGCTGGGCTCCCCTGAATTGTCTTTAGAAGCTGTTTCGTGTCATATTACAGGGGAGCTGCGTATTTAAGGATGGTGTATAGCTCAAGGGCAGAGGGGCAAATGCCTTGCATGCAGAAAACATCATGTTCTTTCCTTGCTCTCTGCAGCCAAAAATGGATCACATGGAAGAAACTGATGGGAAGGAGGGCGGGGGTGGCAGAGCTCCAATTGAGAGTTTGGAAGGACACGGCCACCACCAGCTAGAACTGGTGTAGATAAAACATAAATGCCTTCAGCAATTTGATTGTCCTCTTTCTCTCTAGAACAGAGCAAAAAAACAAAAAGTGTGTTGCTTCAGGAGCTATTGTGCTCAGAAAATGGGCCACTGGCGGAATGCCAGTTCTGGCTCTCCTTCGAGGCTCAGCTGGTGAGAGCTCTGATCTCAGCATTTTGAGCAGCAGCGAAGATGTTTGCATGGCCAGCGCTGAAATATTTTGCAGCGGTTGGAGATGGGAAATGAATCCATGCAGAAGCGTCCTTTGATTATCTTCCCAACACATGTTATGACCTAGAGCTCCACATGTACAATATACCATGAGCTATTCCATACCCGGCTGTCCTTCCTCCCCCTCCTCCTCCTCCTCCTCCTCCTCCTCCTCCTCCTCCTTCTCCCCCTCCTCCTCCTTCCCAACAAATCTTACAATCTGGACTGACAAGCTGTGCCTGGGCTCTGATTAATGTCTAAAACAAACAGATGTCAGTTTTCCAAGGAATTTCTCTCCCTACATGGGTGGAACAATATTGGCAGCAGAGGTTACTCCTTCATTAGCTCAGTAAAATACAGGCCTGAGCCCTGGCACTACAGTCGTATTCTGATCTGAGTTCTGGATCACAATAAACCATGCTGTATTTTGGGTTGCTATTACAGTCACAATATCCTCACGTGGATTCGCTGTGACCCTGCCCACATACTGCATTCATCTATTTACCCTGTTTACAGTCACACAATGCTAAGTCACGCTTGGTAAATCTGGTGTGGCTCATGCGTGATTAATGTGCTAGAAGCAAACGATATTCAAGGCTGCAGGAGGGAGGAGGGATAAATACTGTGTCTGCACATGCCTGAAAAATATTCACAGGATTGTGGCTGCTGTATTAAAAGTTTGTGGTAGAGATCTTGTGTTTTCTTTATCAATTGCGTTGGGGATGCCTTGTCTGGAATGAACATTAAATTCATGCAAAAACTGCATCTATTGAATGTCTGCCTGCTCCATGTCTGCTTGTCTATCTCTGATTTATTCTCTAAGTCTTAACTATTCATTTACGGTGATTAAGATGGCCTAACTCACAACAGCATGAAGAAATCCTGTTGCACAGCTCAGAATTGTCAATAGTGAATTGTATTTTACCTTGACCGCTTCAAACAAGGCCATTAATGAGCTCGGCCAATGAAGAATGAATAAACTACTGTAAATGACTGTTTCAAAAAATCAGAAGCAAAATAGAGGTTTCCAAAAGAGAAAATTACTTGCTCCGAAGCCTTTGTGAGTTTCACAAATACACAGATAACCTGCCAATCAGAATTTCATTCCTAGCACCCTCTTCTTTTTATACAGAAGTTGGAACCATATCAAAATAATGCATTCAGATACAGCTGCGCATTACAGACAAAAGTCATTGAAAGATTAACATTAAAATAAAGATTTTCCCTCACATTTATTCTTTGGGAATCTTTGTTTAAGTACTCAATTTCTTGGCTAATTCTGGCTACATCTTGACCTAGGAACCAGAAAAATTGCTTCACATTCAGAGTCTGTTGACTTGGCCATCCCTGGTATGCCCCTCAGACAGCCTCCTCTGTAATTTCTATTAGATTATACAGGTAGTCCTCACTTAGCGACCATTCAAAGTTAGGATAAACTTCCCTAGAGCTGCTTGCATCCCACTTCTGGAGTTCTGATGTCCACACATCCTGTGGTCATGTGATCACATTTTGGACGCTTGAAAACTGGCTCGCATTTACAGCAGTTTGCAGCATCCCACAGCCACATTACTGCAATTTTTTGTGGGTTTGCTTCTGGCATTTACTTCCAGTTTCTGTCAAAAAATTGCAAATTGAAGAAAATGGGTTCATTTAACCATCAAGGTGTTCGTTCACTTAATGACCACCACCGCCAAAAGGTTATAAATTCAGTCATATAGTGACCCATTTAATGATACTCACTGTACAACTGTAATTCCAGGCTCAATTACGGCTGAAAATTGAGGAGTACCTGTAAATGCTTTGGAATCAGTGTGCCCTTTTGTACAATCGGAAGAACACAGGGTAAATCTCTGGGGGAGCTGCAATAAGGATATCTGAGTCCTCACTGTTTGACCACAGCAGCAACAATATCACTAGATTGGAATTATCAGGCGGAAGAACTGTCAGCTCGATTAAGTTCTGCTCACGAAAACAAACTTCTGGTCTCCAAATTCTTTGCTTTTAAGTGCATATATTTCAACTAAGGCTCCAGATTTTGTTGTTGTTGGGGGTGGGGGTGGGGGTAATGGGAGTTTTAGTTAAAAATGAAACTGAAAATCACATAATCCTGAAATTTGCCTATCATTGCTAATGGAGATACATGCACGTGTAGGTACATAGATACATAGATGCACATTGTTCTAACCCTGGAAAGGAGCTGAAACCTTTTATAAGTCCAAAACAATGAGATAACATTAGGAAGCGGCTCAGGCAGATCCTCCCTGATTTATTATATGAATAACAAATCATATAATGTGATTTAGTATGAGAAGGCAAAGGAGTGACAGCACAATCAGTCTTGCAGGACATTCTGTCTTAATTATTAGTATTTGTTAGTTTCTATCTCTTTAATTTACAAAACTGAATAGAGTTATTTAAGCAAACAAACAAAAAAAGACAGTCTCTGTTTTACTAGTGTTTCAATAGCAGCCACTGGAATGGCCTGGCAATCCTATTTTAACCTTTTATCCTCAGGATGGTGCCCTTGTCTCAACTCTGAGCTATGATTTATGCAGCCCTGCACTTTTTACACCTGCAAAACACTCATCCCGTTGAGAAACACAAGGGAAAAGTGAAGAGCATCAGGACAGCTGTAGCCCCTCACTCTCAAGCCAAACTTTTTCTTTTGTCAAGCCAAGGTCTGGATTTCCTCGGAGTTACTTGAGGGGGAAGACCAACTTACCGTGAAGTAAAATAATTTGAGACAAATAATTTGAGACTTTACTGAACTGCCATGTATTTCACGGAAATATCATTGAATGTGAAATGCGACTTTGAGCAGGTGCAAAGAAGTGAAGCTCAAGTGCTCCCTTCTTCCATTTGCAACTATATTAAGAAATTGATTTCCCGTTCATGTTCTTTAAAGTTTAAGTAGAAGAAATAGTTTCCAGACTGTAAAGACAGTTCTGGAGACCTAATGTAAACAATCAGCTGCAAGGCTCCTCATTATCAAAGAGACCCAAAGTTTCCACCTTAACAAATCCAAAGATATATTGGTTTTAAAATACTTTAGAATTCTTGTAACACAATCCCTTTCATTTCAGCAAAATCTTAATCGGAAAGAACAATTTTCAAAGAGGCAACTAGGCCTTAGCTGATTAATCTTTTAGTTTATTTTAATTTCAAGGCAACAAATTATTTCTAAATGTATCACTGCTTAATGTTTGAATAAATCTGCCAACTCGATTTTGATTTAATTGTATTGTTTTTTCTTAGTCTGAGAGTGGTTTTATTTGCCTGGATGCACCATTTATTATATTTCCTGGTTGGGAAGAATTTGAAGAAAGCCCTGGAAAAGAACTTTATTTCTCTTTGTACATATAAGCCCTACATCTCATATATTCAAAATATTATTTTATCACAAATGCTAATAATAATAGCTGTGAAATAAGTAACAAGGATGTTTTGTAGTATGTCTTACTTGGCAATCTAGAAAATGCTGATTCCTAATAAAGATATGCTCTGACCACAAGTTGTAAACATCTTATCGATTAGAATGGCTTGTTTTGTTCATACAGCTCATCTAATAAAAAAAAAGACAAACTAGCTTATGAAATTCTACTTTGGTGTGAACCCAATCAACTGTAATTTACAATGTGGCTTAGCGCAATGGATAAACCACATAGCCAGGTTCCTCTTCTCTTCCTCAGCTGCATCTAGAGTTTGCCAAAGAGGTCTTTGTTTACTCTCAGAAGCCTGTTTGACAGACAGAATGGGGGCAAGGAAAAGGGAGCCAGATAGAGAGCTGTTGGAGGAAGTTCTGGCAAGGCTCATGAGACGCACTGCAGACTTCAGCAGTATGTCACTTCCCTGTATTTGTTAATACTTTGCCTGATGGAGAGATCTAAAGATTCCAGATCGTTGCTCTTATCTGTGTTTCCTTCCTTCCTTCCATCCATCCACCCACCCACCCATCCATCCATCTTCTAAAAGCATATCTAGAACTAAGGAGAAATTTCCTGACTGTGAGAACAATTAACCAGTGGAATGGCTCACCTCCAGAACTTATGAGTGCTCCGTCACCGGAGTTATTTAAGAAAAGATTGCTGCAGGAGATGACCAGGCTGAGCCCGAGGGTAAGGTCAAATGTGTCATCAGTCTTGCGTCCCTGCATGCCCACAAGAGATCTAAGTCCAGCCCACCTTGAATTCCATTGACTCTTATCTACTGCCAATTTGCTTTGACTTTTAGTAGTTCAGATTCTTGTAGAGAAGTTTAAGCTTGCAATAAACCATTATGTTCATTTGAACTGCTTGGGTTTCCTGATTTCTCACACTTGAGAGCATTTGGCTGGAATGGTATAGATCTCTTGCTTGTGCAGGGGGTTGTTCTAGAAGACCTCCAAGGACCCCTTCCAACCCTATTATTCAATGTTCTAATAGTTTTTGGAACAACCATTTTATATTTTAAACTCTTTTGTTTCCTATGTTTAATTTTTCCAACAATAGACGTTTACCTCTGTTCATAGCACTAGGATCTCCAGAATGAATGCTTGATCACAGACTTGCCCAGTTGCCCACCCCCACCCACCCCCAAGGAAAGAGACTCACCCAGATCAGAGCACTGGACCACCCTTAGGTGGCAATGACAGCCAAAGGGACAGAGGCCTGGGTAGAAAGGAATGTCTTCTGCCTCAGCTCCACTCGAAGTAGGGAAGATCCCAGAAGCCTCTTCCTCTTCTTGGACCGAGGGATCGTCCATGGAGAAGTCCCAGAATCCTCTTTGTACAAATGGCAGTTCGCTGCTCACCAGACCCAGGAGGGGTAGCAGAAGAAGGAAGTGCTCCATAGTGGGAGGTCCCAGGCTAAGGTATGGAAAAGATAGGCAGAGATCAGAGAGTGCTTGGAGCTGAGTTTCTCGAGGTCCTCAGGATCAGACTTCCTTTGTTATTGACAATAATAACTCTAAGCATGGTATCATTGGGCACCTAGCACAGCCCAATACTTTGGTAAGAGGACCATAGCTAATCTTTGGATTTTTCTTGTTCCTCTTCAGTGACATTATAAAGGTGGGACAAACCTTGCTCAAGCCCATTCTACAGCTCCCCACATTACCCGTTTCACTGGTTGCTCTGTCACAACTATCCACTTTTCCCCCGTTTTCCCCGCTCTATGAGATCTGGAGTTGCTGCCCCCCACTTCTTCTCATCCCCAGATGACCATGTGATAAATGGAAATGTCCCTTGTTGTCCTTTTGCATGAAACTGTGGTGCAACAAAGATCTTGCTGCCATGGATAGCCAAGGGAAAGGGAGGAGAAAGGGGAGGGAGGGAGGGAGGGAGGAAAGGAAGGAAGGAAGGAAGGAAGGAAGGAAGGAAGGAAGGAAGGAAGGAAGGAAGGAAATGCAATGGACCCACTTTTTCTCCAGAAAGTTCAAGAGGGTATAATTTTCAATTCTTGCCCTCTGATGCTAGGTGCTAAGAAACAAGTTTGAACTGAGTCTCATCAAACCCATCTAGTAGGACGACAGAGTCCTGACAGCCAACACTACTGGCAGCCCCAGGATAAGGGAGGTTACAAATTACTGTAACTTTATTTTTTATTTATTTCTGATATTTTCAGTAACACTCTATTAATTTAATTTAATTTAGTTTAGTTTAGTTTTTAATAGGGAACTTTATTTAATTAATGCAACACTGACATGGATGTGGCAACCTAGTGACTCCATAATGGAATCCAGATTTGAATCAAGCAGTTCCTAGTTGAGACTTTGTACAGTTAATTATTTCATTATACGAAGGAGACGAGACAAAACCCAAGCCCTTACGAACTAGGAGGGATGGGTGATGAGTCGGGAACATCAGAAAATGTGGGAGAGAGTGAGTATACTCACTCCAGTGTTGATTGTGCAATAAATATCTTTCAAAACTCAGCCCAGAATTGCTGGAGTAACCACTTGAATCCTTGCCAATGGCCTATCCCCCAAAGCTGGGTTGACTTGGCAACATATAGCTTAGTTTCATTCAGTCCAGGGCCTGCAAACAGCTGTAACACTGCTTCTCTGAGGGTGCCAACTCGGTCTGCCAAGAAAGACTCGTTTGAGAGCACTGATGGAAGATTTTGCTTTTTCTTGTTTGCAAAGGAAATGGGTGAAAAGGAAACCAGGCTGAGCTGGGGAAACCTCTTTGTTACTAAAGCCCTCTGGGCTTGCTTATTTCAATTATTAACCACACCATACTTCAACCAAAGGCAATATGTTCTCTGGCCATCACCCAGATCCTCCATCTTTCAAACCCAACTTTTTCTAATTAATTTGGGGTATTCTCTTATCCTCATTTCTGGGAGATGGGAACAAAGAGTGCCTCTTAGTTCCTGGCCCACAATTCCTCCATGCTTCTAGTTACTGCATTTGGAGCCTCTTATTGCTTCATGCTCTGGTTTTTGACTTCTGCTTTGCAGTTCTAGGCACTGTCTTTTAATGAAAGGCTGCCTTACTTTTGTTTATGTAACTGAACGAAAGCAGTTTCTGGCAGGGCAGTAGACCGGGTTAAATGTATTCCCCACTTTCTGTTATATGAGGTACCTTACCATCTAGACAGCAGTCAACCTCTGCCTCATTTCTCCTCCTGTGCCAAAGCAACCGTCAAGCAGTTTTGTCCTCTACACAGCAGCTGCTTCATCCTTCAGATCTGAGCTAACCTCACATCTGGCCTGCCACATCTCTATTATCTGCCTTGGTGGTCCTCTCAGCTATCCTGCTGGGACTCTCCTTCTCTAGTCAGTACAGGATACAAAAGGAATACCCCACAGATTTTCAATGCAGCCAGTTATTTCTCCTTTTAATCCTACTTAGAACAATTGCCATTCATCCTTCTAACTCTTCTAGTCTTCATCATGGAATCTGCTTTTCTCTATCGTATCTTTCCTCTCCTTGCCTTTAGAACATTTCTATAACTGCAGAGGCAGCTGTCCCTGTTTGGTGCCTACCACGGTAAAATCTGTATTGCATCCCATGATCCTCAGGTTCAATTCGAAGAATTGGTGATGACCTATCCATGGCATATAGTTTGGTTGCCTAAAGAATGGACTTTCTCACATGTTTTTTACCCACCACCCTAGTAAGATTCAGCAGAGCGGGCATTCTGCAGGTCCCATCTTTGAAGCAATGCACCTAAGTATGCTTTCTTTACTGTGACACCTGTCCTCTGGAATACTAGTCCCCTCCCTCCTGAAGTTTGTATTGCATTGCCTTGACCTTCTCATCTTCTAAGTGAACCTTGAAAATAGAATTCCCACCTCCCAGGACCTGACAGGTTTTTTTTTTGTTGGATGATATGCATGATTAGGTCTTGTTCTTTTTTTAAAATTTATGTTTTTTTTTTATCTGGTTTGACTCTCCTGGGGGATGGGGAGTTATCATTGGTTGTTTTTACTGTAAACCATCCAGGATTGTTAGAAATATGATCAAGCAAACAAACAAATCCTCATCAAGTTCAGCAATTGCAGCCAATAGCCGTGCTTCCTGGAAATTCTGGGAATTGTGCTGCTAAACATTTGGGGGGCATCATTGAGGAAAGTATTATATACAGCCTACAAATAGATTAGGAACCTTCTTTATCACATATAGCAAGAGTGAAGAAGAAGCTGGATTTTTACAGTGCAGATTCTTTGGGAGTCAGGCGGTGCACAAATGGAGCGAAAGCAAAACACATAAATAAAAATTTAAAGATCAATGATACACAGGATTGTGTCTTTGAAAAAAAACATTTCAAAGTGGAATCAGCATATAGCAGAAGGTGAAAAATCATCTCATTCAAAATATCACCATCAAAATTTTGTGCGTCTGTGCCTTTAAGCCAGTTTTGCCTTCTGGTAATTGCCTAAACCTTTCTGTTTTCTTGGCGAGATTTTCAGAAGTGGGTTGCCCTTGCTTGCTTCTCAGGACTAAAAAAAAAGGAACTAATCCAAAAATCACCCAGCTGGCTTCATGATCTCTTGCTCTCTAGACTCATGCCCTAACAATTACACCAAACTGGAAAACAGTAATCAATGAACTCACAGGAAACTGTCTTCGGGTCAATATCATTCAATCTTTTTATTAATAACTTAGTTAATTAAAAGGTAATCAAATGTGCAGGGAGGCCTGAACAATGCCCAATACCCTCTGGATAGATTGGAAGACTGGACTAAGATGCCCCTTAACAGGAAGAAACATGAGGCATTACACCTGAGAGAGAAATACTATAGGGAACATATAGAAGATATAGGATTGATGGCTTGAAAGCACTAGATTGGAAAGGGATGAAGGCGTGGCCCCTACCACAAGCTAAACATCAGTGAATAGAGTGAGACAGTTGCTAGAATGTTTAAAGCAATTCTGGGCTCCATCGTAGATTTGCTGCCTGAACAACAAGTGAAGTGCTTATTCCCCTCTGCTTTCCACTGGTGAAAACACACCTGGATTATTTTTTTACCACTCAAATTTCCAAAAAGATATTGACAGGTTAGAAAGATTTTGGAAGACACCAACCGAGTTAATATAAGGACTATGAGGATAGGTGGCAGGATCTTGGATTGTTCAGCCTGGGGGGGGGGGGGGGGGGAGAGAAGATTGAGGGGAGATAAGATATCAGCCACATCTTTAGAATAGAATAGAATAGAATAGAATAGAATAGAATAGAATAGAATAGAATAGAATAGAATAGAATAGAATAGAATTCTTTATTGGCCAAGTGTGATTGGACACACAAGGAATCTGTCTTCAGTGCATAAGCTCTCAGCGTACATAAAAGCTAGAAGTGATAAATCATGATCATAGCCATCATAAAAATACATTAATCATACATCATAAGATACAACACTTAGTGGTAGTCATAGGATACTAAATAAGCAATCAACATAAATCATACTAGGAAACTAAATAAAAACAATGTAAATCATAAAGATTCAAGCAACAAAATTATAGTCATAAGTAGAAAAGGGGAGAGGTAATAGGAAAGATGGGAAGAATAATAGTAATACAGCCTTACTAAATAGTTTGACAGTGTTGTGGGAATTAGTTGTTTAGCAGAGTGATGGCATAGGGAAAAAACTGTCCTTGTGTCTGTTGTTGTTCTGGTATGCAATGCCCTATATAGCATCATCTTGAGGGTAGAAATTGAAACAATTTATGTCCAGGATATGAGGGGTGGGTGGTTTAACTGATTTTTTTTGCAGAGGACTGGGTGAGATTCTTATGTTCCCTTCCAAGTCCACAGTTCTATGACTCTACAAGTCTAAGAATTGTTAATTGCAATTATAATTTTAAATTCAAATTCTCCTCCACGTTATCCTAATTGCAGTTATTTTCGTATCAGAGTCCTTCAGTGTCATTATGGGCTGAATGTTCTGCATTTAGCTGAAAGCAAATGTCAATTCTCCTAAAATGATTCTCCTAGAAAATTTACTTACAGGCAAGTGCTATTCAGAATAAAGGTCTTGTAGTATTAAAAAAGGGGGGTTGTTTTTTGTGTATGGCAATAAAACTCTGAATCCTGAAACAAGTACTCTTTAATTAAAGACACTACAACTGGTATAGTAGTATATGTCCATTTCACTAAAAGAACTGCTCTTGCCATTGCATTGTACTACCAGCCATCCCCATTCCCTAAATTTCCACAAAAATGGAAATTCATAAGAAGAAGAAATAACAGGATGGAATGACATGACGTTCCTTGGATATTTCACAAAAAGTGAGCGATCAAAGAGCAATATGAAAGAAAAGAGGGTCAAAGGAACATACTTCCTGCTTATTTTTAGCATGGTATTTCCCATCTTTTCTTCGTTTTTTTTTTTTTTCTGATGTGTCAGGAGACTGAGCTGCCAGCTGAAAATGCCTACACTGACCGTATGTCATTTTTGCATTGTTAGGATGTGGAAAGAGCATGGGAACAAAAGCTGCAGCTCCCCGCCTGCCATCCCAGGTTTTTATGCAGCCCATGCGCTTCAAGCAGCTGCTGCCAGTTTTGAAGAAATGTGTAAACCCTTTCTCCAGAGGTGGGTTTCAGCAGGTTCTGACCAGTTCTGGAGAACCGGTAGCAGAAATTTTGAGTAGTTCGGAGAACTGGTAGTAAAAATTCTGACTGGCCCCACCCCCATCTATTCTCTGCCTCCCGAGTCCCAGCTGATCGGGAGGAAATGGGGATTTTGCAGTAAACTTCCCCTGGATTGGGGTGGGAATGGAGATTTTACAGTATCTTTCCCCTGCCACGCTCACCAAGCCACACCCACCAAGCCACACCCACAGAACCGGTAGTAAAAATTTTTGAAACCCACCACTGCCTCTCTCCCAAATTTTATGATTTTAAGATTGACTAAAACAGGAAAAGGTAGATGGCCAGAGAAAAGAAAATGGAATTTAAAATAAATCTTTTTTTAAAAAAAATCTCAAGCTATATCCAATTTGAGCTGACTTTGCCCCTTGTACCACAGATATGCCATTTTTACCAATCACACAGGCTCTTAACCTACACAGCTTTGGCTTCAGTTAGGAATGTACAATCTGCAGGATTTTCAGTCCTGTATTTACATTTAATAAATCCTCCAGTTTTTTCAGACAAAGCTTTGCTGGAAACGTTGCAGTCAGATTCAGGTAAAGGACGACAGCGAACCAAAACAAAATAAAATTTAAATGTAGATTTGTAGTTATAATAATGACATCACAAAAAGTACATAAGTTGCATAGTGTGACATCCAGCTCCAAACCACTAATGTTAAATCAACAGCAACAGCCCTCCAAACAAACAAAAAAACAACAACTGAGTTTGATACAGCGATTCGAGGCTCTGGGCTAGAAACTGGTGGAAGATGGAGATTTTTAGGCATGAAGTCATCTGGGTCTCTCAGGGCTAATGATTCTCTCTCAGCTCTGGGATAAAGGCAAAAGCCAACCACTTCCAAAAATACTGCTAAAAAAATAATTTTAAAATGAGTTAGGATGTTGATGATAACCTCTCTGCCATATTACAATATGTTGCGCCATCATAATATGCTAGGTGAGAAAACTGAAAGGATTTGCTGACTATCATTGGTCAATCAGGTTTTCACCTTTGAAATCTGAGAGCCCTACATTTCAGTCATGAGAATTAGAAGCTTTTTTTTTAAAGTACATTTTGCATAACAATCCGTTTAATTAACTGCCAACTTCCCTTCTGACCCAAAAAGAAAGATAATGGGCAGCGCAATCAGTTCTTGCATAGAATCCCTAGTTAAGGCAGTGAAGAGGGATCGATCCCTCCACTGCTCACTCCCCGAATAGAATCAAAATATTCCATACCTTCAAATTTCTTAATACTTATGACCTGATTTGTTTGCTATATAGGAGACTGTGCAAAGGCTGAAATGCGGGTGAATCTCAGATCGAAAACGCACCCACAGTCAACTAAATGAGAGGCCAGTCCCCCCCAGATTTATCTATGCTACTATTTCAGATTGCAAGCAAATCAGCATGTTTATAACTGTTTATAAATACTTGGGAGAAAATATGGTAGCTTTCCCTGGGTTTTTGCAGTAAGCAGATGTCCTGTAATTGCATAAAGGAAAGGCTGTAATTTGGCCGTTATTTTAGCCTGCCAGTAGGCCTGTGGTGTTGAGAAACAGACAGATCCCTTGATCCCCAGAGCTGCCTTGGGGGGCTACTTTGGACTGAAAAGCAAGCCATGGACAGGAAAAACAGGGAAAAGAATCCACACTGGCCTTTTCTCTTTCTCCACTCCCCGCTCCCTGCTTGTGCCCAGGTCTTTAGATGTGGAAAACTACAATGAGACATAACTTCCCAGAGGCAATGCCTGGAGAGTTGAGATCATTGTGTTCCTTTCTTGTAGAGATCCACACCTCTCTTTCGTCTGTAAGGAAGTGGGGCTCTTGAGAGCAGATGTCAGATTATGGTTCAAGTGTATCCAGGGCCCTTTCACCAGGCAAGCAGGGCAGCAGTCTCCAACCTGAAGCTAAACATGGGGGGGGGGGGTTTTGGGGTTTTTTTAATTTTTTTTTCAGACACACAAACATAAATTACATGTTTTCTGAATAGAGTATTGACCAAGTCAAAATTCATACAGCTTATTTTCTCCATATTTACTATATATATACTCCAATTTCTGCCAATATTCTACTTTCCCCCTTTTATCTATTTTTTTATAGAATATATAATCAATATTACCATCCGCCCTCGCCTCCTTATCTTGACCTATCACAATTTTTTAATCTATTGAAACCCCTTACTTTAAGCACAGTCGTTCAAACATTTAATTTTTCACAATTATTTCTTTAGTGTCAATTTTTCCCAAAGACGGACCAAATTTTATCCTATTTTACTACTTTATCCATTATTTAACCATTTTAAGTATATATTTCTTTATATTTGTTTTACCATCTTTATCATTAATCATTTTACCATTTTACCCAAAACAATACAATTCTTCCCATTCACTTTTATAACCCCCTTTTTAAGTAAACCTAACTTCCATTTCATTCCAACTTTCCCCTTCAAATAATTACTATTTTACAATTCAAATTTTACAGTCCCAGTATTAATACAATTTCTTTGCACTTTCAGGGTTACAAAATATACCTCATCTTATTCAAGTACTATAATCATCAATAATTTCTACAAGTAAAAAATGCTTCCCCCTTTCTTTTCCTCTGACCAAAGAAGAAAAATGGGGAATGCTTGGGAAAACACATTCCAACCTCCTTAACCTAAGAGTACAATCACAGAAGCCCCCTGCAGCTCTCTGCCAGCGAAAATGAAGTGCCCCCCACCCCCGAGCTTTGTTTTCACTGGCAGAGGGCTGCAGGAGGCCATTGTGGCCAAAAATGGGACCCAGGAGCCTATTTTCACTGGCAGAGTGCTCGGGCCACCACAGGAGCCCCTGACACGAGTGATATCATGCTGGCTATGCCCACCCTGGCCACGTCCACCCAGGCCCCCCAAGGTCAAAAGCAACCCTGATGCGGCCCTCAATGAAATCGAGTTTGACACCCCTGGTCTAGAAGAAGCTGAATAAATTGCATACCATTTGAGGAAACCATAAAAATATCATTTGCATAAACACACCCTTATCTTTGCAACTATTCAAGACAGGCTGATAATACAGTGAGTGGAGATGAAAAATTCTCTGGTTAAAAAAAAAAAAGATGGATGGGAAAAGCTGGACTGGAGCAAAAGAAGCTGTCCTTGGGATGCCTCCCACCCACATCCCTGCAACGTTTTGAGCAATAATAATAAACAAGCAACTGCTTTGACATATCCCATAACATGCTTAGAAATGCTCTGTGTGAAGATCAAGTCCTCCTTCTTGGAGGAAAGCAGGAGCATTTCAGAGGAATGCAGTAGGTAAGCATTACCTTTAATTCTTAAACTCCCGCCACCCCATACACACGCCCTAATTTGGTGTTAGAGAAGGGAGTGATGGCAAATTAAGGTTGACTGTAATCCAATATTCTGGATATGTAGATGGAGAAAGCCAGTTTTTCTAGAGGCTGGAATAAGTATTGAATGGTGAGAAATAACTACAGTACTATACCATCAACTAAATATAGATGGACAGAAAGTGCAACCCTGATAAGGACAGAAATATTGAGCAAACGTCTGTTTCTGAGCTACTTCTCCTCTGCTGTTGAACTCCTTCTGTCTTCTGCAGCAGCATTTTTCTTCCCTGTATTTATTTTATGCATATCTATGAATGTTCAAATGTTCAAAACATCACATTAGGCTTTAATTGCAGCCAGTGACAGATGGTTACTCTAAGAAATGCATGCCAGATTTCAACATTTCCTGGAAACTATGCCTCTAAAGCTTGAAGCATTTAATTGTGTGATCATGGTGATCACTCAGTATTCTTTATGCATTGCTCCAGCAGGGTCTTAGTCCTGAACCTATTAACTCAGATGGAATATCAAACACTGTGGATATCCACCTGCATGGGATACTAAAACTCCTGTATATCCAATAATTCAGAGTACAGATGTTCAATAGAAGCAATCTTTTTTTCTTATTCATCATGACTTTCCAGGGATCTTGGTTCTACAGTATGCTATAACCGTCTTTCAAATTCTCCTTGGCAGCTGGTCCACTAAAGCACCCTTCTTTACTTTCCTTTAATTTTAACCTTTTTAAACTTGACCAGGAAGAATCAAACCATTTAATATCCTTCATTTCAGTTCAAGTTTAGCTATGATTAAAATTGTTTCAGTATAGCTGTGGTAAATGTTTCAAGTCTGTAAAAGATTAGAAGCCAGAATGCTTCTGGGACAGATTTATGACTGATTCACACATGAAAAAGAGAATTGCAACCAAACTATAAAAATACAACAACTATTGCCAATTTACACAGCTCCTGCAACTTTGCATTAATGTATTGCAGAAAAAGGGATGCAGCCACAATGCACCAGCAATTGCTGTGCTGTCTGATCGGTTCAATTGATCGATACTCCAGAAGTAGCTTTTTCCAACCTGGTGCCCTCCAGATATGCCACAATGCAGTTCCAGAATTCCTAGCCACATCTGGAGAGCATCAAGTGGAGGGAAGCTATTCTAGGTGATGATGCAACAATACCACATTGGTAGTTTCTTTTCATTCCCATGTTGCCAGGAAGAGTCAAAAGCAGCAGGCGACTCGTGCACTTTTGTAAGTTGCAATTTGGGACTTGGATATGACATGTTTCAATACTTAAGTTGCAGAAAGTGAGGTGAAAGGATGTAATTTGTTACCACAAAGGCTTGTCACTGAGGTGGTAAATCTGTATTAAAGGACTGAGTTGCACATGATGTTAAACCTGTCACTTGTGCTGTTCCTGCTGTGTTACTATAAATAGCAGCATATGGGAGGAGGTTGTGTTCACTGATCATGAGGATGATGGTGCTGCTGGAAAGGGAATTCTCCTCTGCTTTGCCCTGTTAAAAAGAATTGTCCCCTCAAGTTATTATTAGTGCTGGGGAGCCATGAAAGGAAAATGTCATTGGAATATGATGAAGAAGAATATACCTACGAAATGCTCCAGTCTCTTTCAACAACATATACATCCATCCCCATTCAGTAAAACCAGTTTATTTTCTACCCCAAGATTACAGTAAGAACATAAGACTTTGGGAATAGCCCTTTTGCCTCTTAGTTCTGCATTTTGTTTCTTACAGTGGCCAACCAGACACCTCTGGTGAGACGTAAATATAATGCCTTTCCCATCAGTCTCCCACAGCAAGTGATGTTTGAAAATGTACTGACCCCAATCTAGAGGAAACACCAACTAATATAGCCTTGAGAGACCCACCCTCCTTGAATTTATTCAACTTCCTTTCAAAGCCACTCAAGCAACTGTCCACCACTATACCTTTGTAAAAGAAGGTAGACTTGGCTTTGAGCATATGGAAGAAAAGAATAGGTCAGGGGTCAGCACTCTGGAGCCACATGTGGCTCTTTCATCCCTCTGCTGCAGCTCCCTGTCGCTCAAAATATGAGTCACAACTGCCAATGTGTGACACCCATTGGCACACAATTTATTGAGCTTTTC
This sequence comes from Pantherophis guttatus, assembly GCF_059756535.1. Taxonomy (NCBI): domain Eukaryota; kingdom Metazoa; phylum Chordata; class Lepidosauria; order Squamata; family Colubridae; genus Pantherophis; species Pantherophis guttatus. Next base: position 118,790,993 of record NC_142064.1, on the reverse strand, counting down.
AACACCCGGTAGGCCAACCATGGATAAATCCAAGAAAAGAAAAGTTTCAGAAGAAAGAATGTTTAATTCAACTACATATGCTAGTTTTGTGAAATAGTCAGGCATGGAAAGGGTTTGGTGGCTCCCGGTGTTTTGTTTTCTTTGGGAAATGAGTCCAAATGGCTCTTTGAGTGTTTAAGGTTGCTGACCCCTGGAATAGGCCATTGAAGTGGGACTTTGAGGAAAGATTATTTGATCCAGAGTAAGGGGGAAGGGTGAGAAAGAAACTCACAATAAACCTGCCTTGGTTTTGTTTAATATAGAATGAGTCAGAAACTCTTACTATACTAGGCTTTCAAGACTCTGCTCTTCTACCCTATTGCAGATAATCCTTGACATTCAACTATTGGTTTAGCGACTGTTTGGAATTACAATGGTACTGAACAGAGTGAGTTATGACATTTTTTTTTAATTCAACCATTGCAGCATCCCCATAATCACGAGGTCAACATTTGAATGCTTGGCAATTGGCATGTATTTATGATGGTTTCACTGTCCTGGAGTCATGTGATTACTTTTTGACCTTCTGACAAGCAAAGTCAATGGGGAAGCCAGATTCACTTAATAACTGTGTTACTAACTTAACAACTGCAGTCATTCACTTAACAACTGTGGCAAGAAAGGTTGTAAAATGGGGAAAAACTCACTTAACAACTGTTTTGTTTGGCAATGGAAATTTTGGGCTCCATTGTGGACATAAAGGCCATTCCTGGAATTACTGCTTTATCTGTTGGTTGACTTAACCTACCTTGAAAGACTGGCATTTTGTGATAATGAATTTCACTAATTTATTATTCACAAGAGTTTCAACAGGTTGGGGGCGATCTGACAAAATTGTTAATGCCCAGTCTAAAAATCTTTGGAATCAAAACTATATTCTTAACTTCTAGAGAGGATTTAGAATTATATGAGTGTACACAAAAAATTAAGAAATTATTTTCCAGTATAATGTACTGTTACCAATTTGCTTCTCCCCCCACCCCCTTACAACTAAATGTTGAAACATGATAGAAATCACATTCTAGAAATAAAAGCCCAATTGTTCCTTCTTAATTTCTGGCTCGAATTTGTGTCTGTGCAAACATAGGAGATTATCCAACCCTTTTTCTGCCTAAGCAAATTCAGGCCTGGCCTTACCAGACAGCAGGAGGGAGAAGGCTATTTTAGGAGGAAGGATTTGGGAGAGATGAAGGCAAGAACTGATCTTTAAAAGGAGTCCCAAGTCTGTTGAAAACATTGACTGTAGCAGAGATGAGTGTCACCCTCTGCTTTTCTTTATGCAACAAAATTTCTTTAGCAAGGAACTGAATTTCCTACAGCCAACCCTGACAACTCATTTCTGAGAATGGTTTCACTTTGGGCTCTTCAGAATATGAGGCTTAAGCTTTAGAGGGGCAAAAGTTATTTTGCTGGACACCCTAATGCAGGGGTGTCCAAGCATGGCTGGCTGGGGAATTCTGGGAGTTGACGTCCACAAATCTTAAAAGTTGCCAAAATTGAACACCACTGCTTTAAAGGAAGCAGCACTTCCTTCAGTCCAGTTCAGCATCTAATGATTTCAGTTTTGATTGTTCTCTCACACAGTACAATGTTAGTATCACCTCTGCCTGAGAAAATATTATCGTATGCTTAAGCAAATTTCCTTTGAGGAAAGTTTATATCCTCTTGAGATTTCTATTACTGTCTTGAATGCCTTCCATTGTTTTGAATGGAATATTTCAAAACATTCCTTACAACCCAAAAGGAAATGCTGACTGTAAGTGGGACATTTGGTATTTAGCGCATTGTTTCACTGTCCTCTAAATGGAAGGATAATGAATTCCCCCAAAATAATGGGGAAAGTAGAGATTTGTCCTATTTATGGAATACTGGTTTTAATTTGTTTTCAGGGATCTTTTCAAGAGCTAGGAAACAGACCACTTTTGATAAAAGCAAAGCAGAATTTTAGAATCACTTTTCCTCTTGGTCACATTTCGATAAGCACATTGTGCCAGTTTCATCTTCTCTTTTCCATTCATGCCTCGAAAAATAATGATGAGAGTGGGGATTCAGATTAGCCCAATATTTTGTAGCCAAGAAAACTAGGGTTGCAGGAAGCCATGGCAGCTGAAAAGGGAGCTCGTGAGGGCCGCGGGCGGTACTCCCAAACTCTGTTTTCACTGGCAGAGGGTTGCAGGAAGCCATTGCACCTGAAAACGGATCTCGTGTGGGCCACGGGCAGTACTCCCAAGATCTGTTTTCGCCAGCAGAGAGTTGCAGGAGGAGCTTGGGAGTCCATTTTCTCTGGCAGAGAGCTTGGGCCACCACAGGTGCCCCCAGCACAAGTGACATCGAGCTGGCCAACGCCCACCCTGGCCACACCCACTCTGGACCCCTAAGGTCAAACACAACCCTGATGCGGCCCTCAATGAAATCAAGTTTGACACCCCTGCTCAGTCCTCACAGCCAGAATTTATTAGGAGAAAGATGAGAAAGATAAAGATCTAAATATAGAAAGTGTAAACTTGGTGGGAGCGGGGAATGTTGACATGGCACATGTCTCTTCTAGAGAGGGGCCCCTGTTTAAGGGATTTTCTGATTCGCCCATGGACCACTTTGACAAAGCAAAATTGACCATCATTTGAGCCCAAAAAATGGCTTTAAAATCTTTCTCTAATTCAAGCTTATATATGAGGCAGAATTCATCCAGGGAAGCTTCTAGATTCCACTTCTTCAGATGACTATCCCTAGTGGACTTCACACCATTCCTAAGAGGTCTGTAAGGGGGTGTGCATAAGTGTACCAGCCAGTGGTGGGTTTCTACTGGTTTGCCCCGGTTCAAGTGAACCGGTAGCGGTGGCAGCAGACTCCGCCCACCTGCCCGGATGTCATCACAGACGCTCAGCGCATGCACAGACTATAAATTGTGGTGAACAGATTCCCTTTAGAATCTGCTTCCTATTCTAATGTTTTCAATATGATCTACTGAAATTATGCAAGAAACTAACATCTGGGAAGAGGGCAGTAATTAGTGAATTATGCTCTATTTCCCCCTCCCTTCAAGGCTCTGCAGTGCTGTTGGCTCATGGCTGGCCTCAGCTTGCTGAAGGCAGTAAACCTGGTTAGTTTTAACCTTGGCTTATTGTATTACAATTCAAGGACACCATGGATCGGACTAAGTGGTGCAAATGTAGCTAGCAAAGGGATCACCTGAGACTTTGGGAGCTCCTCTGTACTTGCCAATGCCTTTGGCTTAGACAGCAAGAGGACAAAAACAGCACAGAAGGTCAGAAAGAGTACAAAAATTAAAATAACAATGGGTAGATTTACAACTAAAGCAGACTCTGCTGACATGGAGTGACCAGATTTCATGGGCTGTGTAACCAGATGATCTTAGCATTCTCCCCAGTTGTCACTGAAAAACTAATACCATGCTTTTCTGCACATGCTTTTTTTCCCCTGGAGCAACTCAAAGCACAACCAAACCACAGAGATAAGAGCCAACAGCTTAACCGTGAAGCAGAATGAAACAGCTGAGTGAGATGACAGATTTCAATAGCTAGTTCTTTTTCCATTGTCTTTAACTACACTTAGGGTAATTTACATTTACATATTGAGGTGATTGACATACCAGAAGAACACATGCTTGCACACTTTTATACCTACACAAAGGTATTTTATTTTGCACAAAGCGTGAACAGAACAGGGCTAAACCTACATTGGAACACTTTCTGTTTTGGTGGGTGCTATCAAGGTGTTGGCTTTATTTTTGTTCAAATTGCAATTGTTATTTGGAGGGAGTATGTTAATGAATGTTAATTAATGAATAATACAATATATTTTCCCATTGCTTTTGCTACTCAACCTGATGTCACACACCTTAGTGTGTCCTTAGTGTTTTAATTGACATATTATTTGCATGTGAGCACAAAACGACTTCCAGTTCAGACCATAATTTTAGTTTCTTCTTTATTCCAATCATGTTGCATAATCATGTTGGGGTGTGCATGTCTTTTGTTCTTTTGCTTTTTTAACATGGCAGCTATATACCCATAGACACAAGCAACTGGTAAAAATATGCAGGCTTGAAAATACTATTCAATATTATTATTATTCAAAATAATATTCAAAAATATTATTCAAAGTATTATTATTCAAAGCTGCCCAATTTGTGTAGATCGCAGAGAAAAATAGTCTTGGAGATTAAAAGCAATCACAGATTTCTAGTTTGCCAGAATGGGAAGGGAAAGATAAAGTAAAATTATGTCAAGCAAATGCTATATTTTTAAATACATTCCCACCAATAAGATTTAATGAATTATGTCTTGGATAAGAATGTATGTAATTTAATTATGTAAGGAAAGCATATTCTGCAGAAACCTTTATTAAAAGGAGGGATAGAATATAAAAGGAGAAACAAAAGGAAAAGAATAGGATGGGGACCATCACACGTCACATGAGTGAGCTAGATATCAAAATGCCAGGATAATATTATATGATCATACAGATTGACATCCGGTTAAACTAGTTATGTTTAATAGTGACTCTGAAGGTTTATTCTGTTCCAAACATATTGGCCTCAATAAAATATTCCTTGTTACACACTTGAGGTTTCCTTCCTTCTTTTTATCTGTTCCCAATATCTGCGCTCTTATATTTTTAACAGCAGCCTGCCAGGGAGAAAATAAGCCCTGAAGTTTTTTCCTCTCCTTTAATCTCCATGTTGGAGACAGCTTCCAATGATTTATTTATTTTTCCTTGTCAGACCGCTCTGCTGATGGCACAGGAACAAAGCCAGGGAGAAAGGTGGCAACTCTATCAAGCAGATTGTCTTTAGTGGGACAGCCCAAAATATGAATGATTGCGTTCCTGAAAGAGCTACTTCCAGTAAAAGCTGCTTTCCACCCAGGCTGCAGCCAACAATTACAAGCAGCAAGCATCTCCCGTGTCCCTTCCAAACCCACAACGCACTCCAAAGCCCACAATAGCAGCCTTTATATCCCAGGTCCCAAATGGTTGCGATTATAGGTGGCGTCACACCCAGTTTTCTATTCCAATTCTGGAACTGACGCCAGGCTGGTGGAAGTCTCTCTCTCCCTTAGCAACTCTCCCTGGCTGTACAGGTAGTCCTCGGCTTATGACCACAGTTGAACCCAAAATTTCTGTTGCTAAGCGGGACAGTTGTTAAATGAATTATGCCCCATTTTTACGACATTCCTTGCCACAGTGGTGCAACAAATGAATTATTGCAGTTGTTCAGTTAGTAACACAGTTGTTACGGGAATATGGCTTCCCCATTGACTTCGGTTATCAGAAGGTCATGAAAGGTGACCTTGGGACACGGCAACCTCATAAATATGAGTCAATTGCCAAGATCAGATCTTTCACACGTATGACTGTGTGAAAAATGTCATGTGAAAAATGGTCAGAAGTCATTTTTTTCAGTGCCCTTGTAACTTAGAATGGTCACTAAACAAACTTTTGTAAGTCGAGGACTACCTGTACACACACTGGGCCTGGGACAAGCCAATGCAGCTTGGGCTATGATGTGATGTGTGGACATGCTGGGGAAGGAAGAAGAGGATGCGCTGCTTGACCAACCCAGTTTGACCACTGTTGCATAAAAGCGAGATGGCCCCAGCCAAGCCTGGCCCCAGCCCCTCAATAATATGAAACATGATGTATTGGAAGGTTTCCTTCTCAAACCTCTCTGAAATGAAGGGGAGCAGGGCTTTAATTAATGCAATATTAGGAAGCATTTGCAAATATGCACAATTTGTACAAGATGATTAATATTCAAAGTCTGGCCAGAGTCCAAGATTAAGCACTTTTAGGAAAAAAAATACAAGTAGTATTCTGGAATCCGGAGTTTTGCTGGCAGATGGTGGATGAGACGTGTTTGGTGGTCCTTTGATATGATTTTTATTATGTCCATTGTTGGGAAATAAAATTTTGTTACTCATCTTATTCCATATAAAAAAGATAGGCTTCAAGTCCACACAAGAAATTAAGTTCTAAAAAGACCAATGTAGGACTTCAGAGCAGCCTCTAATGTTCTGCAGTAGCTTAATTGCCTCAGAAATGTGGGACTCAGGCCCTGCTGATAGGTTGGATCATAGAAGAAGCTGGCAATCTGATATCCCTAGATAATGTAGAGCAGGGGTGTCCAACTTTAAGGCTTGCAGACTTCAATGCCCACAATTCCCAGCCACCTTACTTCATGTAATTCCCATGAACCCTAACTAAGTATGGCCAAAGCTGCAATTCATGCAGTCCCAAACTTATCCAGGCTACCAGGTTACCTAGTTTTAAACTGTAGCACATCCAACTAGGACCGTGATGGCGAATCTAGGGCACGCATGCCAGAGGTAGCATGCAGAGCCCTCTCTGTGGGCATACACAGCGTCGCCAGCTGCTCTTCTGGTTTCTGGCACACACAAGCGCACCGGCCAGCTGATTTTCACGGGCACTGGAGCACCAGAAAACAGCCTGAAAAATGGCCAAAAAACAGGCCCAAAAATGGCCTGAAAATGGTCCAAAAACCACCTGAAAATGGCCCGAAAAACAGTCTGAAAATGGCCAAAAAACAGGTGCAGCTGGTCTTCAGGTTTTCAGTGCTCCAGCCCATGCACACACACACACACACACACACACACACACATGCATACGTGTTCTGATTTGGGCACTCAGCGCTAAAAAAGTTCACCATCACTGATATAGGATGTAGGATGGTAGTTGTAATCCAACACAGCGGAAGGACTCCCAGTTGGGGTAGGCCAACCTTTTGTGAGTAGCACCACACTTCATCCCCCTAATTTTTATCAGCCGAAAGCCATTGTTTCTCAGACGATCTTTGATCAGCATTTAAATGAACAGTTCAAAGAACAGTTTTCATTTCGAAAAAAAAAACCAGCTGTGAAATGTACTTTTATTTTTCTTCCAAGAAAGCTCAGAGCATATCTATATTATAGATATATCCACACATTTATCCCCAAAGTAATTCTATGACGGATTAGAGCAGGGGTTTCAAACCCATGTTGTCATGGTGGTGTCACGTGACATATTGTGACTTTTTTCCCCCTTTGCTAAACCGGGCATGGGCATGGCCAGCACGTGATGCATCCGGCCCACAGGCCGCAAATTTGACAGCCCTGGATTAGAGCAACTAGTAACTTTTGTGGCTTGGCAAAGTATTAAAACCTATATCCCAGTGTCCTAATTAAACTACTTTACTCCTATGCTGCTCCAAAAATGGTGGAGAGCAGTGTGGTCTGTAGGAGGGGGAAGGTGGATCATAGCAATGCAAGCAGCATTGAGGCATTGTGACTTTAAGCTCTACCTGTTTGCTACATTTATGACCATGTGTTCTGCCCCAGCTCCGGATTCCCAAGGATTATGACACACACCAACGGTCCTTATCAAAGTTATAACATACCAAGAATAAACAAAGTCCGGCAAAGGTTGGCAACCAGCCCAGAAAACAAGATACAATAAGACACTCACTCTCCAAAATGCTCTGTAATAATTACAAGTTGTTTCCAGCAAGAAATTACTAACTGCGTGCGACTTAAATAGGCTAAGGGAGTGTCCAATTATCCTCAAACCTTACTCTCGAGGAGACCTCCTCCTCCTGCATTTTGGCAGCCCTGCGTGCTCGAGCATTGAGGAGAGGCTCCTCCACTTCGCTCTCTCCACTTGAAGGAGCCTCTGGAGGTTCTGAAGGCCCTGGCTGAGTCTCTGCCTTTGGCACCACATCCTCTTCAGCCTCCTCGCTGTCCGATGCGAGCGCCGGCAGCGCAGGCTGCTGGCGCGACCCCACACCAGCCTCCTCGTCGTCGGGATCAGCCATGATCCGTGCAGGCCGCTGGCGGGCCACAACACCATGTCACCCTGATGCACAAGGCTCTGATGCTGCTTTTGTCATTCTGATGAAAACAGTGGGAGCCCACTGTGGACAGAAAACACTTCAAAAGGTCTAATCTAAACACAGGTCCTTCAGTGAGCTTCTGTGGCTTAACTGCTCATGCTCATACAGCCCTGGGATTAAGACAAATTCATTTCATAATGGACAGAGCATTGGCATTTTTCTTTTTCGAAACTAATCACCAGCTGCAAGAACCAGAGACTGAAGAAACGGTATTCATATATTTCTGGGTTAATTCCAAGAATTAAAAACTGGGCATAGAACAGAAACCCGGTTCATTGCAGTCTTTCCAGGTGCAGTGTTTGCATATATTTAATAGGCCTGCTGTACTCAACCTGGGACCTCCAATTCCCAGAATCCTCAACCATCATGAATAACTAATAGGCTATTTTGGAAATTGTAGTCCCAATCTGTCTAAAGAACACCACATTGGGGGAAAGCTGTTCTGGTTGACCGCACCACTCTAGAGAAAAGTAAGCTGAGGTAAAAGAAAGCACTGATGTTTCCACAAGTGTTTACTTGGCTTCTCTCCTAGGACTTCATTAAACGTGGTTTGAGTTTGTGATATGACACTCTCCAGCACACTCCTCCCATAATTCAAAATCCCAGCCCTGATTAAACCATGTTTCCTTCTTTATAAGAGTAGGGTGGGTTTCAGAAAGGGTTAAGGTCCATCCACAGTCTTTACCATACTAGCTGCCATTACTTGGCAGATTCAGAAGAAAAATGGTACTTCCTGTAGCTGTCATTCTTTTTGGTGACTGATTGATTGTGCCATCAAATCATGTTTTACTCCTAGTGACCACATCAATAGTTTTTCTGTAAGACAATCTATCCCGGCCTAGACTGATATTTTATGTCTTCCAATAGTGCACTCATTGCCATGGTGCATTCTCTATGACTGTTGCTCAACCTCACCAAATTTAAAATGTGTGGGCTTCAGTTCCCGGAATTCCCTAGCACTGCTGAATGGGGAATTCTGGGAGTGGAAGCCCACCCATCTTAAAGTTGCTAAGGTTGAGTCACACTGCTCTATGATAAAATATTCAAAAGGCCGCCTGGAATCCCCTCCTGGTGCCACATCCAATTAGAGAAGCATCTCTCCATTTACCCTAAGAAGGAGGGTGTGGTGGTTTTTTGTTTTTGTTTTTTTTTTCTGCGAGCAGAACCCACATGTGGGTTTTGAATGGCATCCTGGGGGCCATAGTTCAAAAATGTAGACAGGGCCAGGACAAAAAAAAATTAACATGGAATTCATTTCATTTAAACCTTATTAAAATGTATGAAATATGTTTAAAAAGTTTCTCCCATGTGCATTTAATAATTTAGCCTTTCTGTCATATTGAAACCAGACTTGGCAGCGCTGTCTCTTGAACTGGTGTGACCCCACTTTACACATTTACAAATATACCTCTCCCTTTTTCAAGTTTGCTTTTCCTTCGGATCTTCCCTTTTGTTCAGAGTCAAAGTAGATGGGAAGTCAGTTAACTAGCAACTATGCAACTGGCGTTTTTTAAATACACATTAAGCAGCATCTGGGGGAAAGGGTCTCAAAAAAGTCAAAATGGCAGAAGCAAACATATGATTAAATACCTACCCCTTTCTAAGTCACACCTCTTTTTTGATCACATGATCAAAGACTCCATCTTGACTTTTTTAAGTTCCTCCCCCACAGCTGCCCTTATGAATATAGGTAGTCCTCAATTTATGACCACAATGGAGCCCAACATCTATGTTGCTAAGTGATAAATTTGTTAAGTGAGTTTTGTCCCCTTTTACCTTTCTTGTCACATTTGTTAAGCGAATCACTGCAGTTGTTGAATTAGTAACACGGATGTTAAGTGAATTTGGTTTCCCCATTGACTTTCTTGTCAGAAGGATGCTAAAGGTGATCACATGACTCCAGGACACCGCAACGGTCATAAATGTGACTCAGTTGTCAAGTGTCTGAATGTAAATCACGTGACCATGGGGATGCTGCAACGGTCATAAGTGTGAAAAATGGTCATAAGTCACTTTTTTTTCAGTGGCCACTTTGAATGGCCACTAAGTGAACTGTTCTAAGTCGAGGACTACCTGTATTGCAAATATGGACGCTCCCAAATTTGAAAGGGTCTTTGCAATGTCATTCTGGATTTGAGACCCATAGCTCCTTATTTGCATTGGAGGGAAACCTCTCAATGACTCCAGTAGCTGATGCTTTGGCAATGGTAGGACTAATACAGCTTAGGATCACCATAGACGTCAAAGATCACATTAGAGGCCAGCAACATATGGAGCATCTGGCATCCTTTTACATTTTCCTGTGGGGTTCAAAGTGACAACACTGGGGATAAAGTGGGTAAGTCTTCACCTGATGTCTTTCTCTCGCAGAAAAAAGACAAACAGCTGAGCAATTGGCAATTGGAAGCCTAACTGTTTGGAAGAAGAGGTGTTGGGGCAGACAAGTGATTCAGTTAAAGATAATGTTGATTTTCAAAATCATTTTGTTAGGCATGCCATCCTGAAGGTTTGGAATAGATGTAAAGCAAGATTGATTTGAAAAGGCACCTTTGGGACAACCATGACCTGGATGACTGAGAATCTCCATAGACATTGACTCCTAAAGTTCCTTCATGATTGTCACCCCAAGAAGCATTTTTCGAAAGAGAAATTTTTCATTTCATTTAATTTGTATACTGCCTACTCCCAAAGGACTCAGGGCGGTGAACAGGCACAGGATAAAACTAAGGTGACCAGATTTTAACATTGGTAAAGAGGGACATTGTGGGCGTGGCTTATTTTGTGGGCGTGGCTAGCTGGTCATGTGACTGGGTGGGCGTGGCTAGCTGGTCATGTGACCGGGTGGCCATGGCTATGTCTATAGGGTAAGGTGAACAGATTTTAACATTGGTAAGAAGGACACCATTGTGGGCGTGGCTTATTGTGTGGGCGTGGCTTGGAGGCCATGTGACTGGGTGGGCGTGGCTACCTGGTCATGTGACCGGGTGGCCATGGCTATGTGTATAGGGACTACTCAGAGGGCTGAAAAGTCATTTCTGACAGGTCCTCACACTTTTGACTGGTCCTCACACTTATGACCATCCTCACATTTATGCCCGTGCAGCATTCTTAACAACCATGTCACTCATTTCACAACTGCTTCTCTTCAACAAGGTGACAAGATAGGGCAAAAATGTAAAATGTGAGGACAGTCGTAAGTTCGAGGACTGGTCAAAAGTGTGAGGACCAGTCAAAAATAACTTTTTCAGCCCTCTGAGTAGTCCATATGCACAAAAGGACTAACCAGAGAGCTGAAAAAAGTCATTTCTGACAGGTCCTCGCACTTTTGACTGGTCCTCACACTTATGACCATCCTCACATTTATGCCCGTGCAGCATTCTTAACAACCATGTCACTCATTTCACAACTGCTTCTCTTCAACATGGTGACAAGATAGGGCAAAAATGTAAAATGTGAGGACAGTCGTAAGTTCGAGGACTGGTCAAAAGTGTGAGGACCAGTCAAAAATAACTTTTTCAGCCCTCTGAGTAGTCCATATGCATTAAAGGATTACAGCAATAGAGAGGGATGAAGGAATGGAAATTAGAGTAGGAGTGAGGGTAAGAGAGGGAGGAAGAGAGGAGGAGAAGGAGAAAGAAAGAGGAAGTAGGGAGGAGAAAAAGAGGGTGGGGGGAAGAGAAAGTAAGAAGGAAAGAAAAGAGAGAGGTGGTAGGTTTGAGGAGAAAGATTGCTGTACAATAAAAAAGATGAAAGGGAAGAAAGCCAACCCCAAGCAAATATAAAGATATTAAGATAAAGAATGAATTGTTAAACTTTAAAGAATAAAAGAGAACAAATATGAATAAATAGCAATAATTAGAAACACACATACAAACATACAATGTATTTTCTTTGAACAGAATATTTGGCTGGTTCACAAATTTAAACAGCGTTTAGTCATTTCAATTAAATTTACAATTTCTATATTTTCTTTTTGCCATATTTATTCCTCATCTATTTTTTAAAAAAACCAATATTACCCTTCATCCTCATCTCTAATCTTAATCAAATTCAATTTTTCCCTTCTATTCTATATTATACCCCTTCCCATTGTCATCTATTTTTATATCCATCCTCACATTGGTTAATTATGTAATTATGTAATACAGTTGTTTAATACAAATTCAACATTTTAATATAAATCAATTAGTTATAAAACTATCTTTTTTGTATATTAATCAATATGAACATGAATATTCCAATTATTTCCATGCAATCCAATTTCTTACAAATCAATTAATTATATTTACCAATAATAATAAACCAAATAATTTCTCCCATATATTCCTCCAAACCACAACTTAACCATTTCTGCTTTCAACACAATATACAATTAATAGTATCTCAATTATTACAATTCCCTAGTTAAATACAGCTTTTTTTCCTTTGTGTTTTAAAATCTTGAACTCTCCTCCTAAATTTCCCATTGTTTGCAGTTTTTCACCTACCTTTTTTGGAGAGGAAAAATAAAAATAAAAATAAATCTCTCTCTGCCTCATTTTGTCACCCTGCACCAAAGACCCTGGTTTCGGTTTCGTTTCTGAAGCTTAGGTAGGGGGAAAAAAAACTGCTTTACACTGATTGCCTGTAGGGCGGCCCTTTGAAGCCCCGGGCAAGAGTTTAAACAGTTTTTTTTTCTTCTAGCCATCAGCTGGGGCTCAAGAAAAATCGGGACTTTTTTGAAACGCCGCGGGACGCGGGACAAATTGCTCAAAAGCGGGACTGTCCCGCCAAAAGCGGGACGTCTGGTCACCTTAGATAAAACACATAGAATACAAAAATTTAAGAGTAGAAGTAAAATCGAATTAAATCAATTTAGCCCAAGACAAATTTAAAACCTCAGGTTAAGAACAAATTAAAATTTACATTAAAAAGAGAATGGGAGAGGTTAGGCCAGACCAGCCTGGTGAAATAAAAAGGTCTTGAGAATGCGGCGGAAGGTGCGTAGATCCGGGAGGAGGGTTAGGGTTGTGCGCCCTCCCAGCCCTGCAACTACCAGCCAGGGGGCCGCGTGAGGAGAAGGAGGAGGGTTATCTTTGGGGAAGCTGCCACCACGGCTTGTGCTCGCTCCTCAGCTGCAGGCCTGTCCCCCTTTCTGTCGTACCCTCCTCCTAGATCCCATTCCCACCCCACCAGCCCTCATGTTAGCGAGATTGGTGTTGGCCACAGCCGGGTTCGGCCAGTGTCTCGGGGCAGAGAGCAGGTCACGTGACCAGGTCAGCAGGGAGCTGCAGGAGGGGGTCAAAGAGCCACATGCGGCTCTGGAGCTGTGGGTTGCCAATACCCGGGCTAGGTATATAGAATTTATAGCCCTTCACCACCCATGATCACAAAGGCAAAGTTACCAAGATATAGGCATGACCAGAGGTGCATTAGACGGTACAGATAACTTTCTTCCATCTGGTCATTAGCCCTCTGAATTTACTGTTCTGTTTTTCCATTCCCTACCTATCCAAATTATAATCTGCTCAGTTAATAAAAAAAAATTATAGACACATTTTCTGACTGGAAACCATTTATGTACTTTTTGCTAAAACTATAAAAAAAACTAATTTGTGATTTATGGGTTTGAGAAATAGCTAGGGTAGAATAAGGAAAAAACAAAGCCACAATATAACTATAGAGAGGATAAAATATAAATGCATTTACTGTAACTGCTGTAAAGATCAGAAGCTGCTTTTTTGTATCTCTTTTTTCTTCTTTCTTTTCTACCTTTACTCTTTTATTTCTTACTTATTTACTTATCAGTTTAGTTTTTCGTTCTTTAAGTTGATATTATTTTTACTCTGTAAAGAATCTCTTCAATAAAAAATAATACCGTAGTACAGGAAAAAAAAAATTGTAGATACATTTTTATGCTTGATTTCCTGTAAGTTTCTTCATTTCATATCATAATGTATGCAATGCCCAGATAGGATGTCAGAAGAGGAGCAGACAACCTGGGAAACCCAAAGCATTGTCTTGCAGTTCAAGAATATCGGGCCCACCCTATTCAGGCTGCAGCCCTCTGGTTGGTGCTTGCTTGCATGCTGGTGACTTGCAAAGCCTTAGGGTCTGGAAAGAGTGTGCATGCATCTGGAATTGCTGCAGATGTAGGATAGGAATTGGTGATGCAAACAGCCAATGTTAAGATGGCATGATTTTACTCCAACTGGGGGGGGGGCAGGGAATCTCAGGAGAAAGGGCCTAGAAAGGGAAAACAGAGCTATTCCAGCGACCAGCCCCATGCTGTGAATGTCAAAGCAAGAACTAATAAGATTTGAACTTTCACATCAGCCTTGAGAACTGGCAATACCAAATTCTCTTTTCTTTGTTTGTTTAACTTTTAACACACTTTGACAGTAATAGGGAGGAATGTTATAAGGAATGCGATATAAAGAAATGTAAACGAAGGAGCTTTCCAAACAAGGGTTTTATTGTGTGTTTGCCCTATTTCTTGGAATACTACTCTCCAGTGAGCGTGTGCATACACAGATGTGTGCATAAATTTTATCCTCTCCCTTTGGAATACGCCTGTGTTTTCCCACTCCTTTGTTGGCCTTTTTAATTCTGACAAAAAAAAATGATCTTCTATGGATGGAAACGTGGATTAGGCACATCATATTTTTGACTGGTAAGGTATAGAAATGTTCACACAAGCAGTCCTTGCTTAACTACCACAATTTGGACAAACAACTCCATTGCTAAGCAACCCAGTTGTTGAACAAGACATCATGTGACTGCGGCTTGCGATTTTGTTGCCGATTTCTTCACCAACTCTGCTTGTCAGAAGCTGGCTAGGAAGCATGCAAATAGCAGTCATGTATTCACAAGACGCTGCATGGGTCATAAATGTTTGCTGGTTGCAAAGACCCAAATCTCAAACACCTGATTGTGCAATGTAAGTGAAATGACCAGTCATGAAGTTACTTTTTCAGTGCCATTATAACTTTGAATAGTCATTAAACAAGGCAGTCATTACATGAAGACTGTTTGTATCTGGAAGCTCCTTCAGGAGAATTGTAATGGAAGACTTTGAGTATTACCCATCAAAAGCCAATGACTAGGGACTAGCTATTCCATTTTTTCTCTTTAGCAGATTTGAGACCAGGAGGAAACATTGGTCCATTCTGGATAGGAAAGGAAGATTATGCAAAGTGGAGAACCCCTGTACTGAGTGACTTTTAATTCAACCTTAGCCAACGCACAGACTCCTGAACTAATTGGAAGTTCTCCCTTGCACTCTTGGTGCCCCATTGCAGAGCTATTTTGCAATTGTTATTTATTTCAATGACACTTTCTCAGCAGCCTTTCTGGAGTGGAATGTGCTCTCCATGATTGTTAATTAG
Organism: Pantherophis guttatus; assembly: GCF_059756535.1. Taxonomy (NCBI): domain Eukaryota; kingdom Metazoa; phylum Chordata; class Lepidosauria; order Squamata; family Colubridae; genus Pantherophis; species Pantherophis guttatus. The sequence goes on along the minus strand of NC_142064.1, from coordinate 118,775,681 downwards.
AGCGTGTAGGGGTGGATTTCCTGCAACCAATGATCTTGAACCAGCCTTGAACATGTTCACATCTTGGCTCTGATCTTGCAGCTTTCCCCAAACATCATGCAGTGCTCTACATGAAGCTGTCAATTACAGGCATTTCCCCCTGTGGCTGCCACCATGCCAGAGCCAAATTCTGCTTTTCATGAACAGAGGAGAAGAGCTTTGGTTCCTACTCTCATATGCACTGCAGCTCAGCAGACCTCTTCACCCATTTCCAACATAAAGTATCAAAATTGGAGCTTGCCTTTCAAATCATTTGGCTTCTTGTCCATACAAAATGCTCATTTAGGGTCTGAACTTTATTTTTAACAATAGTGCCAGTTGGAAGACAATGGCAACATAAGCGTGCCAGCAACCAGCTGGCTAAGACGCCGGAATATTCCAGATTTCAGTAATGTGTGTGTGTGTGGGGGGGGGGGGGCATGTTGAAAAGGGAGGCTAAATTGCTCCGGTTGGATGAAAGGAACTATTAAAAAATAAATGCAGAGCTCTTTTGTTCTTTTGCATCTCCTGCATGAGGCTTCCTTTGGACCTTTCTTTGCTGCTATGCTGCAACATTCTGCATCCATATTAGAGGCAAAAAATTATACCAGCATCACATTTAGTATTCCCACTGCTGATCCCCATCCTGCCTCTGCTGCACCTATTTCAGAATCACTGCAGTCCCCTGAGTTCCCTCCCTCCAAGGCATGACTGAGAAAGCCTCCTACATGTTATACATCTTGAACAGAGGTGGGTTTCAGCAGGTTCTGACCAGTTCTGGAGAACTGGTAGCAGAAATTTTGAGTAGTTCGGAGAACTGGTAGTAAAAATTCTGACTGGTCCCGCCCCCATCTATTCTCTGCCTCCCAAGTCCCAGCTGATCGGGAGGAAATGGGGATTTTGCAGTAACCTTCCCCTGGAGTGGGGTGGGAATGGAGATTTTATAGTATCCTTCCCCTGCCACGCCCACCAAGCCACACCCACCAAGCCACGCCTACAGAACTGGTAGTAAAAAAATTTGAAACCCACCACTGATCTTGAAGCTGCCCTTAAGATAGTGTCAGAATACAGGTAGTCCTCGACTTACGGCCGCAATTGAGTCCAACATCTGGTTTCCCCATTGATTTTGCTTGTCAGAACATTGCAAAAGGGGATCACATGAGCCCGGGACACTTCAACCGTCATAAATATGAGTCAGTTACCAAGAGTTTGAATTTTGTTCAGGTTGACAATGAGGATGCCACAACAGTCGTAAGTGTGGGAAATGGTCATAACTCACCTTTTTCATGCCGTTGTAACTTTGAACCATCACTAAATGAACTGTTGTAAGTCAAGGACTACCTGTATATATAAAGGGGAGGGCGGATGTGCTAACCCAGGTAGGTACAGCTCAGGATGTCGCAATACAATCTTATATTAAAGGTTGGGAACAAAATGAGGGCGAGGTCGTGGAGATGTAACAAAAACAAGATACTTTTCATCTTGATTAGGTATTACCAGTATTTGCAATTCTTATTATGTTTGCATCATGGTTAAGTACAATTGGGACAAAGAATTTCATGACTCCCCTCTAGGGGAACCATTTCCAGGTGACGCTATAGAAGAAGAATATGGAAGCATATATCTGAGTTTCAGGAGACAATTTTGTGGTGGGTGGATGGGTGGGTGTACGCAGGAACAGGTGGTAGCTTAATGGTGAGGCATTTTATTTCCAATTTCTGGTATCTCCAATTAAAAATGTTCAAATAGGAGGCCTTGTAGTAACTGTAGGAATTATGATAAATAATGATAGGCCAAATAGACTAATAATCAGAAAATTCCTGTGTTTTCAAACTGTATTTCTTTTGCTTTTTGAATGAAAAAAAAATATCTTACACCTGACAATATTCCTTGAGTTGTTTACTTGTTACTTGGATTACTCCTTGTTAGGATGTGTCGTTAGTCCATAATTGGTTGTATTGCTCGTCAAGAAATGATGCTTATCCAATGTTTCATGTGAATTGTGTGCATGTTCGAATCCATCCCTAAGCCTAAGAAACTCACAGATTGTTATAAAGACAGAAGGAATAACGCCTCCCCACAAGCTCTTGGAGGAAAGGTGAAATATATATGTGTGATAAATAAATCAGCTTGAAATTTTGACATATCATGAGAATGATGTGCATAATTAGACTACTTTCATATTGGATAAAGAAATTAGTCACTATTGCTGCATTTCTTGCTTTTTTAATGATTTCCTCCCTTCTGAACAAATACTAGTTACAGTATATACTCAATATATTTTCTTGTTCTGTAGGATATTCAATCTGAAATTCTAGGCATACTTACCTATACTTATATTTAACAGGGCTTTCTTTGAGTTGACAAGTCTAGATCAACAGTGTCAACCTACCGCAAGGGAGAGTGTATAATTAAAGCACTCAATTTGTAGATTGAATGTCCCTGGCCTTTTCCTCCCTAGTGATTTGTGATATCTTATAGTGGTAGCCATCATCCCTGTGCTATTAATCAAGCCTGCCTTTGTTACTGTTGTACTTCAAGTCATAATGCTTGGATGAGGCTGAAAGTCACTTGGGGAGAAAGGCAAATTTTAATTCCAAATTAATTGCAACTTAAAGCCTCAAAGCTGGGACACTTTGGTTCCAATGTCACCTTAACCATTGGTGACATTGGCTTAATGTCATTCTTAGCCATTGCACCGCAGAAACATTTTACTTACTCATTTCTCCGTTTGCTTTATAACCCACTTTCCTACGAGGTCAGGAAAACAAGATGGCCTGCGCAGCACTCCTGCCTCTCATATTTACTCCCACGAAAACAAATCCTCTGAACCTGTAAGGCTATTTTGCCAGATTGCAGGGATGTTTTAAAGGAGTCCAAACAAAACACAATGCCATAGAGATATTGTATGCCTAAAAAAAGCCCTAGAAGAATGGGAAAAAACATAGGACTGAGATATTATGTACACAATGCCTGACAAATTGATTTCTCCCCTATGACGTAAGGATCCAGGAAAAATGGGGACAGAATTCAAGTGTCAGGACGTGAATTCCATAGTCCATTCAGGACTATGGCTGCCAGCTTCGAGCGGTGGATGCTGGAATCCATCCAGGTATCCTGATTCCAGTCATGACAATGTGGCCTTTGGTACAATCATGGGAGAAGGGGAAAAGATGGTGACTGGAAAAACCAAGTGCAGGATTGACTGACCAACACAGCTCTGGAACAATCCAATTAAAAATAAGAAGCCTGTAGGGGTGGGAATGGGGAATGCCACATGCTGTGGGTCAGAGGAGCCCGTGTGGCTTTGATATCTGCGGCTGTGTGGAGCCAGCTTGAGGATTCTAATGGCAGGCAGTGGGTCATGCCTGCCAGCTCAGCAAGCAGTGGGCTGCCAAGGAAATTGCATGGCCAAGAAAGGCAGAGTTGGCACAAGGATGCAGACTTGGCAAGCAGGCATATAGTTTTTCTCCCAAGCAGCCTTTCCTCCACAAGCCAGCTGGATCTGCTCTCCCAAAGATGGAGGCAGCAGTCAGGAGCTGCTTATCACATCTGTTGGCCTAAGCACTTCTGCCACTCCCCTCTTGCCTTCTCTGTGAAAGCCACCAACTCTTCCCTATCTCCCATTTTAGCTGGATGCCTCTCCTGTGTTAACCTTAGATCAGCTCAGTCTGTCTTAATTTTCTCCCTCTCGTTCTCTCTTTCTAACATCTATAACCATCTTCCCCACCTCCTTAGTGCTTGATCCGCTAAAAGGATTGAGGCGGCTTTGCTTAAATTGGCAGACATTGTGGGTTTCCTATTCCCCCTGGGGGCCTCCTTGTATAATTGCTTCCAAGGGTGGGAATAGGAAGCTCCTGGAGACACTGCTGGCTTTGCAGTCCCGGTTTGCAAACATTTATGCTGGCTATGAATGAAAAACCCTTCCAGCCTGCTGTGCTCATGTTTCGACTCACACTGGACAAATCTAAGACAGCTTGGATTTAAGAAAGAATTTTTTTTAAAAAAATGCTATGCTAAATTGAGAAACTACAGAGGAGAATACAGGGTTTCTCTGTATACCCTTAGCAAAAGATGGGAGTCTCAGTGTTAACCCCTTGGCAAGATAGGCGGCAAATAAATTTAACAATAAATATCTGTCTCTACGCTCTTCAACTACTAGAAAAATCTGGTGCTGATTGGCTAGGGAAGATAAAATCCAAAAGAGTGCCGAATCAAAGCACAGCAATAAAACAGAAAGACAGACAAATAAAAGTGCTCTTTTATAGTTTGCAACCCCGTGTTTCGTTTAGGGAAGCTGTTCCCGCAAGATGGAATGGGAGGCTAAATGACTCCACAAGGGGCTTAGACGGGGAAGGCAGTGACTTGGAAGCTAGTTAAAATCACCATGACCAGAGGCAGTAAAAACTCTGAATATGAGAGACTGAAGAAAAACATCAGGGAAAGGCAGTTTCTGCCCTTCTGGCGAGTTTTGCAGAGTCCTCTAGCTGCTCCTGGGATATGATCAAACCTGGACCAAAAGGCGCTCCTCTGATGCCCAACCTTGCATAGTTGCAAGTGGAGCTAGAGGGCGCTAGAGTCAATGAGCATGTCTGAGGCTCTCTTTTCATGGGAACTCAGAAAGGCCCTTTGGAGCTGCATTTCCCCCCAAATTCACCCTTTGTTTTAATTTTAACTTACTAGTTTGCAGAGGCTGAGAACGGGAGATTGCATCTACCCCTGAGATGGAAAAACACGAAAGGGAAAGACACGAAAGCGAAACGAATAAAAGAGAGGTGCTTTCAAAACCAAATCCTTTGGGAAGCCCTGCTTTAGAAAAAATCTGGTACATTCAGTTCATCTCTCTCTTTGGATACAAGGAGTTTGGGCACGGAGACCTTTGATATATTAGCTAGATAAGCACAAATATAGCTCCAGCTATAATTCCATACTTCCAGCTTGGTTAATTATGGGAATCGTTGAGGATCCACCCCAGTCAGTTCCTACATTTACTCTGTTGCAGAAAATCTATACCTAGAAATTAGAAAGATCCATATTCAGGGATCTCCACTGCCACAAATGTTGGGAACTAAGGCAAAAATATAAATGAACATACACAACTTCCATCCCACAATAAGTGCCATTTCTCCTCACTTCCTCAAGGCTGAACTCCCCAGTGAACTAGATCCTGGGGCTTCAGAGCTGTTCTGTCTCCTACTTAGCCACACGTAAGTGCAGACTAAACACAGTGTTTGAGATGACGGTCCCAAATTCCCTTCTTAGTAGGGTTTGAGCCATCCTTCAAAAAAGTTGGGGATGCACCACAAGGCAGCCTGAATAAAGTGTGGCCAGCTGCTGAGATCAGCCTAGGTTCCTTGTGTTACACACCTATCGTAGTTCCTTTCCAGTTACAACGCAGGGGTTCCTTAAAAGCTTTTCCAGGGAACAAGAATGAAACAATCTAATAAGTCTTATAAGGTTAGGCAGCTGCCAAGTAGATGAAAGGAAACCTGAGAATAAGGGAGCTTAAGAGCAAGCTGTTAACAGTAGGATTCTCTTCAGTTTACAGGGAGGGGGAGCAAAATGTAGGGAATGACAACTGGAGAGAACAATTCCACCCCTTATGAACACACAAAATGTATGCAGCTGGAGAAAGGGTGGGTGAGAAGTAGATATGCAGGACTCTTACAATTTATTCCTGAGAGCGTAAGAGAAGTGATCTCTAATAGTTAGAGCAGGGGGTGGGGAGACAGAGTGATAGGACAGTAAATGGAACAGAGCGGATTTTTTTAAAAAAAATTAGGAAGGAGGAAGTTCTAATGGGGTTAGAGTAAAAGAACACTGTGGCTTAAGTTGAGGGTGAGAGCAAGGGATCTAAAAATCCAAATTCCCAGTTTCTGCTGGTTCCGTGGCTGAAATTCCTGTGTGGTCCACTGCATTTAATCCATTTGCCCCAAAGACTCTCCAAGAGAGAGAACAAAAAAAAAAAAAAAACCCACCAAACTTTGGAAAATGAGTTGAGAGAAGAAAAAGGGAAAAAGAAAAAAGTACCTTCAGATCAGAGTTTGGTCCTCGAAATCACACCTGAAGCAGATCCTTCTTCTCCACCCAAGCAACTTCTCCTTGGCCGCCTTGTTAAAGTCCGTCTTTTTTCTGTTCCTCCGCTTGTTTTTTGTATGGTTTTTTTCCCCCCTTTTGCCAGCAGACTGGAGCTGAGTGTGTCAAGCCCTTCGCAGGACTGGAGGAGGCTGTACTGTACTAGAGGGGATTGAGAGGGGTTGACTTCCTTGTAGGCAAGCTGGTTTCAATGAGGTACAGAGCTCACACACACGCTCGCACACACAGACACACAAATGACTTCAGGGGCTGAACCATCATGTGGTTTCCATCAACCACCTGCCAAAAATGGGAAAAAAATTAAAAGAGAGAGAAAAAACCGCTCAACCTCAAGGATGGAAGTTTTCAGCCACTTCTCTCCTCCACTCCAAAATGACATACTTTTTTTGCCTGTTCTTTTCAAAGTCGTCACAAGAGTTAGTGGGTTGAGAGGACAGCAAGAAGACAAAACTGGTCCCAAAAAAAGTTGGTGGAGGGGGGAGGGGGACAACACAACAACAACAAAAAAAACCCTCTCTGACTTAGTGGCGCCAGAAAGGATGGCTTTTGTGTTGGTTTAAGGCCATGCAAAATATTTGTCTTCCCTGACTGGGAGAGCCTGGCTTGTGATAAACATAGAAGAAAGGAAGCCATCTTGTTGGTAAAGAAATGGTTCTGTGCTTTGAAGAAACAATAAGTGGAAGAAGATAAACTATAAAGGGGGTGAGGGGAAGTCCCGGGATATGAAAGAATGAGAAATAAGAAATATAGTATGAGGGGGGTGAGGGGAAAGAGATGAATTGTTGATTATAGCGCATTCTTTATATAGAATAAAGATGGAGAGGCTTAGGCTGAGGCATAGTAATTCATTGGAGTGCAGCTTCTAGCAGCCCAGAGTAACTAATGGCTGTTGGACATGGATGAGAGGAATAGTAATTAACAATATCCAGAGGGCCCTTTTTCCCCCTCTCCCCGGGAGGCAGACAGAAACATAAGAACTCTGCTGAATTATGCATCCGTTTATCTAGCTCTCTACAATTCTATTTATTGTGGACTACAAATCCCAAAATCTATAGTTAAATCCTCTGAGAATTATGGGAGTTGGGAAGGTGCCAGCTTGGAAAAATGATTTATTGTTGTTGTTTCTAATCCCACCAATGGGCAACCTTTTTGTCAGAAACAAGCAGAGGATGGAAACAGATTGCCACACCTGGATGTACACAGTTGTTACGGAAATCAGCCATTTTATAGTTTCCCTTCCAATTTGGTAGGAAGTGGCTGTGTGAAAGGATCATTGCAAGTGGTTAGATCATGAATCGAATGCTTTTTCCATTTTCCTGCTCCATCTTTAGCCTAAAGATATGTTGTACCACTTGTGCTCTTGTATACACTGGTTGGTTTCAGTGAGATTTACTAGCAGCAATTCTTGCTGGATTGTATCTTATGGGTGAGCGAAATGACAAGATTCAACAATAAAGTATTTAATCACATTTGTATAGTCTCTCAGCTCACATAGTGATTCTGGGAGGTGTACACAGTAACAATAAAAAACACACAAAATTCTGAAAACAACCAATTGGAATTAAAACAAAATTAAAACATGATAAAAACAAATAAAAACAAGGTGCAAGGAAAACATATAGAGAGTGTATTCCATTAATCCATATAACCATCTAACAGGTTCCACTTTACTATGGGATTCCCAAGCTGGCTGACAAAGCCATATTTTAAGGGTCTCCCTGATGGCCAATAGGCTTGGGTTCAACCTTATTTTGGGGGGAATGATTATTATTTATTGCTATTAAATTTATTTGCTGCCCATCTCATGGTTCCAGGTGACCCTGAGTAGTAGTTCTGAGTTGAATGATGTTCCACAGGGAGGAGGCTAAGCAGAAAAGGTTTCCTCCTAGGTTCCATACAATAACATTCCCTAGCCAATGGGACCCACAACATGCCTTCCCTGCCAAACCTGATGTATGGGGAGAGGCAGTCCCTCAAATATCCCAGTCACATGCCATGTAAGCAGTAGTGGGTTTCACTTACCTTTGCTATTGGTTCAGAACTGTGAGCATGCGTGTACGTGCGTGTGTGCTCACTTCACTCGTGCACAGTGCTTCTGTGCATGCACAGAGCATCCGTGATGATGTCCGGGAGGGTGAGCGGAGCCTCCCGCAGATACCGCTACCGGTTTGCCTGAACTGGGGCGAACCAGTAGGAACCCACCACTGCATGTAAGGCTTTAAAGGCATTTTGAATTGAACCCAGAAGCAAACTGACCACCAATGCAGCTTGCATAGTAGAGGTGTATTGTGTACAGATCTTGGAGCACACAATAACTGCCTATACCACTGCATTTTGTACCAACCGAAGCTTCTGGATACTCTTGTAAGGCAGCTCCCTGTAGAGCACATTGCAATAGTTCATTTGGGTGATGACTACGGCATGACTGATTGATAGTAGAAAGTTGACATTGGGCAAATAAGTAAATAAGTAAAACGTTCAGGCTCGTTTTATTCTTTACTATCCTTTCCTAGCCTGGTATCTTCCAGAAATACTGATTTCAGCTCATTTCCACCCAACACAATAAACAGGAGAAGCAGCTTCACTTCTCACTACTACAAATCCCCTATGCTGATATAATTTGAATGCTGTTAAAGGAGAGCAAGCAGTCAGTCATTCTATTTGTGCAAAGGATGCTGCATTTTACCCCAGGCAATATGGGAAAAGAAGTATGACAGGGTTTACATATTACATCGAGCAATGGCTTGTTTACCCATGCTTTCTTGGATAAACCATAATTGGCTGGCTTCATAGAACACCTTAAGCTATAAACCATCTTTTATGTACCACAATGTCGGAGTTCAGCCAACATACTAGATCAGAACTAAGCAAACCAATATCGATTGGCATGTACATCGTTTTGCCTATAGGCAACATTAGCCCTGAGAGAATATTATAAAAATTTTGTCCCTTAAAGATGAATTGGAGCAGCTGGTTGGCTAGATTTTTGCAAAGATGAATTGATAACATTGCAAAACAAAGGGTTGTGGATGCCAAAATCCTGCCTGCCAAACACAGTCACTTAATTTATTATCATTCTTCTTCTTGTGAGCAAGCCACCTCAGCATCAAAACAGCTGGCACTGACTGAGAACATACAAGCCCACATTTGCACATCCATGCGTACCGATCATAAACTCTGAGTGCCTCAATGAGGTTTCCCAGAACTGGGCTGCAAAAATCCCATGATCAAAAGGGGGCACCCAAAGAATACACAAAACTCTTAGTTCCATGCTGCCATCTAATGGTTGTCCTCATTGTTGTAGCTCAGATCTGATAACCTTATTTAAATGTGTTCCCAACTACTGGAGCATAATTTATCCAGTGTATATAACTTCCTTTGACAGTCGAATCGAACCAATTTTCCCAATAAGCTGGGTTTGTAGATGACCTCGATCCGAAAGGCACACTGGGGGAAACAAAAGTAGGAATTGGGGCACCTCAAAAGGACATGCACAGCTGTTGGAAAGTGCCCATCAGAATTGTGAGTTGGAGATAGAAGATCCCAGGGAAGAATTTTGTTCACAATACTTGAACATTTGGAATATAAAATGTTTGCACTGTATATTATAAGTCTCAAAACCTAATCTCTGTTTAGATCAGGGCTGTCAAACTCCCGGCCCATGGGCCAGATGCGTCATGCGCTGGCCACACCCACACCTGGTTTAGCCAAGAGGGAAAAAGTCCCAATACATCATGTGACACCACCGTGACGACGTGAATTTGACACCCCTGGTTTAGATCATCCTTCTTTAATTTTATGTTTTTTAGGTATGTTGGACATCAGTTTCTCAGCAAACTGATGAATACAGTTAATAAAGTTGTCTGGACCCCCCCCCAAACCTAGACTGTTTACACAAGATTTGTTCTTATGTTAAGGTAAAGATAAAGGTTCCCCTCGCAGATATGTGCTAGTCATTCCTGACTCTAGGAGGCGATGCTCATCTCCATTTCAAAGCCAAAGAGCCAGCGCTGTCTGAAGACGTCTCCGTGGTCATGTGGCCGGCATGACTAAACGCCAAAGGCACACAGAACCCTGTTACCTTCCCACCAAAGGTGGTCCCTATTTTTCTACTCGCATTTTTTACGTGCTTTCGAACTGCTAGTTGGCAGAAGCTGGGACAAGTAACAGGAGCTCACTCAGTTACGTGGCGCTAGGGATTTGAACCCCTGAATGGCCGACAAGCTCAGCGTCTTAGCCACTGAGCCACCACATCCCTCTTCTTATGTTACAAACTCTAATGTCTTTTTGGAGTATAGCTAACAGGATAAAGTGCTAACTGTAGTGAAAGAACCATCCATAACACTATACATACCCGTAGTTACAATACATAATACAATACATGGTTAAATACATTTTCAGGTTGGCATATTGTATGGTTATCTTTATGTCTGACTCAGATTGGACTCTCCCTAAAGAGGTTTTCTTAGACTTTAGACCTTTCTATCCTGGTCCTGTAGCTTCTATGCCTTGACAATGTAGTTCTTCTGGAGATAGTTTGCTTGCAGTGAACTTGAGAAAAAGATGCATTTACAGATAGTCCTCAACTTACAACAGTTCATTTAGTGACTGTTCAAAGTTACAACAGCTCTGGAAAAAAAGTGACTTATGACCGTTTTTCACATTTCAGAACGTCAGATGCTTGGCAACTGACTGATATTTATGAGGGCTGCAGTGTCCTGGGGTCATGTGATCTGCTTCTGCGAACTTCTGGCAATGGGGAATCCATATTCACTTAACAACCGTGTTACTAATTTAACAAATGCAATGATTCACTTAACAACGGTGGCAAGGAATGTCATAAAATGGGGGCAAACTCACTTAACAAATGTTTCACTTAGCAACATATATTTTGGGCTTACTTGTGGTCATAACTCAAGGACTACCTGTACTTACTAAACTTGAAGAGTTAAGCAGGTCTTTAGACGCAGCAAAGCTTTCCTGCTTACAACCTGCAACCACTGCAGTCTCAGCTGCAGACTTAAAACCATTTGTTTAGCAACCGTTACAAGGGCAGTGAAAAAAAAGTGACTTATGACCAGTCTTCACACTTATGACCATTGCAGCAATTTCATGGTCACGTGATGAAAACTTGGGCACTTGACAACCGGTATATATTTAAGGAAGTTGCAGCATCCTGGGGTCATGTGAGTACGATTCGCAACTTTCCCAGCCTACTTCCGACAAGCAAAGTTAACGGAGGCAGCCAAATTCGCTTAACAATCACATGATTCATTTAACAACTACAATAATTTGCTTTACAACCATGGTGAAAATACTGCTCCCAATTGTGGTTGTAAGTCGAGAACGAGCTCTACTGTGGCTACTGTAACGATGAAACACAGTTGTTTTTATTCCATTGGGGTGATTAGAGAAGTTCAGTACTTTTCATCAAGTTCTGTCAAAATCTCAGACTCATGGGGGGAGTCTAATAATCGTGAGAGGAGGAGGAAACTTAGTAGCCAGAGTTTGTGAATGCTGCTGAAGGTATCTGAGAAGGATTCAGGTGTATTGGCTAGGGCAGGAGTGGTATTCACTTACCTTCGCTACCGGTTTGCAAATGTGAATGCACGCACCAACTCCGCGCATGCGCAGGACCTTCTGAGCATGCACAGAGCATCAAAAATGGGATGTGATGATGTCTGGGCAGAGCCTTCCGCAGCTGCCGCTACCAGTTCGCCTGAACTGGATAGAACCGGCTGAATACCACCACTGGGCTAGGGCAGTGTTGGAAAACCTTTTTGTCATTGAGTGCCAAATGCACACGGGGGACCACTGGAAACCAGAAGAGCAGTTCCCCGGTGCGCATGCATGCGCCGGGAAGCTGAGCTTCTGGTTTCTGGCATGCGCATGCGCGCTGTTCACCTGGTCTTCTGGTTTCTGGCATGCATGCATGCGCAAAGACCAGCTGGCTGGCACACATGTGAGCACCGGAAACCAGAAGCTCAGCTTCCAAGCGTGCACATCAGTGGTGGGTTCAGTGGTGGGTTGCTCCCAGTTCACACTGGTTCTATAGAACCGGTAGTAAAACCGGCAGGAGGCTCTACCCACCGACCCCGACATCACCAAAACGCTTCTGCGCATACACAGAAGAGAGCATGCACGCGCGGACACACTGCAAACCGGTAGTAAAGGTAAGTAGAACCCACCCCTGGGTAGGTTGCCCCCGGTTCAGACCGGTTCGCAAGAACCAGTAGTAAAACCGGCGGGAGGCCCCACCCACCACCCCGGATGTCATCATCAGTGATCGTCATCGGTGATCTGCGCATGCACAGAAGCGATCCCATTGCGAACTGGTAGTAAAGGTAAGTAGAACCCACCCCTGGGTGCACATGCGTGCCAGGGAGCTGCTCTTCCAGTTTCTGCCGCTCCCATGCATGCGAAGAACAGCTAGCCGGCACGCATGTGCACACCGGAACCCGGAAGACCAACAGGCGACGGCTGGCGTGCCCGAAGAGATGGCTCTGTGTGCCATTTCCAGCACGCGTGCCATAGGTTCGCCATCATGGGGCTATGGTATTTTCAACCATAAGCTGCCTAAACTTTTTCACTGTGTAGCACGTCCCCTTTTCTCTCTTTTTAAATTAAAGCTGTGTCTCCAGTCAAATGCACATTTCCTGGTTCTTGCTCATACATGTTTCTCTTGTCCATTCAGGAGCTGGTCCCAGCTGGGTCATGACAGCAACTGCAAGAATGTACCCTGGATGGGACATTGATGTAGGCAGACAAAATTTTTGGTGCATTTTTAGTCTCTGAAGGGGCTTTTGCTGGAGTCCCTTGAGAATCTTAAATCCTGTACAGAGCAGCTTAGAATTTCCCCTCCTTCGTACCCTGTTTGTCACTAAACTTTCCTGATAAATCCATGGCAAGTTTTGAGTAGATCGCTAATAGCATTTGGGTTCTGTAAGGGAGCCCAATGTGGCAATGGCAATCCTTGTATGGCTGTATTACAAAATCTCCCTTTTTCTCAGATGTGGTTTTTGAGCGAGAATCTCTCAGCTCATTCAAATTGTCATTTTTCTCTGAAAGTCTTAGCAATACTTAAAGAAGCCTTTGAAATGGGTTGGGAAGAAGATATGCCTGCTGTTGGCTTGTAAGGATGCTGAGACTCAATTCTAGAGCTGAGAGTGATGGCTAAGGACTAGGAAATCAGTTTGGGATTTCTTGTTGGTGAACCACAGCTGCCTGCAATTTACTGCTGGTTCGAATCTCTCCAAGGCTCAAGGTTGACTCAGCCTTCCATCCTTTCAAAGGTAGGTGAAATGAGGACCCAGTTTGTGGGGGCAATAAGCTGACTTTGTATAAATATACGAAAGTATGAAGGCTATTGCTTAACGCATTGTAAGCCGCCCTGAGTCTCTGGAGAAGGGCGGCATATAAATCAAATTAAAAAAAAAAAACCCAGCCAAAGTAGCCTTGACATGTGGTTTTGCTCCAAGTTGATCTCAGCAACAGCACAACATTCTTTGCATTCCAGGAGTGCATGACCATTCCCTCCTCCACCCCTACCCCTTTTTTCCTTCTTGGTAATTAGCTTCAGCAGATTCCTTTGGGTTTATTTATCTATTTTATTTAATCCACAGATATGTGTTGCATTCTAGCAGACTAACACAGACTTTCTACAGGAAAGAGGAGCCCAGATGCAACAGAAGGAGAAGGAGCTAATTCTATGGAACCAAGCCTGAAAAATCTCAGCTAGTACATAAAATTGGAAGGGACCTTGTGAGGTCCTCCAGTCCAACCCCTGCTCAGGCTGGAAACCCTGTACTGTAACATTTCAAGCAAATGTTTGTCTAATCTCTTCTTAAAAACCTCCAGTGTTGGAGCACCCACAACTTCTGGAGGCAAGTTATTCCCCTGATTAATTGTTCTAATTGTCAGGAAATTTCTCCTTAGTTCTAGGTTGCTTCTCTCCTTGATTAGTTTCCATCCATTGCTTCTGCCTTCAGGTGCTTTAGAGAATAGGTTGACCCTCTCTTCTTTGTGGCAGCTCTTTAGATATTTTCAACACATCACCAATAGAAGCTCTAGTATCAGTACTAGTACCGTGTTTCCCCGAAAATAAGACCCTGTCATATATTTTTTTGAACCCTGAAATAAGCGCTTGGCCTTATTGCCATGCTCTCAAAAGACCGATTGGGTTTATTATCAGGGGATGTCTTATTTTGGGGGAAACCGGGTAATAATAGTATCAATAGTAATAGGCACCTTGGATTCAATCTCAAAACAACTGGAGCACCTCTTGAACATGATCAGTATTGACAAAATCACCTCAGTCAATAGCAAGCTTACATCTCATAATAATACCTTTAACACCACCAAACAACATCTGTCTGTACACATTCTTGGGAAAGACTCCATAGGTGGATAAAAATGCCAAATCCAGTTTAAACATCTGGCAACCAGCCATAATAAATAAATTGGTATATAACCCAATAATGGTGGTGGTCCAAGTGGTTATAGACATCCTGGTCACCATACCAGAAAGCCTTGGACAACACTTAGTAAATCTGCACATTGATAATTTTTTCATCTGTAAATTACCTGGAAACTACTTGGAATCACACAGATACCATGTCAAACCATTATAATATCCTGTGTTCCGGGGGCATGATGTGATGTGAATGAAAATCAATACCAGCTAAACAAATGGCAGCTGAGAATTCATGTTGCAATGTATATTTTTTTTAATATTATATACCGCTTCATGGTGCTTTACAGGCCACTCTAAGCAGTTTACAGAGTCAGCATATTGCCCCCCAACAATCTGGGTCCTTATTTTACCGATCTCGGAAGCTGAGTCATCCTTGAGTAAGGTGACCAGACGTCCCGCTTTTGGCGGGACAGTCCCGATTTTTAGCAATTTGTCCCGCGTCCCGCAGCGTTTCAAAAAAGTCCCGATTTTTCATTCTGCCTCTTGAGCCCCAGCTGATGGCTAGAAGAAAAAAAAACTGTTTAAACTCTTGCCCGGGGCTTCAAAGGGCCGCCCTACAGGCAATCAGTGTAAAGAGTTCCTGAAGCAGTTTTTTTTCCCCTAGCTAAGCTTCAGAAACAAAACCGAAACCAGGGTCTTTGGTGCAACGTGACAAAATGAGGCAGAGAGAGATTTATTTTTATTTTTCCTCCCCAAAAAAGGTAGGTGAAAAACTGCAAACAATGGGAAATTTAGGAGGAGAGTTCAAGATTTTAAAACACAAAAGAAAAAAAAGCTGTATTTAACTAGGTAATTGTAATAATTGAGATACTATTAATTGTATATTGTGTTGAAAGCAGAAATGGTTAAGTTGTGGTTCGGAGGAATATATGGGGGAAATTATTTGGTTTATTATTATTGGTAAATATAATTAATTGATTTGTAAGAAATTGGATTGCATGGAAATAATTGGAATATTCATGTTCATATTGATTAATATACAAAAAAGATAGTTTTATAACTAATTGATTTATATTAAAATGTTGAATTTGTATTAAACAACTGTATTACATAATTACATAATTAAACAATGTGAGGATGGATATAAAAATAGATGACAATGGGAAGGGGTATAATATAGAATAGAAGGGAAAAATTGAATTTGATTAAGATTAGAGATGAGGATGAAGGGTAATATTGGTTTTTTTAAAAAAAATAGATGAGGAATAAATATGGCAAAAAGCAAATATAGAAATTGTAAATTTAATTGAAGTGACTAAACACTGTTTAAATTTGTGAACCGGCCAAATACTCTGTTCAAAGAAAATAAATTGTATGTTTGTATGTGTGTTTCTAATTACTGCTATTTATTCATATTTGTTCTCTTTTATTCTTTAAAGTTTAACAATTCATTCTTTATCTTAATATCTTTATATTTGTTTGGGGTTGACTTTCTTCCCTTTCATCTTTTTTATTGTACAGCAATCTTTCTCCTCAAACCTACCACCTCTCTCTTTTCTTTCCTTCTTACTTTCTCTTCCCCCCCTCTTCTTCTCCTCCCTACTTCCTCTTCCTTTCTCCTTCTCCTCCTCTCTTCCTCCCCCTCTTACCCTCCTACTCTAATTTCCCTTCCCTTCCTTCATCCCTCTCTATTGCTGTATCCTTTTATGCATATGGACTACTCAGAGGGATGAAAAAGTTATTTTTGACTGGTCCTCGCACTTTTGACCAGTCCTCGAACTTACGACTGTCTTCACATTTTACGTTTTTTGCCCTATATTATCACCATGGTGAAGAGAAGCAGTTGTGAAATGAGTGACATGGTTGTTAAGAATGCTGCACGGGCATAAATGTGAGGATGGTCATAAGTGCGAGGACCAGTCAAAAGTGCGAGGAGCTGTCAGAAATGACTTTTTTCAGCCCTCTGGTTAGTCCTTTTGTGCATATGGACTACTCAGAGGGCTAAAAAAGTTATTTTTGACTGGTCCTCACACTTTTGACCAGTCCTCGAACTTACGACTGTCCTCACATTTTACATTTTTGCCCTATCTTGTCATCATGGTGAAGAGAAGCAGTTGTGAAATGAGTGACATGGTTGTTAAGAATGCTGCACTGGCATAAATGTGAGGATGGTCATAAGTGTGAAGACCAGTCAAAAGTGCGAGGACCTGTCAGAAATGACTTTTTTCAGCCCTCTGGTTAGTCCTTTTGTGCATATGGACTACTCAGAGGGCTGAAAAAGTTATTTTTGACTGGTCCTCACACTTTTGACCAGTCCTCGAACTTATGACTGTCCTCACATTTTACGTTTTTGCCCTATCTTGTCACCATGGTGAAGAGAAGCAGTTGTGAAATGAGTGACATGGTTGTTAAGAATACTGTACGGGCATAAATGTGAGGATGGTCATAAGTGTGAGGACCAGTCAAAAGTGTGAGGACCTGTCAGAAATGACTTTTCAGCCCTCTGAGTAGTCCCTAAACACATAGCCATGGCCACCCGGTCACATGACCAGCTAGCCACGCCCACCCAGTCACATGGCCTCCAAGCCACGCCCACACAATAAGTCACGCCCACAATGGTGTCCTTCTTACCAATGTTAAAATCTGTTCACCTTACCCTATACACATAGCCATGGCCACCCGGTCACATGACCAGCTAGCCACGCCCACCCAGTCATGTGACCAGCTAGCCACGCCCACAAAATAAGCCACGCCCACAATGTCCCTCTTTACCAATGTTAAAATCTGGTCACCTTATCCTTGAGCCGTTCAGAATCGAACTGCTGGCAGTGTGCAGAGTTAGCCTGCAATATTGCATTCTAACCACTGCACCACCAGGATCAGACCACTGCAGTTTTCTCCAATATTGTAGATATGTGGGCAATGTTGTTGGCAATGTAGTGTAGTCCCACATACCTGGAAAACACCATTCTATGGAAAATTTAGGACTAATCGACATCAACCACATTCCCACTTCCCAATCCCTCACAAAACAGTTTAAGAATGACCTATGACTGCCTTCATTTCTGCTGGTCTTGAAATACAGAGAATAGGCAAAGAAATCAATGAGCCAATCACCACTAACTCTCCAACTGACCAACAAGAGAATGCAAAACGTGTGTTCTGCCCCAGCTACGGACCCCAAAGAACGCAGCATACACAAAGTCCATTCAAACCTTAGTTTACTAAATAAACCAGTTTTTTACAACAACGGCTGTTAATTAACTGCATTAACAGCCGCCAAGAATTTAAAGAATAATACTGAAAGCTTACTGTAGTTGGCAGAATGCCCAGAAGCAATTTGCAGGAAGCTGATAAGATAAGCAAGACAAGACACAAAGGTATGTGAACGAAGTTGTTCCCTGCAAATTGCTTCAGTCGGCATTCCTCCTTAAATAGGCTAAGGGAGTGGCCAATTAGCCCCAAGCCTTACTCTCGAGGAGACCTCCTCCTGAGGAGCCATTCCTGCCTTTTGACAGTTCTGTGCGTCCATGCATCGAGAAGAGGCTCCTCCTCTTCGTCCTCTTCACTTAAAGGAGCTTCTGGAGGTTCTGAAGGCCCTGGCTGAATCCCCGCCTCTGGCACCACATCTTCTCCAGCCTCCTCCAGCCTCCTGCACAGGCTGCTGGCACAGCACCACACCAGCCTCCTCGCTGTCAGAATCAGCTACTAGCTGCACAGGCCGCTGACGGGCCACAACAACGTATTAACCAATCAGTGTCCTGCCTCCCTCCTGAACTTCTCCCAGTCCTAGAATATGAAATAATCCCTCAGTCCCACTCTGCATAAAGGGGAATAACATCAATGGCTAGGAGTCCTTCCCTCAGTACATGTGGCTTTGTATGATGGGCTGCAAAAGAAAAACTGCAACATCTGAATTATTGCAATGGGGCAAGGTTTTCACCACCCTTTCTCTGTTGCATTAAAATTCCCTGTATGTGGTAAAAGTGAAAGTATAGCATACTAATAATCTTGCAACCAATACTTTCCCCAATAGAGGTAGTCCTTGACTTACAATGGTTCATTTAGTGACCGTTCAAAGTTACAATGGCACTGGAAAAAGTGGGTTATGACCATTTTTCACTCTTACGTCTTTTGTAGCAGCCCCGTGGTCATGTGATCAAAATTCAGATGCTTGACAACTGGTTCATACTTATGACCGTTGCAGCATCCCAAGGTTATCTGCTCACCTTTTTGCAACCTTCTGACAAGCAAAGTCAATGGGGAAGCCAGATTCACTTAACAACCATGTTCCTAACTTGAAAAAAAGAGTATATTTGCTAAACTTTTAGCCAGTTCATTTTCATTATATTTGCTGGTAGTTTTGCCAGTATATCTGAAAGGCAGAGTAAAAACAGAGTTTATGGAGAACATTGAGGAAAATCCTTAAGATTTCCTTAAGAAAATCCTTAAGATCCTGAACCTGATCTTAATACAGTTTGCACAGTCTTTGCTCACAAAACTCCTGAATTTAGAGCAAGGGTGTGGTTATACATCCCCAGAAATGCTGGAATGCCCAACCTTCTTTTGTAACAAAGGTCCTGAACTTAATCAGTAAACTGAACATAGAACTAAATTAAAATTAATCATTGGAATGTCCCATAGTTATCTCACCATGATTATGTTGCTCTCCCTTTCAAAGAAAAGATTAATTTTCTTTAAAAATCCCATTTTCAATTTGTGGATTAAACTCTGTTCAGAATTTTTGCACAAATAAGAATGGGGTTGGAAATTGTAGGCTACTTCAACATACTACCTTCCCAACTCCATGATTCTATTAAGAAACTCATTCAACTTGACTCAGGCTTCCTATGAATAATTCATTGTGAAATGCAAATGGTTACCAAGTCCCCTTCATTATTTTTTTCCCAGTAAGCAGCTACATCTATATGGTGATTGGAATATTGAGACAGCTTTTATATATGACTCATCAAACCACAGTGCTTGAATCACAAATGATTTTAAATATGTCGATGAAACTAAAGTGAGGATTAACTTTTAAAATATTTGTGTGTCATTTTCAAGTGCAAGAGTTAGCAATCAGAAAAAAAGTTGAAGAAACTATCATCTTCCAGATGTTACGAAACTACAAATTCTGCTATGCCCTATCATTTGTTATGTTGAGTGAAATCTCTAGGAGTTGTAGTTCAGCAACATTTGGTGAGCCATAAGTACTCCAATACTAAATAACAAATACTACATATTACACACTAGAGAAGAATATGGCAACCCACTTCAATATACTGCTAAAAAATAATAATAGCACTTAGACTTACATACCGCTCAGTAGTGCTTTATAGCACTCTCTGAGCAGTTTACAGAGTCAGCATATTGCTCCCAACAATCTGGGTCCTCATTTTACTGACCTCAGAAGGACAGAAGGCTGAGTCAACCTTGAGCCAGTCAGGATCGAACTCCTGTCAGTCAACAGAATTAGCCTGCAATACTGCATTCTAACCACTGCACCTCAGGGCTCTGAATGAAATAAACATTCCCAATCAGGACATCAGCATAAGTTGGAGATGACTACTGGGAGCTTTTGATATCAAAGGAAGGTAGATCAGGGAAGAGTCAAATTTCTACACTTGGTTTCACAACTGATTTTGATGGATTCCAATGAAAAGTACAGATTAACAGATTAATAGAGTTAATCAGGTTATCTAGTCCAACTTCCCGCCCAAGCAGGAGACTCTACACCATTTCTGACAAATGGCAGTCCAATCTCTTCTTGAAAGTCTCAAGTGATGAAGCTCCCACAACGTCCGATAGCATGCTGTTCCATTAGTTGATTGTTCTCACTGTCAGAAAATTTCTTCTTATTTCCAGGTTAATTCTCTCCTTGTTCAGTATCCATCCATTATTCCTTGTCTGGCCTTCAGGTGCTTTAGAAAATAGCAAATATTGGAACTCTGCTATCATATTGAAATCCTGAAAGAGAAAAGCCTTCAGGAAGGATAAAACAAGATACTGAAGTCACAAAGAATTCCTACTAGAAGGAAAAATGGGAGACACCAAAGCAGACCAGTGTGGATTTCTAAAATGCTGAAAGAAGAAGATCAAGTAAAGATAATGGAATGAGAAGTAGATAGTTAAAAGAAGAATACAACACAATCCCTAGGAACTGTAGGGATTGTATCAGGCTAAAGCTCATGATAAGCTGAGGCTTGTGAAGGATACCAAGAATATCAACAAAGGCTTTGAGGGGTAGGACAGAAACAAAAAAAAGCAAAGAAATTATAAGATCTGTTCTTGGGAGAAGAAGATAAATTAGTCATGAATGATGGTGAGAAAGCAGAAGGTTCTAATTCATATTTTATGTCTGTCTTCTCTGAGAAAGAAACAATGTCCTAGCTTTCAGGACTAATAGCTGAGACCATATTACAATGCCTGGAATCTCTTGCATACAACCCAAAGTATGGTATGTAGGTGACACTTTTGTCATAATAAAAAAAGAATTAACTACAGAACAGAAACGAAACCATCAATAACATCTTCAAAGGAATAAGATTCACTAAGGAAGAAGAAAACAAGACACTATCCTTCCTGGATATCCTCATTAGCAGAAACAGTGATTGGCAAATTTGAAACACAAGCCTATCATAAAACTACCCACACCAACCAAGTACCCCATTACCAAATTAACAACTCAACCTCCCATAAGGGAAGTTGTTAAGAATACTATTTAGACAAGCACAAATATACTGCAGAACCCTTGAACATCAGAAAAAGGAAACAGATCATCTATACAATATCTTCCAACAAATTGGATACCCATGCAACATTATAAAAAATGTCTGACCGCTCAATCCAATATAGCACAAACAACACAAACTGTGGAAAAGATAACACTGGCAAACATCAAAAACATCTCAGAAACCATCAACAAACTATTACAACCACATAGCATCAACATAGCACACAAACCAACTAAAGCCCTTTAAAAATATCCTAAGTAAACAAAAAAACCCAGCAGCTCTAGAAGAAAAAAATAGGAGTCATGTACAAGGACTGTATAAGGACTGCAACAGTCACTATGTAGAATAAAAAGACAGAAGAGTAGCACAGAGCATCCATGAACACCAACTAGAAGTCAGAAGACATGATAAACATTACTTAATTTCACAACACATGGACAGACTTAACCATAGTTTCAGCTAGGAAACTACAAGCATCCTACATCAAGTCAAGTCCCAAAAATTAAAAGATTCCTGGAAGTCTGGCACTCAGACTGGCCATTAACAGACACATAGATATAAGCAATATCTACATTTAAAAGAGACAATCAAGAAGCCAAAAAGAAAACAAAAAGACCAAAACACCTCCTCACCAGCACTCAATACCTAGATGAGCAGAGATTAACACCAAAATTAACATTAAACCACCAATCAAGCAGCAAACAATACCCCAATGAAGGAACCACTACTTCCACCAACTCTGACAAGGCAAACCACTAGGATATAAAATGAGAGCAAACCCCACTCCTTACTAGGACTGATGATGTTACCTAATTTGGTAATGAAATGTCTGCAAGTAAGCAACCAAGCTCAGAGTGCACCAAGGACCCCACAAAGTTCTAGTTTTTGCTCTATTACTAGTAGTAGCAGAGTGGTGAAGCTCAAATTAGACAAAGAGAGGATAAAAGAATACAAAGTTAATTTAAATGAATTCAGGTATCCCAGGCCAGAGGAATTACTTCCTATGAGACCAAAGGAACCAAGTGATCGCAAAACCACTAGTTATCATATTTGAGATCATCTGGAGAATTGGTACGATGTGATGGAATATAGTAAGGAGTTGGATTCCCCATGAGGGAGGCAGTGCATTCCAGATAAGTAAGAGGCAACTCAGCCTAGATATCATATGTGAGAGACAGGGGGTTAAAACTGTCTCTCCCTACTAGTTTACAGATTATATTTTAGATGTAGTAGTAGTCTTCATTTTGGCAAGATTTTGTCTATAGGTGTGAAAAATAAAGACTCAGCTTGAAAGTAATGCCACATATCATTCTTAGTTTGGGGCCTTACATATGGCTATCCGGCTTCTCAAAAGCCAGAGAAAGTTTGATGCTCTGTGTTTACAACTGGTATGTGGAATATCAGAAGCATGAATCAAGACAAATTTGGTACTGTTATAGCACAAATATCAAGACTAAATATTAACATTCTAGGAACCAATGAACTGAAATGAACTTGTTTTGGTCACTTCACATCATAGGAGCATCAGGTTTTCTACCATATATAAGGAAATCATAAAAGAAATTGAGCAGTCATCATTATTGATTTACAACTAAAAAAAATCATGATATGATTATCTCAGTTTGAATTAAAGACAAACCAATCAATTATAATGATCCACCTTGAGATGATATTGCTACTATTTGATGAATAAGAGTAAAGGCAATATCTATTTCTGCTTTATTTTTTTTACTAAGGCTTTCAACTGTGTAGAATAAAGCAAATTGTGCATAGTCCTTAAAACACAGATATTCAGCCACTTAATTTACTGAAGAATTTGTATGATCATCAACAAACAATTAGAACATGAGGTAACTAAATAGGAAAGTAATGAACCATGGTTGTTTATTGTTGCTTTACTCATATTGTTGCTTTACTATAAAAGAAGTAGAAATTGGAATTAAAATTAAAATTGCTGGAAGGAATAACAACAGTCTCAGATATGCTGAGGACTCTGTTTAAATAGCTGGAAGTAATTGGGAGTCTGTTTTTTCTCACAATATAAATTACTTTAATTTTTTTTTAAAAAAAATAACAGAACAGAAATTTAAAAACATGACAAGAAAAGAGAGGAAGAGAGAAAAACAAAATAAAAAAATAAAAAAGAGATTTATAAGATGCACAAAACTTAAAGGTAAAGGTTCCCCTCACACATATGGCTAGTCGTTCCCGACTCTAGGGGGCAGTGCTCATCTCCGTTTCAAAGCCGAAAAGCCAGCGCTATCCGAAGACGTCTCTGTGGTCATGTGGCCGGCATGACTAAATGCCAAAGGTGCACGGAACGCTGTTACCTTCCCACCAAAGGTGGTCCCTATTTTTCTACTTGCATCTTTTATGTGCTTTTGAACTGCTAGATTGGCAGAAGCTGGGACAAGTAACGGGAGCTCACCCTGTTACACAGCACTAGGGATTCGAACCACTGAACTGCCAACCTTTCGATCAACAAGCTCAGTGTCTTAGCCACTGAGAATGTCCAAAATAAAATTAGCTAAGTTCTAAAGATGATCTCATATCAGTTTTAACTATTATTTATTTTATTTATTTATTTATTTTTAAATTTGTATACCGCCCTTCTCCCTGAGGACTCAGGGCGGTGAACTATTATTAAAATCAAATCAATACAATTAGTAAAGGCAATCAATATGGGAAATGTTTTTAATCAGAATAAACAATAGAAATATCTGTTTAAGAAAGTCTATATTTATTATAACAGATCAGACAAAATCTAATATTTTAAATCTTATGTTGAAGAAAGCCTAAATTTCATGAAGTTTATGTGTGAATTACAGTCTATATATAGATTCTGGAGTCAAGTCAAGTCAATTCCATGTCAGAAGAAAGCACAAATCCACTTTCTGCTAAGATAGATAATGTCAATAGGCAATTATAAATGCAAATAGGCAGAAAAGAATTGAAGCTAGTAATAGGATTTATCTACCTTGGCTCAAACATTCACAGGGGCAATGACAGTAAACTTGAAATAAAAGACATCTGGTTCTCCAGAGGAAAAATTGTGATAAAAACAGATCAAATATTTTGCATGACGATATCTCACTGACAACAATGTCAACCCATGTTTTTTACAGTTCTAATATACAGTTGTGACCAAAAACTGACCAAAGAAAGATTAACACCCTTGAATTGGATGCTGGAGAAAGTTGTTAAAAATGCTTTTTAAGAAAGAACAATTCATTCAGAACTAGTTGAAGCAAAAGAGACTGCTTGCTGGAAGTACTAATAACAAAATTAAAACCTATCTACAGGCCTGACCACTACAAATCTTCAGTTTGCTACAAAAACGCATGTGGAAATCTACCCTAATTTTAACAACCACAAAATGGTCAATCAATTTACTGAGCCTGACAATATATAAAGAAAGCATTAGACTTTTTTGTGATTTTATAATGCAGGGAGGTTTATACAGCAGAAAAATAATATGATGAAAATGTGCTTTTGGTATGCAGCATCAAAGATGAGGGTTTTCTATTAAATTTCAAGAGACAGAAGAGAAAAGGTCATGCATTTTGATTGGACTACTTATGAATTTCCTTGGGCTAGATGGATTCTTTTAATATAAACTTTTGAAGGAGACTTGAAAAACAACAACAAAAATGATACTGTCAGATCATGTGTTGTTTAATAATATGCCAACAATGTTAAATCTTAAGTTGTCATTCCATTATGTCTATAACCCAATTGCTATCCAGAAAGTTATTTTGGCTTGGATATGCTGAAGACATTCTAGAATGGATGGGCATCAGAATTCCTCTTCTTTCAGTCCCTCAGTGCCATATTCTAATTTATTCTGAAGACTTAATGAGATTTGTCATGGGTATCTATAATTAAAGAAGAAAAAAGCAAGGAAGAAGTAATTGCTTGTTTCTGATTCTTATTTTCCAAAGCTTCATCTCCTAAACCAGGCAACCTCTTAAATACCCACACACACAAATAAAAGAAAACATCTGTCATCAAAAAAAGAAAACACTAGAAGAAATGTAGCTATGTTTATTTGCAAAGATGCAAAGGTAGAAATAACAACTACAGATTATTTCATCATAGTGGAAAGGCTGTGATGATCCTTGATTTATAAATTACTCCTGGCTGCGGCCCAGAACATTGATGGACTGCTTTAGGATGTCTGACTACACTCCTTAGCGTAGTTGAACTATAAACCAGCCTTGGCATCCCAGCTCTTCAACTAGAGGACTGTGCTATAGGATGTAGATATTATGAATGGCTCATCCTATGTCAGTTAGCATCCTCACATGTTAATTAGCATACCATCCACTCCTACTGAAGAGAAGATCTACCTGCATTGCCTGTCCCTCTGCCATCTGAGTCCCACACTCTCCTCTTAATTGTGTCTCCCTTTCATAGAATTTGAGATTAAAAACCACCCCCTTGGAATTGAACCCTATTCCCTACAGTACATCAAAAGTGCAGTGTTCATTGTTGTTATTAATATAGTAACTCTGATGAAAATTTTCATTTGTGTTTTAGAATGCAGCCACATACAAGGATCCACAGATCAGCACGATCACACATTTATTCACATTATAGTTTTAGTAAAGGTACTTGTAAAGGTTTCCCTGTCCAGCTGTGTCTGACTCTAGGACCAATGATGGGATGCCCCCGGTTCGGACTGGTTTGCAACACTGGCGGGAGGCCCCACCCACCACCTTGGATGTCGTCATCAGCGATCTGCGCATGTGCAGAAGCAAGGCACCCGCACAAGCAAAGCAGCGTGATCCCGTTGCAAACCAGTAGTAAAGATAAGTAGAACCCACCCCTGTCTAGGACACAATAATCATCTCCATTTTCTTGGCCAAGGGAGCCAGCGTTGTCCGAAGACATTTTCCATAATCATGTGGTCAACATGGCTATACGCTAAAGATACACGGAACGCTGTTACTTCCCCTCCAAAATTGGACCTGTTAATCAATTTGCATTTGCAAGCTTTTGAACTGCTAGGTAATGGGCTTATAGGTGGGCATATAGATGGAATATAGTTTTAGTAGATTTAGCCATATATTCCATTTACAGCTGTGTCTGGAAAAAAATATTGGTGTAGACTGGAAACTATTCTTGATTAGTAGGAAATTCCCATGCAGATGAATCAAGACATCTTTTTCACATTTTCCAAGCCTTAGTTTTAGCTCTGAACCAGATTTCAGGTGATGACAGAAATTGTGCCTCTTCCCTATTCTGGCAAAAAAAATTAACCATTTTTCAAAGCTATTTGGCTCCTAGTTAGATGATTACTGACTTAAATTTACATAGATTATTTTGGCTAGTAATATCTACAGGACATACTCCACATCAGTGGTGGGTTGCACCCAGTTCGGACCAGTTCACAAGAACCGGTAGTAAAACTGGTGGGAGGCTCCGCCCACTGACCAAGACGTCATCATAGGTGATCTACGCATGTGCAGAATCTTCTGCACATGCGTAGAACAGTGTGCGCGGCTGTGATGCAAACCGGTAGTAAAGGTAAGTAGAACCCACCCCTGCTCTACATGAAGCCAAAATGGGAAGAAAGAATCGGTTTCTGAAGCTTGGTAACAAAAGGTGGTTCAGTGGGTGCTGGGAACAGAGGAACAAGGGATATGGAAAGTGTACTCCATGGACTTGCAGCTTGCTTTGGGGAATTGATATTGCTAGGCCTTTAAATTACCTGCTAGCAGTAGTGGGTTGCCCCCAGTTCACACCAGTTCTATAGAACCGGTAGTAAAACTGGCGGGAGGCCCCACCCACCAACCCCGACATTATCAAAACGCTTCTGCACATGCACAAAGTGCACGCGCATAGCCCCACTGCGAACCGATAGTAAAGGTAAGTAGAACCCACCCCTGCCGGCTAGGTCAATTTTTCTCAACCTTGTGGACTTCAGCTCCCACAATTCCACAGCCAGGATGGTAGCTGTGGAGTTCTGAGAATTAATGTCCACACCTCTCAAAGTTGCCAAAATTGAGAAACACTGTACTACATCTTGGAATGATGGGCAAATCTAGGCTAACCACCTTCAGAAATTGCTTATTAATGGGATTGTCCTATTCTACCCATTCCAGCAGAAAAGGCTTGCTATGAACCCCAACTGTCAAGAAATTTCAGCTGGTAGGATCCAGGAGAAGAGACTTTTCCACTATGGTCCCTGCCTGTCAAGTGTAAGAAATCAGGGGTCCAGGCAGTTCAAATGAATATACAGGCTTATTGCAAGCTTAAACTCTCTACAAGAATCTGAACTACTAATGGTCAAAGCAAATTGGTGGTAGATAAGAATCAATGGGATTCAAGGTGGGCTGGACGTGGGTCTCTTGTGGGCTCAAAGGGACTTAAGACTGGTGACACGTTTGACCTTTCCCTCAGGCTCAGTCTCATCATCTCCTACACTACCCTTTGGAATATTCTGCTACTGGTGAGATCCACCCCCAACCTTTTGGCCTTCTGAAAGGCTTAAAACCAGGTTCTCCTGGCTGGCCTGGGGCCCAATGAGGATGTTCTATGGTGGGAGTACCTGATGGGGCAGAGAGAAGATCCCACTCCTTGCCGCCCATCCTCTTAGTTTTTACTTTCTATTTAATCCTTGCTAATTTTACCTTTTTTATATATTATGTTTTTATCATTCTTAAACCACCCATAATTGCATCAACATAAGATGGGTGACATAAATTTAATAAATAAATAGGAGTAGTCCACATACTAGCCTGGTTCTTCCATTTTCAGCAATACCAAAAAAGGGAGAGCCAGAAGCAGATTGGATCTATTTTATAAGGAGGCGCACCAGTTCAGGAAATGAAGAGCATAAAGTCTTTTGGCTAGGAAGAACAAGGAACTGAGGAATCTTTCTTCTATCTCCAAAATGTAAGCTCCTTGGGAAAGTCCTGGGATTAAGATACAGAGATCCCACAAACCTTAAGAATAGTTTGTACAAGAAAAGGTAGCTGGCTCAGAAGATGGAGATTTTATCATCAAGATCTTCAGCTTGGAAGAGGACAATAGCTGTAGAAGGAATTAAAAGGAGACTGGCATTCTCGCTGCCCCCAAGCAGCTTTTCCAGTAATCAAATCCAGATGTGCATTTATTTCATCACCAGGCTGGGATATTTCCACTGTTGACTCTGAACTTCTATACCATTGACTTAAAGTGATGGTGGGAGGGGGGTGTCCTGGATATAGTGATGGGTGGCCTTTGTTTTAACTGGACCGAACAGCAACACAGAAGGCTCGAAGGACCTTTGGAAAAAATAAGTTAGAAGAGAGCTAAACTGAATAGGAAGGGATTATTTACTCCAAGCATTAGAAAATCAGTATCTTTAAATTCGATATGATAATTTTAGCAATCAAAGTTAGATTTCAAAGCTTTGAATGGATACTGAAGGCTTCCACTGAATTTCAGCCCCTAGGGCAAAAGCGCAACTACTGCAATTAGGTAATTTTAGACTTCAGCTTTAATAGGTTTACCGGAAATGCTCTTCAGATGGCAATGTGGTAAGCCTGCCCAACACAGTTGGGGGCCCATTTGTCCATTCTACTAATGGAGACCTAGAGTTCTCTCCCCAAAAATAATGCCATATGGTGAAATCATGAGGTCATTATTTCCATACCAAATGCCACAAGAGAACAGTAATAATTGCTCCAGAGATTAAAGTCTCTGGTGAGCCCAAGAATTTATGCCTTCCAGAGGAGGCTACTTGCAGCATCTCTGAATGATATACTGCTCTGGTCTTATTTCTTTCCACTCTACTTTTGATGGGAATGGTTTCTTGAATTTTTCAATTCTGCATTAAGTCAACCATTATTCTCAATGTAGAGGAACCTCTTATAAGATCATGATTGCAACAAATAAATAAAGGAAATTCAACTAACTTGTACCAGGTCAGCTTAACTGGCCATCCAGCCAGGGGTGAAATGCTCCCGGTTCGGACCGGATCACCCGATCCGGTAGCGATGACGGTGGGTGGTTCGGAGAACCGGTAGCAAAAATCCCTGCGCCCCCCCCCATGCCCAGCTGAGCCGCGCAATCATCAGAGGCTGTTTTTTTTTTACTTTTAAAAGCATTTTTTTCTGCAACCTCTTAAGGTTGTAGAAAAAAATGCTTTTAAAAGTAAAAAAAAAAAAAGTTGGCCACGCCCACCCAGTCACATTACCCCACCACCACCAAGCCACACCCACAGAACTGGTAGTAACAAATATTAGATTTCACCCCTGCATCCAGCCCACTACTGTCTGCTATCCTGACTATGAGCAGAATCTCAAGAGCCAATCAACAATCCTCACTGCATACTTTATATATTGGGCTGAATCAGTGGTGAAATCTAATTTTTTTACTACTGGTTCTGTGGGCATAGTGTGGCTTGGTGGGCGTGGTTTGGTGGGCATGACAGGGGAAGGATATTGCAAAATCTCCATTCCCACCCCACTCTGGGGCCAGCCAGAGGTGGTATTTGCCGGTTCTTCGAACTACTCAAAATTTCCACTACCGGTTCTCCAGAACCTGTCAGAACCTGCTGGATTTCATCCCTGGGCTGAACTTGGATACCAAATAATAGATGCCTCAACAGTCATCCCCAATCTCGTAACCACCAGATGTTTTGGGACAGCAGCTCCCAGAATTTCCCATTAGCAACTCTTCTGATTTGTATTCTGTCTATAATATTTTGCCCATTATTAAGGAAAAACGCCTAGTCTGAATCATTAATATACTGGAATATTAATACTGGAATATAATATACTGGAAAACATTTTTAAAAAGTTTTTGTCCCAAGGTTTTCATTTCTGCCTCGCCCTCCCCCTTCGCTCTTGTTAGCTTTGAAAACAAATCATTCTAATTCTAAAACATTAAATATTAAATATTCTTAGCTAGTACAGTTATGTAAGATGGCAGTTAATTTGGATTGCAAAGCATGTTTTTTGAATATTTGAGTTGCCAAATGCATGCTTTAATATTATTTTGGGAATAGATTCCACCGTTTGATGTGCAAGATGACCGGGATTTAAACAAAAGTTCCCCTCCACTCTGACTGCTGGATCACATTTACAGCATGCCATGCTAGTAAACTTTATTTATAAATCTTCCATATATTATAAATTTAATTATGCATATTCATACACATGCACACACATACACAAAGATAAAAAGAAAGATTTTCTCATAGCAAATAACAATACCTAATTAACACTGACTGATTTCAAGGAGTTAAATACAGCTGGATTTGGTTAAAACTAAGATAGGAGACCACTAGGAAATCTATGGACTATATAGCATACATTGAAAAATTGAAAAATGGCAAGTCACTTCCATGGTGTTTTCTGGGAAATAATATGAAGGGGTCTATATCATTATCAGGAGTAGGACTTGACTCAAAGAAGAATTTGCCAAAGTACATCTGATAGGGATTAATTAAACTCTTTATCTTCTCTGAACAGACCAATAGTCCAACTTAGAGCAAGCTGGAACAATGCCAAAATGATTGCAGGTAGTTCCGAACTTACAACAGTTCGCTTAGTGACCATTTGAAGTTACAACGGCACTGAAAACAGTGACTTATGACCATTTTTCACACTTATGACCATTGCAGCATCCCCATGGTCATGTGATTTACATTTGGATGCTTGACAACTGACTCAACATTTATGACGGTTGCAGCGTCCTGGGGTCATGTGATCCACTTTTGCGACCTCCTGACAAAGCAAAGTCAATGGGGAAACCAGATTCACTTAACAACCATGCAGTGATTCACTTAACGAATGTGGCAAGAAATGTCGTAAAATGGGGCAAAACTCGCTTAACAAATTTCTTACTTAGCAACATAAATTTTGGGCTCGATTGTGGTCGTAGGTTGAGGACTACCTATATTGGTTTTCATGCAAATTGCTTGCTTGGATAAAGACGATGCAAGCACTAGCATTTACCTTATGACATCGTCACACATGTATCTTCATTGGCCTGTGAGGTCAGTGCAGTGGTGAAATCCATTCTTTTTTTACTACCGGTTCTGTGGGCGTGGCTTGGTAGGCGTGGTGTGGTATGGCTTGGTGGGCGTGGCTTAGTGGGCGTGGCAGGGGAAGGATACTGCAAAATCTCCATTTCCACTCCACTCCAGGGGAAGGATACTGCAAAATCCCCATTCCCACCCCACTCTGGGGCCAGCCAGAGGTGCTATTTGCCAGTTCTCCAAACTGCTTAAAATTCCCACTACCAGTTCTCCAGAACCTGTCAGAACCTGCTGGATTTCACCCCTGGGTCAGTGAATCCTTCCTATCTTTTAAAAAAAAGGTGCTGCTATTAGAATTCCTACCTTTTTCCTGAAATAGAATGTGGATTTCTGTAACTGGCTCTTTCTCGATACCAATTGGGACAATATAGTTGAGTGAATTTAGGATAGGCTCTCTTCTTCCATGTGTACACATATTGGCCAGTTTTGCTAAACCATTATTTTTTTAACCATGTCTTGTTCAAGTAGCCAATATTGGATGGGATTTGCACATTGCACTAAGCACAAATGCCTGGGTTCAAACGCAAGCCATATAAGGCAGCTCCCTAAGTGGCTCAGTGGCTAAGACACTGAGCTTGCCGATCAGAAAGGTCGGTGGGTTCGAATCAGCGGTGGGTTACCCCTGGTTCGCACTGGTTCTATAGAACTGGTAGTAAAACTGGCGGGAGGCTCCGCCCACTGACCCTTACATCATCAAAACGCTTCTGCACATGCGCAGAAGAGCTCGCACGCGGCTCTGTTGCGAACTGGTAGTAAAGGTAAGTAGAACCCACCCCTGGTTCGAATCCCTTGTATAGGTCTCCTGTATGAGCAGCGGGATTGGACTAATTGGACTTCCAACTCTGCTACGGTTACTTCGAAAGTCATAAGTGTAGAAAGCCACGCTTTTCCCTATCATTTTAAGTCTGTTTCTTACCTGACCTTCCAATGAACTTTAGGACAATTAAAACACCTAGGATGAAACTGGCAAAGCATGGTTTTACGTGGATGAAATTGGCAAAATTAACTTAATATTAAGAAAATCCCCTCTAGGTATTACAAATTCCTCACGATAGATGAGAAATAATAGATTTCATTGTGCAAACCCTTCACCCCAAGGTCACCAACTTGATTCACAAAAGGTAAAAGATTGCAAAACCACACAATGAGCCAAGCAGTGTTTCCTCTCTACCGGATCCGCTATGCTTTCCAGTAATCGCAACCAGGTTCTTGTGCTTTGTAAGAATAATAGAAAGACTACTCTATAAAAGTAACTGCTTTTAAACTAAAACTCCCACTTTAAACTAAAATGGCCACCTTCGATTGCTGTGATTGTTTTGCCTTTACTTCTGCTTCAAAAAATTGTCCTGTATTCTTTGGAAAACTCAGCTTGAATCAGACCAAGAAATTCGTCTAATATAGGGATGGATCAGGGGTGAAATCCAGCAGGTTCCGACAGGTTCTGGAGAACCGGTAGCAGAAATTTTGAGTAGTTCGGAGAACCGGTAAATACCACCTCTGGCTGGTCCCAGAGTGGAGTGGGAATGGAGATTTTGCAATATCCTTCCTCCAGGAGTGGGGTGGAAATGGAGATTTTTCAGTATCCTTCCCCTGGAGTGGGGTGGGAATGGAGATTTTGCAGTATCCTTCCCCTGGAGTAGGGTGGGAATGGAGATTTTGTAATATCCTTCCCCTGGAGTGGGGTGGAAATGGAGATTTTGCAGTATCCTTCCCCCAGGAGTGGGGAGGGAATGGAGATTTTGCAGTATCCTTCCCCTGGAGTGGGGTGGAAATGGAGATTTTGCAGTATCCTTCCCCTGCCATGCCCACCAAGCCACACCCTCAGAACCGGTAGTAAAAAAAATTTGAATTCCACCATTGGGATAGATTGCTTGTAAATCTCTATCTGGCTTGGCATCAAAGAGTCTGTTAGATCATCTATTCCAGTCCGAACAAACCTGTCTGACATGCACTGTTACATGTAAATGCCCAAAATTGTGTGCCCATGGCAGGGCAAGGGTTAATACCACCCAACCTACCCAGCACTTCCCTTGACCCCTCCTTCCCTTGACCCCACCTTCCAGGTATATAAGGTTTTGTCCAGGAGTCCATGTTGTATTCCAGAAGGGTATCTGCAAGAGATAAGTAACATGTATTAATAAACAACTCTTGATTCAAACTTAACCTTGTGCTGGAGTTATTGGGCTAGATCCTTAGAAACACTTAACAGATTGGTAGCAGAGGATGGTTTGCCCATAACTCTGAAAAATGAATGGATCAACTGCTTGCTCTGGAAAGAAGAACAGGGAAAACGCAAGACCTTTCACCAGACAGATGGCTGCACAACTAACACCCAGGGGTGCTGCAGCGAGAGATACAATGACAGAGAGTGAGCAGGGCATCAGCCTGAACTCACTACCCAACAACGAGAGGCTACAAGAGAGAACAACCGAACCTGAAAAAGAAACGCCACAAGAGAGGAGCGAACTCAGACTGTCCATCCTGAAGCTGATGGAGTCATGCAGCAATGAAGGAAACCTCATCGCGGACCTCCAGAGCCTTCTTGAGAAACATGGAGCAGCAATCGAGGCCCCAGAGATGACTCAAAGAAACGCAGCACCGGTAAGAGACAGGCCAGCCCAGTCGGACGACTCTGAGCTAGCCGAATCCATTTTCGCGCCCTTTTCCCAGCGGCCATCTTGGAATGGCCAGCAACCAATGGGAAGCCAGGATTCAAACCTAATGGCGCGAAACCGCCAAGACCCCAAAACAAATGGGGAGCATCCAGGAAACAACTATAATGGACAAACCCAAGACAATCAGAACTCGCCTAGCGAGCTCGAGATAAAAAAAGCAATAGAGACTCTAGCGGCAGCCTTTGGCTCTGCATTCAAGCCTCCCACACCAACCACAAGCCGCAAAGAAAACCTCGAGGGCCAAAAAGGCACCAGAGTGACCACCGGCTACGAGACACCAACCCTATCACTGCCAAAGGGGGCAACGTGCTTCCACGACGACCAAGAAACCCCGATCGCCTACGGAGCAGAACAAAGGCAGGACTCGAACTCACCACCCGCCTCACTAACTACGAGAGATCCAAGAGAAGAAAGACGCGCCAGCTACTTACCTGCTCCGCAACCTTCAGGCTTCTCCAACCGACCAGGGACCAGCACGTCCGGATCAGGACCAGCCATCGCCGCCATCGCCGCGCCGCCGATCCTCGAGAGTCCTCGACTTACAACCGCTTCGATCCCGAGCCTCCAGCCGTTCTTTGCCAGGGATTCCACAGCCCAGCAGTGACTTCCAGGGTCCCACAACACATCCAGACCCACCAAGGGTGAGTCAAGCACTCCACCAGCAGGCCTAGGCCTAGGCCTGAGAACTGCAGCCATGAGCTCCTCTCCGGACGGCCTCCAGCGCAAAATGAGCTTCGTGCATCCCCAGTCGCCATCTGTAAGAAGAGAAGAGAGGAACATAGAGATAAGTCAGTACAGAATAGCATCTACCATTCCCATGCCATATTGCGAGTTCCCTCATCTGCAAAACCATAGACAGCACCAGACTGTGAGTAATTTACCACACAACTCAATGACTTTGCCAGCTGATTTCCACAAACTAAAGCTAGATGGGACTAATCTTTTAGAGTGGAATCATCAGCTCCAGATTGTTCTCTTAAGGGAAAATTTATTGTTCTTAATCAATGACCCACCAAGAAAACCTTGGACTTTTGATACAGATTGCTTGCACCACAGGGCTTATTACATACTGATTGCAAGCATCTCACCTAGCATCTACCCTAGCCTGGGTCACCACTTGACTGTAGCAGAAATACTGCAAAAAATATTCAATCTGTTTTATAGCAAGAGCGTAGCCACAACCACCAGGATATCTAGGGAGTTCCATTCAGCCAAGCACAAAACAGGGACCCCCATGGGTGAGCATATCCTAAGTTTAAACGCTACCAGGGCTGAGCTAATACAGAGAGGAGAAGAAATCTCCAAAGAAAGCATGAAAAGCATAATCATTAACTCCCTAGATTCTAGTTGGGACAACTTTATAGTGCATCTAGATAGCCTCAACATCGAACATCTCACACTAGAAACACTTACAAACAGGCTGATAGCTGAAGATAGCTTAAGGAGGGATCGCGCTATGAGCCGCAGAGAGAGTAGACCAGTAAAGAGAGTTGAATTCCAAACCAGGGTTCACAACACCCCCGAGTACTTCACCTGTGGCTCCAGGAGCCATTATAAGAGGGACTGCCCTAGAAATTCAAGGGTTAGGGTCTACACTCAGCACAGGGACAGACAAGGCCAAAGACAAGGGTTCTCAGACAGGCACTCACCCAACAACCGATACAGACGTAGGGACTCTCCCAATCCAAGGGACAGGAGGGGACACAGAGACAGCTCCAGGGATAGCCAACCTGGATCACTGTATGGCCTTAGGGAACATCAGAACACACACATGCAATCAGGAGAAGGGAATGCATGGCTCCTAGATTCTGGAGCCACCAACCACACTACTCATGACAGGAAAATCCTCACTTCATTCACAAAAAGGAATCATCACATCAAGGTAGCTAACCAGAATGAAGTGCTAGTGACAGGAGAGGGAAACACGCACATAAATGGGATAGGCAAAGTAGAGGGGGTATTACTCATACCTGAAATACCACACAATATATTAGCTACGCTCAAGCTTAGCAAAGACATGGGCATAGAGACTACTTTCAGAGGGGGAAAGGCCTATATGACTAAAGATGGGAAAGACATTGGTAAGATAGTCATCGATGGAGGACTAACATACCTCCAACCCGAAGGGGATTGTCAGCCAAACACAAACACTAACATAGGAAATAAGGGGAACAAGGTAGATACTCATGAGGAGATAGAGGGGGACGAGACAGATGACACCACCAAAGACAAACACCCTCATGATGCAACACACAAGGAGAAATTGTTCACTGGAAAGCCCATTCACGATAACTGTGCCCACTTGCTCCACCGGAAGTTGGGTCATGCCAGCTTTCCAGTCATCCAGAAAATGACCGATTGTTCAAATGGTTTACAAGTAAAGAACTGTAAAAATTACCTAGAGTGTTCTGTGTGTAAATATTCCAAGCTTAAGACCAAATCTAGACGTAAAAAAGCCACACGCACCACCAATTCAGTTTTCCAATTAGTGCATATGGATTTAGTGGGCCCCATGAAGCCCTCTATAAAATACAAAAAGAAATGCTTTTTAACAATAGTGGACAACTTCAGTTGTTATAGGTATGTATACACACTCAACCACAAAAGTGAAGCGTTTCAAAAGTTTAAGGAATTTTATAAAAGAGTAGAAACACAACACAACACAAAGATAAAACAGATAATAACTGACAGGGGGTCTGAGTTCTTGTCAAGGGATTTTTCGAATTGGTTAAAGAAACAGGGGATATTACATTTTACATCTTCGCCGTTCTCTGCATTCCAGAACAGAGTGTCAGAATGAAAAAACGGTATTCTGCAGACCATGGTGAGGTGTGTGCTAGAAGACGCAGGGCTAGGACAATCTTTCTGGGCAGAGGCACTCACATACTCCAACTACACCCTGAACAGACTGTGGTCTAGTGTAGTGGGCAAAACACCTTACGAGGTCATGTACAACAGGAAACCTCAGATAGCACACCTACACATATTTAGGGTTACTGCAGATGTGCATATTCCAAAACAATTGAGACGTAAGGGAGACAAGGTGTCAAGGAGATTAAGGTTCATGGGGTATGAATCTGGAACGAAAGGGTACAGATTCATTGACAAAGACAATAGATTTGTCATATCTAGAACAGCAGTATTCCATGAAAACACAAACTGGTCCAAAATACACCTCAATGAAGTACTCCCCAGGCAGGAAATTACAAATGACATAAGGGATGAGGGTAAACAAGACACAGCAGAAACCAAGGCACACAAAAAACACAAATCCAAGCTCCAAGGGATAACTACCAAAGAATGGAAAGAAGACCACCTAATCATAAAAGTAGACTCACTCACGCAAAAGGAAGCCAGGTACATGCATGACACAGAAACACAACCCAGTAGACCCATAAGGCAAAACAGAAATAAGATCCCAAAAAGACTTGAAGATTACGTATTATCCATACACACAACCAAGACAACACCCAACTCATATGAAGAGGTGCTCAGGTTGCCACAGGAAGAGAGGATTAGGTGGGAACAAGCCATGGAGAAAGAGATGGCCAGCTTGAGAGAACTAAATGTATATACCCCATCTAAGGCCCCAGCAGACAAAACACCCATTGGAACAAAGTGGGTCTTCAAAATTAAAGAACTTGAAGACAACAAGACCCTGTATAAGGCTAGACTCGTAGCACAGGGGTTTGCACAGAAATACCCTGAAGACTACACGGATACATACTCACCCACTGTTAGGGCTGAAAGCGTCAAGAGCGCCCTGGTAATAGCATCCATACTAGGCCTCGAAGTTTACCAATTTGACGTGCAGACAGCCTATCTACATGCAGAACTAGACAAGGAAATCTTTGTCAAAGCACCCCCTGGAAAAAATACACAAAAGGGAGATACTTGGCTATCAAACAAAAGTTTGTATGGACTGAAGCAGTCTGGAAAGAGGTGGTACAAATGTCTAGCAAAAATCCTCATGGATATGGGCTATGCAGCCACTTCTGCTGACCTCTGCTTCTTCATCAAGAGAGAAAGCACTTCCACTGAATACGTGCTCGTTTACATAGATGATATTTTATACTTTGGCCAACACAAACGGAAATGCGACAAATTCGCAGAGAAACTTGGGAAACATTTCGCACTGAGAACACTAGGGAAAGTGAACAAGTACCTAGGGGTCCAAATCAACAAAACACAAAAAGGATTCAGAATCTCCCAGAAAGAAAAAATATTAGAACTCTTGCACAAATGCAACATGAAGGATGCCAAACCTTGTGAGACACCCATGCAGATTGACTTCCTGAAACACATGAACGAAGAAGGCGAACCATTCAACGACAACACACTATATAGGTCAGTCATCGGATCCCTACTACACATTGCCAACTGGACAAGGCCTGATATCCTTCTAGCAGTCAACCTCCTGTCCAGGCATGTCAGCGAACCAAGGAAATATCACTGGGAGGGGGCGAAGCGTATACTCAGATACCTTAAATACAGCATAGATGCCTGCTTGTGTTTAGAGCCGATGAACTCCAACGAACCACTATTAACATGCTACACAGACGCTGACTGGGCAGGCGACACGAAGAGCAGAAAAAGCACCTCAGGCTACGTATTCTTCATTAACAACTGCCTGGTACACTGGTACACTGGAAAACAAAATCTGATGGCCACATCCACAGCAGAAGCAGAGTACATCTGCCTGTCAAAGGCAGCCAATAACTTGACGTGGTTTGATGACCTGCTTTCTAACATCTGGACTGAACCAACTTATCCGATAATTGTGCATGAAGACAATAAAGCAGCCATAGACATTTCTACGACAGACGCTGTAGGCCAAAGGTCAAGGCACATAGACATCAAACATAAACACGTCAGGCAATTAACAAACATTGGGTTCATCAAAGCTGTACACTGTGAGTCTGTCGAGTAGATTGCTGACATCTTAACAAAACCCTTACAAAATAAACAGCACACTTACCTAACTTCGAAATTGGGTGTACATATACAACACGCGCACACTACCCCAACTGTTAGGCATTTAGAGGGAGATTTGTTACATGTAAATACCCAACATTGTATGCCCATGGCAGGGCAAGGGTTAATACCACCCAACCTACTCAGCACTTTCCTTGACCCCTCCTTACCTTGACCCCGCCTTCCAGGTATATAAGGTTTTGTCCAGGAGTCCATGTTGTATTCCAGAAGGGTATCTGCAAGAGATAAGTAACATGTATTAATAAACAACTCTTGATTCAAACTTAATTTTGTGCTGGAGTTATTGGGCTAGATCCTTAGAAACACTTAACATGCACATCCTGGGAAGAATGATTGGCAATCCAACACTTCCAGGAAAACAGGAACAGGAGTTTCTCCAACATGGCCCCCATGCTTTGGTACAGCTTTCCCTTAGAGGCGAGTGTTGCCCCCCAAATTCCTGCCTTCCAGAAGGAAGGAAATTAAAGATAGAACTCTTCAAGTTTAATGTGATAGTGTCATTACGCAATTGTTTTTGTGTATTGCTCCATTTGTTTTACTATGAATATGAATTGTCACTGCTCTTCCTATTTATTGCTGCTCCATGGACCTTTTATCATTTTACTCTGGTTGTTTTGTATTGTTTTGTATTGAATTATGTGGTATACTGCTGAGTCTTGTGACTGCAGCAAAATAAATCAGTAAATAAATAAACAATCAAGCAGGCTAAGCAAATCCAGATAAGTCTCTTAGCATGAAGTACAGATTTAATCAAAACCACTGGGCGCCGAGAAAAATCTGGGAACTGCAAACTGGGTAAAATATAGTGGAAAAGAAAAGGTGTGCTGTGACATCATTTGGAATCATTTCCCTACCTCAATTTGTCATTGGCTGCTCCTTACAGGGAAATGAGTGCTATTACACACTTTCCCATTCCCTCAGGAATAATATTGCATTATTTTCCACTGTCTCTAGACTCCATCGCTTCATTTAGCTGCCAGGGTCTCAGTAAGGGATAGGATTAGAGCCTGCCTTGCTCAAAAAACAGCCAGGAAGACCAGTGCTGGAATCCTTCATAGATGCCTGT
This sequence comes from Pantherophis guttatus, assembly GCF_059756535.1. Lineage (NCBI taxonomy): Eukaryota > Metazoa > Chordata > Lepidosauria > Squamata > Colubridae > Pantherophis > Pantherophis guttatus. The sequence continues at coordinate 118,735,651 of NC_142064.1, read as the reverse complement.
AATGTTGCTAAATAGTGAAGAGGTTCAGCTGAACTTGGTCTCTATGAGGTGAATATCTGAAGCTTGGGGATGTAGGTTTGCACTTACTTTCTGCACCTACACTATCTGGGGCCCTGTTCTTGTGTCTGATTTTATAACCTCACTAGATGAGGAAGTAGCCATAGCCAGACAGAACCAGGATTCTAGTGAATTTTGGCTCAACATTTTGGTTGAGCCAAATTTTGAATTTTGGTTTTTCTTGTCAATAGGAATAACTAAATTAAACAGAGACAGAAAACATACCGTAATGTTCAAATTAAGGATCTTATTTGTTGTTGCTACACAAACTAGGATTTTGAAGATGAAACTTGACCTGATTAACGATCCTGGTTTATAAGAGACATGAGAAAGAAGAATTCCAGGGTAAATCCCCACTGGCACTTACTCATGGCACCTAGTGACATTGATTTAATCTCATTCCTTAAACCCATGAGTGACAAGCTCCTTGGCTGAAATTGTGTTTTACTTGTGTTTTTCTCTCTCACACTCCCCCACCCTGTCACTGTTACTGTCCAAGGACAACCTCAAGGTATATTAAATCTCTTCATCTTGAAGCCCAAGGCTATCATCTCTAAGCTAGGTGGCAACCAAGAGATAGAAAACGCCTGCCTCTGTGTCATCAAATGGTCATCTGGATCTTTGCAGGCCAGATATGAAAGCTGTATGTTGGAGGAAATCTGGTGATTTTAGCAACATGAAACAGAGACCTAGACAGGATAAGGATCGGCAGCAGGGAGAGCAAGTTTACTGCCAGGGATCTCCTAGGGGTCATCTCAGCTCTGGAAAAAAGCTCTGTCCTTAAACGTGAAACAGGCTGTGTGCCCACAGTTTCTTCCTGCTCAGCCTGGATTCCCCAAGTGGTTTGCTATTATTTAAAATCTGCTTTCTAAATTGCTTTAAGCTCATTTTGTAAAGGAAGGTGGGATTTTAAAAAGTAAAATGAAACAGAATAAAATGTCAGCCAAATGGCAGATGAGATGATGTAAGCAAGATCTCAGTTTAGGTCACTTTGGATTGTAGGCAATGACTTCTCAACACAAAAAGGTTGCTTTATATTGCCTTTACTTGGAAATTTTGCCTTGGTCTCTTATTCCATATATTTATAATGTACAGTGTCTGGATGCATTTTTATTTATATTTCATATTTCTAAACCACCCATCTCCTTCAAAATGGGGCTCTAGGCGGTGTTTATTAATGGGTTAGATTATTACCAATTATGTTTGAAATTATGTAAGGCAACATCTTTCATGAGTCCCACCTAATTTGCTCCAGTTCAGACAATGGCTGTTCCCTTTGCATGGGCTGCTTGTGAGGTCAACCTGGGCAGGGTAAAGGCATCACAGTCAGCTTCCCTCCCTGATCTTGTCTATTTATTAACATCCCATAAATAAAGGAGCTCAAGGCCCTGCTTCTTCCCATTTGTCCTGACGACAACTCTGAATGTGGCTAAACTGCGAGAGACAGTCCCTGACCCAAACCACCAAGCTGGCATTTGTGCCGTGAGCTGGGACTAGAATCTGAGACTCCCTGGTCTTAGGCTAACACCTTAACCACCACTTACCTTTTCTAGCAGCCGAGGCTGATGGGGTTGGATCACAAAGTGTGAGGTTCTCCCTCCAGGGTATGGCAAATCAGCAATAATGGCATGCCACATTCTCAGCCTTCTGTAGAACAAAAGGAAGGGGAGAGGGGGCATTGCCACTCCTGCGAGAGACCTGGAGGATGCAAAACAGATAATGGGGACACTCTGAGTTTTGGCCCTCTCAGGGAATATGGCTGGCAGAGGCCCTGGGTCTCTGAAAGGGTCAGTCAGGCTAAGCCTGCCTTCCAGCACCTCTACTCCCAGGACCAGCTTGCATGCAGCATCACTGTTTTCACAGCTGCAGTTCTCACATGCTTTTGAAATGGCATTACCTCACTTCCTCCCCCCCTAGTGCTAACAAGCAAGCAACAAAGCTAAGGCTGCTTTGAGAGGCAACCTGAGACCAGAAAGATCCAGACAAGCTTGGTTCCTACAAGCTACCTTGGTCAATTGAGAGATTGTTGCTCTCCAGGTAGACCTCGTATTTGCTTCTCTAGAAAATCTTCTGTTCCTCCTTAGCTGGCTGCCATGAACAATTTATTCCTGTTTTCCCCAACCTGCTATCATTCATATATCTCTAGATTGCAGCTTCCCAATCAGAACTGATGCATCTGAAGGCAATGGACCAAGGAGGGCTGATTTATTGTATAAGAAATAATAACACAACCCTTTCATAAAGACTGGGTCAACGTAATACCCTGAGCCAATGATTTTCCAACTTTGCAAAGTAACAGATGACCTCCGATAATGATACAGGAATTTACATGGCAACCACCACCACCTCAACCAGGAATCAATGAAGGATTTAATTGGTGTGAGGGTTGAGCAGGAAATGAGTGTAAAATTTAATTTCTGTATTGCAATGTGTCTCTAACTTGGGGCACTACTACAACTGCCCAATGAAGCCTGGTTGGGTAAAATGAGGAACAAAACTAATGCAGATTTTCACAAGCCTTTCCCTTTGCCTGTACAAGCCTGATTTTTTAAAAAATGTTAGCTGTTTCTTAAGTTATCATGGCCTCCTCGGTGCTCCTAAGTCTTGGTTTGAGAACTCTTATTCTAAACCATCTTGCAATTTGCTTGGTTTTGGTGGAAACATTATCTGACTCAGCTATTATGGTTTATAAACTCCAATTTATGGTACAGAGGGTTATATGAAACCACCTAACTGTAGTTCAGCAAACTATAGCTTTTAGTGCAATACTTGTTTATATCCCCACATCATTATTTCTAATCGAGCTATTTCTAATCAAGCTCCTTACATTTCCTCGCTTATCAAGCTATCCAAGGGAGACTGATGAGCTTGTGGTTTATATTTTTGTAACACACACTATAAAAGTTTTACCTCTAGAGCAGAGGTGAAGAACTATAGCCCCTTTATGACTTGGGGACTTCAACTCCCAGAATTCCTGAGCCAGCATGATCCACAAGTCATAAAAGTTAGCATAGTCCACAAATCATAAAAGGCAGAGGTGGTATTCAGCAGGTTCTGACCAGTTCTGGAGAACTGGTAGCAGAAATTTTGAGTAGCTCGGAGAACTGGTAAATACCACCTCTGACTGGCCCTGTCCCCATCTATTCTCTGCCTCCCGAGTCCCAGCTGATCAGGAAGAAATGGGGATTTTGCAGTAACTTTCCCCTGGAGTGGGGTGGGAATGGAAATTTTACAGTATCCTTCCCCTGCCACACCTACCAAGCCATGCCCACCAAGCCACACCTACAGTAGTAAAAATTTTTGAAACCCACCACTGATAAAAGGGCCATAATTCCCCACCCATTTTAGAGGATGCATAAGAGTGCACAGGCTCAGGGAACGCAGGACCCCATAAGTGACAAGTCCAGCAATGTCTTTCATGTTTCATTTGGACGTCTTGGCAGGTGGCATAGCCAATGAATGATTGAATGATCTTTGGCATCGTGTTCTCACAACACTGTGCTTTTGGGTGGAAGTCTGAATTAATTAGAATATTTATCTTTCCAAGCCTCCCCCTTTCCACTTCTCTCAAATTACCCAGGGCAGACTCAAGGCGAGGAATCCAATTTTACACGCAAGATGGGTGGGAGCCTTGTGGCCTACTCACATTAAACAAGAAAAAAAAACAGCTTTTGCAAATTTTGTCTTAGGATCAGTTTTCTTTCCTACTTAAGTGTTCTTACTTCTATGACTGAACTGTTTTTGTATCTGGGACAAATAACAACTCTTTGACATAAAAAGTAATGAGTTAATTTCATCCACTTTAAACAACAAAAAAAAAACCCTTAGTGATGGCACTCAAGTTTGCCTCGTTCTTCTTTTCCTTTCCAGATAGAAGATTGTTAAAGTATCTCAGCAATACTGAACACTCTGCATGTATTCCTTGATGCTCTTGCATTGTATCTGCTGCCCACAGAACAAGAGTTCTATGTCAAATTTAAGTGAAAGAAAAGGGACAGTTAAAATCTTGCTGATAGATATCATACAGATTAAATTGCCCTCATCATTTCACATGCCTAAATCCATGAGAGGTCAACTGTGGGAATATTTGTTCAGAAGCAAGATTTCTCATATTTAGAAGAATTATAGTAAAATAGAATAGAATAGAATTCTTTATTGGCCAAGTGTGATTGGACACATAAGGAATTTGTCTTTGGTGCATATGCATTCAGTGTACATAAAAAGACAAGACACATTCGTCAAGAATCATAAGGTACAACACTTAATGATAGTCATAGGATACAAATAAGCAATCAAATCATACTAGGAAACAATCAATATAAATCGTAAGGATACAAGCAACAAGGTGACAGTTATGCAGTCATAAGTGGGAGGAGATGGATGATAGGAAAGATGAGAACACTAATAGTAATAGTAGTGCAGACTTAGTGAATAGTTTGACAGTGTTGAGGGAATTGTTTAGCAGAGTGATGGCATTCGGGAAAAAACTGTTCTTGTGTCTAGTTGTTCTGGTGTGCAGTGCTCTATAGCGTCGTTTTGAGGGTAGGAGTTGAAACAATTTATGTCCAGGATGTGAGGGGTCTGTATATATTTTCACAGCCCTCTTTTTGACTCGTGCAGTATACAGGTCCTCAATGGAAGGCAGGTTGGTAGCAATTTTTTTTTTCTGAAGTTCTAATTATCCTCTGAAGTCTGTGTCTGTCTTGTTGGGTTGCAGAACCAAACCAGACAGTTATAGAGGTGCAGTATCTATGTACTCACCTGGAGAAACATCATTTTTTTTTAATTCTCAGTAAGAAATGGTGATACATAGCAGTGGTTTAAATAGCTGCATATTTAATGACCGAGTTCAAGAAGCCTACAAAACTTTGAAACTCTTTGTTCATATTATAAAGTATGGTCCCAACAGATCTGGGCTGCAATTCACACTATCACTAGCTTCAAGGATGTCTACAAGTAGGGTCAGAAATATCATGCTGGTGGTACCCATGATTCCATGATTAAAGCACATAATGCATGGAAAAAAAAGGGAACATTGATCATACTGTCACAGCAGCCATCTTGGCTTTTTTTTAAAAAAACTCTCTCTCTGTGGATATCCCTGATAGGAGTATGCTGTATGGGGGGGCCTCTATTTTTTTGCAGCCCTATAACAAATCATAGTACCATAACATGATGGCTTGATTCCCACAAAGTGATGAACCACAGGTTTTCCAACCTTGTTTTAGTCTAATCTAGTGTATTTGTGCAAACCCAGCCAATGTGTAGAATAACCAGGTCAGACGCTGCTTTTTTAGAATAATGAAACTTTAGAATAATGAAACTTTCTAAAATTCAAAAGATAAGGTAGTTCTTCAGCTTCATCAAATATCATCATTCAGGTACACAGATAGACTATAGTTTCACTCTGATTTTTAACCACTGAAAAAAACACCAATATTTTGGGTCCTTCCAATGTATCCACCTCAAACAGATCCTATTTTCTCCCATTCTTCATGGTTGAAAGTTCATTTAATAACTGAAGAGAAGTGTGTGCGTGTGTACATTCTGATAGAGACACACTATAAAAACTGTAAACTCTTGCTTCCCCCAGCCCTAAAGTGGCTGTTTTCAGAGTTCTTACAGAGACACAAATATATCTGAAAATATGCGGCCAGTACCTCCAGCTGTTCAGAAGGAAAGCTTTAGGAGTTTGCGTAGTTATTATCCCTTCCCGGCCCAAAACTCTAACGTAAAAAAATAAAAGACCAATAAAATATAATTGAATTATGAGATTCCAAGACAAATTACATGTTACAAACATGCATGCAACAATTCCTTAGCCTTTTCAAAAACAAAATTAAATTTAACTCCCCCCTCCATCAGCTGTAGCTGCAGCAAAAGGAAGAGTGGAGAAATTGCAGATGCAGAAAAACAATTCGTCTTTTGCCCCCCGCCTGAGATTTTCCATTCAAAATATCCCTCCTCCCAAGGGGGAAAAGGACACAGATCAGCAGCTGTGTCTTTCTTGTAATTTCTGGTTCTGCCCTCTGGTAGGAAAACTAAAAAGGATCCATTATTGTGAAAGAAATACCTGCCTGGACAATTTAAAAAATATATATCAAGGGTCTTTACAAAGGAGATCCTATTCCCCATCAAATGTTTGATTCACTCTTTTGCCAATCCCTTCTTGTCCCAAAAGTTTTCAGGTGATGTGGATTGACAGCACAGGTAAAGGTGGTTAGGACACTTACACAACCATCCTCCTCCGTACACAAATCTACACATCCATTCCTGCATGTATTAATTTCTTTAGGCAGGAAGACTTAATGAGCTACTTCCATCTTGGCTGACTCTTGTGTTCCTAATTTATAGCAAAAGGCTTGAAACTGTAAATATGGGAACAGTAATAATTTCTCACTTCATGTCATATTAAGAATCCCCATCTTACTGTGGTGAAAAACCAATCATATCAATTCTAAAGACTTTTTGAAACACCCAGGTCTTGATGGAATTCCCAAACCTTATGTGGATGGGTGCTGATCTGATCTTGGCAGGAAGGCTGTTCAAAAAGAAAGGATGGCAGCAACTGGGAAGGCCTGTCTTCTTGGTCCCTGATAGCATCATGCCTTTGGAGTAAGGGTCCAAGGGAACCCTGCCTTCCAGATCTTTTTAGATGACAGATACTGCTAGGAGCAGGCAGTACTAAAGGGCTTAGAAAAACAACAGTCAGCATCTTGCATTGTATTTGGAAGCCAACCAGTTCAGTGCTCATAGTTGTGAATCACCCAGGTGAAAAAGGCCTCTCTCACCTCAAGAGTCCCAGGAGACATCACAATATAAACCAGTTCAACGTGACGGGATTTAATCCTGTACAGGACCAAAGATGGAATGTCATGGTCTTCAAATGGCTTCTAGATCCATAGCCACTCTATCTAGGAAGGACTGAGTCTGTTGTTCCATATCCAGGCTCTCACAGCCTCCAGGTGTCAAAATAGCACGTGATAACTTCTCCTGTTCCCTTAAGTATTGAGATGTTGTATGCAGAAATAACTTTTGAGAGACACGGTAAAGAGATGCAACCAAAGGAACTGTAAAATAAAAGGCAGTTCAGCCCACAGTAGGAAATTGGTGGAGGAAGAGGTTCAGAAGAGTCTCTTTCTTGGACTGTAAAGGAGATGGGGGCAGGGTAGAGACATGAGCTTTCAAAATTCTGTTAATGTAGCTTTTCAATAAAGTAAAATTAGCTCATCTGGTTGTATTTCCTGTCTGATCTACCTCATAAGACTGACATCAATTGTGTAAGTCTGAAAGCTTTGGCAAAACTGTGCACCAACATCTCCTCAAGTACCTTCTTGAATCCAAGCAGATCTACCAGTATTCGATGCATGGGGTGGTTCCATCAAATAGATCCCTCCTCCCTGAGGAGGTTGATAGCTCCAATCATACATCATTTTGATGCCTTTCAAACAACAGCATATTATTCTATAACCCAACATTTGAATTCACATATTGTTCTAAGACAAAACATGGTTTATATAATTTGGTCTCTCTTAGCCCAGTGCATGAACATAGGCAATTGTGAATTACAACCCATGGTTTTTGACAGCCTTCTCCATTCTGAGCACTCTTCAGATATATGAATGTCAATTCCTGCCTTTCCGCAACAGCTATGCTAGTGGAGGATTTTGAGCAATTGAAATCCATTCATTTGAGCTTCCAATTTGGAAATACTGATTTATGGCTTACCACGATGCAGGAAACTATCCAGTTGGTCCTGGTTAAAGCAAAGAAGGCTTAGTGTACTCTGTGAACCTGAACACACATACTGTATGAGGGTTGTTGTTGGCTGTTGTGAGGCAGAAAACAGCTGGGGCATGACTGTATTATTTATGTTACCCAAAAGATGCTGAAGGGGAGGAATCGAAGTCTTCTTGTCCTGGGGAGAAAGGGAAGGAGAGCTGTAGGTCAACAATCTCTGAAAGAGAAGATTGTCATCCCCTAGCTTGGAACCAGAACAGGAAGTAGAGTTTCATACACTCACTTTTGAGGGAAAAGGTTCATAAGTAGCCTTATTCACTCATGAAATAATGCTCAAAGGCCAGGAAGAAAGAAGACACAACAAAATCTACAGATGGCATTATACAGTTCTAGTCTCTGGGTCCTCTTTTACTGCAGGGCTTCACAGTATTTTGACTCCTATATGGTGTAAATCATGATATCCTATGGATAGAGAATTAAAAGTAAACTTGACTAAATCAGACTAAAAACCCATCTACTCCACTACTTCAGTTTTCCACAGTGACCTTCTGGGAATCTCACAGGCAAAATGGAGGGAAAGAGGATTGAAAGAGATAGGGAATTATCCAATATAAAATGCTTTATAACACAACAATAATTTTATCATTGATAGTTGCCAGCATCCTACAAAACCTGGGTGGGAATCAGAATTTTAACCATTCCTCCAGTCTAAAAGGGGAGATTTGGTTTTGTGAAACCCTTGCACAAATATTGCTACTTAGCCTTCCTCACCTTTTCAAATGGCTTAGATTTTGGCTTCCATGATCTCCACTTAGCTGGCTAGGGCTATATGGGAGACAAAATCTAGTACATTTGGAGGTTGGAGAAGATTGTAGCATCATGTGTGGACTTTTGTATGTGCATGAAAGCTCCACCTTAAGACACAACATCTGTTTTTTCCTGACTTGTCCCAAGGAAATATTTTGGAAACTCAGATCAAATGTTATTCTTCTCAAATATTAAAATATTCTGAAAGCATATGGTTGCATAACATTCCCTCTTTCCTGATAAGGAACAGAAGCATTTCTTGGGCAATGTTGGGTAATATGCTCCTTTGCTTACAGCTGCAATGAGTTGAGATTTCCCCTCCTCCCCCAACAGATCCTTGGCTTTCAAATATGTTCCCTTTTAGATAAGTGTGACATGTCATTGGAGTTCTTGTCTTAACTGGAAAGCAGCAAGCAGTGGAAGCAGGGACATCTGCCAGCAAACAAGACACTTTTGCACTGAGCTGTAATTTCATGCACTCATTCCAGTAACCCAAGTTCCCAACTAAAACCTTCAGATCCATTGGAGTATAACTCCCTGAATTTCCAGTGAACCCAGTGGTGGGATTTATCCGGTTTGCACCAGTTCAGGTGAACCAGTTGTTAAATTATCCACCGACCCACCCACCCGAGGTGAAATCCAGCAGGTTCTGACAGGTTCTGGAGAACCAGTAGTGGAAAATTTGAGCAGTTCAGAGAACCGGTAGTGGAAATTTTGAGTAGTTCGGAGAACCGGCAAATACCACCTCTGGCTGGCCCCAGATTGGGGTGGGAATGGTGAGCCTTGATAGTACAGTGGTCTACGCACCCTGTTATTAACAGAGCTGCCTGCAATTTACTGCTGGTTCGAATCTCTCCAAGGCTCAAGGTTGACTCAGCCTTCCATCCTTTCTAAGGTAGGTGAAATGAGGACCCAGTTTGTGGGGGCAATAAGCTGACTTTGTATAAATATACAAAAGTATGAAGGCTATTGCTTAACGGATTGTAAGCCGCCCTGAGTCTCCGGAGAAGGGCGGCATATAAATCAAATTAAAAAAAAAAAAAAAAATTGCAATAGCCTTCTCCCAGAAGTGGGGAGGGAATGGAGATTTTGCAGTATCCTTCCCCTGGAATGGGGTGGGAATGGAGATTTTGCAGTATCCTTCCCCTGCCACGCCCACTAAGCCACACCCACCAAGCCATACCATGCCCACCAAGCCACGGCTACAGAACTAGTAAAAAAATTTGAATTTCACCACTGCACCCACCCTGTTATCAAAATGGATCCTGGGCGCTGCACTGTGCTGCAATGGAGAAAGGGGCAACAGAGCGGCCGGTATGAGGGAAGGAGAAGGCTGCTTTTCTTCTTTCTTCTCCCTGCTCCTCCTCCTTCCCTCATGCTAGCTGCTCCGTTGCCTGTTTCTCCATTGCAGCACAGTGCAGCACCCAGGATCCACTTTGATGGGGGGGGTGTAATTTAACAACCAGTTCGCCCAGGGTCAACCACCAGTTTGCTGTCACGAGAGGCTCATCCCACATGTGCAGTGGAGCTGGAGGACGGGGATGGACCACGCCTCCGATGACAGCCAACCTGACTCTAAGCAAACCTGTTGTTAAATTATTTGAATCCCACCACTGAGTGAACCTCCTAAGAATGGGAATCCAATACATCTGGATAATACTGGACTGGGGAAAGAGACAATGGGCTCAGGATCAGATCATTCTACCATTCACATCCTGCCACGTATGCGTTCTTTCATTTGTTGTACACAATGGAAGAGCACCATTTGGGGGGAGATCAGCATAGTTGTTATTTCTTTTCTAGCCCTGTGTGATTATTTTCTGTCTGTCAACTCTCAATTTAAATCTTCACCTCAGGACTTCCTGGCCTCCTTTCTATATTAAGAGTTAATATTTTCACCAGATGGCTCCTATTAGGTTAGTTAGCAAATGAACCACTGGTTCTTATCCTCCACAGTAGTGTGGGAGTCCCTTCTAACCAGGGGTGAAATCCAGCAGGTTCTGACAGGTTCTGGAGAACTGGTAGCGGAAATTTTGAGTAGTTCGGAGAACCAGCAAATACCACCTCCGGCTGGCCCCAGAGTGGGGGGGGGGAATGGAGATTTTGCAGTATCCTTCCCCTGCCACAGCCACCAAGCCATGCTCACCAAGCCACACCACACCCACCAAGCCACGCCCACAGAACCGGTAATAAAAAAAAATGGATTTCATCAGTGCTTCTAACCCTTTCTACTCTATAGGTGGGGAAAAGGTACAAGAATTGAACACTGTTTTAGGCATAAGTAGAACTGATATTTTCTAGACTGCAGTGGGTGGAATTCTTTCACGATGGCTTCTTAGCTTTTCTTCAATAAATCAGGTGTTCTTGCGTTCTTGGTGTGACTGTTCATCCCTTCCATTCCAGGTCACCAGGGAGATGCCTGACAGAAGAAAAGGCAAGGCTGCAAGTGGCAAAGTAAACTTCTCCCTATTGCTCCAGCACAGGAACTAAATGATCTGGAAAAAGGTGACGTGCAGCACACATTAGACAGATGAATTGTGGCAGACAACATTGTGTCTTGTGCGTATGTAAGCGCACAAGACATAGGAGGAAGTTAAGGCCCTGGAGAAATGAGACAGACAAGGTAATATAAGCTAAATGAATGACAAATGATAATAATTTTAAAACACTCAGGAATTAATCCAAGAGGAAACTCTATAATAACTCCCCCCACCAATCCACTCACTCTTTTTTTGTTTATTTGCAATTAACTTTGTAGGATAAATGCTTAGAAAAGGAAAGGAGCAGATATTTGGGGTGGGGGGGAGATTTACCTGTATCCTAAGTGAATATAAGAAGGTGCACTCTCAGCCCAACTTGTACGCTTCTATTAAACTTAAGTTAACAAAACACAATTGCTATGTTCACATAATGATGTATCCCAACCAATAAACTGGACCTACAAATAAACTTGCAGCAATCCAGGCAACTACTAAATGGCAACAAAGAGTTAAAGGTCTCCTTGAATTTAGAGCCCAAATAGAATAGCCCAATATACAACCTTTTCATTGTAATTTTGCATTCTCATTAAAATCAGATCTACAGAAAAGCTAATGGGGGCCTCAAATCTCTCCTAGACTATTTCTGCAGGGTGCTGAGGAGCTTTTTGATATATTCGTTCTTGCTTTCAAGTGTATACTTTATTTCTTTTCTTTTTCAGGTTCAGAATCACTTTGAGCTACCTGGAAAAAATAGTAAAACTTTAAATTAACTGGAAAAAGGTAGGTGTACCAGCTGTCAAGCAATATATAGTTTGGAAAAGAAAAGAAGGTGGAGATGGAGGAAGCTTTTCTCTGGCCAAGATCAACTTGTAATAGCTTGTACATTCATTTGCTGCAATCACAGATAAGAGTAAACATATATATTTAAATCAATTTAAGCAAGTCTTGATAACTTGGTTAACACATAACACTAAGCTATAATAAGTGGTTCACTTATCAGGGCAAGACAAAAAAAACCTACCTCCCACCCAGGCATGTAAAATCATACTAATAGCCTATGATAATGTTATGACCACAGCGTCAATATGCACTGCCTTTTTCCATTTTTCTTTTTTCTTTCCAGCTCCCTGATTGTATAGCCTGTTTTCTCAAAAGCACTCTTGAATTGCACAAATTGTATCTAGGGCAGATGCAACACAATTTCCTAACACGACAAGGATGCACGCAGTTTAAGCAGTGTTTTCCAAACCTTGTTGGAACCTTGAACTTCAACTCCCAGAACTCCCCTGCCAGCGTGAGCACATCAAAAATAGTGTGGGGTAATGGTTAAATTGTTTCTCCACCACTGCTGAGTCCTGGGTTCTAGTCCAAACATTAGCCATAGAAGCTGTTATCAGCCATTCTCTCAGCACAATCTACCACACAGGGATGTTATGGTGGCAGAGAAAGGATGAGAGAAGTAGGCACTATATATGCTTCTTTGGGTTTCTGGGGAAAAACAGTAAAATACAAATCAAGTAACAATAAGTGTCAGTTTCCACAGTCCCATTGCAATTTAACTTCATGCCCAACAAGTGAACCTAGGGTGGAAGTGCACAGAGAAGAGCTGCAGCTGTGCAGATAAGGTCAGGTTTCTTCCCAAAGGATTCTGTGGGATTGAGTTAATTGGATGCACATGATAAGACTATTACAGGGATGGAAAAGCAGCTCCACTTAATGGTCTGGGATCAGCTCCCATTCTTATCCAAAAGAGAGTTTAAAGGGCTGTTCTACCCTGCCATTCTCTTGCACAGAAAGCTAATGGAATGAAGCTGAATTAAAATACAGATTTCAGCTCCTCTTCCACTTGAGCCAGACTGTTGGCCTATCCAGACCATGTTTACTATAGCCACTAGTGGTGGGTTGCTCTACTTCTTTATCCCTTCAGGACTGGTTTAAAAACATTGCAGTTTGAGTACCATTTTTCACTGATGTGGATCAGGAGGGGAAAGTGACAGATCTCTTCTCAATTTCATGTCATTCGGAGGAAGAGAAGATAGAGGCAACACATAAATGAACTTATATACATAAACACAGAGACGTCTACATCAGTGGTGGGTTTCAAATTTGTTTTCTACCAGTTCTGTGGGTGTGGCTTGGTGGGCATGGCTTGGTAGGCGTAGCAGGGGAATGATACTGTAAAATCTCCATTCCCTCCCCACTCCAGGGGAAGGTTACTGCAAAATCCCCATTTCCTCCCGATCAGCTGGGACTCGGGAGGCAAAGAATAGATGGGGGCCGGCCAATCAGAGGTGGTATTTACCCGTTCTCCGAACTACTCAAAATTTCCGCTACCGATTCTCCAGAACTGGTCAGAACCTGCTGAAATCCATCTCTGATCTACATCTGTATTTACATACACTTGGTTTTCCATTGTTCCACTAGTGAACATGTAAACAAATAAAATAACTTTGAAGGGCAACACCCAGTGACCAGAGGGATGGAAGTGCTCCTGCTATAGCACACAGCTGGAGAGGTTGCATATGCATTCAATGAAGGTAAAAAAAAGACAGCATATCTGTCACAACAATTACTTCTGATGCACAGCAGAAAAGTTTGGGCAAAGATTGCCTTTCTGGTGGACTCTACCTAGGTGCAGGTAGAGGAAGATGTATGTACCTCCCCCCCCCCCCAAGAATAGTATGTAGCCTGTACATGTGAGGGAGCAAGAAGATCAGCCCCAAGTTCTTCAGGGAAACTCAACAGCTGCCGTTTACTTTGATGAGGGCAAAAATGCTGCTACCCCTTGCCTGATCACTGGATCTTTGCTTGAGAGACCCTTTGAGAAGTATTATGGATCATCCTGCTGCAGTTCCCCGGGTTCCTGCCAAATATAAACTATTTCTGGTCACATGTCATAATGATTGATGTTTGCTTATAATGTCTGTATTTACTATTTATTCTAACCCTACAACTCAGCAGACCATACTTGAGGCTGCTTAAATTGGGTTTGTCTAGTCTAGCAAAAAGAAGGACTAGGGGTGACTTGTTAGCAGTGTTCCAAATATTTGAAGGACTGCCACAAGGAAGAAGTGGTCAAACTATTTTCCGAAGCACCAGAAAGCAAGACAAGAAACAATGGATGTAAACTAATCAAGGAGAGAAGCAACCTAGAACTAAGGAGGAATTTCCTATCAGTGAGAACAAATAATTACTTCCCTTCAGAAGTTGTGGCTGCTCCTTCACTGGAGGATTTTAAGAAGAGATTGGTATCCATTTGTCTGAAATGATATTGGGTACCTTGCATGAGTAAGGGGTTAGACTAGAAGACCTCCAAGGTCCCTTCCAATTCTGTTATTCTGTTAAAGTCATAAAGCCAGGAGTTGATGGGTTTTCCTTTGTTTGCTTTTATGGGTTTTTAAAAAACTGTTTTTATAATTTTATTGTTGCTCGTGACCCATCCAGGATGCTGCTGCATTAACTGGACACCTGTATAGATCTTTCAAGTAAATACACTTTCCTTTAAACAACAAGTCATAGAAATTTGCCACAGGTATACTCTGACATGTTTCATTGATCATTTTGGTCAGTCCTGCAATCAAATGGTCATTGAATCAACCCAGCCCCTCTTTAGGTTGATGTCTTTCAGATCTTTTTTGCTAGAAGAGAAGAAGAGTTTGGTTCCTTCAAACTGAGTTCTTCAGCAATTCACCAGTGTCCACTGGGTCTTCAAGCCAATTTCTGGGTCATACTGAAGACCAGCTGACCACTGGCAGAAACAAAGTGAAGGAGGAGAAGGAGGGCCAACTTTCTGTTATTTCATAGTGAAACTTTCCCCATGCTTGTCAACTATTGTTTAGGCTGCTTTTGAACATGGACTTAGTGCTTTTTCTAAAACAGCACTCTTCCAGAATATCTCATGCCTAAAAGGAGTTCAACTATCAAATGGTATTAGCTCAAGTAGGGCTCCTTTTGAACATATCCATGCAAAACACTTACCCCCCAAACAGAGTAAGTTTTCACAGTTGGCTGAGCTGCCAATCTGTCACAATTGGTTTGCTCCATAGCCCCATCCTACATTATGGAGAACTGTAAATAAGGACAGACCAACTGCTGGCATTGTGCCTGCAGCAAGCTAGGGATTATCCATGTGGGCAGCAAATTTTATACTAATGTATAGTTTTATGCTGGTTCAAGGACTGGTGAGTAGCATTTTAACTCAGCCATGAGGAAGAAACTTCAGTCCCTATTAGCTAAGATATTTGTCAGAATCGTTTTTTTACCTCAGCTGATCTGGCTAAAGAGGAAAGACTCAACAATATGCCCCTCAGATTAATGACACCAGGAACAACCTGCTATCTCTTGTGTAAGTCCAAGAGAAATGAAAGGACAATTCACAGAATTCTTGTATTCTTGTAGTCTAACCATTGTTAGTTTATGGTTCTTGGACAGTTTATGGCTTTTAACTACTGAACTAGCTCAGAAAAAAAATGGACTAATTCAATGATTGGATTCAATATATTGTGTAAATATGTTTCCTATGTATATAGCTTTGGTTATCATAGCTTTTTTATATAAACCCTGAAATCGCCCACAGCTTGATTGATCGCAGATTGTCAGCATCTCGGATGAGATGGGCCAACTCTCTTGTCTGAACTTTTTAAAAATTAAGATATTGAACCCTTCTGCATTTCAAGGTTGTATTCAGTCTCTTAGCAATGAGCCCTTCCTCCTTCAAGAAGGTTTGTGTAAGGTAGGGTGTCAAACCCATAGCCCAGGGGCCAGATGCGTCATGCACTGGCCACGTCCACCCCTAGTTTAGCAAAGGGGGGGAAAGTCCTGCTATGTCACATGATGATGACGTGACGATGTGAGTTTGACACCCCTGGTGTAAGGGAACCAGGCTATTCTACAAAGCACCAGAGGGCAGGACAAGAAACAATGGTTGGAAACTAATCAAAGAGAGAAGTAACCTAGAATCAAAGAGAAACTTCGTAACAGTGAGAACTATTAACAAGTGCAACAGCTTGCCTTCAGAAATTGTGGGTGCTCCATCACTGGAGGTTTTTAGGAAGAGACTAGACAGCCACTTATCTGAAATAGTATAGGTGCTCCTGCTTGACCAGGAGGCTGGACTAGAAGACTTCCAAGTTCCCTTCCAGTTCTTTTCTATTCTATATTCTATTAATTGTGTCCCATAGGTCAGATATATAATGTATATCATACATACATTGCTTCCCGTCTCCATATCCCAAACTTTTATTGTCAACCAGATTAATCCAGGAAACTCGTGAACAGATCTGAAGGCTAAGACCTAATTGGTATTGTCTCCTATAAATTAAGTCTTCAGGGCTGTATCTCTCCCCTAAGACTGTGTTAAGTCTCCTTTGAGAAACATCTAAATTTATGGTTCCGTCCCTACCTGCAACCTATTAAATACTTTTAAAAGTATTGGATTTAAAAAATGATGTTCATTTTATCAGCTTTTTGAAACATGTCTATTTATCTTCAAAAGTATGGAGAGAAGGTAAATCTCTCTCTCTCTCTCTCCTTCCCTCCCTCCCTCTCTCTCTGTCTCTCCAGTTTTCCATATCATGCAAGAACATGTCAGTGTGAAAAAAAATGCTTGTAGTCATCCAATGAGTCACTTCTGGGAGTGATGGAAATTGATTGCCTTTCTCCTTTATCCCTTACTCACTCTTTTAATGCAACATGTTCTTTAAGCTGCCTATGTTGTATCCCTTCCCCATCACTAGGCCCCCAGAGGGCTCCATCAAGCCCAGCTTGCTGCTACAATCTTCTTCTGATCTGGATCATAACAAAGGCACTTCCTGTTTTGGGAAGGTCAGGGGGCCAGCAGTAAATGTTGGCTTTGGCTCCGGTTTTGCTGTTCTCTCCAGTCCTTGTGCTGCATTGACCTAACCCTGAGCTATGTAAATTGGAACCAGCTTTGGAGGCTACGTCAGGAAGCTCACCAGCACAAGAAAGCTGAAATAGCCTAAAATGTGTCCTTTGCCTGCTTTCTGAGAATAGCAAAGTAACAGAGTTGGAAGGGACCTTGGAGGTCTTCTAGTCCAACCCTCTGCTCAAGCAGGAGATCCTGAACAAGGATTTTCTTGCTTGGTTGTACAATTAAACGCAGATGACTTTCACTCTTGTGGAACCAGGTTTGCTCTCCTTCCATCTAAAGTCACCCACACACCCCGTGCTCCATATTGCAGTAGTAGGCAACATTTTGAGGGTGAGGAGGTATACTTAATATTTCAGGGGGTCTGAAAGTGGAGAAGTCATATCACAGTGCAAGGTCAGGTTTGGGGAAGGAAATTGTGAACTTTGGGGTCGATTTAGGTTATGCTATATCGGGCATAGATTGCAACTTTCCCAGATTTCCATAATGAGAAAATATGCTGTCAAATGTCTGCAATCTAAGTCCAAGGGACCTGGGGGCCACATGTCCCCTCAGGACAGAGAGTACCTATCTCTGTCATATCAGAGGAAACACAAGATTGATTTTCCTTGTGTTTTTTTAGATAGTGAAAATCTTTATGGCCATTGGAATTATTGATTTTCTGTAACTGGGAAGGAAGGAAGGAAGGAAGGAAGGAAGGAAGGAAGGAAGGAAGGAAGGAAGGAAGGCCAAATCTAGTCAAGAGATTAGATTGGGGATCATTACAACTCTCTTTTTCAGCTCTAGGAATTCTGGTTGCAATCTTTCAGAGGGGAAATACACATTTTAAGATATGGGGGTGGGGCTCATTCAAAACCAATGAAGGGTATTCCTTTGTGTAAAAGAACCAGATGTTGATCTCACATATTAGTTCCACTCTTGGTAAGATTGCCAAGTAATCAAATGATTAAGTTGGAAAACGATCCTTATAAAGTGATGTTTTAGATGTGTTTCTTTGTGAGATGGATAAAAATGGAAGCTTTGAGAAATGTTTGAGAAATCTTCAGCATTAAAGAACTCAAGGAAAAAAGACACAGCCAGAGATCCCTACATCCAGAAGAAAAGAAGGCTCGCAATTGGTTGCACTGCTGTCTGCTAAGCCCGCCTTGCTGGCCACGCCGGGCGATGCTGCTGCCTGAAAATTCTAGTGCAGGATCAGGAAGGCGGTTAGTGGACTTCCCTGCCTTCATTTCCTCTTCTACCAATCATCTCTTTCGGGGAGGAATAATAATGAACTGTTCTGGGGGAAGGGGAGGTGGGGTAAGCAAGTGCTTGGCATGGCCGGTTTAGCTACCTGTCATCATCTCCATCCGTGCAACCTCTTACTTGGATTATTTCTTAACAAGCATATATGATGCTCATCCTAAACCTGTAGCCAAACCTTAGCTTGGCTGAGATGCTACAAGGATGGAGAGAGGTATGGTTGGAAGCAGGTGGACAGGATAACAAGTGAGCTCCACCTCTGTAAACCTTACAAGAGAATGGCAGGAGAAGCAGAAACTGTCAATGAGCAGCCACACTTGAAAACAGCCCTTGTAATACGCAAAACAGGAAGTCCTCACCTTACAACCGTCTGTTTAGTGACTCTGCTAAACAATGACACTAAAAAAAGTGACTTATGACTGTTTTTCCCCACTTACAAATGTTGCAACATTCCCACAGTCATGTGATTAACACTCAGTCATTTGGAAACGGGTTCATATTTATGAGTTCCAGTGTCCTGGAGTCATGTGATTCTGTCAAGCAAAGTCAATGGGAAAGCCAGATTCACTTAACAGCCGTGTCACTAACTTAATCATTGCAGTGGTTCACTTAACAACCACAGGAAGAAAGGTCCTAAAATGGGGCAAAACTTGTCTTGGTTAGCAGCGGAAATTTGGGGCTCAACTGTTGAGTTCTACCTGTAACAATTTTAAAAATGCAGTGCGTGAAAACCCTTAGTCAGTAACTAAGATGGCTTTTTAAATCATTGCCATTCTGCCTTGGAGTTGGTCTTTGACCCTGGCAACCGCTTGGACAGTTGCCATTTTCTTGGCAAGGTTTTTCAGAAGTGGTTTGCCGTTGCCTGCTTCCTAGGGCTGAGGCTGAGAGTGATTGGCACAAAGTCACCCAGCCGGCTTTGTGCCTAAGGCAGGACTGGAACTCTTAGTCTCCTGGTTTGTAGCCTGATGCCTTAAACACACCACCAAACTGGTCTTGGGGTGGCATAGAACTATGTAAAATACATAGATAAAATAAACCCAATTAGGCATTTATTTTACAAATTGAAACCATGAGAGGGGGAGTGTGGGAATAAAGAAAACTAGAGGAAGAGTTTGGAGTTTCAGTGAAGAAATACAGAATAAATGTAACAGCTTTTAGATTGTGGATGAACATGACATCATATGAACGATTATTCAAAATGTTTGCTGTTTTGAGCAAAAATGCCCTGTGGGAATGTTGCTAACATGAGAAATTAAATTAAACCAAACCACTGACTTCCAATCAGCTTTGATCTTTCAAGATAAGGCGTACCTGGACATTTGAATACACACACACACACACACACACACACACACACACACTTTGTTCACTTTCCTTATAACATTTGATAGCATCTAATATGATCTATCTCAGCTTTTCCCAAACAAAATTTCAAATTAATTTAATATTTGCAAACTGAAGATGTTAGATCGTGACTTGCATCCTGTCATCGTGGATGAGCAAAATTGTCCAATAACTTTGAAAGGCATATAGTTGCAATGGCTGGTCTATTGGAACAGTAACAAGAGTTGTACATCCCAAAGTGCTTTTTCAAGAGGCAGCTGGACTTTCTGGTTTTTCTTCAGAGCTGAAGAAGCTTCTTGGATGAGAAGCGAAATGCCTTCAAAGAAAAACAAGACAGTCCAGTTGCCTCTTGAAAAAGCATCTTTGGGACAACCATGACCTGGATGACTGAGAAACTCCATAGACAACAGTTGTACAGATTATTTCAATTAAACACATTCTATTACTAGGCTAGTAAAGTAGACATCAAGCATTTAATTATAAAAATATTTTTGTATGGAGAAAATAAAAATCGAATTCGAACACCTGGCACATCAGGACTTTTATGTATACATATAGATTTGAGTGGATAAGGCAATAAAACCTACAGCTTCTGACAAAAGAGCTTGGGGTGAAGTGAAAATGAATAAACGACATATATTTAATCCTTTTTTAAAAATTTCAGCAGCATACAAATGACAAATCAAAACAAATTATTGTGCAAACTGCTATTGCAATGCAGTCAGCAAAACAGACTCTGTGTGAGTAGCCTATGGCCACCATTTCAAATCAAAGGGAACATTTGGCCTCATGCAGAAATCTTATATCAAATATGACAGGCTGCCTTGAAAGTCTGCAAAAAGTACGAAAAGAGGATTTGGGAACTGAACTTGATGAATCAGCTTGGAACTCTTTAGAGCATGAAAGTCCCTTCTAATCTGTTTCGATGATTCATCAAGAATTGGCCATAAAAAAACAATTCGCAGATTATATTACTCCCATTCAAATTACATTATACTAAGCCCTTGATGTAATGGACTAATGGGGTGGGGTGAGAGATATCCATTGAAACCAAATGTCCATTAAATGTTAATTTGGGGCCCCCAAAAGGACATGTGTATATTTAAAAAAAAGAAGAAGAAAGGGGGGGGGATTTGAGTTGCAGCTGGAGAGCAAGAGGCAGCATGGGTGATTACACATGTGGCAGGGTAGCATGCCAAAAATGAACTACAGCCAAGAGGCCATATGGTGAGTGAGGATCAGTACCTAGAAGCACCAGAGCCGGAATGATTGCACAATTGAGCTGTTCCATGGATCAGAGAAGCTATCAATGCCAAGTAAGAGATGGTAGAGTAAGCAGTGTACTGGGCACTAGGCAGTGCCAACAGCAGCAGCTTTCTGGTTCCAACACAATTTTGAGAAATTCATCCGAAGGTTGCTAAACCAAAGTCTGTTAAATTGCTGGTCTACTGGATGTTAAGCTAAACCTTTTTTAGACCGGGTAGTCTGATCAAACGGCTATTAGGAATGGTAATAGGTTTATCTTATTTTATCTTATTTTAAAAGAAAAATAGGAAAACAATTAAACCATCTTGGACAATTATTCCTACTGTAGGCTTCTCTTCCATAAACCTAACACATAAACAGCTGCAATAACAAAAAATCATTTCAATTTCTTATCTTTACCTGTCAAATTTATTCTTGTTAAACTGTGAATGCATTTTTCTTTGGATCAAAGGTATTTTAAAAAGTGGCAAATTGCATTCTCTGAGAAATTAGCATTAAAAAGTCTATCAATTATAGATCATTTTATTAACATCTTGGCTCCATATTTTAATGTGATTATTATCAAATTATTTTCTAATAGGTTACTTTTTGTCTATCCATCCCTTTTCCGGATCTCAAATGTTCTTTTCTTGCTGTCCTTTATTATTGGTTATTATTTTATTACTGAAGTGTGTCTGTTTCATTATAAACATAAAGAAAAAGATCTACAGTACCTGGATGCTTGTCTGGTCTTTTATATAAGTTTGCAAATAATGTATTTCTTCTTTTTTAAAAAGAAAACTATATTCTCAAGAGTCACAAGAAAAGACTGCCCATAACTTAGATTTTAAAAAAATAGAGTATAGGGGGTGGGAAGCATGGAAAATTGATTGTAGAGAAGAGGAGATGTAGGTAGATGCAGCTTTTCTTATTATTTTAGTAGCATAATAATCCTGAACAGCAGAGACTTCTTCTCTAGTCATCACCCACCTTCAGGTTAGGGGGGGGCCTTTTCTCCCCATACTAAATTTGGGGCTACTTCAATGCTGTTGGCCTAATTCCCCACTAGCTTAGTAATCATCTTCACTCTGTTGTGGTCTCAGTATCACACTGTGATAGGCTTTGATACAAGAGAAGGCTGTGGGAGGGACGCGGCGGCGATCAATCAAATTGTTTTCCAAGTGCACAGACACAATGTTCGAATCTTCTGACACTCTCGTGTCACAGATAGAGTTCAGGGGCACATGCCTAGCAGAAAGAAAGAATAAGAATACATAAAATACATAAAAAGGACTCATTGAGAGTTTTGCAGTACATTCTGTAACTTATCTCCACAGTCCTTTAATGTGGAGCAAGGTTAAAGCCCTTTCAAAAATTGGAGGACTGAATTAGCTAAGGCCCCTTAATCACAAATTACTGAGACTGGACTGGCTGACACTTCCTGGCTCATTTTAGAACAAGGTACAGCTGCTGGGAATCTGCTTTTCCATAAGATGCTACTTTTGAGAGCTTTTCTGTATAAGGCCCCCCTTAACTCTTCCTGGATTAGGCCAAAGTAGGAGTGTTCAAACTTTCCACTTTGACCACCTGGATACCAACAGAGAGGCAAACAAGATTATATTGCAACAAAGAATTAGGAAGTCCAGCATAACAACTTCATCTCTTTTCCTTGGGACCTCTTGCTAAGTAAGAAAGAATGAGCACATTTCCTGCCTCTAAATTGAGTTTGCTGCAGCAATAAACTTTGGAAGAATTTAACAAGAGCTGTTTTGTGTATGCCTCGTAGGTATAATACAGGCTTGGAACGGCTTGAGCACCACTTAAGATTTTGAGGAGACTGATGCTGCTTGAAAAGTAACTTGTATACTACTTGCTTACTGGATGCATTCATAAATAAATAAATATGGATGCATTCATAAATAAATCAATATGAAGCAGAAATGACCGATCACCAGCATTCTTTCCTACACAAAAGTCACCTTGATTAAGAGTCAACCTGGGATTCCTCAGCTTTTGGGAATATGGAGGAAAAAACATAAAACATGGATGCCCAGAAGAGAGCAGCTGTATCACGTTTTCATTTTCATTTTCCCCCACCTATTTCTTTTTGCATTCAGGGTAACAATTGGCCAAACCTACTTAAAAACATAGCTGAGCCCCTTCCTTGTACATGATAAGAATGGATTCAATCTTTTGAGGGTATCTAATATTGAGATGAGCACTTGCTGTTTTTTTCTAAGGCACAGGTGTCAAACTCGCCATGTCACATTGCCATCACTTGACGTTTCACGACATTTTTCTCTTTTGCAGAGCTGGGGTGGGCATGGCCTGTGTGTGACGAATCCAGCCTGCAGGCCGCCAGTTTGATACCCCTGCTCTAAGACAATATTTCTTCCACTGTTTCTCTCAACTGCCCTCTTCCCCAGTCTCCAATAATATAATTTCTCCCACAAAAAAAGGATCCTTGTTTTACAGAAATA
This sequence comes from Pantherophis guttatus, assembly GCF_059756535.1. Lineage (NCBI taxonomy): Eukaryota > Metazoa > Chordata > Lepidosauria > Squamata > Colubridae > Pantherophis > Pantherophis guttatus. Next base: position 118,712,369 of record NC_142064.1, on the reverse strand, counting down.
TTTTGGCAGCTCCTGCCCCAAACTAGATACTTGACTTACAAATAATGACAATACCCCCAGAATATGCCCAAATTACCCCATTGTTTAAGATTCTTGTAATTAGCCCCAGTTTAATTAACCTCCAATTTAAGAACCACTGCTTTAGGGGTCTAGACCTCCCTCAGCCAAGCAACTTGTGCATTACAGTTGAAGAGTGTTTGAGACCTAAACCCTTGGCTAATAAAGAGTATTGGGGCATATGGTCCCGGAACATGGGATCAAACCAGGGGTGAAATCCACTTACCTTCGCTACCGGTTCACAAATGGGAGTGCGCACGTGCGCTAGCTTTGCTCACGTGCAACACCTCTGCATATGCACAGGACCTTCTGCATATGCGCAGAGCTAAAAAAAGGGACGTGATGACATCCGGGTGGGTGGGCGGAGTCTCCCACTGCCGGCACTACCGATTCGCCCGAGTCGGATAGAACCGACCGCATTTCACCACTGGATCAAACCCAATTGCCTCTGTCCAAGAGCTCCTTCTACTAGAAGAGTAGACATGCAAGACACATACTCTTCCTCCAGTACTCCGATTACCCTTCCTCAAAAGCGACCAAAAGCAAAACAGAATCCCTTTACCGGATGTGGTTGTGGCTCAGCCGTAGAACCTGCAAGCCCTTTAAGTTGATGATGCCACGGGGAATGGCCTGGAACTGATTGTTGTCCAAGAGCAGCTCGGCAAGCGAATGGTACAGCCCTAAGAAGGAGACGGCATGGACGCCGTCATCCCGCAGCACATTATGGGAGAGATGCAGGAATTCCAGGCCAGGCTTCATATGGGCGAAAACATAGCCGGGGATACGTTCGATGCAGTTGTGATGCAAAGTCAGCTGTTTCAAACGTCGAGGCAGAAATGAGGGCACATGTACTAAGCGGTTGTGAGACAAATCTAGTACCTCCAGTTTCCTGGAAGTGAAACAAACACAAGGGTCCATCGGGATTATCAACCGCAGTTATCACTTTTCTCTGGAGATAAAAACCATATCCAGATATTTAGTCATGCTCTATGACCGAGAAGAAGAAGAGCTCGAGATGGGTCTGTGCAACTAGAGGGAAGGCTGAAGGGACACTGGCACTATTAGATGCAGAGAGCAAGAACTTTTTAAATCTGTCTTAGGGATGGTTGCTCTTTTTGTATCCTGTATATATGACATTTTACTCATCCTCAAAGGGGCAAAATAAAAAGGAAAGAACAGAAACCAAACTCTGTTCCTGCATCCTGGCCAGGACCTGAAGCTATGGAAAACACCCAATGTTTCCTTCCACTAATCAGTGGGGGGGTCAGTCAGCTTCCCAAGTGGATTTGGAGCCACATCTGGCACGGCCATTAGAATTTATGGAGATGCATTGCAAAAGCTCTTTTCCACAGTCATTGCGACATAATGTCCTTTCAAAAGGCAGACTGCTGCATCACAATAATGGACTTTTTGCTACTTTAAAATGAACTATCAGTAGAATTCCAGCCAAGGAACAGTTCTATTGCTCAGTCGAGACAAAGCAGAGTTATGCTGATTTGATGTCTACAAACATTTTAGTGGTTAAAAAAGTGGATGGGAGTGTTTATGTAAACCACTAAGCTAAACCCTCTCACTTGCTTTTCTTGAATGCTGTTTATTGTCTCTTTGTAGCTGATCTGCAGCTGGGTTGCAATATGCCGTATACAACTTTCTGTGTAAGGGAAATCAATAAAATATTTATTTATTTTTTACAAAAGTAAGCCTTCTTCCATTAGCAATCCTGGCCTGCACTGGGCTGATGATGTGACATCATAATGCAGGCAATCAAATCTGGCAATGTGGTGATGCTTTACAAAATCAAGGCAGAGTGAAACCAGGCAGAGTGAAATAGCTTTAATTATGCTTTCTGACAGGAGGACCATGTGGTCAAATGAGCTAAGGGAGGTTGCTGGCACAAAAACTGTATCAGAGAACACATGCACACACCCCCAAGCATTGCCAAAACACACATATCTTGGTGATGTGTGCTACAATATGAGTTTTAATTTGTTTTTGTAGAACAACATGTTTTAATCATCTCACTTTTGGATTGTTGTGATGTTTTACATGGGATTGCCCTGAAGACCTCACAGAAACCGCAGTTTTTCCAGAACTGGGGGCAGAGTTGTTATGCCTCACTATGCCCATGTAACACCTCTGTCTAAGAACTGCAATGGCCCCTGGTAGGCTTCAGGGTAAAATTTAAGGTGCTGGTCATCACCTATATAGCCCTTCATGGCAGAAGGTCTGGTTTCTTCAGAGCCCACCTGTCTTCCATAGCAGCTGGCCATCCTATATGATCTGGCAGATTCTGCATGCTCTGGGGCCCATCAACTAAGCAATGCCTCCTGATGGGATCCATAAAGCAGATCTTCTCCACTGTAGCCGCCTATCCTCTAGTCTGGAATGATATCCCTCCAGAGACTCATATGGCTCTCCCTGATCTCATTTAGAGGAGCCCTTAAGATCTGGCTCTTCTCCCAGGCTTTGACCGCGGTGGGTGGCAGATCTCTCCAGGGTGCCTAGTTTGTATGATGAGGGATGTGTTGTTTGCCAGACACTTTTTCTGTATTCTATGTAATGTTTCATTTTAAATTTTGAATACTGTATGCCACCCAGAGTTAGGCAGCTTATATATTAAATTAAATTTTAAATTAAAATTAAATTAAAACATATGAGCCACAAAAGTCATTGCCGTCTAGGGTCAGACTTAACTGAACAGAGCTATCAAGTCAAAGAAACCCACCCCCTTTTACTCAGTGCAACAAGCGCGAAGGGCAATAACCTACCTTAACAGGATAACAGGGCTCGCATCTTTGACCTTAGTCTAAACATAACATAATGTAATATGACATAACGTAGCATAACATGATGGAGTACTCTTATTGTAATGTGTTATGTTATGAAGTTATGTTATGCTGTGTTTCCTGTTACATTATGTTATTGAATCTGGTGTAATTTTTCATTCTAATTGTCAACTCAGAAAATGCAGGACTATTTTCTCTAATTCTCTCTTGAAAGAAAAGTAGTGTTAAATTCACTTGCAGACTGCTATCATTTCCACCACTGCTCCATCCTTCAGAAGCCATCCTGCCATGAATGCACAAACATCTCTACTTCTGCTGATCTCAAAGTGGAGATCTCAAAATGCTGTTTGTGCATTTCATCAAGTGTTAGGAGCCGAGCCACATTTCCTCCAGTTGACCAAGAATAGGGTACCGAGAATATCACTCAGTCAAGGTTCTATCCTGAACTGCTCTGACTCTTGAAGTAATGAGCTCCCCCCATTACCTTTGCACACAAAAAAGGGGATTGCTGGCAAGTCCCATTTTCACAAATGTTTGTTCTGCTTCTGCAGAATCCAAGGCTTTTATCCAAATGAGCTTTTGTCAAAATGATGAAATCTGCATCACAGAAGCTCAGCCATTTGTATACATGTGTAAAGTGTCACTCACAACGCATATAGAAAAGGAGTGATGTAAGACTGATTTTGTCATCCCCTTCCTTAATCCTCCTCCTCAAACTAATGATGCAACATCTCTTTTATCATGTTATACCGGAAGAAACCGAGTCATTCTTATGTGGAAAAATTTCCTGGTGGATCTTGACAATTGTTACCATATGCATTAGCTGTTCTTTTCCTGGCAGGACACCTAGGTCTTTAATAGCTGTAGAACAGGCAGAAACTCACAGTAGTTACTTTTGCCTACTAGTGAATCAAGGTTCAAAGAAAAAGAACAGGCAGTCTTGAATTTCTGATTATCATCACATTTGCAAGTGGGGATGACTGGCAATCCTAGCCCAAAGATAAGTAAATTTTAGCTGTTTCCTAGGAATGGAAAGACTGTGTTACTCACAGGAGGTCAATCCAGGCACGTGGAGCAATACGATCCTCTTCCAGCTTATTGTTGCTCAAAACCAGCACAGTGAGATTCAGGGTTCTGTTGAGGACACCCTCAGTCACTTCTTCAATGTGATTGGAATCTAGATGCAGCTCCTGGAAGTAGATGAGATGATGCAGACACAACCAGAAGCATCTCAGCCACCATATTCCCCCTGCCTTTCCTATCCTGCTTCCCAATCTGCTCTGCCTCATTAGCTGACATAAATATGTCATTGAGGTAGAATCCATAGAGAGCACTTCTCTACCTTGCCAACTATCAAGCACAGAGGGAGACAGGTTAAATGAGGCTAGCCATTGATCTATTTCTGAAGGGAACTCAGAGTGATTTATAGATAGGAATGCAGATGGCAACATAAAGTCCTCTATCTGCTTTATCCTCTTATTGCTCTCTTTCTTTAAATCAGATTTAGGTAGTTTTTCAAACAGAGGAGTATGAAGTTGTGACCTGTCAGTTTCCCAGTGAGAAGGACAGCCTTAATAATTACCAAAAATTTTCCTGAACAACCACCTCCAGCTTTTCAGAGCTCACATAATGAACCACTGATCTTCCAGATTTTGCTTTTAGCCAGGGCTAGGTGGTCAATATTTTCCAAACCAAGTGTTGGCAGTACATCAATTACAACTGTTGCAGAGGTGGTATTCAGCAGGTTCTGACCAGTTCTGGAGAACCGGTAGTGGAAATTTTGAGTAGTTCAGAGAACCGGTAAATACCACCTCTGACTGGCCCTGCCCCCATCTATTCTCTGCTTCCCGAGTCCCAGCTGATTGGGAGGAAATGGGGATTTTGCAGTAACCTTTCCCTGGAGTGGGGAGGGAATGGAGATTTTACAGTATCGTTCCCCTGCCATGCCCACCAAGACACGCCTACCAAGACAAGACACGCCCACCAAGACACACCCACAGAACCCGTAGTAAAAATATTTGAATCCCACCACTGAACTGTTGGGCTACAACTCCCATCACCTCCAATCTGCACACAATGGAGATTGCAGTTCTGCAAATGTGGAAGCATGCTAGCTTGGGGAAGTCTGCATCAGGAGTTATATTGTGATCTAAATTTAAGGTATTCTGCTCACCTGCAGAGATGCAGGCAAACCTGATGGGATAGTCCGAAAATGGTTCCGGTCTAGTCTCAGATACATAAGCCTGCCGAGGGCCCTGAAAGCAGTAGGGGGAACATTGCCATCATGCAGCTGGTTTCCTTCTAGCTCCAAGGTGAGCAGCTTGAAGAGGCCTGTGGAAGAAAGAGACAGAGGCAATGAATGCCTTTCAGAACTAGGTAGAACAGTGGTGGGTTGCCCCTGGTTCGGACTGGTTCTATAGAACCGGTAATAAAACCGGAGGGAGGCTCCGCCCACCGACTCCGACATCATCAGAACACTTCTGCGCATGCGCAGAAGAGCGTGTGCGCGTGTGATCTTTGCTCACACACGCATGTGGCCCCATTGCGAACCAGTAGTAAAGGTAAGTAGAACCCACCCCTGAGATAGAACCACTTTTTTGAAAATGCACAAATCAGGTGGAAAATAAGCTGTAATATACATTTTACAAAATGCTGCTCAATGCTAGAATGGCAGTGATAAATTGTTGTTAGTTGTGAAGTCGTGTCCGACCCATCATGACCCCATGGACAAGGTTCCTCCAGGCCTGTCCTCTACTATCCTCTGGAGTCCATTTAAGCTCACGCCAACTGCTTCAGTGACTCCATCCAGCCACCTCGTTCTCTGACGTCCCCTTCTTCTTTTGCCTTCAATCTTTCCCAGCGTTAGGCTCTTCTCCAGTGAGTCCTTCCTTCTCATCAGGTGGACAAAGTATTTGAGTTTCATCTTCAGGATCTGGCCTTCTAAAGAGCAGTCAGGGCTGATCTCCTCTAGGACTGACCGGTTTGATCGCCTTGCAGTCCAAAGGACTCGCAGGGTTCTCTTCCAGCACCATAGTTCAAAGGCCTCAATTCTTTGGCACTCAGCCTTTCTTATGGTCCAACTTTCACAACCATACATTGCAACTGGGAAAACCATAGCCTTGACTATACACACTTTTGTTGGCAGGGTGATGTCTCTGCTTTTTAGTATGATAAATAGAATACAGTATAAAATACATTGCTTATTCCCAACCTCCACATTAAGCCAAATCAAATTCCATGCTCCCATAGCCTCCTGAAATCAATAACTTAAAAGACTAACACAAAAGGTAAGGGCGTTGTATTTCAAGCATTGCATGGATATACACCAATTATAAAAAAGTTGGTCCAGCTAAATGGTAATATTTACATAACATTACTAGGCAGCTTTGGCTGATTTTGAAAAGCTTAGCCGAGTCAGACCAGATTAGTGTAAGAAACAGCCAGAAAAGTTTTGAGCTGTAGATTAAATTGGAAAATGCAAAAAGCACTTTCTAGTTTAACCTACAGCCTGTTGGAAACAGGCTGTGGCAAATCACTGCAGTATTGCTGCCAAGAAAATGGATCAGATGTGCTCATGAAGTCTCAAAGAGATGCACTCAACTTGAAGGTCTATGGAGATTCTCAGTCATCCAGGTTGTCTCAAGGGTGCTTTTTCAAAAGGCAGCTGGACTTTTTTTTTCCTTGAGGAAGAAGACATTTCACTTCTCATCCAAGAAGCTTCAACAGTTCTGACATAGTCCAGTTGTCTTTTGAAAAAGCATCTTTGAGACACTCAACTTGAAGTAGATTTTATAAAAGAATTGGTATCTTTTCTCCTTATTTTAGAAGAAGAACTGAGAGAGGAGATGATAGGTCTGTAAATGCCTTAGAAGACTTCAAATTGAAGAAAGTCAAATCTTATTCTCCATCTTTACAGACATGGGATAATAGATTTAAGTTATAGAGAGGCAGATTTTGAAAAGAAAACAACAGCAATTCAGCACTGGGACAAAATGCTCAGACATAATACAAATTCTCGTTCACCTGATGTGTTTAAGTGGAAGCTAGAAGCCATTTATTAGTGATGCTTTAATTTTAAGTTCCTGCACTGATCCAAGGGTTGGACTTGATGGCCTATAGCTCTTCATGGACCTTGCTTTTGTGTACATCATCTTCTATGTAACCTACAACAATTTGGCAAAGAGAGGGGAAAAACTACTCAACTGTTACTTAACCCACCACTGGAAAATCTTTTAGAAGAAGGTTAAAAAGGAAAAGCTAACATTCCTGGTCTTGGTAATTCCAATTTTGTAACAAAGGACCTGGCAATTTTAAGCAAAAAATGAAAAAAAAAATCTAAGTCATACAAACGGCAATCTTGTTATGTACATAAGCCCCATTTCCAGAAGGAAATATGAAATAGGAACTAGTAGACCATATTTTATCCTCAGAGAGAAGATAGAAACAAGGGGTCTCTGTTAAGTGCAAACATAACAGAATTTGCTTACAGTAGGTCCAGTGTATGTGTCAGCTTCCTGTTTACATACTATTTATCAACTGGTAACAAGCTGCTCGGAAAGCAAGCTGCACATCCAACATGGGAGGTCATAGAAGAAGAAAAAAGTAGACCAACAAATGCTGTCTTAATTCTGGATTGACTGGAAACCTCTACTTAATACTGCTTGGGTGAAAGGGTACACTGTAATGTGTGTGCTGTATTAAAGACAACGTGATGTTGTGATTAAGACATTGGACTAAGGCAGAGGTCTTCAAATTTGGCAGCTTTATGACTTGTGGACTCCAACTCCCAGAATTCTCCAGCCAGCTATGCTGGAGGCTGGAGAATTCTGCGTGTTGAACTCCACAAGTCTTAAAGCTGCCAAATTTGAAGACCCCTGGACTAAGGCCATAAGAACCCAACTTCAAGTCACTGTCTCTGAGCCTATCATACTGTGCCATACTGTAGATGTGGAACATAATAACAAAGAAATGTCATAAATAAATATGTATACCAGATATGTCCTTATTCTGGCTTTCAATTTTCAATTGAGGAAATACCTTTTGTGTGCCTATCCGAGTCAATGGCATTTAGACACATGGATGCTGTTAGCAAAATGAGTTCATGTATAATAATGGCAAGTCCTATTATATAATTGTTCTACTGTCTACATCTTGGTAGCACATGTGTTGCGTAATGTGTAAAACTGCAGAACAGTGATTTTTCCCTAACGTCCTACCCTTCAGATGCATTGAACTATACAGCCTATCATCAAATAGCAGCATCTACAAAAAAAATATGGTCACCATGATGTACCTGTTCCCAATGCCTGATGCAATTTATAGCAACTGTGTAGTGATACTGTCACACCCATGTTGTAATTTGTCCTCTACCACATCTCTAATCTAACTAGGACTTCTGGTAGTTGTAGATCAAATACATCTAGAAAATGGATCGCTTGGATACAAGGTTGGATCAGTGCTTCTGTATTTCTTTATACTTCAAAAACTCAAAATCAACAACAACCAGAGTTTGAAGCTAGATGTTGGCTGGATTCCCACATGAAGCTAATTCATAATCTAATATCCTTAATGTGGCTTACCTAATATGTAAATCTAGCCACTACTTATGGTTTGTAAATGATGATTTATGAATTAATGTCTTGTGTTAATTCAATCAATCGTGGATTTGTCAACACGGTTAAAAAGCGTGGATTAATACATAAGTGGGTACATGTTCCATGGGACTTTATGTGTCCCAGCCCTCCTTTTTATAACCTAGGACTGTGATGGCGAACCTATGGCACACGTGCCAGAGGTGGCCCGCAGAGCCCTCTCTGTCGGCACGTGTACTGTCGCCAGCTGCTCTTCTGGTTTCTGGCCCGCACAGGTCGTTTTTCAGGTGATTTTACAGGCCTTTGGGGGGCTGTTTTCCGGGCTGTTTTCAGGCCATTTTGGGGCCATTTTCAGGTTGTTTTCAGGCCGCTTTTTGGGCCTTTTTTGGGCCGTTTTCAGGCCGCTTTTCAGGCCTTTTGGGGGCTGTTTTCAGGCCGCTTTTCAGGCCGCTTTTCAGGCCTTTTTGGGCCATTTTCATGCCACTTTTTGGGCCAAAAATGGCCCAAAAAATGGCCTCAAAACAGCCAAAAAACAGGCATGCACGCCCAGGCCAGCTGGTCTTCGGGTTTCCGGGGCTCTGGCGCACATGAAGACCAGCTGGCCAGCGCGTGCATGCATACTGGCCAGCTGGTCTTCGGGTTTCTGGTGCTCTGGCACGTGCACATGCATGTATGTTCCGGTTTGGGCACTCGGTGCCAAAAAGTTTCGCCATCACTGACCTAGGGGGTGAAGGAACTGAGCAATTTTAAGGGACATACTTTTAGCAAAATATATGAAACACCATTGTAACCCCTATTTCTTTAGCGCAGCACATTCTTCTGGAGAAAAGGAAGCATTATTATGTCTAGGACACGGCAGTATTACATAAATCTCTCAGAGAAGTGGATTAATACACTAACCTCTCTGGCTAGCAAAAGTTCTAGAATTTTGAAATGAAGGCCCCTGATTACATGCAGAGTTTGTCCATGTCCCAGGACTTTTTGCTGTTTTTGCTATCCTAGGAAAAGGCAGTTTGTGAGAGGTCTCATACCTCTGAAGCTCTGTCTCTGAAGTCCTGCTAAATTATTGTCATTCAGTTTAAGTTCATGTAACGAACTTGGCAAGGCTGGGATTGAAGTGAGCTGGTTCCCATCCAGATTTAGACGCTTCAGTTTGGTGAGGTTCTGCGTAGGAAGAAAGAGGATTGACAACAATAGCAGAAAAGAAGTAAGTAATAAACATTGAAATATCGCTGTATTGCAAATAGGCAAAACAAGGTTCAGTAGCAGTGGATGTGCTCTGAATATAAACATGGAGCAGGGAACTGGGCCATGGGACCGGATTACTTGTGGGCCATCTTTCCCCACAAGAGGGGAGTTATAGCTACCTGTCTTGTGACATCCAGTAGGAAAGGCATGTTCCAGATCCCGACTGTTGGTGCATCTCCAGACAAAAGCCTTTTCTGTTGTGATGCTCTCTGGAACATCACTGCCCCAGAGATTAGATGTGCTCCACCCCTGCTGTCCTTTTGTAATGTAACACCCTAAAAACCTGGTTTTGTTGCTGAATCCAGGGCCCAAGATGTGGGACTGAGTCCATCTCGTGGTTATGTTGACTGCATTCTTAGTTTTACATCAGCTCCTATAATTGTTATTTATTGTTTTTCCATGTTTGTTCTGTTTTTATTTTCTGTTAGCCATGCAGAATCATATGTTTGAGATGGGTATAAATTAAATACATAACTAAATCTCTGGTCTAAATGCTGCATTGCCTGCACTTTCAGCCTCATTTCATACAGGTTTTCCACACAGGTTGAAGAGATACCATAGCAAGTGTGTGAGAGAGAGATGAGATGGCAGGGAGTGAGAGAGAAATGGGACAGCAGAGAGAAAGACAATCTGGCAAAATTACCAAATGTCATTTATCTACAACTGTTACCTACCTATTGACTATAGCTTCTGCTTTACTTTCCCCACAGCATTTCTTCATACGGGTTTTCTATGCTTGATTCAAGAACCCTTAAATTCACTCCTCCCTGGCATTTTCCCCTTCCATTTCAAATAGCCCTTCCTTTCCAATTACCTTGAAGGCTTCTGGGTGCAGGCCGGTCGATTTCAGCTTGTTCTTGCTGAGATCCAACCATTCCAGATTAGGTAATCCCAAGAAAACTCCAGCTGGGATATTGTTGATTTCATTCTCTGGGGGCCGTGGGGGAGAGGGAAATGTGAAAGGTTACTGTCTTAATTAGAGACTGTTTGAATTCTTGAACTACATGTTACACAGTCAGGCAGTATTTGATTCCAAAGGAGAGTAACTGTGTAGGAGTTTCACAGGAGAGGGTTGGGGTTTTTTAACCATCAAACTCACATGCAGCAACTCACAAGATCAACCTACAGCTTTTTCCTACTGCTGAGCAGAAGGTGCTATTCACTCATCCTTGACCTCTACTGGCACTAAATGAGTTGCCTTCATAGCTGATCTCTTTTCTGCTTCTACCCTGATTAGATTCATGCAGTGCATGACTGGCAAAGTGATTGGTTGATTCTTCCTGCTTTGCTGCCCTCCCTGTCACCAGCCAGCAGGAAAAAAACATCTGCCAATCACTGCACTGTACAGGGAACCGGTTGTGCCTGATACCAACTGTCTGATGCTTGGTCTGGCCCATTCCTTAAACTCACCTCACAAGTTCAACCAATTGTGACATTCCCCCCTCCTCCCCAAAAAATCATAATAGTAAGAAAATTGAGTTCCTGCCAACATCTCCTGAGGGGAAAATTCTTTTATTCGGGATTTGTTTTCTTTCATTCTTTTATTCAGGATTGTTTTCTTTGTTTTCTTTTTCTTCAGAATCATGTGAAGAATTTTAGTGGTTGAGACTAACTTTTGGGGCATTTCAATAGAATTTCACCATTAGGCTATTTCAGCCTATTACATTACTCCATGATTCCTGCCCCAATGGCATCCTATTGTTGGTAGCTTTCCCAACATTTCATGTGATACACCACTCAGTCTTTAGGCACTGAACAGCAGAATGACAATGGAAGAGTCAGTGTACACATCAGAGTGAATTTTCCAATGAATGTCTCTTTGATCCATTTTGCCCATTACTAGCGACCTGTCTTTGTTGTCAGAGGTGGTGAGAAGTCTACCATTTAGATACTTGAGGCTATTTCTGGATGGTGTTAAAATTAAAGAGATATTTAACCAGATGCTCAAGGAACCTCAATGGGGAAGCTGAAGGAAGTTGAAAATCACCCCCACTCTCACTGTGCCTTTTTTTTTTTTAACCTACCCATGGTCATTCTGTTTTTCTGTTTAGGTAAGAAAATATCTCTGAAATGATGACCTAATGGCTTTCTAAAACACAGTAGCTAAGTACCCACAATATGCTGAACCCACTTTGCATAAATGCCTATGGAGCTTCTCAGTCATCCAGGTCATGGTTGTCCCAAAGGTGCTTTTTCAAGAGGCAACTGAACCTTCTGGTTTTTCTTTGAAGACATTTCGCTTCTCATCCAAGAAGCTTCTTCAGCTCTGACTGCATGGTGGGCAATGGAGAAAAAGCACCTTTGGGACACTTTGCATAAAACTTCATAACTTAGCACAACCAGGCTTAGATATATATATATATATGCTCCATGGCATAGGGCCTAGCTATCTTCGAGACCGCCTGCTGCTACCGACGACCTCCCATCGACCTGTGCGCTCCCACAGAGAGGGCCTCCTCAGGGTGCCATCAGCCAAACAGTGTAGGCTGGTGACCCCCAGGGGGAGGGCCTTCTCTGTGGGGGCACCTACCCTCTGGAATCAACTCCCCCCAGAGATAAGGAGAATCCAGGACCTCAGTGCCTTCCGTCGTGCCCTTAAAACCCATTTTTTCAAGCAAGCCGGGCTGGCTTAAGAAGAAATTTTTAAATGTTTTTAAATGTTTTAAACGTTTTAATTGGTAGTGAGTTTTAATTGGGCCAAATTTATATATCTTTTAATTGTTTTTTAATATTTGTCTTGCATGTTTTTTAATTTTGGCTGTACACCGCCCTGAGTCCTCAGGGAGAAGGGCGGTATAGAAATTCAATAATAAATAAATAAATAAATATATGACTCCATCCAGCAGAGCACTTAGAACAAAATTCAACAGCTGAAAATGGGTGCATGGATGATTCAGTAATTCACCTGCCAGGTAGAGGGTTTTCAGAACAGAATCAGTCAGTTTAGGCACGTATTTCAAGTTGGCATTCCCACAGGCAATGGCGTGTTCAGACAGCAAGCAAGTGGGAGGCAGGGAAGGCATGATGGACTTCTGCTTTTCTTTGGGCTTTGCAGGCTGCTTTTTTGGTGAGCCTATCCTTCCTTGGGAGATATTTGTATGAGGTAAATTTTGTCCTCTCGTAGTTTTTGATTGGGTGATATTCCCCAGCTGAGCCTGGACAGTATTCTTGCTTTGTAGGCCATGTTCAGTTCTGGTTAGGGCCCGGCTGACATTTCTATGGGGAGACCCTGGCTCCTGGCTGGGTAATGACCTGCTTGCGTTCCTGTGGCAAGGGCTCTGGGGCTTGTCTTTTGCTGCCCAGCTGGCATTCCTTGACTTGCTGCTGAGTCTTTTTCCTGGGGATATTCCACTAGCCACCCTCAGAGATGAAGTGAGCTTTTCCTGCAGAAGGGACTGACTAGCATTTCGTGAGGAAGTTGTGGAATCCTTTCTATCTTCAGTCTGGCTACACAGAGTAACCAGTCCTTTTGCCAGCTCTACTTGAGTGCCAGTTCTCTTTTTGCCAATCTTCTGGAAGGTTCCCTGCTTTTCTCCAGGAAGCCTCACGGTGACATTTGCAGAGGGCATTCCCTGCAACTTCCCTTTTGGGGGTGGCCTGGCATGCTTCTGGAGAAGTCTAACCTCTTTCTCTCTGGGTGCATGAGGGCTGTTCGTAGTGCGAAGGCCATGTTCCTTCCAGGTCACTGTGCGGTTGTCATTTTCCTTGAAAGTGCCCTGAGCTCTTCCTGTTGATGACCTATTGGTCTTTCTTGATGTGGAGCGGTTCTGCTTTTGCAACAATACCCAGCTGGCATTTTTGTGGATAAATCCAGGGTCGTTTCTTTCTTTTGTCCGAATGACATATTTATAGACAGAAAAAGAGGATGTCCAGTTTTCACTTCTATGCCGAGGGTCTAGAGCTTGTCCCGTTTCCATCTGAGCCACAGTCTTACATTTGCAGGCATCTCCTTTTCTTGCCTTTTTCTTGTGGATGACAATGTCTCCCTGCATTGGTGCTGTTGTGGTATGATTCAAAACCAAACCTGCAGAAAAGGAAATGCACACTGAAAGGCAGAGCCAGATTGCAATATTTTAGAACCTAATGTCTGGAACCCCTTCTCGGCTGACACAGAGCCTAGCACTTAATGAATGACCTCAGAGCCAATTAAGTACAGGCATCCTTATTCAACCTGGACATAGAGTGTAATTAAACAGGCATTCTCCTCTATGAGCCCAGCATAGCTCTTGAAGAATTCCAGTGAAATCTGCTCAGATGAACCTCCTCAGTTCAGTCTTCCACCACACAGCCACTCTAAATGGTCCCTGAAGTCTTAGAGCTGCTCCATGCACTGTTAAATTTCTGTGATCTGCACAGATTATTTCCAACTTGTTGTCCAAAGGATTTGGACTTAATTGGGCTATTTTAACCGTTACCAAAAATGGTATGGGCTAATTGATATGAATTCTAACCAAGTGTTATGCACACAGCAATTATTTCTGGAAGACGCGGGCTGAGCCATTTATTAAAATCAAGACATGTTTGCGGATGAATAATTGGCCATGTGCATTTAGAGCAGCGTTTCTCAATCTCGGCACATTTAAGATGTGTGAATTTTAATTCCCAGAATTTTCCAGCCACCATTTGTGGGAATGTTCTGGGAGATGAAATCCACACATCTTAAAGTTGCCGACATTAATACTGATCTGGTGGACTCCAAGGGGCTACTGTATGGAGGAAAAGATTGGTTCCGTGCCCCGCTCCATTGAGCCAGTTAACCTCGCAGGTTTGCTGTGGAAAAAGAATGGCAAGGAGGCGAACTATGTATGCCTCCTTAAATTCCTTGGAGAAAAATAGATACATAAATAAACAAATGTGTTGGATCTTTGCCAATTTACTATCAGCCACAAGGAAATTGCTCTTCCAAGGAAAAGTATCTGCTGGGTGGGTGGTTTTTTTCATAGAAAACATACTTGCAAAATTCTCATTAGAAAGTAGATAGTAGCAACAATCACCCATCACATTGCTGTGATGGTTCTATGTTGAATTTATATGTACTGATTCATGTACAAACAAGCCTCTCTCATTAATTTATTTGTTAGTTTGTTCCATTTACATAGCTGCCCATTTGCCAGGCAACTGGCAACTCTAGATATATGAAATCATTTCCCCTTTTCCAACTAATTGATCCCAAAGAACCAACAGTCTTTGATTTTGTATTCAAGCACCATAATTAAAGCAGATTAGAAATCCGGCAGCATCTTAATTGTAAACATTAAAGAGCCATTCAGAGAGTGAGTGACCACAAAATGCAATCTTTTGATGTTCCAAATGTGTGAGAACATGAGGAATCATATGTCAGGATGTGAGTGTCTTTGTGTGTGTGTGTGTGTGTGTGTGTGTGTGTGTGTGTGTGTGTGTGTGTGTGTGTGTGACTCCTGGCAACTGCCTGGATGAGTCCCTGCAGTTTCCTTGGCAAGATTTCAGAAGTGGTTTGCCTTTGCCTGTTTCCTAGAGCTGAGAGAGAGTTACTGGCCCAAAGCTAGCTTTGGGTCTAAGGTAGGACTAGAACTCATGGTATCCTAGTTTCTAGTCTGGTGCCTTAATCACCACCCCAAACTGGCTCTCTAAATTCATTGCCTTGAATAATAAATGAACCCCTTTATAAATAATGGGGGAATCACAGGGGATCATCTTTAGCAATAACTACTCAGAAGTGAATCCCACTAAATTTTGTTGGATTTATTCCCCTAATAAGCCTGCTTGTATCTTACATTTAGGAGGTCAAGCTGAAAATAGAAGTTCTGCAGATTAACTGAGAGGCTGATTTTTTTTTTTTTTCCCTTAACAACTTGTATTTCACTCATACCTTCTGGCTCATATCTGTTCCTTGCTTGGGTGAGGCTGCTGTTGGTCTCCAGGCCATTAGCTTCTGGTATAGCATGCAATGCACTCATGCTCTCTGTTTTCTTAACACTCAGCACTTTCTTCCCAAATCCAACAGACTCCCCCACTTTCTTAGCTCTGTCTCCTTTTTTCCATGTTTGGTCATCTTGACGAATTGGCACCTTTCTCTTCAAGGCATTGTTCTTCAGGATGGAAAGCTTCCTTCTTCTCAAAGGCAGCTCCTTTCCTCCACCAGAAAGTTTCACTTCAGTGGCAGCAGATCTGGAGAGCTCTAGAAAAAGAAGCAAGAAAAAGTGATTTAGTTAAGGGTTTCTTTCTTTCTTTCTTTCTTTCTTTCTTTCTTTCTTTCTTTCTTTCTTTCTTTCTCTTTCTTTCTTTCTTTTAATATACCCTCTGCACTCAGTTTCAAAAAGTCCTGTTATGCCTTCCTCAACACCCTTCAATGTGTGTTGGACCTCAAGTCCCACCATCCTTAACCTGAATGGCTCAGAACAAACAGTAACCTAGTTATGTAGAGAGGAACAGTTCCCCCCCCCCCTGAAAAAAATTAGAAGAAGGAAGCTGATTTTGCTTTTGAAAACATGGCTGGTCTTGAAAACACTTTTTTTCTTTTCTTTTCCATTTCTATGGGGAAAGCAAAACACAGCCTGTCATGCTGTTAGCCACTAGATGCTACACATACATTCAGTTTGCTAAGAGAGAAGTCCAACATCTTGCCCTCAGGATGATGTATCTATGCTAACTCAAGTATTGCAATAAAATATGATCTAGAAAAACATGACTTGTTCATTATTGGTTTGTGGTGGGAATCCAATCTTGTCTACGTGACATTGACACTGGGTTCACTTATCACACCAAGCCATAATTTTGCTCACAATCCCCTCTTCCCCCTCGTGACCTCTTGTCTGGACAACTGTAATGTGCTCTACATGGGGCTGATCTTGAAGAGCATTGGGAAACTTCAACCGATGGAGAATGCGTCTGCACAGGTAATAAAGAGTGTTGGGTATATGTAACTCCACTACTTCATGAACTGCAGTGGTTGACAGTGTGTTTCCAGATACAATTCAATTCAAAGTGCTGGTTATCACCTCTAAAGCCTTAATGGCTTGGGGCCAGATTACATAAGGGAGAATCTTCTTCCAGTTGTTTCAACCTATCCACTTCAGTGAGGTTGGACATGCTGCAGGTCCCATCAGTCAAGGAATGTCAGCTGGTGGGAACCAGGAGACATGCCTCCTCTGCCATAGCCCCTGCCCTCTGGATTATTCACCCTTCAGATATCAGGATAATCTCCAAATCCTGTTGGCCTTTCAGAAGGTCATGAAGACTTGGTTGTGTGCTTCAGCCTGGGGCCCTGAGTGTGTTAAGGGCCCCACATCCATAGTAGCAGCTTTACTTGGCATCATATACAGTATATTTATTTTATACTGTTTTAATAGTTAAAGTAATTGTTTTTATATTTTATGATGTATGCCACCCAAAATCACTTGTTGAGGTGGGTGGCTACAGAAATCAAATGAATAAAATAAAAAGTAAAGTAACAGTTAATAATGATTTTAAAAACACAATTGCTTTGATTCAGACATATTAAATTGAAACTAATCAAAACAGGTTTTGGTTTCATGTAATGTATGAATAAAGAGGAAATAACTGTTTTGACATCACTAAAAATGGATACAGAAATTGGGAGGTGGATCAGTTACAGTATGCTGATCGCTGGAGGAACTTGTTATTCTTCAATTCTCTGATTGAAAAAAAAACCTGAAAATGCCATCAGACCTATAATTTCTCTTTGCATAAGGAATCTGCCTATACAAAGATTATCCCAAGAATTTTAAGAAAACTTGAAGAGTCCTTATTTTGAAGAACATGGCCATTGCAAAGAATATCCAGAAGAGCCTTTTCTGATCTTCCACTACCCAGTTTGGATGGTGTCACTTTGGGAATGGATAATCTAGAAAGAAATATAATTTGGATCAAAAAGATCTTGTAAATTACTCCTGGACTTTATTGAAGTTGACAATAGAATCTATTATCCAGACAATTATCCTCTTTACTGAATAGAGTCAAGTAGAAGCTAGAGAGCCATTTGTCTGGGAAGCTTTGAATTTGGTTCCTGAATTGAGTGGAGGTTGGACTTGATGGCCAAAAATTGTAACCTTTCCAGCAATCTTGTTCCCAAGAAGTTTCTGGACTTTATTTATTAAATTAGTCCTGCACATGATGGGACTGATCCAGAAACAATCCAAGCCAGGCACTGATTGAAAGGGGATGTAGAAAGAAGGCCAGGCATTTTTTTTTTCTAAAACAAACAAAAAAATCAGATTAGCAAATCCAGAATTGTACTATTCTTTGGTTCTGTGCTCAGCTGCTGCTCAATGCTGATTGTTTCCCTGTAATTTACTGAATGTAAAATTAAAATAGAAGCACTCATATACCACATACGGTAATATAGAGCTATGAACCAATGGTGCCCTGCACTGAACTGGCCAATATCTTTGCATATTATTTAGTAACAAGTAAATTCTATTCAGCAAAATTTCTTGCCAATAATTAAATTCTTTAAAAATGTTTTCTACTTTGTTTGCCCAGGGCTGGGGACTTAACTGATGAATAGCGTGTTTCTAACACCATGAATAGCTTTCTTTAATTGCTTCAACATCAGTTTCTTTTTCCTTGTGGTTACCAATTTTCTTGCATTTCATTTTATGTAATAAAGCAGTACCTTTTTACTTAGAAAAATATAATGAAAAAACCCTAATAATTAGAGAAATAAAACCTATGTGACCAGTAGAAAGTAACAGTGTGATTCTACATGTTTGCTCAGGAGTAACTGCCACACTGTTTTATGCATTTTTACTCCACCGTAAATGGAGTCTCTGTGTGTGAGTTGGTCAGCTATATAAATTTGTTTAATAAATAAATAAATGTATTTAAAATTTCAGCCTAATAATTATGCTATTCACAAGGCAATTAGCAGGCAGTTTTGCACTAATTTTCACCTGCCATTAAAGTTAAACTAGAAAATATGAACGTTTTAATTAAAGTCATGGGAATTCTGTGACGCCTCCGGCTGCAACATGTAAAACTAACCCCATGTTACAAGTGGAATCTCTCTCCCATTTATTACCATATTGCTGTCTTAATTGTTAGATTTAACAGATGAGTAGGCAAGGAACAGTGTGGATGGTCACATCCAGAGTAGGAAAGGGGAGGAGCGGAAAGGATGGACAGAGTAGAAAACAGAGTAGCTTTCAAAGTTAGCTTTATCTAGAAATGGTGGTTTGATGTCATTCACTGAGGTAGCTTCATGGCCACCTATCTCACCTCCCCATTATTTTTCTCACAACTTTTTTTTTTGCCTGAAGCCCCTCCCTTATAAAGTTCCTACCATCCAGCCCAACCTTTTCCATGACTCACCTTCCTCCACATCCTTTCCCAGGTTTAGCTCATTCTCCGTCAGCTGCCTTTGGCTTTTCACTGGATGGGCTGACACCTTTAGATCAGGAGAGAAAGAGGAACTCAGATCCCCAACTGATCTGAGCTTAGGCTTATGTTTGGGCTTATGTCTGACAGCCCAGTAAGTGGGAGCCCAGAGGACCAAAACAAAGAGACCAAGGAAAAAGAACCTCATCGTGCCTCAGTGCAGGCTTCTCAGTGCAAGCCTGCTATTCTCTAGGTTGGGATCTCTCAACTCCACCTATCATCCTGTACAGTGAGAGGTTTTATATTCTTCTTCCCCTCAACTTTGATGAGGGGGAGGAAGGAGGAAGCCAAGCAAATGGAGCAAACACTCTGGCAGTCCAGAGGGCACTCGGCCATTTACCACCAGTTGGGAATCTGACTTGCCTAATACAGGGGACTTTCTCTATTAGTCTTTGGCCAGGCTCCGAGGTCTCACACATTCATGAATGGCTGCTTCTGTGAGTGTACACAGCCAACTATTGTCCAGAAATCCATGAACTGTTTCCATCAAGAAGGAGGCATGATATTCTCAGAGCTAAACCAGCCTGTGTCTGCACAGGGCCAAGGCTGTGACTACTGACATCAGTATCTGTCTCACCAAGCACCAGTGCTGATTATTGGTCAAGCCTTGTGCAGGAGGTAGGATATTCATGGTCTGCTTGGTGTTGGGCATTGAACATCTAGTGGAGGTTCTCTTGAAGGAATCTCCCATACCGATGTAACATATAAAGGTCGATCCATCTGTATCCCCTGAAGCAAAGAGACACCAAACCATGATTTTTCTTGGCATCTGGTATCCAAATGGGGGAAAAGGGTGTGGCCTACATGGAGTTATTTTGGACTTGTTTTCCTAGAAACCTCTAAGCCATCATTGAGTTCTATTGCCTAATTTGGAAAGGAGAGATTAGAACACATGTCATCTTAACAGCAGCAGTAGAAATACAAGCAACCTACGTCTGCTTCTGTAGCAAAGATTACAGATGAGAAACGGTCTGAGCAGTTTCCATTTCTTGACTTTCTAGAGTAATAGACCAATAGACCTCATGGCTTTTAATTATTTACCACAACAAGAAATCTCCCAGCATATGAAAGAGGGATGACAATCTGTGTGATCATTCAATCTATCATTCAGTTTTGGTTGGCAGAATCTTCTCAAATATCTCCTAATTTTCTGTCCAGTATTTTTCCATTTATATGGCTGTCTGGAAGGATAAAAGGGAAAAAGAAGGCAAACTGACGTGATTAGGAAAGCAATGAAGTCTCCTGGGAGGAACCAAGGTTGGGGTCCCCCGTGTAACACACCTAACAATTCCTTTGACGCACACCAAGTTTCCACCCTTCCTTATTCCTGTTGTTTTAATATTTCAGAGAACATTAGGTCAATATTTGTTACGTTCTTTAGAGGAATGCTGTAATATGCCATCTCTTGCATTAGGTGAGAATTACATTAGGACTTCCAACTGAAGCAGCTCCAATCCACTGAGAAGTGCTTAGGTTGTCCTTACCTGTTTTGGCATTGAAGTAGGATTTCCCCCCCTATTCCAACATAGTCTAAGAGCACCCTTGAGGTACAACCTTGGCTGCCTCAGGAATTCTAGGAATTGAAGCCAGCATGGCTGCCTCAGGAATTTTAGGAATTGAAGTCTACAAGTCATAAAGAGGCCATCGTTCCCCACCCCTGATACAGCTAAATATTAAGATGTTGCCTTTGCAACAAATATTTGCTTTGTTTGCTTTGTCATCCTAACCATGACTTCCTCATACTTTCCTTAATAAAAAACACAAATGTTGAATTGGCACAATTGGATTTATGTAACTTTGGGCTACCACAATTTTTCCATGAAACTAGGAACCAAATTTTATAACTAATCCATTTATACCTGCAACTCTTTTACTCCTTGAGGTGAGATGGGTGGCAAACCAAACAAACAAACAAACAAACAAACAATATTTGCATCCCCAAATGGTATTAAGAAAGGGGAAGGAAAGAAAGAAGTATCGAGCAGATTTTTCCAGGTCAAACTAATGATGGGTTGTTATCTTTGTCATACAGGAAAAACCGTGTTTCGACAGCTTAAGCATACTTATTAGACACAAAGAGCCATGTGCTGCTGCTTTTTGAATTTATTCATAAGAAAGTCAACTAGGGCACTTTCCCCCACAAGTCCCATGCTGCTGATCCCAGAGGAGGAAGAATCTTTCAGTCCTTCTCATTCTGCAGAACCTATGGAAAGAGGAAAAGGGACTGGCTTTGAGGGATTAAATTAATAATAATGCCTTTTCTTCTTGCCATCTGTCATACCAAGCATTTTTCTCCTACAAGAACTTCCTCCTCATATCTGAATTGAATGGGGAAAATGGAATAGGAAACTCCTAAAGCTTAGGCATTTTCTTTCATTTGTGCAATAGCCACGTTCATACAATAGACTTAAAGTTAATTATGGTTTACAGAATCAAACTACATTTGGGTCCCAATACAGTGGTATCTTGGTGCGCAACTGCTTTGAGACTTATCAACTTTGGTACTCAATGCATTTTGATGCAAAAATTTTGTCCTGATACTTATCATTTGTTTTGACGCACAAAACGTGTCGGTTTTGGCTGCCTTGTAACTCACTACGTATATTATTCCTTATGGGGAAAAAATTGTATGGTACTCATCATGCCTCCTGGAACCAATTAACAATGAATACCGAGGTACCACTATAATACAAAAAGCCGTCAGTCAAGATTTAGAAAACACTCTGGATTGTTACATCCAACAGGTTAACCCGCACCTTTTCAGCTCAGTATGTTGTATAAACCCAGATGTATATAACATACATGTGCATAACCAACATGTCTTCACCTCCCTTCTTTCATAATCTCATCCCATTTTAATTCTAGATCAATTTGGGCATTCCATGCATCATGAAAACTTATGTCTTTTATAAAAAAAACTGATAGTCAGAAAAGATACCAGTCTCCTGAATTTTTGCCACCATAGACCTAATGTGGTTCTCCTCCTACAAACCCAACATGTGACTGAGTTCATGTGACCATAGTTGTTTAACTATAGTTTGTCAAATAAGACAAATTAGCAACTAGCAGTGGATGCTAAACCATAGTTTAGAAACCACAATAGTTGAATTTACACAATATAAATCAAAATAAAATACCTAAAGCCTTACAATGAGTTCCTTCATCTTCAGGCACAAGGGCTGCATCTGGTCCTACAGTATGGCATCTTCTAAAGGTTGTCACCAATGTGCAACAGAAGGGGAAAACTATTAATTTATGGAAGTAGTCATATTAATTGTAATTAGGTTTAATTTATATCTAAATTGATTATAGATTGCTATTGATTGAACCTGTGGACTGCCATCCTCAGAAATTATTCTAACCCAAAAGAGGCCCTTAGCCCAAGTAAATGTTACATGTTTCTGGCTTTGTGTGAAGGACTCAGCAATATGATATTCAACTGTCTCCATGTTATGGCTGTCCTTGTAAACACCCTAAGTCATAATAGGATTAGTTTGGTTTTGGCGTAATGTGTTATGGGGACTTAATCATTACAGTTTGTAAACTCTAGCTTTGTATCTTGTGGAAACCCAGCCAGCTATGATTGATTCAGACACCATAATTATACCCACCATGGTTCAACACAATATGTCATTCCAAGCTAAACATGAAGTTTGACATTAGGCCCACACTTCCTTTGCCTCGCAGAATAAATATCAACTGCTCCATGAATTTTTATCAGGAATATAGGGAAAAGATTTTTACACATACACCTGCATCCTAGTTAGATTTTAACTGGATGGTAATGATCATTACTTTTAAGGCAATGTTTCTCAACTTTGGCCACTTGAAGATACACAGACTGGAAAATTCTGGGAGTTGAAGTCCACAAATCTTAAAGTTGCTGAGGTTGGGAAACACTGCTTTAAGAAATCCTTTACATCAGTCTTTCTTAAACTTTTTGCTCTCGGGATATCTTCACATTTTTAAAAATTGTGGAGAAAAAAACATTTGTTTGCCATGAGTTACATTAAACATTTACTGTATTAAACATATTAAAAATGTAAAATGTTTAATGAATTATGTAAGGATAACAATATTAACCCATTTGATATTAACACAAACACATTTTTTTCATTAAAAAGCCTTATATTTTTTAAGAAATAAAAATAATAATGAGAAGCATGACATTGCTTTAATTATTTTTTTTGCAAACAACTTCAATCTCTGGCAAATAATTCTGATTTTCTGGACCCGTGAGAGGTTCTTGGGGGACCCTCCACAGGTCCTCAGACTGCACTTTAAAGAAATTCTGCCTTTCATCATATCCTGTTACTGACTTTTAAACAATTCCAGTCTTGGCTTCTGATTCTTCTGGTGACTCCAAAACCCAAAGCTCAGAATCAGCTGACTGAGGGAGCCTGCTTTTTCCCCTTCCCCTATTTCCTAATTGCTGGCGTGCATGTATGTGTGTAGAGCAAAGTTTGAGTCTGGGAGGGAAAAGAACAAATCTTTGGAGGAGGAGATCACACGGCTGCCAAAGGTTTGCAACGTGCTGCTTAAAAGACTTCTTACTCATCCTCAGCCACAGAAGTTGGACTCTATGCCAGGTTTAAGATGGGCCTGGTGCTGGGAAGGTACAAATCACTGAAGATTAGTAGGCACGGCACATTAAAACCATGATGCTGCAAAAAGAAAGAATTATAATATAGACATGACAAAGCAATCTTCCAACTCTACCCCCACAATTATATGGAGAACCTGGGGGGGAAAAACCAGGCTTACAGTACATGTGTGTGTTCTCTAGTCCAGCCTTCAGAAGGCATAGTACTGAAAAATTAGGATTAGTTCAACATATATGTTATTGCTCCACAGAATGCAAGAAGATTGTGCAATACATCATTGGACAGAGAATTTACGGGATCTGGGCTTCTTCATTTCAGAAAAAAAGAGAATGCAAGTTTTAAGTTCCCTGCAGTTGAGTTTCAAATATTGCACAGCCATAATATAACTGTGGGTTACAGTTTAGCTTGATGAGTGAATTTAGCCAACGGTGGTTTATTTTTTTAAAAAAAAAAAAAGTTACAAATATAGTGTGATATGTGAACTAAGACAGTACCTGCTGATCTTAGGATCTTGCTAAGATCCTCTTCGGTCAGGGTAGATTTTGGTATCTCCAGTGATCCTTGTTCACCTTGTATACTAGAAAAAATCAGTTTATGTTGAGATTAGTAAATTTATCTATTACATTCTGCAAAGTAGCATAAACTGTGGTATTAGCTTAATCTGAATAATTTATCTAGTCACAAAAACTACCTACTCTTGGAAATAATTTGCCTTGCTTAACAGCAAAAAAATATCCCTTTTTAAAGTTTATATTTGAACTGTGTAGCTTAGTTGTATGTATCTTTATTTTGAAGTGAGTTTTGGCAAATTCCATTTGACAAGGCTGCAGGTCTATAAAAAGCAGGATTTTTTTTTTAAAAAAAAGCAAACACTTATTCCGAGCCAAACTCATGATTTCCGTAATGCTCAACTTCTTTGACTGAGCCGACATATTTGCCAAACCATAATATGGCTTGCTTGCTTATGATTTAGTATGTTCTGTGAATCCACTTGTGTGGTTCAGCGAATAGTAGCTTAGCACGGCACAGTTATTGTGTTCTTAGTGAACTTAATATTCTAGACTATTAATTAGCAAACTACTCAACAGGATTACAGATTAACAGAGTTGGAAGGGACCTTGTAGGTCATCTAGTCCAACCCCCCGCTCAAGCAGACCCTACACACCATTTTTGACAGATGGCAGTCCAGTCTCTTCTTGAAAGCTTTCAGTGATAAAGCTCCCACAACTTCTGGAGGCAAGCTGTTCCATTGGTTGATTGTTCTGTCAGAAAATTTCTCCTCATTTCCATGTTGAATCTCTCCTTGTTCAGTTTCCATCCATTATTCCTTGTCTGGCCTTCAGGTGCCTTAGAAAATAGCTTGACCCTTTCCTCTTTGTGGCAGCCCCTCAAATATTGGAACACTGCTATCATGTCTCCCCTGATCCTTCTCTTCACTAGACTAGCCATGTCCAAGAGTATTATTAGGAACCTGACAATCCATAACTGTTCTTAACCGTGAATTTATTTGGCTGCAAATAGGCTGCAAGTGGAAGCAAAATGGCTAACTTGTACAATAACTTTATGATCAAATGCATGTAACAATAAAATGGATCAGATAGAAGTTTATTCATCTGTACTACAATCTGGTGCCTTCTAGAAAACTTGGATTGCAGCTGTCAATGGCCATGTGGGCTGTGAAAAATGTGAATCTAGATGGTGCAAGGTTGGATAGAAACCAGATTTCAACGTAAGGTTTTTTTTTTTTTCAATTTGATTTATATGCCGCCCTTCTCCGGAGACTCAGGGCGGTTTACAATGCGTTAAGCAATGGTAATGTATGGATTCAGCCCACTTTGGGGCTAAATTGGTCATATTTTGTAAAACCATTGCTTATGATTTAGCATGTTGTGTGAACCCAGTCTCTTTCTATTCTGCATCTATTCAAATATTCATCTGTAAATGCCTTTCCTTCAGCTTCTTGCATTGTACTGGGAATATAAAAATATGCAAGGACATTTGCATTTATTTCTGCATGCAAATTTCCCTAACATATAATATAAGATGTACTTTTTAATATATGGTTGAAATCAGTGGTGGGTTGCTCCCGGTTCTGTCCAGTTCTTTAGAACCGGTAGTAAAAGCAGTGGGAGGCTCCGCCCACCCATCCAGATGTCATAATTGACGATCTGCGCATACGCAGAAGCTTCAGAAGCAGATGCTCCCATTGTGAACCGGAGTAAAGGTAAGTAGAACCCACCCCTGGTTGGAATAGAGAATGAGTTCACAAAATACAGAGAAATATTCAATTCAATTGACAGCCATGTTCCGTTTTGTATAATAAGCATAAATTAGACAGGTTCTCTTAGTAGGGCAGGCCAAATCAACAACTCTGAGCTCTGTAGCCTGGGGGAGAAGCCTTTGTAAGTTTTCTCCTAGGTTTTCTGAAGGACAGTCCTGCCTGCTGAACCCATGGCTCTTGCCAACAGCAACTAGTCCTTGGAGGAATATTTGTTTCAAAGACTGAAACACAGATCTGAAGTATGATGGGAAGGTGAATTAATAATGAATAAACTTTATTATCATTCTTTGTTCCAGAAGACTTTAGAGCCAATTCCCACCCCTTTCCTGTTTTTCATTCAACCTGACTCTGTTCTTTTGATAGAAACCATCTTTCCCATAGCTCTGGCAGCTGGTTCCCATTACAACGCCTCTTGAAAGAGCTGTTTTAAAATGCTTCAATGTAATTTTTGTCCAAATAAATTCATGGCATTAGGCATTGCCCCAGGGCTCAGGCTAGGACATTCTGGACTCTCAGCTTTATTGGGGTTTTTTTTTTTCAAGGTTGTGTTGTGAGATAAGGCATAAGGAGACAAATGCAATATCTTTTCCATCAAAGACAGAACAGAAGCTAGCATTCTGGGTTTTGGGTGAGTCAGACAAATTGTAAACAAAGGCAGCAAAGAAGGGTGTCAGTCCTTTGAGATTGGATGAACTGAAAGTGATTTTTTTTTTCCAAGTACAAATTCACTGAATTCTCTTTAGCAAGATTTATTGAAATGGAAGAACAGTCATTCAAGAGTTCCAACACATGGACTAACTTTCAATTTAGAACAAGTATATCTCCATATAAATGCCTGCCTAGTAACTGATCAAAGATTGGGGTGGTGTGAGCTGCACAACAGAACTCTTTTGCTTTAACCCAGCCCCCCATACTTGAAACTCTGAACTTTTTATCTTTTTCTCATAGCAGTGCACTGAAGTTCACCAATAACACAGGAAGATTATTTAGTGTAAGGGTCCTGCCTTGAGCAAGGGCTTGGACTAGAAGACTACCGAGATGCCTTCCAGACCTATAATTCTACGTTCTATGCAGCTGGTGGTTAACCTGTTGGTTAATCTTGTCAGTCCAACTCTTATACTGGCCCAAGGATTAATAGAGAAATATACAAAACTATACGAATCTGTATCCTAGGTTCTCTTAAGACAGGTAGCAACTCAAGCAACATCCTTCCTCTTGGTACCTTCAGATATGCTAGACCACCATCATTCTTACATGACTTGTAGTCAGTGGTGAAATCCACATTTTTTTACTACTGGTTCTGTGGGCGTGGCTTGGTGGGCATGGTGTGGCTTAGTGGGCGGGGCAGGGGAAGGATACTGCAAAATCCCCATTCCCTCCCCACTCCTGGGGGAAGGTTATTGCAAAATCTCCATTCCCACCCCACTCTAGGGTCAATTTGCCAATTCTCCAAACTACTCAAAATTTCCGCTACTGGTTCTCCAGAACCTGTCAGAACCTGTTGGATTTCACCCCTGCTTGTACTGCAATACTTGTAAATTGCATCAAGTCTTGAGCCTTGGTGGCGCAGCAGACTAAAGTGCTATTAAGTAGCACCAGCTGCCTGCAATTACTGCAAGTTCAAATCTCACCAGGCTCAAGGTTGACTCAGCCTTCCATCCTTTTGAGGTAGGTAAAATGAGGACCCGGATTGTGGGGGCAATAAACTGACTTTGTATAAAAAAGAATACCACTTAGGGGGCCGAAAGCCCTACTAAGCAGATATATACAAAAGTATGAAGGCTATTGCTTAATGCATTGTAAGCCGCCCTGAGTCTCCGGAGGAGGGTGGCATATAAATCGAACCAATAAATAAATAAATAAATAAATAAATAAATAAATAAAATCAGGCAAGATTAACTGAAATCCTATGGACATAAATAGAAAACATTTCATAAAGTTATTGAGAGCCTATACAAAGATTAAAACCCATCTGTCGCTTCTAACTGTACCTATATAATGCTACTCCTGTATAATTAGGGAGCCTTATATGACAGTGTACAATTGCATGGTGAGGCAGAACAGGAAGAAAGTGGGAGAAACTTAGGACACTCCTCTGCTCATTCCCTTCCATAGGGTCATATTCTGGTATCATATTCCACTCAGTAGGAGCTGGATATCTAGATTAGTGCCGTTGCAGCAGGCCAGCTCATATTGCCCTCCCATATGTTACAGCATAACATTCATTCGGATTAGTACTGCAATGTCCACCTTTTCTCATAATATGCTCTCACCTCTACTGTTTGCTGACTATTCATACCAACCAACCTTCTGGCTGCTCAATTCATGTTTCATCTGAGAATGTGTCAGTTCTGAGATAAATCCTCACCATTCTCTTTCTCACCTTGTAATGACAGAGAATGAAAAAGAATGCAAGCTGTTTGCCTCCTCTCCTTCCCCTGGGATCACCTGTCTACGGTAAATATAACACCCTTGAATAGACTCTAAAGATGGGAAAAGAATACTGTACTGTAGAATAAAAATGCATTGGACACTTTGTCAACAGAATCATCAAGGAAAGAAGACACATTGGGAAATATCCAGACATCTGAACGATACTGCAAATATGGTTGTTCTTAAGGAGATCAGACATTTTACAATAATACAACATAGAAAGAAATGGCACTGGCTACTACATAGCACTGGCATCATTTTTCTGCCCACGTTTTTGTAAAAGGGACATTGTGGTGTCATGGTCAAATAAGATCCAGAAAGTTTCTCATGCAATTGTTTCACTGATGGAAGCCTAAGGATATACTCCTTGGGCTATTTTTGAGCAGAGAGAATAACCGGCTTCTTTGCTCCAATGACACACACACACACACACAGTAATGACAAAAAACAGAAACAGCAGTTCCAAAACTCATCCAGACAAGTGACTGGAGAATTCAAGAATCTAGAATGACACCCACCCATCCCCAGAAGTATGGCTTCCAGAAGCTTCCGGCAGCATAGCCAATGGAGTTAATCAACAGGCAATGAAGCCACAGATTCCCCAACATTCCTATAAAAATTCTTCATTGTTCAGCTTGACTGCTGGTGGTTTCTTGACAATTTTCTTGACAATACAAATATTTGCCATTTCACTTACTAACGTACTCCACAGCATTCTTATTTCTTGGTAGCTCCCAGTTATAATTATCTAGACTTCTGGCTAACACTGGTCTTCTATTTATCGTCACGACTGAGCATTTGTTAGTGTGTGACTCTGGGTCTGTTTGATAAACGTATTGTTCTAGGTTGGTTTAAGATTCTGTTTCTAAATGAATCCACTTTGATCTTTCTGGCCAATAATTCTAACAAATAGATCTATAGAAGAAGAGTGTGATCCTTTTGACTCTCATGGATTATCCAGCATCTATGGATAATAGTCACCTTGGTATCCTTCCGGACCATCAGACTAGACTGAAAATTGGAAGCGTTGCTTTACAGTGGCTTTACTAATATGTATTAGTGAGATTCATATGGTACCGCGGAGCATTGTTAAGGGATTCCAGAGACTGTCTGTGACCCACTTGCAAAACACTTTGGGGATAAAATCTCATGCATCCTATTTTTAGGATATATGTGCCTAGAATATATCTGGCCATATTTCTTCAAAGGGTTTCAAGCATTGTTGCTTACAATTATGGCCAAGATGCTTGTGGGAGCATATTCTATCATTTGTGTGTTCAGTTCTTAGTCTTCTGAGTCCATCAGCTCATGGCAAATGTATGTTCCATTTTGGGATAAATATTTAAAAATTGACCAATTTCAATCTGGTTTTGACTGCACTCCTCAAAGGAAAATATTCTACTGTGAAATGTGCACCATTCATTACATAAATTTCACTGGGCACCAAGCTATTCTTTAATTATAACTCTACATTTTACTTGTAGAGTTTAATTGGGGTATTCTATTTAGACAAAAGTCCTGGACCAGAACAAGTTTCTGAGCAGAACAGAACAGAACATTCTTTATTGGCTAAGTGTGATAGGACACACAAGGAATTTGTCTCCAGTGTATAAGCTCTCAGTGTACATACATGATAAATTATGATCATAATCATAAAATACAATCATCATAAATCATAAAATACAACACTCAGTGATAGTCAGAGGATACTAAATAAGCAATCAACATAAGTCATAATAGGATACTAATAAAAGCAACAACATAAATCATAAGATACAAACAACAAAGTTATAGTCATAAGAAGCTAAGGAAATAGGTAATAGGAAAGTTGAGCAGGATAATAGTAATATAGCCCTACTAGGTGATTTGACATCCCAGGGCATAAAGACAGTGTTGTTGGAATTAGTTGTTTAGCAGAGTGATCAGAGGTGGGTTTCAGCAGGTTCTGACCAGCTCTGGAGAACCAGTAGCGAAAAGTTTGAGTACTTTGGAGAACCGGTAGTAAAAATTCTGACTGGCCCCACCCCCATCTATTCTCTGCCTCCCAAGTCCCAGCTGATCGGGAGGAAATGGGGATTTTGCAGTAACCTTCCCCTGGAGTGGGGTTGGAATGGAGACTTTACAGTATCCTTCCCCTGCCATGCCCACCAAGCTACGCCCACCAAGCCACACCCACAGAACCGGTAGTAAAAATTTTGAAACCCACCACTGTTCCCATTCAACAATGCCATATTGACTAGGAGTTTCGGGAACTGCAGTCCCAATGCAACTGGGGGATCCATGTAGGGGGAAAGGCTGCGCTATGTTCTAGTACAGTTTTTCTCAACTTTAGGCTTAGGAATTCTGGAAGTCAACCCACACATCTTAAAATTGCCAAGGTTGAGAAACACTGCTTTAGTATAATCCAAAATACAATGCTGTAATTACTATGTATGAGATTATCTTTGAAAACACCACAACTATTTATAGACAATCTTTGTCTTACAACCACAACTGGGATCAGAATTTCAATGTTAAGCAAGGCACTTAGTTGTTAAGTGAGTTGTGCCTTATTTTACAATCTTTTCTGCCGTGGGTTTTTAAGTGAATCATTGCAGTTCTTAAATAAATGACATGGTCATTAGGAAAATCCAGCTTCCCTCATTAACTTTGCTTCTTAGAAGCCGGCTGGGAAGGTCACAATTTGTATCACTTTGTCCTAGACTAGAATGATGTCTGAATCCAGCCAGAATGACTTATTCTACAAACTAGAATTAAAACAAACCGTGATTGAGTTCAGTATATGAACCCAGGCTGTGATATTTTGCGTGTCAAGGAGATAGTGTCACCTTGGCTGTCCTGGATTGGCTGTTTCTAGAAACTGTGGTTTCATCTGCCCTGTGATAAAATTAAAAGGCAATTGCAAGCACATTATGGACAAGACTGCTTTTTAAAAGCATTTTTCATTTTCCTTTCTATCATGTTTTCCACTCCTGTCCTGGAAAGAAGGTATATTGATCTAAGCCAGTTTTCTTAACCATGATCTGTTGATTGAATCATGGTTTGATTCGTACTACATGCTAAAACCACAATTTAGGAGAATAAAAAAAATATGGTCAAACATATTCCAGAGGGATGTCTAATGAAACCCCTAACTCCAATTCTAGAGTGCAGTCAAGTGTTACCATGTCAAAGGTTAGTCAAACTGGTCACCACTACCATAAACCATGATTCACAAACTTCAGTGGCTGGATTAATGCAACACAGTAAACCAAAGCCAAATAACCACATTATAGCCAAGTGTAATATGTGATTTAATCACTGAATTCCACAACTGCCCAGCATCACTGCACGAAAGGCTGTTTTGCCAGTAAATCTTATGCAATTCTCCCGTGAAACATGATAGGCCTCTCTAGTTACGTTTCTCAGGAAGTTAGTCAAGACTGCTTTATTCCAGCAACCCCAAGGAATCTGGTTTTTATCCTTTCAGAATGAATTGTGGTAATAGTGGGAAATGCTATGACTGCTATGGCTTTATCATACTGACTCCACTTGTGCTTTCAGAAAATATGTTTATGTGGGGGGAAAGCACTTCTTCCTTAACAGAATAGGGTTCAGGGACAATAGGAGTGACCTAATCCCAGATTGTGTCCTACTCTGTAATCTTTCCATGCTTTCCTACCACTTACTCCCTCCTTCTCCTTTTCCATCAAAAAGCCATGCACAGACAATTGTTACAAACAAAGAAAAGAGCTACACAATGTCTTTTGACCAGTCAGTCACGCTAGGAGGTACTATTTGGGAAGCATCCACAAGACTCTCAGTTATCCTAAATTATTTGTTAAACAGCTGCATGACAAGATACACACAAGAGATTTTAAAAAAAGAAATACCAAGCAGTTCTAATCACATTTAAGTCAACTTTGTGGGATTACTCTGTAAACATGTATAAGGTGTAACGTCTCTCAGCCTAAGCTTTGCTTGCTTATGTGGAAGTAAATTCTATTGAAAGCAATGAATCAAGGACCAGTTTGCACATTTTTTTCAGTTGACATGGCTTTTAGCTTGTCATGGCCTTGGAAGAGCAAATATATATATATATATTAGGGACATTTTGACATTTAATTATTCTCATAATGTTTATGTTTATTCTCATAAATGGGAAAAACCAGGAGAAAAATCAATAATGAAATACAAATTAGAGCCTGGTTTTTGAACTTTCTGTGTTTCTCAATGATGTTCTAGGAACAATTGTTACCTAAAAGGAGTGTACAATTACTAAAACAAAGTAATGCAAAGCTGTTGTAAAGTTGCTTGTCCAGTCATACTAACATGCTATAATAGTACCATTGCTATTGTAAACTATAAAACAGCCATTAGTGCTCCATTAGCTTGTCTGGTTTTAGGTAAATCACAACACCCCATCCTGATGATCTAACTCCGTAAGTAACTGAATCATGAGCCAAATGAAAATTAAGTTTTCTCTGCCAACAAAGAGTAGTGATAATCTATTTGATATTCCCCTATGCTTTCGATTGGGTCTTTAAAGAGATCAATCTAGATAGAAAATCTGCATGTTCAGGACAGGAAAATGGGTTATTTATGAAAAATACATGAAACAGAAATTGACAAGATTAGCTAATTTAGATTATCTTTGAACTTCTTAGAAAAAGAAGAAGAGTTATTTTGTTTTACCAGATCTAAAGCAGCATTAGTTACTATGGGACAATTTTACTCAAACTAATCAAAAGATAAACTTGAAGAGTTAAAACTATCCAGAACAGAATTTATAAAGAAGTATTTTTTTTCTTTTGTCAAGTTCCTATAAGTAGCAGATTTTGCTTTGTGGATTAGATAATGTGACCATTCGGTTGTATTCTGGTATATATGGATTAAATCACACCCTAATCCAGCTGCGGTCAAGTCATTCAACCAGTTGGCATAGCAGCAACTCACTGGTGTAACGCTACTGATTGTCCTCTGTTGGGCCCATTGACATAAACTCCAAGGTATGCCAGCCCAGCACAGGAGGCTCTCCATATCAAGCCATATGGCACACGAAAGAGCCAAACATTAATGGAACTAGGCAAGCCACACTTGGAATATTGCATACAGTTTTGGTCACCATGAAACAAAAAAGATGCCAAGGCCCTAGAAAGTGTGCAGAGAAGAGCAACAAAGATAAAGGATCTGAAGGCTTATGATGAATGGTTGAGGGAGCTGGGTATGTTTAGCCTATCAAAGAGAAAGATTAGGGGGGGACATACTGTCTTCTAGTGCTTGAGGGGCAAAGAAGAGGGGATTGATTTATTCTCCAAAGCTAAATGCACTAAAATGCAGGATACGAAGTAATGGGTGGAAGCTTGTTAAAGAGAGATCCAATCTAGAAGTAAGGAGAAATTTTCTGACAGTGAGAACAATTAAGTAGTAGAATAGCTTGTCTCCCAGAGCTGTGGGTGCTCCATTACTGGAGGTTTTCAGAAATAGACTGGACAACCATTTTACCAGGATGGTATAAGGTCTCTTGCCTTGAGTAGGGGGTTGGACTAGAAGACCTCCAAGGTTCCCTTCCAATCCTATGATTCTGTGTTCTAATCCCAGCTTGCTGTGCTAGCTCCTTACTAGCAGGGGAGAAGGTAGGGAAAGCTGCCTGTAGAGCAGACAGCAAGGGGAAATCTCAGTGGAGCCAAATTTCTTTCCCTGGGACTAGAACATTTCTAAGCTGCAGATGTCTTTTGGCAAGGCTGCCTCTCTCCCAGTGTTGTTTTTGGGGACAAGAGCAGAAGTGGACAGTGTTCCAACAGTTTAAGGGCCATTCCTCTTCCCTTACACTTAACTATGATGTAAACGTGCACTAGGCACATTTTTATTCTTTAATTTATGTAGCTTGTCCCCAGCCAAGGTATGAGGCAGCCTTAGATGGTCTTTAGCAGAGCTAATATAACTACTACAACATCAGTTAACAATGGTTGAGGCCGCCAGAAGAACAAGAGCCAGAACTTTGTGTCTCCCTCGACATCCAAAGTGGTAAAAGAGGAAGTAAAGAAGAAGAGAAGAAGAACTAATATTAAGGTAGTTTTTCTCTGCTATTCCAGCACTCTCCGAAGACAGCCGTAAGTTGTCTAAATCAGGCAATAGGGAACAGAGGCATGATGGATATTGGCTGTGGGGACTCCACAGTCACTAATGTAGCTTTTTGCTAACTCAAAAATACTGCAGGTCAATAGCACCTGCACAATATGCTAGACTGCACATAGCAGAATAACAGGGTTGGAAGGGACGTTGGAGTTCTTCCAGTCCAACCCTCTGCTCAGGCAGGAAACCCTACCATTTCAGACAAATGGTTGTCCAATCTCTTCTTTAAAAATTTCCAGTGTTTGTAGCATCCACAACTTCTGGAGGCAAGTCGTTCCACTGATTAATTGTTTTCACTGTCAAGAAATTCCTCCTTAGTTCTAGGTTGGTTCTCATCTTGATAAGTTTCCAGCCGTTGCTTCTTGTCCTACCTTTGAGTGTTTTGGAGAATAGGCTGACCCCCTCTTCTTTGTGGCAGCCCCTTAGATATTGGAACATGTGGATTTCGCTCATTATTGTTAATAATGCACATATTGCAAGTTTACTTTCAAAGTTATTGTTTTATGATTCAAATGTATTTACTGGGTCGTTTTGAATATTTAGTATCCTACAAGGTATCCGCTGGGAAATCCAGACATTTTTACAAATCCAAAAATTTTAAACGTCCCCTAGTAGAACATGTCCAGGAAAAACTAGAGGGTTAACTAGCCCTCTTTTTCTTCTGGGACAAGAATATAGTTTCTATCTACAACCCATAAACTAGGCATTTCTATTTCTGTTTTTCCAAACCACCAACTAAATCAATTTTTAGCAGGACTCCAATTGTGCATTCTTTAAAACAACCGAAGGAAGGCATTTGTTACAGTAGTGCAAAAAGCTGCCAAAATGCAAGACAAGGAAACACTTTTTAGACAAAGAAGCAACCTAAGTAAAGTAAAGATACAATGTGACCCAGATTATGTAGGACTTGGTTCAACTTTGCCATCAGTATCTAAATTCAGCAATAGAACATATGAAGAGGTAATTAAAAATTAAGTTATATTATTCATTACTCTCATCATATCATAGGCCGAGGCCCAGGAGTGAAATGTAAAACTTGTTACTACCGGTTCTGTGGGCGTGGGTTGGTGGGGGTGGGGGTAATGTGACTGGGTGGGCGTGGCATTTTTTTTTTTTTAACTTTTCAAAGCATTTTTTCTAATGCTTTGAAAAGCCTCTGCCGATCAGGCAACTCAGCTGGGATCGTCAGAGACTTTTCAAAGCAATTTTTTTACCATCTCTTCGGCCAAGAGGTTGCAGAAAAAAAATGCTTTGAAAAGCCTCTGACGATCCCAGCTGAACCACACGATCATCAGAGGCTTTTTTTTTAACTTTTAAAAGCATTTTTTCATTGAAAGAGGTTGTAGAAAAAATGCTTTTAAAAGTAAAAAAAAAAAAGCCTCTGATGATCGTGCGGCTCAGCTGGGCACGGGGGGAGGGCAGGGATTTTTGCTACCAGTTCTCTGAACCACCCGCCGCCATCGCTACCGGATCGGGCAATCCGGTCCAAACCGGGAGCATCTCATCCCTGCCGAGGCCTATTTATCAGCCTAAATGTAGTTTATATTGGAATTTCCTCTTTCTATATAGCTTTTGTCTTGTACCTCCCCACACACACCTTTTTTTTTAAGCACACAGACAGTTTTGCTACTTGTTCACTTTCTCTCTAAGGCAAGCCCCTGCAGGCCCTGGCTCAGAAGATAGTGAGATTGAATGCTGCTTACAGGAGAGATACATAGGAGAGAATGTTGTTTGTGAAAGGCATCCTTCTGATTTTTTTTCCTTTTAGTGACCCTTCGCCTGTTGATTCCTTAGGATCTTGCTCCTCATGGAATTCCTGACTGGAATGCTCCCTTTCTCCCCACCCCCCACCCCCTTTCCATTAATATTCTCTGCCATTCCTTAGTTTTCCAGACACTTTTGAGTCACAGGTGACCTTGCCAAGCACTCCGTCTAGACTGAGAGTCATTCCCAAGTTATTTGACTTTTCATTTCCTCTCTACTGCAACTGGGGGGGGGGCAGAATTCTCCCCTCCCTTCCAGCTTGGTTAGCCCATTATACTACTACCACCGCTCCATAGGCACAGGGTTGGCCCCACATTTCAAGGCTGCCCAGCAACAACAGCTTAGCCTAGGATATGTGAGATGAAAGCAGTTAAATTAAAAAAGTTTAATTTAAGGGAGTGGGGATGGAAAGGCCCAAGACAAATGGTATATAGGTGAAAGAATTGCAAAAATCAGCATGTCAAATGTTTACCAGCTATTCATTAGTTGATGCGCTTTTAATAGGAGTCTGATCTCCATTCAGTCTATTGCAAGTAGCTGTATCTCTTGCCAATCACAGTGGGAAGTGTTCCCTGGTGATTTTTGCAGTTACAGGTTTTAGAAAAGGCACTCAACCCCTCTAGGAGATATATATATACCAAATATGGGAAGGAGCATACTGCTTCCTTTTGTCTTTCAGCCCCAATCTAGGAGCCCTCAGGCAGTCGCTTTCATGACAAATTATTTTGTGTTAAATTTATATTTACTGACAAAGAAATAAAGGGAGACTAGTATAGATCTATTTCAAGCTATTTAGCTCTCATCAGCTAGCCATACCCTTCTGGGATTCAAACCTGGGCTTGTTTGCACATTAGGCAGATGTATTAACCTCTAAACCACAGGTTCTCCTTGCTTCGTCAGTGTGTGTGTGTGTGTGTGTGTGTATTTGATGACCAGTTACAATCCTGTTTAAAAAAGAAGGGAAGGAAGAAATAAAGCCATCCTATAAATTATAGAGGAAAGAGCTGCCTGATCTAACACTATTGCTATGCTGTTTAAAAGTTTCCTTCTAGTCAAGGAAGCTCCTAGAGGCTTTGTGGATGTCTCCATGTAATTTTCTTGGCAAATTGTATAATTTTCTTGTCATTGCCTTCTTCCATAAACCTCCTGAGCTTCCCAGATTGAAAACTTGGGATTTCCTGTTTGCCCCCACCCATCCCAGTACAAATTAAGACTAACCCTACATACACTTCTGAGATAAACCAAGATCACAGTAGCGGTTGTTAACTAGCTAGAACTATCTTTTGTTTAGCATTTATATCAGGGGTGGGTTCTACTTACCTTTACTACCGGTTCGCAACAGGGCCGTGTGTGCGCGCTCTTCTGCGCATGCGCAGAAGCATTTTGATGACGTTGGGGTCGGTGGGTGGAGCCTCCCACCGGTTTTACTACGGTTCTATAGAACCGGTGCGAACCGGGGGAAACCCACCACTGATTTATATGTAATTGAAAATAGCATGCTTTGATGTTCATGATTAATTCTAAAACATTACATTTGTCCTGCCTCTATTCCAGGAGTTTAAAAGTTCAATTGCATTCAGGTATACTAATTATTATTTTTAGATTATATTGTTTTTGCATTATTATTTTATATATATATATGTTTAAATGTTATATGCCGATAAATTATGTAGTTATTTTAAGCCTGTTTTTTTATCAGATTTACAGTCCACCATAATCAATCTACTCTTGGAATTTTATAAACATCCCACTAAGAAATAACACTAGTTTTTGAGAAAACATGTTCCAGCATCTACTTCCTTTAGGAGCATTTGGAAAGTGGATTTTTGTTTTCCTTTTCATTTCATTGCTGCTAAACTTTCACTTACAATACTTCCATCTTCCTTCTGGATTTACATGAGGCAGCACATGTACAAACAATCATATTAAATGAATTTCCCTATACCCGTGATGGCAAACCTATGGCACACGTGCCACAGGTGGCACGTGGAGCCATATGTGTGGGCATGCGAGCATTGCCCTAGCTCAGCTCTAGTGCGCATGTGTGTGCCGGCCAGCTGATTTTTGGGCCTTCCTGTCCCACCAGAAGTCGGTAAAACAGGCTGTTTCCGACCTCCGAAGGGCCTCCGGGAGGGGTGGGGAAGGCCGTTTTTGCCCTCCCCAGGCTCCAAGAAAGCCTCTGGAGCCTCAGGAGGGCAAAAAACGGGCCTACCAGGCCCACTGTGCCATCGCGTGCCAAAAGCGGGGGGAGGGGGGGGTTTCACATGCACATTGAATTATGGGTGTGGGCACGCGCATGTGTGACCCCCCTGTGCTCCCCCTGCTTTTGGCACACGACAGCAAAAAGGTTAGCCATCTCTGCCCTATACCCTTCACAGAATTTTTCAAGCATGGATGACAACACCAGTCATTTGTTAGGAGTGGAGTATCTGAAAGAACAAAATTGTTTTCTACATTTAGACAGATAAGCAATGCTTTGGCTGGGTTAAACAAGTTACTAAATTAAACTACTATTTTCTAGTTTGTGGTTCAGTTGGGTGACTTCAACAAGACATGGTTCAGCTGTATAAACACAGTTCATTCTCACCATCTGATAACACCCGTCTTTGTCTTCTATTTATTTATTTAAAAAATTTATATAGCAACCCCCTTGTAACCAACTCTTGGCAACTCACACCCAAAAGGGAAAAAAAAACATAAAAACTATAGTAAAACAACAGAACTGAACACATTAAAAACCAAAAACCTGGTGCCAAGTCATATAGTCTCTTATCCTAGTGCCAGGTCTTCCAAGCTTTTTGGAAGGCTGGGAGGGTAGAGGCCTGCCAAATTTCAGGGGACAAAGTATTCCATAGGGCAGGGCAGCCACAGAAAAGCTCACTTCCTAGAACCCATCAGATGGCAATTTATTCATTTAGCGTATGGCAGATGGCCATATTTAGAAAGGACTAGTACCATCCTTATCGTAACTGATCTGACTTCTAAGTGCTACTTTTCATTTTTAGGAGAAATTCCTACAGCAACTTCCTGATGGACTTAGTTGTTGCTGAATAAATGCCAATGCCTGTTTAGGCTTTGCAGACCCCTACAGTATTGCATCTTAAATCCGCCATTTAGGAAAGATGTTGAAATTGGATATTATGCTGCACTGGTGTGCTTGATGCGCCCTCTGCTGGCCATCAATGAATTCCATTGCAAGTCAGAAACGTTAGGCCTGGATTTTTTCTGAGGTTGCATAATTACAATTTTTTTTTTTTTTTTAATTTGATTTATATGCCGCCCTTCTCCGGAGACTCAGGGCGGCTTACAATGTGCTCAGCAATAGCCTTCATCCTTTTGTATATTGCCAGCATGGTCCGAGTAAGGAATGATGAGGAGTTGTAATTCAGTACAGCTAGTCCTCGGTTTACAACAGTTCTCCTAGTGACTGTTGAAAGTTACAATGGCACTGAAAAAAAGGACATTACCACTTTTCACATTTATGACCATTGCAGCATCCCCGTAGTCGCAGGATTTACATTCAGATGCTTGGCAACTGGTTCATATTTATGATGGTTGCAGCATCCTAGGGTCACATCAAGGGTGAAATGCCCCCGGTTCGGACCGGATCACCCGATCCGGTAGCGATGGCGGCGGGTGGTTCGGAGAACCAGTAGCAAAAATCCCTGCCCCCCCCCATGCCCAGCTGAGCCGCACAATCCTCAGAGGCTTTTTTTTTTCTTTTAAAAGTAAAAAAAAGTAAAACCTCTTCTAGGTTGTAGAAAAAATGCTTTTAAAAGGTAAAAAAAAGCCTCTGACGATCACAGCTGAGCAGCGCAATTGTCAGAGGCTTTTTTTTTTACTTTTAAAAGCAATGCTTTTAAAAGCCACAGCTGATCACGCTGTTCTACTTACCGCATGCCTCCTTTTGGCGTGCACTGTGCGTGCACCTTGCATTTGGCACGTGGTGCGCACTGCGCATGCGCAGCCAGCGAACCGGTAGTAAACTGGTTCAGATTTCACCACTAGGTCACATGATCATCTTTTGCGACCTTCTGACAAGCAAAGTCAATGAGGAAACCAGATTCACTTAACAACCGTGTTACTAATTTACACCAACTTAACAACTGCAGTGGTTCACTTAACAAATGTTAAAAGGCAAATGTTAAAAAAATGTTAAGAAAAGGCAAATGGCAAGAAAAGTCATAAAATGGGACACACCTCACTTAACAAATTTCTCACTTAGCAGCGTAACTTTTGGGCTCAGTTGTGCTCTTAAATTGAAGACTACCTGTAATGGTGGTGGTGGGGGGGTGTTTTGTAATGTGTTTACTTCTGTTGTACCATTAACATCCCGTTCAGAATACTCACAAGTTGTGCACTTATGAATATAACAACCAATAGTTCACTGCTGTGTGTCCCATTTTCAGGGCGGACGTTGTGTGTGCCGTTATCATGCGGGAACTGGTTTTTCTTGCACGTCTGAATGCATTCTAACAGAGGAGACTGGAGAAAATTAGTCCGCAGTCACGAAGGATTCGGCCTCACCTCCTACTTAGCTCTGTTCTCCCGCTCTTTTGCTATCCCTAGGAGTTTCCTACTCTTCTCCATAACCTAAGATTCCATAATCAAAACAAGAACCTCTCAACAAAAGGAGGTATATTTCCCTTTCCAGCGGAACTCTGGACCTCTTCTTTCTCACCCGCCTCCACTTCAGGGGCGGGAGAGATCAATGTATCCTTTTTGCAATATTCTGTATTCGTTCTTTCCTATCAGCTTCGAGGCTGCCGAGTCGTCCAACCAATAAGAGCGGGGTGTGGGCGGGGTCTGGTCCCCGCGCGGGAAGATGGCGGCGGGCGGCGTTATTGCGATCTATGGGCGGCTGAAGGTGGTTTGTTTTTTGGAGAGCGGGGTGGGTGGGCGAGAGCTAATTGCTCACGTACAAGGAATGGGGGGAGGGGGAGAGTGGGGGCGGGAAGGAATATTGCTCCGTGGCTGCCTTGCTTTGGGGAGATGAGTACCGGGCAGGAGTGGCCATCTATGCAGCGCGTAAAAATTATGATTAGGTCGAGCTGCAGGAAAGAGCAAAATGGTACAAATGCAATAAATGTATCTAGTGTATGTGCATTGGTGGTTCTTCACCGTGATGTGCAGTGACGGTGTCCTTTTGAGTACCGATCGTTTTAAGGCGCGAGCAGGAAGGCTGCTCTTTTCAGATTTTAGATTTCGAATTCAAACAAGTTAGGAGGACTAGGCGAGCTTTCAAAATGCTCGCTAATGTTCTTGGCTTGTTAAAGATCCTCCGGGAAATGTGCGTCTCTAATTGGCTTCCTGGAGATTGCTTTCAAGGGAGGTCAGACTTATTCACAAGTGTTTATTGATGGTGTTAAGAACCTCCAAGTTCGGAGGCAGTATACCACGAAATGCGGAGCACTGGTAGACGCCGTTATTTTTAGATGTAGGCATCTTGGTTATGAAAACTGGGTGCTAGTTTAGGTATCATTCTTTTCTGAGTTATGGCATACGTTATTAATCCATGTTGGATAAATGAGCTAATTTCTTTGCCTTATATTATCATCTTTGATATATTTATTCTACATTCCACTGAATGTGTTGAGATTTGCTCCATAAAAAACAGCCTTACAACCTGATCCTCTGCGTGTTTACTTAGAAGTAAAAAGTTAAGTTTTAGTGTACATAGAATCCTAACAGTCTTTCTTCTGAATAAATATGCATAGAAGAAAGCATTGGATTATGGTTGTGAAAACTCAGTGTGGCTGCTTATACTTGAAAAAGAGAATAGTTGTATGGAAGGCATCCTGACCTTTCCTAGAATTCTCAAACTTTTATTTAATATAGACTTCTTGCACTTCATTGATGTTTAAGATTTCTTTAGAAACCTCTGGAACTTTACATGCATTTGAAGTATCTTTCCAAATTCTATTTCTTTGTTTACCCTAAATGCATTCCCTATTACAAGGTTGTGCTTCAGAAAAAATACCTTGCTTCTTTGTGTGCATCTGTTGGAATGCAACAAACTACTTCAACTCAGTATAAATAGAATAAAATAAGTTGACCTCACATTTCAGAACAGTATATATTTGTTTTCTGAGTTCTTGGACTACTAATATTGCTACCTTTACAGCCTGACTATGGGTATTGAAAGATTTCCCAATGGTTCTAATACAAATTGAACCCTAGAGAGCAATTCCTCTGTCCTTTCAAAATACCTAGGAAGCAAAAATCTGTATGGGGTTAAGAAATCTGGAAAACAGATGTGGGGTGAATGCAATATTGTAGGAGTAAACTCCTTCCAGAAAAAGTTAATGGCACTGTAGTAGTGCTGGAAGATTTTAGGCTGAATGA
Source organism: Pantherophis guttatus (assembly GCF_059756535.1). Taxonomy (NCBI): domain Eukaryota; kingdom Metazoa; phylum Chordata; class Lepidosauria; order Squamata; family Colubridae; genus Pantherophis; species Pantherophis guttatus. The sequence goes on along the minus strand of NC_142064.1, from coordinate 118,669,771 downwards.
CTTCCACATTTACCCATCATGAATTAACATCAATAAATTTGATGGTGACATGGAAGGTTTCCACTATACCCTACACTTTTAATAAAAGAATTACCACACAAATATATATGAGAAACTATATCACTGTCATTAAGCTCATAGGTTGGAAAGGTTGAAGTCTTAAACCTCTCCTAGAAGCCACCTAGATCTTAATACCTTGGCCCTGCCTTCTGTTCTTTATCACTCTGATGTGGTGGCTTTTGTTGCTGTAACGTATCTTCTGGAAATGCCCACCTGATGTCCTTCCCTTACCTCAAGAGAGGTATGAAGAACATAGGACTCCTGTCGTTTTTATTCTTAAAGCTTTTTTAAAAAATAAATTCTATAGTGCCACTTTCTGGCAGGATAGAAGGAAGGCCAAAAGCCTTTTCCACTCCTTTGGCAGATAGACTAATCTCACTGGAGATAAATAAAATCAATTTTTAAAGAGAAAAAGTATATAAAAATCTTTTTACTACAGATTTAATAGTCACATGCCAAAACTTTCAATGGCAAAGAGTTATAGTGCTATTAATGATATTTAAATCATAAGTCATAAAGGATTTTTCACAGTAAAATTTAACATTTTTATAGATGATAAGGCTTTAGGCAGATCTCAAGATGATGCTGGTCTGATCCTTGTTTTACAAGCAAGTCTGCATTAAGCACGTAGTTACAAATATTGAATAGAGAAAGTAATATAAGAATATAATATAGAGAAAGACAAAATATTAGGCTTAAGTATGTAAATCAAATAAAAATAAATCCTTTACAATCTTTCTAACTAAACATTTTTACCTACAGTATTAATAATATTCATTTTATATATGGCTATACATTCAACATATGGCTCTGGGGAGCAAATAGAAAGTTTAAAACAGTAAAAAACATGGACAAACAGATTTGCCTGTGTCAGTTTTTCCTGAATTTCTCCTGAAGATCCCTGAATATTCCAGTCAGTTAATTCTGATGTTGCTGAGGAGATGGAAGGAGCTCTGTCTTTCTTCTCAGCCTTTGTTCCCAATTTTTGTTTTCATTAAAAAAAAATAGTCTAGGAAAAAGAGAGGGATTTGGGAATGACTGTCATGCTGACATGATTAAAAGTCATGCCTCAGTCAGCTTGAATCTTGAATCTTAATTGAAGCTGAGACATGGCAAACAGCCAGTGAATGCAGAATCGGAGGCTTATTATTTACGTAAGCATTTAACATTTAAGGTTCTGCATATTTTTACACAGTAGAAAATGCAAAGAATTTCTTTTCTTAAGATTCAGCCTGTGGGAATGGAGGGTGAGAAAACTTAAGTATTTTTCGTGGTTGGAGTTCCTAGCAGAATTTAAGAAGTACAGAGGGATGTATAGAATGAAACAAAACATTCCTGATTTTATTTTCCACTATCCTCAGGAATTGGGCTGCCCTGCACTAGAAGGTGTATGCCTGTCAGATGCTGAAGACATACACAAATTGCTATTCAGCCCTTCATCCCATCGCTTGGACATATTGGAATGGATCTGTGTCAGGTAATGGGTATTACAATTTGAGCCTTATTCCCTGATGTGGTAATTCTAACAGTACTCAAATAAAGACTATAAATCAAATAAAGACTAAAGTACTGTCAGAATGTCTTGTGCAAACTCAGTGAAATCTAAGGATCTGACAGTATGAGCTCAGAAGGAGGGGGGCGATAGGTTTTTTTTCTCCTTCACAGAGAAAAAACTTCATAGCCTGCTTTGTTTAATATCTCCACAAAACTCCTGTATAAGGTCATCCACCGGTTCAGAGTCCTGTATCATTAATGTAAGATAATATTCAGTTGTATATACAACTTGACCCTAGGCCATCCAAGTGATGTTGTTAAGGTCCTGTCTCAAAATCTGTGCCTATTCAGGTCTGAATTGGGAGGAACAGACTCTGGCTCAAGAATGGGTAACTGTAATTGTGCAGGCTCCCTGGATTGAGATTTTTCATATGTGAGCTATTGAACATCAGACAATTTTTTTTTTTTGTATACTGGTTTGTTTTCTTTACAGAGAATGCTTCTCATTTTTTTCCTCTTCATTTTATTATTCCTTGCTTTTAAAATATAACATGTCCATAATCTGGGAATTTGTCAGCCTCTAAATGCAAATAATACATTATTCCTTTTGGAGAAACATGACTATAGAGTTGAGGAGGCATTGCATCCAATACATCTGTAGCACCTTCTTTGCCATGCCTGTTTTTAGCCTTTCAAGTGCTGGGAGGTAAAGGAGAAAGTTTCTGATCACAGATTTCTTTGCTGATAAAAGAATTATCTCTGCAGTCTTGGGAGTAGGAGACTGAAAAATCCTGTAACTCTTAGGATGCTTTGCTGGAGATCATAAGATAGCATCTTCTTTTTCTGACAAGCAAGATTCATTTATTTTTAGTATAAAAAGAAACAACTCTTGAAACCATTGCTGCTTCTTTCTTAGTGATCCTAAAATTTATATGATTTGACCTACTTTTAAGGGTGGTGTTAGTTTCATTTCATGTATGTGTCCCATTTCCAGTTCTGATCAAATGACAGGTGTGCCCTTTGAAACCTACTTTCCTTTGATTATACATGTTAGCAAGAAAGTTAGTTAGGAAGTTGTAGCAACTGTGGAGATTAGCTGTAGCATAAAATCACAAGTTGCTGAAAACAGTTTGCAGGAATTAAGAGTAGCTAATCAAAAATAATTTACACTAATTTTTACTTCATTGGATCCAGCTAGGTGACAGCATCTAGTTAACCCATCTAGCTATGTGGGTCAGATTTGATTGTTATTTGGATGGGAGATGAATATAGGTTAGACTATAGGAAATTGGAAAACTTCTTGAAAGAAGACAGTGCCAACCATTTCCATAATATTGTCAAGAAACCTATACAGGTAATCTTCAGATTATAACCATTCGTTCAGCAAGCGTTCAAAGTTATGATTGTGCTGAACAAATGGTCTTTATGACCGGTCCTTGGAGTTCCATTTGTCATAGGATGCCTGTAGTCATGTCATCACAATTTGGGATCTTGGCACCCAACTCACAATTCCAGCATTGTAGTAAACCATGATCACATGATCATGATTTCCTGCTGGCCTCTCACAAGCAAAACCAAAGGGAAGAGCAGGAAGTTGGAAATTGCAATCACATGAGATCTTTGCTTAATAGAGTTGCTTCAAAACATAAGATTGATGGCAAATAAATTTGATAATAAATTAATAATAGCAATCAGAACTGCTGGAATTGCTTTCGCTAAGCAACCATGTTGGACTGGGCCCTTTGATTTAGAAACGGCTGGCAAATATTAGTTTGCTCCTGTATCCTAAACCCAGTATTCTTGTAAATGAAATAAAGAACTAAAGTTTTGTACTACCTCTTAGACCAGTTATGTGGGTCTTTTTTAGTTAGTTGGCATTTAAAGTGTCTTTTGATAACAAATGGCAAGAAGAGACTATGACAAATAGAGAGGTTTAAATGGTACTGAGGTATTCAAATTATTAAAGAAGCAGGATAGCTTTTTTACCTTGTAGAAATATATGAAATTAAGGCAGATTCTGCCTGTGTAAATTCTCCCTAGATACTATATGGGGTTATAATAGTTTGATGGGATCCAAATTTTTAAAAATGAATACTTGGCGTTTTGGTTGTAGGAATGTTTCTAAAAAAGAGTAGTTACCTGTGTCCCTTTGTTCTGGCCAATCTCACAATCATGGTTACTTCCTCTGATTGCTGTCTTCATTCTATGCCAGTGGTGGCGAACCTATTCCACGGGTACCAGAGGTGGCACTCGGAGCCCTCTCTGTCGGCATGCGTGCCATTGCCCCAGCCCAGCTCCATCGCATTTCTTCCACAGGGGGGAGAGGGAGGGAGGGAGAGAAAGAGAGGGAGGGAGAGAGGGAGGGAGGGAGGGAAAGAGAAATGATATTACAAAAATTTTTCTTTTTTATTGTTGCTAAATGTAATATTTCAAAAGCAGAAAAAAAATGGAGGCCATAAAAGTGCATTTATCACATTTTTCTTAGAACAATTAGCTGAACTCTGCCTTGTTTATTTTAGGTAGTAAATCCTCAGTATTCAGGTTAAAGTGTTGGCACTTTGCGATAAATAAGTGGGTTTTGGGTTGCAGTTTGGGCACTCGATCTCTAAAAGGTTCACCATCACTGTTCTATGCTAAGGGTTTTCCCCCTTGTTAGATTGAAAATCCATGGGTAGAACTAGATTTTACAATAACTTGTTTTGAAATCATTATAAGAAATAATCATAATCGCTATTCAAAAATAGATGTCTAAATGGTTTGGTATCGTTCTTTGGAAAGGCAAATATATTATTTTACCCCTTCACCTTTTTTAATCTCTAAATAATTTCAATTACTTGCATTTTTATTTTTATTTTATTTTATTTTTTAATTAGATTTATATGCCGCCCTTCTCCGGAGACTCAGGGCGGCTTACAATGCGTTAAGCAATAGCCTTCATTCTTTTGTATATTTTTATACAAAGTCAGCTTATTGCCCCCACAAACTGGGTCCTCATTTCACCTACCTTAGAAAGGATGGAAGGCTGAGTCAACCTTGAGCCTTGGAGAGATTCGAACCAGCAGAAATTGCAGGCAGCTGTGTTAATGACAGGGTGCACTAAGCCACTGTACTATCAAGGCTCATGAAAGGGTGCGAAGTACTTACAATACAATTTATGAAAGGGTGCGAAGTATTTACAATATTCTTGACGAGGCTCTAAAAGTTTTTTTCATTATAAAATACAAAAGAAAATAGTGGGAAAATAAAGGAAGGAGAAGGAAAGGGAAAGGGAAAAGTATAGGGCAGTGATGGCTAACCTTTTTACCATTGCGTGCCAGGAGGGGGGGTCGCACGCATGCATTCCCACACCCATAGTTCTATGCGCCCCACGCATGCCTGTGCGCCTCCCCCCCCTCCCACTCCCAGCACACGATGTCCTGGTAGGCTTGTTTTTCTCTCTCACCTGACTCCAGAGCCTCTCTATGAGTAGCTCTGGAGGCTGGGGACAGCAAAAAACGTCACTTCCTGTCCAACCGGAAATTGGGAAACGGGCCGTTACTGGCCTACAGAGGGCCTCTGGGGGAGTGGGGAAGGCTGTTTTCACCCTCCCCAGACTCATAGAGAGGCTCTGGAGCTATGTGAGAGACAGAAACGGGCGTTCCCCAAACGTTCTGGAACTTGGTAAAACGGTGAAATATAAAGAAATATTAGATGAGGCAGGAAATCTCAAAACAATAGAACAGTTAAAAGAACAAGGCACTCACATAGAATGGTGGACATACGCACAGATAAAATCAAGGTACAAAAAAGATAAAGAACAATACGGTATAGAGACGGGTAGCAAAGATTTTGATAAGATTTGGATGAGCACAGACAATAAATTACTGGCTAAATTGTACAATTATTTGGTAGAATATGACCTGATGGAGGAGGTGGTTAAAGACCCAATGTTAGCATGGGCCAAAAATATTGGGAAAAATATAAATTTGGAAGAATGGGATCAAATATGGAATAACAATGTAAGACTCACTAAGGCAACCACCTACAAGGAGAACCAGTATAAGATGATCTACAGGTGGCACCTAGCACCAGCTAGGATTGCCAAAATTTACCCCAACCTAAGTCCAAAGTGTTGGAAGTACGGGCATCAGCAAGGCACTTTTTACCATTGCTGGTGGACCTGCCCTCAAGCAAAAAAAATATTGGAAGATGATTGGCAATTGGCTTTCAGAAATAATAGGTGAAACTTTTGAATTAGATCCTAAAATATTCCTCCTTGGGAATTCTGAAGACGGAAATGGCAAAAAAGAAGAAATACCTAGCAGTGCATATAACAACAGCAGCAAGAATCTCTTTTGCTCAACAATGGAAAGAGAAAAAAATACCAACCAAGGAACAAGTAATCGGTAAAATAATGGAATGTGCCGAGATGAATAAATTAACATTGGAAATCAATGACAGAGAAGATACTGATTATTATAGCGTGTGGGACAAGAGTTACGGGTGGTTAGAGAAGAGGAAAATGAAATTAAAAAATGAAAGAGATTAGATTGAGTACAAGAAATAGTTAAATGATATAGTAAGAGACGATGTACCGCAGATTGTAGAAAGTAAAATGAAGTAAGGAAAGGTTACATAGGTAAGCAAAAGATATGACTTATGTATTTATTAATTTACCTTTAAAGACCCATTATATATATATACATTAAGAATGATATAAGTACATATTTATATACCATGTAATTGAGTAGCAAAGATTATCTATATGTACATACATCTGTATTCTTATTTATTTCCTTTTCCTATACTATGTAACCGGATGGACAAAAAACTGTATTATTATAATTTCTCCACACCCACAGGCCATCTGGAGGCAGGAAATAGCCTGGTGTGCCCAGAAGGCCAGAAAATCAGCTGGGAGCTGAGCTTGCATGCCCACTGATATGGCTCCACGTGCCATAGGTTCGCCATCATGGGTATAGGGCAAAGGGAAAAAAGAAAGAAAAGGCGTTGACTTCTGACTCCCTTGCAGTAGAATAAGGCAATAGCATCAAACCTCAACTTTTTACTTTTACATAGTAATATAAACCAGCCATTTCTATAACAACAAACCTATCTAATCGATAAAATCCAAAATCTAAGTTCCATATTCCCCCCCCCCCAGCACAAAGTCCAGAACAGTTTCCAGCTAGAAACTAAATCTTTCTTTAATTCAAGCAGTCAATTTGGCCATCTCTGCTAACTCCATCCGCTTTCGTAAGCATTCATCCATTGTAGGGATTAAAGCGTCCTTCCATTTTTGTGCATACAGTAATCTTGCTGCTGTCAACATATATAACATCAAAGTTCCATTCCCCCCCTCCAATCTTTATCCATTAAAACCCAAAAGAAAAGTTTCTAGTTTTATCTTTATATTCACTTTGAGAATCTTCTATATTAAGATGTGAATCATACTCCAATATTGCTTTGATTTGAAAGTTTATTTTGCATTCCCTTGCAGTGTGTACCCACCTCTTCGAGAGCAGTTTTCATCTTTCAATAAGGAATCACAATCGGGTTTAAAGATAAAAGGTATACTGTATATCTAGTGGTCATATTAAGTGGCTTAATAAATAATCTCTATCATTCTAACAGTTGGGAAAGTTGTTGATGTGTCTGTGTTTCTGGGTTGTGGGTGCAAAGGTGGGCAGAATAGGACTATATAGAGATTCAAATTCAAACTATTCAGGATCAAAGTCTTTTGTCAAAAAGACAAAAAAAAGACAATGCAATTCCTTTTGTATCTGCACACGGTGTCACAATGTTTATAGAAAAGGAATGAAACTAAATGGGAAATTACAAAGTGGGAGAGCCAGTTTGGTCTAGTCTAGTGGATAAGTAGTAGGCTAGAAACCAGGATTCTATGAGTTCTAGTCCCGCCTCAGACCCGAAAACTGGTTGGGTGATCTTTGTCTATCTCTCAGCTCAACCTACCATACAAGGTTGTTGTGGAGAAAAAGGAGCATTATGTGTGTTCACCTTGAATTACCGTGTTTCCCTGAAAATAAGACCCTGTCTTATATTTTTTGAACCCCGAAATAAGCGCTTGGCCTTATTTTTTGGGAGGACTTATTATTTTGGGGCGCATGGAGCAAGACAGGGATGCTTTTACTGTCTTACCTGATTTCCAGCTCCCTAACCCTATTTCCAGTCTCCCTAACCCTAACCAGAGGAAATGGCATGGACCGGCTGCACATGTGTTTAATTATTTTCGGGGAGGGCTTATTTTCAGGGAAACACGGTATTGTTTAAAATAATAAAGGCAGGAAATAAATAAAATGGGTCAGCATTGTTTTCGTCAATTGATACCCGCTCCCCTAGACATCTCTTGTATATTCTTGTCATATACCTATAAACAGCCTGGAGACTTAAGTCTAATGTGCTGGGCAGAATAGAATACAGAATAAGAGAGTTGGAAGGGATCTTTGAGTCCAATCCCCTGCTCAAGCAGGAAATCCTATATCATTCTGGTCAAATAAAAAGAGATTGGACAATCATTTGTCTGAAATGATATAGGGGTTCCTGCTTGAGCAGAACAAGAAGACCTCCAACTCTGTTATTCTACAAATGGAGATTTTGTCCTGTTTGTAAACCATAATTTCAAGAACTGCTCATGTTACTTATTTCTATGAAAATTAATAGAGATGCATTTCTCTTGTGGGAGGAATCTAAAGTTCCCTCTGAGCACAAATGGGGAAGCTGTTAATTATATTCTAGACCGCATTCTGTTAGCGTAGCCCATTAAATTCCATTAGAACAACTGAAAACCAAGCCCGCGTTTGTTTTCTTATCTTTCTCCGTCTAACCATTTCCTGGTTTCTGCTTTAGTGTAACTACGATAGTATGATTGACTATAGAACTAAGTTTATATCAGTAATGGGTTTCACTTACCTTTGCTACTGGTTTGGAATTGTGAGCGCGCGCACAGCGCTTCTGCAGATGCGCAGAGCGTCTGTGATGGATGTCTGGGCGGATGGGCGGAGCCTCCCGCCGCTGCTACTGATTCGCCTGAACTGGGGCAAACCAGTAGAAACCCGCCACTGGTTTATATCAGGGGTGAAATGCTCCTGGTTCAGACCAGATCGCCCGATCCAGTAGCGATGGTGGCGGGTGGTTTGGAGAACCGGTAGCAAAAATCCCTGCGCACCTATCATGCCCAGTTGAGCCGTGCGATCATCAGAGGCTTTTTTTTTACTTTTAAAAGCATTTTTTCTTCGGCCGAAAAAATGATTTTAAAAATAAATAAATAAATAAAAGCTTCTGATGATCGCACAGCTCAGCTGGGATCGTCAGAGCCTTTTAAAAGCATTTTTTCTACAACCTCTTGGAGAGGTTGTAGAAAAAATGCTTTTAAAAGGCTCTGACGATCCCAGCTGAGTTGCCTGATCGTCAGAGGCTTTTTTTTTCTTTTAAAAGAAAAAAGAAAAAAAATGCTTTTAAAAGAAAACAAAAGCCTCTGATGATTAGAGGCCGAAGAGGTTGTAGAAAAAATGCTTTTAATTTTTTTTTTTTAAAGTTGGCCACGCCTACCCAGTCACATTACCCATCCACCCCACCACCAAGCCACGCCCACAGAACAGTTAGTAACAAATTTTACATTTCACCACTGGTTTATATATGAATAGTTTCATATCTTGTAGGTAAACAACCGCATTTGGAGGCTAGATGATAATAGAATAGTGAGATCTTGAAGAGTAAATGTCTCCAAAAGAAACAAATTGAATGATCTTAATTAATGCATTTGTTTATTTCATTTATTTAAGTTTACTTTATTTAACTTGTATATTTTAACCTTGTTCTTAATTTTGTTTTTAACTGTACTTTTAGTCATGTGTTTATATAGTTTTATTATACTATTGTAAACCACCCAGAGTCACTTAGTGAGATGGACGGAATAGAAATTTAATAAGTAAAATAAATATAAGTTTGCAGCAAGCCCTTATAAGTGACGAGAAGTCATTGCTTATAAATAAGTTATGGGGTTGTTCAAAGTAATAAAAAAATAATGTTTAAGAAATATGTTAACAAAATAAGAGATGCATATTAAAAACAAAAGGAGACTGCTTTTTGACCTTTAAAATCATAAATTAATTTATGGGGATACAGGCAACTTCACTTTAAAAGAAAAAAGAAAATGCAACTTTTGTAGCTAACATTTGTGGCGTTTCTGTTGGCATACAGATGCACTGCAAAGCAATTGCTCAGTTTCCAGGAAATGAGTCACATCTTAGTTGGCATTCCATCAGTCCGTGTTTCAGTCCGTCAAGCTTCCAATATTCCAAGCAAAATCTGAACTTTTGGACCAAAATTCTGATTGTTCCGAAGTCCTGTCCTCAATGAGGTCAGAACTAAGCCAACGGACATAAACATATCTGTATGAATTACTTTTTAAATCTAAAAGTGTAGGGTTTTTGCCAAGGAACATGGTTTAGGTTTTCAGTGTGCAGCATGTGACTTGGATTAATCCATAAACTTCATAATTTGAGAAGCTGCATAAAAATGGATCAACTCTTAATTTATTATGTTGTCATATTTTCCTTCATCTAATGCTTGCAAGCTAGAAATCATATTTTAATCCTTGCCTGTCTTCAGCAATTGAAAACAGCCCTTTCTTTCCCCCAGCAGATGTTATGTGCAGAGATTGGTTGATGGATTGCTTTTGTATTTATGAAACACTTTTTTTAAAAAAAAAAAAAAGCTCGCCTCTCCTGGTTCCTCAAAGTTTTTAAATAATTGAACAAGTTGAGTTCAGTGTATCTGTTGTGACCCAGGCCCAAGTAGGCATTATCAGACGCAATCAGTTCGAAAACAAACAGACTTTATTAGAACAGCTGAGAATTAACTCATTCGCAGGTAGTCCAAACTAATTCAAAACAAATTCTTCATAACACAATTCTTCACCCTTATCACCAATCTTGGTCTAATTAGGCAACCTGCCAAAGGCTTTTCTTGGCAAAAGTTCAGAAGCAGAAGACGCCGACAAGAAATAAATGCAGCAAGACAAGAAACAAATCTAACAGCGTTGTTTTCTGACAAAGAGCCCAAGAGCCGTTGCTGGTCTTTTAAGCCTTATGGGAGGGGCCAATCATCTCTTGGCCTTACTCCTGAGTCATCCTTTTTGCTTTAGCTGCTCTTGCCTTCTGGCAGCTCTTCTCATGCGTGCACTAGGAACAGGCTCCTCCTGTTCATCTGCCTCTCTGCTGTCAGCCTCTGGAGGCTCTGGAGTCTGCACATCACTCCCAGATGGCCCTGGCCCCATCTCTGCCTCCGACGCAGAGCCCTCATCCGGGCCTTCCCCATCCCCCAGGACTAGCCCATGTTCTTCCTCAGCCTCCTTACTGTCCAACTCCGCTGCCAGTTCCGCAGGCTGCTGGCGGACCACAACAGTATCTTCACAAGAATTGGCTACCAAAATGCCTCATTCTCTCTCCTGACTTCTGTCCAGTTTTTTTGCATCTGAACTGAGCAAGCTACCTAATGGAGCAAGTGCCATTCAAGAGAGATAATAAAGATGTGAGCAAATATGCTGCAGTCTACAGTCGTGAGGGACACATCTGCACCCGAGGCTGTTTTCTACACAACTCAAGAAAGTTCTACACAACTTCTAGCTCACGATTCTTTAATATTGTTGGCTCTCTTTTGGCCTATCAGGTCATATCCTTTTGAATTGGAGGAGCACATCCTGAGGGTCCATGTGGCTCCTGGAATTCTCAGAGATCCTTTAAAAGTTTGTGTCAAAATTGTAATATTTCATATGTTTAATATGAAAGAAAAGGGAGGTGAAGAGAGCAGTCATGTTAATAGCACTTAATGCAATACTAAGTGTTTTTTGCTCCGAGGCCATCGACTTTTGTGTCTGTACATATAATTCTTGGCCCAAAACTGATAACATGCATTTGGTCTAAAACATAATTGTCTTTTTTCCAGTGGGCTCCATACCCCAGGCAGTGCTTTTGTTCCCAGTCATTTGTTGCTGTCTTGTCTCTTGAATAGGAGACATTGGAAAATGAACTGGAGACTCTTGGTGGGCAAAACAAATGCCCTGTCACTGAATCAAGCCCCTGTTCAATACCTGGCTGTGAGTTTTAGCGGATGAGGAATTGTACAAGGAGTACCAGATAGGGATATTTTTGTAGAATCACCTCTAGTGGGCACTGAAAGGATCGGGCATCTTGGCCTGGTATCAAACTTCTCTGTGTCTCTATAAAAATGGATAGCTAGACCAAAAACAAAATTACTTGTGGAAGCCAAGTCTTGCACTGATCTGCTGTAAAAAAAAATATATATATATATGTTACTTTCCAGGAAGAGTTTCCCTCCACTCTGGGCCAACGTTTCATTTTTGGCTATGCAACGGTCAATAGGAATTAGGGGAAAGTAAACAAAATAGAATACAGTACCTTTGCTTTGTAAGTTTGGTTCAGCTTCCATAGCCTTCCCCAGCCCTGGCCTCGTGCCTGATGTCTGCCATCTCCTGGCACCTGATGGAGCCAGGCATGCTGATGTCATTCTACACTACAAAGTACTGTAGTTTTTGAAAGCTTTGTTAAGACTTGAAACCTTGCAATGTAAGTGTATGTTGTATTAAAATCTCAAGCTCTCCCCCTTTACTCTCTTTGTCATCAAAGCAGAATGGGTAAATCTGGGCTGGAAAGTCATCAAATGCATGGGAAATTAAAAAGAAAAAACACCCAAAGCAGAGCCATAGAAAGTTGAAATGTCCAATGTTTCATAGGTATCCCTTTGGACATCTGCTTCCATTTGCAAGCAGGGAAAACCAGGAACATTTTCCAAAAGGCTTCATGAACTCCATTGTTCACGAGAACTGGAAACTTCTTGTTCCAGAGCAAATAATAACTGTGGGAAACCCTGGCGCCTGTGTAGCTAAACTTCCTCCTATCCTGACAGGAATGGCGAAGCTGGGGTATGACCTGATGCTTTGTCGAGCTGATGATTTGGATCTCATCGAGGTAAGCGCCAGGAAAACATCTGCAAAAGCGGCCTCCTGTCTCTTCCATGACTGTTTTATGCCATTCCCTTGCCCTTCATTCATCATTCAACAAAGATGTTGGCTCCTTGTTATCTACTTGTGACTGGATATTCTTCTACTCTTCTCTTTCCTGCAGCTTAATTGACTTGCAATAAATATGACAAGCTGTTTCCTCCCCCCCACCCCCATAGTAACATTTAACTAATTAAAAGTTTAGGAGGTTATATGATGAGAAAAGGAATGAAATGAAGTATGTGTCATTTCTCTTTGTGGAATTTCCTTTCTAGGCCTCAGATATTTTTCTTCTATTCCCTTTTAATATGGGGCCTGCTCAGACACTATATCCTGAATATCGACAGCTGAGCATATCCGAGAGGGAGGCCTGTTTACCTCAGGAGACTGGAAGGGAAGATGCTAAGAGTTTGTATGCTTTTTGTGTGTGTGTCCCTACAGGGAAAGGCCTGTGTTAAGAAGCAGCTCCACTTCCTGCAGCAGCTGGTGGCTGTCATTCCAGCTCAAACTAACCTTATGCTATCAGACTCTATATCGGACTCCAGTAGTTATTCCAGGTGAGGGGGAGAGAGAGGTACCCCTCCCCACAATTAGCATTCCCTACGTTTTGCAGCTGTTGTGTGCTAAAATAGATAGATTTAGTTAATGTGTTGAATATCGCTGCCGTTGCTGAGTAGGGCTGAATTGTTACTTTTGGCAGATGGTGTGGAATTCTGCCATTACAATGGCATGCTGATTCAGATTTTGGGATGAAATTGGCATGCCTTCCTAGATAATTTGTCCTGGAAAATGTCCAAAATTGTCGGTACATTCTTTTTTTAGTGTAGATTTTGGAGTAAACACTTGGGATGGATTGCAAAGGGGGAGATACACAGGAATTAGTCGATAATGATGGAATCTTAAAACACATCAGCCTGCATTTTATAATTCCCCGGCATTCTCTTTCAGCACAGAGGAATCTTTCCAAGAAATAGCTAGGAAGAATGAAGAATTCATAAAGCAGTTTTTCTCTAGCCCCGATCTGCAGGCAGTGCTGAATCCAGAGAGTCATCCCTGGAGCTCAGATATAAAGCCTCTCCTTTTGGGTGAAGACAAACAACAGAAAAGGTAAGGTTCCTGTGCCTGCTATTAAGTTATGGAAAGTAGAAAGTCAAGAAGTCCTTCACCTCATCTTAGTGTAGAATTATGGGGAGGCTAGAGGTGTCAAATAGAGGAAAGGAAAATGAGATCCACTTTTCCATTGATGTTCAGTGTCCACCCCTTTTCCCCATGTCTATCATGTTGAACCCATGAACTCCTGCTATCCACTTTCTTGCCTCTGTATATAAAAGGGCCCTGCTGTCAATGACTTCTCATGAGAAAACTCTCTTGAAGGCATCAGAGGAGCTGGAGGAGAGAGCAGCAGCCTTGGAAAATCTAAGAGCACAGGTAAGCGGTTTACAACCCTGCTATATCAAAGGGGGGGGGGTGATATGTTTTACAGTGGGGTGAATTGAAAGTGACTCTCTGAATCACCTTCAGTTCATTTGCCCCATTACTGCAGTTACGAGCAGTCTGTCATGTTTCATTTTATCAGTTGTATAGGATCATCATGGAATATTTACAGAAAGGAATATCTTTCTTTCTTTATTTGATTTGTATACCGCCCTACTCCGAAGGATTCAGGGCGTTGAACAGCCAAACAGTAAAATACATAAATACAAAATTTAAAAAACAGGATAAAATCAAATTAAATAATTTGGCCCAGACAAATAAAAACACCCCAGTCGTTTAAAAACAGATTAAAATTTGCATGTTTAAAAAGAAAAGAGGGAAAAAGATTAGGCCAGGCCCGCCTGGTGGAATAAAAAGTTATTCAAAGCGCGGCGGAAGGTGCGCAGATCCGGGATCCTCCGTATCTCCGGGGAGAGCTCATTCCAGACAGTAGGTGCCCCCTCAGAGAAGGCTCTCCCCCTAGGGGCCACCAGTCAACATTGTTTGGCTGACGGCACCCGGAGGAGCCCCTCTCTATGAGAGTGTACCGGCCGGTGGGAGGCTATTGGTGGTAGTAGGCGGTCCTGTAGGTAACCAGGTCCTAAGCCATGGAGCGTTCTAAAGGTGGTAACCAAAATCTTTTATGAGACCAGTGATCAGTTCTACAACATAGTAATTACTTAAATTGTGTTAGGTAGATGTCTATTAGTAAGTTTTCATATTAAAAGGGATCAATAAAATAATGTTGAAGAGTTGCTAGCCTAAGTATCCTTTCCCACAGAAAGATTAGCTAGGGCTAGCAAGTGCATTGCCCTTAATTCTTCTTCCCTTCTCTTTTTTCTGCCTTGCCCACCATCTTTATTGACTTCTCTGGTCCTATTATTAAAAACAATACCTCTACTTTTCCTCTTTTTTTTTCCTCTTTCTTTCTTTCTTTCTTTCTTTCTTTCTTTCTTTCTTTCTTTCTTTCTTTTTGGCTATACAGCTATTGCAGCCATTTGGATCTGGTTGCTATAATGGGTACCACATGTCTGTATTTTAATTGCAAGAGAGGTATCCTGGCTAGATTGCAGTAAAGAGCTGTTTCATTCAATTTCTCATAGGAAGTCAGGGAGGTGATGTTTGGAATTTCAAGGCAAGCAGAGCAGGAAGCCAGAAAAGTAGTTTGGTGTAGCAGTAGTACTTATATACCACTTCAGGGTGAATTACAGCCCTCTCTACGCAGTTTACAGAGTCAGCATATTGCCCCCAACAATCTGGGTCCTCATTTCACCGACCTCGGAAAGATGGAAGGCTGAGTTAACTTTGAGCCTGGTGATATTCAAAATGCCAAATTGCAGGCAGCCGGCAATCAACTGGGCCTGGTGGCTCAGCAGACTAAAAAAGCATTGTGATTAACACCAGCTGTCTGCAATTACTGTAAGTTCGAATCTCACCAGGCTCAAGGTTGACTCAGCCTTCCATCCTTTCTAAGGTAGGTAAAATGAGGACCCAGTTTGTGGGGGTAATAAGCTGACTTTGTAAATATACAAAAGTATGAAGGCTATTGCTTAACACATTGTAAGCCGCCCTGAGTCTCCGGAGAAGGGCGGCATATAAATCAAATTTAAAAAAAAAAAATAATCAGAAGTAACCTGCAGTACTGCACTCTAACCACTGCGCCACCTGTAGTGTAGTGTAGTAGTGAAGATGGTAGTCTAGAAACCAGGAAACTATGAGTTCTAGTCACATTTTAGGCCTAAAAGCCAGCTGGGTGATTTTGGCCAGTCACTTTTTTCTCAGCCCATCCCACTTCATAGGGTGATTGTTGTGAGGAAAATAGGAGGAGAAAAGAGTATTAAGTATGCTTGCCACCTTGAGGTACTTATAAAAATAATAAAGGCAGGATATAAATAAAATAAAATAATAAAATAAAATGGTCCTGGACATTTATTATCTGTTCATTACCACTGCTGCATGAATGGTTGGCTTTTATGGGATATATTCTACCCCACCCCACCCCCAAACAGTTGATTCTCTCTTTTCTTCAATTCAGATGTTTTCACTGTGTTTTTTGGGGTGGGTGGGGGGGAAATAGTGTTCTTTCCTCCAGGGAAGTCCCACTGGTGTCGATCCATCCAACAACACTGCCACGGCTCTTCAGTCCCTCAAGTTGATAGTTTCTGACTACAGCCAGCTGCTCACAGCCTTTGAACAAGTTTATGAGAATGAGCTGAAGAAGCATTGTGAGCGTCCTGCTCCTAAACTGAGTCCTTGTGACCCACTCTTCCAAGCTGTGCACCACAATCTGCTGCGGTGTATGCAGGTGAGCTTGGGGCATTTGAATGGATGGGCAGAGAATTTGAGAGCCTAAACAGAAATGGTGGCAATGTAGAAAAGGGTTCTTTAAGTTTTCAGTCATGGCTTCTGGCTTTGTGTTTGGAGAGGCATGATAATAAAAACAGGAAATGCTACTTAGTTTCCTAGCAACCATCCAAAGATGTCTTGATACTACTCTTTTTCTCTCCGAGTCAGAAAATATGTATCTGATGGTACCATTTCAGTCTACAGATATGGCTCCACCCCAGATCCCAGGAAATCTGCAGGTGAAGGGGGAAGGCCGGATAAATGCACACGATAGCTCTTGTGCCAGTTGAAAATAATCACTTTGGAGCCAATTCATTTCAACAGAAAGAGCTCTTCTGGGACTACGGTGGGCCCCTATGTGGAGGATTGGTGACAAGAGGAGGAAGAGAAACAGTTCAGGTTTATTTCCTCAGGGAAATAAGAAACCTACTGTGTTTCTCCAAAAAGATGACCCACCTTGAAAAGAAGCCCTATCGTGTTTTTGAGCACATGCGATCAAATTAAGCCCCACCCACAAAATTAGCCCTAATTAAGACCCCGCCCACCCCAGGATGTAGGGGGTGGGACGAGGCACACAGGTAAAAAATAAGCTAGGGTGGGGATGGGGGTGGAGCTGCCCTACTTACCAGGCCTCGTGTCAAGTTTCGTGGTCGTCTCGAATAAAATGCATTTCAAACAAAATCTTTGAAGAAAAAACTCCTTTTTATTGAGCATTTTATTCGAGACGACCACGAAACTTGACACCTCGCACACCCCGACACCTGCCTCACCTTTTTCTGCAGCCACTTGTTCTCCGGCCACTTGTTCTGCAGCCACTTGCCACCACTCGCACGCATTGCCCTGGTTTGTGGAGCTCTGTTATCAGCTGCAGATGCCTTCCGGCAGGCATCTGAAGATGAAACAGAGGCCGGGGCGATGTGTGCGAGTGGCGGCCGGCGGCCACAGAAGACGCGGGCCATCAGCGGGCTCCTGCTGAGTTGGGCTGTCGGGGCCACTGCCGCAAGGTGAGTCAGTAATTAGAACCCTCCAAAAATAAGGCCTAGCCGCTTTTTCAAAAAAAAAAGAAAAGAAAAGAAGACCCGGCCTTCTTTTTGGAGAAACATGGTATCTTCGTAGGTCATCAGATGGCAGCAAAAAGCCACCAGTCTAGTCCTGAAACATCCAAATGTCTCAAAAGTAAACAAAGCTGGTTCCCGTTTCAAAGGTTTCTCCTTTGTTACATCTTAGTTCCCCTGGTTACATTCCTTATTGCTAGAATACCATCTACTGCAGTGTTTCTCAACCTTGGTAGCTTGAAGATGGGTGGACTTCAACTCCCAGGATCCCCCAGCCAGCGTTGGAAATAGGTACCAGACAATTAGTGATTCCCTACCTTACAAACAGCATTCCGTGTGCCTCAGCATATAGTCATGCTGGCCACGTGACCACAGAGGTGTCTTTGGACAACGCTGGCTCCCTCTGCTAAGAAACGGAGATGAGCATGGCCCTCTAGAGTTGGACACCAAAGCACAGAGGAAACCTTTACATTATGAACAAGTAGGGGCTCAGTTTCATGGGAAATAGGAGTGTTCATATTTCTCAATGTTCTCACGTTCAGATGGAATTGTAATTACGGTAGCTGGCTGTGCTTTTGTGCTTTACCATCTAGAATAGCTTTCTTTAAACATGACATTTATGATACCTTTGACTTTTGAGACAAAAATGCTTTTTGTTTTTATTACACAATTCCCCCCCACACACACACACACACATTTTTTACCTTTTTAAAAAATATCCTCCAGAATAGGCTTTTCACTCCCCTCTTTCCTGCCCCACCTCTTCACAGCTATTGATATCGGGAGCACAAAGTCTTGAACAGTTGGAGATGATAAGATGCCACTAAAGGAGCTGCCTGCTTTTGTTTTATGAGTATTCTCGTTTGCAGGAGCTGCAAGGCCTGGCCCAGGTTACAAAAACCTCAGAATGCATTATGGCGACAGTGCAACGGCGACACGAACAGAAAGTGTTCTGGAATGGAAACACTATAGCCACGTTACGTAAGTTTTGTGGCCTCTTCTTTCCTATAAATGTCAGCTCCTCTTCCTATACTGCTCTTTGTGAAACTCCCTTTCTGATGTTTAAACGTTGAATTATGGCAACTGGACCAAACTTCATTTATCTGAGGCATCTCATTGCTCATCCAAGCAATTTCATCAGTCAGAGCAAAATTAGTGAGGCAGGGAGTCATAGGAATGCACCAACTCTTGCCACACCACCTTCAGGGGTTTCTCCCAAAAATGTGTTGCAATATGTCAGTGAACACTCAAGTCATCCAGGCCAAAGGTGTCTAAAGGTTAAATCATGGCAACTGGACCAAACTTTGTTAATCTAAGATGTCTATTTGCTCATCCAAGCAATTTCATCAGTCAGAGCAAAATTAGTGAGGCAGACATTCAGAGAGCATCTGATTTTTCTGATTTACGAGTTGGGTGCGTTCTTAACTGAGTTACCTTAATCCTGGGGATGGGGGTGGTCTTTTCTTCAGGGAGTGAAATTTAGGGAAGGTATGATGGGCAGCTAGGAGAGAAGGACGTGTAAATGTGTAGAGAGAATTTGGTTTAGCCTGAGCATGTTGATGAAAGCCTGAATGGCTCTCAAGCCTCCCAAGCACCTTCACCTTTCGCGCTAGCAAACTGATCTTTTATTTTTTCAGCCTCAAAGCTTGAAGAATTGCAGCAGAAATACAAAACCATCCATGCCACCCTCAAAGACTCTCAGAGATCCTAAAGATGAAAGGACTGCAAATTGTAGGTTATTTTTGGATGAAGGAAAGATGTTTCTTCCTGGGATGTAAATGAGAACCTGATTTTTTTTTCCAAATGTAAATATATTTTCTGTAGTCTTCTGTGAAAATTTAAAAAATAAAAGTCTGTCTCCTTTAGGATGAATATTCTCACTCACACTTCTTGTTTGTTGTTTTTTCTCTTAAACTTGTTGAATTCTCCTTTAATTCCTAGTTTCCAAATAGCACCAATTGGGTCAGAAAGCCACTTCTCCCTTTTTTGTACATTTGCATCCCTATATCTAGCATCTTGTGGAATAGGCTTCTACTTCTCTCCCTTTAAAACTACATGTCAGGTATTTCCATAGGGCCAAAAACCCCTTTTTTGCCAAATCCCTTGGAGAACAATTTTTAGAATTCCCAATCTGCTCTAAAGAGATCATTACCTCCTAATGTTTTGATTTGTTGAGAACTTGGTAGGATTAAAACAGTGCAGTTAATGGATTGAAAAGCCATTTCAAGTGCTCTGGAGAATTTTCCTGCTTCTGAAGTATAATTCTGTTGAAACTCCAGTTGAACCGTAGAATAGGGAGATTACTTGGACAATTGACATAATTGCTCCTAATTGCCTTCTCTTGGATGGATAAAAGTTCCCTTGGTTTTCTGTGACCTTAGAGCAATGAAGCATTTGGGTAAATGACTGGAAGGATGGTGACTATTATGGGGCCAATGTGATCAAACACAGAGCCCATTTGAGTGTGAGAGGACAATAAGCACTTGCTCTATTCTTTTTCTTTCTTATCAATATATCAAGCTAGTGGCATTGTTCTAGGTCGTCAAGTGACATATCTTGACTTTTTTCCCCTTCACTAAACCGAGGTGGGTGTGGCCAGGGTGTGACGCATCGGGCCCACAGGCCGTGAGTTTGACACCCCTGCTCTAGGTGATTAAAAGGCTATAGTTAACTGCAGAACGCCTCTAAAATTCTGATTTATTTGCCATATTGCATGTTCATAAAGTTGCTTATATTTTCACCAGTTTGGACTCTGAATTCTGACGGGGCAATGATCCAGTCCCTCTAATTTTTATGAATATTTTAGCTTGCTCAGGCAAAGAATAGAGCATGTTTGGAGTTCATTTTTCTAAGCAATTTGTTTTATTTGAGTTGTATCCATTTTGGTTTGTCAGAATTGTAAACGTGGTTTATAAATCTTGGTTTAAATGCAGCTGGAAGAGGGCCGACAAATTGGTGGTGTGGGTTAGAAACACTTTATGCAAGAGAAAAATGATCTCAAGATTTTCTGAGATATTATGGTCTTTAGGAAACCTTCAGTGGTGTGATGCTGTTTATATTTTCATAATATATAAATAAAATACAATGCCCATAAAGAGATGCAGTGAAAACACATCATGGCTTCCATACTGCCCTCCCTAAATGTAGGTTGCTGCTTTTTATCTCATCTCATGGCAACTGTCAGCCTGTAGGATCTTTTTTTCCATTAAAGGAATCATTACTTTTAAATACAGTTTCTGCAATTAATAGGCTACAGGGAGTGTGCAGATGCTGCACAATCTCCTGCTTCAAAGTATTCTTTCTACTGAGGAAAATGGCCATGAAATACCTCACATAAAAATATTACTAATATATCCCTTCTCTTGTTTGCCATTAATGGTCATCATCTTACTGATATAATCTGAGTCATGTACTCATGACTTTACCTTTAAGACTTTAAATGCTCCGCATACTATGGAGTATTCTTCAAGACAGGATTGTTAATTGAATAATATGGGTATCAGTTTGGACAATGACTTACTGGATCTTGGGGGATGAGGTGAGGCTGGGATTTCCTAGGCTGTTATAATTCATCTTTAAATTTTCCAGAATTAATTCAACATTATAACGTGGAGTGTTTTTTTCCCACCACCTAGCAGGCAGGGTAATTTGTTCTACCTAGCAGTATATTTAGAAGCATATATTTTTGTTTGGGTGGGTGTATACAGGACAATTGATATTTGCACTGCTGTAACTTTGCAGTTTAACAAAGTAGAAAACTCTTCGGAAAAGTCTTACAAATGGCAGCGCAACATATGTATTAAAGTGACCTTAAATATGCCTCCTTCCATACAGTAACTTCAAAGTAAGCAAGATAGGTCATCCTTGCAACCCCACTTTTTATTAGCAATATTATGATATTCTCATAATCGAGTGTCTACACTTTCTGTAAGATTCTCTGCCCTCCTTGACCCCAGACTTCAATTATACAATTTTCAACTATACTGACTTTATTCCCTAAATCTTTTCTTAAATATGCACAAATAACAAAAATTCAGTGTATGTCCCATTTTCCTTTTTGGATTCCTTTCTGTATGATTGTATGAAAGTGATTAAAATTAATTTAATGTGCCAAATCTTAAATTACATGTCTTTTAACAAATATCCAACTAACAAGAGCTAGCAAATAAGACAAATACATGTATTCTGAGTATGATGTGTGAATTAACAAATCTTCGAAGTCTTTACAACCCCCCAGATCTCCAACATTTCAGGGTGGACAGAAGATGGCAGCAAACTGAAGAAGAGCATAGAGTGTACAAGTTTGTTGTGAAGAGGTCTCTCTCCTGACCATAAACTATAATCTGGAGAAAAGGATATAATTGATTAGACGTAGGAAAGTGGATAATAATGATGGACTTTATGTTACAACTAAGTTACTGCCTAGGTTGATCACATACCATACTTTCCAGAGTATAAGACGCACCTTTTTCCCCCCTAAAAGAGGCTGAAAATTTGGGTGCATTTTATACTCAGAATGTAGCTTTTTTGAAGCATTTTTTCAGCGCTAACAAGGTGCTAAAGAGGCACTAGCTCTTCCCTGTGCTTTAACAGGCGCTAGCAAAGCGATCTCCATGCTTTTCTACGACTCTCAGCTGTTCTTTAGAAGCTTTTTTTCAGACCTAACTAGGCGCTAGCCAAGTGAAGCGATCTCCCCGTGCTTTGCCTGCTTTTCTCATTGCTGCTTCCTCTCAGCTGTGCCTTAGAAGCTGTTTTTTATCCCCAAACGGGATAAAAAAGCAGCAAACTAATGTGCTGAAGCTGACAGACTAAGGACGCTAGCCAGATGAATACCTGGTAGGCAGATTTTTTCCCCCTATTTTCCTCCCCAAAAACTAAGCTGCGTTTTATACTCCAGTGCGTCTTATACTCCGAAAAATACGGTAGGCACTTCAGGTAGGTGGAATCTATATAAAGGAATGAAAGCTCTAGACAGAGCTAGCTCTACTCTGAGCTGTATTTCATTCCCCACTGATTTTGAGTAGGGCAAATGCAATATACTCCAGTACATACTTGACAATCCAGTAGAAATTATGACACAGAAAAAAGGGGTAAGTGCTTTAGCTTTTTCTATAGGCAACAACAAAAAGGGTCCCAAATTAGCTTATGATGGCCTTCAGTGGTGGACATCTAAGAACAGATGTATATGATTTTTTTCCCAGGTTTCCCAGGGATATTGCATAGCATAACCTCTGATGGATAGCACAGACTTCTAGATTTTGATTTCTAAAGGAGTCGCAAATACATATGGATGCTCAGGATTCAAGGATATTTGTAATGTTGTTTCATGGAGCTTAACAAATTATGATACCACTTTTAGCCCAAGATCAAAACTAAAAATAGGTCATTGGTAATAGTCCTCAAGTAGAGTCCCCAATTTCTCTTCTTAAATGACTGTGTTAGTTAGCAGGCAAACAGAAAGCTGGCTGGTAGCCCAAAGCTTAAGACGGGCCCTCAACCCCCTGGCCGCAGCCCACTACCGCGCCATGGCTTATTCACAACCAGGCCGTGGACCAATGCACATGCATGCACGCATAGCTCAACTCAGGCAAGTGGCAGGCCTGTGGCACAGGTGCACACAGCTCAACTCATGCAAGTGGTGGGCTGGCACACATGTGCTTGTGCGCACAGCTCTGTTTGCAGTCAAACTGCATGTGTGTGCATGTGCCCCAGTCCGCAACCCCAGTGGCTCGGTTTCCCTCTCCCCAGCCAGGCCACCAAACTGCAAAGATTGTGGACCATTGGTTTAAGACATAGAACATTCTAAGGATGATGTTTATAATCAAAACATGCTAGATGTAAAATGTATTCAGTATTAGTGGCTAAAATTCCAGCATAGGAAGGAAGTCACGGGAATGAAGAATGGGGTGTGGAGGAATTTGGAGAAGTACTCCTGGGTGTGGGGAAAATACTTAGGGTCAGGGTTTATAAGAATCCTTTACTTGCAAGCAATATATGCTGTATACACAAATACTTGCAGAATATAAATTTCAACACATTTATATACATTTATGTAGAAATTACCCACACAAATTGTTCAGACTGAATACCTACTTCTTTTTTAGTCTATTTACATTTACTAGATTATCTCATTTGGCACAGCATTTTCCAAGGGGAAAGCAAGGTACAATCCCACCAACTCCAGAAAAGAAGGAATGGACTTAATTTGGTCTTAATTTAAAGTTTTGAAATATGGGGGATGGTGCAATTTTGCTTGTATTAAATGCCCTTTTACCTACTGAATGGTCTCACTGAGGAAGAATGGATTGGCAGTCGTCACACTATCTCAATTTGGTGTATTATGAATGAACAATAGGATTCTAATATTTCACAATTTCTCCAGTATTCTTTTTTTTTTTAAACCTATGCAATAATTGCTATAAGCAAATGTCCTATGTTGTTTTGGATAGGGTAAATGCAAAATACAATTTATAGCCTCAAAGTTGGAGTTATAAAAAAAATGGGTGAAATAATAACAACTTTATTGTCATTGTATGTGTACGCACAGTATACCCATACAACGAAATTCACTTAACAACCAAAGACCAGGTCCAACACACATAACAATCCCCAAACACACCCCAACCCATTACAAATTCCCCACCCCTAAACCACCCAAACATCCAGACAACAGACCAAGTAATGCTGTCCAACAGCTCACTGATGGTGGCCCTTTAGTTCATTGTTGAGTGCAATTATAGCTCTGGGATAAAAACTATTCAGAAAACGTGTGGTCCGAGTTTTAATTGTTCTGTATCTTCTGCCAGAAGGCAACAGTCCAAAAAGAAATAATACAAATATAAATCATAATCATGAATGTAAAATGCAGCATAATTGAACTTTTAAAAAATCTTTGTGAAACAATTGACAGGACACTTTCAGAAAATCTGAAACTGACAGAGATAAGAATATAGTACCTATCATTAAATAGAAGCAGCAAGGAAAACAACTTCTCAGATTGAGCCAGCAGAGGGCGGCCAGACACAGAATTTGTTTTGCATTGCAATTTATGCAGTATAAATATCCCTTGTACCCTAAACCCTTTCCTAGGTCATCAAGTTATAACATATTTCTCCTTGAATCTTCATTCTTTGTCTCTCCCCCCCCCAAAAAAAAATGGTGGTTGACTGTTTTTGGAAGCCCACTCCTCTGATTCCCTTTAAAGTTTTTCAACTCAAGACTTGCCCATCTCACCCATCCCATTTCAGAGTTCAGGAATGCAGGCCTGGAGCTGAGTCACCTAGTCTGAGTGTAAACACAGCCCTAAAGTGGAGTGGCTGCCTTATAGGGGAGAGATTCCAGTGCCCTCCCTCCCTGCTTCCATCAGCCAGGAACAGGCCTGAATAGATCTGGTGCTTCACCTACCCCACCCCCATTCCGGCTTCAGACTCCTGTTCCTATCTAAGAGCTGAGAAAAAAAGCCTACCTCCCTTTTCTGTAAAACTAGGAATTAAGCAATTGTAAAGGAGGCAGGTCTATGTGTAACTGATAACTAAAGGGCTTTTAACTCCCTTAGTTGTGTACGATTTATGGATATTTATTTCTTCCTAGTGTTGCTGCATTTTTGAATGCCAGCTAACAATCTTGGATCTCTAACCCCATCACGCAAGCAAGAGCCCAAGCACAGCTGACTGACTGCCCCACCCTTCCCTTCCAAGTTCCCATTGCTCAACCAGCCTTTTTGACCCCAAGGCAACAACCCATCCCATTAATAGGAAGTCTCTTCTATTGATGCTGCAATCTTCCGAGCAAGAAAGGAAGGCATTCAGGGACAAGAGGAGTTGGCAGGCATTCTTACAATACATCTGTCCCCGAAGTCATGCTTGCTTGCCTTTCTTTTCAGAGCCAGAAGTGCTGCTTCTGTTGGCTTTGATGTAATGCTCTTTCTGCAATAAGGGGAAAGAAATCTTGAAAAAAAAACCCCAACTTTATTTCAACAAGACCACCCCGCTGTATGCTCCCTCACCCCAGCAGCGCTAGAGAATGGACCCAGAAGTTCCGCCTCGCAAGGATCCCGTTCTAAGGAAGAGACACCATCTCCCACCCAGCTGGGAATTCTCAAGACTCTTGGGTCTATCTCCATCCCTCTCTCTCCCAATCTCTCATTCCCCCCCCCCACCGCCTCCCGCCCCCAGCTTTCATCCTTGCAAGGCCAGATTCCTGAGGGGCTGAGGTAATGGCTCTGGGTGGGAGGCGGGGGAGTGGGAGGGCCTGGCTGCCCTGCTCACCCCGTTGTTGCTATCATCATCCGGCAATAAGCCAAGCCTGGTCTTCAGCATCCGGCTCTCAGTTCCTCTGGGCCAAAGCCAACGCCCAAGGCCTGCAGGAGACCCAACAACTCTTCAAGCTGCTCAGCAGGCTCTGCGTTCGCAGTGAAGCAGAACTGAAAAAAACGGAGCCTGTTGATGCTCTCCAGCCTATTCCTTTCACCCTTTCACTCAGAGGAATCCACTTCCCTTTCTTACAATTGCACTTAAGAAGGGCTGTTGTCAAACTTGCTTTGGCCAACTTGTTGGAGGCCTGTCTGTAGCACCTCCTCTCCTTCACAGTTTGAAGAATGGTAAGCCTCATGGGCAACAAACTGTTCCTTTGCTTCAGAATTTTCTACTCAGATTACTCATGCAAGCTAGCCAAGCTTTACCACTCGCTAAACCAGCATTTATTAATTACCGTATTTTTCGGAGTATAAGACGTACCTTTTCCCCCCAAAAAAGAGGATGAAAATCTGGGTGTGTCTTATACTCCGAATGTAGGCCCGCCCAGCTTCTCAAACTGAGGTTTCAGAGGCTGAAAAAAAGCATCAGAAACGAAGCTTCAGAAAAAAAGCCCCCAAACAGAGCTTCAGAGGCTTTTTTTCTGAAGCTCTGTTTCCGAGGCTTTCAGAGGCAAGAAAAAAAGTTTTTTCTGAAATGGAGTTTCAGAAGTTTCAGAGGCAGGGAAAAAAGCAAAAAAAAAAAAAAAAAAAAAAAAAAAGCAAGGTACAGAGCTCACAACCAAGGAACCTGTTGCTAAAATTCACCTCTGGAAACAGCTGATTGGGGGTATTCTGGGAGGCTGATCCACCTGCCAATCAGCTTTTTTTTTATTTTCCTCCCCAAAAACTAAGGTGTGTTTTATACTCCGAAAAATATGGTACTGACATTCTGCCTGCTATACAAGGGCCATCATTCTCCAGAATCACTGCTAGCTGCTTCTTACATTTTTCAGTGGGCCTCCTTGCTCAAGGGCCCTAATTATCCAATTTCCCCCAAGGCCAGCACTGCCATTTGTAGAAAAAGCAGCTACATCTGGCAGGGCATATCTTACACCAGTAAAGAAAATGCAGGGGCTGATCTCTCAGGGTTGCTGTGAAATTAAAATATGGGTGAGAAAAGAGGAAGACCATGAATGTCGGGTTAAACTTCTGGAGAAAAGGTGAACTGCAACTATAACCAGGGTGTAAATAAAACAAGACCCGTGGCCAGTTTGATGCAAGGAATAGGCAGGGCGAAGGGAAGCGTGATTCCTATTGCCTAAGGCAGCAAAATGGCTGGTAAGAGACGGCCCCTCCCACCTTTCAAGTTTGAGGTGAGTCCATTTCCAGCTGAGCTGACCTTCTTTAGCTCCCACCCACAGCCTTGTTACCAAAGGCTGATGATGAAAATGGAAAGCATTGCTGTCTGCTCAAATTGAGAACTTGGCTATTGCAGCATCACTGCAGCTGTAAGTAGAGCTGGAGTCAGTCCCTTTTCCAGTCACCTTCAACCCTGATGAACTTTGTTTGAAAGTGCAGTGAACTCCCAGCTTCGTACAGGCCCAGGTACAAGACCTGTATGGAGAGCTGGAACCAAACCTCTAATAACAAGAGAAAGAAGGCCTTTCAGCCATTTGTAATAGCAGAGGCTGCGGGATGGGGAGGGGGGGCAGGGAGCAATAGGGGCACACACACAAAATGCCTGTTTCTCTCCCTCCGTCAGTTGCCGCAGGGTGTGCCCCAGACTTCTCCTTCCCCACGTTGCCCTCCCACTCCTTGCAATCTGCTTCCTTCAGGGCAAGGAATTTTTTTTTTTTAGCCTTTCAATCTAGACATTCAACCGCAGGTCACCCTTTGTGTGACACGTCTCTTAACAAGAAACCCTGACATCCTGTCCGGACATGGGGCACAAATGGACTGCTCTTTCCTTTCCTCCTTAGCCCTGCGGTTAACGATATTCTCCAGAGTCAGAAAAAGGAAGTATGCAGGGCCTCCAAGGATTGAGACATACCCAAAGGATCACTATATGGCTAGGTTCATAAGGAGATTATTTAACAGCCATGGGGGGTTTGACCTTCTGCTGGAATTGGCTGGATTGATTTTTTTTTTCTTTTCAGAATCATCTAAACCAGGGGTCTCCAACCTTGGCCACTTTAAGACTTGAGGACTTCAACTCCCAGAGTTCCTCAACCAGCAAGCTGGCTGAGGAACTCTGGGAGTTGAAGTCCTCAAGTCTTAAAGTGGCCAAGGTTGGAGACCCCGATCTAAACCACTGTTTTCCAGCCTTGGCAATTCTCAAATGTGCGGACTTCCTGTCCCAGAATTCCATGGCTATCATGGCCATAGATGAGAATTCTGGGAGCTTATACACGTAGAAGTTGCCAAAGTCATATAACATTGATCTAATGCACCATAATGCCATATTCTGTGGCAGGGAATTTAAAACAGTTAAACCCATTGAAGCAAGCTACTGTTTTCTTTCTGTGGGTTGCTAAGTAGATTACAATGGGCTGGGTTCACACAATGGGATACATTGCATTATCCGCGGGACGGTTAACTTGCCAGTCACATCCACCTGAGCCACTAGAACCGGGAGGCAAGGAACGTTGCAGGTCCCGTCCCCTAAGGAGATACCCCTGGCGGGACCCAGAAAAAGGCCTTCTCGGTGGTGACTCCCTCCCTCTGGAACATCATCCCTCCAGAAATTAGACTGGCCCCTACTCTGACACTCTTTTGGAAGGCCCTGAAGACATTGTTTTGCCAATGGAACTGGGGAATGCAGAGCGAGATGGAGTCCATTAAATGGCTGGTATGAGTGTGTATTGTGGCCGGGGTGGGTGAGTTATTATTATTATTATTTATTATTATTTTTATTTCTTTTATATTGTATTTTTATTTCCTGTAGTCTCCGTGAGCGAGTAGGTGGCAATATAAATTTTCCAAATAATACATAAATACATACATACATACATACATACATACATACATACAGTGGGGTGGGATATTAACTAGTTTTATAGATCTCATTCTTCCAGGCTGCATTTCCTTAATTCTGCAGCAGAACTACAGATTATTGGCCAAGCAATTTTGTTCTTTGGGGAGTGAAAAATAAGAAGCAAAATTATCCTAACCTTGATATTGAACCCCAGACCAAACTGGCTTAAAAAAATAAATAAATCTGTTCCTAGTGATACTACACGTTTGGTCGCGAATCCACTGCTCTGAAAGTTGAGGTTTTTTTAAAAAAAAATCCAACAAATCCTAAAATGGTCTCGCACCTTACACCATGGTTAAAAATCTCAACAGCAGTGTTCACATGCTAAACGAAACCCAAACATACAGCATTTAACATGAGTGAACCCAGCCATTTGCGAATGGCTTCTGATTATCTCCTACTGCCACAGACTCAACAACACTTGCCCAACATTGACTGTTCTCATTAAAAAAAATAAAAATATGAAGGAATGGGAGACTAAGGAA
The DNA here is from genome assembly GCF_059756535.1 of Pantherophis guttatus. Taxonomy (NCBI): domain Eukaryota; kingdom Metazoa; phylum Chordata; class Lepidosauria; order Squamata; family Colubridae; genus Pantherophis; species Pantherophis guttatus. The sequence goes on along the minus strand of NC_142064.1, from coordinate 118,640,571 downwards.
TCACCAGGGCCATAGATTAAGCAGTACAATTCAGAAAAAAATATCAGAAGAAAGCAAAGGCAAGACATTTCCATCGCATGGATGTCTTTATGAGTAACTAGGAACTGAATGACCTTAGGTTTGTACATATCTTAAAATGTACCTAATAATAGGGGGAAAAATTGACGGCCCTTAATCATTCCACAGTGTACAGTTAGTACCATGCAATGTGATTATGCAAGGCTTACATCACAGACTGCTAGCTGTGTTAAGCACTTTTAGCATTAGCTGATTGCCCACTGCTTTGCTGTGTTAGCAGTATTAAAGGATCACCACCACTTTACTGAAAACAATAATAAAATCAATGTTTTAAGTTACAAAAAAAAAAGAAAGAAAGAAAAGAACACATGCAATGATTGGATCTCTACTATGTCCAAAAATGAGAAGCATTTAAAACCGTTTTAAGTTTTTATCATCTTGAAAATCAACTTAGTTGAAACATAGCTATAAGTATTAAATAAGTATATAAGTAAAGGGGAATTAAGGAATAATATTTGGAATGAAATAAGGTAGTCCTCAATTTACAATAATTCACTTAGGGACCATTCAAAGTTACAACAGGACTGAAAAAAGTGACTTATGACCATTTTTCACACTTATGATCGTTGCAATATCTCCATGGTCATGTGATTTGCATTCAGATGCTTGATAACTGACCCATATTTATGACGCTTGCAGTGTCCCTGGGTCATGTGATTGTGATCCCCTTTTGCGACATTCAGACAAGCAAAGTCAATGGAGAAGCCAGATACACTTAACAACCGTGTTACTGATTCAACAAGTGCAGTGACTCACTTAACAAATGTGGCAAGAAAAGTCAGAGAATCGGGCAAAACTCACGTAACAAATTTCTCACTTGTGGTTGTAAGTTGAGGACTACCTGTAGAGACTCCTAATGTCAAATTCAATGAGAGAAGAAACTGTCTGTGTTGGTGTGGATTTTTTTCTGCTAGATGGCAAAAATACAATTTTGATCACTACTGGCCATCTTGTGAGTGGCCATATGGGTGCAATTATAATATTGCAAACAAGTCAGGCAGTTGTAATTCTGTATTTGCAGCCTCCCACAGGGCAATATTCAGCTTTTCCTTCTATCTAGAGTTCCCAGTGAAGCCTCAAAACATCTGTTAGAACTCTTATAGAAAAGAACCTTATTTCTTAGATGATAGTGAGACATAAATCTAATATACTGTACATCTGGAGGCATGAAGAGAACCTGTTTGGTCTGGTGATTAAGACACCAGGCTAGAAACTGGGAGACAGTGAGTTCTAGTTCTGCCGTAGGTATGAAAGCCAGCTGGGTGACTTTGAGTCGGTCATTTTCTCTCAGCCCAACTCACCTCATAGGATTATTATTGTGGGGAAAATAGGAGGAGAAAGGTGTATTAGTTATTTAGCCACCTTGAGATATTTGTCAAAATAATAAAGGTGAGAAATAAATACATACAGAGAAAAATTGAGAAAAGTTTCTAAAAGTTTCTGCCATCTGACAAGGAGAACAACATTCTTTTGTTGGCAGCTAACATTCAACCCTACAGCAAAAAAAAAGAAAGAAAGAAAGAAAGAAAGTGGATGAAATTATTTTGATTATAACTTTTTTGCAGAAGTAGCTGGAACCTATCAGTTCTGGGTTGGTGGAAAGCAGAAATCCACAGAAGAAATAGCAGGAAGGAATAGGAAATTAAAAGTGAAAAGCAGTAACTGCAGCATCTTTGATTTGGCATTAAGGTAAGTACTGCAATTGCCTCGTGGGGGGAAAAACCAACAAAAAAGTTTTTTTGGCTCCACATATTTCATTAAGTCATGGGTCTTTTTGAATAAATCCCAACTGATTAGCTTCCACTTTTCTCTGGTCTACTGGCTTTTCTTCCTGATCCTGCCCCAGAAAGCAGTTCCTGACACAAAGCACTAATGAACAAGTCCCTCGGCCTCAAAATAGTGATTCACTCTTGTGTTACATATTGGCAATCCAGAAAAAAATACTGCACATTGATACCAGCAAACCACACTAGCAGGTCAGTAACCAACAGAATTGTGCATGTTTGTTGTGGCTATTCTTTTGCGTTGTTCATATGCTTTCCACTTTATTAATTTTGATTACTTTGTGATTAAGCAAGACGAGATCAAATTCCACAGCAAAATATCAAGGCAAATCTCACCCCCTAACCACACCCTTTACTTTGTGTAAATTGTGGACTCTGGAGGCCTTGAAGGCTTGGCCACAATTCTGTGCACTTGGTTGGTTAGTTAATTTTAGGTCATTCTCTTTCTATGGAGATTCTTCTCTAATTTCTTCCACACACCTTAAAAGGCTGTAGGTTTGGGGCGAAAACTACTGGCAGTGTTCCCTCTGCTGGGGCGAACACCCTTGGCAGTTTCTCAGGAAGTTAAGGCCATCCCTGCAGAGCCTTGAGAGTTGATTGGCTCCCCACTCCCCAAGCATTTTAAGTTAGAGATCTGACTCTGTGTGCATGGGAAGAAAGTTGACTTATGCACGAGTGATACAGTCTGAATATGATCCATCAGCCCTTACTTGCTCTGCTCTCCTCTCAGTGTCCTATTCCATGGAGCTGTCAAGTACATAAACTATGCCTTTGGCTCAGCCCAGGCAAATAAAGTACCTGTTAGCATGCCACAATGTGAAATAATGACAGGTTGACACAATTGCACTACGGTTATAAACTTGATGTAGCAGAGAAATGGATGTATAAGAAGATCTTTCTCCACATGGTGAATTTCTATCTTTTTTCCATTCAGGTCACAATATACTACCCACCCCAGATTATTAGAAGGGGTGTGGAAGGCTGGGATGTTTCCCTTCATAATTCTGAAAGTTAACCTAAAATTCCTCATTTCACATTCCTTGTTTTTCCTCTCACTGCCAAAATGGAGCCCTTCCTCATTTTAGTAAAAGATACCAAGTATGATACTGGGAGGAGCCCTATTCATGTATTTCTTCAGATTCTGATGTACAGAGGTGATGCAGCAGAACAGCCTGATTGGCATCCTCAGTGAGATGGAAACTGGTCTCAGATAGATGCTAAGGTGTCTCCAAGTCCTCATGTAGAAATGCCAAGCTGGCAGCCTTGCTCTAATGTCTTTACCCTAGGTCTAATGTCTTTATTGTCATTGCCATCTATACTAGAAGAATGTATGAGGGGATTTCAGGGGGATATGGATGATCAAGGCACAGTTTAGCAATAGCACTTAGATGTATATATAGCTTCCTAGTGCTTTATGGCCCTCTCAGAGTCAGCATATTGCCCCCAACAATCTGTGTCCCCATTTTACCGACCTTGGAAGGATGGAGTCACCTTGAGCCGGGGAGAATCAATGTTTAATGTTTATGCTCACCACTGTGAAAAGCATAAGTTTTTCAGTCACTGCAGCTCCATTAAATTTTGTTCTGCTTTTACCCAAAACTAAAAGATGCAATTATCTTTAAATTATTTCTCCAAATAATTTCAAAGAGAAAGCAATTTGGGGGTAGAACATCACTTATGGGGCAGAAATACCTGAACTGGGTGTCCATCTTCCAAATGCAGCCTCCTCTCTCTCTCCCTTCCTCCTTTGTGGCCATCTTTTCCATTCTCAAACTGGCTGTGACATAGAGAAAAGCTTAAGGGTAGCTTAAGCTAAAGGACTCGGGCAAGCCATCCCAAAGTGATTTATGTAGGCAATAACGTGGGACTACAGTAAAGTCTGCCAGTGTGACCCTAAAATATTCTTCAAGCCATTCCCAGCATTCAAATATGGTCATGCTGGTAATGGCAAAGAATGTTACCAATCACACTTTGTACCATTTGCGCTCTTGCGTGCCTACATTCCTTTAAACTGACTGGTGAGCTATTAAGCGTTCAGTTGGATTTGCAGTTTATAGTCTGAGATTCAGAACCCCATTTAACTATGCAGTTCTTGGCAGCCTTGGGGCAAGTAACTCTGGCTCAGTTACTTTGTCTGTGATAGCCATATTAACATATTGCCACTACAAGAAGTCCTCAATTTACAACTGCTGTTGGGACCGGAACATCCATTGGTCATTAAGTGAGTCATGCCTGATTTTAATTTGCAAACGGCGGCATTTATTAAGCAAATCACATAGTCACTGAGCAAATCCAGCTCTCCTCATTGACTATGCTTGCTGGAAGCTGGCTGGGAAAGTCACAAATGATGATCACATGACTCCAAGACACTGCAACCATTGTAAATCCTTGCTGGTTGCCAAATATTGATTACTTGACCAGAAGAACACTGCAATGATCATAAGTGTGAGGACTAGTAGTAAGTTACTTTTTTCAGTGCTGTCATAACTTCAAACTGTCATTAAATGAATGGCTGTAAATTAAGGACTGCCTTTAATAACTTGTCCACTTTCTCCATTTTATTTCATGGTCAGAGATTGGACATGGATCAGATCAGTGGTGAAATCCAATTTTTTTTACTACCGGTTCTGGGGCCTGGCAGGGGAAGGATACTGCAAAATCTCCATTCCCTCCCCACTCCTGGGGGAAGGATATTGCAAAATCTCCATTCCCACCCCACTCTGGGGCCAGCAAGAAGTGGTATTTGCTGGTTCTCCAAACTACTCAAAATTTCCACTACCAGTTCTCTGAACTGCTCAAAATTTCTGCTACCGGTTCTCCAGAACCTGTCAGAACCTGCTGGATTTCACCCCTGGATCAGATGCAAAGGGTTATAAGGATTTCAGACAGAAACCCCAGAACGCTCCAATCAGCTAGTGCAATGCAGGGAGTACTGGCTTAGATGGACTAATAGTTTCATTTTGTATGAAATAATTGGTTCCTGTGATCCAATATAGAACATTTCACGTATGACCTTAGATAATTATCAATTAATTATCAATTAGTTAAAGCTTTTCCCAACTGGATTTTCTTCAGGTTCCATTCCAAACTTTTGACTATGTTGATTGAGAATCATGACAGTTGACTCCTGAATTCTGGGACTGGAAGTCAGCATATATACCCGTATATCTTGCTGTTTTAGCCAAACATACTGGATTCCAGTAAGTCAAGACTCCAGAACTTTCCTTGCTCAGTTTACCTGATTTGCAAGAAATCTTGCACAATAAACTATGAGAAGAAATAATTCTGCCTGGCTAAAGATGTCTTCTGACAATAAGGGAAAAGGTCACTAATAAAGTCATAGATCTCACTCAGCAACAGTGACTTCTCAGGGCTTTGTAGGATGGCCATAGTGATGAGAACTGCTTCACCAACAGGTTAGCGTTAGTCAACTCTGCCCAGCGGGGAAAGCAGTTACCAAAACCTGTCTTTAATATTGATGGAACAGGTTTGCATAACTGGTGTGTAGTTGGATGGAGGCTTTAAAGACACCTTCCAAATTGCTTGAATGGGTCCTTGAATTGCTGTTCCATGTAAATGAAATAGGTGTCCTAGGAAACACTCAAGATTCCTAAGGGGCAGTGGAAAAACTTCCTCTTGCTTCTTCCTATGGCCCTTGCAGTGTATGTGTGATTAGTCAGTCAGGTGTGGAGTGAAGGGGAAGGGAACACCGGTAAGTGCCAAAAGGGAATGGCAATGTTGTCGGCTGCAATGGATCATGGCCAGCAGCATCCAATTTTTCTGTGCTTCTGTGCTCTGCTTGTGACCTTTCACCTACGCCAAAGTAGAGTTTCAACCCTGTTCCCATGTCTCCCAAATAAATACAGGTAGTCCTCACAACTGGCAACTCTATATAGCTAAGTTCCCCAGTCACTTAACAGAAGATCACATGATCATTAACAGGCCTATGTCACTTCTCATTCAGTCATTAAGCGAGAGATCGTGTGACCGCGACTTGCAATTTTACTTTTGCATTCTCCATTAATTCTGCTTGTTGGAAGCTGGTTGCGAAGCAAATGGTGATTATGTGGCTGCGGGACATTGTGACGGTTATAAATGCAAGGATTGGTTGCAAAGGTGTCTTCTTTTAGATTATGATAACTCTGAATTAAATGAGTTAAATGTGAGAATTGGTAAGCTAGGACTACCTGTAAGTACGGCAAAGAAATGGCAATCTGCCAGCAAGTGGCTGTGATAACCAGCACCAAGATGTGGCCTGTGTAGCACCCCAAATGGCATGGGAATTTTTTTTTTAATGACATCAACCACTGGTAATCAATAGATAATACAGCCAGAAAGAAGCAGTGGAAAACTGGCAAGTATATTCATTAAGATGTATCAATAAACGCTTGGCAGAATCTATCACTCTCTCCTACTTTGAATCTGGTTGAATCAACAATTAAATTGTATTGCTCTTCTGGAAGACCACTAGTCCTGTCTTCAAAAATACACTAATACAAGAACATTTAATTTAAACATTTACTTTAAATTTTAAAGTAAATGTTTAAATTAAATGTTCTTGTATTAGTGTATTTTTGAAGACAGGACTAGTGGTCTTCCAGAAGAGCAATACAATTATGCCCTTAAGGAACCTGGGTAATATTGAGAGACACATGATGCAGGCAACTAGGTGTCTGGTCTCTCAGGCAGCATGAGCTAACATGGCCATGGAGAGCAGTGGATATCTAGCAGAAAGAAAGGGAACATACTTGCAGCAGCCTAAAATGGCAGGGCAGATCCCAGCTGCTGACTGCATCATCTCCAGCATCATTAATTTTTTTTAATTTATTTATTTATACGCCGCCCTTCTCGGGAGACTCAGGACGGCTTACAAGGCGTTAAGCAATAGCCTTCATACTTTTGTATATTTTATACAAAGTCAGCTTATTGCCCCCACAAACCGGGTCCTCATTTTACCTACCTTAGAAAGGATGGAAGGCTGAGTCAACCTTGAGCCTGGTGAGAATTGAACTCGCAGTAATTGCAGGCAGCTGGAAGCTAAATACTACCTTTAACAGAAGGATCAGTCTGCTGCGCCACTCAGGCTCTTTTTAATGAGCTGTTGTAGTTCATTTATATGGTGTGATATGTCAGAAAATGAGGGGGAACACTACTTTAAAACAGGAACAGGTAAATATGGATTTTAACTGATTCTGTAGTAGCTGAGGACTAGGGATATATGTCTTGTAAAAAAAAGTCAGAGATACTCTTTTTGCCATGGTTAAATGGGATGTCAGGATGAGCCACAAATAACTAGATAACTTAATGGGATGACCTTATCCTGCCACTAATATTGAAATAAGATTCAGATATCAGTCAGTCACCTTCCATGCTGAATACTTCTTTTTATGTACAAGAAAGCTTCATTTTATTGTTCACCTCCAGTGACAAAATCAATGGAATTTTAAATGGGAATTGCAGATTGGAAACCTGACACGTGGGATGGGCACAGTCCATTGGAATTGAGTGGATTTATTACATACTCAGTTAGGAAGCTGCCTCATTCAGAACTAGACCATGGGTTTCTCTAGTCCATTGTTTCTCAACCTTGGTCACTTGAAGGTGGGTGGACTTCAACTCCCAGAATTCCTCAAATAGCTTGGCTGGCTGGAGAATTCTGGGAGTTGGGAATTCTGGGGTTGACCAAGGTTGAGAAAGACTGCCTAGTCTAATAGGGGTACTGTAGGAGTTTTTTTGCAGATGACCAGAGGATGGAATATAAATTTAATGAATAAATAAAAGCCATGCACCTAAATTGTAATCTGAAAACACCCATATAGAAATACCAACCAGTGTGCATACATACATAATACTCTCTGGCAATGGCATAAACTCAAGCATGTTGACTTCAGGATATGCGTGCTCAACTGTGTATGTATGGTGAGGCTAGTTTCACTCTTTTAACATGCAATGGCTGTTTTTCTGATATCAATATTGTTGCCTTATTTGGTACAAACAGTATTAAAACCAACAGAGTTTCTGTGCCAAACCTTTATCAACCAAGACAGCGCTCAATAGCTCCGGTTATGGTTGCCTCAGTGGCAACTTATCATCCATCTTCCAACTCCATTTCCTATTACTTATTTCTGGTCTCCCAATTTCTACTCTAGGTTCCACATTTCTCATCTGTTGATCTTCTCACCCCCTTCCTGTGCAAGTGAGTCATCCCAAGAATATTGGGGACATCATGATTAAGTCAAAGAATTCTTGAGTTCAGACTGGCCAAGTGGGGCAATCAAACTGTAACTCTTGACCTTGTCAGGGTCAATGGGTCCCGCTGGGGAGATTATAAACTTTCCCAATATCAAGGAAGAAGGTCTGTAGATTGGAGCCTTCTCATCCAAGATATCTGGGTGCTTGATGTAGAAAACTTCATCCTATTCATGAACACTGGGCTGGTCCACAGAGCAGTTGTCCCATGCAAGCTTGGTTGAAATGAAGGGAGCTGGTCTCTTCAAGACCTGACCAGTTCCTTGTGGTTCCTGCTCCAGGATCTAAACTTTTCTGCTCTTCTGGCCTTTCAAGAGCATTCAGAAAACCGTAAGCTAGAGGTGGCCATCTTACCTGGTTTCACCTTTGCTATCCCCTACTATCCCTTATCCCAGTTCTTGTGAAGTCTATCCTGGGTGGAGCTGTGGTTAATTTACTGACCTGTCCAGTCTCTAATTGGAGTTGGCGCTCCCTAGAAGGATTGTCGCAACTCCCCGCCCCTCATTACTTCGGATCAGGGGCCGCACCTCTACGGGAGGGAGGTTTTCTACCCCGGATTTGTCTTGCTCTGAGCTCATCCCGGGGGCGGCGTCTGTCTCCCTCCTCCCTGCGACTCCCTCCATTTGTTGCCGTCGCCCCCTCCCTGCTCTCTCTTTCCTCCTGCCGACTCTGCTCTTTACCAATTAAGGCTTGCTGAGCCGCCCGCCCGGCCGGTGTCCTCCCGCCACCCCCCATCGCTCGGCCATTCCGTGCCGAACTCCGGCCCGAGACGTACCGTCCGTCCGTCCGCTCCTCCATCCGTCCGTGGCGGCGGGGCAGACGGGGCTACGCCACAATCCCCGAGGATCCGTCGATCCGAAGAGGTGAGGAGGGACCACGGGACGGAGGACGGGGAAGGGCGGAGGGACGAGGGGACTGGGGATCGCCGCAAGGTTGGGGATGTAGCAAGGCAGACGGCGCGGGAAGAGGAAGCGGAGGCAGGGATGGACGGAGGAGGGCGAGAAGCAGAATGGGAAGGGAAGCGCAGGGGCGAGAGAGGCAGGGACTGGATGGCGGAGCGAAGGGAAAGGATGAGGCGAACGCGGGCCGGCCAGAAAAGACGGAATCGAAACGGAACAGGAGAGGAAGGAAAGAAGGAAGGAGGAAGGAAGGAAGGAAAGAAAAGGGAGGGAGGGAGGGAGGGAGGAAGGAAGGAAGGAAGGAAGGAAGGAAGGAAAAGGAAGGGAGGAAGGAAGGAAGGAAGGAAGGAAGGAAGGAAGGAAGGAAGGAAGGAAGGAAGGAAGGAAGGAGATGGTAATGAGGGGCAGTGGAATAACTAGCATCTCTAGGCAGAGAGGATGCGGGAGCTCTGGGAAGAGTGAATGTGGAAAGAGGGGATAAGAAGCGATTCCAGCTTCTAAGTGAAAGTTGAGAGATTGGAGCTATATTGCCTCTCTTCCTTGACACTCTGAGCGCAGTTGTATGGTCCCTACTGGAGAGAGCAGGATCCCAGAACTTTATATGAATGCACATTAGCAGATGTCTTTCCGCTCTTTACGGGCGAATGTAAGCACTGGAAAATGTTCATTCAAGACTATGGCAATGTAAAAGTTCTTGCACATACTGTTCTAACTGTACCATTTTGCCAAGGGGCTAGAAAACCACATCACACGTAAGTCAGGACTTGTGGTCAAACCCACATATTGAGTCTCCTGCTGAATGTGGTAGTGTGTCACCATTGCCATAGCCACTTGACAGGAAGATATGGTTAATCAGGTGATTAAGCACACATTCCCTGATAAATCAAAGATTCTCTTCTCGTCATAGATAGCCAGCCTGGAAATGTATGTGTATCTGTTTAAAAAAATAAGTCGGGAAGACTAGCTGGGAGTTTGGGAGCCTGTAATTGTTGTAATGTGGTTTGCAAGATTGCTCTCTGAATTAGTAGCTGAGAATATTGCTCAACAGACAAAGTTAGCAATCGGCAGAGGAGGTTACAATTTCTATCCCACTGGATATGCATGGCTTTGAAATCAGACAAAGCTAAGAGATGTGGATGCTGAACAAGTAAAATTAAAATAGCTGCCCCACCACTATCACCATAGCCTTAGGTTGGATGCCATCTGTCAAGAAACTCTCCCAAAATTCAGTTGAAACTGTACTCCTGTCCATCTGAGCTTGCAGAGAATTCCCTAAAGGACTGATCTGCCGGGATCAGTACTGTCTATTGCTTATCTTCACTGTCCTTGATGGAACCCTTAGGTTTTCCAGATAGGAGAAATAAATACTTGGAACAGTTTTTAATCATTCTAGACTACAAAAGGAGTGTTAAAATATATCAAACTAAACTTATTTGTCATAAGTGATTTCTAATTATGTGTCCATCGTGCTTGATTGCATGACATAAAGCCCAAATTTCTGATTGCTTTTTCTTCTACAGCCATACATAGGCAATCATATATTCTCTTGAGAAAATTTCTGAGACTGAAGAAATGTCACCCACAATATCACAGTATTAGTCACAAAGTGCCACTTATCAGGTTTCAGCTACAAATGTGGGGAGATGGTGAAGACAAGGGTGAGGAACATATTTCAAAGCAAATTCACTCTCTGTGAACATCTTGCTATACCATTTGAGAAATTCTGCATCTTTCTTACCCTCTTAACCACCCCTAACAATAAGGGTAGGCTGAGAGACCAAAATTCATAAACAGCCAGTAAACATTGCTCAGAATCCAAAAAGCCATAATTCCAGCAAACTTGAAAAGTTTGAACAGCCAAGTGAAAATCCTAATGCACAAATGTACCTAAAGCATGTGGGGTTATGAAAGCAAAAAAACAAATGTTTTTATGTGTGGCACGAGTTATGAATGCCTATCACTTAGAGCCTGTACTTATGGACAAGTTGGTCCTTACTTTTTCCAGTTCTCCAAATGCCATATTCAAATTACCATACAAGGAAAATCAGTGGCTCTGATACATAAGTATTCAAAAACAAATCCTACTGCAATTCAAACATGATTACCTCAGACTAAGTCCCATTAAAGTGAATGATGGCTGAGAATTGTGGAAACAGTAGTACCTATGTACCTGGAGGGTGGCACATTTTAAAAAGGTGCATTAAGTCTTTTGAACACCATTAGCCCTAAGTGACATAGCCAGGTACTGTAGAATAGAGGAGCAGGAAGATGATAGATATTCTCCCCCATCCCCTTCACACACACCCCAATTAGAAAGAAATGAATTTCATAGTTTGCTGAGTTGAGACCTTAAAACTCAAGAAATCTAATCAGTCCAGCTACGTTAAATTAGTTTGAGGAAGCCCACCTCCCAAACCTTGCATTGCATTGAATGACAATTCTCACTAATCCTAATGAACATGGTATCTCTGGTCCACTCTGATAGGGCATCCTAATTTTCTGCTGATGCTCTTCAAGAATAGGATGGATCCACCCTCAGTTTTGGTTATTTGTGGTGAGGTAAAGCGTTATTGACCACATTAATAAGCCTGAGAAATGTAACTCAGTGACAAAAACTGGATCACCTGTACAAAAGTCTTTGATGATACCTTCTGGTGAACATCCTGGCAGTTTGGATGCATCCTTATCTTTTATTCTCCCTCTCTCTCTCTCTCTCTCTCTCTCTCTCTCTCTCTCTCTCTCTCCCCTCCCTCCTTCCCTCCCTCCCTCCAAGAGAGAGGAGACAAAGTGTCATTGTGAGGTAAGGTAGTTTTCCCTATTTGGTGCCTTCCAGAGCTATCAGAATGACAGCTTCCAGAATCCCCAGCCAACATTCGGGAGAAGCAAGCTTAAGAAGTCTTTGCTTAGATCACTGAAGCCAAAATTCAAATCCCCATCCAGACAGGAAGCTGATTAGGTGTCTCTGATCAGTTGCTACCTCTCAGGCCTGCTCTAAAAACCAAACTGTAAGGCAGAACCTACGTGCTGCTCTGAATTGGTTGAAGATAAAGTCAGATTAAAATGTAATAAGAAAGGTGGGCCTGACTTTCTATACCATTATGCTTTGAGGAATAGCAGAAGATGAAAGGGGTACCCTGTGACTTCTTTTGTCCCTGAAACAAGGCCCCAGTTCATTCTAGGTAATCCACCTGCCGTGAATATGGGCAGAATTCCATTGCAAAACCTGAACAGAGATGATCCAAGACTTCTGGAATCATGTAGGTGCTCTGTAATGGATCCTCCCTGACATCCTAACTTTGTCCTTTGAGGCACTTTCCTGAAATAACTTTAGAGTTCATCATTCCTGCAATTTTAATCACTGTTCCTCCATTCTACTCTAGGTAAAGGTAAGCCATATCTTTTTTTGGCTTTGGGAAATGCCACCACAGTGGCTCAAGAAACTGAACCAAGCTAACCTGCCTAAAATAGATAAGGCAGCAGTCAGTTTTTATATACCAAGCAAGCTCCTTGTAGTGTGAGAGAAAGTTGCTTTGGGAAACTTAAAAGCATGGCTATCATGGATTCAGAATGCTTGTGTAAATAGTTCTTTGGCTTTATCTGTGGCAGGAAAAAATGTAGAATTCTTAATCATTTCTCTCTAGGGAAGATTATTTTTCAAAGCTATCAGCTGCCCTTTAATATCAATAAGCTACATTATTATATCCACATGCCTGGAAATTAAAAGTAAAGCAATGCATTCCCAGCACAGCCATTTCCCTCACCCTTCTATTTTATGCTTATAAGGGAAATGGAGATTCCTAACATGGAATTAAATACAGAATCAGAAGCTGTGAATTATTCCATGTTAAATTAACTAGAAACGTGGAAATTGTTTTTCCTATCTTGAAGTTTGAGGACTAGCTCACCATCTTTGACCCACCCTTCATTTGTTAAGCTCTTCTCTCATGCACCCGCTCCCCTCCCCAATCATAGCTGTTAAAAATCTCTCCTTTCTTAGCTGTAACCACACACACATTTTGTATGTTCACACACAATTTGATTGTGCCTCCTTCCTCTGTGGACGCCCTTCAGTCCTGCCTTCTTGCCCATTGCTGCATTTGCAACCCCCAGGCCCCTGGGGAGGGTCTGTCTAGTTATTTTAAAAACCCAAAGAAATGAAGCTCTCCAAATAAGGGGAAAATATGAAGACGGGTCCCTAAGCTTGGAGCTCTAGAAGGAGGGGGGCACATTGGGAAAGGAGGCAAGCCTACCACCTATTGATGAAACCTTGGAACTGCAGGCATCTCTTTTATAACACCCCACCCACCCACCCACCCACCCATCCATCCTTCCCAAGCACACACAGACACACCTTTTTTAAAGAATCCAATTGCTGGGCTGCCACTGCCTCCAAACACAATAGTCCGGGAGGAGGGAGAAATGAAAACTACTCTCTATTTTCTGTAGCACAAGTCCATATTTTTCCCTCACTCCTCACGAATGACAGAGACTCCCAATTGCTGAGGGGGCTGCCTGGCAACCAGACAGAGGGAAATAATCACAATTTCATATGTTATTACTGAATTCCCACCCCAATGCAGGGAATGGTCCTTGCGTCTTTCTGATACACTAAAATGAAGAAACTTGGCTCCCAGGAACAGAGCAGGATTGACAGCCCACTCTCCCACAAGTTACCGCAGCCAAGGCCTGCAAAAAATGCTGCAACCTGAGGCAGGAAATTAGTGAAAAAGAAAAGGCAGCACTAATTAATTAAATGTGCTGCCCTTCCTTAATTGAATTTAAACCTGATGTTGGGAAAACTCTGCTCTACTTCCACCTCGATCCTCAGCTGAGAATATCCTACTCATAGTATCCACTCATGCCTATGCCCCAGCTGCAAGAATAACTTCAACTGTTTTTTGGGGTTAGGCAGACTTCTTAAGAGTTGCAAAGAGTCACTCTATCTGAGAGGGCAGCTCACACTCTTTTGGAATAATGGAAACGATGTTAGATTCCAAATCTCAATACAGTAGAACCTCTGGTCATTACCATAATTCGTTCCATAACTTTGGTCGCAACCCGATTTGGTTGTGACTCGAATTTAATTTTGGAAATTTGACACTTACAAGAAAAAATGGCGCGGAAGGGGAAATTGGCCATGAAAAAAAATTGTGAATTTTTTTTTTAGTCGGAACCTGGTTTAGTTGTGGTCAGAAGCATTCGTGACCAGAGGTTCTACTGTATTGCAGAAGCTTCAAACAGCCTAAATGTGGACTCCCAGTGGCCTCTGCATTTCTTAAGAACTCTGCAATTGTTGGAGGCAGCAAAATGTCTCTGGCTGCTGTTAAAGACACATATTTTAGATACTTGCCTGGAACTCACTTCTCCCAAAGAGAGTTTCACAATTTCAGCAACTTTAAGATGTGTGGACTTCAACTCCCAGAGTTCCCTGGCCTGCATGCCAAAATTTCCCAGCCAGCAGAATTCTGAGAATGGGAAGTCCACTCATCTCAAAGTTTCTAAGGGTGAGAAACACTATCCTAGACCTTTATGAGAACTCCAAGGAGACCTCAGTATATAACTACTCTAATACAAGTAGGTAGCAGGAAAAGCCTCTATGGAAAGAAAAAGAGCTTTTTAAATGATGGCATAATTTTAAGGGCATGTTTTAAGCGCAAGACAGCTGTCAGATGGCATATTTTTTGCTTTATAGACAGGATACTACAAATGTCGGGGAGCAGAATCTATCAGAAAGTTCTCCAATTAAAGTTACTCATTTCAATGAGACTGATACAAAAAAACTTTATGGGAAAATTATTCATATGAACTTGAGTGGTCATAGCATTGGTGGAACTAATTTTATTTATTATAATTTAAATTATGAACTAGTTTTGCATAGTGGTTTGCAGGGGTCCTCAAACTTGGCAGCTTTAAGACTTGTGGACTTCAACTCCCAGAATTCTCCAGCCAGCTGCTGGCTGGAGAATTCTGGGAGTTGAAGTCCACAAGTCTTAAAGCTGCCAAATTTGAAGACCTCTGGGTTAAGCCATCAGGCTAGAAACCAGGAGTCCGTGAGTTCCATCCCAGTTTAGGCATGAAGCCAGCCTGCGTGACCTTGAGCCAGTCCCTCCCTCCTAGGAAGTAGGCAAGGACAAACCACTTCCAAAAGACTTTGCCAAGAAAATTGCAGGGATTGGTCCATGCAGTTGCCAGGAGTCAGCCCTATCTTCAAGGCACAAAAAACCCCAAAGTGCCTTTTTCTCCTGAAGCTCCCAAAATCTTGCTGTAGTTTAATGACTAGCCTGTAGCAGATTGATCTAAAAGTATGTGACAATAAGAGCAAGGTGCTGCTGTCATGTTCTGGATGGAATCTCTTTAGTGAACAGAAATAAATAGATGATCTGTTTTAAAATATAGCAGTGTAATAATAATTTCCACAGTCTGCTGCTTGGGAATGATCATTCAAAGGCACTAATTTCATAAAAGTTAAAGACTACTGCATGGCATTTTTTTGCTTCTTGAGAAAAAGAGATTTTCAGGACATCTAGATTATTTTCATTAAAAAGAGTGGATTGGATGCGGATATGTACATGAAAGGGTAGAATTATGCTGATAGGAAGTGCTTGATTCCTGAAGGCTTCCGTTTAGTTCTTTGAAGAAAATAAAGACTTAAGAAAGAAAGTAGATTGCAGTTGGGAATATGTGTTGTTCTACTTCAGATTCTGTAGATTTACCTTCTATTCCATAGACAGAGCTTTTTTGCACCATCTGTTAAAATGGCAGTCGTGCCATTGATGCCCAAGCAATGCTACTTTCCATACATTTCAGTCCTTCTATTCAAATATTCACAGAAACGACAATGTGTTATTTAGATAAAATTCACACATAGCTCTACATGCAGTATGGCTACTCTAAATCAGGGGTGTCAAACTCGCGTCGTGATGGCAGCATCATGTGACGTATTGGGACTTTTTTCCCATTCGGTAAACCAGGCGGGGGTGGAGCCAGCACATGACGCATCCGGCCCACAGCCCGTGAGTTTGACACCCCTGCTCTAAATCCAGACAAATGACTGTGTGCATGTGGAATTGCATAATCCAATATATTTGTGTAGTAGTCTCTATGGGGAATGGTGCTTATTTATGGAAATGGCTACCATAGGTGTTTCAGCAATAAATATAGAAATTGAATCTTTCCTTTACTGGATCACTACTTCCACACTGATTGGAAGGAACAATTCTTTAACCAAGTCTGAACTATTCAAAACTGCAAGCACTATGTGTATGCTGCTACTTAGCCTGTCATTTAATATGTGCTTACTTGGCAGTAAGTCCCAAAGAACTCTGGGAAGTGTGAACATTTTTACAGGATTGTACTGCTAAAATATGCTGCACAAAATATTTGGTCCCACAATAATATACCCAGTCTCTCATAAACAGAAAAAAACAGTTAAATCAGTATAGTGGGAGACAGGAAAACAAATTTGCTCTTCTTTTGGTGTGATGCATGTATATTCATTCCACCTCCTTCATTATAACCCAGATGCTATAATAATCATAATGTTTTTGCAGCAGGCTTACAATCTGTTAAAAGAGACCTGCCAAATCTAAGACTCCTCCTCCCCAGTACTGTAGTCTCTGTTACTTTGCTAAACTAATGGTTTTAATAGCGACTATGACCTCCTATCCCAAGTATATTTTGACAGTTTGTATAGTATGATTAACTGGTTGAACAGAGGTAAGCATTCAATTCAGGGGTGAAATCTAAAATTTTTCCCTACCGGTTCTGTGGGCGTAGCTTGGTGGATGTGGCAGCAGAAGGATACTGCAAAATCTTCATTTCTACCCCACTCTAGGGGAGAATACTGCAAAATCCCCATTCCCTCCCCACTCCTGGGAGAAGGATATTGCAAAATCTCCATTCCCACCCCACTCTGCGGCCAGCCAGAGGTGGTATTTGCTGGTTCTCCAAACTACTCAAAATTTCACCTACCAGTTTTCCAGAACCTGTCAGAACCTGCTGGATTTCACCCGATTCAATTATTTGGTTATACTAAATTGTGTCTTATCAATAATTTTACTAAGAAAATTACTTTGTATTTATCTTTCATTTACAACCAGCATTTCTTATTGGGCAATAGTATATTGTGAGAAGCTGTGTCACTTCCTTTTCTGGAGCCATCTTGACTCCAATACAGGTGGTCCTCGACTTACAACAGTTCATTTAGTGATGTTCAAAGTTATAATGGCACTGAAAAAAATAACTTACGGCTGTTTTTCACACAGCCATTGCAGCATCCCCATAGTCGCATGATCAAAATTCAAACACTTGACAACTGATTCATATTTATGATGGTTGCAGTGTCCTGGGATCATGTGATCACCTTTTGCAAACTTCTGACAATAGCAATAGCGCTTAGATTTATATACCGCTTCACAGTGCTTTACAACCCTCTCTAAGCGGTTTACAGAGTCAGCATATTGCCCCCAACAATCTGGGTCCTCATTTTACCCACTTCGGAAGGATGGAAGGCTGAGTCAGCCTTGAGCCTGGTGAGATTTGAACTGCCAAATTGCAGGCAGTCAGCAGAAGTAGCCTGCAGTACTTCATTCTAACCACTGCGCCACTGCAGCTCTTCAAGCAAAGTCAATGGGCAAGCCAGGTGCACTTAACAGCCATGTTACTAACCTAACAACGGCAGAGATTCTCTTAACAAAAGTGGCAAGCAAAGTTGTAAAATGGTTGTATAATGTCTAACAACAGAAATTTTGGGCTCAATTGTGGTTGTTAGTCGAGGAGTACCTATAGCTGGAGTAAGGAGGAGGCATTATTACCTAGAAAAGCAAGATGCACAGCCTCTATGCCCCCAGTTGGAGTGTCAAAACAGCCTGCTTCACCTTCTTCAGCTGCTTAGTGTCAAGAGGAGTATCTTCTGAGCGTGCAGAGTCAGTAAATTAGTTGCTTTAGTGCAGGAGAGTAATTCCAATGTGGTGTCTAGAAGCAGAAACCACAAGAGGTTTGGCTAACCCAGGGTTTCTCAACCATAGCAATTTTAAGACAGGTGGACTTCAACTCCCAGAATTCTCCAGCTAGCCAATTCTGGGAGTTGAAGTCCACTCGTCTTAAAGTTGTAAAGCAATATTTGAGGTTTCACACAAAGCTAACAAGCAAATCACAAATACCTTAGTGCAAACTTGCAGCGTCACATTGTCCCATGACGTATCGCAACTATTTTCCCCTTTACTAAACCGGGGTTGGGCATGGCCAGCATGTGATGCATCCAGCCTGTGGGCCACGACTTTGACACCCCTGCCTTAGTGTCACTTCCATCCTATGCACGTACATATATCTCCATACATAGTTGCAGGATAGGAATAATAGTATTTTACAGGACTGCAGTCCTGTGAAAACATTAACACTTGATGACTTAAAATATGGTCTATAAGCACTAAGTAGTAATGAAAGACCAGAGTGGAATTTGGAGTCATTGTCTGCAAAGACATAGCTGTGTGTGGATTTTATGTCTCAGGCCTTTGGTGGGGGGTGGGAAAGGCATGCTTAGAGGCACCAAGTATTCAGAGAGATTGAGAATAAAAGACAAAGGTGAACAAACTCCTGTATAGTAATTGCCTGCCATACCAAAAGGGAATGTTTTCGGATGCATGCCCTGCCTTGTGATCAATTTCCTTCTCTACTGTTGGGAAGAAATGTGTAAATACATAGAGGAGCCTTTAGGCTGGTACTGTATTGCAAATACCATGTGCTCTTATTGTTTCAATATAATTGATAACAACCTTGTATAATGGACTAATGTTAGACTTTCCTGCAGTATAGAAAATAATGAACTGTTTGCCTGAAGCTTACTTTATTCTGAGCTCAAACAAAGACAGAGCTCACTTACTCAACTCCATTACTATTTTGACAGGAAATGTAATGGAATAAAAAATGAATGTTTTGGTTTTTTTCTGCAAAACTCCAGCAGATGCCTCTATTCCTTGTTTGGTACTGCTTTATTATGTATTAATTTGGTCTAGTGGTTAAGGCACCAGTTCAGAAGCTGAGAGACTGAGTTCTGGTCCTGCCTTAGGTGACTTTGGGCCAGTCACTTTCTCTCAGCCCAACCTATTTCACAAGGTTGTTGTTGTGGGGAAAGTAGGAGGAGGAAAGACTATTAGGCACGTTTGCTGCCTTGAGTTATTGTGCGGGTAATCTACAATTACATTGACAGCCTAATACTGGTGAAAACTTAATTCAAGACAAGGACCTAAGAGTTAATTATTAAGATAGTGTCTAAGAATAAAGGCAGATCTAAAGGCAGGATGAATTTTTTTTTGTAAAATTAGGATGTTCAGTTCTGATAAATTCAATATTTCCAGATATTGAGAGGGTCCTTTAGATATTGCTCTGAGGTTTCCAATCACAATTGATGTAATAACAGGTTTCTTTTTCCATAAACATTCAGCTTTAGCTGCAATTCCCAGTATTTTGTATTTTTTTCCCTCAATCCTAGCATCACTTCAAATAGCAAGTGATTATTATTCTATACATGTATACCAAATGATTATTATTCATTGTCCGTCTAGGATTGAAGGGAGAGCAAAGTTTGCCAGGGTCTATTTGTTCCAACAGCAGGATACTGGTGTTAGTTTATTTTCCTAGTAACCAGACATCTAAAAATTATAATAAAAATGCCACTGGGTGTGTACCGATTTCTGTGTCTGTTTCCATTGAGTAACATCTCTAATGGCAGGAGGAAAAAAATCCAAAGTTTAGAGCAGAGATGGGGACTTTGTGGTCTTCCAGATGTTTTAAGATTAAAACAAACCTATCTTGTCAACTCCAGCTAATATAGCCAGTATCTGGAAGAATTGGAAAGCTACAAGGACTCACTCCTACTTTAGAAGGTCTCACTTTTGAGTCTGATTATAGTTAATCAAGATTTTTCTAGCTTCCAATCCATATATTAATTTGTGTACTTTGCTTCGCCCACCACCCACCCTTCAACATAGTCTTTTCACTTAAAAGGAAGTGCCAGGATGAAATGATGAAAAGCAAGCTGCAACACAAAATGAGACATTTCAAAACTGATCTCAGAGTTGGGTGTGGTTTCTATCAACCCATCGCAGCCACTTTGCTGAATCATGACTATATAAAGAATAAGTAGAAGAACCAAATATATGCCAGTAGAGGGCATTCCTGGGCAGTACTTTATTCTTTCTTCAAAAATCTTGCTGATTCAACAATCGGTTCTTGTACTTTCTTGCCAACTAACAATTTGTTGGCTGTCAAAATCCTGCCAAACTCCTGGAAATATTCTATCTGAGTAATATGTTGAGTTGAAGCTGGTATCTCCTGGGCATTTCTTTGTCCTCCAAAGAACATTATTCCATTCTGGTGGGCACAGGTTCAGACATGTTTTGGTGGAAAATATTAATCGCTCCATATGTTAAATGAATTAACATGGACACAATCTACCAGAAAAACTTTAATCTTTGGCGGCATAGAAATAAGGGACAGGCCTGGGCCTCAGGCACCAACCAGTAATAATAGAGCTGCAGGTTTTTTGCAAGTAATAGCGACTGAACATGTAAATCAAGACACTGTTACAGCTTGGATTAAAACTACAAATATCAGAATTCCATTGGCCCTGATTTTTGAAAATGCAGATTATCATTCATGACATCTGGAGGGGATCAGCATGTGCAGGCTGTCCTAATCTGTGCATGTGTGGGTGTGTCCTTGAAAGGACTACACACATTCAGAGGCACCCTATTGCACAATTAGAGCTTTGAACAAAACCAGATACTTTTTCCGAGAGGTTCCTTAGTCATTGCCCTTAGCTATGCTAGTCTTCCTGCCTGCCTGCAGATTAATTGCATGTATTTGTGCGTCTAAGTGAGAGAAAGCCGCGAGAAGGGTGGTGATGACAAGACGAGACTGGCCCTCTTGCAGTCTTGTGGAAAGAGGGAGGAGGGCAAGGCAGAAAGAAAGGCAGCTGCTACTTCTTACTCAGGTATATTCAACTCAGCTGAAGGAGACACAGCCAGACTGAGACAGGTAGATTCTGCAGCTCACACCTGAATTGGGTTTTCATTGCTGGGGGGGAAACAGGCGAGGATAGAAATCATGTTTCGTAAGAAAAAAAATGTGGTAGCTCCTATTTGGTCAGTTAGTATATAGGAATTTGGGAGTGGCACTACCAGTAGCACATAAGGGTTCCTCCAAGCGCCTTTCGTGGTTTGGGGTAGGAAATGGTCTGCCCCAAATCCACCTAAATGCTTAATCTCGACTTCAAGCTTGTCTCCCTAGCTGGCAAGTTTGGGTATCTGTGTACTATAGTCACAGATTGCAGGGCAGTACAGAGTAGATGCTGTGTTTCATCTCTCTTTCTTAGCTGAACAGTAGAATAAGCTTTTCTGGTAGCCTGTTCTGCCATATTTCTTGGAATTTGACCCTCTCTTC
This sequence comes from Pantherophis guttatus, assembly GCF_059756535.1. Taxonomy (NCBI): domain Eukaryota; kingdom Metazoa; phylum Chordata; class Lepidosauria; order Squamata; family Colubridae; genus Pantherophis; species Pantherophis guttatus. The sequence goes on along the minus strand of NC_142064.1, from coordinate 118,619,120 downwards.
TCCCTTCTCCTCCCCCCTATCTCCTGGCCTTCAAAAATCCCCGGATCATTTGAAGGATAGGAGATGATGACTGAATTTGCCATTCGTTCCCCAATCTGCCCTTCTCCCACCCTCTTTCCTCCTGCCCTTTCATTTGTTTCCCAGAGTGGAAGAAAAAATGAAGGTGGGGTGGCTGGATCAGTGTCTGGCTTGTTGAGTCACCTTGTCTGGCTCAGGCTGGAATTCCCGCCCCTCTTTTCTCCTCCCCTACTTCCTCATCCCCCACTACCCCAGCATACCCCCACCACCACCAAAAAAAAAAAAAACTCTCCACAAATCCTAGTGTTACAGAAAGGGCTTGTTCGACTTCTGCCAAAACTTTACAGCACTGTCTTCCTAATAATCTATACTATAGCTGGCTGTCCTGCCCACTCCTGTTTTCAGAACACCTTTAAGTTATCCCGTCCAACTTCTTGCTGCTGCTTTCCCCGGAGGCCAGCTTTCGGGGGTTCTCAGACTCAAAGAGATGACCACGGTGCCTCGTTTGCCACAGTTTATTCTGTTCAGAGGTACCCTGCCTTGGAATATAGAAGTTCAGTTCAAGATTGCCAGCCAGCCGACAATTTAGCGGTAACTCTTGTCCTCTTACTGTATTCCTTTTTCAGCCCGCTTGGTGAGGGAATGGAAACGTATAGCCCTCCCCAATCGGGCGCCTTCCAAAATCCCCATCCAGAGCGATCTATGGTCATTCGTGCTAGAAATTAAAGGGAATTAACAACATGGACAAGGCTGCTATGTTTAAACAAAAGTACCCGCTTGATTTTCATAGAATTTACTTCCAAGTGAGGGCGTGTACGATTGGGGAAAAAAAAAAAAAAACTTTGCTTTCGACTTTCTCTGCATCCCAAGTCGGTTGCTTGCAGCTTTTTCTTGCGCTGCTGCGTGATCCGATATCGAGATAACAATCTTTTTTTTTTCCCCTTGCAGTTCTAGGTTTATGAGCTTTCCAGCCTGTTCCCCTTTGTCTTTACTTGCCTCGGGGCAGTTACTTGTTCGAGGAGGGGGCTGTACCTTTGCAGCACACGCCCCCCACCTCCTATAAATCTCGCCTGACCCCGCCCGGTTTAATTATCTCCCGCTCGTCCTGTGTTTCCATCTGCAGGATCCTGCGCCTTTAAACCCGGACCCAACCCACCCAAGCGCCGGGGTCCCACCCACCCTCAAGCCCAGTTAAAATGAGCGGGTCTCAAGCGCGACTCCATCAGGCCGCAGGAGCGGGTGCAGTCAGTGGCGGCGGCGGAGGTGCCGGCGGTGCCCAGGGGGAGGTCGCTGCCGAGATGCCGGCCACCGAGAAGGACCTGGCAGAGGATGCGCCCTGGAAGAAAATCCAGCAGAACACCTTCACGCGCTGGTGCAACGAGCACCTGAAATGCGTCAACAAGCGTATCGCCAACTTGCAGGCGGATTTGGGCGACGGGCTGCGCCTCATTGCCTTGCTCGAAGTGCTGAGCCAGAAGAAGATGGGACGCAAATACAACACGCGTCCCACCTTCCGGCAGATGCAGCTGGAGAACGTGTCGGTGGCGCTGGAGTTCCTGGAGAGAGAGAACATCAAGCTGGTCTCGATCGGTAAGTCCTGAGGTGGGCGGGGTGGAAGAGTTTTGCCCGGGAGAGCAAGTTAAGTTTTGGGGTGGGGAACATCAAGGACGGCTCTGAATAAATGTGGCGACGGGGAAGAGACATTGAAAACATTCGGAAAAGTTTTCCCAGTTAAAAGTGCGGTGAAGACTGGAAAGTGGCTGGTTGGGGGGGCGGGGGGAGAGAGGAGGCATCGCGTTGTTCTCAGTTGGGAGGCCCAGGTGCAGAGGGGAGGAGGGGCGCGCTTTAGAGCCCCTCCCGCTTAAGGGGGTGTGAGCCTCAGCCAGGCGGGATGCTACGGGGGGGGGGAGCACCCGGGGGCCTAGGCTTCCTTTTAAACCGGGGGAGGGGAACGTGGTTGCAAACGGGGTGCTGCGGCTTTCTGGAGAAATGACTCGGTCGGCCGGGGCCTGTTGGAGGGGTGGGGTTGGCGTTACGACGGCGCATCTGGGCGTGGTGAGAGTACAGTGGCCGACTCCGTTTCTGTCTGTTTTTTTTAAAAAAGGCGGCCTCCTTCCTTCCCACCCACCACCCCCGAGGCCTCGTTACCCCCGGAGGGAATGAGTCTCTTACGGGCCCGGCCTCCCGTTTGCTTTGGGAACTCGGACAGTCTAATAATTAATTCATCCCTGGGTTTCTAACCTTTTCTGGCCTGGCACACCTCGGTTCTCTCTGCTCGGGAAAGGCCCGTTAACTTCTTGGAGGAGGGCGGAGTGAGGTTTGGGAGGAGGGTTCCCCGCTTCATCTGCTTTTGATTCCAGAACCGTGGTCGGTTTCCCTTTGCACTGCCCCCTCTTTTCTTTTCCAGCCCCCCCCTCCTTTCCCTTTGATCTTCCCTCCTGCCAGACGGTGGGGGGGGGAGGGGAACAAAGTTAGAAACTTGCAGCCACAGAGAAAGGGCGGGTCGGGGAGAAAAGATGTGCCTGAGCCACTAGGTTTGGAGGCTGCACTTGGGAGCCTCTGGAAAGCCTTTAAGTGGACTCTGTGGACCTGCAATATGCCTTTGTCTTTCTAACCAGGTCCGGACTCCAGTTTGGCCTGATGCAGCCCTCCGAGGCCTGCTTGCTGCTCTCTTTCAGCCACAATAGAATCTCAGCCTGTAATATTGGCATGGCTGCATTCCAGGGAAGGAACCAATTGGCTTGGAACATGTTTTTTTCTTTATTTCTTTACCATTGGACCTTACTTACTGCAGGGTGGGAGCCTGTGGTCCATCCTATGCTGCTGGGCCGCAATTCCATTGAGTCTTAGCTAGTGTGGGAAAGAATGACGACTCTTCTGCCCACTAATATTTGGCAAGCTACCGATTTCCTATCTTGTCATATCAAAGAGGCTAGAAGCTGTAGCTTAAAATAGATCCCCAACTACTCTGGGCCACTGGGAGAGACTATGCCTAAAACTACTGGCAACTTCCTATAAGCCTTATATGGGGCTAAACTGCCTGTTTGTCCTGCACTTCTAGATTACGTGGGGCGGGCAAACTAATTTATGGTGACTTGTATGTAAAAGTTGATATAAAAAGGGGTTTGCTGCTTCTCTCTGCCTTCTGCAGGTGACTACATCTCCTCTACCTTCTGCTGGACTTGGTTTCTGGATGATACTGAATTTTGCCAAGCAATTAAAGGAGGCAATGTTTGGCTCATTGGTCATTTAGAGTTTGGGCTGTGCCCATGATCAGCAGTGTAGAGGAGGTGTGTCATGAGCAGCTTTGCTCTGGCCCAGGCTGTAGAAGTACAGGCGATTCTGAACTTTGTTGGACAAAAGAGCTAACCAACAGCTTATTAGCATAGATGCCCTTGGATAGTCTGTTTCTCCAAAAGAAACAAGCTTGTTATCTATATGTTGTGCTTTCTTCTATACAGTCAGCACTTTTTAAGTTAAGATGGTCAGCCAGGTCTGTACTGATGGTCAATGTTCTCCTTGACTACTGCTATCTATTCTGATAAAAGGAATATGGAAGATTGTTAAAACTGCCCTTGACACATCACACTTTCTTATCAAACATTACCCTTGTCTAATGCTGAGCAAGGTCTATAGAGCCTCCTCTTCACCATGACACAGAGGAAGGTGCTTAATGTGGCTTTACAGGGGCTCTTGGGCCACATTTCCAACTGGTGATCATAATGGTTAGGAAGCTTGGAACTTCAATAACATTTGGAAGATCATTGTTTTCCATTTCTAGTCTAGAGCAGCCTACACCTGAAATGTGATGGGACTATACCACCCATATCTTCAAAGTCCATAGTAGTTAGGAAGTACAGTTGAACATAGCTGGAGGCAATTAAGTCAAGGGTGGGTGTAGTGACTAGTTTGGGGGAAAGGCTCTACAATGTATCTAGGAAACTTTGAGCTTCCCATGAATTGCATAAATAGCATCCTGCCAGGCTGAGGCTCACATAAAGAGAGCTTGGTTTGATAGGGCTTCTCTTGTCTTGACATGGCATAGCTGTACTGCTACAATCTTAATTCTACACTGCACCCTATCTCAGCAAATGGGGGGGTGGGGGAGTCTATAACCTATCCAATGATTCTCTATCCACAATTTAGTTCTGTAGGAGGCAGGACCTGGGCCACAATTTGTGACTCTCTAAAGCTCTCTTAACAGATTTTTGAAGTTCATGGTAAAATTGGGTGTGTGGATATAGCAAAAGTGATTAAAAGTTTGAGTTGTCGAATGCCTTTTTTTGGTAATAGTTCAAACCTGGGATAATGCCAGTGTTTTTCTTTCTTTGTACTGTTCCTTTTCCTATTTTTCTAACTTTTCTTCCTTCTATATTTTATCTTATAATCATGTAACTTTGTTTTTAAAAAGAATGTGGTAATTCCCTATTTGATTAAGAGCCTGACTTTGCAAATATATGAAATTGAGTAATACAGGGTTAGCTCTGAAAGACACTGATTTGTAATTCGTGTGACTGAAGAAATAATATAAAGAGGAACAAAACCAGCCAATTCTTAGGCTTGCATGGACTTCTGGTTGAACTACTGGCTGCTGGTGGCAGAGGGTGAAGCTTGCAATTTGATGGCAGGCTTATGATAAATACACAAAGCACTCTTGAAAGAACACCCTTGGTAGACCACTTTGAAACCGTTTGCATCTGCATTTGAGCTTGCCCAACATCACAATCCTAGAGGGCTGTTGTAGTAAATTAGCTACATATCGCATAACATTACAGTTAGGGTCAGAGCTCTAAAGTAGTCTTCGGTTCGAATAGGGAGGGGGAAGGAAAACCAGTCTTTTCTCCCAAATTAGGAGTGGAGATACTCAGTGGGAAACATTTCTGTTCCTAACTGGCCCTGGTCCTGCTAAAAGTTCTAGCCTGGGAATTAAGGGAAGTTGAGCGTTGCAGTTTGATGTATTGAATCACTGGACTGCAGACGCTGACTCAACCTCACAGTGGCTGAGGAATGGAGGCAAAAAGTGTGTCTCCAGGCTGTAAAAAGTGAAGATTAGGTCTGGTATACATGTGGGTGCACGTATGCATGTCTGTCAGCTGGTGGGTAGGGTGTATAGGAAGGAAGGAAGCTGTGAATGGGCATGCCGGATTGGCCTTCATCCTTATTAATGTATATAGGCTGGCTATTCCATTTGCTCCAGTTCTTCCTCCTTGGATTTGGGCACACAGTTGGGTGGGCTAGGAAGCCCTTTCCTCCTCCTCTTTGGGAGGCAGGAAGCATGGAGGGGGAGGGGGAGCCTGCAGAAGGGTTATTCTTTCCCCTCCCCCTGGAAGGAGGATCCTGTTGGGATGGAGAAGCCGCTGCCTGCCGGCCATTCCATATAAGGCTAAAAAATGCTGGAGCAGCCTGCGCAGGGTTGTGTGTGTGTGTGTGTGGCTGGGTGGGCGGTGCAGTGCTGGGTGGGGAGACAGTTTCTTCGCTTGCCTTCTTCCTATCTGGTCCCCCTCCCCCAAATTAGTGAAGAAGGCATGGGTTGCTTAGCCCTGCCCAGTGTGTGAATCTGTGGCAGAACTCAACATTAAAGCTTAAAAGCTGCGGGCTGTGCATCTCCTGGGGACCTCTTAGAAGGGGGTTCCCATCCCAGCATTTCTCTGGGCAGGGCAGAATGAGATACTTGGGACTTTGCACCTGTGGAGAATTTATAGTTGGGCTTGCAAATCTCACTGTCTTTTCCTTTGCATGCTGACTTCTGAATCCTGAGTCTTCTCTGTCCCTCCTGCCTTAAACCTTTTGTTTAAGGTTTATTTGTCTTAGTAGTGCTGGGTGTTCTCCGAATACACTCAAACACTAATTCCCTGACCTGTTGAACAGCACATAAGGCTGCATTGGTAGGGGTGGCTGGGAGGGAAAGCTCAATTTGGCCAGGGGCTTATTCACATACTCTCAAGAATGATACGAGAGTGCTATACCAGGGGTGAAATCCAGCAGGTTCTGACAGGTTCTGGAGAACCGGTAGCAGAACTTTTGAGTAGTTCGGAGAACCAGCAAATGCCATCTCTGGCTGGCCCCGGGGGCGGGGGGGGGGGGATGGAGATTTTGCAGTATCTTTCCTCTGCCATGTCCACCAAGCCACACCTACCAAGCCACATCCATGCCCACCAAGCCACGCCCACAGAACTGGTAGTAAAAAAATTTGGATTTCACCACTGGGCTATACATATCATTCTTATATAGTTTCTGATGATCCAGAATAGGTTCTAAAGTACCAGATGGTCTATATGTGAATTGTAGAGACAAACACACATTTTTACACTAGTTAGCTGGGTTTTAGTTCAAGGCTCTGTGAGAACACAGGTGAAGAAAGCCAGAATCCATTAAAACTTTGTTGTGCCACAAGACTCCTTCAACAGAATAACTCTGCTGCTGGAAATGGCCCTTATAAGGATGGCATGATATTCTGCTTTTTTAAAATTTATTTTGATTTATATGCCGCCCTTCTCTGGAGACTCAGGGCAGCTTACAAGGCGTTAAGTAATAGCCTTCATACTTTTGTATATTTTATACAAAGTCAGCTTATTGCCCCCACAAACCGGGTCCTCATTTTACCTACCTTAGAAAGGATGGGAGGCTGAGTCAACCTTGAGCCTGGTGAGAATTGAACTCGCAGTAATTGCAGGCAGCTGGAAGCTAAATACTACCTTTAACAGTAGCATTAGTCTGCTGCGCCACTCAGGCTTTTAATTGGAGACCTCTATGTGGACCTTGGCCATACTTCCCCAATGAGCATCCTTAAGATATGTCACACTGCAAATTCCAACCATCCCTAGTCAATGATTGGGCTGCTACTTATTTATTCAATTTGTATACCGTGTTTCCCCGAAAATAAGACCCTGTCTTATATTTTTTTGAACCCTGAAATAAGCACTTGGCCTTATTTGCCATGCATTCAAAAGCCCGATTGGGCTTGTCGGGGATGTCTTATTTTGGGGAAAACAGGGTAGTTGCCCCAACCCGGTGAATCTGCTCAGCACACATTCATAAAAAAAACCTATTAGGTGAAGATGATGGAAAATGTATTCTGAGTGGGTACAGAAGGTCGGGCTTGCTGAACTTTAATAATATACATGTTTGGACCCAAATACTATTGCTACACCATATACATATGTGGATACTATGTAAGATTTATGTCACACGAACTAAGAATATATATGCTTGATCTAAGTCCAGGCCCCTTGTACTTCAGGGAATGCGTGTGGAATGTGAGTTCTGTGACTCCCTCAAAAACCATAAAACAAAACTGGGGAGTTGGCTAAAAGAAAATTGAGCCCTCTCAGCAAATGATTAATTCAGAAGCTTAATGAGAGTAGGGAAGGTCTCCCCTTTATTCATTTTATTAAGCAAAAATAAATGGACTGATTTATGACTTAATTCTGCAGATTTGGGGCCATTTACTGTTCTTTCTCTTAAGATCTGCCAGTAACAGCAGCCTCAAGCTTGTGTTGCATTGCCAGATCAGGGCTGTGAGTGATAGCAATCAAGAAAAATGGTGTGCTGAGGTAGCTCTTTACTCTTTCCATGCTGTGCTTAAAAAATAACTACGGTGCCTCTCTGAGTCCAGAATTAAAATCGTGCAAGCCTTCCAAATGAATTTAGCAGTTCCATCACTTTTGCTTTGTCTCTTAAGGTGCAATTTCCTTCATGATACACCTAGGATGTAGCTGTTGTTCTGCACTCCAGATCAGGATATGAGACGTGCTCCCTTTAAGTAGCTCTTTATGCATAAAAAATATGTGGCAGAAAATTAATATGGTATACAGGTAGTCATCATTTAGTGACCAAAAAATTGGAACTGTCAGTTCAGTCGTTAAACTAAATGGTCACTAAGTGAAATCAGGATCGTACTTATGATCTTACTTCAGCTCTCCTTTGCTTTACAGTCCTGTGAAGGTTGTAAATGTGAGGATTGGTCACAAACTCTTTTATCATTGTAACTGCAAATGGTGGTTGATCATGATCACGTAACCACATTTCAGGCTCTGCAACTGGGCCACATTTAGCAATAGCACTAAGACTTATATACCGCTTCATGGTGCTTTACTTTAAGTGGTTTACAGAGTCAGCATATTGCCCCCAACAATCTGGGTCCTCGTTTTACTCACCTTGGAAGGATGGAAGGCCGAGTCAACCTTGACCCTGGTGAAATTTGAACTGCCAAATTGCAGGCAGCCGGCAGGCAGCAGAAGTAGCATGCATTACTGCACTGTAACCACTGCGCCACCACAGTACTCTTTATAGCCATTTGCATTATCCTGTGATCACATGACCACATTTTATTGCAGTTTTGCCAGCATTTACTTCCAGTTTTCAGCAAAATCGTACCCATAATAAACCATTGGTTTGCTTAAATGACTGGTGATTTGCTTAATGACTGTGATGATTCACTTAATGATTGCTGCATATAAGGTCATAAAACATGATTTTTATAACTATCACGACTTACGACCATAATGGGCAGACTCCCAATACGATCCTAACTCAAGGACTCTATATATGCATTATGTCATTTAATTAGATTTGGAAGAACCTCCAATTCCCAAATGAAGATTTACAAAGAAAAAAGAGAAAAGAATATGGATCCCCATGGTACAGGGTGGTCCTCAGCTTACAATCACAATTGAGCTCAAAATCTCCACTCCTAAGTGTGGTAGTTGTTAAGGGAGTTTGAGAAGGTTACAAATAGTGATTGCATGACCTGGGACAGGGCAATTGCCATGAATACATGCCCAATTGCCCAGTGTCCGAATTTTAATCATGTGACTCAGGTGAAATCCAGCAGGTTCTGACAGGTTCTGGAGAACCGGTAGTGGAAATTTTGAGTAGTTCGGAGAACCGGCAAATACCACCTCTGGCTGGCCCCAGAGTGGGGTTGGAATGGAGATTTTGCAATATCCTTCCCCCAGCAGTGGGGAGGGAATGGGGATTTTGCAGTATCCTTCCCTTGCCATGCCCACCAAGCCACACCCACAGAACTGGTAGTAAAAAAATTTGGATTTCACCACTGATGTGACTCTCCGGATGCTGCAAGTGTGAAAACCGGTCATAAGTTACTATTTTCAGTACCGTTTTAACTTTGAAGAGTCACTGTATGAAAGATTGTAAGTCAAAGGCTACGTATGCTATTATTTTGCGTATAGACAGCCATAAATAAGCAGTACAATTTTGCTTCTAAAATGCCTTTCTCTGACAGGTCAGCAGGGCACCACATCGGGGAGGGGTGTTCTAAAGATTTTTGGAAATAAAAAACAAACATCACTGTCCTTTGAAAAACAGGTAGCCCTTCAGTCCCAAGGATCTGGCCAATCACTGATTATTATTTGAGAAGGTTCTAGAGCAGGGGTGTCAAACTTGCGGATTGTGAGCCGGAAGCGCCACGCTCTGGCCACACCCACACCCGGTTTAGCAGAGCGGAAAAAAGACAATATGTCATGTGACGACACAAGTTTGACACCCCTGTTCTAGAGCTTGGGAACTGCATGCAGATAAATGCAATTCTATGACTACTATGCAATCTCTCTTTGGAAGGTTCTCTTCCCAATATTCTATGCTGTGGTGTTTCAAGAGTCTACTAAAGACCCATCTCTTTACTGAAGCCAACTTAATTTTTTCTTCTTCTTCCATTCTTTTAAATATTCCTGTACTGAATGTATACACCATTGTTTCTCAACCTTGGCAACATGAAGCAGTGACTGGGAGCTGAAGTCCATACATCTTAAAGTTGCCAACATTGAGGAAAACTGGTATACATCAGAAGTACTGTATAGTGTGCAGTATATTTCTGCTTTGCATTTAAATTATCTATTTTCAGAAGATTTCAAATCTCAGAATTCCTAGCCAGCATGATTAAGCTAACAGTAGTACATCTGAGGGACACTAGGTTGGTTTTTTATCTTTTGGATTATTAGGGTGAAAAGCCAAGGTTTTGAAAGAGTTAAAGCATTCAAGACCTTGGCTTTTCACCACAATGAGAATCAGTATGTGTTTTCTCCAGTCCTATTGCTCACATTACTGGAGAGACTTCCTTTGAGGTTTCATCTTGCTTGGTGCATATTTAAATGGTTGCATTTCTTTGCATAGCTTTATTAAGCAACTCCTGGTAGCCATTTTACTTCATCTATACTTTCCATTTTTGTCTGCTTCTTAAATGTTTAGAGCATCCCCTAAGCAAACTATAGCTCAATGTATCTGTTCTTGTTAGAGGATCAGACATAATAATGAAGCCACAGATGATAATAAGATCTTTGTTCTTGCAAAACCAAACGTATGGGAAAAGTTCCAAAGCATGCCAACATTCTAGAAAATTACAGACTGGAATCTTGTATGTATGTGGTCTATGTATATTTGTAACAGTGACTTTCATCTGAGCAGGTGAATTGTCTGTGCAACTCTCTTTGCCCAAGGCACTTGGATATTGCATACGATGATATGAAAATCTAGCCACTGCATTTTATAAACATGACCTATGATTTAGTACGTTGTGTGAATCTTCCAAATGTACTTCATGAAACATGGCTTAGTTTAAACTATGGACCTGTTTATAGGCAGCAGTTCTAGGGTGGCGGGGAACCAAGAAGAATTGTGAAGCCCCACCACACCTGGGAGGCTAGACTGGTCTTTCCCTTACTCTGATTAAACAAGAATGGGGGAAAAAAATAATTTCCTTGATATGGAACAGAATAGTAGTGGGACTGGGATTTTCTATGGTTAACAGTCCAGAAGTGGAAATCTTGGTGAATCTCTTCTGATGTGAATGCTGATCTGTATTTCTGAATTTCTCAGACAGTAAAGCTATTGTGGATGGGAACCTGAAGCTGATTCTGGGCTTGATTTGGACATTGATCCTGCATTATTCCATCTCCATGCCCATGTGGGATGAGGAAGATGATGAAGAAGCCAAGAAACAAACTCCCAAGCAACGATTGCTAGGCTGGATCCAAAACAAACTGCCCCAGCTGCCCATCACAAACTTCAGCAAGGATTGGCAGAGTGGCCGGGCTCTTGGAGCTCTGGTTGACAGCTGTGCCCCAGGTATGTAGGGAAGAGTCTATTGTCTTATTTTGGTGCTTGGGGGATGCAAATGAATGACGTCTACATAGATATTATTTCACTCTGGCTATCATTTCTGTATTTATTGTACTACCGATATGTAAAACTACTAACAATTTAGCTTTTCCCATCTGGCACATTTGCTGGACTACAATTGCTGGTTTGGTAATGAACGTTGGAGATGATGGGAAATGCAGTAATGCTCCTCTTGGAGAGTCCTAGGATGAGGAAGACTGAATTGGCCAATATCATTTAAAATCTCCCTTTCAAGGAGGTATAGGAACCAATTCCTATAGGAGATATAGCAGCCACTGGCAAGAGACTTTTTAGCTTGGGATATAATAATCCATGCAATTCTTGACTTCTGAGCAAGATGAATGCAACATAACTGTATCTTTCTCAGAGTTCAGATATCACTGTTCTTAAGAGTTGGTGAGATGTGTAGCTAGCTTGTTACTTTGCATAATTTGCAGCTCTTGTGAGATGGGCAGCCATATAAATATGATAAATAAATACCTTTTTAAAAATATATAGTACATCATGTGGCTTGTGCTCTTATTTCTGGGAATTTTCTGACCTGGGAATGGCCTGTTTGCTAAAATAGAGGAGCAGATAAAATAGTTCACCCTGCTAAAAATCTCTGTAGGAGGAAAATAATTTTACTGTCTGTGGTTAATGAAGTCACGGGACCTCTCTCAAAACAGGCTTGTGCCCTGACTGGGATTCGTGGGATGCTAGCAAACCTGTCAACAATGCTCGTGAAGCTATGCAGCAAGCTGATGATTGGCTGGGCATCCCACAGGTAAGCAAAGAATACTTATTCTGTCCCCTGCAGAACTCAGGGCTTGACAATGGATAATGTTGATAGGGCTATTGGTGTGTTTTTGTTGTATTTGTTCCAAAATAAACTGCTGCACCTTGAGGTGCACATACTTGGGTTGGATCTCTGCAGCAATTCTGTATTCCCTGTAGGTGATCACTCCAGAAGAAATTGTAGATCCCAACGTGGATGAGCACTCGGTGATGACATACCTCTCTCAGTTCCCTAAAGCCAAGCTAAAGCCAGGAGCTCCTCTGAGACCTAAACTCAATCCCAAGAAAGCCAGAGCTTACGGGCCAGGTGAGTCACAAATCAAAGATAAGGGCTTAGTGTATCTGTCGCTTACGTATCTTGGAGACTGGTGACTGAATAGGTTGGCTGTTAAAGTAGGAATTTTGAATGACTAATTGGTTGAGTTTACATCACACTAAGACGTAAATCATTCCATTCCATTCACTTTATATGTTGTATAAGGACTCAACCATTCCAATGGTTTATGACTTGGAGCTAACACAGTGATCAGACTTCTCTAACGTTGTCCTCTGAAAGTGTTGGGGTGGATAGGAAATGTAGCTGTACAGGTAATCCTCACTGTAATCCTCATGGTTGGATTATTGCAACGTGCTCTACATGGGGCTACCCTTGAAAAGTGTTCAGAGACTACAGTTGGTCCAGAATGCAGCCGTGCAAGCTATTGTGGGTGCACCTAGATACACCCACATTACACCAATTCTCCGCGAGCTGCACTGGCTCCCTATCGGTCTCTGGACACAATTCAAGGTGTTGGTTATTACCTTTAAAGCCCTACATGGCTTAGGGCCAGGCTATCTTCGAGACCGCCTTCTACCGCATAGCTCCCAATGACCGGTAAGATCCCACAGAGTTGGTCTCCTCCGGGTCTCGTCAGCTAAACAATGTCAGCTGGCAGGCCCGCGGGGAAGGGCCTTCTCTGTGGCAGCCCTGGCTTTCTGGAACCAATTACCTCCTGAGGTCCGGACCACCCCCACCCTGTTGGTCTTCCGGAAAGCGGTGAAGACCTGGCTTTTTCAGCAGGCCTGGGGCCGTTGATCTCGCTGTTGCAATCTTGCGAGACCCGGCCATGAATGGAGTATATGGGTTTTTAATGTTTTTTTAAAACAACTTTCATGGTATATTGTTTGCATTATTTTTTGTTGTAAGCCGCCCAGAGTCCCCAGGGAGTTGGGCAGCATAGAAATGCGACAAATAAATAAATAAATAAATAAATAAATAAATAAATAAATAAATAGCTGGAAAGCAACTAATTAGAGACAGCTGGCATAGATAACTTGAAGAACAGTTCAAGCACAGGAAGAAATTTTTCAGGGGCACTTCCTGTCTTGGCCAAAGTGCTACCCTGGCATCATTGACAGCAGGAATCCCGGACCAATCACACATCCTCTGCATCCTTGTTAATTTTAGGTATTGAACCCACGGGTAACATGGTGAAGAAGAAGGCTGAGTTCACAGTAGAAACCATCAGTGCTGGTCATGGAGAGGTGCTGGTTTATGTAGAGGATCCAGCTGGCCATCGTGAAGAAGTAAGTATTTTCAGAAGCATATTGGGAAGAGTGGATGGGGTCTGAGGTGGGAAGTTGAACCGTTTTGGTCTACGTAATGACTGCTTCAACTTGTCCTATTTATCGCCTAGGCTAAGGTCATCGCTAACAATGACAAGAATCGGACATTCTCAGTGTGGTATGTGCCTAAAGTGACAGGTGTCCACAAGGTAAGAAGCATGAATATAGTGGCAGTGAATGGAAGAATGCTTAGGAGTGTTCTGAATGCCTCCCCCTACTCCTCCTCTGACTAACTTCCTTTTTTGTTCCAGGTAACGGTATTGTTTGCTGGGCAGCACATTGCCAAGAGCCCTTTTGAGGTGAATGTGGACAAATCCCATGGTGATGCCAGCAAGGTCACTGCTCAAGGCCCTGGCCTCGAACCCATTGGCAACATAGCCAACAAGACTACCTACTTTGAAATCTTTACTGCTGGTCAGTGATCCTAGGCAGATAGCAGCCTGGATAGAAAATTGTACCAATGAAAATGTACTTTTTTGAAAGTTTATAAGAAGACAATGATTCTGTGTCTCTCTCAAGTGTCTATGTGGCTTCAGGACTGCTCTCGGAGGCTTGATTATTAAAAAGAATAGCAAATGTTTCCTAATTTCAAGCTAATTTCCAGGTTGTAATAGTTGAAGCTGATGAAAGAGTTTAAAGGACTCTGTTCAAGGATTTTAGTGTCCCTTCATGGATTGCAGAGAATGCCAGCAAGTATATCATGAGCAAATAGCTTGTCTTGTAGATCCGAATGTGGGGCTTCCCATTTGGAAGCATGATTCCTCTAGAATAGCTCACTATCTTCAATGTCAATGGTTTGGTTAAAGGAATGGCTGCCTAGTCACTGATTTAGAATAACTCTGTCATTTTATTCTTGTATACTGTTGAGTGAGGTGTGTGTGTATGGGGGAGGGGTGAGATACAGACTACTAATGGTAGAACTACATGTTGTACATGTTCCTTTCAAGAATATGAATAATTGTAGCATTTAAGTCACTGAATATCTTAAGCTGCTCAGCCTGTTCTTATTGAACTTGGCATGATATAAGATCAAACAATGATGTACGGCTTGGATGATATCAGTTGTTCTGAAACTCTCAATTTAATCCAAAAATATCAGTTTCTTGGAAAGGTTTTTTTTCTTTCACTTGTCCATCCTGAAACACATTGTTCTTCTTGTACAAAAAAAAAAAAATCTAGTTACGGTTTGCAAAACAAGACATCTCTCATTGTTGCTTTTTGTACATATAGTTAGGAAGCGAGTAGCTTTAAGTCTTCAAACATGAAAGATGATTAGATTTTTAACAGCTGCTAGTAAGCGCTTACTTGCATTGCTTGCTATATCTAGCGCTTATGAAATTTTTGCTAAATCCCAATTGAAGGCTGTTCTAGAGCATTTACATTCTAAATTTATCAGGACTCTTCCCATTTATTTTCTTTTGTGGTTTGTATTATGAGCCCTGAGCAAAGTCTGAAGCAAAAGATACAGAGATGTAGAACAAAAGGTTTTCTGATAGTTTTTCAAAAAGTTTTTACTAGATAATTTACATAAGAATGCTATACTGTATGTAGAGGAAGCAGTATAAGTACTATAAATTGAACTCTGTTCTAAGAAGTTAGATTTTCCAGCTGCATGAATAGGGTTTGATAGTTTGTTCAATTGCTAGAATTCAAATTTAAACTACGCTTTGGGTCAAATAGCAGTTCCAGCTGTCATCTTTCTCCAAATCAATGTCATTTGTTGAGATTTTAAGATTGCCTTTGCCAACTGAATGCTCTCTAAATAAGCTGGCAATATAACTGCCATTCTGCTTGAGAATTCTGGGCAATGCACTGTAGTCCCAATAGATCTAGGGACACCGGTTAAGGAGGACTAACTTTTAAAAAGGCAAAATGGTTTTGTAATGAGGCAGTAGAATGCATTTAATGATGAAAATTCTGTTTGCCCTAAAGTAATAATTGCTAATGGAGAAAGCATTTACATAATTTTGATGCTTTAAAGAACCGCCGGACTTGGAATGTTGGTGAAAAAGTTCGAGCAATAATACTTGTTAAAATATTGATCTGTAGAGAATGGAAATCGGAGTACTTCCCATTTCTGTGATTTCAAATGCAAATGGGTGTGGAAGGCAAGGAAGTCTACTTTTAGGAGCTGGGTTTTCCATGGGCATCTCCACAGAAATCATTCATATGGAAAGAACGAAAGTGCCTTTAGAGTTGTCTATTTGCATATATTGTCCAGGCCAGTTTGCTTTGATAAATTGCCACTGATAAAACAATTTTTTCCACCATGCAATGCAGCATTGAAGGATTAAACAAGATACGGTGCATGTGATATTTAAGTTGTCTTATTACTGTCCCAGGTGCCGGGGTTGGAGAACTTGAGGTAATCATCCAAGATCCCACTGGCAAGAAAGGAACAGTTGAGCAGCAACTGGAAGACAAAGGCAATAGCACATATCGCTGCTCCTACAAGCCCACTTTGGAGGGCACTTACACCATCTACATTACCTTTGGCGGGATTCCCATCCCTCGCAGCCCATACACAGTCACTGTGGGACAAGGTGAGTCTTCTGGGCTTGAGAGGGGGCCTTATTGTCCTCATTATCACTCACTCTGCTTGGGTTCCTCTTTCTGGCCAGAAGAGGGTAAAGCTCTACTCTATGCTAACCTCTGTCCTCTCCTTTCTGCCTACCTTCTCCTATGCTGGCCAGCTCTACTCTCTTCTGTCCTCTCTTCTCTGAAGAGCCATCTCCCTGGATCTCTGCTGACTCTCATCTCCTCCCAGCTGCTGCGCGCCTGGATCCAGGGCTAATGGTATTTCACATGGCAAGCGAGGGTGGAGGAAATGTGACAGAAGTGCATGTCAGTTGTGTCTGTGGGGCAGCCTATAACTTTAAAATCCCATTCCCTTGTTTTCAAGTGGGTACCCAGCATATTAATGATGCAAAGAATCTGCATATTTAGGTAGTGGAATGTTGTCTGTTTTTAGAGAAGCGCATCCTACTGAACTCTTGTTTCTTTTGCTGCTGCTGCTGCTGTAGCATGCAACCCCAATGCTTGCCGAGCGGTGGGTCGAGGCCTGCAACCCAAGGGGGTCCGAGTAAAAGAAACTGCAGACTTCAAGGTATACACCAAGGGCGCTGGCAGCGGTGAGCTCAAGGTCACAATCAAAGGCCCAAGTAAGTCCCCTAGATGTATTCTTCCCCCTTGTGGGTTTGCATTTTACAAGGGGGGGGGCTTGAGGGGGGGGAATGGAGTTAGATTTTATATAAACAAACCTGTTTGATTTCATCCTGTGTTTGGTGTTAGCTCCTTATTGCACTTTCCCAGTGTTCAAAGTCGTGCTGCAGCTGTTCTTGTTCAAAGAGTTGTACTTTCTTGTCTCTTTGGTTGATGTTTGGTACTAATCGCTATGAATTAGCTAGTAAGTGGCCACAATGGAACTATAGGTAGTTCTCGACTTACAACAGTTCATTTAGTGATCGTTCAAAGTTACAACATCACTGAAAAAAAGTGACATGACCATTTTTCACACTTACTGTTACAGCATCCCCATGGTCACGTGATCAGACGCTTGGCAACTGATTCATGTTTATGACGGTTGCAGTGTCCTGGGATCATGTGATTTATCTTTTGCGACCTTCTGACAAGCAAAGTGAATGGGGAAACCAGATTCACTTAACAACCGTGTTACTAATTTAACAAGTGCATTGATTCACTTAACGATTGTGGCTAGAAAAGTCATTAAATGCAGCAAAAATGTTTCACTTAGCAATTTTGAAATTTTGGGCTCAATTGGGGCCGTAAGGCAAGGACTACCTGTACTGCACAGAGTTGTTGCCCATGAAACTAATTAGATGAGAATCTGTTGGGTTTTGCTGTTGGTGTTTGATAGATATATAAGGTTTCTGGTTCTTACCTAGGCTTTCAATTTCTGTGACTAGTAGTCTCTTTTTCTAACATGGCAGACTAGTATATCCAAAATAGAGGAATAAACTTTATATCCTAAAAGAATGGCAGACTGAGGCTTAATTTCACTCGTCTCTTGTCTGGCACCATCCTGACATTAGGCATTAATTCTAGAGGTCATAGTTCTCTCCTAGCATCAGAGGTGGATTTCAGCAGGTTCTGACCAGTTCTCGAGAATCAGTAGCGGAAATTTTGAGTAGTTCGGAGAAACGATAAATACCACCTCTGACTGGCCCCACCCCCATCTATTCTCTGCCTCCTGAGTCCCAGCTGATCGGGAGGAAATGGGGATTTTGCAGCAACCTTCCCCTGAATCGTGGAGGGAATGGAGATTTTATAGTATCCTTCCCCTGGAGTGGGGTGGGAATGGAGATTTTACAGTATCCTTCCCCTGCCACACCCACCAAGTCACACTCACAGAACTGGTAGTAAAAATTTTTGAAACCCACCACTGCCTAGCATGTCTGGAAGGCCCAAGGGAGAGGAAACTAAACCTTTATCCTTTGTAAGTAGAGCATCCCTGTGAAACACACCTCCTGGCGTGATGCTTCTAATCCTGAAATGTCTCAAAATTAGTGAGCCAGCTTGGACCCGGTAAACAAAAGAGAAAATGTCTAATGTCAACATATGCTCTCACCTTAAGCAGGTCTCAAGCCTGGCCATTGCATGTTATGGAGTGGGTGCAAAGGATAGAAATGGAGACAGGCTAACTTATTATGAAAGAGATCCAGTGAGGGCAAAATTTAGCTTTTGGAGAATGAAGTAAGATATAGCTACTGGATATTAGTAGTTGAAGTATGCTTCTTGGAATGTTTTCTTTTTTCTTTTTGCCATTAATACCTAGTCTTAATAAATGCATTCAACTCTTCTAAAACAGGGAGCCTCTCTTTTTTTTTTTTTTTTTGCCTATGGACGTGTTAAATTCTTGGGCCTTCTAGAAGGCAAGTGTAATTGGCCTGCAAATTGGAGATATGTGGGATTTGACAGCGGTAACCCTCATTTCAAACCTCAAACAGGGTTGGGCAACTCTGCCTAAGGCAACCTTAAAAAGCCTGAGCCAGGAAGATAAATATCTTGAGAGCGTGGCTGCTTCAGTTTATTCCCTTGGGGACTCCTACCTATAAAGATCCCAAAGATACATTGGGGAATGTTAATGACATCCGGAGTTTTGTTGTTGCCAAATAGTAGATTACACTCAAGCTCAAAGGTGAGCTGGGCCAGGCCTGTTTGATCCAGGCCATTTGTGAGGCTGGAGAAAGAGCTAAGATTTCAGTTTCTATGGTAAGAAAATAAGGCTATTTAATGAAAACACCTGTTCAGCATTGAAAGACAGAATGGGTTTTATGCTCAGCAGTCTCACCTCTTCTATTAGGGTGAGAAGACCCCACAAAAAAGGGGCCAGAATAGGATTTGCACCGGGGTGGGTTCTACTTACCTTTACTACCAATTTGCAACGGGGCCGCGCACATGCACAGAAGCGTTTTGATGACATCAGGGTCAGTGGGCGGAGCCTCCCGCCAGTTTTACTACCGGTTCTATAGAACCGGTGTGAACCAGGGGCAACCCACTACTGATTTGCACTTCACATGGCGTCTGCCGGGACTCTCTATATAAATGGGACGTAGTATCCTCCCCTCAGTGTGACTGCAGGGTTGCATATACCAGTCCAGAATCTGATTTTTTAAAAATATAAATAATGCTGGGCTCCAATGCTTAGATGTCCTTGACATTGGTGTTTCAACACAGATTTTTTGACATTTATATTTTGTTGGGTTCTACTAATCCAGTTGAAATGTTCATATATATTGCTAGTCCGTGTATGTTATACCATATGCTAAATAAATAAGGGTAAGATGATAGCATTGGTCAATGACAATTTGTAGTACAGATAGTTCTTGACTTATTAACATAATTAAGTCTGGAATTACAGTTGTAGTGGTAAGCACCAAATAATTACCTTTTTTGCAACAATTGTTAAGCAAATGCTGCAGTTATTAAGCAAACACAAACATTTTTTGACAGAAACGAAACTAGCAAAAAATGCCAAAAAAATGGCTGTCCCATGACCATGGGACACTGTAAACAGCTGTAAATGTGAACTGGTTGCCAAGCATCTAAAATGCGATTGTGTGACCATTTGGGGGGGGGGGGGAGCGCAGCCCAAAAATAGTATGTAGTTCTGGGGGGAGGCCCATTGTAATTTTGCATAGTTGCTAAGTAACTGGGCATTAAGTGATGACTACCTGAATACTTCCTTCTTTTACATTCCACTCTTTCTTTCCCAATAAATGCAAAGGTTTAATTTCAGGTTAAACTTGAGAAAGGCCTGGTCAGTTGTCAAGGCAACTGAATAAACTTCATGGTCTCATGGGCATTCAAATCTCCAAGTACTATATTGGGCTTGCCTCCTATGCAGTATACAATAAGATGTGGGGTTGTATTTCATGACCTGGGATACATGCATGAGGTTTATATGAGTAGCTTGCAACTGTAAATATTACTGTTTCTTGGGTATTGTTTTCTCCCTATACAAAGGGGAGTTTAGTTGCTGTAATCAAGGATCTGACCCAAGGCATTGTCAAATTCTCTCCCTCCTCCAAAATCAAATTTATAAGACCTAGGATAGAAAAATGCAGAACTGCTTCTCACTTTCTACAAAAAACCCCATAATAATCCCTTGGGGATTCCCCCCCCCCTCCCAGTCACTACAAATTAGCTATCTGAGGAAGCTGCCTCATTGTGACTAATTATAGGGCTGGCTTGATTTGATCATTGCAATAGTCTCTCTCTCTTTGCAGAAGGATTAGAAGAACGTATCAAGCAGAAGGACCTGGGTGATGGAGTATATGGTTTTGAATACTACCCAACTGTACCTGGCAATTATACTGTCACAATAACTTGGGGAGGGCAGCACATCCCCCGCAGGTGAGATGGAGGGCAAGAAAGATACGACTATTATTAAAGAGTGTCTGTTCAGGCTCCTGAGATTGTGGAGAGGAAAGATTTAAAGTTCTGTGATACACAACTGGGCCAAACAGGGCATGCAAGGTTGCTTATATAGAACATAAGCATGATTTAGGTGAAGATATTTGGCGTGTAAGTAGTGTTCAGTTTTGGAATTTGCTGACCAAAATGAGGCAAATAGTAGAATTCAGTAATTCTCTTGTTCTACGTCTTGATGGAAGATTGTGGTAGATAAGTTTCCACTGAGAGTATCAGTAGTGCAAGTCTGAACAAACAGCTTTCAGGTGCATTGAGCTTTAGTTCCCAGAAAGGAGAAGTCTGGTTGGGAAAGACCGCGATAGGGTCTCTTTACAAGGATAACTATTACTGAAGCAGAACATAAAACTTTACCTCTTAACTTGTAGCCCATTTGAGGTGAGAGTTGGGACAGAATGCACAAACCAGAAGGTGCGAGCCTGGGGGCCAGGTTTGGAAGGAGGTGTCGTGGGCAAGTCGGCGGATTTTGTAGTAGAAGCCATTGGGGATGATGTTGGCACATTAGGTAAGTGGTCTTCTATCTTGCATTTCTATGTTCATGCAATTTATTTATATAATTTGCACCCTCCCATTTCCCACAAGTGTCTCTGGGCAGTTATAAGGATTAAAAACCCTAATACATCCCTAATCTGGGGAATTCATCCAAATGTCTGTTGAGAACTTTCTTCCCTTGTAGGGGAAAAGAAACTAATTTGACCTGTTTTCCCAGTGTTTCTTTTTCTCGTCCAGCCTGCACAATAGTTTTGCCCCATTCAGTCTCTTCAACAGGCACATTTGGATAATTTCAATATTGGGGGCTGTCATCTTAAGTTACTCTACATGTGGAGTTGCCTTGAGGATGGTTGATTTTCATGAGAATCACAGCTGCTCTATAAAGAATTCTGTGGGCTTCCAGAGTCTGTCTGGACATGACGTAAAACGTTATACGTCACCTCTTTAAAATATCTTTGCACAGAGGCCAGACTTTTCTGAAGGACTTACCCTTATACTTTCCCACTAGTTGAGGTAATCCATGGCCCTACTGGATGTTATATCCTTTGGCGGGAACAGTGGCTATCAAAACTGGCATTTTGTAGTGCTGCTAACTTGGGGGGCTCTCCCCTGACGAAGCCTCCGTGTGAGCTGAGTGTTTAATACATCACTGCCACTGGCCCCAGAATAATACATTTGGAGTTTTTATACTGATATGATGACCTCTTTAGTGGCTTCTTAGCCGTAGGGTTATTTTTTTGTCTATGATCTGTCTTTCTTTTTTTAGAGATAGTTTATAAAATCATTTTTTATGAACAGATCATATGGATAAAGGTTGTTTCTGTTCAGAGGGTGAGAACTCTCTGCTTATCCACAGACATTTTTTCCTAAGAACTGACTGTGTGTGTGTGTGTGTGTGTGTGTGTGTGTGTGTGTGTGTGTGTATTTAGAGCAGACGACTCATATCGTCATGGCAGCATCACGTGACATATCGGGACTTTTTCCCCCTTCGCTAAACCGGGCGTGGGCAGCACGTGAAGCATCCAACCCACGAGCCAGGAGTTTGACACCCCTGCTCGAGAGAATGATCCTTTACCTTTCCAATTTTTACTCCATCCTTTGCCTCTTTCTCCTCCTCCTCCCACCCCTCCTCCTCCTCCCACCTCTCCCTTAGCTGTCTGTCCTGCCTTATTTACATGGAATTGTCCAATTAACCCTTTACTTTAAAGCATTTCATTTCATCACATTCCCTTTTAAGGATAGGAGGCTTGTAGCATTTTTTGTCATTAGTTTATAGATGATTTTGAGAACCTTGGTTTGTATGATCCAACTTTTCCCAACCTTATGGTTTTCTAGGCAAGTTGAATTTCAGTACTGTTGTGAAATTAGAGAAATCTTAGCGTAAAACACCGGGAGGAATGCATCAGAGGGATGGCTGGATTAGTAGCAGAATATCACATGAAATATGTTCTCTTCAGAACATTGTTCCTTGTATGCTTTGCTTGTGTGGTATAAATCAGGGGTCTCCAACCTTGGCAACTTTAAGACTTGTTGGACTTCAACTCCCAGAATTCCTGGGAATTCTGGGAGTTGAAGTCCACAAGTGTTCTGCCCCAGCTACGGAACCCGAAGAATGTAGCACACACAAAACTCCAAACAAAACTCAGTTTACTTCAAAACACCATCTTTGGCAAATGCAGGCTGTTAATTAAAACGTCCTTAACAACCTGCCAGAAAGTCCATAGATAAGATAAAGTCTTACCAGAGTTGGCAGAAAGCCCAGAAGCCAGGTTTGCAAAGACAATCCACATTCAATGAGCAGCGTTGTTTCCTGCAACGTTTACAAGCTGTGTGCAAACTTAAATAGGCTAGGGGAGTGGCCAATTAGCCCCAAGCCTTACTCTCGAGGAGACCTCCTCCTGAGTAACTTGAAGGAGCCTCTGGAGGTTCTGAAGGCCCTGGCTGAATCTCTGCCTCTGGCACCACATCTTTTTCAGCCTCCTTGCTGTCCGCCTCAAGCACCAGCTGCACAGACTGCTGGCGCGACACCACACCAGCCTCCTCGTCGTCAGCATCAGCAACAATCCACGCAGGCCACTGGCGGGGCACAACACTAAGTCTTAAAGTTGCCAAAGTTGGAGACCCCTGGTATAAATGATCTTCCTTCTCTGTTCTGTGTAAGCACCTGATTCATTCTCTCTCTGTTCCTTGAAGGCTTCTCAGTGGAGGGTCCCTCACAGGCAAAGATTGAGTGTGATGACAAGGGAGATGGCTCCTGCGATGTGCACTACTGGCCCCAGGAGCCAGGGGAATATGCAGTCCATGTGCTCTGCAACAATGAAGACATCAAACTCAGTCCCTTCATGGCAGAAATCAAAGCTGCTCCCAAGGACTTCTACCCTGAGAAGGCAAGTATCTCTTTGCCGGAGAGGTTTTGCTCACTAAGGGTTATGTTTGTTTTTATTGTTTTGTGCATCCTGGCTTTAGTTTTGTGTGCAGATGCTTCTTGGTAGGAGAACAGTTAATAGCCAGTCATTTGGCCATTTGTGTCTTGCTGTGGGGGTGGGATGGGGTTTCAGATCATGTCTTTAAAAATGTCTTTTTAAAGCTGTGTCTGTGTGTGAGGTTTAAAGCTATTGTTTCCTTGGGAAAAATAATATAAATCAAGGTTTCTTGCTATCATGACTGGGGAAATCTGCAAAGGGAATTTTGAGCAGGTCTCCCACATGAAAACAACGAAACGAAAGGTCTTTTGTGCCAGTTGTTCAGGACTTTATGCAACTTTAATTCGGGTTCTCTGGCGGATCCTGCCTTCTAAAATCTCTTACCAAAATTGATCGACTTTTGTATATGTGGGTGTCTTGTGATAGTCAGCAGAGGTTTTTCAGTTAACAATTCTCTTCCAACTCCTTTCAAGGTAAAAGCACATGGCCCAGGCCTAGAGAAGACAGGTGTGGCAATCAACAAGCCTGCAGAATTCACAGTTGATGCAAGGAGTGGTGGAAAGGCACCTCTCAAGGTGCAAGTACAGGTGAGATCAGCAATGGGCACAGGATTCTCCACTGCTAAAAGATGCCTTCCTCAACCTGGTGTCTAACCAGTGTATCTGTTTAGATTGGGATTTTAACTCTTAGACATGAGTGGGAAGTATAAGGAATGGAGCAGTCTTTGGAAATTCTGCCTCTGTTCGCCGCAGTGCATCTGGAGGGCACCTGGTTAAAAAGTTGCTCTATAGGAATTGGAGAAGTGCTTTCTCCATGATGGGGAAAGTGAAGAAATTGTGGTGAAAGACATTGGCCTGCAGAAAGATGATTTTTGATTTCTTTATTTCAGGACTCTGAAGGATCGCCGGTAGAGGTCTCGGTGAAGGATAACGGCAATGGCACCTATAACTGTTCCTACTTGCCCAAGAAGCCAATGAAACACACAGCAATGGTGTCATGGGGAGGAGTCAATATCCCCAACAGTCCTTACAGGGTTAGTGTTCCTTGCAGTAGCAAGCAAAATTATTGGGGCAAAATGGAACTTCATTTATCTTGATCCCAGGAAGCAAAAGGCTGCCCAGAGTGCCCTACAAAAACCTCTGAAGCCAGATATGTCTTTTCACTAGTAGGTTTCCTTCCAAACAACAACAGTAACAACTACTTTATTATTATGATCAGTCAGGTGTTTAGACATTTTGTACACACTGAATCCTTCCCAAGGACCTAGGATAGGCAGATGTTGTTTAATAATATAAAAGGTATCATCGCAGGATGTAAGCTGTTTTAAGTAAAGCTGCCCTTTGCAATTGACTGATGGTGATTTTGTCAATGCCGATGGTGTTCAGGTGGTACTACAGATGTTTTGGAATTGTACCCAATATTACTATCGGTTCTGCGTTTGCTTTCTCTTTTGCCACAGTGGTTCTATTTGCCACTCTTTGTATTTTGTGATTTCATCCAGTTCTTTCTCTTCTCTTCTGCTGCCTCCAAGTATTGCAAAGTCCACTATCCAGACTTTTTGTGTCTGTCTTGTCAACAGCTGTTAAGTCTGGGGTGTTGTATGGCAGATGCTTGTGTGTTTGAATTCTAAAGTCCCAGAGCTTTAGCTTCTTTATTTTCTATTACTTTGTCTATTTTGTGGTTTCACCATTTCTTGCTTGCAGGCAAATAGTATTTCTTGCAGATACTCCAATGCACCCTTGTTACTACGGTACTTTGTCAATGCTGTTGTTTGTAATGAGTTGATGTGATCTTGTATTGATTCTGCATGGCAGTCCACCATGTCTTCATTTGTTATGTGTTGCTGTCTTTTCAATTCTGGCTTTATATGCATTATTATACACAGCAATATGAAATCACAGCTGCCAATTCTTTAGCTAGTATTGTTCTTCATATGCATTAAAAAAATTTCCCAAGAACCTAGGAGATCACATTGTATCAGGATAATATATGTGTGGATCCAAGTACTTGGCAATATGCAGATTTTCTAAGTATCGTCCAAGTTTCTTTGGTATGGCACCTAATGTCCTGATAACCACTGGGACCTCCACAGTTGCTTTTGCCACAATCTTTCAAATTCATTTTTCAGATATTGATACTTCGAGATCTTCAATTCTTGGTCTTCTATTCTACTATCCCCTGGTATTGCCACCTCAATTATCTACCCCTTTCTTTGTTTTAACGACAATTAAATCTGGTGTGCTATGCACCAGGACTTGATCAGTTTGTATTCCGAATTCTCGCAATATTTTAACCGGTACATTTTCAACCACCCTTTTCTATTTGTCCACCAATTTTTCATCACTGGTGCATAATTTTTATGGATATTCCAGTTAATCATTTTGGCAATTGTGTTGGATCATTGTTTATAATCACTTTTTGGATTTTCTTCCATGAGCTGTGTATATGATGTACACTTTCTTCTACTTCTTTACATAGTCTGCACTTTGAACCATTTGGTGATATATATATATTTTTTCCAGTTTTGGCCTTGTTGCATTAGTTCAAATAGCTTGCTCTTTCTTGAATACTCAAAATAAACCTTCAGTTTCTATTTTTTAAATGTTCCAGTTGTAAGCCATTGTTATTACTTAGCTGTAATATAATAACCCAATGCAGTAAACTTTGGGCATGGAATAGAAAGCAGTTTTTCCTTGTGAACAAATCCGTTTCGGCTGCAACATGGCTGGACTCTGTTAGATTTCTGTCCTTCCTTTTTTTTTTCTATTGGTGGCCTGCACACTCATCCTCTTCAGGCTTTTAAGACAGATCCCCAAAAACCAGCACTAAAGAAGTTACCTTCTTGCTGTGATGACTCTAGGAACTTTTCTAAGATACATATTCCAGTTTTGGGCAGAGCACTTATCTTCTCCCATCTCTCCAGCCCCAAGTTCAAAGACAGAATTTTGCCTTTTTGTGTCTCTAGGTAAATATTGGAGCTGGCAGCCATCCCAACAAAGTGAAAGTATATGGTCCTGGTGTGGCGAAGACGGGCTTAAAGGCTCATGAACCGACCTACTTTACAGTGGATTGCACAGAAGCTGGGCAGGGTGAGTTGAGCCCTTTCTATCCTTGATGCCTCGGAATGTTTGGCATTGCTGGAATGGAGGAAGAGGAGGAGTGGGCCACCCCCGTCCCCAGCCCACCCCACCTTCCAGTCCAGTGTAAGCCACACAGAGAGTTAGCTCTGAGAAGCTAGTCTTCTGAAGTACAGCAACCTTGGTCTGATTAAGTGTTGGGGGAGGGGGGGGACATTTCAGGCTCATTCTTAATTGGGGAACCAAGAATAAATGCTTGTGTTGTAAATTGCTCTAAGGAGCACTTAATGCTGAAGGGCAGCACGTAAAAAATGACTTTTGTTTCCTGCTTCCCCTCCCTTTCTCCTTCTGGCAGCCAAGGGGAACAAAAGACAAGGCTGTACAATCTTTCTAGCCTTTTCATTTAGACTGGCTTCTCCACTTCTGATGCCCAGTTCTGAAGCCTTTTGTATCCTAACTGCTGCTGTGTGTGTTGAGAAGGTTGCGTCTTTGGAATCCCTTTAATTGGCTTTTCCCTCCCCTGCTCCCTCCCATGGTTAGGCGTCTCACAAAGTCGGTGGTGAAAGTAAGAGGGGGAGAGAGAAAATTGTGCTGCTTCAGATGTTGCCAAGATGTAGCTCCCATCAGCTCCAGCCACCATGGCCAACCGCTGATATAGCATCTGGAAGACAGTTTCCAAAACTTCCAAATGGACAAGCACCCCATGGCTGGAAAATGCTTGTGCTTTCTCGCTGCTAATTTTTAAGTGCAGTGGAGTGCAGAGATAGAGTAGTGCCTAACTTGTATTCTGTGGCAGACGGTGACTAAACTTCCTCCCCCAATTGCTTGGCATAATGCCTTAATTGTGCTGCTCTGTTCATACTGTACCGTGTGTCCTTGAACAAGTTACAGAAAGGAATTAGCAATCAAGAGAAGCCATTCTGGCCTTGCTTTCCCATGCCCTAGAACTTTGATATTCTTCATTCTTGATTCCTTCTGAAATGATGTAGAGGTAGATTATAAAAAGTATCCTGAATTTTATGCACACTTCATACGTGGATCGATGCCCTGCATCTTTGCCTTTATTTTACCATTGTGGTTACTCCAGAAAAAATCAGAATTGCCCATTGGAGAAATAATCCACCTTTAGAGTGAAAGATTGAAGCTGGAGGTTGATAGACTTCAGGGGCTGCACTATATGGGGACATCTTGGCTCACTTTTGGGATTTGGGTCACAATTGCAGGCGCAGGTTGTAATAGCGCACTTAGATGCCTCTCGTTGACTTGTCTCTTCTTAAAGGTGATGTGAGCATTGGCATCAAGTGTGCCCCTGGTGTGGTGGGTCCAGCTGAGGCTGACATCGATTTTGACATCATTCGGAATGATAATGACACCTTCACAGTCAAGTATACCCCCCGGGGTGCTGGAAGCTACACAATCATGGTGCTGTTTGCTGACCAGGTGAGGCCATTTCTCAGCACTGCAAAATTGGGGGATGTGCGAGAGAGTCTGCCTGCCCTGGACTATGTGGACTGACCTGATCCCATTCTTTCCCTCCATTGAATGGAGGTTTACATCTGGGGATTCAAGTCCTGGTGGAGTGGGTCTACAGCTGCTGTCTCAACTTCGGTTCTTTGGGCAATCGTGGTGGACCAGCCGCCGTGAGAGGGGGGCTGGGTCACCCTTCACCGGTTCGAAACAGCATTCTCACTCCTGCCATTGCCGTGAGAGGGCAATGAGGTCCTATGTGTCCCATTGGAATTCTATTGAAGCCTGGCATTCACTCCTCTTGACTATGATAACATCAAATTGTCCCCTGGCTATTGGCCATGGATTATCACCTCCCCTTGATGTCCAGATGTACTCGGTGAATGACCTTCGTGCCCTGCGAGATTCCCCCCTCTCGCAGGTTTGGCCCTCCTCGTTATCAAGGGCCTATCTTGATGACGGGCGTTGGAGCCCCGAGAGATGGCATGCAGCAAAGAAGAGTTTGAGGGGTTTTTTAAGTGGGTTTTTTAGCGGGTTTTTAACAAAAATTTTAAGGGGTTCGGGGGGGATTAGGGTGGGTTCTGGGGGAAATCCACCGGGTTCAAGTCCAGCCTTAGTGAAGGGCTGCGACATTAGGGACGTAGAACCGGAGGTCGGGGAGGGGGTTGGAGTTCGATTTGAAGAGGGCTGTTCCATCAGTATAGTGAGTGGGAGGGGCAGATATGGCGGAAGCTGGGGACCACATCATGTTCAGGGAATGCGCACTCGCTATCTTAGAGCGATTGCACACTCCGGTCCCCAATGCTTTTCTCGTTCCCCAGGTTGTCCAGATTCTCAGGGCCAGAGCCTTCGGCTGATGTTATGCAACGCCAGGTCCGTTGTTAATAAAGCCCCCCTCATTCACGATCTTATTCAGGAGGGGGAGGCGGACCTGGCGGGTATTACGGAGACCTGGTTGGGCCAGGAGGGGGGAGTTCCCCTCGTGGATATATGCCCACCAGGCTTCCGTGCATTTCATCAGCCGAGGGCTCAGGGCAGGGGCGGGGGGGTGGCGGTTATTATAAAGGAAGGTCTGGATCCGAGGGAGACCACTGTTCCACAGATAGCCGGATGTGAGTCCCTCTTTGTGAAGTGGGGTCGTGGAGTACAGATGGGCTTGTTGGTCACGTACCTGGCTCCCTGCCACGTGGCAACGGCCCTGCCCGAGCTGCTTAACGTTATAGCCGAGGTGGCGGTGGACACCCCTAGACTTGCCATCATGGGGGATTTCAACCTGCCATCTATCGGTGAAGCGTCTGAGGTGGCTCGAGAGTTCATGGCTTCCATGACGGCCATGGACCTTACTCAGTTAATTCATGACCCCACTCACACAGGGGGACACACTCTGGACTTAGTTTTTGTCTCTGGTCAGTGGTTGAGTGGCCTTGATATAGGAGATATAGTCATCGAACCCTTGTCATGGTCTGACCACTCGCTCCTTCGACTGGACTTTCTAACCGCTGCACCCTGCCGCAGGGAGGCGGGACCGACCAGGTGGTTCCGCCCCAGGCGCCTGATGGACCCTGATAGGTTCCAGATGGAGCTTGGGCCATTTCCTGAGATTCTGGCTCATGACTCGGCTGAAGACCTGGTGGCCGCCTGGGATAGTGCGGCTGCCAGGGCCTTGGACCGTGTCGTGCCTTTGCGGCCTCTGACCCGGCACCAAACTCACCTAGCTCCTTGGTTCTCCGAGGAGCTTAGGGAGATGAAGCGCCGGAAAAGACGCCTGGAGAGTAGTTGGAGGACCAGCCGCTCCGAATCCGACCGAACACTGGTGAGGTCTCATATTAAGACCTACCTAGTGGTGATAAAAGCGGCGAAATCTAGTCATTTTGCCGCTCTTATCGCGTCATCAGATAATCGCCCGGCCGCCCTGTTTAGGGTGACCCGCTCCCTCCTCCATCTGGAAGTGCGGGAGGACCCCTTGCAGGGCCGAGCTGAGGACTTTGTGCAGTATCTGTATGACAAAATCGCTCAGATTCGGGAAGGGCTGGCCTCTGACTGGGTATGTCCGGACGGGATGACTGAGGCAGGTCTTGAGAGTGTTATCTGGGGGGAGTTTGATCCTGTGGCTCCCGAGGACATGGACAGGGTCCTGGGACGGCTGAACGCAACCACATGTTTATTGGACCCATGCCCCTCCTGGCTGGTACTGGCTTCCCGGGAGGTGACACGAGGCTGGCTCCAGAAGATTGTTAACGCTTCTTTGAGTGAGGGGGTCCTGCCGGCCGCTTTGAAAGAAGCAGTTGTGAGGCCCCTCCTCAAGAAGCCCTCTCTGGATCCGGCTGTTTTGGTTAACTATCGTCCAGTCTCCAACCTTCGCTTCGTTGCGAAGGTTGTTGAGAGTGTGGTGGCGCAACAGCTTCCCCGGTACCTGGATGAAGCTGTCTATCTAGACCCGCTCCAGTCCGGCTTCCGGCCTGGGCACAGCACGGAAACGGCATTGGTCGCGTTGGTGGATGATCTCTGGAGGGCTCGGGATAGGGGTTGCTCCTCTATCCTGGTCCTGTTAGACCTCTCAGCGGCTTTTGATACCATCGACCATGGTATCATGTTGCACCGGTTGGCGGGGTTGGGGGTGGGGGGCACCGTTCTGCGGTGGTTCTCCTCCTACCTCTCTGACCGGTCGCAATCTGTGTTGACAGGGGGGCAGCGGTCGACCCCGAGGCACCTTGCTTGTGGGGTGCCACAAGGGTCGGTCCTCTCGCCCCTTCTGTTCAACATTTATGTAAAGCCGCTGGGTGAGATCATCCGTGGCTTCGGGGTGGAGTTCCATCAGTACGCTGATGACACCCAGCTGTACATCTCCACCCCAGGCCACCCCAACGATGCCCTTGAAGTGATGTCCCAGTGCCTGGAGGCCGTGCGGGCCTGGATGGGGAGAAACAGGCTCCGACTCAACCCCTCCAAGACCGAGTGGCTGTGGCTTCCGGCGTCCCGATATAGCCAGCTGACGCCATCGCTGACTATTGGGGGCAAATCACTTGCCCCCACGGAGAGGGCTCGTAACTTGGGCGTCCTCCTGGACGCACGGCTGTCGTTAGAAGATCATTTGACGGCCGTGGCCAGGGGGGCTTTTTATCAGGTCCGCCTGATACGCCAGTTGCGCCCCTTTCTAGATCGGGACTCCCTACGCACAGTCACTCAGGCACTCGTCACCACCCGCCTGGACTACTGCAACGCTCTCTACATGGGGCTCCCCCTGGGGTGCACCCGGAGGCTCCAGCTGGTCCAGAACGCGGCCGCGCGGGGGATTATGGGGGCGACGAAGCGCTCCCATGTAACACCTCTCCTGCGCGAGCTGCACTGGCTCCCGGTGGTCTTCCGGGTGCGCTTCAAGGTGTTGGTGACCACCTTTAAAGCGCTCCATGGCTTAGGGCCGGGGTACTTACGAGACCGCCTTCTGCCACCAATAGCCTCCCACCGGCCAGTACGCTCGCACAGAGTGGGCCTCCTCAGGGTGCCGTCCGCCAGACAATGTCGGCTGGCGACCCCCAGGGGGAGAGCCTTCTCTGTGATGGCGCCCACCCTCTGGAACAACCTCCCCCCAGAGATACGTACAATAACAGACCTCCGGATTTTTCGTCGGGCCCTGAAAACCCATTTATTTCAACTAGCTGGGCTGGCTTGAGTTGATTTTAAATTGATTTTAAATTGGGGTTGTTTTAATTTACGGCCAAATTTAATTATTTTAAACTGTTTTTAAATTTTGTATGTATTGTTTTTTACCTTGGCTGTTCACCGCCCTGAGTCCTATTTTGGAGAAGGGCGGTATAGAAATTTAAACAAATAAATAAATAAATAAATAAGTCACATGGAGATCGTTCTCGTTTTCACCTGCTTCCTCTTCGTCTCTAGGCCACTCCCACCAGCCCCATCAGAATCAGAGTGGAACCCTCGCACGATGCCAGCAAAGTCAAAGCTGAGGGACCTGGCCTCAACAGGACTGGTGAGTTGGGGATATGCTTTGCAAGAGGCTGTACGTTACAAATAGGAGCCGGGAGCTTAGAAATTGTGTCTGGAACTCCTGATCCAGCAACCTGAAGAAGGAACAGAACTCAATCCCATTGAACGTGGATAAAAACAAAAGGCTTTGTAAATATTGGGATTAAGCAGCGGTGTCCCGGACAGGCTTTTAACTTATTTTGATAAGATGCATAATTCCCTTGTCTGTGCTTGGGTGAGCTTCCTGAGGTTCTCATGCAGCCATTAGTGCAACCTAACTGCAATATTGAAATGGGACAAGGAGGGTGG
Organism: Pantherophis guttatus; assembly: GCF_059756535.1. NCBI lineage: Eukaryota > Metazoa > Chordata > Lepidosauria > Squamata > Colubridae > Pantherophis > Pantherophis guttatus. The sequence continues at coordinate 118,586,881 of NC_142064.1, read as the reverse complement.
GTGCCAGTTTTAGAATGAATTTTAATCTTGTGAGCATAAAATCAACTTATCATATAACACGACCGCCCAAAGTTATGCCCGGGAAAAAATAAACTCTGTTCTACCCCATGGAAGTTCTTGGTACAAAAATCAATAAAGCAGAAAGCATGTTTACCAGCCTGGAACGTTTGCCTGTCCTTCTGAAAGTTTCTCCTACTTCCTCAGGTGTGGAGATGGGGAAGCCAACTCACTTCACAGTTAACACCAAGCCAGCTGGCAAGGCCAAGCTGGATGTGCAGTTCACAGGCCCAGCCAAGGGAGACGCCGTAAGAGACTCTGAAATAATTGATCACCACGATAACACCTATACTGTCAGATATACCCCTGTGCAGCAGGTAAGTTATGAGAAGGAGAGGGTGATTTTCTGAGATATGGCTGAAACATGGTGTCTTGTTAAATAGCAAACTACTAGAGACTTTGTACAGATTTACCATTTTAGGAAAGCAAGGCTTTTAATTGAAATCTTGCTAGTCAGCCAGGGTGGGGGGTGGGGATGGGACTTGGCAGCCTTACTCCCTTCTTTCCTTAAATAAGTAACTCTTGGGGAAGTGACTTCTGGGAAACATCTAGATGGAAAGTCAGTAGGAAGGATGCGGGCCCCGTAGAAGGGGAAGAATGAATGGCAGGCTAGGATGCCTATACAAACAGTAATAGTGTACCTCTTGTATTTCAGGGTAACCTTGGAGTAAATGTAACATATGGGGGAGACCACATTCCCAAAAGTCCTTTCAATGTGGGAGTAGCTCCCACCCTGGACCTCAGCAAGATCAAGATCTCTGGGCTTGGAGACAGTATGTATCCCAGTAGCTTCAATTTTTTGCTTGCTTTTGCCTCCTAATCACAGAGAAGGGTGCTGAGTAACACAAAAGCAGCACTCTCTGATTGCTGTGATTTTTTTTTTTTTAATTGGGCACTTCTCAATTTCTGGAAATGTTGTTATTGCATTTGGCTAACATATTTTTTTAGCTGCTGTAGAAGCTGGGCATTTGTTGTTTCTTTCTTTAAAAGGAAAAACACAATGATTTTTCAGTATGTCTAATTCTGTTGCCGATACAGCATGGATGAAAATTGCAGCTCACAACATCTGGAGGGCTTTGGGTTCCACATCTCTGAATTGAGAGTTCAATAAAAAGCCAGTGTACACTGCTGCCTAGCATCTGCTAACAGTTGTCTTTTGGGACTGTACCAAGAAGCCTGCTTGTTCCAGCTTTCTGTCAGGACCAGATGGCCTCTGGGAAGTTTGCACAGGACATGCTTCAAATGACAAAATAGAACCTAATATATTTATGGCTTAAATAAAAGGTGCAGTTCTGTTAGAATTTAGACTCTGGGTGCCCAGTCATCCTTGGGGTTTTGCCATCAGTGAAAGCTTGAGAATCTCAAAGCCAAATTATATTACACAAAATTGTGGCCAACAGGTTTAGCTCAACTATTTCTCATGTACATACACCCCACATCTGTCAGTCTCCATCAGATTTATCCTGAAATATGATGGTGATTTTCATCCTAGCCGTCCAACTCCTTGCTTCCGACCAATCCAGGGTTGCGAACCCTCTCTTAAAATATATTTGATACAGTGTTGAATTGTATGGGTGAATTGAACACAACTGTGATAAGGCAGCACCAAGTTCCCTTATTATCCCTTCACCTTCCACCAGTTACACTGTGTTTGTTCATGCATGTACATCAGGGGTCCCCAACCCCCGGGCCACGGACCACTACTGGGCCTTGAGCCATTCGGAACTGGGCCGTGGAAGTGGTGGGCAAGCATGTGTGCCCACTTGCATGAGCCGCAGGCATTTGCACAAGTGGCATGCGTGCCCAGTGCTTGCACAAATGGAGCTGTGCGTGTGTGTGCCTGCCACTTGCCCAGAATCATCCCCTTTCTTTCTTTCCTCCCTCTCTCCCCCCCCCTCCCCCAGGCAACAAAACCGGAAAGGTTGGGGAACTCTGATGTGCAGCATGACTGTATATCCAAACAATTTGCCTCCTTCTGGGTCTGTTCACTATCAATGTAAATTTGAATTGGGATGACTCCTAGCCCAAGGCAAAACTCTATATCCTTTTACACATTGATTACAGTTTCCAGCCCGCCCCCTCCCTCAGCTATAGTTCCAGTGTTCCATGGGGTGATGGAAAACATACTTAAAGAATAGGCATGTCTTTAGAAACCTCCCTAGTGGTTCTTGAATAAAACTTTTCCCTTCCTGGACATTTGCCAGGGCAAAATGGCTGGAAGCATTCCAAGGCTGCCTTGTTTTTTTTTTTCCAGGAAATATTAGTCATGCCAACAATATCATTCTCTCCCCTTAGCTTAACTCCAGCTGCAAAGTACAGTCACCTTCCCCATGGCTTGGTATAATAGAGGCATATCTAAATGACTACCTAGGAAAAGAAGGGTCACCTCAGATGTCTTGGCAAAGCATTTGTAAAGGATAGGAGATTTGTGGGTGGAATCCTCTCTTCATTCTGAGGGAAATGGGGCAAAAGATGTCCGGTCAATTCCAGATTTGATTTTCATAGATGTGCACTTGGTTCTTGCAGAAGTGGAAGTGGGCAAAGACCAGGAGTTCACTGTTAAATCCAAAGGTGCTGGAGGCCAAGGCAAGGTGGCTGCCAAAATCACAGGCCCATCCAGTAAGCCTGTGCCCTGCAAGGTGGAGCCAGGCTTGAGCTCAGATAACAGTGTGGTGAAGTTCATTCCACGAGAAGAAGGACCCTACGAAGTGGATGTCACCTATGATGGTGTCCCTGTTCCGGGCAGTCCCTTCCCAGTGGAGGCAGTACCTCCCACCAATCCATCCAAGGTAAGAGTCCTGGTTCTCGATGGGTGCCTTGGAAAATGTTGTCCATTCTCTCCTTCTCATTTAAAGCACTCCTGTTCTGCTAAATTAGATTCTACAGTCTTGCCCTAATTCAGCCAAGAGAATTCTATTTAGGGAATACGATCCTGGGTATCGAGGAATCACACCCTATTTATTGCCATGAGCCATTCCTAGGAAAAGGCAAGGGGATTCAGATGAGTAAACGTGGGTCTAGTTCTGTGTGTGAGTAGGTGACATATTGGAGAGGCAGTTGTAATGTGATAAATGATCATTTGAAGGCTCAGCCAGTGCTTGAATCTCACTGTATGTGAACGGAGATGCTGGGTCAATTCACAGAAAAGGTCTCATGGATTTCTACAGACTTAATTTCTAGATAAGAATCTTGTCTTCAGAACTTTCCTTTGATATTTAGCTTCCCAAGTAGTAGTGACTCAAAATGTAGTCTGGAGAGTAGATGGAGACTTAGAAGGTCAATGCACTTTATTTTCCCCTGCTCACTACAATGACCTCCTTCAGATGTGAGAAATGTGTGTCCCTGCAAATGTTGCTTCATTACAGCTCATAGTAGTCGCACCCAGCATGGTGAATGGGGAGAGATGCTGCCCAGAATTTGATACAAGATTATATAAATGTTTTAAATAAATAAATAAATTACTGCAGCTAGTGGGCAACAGCATGCAAAATGTCACAGCTTGGATTTATATATACAAATTATAAGGAATGCATTTATCTCTCTCTTGGTTGTAGTATAGCAGCAAAGGATTGTCTTTGGAAGGGGATACAGTGCAATGTTTTGTGGGGTTTCTTGAAGAAGATTTTGCTTATGAATTAAGTCAACTTATCTTCTCTTCCCTTACCCTACCCTACAGGTGAAGGCTTATGGACCAGGCTTAAAGGGCGGCTTGGCTGGCACTCCTGCTCCTTTTACCATTGATACCAAGGGAGCTGGGAACGGAGGCCTCGGCCTGACTGTGGAAGGCCCCTGCGAGGCCAAAATAGAATGCCTGGACAATGGAGATGGCACTTGTTCAGTCTCCTACTTGCCCACGGAACCAGGGGAGTACAACATCAATATCCTCTTTGCGGACACCCATGTGCCAGGCTCTCCTTTCAAAGCCCAAGTGGTGCCTGGCTTTGATCCATCCAAAGTGAAGTGCTCTGGACCAGGGCTGGAGCATGCCACCGTGGGGCAGGCAGGAGAGTTCAGCGTGGATTGCTCTAGTGCTGGGAGCGCTGAGCTCACCATTGAGATCATCTCTGAAAGTGGCACGCAGGCCGAAGTCCACGTGCGGGACAATGGCGATGGCACTTACACCATCACTTACATCCCACTCTGCCCTGGTATCTACACCATCACCATTAAATACGGGGGGCAGCCTGTACCCAACTTCCCCAGTAAGCTCAATGTGGAACCAGCGGTGGATACATCTGGCGTTAAAGTCTATGGTCCTGGAGTGGAAGGCAAAGGTAAGAATGGCAGGAGATAATCCAGAGCACTTGAGACTCAGATACTGAGTTGTCTGTAGGTTAAGGCCAGAATAGAGAATCTCATGAATGTGTCCCCTGACTTTCTGTGGCTGCAGAATAAAGGTTAACAACAACAGTTGGGACTGGAATTTCCATCGCTAAGGGATGTGATCCTAAAGTGCAACATTACACAACCATGTTACTTAGTGATGGTCATCATTTACTACTTTCTATCGGCTTCCCCACTGACTGCTTATGAGATGCTGGCAGTGAAGGTCACAAATGACCATGGGATGTTGCAATGTCGTAATTGCAAGCCAGTCACTGAGCACCTGGATCACAATTTTGTGACCATGGAGACATTGCCATGGCCAGAATGTAGAGGACCAATTGTAAATACTATTTGTTCAGTATCATTGTAAGTTTGAATTGTTGCTGGGTGTTTAGTTAATTGAGGACTACCTATAAAAGCAAATGCTTGAGCACCACTTAGGTTTTCTGCCTTTGTTTATTGGGGGACTAATTCTGTTTCTTGCATACATAGAGAAGGGTATCGGGGAACTTTAGCTGTTTTCCTAAAACATTCACAGCCATATAGACCAGGAACTAAAATGCATGGTCTATATGTGCTTGTTGCTAGTTACACAGGGTGTGGGCAAGTCCTTTTAAATAAGCCCTGGGCTTTATTATAAGAGAATGAGAATGTACTGAAAAGTTGGCATATGAGGATGAAAGCTGTCTGTGTTGGAACCCTCTACCCCTGGTGTTTCCTGGCTGCAGGATTAGTTTTCATCATTATTATTATGCCTTCAAGTAGGTCTTGACTGCTGGAAACTGCCTAGACTGGTCCCTGCAGTTTTCAAGGAAAGATTTTTAGAAGTGGTTTGTCCTTGCCTGATTCCTTGGGCTGAGAAGAGAGTGACTGGCCCAAGGTCACCCAGTTCGTTCATGCCTAATATGGGACTACAATTCTGAATCTCTCAGTTTCTAACCTGGTCCCTTTAACTACTATACCAAACTGACTCTCAGCTGCAGGATAATGATGATTAATAATGATTTTGTTTAGGAAAGAACCCCAACAGAGGAAGAACTAATAGATAAGATCTTAGAATGCGCTGAGATGGACAGATTAACAAAAGAAATTAAGGAAAAAGAAGAGACAGAATATTATAGAATATGGAATAAATGGTATAATTGGCTTAAGACTAACAATAAAGAACAATAACTATTAGGAGAGAAAAATAGAAGTACAAAATAGAGATGTATCTCATATGCAGAGTGGAATAAAAAATGTATATAATATGAAGGTAGAAATGTATAATAGTAAAGAGATAACTAAAATGTACAGTTCTTTATAGGGGAAAAGGGGGGAAGGAAAAGGAGGTAAAGAAGATGGAGTAATAGATTAAGATAAAGGGCAAGAAGAAGAATAACTGGAAGACCACTAAGAAACAATGCTTAAATATGATAAGTTATTTATATGTTGTATTTTGTGTAAATGTCCAATATGTGTTCTAATAAAATTACAAATTTTAAAGGACAAAAAAAATAATGATTTTGTTTAATGGTAAACAGGACAGGCTGAGGATGACATTCTCAGTTTCAGTTTGGATCCACGAGTACTAAGTTAAAATAGCTTACCTGGTGGTACTGATGTCACAGGGGATCCAAAGTGTTCATAAATCAGATGCAAGGGAGGTGGAAGTTTGGACAGGCAGGCTAGAAGAGTCTAAGGCAGGGGTGTCAAACTCGTGTCGTCATAACGTCATCACGTGACATATCGGGACTTTTTTCCCTTTGCTAAACTGGCTGTGGGTGTGGCCAGTGCGTGACGCATCCGGCCCACGGACCGTGAGTTTGACAGTCCTGATCCAAAGTCTTCTTTACTGATGCTGTTGGTGCTCTCTCCAGGTGTATTCCGTGAAGCCACAACAGAATTCAATGTGGATGCCCGAGCCTTGACTAAATCCGGGGGCCCTCACATCAAAACCAGAGTATCCAATCCTTCAGGAAACCTTACAGAGAGCTATGTGCGTGACAATGGCGATGGTACCTACAAGGTGGAGTACACACCTTATGAAGATGGTGAGTTAGGGGAAAGAGATATATAAGGGTATTGGAGAGGTCTTGGTTGACATGGGTTGGGACAGAAGGAACTAGTTCTTCTGAGATTTTTGGTCCACTCGACCTGCAAGCCTGCTGCTTTTTTTTTTTAAGATGAGAGGATGCCTTAGTATATAGGAATAATTTTGGGAGACAGGAGGAAGAATCACAGCCCAGACAGTCTGATAAATGGAATCTGAGTCTGAAGGAGCAGTGGAGGTAGACAGAACATCTCAGAAGGGATTTCCTTCTTAGTTTTCAAGAACAAAGGAGGGGAAAGGTACTTTCAGGCTTGCAAGATTCTGTTATTGAAATCCTCGAATAAAGGGTAGTGTTAGAACTCACAGTTTCTTGCCTGGACTACCTCAAAGAGCCAACATAGGATGTGTTTGTGTTAGATGAAGAAGTGTGTCCAGTTGTTTAATCTCCCAAAGTGCTTAGGAGGAGCATAACCTTTCTTGTCTCCCTTTAGGTGTCCACTCAGTTGATGTGACCTATGATGGCAGCCCTGTCCCAAGTAGCCCTTTCCGTGTACCGGTAACTGAAGGATGTAACCCTGCAAGGGTGAGAGTGCATGGGCCCGGCATCCAAAGTGGGACTACTAACAAGCCCAATAAGTTCACAGTGGAGACGAGGTAAACATTAGAAAGCGAGAATGCAGCAGCATTTGAAAAGGAGGAATGAACAAGAGTAGCTCTTAGTATTGGCTGGCTACTTTTACCCATCTTTCAAAAAGGGATATATCAAAGTTGATCAAGAATATGTGTGTGTGTGTGTGTGTGTGTGTGTGTGTGTGTGTGTGTGTGTGTATATATATATATATATATATATATATATATATATATATATATATATATGTTTATGTAAGTTTTCACGGGTATGTATGTGTGTATAGTTAATATTTCGGGTTTCTTCCCGTGTAATTGTGGATATATCCCTTTTAGGGATATATCCACAATTACACGGGAAGAAACCCGAAATATTAACTATACACACACATATATATATATATATATATATATATGGTTGCATCTAGCCTTTCAGTAGAATGTTGCTGAGGGAGGGGGGAGGGGAGGGAAGGCAGGCATTGAGAGAGTCAAATTAGTCAAGTACAGATAGCGCGATCACTTCCCTCCTGTATTTTGCGATTTGCAAAATTTCCCCCTTGTAATCACACTAAAAAAATTACAGTTTGTCATCAGTTTTGGGATTTGCTCTGGGAGCCCATACCAAAGGCTTTGGGGCACTCTATATGGTGCTGGAACTCGGATTGTACACTCTTCAAGCAAATCCCCTACTTTGATGCTTCCCCCTGAGATTATTGCAAAGCGTTTTAGGCTAAGATGCAAGTTTGTGGTGGGTTTTGGAAGGCTCTGAAGTGCATACCATTGCCGAGAAGACAAATAATAAAGCCATTAGAGGTAGCCCTAAGTAGGCTTTAGGGCTTTAAACAGAAGCGCAGGGCTATATAGATGAAATCCAAGTAAGATATAGCTACATCCTTCAGGTGTCCATGATTTCTGACTTTGTAAACTTTACAAATACATTGGCTCCAAATTGGAACGTAGAAATCGGGGGCTGCCCATCCCTCCAGACTGATGTAGTCACTGAACTGCTTTAACTTTTAGATTCCTTTTCTCTTTCTTTCTCTCTCTCTTTCTCTCATAGCAGCTGCAATTCCCTATAATGGAAGGCTTGGTTCAAAGTTCAGGGCCCTCTTTGGAATGCATGACCCCATTGTTCCTTCTTTCTGCTACAGGGGTGCTGGTACTGGTGGCCTGGGCCTAGCAGTTGAAGGTCCCTCTGAAGCAAAAATGTCCTGCACTGACAACAAAGATGGCAGCTGTTCTGTGGAGTACATCCCCTATGAGCCTGGCACCTACAACCTTAATGTCACATACGGTGGCCACCAAGTGCCAGGTATGACTTGATCTGGATGTAGTGATAATAGGCTAGTAATAGCAGTGCTGATTAGAAGTTAGAATTTGGTAACTGAACTGGCTTGGTGGTGGCAATCCCTCAAGACTTCAACAGGTCACCTATCTGGGCCACAAGTGCAACATAGCTTAAATGCATTTGACAACTCGTCATAGTCACTAGCTTGGCTGTTTTTTAGGCTATGATCAGCCTAGGTTGGGGAAACAATTCCAAGATAAAAGATTGGGTTGCCTTTTTATAGGATGATATGATAACAGTATTTGAGTAGTGGTCTTCCCCTCTTGAAGCCTTATGCACCTACAGAGTAGTAGTCTCTCTATGGAGAAGGAGACTCAATCTCTTTGAATGTGGTTGGATGACTCTGGTATAAAGAAAGAGGAAGTCACTTTCCTTGCAATATGGGCAGAAAGGTAGTGATGAGTTTGATGATGGAAGAGGCAGCCAGGCCTCCTCGTTCTCCATTCTAGGCATGTAGTTTCCACTGGAGGAAGAAGCCTTGTAGGCCCTATCCAACCTTTGGCCCAAAGATTATTGCCTCATTATTTACTGCATTTATATCCACCTGCTTCTCTGGGAGCTGAAGGGACAACTTGTGTGGAATCTAATTTTATTAATTAGATAAATTTTATTTGTACAATAACAATCCCATGAGGTGCATTAGGTTGAAAAATAGTGGTTGGCACAGTGTTTGTGGCTGAACAAGGAACTTGGCTCAGGACTCTCCCAATTCAGAACCTCAATCTCTGCACTGCACCACAGGTTTCCCATCATTTCTATAGGTATAAGCCACTACTGTGGAATGGTTAGTCTTGACTAAAAGGTTAACGGCATGATGTCTTCAGCTTGGTTGCTTCTGAAAAGAGGAGCCCATAAGTTGTGTTTAGGTTTTGGAGCAATTCAGCTGCTCTTATCTAAGCAATAATTACCAAACCAGGAAGGGTGGAGTAGGAAATTCTGGCATAGGATCAGGTGGGTATAGTGCGGTATCCTGGGCTGAATACAAGGCGTCTGTCCAAGCTATTGTAACATCTTGGTGCTGGTCACTAGTAGCAGGTATGGCTAGGTAACCATACTAGGTATGGTTCCCTATGGCTGGAACCTGTTCAGAGTCCTCAAATTGGTTGGTCACTCGCTAAATCTCACATTTCCCAAGCTTCCTTAAAGGCCAGAGAGGTGAGCAGAAAGAATAGCAGAGAGGTTGTGAAAATAAGGATTACAAATGTGTCTCTTTCACAGTAAGCAATGGATGGCGTGAAATCAAATAACCTTTTTTAAGAACTACAGGAAGCTTCCTCCAAGTTGCAGTTCCTTGACTCAAGTTATGTTTCTTTCTTCTCTGTAGGAAGCCCATTCAAAGTCCCTGTGCATGATGTGGTGGATTCATCCAAGGTAAAATGTTCAGGCCCTGGCCTGACTCCTGGTGTCGTCAGAGCCAATGTTCCCCAGTCCTTTACAGTGGACACCAGCAAGGCAGGTGTGGCACCCCTCGATGTGAAAGTTCAAGGTCCAAAGGGTAAGTAAATCTGCACTTGACTGGACAAATGGTGTCTCCTTTGAGCTTGGTTCATCCCTCATCTCTTGCCCTTGTCCTACAGGAGTAGTTGAACCTGTAGATGTAGTGGATAATGCTGATGGTACTCAGACTGCAAGTTACGTGCCAAGTCGTGAAGGACCGTATAGCATTGCTGTGCGTTATGGAGACGATGAGGTGCCTCACAGGTAGGAACAGATTGGCGGAGGCCAAAGAACAGAAGCCTCTGTGGCAGAAATGCAGAAACATAGCGTTCATTGACAGATTTCTGATTCTTACGATTAACAGACCTCTCTTCTCCCAAAGAACCATATTTGAAAAGTGGAAGCTCAGAGGGCCTGAGAAGAGCTTCTGTAGCATTTGGGATACCTTCCATGGTGGTTTCCTGCATTACATTTACTCTAGAGTGACATAGTGAACAGTCTGTGAAACAGTCATTTTTGAGGCCTTCAACCATGAAGAAAGGGCAGACCTGGTGGTAACAAAATGTCAACTGGGTTTTATTCCATGGTAATAGAACTTGCAGAAAATAGAAATTGCCTAGTTAGCAACTCTTAAGAGCCACTGGGATGCTTACTTGGGCTAACGCTCAATATTCCTCATTACCTTCGTTTGCAACATGAGAAAAAAGTCAAAAAAGCTTGCACCATCCATTTTTTTAAGGGCAGAAGATACTCGGGGGAATATGTCCCCTGTTTATAGTCTGTAGAAATTCTCAGTCATCCAGGTCATGGTTGTCCCAAAGGTGCTTTTTCAGGAGGCAACTGGACTTCCTTGTTTTTTCTTTTGAAGACATTTTGCTTCTCATCCAAGAAGCTACTTTAGCTCTGACAGCATAGTGGGGAATGGAAGGATTTATACCCCTTGCAGAGAGCTGGTCATTTGCATCCTTTTATTAGAGAGTCCTTGAAGCACTTGGAGGTTTATCTGTGTCCTCAGGGTCACCTGAGTAGTGCTCCTGGTTCCTGTAGTCTGCAATTTTTTTTCTCTGGGAAACCATTCCTACTCCCACACCATTCAGAGGTTGTTCATCCCTAATTGTATAGCTAAAAAGTCTGCAGAGATTCTCAGTCATCCAGGTCATGGATGCATGGATGCACCTTTGGAATTCCCCTGTTTATCTACAGTTGCTTCTGCTGAAGCTGCACCAAAAGCTCTCTCATTGAGTCTGCCCTTGCCTCTAACTTGAAAAGGGCAGCCCTTAATCCCAGTTCCAGCTTTTTTCAATCTGATGCATTTTCAATATATTCAGAGTGAACTTCTCAAAACTCAATTTAACATGGCGGAAGTGAATTCTGAGGGTACCATTCTGATTTCTTGGATGGGTGTCAGTTTGGGAAGACTATACTGTGTTGTAAAATAGGACAATTACAATAATTTCTGATGCTGAGGAGCATTTGTGCACCTTAGAAGTGCAGATGTCCTTAGACCTTTTGATAAACTCATATATCTACTTAGCCCTCACATTTCTTCTTTCTTGTATTTCTCCAGCCCATTCAAAGTTAAGGTTCTACCTACTCATGATGCTAGCAAGGTAAAGGCCAGTGGTCCCGGACTAAACACTACAGGTGTTCCAGCCAGTTTGCCAGTAGAGTTTACAATTGACGCTAAGGATGCTGGAGAAGGCTTGTTGGCTGTACAGATCACGGTAAGTAGAAATAGGCCACAGAGATGGGATTGCAAGGAGATCAAATGAGTTCTTGATGGGAGTTATTGTAGTTGCTAGATGTGTGCACAACTGTATCCTTCAGAATGAATACCAGTAGTCAGACAGCTGCATTCTGCACTGTGAGGTTTCCAGACAGTCTTCAAAAACAGAGTAGTCCATCTAAAGGGTAGCCCAGTTGCATGGTGGCAAAGACATAAATCACCTGCTGCAGCCTCCTGCAATGATGTTCTGATTCATATTGCCAATGGTGCAAATGCTGCTTCATACTTGGGACACGTCATGAGTGGTGGGGTATTCTGTTTTTTTGAGAATCTAAGTTCTTAATGTTTCCTTACTCAGCTTCTAGCTGTTGATCAGATGACATTTATGAGATTGAGAACCTATATCGATTTTTATTCAAACTCCTGAACTAAGGGCCATAAACTATAAAGTGATGAATCTGAGCTCTGCAAAGTCTTCATTGGTCTCTATTGTATGATTCAGTTAGTTATGACCACAGCTCCTCCACAGTCATCCTCTACCTATCTATCTATCTATCTATCTATCTATCTATCTATCTATCTATCTATCTATCTATCTATCTTTATCCCAAATAAGTGAATGAGTTGACTCCCAGACATTTAGTCTATGAAAATAACGTAATAAATAATAGTATATAGTACTATGAGTATAATTATAATAATACCATGGGCTCTGACAAAATCATTATCAATCCATTGCAAAAGGCAGCTTTACTTGGAAAAGCTTACATCCTGCAATAATACCTTTAATACCATCAAGCAACAACTCCTTATCCCAAATCCTTGGTAAGAACTTGATAAATGTCAATTCCAGTCTAGATATCTTGGTTACAGTAACTATATGACCACCAACAACGATGATGATTTATTTATTTATTTTACTTTATTCGGCTTATATGCCTCCCTATCTCACAATGGACTCAGGGCGGCTCACAACAATAAAACACAAGCCACAATATAAAATAAAAACCAAAATCTAAAAAAAATTAAAATTAACCCTTAAAACCAATTAAAATCCCATCATCAGTCCAGGTCAAGGGATTTGAAAAGCCAAGTTTTTAATTCCCGGCGGAAGGTGCGAAGGTCAGGAGCTAATCGGAGCTCCAAGGGGAGTTGATTCCAGAGGGTGGGCGCATGATGATGATGATCCCAGTGGTTATTGACACAATGGGTACCATACCAAAAGATCTTGGATAGCACTACAAATCTGCACATTGACAAAATGTCCGTCAGTTACAAAAGACTCCACTTCTTGGATCTGCACATATATTATGCCAATAGATTACAATATCCTAGGTTCTTGGCAGGAATTTAATGCATATGAAGGCCAGCATCTGCTAAAGAATGGGCAGCTGAGATTTCACACTGTTCTGTAGTAACATTGACCCCTTCGGTAGTCTCACTGACCCTTATGGGTCGATACCAACCACTTTGGGGAACCCTGACCTATAGTTTGTGTGCCTTCCATTGGCTCTACATCAACCCACTTACTTGCCTTGCTCTTTGCTCAGGATCCTGAAGGCAAACCCAAAAAGGCCACCATCCGGGACAACCAAGATGGCACCTACACAGTGTCTTACGTCCCCGACATGACTGGCCGCTACACCATTCTCATCAAGTATGGCGGGGATGAGATTCCCTACTCGCCCTACCGTATCCGTGCTTTACCAACCGGTGATGCCAGCAAGTGTACGGTGACAGGTGAGAGCTCTTCCGGGCAAGGGGTCTCAGGGTGGGGGAAGATGCTGGAGGGTGGGCAAGCCACGCTGAACCAACGCCACGCCCCACACAGACTGCTTTTTGCCGGGCACCTCCGGCCCCACTGCGCATCACTGTGGGGAAAGGGATTTATGTTTCCTGTGTGTTTTTTTTTAATTGTGCACTGTTTTGTGTGATTTTTGTCTCACTCTGATTACCCTTGCTCTTTGCCCTTTCACCTCAGTGTCGATTGGAGGTCATGGGCTAGGTAAGCAGCTTGCTAATGGCTTCCCCCCTCCCCTCCGTCTGCTTGCTCCCCCTGCAGTTTTCCCCTTGCATGGTTCCCCTCCCCTGCATTAGACTCCACCTGTGCTTGTGATTGGGCGGCAGGACACCGTTTGAACTGGAAGAGGCTGCTTTAAAGCACATGTGTACTAGAACTAGGCCCGTCCAATCAGTCTTTTGATGTCGGTGTGCCATTTGCCAGAAATAATACAGAGCTGCCATTTATTGTTCCACTTGCCATGTAAAGGAACATCTTAAGTAAAACATTAGGATGGAATGATTTGGAAATTTAAAAAGTAGGCTCTTCAATTGCAGTCCTGCTGATCAATCAGTCAACGGTTAAGATTGTCATTTTAAAAACCAATTATCAGAATATTTTTTTATAGATATAGCTCTGGCAGATTAATGGGAAAATAAATGGTTTTACTCTTACTATAAAAATGCCAGTCTGTAAGAAGGACCCCTAATCAGCTCTCAAGCCTTGAGAAGAGCAGATAACCTTCATGTCCTGAGGCAGGATTCGTTTCTCTCTTCACACATGATGGACTCAGCCAGGGATCGTGGTCCACAGGAACATCTGGGCTATTAGTCCTACCTCTCATTACATCATATTCTTCACGTAGCCCAGATTGTGTCGTGAATATTGAGCCGAGATGACTGATGTTTTCCTCCAATAGTTCAACTAAGGGTTACTTATAACTTTGGCAAGCAGCTCTGCTTTATTGGCAAACCGTACGTACCTTTCCTTGAGGGTGGAAAAACACCTTGGGCTGCATCCAACTCTGTGAACTGCTGAGAAACAAGCAGGTGGATCTAAATGTCAGGGTAAGGTTGCAGCATGGTGGTCCTGAAACTCCCCCCTCCCATTCCCCAAGTAGCCCCTTCCTCTCCCTTCCCTGCGCTCTTGAAGTCACCCTCTTGCTTGCACCATGAAGGGTGTGTCTTTATAATCAGAAATAAATGGATTGGCACCATGCATGTTCCCTAACCTTTCGGGGAAAGGTTTCCTCTCTATAGACAGGGGTGTTGCAAGCTTTGGGGTGGCTGGAGGGGACCACGTTGTCCTGGAAGATGCCTATTGTCAAGGTGCAGAAGTCTTGAAGCAGAGAACAGACTGTATTTATAGGAGTGGCTAGCAAAATCTCCCATGTTAATCGAAGAACTGCTGGGGATTTATTTTCAGATCAGGGAAGGTTTTTTTTCTCTTTCTACAAATACAAGAATCTAAGCTCCTAAAATGAAGCTGGGTAAAGGGAAATTCAAGATAGTTAAAAGGAACAACAGTATTCCTTCACAGAACACATATTCAAAATTATAGGAGTAGTTTGCATAATATGTAATGACAACTTCCAACTTTGGTGGCTCAGAAAAAAGTATTATGGTAATTCCTGAAAGATAAGACTGTCGTAACCGCTAATAATGACAGCTATATTTATTTATTTATTTATTCATTCATTTATTTATTTATTATTTAAATTTGTATACCGCCCTTCTCCCGAAGGACTCAGGGCGGTGCACAGCCAAAATTAAAATACATACAATACAAAATTTAAAATAATTTAAAAGCAGAATTAAATCGAATTGGCTTCCCAAAACATTAAAACCCATTACCCTTAAAATAACTCATTAAAATTTTAAGCCAGCCCAGCTTGCTGAAATAGGAAGGTCTTCAAAGCTCGACGGAAGGTCCGGAGGTCCGGGATTAGTCGTATTCCTGGGGGTAGCTCGTTCCAGAGGGCGGGTGCCCCCACAGAGAAGGCTCTCCCCCTGGGGGTCGTCAGTCGACATTGCTTGACCGACGGCACCCTAAGGAGGCCCTCTCTGTGGGACCGAGTTGGCCGGTGGGAAGTTATCGGTGGCAGAAGGTGGTCTCGCAAATAACCGGGCCCTAAGCCATGGAGCGCTTTAAAGGTGAGAACTAATACCTTGAAGCGCACCCGGAAGACCACCAGAAGCCAGTGCAGCTCGCACAGGCAAGGTGTCACATGGGAGCGCCATGTCGCCCCCATAATTACCCGCGTGGCCGCGTTCTGGACCAGCTGGAGCTTCCAAGTGCTCCTCAAGGGGAGCCCCATGTAGAGAGCATTGCAGTAGTCCAGGCGAGAGGTGACGAGGGCATGAGTGACCGTGCATAGGGAGTCCCGATCCAGAAAGGGACGCAACTGTAGGCAGTCTTTGACATATGACTTGTAATGGAGCCTGCCCATTACAGTCATATGTTGTGACTAACCCAATTTTATGACTGCTTTTGCAGCAGTCATTAAGCGACTCACTGCAGTTAAGGAAATTGTGCTGGTTTTCTGCAGAAATGTTGTAGAATATAGTTACATGACCACTGGATGCTGCAAGTGACCATGTTGCTGAGTGCCCAAAGTTTGGTCACATGACTGTGGAGAGGCCCAATTGTTAGAACTTCAAATCTGGGTTGTAAGTCCTCTCTTGAGTCAATTGTGGTTACTAAGCAACCGATTGTAAGTCAAGGATTCCCTGGAGCAACGGACTCCAACCTTGGCAGCTTTAAGACTTGTGGACTTCAACTCCCAGAATTCCTCAGCCAGCTTTGCTGTGGCTGAGGAATTCTGGGAGTTGAAGTCCACAAGTCTTAAAGTTGTCAAGATTGGAGACCCCTGCCCTGGTGTAATCATTACTGAATAATTTGAAGCAGAAGTTGCTTCTCTTGTCCATTCTGTGGCTTTCCACTGGTTGGACACTGTAGAAGAACCATGTTAAAAGCATATGTTCCTTCACTTGATCAAGCATAGGAACACAGATCGGTAGGGGCAAGGGGAAATGTGGTGTTCCAGATGCTTCTGAACTACAGTTTCTACCAGTTTTTGCCAGCTTGGCCAATGGATACTTGAAATTGTACTTCAATGACGTGTGTGGAAGCCTAAGAGCTTAAACAGGTAAATTACTGGATTCTCTCAATATGAGAGAAAAAGTTGCTGATCTCTGACATCCAAAGAAGAGCTATAAATTGCAAGGGATGGACAGGTCTTTAGTATGGACCTAGCTTGCCAGATGGTGAGAGACATCTGTTTGGCATTTCTATAACTGATGGAGTTCACCAAGTAATCTGAGCAGGGAAAGCACTCACTCAAAGCTTGCTCGTGCGTGCCAAACTGGCGGTACCGTACATGAATTCAGGCATCTCGCTTGTCAACATACCTTGCCCAATACTGAAAAATATTTACCCTGCCAAAATAATACTAATTCTGGATTCCCAAAAAAGGAACCTAGGCCGCTGTGAAAGTCTTGATGACTTTGCTTAACCTGTGAATTCAATGTTCTGGCAGAAAGCAACAGATTCAGAAGAAAATAGCTGAAAATTGAAGCAATTTATCTAATTTATATAGCCACCTATTTCATGAGTAAGTGACTCTGGGCACAAACCTAAAACAGTAAATATCTAAAATCATTATAGTATCATGACCAAATATTAAAAACATTTTAAAATATATAAAAGCAGCTAAAACAATAGACCAAGGGATGTTAGTAGTACTGGAACTGCCTCATCTCATTCACCTCACTTCAGTACCTTGAGAATTGTAGTTTATAGAGAGTGGGCTGCCAATTGGAATTTCAGCTAAGGTTTTCTCTTAATAATAAAAGCTAATCACCATATAGAAGTTATTATTCAAAATTCAGAAAAACACCTTTATCTATGGCACTTTCCCTGTTAAGTTGGGGCTTATTTTCCAGGGGAAATGAGCTCTCCCAAAAACCTTTGGCATTGATAGATACGGTCACGTAAAACTCTTCCTTTGCTTCAAGAATCTGCTCCTGATAGTGACTGACCATAGCTTTGATTACTATAATAACGCTAACTATTTGCTCTATTTCTCAATGTGAAGTTGTCTGATTTAGTCCTAGGGGCTGATATGAAGTATCAAGTGTCTTTCTGATCTAGCTGTCAGCCTCTTGTGTGAGCATGGTAGGGTTCATAACTTATATTTTCCCTCCATCCCTATGCAAATAGCAATTGATGCCCTACAGTAGCTCTTCTTTGACACCTCAACAGCTTCCTCCTTGCATGAAGTGCATGGACAACTGGGAGCAAGCTACTGAGATGCATAAGGAGAGGCCTGGGCTAAAGATTCTGGCAGTAAGGAATGGGAAGCAGTCTCCATTTATATGGAACTGAGTTGAGGTTGGGCTTAGTTTCAGCCATTTGGTTCTTGGTCCCTTTTAAACAGAGAAGTTTTCTAAATTTTACTGATACACAGTTAGAAGTGTTTGCTGAAGTGGCCATGGTTGTTAACAGCCAAGAAGTGAAGGAATTAACTCTAGTTCTGCTTATAGTGAAGGCATCCTGTGGTGAATGTTAGAGAGCCACTCTGTTGAAGTGTTCTCGTCTGACTTGCACTGAGTTATCCCAATCTGATAATTCATGATTCTTTTATCTATTTGTGAACCAGCCTTTTGATTCCACCTTCCCTGACTAAATGTGTTGGGGAAATTGGCAATACAGGTTGATCCATCCTTCCTCAGTCACATATCTTTCAGAGAGATTGTGATAAGAGCTTCCAAAGTTGACCTCCAAGCACAATTTGAAGGGCCCCGTTTTAAGAAACCTAGATTGCTGAAGAGGCTTAAGAGTTTAGCAGATTCAGAGTGGACGAGGGGAGGAAAGGTTGGGTGTGGGTTGGGATCAAGTTCTCCTTTTCCCATGATTCTTTCTTTTGCTAGGAGCCGGCATAGGCCCCACCATCCAGATTGGTGAAGAGACTGTCATCACTGTGGATGCCAAGGCTGCTGGAAAAGGCAAGGTGACCTGCACGGTGTGCACACCAGATGGCACTGAGGTAGATGTTGATGTGGTAGAAAATGAAGATGGGACCTTTGACATCTTCTACACGGCACCCCAGCCGGGCAAATACGTCATCTGTGTACGCTTTGGAGGAGAGCATATTCCCAACAGTCCGTTCCAGGTTACGGTGAGTTTTACCCTGAGGCGGGAGAAATCTTCATATCGGTGGCCTCCATAGAGTCTGCTGTGGTAGCTTTTGTGGGGAATACGCTGCCTCTTGTGCAGGCAAAGTGCAATCATCTTTCAGGTGCTTCCAATAGACAAATGGTGTCTCTGGTGGCCAAAGATTCACGTGAAAGATGCTGTACACATAGAAGCAAGTGGTGTGCAAATCTATTCAAAGGTTCTGATGAAATGGCTGCCCCAGTTTCCTCCTCTCCCTTCCTTTTCACACCCCCCCCCCAAAATAAATTAAAGGAGGAAAGCAGCTGGTGCCTGGATTTAAAAACTCTTGAGTGGGAGGTGAGGGAATATGTAAAACTAATTGGTTAACAAGTAAAACTGGTACAAATCAACTCTTGTTTCTGGATAGTATAAACATGGAATAAATCAATCAAATTATTGGGTGACAATTAGAAAAAAGGGCTGTATGGCAGAAACAAAGCTATTTGTTCACACTGTGAAAGATGAAGCATTTCTCCTTTAAAACTGCCACCTTAGACAAATGACTCCTGGTTCCCCCTTCCCAGGACTGAGCTCACATCTAAATTCTGGGGTGCCCTTCAGCAGGATGAACAACTGGCTGCTAAACCTGTTTTCTTGCTGTTGGCTGAGGGGAGAGGTCAGAGGGAAGGTGTTTTCCCTTCCACAAAGACTGCCCTCCAGCTACAGTGCAGCCGCTGAACCTCCCTTTGGTTCCCTTAAATTCACAAGATCCAAAGAAAATGTATTTTCTGTGCAGAGGAAAGCAGGATGTCTGCTGGAATGATTGCCCACCTGCCTACTTTCCAGAGCAGCAACCACAGTGCTTCCTACCTAATTCAGTTTTGAGACATGATTCTACTTAATTAAATAAAAAAGGAGGAGCTATAAATTAGGCAGTCTCTGTATTCTTTGCAGCTGGTTTCTGAAAAGGTTACTTAAACTCATCCAATTTGGCCACACCATGTATCTGAGGGCTAGAAACTTGTTGTTGTTTTTTAAAAAAAAAAATCAAGATGGCGGACCCATGTTTGCAAGTGCGTTGCTTCAGTTTCTAGGTTCAGGGTTTGTGTTTCAGAATGCTTTCTCATGGAAATCACCTGTGTGGAATCAGGGAGGATAGAAGTGACAAAGGGGTGTGTAGGAGGAAGAGAGAGCTCCCCCACCCACTTGACAGTGACATCTGACAGTTAAAAGCAAGTTAGCAACTCAAAACTGTGATGTGCAATTTATCCGTCTTTAACAAGTGACTCATTGTTTGGCTTTTGGACACCGTGTCTTCCTGTTCAAATATTTGTAACACTTTCCAGTTTCCAACACAAAAGGAGCCTCCTGGCTCACCTCAATGAAAGGAGAGGGAAGGGAGGGGTGTTGAAGCAGGCAGGGCCTTTCCTCTTCCTCCTCCTCTCTTGTGGCTTTAGAAACGAACAGGCAAGAGTCCCTGAATCAAGGAAGCTTGGATTTGCTGGAAAGTAATCAACTGTTTTCCTTTTCCTTCCCCACCTTGCTTAGCAAACTGGAGGCTCCTCTTTGGAGCACTGATTTTCAATTCCGCAGTTGCAGAAACTCGGGGACTGAACTGTTAATTTTTCCCCCTTGGTGTTGGCTTTTGCAGCACCTCCCTTTACAAGCTTCCTCCAGCGCAAACTTTAAATGCCGTGTGATAGCTCTCAGACACTCCCTGCTAGTCCATGATCTGCATCTTACTGCCAGCTTGTGCTGCCAGAATGAGGCAAGTTGACCTGAGATAGCCCTCTCCCAAGCTGATGCTGGCAGATGTGCTGGCCAACAACTCCGCTCATTCCCAACCAGCATGGCGGATAGTAGGGGTGATGGGAGCTGTTGAAAGCATCTGGCAGGTGTGGGAGAAGGCTTACCTAAGGACACACAGTAACATCTCCATTTCTGCTTGGCCATTTGACTTCCAGTTGCCAAGGAAGCTCATTACTTTGATGACAACCAGCAGTTCATTACTCCAACTTGGTTAACCCAACATTAGTGTGATTTGGTTGATCCTCTGTTGCCCCACCGTCATCGTCCCGCCACTGCCCCCCAAAGCCACCTCTTTACATGTCTGTCTACAGCTGTGTATTTTGCATTTACACAAGGATGCACTCCTCCAAGAAAAACTCATCCGTATATTAAACCCACCTGCACACACATTTCTTGTCAACTCCCAAAAATCAGGCGCAGTATTGAAAACATTTAAAAAGAAAAAAAAAACATACTTTTTCTATTTTAATGCCTCTCAGTGCATGAGCAAATGATGAAACTCCTCTGCTGAGTTTGTACTATGTAATTTCAGGCAGCCTCTTCTCCAAATGTAAATTGGTACTGTGTTATATAACACATGTTGCAGTGAGATCATTTTTGGGGGTTGGCAATCAATGAAGGTTTTTTTTTTGTGTGTGTGTGTGTGTGTGTGTGTGTGTGTGAGTGTGATCTAGGTCTTAGAAAAGTAAAGCCTCCCTTAAATCAAACTGGACGCCCGGTGACTTCCTGGACATGTCCCAGTAAATTTTTTTTTTCCTTTTGGCAACAGTACCAAATTAGCTTGCCATTATTTTCTCCCATTTTTTCAAATTTCCGATCTAACATACAGCATTGGAATTTCCCGCATACAAGTACTACCTAATCAAGCTTGGCCCTACTTAGGATTCAGAGATCTGCCAAGGTCAGCCAGGTGCTGCCATCGACTTTAGACATTTTTGGTTGTATTGCCCTTTAAATAAAAAGAATCGAAGCATCCAGAGGCTTCAGGGGGACAGAGCAGAGCTCCTCTCTCTCTCTTTTTTTTTTTTAAATAATTTTTATTAATATATTCTATACACTAATACACAAATAAAATATACAATCCTGCCACCATGGTATAATGTGATTACATTGTCCATAAGTATAAAATCATTCCTTTATACATACATATTTGCCACCATATATATATACATCATCATATATCTATTCTATCCCACCTTTTTTGGACCCAATCGTACCATACTTTCCAACTATTATAAAATTCTGAATCTTTTTTACCATTGATCAATCTAGTTAGTCTATCTGATTCTGCACACTCATTAATTTTATATATTATTTTCAAATCTATCGGTAAGTATTGATTTTTCCACTCCTGCGCATACGCTAATCTTGCTGCAGTGATAATGTGAATCAACAAGAACCATATATCTGATTTAACATTCAAAGGTTTTGCCCCCAATAGGAAAATCTCAGGTCTTAATTCCAAATTAATCTGTGTAATTTCCAAAATCCATTGCCGTATTTTTTTCCAATATTTAACCGCCTGCGGGCAGGTCCACCATTGGTGAAAATAGGTTCCATTGCCGTAGCCGCACTTCCAACAGCAGGCAGATGTCCCGGGAAACATTTTAGCTAATCTTGCCGGGGGTAGATGCCACCGGTAGATCATTTTATATATGTTTTCTTTATATGAGGAGGCCATGGTTAATTTCATATTTTTCAACCAAATCTGTTCCCATTGCTGGAAGTCAAGGGGATATCCAAAATTTCGCCCCCGTGCTATCATACAATCCTTCACTACATCCTGTCCTATCTGCAGAGACAATAAATATGCATAACATTTAGATAATATCCCTTTCCCTCCTTCTAGTAAGATCTTATCCAATTCTTGTCTTTTACGGTAGATTCCTTCACTATGCAGATCTTTTTTATATCTGGAGTGCACTTGAGAATAAGACCACCAGTCTATCTTATATCCTTGAAGATTTAATAATTCTCGTGACTTCGGATTACCCTGAACATCCAAGAAACCTTCATACGTCAAGGTTTTCTCCCCTTTATACAATGAGCTCCTCTCTCATGTCCTCTCTCATGTTCCTTAGTTGTCCTCATTTTGTATGCCATTGCTATTGCAGATAGTGGAGTAGTTTTTTTTAAAAAAAAAACAAGTTTCTAGCTCTCACTTTGGTAGTGGCAAGATCCAGATCAAATCTGAGTCCTTTGCAATGATTTCTTTCTTTCTTTCTTTCTTTCTTTTCTTTCTTTCTTTCTTTTCTTTCTTTCTTTCTTTCTTTCTTTCTTTCTTTCTTTCTTCCCTCCTTCCTCCCTTTTCTTTCTTTCTTTCTTTTTCTTTCTTTCCTTCTTTCTTTCTTTCTCTTTCTTTCTTCCTTCTTTCTCTCGCTCTTTTTCTTTCTATTTTTCTATCTTTCTTTTGAAGATCAGTATTATGTTTTGACTTTGGGGTTGTTGCTTATGGGGAAGAATGGAATCTCAAAGATTAGCATCAACTGAGAGAAGCCCAAACCATGTAATCAAAACAGCAAGTGCTGAATCATTTTATCCTTTGTAAATGAGCAGCGGGTGATTGAGGTATCTCCATGGGGGTTGGTTCTCTAGCTCCAAAGAAAAAAAACTGTTGTCCTTTTTCTGTGTCTGAGCTCTGAAACGGTAGCACCGTAATGACGTCATTGGCTTGGAGCCGGCCTTTCCGTCGATCTATTCTAACCATCTTGCCCCGTTCCTGCCACAGGCCCTGGATGGTGAGCGCAAGACCCCCCAGCAGATGGCCCAGCCGATGCGTGCCCCACCCTACGCATACGCACCTGGTGCACAGCAGCCCTGGGGACCAGCAGTAACAGTTCAGTTTCATAGAGGAAAAGCTAGCCCAGCGCATTCTGGGGGTGGAAAAACTGTCCCATGGAATTCAGATGGCTGCTTCGCTTGCCTTGGCACTGCTTGGGGCTGACGTGGCTGCTTGAAATGATGATGTCAGGAGCCGAACCTTTCCCCAAGAACGGCACCAATGAATTAATCAGACCCAAAGATAACGGTTCCATTATGGGGAACATGGGCAGATGCTATGTGGAGCACCATTAGCTACTGTCCCTTGAAACACCACCAAGCTGCAGAAGCTGTGGGATAGGATTCATTACAAGTAGTCCTCGACTTATAACAGTTCATTTAGTGACCGTTCAAACTTTACAAGACCACCGGAAAAAGTGACTTACGACCCATTTTTCATAGTTACAACCTTTGTAGCCTCCCCATGATCATGTGGTCAAATTTCAGATGCTTGGCAACTGGTTCATACTTACGACCGTTGCTGTGTCCCAAGGTCACGTGATCCCCTTTTGCGACCTTCTGATAAGCAAAGTCAATGGGGAAGCCAGATTTCACTTAACAACCGTGTTTTTAAACTTATCAACTGCAGTGATTTACTTAACAACTCTGGTAAAGAAAGGTTGAAAAATGGAGCAAAACTCACTTAAGAAATGTCTCACTGAGCAACAGAAATTTTGGGCTCAATGAGGGTTGTAAATCGAGGATTACCTGTATCTCCCTCTTATGACATAGGGTTGATACAGCCTTCAAGAGCAAATGAATTTTTTTTTAATTCATTTTTTTCCACTGAGAAACTAGGAAGAGACCATCTGAAATTTAGAAGTGCAGGATGTATTTGTTCAGCACGTTATTTAAAAACAGAAGAATGAAATTGTCCACTTGCAATCTTGTTTGAGATCTTGGAGAGCCACTGTTGGTTGGGCTTTTCTATTAGTAGCTATCTGATATCTCTACCTGGAGATATTGGGGCTGAATATGGGACCTTTGCCATGCAAAGCAGGTGCTCCTTCACTGAATTATAGTCTCCCTCCATAGCACGAGAGACAGTCAGAATCAAACTAGATACGGTTATAATGCCAACTGCATAAATAGGGCTTTCTTTTTTTTAAATACAACTAGAAAAACAGTGACTCTTACCAACAGGATTACACCGACGCTCAAACCAATGAACTGCTGAACGTTCATTATTTTTCCCCTCTTCCAAGCTTAAATCAAGAAATTGGGCTGTTTTTAGAGAACCCTAAAACTTTTCAACTAACTGTCCTGCTTTTTTCAAGAGGCAACTGGACTTTCTTGTTTTTCTTTGAAGACATTTCGCTTCTCATCCAAGAAGCTTCTTCAGCTCTGACTGGATGGTGGTGGAGGGGGGTGGGGGAAGCACCTTTGGGACAACCATGACCTGGATGTCCGAGAATCTTCTCCATAGACATTTTCAACTAACTGTTGAATTTAGGGTCACTTCCTCTTAGATAGCTGATGCTTCTTTGCTGGCTTGGCTATAATCTCTCTTGGTATTCTCTGCAAACATGAATCATTCTTCCAGCAGCCTGATTCCTCCACAGACATTGCTAGCAATTAATTAATTAATTAATTAATTAATTAATTAATTCTGCAAAGTATGGTGAGAAATGGAAGTAAAATGGAGACACTCGGCTATCATAAACTCCTTGATGAGCTTCCGCAGAGGGGCAGTGCTGCAGGCATGATATTCTCACGGTGGGGCTTTCTCATAGGGCTTGGGAGGAACTCAAAACATAGGCTTTGTGGCTTTTGAGGACACTTTTCTTTGCACCATCGCACCCCCGCCCCCCACAAACATACTCCCTTTCACTATATCTGCTCTGCTTGAATTCCAGAGTGGGTAGGAGACCTTCCAGAATGTGGCAGGTTTGGTGCTTTTCCCAGGGTGTCTTTGTCTGAGGTCACATCCCTCCATCTCTAGATGCCATCCATGCTTTGTGTGTCGTCCTTGTCAAGGCCTCTGCTGGGCAGGGCTTCCAAGTCCTACCCGATCAGGCTAGGTATCACCCTTATCCCAGGGTATATGAAGGAATGTGGTTCACCTCTTTGTTTAGGGCGTCTGCTGGGGGCCTGGCTAGCTATAAGTAGAGTCCTCCTTGTCTTAATGCTGGCCTGGCTTTTTGGGGGGGAAACTTGCTGATGGGCAAGTGTCTGTCTGGTTGTCCATTAGTTGGATCCCGGTACTTAGCATTCCAACTGAATTATAAGCCAGACATAGGCAAGCATGCCAGCCAACAAGGGCGAGATAGCAGAAAGGAACAGGGGTAGAGCATAAGCTAAATCCTTTTGAAGAATATCTAATCTGGCAGTAAAAAGCACAGGGGTTTGATCTTACTCTTTTGGAAAATATGAGGTCTGTAACTCCTTTAAGAGCAGGAGAGGTAGAATTTGGGGATACAGAAAAAAACCTGGGCAGGAATAGTGATGCTTCTGGAGGAGGCTATTGCCAGATGCTTCTTGAAACAACTTAACGGCAAGACAGCTGAACTAATTTCTCTTTGCTCCAGAGCTTTTTCAAACAAAAGGGGAAAGAAGTGATACGAGCCGTGGTGGCGCAATGGTTAGAGTGCAGTACTGCAGACTACTTCTGCTGACTGCTGATTGCCAGCAGTTTGGCAGTTCAAGTCCCACCGGCTCAAGGTTGACTTAGCCTTCCATCTTTCCGAAGCCGGTTTAATGAGGACCCAGATTGTTGGGGGCAATATGCTGACTATGTAAACCACTTAGAGAGGGCTGTAAAAGCACTGTGAAGTGGTATATAAGTCTTAAGTGCTACTGCTATACAGCTGCCCGAAATTCTGTTTTTGGGGCCAAACCCTAAACCCAGTTCTGACTTTAGAATTCTAGTTCTTGCCAGCTTGGGAAGTCCTTGAATATTGCAGTTTCCAATTAATTGTTTCATTAGGTATTGGCATAGAAAGCAATGGAGAGGGAACATTCAGCTTCATAGCAAAACCTAGTCCTGTCCTGGGTTCGAAGCCTGCATCCAAAAGCGAGGAGGGTCCTAGTCTTGCAAAATCCAGACTTTGCAACCCTGAACTTCAAAGCAAAGAGAAATTGTCCAGCTCATTTATATTCAGCAGTGCACCTGGTTTGCTAGCCAGCCTGCCTGTTCAAATTCTGGCATTTAGGATATTTTAGGAGAAACTAGGGGCTTTTCAGAGTCTGTCTTTGTCAGCTGTGTTCCATTGCTTTTTTATGGATTCTTCTCATCCCTTCTTGTCATCTTTCTCTTTCAACGTGCCTTCCATGTTTCTCACTCCGCTTGTTGGGATGGTGGGTCACCTCTATTTTCCAGGCCACAGATCGTCCTGTCAATGGGCTGGATGCTGGACTGCGGCCTTTCGACTTGGTTATTCCTTTCACCATCAAAAAAGGAGAGATAACAGGTAATGTGGTAACGTGGCTTGAAGGCAGTTGTGTGCATTAACAGCCTGGGGAATGCAACCTGTAACATGAGGCAGAATTCAGCTTCCTGATCCCTATTTTTGTTTTAAGTAGCTAAATTTTACAACTGAGATGTTAATGAGCAAGTTCTGATGAAATTTGTGAGAAAGTTGAAGATTTATGGAGATGGGCAGGTTGGGGGTTTTAAGTTTGACTTTCTTTTTCCCCATTCCTCATAAATTAACAGATGCAGAAAATAATAGTTAGCTTTTATTTTATGGGAATTGCAGGTGTTCTTGAGGCAAAATGTGAATTACCTGAATACAACACATGTGACTTTTCATCTAGTACTTTGCAGAAAGTGATCGGCATTTTTGCAACTATTGTTAAGTGTCATCTCTTATTTGGATTTGACCCTAAAACTAAGTCCTCATGTTTAACTTTCACTTCATTGGTATCTACCAAATAAGCTGAGTAACTAACCATCTATTTGAAGCTGCAGGGGAGATGCTAAGGATATCACTTCAAACACAGATAGTACAGCATTTCCTGTCTCTTCCAGATATATTGAAATGTAATTGACATCATTCCCAATTGATATGATAGAAATTCCAGTCCAGAGTATCTGTAAATTGACAGGCTTCAGAAGGGTGATTTCATTGTTTAGCTTTAGGCCTCTGAAACCATCACTGTCGAAAAATGTCCTTGCAAAATTCTTAGGGGATTCTAGCCTAGTGCAGATAAATGCCCTAGCTTGTATCCTGTGAGTTGCTGCATTGGACAACAGAAGTCAGGTTTTGTTCAAATGTCCTACTGATCCCATACTAACAGAATAGTATACAGTGCTGCCCCTACAGCTTCCTACTCAGACTAACCGAAGCCACTGAACTGTTTTTGTTTCTCTTCCTATCCCCCTTCCAAAGGAGAGGTACGCATGCCCTCTGGTAAAGTGGCCAAGCCAGATATTACTGACAATAAGGATGGTACAGTGACAGTGCGTTATGCCCCCACTGAGGCTGGCTTGCATGAGATGGACATCCGTTACGACAATATGCATATCCCAGGTAACATTGCAGACTGTGAAGTTTCCCAGTTATCCTGGAGGGACTGATTTGTGAGTTCTGAGTAATAGCTAAATGACATCACGATTGCTTTCTGATTCAATAGGTAGCCCCCTTCAGTTCTATGTGGATTATGTTAACAGTGGCCATGTGACAGCTTATGGTCCTGGACTCACCCATGGTGTGGTCAACAAGCCAGCTGTCTTCACAGTCAACACAAAAGATGCTGGAGAAGGTAAGCTGTGACATATGCTCCTCCCACCACAACTGTTCCTACTTCTGTTTGTGTCTTTCCCTTTGGAGGACTCAATGTAACAAATACATCCATAAATTGTACAAATCGGTCATTGGGATTCCTTCATGCAACTTAGGCATTGAGCTTGTCAGGGATAACTTCAGTGTTTGACCTTCTGATGTTTGCAGGTGGCCTCTCCTTGGCCATTGAAGGCCCTTCTAAGGCAGAAATTGGATGTACTGATAACCAGGATGGCACCTGTACAGTGTCCTATCTCCCAGTTCTACCTGGAGATTACAATATCCTAGTGAAATACAATGACAAGCACATCCCAGGAAGTCCTTTCACTGCCAAGATTACTGGTGAGATGTGAGACTGCTCTGATGTGAAGTGGGCTAGGCAGCCAGCTGGCTTACGCTGAAGGCCCCTTGTCTGCCTCTGCTTCAACAGGTGATGATACAATGCGCATGTCCCACCTCAAAGTGGGCTCATCAGCTGATATTCCCTTGAACATCACTGAGACAGACTTGAGCCAGCTGACAGCCACAGTGATCCCACCTTCTGGTCGTGAGGAGCCTTGTCTGCTCAAACGCCTACGCAATGGACATGTTGGTGAGTACCCCTTTTTAGCCTACCTCTGAGCCAATTGGCAGAATTCATGGGTAGAACAGGATAGTTGGAGAGGCTTAACAAATTATCTCCTTTTTCCATCTCTTGCAAATGTCTCTGTAGGAATTTCATTTGTCCCCAAAGAGATTGGAGAGCACATTGTGAACATCAAGAAAAATGGGCTGCACATCCCCAACAGCCCTATCACGGTGATGATCAGCCAGTCAGAAATTGGAGATGCCAGCCGCGTCAGGGTCTCTGGCCCAGGACTCAGTGAAGGCCGGACCTTTGAACCTTCAGAGTTCATCATTGACACCAGGGATGCAGGTACACAAATGAAGTTTTAATACAGCCTTTGAAATGTCTTAAGTTACATTGTTAGATTTTTTTGAATTTGATATTCACAACTCTTGTTGTCGCTATGCTGGCTGGAAATGATGGCAGGTGGTAATCCAGCACATTTGAAGGGTACCAGATTGGGATAGGCTAGTCTAAAAAGCAGCCTACCCCAAGAGGAAAAGTGAATATGATGAAGTTCCTGAGGTACATGGGGGCAGATTTCATTTTCAGGGCTTCTAAGATAAGACAGAAGGTTCTGGAAAGCTACTGTGCCACTTTAGTGTCTTTAGTTCTATGAGTATACTGGCTGGCTTGGAATGGTTAAGGGGGTCTTATATAGTTAATCCTCGACTTATGACCACAATTGAGCCCAAAATTTCTGCTGCTAAGCAAGATATTTTGCCCCATTTTATGACTTATCTTGTCACAGTTGTTAAGTAAATCACTATAGTCGTTAAGTTAGTACATTGACTTAGCTTCCCCATTGCCTTTGCTTGTCAGTCACAAAAGGGGATCACATTTCCTTGGGAAGTGCAACCGTTGTAAATATGAGCCATTTACCAAGCATCTGAATTCTGATCATGTGCTCATGGGGATGCTGCAACAGTCATTCACACTTTTCAGTGCCGTTGTAATTTTGAACAGTCACTAAATGAACTGTTGTAAGTCGGGGACTATCTGTATGGCATTCTAACTAAAAAGGAAGGTTAGACTGAACTAAGAACAACCCTAGCTTAGAGTTCTGTTGCTATAATTAAGTGCTAATGTCTGAAAGGTAGAAAAGAAGATTATCTCAGTGAAAGTGTCTCCAGGAAAGGGAACGTTTCATGCAGACAAGGATAAAGTGGTCTGCACATTTCTCTTTTATGAGTAATTGAAAGGAAATTATGTAGCATTAGCAAAAATTGTACGTACAGCTTGCTGTATTATTCTTAAACATGCATACTTCTACTACGATGATGAGGTGCTCGAATGTATCCAAAAGCTTCTGCTAACAAGTGGATCTTTCTTTAGGCTATGGTGGCCTGAGCTTGTCCATTGAAGGCCCCAGTAAAGTTGATATCAATACAGAAGACCTGGAAGACGGTACTTGCAAAGTCACCTATTGTCCTACTGAGCCTGGCAACTACATCATCAACATTAAGTTTGCAGATCAGCATGTGCCAGGTGAGTGCATTCGTCCTTGTTGTGTCACATGGGGCCAAAGGTGGGTCCAAAAAGTGTTTAGGGTGTTTATGGTTCCAATAAGGGCCAGGCAGACATATCTTTAAAATCTGGATTGTTGAACAAGCTGTTGTAAGACTTGGTTCCTAGATAGATAAAACTATTATGTGAAAGTCAATAGCGAGGTTTCCCTTTGTCAGGGGAGTGCAAAAATATTATTTGGAAAATAATCACTTTATTTATTGCCAGTGTCCCCAATTTTCCCAGCTTTGCGGACCAGCAGCAAGAGTGCGGAGGGGGGCAGGGGAGAAGAGAGGATGGTTCCATGCAAGCTGTGAGCGAGCATGCTCGGGCAAATGGAGCTATGCACACACACTCACAAGCCACTTACATCACCTGGTATTGGGCCAGGACCCAAGAGTTGGGGACCCCTGGTTTATGAAGCTGCCGAAGAGCCTCATACCTGCCAATATCATTCTTCCTCTTGCCTGCCAGGCTCTTTCCTTAAATCAGTATTTCCCAAACTAGCTGAATTATGGGGGTTGTCGTCTAGCTCATTTAGACACCATGAATCCATTCCAAGATTCCTGCTATACTGTAAAGCACGGGTTTCAAACTCGATCGCATCATATGACGTATCATGACGTATCGTAATGTTTTTTGCCTTTGCGGAGGCGGGGTGGGTGTGGCCTTCACGTGACGCATCCGGTCTGCGAGCCGCCAGTTTCACAGGTCTTGCTTGTAAAGGGTAGTAACACTAGCTGAAAGTTAAAGTGGACATTATTTTCTAGTGTTTGCTTTTGGATTAAGTAGAGAAATATGAATCCAAAATGATGGTGGAAGGACATCCTTATGTATTGACAAAACACATCTGGTTTTGAACATCTGCATCCAAATGAGCAAGTGGGACTGAGCGTCTCAGGCTTTGTCAGTTTTTATGACACCGATAGAAGAGATTATTGTGGTTTAGTGTTGAACTGTGGAGTCCTTGGTGTTCTCTGAGCTTGATGGTTTTCTTGCAGAGATTTCATTATCAAAGTAGGGTTACACCTGGCTTGGTAATGAAACGTCTGCAAGAAAACCACCAAACTCAGAGAGCACAAAGGACTCCATAATTTGTATATTTCTAGTCCCCTTTCCCAGTCTTGCTGCCTTTTAGATTTAGGCCAGATTAACTCTCATCTCCCCTGTCTTCCCTTCCCTTTGGAGGGCACCAGACTGGAGAAAGCTGCTTTAGGCACATAGTTGAGATGCCACATTGTGAAAAGTAGCATAGCTAGCTTCCTTAAGGACATTCTTTTCCGATGCAAAAATTTTTTTGTTGAGCTTCTTGAGATATTTAATTCTCCACTTCCAAGACTGATAACCTAAGGAATATGACAATTTGCGCATGATCATTCAACTTAGCAAGGTTGAGTGCTGAAAGAAAAGCTGTTGTTACCCTGGAGAGCCAGACATTCACCAAGATCTCCAAAGTTGTTATAGGACAGCTAATGCTTCTGGTGCCGTATAGTCTTGATACCATCCTGCTTCTGCACAAATCTTATTAACAATTTCTCCCCTGAAAGGATGGATGAGATCTGACTGGACTGTGAAGAGTTTGGGGATGTTTAAAAACTATCGTTAGCAGGGAGGTTTTGCTTCCCTTTTGACCAAAAAAGTCTGGTTTTTTCTGATGCAGGGAGCCCATTTTCTGTGAAGGTGACAGGAGAGGGACGAATGAAACAGATGATTACGCGCTGCCGCAAAGCCCCATCTGTCTCCAATATTGGCAGCCAGTGTGACCTGAGTCTGAAAATTCCAGGTAAGTGAAGTCCAGGGGGAGAAGTGAGCTAAGTAGGGGGTTGAGCGGCTGTTTGTGCGTGAGACTAATCCAGCGATAATGGAGAGCTATTGTGAAAGCACCACACCTTCTCTCAGGACAAAGGAAGCATTGTAAGAGTTCCACCTATCCCTGCTTGCTTGAGGAAATGCTAAATTTGGAATGGAATTAAGTATTCAGTCCTGGACAGTTTCAGGCAGGTGTCCAGGTCTTAGCAGCAAGGGTCTGAGCATGTTGAATGGATTCAACCGTTCTGGTTTCCAAACCCTGGTTTATGCTAAGCATTATCTAGCCCCTGATGGCGAACCTATGGCACGCATGCCCAAAGTGGCACGTGGAGCCATATCACCTGGCACACGCTGCGTCGCCCGATGCTCTTCTGGGTTTCTGGTGTGCACGCATGCATGCACACGCAACAATCAGATGGTCTTTTTGTGTGCGGTAGTGCCAGAAACTGGAAGAGCTGGTCTTCCATTTTCCTGTTTGAGCATGTGTGTCGGCCAGTTGATCCGGAAGACTAGCTGGCATGCACGCCGGAAACCAGAAGTTCATTTTTAGGGGCGTGCATGTGCCCTGGGCAGCTCCCCTTCCAGGTTGCGGCCCAGGCGAGCGTGCACGTACTCCCTTTTTGGCACTCAGTGCCGAAAATGTTTGCCATCACTGATCCAGCCAATGGATTGATTTAATGTGGTTGATTTAATAAACTGTGGCTTAACGTATGTCCAGCATATGTTCCATGTTCTGTGGTGAGAAGTAGCCTTACCAGCTCAAAAGCAGTATTTCATGTAGCAAAACTGTATCCATGTAATTCTTGTGCTGTGGTCCCCAGAAATCAACATCAGGGACATGACTGCCCAGGTGACCAGCCCGTCAGGCAAATCCCATGATGCAGAAATCTTGGAGGCAGAAAACAACACCTACTGTATCCGCTTTGTGCCCACTGAGACAGGCATCCACTCAGTCAGTGTCAAGTATAAAGGACAGCACGTGCCCGGAAGCCCCTTCCAGTTCACCGTGGGCCCTCTTGGTGAAGGTGGTGCACACAAAGTCCGGGCAGGTGGCCCAGGCTTGGAGAGAGCTGAAGCTGGTGTGCCAGGTATGGCTATCAGTTGGGGGAAGAGCTTTAAATTGTGAGTGAGTACCTTGGGAGCGGGGAAAGCTGGTTAATATAATGCTCACCCTTACATTGTATTTAATGCATCAAGTGTAAAATGGCAGGTGGTGATGGATGGTGGGTTAAGGATTGAGTGGAGGATCTCTGCGTGGTTTCTAAATCAGCATAAACTGCTGTCTTCTGCTTGTCCTGATTTTGCACTTGAATCAGAAGCACCAAGGCTCTTCCGGGTTGAAAGGATTAGCCGGTGATACCACAGTTGCCCTGGGGACACCCAGTTGGGGGCTTCTTTCATGTCCCTGGCAGGAGCTGGAGAGAAGGATGAGATCTCAACCCCACCCCAGGCAGCTCTTGGGTCTCAAACGCAGGCTTGCTAAGCTCCTGCCCAGCATTCCAACCAGTTGAGCACTGTGCTCCTTTTGCTTGTCCTGATGGTACTAATATTTAAAGCCTATATATATTATATACAAATCAATGTCCGTGAATGGCGCTTCAATCATGCTGGTATTGAAACGGGTGAAAGGCAATTTTCCAGAACTGTTTTACATCTAGCATGGTTCCTCTGTTTTTATCCCTGAACTCAGATAAATAGGCTTCAAATAGATGCAAAGCTACGTGGGATATACAACAGTTACCAGAACTAATTTTCCACTCCAGTGAGGAAGTGTCAGCCCTTTGAGATAGACCAGAGAAGGAAGCCAAAGTTATAAACACTATTATTTTTATTATAAGGTTACAGCAACGGAATCTTTCCAGTCCAAATGTGCCTTCCCCCAACCTGCTTTTATTCTAATGAGAACTAGGAAGGGTGGAGTCAGAGATGTTTTCTCAAACTACATTTTTGCTTTGGATTGGGATTTCTTTTATGTGACCTTGGTCTTGGCTTCAGCTCTTCCTCCTGTTCCTTGAGGGTTATTCTCACCTCCCTTTATAGGAAGCATGGAAAGGGAAATGGCCTGGCCAGATGGTGGGATTGCCATATAGGAACTTCAGATCTGATGAAGAGGTTCCAGACAGCTCTGGGTTTTTTTACACTTTTTGAATTATTTTGTAAAGACTACATGATGTATTTTAAATGTATCTGCTTCATGGATTTATATATCCATAATGGCTTTGTAATAAAAACTGTTTGCCTTGTTCCCCAGCTGACTTTAGCATCTGGACAAGGGAGGCAGGAGCTGGTGGTCTCTCCATTGCTGTGGAAGGTCCCAGTAAGGCAGAGATTGCTTTTGAGGACCGGAAAGATGGTTCATGTGGAGTTTCATATATTGTGCAAGAGCCTGGTAAGCGATTGTGGGGGAAGTGAAGAGTCATCTTCTGACTCTTCATCTGGAAACGACTTCAATAGAGCTAAACATTTAACTATAGATTAAAGAGAAAGTCAGCTTCAACTTCAGTGGGGCAGAGGTCTGATTTGTGCATTTATGAGAGGAGGTAAATAGTTAAGGATCTTCTGGGAGATTATAATTATGGTTTCTGGCCGGTTTATTGTAAAGTGTTGACCTCTTCTCTTAAGTCCTGGCCAAGCAGATGGGGAAAAAAAAGAGCAACGATTGTGAATCTGTAGAAGCAGGATAGGAAAATCATGGCTTTCAAGTATTGCTGGACTGTCCATTGTGAACACTGATTGTGCTCTTTATACAAAATTCATTTGGAGTCCAGTGCTTAGATTCCAACATTTGAAGATAACATAGACTTGTCTGCTTTACAGTAATCAGTATTATTCTGAATAAGATAACCTTTATTGTCACTTTTTTCTGTGAACACACTTGACACACATTAAAAATAAAAATCTTTTTTTTTTGGGATATTTTTTTTTAAACCAACATACATAAAAACATAAAACCATCTTCAATTGCAAACAAACTGTGTCAGTTGGTTACAAGTCTTGTGCATCTTCACCATATTCATAGCTTACAGTTTACCTAAATTCTCATATTATCAATCTAATATGTATCTATGTATTATTGTCCCCATTAATCATTTATTTGACTATGACTATTTCTTCCTTCATTTTGTACAAAATATTCTAAGATTTGAGTTAATTTATATTACAACATTCATTTCATCATCCTAAATCAATCCGATAATAATACATCTTTATGTTACGTTTTAAAAATGAAATTCTGAAGCCCGCTCTCAAAAGAACATACACACCCTCGCATGCACCCACCCATCCATATAATTTTGAATATATGGGGAAAAAAGAGTCTTGAGAATGAACGAGGTTGATACTATATGGTACAAAGCAATTACAGAATCCAGGTGTTCTGCTTCAAATACCACGAAGCTCCTTCCAGAAGGTCACCAAAAGAATTGTGACAGGATATTTATATGAGGGCCAGCTAGAGGAGGGACCATATGCCAAGTCAAGAAGTGGAAAGGATAAGAATTGAGCAAGAGGGCCACAGACCTGAAAATAGGGAGAGCGACGACTTTAGAGTGGGATGCTTTTTCAGGTGGTAGAAAAATAAAGCTGAATAAAGAGAGAGGTTTATTGGAGCAGGGGTCTCCCAAAGGAAATCAGTATTAATTCTCACTACAGTACAGGGATGGCTGCCCTTCATATTTTTTTTAAGGTAGTTGTGTCATAGCACGCTTGCCAGAGAGGCTCCGAGGGTCTTAAGTCTTTTTTAAAAATTTTATTTTAGCATTTACACAATACTTTTTCAAGTGCCTCTACTTCAAATTGCAGAAAGCTGTGTTCCAAAATAACGCCCAGAAGGTCCTGAAAACTGAAAAGAGGAGCCCCATCCAACTGTGAGGCCACAGATTGTAACCCTTGCCATAGCATGATCTCTCACTTTTGTAGGACAGCAAAACTGAGATGTTCTAGAGCAGGGATCCCCAACCTGTGGGCCGCTACTGGGCTGCGGCCTATTCAGAACCAGGCTGTGTGAGTGGCCAACTGGTGCACGGGCACACACAGCCCCACTTGCATGAGTGTTGAGTGCACTCATGGCCCCATTCGCACAAGCAATGGGTGCTGGTGCGTGCATGCACCTGTCCCTCCCACAAAGCCATCCCCTCTTTACATGCTCCCCCACGTACCCACCCCGGGCCACTAACTCAAAAGGTTTGGGAAGCTCTGTTCTAGAGTTCACGGGAGAAAGTGGTGTCTAAATTGACTGTATCTTGTGATACAGCATGTTCCCAAGTCAGGGCTGGAGAAAGGAGGACGTGTGAGCTCCTTTCTAGCCCCTTCTCTTGGAATAGGCTCTGGCAAACCCCTCCATGAACTGCAGAGCAGCCAGATTCTGCACTCCAACTGGGCAACATTTCATCCAAAGTTAAAAAGAGCTTTCTGTTTGGTAGGGAGGCTGGCAGCTGTTCAGCATAGCAACCATCTGGAACACAAGCTGGCTAACTTGCTAAGGGGAAGAAACCCAGAGATGGTGACACCCCCTCCCCCATCCCTCAAAGAGCTTGCCTAAATATTGTATCTGGAAGCAGCATTGTTCTAATCCCACCGTAAATCTTGTCAAGGTTGCATTGAAGAACATACCCCAGGTGTGATCTGCCATTTGCTAGAGCTTCAAAAATGCCTTTTAAATAGAGAAATCTAACTTGTTAGAGACCTTGTGTTGACATTTTTTTGGCAGTGGTCAAAATGCATCATTTCAACCAAACCATTAAATGCCAAATGCTGCTGCGAGTTGCGCGCCCAGGGCTGCCAAATAATACATATGCGACAGTTTCTCCATATGGACACATGGAGCAAATCTGGGAAGAAATTTCAATTCCAAGCCTCCCAAAACCTCAAGCACTCTTCCCTCTGAAGCATTTACTTTGTTCTGTTTTATTACAAGTTTTTTGTTTTTAGAAAAAACTGCTGTTGATTTTAAAAGGATGACGAGTTAAGAGTTAAAATGCAACATCTTTGAAGTGTTAAATTTAAACATTTTCCAAAACAGTTCTTCATGAAGCAGCCATTGGGGTATAAGCTTTCCTTTTCTTCCTACTGGCTAAACTAAACATCATGTTTAATTCATCTTCAGGAGCTTGTAGCCTTTTGAATCTGAATTAGTGCCTGACAGGTTTTTTTTTTTTTTCCTTCCTGTGTTCCCCTTTCCTGGCAGGTGATTATGAGGTTTCGGTGAAGTTCAATGACGAGCACATTCCAGACAGTCCCTTTATAGTACCCGCCACCTCCACCTCTGATGATGCCCGCCGACTCACTGTTTCTAGTCTTCAGGTGAGGCACTGGGAGAAACCGCCCACTTGCTCCCCCTGCTGGTTGGGTAGAGTCGGCACTGTTGCTCTCCTGAGTTGGCTTTCCTTCACCACAAAGAAAGAAGAGAGAGTAGATCCAGGCTGAGGAGAAAGTGTCCAGAGATCTGTCCTGCAGACATGGAGCAGAGGGGTGGTTTGCCTGAATGCCTGGTCAGTTGCAGGGGGAAGGAGATCCTCAAGTCAGCCTCACTCAGGATAGTCACGGTGCCAACTTCCTGGCCACACAGGGATCTGCTCTGGGGTTTTTCTCGTGTCTCGTTTAAAGGCTGCTAACAGTCCCGCACTCCGTGCCAAGGTTTAAAGATGGAGAGCTCCCCTGGGCACGCTGCATCTGCTGATCTGCTGCCATGCTGAAAAGGCTACCCAGCCTTCCTCTTATCTAAACTGTACCCCTTTGCTTGCCCGCCTGCCGCTTGTGCTGTGCCCAGCTTCCAGGGAAGCTCTCCCTCTCTAAGCCAGGTGGCTCAGGTAAGTGGAAGCCTGTCTTGTGTTTGTTGGGGGAGTGGGGGTGGTGAGGGATGCAGGGCTCTGGAGCTGGATGCAGCGGCCCTCTTGGCCCTTTCTGCTGTCTCATGTGCTCTGTGCTTCCAGGAGTCAGGGTTAAAAGTGAACCAGCCAGCCTCATTCGCTGTCAGCTTGAACGGGGCCAAGGGTGTGATCGATGCCAAGGTGCACAGCCCTTCAGGGGCTTTGGAGGAGTGCCATGTCACCGAAATCGATGAAGGTAGGTGCTCTGATGTCCTCTTTTTGGGGGGGGGGCGCAAAGTGCAACAAAGGGTTGGTTGATCCATCTATCTCGCCTCCAGCTCTAGAGCAAAGTCTCGTTTCTCCAGCTTCAAAAAGTGGAGTCTAGAAACGCCAGTTCGTGTCAAAAGTAGAATCGGACTATTCTGTGACCAGATCCCAGACCTTTGTTCTTTGTATAAGTAGATGGTGAGGTTCCTGGGAGGCTGATTTAACAATGGTGTGCAGAGATTCTCAATCATCCAAGTTATGGTTGTCCCAAAGGTGCTTTTCCCAACAGGCAACTGGGCTTTCTTTTTCTGAACTGAAGAAGTTTCTTGGATGAGAAACAAAACTTTTTCAAAGGAAAGAAAAAAAAAAACAGCAAGGAAAATCCAGTTGCTTTTTGGAACATGTGCTACAATATTAATGTAGAAGGATTTTTAAACCTAAATTGCTTTCTTGGTCAACATTGGAAGCAGGGGTGGGTTCCACTTACCTTTACTACCGGTTCGCAATGGGAGTGCGCACTTCTGGGCATGTGCAGAAGCTTCTGCACATGCGTGGATCGTCCATGATGATGTCCAGGCGGGTGGGCAGAGCCTCCCGCCGCTTTTACTACTGGTTCACAAGAACCAGACTGACCCTGGAGCAACCCACCACTGATTGGAAGTACTTTTTTCCATGTACTTGGAAAAAAGTAAACTGCTTCCTGGTGAAAAACAACTGCGTATTGTAATGTGGTGTGCTGTAGCAGCACCACGGAGTAATTGTGCTCAGTCGTAGCTTGGCCCACACCATGCCAGGCTTTCTGACGAAATGGCCTGCATTGAATACGGCTTGGAAGCAGATGGAGAGCTTTGTAAAATGAATAATATAGTTGCTGTAATGTAATCCTTCATCCAGCTAGGTTACATTGGAGTCACCAGTCTTTATTATTAATTCTGTCAAAAACACATTGCTCTAATCAGTTGTCACATTGTAGATGTTAGAAAACAGCTGTACCTCTTTAAAACGTGTTCCAATAAAAGGGTTCCTGCCCATTGTTGCAGCCCAAGGCCCCCAAGACTGTTAAGTACATTCTCTGAGTCCAAAGGCAACAAATCAAATCCAGAGAAAAGGCACTTGTTTACCTTCCTCCAGTCTGTAATGGTAATGGCTCAGCTGGAGGAAGAGAGTGGTGAGTTGGGCTGACCCAGCCTTCCAGAGAGGCAGACAAAACTACTGGCAATACTTGTATCTTCAAGCTACTTTACCAAGGTCCCATGACTGGCATAGCAACAAAATGTCTCCCACACTCTTAGGTCTCCAGTTCACATTTGCTGCTTCAGGAGGCAAGAAGAGAAACAGGCCCAGAGCCAAAGCAAAGGCAGATTCTTGGCTACCAGCCACTTCCTGCTTACTTAAGGACTTTGTAACAGACAGATCTCCATTCTGGAGCCTGAACTGTCCAGGATAAGAAACAATGCTTCTGCCCCAACTCTAATTATGGGGTAGCCAACACTGTCAAACTCCATCTGTCACAATTCCCATCTGGTCAGCATTCCCCAAGTACGCTTACTAAGGCTTAATTATTTTAAGCAGCAAGCACATCTGCTCACAACCACCTACAAGTTGTAAGTCAACATAGGTCAGCTCACTCGTGGCAGTGTAAAATGAGTGCTCGCAACACAAATAGCTAACACTTGCTAATTCCCCAAATTTAAAAGGAAATGGCTGAAATTTTGTAAGAACTTACAAAAGGATATGGAGATTTTGTAAGGTTGTAGCTATTACTTTATTTTGGTGAGTGTGCCTACTCACACAAGCGTTGTCTATGTGATTGCTAAAGGTTAATGCCAACTGTATATCATTGATTTCCATGCTTGCTGTGACCAAGCCCTGATTTAGCCAATGCTGAACTGTGGCTTTTGCAACTCAAAACAACCTCCCAAAACAAAGCTTTGTTCTTAGATTCCTTGCTGTGTAGACATTGAACTGTAAGTTCATCATACTCAACCTTCAAGAAAACAACATCTATAGTCGCCAGGAGGCAAACTCCACTCCACGGAGTCATTACTTTTACTGAGAAGATTGTGTGAATTGTACATGGCTTTTTTCTTTGCCACGGGAACTAAGGAGGGACGGATTACAACCTACTAACACTCCTTTGAAGTTATGGTCCCCAGAGATCCCAGTTCACTTGCAGTTTTATAGATTCTTATGTCAAATGATGTTGAATCTATCCATCTTTTAGAGTGGGACGACGTAGGACTTACTACTTCTCCTGTACAGAATTTCCTGCAAATTGCAAGAACCTATTGTTGAATATTATGACTGCATGTGGAGACACAAGTTCAATTGCAGAGCAATGCTAAAATGAGACAACCATGACTTTTGTGTAAAGTCCCTGCCTTACTTTTAAGGCCATGAAAGGAGAGTCTTCACCTCTGATCCAACCTCCGTTTGCACTGAATTCCACTCCCAATAAGTGGCACCTCCGAAGAAGCAGTTAATGAGAACAAATTGGATAAGCTGGTGCCCTTCGGAAATGTTAGAACTATAGTTCTTACAATTCTGTGGTCAGGAAGACACCAGTCTGTTCTATTTGCATATTAAGCAAGTAGTCTTTTTGCAAAGGTTGGGGACCTGCAAAGACATAGAGAATGGGGAGAGCTGAATTGCCTGTTAAACCCCTTTTACTTCTAATCAGTAACACACATCTAATTAATGTGTGTATTAATGTTAATACCGTTTTCCCCAAAATAAGACATCCCCGATAATAAGTCCAATCAAGCTTTTGAGTGCATGGCAATAAGGCCAAGCGCTTATTTCAGGGTTCAAAAAAATATAAGTCAGGGTCTTATTTTTGGGAAACACGATATATTTGTCCAAGCCTGAACCTGTTCCAAACATGTTTGTTGTGTCTTGCTCTTAAATTAGCATTTTAAGGATTTTTACTCATACGGTACCTATGCACATCTTCCTTTATACTGTCTTAAGTACTGCTCAGGTTTGATGTCATATACTTGAATACAGGTAGTCCTTGATTTACAACAGTTCATTTAGTGACCGTTCAAAGCTACAATGGCATTGAAAAAAGTGACTTATGACCGTTTTTCACACGACCATTGCAGCATCCCTATGGTCACATGATCAAAATTCAGATGCTTCACAACTGGTTCATATTTATGATGGTTGCAGTGTCCTGGGGTCATGTGATCAGTTTTTGCAACAAGCAAAGTCAATGGGAAATCCAGATTCACTTAGCAACCATGTTACTATGCAATGATTCACTTAACT
The DNA here is from genome assembly GCF_059756535.1 of Pantherophis guttatus. Lineage (NCBI taxonomy): Eukaryota > Metazoa > Chordata > Lepidosauria > Squamata > Colubridae > Pantherophis > Pantherophis guttatus. The sequence goes on along the minus strand of NC_142064.1, from coordinate 118,545,772 downwards.
GTGGCAAGAAAAGTCATAAAATGGGGCAAAACTCATTTAACAAATGTTTCACTTAGCAACATAAATTTTGGGCTCAATTATGGTTGTAACTCGAAGACTCCGTGTATATTGTATGATTTTCACACAGAGAGTAGTGTAACATCAGATACAGAAGAAAAGGCAAAAATTTAGATATCTGTCCTTTCCATTTCCTATGTATAGTACTCATTTTAAGATTCCCGTCTCTTAAAGATGCTCATTTCTCCACCTTTGTGTTGCTACAGACAAGTATGCAGTGCGGTTCATTCCCCGTGAGAATGGCATCTACTCAGTTGATGTCAAGTTCAATGGAAGCCACATACCTGGCAGTCCCTTTAAGATTCGTGTTGGGGAAATAGGCCAAGCTGGAGACCCAGGGATGGTATCCGCCTATGGCCCTGGCTTGGAAGGTGGTGTGACAGGTAAAAACGAACCTGGACTAAAGCCAAAGACTACTGTGAGATTTTGGTAAAAGCTAACTATCTGGTTTCATGTGTTCTTTTTCTCCCTCCTTCTCATCTGTAGGAAACCCTGCTGAATTCATAGTCAACACTACAAACGCTGGGCCTGGGGCGCTGTCTGTCACTATTGATGGTCCCTCAAAGGTGAAGATGGACTGCCAAGAGTGCTCGGAGGGCTACAAAGTCATCTACACACCCATGGCACCTGGCAGCTACCTCATCTCCATCAAATTCGGTGGTCCATATCACATTGCTGGCAGTCCTTTCAAAGCTAAAATCACAGGTAAGCACACAATGGGAGAAAGAAGTTGCCTGTGATCTATTTAGAGATTCTTCTTAATTACTAATTCTATGTCTGTATTTTTCAACTTTTTCATTCTTCACTGTTGAATTCCCGTCATCTCTAGAGGAAGCCCTCAACCATGGGAAGCTATGGACCTTTTGTAGAAATGCAACTACTTGCATTCTGCTAAAGCCTGGAGCTTTCATCTAAGTGATGATGGAGAACAAATGGCATATTGCCTTGACATGACTGGATGTACAGTAAATCCCAAGGTTAACTTCCTCTCTTCTTCTTGGCAGGGGCCCGCCTTGTTCCCAGCCACAGCCTCCATGAGACTTCCTCGGTCTTCATGGATGGAGTAGCCAAACCTGATGGAGCAGCACCCAAATTTGCTTCAGATGCCAGCAAAGTGGTGGCCAAAGGGTTGGGCCTCAACAAGGGTTTCCTAGGCCAAAAGAACTCTTTCACAGTCGATTGCAGCAAAGCAGGTGGGTGTAAATGACTTCGTAGGGTAGAGATGCTACATAGAAAATCCCATATCTCCAGTCAGATATACTGATATTTTATGGCTTCTTAGAAAGTCACACCCTAATTTTTCATATAGTTAGTTTTTGAGGGCTCAGTTGAGCAGTGAATAGGACCTGGTGACTAGTTGGATTCATCTGTCCAAGGCTGCCTATTAATCTGAAATATCTAAATACATAGCTGGCAACATCCTCCCTCAGACCTTCAGAGTAACAATGGATGAAAATCTAGATCACGTTCTTGATGTATTCTACCTTAGTAGGATTGTATAGCAAAAATAATTCTAGCTATCACACCCAACCTAAATACAAACATTTGCCACACTCAAAATGGCCATTGGGATTCATATTCTTGAAAGGAAAAGATTGGAGAAACTTGCATCAGGCCTCAATGCTTTATTTCTTAATGTCCCAAATTAACATGCTGGTTCTTAACAGCAAAAGTTGAAGTACAGTCACCATTGAGGGTCTTTCATTAGAAACATTAGTCAAAACTAAAGCTATATTTATACCAAGCATTTTGATGGGGGGAAAAACAAAGTAGGGACATGCTCAAATTCTTTCAGCAAAGGCTAACTACCAAACTCTTTAGAGTTGGAGTTAATCCCTCAAGGCTCAGGCTGATTATTCATTTCCCTACTTTGTGATTGAAAAAGCCACTTAGGAGATTTTATTCAAAGATTGGGGAAGCAGTATGAGACCCCAATATGCAACCAAGTTGATGGGCCATCCAACAAAGCTAGCAGGACTGCTTCATCCTTAAGCAATCATCTGCGAGGCATCCACTGTTAACATTTGAATATGCTGAAAAATGAGGTCAATTCAAGTGTGATAATGTTGCACAATTGATGGAAAAGAAAGAAGCAAGATAAGGGCAGTGCGGGGGAAATAACTCCTACGTATATTGGGGAAGGGAAGGGAAAGGAAGGAAGGAAGTTTATTGTACTAGGCTATTATGTGATTGGGTTGATTTTGGCTTAATGGTTTGTGTGAACTTAGTTACTGTGATTTGTGGACCATGTTTATGTGGGACATAAGTTTTATTCACTGTGTGAATCCAGGGAATGCCAGGGAGATGCACCATAAACACTCGAATTAAGTGGGTGATCCACTCAGCCCAACGGTTGCCAATGCCCTTTGTAAAGATTACTTGTTCTCTTCTCCTTTCTCTCCAGGGAACAACATGTTGCTGGTGGGTGTACATGGCCCCAAGACCCCATGTGAGGAGATTGTGGTGAAGCACTTGGGCAACCGTTTGTACAATGTCACCTACCTGTTGAAGGACAGAGGCGACTACATCCTGGTGGTGAAATGGGCAGATGAGCACATCCCCGGCAGCCCCTTCCATATCTCCGTACCTTAAAGCTCTTCCCTCCGCCTGAGCATAACACTGCCCCTCCTGAACTCCCTTTGTAATGCTTCTGCCTCTTACTTACTAATTGGCAGGGGTGATGCCAAAGAGGTTGGCTTATGTGGCGGGAGGGATCAGTGTGGGTGGGTTGCCTTCAGAAGGAAGAGATTCCTGTGGATCTGTTTACATGCAGCAGTAATTATTTCCAACCATTTTTTTTTCCTCCCGTGTCTTTCTTTCCTTGGCGGGAGGCTCGATTGATTTTCTCACCAGCATGCCAGCTTCATGCCCATGAACTGAACTTGTGCCCTCCCCCAGAGTTGCCAGAAAGGCCTTCTTCCCCATCAACAAAATATGGCACATGGATACTGCCGATGCATATTGTTGCCATCCACTTGCTGGAGAAACCGCTGCTTCTCCTGGAGTGCAGATGGGCCTGTCTCTTTCGTCTCTTTGTCCTTTCCCTTTAATGGCTTGAGATGGAAGCTTTGTGGGTAATCAATAACCAGTGGCAGGAGCTGCTCCTTGCTTTGCCAGTTTATAGCCAAATCCTTGTTTAGTCCTTCCAAGATTTAAATTGTGGTTGTGCACAACTGCCAGTACCTTTTCTTTGACAAGGGAAGGGAATAAAAGTTCTGCTTCAAATGCCTGTTGATGGTCTCTGACTGATTTTTTTCCCCTTTTCATATTCTATGCCCTATTCAACCATTGTCTGTTGAGATTCTAGGTTATATCCAGTGATCTCCTACTTATAGTTCATTGAAATTGCTAATCCTCCTTGTTCAGGTCAGCTGACTTTTGTAACCATCATCTCTCAGTAGCTCCCCGTTTACAAGGGAAAGCTGATAGACAATCTGTATCAGAGAAGACTCCTTGAACTTTATGAATCTTCTGACGAGGCTCAGAGATTACCAGGAATCATAATTGTATTCTGTAAACTGGAAATTGTTTTGAGAGTTATTTGAGCAAACAGTAGATACTGACTCAACTCTTGAATTCCTAGGATTGTTCTCTGTCAGGCTGATTTGAATTCTTGCAATCACATTTGCCCGTTAAAACATATACCAAGTGCAGGCCTTTAACTGATCTAACAGAGAAAGTGTCATAATAGACATTTATCAAGTATGGAAGCTTCAACTTGTCTTCAACTTTGTTCTGGGAAGATGTCTAGAATGTATTCAGTCTAAAGAGCTGTCTATTAAGGTAAGAAAACCCACATTTGATCAGAGAAGGAATCTAACTAGGACAGGATTCATTTCCCTGAGTAATTAACCAGATGCCAGTGGGGAGTTCATATTCAGGAACTAATACACAGCAATTGCTTGCTTGTTTCCCAGCAACTGGCATTCATAGGCAATGAGTCTATGATACTGGAGGCAAGAAACAACCATCATAAGTAGCCATTGATAGTCTTACTCTGCGTAAATAATGAGTTGAGAGCCAGCATATTATAATGGTTAAGGTGTTGGATTCACATTGGCAAGACTAAGATTCTAGTCCCTGCTCAGAAACAGAAGCTGACTGGATGACTTTGAACCAGCCTAACTCACCTCACAGGGTGATTGGAAAGGGGAAAAATGGGAGGAGGAAGAGTTATGTATGTCACCTTGAGCTTTAGAGCAAGAAAGGTGGGATATAAATGCAGCAAATTCTGCCTAGTAGACAAGAGAGGACAATACAGATTATGTTGGCTTGTTTTTTGCCACACTCATTTGGACTTGCAAAGTAGCAGAAGTGACTATAGAATATTTCACCCTAGAAGTTATAATGGTTAAGGGCAGAATCGTGCAAACCCCACTATTCCAAGAAGAAATGATTCACCTTTAATTTTGTTGTCAAGGCAACACATGGCTTGGTATCTGACTGTATTTGTTTCCTTTATACAGTAAAAAAATGGAATCCCCTCCTAGCTCTTGGCAAGCAGTGACTATTTTCTCCTTTTTTATTCTTTGCATGTTATCAATGCTGCCTAATAGGCCTGAAAACTAATGTTTAAAGAGACTGAGACTTTCCTAAACAAAACAATATGAATGGACAAGGGCACTTTGCTTGGGCCAACTTGACTAATTGTCCATTGTTCCCGTTTCCACTGAAAAAAATATTTGGCATTCCTTGGAGCTTTAGAAAATTTTCAAGAGCTAGGGTTATGATTAGATCCTCTTTTAAGCGCTCCTTGCTTTAAAAAAAAAAACGGCCCTCAGGTGGAGCTGCAGCAATTAACTGGCTGCAGGAGACTTCATAAGGTTATGTGGATAGACTACAATTCTGTGGAAGAGTCTAAAACGGGTGTCAAACTCACATCGTCATGTGATGTATTGGGACTTTTTCCCCCTTCGCTAAACCAGACATGGGCGTAGCCAGCACGTGATACATCCAGTCCATGGGCTGGGAGTTTGACAGCCCTGGTCTAAACCTCAGAGCATCTAAGTGTGGTCCACCAGCAACCTGCCGAGCTGGCAGCGGAGTCGGACAGTGAGGAGGCTGGGGACGACAATGGGCCAGTCCTGGAGTCAGGAAGGCCCGGACGAGGGCTCTGCGTCTGACGCAGAGATGGGGCCAGGGCCATCTGGGAGCGATGCCAGAGGCAGAGAGCAGAGAGGCAGAGGAACTAGGAACCTGTTCCTAGTGCACACATGCGAAGAGCTGCCAGAAGGCAAGAGCAGCTAAAGCAAAAAGGATGACTCGGGAGTAAGGCCAGGAAATGATTGACCCCTCCCATAAGGCTTAAAAGAGCAGCAACAGCTCTTGGGCTCTGTGTAGGAAAGCAACATTGCAACATTTGTTTCTTGTCAGCATCTGTTGTTTCTGAACTTCATGGGGCTTTGCCAAGAAAAGCTTTTGAAAGGTTGCCAAAAAAGACAAAGGTTTGTGATAAGGCCGAAGGACTTTTTCTGAAATACTTGTTTTGGAATTAATTTGGACTAAGCTGAGAATGAAGTAATTCTCAGCTGTTCTAATAAAATATGTTTGTTTAGGACTGATTGTGTCTAGTAATAACTACTTGGGCCTAGGTCACAACACTAAGAGTCAACATTTTAGAGCACATTCTACTGCAAAGAGTAGTGCTAGAAAAGATGTGGCCAAACTCCCAGGAATCTCTTGACTTTGGGCTAAATTTCATTTTCTCAAAATAAGAGGATGGGGCTCAGTGCTTACTCGGATACTTCTAATGAGCAACATCCCACAAGACAAAATGTTGGCATATCTGAATAAGCTACTTGGAAGTTATGACTATCTAAATGGCAACATTACTTATTCACTCCTGTTACACACTTCTTCAAGTTCTGAAGTAACTACATTTACAAGAAATCTGTTAAATAAGCAGATTGCAGACTTTTGGAACAGAAGGACTTTTGGAACAAAGCTCCAATCCTCAAGTGCTCCAGCCAATTCCAAAGACAAACTCTGTTTTGGGATGTTACCTAAATACTTGTCCAGTAGAACTTCCTCCTTCCTCCCATTAACTTGACTAACTGGGTGGGCACAAAATCCTGAATTGTGGCTACCCAGGGTTCCTTGAGGCTAGCACTTCACTTGACAGAGAAAACCTCAGAATGCCTAAGTGTCACTAGCTGGTTTCCATTCTTCACACATGGACAACTTTTATGTATAGGCACGCCAATTCAAATTACAAGATTCATGGAGAGTATTTGCTATAAATACAGGTAGTCCTCGACTTACAACCATAATTGCTGGTGGAACCTCCACCTCTAACTGAGGTAGTCATTAAGTAAATCACAGTTGTTATATTGATGTTGCTTGTTGGAAGCCAGCTGAAAGGTGGTGTATGGCAATCATGTTGACTGCAGGACACTGCAGCCCTCATAAATACATGTTGGTTACCAAACCCCAGATTTTTTATCCGATGAGATATTTTAACAGTCATAAGTGTGAAGACTGATGATAAATAGCTTTTTTCAGTGCCATCTTAACTAAGCAATTGCTAAACAAAAGATTGTAGGTCAAACTACCTGTATATTATAGATCTGGGGCTGGTTGCTGATGTAGAAATTAAAATTTCTCCCAGTTGTTCTTACTCGCATTAACTTGTAGTTGGGGAATGACCAGGACAAAAATAATAAAGAGAAAATTCAGAAAGCTCTCCTGTCATTCCAACCAACACATGCTATTGAATATTAATTTGGCTGGTTCCTTCCGCAAACAATTGGCTTAAGTAACCACGTTTGGTTCCTACAATTACAAAATGGCATCCAATTTTGCACTCCCCTCCCCATCCCTGGTCACATGCAGAATATTAACCAGGCTTTCCATTTTGTCAAAACTCCACATGGCAGCTACACACTAGTTAAATGAATAAGAGCGTTCTATCAACATGCTTTCATGGGGTCTTTATAAATGATAGTCTAAATTAGATGTGATCATGTTTATATTAAAGTGCAGTCCCTCAAATGCCAGACGCTACTTTGATGAGAAGAGAGGAAAGATTACCATTTAAATCCATTCAAAACTATAAATAACCACCTGAATGAAATTGCTCATCTTTTTCTCATAAATTCTTTGCCAAGCCCCAAGGCAATAATAAGAATTGTAGAGAATTAGGAAGACGACCTTGATAAAGATAAGCAGAGTGGTCTCAGATTCACTGAAATAGAACGAGGAGGAAGGAGGAGAGCACAATCAGGACCTGCCAGATTCTGCGTATCAAGTCTCAATAAAAGTACAGTAGTGTTACCTTCCTGTGAGATGGATTGATTTGCTGGTCTGGCCTATAGCAGGGGTCTCCAGCCTTGTCAACTTTAAGACTTCTGGACTTCAACTCCCAGAATTCCTCAGCCAGCTAAGCTGGCTGAGGAATTCTAGGAGTTGAAGTCCACAAATCTTAAAATTGCCAAGGCTGGAGACCCCTGGCCTATAGGACTTCAGCTTTGAAATCTAAAGTAAAACACTGATTTACATTTGGAAGAGGCAAAAAGTAAATGGCCACCTCACACCCAGAAGGCAGAGTTGCTAGTTGGATGGTAGGATTGTAATTCAGTGTGGCTTCTAGCCCAATGTGAGCATTGCCAACTTTCGTTTGTGAATATTGCATGATTAGCCACTGTGATGCACAACAGGGAAGTTGTTAGGAGCAAGCATGCTGACCCACACCACCCTCCCAAACTCTCAAGCAATGTGAAATTGACCAGGATGCTTGTGGGAAACAAGTCCCACCCAGTTGGCAGTGAACAAACCGTCTAGGCTCTCCGATATACAGAGGAAGTAAAAAGTCATTGCAGAGCGGACAAAAGGGGATGGGAAGGAATCTGTTCCTGGCACTGAAAAGAAATTGGGGGAGAATTGGCTGGAGACCAGGGTGGATAAAAATCAATGATTTTTTTAAAAAAATCAAAAAAAATCGGATTTTTTTGATTTAAATCGGATTTTTTTGATTTTTATCAAATTTATTTTAATAAAAAACTTTTGGGGTAAAAATCTATCGTAAGATAGTTTTCTATTTAAGATACATAAATAATTTAGTTTATTCAGCATGAAATGGAGCTTAATTATGTAGCATGAGGCTGTATATTCTGCAACACTGGGACTATCGGTGAGTCAACAGTGGGTCAAAGGAGTAGCAGAGATGACAGTTGCTCTTTAAAAATTATGATTTAAATCGAGTTGATTTAAATCAAGCCTTTTTACTAGTGATTTAAATCATGATTTAAATTGTGATTTAAATCAACTCGATTTAAATCAAATCCACCCTGCTGGAGACGGTTTCTTCCATGCCCTCTGCTGCTCCCTACCCAGAATGTGTCAATAGGCCCTGGCTGGCCGGACCTATGCTGGCAGCATTATTTATTTATGTATTTATTTGGTTGGTTAAATTTATTTTCCACCTATATCACCAGTGGAGCTATTCTTGGCGGCATTAGAGTTAGTAAAACCTTTGGGTGTGGTTCCTGTTTTAACATACTGCTACTCTTCTTTTAATCACAACATAGTGTGTTTAACAGGAATGTTCCCTGAACTTTCATGGCAGCCTTTTTTTTATTTTTTTAATGAAAGGCAGAGACAATGAACCAGAATCATTCTAAGGCAGATCTATTTATTACACTGTATTCCTTTCCCACATCACTGGGCAATTCTACCATACCCTAATGCAGGGGTGTTAAACACAAGGCCCACGGGTCAAATCCGGCCCGAGGGGTATTTAGATCTGGCCCGCGGGGCCACCCTGAAAATAACAAAGGACCGGCCTGCGGTGCCTCTGCCAGTCAAAATGGGCTCCCAAGTTGTGTTTCCGCTGGCAGAGGGTTGCAGGAGGCCGTTGCAGCCGAAAACGGAGCTCAGAAGCCCGTTTTGGCTGGCAGAGTGCTCAGGCCATCACAGGCCTCCACACGAGTGATGTCGAACCATCCACACACACACACAGAGCCACACACACCCCGGCCCCTCCGATCTCAAACACAACCCTGATGTGGCCCTCAATGAAATTGAGTTTGACACTCCGTCCTAATGTGATAGCAAATATATAACCATTACAGGAAAGATATCAGGATCCTGAGAAACCTTGACTGGTGGTTAGATATACTGTAAGTTGAAACAGAAAAGAGCTTTGATAGATTTCCAAGATTCTTTTACAATCCCTTAACCACATTCAGTACATTCCAAGATTCCTAACAACAGCCATGTCTTGACTTTTCCTATCTCAAAAAACTGACACTTGAAGGGGAAATGGGATTTTGCCTTTGGAAACCCTTTCTGTGCATATTTATTTAAAATATTTATATGGCTGCCCATTTACGAGATACAACTCTGGATAGCTAACAGCAATAACAAAAACACAGCAATAAACTAATTCAACAAATAAACAACAAAAACCTGGTGCCTCATCAGTAACATTTATCCAACTTTAAAGTCCCCAGGTTCCCAATGTCTGGAGAAAAGTCAGCTCTAAGCAACATTCTAGAAAGCTCAGAGGTTGGGGGCCGCTGGATCTCTGGAGGAGGATGTTCTATAGGGCAGGAGTCACAACAGAAAAGCATACTTCCTGATCCACTAGATCAGCAGCCCACAACCTTTTGGGCACCAGGGACTATTTCATGGAGAGAGATTTTTCCGTCGACAGGAGGGGGCATGGTGTCATATGCTGCCAGCATCCCATGGATGGGGCTCTGCTTGTTTGCGTGGTCCAGTTTCTTGCATGCTGTGTACCAGTACCAATCCCGGGACCGGGGATTGGGGACCCCTGCACTAGATGGCAACATTTGAGGGAAGGCCCAGTCTATCTGGGATGAGCAGAAACTCCCAGGGAGAAGTGATCTCATAGATAACCTGGCCTATTCAGTGATAATTTCAGGCAATCCAAGGGCTCTGCTCCAAAAAACAGATTCTGAAGAACTGGCTCATAGTAAGCACCACATACGTACTGTAGATTCCCATATAATAAGAGGGCACATCAAAGTTAACTCTCAAAAGAGACATGAGTAAATAGGTGGAAAGTAATAAATGTTTTCGTAAAGTATATTATCCAGCCCGAGCTAATTAGATAACCAAACTCTGTTAAGAACAGTGGGATGGAAATATAATCTTGTTTAAAGCCCTTTTCCTCAACTTGGTAAATCCAGATATATTGGATTCCAATTCTCATTATCCCATCTCGTTAGCTGGCACTTCGGAAAATTGTAATTCTGCTTAATCAGAAAAGCGCTACAGTTGCACAGGATAATTTAAGATGTGAGCTGCAGCTGCTGGACTTCAGAAAGACAAGGTGAGTTTAAGGTTAATATCTCCTGGGATTCCTAGGCGGGTTGCATACTTCTTTTAAGCAGGCACATCACTGGTGCTGGTATGCAGGGCAGAATCTCAGGACTATCCCAGAGAGTGAAGATCTGTAGTCAAATCTTCCCTTCTTTGGGCATTGCTCCTTCTGGCAAGGGTAACAGTTGGCAGAGAAAGCAGCACTTCTTGCCTGGCTTCCCAGTTGCATTTCACACTGACAAGGATGTTCCACTGTGTTAGGCCTGAGCTTTTATTCTTATAACCTGATGCCACCAGCTGGACAAGTCTGTTCTTGTATTGATTTTTTTCCCCTCAGATGCATGGACACACACCACTGCTGAACGTCCTGGCCAATGCACTTTGTTTTTTTCCAAACGGCTGGAAAACTTCAACTAAATTTGAGGAAATGTAGGGATAAAATACTTCCCCTTGACAATCTTTAGCAGACTGTAGCCATTAACAATTCATAATCTGCTCTGCTGGTTACCAATTTTAGTACAGAAGGTTGGATGTGATGGACTTTCTCTGAACTCCCAACAGAAGAAGGTGCATTTTGCTGAAATTCTTCTGTCAATACTACCGTCAAAGTCTAATTCAGGCATAAATTCATAAGCCAACCTTAACCTGGTATTTTTTAAGACCCCATTATTGCTGAGAATGTTAAATTACTTGGGCCATAAAATGCCGAGCTTTAGAATATTTGTGGACAACCTAATGGCAGGGAGCTGGAGAAGCTGAAAGCTAGTTCCAGCATTATGCTGGTTTTATATTGCTGCCTGATGTTTCAGCACTGAATTGCATAGTTTCCTGCTCTTTAGTTTGGTGTACTCAAAAGAAACTATTTTGAGATCCAGTATTTTCTACTCTGGCTGATACCAGCACCCTACCAATTCTTTCTGACGCCTTTTCCATTGATTGTTGCCTGCTCTTTTTAAGATGGAGATCTTGAACCCTGGGCCCTCTGCATGCAAAGCATATATTCTGCTACTGAATGATGCTCTTGCAGCAATAAAACCCTGCTGGTTCTTCCCAAAACAGCCCTGTGTTTTTACAGAATATTCTATGGTATTCCATTTCTTTCCCCGTAAGTCAATATTCACAGCCCAGGAGGTATGTGTCACTCCTTGTTGAATTGTTTGGTTTTCCCCTTGAAGAATGAGGGGTGGTCGGGTTTGATTGAAAGCCTCATCTTTATTCCAAGTGCGCTAGCCATTCCCTCAGATGCATAAATACTACTAATTTGGACTAAATCAGAACCAGCAGCCCCTAGCCAAATTTGGCTGATTTAAAACAAGTTTAGCTCTGGTCCAGTTACTATAGGATCCATAAAGATCCACAGCTACAGAATAAAATGAAAAGTTAAAAAAAAAAAGATTCTGAAAGAAGGTAATGGCAAGAAAATAAAATATAGATGTGTCCATGCAATCCTCAGGTGTCAAACTTAAAGGAATCTTTACTTTTGCTTTTACTGTGCCTATCAGCCTTTCCAAATCTGGTGCCCTGAAGAGGTATTGAGTTGCAGCTGCCATCATCATATTGCACTGATTTTATAATGTTTTTAATTGTTTGTAAACTGCCCAGAATACTAGAGTTATATGGGCAGCTATGTACACGTGATAAACATACAAACAAATCACAAGACTCTTAATCCATATTTGGAGGATTCCAAATTGGGGAGCTCCACTTTAAGGGAGAACAGAAGAATGATAGGCTTAAGGAAAGGGCTGTCAGTACATACCGGTAACTGAAGAACAGGAGTAGGTAACTTTTTGCCAATGAAGCAGTATGGGTATATGGATCACAGCAGAGTCCCAGTGATGGATTTCAATTTTTTTTACTACAGGTTCTGTGGGCGTGGCTTGCTGGGCGTGGCATGGCTTGGTGGGCATGGCAGGGGAAGGATACTGTAAAATCTCCATTCCCACCCCATTGCAGGGGAAGGATACCGCAAAATCCCCATTTCCTCCCAATCAGCTGGGACTTGAGAGGCAGAGAATAAATGGGGGCGGAGCCAGTCAGAATTTTTACTACCGGTTCTCTGAACTACTCAAAATTTCCGCTACCAGTTCTCCAGAATTGGTCAGAACCTGCTGAAACCCACCTCTGCAGCAGACATGACAATAAAATAGATCAGGGGTCTCCAACCTTGGCAACTTTAAGACTTGTGGACTTCAACTCCCAGAATTCCTCAGCCAGTTTAACTAAGATGGCTGAGGAACTCTGGGAGTTGAAGTCCACAAGTCTTAAAGTTGCCAAGGTTGGAGACCCCTGAAATAGATGACAATACATAGTCAAGATCTGCCAGGAATTTGTATTTTTGCAATTTCTTTTTTGGGGAGGGGGAGGAGGAAGGAGATCTTTTTTTTTGCTTTGTTTTTTTTTATTAAAGTTTAAAATGTGTATAGACATATATTTAGGTTTCACACTAGTTTTAATTGTTCCACACTAAAAAGGTAGGAATTTGGATTTGGTGGTGGACGTGGGTTTTTTTTTTGGTGCAATTATTGTCAGGCATAAATGCCCTACCCGTGCCAGGGATCAGCTATAGCTCAGTAGTGCAAGGGTTAACCCAGACACCCACCTGGTCAGCTCCTCCCATAGACCCCTCCTTACCTGAATCCCCGCCCACAGGTATAAAAGGTGGGCACACTCCTCCATGTTGCAGATCCTAATGTAACCAGTGATGATATGATGAACCTGCAAATAAAAGAGAGATATTTTATCTGATGACTCAAGTCTATTTATTGGGCCTGATCCACCAATCCTCGTGACAAAATGGTAGCAGAGGATGGTTGGTAAGGCCCAGCGATCCCAAGCCACAAGACAAGGACCCATACCTACCTGCAGAATGGCGACACCCCCGAAGCAACGGGAAAGCAACCCATCGGACTCGCCAGGGAAGGCAGGAACCTCAACCACCCCCAAAACCACCATGACGGAAGAAAAGGGGGAGATCGAGAAAAGGAAAAGGGCCCACCACGATGACCAAGAAGAAGAAGAGCTGCGACTCGACGTCCTGCAGCTGTTGAAGGAGCGAGCCGGCGACAAAAACCTCCTTGCCGACTTGAGGAGCTTCATAATCGACCGCGAGGTGGCAAGGAGCGAAGGAGACTCGGACTCTGAACTCGAGGAGCTGGACTCGGTGAGTGGATCGCCCGGCCACCGAGCCCCAAAGCCCCGCTCTAAATTTGAAACGGCGGCCATCTTTGTCCACGTGGTCGGACAAGATGGCCGACCTCCAACCAATCGGCAGCCAGGATTCAAAATGGCCGGCGCGCGAAAAATGCCGGACCATGAATCATGAAGAAAGTGACCGGGGAGAGGGGGCAGAATCGGACTCGGACCCCTGGTACACCCCCAGCGAGCGGCAAGTAGATAGGGCCATGAAGACCCTTGCCGCAGCCTTTGGCCCAGGCTTCAAAATTACAAAGGAGAAACCGGGGAGGCCGAAACGGAAGGAGGGGCAGGGAGAGGTGCAACGGAGCACCCACCAGAGAGCCACCGACACCCATGCCAGCTCACCAGCCCACCTTCGCACCCCAGGGACACCGCGCCTCCGATCGCCTAAGCCGCGCACCCCGGATCGCGGGGACTGGGGCAGCTACTTACCGCCGTCGCCGGAGCCTCAGCGCCGCCAGGATCTTCGCCTCGGGGAAGCAGCTGCAAGACGACGCCTTCCGGACCACACCTGGACCCCCAAGACCGAAGCCGAGGCCTACCCGACTGACAGAGGCCTCTACACCGGAGCCGCGATGAATAGTCCTTCCACGACGACGGCAGGGCTGAAATGGACTCCAAAGCGTTAAGGTTGAGGGATGGAAAGAGAATCATCCCAAGATAAGAATAGGTTCACTGACGCAAAGAGAGGCCAGATACCTGCATGACGCTGAACAGACAGTAGACAGACCGGTCAGGTCAACCAGAAACCAACTACCAAGAAGGCTAAATGATTACGTGATGCACGTGCACACGAATCACGTTACACCAAACTCCTACGAAGAGGTATTGAGACTACCCCAGGAGGAGAGGGCAAAGTGGGAGCTAGCCATGGCCAAAGAACTGGACAGCCTGAGGAAGCTAGAGGTCTACACCCCAACCAAAGTCCCAGAGGGCAAGAGCGCAATAGGCACCCGATGGATCTTCAAGGTCAAGAACTTAGAGGGTGGCCAAAGCCTATACAAAGCAAGATTAGTTGCCCAGGGGTTTGCTCAAAGGTTTCCAGAGGACTACACTGACACATATTCACCCACCGTAAGAACAGAGAGCGTCAAAAGCGCCTTGGTCATTGCATCCCTGCTAGGGCTGGAGGTACACCAGTTTGACGTGCAGACCGCCTACTTGCACGCCAACCTAGATAAAGAAATATACATCAGAGCGCCCCACAGCAAAGAAACCAGCAGGGGGGACACCTGGTTACTTCACAAGAGCCTGTACGGGCTAAAGCAATCAGGCAAACGCTGGTACGAATGCCTGATGGAGGCCCTGAAGTCTATGGGATTCACGGCGACCATAGCTGACAACTGTTTCTTCACCAGGAAAGAGGGGGACTCACCAGAATACATCCTAGTTTACGTGGATGACATACTATATATCAGCAAACACGAAGGGAACCGCGACACCTTCGCCAGCAGACTGGGCAAACACTTCACCCTAAAATACCTTGGAAGGATAAATCGGTACCTGGGGGTACAAGTCAACCAAACACCAAAAGGTTTCCAACTGTCACAGAAAGAGAAAATAGAAGAGTTACTCCATAAGTGCAACATGGCAGACGCCAAGGGATGTGATTCACCCATGCAGACGGACTTCCTAAAAGACATGCATAATGAATCACCCGGATTTGAAGACAACACACTGTACAGGTCAGTCATAGGCTCCCTCCTGTACATCGCTAACTGGACAAGACCGGACATTGCTCTATCAGTTAATTTATTGTCCAAGCACGTGAGCAAACCCACCACATACCACTGGGACGCGGTGAAAAGAGTACTAAGATACCTAAAACAAAGTGCCAATGCATGCCTAACCCTAGAACCTGAAAAATCCGACGAACCCATCCTCTCCTGCTACGCCGATGCTGACTGGGCCGGAGATGCCAAAGGCCGGAAAAGCACGTCTGGGTACATATTCTACCTAAATAACAGTCCGGTGCATTGGTACACAGGTAAACAAATCTTGGTGGCAACCTCGACTACTGAAGCTGAGTACATATGCCTCTCCAAAGCTGCCAACAATCTCATCTGGTTCGACGACCTACTCGCCAGCGTGTGGAGAGAACCAGCTTACCCAATAAATATCTACGAAGATAACAAGGCCGCCATAGAAATATCCATGTCCGACGCTGTAGGGCAAAGGTCAAGGCACATAGACATAAAGTATAAGCACGTTAGACAGCTCTCCAGAATCGGTTTCATAAAGGCCATACACTGCGATACAGAAGAACAGACCGCAGACATACTCACAAAACCTCTACAGGGCAAACAACACTCACACTTAGTTTCCAAGCTCAACATCCACCTCAGGGTACCACCCAGCCAGTCAGGCCTACAGACACGGGTCAGGCATTTAGAGGGGGATTTGTCAGGCATAAATGCCCTACCCGTGCCAGGGATCAGCTATAGACTCAAGTCTATTTATTGGGCCTGATCCACCAATCCTCGTGACAGTTATATCCTCAAAATCTAGCAGAAATTTTAAGTGTCACACAGACTTTTAGATTAGAAGATGGTTGTCTCCTTCTGCAAAAGAAGCAAACACAATCCCAGTAGACTGTATGTTAGGATATGCATTTTACACCTGGAAGATAAAGGCCTAAATGCTAGTACGCTGGGCAAATTCTCAAGCACATTTGTAGGTTTATTATTAAAATGGAGGCTGAGCTGGAATGGCTGAATCCTCCAAGCAGCCTCCAGCATCACAATCAAGCCTCATTCCCACTTCTCTTCTATAATATATAAAAATGGCAGCATTGTCTCTAACACAGGAAGAAATGCATAGATGGAAATATATTTTTTTCTCAGACATTCATAATAGGCTATTGTAGTAAAAGTAGGAAAATAGTCCTGTGGTATCTTATATCTTCCTAAGCAACAGCTTTTTTTTCTTTAAAGACAAGACAAAAGCTGCATGAAAGCAATGAATTTATCCTTCAATTCCTAAACACTTCAAGAAGGATAGAGGGGGTGAGGAATTATGTTTTAAGAAACATGAAACAAAATTAATCCTCAACGAAAACCAAGCTCAGCACTTAATGATTCAAAATCTAAAGAAAAGAAAATATAATTCAGACAAGACATCCAAGACTGGCAATCCTTTACATGCTGGGGGAGAATAATTTTGGCCTGAAAGGACACTCCTGAACTTGGCCCCTCTCTCAATCCTCACCGTCTTTAGATTGCATAAACCCAACCCATCATAAACCATAAAAGTCCATTTTCAGGAACGAAGCCTGTGATTTATTACTCTTCTCATAAATAAAAGTGCAGGGTGGCTCAAAGGATTAAGGAAAAGGAGACCTATTCAGGGAATACTGGATCTGAATAAAATACCAGACATAAAAAGGGACTGAAAGCATACAGTTAGTAGATTAGTTATAACTTTTATTTATTTTAAACTAGCTTTAGTTGGGTGCACAGCAGTGGTGAAATCCATTTTTTTTACTACAGGTTCTGTGGACCTGGCTTGATGGGCATGGTGTGGCTTGGTGGGCATGGCAGGGGAAGGATACTGCAAAATCTCCATTCCCACCCCACTCCAGAGGAAGGATACTGCAAAATCCCCATTCTCTTCCCACTGCTGGGGGAAGGATATTGCAAAATCTCCATTCCCACCCCACTCTGGAGCCAGCCAGAGGTGGTATTTGCCGGTTCTCTGAACTGCTTAAAATTTCCACTACTGGTTCTCCAGAACCTGTCAGAACCTGCTGGATTTCACCCCTGGTGCACAGTTGGAGTGTGCTTTTAAGGGTCAGAACACCATACTCCTTTCTCTGTTTCCATTTTTATTGCATGTTTGGGAATATTCTATTCTCCATCAGAATGTCCTTGGAAAGAGAACTTTCAACATAATTTCACCCCCCACATATTTCAATTCACTCAAGATCACATTCCTAGCAACAAGCATTAGATCTCCTGAATAAATTTAGCAGATATAGGCGGGGGAGAGGCAAGGCTGAGAGTTGAAGCTTGGGAGACTCAAGGGTTGGAGTTTGATGGAAAGTATGTGTTAATTATCACAAAGCAACATTTAAATCACCAATTAATTCAGTTCCCTCACTGATTTTTTAGTTCTTTGATGACCCCATAACATAAATTCAACATTGACTTTTTCAGTCAAACTAAGACCTGGAGACATCCATTCCTGGTAGAACATTTATAGTAAATACAAGTTAAGCCCGTTTACTGTGCAAAAAAGGTTGCAGTTCCAGCCGACTGTGATATCACATGGCTCCAATATGACTGAGGGACAAAATGAAATGTTTGTTCCAGGCACTTGATTGTTGGATGCTACTAAAATTGGAGGGAACTGACTAACTCTTAAATATACACCCACAGCATCAACATAACAGTTTTCTTCAAGAGTCCAAGATGCCTCATGTCCATTCTTTTTGATTTGACAGAGACCTCTAGTGGTGATAATGAAGGCCTCTCTTACTTGCTTTCTTCTAGTCATTGCCAATATTTGCAACGGGGTCCTTCAAACTGTTTGAATGACAAAAGATATTAGAAAATAAATGCGAGCATAACAATTTATGCTTACATTTATATGCCCCTATAAGCCACCCAGAGTTGCCTTGTGACAAGATGGGCAGTAAATAAAGTTTAATCAATATATAAAGAAATTAATAGTTTAGGATATGGGCAAGTCTGCGCATATAATGCAAAGATAGAGAACTTGTTTTCATGCTGGCTTTTAGATCCTATGGCCAACAGGTTAAAGGCAGGTTTCAAATGTCACAGGTCTAGTGCCCCAAGTCAGGATCTCTTAACAGGGATAATCTTTAAAGTGAACAGGGGCAGTTTCATCAAAATTCCTCTTTTCGGTTAGAGAACACGGGAGACTCACGACACAGGATTTTGTATCACGCCAGGGTACACTCTTTGGCAAAATTTATCTCAAATATATTTAATGTATTTTAACATTCGGATTTTAATATACCAAATTGACTGCTTTTCTCTGCTTTGACTGTTATTTATCCACAGGAGAGGATTAATGGATTGTTTGCAGCTTCAGAGGCAGACACCCCCCACATACACACAAAATCTAGTCTTTCTTCATACCCAGCAGGATTTTGCAGGAGAAAACAGCAGAGTCAGGAGCAGGAAGATTTAGTGGCCTTTTAGTGCTAAAGAATTAATGCAAAACCTGAAACAGCCTTGAAGTATTTCAGACTAGAAACAATTTTAAATGAACAAAGCTGTGATTAAAGAGTGTGGTGCTAGTGAGAGTTGTACCTACTAGCCAAAAAAGTCCAGTATCCACCTAGTTTCTGTTTTGATGGACTGTACCACAACATATTGCCTTTCTGGGAACAGGGCTGGACAAATGCCAGAAACAGCAGTATTTGCATCTTTTCACTCAACAATTGCTGTACAGACTAACCCTCAGTGAATGCTACATTCTCCCTCCTCTTCCAATAAATGCTAGAAGAAAAATCAATTTCTCCCATTTTGGTTCATTAAGCAGCCATGAATGTAAGACACTCTTTTTTGCTACAATGGAGAAATGGAGCAAATATGTTTCCTGTTATGAAGCTGGTTCATCTGCAGGACTAGTTGATGATTAGTGCCTTGTAATTCTACATCTGGTTTGTGGTTAGTGACTCAATCAAAATTATGTCCACAATTTCAATCAGTGCCTTTTCTGGGAAAGTTATTCTTAAAATGAAACACTTTTTTCATTCATGCTTCACATATTTGGCAGCATCTACGAGAACTGCACATATTTTCAAGATATGCTCTGACTCTTTAACTTGTAGAAGGCTCTCCACTTCTTCCACCCCTGGAGTAACAAATCTGCACCTCCTGATCAAGGGAAACCATCTCAACCCAGCCACAAAGGTCAGTGGGTTGGTCATTATTTCTCAACCGAACTCATTTCACAAGATTATTATGTATGCTAAAAGGAACACAACTGCCCTCAATTCCTTGGGGAAAGGATAAGAGAGATGTGTGCTTGAAAAAAATAAATACAAATTCACTTTATTCAATGTGATTCATTGCAGAAAGCACCCTCAAAACCATTGCAGTCCATTAATAGCACTTCAGGACTTTTCAGTTGCATTTAACCCTAGCACAAGTATGACCCACTAACCTCTTTTTTGAGCTAGGTCTTCATGAGGACACCTTCTTCTGGTTCCCAGCCAATATCAGAGATAAATTTAACTCATTCTCAATTATTCCAATTTTAAAGAAGCATTTTTTTATCAGATACAATGTGGATGTAAACTGCATGCTTCACCAACTGATGCGATCAGAACACTCCCCAGAAACTGTTCTTGCCCATTTTGCTTCAGGCAGTGAGTTCTCCCCTTAAATCTGCCAAGTTTATGGCTTGAAGCCCTCAATGAGGAGAATAACAGCTGACCAGGTATGGAAGTGAGAAGGAGCTGCGTAATAAAGTGGAAGACAACCAGATTTTTCTCTGCCTTCATGGGCAACTCTTCCTGAACAGGCAACTGTTGTTTGAGCTAACCCACATGAAACACTTACAACAAAATCAAAGTGAGTTTTGACAGATGTCTAAACTTCTTTACCTTGCCATCTGTCAAAATTTGCTTCCTCGGTGTCACCATCCTACATCAGTGGGACTAGTGGGTGTTTTTCTGCTGACTGGTGATCTTAAGTGGGAACAGAGGAAAAGAATGCCAGGAAACACACCAATTCTTGTCCTTAACATGTTCTGCACATTATAAAGAACAGCATGCCCTTGATAGGATCACAAGTGCAAATTTTACACTATATCAATATAGTTTTGTACCAGCTCAAGGACTGGTGGATAGCATTTCAGCCATCAGGAAAACACCCGTTACCATATAGTTCTTCTTTCACTTTATTTGCTTGCACAATAAGCCAAATATGAACTATTTTTCATTTCAAGGGAAAATAATAGTACAAGTATGATGCAATTAGTTTGGAGTTTCTAATTAAGAATGCTATCCTTTTCAGCTGAAAAATCTGGCAATGTTGTCTTTTAACTACCCTATTTGATTTACTACGTTTCCCCAAAAATAAAACCCTGTCTTATATGTTTTTTTGAACCCTGAAATAAGCCCTTGGCCTTACTGCCATGCGCTCAAAAGCCCGATTGGGTTTATTATCAGGGGATGTCTTATTTTGGGGGAAACAGGGTACTACAACCATATGTACTTAGTTGTAAACATATGCCGAGGACAAATTAGTTGGTATTCCAGTAGGATGATCAGTGAAAAAGAAAACGAGACCCTTGTACTTCCATCAGATTTGTGGAAAAATGAAACAAAATTCTGAGTTCCAAAATATAGGAAAGTCCTCTTTTATTTTAAAATCCAATCATTTATTTATTCACTTATTAGATTTATATGCTGCCCATCTTGTCTAGAGTGCATCTGATTCATTCATACTGACAATCATATTGAGAAAACCAATTATTTGGATATCAGAAGAAACTGAAGAGTTTGAGCTTTGATTCTTGGCAAAATATATCTTGATTCTTATGAAGTAAGGATTAGCAGAACAGCAAAGATATTACCCTCTTTTTCCCTAACAAAATGTCATATGCTAAATAAATAATTCCCAATGAAAGAAGAAAAAACTTAAGAAAAGCTATGCTGAATCAGACCAAAGACTTACCTGGTAACTGGTTTAGCCCTATTTCCACAGTAAACGAGCAGACACCTTTGAGAAACCATCAGACAAAACATAAAACTTAAATAAAACATAAATAAAACTTTCTCCCATTTCTGCTGTCCATTACAAATGCCAAGTGAACAAGTTCCGGTTACCCTCCTCAAACATTTACATATGGCTTCATTGGGTCATCTCAGGTTGTAGCATTTTGAAGCCTATCTACTCTCTCCACACAATATTTAAGGTTTCCTTGACCCCTTCTTCTGAACATTTTGCAAGGTACCCTTCACATGGGAACAGCTCTTTTCTTCCTTCAGTTGCCCTTTTTCTTTACACATTTTCTAGCTAGTCCATATCCTTTATAATACTGCCTGAACTATTATCTTTCAAGTGATCTTTGGCCTACCCAAGTTACCTTTTGTGGTTGTACTTGTCACCCGATCCCTTTTCACCTTTCCTCCCAAGCCAGCATCTATTATCCTATTCATGTTAATGACTGTAACTATTCACTTCACAGCCATATAAATCCTAAAATTCTTTGATGTATAACTAGCTTGGGTGCAATCTAATCTAAAGACATCCCAGAGTTATTTGCAGAGGCCAGGTATTTGGGCAATCCTCCATTTCTCATTGCTAGGTATTTGCAGGCTGTTAAGAAAGCTGAGGATCAGTTCTTTAACATTCCTTACCATGTACCTATCACTTCATTATTCCTCATCATTCTTAGTACCGGTAACTAACATCTGTTTTAAATGGAAAAAGATCCTCACTTGTGTTTCTCCTGTGCATCAATCACCACCCCTTAACCTGTCTTTGGCAGAACACAACAAATTTAAATTGCTGAAATGATATTAAGTTGCCTGTTAAACAGGATTCAAGTATATATTTCTCACAAGAACAGAACAATTCTCCACACGAGAACCTGCCTTTTTCAAAACAGACACAATTGCTTCAGTATCAGATCAAGTCAGTATTGTTTGGGCTCATAAGCCACAAAGACGTGGTTAGTACAGACTGGAAGAGAACCAAAGAATGTTATGACTGTAGATTAGACAAAGAGTTTTAAAAAAAAAAGGAAAGGAAAGAACTATTGCAGAAAAAAGGTAGCAAAGCATTCCCATATTGTTCTGCAAATTTGCATGAATGTGTACCAGTATTTGGAACAGTGATGTTCAAACTTGGCAATTTTAAGATTTATTTTTTTTATTTATTTAAAACTTGAATCTAGCCATCTATCTTTCAACCAACTCTAGCAGGGAAATCTGGAAGCTGAAGTCCACATATTTTAAAGTTGCCAAATCTAATAAACACTGATTTAGACACCAAGAACTGAGCTTGATTCAAGGGAATTTTATCTTCACCATCATAACCCCACCATCCCTTTTCTAGTTAGTAACAACCAGCTAAGAATCTTTCTGTATATATAGGAAATTAGTATTGTTTGCCCTAATCTATGTCCCTTTATAACTATTGTCAACATTAAAATTGGCCACTGATTATCCTTAATTCCATACCATTTATGAAGAACTTTAAAAATTCTGGTCCCAATCCAGATGCAAGGGGATTCTGTATCTTCTACAGTATTTCAAGAATGAAACATTTCTTTCTTTTTTAAAAAGATTAAAGAACATCCTTTCTTTAGTTACAAAAGTTACTCATCCATGCATACCTGAAACTTTTAAAAGTTCAGGTAAATAATGCCAACTACATTAGCCTATCCATATATCTTTCTGACTTGTTCCAGACTATATACCTTACTTAGCAAAATGGCTAGGTTCACCTTTGAGAAATAAGGGCTCCCCCACTACAAAGTCTTCTCTACACATTCTGGAGTCAGCAGAAAATTATACCAGGATGACATTTGCTGTCTCCATTTGCCAATCACTACTCTGCCTCTATTCCAGAGGTGGGTTTCAGCAGGTTCTGACCAGTTCTGGAGAACAGGTAGCGGAAATTTTGAGTAGTTTGGAGAACCAGTAAATACTACCTCTCACTGACTCCGCCCCCATCTATTCTCTGCCTCTCGAGTCCCAGCTGATTGGGGAGGAAATGGGGATTTTGCAGTAACCTTCCTCTGGAGTGGGGTGGGAATGGCGATTTTACAGTATCCTTCCCCTGTCATGCCACCAAGCCATGCCCATCAAGCCATGCCACGCCCACCAAGCCACACCCACAGAACCAGTAGTAAAAAAATTTGAAACCCATCACTGCTCTATTCCCTTGGTTTTACCTCATGGCTCAATAGCACTGTCCTGATTTTGCTATGCAGGATGTGAGAAGCAAAGGGATTAATAGTTGATTCCTCTGCCTCTGCTGTCCACCCTCTTCAGCATGTCCCTAAAAAGGGAGAAGAACACCTGCCAGCAACATTATTGCACAAAAGACAGGAATGAAATAGGTCTGGCTAAAGGACCATGTCTCATTTCTAGGCTTGTGCCTGTTTCCTTAACTACCCCCATTCTGCTATAGCCTAGCCTGAATAAGATTAAAAAAAAAATGTTTGGAATCCAAAAGGAGCCAAGTCACAAGCAGCATTTTAATTTAAGATTTCTCTCCTCTTCTTCTCCTTATATAGGCAACAAATGCCAACTTCTGGATTCCTCTGTGTTCTGTTTGGGAAGCAACAGCCCCATCACTCAATTGTTTCATTATTTTAATCTTGTGCTCAACCTGTCAGGACCACAAAGTTAAAGCACTTACAGTACTGCTGGCCAAGCAACCCAACCCTCTTGTGCTATTTTGACAGACTATTTTAACTTTACTATTTACTGGATACCATATGTACTCAGCTGGGGGAGGGCTCCCTTAGCATACCAAAAGAATCTATATGCTAAAAAAAGCTCCAATGCGCTCAACAAATCTGAAAGACCAGCACAACATAGCACTGTCTGCCACAACCAGCACGGAGTGGAAAGGAAAGGAGTCCACATTTGGGTTTAAATGGTCAATAAGAGCCGTGATGGTGCAGTGGTTAGTACTACAAGCTAATTCTGCCAATTGCCAGCAGTTCGATTTCACTGGCTCAAGGTTGACTCAGCCTTCCATCCTTCCGAGGTTGATAAATTGAGGACCCAGATTGTTGGGGGCAATATGTTGACTCTGTAAACCGCTTAGAGAGAGCTATAAAACATTGTGAAGTGATATATAAGTCTAAGTGCTACTACTATTGCTATTGTTCTGATCCTGTCAATTCTTAAGCTCCAGACTCTGCTTTCAACATAATAGAGAAGATTTTGCATACTACAATGATGGCTGCTTTTAAACATCAAATGAGGAGGATGCTATTTTAACATTGCTAAGCATGACTTAAGCCTGGATCATTCATAACCTCATCACGGGAACATGGCAAGAAAAAAAAAACATGTTGCAACATAGTTAGGTACAAGTAGGGAAATCATAATACGATTTGATTTTTTTGAGTGTGGGAAAGCAGAAGAATCAGCTACCCCCAACCTTCTTAATTCAAGGCCAAATTCCTCTGTCAGTTAAAGTGTTTATTAACCCAACTCTTCAGTGGCTAATTCTTGTTTCCTCTTCTGACTATAGAATCAGGTCTAACATATATATAACAGTTGCAGGAATTGGATAGGTGTAATTTAAAGAAAAGAAGAACTAGGGTGATATGACAACAGTGGTCCAATATTTAATGGGCTGCCAAAAAGAAGGTGGGGGGGGGAGGTTCAACTTATTCTCCAAAGCACCTGAAGGCAGGAGAAGAAGGAATGAATGGAAACTAATCAAGGAGAGAACCGACCTAGAACTAAGGAGGGATTTCCTGACAGTTACAATTAATTAGTGGAACAAGTTGACTTCAGAAGTTGTAGGTGCTCCAACACTGGAGATTTTAAAGAAGAGATTGGAGTGACATGATTAGATTAGATTAGATTAGATTTATCTGAAATACTGTTATTCTTCTACCGAACATGCCTGTCCAATATCCAACCGCAACCTTATCCATATTTAACTGGGTCACCCCCGAGATCTACTGTATGTTTCCGCCGTAGCAACATGTAGACAGTTAGAATATGTTCGACGAAATTATTCTCCATAACATTTAATTAGCCGCAAAAAAAAAAGGGGGGGGGCTCTTCGTGGTCCTCTGAGAATGTTGCATCTCTTACATCTCTGTTCCAGGGCAATCGATCTCTCTTGCAATTGCTCCAAATACTCTTTCTCAAAAAGCAACCGGGCGATCACTGCAAATTAATTACCGCGGATAGTTTAGCGCCACCTAAGCAATCGCTGTACTCGGCTCCTGCATAGGAACAAGCAACCCGCGTTCAACAGCGTATTACTCATCCCACTTTCTGATGATAGCAAGTTCTACGTGACGCCTGCGCAGTTGGAATCGCTTTGGGCTGATTCCGCCCTCTCGCCATTGGCTGGGCAACAAAAGTTCCGAGCGGCCATTTTAGAAACATTCCCTTTCGCGGAAGGCCACGTTTCTTTCTTCTAGCCCCGCCGCTTGTCACGTGCCGCAAGCAGCGGTTGCTGGAGTAGCGTCGCCCGTGCTGATTGGCTGACGGCCTTTCCCGCCGTCCCTCGCGACGGAGGCGGACGGCTCCTCTTGACGGCAGCAGGTTGGTCGTTGCTCGTTCTTTCCCTGCTCGGTGATGGCGGGGGCCGGGTTGGGGCTGCCGTGGTTGGTGTCCGCCTTGTTAGTGCTGAGTGGGGTGCGAGGTAATGGAGACTTTCCGGGGATCTTCTTGTGGCCTCTTTTCCTTTCTCATCTCTCGGCTCCCCGGCTTGTTTGTGGGCCCTTCCGAGGACCTTCCCTCGTGTGGCCCGCATTTCTTTCTTCTCTCCCGGAGATTTCTTCAGCTAGTTTTCAGGCAGTTTCCTCAGCCCAGTTTCATTTTGCTCCTCCCTCCTTCCCTCTAGTGAATATAATTCGTAGATAGTCCTAATAGTCAAAATAATTAGGGATTATGGAGTTTGTAGTCCTGATAGATAAATATGGTAGATATCTGGGATGGGGAGTTTGTTAAGGGAGGAGACGCCTCGCTGAGGTACCTATTGTGCTCTAAAATTATTTCATTAGAAAAATTCTGAAGACTTTTTTTTTTTTAACTGTCTCGTGTCTAAGCAGGCAAGATAGGTTAAAATGGAGGCAGGAACTATGGAGAAGACAGAACAACTAGATTTTAAAAGGTTGGTTTTATTGTTCATGCACTGCTCAAAACATATTTGATTGTTTAAATCGCTACCCATGAATGCAGTATGAGACCATGAAGCTCAGTAAGGACTTCAGTTCCTTAAGCATCTCATTGAATGGCCTAGCTTTCCAACTTCAAGTACTAATATTTTGATAAAATTATTTTTCTTTCCTGGCAGGTGAAACATGCACGGAACCAGTTATCTCCCCATCCTATTATACTACCTCAGATGCTGTTATTTCTTCTGAAACCGTCTTTGTTGTTGAGATCTCCCTCACCTGTAAAAATGGAGCACAAGTAAGTGCCTGAATGGGTTTTTTTTTTTTTTTCATTTTAAAGGAAATACAATCTCAAAAATTTGCCACAGATATAATAAATTATGTTATAAGTGATTATGATAGGACAGTGAATCTGTCCCATTATGTGCATGGTTTTGGATTTATGGTAGGTCCCTTTCCATGGACTTCCCATAGTGGACTCCATGCCAGAGAAACTTGTCTCCTCGAACCATTGGCTGGTCTGAATTACTGTAGTCCTAGCTTCTGATGTGGGTGGTACATTTAAAAACAACAGAAAAGTAGCCATCTGAGTTCTTTTATTGATAAAAAAAACTTGAGTCCCTTCTCCACTGGATTTTCTATTAAAGGCAAGCTTAGAGGGCGTGCTGGCATTTGTTCTGATGGCAAGGAATGAGATCTGTCTTTCCTGTTATTTCAGGTTCCTGTTGTAGATAATTAAGATGAGAGATTGTATAGATTTCTGTTACTCTGATACCCATTGCATTTTTTTCTGTAGAATGTGGCCCTCTATGCAGATGTCAATGGCAAGCAATTCCCTGTTACACGGGGTCAGGATGTTGGTCGCTATCAGGTAAGAATAAACATGATTCCTGCTAGTCAATATCATTTTGCGAAACACTTGAATTCAATTTTTATGGAATTAGTGAAAATAAAATTCTGCCTTGGTTTCATTATTAAAAATATAGACAGAAGAAATTGTCATATACAAAATCTGGTTCACAGTTTGGGTTTAAAATATGAACTATCTTACAATCTTTCATTGTGATATGAAAATGGTGCAACATATAAGGTAACTTGTAGGCAAAATTGGATTTTGTCTGTGTTGGAAGCAGCCTGGAAGTTTGATTAAATAAGTGACATAACAATGGTTAGATTTAATAGGATTAACGGCATTTGAGATTAGTGATAAAGAATAAGTTGCCAATCCTTAAACCATATAGCTTTGGATAAGGAAGGCAGTGGTTTTGTGCCATAAATGCATGGCTCTAGTTTTGTGGAGGGTCTGATTCTGTGAGTCCCTCCTTCTTTCCATGCTAAAGGAAATTGCCATTCCGAACCATTGGCTAGTTTGGTTTATTATAGCCCTGGCTACTGAAGTGAGTGGTACATCTCTGTTAATGTCTTTGGGTGTGCTTTTATATACCTGTACTATCAAAAGAAGACAGTTTCTCTCATGGCTGATCCTGTATCTTTTTTTGGGGGGAGGACAGGTTTCTTGGAGCATGGAACATAAGCTGGCTCGCTCGGGCACCTATGAGGTGAAGTTTTTTGATGAGGAGTCCTATAGTATCTTGCGCAAGGTGAGATTGTACTGATGGATGGAAGGAAAAGATACAAGTAGATTTTGTAGACTATGCAGATTTGTGATCATATAGGAATAGGGGAAGCAAATGTTTACATCTTACTATTAAAGTTGGCAGCTTGACTTTTTTTTCAGTAGCTGGATGCCCCATGAATTACAGGTAGTCTTTGACTTATGACCACAACATGATGTTATTAAGCAAGACATTTAAGTGGATTTTGCCCCATTTTACGACTTTTCTTGCCATAGTTTTTAAGTGAATCACTGCAACTGTTAACTGAGTAACTCGGTTGTTAAGTGAACCTGACTTCCCCATTGACTCTGCTTGTCTGAAAGTTGCAAAAGGTGATCACATGACCCCAGGGCCTGTCATAAATATGAATCAGTTGCCAAATGTCTGAATTTTGATAGATCACAGGGATGCTGCCATGGTTGTAAGTAAAAAATGGTCATGTCACCTTTTTCAATGCTGTTGCAACTTTGAACAATCACTAAATGAACTGTTGTAAATTGAGGACTACCTGTAATCTCATACTGCCTTCTATTATGTGAAAAAAAAATGGCATGGTTCTAAGTAAAAATACAATATTTCCTTTATTAATGATATACCGTGGCATGTCTATACACACTTGGAACTGAGACTGAGGCATCTTTCTTGATCAGATGGCCCCTGGAAATTAAAATTTAAGAACTAACTCACCTACTTTGACATTGAACTGAAAACACAGTCCTTGTATTCTATTTCACTGCTAGATGTATTGTCTACCATGCTTTCCTCTGCTAGTTGTATTTATGTAGTGTCTCCAGTGTAAGTAGATGATGATGCTATCAGGAAATTACATCATGGGCCTTTGGTTAATTAATTAAAGCCTTAACTCAGCTGTTAATTCTTTTCCCTCCATCTTAGGCTCAGCGCAACAATGAGGATGTCTCGGAGATCAAACCCCTTTTTACAGTCAGTGTGGATCATCGGGTGAGTGCAGCTTCTGTGGGTATGGAGCTGCTATAATAGGTGGCCAATGCAACCAAGTCAGACATTCAATACTACTACATTTACATAAACCAGGCCATTTATAGCATATGCTATTTTCTGACTGCAGTTTGTGTATTCTATGATGGTTTCTTTAGTTAGTTGAACAACTCTACTTACAACCAGTCGCTTAGCTTATTTAAGATCCAATTACAAAGTTTCAACAGCTGCCCACCCCATGCCCATGGTCACATAATTACTTCTTCGGCGCTCAGCAACAAGCCTGCATTTACAGTGTCACATAGTCACATGATCATGATTGATTATTTTTTTGCCAAAAGCTGGCATTTACTTCTTGTTTGGGGCAAAAATGCCCCATTGCAAACAGTGGGTTGGCTTAATGCCTGCTGCAGAAAAGGTCATAAGATAGTCAACAGAAGACCTGCTTTATGACGCCACAGCTTATGATTGTAATGGACTACCTGTTTGCTTGAAAACGTGCTGCAAAGTTATAATGCTCCCAATTCCCAAGGAGAAGCACTTAGGATTTTATCCAGAGATAGATGAGATAAAAACTATATACACTATTAAAAGTGGAGGGAATGTGATGTGAAAAGGCCAGTTCATAATGAAAACTTAATATATTTTTAGTTTAGCAGGGATTGTAGGGTTAGCTATAGTTAATGGGGTAGGGAAAGGATGTGTGTATCATTTGGTGCATGTTCGCAGAAGTCCAGCCTCTTAATATGTCTAAACAGGTTGCATTCAGAATTGAGATTTGCTGTGTCATAGAAGACACAGAAACAATATAAAAAAGCTTTCTATATTAGCAAGCACAAAATGGCTGCCAGAGATTATTGTATCTGTATATAAAATGGCTGCCATAATGGGCCACTCATGCATCAGAGATTTCATAGCAAACTAGTGAAGTTGAAAAGTTTCTCCCAGATGTGTATACTGCAAGCATATATGCCAGACCTGCCCAGAAAGTTCAGTGGTTTTCCCTAATAGGCTGCATTTGGGGCTTTATCTTTACTATTCTTAAATCTTTACTATTTCAAAAGTTTAGCCCTGCTCAGTATTGGTAGGTTTGTTTGTGGTCCTTTGTTTTGCTAAGTAATGGAGAAAATGAAGAAAATAGAAAAATGACACTATTGCAGGGTTGATCTACTTAATTATTCCACAGTTTTATTACTTGATTGGGGTTTCTCACACCCCAGACAGGCCATATCTAGGCGTAGTTCCTTATGTTTAGGTGACATATCCTGATACAACTCACCCCTCTGCTACTACAGTTTAGTCCCTTGTAGCCCAGACAAGTTAAAAAGCATGGTACAGTACCCAGAAAATTCAGTTCCACCATTTCTTATTCATTCCTTGTAATCATGTTGTTTATTCAATATGTTTTTCTTCTTTTCACCTTCCATTTGCAGGGTGCCTGGAGTGGACCATGGGTCTCCACTGAGGTATTGGCAGCATTAATTGGTATTCTGGTATATTATATGGCATTCACTGCTAAGAGCAACATCCAAGCATAAAGCACTTCAATAAACTCTCTATACCAACTTCACTGCTTTCTGCCTTTTCTTTAGAAAGTAAAGATTTTCCCTACTGTGTCTTCAGAAATACCCGTGTGGCTTGTCAGCATCATTAATTTCCATCTCATGTTTTGGTTTGAAGTAGGTCAGAATTATAACAGTGTTAGAGCTGCTTGTGGTCTGATCAAAGTGCATTTGCTGATGATTTTGCCACCTTTCAAAGTAGGGTTTTTTGAGACTCAAACTCTGCCTAAACAAAGAGCTGAAAAGACCCAATAAAGCAAATGCTTTCCATGGAACTGGAGTCCTGGAAAGAAGCAGAGGACACACACATACCCTAAAGGTGCATACTTTGCCAAGCTAACGTTCTGAATTGTGGCTGGCTTAATATTAGGGATTGGCTGTGGTAGCTGATTGGCTGAGCCACTCCTGAGTTAAGGCCCATTTTCCTTTGCCTTAATCCCATTAAGCAATGCATCTCTGGGTGCAGTCATAATTAAGTTACAGCTCATTATCGAATGACTGCAGCTCCTGGCATGAGCCACTGCAGCCAGGGTGGGATTATCTCATTGCTCTAAAATTATATTCATGCCAGATTATAAAGGGGAAAGCAGTTACGTAGAATGCATGGCTATCCTTAGATTTGTAATATTTGCTACTTCTACAGTCCAGTCAGATTTTTAGCTGCTGCAATCTTCATCTGAACCAGTTAGGAAGTCAGATTCAGACCAATGAATAATATTATGATTCCTTATTTGTTCCCTATGACTATCATTAAGTGTTGTACCTTATGATTCTTGACAAATGTATCTTTTATGTACACTGAGAGTGTATGCACTAAGACAATTCCTTGTGTGTCCAATCACACTTTGCCAATAAAGAATTCTTTTCTAAATAAACTAAAGGAATATAAATATTGTTTCAATTTTTTCAGGAAAGGTTCATAATGGAACTTGCTACTACCATAATTATAGACCATATTTATTTCTCTGTCTACTTGTCTCTAATATAGGTAGTCCTTGTTTAGCAACCACAGCCAGGACCAACAACTAGATTGTTAAGTGGTCACTAAGTGAATAGTCATGTGATTGTGTTTTTGATCTTCAGCTTTCCTTTGTTTTTCAGAACTGCAAAGATTGTAAATGTGGTCATTGGTCACAAAGTTACTTTTTCACTACAATTGTAACTGCGGACAGTTGCTGCTGGGGCAGTCACTAAGCAAGGACTTCTTATAAATGAAATAGGCAATGGGTTCCATTTTAACATAGAAATAAATTCAAAAAATGGTGATAGGGCTTCATGCATAAGATAGTATGATTGGTGCTTCCTATAAGGTAGAAGTACATTTGCATCCTAACCAGTTTCCCAAGTACTGGACAGTTTCTATTCCTTCTACTGGGGTGTCACCTGGAGTGGGTATCACAAGCCCTGAAGCCTGTAATTGATTATTTAAATAGTAGCTCATTTGAAGGCTTGTGTGTTTATTTTGCATTGCCACTGTTTTAAAGTGGAATGGAAGTTAGCATGCTTTCTCTGTGGTATTACAAGGCAACTTTTTAATCCTGGATGTAATTTTTATAAAATCTTGCTTAAATGGTAAGGGTTTTTTTTTCTTTCACAAAAAACTCTGAGAATTGTGTTTTGAATGCAATACTTTTTCCTTAATGCAAAATTGATTCCAGAGTTTATAGAAGAACAAGATACAGATCTGTGTGATGCAATATAAAAGCTAATACTAATATAAAGATGATGTGGAGATACTGGAGTATCTTCACTGTTCCCTTTTGGTCACTGTCCTGTATTTTAAATTGTAAATTTTGCCGTGATCTAAAGTTATCTTAAATTATGTTCAACAGCCAAGCAAGGCCTTTGGTTCATCCAGCATACAGCTGGCTGGAACTCTGTCAAGGGCATAACTCAACAAGTTTCAGGGATATATCCCAATTACCTGAGTCCTTTTTAAGTGGATTTGATTGATCCAGAATACATGCATGTTTTTTATGATATTGGAGGATATTCAGAAAATATGAATATGTTCGATTACTAGGGTTTCAGGAATTATTCCACTGCTAGTATATTTCAGAAATGACCCAATTCACACAGTACATATTCTAAGATGATATTTGGTTTATTTGATTTTGGCTTAATGTGAATTCTGTGAACTTAACCACTTCTAGTCCATGAACTCTGGATCACGACTTAGTGTAATTTTAAAAAATGTTGCTTATAATTTAAAAAGGTTGCTTGCCTCACATTAATTGCTCAACCCATGTTTATTTAATAAAGCATTATTATGAGATTCAAAATCTCATAAAGCTTTATTAAATAAAATGGGTTGAGCAATTATTGTGAGGCAAGCAATCCTTTGCTGGCTTGCGAATCACAATGCATTTTGGGTAGACATTGGTGGTAATGATATTAAGTAGGTGAGGTCAGAACACCTAGACTTAAGATTTTCCATGTTTTTGATGGGGAAGAGAACTTGCAACTGGGAAACTTCAGGTTGCTCGACCTGACAGAATGCAATCGGTAAACCTAGTCATTGGCTGGAGTCACATTGTATCATAATAATGTTGGGGTTACTTTATGAGTCAACATGTCATGTAAACTTGGAAAAATTGATTAATTCCATAAATGGTGCTTCTGTTAACTAAGCTTGCCATACAAGTTAGCTGCTGTGTACTGTGAATTAACATTTTCACCCTTTTCCACTCCTGTTGCTTTTATGGTACCATCTGCCTTCCCACAAACGCCCATTGGCAATGCTGGCTTAACACATATGTGCTTACTGTATAATAGCGATGTTCTACAGCATCAATGGCTTTACTAATTTTACACAGCCAGCACCAGTTTCAAAAGTATGTTGCTAATTTGTGTAACTTGGTTTCAATGATTAAAAACATTTTTTTTTTAAATTTTTATTGTAACAATGTAATTTCAGCCTCAGGTACAAGGTTTGCTACAAGCTTTCCATTGCAAAACCTCCCTATGCTAAGCTACTGCCTCTTCCTGAGCTGGGAGGGAAGGGCAGTGACATGGTAGAAAATGCAGGAAGGGAGCACTTGGTCACTTGTGGATTGAGCCGCCAGGGCTCGGACCTCCATCCTGGGAGAAATTTAAAAAATGTAAAATCACAATCACAAAAGAGGAAAGAGAGAAAGAAGAAAGATGTCACAACATCCCAATTTGGGAAGACAGGAAGGGTTCATTGGTCCTGTTGATGGCGATGAGCCTCCTTTTCTTGTGCTCTGCACATTGTCTATAGATGAAAATTGGTTCTTTGTGCTTCAGGATGGGATTGGCATGGACCAAAGCTTGGCAAAAGCTTTCCCATAAGTGAAAGGGGACAACAGACTTGCACAATTGCCTTCAATATAGATGGTGCACACATCAGGAAAACAGACTTTACTCCCTAGCAGGCTTGGTGGCCTATTTTGCCCCCTAGTCCTTAAGGCAGGAAGGGATGCTGGGCTTGTCACACTCTAAATTTGGTTTAGAGAGGAGGGCTCTTTGAGCCCACAGAGTACAAATAGTAAAAGGTCCCAAGTATATTCAAAGAGCAATCGTCCTATTAATCAAGGAGGAAACAGCTGTGTTTATTCTACTTTCTCCAGTCTGGCCAGGAGACAATGGTGCAGCTTCCCTCCAGTGTTCTTTCTTACACACTCAAACAGTAGTGACTGAAAGCAGCGGGTTGTAAACTCTGCGGCCATCTGCTGAGCGAGTGCCGTGAGCCAACATTTCTTGGATGGTAATCCAGTTGTCCAAGATACGCCGACTCCGTTTCTTCATGGTTTTACGATGGCTCAGTGCCAAGATGTTGACCTCACCAGAAACCCCTCGAGCCTCACTTCCTTCCCTTTCTCTCAAGCACTCCAGCCGACTCTGCATCATAAACTCACGGCGTTTCCGTTGCTCACGAGCTCGAATCAAGTGCTGTTTCCGTTCCTCCTTGCTCCAGTAACGTCCCATCTTCATCTCACTGACCGCATCATCATCTGTCGTCATGCCGCTGCGTTCCTCGCGGATCTTCATGGCCCTGGCTTTGAGCAGCCGGTCCCTCACCGGTCTCTTGGCCACGTAGCGAGTGCCATCACTACGGACTTTCACTTTCCACTCCATGCGGGGTTCTGCTTTGCTCCCAAGCGAGTCCTTGCAAATGCTGGCTAAGCTCATGGGGCTGATGGGAGCAGGTAGCTCTTCCCGCTGACGTCGACTCAAATAAGGGCTGCTTTCCCCAGTTGCCTTGGGGCTGCGCCGCACCCGTTCTTCCCGGCGGAACTTAGGGTGTGGGGGAGAAGGAGGAGCTGTGCGGTTGAGATTGGGGGTCTCAGCCAAGCGACGCAAGGGGCTTTCCAATAAGGGGGTGCTCCGACAACTTTCTCCAGTGTTGTAGGCACTCGTGCTGTCCTTATCTGAGCGTTCTGGCAGTTCAGTGATGTCTGACAGTTCGTGCTTCTTAGGTTCCCCTTCCAAGGTATAAAGCCCTTCCTCCTCAAGCAGCCAGGCCTTCATGCAGCGTTCACGGAGCTGTTGCATCTTCTGTGCTCGCAAGATGTTGCGGCACTTAAACTCCAGGTGGCGAAGCTCCTCCTCTAGCAGAGCCACCTCGTTGCGGTTGACATCCAGGGCAGCGCTCACTAGCCCTGGTTCATTGCCATTCTCTAAATGACACTTGAGCTCCAGCAGCTCACGGTATCGTTCGTACTCTTCATCGGTAAGTCCTGGCATCAGGTCTGTGCCCACAGCACTAGGAAGCTCCCCTGCCAGGAGGGAGTCCATGCTATAATGGAAGTCCCGAGGCTGGAGGCTAGGTCCAAATTTGCGCAGGCTGCCTGGCGTGTTGGCGGCACTGGGTGCTTCATCTCCTAGCAGGTCATGTTCAGAGCTCTCCTCGTTGCGGGTACTTTCATCTGTCCGGCCAACTCCACTGTCCAGTTCCTGGCTGTTAGTCAGAGGTGTGGCTGCATCCCCAGAAGGCTTTTCTTGTAGTGGTTCCTCCTAAGAAAAAGAGGGAGAGGGCATCATTCAGGGAAATCTGCTCTAGATTTTGGCCCAGAATTTCCTATCTGACACTTTTATGCCAGCCTTAGTCCCTTTCAGCTAAACTCTTAGATTTGAATTTGGCAAAGACTGAGGGATCAGTTGTACATTCCCAATTAACTGAAAAATGGATGAAAGATTTAACTCCCTTTACCAAGATATGGACAACCACAAAAGCACTGCCACAGCTTTCTTCGTATTCATCTCATCTCTTGACTACAAAGGCTTCTCTGCCCCTTTCATCTCACAGCAAAAAGAGATGAATGACAAAAACAG
Organism: Pantherophis guttatus; assembly: GCF_059756535.1. Taxonomy (NCBI): domain Eukaryota; kingdom Metazoa; phylum Chordata; class Lepidosauria; order Squamata; family Colubridae; genus Pantherophis; species Pantherophis guttatus. The sequence continues at coordinate 118,509,999 of NC_142064.1, read as the reverse complement.
TCCATTAGGCAAGTCCTTGGCTGAAATTAATGCAGCTCTGGGTCCATTTTAGGCTTCCACGATCTATTTTGCATTTAGTTAAGTCAGATGGGAAATTGTGCTTTGGGAGATAATCAATTCCCCACTGCATCCTATGATCTATAGTATACACTGAGATGACCTTACATACACAAAATTCCGTATATATCTGAGTTACTTTCCTTCACGTAGCCTAACAATGTAAGTATTACTGTATACAATTGGGTGTACAGGGAACAGTTACGATTGTCATGGGAGCTCTACATATTCTCAAACAATCTGGAGTCAGGTTTTCTTGTCGGCCTATTACAAATCAACCAACAGTCTGCCAGAAGATCTCAACCTCCTTTTTTGTGTACCAATCAAAGAGCAAACAAGTGGAAGTGAGCAGACTTGATAATGCTGCTGGCCCTTTTCATAAATTGAAAAAAAGGGGATGATCAAATTCCTATGGAAAAGATATGCAGCTAGCTTTGCCCTGTGGAGGCAAAGGAAGCAAAACCTTACTGTGAATTTGTTAACTTCCACTTTTAAACCACATACCTGCTGGTCTGGGGGAGAAAGCAGCCGTTGCGGTTTTATTCCAGCTTCATGGTCAGAACCAAAGTCATCTAAGAAATCCTCACGGTCACTGTCCTTCCAACGTTTGGACAGCTGGAATGGTGAACACAGTCAGAATGAAAAAGGCCAGGAATTCCAGTTTCTATTTTCCATCCCAGGTTCTTTCAAGGTGCCCAATCTTCATCAGCTTGATTATTTGCTACTAGCCTGTGCTCTAGTAGCTACTAAGAACAACCAATACAGAAACATATTTTACCCAAATTGTATGATGCATTTAATTTCTAAGCTCATTTCCTTTCAAGTACTTGTGAAATTTGCTTATTAAAGGGTTTTTTCCTCTTCAAGTACTACAATTCACACTAAGAATAAAACCAGAGATTTCCTTGTCAAATGCACTTTCCAAAACCAGCATCAGGACAATTGACAATTGAAATCTAAATTCAAATTCTTTTATTATTTGCACTTAGGCCCCATGTACCAAAATTTGTGTAGACAAGATCATACTTGAGCTTTGAGTGGTGTGCTATGGATTGTTCTCCAATCAAGTAAAGGGGAGAACAAATAAATGAGGTTGGCAAACGTCAAAGGATAAATCTAATTTAATTTAAATGCAATTGATTATTTGCAATTAATCTGCTAGCTCCCCAACTATTCAATAATTTTCCCATGGTTTGTCATCTTAATTTTGAAGAATTTGTATGTAACAAGTTATCTTGCCAAATTAGCTTCCCCCCCCCTTTGTGATTAGCTAACTTGTTTAGCAGGCTGAGATAAGTAGTATTCTTACTCTCAGCAAAACATTTGATGAACTGTCTAATGGGATTCTAATGACCAAATCAATGAAATGTGTGCTGGATGGCATGACAGGTAAATGGGCATGTTGCTAGTTTTAGAATTGTGCTCATCAATGGTTTCTCATCAAAAGAGATCTGGAGATTACCCATATGTACTCTGAACAACTGTTTTTAGTGAGTAGATGGCAGAAGCAATGCTTTCGCAGCTGCTTGCAATCAACTGGGAGTCACAGTTTTCATCATGCTCTGAGCTATAAATGCAGCATTTCATGGATTCAAGGCTCAACTAAACCTAATTTTTAAAATCACTTTGGAGCTGTCCCCCCCCCCTTTATTGTTTCAATCAGAGGTTGAGAAATCTTTGGAACTGCAAGTTTGCCAGTCATTGAGTAATTTCTCTTCAATCCTTTTAAAAAATGTGTTTCCAGCTTTGTAAGATTTTTAGTTTTTACTGTTTTTTGCAATACACAGGAAAGAGGTGATTATCAAATTGGTTTTGGCAGGATTTTAAATGCTATGACTTTGGAGGAATTTGATTTTAAAAAAGACTTTGAAGTTAATTGGAAAAATCTTCTGGCATGGGAAAAAATTATCTTGTTTAAATTTCAAGCTGAATATGGGATTGAAGGTTGATTAATAGAGAGCAGAAGATGGCTACTTTAAAGGAAATGTTTGTTTTGTGGATTCAAGATGTATTTGAGCTTTTTAACTCTATACCGGCACCAAAAGTTATAGAAAGACAAACAAGTTCCTTTGAAAATAACTAAACTGGATCTTAAAATGGACTTAAAATTATAGCTTAAAAAAAATAAAAAAAAGAGATGGAAATATTAGATTTACAAATGAAATTGGATTATCATGTAACAATTTTAAAAGATATACAAATAATATATCAAAGGAGCGATCTCTTTTTAAGCAAAATATATGAGACTTAATTGGAATTATGGGAATTATAAATGGACTTGGATAAAGATGACAAGAATTTCAAAATAATAGATAAAGATAGTAGAAGAAAACAGAATTTTATCCATGGGACTTAAGGATGGGCAGGAAGAAGGAGAAAAAAAAATATAAAATTGGTTTATTTGAGTATGGATAAATGAGTTGCCATCTCTGGTGATGCTTAATGGTTATTTTGATTAGACTGGGTTTTTTTTTTGGGTGGGGGGAATGCTTACCTGGGTGTAATGGATTACTTTGAAATATCTACATTATTATTTTTGATATGTAAATAAGGCATTATGATTTCTGGTAATATTAAATAATTTTTATTTTTTTTCAAATTTTTTGTTAGTTGAGATTAGATTTTGATTATTATAGAGAAGGATGAGGGGGAGTAAATTAAATGGAAAGGGGGACTATATAATGCTTTTAGGTATTTCTATTAATTTTTACTGGACCATTTCTGATTAATAAGAATAATTGAAGATTTACAGATTTATAGAAAGGGTGAGGTATGAAATGAAGATGTATTTGGCTGTATTTTAAGAGACAGTGGTAAGTTAATAATGTTGAATATATTTGCTGGAAATGAAGGAGAAAGTAACTTTTTCTTACAACTTCCTTTCAGGGGCTTTTTTTCTATTTTTTCTATTTTTTCTGTTTCTTTTCATAAATGTAATTTTGTATTAGGTTCTTATATTAGATTTGTCTGTTTAATATCATTCTTAATACCGTGTTTCCCTGAAAATAGCGCTTAGCCTTATTTTTGGGGAGGTCTTATTATTTTGGGGTACGTGGAGCAAGATGGGGCTCCTCTTGCCATCTTACCTGATTTCCAGCTCTGCATTTAAATATTCTCAGGGAGGGCTTATTTTCGGGGGGAAGCTTATTTTAGCACATGTGCTCAAAAGCCCAATTGGCAGGGGTGAAATCCAGCAGGTTCTGACAGGTTCTGGAGAACTGGTAGCGGAAATTTTGAGTAGTTTGGAGAATTGGCAAATACCACTTCTGGCTGACCCCAGAGTGGGGTGGGAATGGAGATTTTGCAATATCCTTCCCCCAAGAGTGGAGAGGGAATGGGGATTTTGCAGTATTCTTCCCCTGGAGTGGGGTGGGAATGGAGATTTTGCCATAACCTTCCCCTGCCACGCCCACCAAGCCATGTCCACAGAACCGGTAGTAAAAAAAATGGATTTCACCACTGCCGATTGGGCTTATTATCAAGGATGTCTTATTTTAGGGGAAACAGGGTACAAATGAAAAAAATACAATCGTGAACATGCAATATTAAGGATATGCAAACCTTGTTTCATGGATGGAAGCCCCTTCATAAGAATGCATGATCATTATAATATGTATTATAAAAAATATTTTTAAAATAAATACAATTTGTAAGATGAATTGTTCATTATCTCATGTGCTAAATTTGTTTCCAGCAATTGGACAAAGGTGTGGGAAATGACTAATCTAAAATTACTGGGGACAGGGGAAAAAGTGAACTGCAGGAGAAATGTGAATTGCAGAAGCAAGTCCAGTATTGGGGGAATTAGGAATTCTTCTTCTGTGCAGATCCCACCTGCCCATCCTCCACTTATTATTATAAAATAAGTACAGATCTGGGGATCTCTTCCACTCTGTTTTCAGTCCAAGTCAACGGGAAGTGAGATCTCCTTTCCCCAGTGTTCCATAGAAGTGAACAAATGTATACTTGTAGAGGAACTCTTTTCTTTCCTCACCATACTCTGAAGAGCTCTTTATCTCACATATGCCACTCTATCACACAGCCCCAGGGACGCGGTGGCTCAGTGGCAAAGACTTGTCAATCAAAAGGTTGGCAGTTCAGCAGTTATGCCGCGTAACAGGGTGAGCTCCCGTTACTTGTCCCAGCTTCTGCCACCTAGCAGTTTGAAAGCACGTAAAAAATGCAAGTACAAAAATAGGGACCACCTTTGGTGGGAAGGTAACAACGTTCCTTGCGCCTTTGGCATTTTGATGACCATGGAGTGTCTTCGGACAGCGCTGGCTCTTTGGCTTTAAAATGGAGATGAGGACCATCCCCTAGAGTCAGGAACGACTAGCACATATGCGTGAGGGGAACCTTTACCTTTACCTTATCACACAGCCAAAGCAGCTATCATGTTTGTGTGGCCATGGGGATGGCCAAAACTCTGAGGAACTGTTGTAAGTACCCTTCATTCAGTAGCATTGTTACTTCAAATACCATAGTAGCTGAATGAAAGGACATTAAGGGAGGACTATGTGTGTTCTAAGCTCTGGCTCCCCTGTGCATACATTGCATGTGTTCTCCAGCTGAGTTACAACCCGGCTCCCTTACTTCCCCTTTTCTTTTAGCCGTGAACTGCATCTAAGCGCTTCCCACCTCAGTCTCAGGCCTAGCCAGCAGCAGAGAAATGTTTGTTCGCTCCTCCTGGGTAAGAATTGCTACAGCCTCCTCTCGGTTTTGTACCTCCATGCCATTAATCTAAAAGTGAAGAAAATGTATAAAAAAACAAGTTGATCGCTGATGGTATTACCAAATTAAATGAATACATCAATAAAAGAGTACAGCCAGCCTTCCCAAACTGAATCTTCTCCTTTTATCTTGGATTACGATCTGCAACATTTCAAGCCAACAAGCCAATGTTGTGCTGACTGGGTATGACGGGAGTTATAGTCTACTATGAGTTGGAGAGGGCAATATTAAGCTGCCCTTTTAAAAATCCGCAGCACCCTCCCTCCAAATCATTTCCCTTAATGTTCACCTGGACAATGCGATCACCTTCTCGAATTCGTCCATCCTTGGCGGCAATGCTATTAGGACTGACCTAGTAGAAGAGAAATCACATTAGGAGATCTGTTAGGGCTTTTTGCTTCCTGTGGGTTGGTAACCATGACAACCAGGGGTGAAATGTAAAATTTGTTACTACGGTTCTGTGGGTGTGGCTTGGGGGGGGTAATGTGACTTGGTGGGCGTGGCCAACTTTAAAAAAAAACACTTTTCAAAGCATTTTTTTCTGCAACCTCTTCCGGGGAAGAGGTAGTTAAAAAAATGCTTTGAAAAGACTCTGCCGATCAGGCAACACAGCTCCTCCGGGTGCCGTCGGCCAAACAATGTCGACTGGCGGCCCCCAGGGGGAGAGCCTTCTCTGTGGGGGCACCTACTATCTGGAACGAGCTCCCCCCGGAGATACGGAGGATCCCGGATCTGCGTACCTTCCGTCGCGCGCTCAAGACTTCCTTTTTTCATCAGGCTGGCCTGACCTAAGTCTTTCCCCTTTTTAAATGGAAATTTTAAATTTGGTTTTAAAGTATTGGGGTTTTAAATTCAGCCAAATTATTTAATTCGTTTTATTCTATTTTAAATTTTGAATTTTTATTGTTTTATTTTATGGCTGTTCACCGCCCTGAGTCCTTCGGGAGTAGGGCGGTATACAAATTCAATAAAACTAAACTAAAACTAAAACAGCTGGGATCCTCAGAGAGACTTTTAAAGCATTTTTTTCTGCAACCTTTTCCAGGGAAGAGGTGGTTAAAAAATGCTTTGAAAAGGCTCTGACAATCCCAGCTGTGTTGCCTGATTGGCAGAGCCTTTTCAAAGCATTTTTTAAACCACCTCTTCCCCGGAAGAAGTTGCAGAAAAAAATGCTTTGAAAAGGCTCTGACGATCCCAGCTGAGCCGCACGATCATCAGAGCTTTTTTTTTTTACTTTTAAAAGCATTTTTTTCAGTGGAAGAAGTTGTAGAAAAAATGCTTTTAAAAGTAAAAAAAAAAAGCCTCTGATGATCGTGCGGCTCAGCTGGGCATGGTGGGAGGGGGGGGGGCGCAGGGATTTTTGCTACCGGTTCTCCGAACCACCCGCCACCATCGCTACCGGATCGGGTGATCTGGTCCGAACCGGGAGCATTTCACCCCTGGTGACAACTGACTAACATTGAATCTGGGCTGGTAGCCAGTAGCCATTCATGTGTTACTGAAATGTAATGTAAATGTAATTTTTCACCATGGACCATGTCTAATAATACCTAGATACCCATTAGAGGCCCACAGGTAGCTAATCCCCATTTTAAGTACTAAGCAGAGAACCAAGGAACTCCCAGCATCCCAACAAGGTTGCGTGCCCTGTTTTACAAAAGATAATGTCCCTTGAAGTACATCGGTCTTTTATCTGTATTTTCCTTTCCAGAATAGATCAAAAGATAAGGAATCATAAATGCAGAAAGTGGGCATATGCATTCTTCCAGGTGTATTGGCATCCTCCATTAGGCGATGTTTCTTTCTCTTTTTTTAACCCGTAACTAACCCTCCCAATTCTAACAAATGCCAAAGATCCTTTTTTCTATCTTGACTCAAAGCTTAGCTCTTATTACTTGATACCTCTATTTTTATTTTGTAGAACTGAGGACCCTGACAGAAAGATTAACAGAGTTGGAAGGGACCTTTCAGCCATCTAGTCCAACCCCCGACCCAAGCAGGAAACCCTACACCATTTCTGACAGATGGCAGTCCAGTCTCTTCTTGAAAGCTTCCAGTGATGAAGCTCCCACAACTTCTGAAGACAAGCTGTTCCATTGATTGATTGCTCTCACTGTCAGAAAATTTCTCCTTATTTCCAGGTTGAATCTCCTTGTTCAGTTTCCATCCGTTATTCCTTGTCTGGCCTTCAGGTGCTTTGGAAAATAGCTTGACCCCCTCCTCTCTGTGGCAGCCCCTCAAATATTGGAACACTGCTATCCTGTCTCCCCTGGTCCTTCTCTTCATTAGACTAGGCATGCCCAGTTCCTGTAACCATTCTTCATATGATTTAGTCTCCAGTCCCCTAATCATCTTGGTTGCTCTTCTCTGCACTCTTTCTAGAGTCTCAACATCTTTTTTATAGTGTGGTGACCAAAACTGGATGCAATATTCTAGGTGTGGTCTTACTAAGACTTTATAGAGTGGTATTAGTACGTCACTTGATCTTGATTGTATCCCTCTGTTAGTGCAGTTTAGGATTGCATTGGCTTTTTTGGCTGCTGCTGCACACTATTGGCTCATATTTAATTGGTTGCCCACTATGGCTCCAAGATCCCTCTCACAGTTACTGCTATTAAGCCTAATTTCACCCAGTCTATATGTGTACTTTTGGCTTTTCTTGCTTAAGTGTAAGACTTTACTTTTCTCTACATGGAATTTCATTTTGGTAGATAGGGCCCAGTGTTCAAGTCTGTTAAGATCCATCTGGATCTTGAGCCTATCATCTAGGGTGTTGGCTATTCCTGCCAGCTTAGTATCATCTGCAAATTTGGTAAGTTCCCCTTCTGTTTCCTCCTCTAAATTGTTTGTGAAGATATTGAAGAATACTGGGCCTTGTGGTACCCCACTGCTTACTTCCCACAACATGAGGTTTGAAACAATAGGAGAAAATCCAGGTTCCAGAGAGTTCCAGATAGAGAAATGGCAGATTAACACATCTTCGTATTATGGGGACAATCTGAGGCAGAGATTGCCAACTAGACAGTGAGCCCAGACCTAGGGAGTTTTTGTGGACAAAAAAAAGCGCTGTGAAAATGCCCACCTGTGCTCCAGATCAAGCTAGAGTCTCAAGTGGAGCCTGCTAAAGGACCCTAAGCTCACCAACTCTACTTTCTAATCTAGAGCATATTGGGGTGGGGAGGAATGTAAATGCTATAGAGATCTTGAAAGCAGCAGAATACATAAACTACCTGGTGAGTGTATTTCCAACCCAAAGAATTAAAATAAAAAGTAAAGAAATAATTACATTGAATTTAAAATAATTAATAGAATAATGTTTCCCAAGACTGCTAACTAAGAAAGTATAAAATGAATTAAGGGGATAGCTGAATTTGGAATATTGTTTGAACTAATTAAATAAATAATACATACCTCCATGGAAAAGAAGATTGTTTAAATTTGTTAAGAAGGAGAATAAGTTGATTTTGTTAAATGACTGCAGAGTGATTTAATTTTCAATGATTTTCATATGCACAATTGGGAAAAAGAATATAGATAGAAAGGTAACTGGAACGGAACAACATAAGACAGTATTTGAAATCAAACTGTTCAAATGATGAACATGTGATTGCTAAAATGTATAAACTTTGTTGAGGTTTGAAATAGAAGAAAAAGTTAAAGACTCATGATAATATGGGCTAAGAATTTTGGTTATAGTTTACAGATGGATGAATGGGAGAGAATATGGTTATAAGAATTGAAATTCACAGTGTGTTATAGTTTAAGATAATTTCTATAAAATGATGTAGTATTGATATATGACCCCGTAGAAATTTTCTAAAATATATAAAAGTACTTCTAGTCAATTTGGGAAATGTGAAAAACATGGACATTTTAACTTACCATGCATACTGAATGCGAAAAAGAAAAAGGATACTGGATACAAATACATATGATAATACAAAGAATTTTAAAGGTCAATATTCAGATGAAACTAATTTTTTAAATTGAGAGTTATGGATAACCAATTGGAAAAGACTCATAGAAGATTGGTTTTGCATATGGTAACCTCAGAAAGACTATTGTATGCACAACATTGGAGAAATACTGAAATACCCACAACAGAAGAATGAATTGTGAAGATGGCAGAATTTGTCAAAATGGCAAAATTGACCTGTTTGATCAGGGATAAAACAATAATACTGTTATAAAAGATGGAAACATTAATGGACTTTTTGCCGAAAATTAAACAAAAATGAAATAATGATTTTTTTGATTTGCTGACTAAAATGGGATGAATAGAGGATAGAGAAGAGCCATTTAATGCAACTTTAGAGAGGGAGGAGAGGAAATATGGTTGTTTGTAATTGCTGTAATGAAGATCAGACGTTGCTTTGATAGTTATCACTTTCTTTTTTTTCTTTCTTTATCTGTAGTGGCTTCCCATTTTATCTCTTATTTTTTTCTTAGCTTTCCTTTATGTTTCATGTTTATCTTTTATTCATATAAACATATTCAATAAAAATGACATATATATAGAAGGATGCCCTCGGATCGGAAGCTATTTACTACCTGATTGGCCCAACGGTACCTGGGCTCAGTGCTTATTTGGCCAGGAAGCTTATCTTGGGATGGTCAGCACCTCTTGCCCTAAACTATCCCTTCAAGTTGTGAGGAGGAAGGAGCAAAATATGCCCACTATGGATTTGGTAGTACAGTGTCAATAAATAAGTGACTTGAAGATAAATGTCTTGCAAATCCAATCTCTACCTTAAAGATATATTTATATCAAGTTCAACTGTTGGAGGAAACAAAACAAAAATTCCACAGTGCACTAGAGATGCTGCTGTGGTACTTCAAAGAGTATTGATTTTTTTTATTGATTTTATGTCCATTTACAATGAGACTGCTGGTATGGAATGCTACAAATTGAATAGCTGTTGGATTGTAATCAAAAAATGTTCCTGGAATGTTGATATATGGCAAAACTAGAGTTGACATTGAAAACCATAATATTGTGATTCTAAAAAAAAAAAAGAATAACAACTGCAAGGGACTAACTATGATGGTCCCATGGAGAATAGAGAAAGCAAGCCATAATCCCAAAGAAAATCTCCACCAAAATTGAAGTAATTAATCTGGGTTGCAATACTCAGAATGACCACTAAATGACAGCAAAGGTTACAATGGTATGTGTGTCTTTTCTGCCATCTAGTGGTGACCTGGAATTTTGCAGCTCCTTTAGGTTTAGTAATCCTAAACAGACATGAAATTGCTATTTCATTAAGAAGGAAGCCTCTACAAAATTTACACATTCCTCCTTCCTCAATGAAAATAGTTTAGATTTCCTCCTAACCTCAACTTGGGAGTCTGAGCTTCTGACCTTCATACACAAACACACACGGAACACACTCCTACACTAAATGAATACTTCTTGCTGTTGAAGCAAAAGCACAAAATCAGGAGCTCTTGTCAGTTCTCATATACATTGAATCCCCACATGTAGCTCTCTGTTTCCCCCATTTAGCATAACTACTGCGCCCCTTTAAACACTGCCCCTGACCCCACCTCTCCAACGTAGATGCCTACATCGTCCTCGTCGTCAGTTCGATAACAAACCATCAGGCCCAACTTATCCCGGTGACTGGATTTATACAGCTCCACCTCCTGTAAGACAGAAAGAAACACCACAGAAAGATCACTGAGTGTAGCAGTCTATCTGCCTCTCTTAGATGCCCTGGGACAGAAGGTTCCTTCTGTAAGAACTTAGCCTGATTCTTAATACTTCATGCAGTCAGCTGACTAGAAGTTCCAGATCTCATTGAATTAATTCTGTTTGGTTGTCTTTCCTCCATATATACTCAAAAAACCAAAGTTAGGTCTTCTGCAGGCATTATTTTTCTTTAAAAAAAAAATCTCACCCACCCATAAAATAGGAGTAGGTGGGCAACTCATAACTTGTGAGCTGCCTGCAGCCCTCTAAACTCCCAGAGAATTCTCTAGTTTTGCTGCCAAAATTTGGTGATTTGCTTATCTGGTCTGCAATAAACATAGTGCAAAGTAGGAGCACCCAAGTAACTAAAAGACTTCTTGCTTCTACTAGGTAGCCTTTGACTGATGACCACAATTGGGACCAGAATTTTCATTCCTAAGCAAAGCGGTTGTTAAATGAGTCAAGCCTGACTATTAGGTGAATCATGTGGTCATTAAATGAACCCAGCTTCCTCCATTGATTTTGCTCATTGGAAGCTGGCCAATGAAGGTCAGAAATGGTGATCACATGGGCCTGGGACATTGCAATCATCGTAAATAAATGCTGGTTGCCAAGCAACCAAGTTTTGGTCAAGTGACCATGGGGAAACTGCAAAGGTCATAAGTGCGAGGGCAGGTGATAATGTCAGCTCCAGCGTGCTGTTGGCATGGAGCTGCCATTCTTGGGGGGGAGGAACGCACAAACCTCGTTTCAGCCCATCCTCTTCTCCTTGAGCTGACACATAAGTCACTTTTTTCAGTGCCATTGTATCTTTAATCAGTCGCTAAATGAATGGTTACATAACTACCTGTATTTTGCTTTTAAAAAAAAAATGCAAGGATATCTCTCCATTTCTGGAACTACTCTAATAGATCTTTGAACGCAAAATAATTTTTAAAAATGTGGACTTCCCAGCCACTCCCTTCCAGTGACTTAGATATGGCTAAATAAGGCTCATTTCACACAAGCATACTCAGCACTTGATGACTGTGATCTCAGCTGAGCATTTATGAATGAATGTGTGAATAACAAACCCACCACCTTTGTGTCACCTCAGATGTACTGTTTTTCAGTGGCATTCAGTAGGCCATCAACAGGGAAACTATTAAGTACCAGTATTACATGTGGGAATTAGATTAAGAGATTAAATGTTCCGTTGTATTTCTTGTTAATCAGACTTGGAGGTTGCTAAATGAACACAGTGATTATTAAGTGAGCCCATTTTCACCAATGGGTGTTTTCTGCCAGAAATTGGAAATTAACACCAAAACCTGCCAAAAATCGCAGTCACATTGCAAATGGCCATAAATGTGAGCCAGTTGCCAAGGGCATGTGATCACATGACCACGGTGTGTGTACATGTGTATGCGTGGGCATGTAGCCATTGGAACTTCAAAAACGGGTTTTAAGCAGCTCTGAGGAAGTCCATCATAAATTTAGCTAAGCAATCAGTTGTTATGTGAGGACTACCCATAAGGAGGATCTGCCACAAAATGTTTCAGTACATCTCCTTCCAAAAAGAGAAGCCATGTTTAAAATTCTAGCCCACCCCTTGGTCTTAGCAGGGTGTCCTGCTACCTTTTGCCATTCCTCTCCATTTTCTTTCTCATGATTCAAGGACATTAAGTGGCTCCTGAGCATCTCAGTTCAAGTTAGATCATTCTAGAAGAATAGCAAGCTGCCTGTTTGGACCAAGTGTCATGCCCCCATCAGAGTCTGAATCTGCAGGGGAAGATGAGCTGGAACAAGAGCTGACAGCAATTGAGAGGGCAGCTCCATTGGCCTTGGAGGAAACTGGGGAAGGGCAGAGTCAGTCCAGGCAAGGTTTTTCGGAATTAGTAAGGCCTGCAGGCAGGGAGGAACAGAGGCAGGATGAATATGAGAGACAGAGCTCAGACGAGGAGCAAGAACCACCCACTCCTGATGCAAGGGCTCAGAGAGTGCATAGAAGGTGTGATCAGCACAGACGGAGCAGGCTACTCGCGAGGAGAGTGCCCTGCCCATCTTCACCGGGCACACCTGGGGAATGAGACTTAAGGAGACGCTTTGGGGAGGGGCATTTGTCAGGAACAAATGTTGAGTTTCTGAAATGTTGCGTGCCAACATCTGAACTTGCCAAGAGTCCTTGCATTCCTTTTGGCGTTCTGGACTAATTACCTGAATCTTTTGCTCCCTGAACTCTTCGATTTGCTCGTTTTGCCAACTACATTTGGGATTTATTGCCATGCAGCCTTGGTGCAGACAGCACTGGGATGGACTAATTGCAGCCAGAGGCTGCTTGAGGTTTGTGTGGGGGTTTGTTATCACTCTGCTCTAGGACTTGCCAGAAACATGGGAGCGTTTGGGCAAATTTGGAGCAATAAAGGGGCGATTTGAACTGACAGCTGTGTGTGTTATCTCTGTGCCGTGTCCTGGGACCTCACACCATGGCTTTCCCCTGACCATGTTTCCTCCTTTATAATCCTTTTGGCTCTAATTCTAAAGGTACTCATCTGTTGAATTCATAACCAGAGGGAGAAAGCTGCTCCCCTCATTCAAAATGAGTAGCCCTTCATCCTTGCTTCAAAGCTCTCTCACAATGACAAGAAGGCACCACCCTATATTTGGCATTGGTAGACAATGTTCAAATATTGAACCTGCACCCTTTTTAGAAAACATGGCTGCAAGCTTTTTGCACTAATGTCTCTTCTCAATTTGGGGACCTATTGAGCAAAGCATCAACCAAGCTGGTTGTTTTTAGCCATTAGCTTTGATTTTAAACACCTGAACTTATTCTGATGTGAAAACACATCATGGTAATCCAAAATCCTGCTCTAGCCAGAAACTTGAAATGGGGTTCCAGTTTCAACAGATTCTCACCTCGTATTCTAGGTCTTCGGCTCGCTCAGCCTCTGGAGCAGCCCCTTCCATGAATTCCACAGGGTCATAATATTCATGTGCAATTGAGGGGCTTTGAAGAAGAAAGAACATAAAAGAAAGAAGGTAAATTTTCTGCTTTCCTACTTAGAACTTTCCTAGGCTCTTTTCTATCAAGTGTAATTTCATCAAAGGCAAACAGATAGCAGAACTTAATGTGACAAACTTAGATAGGAAAAGGTAAGATGGAGCCAGGGTTTTCACAGGACAATATGAAAGGAAAAATTCTATTGCTTATTTTTTCTACTTCTGAAAAGACACAATAACATATTCTGATATTTTCATGTACAGGTAGTCCTCAACTTATGACCACAATTGAGCCCAAAATTTAAGTGAGTTAAGTTAAGTGAGTTTTGCCCCATTTTATGATCTTTCTTGCTCTAGTTGTTAAGTGAATCACTGCACCTGATGTTAGTAACCTGACTGTTAGGTGAATCTGGTTTTCCCATTGACTTTGCTTGTCAGAAGGCTCCAAAAATAATCACATGACTCCGGGACATAAATATGAGTCAGTTCCCAAGCATCTGAATTTTGATCATATGATTATGGGGAAGCTGCAAAGGTTGTAACTGTGAAAAATGGCTATAAGTCACTTTTTTCAGTGCCGTTGTAATGTTAAATGGTCACTAAATGAACTGTTGTAAGTCGAGGACTACTTGTATTTAATGCATGTTAGGATTTTATCTCCTAGACTGATATTATTAGCTACCCTGGACTGGCTTGTACCAGAAGTGTACAAGATATAAGTACAATCAATGGTAAATAAAGAAGACAAGATATCGTGTCTTCCTCAGGATAATGCTTACAGATCAGGCAACCCATAGGGTTCCATCCTCACAGCCGGAGGGCTTGGTGGCCGCATCCTGCCTAGATCCATTAAGTGTTCAAAGGTGATGTCTGTCTGGGTTCCACTATCGACCAGGGTTGTGATATCTCCTTGAGAGATGGATCCCTCACCACCTCCACCTCGGCTACGAGGACTGCGCCGTAACACCTGGATGACCAGAGGTTCCTTAGAGCACCGGAGGGCCTCAAGAGTCTGCTCCTGTGAGAGACGAGACAGTTCCCGACCATTGACCTGAAGTGGGAAGAAGAGAGAAAGAGGATGTCAGAACGTTCTAAATCAGGGGTCTCCAACCATGGCAACTTTAAGCCTGGCAGACTTCAACTCCCAGAATTCCCCAGCCAGCAAAGTTGTCAGGCTTAAAGTTGCCAAGGTTGGAGACCCCTGTTCTAAATCCTTGCACTTTCTTCATGTGCACACTCTGAAGTCATCCTCAAATATCTTTAGACTTGAGGTATTATTCATATAGAACTGGTTTTGCAATTTCCCCAAAATGGCTTCCCCCCTTTTTTTTACTGAAATATTTTCTTCTGTATGAAGGAAACAGCAGATTGGCCTCCATTTTATTTGCCAAAAGGGGATTGCCGTTCACCTTTTCCTCCATTCTCTGCTGCAAAGCCCATTGTAACAATGGGCAAAGAGAGACTGCTGGGTTAACAGCAGGTTTTAAATGTCACAAAAGAGCAGCTGATCATTAAATTATTTAAGATATTATCATTGTATTTTCATGTCCATGGAGAGTGAAAAATTGTTACGCTAGGAGCCAAAATAACTTGACATGATTTGGGTATTATATATGTTAAATATATGTGTGTGTGTGTTTAGGTATCTTCACACAAATTTCTAAATATGGTAGCACAAAATCTTCACCTCTGGTTTACTCCTGGCTGCTGCCCTTCAGACATTCCCAGCCCCTCCAGATTGCATCCATATTATCCCAGTTATATTTGTTTGCAGCAGGTGATTACGGAATTCCAGCAATTGCATTCAGAAAATTTTACATTCAGTCCACTTTAGCATTTGACAATGTTGTATTCTCCAGAGATCCTGGATTATAATTCGCATCACCACCAAATTGATAGTCATACACTGTACTGTACAAATCCCACTAGACTAGAGGGTGCCAAGCTAGGAAAGATACAGAGCTACAGTTTCATGGGTTGACCCTAGACGACTAGTTAGGTCAAGATCCTAGACTAACATGATTCAATTTTCCCAATTTAGCAGTAGAAAAGCTACACAGGGTTTTTGAATCAGGCAGTTTGATCATCATTCATTATTTCAAGAAAGCAAAGAAGTTATTGTAAACAGGATACAATAAAACTGGCATGATAATGGTTAAGTACACTAATTAAAAATTAATGATTTTTATAGTTCCTTCTTATCCTAGAATGCTATATGAGCTTTCATGAAAATTATTACAAATTGGTACATGGGAGTTTCTTAAAAAGGCAGGAAGCTCTTGCTGTTTAGGAATGTCACTTTTCTGGATTGTATCAGGAGCAATGTACTTTGTTCTGGCAATTCCTCTTCCTGGACTCATTCACAGTAATACAGAATGGAGCTACAGCAATAAAATGCACTAATTATTATTCATATAAATGTAGTAGTCCTTTGGGGTCTTGTTTCAAATGCAAAAAGCACAAAGACAAACGTATGATCAGACTCCATTATTAGGAGAATCTGTTTATTCAGTGCTCAGCTTTTGAAATACAGACAGTCCCTAAATATTATAGGCAATTCATAAATCAAGAAACTCAGTAAAATATATATAAGGATAGATCCAATTTTATCCTCAGAACTATCTGTAAAATAAGCTTAACTCTCATGGGTAATAAACCTGAGGCTGGGAATGGAAGCTCATTAAGCTCAATACTCTTTAATTTAAAAAAGCTTGCAGAGGTTTTTTTACATGTTAGAGAAAGAGACATCTTCACAGTCTATTAATTCCATCATTGTATCTCATGATGCAAGCCATGTATTGGAAATCCTATACACAACCATTTTAAAAAGCACATTTTTTTATTTTTGTTTTTGCCTCCCTCTATCCTATAAACCTGTGTTTCTGGCATGCTAGCTGGGGATTTCTGGGAGTTAAAGTTGTTAAGGTTGAGAAACATTCTCCAATCTGCTTTTTAAAATGCCTCTGTTCAATTTGTATTGTGTACAGCTACTCAAAACACAGGCAGTGTCAGAATAGTTACTCACGCTTAGTGCTACCAACAATTCTTATAGAAAGGATCCCTGTCTTGTTTAAGAATGGACCTCAGAGCCTGTTCTCCTGAAGAGGCAGACACATCCATTTACATCATCTGAACATCTGACTAACTGGGGCCATTCATAGGTCTTTAATGCTGCTCCTCTGGTTCCAAATGAAACCACAGCCCAAGTGGTGCTTACTGGGAGAATGAGACTTGTGGCTAATTGTCCAAAACCTGTTTTGTAGAAAGATTGGGAATGAACCCAATAAAGATAGTCCTCAACTTACTTACAACCATTTGGTTAGTGACCATTTGGAGTTATATGAGCACTGAAAAAAAGTGCCATGACTATTTTCCCACACTTATGACCATTGCAGCATCCCCATGTCACGTGATCAAAATTCAGATGCTTGGTAACTGGTTCATATTTATGATGGTTGAAATGTCCTGAGATCATGTGCCCACCACTTGCAGCCTTCTGACAAGCAAAATCAATGGGGAAGCCAGATTCATTTAACAATCACGTTATTAGCATATTAACCACAGTGATTCACTGAACAAGTGTGGAAAGTAAGATTGTAAAAGGGGCAAAAGCTCAATAACTGTATCACTTAGCAACAGATATTTTGGGGTCAGTTGTGGCCATAAGTTGAGGACTACCTGTATCGTAGAAATGGCTCTCATCACATTTTGAATATTCAGAGAACCATTCCTGACCATCTAACATACCTTTCCCATCTCTGTAAGACGAAAGCACAACACTATCTATTTGCACTGGGTTTTTTTAGTATCCATTAGGATTGCCATCATCACCATCTTCATCATTCTCTAAAATGGCTGAGAATCCTACCCTATCTAGTACAAGTCCTTATTGCTGCCAAATATAAACACACAAATGAGGTAAAAGAAATCTGTCCAATTTTTCTTCTCAAATAACAGCTATACAAATCTATCATAAACAGCACTTCTGTTTAGACAGACCTCTTGAGAAAACTCCAAATCAAATGTATCTCCCTAATCAGGCAGACGGTGTTCATCTGTGCCTGACAGTTATACTGATTTATTAGGTGGGCCTGCGTGTGATAGTAGCTTGATTCATTCATTGTGAAGCCATGGTTGATTTTAATCAGGTTGTTGAAAAAGCTACAGTGGATAGTTCATATATTTTGTTTATCCAGAAATTGTGGTTCACAGACTAATGTGCCCCCAACTAAACAAAGCAATATATGCTGTAGCTTCCTCAGAGGGGCATACCTTCTAAGGGTCAGGTGGCTCCTGAAAATCTTGGGGTAGCACTCAGAAGTCTCCAGAAATTGCCACCATACTGCAATTGTTATGATCTCACAGGGGAAGAAATTACACAGTGCACGTATTGGTCAAACTTAATGTTTAACGGATTATAAATGAAATAAAAAATATATTTAATTTTTGACCTGGCTTCATGCCTTGCTTTTTGAAAGTTAACTGACTCCAACATATTATTTAAAGACCATAGTTCCTTTGGAAAAATATTATATACATCATTAGACTGGCATATTTCATGAATGCAACCATGGTGTGTTTCAAGTGATGGGTCTGCTAGAAGTACAAAACACACTGCTGCTCCATTGTAATTGGCTTGAGCTTAAAAAGAAAAGGAGTTGCAGTGAACTGAATCAAAATAATCCTATTTTTTAAGAATAGGCGCCTTAAACAACTAGTGGAGTTCATGGTCCATTTAGCCCAACACAGACTGCATTATTTGGCAATGCTCTCCAAAATGACCCTACCAGCGTAGATGGACTCCAAGTCCCATTATTTTTTACCATTGGCTATATTATCTGGGATTGAAGTCTGGGAATTGGCTGCACATTGTAAAAATAATAATGTTTGGGTTATAAAGGCCAGATAAGTTGAAACGAAAAGGGCTTTTTGAAATTAGCTTTTATGGGATGAAAGGAAGATTTACAACAGAGGCCCATCTTGCAAGGGTTCATAATGATCATCTCACTTTCAGTTTTTTCAGCTGTATAAGCATGTTCAAAATTCTTCTGTCTTGGTAAATTAAAAAGAGGACAGAATAAAGGAATCCTTAGATTAAAAATCAAAGAAACAAGAGAATGGCTGTATTAGAGGTAATCCTGGCTTGCTATTACCAGTACACGCTATGCCCCTCCCCTATGCCTCTTGTGTCTCTGTACACAAAAAGCTGTTGTCACTAAAAAAGAGATCAGTGGATAACTTTTGTCATGAATTCTGTCCTTGGAGTTTACCCGACTTCAGTAGCTGATTCTTGAAGGCAGATAAAACCTTAATGAAAAATCTTTTGACTTAGGCAATTCTCAAGAATCCTCATTCTCTTGAAGTTCCAAGGGCAATGCATTTCTCCTCATAAATCTCAAACTGATAAATAATGCCGATAGTTCCTCATTGTACAAACCCCGTGGTACACTCCTCCTATTTGGGTTCCCAGAAGGCACACCCCTGGCACACCCATTTCATACATTGTATATGTTCTATCATGTTCAAACAAAATGCAAGACATGATGCAGTTACCGTGGGAACTTGCCCAGCCACTACTTCATTATGCGTCACAGGCTGACGCACCTGTGAGCTTGTCGTTGTGCGGTGCATCCTCATACTGTATGTAGGAGGATTTCATGCATCACATTACCTTTTGCTGAATAGACGTGTGTGTGTGTGTGTGTGTGTGTGCTTGCGCGTGCCTGCATGGGTGCATCTCTCTTTCTCCATCACTGCAGCTGCAGTTACCATGGCAACTGAAGTGATTGATACAGGCATCTGCAGCTGGGGAGAAAAAGGAAAATATGGGTAAAAGGGATCAAAAGCAAAACACATCTCCTTCCTACTCGCTAGCCTCAAACTCTAGAAATGGTGGGTGGATGGGAGAATATGAATTATCCTCCTTTCTTTTTCCTCTTCCATTTGGGGCTGTGGAAGTTCAAGGTGGGCAGGAGGAGAATCTGGGAAAATAGATAATTTGCTTTCTTGCTTGAGGACCACCAGGGGAACATTCTACGGAGGTGAGGTGGGAGAGTTAAGATCTTAAGTAAAAAATAACAAAGAAGATTGTGGATGAGGTGGGGGGCGCATCAAAGAAACTACAGGGTAGAGAAAAGAGGCTACATTAGAAAAACTGTGAGGAAGACAAATGGATTGGGGAGGGGCAGCGGGTGGGAATGAGGAGGACATTCTTTGCCTAAGGAAGGCCCTGTAGGAATTTATAACAAATGCCAATCGCATTCCTGGAGTGTTATCCAGCCTCAGCCCTTCAGCTGATGGTTCCCCATAGCTTTCCTTTGTGTGTTTATTTTTTCTTCTTCTTCCTTTTCCTCAAATCGCTCTTCAAGTGATCATCATTTTCTCGATCTCTACACTAATCTTTTCCCCTTCTCCATCTTTCTACTGAGCCATGGCTATCCCTCTCCCCAATTTTATAAAAACCTTTGGCTGGAATCGAACATTAGAATGCAAGGTCCAATCCCACTAGAGCAGAGGAGGCCATAAGCAAGTGTGTGCTCTAGAGAGATTTTTCTGTGTGTCTACTATAATCATTTCAACTGGGAGAAGAAAGTACGTATGCACAAGAAGCATTGTGAAATGATGGACGCCACAGGAATTGGAGATATTTTTCTAGATACATATGGCATTATTTGTGAGTGTCATTTTTTTGTTTGAAAATACAATGTATGTCTACAAGGTGTTTATATTGTTTCTCACTGCATTGATAAATGCCATTCTGTGTTGTATGTATTATATGTCTTTGTGTACAACAGAGCTTAACCAATGTTGTGTCTGTGTGTGTGTGCATATATCTGTCTCTACTACAAGAAACAGCCCCATTCCTATCCTGTTAAGGATTTTATGTATTCATGTGTGAATGCACATTGAACATGAGAGAAAGAAAGGAGTTATACTATATTTTCTCCAACTATTTTTTGGTTTGATATTGATTATGCATATAATCCTTAATACTAATAGTGTTGCTATTTTTATCTAGATTTGGTATGGCCTGGCTTCTGTGTCTTTTTACAAATGTGTTGGCAAGTCACACCAAACCCAAATAAAACAAACCACACAATGCTTTAATTTGATGGACTTGGGCCATCAAACTTTTAAGTGCTGTGCTCAAGTCAAGTCAACCAAAGCCACAACTACAGGTAGTCCTTAATTAATGACTGCAATTGGGTCCTGAAATTCTGTCACTAAGCAATGAAGCTCATCACATGACCACACCAGACTTACAATGTCACTTCTACTGCAGTCATTAAGGGTGACATCATGTGACTGCAACCTGCAACTTACTGCCAGTGTCTCCACTGACTTCGGCAGAAGCTTGTATATGGCAATTTTGGGACTATGGGACGCTGCAACCCCTGTAAGTTTGAGGACTGCTCATAAATCTGTTTTTTTCAGCACCATCATAAATGTGAATGGTCATTAAATAGGGCAATCATTAACTGAGGACTACCTGTATCCAAATATTTTCTTCCCTTGGGAAGTCAACTACTGATGCCAACCTTACTTTGCAAAGTAAGTAAAGTATCTTAATCCCAGTCCAGCATTTTCTACCAACCTGCAGCCAGGTCACCAAGTCTTAGGAAATTCACAAACCTGTAGATAGCATCCTATGTATCACAGTATCTCATATTCAAAGCTATCCTTTACATTATTTAATTAGCATGTTGCTACGTCTAGGCATAATATTCCTCCACAGGCTGTAAAACCTGGGTTGTAAAGGTCCAGATCAGTATACCTTAAACATTTTTCTCTCAGAGCTCATTTCCACTAATTATGGAGGACCCAAAAAAGCTTTTGTTTGTATGGGTTATATGTATTGATATTTACCATACTAAAAATTAAAATTGACACATTTGCTGCTGCTATTGCTTCTCATAATTGTTTGATGAGATTTTAATATTATGCTATTGTTTTTTAACAAAGACTGGTAATTTTGATTTTTCAGACTTCTGAGAGGGTCTTGGGGGAACTCCCAGAAATCCTAGGAATACATTTTAAGAATTACTCTGGATTTTTTTTTCTTTTAATGATCCTATGTAATCCCTTACATCAGGGTAGAGTCAGGGTAATTGAATAGAGTTGAGCATTTACTGGCCCTTCCTGATGCTTATATAGAGCTGACAGCAGATATTTTCTCTTTGTGCCCAGAGAGAGAAATGTCTGCCACTACTTAGGATCGAATTCATAGCCTCCTGATTGTGAGGTGAGAAATCCACCTCTAGGCCACTATGTTGCTCTTAAGAATTGCTCTGGATAACAGCAAGATATTCTTTGATGCCATCAAGTGGCTCCCTGAAGTATTGTAGGCCAGAGCTAGTGTCCCAATTTCTTCTTTTCATCAGTGTTGTGTTTTGTGATGGCAATTGGTCCATTAAACAGCTTGTGAAGTTAAACCAGGAGAAAGTATCATTTTGTTCCATGAAAGAAAATGGCTATGGTTAAAATTTATGTGACAGGCCCTACTACTTAGTTGCCATCAATTAACAACAAATTTTGATTCACATTCATTAACAATCAAAACCACAGATGCAGAATCTGTTGAAAAAATGCACGTTTTCTTGAATGGGTCTGCTTAGAGAACACTGGAATTCTGTTTCATTATTGTCTTGAACCTATGTGAATATCAAGACCAGTATATACAGATGTCTATATTCGCTGATTTTTCATAACTTAATAACTTGTAGTTGAACATGTGTCAATTTATTGATAGACACAAAGTGCTATGAAAACTCTACCCATGCTATTTTGAGTAATTAATGTCAGTCTTAAATTATTCTACTTAAGATACATTATGCAATGATTGACTCTTTGGACAAGGCTCTAATGCTGAGGAAAGTGGAAGCGAAGAGAAGAAAGAGAATAAGAGGGCAACCAGAAGAGAGATGGATGGACTCAGTTGCCATGACAATGGGGTATCATTGAAAGAGCTAAAGGACCAGGATAGGTCATCATGGAGAAAAATCTACCTATGTGGTTGCTAAAATTCAAAATAACGTGACAGCACATATTCAATCAACCAATACATTAATCAATTAACAACTGATGATTCAATACAAAAAAATTCTAAACAATAAAACTTGATCGGGGTCAGTCAACAGAAAGAGACATTTTACATGCCCCATCCAAACAACAAAATGCATGTCCTTGTTATACTCTGAGAACCAAAGAATGTTGTAGTTTCCTGTAAATAGTTTCCCCTAAAGTTCAAAATAAGAGGTTCATAGCTCTGAGAATTTGGGAGATGAACCTGGAAGATCGGAGTACAGACTGCAAGTCTTTCGATTAGATTGGAATTTGGAGATTTGCAATATTATTTATTATATTTACTGGCTGCTAGGCTGATGGTAAATTTCTAGATGAGATTCTAGCCACACAGATTCAGAAAAACAAAGGAAGGAAAAGCTGGAAAATGCTATTCGAAATTATACTGTATAGGTAATCCTCAATTTATGACTGGTTACTTAGTGACCATTCAAAGTTACGACTACCCGCCCCAAGCTACTTATGAAAATCTGATGTCCAGTCCCCTGTCCCCCCATGGTGACAGGACCACATTTACACACATTTGTAGAGCTCCACAGCCATAGAATTTATGATGTTTTTGCCTGGAAACCAGGGTTTACTTCTGGCTTACGACAAAAGCTGCTCTATAGTAAACAATGGGTTCACTTAACAAAACAGCATCCACTTAACAATCACTACAAAAAATTTGTAAAATTGGTCCAGTTGCATGGTGACCCGCTTTGTGACTGTCATGACTTACAACCATAACTGAGCTCCTTGTAACTTGAGGACTGCCCGTCAATACAATGTAAGAGTTCAGTTATTTCAATTTGTATTGTATGTATTTTAATAATGGTGGTCTTTGCAATGTAGATATGATTAATAAAATATCTGGGAGAAATTGAACCCTATTACAGGTGGAATGTACTCATTAAAACTTTACTTATTAATATTATCACATGAGACCTGGGGACCGTTTTCCAGAGCTCTCCACCCAATGGATGTGAAATCTGCTGACTATTGCTGATCTCTATCCTGCCTCAACTACAACTGTGTATAATTTCTTCTTAAGCATTTTTTCAGAGTGACGTTCTACAATTCTACTTATAATATATTCCTTCACCTTTCTTTAATCTAATAATATTTTTTATTACATATATATGTATCAATCGGTAATATATCCCCTATATTTTTTGTGTATTTCTAATTTTTAACCAATTATACCAATTATTCCATATTTTATAATAGTCTGATTCTTCTTTTTCTTGTAATTCTTTGGTTAACCTATCCATTTCAGCGCATTCTAAAATTTTCCCTATTACTTCTGTTTCACTTGGTATTTTTTCTTGTTTCCAATTTCTTGCGTAGGTTATTCTTGCAGCAGTTAATATGTGAATTGTAAGATATTTGATATCCTTAGGGTATGATTTGTTAAATATTCCTAATAAAAATGTTTCTGGTTCTTTTTCAATCTGTGTTTTTGTTATTTGTTCCAACCATTTTTTGATGTTAGACCAAAATTTCTTTGCTGCCGGGCACGTCCACCATAAATGATAAAAAGTCCCTTGTGCCTTTTTGCACTTCCAACAAATTGGGCTATTTTTAGGTTGTATTTTTGCCAATCTGGTTGGAGACATATGCCACCGATAGAACATTTTCAGTTGGTTTTCCTTGTACGCCGTTGCTTTCGTTAACTTTAGGTTTACCTGCCAGAACTTTTCCCATTTTTCCAAAGGTATTGTGTGTT
Organism: Pantherophis guttatus; assembly: GCF_059756535.1. Taxonomy (NCBI): domain Eukaryota; kingdom Metazoa; phylum Chordata; class Lepidosauria; order Squamata; family Colubridae; genus Pantherophis; species Pantherophis guttatus. The sequence continues at coordinate 118,485,748 of NC_142064.1, read as the reverse complement.
TGATATTTTGAGCCCACTTGATCATCGTTTCTTTGACTGTCTCTTCTTCCAATTTATAGCGTAGGAGAAATTTATAAATTCTACTAATTAATTTATTTTCTGAGTCTAATATCAACTACAACTGTGATACTGATGGAATTGCCATGATTTTTCATATGCAGTGCCTGATAAAATGATTGGCTGATTCCTCTAGTTTAGTTATTCTCTTTTTTGCAAGTCACCAGCCAGCTGGAAAAGCATCTGCCAATCACAGCCTGCAGCAGGAATGGAGGTGGGATCTAATTGTGGAATTCTGTCCATCATCTCTAGGCTCCACCCTGAGCCTTTTCTTCTACTCTCTGTTTCTTTATATCCCAAGGTAAATAAAGTTACAAAAGGAGCTGCATTACTCGGAGCCCTTTTACTTAGTTATTCTCCTTTCTTCTTTTCCTTTCTCTGAGAGGCAACCCAGATGCTATCTTCTACATTCTTCTGTACTTGTGTGTTCAGTCCTTTAGTGGCAGATAAGGCTGATGTGAGACTAGATCAGAAGATGTGTATGTGTGTGGAGGTGATGCCTTCATCAGCTTGAAATGGCCACTAAGCACTACTTTGATCACACCTATCATGTTTTCCCGAAAATAAGACCCTGTCTTATATTTTTTTGAACCCTGAAATAAGCGCTTGGACTTATTTTCGGGGAGGTCTTATTATTTTGGGACGCGTGGAGCAAGATGGGGCTCCTCTTGCTGTCTTACCTGATTTCCAGCTCTGCCTTTAAATATTTTCGGGGAGGGCTTATTTTCAGGAGGAGGATCATTTTAGCGCATGCGCTCAAAAGCCCGATTGGGCTTATTATCAGGGGATGTCTTATTTTCGGGGAAACAGGGTACTAGTTAGTCATCTGACCTCACCTCCAATTTAAGAGATTTTACACATTTTGCACTGTTACTGGATGGTCTTGGCATAAGAGGGAATGCGCTGTCTGAACTCTAAGACTGCTAGAAAAGACTTAAAATTGTGCTACTCATAGTCTGGAATTGAGAGAAAGGCAACTTTGTGGAAGCATGGGCATCAAAAAGATGCAGCCATGTGTGACTTTTGGGATGAGACCATTTTAATTCTCAATTGAAAGGAAGTACTGTTTTCCAGACTGCTTTAAATCTTTATGAATTTTGTTTCTTTTCTTTGGCAACTTACATATTTCAAATCCAAGAAACAAAGAGCAATGTATCATTCCTTGGAATAGCATTTGACTATATGGTATTTTTTTGTGCCATGATTTTCTATACTCTGGAAACAAGCAAATGCTAGTAATTTTTGGACTCAAATAAGTTTCAACTTTAGTTAAGCAAGGTTTATTTGCTGACTTTTTTATTATATACTGTATATTTTTCCTAATGTAATGTTTGACATGTTGAGAATATTTTTGTTCCATACTTTGTGAAGCCTTATAATAAGAATGGCATTGTGAATTCTAAAATGTCTTATTTAAATGTTATTGAAAGTAAAAATGTTAAACTAGAAATTATGCTGAGAATTAAATGCAATGTCTCCCATCTTGTGTCCCCTATGCAAGATGGACCAACTTTCATTGTTCATGCTGACTGGAAATTATGAGATATAACTATAAGATATCACAAAATTGGCAGGTTAGGGAAGATTGTTTTTAAAGCTATTAATAAACCCAAATAACCTATTCATTCAGTTTATACTCCACCTTTCCTTTCTAAAAATTATCAGGTTAAAAGCAAGTGGAATATATAATCAGGTTTAGACAAGGTGGTATCCTCCAGTTGCTGTGGCTACAACTCCCGTAAAAACTGTCCACCATGACCAACAGTCAGAAATTATGGGAGCTGTCTTTCAGGTATCTGGAGGGACCAGGATCCCAACTCCTTAATTTTGTTTCAGCAAGATATGGAGTGGGACCATGAACAACAGAAGAGGAAGAAGCTTCTCCTTTTGCTGTCACCTGTTGAAATCCTGAGCTATAAAACAGGGCTTCTGGACAGAAGGGAAATATTGAGAGTACAGCTAGATCTCTTTGCTCAGCTCAAAGAATACTATAAGCCACAGATTCCCTTTTCATCCCATTTATTTCCCACAGTGAGGGGCAATTTTGTTACAAGAGATGAAAATAGGAATGATGTGCAGATCTGAGTCTAATCATTAGCTGATCAAATGGTTCTAATCTAACGCACAGATTCTTTTGGCCTTTCTTTGTACAAAAAGAATAATTTATCATACTGAGGACATCAGTCAAATCCATTCTGTTTCATGAAAATCTGATTCCCATGATCAGCAACTGGAATGAAATTACAAAAGGACACCCTACCCACCCAGATGGCTCTTGCCCAATGTTGTGCTGATTGGGAATTATGGGGGCTGACATTCAACCTATGTTGAGTTGAGGAAGGCTGATGAGAGAAGACCTTATCAACACAAGGATATACAGATAGCAACGCTGTGTGTATTTGGATTTGCTTCTCAGTTTGTATAAATGATCTTATTTGCTATTTTCATGCTGTAAATCTCTAAATTAACAGAATTTAAATATTGATAGTATTTAAATGATAGTAAGACAAAAGAATAGATGGTCCCTTATGGGGCAAGCAAGATTATCTACACAAACACAACCCCTGTAATGTACCTGCATATACTGATAATTGCACAAAAGACAGCTATGTATCTACTTTGCCTACAAAAATATATAATATTATAGATTTCAGCTCTACACATAGGCAGGTACACATTAACTGTGTACCCCCATGAGAGAATATTAGAAAACTCAACCTGTTTGAAATATAAAACCCTTGTTGTTTTTTTTTTTTTTTGGTTTTTTTTTTTTAAAAGCCTCTTGCTTTACCAATTATAATATAGCTTTCATCTCTGTAATGCAGACTAGGAGGCTGTCTGATTTTGTACCTCTGACCTGGGATGAGAGAGTGTGGTGGAAAAAGACCTGGATAAATGGCACATACAAAGGAGAGAGAGAGATTGGAAACAAGACTGATGGGAGAGATAAAAAGACAAAAAGAGGAGGGAAGGGAGGAGTAAAGAAACAGATACCAGAATAAGCAAACCGCTGAGGAGACTGAGGGACTGGAAGGAATGACTGGAAGGAAGAGATGGAAGCAAGTGAATGAATGAATCAATGAATGAATACCTGTCACTCCCTTCTCAAACCATTGCTTCACCCTTCGCTGCTCAGTGCCATTCATCCCAGTTTGTTCTCCCCCCCCCCGCTTTTTTTTTCCAGAAATCCTCTCCCCATTATTTCAGACACTGTACGCTATGGGAAAAGGGGGGGGGAGACTAGTTGCTAAGCAACCTCCCCTCACTCAGTACCTGGTCCCTCCCCCATTGCAGCATTAACCCCCCCTCCTCTATTCTCCGAATGGTACTCCAAATCCCCACTCCACCCCAAAAGACAACCTGGGATTCCTATTTTGATGTCCTCCCTCACCCCCACCCCCACCCCCACAAACATCTTTAATCACTGTAGATCACTTGCTTTTTCTCAGACACTTCCATCTTCCAGCCCTCTACCTTGGCCCCCCTCGACCCAAACAGTCCTTCCAGTGGGAACGATTGGAAACTCCCTTGACCCTTTCCAGTACCTTCCTTTCCCCAGACGACCCTATTCTGCCCTCTTTTCATCTTGCTCCTCACCTACACACACACACACACACACACACACACACACATACAAACACCCGATTCCCTTAATGCTTCGCTCATCTCGTCCCATCAGTCGCGTCCCATAGACCAATGCCGCCCCCATCCCTCCATCCCTCCCTCCCTCTCTTACCTGCAGCATCACCCGATATTGTTCTTCGGGTTTCTCTACCACACACATGTTACATCCCATGGCGATGCCGCTCGAGGGGGGCGGACCGAGGGGCCACAATTTAGGAATGGGGGGGAGAGGAGATCAGCTCATGGGGATCCTACAGGTGGGGGGGGCGAGTCGCTCGCCCTCCCGGCCCCCCCACCCTGGCATAGCCCTGGGCAGGGAGGTGGAGGTGCTGTCCAGTGCTTGCCCCCCATTCACCCCCCTGGCGGCATAGCGGCGGGTTTAGACCGAGCAGAAAATGGGGGAGGACGGCAGGAGATGTTTCTCTCCCCGCCCCCTCCGCTGGAGGTCGACGCAGGATCCCCCGGAGGCGAGGGGGACGCCTGTCGCTGTTGCGAAAAAATGCACCCTCGTCCGCCGTCTGGTCTGCCTCGCTCCTTCGCTCCGTTTGCCAAAAGGAGGAGGGGAGAGGGCGGAGTGAAGTGTGTGTGTGTGAGGGGGGGGGGGGGGGGAACGACGACGGACGCGGCGTTTATAAATATGGATGACTTCGGGGAGGGTTTGGGAGCCCGGCCGTTGTTGGCGCGACGAGCCTGCCAAGTCCCGCCGTCGGTGCCTCCAACGAATTGGCCTTTCCGGCTGTTGCTCTCGCTCACCGGTGCCAGTCTCGGCTTTCCCTCCGTCCTTTGTCCGTCTCTCGCCGCTTACAACGGCCAGCCTGCAATATCTATCCGCCTAGTCTGTTCCCGTCTGGAGGGGCCGTCAGCCCCCGTCCCGTCCCGTCTGATTCCCTGTGCCTCAGATGTTGGCGCTGCCTTTTATCATCCTGGTCCTCCTGCCCCCTACTTTGCCCTCGTCGTCCGCCTTCAGACGTTAGGTCAATCCGTGCACCACTTTGGCAGGGCCCGGTGCTTTTCTCATAGTTTTTTTAGGGAACGAATAGAAATTATCCGCTCGATTTTTCACTCTCTCCATGTACCCAATATCAAAAAAATTTGCTGCCACTGCCAACAGGTGAAAATGGCAAAGAGGCATGAGGGAGATTTAGCCATACAAAGGCAGATAAAACAAAATTGGGGAAGCTGATAGATGGGGCTGTTTTCTGGTTCCATTCATTAATTATCCATTTATACCCATTCCCATTGATGCTTCCTGCTGGATAAGGGCTGTTCTAATGTCATATTTTATATAGTGATCATTACAGATAGTCCTAGAATTAGGTTCATTAACAATTGTTCAAAGTTACAACAGTGAAAAAAGTGACATATTACCATTTTTCACACAACTGTTGTAGCATCCCCATGGTCACATGATCAAAATTTAGATGCTTGGCAACTGATTCATATTTATGATGGTTGCTGTATCCTGGGATCATGTGATTACTTTTTGTGACCTGACAAGCAAAGTCAATTGGGAAGCCAGATTCATTTAATAATTATGGCAAGAAAGGTCTAACTACTAATTTAAATTAAATAATTAAATTTAATAACTTAACAACTGCAGTGATTCTCTTAACACTGTGGCAAGAAAGTCATGAAATGGGGCAAAATTTATTTGACAACTCTCACTTAGCAACATAAATTGTGGTCATAAGTTGAGGACTACTGTATATTGTTGGACATGTCCTGCATTTAAGCTCAGAATTTCTAACACTAGGTTTACAACACTATAACAAAACAAAACAAAAGACAGAACACTGTAAGGCAACCAGTCAGTCTAGTAGTGAGGCTCTGTCCAACCTACCTTATAGGGCTATTGTTGGGTCAAAATGAGACAGACAAGTGTTATGTATGCCTATGACGATTGGAGGAATTGCCAATCAAATCATAGAAATGGGGAGCACCAACTCCCAGTTTATATTTCAGGAGACTGGGGTAACCACAAAGAAAGGAGCTATGCATGGAAAATGGGTCTGAGGGAGATTGAGAGCCCTAGACTGCCTGCCAAAATCTCCATCTGTCAGGGCTAGAGGTTTGCAGAACAGAAGCAGAAGGGGGAAGTATGAGAATTTGTTTAAAGCTCACTTTTTGGTTATTTAATTAAAAAGTCTGTTTGTTCCTTTGTTCCTATGTTAACCAGATCTCTGTGTTACCCTGTCTCTTCCCCATATATTCCATCCAAGTAATTTTTTAAAGTGCTTAATTTCTAAACCAGAAAAAGGGGCTATCAATAGCAACAGAACAAAAGATACAAAAGACACACACACACACACACACACACACACACACACACACACACACAACGGGGGGGGGTGAGGAGGGGATATGTGCTACCCTATCTTGAGCTTCTGAACAAAAGGTGAAATATAAATCTAACCAAGAAATACATAAACATCAACCAGGTAGTATGATACTAGTATGAACTAGTATCCTGACCCCTAGTATTACGGACTGCAAGTGTAGGCTAGAAGGCGGAAAGGACAGTCTGATATCTAGTGAGAAGATAAGCAGGGAAAACCCAGCAGGATCATTTTCTCCATGTCTGCCATTGTTCTCTCTGTTTAACCTCCCCTCCTCCCCCAAAGGGAAGACAATTTCATAACCGCCTAGTCACCTGGAAGAACCTGCCTCCAAACCAAGTAATGTGAATACATCTGAGAAGAGGTTTATGGTTGTCTCATAAGCATGCTGTGGGTTGTTTGGAAGTAAGACAAATTCGCAGAGTATGCCCTTCACGCACCACATGAGTTCTCCAGACATGCTGAACCACAATGCCCGTATTTCTTAGAGTCTGAAAATATTGGATTTGACATTTCCTGAAGAACATTGGCTTAGGAGAATCCGTGTATCTACTAAGAGGGTTATCTTTCATAGCTGGAAAGAAAGCAAACCTTTAGATTTTAAAGAGTAAGTTCAAGAGATCTATTCTCTGTTAACCTTGCAAATATCCATATACTGTAAAAATGGCGAGACAAAACACTATCATTCCATATGACCTAGATTTTAAACTGTTTTAATTGGGGGTTGATTTTAATTTTTATCTTGTTGTGATTTGTATTGGAAATTGTCATTTTGTAAGCCGCTTTGAGTCCCTCGGGAGAAAGGCGGCATATAAATCGCAATAATAAATAAATAAATAAATAAATAAATAAATAAATAAATAAATAAATAAATAAATTTATTTAATAACATATAATAGGGCTGAGGTTGTTATATATTAAAATTCTTTGTTGGGACTTTTTCCAGTTTATTGCTTTAATTATTAGCACTGCTGTTTTAGTTTCCAATTTATTAGTTAATTTCATTTACTATATTTTTCACTTCAAAACAAAAACTCCCCCAACCCTCAGACAAGATTAGGGAAGGCGTATGTGAGCAAGGTTCCTTTCCCCACATCCATCTCCCCATCAGCCCCCCAACTGGTGCCAGCTGTGGGAATGGGTCTAAAATAAGGCAGGGATTAGAGGGGGTAAGCGAAGAAAATGGGGAACCATTTGTTACTGCAATGCTTGCCCCAGGGTCCCCCACAACATCTCTTAAATGATTCCAGGCATGGAGAGAGTCGAGAGGTAAATTGATTCTTTGATTCATTGTGACAGGCCAGAGCTGATGAAGAGCAGAGAAAGAGTAGCCTGTGCAAAGAAGTAATGGGGTTATGAAATGTACAATGGCTTGTCATGGAATTCCTTTCCCAAGGTTCACTCACTGGCTGAACGTATGGCTCCCCAAACTCATGGCTATTGTTGAGGCACTGCAAACCTCTGAGGCAGGACGTGTTGATTCAAGCAGCCTCCACCTCATTTCATGGCACTTTCTCAAGGGAGCGTCGCTGCATCGCGCATGGGAGGTGGCTGTGCCAGTCAGGAGAAATAGGGAGCCTCGTCTGCTCTAGTCACAAAAAGGGTGAAAGGGCCCCAAAGACCAGAAATTATAACCATTATAATCTTCCTATCATTTAATGTTTTCTCATTTAATCTTCCCCAATTACAACGCGTAGTTATCGGACTGCCTGCGTGTATGTTTGTTAGTGTGTGTGCACATCTGGGGGAAAAAGGAATAAATAATGAGATCTTTATTTTAGGATTTATATCATCCTTACCAACCTAGCATCCGCCTCCCAAGTGGACCAAAGAGCATCTGTTCTGAGCTCTGGATGGGAGGCACTCAAGTCCAATTAATCCAGAAGGTGTCAGCTTTGGCATGGCAGCATTATGCAGAAAGAAGCCAGGATGATATAATGGTTAACATGATGAACTGGTCCTGAAGAGACTCGGTTTCTAGTCCACCATCAGGAACAGGAATTCCCTGGGTGATTTTGGGTCAGCCACACTCTCTCAGCCCAAACCACCTCACAGGGCTATAGAAAAAAAATGAGGGGAAGGCACAGTATACCACCTTGAGCTTCTGAAGGAAAAACAGTTTACCAGTCTAACCAACCACTCTGCAAATATACAAATAAATATCTCAGCCTAGCCTACTGTGCCGGGTTGTTCTTGTAAGGATAACATTAGAGGTGACCCACCAATTATGCCATCTTGATTTCCCAGAACAAAGATAAAATATAAGTGTAATATAAATAAGAACAGCACTAAATTTGCATCCTTAAATGCAGCCTTCATTAAGCAGTGGTATACCTATTTAAGAGAGAAGTCATGAGAGGGGTTAAAGCAGAGATGAGCACCCCCTCCTTTTCCTTGCTTCTCCCCCCCCACTTCCTCCCCAGGTTGCTGAGGTTATTTTTCTCGTTGCCCCTCCCCCACTCCTCAAGTTCCAATAGTAGAAGTAAGTCCTGCAAGGATAAAAACAGTTTGTAGACAAAAGGAGAAAGCTCACTGCAGGAGGGAAAACAGCCAATTGTGGTGGAGCTCTGTAACCTTCACCCTCTTGTGCTTAAAATCAAATCCTTTAGTTAGGAGTTTTAAAGGAGATAAGAGTACGATTTCTTTTAAGGTTTTAAAATCTGCATCTGTTCAATTTGACCTTCACAAATTGCTTGCAAAATGTTCGTTGCAAATGCTGCAGTTTAGTGTCGTTAGATCCCATACAGAGTGGGCTCTAAGCAGTGGCGTGTGTGTTTTTCACACTTATTCAAGGGTATGTAATACAGGCAAGGAATTTAGCATGGGGAACAGAGAACCTGAGAAAGTCAGCTTTTGGTTCTTTCATTCCCTCATCCTTTTCGGTTGGAAAGATCTAACCCTTCAGCTTCTGAAGGTGGGTGTCAAATGTAAAATCAGTATTCATACAGCATCCTTTCTTGCCCCTTGACATATCAAGCAGCTCACAGATCTCTGAACCATTACGAGGCAATAGCAAAAGGCTGGAGAATTGGAGGGTTCAAAGTGGGGGGGGGGGAATCAAAAAATGACATCCTTCTCTGGTGCTGACTTAACAACAGAGCAGGCAAGCTTGTGTCAACGTTGTAAAACCCAGCAATTCCGAAAGTTGAATTCCCTTTGTAACCTGCCATCCTTCTATTAAATGTTGCTAAACCTTATATTTCTACAGGGTATACCAGCCCAGCTTTGTATTTGCTAACAACGGTTAGGGTACTCTGTGCTTCTCCTTGGAAAATCCATACAATTTCTTTGGTCGAAGGATGGCGAATTAAACTGTGGGGATGTGCCTTGGTCTCTAAATTAATCTCATGTTTAAAAAAATACATCTGACAGAGTATTTAATTTAACATGGGACCCATTTTTGGATTATAATACCGCCCATGACTTATATCACAGCCAAGCTTGCATTTCTCTTAATGTTAAGTCATGGATGATTAGTTAAACAAGGTTAGAGTTCTGATAGATAGATTGGATTGGATTGGATTGGATTGGATTGGATTGGATTGGATTGGATTGGATTGGATTGGATTGGATTTTAAGGGTGTCCAATGCCAGGAGAGTCCGTGTGGCTCACTACATTAAAAGGTCATAGAAACAGAATATTATATAGTGTGGGAGAAATGGTACGAATGGCTAGAGGAGAGAGATAAAAGGCAAGGAAAGATCAAATAAGGAAGATATAGGAGTAGAAATGTAACAACAAATAAGAGGAAACAGAAAAAATGTAGTTTGTAGAAATGAAATTGGGTACACTGTTATTTATAGTATATGTATATCTCAGTGGTTGCCACAATATCTCAATATCTCAGTGGTTGCCACAAAGAAGAGGGAGTCAAACTATTCTCCAAAGCACCTGAGGGTAGAACAAGAAGCAACCGGTGGAAACTAATCAAGGAGAGAAGCAATTTAGAACTAAGGAGAAATTTCCTGACAGTTAGAACAATTAATAAGCGGAACAACTTGCCTGCAGAAGTTGTGAATGCCCCAACACTGGAAATTTTTAAGAAGATGTTGGATAACCATTTGTCTGAAGTGGTGTAGGGTTTCCTGCCTGGGCAGGGGGTTGGACTGGAAGACCTCCAAGGTCCCTTCCAACTCTGTTATTATATTCTATATTCTATATTCTATATTCTATATTCTATATTCTATATTCTATATTCTATATTCTATATTCTATTCTATTCTATTCTATTCTATTCTATTCTATTCTATTCTATTCTATTCTATTCTATTCTATATATGTAAATAAATTAATCTTAGACTTGTATGTATAAAGGATACATTGAAATAAGGGAGAAAAAATGGACAAGTAAGAAATGTTTAACCATTGTGAAATTGTTGGAAAGAAACTATTGTTTAATGATTCTTTTTTGTTTTTTTGAAAAATGTTTAATAAAAATTATTTTTTTTAAAAAGGTCATAAAATATTAAATCGGTATGAAACACAACTTGCATCTGGCAAAAAAATTTTTTTTCCAACAAATAAAATCCTATGGGGGGTTTGGCATGCCTTTTAACCCAAGGTCTGAGGTAAGGGCTCAGGTTTTCAAAGCTTTCTTGAATAACAACAGTGTAGGATCCAAAGGGGAATGCTGTTCCAGAGGCCAGGCACGGTGACAGAAAGGTCACGCTTCCTGGTCCCAAGAGATGTCATTGTTTATTGACTAGTACAGACTGTAATTTTTCACTTTAAATTTCATACCCTGCTGATTACTGTCATGGATACCTATACATTAATTTGATTTTAATGATGATTTGTAGCTTTAAAATGATACAAGATGTAGAACTAAATTAAATGTTATTTTGAGAATTTGTACTTTATTCTTCTGGTGCTTGTATATTGCTTATCTATTTACTTGTATTTGGCTCTCTCTTTTTTCCTTTTCTTTTGCTTTTTTAAACACAAATTAAAACAAGAATAAAAATGGAGACTAGGCACTCAGGGGGAGAAATAATCCCAGAAAAGCTTTAGATCTGTCCACTGCAAGGCAGGAAATCCAGCAGTTTCTTCAGCTTCAAAGATCCATTCCAAGGCAAGTGGTCTGTTCCTGAACAGTTCATAAAAGAGGATTTTTATAACCCTACAAACTATAAATCTCTCTATTGAAACATTCTCATAAACCTCATCCAAATAAATGTAGTAACTGGAATAAATGTTCAATGTATCTACGCCGTGCATCCACATAATTTCTTGCTGGATTCTTTGCTCTGTGTTACTTATTTATTTTATTTTATTTATTTTATTAAGTTTCTATACCGCCCTTCTCCCGAAGGACTCAGGGTGGTGAACAGCCACGAGATAAAACACATAAATACAAAAAATTTAAAATGAATTAAAAACAAATTAAATAATTTGGCTGAATTTAAAATACCCCATAATTTAAAACAAATTAAAATTTACATTTAAAAATTTACATTTAAAAAGGGGAGAAGATTTAGGCCAGGCCAGCTTGATGGAATAGGAAAGTCTTATGCGCGCGACGGAAGCTGCGCAGATCTGGGATCCTCCGTATCTCCAGGGAGAGCTCGTTCCAGATCGTAGGTGCCCCCACAGAGAAGGCTCTCCCCCTGAGTATAAAACTTAGATTTTATACCTAACACATCCAAATACCTTCAGACATTTGGTTGCTAAGCAAAGTGGTCATTAAGTGAAACTGCAGCTGTACTTATGATCTTATTTCATCCTTCCTTTGCTTTACAGACCTGCAAAGATAGTAAATGCTAGGATTGGTCGCCAATTTACTTTTTTATCCCTGTCATAACAGTGTCTGAAGCACTCACTAAATGAGGACTACCTGATCTGTCCTTGCTATATTATTTGTAAATGTTTGATTTTGCTAGGCTGTAATTAAGTTTTTAAATTTAATTTAAAATCCCTATGCAAATTACAATGAAAAAAAAAAGCATATTCCCTAAGGTTCCTGATTTCAGTGATTTGTGAACTCCCTGAGTGGGATGTTACTAAATCTACCCTGTCTGACTGCCAAAAAACGAACAAATCCAATCCTATTTTAGGGAATGCAATCACAAAGAGATGGCTGGCAGGTTTCCCTCTGAGCCAGATGAGTCTGTCTCCTCCCATTTGGGAACTTTCCTGTTAAAGATTTACATCTTCTGTATGTGGCTATAAGGACATTACTGCTGGTTGCTGTTTATGGAGAGTGAAATATCCAGGCGAAGGCCAGGGAGACATACTGTAGCTTTAAAGTTACAGCTTGTATGGAACAAAGCAAGTGGGAAAATGCTTAGTTTTAGCAACTGAAAATTGTTATTTGAGGCCTGGTTTCAGTCTTCTGCATCTAGGAATGCATTTGGATGCATTTGGATGGCTGTAAACTTGCTATTTTCTGGGCCAATTGAAATGTAGTTGAAATAGGGGCCCAACTGAGCACTATAGAAAAGCTGGGCTGGTGGTTTTGCTTGGAACAATTTAATTGGACAGGTACCAAACTGCCCCCTACAAAGAAACATCTTTGCAGCTCTGTAATCACAATGTTAATTTAATTAATTAATTAAATTAATTAATTAGTTATGGTTAACTGACAGGAAATCCCAGGCTTAAATACTCAAAAGGGAAGTTGGAAATTCCAGAGGAAGCAATAGTGAACTAGTACTTCAGTATTGTTGCTAGACATCATTATTGTCAAGACCATGACGATCATGACCAGGAGTTGAGTTCAGTTGGAGGGAGATTTTATTTTTGGCTGCCAAATAGATCATTGATCTCCAGAGTTAATGAAAGTGGTGGGACTAATCTCAGGGAGGGGAGGGGAGGGGAGGGATGAGTCTGCCTATCGAGATGAGATGGAACAGTTGCTTTCGTGGTATGGAGACAATAACTTGGTCCTTAACACAAATAAGACCAATGAGCTTATAGTGGACTATAGAAGGAATAGATTTTTTTTTTTTAATTTTGATTTATATGCCGCCCTTCTCCGGAGACTCAGGGTGGCTTACAAGGCGTTAAGCAATAGCCTTCATACTTTTGTATATTTTATACAAAGTCAGTTTATTGCCCCCACAAACCAGGTCCTCATTTTACCTACCTTAGAAAGGATGGAAGGCTGAGTCAACCTTGAGCCTGGTGAGAATTGAACTCGCAGTAATTGCAGGCAGCTGGAAGCCAAATACTATCTTTAACAGTAGCATTAGTCTGCTGCCACTCAGGCTCCTCAGATCAGATCACTCAGATCAGACATCCAGCCCCTGCTTATCAATGGAGAGTGGAGCAAGTGGCCAGTTTTAAGTTTCTGGGTGTTATCATAAAAGAGGACCTGACCTGGGGCACTCACATTGCAGCACTGGTCAAAAGGTCCCAGCAGAGATTATACTACCTGAGACTTCTCAGGAAACAACAACTGAATGAAAAACTGCTGGTGGCCTTCTACCGCTGCACCATAGAGAGTATTTTAACTTATTGCATCTGTGTATGGTTTGCCAATTGTACAGTGGCAGATAGGACAGCACTCCAGAGGGTTAACGCCATTGCCCAGAGGATCATTGGTTGCCCTCTCCCCTCTTTGGAAGAGCTTTATAGCTCCCGCTGCCTTAAGAAAGTTCAAAACATTCTTAAAGAGCCATCTCATCCTGGGCACCCTTTTTTGGAACTATTACCATCTGGCAGATGGTACAGAATAATAAAAACAAGGACAAATAGGCTGAAAAACAGCTTCTGTCCCAGGGTAATAACCATATTGAATTCTACGGTATATTGCAATATCGGGTTTTCAATTTCAATTATATAGAATGTAAAGGATGTATGTTTATATTTTTATTTTTATAGTTATAATGTACACTGAAGACAGCATTTAATTTCGTTGTACCATGTGCAATGACAATAAACTAAACTAAACTAAACTAAACTAAACTAAACTAAACTAAACTAAACTAAACTAAACTAAACTAAACTGAGGTTCTCTCTCATAATGTGAGGTTCATCACATCTATATTTTTGCCCCAGAGGTTTTAAAAGTTTCATGATTGTAAGTGAATAGTTTTTATTCAGAATTCTCCAATTTTCTCAACAAGTACAAAAGCACCTTAGAGGGTCCTTGATTTGAATTTCAGTCAGAGGGAAAGCACAGTGATACAAAAGCCTTTTGTTTGAGGAACCAAACTAAAAAAAATGTATACAACTAATAGAAATAGAGCTGTCCTTTATCCTTTTATGATACAGAGCTGAATTTGATTTTCATGTTCTGTTTGTCTCATTTGTATGCATTGTAATAACTATGAACAGATGACAATTGTTGATAAACCAGATTTACTAATGTTTTTATAGCAATCCTACGTAGTTTGTGTGCACATCTGTATTTTAATAAGAATATGTTTCTTACCACTTCTCCAAATAAAAGATGACAGACAAAATACAGATAAAATGTATATATTCAAGTATAGTTTTCAATTATTTGCCGAGAAATATTTATTATAACCTTTCTTTGGCTACAATTATTATTGATCCCATATAGACATCATGGCATTCCTAATGGTTATTGTAAAGATTCATCTCAGTGCTGGGAGAAAAAATAATTGATGTTGAATACTTGGCAGTGTGAGTACCATGTCAGATCAAATTCAGTAGAACAATCAGCTAAATGAATATAAAAGTCTATTTCTTTTGAGATTTCCTTGGAATTAAGGATTGATTTGATTTGACTGTAGTTTATTTCTCAGCAAGAATGAATTTGAAAGCAATTTTATTGTGCCATTGCTTTAAAAGGCACTCTAGCTGAAGTTAGTGGAACATGTTAACAGGATTACCAAAGACTGCAGTTTCTGCTGAATAATGCAGATGTGTCAGTTGAGCTTCCAGAAGTTCTCTCTTGATAGTGTCAGATGTTTCAAATATCTGCTTAGCCTTGATCTCAAATCTGAACCAAAAACAATCCTAATCAACTACTGGTGTAATACATTCATTTTCCTCCAAGGCAATAACAGTACGGTGGAAAGATGCAAAATCAGCCAAAGCAGAGCTAAGGATTTTTTTTCTTCTTTTTTGCCATTGGCTTCTTCTACAATTGAGAATTGCTCTGCTCATCTTTTAATCTGCATCACACAGAAATAAGCAATAGTCACTAAGGATCAAATGGACTTGGTATCAAAAAGCCATTGATTTAATTTTAAAGCAAATGTGAGAATGGATCACTGTGTCGGGAGGAAAGGGTGCTTAATTTTTGTTCTGGGAAAGTCCAGATTTTACATCTTTATTGATCCCTCCTTCAATCTACCCTTAAAAAATGCAAAATTGAAGGCATGACACAGGTAAGGGAAGGTTAAATATCCTATAATTGGAAACTATGCTTGGATTATAATTTAATATGCAGCTATGTACCAAACCCCAAATTTGGGATTTTCTACATATGGACTTTATATTTCAAATTCATGAGAAATTGGATGTCTACTACTAATTGATTATAGCTTATAATTTTAGTTGGTGATTTATATTGTGTTAACCACGTATTCTTAACACGAAGCTTAAGAGTGACTCTTAGTTTTCCCTTTCAATAAGTGGTTTAATACATTTCATAGTTGCTAAACTAATTAAGGATATATTGGGAAATTCTATTTCCTATGATATTTAGATCCCTTTACTTATTCATCTCACTATTTGTCCTTTACCCTTTTATTTTTTTTTACATGTCTTTTATTGTTCCTTGTTTGTATTCTTCTTTAAAATGTTTAATATAATAAACTACAATAACTTTTACTTGAAGGGTTGTCTAGCTTCAATTCATTTTAATGGTATTTTAAAGCACATGTACACAAGACATGCTTTGAGGTTGCCCATTGACAGTTCATTCTCGGACAACAAATTGAGTGGACCCACTAATCATCTGGTCAGGTTTCACTTAGATGAGATTTTTTTTCTATTTCTATATAAATTATAGCAATTATTCTACATTGATATCCATAAACATCAATCAGAATATGTCCATTTGATGGAATTGTATGCCCCCTTGTGTTCTCTTGTAGCAAATATTATTTACAGTACTCTAATTTTTTTGGCAGGACACTAACTGGATATGCTGAAAACTGTATAAGGGGAAACGTGTAGATTAAAATCATACCCACTCAGCATTAAAGGCAGCATTGCTTTAAAACACTAATGCGTGAAAAGGTTTTTTTTTTAAGCTGAGTTATGGATCTACCACAACATATACTGCATGTACTGACCCTAATGTAGAACACCAATCACAAAATAATATTACAGTGCTGTATACTTTTTAAGATGAGTTTAATTGAATTGAGCTTAATTCCTGATAAACTTTATATATACCGTAGGTACATCTATATATAAGCTGAGGTGACGCAGTGGTTAGAGTGCAGAACTGCAGGCCACTTCAGCTGACTGCTAGTTGCAGTTCGGCAGTTCAAATCTCACTGGCTCAAGGGTGACTCAGCCTTCCATCCTTCCAAGATTGGTAAAAGGAAGACCCAGATTGTTGGGGGACAATATGCTGACTCTGTAAATCACTTAGAGGAGGAGGAGGACTGTAAAAGCATTATGAAGCGGTATATAAGTCTAAGGGCTATTGCTATTGCTATCTATGCACCTTCTTTAGCCACAAGATATGAACTATTTGTCATTGTCTTCTTCTTCTGATATTTCCCCCCCTTTTCTAGTGTAGTGTACAGATCTTCATAGTCTTCCATCTACATAGTATTAAGCAAACCCATCTCTGGTTACCTTTCTCACAATCACTCTTTAGCTATATTGAATGTGGAGTAAGAACCATTAAATACTTATGGGCTTCCTTCTGAATGAACATGCATATGATTGTACAAATTCAAACTCTTCATTATTAGCATAGAGGTAGTCCTCAATATACGACCACAATTGAGCCCAAAAATTATGTTGCTAAATGAGAAATTTGTTAAGTTAATTTGCCCCATTTTATGGCTTTTCTTGCCACAGTTGCTACGTGAATCCCTGCAGTTCTTAAATTAGTAACACAGTTGTTAAGTGAATCTGGCTTCCCCATTGACTGCTTGTCAGAAGGTCGCAAAAGGGATCCCATGACTCTGGGACACTACAATCATCATAAATGTGAGTCAGTTGTCAAGCATCCAAATCAGTGGTGGGTTGCTACCGGTTCGCCCTGGATCGGGCGAACTGGTAGCGGCAGCAATGGGAGGCTCCGCCCACCTGCCCGGACTCTTCTGCGCATGCACAGAAGCATTGTGCACACACATGCGAACTGGTAGCAAACTAAATTGAAACCCACTACTGATCCAAATGTAAATCATGTGATCATGGGGATGCTGCAAAGGTCATAAGTGTGAAAAATAGTCATGTCACTTTTCAGTGCCATTGTAACTTTGAACGGTCACTAAAGTCGAGGACTACCTGTAATGTGGCAATGCAGCACAAGAGTAACTGATCATTATACCATTCCCTCCTGCTGGGTGTGACCACTCCTTAACTTTTCATCTTCACACTCTATACCACAGGTGTCAAAACTCAATTGCGTCACGTGACGTATCGCGACGTTTTTTGCCTTTGTGGAGCCGCATGGGTGGGTGTGGCCTGCGTGTGATGCATCTGGCCCGTGGGCCGCCAGTTTGACACCCCTGCTCTACACACATTCCCACAACAGCAGTGGGGTTTGAAGCAATTGTATGCATCATTTAAATAGCAGGGGAGAAGGGGAACCAAGAAAACACTGCTGGACTGTATGCCCACCTACCTTCTTAGGCTTGGTTTTGTGTCTCTTGTCTTATAATCACAGCTTGAAGAAGGATTTTGGAAATCACCAATTAGATTCACACGGCACTACCTCCTAGTATTTTTCTAGTGAAACAGCAGCATTTCCATCTCAATGCAATTGTTATTAACGATGCTTGAGATTCTGTTTTCCTTTTAAAACACTGATAGCATTCCTATTTGATTTGATTTGATTTGATTTGATTTGATTTGATTTGATTTGATTATATTTTTATACCACCCTTCTCCCGAAGGACTCAGGGCAGTGAACAGCCATAATAAAACAATATACAAGACAAATTTAAAAACCATATTAAAATAATTCAATTTTGGCCGAATTTAAAATTCCCATTCTACAACCCTTATAAAACCATGTTAAAAACCCATATTTAAAACCCAATTAAAATTATTGTCCCATCAGACCGGCTTGCTGGAATAACAGGGTCTTCAGCGCACAACGGAAGGCATGGAGGTCGGGGATCCTTCGTATATCCGGGAGTAATTCGTTCCATAGGGCAGGAGCCCCCACAGAGAAGGCTCTCCCCCTGGGAGTCGCCAGTCGACATTGTTTGGCCGACGGCACCCTGAGGAGGCCCTCTCTGTGGGAGCGTATCGGTCGGTGGGAGGCAGTCAATGGCAGCAGGCGGTCCTGTAAATATCCAGGCCCTATAGATGCCCATATGTATATTTACGTAGGAGTCTATATATGTAGCTGTGAAATGTAAAGAAATGATGCCAGAAAACTCATAGCAAGATGTGGGATTGGAAGGACGAAGTGTTTTAGAATGCATGCAGTGCTCCAGGTGGGGGATTCCTCTGGAAGGTATCATGAACAGGGCCCTCTCAGTCTTGGTGGGACCACTAAGTATAACAGCTTCCTTCCTTTCTCCAGTGGACTGTCTCCATATCATTGCACTGTATATTTGTGGAGAGAGCCACGGTGGAGGGATGGGCCAGTGTGCAACCCTGTTAAAAGCTCTGATTTAGGAGGGTACCGATTTATGTTGAATAAAATAGGTTGAAATGTACTCACTTTCCTCACATGCCAGAGTGACACAAACGTGCTCCAGTAATCTCTTGTTTCTGATGTTTCTTCAAGTGGCTTTATCCCATCATCTGCCCATCCTCAAGGCAGCCTTAGGTCATCCTTAGTTATGTGTTTTCCCCATTATCCCAAAATATACAGTATGATCTGATGCACTTCCTCAATCATTCTTTGGCAGAAAGGTGATGCTTTGGGTAGAGGGTAGGATCAGCACTATGAAACGTCTTGGTGCAGGGATACTTCCTTCCTTAAGCATCCTGGGACTTGTCTTAGTCATTCTGATTTGGGCAGCTGATAGTCGAAGGGTTTTTTTCCAACCAGAGTCTCCCCCTGCTCAAGCACCGAGCCATTCTTTGGCTCAGAAACTTGGATGCACCTAAACACAGGTGAGTAGTAATGATTTGTTTTTGGGGGGGGGGGGGGCGGGGAGAGACAATTTTCTCTTCCATGGAGCTTCTCCACTCCCCATCACCA
Source organism: Pantherophis guttatus (assembly GCF_059756535.1). NCBI lineage: Eukaryota > Metazoa > Chordata > Lepidosauria > Squamata > Colubridae > Pantherophis > Pantherophis guttatus. The sequence goes on along the minus strand of NC_142064.1, from coordinate 118,466,469 downwards.
CTACCACACACATACACAAGTGACAGCTTTTATTTGGTCTAAAGAACGTAGATTTAGTGCTTTTCTGGATATCAATTGATAATAGGCTTTTTTCTGACATGGTATTTTAGAACACCATCATTACTCTCCAGAAGAACTGATATTAGCTGTTAGCTGGGCTTTCTTTGAACCTGTGCCCTTGTACAAAATAGGAGTTTTGATCAATGGATAAACCTTCCAGTAGAAATTCACTTTCTCCCCAGTGATTGCTGGATATTTTCCTAATGATGTTTGATGGGAGGAGTTGGGAGAGGAGGGAAGGGAAGCAAAGCTGGAGAATCCAGTAATCCCTTTCCTTAACATGATATGTACAACAGAATAGAGATCTCCATTGGGGGCAGAACATTTTAGATTAGTACAGTTTTCAAGGACTGGTGACAGGCACTTTAACTGGGCTGTGGGAAAGAATCCTTCAGGAGACTGAAGGACAGAACAACAGCACAATATCCAGCTCCCTCTACAGGCAATACCCACAGCTATTTAATTCAGTTTCTTGTTTCAACATCTTTTGTGTCACTTAGTTAAAACTGTAGGAGAATTCTAACCCTAAAACAAAGCTCTACCAAGCACCATCATACCAAATGTTAGGGTTAGCAGTATGTGCATATCACAATGAGAAGGAGTGTAATAGACTTGGTTGCTAGGGCAGCATAAACTTGAGTTATATCCTTGTTTCAGACTGATAAAACAAGTGGCCACAAGAAGGAAGGGATTTACTCCAGAATTTTAAGATGAAACATGTAGGCTACCTATTACCATGCAAGGTCTGAGAAAGTCCTTCATAAGACTGCAAAAGACCTCTGGGTAGGCAGATAGGGTGGAATTGGCAGGCAACTAGCCTTTCTGTCTTTTTTTGAGCTCAGTGTAAAGTGCATTAGAGGCTATATATTAACATTTTATAAATTTGAAAACTATTCATAATTTTGTGGAATGACCTGCCGTTAATTATTCTTAATAAGAGAAGGTTGACTGCCCCCTGTTAATTAAACTTAAATTTCATGATTAGTACTGTGTAATAATATTGATCATTTGTTTGGAGAGGGGTTAGCAATGCAGAAGGCTGCATACAAACCCAACTCTCCCACCGGCAGTCACTTCATATATCTATTTAAGACCATTCAAGACCATTGCCAGTGTTGTTGCTAATACATTTTTCAGTCTTTTGATATCTCTGCTTGCAGTTTGAGGGCTGTAAGATCTCCTTTTGTAGCAACAAATAAGATTACTTCACTGGCATTCAGGGTAACCGAAGCCACTTTGGCACACTTATTTGGAAGCAAGCCCCGCTGTGTATAGAGACAGTGTGAGCAAGTCATTGTATCTAGTTGAAGGAAAAATCTGGTGGGGTTTAAGCGAAGTCATTTTTCATCCAGCTTTCTGCCTGGCAGATAGGAAGCCATCTATGGTTTCTTATTCAGAATGGTTTACATCCAAATAACTTAAGTACTGGGTTGCAACTCCTTGCTTTGTTTCAACATGGGTTTTTGCCACTGCCTTTGTTCTACAATTCTCATTAGCCCCAGCCAGCATAAGGAGGGAGTATAGATTATGGGAATTGCAATTTATAATACATAGATGAATCCACCTTGGGAAAGCTTGGCTCGTAACAAGATGGAATGCCATCTAGCTCACCTCTGTGGTTTTCTGTTGCAACTAATGAAGGTATTAAGATGGTAACCTAGGTAACCAGATGGGCCCTTTGAATCTATAACATTACCTTTATCTTTGGCAGCAGTTGTTCACTTTTTATTCCTTTTTCCATTAATGTAAGTAATGTTTTTCCTGGCTCTATTGTTACATCCCCAGAACTTTACTAGTCTGACCCAGGGGTTTTGTTTTGTTTTGGCTGATTGTTACAATTGCATGATGCAGAGCAAAGGGAAAAAGAAATCCAGTCAAGCTATTCTTGCTGCTAGTGCCTGCATGTGTGAGTTATCACAGATGAATTAGCCAGTGCTTACTGATGTAAAGAGAACTTGGGAATACTAGCAATTGCCTTACACAAAGGTGAATTAAATACAGCCTTGGCATACATTGTGCTGTTTTGTTTTGTTTTTTATCATTCTTCTTGCAAGTGGCATTCTGCAACTGTGGCACAAACAGCGAAGTCTGCACTAAAGAGTTTTGCACACAAAAAAATGTCATTTAATTAATCATTATTCCTCAGTTTCATCTTAATACCCTAGTAATGGTTTTTAAATTATTTATGAAGCCTGGAATTTCTCATGGTGTAACATTAATGAGTAACATGCAGAGGTATCATGGCACATTAGTTAGTGATGAAAGACTTCCTTAGTTAGAAAAACTGGAAATTGTTATGCTAACAGACCAAATGGGCTGTTTGGATATCTCATCCAGAAATGTTCAGAGTAGCCTTGTGTCACTTTTTCTACTAGTTGCTTTGAATATAAAATGATGATATTTGTTCATCTTTTCCTATACTTACTTGAGAAACTATTGTTCATGAAGAAAAAGATTGTTATTTTCTTTGCTATAAATTTAGGAATCAGAGGATATAGCATATGCACATTACATTAAAATATCAGATCCACAATATGCTTTCCCAACAAACATGTACATATCTCATTAGAATTATGAAATTTCTAGATTTCGGGAAATATAAAATATATATTAATTTAAGTCAAATGTGACCAGACTTGCTTGCATATTACTTCTTCTAGCAATTATATGTGGAAAGACAAAATTATCCCTCCATTATTGAGTTCAGCTATTGTAAAAAGCCATTTTTTTGTTTTACATTAATCAAACTTGGCAGAAGAATGGAAAATGGTGACGTCTATCCTCTATACATCAATGTGCCCTTCAGACTCCGAAATACTAGTTAATCAAGGGCAAACTTTAATCTGTGATTAAAGCTTTACTTGATTACTCTGCCAATTATATTGATTAAATTACATTGATTAAATAGATGCTGCAAGAGGTGTAAGACCAACCTGCTCTTGGTTTTTACATGCATATTTTTTTAAACTAGAAGGAAGAAACAATATTTAGCCTAGTACATTGTTTGCAGCAATAACTAGGGTATCACACTGGGATTTATTACAAGCATGAAGGTATATCTACCATTAGATTCATCTTCTCCTTGCCTTACTGATTTTCTTTGCAGCTCACTATTACTCCAAAGGGCATAAAACCCAATGTTTTCAAAGGTCTGGTCTAGCTCAAGAGATCTCAAGATAGAAGAAGGAATGGTAGAAATGTATGGAGCATCAATCCCAGCAAGAAGACATGTGGTAATTCTTCCTTCTGAGAAAGGTACAGATGCTTCATATCTATTGTTATACAAAGACACCTCCCTCCTCTTCCTCCTCCGTGCAAAAAAACCATAGAAAGCCCTATAGCAGGGGTCTCCAATTGTTTCAAATTTTTTTACTACCGGTTATGTGGGGATGGCTTGGTGGGCGTGGCATGGCATGACTTGGCAGGTGTAGCTTGATGGGTGTGGCAGGGGAAAGATACTATAAAATCTCCATTCCCACCCCACTCCAGGGGAAGGATACTGTAAAATTTCCATTCCCTCCCCAATCAGGGGAAAGTTACTGCAAAATCGACATTTCCTCCCGATCAGATGGGACTTGGGAGGCAGAGAATAGATGGGGGTGGGGCCAGTCAGAATTTTTACTATCGGTTCTCCGAACTACTCAAAATTTCCACTACCGGTTCTCCAGAACTGGTCAGAACCTGCTGAAACCCACCTCTGGTCTGGGAGCTGCAGTTCACCGGGCTTAAAGTGGCCAAGGTTGGAGACCCATGCCCTATAGAATCAGTAGGGCACCACTTCTCAAAAAAAAAAAAAAAAAAAAATCACTGCCAACAAGAGCCAGAGAAAACCAGGTTAGTTTCCTGAAATCTGATCAGACTCCATTTTTCCTAGTATAATCAATTTTGATTGGGAGCAACTTTCTGTGGTCTCGGACAGACTTTCCTATCATATTCTCTGGTGTTTTGTTTTTTTTAACTGGAGATGCCAGAGATTGAATCTGCAATGGTTCTACCCTGATTTAGTTTTCTGCTCTATATTGTACAATCACAAAAATTCCCAGAGGAATTGGCAAAAGGAAATTTCATTTTTTTAAGAGATGTTTCCTAACTTTCATGAAAGAGTCCTATAACAACATACATGAGATAAATTTTCCCAACCATAACTTCCCCATCACCAGTCCAAGCAAGTTCCAATTTCATCATTTATTTATCATTTTATAATTCTGTTTATATATATACATATATATATATATATATAAAAAGCTATCAAGAGAGAAAGTTAGATTGCAACAGGCCTGACAAAAGAGAAGAATACACAGGGCAAGGAGGATGGGTGGGTGGAAATGGCATCACGTTTCAGGAGAAAGAGGACTGTTTAAAATACTTTTTTCATTTTTTTCTCTTTTTAATTCCAAGCCACCTTAATAGACCCACTAAAAGACTTCAAAAACACCAGTCCTAAGACATCTAAAACAAACTCAAGCACAAGGGTTGGAAATATTTACAGAGAGGGAAAAGACAGGAACGATTTTGTGTAGGGCTGCTCAAAACACCAGAGTACTTTTATTATTTTTTATTATTATTTTAAAAAACTTTGTATGCAAAAAAAGCAAGGATTCATTTCATCCCCGACAAGCAAGAGAAAAAATAGTCATCATTACAATAGACAGAGGTGGAAATGGGGTAAGGGTTGATTCAGTGAACAAGAAGCCACTTTTGAAAGACAAGAGTGTGTCGCAAGGCAGCTGCGTGAGATGCATTCAAGAAGCAGGGAGGGTCTTGGGTTTTTTTTTTCTTTTCTGCTGTTTGAGAGGAGAGTTGGAGTTAAGACAGAAGGAAGAGGAAGAGGAGGTTGTCAAATGGTGGGATCTGGAAAGAACTGGATTTTGATCACCCAATGAAAGAGGGAATGGGAGTTAACATGAGAGAAAGGACAAAGGGATCCTTCTAATTGGGCTATTCAGCACCAGGAGACCAGGTCAGGCAGCAGTTCTCAAACTGTCTTTCTAGGATACCTTGAGATCTCTTGGCAATTGATCAGAGGCTCTTGTAGGGCTATGGTAAACAAGGACTACTTTAATGGCAGGTATAGAGTCAATTTAGGTGAAGTAAAGAGGATGTTCAATAGACCAACCGGTCAATGGCTTTCATGAATCCAAAATAGGTCTCAACTTCCATGACAGAAAAATGGAAATATCTTAGTAGATGAGCAGACACGGAAAGGCTTTCCTCAAGGTAAAAAGTTTGAAAGCCACAATTTTGAGAGAACTGTTGCCTTGGCAAGGCCTGATTTAGAAAATGAGCAACAAAGGGAAGAAAGAGTGACAGATCAGCAGAGAGGCAATCAGAAGATTTGGCTGGAGCACCCCTTCCCTTCTAAAAGAGGCATCAGGAGACCATCCTTAGCTGAATCCTTGAGAAGGTGGTAAATGGCAAAATTGAAAGGCCCAGACCCTTTCTGACTTTCAGCCCATTGATATTCCTTCCTTTTGCATAGCCAAGACTTCTGGCTTCTAGTTCTTTCTAACCACCCTATCTCTCAGAGGCAGAGAAAGGATTCCCTGTTTTTCGGTTCCCAATTCTTTCAGGTCACCTTCTGTTTTGTCTCCTGTCCTGATCTGGGTTGGGATTAGATATTGCAGCACCATCTATCATCCCCTTCTTGAACAAGAACAAAGAATGAACATTTGAGGATCTTGAGAAGGGGGGGGGTGTCATCTGCTCTTTTGGCAATTTTGAACCTTGATTCCCTCCCCTTTTATAAAGCCTTGGGCTTCACCAATAAGCTCATCCCTTGGATCATGTCATATGCCCCTCCCCTTCTCCCTCCCTTCCCCTTCCCTTCCCACCACACAAAACATGGACATAGTTTGGCTGAAGGATAACTGGTTGGGGGGGAAGGTGTGGAAATGAGATACTTTTTAGGTGGATTATTTGAGGAATCCCCTGATTTTCTAACCCTCCCTGATTAGTTTTTTTGGGGTGGGGTTAGCCAGTAAACAAAGGGTAGATTCCACCAATTACTATTTCCATTCGAAGAACATTGATTCTTTGATTCTTTGCCTGGGTGAGGTGATTAACCCTGTGCTCACCTCCCCTGCCCCCAGCAATCCATAGGGAAATCCTCTTCTCCAGGACTGGGGGCGGGGGGAATCCTTTGGGAAAATGCCTCCACTTATTCCAGGGCAGTGACCACATTGGTAGGACTGGTAGCCCCAGAGCTGTCATTTCCACCTCCTTCTTTGCCTTTTTGGCCGCTATACTGGCCAATGAAGGAGCCATCCTCATTGAACTGGACGTCCACACTGCCCCCATAATCTGCCAAACTATCGTCACTCCCCAGAGCTTTGATGTCACCATTCAAGGAGGGTTGGCTGCTGGTGAAGGGTTTCTCCTCATTGTCACTGTAGGAGGGAAAAGGACAACAATGAGAAAGGATAATAGAGTGGGAAGAATCATATCTTTATTTATAGCAATAGAAATTCAATGTTGGATGAGTAATCTGAAACCCTGCTGTCGTTTTGGACTAAACGGTTCCAAATCCACAGCAGGGTTGGTTGGAGGATCCATGTTGCTTGGGGCTTTTAGGGGTTGCAGTCCAAAAAATCTGGCAAGCAGTAGGCTGGCAACCCTGATAAAAGCCACAGCATGTTAAGAAAATAAATAATAATATAGTAGTATAGAGGGAAGCATAGTAGTATTATATATCTGCACATATAAGCAAGTTGTGCATAGCTACAGGTGAACATGCATATAAACTCATGCCAGGGACCAGTCCACATTCCATAAGGGGGCTTCACACAATTTCAGAATGACTGAAAGGGAAACTCCAGCTACCTTTATGGAAGACCAGAGTTTGCAGCTCACACCAAGATGACTTTGTCACAGCATAAAATGAAATGGCCCATCTTTAGGCAGCAGGTTATTAAGTGTCTGGAAGGCAAATAGATCTGACTGATGGGTCTTAAATCACTCAGAAGTCATCCCATCTAAAGCTTCCATATTGGTTTCAACAGTTAACGTGCAAGAGAACTTCCCTGCATCTTTTCATAGTTGGTGAAACCATCAGTCTGTCTGGATCATTCCTTTCAGGAAGCCAGAACACAAGACCCTGGTTGCTTCTCCATTAAAATACATGCTAAGAATCTTTCGGTGGGCAGCATGCTGTCAATCTCCTTTGGAATGCAAAAAAAATGGCCTTCAAGACAGGGTTTCTCATATCAAGGAACAAACCAAATTTTGTATGACATGTCACAGGCCACACTCCTAAAGTAGGCAGAGCCAAGGCCCATTTTAGAAGAGGAATTCAAGAGTTTTAAGAGTCAAAGAACCTTTTTTTTTTTTTTTTTTTTTGCCACTTCCTGGTAAAAAGTTCTATACAGTTAGCTTCATTCTCCCTAAGGAGAATTCCAAAAAAATCAGGCCTCATTTATCCCTGGGTCACATTTTGTGCATACCTGCTTTCAGAGGATGGGATGCTGTTGTCATTTATTTTTGTTTTGGAGCCCCAGTACTGGCTAATGAATGAGCTATCCTCATTAACGGGACATCCATGTTGTCCTAGTCTGGCAAACTGTCATTCCCTCCTCAGGACTTTGATGTCACCCACAAGGGAGGGCTGGCTGCTTGTGAAAGATGCTAGAAAGTGTGTTTGTGTACACAGATCTGTTCTCTAGAGGCAAAGTGAAATCATGCAAAACAGGAAAGGCCACTGATGAAGGGCACAACTCAAAACAACTTCATGCTGATATGAAAAGGATCTCATCTTATTCCGTTATAATCTGTTAGTCATGGCTGGCTATGTCAAACTGTGAACAGGTTGCCTTATTTGCCAAATTGTAATGAATTCATGGAATGTAATTAAAATGAAACAAAATGCAAACATTCATCATCCAGTGTTTCTTTATATCTCCCACAGATGTTCCCAATATTTTCCGTAATCATGACTTTCCCACATAATGTATCTAAGATCCCAATATTAAAGAAAAAATATTATTTTAAACAAATTACTGAAATTAGAGGAGATTGTGGCCATCTTACAAGATATTTGTATTCTTACCTATATTTTGTGATATTTTGAGCAGCAATGTCAAATAAACTCTGAGACATACAGACCACCTAAAGTACCCTCATGGCGTGAACCACGGCTAACAAGCTATTTGATTAAATTTGGAAAAGCATATGCTTAAAAATACAATACTTTTTCACTTATCATCAACTAACAGCTTTCTCCAAGTATGTGGTCCCTGAATGTGTTGGAATTCAATTCCCAAAATCTGTTGCCATAGCTTCAGATTATGGGAGAGGAGCCCTCACACATCTGGAAAGCAGAAAAAGCCTGCACAATTTAGTTATTATAGTACAATAAAGCTCTGCTTTTTATGGACCTCAATCTGTGAGCTTGGGATGTAATGGGTAAAATCTGAAAGCACCCCAGCGGACAACATTCAGCCTCTTGTAAATTACTCAGGAGAATGTTCCTACATTGCCACATCCATTATATTTATTTTACATACATTTTATGCATTTGTACGATCTCATTACCATATTAATAGACATGAGGCTAAAAATCTCCCCCCCTCACATTTGTCTATGAAGTTGAGGGTTATTTAAAGTTAAGCATATTGACTGATTTTGTTGATTAGCTGAAGTCTGGATTTTATAGACTACTATATGTGTATTAAGGCAAATAATCATAAGGAAAATAAGAGTGTAATTAGGAGCAAGTTTACAACTGTTTACAACTGTTGTGGATTCATGGGCACATCTGGAATTTTGAAGCCATCTTATGGATGCTTTTTAAAAATGACTGCTGGGAGACTGGTTGTTTCAGAAAATGGCGGTCATGGAGGCCATTAAGCAGTAAGAAAGCATAAATCTACCAGGATGGTATCTGTTGTTATCTCCTCCCTCTCTACTCCTGATTGCAGTGCTTTTAAATGTTTTTTTTTCCTTTTAGTCCTTTTTCTGAGCAAATAGACATGTTCCCAAAGAAAACATATAATGTTCTGTGACTAAAGTAGGTGAGGTTTTTTGGTCAGAAGTGGCATTATAAAAAGCAAAATAATGATTACAGTACAATAAGGCAGCTTAGGCACTATAGGCACTGGCCTGGAAAATGGGAGGCTATGAGTTCTAGTCTTCCCTTAGGACAGGAAAACTCACTGGGTAACCTGGGGTCAGTCTCTCTCACTGTCCAAGCCACCACACAGAGTTGCTAGGGAAAATAGGAGGCAATCTATTATTAATAAATAACTCAAGGAGGCAATCATACCTAATATTCTATCTTCCACCTATTTTCTCTACAACAACAACCCTGTGAGGTAGGTTGGACTGAGAGTGATTGACTGACCCAAAATCACCCAGTCAGCTTTCATGCCTACAACAGGACTAGAATTTTTAGCCTGGTGCCTTAAAACCACTAGACCAAACTGGCTCTCAGAATATATTTTAAAGAATATACTTTAAAATCTTGCTGTCATCTTCTCCTCCCAGGGATAAATTTAAATCTCTTATAGTGATATTATCTGCTTTCTAACATTTTTCCCCCAGATATTTATATGTATGTGTAGGAAGGGATCTATGATCCTGTCTCTTATTTACTTACAAATCATGAATAATTACCAGTTTAACCAATATTGCTCTATTAAAGAAGTACAGGATATGAGCTCTTTTTAATAGAGCTATATCAACAAAACTCCTTCTCAGTCTTTAATTACAGAATAATTTTCACAAGAACTACCATTGTTCTGCCTTTCTTTTATAGAGGACTTGGCTCATTTCCTTTCTTTACCTTCCCACTCTGTGAAAAGGTGATTCCCTTTCAGGGGTGGGCTTCAAAAATTTTAGCAAGGGGTTCTCTGCCCAGTTGCTGGGTGGGCATGGCCATGGTGGGTGTGGCCTAGTCGGCCTCCTGCACCACGGTGCGTTTTTGCCCTCCCTGGGCTCTGGAGGCTTTTCTCAAACCTCCAGGAGGGCGAAAACAGCCTCCCCAGGCTCCGGAGGCCCTCTGGAGATCGGAAACTGGCCTGTTTCCGGCCTTCCTGAATTTCCAGTAGGCCTGTTTTTCCTCCTCCCTGAGCCTCTGTGCATGCCCTACACTTACCTGCATCCCAAACCAGCCGTGTGGGGACTCCTGGGAGGGGAGGGACCAGCCAGGAGTGGGACCCCCATGTGCGTAAGATACACATACACTGTATGCCTAGACTGGCTTTTCATCCCTGGAAAAATCAGCACAATGTTTCCTAGTGCTGCTGTGCACATTTGTAAGAATGGCAATGCATGCCCTGTTTCCCCCAAAATAAGACATCCCCTGATAATAAGCCCAATCAGGCTTTTGAGTGCATGGCAATAAGGCCAAGCACTTATTTCAGGGTTCAAAAAAATATAAGATAGGGTCTTATTTTCAGGGAAACACAGTATCTAAAGTGATGGGTGTGCAACAATGGAATGAAATAGGAAAAAAAGAATTAGAGCATGGGTATCCCTATGTGAAGGAAAGCCTGTACTTCAAAGAAGATAGCTGTACACTAAGGGGCATCAAAGTTTACAATAGTTTAATTGAAAGAGAACACGCCTAGGAGCAGATATCAAATACCGGACAGGTCAGAAAGCTTGAGTTTACCCCCACTCTAACATTAAAATGTCCAGCTTTGCCTCATTGGGTGAGGAAGGCTCCGATATACAAAAGGGCAGCATGCAGAATTAGGATTCTGAATTCCAATTCCACTGGCCAACAAGCATGCATTGGATGTGCGTAAACTTAAATGGAAACCCTGTGAACATATGTGGAGGAGAGCTGAAAAAGAACCAAAAAGAATCCAGCCAAATATATTTGATTTGCATTTAGAATCAACAGGTAGATGTGGAAATTAGTAGAGCCAAAGGAGCACCCAGGAAGCTCCTTTTAAACCCAGGAAGCTCATTTGAGACTCTTGCAAATGAATACTAAACCAACTCAAAGGCTGTGTAGACTGACCCAGTACTAGAGAGAGGACTATGTGAATTTAGCAGAGAGAAGCAGACAGACTGCACAGCATCTGCCAGGGATTTTCAAGAGAGGGGCTACCAGCCAGTATCCCTACCTTTGAGATCCAACTGGGGTGGGCAACTGGCTAGATACAATTTTGGTACCCAGGGAAGGTAAATTAGAGAGGAAATAGCAAGATATGGCAGGCAAGCAGGCAGGGGAAGGGAAGGGTTGTTACCTAAATCTAATCATTGATGAACTTCATGAAAGGGAGATAATGAGAAAGAGAGGGAGGACAAACCATGCACAGTTAGCACTGATCACTTTCATCCCAAAAGCATTACAATGCCTATCCACACATACATTTGAACATACACCAAAGATACCCAGCAAATATCATTGTACTGATTAGAAGAGAATATTTGTAGCTCAGAGTCGAACTGTGGGGTCCTTGGTGCTCTCTGAGCTTGGTAGTTTTCCTGCAGACATTTCATTATCAAACCAAGTAATATCATCTGCAGATCTGAAAGATCTGCAAGAAAGCCACGAAGTTCAGAGAGCATCAAGGACCCCATTGAGTTTTCTTATTGCTGTGGCTACAATATACCCTGGTAGAAGATTTGGGATTGTTCAAACAATGGGACCGTTCTTTTTCTGAATTTCCATTAACTAAAACTGCTTCCTAGAGAATGGAAATCAGAATTCTGGTGTAAGACAGAAAGGCAACATTCATATTATCAAAGACAGCTCTGTTGTTCTTAGGTACATATATCCACACACATAAACACAAAAGAGACAACTTTTTAAACAGGGCAACCCTGAAGTATGAAATCTCAGTATTTTCTTTTAACAATTTGATTATATTTTATGTTTCCCTCTGGAGGGAAAGGGGATGATTCTTTGAAAAAGATGTCAGGGATCAAATGCATTTACTTCAGGGACAGCAAGCTAAATTGCAGTCTACCTGCAATTAAGGTGGAGACTCTTGACAAATGGCATTTTAGAGAAAAATGTATTCTGAAATTTTAAAAGCCATTTTCATATGTAGTCCCTAACCAATATTCTTTCTAATGTGAAATATCCCTCTTGCCACTGCTATTCACTAGAGAGCAGAAACAGAAAAGAATTGTTTTAAAATTATCCTTAGCCATTTTTGGGATTATTATTTTCCATTAATTACGGAAAGTAAAGCAAGATTTCTCTCAAACTCCCTTTATGGAAATGGCTTTTCTTCCTCCCAGATATGATAAGGTCAGTGAAATCCAGAAGCATACCGATGGGTAATGTTATCCTGGCCCTTCTAACCTCACCTTCCCCCAGCAACATGCAGTGCAACATTCATTGTTTACCCCTTGCATTCTTACCTCTCCAGGGATCTGGGTTAGTCAAGCAAAAGGCAGGGGAGATTAGAGAAAAAAGAAAAAAGAGAAAAAGTAGCATCATATTTCAAAGAAGGCAAGTTGAAGTCAAAGGAGGGAAATGGAAGGCACCAATAGATCCTGGCACCATTCAGATGGCTGGGTTCATATACACAAATATATATACATACATATAAAGGGGAAACACTATGAACTTTCCTTCCTTTGGTTCATTGCCAATTCTTGTCCTTTTTGTTATCTTATACCCGTGAGCATAATTTAGCAGCCTTGATAACCCCAGCCTTCTATTGATGCACTGTGAATGACAACACTTAGATCTTTTTGCTGCTCTGGTATACCAAGCCACCCAAAACTTGCTGACAGGGTCTCATATGTGTATTAAATCATTCTATCTCCTCCTGCCCCCTCCCAACATTAACCATCTGTTGGCAAGTTAATGTGCTTTTCATTAGAATCTGTGGAAAATGTCTCATTCCCACTCTGTCATTTTTGCATTCTTGTTGTGCTGTCATACTGCTTCTTCATGCTCTTAAATCTATGGCTGATGACCCCAAAGACTTAAATAATCAAGGCTAAATTTGTACCCAAACTATACAAATTTGTATCAAGATAATCTCAATTTATCATGAAAATGGTATATATTATAAAACAAAGGAACTATGTATGTCATTTATTTGGGGCAATTTACTGTTTTTTAGCCATGAAAAGGAACAATGATTTATTGTACCTGTATTCTCCAAAGGTCTCGTCCTTCATGGGCCTGGCCTCAGAATCCACCTGCGTATCTTCTTTGTCTTTCACTAGGGTAGAAGAGAAAGTATGTTACACAAGGCAAAAGGGTTGGTGGGCAGGGACCCTCCAAAGTGGGACCTTGAGAAGGGGGTGGGCAGGGAGATTTCCCAAGAAGCAATGGGGAAAACTTTAAAAATATGGAATAGAAGAACGGGGTGGGGGTGTTGTCTCTCAGTGGGGCTAGATTTCTCTTTAGCTCCTTGAAATAAGGGCATAACCAGCAAGATCTGAATGCAAGATGGGGGGTGGAGGTTTAGAGCAACCCTATAGTGCTAGGAGGTTGGAGTTAAAGGGACTGTTGTAAAGAAGCACCTGTCCACCCAGGTTGTACCACAGCCTTCCCCAACCCTGGGCCCTCCAGATGCATTAGAACTACAACTCCCAACACTCACAGACAGAATATTCAGTAACAGCACTGGCTAGAAAACAAGAGTCATTTATGTCCCACACCTCTGAAAGGTGCAGAATTGGAGAAGATTGAAGTACACTAATCCATCGTCATCTCTGGACAGATTTTAGGACACTTATGAAGCATTATAAAAAGAAGCAATAGTGCTGTAAGAACAATACATCTATTTTAATACTGCTACCACTATTGTTATCATCATTATCTTGATTTACTGTTTTGTCTTTCCGCTCAAGGGTACCTTTTTATTCTTGAATTGAAAAGAACAAACATATTTTTTTCATCTTCTTTGGCAAACAGTAATGGGAGTTGAAGTTTTAGAAAAGCTGAGAATCTTCTAGAAGAGCACTCGCCTGATATGTTTCCCGGCCTGCTTTACTAGTTTTACTAATCATTAAACCAGGTTAAGCAGATAGCACAGCTATGTCTATAATATCTTCAATATTTCCCCACCATGTTTTTAGCTCACTATCCTGAGCCTGATGTGGTATCTTGATCACTGGACTTAAATGCATCTAACCCAGACCAGCAGCTCAAGTGTTGATGTGAGCTTTGGACACAAGAGTCAAACTTTGAGCTCAGTTGTAAACTTCAGCTTCTTTTCTGTAAAATGGGAACGATAACAACCTACCTCACAGGACTGTTGTGAGGACCAACGGCACCAGGCACACTAAGCGTGCTATATAACTGATAACTGATAATAGCCTGGGGGGAGGCCCATGGGGGTCTGCCGCGAGGTGCTAGGGTGGGGCTGGGGGCACCTCACCCGAGTACTTGCCGCCCTTGCTGCGCTTGATGAAGCAGAGAAGCACTAGAACCAGGATGAGGAGGACAATGGCGCTGATAAATCCGATGAACCAACCTTCTGCAGCAAAGCTTTTTTGTTTCTCTGGAACTGTGGAAAATAATCGGTGCTTAGCATTAATACCATCTCACCAAAAGCCGCCTGTTCCCTACCAAGCAATCCACTTGTCCAAAACAAGGGGCAGAAAGATGTCAACAGCCAATCCACCCCATAAGGACAAGCTACAGAGGTGGACAACCTAGTGCTGCTGCTCTCATTGAAAAAAACCATACTGGCCAATGGGAGAATATTGGGGACTAATTCAAAGGGCTGCTTTTTGCCTTTCCTGAGCTTGAAAGGATCTTGAGAAGCTGCTCTACTAATTTTCTAAGATAATTATTTTTTTTTGGAATTTTGTCATGATATATGTTGATTGCAGCAAGACTATTTTATGCACAAAAATGAAAGGACACTTCGATGCCTACTATGGACGAATGGTTGCAGAAGTTGATGGAGTTGGCTGAAAAGGCAAAACTGACCACTTTGATTAAAGAAAAGAACATGAATACTTTTGTTTCCACATGGAGACCGCTTCTGTTGTGGCCTGTCAGCGGCCTGTGAGGATTGTAGCTGATTCCAACAATGAGGAGGTTGGTGTGGTCCTGCGCCAGCAGCCTGAGCAGTCGGACAGTGAGGAGGCTGGAGAAGATGTGGTGCCAGAGGCAGGGATTCAGCCAGGGCCTTCAGAACCTCCAGAAGCTCCTTTAAGTGAAGAGGATGAAGAGGAGCCTCTTCTCAATGCACAGGCACGCAGAGCTGCCAAAAGGCAGGAGTGGCTCCTTAGGAGGAGGTCTCCTTGAGAGTAAGGCTTGGGGCTAATTGGCCACTCCCTTAGCCTATTTAAGAAGGAACGCCGCTTGCAACAAGCTGTAGAGAACAACTTTAGTTCACTCTCCTTTGCGTCTGGATTCTCTGCAAAATTGCTTCTGGGCTTGCTGCCAACTCTAGTAAGACTGTAATTACCTTATCTTAGAATTCTGGTAGGCTGTTAAGACAGTTTATTAACAGCCTTTGATTGATAAAGACTAAGTTATTTGAGTAAAATAAGCTTTGTATAGAGTTAGTGTGTGCTGCGTTCTTTGGGGTCCGTAGCTCGGGAAGAACAGCTTCTGAACTTCATGCTTAATGTGGAAAAGAATGAAAATCTGACTTTGGGTTTTACCGATTAGACCGATTAGACCGATAGATCTTTATAGAAATCACTTGTTCGTATTATTATGAAAAAGCAAAAAGTTGTGATTTGATGTCTTATTTTACTGAAACAGAGTCGGAAGTCAATGCTTCATTTTCTTCTTTTTCTTCTCTTTCCTCACTTCTCTTCCCTCCCCATTTTTCTATTTACTTTGTATTTTGTATTTTATAATACTTCATAATTCAATAAAAAATATTGACAGAGAAGCTGCTCTACTAGACCTCCTCCCCCCCCTCCCATTGCTCCTCCCTGACTGAGGGATAAAACTCATCTTCTTTCTGCATCTCTTAAGGGAGATGATTGCACACAGTGCTGTCTACATTACATTAATCCTTATAAAAAAGAGCTTGCTTATTTCTAAAATGGAAATGGAATATTAAGGGAAATTTTAAAAGATAAGTTAACATGTAGGATATATTGTTCAAATTCACACTTGAAAAAGAATACTATTGCCTTGTTGGGGGGAGCTGAGGATTATATGTGTGACCCTACGCACTGTCACTCAGGCACTTGTCACTTCCCGCCTGGACTACTGCAATGCTCTCTACATGGGGCTCCCCTTGGGGTGCACCCAGAGGCTCCAGTTGGTCCAGAATGCGGCCGCGCGGGGGATTATGGGAGCGACGGGGCACTCCCATGTGACACCTCTCCTGCGCGAGCTGCACTGGCTTCCTGTGGTCTTCCGGGTGTGCTTCAAGGTGTTGGTGACCACCTTTAAAGCGCTCCATGGCTTAGGACCGGGGTATCTACAAGACCGCCTTCTGCCGCCAATAGCCTCCCACCGGCCAGTTCGCTTGCACAGAGAGGGCCTCCTCAGGGTGCCGTCGGCCAGACAATGTCGGCTGGCGACCTCCAGGGGGAGAGCCTTCTCTGTGGCGGCACCTGCCCCCAGAGATACGCACAATACCAGACCTCCGGACTTTTCGTCGGGCTCTGAAAACATATCTATTTCATCTAGCCGGGCTGGCTTGACCCCATCTTTGCAGTTTTTAAATTTATAATTGGTTTTAACTGGGTTATTTTAAATTGATGGCCAAAATTATTTAATGTTTTTTAAATTGCTTTTAAATTTTATATGTTGTTTTTACCGTGGCTGTTCAACGCCCTGAGTCCTGTTGGAGAAGGGCGGTATACAAATTAAATAATTAAATAAATAAATAAATAAATAAATAAATAAATAAATAAATAAATAAATATGTTATCAATATTGATTATGGTACTTCTCTGATACAATCCTTGTGGAGGGGAGCAGAAAACATTTGCAACTCATTTTAACTAAGTGACTGGTTTTTCTTTAAACAGAGCTGTTTTTATTGATGTTTCTCAGGCGCATACATGATATGATCCTGCAGTCTGTGAAACAGTATACTTCAGGATCACCCCATCTAACCCACAAGCCTCTGCTGCCAGGCCCCATCCTCTTCCCATCCCATCCCCTCCACTACCTGGCCATTTCTTCCTGCTCACAATACTGTGTCCAAACCTCTTTGCCTGCTCAATTGAGTAGTCTGAGGAGAGCCACAAAGAGCTGCGGGGGAGCCCCTACAGTGCTTTCTCCTGCCCTTTATAGCAGAGAGAACCTGAAACAGCTGATTTGTGAGAAAAAGGTGCTATGGATGCTTTGCAGCTGTCTTCCCTCAAAATTTTTCATGTTTCAAGATGGGAGCTGAACTGGAGAACAATAGGAGGTTTCCTATTCCTGCCTTTGATGGTTCACAAAAGGTAATCACCAATCCACACTCAGCAGGACTTCCAGTGGTGATTTGGTCAAACCAGATTTTTCCCTTTAGCAATTCCTAGAAATATTGCTGTATCAGAGGACCTCCTAAAAAGTCAAACATTATAATGGTTATAGCACTGTGGTGGGAATTAATTGGAAGGATTTTCTCCTCTGTTCACTTAGAATTGTTCTTTTCCAAACACATTTTTCCTGAAGAGAAATGTTCTAAGAAAGGTTCTTTGTTGGCCCTTCCCCCAAACTGCTAATTAAGTTGCCCTTTCTCCCACATGCTGAATGTAGAATTTGGAAATATTATTTCATCTCAGTGGATCCTTCCACATTGCCATAATTATAGAATGAGGTCACTTCCACCTCTCATTATTTTCATCACTTCCATTCCTCAATCCCCAAAGCATTTGAAGCTCTCAGGCTCTCTGGAGTGATTATCTTCACTTATGCTGATGCTGCAAAGTGAGAAAATAAGGAACCAATCAGCGTTCCCCCCCCAGCTGATCAGTAGGAAAATTGCCACATTTTCACCATCATCTTGCCTAGATCCCCAAACTCTTCAGCTCATTGATCCCTTCATGAAGTTTCAGATTGTCCATCAACTCCCAAACATTTGGTATATATGAAAATAATTTAATAAATATTTTAACCTATAGTACTACAAAGAATAATCAGGATAATAACAAGAGCTTCTTGGATAGTCCCATTGACCTTTGGGGGTCAATACTGACCACTCTGGTAACCCTAATCTAGCTAGTGCATGAACAGCCTGTGAATTATGACACGTCTTGAAGTTTACAGAACAATAAACTTCCCGTTCTCTACAAAAGGAAAAAAACTGAATTACTATTCCATTTGCCCAGCAACTCTTTCCCCCAAACTCTGAGTAATGGGTAAAAGGTTGTCTGCCTATCAAGATACCATTCTACATGTATATGAATGCCTATTGAAACCTAAAGTAAATGCCATAAGAGTAGTCTTGCTGTCAGATACTTTTCTCAAATACTATAACCCTGTGAAATTGACTAAGTTCCTCTAGCAGATCGCTCTGCAGATAGATTTGCTTGGGAGAAATCTAGTATTAGAGGCAGTGGTGAAATGTAAAATTTGTTATTACCGGTTCTGTGGGCGTGGCTTGGTGGTGGTGGGGGTAATGTGACTGGGTGGGCGTGGCCATCTTTTTTTTTTTTTTACTTTTAAAAGCATTTTTTCTACAACCTTAAGAGGTTGTAGAAAAAATGCCTTTAAAAGCCTCTGACGATCAGGCAACTCAGCTGGGATCGTCAGAGGCTTTTAAAGGCATTTTTTTCCCTACAACCTCTTCAGCTGAAGAGGTTGTAGAAAAAAAAATGCCTTTAAAAGCCTCTGACGATCCCAGCTGAGCCGCGCCATCATTAGAGGCTTTTTTTTTTACTTTTAAAAGCATTTTTTTCGGCCGAAGAGGTTGTAGAAAAAGTTTTTAAAAAAGCCTCTGATGATCTTGCGGCTCAGCTGGGCATGTGGGGAGGGGGGTGCAGGGATTTTTGCTACCAGTTCTCTGAACCACCCACTGCCATCACTACCAGATCAGGCGATCCGGTCCGAACTGGGAGCATTTCACCCCTGATTAGAGGTGAATTCAGAAAGAAGGAGAGGAGGAAAAGAGAAAAAGTTTCCCCATACAGGAAGGCTGTTTACCCACCAGGCACTAAGCTTCACAAGATCAAATGCTGAGCCAGATTTGTTGTGCCCAGCCAAGCTGGTAGAAAACTGGCTGGGCTGCAGGGTGCTTTTGTTACTTATTTATTTATTTTGGTTTGGGGTTTCTTTTTATACATCAGGACATGGTGCCAATGCCAGAACAGCACCAATGCCATGTATGGAGGGACTCTGGAGTTACAAAAGCAATCTGATAATTATGTAATGAAATCTCTTTTAATGAAGCCGGAAAGTCCTGTAAAAAGCCCAATCCGCTTATTGCTAATTTCCTAGGCAGTATATAAATACATGTTCAATTATAAGACTTTAAAGTAAATTAAAACAAAACAGCACAGAATAGAAGCCGAGCCAAATTAACAGGAAAGATTAAGCAGGGTAAAGTTTTTGGAGAAAAAATTCTGTCTGTCCATCTACCATGTTTCCCCGAAAATAAGACCCTGTCTTCTATTTTTTTGAACCCTGAAATAAGTGCTTGGCCTTATTTTCGGGAAGGTCTTATTATTTTGGGGTGCATGGAGCAAGACCTGATTTCCAGCTCTGCGTTTAAATATTTTCGGGGAGGGCTTATTTTAGCGCATGCACTCAAAAGCCCGATTGGGCTTATTATCAGGGGATGTCTTATTTTCAGGGAAACAGGATACTTACCTATTTATTTAACAAATGTATATCTCTCCACTCGTGTACATGGTGATCAAGCGGCTTACAAGAAAATTAAAATATAATCACCTATTCCCCACCCTGAAATGTATGCCTCAAAACCCATGAAAATAAGTTAAAATCCAAGAGCAACTACTCAACATAGCAGCTCAAAAGCAACTAAAGACTCGAGAGCATAGAAGAATTTTTATCTACTGCCTAAAAAGTAGTTATAAGCCTGCAAAAAAATCTACCAGTTTATCCCCTTCCCATAGCTTGCATCACAGAGTAAGCAAACGAAATGCCAATAAGAAACGAACACTTTCTGAAAATTTCTCCCCATCGCAAAGAACAACAAAACACCATTCCCGTGTTTTAAGCCACAACAAACGTATTATGCTCTACTATTGTCATACTCAGGTCTTCCTAAAATTCATTTACCAATTATATTCTATGAAATATAAGGAAAGAAGCGGCTTTCTTGTCTTTGTTGCTATGACATTTAAAATATTGCTCTAACTCCCTGCTTTCTTCATCTTTTCCAAAGACTAATGCATTTCAAGGGTCTCCTTCAACCTCTCGCTTTCCAACAGTATGAAAATGGAATATGTTTTTCCAAATGCTGGAGTGGTTTTCCTTTCTTTGAAATGTCACATCAAATAAAACAACTATAAATAATAAATTACAAAATTAAAATGCCTGAGACATCAGGAAGGAGGCAATATTTAAAACTAAATATAAGGCAATTACAAATACATATTTTTTTGCAAAAAAACCCAAACCCCTCTGATATATTGAAAAATACTAGCTATGAATAGAATAAAAAAAAAACCTAGAACCTTTCACAAATAATTTACCTTTAAAATGGAAATGTTGTCTTATGATTTCCTTAAATAAATACAATAATGAAGTAACTAGGTTTTTTTTTTAAATCCAATTTCACTTTTCGAAGAGGTTTTATTCTCTGAGCCAGGAAAATACAGCTATGAACTTTCCTAATAATAGAGCTCCTAACATAAAGAGTACAGTAATAGCCCTTCCAGTAATAGCTACTAAAGATACGAATCAAAAGGCATTGTGCTTCTTTCCAATCTTTTTCAAGTTAATACATTTTTGAAGGAAGAAACAGAAACATTGAGAAAGCATATGCAAATTGTGGGATGGTGGTCCGAAAAGGAATAAGCTATGCTTTAGGGCAAGAGTGTCAAACTCAAGGCCCTCGGGGCGGGATCTGGCCCATGGGGTTGCCCTGGAAACAATGAAGGACTGGCCTTCCCAGGCTCCGTTTTCAGAGGCAGCGGCCTCCTGCAGCCCTCTGCCAGCAAGAACGGTGTTTGGGGACGCTGCGCATGGCCCACCCAGGCTCCTTTTTCGCTGGCAGAGGGCTGCAGGAGGCCATCACGGCAGAAAACAGAGCCTTGATGAGTGATATTGAGCTGGCCACACCCCCAGCCACACCTCCCCCCCCAGCCACATCCACATGGCCCCCCAAGGTCAAACACAACCCTGATGCGGCCCTCAATCAAAACAATTGACACCCCTGCTTTAGGGCATTTCCCGAGGAAGGGTATAGGGTAGTGGTGGGTTGCTCCTGGTTCGGTCCGGTTCTATAGAACCGGTATTAAAACTGGCGGGAGGCTCCAGCCACCCGCCACAACATCATCATGGGTGATCTGCGCATGTGCAGAAGCGTGCACGCATGCTCCCGCTGCAAACCAGTAGTAAAGGTAAGTAGAACCCACCCCTGGTATAGGGCACTTCTAGGCCACTTTGACTGATGGTGCCACCTCCTGCTAATGCAAAGATTGAATTTTTAGAATGATTCAGAAGGAGATTGGCATTGACACCCTTAAGCTTTGATGCCCTAGGCTACTGCCTACTTTGCCTTGCCCTAAAACCGGGCCTGCCTTAGTATATTTGGGATAGGCAAAAGCTCAGGGAGGACAAAATAAGTGCTTCTGCCAACAGTTGAACTGTTGCAGGTAATGTTCCAAAAGGAATTACAAAAGCAAGGGGCGGCACAAATCAGTGATTTCAATGTAGAACTACTTATGTAATTATAGAATCTAGTAAGCTGAGAAGAGGAATAACGGGACCAATAAACCCACAGGTTGCACAGAGATCAGATCCTTTTCTGTCTACAAAGTCCAAAGAGAAAAAATTAAAGGAGTGAGGCCATCAGTAAAACTGGGGGAAAAAAAAGAATCTTATGAACATGAAGGACAAAGGAGAGAACAGAAAGTACCACAGAAGGTTACAGAGCATATTCCTAAATATCTATCGCCTGACAGTCCAGCCAAAAAACTTGTGACTGAAAATAAGATCAAGAGGCAAGCTAAAAGTCAGAAAAGTGTAGGCAAAGTTACAAGCAAAATCAAAATCCAAAACAGATTCAGGGGTCCAAAATAAAATCTGAGAGCTCCTACAAATTGAAATCAAGATTCTATCAATTAACTATGTTTCAGCACTGATGGCTGGAAATACGTTTTGTAAAAACAAAGCTCCTGAAACCCTCCCTGGCTTCCACAGCTGTAAATTAAGGGCAGAGCCTTTATTTAGAAGAAGTTAGCATGGAGCAAATACTAAGAGGTTGGATTGCAGTGGGAAGATCCAGGTTCCACACTTGGCTATGGAAGCTCAAATAGTGATTTGGAATCAATTACTCTCTTTTTCTCTCAGCCCAACCAGTTGTGTAGGGTTTTTGTGAGGAAAAATAGGACTATGTCCACCAAAGGCTCAACAATGTGAGCCTTTGAGTGAAAGATAGGGTGTAAATCCAGTAAATAACTATTTCTCAGACAAGTATTTCATTACCAAGTCAAAGTTAGCACTGGCACTTAGCAACCAACAGGTAGGTAATATTTTGGCTTCTTCTTCCAGTTCAAAAAGGATTTTCCGCTTATCATTTAAATTCAAAGCTTTATCTTCAAAATGTAGCATACTTCAAAATCAATCAACAGTTACTATAGAGCAGGGGTGTCAAGCTCCCGGCCAGCGGGCCGAATGCATTACGCATGGGCCACACACACACCTGGTTTAGCGAAGGGGGGGGGAAGTCACATGATGACAATGTGACACCACGAGTTTGACACCCCTGCTGTAGAATCTCTGAATCTGAATGTATGGACTCATTCTTCAGCAAGAGGAAAGGAGGAAGATCCAGCAAATTACTGTACAGATCAGTTAGCTGGGATTAATACCTCAGAAAAATCTAGAGACGATAATTTAGATATGGATCTCAAAGCATTTTAGAAACAACAAACTAAGACAGGGTCTGCAACCTGTGGCTCTGGAGCTTCATGTGGTTCTTTCATCCCTCTGCTGCGGCTCCGTTGCTCAAAACATGCATCACAACCGCCAATGTGCAACACCCACCGGCATACGATTCATTGAGCTTTTCAACTCATTTTTTCCCCACAGAGTTCTGTGGGAAACGGGTCCAAATGGCTCTTTGAGTGTTTAAGGTTGCTGACCCTTGAACTAAGAAATCAGCATGGGTTTGTCATGAACAATTCTTGTCAGGCTAGCCTTATCTATTTCTTTTTTAAATTGGATCATTTTTAATTGATTGTGTGAATGCAGTAGGCACAACTGCAACTTGATTTCAGCAAAGCATTTGACAAAATATCCCAATGTCATGAGTAAAGTAAAGCAAGTAAAATGTGGGCTGGATAGCATGATAATTAAGTGGATCCAAAACTGGCTCAAAAAGCATATTCAGAATACTCATCTACAACTACTTTCCAATAGATGTATAATTTAATATAAGCTTAAAAGATGTATAATTTAATTCATAAATCACAGGAATTTCAACTATTTTGGCTAGGCTCCTTAAGTAGAGTGTTATTTTCTGGGCACTACATTCAGAGAAATTGGAACAGGCTCAGAGAAAGGCAATAAAGATGATCAGAGGACTACAATCCAACTTCTATGAAGAAAGATGGTTCAAATACCTGGAGGGAATGTCACTTAGAAGAAGAACCCTTTGGTTGTAGAGCACAGATGGATTTAAGTTTAGGAAGCCCCATTATCATCATCATCATCATCATGATCATTTTTTAACAACCCCATAATCCCTCATGGAGTGAAGTCTGGGCAACTGAATGGAGCTAGCAGAGTGTTTAATGGCCAGATGCCCTTCCTGTCACCAATGCAGAGTTTTGTTTAGCAGATATATTCTCATTGTGCCCAGAGAGAGAAATATATTCGCCTATCTAGGATCCAACTCACAGCCTCCTGATTGTGAGGCGAGAGCTCCACCTCTAGGCCACAGCACCACTCCTATAGGAAGCTCCATTTTGACTGAATATTTTAAAAAATCCTAAGAATTTTCAAAGAAGGGGCTGAAATCTGGAAAGGGATTTCTTAAACTGGTTTCATTCCTATCTGGTATATGTAGTCTACACAGTGGAAAAGTCCTAAAACTAAAATACAAGGCCAGATCCCAACATTGGCCAAGTAGTTGAAACTGCATCTCCATACCATTTTCATTTTTCCTAGCTTCCTAGCTAAATTAATTAGGTGTTGCCTTGGGAACACACAGGCCATGACGCAGCAAAGCAGCTGCCCTCTCAATGGATAGTAGTGGACGGTCAGTTTCATTCATTGCTAGCTTAGGAAATCATCCTACACTTTAAAATAGCACAGTATCAACTCACTGGCATAGCACTGGCAGATGTGCAGGCAGAGAAGGATGCTTTGCGATGGGTGGACAAACAGCAGTAAGGAGAAAGTGACAGTGACACCCCTGGAAGGGATTAGTGGATTCATTTGGTTAATCTGATAGATAGTTGTGAACAAAAAGGGTGTCCCTTTACAATCAGGCCCTCAGGGTCTCTCTTTGAAATTTGCCATGCATATTCCTAACAAGGCAGACCTTCTTCCTTTTCAATGTAATCATATTCTATCTCAAAACAAAAAAGTGTGGATGTTATTTGACTTTGAACTTGAACGAGAGAGATTTCTTTAAAAACTTTAGGCTTGGTCATTGGAAGGCGGAATTTTGGACTTTTCCAACTTGCTACTGAACTGGAAAATGAGTAGAAATTAATTATTTCCAGAACAACTTAGATCAGATGTTTCCAAACATCTGGACCCATCCTTGGGAAAGCATTTGGCAGGCTTTGCACAACCCTGCTCTAAACTATACGTATGTATCAAAAAATTTACAAAGAGAACATGGAGTGCTAACTGTCAATAGGTATTGTTCATTTACTTTAAAATTATACCACAATAGACCCAATACATTCTTTTGTTGCTAGAAACCCCTTCCTTCCTTCCTTTCCTTCTTTCTTTTCTTCCTGCATTCTACTAATAGTTGTTTTGCAAGAGTGACAAGGAAATATCAAAATTTACGAAATGTGATATTTATGTGGTGTTTATCACCAAAATGCCCTACTTTTTGATTGTGTGAGGAATTCGTAGGAATAATTTTTAATCTAGATCCACATTAAAAAGAGCCTTGATAGTACAGTGGTCTAAGCACCCTGTTATTAACACAGCTGCCTGCAATTACTGCTGGTTCGAATCTCTCCAAGGCTCAAGGTTGACTCAGCCTTCCATCCTTTCTAAGGTAGGTGAAATGAGGACCCAGTTTGTGGGGGCAATAAGCTGACTTTGTATAAATATACAAAAGTATGAAGGCTATTGCTTAATGCATTGTAAGCCGCCCTGAGTCTCCGGAGAAGGGCGGCATATAAATCAAATTAAAAAAAAAAAAAACTATGGATAAAATTGTTATTCCAATATAAAGGAACTCATGCCCTGACTAGAGTTAGCTTGTCCTCCAACTTCTGATCCTATTCTGGCCAAATAAGTTAGTTAAGGAAACAGCAAGCAAGTAATTTTAAAAACAGATGAATTTTGAGCATTTTTAGATTATTAATTAATTAATAATTAATTATTAAGTCTTGGATAATTCCTGGTTCTCCAATGTAACTTACCCACACCACTGGTCTCCACATCTGACTCCCAAATTATTTGAACGTCCCCAGTACGGTGTACTTTCACCAATCGAACACGATATTCTTTGCCTGGCTGCAAATCTGGAATGCTGTATGAGCCCTGGCCAGAACTGGCCTTCCCTACATCATGCCATTGTCCTTTGTCTGTTTGAAATAAAAGGAGAGACAGAAAGATTGTGGTTGAGTTCCCCACTCTCCTGAACCAGTATGTGTTGCCTTTGATTTTAGTCTAGTAGGAATCCAGCCAGTTGTAATTTATTGCTGTCATGGATTAATACCCCATTCTTCATTATTCTTCGGCTAGCTGATGGAAAGTAGTCTTTACTATGGACTCCCAGTGATTGAAAATCACTTATTTCCTCATAAGGAAAGTAGGAATTTACAAGAAGAGGCCTTCAAAAGGAAGAAACTTGGCCCCTTCCAGCACTTGCAAATCACTGATTTCCCAACATATAAAATTAGCAATTTCAATAAATCAGATGGGTAGGTAGCGAGAATTCCTCATCCCTGCCAAACATATTGCTACAGATGACTGAAAAAAGGGAAGGAAAAAACAATAAGAAGAAACCTGATGGGTCAGGTCATAGATTCCAGGAATTGAATGGAAGATTTGGAAAGCTCATACATTTGAAGTCCTGAATAGAATGAAAATAAACTCTTTCCCTCCCTCCCTCCCTCCCTCTCCTTCTCCCTCTCTCTCTCCCTCCCCCCCCAGGTGTAGGAAAAGAGTGGTAGAATGTATATGGTACGAGATGTTAGTGAATGAGGATTTTGTAGGGGGCATCAACAGTGAGTGATCTTCAGAGTTTTTCACCCCAAAAGTTGCTTACACATGGCTGAAATAGGACCATGAAGATCATGCAAGAAAGAAGACATCCACCTCTCTCCTCTTACCTGTTTTGCTCATAAGATGGACTGCAAACTCCACATCTCGCTGGTTCTGACGTGGGATCCAGATGATGGTGGTGAAGTTTTCTCCTGTCTCGCCCACACTGATGTTTACAAAAGACAAGTTCACTGGGCATAGAGGCAGGGAGAAAATGATAGAGAAAAGTATTAAAATCACAATCCCTGGAGAATCTACATAAGTCCCACCCTTGTAGGCTTCAGAGTGAACAGCAAGGTCATTAAGACCTCAGAAAAACTACCATATTAACTACCAGTATATTTCCACTGTGGGAATTGGGACGTACTCATCCAATTTCTGTGGTTGCAGTATAAAACTACTTTGCCAATGCAGTCCATGGCCTAGCAGGTTCTGTGATAGTTTCTCATTCGTACCTGCCTTTGCTTAGTTTCCCAGCCCAGACACAATCAGGCATCTGGGGAGAAAATCCCTGGAAAGGAGCTTTTAAAAAGGAAAGGAGGAAAAAAAAGGAAAGAAGCTGAGATCAAAGAAAAGACTCCCACCCTGAAGGAGCTGCTGTAGTGTAGCTGCAACTGCACACAAAAATGGTCCCTGTGAATATTAATGTTTTTAGTTAAAAATTTAGGGTTTTTAAATTGTGCGTGTCTAATGGTTACTCTCTCCATAAGTTCTGATTATGTTGCCAACACAACCTGATACACGGCTGCTGTCGTTTCTTGTTTTCAAATTGCTTTACACATGCTGGACCATCCACTATGACATCTGATACTTCAGCATCGCTGAGTAGATACATACATACATATGTACATATCATGTTATTTCCTTTTGGGTGAGCAGCATTACGTAGAGCACAGTAAAAGAATAAGAAATAGTTAGATAAAGCAATTAGGAGGTGAGATAAGGGGAAAATATTAGGAAACATAGCTAGAACACCCAAACCATTCAACACATTTCTCCATATTTTTATATCAAGCTAAAACAAGCATTCCTTCTACAGTGTCCATATGTTGCTTCATACATTGCCTGTTCTGTAATGTCCCTCTCTCTTTTTCAAGATCTCAATAAGTCATACAACCCTGATATTTTTGGTCTTCTTCTTCACCATTTCATCTTTCTAGATGTTGCTGTACAGTTCAACACTCATTCCCTCTACATGACCAAACCACCTGAAAGTCTATACTGTCATTTTATTTTGAATTCAATCCACATTCATTCAGCACTCATTCATTTTTGGCCCTACCTCTTCTTATTTGACCACACACTAAGTAATTAATTCTATTGCATTCAATTTCACTTTTATGCTTCTTTTGAATACCCAACTCTCGCCTCTATATAACAAAGTACACAGAACACACTCACAAAGCTTTTCACAGCTGAAAGTAGGAAAGAATTAAAGGAATTGTGACAGAGAAAGGCATAGGCTAACAGTGTAAACAATTCGAGTAGATCCTAGTAGAGATATAATCTATGGAAATATCATAGGACCAATTATAGTCTACAGCAGGGGTCCTCAAATTTTTTAAACAGGGGGCCAATTCACGGTCCCTCAGACTGTTGGGGGGCCAGACCGGCTGGGTAGACATGGCTAGGTAGTCATGTGACTGGGTGGGCATGGCCAATTTAGCAGTCCAAACAATACACACAAATCAAACTTTAATTTGTTATGTTCCTGGGGGTGGAAAGCAGGTTAGTGAAGGGATGTGGCTGCATTGGGGGGACTTTGTGTGTGTGTGTGTCTCCCTCCCTCCCTCTTTCTCTCTCTCTCTCTCTCTCTCTCTCTCTCTCTCTCTCTCTCTCTCTCTCTCTCTCTCTCTCTCTCTCTCTGGAGGCTGGGGAAGCCAAAAACAGGCCTGTTTTGACCTCCTGGGACCTCCGCACATCCCGTTTTGGGCTTCTTTGGCCTTCAGAAGGCGAGTGGGGGCTGGCAGGTAGGTGGGGCGATGTGGGCAGGGCAGCCTCGCGGTCCCGCATGGGCCAGATTAATGGCTTCGGTGGGCTGTAACTGGCCCATGGACCATAGTTTGAGGACCCCTGGTCTACAGGGAGTCCTTGACTTATGACCACAATTGGGATCAGAATCTCCATCATCAAAACAGTCATAAAGTGAATCATTACATGACTGGGCCACAGGTTACAATTACAAAACCACAGGATGCGGCAACTGGTTCTAAGTGTAAGCCAGCTGTCAAGTGCCCAAATAGCAATCACATGACTGCTGGAATAGTGTGATGGTTGTAAGTGTGAAAAGAGGTCATAAAGCCATGGGTTCTGAGGAAGAGGTCAGGGCTGTCATCCCACCCTACTTTACAGGGTTTTTATAAGCGAAAATTGAAACAGGGAGCACTATGTTTTCAAAATGAGCTTCTGAACAAAAGGCAGAGAGCAAACCAAACAGGAAATAATAATTTTAAAAATTAAGCATATTTTAGCTCAGGACACTAACCATGTCTTCTAGGAAAATATTGTAGGAAATATATCATCTCTTTTTTTAATATTAATAGGAAATATTTTTAAGGCTTCACATACCTGACTCGTGCATTGTATGTTCCTCAAGTAAGGATATTTCTCCTCGACCCTCTTTGGTTTCTGCCCACAAGGAGAATTTGTAGAGAGTGTGGGGATCAAGGTCGCTGAGATTGAGCCTGTACTGGGTGGGTGGGATTTGGATGTTTTCAATGTCCATCTCTGTCTGATTGGCTAGGCACAAGATGGCAGAAGAGTAACAGGTCAATTATCAGAAAATAATGCCATTGTCATCCAACCTGCTGTCCATATCTGATGGATTTCATTTCGCAGAACCTGTCAGCTTGGAGAAGGCAGGTATCATGCCAGAAAATGCAAATCCTGTTGCTGAGTTGGCAGTGTTCAACAAGCATAAAACAGATAAGAAGGAACCATGCATGAAGGGAAGGAAGATGGGAGAGATATTAAAAATGGAATCTGATTTTCAGCATATTGTGGCAAAAATCACCGAATGCTAGCTAGTGATTCTTGCCACAATATGCTAGAAATCAGATTCCATTTTTAATATGTCTCCCATCCTGAGTCTCTTTAAGTCCCTTCAGATTCATCAGAAACATGATTATCTACTACTGAAACTGAAGGAATGGAAGAAAGACATAACTATTTTGCTTTCAAAAAGCTACGACCCATTCCGGTGCCACATATTTTACTAAGACATTGGTACGTGGAAACCAACATGGTGAAAATCCTGTGAAACCAGTCTCTGCCTTGAAAAAATATTGAAAGAACTGGTAAATTCAGCTTATAGAAAACAAGACTGCGGGTGGGAAATGTTAGGATTCTTGAAGTAACTGAAAGACTGTGGGTAGAATTATTCTGTATTACAGCAGGAGGTAGGATTACAACATCAGGTGGAAACGGCAGGAAAGCAAATTTCAGCAAAACATCAGGGAAGTATTTGATCTGAGAAGCAGTTGTTCTTCTTTGCTGGGGATTTTTAAGTACAGGACAGATCGTCATCTCACAGGGATTCTCTAACAGTATCCTTCATTGCTGAACCTTGATCACCTTCAAAAGTCCTTTGACTCTATAGTTCTGATTAACAGTATTGATGCAACGGTAATAATCACTCAAAGAAAGTTGTGACAAGAACAGCAGCATCAAAAGCAACATACCTAAATATAAAATATGTGTGAGGATTTTCCTCTCCAGGTTCCCTGTGCTACAGGGAAAAACTCCGAAAAACCCAGAGCTGCTACAGACTCACCTTGTTGGTAGTCCAACACGTATCTCAGGATTCTCCCATTAGGATATTTTGGAGGCATCCACTCTAGCAACACTGCTGTGTCCGAGAGATAGTCCAACTGAAAGAATTCAGGGGTGCTAGGTACTATGTAAGGAGGCAAAGAGAAATGGAGAATGAAGGGCACAAGGAATGTAAATGGGAAGGAGAGGGTTATAAATGGTGAGAAGTGGGAAGAAAGCTGTAGTAGACAGGGCATGCTCCAGCCTTTTGGATTCTCCAAATACTTGGAGCAAATTCCCATTAGCAAGAACAAGCCCATCAAAACAAAAAAATCTATCTGCCATTTTGCAAAGCATTCATCGCATAATGCTTAATTTATCTACTCTGTCTTAGTATTGCAACCAAAGCCACAACAGAGGTCCTGATAGAATGAAATCACTGTTGTTATGGAGAGAAAATAAAATTATCCTACAGTACAATGGATGGCAAAGGTCAAGTCCCAAAGACAGGCATGTCTTGAGTCGTTTTTGACTGCAATGCTGTACTACAATTTTTCTGCCACTATGAGGGTGGGAAATAGAGAGTTTGATGTCTCTTCTACATGACGGTAATACTACACTACAAGAGCCTATCATAAGCACACAAGTTGGGAGATGGGTTGAGGATTACCAGACCACAAAAAATGAGGGGTCCTGAGTTCCAGAAATGGATTTCTATGACAGCTCAAGCCCAATGAAACATCTTATTCTGAAGATCAAGACAGTACCTTTACTATAATCTTTTAAGATTTAAAAATAAATGTTTTTCCCATAGAGCAGTGTTCCTCAACCTTGGCATCTTTAAGTGCATGGAGTTAAAGTGCATTCTGGGAGTTAAAGTCCACAAAATCTTCAATTTGCCAAGGTTGAGAAACACTGACACAGAACTTTTGAGGAAGAGGTTGTCAACCCAAGGGCCTTGCCTTCTCTCTAGCTTTTGTTTTTAGTGGTTTGCATTTTTATTGTTATGTTTTTAGAATTTGTGAATTTAGTATGAATTTTAGATGTAAGTCCCCAAGAATCTATGATTAAGACAGCATATAAATGATGCTAACTAATGAGGCCTTCACTATCTAAATTTTAATAACATAAAGAAAAACCTAATTTCCTCCAATCCAGAAAAATCCAGCTTTATCCACATACTCAGATATACAGTAATATACTTTGCCCATTTTTTACTATTATTCCTCCTATTGCAGTGCTGTCCCTCATTATATCCTTTTACAACCCCTAAAAGATTGTCCACACCTACCATATCATTATTTCTGTATAACAATAATAGTACCAATAACAGCAATAGTTTCCCCTCTTCATGCAAATTTTTACTTTTAAGACAATAGTTTCTACAAACTGATTAATTGAGTGGGCAGGGGAATCTGTGGTTATTAGAGGCTCATTTTAATTTATTTGATTTAGAATTAACCCTTCTCCAATTCAGTTTTATGCCTTATACACTATTTCCCTGGTTGCACTACCATATTTTCTCATGAAGTTAAAATATCTTAAATGGGGTTGCCAAATAGGAAAACAGTTGGACAGCCTGGGATTTGTTTCGTTTCAGCACATCCCATGCCTTTCAGACCTGATTTGTGAGCAAAGTATTTCTGCGTTCACACCTCATGTTTCAACTCTTTTATACATTCTGTCTAATATTCTGCACATAATGCAAGGTCTAAATAAAGTAATATGGACGGGGAGAGCTTCTAGAAGCAGAAGTTGGAAAGAAGTTCAGAAGGTGGATAGAGGGAAGCACAGATTGAAAGGTCTGAGGGCGAAAGGCTGCCGGTTCTTACCTCCCTCAGGTGTAACAAACTCCATGGCCTCGCTGCGGGGCCCCTCCCCCCGCCCATTCAACACTGCCAGCTGAACCTGGTACCGGCTCCAGGGCCTGAGGCCCCCCAGTATGACTTCAGACACATTCCCCAAAATCAGCAGCTCCCCGTGGGAATGGAAGTGAAGATGGGTCTGTCGACGGCTACGTTCTGCCAGGGTTCCCAGCCTGGAGTAATACACCTGGTGGAGGTGGAATTTCAGAGAAAGAAAGAGAAAGAGGGAGAAATTATTTGCCCAGATTTCAAGACACCCACATTCACCAGCTCACTCAATATTGGCAAGTTTTTTGAAAAATGCCTGTCATCGTAAGTGGAATCGCTCATTCCTCCCCTCCAAAATGTGTTGGAAGAGTGCCTCTGAGCATGTCAAGAATTATGTCTCCTTCTTAATTTGTATGAATAGAAGGCATACAAGGCCAAAATGCTTTTCAGCACGTATTGAATGTTCCCTTCCCTGAAGGGCACCTTTAACAAGGAATCTCTTGCAAAAAGCAGGGAAATGATACAAACAAAACATACAATTTCTGGGTTTACATTCAGTTGTAATTCTAGCCTGGTCAGTAAACTTCTGGCCGAATGGCAGTTCTATTCAGAGTCTTGCTGAAGTCCCACAGGCCAGTGTTTACCCTGAGTTTAAAAAACAAAAAAATTAAAAAGCAATTCTGCAGCAAATCAATCTCAGTTCTGTACCATAAACATCCACATCTTGTAACCTGTGTGGATATATTATACCTGAGGACTGTCCACAGTTCCTCTTACGTGGTGAAATTTATTCTCCATCAGTTGACTCTTTTTACATTATTTACTCTGATTTTACTACTTGGAGATGCAATATTACAATAGCTTGGGAATTTATATGAAGGATAAAGTTTACAGTATGAAGGCAGTTAACATGATTTATACGAGATATAATGTTTACCATAATTGTGACAGGACAGATTTCTCTCTATCCACCCACTCCGGATTTGGAGTTTTCCAAATATTTTGAATTTTAACCCATAATACTCCAGGAAGTCTGCCCTTTGAGGATTCTAGGAGTAGTATTACCATACTTGGGCTGTAGAAATCTAGCCAATCACTAGATAAAGCCAATTCTAACATATCTCGAGGGCACCAAGTATTTTAAAAAGTGCTTCAAATGCTGTCCTCCAGGATGCAATGCGAAGTTCTTGTGCCATACCTTGAATCCCTTAAGATGTCCCCAAATTTTCTCTCTGTTGGGAAGGATCCAAGAAAGCTTGATGGTAGTGCTGTTTATCATCTCGATCAACAGATCTTCAGGGACAGCCTCGGGCACTAGGGAAAAGAGGGATCCTTTACACTTTCAATTTCAGCAAGAAAGGAAAGGGAGATGAATGTTCAGTCTGATAGTTCTACAAAGAGACATGGCATCGGGAATTCTGCAAGTGCCAAGACTCCAAATCCCCAAAGAAAGCTCTATTGGGGAATTCCTCTATTAAGATAGTCCCAAATGTCACAAAGTAGTACAATAGCAAACTTTTTAGTTGTACAATATGCTTTATCAACTTTATTTATTTATTTAATTTATTTTATTCAATTTGTATCCTGCCCTTCTCCTAGTGGACTCAGGGCTGTGCACAGCCAGAACTAAAACACATACCAATACAAAATTTAAATTTTTTAAAAGAATTATATGACTTTGGCCCCAAATTTAAAACATTCAAACTAAAACCCATTGACAATTTAAAAGGCTAAAAAAAAAAAAAAGGGGGGGGGGGTTTCACGCCAGCCCTGCTTGATGGAAAAGAAAAGTTTTTAGGGCATGGCGAAAGACCCGGAGATCCAATACCCTTCGTATCTCCAGGGGCAAATCGTTCCAGAGGGCAGGAGATGCCACAGAGAAGGCCCTCCCCCTGGGGGCCACCAGACGACATTGCCTGGCTGATGGCACCCTGAGGAGTCCCTCTCTGTGGGAGCGTACTGGTCAGTGGGAGGCTATCGGCGGCAGAAGGCGGTCCTGCAAATACCCAGGTCCTATGCCATGGAGCGTTGGAAGCAAAGTTGGCAAAGGGGGGGGGGAATCAGAAATGGCATTCCCCATCCTTCTGAACAATACAGTAAAACTCTTCCCTGCCACCATGAGAGGAAAAAAAAAGTTGGAGTATCACAGGAGGCACAAATATAAATTAAGATGAAATCTCTAACGTACTGTGCAATCTTAGAAATGATTACTAAGGAATCTCCCAGTGAGGTTAGCTAAGTAGGTTCAGTATTGGAATGTTAATTGGGTCAAGGTTTTCCAGAACAAATTTCAATTTGAACTTTTGGGAAAGTTTTAGTTGAAACTGCTGGCTGAACAAGCAGGCAATAGCCCACCCTCAATTTAGAAAAAATAAAATCCAGCAATTTCAAGGACCTGTCTCCAGTATTTTTTATATACATATAACCAAGATGACTATGATAGTGAAAGCAATAACTGAATTCTGTCATTAAAGACTTCTGTATGCTTAAAACATCCAATTATAAAGGACTGTTGGTGTAAACTGTTACTTATATTTTTTGGCAGTTTCTGCTGGGTATGGATGAGAAGTAAATCCTGCTCTACTTGTTTTACTGAGTAGTAAAACCATTCCCCATCCAACAGAGCTATCTGTCCTTGAAGGCATTATAGGAGAAAAGCCACAAAAGATTGTGGCAGTGTTTCCCAACCTGTGCAGCTTTAAGATGCTTGGACTTCAACTCCCAGAATTCCCTAGCCAGCATTGCTGGCTGGGGAATTCTGGGAGTTGAAATCCAGGCATCTTAAAATTGCAAGGTTGAGAACATTGGACTATGGAATTCAAAAATTAGGAGCAGCAAAAATTTTCTCACAGCAATTTTCAAATTAACAAGCCCACAAGGATGCTATCAGACTCCTTCTCACTGGAGGAAGCAAAAGTAACACATTTGAATCCTATTTAGAAAATAACTCTTACATAAACATGGGAGGTGAGGGATCATCTTACATCTAAAAGATGATAAAGAAGATAATCACAACTTTTTTCTTTTTCAAAAACACACATTTTCAGAAATAAGGATTTAAAAACTACCTCAGAAATGTGAGAGAAATGGAAATCTTAGATGCAGGGTGAAGAGCAATGATAGCATAGCAATGTTCTAGTGAATTGTTTGAAAAAGAAGATCGATGCTCAGCATCTAATTTGGTTTCCTGCCATGGTTGGTACTGAAATAATCTACATTACCTCCACCCCTCCTCCATTTGATACCTCCAGATGTGCTGGGATTAAAACTTCCTCAATTTGTAACATAGCTGAGTTTTGTTGAATCTATGGGCACAAGGGAGGAATGGATCCCCCATTACTCACCATCCTCCCCTGAATAACCTTTTTCAGGTTCAGGCTCAGGCCCTTTGCCAAAATCATTCTGTGCTTGCACTTTGATCTCATAAGGTGAGAAGACAGGGGTATCTGTCACCAGTACAGGAGGGTCTTCAATTTCAACCTCATCCCATTGGCCTTCATTCTCAAGCCGCCACTGTACACGATACTTCATCATTGGGGCATTCCACTCCTTGTGAGGCAAGGGCTGAAAAATAAGCAGGAGGAAGAGGAAAAACTTCATTGTCAAGCTTCATTGAATGGGAACACTTTGGCAGAGCACTTTCCAATAATCTTTTCAAGCCGTTTTGAAGCCGGGCATGAGATCACTTTTACTCCTGCATAACATTAGCAAATCAAAGCTGCACATTGGCCTCAAACAGAGGAAGGTACTGTAATCTGGTGACCTACTAATTAATTTGGATTATTACTCTTAGCAGCTCCAGCCACCATAGCAGAAGAATTGTGAGAAAACACCCTTCAAAGAGAAAACAGAAGCTTTTCATCATCTCTTATAATTCTAGAACTCTAGGTTTAGTTAGTTTATTTATTGTCATTGCACCTTGTACAACAAAATCAAATGCCATGTTCAGTGTACATTATAATTATAAAAATAAAACACAAACATACATCCTTCACATTCTATACAACTGAATTGAAAACCGATATTGAATTAATATTGCACTATACAGTAGAATTCAATATAGTTACTGCCCTGGGATAGAAGCTGTTTTTCAGCCTATTTCAGTGGTGGGTTTCAAAATTTTTTACTACCAGTTCTGTGAGTGTGGCTTCGTGGGTGTGACATGGCTTGGTGGGCGTGGCAGGGGAAGGATACTGTAAAATCTCCATTCCCACCCCACTCCAGGGGAAGGGTACTGCAAAATCCCCATTTCCTCCCAAATAGCTGGGAATTGTGAGGCAGAGAATAGATGGGACCAGTCAGAATTTTTACTACCGGTTCTCTGAACTACTCAAAATTTCTGCTACCGATTCTCCAGAACTGGTCAGAACCTGCTGGAACCCACCTCTGGCCTATTTGTCCTTGTTTTTATTATCCTATACCGTCTGCCAGATGGTAATAGTTCAAAAAACGGGTGCCTAGGATGAGATGGCTCTTTAAGAATGTTTTGAACTTTCTTAAGGCAGCGGGAGCTATAAAGCTCTTCCAAAGAGGGGAGAGGGCAAACAATGATCCTCTGGGCAATGATGTTAACCCTCTGGAGTGCTGTCCTATCTGCCACTGTGCAATTGGTAAACCATACACAGATGCAGTAAGTTAAAATACTCTCTATGGTGCAGCGGTAGAAGGTCATCAGCATGGGACCTTTAGGTCCCCTAAAAAGACAAAAGCTAAAAGATTTGTGAGAGACTAAATAATAGGCTTTTTGCACCACAGAGTGCATGGATTCTGCTATCTTAAAAAGCAGCAGTGGCTATCAACTCTGCTTTTATTACCCTTAAAAAAATATTAGAAAAATCAATGGGGGGATAAAACTATCAATGACTATTAGTCACAATATTTTCAGGATCAGAGGCAGTAGGCCTCTTGACACTAATTGCTCAGGAACACAAAGAGAAGGTTTCTATCCTGCTCTTGTCCTATCCATGGCTTTTCTGGGGCATTTGAAACATTATAAAGTTAATCCTAGTATAAGATGTGAATGATTAGCAGGTGATTATTTCTTTGGGCAGCTTCTTTTTAAAAAGTAAATTCATGGCAGGGATAAATTAATTGTGTTGGTGGATAAATTAATTGTGTTTATACATAATGTCAAGGCTTTTAAATTATAGTGATCTTGTATATACGTAAGAAAGCTATAATGAATGGACTCACGCATCTTGCTTAATTTAAGTGAACCTCATTATATCTTAGGATGAACTGTGAGCCCACCAGAGGTGGGTTTCAGCAGGTTCTGACCAGTTCTGGAGAACCGGTAGCAGAAATTTTGAGTAGTTCGGAGAACTGGTAGTAAAAATTCTGACTGGCCCCACCCCTATCTATTCTCTGCCTCCTGAATCCCAGCTGATCGGAAGGAAATGGGGATTTTGCAGTACCTTTCCCTTGGATTGGGGAGGGAATGGAGTTTTTACAGTATCCTTCCCCTGGAGTGGGGTGGGAATGGAGATTTTACAGTATCCTTCCCATGCCACGCCCACCAAGCCACACCCACAGAACCGGTAATAAAAATTTTTGAAATCCACCACTGGAGCCCACCCATCCTCTTGACAGTAGCAGCTTTTAATTAAAAGGAAAAATGGGCCATGACTTCATGGAAAGCAAGATAAGAAATATCTGCTCAGAAGGGTATGGAGTTCTCATGACCGATGCACTCATGCAATTGCATTCAGAATTTGCAATCTTTGCGGGTCAACAGGTGCATACCAATAGATACTGCAGTTTTGCACAGCTGTGCAGTTAAAAGACTGAGAAACATAAGCCGACTCCATGTTGGAACTGGGTTCATGGAGACAGCCTGCCATCACAGGCAGAATAGAGGATATAAATTCAACAGATCTTTGAAACGTTTAGCTGTGCAAGAAGATAGTATAACCTGTTACAGGGACATAGTTAACTGAAACAGATGACAAATTTAGAGCTTTTGACTATTAAGCAAAAAGAAATCCTTGAAAAATCACTGAACTATTACAATTTTTTATAGCAAACTTAGAAATAAAAGTCCATCTTTAAGGGCACAGGTTTTTCTAAGAATTAGCAATGTGGCCTTCTAGTTGACTGTCTGCATAGGAGAACCCATGCTGTCAAATGGAGGCCTTGGAAGTTGGTGTAATATATCCTGCTGTCTCCTTGAGAAATAAGTTTTCTCAAATAAGCAGAGAATATCTCAGTGAGAAAGTCAACCTTCAGTTGCCTTTGTCACTGTGGGGTTATTAAAATGCATAGTGATAGTAGCTGGAGAAGGCAAGAATAAATCTTAGTAATGTGAAGGATTAGAGCAAACACCTATAAAAGTGATTTAATCCAGTTATAAACCATCTGCCAATTTCTGATCATTAATAGAACTTCAGACACTGCTTGTTAGTAGATGCAAACAGATGTAGGCTGAGCAGAAGAAGAGAAGATGAAATGGTTCAGATTAGAGCATCCATTTGTGGAATGATTATATCCAGCTTAACATGGCTGGCTGGTTTTCAATATTACCAGTGCGATGTCTCACTGAATGCATCCATTTCAGAGATTAAGTAGTAAAGCAAAGCAAATCTGCTAAGGAACCACATATGTAACTGAAGAAATGGAAGATGTTTTGAAAAGTAATTTTGGGAACCTAGTAGTTTGAACATGGAAGTTTAGGGACAAGGACATTTAGCATTTAAATTAAATTAAATTAAAATAACATTTATATTGTCGTTTATATTATATAGGTTTTCCATTAGCAAGATATGGGTTGAATGAATGAAGGATGTAGCCAAGCCATTTCATAGGTCAGAGGTCTCCAACCAGGGGTGAAATCCAGCAGGTTCTGACAGGTTCTGGAGAACCAGTAGCGGAAATTTTGAGCAGTTTGGAGAACTGGCAAATACCATCTCTGGCTGGCCCCAGACTGGGGTGGGAATGGAGATTTTACAATATCCTTCCCCCAGGAGTGGGGAGGGAATGGGGATTTTGCCCATTCCCCTGCCATGCCACCAAGCCATGGCCACTAAGCCACACCACTCCCACCAAGCCACACCCATAGAACCGGTAGTAAAAAAAATTGGATTTCACCACTGTCTC
Organism: Pantherophis guttatus; assembly: GCF_059756535.1. Classification (NCBI taxonomy): domain Eukaryota; kingdom Metazoa; phylum Chordata; class Lepidosauria; order Squamata; family Colubridae; genus Pantherophis; species Pantherophis guttatus. Next base: position 118,427,298 of record NC_142064.1, on the reverse strand, counting down.
CAACCTTGGCAACTTTAAGACTTGTGGACTTCAACTCCCAGAATTCTGGCAGTTGAAGTCCACAAGTCTTAAAGTTGCCAAGGTTGGAGACCCCAGTCATAGATAATGTAGGCAGTACCTGGATTATAATTAGTGCATTGATTGAAAGATAAAAATGATAACTGTTTCACAAAAGGGATAGTTTTCTCTTGTAGAGAGAAAGTGGAACGTAGGTCTCTGACTTCTGGGCCAGAGATTATAATGAAAAGTCACCAGATTGTGATGAGCCTGCATCAAAGTTGAAGGGATTAGAACTTTGAGGCAGACCACTGGGTTAACTCGATCCCAAAATTCAGGAGCAGATCCATGGAATATAGAAGAAGAGTAATAAAAGGAGGGATTCTTTTTTAATATATGAATTACCAGTAGCTGTGAATTATGCAATCAAAGAAATGACAAGTTTAGACCTTTTTTCCTTTAATTTCCTTTAGGCTAAAGAAAAAACTGAAGAATATTACACTTTTAATAGCAAAGATGGAAATAAAAGTCCATCGTAATATTACCAGAATATTACACCAAAGAAACGTGGGTGTAGAAGACAAATCTGTAGCCTTTGGGCATTGTTCCTGATTGAAAATACCTTTTCCAAGCAAGATTTTCATTCATAGTGCCTTCATTAAGTCAAGTCATTGTTGAGTTGAGATTAGGGTTTACAGGAATTTTAGCAATTGAATTGTCATTTCTACAGAACTAATTTATTACCTGGCTTAGGAAGGGTTAGGAATATAACAATATAATAAAAAATATGTGGGTATTTCAGATATGCAGGAAGCAGAGGCCTGGCTAACAGGTGCGATTTATTTCATATTTCCTCTGTCTTGGTGATAGGAAAGTCAACTTCCGATATTTATAGTATAAAGAGATAGGTATCACTCACAGTAAACTAGATAACTGAGCTCATCCTATCCAAATTCCCAGGAAAGAGAATAGTATTTTAAAAATACACTCTTTGTAGCTCAAATTAGAAGTCTGAACTTCCCAAAGTAGTGTCCATCTTAGTAATATGATCTTCGATGGGAGTAAATAAAAAAACGTAAGTCAGAAGAATCCCGTTGCAACAAGGGGTTCCTGTCCCTCAGCAACAGGTCAGTCTGTTGTATTTATTCTTTGATTTCCCATCTTGTTATGACCTCTTCTTATGCCAACTGCATACTGTTCACTCTTGATTTTTGTTGCAACAGCCAGAATCACGGCACCAGAAGGTTGTCAAATTGGAAGTCAGAAAAGGGCTATGGAGTAGAATATGCTGCTTTTTCTGCCCCTGGACTCATGGCTATCATGACAGATAGCAACAACAGAGCAACAGCTGAAAAAATGGAACATGTGGCAGAAGAGAATGAGCCTGCCAAAGATTTTCATGCTTGTTGTTTTTAAACCATACTGTCATTGTCTGTACATTACATTCATCAATTAGGGATGTACGTCTGGTGACAACACGAAAAAGGGCCTTCTTGGTGGTGGGCCCTTCTTTATGGAACATCACTCCCCAAGAGGTACAGTTGACTCCCACCCTGTTGTCTTTCCAAAAGGCCCTAAAAAAAGTTTTGTCAGTGGGCCTGAGGACCATGAATGGAGATGGAGCCAATCAAGAGGTTGATTTGATTGTGTTGTTCATGTCATGGGGAGTGGAATATGGGTTTTTGTATGGGTTTTTATTATATGGTGGATTCTTTTAAATTTTGTAAGCCACCAGGAGTCACCTATGTGTAAGTTGGGCTGCTACATAAATTTGTTTAATAAATGAATAAACGGGAAAGAATGGCAGTCTGCCACTTCCTTTTTAAATGTCAGCCTGAGTAGTTATGTCAAGACCAATTGCTTGCCATGGGTAACTACCCAAGTGGCCATCTAAACAAGAGATACATTACTTTTCCATCTCTTGATACAACATGAGGTAAGCAGCAATGGCCAAATCTGGAAGGAAGACATTGCTCAAGAAAAGATTGAAGAAACCATGCATTGGAAGCATCACATGTCTCCAAAACACCAGCAGATGGAGGCACAAAGACAGACAAGATGGGGGCAAGAAAAAAAGCAAACATCTTATAATAAGGTATGTTGCAAATTTTCCTCAGTGGTCATCTTTTTGTGCTTTCAGCTAATGCCTAAAGCAAAGTTAAAGTTTGCCTGTTAACAGTTCTCAAATGCAAATATCACTTATAAGCAAGGCTTACTTTTTGTCTTCTCCTTAGGAACAATCAAGCAAACAAAACCTTTTAAAAAGTGATAAACCAGTATTATGCTCTTAATTCTACTGGGGAAATGCTTAAAATCTTAGGGTTTTTTTCCCATTAAATTCTTCTGTTCATTTCACCTTCTCTAAATAAGAGCGTGATATGCCTAATGCTTCTTGATTACAAAGCTAGTTTTATTATTCCAATTGTCAAAGCGCTTCTGGGAATCCTGTTGGCGTCAAGAAGAAAGGGGATTTCCATAACCAACTCCCCCTTTTCCATAAAGAGAAACACATTTCTAATTCAGGAGACAAAAAGCAACTGGCATCTTTGAAATGTGTGGGATTTTACATGGCATCTTCTTCTAGGCGCTACAAATGAACCATGTGGAGCAACCAGTGCCAGGCCAGCTGTAGCAGGAATAGCAGCTGAATTTAGTAGAAACCTCTCTGAAATGAAGCATCTGGCATCAGTTCCCTCCTGGGAATTCAGCCAAAACAACCTATCATTATGACAAGCGTGACAATTCAGGGACAATTCTGGAAGAGAAGCACACTGGTATGCTGCCACCTATTTCTGCTGGAACGCAAACAACATAGCAAACCCAAACAGAGTTAAGTGACTAAAATGGACAGTTGGGTTGTGGGGGCATACACTGCTTCAACACAAACACGACTTCCAGACCTTGCAACACACACATTTTCTGTCACTCCCACACACGTGGCAAGTTAACCACTGGCACTAAGCTAAAGAAAGGAAGATTCACCATGAAGTAGCCCATATGATTTTGAACGGCACAGGAAGCCAGCAAAGTAATAGCAAGTTAACATATTTACACATAAGCAACTTATCTGTATTGCTGTAAACTGCCTTAAGTGCTTACAGATGCCTAATGGCAAAGTACATGTTTAATAATAAATAAAAAAAACCACAAAAGGGAAAGTGGATGTGAAAAACATATAGCATCAAGAGCTTGATAATACAGAATGATCTTTGATTCCCATTTAAATTATTAAATGAATTACGTAGAAACAAATCACACTTTCTCAGGAGGAAAGGCCACAATCAAGAAGACGTTATTAAAAATCCCTTGCGTACTCATCCACTTGATCTCTGGGGGCAGGATATAAACAAAGACAGCTTATAAAGTGTGGTCATGTTTATATAACTGTGTGAACTGAGAAGTTTCAACTTCAGATATGACAGGAATGGAGATACACTTCCATCCCAAAGATCCATCAGGGCACAACTGTTTTCAGAGCATTGCAAAATTCGGGTAGTTGAACAGGATGCGTGCAACTGGATTTGGAAAATGCTGATTTCCTTGAAAGCAGCAGTGGTGCCTTCCTCCTGAAGAGACCATCCTTCAGTCCCACCATATGGGACAGTTTCAGTCCAATCTGCTCCAAGGATAGAATAAAGAGGCTTGCAAAACCCAAATGTAGATCTCTAATCATGTACGACATTTAACTAGAGCCTTGATAGTACAGTGGTCTAAGCAGTGGTCTAAGCAGTGGTCTAAGCACCCTGTTATTAACACAGCTGCCTGCAATTACTGCTGGTTCGAATCTCTCCAAGGCTCAAGGTTGACTCAGCCTTCCATCCTTTCTAAGGTAGGTGAAATGAGGACCCAGATTGTGGGGGCAATAAGCTGTCTTTGTATAAATATACAAAAGTATGAAGGCTATTGCTTAACACATTGTAAGCCGCCCTGAGTCTCCGGAGAAGGGCGACATATAAATTAAAGAAAAAAGAAAAAAAAACCTACAATTGGGACCAGAATTTCTATTGCTAAGCAATAGAAGCTAAGCCTTTTTTTGCCACGTTATTGAGTGAATAACTGCAGTTCTTAAGTGAATCATGTGATTGTTAAAAGAATCCAGTTTGTCCCATTGACTCTGTTCTTGGAAGCTGACTGGGAAGGTCGCAAATGGCAGTCAATCCCGAGATACTGCAACCCTCATAAATATATGCGGGTTGCCAAACACCCAAATTATGACTACCTGATTACGGGGATGCTGTGACCATCATAAGTGCAAGGACCAGTCATAAGTCACTTTTTTTCGTGTCATTGTAATTTTGATCAGTCACTATATGAAAGGTTTTAATTTGTGAACTACCCATATGTTACTTCCTTTGGGGGTCTGTTTAAGTTTCCTATGTGCCTGACAATGTTAAGCCCATGGACTGTGTTCATGATGGTGGCAGGGGTGGGTTCTAAATTTTTTTACTACCGGTTCTGTGGGCGTGGCTTATTATGTGGGCGTGGCTTGATGATCATGTGACAATTCTTTAGGATTTAGCAGAGGTACTGGTCTAACAGGCTTTTAACTGCTTGCAGAACTGTACCAGTCTACCCATTTATTTTTGCAGGCACTGGTCTACTCATGTATTTTTGCAGGCACTGGTCTACCCATTTATTTTTGCAGCCACCGGTCTACCACCAAACTGCCTTTTACCACTGATCAGCTGTAGGGCGGCCCTTTGAAGCCCCACGGCAAGAGTTTAAACAGTTTTTTTCCTTATAGCCCATCATCTGGGACTCAGGAGGCAGCAATAGATTAGCGGTGGGGCCAAATAAAAGGTAAGAATAATGCAGGGGGGGCGGCGGGGGGAGAACCGGTTCGGTGACGTCATATCATCACTGCTACCGGCTCCGCGGAACCAGCCGAACCGGGAGGAACCCACCACTGGATGGTGGGCTATATTTGTACAGACAAGCTCAAGGACGTTATAAATTAGAACCAATCTTTCCATGAAAAATAAATCCACCAACCTTGAATAATTACACAAAAATCAGAATTTCTTTTCAGTAAAAATTCAACAACTCTAGCAACCACTCCTTGCGCTACAACATAGTCCTACAAATGATGCCAGTGGCATTGAATCTGTGGGTGAGGCGCACAAGAGATTGGGACCAATATCACTGAGGTGAAAGAATATTTTACCGTCCAGGTGATGATCATATTTGTGGTTTCATTTCCTTCTCCTCTGACATCAGTTGGGTTTCGCTCAGGTGCTGGAAAACAAAGAGATTAGAGTTATACTGAGATGTCTGTATGTTTTGAATCAACCAAGACCAAATATCCACTGTGTCTCCCAGACTGAAAATGCCTGTCCCAGAGGCATTAGGAGCCAATGTTTGTGGGGCAACACTATTTTATGCATGGGATGGTTGGGTTAACTTTTACAAGGACAATTGCCCAAAACAAGGGTCCATCCCTATTGCCTTCTTCCAGCATCTTGAACTTTCTTACCTGCGGGATCTGTGGCATGACTGGCAGACCGGCTACTTAATTCACTTTTCCCCTGGTCATTGCTGGCCTGCACATAGAAGTTATAATTTCTGAATGGAGAGAGGTGAAGAATAGCCCATGGCTGGTTTCCTGGGACCGTAGCTATCCATTCCTTTTCTGCTGGCCCAAATTTGGTTTCTTCACAAAACACGTTATATTCTGTGAGGAAGAAGGGAAACATCATCTCAGAGTTTGAATGATTTTTTTTTAAAAAGCTTATTAAAATTGCTATCACCTTTCACTAGGCCCTTATGGCTTTCCTAGGTTCATGCTACAAGCTGAGGTAAAATGCACCTGTACATAGATGAAGCTAATTTTTGGTTTGGTATGATCCAGGCATTTGGGTTAATTCAGTATTATTTATTATTATTTATTTTATTACATGTATTTATATGCCGCCATTCTCCCGAAGGACTCAGGGCGGCGAACACAAGTTAAGAAACAAGTACAATAAAATCCCATTTTAAACCAAATAACTAATTAATAGTAAATAATAAAACCCGGAATCAGAGTCAGCCTATTTGTTTGAACAGCCAAGTCTTCAGGTCGCGACGGAAGGAACGGAGATCAGGAGCCGTCCGGAGCTTGGTAGGTAATTCATTCCAGAGGGTGGGAGCACCCACAGAGAACTCCCTACCCCTGGGCACAGCAAGACGACATTGGCTCGCCGTCGGAACCCTGAGGAGGGCGGCCCTATGTGAGCGAACAGGACGGTGAGAGGCAGGCAGGAGAAGGTCCTGCAAATATCCTGGACCTAAGTCATGTAGGGCCTTATAGGTGAGAACTAGCAGCTTGAAGCGGACCCGGAGAACCACTGGTAACCAGTGCAGCTCACGCAGGAGGAGTGTTATATGGGAATAACGAGGGGCTCCCGTAACAACCCGTGCGGCTGCATTCTGGATCAGCTGGAGTCTCCGGGTGCATCTCAGGGGCAGGCCCATGTAGAAGGAATTGCAGTAATCCAAGCGGGAAGTAACCAGGGCATGAGTGACTGTGCGGTCATCTCGGTCCAGGAAAGGGCGCAACTGGCACACCAGGCGAACCTGTGCGAAGGCCCCCCTGGTCACGGCCATTAGATGGTCTTCTAGGGACAGCCGAACATCCAGGAGGATACCCAAGTTGCAAGCCCTATCAATGGGGGCAAGTCTTTCCCCATCTATCAAAAGTGATGGGGCCTCTGAAACCCGAGATGCCGGCATCCACAGCCACTCAGTCTTAGAGGGATTGAGTTTGAGTCTGTTTCTGCCCATCCAGGCCCTTACCGCCTCCAGGCAACGGGACATCATGGAAAGGGCATCTTTGGGGTGGTCTGGGGTGGAGATGTATAATTGGGTATCATCAGCATATTGATGATATCTCACCCCAAAGCCATGAATGATCTCACCCAGTGGCTTCATATAGATGTTAAAGAGTAGGGGGGAGAGAACCAACACCTGAGGCACCCCACAATTTAGGGGCCTCGGGGTGGATCTCTGCCCTCCCGCCCATACAAACTGAAAGCGACCCGAGAGGTAGGAGGAGAACCACTGTAAGACAGTGCCTCCCACCCCCACCCCCACAAGTCGCTGCAGTAGGATACCATGGTCGATGGTATCAAAAGCCGCTGAGAGGTCAAGTAAGACCAGGATGGAGGAACAGTATCTCGATTGACTGAATAGTTTCTGTATTTCTACACATATACAGAAACAGAGAAATGTAAAGATGGCATTTTCACCAATGTCTGATTTATATCTAGCTTCAAAATTCAGGGGTATCTCCAAGGAAGCACTGAATAGTCATTTTACACATCACAGACAACTGCATCTTTTCAACCAGTCTTTTTCATTTGATTGCTTTAAACTGTGCTAAGTCACAAGCAGCAGTGGCAATATAAACAAGGAAATATAAAGTGGCTGTTTATTGTGCTTTCTATTGTGCAAATATTTTCTAAGAGCTGCTCTAAGAGAAAAATAGAAGCCAGGGATGACTTTGATTGACCTCTTGCTTTGCTCACCCAAACTGCTCTCAAGTAGAGACATCCATGGAATGGTTCAAATGAGACGTAAAGGATGAAAGCAGTGCTGTAATGTCAGCTCTGCCCCTTCCGTACCCGTGTCGTGACCCCGCACGCGGATACAAAAGAGGCCAAGGTTGTGGTGCAACAGTGCTGCTTTTGTCATTTTGATGAAAGCAGCAGGCCTTGTGGATGCCTTTTCCAAAGGGAAAATCCACAAGTTAATCAGAGGTCATTTCTCCCTAATGGTGAGATACTCGGCACGATTCCTTACCCTTTATTTCTCTGTTGTGGTTATCTCCAGGTGTCCATGTCAGCTTTACCTGATGATTCTGCTGCCTCTGCACCTCTAGATTTGACACAGGGCCAGGTATGCCTGACAAAAAAAAGATAATAATGAGACAGCTGCTCATCTATCTGTCCTCACTACAAGAAAAATCCAAGATTTTTTTCCCCCATATAGATTTTCCAAGCCTGTCCCACAATATGAAATTTAGAATTCTTTTACTCCACCTTCAGGGACAGAATTACAACATTAATTATTACAAATTATATGCTGACAGCGTAATCCGCGCCATTTAAAGCTGATTGAATTTGTAGCCTTTAAAGTTATTGATTGATTAAATGTAATTAAAACTAGCTTGTTTAAATAGAGGCTTATTTTTGAAAATTCTGAACTTATTTGTCAGTTTTCTGTACATTTGTGGCTCAAAGCCATTATTCATTGGGTTTCAGTCTGTATTTTTATAACACACTACAAAACAAATTCACCTCATTAAAAAACAGACCAATGTCTGCTTTGTCTTATACACTATGTTTTTATATATAGCTAAAACATAAATTATATTACATATGTATGTAAATTATAGCATTTACATTTATACTATAAATTTTATTTTACAAGTCACTTGAATTGAGGGATGGGCAGCAAATAAATTTGATAAATAAATAAATTTTGTTATCAATACTTAGAATTCTCCACATTTCAGCGAACCATCCCAGTGGTGGGATTCAAAATTTCTTACTACTGGTTCTGTGGGCATGGCTTGATGGGTGTGGCAGGGGAAGGATACTGTAAAAACTCCATTTCCAGCCCACTCCAGGGGCAGGATACTGTAAAATCTTCATTTCTACCCACTCCAGGAGGAAGGTTACTGTGAAATCTCCATTTCCACCCCACTCCACTCCAGGGGAAGGGAAGGGTACTGTAAAATCTCCATTTCCACCCCACTCCACTCCAGGGGAAGGGAAGGATACTGTAAAATCTCCATTCCCTCCCCACCCCACTAACCTGCTCTCCAGTTCCATGTGCAGGGCAACAAAAGAAGACCCAGCCGATCAGCTGGGACTCGATCAGCTAGAACTCAGGAGGGAATAGATGGGGGCAGGACCAGTCCGAGGTGGTATTTGCCAATTCTCCAAACTACTCAAAATGTTCGCTACTGGTTCTCCAGAACCAGTCAGAACCGGCTGAATACCACATCTGAATATCCAGCTTAATTTTAAACTTCCCAAATAATATCCCATTAAAATTAATTAATTTACCAATCAGAACATACCATCTTGAATTTCTGAGGCCTAACTGGAATCAACCGATGGCAAAGCCTTTTCTTACTCAGATAGTTCCTGACTTATGACCACAATTGAGATCAACATTTCTGTTTTTAATTGAAACATTTGTTAAGTGAATTTTGACTCATTTTACAACATTTCTTGCCACAGTTGTGAAGTGAATCACTGCAGTTGTTAGGTTAGTATTATGGTTGTTAAGTGAATCTGGCTTCCCCATTGATTTTGCTTGTAAGAAGGTCCCAAAAAGTGATCACATCACCCCAGGACACTGCAATGGTAATATATATATTGCCAAGCATCTGAATTTTGATCACGTGACCATGAGGTTGCTGCAGCAGTGTGAAAAATGGTCATAAGTCACTATTTTGGTGGCATTGTCTCTGAATGGTCACTAAATGAACTGTTATAAGTCAAGAACTACCTGTAATTTTTATTTTTAAAAAAAAAAAGAATTTAAAATGAATTAAATAATTAAAAACAATAAATATTTTAACAGAAAAAAGTAAAGAAAGTAAAGAAAATAACAGTGCAATACAGAAAAGAGCCTTTTCGGTAGCTGTCTCAATGCTATGCAATTCCCATCCCATTGTGATATAATTTACATCTTTAATTACTTCAAAACATAATCTGAAACCCTGTTTTTGTAACTGGCATTCCCTTCTTGAAATTCATGTATATTTGGTATATAACTGTGATATAATTACTGTTATTTTTATTTATTGACAAGTTGCTTTGGTTCAATTCTGTTTTTATTGTTGTAAAAGTGCTGTACTATAGATGGCTTTGCCAGAAATATACATGGGCCAAATTGCAAAAACAGATACACAGCAAAAAGCTAGTATTTTTTTTTAAAAATACCAATTTGGTACCCATGCGGCAGGAATATCACTGCATCCCTTTCAGATTTCCCTGGTCTGAAGTTTAACCTCAAGAGAGAAACAATCCAGATCTAATCTTTCTTTTTTTGATACTTGCCATACACCAAAAGATTGGCACTTTTTTCTACAGAGTCAAGAGTGGTCCAGGCCAGGCAGCTGTATGTTCCTTGATCAGAGAAGTCCACCTTGGTGATGGTCAGAGACATGTCACCAATGATGTATCTAGGGAAAGACCAACATTCAGTGTAAAGTTAATGCAAAAATTCCTTTGAACCCTAAACTTTTATTCAACATGATTGTACTCTTTGAACTTACTTGTTATCGTCATCTGATTCTTCAATATCTTCACCATCTAGGCGCCATTGGATACCACGCTTTGGAATACTCTCATCAAACAGTACCTTGCAGTGGAAGGTCACACTCTCACCTTGCTTCTTTTCCATGTTGATAGGTCCCTCTTCAATCTGTGTTGCTCCTGGAATAGGGATGGAATACTGTATTGTAGCTTCTCTGCCCATGAACTCTTACTGTAGATATCTCTCATACATTTATCCCATGTGGCTTGGTTGTTTTTTTTTAATCATTCTTCAGCATGGCTTGAATGTGTCCTAATACAACTATGACTGGCCCAAGACATTTTCCATCTTGAAAATGTCAGTCAGTAGCAGTTCCTCATTTTCACCTTAAGGAAGTAAAACATGACTCCTTCCACTGAAAATTTGTCCTACACTTTTCACAGAAACTGTCTTCTCAACGCAGACTAAACCACAAACAAGACAACATTTTAGGCTGCCACATGCCTTGAAAAAGCCAGAAAAAAACATTTTCAACCAATCTTTTAGTGCTACTCTTTTATTAAGTTCACATAAAGCTTAATCACGATTTACTCAATTGAGCTAATTTTGGGTTTTCACAATGCACTGAACCATAAAGGGTCTGTGTGGGCTGAATTCACACAATTTGGTAGGCTGAAATTATTATTATTATTTTATTATTATTTATTAGATTTTTATACCGCCCCCTCTCCCGAAGGACTCGGGGCGGTGAACAGCCAGAATTCAAAAACATACAATATAAACATTAAAATACATTTAAAACAGAATTAAATCCAAAATGGCTCCCCAATTTAAAACCCCATACCCATGCCCTATAAATAAGACGAATTTAAAATTTAAAATTTCCACAGTTAAAAGGGAGAAGAAACTAGGCCAGGCCAGCTTGATAGAATAGAAAGGTCTTAAGCGCGCGGCGGAAGGTGCGCAGATCCGGGATCCTACGTATCTCCGGGGGGAGCTCGTTCCAAATCGTAGGTGCCCCCACAGAGAAGGCTCTCCCTCTAGGGGCCGACAGCCGGCATTGTTTGGCCGACGGCACCCGGAGGAGCCCCTCTCTATGGGAGCGTACTGGCCGGTGGGAGGCTATTGGTGGTAGCAGGCGGTCCCGTAGATAACCAGGTCCTAAGCCATGGAGCGCTTTAAAGGTGATAACCAGAACCTTGAAGCGCACTCGGAAGACCACCGGGAGCCAGTGCAGCTCGCGCAGGAGAGGTGTTACATGGGAGCTCCATGACGCTCCCATCACCACCCGCGCGGCCGCACTCTGCGCCAGTTGGAGCCTCCGAGTGCACCTCAAGGGGAGCCCCATGTAGAGAGCGTTGCAGTAGTCCAGACGAGAGGTAACGAGGGCATGAGTGACTGTGTGTAGAGAGTCCCGATCTAGATAGGGGCGCAACTGGCGGATCAGGCGAACCTGATGAAAAATCCTCCCGGTCACGGCCGTCAAATGCTCTTCTAAAGACAGCCGTGAATCCAGGAGGACACCCAAGTTGCGAGCCCTATCCGTGGGGGCCAATGATTCGCCCCCAATAGTCAGCGATGGCGTCAACTGACTATATCGGGATGTCGGAAACCACAGCCACTCGGTCTTGGATGGGTTGAGCCTGAGCCTGTTCCTCCCCATCCAGATCCGTACGGCCTCCAGGCACTGGGACATCACTTCAAGGGCATCGTTGGGGTGGTCCGGGGTGGAGATGTACAGCTGGGTGTCATCAGCGTACTGGTGGTACTTCACCCCGAAACCACGGATGATCTCGCCCAGCGGCTTCACATAAATGTTGAACAAAAGGGGTGAGAGGACCGATCCCTGCGGCACCCCACATATGAGGGGCCTCGGGGTCGACCTCTGCCCCCCTGTCAACACAGACTGCGACCGGTCGGAGAGAAAGGAGGAGAACCACCGTAGTACGGTGCCTCCCACCCCCAACTCTTCCAACCGGTGCAGCATGATACCATGGTCGATGGTATCAAAAGCCGCTGAGAGATCTAACAGGACCAGGACAGAGGAGCAACCCCTGTCCCGAGCCCTCCAGAGATCATCAACCAACGCGACCAATGCCGTTTCCGTGCTGTACCCAGGCCTGAAACCCGACTGGAACGGATCCAGATACGACGCTTCATCCAGGTACTGGGGAAGCTGTCCCGCAACCACACTCTCAACAACCTTCGCCACAAAACGAAGGTTGGAGACTGGACGATAATTAGCCAATATTGCCGGGTCCAGGGAAGGCTTCTTGAGGAGGGGCCTCACCACCGCCTCCTTAAGGGCGGCGGGGAAGACACCCTCACCCAATGAAGCATTTGTAATCCCCTGGAGCCAGCCTCGCGTCACCTCCCGGGAAGCCAGCACTAACCAGGAGGGACACGGGTCCAACAAACATGTGGTCGCGTTCAATCTACCCAGAATCCTGTCCACGTCATCTGGGGTCACAGGATCAAACTCATCCCAGATAACAGTCTCAAGACCCGCCTCTGTCGCTCTCGCTGGATCTACCCAGTCAGAGTCCAGACCTTCCCGAATCTGAGTGATTTTGTCATACAGATACTGAGCAAAATCCTCGGCTCTTCCCTCCAAGGGGTCCTCCCGCGCTTCCTGGTGAAGCAGGGAGCGGGTCACCCTAAATAGGGCGGCCGGGCGATTATCTGATGACGCAATAAGAGCAGCATAATGCGTACATTTTGCTGCTTTTATCGCCACTAGGTAAGTCCTAATATGGGATCTTACCAGTGTCCGGTCCGATTCAGAAAGGCTAGCTCTCCAACTACTCTCTAGGCGTCTTTTCTGGCGCTTCATCTCCCTCAGCTCCTCGGTAAACCAAGGCGCCAGGCGAGATCCACGCCAGGTCAGAGGCCGCAAAGGCACGACTCGATCCAGAGCCCCAGCGGCCGCCCTATCCCAGGCGGCCACTAGGTCTCCAGTCGAGGCGCGAGCCAGAACCTCAGGAATTGGCCCAAGCTCCGTCTGGAACCTGTCGGGTTCCATCAGGCGCCTGGGGCGGTACCATCTTATCGGTTCCGCCTCCCTGCAGCGGGGTACTGCGGTACGAAGGTCAAGGCGAAGGAGAGAGTGATCCGACCATGACAAGGGCTCAATGACTACATCCCCTATCTCAAGATCACTCAACCACTGTCCAGAGACAAAAACCAAGTCCAGTGTGTTTCCCCCCATGTGCGTAGGGCCATGAATTAGCTGGGTCAGGTCCATGGCCGTCATGGAAGCCATGAACTCCCGAGCCACCTCAGATGTCTCACCCACGGACGGCAGGTTGAAATCCCCCATGACCATAAGTCTGGGGGTATCAACCGCCACCGCGGCGATAACGTTGAGTAGCTCAGGCAGGGTTGCTGCCACGTGGCAGGGAGCCAGGTACGTGATCAGCAAACCCATCTGAACCCCATGGCCCCACTTCACAAGGAGGGACTCACAACCAGCTGTCTGAGGTACAGTGGCCTCCCTCGGCCTAAGGCCTTCTCTAATAATAACCGCTACTCCCCCGCCCCTCCCCTGTGACCTCGGCTGATGGAATGCGTGGAAGCCTGGTGGGCACATTTCTACCAGAGGGACCCCTCCCTCTGGGCCCAGCCAGGTCTCCGTAATACCCGCCAGGTCCGCTCCCCCCTCCTGAACAAGATCACAGATGAGGGGGGCTTTATTTACTACGGACCTGGCGTTGCACAACATCAGACGAAGGCCCGGGCCATGAGGATCTGTGCAACCTGGCGAACGGGTGGAGCCTTGGGGGCCGGAACACCCTACCGCTTGGAGACAGCGGGTGCGTGCTCCCTTAACATGATATGGCCCCCTGCTCCCGCCATATCTACCCCTCCCACTCACAGTACTGATGGTAAAAACACAATCTGAACAAGCTCGACCCCCTCCATTGCCCCCGGGTCCCGCACCCGCCCCGCCGCGCGTCGTGGCCGGGCCCAACCCTCCCCTTGGTGGGTTATCCCCCAAACCCACGACCCTAATTCCAATACCACCCCCCACCCCCCTCCCCAAACCCCTTAAAAGATTAGACATAGACAATTTTAAAAAACCCCGCAACCCCCTCTTTGCGACATGCCACCTCTCGGGGTTCCAAAGCCCGTCATCGAGGTAGGCCCTCGATAGAGTGGAGGGCCAAGCCTGCGAGAGGGGGGAGTCTCGCAGACCAAGAAGCTCCGCTGCTGAGTACAGTTTGGTCATAGTGGCTAGACATGACCATATCCTGAGGGTCCTTAAAAAGGACAGAAATGTTGTTAGTTGTTGATCTATGGTTCAGTGTATTGTGTAAACAAATCATTTCACATTTGATAGCATCACAGTTCTCTAAAACATCCATTACATTTGCTCCCAAGTAAAACTGCCATCTACTTAATTTTAAATAAAAGTCTTCAGGTCGTTTTCCACATGAAGAGATTATCCTTAAGCCATTCTCCACACTGGAGAAAAGACAATACATCTTTAGGTACAAAGAATTTATTAGCAAGCATAAATAAACACCAACTTCCCTCAACCTCATCCCAGGAGGGATATGAACTCTCGGAAAGGCTTGCCAGATTAAAAGCTTAGTTTGATGCCACAGGCAGATGGCCTGGCAGAACCTCATCCACGTGGGCATTGGTAGGGAGGCAAGGAGGAGGCAGATGATAAAATGAGCATCACAACATTGTATGCCATGTGTGTGTGTGTGTAAGGAATAAAACATCATGACACAATGCTCATTTCATTGGATTTTAGAAATGCCTCTGATGTTACAACCAATAGTAAAAACTCTGACATAATCTGCCACATCCACTTATGAAGTGGAATGTTGTGGAAGAAAACAGTTTTAGAGGATTTAGCTGAAAGCCACAGTACTTTGTTCCAGGTTACTTCCTTCCTATCACATCTCTTATGGTCAACTATTTTCTGTCATATTTCTCTTTGATTTAATGCATGGTTGGAAAATCTGGTCTCACCTTTGACAACCAGGCGAGCAATGATGGAGACATTGTTTTGATCATTCTCAGCCAAGCATGTGAAGTTTCCTGCATCTTCACGTCGGACTTCCTGAAGTTTCAGGGATCCATTTGTGAATATAAAGGTTCGTTCGTCTTTTAGGGCAGGGTTCATGTCTTCCATAAACCTGGGAAATGAAAACGAGAATGGGGTCTGACAAATAGAAATCTCTCCCTACAGTACATTTCAGTGCACTCAGAGTTGCCGCCATTTCTTTTGCAACACAATCCAGCCCCTAATAATTTTTTTCATATATAACACCTTTAATTGCCTTTCTTTTGCTTAAAGTGCTATTTCTGAGGCTTTTATGATAGTTTGCCTAATATTGCTTATCCAAAAAGAGAATAGAGCAATGGAATACGTATGTTTGATTTTTGTTTCCCTCGTGTAACTTCTGCAATTTCCTCAATAGGCTAATAGTATAATTGTGTTTTCACTGGCCCAATTCTCTTCCTCTGTTGGCACTAGCATTTTGCCCATTGGTTTGTTATCTGACAGAGCTAGGCTAATAAAATCCAAAGAGGCATTTGATTTTCCAAGTACAAATGAAAAGGACTATCACTGAGTAATACTAAGAGAATTTTGATATATATGAGGAGCTATATAAACGATGTCAGAGCAGCTGTGGACAAATCAAAACACATTGTGCTTTCTGAAAATGACCCAAAACAGAAAGCATACCACTGCACTTTAGGTCTGGGTGCCCCAAAAGTCTTGCAATGTAGGATCACTATTTGGTTCTCCACCACAGCATACTCTATGCCATCTGGGGTCAGGATCTCTGCTGGCAACCCTGGATAAAACAAAAAAGTCAATGAGTGTAGTATCTAATGATATCCAATGAGGCAGGATACTCATCTCCTCAAGAAATCCTATCTAGCCCTAAATCCTGTCAACACACAGTACCACCTCAGAATAAGGGGATTGTAAATCAGTGGAAAACAACCAGAAAAAAGTCTCTGTACTCAGCATATTCAGGTTTTTTTTAACGCCATGATGAGCACAGATGGTGGACACATGGGCCAGAATGGACCTTTCATGTTTCTTAAGAGGTCCCTAAGGAGGCGTGCATAAGCACACCAGTGTGCCTACCATCCCTGTCCTACTGTTCCCAATTATATGTAATCATTCTATGTGCTTATGGCTATGTTTTGCCAATTTATATCCTTTTTTTTGGTGCCAAAAATTTTTCATTTGTCCATGTCTGTGTCTTTGTTACTTGTTTTCTTATTTGTTGACAAATAAATAAATAAATAATAATAATAATAATAAAATAGCAGGTAAGAATAAGTGTTCTTCTCATGAGATTGTTATGTTAAACAAATCTTCACTCTTTAATATATTTCCTTCCTTTCTTTCCTTAGTTAAAGGTTTCTGGGAAGAGCCATTGCTAAACCCACTAAGATGACTACACACTTCCTCAGTGGGTTGCTGTTTCCAATGCCACATCATGCCATTAATTTGGAGGCAAAAAGGGTCTTTGTCACTGTAAGGCCTTTGTCATCAGGCCTGAGCAAAATGAGAAACAGACTCTGTACATAATTTATAAATACTGAATGCCATTCCCTGGAAAGGTGACTGAAGTGCAGACTTCATTCACACTCCTATCTTGCTGCAAGAGAAAGAGCTACTGGAGGAATTTTAAAGTGAAAACTGAAAGGTTAGTGACGTGATAGAACAATTGAAATAGCCTTTGCTAGTTTTTTTGTTTTTTGTTTTGCCTGTCCTTTGAACTGTGAGCAGCCCCATTTTGATTCAAAGTGGAGAGATGAACTTACAGACAACAAGGATGTATGCATTGGCCAGGATACTGCCGTGCTTATTATGGGCTTGGCACTGGATAACAGCGGTGTCATTGGGCTGCACCTCGCTGAAGATTAAAGCCCCTGATTGAATCTTCCTTCTTGGATCTGGCATCACATCTGAAAAGCAGCCAAGAGTTTAGCCCTGGGAAGCTAAGATGATATTGTAGCCTTCTGCTTTTTCTCTGCCTTTCTTCTCACTCATTCACTCACCTTTTAGAGGAGTCCCATTTATGCTCCATGACACTTTTGGCTTAGGTTTTCCATCAACTTCACAATCCAGGCGGACGTTCTCCCCTGGTCCATAAATCTGGCTCACGGGCATTTTTATCCAGTATGGAGCAGCTGAGAA
The DNA here is from genome assembly GCF_059756535.1 of Pantherophis guttatus. Classification (NCBI taxonomy): domain Eukaryota; kingdom Metazoa; phylum Chordata; class Lepidosauria; order Squamata; family Colubridae; genus Pantherophis; species Pantherophis guttatus. The sequence goes on along the minus strand of NC_142064.1, from coordinate 118,409,873 downwards.
AAGAAGACCGGATGAAAATAGCATCCATTAAGAAAAAAATAGCTCATTACAGTGAGGAAAGTTAGCTTCCCAGATCTCTTTTTATATGGACTAACGCAATGCTCACTTTATGATGAGTTGTCCTCAAACTCCCTTTCTATTACCTCTCATATTTCAATCAGGTATATGCAAGTTGATGCTTTGTTTGTTTTGAATCACCATGCCAACCAATAATTAGAGATTCTGGGGGAGGGGGTCATCATACAAAACACCTGGAGGGCAAAAGTAGCATAGTCCTTCTTTTATAAATTCTTCAAAGCAGGAAAGAACCTGCCTTTTTCTTCAACTAGGAAACTTCAACTATTTTAGCTTTTGGACTGAGTATGAAATGACTGAATATAAAGTGTTGAGTATTATACACATCTGCATGGCAACATCACTTTGCAAAGTCTAGAAAAGTGGACCCAGAGCTATAGGCTGCTGTTGGGGAAATTGTGTGCTGCAATAAAATATTGTGTAAAGATGTGGTGTGTGTAGTCCTTGGAATGCAAAAAAATGCTTCTTGCTGGCAATCACTGGTATTAAGCTTAAGCCCTAAAAGCATGAAATATCAGGATAATAATTGAATAATAAGAATTATTGTCTTTATTTAATGGGGAGAATTATCCAACTGAAGTTTGGAAATTTAAATTTTAATGTCCTTCAAAGAAAATACAAAGCATCTGCTTATATTTTCTCCAATGAATGCAATGGAGCACTAAGTTTGGGCTGCATTATAGCCAGCATGTTTGGTTAAGCTTAAAATCTAAGTTTTTATTCACAGTCAATATTTCAGTTATATTTGGTTTTGCACCACCATATATAGAGAGCACTGAGCTGCTAAGATCTGTGGGTTGGATTCCTCAGCTCTTATTTTGTTGCTTTGCCACTAAAACTAATATATATATATATATATATATATATATATATATATATATATATATATATATATATATATATATATATATGTAGGTCTTTGGTTATTCGGGTCTTCTCCCACGTAAAATTGGAAGTGTCTTGGCGACGTTTCGACGAAGTCTCATTCGTCATCTTCAGGCTGGTGTTCTCGGCTTCGTGCTTCCAGGAGCTTCGTGCCAAGAACACCAGCCTGAAGATGACGAATGAGACTTCGTCGAAACGTCGCCAAGACACTTCCAATTTTACGTGGGAGAAGACCCGAATAACCAAAGACCTACATACAAACACTCGCGAAAACCTGAGAAAACATATATATATATATGGAAAACTACATTTTTAGAAGCTTCCATCTTTCAAAGTAAGCTGCCTCATTCAATATTTTCCCTTAATGCAATTCCTTTCCCTTTTCTCCCTTTTCCCCAAAGTATTAAAAATGGCTGTTGCCTCCCTATTTTTTTCCACTCTTCCTGCTATCATCCTAAATCACATAATATGACATAATTACACTGCGCCTCCATTCCACTTGAACTTCTGCACACAACTGAATGTCATTTAGTGAGAGAAACACAACCTAATAATGTCACATCAAATGGTAGGCTATAGGAGAAAAGAATTTGGAGTGACATTGTGTTGTAACATCTATTCATCTCACCATAATCTTTTCTCAAAAGAGAAATCTTGCTACTCGCCAGTCTGACTACTCCAAATCTTTCCCATTTTTATCCTATCAGGCCCTACTGGATTATAATTGTGGATGGAAATACCCTCAACATTAACGGTATAGGTGTGGTGGATGCTGCCATGCTCATTACGAGCGATACACTGATAGTCTCCATCATCATCCTCTGTCACACTTGAGATGCAAAGGGTTTTATTGTAGTTCTCAAAGGTCACCCCAGGTGAAGGGTTCATTCTGTTCAGGTGGATCCATTCCACTGATGGTGTAGGGCTGCAGAGAAAGGGAAGAAGAAAAAGAATGTGTATAAAACTGGATTCTAACTCAGTTGAACGTTACTGATCTAGGTCACTGCTTAAAATTATGTTGTTCAGTTAAAAAGAACTCTATTTGAAATTATGTTTTAAACAAGATCATATAAAAATTGCAGATGGGAGAATTCATCATCTTAGAAGAGGAATCTTTCTCCTGTACATAAAGCAGAGAGGGATACTTGCACTTTGTGAGGTTTGTGGATATTTCCCCCCCTTTTTTTAAAGAATGTATGTATTTATTTGTAAGGGAGTTGCCTTTATTATCTTTGAAATTAATTTTTCTTTAGAACTCAGCAGATGCATCTGGATCAAGAGAGTAGTACTAGTGTTATCAGTCAAATCTGTTAAGTCCTTTCCCCCCCAATTTAGCACTTTTTGGATTTCTTGGATTCCAAAGTCCATCATCTAGATCCCTAAAGGTTCATTGTCTGGGGATAACAAGAGTTGTGGTCCAATACATCTGGAAAGTGCTAGATTAATGAAAGCTGATTTGTGCCATGATTAAATTATCTCATTGGTTTAAATGCACTTGGTGTTAACGATGGAGAATTCTCAGATGATCAGCTCACCAGATACTCAGCTCCTACCATATTCATTTTATGTTCATAAGAAACCTGTGAAGTAGTTTGGCCTAGAGAAACGTGAGCTTCATAGCAGAGCAGGGATTGGCTTGCCAACTGCCTCAGCAAGACACCAGGCTGTTTTGCCTCCTCGGTCCCCTCATTATTGTTTGTTTGTTGCTACCTAACAGCATAGTTAATTAAACCACTACTAAGCATGTAATCAAAGGGCATCATTCCACTTCTCTGCTGATGTTTTCCTTCTCATCATCAAACCAGCAGCTGAATGGCAGGAGGAGCTGAGTGTCCCTGGAGTAGCAGATGAACAAAATGTTGTTCTAATTACTGCTGATGTATTTTGGTTTTTAAATCTCTGCTTCTATCCGACTTGATTGGAAGCCACCCAGAGTTGGTTATAAGACGGGCGGCTATAGAAATGTTTTAAATAAATACTTCCGAGGCCACTCAAAGGATGGAGTAATTTCTATGCAGTCAAAAAGGGGAAAAAATAACTTTGGATTAGAGATTTCCGCTGCCTCTCCAAACCAGTAAGGAGCAAAAATTAAATCCCAAGCTGTATTTTCCCCAGCAATTGGAAATCAGAAGTCACAACCCCTTAAAACACACGTGTCAAACTCGCGGCGTCACGTTGCCGTCACATGCCATATCATGACATTTTTCCCCTTCGCAGAGCTGGGATGGGCGTGGCCTACATCTGACACATCTGGCCCGTGGGCCGCCAGCTTGACACCCCTGCCTTAAAACATATCCATTCCCTTTCAAATACACATACAGATATAAGCTTCTCCAATCTTCCAACCTATCCACAACAGAATGGGGACAGCATTAGAAACAGCTACTGAAATCAAGATGTACTCTTATCTCATTGGCCATTTTTGTTATCATACTCAAGAAGTATGTATACCCAGCTCTCCCATTCTCATTCCCATTCCCCATTCAGTCAATGGGGAAGCCAGATTCACTTAACAACCATGTTACTAACTTAACAACTGCAGTGATTTAACAACTGTGGCAAGAAAGGTCATAAAATGGGGCAAAATTTAGTTAACAACTGTCTCGCTTAGCAACAGAAATTTTGGGCTCAGTTGTGGTTGCAAGTTGAGGATTACCTATATTTCATCAGTTTATGGGTTTAGCAAAGTATTTTTCAAATCTGTACTAGCAGTCCTTTGGCTAATGTTCATTTTTGTCCATTTGTACACTTAAGCTCCCTGTGCAAGGAAGTCTCTCTGAACTCATGGGATTTGAAAGATATAGGATCGCATTGCCATATATATATTATTTTGGCTGGGAAATATCTCCAGATACTTACAGTCCTGCAGCAATGCATTCTAGTATCAAGGGCTTTCCTAACAAGGCCACGTAGCTCTTGCGTGTAGTCTCTGGCACAATTAGAATTGGTTTCTGGTATGAGAAAGTGTTGGCTATGGAAGAGAGAGAAGAAAAGAATTACTCAATATCATAAGACCATAAAGCAGCAGAAACCTGTACAGATGGTCTAGGCCAACACAATTGCAGAACATTTGACTTTTGACTGACTTTATATTCATATTCTGAGGGTAAACAGTGTATCATTGGCTTCACTAACAGGCAGTTTGACACACACTCCTCCATAAAGCCTTCTTCAACTTTCCAAGCTTTCTAAATGAGGTTATGACCTAGCCTTCCTTCCTTTCTTCCTTCTTCCTTCCTTCCTTCCTTCCTTCATTCCTTCCTTCCTTCATTCATTCATTACATTTATATGCTGCCTATCTCACTCTGAAAAGCAACTCTGAGCAGCTTTAGCAATTCCCTTGGATATTTCTTCCTCTTTAACTTTCACAATAGCTTGATGAAGTATACTAGACAGAGAGATAAGAGACCAGATGAAAGTTCCCTCAGTGATCACGAAGACTTGAATTTAGTGTCCCCAGTTTTATTCATCAGCTTCTTGTCTCGGTCATTGCTAGGAACATACAAAAGGGTTCTACACATCACTTCTCTAAGTCTTCATCTTTCATGTAGTTTCTTGCTATCTCTGGTAAATCATTTAGTTGCTGAGCATTATGTAATGATAATAAATAATACATCATATTCTTCCATAATTCACTGCTACAAAGCTCTTCTCAGAGTTTTAAACTTTGCATGAATATACCTCTCAATTTTCATAATTTCATCACTGGTTATTTCACAAACCCTGTCTCTACTTCTTTGATTCCCTTATCTCTAAGCTTCCTAAGGGAGCAATAGATTTTTGCTGCCAAATATTAAAGGCAGTTTCCCAAGTTAAAAAAGAAAAGAAAAGAAACATTCTACCTTATTCTACATTGATCAGATGCATTTTGACTAATGTGTCCTTGAGGAAGATAATGCAGGACACAGAACACAGAACAGAATTGAAAGACAGAATAACAGTCTTTCAATTGCAAAAAGTCAGATTTGGGTTCAATGTTATATAAACATTCCTAATGGTAAAAGCTATTTGATAATAAAATTAATTGTCAGAAGAATTTTCCTTTGTGGACGTGTTCAGTCAGAACTGGACAACTATTAAATGGGGATATTTTCATTTGGGTGCCAGCATTGGTCAGTGAACCAATAGCCTAGATGAAAGCTTCCAGTTTTATGGTTCAATGGGTAGCAACACTGTGCAATGCTGGTCATAAGATGCCAAGTGAAAAACATCAAAGGACAGTATTGGGAACCAAGTGCTACAGCATTCCTCAATGTGTTGTCCATTAGAAGCTTAGACTTTAACTCCAATGGAAATCCAACACATCTGGAGGGTAACAGGTTGGGAAAAACTGAAATACTAAATTTGAAGCAAATGACTGCAGCAAAATCCATGGATAGAGTCTAATAAAGATTTCAGGCAATAATTCATCTCATAATTTTGCAGGTTTCCACAAGAACTTCACTATTCAAATGTTAAGACCATAAATTAAACTGGGTGGGCAGAAGATCAGGATTTTAAAAATGTAATTGATATCTTCCTACAATAGCCAGTTACTTCCTCACTCCATCACATGGAGCACCTCAACATAAGGTGTCTTAAAGACTTACTTGGGATGACTTTTAGTTCAATGGGTTCTTTCTGGATAATGAGTCGGGGACCTTGGAAATGGGCATTGCAAATATAGTCAGGTTGACTATCCTTCATCTGTACATTGGCAAAGTAGAGGTTTCCATCCTGCCCTACAGTGACTCGTTCATCTTGTGCAATGTGCTCAATCTCTGCAGAAAGAGAGATGGGAAGGAGAGGCAAATGAGACACAGCAACGCAGAAAGAATTATCATAAGACAGCCAAATGCCAACTGTTCTGCCCCAGCTCCGGATTTCCAAGGATATTGACACATACCAACGGTCCTTATCAAATTTATTAAGTAGCAAGAATAAACAAGACCGGCAAAGGTTGGCAACCAGCCCAAGATATGACAAGATATGATAAATCAAAATACTCTGATAATAATACGAGTTGTTTCTAGCAAGAAACTTACTAATGGTGTGTGACTTAAATAGGCTAAGGGAGTGGCCAATTATCCTCAAGCCTTACTCTCAAGGAGACCTCCTCCTCCTGAGTAGCCACTCCTGCCTTTTGGCAGCCCTGCGTGCTCGAGCATTGAGGAGAGGCTCCTCCACTTCGCTCTCTCCACTTGAAGGAGCCTCTGGAGGTTATGAAGGCCCTGGCTGAGTCTCTGCCTCTGGCACTACATCTTCTTCAGCCTCCTCACTGTCCGACGTGAGCGCCAGCTGCACTGGCTGCTGGCATGACACCATACCAGCCCCTTCGTCGTTGGGATCAGTCACGATCCGCGCAGGCCGCTGGCGGACCACAACACCAACCCACTTTGCTTCTTGGCCCAAGCATCCATGAGAGGAAAGAAAGCAAAGTTATTCTATTCCTTCTACGTAAGTCATAATGATCATCTTCATGTAGAGATTTTGGAGCAGGTGGTCACAATAGAGGAACTGCATTCTTTTATGTCTTTCAAAAGGAGATTTTGACTTCCAAAACAGGTTCCAAACACTTCAGACTAACCAGAGTGTTAAATTAATCCCTGAGAGTGGAGGATTGGACCCACATTCTTTCCAGTTAAACCTTCTCTTTCCAAGAAGAACATGTCTCCTAAAAGTTTATGGAAAGCCTTTCCTCTCTCTTGCTTTCCCATATGTTATGGGACTATTACCCAGGTTGGCATGTAATCTGAAATGATCCAGCAGCCAGTTCAAAGCAAAACATCATACATAGTGCATTTATCTGATTCTGTATCTTTAATCAGATTATCTTTAATCAGATTTAATCTTTAATCAGATTATCTGTAAGAGCTCAACATCTTTCCTGAATGACATGATCAAAGAATTACCTGGGAGGGACTATGTATTTGCAAAACATGTGTGCCAATATTGCCATTCTTCCATCTTCACGTACCCTTCACCTACCTTCATCTACCCATTTACCATCCCTATCCATCAAATGCTTCCATATTCCTTCTCTTTTGTTGGGAACCTCTTGACGTTCATCCAATGCCAGCTCTTCTAGTTCTTTGAGAAAAGTAATCAGTTCATATGTTGTGATCTGTCACAATCAAATTCACAGACTTTGGAAAAGGAGCCTGGATAGCTCAACAGACAGAGCACTGTAATTTAACACCAGCTGTCTGCAATTAAAGTAAGATTGAATCTCGCCAGGCTCAAGGTTGACTCAGCCTTCCATCCTTTCTAAGGTAGGTAAATTGAGGACCCAGTTTGTGGGGGCAATAAGCTGACTTTGTATAAATATACAAAAGTATGAAGGCTATTGCTTAACACACTGTAAGCCGCCCTGAGTTTCCAGAGAAGGGCGGCATATAAATCAAATTAAAAAAAAAAAAGACAGTTTCTAATACTCACTGCTGTTGAGCCAGTAGATTTTAGGTGAATCGGCACTAGTGGGTGGGTTACAGGGTAAGACTGTGTGGGTCCCTTCTTCTGCTGTGATGGGTGCCACCTCCTCCTTTGGCCACTGTGGGGCATCTGGAAGGCAATGAAGCAGGAATCGAAGCAATTAGTGAATGGAGGGGAGGGGGATTATCATGGAGGGGGGGAAAGACTACTGTAAATGGAGAGGAATTGGCTGCATAGTCCTCTGGGCTAGGTTTTTAATATATCCAGTTATTCACTGTGCCTCGGGGAAAAATGTATTTTAACAGGTTTTTGATCATTACTCAGTGAGTGGAGATGCCTTGCCATACTCAGCCAATTAAAGCTGAGGCAGTTTACCAATCCATCTGCTGTCTCAGAGAACTAGTAGTCATTTATACACTTTTGTTGAGATGTGACTTGAGCCAAGGACTTTTTGACTCATGCTTGATTTCTGAAATCTTTATTAATACGACACCCTCAATAGCAACAACAATAGCTTTTTTATTATTAATAGCAGGCAGATTTATTTTGAGAACTTCAGCCAAGCTGAAGAATAAAGGATCAGTGCAATTTTGGAACAAAGAGAGGATGTTCTTAAATCATCACTACTAGTGCTGAAAAATACATCCTTTTTGATATCAATAGGTGTCTCCTTTCCTGTATCCCTCCAGCTTTTAAATCTTTCCTTCTTCCTTGACAGACTGCAGAAAGCAAGGCTGAGCAGAAGAGAAAGAAGGCAGGAGAAGGAGGGGCTGGCAATTACATCACATGACACGATGCTACCATGACAACTGTATCCATGGGAACAAGAGCAATCGGCTGCACTCCGGGGAGTCCAGGCAGGTAAAAGACCCAGGCATAGACATTTATGGCAAGAGGGAGGGAGAAATTTATTTCTCAAAAAATTGGAAGGGGGGGGTATATTTGTGTATGGACGTCTTAAGAGGCATCATTGTGGGTCCTAAAATAAGCTTCGTCCGCAAAGCCAGAATGAGAAACATTTGTGTGTGAATGTGTGTGTATATAGGTGTGTGCAAGTGATGCAGAGCTGGAGGAAGGCAGAGAATTGGTGGGCACACTTATAAAAGAGGGAGGGGGAAGTAGGAAGGACACCTTGGGGGAGGCAGAGAGGTACTCACTCTCAACAATGATGCGGCTCTCAGAACTCACGGCTGTGCCCAATATGTTGCTGGCATAACACCGATACATCCCATTGAACCTAGTTGGCACATTCCCATTGTTTGCATGGATGATCAGAGTCCCTGAATTTTCCAACTGTTTTATCCCTCGCACCTGTTCTGGGTCAAACTGTTCCCCATCCTTGGTCCAGCGGTACCTGCCAAAAGGAAAACCCATGACAAAGAGAAAAGGGAAGGAGAAGGAAAAGGGGATGCATGCAATCTTCCTACTGAGCTCCTATGCTATTTTTTAATAACCTTTGACTGGCAGGTTGGTCTACATCTATAAATAACCTTGGTTTTCAGTCTGCACTGATTAAGGTGGGTGTGACTGGAGAGGTGGCGGTGGCAGTTGGGGGATTTAAAAGCAGGCAAACAATCATTCCTCTGATACACACAAGAACTGGGGTAAGGAGGGAGAAATCAATTAGAAGAGGAGCAGAGGTCCAAGTAAGGTCAGGGACATTTCCAGCATAGGAGGGAATAATGGAGATATTAAGAACAAAGCAGAATTTAGGAGCACTGTGCACTGTGAAAAGTCCAATATCAATACTGGACATCCATTCCTAAAATCAGCAGTCTCAGGGCTGTATATATAGGAGATAAATACTATTTTTTAGATTCCTTTGTTCTGAATCAAAATTGGGACTTGGGCTTGAAACAGAGGAAGGTTATAGCTGGAAAAAATGGAATTCAAACAGATTTGCTCCTAGCAGAATTATCATGTCTTGTATTATTATTACTGTGTAGTATCTTTAAAAATGCAGTTTGGTCTAGTGGTTAAGGCAGCAAGCTAAAAACCATGAGACCCGAGTGACCTCAGGCAGTCACTTTCTCTCAGCCCTTGAAAGGGCGGCAAAGGCAAACCACTCCTGAAGAAAACCTTGACAAGAAAACTGCAGGGCCTATTATAGGCAGTTGTGAGGACTCAATATTGAGTTGAAGGTAGAAAAAGTTTACCAGGTAATTTTATTTTTTTTTGTTCTTAATATTCTTTCTATATATGTTATCTCTATAACATCTTTCCAAGGAAATCAGTATTCTTAGCCCAATAATGGAGCTGGATGTGTGAGGTTGACACTACATATCCACATACTCTTACACATGGAGAAAATTATAAAGAATCTGCTATTACCTAGTCCGTCTCAGTCACAGGAAGTCACTGGAGAATTTTAGGTCAATCAGTCTCTCTCAGGCAAACTACCTCAATTGATTGATAGATTGATTATGTGCCATCAAGTCAGTGCTGACTCTTAGTGATGACATAGATTTCCCCCCCCAAGACAATCTGTCCCTAACTTGGTTCTTCAGGTCATCCAACAGTGCAGTCATTGCCACTGTAGCTGACTTCATCCACCTTACTGCTGGTCATCCTCTTCTCTTTTCTTCCACCTTTCCTAGCATCATCAAACACCAAGTTGGGGGTGTCTCTCTAACAATAACATTTCCCAGTATCAGCATGCAGAGGGCCTCCGTTAATAATAATAATAATAATAAAGTGTCTCCAAGCCAAACTATATTGACTTGAGAGATAAATGATTAGATCTTCTGATGCCTTTTTCTTTGTGGCTGAAGGGGGGAGAGGAGGGAAGGCGATGTTAAATTAAATTATGGCCATAGCACTAGGGAATGGTAGTTAACTGTTTTTATTCAAACTGTGGCCCCAACCCAACCCCCCCCCATCCAAAATAAAGCTGCTGATATTATACTCAAATACCTGCCTTGGGAAAAAGAGCAATTTTAACCAGAGAAATCAGAGAGCCAGAGCAATTACTTAAGAAAAAATAGTTAAATCCTCACACCAATTCTTCCTTGCCCTTCCAGAACACAGAAATTTGTCTAGTTTTCAACAATTAAAAGCAAGGAAAGATATGATTTGGTCTTTAGCTCTCCAAGATATGGACAGAACTATTTTAGGATCCTAAGGAGGACATTCCCACTAAATGTTTTCCATTTGGAATGGAACTGGGCTAAGGGGAACAATATTGAAGCTTGTCCACACTCACGTCACCGAGGGATTTCCAGTAGCCTCCCATTTCAGGATAATCTCATCAGTGGGATATAAAACAATCGCATTGTCTGGTTGTGTTGTGAATTCGGGAGGTTGTTGTACTAAGAAACAGAAAAGTAGGACAGAAAATGAGCAATCCAAAAATCCAACACATAAGGGACCACTGGTCCCATACTTTGAAGATCTCACCCTACCCAAGAATAATGTGATAGCTTCACGCTGCAGACAGAGTATAAAAGTATAGTAATGTGCTATTTATATCAGCAAAGCAATCACTGTTTGGCTTCTTCTCTCTCATCCCAGCCCAATCACCATTATCATCACCATCACCCATTTTTATGGAAGACTCACAGTTTGTCCGGTCAACTGCGTCAGCAAGAAAACAATAAAAGAAAAAAGAGAAGTGCTTATTAGTGATCATTCCACCATTCCTGTGCCTCAAGAAAACTATAAGCATGCAGTTTGTGAGAGCAAGACCGAAAGGAAGAAAAATGCATAACCACAACATGATCAGCGAAATGGTGCAAGACACAACCCATATGCGAGATGGTCAGGTACAAGTGACCGGGAAAGCCAGCTGGATGTCAGCATGCCATATTCAGTGAATGAGACAGTTGTGTTCCTCTGCACCATTAGAGAACTCAAAACAAGGCAGTGTGAAAACAGTACTTCTACGGAAGAGCAGAGTGAGTTAAAAAATCTGCATTTGAAAGCAGGACAGTTGCAGGAAATCAATCTAATAAAGTACAGAGTCTGGAATGTTCATTGAAAGTGGAAAAATCACTTTCCCTACCCTTTGTGTTATCTAGATGCTGATGGCAAGCAAGAAATGGTTGGTTGTGCCATGCCCAACCCCCAGGGTGAAACTGATGTGTGTTTTTGTTTTTGTTGACAGGAAGGTTAATTTTGTTTGTTTTCTTTTCCTTTTTTTCATTAGTAAGAGATCTTGAAAGCAGCAAATTTGAGATGGGGAGAAACTAGACTTTTACTGCCTATGTGCTTCTCCCATCTCCTCTCTTCTCTTAATACAGATTTGTCAGTTTTTTTTTTAAAAAAAGGAAAACATCATAATAGCAATTCTAAGGAAAACTATCCCTCACAAGAGATTTCCCAACCTGATACTTTCCAGACATTTGACCTTCAATAACTCTCATTTGATTATGATGAGTCAGATAGTTAGTAATGAAGCTTGGCACATCTGGAAAGGGATATCAAGTTGGCAAATGGTGACCTGTGGAGATTACCTCAGACTTCTCATTGCTTGAAAAAGCTGTACTTCTTGATGTGGCATTCAGTACTTCTAAGAGAAAAGTTATTGAGCTAAGCAAACTTGTGTTCCCATCAAAAATTACCCGAAGACTCAAAACAATTGGAATAGGGATTTTTTTCCCCAACATATTGTGAAATGAGAGGAGACACATTTTTCTTTAGTAGCCAGTTCAATTCAGAGCTTCCTTTGCTCTCTGAATTGTCAGTTGCTTTCTAGAGTTCACCTTAATGTAGAGAGTGTAGGCAAATATAGGTAGTTCTCGATTTACGACCAAAACTGAGCCAAAAATTTCTGTTGTTAAGTGAGATATTTGTTAATTGAGTTTTACCCCATTTTACGACATTTCTTGCCACAGTTGTCACTGCAGCTGTTAAGTTAGTAACCGGTTGTTAAGTGAATCTGGCTTCTCCATTGAATTTGCTAGTCAGAAGATCACGAAAGGTGATCACATGACCCCGGGACACTGCACCCGTCATTAATATGAATCCGTTGCCAAGTGTCTGAATTTTGATCACATGACCCTGGGGAGGCTGCAAAGGTTGTAAATGGTCATAAGTCACTTTGAACTGTCACTAAATGAACTGTTGTGAGTCGAGGACTACCTGTGGGTGACAGTGTATGTTTTATAACATATGATACAATTTTGAAGCTTTGCAGTGTTATACCATAGCACAGAACAAAAAAATGCAAATTGAAAATACAACAATAGTACAGATATAATAATATATGGGCATGTTGTTAGGTGGAATGGATGCATGCATGGACATTTAGAGAAGACATGCAGGTGACTCTCCTTTATAACCATATGTAGCTCCACAAATCTATATTTATACCTAAGAGATGTTCAAAACAGGCTGTTCCATCCCCATAGGAAGTACTACCGCAAGTATCGTAAGTTTAGAGCAAACACATTTTATATTTAGAATGCCCAGTTCAAACTGATACAGCTCCTGGTGAGGTTGGACCAATGTCTAGGCAGTGTTCAGTTAGCCCATTTCAGGTTCAAAATATGTTAAATTTGAAACATTATTCACACTTATTACACTTACACAAAGACACACACACACCAGATTACCAAAATAAATAATGGGACAATTATCCTAAAAATACTTTTAATTAAGTCAGTGGATTAATTCAACTCAGTATTATCTACATTGGCTATCAGTAACTCTTCCGGATATTAGGACATATCTAGGTGATGCCAAGATCTGAATACAGGATATTTTGTATGCAAAGCATGTGTGCTTTGTTATAAAATCTATCCTCTTCTTTATTTCACTGGTCAATCAGCACAATGAGACAGTGCACTTTACAGTATCATGCTGCACCGGTTGGAAGAGTTAGGGGTGGGAGGCACTGTGTTGCGGTGGTTCTCCTCCTTTCTCTCTGACCGGTCGCAGTCTGTGTTGACAGGGGGACAGAGGTCGACCCCGAGGCCCCTCATATGTGGGGTGCCGCAAGGGTCGGTCCTCTCGCCTCTCCTGTTCAACATTTATGTGAAGCCGCTGGGCGAGATCATCCGTGGTTTCGGGGTGGAGTACCATCAGTACGCTGATGACACTCAGCTGTACATCTCCACCCCGGATCACCCCAACGATGCCCTCGAAGTGATGTCCCGGTGCCTGGAGGCCGTACGGATCTGGATGGGGAGGAACAGGCTCAGGCTCAACCCATCCAAGACCGAGTGGCTGTGGTTTCCGACGTCCCGATATAGTCAGTTGACGCCATCACTGACTATTGGGGGCGAATCATTGGCCCCCACGGAGAGGGCTCGCAACTTGGGCGTCCTCCTGGATTCACGGCTGTCTTTAGAAGAGCACTTGACGGCCGTGACCGGGAGGATTTTTTATCAGGTTCGCCTGATTCGCCAGTTGCGTCCCTTTCTGGATCGGGACTCGTTACGCACGGTCACTCATGCCCTCGTCACCTCCCGCCTGGACTATTGTAATGCTCTCTACATGGGGCTCCCCTTGAGGAGCACCCGGAGGCTCCAACTG